>NC_073231.2:73542500-78542500 GCF_029281585.2 Gorilla gorilla gorilla | reverse complement strand
ATACTTCATGGGTTATTTTAAAGATTATTTTACTATAATTTTTGCCTAATACTCTCTTTAGAACTTAATTTCTATATAGATGCAGTTTGACTTTTCTAGGGAGAATAGCTCTGAACTCGAGTCTTCATTAAGGATGGCATATTTTTACTTTACCCACAGAAAACCTAAATAATTTAATCTTATTGTTAAGTCTCATTCAGTTACCCTCCAGTTGTTTTCAGTGTGGTCATAACATTGAAAATTCTACATAATTGGAGACATAATTTGTTTTATAAATCTCTTGGATTATATAATAGTACTTTTTGATGATGATAATTCAAATATGCTTTTGAATTTTATTTGTTAATATTTACTTATGATTAACTGCAGTGATTGGTTGGCTCAGAAATTTTTTATGTTAAATTATGTTTTGATCTGTCTTGCCTTTTACCCAGTTGTTTTCTCTCTCTTTAAACAGATAAGCAATTTAAAGAAAATTTTAAAAGGAATCTTGGATTATAATCATGAGGTAAAGACTTTTTTCTCATTCTGCTTAGAAGTGTTACTATAGGATAGTTTAATTTTATAATAGTTTCAAGTTAAGGAAAAATTGCTTTCAAAATTAATAATCAGTTTGTCCTTCATTTTATAGTTTCTATAATAGGATGATGGTTCAACCAACCATCTGTCAGTCAGTTAATAGATGGATGATCCTTTTCACTGTATTATAGGTAGTTTGTAGATGATTTATAATTAATGTCAAATTTTACTTTATGTCATCTATTAATTCTGTCTTTTTTTCCTTTACTTGTGAAGATAGTTTTAGAGTTCATGCACCATTGTCTACTTTCATTTTATTCCTTGGCAAACCCCCTACCCCTAGATGAACTCAGTTTGTCCTCTGAGTCTGCATCAGAACAGTCAGACATTGCTGGGGAAGAAATCAGGCAGTGGAAATAACTAGTTTTAGTTTAAATTTTGTGATCAAAGATGCCAAATGGACACAACACCATACCCTAGTTATTTCCCTACTGTGTTTTCCTACAAGCTTACCTGCATTTAGTACCCATGTTTATACCTGTAGCACTGATCTTCCCCATCTCAGTAAGTGACCCTACCATTCACCCTATTACTCAAGCCCAGAATCTAGAAAGCCTCCTACAGTCCTTCTTTCTTCTAATATCATCTGTAAGACCCATTAGTCAAACCTTCAAAATAGATCTTTCTCCATCTGTGCGGCCACCAACTATGCCAAGCCATCATTCACTCTTGCTTAGATTACTAAAGTAGTCTCGCTGGTGATCCTGATTTCACTGTTGCATTATTTTTAAAAATTTAAAGGTGATCACATCAGTCTCCTCCTTAAAGTCCTCTGTGGTTTCCCCTTGCGTTGAGAATCACATCCACATTCTTACCATGAACGACTTCCTAACTACTTTTCCCGCACCTAAGGCACTGGAGCCACATTCTCTGCTTCTGTGCCTGAAATCTGCTAAGTCCTTTTCTTCCTTAGCCTTTGCCCCACTGCTGTTGCTGTATGCAGTGTTCTTCCCTCAGCTCCTGGCATTTCTTGCTCTTGCTTTTTTGAACTTTCTGTTACCTCCTTACAGAGACTTTCTCTGAGCATGTGCTGTCTCAGCCAGGGCCACATTCACCCCTCAGCCCCATTATTCAGTCACATCACCCTGTTTATTGTTTATTCCCTTTAATCCTGGCCATATCAGCAGTCTCCTTATTTGTTGGTTTATTTGGTTGTCTCACCCCATTATATTCTTCTCTTCTCTTTGTTTTTTTTTTTGAGACGGAGTCTCGCTCTGTCACCCAGTGTGGAGTGCAGTGGCACAATCTCAGCTCACTGCAAGCTCTGCCTCCCGGGTTCATGCCATTCTCCTGCCTCAGCCTCCCAAGTAGCTGGGACTACAGGTGCCCGCCACCATGCCCGGCTAATTTTTTTGTATTTTTAGTAGAGATGGGGTTTCACTGTGTTAGCCAGGATGGTCTCGATCTCCTGACCTCATGATCTGCCCGCCTCGGCCTCCCAGAGTGCTGGGATTACAGGCATGAGCCACCGTGCCTTCCCTTCCCTTCCCTCTTCCCATTCCGTCCTTTCTTTTTTGACAGATTCTCGGTGTGTCACCCAGGGTAGAGTGCAGTAGTGCGATCTCGGCTCACTGCAACCTCCGCCTCCTGGGTTCACGCCATTCTCCTGTCTCAGCTTCCCGAGAAGCTGGGACTACAGGTGCGTACCACCACGTCCAGCTAATTTTTGTATTTTTGGTAGAGACAGGGTTTCACCATATTGGCCAGGCTGGTCTCAAACTCCTGACCTTGTGATCCACCAACCTTGGCCTCCCAAAGTGCCGGAGCCACTGTGCCTGGCCACCCCATTATATTCTTAGAGCCATGAAATGAGGTTGGAGCCAGACCTCATGTAGTCATTGGTACATCCCAGCCGTCAGGACAGTGCTATTACACTGCAGGCACTCAGAGTTTCCTAATCATGTCAAATAAATATTAATTTCCAAGAAAAACATGGTATTTAAGATACATATGAATGCGAACATAGGGTTGGTATTAGACACGTTGACAAAAAGTTTTTTTCCTTCAACCAGAAGTACTTACATTTACTAGATCTTTTGGGCTTAGAAGAGGTGATTGGTTTTGTTCTGAGCATCATGCCTATTACATTTAAAAAAAAGGTAGTTTTTAATAAAGTATTACAATAAAAAAGAATAGAAAATGTATGGCATTGAAGATAGTGATGCTGTTTCAGGAGTGTCATCCTGAGCCAGGTCTCTCACTCAGTGGAAGCCACCCAGAGGAAATCCGAGCCATTATCCTCATCTCATACATGAGAAGCCAAGGCTCATATGCACCTCTTTCTCTTCCCCTCTTGTAATTTTTCTTTTTTTTCTCCCCCTCACCCAGCCCCCTGACATTTTTGGGTCCTAGGCCTACTGGTGTTACCTGTAGCCCCACATAGCATCCCCTAGCCTGAGCGTGCCTGAGAGGAAGAAGAAATCCAGTCTCTGAAAATGGTGTGGTGTCTTTGGAACTTATGCTCTTTTAGAAACCTAATTATATTTATTACTACATGATTAGGAGAAAGAGTTGGAGCATGAGTAAAACTAAAATCAGTACGTGTGGTTGGAGTTTGCCTAATTTGAGCCTACACTGCCATTTAGTGAGCCCATACCTATATGATTCAGTATCAGTTTCCCCATTTATTCTCATAGCCCAAGGTTCTTTTCCTTCTTACTGCCTACTGTGATTTATATTATATATTTCTTTGTGCATTTAGTAATTCATTTTATGTGTTAAACTTCATAAACTAGATGAAGGTACTTGCCTATATATTTAAACGTTTTGCAAATGCACACCCCTTTGACACCATAGTTCTATTTCTAGAAATTGGTCTTTAAGAACTACATTAGGCTATCCACCTCATCATTATTTCATAGTAGGCAAAAATTGAATATAACCCAAGGTCTAACAATAGAAAATTATGAAACATGTTGTAGGACAAATGCCATTCAGCCATGAAAATACATATATATAAATATTCTTTAACAATATAAAAGTGTGAGATTGTATATGCCATATGATACCAGTTTTACATGAATATACATAAATGTGTTTATAAAAATGTGTATGTAGGTCCACAATTTCAGATCCCAATCCTTTAGGCCAGATTCATTTTGGAATTCAGAGTTTTTCAGATTTTTAGAAAGGTAACATGATGCATACACTACGTATTGTGTAAATAACCCAGTGGGGCCTGGGGTTACACCATTATTCCATTATATTAACATTTCTGCAGCAAAACATAAGGTTATTCACTCTAGGATAAACAAGAAGAATAAATTCATGGTTCTGTCATTGCCTTTCACCCTGCTTCTGGGAATTCCTTTGTCTTTCTCCTATCTTATTTTGTTTGCTGAATTCGGTGTATTTCTCTTTTTTGGTTTACTTTCATGTTTTGGTAGAGCCCATTTTCCAGTGGCATCTTCAGAAAAATACATGAGAGATACTTATTTTAAGCCCCACAAATCTGAAAATAATCTTAGTTCTCTTTACACTGTGGTTTAGTTGAATATGGAATTCCAGGTTGGAAGTCATTCGTCTGTATTTTGAAATCATTGCTCCATGCCCTGTGGCTTCCAGTGCTGCTGCTGACATCTCTCATGTGGACTCCCACTCCCTGTTGGTAACTTGTTCACTTTCTGGGACCTTTTAGGTCCTTTTTATCTCCGTGTTCATGCTGCCGTGCTTTAGTATGAGAAGGAGTTTTTTTGTTGTTCTTTTCTTTTGTTTTATTGAGCTTGGCACTTAGCACACCCTTAAAATCTGAATGCCTACTAGCTTTAGTTTTAGGAAATTTTCATCTTACTATTATTTATTTTATCTCATTTATTTATTTATTTATTTTATTACTTTATTTTTCTTTACTTTATCCTCTTTCTGAACTATTTAGCTATTGAACCGCCTGGGTTAATCCTTTAATTATCTAACCCTTTCTCTCGTTTTTTCTGTCTTGTGTTTTTGCTCTGCTTACTGAGATGATTATACACCTTCTTCTAGCTTGCCTGTTGAATTTTTCATTTCTGCTATCACATTTTTAATTTGCAAGAGCGCTTTATGTTTTCTGAATGTAACTTTTATATCCTCTTCTTCCTTATGAATATGTTTCTCTTATCTCTATGAGAATATTAATCATAGATTGTTTTTACTTTCATATTTTTTTTTAATTATTACACTTTAAGTTCTGAGATACATGTGCAGAACGTGCAAGTTTGTTACATAGCTATACACGTGCCATGGTGGTTTGCTGCACCCATCAACCCATCATCTATATTAGGTATTTCTCCTAATGCTATCCCTCCCCTAGCCCCCCACCCCCGCAACAGGCCCCAGTGGGTGATGTTCCCTCCGTGTGTCCATGTGTTCTCACTGTTCAATTCCCACCCATGAGTGAGAACATGTGGTGTTTGGTTTTCTGTCCTTGTGATAGTTTGCTCAGAATGATGGTTTCTGAGCTTCATCCATGTCCCTGCAAAGGACATAAACTCATCCTTTTTTATGGCTGCATGGTATTCCATGGTGTATATGTGCCACATTTTCTTTATCCAGTCTATCATTGATGGGCATTTGGGTTGGTTCCAAGTCTTTGCTATTGTGAATAGTGCTGCAATAAACATGTGTGCATGTGTCTTTATAGTAGATTGATTTATAATCCTTTGGGTATATACCCAGTAATGGGATTGCTGGGTCAAATAGTATTTCTGGTTCTAGATCCTTGAGGAATCACCACACTGTCTTCCACAATGGTTGAACTAATTTACACTCCCACCAACAGTGTAAAAGCATTCCTATTTCTCCATATCCTCTCCAGCATCTATTGTTTCCTTACTTTTTAATGATCGCCATTCTAACTGGTGTGAGATGGTATCTCATTGTGGTTTTGATTTGCATTTCTCTAATGACCAATGATGGTGAGCTTTTTTTCATATGTTTATTGGCCATATAAATGTCTTCTTTCGAGAAGTGTCTGTTCAAACCCTTTGCCCACTTTTTGATGGGGTTTTTTTTTTTTTTTCTTGTACATTTGTTTAAGTTACTTGTAGATTCTGGATATTAGCCCTTTGTCAGATGGATAGATTGCAAAAATTTTCTCCCATTCGGTAGGTTGCCTTTTCACTCTGAGGATAGTTTCTTTTGCTGTGCAGAGGCTCTTTAGTTTTCTTAGATCTCATTTGTCAATTTTGGCTTTTGTTGCAGTTGCTTTTGGTGTTTTAGTCATGAAGTCTTTGCCCATGCCTGTGTCCTGAATGGTATTGCCTAAGTTTTCTTCTAGGGTTTTTATGGTTTTAGGTCTTACGTTTAAGTCTTTAATCCATCTTGAGTTAATTTTTGTATAAGGTGTAAGGAAGGGGTCCAGTTTCAGTTTTCTGCATATGACTAGCCAGTTTTCCCAACACCATTTATTAAATAGGGAATCCTTTTCCCATTGCTTGTTTTTGTCAGGTTTGTCAAAGATCAGATGGTTGTAGATGTGTGGCATTATTTCTGAGGCCTCTGTTCTGTTCCATTGGTCTGTATATCTGCTTTGGTACCAGTACCATGCTGTTTTGGTTACTGTAGCCTTGTAGTATAGTTTGAAGTCAGGTATTGTGATGCCTCCAACTTTGTTCTTTTTGCTTAGGATTGTCTTGGCTATACTGGCTCTTTTTTGGTTCCATATGAAATTTAAAGTAGTTTTTTCTAATTCTTTGAAGAAAGTCAGTGGTAGCTGTATGGGGATACCATTGAATCTATAAATTGCTTTGGGCAGGATGGCCATTTTCACGATATTGCTTCTTCCTATCCATGAGCATGGAATATTTGTTCATTTGTTTGTGTCCTCTCTTATTTCCTTGAGCAGTGGTTTGTAGTTCTCCTTGAAGAGGTCCTTCACATCCCTTGTAAGTTGTGTATTCCTAGGTATTTTATTCTCTTAGTAGCAGTTGCGAATGGGAGTTGACTTATGATTTGGTTATTTGTCTGTTATTGGTGTATAGGAATGCTTGTGATTTTTGCACATTGATTTTGTATCCTGAGACTTTGCTGAAGTTGCTTATCAGCTTAAGGAGATTTTGGGCTGAGACGATGGGGTTTTCTAAATATACAATCATGTCATCTGCAAACAGAGACAATTTGGCTTCCTCTCTTTCTATTTGAATATCCTTTATTTCTTTTTCTTGCCTGATTGCCCTGGCCAGAACTTCCAATACTATGTTGAATAGGAGTGGTGAGAGAGGACATCCTTGTCTTGTGCCAGTTTTCAAAGGGAATGCTTCCAGATTTTGCCCATTCAGTATGATATTGGCTGTGGGTTTGTCATAAGTAGCTGTTACTATTTTGAGATACATTCCATCAATACCTAGTTTATTGAGAGTTTTTAGCATGAAGGGGTGTTGAATTTTATCAAAGGCCTTTTCTGCATCTATTGAGATAATTGTACGGTTTTTGTCATTGGTTCTGTTTATGTGATGTATTATGTTTACTGATTTGAGTATGTTGAACCAGCCTTACATCCCAGGGATGAAGCCAACTTGATGGTGGTGGATAAGCTTTTTGATGTGCTGCTGGATTCAGTTTGTCAGTATTTTATTGAGGATTTTTTCATCGATGTTCATCAGAGATATTGGCCTGAAATTTTCTTTTTTTCTTGTGTCTCTGTCAGGTTTTGGTGTCAGGATGATGCTGGCCTCATAAAATGAGTTAGGGAGGAGTACCTCTTTTTCTGTTGTTTGGAATAGTTTCAGAAGGAATGGTACCAGCTCCTCTTTGTACCTCTGGTAGAATTCAGCTGTGAATCCATCTGGTCCTGGGCTTTTTTTGGTTGGTAAGATATTACTGCCTTAATTTCAGAACTTGTTATTGGTGTATTCAGGGATTTGACTTCTTTCCTGGTTTAGTCTTTAGAGGATGTATGTGTCTAGGAATTTATCCATTTCTTCTAGATTTTCTAGTTTATTTGCATAGAGGTGTTTACAGTATTCTCTGATGGTAGTTTGTATTTCTGTGGGATCAGTGGTGATATCCTATTTATCATTTTTTATTGTGTCTATTTGATTCTTCTCTCTTTTCTTCTTTATTAGTCTGGCCAGTGGTCTATTTTGTTAATCTTTTTAAAAAAACCAGCTCCTGGATTCATTGATTTTTTTTTTTTTTGAAGGGTTTTTCATGTCCTTAAGTTCTGCTCTGATCTTAGTTATTTCTTGTCTTCTGCTAGCTTTTGAATTTGTTTGCTCTTGCTTCTCTAGTTCTTTAAATTGTGATGTTAGGGTGTCGATTTCAGATCTTTCCTGCTTTCTCCTGTGGGCATTTAGTGCTATAAATTTCCGTCTAAACACTGCTTTAGCTGTGTCCCAGAGATTCTGGTACATTGTGTCTTTGTTCTCATTGGTTTCAAAGAACTTACTTATTTCTGCCTTCATTTCATTATGTACCCAGTAGTCATTCAGGAGCAGGTTGTTCAGTTTCCATGTAGTTGTGCGGTTTTGAATGAGTTTCTTAATCCTCAGTTCTAATCTGATTGCACTGTGGTCTGAGAAACTGTTTGTTATGATTTCTGTTCTTTTGCATTTACTGAGGAGTGTTTTACTTCCAATTATGTGGTCAATTTTAGAATAAGTGCAATGTGGTGCTGAGAAGAATGTATATTCTGTTGATTTGGGGTGGAGAGTTCTGTAGATGTCTATTAGGTCTGCTTGGTCCAGAGCTGAGTTCAAGTCCTGAATATCCTTGTTAATTTTCTGTCTCGTTGATCTGTCTAATATTGACAGTGGGGTGTTAAAGTCTCCCACTATTGTCGCGTGGGAGTCTAAGTCTCTTTATAGGTCTCTAAGAACTTGCTTTATGAATCTGGGTGCTCCTGTATTGGGTGCATATATATTTAGGATAGCTAGCTCTTCTTGTTGAATTGATCCCTTTACCATTATGTAATGGCCTTCTTTGTCTCTTTTGATCTTTGTTGGTTTATAGTCTGTTTTATCAGAGACTAGCGTTGCAACCCCTGCTTTTTTTTTTTTTTTTTTTTTTTTGCTTTCCATTTGCTTGGTAAATCTTCCTGCATCCCTTTATTTTGAGCCTATGTGTGTCTTTGCATGTGAGATGAGTTTCCTGAATACAGCACACTGATGGGTCTTGACTCTTCATCCAATTTGCTAGTCTGTGCCTTTAAATTGGGGCATTTAGCCCATTTACATTTAAGGTTAATATTATGTGTGAATTTGATCCTGTCATTATGATGCTAGTCGTTATTTTGCCTATTAGTTGATGCAGTTTCTTCATGGTGTTGATGGTCTTTACAATTTCATATGTTTTTGCAGTGGCTGGTACCAGTTTTTCCTTGCCATATTTAGTGCTTCCTTCAGGAGCTCTTGTAAGACAGGCCTGGTGGTGACAAAATCTCTCAGCATTTGCTTGTCTGTAAAGGGTTTTATTTCTCCTTCACTTGTGAAGCTTAGTTTGGCTGGGTATGAAATTCTGGGTTGAAAATGCTTTTCTTTAGGAATGTTGAATATTAGCTCCCACTCTCTTCTGGCTTGTGGGGTTTCTGCAGAGAGATCCGCTGTTAGTCTGATGGGCTTCCCTTTGTGGGCAACCCGACTTTTCTCTCTGGATGCCCTTAACATTTTTTTCTTCATTTCAACCTTGGTGAATCTGACGATTATGTGTCTTGGGGTTGCTCTTCTTGAGGAATATCTTTGTGGTGTTTTCTATATTTCCTGAATTTGAACGTTAGCCTGTCTTGCTAGGTTGGGGAAGTTTTCCTAGATAATATCCTGAAGAGCGTTTTCCAACTTGGTTCCATTCTCCCTGTCAGTTTCAGGTACACCAATCAAACATAGGTTTGGTCTTTTCATTTTGTTTATTTTATTTATTTATTTATTTATTTATTTACTTACTTACTTACTTACTTATTTTTGAGATGGAGTCTCACTCTGGCACCCAGGCCGGAGTGAGTGCAGTGGCACGACCTCGGCTCACTGGCAACCTCCACCTCCCAGGTTCAAGTAATTCTCCTGTCTTAGCCTCCCAAGTAGCTGGGACCACAGTCGCCTGCCACCACACCCAGCTAATTTTTGTATTTTTAGTAGAGACGGGATTTTACTATGTTGGCCAAGCTGGTTTCAAACTCCTGACCTCAGGTGATCCACCCACCTTGGCCTCCCGAAGTGCTGGGATTAAAGGCGTGAGCCGGCTGGGCGCAGTGGCTCACACCTGTAATCCCAGCACTTTGGGAGGCCGAGGCGGGAGGATCACGAGGTCAGGAGATCTAGACCATCCTGGCTAACACAGTGAAACCCCGTCTCTACTAAAAATACAAAAAAAAATTAGGTGGGTGTGGTGGTGGGCGCTTGTAGTCCCAGCTGCTCGGGAGGCTGAAGCACGAGAATGTTGTGAACCTGGGAGGCAGAGGTTGCAGTGAGCCAAGATCACGCCACTGCACTCCAGCCTGGGCGACAGAGCGAGACTTCGTCTCAAAAAAAAAAAAAAAAAAAAAAAAGAGGCATGAACCACTGTGTCTGGCCAGTATTTTCTTTTATGTCCTTCTAGGAATTGATTTTCCTATTCAAGGAGAAAAATTTAATTTAATCTGGTTGGTGGTGTATTTCTATTCATTTAATTCAATTTGTTTTCCATATTATTTAGAATAAAACTCACATCCTTGACATAACTTATGAGGACCTAAGTGACATGCCTCCCCCATCCTGACCCCTGGACCTTGTCTTCCACTCCTTCCCCAGCCACACTGACCCTACTGTTTTTGGAGTTTATCAAGTGCACTCCTACCTGACGACTTTGCCCATGGTAACCTCTGTGTCGTATCCCCCCACCTATAACTGTATGGTCTGCCTCTTCATTCCAGGATTCTGCTCAGTTTTTGACTTAGCATAGAGGGCTTCTTTGACCATCCATCTAAAATACCAATCTTGGCCAGGTACGGTGACTCACGCCTGTAATCTCAGCACTTTCGGGGCCCAGGCAGGTGGATTACTTGAGGTCAGGAGTTTGAGACCAGCCTGACCAACATGGTGAAATCCCATCTCTACTAAAAATACAAAATTAGCTGGGTGTGGTGGCACATGCCTGTAATCCCAGCTACTTGGGAGGCTGAGGCAGGAGAATAGCTTGAACTTGGGAGGTTGCAGTGAGCTGAGATCATGCCATTGCACTGCAGCCTGGGCAACAAGAGCGAAACTCCATCTCAAAAAAATAAAGAAAGAAAAAGTAAAATACCAGTCCCGCTCCTCCAAAAACCCTATTACTTTTTCATTGTAGAATAAACGTACATTCAGAAAAGCATACCATATGTATATGTACATTTTAAAGGTAATTGTGAAGTGAACAGCCATGTAACATAGGTTGGTTGAATGTCACCAGCACCTACCAGGGCTTGTGTTTACCTTCTTGATTACAACCTCTTTCCTCACCTCCTGTCCAGGGAAAACCATGATTCCCAGGTTTTTAAATAATTGTTTTCTTGTTTGTGTTGATAGTTTTACCACCTGTATGTCATCTAGTTATAGGATGTTTAAAATTTTATTTTCTTTCATTTGCTTCATTATTTGCTTTTTTCTGAGTTTGCTTTCATTGTTTTTCCCTATTTTTAATGTTGGAGACTTCTCAAATGTTTTAATGGTCCTTGGTTGGTTGTTGACATTTAAAAGTAAACCACTATCAAAAGCTGATTGGAATCTGAGTTGGGGGTGCTTTTTGAGTGGTACATTTCACTGCAGGATTGTCAGGCAGAGACCTGCCCATTTGTCTGCATATGAATCATTTCATGTGGGAACAGTCAGTTTCCGTATAAAGAAATCCTTCATGCTCCTTCCTGACGTAGGTATTTTGCTGCCAGTGTTTTGGGAATCAAGTGGAGTGAAGGTGGCTAGTGAGAATCTTACTGTTGGGGACATGAACTTATATTTAATCTTAGCTCTTTCTGGTTTCCCCTAGTTCATAACCATTTTAGTTCTACTTCTTCAAAGAATATACACCCATTTCTTCTTGGAGTACTCAGGGTTTTTTTGTTTGTTTGTTTTGTTTTTTTCTTTTTTGTTTTTTTTTGCTCGATGTACATGCCACATACCAGAGTAGGGACTAAGTTGCTGTGACTCAAGATAGTTATAATTTAGGTATGGGAGGTAGAAATAGAAATTGGGAGTGAAATGGAACATAATCACTCTGTCCTTGGCAATGAGTTTCTGGTAATAACAAACTAACCTCGATCAAGTTTTTTTTTTTTTTTTTGGTCATATAAATGTAAATGCAATTATAATGCTTTTATCTCCATTCAGATTTTAGGACAGCAAATTAATGACTTTACCCTTCCTGATGTGAACCTTATTGGGGAGCATTCTGATGCAGCAGAGCTTGGAAGGATGCTTCAGCTCATCTTAGGCTGTGCTGTGAACTGTGAACAGAAGCAAGGTAATTTGTTTCAAGTTAGTGTTTGCATTTAAAATAATGAAGGAAAGTAATGTATATTTTATATTTTATATATAAATCACCAGTACCAACAGTAACATCTGTTTAAGGTCACCCCCAAAGAATGCCATTTTCTACAGTTTTACTAGTAATTTGTTTTTAAGCTTAAATGAATTTTGCACATTAAAATAAATTTGATTGGGGTGATATTTTTTCTTTTGTGCAATACCACATAATTCCTTGAGTAGATAACTACACTGAATGCAGTGAAATTTGCTGTTAATTTGACAACATCTACCTAATCTGGAAAAAATGAGCAGAGACATACAGCAGTTTAATAGATATTCAGGTCTGCCTTCCCAACATATATCTATAACAGATGCCTTCAGCTTCTCCTTTTTCTTTTTTTAGGCATATTGTATTTGGAAAACATTTGCAAGTTTGCCTCTACTGTGGGGAAAAAGAGAGGGAAGAGTATCATTATATGCAATGTTTAAATAATAAAAATAAATTTTGAATTGGGTTTCCTACCCCAAAATCTGGCAGATACTTTTCCTTAAGAAACCACTCCCTGACTTAAATTTTAGATAGTGCCTTGACTATCTTTTAAAGGAAGGAATAGTATTACATATATCAAAATTGTTTCATTTATTTTTAAATAATTGTAAAACTCTTAGAAATACCACAGGAGGCTGGGTACGGTGGCTCATGCCAGTAATCCCAGCACTTTGGGAGGCCACGGTGGGCGGATCACTTGAGGCCAGGAGTTGGAGACCAGCTTGACCAATATGGTGAAACCCCATCTCTACTAGAAAAAAAAAAAAATTAGCTGAGTGTGGAGGCACACTCCTGTAATCCCAGCTACTCAGGTGTCTGAGGCATGAGAATCACTTGAACCTGGGAGGCAGAGGTTGCAATGAGCCAAGATCGCATCACTGCACTCCAGCCTGGGCGACAGAGCAAGACCCTGTCTCAAAAAAAGAGAAAAATGCCACAGGATATTTTGTAGTAACATACTCTGGCAAGAAAACATTTAAAAACCTGGAAAACCTTGGGATTAATTTTCACATCGATAAACAGGCTTGTAAAATTAATGGGGCCGGGCGCAGTGGCTCACGCCTGTAATCCCAGCACTTTGGGAGGGTGAGGCAGGTGGATCACGAAGTCAGGAGTTTGAGACCAGCCTGGCCAAGATGGTGAAACCCCATCTCTACTAAAAATACAAAAATTAGCCGGGCGCGGTGGTGGGCGCCTGTAATCCCAGCTGCTTGCAAGGCTGAGGCAGGAGAATCACTTGAACCTGGGAGGCGGAGGTTGCATTGAGCCAAGATTGTGCCACTGCACTTTATTTAGCCTGGGCAATAGATCAAGACTTTTTCTCAGAAAAAAAAAAGTAATAAAATAACTTAATGGTATCTATCACTGCTAGAAAAATTTCTCGCTAAGCATGTAAATCTGAAAACTGTCTTTTATTTTTTCCCATGTCCTTTGTATTGCAATCTAAAATACCCCATTTTAAGCTCCCAGAGCTGAAATGACCCAATATATTATGTCATTATTATTACATTGAAATATGAGATTAAGAGCATGAGCTGCAGTGTGCATCAACCCATGAATTTCAACTCGTTTCCACCTCTCGCAGGCAATCTCAAGGACTTGGAGTAGATCACTTAACCTCTGTATTTTAATTTTTTAGTAAAATAGAGATTCATTATAGTACCTACCTCCTAAGGTTATTGTGGAAACTAAATGAGATCATGTATATAGAACAGTACAGTGTCTTGCACATAGTAGTGGTTCACAAAACATTAGTTATTACTAGGAAACATGAAAACATTATAAGTTTTACATATAGTATTTTATTTTATTTTATTCTATTTTATTTTATTTTTTCGAGATGGAGTCTTGCTCTGTTGCCCAGGCTGGAGTGCAGTGGCATGATCTCAGCTCACTGCAACCTCCACCTCCTGGGTTCAAGCGATTCTCCTGCCTCAGCCTCTTGAGTAGCTGGGATTACAGATGTGCACCACCATGCCTGGCTAATGCTTTGTGTTTTTAGTAGAGGCAGGGTTTCATCATGTTGGTCAGGCTGGTCTCAAACTCCTGACCTCAAGTGATCCACCCGCCTTGGCTTCCCAAAGTGCTAGGATTACAGGCATGAGCCACCACCCCAGCCTATATATAGTATTTTAAAACATTTTCATTCAGTTATTTTATTGTGTGCTTTTGTGAACTTTAAGGTAGCCACAGTTTTTTAAATGTCATTAGGTGGTGTTCAATGATTATATTTATTTTATCAATAAATGGAATGTAAATTAGTAAAACCACTAACATAGAATTAGAGAAGGCTATTCTCAGTAAGTTAACTTTTAATTTACAGCTTTTGTTAGTTAAGTGTATTTTTGTGTGTACAGCAAGTCCAAGTTGACAGATTTGAACTTTGTTGAAGTTACTTGAAGACCAGCTTTGATATATAGATAATAATATAATTAATATCTTTTTTATAGTTCTTCCAAAGTGCTTATCTAATCTTAAATAGCTTTTTTTCTCTATTGACAACTACTGATTTGCATAGAAATAACTTGTTTTCTAAAGGCTGCAGTTCAAATTTATCATGCAATAAAGCAGATAAATTTTACCTTAAATTCATTTTCTCTTCTATATTCAATTTATTTCATAAATATTGAACTTATACATTACTGGGGGCTAGGAACACAGTGTTAGAACAGACAAGTACCTGCCCTCAAGGAGCTTGAGTGGAAGGACATTAAATAATGCCACAGATACCCGTATGATGAACGCAGAGGTGAGTGTTCCTCAGCTACAGCTTAAAGGGGGTTTGGGGTCAGGGAAGTTATTTAAGCAAAGCTATGGAAGACAATGGGTTAAGAGTAATGTAAATAGTAGAAGCTGAATGTAGGAAAGACCTAGGTTATCTCTGAGGAATTAAAAAACCCACCACACTATAATTGGAGTATAGTGAGAAAAGGATGAAGGAAAATACGGCAGGAGATAGGGGCTATTATAAGTGATGACAGCACAGTATGTTACTATTACTTATGTTGAAGACGATGGATTTTTTTTTTTCTAAGCCCAAAGGTTTTTTTCTTGTTTCCCCACTGTTTACCCCTTATAGTGCAAAACAGATTTCTATTAACTTGTTGTTTGTACTTTTTTGGTGTTCCATGGTAAGTTTAATAATAGCATTATTTTCTTGAAGTTATGACTAATTTTATTGGTTTCCAATTCAGTGTTTTTTAAAACAATATATTTCTTTTCTCTAGCCCCATTCCTATTTTATCATACCATTTTCTCTTTCTTTTTTTTTCGTTTTTTTTTTTGGGACAGATTCTCACTCTGTCACCCAGGCTGGAGTCCAGTGGTGTGATCTCGGCTCATTGCAACCTCTGCCTCCCAGGTTCAAGCAATTCTCCTGCCTCAGCCTCCTGAGTAGCTGGGATTACAGGTGCACGTGCCACCACGCCCGGCTAATTTTTGTATTTTTAGTAGAGACGGGGTTTTACCATGTTGGTCAGGCTGGTCTCGAGCTCCTGACCTCATGATCCGCCTGCCTTGGCCTCCCAAAGCTCTGGGATTACAGGCATGAGCCACTGCGCCTGGCCACCATTTTCTTATAGGTAAATTTTAGTTTGCTTATTCAGTTTAGCTCAAGAATTAAATATGGAATTTTCTGCAGTTGTGATCTATGTATATTCCTGGAGTGTCTAACAAGTGTTCTGTCAAAGATTAGGAGATTGGTATACCTAAGATTTGAGACATTAAATCTCTAAGTAGATGCTTCGATTTTAAGGTGGAAAATAGAAATTATTTAATTGAAGTTGATTGATATCAGATAATAACTTCTTATGTATCCTTTTAGGAAATTCATTGACTTCTGGAATTCTCCTTAATATGTAGGGGGGGGGTCTTTGGAAGTGCACAGCTGTTGAGAGTCAGCTAATTGTATTTACTACAGAATAGGACTAGGAAAAGACAAAGATGTTACCTATATGCATATTCCTGTGGGAAAGAAGATAGTCAATTATAATATTTATTGAAGTTCTCACTCAGACCAAATGTTCTGTAGAAACACCTAGATTGTTTCCCCCCAAAATTGTATAAATGATGGAAACTTATTGAACAAAATTTTAACATCTCATTTGTCTAGATTTAGGACATCCTCTGCTCTCAGGAACATAGTAGAGTGCTAAGAATCAAGTACATGAGTGTCTGAGTGGTTAAATATTAGCTGTCACTGCATATTTATGGTGTATAACGTAAAACTCACTAAAGCAGTTCTGCTGTTTACTACCTTACTCGCTTGGGATGAGATACTTAGCCTGTGTCGTTGTCTGCAAAATAAGGATGTAAAAGCTGGTTGTCATGAGGAGTGAATGAAATTGTGTGTGTGTGTATATGTGTGTGCTTTGTACTCCATAAAGCAGTGTGCAGATTAAAAGAGGCTTATGTTTAAATGTGTTTCCTAATTAGAAGTGAGGAGCATCTGCTAGGGATGTTGACTCAGTGCACATTTGTCTTGGCTATCTTACTTCTCAAATTGGGGCAAATAAAATGGTGGTAAGTTTGAAAAAACAAAGATTAGTAGTAGAAGACACACTAATAATAATTATTTATTATTTCCCTTCTCTCTGGTACCAAAAAATGGTTTTTACAGACTAGGAAGCTGGGACTTGTAAGTGTTATGTGACTTGCCCAATACTTCCTACCTGTGAGAGGCTAGACAAGGACAAAAACTCATGTTTCTTCCACATTTAAACTTAATACTCCCTGTGATAAACTATGCTGTGAATTTTAAACAGTGAAGGCTTCAGGATAAGCTACCTCACATAGCAAATCTCATTCTCCAGCATTGCCTCATAGACACACACCTGGTAATAGCATATCATTTATATTTTGGACTTTTAAAGATTCATAAATTTTTTTATTTAAAAAACTGTACAGTAATTTAGTTCTCATCATCATTTTATCATTTAGCATTTTACGGTGTTCGCGGGGAAGGGCCTTGACGTGGCAACACCGCTTCTTAACTAACGCTTCCCCTCTCACACCTACTAACCCCTCACCCCTCGAGTCCACTGTTATTTCCTTCACTTTCAATAGGCTGTCATTAAATTCTCCTTCCCCATTATCAGTGCCACTGCTTCTTCTCTTCCACGTTCACAGTCGTACTTTTAGAGCTGTTTAGTCATCCTACCTATGCTGGTTTCTCCATAGCCTTTGAATTCTGTGTTTGATACTTTTGAACAGAACATCTAAAAGCTCCCTTTCTGTATTCCAACACTCATAGGGTGATTCTCATTAAGAAAACAAAACCAAAAATTGAGCTCAGACTAAAGGAATTCTTTTTTGACTAAATAGTGATTAAGTTATGATATTCCTGTTGGCCTAAGAACAATGCCTATGATTTAGTTGTGTTATGTATATTTGTACTTATAACCAAACAATCGATTGGGTACAAGTAGCCTTAGAGCAATACTTCCTTAAAAACATGTTTCTGATAAACTAAAGCTTTAGCATTAACCAGAAGTCATAATTTAATAATATTGTAAAAATACCTCATTTTTTAAAAATCCTGTGTTGGGTAGAGGATTACAGTTGTCATTTCAAATACATGAATCTCTTGTCAAAAGAGTACTTTGTCAGTTTCATGGTAAGACCCCTTCATATACTACCTCAAGGAGTGAGATTTTTATTGTGCATGTTGTTTGGAGGTATGGGGTTGGAGAGGTAGGTTGAACCTAAAATTTCCTAATTACTTTACTCTTTTACGTGTTTCTTATTGCAAAGGCAAGAAATTGTTTTCAAGTTTGTCATTACTAATAACAAAGAGATCTTTTTGTTTTTTGGCAGTGGTGAGGATGAGATTGATGGAGTTGCTGCTTTAGCTTATTGGAGGTGTGGATCATTTTATTTTTTGTGTTTGACCGGTCAAGTGACTTAGTGAGAAGGGGGAAGTAGTAGAACAAGGAGTTCCATCTGTAACTGTGAACAGTCAATTGTGATAACTCACTACCCTTAGACCAGCCAATAATTATTTTAAAGCCTGGGATTATACAATACTTGTTTAACTATGGTATCAATTTGTAACTTAAATTCATCTCCATTCTTTGTGCTAAGCAGCTCTCAGTTTCATTTTTTTTGTTTGCTGTAGAAGAAAATATTAAGCCAGGCTGGGCACGGTGGCTCACGCCTGTAATCCCAGCACTTTGGGAGGCTGAGGCAGGTGGATCACGAGGTCAAGAGATTGAGACCATCCTGGCCAACATGGTGAAACCCGGTCTCTACTAAAATACAAAAATTAGTTGGGCGTGGTGGCGCACGCCTGTAGTCCCAGCTACTCGGGAGGCTGAGGCAGAAGAATGGCGTGAACCCGGGAGGCGGAGGTTGCAGTGAGCCGAGATGGTGCCACTGCACTCCAGCCTGGCGACAGAGTGAGACTCCGTCTAAAAAAAAAAAAAGGAAATATTAAGGCAGAATAATGCAGCACGTTGATGTCACATAAAAATAAAGCACAGAGTTCAAAGTTTTTTTTTTTAACTGCGTAGCAAAGAGTAATGTGAAAGATAATTTTTAGATCTTAGAAAAAGGTAATACAGAGATTTTTCCATCCTGGTTTCAGGCTTTACCATTTCATCATTTTACATTGGCACATACTCATGCCAATATTCCATTCTCATGACCTGTAGCTGTAGCCTCAACTTTAGAAGGAATGTTGAAAAGGCAAGAAAAGATCTTAAGGAAAGATAAATAGTGTGATTTTCGGACTTTACCAATACATTTAAGGGTGTATGTGGGATTCCTAGGAGGAATCAAAACACAGGGAAACGACTTATAAGAATTTATGAAGTATGAGCCTTGATTCCCTTGACCATCTTTAACTTGAACAGTGACATTCCAGATTGTTCTTGTTTTCAGAGTACATCCAAGCCATTATGATGATGGAGGAATCTGTTCAACATGTTGTCATGACAGCCATTCAAGAGGTATGTTGGAGCTTCATGCTTATAGTTTATGAAAAATTAAAGGAGTAAACATGAGTATGAATAATACAAGTGGAAAATTTTAAAAGAGATTCTCCTGCTCATTTTTAAAGAGTTTTTACTTTGCATTTATGATATAGCTTTTCTTGTTTTTATTCTAAAAAATCATACTCATTTAAATTTTCCAATTTTATTTAAATCTTAAACATTTATTTTGCAGGTATAGATATAACTATTCTTAAATTTTTTTTTTTTTTGAGACGGAGTCTCACTCTGTCACCCAGGCTAGAGTGCAGTGGTGCGATCTGGGCTCACTGCAACTTCCACCTCCTGGGTTCAAGTGATTCTCCTGCCTCACTCTCCCGAGTAGCTGGGACTACAGGTGTGTGCCACCACGCCCAGCTAATTTTTTGTATTTTTAGTAAAGATGGAGTTTCACTTTGTTAGCCAGAATGGTCTCGATATCCTGACCTCATGATCTGCCCGCCTTGGCCTCCCAAAGTGCTGGGATTACAGGCGTGAGCCATCACGCCCGGCCAACTATTCCTAATTTTTTAAAGTGCCCTTAATGAAATAGTAATAGCAGACTAATTCCTAAAGCTAATAATAAATAATATCTATTATTTATTTATTTGTTTGACCAAGTCTCACTCTGTCGTCCAGGCTAGAGTGCAATGGTGTGATCTTGGCTCACTGCAACCTCCACCACCCAGGTTCAAGCAATTCTCCTCTCAGCCTCCTGAGTAGCTGGGACTACAAGCACATGCCACCACGCCTGGCTAGTTTTTGTATTTTTAATAGAGACAGGGTTTCACCATATTGGTCAGGCTGGTCTCGAACTCCTGAGCCTCAGGTGATCCGCCCTCCCCAGCCTCCCAAAGTGCTAGGATTACAGGCATGAGCCACGGCGCCCGGCCAAATAATATCTATCTTAAACCAGCAGTCTTCCTCACACTTAACTGGTGGTTTCCTGTTTGGCAGAAAATGGATCTTCACCTCCAGCCATTCCCAAAGCAATTTCTGGATGAATATTTACGTTTTAAATGTAAAACATAAAACTGTAAAAGTAAAAATAAAACAGAGACTAATAGCTGGTCAAGTTCAGGATGTGAGAATGTTTTTAATCATAAAAGCAGTGGAAGAAACCCTTAAGAGAAATAGAAAAGCGTATGCAGGACATGAATATGCACCTAACATAGAAAAATACAGAAGACAGGCCGGGTGCGGTGGCCTCACACCTGTAATCCCAGCAGTTTGGGAGGCCAGGGCGGGTGGATCACAAGGTCAAGAGATTGAGACCATCCTGGCCAACATGGTGAAACTTCATCTGTACTAAAAATACAAAAATTATCTGGGCGTGGTGGCACATGCCTGTAGTCCCAGCTTCTCGGGAGGCGGAGGCAGGAAAATTGCTTGAATTTAGGAGGCAGAGGTTGGAGTGAGTTGAGATCGCACCACTGTACTCCAGCGTGGCGACAGCAAGACTCCGTCTCAAAAAAAAAAAAAAAAAAAAAGAAAAATACAAAAGAAAAACATGAAAAATATTCAATTAAATGCAAATTAAGATGAAATTGTGCTTAAAAAATCTTGCAATGACTTCTGACACCAACTACCCAAAGTTGGGCCAAACTTCACAGACTTAAAGGCATCACTCTCCACAGACTGCCCACAGTTCAGACACCAGCTCCAGGCTCAGGGGTCTCCAGGCCACCCTGTCATCTGACCAACTGCCTACAAATTCAAGGATTCCCACTATCCCTGTACATTCTGTAATTTACTAGAACAACTCACAGAAGTCAGGAATGATAACAGCTTTATTACAGCAAATGGATACAAATCAAATGCGTTTCTGGATTGTTAAGTTTCTGTTAAACCAAAAAATGCATAGGGTGAGGTCAGGGAAGGTCCCAAATGCAGTTTTATTTTGTCCCCACCCCATGGTAGCAATATGCAGAGTATTGCCAACCAGAGAAGCTTACCTGAGCCTTTATATCCAGATTCTTTGTTGGGGTTTCATTACATGGGTATGTTTGATTGAATCAGTGACCATGATATCCAAATCAATTTTCAGCCTCCTTTGTTTCCCAGAGGTCAGGCCGATAACAAAGCCCCAACCTTCTAATCACATGATTGGTCTTTCTGGAGTGGCCAGCTGCCATCTGGAGTCATCTCCTTAGCTTAAACTATCTAAGGGCCCACTGTGAATAGCAAAGACAGCTCCTATCTCTAGGGAAATTCTTTATTACCCAGCAAAGCTTTTAAAGAGTTCATTGGTTTAGCAGTCAGCACTGATGGCAGGAATGCAAACTGGTATATCTTTTAAAAATGTCATCCCCTTTTATATCATATAAGATTAGATTGGTCATGTTAAAATACCAAAACTACAGTTACCCAAGCAAGATATGAGTTTAATTTGCTCTCAAGTGGTCCTGGGTTGGTGTGGAGGCTCTATAGTCATCAGGAACCCAGCTTTCTTCCATCTTGCTGCTGTGCCTTTCTTAATACATGATTCCCAGCTAGTGGTGCAGTGCTGGCTTTCACGTTTATATTTCTAGCCAGCAGAAAGGATTGAGGAAAGAGTTATCCACCTCCTGCAAGTAAATTTGCAGGAATTCTCACTCCTGTTGGCCAGATATTACCCACCTAGCCACATGGGGGAGTCTGGGAAATGGGGTCCTTATTCTAGATAGTCATGGACCCAACCAAAATTCCAGGCTTCTGTTACTAAGCAAGAGCAGGGAAAAGAATAAGAGGACCGCCAACCATTCTGCCTTAGTGTAGTTGATCCTGTAATTCTACTTTTAGGAGTTTATCCTAAAAAAAAAAAAAAAAAAAGTAAAATACGGCCAGGCGCAATGGCTCATACCTGTAATCCCAGCACATTGGGAGGTTGAGGTGGGTGGATCACGAGGTCAGGAGTTCAAGACCAGCCTGACCAACACAGTGAAACCCTGTCTCTACTCAAAATACAAATATTAGCCAGGCGTGGTGGCACGTACCTGTAATCCCAGCTACTTGGGTGGCTGAGGCAGGAGAATGGCTTGAATTTGGGAGGCGGAGGTTGTAGTGAGCTGAGATTGCGCCACTGCACTCCAGCCTGGGTGATAGTGCCAGACTCCATCTCAGAAAAAAAAAAAAAAGTAAAATACAAAGATATACATAATAGTAGTCATAACAAGCATTTATCTAGCATCTACTGTATACTAGATTGGGCTGTGACTAAGCAATTTCCATTTGTTAACAAATTCCATTTAAATTTCTGTACACTTGTAAGTAATGTCTCTGAATTTATACTTAAAGTGGTTAAAATGGCAATTTTTGTTACGTATATTTATCACAATATAAAGGAAAATTCACTACAATCCTGTGAGGTGTATATTATTGTCTTCATTTTATAAAAAGAAACAGAGAGTTTGAGTAACTTGCTCAGGTTCACATAGAAGTAGTGACCGAGATAGCACTCAGGTCTAAGCAGTGCAGAGCCTATACCTACAACCATTGTGCCGTATCCCTTCAATATAGTGTGCTTCAGTATTATTTCCTAGTACTGAAGCATTAGAAATAACTACCCAGTGGTAGGGCAATGGATAAATAAATTATGGTATAACAGTATACTGGCATATTACATAGGCATTGAAGCATATCTTTGAAAAATATTTGATGACATAAGGGAAAGCTCATATTAGGTTTAAAAAGGTAGATGGAAAGCACATGAACAATATTATGATCCCATTTCTGTCAAAAATAAAAATTAAGACGAGGGAAAACAAATAAACTTGCTTAATGTTAACTCTCCAAATAGCTGAATTTTCTTTACCCTTTTCTATATTTTTAAATTTTTCTATAATAACAGGTGGTATATCTATAACCAGGAATGTTTTTTAAATTAAATCTGTGACCAAGTGACTTTCTATGAACCTATCCCAAAGAATTATTTAAAAACTCAGACCAAGACTGGACACAACAATGTTTATCAAACTATTTTATATTAACAGAAATATGAAAACAGTGTATATCCATTAGTAAGCTAGTGTTTAAATTGTGGTATGTCCATATGATGGAATATTACATAGTTGATAAAAATGTGTAAAAGGGTATCTTAGGACAGAAGGAAAAAATTTTAAATGTCAAATGACCAGAACAAGATATGAAGTTGTATGTAAAAGAGAATCCAAATTAGATTTTTAATATGTCTATTATTTGCATATTCGTTTAGCAAATACTTATTGAGTACCCAGTATGTACCAAGCACTGTAGTCAGCACTAGGGATACAACCATGAAAAAGATAGACATGGTCTCTTTCCTCACAAAGTTGCTGGAAGAGATGGAGTTGAAAGCACAGTTGGGGATTAGCCTTGGGTGAGAAGAAGAGCCCTTGTGTTGTAACAGAAATGAAGAAAGGAAGGGGTGGGCATGCCTGTCACTAAGTTTGTAAATTAGGGTGTGGGAAATTCTTATCTGAAGGCAAGATAGTCTGATGATGAGTGTGGGTGAGTTGGTGAGGTTCGAGAAGCAGGAACAGTGTGGAATAATCTCTGATGAAAATGAGGCTGCTGGCTGGGGAAAACAGCTGTGCTTTTTGAGTAGCACTGAAGGCCCAGTTGAGATTGGGAACTTTATTAATAGTGACACCAGTTTTGTGGTTTTTAAATTTCTTTTACCCTCTCAATACAGTTGACCCTTAAACAACACAGGTCTACTTTTATGCAGGTTTGTATTGCACAGGTCTACTTTTGTGCAGTTCTTTTTTTACAACCAAACACAGATGGAATATACAGTCTT
Source organism: Gorilla gorilla gorilla (assembly GCF_029281585.2). Taxonomy (NCBI): domain Eukaryota; kingdom Metazoa; phylum Chordata; class Mammalia; order Primates; family Hominidae; genus Gorilla; species Gorilla gorilla. The sequence continues at coordinate 78,518,761 of NC_073231.2, read as the reverse complement.
TGCAGGATGTGAAACTCACATGTACAGAGACCAACTTTTCACATAGGGAGGTTCTGCAGGGCTGCCTGTGGGACTTGAGTGTGTGTGCATGTTGGTATATGCCTGAGTCCTACAACTAGTTCCCCATCTATACCGTGGGATGACTTTAGCAGTCAGGGTATAGGTAGCATATAGGCAGTTGTAGCTGGATTAATCTTGGATTGAGATTTTTGCCAGTAAGAAAAAATGAGGTAAGAGGAGAGTAGAGAATATTGACAGAAGTCATAGAAAGACATGAAATCTAGAGAAAATAATTGATTAAACAAATGAACCTAGGAATCGAAAGTAGGGAGGGGGCAATGGTAGACAATGTTAGCAGAAGAAACAGGAGTAAACTTCAGGCAGGCAAAATCAACTGCGTTCACTATCAAGTCTGAGCTAAGTGAGGAAGAAAGTGAAATGATGGGCTAAGACTGAAAGACAAGAAGAAAGTACAGAGGGGTGGGGCCTAGAAGTCTTCCTGATGTTGAGGAACAGATAAAATTTAATGAGAGGCCTACAATGAGAGATGGTTGTGCTCAGAGTAGGATACCTAGATTTTTATTGAGAGCTGTTGCTGGAATCACAAGATCTCAACAGTACATCCTTATGCCTCTTTTTCTTTTAAGAGATGTGGTCTTGTTACATCGCCCAGGCTAGAGTGCAGTGGCTATTCCCAGGTGTGATCACAGTATTCTCCAACTCCTGGGCTCAAGCATTCCATCCACCCCAGCCTCCCGAGTAGCTGGAACTAAAGGACGCGTACCACCACACCCAGTTATACATCCCCACATTACTGATTGTCCCTCTCCCTTTTGTCTTTAAAACAGAATATAAGAAGGAAACAATAGAAGACTGGGGCCATTTGAGTCTCTCCCTGACAGTTGTCATAACCAGAATTCTGTTCCCTTCTCCCCAGAGATCCGGAAGATCTCTGGATCTTCTCTCTTTGCAACATAAGGGTTAGGGCATCAGTGTGTGTGTGTGTGTGTGTGTGTGTGTGTGTGTGTGTGTTATCATTAAACATTAGCCAGTGATTTTCGCTAATACTGATGTTGTCCACATTTATTCTTTAGAAATAAATAGTATTGCTATTTTTAGTGAGAAGCCACTATTTTTAAGTATGTAGCCACATTTTAATTTTAATGATTTGTCATTTTTGTGATAAGAATACGTAATACTAGATTCTTATTACTAGGCTTGCGGTGAAAATGAGCATCAGAATTTAGACCTCTAATTCAATTTATTATTTTATTTACTTTTTTTTCTCTTGCTGTGTCTTATGGTGCTGATAGCCCTTTAATTTTATTTATTTATTTGTTTGTTTAATTTTGTTTTTTGTTTTTTGTTTTTTTTTTTTTGAGAGGAATCTCGCCCTGTCGCCCAGGCTAGAGTGCAATGGCACCATCTCGGCTCACTGCAACCTCCGCCTCCCAGGTTCAAGTGATTCTACTGCCTCAGCCTCCTGAGTAGCTAGGATTACAGGCAGGCGCCACCATGCCCAGCTAATTTTTGTATATTTAGTAGAGATGGGTTTCTCCATGTTGGTCAGGCTGGTCTTGAACTCCTGACCTCATGATCCGCCCACCTCGGTCTCCCAAAGTGCAGGGATTACAGGCGTGAGCCACCGCGCCCAGCCAGCCCTCTAATTTTAAATGAGGGCATTATTCTGGAGTGGGGACAAAAAAAGTTCCGGACTCAGAAGCTTTCATGCAAAGTGTTTTACATGCATGTTTTCATTTTAATTTTTATACTTCTACAGTGGCTGGGTATTCATTTTCTTATGTTAAGTATTTTATGTAGAATGTCTTTTTTGCCTCATAGTTATAATCATTTAAATCTTGATTTCAGCTGATGAGTAAAGAATCTCCTGTCTCTGCTGGAAATGATGCCTATGTTGACCTTGATCGTCAGGTATATAATTTTACATTGTTTTTAATTCATGAAAAGGTTGAAAAGGATAAGCATCAGATGTTAATGAGAAGAATGGGTTAAAATTGCTTTTTATTATATTGGTTTAATTCTTTATATTTTACCTAAAATTTTAAGAACATAAGCTATTTTACTAGTGGAATTTACACATTTATAATTAAGTTTATAATTTGTAATAAAATGCATTTGCAATTAAAATGCTGTTGCATAACCTACTTTGAAATAGGTTAATTTTTTTAGTTTATTGTGACTCCTGTTTTCTAGTCATGAATTTTTATTTTTCTGTTAGTGACATCAGTGTGCCACATTTAACACAATAGATGTTACAGCTTATGATTATATGAATCATAAGAATAAGTTCATGTCATTTTCTTGTAAAATGAAATATACAGTTGTCATTTTCTTGGAAAATGACATGTCAAATTCCTGGAAAATGACATGAATTTATTTTTATGGTTTGTATATAATGCAAAAGATACTTACCTTTTATTTCCTTTTGTGAGTTGAAGATGTCTTCTCGATCCCACCCCTCATTTCTGTGAAGTAGCGAATAATTAAATGCTCTAAGAACTACTGCATTTTTAAAGGAATCCCACAATGTATTTTTGTGATTTTAACAGAAAAGTTACTTTGTACTTTTAAATATCTCTTCCTTTTTTTTTTTTTTGTTTGACACGGAGTCTTGGTCTATCGCCCTGGCTGGAGTGCAGTGGCGCAATCTTGGCTCACTGCAAGCTTCACCTCCCGGGTTCTCACCATTCTCCTGCCTCAGCCTCCCAAGTAGCTGGGACTACAGGCACCTGCCACCATGCCCAGCTAATTTTTTTTCGTATTTTTAGTAGAGACGGGGTTTCACCATGTTAGCCAGGATGGTCTCAATCTCCTGACCTTGTGATCCACCAGCCTCGCCTTCCCAAAGTGCTGGGGTTACAGGCGTGAGCCACCGCGCCCCGCCTAAATATTGCTTCTTAATGAAGTGTTAATTACACTGTCAGGTTCTGTGTTCAAGCTATTTTGTACATCTCATGCAATACATGAATAGAAATCTTTGTATTCTTTGACTTCTTTCACTTCCTCCCCGTGGTTTCTAAATGTTTTGCAGGAAAATCTTCAGACATATTGCAATTTTAACCCAAGCTTTAATTTTTTTTTTATCTACCACACAGAGGTTTGGTCACATGAAATGAAGAGACAATAAAATTTTCTTTTAATCAATTTTTTTTCATACTTTGCTAATTTAGAGTTTATATAGTAATGAGATACAACTCAGGAATGTTTGGTTTATGTTGAGAGTAAACAAATTTTTTAACGGTGCTGTACAAATTAACATAAGGTTTTTTCCTTCAGTAATGTTTTTGTTTTCTTAATCTCAGGAGATGCAAAATTTTCGTCGTATTCTAACTATTTTCACAACAGTTTTTGATAGTTTTTTTTTTTTTTTTTTAAGTTCTGAGATACCTGTGCAGAATGTGCAGGTTTGTTACATAGGTATACATGTGCCATGGTGGTTTGCTGTACCTATCAACCCATCATCTAGGTTTTAAGGCCAACGCTCATTAGGTATTTATCCTAATGCTATCCCTCCCCTTGCCTTGCCATAAGGTTTTAATATGACTCTCCTTCCCCCACCCCCCAGCATAAGGTTTTAATATAACGAAAACACTTGTGTTGAAATGTTCTAGCTGCATATTTTAACAATTAAAATCCCTGTTCCTCTAGCACATACATATTTTATGAAGGTAAAATTTCTCAGTTATTAAAGAATTATCCTTACCAAGAACCAGGTAGTGTAGATCAAAAAAGATGCATAAAAAAACTTGATATGGGGAATGAGCCAAATTCAGAGGATGGAAAAATCAAGACTTAGAGTAAAATAAATTAATTTAAAGTTAAAAGTGCTGTGTTTGTACTCTTCCACAGGATTCTTGATTTCCTCTTGCACCCTTCCCTCTTCAGGAAAGACGGGGAAATGTTTTAATTCTGTGTTGAACATACGAATTATTAATTGTTACCACTTCATATTAAAATGTTTATCTCTTTGTTTCTAACCAGCTGAAGAAAACTACAGAGGAACTAAATGAAGCTTTGTCAGCAAAGGAAGAAATTTCTCAAAGATGCCATGAATTGGATATGCAGGTAAGAGATTTGTTCTGTGCACCACCTCTTTGAAACATACCACTATAAATACCACCAAATGTGCTGTGTACTGTCATACAGTACATCTTAACTATAACGCAACCCTTTTTTAGGGAAAAAATGGCTGGGCGCAGTGGCTCACACCTGTAATCCCAGCACTTCGGGAGGCTGAGGGGGGCGGGTCACTTGAGCTCAAGAATTCGATGCCAGCCTGGCCAACATGGTGAAACCCCATCTCTACTAAAATACAAAAAATTAGCCAGGTGTGATGGCAGGCGCCTGTAATCCCAGCTACTTGGGAGGCTGAGGCAGGAGAATTGCTTGAACCTGGGAGGCAGAGGTTGCAGTGAGCCGAGATTGCGCCACTGCACTCCAGCCTGGGTGACAGAGCAAGACTACATCTGAAAAAAAAAAAAAAAAAAAAAAAAAATTCAAGAGCATAATTAAAGTTGAGAATACCTTTCACAAATAACAGACAAAAATAAGATTATTTGTCTGGAATTTACTTTGACTAAAGAGGGGGACATACATGGGAGACATAGTTGGCCATGTTTTGATACTTGTTAAAACTGGGTTATGCATATGTAGAGTTCATAATACTTTGTAATAGAAGAGGCATTTTGCTTTGAAAGGCATATGAGTTGGTCATTGCATTGGATGCATATTGAAGAAAGTAATCACATCACACTTGTTGGGTTATCTAGGAAATAATATTTACAAAGTTGTAATGTAAGTGCCATTAATTGCATTTCAGATTTTAGAATTTATATACAAATGCTAAGAGTTATACTAATAAGATTTCATTATTTTTATAAGCAGAATATAAGTATCTTTAGTAATATAAAATTAAATTTATATACTGGATTGGCAAACTATGGCTTGCTTTCTGTTTTTACAAATACAATTTTATCATGGCTCCTTTATGTATTGTCTGTGGCTGCTTTCAGGCTTCAATGACAGAGTGGAGTACTTGCCTAAAACATTTACAGTATGGTCCTTTACACCAGAACAGTTTGCCAATCCCAGGTATGGACAGATTGCAAAATGAATGATAGTGTTGCAGAGAGGTTATGAGAAGAGAAGAGGTAGCCCTACAGCATGTTTTGCTGTGGAGAAAACAGCAACACAGTCATAAGCATGTAATGTTTAATGTAAACCTTATTGGTTTTCAACATTTAGAATTGTCCTACAGAGAAACACTATTGTAAAAGTTAAGATGCCAATGATAGAGTTTGAGAAGTAAAACAGGAGTGATGAAGGAAAGGGAGAGCCAGAAATGATGGCTTTCATCTTAACCAAGTAGGGCATCTAGAACCACTTCTACAGGGAGACAATCATTACATGGCTGGCTGCTCCTTGTCATCCAACCTCAGCTCAAAAATCACCTGATTTATTTGTCATAAAATGTCAGGCACTGGGATGCATCAGGCACTGAAGTAGGTCTAAAGTAGGTCTCTTCAGGAAGGCCTTCCATGGTTGAGTAATCCCAAATAATCACCGAGTCTTTTTTGTTGTTCTTATTTTAACCCTCTGTGTACTAGGCAGTTTTTGTATTGTTGTAAAGAAATACCCAAGGCTGCGTAATTTATAAAGAAAAAAGACGTTTAATTGGCTCACGATTCTGCAGGCTTTCCAGCATGGCTCCAGCATCTGCTTCTGGTGAGGGCCTCAGGAAGCTTCCAATCGTGGCAGAAGGCAAAGGGGAAGCAGCTGTGTCACATGGCAAGAGTAGGAGCAAGGGGTGGAAAGGTGCCATACACTTTTAAACAACCAGGTCTTGCAAGAATTCCCTCACTTGTGAGGACACTACCAAGCCATTCATGAGTGATCCAATGCTGTGATCCAAACACCTCCCACCAGGCCCCACCTCCAACATTTGGGACTACATTTCAACATGAGATTTGGAGGGGATAAATATCCAGACCATATCACTCTGCATAGCACTTTATATTCTGGTTTTTACATGTATGTATTAATTTACTTTCTTGTGCAATGATTTGTTTTTACTTATAATTTGTTTTGAATATATAACACATGAGTAAGAACTTCCCTTTTTTCATCACTGTATCCCTTGCACTTAGAAAACTGCAGCCATACCTAGCACATAGTAGGTGAGTGAGTGAATGAGTGGGTGGTTGACTGAGTGAAATGAATCAGTAAGTAGTTTAAAGTTGCAGAGGTGATCAATGAAAGAAGTGAGAACAGTGATTAACTATATTTATGGTAGGAAGGAATGACTCAAGTTGCTATAATCAAACATGTCAGAGGAGAGAGTCACTAGATAATGTCTAAGGTTGATAAGTCAAGAAATAATTGTGTGACATTATTTAGATATGTAAAGTGACAACCAAAAGCAATAAAATTAGGAACCGTAAAAATATTCTCTGGAGAGTGGGAAAACTCCATAGGAAACTAGGTTTTTGTTATAAGCCCCTTTGCTTTGTTATTTTCTTAAATAATCATGTTTATGTTTTGTTTTGTTTTTTGAGATAGGGTCTCACTCTGTCACCCAGGCTAGAGTGCAGTGGTGCAATCTTGGCTCACTGCAACCTCCGCCTCCTGGGCTAAAGCAATCCTCCCACCTCAGCCTCCCGAGTAGCAGGGTCTGCAAGCGCATGCCACCACACCCAGCTAATTCTTTTATGTTTCGTAGAGTTGGGGTTTTGCCATATTGCCCAGGCTGGTCTTAAACTCCTGAGCTCCGGTGATCTGCCCACCTCCATCTCCCAAAGTGCTGGGATTACAGGTGTGAACCACCTCATCTGGCTCATTTTGTTTTTTGAGACAGGGTCATGCTGTGTCATTTAGGCTAAGTGCAGTGGCATGATCACAGCTTGCTGCAGTCAACTTCCTGGGCTTAAGTGATCCTCCCACTTCAGCCTTCCAAATAGCTGGGGCCACGGGCGCCTACCACTAGGCTTGGCTAAAATTTTCTTTCTTTCTTTTTTTTTTTTTGGGTAGAAATGGGGTCTTGTTATGCTACCCAGGCTGGTCTCAAAACTCCTGGCCCCAAGCATTCCTACCAACTTGGCCTCCCAAAGTGCTTGGATTAAAGGCATGACCCACTGCACCTGGCCCGTGTGTTTTTTTTTTTTTTGAAATAGAGTCTTGCTTTGTCGTCCAGGATGGAGTGCAGTGGTGTGATCGTGGCTCACTGTAGCCTTGACCTCTTGGACTCGAGTGATCCTCCTGCCTCAGCCTCCCAAGTAGTGGAGACCATAGGCATTCACCACCACACCCAGCTAATTTTTTATTTTTTGTGGAGACAGGGTCTCACTGTGTTGCCCAGGCTGTTCTCCAACTCCTAGCTCAAGTAATCCTCCTCCCTCAGTCTCCCAAAGTGCTAGGATTACAGGCAGGAGCCACCATGCCAGCCATGTTTATGTTTTGAAAATTAGATTCTTTTTGTCTGTGTGTAAAAAGGAGTTCTGCCAAATATATTGACGTTTTTGATCTGACTTCTTCTTCTTCTTTTTTTTGAGACAAAGTCTCGCTCTTGTCCCCCAGGCTGGAGTACAATGGCACGATCTTAGCTCACTGCAACCTCTGCCTCCCAGGTTCAAGCGATTCTCTTGCCTCAGCCTCCTAAGTAGCTGGGATTACAGGCGTTTGCCACCATGCCCGGCTAATTTTTGTATTTTTAGTAGAGATGGGGTTTCACCATGTTGGCCAGGCTGGTCTCGAACTCCTGACCTCAGGTGATCCACCCACCTCGGCCTCCCAAAGTGCTGGGATTACAGGCGTGAGCTACTGCGCCCGGCCTTTTGTCTGACTTCTTAACGTTATTTTGAGATTCATCTATGTTGTAGCTGTAAATTGTTAATTCTTTCTTATTGCTGAGTAGTAGTACAGGTTGAGTATTCCATATCTGAAATTCGGGATATTTTTGGATTTGGGGATATTCGCATTATATACTTACTGGTTGAGCATCCTAAATCCAAAAATCCAAAAGCTGAAATGGCTCCAATGAACATTTCTTTTGAGTGTCATGTAGGTGCTCAGAAACATTCAGATTTTGAAGCATTTCTGAGTTTGGATTTTTGGATTTGGGATGCAAATCATTTATCCATTTGCTTGTTGGCAAACGTTTGGATTGTTTCCAGTTTTCTTCTATTACAAATGAAGCTGCTATAAACATTGTTCCTAAGTCTTCGTGTGGGCATATGCTTTTATTTCTCTGAGTAAATACCTAGGAGTAGGATGGCTAAATCAGTCATGTGGTAGTTGCATGTTTAATTCTTTAAGAAACTGCTAAACTATTTTCCAAAATGTTTGAAACGTTTTATATTCTCACCACAAGTTTCTTTGCCAACATTTGGTAGAGTCAGTCTTTTTAATTTTATTTATTCTAGTGGGAGTGTAGTTATATAATAATGTGATTTTAATTTGCATTTCCTTGGTAACTAATGATTATTTATTAAGTGTGCTTCTTTGCCATCTCTATATCTTGTCTGGTGAGGTGTTTCTTCAAATATGAAATAAGAATGAATTGTTACTCTTACATCTTGCTCTGCACGTGCAGTATTCCAAAATGATGTAAATGTTTTAAGTAGAGATTGATTGTACTTCTTTAAAAATAGGCTTTAATGGCCGGGCGCAGTGGCTCACGCCTGTAATCCCAGCACTTTGGGAGGCCGAGGCAGGCGGATCATGAGGTCAAGAGATCAAGACCATTCTGGCTAACATGGTGAAACCACATCTCTACTAAAAACAGAAAAAATTAGCCAGGAGTGGTGGTGGGCGCCTGTAGTCCCAGCTACTCGGGAGGCTGAGGCAAAAGAATGGCGTGAACCCAGGAGGCGGAGCTTGCAGTGAGCCAAGATTGCGCCACTGCACTCCAGCCTGGGCGACAGTGAGACTCCACCTCAAAAAATCTATATATAGGCTTTAATTTGTAATGGTAATTCACAAGTGATTGAGCTGATGCCAGTGTAGTTGGAAGAAATAACTGCCGTTGTCCTATATTCCAACAGGTTGCAGCATTGCAGGAAGAGAAAAGTAGTTTGTTGGCAGAGAATCAGGTATTAATGGAAAGACTCAATCAATCTGATTCTATAGAAGACCCTAACAGTCCAGCAGGAAGAAGGCATTTGCAGCTCCAGACTCAATTAGAACAGCTCCAAGAAGAAACATTCAGGTAAAAGACAACTCATTAAAATCTGATTTTTAAAAATTTGTTAGCTGTCATTTAAAGTTAAGAGTATATTGGCCAGGCACATTGGTCCATGCCTGGAATCCCAGCACTTTGGGAGGCTGAGGCGGGCTGATCACTTGAGGTCGGGGATTCAAAATCAGCTTGGCTAACATGAGGAAACCCCATCTCTACTAAAAATACAAAAATTAGCCAGGCATGATGGCGGGTGCCTGTAATCCTAGCTACTCGGGAGGCTGAGAAACGAGAATCGCGTGAACTGGGGGTGTGGAGATTTCAGTGAGCCGAGATCGTGCCATTGCACCCCAGCCTGGGCAACAGAACGCGACTTTGTCTCAGAAAAAAAAAAAAAAAGAAAAAAAAATATAATGTTAGGACTTCTGGGAAACTGCAGTCCATTGAGGCTCCAAATAAACAACTCAGAATCTCCTCACACAACATGAAACTACTTCACATCTAGGAAATGTTCTATCAGAGCGCCACCCTCCTTATTATTTGAAGGCAGAATGCCGCAACTATAGGATACCTGAGTGAGAGGGAGTACCCCACACCTGCCCCTCTGTGGGAAACAAAGGCGACTGAGGAAACTTTCAAATAAGACCGAGGAAGAACATTTGTGAAGGGGCCTGAAGGCGAGTTGACATGATCGCCAGAAAGATTAAATTTCACTGAAAATCTGAAATGACTTTTGTTTGGAAAAGTAATGGTCAGAGCAGACCATAAGCCACAGATTAGGGATTTCAAAATAAGCACATCTTCGGGAAGGGCCAGATGACATGAAAAGTTACAGGGAGGGATTTTTAAAAGACAGATGCATTTATAGACTTATAGAAATCTATATACGTGTGTGTGTGTGTGTGTATGTGTGTGTTTATAGAGATAGGCTTATTTAAAGGGGTGAGCTGATTTAAAAGGACAGGCGAGATTTAAAGGAACAATCTTCCAGACATCTTCTGTGGGAAGAAAAGCCCAAAAGGAAGGAAGAAGGGCCCTTTGACCTTTGGGTGGTGAAAGGAAAAAGAAGAAAAAGGAAAATATGTCCTGCAAGATAAGACGGAAGCATAAAATCGAAAGACAAGAGTATGATGAAAATATTTTGTGATGGTTTACTAAAAAGTGCGTCATCACTTGTTTCTTCCCTAGCCATAGATTTCTAGTGTTAAAACAGAAATTAAAAATCAATTAGATTTTTACTTTACTGAGTAACTGAGTGTGGTAACATAACTATTCTTGTTATTCCTCAGTGAAATGTTTCTGGATTTTTTTTTTTTCTTTTACCTTAACAGGAAAAAGTAATAAACTTTTCTTAGGCTCCTTAGAAACCTTAGAAACAGTCCATTCCCTTTGGTCCACGTCAGCAGTTCAAAGAATGGTCGAGGCTCCTGGAGGTCCTCTGATACCATTTTGGAGAATCTGCAAGACCCTCTCTTTCCCGACTATGTGTCTGCAAGGCTGGATTTTCTTCACATGCTTCAGCCAAAAAACAACATGTCACCAACAGATGAATGTAGAAACAAATATGAGAACCCAGCTGTCTTCTATTAAAACAGATAATAGAATCACAAAAATGTAAAACAGTGCCACTCTTCTCACTTTTTTTGTTTTAGAAAATGGTTATTTTTCATAAAGAGTATGTTGTTTCTATTAACATAATGGGTTTATTACTGTAAGCCACTGTGCCGGACCATATGTGTTAATTTTATAATTAAAAAACCCTTAAATTGTATCTGCAGTATTTCAGAAAAATGTTGCATGATGTCTTGCTTTCTGGTAGGGAAATAGTAACCAGTTGTCACCGTTCCCAAGACTTGGGACAGTGGAGTTCATTTTTATGACAGTTAGTGCTTGAAAATGCAGCTTGTGGCCACTAACATGGGAGACATACTCAAGAAGGCTTTATTCTCATGCTTTATATCTTTCTTTTACTGTTCTAAGGAGAATGAGGAGGCAGTAAATAGTGCTTTCTTGGTCTATTTTATATCGGTTACAGACTAGAAGCAGCCAAAGATGATTATCGAATACGTTGTGAAGAGTTAGAAAAGGAGATCTCTGAACTTCGGCAACAGAATGATGAACTGACCACTTTGGCAGATGAAGCTCAGTCTCTGAAAGATGAGATCGACGTGCTGAGGTAAAAACCTCACCTTCACCGCCCAGCACAGTTTGGCTCTGGTGTTAGAAACTCTAGGGTTTCTGAGGATCTAGCAAGCTTAAGAGCCAGGCTACCTGGGCTGGGATCCCGGGTCTACTGCTTATGCAACCTCTGTATGGCTGTTTTCTCATCTGCAAAATGGAAACAATACACATGCCTACCTCAGGTTTATATAAGGAGTTGAGTGAATTTATATTTGTAAACACTTGCAACAGTGTCTGGCAATTAAGCGATACACAAGTGTTTGTAAAATAGAAATTGTGACCATCACTTCTTACTTGTACAGCTCTGGAGCTGTTCTTCCGCCACGCCCGCAAGGCCTCATTTTCTTGCTGGGCCTTGTTATTACCCCTTCAGTTCTCTCATGAGGTGCCTCACTCACTGTCACCTCATTTTTTCACCCCTCTGCTTGTACAGTCTCCTATCCTCTGTTGATTATCTCAACCATCTACATTTTCCACTTTTGCTCTTTGAATACTGAGAACAGGGGAAATGCATAATTGATAGTTTTGTGCTGCTGCCAATTGGTGGCTTCCTTCTGAGATGGGTTCTTCCCAATGGCCCGCCCTCCCCCTGCTCATTGTCTCACTCACAGCCATTCTGATTCCTCAGGATTCTACTCCCCTGGCTGCCCTCCCCACACACCTCCCATGCCTTAGTCTCAATAGATGACCTTGTCTCCTATAGCAGCGAAGAAAGAGGCCATGAACTGCTGAACTCTCCATGTCTTTTGTCTCCAAAACCTCTGAACTTCCCTGGGTTCCCACCCACCCTTTCTTTAGTGAGTGTAGACCTGTTATTCTTCCTCCTGTTCAGGGCTAATTCCTTCTTCAGTGTTCTGGACCTCTACCTTTCTGGCCTACGCAGGGACTGTGTTACATCAATCCTCATTTCTTTTGCCTTTTGCGTCTCTCTCCTTCGTACACATGCACACGTGCATTTAGGTCTCTTTAGTCTTAAAAAGAGAGGGAGTTATTACTCTCTCCTTCCCACCAGAACCAAACTTAGATTACATAAGGTAAAATTGACATTCTCTCCCCAACCCCACTATCTGCCCACACTACCCCACTGAAGCTGCTATTCTGGTGGTCACTGATAATTGCCAAATTATTCGGACACTGTTAAACTAACTTTTCTTTTGTGCCACATGTGACTCTGCTGGCTGCCCTCTCCTGCTTGGTTTCCTTAAATTATTATTCTCCATTAAACATTTAGTTGTAACTTAGGTCATATTTGTTAACCTGTGCAGAAAATTAACCTGGAATCACTTTTGTCTTATTTCATTAGATGTGTGTTTCCTGGCAATCCTTCTTAACACTGAAACAACTTTACAAGTGTGGATGTGTTTCTGATTTTTTTAATTTCCCATCTAATTCTAGACATTCTTCTGATAAAGTATCTAAACTAGAAGGTCAAGTAGAATCTTATAAAAAGAAGCTAGAAGACCTTGGTGATTTAAGGCGGCAGGTTAAACTCTTAGAAGAGAAGAATACCATGTATATGCAGAATACTGTCAGTCTAGAGGAAGAGTTAAGAAAGGCCAACGCAGCGCGAAGTCAACTTGAAACCTACAAGAGACAGGTAAAAAAGAAACACAGCATCTTGATGATGGTTTCAGGCAAGCTCTCAGTTATGACATGTAGCTTACCAAAATTACTGATTTGTTTTCATGGTATTCTGTTTTTTACCTTTTCTTTATTGTATTTATTCATTTAGGAGACTGAGTCTCACTCTGTCACCCAGCCTGGAGTGCAGTGGCATGATCTCAGCTCACTGCAACCTCCACCTCCCAGGTTCAAGCTATTCTTCTGCCTCAGCCTCCCGAGTAGCTGGAACTACAGACGCATGCTGCCACACCTGGCTAATTTTTTGTATTTTGGTAAAGACAGGGTTTCACTGTGTTGCCCAGGCTGGCCTTGTACTCCTGAGCTCAAGTGATCCACCAGCCTCAGCCTTCCAAAGTGCTAGGATTACAAGCGTGAGCCACTGTGAGCCACCATGCCGGGCCTATTGTATTTATTTATATTTATCTAATATTTAAAGAGCTTTAAACTCTCCATAGCAGGTACTTTTATTTTATTTACTTATTTTTATTTATTTAGTTATTTATTATGTAATACTTAAGAAATATACAAATGTAAAAGCATAGTTCAGTAAATATTCATGCTTGAATAAAACATGCTCTCCCCCTCCTCGTTACAGGCAGCCTCCATGCTGCGGCTTTCATTCCCATTCGTCTCTCTATACTTTTGCTACATATATATATTTATCCCTAAAAATTTGTAGCACTTTGACATGTTCCAGAACTTTATGTAAATGATACAGTGAAAGCACTCTTCGTAATTTTTTTTTCTTTTGCTCAGTGAGACTTGTTTATCATGATAGGTGTAGCTTTATAACATTCATTTCTGCTGCTGTATAGTATCTCAGTTAGTCTCTGTACCAAAATTTATCTATTTTCCTGTTAAGAGACCTACAGGATGTTTCAGCTTTTTTTTCTATGTTAAAAGAAATGCCATATAAATAGTATTGTACAGGTCCTCTACTATATATGTGTGAAGGTTTTACAACTTGATGGACTTTCTGTCTAAGAGTATCTTCAATGTAGTTAGATATTAGCAGATTGTTCCTTAAAGTGATTGTGCTACCAACAAGCAGTTTATATTCCTGTTGCTTCACATCATCACCAACACACAGTATTGGCAAACTAAATTTTGCTGGCCTGGCACAGTGTCTCACGCCTGTAATCTCAACACTTTGGGAGGCTGAGGCAGGAGAGTGGCTTGAGCCCAGGAGTTCCAAACCGACCTGGGAAACATAGCAAGACCCCATCTCTAAAAATAACTTTAAGTTAGCTGGGCATGGTGGCATGAACCTGTGGTCCCAGCTATTTGGGAGGCTGAGGTTGAAGAATCGCTTGAGCCCGGGCCTCAGAGGCTACAGTGAGCTATGATTGCACCACTGCATTCCAGCTTTGCTTTTGTGCCGCATGTGACTCTGCTGGCAACATGAGACATGTAAGACCTTGTCTTGAGAAAAGAAAAATAAGTAAAATTTGCCAATTAGATGGGTATAAAATGGTGTCTCCTTTTAATTATACTTCATGTTACCCTGATTACAAATATATTTGTACTGACCATATTTCTTTTGTAAATTTCCTATTTTCATCTTTTACCCACTTAAAAAATTGAATCATTTCTTTTACTGATTTCTAAAGGTTGTTTATATGTTCTAGATATTCTTTATCACTTGCACATATTTTTACTTAATCTCCTATGGATCTATGACTTGTCCTTTTACTTTTTTGAGGTTGATAATTTCAGCATAATGAACTTAAAGTACTTTTATGATTTGTACTTTTTATATTTTAAGAAATTATTTCCTATATAAGGTTATAGTCTAATCTTCTCTATTTTCTTTACAAAGATTTAAAGTTTGTTTTGCACATTTAGGTATTTAATCCACTTGGAATTAATTTTTGTGTAGGGTGTGAAGTAGGGATCCCTTTGAGACTCTTTTTGTCTGTGTGGATAACCAGTCAGCCTACCACCATTTATTTAATAGTCCTTTCTTCCACAATGACCTGCAATTCTACCTTGTATATCTAAAATATCCATGTTGTATATGGGTTTATTTCTGGACACTTTCTTCTGTTCCCTTGGTATATTTATCTCTTCCTACACCAATATCACACTCATGTTTTACAAATTTTTAGCAATTTTGATAGGTGGTAGTGCAGACTCTCATACTTTGTCCTTTTTCAAAAGTGTCTGTTCTCAGCCCTTTGCTTTCCCTTTAAACTCCAAACTCTTGGGAACTGGAATTACATTGACTGTCGATCAATTTGGGGAGAGTTGTTTCTGTCTGAACATGATACCTTTCTGTGGTCTTCCATGTCTTTGGGTTAAGTTTATTAATGTTCTTCTAAAGATTTTGTGCATATTTCATTGTAGTTACTGTTGGGTACTTTTGTGTTTGGGGTTGCTTTTTAAATGCAGTTAGATAGATTCCATTTTCACTTTATTGCTAATTTATATGAATGAAATTGACTTTTATATGTTGATTCTGCAACCTTGCCAAATTCTCATATTACTTCTGGTAATGTCTGTAGATTCTCTTGTCAGAAGGGATATAGTAAAGAAATAAAAGGAATTTGGGTCTTTTTTTTTTTTTTTCTGAGACAGGGTTTCACTCTGTCATCCAGGCTAGAGTGCAGTGGTGCAGTCATGGCTCACTGCAGCCTCGACCCCCCCAGGCTCAGGTGATCCTTCCATCTCAGCCTCCCAAGTAGCTAGGACCACAAGTGTGTGCCGCCACAGTCAGCTAATTTTGTAATTTTTGTAGAATTGGGGTTTCTCCATGTTGCCCAGGCCAGTCTCAAATACCTGGGCTCAAGACATTCTCCTGCCTCGGCCTCCCAAAGTGCTGGGATTATAGGCGTGAGCCGCTGCACCCAGCCCAATTTCTCCCTTTCTATTCCATATCCTTTTTTTTCTTCTTAATCGGCATACCCGGACTTCAGTACAACTTGGAGTAAAAATAATGGTGGGAAAGCATTCCTTGTTGATTACGTACAGAATGTTTTATTTTGCCAGTATATTACAAAGATTGCTATATGTTGTGTGTATGTTTTTTTTTTTTTTTTTTTTTTCTGGAGACAGAGTCAGAGTCTCGCTCTGTCGCCAGGCTGGAGTGCAGTGGTGCGACCTCGGCTTATTGCAACCTCCACCTCCCAGGTTCAAGCGATTCTCCTGCCTCAGCCTCCCGAGTAGCTGGGATTACAGGCACCTGCCACCATGCCTGGCTAATTTTTGTGTATTTTTAGTAGAGACAGGGTGTCACTATGTTGGCCAGGCTGGTCTCGAACTTCTGACTTCAGGTGATCCGCCTGCCTTGGCCTCCCAGAGTGCTGGGATTACAGGCGTGAGCCACTGTGCCTGGCCACTTTATTTTTTAAATGATAATATTTCATCTACAAGCCTTCTTTGTGTGTTTTTCAAATCTCTCTGGTTATTTTTGATGGTCTCTTACTCCTTTTTGTTTTTTATTTTATTTATTTATTTATTTTGAGGCAGAGTCTGGCTCTGTGGCCCAGGTTGGAGTGCAGTGGTGCAATCTCAGCTCACTGCAACCTCCACCTCCCGGGTTCAAGCAATTCTCCTGCCACAGTCTCCCGAGTAGCTGGGATTACAGGAGTGCACCACCAAGCCCGGCTAAATTTTTGTATTTTAGTGGATACGGGGTTTCACCATGTTGCCCCCAGGGTGATCTGGAACTTCTGAGCTCAGGCAATCTGCCCACCTCAGTCACCCAAAGTGCTAGGCTTACAGGTGTGAGCTGCCGTGCCTGGCCTCTTAACTCCTTTTAAAATTTAGATTTCCTCTTTACTTTTTTAAGTATGTATATTTTGTATCTGATAATTCCAATCTGAAATCCTTGGAGATCTTATTCTGTTATTTTTTGGTTGTTATTGCTGTTAATGTTTTCCATAGAGTCTTGTTCGTTGTGGCATTTTCTTTATGGCCTTTATAATTTTGGATTTTGCTCTTTCATTAGCTCATCTTTACATTGGGGAATCCTGAGGCTCATGGGTTGAGGTTTTGTTTCTGTGGTCAATATGTGTGTTTGTTTATGGCAGATTTTCCACAGCATTACCAACTAATACCCCTCTAATTGCTTGGCTTAGGTTTTCCCAGACAATGCAAGTAGTAAAAATTCAAACACAAGTCCATGTATTATTAACAGGCTGTCATTACAAACTTCCAAGTTACCCCTTTTTTCTTTCTTACTTTTTTTTTAAAGACAGGATCTCACTCTGTTTCCTAGGCTGGAGTGCAATGGTATGATCATAGCTCACTGCAGTCTTGAACTCCTGGGCTCAAGTCATCTTCCCACCTCAGCCTCCTGAGGAACTATGACATGTGCCACCACACCCAGCTAATTTTTGAGTTATAGAGACTGGGTCTCACTATGTTGCCTTGTCTGGTCTCAAATTTTGGGTTCAAGTCATCCTCCCACCTCAGCTTCCCAAAGTACTGGGATTACAGGCGTGAGCCACTGCACTTAGCCCCCAAGTTATGCTTTTTTAATCCCAAAGCACTCAGTTTATTTTTCCAGCTGATGAAATTTTTTTTCCTAATCCACCTATTTGCTGATTTGCTACCTTTTAGAGCCCAGGGTGGTTTAACAACCACTCATCTCCTTTTAAAGCTCTAGGTTCCTGTTATCGGCAGTTGACACCTCATGGTACCCAGAGCATCTGCATGAACTTCTCATTCTGGTTTTAATCTCTGAGGATTTCCCTTATTTTCTTGTAAGCTTAGCTATGCAATTGGAATCGCCCTCCCCCACCCCAGCATTTATTTTGTTTTATACAAAAAGAATTTCAGACTACCTGGTTATCTCTGTTGTTGGAAATGAAAATCCTGTAGATTCGTTTATGATTTTGAACGTTGTTACACTGGATGATTCTGGTTGGGACCCAATAGTAACTGGGCAGGTTTTTATTCCTAGTTCTCTCCACTGTGTTAGACTGCTGGATCATATGCATTTGAGTACTGGTGGGAGAGAGTTTGGTTTTCTTAAACCTGTAGAAGAAAATAAGGATAATTTCTAATGTTTCAGATTATGTATAAGTAATGGTATCTTTCTGTATCAGGTAGTAGAACTACAAAATAGATTATCCGAAGAATCAAAGAAAGCAGATAAACTAGATTTTGAATATAAGCGGCTAAAAGAAAAAGTTGACAGTCTTCAAAAAGAAAAGGACGTGAGTATATATATTAGGCATTTTGGTTTTGAGCACTGCTAAAATTAAGGTGATTATGTTTAATTCATGTTTGGCCACATTAATTCATTTAAGTTATGAATTTAAAAATTAGAAATCCTATTTATTTTTAAGCTATAGGAGAATTCCATTTGTGTTTCAGAAATAAGGCAAAAAAGTGGAAAGAATATTTTTATAATACTTCCATTCAGATTTCTTTTTTATATAGTTATCTTTTCTACCATTGTTGCCTCCTTTACGTTGTTCTGCTCATGACTTTCTATAAGTTTGTGTAGCTTTCTTGTTTTCTGTATGATTAATAGAGGACTTTTTGTTGTTCAGCATATTTCAAATCTTTTAAAAATATTTCTACTTTTTCATGATTTGTGAATATTTATTGTCTTTGTTCTCCAATGTTTTATGTCTAGTGAAAAGAATGTTAAGAAATTAGTTACTAATTGTTAAAGATGGAGTAGACAGTTTTGTTTAACTATGGATAGCATATTGCCCTGCACATAGTAGATATTTAGTATTGTTAAATGGGAAAAATTGTTATAATCTTTTCCTCCTTCTGTGGTCTTTCCATAGAAAAGCAAAAGGTAAAACATGTTCATGTTCACTGTTGTTTATCATTCTATTAGGTAAGGCAGAGGCCTCTGATGAATAAATTCTTAAAACGTGAAGCTAACCCTCCATGTTTTTGTGTCTCTCCAGAGGCTGAGAACAGAAAGGGATTCTCTGAAGGAAACCATTGAAGAGCTTCGTTGTGTACAAGCTCAAGAAGGGCAGCTCACAACACAAGGTAAAAACGTTTTGCGAGTACAAACCAGATGATTTCTTTTTTTTTTGAGACGGGAGTTTCACTCTTATTGCCCAGGCTGGAGTGCAATGGCACTGTCTTGGCTCACTGCAACCTCTGCCTCCTGGAACCTCTGCCTCCTGGATTCAAGCGATTCTCCTGCCTCAGCCTCCCAAGTAGTTGGGATTACAGCCACACCACCACGCCCAGCTAATTTTTGTATTTTTAGTAGAGACAGGGTTTCACCATGTTGGCCAGGCTGGTCTGGAACTCCTGACCTCAGGTAATCCACCTGCCTTGGCTCCCAAAGTGCTGGGATTATAGGCGTGAGCCACCATGCCCAGCCAGATGATTTATTTCTAATAGTATAAATAAAACTATTTGGTTCACTTGAACATGATTGTGTGCTAAATAGATAAAAATGAAACACTGGGCCCATGTGCGCTCCTCCTCGCAAAGCCCGGGCTCCAGCGATTGCCTTTTCTTATTGGTCCAGATGGTGGTCCGAACCCTTAGTCACTGAGCCAATTTCCAAATTAGTCACACCCGCCTTTTTCAGACGAACGCGCAAAAGGTGGAGAGGAATCTGAAAAGCAGTTCGTCTTAGAAAATGGCCAAACCCAGACAGTCTCTGCGGCTCCTTTCCATTCTGAGAGGACCGTGTCCCCTTATTTTTGACCTCTAAGCCGTGCGTAAAACAAGAACCCTAAGGAATCGCCTGGCAGTCCAGCTGTCTGTGTGGATGCCGAGTCCCTCCTGAATTGCAGGGCCTGGCTACTGATTGGCCAAGAAAGGCCTCCTAGGCCCTCACTAGAGGATATGAACTCCCCTCCTTGGTGTAGTGATGGGAAGGGGTGGCTCCGGGGTGGACAAGCAGCGGTCTGGGGAGAGGCGGCTACGGGTGGGGCGCACCCAGGAGCGGGAACCTGGGAGGCCGGGCTCTTGAGGGGTTGCGGGGAGGAGAGAGCCCGCCTGTTTCCTAACAATGAAAACACCACCAAGCCCTCAGCGCCGCCGGGCTGGGACACCTGCCTGACCTGTGTTCCCTTAAGGAGGATTCTGTGCTGTTAGGGATTATTTTTATTCCAGCCCTTGACATTTCCGTACTTCATTTCTCAGTCAGCATTGATTTTTAAAACTCCCGGCCTGGTCTCTTGCCATGGCCTCATTCATCCCGCAGTTATTGAGCACCTGCTGTTTGCCAGGCACTGTGTCTATTAGTAGAGCTGGAGATACAAAAATAAATTAGGCAACTGTGGTACAAGATGATAGGTGCTATAATTGAAACGTGTGCAAGGGCTGGTAGTGACGTAAAGGATCTTCCTTGTGGATAGATTTACCCAGAAAGGCTTCCCAAAGACACAGGATGAGTCAAGAAGGAATGATAGGGCTTTATCAAGCCCATGAAAAAAGTGGACGTGACTTCTCCAGCTATCGAATTAGACGACGCTGCCGTGCTAATTTCTCCAAAGGAGAAACAAAAGTAATGTAATAGAGGTGTTCTAATACTTACCTTAAGATAGATACATATGTTGAGACGGAGTCTCGCTCTGTCACCCAGGCTGGAGTGCAGTGGCGAGATCTTGGCTCAGTGCAACCTCCGCCTCCCAGGTTCAAGTGATTCTCCTGCCACAGCCTCCCTAGTAGCTGGGACTACAGGGGTGTGCCACCACTCCCAGCTAATTTTTTGTGTTTTTAGTAGAGACAAGGTTTCACCGTGTTAGCCAGGATGGTCTCAATCTCCTGACCATGTGATCTGCCCACCTCGGCCTCCCACAGTGCTGAGATTACAGGCGTGAGCCACCGTGCCCAGCCAAGATGTAGATGTAGATGTGTGTGTGTATATATATATGTGTGTGTGTGTATATATATATATATATATATTTTTAATCCAAGTGCCGTAAGAGGTGATTTAAGTCTAATTCCTACTTTGTTGTAAATTGCTTTGGGCAGACAATTTAAGCCTAGACCCAACAGTGCTATTCAGGTTAGGGGCTGTCAGTGTTTGGTAGAAAAGGGCAAATTTAGGCCAGGCATGGTGGTCATGCCTGTAATCTAACCCTTGGGGAGGCTGAGGTGGACAGAGGGCTTGAGTTCACAAGTTCAAGAGCAGCCTGGGCAACATAGCAAGACACCCCCCGCCACAAAAAAATTTAAAAATTAGCTGGGTATGGTGGTGTGTGCCTGTGGGCCCAACTACTCAGGAGACTAAGGCAGAAGGATCACTCGAGCCTGGGAGGCAGAGGCTCCAGTGAGCTGAGGTCGCACTACTGCATTCCAGCCTGGACAACAAAAAGGAAAAGAAAAGGGCCAATTTAGTAATAGGACAATTTGGTAAGGATGACAGAAACAAAGACTTAATTGCAATTTGAGTTTTTTAAACCTCATCCAGTTTGTATAAGAATGGTGTTTCTTGGCCAGGCACAGTGGCTCATGCCTGTAATCTCAGCACTTTGGGAGGCCGAGGCAGGTGGATCACAAGGTCAGGAGATCGAGACCATCCTGGCTAACACGGTGAAACCCCGTCTCTACTAAAAATACAAAAAATTAGCCGGGCATGGTGGCAGGTGCCTATAGTCCCAGCTACTCGGGAGGCTGAGGCATGAGAATGGCGTGAACCCGGGAGACGGAGCTTGCAGTGAGCTGAGATCGCGCCACTGCACTCCAGCCTAGGGACTAAACAAAGAAAGAATGGTGTTTCTTACTGCATGGTGAATAGTGTTAGAATCACCTGGGATGCAGATTCCCAGGTCCACTCATGCCTACAAATCAGGGACTCTGGGCACAAGGCTCAGAAAGGTGAATTTTAAAATAGTGCCCCAGATGTTTCTTGTGCACATCAATATTTTAGGCCCTCTGGCATAGGATAATGAAGGCAGATGTAAAGTAAAATTCATTTCCTCACTTTGCATGTTGGGAGAACGTATTTATATCTCACCTTTCTGTCATCCCCTTTATTATCAGTGTGAGATCATACAGTCCTCAAGAAGTATTAATGAAATGACTTACAGAAAAAATTTTCTTGAATAACACTCTTGCCTGACACCTCTTATATAAGCAGAAAGGAGTCTGGGACCTCACCTTCTAAAATGGGAACCATGCTAAGGATCAAAAAGTGAAGACACTTGGGGACTCCCTGTCTTGCAAATACAACCAACCACAGAAGGGTGTGAGAGTAGTTTCTTGGCTGGCTTGACTTCCTTCTCACTTTCCCTTGGTTGACCCAAAAAGACCCAAAGCTCAATCATTTAGGTGGGCTGATGATTCCATATAATTCAAACTTTCAGTCACTAAGAGGAAAAAAAAAGATGTATGGAGATACCCCAAAACATATTTAGGTTAACTTTATCGTATGCTTTATTTGATTAAAACACTTAACCATTAGGCTGGGCACAGTGGCTCACACCTGTGATCCCAGCATTTTGGGAGGCCAAGACAGGCAGATCACTTGAGGCCAGGAGTTGGAGACCAGCCTGGCCAACATAGCAAAACTCCGCCTCTACTAAAAATAGAAAAATTAGCCAGGCATGGTGGTGCGTGCCTGTAATCCTAGCTACTCGAGAGGCTAAGGCACAAAAATTGCTTGAACTCGGGAGGTGGGTGCCACAGTGAGCTGAAATAGCACCACTGCACTGCAGCCTGGGCGACAGAGTGAGACTCTGTCTCCAAAAAAAGAAAAAACAAACAAAAAACAAAAACACTTAACCATTAAAGAAGGCCCAAAAAGATTCACAACTTTAAAAAGAAAACTGGTATGTACTATCATAAACATTGAATACCATCATAATGGGCTCTGCTGCTAACTAGCTGTGCAGCTTGAGCTAGTAACTAAACTGTCCAAGACTTGGTTTGTTCTGCGAAATGAGAATCATAACTTATTTCTCCAGAGCCAGATGAAGAGTTTTAGATGCTCTTAGTAATGCAAAGCACTCCCCAATATGTAATTTTAAATGAAAACAGTATTAAATGTAATATAGAAAAAGTTGTGCTTTTTCCTGTGTTGGCTGTAATACTCTGATATTCTTTCTTAAGAAGATATCAGATAACCATTTTCTTTTTTTGAGATGGAGTCTCGCTCTTGTCACCCAGGCTGGAGTGCAATGGCGTGATCTCGGCCTTGCTGCAACCTCTGCCTACCGGGTTCAAGTGATTCTCTTGCCTCAGCCTCCTGAGTAGCTGGGATTACAGGTGCCTACCACCATGCCTGGCTAATTTTTTTTTTTTTTTTTTCAGATGAAGTCTCACTCTTGTCCCCCAGGCTGGAGTGCAATGGTGCTATCTAAGCTCAGTGTAACCTCCGCCTCTCGGTTTCAAGCGATTCTCCTGCCTTAGCCTCCTGAGTACCTGGGATTACAGGCACCTGCCACCACACCCGGCTAATTTTTGTATTTTTTTTTTAGTAGAAACAGGGTTTCACCATGTTGGCCAGGCTGGTTTCGAACTCCTGACCTCAGGTGATCCACCCACCTCGGCCTCCCAAAGTGCTGGGATTACAGCCATGAGCCACCACACACAGTCACTTTTTGTATTTTTGATAGAGAAGGGGTTTCATCATGTTGGCCAGGCTGATCTTGAACTCCTGGCCTCAGGTGATCTGCCCGCCATGGCCTCCCAAAGTGCTGGGATTACAGGCATGTGCTACCGCGCCCAGCCAGATAACCATTTTCTCTTGACAGATTAGAGTGACCTAGTTTTCCTGCTCATACCTAGTGGCAGGTAATTTAGTGTTGCACACTTAACACAATTATTTCAAAGATTAAATAGGATATGGGCCAGGCATGGTGGCTCTTGCCTGTCATCCTAGCACTTTGGGAGGCCAAGGAAGGAAGATTTCTTGAGTCCAGGAGCTTGAGTTTAGCCTGGCCAACACATTGAGACTCCATCTGTCTCTAAATATATATTATAAAAATAAAAATAATGGCTGGGTGCAGTGGCTCATGCCTGTAGTCCCAGCTACTTGGAAGGCTCAGATGGGAGGATCACTTGAGCCCAGGAGTTTGAGGTTACAGTGAGCCAAAATTGTGCCGGTTCACTCCAGCATAGGTGACCGAGCGAGACCCTGTCTCTAAAAGGAAATGATACTTTTCTTTTAAGTACATCAGACTTCCTAAAGCAGTGAATTTTTTTCAACTGAGAAAAGTTGGGTTGGTGTCACTCCATTAAGGAACTTAGATCCTAAGGAGAAAACTGCTCTTTCTGCTAGGAAAAGAACCACACTTCGCTCAAGGTTTACCCCTCCCACTCCTTTGTCATCAGCTGGGGATGGTGGAGGCTGATGGATTGCTTGTTTGGCTTCACAGTTCACTCCCAGACCAGTAACCAGCCTGTGGCTTTTCAGTTACCTGAAACTGGAATTTTTCTTTTCCTCTGACTATAACATTCTTTTTTCCCTGCTCCTCTCCTTCATTTCACCTCCTAGCCCTCTCTCTGTTTTCTTATTAATCAGCTCTCTTCTTGCTTCATTTTCTAGTTTACGCAGCTGCACAGAAACCATTTTCACTTTGTTCTCACCACCACTCTCGTTCGTTATTCTCTTCACCGTTTCTAGACCAAGCTTGTCAAACCCTAATTGAAATATCCTAATTTTTTTTCCCTATTCCAGATTACCAAGGACAACTGAAGGAAATTATTATATATCTTTCTTGTTTTCACCAAAAATATATCGTTTGTGATTATAACAGCATCCTCATTGCTGCCTTGCAGTTCTTTCACATATCTCTAATCATCTCTACATGAGTTTTGTTTTTTCTTTTTCTTTTTTTTTTTTTTTTTGAGATGGAGTTTTGCTCTTTTTGCCCAGGCTGGAGCGCAATGGTGCGATCTCTGCTCACTGCAACCTCCGCCTCCCGGGTTCAAGTGATCTCCTGCCTCAGCCTCCAGAGTAGCTGGAATTACAGGCGCCTGCCACCATGCCCAGCTAATTTTTTGTATTTTTAGTAGAGACCATGTTGGCCAGGCTGGTCTTGAACTCCTGACCTCAGGTGATCCACCTGCCTCGGCCTCCCAAAGTGCTGGGATTACAGGTGTGAGCCACTGCACCCGACCTCTACATGAGTTTTTATACAATTTTAAGAATCTAACCTGAAATTTAACCATTTTTCTCTCAGCTCTGATATCATGAAGAAACCATAAGGCCTTTCATGTAAACTATCACATTTGTTTCTTTGCACCTGTAAACCTATAGGTTTTAACCTTGCTGCTATAGTTTGAATGTCCCCTCTGAAACTCATGTTGAAAGTTAATACCCAATGTGATAGTTTTGAGAGATGAGGCCTTCAAGAGGTGATTAAAGCATGAGGACTCTGCCCTCAGGGATGGATTAATCCATCCATGGATTAATATGTTAATGGAGTAATGGTCATCATGGGAGTGGGACTGGTGGCTTTATAAGAAAAAGAGGGCCTGGTGCGGTGGCTCACGCCTGTAATCCCAACACTTTGAAAGTCCCGAGGCGGGTGGATCACCTGAGGTCAGGAGACCAGCCTTGCTGACATGGTGAAAACCCGTCTCTACTAAAATTACAAGAACTAGCTGGGTGTGGAGACGGGTGCCTGTAATCCCAGCTACTGGGGAGGCTGAGGCAGGAGAATCACTTGAACCTGAGAGGCGGAGGTTGCAGTGAGCCGAGATCGCGCCACTGCACTCCAGCCTGGGTGAAAAGAGTGAAACTCCTCAATAAAAAGAAAAAGAGACCTGAGCGAACAAGTGAGCATGCTCAACCCCTTCACCATGTGATGCCCTGTGTTGCCTCGGGACTCTGCAGAGAGTCCCCACCAGCAGGCAGGCTCTTACCAGATGTGCCCCTTCAGTCTTGGACTTCTCAGACTCTAGAATTGTAAACAATAATTTTTTTTTTTTTTTTTTGAGATGTGGTCTCACTCCTTTACCCAGGCTGGAGTGCAATGGCACGATCTCAACTCACTGCAGCCTCTGCCTCCTGGGCTCAAGTGATCCTCCCACCTCAGCCTCCCAAGTAGCTGGGAATACAGGCATGCATCACCATGCCTGGCTAATTTTTTGTATTTTTGGTGGAGATAGGGTTTCACCTTCTTGCTCAGGCTGGTCTCGAGCTCCTGAGCTCAATCGATCCACCCACCTCGGCCTCCCAAAGTGCTGGGGTTGCAGGCATGAGCCACCACACCCAGCCAAAAATAGTGTTTTTTATAAATTACTGAGTTTCAGTTATTCTGTTATAAGCAACAGAAAAAGGACTAGGACACCTTTTTTGTGTATGTGTCCTTTGACCTAGCACTTTTGCTCTAGGAATTAAATTTACCCTAATGAATTAAAGCATTGTTTCTAATAGTGAGATTTTGAAACAGCCTGAAAGTTCAGCAATACAGGAATAGTATTCTTATTCAACTGTATACAGTAGAGCCATTTAAAAGAATAAGGTGGCCGGGTGTGGTGGCTCATGCTTTTAATCCCAGCACTTTGGGAGGCTGAGGCAGGCAGATCGCCTTAGGTCAGGAGTTTGAGACCAGCCTGGCCAACATGGTGAAACCCCATCTCTACTACAAATGCAAAAATTAGCTGGGCATGGTGGTGGGCACCTGTAATCCCAGCTACTCGGCAGGCTGAGGTAGGAGAATTGCTTGAACCCAGGAGACAGAGGTTGCAGTGAGCCAAGATCATGCCACTACACTCCAGCCTGGGCGACAGAGTGAGACTGTGTCTCAAAAAAAAAAAAAAAAAAAAGAATAAGGAATATTTTCTATAAACCTGACAGAGAGAAATATGTATGTTACATCTTTACATTTAAAAAGTAAGGCTGGGCACAGTGGCTCACGCCTGTAATCCCAGCACTTTGGGAGGCTGAGGCGGGAGGATCACCTGAAGTCAGGAGTTCAAGACCAGCCTGGCCAATGTGGTGAAACCCCATCTCTTCTAAAAATACAAAAAATTAGCTGGGCGTGGTGGCGGGCGCCTGTAATCCCAGCTACTTGGGAGGCTGAGACAAAAGAATTGCCTGACCCCAGGAGGCAGAGGTTGCAGTGAGCCAAGATCGTGCCATTGCATTCCAGCCTGGGCAACAGAGCGAGACTCCGTCTCAAAAAAAAAAAAAAAAGTAGAATAGAATAGAGGTTACCAGGGGATAGGGGAGGGAGGCATAGGGAATTGGTTACAGAGTTTGTGATTTGGATGATGAAAAAGTTTTGAAAATAGGTAATAGTGATGGTTACACAACATTGTGAATATACTGAATGCCATTCTGTTGCACACTCAAAAATGCTTAAAATGGTAAAATAATAATACTTAATAATATTTTAAGACCACTGTGACGTGGTCCTTTACTTGAAAATGATTTTTGCTGTTAAAATTAATGCTCAAAGTAGGGTTTCATATCGAAAATTGTATAACTGTGTTTTCCATTAGCCTTATATTTATGTTTGTATATTTACAGGGTTAATGCCTCTTGGAAGTCAGGAGTCTTCAGACAGTCTAGCTGCAGAGATTGTTACACCTGAAATCAGGTAAGGAGATTGTGGTGTTCACACTTACACTGCACAGTATTCCTGGAGAAAACGTACTTCTCTACAATATGAGGAAGATAATTTCCTTATTCTTTCTCACCGACACTTTCAACATGAACTCAGTGTTAACTTTTTATGTTTTCAACATGTTAAAAGCTTTCTTCTACTGGCCTACGGAAAATTGATTTGCTCACTTCAGTAAGACAATCTTTCACACATATAAAGCCAATTGTTATGTCCAAAGCTCGAGTATCCTCAGCAGACATTAAGCAATGAATACATTTGGCCTGTAGACAATAGTTATGCTTAGCTATACGCATGCAAAATTATTAGTTATTAAGATTTATCTGCTAACCAGCTGGGCTTGGTGGCTCACGCCTGTAATCCCAGCACTTTGTGAGGCTGAGGCGGGTGGATCAGAAGGTCAGGAGATCGAGACCATCCTAGCTAACATGGTGAAACCCTGTCTCTACAAAAAGTACAAAAAATTAGCCATGTGTGGTGGCGGGTGCCTGTAGTCCCAGCTACTCGGGAGGCTGAGGCAGGAGAATGGTGTGAACTCAGGAGGCGGAGCTTGCAGTGAGCTGAAGTTGCGCCACTGCACTCCAGCCTGGGGGACAGAGTGAGACTCCGTCTCCAAAAAAAAAAAAAAAAAAAAAAAAAAGATTTATCTGCTAACCACACGGAAAGGTCTGGGAAAGATAATAATGCTATAGACAGGAGGAAATGACTCCCCATCTTAACTACTCTTCCCTCATTCATACCTTATATTTTTAATCATAGCATTTTAAAAATTCCATTTATTTATTTATTTAGAGGCAAGGTCTTGCTCTGTCACCCAGGCTGGAGTGCAGTGGCACACTGCAGCCTTGACCTTCTGGGCTCAAGCAGTCCTCCTACCTCAGCCTGCTTAGTAGTTGGGATCTCAGGCGCGTGCCACCATGCCTGGCTATTTTTTGTAGAGACTGGGTTTTGCCATGTTTCCCAGGCTGGTCTTAAACTCCTTGAGCTGAAGTGATTTGCCTGCCTTGCCCTCCCAAAGTGCTGGGATTACAGGTGTAAGCCGCCGCACCCAGCCAGTTTCATTTATTTTTATGCATAACTAGCTTTATGTGTAAAAATGAAAAATAAGTGGGGGAGACACCAATTGTCCATTAAAAGGATACTGATTAATTCTGAATATTGCTTTTTACCTTTTTGGGGCCTATTTGCCCCTTTTCAAAATGGTCGCTGGCCTTGCTTCTTCATAAACTCCTTGGTGGATATTAAATAACAATTGTGTAAGGGTTTCATACACTGTAAAAGTTGAAATAAGCATTCAAATATTTTTTGAATAAATGGAAACAATTTGTAGTTGTTGGTTAGCATTTGTTTAAGAAGGACAAATGGGCTGGGGACAGTGGCTCACTCCTGTAATCCTAGCACTTTGGGAGGCCAAAGTGGGTGGATCACCTGAGGTCAGGAGTTCGAGACCAGCCTGACCAACATGGCAAAACCCTGTCTCTACTAAAAAGTACAAAATTAACTGGGCTTGGTGATGCATGCCGGTAATCCCAGCTACTCGGGAGGGTGAGGTAGGAGAATCACTTGAACCCAGGAGGCAGAGGTTGCAGTGAGCCGAGATCGCGCCATTGCACTCCAGTCTGGGCAACAAGAGCGAAACTCCATCTCAAAAAAAAAAAATAGGAAATACAGACAAAAGGCGTGTTAAGGCAGCACCAAATCTGGAAGTATCTTGTGTACCTTTTTCTTTTCTGCCATCTGATATGCTACTTTATAATTGAACCAATAAGATTTGTTGAATAAATGAACACGTATTTATGAACATTTATAAATAAGTGGTTATGTCCAAAACAACTCACAATTTTTAAGGAAACTTATTGGTAATACAGTTGGTTTTTTAAACTAAGAACAATGATAGGCCAGGCGTGGTGGCTCACATCCAAAATGCCAGCGCTTCGGGAGGCCATGGCAGGCGGATCACTTGAGGCCAGGAGTTCGAGACCATCCTGGCCAACATGACAAAACCCTGTCACTACTAAAAATACAAAAAAATTAGCTGGGCGTGCTAGCACACACCTGTAATCCCAGCTACTCAGGAAGCTGAGGCACGAGAATCATTTGAACCCAGGAGGCAGGGTTGCAGTGAGCCTAGATTGCGCCACAGTCCTCCAGCCTGGGCGACAGCTAGATTCTGTTTGAAAAAAAAGAACAATGATGATAAAGATTCAGCAAATATGGCTTTTCTGAGTATGACTAGATACGGATTAAAATATGCTCTGTGTCCAGAAGAGAGCTATCAAGGAAAAATGATAAACTGGGACGAAAATTTTGCAGCATGTTTTAGACAGTGGGTTAATATTTGATACTTTTCATTGATGTTAAGAGTGTGGACAAATTCGAGATCTCATAAACTGAAGGGAAAAGATTAAAGTGGTACAACCTTTCTTTTGGGGAGATTGGCAGGATGTGTCTGTTGTCTAAAAATGCACCTATCTTTTGATCCAAAAATTACTTTTCTGGGAGTTTAATCCTAAGGAAAACCAAGGATATACAGAGAAGTATATTTATAAAGCTAATCTTATTAACTTGTTAAAGCTCAAAATTGGCAGCAATCTAAATGCCCAATAATTGGGTGTTTATTAAATAAGTAACGATTTTAATGCCATGTCATTTAAAATATTCAAGTATATTTAATGATATAAAAAGATTGTGAAATTTTAGGTGTAAATAGCAGGTACCAATGTACATGTACTGTGTGATCCCATTTGAAAAATGTTTGCATGTGAGTATACGTGCATAGAATTAGAAGGCTATATTTCAGCAGTAGTCATTTTGTGCTATAGTTATGGAGGGTTTATATTTTCTTTTCATTTGTCTTCTTTTCCGTACAATGTATGTGTTTACTTTGTAACTGAAAAATATACGGTCCATGTTGCCCATACTGAAGCAGAAGAATTGCTTGAACCCAGGAGGCGGAGGTGGCAGTGAGCTGAGATCGTACCACTGCACTTCAGCCTGGGTGACAGAGACCCCGTCTCAAAAAAAAAAAAAAAAAGTCCATGTTGCCCGTAATAAAATACATCAAATTCTAAATAGTTGCTTGAATTAGATCACAGATTTGATTCATCTTTTCAGTAGCAAAAGTAAAAGATTTATTGTGTTTACAAAATAAGAGCAATGCGTGTGTGTCTCTGTTTCTTTCTTTCTTTGATTTTTCTTTATCCACAAGAAGCTTTTCCACAACTTTTCATAGTGTCTGGTATCTGTTCATACTATCTTCATGGGGCCCTCTAAAGATGACCCTGTGTAAAGAAAAGAATGAATTATATCTTCAACAAGTATGTCTTCATATGAACTAACATTTAATTATATTGTCCCTGCAGTAAATATGGTGGCAAGTTCTGTATGGATACTGTTTTTAATATCCCTTAATGTAAGCTTTTGGCTTATACAGAGTCCAAAACAGTGCAGTCCAGTAACCTGATTGTAATGATCTGGCTTGTTTCAAGAATTTAATTTTACATATTTCAGGAATGGGTAGACTGAATGTCTAGAAGTGATTCTTGTCAAATATAGTATCTTGCCACCAAATGATTGATAATTTAAGATCATAGCATCATTAGAGATTATGTTCTCTGATAAGAATCAAATAACAAATAAATAAATGCATTCATAGTTTAAATATTTAAATCAGGGAAGAAATAGGATTTTGAAATCATATTTATTACAAATCATGATATTTAGAGACTGTATTATTTCTATAAAGAAAATATTTAAAACCTGAAATGTAATGTCTTTACCAGCTATAATAGCTGAATTTGTTGCAGGTTCTTTATTTTTCATTTCTGTGCTGGTATTAAATTTGTAAGAGTGCTTAGCTGGATTTGATACCTGTGTTGTATATTAATGCACCAAATGACTGTGTATATAATATTTAGTTTTTATTTTGTTCATTCAGGGAGAAACTTATTCGTCTTCAGCATGAGAATAAGATGTTAAAGCTTAACCAAGAAGGTTCGGACAATGAAAAAATAGCCTTATTGCAGAGCCTTCTAGATGATGCAAATCTACGCAAGAATGAACTGGAGACAGAGAATAGGTAGAGTATTATAGGTGGCCGCATCTGGCTATAAGTTTTCCCTATTTGCCTTGATTCTGAATCCCTTAAAGAACTGGCAGGGCATGGTGGCTCACGCCTGTAATCCCAGCACTTTGGGAGGCCGAGGAGGGCAGATCGCTTGAGCTCAGGAGTTCGAGACCAGCCTGGGCAACATGGTGAATGAAACTCCATCTCTACAAAAAAATGCAAAAATTAGCCAGGCATGGTGGTGCATGCCTGTGGTCCCAGCTACTCAGGAGGCGGAGGTAGAAGGATCATTTGAGCCCAGGAGGCAGAGGTTGCAGTGAGCCAAGGCCACACCACTGCACTCCAGCTTGGGCAATAGAGCAAAACTCTGTCTCAAAACAAACAAACAAACAAAAAAACCAACAACAAAGATCTGAATTGTAGTTTGAAAAATGGCCATGTGCTGTTCTCTTTCCCTTTTAGAGAACTTGAATCCATTTCTCCACTTTTGGGCAGACTTGCCAAAAAATATTGGGCCTTTTTAGAATGGTGTTGTCCTCTTTACTTCTTCATGCAAAATGATACCAGAGCTCTACCATTTACCCTTTCTAATCACTAATTAAAACTAGAGGATTTTTAAAAATCCGATAATTCAGTCTTTCACAAGAATTTCAATTCACAGTTGTTGTCGGGCTAATAGAGTTTACCATTTCCACAGGCCAGTGTGTTGGAGCTCTTTTGGTGTGGGGAGAGCAGTAGCTCCCTCATAATTGGATTGACAAAGCATTTTTCTTCTAATCTGTTATTTATTGTGACCCTAAAAGGAAATGATTCATCTTAGGAACAACTGACTTATTTTGAGAATTTAGAATTTGCAAAATTAACAAGAAAATCACTTTTCTGCTTGTAAGTTTTCAGCAACATGGTGCTATTCACTCAAAGTCAGTTACTTTAAAATCAGTGATTTACTCTGACAAGGGTTACATTTATATTTTGTTGTGACTGTCTTTTTGTTCTTTTCCTTTTTGGAAATGTTTCTTAGGTCACAAACATACAGTTTTTTTTTCTTTTTTTGTTTTGTTTTGCGTCGTTTTTGTTTTACTGCAGTGATACTCTGTCATTTTTTAAGGATTTGACGTTTTTATTAATAGCTTCATAGCTCACCTGACATTACAGATTCTTTGTTTATTTTGAGTGATTGATTTGGCTTCTCCCAGATGGAAGTCAATCTTAGGAGTCACAATTGCTGTGACAGTTGTACACATCCTACCCTTTTTTCCTATAGCTTTACATTTTAAAGCTACTGAGATAGAATCAACAAACAGTGTAAATCAGTATAAATGCTAGAGTGATTATAAGAGCACCATCAAGCATAAACAGAAGGAGAAAATTTTACATCAACTCTGAGGAGTCTAGAGAATGAGGGATTTTTTAAAGTACTCAGAAAAAGTGGGAAATGGAGACAGTGGAGCGGAGGAGATTGCGGGAGCAGCTGGTGGGCAGGCAGTCCCTCTGGTGCAAGTGTCTTGATGTTCGCCTCATTCATCCTTTGCCTCTGGGCTGTATTTTAGCCATTTTAGTCAGAAAAGTCTCTCCCTACGCTAGAATTTTTTTAGTGAGAAAGCACCCACAACTTTCTTCATACTGCTTTGTGTTGTTTCTCACAGGCTTTATAATTGTTGCTCTTTTTCCCAGAGACAGGACAGCCAGTTGTCATTTATACAGTGTCCATGTCTGTGGATGACTAATCACCACCCAAGTTCCTGTGTGACTTACCGCTGGTACAACTTAGTGTTGTGATTGTTTCTTAAATTACAACACTGATGATGAATAACTTAGATTATGGCTGCCTATGATCTATAACGATAATAACAGGTAATATTTACTAAGCACCTGTTTGTCTCAGGCATTGTGCTGGGTGTCTTAAATATGCTTTCTTACTTTATGAAAGTTTTACAGATGAGGGAACTCAGACTCAGACCCTGGCTGCCTGACTCCAAAGCCTCCATACCTAGTCCATACCCTCTTTCTTGCCAGTTTATCTTCTACTATGTTTGCACAATATTTATTCCTTTTCCTGTCTTCCTCTCACAGGATGTTTTTTCTCGTAAATGACTTACCCTAAGTTTGTTCTTACTGAATTTAATGAGTATTTATATTACCTTGACTCTAACTTAATATCCTACTAGTTGACAACATTGGGTCCCACTGAGTCTGTTACAGTTTGCTCACTGCCCATGTATATCACCTGTCAGAAAGCAAAGTCTGTCGTAGACCTCCAAAGTCCTTTCCAATTAGTTTTCCCAAGAGTGAGCACTTTAGTGTATCTGTAATACCTGCCAATCCTCAAACAATATTAGAAGAGGGTGGAGGGTTGAGAGGGAAGCCACATCAGGATTCCCCAGGAATTCTGTCAAAGTAGACCTGATCTTGTTTCTGTACCTCTCAGACTGTGCTGTAATCTCAAGCTCACCCTGTCCCTGCATCCCACAGCTGTATATATTCAGCAATTAGACTTTGATTAAAATGTTAACTATCTCAATCCCTGAAGTGGGAGAAAGAAGGTAGAGGCAATTCACATTGATATAATACCTGCAAATATGCAGGGACTCTGCTAGGCACACTTAAGTCTTTTAAACAACCCCATGAGGTAGGCATTATAATCCTCATTTATTTTGTAGATGAACTTTTTACTTTTTTAATTTTTGTGGGTACATAGTAGGTATATATATTTATGAGTTACATGAGATAGTTTGATACAGGCATGCAGTGCATAATAATCATATTGGGGTAAATGGGGTATCCATCCTCTCAAGCATTTATCATTTATGTTACGAACAATCCCATTATACTCTTTAGTTATTTTTAAATGTACAATTACATTATTTTTTACTATAGTCACTTTGTTGTGCTAGCAAATACTAGGTCTTATTCATTCTTTCTAAGTACCCATTAACCTCTCCCCACTACCCTTCCCAGCCTCTGGTAACCATCCATCTACTCTCAAGCTCCATGAGTTTAATTTTTTTAATTTTTAGCTCCCACAAATAAGTGAGAGCATGTGACATTTGTCTTCCTGTGCCTGTTATTTCACTTAACATAATGACCTTCAGTTTCATGCATGTTTTTGCAAATGACAGGATTTCATTCTTTTTTATGGCTAAATAGTGCTACATTGTCTACATCTACATATACCACATTTTCTGTGCCTATTAATTTTTTTATTTTATTTTTTTGAGACAGGATCTTACTCTGTCGCCCAGGCTGGACTGCAGTGGTATGATCACAGCTCACTGTAGACTCAACCTCCCAGGCTCAAACTGTTCTTCCATGTCAGCCTCTAAGTAGCTGGAACTATAGGTACACACCACCATTCCTGGCTGATTTTTTAATTTTCTGGAGAGACAGGGTCTGCCTGTGTTGCCCAGGCTGGTTTCAAACTCCTGGACTCAAGGGATCCTCCCACCTCAGCTTCCGAAAATGCTGGGATTATAGGCATGAACCACCATGTCCAGCCTCTTTTGAGAAATAAATATCTGTTTAGATCTTTTCTTTTTTTTTCTTTTTCTTTTTTTTTTTTTTGAGGATCTCACTCCTTCACCCAGGCTGGAATGCAGTGGCACAATCACAGCTCACTGCAGCCTTGACAGCCTGGGCTCAAGCGATCTTCCCACCTCATCTTCCAAGTAGCTGAGATTACAGGGATGTCCACCATGGCTAGCTAATTTTTTCTATTTTTTTGTAGAGATGGGGTTTCGCCATGTTGCCCAGGCTAGTCTTAAACTCCTGGGCTCAAGCAATCCACCCACCTCAGCCTCCCAAAGTGCTGGGATTACAGGGATGAGACACCATGCCCAGCTCTCCTTGTGCCTATTTTTAAAATTGGATTATTGGAGTTTTTCCTGTAGAGTTGTTTGAGCTCCTTATATATTCTGGTTAGTCATCCCTTGTGAGATGGGGAGTTTGCATGTATTTTCACCCATTCTGTCGGTTGTCTCTCACTTTGTTGATTGTTTCCTTTGCTATGCAGAAGCTTTTTAACTTGATGAGATCCCATTTGTTCCTTTTTCCTTTGGTTCCTTGGGCTTATGGAGTATTACTCAAGAAATCTTTGCCCACACCAATGTCCGGTGAGCGTTTCTCCAGTTTTGTTTTATTATTTTCAGGTCTCAGATTTAAATCTTTGATCCATTTTGATTGGATCTTTGTATATGGCAAGAGATAGGGGGTCTAGTTTCATTATTTTGCATAATGATATCCAGTATCTTTTATCGAAGAGACTGCCCTTTCCCCAGAGTATGTTCTTGGCATCTTTGTCAAAATAAGTTCACTGTAGGTGTATAGGTTTATCTCTGACTTCTCTTTTCTGTTCCACTGGTCTATGTGTCTGTTTTTATGTAAGTGCCATGCTGTTTTGGTTACTATAGCTCTGTAGTATAATTTGAAGTCAGGTAACATGATTCCTCCGGTTTTGTTCTTTTTGCTTAGAATAGCTTTGGTTATTCTGGGTATTCTGTGGTTCCATATAAATTTTAGGATTGTTTTTTCTATTTCTGTGAAGAATATCATTATTATTTTGATAGGGATTGTTTTGAATCTGTAGATAGATAGCTTTGGATAGTATGGACCTTTTTTTTTTTTTTTTTTTTTTTTTTTTTTTTGGAGATAGAGTCTGTCTCTGTCACCCAGGCTGGAGTGCACTGGCACTATCTCAGCTCATTGCAACCTCCACCTCCCAGGTTCAAGCAATTCTCTTGCCTCAGCCTTCCAAGTAGCTGGGACTATAGGCATGAGCCACCACGCCCAGTTAATTTTTGTATTTTAGTAGAGACAGGGTTTTGCCCTGTTGGCTGGGCTGGTCTCGA
Source organism: Gorilla gorilla gorilla (assembly GCF_029281585.2). Taxonomy (NCBI): domain Eukaryota; kingdom Metazoa; phylum Chordata; class Mammalia; order Primates; family Hominidae; genus Gorilla; species Gorilla gorilla. Next base: position 78,482,398 of record NC_073231.2, on the reverse strand, counting down.
ACTCCTGACCTCAGGTGATCTGCCCACCTCAGCCTCCCAAAGTGCTGGGATTACAGGTGTGAGCCACTGCGTCTGGCCAACAATATGCCAACATATGGCACTTGGACATACTGAGTACTTTGTTTTTGTTTTTTTTTCCTTTTAGTGTAGAACTGGGTCTCACTAAATTGCCCAGGCGGTCTCACACCCCTGGGCTCAGGCTATCCTCCTGGCTTTGCCTCCCTAAGAGCTAGGATTACAGATGTGAGGCACCACACCCAGCATGGACATTTTAACAATACTGATTCTTCTAATTCATGAACATAGGATATCTTTCCATTTTTTTGTGTCTTCAATTTCTTGCATCAGTGTTTTTTAGTTTTAATTGTAGAGCTCATTCACTTCTTTGCTTAATTCCTAGGTATTTTATTTTATCTGTAGTGATCATAAATGGGATTCTTGATTTCTTTTTCAGATTGTTTGCTGTTGGCCTATAGAAATATTACTGATTTTTGGCTGGGCCCGGTGTTTCATGCCTGTAATCCCAGCACTTTGGGAGGCCGAGGCAGGTGGATCACGAGGTCAGGAGATTGAGACCATCCTGGCGAACACGGTGAAACCCCGTCTCTACTAAAAATACAAAAAATTAGCTAGGCGTGGTGGTGAGCGCCTGTAGTCCCAACTACTCAGGAGGCTGAGGCAGGAGAATTGCATGAACCTGGGAGGTGCAGCTTGCAGTGAGCTGAGATCATGCCACTGCACTCCAGCCTGGGCGACAGAGTGAGACTCCGTCTCAAAAAAAAAAAAAAAAAAAAAGTTACTGATTTTTGGCCAGGTGTGGTGGCTCTTCCCTGTAATCCCAGCACTTTGGGAGGCTGAGGCGGGCGGATCACAAGGTCAGGAGATTGAGACCATCCTGGCCAACATGGTGAAACCCCGTCTCTGCTAAAAATACAAAAATTAGCTGGGTGTGGTGGTGCACGCCTGTAGTCCCAGCTACTCAGAGGGCTGAGGCAGGAGAATTGCTTGAATGCAGGAGGTGGAGGTTGTAGTGAGCTGAGATCACGCCACTGCCCTGCAGCCTGGTGACAGAGACTCCGTCTCAAAAAAAAAAAAAAAAAAAAAAAAAGAAATGTTACTGATTTTTGTATGTTGATTTGTAATTTGACTTCTTCCTTTCCAATTTAGATGCCCTTTATTTCTTTCTCTTGTCTGATTGCTCTGGCTAGGACTTCTAGTACTGTGTTGAATAACAGGGTGAAAGTGAGCATCCTTGTCCTGTTCCTGATCTTAGAGGAGAGACTTTCAGTTTTTCCCCATTCAGTATGATACTAGCTATGGGTCTCTCGTATGTAACTTTTATTATGTTGAGGTATGTTCCTTTTATACCTAGTTTTTTGAGAGTTTTTATCATGAATTGTCATTGAATTTTATCAAATGCTTTTTCAACATCAATTGAAATGATCATATGGTCTTTGTCCTTTATTCTATTGATGTAATGTGTCACATTAGTTGGTATGAGGATGTTGAACCATCCTTGCATACCTGGGATCAATCCCATTTGGTCATAATAAATGATCTTTTTAATGTGTTGTTGAATTTGGTTTGCAGTATTTTATTGAGGATTTTTGCATCAATATTCATTAGTTATACTGGCCTATACTTATATACATATTTTTAAGACAGGGTCTTACTCTGTCGCCCAAGCTGGAGTGCAGTAGCTTAGTAGAGCCAGGTTTTCACCATGTTGGCCAGGCTGGTCTCGAACTCTTGACATCAGGTGATCCACCTGCCTTGGCCTCCCAAAGTGTTGGGATTACAGGCGTGAGCCACTATGCCTGGCCTATAGTTTTGTTTTGTTTTTTTTCTTTTGATGTGTCTTTGTCTCGTTTTGGTATCAGGGTAATACTTGCCACATAGAATGAGTTTGGAGGTATTCATTCTTCCTCTATTTTTCAGAATAGTTTGAGTAGGATTGGTATAAGTTCTTCTTTAAATGTTTTGTAGAATTTGCCAGTGAAGTCATCGGATCTGGGGCCTTTATTGGTAGACTTTTTATTATGGCTTCAATCTCGTTACTTGCTATTGGTCTCTTCAGGTTTTGGATTTCTTCATGATTCAATCTTGGTAGATCATATGTGTCTAGGAATTTATCCATTTCTTCTAGATTTTTCAATTTTTTGGCATATAGTTGCTCATAATAACCAGTAATCCCTTGAATTTCTCCGGTATCAGTTGTAATGTCTCGTTTTTTGTCTCTGATTTTATTTATTTGGGTCTTCTCTCTTTTTTTCTTAGTCTGGCTAAAGGTTTGTCAATTTATCTTTTCAAAAAACTGGTTTTTGTTTTGTTGCTCTTTTATATTGTTTTCTTCATTTCAAATTCATTTATTTCTGCTCTGATCCTTATTTTTTATCTATTTGTTTATTTAGAGACAGAGTCTCACTCTGTCGCCCAGGCTGGAGTGTAGTGGCGCGATCTCGGTTCATGCAACCTCCACCTCCTGGGTTCAAGTGATTCTCCTGCCACAGCCTCCAGAGTAGCTGGGACTATAGGCATGCACCACCACCCCTGGCTAATTTTTGTATTTTTAGTAGAGATGGAGTTTCACCATGTTGGCCAGGCTTGTCTCAAACTCCTAACCTCAAGTGATCCACCCACATTGGCCTCCCAAAGTGCTGGGGTTATAGGTGTGAGCCACCACACCCAGCCTGCTCTTATCTTTATTATTTCTTCTACTAATTTTGGGTTTGGTTTGCTCTTCCTTTTCTAGTTCGTTCAGTGGCATCGTTAGGTTGTTTATTTGAAGGTTTTCTCTTTTTTGATGTAGGTTCTTGTGCCCATAAATTTCCCTCTTACTATGGCTTTTGCTGTATCCCATAGATTTCGGTATGTTGTGTTTCCATTATCATTTGTTTCAATAAATTTTTCAGTTTCCTTGTTGATTTCTTCATTGACCCACTGGTCATTCAGGAACATATTGTTGAATTTCCATGTGTTTGTATAGTTTCCAAAATTTCTTTTTTTTTTTTTTAATTTTTTAATTTTTTTTATTTTTTATTGATCATTCTTGGGTGTTTCTTGCAGAGGGGGATTTGGCAGGGTCACAGGACAATAGTGGAGGGAAGGTCAGCAGATAAACAAGTGAACAAAGTTCTCTGGTTTTCCTAGGCAGAGGACCTTGCGGCCTTCCGCAGTGTTTGTGTCCCTGGGTACTTGAGATTAGGGAGTGGTGATGACTCTTAACGAGCATGCTGCCTTCAAACATCTGGTTAACAAAGCACATCTTGCACCGCCCTTAATCCATTCAACCCTGAGTGGATACAGCACATGTTTCAGAGAGCACAGGGTTGGGGGTAAGGTCACAGATCAACAGGATCCCAAGGCAGAAGAATTTTTCTTAGTACAGAACAAAATGAAGTCTCCCATGTCTACCTCTTTCTACACAGACACGGCAACCATCCGATTTCTCAATCTTTTCCCCACCTTTCTCCCCCTTCCATTCCACAAAACCGCCATTGTCTTCATGGCCCGCTCTCAATGAGCTGCTGGGCACACCTCCCAGATGGGGCGGCTGGCCAGGCAGAGGGGCTCCTCACCTCCCAGTAGGGGCGGCCGGGCAGAGGCGCCCCTCACCTCCCGGACAGGGCGGGTGGCTGGACGGGGGGCTGACCCCCCCCACCTCCCTCCCGGACGGGGCGGCTGGCCGGGCGGGAGGGCTGACCCCCCCACCTCCCTCCCAGACGGGGCGGCTGGCCGGGCGGGGGGCTGACCCCCCCACCTCTCTCCCGGACGGGGCGGCTGGCTGGCCGGGCACAGGGGCTCCTCACTTCCCAGTAGGGGCGGCCGGGCAGAGGCGCCCCTCACTTCCCCGACGGGGCGGCTGGCCGGACGGGGGGCTGACCCCCCCACCTCCCTCCCGGACGGGGCGGCTGGCCGGGCAGAGGGGCTCCTCACTTCCCAGTAGGGGCGGCCGGGCAGAGGCGCCCCTCACCTCCCGGACGGGGCGGCTGGCCGGGCGGGGGGCTGACCCCCCCCCCACCTCCCTCCCGGATGGGGCGGCTTGCCGGGCAGAGGGGCTCCTCACTTCCCAGTAGGGGCGGCCGGGCAGAGGCGCCCCTCACCTCCCGGATGGGGCGGCTGGCCAGGCGGGGGGCTAACCCCCCCCACCTCCCTCCCGGACGGGGCGGCTGGCCGGGCGGGGGGCTGACCCCCCCACCTGCCTCCGGGAGGGGGCGGCTGGCCGGGCGGGGGGCTGACCCCCCCACCTCCCTCCCGGATGGAGCGGCTGGCCGGGCAGAGGGGCTCCTCACTTCCCAGTAGGGGCCGCCGGGCAGAGGCGCCCCTCACCTCCCGGACGGGGCGGCTGGCCCGGCGGGGGGCTGACCCCCCCACCTCCCTCCCGGACGGGGCGGCTGGCCGGGCAGAGGGGCTCCTCACTTCCCAGTAGGGGTGGCCGGGCAGAGGCGCCCCTCACCTCCCGGACGGGGCGGCTGGGGTAATTTATTCTTTTGTTACTCAAAACCACTCAGATTTTTTTACCTTGATGTGAAGAAGTTATAGCTTTAATTAAATTTTTACTGTGATCCTTTCTAAATTATAAACCTATAATTTCTTGTAATTTAAGTAAAAGCATTTCTTATTAAACTGTTTGGCTGTTTGGATTCTAAACACTCATTGTCTTGTTTTCTCCTTAATTTGGAGCAGTCTGGCTTCTGCTACTACCATTTCACGAAAGTATTTCTTGCTAAGATAACTGGTCATCTCTTAAATGGCCAATCCCATAGCAGCACTCAAGACTTTATCTTTCCTCGTCTTTCTACTATATTCAGTGTTGTTATTCAGTTCCCCCTTCTTCAAATTTTTTATTTCAATAATACCCATCTCTTACATTCTCTCTCATTCTCTGATATTCTTCAGGGTGAGGTTCCTCTTTCTACCCCTTGGTTGATCCGCCATGGGCCTTCTTTGTTAGTCTTTTACACTGTTCTTCACATTCTTTCTAGACAATATCATTTTTGCTCATGGCCTCAGTTAACTCCACATTGCTCCCAAATCTGTATGTTCAACTCAGGCTTCTCTCTGCTTTAGATTGAGGTATCTAGCTGTTTGACAAATTTCTAGGCATTTCATTTTCAACAAATGTAAAATCAGATTCCTATATTTCTTTCTTATCCTGTTCCTTTTGTCTTCCCTTCTCAGCGAATACCAAAATCCTTATATTCTTTTGCCTTTTCTCAAGATAGTTCGTCTGTCCCTTTCTATTTCCTCCTCTGTCCCTTTCTATTTCAGGCATATTTAGTAATAATAATAATAATAATAGCCTTCTCTCATCTTCAGGCCTGCTCTTGAACCTTTTTGATAATATCTTCCATTTTAAAACCAAAGTGATCTGTCTGACATACTACCTGTGTGATCTGTCTGACCATGTTTTCCCTTCTTGTAATCCTTCAGTATCACCCAAGACCTTGGGAGGTAAGCTGGTCTCCTGAATGTTGCATCATGACCTAGAGAATTTATGAAAGTCAAGCCATGGGCCAGGCGCGGTGGCTCATGCCTGTAATCCCAGCACTTTGGGAGGCCGAGGCAGGTGGATCACCTGAGGTCAGGAGTTCGAGACCACCCTGATCAACGTAGTGAAACCCCGTCTCTACTAAAAATACAAAAATTAGCCAGGCATGGTGGTGCGCATCTGTAATCCCAACTACTCAGAAGGCTGAGGCACGAGGATTGCTGGAGCTTGGGAGGTGGAGGTTGCAGTGAGCTGAGATTGCACCATTGCACTCCAGCCTGGGCAACAGAAGGAGACTCCGTCTCAAAAAAAAAAAAAGAAAAAGAAAAAGAAAAAAGAAAGTCAAGCTGTGGAATCAGCGTTATTTAAGGTTATCTGAGTTATTCCAGTTTCAGCCTGACTTGAGGCTTGCTGATTACAGGATAATCCCAGCAGACACTTTGTATTCCATACAGGGTTGTGCTGATCTCCTTTTCCCCCAGTTTCTCTCCGGGCATTCTTCCTCTCATAACATACTCATCATCCATACCATTCCTGAATTCACTGCATCCTCTTATTTTTCTGCATACTTTGGACATACTGACCTCTGTCTTGAATCTCCTTTCCACCCTTAACTCATAGATGTTTTATTTATTGTTCTAGTCTCATTTCAAGTCCAGAGTATTTTAACTCCTCCAGAGAGTTATTGCTTCTTTGACCATCATTTTTATATGCATCTATGTACTACTTTGAAGTTTTTATCTGATTGTATTTTATTTGCTTGCACTTGTTCCTCCCCACTAGACTTTAATTCCGTGAGGGCAGGGATCTTTTTTTTTTTTTTTTGTGAGGCAGGGTCTCACTCTGTTGCCCAGACTGGAGTGGAGTGGCACGAACACAGCTCACTTCAGCCTCGACCTCCTGGGCTCAAGCGATCCTCCTACCTCATCCCCACAAGTAGCTGGGACTTACAGGTGCTTACCACCATGCCTGGCTAATTTTTCTATTTTTGGTAGAGATGGAGTTTCACCATGCTGGCCAGGCTGGCCTCAAACTCCTGAGCTCATGCAGTCCATCCACCTTGGCCTCCCAAAGTGCTGGCATGGGCCACCACCCCCTGCCTGAGTGCAGAGACCTTTTAATACTAGTGCTGAGCACAGTCCTTGAGACATAGTCTTCATAAACATGTATTGAAGTGAATTTCAGAGAAATTAATATGCATAAGTACATTGGTTCTAAAATATGTGCCCACCCAAACACTGTGTTAGAAGTCATCATTCGAAATTTCAAGCAATACCAAAAATAATCAGAAAAGTAAGCTGCCACTCATGACATTAGGCCACTACTATACTACTACTGCTATAACATGAGACTTGATTTTGCTAATTATACTTTCTAACTAATATAACAACCTAAGGAAAAAAGGCATACATAACTCACCACTTGGAAAATTAATGTACATTTCATTTCTAGGCTGGTGAATCAAAGACTTCTGGAAGTACAGTCACAAGTTGAAGAATTACAAAAATCTTTACAGGATCAAGGCTCAAAAGCAGAAGATGTAAGTTTTAATATGTACCAACGATGGTCCATCAGTTTCACAATGTTGAGAAATAACTTTTATTTTTTATTTGATGTTTTTTGTCAAAATAATTTAGTATTATATTGGTTATAGAAAAGAAATAGTGTTTTCCTTTTTACTAACATTCCTTATAAAAAGGACCAGATAGTACTTTATTGTCTCTTCAGATTCGCTTTGCTGGGAATTAGAAGTTCATTTCTAGTTACCAACTGAAGAATTAATTGAGGCTTTATGTTTTAAATGTGCTGAACTCAGTGTTCAAAGATGAAGTGTAGGGTTTTTCCCCTTTGGCCAAAAAAACAAATTGCTAGTGGGAATTTGGAATGTTCAAGTAGAAATTTTTAATGTAACAGTGACTTTAAGAAAATACTGCCGTCCCTAGTATTGCATTTTCTCTAAATCTCTGAATCCCTCTTACTCCTTCTGTTCCCCAACACTGGCCCTTTTTTGCACATCCCCCAGCACTCTGCGTCTCTGTCACAGCTCTGCACACTTGCACTAGAATAGTGTAAATGTATTAGCCAAGGACTGCCTTTCTTCACACCTGCGTGTTAACCTTCTATCACAGTACTCAGGTAGCACATAGTCGTCTATCTCCGGCAAAAGTGTAAGTCAGTCAAATTTTGCAAATCCTTTATGTTTAATGAACAGTAAACAACCGAGCTAAGACTTAGAGTGTTCAAAAATAGTGTAAAGAGGAGAAAAAACAAAATTTTGGTGATCAGTCTTTGCTTCAACCAGATGTTTTGTTTTTTTCCTGTTACCAATGTAATTTGCTGTAAACTCTGGCATTTGAGCATAAATGTTTGTTCCCATTGATAGAGTCATTTTGGAGGATTAACTTCAAAACTGTAGATGTAGCCAATTCCATTTGGCCTTATTAACATAAGAGGATATAAAAACAAAAGGAACCGAAGAAAGGGAGTTAAGTATGTTACTTAAAACTTGTGAATACTAGATACAAAAAGCTCATCCATGGCCTAGCTTAATGAGTTTCTCCAGACATCATCTCGTGTATATTGGCAACATGTCCTTCATTCTAACATGGGTGATGTTAGCTCATCCCTTAATCAATGTGTTGGCAGTCCTTGTTAGATTCCCAGATTGATTTCTGATTCCTAAAACTGTCACCAACATTTAAACTTCCTTATGCCCTTATTAAAATTTAAAACATGTTTTTATTCAAAATTGGAAATCACAAAGAGGTGAAACAAAACTACCATTAGTGTATTGAAATATTATTAAGCCTAATTAAGTATCTTAGAGATGAACTGAATGGGGCAACATTTCTTAATTCAGTGAAATCACTAGGTCCTTTAAACTGAGAAAAACGTAAAATCCATTCTGGTCTCTAAAAGTCTGAGGAGACTTTTATTGATTTGTTATGGGAGTGAGGGAAGGGCATGTGGTACATAGGAAGTAAAAATGGTGAAATATTAGAATCAGCTTAAACTTCAGTGTTACAATGATGGCCATTGTGCATGGTTCTCTTACATTAAAACATAAATAAAAGCATTTATTCTTCAAAAGATAATTTGGCATAGCTTGATTAGGTATCGCTATGGTAATCAAATCTAATTAAATATGCTGTGGGCCATTACTTTAACAGAACGTATTTCAGAAGTGAGATGCTAGCCCTGTCAAGTACTATTTACATAAACTAGTCCATTTATTTGACTGTCCAGATGCCAATGTCTTGCTGTAAACTAAGCAGAACTTTGCTCTGCGTTCTTTTCTATATGTAGAAAAGATTCAGATAGCTGAAACTGTGCCTTCAAATGGCTTAGAGAAATAAATAGTACAATACAGGATATATGGTTCTTGCCCCAGCAAATATTTTTATGTTTTTGTCTTACCTTTCTCTTTCTCTAACTTAAAGTGTTGCATCTCGGGAATGTGCAACACATAAAGCAACCTGCCAAAGGAAGTGGTCCCCTCTGGAGAAGAACAACATAATTTCTGCCAGCTTCTGTTATCAAAAGCACAGTCCTTTCATGTGATCTTAAGTCAGAGTAGAAGGGGTTGCACATTTTTATTATTATTTTTATGTAATTTGTTTTTAGCATGGAAGCAGAAAAACGTTGTTATATCCAGCCATATGGATAATTTGAGCTAGCCACAATATATAAAACTTCAGAGAACAAGACAGGATGAGGAGACGGTAGAAAAAAGAAAAATGTACATTTCTTTTAAAAGTGCATATCTTGGGCTGGGCACAGTGGCTCATGCCTGTAATCCTAGCACTTTGGGAGGCCGAGGCGGGCAGATCACGAGGTCAGGAGATCGAGATCATCCTGACTCACATGGTGAAACCCCATCACTACTAAAAATACAAAAAAAATTAGCCAGGCATGGTGGCGGGTACCTGTAGTCCCAGCTACTCGGGAAGCTGAGGCAGGGGAATGGCATGAACCTGGGTGGCGGAGCTTGCAGTGAGCAGAGATTGCGCCACTACACTCCAGCCTGGGCAACAGAGCGAGACTCCGTCTGAAAAAAAAAAGTACTTATCTTTTACTTCTGTTCATGAATTAACTAAATCGTTGCTTCTCTTGGCTGCTGTGTTTGCTTCATACTAATTTGTCCTCTCTGTCTCTTGGCATGGTTTCTGCTCAAGGCTATTGTAAGTATGGCTTCCTTTTCATTTTTATATAGTGAGCAGTTTTTGGATTTAGACTGCCATCATAGTTGATGGTGTGGAAAATTTTATTAAGGTAGTTTTGTGCAAAACGAGTATCTGGATTACTTGCCTTATAGGTTTAAGACCTTTACAATTAAGATACTCAAAGGATATCGAACTCTTAAAGAGTCAGCCAACAAGAAGTCTGCTCTTGGTTTTATTCCCCATTCCACTCCTGTTCCATCCCATTATTATAATTAATTCATTTATATAAATTATCTTGATACAGTCTATCCCCCTCCTGCCCCATGCTTTGGTAGGAACAGTCTTCAGTTTGGAGAGGCACTGCAGCATAGGAAGCATAGAGGTGAAGGAGATGCATGGACTCTGGGGTCTGGCAGACCTGGGTTTTGGATCTGCCACTTAAAAGCTACTAAATGTTCTCCAGCCTGCCCTTCCTCAACTGTAAGATGGGGCTATTGTTACACAGGCTGTGAGGTTTACATATGACAGTGTGTATGACATGATTTAGAGCATTGTTTGGCATATTAACCACCCATTTAACTATGTTATTACATATCTTCTCAGAGTTAAAGTTTTGCTAGAGTCTAATCAAAACATAAGCACAGAATTAAAGTTTCTAAAAAGTATTCACATTTTACCCCTGTGCTAAAGAAGGAATGAGCAATAATCGAAAGTTAATAGAGTTGGCCGGGCACAGTGGCTCACACCTGTAATCCCAGCACTTTGGGAGGCCAAGGTGGGAGGAGGATCACTGAGGCCCACAAGTTTGAGACCAGCCTGGGCAACAAAGTGAGATCCTGTCTCTTTTTTTTTTTTTAATTTTTTATAAAACAAAGGTAACAGGGTTATCTTTTTGTATATTTGGGAAGCGGTGATAGAGGACATGTGGATCTACTGAGGTAACTATAGTTAACATATTGAGGAAAGAAGTGAAATTTGAAGTATTATAGAGCTGTGTTAGAATGGAAGTGAATAAAAAATTGTGGTAATTATTATCAAAAGAACTTAGTGTGAGGGTTCCTTTTCCCTCATCACTGGCGTTGATTGGACAATTTGTTTTATAAGCCTATATTAATTGGGTTTTGACTGAATTAATTATATAACCATTTATCTCAAAATGAAATGTTCCATAAAATTTATTAATAGTATATACTGTATAAGTGTTAAATTATGAAATTTAGTGGTCTTATAGAGAATGTCTTTATTGTTTATTTTTAGGTCAATTTTGATCTCCTGCTTTTCAGGAGACTTTTTTTTTTTTTTTACCCAGTGAAAGCTACATTCTCCAACATATTAAAGGCTGTGCATATGCCATCCTTCACATTCCCATACCACTGCATAAATTATTTGTAACCTGTGCATTTTCATAAGTCACTCATTAAGTCAGACATATTTATAGAAGCTGACCCAATACTTTATCATGACTCAAGGAAAATAGTATAGCAGATAAGTGTCTTAAAGGAAGTCTATTATTACTACGGTCCTGTCTGCCTGCCAAATCCAGGATTATTAGGTCTATAATTAAGTGACTTTTTCATTCCTATTTTATTCATCTGCCCGACTGTAAATAGAGAATTCATATATATCCAGGTTGTGGGTATTTCATACTGATTGTCATCCCTTAGGGGCTGCGCTCTACCTTTATTAAAGAGATTTAAACTGGGGTACATTGTGTGTTTTCAGCTCTTTGACCAAACAAATTACTGAGAGCTCACTCAAAATTAATGACTATTGTACTTTTAACTTAAAAGAAAGTACTATTTTAGTTAAAATGTGAGGTAATAAACTAATTTTGTTTTTCATTTTTAGTCAGTCCTTCTAAAAAAGAAGCTTGAAGAACATCTGTAAGTATAAAAGCTGTTGAGGCTGATTCTTCTATAGTGGAACACATGTGCTTTGTGTTAGGTAGTTACGGTGTGTCTAGGCGTTGGCACAGGTGGCCCTTGAAGAAATAGAAAATTATAATACATATTATGAGAGTCTGAAGGGTCACTTCTCCCCAAGGTTCTCAGGTCAGAATAATGACTGCTTTAGAACTGCCTTCTCAAGTGAGACTTCAGGGTTTTCTGTCTTTGTGATAATCATAGTTAGGAGTTTGAGACACTCTAGATCATGGGTCAGACACCTCTTTCTATAAAGGGTCAGATAGTAATTGCTTTTTAGGAGTTGAAAGCTGGTCTCTGTCACAGCCACTCAGCTCTGCAGTTGTAGCTTGAAAACAGCCATAGACAATACATCAATTAATGGTTGTGACCATGTTGCAGTAAAACTTTATAGATACGAACAGGCAGCAGTCTGGTTTTGGCCCGTGGGCTATAGCTTCAGCTCTAAAGTATTGCCAGCTTAATCTATTTATTTAAAAATAAAAGTTAAGAGACAAGGTCTTTTAAAAAAGAGACCCTGTCTTTAAGAGACTTTAAGGTCTTTAAGAGGCAGGGTCACTATGTTTCCCAGGCTGGACTTGAACTCCTGGTCTCAAGTGATCCTCCTGCTGCAGCCTTCTGAGTAGCTGGGATTACAAGTACATGCCACCACACCCAGTCTAATCTTCTTTCTTAAGTAAATTTTTTAAAGGCTATAAAAGCTTGTCAGATTTTCAAATATTTCCTGGAATTACAAACAAGGACTTTGTGGTATAAAAGATGAAGTAAATTTTAAAATATTCACATATGTTTTTTCATGAAGAAGAAGTCTTCTCTCTTTATCTTTAACTGAGGTTGACCATATTAGAGATGTTTCATAATTTTTCTTGCACCCGGTAACAACCTTAATCCTTCTCATCCTTTTCTAGCAAAACTCCGGGCAAGCATTGAATTAGTGACTGTGAATTAATAGCCTGTTAAAGTGTTACAACTTTACACTGTGCTAAACCAGACATCCTCAGTACCACAAAGATAATTTGGATTTATTCTACTAGGATGCGAAAGAAATTCTCTTCTGGCAATTTGCCTCATGCTATCCAGTTTGTGTTTTTGTGTTTTAAATGATAAATGTGGGAGACACAAGATACTCCTGGCGACAGATTTGCTAGCAATTCAAGCAGTGGGCAGATTCTTAATGTACTAGAACAGAAAATATTACTTTTGCCTTTTGTGAGATTACCTTCAATGAGAGTTTAGTACTGAATTCTGTCCTTTAAAAAAAAAATTCTCATTCCTTTATGGCAAAAAATATAATACCTGTCATTTCATAGAACTACCAACTGACCATTATTCTGTGCGCAGTCATTTACATGGTGAAAAATCTTCATCAGAAAGGATTTATTAGTGAAGATGGAGGCTGTATTAGTTCTTATAGCTGCCATGTCAAATTACCATACACTAGGCGGTTTATGGCAACATAAATTTATTCTCTCATAGTTCTGGAGGCTAGAAGAACCAAGGTGGCAGCAGGCTGGTTCCTTCTAGAGGTTTGGAGGGACAATCTGCTCTGTGATCCTTCTTGTGGCTGGTAACCGCCAGCAGTCCTGATGTTTTTGGTTGTAGACAGATCACTCCAGTCTCTTTCTCCACCTTCACATGTCATTCTTTTCTCTGTATGTCTGTGTCTAATGACCTTCTTATAAGGATGCCAGTCATTGGATTTAGGGCCTTCCCTGATCCAGCGTGCCCTCATCTTAGCTACTTACACCTGTAAACACCCAATTTCCAAATACTGTCACATTCATATATCCTAGGAATTAAAACTTCAATTTTTCTTTTTAGGAGACACAATTCAGCCCACCACAGGAGCCACAGATATCTCCAAATATGGCCAGCCTCATGCATATTTAAAATGACAGTGGTCCAGGTGTGGTGGCTCACGCCTGTAATCCCAGCACTTTGGGAGGCCAAGCAGGTCAATCACTTGAGGTCAGGAGTTTGAGACCAGCCTGGCCAATATGGTGAAACTCTGTCTCTACTAAAAATACAAAAATTAGTGGGGCATGGTGGCGTGCACCTGTAATCCTAGCTACTCAGGAGGCTGAGGCAGTAGAATCGCTTGAACCCAGAAACCAGAGGTTGCAGTGAGCCGAGATCACACCACTGCACTCCAGCCTGAGCAACAGAGCAAGACTCTGTCTCAAAAAAAAAAGAAAGAAAAGAAAAAAAAGAAAGTCGGGTGCGGTGGCTCACGCCTGTAATCCCAGCACTTTGGGAGGCCGAGGCAGGTGGATCACTCAAGGTCAGGAGTTCGAGACCAGCCTGGACAACATGGTGAAGCCTCATCTCTACTAGAAATACAAAAATTAGCCAGGCGTGGTGGCGCATGCCTGTAATCCCAGCTACTTGCAAGGCTGAGGCAGGATAATTGCTTGAACCCGGGAGGCAGAGGTTGCAGTGAGCCGAGGTCATGGCACTGCACTCCAGCCTGGGTGGCAGAGCAAGACTCCATCCAAAAAAAAAAAAAAAAAACTGCAATGGAGACCATTTTACACATTAAATTGTTAACATTTAAAAAATCCAACATACTGAGTATTGCCGAAGATGTTGAGCAATGGCAATTCTCATCCATTGCTGGTAGGAGTATACATCAGTCTGCTTAGTAAACCTGGACATGCCACATACTCTGTGACCTCTCAGTTCTACTATATATATCCTAGATTCCTAGAAATATTGTCCGTGCATACCAGGAGGCATTTAGAAGAAAGTATGGAAGAGCATTGTAATCACAGAAAAGTAAAAATAATATGCAAATGTTCACCAATTGGAAAATGATTGAATGAGGTATATTCAAACAATAGAATACCAAACAATAGGGGAAATGTGAAATAAACCATGGCTAATACATCAACACAGATGAACCTCAAGAACATAGTGTTTAGTGAAAGATGCAAGTCAGAATAATACGTAATGATTAATGTATAAAATTTAAATTGCACAAAATTAAGTGCTCTCTCTCTCTCTCTCTATATATATATATATAGATATAATTTTTTTTTTTTTTTTTTTTTTGTGATGGAGTCTCGCTCTGTCCCCCAGGCTGGAGTGCAGTGGCGCCATCTCAGCTCACTGCAAGCTCCGCTTCCCGGGTTCACGACATTCTCCTGCCTCAGCCTCCCACGTAGCTAGGACCACAGGCATCTGCCACCACGCCTGGCTCATTTTTTGTGTGTTTTTAGTAGAGACGAGGTTTCACCGTCTTAGCCAGGATGGTCTTGATCTCCTGACCTCGTGATCCGCCCGCCTCGGCCTTCCAAAGTGCTGGGATTACAGATGTGAGCCACCGCGCCTGGCCTAAGCAATATATTTTTTAGGAATAGCACAAAGACAATAAAACCATCATGAATTTAATGAGAATGATTCAAATTCTGACTTTGGTTACCTCTGGGAAGAATATAGAGACATGCATGACTACTAAGTTTTGGGGATGATTTGTATTTATTTTTATTTTTATGTTTTTAAACTTTATTTATTTATTTATTTATTTTGAGACGGAGTTTCACTTTGTCACCCAGGCTGGACTGCAGTGGCATGATCTCGGCTCACTGCAACCTCCGCCTCCCGGGTTCAAGCAGGTCTCTGCCTTGGCCTCCCAAGTAGCTGGGATTACAGGCCCCCCCCACCACACCCAGCTCATTTTTGTACTTTTAGTAGAGACGGGGTTTCACCATGTTGGACAGGCTGGTCTTGAACTCCTGACCTTGTGATCCACCCGCCTTGGCCTCTCAAAGTGCTGGGATTACAGGTGTGAGCCACCGCACCTGGTCTATTTATTTATTTATTTATTTATTTATTTATTTTTATTTATTTTGAGGTGGAGTCTCGCTCTGTCACCCAGGCTGGAGTGCAGTGGTGTGATCTCAGCTCACTGCAAGCTCCGCCTCCCGGGTTCACGCCATTCTCCTGCCTCAGCCTCCCGAGTAGCTGGGACTACAGGCGCCCACCACCATGCCCAGCTAATTTTTTGTATTTTTAGTAGAGACGGGGTTTCACTGTGTTAGCCAGGATGGTCTTGTTCTCCTTACCTCGTGATCTGCCTGCCTCAGCCTCCCAAAGTGCTGGGATTACAGGTGTTAGCCACTGCGCCCAGCCTATTTATTTTTTTGAGACGGAGTCTCACTCTGTTGCCCAGGCTGGAGTGCAGTGGTGCAATCTCGGCTCACTGCAACCTCCGCCTCCCAGGTTCAAGCAATTCTCCCACCTTAGCCTCCCAAGTAGCTGGGACTACAGGCAAACACCACCATGCCCGGCTAATTTTTTGTATTTTAGTAGAGATGGGGTTTCACCATGTTGCCCAGGCTGGTCTCGAACTCCTGAGCTCAGGCAGTCTACCCACCTTGGCCTCCCAAAGTGCTAGGATTATAGGCATGAACCACTGTGCCCAGCCAATTTCTATTTTTTAACATGGTAGTGATTCACTGGGCTTAGTTGTATTATTCTTTTAACTGTTATATTGTATATGTTCTTTGTCATAGGTCATAAATGCATATGTCTTATCCTCAAAAAATTTATTGAGAAAGAAAAAGGTTTATGAGAGCATCATGCATAGAAAAGATCAGAAAGACGTAAAGTGCTTTTTTTAATTAGTGATTTTCTATATCTTCCCATTTTTGCAGCCTTTTTTCCTAGTTATGTTACATAGTGCCATATTAAATATGATAAAGGGAAAATTACACGTTATCAAATACCAGGGGAAAAATCTCACTTTCAGTTAATTATTTAAATACCTTTATATTGGAATATAACATATAAAGTACACGTCTTAAGTTCCTAGATTTTTTTTTTTTTTTTGAGATGGAGTCTCACTCTGTCATCCAGGCTGGAGTACAGTGGCACCATCTTGGCTCACTGCAACCTCCGCCTCCCAGGTTCAAGCGATTCTCCCTCCCATGTAGCTGGGATTACAAGCACCCACCACCACACCCGGCTAATTTTTCTACTTTTAGCAGAGACTGGGTTTTGCCATATTGGCCAGGCTGGTCTTGAACTCGTGATGTCAAGTGATCCGCCTGCCAAGGCCTCCCAAACCTAGGTGACCCGGATCGGTTCTTCATTCTTCCTTCCAGTAGATTGACCGCAAAACTAGCCACACAGCTGATCTGTATCACCTTCCACTCATTTTAACATCAGTGTATGTAACAGAATCGTACATTGTTACCCCTTTGACTTCCTTTGTTCAACATTCTGTGAGATCTATTCATGTGGTTGAGTATATCATTAGTTCATTTTTTAATTAATATGTAGTGTTCTATTTGTTAATTCTTATTTTTAGAACTTCATTTTTTTGCAACAAGATTTTGCATGGTAAAACCTTTGCAAAGTTATCTAAATATTCCTAGAAAAAATGTATACCCTCTCTTTATGCAGGTCTATCTAAACTAAATGACTACTTTTTCAAACAGAGGAATTTTTTTGTCTTTATTTTTTACTTATTTTTTAAATATATTAAATTTGTGTTTTGTCTTTTCATATATGTTTCATATCACTTGCATGCAATGCAAGTGTAATCCAAATATAAGGAACTCAGATCTTTAATTTGAACTGGAAAAAATTACAGAAGCAGTAGTAGGTGATGTTTACCTGTTTGTTACAGAGAGAAGCTGCATGAGGCCAATAATGAACTACAGAAGAAGAGAGCCATTATTGAAGATCTCGAGCCAAGATTTAACAACAGCTGTGAGTTTTCCTAATTAGGATAGTTTTTAAGTGGGCTTGCTGTATACTGCCATAGTGATAGTGAGTTTAGATAATTTTTAATTATTTATTTTTTATTTTTATTTTTTTTGAGATGGAGTCTCACTCTCACCCAGGCTGGAGTGCAGTGGCGCGATCTTGGCTCACTAAAAGCTTTGCCTTTTGGGTTCTTGCCATTCTCCTGCCTCAGCCTCCCGAGTAGCTGGGACTACAGGCGCCCGCCACTACACCCGGCTAGTTTTTTGTATTTTTAGTAGAGATGGGGTTTCACCATGTTAGCCAGGATGGTTTCGATCTCCTGACCTCGTGATCTGCCCGCCTCGGCCTCCCAAAGTGCTGAGATTACAGGCATGAGCCACTGTGCCCAGCCTGTTTATTTATTTTTGAGATAGGGTCTGGCTGTGTTGCCCAGACTGGAGTAAATGGTATGATCACAGCTCACTGCAGTCTTGACCTCCCATGCTCAAGCTATCCTTCTACCTAACCACCCCCCCAATAGCTGGGATACAGGCATGAGCCACCCTGCCCGGCTAATTTTTATAATTTTTTGTAGAGACGGGATTTTGCCATGTTGCCCAGGCTAGTTTTGAACTTCTGAGCTCAAGTCACTTGCCCACCTCAGTCTCCCAAAGTACTGGGATTACAGATGTGAGCAACCACACCTGGCCTATATTAAATTTTTATTTAAGAAATAGGCTCTATTGGCTGGGTATGGTGGCTCATGCCTGTAATCCTAGCAATTTGGCAGGCCAAGGTAGGAGGATTGCTTGAGCCCAGGAGTTCAAGACCAGCCTGGGGAACACAGCAAGACCCTGTCTCACAAAAAAGAAAGAAGGCCAGCAACAGTGGCTCACTCCTGTAATCCTAGCATTTATTTGGGAGGCCGAGGTTGGTGGATTGCCTGAGCTCAGGAGTTTGAGACCAGCCTGGGCGACGTGGTAAAAGCCCGTCTCTACTAAAAATGCAAAAAATTAGCCGGGGGTGGTGGCACACACCTGTAGACCCAGCTACTCGGGAGGCTGAGGCAGGAGAATCGCTTGAACCCAGGAGGCAGAGGTTGG
Organism: Gorilla gorilla gorilla; assembly: GCF_029281585.2. Taxonomy (NCBI): domain Eukaryota; kingdom Metazoa; phylum Chordata; class Mammalia; order Primates; family Hominidae; genus Gorilla; species Gorilla gorilla. Next base: position 78,464,028 of record NC_073231.2, on the reverse strand, counting down.
AGTGAGCCAAGATCTCGCCACTGTGCTCCAGTGAGACTGTCTCCAAAAAAAAAAAGAAAGAAATAGGCTCTATTTACATATAGGGAGTATATAATCATCTTTATAATGTCTTTCTGATTGTACTTTGAATTTTTCGTTAACTCTGTATTCTAATGAATATTATATGATGTTAAGATATTTTCATAATGTAGTTCCATGTAAGTCATCCAGACTTGTGCTTCCCAAATATTTACTCCTGTAGGTAGCTTGATTTTGTTAATTCTTTTGTATTAATAAAGAGATAAGAGGTGAGAGAACAGACTTATTTTTATTGTGGTAAAATATACAAAACACACCCATTTTAAGCCATTTTTAGTGTATAGTCCAGTGACATTAAGGACATTCACATAGCACAACTATCACTTTTACCCATCTACAAAACTGTATCATCTCAAACCGAAGTTCTCTATCATTAAACAATAACTCTCCCTTCCTCCCTCTCCCCAGCCGCTAATAACCGCTGTTCCATTTTCTGTCTCTGAATTTGACTATTCTAGGTCACTCATATAAGTAGAATCATATAATATTTGTCCTTTTGTATCTGGTTTATTTCACTTAACATAATGTCTCCATATCATAGCATGTGTCATAACTAAGGCTGAATAATATTATATCTATGTACTACATTTTGTTTATCCATTCATCCCTCATGGATTCTTTATTTATGTACTTCCATACTGGAGTTTTTATTTATTTATAAGAAAATCTTTTTGTAAAAAAAAAAAAAAAAATTCTGAATTTTTTAAAAATAAAATTATGTGTAAAAATAGACCAGTCTCTCAAAGCTGTTAACTATTTGTTATTAGTCAATTAAAATATTTTTAAAATTGTGGTAATCTAAAATAAATTTATTTATATTATAACAATTTATATATATTATCTAAATATATATATTTTACTATGTCTCATCTGCAGCCTTAAAAATTGAAGAATTACAAGAAGCTTTACGAAAGAAAGAGGAAGAAATGAAGCAAATGGAAGAACGATACAAAAAATACTTAGAGAAAGCCAAAAGTGTAAGTATGAATTTTGTAGGCATCTCACTCTGCCTTCTGATCACATTTCAGTGAAGTCTCAAATATAATGGATGGACACTACAGCAACTTCTTAATGCAGAAAACTCTCAGGAGAAGAACAAATCTTATAACAAATAAAAAGAACCTGAGCAACAAGCAGTGGTCAAAATAGGTCATTCCATGGATTACTTACTAATTACCAAGAGGAAAATGTACTTTGTGTGGGAAATGAGTGGCACTTGCCACCTTATTAGTCATCAAAATTAACAACACCAATTAATGATAGGACAGCTGATATCCTGTGCCTCTTGATGGAGTATCGTTGTAAATAATAGTTAACCTGAATTTAAGCAACCTTCTATTTCCAGTTCACAGGCAAAATAAGGTTTATTGGAACAAGCTAAATAACACGTTCAGGAAACCATCAGGTAAATCCAAAATTTGGGATAGAAGTCACTGTCATGAAAACAAGAACAGGCCGTGGATTGTGGGAGAGCACAGGACCCATTCTAATTGAAAAGAGCCCCCTGCTAATTGCCAAATCAAGGCATTCATCTCTGAGTCCTGGACTGGGGGTTAAGGGGGTCAATTTTCTTTTTTTTTTTTGAGACGGAGTCTCGCTCTGTCGCCCAGGCTGGAGTGCAGTGGCGCGATCTTGGCTCACTGCAAGCTCCGCCTCCCGGGTTCACGCCATTCTCCTGCCTCAGCCTCCCGAGTAGCTGGGAACAGGTGCCCGCCACCACACTCGGCTAATTTTTTGTATTTTTTATTAGAGACAGGGTTTCACCGTGTTAGCCAGGATGGGCTTGATCTCCTGACCTCGTGATCCGCCCGCCTCGGCCTCCCAAAGTGCTGGGATTACAGGTGTGAGCCACCGTGCCTGGCCAAGGGGGTCAGTTTTCTTACAGATGATAATGCTTTGTGATTATGTAAGTTAATATCTTTAAGGAGATTTGTGCTCAAGTATTTAAAGGTTATGCGTTATGAGGCCTGAATAACTTATTTGGGAGACTTTAAAATAGTTCCCAAATAAGTAACAGCATGTGTGTGTGTGTGTGTGGAGAGAAATCAAATATGGCAATGAAGCAATTGGTGAGTCTAGGTTAAAGGTAAATGGATTTTTATTCTACCCTTTCAAGTTTTCTATGGGCTTGAACATTTTGATAGTAAAAGTATTAGGGGAGCTGGGCACAGTGGCTCACGCCTGTAATCCTGTCGCTGTAGGAGGTCAAGGCTGGAGGATTGCTTTAGCCCAGGAGTTTGAGGTCAGTCTGGGCAACATATCCAGACTCCGTCTCTACAAAAAAAAGTTTTAAAAAATTAGCTGGTCATGGTGGCATGCACCTGTAATCCTAGCTGTTCAGGAGGCTGGGGCAGGAAAATCACTTGAGCCCAGTGGTTCAAGGCTGCAGTGGGCTATGATCACATCACTGCACTCCAGCCTAGGTGACAGAGCAAGGCTCTGTCTTTAAAAATAAAATAAAACTAAATAAAAATATTGGGTGGAGAAGTAAAAAGACCTTTCCCAGTAGTCCTCTAGTTGGCCAGCCAGAATCACATCCAATGTCCATGCCCAAACAGGATTGCCAGCAGAGGAAGAAATGGGGCCACAGTGATAGGCTTACACCAGTCAGGACCCTCTCCCCAAAGTACGTATCTGATCAGAGACAGAAGTCTAGCAGACCAGATCAGAGGAAAGGAAAAGAGTAGACCACTGTCAGTAGTGTCCACTGTACAGACACATGTCATTTAATAACAGGGACACGTTCTGAGAAATGCATCCTTAGGTGATTTTGTCATTGTGCAAACATTGTAGAGTGTACTTATGCAAAACTGTATGCTATAGTTTAGTACACAACTAGGCTATATGGTATGGAGTATTACTTCTAGGTACAAACCTGTACAGCACATTACTGTACTGAATAGTAGAAGGAAATAGTTACACAATGTTAAGTTATTTTTGTGATAGGACTTTTTCAGCTCCTTATAATCTTATGGGACCACCATCATATATGTGGTTCATCGTTGACTGAAACATCATTATGTGGTACATGACTGCATTTATTAATTTTAAGCCAGAATTACTTTTTATAATTGGTTCTTTATATAAGTAAAAAGTTTTATGTTTGTACAAATATTATGTACCCATAAAAAATTTTTACTTCAAGTTACAACAGTTAATACTATTTCATATGTTTACTTTTAATTTTTTTTAGACAGATTCTTGCTCTGTTGCCCAGGCTGGAGCACAGTGACATGATCTCAGCTCACTGCAGCCTCAACCTCCCAGGCTCAAGTGATCGTCCTGCCTCAGCCTCCAGAGTAGCTGGGACTATAGGGGTGCACCACCACACCCAGCTAATTTTTTAAACACTTTTTGTAGAGATGGTTCTCACTATGTTGCCCAGGCTGGTCTCAAACTCCTTAGCTAAAGTGATCCACCTGCCTCAGCCTCCCAAAGTGCTGTGATTACAGGCATGAGCCACCACTCCAGGCCACATTTACTTTTTAAAATACCCTTGTAAGATAGCCTTTGATTTTTCATAAGTTTATCCTTTTATTTTAAAAAAAATAGTCATTCTTTTCTTAAACGTTACATTCTTTAAGTTTGAGACTTTTTAAATTTTTCTTTTATTATTTTTTGCAGGTCATCCGTACTTTAGATCCTAAACAGAATCAAGGAGCAGCACCAGAAATACAAGCTCTTAAAAATCAGCTCCAGGAACGAGACCGACTGTTCCACTCATTAGAGGTAGTTTACTATACTGTACAATAAAATAATTGTGTTTTGATTTCAATGTTCTGGGAGCCTTGTTATATTTTACAATTGTGTTCATGAGTTTTAACAATTAATTGTAAGTATTTTATTTATATTGAGTTATTTTATATCTTTACATATTTACATGTGCTTTTTTTTTTTTTTTTAGAAAGAATATGAGAAAACAAAGAGTCAGAGAGAGATGGAAGAGAAATATATTGTTAGTGCCTGGTACAATATGGTAAGAAAATAGTACTTTGGAGCATAATGAAAACTTCAATGAATATGTAATACTTATTATATTCCCTTTACTGTAGAAGTCACTCTGCCAAATGAATCTGAAAGTAATTGCTATCCTAACATACACTAACAGAATCTTAATGCTATTTCTGAACTGAAAAGCAACTATGAGAACCACTGTAAACAGGGTTAGAGCATTTTGAAAACATTATTTCTAGAGGATAGAAAGATAAATGTCAGTCTAATTTCTGTCCCTCAGAGACTTTATTGTAAGAGAAGGGACATTAATACCATCTAAACACAGATGCAATAGTTTTTGTTTTGTGGGATTATTTCAGTGTCTTTGCAGGATGGTATTTGATTGAGGGTAGTTTATCTCATGGGGTTTGGAAAATGTTCACAATGTCAGACCCTGAACCACTGCAGGTTTTGAAATTGAATATCCCAACACAAAACCTAATGCTCATCAGCATCCTGGTTGGGATGTGAATAGTTACGGATTTTAAAGAGTGCTGCACTTCTGAAGTATTTTTCAAGACTTTCTGTCTTCCTTTTGTTTTTTGTTCTTCCCAATAAGACCACTTCTGCCTTTAAAAAATGTTAGTTGGCCAGGCGTGATGGCTCACTTCTGTAATCCCAGCATTTTGGGAGGCCAGGTGGGCGGATCACGAGGTCAGAAGTTTGAGACCAGCCTGGACAATGTGGTGAAACCCTGTCTCTACTAAAAATACAAAAATTAGCTGGGCATGGTGGCACATGCTTGTAATCCCAGCTACTTGGGAGGCTGAGGCAGGAGAATCGCTTGAACTTGGGAAGCAGAGGTTGCAATGAGCCGAGATTGTGCCATTGCACTCCAGCCTGGGTGACACAGCAAGACTGTCTCAAAAAAAAAAAAGTTGTCCAAGACAAGAAATGGGACCAGATTCCATTTATTTATTTATTTATTTTTGAGATAGAGTCTCGCTGTGTATCCTAGGCTGGAGTGCAGTGGTGTGATCTCAGCTCACTGCAACCTCCACCTCAGCCTCCCAAGTAGCTGGGACTACAGATGCCTGCCACCACGCCCAAATAATTTTTGTATTTTTAGTAGAGACAGGTTTTCACCATATTGGCCAGGCTGGTCTCGAACTCCTGACCTTGTGATCCACCTGCCTTGGCCTCCCAAATGTTGGGATTACAGGCGTGAGCCACCGCACCCAGCCCCAGATTGCTTTTAACATCCCACTGCGACCCTGTAGCTCTGTTACTGGCACAGTACCATTGTTTTTGTTTTACAGTTATAATTGATAACTGCCTCTTAAAGGTTAGTGTCCCTGGCCTCTGAACACTGTGATTTGATCTTTGTCAAAAATTCATAAATTTCATTATATATTATTTTCACATCTGTATTTGCCTTGGTCAAAACTGCATATCTATGGCTGGGTGCGGTGGCTAATGCCTGTAATCATGGCACTTTGGGAGTCTGAGGCAGGCAGATCACCTGAGGTCAGGAATTTGAGACCAGCCTGGCCACAACATGGTGAAACCCCGTCTCTACTAAAAATACAAAAATTAGCCAGGCATGGTGGCACATGCCTCTAGTCCCAGCTACTCAGGAGGCTGAGGCACGAGAATCGCTTAAACCCCGGAGGCGGAAGTTGGGATTGCACCACTTTACTCCAGCCTGGGTGACAGAGTGAGACTCTGTCTCAAAAAAAAACCAAAAAACAAAAACTGCATATCTAAGATTTTATTGCAATTTTAAAACCAGAGAGGAAATCGTATCAGAGTTAGAATACTATTGTTGACAAATATAGGCTATGCACGATGGCTCACACCTGTAATCCCAGCACTTTGGGAGGCCAGGGTGGGCGGGTCACCTGAGCTCAGGAGTTGGAGACCAGCCTGGCCAGCATGGTGAAACCCCATCTCTACTAAAAATACAGAAATTAGCAGGTTGTGGTGGCGGGTGCCTGTAATCCCAGGTATTCCAGAGGCTGAGGCAGGAGAATCGCCTGAACCTGGGAGGTGGAGGTTGCAGTGAGCCGAGATCACACCACTGCCCTCCAGCCTTGACGACAGAGCGAGACTCCGTCTCAGAAAACAAACAAACAAATACAGATTTCTTGAAAATTAAAATTCAAAAAATAGAAAAAATAAAACTATATATTTAAAGAAATTCTCTGGGAATTAGTTCTAACTTTTAAACTATTCTGTCTCTTCCCTGTCCTCCTGGAAGCTTAGTGTTAGCAATCTAGGAGCTCTGCATTTCAGGCCTTATTAATAATTTCATATTACTATTATTATTTTTTGAGACAGAGTTTCACTTTGTCACCCAGGCTGGAGTGCAGTGGTGCAATCTTGGCTCACTGCAACCTCCACCTCCCGGGTTCAAGCAAGTCTCTGCCTTAGCCTCCCGAGTAACTGGGGTTCCAGGCGCCCGCCACCACGCCTGGCTAATTTTTGTATTTTTAGTAGAGACAGGGTTTCACCATCTTGGCCAGGCTGTTCTTGAATTCCTGACCTCGTGATTCACCCGCCTCACCTCCCAAAGTGCTGGATTACAGGCATGAGCCACCCCACCGAGCCCAATAATCTCATATTCTGGATTGATTTTTATGACTTCACATATTTTGTTTCTTATGGAGCCAGAATGATTTATTCTGTGAAGCGGTACTAAAGAATAGTCCTAATTTGTTTTTTTTTTTTTTAAATGGAGTCTTTCTCTGTCGCCCAGGCTGGAGTGCAGTGGCATGATCTCGGCTCACTATAAGCTCCGACTCCTGGGTTCACGCCATCCTCTTGCCTCAGCCTCCCGAGTAGCTGGGACTACAGGTGCCCGACACCACGCCTGGCTAATTTTTTGTATTTTGTTTAGTAGAAACAGGGTTTCACCGTTTTAGCCAGGATGGTCTCAATCTCCTGACTTCATGATCCCCCCTCCTCGGCCTCCCAAAGTGCTGGGATTACAGGCATGAGCCACCGCGCCCGGCCAGAATAGTCCTAATTTTTAACTCTTCAGAGAGTGAAGGAATAACTCCAAATAGACTCCCAGAAGTTACGTTCAGATAAGTAAACCATCATGCTTACATTCAGAAAGTTCTGCTTCTCAGGTTACTTAAATGGAAATGATGAGTGCTGGGAAGAGGTATTAAGTAGCTCAGAGAATGCCCTTGCAATAGACTGAGGTCTTTAACCTATGTGAAGAATTTGAATAAATTGCTTGAAATGTGAAAGTGGAAAAATGAGAATATTTAAATAAAATACAAATTTTTAATATATGTAGCCAAATGTATAAGTTAAAGATTACCAATAAATATTTGTCAATTTTATTCAAAACTTTAAATTCTCTGATTTCAAGTTGAGTTTAAAAACATATTTTAGATTTTTCTTATTTGGAAAATATTATGTATTTGGGTTGATAGGATAGACTGAAATTGTATTAAAAATGCAAAGCTGAGGTTGGGCGCATGGGCTCACGCCTGTAATTCCAGTACTTTGAGTGGCCAAGGTGGGAGGATCTCTTGAACCCAGGAGTTTGAGACCAGCCTGGGCAACATGGCAAGACTCCATCTAAAAAAAAAATGAAAAAAGATAAAACAATGCAAAGCCATGACCTGTTTTCCCTAGAAACCAGCTAGTGATGTATCTTCCAGCCTTCTGTCTTCTGCACATCCTTCATTGCATCCTGTAGTTTGGCTTTTCCACCTGACTCTCCTTTTGCCTCTTGATTGCTTTTTTCTTCCTTGCTGCCAGCTTCTGCTTATGCCCAGCAGTTTACTTGCATTCAGTCATTGGTGAGATTAAACAGCAGCTCTCAGTTCTTTCATTTTTGTTGTTGTTGTTATTGTTTTTGAGCCAAGTTCTCGCACTGTTCCCATGCTACAGTGCGGTGGTGTAATCACGGCTCACTGCAGCCTCAACCTCCTGGGCTCAAGCGAGCCTCCCACCTCAGCCTTCCAAGTAGCTGGGACTATGGGCATGCCATCATGCCCAGCTAATTTTTTTATTATTTTAGAGAGGGGGTTTCTTGTTATTTTGCTAAGGCTGGTCTTGAGCTTCTAGCCTCAAGTGATCTTCCCACCTTAGCCTCCCAAAGTGCTGGGGTTACAGGCATGAGCCACTACTCAGTTCTTAATGTTTCTCTGGCTAGGATTCTTCATTGTCTTATTAAATGAGTACCAAAAAACTGCTTTTTTCCTGATCTACTCATAGACTTCTGCCTTTAGTAAGTAGTGTTATTATCATATTCTTGTCATTCCTCCGCAGTCAGGGAGTGCCCTGGAGGTTTCCTCCCTCCTGTTAAGGTGCTCTGGGTCCAGCAGTTGCCTCCTCTCCCTTCTAAGTTAGTAGGCGATCCTTCTCCTGTCTTCAAGAAAGACCCCCTTCTCTCATTTGGGCCCTCTGTTGTGGACTGTCAGGAAGTTTTCTTAATTTGTTTGAGAATACAAATCTGCCTTGAAGTGAAGAAAAACAGCATGCTGGTATGTACAGTACCTAGTGTGGCTTTCCACCTTAAGAAACAACACAAGCATTTGTGTTTTTCATTCTAAATAAACCCTGTGATTTCTACCGCCTGAGTGAATCAACTGCTACGAATCATACTCTTTTCCTTGGGAAAAAAACCACTTTCTACATTTAATTTGAAAGGAAGTATGATTGAGTATGGGTAATGTCTGTCTCTATCATCTGCTGTATTGTTTATTGTAAAATCAGACAATGAAGCCTGAATTTTTCCAAAAGAAAATTTGTGCCTAATTATGGGAACTAAAATGCCTCTATGAGATTTTAATCTATAGTGAGTAGTATTAACATTCCTAATTGTGCTTTATGATACACTGTAACAAATTCTGCATGATGAAATTTTCTTTTGTGAAGTATGTTCCACTATTTTTTCATTGATTCCTTTTTTCGTTTTAATGTTGCAGGGAATGACCCTGCATAAAAAGGCAGCTGAAGATAGACTGGCAAGCACAGGCTCAGGGCAGTCATTTCTGGCGAGGCAGAGGCAAGCAACCAGCAGCAGAAGATCATACCCAGGCCACGTGCAGCCGGCCACAGCAAGGTAGAGAAGTCGTGCCGCTCAATTACAGACACCTGCACCCACAACATACTTCTGTTACACACAAGAACATTTCAGGAAACTCAGCCAGCTTATTTTTTGTTTCTCTTCTGTGTCAATACTTAGTGTTTCTCATTTTGAGGACTTTTTCTCTCTCCTGTATCTTTGTTTTAGTTTCTTTGGTTTTTATTTTGTAGTCCTTTCAGTTATTTTTAATGTGCCAAAAATTTGTACATGTTCAATTAAAAATGTTGTATAATAGTGTAATACTTTTCTTTGTATGAAAATGTCCTCTTCTTCAAAGGTATAGGCTTTGTAATGAATTAGATTTTCTGCCAATAATTGATATACAATTTATATTCTTTATTGTGCCTGTGTGTTACCATGCTTTCTAAGAATGTCTTTGTTTAAAGGGAATTAATCTTTTTATGATGTATTAATCTGTGTTTTCAATTGTTTTCCAAGTACAGTTCAAATAACTTGCATATTTACTATACAAAATGGTTGACAAGTGTTCTTTTTGCAAAGACGTGAATACATTGGCAGAGGTGCTAATCACATCTTCCCTAAGGCACCTAGTAGAATTATTTGAGGAAAAAATGAGTTTTCACATTGTTTTATAGGAAATTAAATTTGTCCAAAGATTTGGAGACTATTTTTAAAACATAAATACATAAAATTTCATTATTTCCTGCTGTCTTGTTTGCTGGCAGAAGTGAATGTTTGGTGAGGTTATTTTGGGATAAATTACAAAAGAAAAAAAATTAGGCACTGCATTAATTTCTTGTTCTTTTGGAATATCTTAGTAACTGAGGATCATTTTCTAACAATGTGGTTGACATACCTTCAGTTGCTTTCCACATCTAAAAGAGTTATCTTTCATATATGTACAAGTTATTGGTAGTCTTATTTTTGGGCTGTTTGTTGACTTATGCCCCGTTTGTTTTACTTGTTCTTTAATATAAAACCTTCCATTTTTTAACAATTTCTAACACTTGACATCTTAATATCAGTCACTAACATTAGTAACTTCTTGTATGTTATATTATGGCAGATCTCTTTACGTTTTTTCTCACATCTATCTGCTAGTCCAGGAATTTGTTACTAAATAGATTTTCTTGGATATTTGGTTGCCTCAAAGTGCTTACATTTGTTAACAGATTGTAAACCACATTTATTTACATTGATGAATGGGCTGTCGAGTAATCATTGTAAAGCACTTTGTATATATAAGGTGCTATATAAGTGCGAAATATCATTCATTTATAAATGAAATGCCTTCTAACTTTCCATATTGACTTATGTATTTGGTCCCAAATTATATTTAAGTCTTTTTTCTTGCAACGTAGCCCATTTTTTGAAAGCAAAACATTTCTGGAATTAGGTCATGGTTTTTTTGTTTATTTTTAGGTTAGGTCACTTAATATAGGAGGATGTTTTCTCATGTACTTGCTATTTGCAAGTTCAGGTTTCATTTAGTTCTTTATGTTAAATACGAATAAGTAACCTCAAATCAAGCTAAATGTAATTAAGAATTTTCAGCAACTGTATTCAAGTGTTTGATTTTTAAATTCTTTCTTTCTTTTTAATAAGAAAGATGACCTAAAAATCAGTAGTATTTGTTTGTCCTCAGAAGCCGTAGTTGAAGAAAGATATTAGAGTATACACAGAACTGGAGCCATACATTGTGCTAATTTTTTACATTAAGTACAGAAGTCTGAGCACAGCATGAATGCTTCTGCCTGACAAGACCACAAAGCAGCAAAAGTTAGGGATAAATGGAGATAGCCATGAGTAGAACTGCTGTAGGGCTTCAGGAGGCTAAGCAGACCTGATCAACTGCAAAGTTTCCAAAGTAAAAGATTAAAAACTTTCAGACGGTTCTTACCTCTACCCGTGTTTCACAAATAGCCTGAGGATCCAACTATTTTTAAAGCAAATTGGGGCCAGACGTGGTGCCTCACGCCTGCAAGCCCACCATTTGGGAGACCTAGGTGGGGGTGGATCACTTGAGGTCAGGAGTTTGAGACCAGGGTGGCCAACATGGGGAAACCCCATCTCTACTAAATTACAAAAATTAGCTGGGCATGGTGGCATGTGGCTGTAATCCTAGCTACTTGGGAGGCTGAGGCAGGAGAGTCACTTGAACTCAGGAGCCAGAGACTGCAGTGAGCTGAGATCGCACCACTGCATTCCAGCCTGGGCGACAGAGTGAGACTCTGTCTCAATCAGTCAATCAATCAATCAATCAAATTGGAATATGAGCACTAACCTTGGTAAGTTAAAATTTTGGGAAAATTGTACCTGCAGAATATGATGGATGAAAACAAGAGCCAGGTGCAGTGGCTCACGCGTATAATCCCAGCACTTTGGGAGGCTGAGACAGGCACATCACCTGAGGTCAGGACTTCCAGACCAGCCTGTCCAACATGGTGAAACTCCGTCTCTACTAAAAATACAAACAATTAGCCAGGCATGGTGGTGTGTGCCTGTAGTCCCAGATACTTGGGAGGGTGAGGCAGGAGAATTGCTTGAACCTGGGAGACAGAGGTTGCAGTGAGCCGAGATGGCGCCATTGCACCCCTGCCTGGCGACAAGAGCGAAACTCCGACGCAAGGAAGAAAAAAAAAAACAGTCTGTGAACTACTCACTGAATGAGTTTTGTTCTGTGAGATGAGAGGTTTTCATTTTCATTTTCTATTTACAGCCTCAGTCCTAATCTCCTACCCATCCACCTACCCAGATATTTTTTCTCTATCTGGGTTGGAAAGGCGCCAGGCTTTTAGAGGGGAGTTTTACTTCTGACTTTTTTTTTCCCCCGAGACAGAGCCTCGTTCCGTCACCCAGGCTGTAGTGCCGTGGCACGATCTCGGCTCACTGCAGCCTCTGCCTCCCGGGTTCAAGCAATTCTCCTGCCTCAGCCTCCGGAGTAGCTGGGATTACAGGTGCCCACCACCATGGCTGGCTAATTTTTGTAATTTAGTAGAGATGGTGTTTCACCATGTTGGCCAAGCTGGTCTCAAACTCCTGACCTCGTGATCTACCCACCTCGGCCTCCCAAAGTGCTGAGATGACAGGCATGAGCCACCGCACCCAGTCGTACTTCTGACTTTTCTTCAGCATCTGTTGTATGCTATTATTTTGATGTTTACATTTATAATTTTCTTTTTCTTTTTTTTTTTTTTTGTGAGATGATGTCTCGCTCTGTCACCCAGGCTGGAGTGCAGTGGCGCGATCTCGGCTCACTGCAAGCTCCGCCTCCCGGGTTCACGCCATTCTCCTGCCTCAGCCTCCTGAGTAGCGAGGACTACAGGCGCCCGCCACTACGCCCGGCTAATTTTTTGTATTTTTTAGTAGAGACGGGGTTTCACCATGTTAGCCAGGATGGTCTCGATCTCCTGACCTCGTGATCCACCCGCCTCAGCCTCCCAGAGTGCTGGGATTACAGGCGTGAGCCACTGCGCCCGGCCTACATTTATAATTTTCATTCTCCTTTACTGTACCTATAAAATTCAGTATATTAGTTTCATTACATAGGAGAAATTATATTTCTAAACATTTTATGATGTTTAAAAACAAAACAGGCTGTTGTAAAAAAACAAAACAAAACAAAAAAAAAACTTCTGAATATACTTTAGGTATCAGAAAGCCAAGAATAAAATTTAGCTCTAACGGTGGCAACTCCATGTCCGGTGTCCAGCTTTGGACAGGGTTTATGACGTTTCTGTTTCTCTAGTAATGATTAATGATTCCTCAGGAGATTCGTGATGTTGTATGGTCTATCTGGAAATTTAAAGTCACTAGGAGCTTTGCCTCATCGTGAGTGATGCTGTGCTGTATTTTTACAAACTCTCGCATACAGCATCTTCCTGGGGCCACGTTGGCTTGTGCAGTGGAGCTTGTCCAGGCACCAGCATGGAGCAAGTACAGGGTTGCTGTGTGGGGTTGGAGCACGCTGTCACCACAGTGTCTGAAGTCTTATAAACAGGAAGATCATTTTCTGTTTTCCTTCTAACCAGGGTGAGAAAATACAAAGTAAAGAACTAAAGAATATTAAAACCTAGCATTTATGTTCCACAGTGTGTATTTCAGAAGTTTGTAATCCAGAAAATATAGTAGTGTATAATATCTGAAAAGAGAATCAAGTATACAATTGTACATATTTTTAAAGAACTTTGAAAAACTCCGTCATATCTTTTACCATTTGTCTATTCGATAGTAATGCAGAAAAAGAAGTCCCTAAAGACCCCGTGTTCCAAAATTTACCAAGATTGACATTTCTATTAGATATCCTTAACCTAAGTGTTTTAATTAGATTATTAGACTATAATAAGGATGAAATTGCTGTCTGTGATTTTGTTGAGGTTTTATTGTTAATATAATAATTAAAAAATTATTTATTAATTTTTTATTAATTAATAAATTAATAAATAATTAATTAATTATTTATTAATCTCTCCTTCCTTCCTTCCTTCCCTTCTTTTCTTTTTTCTTTTCTTTTCTCCTTCCTTTCTTCCTTCCCTTCCCTTCCCCTCCCCTCCCCCAGGCTGGAGTGCAGAGGCACGATCCTGGCTGACTGCAAACTCTGCCTACCAGGTTCAAGCGATTCTCCTGCCTCATCCTCCCTAGTAGCTGGGATTACAGGCATCTGCCACCACGCCCAGCTAATTTTTGTATTTTTACAAAATACAAAGAGACGCGGTTTCACCATATTGGCCAGGCTGGTCTCTAACTCCTGACCTCAGGTGATCCATCCACCTTGGCCTCCCAAAGTGCTGGGATTACAGGCGTGCGTTACTGCCCCAGCCTCCTATTTCCTTTTCGAAAGTAGCAGTTTGGTTTATTCTCGTTTGCTGAGTAATTGTTTGAAATATTTTTCAGCCTCTCCTGCTCCCTCACAAAAATTCACCTGTTGTTTTAATGATAACAGCATGTTAAAAACTTGGAAGTCTTTATCCCAATATAAGAATTATCTTGAAACAAAAATCTAAATTACTTTTAAAAATTCTCTTAACTCTGCATTTAGTCTCCTATTATCTAGATCTCTGAGTCCAGGATAACTCCAGTTATCCCCAGCTGGATCATGTGTGATTTATCTGAGAAAGCATCCACAACCCACAGCTAGTGGAAACCGAGCTAGTTTACAGCTACGTGGATAAGAACATCTTTGTTTCTAAAGTGAGAGGAAAGTGCTTGGTATCTTGCTTTTTGCTGAGGGCAAAATAACAACATGAAGACAAAGTGCTTTTTGTTGTCTATTCATGAAACTGTAGAAGAATATTTTGAGTTTTTATTCTTATATTATGAAGGGATTCTTTGCCTAGCAGTGGCCGTCAAACTGATGTAGCATTGTACTTCTTAACAGTGAAGCCTGTGTAATACCATACAGTAGGATGAAAGACTATTCTGAGCAAAATAAAATGGGATGTCAGAATCTTTGAAAATTATTTTATCATTTTTTCTATTTTTTCATTTTTATAAATTAGAAGGATTTTCCATTCAATAAGGATAATCTCTCTTCCTATCATTCTGTCAAAATGGCAGTTTCTTTTGGTAATTATCCCACCTAGTTTCATTACATTTAGAAGGAGGTTTCAGAGCTTATTCTTGATAACTATAATAATGATTTGAATGTTTTATATCATGAAGTTTTTTCTATGAGGAAAGCTATTCTCAATGTATCTGTCATCTAATTTTTTATTTTCTATCTATAAAGAATATTTAAATAATAATTGGTGTATGTTCCTTTTGTTGAAAATGTTTTATTGTCCAGTTTTAGCACAGAAGTGGTCTAAAGTTTTGCAGCAAACGCTGTTCAGTTCCCAGAAGCCTAAAAAATATAACATAATATGCTAACAGAGCTAATTTCCACCCAATCCCTCAAATTACCGAAGTATTAATATTTAGCTTCCTTTCTAGAAAACAAGGGGCAGCACAAATGGGGTGGCATCCATCTCTTTTAAATCACTGATGATTTTCTGGGGAAGTATGTATAGATGATTTTATTTTTTAAATAGCCTTTTATCAAACCATTTCACATGTATTATCTATATGACTATAGAAACTTATAAAACATATTTAATTCATGTTAACTTAAAACATGAGCATCCTTGGATTCTCCACATTGACTGAAATGATAGAGAAAGGGACATTTGTTTGAGAAACAAGAGACCTGAACCTAATTATGGCAAGTATATGAGTTTTGATGATTGTGGGGGGTTATAAATGTTTTCCTATGATAGATAAATATATAGATATAGATCAGGAATTACTTGATGTCTCTTCAGAAGTTTTCTGTTTTCTTATAATTTCCAGTAATACTCTGTAAGACTCGGTTTGCATGCTGTGTGTGTTTGCATGAGTATAGAAACCTAAGAACGTAATGGAAGGCTATTAAGGCAAATTCATTCCTAGAAAGTGGAGTGGATCATTGGGATAAGAAATAGCCTAATTATAAACAAATATGCAGGCAAAGGGAAGTCCTAATACAATGAAAACTTGCATTATCTAAACAGATGTTCCCAAAGCAATAGTTTGCCTAAAATCCTCTGTATTACATGATTATTCAGTAAAAGAGTAAACAAATATCTAATTTATTTTCTAATTGTCCTTCCCTTCATTGAGTATTAACTAGGTGCATAATGTAGTTGTATATGTTTATTAGTAAAGGGAAAAACACTTATTTTCATTTTGAGACTGTTTGGCTATTACTAAAGCTGAGAAAGTGATTTTAGGTCGCCAAGGATACTATGATTTGATGAGATGAGAAGAAATCTGCGGTGGCTGAAGATCGTGACCAACTTGGTGTTATCTAGATCTGCCTTATCTAGTTTGCAAGCCATAGGCTCAATTTTATGTCCTTCTTACTTACACACGGTAGCCCCACACAGTTTTGTTTTAAATGAAGGCAAAAGTAGACATTTTTAAAGTATATTCAACATTGTGCCATTATTTACCTGATAAAGGTGAAATCAGAGGTGTCCACGGCCTCAAAGTTTGGGCCCATGGGACTATCAAATCTGAATTATATCTACTTAGAGCTTAGAGGAAGAATCAGGTATCATGAGAAAAGCAACTCCTACTTGAGAGAAAGAAGACTACCAAAGCATGTTGAGGCTTTAACATGGGAGACTTCCAGGTAGGCGTTATCACTTGAGTGGTAACTAGCTTGATGAAGGAAAATAATTACTTTAGCAGTTATGTTGTAAAATTAATAAAAAGGACTCATGTTTATTCTGGTGTATTTGTCAACCCAATCACGGAGTGATTACTCCGTGTACATTCTATAGTGTGTGTATTTTATTTAGTGTTTTAATATATAGTCTTTATATAGTATCAATATTATTTACTGTTACTTCTAGTCATTTATGTAGTATATTTTACTGCAAAATTTGTAGCACTTTACTAATATTAGATCATTATTTTCCCTCTTCCCCTCTACCTTTCTGGCATTTTCTGTTATCTTAAAGTCAGAAATCTAAAGGTCTAAGTCTAGAAATCTGTTGGAAGCTGGGTTGGAGCTACTGGGTATGAGTTACTTTTTACATGTCTCCTTAAGAAGACTCTTTTATAATGTAATTCTTAGAAGCCAAATCCTTTCAAACGCAAACACCCTTGAAACTTGATGCTTTCTGAAGTTGTATTCATAAAAATTATCCCATCTTACAGTTAATTAGAAGATGTTCTTACCTTTGGTTTGCCTGCCTCCTGAAACACAAACCTGCAGATTGCCCCTAACTTCAGCAGTGCCTCCGTCACTGCATGTACCTAAAAGACAGGAAAGCCGAGTTCTGGGAGCTGTCAAGTCGGAGGATCAGGAAAATGGTGGGGAAGAGGTGACTGGAAAGGCAGGCACTAAAGATGGCAGGCTGCAAAAGCATTCTGAGTTCCCCTGTAACAGATAGGTTTTATGAACTCGGCTGTTTTCTTTTTTCTTTTCTTTTCTTTTGAGATGGAGTCTCACTCTGAGTCTCACTCTGTTGCCCAGGCTGGAGTGCAGTGGCACAATCTCAGCTCACTGCAGCCTCCACCTCCCGGTTTCAAGTGATTCTCCCACCTCAGCCTCCCGAGTAGTTAGGATTACAGGTGCCCACCACCACGCCCAACTAATTTTTGTATTTTTAGTAAAGACAGGGTTTCGCCATATTGGCTAGGCTGGTTTTGAACTCCTGACCTCAGGTAATCCACCCGCCTCGGCCTCCCAAAGTGCTGGGATTGTAGGCGTGAGCCACCATGCCCAGTGAACTTGGCCATTTTCTTACATTCATATATAGCAAAGTTTTCAACTTGTCTACCGAGAGACTTTCTTTAGGAGCCAGGACTTCTACATTTGTAACTTGAGTATATTAATATTCAAATCATAGTTCAAAAATACTGAAATACTTGTTTATTTTGTTACATAAATATGGACACAATTACTGCCAAAGAATAGAGAGATTTGCTTATGAGAACACTCTGTCATTTGTTTTGTTCTGTTTGTAGATGAGAGACATGCTTTTAAAGTACAAAACGTTTCTCTTCTACCTTACCCCCTGTTCTACTGACGTGCTTTGCATAAGAAGCTCATCTAGAAGAGAGCAACGCTGGAATAGAGAAGTCTAGACCCTGGCCTTTGAGGGAAAGGACTGCTTTTTTTCTCTCCCAAATTAAAAAATTAAAAGTGAAACATAACACATAAGGACGAAATACAATGTTCTGAATATCTTCCACTAATTAATTGTTGAATGATTAAGTCTCTAAGTATCTTAACTTCCATTGTCTTCTTGTTAACCTAGACAAGAGTAGATTATTCAGTAGCCACATGTGACAGTTAAAATTAAGTAAAATTAAAACTATAGTTTCTCAGTGGCCTAGCCACATTTCAAGTGTTCCACAGTCACATGTGGATAGTGGTTACCTATCAGACAGTACAGGTATAGAACATTTCCAGTATTGCCGAAAATGCTATTAAACAGCACTTTTATTGCCCAGAGAGAAAATAAGGACAAAATAAAGGCAGTGAAGTAACTTAAGACAACTCTGAGATTTTACCACCATACTTAGAGAAAGTTTTTCTCTAATAAAAATTAATACTAATCCTTTTTAAAGACCTTGGAAAAAATCAAAACCCCATTCCTTTAAGCTAGTCTTCAGTATATATTTTTCTAAGAACAGATTCTCAATACTTTATTTTTCAAGTGATAAAATCATTTTATAAATCATTTCTTAATATCTTCAGTGTTTTTTCCCTTTTTATGTAAACTCTTTTAAAATTGATATTAGCTGGGCATGGTAGCTCATGCCTATAGTCCCAGCTACTCCAGAGGTCAAGGCAGGAGCATCGCTTAAGCCCAGGAGGTTCAGGCTGCAGTAAGGTCTGATCACACCTGACTGCACTCCAGCCTGGGTGGCAAAGCAAGACCCCTGTCTCTAAAAAAAATATAATATAAATTGATGTTATATAGTTAACATTTATCAGGCAAATTCATATGAATGCTTATTTCAAATAAAGATTGATAGACTTAATGATATCCTTCCTTTTAAATTTATATAGATCTAATGAACATTGCCAACAGTTTTTTTTTTTGTTTCTGTCCCTTAAACATTTCCCCTGAAAGTCCACCTCAAAGGTACATCAAGATGCAAACAATTTTTTTATCTTCATAACTTCCTGCTCTTATTAACTTGTATTATGAATCAAATTAGGTTTTATGTATAAGGCATTTACTATTCCAGTGACTTAGCTAATGAAAACATTTAAAAGTATGTATTAATTTACTTGGCCTGCTACTAAAGTGCTTAACATAACTAAATGGATCTGTAGTAACATGTCTAAATTTTTTAATGGAAATAAGGGACTAACCATAATCCTTTTGAGTCAGCTTGGTGCTTAGAATTATTTTGTTAGGCAGTCTTGATGCTTTCTTCTTTCTCTTTAAATTTTTGTAATCAAGCAACAGACTTGATCCAGCAGTGTCGAATTCCAAGCAAGTTATGATGAAATTCTTATTGTAGTTCAAGTACAGATGGGTAAGTGGTGTGACTTCAGTTTATTATCTTCTTGGTGACCTACTTTAGTATGTGTTCTGTAGCGATTCATATTAGTTAAGGGACGTTTTCAATATGCTTGAAATAAGAAATAGCATTTTACTCTAAATACAAGTAATGACTGTACACAAATGCCAATCAGTGATTTGGGGCCTTTTAATGTCTTTAACAGCAATCTTTTATTTATTTATTTTTTTTTTTTTTTTTGAGACGGAGGCTTGCTCTGTCACCAGGCTGGAGCAGTGGCACGATCTCGCCTCACTGCAACCTCCGCCTCCCGGGTTCAAGCTATTCTCCTGCCTCAGCCTCCCAAGTAACTGGGACTGCAGGCACATGCCACCACATCCAGCTAATTTTTGTATTTTTAGTAGAGACGGGGTTTCACCTTGTTGGCCAGGATGATCTCGATCTCTTGATCTCGTGATCTGCCCACATTGGCCTCCCGAAGTGCTGGGATTACAGGCATGAGCCACTGCGCCCGGCCCAAATCTTTTATTTTTTAACAGCCTTAGTTATTTATAATTCAAATGCACTAAAATATCATCGCTGTCATGAACTTTGCTGTTTACAGGTTCTGTGTAATTCAGAATGCTTTGTACTTAGAAAATAATTTCTAGGCTTATCTCGTTTTGCAGTTTTCATGTTTTGACAATTGCCCACCATTTACAACACTCAATTTTTGATTATGAAATGAATAGTAAAATTCAAACATATCTAATAATAATTTGCCTTAGTTTGATTAATAAATTATATCAAAAAACTTGGGGATAGAAAGAGGCTTTTTTTTCCCCTGTAGTATTTTTAAAACTTTTTAGATGAGCTGGATGAAACCTTAGTACATTGGAGCTGGAGTTGTATTGAGTACAGCCCCAACTCTGAAGCCTTATATTCATGTCTTAAGTACTATTGATTGTTCTGTGAATTGTTGTTAGTTTCATATTTGACATTGTAGTAATCCACCTTGCATTTTAGTCTTTGCAAAAAGGATATTGCTAGGTATATTCTTATTTCTGATTGAGTATTGAATTTACATTTTTCACAATTTCATTCTTTGTCATTATAATCCAAAAACAATGTCCACATCGGACTTGGAACTTCTCACTTCAGAAATGAAATACAGATTTAGCACTGTTGTACATAATGATGTCCAAGCATTTTTCCACCTGTTTACTGAGTTTTCCAACCATTTACTATGTGTTGAGATTGGTGGGTTTTCTGGCTGTTTTTCTGAGGTGAATGACTTGTTAAAGAGCCTCAGTAAGAAATTTCAACTGAAATCACAAAAACATAAAGTCCAGGAAACCACCAGAAGATGGATTTTTAGTGTTTTTGAAATCTTGTATTTCCTTTTGATATCATTTACTCATTTTAATTTTACGACTGCCAACTTGTTACGGTATTAATTATATGTATGTGTTTATATGTATGCATATAATATATGTATATGTATATGAAGAATAAAGTTAAGATTTGGTCAAACTATATTTTCCCATTCAAGTACAAAAATGTTTTCAAGGCTGCAAAAAGTGTACAGTTGTTAAACAAGTTGTAAATAAAGACTTGTATAAAAATTCAGCCTAGATTTCTTTTTTCTGCTCTTAAACTCTGACAAATATACTTCATAATTGGTGATATTCTTCCACTCACCTTTGAGACTTGCCATTATGTCCTATCAATTTAAAGATTATGTCACTGGCTGGGAGCGGTGGCACATGCCTGTAATCCCAGCACTTTGGGAAGCCAAGACAGGCAGATCACCTGAGGTCAGGAGTTCAAGACCAGCCTGGCCAACACGGTGAAACCCCGTCTCTACTAAAAATACAATTGGCCAGGTGCGGTGGTTCATGCCTGTAATCCCAACACTTTGGGAGGCCGAGGCTGGCGGATTACCTGAGGTCAGGAGTTCAAGACCAGCCTGGCCAATGTGGTGAAACCCTGTCTCTACTAAAAATGCAAAAATTAGCCGGGCTTGGTGGCACGCATCTGTAATCCCAGCTACTCAGGAGGCTGAGGTAGGAGAATTACTTAAACCCAGGAGACGGAGGTTGCAGTGAGCCGAGATTGCGCCACTGCACTCCAGCCTGGGTGACAGAGCGAGACTCCATCTCAGTAAATAAATAAATAAGTAAATAAATAATCCAAAAATTAGCTGGGCGTGGTGGCATGCACGTGTAGTCCCAACTACTTGGGAAGCTGAGGCGGGAGAATTGCTGAACCCAAGAGGCGGAGGTTGCAGTGAGTGTAAGTCAGGAGTATTATTTGGTTTTTTTCCAGTACTGGTGGTAGATTTCATGTTGATTTAGGCTGGTATTTTATGTTTGTAAGCTGATTAGCCTTTGAGGATAAAAATGAAACATGGCTGCTTCTCTCTAGAGCTAGCACGTTGCCATGACTGATTTTGCCACAGAGAGTATAGTATTCTTTGTGATAAGGTCACAATGTAAAGCATTGTTGACACCCCATTTAGGCAATAAATGCACTTTTCCTGCCTTCTTAGATCCTTACAATTTATCCTTTTCCCCCAGCTCTCCCCTAGTCATTGAAATCTGGCATCTTTGTTGTTATTTAAAATGGTAGTAGCAGAATGGAAGTTGATTATATTTACATTAAATATCAACTTGTTAGTTCCAAAGTGAAGTTAGCAGCAAAATAAAACTAGTATATATTTAGCCAAAATAGTACCCATTTTAATGTCAGAAAAATAAATGCAAGTTTTCTTTACTCATTTGCTTGGAGATACCCATATTAATTAAAGTTCACAATGGAAGTTATGGTGATGCACTAATGTAGTCCCAGCTACTCAGTAGGAGGATCACTTGAGCCCAGGAGGTCAAGGCTGCAAGTGAGCCAAGATCGTGCCACTGCACTCCAGCTTGGGCAACAGAGCAAAACCCTGCAAAAAGAAGTGTTCCCCAGCCAAAGACCTGCCAGGTTTGCCTTAAATACATTTTTGCTACTGTTCTGATTATCTATTGCTGTATCACAAACCACTCCAAAACCTAGGGTCTTCAAACAACTTATTACTATCCCTCCTGAGTCTGGAGACAGGCTCAGGCTCCGCTGTTCTCAGATGGGATCTCCCATTTGGGTGTGGTTAGGTTAGATGACATGTGAGGCCAGAGTCATCTGAAGACTTGCTCTCCCACATGCCTGGCACCCAGGCTGATATGGATGGCACCTCCAAGGCGCATTGGACGTTTCCACACAGCATCATGCCAGGACTTGTTTGGATTTTCTCACAAAATGACTAGGTGAGTTATTCCACGCAGCCAGCTTTCCCTAGAGCAAGAGTCCGAAGAGACCCAGGTGAATGCTTCTGTAGCCTTGGAAACCACATGGCATCACGTCTGTTATTTGTCAAAACTGTCATGGACAAGACCAGGTCCATGGGGTGACAGAATACACTGCAATTCTCAGTGGTAGGATGACCAGGTTACACAGCTGCCACTCTGGACTCGAAGGAAAATGTCTGCTATGAGGACCATACTTCTGAGGTAAAATCTTTCCCCATTTTCTGATTTCTATGCCAAGCACGTTCACTGTGCACAACAGTCAGGTACATGACTTCAGTGTGAACAAAACCTGAGGTAGAAACTACACAGAAATCTGGTAGGTTCGAAGCCACAAGTAACACTGGTACTTCTTTTGGTAGGTATCTAATTGCACGTAACATAAGCTATAAAAAAGTTATATATAAAATGTCGGCCGGGCACGGTGGCTCACACCTGTAATCCTAGCACTTTGAGAGGCCGAGGCAGGTGGATCACAAGGTCAGGAGTTCGAGACCAGCCTGGCCAACATAGTGAAACCCCGTCTCTACTAAAAATACAAAAATTAGCTGGGTGTGGTGGCATGCGCCTGTAGTCCCAGCTACTTGGGAGGCTGAGGTGGGAGAATCGCTTGAAACCAGGAGGCGGAGGTTGCAGTGAGCCGAGACCACGCCATTGAATCCCAGCTTGGGCAAGAGTGAGACTCAGTCTCAAAAAAAAAAGTTACATATAAAATGTTAAGTACCCTGGTGCCTAATTTGGGGGACTTTATTTGTTCATAAGACAGGGTCTCATTCTGTCACCCAAGCTGGAGTGCAGTGGTGCAAACACTGCTCACTGCAACTTCAAACTCTTGGGCTCAAGCAATCCTCCTGCCTTAGCCTCCTGAGTAGTTAGGACTATAGGTGTGCACCACCACATCCGGCTTTTTTTTTTTTTTTTTTTTTTTTCCGAGATGGGAGTCTTGCTCTGTCGCCCAGGCTGGAGTGCAGTGGTGTGATCTCAGCTCACTGCAAGCTCTACCTCCTGGGTTCACACCATTCTCCTGCCTCAGCCTCCTGAGTAGCTGGGAGTACTGGTGCCCGCCACCACGCCTGACTAATTTTTTTGTATTTTTAGGAGAGATGGGGTTTCACCGGGTTAGCCAGGATGGTCTCCATCTCCTGACCTCATGATCCGCCCGCCTCGGCCTTCCAAAGTGCTGTGCTGGGATTACAGGCTTGAGCCACTGCGCCCAGCCCACCCCGCTCCCTTTTGTTTTGTTTTGTTTTGTTTTTTTGAGACAGAGTCTCACTCTGTTGCCCAGGCTGGAGTCCAGTGGCATGATCTCGGCTCACTGCAACCTCCACCTCCCAGGTTCAAGAGAGTCTCTTGCCTCAGCCTCCCGAATAGCTGGGATTGCGGGCATGTGTTACCACTCCCGGCTAATTGTTGTATTTTTAGTAGAGAAGGGGTCTCCCCATGTTGCCCAGGCTGGTATCAAAACTCTTAAACTCAAGGGATCTGCCTGCCTCAACCTCCCAAAGTCCTGGGATTACAAGTGAGCCACCGTGCCCAGCTTGGGGGACTATATTTTAAGGATATTGTCCAAAATAAGAATACACGTATGTGTGGTGATGAACTGTTCATACTCCCAGTTAAGGTTTGCTCAGGCCCCTTTGTCATTCCTCTGGTCCCTCCAAGCTCCCATGTACTCACCCCCATTTCCGGGCAATGATTTATCTGCTTTCTGTCACTAGATTATTTGGCATAGTCTATAATTTTATGTAAATGGAATCATATAGTATGTACTCATTTTGTCTGGCTTCTTTTACTCAACATAATTATTTTGAAATTCATCCATGCGAGCTGGGCGCGGCGGCTTACGCCTGTAATCCCAGCACTTTGGGAGGCCGAGGGGGGCAGATCACGAGGTCAGGAGATCGCGACTATCCTGGCTAACACGGTGAAACCCCGTCTCTACTAAAAATACAAAAAATTAGCCGGGCGCGGTGGTGGGCGCCTGTAGTCCCAGCTACTCAGGAGGCTGAGGCAGGAGAACTGCTTGAACCCGGGAGGCGGAGGTTGCAGTGAGCCGAGATCATGCTGCTGCACTCCAGCCTGGGCGACAGAGTGAGACTCCGTCTCAAAAAACAACAACCAAAAAGAAATTAATCCCCAAGTTGGCCACATAAAAGAACACACATTTGTTGGCTCACAGTTTCTGTGGCGCGGGAATGCAGATGCTGCTCAGCTGGTCCCTCCGGCTCAAACTTTCTGACAAAGCTGCAATCCAGGTGCCTGTCCTGGCTGTAGTCATCTCAAAACTGGACTAGGATCTTATTTTCTCAGGTGAATTCCTATAACGGACTCTCTTCCCATCGCTTCCCCCTAGCAACTAGCATGGGGCTAGGGACAGATGATACTTGTCAGCTGCCACCCACTCCCAGACCCCTACCCTCCCCCATAGGTCGTAGGCCTTGGGGATCAGAATTCCCAACTCCTCAATGCGATCTTTGCTGCTGAACCTCCATCTCCTTTCAACTGAAGATGATCCATTAAAAATTGGAGCAGGAGGCCGGGCGCGGTGGCTCACGCCTGTAATCCCAGCACTTTGAGAGGCCGAGGCGGGCAGATCACGAGGTCAGGAGATCAAGGCCATCCGGGCTAAACACGGTGAAACCTCGTCTCTACTAAAAATACAAAAAATTAGCCGGATGTTGTGGCGGGCGCCTGTAGTCCCGGCTACTCGGGAGGCTGAGGCAGGAGAATGGCGTGAACCTGGGAGGCGGAGCTTGCAGTGAGCCGATATTGCACCACTGCACTCCAGCCTGGGCGACAGAGCCAGACTCCGTCTCAAAAAAAAAAAAAATTGGATCAGGAAGCTGAAAACACATATCTCCCATGACCCAGCCACTCCACTCCTACATATATGCCCAACAGAAAAGCATGCGTGTGTTCACTAAAGCTCATATACTAGCATGTTCACAGTAGCACTGTATATAAGAGTCAAAACTGGAGACCACTCATATATCCATTAAAGTAAAATGGATAAAGAGGTTGTGGCACATCCATAAAATAGAACGCTACTCAGCAGTGACAGCAAATGAACTACTATTACATACAATACAGTTGACTCTGGTAGATACAGTATTGAACAAAAGCCAGATACAAAAATGGATACAGCATGGTCTACACATATAAAGTTCAAAAATGGGCAAAACATAATTACCCTTAGGGGAGTGCCTGGGAGGGGACACAAGGACAGCTTGGTCGGTGGGAATATTCTGTAATTTGGTGCAGACGTTGGTGTCATGAGAGTGTCTTGTTTATGATCATTGTGTAGCTGTTGACTAACAATTTGTATTTTTCTATATATGTGTTATACTGTCATTAAAATATCACATAAGAATGAGGGAAGACCAGTTGGGCATGGTGGCTCATGCCTGTAATCCCAGCACTTTTGGGAGGCCGAGGCAGTCAGATCACCCGAAGTCAGGACTTCGAGACCAACCTGGCCAACATGGTAAAACCCCGTCACTACTAAAAATACAAAAAAATTAGCCGGGCGTGGTGACAGACGCCTGTAATCCCAGCTACTCGGGAGGCTGAGGCAGGAAGAATTGCTTGAACCCCAGAGGCGGAGGTTGCAGTGAGCAGAGATCACACCATTGTACTCCAGCCTGGGTGACAAGGGAGATTCGGTCTCAAAAAAAAAAACAAAAAAAACACAAAAAACAGAATGAGGGAAGACCTTAAATAGAGTACAAGATGAATTAAGCAAATTACCTTCACTTATACTCCTCTACTCCTGCAAGGGTGTCTACAACTTTGGTGCCAGGCACGTTCAACACAACTGCCACTCTGGTGCCTTGGTACAACCTCTTTGCAAAAGGAACTTGGCAATATGTGTCAAAGCCTTAAAAAAAATTCAGTAGCTCAAAGAAGTAATCCTACCTGCAGAAAAGTCTTCTATGCATAAAGGGGCATGTCACATTATATAGAGAAAAATAAAAAATAATCTCCATGTCCAGCAATAAATAGTTAAATAAAATTTAGTATGTCCCTCCTGATGGGATGTTGTATTTACAATAAATAACATGGGGATATGTCAAGGGACAAGTAGGATGCAAAATTGTATATAAAATCTGATTATCACCATGTAAAAATTTGTGTTAAAAAACCTCTTAGGAGGAAATATACAAAAATATTACTGACTTTTGATAACGAAAAAAAAAAAAAAAAAAACCAGTCAGGTAGAATGGCTCACTCCTCTAATCCCAGCACTGTATTTATTTTTTTGAGATGGAGTTTTGTCCTTGGTGCCCAGGCTGGAGTGCAGTGGCACCATCTCAGCTCACTGCAACCTCCGCCTCCCGGGTCCAAGCGATTCTCCTGCTGCAGCCTCCCAAGTAGCTGGGATTACAGGCACCCACCTCCACATCCAGCTAATTTTGTATTTTTATTTAGGTGGGGTTTCACTATGTTGGTCTGGCTGGTCTCGAACTCCTGACCTCAGGTGATCCGCCCACTTTGGCCTCCCAACGTGCTGGGATTACAGGCATGAGCCACTGTGCCAGGCCAATCCCAGCACTTTAGGAGGCCAAGGTGGGAGGATCTCTTGAGCCCAGGAGTTTGAGACCAGCCTGGCCAACATAGCGAAAACCCCATCTCTATAAAAAATTTAAAAACCAGGCGTGATGGTGCATGCCTATAGTCTCAGCTACTGGGGAGGCTAAGGCAGGAGGATCACTTGAACCCAAGAGGGAGAGGCGGCAGTGAGATGAGATCGCACCAGTGCACTCCAGCCTGAGCGACAGAGGGAGACCCCACAAAAAAAAAAAAAAAAAAAAAAAAAAAGCTGGGCGAAGGGAAGATCTGCTTCCAAGTTCACTCACATCGCTGTTGGCACACTTCAGGTCCTTACCAACTACCGGTCAGATATGTCAGTTTCCTGCCACGTTGGCCTCTCCGTAGTGCATTTCACAACATGGCCATTTGCTTCCCTCAAAATGAGGGCTCCTAGAGACGTAAGGGCAGGAGCAGGGGGGCCAACATGGTGGAGGTCACAGTCTTGTAATCTCAGGGTGGCATGCTATCACTTTTGCCTTTTTTTTTTTTCTCTTTTGAGACAGAGTCTCACTCCATCACCCAGACTGGAGTTCAGGACATGATCATAACTCCCTGCAGCCTCGAACTCCTGGGCTCAAGTGATCCTCCCACATCAGCCTCCCAAGTAGTAGGGACTACAGGTCTGGCCACTTTTGCCATATTCTATTCATTAGAAGCTGGTCATGAGGTCAGCCCACACTCGAGTGGAGGGGACTTTACAAGGGTATGAATTCCAAGAGGTGGGCTCCTTAGGGACCATCTGCAAGACTGCCTACTGCAGCTTCCAGTGAGAATCTGCTGTCATCTATAGGTTTTTGTTTTGTTTTGTTTTTGTTTTTGTTTTTTTGTGATAGAGGCTTACTCTGTCACTTAGGCTGGAGTGCAGTGGCGCGATCTCGGCTCACTGCAACCTCCACCTTCCGGGTTCAAGCGATTCTCCTGCCTCAGTCTCCCGAGTAGCTGGAATTACAGGCGCCCACCACTATGCCTGGCTAATTTTTTTTTTCTTTCTGAGATGGAGTTTCACTCTTGTTGCCCAAGCTGGAGTGCAATGCGCGATCTTGGCTCACCGCATCCTCCACCTCCTGGGTTCAAGCGATTCTCCTGCCTCAGCCTCTGGAGTAGCTGGGATTACAGGCATGCGCCATCACACCTGGCTAATTTTCTTTTTTTGTATTTTTAGTAGAGACGGGGTTTCTCCATGTTGGTCAGGTTGGTCTCGAACTCCCGACCTCAGGTGATCCACCCGCCTCAGCCCCCACAAAGTGCTGGGATTACAGGCGTGAGCCACTGCGCTCGGCCTAATTTTTGTATTTTTAGTAGAGACAGGGTTTCACCATAATGGCCAGGCTGGTCTCAAACTCCTGACCTCAGGTGATCCACCTGCCTCGGCCTCCCAAAGTGCTGGGATTACAGGCGTGAGCCACCTTGCCCAGCCAGGTTTGTTCTTCTATATCTAATGTGTCTTCTTCTTTGGTGGATTTTAAGATTTTCTCTTTATCACTGCTTTTGAGCAATTTGATTTTGATCTGTCATGTATTTTTTGAACATTTCTTGTGCTTGGGCTTCTTTGAGCTTTCTTTGTAGGTTTATAATTTTTCTCCAATTTGGAAAAACTGCAGCCATTATGTCTCCAAATATTTTTTTCTATCCTTCTGCTCCTCTCTGAGAACTCTAGTTACACAGATATTAGTGAGCTAAGGGTGTCTGACAGCTCATGGATTCTCTGTGGATCTCTTTCCAGTCTTTTCTCTCAGTTTCATTTTGGATAATTTCTATTAGTGTCTTCAAATTCACAAATCTTTTTCTCTAGAATATCTAATCTGCTGCTAATGCCATCCAGTGTATTTTTGAGTCTCTAGAGGTTAAATTTATTTTTTTATTGACATCTTCCATGTCTCTGCTTAACATGTGGAATATTTCTGCTAGCTTCTTGATCATAAGAACACAGTTACAACTGTCTTAGTGCCCATGTCTGTTGATTGTAATGTTTGTGTCGGTTCGGGTTTGGTTTTGATAGATAGAATTTTTTCCTCCTCATAATGAGTCAAATTTTCCTACTTCTTTGTGTGCCTGGAAACTTTAAATTGGATGCCAGAAATTGTGAACTTTATTTTATTGAGTGATGAGTATGTTTCTTTTCCTAAAATAATTCTTGAACTTTTTAATAGGGTACAGTTAGATTAATTGGAAGCATATTGATCCCTTTGGGTCTTGCCCAACCATGTCCACATTTGGGATAATTTCACCCCACAACTAAGGGAAGACCCTGTTGAGTACTCTACCTGATACTCTGTGAATTTTAAGATTTCTCACTGTAGGTGGTTAAAACGGGCAGTATTTCTTTTTTCGTTTTTGTTGTTGTTGTTGTTGTTGTTGTTGTTTTAAAGACAGAGTCTTGCTCTGTCACTCAGGCTGGAGTGCCGTGGCACGATCATAGCTGACTGCAGCCTCAAACTCCTGGGCCCAAGCAATCCATCTGAACAGGCAGTATTTGTGACCGTGTGTGAGCTTCAGGAATTCTTGCATCTAATCCTTTGTGTGATCCTTTCTCCATCCTTGGTTATTCCTCCAATACATACACTGATCGTTATGCAACTGAATACTTGAGGGCGACCCTTAGCAGGTCTTCAGAATTTTCTCCCTGTAACTGTCTCCTTCAGGTATCCTGCCCTGTAAAAAGTAGCCACACTGGCTTCCTCAATTGTCCAGCACTGCTTCTTCAATTGTGGAGGGGCCGTTGTGCTCTGCCCTCTACATCATGGCCTGCACATTTTTTTTTTTTTTTTAGACAGAGTCTCGCTCTATTGCCCAGGCTGGAGTGCAGTGGTGCCATCTCAGCTTACTGCAACCTCTGCCTCCTGGGTTCAAGTGATTCTCCTGCCTCAGCTTCCTGAGTAGCTGGAACTACAGGCACGCACCACCACATCTGGGTGATTTTTGTATTTTTTTTAGTAGAGACAGAGTTTCATCATGTTGGCCAGGCTGGTCTCAAACTCCTGGCCTCAAGTGATCTGCCCATCTCAGCCTCCCAAAGTGCTAGGATTACAGGTGTGAACCCCTGTACCCAGCCATGACCTGCACATTTTTAATTAAAATTTTTTAGAGGCAGGGTCTCTCTCTGTCACCCAGGCTAGAGTACAGTGGTGCGATCATAGCTCCTTGTGACCTCGAACTCCTGGGTCCAAGTCATCCTCCCACCTAAGCCTCCCGAGAAGCTGGGACTACAGGTGCACACCACCAACTCCAACTAATTTTTTTTTTTTTTTTTGAGACAGGGTCTTGCTATGTTGCCCGGGCTGGTCTCAAATTCCTGATCTCAGGCAATTTAGGAGATTAGATCTCTAATCTCCTAAAATGCTGAGATTACAGGTATATAAGGGCTACACCCAGCCCCTAGAATTTTTTTCATAAGCTATAAGCTAAGGCAATTTCAGGATTCTTTTTTTCTTTTTTTTTTTTTGAGACAGAGTTTTGCCCTGTTGCCCAGGCTGGAGTGCAGTGGCCCGATCTTGGCTCACTGCAACCTCTGCCTCCCGGGTTCAAGCAATTTTCCTGCCTCAGCCTCCTGAGTAGCTGGGACTACAGGTGCATGCCACGACGCCTGGCTAATTTTTGTATTTTTAGTAGAGACAGGGTTTCACCATGTTGGCCAGGATGATCTTGATCTCCTAACCTCGTGATCCGTCCACGTCAGCCTCCCAAAGTGCTGGGATTATAGGTGTGAGCCACCGTGCTTGGCCAGGATTCATCTTTTTTTTGTGTCACATGCTTAGAGTTTATGGTTCTTATTTTCCTGATGTCCTGATGAGAACTGTTGTCTCATTTTTTTGGTCCTGCTGTCTTAGTTGTTTCAGGTGGGAGATCCCTGTTACTCCATCTTGGCAGTAGCAGAAAACTTTTTTGTCTTTTTTTTTGAGACAGAGTCTTGCTCTGCTGCCCAGGCTGGAGTGCAGTGGTGCCATCTCTGCTCACTGCAACCTCTGCCTCCCGGGTTCAAGCGATTCCCCCTTCTCAGCCTCCCGAGTCGCTGGGATTACAGGTGCGTGCCACCATGCCCAGCTAATTTTTGTATTTTTAGTAGAGACGAGTTTCACCATGTTGGTCAGGCTGGTCTTGAACTCCTGACTTCAGGTGACCCGCCTGCCTCAGCCCCGCAAAATGCTAGGATTACAGGCATGAGCCACCATGCCCGGCCACAGAAATCTTTATTGTCAATTTTGTAGGCAGGACAATGATAGTTATTTTTTTATATTATAATGATGCTATATGATGTCTTGAATTTGCTTCAAAATATTTCTGTAGGGTGAGAGATTAAGAGAAGAGTATTGGGGCCGAGCACGGTGGCTCACGCCTGTAATCCCAGGATTTTAGGAGGCCAAGACAGGTGGATCACTTGAGGTTAGCCATTTGAGACCAGCCTGGCCAATATAGTGAAACCCCGTCTCTACTAAAAATACAAAAATTAGCCGGGTCTGGTGGCTCACGCCTGTAATCCCAGCTACTTGGGAGGCTGAGGCAGGAGAATCACTTGAACCCAGGAGGCAGAGGTTGCAGTGAGCTGAGACCGCATCACTGCACTCCAGTCTGGATGACAGAGTGAGACTCTGTCTCAAAAAAAAAAAAAAAAGAAAGAAAAAAAAAACAGAGAAAAGTATTGAAATCAATATCCTTGAGTTGATGATTGTTTTGGTACTTGGCTGAGAGGATATGAGGGTTTATTGAATTATTTCCCCTATATTTGTGTAGATTGAAATTTTCCATTATAAAAAGTAAATATAAAGGGCTTATACTTGCTGATTTCAAAATTTATGTCAGGCCAGGCACAATGGCTCACGCCTGTAATCTCAGCACTTTGGGAGGCCAAGTCAGGAGGACTGCTTGAACCCAGCCTGGGCAACATAGCAAGATTCTGTCTTTACGAAAATGAAACCAGCCTGGGTAACATAGCAAGATACTCTCTTTACAAAAATTAAAAAAAAAAATCAGCCAGGCATGATGGCACACACCTGTAGTTCCACCTACTTGGGAGGCTGAAGTGGGAAGATTGCTTGAGCCCAGGAGTTCAAGGCTGCAGTGAGCTATGATTGCGCCACTACTCTCCAGCCTGGGTGGCAGTAAGACCCTGTGATGTGCTCCACCTCCATCTCCGACCTCACCTCCTCCCACCCTCCCATCTGGTCACTCCATTCCAGCCACACTGGCCGCCTAGATCCACAGATGCACCAGACTCTCCCTGCTCAGTATCTTTGGACTTCTGCCAGGAATGGTCTAGAAGATCTCCAAGTGGGCTTGCTCATTCATATTCCTCAAATCTTTATTTGACTGTCACGTCCTTAATGAGGACTTCCCCCTAGTGATGAGCTATCACTTATAATCCATCCCTACACTTCCCTGCTTTTCCTTCCTAGCACTTATCACTAGATAATATTCAACAACTATTACACGTTTATCTTCTTTATCTCCCTCACTAGAATAAAAATACCATAAGAGCAGAGTTTTCTTGTTGTTAAAAATTTTGTTTTCACTGCTGTATCACCACTGTTGAGAATAGTAGTCCACAATGGTCACAAAATGAATGTTTATTAGATACATTTATTAATATGAAGATACTCATGAATGAAACATTCCAAGTGAGAAATTCGAAACAATGTTAAATATTCAACAATAGATTATTTTTTATTATTAACATTATTATTATTTTTTTTTGAGATGGAGTCTCATCCTGTCGCCCAGGCTGGAGTGCAATGACACGATCTCGGCTCACTGCAACCTCCGCCTCCCGGGTTCAAACGATTCTCCTGCCTCAGCCTCCCAAGTAGCTGGGATTACAGGCGTGTGCCACCACACCCTGCTAATTTTTGTATTTTTAGTAAAGAAGGGTTTTCACCATCTTGGCCAGGCTGGTCTCAAACTCCTAACCTCATGATCCACCTACCCTGGCCTCCCAAAGTGCTGGGATTACAGGTGTGAGCCATTGTGCCTGGCCAACATTATTATTTTTTAGATCCAGGGTCTCCCTCTGTTGCCCAGGCTGGAGTGCAGTGGCACAATCATGGCTTACTGCAGCCTCAACTTCCTCGGCTCAAGTGATCCTCCTGCCTCAACCTCCTGAGTAGCTGGGACCAGAAGCACGTGACACCATGCCCAGCTAATTTTTTTTTGTAGCAGTGGGGTTGCCCAGGCTGGTCTCAAACTTGTGAGCCTATAACTGCTATATAACTATTAACTACTATATAAAGCACAATATCTAAAAGAACTATCATGCAGTCATTAAAAACTATCTGTTTCTGTGGAGGAGACCAAGGTACACATTGTGTTTGGCCAATATATTTCAACATTTGTCTCCAGAGTGTTTAGACAGAAAGAAGCAAGTTGCCTTCATAAAGCTAAAGTCACATTTCTTCCCTTACAGAATTTCAAACAGCCTTTATGAAAAGTGAGTTATAGAATTTTTTTTTTAGTAACAGACAATTGTTTTTAGTGAAGTACAGCTTTTATGCAATTTTCTAGAAAAGTGATCACTTTCAAATTAACCTAGCATAAAACCTTTACCTGGTGTACATTCGACATACATGAAACTTGGCAACGCAGAATTCCACGTTTCTCCCTGAGTTACTGATCTAGTGAACACCAGTGTCACTGTGATCCAAGGCAGAAAATCAAACATTGCAAGCACCCTGGGATCATTACACATGTCCCTTCTCAATCATAACCTCCTCTCCTCCCCTAGAGGTACCTACTAGTCTGAGTTCTATGGTAATGATTTTCTTTATTTGTTTAGTTTTATCTTCAAGTAAAAACAATAGGCTGTAATTTTGCCTGTTACTAAACTCTATGTACATAGAATTACATACTGTGGTTTCTTTTGCTCAGCACTTTGTTTATACAACTGTGGTATTGTGATATAATAAATATGTACTTTGGTCTTTATCTCCAGCTCCTGGCCAGAGAGCCTATAATTCTTTTAATTCCTAAGTGATAAAGGTGAAGGGTGAAAGGAATGTCTTTTTTTTTTTTTTTTTTTTTTTTTTTGAGATGGAGTCTCCCTCTGTTCTCAGGCTGGAGTGCAGTGGCGCAATCTTGGCTCACTGCAACTTCCGCCTCCCAGGTTCACACAATTCTCCTGTCTCAGCCTCCCGAGTAGCTGGAATTACAGGCATGCACCACCACGCTCAGCTAATTTTTGTATTTTTAGTAGAGACGGGGTTTCACCATGTTGGCCAGGCTGGTCTTGAACTCCTGACCACGGATGATCCACCCGCCTCGGCCTACCAAAGTGTTAGGATTACAGGTGTGAGCCACCATGTCTGTCCATGTCTTTTGTTATTCATGACAAACCCTTTCAACCAAACTGAGTTTATGCTAATGATCTGACTCTTGGAGGGCGGGGGCTGGTTGCCATGTGCTATGGTTTAAATATCTGACCCTCCAAATCTTATGGAGGTGGGGCCTATGGGAGGTGTTTGGGTGATGGGGGTGGATTTTTCTTAGGAATGGCTTGGTGCCATCCTCTCTGTAATGAGTGACTTCTCATTCTATTGATTTCCACAAGAGCTGATTGTTAGGAAGGGATGGGCCCCTCCTGGCCTCCTGCTTCCTCTCTCGCCCTGTGATCTCTTCAGCTTCTGCCATTACTGGAAGCAGCCTGAGGCCCTCACCAGAAGCAGATGCTGGTACAATGCTTCTTGCACAGCCTGCAGAACCATGACCCAAGTCAACCTCTTTTCCTTATAAATTAGCCAGCTTCAGCTTTTCCTTTATCACAGCATTAAATGGACTAAGACACCAGGGAAGCCAAGCATGTGATTAGAGGATTGGAACTTTCAGCCATCCCCACCTCTGGGAATGGGAGAAGGGCTAGAGGTTGAGTCAATCACCAGTGACCAATGATTTAATCAACTGGGCCTATGTAATGAAGCATCTATAAAAGCCCTAACTGAAGAGGCTCAGAGAGCTTCAGGGTTGCTGAGAAAGGATGTATCCACATGCAAGAGGGTAGCAGACCCCAAACTCCACGGGAACAGCAGCTCCCATGCTCAGAACCCTTCCAGACCTCACTCTATGTACCTCCTCACCGGGATCATTTGTAATATCCTTTATAATAAACCAGTAAACATAAGTAATGTGGTTCCCTGCATTCTATGAGCCATTATAGCAAATTGTCAAACGTGGGGTTGCAGGAACCCCTGAGTTATAGCCAGTTTGTTAGAAGTTCAGGTGATAACCTGGGACTTGTGACTGGCATCTGAAGTGGGAGAGCAGTCTTGTGGGACAGAGCCCTTAACCTGTGGGGTCTCCACTAGCTCAGGGTAGTTAGTGTCATAACCGAATTGTAGTTTACCCATCTGGTGTCAGTAGGGTTGGATGATTGCTTAATGTGAAGGAAAACCTCACATATTTGGTGTCAGAAGTGTTGTGAGTAGAGGAAACAAGTGTTTTTCTTTTTTTTTGAGACAGAGTCTCGCTCTGTCGCCCAGGTTGGAGTGCAGTGGCATGATCTCGGCTCACTGCAACCTCCTCCATCTCCTGGGTTCAAGCAGTTCTGCTACCTCAGCCTCCCAAGAAGCTGGGATTACAGGCGCCCGCCACCATGCCCAGCTAATTTTTGCATTTTTAGTAGACACGGGGTTTCACCATGTTGGCCAGGCTGGTCTCAAACTCCTGACCTCAGGTGATCCGCCTGCCTTGGCCTCCCAGAGTGCTGGGATTACAGGTGTGAGCCACCGCACCTGGCCGTCTTTTTCTTTTTTTATATTTTTTTGAGACAGGCTGTCACTCTGTTGCCCAGGCTGGAGTGCAGTGGTGTGATCATGGCTCATTGTAGCCTTGACTTCCTGAGCTCAAGTGATCCTCCCACCTCAGCTTCCTGAGTACCTGGGATTACAGGCACATGTCACCACGTCCAACTAATTTTTGTATTTTTTTAGAGTTGGGGTCTGGCTATGTTGCCCAGGCTAGTCTCAAACTCCTGGCCTCATGTGATCCTCCTGCTTTGTCCTCCTAAAGTGCTGTAGTTACAGATGTGAGCCACTGTGCCCAGCCATGATTTTCTTTTAACCACACTTATTAGTGTATGACCTTTAGTTCATATGTTTCATTTTTGCATAGTATTCCATTATATGACTATACCACATTGTACTCTTGATGAGCATGTTGGTTGTTTCTGGTCTGTGGCTATTGCAATGTGTTTCCAGTACTGTTGTTCTGTGTTCTGATGCATGTGAGTGCACCATTTAAAAAAAAAAAAAAAAAAAAAATATATATATATATATATATATATCTGGCCAGGCACGGTCGCTCACGCCTGTAATCCCAGCACTTTGGGAGGCCGAGGCAGCTGGATCATGAGGTCAGGAGTTCGAGACCAGTCTGGCCAACATAGTGAAACCCCATCTCTACTAAAAATACAAAAAATTAACCAGGTGTGGTGGTGTGTGCCTGTAATCCCAGCTACTCGGGAGGCTGAGGGCTGAGGCAGAAGAATCGCGTGAACCTGGGAAGCAGAGGTTGCAGTGAGCCGAGACCATGCCATTGCACTCCAGCCTGGGGAACAGTGGGAGACTCTGTCTCAAAAAAAAAAAAAAAAAAAAAAAAAAAAAAAAATATATATATATATATATATATATATGTATCTTAGCATTACTGGGTGTCTTAGTCGTTTTGTGTTACCATAATAGAATACCTGAGGCTGGTAATTTATAAAGAAAAGAGGTTTATTTGACTCATGATTCTGGAGGCCAAAAGGTTCAAGACTGGGTAGCTTTATCTAGTGAGGGCCTCAGGCTGCTTCAACTCATGGGGGGAAAGTGGAAGGGGGGTAGTATGTGCAAGGAGATCACATAGCAAGAGGGGAAGCAAGAGAGAGAAACCAAGGAAGACAGCTAATCTATTCTGCAAGAGCAAGAACCCACTTATCCTTGAGGTAGGGCATTCATCTATTCATGAGGAATGACCCAAACAGCTCCCACTAGGCCCTGCCTCTCAACCCTGAATGAGTTTTGGTAGGGACAAAACACATCCAAACTATAGCACTGGGTGATAACAATGTGTATCTTTAGCTTTCCTACATAATGCCAACCTATTTTCCAAAGCCACTTGGAATTGTTAAGCTTTTCCATTTTTGCCAGCGTAGTGGATGTGTATGGTATATAAAGATATTTCTAATTTGCATTTTCTTGATTACTAATGAGATTGATCATCTCTTCATGCATTTATTTGCCATTTTGGGTTTTCTGTTTTGCGCAGAATCTTAAGCTTTTATGTTTTGCCTTTCGCATTGAAGTCTATGTAGTATAACGTAGGGATGCAATTTCTTTTCCTCTGTGGGTGCCCAATTGACCCAGCACCATTGTTCAGAACACCGTCCTTTTCTCAATCTTCTGCAATGAAGGCTTTGTCTAGTCTCAAGCATCCACATATGCATGGATCTGTTTGTGAGTTCTCTACTGTGTCCCATTATTTGATTTAGCTATTTCTGCCCTAATACTATACCCTCTTTGAACAAAAAGAGGATGATTTAATGCTAATATATGGAGTGGAGAAATTCAACAAGGCCTGTCTGTTCAGGTTTTCCTTGGCCTCACTGTTTCTCCCTGCAACACCCAGTGGGAGAGGAGCCCTCTGGAACTAGGGTTTAGTTTCTTTACAGCCAGCTGTCACATAGAAAGGCAGGGCTGGAGGAAGGTTAGAGTAGTATTTTCAGGTGCCACGGCTGGCTTTGGGGGAAAAGGGTTCTGGTTTCTATGACCTGCCAAGGGGAAGAGAGATTCTGGTTGCTGTGGCTTGCTTCAGAGAGGAAGAGTGGCCACAGAGAGGAGGGCAGGAGAAGGTCAGAGAGAGACTGTGATTGTGAAGCTGATGCTTAGACCTTCATTTGGGATATTCTTTTCTGAGCCCCAACAACATACATTCATATGACCCATTGTTAATGAAAAGAGTCAAACTCTGGAAAATATTGAAGAGATTTATTCTGAGCCAAATATGAGTGATAAATGGCCTGTGACGCAGCCCTTAAGAGATCTTGAGAACATGTGCCCAGGGTGGTTGGGGCACAGTGGGGTTTTATACATTTTCGGGAGGCATAAGACATCAATCAAATACATGTAAGATACACATTGGTTCCTTTGGAAGGACAAGACAACTCAAAGTGCAGGGAGAGGGGTGCTTCCGAGTCCTAAGTAGATTTAAATATGTTCTGATTAGCAATTGGTTGTTATCTATAGAATGTCCAGGTTGTGATAAGGGGTTGTGGAGACCAAAGTTTTATTATGCAGATGAAGCCTCCAAGTAGCAGGCTTCAGAAAGAATAGATTGTAAATGTTTCTCATCAGACTTAAGGTCGGCCTTGATGTTAATGGCCCACCCCCACCCCCACACCCTTCCATCATGGCCTGAACAAGTTTTTCAGGTTAACTTTGGAAAGCCCTTGGCAGAGAGGAAGGGTCTATTCAGATGGTTTGGTGTTGGGTTCAGAATTTTATTTTTTGGTTTACACCATTATATCCGATCATATATAAATACAAACAAAAACTTCACCAAATATTACTGTCTTTTTCTAATGGTGTGTGTGTTTTGGGACAGGATCTCTGTGCCTCAGACTGGAGTGCAGTGGTGATTTCTGCTCACTGCAGCATCAAACTCCCAGCTCAAGCGATCCTCCCACTTCAGCCTTCCGAGTAGCTGGAACCACAGACACCCACATGATGCCCAGCTAATTTTTGTATTTTTGGTAGAGATGGGGTCGCATTAGATTGCCCAGGCTGGTCTCGACCTCCCGCGCTCACATGATCCTCCCGCCGCGGCCTCCGAGCGGCTGGGATCAGGCGTGAATCACCGCGCCCGGGCTTTATATTTCGTTTTGAAAATGCTGAGATGGACGCAAAGGGCTGAGTGCTCAGTGTCCCCCAGTCACCCTCAGTTGCAGCTTCCGTCCAAAGAAGGAATCGCCCTCTCCCTGCTGGGGCCACTAACAGCACTAACACGGTCCGAATGGCATCTGCAAAGCTCTGGAAGGGCGACAGATGGGAAGACGCGTGGGAGCCTGGGGGATCTCGGGAGAGCCGCGCAACCTCGCGGCGGACGCAGCCAGCACCCGCACACTCCCACCCACACCCCGGCAGCCCGCCAAGACTCTCTGGCCCGCACCTCTATGGTAGGAAACCCAGAAAACAGGAAGTGGCCTCGAGAGGGGGAAGGGAGGGGCGGGGCCTCCTGGGGGCGGGGCCTCCGCCACCACCTCAGCTGCGGACCGAGGCGAGATGGCGGCCACCGAGGGGGTCGGGGAGGCTGCGCAAGGCGGCGAGCCCGGGCAGCCGGAGCAGCCCCCGCCCCAGCCGCACCCACCGCCGCCCCAGCCGCACCCACCGCCGCCCCAGCAGCAGCACAAGGAAGAGATGGCGGCCGAGGCTGGGGAAGCCGTGGCGTCCCCCATGGACGACGGGTTTGTGAGCCTGGACTCGCCCTCCTATGTCCTGTACAGGTAACGCCCCCGCGGCGGCCGCGGCTCGGGACACTCACTGGAGGCCCAGCGGCCCCAAGACCCGCGGCGCGCGGTTCCGGCCCCGGCGCGCCAGGCCGAAGTTCCCGTGGCGCCGCGTGGGCCGGTGCATGGCGCTGGGCCCGGGCGGCTGCCGGGAGGTCGCCGCTTCCCAGGGCGGCGCCGGCGCGAGACCGCGGGGACGCGAAGCAGCGAGGTCTCGGCTTCCCGCCTGCTTTAAGCCACGCGGAAACTGCTGCACCCTTGACTGCACTCGTTCAGCTGTTCCGGCGTCGCGATTCGTAAATATAAGAAATTTCCCGCTCTCTTCCACGGCTTCCCAGAACGCTGTGTCGCTAACAACCAGTGAATACCCAAGGGCTAGGGTGCAGTTCTGGTAGCCGGGCAGGAAACCAGGGCCAGATTTGCTCACCCTAAAAACGAAGTGTGAGGGCTTCCAGTGGCTGGCTCTGCTTGGAGCCCAGAGACATTTTCATCCAATCTGTATTTTAGCGCCTCGTATCAGCCAGGCTAAAGGCTGAAAAGAGATTTGCTACTGAACCTCTCTTAAGTCTCCCTGCATCGCCTCGTACATAATACAAGTGAGGTGTACTGGGGACTGCGGTAACTTTCTTGCCTCTGTCACCCCGTCTTTGCTGACACCCAGTTCCATCAGTTCTTTGCTTTCAGATGGTAATGTTGATTCCTAATTCCCTGTGAACCTGCAGAGATAATCGCCTTAGGTCTTACTTCTGTAGTTCTAGGTAAATCCATTCGATGGCTTGTTTACCTTGATTTTGTGAATGAGTAGAAGTCACTACCCATATATATTTTTTTGATTGGAGATAATGTTTTACTGATTTAAATTGGTATCCCTATAATCCTCAAATCTGCTCTCTGGATTGTGAAATACTCAGGTTCTCACATGACTGTGGGTGATTTCCTGGTGACTAAATACAGCATTACCTTTCCCAGGCCACTGCCCCAGGCTCTAGGTGTCACGTCTTAGGTCATGATTTCACTTGTATTTCTCCCTGTATAATGGACACAATTTCTAGCATTGCGCATTGGATGCCACAGAATCTCTGCTGTCAACAGCTGATCATTATAGAGAAATAAAAAGTGAAAGGAAGGGCGGGCGCGGTGGCTCACGCCTGTAATCCCAGCACTTTGGGAGGCCGAGGCGGGCGGATCACCTGAGGTCAGGAGTTCCAGACTAACCTGGCCAACATGGTGAAACCCTGTCTCTACTAAAAATACAAAAATTAGCCGGGCGTGGTGGCGGGCACCTGTAATTCCAGCTACTCGGGAGGCTGAGGCAGGAGAATCGCTTTAACCCAGGAGGCAGAGGTTGCAGTGAGCGGAGATTGCGCCATTGCACCCCAGCCTGGACAAGAGCGTGACTCCATCTCAAAAAAAAAAAAAAAAAAGTGAAAGGAAAAGAATATAAGTGAAAGTGTTTAAGAGAAATTTTGTTACACTGGGTAGGTAGTTCACAGAAATTTCTGTAAGCACTCACTGTTGTCACTATACAGTTATGTTAGCATTGCTTATTAAGTAGTCATTGAATGCCGCCTGTGTGCTGTGGATGTTTTAAGTGCTTAACGTCTATTATCTCATTTAATCCTCCCAATACCCTTCTAAGGTTGGTAGGTAATAATACTGCCCTGATTTTATAAATGGTGAAACTGAGGCCCCAATAAGTAACTTTCTGAAGGTCACACAGCTAGTAAGTGCTCCAGCCAATGTTACGACTTAGGCAGTTGTCAGATTCCAGAGCCTGTCTTATTAATGATCACCTGCGCCACCTCTTGAGTAAATTAATAGTACTTATTTTTATCTTAAAATGTCAATTCCTAGTATTTTGTTACTCAAACGTTTTAAAAATGCTGACTGACTCAAAGAATCTTACTAGACCAATGAGTTAGATTGATTTCTAAGTTAAAAATACTGTGAGGCCAGGAGCGGTGGCTCACACCTGTAATGCCAGCACTTTGGGAGGCCGAGGCGGGCAGATCACCAGGTCAAGAGATTGAGACCATCCTGGCCAACATGGTGAAACCCCATCTCTACTAAAAATACAAAAATTAGCTGGGCGTGGTGGCGCACGCCTGTAGTCCCAGCTACTCGGGAGGCTGAGGCAGAAGAATCGGTTGAACCCAGGAGGCGGAGGTTGCAGTGAGCTGAGATGACACCACTGCACTCCAGCCTGGGCGACAGAGTGAGATTCCGTCTCAAAAAAATAAAATAAAAAAAAGAACTGTCTATTTGCTGCAAAAACTTGTTTTTCTACTTATAAAACTTTAAATTTGGAAACTGTTGATTAACTTTTCAGCATCTGAGGGTTATTTGGTTTAATTTTACTTTAATAGTTTAATACGTAAAACATATTGGCAAAACTTGGTCATGAAGAATCCAACCATGATTACATTATGAGCCCTGTAAGTTATTAATATCAATGTAACTGTAATTATTGTCATTTTAAAAACACTAGAGTCCCTTTTCTTCTGTATTTGAATGTAACCACTGGTTGGGGAATGTCTATTTTCAGGGACAGAGCAGAATGGGCTGATATAGATCCAGTGCCGCAGAATGATGGCCCCAATCCCGTGGTCCAGATCATTTATAGTGACAAATGTAAGTTTGTTTATATTAGGAAAAGGTCTGTAAGTTAAATATAGTAGCAGAATTGGAATTCACAACTATGTAGCAAGATAGATGACAAATTTCTGTCTAATAAAAATCTGAATGACTTAAGATGAGTTAATTTTGTGTTTTTTTATGTGTGTGTGTGATTTAGCTTTATGATTAAAAGTTTTATTTTGCCCAAAGACTGGACATATTCTAAATAATAAACGTTACAGTATAGTAGATAATAGCTACTATGTGATTGTGGTTTTCTTTTCTTTGCTGGAGACTCCACCGCCAGGGAGATTATGCATGTACCACACAATATAAATGAGTTACTGTTTTTAGAATAAACTTTGGTTGCTGAAACATCAGGATTTAAACATATATTTTGGCAGTGAAGTGTTCAGCTCAGTTGGAATACATTTATTGGTATTAAAATGAGTGGATTTTTTTCTTTGACAAAATATTCTTTTGTAATGAATGTGAAAGTGTAAATTGAAGGTCGTGGAAATGTTAATTGTTAGTTCTTCTAGGAAAGGGAAAATGAATAAAATGGAATGATAGTTTTGTAATTTTATGTATATATATTTCTTTCAGTTAAGGCTTTTCTAAGATCATTCTTTTACAAAAGCATTTTTTTCTGCTAATAAAATGACAATAAATGTTTAAAAAAGCATAATGATAGGTTTGCCTTATTAAGTGTGCAGATATATTACTAAACTTAATGATTAAGTGGAAGTAGCACAGAAGTAGATTTGTAAAGACTCGAGAAATAGATCCTCACTCTATGAAAGCTTAATATGTGATAAAAAGGACATTTTATACCTTTATGAAAAGGGTGGATTAAT
Organism: Gorilla gorilla gorilla; assembly: GCF_029281585.2. Lineage (NCBI taxonomy): Eukaryota > Metazoa > Chordata > Mammalia > Primates > Hominidae > Gorilla > Gorilla gorilla. The sequence continues at coordinate 78,421,092 of NC_073231.2, read as the reverse complement.
CAAATAATGGTTGGAACAGTTGGCTGTGCACTTAGATAAAAGCAGAGTTGTATCCCTATCATTCTTAGGATGGAGAAGGTATTATTAGGCAAGATGTAAACCTCAGAATCGATTAAGGAGAAGGTCAGAATATATAACTGCACGGAAATGCAAAACTCTCATACTTTGAGAGATAGTATATATGAAGAGACAATTCACAAAATAGAAATATCTATGAAGAGATATACCTTACTAGTGATCAGAGAAATATAAACCATAACATATTCAGATTCATAAGTACTTATAACAGAGATGTTGGGGGAAACTAATATAATCATATGTTTCCATTGAGGATAAATTAACCTTTTTGCAAGGTATAAAATTAACATTTTGGGCCAGGCGCGGTGGCTCACGCCTGTAATCCCAGTACTTTGGGAGGCTGAGGTGGGCAGATCACCTAAGGTTAGGAGTTTGAGACTAGCCTGGCCAACGTGGCGAAACCCTGTCTCTACTAAAAATACAAAAATTAGCTGGGCGTGGTGGCAGGCGCCTGTAATCCCAGCTACTCAGGAGGCTGAGGCAGGAGAATTGCTTGAACCCGAGAGGTGGAGGTTGCAGTGAGCCACGATCACGCCATTGCACTGTAGTCTGGACGACAAGAGCAAAACTCTGTCTCAAAAAAAAAAAAAAAAAAAATTAACATTGTGAATTCTTACATACACCATGGTTAGAAACCCTAAAGGAAAAGATAAGTTTGACCTGTCAACCGTTTATAGACAAATATATCAATTTAAAACTTACACAGCAGAAGAAACCATGAGCAAGTTAAAAAGCAAGCAGCAGTGTGGAAGAAGGTATGTCATTTAAACAGGATCCATATTAAAACTGAGACGTTTTTACAACAGGATAAGGAGACAGAGAGTTTAATCAAAAAATGGACAAAGGGTATGAACTGGCAATTCACAGAAAAGAAAATCCCATTGGCCAATAAAATAGGAAGAATCCTTTATCATTAGGAATGACAGGTTAAAATGAGAATTCCATTTTCCACCCATGATTTAAGTGGCAGAAATGAAAACTGTCTTGATATTATATTAGGTATTAAGATATATGAAGAGCTCCATACATTTCATATGGGAGTTTTCGAATGTTTAGCCACTTTGGAAAGTAGTTTGGTATATCTGTTAAAACTGGAAAATGCACTTATCTTACAACCTAGCAGTGTGTTGCTTCTAATTTAATATTGGGTTCATTCTGGCACATGGCATGAGAAGATATGCACAGGAGGTTAAAAGCACAGATTTGGAGCCAGACCATCTGGTTCAAATTCTAACTTCACATTTTACTGACTGTGTAATCTTGGACAAGTTATTTAACTCCTATGTGCCTCTGTTTCCACCTGTGTAAAATGAGGATCTTGGTAGTAACTATAGATGTAGTAAATTATTTACATAAAATAGTAGAATACTGTCTGGCTCATAGTAAGCACTATATATGTTAGCTACTATAATTTGCAGCATTTTTTGAAAAAGCAAGATATTGGAAGCTATATGTCTATCTTCTGGATAAATGGATAAAATAAAATGTATCATTGTCATACAGTTAATACTATATAACCGTTAAGAGGATTTAGATCTATTATAACATGAACAGATCTCAGAAACAATGTTGAGTTAAAAAAGTCAAAGTTTTAGAAACTTCGAGCATGACAATATGTTGTTTATAATTTTTTTTTTTTTTTTGAGATGGAGTTTCGCTCTTGTTGCCCGGGCTGGAGTGCAATGGCGTGATCTTGGCTCACTGCGACCTCCGCCTCCCGGGTTCAAGTGATTCTCCTGCCTCAGCCGCCCGAGTAGCTGGGATTACAGGCTTGCGACATCACACCTGGCTAATTTTGCATTTTTAGTAGAGACGGGGTTTCTCCATGTTGGTTAGGCTGGTCTGGAACTCCTGACCTCAGGTGATCCGCCCACCTCGGCCTCCCAGAGTGCTGGGATTACAAGCGTGAGCTACCGCGCCTGGTCTGTTGTTTATAATGTTTGAATTAAAAGAATAATGTTTCATTTTACCTTTTACAGTGAATCGGATTTTGGTTGTTTACATAGGAACCTGAGGCTTTGGAGCTATCCCAGCCTGATAGCCTCCCAGTTTATTTTATCAGTGTGCATATGTGTATGTTTTATGTGTGTCTGTGTGTGTGTGTGTAAGATAATGTATTATATATATACATTTGTATACATAGTTAATATGTTACCATTTTGTTTTAAATTTGAAATTATTTGGAAGCTTGGTTCTTTTTTTTTTTTTTTTTTTTGAGACAGACTTTCGCTCTTGTTGCACAGGCTGGAGTACAATGGCGTGATCTCGGCTCACTGCAACCTCTGTCTCCCAGGTTCAAGCGATTCTCGTGCCTCAGCCTTCTGAGTAGCTGGGATTACAGGCACGTGTCACCATGTCCAGCTAATTTTTGTGTTTTTAGTAGAGATGGGGTTTCACCATGTTGGTCAGGCTGGTCTTGAGCTTCTGACCTCAAGTGATCCGCCCACCTCGGCCTCCCAAGGTGCTGAGATTACAGGCCTGAGCCACTGCTCAAATTCAACTTTTTAAAGATAGTGTTTAGAACTAGGTAAACTTTGTATACCTCAGAATTTTGTGAAGAGGAGTAATTGTTCATATTCATGTCTGATACTTTCAGTATTACAGGCTAAAAGGAAAAAACTGTTTCTCTATAGTCAAAATACTTCGACACCAAATGTTTGGATTTTTCACACCAAGCAATTTTCTGTAGACACCAACTAGTTGCCCTACAATTTAATTCAGTTCTGACATTACCCAGAGTTAGCACAGATCCCACAGGCTAAGGGATCAGTGCTGCAACATCCATCCCACTTCAGATGCCATTGCAAGTAGTGGGTCACCACATTACCCACATCTAATATTCTACTTGGCTGTAAATGACCCCTTTCTGTTTTTTTCTTTTCAGAGACAGGCTCTCACTATGTTTCCCAGCCTGGTCTCAAACTCTTGGGCTCAAGCAGTCCTTCTGCCTCAGCCTCCCGAGTAGCTGGGAGTACAGGTGCAAACCACCATACCTGGCAGTTCCTTTTTTTTTTTTTGAGACAGTGTTGTGCTGTCACCCAGGCTGGGTGCTTGCGATCATGGCTCACTGCAGCCTTGACCTCCCAGGCTCAAGCGATCCTTCTACCTCTGCCTCCCGAGTAGCTGTGACTGCAGGCCTGGATCACCACGCCCGATTAATTTCTATATTTTTTGTAGAGGCAGAGTTTCCCTAAGTTGCCCAGGCTAATTTTAAACTGCTGGGTTCAAGTGATCTGCCTGCCTCCGTCTTTTGTTTGTTTTTTTTTGTAATCCAATGCTCCCAATAAATATCCTTGAATACTTGCACACATATGGGAGTATATTTGTGAGAACTTTCTAGAGCTGGAATTACTGGGTCAAAGAGTATGTACATTTTAATGATTTGTTGTAGAAGTATTTGTACTAGTTTACACTATCTTTAATAATGTACGAGTGAAAAATGCAAAGCTCAGAGTGTGATGGGATCTCGTTTGCATAAAAATGAAGGATGGAATTAGGCTATATACTTGTAGATGCATAGAATATATTTGGAAGGATACACTAGAATGAGTTAATAATGGTTGCTTCTGGGGAGGAGGCTTGGGAATTTAGTGGAATGGAAATCTAGTGTGAACCTTTTTGTACTGTTTGAGTTTTCTGCCTTTGGGCATATTTTTCAGTTAAAAATATGATCAAAATGTCAGAAAAACAGCTATATGAATATATTTGAATATATGCACCCCTAATTTTTCTTTTATACATAAGGCCTATGGGAGATATGGAATCTGGCATGAACTCATGCACACACGTAAGCAGTAAGCATACAGTTATACATAAATAGTCCATGCTTTTTGTGGCTGAGGCACTAGGGCATTATTAGGGTGGCGGCCACAGCCATTTGAGTTTATTTTGCTTGTTGGTATAAATGATACACAGGCCAATAAAATATCTTTATAGGTATAGTGACATTATACATTATAGTGCTAATTTTAAGTAAGATGGTCCTAATGTAGTTGTGTGCTCTGTCTCTAGTTAGAGATGTTTATGATTACTTCCGAGCTGTCCTGCAGCGTGATGAAAGAAGTGAACGAGCTTTTAAGCTAACCCGGGATGCTATTGAGTTAAATGCAGCCAATTATACAGTGTGGTAAGTAATACACATCATCAGTATTCCCTGCTTAAATGTTTTACTTCAAGTGGCTTTTCTTTTTTTAAACTGTACTTTATTTTTTTTGGAGGGGGGTGCAGTTTCACTCTTGTTGCCCAGGCTGGAGTAGAATTGGTGCAGTCTTGGCTCACTGCAACCTCTGCCTCCTGGGTTCAAGTGATTCTCCTGCCTCAGCCTTCTGAGTAGCTGGGATTACGGGCGCCCACCACCACGCCCAGCCAATTTTTTTGTATTTTTAGTAGAGACAGGGTTTCACCATGTTGGCCAAGCTGGTCTTGAAATCCTGACCTCAGGTGATCCACTCCCCGCGGCCTCCTAAAGTGTTTGGATTACAGGTGTGAGCCACTGTGCCTGGCCGTTAATTTTTATCAAAATAGCAATTCGCTTATGGGTTTAAAAGTCAGAAGCTGCATGAAAAGTAGCAATCTCCAGCCCAATATTCCCTCCCACTGCCAGTCCCACTCCGCAGAGGTGGTAAGTAACTCTTAGTGATTTTTTTCTTGAATTAACCTCCATATTCTAGATAATTTGCTTAACTGTTATTATTTTTTCATTTTATTTTATTTTATATTTTTACTTTTATTTTTATTTTTTTTGAGATGGAGTCTTGCTTTGTTACCCAGTCTGGAGTGCAATGGCACGATCTCGGCTCACTGCAACCTCTGCCTCCAGGGTTCAATCGATTTTCCTGCCTCAGCCTCCCCAGTAGCTGGGATTACAGGTGCCCGCCACCATGCCTGGCTAATTTTTTATTTTTAGTAGAGATAGGGTTTCACCATGTTGGTCAGGCTGGCCTCGATCTCCTGACCTCGTGATCCGCCCACCTCAGCCTTCCAAAGTGCTGGGATTACAGGCATGAACCACTGTGCCTGGCATATTTTTTTCATTTAAAACATTATTCCTTCTGTGAAAGATAGTTCATTCTCCACTACCCTCCCTCCATCACAAATGAGCACTCAATTTATGTTCATGCTGACACACTTTTTTTTGTTTGTTTGTTTTGAGACGGAGTTTCGCTCTTGTTGCCCAGGTTGGAGTGCAGTGGTGCAATCTCGGCTTACTGCAGCCTCCGCCTACCAGATTCAAGTGATTCTCCTGCCTCAGCCTCCCAGGTAGCTGGGATTACAGGTGTACGCCACCACACCCAGCTAATTTTGTATTTTTAGTAGAGATGGGGTTTCATCATGTTGCTCAGGTTGGTCTCGACCTCCCGACCTCGGGTGATCCACCAGTCTCAGCCTCCCAAAGTACTGGGATTATAGGCGTGAGCCACTGTGCACGGCTGCTGACCCACATTTAATAGTATAATGACATTCCTTCTAACAGTGTCATTTTTGTTTTCTTTGTACCAATAGGTAATTTTTCTTCCAGATGCTCTGCTATATGTGAAGTATCATTTTTCTATTAAACACAGGTCATCCTTCAGTTTCATTTTTCTCTTCACCAGTTGGATGCTGCATACCTGGTTTTCAGCTCATTCATATGTTAGATCCCCTGTGTCCTAGATCGTATACCTTTCTCTTTCTTGATTTACTTTCTCATTTTATAGAGCACATCATTGAGTAGAAAGATGGAAAATAATTTTTGGGATTTACACAATTAAAAATCATTAGTCTCCCTTCAACTTTAGTAATAAAATTCTAGATTGGAAATTATTTTCCCTCAGAATTTTAAAACTCTTTTTCTGTTTCTCTTAGCTTCTTTTCAGGTTGAGAAGATTTCCATTCCTTTGTTTAAAACTTTTCTTTTTATGTTCTGGGGATTTTTCTGGGTTTTTCTGATAATTTCTTCTCATTCCTCTGTTTTCTTTTTCTGGAATGCCTTTTAGTTCTATGTTGTATCTCCTCAATTTTTCTTATTTTCATTTGTTTATTTTTTTCTTTTGAGATAATTTCATCAATTTTATTTTCTAACTCTCGTATGGATTTTTAAAGATTTCTGCATTCATTTTTAATTTGGGGGAGCTGTTTTTTTGTTCTGTGAATATGCTTTTTTTTTTTTTGAGACAGAGTCTCGCTCAGTTGCCCAGGCTGGAGTGCAGTGGCTTGATCTCTGCTCACTGCAAGCTCTGCCTCCTGGGTTCACGCCATTCTCCTGCCTCAGCCTTCCGAGTAGCTGGGACTACGGGCACCTGCCACCACTCCCAGCTAATTTTTTTGTATTTTTTTAGTAGAGACGGGGTTTCACCGTGTTAGCCAGGATGGTCTTGATCTCCTGACCTCGTGATCCGCCCGCCTCGGCCTCCCAAAGTGCTGGGATTACAGGCGTGAGCCACCTCGCCTGGCCTGAATATTCTTTTTTAAATAGCATTGTTTGTGTGTGTGTGTGTGTGTGTGTGTGTGTTCATGGATGTGAGATCTTCTCATCTCTTTTGTTCTCTTTCATATAAATATTTTTCTCAAATGGTTGGTAATTCTTGACTTTCTCTTTATGCGTATAAGAGAGACAGGAAAAATCCTGATTGGAAGCCCTGTGTGTGGCAGGATTTGTCAGCTGAAGGGCTTCACTGTGAAGTTACTGAGTGGGGATGTGGCTGTGTTGTAGTGAAATCTCACTAGTCAGTATTTAAGTCTTTTCTCTTGGACAGTGTGTCTCTCAAAGAGGATTAAGTAGTTTATTGCCTAAGGAGTGTACATTTAACTGCCACAGTTCTGGGGTGTTAGGCAGGGGAAGATGGTAGGAGAGTCTCACTGTTTAGGATACCAACTTCTTGCTTTTTGCAGATCTTATCCTGTTGTAATTTGAAATAGAAACTTTTTTTTTCTAAGTTTGTATATCAACATTTTAAATGTCCTTATTTCCACCCTTTAACTCACCCTGCCTTCCAGTGTGCCTTGTAACCCATTCTGCTTCAGATTTTTCCAGAGAATAAAGCCACTTGTCTCCTTCCCAAGACAGGATGTCACTTCTGCTCAGGGTAGTGGGAACGGTCTTGGCCGCCAAGGACTCTTTATATAGACTTTCCACTGTTTTTAGTCCCAGTTTTGGAAATATGTCATGCCTCTGATTTCTGGAATTTTCTTAAAGTCTTATTCTGTGTTTTAGTTAAATCTTATCTATCTGCTCACACTTCCCATAATGTTGTTGACCTCTTCCAGTTGCCGTGGTATCTTTGTCCCGATTCTCTTTGTTCTTGTGGGTTTATTCCTTTGTTGTCATTTTAGTGGGGTTTTATTAGGGAATGAGAATAAACTTGTTTACTTAATCTACCCTGTTTAACTGGAATTCTCAGTGTGTTTCATCATTTTTGGAACTGACAATACACTTAAAGATTTCCTGTGAGTTTATTGCTGTTTTGAAAGAAGCAGTATACCTGGAATCCTTACCCATAAAAGCCAAGGGCTTATATTTACATGCTCTGGGAAGTCTACTTTTTTCTTTTTTTTGGAATAATAATGGAGAGAAATACTGTTGTCTCTCCTATTTAGCATTTTATTTTATTTTATTTTAATTAATTTTTTTGAGATGGAGTCTCACGGTGTCGCCCAGGCTGGAGTACAGTGACGTGATCTTGGCTCACTGCAACCTCCGTCACCGGGGTTCAAGTGATTCTCATGCTGCAGTGTCGTGAATAGCTGGAATTACAGGTGTCTGCCACCACACCCAGCTAGTTTTGTATTTTTGTTTGTTTGTTTTTTGAGATGGAGTCTTGCTCTGTCGCCCAGGCTGGAGTGCAGTGGCACAATCTTGGCTCACTACAACTTCCGACTCCCGGCTTCAAGCAAGTCTCCTGCCTCAGTCTCCCGAGTAGCTGGGACTACAGGCGCATGCCACCACGCCCAGCTAATTTTTTTGTATTTTTAGTAGAGATGGTGTTTCACCATGTTAGCCAGGTCTCAAACTCCTGACCTCGTGATCCGCCCACCTCGGCCTCCCAAAGTGCTGGGATTACAGGCTAATTTTTGTATTTTTAATAGAGATGGGGTTTTGCCACGTTGGCCAGGCTGGTCTCAAACTCTTGACCTGAAGTGATCTGCCTGCCTCGGCCTCCCAAAGTTAGCAGTTCATTTTAAAAGCTAATAAAATTAGGTCCTGGAATGTCCCTTACTATATATCGAGTTGGAAATTTTTGAAATTTTGAAGTAAAACTAGACCAGAACTAACGATGTCTTTAGGAAAATTCCTTTTGTTGGTGGTGGTGGTTAAACTCCACCTATGGGGAAATTAAAGACAAACTTGTTTCATTTACAAGTAGCATTTTTGTGGTTGTTCTAAAAGTATTTTGTTAATGTTTATAATAGAATTAATTTATTATATGGATAATGTATCTACGTGAACAACGTGTACTGTGTAGGGAAAGAGATGTCTTTGATTCTCATATTATAGAACATAGGTGACCAGAGTAGTACCTGAAAATAATTTTAGTTGGTTGGCTGTCATTACTTAAGAATCAGAAATTTACTTTTCTTCTATCTCATACTTGTTACCTTTCACTATTTTTTTCTTTTTGAGACAGAGTTTTGCTCTTGTTGCCCAGTCTGGAGTGCAATGGTGGGATCTTGGCTCACTGCAGCCTCTGCCTCCTCGGTTCAAGTGATTCTCCTGCCTCAGTCTCCCAGGTAGCTGGGATTACAGGCATGCACCACCTTGCCCAACTAATTTTGCATTTTTAGTAGAGACGGGGTTTCTCCATGTTGGTTAGGCTGGTCTCAAACTCCTGACCTCAGGTGACCCACCTGCCTCAGCCTCTCAAAGTGCTGGGGTTACAGGCGTGAGCGACTGTGCCTGGCCACCTTTCACTATTTTTACTAAAAGTGCTTCATTTCTTCCAGTCACCAGATAGGCGTATGAATTTGGACACTCACAAGCACTTAAATTGTTAAATTATACAGAGTACCTATGTATAATTTTTTTTTTGGGTGGGGGGTGGATGGAGTCTCCCTCTGTTGTCCAGGCTAGTGTGCAGTGGTGTGATCTTGGCTCATTGCAACCTGTGCCTCCCGGGTTCAAGCAATTCTCCTGCCTCAGCCTCCCCGAGCAGCTGGGACTACAGGTGTGCACCACCATGCCCAACTAATTTTTTCTGTATTTTTAGTAGAGACGAGGTTTCACCACATTGGCAAGGCTGGTCTCAAACTCTTGACCTCATGTGACCTGCACACCTCGGCCTCCCAAAGTGCTGGGATTACAGGCATGAGCCACCGTGCTTGGCCTATAATTGTTAAATTATACAGATTACCTGCCAAAAATTTGTCTAACTGTATTGCTGACTTGTAGCTGTATTTGATATTGTTATTAGGGAACTTCTGTGTAATAATGCGATTTTGGATGTTTTATGTTTGCCCTAGGCATTTCCGGAGAGTTCTTTTAAAGTCGCTTCAGAAGGATCTACATGAGGAAATGAACTACATCACTGCAATAATTGAGGAGCAGCCCAAAAACTATCAAGTTTGGTAAGTTTGGAGTCTAGCTCTGTCTCCCAGGCTGGAGTGCAGTGGCGTGACCTCGGCTCACTGCAGCCTCTGCCTCCTGGGTTCAAGTGATTCTCCAGCTTCAGCCTCCTGGGTAGCTGGGATTACAGGTGCACGCCACCACGCCTGGCTAATTTTGTATTTTTAGTAGAGACAGGGTTTTGCCATGTTGGCCAGGCTGGTCTCGAACTTCTGACCTCAGGTGATCCGCCCTCCTCAGCCTCCCAAAGTGCTGGGATTACAGGTGTGAGCCATTGCGCCTGGCCTAGAATTTTATTTAAAAACTACCACTGTAGCCAGGTGCAGTGGCTTCTGCTTGTAATCCCAGCAGTTTGGGAGGCTGAGGCGAGCAGATCACTTGAGTTCAGGAGTTTGAGACCAGCCTGGCCAACATGGTGAATCCCTGTCTCTACTAAAAATACAGAAATTAGCCGGGTGTGGTGGCGTGCCTGTAATCCCAGCTACTCAGGATCGTGCCTGTAATCCCAGCTACTCAGGAGGCTGTCAGGATAATCACTTGAACCTGGGAGGTGGAGGTTTCGGTGAGCTGAGATTGCACCACTGCACTCCAGCCTGGGGGACCGAGTGAGACTCTGTCTCAAAAAAAAAAAAAAAATTAAAAAAAAATTAACTAAAAACTTTACCATTGTAGCCTGTTGATTACAAGATTGTTGTATTTCTAAGAAATTACATTATAAAATAATTGTTTTAATGAGAAAAGAGATTAAATGGAGAGTTGCAGACCCTCACTAAAGTTATTTACCCTGTGGAATTAAGGTGCTTTTATGTAAAAATCTGTAGCTATAAAATTCTGACATCACAGACATTAGTGTTTGATTACATTGAGTTTTTGCTAAAGAGAAATTGCTTTTCTTTTCTGGATACTGCACACTGTCATTAGCACTTCATCACTCACTGTTAATGTAAAACACAAAACCACTGAAAGTAGCTGCTATGGAAAGCCCAGCAGTTTTGAAATTGTTGTACATTTCTAATTATCCGCTCTGTTCGTTTTATAACCATTGTAGTACAGGCGATGCAAATTCTGTATCCCAGTTAACTAATCACTTTTATTAACTTCTAACTGAAAACTTATGCTATAACACAAAGCCGTGTAACTCCTTAAATCCGAGAACATCAGCATGAACTTTTTCTTCCTCAGTTTGATATCCTGGAGGATCTGATTCTTAGCTTTTCTAAATTACTGAACTCACCAGCAACCTGGAAAAATAAAATCCAGCTAGTTCTCACTGACTTGGAAGATTTCTAAAATAAATTTGGAAACCTTCTGTCTAGGCTTTTGTTTTTGGTAGTATCTTGTCTTAATCTGTAAGATGAATTTTTTAATTTTCCAGGCATGTAGAATAGGTCATTCATTAAGCATTAAATCCTTCCTTTTTTCCTATTGTTCTGCTCACTTTTAGTTGAATGTTATACTCTAATATAGATTTTTTAAGGGTCCGTTTTATTGAGATATAGTTCACTTACCATACAATTCCACCATTCAAAGTATATAATTCAGTGTTTTTTAGTATATATACAGATCTGTACAACCATCACCATAGTGAATTTTAGAACATTTTCACTAATAGATTTATATAAATATGTCAGCCAAAGAAAATTATAAAAATGGAACCCAATATAAAATCCTTAAGTATTTTCCTAGCGCAGAAACTCCTGGCCGGGCGCAGTGGCTCACGTCTGTAATCCCAGCACTTTAGGAGGCTGAGGTGGGTGGATCACCTGAGGGCAGGAGTTTGAGACCTGCCTGGCAAACATGGTGAAACCCCGTCTCTACTTAAAATCCAAAAAATTAGCCGGGCGTGGTGGCAGGTGCCTGTAATCCCAGCTACTCGGGAGGCTGAGGCACGAGAATTGCTTGAACCTGGGAGGCGGAGGTTGCAGTGAGCTGAGATTGTGCCATTGCACTCCAGCCTGGGGGACTATGATATGCACTCCAGCCTGGGGAACAAGAGCGAGACTTCGTCTCAAAAAAAAAACAAAAAAACTCCTCTGTTGACAACTTGCAACTTGTCATAGCTACTTGCCAGTGTAGCAGTAAATTCAGTTCTGCCCACTAATTTGTAGAATGAGAAGCTGCTTGTTTGGTGACACTTTGCACTTAGGGAAAATTGACAGGCATGTGTTAAGTAGAGGAACTTATATATTTGATAAAATAATAGCACATTTTCTCTTGTCATTATACAATCTAGTAATGTTTCTTAATTTTTTGACACAATTTCATGGTTGTTGAAAGATACTACCAGATGTAGTTTGAGATAAACTATCTGAATTTTTCTATTTTTTTTGTGTTACCTTTTCTCCACAGTGGAGTGTTAAGAATTAGAGATGAATTTTTGTTTATCGCGTGTCCTTTCATGTCACCTTTACAACATGTGCAACTGATATTTTAGTTCATGGGTAAATTAACAAAAAACTTCTCTCCCTTCTTTGGGCTTTAGGCATCATAGGCGAGTATTAGTGGAATGGCTAAGAGATCCATCTCAGGAGCTTGAATTTATTGCTGATATTCTTAATCAGGATGCAAAGAATTATCATGCCTGGCAGCATCGACAATGGGTTATTCAGGTATTGCCTTTCTTGTACAGTGTTTTTCAGATTTTTTTTAACTGAACTAAATAAAATTACTTTTAAAGTCTGTTTCTAAACCAAAACACACACATACGTAGATCATTGCACACAATATATAACTAAAAATTATTGGCCATGTGTGGTGGCTCATGTCTGTGATCCCAGTACTTTGGGAGGCCAAGGCAGGAGGATTGAGTGAGGCCAGGAGTTTGAGATCAGCCTGGGCAACAAAGTGAGACCCCCGTCTCTACAAAAAATACAAAAATTAGCCATGCATGGTGGCACACACCTGTAGTCCCAGCTGCTTGGGAGGCTGAGGCAGGAGGATTGCTTGAGCCCAAGAATTTGAGGTTGCAGTGAACTATGATTACACCACTGCAGTCTACCCTGGGCAGCAGAGTGAGACCCCATCTATTAAAAAAAAAAAAAACATTATTAACATACTTAAAACCTGACATCCTTCATGTTAGCTAACCTTTATAATCTCTTTGGATGTAGTAAATTTTTAGTATTTTTTAGATTGAATTTGTATCATATTTGCTAGCAAATTGAGTATAAAGAGTAGCATATTTTTACTACAGATGTATTATTTTAACTAACAGGCATATTATACATTTTTTTCATATATAAACTTTGGAATAGGATTTTACAGTAACTTAAGTTTTTTATTTCTACCCATGTGTCAAAGTTTTATGCTAAATTTTGAATAGAATAGTTGTAACCCCCACTCTGGGTATTTTATTTATTTTAAACAGTTCTAGTATTGTTTCCTGTGAATTTTTTCCAGGGATTGCTACTTTCTGCAGTATTCATTAGACCAAGAGCATTTCACCAAATATTTAAAACTTAAAAATTTTTAAACTTTTCCAAATTTGATTAAAAGGATAACATATTCTAAAGGTATTCAATATTTTTACTTATCTCTGAAAAACTTAATCACATAAAAGCATACATTTTACACATACAGCTCGCTCCATCTACCACAATAGATTAAGACATAGAACATAACCAGTATTTTTGAAAAGCCCCCTTAACTGGCATGCTTCTTACTGAAATTATCACAAAAGGTTCATATGAGAAAGGATTCCAGAATATCCCTTAATTGTGTTGTAGCTTATGCATTTCTATTTATTTTATACATTATTTAATTCATGTGAGTTACTTACCTGGCAGGGAAGATATGATCACCAAGGTGCCTTTCACATTCATTGCACTCCGGATGTGCTGACCCCTGAAATTTCCCCAAATGGGGGAAGCTCAACTGCATAATTTGTGATAGGGGGACTGTGTGGCACTTTCCTTTGGTCTTCACGGTATAAGAACAGGTTTTCTCTGCTTATTTTTATTAAAAAAAAAAAAGATTATGTGAGTCAGTGGTTCTCAAGCAGCAGTGATTGTGCCCCCTAGGGGACATTTTTGGTTGTCAGAACTTGGGGCATGTTGCTATTGGCATCTATTGGGTAGAGGGCCAGGATGCTGCTAAACATCCCAAAATGCACAGGACAGTCCCCCACAACAAAGAATTATCCAGCCCATACTTTCAGTAGTGTCAAAGCCAAGGAACTGTGGTCTATTTCTATGTGGAAAACTATTTTATTAATATTTCAGTTATTTTCAATGAGGATTTAATGAATTCAGCATACTCTTTGATGACCTAAAATGGGACTATGAGATCTCTAAAAAATATTTCATGACATATATATTAAAAACGTGGTAAAATTTTAGTTTTAAACGTTAGTTTTAAACATGAATTATAAACATTCATGGCCTATATGTCATTGGCACTGACTGTACTAGAGCTTCTTAAATGAAGGAGTAGAGGACCCTTCTTTGCCCCCAACCGATCACAGATTGGATGTATTTTACTGTATTTCATGTATATCTCATTTATATAAAATACACTAAAAATCAATTACTTTAAAAATGAGTCTGGGTACAGTGGCTCATGCCTGTAATCGCAACACTTTGGGAGGCCCAGGCAAGTGGATCCCATGAGGCCAGGAGTTCACGACTAGCCTGGCAACATGGCAAAACCCTGTCTGTACAAAAAATACAAAAAAATTAGACGAGTGTAGTGGTGCATGCTTGTGTTCGCAGCTACTCAGGAGGCTGAGGCAGGAGAATCACTTGAGCCCAAGAGGTGGAAGCTGTGGTGAGCTATGCTCACGCCACCACACTCCATCCTGGGCGACAAAATGAGACCCTGTCTCAATTAAAAGAAAAAAAATTAAAAGTGAAATACACACACACACACACACACACACTACTACTCAACCAGTCAAAAGAAATGAATGATCCATACTGGCAACAACTTGGATGGATCTCAAGGGTATGATCCTTAGTGGAAGGGGAAGTCTCAGGTTTCATACTGTATGGCTCCATTGAGATAATATCCTTGAAACAGCAAAATTATAGACGTAGAGAACAGATCAGAGGTTGCCAGGGTGAGGGAAAAGGGGGTACAGCTATAAAGGGGTAGCATGAGGTAGTTTCTGTGTGCTGAGGGAATAGTTCTCCATCTTGATTGTGGTAGTTATACTATACATGGGATAAAATTGTGTAGAATTATATTCTACCCCCACTCCTCCACCTGTACCACATACATGCAAGTGAGTACATGTAAGATCTGAATAAGGTGAGCAGAGCGGTTCCATTAACAATAATGTACAGATGTCATTTTCTGGTTTTGGGATTGCACTTTGGTAAGATGTTTACCATTTGGGGAATCTAAGTGAAGGGTACACAGGGCACTGTGTTATTTTTATAACTTCCATGAGTCTGAAAACAAATAGAAACATATGTATAGAAAACACTACTCTTTGTTTTTCATTATTAGACTCAGCAGACATTAAATTGTTACATTGATACAAAAGCTTGTAGGTGTTCACTCTCTTTCTATCCTTAGCATGCTGGAGACTGAGAACAGTGGGAGGACACCAATCAGTGCCCACACTAGGCACTAGTTCCTGAACTCCACTAGGAACTTTCACAAAAATGTTACTTTCCTTAATGCGTTTATTTTTATGATCACCTGTAAAATCGGGGACTATCATAGGAGATTCTTACTTTTTTGCTGTTACCAAATAAGAAAACTCCATTATCTTTTTTATAATGTCCCCTACTTTCAAAGTATTTATAAGTTTTTTTATCATTTTCCTCTTTTAAATTATCTTTATTGGTTCTCTTCCCCCATTTTTTTTTATTAAGAGAGCTTTATAATATAAAAAATTTATATTGCCTGGGTGTGGTGGCTCATGCCTGTAATCCCAGCACTTTGGGAGGCCGAGGTGGGCAGATTACTTGAGTTCGGGAGTTCAAGACCAGCCTGGCCAACATGGTAAAACCCGGTCTCTACGAAAACTACAAAAATTAGCCAGTTATGTTGGCGCACACCTGTAGTCCCAGCTACTTGAGGAGCTGAGGCAAGAATATCGCTTGAGCCCGAGAGTTGGAGGTTACAGCGAGCTGAGACTATGCCACTGCACTGCAGCCTGGGCGACCAAGTGAGACGCTGTCTCAATAAAAATAATAGAAATTTATATGTTTGTCCAATTGTGTATATTTCTTTTCTTTTTTTTTTTCTTTTTCTTTTTCTTTTTTTTTTTTTTTGAGACAGGGTCTGTTTCTGTTGCCCAGAGTGCAGTGGTGCAGTCATAGCTCACTGCAGCCTTAAACTCCGGGGCTCAAGTGATCCTCTTCAGCCTCCTGAGTAGCTGGGATTCTAGGCATGTGCCACCATGCCCGACTAATTTTTTTATTTTTATTGTTTTTATTTTTTGGAGACAGAGCCTTGCTCTGTCCCCCAGGCTGGAGTGCAATGGCGCGATCTCAGCTCATTGCAACCTCCACCTCACGGATTCAAGCGATTCTCTTGCCTCAGCCTCCCAAGTAGCTGGGATTACAGGCGCCTGTCATCACACCCGGCTAATTTTTGTGTTTTTAGTAGAGATGGGCTTTAGCCATGTTGGCCAGGTTGGTCTCAAACTCCTGACCTCAGGTGATCCACCCACCTCGACCTCCCAAAGTGCTGGGATTACAAACTTGAGCCACCGCGCCCGGACTGTCTTTATTATTTTTCCAGACAAGATCTTGTTATGTTGCCTCTGCTGGTCTCGAACTCCTGGCCTCAAGTGACCTTTCTGCCTCAGCCTCCTGAAGCAGTGGGATTGCCCGTGAGAGCCACCACTATTGACCATGTATGCTTCTCTCCATGTATTTTAATGTAACTTTATCATATGTGCACTTTTGAATGCTACCCTTTTACTTAATTTTCATTTTTGAATGCTGCCCTTTTACTTTGATATATTAATATCGGCCAGGTGCGGTGGCTTACGCCTGTAATCCCAGCACTTTAGGAGGCCGAGGTGGGCGGATCACCTGAGGTTGGGAGTTCAAGACCAGCCTGACCAACATGGAGAAACCCCATCTCTACTAAAAATACAAAATTAGCCAGGTGTGGTGGTGCATGCTTGTAATCCCAGCTACTTGGGAGGCTGAGGCAGGAGAATTGCTTGAACCCAGGAAGTGGAGGTTGCAGTGAGCTGAGTTCACGCCATTGCACTCCAGCCTGGGCAACAAGAGTGAAACTCTGCCTCAAAAAAATAATAATAAGGTATATTAATATCAAAGTCACATCAAATTTATATCTATACTGTGGTCACTCCTTCTCTTACTAGTGAGTTTGGGGTTTTTTTCCCTCAAAATTTTCTTGGATGTCTTTTTTCCTGCTTTCTGTATGTGTCTTTCCAGGCTCTATCATCAATTTCATACTTGTATCCCCCTCTATTTCCTTTACTCGCAGCTATCACTACCTTCTGAATTTGTGATAAATCCTGTGTCCTCAGTTCTACCTTCTTTGTTGTAGTTTTATTTATTTATTTTTTGTTCATAAATAATGGGACATTTCTAATTGGATGATTTTTCTAAATTTTTCCTTTAGGAATTTAAACTTTGGGATAATGAGCTGCAGTATGTGGACCAACTTCTGAAAGAGGATGTGAGAAATAACTCTGTCTGGAACCAAAGATACTTCGTTATTTCTAACACCACTGGCTACAATGATCGTGCTGTATTGGAGAGAGAAGTCCAGTTAGTAATCTCCTTCACTTGCTCATTCGTTACAAACATGT
This sequence comes from Gorilla gorilla gorilla, assembly GCF_029281585.2. Lineage (NCBI taxonomy): Eukaryota > Metazoa > Chordata > Mammalia > Primates > Hominidae > Gorilla > Gorilla gorilla. Next base: position 78,403,735 of record NC_073231.2, on the reverse strand, counting down.
TTGCATGCCTACCATGTCTCAGGCACTGGGGATACAGCAGATCAAGATCCTACCCCATGGAACTAAAAGAGGACAGAGTACTGAGTGGAACATACAATGATAGATTTACAAATAATGTAGCATACTTCTACTTCATTGTATCTTAAGTTTCTTGAAATGTTGCTACTGGAGATTGGAAAGAAATCTTAATGTTATGGGGTATTGTCTAAGAAGCTTTATTTTAAAACCATCTCATTAAATTTTGTTGCATTTTAGATAATCGTCCCCAGATGCCATGTTACCCTAGTGCAGGGTTTGGGGCTGGATAAGTTTTTGTTGTAGGGGGCTATCCTGTGTTTTGTAGGGTATTTAGCAGCATCCTGGCCTTAAAACAAAAATGTTTTCAGACATTGCCAAATGTCCCCCGAGCGGTAAAGTCACCCCCAAGTTGAGAACCGCTCTATACAAAGAGCTGTTATTAGAGCTAGACATTTCTGAATTGGCATCAGTTTCTATATTGTATCCATAAACATTAGTAGCCACGATTTTTGTGACCTTATTTGTCCATTGTGTCTGAGTGTCTGTTTCACAATTTGAACAGGCTTGTTGTTTTCAGAGCCTGATGAGATGGGAGTCATAATTTTAGTGTAAACGTGTTTGAACAACTGTTGAGTGGAGCTGATTTGTATGGTGCATCTCCTCTCTTCCAAGCTCTTGATTTTGCCTGGATCGAGGCAGCTTGCTGTTCTTTTATCTGCTCTATACAGGATTCTGGTGACTTAAAATTTATAAAAGGCTTTAATCCATGTCTCACCTTAACACTCTGCTCTGGGCTTTTGTCTGGAGTGTGCACTACCCCTCAAGCACACTTTATGCTTTTTTTCTAGTGCTCTCCTATATAAAGCTGTACAGGCATACCTGGTTTTTTGAGCCTTGTAGATATTATGTTTTTTTTTGTTTGTTTTTTTTAACAAGTTGAAGGTTTGTGGCAATCTTGAGTTGAGCATGTCTTCAGTGCCATTCTTTCTAACAGCGTGTGCTCACTTGTGTCTCCGTGTCACATTTTGGTACTCCTCAGTATTTCACATTTTTTCATAATCATTATATCTGTTCCAGTGATTTGTGATCAGTCATCTTTGATCAGTCATCTGTTGTAATTGTTTGGGGGTGCCACTAACTGCACCCATATAAAACAGAGAATATCACTGTTGCATGTGTTCCACCATCTCTCTCCCTCACCTCAGGCCTCCCTATTCCCTGAGACACAACAATATTGAAATTAAGCCAATTAACCCTACAGTGTCCTCTGAGTGTTCAAGTGAAAGGAAGAGTCACAGCCTCTCACTTTAAATCAAAAGCCAGAAGTGATTAAGCTTAGTGAGGAACACATGTCAAAAGCTGAGATAGGTCCAGAGCTAGGCCTCTTGCACCAGACACCAAACTCATAAGAAAGAGTTCTTGAAGGAAATTAAAAGTGCTGCTCCAGTGAACACCTGGACAAAACAGCATTATTGCTGGTATGGAGAAAGTTTGGCCTGGATAAAAGATAAAACCAGCCACAACATTCCCTTAAGCCAAAGCCTAATCCAGAGGAAGCCCTAATTCTCTTTAATTTGATGAAGGCTGAGAGAAGTGAGGAAGCTGCAGAAGAAAAGTTGGATGCTAGCAGAGGTTGGTTCATGAGGTATAAGAAAGAAGCCATCTCCATAGCATGGAAGTGCAAGGTGAAGCAGCAAGTGCTGCTGGAGAAGCTGCAGTGAGTTTTCCAGAAGATCCCGCTCAGATCACTGATGAAGGTGGCTGCGTGTAAACAGAAGATTTTCAGTGTAGATGAAACAGCCGTCTATTGGAAGAAGATGCCATCTAAGACTTTTCATAGCTAGAGAGAAGGCACTGCTTCAAAGCTTCACACAGCTGGCTAAATCTTGTTAGGGCCGAATGCAGCTGGTGACTTGAAGTTGAAACCAGTGTTCGATGATGATTCTGGAAATCTTAGGGCCCTTAAGAATTATGCTGAATCTCCTCTGCCCGTGCTCTTTAAGTGGAACAACAAAGCCTGGATGACAGCACATCTGTTTACAGCATGGTTTACTGAATATTTTAAGCCCTCTTTGAGGTCTGTTGTTCAGAAAAATTTCTTGGAAAATATGATTGTTCATGGACAATGGACCTCATCACCCAAGAGCTCTAATGGAGATGTGCAAGGAGATGCTGTTTTCATGCCTGCGAACACAACATCCATTCTGCAGCCCATGGATAAAGGAGTCATTTTGATTTTAAAGTCTTACTATTTAAGAAATAAATTTTGTAAGGCTATGAGCTGCCATAGATAGTGATTCCTCCAATGAATCTGCAGAGTCAATTGAAAACCTTCTGGGAAGAATTTACCATTCTAGGTGCTGTTAGGAATATTCGTGATTCATAGGAGGAGGTCAAAATACCAACATTAACAGGAGTTTGGAAGAAGTTGATTCCAGCCCTCATGGATGACTTTGAGGGGTTCAAGACTTTAGAGGAAGAAGGAACTGCTGCTGTGGTGGAAACAGCAAGGAAACTAGAATTAGAAGTGGAGCCTGAAGATGTGACCGAACTGCTGCATCAAGACAATACTTGATCAGATGAGGAGTCGCTTCTTATGGATGAGCAAAAGAAGTGGTTTCTCAAGATGGAATCTAATCCTGGTAACGACGTTGTGAAATGACATTGTTGAAATGACAACAAAGGATTTTAAATATCGTAAATATTACCTGAACTTAGTTGATAAAGCAGCAGGATATATGAGAGGATTGACTCCAGTTTTGAAAAGTTTTACTGTGAGTAAAATGCTATCAGACAGCATCACATGCTACAGAGAAATCTTTTATTGTTGTCTTATTTTAAGAAATTGCCACAGCCATCTCATCCTTCAGCACCCAGCACCCTACCCTGATCAGTCAGCAGCCATCAACATGGAGGCCAGACCCTCCACCAGCAGAAAGATTACGACTTGCTGAAGGCTCAGATGATCATTAGCATTTTTTAGCAATAAAGTATTTTTTAATTGAGGTATGTACATTGTTTTTTTAGATATGATGCTATTGCATACTAGACTACAATATAGTGTAAACATAATTTATATGTGCTGGGAAAAAGAAAAGTCGTGTGACTTGCTTAATTGTGATAAAATTGCTTTACTGAACCTTCCGTATCTGCAAGGTATTCCTGTACTGTTCAGTATGGTAGCTACTAGCCACATACGGCTATTTAAGTTTCAATCGGTATGATTGTAAAAAATTAAAAATACAATTCTCTCATTGCACATGTCCTATTTCGGGCATTCAGTACGCACATGTGGCTAGTGACTACCATATTGGACAGCACATACAAAACATTTCCATCATCACTGGCAGTTTTATTGAACATTATTCGTCTAAAGATTGACAGTAGTTAGCGGTAACAAAGTATTTTAAAAATTGAATATGAAGAGTTTTCAAAATGCAAACGTTTAGCCTTTTCAGAGGCAGATCACTGGCTTCCTGTTGCCAAATAGAAACAGAAATAATTACCCAAGAATCTAAAAGAGCTTCCTACTTAGGATTTATTTTCCTTTTAAGATGGGTAAAAGAAGTATTTAAAATGTGAAGAGTAGCTGTAGGTATCTAGAATTTACAGTTTGTTAATTTTTTTTTAACTCTAAGCGTACACAGATAGATGTACATAATTATTTTTGTCATCTTTTTCTTTTTATTATAAAAGTAATGCAACGTAGTTATGGGGGGAAATTGTACTAAATTCTATAAAGTAAAAAGTCAAAGTCTTTTACTGTTCTTCATCCCACATCCCATTTTCCAGAGTGAGCTATAATTGGGTGAATTTTTCCAAACTTTATAAATACACTTGTAAACATTTATACACAGCAACCTAGATAATAATGTTGCAGGCATTGCCTTTTCAGTTAATGTGTCATGGCCCTTTTTCTAGACTATGAGTGCGTAGTCTTCTAGTACTACCAATAACAGCATTTATCAAGCATTTACTATATGCCACTAATTCTAACAGCTCTGTGAGACACTTCATGAAGAACTTGAGGTTCCAGGTAATTCTGTAATTTGCCCAAGAGCACATAATTTATGGGACCAGGATTTGAAGTGAGGCAGCCTGACCTCAAAGTTCATTGGTCTTTTTGTTTGTTTGTTTTCCTAAGAGACAGGGTTTCACTCTGTCACCCAGGCTGGAGTGCAGTGACGGATCATAGCTCACTGCTGCCTTGAGCTCCTGAGCTCAAGGAATCCTCCCACCTCAGCCTGCGAGTAGCTGGGACTACAGGCATGTGCCACTGCATCCAGCTAATTGTTAAAATTTTTTGTAGCGATGAGGTCTCACTATGTTGCCCAGACTGGTCTTGATCTCCTGGCCTCAAGCAGTCTTCCCGCTTTGATCTCTGAGAGCGCTGGGATTACAGATGTGAGCCACCATGCCCAGCTAAAGTTCATGTTTTAACCATAAAAATAGGTAATATTTTAGTACACATGTATGTAAATAAAAATTTAGATATTGCCAAAATGAAATTAAGAATCTTAAACAAGGACCAGCTAAGACCTGCGGGGACATGGTTTCGCAAATAATTGGAAACATTAAGTCATGTAAAAGTAGTTGGAAAAATATTTTTATAATGTTGAATGAGTTTATTATTACTCTGTGGAAAAAAAAAATTTATAGTAACAGCACTGCAGCAGAACCAAGACTACCAAGCTTTAGTCAGTGACTTACTCATCTGAGCAATTATGTGGTAAAGCAAGTTCTGTGGCTTCCTTGGGATTTGTGATAATTGAGTCTGAATTATATTTAATCTGTTTAAGGGGAAGATAAAGGTGTGGAGCACCCATTTTGACAGGGAATCACATCACAGTTTACTAGTCATCTTGCTTTGGAATATAAGAAATACATTCTTGTGTTGATTTTTCATTTTTATTCTTTGCCTATGTAATTTCCATGCCATTTTTTAATGATAGCTAAAGATATGTAAATTCTCCTATTTCAGTGACTAGGGATTTGTTGGGACCTAAGTAGAGCTTAGACTGTTTTCCCAAGGTTGCTTTACCAATAAATGGAAAGTCTCCTTCTTTTAGCTGATGTTTCCTTCAAAAGGAAAATCTTCCATATTATTTAAAGGAAATATTTTATGTTCCTTTTTTTCGTATTGTGAATTGAAGCTTTTAGATTAGTTTTGTGTCCTTCCCTAGAACTGAATTGACTGCTGCAGCCTTAAGGGATTCTCTGATTTAAATATGACTGAGAGAGGTGCCACAGTGCACTAAGAAACGCTGACACAAGTGAAAGTGTGTTTACAAAGCTGTGCCACAGTCTTAGTAAAACTGTGTCTTGGCCGGGCGCAGTGGCTCACGCCTATAATCCCAGCACTTTGGGAGGCCGAGGCAGGCGGATCACAAGGTCAGGAGTTCAAGACCAGTCTGGCCAATATGGTGAAACCCTGTCTCTACTAAAAATACAAAAATTAGCTGGGTGTGGTGGTGGGCGCCTGTAGTCCCAGCTACTCGGGAGGCTGAGGCAGGAGTATGACTTGAACCTGGGAGGCGGAGGTTGCAGTGAGCTGAGATTGTGCCACTGCACTCCAGCCCGGGTGACAGAGCAAGACTCTGTTTCAAAAAAAAAAAACAACTGTGTCTCATCATTGCACTGTTCTTTTAAAATTGTATATATATATTTTTCTTGCAGATACACTCTGGAAATGATTAAACTAGTACCACATAATGAAAGTGCATGGAACTATTTGAAAGGGTAAGAGGTTGTTTTTGCTTTTTTTATATAAAAAAAAGAAGTGGCTATATGATGCATCATGGAGTGTATTCCATAATCAGATTCCAAAAGGATAGTAAATAATTTTTCATTTTTCTGAACCTAAGAGCAGAAGTATAACAGCATTATGGAAACTCCCTGGGAGTTTGCCCTTCTCTGCACCTCCCAAGTACCTACCAACACTGTTTTCAGAATAATCCACCAGTAAATAATGCCATTTTAATTGTATTTATGAATCCTGTAGTCTTTATATCAAAGAATGGAACACACACACACCCCCAGGCTCTGGTTGGCTCAGGAACACAGTAAAGCAGGGTAGTTTACAGGTAGATTTTGCCAGTGGGCAGCCAACCTTTCTGTTTTCATTTCTAGAGATCTCCACCTTCAGGTTAACCTACTCCTCAACTAGAAAAGGTTTCACTTGCCTGGCCACTGACGTAACTAAGCTCCTTGTTGAACATAAGAGGTCTTCAAGGAAACTAGGCTCAAAGAGCACAACGTATGGAACCAGTTACCCTTGAAGATGTGTCAGGGGAGATGCCTGTAGTATTTGGAGAGCTCGAGGGATGAGAAGCCATCTCAAGAGAAGACGAGGGCTGGGCATGTTAGCTCATGCCTGCAATCCCAGCACTTTGGGAGGCCAAGATGGGTGGATCACTTGAGGCTAGGAGGTTGAGACCAGCCTGGCCAACATGGCAAAACCTCGTCTCTACTAAAAATATACAAATTAGCTGAGCATGTTGGTGCACACCTGTAATCCCAGCTACTTGGGAGGCTGAAGCACGAGAGTTGCTTGAACCTGGAGGCGGAGGTCAGAGTGAGCCGAGATCACACCACTGTGCCCCAGCCTGGGCGACAGAGACCCTGTCTCAAAGAAAAAAAAAAAAGAAGAACATCTCTCCTGGTTTTGTCCTTCACTTTTTAAGATGATTTATTTTGTGTGTTGTACAGTTTAAGTTATAAATGAACACTTTTAAACTTCATTTTTAAAAACTTTTTCTACTTAGCTTGTAATTATCCTTTTTTTTTTTTTTTTTTTTTTTTTTTTTTTGGAGACAGGATCTCACTCTGTTGCCTAGGCTGGAGGGCAGTGGCATGATCATGGCCCACTGCAGTCTCGATCTCCTAGGCTCTAGTGATTCTCCCACCTCAGCCTCCCAAGTAGCTGAGACTATAGGTGCCACCACTAGGTGTGGCTGATTTTTAAAAAAATTTTAGTATAGAGACGAGATCTTGCTATTTTACCCAGGCTGGTCTTGAACTCCTGGGTTCAAGTGTTCCTCCTGCCTCTGTTTCCCAGAGTGTTTCCCAGGCATGAGCCACTGCACCTGGCCAGCTCTTAATTAACTAATGATCTATGATAAGACTCATGTAATTTAAAAGTTTCATTATAGTTTCAGCGTCATTCATTCAAAATAACTCCTTTTCTTGTTTGTGTTTCAGGGTTTATTTTCTCTTGATCTTTCTACTGCTTTTGTTCTTCCTTCACAAAATCAAGTGTTTGTTTTTTGTTGTTGTTTACAGGATTTTGCAGGATCGTGGTCTTTCCAAATATCCTAATCTGTTAAATCAATTACTTGATTTACAACCAAGTCATAGTTCCCCCTACCTAATTGCCTTTCTTGTGGATATCTATGAAGACATGCTAGAAAATCAGTGTGACAATAAGGAAGACATTCTTAATAAAGCATTAGAGGTAAGCTGGTGGGGCTTAGTGCTGTCATTTTTGGTATCTCAGAATTGATCTGCCCAATACCACTAATATCCATGTCCCCTTTCAACATCGTTCCTCAGAATTCAGTGCAGGGCTATTTCTGGTTAGGGGCAGCATTGACATCACTTGGCAACACAGCCTGTGACTCTTAATAGTGTGTCTTCATTTGAATGTGATTTGAGTTAAATTGTATTGGCTCAAAGGCATTTGCGCTTGAAATTGAATTACATATTACTTTAATTTTTATTTTTCATTTTCAGTTATGTGAAATCCTAGCTAAAGAAAAGGACACTATAAGAAAGGAATATTGGAGATACATTGGAAGATCCCTTCAAAGCAAACACAGCACAGAAAATGACTCACCAACAAATGTACAGCAATAACACCATCCAGAAGAACTTGATGGAATGCTTTTATTTTTTATTAAGGGACCCTGCAGGAGTTTCAAACGAGAGTGGTCCTTCCCTTTGCCTGTGGTGTAAAAGTGCATCACACAGGTATTGCTTTTTAACAAGAACTGATGCACCTTGGGTGCTGCTGCTACTCAGACTAGCTCTAAGTAATGTGATTCTTCTAAAGCAAAGTCATTGGATGGGAGGAGGAAGAAAAAGTCCCATAAAGGAACTTTTGTAGTCTTATCAACATATAATCTAATCCCTTAGCATCAGCTCCTCCCTCAGTGGTACATGCGTCAAGATTTGTAGCAGTAATAACTGCAGGTCACTTGTATGTAATGGATGTGAGGTAGCCGAAGTTTTTGGTTCAGTAAGCAGGGAATACAGTCGTTCCATCAGAGCTGGTCTGCACACTCACATTATCTTGCTATCACTGTAACCAACTAATGCCAAAAGAACGGTTTTGTAATAAAATTATAGCTGTATCTAAAAACAATGCCATAGAAGTTTGATTTTTTAATAGCATTGAACTATATATTATACAAGACACATTGTCTCAGCTTAGAAAAGCAATTGAGAAAGAAAATATTGCTATAAAACTGTAAACTAGAAACATGATGTGTTGGAGGAAATGTTAAAATGTAAATTGGTCAGTTCTTGACTGAAAGTGACAAAATCCACTCAAGGTAGTTTAAACCCAAAGGGTTTATTCAGGTATATAAATATCTCACAGAAGAACTGCCTGATCTTTTAGAAAGACATTCCCAAACCATGCTACACAACTGGACCGTCCCGTTGCTGCTGTCTGTGCCAGAATCAGGAAACTGCTGGATGAGGAATGAGGAAGCCACGATCCTGGCTGCCAGCTCCAGGACTGCTGTGTCTGCACGTTCCATGCAAAGCACATCTGCTGCTTTTCCCATGTAGTGTGGTTCCAAATTAAAGGCTCACTGCAGTGCATCTGATTGGAAGGAACCAACAGGATGTCTTAAAATCTTAACTGCAGAGGAATCTGGGAAGTGTAGTTTGTAGCTTTCTAGCCTTTTATGATGCAGGACGCCATGCCAGGAAGGAGTTGGGAGTGGTTAGCAAGCTAGCTTGCTGTACCTGCACTTAATCTCACTTTATTATTTATTTTTATATATTGATTTTTTGTTTACAAGGAGTCCCACTCTGTCACCCAGGCTGGAGTGCAGTGGCGTGATCGCAGCTTACTGCAACCTCCACCGCCCAGGCTCAAGCAATTCTCCTGCCCCACCGTCCCGAGTGGCTGGAATTACAGGTGCCCGCCACCATGCCTGGCTAATTTTTGTATTTTTAGTAGAGACGGAGTTTTACCATGTTGGCCAGGCTGGTCATGAACTCCTGACCTCAAGTAATCTGCCTGCCTGGGCCTCCCAAAGTGTTGGGATTACAGGCATGAGACACCAGGCCCGGCCTCAGTCTCACTTTATCTGTAATTTTTGTTCAATGTCAAAGCACCAAAATACAACTAAGGAAATCATACAGCGTTACATAGTCATCCTTTCTCAAGATAAATTTAGGAAATAATATTTTAATACTTTTTGAAGAAAATATATGTGGTGTTATTTCTAACATTTTACATGTTTTTGTTATTTTTAGAATCCAAAAATTTCCAGTTTTATTTTTGAAGCTGCCATAAAGTGCCATTTCCATGTAGACCATTTCAAAGGTGTTATAAGGATCAAAAGCTACATAGAAAAGTTCTCATAAGATAGCAATTACTCTCTGCAGGGCACGATGGCTCACGCCTGTAATCCCAGCACTTTGGGAGGCCAAGGCGGGCAGATCATTTGAGGTCAGGAGTTTGAGACCAGCATGGCCAACATGGTGAAATCCCCATCTCTACTAAAAATTCAAAAGTTAGCCAGGCGTGGTGGCAGGCACCTGTAATCCCAGCTACTTGGGAGGCTGAGACAGGAAAATTGCTTGAACCCAGGAGGTGGAGGTTGCAGTGAGCTAAGATTGTGCCATTACACTCCAGCCTGGGCAACAGAGCGAGACTCAGTCTCAAAAAAAAAAAAAAAAAAAAAAGCAATTACTCTCAGAAACTATATCGGTGACCCAAAACTGATTGGATTTGGGACTTTGGACTCAACAGAGCTCATAGAGAGAGCTTAATAAAAAGCATAGTGAGGCTGGGTGGAGTGGCTCATGCCTATAGTACCAGCACTTTGGGAGGCCGAGGCAGGAGGACTGCTTGAGCCCTGGAATTCAAGACCTGCCTGGGCAACAGCAAGATCTCATCTCTACAAAAATATTTTTTAAAATTATTAGTGAAGAGTGGTGTGCGCCTGTAGTCCCAGCAACCCGGGAGACTGGGGTGGGAGGATCACTTGAGCCAGGGTGGTCCAGGCTGCAGTGAGCCATGGTCGTGCCACTGCAGCCTGGGTGACAGAGTGAGACTGTGTCTCAAAAACTGTTTAAAAAATGAGTTTGTTATTTCAAGGAAAACAACGGAATGTTGCCAATGATAAAATGTGAGCTTTCTTTTTTTTTTTTTTTTGAGACGGAGTTTCACTCTTGTTGCCCAGGCTGGAGAGCAATGGCATGATCTCGGCTCACCACAACCTCCGCCTCCCGGGTTCAAGCGATTCTCCTGCCTCAGGCTCCCAAGTAGCTGGGATTATAGGTGTCTGCCACCAGGCCCAGCTAATTTTTTGTATTTTTAGTAGAGACAGGGTTTCCCCATGTTGGCGAGGCTGGTGTCGAACTCCAGACCTCAGGTCATCTACCAGCCTCGGCCTCCCAAAGTGCTGGGATTACAGGCATGAGCCACCATGCTAGGCCAAAAATGTGAGCTTTCAAGTGACAATTTTAGGCTGGACGTGGTGGCTCATGCCTGTAATCCCAGCACTTTGGGAGGCTGAGGCAGGTGGATCACTTGAGGTCAGGAGTTTGAGACCAGTCTGGCCAATGTAGTGAAACCCCATTTCTACTAAATATACAAAAACTAGCTGGGTGTGGTGGCACGCACCTATAATCCCAGCTACTTGGGGGGCTAAGGCAGGGGAATCACTTGAACCCAGGAGGCGGAGGTTGCAGTGAGCCGAGATTGCACCACTGTACTCCAGCCTGGGCAACAAAGTGAAATTTCATCTCAAAAAAAAAAAAAAAAAAAATAAAGTGTATTAATTCCCAGGGGTTTGGAGAATTTCCTTCTATCTTCTGTTATTTCTAGTTGGTTTTATTTTGTTTTAGTGGTACTCCAGGGGTTACAAAATATTCAACTTTTCACAGCCTATTTAGAATATTTTGTCACTTCAGTTGGCATATGGAAACATTACCACCATATGTCTCCTTACCGTTCACCATTTCTTACATTGAAAACCCCATCAGAGGCCGGGCGCGGTGGCTCACGCCTGTAATCCCAGCACTTTGGAAGACCGAGGCGGGCGGATCACGAGGTCAGGAGATCGAGACCATCCTGGATAACACGGTGAAACCCCATCTCTACTAAAAATACAAAAAACTAGCCGGGCATGGTGGCGGGCACCTGTAGTCCCAGCTACTCGGGAGGCTGAGCCAGGAGAATGGCGTGAACCCGGGAGGCAGAGCTTGCAGTGAGCCGAGATCACACCACTGGACTCCAGCCTGGAGTGAGACTCTGTCTCAAAAAAGCAAAACAAAACAAAACAAAAACAAAAACAAAAACAAAAAAAAGACAAAACAAACAAAAATAAAACCCCATCAGATAATCTTATAATACTTTTGTATTAAACCACCAAACATATTTTAAAGAACTCAAGAAGGAGAGTGTATCGCATTTACCCAGTTATTTATATTCTCTGTTATTCTTTCATTTCTGTTATTCTGTCCAAAGAACTTTCTCTTTTTTTTGAGATGGAGTCTCACTCTGTCGCTCAGGCTGGAGTGCAGTGGCGTGATCTCGGATCACTGCAAACTTTGCCTCCCAGGTTCAAGCAACCTCAGTGCCTCAGCCATGCGAGTAGCTGGGATTACAGGCAAGTGCCACCACGCCCAGCTGATTTTTGTATTTTTAGTAGAGATGGGATTTCACCATATTGGCCAGGCTGGTCTCGAACTCCTGACCTCGGGTGATCTGCCCACCTCAGCCTCCCAAAGTGCTGGGATTACAGGCTTGAGCCACCAAAGAACTCTTTTAGCAGTTCTGTTAGAGTAGGTCTGCAGGCTACAAATTCTCTTAGTTTTCCTTCATCTTAGTTTATTTCAAGGTTATTCCTGAAGGATGTTTTCACTGCATATGGAATTCTGGGCTTGCAATTCTTTTCTTTCAGCACTCGAAAAACGTTGTGCCACTTTGGTCTTCGTGATCTCAGAGGATAAATTCACTGTCATTAGGATTGTGGGTCACCTAGAGCTCGTGGCATTTCTCTTTGGCTGTTTTCAACTTTTTTTTCCTTGTCTTTATTTTTCAGCAGTTTGATTTTGATGTGTCTGGGCATGGATGTCTTTGGATTTATTGCATTTGGGGTTTGCTCAGTTTTTTGAATCTGTAGGTTGGTGTTTCTTTCCCAAACTTGGGAAGTTTTCAGCCATTATTTCTTCAAAAACTTTTTAGTGCTTTCTTTCTCATCTGCTTTGGGATTCTGATGGCATAAATATTAGACCTTTTGTTATGTCCCACAGGTGCCTGAAGTTTTATTAATTTTTCCCTCCTCTCTGTTGGTCAGTTTGGATAATTTCTATTAATCTGTCTTCATGTTCACTGACTCCTCTGTCATTTCCATTCTGCCATTGAATCTATCCAGTGAGTTTTAAAATTTGATTATTGTACTTTTCTATTTTAAATGTTTATTTGGTTCCTCTTACTTTCTCCAAGTTTTTTACTCATACTTTCTTTTTTAAAATTATTATTTTTTATTTGTTTGAGACAGAGTCTCGCTCGGTGGCCCAGGCTGGAGTACAATGGCACAATCTCGGCTCACTGCAACCTCCACCTCCCAGGTACAAGCGATTCTCCTGCCTCAGCCTCCTGAGTGCACCTGCCACCATGTCCGGCTAATTTTTGTATTTTTAATAGAGACAGGGTTTCACCATGTTAGCCAGGCTGGTCTCGAACTCCTGATCTCAAGTGATTCGCCTGCCTCAGCCTCTCCAAGTCTTGGGATTACAGGCGCGAGCCACTGTGCCCAGCCCCATACTTTCTATTTTAACTTTTGTTTCAAGAATGTTTATAATTTTTTGAGCATTTTCATAATAACTAATGTCTTTTTCAGATAATCCTAACAGTCATTTTATAGTTGGTGACTCTTGATTATCTTTTCCCATGCAAGTTGAGATTTTTGTGATGGTTTATGCCTAGCAATTTTGTATCCTGAGCATTTTGAATATTATGAGGCTCTAATTCTTGTTTAAATCCTATGGAGAATGTTGGCATTTTAATTTTTTTTTTTTTTTTTTGAGAAGGAGTCTTGCTCTGTCACTCAGGCTAGAGTGCAGTGGTGTGATCTTGGCTCACTGAAACCTCTGCCTCCTGGGTTCAAGTGATTCTTGTGCCTCAACCTCCCGGGTAGTTGGGATTACAGGCATCCGCCACCATGCCCGGCTATTTTTTTTTTTTTTTTTTTTTAAGTAGAGACCGAGTTCCACCATGTTTACCAGGCTGGTCTCAAACTCCTAACCTCAGGTGATCTGCCCTCCCTAAGTGCTGGGATTACAGCTGTGAGCTACCGCCCCTGGCCAACATTTTAATTTAAGCAAGCACATGAACTAGTTAGGGACAGCCTGCAGGTTCCGATCTTCTTCTGGGGTTCATGTTCCAAAGTGAGTTCTGTGTTCATACCCTCTGTGGGGCTATTTGGATCTGTCTCGCGGCTGCATCCTCCCGTGGTTTGGTACCTGAACAAAAATCTGTTCATAAGCACAGTTCTCTGAGTGTTTGGTGTGCTCGTTAAGTCGATGATACGCAGGTCAGCGATGAGCCAAAGAGTTCAAAAATAACTCTGTGAGGTTGCTTGCCAGATGCTCTCGCCTTCCGCTATCTTCTCAGTGTTTTTAGGTTCCCTCAGGTTTCAGTGCGCTGGTCTGAAACTTCCCACTTTCAGTTTGGCTTGGGGGAGCTGCCCACTTCCACAATTGTGCCACAGCAGTGGGAAACAATTAAAAACAACAAAACACCAAGTTTGTGTCTGTCCTCTTGGAGCTGCAGTGCTACTGAATGGAAAGGACTATCTCTTTCCCTCAGACTTTTGGCTGCTGAAGCTTTTTGCTCTGGCCTTGGGCTTGACTGGGGGCTGGAGTGCAAAGAAAAGAAGAAAATAGAAAGAACAGGGAATTTTCTTCACTCCCTCTGAGGGTTAGGAGTTTCCTTTTCTGCTCCACGAGCCAGAATCAGAGGGTTTCTCCCGAGTCTCTGTGTGTGCCCCCGACACTCAGTTCCAGGCTTTGGACTACCTTCAGCTTGAAGATGGGTGACACAACCAGTTTGATGGTGCGTCAAATTCTGCTGTTCTTTTTATTTTTAATTTTTTGTTTGAATTTAATTCCTCTAATTTTTCATCAGTGTTAAAATTTCACCTTTTCCCAGCACCCCCAAAAAACCTGTGGGCACAAAATGGTGGCCACGTGGCAAAGAACTCAGCAAGGAGAGCTGCTGGTTGGTTTCTATCTTCGTTTGAGACGGAGCTTTGCTCTTTTGCCCAGGCTAGAGTGAAGTTGTTGGGGAAACCAGCCCCACACCACCCGGCGGGTACCCCGAGTCCAGCGAAGACAAAGGAATTAGAAAGAGAATAAGAGTTTAAAAGGCGGGTCCGGGGGACCGGAGCGTCGGAGGCTTGCTCACGGCCCCGAGCTCTCGGCCTCCACCCAATTTATTGGTGTGTATTCACACTGTTGTGCAACCATCACCCCCAACCATCTCCAGGACTTTACCATCTTCTCACACTGAAACTGTGCACCCGTTAGCATTTTTCATGGCTATGTGGATGTAATATAATTTCTTTCAGAAACCCCTATTGTTATACATTCAGGTTTCTTTTTTTCTCTATTATAAATATCTTTTATCAGCAATGCTTCAGCAAGATCTCTTGTGCATACATCTTGCAGACATATTATTTCTTTTTCTTTTTTTTTTTTTTTTGAGACGGAGTCTCGCTCTGTCGCCCAGGCTGGAGTACAGTGGTGCGATCTCGGCTCACTGCAAGCTCCGCCTCCCGGGTTCACGCCATTCTCACGCCCGCCACCATGCCCGGCTAATTTTTTGTATTTTTAGTAGAGACGGGGTTTCACCGTGTTATCCAGGATGGTCTCGGTCTCCTGACCTCGTGATCCGCCCACCTCGGCCTCCCAAAGTCCTGGGATTACAGGCATGAGCCACGGCGCCCGGCCGCAGACATGTTATTTCTGAAGGATAAATTCCTAGAAATGGATTTGCTAGGGCACGTAGGAGGAATTCCAATTTACACTCACCTGTATGTGTGAGGAAACTTTCAGACTCTACTGTAACGACAGGAGGTATTACCGCTGTTTGTCCATGTGATAGGCAAACGTTTCTGTTAATTTTAATACTGTTTGGATAGCTAGTACAGGCTCAGTTTTTCTAACCCACACCATGTTACTGTCTTGATTCTGGACTTTCGCAGTGTGTCAGTGTAGAAGCAGCTAACGCTTCCGATGTACACAACCTAGACGTTCCATGACCCAGCCTGACTTCGATGCTGCAAGCCTCCCTTTCGGTTCCCCGGAGCAAGCGCCCGAGTGCGTGTTGGGCTCCCGGCAGGGCTCCTGGCCGGCCCCCGACGGACTTCCCCGCCTTTGCCCAGTCCTGCCCCTCCGCGGAGGCTTGCCAAGGTCTTGTCTGCTGCGCTTGATGTGTGCAGCTCAGCTTTACTGCGTCTAGGCTAAGCCCCACAGTTTCTTTTACAGAGCGATTGTCCAACTTCAGGCATCTGGGTCCCCCAGTGGCGGGTCTGGGCCGGAGCTGGGAATCAGCCTTTCCAGCAAGGTCCCTGCAGATGCCGCGGGTCTGAGGACTACGCTTTGGAAGGCCTCGCAGTGCGTCTAGATCTGACAGCTGCTCTGCATGAGCCTGGCTCCAGGCTGAAGCAATAGTCGGTCAACACAAAATCGTTCTCCCAATTTCGGGAAGCAGAAGCCAGACAGGGAGACTGGGTAGGTGCGCGCTGGTACCGCCGCGGCGTTCGCTCCGGCTTCAGTGCACGGCCGGAGGAGGACGCCAGGGGGCAGCAGCGCCACGCTCGCCCGCCCAGGACGCGCTTCCGAACGCGCAAGCGCAGTAGGCCCAGTGCGTGCTGGCCCGGGGTGGCAGGGGCCGCAGAGGCTTGGGCTGCAGGTAGGTGCTGCGGGGAGGGGTGAGAAGGCGAAGGGGCGAGGGGGCGTGCAGCTGGGTTTCCCGGGGGACCCTGTACGTGGCCTGGGCCGCACCCCTCGCAGCCCCGGCCGCCTGCCCGCGGCCTGTCCGGAGGCTCCCTAGGAGGCTGCGCTGGGCCTGAGCTGCCGTGTCCACCGCGCCCAGCCCCTATCTCCGCGTCCACCCCTGCGCGGTAGCGGGTCGTTAAAGAACCAGAGAAGGGCCGGGCGAGGTGGCTCCAGCCTGTAATCCCAGCGCTTTGGGAGGCCGAGGCGGGAGGATCGCGTGAGCTCAGGCGAGAGCAGCCTGGGCAACATGGCGGAACTTCTGTCTCCGTAAAAAAGCACTTAGCCGGGCGCGGTGGCGCCGCCTATAGTCTCATCTACTCCGGAGGCTGAGGCGGGAGAATCGCTTGAACCCGGCGGGGGAGGAGGTTTCAGTGAGCCGAAATCGCGCCACTGCACTTCAGCCTGGGGGCCAGAGTGAGAGGCTGTTTCTATTATTATTACTTTATCATTATTATTATTATTTGAGACGGAGTCTCGCTCTGTCGCCCAGGCTGGAGTGTAGTGGCGCGGTCTTGGCTTCTGGGATTACAGGCGTCCGCCACCACGCCCGGCTAATTTTTGTATTTTTAGTAGAAACGGGGTTTCCCCATGTCGGTCAGGCTGGTCTCGAACGCCTGACCTCAGGTGATCCGCCCGCCTCTGCCTCCCAAAGTGCTGGGATTACAGGCGTGAGCTACTGGGTCCGGCAGAGGCTGTCTCTGTTTAAAAAAACAAAAACCAAACCAAACCAAAACAAAACAAAAAACAAAAAAACCAGAAAGGACCGAGGACTCTGTCTCAGCTCTTTGCCTTTGGGTGTTTATTCTGCACGAGATCATTGTTGCCAGGAGGTGTTAAGTGTAATCATATTCTTCTCTTTTTTTTTAGAAAGCAAAATTTCGCTGTTTTGTTGCATAATCTTGTCTTTGCCACCCTTTGCCTTTGCTATAGAACCTTAAGGCTAAATAAGCGTTCAGAATATTTAAAATAATCCTCTTAATGTACCTTGTGCTTTATTGGCACAATGGAATTCTGCTCTAAACTGTATTGGATGACACTACTCTGTGTCTTCCCTAGTTGTAGAAAATATCTTGTAAGTCGGTAAAAACTAGTTTTGTCCCTTTGCTTTTCTTTTCTTTTTAAGCTGTAAATGTGGAGCAGTGGGTCCCAAGCCTTTCTCTATCAATAAGCCTTCCTATCAGTGTCAGAAATGCTTTGCATTTCAGTCGTGCCTGAATTTCTCCTGCCCAACCTGCCCCACCATCTTTATTCCTTAATGTGCAGGCTGTTTTCAGGACCAGTAAATTTCAGTGGTTTTTGCTTGCTTCTGGACACGAAAGTTCCTTCAGCCACACAGCCTCATGCTATGCTCTGGGCGGCCTACTCCAGAATATGCCTCTGAAACAAAAAAGCAAATCGGGGTTGAGGTGGGCTGAAGTCTTCTTTAAGAAACCGGCAGTCCCAGGGTCCCCCAGCCCAGCCCCTAGCTGACCACGCTGGGTTTGATTTAGTTCAACTCCCGAGCATTGCGGTATTTAGGGGAAGAATGGGCTTGAGGCCAGAAAACTTGGCTCTTCTGTGTATAGTTCAGTGACGTTAGATGTATTACTTCACCTCTGACTCAGTTGTCTCATCTGTGGGATGGGAATAACAACAATTATATCCACTTCACAGAATTGGTGTGAAGTTGACAGTGTATAAAAGTCAAATGAATTTTTGGGTATTTTTTTAATTTGGTTTGGTTTGGTTTGGTTTGGTTTCTTCCTGCCGAGAGAGGATTCAGAAGTGAATGTGAGGACTTAGGGATATATAAAAGGTTTTTGGGGCATATGAAATTTGGATTCAGCAAGAAATGCATTAAAGGTTTTCTGAGTAATGCTGAGGGTCCAAGAGAGATTAGAAAATATGCATTTCTAGGGTCCCACAGAGTTTTGTAGCTGATGTTGGCAGCCTTTGAGTGGAAATGAAGAAGTGGACAGGGCAAGTTACATGGGGCTGGTGAATGACAAGCAGATCTGGGTTTATGATGAAGCCTCTAGCCTCTTCACTTGCACAAATACCTTCCAAAACCTTGCACAAATCCTCTTGCCAAAACTCTGGCAAGAGGCTCAGCACTTTTACATTCATAACTATTCTTCTCTTAAAGAATTACCACTCCTCGCCCCAACTTGTATAAGCTTCAGGCCCCATAAAACCTGAATCCACTAGTGGCAAGGAAGGATTGGTCGGAGGTTAGGGGTAAGGAGGGTTGGAGGGTTGAAAGGATTTATCGCAGGGTTTGAGCTGGGAAACTTGGATTGGAGAAGGAGGTGGCAGATGAGGGTCCTCAGAAGACAGGAGCCGTGAGGAGAGGAAGAGCGGATTCGGTGGAGCGAACACAGGAGAGGGAAAGCAGCCTGTGCGGCTGAGGCCATGAAGAGGGAGAGGTGCAGAGTGACCGGGCAGTTGGTGGGTCTTTGCTGAGTACCCGCTGTGTGCCAGGCACTGGGGTGCAGTGGTGAACAGGACAGGCAGGCAGGCCTCTTGGTGCTCAGAATCTAGAGGAAGCCGGGGCCTGGGTATCCCAGAAAGGGAGCCTTTGAGGAAAGCTCAGGGGCCAGAGAGTGGGGTGCAGGGAGGGTTTAGGGAAGCAGATAGGGGCTAGATTTCAGGAGGCCACATAAGAGTTTGGACTTGATCCTGTGGGCCGAGTGGGGGGGCTGTTGAATGTTAAGCAAGGTGGGATCAGATCCGTGCTTTAGAAAGCTCTCCCTGCATGGGCCGGACATGGTGGCTTATGCCTGTAATCCCAGCACTTTGGGAAGCCAAGGTGGGCAGATCACGAGGTCAGGAGATTGAGACCATCTGGCCAACATAGTGAAACTCTGTCTCTATTAAAATACTAAAATTAGCTGGGCATGGTGGCATGTGCCTGTAATCCCAGCTCTGTAATCCCAGCTACTCAGGAGGCTGAGGCAGGAGAATCCCTTTAACAAGGGAGTCAGAGGTTGCAGTGAGCTGAGATTGTGCTATAGCACTCCAGCCTGGCGACAGAGTGAGACTCTGTCTCAAAAAAAAAAAAAAAAAGAAAAGAAAAAAAAGAAAGCACTCCCTGCATGTATCAGAGAAACTTCCATGTATGCCTGGGGAGATGTATACATAGCTTGTCTCACTAATTGTGGAAAAGTCAAACCAGTTGAAAATAGTGAACTGAGTTTTGTGCATCTGCATGGATAAATCTCAGAAACGTAATCTGGAGCTTTTAAAAAAAACTAGTTGCAATAGGATAATACCAGCCCATCACTGTTTGTATAAAGCTTGAAAACATGTATGATTTATGGGCACATACTTGTGAAAATAAAAAGCATGTATGAGAAGCAGAGTTTGGTAACCCATCCCTGTAGTCAGTCCCAGCTGCTTGGGAGGTGGAGGCAGGAGGATCACTTGAGTCTAGCCTGGGCGACGTAGTGAGACTCCATGTCTTAAGTAGATAGATAAATAGGTAGGTAAATAGATAAGATCGATTAGATAGATAGATAGTATGTATAGGAATTATATACACCAGTGGTTTTCAGACTTTAGCATGCATCCAAATCACCTAGAGGATTTATTAAAACACAGATTTTCATTTCTGATTCAGTAGGTTTGGAGTGTGGACCCAAGAATTTGCATTTCTCCCAGGTTCCTGGGCTATGACGCCACAGGTCTGGGGAGCACAGTTTGAGAATCTCTGATGTCCACCAACTTGAAGATAGTGATCACTTTTTGAGGGGGAGTAGAATTGGATGGGGAGGAGTCCAGAGGGTCTTCAACTCTATTTGTAATATTTAATTTCTTTAAAAAAAGATCTGAAAAAATGATGCAGTGTGACTTGACAAAGCTGGATGAATGCTTATGTTTTTTTTTTTCTCTGTGTGTGAAACACTTAAAGAAAAAGGATCCTATTTGCTGTGTAATCCTGAGAATGGACTGCAAGAGAGGAAAAACTGGGCGTCTGCTTGGGAATCTATTGTGGAAACCCAGGTGAGAGGTGCTGCTGGCTCACGCAGTGGGGTGGAGGGGAAGGGCAGCAAGGAAGGAGAGATGCAAGCAGTTGTGAGGGAGGTTTTGGTGGGAGCATTGACTGCATGTGGTAATTGGTTGGTTTAGAGTTTAGGGGAGGGAGGAATCAAGTCACACACACCTGGTCTGTAACCTGAGTGGGTGGTTGGGTCATGAGCCCATGACAGAGGGAACCCTGGAGGAGGGGCATGTGGGGACTGGGGAGTTTTGCAGTGGACAGCCCATACCTTGATAGGCCAGTGAGCAAAGCATAGGACAGACCTGGGCTGCAGTGCAGACTTAGAAAGCAGCAGAGTTCAGATGGCTGCCAGTGTCCCAGGTGTGGGTGAGGTTACCTGGGCCTTTGGCAGACCTGGAGGAATGCCATCACCTAAGGCAGGGCTTGGCCAACCACAGCTTCTGCTTGTTTTTGCGTAGCCTGAGAGCTGGGAATGCTTTTATCTTTTTAAATGTTAGGGGGAGACTTCAAGGAAGATATAATTCACAAACCATAACATTTGACATTTTAAAGTGTACAATTCAGTGATATTTAGCATATTTACAAGGTTGTACAATCATCACCACTGTCTAATTCAGGAACATTTTAGCCAAAAAGAGACCCCATCCCTGTCAGCAGCTATTCCACCCCCTGCCTCCCCAGCCTCTGGGAGCCACAAATCTATGTTCTGTGTCTGAATTTGCTGTTTCTGGACGTTTCATGTAAATGGAATCTTACAGCATGTGGCCTTTTTGTCAGGCTTATTTCACTGAGCATGATGTTTCCAAGGTTCACCCATGTTGCAGCATGAATTAGTGCTTTATTTTTTATGGCTGAATAATATTCCGTTTATGGATGTACCACATTTTGTCTATCCATTCATCTGCCAGTGGACACTTGGCTTGTTTCCACTGTTTGGCAGTTGTGGATAATGCTTCCATGAACATTCATGTATGAGTGTGTGTGTGTGTGTGTTTTCATAGGTACATACTGGGCAGTGGAGTTGCTGGGTCGTGTGGTGACTGTGCTTAACCTTTTGAGGAGCGGCCAGACCGCTTTCCACAGTGGCTGCATTTTACTTTCTCACCAGTGATGTTTGAGGATTTCAGTTTTTCCACATTCCCCTATGTTGTTACTGATTTTTGTATTATAGCCATCCTCATGGGTGTAAAATGCCATCTTGTCACACTTCTGATCTGCGTTTGCCTTGATGACTGGTGAAGCTGAGCATCTTTCATGTATGTGCCTGTTGGCCATCTGTGTATCTACTTTGGAGAAATGTCTGTTCAAGTCCTTTGCCCATTTTAAAAATTTTATTTATTTATTTTTTTGAGACAGGGTCTCACTGTCACCCAGGCTGGAGTGTTGTGGCACGATCACAGCTCACTGCAGCCTTGGTCTCCTGGACTCAAAGGATCCTCCCACCTCAGCCTCATGAGTAGCTGGGCCTATAGGCACATGCCAACATGCCTGGCTAATTTTTAAATTTAGTTTTTGTAGACAGGAGGTCTTACTATGTTACCCTGGCTGGTCTGGAACTCCTAGGCTCAAGTGATCCTCCCGCCTTGGCCTCCCAAAGTGCCAGGATTACAAGTGTGAGCCACCAATGCCTGACCCTTTGCACATTTTTAAATTGAGTTGTTTTTTTTTGAATCTTTTGAGTTGTTCACCAGACATCCACATGGAGATGTCAAGGAAGCAAGCCTTGGGTTCTGAGGAGAGGCTGGGAATGGAGTTTTACCTTTGAAAGTTGTCAGCAGGCAGCGATGAAGTCCTGAGTCTGGGTGAGCTCTCCCAGGGAGTGTGGCAGAGGCCTGAGCTCTGAACTCTGGGGGACCCCACTACGTGGACTCAGAGATGAGGAGCTGCCAGAATGTAGTTTCCTGGAAACCAATTATATAAGGTGTTTAAGGAGGGAGTTATCAATCATGGTAGATGCTATTGATAGATCAAGGAAGACTGGGGCTGTGCTTTGACTGTTGTGTTTAGTGATGTGGAGGCCACCTGTGCTGACTGTGGTAAGGTCAGTTTGGGTGCAGTGGCAGTGAGTTGGAGAGAATGAGAGGACAGAGCTGGGCGTGGGGTTTGCCTGAGCTGGGCTCGGGGCCAGTTTCATGGTAACACACTGTTTGTAGTAATAGGAGAGTGCAGGAACCTGGGGTGGGGCTTGGGAACTGGCGGAAATGCTCTCTGATTGCTTCTGTTTTTCTGGTAAAATAGGATGATCTCGTTAGATGATCAGCTGAGAGTGAAGGTGGGGGAACAGGTGGTACATGTTTGGAGAAGGAGAGTGTGAGCTTCCAGCTAGCCTAAGGCCACTCGGGACACACCTATCACTTTTATTGACTCACTGCAATAAGCGGGGCTGCATACTGGCGGGACTTGCATATCTTCATCAGAGGGACAGAGAGTCATCTGAGAGGGCACGGGGCAGGAGTCCTTCGGGGCCTCTCTGACCTGGCCCGGGGCAGGGAGCTGGGGGTGGAAGTGCTATGAGTGCTAATAGGGAGCAGGGGGTCAGAGGAACAGAGGATATGGGAATGGGTGGTGGAGCTGGGAGAGACTGGAGCTTTGCCAATGGGGGCCTGGGCTGAGCAGGGCTCAGAGCATGTGGTGATGAGCCTTATGGCAGGTGAGGCTCAAGGCCCAGTGTGTGCTTAGGGAAGTGGGCAGCAGAGCGGTTGAGGGACCCGTGGGTGTATCACAGGGGTAGGGTGTTGAGGAAGTTCCAAAGCAAGCTAATAGGGGTTATGGCTGGAGAGAGGCCCAGTGTGTGTGCTAATGGGGGATAGTGTGGTAGAGGCACCAGGATGTGTGCTAATAGGCCTCTGAGGCCTCGTGTGTGGTGATGGGGGTGTGTATGGTGTTAGTGCTGTGTGTGTGTCTGTGGGGGCCTGCAGGGTAGGAGAGAATGGGGTGCTTATGGAGGGGAGGTGGTTGAAGGACTCGAGTGCTGGGTGTGCGCTTGTGGGGGTTGTGCCGTGGTGGGTGTGTGCATGTGCTAATAAAGGTCTGGGAGTTGGAGCCCAGTGCATGCTAATGGAACAGAGCTGGAGGGACCTCATGGAGGGATCTGATGGAGGGAGGATGGTGGGAGACCTGAGCCTGTGCTAGTGGGGATGAGGATTGTGGATCTCTGTGAGGTAGGGGGTGGTGGTGGTGCGGGAAGGGTCTTGGTACTGTCAGAGGCCCGGTGCACTAAGGGTCAAGTTGGTGTGAGGTGCACGTGTGTCCCTGAGCACGAGGACACTCTAGGAAGGGGCAGCCGGATGGTTTAAGGCGTTCTAGAGACTGCTACTGTGGGTTTGGAGCCATAGAGGCACTGAAGTGTGTGCCATTGCTGGGAGAGTCAGCAGTGTGAGGTCTGGAGTACGCTCAAGAGCGCCAGAACAGTGTGATCTTGTGTGCTTGCGTCTGTGGGGTACTGGAATGTGTTGAGGTTCCAGGGAATACTGATGCAGGGGATGAGTAGAGCCGTGGAGGGGATAAAAATAAATTTAAAAGGCCAGGTGCAGTGGCTCATACCTGTAATCCCAGCAATTTGGGAGGCTGACGCAGGAGGATTGCTTGAGGCCAGGAGTTCAAGGCCAGCCTGGGCAACATCGTGAGACCCAGTCTCTACAAAAAAAATACAAAAATTAGCTGGATGTGGTGATGCACACCTGTAGTCCCAGCTACTAAGGAGGCAGAGGTGACAGGATTGCTTGAGTTTGAGGCTGCATTGAGCTATGATTGCACCACTGCACTCCAGCCCGAGTGACAGAGTCAGACCCTATGTCAAAAAAAAAAAAAAAAAAAAAAGGAAGAAAATCATAGAATTTTGGAGATGAGTAAAGTTTAGGCAAATTTAAATGAAGTAGTGTTTTGATCGGCTCAAAGCCACGTAGAACTGAGTGTAAAGGGGCCAAGATCTAGTCTGGACTGCAAAGTGGTCCTCTTTCCTTGGAGACTACCAGGTTAACATAGATGTGCAGGATTATCTCCAGAAACTCCTTATCTGAAGGTCTGCCCTGTTTGGGAACTGAGGTTGCTTCTGTGTGTCAGAGTGACTTTGATCCTCCAGGAAAGCGTGGGATGTTTTATTCCAACTGATAAGACTTCAAACTGCAAAATTTCTGGTAGTCTGTGATTGTAGAGAACAGAATTTCTAGGCAGTAAAAAAAGGAGTCTTCATCCAAAGGGGGTTTTTGACACTTTATGGCTGCAGTGTGTTCTTAGGAGAAATGCCGTTTCCTGTTAACTTTGTGGTTTCATTGACGTCTTGTCCCAGCTCTGTATATGGGAGTGGATTTTGTTTTCTCAAGGAGGAGGTAGGAACAAGCTTCCTGTCCTGGATTTTTCATGGCTGGCTTCTCTCAGGCCTCTAGTCACAGTGTGAAGGTCACCTCCTCAGAGAGGTCTCCTGGGGTGCTTCCTCCAGGGAGTTCCTACACAGTTACTCTCTATCTTTGAACCCCCATCACAGGATGATGATAGACCTATTTGTTTACTTGTTTATTGTCTGTCTTCCCCACTGGACTTTTCCCCTAAGCTCCAGCAGGATAGGAACCATGCTGGTGTAATTCACTGTGTGTGTGTCTCCAGCACCCACTGTAGGGCTGGGCACATAGAAGCTGCTCAGGACATGTTGCGGGAATGAGCAGCCGGAAGTCAGTGATGGAGGTGAAGAGAGCAGACTGGGACAGAGAGACTCTGATGGGCTTCCCCATGGCCCTGCTCTGTCCTGGGGCTCGAGAACCTGAGGAAACCTGGACTTGAGGCAGGAGGAGAGCCCTGGGAAAGTTGGACCGTTTGGACTATGGCGATTTGTCTGGGTACATAGCTGCAGTTTCTGTTTACACACTTCCTGTTTGGTACTTTGTGGCAGGGTGTTTCCCGACCAGTCCCTGGGCGCCAACTAGAGTATGGACTGACCAGGTACCTGGATGGAGACCTGAGCTAGAGAAGGAGATGCGCTTGGGAGGTAACCCTGCATGTCACAGCTGTCTCTGACCCAGTTCTGTCCCAGTGCCCCAGCATTCCAGTGTTGTTTAGCTGGCTCCCACTGGCATGGCCACATCCACTGTTAAAGTCTCCATATACTTCCATTCTGCTCCATTCTGCTTCTGTAAATCACTTCTGCCATCCACGGTCCTACTTCAGGCTTCTCCGCAGCCAGGCCCCTCCACCATGGCCTTGCACGGCTCCAGCGGTAGAGCCCACACATTATCAGTGGTTACTTATCGCTGGTGTGACATCTGAGTGGTCATCTCTCCAATCTCATCGCTGTTATTCTAGCTCATGTACTTGTCAGCTCCTGTCCGTGGTCATAACCAGGGCTTCTTAATAACTAGTCTCCCAGCCTCAGTCTCTTTCACCCCAAATCTACCTTTCATAACTGCTGAAGAGTAGCTTTTATTTCTTAAAACTGTTTAGGGGATTCTGAGTACCTCCCAGGGAACAGGACAGCTGCTTAGCTGAGTTCGACAGAGGCCCTCAGCTTCCCAGCCTCCACCTGCTACCGTAAGCAGCCTCCTTCTGCTGTCCTTTGTCCACCCTCTGTCCCTATCCCACCAGTTGACTAATACATTTTGCTTTCATTTTACTGAATATTCATGAGCATCTATTTAATGCATGCTACTGTGAGTCGGACAGAGTCAGACACAAACACCTCCCACCTAACCTAATCTAGAGGAACCCACATTTTAGTTTGTAATAAAAAGTAATGATTATGGAAACAGCTAACATTGGGCATTTGGGATAAGCCTGGTGTTCGATACCTGCTTTAATCCCCACGGTAACGGGGCAGCTTACAGGACCCTTGAGTAGAAGAGGCATCAGAATACATTTTTGGAAATGAAAGGAAGTGAAAGCTGACTGTCATGACTTCTTGTTTCATTGTGTATTTTAGGAAATTGCAGAGGCCATCAACATGGAAAAGCAGCCCCAGAACAGCAGGAGAGGCCTCACCCCCCGAGAGGTGCCGCCAGCTGTTGGGCTGCTGCTGATCATGGCCCTGATGAATACTCTGCTCTACCTCTGCCTCGACCACTTCTTCATCGCTCCTCAACAATCCGCTGTGGACCCCACACACTGTCCCTATGGTCACTTCAGGATAGGACAGATGAAAAACTGCTCACCTTGGCTGTCCTGCGAGGAGCTGAGAACAGAAGTGAGACAGCTGAAGCGTGTTGGGGAAGGAGCTGTAAAGAGAGTGAGTCCGGGTTCATTTGTGATTGCTGTCATCATGTTATTTCGCTTAACACAGTGTCCTCCAGCTCCATCCATGCTGGCACGGATTACGGAATTTCATCCTTTGTTACTGCCAAAGTGTACTCCATTGCATATGTGCACCACATTTGCTTTGGTTGATTCTGTATCTTGGCAATTGTGAATAGTGCTGCAGTAGGCATAGGTTTCAGCCCTTGGGGAAGCACTGTGGCATCCAGTGTTAGGAGCCCTGCTAGCTCTACGTTTTTATTGTTGAGCTCAATAATCTTATATCTGGCACTTTATCTTTTTTTTTTGAGAGTCTCACTCTGTCACCCAGGCTGGAGTGCAATGGCGCCATCTCGGTGCACTGCAATCTCCACCTCCTGGGTTCAAGCGATTCTCGTGACTCAGCCTCCCGAGTAGCTGGGACTATGGGCATAAGCCACCACGCCTGGCTGATTTTTTAATTTCAGTAGAGATGGGGTTTCACCATGTTGGCCAGGCTGGTCTTGAACTCCTGACCTTAAGTGATCTACCTGCCTCGGCCTCCCAATCGGACTTTATCTTAATAAGTAATCCAAGGCAGGAAAAAAGTCAAATGCATAAAAGAGTGCCATAGTGATAGAAAACTAGAAACAAAACTTTTAGAATAGTTCATTAAATGATGGTCCATCCACTTGACGGAATATTCTGCAACTGTTGTGTAGTTAGGAACCCCAAGAGGCAACATGAATAAAACCTTATGATGATAAGTGAAGAAAACAAGATATAAAATTGTATAATTGACTTTTCAACTGTGAAATTATGTGTATATGTAGATAAATACAAAAATGGTCAGGCGCAGTGTCTTATACATGTAATCGCAGCACTTTGGGAGGCGGAGGTGGGCGGATTACTTAAGCACAGGAGTTCCGGACCAACCTGGGCAACATGGCAAAACCCAGTTTCTACAAAAATACAAAAATTAGCCTGGCATAATGGTGCACGCTACTTGGGAAGCTGAGGTGGGAGAATCTCTTGAGCCTGGGGAGTTTGAGGCTACAGTAAGCCATGATCTTGCCACTGCATTCCACCCTGGGTGACAGAGCAAGATGCTGTCTCCGAAGGAAAAAAGAAAAATATGAAAATGATAGAAATTGTGCTAGGGTGAAAGGGGGATTATGGGCAATTTCTTTTCCTGTTTTTCAAACTCTGTGATGGTATTATACTATTTTTAACAATTTATTTTTAATTGGCACGTAATAATTATCCATATTTATGGGGTACACAGTGATGTTTCCATACCTACTTACAATGTGTAGTTAGCGGATCAGGGCATATCTGCCATCTCAAACATGTATCACTTCTTTTGGTTGGGAACATTCAATATCTTCTCTTCTGGCTATTTGAAAGTGTATAATATATTGTTAATTATAGTCATCCTATGGTGCTGTGAAACACTGGAACTTGCTTCTCCTATCTAGCTGTAATTTTGTATCCTTTAACAAATCTCTGCCTATCCTCGCCTTTGCTCTACCCTTCCCAGCCTCTAGAAAACTGTTAGGCTTTTTACTTCTTTGAGTAAGCTTTTTTAAACTTCTGCATATGAATGAGAACTTGTAGTGTTTAACTTTCTGTTCCTAGTTTATTTCACGTAACATAATGTCCTCCAGTTCCTTTCATGTTGCCATAAATGACAGATTTCCTTCTTTTTTATAGCTGAATAGTATTCTATTTTGTATATATGCCACATTTTCTTTATCCATTCATCTGCTGAAGGACACTTACGTTGATTCCATATCTTGGCTATTGTGAATAGTGCTGCAATAAACATTGGGATGCACATATCTCTTTTTTTGTTGTTGTTTTTTGAGACGGAGTTTCCCTCTTGTTGCCCAGGCTGGAGTGCAATGATGCAGTCTCAACTCACTACAACCTCCACTTCTGGGTTCAAGCAATTCTCCTGCCTCAGCCTCCTGAGTAGCTGGAGTTACAGGCATGTGCCACCATGCCCGGCTAATTTTATATTTTTAGTAGAGATGGGGTTTCTCCATGTTGGCCAGGCTGGTCTTGAACTCCTGACCTTGTGATCCGCCCACCTCGGCCTCCCAAAGTGCTGGGATTACAGGCGTGAGCCACTTAGCCTGGCCGTGCATATCTCTTTGATATATTGATTTCCTTTCCTTTGGGTATGTACCCAGTAATGGAATTGCTGGATCATATGGTAGTTCTGTTTGTAATTTTCTGCGGAACCTCCATACTGTTTTCCATAATGGCTGTACTAATTTACATTCTCACTAACAGAGTATAAGAGTTCCCATTTCTCTGCATCTTCACCAGCATTTGTTATTTTTTGTTTTTTTGATAATGGCCATCCTAACTGGGGTGAGATGGTATCTCATTGTGATTTTGGTTTGCATTTTCCTGATGATTAGTAACACTGAGCATTTTTTCACAAATTTATTGGCCATTTGTATGTCTTCTTTCAAGAATGTCAGTTTAGATCATTTGCCCATTTTTTGATCATATTGTTATTTTTTTCTGTTGAGATGTTTGAGTTCCTTGGATATTGATCCCTTGTTAGATGAATAGCTTGCAAATATTTTCTCCCATTATGTAGTTTGTCTCTTAACTCTATTTGTTTCCTTTGCTGGGAAGAAGGTTTTTGGTTTGTTATAATCCCATTGGTTTATTTTTGCTTTTTTTTTTTTTTTTTTTT
Source organism: Gorilla gorilla gorilla (assembly GCF_029281585.2). Taxonomy (NCBI): domain Eukaryota; kingdom Metazoa; phylum Chordata; class Mammalia; order Primates; family Hominidae; genus Gorilla; species Gorilla gorilla. The sequence continues at coordinate 78,374,582 of NC_073231.2, read as the reverse complement.
TTTTGACTGAGTCTTGCTCTATCGCCCAGGCTGGAGTGCTGTGACATGATCTTGGCTCACTGCAACCTCCACCTCCCAGGTTCAAGAGATTCTCGTGCCTCAGCCTCCTGAGTAGCTGGGATTACAGGTGTGTGCCACCACACCTGGCTAATTTTTGTATTTTTAGTAGAGACAGGGTTTCACCATGTTGGTCAGGCTGGTCTCGAACTCCTGACCTCGTGATCTGCCTGCCTTGGTCTCCCAAAGTGCTGGGATTACAGGCATGAACCTGTAATCACCTGGCAAGAATACTTTTTTTTTTTTTTTGGTAGAGATGGAGTCTTGCTCTGTCACCCAGGCTGGATTGCAGTGGTGTGATTTTGGCTTACTGCAACCTCTGCCTCCCGGGTTCAAGCAATTCTTCTGCCTCAGCCTCTCGAGTAGCTGGGACTACAGGTGCACGTCGCCATGCCTGGCTGATTTCTTTTCTATTTTAGTAAAGACGGGGTTTCACTGTGTTGCCCAGGCTGGTCTTGAACTCCTGAGCTCAGGCAATCCGCCTGCCTTGGCCTCTCAAAGTACCAGGATTACAGGCATGAGCCTCTGCGCCTGGCTAGAATAATTATTTTTTACATAGGCTTTTTAAATTGCCTTTGATGGAACTCTGTTCCATAAGGAATCTCAGATAAGACTTTCTAAAGCTGAGTCCCGCCATAGGTTTGTACCTTCAAATACTTACGAGTTGGGTAAGTTCCTCTCCTCTTGATGTCCCTAGATAACTTGGGGCTCCTGGGCCTGTCAGAAAGTGACATTCTATACTTACCATGGGTCAGGAACCCTGTACAGGGACTGTGTAGACAAAGTATGAGCTCAGTTTTCCCAAGGGCTTTTACTGGCTTTACAAGTCAAGGTTGACTCCGTAAAGGAAAGCATGCCATTCTAGTCAAACCCTTGGTAAAATAACCAGTCTTTTCAATAGTGTCCTGTTACAAAAGAAAACAGATTCTGATTGTATTTATGAAAATAACTATTGCCATAAATTAAGAATACTCACAAATAGTTTTTAAATTCTGGAGAAATCAGGTAGAAACAAATATGCACCAAATTTTATTCACAGGAGTGTACTTTACTCAGTTGCTACAAGCTGTAAATAGCTTAAAAGAAATTTCCCTGACTCTGAAAAAGCAAAGAATCAGCAGCATTTTAAACAAAAAGGTTACTTCAGACTTTTATTAGTTTAGTCCATGCATTTAACTTGTTTGATATTTATGAACATTTCAGCTTTCCATGAGAGTTCTAAAAGTTTTTTTCCCTTATTCTAATGTCATAATCTCCAAAGTTATCAGAAACTTGCATTCAAGAGCACATATCAAAGTTTTATAGCTGATTATAAAACCATCTTCTAAAGAGGACCAAATTAAAACAGCAGTTATCTTTGGATGAGAAAAGCATTTTAGGGAAGCCACAAAGACACAATTGACAAGGAAATTTGTTAATCTGTGGCACACAATAATTCAACACAACAGTTATTACTGATGACATATACTGAGGCATATCAGAATTGTAGGAATTTTATACAGTTTTGCAGCACATAACTTTATATCACAAATTTATATGAATATAACCCAAAGAAAGTTAAACACCATTTTCTATCTGACAGTGTTTCCTGCATGATTTTAATACATTAAATAAGCTGAATATGTCTTTTGTACTTTAGGGGACTTAATTTTTAAAAATTTTTTATTTTAACTTAGAGCTTGATTTTGAAAGGTTTGTTAAATACCAAACGTTTAAAACATTGGATATTACAAAATGGAGTCTTAGGTTTCCGTAAGTCATTCATTTAGCCAAAATAACTCAAAAATTTTAAAAAGGAAAAACCATTATTCTGATAGGAGACTCAGCTTTCCAAACAAGACCCAATGAAGATAGCATGAGGCTGATTGCCTCCTCTCTTTCCCCTCCCCCTTTTTTCTTTTGTAGTTTACTTAAAAGGTAAATAAAAACCTTTCATTATCTTTTAATATTCCATAAAAATCCTTTTTAAAAGAGAAAACCGAATTTTATGTTTCCATTAGTGTATTTTTAACGTTAAAGCCAGTTTTAATTAAATTTTATAAATCTGTCTAGTTCTAATTAGTTTGACCATAAGGTAAGATTTTTTTTTATTTTTTATTTTTTTCAAGACGCAGTCTCTCTCTGTTTCCCAGGCTGGAGTGCAATGGCATGGTCTCGGCTCACTGCAGCCTCCATCTCCTGGGTTCAAGCGATTCTCCTGCCTCAGCCTCCCGAGTAGCTGGGACTATAGGCATGTGCCACCACACCTGGCTAATTTTTGTATTTTTAGTAGAGACATGGTTTCACTATGTTGGCCAGGCTGGTCTCGAACTCTTGACCCCTTGATCTACCTGCCTCGGCCTCCCAAAGTGTTGGTATAACAGGCGTGAGCCACCGCACCTGGCCTGCCATAAGGTAAGATTTTTATGAATCTTTTATAACCCTTTACAATTGTTTTTTTCTTAGAACAAAACTGTTTTAAGAAAACTCTGTTGTGCTTTTATTCCAATTTCCAATTTATGGAAAAACTGCATAACGTGACTTAAACTTTAGCCAATATGTTCACACACAGAATCTCTTACAATTAAGTTTTTATAACCCTTTCACAACTTGTTCAAACCTTTAGACTTTTCCTATCTCATTTAAAACAGTCCTTTAACATTCTAAACTTAGGCAAGAAATCCACATTCCCATGCCTGCTCATAATCTTTTACCAAAAGTACATTTTACTTCCCTTACGTGCCTTGCGTATAGAACTGTTTCTTCAGTAGTCTCAAGTGCATATTACACTGTTAACTCAGCGACTTTTACTTTTGGTGGAAAGCCTGGTGAGTAAGCAATTTCAATTACATACCAGGAGTGGAGCCTAGGACACCAGAAGGTCTGACTGTTTCCAGTGTAGCTAGGGAGTGTGGCTAACTCCACATGTCTCAGGCCTTACCTAGCTATAAAGCAGGCAAGTTGTACAGTAAGAGTCATAGTGGCATTTTATGAAGTATTTAACAGGCCTAACAACCTTTGAATTGTACAACATTTCTTGCATAAATTGCCTTTTCATGAATACGTTCACGACTGACAGAGACCATCTACAACATGCTTGGACTTTCAGACTTTTCCTAAACATCCCTCTTTTTAAACAGTCATTTTACTTTAGGACCAGATTTTACCATACAAGATCTTTTCTTATATAAAATTTCTTGGCTGGGTGTGGTGGCTCACGCCTGTAATCCCAGCACTTTGGGAGGTCGGGGCAGAAGGATCACTTGAGGTCAGGAGTTAAGAGACCAGCCAACATGGTAAAACCCCGTCTCTATTAGAAATACTAATATTAGCCGGGCGTGGTGCTGGGTGCATATATTCCCAGCTATTCGGGAGGCTGAGGCAGGAGAATTGCTTGAAGCCGAAGCCGGGAGGCGGAGGTTGCAGTGAGCCGAGATTGCACCATTGCACTCCAGCCTGGGGTACAAGAGTGAGCCTCCGTCTTAAAAAAAAAAAGTCTTGGGGGTGAAGCCAAGATGGCCGAATAGGAACAGCTCCAGTCTACAGTGCCCAGCGTGAGCGACGCAGAAGACGGGTGATTTCTGCATTTCCAACTGAGGTACCAGGTTCATCTCACTGGGGAGTGCAGGACAGTGGGTGCAGCGCACCATGCGTGAGCCGAAGCAGGGCGAGGCATTGCCCCACCCGGGAAGCGTAAGGAGTCAGGGAGTCCCTTTTCTAGTCAAAGAAAGGGGAGACAGATGGCACCTGGAAAATCGGGTCACTCCCACCCTAATACTGCACTTTTCCAGCGAGCTTAACAAGTGGCACACCAGGAGATTATATCCTGCACATGGCTCGGAGGGTCCTACGCCCACGGAGTCTCAGTGATTGCTAGCACAGCAGTCTGAGATCAAACTGCAAGGCCGCAGCGAGGCTGGGGGAGGGGCGCCCGCCATTGCTCAGGCTTGAGTAGGTAAACAAAGCAGCCGGGAAGCTCAAACTGGGTGGAGCCCACCACAGCTCAAGGAGGCCTGCCTGCCTCTATAGGCTCCACCTCTGGGGGCAGGGCACAGACAAGCAAAAGACAGTAATAACCTCTGCGGATTTAAATGTCCCTGTGTGACAGCTTTGAAGAGAGTAGTGGTTCTCCCAGCATGCAGCTTGAGATCTCAGAATGGGCAGACTACCTCCTCAAGTGGGTCCCTGACCCCCGAGTAGCCTAACTGGGAGGCAACCCCCAGTAGGGGCAGACTGACACCTCACACGGCCAGGTACTCCTCTGAGACAAAACTTCGAGAGGAATGATCAGGCAGCAGCATTTGCGGTTCACCAATATCTGCTGTTCTGCAGCCCCCGCTGCTGATACCCAGACAAACAGGGTCTGGAGTGGACCTCCAGTAAACTCCAACAAACCTGCAGCTGAGGGTCCTGACTGTTAGAAGGAAAACTAACAAACAGAAAGGACGTCCACACCAAAAACCCATCTGTACGTCACCATCATCAAAGACCAAAAGTAGATAAAACCACAAAGATGGGGAAAAAACAGAGCAGAAAAACCGGAAACTCTAAAAATCAGAGCGCCTCTCCTCCTCCAAAGGAACGCAGCTCCTCACCAGCAATGGAACAAAACTGGACGGAGAATGACTTCGACGAGTTGAGAGAGGAAGGCTTCAGATGATCAAACTACTGCGAGCTAAAGGAGGAAGTTCGAACCAATGGCAAAGAAGTTAAAAACTTCGAAAAAAAATTAGACGAATGGATAACTAGAATAACCAATGCAGAGAAGTCCTTAAAGGACCTGATGGAGCTGAAAACCACGGCACAAGAACTATGTGACGAATGCACAAGCCTCAGTAACCTATGCGATCAACTGGAAGAAAGGGTATCAGTGATGGAAGACGAAATGAATGAAATGAAGCGTGAAGAGAAGTTTAGAGAAAAAATAATAAGAAACGAACAAAGCCTCTAAGAAATGTGGGACTATGGGAAAAGACCAAATCTACGTCTGATTGGTGTACCTGAAGGTGACGGGGAGAATGGAACCAAGTTGGAAGACACTCTGCAGGATATTATCCAGGAGAACTTCCCCAATCTAGCAAGGCAGGACAACATTCACATTCAGGAAATACAGAGAACGCCACAAAGATACTCCTCGAGAAGAGCAACTCCAAGACACATAATTGTCAGATTCACCAAAGTTGAAATGAAGGAAAAAATGTTAAGGGCAGCCAGAGAGAAAGGTCAGGTTACCCACAAAGGGAAGCCCATCAGACTCAGCAGAAACTCTACAAGCCAGAAGAGAGTGGGGGCCAATATTCAACATTCTTAAAGAAAAGAATTTTCAACCCGGAATTTCATATCCAGCCAAACTAAGCTTCATAAATGAAGGAGAAATAAAATACTTTACAGACAAGCAAATGCTGAGAGATTTTGTCACCACCAGGCGTGCCCTACAAGAGCTGCTGAAGGAAGCACCAAACATGGAAAGGAACAACCAGTACCAGCCACTGCAAAAACATGCCAAGTTGTAAAGACCATCAAGGCTAGGAAGAAACTGCATCAACTAACAAGGAAAATAACCAGCTAACATCATAATGACAGGATAAAATTCACACACAGCAATACTATCGTTAAATCTAAATGGGCTAAATTCTCCAATGAAAAGGCACAGACTGGCAAATCGGATAAAGACTCGAGACCCATCGGTGTGCTGTATCAGGAAACCCATCTCACGTGCAGAGACACACATAGGCTCAAAATAAAAGGATGGAGGAAGATCTACCAAGCAAATGGAAAACAAAAAAAGGCAGGGGTTGCAATCCTAGTCTCTGATAAAACAGACTTTAAACCAACAAAGATCAAAAGAGACAAGGCCATTACATAATGGTAAAGGGATCAATTCAACAAGAAGAGCTAACTATCCTAAATATATATGCCCCAATACAGGAGCACCCAGATTCATAAATAAGTCCTTAGTGACCTACAAAGAGACTTAGACTCCCACACAATAATAATGGGAGATGTTAACACCCCACTGTCAACATTAGATCAGTGAGACAGAAAGTTAACAAGGATACCCAGGAATTGAACTCAGATCTGCATCAAGTGGACCTGATAGACATCTACACAACTGTCCACCCCACGTCAACAGAATATACATTCTTTTCAGCACCACACCACACCTATTCCAAAATTGACCACATACTTGGAAGTAAAGCACTCCTCAGTAAAAGAACAGAAATCATAACAAACTGTCTCTCAGACCACAGTGCAATCAGACTAGAACTCAGGATTAAGAAACTCACTCAAAACGGCTCAACTACATGGAAACTGAACAACCTGCTCCTGAATGACTACTGGGTACATAACGAAATGAAGGCAGAAATAAAGATGTTCTTTGAAACCAACGAGAACAAAGACACAAGATACCAGAATCTCTGGGACACATTCAAAGCAGTGTATAGAGGGAAATTAAAAGCACTAAATGCCCACAAGGGAAAGCAGGAAAGATCCAAAATTGACACCCTAACATCACAATTAAAAGAACTAGAAAAGCAAGAGCAAACACATTCAAAAGCTAGCAGAAGGCAAGAAATAACTAAAATCAGAGCAGAACTGAAGGAAATAGAGACACAGAAAACCCTTCGAAAAATTCGTGAATCCAGGAGCTGGTTTTTTGAAAAGATCAACAAAATTAATAGACCGCTAGCAAGACTAATAAAGAAGAAAAGAGGGAAGAATCAAACAGACGCAATAAAAAATGACAAAGGGGATGTCACCACCGATCCCACAGAAATACAAACTACCATCAGAGAATAGTGTAAACACCTCTATGCAAATAAACACTAAAATCTAGAAGAAATGGATAAATTCCTCAACACATACACCCTCCCAAGACTAAAGCAGGAAGAAATTGAATCTCTGAATAGACCAATAACAGGCTCTGAAATTGTGGCAATAATCAATAGCTTACCAACCAAAAAGAGTCCAGGACCAGATGGATTCACAGCCAAATTCTACCAGAGGTACAAGGAGGAGCTGGTACCATTCCTTCTGAAACTATTCCAATCAATAGAAAAAGAGGGAATCCTCCCTAACTCATTTTATGAGGCCAGCATCATCCTGATAATACCAAAGCCTGGCAGAGACACAACAAAAAAAGAGAATGTTAGACCAATATCCTTGATGAACATTGATGCAAAAATCCTCAATAAAATACTGGCAAAGCGAATCCAGCAACACATCAAAAGGCTTATCTACCGTGATCAAGTGGGCTTCATCTCTGGGATGCAAGGCTGGTTCAACATACGAAAATCAATAAACGTAATCCAGCATATAAACAGAACCGAAGACAAAAACCACATGATTATCTCAATAGGTGCAGAAAAGGCCTGTGACAAAATTCAACAACACTTCATGCTAAAAACTCTCAATAAATTAGGTATTGATGGGATGCACCTCAAAATAATAAGAGCTATCTATGGCAAACCCACAGCCAATATCATACTGAATGGACAAAAACTGGAAGCATTCCCTTTGAAAACTGGCACAAGACAGGAATGCCCTCTGTCACCACTCCTATTGAACATAGTGTTGGAAGTTCTGGCCAGGGCAATCAGGCAGGAGAAGGAAATAAAGGGCATTCAATTAGGAAAAGAGGAAGTCAAATTGTTCCTGTTTGCAGATGACATGACTGTATGTCTAGAAAACCCCATCATCCCAGCCCAAAATCTCAAGCTGATAAGCAACTTCAGCAAAGTCTCAGGATACAAAAATCAATGTTCAAAAATCACAAGCATTCTTATACACCAATAACAGAGAAACAGAGAGCCAAATCATGAGTGAACTCCCATTCACAATTGCTTCAAAGAGAATAAAATACCTAGGAATCCAACTTACAAGCGATGTGAAGGACCTCTTCAAGGAGAACTACAAACCACTGCTCAATGAAATGAGGATACAAACAAATGTAAGAACATTCCATGCTCATAGGTAGGAAGAAGCAGTATCATGAAAATCGCCATACTGCCCAAGGTAATTCATAGATTCAATGCCATCCCCATTAAGCTACCAGTGACTTGCTTCACAGAATTGGATAAAACTACTTTAAAGTTCATATGGAACCAAAAAAGAGCCCACATCGCCAAGTCAATCCTAAGCAAAAAGAACAAAGCTGGAAGCATCATGCTACCTGACTTCAAACTATACCACAAGGCTACAGTAACCAAAACAGCATGGTACTTGGACCAAAAGAGAGATATGGATCAGTGGAACAGAACAGAGCCCTCAGAAATAATGCCGCATATCTACAACTATCTGATCTTTGACAAACCTGACAAAAACAAGCAATGGGGAAAGGATTCGCTATTTAATAAATGGTGCTGGGAAAACTGGCTAGCCATATGTAGAAAGCTGAAACTGGATCCCTTCCTTACACCTTATACAAAAATGAATTCAAGATGGATTAAAGACTTAAACGTTAGACCTAAAACCATAAAAACCCTAGAAGAAAACCTAGTTACCATTCAGGACATAGGCATGGGCAAGGACTTCGTGTCTAAAACACCAAAAGCAATGGCAACAAAAGCCAAAATTGACAAATGGGATCTAATTAAACTAAAGAGCTTCTGCACAGCAAAAGAAACCACCATCAGAGTGAACAGACTACCTACAGAATGGGAGAAAATTTTCTCAACCTACTCATCTGACAAAGGGCTAATATCCAGAATCTACAATGAACTCAAACAGATTTACAAGAAAAAACAAACAACCCCATCAAAAAGTGGGCAAAGGATATGAACAGACACTTCTCAAAAGAAGACATTTATGCAGCCTAAAAACACATGAAAAAATGCTCATCATCACTGGCCATCAGAGAAATGCAAATCAAAACCACAATAAGATACCATCTCACACCAGTTAGAATGGTGATCATTAAAAAGTTAGGAAACAACAGGTGCTGGAGAGGATGTGGAGAAATAGGAACACTTTTACACTGTTGGTGGGAGTGTAAACTGGCTCAACCCTTATGGAAGTCAGTGTGGTGATTCCTCAGGGATCTAGAACTAGAAGTACCATTTGACCCAGCCATCCCATTACTGGGTATATATCCAAAGGATTATAAATCATGCTGCTATAAAGAAACATGCACACGTATGTTTATTGCGACACTATTCACAATAGCAAAGACTTGGAACTGACCCAAATGTTCAACAGTGATAGACTGGATTAAGAAAATGTGGCACATATACACAATGGACTACTGTGCAGCCATAAAAAAGGATGAGTTGATGTCCTTTGTAGGGACATGGATGAAGCTGGAAACTATCATTCTCAGCAAACTATCGCAATGACAAAAAACGAAACACCACATGTTCTCACTCATAGGTGGGAATTGAACAATGAGAACACATGGACACAGGAAGGAGAACATCACACACTGGGGACTGTTGTGGGGTCTGGGGAGTGGGGAGGGATAGCATTAGGAGATACACCTATTGCTAAATGACAAGTTAATGGGTGCAGCACACCAACATGGCACATTTATACATAATGTAATCAACCTGCATGTTGTGCACATGTACCCTAAAACTTATAAAGTATAATAAAAAAAAAAGTATAACTTTTTTTTTTTTTTTTGCATAGCTAGGGGCCATGGCTAATTCCACATGTCCCCACGGCTTATCTAGAATCTGGTAGCTTCAAGGTAGGTAAATAGAACAGTTTTCAAAAGTCAAAGAAGCCGTTTATGACCTTAAAGCTTGTATGTTGATTTTTGTATCCTGCAACTTACTGAATTTACTTTTTTCAATTCTAAGAGTTTTTTGGTAGAGTTGTTATTTTTTTTTTTTTTTCTGTATCAGATTGTATCATCTGCAAACAGGAACAGTTTGATTTCTTCCTTACCAATTTGGATGCCCTTTATTTCTTTCTCTTGCCTAATTTCTCTGGCTAGAACTTCCAATGCTATGTTGAATACGAGTGGTGAGAGTTGTCATCCTTGTTCCATTTGTTAGAGGAAAAGCTGCAGCTTTTCCCCGTTCAGTACAATGTTATCTGCATGTCTGTCATAGGTGGCCTTTATTGGGTTAAAGTATGTTCCTTCTGTACCTAATTTGTTTGGGGTCTTTTATCATGAAGGGATGTTGAATTTTATCAAACGCTTTTTTCTGCTTCTACTGAGATGTTTGCATGGTTTTTGTCCTTCATTCTCTTGATGTGTTAATTTACTGATTTGTGTGCATTGAGCCATCCTTGCATCCCTGAGGTGAATCCTACTTGATTATGGTGTATGTTCTTTTTGATGTGCTGTTGGATTCAGTTCACTATTATTTTGTTGAGGATTTTTGCATATATATTCATTAGGAATATTGGTCTGTTGTTTCTTTTTTTGTTGTGTCTGTATCTGGTTTTGGTATCAGAGTTATGCTGGCCTCATAGAATGAGTTTAGAAGAATTCCCTCTCCTTCAATATTTTGGAATAGTTTGAGAATAATTGGTATCAGTTCTTCCTGAAAGGTTCAGTAGAATTCAGCTGTGAAGCTATCTAGTCCTGCACTTTTGTTTGTTGGGAGACTTTTATTACTGATTCAATCTCATTACTCATTATTGGTCTTTTCAGGCCTTTTGTTTCTTCTCGGTAGTGTGTATGTGTCCAGGAATTTATCCATTTCCTCTGAGTTTTTGAGTTTGTTGATGTATAGCTGTTCATTATAGTGTCTAATGCTCCTTTGTATTTCTGTGGTGTCAGGTACATGATGACTCCTTTTTTAAAAGTTTGATTTTTAAAAATGTTTTTATTTGAAAAAGAGAAAACACCAGAGGAGTGAGTTCAGTTCTCAAATAGAAGCTCGAGGAGCGGAGCCTTTGTCTCATTGGCAACCAGCATGTGCTACATTTTGTGTGGTCACTGTTTCTATGGTAACTGAGGCTTACTGACATAATAAAGGGTGACTCTAGGAACCCCTTACAGATTGTTGAATAGAGTCAGTTCCTTGTGAGGATGTATTGGAAATTCGCAAAAGGTGGGGAGATAATGTCCATGGGAGATGAGAAATAGGTCCATGGGGCTGCAGCTTGATAAATTGCTGGCTTGTATTTTCAGAGACTAGGAGACCATGGCTGCCTCCTCCATGAATGTGGAAAGGAGACAATCTTTTTTTTCTTTTTTTGAGACAGAGTCTCGCTGTGTCGTCCAGGCTGGAGTGCAGTGGTGCGATCTTGGCTCACTGCAACCTCCGCCTCCTGGGTTCAAGTGATTCTCTTGCCTCAGCCTCCTGAGTAGCTGGGATTACAGGCATGCACCACCACGCCTGGCTAATTTTTTGTATTTTTAGTAGAGACTTGCTTTCACCATGTTGGTCAGGCTATTCTCGAACTCCTGAGCTCGTGATCCACCCGCCCCAGCCTCCCAAAGTGCTGGAATTATAGGCATGAGCCACCGCACCTGGCTGGAAAGGAGACATCTTAAAGGAAGAAGCCCTTTAGGGGAAGGGAGAGAAATTTATAGAAAGTAAAACCATAAAACAAGGTACTGTTTCTTTTAAAGTTTTCTTCACTCCTTGTAGGTGCTGTGGAGGCAGCAGTTATGAAACAGAGACCCTGCTGTCTTCATGAAAGGTGCTTTTTAGTCGGGCAATCAAACACAAAGGAAAATAAGAAACAAATTTGGGATACAATATGTTAGTGATGTGTGCTGATAAGACAAAGCAGGACAAGGACAGTGAGTGGTGGGCTTGTCCCTTTAGCTGGACAGAGAAGGTCTCTGGCCAGGATGATGTGAGATCATGATGAGAGTGTACTTGGGGATATGTTCCAGTAAGAAGGAGGAGGACGATGGAGGCCCCAATATGGAATGTACCTGGTGGGCCAGGAAGGAAGCCAGTGTCACCAGAGATCATGACAAGAAAAAGGTCATGACATGAGGTCAGAGAAGGTTCAAGTCGGAGCCAGATCATGATGGGCCTTGAAGGCCTTAAAGAACCACTGGAACAATTGTAGTAGAGTAATTTGCATTTTAAAGGGATTGTCTTGGCTGCTTGTCTGTAGGCTGAAAAGTAGGGTGAAGAGTGGAAGGTTGGTCACAGCTGAACCAGGTGGTAGCAGTGGAGGCAATGAGAGGTCAATGGATCCTGGGTATCTTTTAAAGGTATTTGCAGGCCGGGTGTGGTTGTTCATGCCTGTAATCCCCACACTTTGGGAGGCTGAGGTGGGCGCATCACTTGAGGCCAGGATTTTGAGACCAACCTGGCCAACAAGGTGAAACCCTGTCCCTACTGAAAAAAAAAAAACAAAAACTGGATGTGGTGGCATGCACCTGTAATCCCAGCTACTTGGGAGGCTGAGGCAGGAGATTTGCTTGAACGTGGGAGGCGGAGGTTGCAGTGAGCCGAGATTGTACCACTGCACTCCAGCCTGGGTGACAGAGTGAGACTCTGTCTCAAAAAAGAAAAAAAAGGTATTTCCAGTACAATTTCCTAACAGATTGGATATGGAATGTAAGAGAAAGAGAGGATGACTACAGGTTCTTGGCCTGGCACCAGGAAAAACCGAGTTATCACTACCTGAGATGGGGAAGATGGAGAGGAGCAGATTCTGTGTCCAAGGTGCACACATAGTCGCGCATGTGGATCCTGGGCCGTTCGTTGGATGTGTGTGTCTGCATTTACACGAGGTCTGGAAGGAGAATAGAACTTTGGGACTTGTTATCGTTTATATGCTGTGGAAAGCATGAGGATGTGAAGGAAGTCACCAAGGAAGGGGTGTGAGTCAAGAGGAGGACTTGCAGTTAATTTCTGTCTCCTTCAAAGACATCATCTTGAGGGCCGCTCCCTTGCATCCAGGTTGCTGCAGTCGCCCAGAAGGTGTTTGGAATTTCTTTGTCAGGATTGCTTCCCACCCAGTTGCTCAAGCCAGAAACCTGGGAGTCACTTTGAGTCCTTCCATTCCCCCTTCAGTTAGGCCAAGAGCAGTTCCATCCATTCTTTTTTCGCAATGTGTCCCACATGTGTTTGATAATCTCTGCCCACTGGCCCATCTTCAGTAAATCCTCATCTCTTGCCTTCCACAGGTCTCTCTGCTTCTTTTGCTGTTCACCATGCACAGTTATCTTTTTTTGTTTGTTTGTTTGAGATGGAGCCTTGGTCTGTCACCAGGCTGGAGTGTAGTGGTGTGATCTCAGCTCACTGCAACCTCCAACTCCCTGGTTCAAGTGATTCTCCTGCCTCAGCCTCTTGAGTAGCTGGGATTACAGGCACCTGTGCCACAATGCCCAGCTAATTTTTGTATTTTTAGTAGAGACAGGGTTTCACCATGTTTGACAGGATGGTCTTGATCTCCTGACCTCGTGATCCACCTGCCTCTCCCTCACAAAGTGCTGGGATTACAGGTGTGAGCCACCCCGCCCGGCCCATGCACAGTCATCTTTTAAATGCACAGTCATCTTTGGAATTGTCAGGAGCATTGGGTCCTCTACCGAGAACAATAGGTAGCTTTGCCCCATGGCTACACTAATTGGTTTGTGAAAGACACATTGACTCTTTGCTTTTTCTTTATTATTGTTATTATTTTTTAATTATAAAAGCAGTACATTCAATTCAAATATTCAGTAGGAGGTGAAGTACAAAGCAGAAGTTCCCTTCTCCTCTTGCTGCTTTCTCTCTCCCCAATATATTCCCTGGGAATACAGTTGGAGATTGATCGCTTTGAGATTTTTTTTTATTTTTTATTTTTTAAATTTTATTTTATTATTATTATACTTTAAGTTTTAGGGTACATGTGCACAATGTGCAGGTTAGTTACATATGTATACATGTGCCATGCTAGTGTGCTGCACCCATTAACTCGTCATTTAGCATTAGGTGTATCTCCTAAAGCTATCCCTCCCCCCTCCCCGCACCCCACAACAGTCCCCAGAGTGTGATGTTCCCCTTCCTGTGTCCATGTGTTCTCATTGTTCAATTCCCACCTATGAGTGAGAATATGCGGTGTTTGGTTTTTTGTTCTTGCGATAGTTTGCTGAGAATGATGATTTCCAATTTCATCCATGTCCCTACAAAGGACATGAACTCATCATTTTTTATGGCTGCATAGTATTCCATGGTGTATATGTGCCACATTTTCTTAATCCAGTCTATCATTGTTGGACATTTGGGTTGGTTCCAAGTCTTTGCTATTGTGAATAGTGCCACAATAAACATACGTGTGCATGTGTCTTTATAGCAGCATGATTTATAGTCCTTTGGGTAATCCAGTAATGGGATGGCTGGGTCAAATGGTATTTCTAGTTCTAGATCCCTGAGGAATCGCCACACTGACTTCCACAATGGTTGAACTAGTTTACAGTCCCACCAACAGTGTAAAAGTGTTCCTATTTCTCCACATCCTCTCCAGCACCTGTTGTTTCCTGACTTTTTATTGAACGCCATTCTAACTGGTGTGAGATGGTATCTCATTGTGGTTTTGATTTGCATTTCTCTGATGGCCAGTGATGGTGAGCATTTTTTCATGTGTTTTTTGGCTGCATAAATGTCTTCTTTTGAGAAGTGTCTGTTCATGTCCTTTGCCCACTTTTTGATGGGGTTGCTTGTTTTTTTCTTGTAAATTTGTTTGAGTTCATTGTAGATTCTGGATATTAGCCCTTTGTCAGAGGAGTAGTTTGCGAAAATTTTCTCCCATTTTGTAGGTTGCCTGTTCACTCTGATGGTAGTTTCTTTTGCTGTGCAGAAGCTCTTTAGTTTAATTAGATCCCATTTATCAATTTTGGCTTTTGTTGCCATTGCTTTTGGTGTTTTAGACACGAAGTCCTTGCCCATCCCTATGTCCTGAATGGTAATGCCTAGGTTTTCTTCTAGGGTTTTTATGGCTTTAGGTCTAACGTTTAAGTCTTTAATCCATCTTGAATTAATTTTTGTATAAGGTATAAGGAAGGGATCCAGTTTCAGCTTTCTACATATGGCTAGCCAGTTTTCCCAGCACCATTTATTAAATAGCGAATCCTTTCCCCATTGCTTGTTTTTGTCAGGTTTGTCAAAGATCAGATAGTTGTAGATATGCGGCATTATTTCTGAGGGCTCTGTTCTGTTCCACTGATCTATATCTCTGTTTTGATACCAGTACCATGCTGTTTTGGTTACTGTAACCTTGTAGTATAGTTTGAAGTCAGGGTAGCATGATGCCTCCAACTTTGTTCTTTTGGCTTAGGATTGACTTGGCGATGCGGGCTCTTTTTTGGTTCCATATGAACTTTAAAGTAGTTTTTTCCAATTCTGTGAAGCAAGTCATTGGTAGCTTAATGGGGATGGCATTGAATCTATGAATTACCTTGGGCAGTGTGGCGATTTTCGTGATATTGATTCTTCCTACCCATGAGCATGGAATGTTCTTCCATTTGTTTGTATCCTCTTTTATTTCATTGAGCAGTGGTTTGTAGTTCTCCTTGAAGAGGTCCTTCACATCGCTTGTAAGTTGGATTCCTAGGTATTTTATTCTCTTTGAAGCAATTGTGAATGGGAGTTCACTCATGCTTTGGCTCTCTGTTTGTCTGTTATTGGTGTATAAGAATGCTTGTGATTTTTGTACATTGATTTTGTATCCTGAGACTTTGCTGAAGTTGCTTATCAGCTTAAGGAGATTTTGGGCTGAGATGATGGGGTTTTCTAGATATACAATCATGTCATCTGCAAACAGGAACAATTTGACTTCCTCTTTTCCTAATTGAATACCCTTTATTTCCATCTCCTGCCTAATTGCCCTGGCCAGAACTTCCAACACTATATTGAATAGGAGTGGTGAGAGAGGGCATCCCTGTCTTGTGCCAGTTTTCAAAGGGAATGCTTCCAGTTTTTGTCCATTCAGTATGATATTGGCTGTGGGTTTGTTTTAGGTAGCTTTTATTATTTTGAGATACGTCCCATTAATACCTAATTTATTGAGAGTTTTTAGCATGAAGTGTTGTTGAAGTTTGTCAAAGGCCTTCTCTGCATCTGTTGAGATAATCATGTGGTTTTTGTCTTTGGCTTTGTTTATATGCTGGATTACATTTATTGATTTTCGTATGTTGAACCAGCCTTGCATCCCAGGGATGAAGCCCACTTGATCATGGTGGATAAGCTTTTTGATGTGCTGCTGGATTCAGTTTGCCAGTATTTTATTGAGGATTTTTGCATCAATGTTCATCAAGGATATTGGTCTAAAATTCTCTTTTTTGGTTGTATCTCTGCCCGGTTTTGGTATCAGGATGATGCTGGCCTCATAAAATGAGTTAGGGAGGATTCCCTCTTTTTCTATTGATTGGAATAGTTTCAGAAGGAATGGTACCAGTTCCTCCTTGTACCTCTGGTAGAATTCGGCTGTGAATCCATTTGGTCCTGGACTTTTTTGTTGGTAAGCTATTGATTATTGCCACAATTTCAGAGCCTGTTATTGGTCTATTCAGAGATTCAACTTCTTCCTTCTTTAGTCTTGGGAGGGTGTATGTGTTGAGGAATTTATCCATTTCTTCTAGATTTTAGTGTTTATTTGCGTAGAGGTGTTTATAGTATTCTCTGATGGTAGTTTGTATTTCTGTGGGATCAGTGGTGATATCCCCTTTATCATTTTTTATTGCATCTATTTGATTCTTCTCTCTTTTCTTCTTTATTAATCTTGCTAGAGGTCTATCAATTTTGTTGATCTTTTCAAAAAACCAGCTCCTGGATTCACGAATTTTTCGAAGGTTTTCTGTGTCTCTATTTCCTTCAGTTCTGCTCTGATTTTAGTTATTTCTTGCCTTCTGCTAGCTTTTGAATGTGTTTGCTCTTGCTTTTCTAGTTCTTTTAATTGTGATGTTAGGGTGTCAATTTTGGATCTTTCCTGCTTTCTCTTGTGGGCATTTAGTGCTACAAATTTCCCTCTACACACTGCTTTGAATGTGTCCCAGAGATTCTGGTATGTTGTGTCTTTGTTCTCGTTGGTTTCAAAGAACATCTTTATTTCTGCCTTCATTTCGTTATGTACCCAGTAGTCATTCAGGAGCAGGTTGTTCAGTTTCCACGTAGTTGAGCAGTTTTGATTGAGTTCCTTAATCCTGAGTTCTAGTTTGATTGCACTGTGGTCTGAGAGACAGTTTGTTATAAGTTCTGATCTTTTACATTTGCTTAGGAGAGCTTTACTTCCAAGTATGTGGTCAATTTTGGAATAGGTGTGGTGTGGTGCTGAAAAAAATGTATACTCTGTTGATTTGGGGTGGAGAGTTCTGTAGATGTCTATTAGGTCAGCTTGGTGCAGAGCTGAGTTCAATTCCTGGGTATCCTTGTTAACTTTCTGTCTCGTTGATCTGTCTAATGTTGACAGTGGGGTGTTAAAGTCTCCCGTTATTATTGTGTGGGAGTCTAAGTCTCTTTGTAGGTCACTCAGGACTTGCTTTATGAATCTGGGTGCTCCTGTATTAGGTGCATATATATTTAGGATAGTTAGCTCTTCTTGTTGAATTGATCCCTTTACCATTATGTAATGGCCTTCTTTGTCTCTTTTGATCTTTGTTGGTTTAAAGTCTGTTTTATCAGAGACTAGGATTGCAACCCCTGCCTTTTTTTGTTTTCCATTTGCTTGGTAGATCTTCCTCCATCCTTTTATTTTGAGCCTATGTGTGTCTCTGCACGTGAGATGGGTTTCCTGAATACAGCACACTGATGGGTCTTGACTCTTTATCCAAGTTGCCAGTCTGTGTCTTTTAATTGGAGCATTTAGTCCATTTACATTGAAAGTTAATATGGTTATGTGTGAATTTGATCCTGTGATTATGATGTTAGCTGGTTATTTTTCTCGTTAGTTGATGCAGTTTCTTCCTAGCCTTGATGGTCTTTACAATTTGGCATGATTTTGCAGTGGCAGGTACAGGTTGTTCCTTTCCATGTGTAGTGCTTCCTACAGGAGCTCTTTTAGGGCAGGCCTGGTGGTGACAAAATCTCTCAGCATTTGCTTGTCTGTAAAGTATTTTATTTCTCCCTTCACTTATGAAGCTTGGTTTGGCTGGATATGAAATTCTGGGTTGAAAATTCCTTTCTTTAAGAATGTTGAATATTGGCCCCCACTCTCTTCTGGCTTGTAGAGTTTCTGCTGAGTCTGATGGGCTTCCCTTTGTGGGTAACCTGACCTTTCTCTCTGGCTGCCCTTAACATTTTTTCCTTCATTTCAACTTTGGTGAATCTGACAATTATGTGTCTTGGAGTTGCTCTTCTCGAGGAGTATCTTTGTGGCATTCTCTGTATTTCCTGAATGTGAATGTTGTCCTGCCTTGCTAGATTGGGGAAGTTCTCCTGGATAATATCCTGCAGAGTGTCTTCCAACTTGTTTCCATTCTCCCCGTCACTTTCAGGTACACGAATCAGATGTAGGTTTGGTCTTTTCACATAGTCCCATATTTCCTGGAGGCTTTGTTCATTTCTTTTTATTCTTTTTTCTCTAAACTTCCCTTCTCGCTTCATTTCTTTCATTTCATCTTCCATCACTGATACCCTTTCTTCCAGTCGATTGCATCGACTCCTGAGGCTTCTTCACTCTTCATGTAGTTCTCGAGCCTTGGCTTTCAGCTCCATCAGCTCCTTTAAGCACTTCTCTGTATTGGTTATTCTAGTTATACATTCATCTAAATTTTTTCAAAGTTTTCAACTTCTTTGCCTTTGGTTTGAATTTCCTCCTGTAGCTCGGAGTAGTTTGATTATCTGAAGCCTTCTTCTCTGAACTTGTCAAAGTCATTCTCCGTCCAGCTTTTTTCTGTTGCTGGTGAGGAGGTGCATTCCTTTGGAGGAGGAGAGACGCTCTGCTTTTTAGAGTTTCCAGTTTTTCTGCTCTGTTTTTTCCCCATCTTTGTGGTTTTATCTACTTTTAGTCTTTGATGATGGTGATGTACAGATGGGTTTTTGGTGTGGATGTCCTTTCTGTTTGTTAGTTTTCCTTCTAACAGACAGGACCCTCAGCTGCAGGTCTGTTGGAGTTTGCTAGAGGTCCACTCCAGATCCTGTTTGCCTGGGTACCAGCAGCGGTGGCTGCAGAACAGCGGATTTCCGTGAACCGCGAATGCTGCTGTCTGATCGTTCCTCTGGAAGTTTTGTCTCAGAGGAGTACCCGGCCGTGTAAGGTGTCAGTCTGCCCCTACTGGGGACTGCCTCCCAGTTAGGCTGCTCGGGGGTCAGGGGTCAGGGACCCACTTGAGGCAGTCTGTCCGTTCTCAGATCTCCAGCTGCATGCTGGGAGAACCACTGCTGTCTTCAAAGCTGTCTGACAGGGACATTTAAGCCTGCAGGGGTTACTGCTGTCTTTTGGTTTCTCTGTGCCCTGCCCCAAGAGGTGGAGCCTACAGAGGCAGGCAGGCCTCCTTGAGCTGTGGTGGGCTCCACCCAGTTTGAGCTTCCCGGCTGCTTTGTTTACCTAAGCAAGCCTGAGCAATGGCGGGCACCCCTCCCCCAGCCTCGCCGCGGCCTTGCAGTTTGATCTCAGACTGCTGTGCTAGCAATCAGTGAGACTCCGTGGGCGTAGGACCCTCTGAGCCATGTGCGGGATATAATCTCCTGGTGTGCCGTTTTTTATGCCCGTCGGAAAAGTGCAGTATTGGGGTGGGAGTGACCCGATTTTCCAGGTGCCGTCTGTCACCCCTTTCTTTGATTAGGAAAGGGAATGCCCTGACCCCTTGCGCTTCCCGAGTGAGGCACTGCCTCGCCGTGCTTCGGCTTGTGCATGGTGCGCTGCACCCACTGTCCTGCACCCACTGTCTGGCACTCCCTAGTGAGGTGAACCTGGTACCTCAGATGGAAATGCAGAAATCACCTGTCTTCTGCATCGCTGACGCTGGGAGATGTAGACCAGAGCTGTTCCTATTCGGCCATCTTGCCCCTTTGATGCTTTGAGATTTTTAAACCCAAGATTACATTAAAAGAACCAGTTGTGCACTCTCCCAGTCATCTCAAGGACACAGTACACCTGTGTCAGGGGAGCTGCTCAAAGTCTGGAATGTAGATTTGGGGCAACAGGAATATTAAGAAAAAAGATTATAGCAGAGCCGGGAGTCAAATTTTTTTTTTCTCTTCGTTATAATGAAATGACTTATTGAAGGGCCTGTTGTATAGTACATTAAAAATCCATACAGTATAGGTTGTATCCTGTCAGAAGAGTGGATTTGATTCTTTCTCTTAAATTATTTTGTAGCTCTCATTTTGTGTAACCTGTGGGAGGATCCCTTCTGATGTCTTAATGTTTGAGGCTATATTTAATGCTTACCTTCTGGAAAGATGTTACATGAACAGTCTGTTTAAAGCATGGAGGAATAGTGTCCACTTCTTGGCCTCTTGCCAGCTCTGCCTCCTCATCCCTTCCATCCCTTCTAATCCTGGACCTCTCGTCTTCTGTGCTTGTACCCCGCATGACGTCATCCAGCCTTCTGGCTTTATCTGTGCAGAGACTGCTTCCCTGAAGTTTTCTATCCAGCTGCCTACCCGACATGTACCTGGGGTTTCTGAGAGGCTTCTCAAACTCACCACGTCACAGATCTCCCTCAGGGCCTACTCACCTTTTATTATTTCCTAACTCCATCAGTCCTGCTGTTCAGGCCACCTATCTGGTCAATATCCTGACCTCTCTCTCATCCACCTTCAGTACATCAGCAAGTTACATTGTTTCTGCTTTTGGAAGCGACCTGGAATTTGACCACTCCTCAGGCTTGCACCAGGACCCAGCCCAGCCCCCCAAACCACCCTGACCCTGGACTTACATTGTTTCACCAGCCTCCAAAAATGGTCTTTCTGCTCAACACTTGCTCCCTAACTCTTCAGTCTATTCTCAACACAGCACTCAGAATGCCTCTTCTAAATTATTGGTCAAATAGTGTCATTCCTCTGCTCAAAATCCTTTGGTGCTCTCTGTCTCATTCTGAGTAAAAGAGCCCTTGCAATGACAAGGCCCTGCGAGACTTAACAGCTTCCCTCCAGCTCTCTCCTGCTCCATGGTCCCTGTCCGGTCTACTCCAGCATCAGAGCCATGCTGTTCTGGAAGCCTGTGGGCATGCTTTCACTCCAGGGCCCTTGGCCCTTGCTGTTTTCTGTCTGGGCTGTAGTTCCACAAATAACAAATGGTTCCTTCCCTTACCTCCTTCACGGTCTTGCTCAAAGGCCACCCCAGTGAGAAGTCCTTCAACCCCGTTTAAAATTGCAAACCATCCCTGCTTAATTCTTCTCTAAAGCGCATTTCTCTTTTCAATATACTTTATACATTTCCTATTTACTTTATTCATTGTTTGCCTACTGCACTAGTATGTAAATTTCATGATGGTAGGGATTTATGTTTATTGACATAATGAAGACACATTTGACTACATAGCAGTTAAAATATTGTAAGACCACATTAACTAAGTTAATTATATTCTTTTTCTTTTCAGAGACAGAGTCTCTCTCTTTTGCCCAGTCTGGAGTGCAGTGGTGCGATCATAGCTTATTGCAACCTCAAACTCCAGTGATCCTCCCACCTCAGCCTCTTGAGTAACTGGGACCACAGGCATGTGCCACCATGCATGGCTAATTAAAACAATTTTTTTTTTAAAGAGTTGAGATCTTGTTATGTTGCCCAGGCCGGTCTCGAATTCTGGGCTCAAGTAGTCCTCCTGCCTTGGCCTCCCAAAGTACTAGGATTACAGGTGTGAGCCACTGTGTCTGGCCTCATTATTTTCTGGATCTTGTCTTTTACATTTGTAATAAAGGATCTCATAGGTAATACATTGACCCTTGAACAATGTGGAGATTAGGGGCACTGACCCCCCACATAATAAGAAATCTGCTTATACTGTTTGATTCCTTAAAAACTTAACAACTAAAAGCCTACTACTGATATCATAGTTGGTTAACTGTACTTTATATAAGTATTATATACTGTATTCTTAAAGATAGGTAGATTTCTTGCGTGTCCGTGTGAAGAGACCACCAAACAGGCTTTGTGTGAGCAATAAAGCATTTAATCACCTGGGTGTAGGGGGGCTGAGTCTGAAAAGAGTCAGCCAAGGGAGATAGGGGTGGGGCCATTTTTATAAGATTTGGGTAGGTAAAGGAAAATTACAGTCAAGGGGGGTTTGTTCTCTGGCGGGCAGGAGTGGGGGTCCCAAGGTGCTCAGTGGGGGAGCTTTTTGAGCCAGGATGAGCCAGGAAAAGGACTTTCACATGGTAATGTCATCGCTTAAGGCAAGGACCGGCCATTTTCACTTCTTTTGTGGTGGAATATCATCAGTTAAGGCAAGGACCGGCCATTTACACTTCTTTTGTGGTGGAATGTCATCAGTTAAGGCGGGGCAGGGCAAATTCACTTCTTTTGTGATTCTTCAGTTACTTTAGGCCATCTGGGCGTATATGTGCAAGTCACAGGGGATGCGATGGCTTGGCTTGGGCTCAGAGGCCTAACAAGATAGAAATGTTATTAAGAAAAATCATATGAAAAAATACATTTACTGTTAATTAAATACATTTACTGTTCTTTAAGTGGAAGTGGATCCATCATCCATCACAAACGTCTTTATCCTTGGTTTTTTCACAGTGAGTGGGCTGAGGAGGAGGAGGAAAGGAAGAGGTTGGTCTTGATATCCAAGGGGTGGTAAAGGCAGAAGAAAATTTGTGTGTAAGTGGAACTGCGCAGTTCAAACCCATGTTGTTCAAGGGTCAAGTATATATAGAGAGCTCCCAGTAATTAATAAGCACAAGGCAGACAACCCTATAGAAAATTGGATAGAGGACAGTGAACAGACTTTTGACAGCAGAAATACAGAAATGCCTAAAAAGATGACAAATGCCTAGCCTCATTAGTAATCAGGGAAATACAAATTAGAAGAGTAAGGTATTTTCATCCATTGATTGGCACAAATTACAAACAGTGGTAATAATCTGGTGTGACTAAGGGTGTATTCCTAAGATTCTCTCATGTGCTGCTGGTGAAAGTGCATGCTAGCACAGACTTTGGAGGGTAATGATGGCAATAGATACTTGGTAAATTCTGTCTACTTACCTAGCTTATAAAATACTTGTGCATGTACATAGACATGTAAATATAAGGCTATACACTGTAGCACTGTCATTAGAAAAGGGACTAACTTAAATGTCCAGGTCTTTAGAAATAGATCATATAAGATCTTATTAAAGGTCTTTACAAAATTATAGCTACATAATAATCTTAAGAAAGAATCCAATTTATTTTGACAGCATCCATTCCAAATTCCTGGTATTTTTATTATATTATACTTTAATTTTAAAGAAAAAAGGTAGTAGTATCTGTAAAACCTTACTGGAAATACACAAGCGTAGGTATTATGCCCACACTATGAGACATTACTCAGCTTTAAAAAGAATGGCCTAGATCTACATGTATATATGGAAAGGATTTCTGAGGCTCAGTTAAATGAAAAAAAAAGCTGCAATGTATGTATGTTATAACGCCATTAGTATAACAGCAAACCCAAATGCTGTTTTACAAGTGTACATTAATAAATAAAGGCATAGAAAAACTTCTGGGAGGATGACAGCCAGTTACCAGGTTTCCTTTGGGTCAGGAAGTAAAACTGGGGGCAGGGAGACATCCTGCCTATCCTCTGTATTTGAGTTTTTACCAAGAAAAGTGTTCATGATTAATTTTATAATAAAAAAGTAAAGTATTTTAACTGTTCTTTCCAAATAAAAGTCTTTTAGAAAATGATTAAAAGCAACTAAACTAGAGGTTGTGAGAAATGATTCTTAAACAGTCCATGACTAGCAAATTTTTTATATTGGAGGATTCAAATATTTGTGTGTTATCTCAAAGACTAATAGTATTTCATAATAATATTTAATAATCTTTATTTATCTCAAACAAAAATGAATTAGACACAAATGAGGGATCAGGAGCCCCGGGGCCTGTGGCTGAGCCTCCCCAACTTACTGTTTTTTTGTTGTTGTTGTTACGGAGTCTCGCTCTGTTGCCCAGGCTGGAGTGCAGTGGCCTGATCTCGGCTAACTGCAAGCTCCACCTCCAGGGTTCATGCCATTCTGCCATTCTCCTGCCTCAGCCTCCCGAGTAGCTGGGACTACAGGCACCTGCCACCACGCCCAGCTAATTTTTTGTATTTTTAGTGGAGATGGGATTTCACCATGTTAGCCAGGATGGTCTCGATCTCCTGACCTCGTGATCCACCCGCCTCGGCCTCTTGAAGTGCTGGGATTACAGGCATGAGCCACCGCGGCCGGCCCCCCACTTATTGTTGAATGTGTAGCGGCAGCTTCCCAAAAGCCAGCATCGTTTTTAGGTGAAAAATGGGCCTAGAAAACCAAAGCCATTGCCAGTGCTGGTGGTGACCATGCAGAGGTGGGCGTAAGGAAGCCATGGATCTGAACAAAACCTCAATTGTTTGTATTAGAGCCAATTATCAGATTCAGTGGGATGCAAATCTGTGGAGAGCGTGTGTTCAATATGAAAATTTAAAAAAATCTTGAACTTTTAGAATGTGGTCTTACCTAGTCCTTAAAATTTAGGAAATTTTTAGTGCATGTAGCAGCCAGAGTGAAAAACAGCTTTTTTTTTTTTAGACGAAGTCTGACTCTAACCAGGCTGGAGTGCAGTGGTGTGATCTTGGCTCACTTCAGCCTCTGCCTCCCGGGTTCAAGCGATCCTGCCTCAGCCTCCTGAGTAGCTGGGACTGCAGATGCACGCCACCACACCCAGCTAATTATTTTGTATTTGTAGTAGAGATGGGGTTTCACCATGTTGCCAGGCTGGTCTCGATCTCCTGACCTTGTGATCCTCTTGCCTCGGCTCCCAAAGTGCTGGGATTACAGGCGTGAGCCACCGCGTCCGGCCCAAAAACAGCTTTTTAATAGAAGTTTTTATCCTTAGTGAAATTTCTCAAATATGAGGATTAGAGAGTCTTGAAAGAGTTTTCATTTGAATGTTATGAGCCAATCAAAGTTATCTGGGTTTTTCCATAATGAACCTCCCTTCTTGGATCCAGAAAAGATCTTCATGGTCCTTGGGTCCACCTCCATTTTATATAATATTTTTTTCTTTTTTTTTTTAAATTCCCAATGTTAGTTTTTCTGTAATTTTATATATTTTTGAGTTAAAAAATTTAAGTTGTAAAAGTAATGTATGTTCATCTTGGAAAATACCAAAAGATATGAAGGAAAAAAAAAATCACCCAGAATCTTACCACATAAAGACAACTAAGGCATTAGCATATTTCCTTTGATTTCCATGTGCTGTAATTTAAATTTGTCTCGTTTTATGCAGTTGGAACAATATTATACAAACGGTTTTGTATACTTCTCATTTGTAACATTGCTTTTTTTTTTTTGAGATGGAGTTTCACTCTTGTTCACCCAGGCTGGAGTGCAATGGTGCAATCTTGGCTCTCTGCAACCTCCACCTCCTGGGGTTCAAGCTACTCTTCTGCCTCAGCCTCCTGAGTAGCTGGGATTACAGGCATGCACCACCATGCCCGGCTAATTTTGTATTTTTAGTAGAGGTTTTAGGTTTTAGGTTTCGTCATGTTGGCTAGGCTGGTCTCCAACTCCTGACCTCAGGTGATCTGCCTGCCTTGGCCTCCGAAAGTGCTGGGATTATAGGTATGAGCCACCGCACCCAGCCGTACCATTACTTTTATCTGTTATAACTGTATAAATATATACATTTTGGTGACCACATGATATATATATATATTGAATGATCCTCCCACCTCAGCCTCTCCTGAGTAGCTGGGGGTACATGTACGCTCCATTACACCCTGCTTGTTTCTTAATTTTTCTTTTTTTTTTTTGAGACAGAGTTTCACTCTTGTTGCCCAGGCTGGAGCACAGTGGCGTGATCTTGGCTTACGGCAACCTCTGCCTCCCGGGTTCAAGTGATTCTCCTGCCTCAGCCTCCCAGGTAGCTGGGATTACAGGCATGCACCACCACGCCTGGCTAATTTTGTATTTTTAGTAGAGTCGGGGTTTCTCCACGTTGGTCAGGCTGGTCTTGAACTCCTGACCTCAGGTGATCCACCCGCCTTGGCCTCCCAAAGTGTTGGGAGTACAGGTGTGAGCCACCACGCCTGGCCCACCCTGCTAGTTTCTAAAAAATGTTTTGTAGAGATGGGTTCTCACTATGTTGATCATGCTGCTCCCATCTTTTGATAAGTTTCAGTGTATGCTTTTATAAATAATGTCAGATTTTTATTCCTGGAGCTTCTCACCTATTTCCGATTATTGCCTTAGATTTAGATGTTAGAGTCTCTTGATAAATAATTCAAAAAATTGCTTTGGAAACCATAACCTTTATTTGAACGATGACATGGCACACTGCTTGCAGAATGAGCCTGGGGCAGGAATCTCCTGAGTCCTGAGCCTGCTTTCTCTTTTGTAATCTTCTGCCTTCTCTTGGGATTTAAGCAAAAGATCAGAGGTTCTTTCTTTAATTACAGTGCTTCCTGCAAGCAAATGAAAGGTGAAAATCCAAGGCAGAAATGTGCACTTGCTCTTCTATTAGCTGTGGACTGTATGAGAAGGTCTAGTGTTTATGTAGCATTTCAGCTCCTGCCTTTACAGCTGAAGTAACACCAAACCACAGAACATGCAAAAATGTTTTCCTTACATATAAATGTTCTTATTTATGATTTACTATGCCACCTTTTAAAATTAATGAGTAACATTGTTACACGTGATGGGCAGGGCCCTACGCCCTCATGTAGGCTTTTTGGGGTCTCCACACTTACCCACTTTTCCAGTCCACTCCCCTGCCTCCTCTTCCTCCCCACCCACTGTGTGGTGGTCCATTGGAACTGGCAGTCTACTTGCCACTCCTCCCTGCCATGCAGTTATATGGAGTCTTCCCTCCTGAGCTAGCACTCCCCTGCGCTACATCGAATCTGCAGGTCCCCCTCGTTCTATGAGACCAGCTTCCCGAAGCCTTCCAGCACCCTCTGCAGCAGCTCTCAGTGTCCTGCCCAGAGGCAGTCGCTTCCTGCCCTGAGGTTCCACCCACTAATGTGGCACTTGCCTTGCTGAATGCTGTGTTTGCTCATCGGTCTCTCTTCATAACTAGATGGAGAGCAACTCTACGATGGGGTCTGCACCTTGTTAATTTCTGTATCTTCTGCAGAACACCTGCCACTTAAAAGATATTTGTTGTTCTTTGGTCACTAAATTAGGTGAGAGTTCAGGCCTGATGCTCTCTATGGCTTTGTTGCAGGTCTTTCTGTCTGAGTGGAAGGAGCACAAAGTTGCTCTCTCACAGCTCACCAGCCTGGAGATGAAAGATGATTTCCTCCATGGACTGCAGATGCTGAAATCTCTACAAGGCACACATGTTGTCACGCTGCTTGGCTATTGTGAGGATGACAACACTATTCTTACTGAATATCACCCTCTAGGTTCCTTGAGTAACCTGGAAGAAACACTAAACCTTTCAAAGTACCAAAATGTGAACACGTGGCAGCACAGGCTGGAGCTGGCCATGGACTATGTCAGCATCATTAATTACCTGCACCACAGCCCTGTGGGCACACGGGTCATGTGCGACTCCAACGACCTGCCGAAGACACTGTCCCAGTATCTGCTAACAAGCAACTTCAGCATTTTGGCAAATGACTTGGACGCCTTACCCCTGGTGAACCACAGCTCCGGGATGCTGGTGAAGTGCGGCCACAGGGAGCTGCATGGGGATTTCGTGGCTCCAGAGCAACTGTGGCCCTATGGAGAGGACGTTCCTTTCCGTGATGATCTCATGCCCTCATATGATGAGAAGATTGACATTTGGAAGATCCCAGACATCTCCAGTTTCCTTCTGGGGCACATTGAAGGGAGTGATATGGTCCGATTCCATTTGTTTGATATTCACAAAGCATGCAAGAGCCAGACTCCCTCAGAAAGACCCACTGCCCAGGACGTTCTGGAGACCTACCAGAAGGTCTTGGATACACTTAGAGATGCCATGATGTCTCAGGCAAGAGAGATGCTGTGAAAACCAGTCCAGCCAATGAAGGTGGGATTGAAGGGCTGAATGGAAGTTACAGCATTCTACTCTGATGGTGGAGTTTTTTGCCTGAGTTTCGTGTTTTATTGTTTTTTTTTTTTATGGCTTAGCCGTGTGGTTCATTGTCCACACCCACATGTACGTTTGTATGTAGTCCACATTGGTTGTTAGATTTTTTTTTTTTTTTTTTTTGAGATGCGGTCTTGCTCTGTTGCTGAGGCTGGAGTGCAGTGATGTGATCTTGGCTCACTGCAGCCTCTGCCTCCCAGGTTCAAGTAATTCTCCCACCTCAGCCTCCTGAGTAGCTGGGATTACAGGCACACCACCACGCCTGGCTAATTTTTGTATTTTTAGTGGAGGTGGGGTTTCACCATGTTGGCCAGGCTGGTCCCGAACTCCTGACTTCCTCGGCCTCCCAAAGTGTTGGGATTCCAGGCGTGGGCCACTATGCCTGGCCAGTTGTTAGATTTCCATGGATTTGTAGTTTCCAAAGTTTCTCGTTATTGATTTCTACTTTTCTTCCATTGTGGTCTGAGAAGGTACTTGATATGATTTAGATTTTTAAAAATTTATCGAGACTTGTTTTGTGGTCTAACATATCGTCTATGCTGCAGAATGGTCCATGTGCTGATGAGAAGAATGTATATTCTGCAGCTGTTGGAAGAAAGGGTCTGTAAATGTCTGTTAGGTCCATTTGGTCTATAATGCAGATGAAGTCTGATGTTTCTGTCTAGATGATCTGCCCAATACTGAAAGTGAGGCATTAAAATCCCCTGCTTTTTTTTTTGTATTAGGATCTGCCTCTCTCTTTAGCTCTAATAGTGTTTGTTTATACATGTGAGTACTTTGGTATTGGGTGCATATGTATTTAAAATTGTTACATCCTTTTGCTGAGTTGATCCCTTTTTCATTATGTAATGATCTTCTTTGTCCCTTTTTATGTTTTCTGACTTAGTCTATTATGTATAAGTATAGCTACTCCTGCACATTTTTGGTTTAAATTTGCACGGAATATTTTTTTCCATCTGTTCACTTTCAGTCTATATGTGTTTTTACATGTGAAGTGAGTTTGTTATAGGTAACATATAGTTGAATCTTGTTTTTTTAAAATCCATTCAGCCAGTCTATGTATTTTAATTGGAGAATTTAAATTATTTACATTCAGGTTTTTATTGATAGGTGAGGACTTAGTCCTGTGCTTTTGTTTTCTGATTGTCTTGTATATATTTTTTCCTATCTTTTTTATTTATTCTTATTTTTTATTTTGAGACAGAGTGTTGCTGTGTCTCCCAGGCTGGAGTGCAGTGGCAGGATCTCGGCTCACTGCAACCTCTGCCTCCCAAGTTCAAGCAATTCTCCTGCCTCAACCTCCCAAGTGGCTGGGATTACAGGTGCCCACCACCACACCCAGCTAATTTTTGTATTTTTAGTAGAGACGGGGTTTCACCTATCTTCTTTTGTATTGTTTACTTTACAATTTGGTGGTTTTTTAAATAGTCATAATGTTTGATTCCTTTTTCTCATTTGTGTTTCTGTTCTATTAGTGAGTTTTAAGCCTTTGTTTGTTTTCATGATGGTAGATACCATCCTGTCTATTTGAAGATCAGATGAGATTGGGTGCGTTCAGGGTGGTATTAATGTGGGAATGAAGGAGGACTGGAGAGACAATGGGGTGAGACAAGAGGATTTTTATTGAGTGCACTCAGACCCAGCTGATAACATTCCAAAAACTGGGCCCAGACAAAGACAGTACTTGACTTTTATACACACTTCTAAAAGGGGGTGGGCTAGCTTGAAACAAGCTTACGGTGGCGTGAAGCAAAGATACAGGGGCAGAACAAAGGCAGCTAATCAAACTGTGACAGGTTCATGAGCCAGGATTACATATGACCTTTGCTGTGCAGCTCACATGGCTGTTATCTAGGCTTGCTCAAAAGAGCCTTGCATGGGCTTATCTCATAACGTTCGCTATGGCACCCAGACTGCTGCAGCCCAGGCCTGCTCAGGCATGTCTTACAACCTTCACTGTGCTGATTAGTTAAAACAGAGTACTTGTAGTTACTGGTTACAGAAAACCGGAATCTATAAACTCATATGTTTACTCATAGGGGAAAGGAAAATTAGTTTTTTTCTCCCTATGTTGAGGGAGTGCTGGGAGAGTCTCCAGAGTACATTCCTTTGAGCCTTTGCTTATTTGATAATGTTATCGAGACTTTGTCTGGGTCCAGGCTTTGCCTGTTAACTGCCTTTGGGATGAGTCAGCCTAATATAGAAAGCTTGTTTTTCTCTTTTTAATTTTATTTTTCTTTCTTTAATTTCCTGCCTCAGTATGGCTGTCTTTCTCTTCCAGATGTAGGATTCCCTTAAGCATTTCTTGTAGGGCTGATCTGGTTGTGATGATTTCCCTGTTTTTTTTTTTTTTTGAGATGGAGTCTTACTCTGTCACCCAGGCTGGAATGCAGTGGCACAACCTCTGCTCACTGCAAGCTCTGCCTCCCGGGTTCGCGCCATTCTCCTGCCTCAGCCTCCCAAGTAGCTGGGACCACAGGTGCCCGCCACCACACCCGGCTAATTTTTTGTATCTTTAGTAGAGATGGGGTTTCACCATGTTAGCCAGGATGGTCTTGATCTCCTGACCTCGTGATCTGCCCTCCTCAGACCTCGTGATCCACCCGCCTTGGCCTCCCAAAGTGCTGGTATTACAGGTGTGAGCCACCGTGCCTGGCCAGTATTTTTTTTTTTAAAGCTAAATTATCATTAATGTTAAAATTTAACTGACCATGTATATAACTGTGTAATTGCTGCTTTCTCACAGAACTGTCTAGGATTCATTCAACAGACCACAGAAATGAGGTCTGGCATTTAACAGACTAATGATAGAGGAAATAAACTGGTTTATACAAGAATATCAAAATACTGTCATGTGGTTTAGTGTAGCTCAAGTTATGAATTAGTGCCAACTCTTGCTGCAGTGTCTCTGACACAATTTTATCTTGGAACTTGGCGATTTAAGTTGACTTTCTTCACTGAAAAGAGTTCTTTCATGATACTCTTCATGAATTGCTCATATAGCAGCTTAATCTCTTTCATTTGCTGTTTCCTAACAATGCTAATTTGTTGCCACATCTTTGGTTGCTCTTGAAATATTTTAATTAGTTTTTCTTCCTCTCCTCAGTCTTCTACATGTCTATGTTGTATTCTTGAAGCAAAGTCAGCAACTGTATAGGATATCTATAATTCCATTTCTGCATTCTGTGTTCTCAAAATAACATTCAGTTATGTTCTCGGTGTTGATGCAAGCTTTTGTATATACTTTTGAGGCCTTTTTCTTTTTGCAGCAAGACCCTGTTTAATGGCAGCTGCAATTACTTGTAGCTTCTCTACATCAACCCCCTTGTCTTCCTCATCTGTTTCTGCAAAGGTTTTCTTTCCCTGTGCTAATCAGTTTCTGGATCCTTTTCTCCCTGTTGCATTTCCTGGGTGGCCATGACCTGAGCCTCCAACTGGACCTTGGCAGCCCTCCTGTTGCTCCTCCTGCCTTGGGTGCAATCTCTAGTTGTCCTGGGATGCCAGAGGCGACTCCTCAACCCTAAGGGACCCTTGATGGTGCTCCCTTACAGGACCTGTATAATGCCTCACTATGAGGCTCCTCTGAGGGCCTGGGGTCCTCCTTCTCTCAGTTTTTACTTGTGTGGGAAAGACTTTATGTGTCCTTCAATTTTGAAGGATAGCTTTACTTAGTTTAATATTCTTGGCTGGCAGTTTTTTTTATTTCAGCACTGTAATATATATTATCCCATTCTCTCCTGACCTGTAAGTTTTTTTTTTTTTAAACAGGAAATTCTCTTATAAGTGACTTGATGGTTTCCTTTTGCTGTTTTTTGAATTCTCTCTGTTTTTGACTTTTGACAATTTGATTGTAATGTGCCTTGCAGAAGACCTTTTTGGTTTGAATCTTTTTTGGGATTACTGAACATCCTGTATCTGGATGTCTGTATCTCTTGCAAGACTTAAGAAATGTTTGACTATTATTTTGCTAAATAGGTTTTCTGTGCCTCTTCCCTTCTCTTTCTTGAATTTATTTGGTCTGACTGGGTTATTTCAAAAGACCTGTCTTCAAGTTCAGAAAATCTTAGTTTTGCTTTATCTAGTGTACTTTTGAAGCTCTCAGTTGCATTTTTTAATTTTATTCATTGAATTTTTCAGTTCCAGGATTTGTTTGGTTATTTTTCTATATCTATCTCTACTGACTGTCTTATTCAGATCATGAATTGTTTTCCTACTTTCTTTGTATTATCTGTGTTCTCTTGCAACTTGCTGAGTTTCCCTAAGATAATTATTTTGAATTCCTTTTCTGGCATTTTTATAGATTTCCTTTTCTTTTGAATCTGTTACTGGAGAATTATTGTGTCTCTTTGGAGGCATCAAATTTCCTTGCTTTTTCATGTTTCTTGTGTCCTTATGTTGATACCTATTCAGCTAGTGGAAGAGTTGCTTCTTCCAATTTTATGGATTGGCTTTCATAAGGAAAGACTTTTTTGTAGGCATATCTGTAGTTTTGGTTGTGATTAGGATGTTTTGGCTTTGATTCTGGTGAGCACAGGAGTGTAGGCTCAATGATTTCTTCAGCTGTAACCAATGTAACTGGTGTCATGTAACCATGTCACTGTGAGTCCTCAGTGGCTTAAGTTGCCATTGTTAGCTGAGGCTGTTGTGAGGCTTTTCTGGGGAAAGGGATGCCAGAGGGGCCAGTCCCTGGGCCTTTTGGTGGCATGGGCAGGCTTTAGCTGTGGTGGCGATGGGCTGGGCATGCTAGTCCTCAGGACCCCAGCTGTTGTAAGTGCTGGTAGTGGGGGGCCCAGGTGGGCTGGGCCTCAAGCCCCCAGGCAGCATTTATGGTGCTGGCAGTGGCAGTAGCAGCAGTGGGCTAGACACTGGACTGTCAGGTGGCAATCATAGCTGTTGGCAGTAGCTGTGGCAGGATGAATGGGACAGTTTCTAGCCCCCTAGGTGATGCACTTGGGTGGGCACTGGTGGTGGTAGGTGGGGCAGGCCTGTTCAGGCCTTGGGATTGTGTGCATGGGCACCAGTGGTGTTGGATGGGGTGGGCCAGTCATCAGGCCCCCCTACAGAGCATATAGGCACCAGTAGTGGCATGAGGGAAAGATAGCACTGGAGAACACTGGTGACAGTGGGTGGAGCAGGCCTGTCTTTAGGTTCTTGGATGGCACATATGGACACACTGGTCCTCAGGCCCCCTGAAGGTGCACACAGGCATGCTGTTGCCCTGCTGAGAGGGGCAAGGTTCTGTTGGTGGCATTGGTGTTGGGAAGATGGCTCCCAGGTTCTGGGAGCTTCAGCTCCCTTTTTGCTGGGGTAGCCTCCGTGGTGTGCTATACTGCCTGTTCCCTGGGATATAAGACACTTCATGGGTCAGAGTACTGGGGGCCTGGCTGCACTGCTGGGTGATTGTGATACTGCAACCTTCTGGATGGATGTGGGAGGATGTTCTTGGGGGCCCAGGGATGTGGACTGCAGGGGCTTATTGGACCCCAAGGCAGGATATAATCTGGTGGGGGCTAGCCTCTTAAAATGGTGCTGTGCCACAGCAGCATGTTTCTTGGGATGTGAGTAGGATCCAGTGGAATTCCCTTTCTGGAAGAACACATTTGCATGGATTCCAGGCAGCTCCGTATACTGGACTCAGGGCCTGTGAAGGCTGACGGCATCCCCTGTGGGTGCCAGCATCTGTGCTGCGAATGTGGACCACTGCAGTTGTTTGACTTTTCTTTTCCCAGAAATGGGATTCCCCTCCTGCTTCTGAGCCAGTCCAAGACATGCTGGCTGCTTTATTTACTGCTCCCTTTGTGCCTCAGAAGTTCCCTGTTGAATAGTGTTCTGTCTTTGGTGCTCTACTTGACATGTGGTTAACTACTTGCTTTTTTGGTCCTTTGTTGTGGAGGAGTTGAGTGCCAGGCTCACGGTTTTTTGATTACCATAGTTTTGTAGTATTTTTTGAAATTCAGAAGTGTGAGACCTCCAACTTTTTCTTTTTCAAGATTATTTTGGCTGTTGAGTCAATTATGATTCCATATGCATTTTAGATGGATTTTTCTATTTCTGGAATTTTGCCATTAGGAGTCTGATAGATACTGCATTGAATCTGTAGAGTGCTTTGGGTAGTATTGACATCTTACCACTATTAAGTCTTCCAGTACATGAACACATGCATTTTCCTGATGACTAATGATGTTGTACCTTTTCATATGCTTATTGGCTATTTGTAGATCTTCCTGGGAGAAATGTCTATTCAGACTTTTTGCCAATTTTTTAATTTGTCCATTTAAAAATCAGGGTTTTTTTTTGTTGTTGAGTTGTAGGAGTTCTTTTTGTATTCCTTGTACTAGTCCCTTATCAGATATATGCTTTGCAGATGTTTTCTCCCAGGTGGGTTGTCTTCACTTCCTTGGTAGTGTCTTTTAATACACAAAGTTTTAAATTTTTATGAAGTCAAATGTATCTACATTTTTCTTTGGTTGCTCATGCTTTTGGTGTTGCATCTAAGAATCCACTGCCAAATCCAAGGTCGTGAAGATTTACTCCTATGTTTTCTTCTAAGAATTTTATAGTTTTTGCTGTTACATTAAGGTCTTTGAGCCATTAAGATCTTTGACTTAACTTTTGTATATGATGTAAAGTCATTGTCAAACATCATTCTTTTGCATTTGGCTGTCCAGGTATCCCAGCATTATTTGTTGAAATGCCTACGCTTCTTTATATTCCCTTGACTCCTCTAACCAAGGCAGTTGGACCTTTGCTACTACCACTGCCCTGAAACTGCTGTCACTGGGTTACTGAGGACTGGGTAGCTTAGTTGAGTAGATAATCTTTTGTTGTTTCCTCCTTGTAATATACAAGCCTTGGCTTCTGTGACATCATACTCTCCTAATTTTCCCCCTGTCACTGTGGCTTCTTCTCAGTCTCTGTCCATCCCTGGTGCTCCTGAAGGTTCTGTTCTCAGCCTTAAACACATTACCTGGGTGATCTCATTCTCTGCCATGACTTCACTTGCCATATATGTGCTGATTTTCCCCAAATTCCTATTTCTCCCGACCTTTACATCTATTTTATTTGCAGGTCATATATCTAATAAGGAATTGATATCCAGTGTACATGTAGAACTCCTGTAATTCAATACAGAAACCAAACAGTCCAATTAATAAATGGAGAAGAGATTTGAATGAACATTTTTCTAAAGAACATCTCAAGCTCAAGATTTCCCAGATAACTTTTCTTTCTTCAAAATCTGCTTCTGTGTTTCCTTATCTGTAGGTGGCACAGCATACATCTGATTTCCCAAGCCAGAAACCTCATAGTTATTCTTGACTCCAGGAAGAAATATTATTGAGTTTTTAAAAACTCAGCTTATTGACTCATTGTTTTATATAATAAAATGCAACAGTTTTAAGTGTATATTTCAATGAGTTTTAATACATTTATGTACTTGTGTCACTATCCTCATAGATAGAGACAAAACATTTCTATCACACCGGCAATTTCCTATGTGTCCCATCCCAATCAATCCTTTCCCCTTTGCTGGCTCCAAACAATGACTCTTTCCTATCTTTTTAGAAAGATTAGAATTGCTTTTCCAGAGTTCCAGTAATGGAATCATACAGTGTCTAAGTCTATTTGTGGTGCTATAACAAAATACCTGAGACTGGGTAATTTATAAATTATAGGAATTTATTTCTCACAGTTCTGGATGCTGAAAAGTTTATGATCAAGGCACTAGCAGGTTTGGTGTCTGAGGGCCCAGTTTCTAATTTGAAGATGGTGCTTTGAACACTGTCCTCACATGGTAGAAGGGGCAGATGGGCAAAAAAAAAAAAAAAAAAAAAAAGTGGGGGCAAATGCTGTGTGTAGCCCCTCTCATAAAGGGCTTAAGCTCATTCACCAGGGAAGAGCTCTCATGACCTAATCACCTCCAAAGACCCCACCTCTTAATACTATTGCATTGCAGATTAAGTTTCAACATGAATTTTGGAGGGATACAAATATTCAAACCATAGAATATAGTAGTATAGTGTAGTATATATTTTTTGTGTTTGTCTGCTTTTGCTCAGTGTAATGTTTTTGAGGTTCATCTATGTTGTTGCATGTATTAGTAGGTTGTATCTATTGGTGCATAGTTATTCCATTGTATGTATGTACCACACTCTTCATTTACCTGCTGATGGATATTGCATTGTTTCCAGTTTTGGGTTATTATGAATAAAACTGCTGTTAACCTTAAAATATAAGTCTTTGTGTAGACATATGTTTTCATTTGTCTTGAGCAAATACCTGATTGGTCAGATGGTCATATGTCAGTATATGTTTAATATCATGTACTTCCAACTGTTTACCAAAGTAGTTGTGCCATTTTATTTTCCCACTAGCGATGTATGAGTTCCATTTGATCCACATCTTTGCCAACACTTGTTATTTATTTCAGCCCATTAAATTTTAGCTGTTTTAGTGGGTGTGATTAGTGTCTCAATGTAGGGTTTTTTTGTTTTTGTTGTTTTTTTTTTATTGCCTTTCTCTATTGCCCAGGCTTGAGTGCAGTGGCACAATCATAGCTCACTGCAGCCTCAATTTCCTAGACTCAAGTGATCCTTCCACCTCAGCCTCCCAAGTAGCAGTTAGCATCAAGGTTTCTTTCCATGTGGATATCCAATTGTTCCAGCATTATTTATTGACAAGATTATCCTTTCCTTCATTAAATTCCTTTGGCAGCTTGGTGAAAAACCAATGGGTGGGTTTATTTCTAGGCTCTCTATCCTGTCCCTTTTTGTTTTTTTTTTTTTGTTTTGAGACGGAGTCTTGCTGTGTTGCCCAGCTGGAGTGTAGTGGCATGATCTCGGCTCACTGCAACCTCCGCCTCCCGGGTTCAAGTGATTCTCCTGCTTCAGCCTCCTGAGTAGCTGGGATTACAGGCATGCGCCACCATGCCCAGCTAATTTTTGTATTTTTAGTAGAGATGGGGTTTTACCGTGTTGGTTCGGCTGGTCTTGAACTCCTGACGTCGTGATCTGCCTGCCTTGGCCTCCCAAAGTGCTGGGATTAGAGGCATGAGTCACCACGCCTGGCACCTATCCTTTTTTAGTAAATCTTAACATCAGGTAGTTGTAAGACCTGCAAATTCGTTATTTTTCACAATTGTTTTGGCCATTTTAGGTCCTTTGCATTTCCACATACATTTTTAGAATCAACTTGTCAATTTTAACAACAACAACAAAACAACAACAACAACAAAACTCCTGGAATTTTGACTGGGATTGTATTGAACTTATAGATCAATTTGGGGAGAACTGGCATCTTAACAGTAATGATTCTTCCAATCTATGAACACAGTATATCTCTCCAACTTTTTAGGTCTTAATTTTATTAAATTGTTTGTAGTTTTCAGTGTTCTGGTCTTGTACCTGTTTTAAATTTTAAAAATTCCCACTTTGGGAGGCTGAGGCAGGCAGATCACGAGGTCAGGAGTTCGAGACTAGGCTGGCCAAAATAGTGAAACCCCATCTCTACTAAAAATACAAAAAAATTAGCTGGGCATAGTGTCGCACATCTGTAGTCCCAGGTACTTGGGAGTCTGAGGCAGGAGAATCGTTTGAACCCAGGAGGCAGAGGTTGTAGTGAATCGAGATTGTCCCATTGCACTCCAACCTGGGCGACAAGAGCAAAACTCTGTCTCAAAAAAAAAAAAAAAAAAAAAAATTCCATCATAAAAGAAAAAAATTCAATTGTAAATTCCAGTTTTTTCAGTGTCAACATCCAGTTGTTTATGTCCAGAAAATAAAAATACAATTGATTTTTGTATACTGACTTTGAATTCTGTGACTTTGCCAAACTCATGAGTTCTAGTAGCTTTTTGATGGGTAGATTCCTTAAGATATTCCACATGTACAATCAGGCCATCTTTGAATGGAGCCAGTTTGTTTGCTTTTATATTTCTTTGCCTTATTGTGTATCCTTGCTTTGTTCTTGATCCACAGGGGGAAGCATTCGGTCTTTGCAAGTGTCAGGTTAGGTTTTTTGGAGATGCCTTTATCATACTAAGGAAGTTCCCTCTTTTTCTAGTTGCTGAGAGTTGAATAGGTGTTCAATCTTGATCACATGGGGCCATATGACTTGCTCTGGCCAGAGAAACATGAAGGAAGTCATAGACATCTCTTCTAGATAGGCGCTTGAAGAGCCAGTGTAGGATTTGCTACATTGTCCTCCCACTGCCGCTTCTGCTGTGATGAAGCGTTGGGCATCAGTGTGAACAAGAAAGGGATTGTTGTTGGGGTAAGCCATGAGGTTTTGGAGCTGTTTGTTAATGTATTACAGTCTAATGAGAAGGTTCTTGCCCTCAGGACAAACTCCTTGCCTTCATGGAGCTTACATTCTAGTGCAAGTGGGGCAGACAAATACACGTAATGTCAGGTGGAGATTAGTGTAATGAAGAAAAGCAGGATCCGAGGCTCCAGCACCTTTTAGCTTTAGATAACGGTTTTTGTGGAAGGCCTCCTTAAATGAGGCAGCAGTTGGCCTGAGAGCTGAATGAAGTGAGGGAGGAGCCATGAGGTGTCTGGGTAAGGAAGGGTCTTCCAGCTACAGGAACAGCTATGCACAGCCCTAAGACAGGAACTCCAGACTCTCCTGGACATGGAGGGTGTGACAAAACTGTCCTCCAAGTGAAAAGAGAAGGGCACATTCACCCAGTGACTTCTGTGGTTTAAGCCAGGGCTGGGCTAGAGAGGGCCGCTGCTGTGTATTAGGCAGAAGATGACTAGTTGGCCATGGCCTGGCCAGACCGCTCCAATGCCAGCGTCCTTCAGCTCCTGGGATTTCGAGCGATGGGGCAGGGGGCAAAGAGGAAAGAGGGAGTACCTGAATGTCCTGACATTCTGGCATAGGGGCTTTCTTTGAGAAAAATCATTTGACTGAACTTGAGTTTGTGAGATAGCTCATGACCATTACTTTCCTGAGTTATTCTCCACCTTCAAACTCACCAACAGCTTCTACTGTACTTAGGAAGAAGCCTGCACTCAACTCTGCTATCTAGTTCACCTCCTGTCTCCCCTCTCCCCTTAGAGAACCCTGCTCCAGTTGCCCCAGGTTTCTTTCAGTTCCTTCACAAAGTGACACTTTCTCTGCGCTGTTGGAAAGGCTGTTCCTTCTCCTGAGAACACTCTTCCTGCTTTCTCCTGGCTAACATCTCTCAGGGCTCAACTTAAATGACAGTCCTCCTGGAAGCCTTCCCAGACAAGCCTGGGTGCTTCTGTCAAATGCCACCTTAGCATTTTGTCCTTCTCCTAATAGCACTAATCACATTGTCTTGTAGCTTTAAAAAATTATCAAATAATTCAGACACCCAAAGAAGTATAAAAAATAATACAAAATGCACCGTATCACCCAACTTAAGCAATGAAACACTGCCAGTGAAGCCCTTAAGGTTCTCCTCCCTTCCTGCTCTCAACCCTTACCAGAATTTAATGTTTATCTTTCTGAGACAGCCAGGTGGGAAGGGGTCCCCAGAGAAACTCCAACTGGCATGCACACTGGTGTGCTTTGCATGTCTGTGTGGTTTGTAGGTAACTTCACTGCAGGCCTCCATCTTGTTTTACAATCTGGGGGCATGGCCTGTAACTCCCTGGTAAGGCTTTGTTTAGCAATCCTGCCTTAGGGAGTGAGTCCCTTTCTAGTTTGATAGCTGCATGTTTTCCTAGCCCTGTCTCTTAAAGGATCCCACCCAGTGACTGAGGTTTCTTCTGCCTGTCTGTGTAACTATATATATATGTTGTGTATGATGTCTGTAAAAAGAGCTCTAATTAATCTGGCCTAAAGAAAGACAAGCGCTTAGATCAAATTTTTTTTAAAGAGAAGATAAAAGCTGTGGTACCTTTCAGTTTATGTGACTTTAATCTTTGAGAAATAAAAACAGCTTTAAAGATTATTGGTAAAAAGCAGATGCCATCAAAATGTAAATAGGCGGACTAAATTATGCAGGCCAGATGCAAGGTTTGCTAAGTGTTTTAAGGTTATAAATTGCTTTTTGGGTTTTGAGAACTATTTGACTTGCTGGCTTCACAATTATTAAGGCCTGGGAACATATGGAACTAACCACACCCTTAATTATGCTAGGAGTCAAACCTTGGCTGCATCTGGCACACAAAACAACTTACCAAGTTTTACATTAAAATTAAAAATTGCTAGGAGTTACTGTTTTAACATGTAATTGAGACTACTGGAAATAGATTTATATGCGAGGTGTGTAAGAACAGTAAATTTTTTTTTTTTTTTTTTGAAACGGAGTCTTGCTCTGTCGCCCAGGCTGGAGTGCAGTGGAGTGATCAGGGCTCACTGAATCCTCCGCCTCCTGGGTTCAAGCTATTCTCCTGCCTCAGCCTCCCAAGTAGCTGGGATTACAGGCATGCGCCACCACGCCTGGCTAATTTTTGTATTTTTAGTAGAGATGAGGTTTCACCATGTTGGCCAGGCGGGTCCCTAACTCCGGACCTCATGATCCACCCGCTTCAGCCTCCCAAAGTGCTTGGGAT
Source organism: Gorilla gorilla gorilla (assembly GCF_029281585.2). Taxonomy (NCBI): domain Eukaryota; kingdom Metazoa; phylum Chordata; class Mammalia; order Primates; family Hominidae; genus Gorilla; species Gorilla gorilla. Next base: position 78,333,987 of record NC_073231.2, on the reverse strand, counting down.
TACAGGTGTGAGCCACCACGCCCAGCCAAATGTGTTTTTTTGTAAAAGGTTATAAGAAGGCATGGAAATGTAAATTTTTGCCTAGGGTTAAAGGATTGTTTTAAATTAGATAGGATGAAGTTGCAGGTTCAAACAAGTGGTGGAAGCATTGTGGAAATTAATCTTGCAAAGGGGTTCTCTATGTGAACATATTGACTAAATTTCAAAGGGTATTATATGATTTTTCTGTAAATTGAGCATTGAAATAAAAGCACAACAAGGTATTCTTAAGGCACTGATCTGCTCTTCAGCAAAATTTGTAAAGGGTTATAAAAGATTTTTGCTTCTTTAAAATTTCTGAGTCATCATTTTGGCAAAATAAATAACTTATGGTAATCTGGAATTCTGTTTCATAACATCAAGTGCTTTAAACCTCGAACATATTTAACAGCCTTCCCAAAATCAAACTTCAGTTTCAAAATTGTCTTTCCTGATGTTTGGCTTTTTGGACTGTTTGGAGTGCCCCTGAAATATCCAAGAAATAGGTAAACAGGATCATTTGACATGTTTAGGTACATGGGATTGCCAAAATGATGTTCAGTTTTCTTTAGGTTATATTTTTGTGAATAATGCTAATATATGTTCCAAAATTATATGGGATTTCTAAAACTCTAAGTATATGCTATCAACCATAATTAAGGTTGTTAAGTTATTGTAAACCACAGAGATAGCCAAACTTCTTTGTCAATTGTGTTTCTAACTGCAACTAACCTGGACATTTGGCTAGTCACAGACAATTGTTGTCTTGTTTTAATCATTTTCAAAAGATGGTTTATAACAAGCAATAGGACTCTGGCAGGTACTCTCAAATACAGGTTTCTGATAACTTTGGAGATTGTCACATTGGAATAAAGGCAAATGTACAGGATTCATAAAGAGCTGAAGTGTTCACGAATATCAAGCAAAACAAGAACTAAATGGACTGAACTCAAAGCTGAAGCAAACTTTTTGACTTTTGCTGGGAATATTGTTGATCCTTGTTTTGTTTTTCAGAGTCAGGGAAACTTAAACTATTTATGGTCTTCAATAATTGACTAAGGTATACTCCTGTGAACAAGATTTGGAGCATGCTTGTTTCTCTTTGCCTGGTTCCTTTTTTTTTGTGGACAGAGTGTTACTCTTTCGCCCAGGCTGGACTACGGTGGAGGGATCTTGGCTCACTGCAACCTCCGCTTCCCTGGCTCAAGCAATTCTCCTGCCGCAGCCTCCTGAGTAGCTGGGACTACAGGCGCGGGCCACCATGCCCAGGTAGTTTTTGTATTTTTAGTAGAGATGGGGTTTCACTATGTTGTCCAGCCTGGTCTCGAACTCCTGACCTCAAGTGATCTGCCTGCCTTGGCCTTCCAAAGTATTGGGATTAGCTGTGAGCCACTGCGTCTGGCCTGGTTCCTCTAGAATCTGGAAACTATCTGTGAGTATTCCTAACTTGTGGCAATATAGTTGTTTGGATCGGTGCGATAGGAATCCATTTGTCTTTTGTTAACAAGACGCAATTGGAAAAACTGGTTATTTTCCCGAGGCTTTCACTGGAAGGCTATGCTTCTGTTTAAAGAATCAATCTCGACTTGCAGGGCCAGTAAAAGCCCAGTGGGGAAATTGGCCTCATACTCTTGTCTACACAGTCCCTGTACAGGGTTCCTGACCTGTGGTCAGTAAAGAATGTCACTTGCTAACAGGTCCAGGGGCTCCAAGTTTATCCTGGGACCTTAAGAGGAGAGGATCACCCAACCCAAGGTGTATCATGGGACCTTAAGAGGAGAGGATTAGCCCAGTTCATGGCTGGGCTTGGCTTTATCTTATCTGAGATTCCTTGTGGAACAGAGTTCCATCAAAGCCAGTCCAAAAGGCCTTTGTAGAAATAATTATTCTTGCTGCACTTTATGTAAATAATCAGGCCAAGTATAAGACTGAAGTCTATTTTGCAAACAACTGAGTCCTATCATAATTTCTTTTCTTTTCTTTCTTTCTTTTTTTTTTTTAACAAAAATGAGGCCTGGAGAGAAATTATGTTCCAAAACTTATCATACATTTGTCATTCAATTCTAAACTCAGTTGTTTTTAAATTTTTGCCTGCATTTTTAGACTGACCCTGCTTGTGAACCAACCAGCAATCTCCAGCTGCAGCTCAGAAAGAACAAGAGGGATGGGTAATGTAAAAAAATCTGGATTAGTATCCTAGTTATGAGCAATTATCCTGCAAATTCTGCTAGGCAATGGGAATAAATAGGGTGCCCATCATCCAGAGGTTTCCTTTTGGGAAAGTAAGACCAAGGGAGCTAACCAAAGCCAAGCACCATGCACCCAAATCCTACCAAACATAACTGTAGCCACCAGTTATCTGGGTGTGTCACAAGACATCCTTTTTTCTCCCTTGGTGGAGGACTCAGTTCCACAGTTTTTCCTTAGCATTTGGCCTATGAGAAGGAGTCCATGCAACCCCTCAACCCCTGAGCATAAGTGAGGTCTAGGGAACTCCAAGACTACTGACAGCAGGGGTGATAGGGCATTCATGGGTAGAGGAGATAATTCCCACCCTCTAGACCCCTGCTTCATGGATGCAAGCCATTTGGGCACCCATGGCAGCACTTGCGAAGGTTGCATGGGGATGCAAGGATGGAAGAGGACGCTATTCCTTCTATCCCTCACGTACCCCAGGTATTTGCTAGGAAAAGAACCAGGGATGCCTGCTACCCTCTTTCTATGTGGGTAGCCATTTATCTTCAGTCTGCACCACTTTCAAATGCATCTGGAACCCTTCGGATTCCTTTGAAAAAATGCCTTCTTTTTTCCTTTCTCCTCCTCGGTTCACAATGACAATGCTAATTGTGTCTCCATACTATGGGACACTCCCCTCAGATGCATTTTCCAAACTGGAAAGAGTTAATTTCCTAAACCTTAAACTGGCTGGCTTAGGATTGGTTTCAGGGGAAGGGAACCCAGAAGCCCAACATGCCAGCAAAAGGGTAAAGTTGTTTACCATTCGGACTTTTGGCCCCCTTCTCCCTGTACAAATTGATAAAAAGCCTCAGGATTTTTGAGCTGTCCTTATCCCTCCCCTTGTTTCTTTTCTTTTTTTTCTTTTTTTTTTTTTTTTTTGAGACAGGGTCTCACTCTGTCGCCCAGGCTGGAGTGCAGTGATGTGGTCTCGGCTCACTGCAACCTCCGTTCAAACGATTCTCCTGCCTCAACCTCCTAAGTAGCTGGGAGTATAGGCAGGCACCACCACTGCTGGCTAATTTTTGTATTTTTAGTAGAGACAGGGTTTCACCATGTTGGCCAGGCTGGTCTCGAACTCCTGACCTGCCAGGCTGGAGTGCAGTGGCATAATCTTGGCTCATTGCAACCTCTGCCTCCCGGATTCAAGTGATTCTCCTGCCTCAGCCTCCCAAGTAGCTGGGACTACAGGCACCTGCCATGACGCCCGGCTAATTTTTTTGTATTTTTAGTAGTGACAGGCTTTCACCATGTTGGCCAGGATGGTCTCGATTTCTTGACCTCGTGATCCACCTGCCTTGGCCTCCCAAAGTGCTGGGATTACAGGCGTGAGCCACTGTGCCCGGCCATATGTGTTTAATAACCCAGTTTGTCTCTTCTCGCCTTCAGAACATCAAACGGTCATGCTACTGGAGCCTCGGACCATGGCCCCTTCTGCTGGGCACCCTTAGATAGGCCGTTGAGGGAGATCTGATTGCCATTTTCCCGAAACAGTGCCCCCTATCAGCAGGAAGCAGTTAAGATCTGTCTTTGTCCCTATTCTTATCCTAGTGGCAGTTAGATAGACTTCTTTAGAGCGAGGAATGAGCCAGATGGGAAGGGTTCCCTGGTAAAACTCCAACTGGCCTGTGCACTGCTCTGGGGTGGAGCCACAGAAGTTCGCTCCTCAGTTTGCAGCTGGGAGGAGCCTGGCCCTCCTCTTCCTCGGGAGAACCTGGGATTTAATCTGTGAGGTGGGAAGCCTACAACTAGGAGAACTCTGGCTCTGCTGAGTCCCTGTTCCCCTTTTTCTTCCTTTACACCCAATAAAACCCTGCCTTACCCTTCAAATTGTCTGCGAGCCTAATCTCTCCTGGCGTGTGACAAGGACCTCCACCGTCTTTAGCTGAACTAAGGAAAAGTCCCGCAACATTTTCATGTGTGCCTTTGTATTTTTATTACATATATGGATGTCCCTAAACAACATACATTATTGTTTTGCTTTATATATTAAAAAGGCATTCTGCAATTTGCATTTTCCCCAGCCTTGTGTTTTGAGATTCATCCATGTGGATGCGGGAAGCTGTAGAGCACTTCCCCTGCTGTGGGGCAGTTTGTTTTCTCGCTGGCGGACATTCAGCTTGTTGACAAGGTTTTGCAATTACAAGCACCTCTGCTATAGGTATTACTGTACCTGTCCCTTATACCTGCGATAGCGTCTCCCGGCATACAGCCAAGAATGGGTGTGCACACTCCTCGACCTGCTCCCTTCCACTTCGTCAGCCTGGCCGGGGGCTCTTTCAAGAGGTGGGGCCTCTTGGTGGCTTCTAAGTCGTGCCTCTCCCTCTGGGTAATAAACGCCTTGGGGGCAGGGACTCTGCAGTCTTGCTTACTGAGGCGTTTTCCAAAACAGGGACCGAGGGCTCTGACACCCGTGCGGAGGGTGGCCGGCGGGCGCGGGAGTTTGGTAGAATGCGGCTGGAGAAGGTGGGGCGGGGGAGAAAGGCTCCTGGCCTGCAGGGGCCTCTCTTCCGGTTGTTTCTCCTCCCGAAGACAAACACTCCCAACGCAGGGGCGCAGAGCCTCGGCTTCTTTCCTGGCCAGCTCCCCCAAGGCAGGGCCTAGCATGGCCCGGCCCAGCCCCTGGGTTCCCCCGCCCGCGGCTCCCGGGCGCCTCCGTCTCCCGCGGTGACTCAGGCGGCGGTGACGGCAGCGGAGGGGGCGATGACGGGCGCGCGGGCGTCCGCGGCGGAGCAGCGCAGGGCGGGGCGCGGCGGGCAGGCAGGGGCGGCCGAGCGGGCGGCGGGCATGAGCGGGGCGGGCAGGGCGCTGGCCGCGCTGCTGCTGGCCACTTCCGTGCTGAGCGCCGCGCTGCTGGCCCCCGGCGGCTCTTCGGGGCGCGATGCCCAGGCCGCACCGCCACGAGGTGAGTGCACACCTCCTACCGCCGCCCGTCCGGCTCCGAGCGCAGCGTCTCCTCCCCGCGGCGCCGCCCCTATCTCCGTGCGCGGCGCCGAGCGCTAGGCCGGGCCGGAACCGCCCCCGTGGCCTGGGCTGTTGCTGCGACTTCGCGGTCCCGCGCCCCAGACCGGAGGCCGGACTTCGGGGTGCTGCGACCGGGCCCCGCGGAGGCGGGGGAGGGGGCGGTTCGGACCGCGGCGGAGTGGAACCTGGGCGCCCAGGCGGCGCCCACCCCAGCGGAGCCTGCGTCCTGGCGCCTTCCGTCTAAACAGAGGCCTCGGATCGGGACACCGGGACCCCACAAACCGGCAGCCAGGAGGCGGGCCAGCCGAGGATCGGGGGTCTCGGACTCCCCCTGCACCCAGTCCACTGTTCGGAGGGACTTAGAGCAGGGTCCCTTCCCTGAGGACCTCGCCCCCGAGGACGTGGCGCCGGAGCCGTGCGACCCATTGGCTTCAGCGGGTGGGAAGCCTGGGGCCGGGACGCGCGTTCGCCCCGCGCTGGGGTTGAACCTGCGTAGATGTGCGGCGGGTGAGGAACCGCGGAGAAGGCGGTGAGGGCGCGGCCTGCAGCCCGGTCCCGGGCGAGCCCTCCGCGCGTCTCCCCTCGGAGCGTTTTTCCTCCAGGGTGACAGGGAAGCCGCCGCCGCCGCCTGGGAGGGGTCGGGCTGGGCGCTTTTGCCCCGGGCCCCGGACCCCGGGCGTTTGTCCGGTGCGCTGGCTTAAGAGGCGCTCAGCTCATACCGTGATTGCACAACTGGCTTGCTCTCCGAACTCTCTGGGGAAAACGGTGACAAATACAGATTCCAGGTCTCCATCTAGACCCCTGCACCGGGGAGCCCCAGGCCCTAGGTCCTTCGCACACGCCCCTCCCAGAGGGGTCGGGCAAGCATCGCAAACCCCTTTGGGTAGGAGGGACGGTGGGAGTCACCTGTCTTTCTTTCCCCTCTCGTGCCCTTTTCTTGGTCAGAATACGAAGTTTTAGTGTCTGTGTATGGAGTTCAAACGACCCCTCCTCTCCAAGCAGAAGCTGGAGGAGAAAGGCGTTGTGAATTTTGGAAAAGGGGCTCAGAGGATTACATTTTGTGTGATCCTTGATCCACCCAACCTGGATCTCCTGCCCTCCCCTCCTTTAAAATTGCAAGGACCCCGGGGAGGTTATGTAATCTGCCTGATCACAATTTGTCAGGGACTGATCCCGCCGAACACTCTTTGCATTTTAGCACCAGTATTAGCTTATCAAAGGGCACTTACTTTTAGAGAGAGGTGGTTTGTAAATAGTAATCACACGTAGTGAGGGGAAGCCGCGTTGGGACCGCAAGGCTTTCCCTGTCACCTGGAGCCCATGTTTGGGCCGCACAGCTTTCCTACTAAAAACGTCATCATCTTCCTTTTTGAAAATTCAGCATTTACTTGAAAAAAAAAAAAAAGTAGACTATGTCTTTAAAAATATGCCCAGCAAAGATAACTCACGAGCGGAGAGCTAGACCAGAAATTAAATATTTGGAAAGGAAATAAAGGTGTAATACACAAGCAGCACATTTATCCCCGCACCATTGGAAGGTGACTTTATTTGGTAATTTGCCCACCAAGACGAGGTAGACCAGAGGAGAGAGAAGGAATTAATTGTTCTTTTGTCTGTAACGCTCTGGGGGTATTGCCCTGGAATTTCTTAGGTCAGCTGCTGTGTGGGAAGGTGACAGCTTTTTCTTGAAGCTGAACATCAAGCTCAGTTTCGAGGTCATATTTGATGACTTATTTGATGGCTTAGTAATTGGGTCCTTTGGTCGTGTCTGTAAGTGATACAGACTGTTATTATTATTTTTAAAAACCACATTCAAATAATGCAAAGTGAAAAAAAAAGGTGTCAAAATCCGCTGGCGTTACTCTGACAGTCTCTAGCTGTGGTTCCCTCGCTGTGGTCTTCACCCTCGGCTGCACACTCGAATCCCTTTGGGAGGTTCGTTGTTTTTTGTGGGAAATTAAAAAAATCATGCTGATTGGGCAGAGATTCTGATTTAATTGGTCTGGAATGGGGCCAGGGCGTTGGTAACTTTTGTAGTTTTTTTAGAGCTTCCTCAGGTAATTTTGACATTCAATGAAGACTGAGCCCCTCTGCACATTCCCAAATAGCATAGTTAGTAACATTGACAATGAAGAGCTTTCAGCCTAAAATTCGTGTGGATAATCTAAGTATAAAACAAGTACCTTATTCCGCCCACCACCAAAGGCTTAGAGAAACATGAGTACACACAGTACTTATTCCATCTACGAAGGGATGATGATGTGTGGAGAAATTACGAAGGAAAAGCTCATGGCTTCGTGGTCTCTTGGGTATGATCAAGTGTAGGAAAAAGTCTACAGAGAGTGACTAGAAATTTGAAAATGGAAGCCATTAAAACTGAAGAAGGGAAATGAAAAAGAACTATTTTAAAACAATGATGACAAATTGACAAAGGATTTAATATTTTTGTCTTTAATGTAGAGAAGTTATGCAAATACCTCAGAAGGTGTCAGGGATTAAATAAAGGTGGTTAAATAAATAAATAATTCAAGAATTAATATGAAAGTCACATACTGATGGTGAACATTTGGAAAACATGTTCAAACTTGTTAATCACAAATTCAAAACTAAAATAATTAGGACGTGCCATTTTCTGTCCACCAGGCTAACAAATAAGGGAAACATGGAAAGGCTAATCTGGCTGGGCTTATAGGGAGGGACCTGTTGAGGCTCAGGAGACTGGTTAGCCGTTATGTGCACAGTTAGACTGACCTCAGCTTAAATCCTGGCTGCTAGTAGGTGACTTTGGGCAAGCTGCTTGACCTCTTTAGGCCTCAGATGCCTCATCCCAAAATGGAGACACCAGGAGCTATTTCTTTCTTTCTTTCTTTTTTTTTTTGAGACAGAGTCTCGCTCTGTCGCCCAGGCTGGAGTGCAGTGGTGCGAACTCAGCTCACTGCAAGCTCCACCTCCTGGGTTCACACCATTCTCCTGACTCAGCCTCCCGAGTAGCTGGGACTATAGGCACCCACCATCACGCCTGGCTAATTTTTTTTTTTTTTTTTTGTATTTTTTAGTAGAGATGGGGTTTCACCGTGTTAGCCAGGATGGTCTCGATCCCCTGATCTCATGATCCACCCTCCTTGGCCTCCCAAACTGCTGGGATTACAGGTGTGAGCCACCGTGCCTGGCCCACCAGGAGCTATTTCATAGGGCTCTTGGGGCCTGGTGGTTCTTTGGTAAGTGTGGTTCTTTGTATTACCTGGGAGATCTCAACCATCACAGTTGTCATTAGAAATCAGCACAACTGAATTGGAGAGAAATTTTGTAATGTATATCAGAAGCTATTCAAAAGCCTGTTTTTGGTTACGGATTTTACTCTTGGGCCCGGTGTGGTGGCTCACGCCTGTAGTCCTAGCACTTTTGGGAGGTCGAGGTGGGCAGATCACTTGACCCCAGGAGGTTGAGACCAGCCTAGGTAACATGGTGAAACCCTGTGTCTACAAAAAAAGACAAAAAAAAATTAGCTGGATGTGCTGGCATGCCCCTGTAGTCCCAGCTACTTGGGAGGCTGAGGTGGGAGGATTGCTTGAACTAAGGAGGTTGAGGCTGCAGTGGGCCGAGATCTTGCCACTGCACTCCAGCCTGGGAGACAGAGCGAGACTCTGTCTCAAAAAAAAAAAAAAAAAAAAAAAAATTTTAACTGGATGTTCCTGATCCTGAAGAGGCTCTGTTGGTCTCTACATTGGTTGGATGTGGCCTGGATCACTGTAATGTCTATGTGTTGAGCACTTGTTTCTGTGCCAGCCACTTTGTAGATGGTCAAGTTTAGCTTTCCCAACGGTTTCATGAGGCACATACTCTTATGACCCTTAATTTATTGGTGAGGAAACTGAGGCAGGTTGGGGTTCAGATTCAAGTTTAACTTGAATTTATCCCACTACGTCATACTCCAGGTCCCAAACATCGCTTCCACTGAAAGCTTTCCAGGAGACCAAAGAACAGAAAAAATGATTGTGAAAGCTTTCTTTGGCCTAGAGAACCAAAAGCTGTAGTGGATTATTATTATTATTATTTTTTTGCTGAAAGCTTTATTTGTTCTCACTTAGGGTAAATGAAAAATTTCAAGATTTGGCTACAACTTCATTCTTTGAAAAGTAATGTTTTAAAGAAAGAGAGGTTAGGGGTACTGGCTCTGAAGACAAAGCTTAGATTCAAGCCCAGCTTCACCACTTATACCAGTCCCCTGATTTTGCCGTTTCCTTGTGATATAAGGCACTCAGGAGCACAAGCCAAGCACACAGTAAGTGTTCAGGAAGTGCTGGCATTATGAAGTTCAAACAGCACCACTGGTAAATGAAGTTCAGATTTCAGAGGTGGAGACTGTGTGTGCAGCCTCACAGCTAAGTGGATGCCATGGTGAAATGTTTAGATCATAGGCCTTTGAGAAGAATGATCAGAATGTTAGAGGAATGGGCCTCCCTTGGCACCCAGAAATAAACATTAAAGGAGGCTATTTCATCATATAACAACTTCCGAACTTCTAGAAAAGTGAAAAGAGAGGCTTGGGTAAGGAAGATGAAAGCCCTCCCACCACCCTGCGTGCTGACCTAGGGCATCCTTCCTTCTACTCTGTTGTTAGATCCTCATGATGGCCAAAAAAAAAGCATTCTTTAACCTAAACCATCCCCATGGCTCAATCTCTACCCCTTCATCACCAAGGAAGAGCCAGCTCTAGTGGATTAAGAGTTTTATACTGCAGGGCTTGTCTTCACTGAGAGCTAAATAAGGGTAAAGTAAGATAAACTTAAAAATGAGGGATTGAGGCCCGGCACAGTGGCTCATGCCTATAATCCCAGCACTTTGGGAGGCCGAGGCAGGCAGATCACGAGGTCAAGAGATCGAGACCATCCTGGCCAATGTGGTGAAACACCGTCACTACTAAAAATACAAAAATTAGCTGGGTTTGGTGGTGCGTGCCTGTAGTCCCAGCTACTCAGGAGGCTGAGGCAGGAGAATGGCTTGAACCCGAGTGGTAAAGATTGCAGTGAGCCGAGATCGCGCCACTGCACTCCAGCCTGGGTGACAGAGCAAGACTCCATTTAAAAAAAAAAAAAAGAAAGAAAGAGGGATTGAGCTGGCTGCGTGAAGAATTCATGATTCTGCCATTCAAATGAGTGACTAGGGAGCCCAGAGGAAGCTTTCCTATTGCAAAATAGAGACCGAGTTCTTACCTTCCTCATTGTGTTATTAAGTAGTTCCCCATTTTTTTCTTTTGGGTAAATTTATTCAGAGGATAAATTAACTTCTCTTTTATATAATATCATATAAATGGCCCAGTTGGTTGAAATGAACCACTTTGCTTTAACTTTTAGACAAAAGCAGTTCACTTTATTTTTCCTACCAAATTGGCACACGTGATTTTAGAATGTGCATCATCTTTCTGTCATCCTCAGCACATCATCTAGTGAACTGGTGAGCTGTGTGAGTTTCTGGATTGGGGCATGCTCCCAATCCAGGATTCACTGCTCCCAATCCAGGAGCAGTGAGTTTCTCTGCCCTTCAGACTGAGGCTTGTCTTAAAACTGTCTGCTTACCCCTCTCTGATCTGCCATGGGAATTAGCATATTCCAAACTCCAAAACAAAGTGATAGAAAGCAGCACTTCTCAAACTTTCAAGACACGTGCACCCCATCCCTGGGCCTCACTAACCTGTCTGACTCAAGCAGGTTCTGCATTTCTAACAAGCTGCCTGGCTACAATCGCAGCTGAGTAACATGGTAGGGGAGAAAGCTTGAACTTTAGAGTAATACAAATTGGGTTCATATCAATTATTTCATTGAAAAACCGTGGTCACAGGCAGTTATCTAATTCTCGAGAGGCTTAATTTATTCATCTGTAAAGTGGGGAAAATACCTAGCTCATAAGATTGTCATTATTGTAGGGAAACTACTAAATTCAGTACATGTCACATCTTAGCACTCGATGAATATAAGTTCCTTACACGATCCTTTGATGCACTGGATTTGAGTGGTGTTGACTGAATCCTCTTGTAGTAGAGACATCTGTGCAAAAGGAGGCCTGTGTGTGTGCACATGCATGCATGTGTGTGTGTGCACATGCATGCATGCACGCACATATATCTGCGCATACACAAAGTAATGTGTGAGAGACCCCAGAAATCCCAGAGTGTAAGCTTTTGAGAAGCACTACTGGAAGCAACTGTTCACACGAATGTACTTTGTCTCTAACACATCTTTTGGGTGCCTTTTTTTTTTTTTTAACTTTTCCTAATTTCTGCCAGACTTAGACAAAAAAAGACATGCAGAGCTGAAGATGGATCAGGCTTTGCTACTCATCCATAATGAACTTCTCTGGACCAACTTGACCGTCTACTGGAAATCTGAATGCTGTTATCACGTATGTATCAGTTCACACTCAGTTGTGTTTGCTTTGGGGCTTGTTTGATATGATCCTTAATGCTCTCATGTCTAAAGCCCTTCACAAGTTAATTTCAGTTTTGCAGCTAAGGAAACAAAGAAGCTATATAAAGAGTCGGAAGAAATACAGTCAGGGGAGGATGCCTAGGAATGCACAGCATCTATTTTTATCTTTTCATCTACTCATACTTTAAAAAGCCAGTTCTCAGGGATGAACAACCTTGATAGACTATGTTTTATTTTCCTCCTCTCTAGTGCATAACCCTCTTGCTGGACCAGAGAAGGAAGGAGTGAGACACCAGGGTATTCTCCAGGGGCCAGCAGAGTGGTGCAAGTTGAGGGAGTGGCAGTTATTCCAGGGCCCTGCCTCCCTGATGATAACAAATGCATTTTCTCTGAAGGTTTTACTCCTATTCTAGACCTTGTTGCTTTTTAAGGACAAGGCTATTCTTTCATGTAAAATAAAATATTCTACTATGCAACCATAAAAAAAGAATGAAATCATGTCCTTTGCAGCAACATGGATGCAGTTGGAGGCCAATATCCTAAGTAAATTAACACAGGAATAGAAAGCCAAATACTGCATGTTCTCACTACTAAGTGGAGCTAAGCATTGGGTACTCATGAACATAAAGGTGGGAACAGGAGACACTAGGGACTGTTTGGGCTGCAGTACCCAAGCAGTACTGAAAAACTTGGGTACTAGAGCCGAGTAGTACCTATAGGGCTGAAAAATTACCTACTAGGTACTGTGCTCACCACCTGGGAGACAGGATCATTCATGCCCCAAACTTCAGCATCATACAGTATACACATGTAACAAACCTGCACATGTGCCCCTGAATCTAAAATAAAAATTGAAATGATAAAATGTTTTTGCCAGGCACAGTGGCTCACGCCTGTAATCTCAGCACTTTGGGAGACCGAGGCAGGGGGATCACCTGAGGTCAGGAGTTCGAGACCAGCCTGACCAACATGGAGAAACCCTGTCTCTACTAAAAATACAAAATTACCGGGCATGGTGGCACATGACTTGTAATCCCAGCTACTTGGGAGGCTGAGGCAGGAGAATCGCTTGAACCCAGGAGGTGGAGGTTGCAGTGAGCCGAGATTGCACCATTGCACTCCAGCCTGGGCAACAAAAGCGAAACTCTGTCTCAAAAAAATAAAAATTTTTATTGCCAAATTGAGAGCTTCGTTATACCTACCATCAGAGGTTGAATTTTAATTTATATTAAGTGACTGTTTACTATAAAAATGCTTTAAAAAACAAACTGAAAATCTCCAGTATGGGCACCAGCTGAAAAGATGATGGAGCAATAGATGATACCTTCTGTATTTGAATAAACCTACTGAAAGGTCTGAAAAGTAATATGAAACAAGAAAAAATCTATTATATTCAGAAAAAGTAGCTTAAGAAAAAGAAAAAATTTATCGGCCTAAAAAAAGAACCTAAAAGAATCTTGAAAATAATCAACCATAACTGAAATTAAAAAGTGACGGGAATCAGATAATTCAGTGAATGGGCAAAATGTCTTCTAAAAAGACTTAATAAGAGTCTAAAATCCACAGAAAAACAAGTTGAGGGGGGAAAAAGACTGTCGTCAAGGTGTTAGGTGTAGGGCAAGTAAGACTATTATTAGAATAAAACAAGTAGGATCATTGGCATACAACAGTGATGCTGTGGACAAATTAAAGAATTAAAAAAGAGGCCAGGCATGGTGGCTCACACCTGTAATCCCAGCACTTTGGGAGGCCAAGGAGGGTGGATCACCTGAGGTCTGGAGTTAGAGATCAGCCTGGCCAACATGGTGAAACCCCATCTCTATTAAAAAATACAAAAAATTACCCGGGCATGGTAGCAGGTGCCTGTAATCACAGCTACTTGGGAGGCTGAGGCTGGAGAATCGCTTGAACCCGGGTGGAGGCGGAGGTTGCAGTGAGCCGAGATCGCGCCATTGCACTCTAACCTGGGCAACAAGAGCGAAACTCCGTCTCAAGAAAAAAAAAAAAAGAAAGAATTAAAAAACAGGAAGACAGGCCGTGCACGGTGGCTCACTCTTATAATCCTAGCACTTTGGGCAGCCTAGTGGGCAGATCATGAGGTCAGGAGTTTGAGACCAGCCTGGCCAGCATGGTGAAACCCCGACTCTACTAAAAATACAAAAATTAGCTGCGCACAGTGGTGTGTGCCTGTAATCCCAGCTACTTGGGAGGCTGAAGCAGGAGAATCGTTTAACCCCGGGAGGCAGAGGTGGCAGTGAGCTGAGATCGAGCCACTGCACTCCAGCCTGGGCATCAGAGCGAGACTCTGTCTCAAAAAATAAATAAATAAATAAATAAATAAAGGAATTAACTACACGAGACTTTTAAGAAAAAAATTGCCGATTTATTTAAAAGAGCATGGAGATAATTGTGTCAGGAAAATGTATAAAGAAGTGACACAGGGTTTGTATTTAATCATAGTAGTAGAAAATATCCCATTATTGCAAAAAAGATTTTACCCTGGAAACTGGAAAGACACTTATGACTCTTTTAACTAGAGACTGATAAAATTATGTCTAGACATAAACTGTTTTAAATTTTGAACTTTAATGATAATTTTTAAAATTTTAGGCCAGGCGCGGTGGCTCATGCCTATAATCCCAGCACTTTGGGAGGCCGAGGAGGGCGGATCACGAAGTCAGGAGATCGAGACCATCCTGGCTAGCACGGTGAAACCCCGTCTCTACTGAAAAAATACGAAAAGTTAGCCAGGCATGGTGGCGGGCGCCTGTAGTCCCAGCTACTCAGGAGGCTGAGGCAGGAGAATGGCGTGAACCCGGGAGGCGGAGCTTGCAGTGAGCCGAGATCGGGCCACTGTACTCCAGCCTGGGCAACAGAGCAAGACTCTGTCTCAAAAAAAAAAATTTTTTTTAAAAATTTTAAGCAGATGTAGATTATAGGAGACACAAGTATGCAAAAAATGCAAATTATAATAACTTCATACATTTAATAAACCAGATAATAAAAATCTGGGGCTGATGGAAGGATATCTTTAAGATATTTAAGGTGAAGGTATGCCCAAGAGATCAGTTACTAGCTGAGTTGAAGAATTTCCTGTTCTGTTTCCCTCTTTATCTCACTTCCTTAAAGTAGAAAGACCTTTTATTTTATTTATTTATTTATTTTAAGACGGAGTCTTGCTCTGTCGCCCAGGCTGGAGTGCAGTGGCACAATCTCAGCTCACCACAACCTCCAACTCCTGGGTTCAAGCGATTCTCCTGCCTCAGCCTCCCGAGTAGTTGGAACTACAGGCGCCCGCCACTGCACCCGGTAATTTTGTATTTTTAGTAGAGACAGGGTTTCACCATTTTGGCCACGCTGGTCCTGAACTCCTGACCTTGTGATCCGCCCGCCTCAGCCTCCCAGAGTGCTGGGATTACCGATGTAAGCCACCGCGCCTGGCCAACATTTAGTTTTTTATAAGTAAGATGTTCTCAGTATGGTAAACAGTTAATGTTTCTGTATCTTTAAAATATTACTAAAAAAAGAAGACTGAGCCCTGCGAGGTAGTTCACACCTGTAATCCCAGCACTTTGGGAGGCCAAGGTGAGAGGATCACTTGAGGTAGGAGTTTGAGACCAGCTGGGGCAACAAAGTAAGTCCTCATCTCTTTCAAAACAAAACAAAACAAAACAAAACAAAAACAAGACTATACAATGTGGAAAATACATAAAAAAGAAAAGATATTGTGAGTATTTAAAATTGCTTTTGGAGGCTGGGCGCGGTGGCTCACACCTGTAATCCCAGCACTCTGGGAGGCCGAGGTGGGCGGATCACAAGGTCAGGAGATCGAGACCATCCTGGCCAACACGGTGAAACCCTGTCTCTACTAAAAAATACAAAAAATTAGCCAGGCATGGTGGTGGGCTCCTGTAGTCCCAGCTACTCGGGAGGCTGAGGCAGGAGAATGGCGTGAACCTGGGAGGCGCAGCTTGCAAAGAGCCAAGATTGCGCCACTGCACTCCAGCCTGGGTGACAGAGCGAGACTCCGTCTCAAAATAAATAAATAAATAAATAAATAAATAAAAATAAAATTGCTTTTGGAAAAAGAAGAGCTATATATACATACATTAGTAAATAAAGTATTAAAAACTAAAATATATTATTGCACTCATAAAGAATACAATGAAAACTTGTACTTTTTGATGTAGATATTAGAATAAAAGGGGCTAGTTAAGCATTTGCATAAATAGTAAATACTAATGCTAAAATATGAACACCCTAAATAAAAAGGCACCAAATTTATGTGGGTCCCCAAAGTACATCGAAAATAATGGTAGCAGCTAATAATACAAAACAAAGTCGTAGTAGAGACAAATGATAAGATACTCTTACCAGGACAAACATTTTGAAGGTTTCATCATAGAGCTGGTGAACTGAGCCGAATAATGTCAGGGAGTGAGGTGGTTAAGAGCTTGGATTCTGCAGTCCAAGTGTCTGGTTTGAATCCCACCTCTGTCACTTGTGTTACTTTGGGTATGGTTCTCACCTTCTCTCTGCTTCTCTTCCCCTGTGAAGCTGGAAAAATAACGGAACCTGCCGCTGAGCTCCTTGGGAGTGTTTTGTGACTGAGTGTCTGTAAGCTGAAGCAGAGCGAGACCTCTCCACGTGTCAGTGTTACTGGCAATAGAAATAAGTAACACATGTGGCAGAAATTAAATGAAAAAGTAGATAATTAAAAAATTCCTGTATATATTCGTTTCACAAAACACTCATCATATGTTAAGTCAAAAGAGACTGGGTAAATTAAAAAAAGCAGGGATTATGTATTCTACCTCATACTTCTGCACAACAAAGAAACAAACTAATATAATAAGGGTTATAATATAAATACGAGCATTTCGTTGAAAATCTTTAGATCAGGCCAAAGCAAGTCCTATGAAAAAAATGCATGTAAATGTTCATAATAATAAAGACGATGGTAATAGAAATTGCAGCTACTGTTTCCTGAGGACTTGTTCAGTGTTTTAGGTCTGTCTCATTTAACTTACAACACTCCAGTAGAGAGATTCTATCCAGGAGAGAGGATTTGCTGGAGATACTGAAATTAAGAGAAATAAAGTGACATTTTTCTGGGTTACCTAGCTGTTAGGTGGCAAAGCTACAATTCACCCCTCCCTGTAGCTTTGGAGGTTGGTATTTATGTTAATCAGAAAGAAAAGGGGAGGCTGGATGCAGTGGTTCATACGTCTAATCCCAGCACTTTGGGAGGCCCAGGTGGGCAGATCACTTGAAGGTTAGGAGTTTTGAGACCAGCCTGACCAACATGGTGAAACCCCATCTCTACTAAAAATACAAAAATTAGCTGGGCATGGTGGTGGGCGCTTGTAGTCCCAGTTACTCGGGAGGCTGAGGCAGGAGAATCACTTGAACCTGGGAGGCGGAGGTTGTAGTGAGCTGAGAGCATGCCATTGCACTCCAGCCTGGGTGACAGAGCGAGAGTCCATCTCAAGAAAGAAAAGGGGAAATGCAAAGCTATTCAGTAGGGATCTCAAGGTTTTTGAAAGCAAACAGTGTAATCATCCAAACAAAAAGAAAAAGAAGCAATAATATTAATAAATACATAAGGTAGAAAATGATAGCAGAATCGAAGTAAGAACAAGCTGAGAAATGATTTTTTATTTTTGAGGCAGGGTCTTGCTCTGTTGCCCAGGTTGGAGTGCAGTGGTGTGTGATCATGACTCACTGCACTCTCAAACTCCTGGGCTCAAGAAATCCTTCTGCTTCAGCCTCTCAAGTAGCTAGGACTATAGGGGTGGACCATGACACCCAGCTAATTTTTTATTTAAAAATTTTTATGGAGACAAGGTCTTGCTATGTTGCTCAGACTGGTTTGGAACTCCTGGCCTCAAGTGATTCTCCTGCCTCGGCCTCCCAAAGTGCTAGAATTACAGGCGTGAACCACAGATCTGGCTGAAAATGATACATTTTAATGAGAAAAATATAGGTTAAATGGAGAGATAGCCAATAACCATTGATATCAAGACTAAACAGGAAAAATATCAGTGTTTCCCAAGTTAATTAATATACTTAATTGCTATTAATATGTAAATAGAATTCATTGTATAGTCTACATAAATAATTTCAAAATTCATATGAAAAAGTAAATGAGTCAGAGGATCAAAAGACGGCCCAAATTGGTCCGAGTATTGTGGGTTATTGTTAAGCTGATTTAATATTGTCTCCCCCGACAACCATGCTTGACTAGCTTAAAAGAAAAAAAAAAAAAGGCCCAAAAGGAGATTGGGCAATGTGGAGACTTGCTGTATTAGATAAGATATATTGTGAGGCCATAATCGTTTATGTAGCCAAAAAAGAGAAATGAAGACTAACAGACCAATGTAAGTGTGAGAAGTAGAATCTAATTTATGTAAGAACCTAGAGTATTATAACTAAGACCATGGGGAAAGGTATTTAAAATTACTGTATACCATGTATCAAGTACTCCAAGAGGATTCAAGTTAAAAAATAAACCCACAAACTAAAAAAAATTTTAAAAGGCAGAATACATTTTTAAAAAGTTTTATTTTTTTAAATTGACATAATAATGGTACATATTTATGGGGTACAGTATCTCGAACTGCTGAGCTCAAGTGATCCGCCCACCTCGGCCTCCCAAAGTGCTAGGATTACAGGTGTGAGCCACTGTGCCCAGCCAATGTACACGCTGGGTAATGATCAAGTTAGGGTAGTTAACATTTCCATCACCAAAACACTTGTCATTTCTTTGTGGTGCGATGGTTCAAAATCATCTCTTCATCTATTTTGCAATATACATTACATTATTGTCAACTGTAGTCACCCTACTGTGCCATATGTCACCAGAACTGATCCCATTGTAACTGTGACTTTTACACCTGTTGACCAACCTCCATATCTCCTCTTCCCCACTAACCTCTATTTACTCTCTACTTCTATGAGGTCACATTTTTAGCTTTTACATACGAGTGAGATCATGTGGTATTTGTCTTTCTGTGTCTGGCTTATTTCACTTAACATAATGTCCATTAGGCTTATCCATGTTGCTGCAAATGAGAGGATTTTATTCTTTTTTATGGCTGAATAGTACTCCTCTGTGAATATATTGCACATTTCTTTGTCCATTCATCAGTTGATGGATAGTTAGGTTGATTCCATATCTTGGCTATTATGAATAGTGCTGTATTAAACATGGGAGTACAAGTATCTCTTTGACAAACTGATTTTCTTTTCTTTTCTTTTTTTTTTTTTGAAGGATGAAAATGAGATTGATCTTTATTGTAGAATCCAGGCCAGGGGGCTGCTTTGAAGGCAAGAATTTCATGCTAGAAATTCCTTATTAGCCACACAAACTTCTTGTAGCAAGATAGACTTGTATTACTTTTTTTTTTATTATTATACTTTCAGTTTTAGGGTACATGTGCACAACGTGCAGGTTTGTTACATATGTATACATGTGCCATGTTGGTGTGCTGCACCCATTAACTCGTCATTTAACATTAGGTATATCTCCTAATGCTACCCCTCCCCCCTCCCCCCACCGCACAGCAGGTCCTGGTGTGTGATGTTCCCCTTCCTGTGTCCATGTGTTCTCATTGTTCAATTCCCGCCTATGAGTGAGAGCACACGGTGTTTGGTTTTTTGTCCTTGCGATAGTTTGCTGAGAATGATGGTTTCCAGCTTCATCCATGTCCCTACAAAGGACATGAACTCATCCTTTTTTATGGCTGCCTAGTATTCCATGGTGTATATGTGCCACATTTTCTTAATCCAGTCTATCATTGTTGGACATTTGGGTTGGTTCCAAGTCTTTGCTATTGTGAATAGTGCCGCAATAAACATATGTGTGCATGTGTCTTTATAGCAGCATGATTTATATTCCTTTGGGTAATCCAGTAATGGGATGGCTGGGTCAAATGGTATTTCTAGTTCTAGATCCCTGAGGAATCGCCACACTGACTTCCACAGTGGTTGAACTAGTTTACAGTCCCCCCAACAGTGTAAAAGTGTTCCTATTTCTCCACATCCTCTCCAGCACCTGTTGTTTCCTGACTTTTTAATGATTGCCATTCTAACTGGTGTGAGATGGTATCTCATTGTGGTTTTGATTTGCATTTCTCTGATGGCCAGTGATGATGAGCATTTTTTCATGTGTTTGTGGGCTGCATAAATGTCTTCTTTTGAGAAGTGTCTGTTCACATCCTTCGCCCACTTGTTGATGGGGTTGTTTGTTTTTTTCTTGTAAATTTGACAAACTGATTTTCTTTCTTTTGGATCTATACCCAGTAGTAGGATTGTTGGATCATGTGGTAGTTCTATTTTAATTTTTAGGAACCTTCATATTGTTTCCCACAATGGCTGTACTAATTTATATTCCCAACAACAGTGTGTAAGAGTGCCCCTTTCTCCACATCCTTGCCAGCATGCATTATTTTTTGTCTTTTTGACAGTAGCCAATCTAAATAACTGAGTTGAGGTGATATCTTATTGTGGTTTTGATTTACATTTCCCTGATTATTAGTGATGTGCATTTTTTCATATACCTGTTGGGATTTTTATATCTTCTTTTTTTCCCCTGATACGTAATAGTTGTATATGTCTTTTGAGAAATACCTATTTTGATTTATTGCCCATTTAAAAAATGAGCCTTTTTTTTGCTATTGAGGTGTTTGAGTTCCTTATATATTCTGTCAGATGGTAGTGTGTGAATATTTTCTCCCATTCTATAGCTTGTTTCTTCACTCTGTGGATTGCTTCTTTCACTGTGCATAGGCTTTTTTACTTTAGTATAATCCCATTTGTCTAGATTTGCTTCTGTTACCTATGCACCAGTGTCATGCAGTGTTTCCCCCATGCTTACTTCTAGTGGTTTCATAGTTTCAGGTCTTACATTTAAGCTGTTAATCCATTTTGAGTTGGTTTGTGAAAGATATGAGAGATAGGGGTCCAGTTTCATTCTTCTACATGTAAATATCCAGTTTCCCAGCACCATTTATTGAAGAGACTGTCCTTTCCTCAATGTGTGTCCTTTTTTTTTTCTTTTTTTGAGATGGAGTTGTGCTCTTTTTGCCCAGGCTGGAGTGCAATGGCACATCTCTGCTTACTGCAGCCTCTGTCTTCCGGGTTCAAGTGATTCTCCCATCTCAGCCTCCTGAGTAGCTGGGATTATAGACACCCACCACCATGCCCGGCTAATTTTGTATTTTTAGTAGATATGGGGTTTCACCATGTTGGCCAGGCTGGTCTCGAATTCCTGACCTCAGGTGATCTGCCAGCCTCGGCCTCCCAAAGTGCTGGGATTACAGGCATGAGCCACTGTGCCCAGTCACCTACTTTTTTGATGTAGGCATTTATTGCCATAAACTTCCCTCTTAGAACTGGTTTTGCTGTATTCCATAGGTTTTGGAATGTTGTGCTTCCATTTTCACATGGAAACAACATTTTTAGTTTTAAATTTCTTTTTACATTTTCTCAAGAAAATTTTAAATTTCTTTTAAATTTTTTCTTTTCTGAGACAGAGTCTCACTCTTTCGCCCAGGCTGGAGAGAAGTGGTTTCTTCTCAGCTCACTGCAACCTCCACCCCCTGGGTTCAAGTGATTTTCCTGCCTCAGCCTCCCAAGTAACTGGGATTATAGGTGCCCACCACCATGCCCAGCTAATTTTTAAAATTTTTTCATTGACTCATTGGTTATTCAGGAATATGCTGTTTAATTTTCATGGATTTGTACAGTTTCCAAAGTTCCTCCTGTTACTGATTTTTAGTTTTATTCCATTGTGGTCAGAAAAGATAATTGATATGATTTTGATTTTTAAACTTTGTTTAGACTTGTTTGCTCCCTTTAGGTCTATTAATAATTCCTTTATATATTTAGTTGTTACAATGTTGGGTGCATATATATTTATAACTGTTACATCTTCCTGCTGTATTAATCATTTTATATGGCCTTTTATATAATGGCCTTCTTTTTCTCTTTTTACAGTTTTTGGCTTAAAGTCTATGTCTTTTGTATTAGTACAGCTACTCTTGCCCTTTTTTGTTTCCATTTTCATAGAATACCTTTTTCCATCCCTTTTCTTTGAGTCTGTGTGTTCTTAAAATTGAAGGGAGTCTCTTGTAGGCAGCATACAGTTGGGTCTGTTTTTTTTTAATCCTTTCAACTATTCTATGTCAGCAGAATACATTTTTGAATTAATGAAGCAATAGAAGAAACAACAAGCCAGATTAGTATGGCTATATTAAAAATTTAAAACTTATAATTGAAAACATAATATAGCAGGATGAAACAGAAAGCACTAGAATGGAGAAATATTTGAGAGGGTTAAAAGTTTAATATTATAGTATATGAGGACATATTTCTAAGATTATGTCAAGGGAACTTGGTATGTAAACAGTGTTTCACACTATAGGAAACAAAATAACAAAATTATTGAATTATTTAATTTGTGATCATTTTAAAATATAATCTTAATGCTGTGATATAAATATCTAGTAACTGAACAAAAAGTGATTTTAAAATCCTAGTAAATTTTTGCTAGGATAATATATTGCTTTAATTTGATTTATTTAACTAATATTTGGTCATTTGTAAGGGGAGCTATTAAAATGACTATTTTTTTAATCCAGTAATCTTACCCTTAGAAATTTGCTTTAGAGAAAGAATTGAAAAGAATAAGAACCTTGGCCAGGCATGGTTGCTTATGCCTGTAATCCCAGCACTTTGAGAGGCTGAGGCAGGTGCATCACCTGAGTTCAGGAGTTCAAGACAAGCCTGGGCAACATGGCAAAACCCCATCTCTACCAAAAAGTACAAAAAACTAGCTGGGCGTAGTGATGCGTGCCTGTGGTCCCAGCTGCTTGGGAGGCTGAGGTGGGAGAATTGCTTGAGCCTGGGAGGTGAAGGTTGCAGTAAGCTGAGATCATGCCACTGCACTCCAACCTGGGTGACAGAGTGAGACCCCATCTCAAAACAAAAATAAAACAAAACAAAAAAGTAATAAGAACCTCATGTGTAGGTCTTTTAAAACACATAATTTATATAGCAAAAACAATAAATAGATTAAAAAAGCTTTGAAACCAGCCTAAATACTCAAAGTATTTGATGGACTAGAATACATATATTAAGTTACAAATATGCACATTAGATAAAATCATGGAAACTTACTTGTTAATATTAAATAAAAACAACAGAATGCAAGACTTAATGTATGTTCTACTTATTAATTTGTGAAGTTGTACCTATGAAGATTGTACAATTCCATAGTGACACAGTGATTTTTTTTTTGTTTTGTTTTTTGTTTTGAGACAGAGTCTTACTCTCTTGCCAGGCTGGAGTGCAGTGGCGCGATCTCAGCTCACTGCAACCTCCTACTCCCTGGTTCAAGCGATTCTCCTGCCTCAGCCTCCCAGGTAGCTGGGATTACAGGCATGTGCCACCACGTCCAGCTAATTTTTGTATTTTTTAGTAGAGACGGGGTTTCACCATGTTGGCCAGGATGGTCTTGATTTCCTGACCTCCTGATCCGCCTGCCTTGGCCTCCCAAAGTGCTGGGATTACAGGTATGAGCCACTGCGCCCAGCCCAGTCATTGTTTTAGTACAAAATAATAGGTTAATTTAAATTATTGAAATGTAGAGGTTTTTTTATAAGTATGAAGGAAAAGTCATGTCAAGATCTCCAGTTGGATATTTATGTCCTCCAGCAATCAACAGATGTTGAAAAACCCCTGGCAGTTGACCTGTTGTGCTTTTATTTACAGTGCTTGTTTCAGGTTCTGGTAAACGTTCCTCGGAGTCCAAAAGCAGGGAAGCCTAGTGCTGCAGCTGCCTCTGTCAGCACCCAGCATGGATCTATCCTGCAGCTGAACGACACCTTGGAAGAGAAAGAAGTTTGTAGGTTTGTGCCTGCTTTGTTGTGATCTAAGTTAAGTCTGCATTTTCTCTTTTTCTATTTTGGTTTTAGCTTTTTTTCTCTTTACAGTATTTTTCTTTATCTTTTCTGGTCCGTACCCAGGAACATGTATTATTCTGCCTCCATGATATTAGCAAAATCCAACTTCTTATTTTCTAATCTAACCACTTGTCTTAATTTTACCTAATCTTTGTAGGTTGGAATACAGATTTGGAGAATTTGGAAACTATTCTCTCTTGGTAAAGAACATCCATAATGGAGTTAGTGAAATTGCCTGTGACCTGGCTGTGAACGAGGATCCAGTTGATAGTAACCTTCGTACGTATATGTTCTCTGCTGATTTTCACATTTGCATTTTCAGAGGTTTCAGTTTTTGAGTACTGTTTGTAAAGCAAAACAGTCCATGACGCTTTCTGTAATTGAAAACCTAAATCTTAGGTCATTGATGAGCACCACTCCCCCCAAAAAATCCACATAAATTATAGGTTATTTCTACTTAGTTATGGTATATTTAAAATGTTTATTGTATTATCTGTATATAATAATACAATTATGTGACATTAAAAAATTATTTATTGGCCTGGCATGGTGGCTCATGCTTGTAATCCCAGCACTTTGGGAGGCCAAGGCAGGCAGATCACTCGATCTCACAAGTTTGAGACGAGCCTGGGTGATGTGGTAAAACCCCGTCTCTACAAAAAATACAAAAATTAGCTGGGCCTGGTGATGCGTGCCTGTAGTCCCAGCTACTTGGGAGGCTGAGGTGGGAGGATGGCTTGAACCTGGGAGGCAGAAGTTGCAATGAGCCAAGATTGTACCACTGCACTGCAATCTGGGTGATAGAGCCAGACCTTGTCTCAAGAAAAATTATATGATATATCAATACATTCTCATAGTTTTTAGTTTAATTATGAAGCATTAATAAGCCAAAAAAGTTAATGCAGTGGAAAGAAACTAGAAATAGGGTAATTGTCAAATATCTCTCCTTGTTTTAGGAGTAAGGGTATAGTATTTCCTGTATATCTTCTGCTGCCAGTCCAGAGGTCCTCTTAGGTTAAGGAGGGATCATTCATTGTCTAATAACCCCACTGAAGAAAATCTGCCATTCGGAACTCCCCATTAGGTAACAATGTATGTGCTGCCTTTTGAAAGGCAGTAACAAATCCCTGTGGTGTGAACAAGTACTGTTCACAGGGAAGCAATTAAAGACTATGAGGTTATATCAAAAGAACGCAGGATCCGATATGAAAGGGCCAATGTAGGACAATTTAAGCATTAAGAAGAATAATGTATGTAGTGGAAGAAAAATAATGGATGTATAAAAACCATGAGGTCATATGAAACTAAAATGAGCAAGGTCTGCCTTCCCAAAGAAAACAAAAACAATGCTTTGTCTTTATAGGTAATCAGGGCACCTGATGTTAACTGTGTGATTTAAAATTGTCAGTTGAAAGGAGAGATTTAAGCATTTATTTTGCCCGTTTTAACTGTAATTCAGGGTAACCAAAGATAGTCCCTGTTGAGGGAAAATTCTGTGGAGAAGAATTCCAGGTAATAAATACAGCAAAAGGGCAGGATATGTCGCAACCCTTAATGAAGTAAGTGATTGTGATTCAGGCATATACTATATGAGTGGATGAAACCACGAGGTGAAGGGGAATTTTTACCAGCTGAACACATCCACCAGTCATGGGGCAACCGCAACAGGTACACTTTCAGTGTTGGCCAGGAAGTTATTGTTAATTTCATATGACATTGTGTTTATATAACAAAAGGCCTATTTCAAAGATACTTTTAGTTTTGAAATAGTTTTAGATTTGTAGAAGTGTTGCAAAAAGAGTTCTCAAATATCCTTCACCTAGCTTCCCCTAAACCCTAAACTGTAAAATCACAGTGTAATTATCCCACATACTATTACTGAAACCAGCAGCTTAACATTGTTCTTAACATTGAACATAATATTGATACAGTACTGATTGGGGTTATTTAAATTTCTCTAAATGTCCCTTTTAATATCCTTCTCCGGTGCTGGATTTGAGGTAGGATCCCACACTGCATTTAGCTTTCAGATCTCCTTTGTCTCCTCCAGTCTAGGATAGTTCCTCAGTCTTTCTTTGTCTTTCATGACCTTGATGGTTTGAAGGGTAATGTCTGGTTATTTTGTCAACTGTCCTTGATTTGGATTTGCTTGATGTTTGGTGTTTTCTCATGAATAGGTAGAGGTTTTGCATTTTTTAGTGGTATACAGCAAAAGCGAGGCTGGGTCCTTCTCAGTGCCTTGTGTCAGGAGGCACACAGTGTCAGGCTGTCTTTACAAGGGCTTTAGAGACACATCCTGAAGTATGTAGGGATGAAATAACATGATGTCTTGGATTCCTAAAGAAATAGTTTAGCCAGAAAAAGCGGGACATGGGGGTGGGTGGGTAGTTATAGATGAAGCAACGGGGACAATATCTTGATAATTCTAGGATTTGGGTGATGGGTTATATATAGGTTGATGGTACCATTCTCTGTGCTTTTGCTTATGTTTGATAATTTTTATAATGACAATTATCACTCCCTTCAGGGTGAGCATTCTCAATTACTTATAGGAAATTCAGCATGAGAATATAGGCTTCCCCTCACTGGTTTTCATTTATAGATTAAATGTAATGATGTGATGTCTTTGATGTTCATGATGACATTTTTGGGGGCTAATGTGTTTTCTTCTCTTTTTCTAGCTGTGAGCATTGCATTCCTTATTGGTCTTGCTGTCATCATTGCGATATCCTTTCTGAGGCTCTTGTTGAGGTAAGATATTTGGGGAGGACGCCACTGGAAAGGCAGAGTATAGAAATAACACATTCAGAAGGGGCAGCTGTCACCCTCAAGTGGCCATATTCTTCGATGATATGAACATTTCTGTGTCCCCCATGTCCATCCAGTGCTAGGCTTCAGGGACTCATGTAGACTAAGACGTGGTCTCTGACTTTAGGGAAGTGATATTAAAGGTGCTTGTGGATTTTTGCCTTCCTTCCTCCCACATGGCTGAAGAGGAAGAAAATGCTTGAGAAATCATTATTTCCTAAAGCATCCAACTTTTTAGCGAGCAGAAGTGGCTCATGACAATTTTAGGAGGAGGTCGCTGCACTGAACTCCCTTCCCCCTCTCTGGCCCTGAGCCCTGAGGCACCTTCTAGTCCAGCTGCCCAACCTCTGCCAGCCCAGGCATCTGGTGGCACAGATGTATGCCTGGTGGCTGTTCTTCTGGACCTCGCACGGACTCCCTGTCCCTTGGTTAGTTTGTTAGCCAATGTGGAGAAGGGACTGGTCCTGCTCTGCGTGGTGAACAGCGATTCTGGTAAGAGTGAATTAGTAGACTAGAAAAAGAAAGTAAAAGAGATCCAGTTTTAATTAACTTTCAAAGGAAAGTTTTTTTCATGTTTTAAAAAGAATAAGAGTGAATTTTCTCATGCTTATCTTGTTAGGGTCTCAAGAAGAACCACAAGGTTTTATTGGTGAGCAATATCCAAACTGAAAGAATGAAAACCTAACCTCTAAGTCGGCTAGTGTGGGAAACCCTGAAGCTTTGGGGAATTTCTGCACTGTGATACTCTAGCTTTGTACATCTTAGAAATAGTATAATTCCATGTGTGAGGACCCCAACTGTGTATAGGGTAAAAGAACCACACGTTGCCCAGAAGCCGGTGTGTAACCTGTTTTTTAGGGATAGAGGAAGATTCTAGCAGTGGAGTTTCATTTCTTTGAGTTAAGGTATTATCTCATCAACCTTTTGATAAAATGCAAATGCTATTTCAGTATATCAGGATGCTTTTCACGTGAATGGATCTATTATGGATTTTTTTTTTTTTGAGACAGAGTCTCACTCTTGTCATCCAGGCTGGAGTGCAGTGGTGCCATTATGGCTCACTGCAGCCTTGACTTCCTGGGCTCAGGTGATTCTCCCACCTTTGCCTCCTAAGTAGTTGGGACTACAGGCATGCATCACCATGCCTGGCTAAAGGTTTTTTTTTTTTTTTTTGTATTTTTAGTGGAGACGGGGTCTTGATATGTTGCCCAGGCTGGTCTTGAACTCCTCGACTCAAGTGTTCCATCTGTCTCTGACTCCCAGAGTGCAGGGATTATAGGCATGAGTCACCACACCCGGTCATATTACATGACTTTTTAAAGTAATTGGTAGCTAGGCCAGGTACGGTGGCTCACGCCTCTAATACCAGCACTTTGAGAGGCCAAGGTAGATGGATCACTTGAGGTCAGGAGTTTGAGACCAGCCTGGCCAACATGATGAAACCCCATCTCTACTAAAAATATAAAAAGTAGCCAAGTGTGGTGGTGGGTGCCTGTAGTCCCAGCTACTCAGGAGGCTGAGGCACGAAAATTGCTTGAGGTTGCAGTGAGGTGGGAGGGAGGTTGGAGGTTGCAGTGATCTGAGATTGTGCCACTGCATTCCAGCTGGGGACTCTCAAGAAAAAAAAAAGTAATTGATAGCTGAGATCAAGCATTTTCAAAGGGAAGAGATTCCACCTTGCCCCATGTGGAACTGAAACTACTCTTTGCACATGATGCTGCCCTTCCAGCCTGCGGGCAGAATGCTCTTCTTGACAAAGCAGGAGTCCCTTATTCCTCGCCCCCTCGCTTTCCAACATACCCAGGGAGGTTCAGATGACTGTGAGCCAAAAAACAACCAGAAAAAGTCGAGAGAATAAAGAGCCCCTCTCTTTTTCACTTAGGCAACAGGCATGAACAAGAAAATTAAGTATTTTTGTTTTATTTTTAAAAATCTTAACTTCTCGTTTTCACCTTTTTTTTTTTTTAATTTTTTGAGATGGAGTCTCACTCTGCCACGCAGGCTGGAGTGCAGTGGTGTGATCTCTGCTCGCTGCAACCTCTGCCTCTGGGTTTTAAGAAATTCTCTGCCTCAGCCTTCCAAATAGCTGGGATTACAGGCACGTGACACCATGCCCAGCTAATTTTTAGTAGAGATGAGGTTTCAGCATCTTGGCCAAGCTGGTCTTGAACTCCTGACCTCGTGATCCACCTGCCTCTGCCTCTCAAAGTGCTGGGATTACAGGCGTGAGCCACCATGCCTGGCCACCCTTCTTTAGATGTGTCTGTTTTAACATTTTACATGTGATGGTGATGTTATCCATGTTGAATAAACTAGAAATCAGAGTTGAGTTGTGAGGGAAAAAGAGAAATTGCAAATGTATGCCTTGGGCATATGGATCATATTTGGATACTGAATTGAACCACTGAACTATAAAAACATGTTATGAAACAGGGAAACTGAACTGGCTATGTGACGATATTAAGGAATTACTGCTAACATTTAAAAATGTGATAAGGGTATTGTGGTTATGTTTAGAAATAAAAATAGTCCATATCCATTAGAGATACATACTAAATTATTTTTGCATGAAATGATATGATGTCTAGGATTTTCTATAAAACAATCCGAGGCAGGAATGAGGGACAGTGGGTGAGAGGACATATGAAGTAAGACTGGCCATGTGTAGACACTTGTTGAAGCTGGATGATGGAGGTCCGTTATTCAGGCAAACCCTGTGTTATTGTGCTTTGCTTTATTGCACTTCACAGATATTGCATGTTTTACAAATTGAAGGTTCGTGGCAACCCTGCATCCAGCAATTCTTTTTTTTTTTGAGACGTGGTCTCATTCTGTCTCTCAAGTTGGAGAGCAGTGGTGCCATCACAGCTAACTGCAGCCTTGACCTCCCACACTGCAGCCTTTTGATTTAAAGCGAGAGACATGCAGCCAGACACCATGGCTCACACCTGTAATCCCAGCACTTTGGGGGGCCTAGGCAGGTGGATCGCTTGAACTCAGGAGTTCGAGACCAGCCTGGCCAACATGGCGAAACCCCCATCTCTACTAAAAATAGAAAAATTAGCTGGGCGTGGCGGCGCACGCCTGTAATCCCAGCTACTCTGGAGCCTGAGGCAGGAGAATTGCTTGAACCCGGGAGTCAGAAGTTGCAGTGAGCTGAGATTGCTCCACTGTACTCCAGCCTAGGCAAAGGAGCTAGACTCTGTCTCAAAAAGAAAAAAAAGAAAAAGAAGAAAATGAAACAGCCTTACTGCTGATATGGAGAAAGTTTGAATGGTCTGTATAGAGGATCAAACTATTCCCTTAAGCCAAAGCCTAATCCAGAGCAAGGCCCTATCTCTTTTCAGTTCTGTAGAGACTAAGAGAAGTGAGGAATCTGCAGAAGAAAAGTTGGAAACTAGCAGAGGTTGGTTCAGAAGGTTTAAGGAAGGAAGCCATTTCCATAACATAAAAATGCAAGGTGAGGCGGCAAGTGCTGATGGAGAAGCTGCAGCAAGTTATCCAGAAGATCCAGCTAAGATAATTGATGAAAGTGGCTACACTAACAACACAGTTTCCATGCAGATGAAACAGCCTTCTATTGGAAGAAGATGCCATCTAAGACTTTTAATAGCCAGGAAGGAGAATTCAAAGCTTCACAGGACAGGCTGACTCTCTTGTTAGGAGCTAACGCAACTGGTGACTTTAAGTTGAAGCCAATACTCATTTACCATTCTGGAAATCCTAGGGTCCTTAAGAATTATGCTAAATCTCCTCTGTCTGTGCTCAATAAATGGAACAGCAAAGCCTGGATGACAGCATATCTGTTTACAGTGTGGCTTACTGACTATTTTAAACCCACTGTCGAGACCTACTGTTCAGAAAAGAATATTTTTTTCAAAATATTGTTGGTCATTGACAATGCAGCAAGTCACCCAAGAGCTCCAATGGAGATGTACAAGCAGATGAATGTTGTTTTCATGCCTGTAACACAATATCCATTCTGCAGCCCATGGATCAAAGAGTAATATTGATTTTCAAGTCTTACTATTTAAAAAATAGGTTTTTATAAAGCTGTATAGCTGCCATACATAGACAGTGATTTCTCCAATGAATTTGGGCAAAGTCCATTGAAAACCTTCTGGAAAGGATTCACCATTGTAGATGCCATTAAGAAATTTGTGATTCATGAGAGGAAGTAAAATTATCAACATTAACAGGAGTTTGGAGGAAGTTGATTCCAGCCCTCATGGATGACTCGGGGGTTTAAGGCTTCAGTGGAGGAAATAACTGCAGATGTGGTGGAAATAAAACTAGAATTAGAAGTGAAGCCTGAAGATGTGACTGAATTGCTGCAATCTCATGACAATACTTGATCAGACAAGGAGTTGCTTCTTATAGATGAGCAAAGGAAGTGGTTTCTCAGGATGGAATCTACTCCTGGTAACCACGTTGAGAACATTGCTGAGATGACAACAAAGGATTTAGAATATCACATAAACGTAGTTGGTAGAGCAGAGGCAGAGTTTGAGATGATTGACTCTAATTTTGAAAGAAGGTCTAACTGTGGGTAAAATGCTATCAAACAGCATCACGTGCTACAGAGAAATCTTGTGAAAGGAAAAGTCTGTGGCAAACTGTATTGTCTTGATTTCGGAAATTGCCACAGCCACCTCGCCCTACGGCAGCCACCACCCTGACCACTCAGCAGCCATCAATATGGAGGCCAGATCCTCCACCAGCAAAAAGATTAGGACTTGCTGAAGGCTCAAATAATCATTAACTTTTTATTAGCAATACATTTTTAAATTAAGGTATGTAAACTGTCTTTTTGTGCATAATGGTATTGCACACTTAATAGACTATAGTATAGTGTAATATGTAACTTTTATATACACTGGGTCACAGAAAATTTGTGAGAGTCACTGTATTGTGATATTGGCCTTATTGTGGTGGTCTGGGACCAAGCCTGCAGTGTCTCGAGCTATGCCTGTACTGGTTTCTCTGCTTCTGTGTAACTGTTCATGACCAAAAAATAAAAGGGGAAAAAATCCTATGCACTGGATAATTTGTTTATGCCATGGTAGGGTATACTTTTCAAAAGATTTCTTCCCGGGTAGAAATCTCATTTTAAAGAAAAACCAGTTAATATATTTATCTTTTGTTAGTCATGTAAATCAATTTAATGTTATCTGGATATCTTTCTTTTCTTTCTCTCTTTTTTTTTTTTTTTGAGACAGAGTCTTGCTGTGTCACCCAGGCTGGAGTGCGGTGGCACCATCTCGGCTCACTCCAAGCTCTGCCTCCCGGGTTCACACCATTCTCCTACCTCAGCCTCTTGAGTAGTTGGGACTGCAGGTGCCCGCCACCATGCCTGGCTAATTTTTTTGTATTTTTAGTAGAGACAGGGTTTCACCGTCTTAGCCAGGATGGTCTTGATCTCCTAACCTCGTGATCTGCCCGTCTTGGCCTCCCAAAGTGTTGGGATTACAGGCGTGAGCCACCGTGCCCAGCCTGGATATTTTTGAATTAAAGCAACCATATTAAAAAAGAACCCAGTACATTAACTATTTGAATCACCCCAAAGTTGCTTTCAAGTTTTCCCAGTGTGCACATATGCATTTTTGTTTGTAATTGAATGTAAATGTTAGGTTTTTGCTTTTTGTATTTAATAGTTTATCTTTTTTTTTTTTTTTTTGAGATAGAGTCTCGCTCTGTTGCCCAGGCTGGAGTCCAGTGGTGTGATCTCGGCTCACTGCAACTTCCCTCCGCCTCCTGGGTTCAAGCAATTCTCCTGCCTCAGCCTCCTGAGTAGCTGGGATTACAGGCGTGTACCACCACATCTGGCTAATTTTTGTATTTTTAGTAGAGACATGGTTTCAGCATGTTGGCCAGGCTGGTCTCGAACTCCTGACCTCAAGTGATCCACCCACCTCGGCCCCCCAAAGTGCTGGGATTACAGGCATGAGCCACCATGCCTGGCCTAATAATTTATATCTTCATCTTAATGTTTCTTTGTGTGGGCAGAGCCCACATTCTTTTGCTTTCATGACTGTGTCACATCCTATCACACAGCTGTCATATTCTGTGTTTAGTCATCCTTGTTTTGAGTAAATTTGGTTGTTTCCAAGTTTTTGCTATTTTAATTTTAATAGTATTATTAGTGAGAATCCCAGCCACGGGGAATAGTTATCTCATTTACCTTCTGAAGTCTTTAATGAAAGCTCTGTCATCATTCCTGTTTTATTGATGAGGAAACTATGCTGTCAGAGTTGAGTATTTATAGGTAGAGCTGCTGAAAACTGTGATTTCTATTTTTATATTGTTAAAAAATTTTTAGAATGTTTAATTACTTAGTAATATAGAATATGAGCTTTAATTTTATTTCCATATAATATCCAATCATTTAAAAAATTCTGCCAATGAAAATAAATTAATTGAGGCCTTTATTTATTTTCAGTTTGGATGACTTTAACAATTGGATTTCTAAAGCCATAAGTTCTCGAGAAACTGATCGCCTCATCAATTCTGTAAGTTATGAGATGCATAGTGTATTGCCCAGATGGTTTTCTAAACTTGGAATTTATAGTTTCTTATTTAATCATTATTGTCCAGTTTTATGTTTATATTGAGGAAGGCCAGGTTGTAGGTCCTGTATTCCTAATAGAGAGCAGCCCTCTCTTCAGCTGCTGGGAAGGGCTCCATCCCTTCTCTTGCTTCAGTGACGTTGGAACGTTCCGCTCTATCAGGATACCTGAGGTAGAGACATCTTTCACTCTGCAGGCAGCATTGTTGAATCAATCCAGTTAAGTAGAGAGTGTCAAAGTTAAAACAAAGAAATAAGAGACAACAATATTAAATCTATAAATGCTGATGGCCTCCTCTAATGATTTAAATATGTCATTAAATTTTTGTTAATAAATTCAGGCTCATTTATGGGGATGTTGGCTTCTGTGCTTGTGCTAGATGCACGTATGACTAGTTTTTTTTGGTGTCATTTATCAACGTGGCCACTGGCAAACTCAGTAAAAGGCAGGAAAAGCTGATAAAGTAGAAAACCAGACCTCTAGATGGGATCTTTACAAAAGCAAATCCAAGTATTGTTTAGAAAAACTTTTTTATTTTTTGAGACAGGATCTTACTCTGTTGCCCAGGCTGGAGTTCAGTGGCGTGGTCTCAACTTGCTGCAGCCTCAACCTCCTGGGCTCAGATGATCTTCCCACCTCAGCTTCCCAAGTAGCTGGGACTACAGGTGTGTGCCACTCCACCTGGCTAATTTTTGTATTTTTTGTAGAGACAGGGTTTCACCATGTTGCCCAGGCTGGTCTCAAACTCTTGGGCTCAAGAGATTTGCCCACCTTGGCCTCCCAAAGTGCTGAAATCACAGGTGTGAGCCACTGCGCCTACAGAAAAACTATTTTTTAGCTTTCTAAACTATTTTTAGATTTCTACTATATCACATTCTTTCCTAAAGAAATAAAAAATTGATGCCGGTTGCGGTGACTCACGTCTGTAATCCCAGCACTTTAGGAGGCTGAGGCAGGCAGATCATGAGGTCAGGAGTTTGAGACCAGCCTGACCAACATGATGAAACCCCATCTCTACTAAAAATACAAAAATTAGCCGGACGTGGTGGCGCATGCCTGTAATCACAGCTACGCAGGAGGCTGAGGCAGGAGAATCGCTTGACCCCAGGAGGTGGAGGTTGCAGTGAGCCAAGGTCTTGCCATTGCACTCCAGACTGGGCCACAGAGCGAGACTCTGTCTCAAAAAACAAAACAAAACAAAACAAAACAAAAAAAGAAATCAAAAAATGACAAAATGAAATTTACTCCTTAGCATTATGAGTTGTCATCTTTCTCCCTTTTTTTCTGAAGGAGCTGGGATCTCCCAGCAGGACAGACCCTCTCGATGGTGATGTTCAGCCAGCAACGTGGCGTCTATCTGCCCTGCCGCCCCGCCTCCGCAGCGTGGACACCTTCAGGGGGTATGTGGGCCTCCCTGTAGCACAGTGGGTGCAGGTAGTCACAGGACTACATAATTGTACATACACACACTTTTAGCTTTTAAGGACTTTTACATATCTTTTACTTTCTAGGCTAGGAAGGATTTCTTGGATGTAAAAGTAAACTCTGCAGCCTCTCCAATCTGGAAGACCATCATGATCCTCAGTGTCTGTGTTGACAGAGGAGTAGTGGATGAGGCCAGAGCCAGTGTCCACTTGGATACGTGGTCTGCTGAGTGAAGGGCATTTTTATTTGGGCAAGTCGCTGTTACTTGGGGCTGCAGACTGTATCCCATGTCCAGTCAGTAGCTTGACGGCTCAGAAGATGCACTAGTCTAGCGAGGAAACACCAGCATGTGGCAGAGGGAGGGCTGATCCTGCGCTGCTAGCAGAGTGACTTGAGTATCAGGCCCTCGTGCTAGCAAACGCCTAGCCCTGGTAGAAGAACAAAGGCCAGGACTGAAATCTGAAAATAAAGTTTAAAAACTGTATAGCGAAGAATAAATACACAGGTATCAGCTCTTTTATTTCTACATACTGAAGCCTTCTGAACTCTAGTGACAACCCTATAACTTTGCCCCAGTCTCACCAGAGCCCTGAGTGCCCTGGCAGATAGATTGGAAGCAGGTAGTAAGAACAATATGATCATAATGAAACTTGCTAACAATTCTGGAGTTCTCATAATGTGCCAGTCACTGTTCTAACTCGTCTTAATTTATTTAATCTCTTAGTAATCCTATGAGATGTATACTTTTAATGTGCCTGATTCACATTAAAAGTAAAAGAAATTGTGCTGCTGAGTGAAGTAACTTGCCCAAGCTCACTCAGCTACCAAATAGGAAAGCCAGGGTTTGATTGCAGGCACTTGGGTTACAGAGTCTCCCAAATTAGTCTGTTGACACCTAAGGTCAGCACCCTCAGCATTCTGCACAGTTAGCCTCAAACAGTAGCACATCCGGAATCTATTACTCTGTCTTTTAGATTTCCATTGCTACTTTTGGAGATAAGATGGTCTCAGATAGACAGGAACTAACATTTATTAAGTGTCTAAAATATGCTGGGCACTGGTTAGCTGCTGTAAAATACATCATTCTCCTTAAAAGTCACATGTGGTTAGGGCACTTTCTTTTACAGATGAGCACACTGAGTTTACTGATGAGAACCTTGCCCAGGGTCTTATGGCTAATGACAGAAAAGGATCCAAGATTGGAATTCTGAGCTCGCTGACTCAGCTGGCTGTGTGCCTTCCACCAGAGTTCTTTAACCCGAGACATCTAAATAATTAGCACAAAACTGAGTTATTGGAAATATTTTGCTATGTTTTCAAGTTATATAGTTTAAGACTGCAGTATACACTTTGGTTAAGACATCATGTTGGCAGTGTTGGCAATGGTCCTAACTGTAGTGCATGGTCCTAATTGCAATGATTAGAAAATAATCGCTTCTTGGCCTTGATGTCTCATCTTGTGTAATAAAATGCTCAGTAGAATTGCATTGTTGCATGATTGCACCTTG
The DNA here is from genome assembly GCF_029281585.2 of Gorilla gorilla gorilla. Classification (NCBI taxonomy): domain Eukaryota; kingdom Metazoa; phylum Chordata; class Mammalia; order Primates; family Hominidae; genus Gorilla; species Gorilla gorilla. The sequence goes on along the minus strand of NC_073231.2, from coordinate 78,298,072 downwards.
TGAGTATAAATATGTCTTCAGTTCAGCCCTTCCTTTTCACATAGCAAACCCTGAAAGGCTTCTCTTTGTTGGCTTCTTCTAGGATTGCTCTTATACTGATGGTCTTTGTCAATTATGGAGGAGGAAAATATTGGTACTTCAAACACGCAAGTTGGAATGGTAAGATATTTCCTAAAAGTAATGTTGCTTATATACGTCCTTCACAGAGCTTCAGGGCAGGAGAATCACTCAGCATTCTCCCTAGAAACTCCAGAAATGAGCCCCAGCAGCCTCCTCTGAGCCACTGAGCTCCTGCTCCCTCCTAGGGTGACCTGTAGATGATTCTGCGAGCCCTTTAGTTTTGTTCCTCCTTTTGTGTGCTGTGAATCTGTAAAGCTTCACTGTAATAACAGACTCTAGAAGTTTCTGCTGTGGGACTGAGGGACTCTGCAGAATATGTTATGGATTTGGTTGTAAATGATCATGGTCATATTCTAGATATGCCTTCTATTACAGCCACCGTGCTCTTGGGGGCTCTGTCTTCTAGGACTTATGGTCCTTTTTGAGATGGCATTGAACTAGGATTGGTCTGAGTGGTGGTGAATAATATCTGTAAGTCTGGCTTGGTAGTTGCTTTACGAATGGATTAGTGCTTCTTAAACATAACAAACGTGTCTACATATTTCTAGTTTGGTTTTCCTGTGTCTAGTTATGTTCATAGGAAGTGTCCCAGCCAGGTCCAGTGCTTGGTTGCAGAGTCTCAAGGAAGAGTTTGTGAGTTTACTTTCTTTTTTTAAAGGCAGAGTCTTGCTTTGTAGCCCAGGCTAGATTGCAGTGGTGTGATAATAGCTAACCACAGCCTCGACCTCCTGGGCTCAAGCAATCCTCCCACCTCAGCCTCCTGAGTAGCTGGGACTACAGGTGTGTGCCACCATACCTGGCTAGTTTTTTAAAACAATTTTTAGTACAGATGGTGTCTCACTCTGTTGCCCAGGCTGGTCTCAAACTCCTGGGCTCAAGCGATCCTCCCACCTTAGCCTCCCAAAGTGCTGGGATTACAGGTGTGAGTCACACCACACCTGGCCTATGAGTTTTCTTTTTCTTTTTCTTTTTTTTTTTTTGAGATGGAGTTTCATTCTTGTCACCCAGGCTGGAGTGCAATGGTGCGATCTTGGCTCACTGCAACCTCTGCCTCCCAGGTTCAAGTGATTCTCCTGCCTCAGCCTCCCAAGTAGCTGGGATTACAGGTGCCCGCCACCACACCTGGCTAATTTTTGTATTTTTAGTAGAGACGGGGTTTGATCACGTTGGCCAGGCTAGTCTTGAACTCCTGACCTCAGGTGATCTGCTCGCCTCGGCTCCCCCAAAGTGTTGGGATTACAGGCATGAGTCACTGCGCCTGCCCTGGGTTTACTTTCTATACCAGTGTGTAATGAAGTCCACACTAGATTTAGGAGGTATTTGTATTCTAGAGTCCTTTTGCTTATGCTTTGTACTTGTTCTGCAGGGCTGACAGTGGCTGACCTCGTGTTCCCGTGGTGAGTTGCCGGTCTGCCCTCTTCTCTTCTACGGGTTGACTCCAATCTCCTGTTTTTCAGATGATGCTGGAGCCTCTCTTCTGAGACGGGCATGTGTTATGTGGTTAGGAAGTCCTTCCAAAAGTCCTGTTACTGGATAGTTCTCATACTTGACACAGTGCCTACACGTGTGTATAAAAGAGTGATTTGGGGCCGGGCGCGGTGGCTCACGCCTGTAATCCTAGCACTTTGGGAGGCTGAGGCAGGCGAATTACCTGAGGTCAGGAGTTCAAGACCAGCCTGGCCAACATGGTGAAACTCTGTCTCTACTAAAAATACAAAAAATTAGCTGGGTGCAGTGGCACGTGCCTGTAATCCCAGCTACTCGGGAGGCTGAGGAAGGAGAATCACTTGAACCCAGGAGGCGGGGGTTGCGGTGAGCAGAGATCACGCCACTGCACTCCAGCCTGGGTGACAGAGTGAGACTTCATCTCAAAAAAAAAAAAAAAAAAAAAAAAAAAGTGATTTTGTAGGGAATATTTTGTTAGTGTAGATATGGTATGCCAGATCCTGAAACCTTGTAGGAAATTATACATTCTGAACATGTAGTTCAGTTCCATTAATCCTGAAAATACTCATAAAATCCTATTTCCTGAAGAATTACAGTATATTGGTATCAGTGAATGCTAATAAATATGTAGGTGGGCAATGATAGTCATAAACTAAAATTTAAAATAACAGTTGAGTAGCTCAATTCTGTCTCTGATCATTCATGGCTTCTTATTCTTGTGAAGGGACATTGCCTATGTGATGTGGAATTTGTATCTTTGCTATGGTGTATTGAGTGACATTGCTCCCTCATTAGCAGGTAGTACCAGCCTTATTATTGTTATTTTTTATTTCAAATTTTAAATTTTTGTGGGTACATAGTTTATATATTATGGTAAATATGAGATATTTTGATGCAGGCATACAATGTATAATAATCACATCAGGGTAAATGGGGTACCCACCCCCTCAGGCATTTACCATTTTGTGTTATAAACAATCCAATTATAATTTTTTAGTTATTTTTAAATGTACAGTAAATTATTGTTGACTGTAGTCACCCTGTCATGCTATCAAATACTTGATCTTATTCATTCCATCCAGCTATATTTTTGTACTCATTAACTATGCCCCCTCCTTGCCTCCCCGCTACCCTTCCCTTCTGGTATCCATCCTTCTATCGCCCTGAGTTCAGTTGTTTTAATTTTTAGCTCCACAAATAATTGGAACATGTGAAGTTTGTCTTCACATGGCTTATTTCACTTAACATAATGTCCTCGAGTTCCATCCATGCTGTTGCACATGACAGGATCTCATTCTTTTTAATGGCTGAATAGTACTTCATTGTGTATATGCACCACATTTTCTTTCTAAGTGTCTGTTGATGGATGCTTAGTCTGCTTCCAGATCTTGGCTATTGTGAATAGTGCTGCAATAAAGATGGGAGTATCTCTTCAATATACTGATTTCCTTCCTTTTGCATATATACCCAGCAGTGGGATTGCTGGATCATATGGTACCTCTACTTTTAGGTTTTGAGGAACCTCTCACCTATTGTCCATGGTGATTGTACTAATTTACATTCCCACCAACAGTGTACAAGGTTTCCCTTTTCCCCACCTCCTCATCAGCATTGGTTATTGCTGTCTTTTGGATAAAAACCATTTTAACTGGGGTAAGATGATATCTCATTGTAGCTTTGACTTGCATTTCTGTGATGATCAATGATGTTGAGCACTGTTTCATATTCGTATTTGCCATTTGGATGTCTTCTTTTGAGAAATGTCTGTTCAGATCTTTTGTCCTCTTTTTTTTTTTTTTTTTTCAAGATGAAGTCTTGCTCTGTAGCCCAGGTGGGAGTGCAGTGGTATGATCTTGGTTCATTGCAACCTCTGCCTCCTGGGTTCCAGCGATTCTTCTGCCTCAGCCTCCCGAGTAGCTGGGATTACAGGTGCGCACCACCACACCTGGCTATTTTTTTGTATTTTTAGTAGAGATGAGGTTTCACCATGTTGGCCAGGCTGGTCTTGAACTCCTGACCTCAGGTAATCTGCCTGCCTTGGCCTCCCAAAGTGCTAGGATTACAGGCGTGAGCCACCGAGCCCGGCCTTTTAATCCATTTTTAATTGGATTATTAGATTTTTTTTCCTATAGAGTTGTTTGAGCTCCTTATATGTTCTGGCTATTTATTGTTTGTCTGATGGGGAGTTTGCAAATATTTTCTCCCATTCCATGGGTTGCCTCTTCACTTTGTTAATTATCTTCTTTTCTGTGTGGAAGCTTTTTACTTGATATGATCCCGTTTGTCCATTTTTGCTTTGGTTACTTGTGCTGTGTGAAGTGTTAATCAAGAAATCTTCACTTAGTCCAGTGTGCTGGAGTGTTTCCCCAATGTTTTCTCTTAGTAATTTCATAGTTTGAGGTCTTAAGTTTAAGTTTTTAATCCATTTTGATTTGATTTTTTTAATATGGTGAGAGATAGGGGTCTAGGTTCATTCTTCTGCATATGAATATCCAGTTTTCCAGCATCATTTTTTTGAAGAGACTGTCCTTTCTCCAATGTGTGTTCTTGGCACTTTTGTCGAAAATGAGTTCACTGTAGCTATATGGATTTAGCTCTGAGTTCTTTATTCTGTCCCACTATCTATGTGTCTGTTTTTATGCCACTACCATGCTGTTTTTGTTTCTATAGCTCTGTGGTATAATTTAAAGTCAGGTAATGTGATTCTTCCAGTTTTGTTCTCTTGCTCAGGATAACTTTGGCTATGCTGGGTCTTTTGTGGTTCCATATAAATTTCAGCATTTTTTTTTCTATTTCAGTGAAGAATGTTATTGGTATTTTGATAGGGATTGCATTGAGTCTGTAGATTGCTTTAGGTAGTGTGAACATTTTAACAATATTAATTTTTCTAATGTATGAACATGGAATTTCTTTCCATTTTTTGGTGCCCTCTTCAATTTCTTTCATCAGTGGTTTATAGTTTTCATTGTAGAAATCCTTCTCTGGTTAAGTTAATTTTGAGGTACTTTATTTTATTTGTGGCAATTGGAAATGGAATTCCTTTCCTGATTTCTTTTTCAGATTGTTTTCTGTTGGCATATAGAAATGCTACTGATTTTTGTATGTTGATTTTGTATCCTGCAACTTTACTGAATTTGTTGATCAGTTCTAATAGTTTTCTGGTGGAGTCTAGGTTTTACCAAATATAAGATCACGTTATCTGCAAACAAGGGTACTTTGACTTCCTCCTTTCCAACTTGGATGCCCTTTATTTGTTTCTCTTGTCTGACTGCTCTATTTTTGTACTCATTATTAGTGCCATGTTGAATAACAGTGGTGAAAAGTAGGCATCCTTGTCATGTTCCAGATCTTGGAGGAAAGGCTTTCAGTTTTTCCCAGAGACACCAAGGAATGCAGCAAGAGCAAACTTTCATCTCTGTGATCCCTTGCCAAGTAATTAGAAAAATCAGTATTCTAACTTTTTTTTTTTTTTAAAGAGATAATTTAGGGCCAGGTGTGGTGGCTCATGCCTGTAATCCCAGCACTTTTGGGAGGCCGAGGCGGGTGGATCACAAGGTTGGGAGATTGAGACCATCCTGGCTAACACGGTGAAACCCTGTCTCTACTAAAAATACAAAAAAAAGAAAATTAGCCGGGCGCGGTGGCGGGCGCCTGTAGTCCCAGCTACTCAGGAGGCTGAGGTGGGAGAATGGCGTGAACCCAGGAGGCGGAGCTTGCAGTGAGCCGAGATCGTGCCACTGCACTCCAGTCTCGGCAACAGAGCGAGACTCCGTCTCAAAAAAAAAAAAAAAAAAAGAGTAATTTAGTATGGTCAAAGAAAAGAAAGGAAATGTGTATGACTTAGACTAAATGGAGAGAGAAAAAGTAAGCTTTCATTTTTCTTTCAGGTGCAGAAGGGTGTATAGAAATGATTGAAATGTCTGTTTTTCAAGGGCTTTGAGGGTGTGCTAGTGAATGTCAAGTTATTTGAAGACATTATTGTGGCTTCGAATCATCATTTCTTTTTGATAACGAAATGGGAGGGTTGTCCTTGGAAATTCCATTTAATATTAAAGAAATTTTCTCCTAAGACAGGACTTGAAGGTGCACTGTCAAAAACCTTCCAGCCCCATGGGGCTATATTCTGAGCTCTTCCTCTACTGTTAGCTCAGTATTATTTCAGTAATTGGCTACTTTAAACAAATTATGGTTGCTTCTCTTTTATAGCATATTATAAAATGTTACTGATATATAGACAAAAAATTTGGAAATGGCCACCTATTAATAACTAGATTCTTTTTAGGTTTGTATTTATTATGGGATCTTCCATTTTTCTATCAATGACTTCTATACTGCAACGGGGATGTTCAAAATTCAGATTGCTGGGGAAGATTGCATGGAGGAGTTTCCTGTTAATCTGCATAGGAATTATCATTGTGAATCCCAATTATTGCCTTGGTCCATGTAAGTACTTTTTCCCTCTGTTATATATATTCAGGTTGAAATATGGAAACTATATGTTGTAATTTGAGAGAAATGCAATTCCTCCATCTCAGGTGCCTGCAAATAGGGTAATCATTAGGAAAGTATATACAATGGTTGTCTAACTGTGAGCATTATTATTATTATTTTTGAATTTTAGACCTGGGAGGAGCCTCTGAGACTACTCAAACCCTTCTCTTGTACAAAGGAAAAGTCTGAGGCCAAGAGCGATTGAAGGTTTTCTCTGGATTATCTGAGTGTAGTGAGAGGCACAGCAGGGACCAGACCAGGCCGCCTTGGTCTCCAACTTTGCCCCCGGCTAATGTGATTTCATCAGCTTTCAATAGTGTGCAGCAGTTCACGAATCCACCTTCACCGGCACTTGTACGGCAGCTGGGTTTCTGGAAGGAGTAATATCTTTGTTATTAGTTTAGTGGTGCGCAGGGACAGCAGAGCTGAGGGAAGGCTTGTGAGCCCTCTGCTTTGAATGAGTATCAGAGTCGGGAGGGCACTAGTCACTGTCCTCAAGGGCCTTGCAACTGTCATTAGCAGAAGAGGACACAAACGTCTAGACAATGGCCAAATGGAGCCCTCAGGCAATATGTACTTTAATAGGCACTAGCAAGAGGTGGAGGTCACTTCTAGATGGTGTTTCATATGAATGTGGACTTGGTGGATCTCCAAAAAGGGAGCCACTGCTTCCAGTAGGATTCATTTTAGGGTTTGTTGTCAGGTCTGTTCTTCCGGTCATACGGTTGGGTAGCAGATAGGGCAGGGAGGGTCAGTCAGTGGCGTTCTTGGGGTGATACAGCTGGGTAGTGGGTAGGGCAGGGAGAGTGGCTTGTGTTGGGCCTGCAAGGTCCTAGCAGACGTGCGGGTTGATTGCAAATTCCTAATAGGAAAGAGCCAGGGTCAGGCACAGGCCTGGCTTTATCCCCACACCTGAGTAAGACGCTTTGGTTCTTATCCCAGTCTCTCATCTGGCCAGCTTCCTGTTTTGAGTTTGAGCCATGTCCCTGACTGACCCTCCCTCTATTAAGAGGGATTGGCCTGTTTTTGGGAGCTGGGCTGAGCCCATGTCTCTTGACCGTATATATTTCCATGTCCAAGAGCTTAAAAAAGACTTACTTAGATGCAATATAGGTATGTCTTCCCCTTTAGGAAACAAATAATGTTGTCCTGGGATGAGAGGAGAAGTCCTGGCTAACACTTGACCTAACTTGTGTCTTTCGCAGTGTCTTGGGACAAGGTGCGCATTCCTGGTGTGCTGCAGCGCTTGGGAGTGACATACTTTGTGGTTGCTGTGTTGGAGCTCCTCTTTGCTAAACCTGTGCCTGAACATTGTGCCTCGGTGAGAAACCATGTTTTAATTAAGAAAAACTTTTTTTAAATTAAAAAAAATGTATTGTGTGGTGATACGGTCTCACTATGTTGTCCAGACTGGTCTCTCACTCCTGGCTTCAAGTGATCCTCCTGCCTTGGCCACCCAAAGCGCCGGGATTACAGGTGTGAGCCACCATGCCTGGCCAGAAACTGTGTTCTTGTTGTTGTTGATACAGGGTCTTGCTGTGTTACCCAGGCTGGGGTGCAGTGGTGTGATCTTGGCTCACTGAAGCCTCAACATCCCAGGCTCAAGCGATCCTCCCTCCTCAGTCTCCTAATTAGCTGGGACTACAGGAGCACACCACCATGCCTGGCTAGTTTTATTTATTTTTTTGTAGAGACAAGGTCTCACTATGTTGTCCAGGCTGGTTTCAAACTCCTGGACTCAGGTGATCTTCCTGCCTCGGCCTCACAAATTGCTGGGATTACAGGTGTGAGCCACCATGCCCAGCCAAAACAGTGTTTTTTAATTAAAAAAAAGGGAGAACAAAGGGGGATATGGTTTTTAGAACTTCTAAAATTTCTGCATGCAGTACTGTACATCTGCTAATCAAACACATTCTGATTTTCACTTTCGTTATTTTTAATCTTTATGTCAATTTTTTTATTGTAAAATACACGACATGAGATCTATCCTCTTAACAAATTTGTCAGCAGACAGTAATCACATGCATTCTTTTTTCCTCTCATTTTTAGTTGATATGTAATAATTGTACATATTTATGAGGCTCAGAGTAATATTTTGATACCTGTGTATCATACAGTGTGTAATGATCAAATCAGGGTAATTAGCATATTCATCACCTCAAACAGTTATTATCATTTCTTTGTGTCAGGAACATGCACAATCCTCTCTGCTAGTTTCAAATGCATTCTGTTTTATTTACTTCTTGGAGACAGGGTCTCACTCCGTTACCCAGGCTGGAGTGCAGGGGCACAATCTCAACTCACTGTTGCCTTAACCTCCCAGGCTCAAGCGATTCTCCTGCCTCAGCCTCCTGAGTAGCTGGGACTATAGGCATGCACTACTATGCCCAGTTAATGATTGTATTTATTGTAGAGACGAGGTTTCACCATGTTGCCCAGGCTGGTCTTGAACTCCTGGGCTCAAGTGATTTACCCACCTCAGCCTCCCAAAATGCTAGGACTACAGGTGTGAGTCACCATGCCTGGCCTCTTTTTTTTTTTGAGAGGGAGTCTTGCTCTGTCCGCCAGGCTGGAGTGCAGTGGCGCGATCTGGGCTCACTGCAAACTCCGCCTCCTGGGTTCACGCCGTTCTCCTGTCTCAGCCTCCTGAGTAGCTGGGACTACAGGCGCCCACCACCACTCCTAGCTAATTTTTTTTTTAAATTATACTTTAAGTTCTAGGGTATATGTGCACAACGTGCAGGTTTGTTACATAGGTATACATGTGCCATGTTGGTATGCTGCACCCGTTAACTTGTCATTTACATTAGGTATATCCCCTAATGATATACCTCCCCTCTCCCCCTGCCCCACAGCAGGCCCCGGTGTGTGATGTTCCCCACCCTGTGACCAAGTGTTCTCATTGTTTAATTCCCACCTATGAGTGTGAACATGTAGTGTTTGGTTTTCTGTCCTTGTGATAGTTTGCTGAGAATGATGGTTTCCAGCTTCATCCATGTCCCTACAAAGGACATGAATTCATCCTTTTTTATGGCTGCATAGTATTCCATGGTGTATATGTGCCACATTTTCTTAATCCAGTCTATCATTGTTGGGCATTTGGGTTGGTTCCAAGTCTTTGCTATTGTGAATAGTGCTGCAATAAACATATGTGTGCATGTGTCTTTATAGCAGCATGATTTATAATCCTTTGGGTATATACCCAGTAATGGGATGGCTGGGTCAAATGGTATTTCTAGTTCTAGATCCCTGAGGAATCGCCATACTGACTTCCACAATGGTTGAACTAGTTTACGGTCCCACCAACAGTGTAAAAGTGTTCCTATTTCTCCACATCCTCTCCAGCACCTGTTGTTTCCTGACTTTTTAATGATTGCCATTCTAACTGGTGTGAGATGGTATCTCATTGTGGTTTTGATTTGCATTTCTCTGATGGCCAGTGATGATGAGCATTTTTTCATGTGTCTGTTGGCTGCATAAATGTCTTCTTTTGAGAAGTGTCTGTTCATATCCTTTGCCCACTTTTTGATGGGGTTGTTTGATTTCTTCTTGTAAATTTGTTTAAGTTCTTTGTAGATTCTGGATGTTAGCCCTTTGTCAGATGGGTAGGTTGTAAAACTTTTCTCCCATTCTGTAGGTTGCCTGTTCACTCTGATGGTAGTTTCTTTTGCTGTGCAGAAGCTCTTTAGTTTAATTAGATCCCATTTGTCAATTTTGGCTTTTGTTGCCATTGCTTTTGGTGTTTTAGACGTGAAGTCCTTGCCCATGCCTGTGTCCTGAATGGTATTGCCTAGGTTTTCTTCTAGGGTTTTTATGGTTTTAGGTCTAACATTTAAGTCTTTAATCCATTGTGAATTAATTTTTGTATAAGGGGTAAGGAAGGGATCCAGTTTCAGCTTTCTACATATGGCTAGCTAGTTTTCCCAGCACCATTTATTAAATAAGGAATCCTTTCCCCATTTCTTGTTTTTGTCAGGTTTGTCAGAGATCAGATGGTTGTAGATGTGTGGTATTATTTCTGAGGGCTCTGTTCTGTTCCATTGGTCTATATCTCTGTTTTACTACCAGTACCATGCTGTTTTGGTTACTGTAGCCTTGTAGTATAGTTTGAAGCCAGGTGGCATGATACCTCCAGCTTTGTTCTTGTGGCTTAGGATTGTCTTGGCAATGCAGGCTCTTTTTTGGTTCCATATGAACTTTAAAGTAGTTTTTTCCAATTCTGTGAAGAAAGTCATTGGTAGCTTGATGGGGATGGCATTGAATCTATAAATTACCTTGGGCAGTATCGCCATTTTCACGATATTGATTCTTCCTATCCATAAGCATGGAATGTTCTTCCATTTGTTTGTGTCCTCTTTTATTTTGTTGAGCAGTGGTTTGTAGTTCTCCTTGAGGAGGTCCTTCACATCCCTTGTAAGTTGGATTCCTAGGTATTTTATTCTCTTTGAAGCAATTGTGAATGGGAGTTCACTCATGATTTTGCTCTCTGTTTGTCTGTTATTGGTGTATAGGAATGCATGTGATTTTTGCACATCGATTTTGTATCCTGAGACTTTGCTGAAGTTGCTTATCAGCTTAAGGAAATTTTGGGCTGAGATGATGGGGTTTTCTAAATATACAATCATGTCATCTGCAGACAGGGACAATTTGACTTCCTCCTTTCCTAATTGAATACCTTTTATTTCTTTCTCCTGCCTGATTGCCCTGGCCAGAACTTCCAATCCTACGTTGAATAGGAGTGGTGAGAGAGGGCATCCTTGTCTTGTGCCAGTTTTCAAAGGGAATGCTTCCAGTTTTTGTCCATTCAGTATGATATTGGCTGTGGGTTTGTCATAAGTAGCTCTTATTATTTTGAGATAGGTCCCATCGATACCTAGTTTATTGAAAGTTTTTAGCATGAAGGGCTGTTGAATTTTGTCGAAGGCCTTTTCTGCATCTATTGAGATAATCATGTGGTTTTTGTTTTTGGTTCTGTTTATATGATGGATTACATTTATTGATTTGCATATGTTGAACCAGCCTTGCATCCCAGGAATGAAGCCGACTTGATCATTGTGGATAAGCTTTTTGATGTGCTGCTGGATTCGGTTTCCCAGTATTTTACTGAGGATTTTTGCATCGATGTTCATCAGGGATATTGGTCTAAAATTCTCTTTTTTTGTTGTGTCTCTGCCACGCTTTGGTATCAGGATGATGCTGGCCTCATAAAATGAGTTAGGGTTGATTCCCTCTTTTTCTATTGATTGGAATAGTTTCAGAAGGAATGGTACCAGCTCCTCTTTGTACCTCTGGTAGAATTTGGTTGTGAATCCATCTGGTGCTGGAGTTTTTTTGTTGGTAGGCTATTAATTATTGCTTCAATTTCAGAGCCTGTTATTGTTCTATTCAGGGATTCAACTTCTTCCTGGTTTAGTCTTGGTAGGGTGTGTATGTGTCCAGGAATTTATCACTTTCTTCTAGATTTTCTAGTTTTTTTTTTGAGTGGAAGTGTTTATAGTATTCTCTGATTGTAGTTTGTATTTCTGTGGAATCGGTGGTGATATCACCCTTATCATTTTTTATTGTGTCTATTTGATTCTTCTCCCTTTTCTTCTTTATTAGTCTTGCTAGCAGTTTATCAATTTTGTTGATCTTTTAAAAAAACCAGCTCCTGGATTCATTGATTTTTTTGAAGGGTTTTTTGTGTTTCTATCTCCTTCAGTTCTGCTCTGATCTTAGTTACTTCTTCCCTTCTGCTAGCTTTTGAATGTGTTTGCTCTTGCTTCTCTAGTTCTTTTAACTGTGATGTTAGGGTGTCAATTTTAGATCTTTTCCTGCTTTCTCTTGTGGGCATTTAGTGCTATAAATTTCCTTCTACACACTGCTTTAAATGTGTCCTGGAGATTCTGGTATGTTGTGTCTTTGTTATCATTGATTTCAAAGAACATCTTTATTTCTGCCTTCATTTCGTTATGTACCCAGTAGTCATTCAGGAGTGGGTTGTTCAGTTTCCATGTAGTTGAGCAGTTTTGAGAGAGTTTCTTAATCCTGAGTTCTAATTTGATTGCACTGTGGTCTGAGAGACAGTTTGTTATAATTTCTGTTCTTTTACATTTGCTGAGGAGAGCTTTACTTCCAACTATGTGGTCAATTTTGGAATAGGTGCAGTGTGATGCTGAAAAGAATGTATATTCTGTTGATTTGGGGTGGAGAGTTCTGTAGATGTCTATTAGGTCTGCTAGGTGCAGAGCTGAATTCAATTCCTGGATATCCTTGTTAACTTTCTGTCTTGTTGATCAGTCTAATGTTGACAATAGGGTGTTAAAGTCTCCCATTATTATTGTGTGGGAGTCTAAGTCTCTTTGTAGGTCACTAAGGACTTGCTTTTTGAATCTGGGTGCTCCTGTATTGGGTGCATATATATATTTAGGATAGTTAGCTCTTCTTGTTGAATCAATCCCTTTACCATTATGTAATGGCCTTGTCTCTTTTGATCTTTGTTGGTTAAAGTCTGTTTTATCTGAGACTAGGATTGTAACTCCTGCCTCTTTTTCTTTTCCATTTGCTTGTTAGATCTTCCTCCATCCCTTTATTTTGAGCCTATGTGTGTCTTTGCACGTGAGATGGGTCTCCTGAATACAGCACACTGATGGGTCTTGACTCTTTATCCAATTTGCCAGTCTGTGTCTTTTAATTGGAGCATTTAGCCCATTTATATTTAAGGTTAATATCGTCATGTGTGAATTTGATCCTGTCATTATGACGTTAGCTGGTTATTTTGCACTTTAGTTGATGCAGTTTCTTCCTAGCATTGATGGTATTTACAATTTGGCATGTTTTTGCAGTGTCTGGTACCGGTTGTTCCTTTCCATGTTTACTGCTTCCTTGAGGAGCTCTTGTAAGGCAGGCCTGGTGGTGACAAAATCTTTCAGTATTTGTTTGTCTGTAAAGTATTTCATTTCTCTTTCACTTATGAAGCTTAGTTTGGCTGGATATGAAATTCTGGACTGAAAATTCTTTTCTTTAAGAATGTTGGATATTGGCCCCCACTGTCTTGTGGCTTGTAGAGTTTCTGCTGAGAGATCTGCTGTTAGTCTGATGGACTTCCCTTTATGGGTAACCTGACCTTTCTCTCTGGCTGCCCTTAACATTTTTTCCTTCATTTCAACTTTGGTGAATCTGACAATTATGTGTCTTGGAGTTGCTCTTCTTGAGGAGTATCTTTGTGGCGTTCTCTGTATTTCCTGAATTTGAATGTTGGCCTGCCTTGCTGGGTTGTGGAAGTTCTCCTAGATAATATCCTGAAGAGTTTTTTCCAACTTGGTTCTGTTCTCCCCGTCACTTTCAGGTACACCAATCAGACACAGATTTGATCTTTTCACATAGTCCCATATTTGTTGGAGCTTTGTTCATTTCTTTTTACTCTTTTTTCTCCAAACTTCTTTTCTTGCTTCATTTCATTCATTTGATCTTCAATCACTGATACCCTTTCTTCCACTTGACTGAATTGGCTACTGAAGCTTGTGAATGCATCACGTAGTTCTTGTGCCACAGTTTTCAGCTCCATCAGGTAATTTAAGGTCTTTTCTACACTGTTTATTCTAGTTACCCATTTGTCTAATCTTTTCTCAAGGTTTTTAGCTTCTTTGCGATGGGTTCGAACATCCTCCTTTAGCTCGGAGAAGTTTGTTATTACCATTCGTCTGAAGCCTTCTTCTCTCAACTCATCAAAGTAATTCTCCAACCAGGTTTGTTCCATTGCTGGCGAGGTGCTGCGTTCCTTTGGAGGAGAAGAGGCTCTCTGATTTTTAGAATTTTCAGCTTTTCTGCTCTGTTTTCTCCCCATCTTTGTGGTTTTATCTACCTTTGGTCTTTGATGATGGTGACGTACAGATGGGGTTTTGGTGTGGATGTCCTTTTTGTTTGTTAGTTTTCCTTCTAACAGTCAGGACCCTCAGCTGCAGATCTGTTGGAGTTTGCTGGAGTCCACTCCAGACCCTGTTTGCCTGGGTATCACCAGTGGAGGCTGCAGAATGGCAAATGTTGCTGCCTGATCCTTCCCCTGGAAGCTTCGTCTCAGAGGGGCACCCAGCTGTATGGGGTGTCAGTCGGCCCCTACTGGGAGGTGTCTCCCAGTTAGGCTACTTGGGGGTCAGGGACCTACTTGAGGAGGCAGTCTGTCTGTTCTCAGATCTCAAACTCTGTGCTGGGAGAACCACTACTCTCTTCAAAGCTGTCAGACAGGGACGTTTAAGTTTGCAGAAGTTTCTGCTGCCTTTTGTTCAGCTATGCCCTGCCCCCAGAGGTGGAGTCTACAGAGGCAGGCAGGCCTTCTTGAGCTGCGGTGGGCTGCACTCAGTTCAAGCTCCCCACCTGCTTTGTTTACCTACTCAAGCCTCAGCAATGGCGGATGCCCCTCCCCCAGCCTCGCTGCCACCTTGCAGTTGGATCTCAGACTGCTGTGCTAGCAATGAGTAAGGTTCTGTGGGCGTGGGACCCTCCGAGCCAGGTGCAATATATAATCTCCTGGTGTGTCGTTTGTTAAGACCATTGGAAAAGTGCAGTATTAGTGTAGGAGTGTCCCGATTTTCCAGGTACTGTCTGTCATGGCTTCCCTTGGCTAGGAAAGGGAATTATCCGACCTCTTGCGCTTGGGGTGATGCTCCACCCTGCTCCGTGGGCTGTACCCACTGTCTGACAAGCCCCAGTGAGATGAACCCGGTACCTCAGTTGGAAATGCAGAAATCATCTGTCTTCTGCATCGCTCACACTGGGAGCTGTATACTGGAGCTGTTCCTATTCGGCCATCTTGGAACCTCCTCCACGCCCAGCTAATTTTTTGTATTTTTTTAGTAGAGATGGAGTTTCACTGTGTTAGCCAGGATGGTCTCGATCTCCTGACCTCGTGATCTGCCTGCCTCGGCCTCCCAAAGTGCTGGGAGTACAGGCGGGAGCCACCGCATCCGGCCGCCTGACCCCATTCTTGATAGTATTAAATAATACCACCAGCATCCAGTTTGCTGGTTCAGTCTCTTGGGGCATTATTGCGATTTTTTCAATTTCCTTGTAGCATAACATATATATGTGTAAAATTCATGTAACGTTTTGGTATCTATTCAAATGCTGTAAAGTTCAATTTTGAGGATAATCCCCAGGAGGGCATGGGAGAGTGATGGTATTGTGCTTGGCTGTTTGCATTGCTTCTTTATCAGAAGCATGTCGGAGTCCCATCTCATTAGTGATTACTTCCTCTCTTACTATAAATTGCTAGGTGGAGTTCACTCAGGTGACAGTTACTTCTTTCCCCCACCCACCATTAGTGACAAAAATTCCGATGGAAATGTTTAAAATCTTCCATTTGGGGTCCTATTCAACAATCAGTTAATAAAGCCGTGTTGTCTTCTAGCTTCTTTCAAGATACGTAACTAGCAAGTTCATCACTGAATCCCACTTTCTCTGGGTGCTTCCTACAATGTTAGTTATCTAGTTTGGGGGGCGTTTTAGTCATTGTTACTCTTTCCCCCTCTGCCCTTGTCATTAATGTGTCCTCTGGCTGTGGATTTCCTTAGGGTGAAGGACAGGCGAGACGTGCCTGAGTGGGCACAGAGCTTGGTCAGCCATGGATATCAAAGCTGCTATTTTCAGCCCTTCTGTGGGACCTGAGGGTCCGCGGAGGTGCATCCTGGGCCATCACCATAGGGTCGGGGGTTCAGTGGGACACTAAGAACAGGTGGGCTGCACCATTTCTTCCTTCAACCACAGAGATCCAAAAGTTTGAATTTCGTTAGTTTACTTAAATATTTTATTTTAAAATTTTAAATCACAGGTATATTGATGTATAATTTACGTACCATAAAACTCCCATGTTGAAAGTGTACAATTTGATGATATTTGCTCTATTCAGAGTTGTGCAGCTGTCACCAGTCTGTAATTCTGGAAGGTTTTCCTTACCCCACGAAGAACCCTGCACTCACCGCCAGTCACTCCCCACATCACAACTCCCCCAGCCCCAGGCAACCCCAGCCTACTTGTTGTCTCTACACATGTACCTGCTCCAGACAGTCCGTATACATGAAGTCATATAACGTGGCTTTTTGTGTCTGGCTGCTTCCACTTAGCATATTTTTTGAGGTTCATCCATGTTGCATATGTCAGCACTTCCTTCCAAAATTGCTGAATTAGATTCCGCTTTAGGGATACACCACATTTTGCTCACCCATTTATTAGTCGGTGAACATTTGACTTGTGTCCCCTTTTTTGCTGTTGTGAACAATGCTCCTGTATGTATGTGTACAAATTTTTGTGTGAACATATGTTTTCAGTTCTCTTGGGTATAGGAATAGAATTGTCTGCTGATTTCTTTTGAATGGGTGTTTTGCTGTGAGATTTCATGGAGAGGGAACATCTGGAGAACCTAACATAGTAAGTTTTTGTATTACTGCCAAAAAGGCCAAGAAATGAGTCACCGAGAATTTCCTAAAGACATGTGCTTAGTTCCCTTCTATTTGCATTTAGTTAACGCGTGTTTTATTTTTCTGCCCCCACTCAGGAGAGGAGCTGCCTTTCTCTTCGAGACATCACGTCCAGCTGGCCCCAGTGGCTGCTCATCCTGGTGCTGGAAGGCCTGTGGCTGGGCTTGACATTCCTCCTGCCAGTCCCTGGGTGCCCTACGTAAGTGAACCCCTGGGGGTCATCCCTTGTGCATGTCCTGTTCTGCCCAGTCAGAGGTTCTGGGCTTTCACAAGTCTCGAGTCAGAGGAATTCTCTTTCCCTCTTCCTTCTCCTTTGAGGCCTGCTTTGCATGGGGAGAGGAGATTGGCACGTGTCCAGAGTGATTTCCCTGTGGGTGGTGTGAGGGTCAGCTTGAATAGAAATCGGGCCTCCCACCTTCATAGTGTGGGAGCAGTTTGTCAGTGAGCGTGCATGAGCCAGAAGGACGTTTTAGCTGGCTCATGTTTGGGGCTCTCTGAATTGGGCTGCATACATAGCCAATATAAACCATGTTTTTTTTTTCTTTTTTTGGAGATGGAATCTTGCTCTGTCGCCCAGGCTGGAGTGCAGTGGCATGAACTCGGCTCACTGCAACCTCTGCCTCCCAGGTTCAAGCAATTCTCCTGCATTAGCCTCCCGAGTAGCTGGGATTACAGTCACACACCACCATGCCCGGCTAATTTTTGTATTTTAATAGAGATGGGGTTTCACCATGTTGGCCAGGCTGGTCTCAAATTCCTGACCTCAGGTGATCTGCCCACCTCGGCCTCCCAAAGTGTTGGGATTACAGGCGTGAGCCACCGTGCCCGGCCTGAGGTTTTTTTATTCTCGTCCCTCTGTTCACCCTTCTGAGGTCTTGTCATTTACATATGCTTTTCACCTTCCTAGTGGTTATCTTGGTCCTGGGGGCATTGGAGATTTTGGCAAGTATCCAAATTGCACTGGAGGAGCTGCGGGCTACATCGACCGCCTGCTGCTGGGAGACGATCACCTTTACCAGCACCCATCTTCTGCTGTGAGTGAGACTCGAGTTCGCTTAGAACTGGAACTCAGGCTTTCAGAAGTGAAGGAAAGTAGAAAGAGCCAGCAAACTTTAAACCATGCCCATTTAAGAAAACAGACTGAGAACTGATGCTTATTTGAAAAGTCAGCTAACTTAATGACTTTAGGGATCACTGTATGGCAGTGTGTAAACATTATTTTGGATTTTAAAGTGAGAATGTGGAGCTGGACACAGTGGCTCACACCTGCATTCCCAGCTACTCGGGAGGCCAAGGTGAGAGGATTGCTTGAGCCCAGGAATCTGAGACCAGCCTGTGCAATAGTGAGACCCCGTCTCTGTAAGGAAAAAAAAAAACAAAAACAAAAAACAAGTGAGAATGCATTGTGTAAATGATCATAGCACAGTGCTTTTGTGTACGTCTCAGGTCAGATTTCCTGGCAGCAGACCCTGAGACAGAGGGTCACATGCAGGAAGTTGAGCAGGCAGTCCTTGTGGGGGAATGAAGGAGGCAGGACCGTGCAGAGGGAGAAGTTGACCTGCACTGTAGCCCCAACAAAGGCCCCAGCCAATCTCGGGGTTACCGGGGTGGCGCTGCAGAATTGTTCTGAATTGAGGCAAAGGTTTGGGCCCTTCCTACCCCTGGATGGTGCAGAAGGCCCCCTGCAGAAGGCTGATCCCTGGAGAGGCAGCTCTCTTCAGTCAAGGGCAGATCCAGAAGAGGCACCTGTCTGAGAGCTGTGGTCATGAATACTTCCAGCAGCTGGAGGAATGAAGGCTTCGTGCTGAAAGGGTTGGAGGGCTCTGAGGGTGTGTGACAGCACCTAATTACACTGTTCATTTCCAGATTTCTACAATTTCTGCAGTAACATTTATTTTATAATAAAAAAGAAACATATTTAAAAATGTTATTTGCCTTAAAAGAAGATAGGAAGCTGTTGTTGCTACAGTAGGGTTGACCAAAAAGAATAAATCTGGAAATCAGGAAGGTACCGTGCATTGCATTTGAAGCTGGTCAGGGAGGCGTCATGTCACAAGGCCTGGGGCCAGCGCTGTTTGCTGCCCCCGCTGCAATCACAGTGGCTGCTGGACTGTGGCTTGTCCCTGGGAGTCTCTGTTCCCTGCTGAGTGTCCACACTGCACACTTTCTTAGCCGGAAGCATTCTGCCTGTTATCCCTGTAAGTTGGCAATGAATTTCTGCAGCAAAAACAGAAAACCATGGCATACTGGAGTGTATTCAGGTTTGTATTTGGTCTAGGAGCTGTTTGTATGTGTTTTCAGATCAGTGAGTGAGTGCTGCCTTCTGCTTCTGTTTGTTAAGGTGCTTTACCACACCGAGGTGGCCTATGACCCCGAGGGCATCCTGGGCACCATCAACTCCATTGTGATGGCCTTTTTAGGAGTTCAGGTATTTGTTCATTTCATTAGGTTACTTTTTCTGACAACTTATGATATTTTATTCACTCATTTAAAAACCATTTCATTAGAATAATTGGAAGCATATTCTCTCCTGTGCTATGGGTCTAATATATTCTGTTATCTTTGACAGATTGTGCAGAACCAAAAGTTACTGAAATTCAGCACATTCAAGTAATTAGATATAATTCTTATATTCTCAAAAAAATTCTTATTTATATGGCTTATCTTAGCACGGCAGTTTCTAGATAAAACGTTTCCCTTGCCAAGCTGCAGTGGCTCATGCCTATAACGCCAACATTTTGGGAAGCCAAGGCAGGAGGATTGCTTGAGTCCGGGAGTTTGAGACCAGCCTGGGTAACATAGTGAGACCCTGTCTCTACAAGAAATTAAAAATATTAGCCAGGCATGATGGCACACACCTGTAGTCCCAGCTACTTGGGAGCTGAGGTAGGAGTATGGCTTGAACCAAGGAGGTTGAGGCTGCAGTGAGCCTTGATTGCACCACTGCACTCCTGCCTGGGCAACAGAGTGAGACCCTGTCTCAAAAAAGAATAAAGGGTTTTCCTGATGGAATGTGCAGAGTGTGTGGGTGTTGGTAACATTGGGAAGTCACTGTGTCATTTGTCACACTTCTTTCATGTACACTCATATTAGTCTCTGTGTCCTGATCTAACAAAATACCCGAGACTGGGTAATTCATAAAGAACAGTAACACTGCAGGTTCATTTGTCTGGTGAGGGTCTGGTCTCTCCTCCCAAGGTGGCAACTTGATTGGGGCATGTCCTTCAGGGGGGACAAATGCTGTGTCCTCACATGGTGTCCCCACCAGCTGGTGAAAGGGCAGAGACAGGACTTACTGCCTCAAGCCCTTTTCTAAGGCCATTCATGAGGGTGGAGCCCTCACGCTGCATCCCGTGAATGGGATTGTTGCGCTTATGAAAGAGAAGCCCCAGAGACCTGCCTTGCCTCTTCTACCATGTGAGGACAGAATAAGAAGTCGCCATCTATCTGAAAACAGGCCTTCACCAGATACCGAATCTACTGGTGCCTTGATCTTGGACTTCCCAACCTTCAGAACTGTGAGAAATAAATTTCTGTTTTTCAGAAGCCAACAAAAAAATTTTTTTTCTTCTCCGTGCTATCTAGTGGGACAGTCCCTAGCCAGGGTCGCTGTTGAGCATTTGAGATGTGGGGAGTGTGACTGAGGAACTGAATTTTAAATTTTACTTAATATAATTTTAAATTTAGATGGTCACTTGTGGCTAGTGGTTCGGCTGTTGGGTAGTGCAGATCTGAAGCATACACAGGTGACCCTGGAACACCTCGGGGCATGGGGACACTGTCCCCCCATGCAGTGGAAAATCTACAGAGGACTTTTGACTCCCCCAAAACTTAAACACTAATAGCCTGCTGTTGACCCAAAGCCTTACCAATAACATCAACAGTTGATTCACACATATTTTATATAAAGATTATATACTGTGTTTTTACAATAAAGTAAGCTCAAGAAAAGAAAATGTTATTAAGAAAGCCATAAGGAAGAGAAAATCTAGTCCTATTCATTAAGTGGGAGTGGATCATCATGAAGATCTGCATCTTCATCATCTTCATGTTGAGTATGAGTAGGAGGAGGAGGAGGAGGAAGAGGAGGAGGAGGAGGAAGAAGAGGAGGAGGAAGAGGAGGAGGAGGGAGTAGAGGAGGAGGAGGATGAGGGTGTGGATGAGGAGGAGGAGGGGGTGGAGGAAGAGGAGGAGGAGGAAGAAAAGGAGGGTGTGGAGGAGGACGGGGGTGGAGGAAGAGGAGGAGGAGGGGCTGGAGGAGGAGGGAGTAGAGGAGGAGGAGGGTGAGGGTGTGGATGAGGAGGAGGGTGTGGATGAGGAGGAGGAGGGTGTGGAGGAGGAGGAGGAAGAGGAGGAGGGGGTAGAGGAAGAGGAGGAGGAGGAGGGGTAGAGGAAGAAGAGGAGGAGGAGGGTGTGGAGGAGGAGGAGGGGTCGGTCTTGCTGTCTCAGGGGTAACAGAGGCAGAAGAGAATCCGCATATAAGTCGACCTGCGCAGTTCAAACCTGTGTTGTTCAAGGATCAGCTGTACATTTTGGTGATGAAATAATTTTGTATTTAGAAATACGGCCTTTATCTCTGTAGCACTTTCTAGTTGATATTGTGCTTTTCCATATATTCCGTATATTCATGTAATCCCTACATACACTTTCTAGGTAGATCACTGGAGCGGTCAGTCCAGTGGGGAGGCTAGGAGTGCAGACCTGGAGCCACGCTCCCTGGGTTTGTGTCCAGCTCTGCCACTTCCCAGCTGGGTGACCTCGGGCGTGTGGCTGACTCCCTCTGTGCTTCAACAGCACCTACTTCAGAAAGGTGTTGCAAGGATTGAATAAGTTAATTCATGTAAAGTTCTAAGAACTGGCACATAAAAAATGTTGATTAATATTAGCTATTACTATAAATTATTTTTACAGCTTCTTATCCTTTGATGTTTTCAAAAATGAATACCTAATTTCAGAGGGATTGTATGTGAAGTCCATATTTCACTGTTTTTAAATGTTTCCCTGCCTCCCCCACCCTGCCTCTGGTTCCACCCTGTCCCGGTCCCTCTTCCTAGTGCTGCCCAGACTGGGTCACCAAACAGGCCTGTCTGAGGGAACCCTTGTCACCTTTGTGGAGAATTCTCTTTGGGCCCTGCCTGGAAGTAAGAGCCACGGAGCCTGCCCAGACGCCCCTTCTCCTCCTTTCCCCATGACCTGGGCTTCTGCGTTCCCTGCAGCAGTGGAGATGTGGTGTGGCTATCATGCTTCCCCCGAGCTCTGTGCCTGCTGCCCCATTCTGCTCAGGAGCCTCTTCCTGCGGGGACCCTCTGGTGCTCTGGCCCCACCTCTGTGGCTCGTCCTCTCTGATGCCTCCTCCTCCCCAGAGAGGGCGTTCATCTCTGGTCCCATGCTCCTCTGTCAGTCTCCACTAGTCAAAGGCAGGGGTGATGTTTCCCGCCTCCCTGTAATCCCAGCACCTAGTAGCGCGCCCAGCAAGTGAATCTCTTTGTCGGGTAGTTAAGACAGTGGATTAATATGAAATAAAAATATCCCTTTGGCGATTCTTTTGGCCACACTGTGTTATCTCCTCCAGGCAGGAAAAATACTATTGTATTACAAGGCTCGGACCAAAGACATCCTGATTCGATTCACTGCTTGGTGTTGTATTCTTGTAAGTAAGCAGCATTCCTCGCTAAAATTCCTTTCCTTCACATGTATAGATATTTAAAAGGAATAAAATGTTTAGCAACACTGAGGTAGCCATTGTCACCACATGGCAGCAGGTACCATTTTCTTCACTTGAGTAACAGAGAGGAACAAATCTTTCCACCTAAATGCACAGATTTATTTTCTTAGGAAAATGTCTTTATCAATAAGGCAGTGTTTGCCATCAGATAGCCAGGAATGCCTGAAGAAATGTGAGGTATGGGCTCTGTGTGGAGAGGCGTATCAGAGAGACTGGGCAAATCAGACCAGGTTGCAGACATCAACTTCCAGATTATGTGGGAAAGAGAGTTGCAAGGTTGACTGTTTGTGCATTTCATCTTGACCGCAGCCATGCCTCCTCTTCAGAGTCACTGTCATTTAATCAGTAAGCTTACCCTCTTCAACTCAGTAGAATGGTGAAGAGATTTTGGGAGAATGTTTTTCAGTTCATACATTTAAAAAAATATGTTTCCATTTAAAAGAGAAAAATATAAGGCACAAGTTTCAGCCCTCTTTACGTGATTAAATAACTAATATATATTGGTGTTGAAACCAAGTGTTTTCTGAGATAATAATATAAAATGTTAACATCCTTCTCTTCCCCATTACAGGGGCTCATTTCTGTTGCTCTGACGAAGGTTTCTGAAAATGAAGGCTTTATTCCAGTAAACAAAAATCTCTGGTATGTATGGAAAAAGCATGATTTTATGGATGACTGTTCATGTTGAAATTGGATTCGTTCCGTACGGGCACTGAAACGTCTCCTCCACCCCTCCCAGGTCCCTTTCGTATGTCACCACGCTCAGTTCTTTTGCCTTCTTCATCCTGCTGGTCCTGTACCCAGTTGTGGATGTGAAGGGGCTGTGGACAGGAACCCCATTCTTTTATCCAGGTAAGTCACCTCCAACCTCAAACAGAGCTGGAATGGTGACCAGGAGGCAGGCCCAGGGACCTCTGGAGCATCCTTGGTGCTGGGGTCTTGAGCCACTGCCCTAGCGGCAGGTGTCCAAAAGCCAGGCTGAGGGAGGAAGCAGCAGGGCCCACACTGTCCCAGCCCACACCAGATGTCACTGGCCTGCTCCAGAGCAGTCCACCCCATTTTCACCGTGTAGGTTGTGGAGTCGTTGTATGACAGTTTGTGACTCCACCTGTTTCTTCAGGCTATACCAAATTGTGGAGGAGCGGAAATGACTCAGGGCCACATTATCCAGTTTCTGGTTCTTTTTTTTTTTTTTTTTTTTTTGAGACAGAGTCTTGCTCTGTTGCCCAGGCTGGAGTGCAGTGGTGTGATCTCGGCTCACTGCAAGCTCCGCTTCCCAGGTTCACACCATTCTCCTGCCTCAGCCTCCTGAGTATCTGGGACTACAGGTGCCCGACACCACGCCCAGCTAATTTTTTGTATTTTTAGTAGAGATGGGATTTCGCAGTGTTAGCTAGGATGGTCTTGATCTCCCGACCTCGTGATCCACCCGCCTCGGCCTCCCGAAGTGCTGGAATTACAGGCGTGAGCCACCGCGCCCAACCTCTGGTTCTTAATAATGGTGCTATGCTTGCTTTCTTAATATAAATCCACTACTGTAGAGATTGTGCATTAGAAGAAATATCAAGAGGTGATATCAAGGGATAAATGGAATGATTTAGATGCAGTTCCAACCGAGGACTTAGAAACACATCAGATCATTTCAATGCCTCATTTCAGCCCTTTGATTCGAGGAATAGTTACATTCTTTGGACCTCAGATTTTCTGCCTAGAAAATATAAGTTATTAATAATAATTTTAGCTTTCCTTTCAGATTTAGTTTTCAAGAATTGTACTGTTATAAAATGAATATTATCTAATACCTTTTTTGTGTTTTTGAGACACAGTCTTGCTCTGTCGCCCAGGCTGGAGTGCAGTGGTGTGATTCTGGCTCACCGCAACCTCCGCCTCCCAGGTTCAAGTGATTCTTGTGCCTCAGCCTCCCAAGAAGCTGGGATTATGGGCACACCCCACCACGCCCGGCTAATTTTGTATTTTTAGTAGAGATGGGGTTTCATCATGTTGGCCAGGCTGGTCTCGAACTCCTGGCCTTAAGCGATCCACCCACTTTGGCCTCCCAAAGTGCTGGGATTATAGTTGTGAGCCACTACACCAGGCCTTTCAATAATTTTTGATATGGTTTATGTTTAAATACCTAAGATATGCATTACTTATTTTTGGCAGTAGCCAATAATGGAAGTGCACACTTTCTGTTTTTTCATTGAACTGGTTTCAAGAATTAAATAGATGGTCAGATGTGACTCATCTGTGAGAAACATGATCTTCTGTATGTCTCTCTCCTTAAGGAATGAATTCCATTCTGGTATACGTCGGCCACGAGGTGTTTGAGAACTACTTCCCCTTTCAGTGGAAGCTGAAGGACAACCAGTCCCACAAGGAGCACCTGACTCAGAACATCGTCGCCACTGCCCTCTGGGTGCTCATTGCCTACATCCTCTATAGAAAGAAGATTTTTTGGAAAATCTGATGGCTCCCACTGAGATGTGCTGCTGGAAGACTCTAGTAGGCCTGCAGGGAGGACTGAAGCAGCCTTCGTTAAAGGGAAGCATTCATTAGGAAATCAACTGGCTGCGTGTTTACAGACTCTGGGGGAAGACACTGATGTCCTCAAACTGGTTAACTGTGACACGGCTCGCCAGAACTCTGCCTGTCTATTTGTGACTTACAGATTTAAAATGTAATTGTCTTTTTTCCTCCATCTTCTGTGGAAATGGATGTCTTTGGAACTTCATTCCAAGGAGATAAGCTTTAACTTTCCAAAAGGGAATTGCCATGGGTGTTTTTCTTCTGTGGTGGGTGAAACAATCTGAGGTCTGGTTCTTGCTGACCTTGTTGCCCTGCAAACTTCCTTTCCACGTGTACGCGCACACCAACACGAAATGCCATCACTCCTACTGTGGCTGCTATGAAGCTTACTGGTTGTGATGTGTTATAATTTAGTCTGTTTTTTTGATTGAATGTAGTTTAATGTTTCCAGAAAGCCAAAGTAATTTTCTTTTCAGATATGCAAGGCTTTGGTGGGTCCAAAAAATGT
Organism: Gorilla gorilla gorilla; assembly: GCF_029281585.2. Taxonomy (NCBI): domain Eukaryota; kingdom Metazoa; phylum Chordata; class Mammalia; order Primates; family Hominidae; genus Gorilla; species Gorilla gorilla. The sequence goes on along the minus strand of NC_073231.2, from coordinate 78,272,805 downwards.
CTATCACAAGCCATTTTTTCCTTTTCCTCTCTCGAAAAGTTAAAACATCTACGTGTTATTCCCAAACCCTCTTACCTATGTATCTGCCTGTCTGTCCATCATCTTCCTTCCTCCCTATCTCTGTGCATCTGGATGGCAGCCGCTGCCCAGGGGAGTGGCTGTGGGGAGGGCAGGTACTGTCTTTGCCCGTGGGTCCAGCTGAGCCATCCCTGCTGGGTGATGCTGGGCAAGACCCTTGGCCCGCCTGGGCCTTGGCTTCCTCACTTGTGAAATGAGCGGGAAGATGACTCTCAGTTCCTTCCACCTCTTAGACATGGTGAGGTAACAGACATCTAAAGCTTTTCTGAAATCTTCAGAAGAAATAGTTCCATTACAGAAAACTCTTCAAAATAAATAGTAATGAAAACTTTTAAAAACTCTCATTGGAGTAAGTCTTTTCAAGATGATCCTCCACAATGGAGGCAGCATTCCTACTTGTCATCACACAGCTGGAGACATTGTTTCTTAGGTGTGAAATCGGGGACAAAGGACAAACAGAGACACACGGCATTGTTCATGGGAGGCATCGTCACCCTCCTGGGTGTTCTGTGGGAATTTCCTGTGTGAGGAAAACGTCGCCACAGGGTTGTGCTGTACCCATCCTTCCCCGGCGAGATGGCCCTCGGCCTGTGCCGCTGCTTCCACCCTCGCCACTCCATGGCAGCTTTTGGTCTGTTTCCGGCTCTGCCCTCTGCCCTGAACTCTCATCCAGCTTGTACCTGCCTGCTGGACCCCTCCACCTGGAGGCCAGCCCATGTCTCAGGCCCAGCCCTACCCTCTTCTCCTCAAATTCTAAGTGTTTTCTCTTTAAGTTTCCCTGGCTTTGTGAATGGATCATGTGTCTCTAGGTATAAACCTGCCATCATCTTTTCACCCGGCTTACCTCCACCAGATCTCCCCAGTTCTGTCTCCATCTTCCACCTGCAGCTGCTTTGTTCTCATGGTCACTGCTGCATCACTGAGTCTGGACCCTTGTTATCATTTTCAAACTGGCCTCCTTCCCTCGTTCCCCCCTTCTTAAAGTCACCTGTCCATTGCCACCAGATTAAGCTTTCTCCAGCCAGATCACCTCTCTCTGAGAAACCTCCATTGACATGGAAACACCATTGTCTGGCACACATACTCACATACTCACCTTCCCGTCTTGATCCCCACACATCTTTCCAGCCTCCCCTCCCACTCCACTCCCCCCTCCCTCCTCCACCTCCCCATCCTCTTTTCTCCCCTCCCCTCTGAATCCAGCCCAGCGGGGCTTCTCCTGCCTCCATCACATCACAGAAGTACCTCCTGCTTCTGGTTTTAATTAGAGCCTTCCCCGATTACATTTTCCTCTGAATTTTTTCCTATCTACATTTGATCTGTCATGTTTAAACCCCCTACTTCTAAGGGACCTTCTCTAATCTCTTATCCTCATCCCCAAATAGTGTTTTCTTCCTCTGGGTTCTTATAATGCTGGTATCAATCTCACAGCATTTAGTGCTTCCTGCCTGGTGTGACAGTTACCTGTGTGCATGTGCAATTTCTAATTTCCCACACTAGACTGTGAGCTTCCTAAGGCAAGAATCATGCCTTGTTGGTTTCTGTATTCCTCATGGTGCCAAACACAGTGCCTTGTACATTGCAGGTGCTGAATAAACATTTTTAAAGCAAAGTGATGGGGATTTTTAAAATAAATATTTAAGTGCTGGTAAGATGAACATGGATCCGGGGTGCCCATGAAATGTTCTTGGGGCCGTGTGGGGACAGTCGTCATTCCTCCTCCTGCCACCCTTTTCTTGCAGTGAGTCACTGTGGATGGTCCCAGCTGTGTCATCCCAAAGTTCAGCAGGGAAAGCTGAGCTGGGCCTCTCCAGGTGAGTTTTCTAGAAGCATTTCTCAAACTGTGGGTTACATCAACTTGGGTGTCTTGAGCTGTAAGGAAGGAACTCCGGAGTCAGCTGGGCTACAGGGGAGCTTCTCTAAGTCCTGCAGGAGGCCAGACCCAGCCTGAGCTTGCTGTTAGCTAGCGGAGGCAGCTGCTGGTGGCCCAGGTGCTCGACACCAGGCATCCCCTCTCCTCCCATGAAGGGTGTGCCATAATCCCCTTCAACAGGAAATGCTTCCCAGAAGCCTCTCAACAGCCTCCCCTCCTGTCCTATCAGCTAGAAGCGCCTCGCTTGTCCCAAGACCAGCAGGGACAGGGAACTGTCCGAGCCCGTGGCTGTGTGGAGGAAGGCGACCCCCAGCACAAGATTGGTTTCCTTTGGGAAGGGAAGAGGGAGTGTGTTGGGGTAAGGGGTAGAGCAGAGGAATGGTCAGGGGGCAACAACCGCTGACAGCTGCAACAGGTGCATGGCATCTCACAGGGAGGCAGGGAGGTGCGAGCTCCTAAGTAATGGAGCAAAAAAATTCTGTAGAATGGGGAGAGAAAATGTGACATTTTAATTTTTTTTTGCATTTATATTCCTAATTCCTACTTATAATAAAGTGAATATACTGCCGCTGTAGATCATAAAATGTATCTTTTCCATGGCCAACAAGGGGCATCTTTTATAAATGCATAATAACCCAGTTTGTATCAAAGGGTATCGACTTAAGTGAAATTTCAACATGCTGTTACTTTTTCCTTTTAATGTAATTCTGTTTTCCAAATAAATGGGGGAGACAAATGGACTTTGAGTAAATTTCTTAGCATATCAACCTGCCTTTCACAAACAGATCTTTGTATGGATTGTAAGAAGACTAGGAGTAACTGGGTGCAGTGGCGTTTGCCTGTAGGCCCAGGCACTCGAGAGGCTAAGGTGGGAGGATCCCATGAGCTTAGGAGTTTGAGGCTGCAGTGAGCTATGATTGCACAACTGCATTCCAGCCTGGGTGACAGAGCAAGACTCTGTCTCTAAAGAAAGAAGGCAAAACAAAATTAGGGATAGAGTTTTAAAAGTGCTAAGCAATACACCATATAAGCCATGACCCTATTAATAATGAAGCTTCTGGCATAATTCCAGCTTTTAAAGTCTTTATCACACCTCTTGGTAAGCTTTGAAATTAAGTGGGGAAACTTACCAGTTACATATTTGTGTAATCTATCAGTTTTCACTAGAATGTAGTAAGCCAGCATTTTTCTTTTAGTAATAGGTTTCTGTTGAGCATTCATTTTAAAATTGTTCTTCAAGCTACATGCATTTCCAAATTCAAAGTGGATGGAAATGCTTGGCCAGGCGTGGTGGCTTACGCCTGTAATTCCTGCACTTTGGCCAAGGTGGGTGGATCACTTGAGGTCAGAAGTTCGAGACCAGCCTGGCCAACATGGTGAAACCGCTTCTTTACCAAAAAATACAAAAAGTCAGGCATGGTGGCAGGCACCTGTAATCCCAGCTACTCTGGAGGCTAAGGCAGAGAATTGCTTGAACCTGGGAGGTGGAGGTTGCAGTGAGCTGAGATCACAGCGCTGCACTCCAGCCTGGGTGACAGAGCAAGACTCTGTCTCAAAAACAAAAACAAAAACAAACTAACAAAAAACAAAGTTAATGGAAATGCTAGATGTTTGCATTATGCCATAAAATGCCTCAGACTTCATAAATGCCTTATCTAATTGTGTTTGTCAAAAGACTGTAATAGGCAAAGTACGCCATCACCTGCTGGCTGTTCTTTCCAGAATTCCATCCAAAGTGCTAGATGTGAGGACAGCTGTCTTGCCCACTGTCAGGAGGAGCTTGTGGCTTCCCACAGTGTCCATTACCATTTGTGGTTCGGTGGAATCCTACTCTGACTACTGGAAATTTTTCTGTAGAAATCAGTTCTTTTTCTGATTTTCCACCTTTCATGGTCAGCTGTTCTTGTATTTTATCGTATATGTAGTCACACCTATACTTCCATAAACGAGAGTTTCTATTCTGATATTTGGTCACAGTCTGAGTGTCATTTGGCTACAAACTGGTGCCCCCCTCTCCCTACATCCTATGCGGCTCTGTCCAGGTCACAGCTGGTTGAACAGAGGTACAGCCTGGCAGTGTGACAATCCCAGGTGATGCTTTCCTGTCAAAGGACACTAAGAGGACACTGGCCACTAACACTGTCACAGCAGGGAGGTGCAGCGTGAATGGAGAGCAAAGACTGGAGACGTCTTAAAGGGCGGGGTGCGTCACCGAGGAGGCACTGAGCGGGATTCCCGGCTGTCCTTGTGACCACGCCACCTGGATTCTGTTCATTGGCGTTGTCCGGGGGAGAAACAAACCGTCTGTCTTTGTAATAGGAGGCAGCGATGCAAGTTGTATGAAGACGCCTACTGAATTGTGGCTTGCACAGGCAGGAGGGCCCTGGCGTGAGGGGTGGCCAGGGAGAGCCCAGTGAGGGACGTAGCTCTGGGGCCCCGCGCCCCTGGAGGTTGCCCCGGAGGCGGGGCCTCGACCTTGACCCACAGGGCTGGGTGGGGCTGAAAATGGGCTCCCAGACCAGCGCGAGGAGCTGCGCCCAGGCCTAGCAGGCGGTTTGGCCGCGGCTGCAGCTTAGCGTCTGGGCCACGCCAGGCAGGCTCCCGGAGCCGTCCACTGCCCCACCAGGAACGTTCCGGGCTCTTCTGCTGCGCGCGGAAGCAAGTGAAATCAGCCTCGAAGACTCTGATGGAAGAACACCTGCGAATACCGCGCCCTCTAGGCGTCCGCCACACCCCACGGCCCCCCAGACAGGGTCTTCCTTTGTTGCCCAGGCTGGAGTGCAATGGCGCAGTTATGGCTCAATGCAGCCTCGACCTCCCTGGCTCAAGCCATTCTCTCGCCTTAGCCTCCCAGGCTACAGGCGCGCCAACACGCCTAATTTTTTTAAACTTTTTTTCTTTTTTGGTCTAGCGACGGGGCTCACTCTATTGCCTAGGCTGGTCTCAAACTCCTGGATTCAAGCGATCCTCTGGCCTCGGCCTCTCAAAGTTCTGGGATTTCAGGCGTGAGCCACCGCACCGGCCCTGAGACTTTTGACCTCCGTGCCCGCCCCTCCGGAATGCCCACCCCAGCCAACCTCCTCTCTCTCCTCCAGCTGGTGGCCGGGGCACGGCCCTCTCCAACACCTCTGCCCCTCCGCTGTTGAACTTCACATCCAAGTTTATGTCACTTCTCTGTGCCCAGGACATCGGATGGCCCCAGCTGACAGTGGCATCCCGTCCCTACAGTTTGGGGCTTCACCCATATTCACAAAGGACCGGGGGGTAAGGACCCCCAACCAGGCATCCACGTTGGTGAAGGCTCCCCACTTCCTCCATCAGAATCCACCGCTGGGGAACCCTGGCCATTCGCGGGAGCTCCCAATATTCCCCAGTAGGCGCCCCGCCCAAACTACATCCCTTCTCTCCACTAGACCTGGGCTGCTCTCTGGGAGAATGAAATGGCCTCTGCCAGACAGGGACTCACCCAGGACACAACCTCTCATCCCGTTGAACAGACTGCGTGTGTCCTCTAGGCTCAAGGAAACCTGACTTGCTGGGCCTGGGGCCCTTAGGCTTGCTCTTATTCAGTATTCATAAGAATCAGCAAAGCGTTTCATAGAGTCCACAGATTCATGCAAAAAGAGGAGAAAAGCACAAACACAGCAGCACACATGCACAAGCACACACACACGCACACACACATGCACACACGTACATGAATACACACAAGCACAATGCACAAACATACACGTGCAAACACAGACAAGCACACACACCACACACACAAGCATACACATATGCATACATGCACAAGCACACACATACATACACACCCAAGCACACATGCAAACATGCACACATGCAAATACAAGCAAACATGCACAAGCATACAGATATAAGCACACACAAGCACACACACACAAGCACATATACACCCAAGCACACATACATCAAGCACACACACAAACACACACACAAGCACACATGCACAAGTGTGTAGAAACACACACAAGGACATACGCACAAGCACACATGCACAAGTGTGTAGAAACACACACAAGGACATACGCACAAGCATGCACATGCATAAGCACACACAAGCACACATGCACAAGTGCACACGCACAAGTGCACACAAGCACACACATAAACATGCACGAGTACATACGCACAAATGCACACGTGCAAGGACACAGACACGAGCATACACATACGCACACACAAACACACACAAGCCCACATGCACAGAGACCTTCAAGGAGCTCCCCCTCGGCCCAAGAGGAAGTCATTCCGACTTCCTGCCTAGGTCCTGCAGCCAGAGCAGCAGCAAATGCCCCAGGAGACGGTCCTTTCAACTTCCTGCGCCCCTCGGCTCTCTGACAGGCCCAGGCCAGGCCTTATTATCCCTTAGTGTGGAGCCCAGTGCAAGCGCCATCACCTGCCGGAGGGAGGCGGGACTCTGCACCCGGGCCTGCCCGTAGAAGCCTCGTGCGCTCGTGGCTTTAGTGTGCGCTTTTCCTCCATGCCTGCAGTAAGAGCTGAGGCTTGACCAAACATTCCGTTTGTTTCGAGCATTGGTAAAGAGCAGGCCAAAGGGCCCGAGGCCCCACGTTGGCGGCTGCCTTGGGACTAGCAGGCACGCTTTGCAGGATGGGTCCAGTAGGTATAGAGATCGTTTGCGTTCTTGGTCCATCTCTGTCATTCACCTAGAGAGCAGGGTAGGCCTAGCCCCCATCTCTGTCATTCCCCTAGAGAGCAGGGCAGGCCTAGCCCAAGGAAGGACTATTCGGCCACAGGTTTGGGCCACAGCCCCTGCTTTGGCGAAAAGGGGGGTGCATGCGGATGGCCTGGGCAGAGGACATAGGCAACCTTTGCCGATGGGTTCCTGGGCCCCGGGTCCTGTCCACCCGTGGTCATATGTGGACATGGGTGAAGCTCCAAACTGTAGGGATGGGATGTAACTGCCAACAGGGGTGAGAAGGTCCTGGACGGGGACCGTGATGGAGGCTCCTGTGTGAGATGTTTGACAGTGGAGGGGCAGGAAGTGATGGAGGGGGCCGTGTTCAGGCCATCTGTAAGAGGAGAGAGAGAGGCAGCTGGCAGTGGGTGTTCAGTAGGGGTGGCCACAGAGAGCCTAGAGGCCCCCTATTCCCAGACGGACTCCCATCCAAATCCTTGGAGAACCCCATTAATACAGCCAGGAAGGGAAACGGTATGGAGGTTCTTCAAAAAATTAAAAATAGAACTGTGATATGATCCAGCTGTGCTAAGTATTTATCTAAAGGATATGGATTTTGCATTTTGAAGAGATATCTGCATTCCCGTGTTCATTACAGCATTGTTCATAAGAGCCAACCTTATGAAGTCAACCTAAGTGTTCATGAATGAATGAATGAATCCAGAAAATGTGGTATATATTGACAATGGAATACTAGTCAGCCTTTAAAAATAGAAAAGGGAATCCTGTCATTTGTGACAACATGGATAAACCTGGAGGGCATTAACTGAAATAAACTAGATACAGAAAGACAAATCCCACATGATCTCACTTATGTAGAATCCAAAAAAGGAATTCACAGAAGCGGAGAGTAGAATGGAGATTGTCAGGGGCAGACGAGTTGATTGAGGAGATGTGGGTCAAAGGATACAAAAGTCCAGTTAGACAGGAGGTAGAAATTGAAGAGCTGCATTGTGCAACATGGTGACTAGAGTTAACAACAATGTGTTTACGTCTGTGAACCCGCAGAGAGAAGTCACTTGAGAATTGCTGAGACAGTAGATTTTAAGTGTTCTTCCCACAACAATTAAAGTTTGTTAAGTGAGGATTATGTGAATTAGCTGGACTTAAGCATTCTACAATATATACATATATCAAAACATCACGTTGCGCACATACATATATACAATTTTTATTTGTCAATTCATAAAACTTTGATAACAGAACACCATTATGATATTGACTATTGAAGCTTATACTTTGAAAATTTTCTAATAGCAACATTGTATATTTACTTCATACTTTATATTACTGTATTCAGTTTACTGGGTTCTTGTGAAATAAAATAATGCAGCAAAAACAAAACACATCATCTTCTTTGTACATTTCTGGCAAGATACCTGCATAGTAAGTAATTTGGCTTTGCCCAAAGAGAGGTCTGGCCCCTTCTCTTGACTTCAGGGAGGTAATCCATATCACACCTGACAGAGTGTCCTTGTGTAGAGCAGGGCTGACCACACTGGATCTAATGGAGAGGCTACCCACACCTAACAGTCTCAGGGTATGGGGTGATTATGCCAGAAAGACCAATCAAGTAACTTAGAGTAGTGGCTTTGGTCCCCTGATATGAGTTTGTTTACCTGATGACTGACTTGACCCATGTGAGAAATCATCAGTCAGTCAGTCATGTCTACATAGGAAAGCCCCGGTCAGATCTCTGGACAGCAGAGTGTGGGTGGGCTTCCCTGGCTAAAAATACTCGTAGTGTGTTGTTGTGTATCCATGCAGGTAGGCTAACACATCCGGAGGACAGTGGAAGCTTTGCATTTATAAATCGCCCAGACTCAGCTCTGTGGGTCTCCTCCTTTGGCTGATATGAGTTTGTACCCTTGCCCTGTAATACACTATAACCATGAGTATAATAGCTTCCACTGAGCTCTGTGAGTCCTTCTGTGAATTACTGTATCTGACAGTGGTTTTGTGAACGCCCCAAGCTTGCAAAGGCAGTCTTAAGGAATGTGCCATGAGACTTTGCAGTTTGGCTACCTCTGGGGAGTACTCAACAGCCAATCTCCTAGTGTACTATTATTCTATAATACGCATCAGGATTAATCAATATGCACTTGGGCTTAGCTGCAAATTTATGAAAAATAATTAAAATATGTATCTGGTAAAATAAATACCAGTAGTTGTATGCATTCGGCCCTAACTAAATGCTAGGTACTGGACAAGTATTATTTGCTTGGTTTATCACACCAACCTGTGAGATACATAGTTATGCCTAATTCTAAGGAAGAAGAGAAATAAAAAAATTTTAAAAAACCCAGTTGATTAGAATGCTACTCACACACTGTGTTGGGAGAGTGTTATTTAACAAAATAGACATGGTGACTATACTGTATACATAAACATGTTTAAAAGCTGTTTCTTAGAATGCTTTCTATACACTATGTTGCAAATAGTTTTATTTCAGAGACTGGATATGGTGGTAACACAATAATGCCTATAGTGTAAAGACATATTTAAAGATGTTTCTTAGAAAGCTATGTACACACTATGTTGAGATCAGTGTCATTTCCAAGAATGGATGTGGTTAGCACTCTGTATGTAGCGTTAAAAGACACGTTTACAGATATTTCTAAGAATGCTACACGTACACTATGTTGTGTGTAGTCTTATTACACAGAACGGATATGAAAACCCCCAAGTAATGCATGAGGTGGATGCAGAGACACACATTTCACAGCTGTTTGTCATCATGTTTCTCATACACCATGTGGAGAACGGTGTTACTTCAGGTGGATGTGAAGCCCACACTCTAATGCATGCAGAGTTGGACTAAAAGACACTTGTTTAAAAGATATTTCTTAGAAGGCTACTTGTACACTATGTCGCATACAGTGTTGTTTCAAAGAATGGATGTGATGACCATAAAATAATGCCTATAGCAAAGTACTAAGACACGTGTTTTAAAGCTGCTTTGTGGTATTCTACATACATACTATGTTAAGAACAATGTTTTGGCAGTGAGTGATGTGATGACCGCACCGTAATGCACTTAAGGAATGCTTAAAGAGAGGTATTACAGGCCAGGTGTGGTGGCTCATGCCTGTAATCCCAGCACTTTGGGAGGTTGAGGTGGGCGGATCACCTAAGGTCAGGAGTTTGAGACTAGCCTGACCAACATGGTGAAATCCCATCTTTACTAAAAATACAAAAATTAGCTGAGTGTGGTGGTGCATGCCTGTAATCCCAGTTATTTGGGAGGCTGAGGCAGAAGAATGGCTTGAATCTGGGAGGCAGAGGTTGCAGTGAGCCGAGATTGTGCCATTGCACTCCAGCCTGGGAGACAAGAGCGAAACTCCGTCTCAAAAAAAAAAAAAAAAGACATAGGTATTACAGATGTCTCTTGAATGTTACTCTTACACTATGCTGACAGCAGTGTTATTTCAGAAAATGTCTGTGGTGACCACACTCCCTGAAACTAAAATGACTAGATGAACACACTGGGGAAAATCTCTATGACATTGGTTTGGGCGATAGTGTTTTGGATGTGACCCCCAAAAGTACGGACAACAAAAGAAAAATTAAGACAAATGGGATTACATCAAAGCAAAAAGCTTCTGCCCAGCAAAGGAAATAGAGTGATGAGATAACCTAAGGAATAGGAGAGAGTCTTTGCAAATCAAACTCCTGAAAAGGAGCTAATATCCCATGGCTTCTACCGGCATCCATGAAAATGGCAGGTTAATATGACGACTTACAATAGGATGGAATTGAAGAAGCTGCACACTTATGGAAAGTTTTGGTAATGAGGCTGGGATGCTGAGAGATGACTTTCTGGCCCTTTTGTAGGCCTGGTAAGAGGACCTGTGAATTCTCTCGGCCAAGTGGTGAGCAAGGTGGGGATGAGTGTCCTGCACTGTCCTGTCTGCGAATGTAGCGACGAGTGGGTGAGACAGGATTGAAACAAGCAGCCTGAGTACTTTGCTTGTTCATGTTTCTCCTGCTAGGAAAAAGGGGTAAGGGGTCCCCAGAGCTGACACTGAGCCTTGAATGAATCCAAAGCACTAGAAGTTGATATGGTTGAGCTGTGAGTGGCAAGAGGCTGCTAGAAACTAAAGGAAAATGTGTTTTGTTAGTGGCTTTCTTACCAGCATGGAGGTGCCCATTCCCTCTGCACTCCGTAATCACCCATCCACCAGTATCCAACTTCAGCATCTTGAAAGATTAAGCCAAGTATGAATGGGTATTTGAGAGAGGAGAGTAACTCTTTGGAGATAGGTGTTCAGTTAACCATCCTGTGTAGTCCCCTGGAGCACACGGGGAGCTCTAGGTGCAGGGTAGGTGGAAGCCCCAGAGGACTGTAGGGTCTAGAGTGGTGGCAAATGGGCAGAAAGGAGTAAGTTCCGGATCCTGGGTGCTCTCCAAATGCTGGGATGCCCACAGGGGAGAAGGCAGCACAACCCTTAGAGAAAAATCCCATCATCCAAACCCTCTCCTCACCCTAGCCCCTTCTGGCCCCTTGTGCCCCCACACCCTTGCACAGGGGATGGTGCAATCTTAAGTCAGCCCCTGACTCAGACAGGTGTGAATCACCATGGTCTGTGCTTACTGAGCTAATGCTAAGCGTGCTTCATGGCTCTCTGTAGTAAATCAAAAATTTGTTTGGGTGACATATGACCAATGAGAGTTCTGTAAATATGGGTATTAATTAACACTATGTGACAATGAAGCCTTTTGTATTAGAGAAGCACATATTCAATGAATTCTAAGCACAATCCCAATAGTATGTATCTCATTCTTAGGTCATCTTTGCAAAGGAGGCAAAGCCAAGCCAGGTCCTGCTGCTTTGACTGATGGTGGGAAGAGGCGGAGTGCATGGGTCACCAGGCAGTGGGGAAGAGAGGAAACCAGCGTGGATTGCACTTCACTCACCCAGCTCTGTCCTCCTCCTCTGATTGACATGCTACAAAGCTCAGTAGAGTGTGGTTTCATAGCCTGGGACTCAAGAATCCGGGAATTATATGAGGACCCAGCCTAGGTGCATCTTTGGGAGGCACACGTGAGTATCTGGAGTATACAGAAGACAGATGCACTGTTTACTCAGGGCATGGTGTGCCAAGCCGTGTGCTAACAGCAGGTTATAGGCTCCAGGTGACTTATTCTTTGGGCTAACTCAACAATGGAGGAACTCATTATCCTTATTTTACATGAGGAAACTGCCATTTAGATGCAATAAATAAATAGACAGGATTAAATGGCTGGTAAATGGTAAACTGATATCTCAAAGACAGGTCATCTGATCGTACTTTAGGTGAGCTAGGCAGCCTCATGCCAGCTCTGTACGAAAATGCCACAAGCAGCAGAGGGTGTCATTTGAGCCTTTGATGAACAGGAGGAAACCTCAAATGTTGCCACTCATGAGAATGGGGTTAAGATTGTTACAACATTTGACGGGACACCTATTTGTAACTTTTTTTTTTTTACTTCACTGGGAAGGAGGGAGACACCCATTTTTATCTTAATGCAGTCCATGAAAGTGCTTGTAAGGCTTATATGGGTTCAGGCCGGGCACGGTGGCTCACGCCTGTAATCCCAGCACTTTGGGAGGCCGAGGTGGGTGGATCACCTGAGGTCAGGAGTTTGAGACCAGCCTGGCCAACATGGTGAAACCCTGTCTCTACTAAAAATATAAAAATTAGCCTGTAATTTTTATACAGGTGGTGGGTGCCTGTAATCCCAGCTACTCAGGAGGCTGAGGCAGGAGAATCATTTGAACCTGGGGGGTGGAGGTTGCAGTGAGAGGAGATCGTACCACTTCACTCCAGCCTGGGTGAAAGATTGAAACACCATCTCAAAAAAAAAAAAAAAAAAAAGACTTATATGGGTTTTGAGTCTATCTCTTGGATAAGACTTTACGTGGAATATATTTTATCTCAAAAAGCGTTTATTCAGCCACTGATAACTCTATGAAGCTCTGTAAAATATGTAATGATTAGACAGATTAGGTGTTTCATCTGAGATGAGTAATTGTGTTTGTAATAAAATGTATTTATAAATAAGTATGATCATGAATATTTAATAACTAGTAACCACTTGAATACATGTCTTTGGCCAGAATATTTACATATATATGTACCTACACTATATAATACCTATTATGTATAATTTTTATATATACACTTTATATTATATTACAATATAGCTGCACCTTCTGTGGCTTTTGTGGGCTTCATTACCCACCAAGGTGTCAGCCATCAGGTCCTCAACAGTGGCAGTGAGGAAATCAGGTGTGCATGGGCCAAGCCACTGGGCACAGTGGATCTCCCACAAGAGGGGTCCACAGAGTTCAGGGGGAATGGCAGTTCTGCTCCTGCTGAGAGGGTGCCAGGCAGCTTCCTAAGCCTATAGGAGCTCTAAAAGTCTCCTTTTTCTAGACACAAGGTTTGGTGAATGGTGTGGCTCGGATGTTATTTGTCCCCAACAAAACTCATGTTGAGCTGGGTGCGGTGGCTCACACCCATAATCCCAGCACTTTCGGAGACTGAGGTGGGGGGATCACTTGAGGTCAGGAGTTTGAGACACCAGCCTGGACAACATGGCAAAACCCTGTCTCTACTAAAAATACAAAAATTAGCCCAGCGTGGTGGTGCGTACCTGTAGTCCCAGCTACTCGGGAGGCTGAGGCAGGAGAATTGCTTGAACCTGGGATGTGGAGGTTGCAGTGAGCCAAGATCACGCCACTGCATTCCAGCCTGGGTGACAGAGCGAGACTCCATCTCAGAAACACAAAAATAAAAAATCTCTTGTGAAATTTGATGCCAGTGTGGCAGGGTTGGGAGGTGGGCCCTAGTGGGGGATTTTAGGTCATGGGTGTGGACCCTCATAAAGAATGCCCTCTTCCAGGGGTGAGTTCTCACTCTCATTATTTCCTGCAAGGGCAGGTTGTTAGAAAGAGTCTGGCTCTCTTGGTTTCTCTCTTGATTCACCTCTTGCCATGTGATCTCTTTGCACACACCTTCCACTCTCCACCATGAGTGGAGGCAGCACGAGGTCCTCTCTAGAAGCCGAGCAGATGCCAGCCGCATGCCTCTTATAGTTCGCAGCCTGTAGAACCCTGAGCTAAATAAACCTCTTTTCTTTATAGATTATCCATTCTTAGGTTGTGTGATAGCAGCACAAAAAGGATGAAGACAGGGAGCTTTGCTCCGATTGGCCCAGCTTGATCCTGCCCCTGGCCTGGGCCACTCAAGATGCCAGTGCTCACTCCCACCGTTGTGTTCCTGTGGGCCAGCCCCTCACTGGGATGCCATTGGTGTCCACTTGGCCTAGAAGTGCCCATGATAGGACCCTGGTCATCCTAGTGACCAAACCTAACCTTTCATTTGACTTTTTATTGTAGAAAGAAATGCGTTCTGGCTGGTGGTGGCTCATGCCTGTAATCCCAGCACTTCGGGAGGCTGAGGCAGGTGGATCACTTGAGCTCAGGAGTTTGAGACCAGCCTGGGGAACATGGCAAAACCCCGCCTCTAGCAAAAATACAAAAAATTAGCCTGGTGTGGTGGCATCACTTATGGTCCCAGCTACTCGGGAGGCTGAGGTGGGAGGATTGCTTGAGCCTAGGAGGTAGAGGTTGCAGTGAGCCGAGATTGCACCACTGCACTCCAGCCTGGGTGACAGAGTGAGACCCTATCTCAAAAAAAAAAAAAAAAAAAGAAAAAAAGAAAAATGTGTTCTTCAGTGGAAAACCTTACCCTCTTTAGAAGATACCACGCCAGGTTATCTGACTCTAGCCTGCACTCTATGTGTGTTTTGCAACCCTTTTTAAGTTTTAGGTCACTGATAGACATGCACAATGTGTTGTCCAGTCCAGGGTCAATTTTCTCTCCTCTCACAGAGGAAGGAAATGAGCTTTCTTCCCATTTACATACTCATTTAAATACTCCTGGTTAATATTCCTCTAACTGTTTGTTGGATTCTTTTTTTCTACTGGTTATTGTATCTGCTAATCTCTTATAAGTTAAATAAAATATTTTAACATGTGTTTGTATCTTTATGAGTGCCAGACTTAATTTTTTAAAAAAGATATATTTTAAGCATTTTTAAGGTCACACCAATAAGCCCAATTGATTCAACTACTAGGACCAGATAAATTTCTATGACAGAAAGTTGCATCAAAAGCATAACTGAAGCCTGGGCATGTCTTTTCTTGGCTCTCCTGCGTGACTGCAAAACATCAGTGGAAATTTGTTGACTCTGCTTTTCTCATTTCAATTTTCCATTCTGTTAATTTCATGTTGATGAGTTTTTTGCCACATTTATAGCTGAAAAGCTGTTTCCACTTTTGGCACAAGGGTTTGGAGTTTATTTAATTCTTTTTATTAAGATAAAATTTATATAACATTTAATATATTAATCATGTTAGAATTTACAACTCAGTGCTTTTTGTTGTGTTCACAAGATTTTACAATCATCACTATGTAGTTCCAGAACAGTATGACACCCCCCAAAAGAAACCTCACACCCATTAAGTGCTCATTTCCTATTGCTCCCCTCACTCCCCAAGGCCCTGGTAACCACTAATCCACTTTCTGTTCCTATGGATTTGCCTATTCTGGGCATTTTATACAACTAGATTAATAAAGTCTCTGGCTTTGATGTCTGCCTTTTGTCATTGATCATGTTGTTTTAAATAGCCGTCCATATAGAGGCACATATCAGTGCTTCATTCCTTTGTATGGCTAATTGTCCATTGTATGAATGTGTCTCGGCTGTGTATCTAGTCTTCCACTGATGGACATTTGGGTGGTTTCCACTTTTTGGCGATAATCAATAATCCTCATATGAAAAGCATATCAAGTCTTTGTGTGGGCATATGTTTTCATTTCTGTTGGGTATATCTTCAGGAGTGGAATTGCTGGGCCATATGATAACCCTATGTTAACCTTGGGAGAAACTTCCAAAATATTTTCCAAAATGGCTGCCTCATTTCACCAACCCCCCAGCACTGCATGGGGTTCTAGTTTCCTCATGTTTTCACCCACACTTATCTGTCTTCTGAACTACACCCATGCTAACAGGGGTGAAGTGGATGTTGAGAATGTCTTCTGTGCTCATTGCCCTCTTGTATCATTTATTTCTCTATCCTGATGTGTTGTCATCACTAATAATTGAAAGTCCTCAGAATATTTATCCCAAGTTAATTTACACATGAAGGACATTTACAAGGGTATAAAATGATTTCCTCAGTGAATGTAGTTGTCTCATTTATTTGCAATGTACTGGATGATAGATTTGATTTTCTTATTAGCATGCTCTGCATTTTTGAAATAAACCATCTGTCATCATTTTGTATACTTAGCTAGTAATTTTATGTCAAAATTCATAATTCTTCCTGGCCTATTTTAAAAGTTTGGGTATAATGGATCTAATAGCACACACAATCTTTCCATGACTTTTCTTTTTTTCATAATTAATGAAATAGATTTGAAAGATGAATACCTAAACTTGAAAAACATGGGAAAAAGTGTCATTGAAAACAATGATCACTTTTGGTGAATGCTTCCAAATATTAAAAAAAAATTTTTTTTTAGTTTCTAATTATTCCCAGTTGAGTTGAGTTGACACCTCCTAGCAGGGCAGAGGCTCCGTTTCTGGATCACACTTTCTGTCATGTGACTGCTCACAGTGGTGATTCAACCTCGGCATGGGGAGAGTAAATAACTGCACAGTGTAGAAGCAATCAAGGCAGCCCACATAAACTAGAGCTATGCGACTAGCTTAGGAGATTGTCTAGTCCTTCCACAGCAGGCAGAGCTAAGCCTGGATGCCCTGGTCATGGCCCATGAGGACAAAGGGGCTGACTGTGGGAAAACAGGCAGTGATGAGTGCAGCCATAGAATGGCAACTATATTATATAGAAATCACTTTTCTCTGTTTTCTAATTTATTACCATAAGGTTGTTTATATTAGTCTCTATGGGTTTAAAAACTATCAATTGTTTTAATCGTGTTTATTAATATTTAAGTTAGTCTCTTCATCTTTTTCTCACTATTGCACTAGGTCTGTGTATTTTATCATAATTTTATTCCTTTTTTGTTATATTCTATGTAATAATTATTCTATATTTTACTGTCTACCTTATGCTTTGTTGTTACACATTACTGTATTTAGCCTATGCTTCTATGTGTAAGTTCCAGAGACTGACATCAAGCATGCATATTGTCGGCATCCTTTATTCTAGTAATTGAATTTGCAGTTATCTTATTTTGCCTAAAACTCTTGAATCAAATAGTGTGCACAACTTTGATTTGGAGGAGTTATATTGTCTTCTCGTGTAAAAAATAATATTTATTAGGATTATTGCCTAGTTTTAATCTTTAAAATTTAAAATTCTTTAATATATTATTTACAAATATTATTACATTATAAGTAGCAAAGCTAATCTCTTTGATTAAAATATTTTATGCTTGGTAAAACTTTCTTTGAGGCCAGGCGCAGTGGCTCATGCCTGTAATCCCAGCACTTTGGGAGGCTGAGGAGGGCAGATCACAAGGTCAGGAGATCGAGACCATCCTGGCTAACACGGTGAAATCCCGTCTCTACTAAAAATACAAAAAAATTAGCCAGGCGTGGTGGCAGGCGCCTGTAGTCCCAGCTACTGGGGAGGCTGAGGCAGAAGAATGGTTTGAACCCGGGAGGCGGAGCTTGCAGTGAGCCGAGATCCCACCACTGCACTCCAGCCTGGGCTACAGTGCAAGACTCCGTCTCAAAAAACAAAACAAAACAAAACAAACAAAAAAACTTTCTTTGATATACCTAATGCTAAATGACGAGTTAATGGGTGCAGCATACCAGCATGGCACATGTATACACATGTAGACTGCACATTGTGCACATGTACTTAAACAAGTATAATAATAACAAAAAAATAAAATAAAATTACATTCAAACTATAAAGTTGGAGTTTTTATCAAAAAGTACAGATATTTATAATAAAAACAAAGTATTTTCATAATTAAGCCTTGTAAGTTCCTATTTTTTTATTTTATATCAATAATAACCAGTATGAAAAAGCAAAAAAAAAAACAAAAACAACTTTCTTTGAGAGCAAAATATTTCAATGGTTTCATTGTGCTGAAAAATGTGATACAAAGCTCAGATTCAGCATATGTCAATTAGGACAAGCGTGTGTGTCGTATTGTTGAAAATTTTGAATCATCAGTAAATGTTATCTGTGTTATCACAAATATAATCACATCACAAAGGGTCTGTTAAAGTTTTTCACTGTGGTCAAAGAACTGTACATTTTATCTTATGATTCTGTCAAAAGTTCCCCCTTACTATTCAAACCAGCAATTATCTTCCCTAAAAAATGAAGCCATGGCCGTTTTTCCCAGATACCTTGTCTTCAGCTCCTCCATGGACAGTGGATGGTTCCACCATAGATTCCTTCCCAAAGTTCAGAATGTGTGGTTCATCCCACTTCTTTCTTTGGAGCAGGCTAATTGAGATTATCACTTGAGAGATAAGAATACAGAATATTCTACCTTCAAAGTGTTCCAAAAACCAGTTGGTTTTCTCTATGATCCCTCTCCCTCTTTTTTTTCTTTTTTTTTTTTTTTTGAGATGAAGTCTTGTTCTGTCACCCATGCTGGAGTGCAATGGCACAATCTCGGCTCACTGCAGCCTCTTGACTCCTGGTTCAAGCGATCCTCCCACCTCAGCCTCCCAAGTAGCTGGGATTACAGGCATGCACCACCACACCTGGCTAATTTTTGTAATTTTTAGTAGAGACGGGGTTTCACCATATTGGTCAGGCTGGTCTCAAACTCCTGACCTCAGGTGATCCACCTACCTTGGCCTTTCAAAGTGCTGGGATTACAGACATGAGCCACCATGCCCGGCCACAATTCTAATATTTATTAGCTGTGAATCAAATTCTAATTAAAACTTCTTGATAAGATTCTTGGCCGGGCATGGTGGGTCAGGCCTGTAATCACAGCACTTTGGGAGGCCGAGGCAGGTGGATCACCTGAGGTCAGGAGTTTGAGACGAGCCTGGCTAACACAGTGAAACCCCGTCTCTACTAAAACATATAAAAATTAGCCGGGTGTGGTGGCTGGCGCCTGTAATCCCAGCTTGTCGGGAGGCTGAGGCAGGAGAATCGCTTGAACCCAGGAGGTGGAGGTTGCAGTGAGCCGAGATCACACCATTGCACTCCAGCCTGGGAAACAGTGAGACTCCGTCTCAAAAAAAAAAAAAAAAAAAATTCTTGTGCTCACTTTGCCCCACCCAGGCCATTCTGTTTACTTTTACCTGAAAATATTTGAAAAATACGCTACTCTCTTCCTACAAAAAAATCACATATCTCAAATGATTAACTTTCTTTTCAGGATTTAAGGTAAAATGACAAAACTGGTCTTTGATGTCCTACAGTATCTGATACACTGTTTTCCCTCATGCTTCATTCCAGGCCACTTGCTGTGGTGTTCTTGCTTTTCCTTTTCACTTTCTTGATAAGCAATTACTCAGTCTTTTCCATTTTATTAAACTCTTCTTATATTTCTGTGTCCAGTTAATTTCAGGATATTTTTAATTAATCGGTTCTACATTACATACTCGTATAAGCTTTCCATTGTATCCAAGTTATTAGAGGCCCATTTAAAAAAGAGAAAAGAGTTTTTAGCTTCTAAACTTCTCCATTAAAATGTTTAATAAATGAAAGTTATACCAACACTTTGGGAGACCGAGGCAGGTGGATCACCTGAGGTCAGGAGTTTGTGACCAGCCTGGCCAACATGGTGAAACCCCATCTGTACTAAAAATACAAAAAATTAGCTGGGCGTGGTAGCGGGTGCTTGTAATCCCAGCTACTTAGGAGGCTGAGGTAGGAGAATCGCTTGAACCTGGGAGGCGGAGGTTGCGGTCAGCCGAGATGGCGCCACTGCACTCCAGCCTGGGTGACAAGAATGAAACTCAGTCTCAAAAAAAAATTATAAAATCATTTTCAAAACATTTAGTCTACACCTGCCATTCTCACCCCATGACAATCCTACGAAGGCAGAGGATCTGTTTCCGGATCACACTCTCTGTCATGTGACTGCTCACAGTGGCGCTTCAACCTCGGCACAGGGAGAGTAAATGACTGCACAGTGTAGAAACAATCAAGACAGCACACATAAATTAGAGCTATGCGACTAGCTTAGGAGATTGTCTAGTCCTTCCACATCAGGCAGAGCTGAGCCCGAATGCCCTGGTCATGGCCCATGAGGACAAAGGGGCTGACTGTGGGGAAACAGGCAGTGGTCAGTGCAGACGTGTTCACCAGCCACCAGCTGGGGTTAGGGTACTTAGCCAAAAACGGTGTGAAGACAGAGGAGAGGGTACAGAATGATGCAAAGGTGTTCACTAGAACAAGGATGCTTTGGGTCACTCTGAACTCAGGGGAGGACCTAGTGGGGAGGTTAGTCCTGTGAAGGTGTTGGACCCACTCCCTGTGCCTGTGCCGAATAAAGACCATGGACCTGCTGGCCCAGGTCATGAGGCCCAAACACAAAACATCGTAGGATCATGACAATGTTGTATGTAGTAATCCTGTAATTCTGTTATTACTTACTGCACAACAATATCCCAAATCTCTTTTCCGTGTGTTATTTTTGTTACTCCACTTGTCAGTCATACTCCTAAGAAAAATGGTATTTACCAGCATGTTCAGCACCTAGCACAGGAGGGTGAAGGCCCCAATGTATCTGGGAGCTTATAGTTTCAGCTCTGCCCATGTGGAATTTGTGGGGCTGATCGTGAGGGCCTGGAAGATACTCAGGAATCAGGTGGTGCCCATGCACACACCCCTGCCCACTCTGTGGAAACAGAAAACAAATTTGCACCCAATGTCACTGAGGAAATGGCCATTGTTTGTGGGACTCCTTTAGAGAGAATGACCAAGGAGTTGGCTATAGTCAGGTGCTGGAGAATCAGATCTGTGGACTTTAATGTGCATCTGGTGAAATAAAGGAAACTATAATGATAAAGAAGAAAGCAATTGCCCAGGAATCCTACTGTGGCCTGAGATAAGAAGATCATTCCTATTGTCACATCCCTGGAGGCCATTTGCCATTTTTCAATGACTGATCATCCTATTCAGAGTGAGAGGATCCTGCATGAAAACAGGAGGCCTGTGGTACCGTGACAACTGAAATCCACTCTTGTGGACCATAGTTTTCAAACCATTAATTTCCTATTAAATTTCATTTTCCTTTTTCTGAGAGTTTTGCTATAAAAATATATATGTGTATATAGATACATATTCCTAGCATAAGAGTGTTATAACAGTGTTTTATGTATAACTGTTACAACAATTCTCTGAAGGGCTTTATTGTTCCCATTTGACAGGTGAGGCAATCTTGGGCACAGGAAAGCTGAATGACACTCCCAAAGTCACTTCCTTGTAAGAGGCAGTGTCAGAAGCTGCTAGTGTACTTGACCACTATGCTGTCTTAGCAGCAGATATATATATTTATTTATTTATTTTGAGATGGAGTGGAGTGCAGTGGCACCATCGCGGCTCACTGCAACCTCTGCCTCCCACGTTCAAGTGATTCTCCCACCTCAGCCTCCCGAGTAGCTGGGATTACAGGTGCACGCCACCACACCTGGCTAATTTTTGTATGTTTAGTAGAGACGGGGTTTCACCATGTTGGCCAGGCTGGTCACAAACTCCTGACCTCAGGTGATCTGCCCTCCACGGCCTCCCAAAGTGCTGGGATTACAGGCATGAGCCACTGTGCCCGGCCCAGACATATTTATTTTTTAAAACAATCCACATACTTAAAAAAATATTTTGTATCTCATGAGTTTTTTAAAGAATGGTTGTGAGCCTTGTTTTTCTTTTCAATTGTGATTGAAAACAACATTGCTTGTTTTCTAGGCAAACATTATAGTGATTAGAGATCCAAGTAAAATACAGATGGGCTAATTTTAGTATAACCTTAAAAGAATAATTATATAAACCAAATGGAATTTATTGAATGCACAAATGGAATTAAAAGAGGAGGTTCTTTTCCATCTTAACCAAGAAGGAGCATACAATAGAATGAGCATGCGCTAAGCAAGGGAGCAGGAAAATGAGTAGGAGGGAAAACATTGCAGGAGAAACTAAATTACCATGAGCGTAGAAAGAAAATGAGTATTTGTGAATGCAAAAATATCAAATATAGTATTTCAATGTCAGACTGGTTCACTATATTAAAACACAAGTCCACCATGCAAAAGAAAAACTAGAGGTAAAGATTGTACATTGACTCAAAATAGTACTAAGATGAGCACTGAGACTGCGAATGGCATGAAAACATTTTTAAACCAGAGGAAAGATCACAAAATAATGCAAGTCTGAAAACTGCTGAAGAGTGTAACTTTTTTTCTGAATACAAAAACCCAAGGTTAGTTACCTTTCTTTGCTGGTTTCATGAAGGAAAACAGCCTCACCATAATAAAGAGACAACAGATTTTTTTTCTGTCACGACACAGTTACGGTCTCCATTTGGTATATTCTATGCACAGAGTTGGTGAAAACACTATATTTACTATTTCTGAACAGAATAAGACAATTCAATCAGCTACATCTTATACATGATCACAGGCATGGAGGTGTCATGGAAACAAGTCTACAAATCTTAGAAATGTTCATGTAGATAAGAGAGAGCAGCTGGCAAATTAATTTCCAAATTATATTAGAGAACTTAAAAATAGGCCGGGTATGATGGCTCATGCCTATAACCCCAAAACTTTTGGCGGTTGAGGCAAGAGGATTGCTTGAGGCCAGGAGACCAGCCTGAGCAACATAGGGAGAGCCTGTCTCTACAAAAAATTTTTTAAAATTTGCTGAATGTTGTGGCACATGCCTGTGGTCCCAGCTACTCGGAAGGCTGAGGTGGGAGGATCATTTGAGTCAAGGCTGCAGTGGGCCACAATTGTACTCTGGCCTGAGCAACAGAAAGAGACCCTGCCTCAAACAAACAAAAAAAGATTTAATGACTTTATTGAAACCAACAATGATGAACAGCGAGGATTACATTAAATGAGAAGCAGTTAGGGGCTGGTTTACAGTCTTGACCTCCATTCCTTCTCCATGAGGCCAGCCCATGACCCAGTGATTATTTCCCTTTCCCTGCATTGTGTTGGCACTGACTTAGTTTCTAGCCCAGAAGATTCCCATTTCCCAGACAAAAGCCTTTGCTTCATCTCCCAGTACACTTCCTTCTGGTGCAGGCTATGCCTTCTAGACTGAAATAGAAAATACTCACCTGATTTTTCCCTTGGTGCTGGGACAATGGGTGCAGGGTTATGCTCAGGACAGCCAGCAGATGAGTGTGCGGAGGGAGGCAGCCAGCTCTCAGATATGGGTTTTTGTCCTGTGACCTCACCATTTCTCAGCACTTCAATGAGCATTTCACCTGTGGCAACAATGACAGTGCACACTTGGGGAGCTAAAGCTATTTTAAAGAAACTTTGTCACAGTTACCAATGACCAAAAACAGGTATAATTTTCTAGTGGGCATCTCCAGAGAGATGAGAGTGTTTGGCAGAGGTTCTTGCTTTCCACGATCCCTGGAGGAAACAGGAAGAGGCTCCCAAGGAGGGAGCAGGAAGGGCTGAGTCCAGACTGAGGGGTTGGCAGCAGAGCACACGCGTCTTGCCGGAGTCTGTGCTTTCCTGAGATGGTCTCCTATGGAAAATCCAATTTTCTGCTAATCCTCAGATTCCTGAGCCAAACTATCATTTGATTATGAATAGAGAAATGGGATCATGCCAAGAACTTGAGAAGGATGTGTCAGCAGGTTACAGTGCAAACAGCAACTTGAAGTCCAATACTGATAGGAAAAATAAATGGAAACAAATTTGGGCAATCCAGTGTAAATTAACCTGCAAATGTAGATGTTATATATTCTATAAATATATATTTTATCAACATTTACCCCCAGAGAGATAGAAGTTCTAAATTGTACAATATATATAAAAGAAACAGACATTTATCAGAGTCCCTCACATACACAAAAGCACCAAGTTCATATGATCCAGAAAGGAATTCTACTAATGAACTGATTGATAAACTGATGCTACCTAAACTATTTGAATCTTAAAGTAGTCTATCTTCCCAATAGTTTTTAGGAAAGGTGCATAAAGGTGATATGAGAACTTACCATGGTTTGAGCCACATATTACAAAAATATAGGACATATGAATATAACTATAAAAAATTTAAATATTAGAAGCAATTGGCTAGGTGCTGTGGCTCACGCCTGTAATCCCAGCAGTTTGGGAGGCCAAGGCAGGTGAATCACCTGAGGTCAGAAGTTTGAGACAAACCTGGCCAACATGGCGAAACCCCGTCTCTACTAAAAATACAAAAATTAGCTGGGCGTGGTCGTGCACACCTGTAATCCCAGCTACTTGGGAGGCTGAGGCAGGAGAATCTCTTGAACCCAGGAGGCAGAGGTTGTAGTGAGCCGAGATCGCACCATTGCACTCCAGCCTGGGCGACAGAGCAAGACTCTGTCTAAAATAAAATAAAATAAAATAAAATAAAATAAAATAAAAATAAAAAGCCATTAGGGCAGTCACCAATGTTCTATGAGGGATGTGTCTTGGAAGAAAAAGTCTCTTCTGTAAGGATTACTTAACTGGTACATGGGCAGGCAAGGTGATCCCTAGTGGCCTGCCAGTCTTAAGAAAAATTTTATGCATCTAGGGAAAAATTGGTCACAACCAGGCAATTAGATCACAGCCTCCCCACCAAGTAAAACAAAATTCTGTGTTAAGCACATGTAAAACAAAACACCAGTACAAACCCGGAATATTTTCTCTTAGGCATTGTAGAGTTTTTTGTTTGTTCTGTTTTTTGCTCTCGAAAGATTAATAAGCAGAATGGGACCCTCAAATTTCAAAGCATGCAATAATGGTCCCCCCACTCCTGGGACCCCTGCCAGGTATATGTTTAAAAATTAATTTACAACTGATTTTGGCTGGGCGCGGTGGCTCACACCTGTAATCCCAGCACTCTGAGGGCCAAGGTGGGCAGATCGCCTGAGGTCAGAAGTTCGAGACCAGCCTGGCCAACATGGTGAAACCCCATCTCTACTAAAAATACAAAAATTAGCTGGGCATGGTGGTACACGCCTGTAATCCCAGTTACTCGAGAGGCTGAGGCAGGAGACTTGCTTGAACCTGGGAGGCAGAGGTTGCAGTGAGCCAAGATTTTGCCATTGTAATCCAGCCTGGGCAAAAAGAGTGAAGTGAAGCTCCATCTCAAAAAAAAAAAAAAAAAAAAGGAAAAAAGAAAAAATTAAGGTCCTCTGTCATGCATGTTTTAATTTTTATTTGTATAAATTTAAGCGGTACAAGTGTAGTTTTGTTACATGGATACACTGGGTGGTGATGAAGTTTGGTTTATCACCTGAATAGTGCACATTGTATCCACCAAGTAATTTCTCATCCCTTACACCCTCCCACTCACCCACCCTTCTGAGTCTCCAATGACTATATATATATATTTTTTTGAGATGGAGTTTCCCTCTGTCGCCTAGGCTGGAATGCAATGGCGGGATCCCGGCTCACTGCAACCTCCGCCTCCCAGATTCAAGCAATTCTACTGCCTCAGCCTCTGGGTGGCTCGGATTACAGGTGCACGCTATCACACCTGGCTGATTTTTGTATTTATAGTAGAGACGGGGTTTCACCATGTTGGCCAGGCTGGTCTCGACCTCCTGACCTCAGGTGATCTGCCCACTTTAGCCTCCCAAAGTGCTGGGATTACAGGCTTGAGCCAGCGTGCCTGACCTCCAATGACTATTATTCCACTTTCTATATCCATGAGTACATGTTATTTAGCTCCCATTTATAAGTGAGAACATGGAATATTTGACTTTGTTTCTTTTATTTTGCTTAAGATAATAACCTCCATTTCCATCCACATTGCTGCAAAAGACATGATTTCAAGGCTGGGCACGGTGGCTCACACCTGTAATCCCAGCACTTTGGGAGGCTGAGGCGGGTGGATCACTTGAGGTCAGGAGTTCGAGACCAGTCTGGCCAACATGGGAAACCCTGTCTCTGCTAAAAATACAAAATTAGCCGGGTGTGGTTAGCGCATGCCTGTAGTCCCAGCTACTTGGGAGGCTGAGGCAGGAGAATCACTTGAACCTAGGAGGCGGAGGTTGCAGTGATCCTAGATCTTGCCATTGCACTCCAGCCTGGGCAACAAGAATGAAACTCTGTCTCAAAAAAAGGACATGATTTTATTTGTTTTTTAATTTTGTAGTTTATCTTAGACATAGGAATACATGTACAGATTTGTTAGATGGGACTATTGTGGATTTTATTCTTTTTATGGCTGAAGAGTAATCCATTATATACATACCACATTTTCTTTATTCAGTCATCCATTGATGGACAATAGCAAAGATATGGAATCAATCTAAGTGCTGCTCTGAGCATACAAGTGCAGGTATCTTTTTGATATAAATTTTTCCTTTGTGTACATATCCAGCAGTAGAATTGCTGGATCGAAGGGTAGTTCTATTTTTAGTTCTTTGAAACACTTACATACTCTTTTCCATAGAGGTTGTACTAATTTAGTTCCCACTAACAGTGTATTAGTGTTTCCTTTTCTCCACCTCCTCACCAGAATCTGTTATTTTTTGACTTTTTAATAATTGCCATTCTGACTGGTGTGAGATAGTGTCTCATTGTGGTTTTAATTTGCATTTCTCTCATGATTAGTAATGTTGCGCATTTTTTCATATGCTTCATGGCCATTTGTATGGCTTCTTTTGAAAAATATCTATTCATGTTCTTTGCCCACTTTTTATTTTATTTATTTATTTTTAGTATAATCTGTACAACAATCTTTGCCCGCTTTTTGGTGGGGTTATTTTTTTTTGGTGTGTGTATGGAGTTGCTTTAGTTCCTTGGAAATTCTAGGTATCAGTCCTCTGTCAGATGCATAGTTTGCAAATATTTCCTCCTATTCTGCAGGTTGTCTATTCACTCTGTTTATTATTTCTTTTGTTCTGTAGAAGTTTTTTAGTTTAATAAGACCCATTTCTATATTTTTATTTTTGTTACTTGTACTTTTGAGGTCTTACTAATAAATTCTTTGTGTGGGCAAACTGTTCAAAAGAGTTTTTCCCAGGTTTCTTCTGCTATGTTTATAGTTCTACAACTTATATTTAAGTTTTGGTCCATCTTGGGTTGATTTTTGTATATGGTGAGAGATATGTGCCCAGTTTCATTCTTTTGGATATAAATACCTGATTTTCCCAGCCCCCCTGAGTGAAAATGGTGTCCTTTTTCCAGTGTATATTTGTGTTGATTTTGTCAAAATCAGTTGGCTGTAGACATGTGACTTTATTTTTGGCTTCTTTCTTTTTTTCCATTGATCTATTTTTATACCTGTACCATGCTGTTTGGTTGCTATAGCTTTGTAGTATAATTTGAAGCCATGTAATATGATACCTGCAGCTTTGTTCTTTTTGCTTAGGATTGCTTTGCCTCTTCAGGCTTTTTTTGATTCCATAAGAATTTTAGGATTTTTTTTTTAATTCTGTGAAAAATGACATTGATATTTTGATAGGGATTACACTGAATCTGTACATAGCTTTGGGCAGTATAGTCATTTTAATATTACTTCTTCAGATCCATAATAATGGGATATTTTCCCACTTGTTTGTGTCATCTACAATTACCTCTTCTTTGTTTTGTAGTTCTCCTTGTGGAGATCTTTCACCTCCTTGGTTAAATGTATTCCTAGGCAGTGGGAGAGAATGATAATTGTGGGGATGGAATTTAAACATTATGTATTTAAGATAAAAAATATTGTCTCACACCTGTAATCTCAGTACTTTGGGAGGCCAAGGTGGGTGGATCACGAGGTCAGGAGATCGAGACCTTCCTGGCTAACACAGTGAAACCCTGTCTCTACTAAAAAGAAAAAAAAAATACAAAATACAAAAAATTAGCCAGGCATGGTGGCGAGTGCCTGTAGTCCCAGCTACTTGGGAGGTTGAGGCAGGAGAATGGCATGAACCCGGGAGGTGGAGCTTGCAGTGAGCTGAGATTGCGCCACTGCACTCCAGTCTGGGCGACAGAGCGAGACTCCGTCTCAAAAAAAAAAGAAAAATATTGTACTGAGCTTATGATTTGGGGGAAGTTTCCAAGTCATTTAACATAGTAAGAACTTTTTCTGTCATCTTTGCTAAGGCTGAATTGCAATGTTATCATCTTTAGGGCCCCAAAAATAATTATGTTCACAGATTTTTAATGCTTTAATCTCATGTGTTTATTAGACAGTGAATGTTTACTTAAAATTAACCCCTGGCATTTTCCAAATTGACTCACAAATTGGATAAAAGTTACATATGCTTTTATCTTTAAGTCTACTTTAAAAGAGAGTCTTAAATTTAGAAATACCAGAATGTATTTACATGTTTGTAATTCAAAATTGAGTTTCTGCAAACACTTAATTTCCAAATTATATCAATGACATTTAAATAGATTATAATTGAAATTTGATGCTAGGAGTAATAATCATAATGCAAATTAGTTAGAAAAGTTATGACTGCTCAAATAGTACTGTCTTACAAATTACTTATCTTATAATTATCATGCTGAAGTTTTGACACCCATTTAAAATTCAGTTTCTTAGAGATTTAAGCATTATAAGGAAATAAGAATACTCTCTTCTTGTATAGATGTTAAATGAAATATCTTGTTTCCCTTAAAGATCCAAGAAATTAAAATAGCATTTTATAACATGACTTATGATAGTTAACAATCATGTCTTTTTTTTAAAGAAAATTGTAAAAATTATTTGAATCCATGAATATTGTTTGTTCTCATTTCTCTGAAGCCATATTAGGCTAATTTTGAGTGTCAAAGTTACTCCATCATGTGGTTTTGAGTGTTAAAAGCAAAACAAATAGAAGTGAATATTCTGGCCAGGCACAGTGGCTCATGCCTGTAATCCTAGCACTTTGGGAGGCTGAGGCGGGTGGATTACTTGAGGTTGAGAGTTCAAAACAAGCCTGGCCAACATGGTGAAACCCCGTCTCCACTAAAAATGCAAAAAGTAGCCAGACATGGTAGCAGGTGCCTGTAGCCCACTACTTGGGAGACTGAGGCAGGAGAATTGCTTGAACCTGGGAGGCAGAGGTTGCAGTGAGCTGAGATCATGTCACTGCATTCCAGCCTGAGTGACAGAGTGAGACTCCTTCACGGAAAAAAAAAAAAGAAGTAAATATTCTGTGGTAACATAATAGTTTTTTAAGCAGGACACACATTGACCAAATATCTTAAATTTTCTTTCTAAGTTGTTATTAACTCCCCCACATGAAATAGTAGTCAGTTATATAATAAAAGTTTTACTGTTCTTATTGAAGTTGGATAATTAACAGCAGAGTAAGCTCAACTAATTTACATGGGAAAAGACAACAATAGTATAAATAAATTTCCTTCATTTGACACCATCAAACAAAGTTGTTTAAACTTTCTCTTTCGTTTTCACATCGTTATCCCTTCAATTTATCCAAAGCATTTAAAATATGTTCTTGTTATTCTTCATAATAGGTACCCTGTGAGATACTGATTTTTCTTTTTTAATTATTAACAGGCAAGAAAATGAGAGCTCAAACAGGATGAATTTCAAGATGGCAATGGCAGAACTCAAAATTGCATTTGTCAGTGTCCAAAACCACTGTTCTTCCACAAGCCTTTTTTATATAGAATTATTTTTCTGTAATCTATTTTGTTTATGATAGCTAAACATTCAGTTTCATTTATATTATGTATTTTATCTTATTCTTTTTATAGTATTTTCTTTCTCTCCATACTTTCTAATCAGTTTATTCACATGGTCAAACATTAACAGCAGATATTTATGGCAATTTCTATTTAAAAACCTTAAACATTGATTACATTTTCAATTATTTTCTCTATACAGGCATACCTCAGAAATATTGTGCGTTCAGTTCCAAACCACAACAATAAAGTGAATATTGCAATAAAGTGAGTAACACAGACTTTTTGGTTTCTGACACATAGAAAAGTTTACTCTATAGTGTAGTATATTAAGTGTGCAATGGCATTATGTCTAAACATCAATGTACATAACTTAATTGAAAATACTGTATTGCTAAAAAATGCTAATAATCATCTGGACCTTCAGCAAGTTATAACCTTTTTGTTGGTGGAAGCTCTTACCTCAATTTTCATGGCTGCTGACCAATCAGGGTGGTGGTTGCTAAAGGTTGGGGAGCTGTGGTAATTTCTTAAAATAAGAAAACAATGAAGTTTGCTACATTTACTGACATCTTTTAAGGGAAGATTTCTCTGTAGCATGCAATGCTGTTTGATAGCATTTTACCCTACAGTAGCATTTCTTTCAAAATTGAGGTTCATCTTATATAACCCTGCCATTGCTTCATCAACTAAATTTATTTAATATTTGAATTCCTTTGCAGTTATCTAAACACTGTTAATAGCATTTTCTTGGCTCATCCATGCAAATCATTCCAGAAGATCCATTAAAATTTTATGATGAGATTGCAGCAATTCAGTCACATCTTCAAGCTCCACTGCTGATTCTAGGTCTCTTTCTATTTCCACCACAGCAGTGCTTCCTTCTTCCACTAAAGTCTTGAATCCCTCAAAGTCATCAATGAAGGTTGGAAGCAACTTCTTCTAAACTCCTATTAATGTTGATATTTTGACCTCCTCCCATGAATCACAAATATTCTTTTTTTTTGTATACATAGAGATGGGGTCTTACTATGTTGACCAGGCTGGTGTTGAACTCCCGGCCTCAAGCAATCTTCCCATCTCAGCCTCCCAAAGTGCTGGGATTACAGGCATGAGCCACTGTACCCAGCCTCCATGAATCACGAATGTTCTTAATGGCATCTAGAACAGTACATTCTTTCTTTTTTTTTTTTTTTTTTACTTATTTATTTATTATTATTATACTTTAAGTTTTAGGGTACATGTGCACAATGTGCAGGTTAGTTACATATGTATACATGTGCCATGCTGGTGTGCTGCATCCACTAAATGATAGACTGGATTAAGAAAATGTGGCACATATACACCATGGAATACTATGCAGCCATAAAAATGATGAGTTCATGTCCTTTGTAGCGACATGGATGAAATTGGAAATCATTCTCAGTAAACTATTGCAAGAACAGTACATTCTTTCTAAAAGGTTTTAAATTTGCTTTGCCCAAATCTCTCTGAGGAATCACTATCTGTGGCAGCTATAATCTTATGAAATTTCTTTCTTTTTTTAATTAAAAAAATTTAATGTTGGTGGGTATATAGTAGGTGTATATATTTATGGGGTACATGAGATGTTTTGATACATGCATGGAACGAGTAATAATCACATCATGGAGAATGGGGTGTCCATCCCCTCAGCATTTATGCATTGTTACAAATAATTCAATTATACTCTTTTATTTTAAATTGTACAATTAAGTTACTATTGAGTATAGTCAGCTTGTTGTACTATTGAATAGTTGAAATTTATTTCTCAGATAATATGACTTGAAAGTCAAATTTACTTCTTGCTGATCCATGGGCTGTAGAATGGATATTCTGTTAGCAGACCTAAAACAATATAAATCTCCTTGTGCATCTCTGTCATAGCTCTTGGGTAACTAGGTACATTATCAATGTATGGTAAAGTTTTGAAAAAAATATATATTTTTTCTGAGCAGTAGGTCTCAGCAGTTGGCTTAAAATATTAAATAAACCACACTGCAAACAGATATGCTGTCATCAGGCTTTGTTCAATTTCCAGAGCAAAGGCAGAGTAGGTTTAGCATCATTCCTAAGGTCCCTAGGATTTTCTGAATGGTAAATGAGTACTGGCTTCAACCTAAAGTGTCCAGCTGCATTACCCACTAATAAGAGAGTCAGTCTGTCCTTTGAAGCTGTGAAACCAGGCATTGACTTCACTTCTTAGCTATGAAAGTCTTAGGAGACATCTTCTTCCAATGCAAGGCTATTTCAGCTGCACTGACAGTCTGTCATTTGGTGTGGTCACTTTCCTCAGTGACCTTAGCTAGATCAAGGTAACTTGCTACAGCTTCTCTATCAGCTCTTGCTGCCTTGCCTTGCACTTTCATGTTATGGAGGTGACTTCTTTCCTTAAACCTCATGAACCAACTTCTGCTAACTTCAAACTTTTCTTCTGCAGCTTCTGTCGCTTCCTCACCTCTCTCAGCTTTTACAGAATTGAAGAGAGTTAGGGTGTTTCTCTGGATTAGGCTTTGGCTTAAGGAAGCATTATGGCTGGTTTGATCTTCTATTCAGACCACTCAAAATTTCTCCATATCAGCAATAAGACTGTTTGCTTTCTTATCATTCATGCGTTTACTGGACCAGCACTTTTTATTTTTTTCAGGAACTTTTATTTGCATTCATAACTTAGCTAACTGGTGCAAGAGGCCTAGCTTTAAGGCTATCTCAGTTTTTGACATGTCTTCCTCACTAAGCTTAATCATTTCTAGCTTTTGACTTAAAGTGAGAGAAATGCAACTCTTCCTTTTATTTGAATACTTAGAGACAATTTTAGAGCTATTAATTGGCCTAAGATTGTTGTGTCTCAGGGAATAGAGAGGCCAAGGGAGAGAGATGGCAAAAAGAGCAGAATGGGTGGTCAATGTAGCAGGCAGAACACATGCAACACATATTGATTAGGTTTGCTGTCTTCTATGGGCACAGTTCATGGCACCCCAAACGAGTACGGTATTAACATCGGAAATCACGAATTACAGATCACCATAACAGATATAACAGAAAGGAAAAAGTTTGAAATAATATGTGAATTACCAAAATGTAACACACAGGCATGAAGTAAGTACATGCTGTTGGAAAAATGATGCCAATAGAAGTATTTGATGCAGGGTTGCCAGAAACCTTCAATTTGTAAAACACTCAATATCTGCAAAGCACAATAAAATGAGGGATGACTGTATACTGTTTAATATTTTTTTACTTATTTTGAACATGGTGCTTTTTCAAACGATTAATTTTTTTGAGATGTATCTAAATAGCTGCAAAGACATTCATTGTATGAATGTACAATAATTTAATGTAACAACCATTTTTAATTTTTCTAAAATATATTTAAAAATTTTTAAATCACCCATAATATTATTATTGAAATTCATGTAAAGCAGTAAAAGCAATTAGCTGGGCGTGGTGGCATGTGCCTATAGTCCCAGCTACTCCGGAGGCTGAGGCAGGAGAATCGCTTGATCCTGGGAGGCAGAGGTTGCAGTGAGCTGAGATCGCGCCACTGCACTCTAGCCTGGGCAACAGGGCAAACAAGACTCCATTTCGGAAAAAAAAAAAAAAAAAGGCAGTAAAAGCTCCCTCTTCTGTTCATGCTGTAATTTTCCCAAAGGTTAACTTTCTTGTGTGGATCTTTCACAATAATTTTCTAAGTTTGTAATTATACATCAATAAATATGTATGTAGATCTGACACAGATCTCAGTCACTGGTTTCCTTAGCGCACCTGTCTCATGTATCCTTGGCCATCTACTCTGCCACCAGCCATGCCCTGTGGTTTCCTGCTCAGGCCCAAGTAGCTTTGCTGCCTGGTGACAACCAGTGTGCTGTCTGTCCTAGGAGTATAGCCTCTGATACACAGCCAGGTCCAGCAGTGATTGCCCAGAGATTCCAGCTTTTTCCTCTGTAGGAACTAGCAACCCATAAAATAGCTTGGGCTTTGGCATTTGAACTCACTATTGAAAGAATGATACATTCTGGAGGTATGAGGGAGTTAATGTCCTATGGGGAATACTTTGTCAATGGAAAAAGAAGGTAGGAGGAAGCTGAGAAATTAAGCTTCTCTTCCCATAATCTACTCTGAAGTGGGATACCTATTTTTGGCTCATCCAGAAAAGTGTTCTATCTCAAGCAGATAATTGTTTCCCACTAATTTACTATAGTTTTGTGGTTTCTCACAAAGTAATAACCACCGACTCCCATTTCTAGCCAACCTTATTTCTCTTTCTCTTACCTATGCTGCCCTTTTCCTCACCTCCAAAAGAAAACATCTAATACGTGTATCAGAAAACACAATATAAAATAATAGATATGTACACATGTGTATTAAAAAATTAAACAGAACAAATATTAAACAAAATAGCTCTGAACCATCCATCATTTCAACAAGAAATCACAAGGGAAATTAGAAAATATCTGGAGTGGATTGAAAAGAATAACACAATAAATCAAAATACATGGAAAGAAGCTAAAGCAATGCTTACAGGGAAACCTATGAATTCAAATGTTTTACTAGAAAGGAAGAGCGTCTCAAATCAATTACCTAATCTTTGAACTTAAGAAACAAAAATAAATAAAATAAAAGAAATAATAATAGTCAGAACAACAATTAGTGAAACAGGAAACACAAAAACAATAGAGAAAACAATGAAACCTAAAATTGTATCTTTGAAATAACACAACTGGTAGAGATTTTACTGGACTCATCAAGATGAAAAAGAGAAGGCACAGATTGTCAGTATCAGGAATGAAAGGCAGAACCTCACAACAGATTCAACAGAAATTTAAAAAGAATTTAAGGCTGGCATGGTGGCTCACGCTTGTAATCCCAGCACTTTGGGAGGTTGAGGCGGGTGGATCATTTGAGGTCAGGAGTTCGAGACCAGCCTGGCCAACATGGTGAAACCCCGTCACTACTAAAAATACAAAAAAAAAGAAAAAAAAAAAAAAATTAGCTGGGGTGTGGTGGCGCAGGCCTGTAGTCCCAGCTACTGGGAAGACTGAGGTAGGAGAATCGCTTGAACCTGGGAGGCAGAGTTTGCAGTGAGCCAAGATTGTGCTACTGCACTCCAGCCTGGGTGACAGAGCAAGGCTCCATCTCAAAAAATAAAATAAAATAAAATAAAATAAAATAAAATAAAATAAAATAAAAAAAGTATTTAAGGTAATGATGAACAACTAATGTCAACAAGTTTAACAACATAAATGAAATAATAAAATTCCTAGATAGATATTAAGTAGCAAAACTGACTTAAAAACAAAATAGAAAATCTTAATAGATGTATATAAAGTAAAAAAAAATTGAATTAGTAACTAAATATATTCCCCTGAAGAAGAGTGTAGTGCCAGATGGCTTAACCTGTGAATTCCATCTAATATTTAAGGAAGAAAGAATACCAGTCATACACAAACATTTTCAGCAAATGGAGAAAAGAACATATGCCCAAACATTTTAGAAAGCCAGTATTAGCTTGATACCAAGGCAGGATGGCGACATCAGAGGAAAAGCACCAAGCAATATCTGTCATAAGTTTACATGCAAACGTATTAAACAAAATGGAAGCAAATTAAATCCAACAACTTGTAAAATGGTGATACACTGTAACTCTCTGGAATTAATCCTAGTAATGCAAATTTGGTTTACTATCTAAAACCCAATGAACATAGTACATCATAGAAACAAAATAAAGTAGTAAATCAATAGAATCATCTCAAAAGACATAAAAGCATTTTGACAAAATCCAACACTAATTTCTGAGAACTCACAACAAACATACATAAAAAAGTGAAAAAAACTAGCATAAAGGACAGAGGAGAGTAATTGGAATTATACCATTTTAAGGCTCTTGCCTTAAACAAAAATGTTAAAATATTAATTCAAGATAGACTGTGATAAAGATACATATTGCAATCTTTCTTTTTTTTTTTTTTTTTGAGACAGAGCCTAGCTCTGTCACCCAGGCTGGAGTGCAGTGGCATGATCTCAGCTCACAGCAACCTCCACTTCCCAGGTTCAAGCAACTCTCCTGCCTCAGCCTCCTGAGTAGCTGGGATTACAGGTGCCTGCCACCATGCCCGGCTAATTTTTGAATTTTTAGTAGAGACAGGGTTTCACCATGTTGGCTAGGCTGGTCTCGAACTCCTGACCTCAAATGATCTGCCCGCCTCGGCCTCTCAAAGTGCTGGGGTTACAGTCGTGAGCCACTGTGCCTGGCCTACATATTGTAATCTTGCAATTAACAAAAAAAATGAAAACAAACAGATATAGCTAAGAAGCCAGCAGAAGTGATAAAACAGAAGACTAAAAAAATAGGCACACTAAAGAAAGAATAGTTAAAAAAAAAAGAAATAGAAAACAAATAACAACAGGGTACACTTAAACCTAGTCATTTCAATAATTACATTAAATATAAAAGGGCCCAGGCTTCATGGCTCATGCCTGTAATCCCAGCACTCTGGGAGCTGAGGTGGGAGGATGACTTGAGACCAGGAGTTTGAGACCAGCCCTGGCAATGCAGTGAGATCCTGTCTCTGTCTCGGCACTGTTTTTTTTTTTTTTTTTTTGAGGGAGTTTCATTCTCGTTGCCCAGGCTGGAGTGCAATGGCACGATCTCGGCTCACTGCAACCTCCGCCTCCAAGGTTCAAGCGATTCTCCTGCCTCAGCCTCCCGAGTAGCTGGGATTACAGGCATGTGCCACCACGCCCGGCTAATTTTGTATTTTTAGTAGAAACGGGGTTTCTCCATATTGGTCAGGCTGGTCTCGAACTCCTGACTTCAGGTGATCCACCCGCCTCGGCCTTCCAAAGTGCTGGGATTACAGGCGTGAGCCACCGCGTGCCCGGTCAAAATTTTTTTTTTTTTTTGAGACGGAGTCTCACTCTGTCGCCCAGGCTGGACTGCAGTGGCGCGATCTCTGGCGCACTGCAAGCTCCGCCTCCCGGGTTCATGCCATTCTCCTGCCTCAGCCTCCTGAGTAACTGGGACTACAGGCTCCGGCCACCATGCCCGGCTAATTTTTTGTATTTTTTTTAGTAGAGACGGGGTTTCACTGTGTTAGCCAGGATGGTCTCGATCTCCCGACCTTGTGATTTGCCCACCTCGGCCTCCCAAAGAAAATTTTTTTTAAAAAATAAAAAATTAGCTGGGCATGGTGCCATGTCCCTGCAGTCCTAGCTACTCAGAAGGCTGAGGCAAGAGGATCCTTTGAGCCCAGGAGTTTGAGGTTACAACGAGCTATGATCATGCTACTGCAGCCCAGCCTGTGTGACAGAGCCAGACCCTGTTTCTAATACATAAATAAATATAGAAGGACTGGATATCTCAATTTCAAAGTTCAGATTACTTATGAAATTAAAAAAATAAATAAACAAGACCCAACCCTATGCTGTTCACAAGAAGCATATTTTAGATATAGAAACAACACGTAGGCAAAAGTATGGGTATAAATGTGTCATACAAATGCTCATCCTAAAAGAATTGGTGTGCCCATATTAATATTAGATAAAGTGGTCTTCCAAACAGGAGTACTGCCAAAGATAGAGGGGTCAAGTCACAATCAAAATAGGCCCGTTCATAAAATTAACAATCTTAAATGGGTGAGCCTAATGAAACTTCAAAATGTGTGAAACAGACATCAACAGTAAAGGTGACAATAATCAGATCTACTTTTTTAAGTGTCTGTGGAACATTAATCAAGATAGATCAAATACTGGACCATAAAATAATTCTCAATAAATATAAAATGATTTAAATCATAGAGGGTTTGTATACTGAGCAAAATAGGACTAAATTAAACATCAACAACAAAAATATATTCAGAAAACCTTAATATTTGGCAATTGAGCAAAGAACTTCTAAATAACAATGAATAATTCTCAGATATATATGTTAATTTTTTTATTGTGTTAAAATTTTAACAATTTTAAGTATATAATTCAGTAGCATTAAGTACATTCACAGTGTTGTACAACCATCCTATTTATCACAAGCCAAAATAAAGTACCCATTAAACAGTTACTCACCATTACTTCCTTTCCCCAGTCTCTGGTAAACACTTATCTTTGTTCTGTCTTCACAAATTTGCCTATTCTAGATATTTCATATCAGTCGAATCACACAACATTTGTCTTTTTATGTCTGGCTTACTTCACTTAGCATCACGTTTCCAAGTTTCACCCATGTTGCATGTATGAGAACTTCATTCCCTTTAATGGATGAATAATATTCTATTATATATGTATCATATTTTGTTTATCCATTCATTTGTTGATGGACATGGGCTGTCCCTGCCTTTTGGCTATGGCAAATAATGCTACAATAAACTTTGGTGTAAAAATGTCTGTTCCAGATCCTGCTGTCAACTTTTTTGTGTATAATACCTAGGAGTGGCATTTCTGGGTCTATGTGTGATTCTGTGAGGAACCACTGAACTGCTCTCCACAGCAACTGCATCATTTTCTGTTCTTAGCAGCCAATTCATGAGGGCTTCATTTTCTCCACATCCTTAGCAACATTTATTTTCTGTTTCATTGTTGTTATGAAAGCCATACTGGAGGATGGAAAGTGGTATATCATTTTGGTTTTGATTTGCACTTTATTAATGAATAATGGTGTTTAGCATCTTTTTTTGTCCTTTTAGACATTTGTATATCTTCTTTGGAGAAATGTCTATTCAAGTCCTTTGCCTATTTTTTAATTGGAATGTTAGAAATTTTGTTGTTAAGTTGTGAGATATTAAGCTTTTATCAGATATATGTTTTGCTTTTATCAGATAAATATTTTCTCACATACTACGGGTTGTCTTTTCACTCCCTTGATAGTGTCCTTTGATGCATAAATGTTTTCGATTTTGATTAAATCTAACTTTTGTATTTTTTCTTTTGTTACCTGTGCTTTTGTGTCGTATTTCAAAAAGCATTTAAATCTCAAAGGTCATAAAGATTTACGTGTGTGTTTTCTTCTAAGAGTTACATATTTTTAGTCCTTACATTTAAGTCTTTTGTTAATTTAGAGTTAATTTTTGTATATAGTGCAAGGTAGGGGTCTAACTTCACTCTTGTGCATGGATATCCAGCTGTTGAAGAGAGTGTTGTTTCCTCCATTGACTGGTCTTGGCCTCCTTGCTGAACAGTCATTGACCATATATATGAGGACTAATTTCTAGGATCTCAATTCTATTCTGTTGGTTTAAATGTCTATTGGTTTTATGCCAGTACCATACCCTCTTGATTACTGTAGATTTGTAGTAGGTTGTGAAACTGGAAAATGTGAGTTTTCCAATGTTCTTTTTCAAGATTGTTTTGTCTATGTCAGATTCTTTGAATTTTTGTATGAATTTTATAATGGGTTTCTCTGTGTCTGCAAAAAATGTCTTTGAGATTTTGATGGTATCGTATTGAATCTCTAGATTACTTTAGATGGTATGGTTATCAAATATTGTCTTACAACCCATGAACACAGAATGTCTTTCCAGTTATTTAAACTCTTCAGTTTCTTTTAGCGAAGTTTTGTGCATACCACCATGTTTAGATTTATGCCTGAATATCTTATTCTTTGATGCTATTATAAATGGAATTTTAAAAATGTTTTCATAGTTCATTAAAACTATATAGAAATACAACTAATTAGCATGTGTTTATCTTGCTTCCTTCCTCTTTTATTAGTTCTGATGGGTTTTGGGTATTCTTTAGAGCTTTATACACATAAGATCATGTGTAGATATAATTTTACTTCTATTTTTCATTTCTAATTTAGATGCCTTTTATTTCTTTGTCTTGCCTAATTGCTCTGGCTAGAATTTCCAGTGCTATGCTGAATAGAATTGGCAAATGCACCATCCTTGTCCTGTTCTAGATGTTAGGAAAACAGCTTTCAGTGTTTCATCATTGAGCACGATATTAACTGTCGGTTTTTTATATCCCATTGTCATGTTGCAGAAGTTCCCTTCTATGCCTAGTTTATTGGGTATTTTTATCATAAAAGAGAGTTGTATATCATCAATGCTTTTTCTGCATCAATTGAAATAATCATGTGCTTATTCATTTTACTGTTATAGTATATTACACTGATCGATTTTTAATATGTTGAGACACAACGTGCATTTTTGGGATAAATCTCACTTGGTGATAGTTTACAATCCTTTGATTATACAGTAGTGCTGCTAGTATTTTGTTAGTATTGCTAGCATTTTGCTGAGATTTTTGCCTATATTTTCATAAGGGATATCGTGCTTTAGTTCTCTTTTTTTGTGCTTTGTCTGGCTTTGGTATCAGGATAATGCTGTTATCAAAAAGTGAGGGTTGGGCGCGGTGGCTCATGCCTGTAATCCCAGCACTTTGGGAGGCTGAGGCAGTTGGATCATGAGGTCAGTTTGAGACCAGCCTGACCAACATGGTGAAACCCCCGTCTCTACTAAAAATACAAAAATTAGCTGGGTGTAGTGGCAGGGACCTGTAATCCCAGCTACTCGGGAGGCTGAGACATGAGAATCGCTTGAACCCAGGAGGCGGAGATTGCAGTTAGCCAAGGTCGTGCCACTGCACTCCAGCCTGGGGGATAAGACTCTGTCTCCAAACAAACAAACAAACAAACAAACAACTCCCCGCCCCCACCCCACAAAACAACTGAATTGGCAAGTATTCTTTCTTCATACATTTTGTTGGAAGAGTTTGAGAAGAAATGGTATTAATTTTTCTTTAAATGTTAGATAGACTCACATTTAAATGTTAGGTAGATTTATGACCAAATATGGCTATTTGGTCATAAATCTTTTTTTGTTAAATGGTTTTTGATTACTAGTCCAATCTTCTTGCTTGTTATCTGAATACAGGTCTATTCAGATTTTCTCTTTCTTCTTGAGCTATTTTGGTAGTTTGTGTCTTTCTAGCAATTCGTCCGTTTCATCCAGGGCACCTAATTTGTTAATATGAAGCTGTTCACAGTATTCTCCTATAATCCTTTTTTATTTCTGTAAAGTTGGTAGTAATGGCTCCACTTAATGATTTTAGTGATGAAAGTCTTCCATCTTTTGCTCAGTCAATATAGTGAAAGGTTTGATCTTTTCAAAGAATCAACTTTTAGCTGTGTTTATTTCTTCTACTGCTTTTCAACCTTCTATTTTATTGATTTATACTCTAATCTTTATTATTTCTTTCCTTCTGCTAGCTTTGGATTTAGTTTTCTCTGGTTTTTCTACTGCCTTTAGGTACACAGTGAGGTTACTGATTTGAGATTTTTTTAATGTGATTGTTTATATCCATACATTTTCCTTTGAACTCTACTTTCACTGCATTCAATAAGTTTTGGTATGTTTTATTTTTATTTTAATTTGTCTCAAAATACTTTATAATTTCACTTGTGATTTATCCTTTCACTCACTGGTAGTTTAAGAGTACATTGTTTAATTTCCACATATTTGTGAATTTTCCCATTTTCATTTTTTATTTATCTGTTGTTTCTTCCATTGTGATTGTAAATTATATTTTGTATGATTTCAAACTTTTAAAAATGATTAAGACGTATTTTTGCGGAGGAAGATATGGCCTATCCTAGAGAAAGTTCCATATACACTTGAAAATAATGTGTATTCTGCTGTTGTTAGGTGGACTGTTCTGTATCTGTATATTAGATCTAAGCGGCTTATACTATTGTTCAAGTCTTCTGTTTCTCATGAAGCTTCTGTCTGGTTTTTCTACCCATTAATTAAAATGAGGTATTGAAGTGTCCAACTGTTATTATAGAACTGTGGGTTTAACCTTTCAATCCTGTTAAATTTTTTCAGCTTTACTGAGGTATAATTGAGAAATAAAATTGAACATATTCAAGGTTTGCAATGTGATGTGTTTCTATCTATATGCACATTCTGAAATGATTACCAAAACGAAGTCAATTAACATATTAATTACCTCTCATAACAGCTTTTTGTGCGCATGCGTGGGATAAGAATACTTAACCCCATCCCCAGTGACTGCAGAGTGGCCGTTCCAGCTGTTCCAGGCTCTGCCAGAGGAGGAGCAGAGCGGGTGGCACCGCCAGGGGGGCCCTCAGGCCTGGCGCGCACGCATTCCGGAGGTCGCCAGGCCATGCTCCGTCGCCTGGGCGCCCAAGCTGCAGCCCCAAATTTTTGGGTGGACTGTGGTTTTGGGGTGGATCGCGGATTTGGGGCTGCAGCTTGGGCGCTGCCCGGCAACTCCCCAGCCCGCTCACACTGTCAGCATCGCAGAACCGGGGCCAGAAGTCCCGGTGCTGCAGCCAAGCCAGGCGTTCTGCCCGGCGGCGGCTGCACAGGGGCGAGAACTGAGAACCTGCCGCTCAACCCCATCCTGGGTGACTGCGGAGTGCCCATGCCAGCGGCTTCTGTCTCCCTGCGGCGGAGGAGCGGGGCAGGAGGCACGGCCTAGGGGCCCTCAGGCTGGTCGCGCTGGCGATCCCGAGGCCGCCCAGGCCATGCCCCTTCAGCCCGCCTGGACACCCAAGCTGCAGTCGCCCTCTGTGTGCAGGCAGCAGCCTCCGGGAAACCTCTAAGCCCGCCTGCTCTCCGAACATCTAAGAACCAGGACCAGATGTCCCCGTGGCTGCTGCCAAGCCAGGCGGTCCGCCCGACGGCGGCTGCACAGGGGCGAGAACCTGCCGCTCAATCCCATCCCCCGTGGCTGCGGACTGCTTCTGGCCAGCGGTCCCAAGCTCCGTCAGAGGAGGAGGGCGGGTGGCACGACCAGGGATTTGAGGGTAGATTGCGGTTTTTGGGTGGATCGCGGATTTGGGGGTGGATCGCAGATTTAGGGCTGGGAGGCGGGGTGGAAAGGCTACCTGGAGCCGCGGCGGCTCAGGAGCGGGTTGTTGGGCGTCTGAGAAGTCGCCACCATGAGGAAGCTCTTCAGCTTCTGGAGACGCCTGGGCCAGGCGGTCCTGCTCCATCGACCACGAGTACCCGGGTCCCGGGTACCACACCTGGGACGCGGAACTGCGGAAGATCCACAGGGCGGCAGTGAGGGGCGACGCCGCAGAGGTGGAGCGCCGCCTGACGCGCAGAAGCCGGGACGTGTACGCCCGCGACAGGAAAGACAGGCAGCGGGGCCTCAGCTCCAGGTGGGAGGGGGCCCTAGGCCCGGCTTCCCGCAGCGCCGCAGCCCCGCAGCCCGGCAGCCCGGCAGCCCCGCAGCCCCGCAGCCCCGCAGCCCCGCAGCCCCGTAGCCCCGCAGCCCCGCAGCCCCGTAGCCCCGAAGCCCCGCAGCACCTGGGGCGGGGGTCTTCGAGGGCGCCGGGCACCCTCGGAACAGCGAAGGCAAACGGAGCCTCAGCTGCTTTCTATCGCTGGCAATTCCCCGTCTGGAGCACTTGGTGGAGAATTTGATTTATCTCACAAAGTTAGGCATATACACGTTTAAAAGATATGTCTCATATACATGATAGGGAGGTGCCTAATGAGAACTCATTCCCATATAAAAAATGCCATGAGTCATTTTCAGTAGGCGAAAAGTTCTCCGATAAAACCCTGCGTCTGTTTTACATCCGAATCCACCTATGTAGATAAATTCTTTAATGGGGCTCCTTAGAGGGAAACTTGGAAGTGGGAGGTGGGTTCCGTGTTCTCGAATGGGAAGACTCGGTTTTCTCAAAATGTGAGCTCTTTCTATATTTATCAGTTTTACGTAAACCAAGTGAAAATATCAACGTTTTAACATTTTTGCATGACACTTGCTGTCTGTCTTTTTCTCTTGCGATGATATTTAAACATTTTTATAATGGAGTGAAAAAAGGCTTGCTCCTCTAGATATCAAAATGTGCTATTAATTCCCACAATTAACTGTTGACTAACAGCTGAAAAGACGTAAATACATGGAACAGGATAGGAAATCCCGAAACACTGAGATAAATGTAAGATATATACGTAGGGATTGTGGTAACATTTCAGATGAGTAGGAAAGTATGAGTTATTAATAACGTGTCCTATTTGAAGAAAACTAATGAAATTTTGTGCCACAAAATGAGTTCCTGATAGAATACAGATTGAAATTATTACATATGCAAAACGAAGAAAGTACCAGAAGAAAACAGAAATGCTCATTTATACAGGTACATTTTATATTGACAAAGGCCTTCCTAAGAATGACCTCACAAGTAGGCATTCTGAAGGTTGATTTAGCAACTAAAAATTAAAACCCCTTGTGTATCAGAAAAAATTAACAAAAGATGACATACTTGAAAAATGCTATAATTTTTTACTTATATATAAATATATATTAATACATATTCAGATGAAAAGTGTATCTTTATTCTACAGGGAACTTATTACATTTTTTATTATATATAATATATATTACTGATTATAACAAATTGTATATATTACTGATATAATATGTTATATATATCAGTTTTATACACACACACACAGATAAAAAGCACATCTTTATTTTACAGGGAATTCTTTCCAATAAAATCCAGAAGAAAAGAACTCTAAAAGTGAGCAAAGTACTTTTTTGCAGATCCACAACTTACTTACCTACATAGGAAAAAATCCTTAGTGTTTCTCATAAGAGAATTTAAGTTAAAAGAGAAATGAGACTGTTTTCTATCCACAATGTTTGTGAGAATAAAGAGCAGTGGTAGTTATACTGCTGCTTAAAGTTTAAGTTGCTGATGACTTTTCAAGTAGATAATTTGGTGGTAATTACCACATTTAAAAAATG
This sequence comes from Gorilla gorilla gorilla, assembly GCF_029281585.2. Lineage (NCBI taxonomy): Eukaryota > Metazoa > Chordata > Mammalia > Primates > Hominidae > Gorilla > Gorilla gorilla. Next base: position 78,228,613 of record NC_073231.2, on the reverse strand, counting down.
TATATGCCCTTTACCTATCAATTCCATTATATTAAAATACCTTTAGAAAATAGAGATACATGCACTTTGTTTTTTCTCAGCACTTATTTTAACAAGAAATGATAGGATAGATCCTATAAATAAATTTCAGTTGCATCCATAGGATGGAATAATATGTGACCATTTTGTTATAGCCAGTGAGAAAAAAAAAGTCAGTTTGCTTGCACATACACACAAACATACTATGGTCTTGTGTTAGCCAAAACTATGTACAAAATATGATAAAAATTGTAACTTCTGAGCATTTGTATTTTAAGTAAAGTTTCTTGCTCCTTTTTCTTACCTGTGATTTCCGCAATGATCATGTATAAAACTTCTAGTAAAAGTTTATTATTAATGGAATAATCCTTGGGAAGAGAGAATATGAATCTTGCACAGGTAAAAATAATTTCTCGCTGTCTATTTTATCATTATTATTGCGTGGGTTGTTATCTTCTTTGAACTTTTAGCCTCTTCAGAAGTAAAAAGGGAATCTTTTTATGTATGCTTGCAGATTTTATTATGTATATATTTTATTAGGTACATAAGCTTTTCTTATGTATAGATTCATTGAATATATGCAAACAATGACAGATTAAACATTTCATTTTGTATTCTTACAAAAATGATAAATAGAAAATATAATTATTATCACAAAAATATTGTTTTATAAAAGTTTTATTTAAAAATATTGAACTCCACAACTTTATTTATCCATTCTTTCAATCCATTTATTCATCAAACATAACATGAATGCTTGTTATGTAACAGACATATTCTACTATCTCTCAGGATCCTTCCATCCTTAAAAAGTTCATGTTTACCTGACCTGACTGAGCAGTTTAAAGAATGTATATATAAATTACATGTGTATATATATAAATTAATTCTTTTTAATTTAATTCGTTTAGTTTAGAATTCAGAGTTATTTCAGAAGTTAGTTGTAGCTAATTCGTAATCTCAAACAGTATTGTCTGGAATCTTCTGATCCGTAGTCAGACGCGTTATCCATTGCGCCACTGGCCCGCGGTTTCTCAAACAGTATTGTCTGAAACAAATTCATTTACCTAATTATGATCCCTGAAATTCTATATATTTTTGTATTAATATAAATAAGAAATTAGACTTTTAAGATTTTTAAGTTAGTGTGTTGTATTTTTCTCTATAGTCATATTATAACAAATTGGACTTATGCAAATGGATCTTCTATTTAATTTTTATAATAAATGGTTTGTATTTAGTAGATAAATATTAATTACACTTGATTCTTGAATAATGTGGGGGTTAGGGACTCTGATTTCTGTGGAATTGAAAATCTGAGTATAACTTTTGACCTCTTCCAAACTAGCCTACCATTGACTGGAAGCTTTACTGATAACATAAACAGTCGAGGTACACATATTTGGTATGTGCTGCTGCATTATTTACTATGTTCTTAAAATAAAGTAAGCTAGATAAATGAAGCTGATATAAAGAAAATCACAGAAAAGCAAAAATATACTTACTATTCATAAAGCATAAATGAATTCTCCCAAAGGTCTTCATCTTCATCATCTTCAGGTTTCCTGCCCTCTGCCTCTTTTAATCTGGTGAACCTCATTCTTTAAGTCTCAGCTCAGGCATGATCTCTAGAAAAGCCATCCCCAAAGGTTTTATTCCTATTCTTTACACCCCGGTGCCTACCACTTAGTAGGAACTCAATAATAAATATTTGGTAAAATAAAGACTGTTTATACAAAGATGATTGCTACAGTCTAGCTGCAAAGGGGATAGACATGCAAAGACATGATGTACAGTTCAGGTGGTGAAGTGACACTAGAAAAATTGACAAAGTTCTAAGGGAGCCCCAAGGAAGGAGATGCCTGTGTATGTGGAGAAAGATAGTCAGATTCAAGGAGGACTTCACATAGCATTCTGAGCCTTTTTTTTTCTTTTTCTGTTTTTGGAGACACATTCTTACTCTGTCACCCAGGGTGGAGTGCAATGGCATGATTAAGACTCACAGCAAACTCAAACTCCTGGGCTTAAGGGAGCCTCTCGTCTCAACCTCTTGAGTAGCTGGGACTACAGGTGCTCACCACCATGCCTGGCAAATTTTCTGTAGAGTCAGGGTTTCTCTGTGGTCTCCAGGCTGGTCTCAAACTCTTGGCCTCAAGCAATTCTCCTTCCTGGGCCTTCCAAAGTGCTGGGATTACAGGTGTGAGCTACTGTGCCCAACCTACATTCAGAGTCTTAAAAAATGAAAATAAATTTGTCAGAATAGTAGAGGAAAACATTTCTGATGTAAAAAATAGGGTGTACACTAATAAAGGTACAAATGGTAACAATAATTTTGCAAATTATTAGTAAATACCAACTTGCATAGCATGTTGTTAAAAAGATACTATTATGAAGTAGAGAATAGTAAAGTGTTACTTTATATGTTTTTACTGTATTTTTAAATTTTGTTTTGTTTCCAGAAGTTTTGTTTATTTATGTTGGGTGGAACAATTTGTGAGCAAACCTTAGATTTTTGCATGGCTTGAACCTGCTGATACCTAGTGTCTCCCCAAGTGGTGCGCTGAAGTTTCAGATAACTAGAAGTATTTCTTAAAGATGTAAATATTCCAGTAAACGTTAAGCTTTATTTAAACTCTCAATTTATAAAATAAGAGTATATATTATTTTGTATCAATTTTTATAAAAATTATAGTCTTTAACTGTTCTAAGTCACTCATTTTAATTAAACGTGGATTTGTCAGCAGAACATGACTTAAAAGTGGCTTCAGAGGAAAAGCAAGAAAGGCTTGAAAGAAGTGAAAATAAACAGCCACAGGTATATAAAAATTTAAATTTTAATTTCTGGCTTACTATTGGTTTGTTTGTTTGTTTTTCTTTAATAACATGGTATAGTCCAAATGAAGTGACCTTCTGGATTATCCCTTTTAGAATCCAACAGATAATCATTTCATATTTAATTTTAAAACATTTTAACCAGTTATAAAATTTAAAATAGTCTTACAGTCTGTAGTAACTCATAGCTATCTTTACCCTTGGAATTGAGGCCAGAAATTTCCAGAAGTCTCTTTGCTCTTTTATTTTTATAACCTTCTTCATGATAAAGAAGGTAACATCAAAAATTGAGTTGTGCTACTAAGCAAGAGAAATTACGAACAATTTAACAGTGATGGCCACTGAATTCAACTCATGTTAAAGGACTCATCATTGCCAGTGGCCCAAACTTTGCAGTTGTTGCCAGTCACTAATGGCTGAGGTTAAAGGCTTCTGTTTTTTGGTCTCTGGTTGCCTTCAGTGTCTATGTTCAGGGAGAGAATTGGGTCATAAAATCAACCCAACTGCCTGTTAAGAGAATCATGCCTTCCAGAATGGGACCTTTGGTATTAGGATACAAACAAAAACTTTCTTATTTTAACATAAATAGTAAATGTTATTAAAAATTTTAAGTCCACTGTCACTAGTGGAACTTAGAATATATTAGAACTGGATATAAGCAGATAATCTATCTAGATACATAACACTATCATATTACAGTATAGCATTTGAAGTAGAATCTAAACATTTTCTTCTCTTTCTAATTGGTGTTCATTTTGGCTTCTAATAATTTGGCATTTGCCTATCCTACAGTTAATCTTTAGAAACATAAATTCACTGTAGGGGTTCGCTATTTATGGTATGATGAGGTAAAAGTCTTTTAAAGAGAGAAAGCTTTTATAATACTACATATCTTCTGTGAACCTATTTCTGGTAGATTTAACTCATAATGAATTAAATTTAGTCCCAAGAAACAATGAGAGTTAAGCTTGATAGTTCATGTTTTTCTCCTGTGTTAGACCAAGGCAAATTAGTTTTTACTTCTTAGTTATAATCCAGTAGCTTAGGGGTAGCAAAACATAGAATAAGCTTCACAGTTAAATTTTAATTATGTTATAATTTTTCTTTGCTCATACTTGATTACTTCAGAATAAAGTTAATTTTAAAACATGCACTCTGACAGAGAAGGCATATGAGAAACAAAACAAGCAAATGAATTTTCCACCTGCAAAAAAATGTCTCGAGAACAAGAACTGAGTAAGAATTGTGATAAAGAGGATATGTCTATTCAGGGCTTCCTTTAAAATTCATTTTAAAAACGTTCAACTGAAGATTGGTGAAAGTTTTGAAATATTCAAAATTACTGTTTGTCCTGAGGAAGCGTTCGTACATAGTAACTCTAAAGAGGGACAAACTTAAAGGGAGTGCCCTCTAATCTGATGAATCATATCCCTGATCATGAGGAAGCAGATGCATCTGGAGTGTCTAACTGTAGTATTCCAGGCATTGCCTGAACAGAAGGAATGTCTGTTCATTCTTCAAACATGTCTTGTCATTGCATTTATACCTTGGGTTCCTCAAACAAACTTGCCAGTCATCTTCTAAGCTTTATTCAAATGAAAACAAATAAGACTATAAAAATTATAACAAACAAACAGTTATAAACAGACCATAGCCTGTTTCTAACAGCGATGAAGAAAATGGCTGAAATGATACAGAAAATGAGAAATTAAGGAGCCCAGTAGTTACGGTTGAAATAAAAGAAAACCCAGAGTTTGATAATGCAAGTGATAAAAAATATAAACCAAAATACCACTGATTGGAAATTAGACATTAGACATTGGCCTCAGTCTAGAGATCCAAAAAGTCTTTTTGATTTGTGGTTTTCCCACTCCAAAGAAATTTATCATGTGATACAGATAGAAAGCCACAGTATTTCTGCTGTTGCAGACACTTATAAAAATAGAAAACCAGTACAGCGCTTGTTCCACAATTCATGTGGATCTTAGAGGCTCTTCTAAAGCTTAAAGATGACTGGCAAGTGTGTTTCAGGGACCTACATATGACAGTCCCACTGTTAATAACTATAAAAGCATAAAACATGAATTAGAAGTTATTCTCCACCCTGTAGTGACAGAACATCAAAAGCATATCTAGAAGAAGACTTACAGCAAGATATCCAAAGGTTTAAGAATGAGGTGGGCATGTTACAAGTAGAGTCCCTGGCTTTGAAGAAAGAGAAAGTTTAACTACAAAATGACAGAGGTTCACTTGCTGCTTCTCTTTTTATAAGTTATCTGATTCATTCTGATTTTCTTTTTTTTTATTTTTTATTTTTTTTTATTTTTATTTATTTATTTATTTATTTTTTTATTATACTTTAAGTTTTAGGGTACATGTGCTCATTGTGCAGGTTAGTTACATATGTATACATGTGCCATGCTGGTGCGCTGCACCCACTAACTCGTCATCTAGCATTAGGTATATCTCCCAATGCTATCCCTCCCCCCTCCCCCCACCCCACAACAGTCCCCAGAGTGTGATATTCCCCTTCCTGTGTCCATGTGATCTCATTGTTCAATTCCCACCTATGATTGAGAATATGCGGTGTTTGGTTTTTTGTTCTTGCGATAGTTTACTGAGAATGATGGTTTCCAATTTCATCCATGTCCCTACAAAGGACATGAACTCATCATTTTTTATGGCTGCATAGTATTCCATGGTGTATATGTGCCACATTTTCTTAATCCAGTCTATCATTGTTGGACATTTGGGTTGGTTCCAAATCTTTGCTATTGTGAATAATGCCACAATAAACATACATGTGCATGTGTCTTTATAGCAGCATGTTTTATAATCCTTTGGGTATATACCCAGTAATGGGATGGCTGGGTCAAATGGTATTTCTAGTTATAGATCCCTGAGGAATCGCCACACTGACTTCCACAATGGTTGATCTAGTTTACAGTCCCCCCAACAGTGTAAAAGTGTTCCTATTTCTCCACATCCTCTCCAGCACCTGTTGTTTCCTGACTTTTTAATGATTGCCATTCTAACTGTTGTGAGATGGTATCTCATTGTGGTTTTGCTTTGCATTTCTCTGATGGCCAGTGATGGTGAGCATTTTTTCATGTGTTTTTTGGCTGCATAAATGTCTTCTTTTGAGAAGTGTCTGTTCATATCCTTTGCCCACTTTTTCATGGGGTTGTTTTTTTCTTGTAAATTTGTTGGAGTTCATTGTAGATTCTGGATATTAGCCCTTTGTCAGAGGAGTAGGTTGCGAAAATTTTCTCCCATTCTGTAGGTTGCCTGTTCACTCTGATGGTAGTTTCTTTTGCTGTGCAGAAGCTCTTTAGTTTAATTAGATCCCATTTGTCAATTTTGACTTTGGTTGCCATTGCTTTTGGTGTTTTGGACAGGAAGTCCTTGCCCATGCCTATGTCCTGAATGGTAATGCCTAGGTTTTCTTCTAGGGTTTTTATGGTTTTAGGTCTAACGTTTAAGTCTTTAATCCATCTTGAATTGATTTTTGTATAAGGTGTAAGGAAGGGATCCAGTTTCAGCTTTCTACATATCGCTAGCCAGTTTACCCAGCACCATTTATTAAATAGGGAATCCTTTCCCCATTGCTTGTTTTTGTCAGGTTTGTCAAAGATCAGATAGTTGTAGATATGTGGCATTATTTCTGAGGGCTCTGTTCTGTTCCATTGATCTATATCTCTGTTTTGGTACCAGTACCATGCTGTTTTGGTTACTGTAGCCTTGTAGTATAGTTTGAAGTCAGGTAGTGTGATGCCTCCAGCTTTGTTCTTTTGGCTTAGGATTGACTTGGTGATGCGGGCTCTTTTTTGGTTCCATATGAACTTTAAAGTAGTTTTTTCCAATTCTGTGAAGAAAGTCATTGGTAGCTTGATGGAGATGGCATTGAATCTGTAAATTCATGATATTGATTCTTCCTACCCATGAGCATAGAATGTTCTTCCATTTGTTTGTATCCTCTTTTATTTCCTTAAGCAGTGGTTTGTAGTTCTCCTTGAAGAGGTCCTTCACATCCCTTGTAAATTGGATTCCTAGGTATTTTATTCTCTTTGAAGCAATTGTGAATGGGAGTTCACTCATGATTTGGCTCTCTGTCTGTCTGTTGTTGGTGTATAAGAATGCTTGTGATTTTTGTACATTGATTTTGTATCCTGAGACTTTGCTGAAGTTGCTTATCAGCTTAAGGAGATTTTGGTCTGAGACGGTGGGGTTTTCTAGATATACAATCATGTCGTCTGCAAACAGGGACAATTTGACTTCCTCTTTTCCCAATTGAATACCCTTTATTTCTTTTTCCTGCCTAATTGCCCTGGCCAGAACTTCCAACACTATGTTGAATAGGAGTGATGAGAGAGGGCATCCTTGTCTTGTGCCAGTGTTCAAAGGGAATGCTTAAAGTTTTTGCCCATTCACTATGATATTGGCTGTGGGTTTGTCATAGATAGCTCTTATTATTTTGAGATATGTCCCATCAATACCTAATTTATTGAGAGTTTTTAGCATGAAGGATTGTTGAATTTTGTCAAAGGCCTTTTCTGCATCTATTGAGATAATCATGTGGTTTTTGTCTTTGGTTCTGTTTATATGCTGGATTACATTTATTCATTTGCGTATATTGAACCAGCCTTGCATCCCAGGGATGAAGCCTACTTGATCATGGTGGATAAGCTTTTTGATGTGCTGCTGGATTCGGTTTGCCAGTATTTTGTTGAGGATTTTTGCATCAATGTTCATCAAAGATATTGGTCTAAAATTCTCTTTTTTGGTTGTGTCTCTGCCCGGCTTTGGTATCAGGATGATGCTGGCCTCATAAAATGAGTTATGGAGGATTCCCTCTCTTTCTATTGATTGGAATACTTTCAGAAGGAATGGTACCAGTTCCTCCTTGTACCTCTGGTAGAATTCGGCTGTGAATCCATCTGGTCTTGGACTCTTTTTGGTTGGTAAGCTATTGATTATTGCCACAATTTCAGATCCTGTTATTGGTCTATTCAGAGATTCAACTTCTTCCTGGTTTAGTCTTGGGAGAGTGTATGTGTCGAGGAATTTATCCATTTCTTCTAGATTTTCTAGTTTATTTGCGTAGAGGTGTTTGTAGTATTCTCTGATGGTAGTTTGTATTTCTGTGGGATTGGTGTTGATATCCCCTTGATTATTTTTTATTGCGTCTATTTGATTCTTCTCTCTTTTTTTCTTTATTAGTCTTGCTAGCGGTCTATCAATTTTGTTGATCCTTTCAAAAAACCAGCTCCTGGATTCATTAATTTTTTGAAGGGTTTTTTGTGTCTCTATTTCCTTCAGTTCTGCTCTGATTTTAGTTATTTCTTGCCTTCTGCTAGCTTTTGAATGTGTTTGCTCTTGTTTTTCTAGTTCTTTTAATTGTGATGCTAGGGTGTCAAATTTGGATCTTTCCTGCTTTCTCTTGTGGGCATTTAGTGCTATAAATTTCCCTCTACACACTGCTTTAAGTGCATCCCAGAGATTCTGGTATGTTGTGTCTTTGTTCTCGTTGGTTTCAAAGAACATCTTTATTTCTGCCTTCATTTCCTTATGTACCCAGTAGTCATTCAGGAGCAGGTTGTTCAGTTTCCATGTAGTTGAGCGGTTTTGAATGAGATTCTTAATCCTGAGTTCTAGTTTGATTGCACTGTGGTCTGAGAGATAGTTTGTTATAATTTCTGTTCTTTTACATTTGCTGAGGAGAGCTTTACTTCCAACTATGTAGTCAATTTTGGAATAGGTGTGGTGTGGTGCTGAAAAAAATGTATATTCTGTTGATTTGGGGTGGAGAGTTCTGTAGATGTCTATTAGGTCCGCTTGGTGCAGAGCTGAGTTCAATTCCTGGGTATCCTTGTTAACTTTCTGTCTCATTGATCTGTCTAATGTTGACAGTGGGGTGTTAAAGTCTCCCATTATTAATGTGTGGGAGTCTAAGTCTCTTTGTAGGTCACTCAAGGCTTGCTTTATGGATCTGGGTGCTTCTGTATTGGGTGCATATATATTCAGGATAGTTAGCTCTTCTTGTTGAATTGATCCCTTTACCATTATGTAATGGCCTTCTTTGTCTTTTTTGATCTTTGTTGGTTTAAAGTCTGTTTGATCAGAGACTAGGATTGCAACCCCTGCCTTTTTTTGTTTTCCATTTGCTTGGTAGATCTTCCTCCATCCCTTTATTTTGAGCCTATGTGTCTCTGCACGTGAGATGGGTTTCCTGAATACAGCACACTGATGGGTCTTGACTCCTTATCCAATTTGCCAGTCTGTGTCTTTTAATTGGAGCATTTAATCCATTTACATTGAAAGTTAATATTGTTATGTGTGAATTTGATCCTGTCATTATGATGTTAGCTGGTCATTTTGCTCGTTAGTTCATGCAGTTTCTTCCTAGTCTCAATGGTCTTTACATTTTTGCATGATTTTGCAGTGGCTGGTATTGGTTGTTCCTTTCCATGTTTAGCACTTCCCTCAGGAGCTCTTTTAGGGCAGGCCTGGTGGTGACAAAATCTCTCAGCATTTGCTCATCTGTAAAGTATTTTATTTCTCCTTCACTTATGAAGCTTAGTTTGGCTGGATATGAAATTCTGGGTCGAAAATTCTTTTCTTTAAGAATGTTGAATATTGGCCCCCACTCTCTTCTGGCTTGTAGAGTTTCTGCCGAGAGAGCCGCTGTTAGTCTGATGGGCTTCCCTTTGTGGGTAACCCGACCTTTCTCTCTGGCTGCCCTTAACATTTTTTCCTTCATTTCAACTTTGGTGAATCTGAAAATTATGTGTCTTGGAGTTGCTCTTCTCGAGGAGTATCTTTGTGGCATTCTCTGTATTTCCTGAATGTGAATGTTGGCCTTCCTTGCTAGATTGGGGAAGTTCTCCTGGATAATATCCTGCAGAGTGTTTTCCAACTTGGTGCCATTCTCCCTGTCACTTTCAGGTACACCAGTCAGACGTAGATTTGGTCTTTTCACATAGTCCCATATTTCCTGGAGGCTTTGTTCATTTCTTTTTATTCTTTTTTCTCTAAACTTCCCTTCTCGCTTCATTTCTTTCATTTCATCTTCCATCACTGATACCCTTTCTTCCAGTTGATTGCATTGACTCCTGAGGCTTCTTCACTCTACATGTAATTCTCGAGCTTTGGCTTTCAGCTCCATCAGCTCCTTTAAGCACTTCTCTGTATTGGTTATTCTAGTTATATATTCGTCTAAATTTTTGCAAAGTTTTCAACTTCTTTGCCTTTGGTTTGAATTTCCTCTTGTAGCTCAGAGTAGTTTGATCGTCTGAAGCCTTCTTCTCTGAACTCGTCAAAGTCATTCTCCGTCCAGCTTTATTCCGTTGCTGGTGAGGAGCTGCGTTCCTTTGGAGGAGGAGAGATGCTCTGCTTTTTAGAGTTTCCAGCTTTTCTGCTCTGTTTTTTCCCCATCTTTGTGGTTTTATCTACTTTTGGTCTTTGATGATGGTGATGTACAGATGGGTTTTTGGTGTGGATGTCCTTTCTGTTTGTTAGTTTTCCTTCTAACAGACGGGACCCTCAGCTGCAAGTCTGTTGGAGTACCCGGCCGTGTGAGGTGTCAGTCTGCCCCTGCTGGGGGGTGCCTCCCAGTTAGGCTGCTTGGGGGTCAGGGGTCAGGGACCCACTTGAGGAGGCAGTCTGCCCGTTCTCAGATCCCCAGCTGCATGCTGGGAGAACCACTGCTCTCTTCAAAGCTGTCAGACAGGGACATTTAAGTCTGCAGAGGTTACTGCTGTCTTTTTGGTTGTCTGTGCCCTGCCCCCATAGGTGGAGCCTACAGAGGCAGGCAGGCCTCCTTGAGCTGTGGTGGGCTCCACCCAGTTCGAGCTTCCCAGCTGCTTTGTTTACCTAAGCAAGCCTGGGCAATGGTGGGCGCCCCTCCCCCAGCCTCACTGCCGCCTTGCAGTTTGATCTCAGACTGCTGTGCTAGCAATCAGTGAGACTCCGTGGGCGTAGGATCCTCCAAGCCATGTGCGGGATATAATCTCCTGGTGCACTGTTTTTTAAGCCCGTTGGAAAAGCGCAGTGTTCTGGTGGGAGTGACCCGATTTTCCAGGTGCCATCTGTCACCCTTTTCTTTGACTAGGAAAGGGAACTCCCTGACCACTTGTGCTTCCCGAGTGAGGCAATGCCTCGCCCTGCTTCGGCTTGCGCATGGTGTGTGCACCCACTGACCTGCACCCACTATCTGGCACTCCCTAGTGAGATGAACCCGGTACCTCAGACGGAAATGCAGAAATCACCCATCTTCTGCGTCACTCATGCTGGGAGCTGTAGACCAGAGCTGTTCCTATTCGGCCGTCTTCGCATAAGATCATGTTTTTCTTTTATACCACATGGTCAGGCTGCAAATTTTCCAAACTTTTATGCTCTGCTTCCCTTTTAAATATAATTTCCAATTTTAGATAATTTATTTACTTATGCATATTACCATAGGCTATTAGAATCAGCCAGGTCATATCTTGAACATTTTGCTGCTTAGAAATTTCTTCTGCCAGATACCCTAAATCATTCTTTTCAAGCTCAAAATTCCACAGATCCCTAGAGCAGGGCACATTGCTGCCAGTCTCTTTGCCAAATCATAGCTGAGTGTCCTTTGCTCCAGTTTCCAATGAGTTTCTCATCTCCATCTGAGACTTCCTTAGCCTGGACTTTATTGTCCATATCACTATTAGCATTTTGGTCACAACAATTTAGCAAGTCACAAGGAAGTTCCAAACTTTCCCTCACCCTCCTATCTTCTTCTGAGCCCTCCAAACTTTTTCAAATTCTTCCCATTACCCAGTTCCAAGTCATTTCCAAATTTTCAGGTATCTGGTTTTTTTAATTTTTCAAAAATTCAATTTATTGAGAGATGACATATATGGTAAAATGCACCCATTTGAAGTGTAGAGTTCAGTGAGTTTTGACAAACATAACCTCAAGCCACAATGAAAATACAGAATATTCTCATCATGCCCAGAAAGTTCCCTTGTACCCCTTGGTAGAGAGTCTTTCCCTCCACACCCAACCCCAGGCAACCACAGACATGCTTTCTGTCCCTATGGATTCGTTAGCTTCTAGAATTGGAAATAAATGAAATCGTATGGCACATACTTCATTGTGTTTGGTCTCTTTTCCTGTTTTTTGAGATCCACAGATACTGCTGTGTGTATTAATAGTCATTCATTTTTACTGCCGTGTGGCATTCCACTGTTACAAACATACCAAATATCCATTTCATTCTTGATGGATGTCAGGATTATTTTCAGTTTATTGATATTATAAATAAAGTAGTAACAGTCTTTGCGTGGACATAGGTTTTTGCTTATCTTGGGGAAATAAGAGTCGAATTGTTTGGTCACATGGAAGTGTTCGTCTGCCTTTATAAGAATCTGCCAAACTGTTTTCCAAAATGATTGTACCATTTTACATTCCTTTTTTTTGGCAGAGTCTCATTCTGTCCCCCATGCTGGAGTGCAGGGGTGCGATCCCTGCCCATCGCAGCCTCCGCCTCCCAGGTTCAAGTGATCCTCCCGGGTTCCAGCGATTCTCCCGCCTTAGTCCCCTGAGCAGCTGGGACCACAGGCATTCACCACCATGTCTGGCTGACCTTTCCATTTGTAGCAGAGATGTGTTTTGCCGTGCTGGCCAGGCTGGCCTCAAACTCCTAACCTTAAGTGATCCACCCGCCTCGATCCCCCAAATTGCTGGGACCACAGGCGTGAGCCACTGCACCCTGCCCCATTTTACATTCCTATCAACATGTGAGCATTTCAACTGCTCTGTATCCTTATCAACAATGAAGACTGTCTCTTTTTTATTTTAACCATTCCAGCAAGTATGTTCAGATAGCTCATTATGGGTGAATTTGCATGTTCCTGATGAATAATGATACCCTGTGTGTGCTTAATGCCCACCCATATACCTTCTGTGAAATGCGTGTTTAAATCTTTCACCCATTGTTTTACTGGGTTGCTTGTTTTCTTATTATTGAGTTCTAAGAGTTCTTTATATGCTCGATACAAGTCCTTTGTCCTATATATGTATTGTAAGTATTTTCAGAGGGTGTGGCTTGCCTTTTTATTTTCTTAACTGTCTTTGAAAGAAAGAGAGTCTTAAAGTTTGATGAGATCCCACTTATCAACTTTTTCTTTTGTGGCTTGTGCTTTTTGTGTCCCAAGAAATTTTTTGCATACTCAAGGCCACAAAGATTTTTACCTGTATTTTCTCCTAGAAGTTTTATGGTTTTAGTTTTCATGCTCTATTTCAAATTAATTTTTTGCATATGATGCAAGAGTTAATGTTCACTGTTTTTCCTGTGACTACTCTGTTGCCAGAACCACCTGCAGATAAGACAATTCCTCCACCTTGAATTATCCTGGTACCTCTGTTGAAAATCAAGTAACCAAAAGTGTGTGGGTTGCTTTCTGGGCTCCATTCCACCCCAGTGGCCTGCATGCCAGTCCTCTTACCAGCACCACATTCTCATCGCTGTAGCTGCACACAGTCTTAATATTGGGGTGAGTAACTTATACTGTTTTGGCTACTCTTACTCATTTGTATTTCCATATCGGTTTTAGATTCAGCTTCTCAATTTCTACAAAAAAATTCTGCTATAATTACAATAGATTGCACTGAAATTATCAATTAGTTTGGGGAGAACTGATGTAACACTCCACGAGCAAAGTCTACCTCTGTTTTTATTTAGGTCTTATTATTTCAATGTGCATGTCCTACAAATATTTTCTTAAATTTATTCCTCCATATTTCAAGTTTTTATATGCTACTGAAATTCCTAATGAAATTGAATTTTTAAAATTTCATTTTCCAATTGTTTACTGCTAATACACAGAAATACAATTGGTCTTTGTATACTGACCTTGAATTCTTCAAACTTGCTAACTTTACTTATTAGTTCTAGTGGCTTCTCTGTGGATTCCTTAGGATGTTTTATGGACACTCTAATGTTGTCTTCTCTGTGGTTCCCTTGCTTCACCTCAATTCCTGGCCCACCTCAATTCCCAGTGACCCTGATACCCATTGTAAGGCAGGGAGGCAGCTGCTTTCTGTCATCTGTGCTGCAGCTGTTTGGGAAATGCCCTCAGTTGAAAAGCAGAAAATGTAAAAATCTCACGTGGTTCCCCCCTGTCTTTCAGGGGTAAATTTATCTTTGGTCTCTGCTTACCCTTTTGCCAGGCTTTCTGGGATCGCCACTGTGAACGTGTAGTTTAGTGGTCGGCCTGGGATTTGGGCAGTTCCTACTCAGATTCGGGCCTCACCTCTTGGTAGTTTTCTCGCTTCTGGGATTTTCGTATTAAATTTCCAGTATTCTTCAAGTTCCAGACTGTCTCCTCTACCACCTTAGGAGAGTAAAGCCTATGTCTCACACCACTGTAGTGTGGAGATTATGAAAAACCCTTAGGCAAGAGAGCCACAGGCTCCCAGTTCAAACCCACTGCAGCTGCTGCTTTATAGGAGCAAACTCTCCTCCAGCTCTGGCCTGCTTTTGGACACTCTGAGGTCCCTTTAAATAATTTTCTGGGCCGGGGGCGGTGGTTCACGCCTGCAATCCCAGCACCTCAGGAGGCCAAGGCGGGCGGATCACGAGTTCAGGAGATCGAGACCATCCTGGCCAACACAGTGAAACCCTGTCTCCACTAAAAATACAAAAAATTAGCTGGGCGTGTTGGCGGGCACCTGCAGCCCCAGCCACTCGGGAGGCTGAGGCAGGAGAATGGCGTGAACCCGGGAGGCGGAGCCTGCAGCAAGCCAAGACGGCGCCACTGCACTCCAGCCTGGGCAACAGAGTGACTCCATGTCAAAAAAAAAAAAATAATAATTTTCTGTCCAAATTTTATATTTATCTATGGGACAGTTTGTGCAACCATGGTTACCAGAAGTTACCAGAATTTTTGGCTAAAGCCTTCTAAATATCTTGTTTCTTTCTCCTTTGCGGGAGTGTAGCTTGCTTCTTGAGTGACTGCAGCGAGCAGCTGCTCGCGTGCACTGGCTGCCTAGTGCAGCCACCCTGCTTCACCTTTAAAAGCGGGTCTGTGGGCTCCAGATACCACCCGGCAACCGCGTGGCCTGCTTCACGGTATGCCACGGTCTTCTCCTCAGGCTGCAGAACCTGCGTTTTCTTCTCTAAGCGACCAATCACTTGCTCAATTGCCTGTTCGAAGTGTTTCTGATTTATGGAATCTGACAGGTGTCTCGCAGCAATCTACGCAGCTTCATTACAGACATTAGCAACATCAGCACCTGAAAACCCTGGAGTTAAAGATGCCAGTTTTCTTGCCAATTTCTCCTTCTCCAGGGTACTGTCCAGTTTTAGTGGTCGGAGGTGAACTTTGAAAATAGAACCCCTTCCTTTTATGTCTGGTAGTCCAATAAAGATTTGCCTGTCGAAACACCCCGGCCTAAGCAGCGCAGGGTCCAGGATATCCGGTTGATTGGTGCTGGCCAAAATGACGACATTTGTTGTTGTATTAAAACCATCCATCTCCACCAGCAGCTGGTTGAGTGTGTTCTCCTGCTCATTCTGCCCTCCAAAGTTGCCTTTTCCTGTCTTCCTTCCCACCACATTGGAAGAGGATGCAAGGGGCATTCTTCCGAGCAAGGGCAAATAAGTCTCGGACTCTAGCTGGGCCCACACCAACAAACATCTCCAAAAACTCGGATCCACTAACGGTGATGAAAGGGACATTGGCTTTTCCAGCTGTGGCCTTAGCTAGCAGCGTCTTCCCAGTGCCTGGAGGGCCAGTGAGAATGGCACCCTTTGGGATTTTTGCTCCTAGGTCTTGATACTGCTTTGGGTTTTTCAAGAAATTCACAAATTTCATGATCTCTAGCTTGGCCTCCTCACAGCCACATCTTTGAACTGCACATCAGTTTCATCCTTTAAGACCTTGGTTTCTCTGACACTAAAGAGTTGGCCCATCCCTCGGCCTGTCCGGCCAATGCCAGCAGGCCCTCTTCTGATGGTGCAGAGCAAGAAGGCAATGATGAGCACCGTGGGCAGCATGCTCAGCAGGAAAGAGTCATCACTTTCAGCAATGTAGACAACAGGCACCCGATTTTCTCCTTCTGTGCCCAATTCCTGCTGTAAAGTTTCCAGATTCCATTCAAAGTTGTCCACACTGCTAGTATTAAACCAAACGTGTTGCCCATCAACAGGAGTTCTTCCTGGTGTAAAGGTCACTCGAACAAAACGCTCGTTGACAACTTTCAGTCTGTCTACTACTCCTTTTGAAACATAGTTATTGACAAGGTCTTTCCAAGTGACTTCTCTCCCGGATCTCTTGAGCAGGAAGTAAAACATGACTCTACCCCAGAATAGAGCAGTCCAGACGAAGAACATCCTGAAATCCTTGTCGTCCCATGGAAAGTCACCCTTCTGGAACCTGGACCACCAGTGAGAATCATCTTTCTTGCCACCTCGTTTTCCACCGCCACCACCTCCTCCTTCAGAAGAGTGTGTGGTAGCAGCTGGCTTTGATTCTTTTTTCTGTCCCATAACTTCTTTAGGTTCATTAGCATTTTTTCCATTAGGAAAGTATTTTTCAAATCCTTTTGGGGGTCGAGAACAGAATCTTTAATAAGCAGCAATTACATCTGTCAAAAGAGAATTTCTGGTGGCCCTTGCTTGAGTTGTAATAAATCCATAAAGCGTCCGAAGGCAGGGCTGCTCGCCAGGGCCCATGCCTGCCATGCACGAAGAGCTGCTTTAGGCCGCGGGGCCAGCAGCCGACCCAGCCCCACAGCTGCAAGCAGCAGCGAGCCATGGCCACCGCAGTGGCCCTCTTGGCCCGGGACGCTGCGCAGGCGCAAGCAGGCGACAACGGGCTGCCTCGGGAAGCGGGCTCCACTCCGGGAGAGGCCGCCAGGCAGTGAAGTGCGCCCGCGGCTCACTGCAGAGCGCAAGCTCTCAACCAGGTATCTTTATAGTAATATTCCACTTCTCTGGTACCAATTTTCTATATTTGTCTGTTCTTATATTGCTATAAAGAACTACCTAAGACTGGGTAATTTATAAAGAAAAAAGGTTTAATTGACTCACAGTTCTGCAGGCTGTACAGGAAGCATGACTGGGGAGCCCTCAGGAAACTTGCATTCACTGGGGAAAGTGAAGGAGAAGCAAACACATCTTACATGGCGGGATCAGAAGAAAGAGTGAGAAGAAGGAGGGGACACACACTTTTAAACAACTAGAAGATATTGTGAGAACTCACTCATTATCATGAGAACAGCAAGGGGGGAAATGTGCCCCCTTGATCCCACCATGCCCCTCTTCCAACACTGGGGGTTACAATTCAACATGAGATTTGGGCAGGGACACAGACCCTAATCATATCATCATGGATATCACCTTTAAGAAAAACAAAGGTTAATCAAAAAACAATTCTTATCAGAGTATTTTTATTTGTGTTTTAAATAGTTGTCAGACAAATCTTCAGTTAGAAATCAGGCCAATTTTGACTTTTGGTTTTTTTCTAAGTTTAACTCCTATAAGTATGTATTAAATTAAAAATATCCAGACATCTTCAAAATTGCATGATGGAAAGAAGCGATGCCTGAGTGGTTCACTCTTCATTTTACGGCCAGATTGAAGTTAAGGTTGTGAGTTATCAATGACTATGATCTTCCTTAGGAGAAAAAAAAATGTGGCTTGAGTGAAGCCTCTAATCTCAGTAGGCTAATAGCCTCCATCACTCTGTTCTTGGGTGACTCATGGCTTCAAATCCCTGAGTTCTTGCTTGAAAAACTTTGGGTTTCCCTTCTGCCCACCCATGGCTCAAATCATTTTATCTCCCCTCTCTGACACCTCCTTCAATGACTAATTTTAGAAAATATATTTAGCTTATTTTAAACAAAATCTTATTTTTATTGAATTGGAACTCTGAACTTAATTTGATAAATTGAACATAATAGGGCATATAAATAGGATATCTAATATAAATGAAAATTCAACAAATATGCAGAGAGGTGATTCATTATTTGAAAAAAAAAAAAACTGCTTCCAGCATGAGAAGGGTAAAGCCATGATATTCTTTAACTTGTCTGTTTCTTTAACTCATTTATCACGTCCAAAAACAGAAAAAGGGTTTTTTTCTATTACAGTTAATATTGTGTTTATCAATAAAGAATTCAAAATAAATATCCTACATGCTTTGGATGTCTTCTAGGCAATCACTAATTGCAGCTAACACAGAAAAGATGTCATGTGTTTTGGTGACATTGTTGTATTTGATAAAAGATTTTTCTTCATTTTCTGCAGCTCCTAAGCCCATGACCGTTCTGTCTCCTTACCCTAGTTCCTCATTATGACAGGCAGAACAAGTAGGACACTGTGCAGGGAATGGAAAGGACACTGGGTGGTTGTAAAAGGTTGTCTCCACTTCCCTCTGTGTTTGAAAAAACTGAACATTAAGTGCTGCATTTAAATGCACACACACAGTTATACTGTTTGAAACAGGTTAAAAATGTGGTGTGCTTTGTGACGACTTCCTCCAGAGTTTCTCAGAAGTACATTAATATGCCAATGTACTCTCATTTTTCTATATATACCAATTATAAGATAAAGTGTTAAAATAATTCTGAAAGATGTAACTGTAATCAATTAGAATAATTAGAATAAAAGACCCTGGTGACCCCATCCTTCTGAAAACTTCAAAATCTTTAGAAAATATACAAAAAATACACCCAGCTTTAGCAAAAATTACTAAATCCTCATAGAAATTTCCATTGATCTTGGACTTCCAAGCCTGTAGAACTGCTCAGAAATACTTTCTTTTCTTCTCTTCCTTTTAAAGAGCTTCATGGTGTGAGTGGAGTGTCTGAGGAGGAGCACCTCCCGGCTTCTGCCTGGGCACTCACCTGAGCTGAGGTGCTCACTTGAGCAGAGGTGCAGCTTCGGCCACCATGGGAAAACCAGCCCTCCCTGGGAAGCACCTCTCTCCCAGCCTTGCCTAGTGGGGGCCTGGGCCATCCTGCAGGGCAGGTGCTGCTGCCTCCCCTGCAGGTCTGCACCTCTGTATTCAGGGCTCACAGCTGGAAGCGGAGCCTTTATGCTATGCCCTGGGTGGCACGGGAGGGCAAACAGGTTCCAAGGCTGTGCACAACAGCGCAGCCAGGTGGTCCCTGCCTGGTCTCCTGGCCTCTGTAAACAGACCCCAGAGGGACCCTCCTCAGCCTCAGTCACACGTCTGAGAAATGCTGGGGACTGGCATCTCTGCCGAGAAGACCAGGTTGTCTACCGAAGGCCCAGCTAGCCCATCCCTCCCTGCACAGCAGGCTTATGCCCGGCCTGGAGGCCTGGCACATACAGCAGCAAAGGGCAAACAGAGCAGCCAGTAGGATTGCCAGCAAAGGCAAGGGTAGACTCAGTGGCAGAAGCCTCCCTGGTCAGCGGCAGGCAAGCTTCTCCCTCCCTCCCCTAGAGCGGCCAGCTGCCCTCACAGAACTAGACCTCCCTTTGTCATCCCCCCAGGGTGGCAGCTGCCTGGGGACCCGGTCCCCAGCAAGGGCCCCTGATCTTGGCTGCCTTCCTCTCGCTGCTGCACAGAGCCTGCATCCTCCTCCTCCTCGGATCCTCCTTACCCTCCTCCTCTACCTCCTCCTCCTCCTTGTGCTCCTCCTTCTTCTCCTCACCCTCCTCCTCTCCTCCTCCTCATTCTCATTTCCTTCTTGCCCTCCCCCTCCTCCTCTTCCTCTCCCACTCCTCCTCCGTCTGATCTCCCCCTCCTCCTCCTGCTCCTCCTCCCCTCCTCCTCCTGCTCCTCCTCCTCTCCTCCTCCTTCTGATCTCCCCCTCCTTCCCCTCCTCCTCCTGCTCCTCCTCCCCTCCTCCTCCTGCTCCTCCTCCCCTCCTCCTCCTCCCTCATCCTCTCCCTCTTCCTCCTCCCCCTTCCCTTCCTCTGTCTCCTCCTCCTCCCCCTCCTCCTCCTTCCCCCATCCCTCCTCCTGCTTCCCCTCTCTCTCCTCCTCCCACTCCTTCTCCTGCTTCCCCTCCTCCTCCTCCACTTTTCCTTGCCCTCCTCCTTGTCCTTGTTCTTGCATTTGCTCTTCTTCTTCACAGCCTTTCCTTCCTCTTTGCCTTTTTCTTGGCCTGGTCCTTGGAGGGAATTTGCCTTCCTAATCTTCCTTGCTGCTCTCCTTGGGGTCTGCCTCCTCCAGCCCCAGCCCTGAGGTCTGAGCAGCTTCTGTCTGAAGGCCAGGAGGTAGGACTGTGTTGCGGGGGCTGCTGGGCAGGGCCCTCGTCCTCCTATCACATCAGAGATGTTGTCTGGCACGGGAAACATCCACCCTCCGCTGTGTGTCCCACGCTTCTCTCTCAAAGTTGGGTTCATTCATGAAGAAGGACAGCATTTAGCAGCGGCGGGCCCCTCAGGGTCGCTGACAAAGATGCCTGCTCCTTCTTCCCTCCTCAGGTCTGAGAGAGGGGCCCTCGGCAGGGGCCTGGGCCTGCCCCGCTTCTGAGAGCGCCTGGGAGCCCAGGTGCAGCCCTGGTTGGAGCTGCCCGCTCCTCGGCCTCTAGGCCTTTGTGGAGGACATGTGGTCTCTGGCTCTGCCCACTGCTGGGTAGCCCGGATAGCGCCTTTTGAGGGACCTGCCACCTCCCCTGTTCCTCCTCCCTGGAAAGAGTGATGTTTTGACTGGGGTTAGGGACCGAGGGTGGCAGGGACTTCCTGTGGTGCTGGGCTCTGAGGCCCATGCCGTCCTGGAGACCTGCCAGGGTTTCTGGGGGTGTGGCTCTCGCCCAGGGCCTCCCCAGATTGTGGCTGTTCCGCTGTGGCCTTGGCTTCCACTCTCTTCGTGTCCCTGGGGGTGGGTGGGTGGCCGTTTCTGCCAGGAAGATGGAGTCCAGGTGGGTGCTGGGAACCAAGTCCTCCACATTCTGGACTTTTGCTGAGGCTTCTGCAGCCGGGGCCAGCTCTGGAGGTGAAGGGGCTGCATTGGCCGCGCGATGTCCCAGACAGCCTGGAGGTGACTCTGCGCAGTGGGGCGGGGTGACCAGACGGGCCCCAGCGGCATGTGGGAGCCGGCACGGTCTCCGACCCTGGGATGTTGAGGACGAAGAGGACGGTGGCGGACGGGGGATAGGCTGATGGGGCATTGAGGGGCCGCTGTGGGGGCGGGCGGGGTGAGGGGGTCTGGAGCTCCGGGTGGACACTGCGCTCAGAAGCGTCACTGGCTCCTGGGAGGCCAAGGACCGGCTTTGCCTGTTGGCCGCCAGCGGGGACGCGGAGCTGCGGCTGGGAGCCCCCGTGTGGAGGAAAGTGCAATGCTTCTGGTCCTCAGTCTCCTGCTGCACCACCGCTCCTCCAGCGTGGAGTCCACCTCCAACTGCTTTTTCTTCCTCTGAAGCTGCAAAAATGGAATATTGAAAAATTCGCGAAGGTGCTTTAGGCCCGAGCTGTTCTTCCTGGAAGACTCGGCGGAGGGGAACAGGAGGAGCGGCCTCAGTAGGATGACTCCCACTGGCTCCTGACCCGCAGTCCCCAGGACGCACACCTGCGCGTGGGCAGCACTTTCTGAAGCCCCGGAGAATGCACTTGAAGGCGCACTGCTTGGTGATGGGGATCACCTGGCCAGCCGGTGGCAGTTCTTGGGCACGTCCAGGAACTTGCATCCAGGCCCATTTTGGACTCCGCCTTCTTGGGTTGTTCTCCACCTGCAAGCCCCGGTCTGGTTGTTTGCATTTTCCACCCTCCACTACCTCCGAGACTTCAATCCTCACGACGTCTTCAGTGGTGGGGTGGTTCCCGTAGATGCTGTGGCCTGGATCCCTGCGTGGGGATATCCACCTCCACCAAATGCTTGCCCTGCGGACCGTGCCTCAGCGCGGTGGGGCGGGTGGCCCCGTCTCCCGGATAGCCATCTTCATGTTTTCACGCCTCGGCGGAGCGCCTCCGTGGCCTCAGCTCCTGGCCTGCAGCACGCAGGGGATGTTCTTGTCCCCGCCGGGGCCTGCTCCGACCCCACCAGCTTCTTCAGGGCGGGAACCATCTTTCTACTGGGACGTCCGAGCCCGGTGGCGGCCGGGAAGCTCAGCGGCAGCGGCGGAGCAGCTCGACTCGCACTGTGTCCCCGCGGGACAGGCCTCCCGCTAGGCCCGAGACCCACGGCGCCACGCGGCCTCCAACCAGGGCTCCCGACCTCAGCGCAGCTCCGCCATGTCCCGCGGCCTCCGGAGCTGCCGCCTCCAGCCCTCGGCGCCGCCACCTGGGAGCCGGCTGCGCAGGGCGCCAGCGAAAATCGCATTTCTGCTTAGAAGCCACCCAGTTTATGGTGTTGTGTTATGGCGGCCTGAACGGACTGAAGCACATAGTGACTATGTCTGTGCTCGCTTTTAAATTTACTTTTATCTTTTTAAAATTTTTATTCGTTTTCCCGGAAATCTTGATGTTTTACATAGCCTCAAATTCCTTCTTGGCAAAGTTATACTTGCTAAATATTTAGTAGTTTCAGCAATTGTCTGAAAAGACACAATTATGCTGCTAAAAAAACAATGAAGAAAGAAGAGACAGAGCAAGAGACAGAGTTTGAGAATTTGAATTTTCTATACACATAGATTAAATTTTCCAAATAATGTTTCTCTTCTTTTCTGTTGAAGTAAAAACACTCAAACTTTCCTGTATATATTTGTACAACTGAAATCCCCCCTAGAATGTCACCCTTGCCCTAACTAAAAAATCAGCTATATTCTAGAAAATGAGAAAGAAAATATAATGAAGATAAAAACATGTATTAAACATATAATGCAGTGATAAGATCGTGAGTTTCAAAATTCCCTGTGAGCTTTGTTTGTTAAGTCCAGGGAAAGAGTAACAAGCATAGGCATCAAGTGTGCAGGTCATTTACATGTGTTTATGTGGCCATGTCTACCATTTTCTCTTTAACTTTTCATAACGTGGAACTCATTTCTTTAGGTAGAAGTTACGAGTTAACTATCTTGGTAGTGACCTTGTGAGTGAACAAGCATTCTTTAAAAGTCCATTCTTTTTCTTCATTTTTGAATATGCATAGCATTACAGAAAAATTGGAAAGTAAACCAGAAAAATACCCATAATCTCACCATTCCAATACAATGCTGTCTGTGCTTTTTCAAAAAAAAGGGACCTCAATTTCTAAACTTAGAGAAAAATCCCTAGCTTTTGAATTTTTTTATGTTCTGAATTTTTGATGAAGAGTTATGAATTTTTGATGAAGACGTATTTATTTACTGCCTCTAGCATTGTATTTTAAAAGAGACCGGTCAAAATTTGATTTTAAAACAAAGGATTAAGAACTCTTCCATTTGTGCTTATTTTACATCTATCAGGTGAGAGTAAAATCACTGATTTAAAGACCTCTGAGTTTTCACAACACAAGGAAAAATAAATAGACACCACCCTTATTGTTTTGTACATTCCACTGAAATATAAGTTCCTTGTGGACAGGTGTTTTCATCTGTTTTATCTGCTGCTGTATCCCAGTACCTGGCACCTAGTGCCACGTAGGAAGTACTCAAGTACTTGTTGACTGAGCTAATTAAAATAGTCTCACTATAGCAGAATTGCCTTTATTCTGTGGGGGCGACCCATGTAAGTTTATCTTTTGTGTCAAAAATGCCATTTTAATGCATTTATGAACATCTTCAAATTGCATCATAGGTTTTGTTAATTTTTTTAGCTAGAGTACTTCAGACATATTTTGCCTGCTGACTCAAGGGTGTCATTATGAATATTACTGTAATTTTTAGGTGGACCAGTGAAGCTTGTGTTAATTACCATGAACTGTTGTTTTGATGACTTAGAATAGATTAGGATGAATGTTGTAAAGGTTTTTCTATTTCTGCTGGAATCTTCTGTCGTTCTACTCATCATCGTCTAGGTAATGGTCTAAGGCTGGCACCATTTCTCTTATCAAGTAACACAAATGGACTTTTTGGCAGATAGTTGTCGTTTAACAACTTTTGTTTTTAGTTTCAGAGACTATGTTCTGGAATGTGGAGATTTCTTCATACATGACCTCTAGAGAAATAGGCATATTATAAAATGAGTTACACTGTGTAACTGAGGGCATGTGCTGATGGCAAAATTATTGTCTTCAAGAATAATTTTTTTAGTGTTCTGCATTTGCCCACACTGTTAGAAATGGAATGTTAGAGAATATTTATTATTTTGTTGCTATCAAAGCAAAATTTGCAGAAACTTGAATTTATTGTAATTACTGTATTAACTCTGAAATGCATGGCTATGTTTTAAGGGAGGTTTTTGCCTTCCATATTGTTCTCGTTCTACTTTTTCTTTTACTAAGAAGGACTTAATCTCTAAACATTAGAAAATGTTTTATACAGAGACAGGTCTCACTGACTACAATTAGAATTATAAGAATCTCTTCATTTGTATTAGTTGATAAAAGTATTTTTTCCTGTTTTTAGATAACAGTCCTCCAAAATTTATATTACTATTATCAATTCACTTCTTAAGCACAATGAAGTAGTGCCTCTGGGTGTTAGGATTATGTAGTTTTAACATTTACATTGATTATCTGTATTTTCTACTTAAAAAAAAGCCTATACGATTTAATCAATATGTTACCAATAGATAACAAAAGTATAGAATACCGTTTCTGCTCCTTTAATAGCGAGACTTTACTCTAATTTCATGGTGGTTCTAAGGTAGTAAGATGCAAAAAAGAGGTCCAGATGTGTGAAGAAAAGTGAGCAAAAAGTAATAATGAACCCACTTAAGAAATTACATGTCTGTATAAGTATTAAAGATAAAGCTTAGGCAGGGCGTGGTGGCTCAGGCCTGTAATCCCAGCACTTTGGGAGGCCAAGGAGAGTGGATCACTCGAGGTTAGGAGTTCGATACTAGCCTGGCGCCAACATGGTGAAACCCCGTGTTGAATAAAAACACAAAAATTAGCCAGGAATGGT
The DNA here is from genome assembly GCF_029281585.2 of Gorilla gorilla gorilla. Taxonomy (NCBI): domain Eukaryota; kingdom Metazoa; phylum Chordata; class Mammalia; order Primates; family Hominidae; genus Gorilla; species Gorilla gorilla. The sequence goes on along the minus strand of NC_073231.2, from coordinate 78,203,833 downwards.
GGGGCGCGCCTGTAATCCCAGCTACTTGGGAGGCTGAGGCAGGAGAATCACTTGAACCCGGGAGGTGGAGGTTGCAGTGAGCCGAGAGCTCCCCATTGCATTCCAGCCTGGGCGACAAGAGGGAAACTATGTCTCAAAATAAATAAATAAATAAATACATAAATAAGAAGAAATAAAAAGGTTAAGGATCTGACACAGAAATGCACACATTTTCTTCTCAACTATCAAAAGCACGAGGAAAATTTTTAAACTTCCCAGAGATGAGTTTTCTAAGTTTTATTTTCCAAACTTCACTCTTATTAACCTTTAAAACAACACTGGTAGATCATTTCTGAAGTGAAGTTTTAAAATATTCCCTTCACTGTCTGTAAGCAAAATATAACCCTTAGTTTTTCAATTTGTAATTTTTAGTTGAAGAAACAACTTGATAATGGGGACTAAGGGAAATAAAATTTCTCTGCGGGAGTCCCTGCTGAATGCCGCCCTGAGCTAGCGGGCGACGCTGCGCTTCCCCGCTGGAGAGCGCCGTCATCCCATCCACGGAGAGCTCAGCAGGCCACGTGCCGCGGCCTGCTGCGGGTTGCAGGGACTGCTTCCTGGCTGGCGGCACCGTTATTGTTCAATAAACACCTGGTTCAGAGACAAAGGTGGCCCTGTCAGTAGCTCTGAATAGCCCCAAGCTAGTTGCTGATCCTAACAGGTCCAATTAGCTGCTACTCATTTAGCAAAGCGGCCCGGGACCCATCCCGCTTCCCGCTCCACCTTCTGAAACTCTCCCTGCCTGGGTACCTTGGCTATGGGCTTTGCAGTCTCCCTTTAGCGGATCAAAGGTGTGTGGGAAAGAATGACGGCTGGATCCGCCTCCACAGGTCCTTACACAGCCGCACACATCACAGCCAGACCCAAAGCACTCATGGTGGTGAGCGAGAGCCCGAGGTGGAATTCCAGTGCCGGTCTCAGAACAACGCCTTGATTGCCGTGATTCGAAGAGCTATCTCAAAACATTTCGCTTCAGTGAAGTGCCTGAGAAGAAACACTCGTCACAGCTCACTCTGCTGCTGACAGTGGATGTACTCACCTTAGGTCCTCCCACTGCCAGGCTGCCTGGCCTCGGGAACACGCTGACACACACAAGAATACACACTGGCGCTGGCTTCCTTCCTCCTCACAACTAAGTATATTCCTGTTCTAGAAGTCCCCCAGGATCATGTTAGACAATGTGGGAAACAGACGGGCAGAAACAGAAAGGGAAGAAAGAGAACCCAATGTCCCCATGCAACAATTAGACTTTGGTGATGGAATTTTCTCATATTATAGAAGGTGCCTTGTCAACATCATGGGTAGTGACAATATAATATTCCATACTGTTCTCATTCATTTCTCATTCTCTAATACCTGTGGCCACTTGGTTTTTAATTTTTTGCCATTATGAGCATTATTGTACATAAAAATTTCCCCATATTTTTGGGTAATTTACTTTTTTTTCCTTTTTTTTTTTTTGTTTTTTGTTTTGGAGACGGTGTTTTGCTCTTGTTGCTCAAGCTGTATGTAGTGCAGTAGTGCGATCTCAGCTCACTGCAACTTCTGCCTCCCGGGTTCAAGCGATTCTTCTGCCTCAGCCTCCCAAGTAGCTGGGATTACATGCATGCACCACCACGCCCTGCTAACTGTATAGTTTTAGTAGAGACGGGGTTTCTCCATGTTGGTCAGGCTGGTCTCGAACTCCTGACCTCAGGTGATCTGCCCGCCTCAGTCTCCCAAAGGGCTGGGTTGACAGGCATGAGCCATTTTTGGGTAATTTTCTTAGAATTTATTTTGAAAGCAAAATTAAGTCAAATTTCAGCTTAATCAAAACTAGGTAAAAAGATGCTAGGTCAAGGGATATTGATACGTGTTGCTAAATTGTTTTCCAACAGAATTGGAACATCTTTTTTTTCTGTCCAGCAATCATTGACACTAGTTTATCAGATATCCACCAGCAATGTGTTATCCTTTTTTGGAAATATTTACACAATTTTATGTTAGACTATTACTGTAACTAAACTTTTCCCATGTGCTTGTTAACAGTATGTGGAAATTTTCCATGTGTTTCATCAACTTGCCGTGTCCATAACAATTTTTCTAATTGATTGCATGATTGCTTTATATAGCATAAATATTTCCTGTTGTTTCATTCAATTTTGATTTTTTGTAGATACATCTATTTTTTCATTTTTAGGTAGTTAAATATATCAGTTTTTAAATTTATTCTCTTGCTTTATTTATTAACCTTGGTTATTTGTTATTTTTATGTATTTTACTTTTCAAATTTATTTGGAATCCAGCTTCTGAAGGTACAAATTATTTTCTGTATACCAAAGCATGTGTCATTTTAGTAAAATGTTTTATTTCCTTTTGGATATATACTATGAATAGGATTGCTATATCAGATGGTAGTTCTGTATCAAGTTCTTTGAGAAATCTCCAAACTGTTTTCCACAGTGGCTGAACTACTTTGCATTCCCACCAACAGTGTATAAGTGTTCCCTTTTCTCCCCAGCCTCACCAGCATCTATTGTTTCTTGGCTTTTGCATAGTAGCCATTCTGACTGGTGTGAGATGGTATTTCATTGTGGTTTTGATTTGCATTTCTTTGATCAGTGATGTTGAGCATTTTTTCATATGTTTGTTGGCCGCTTGTATGTCTTCTTTTGAAAAGTGCCTGTTTCTGTCTTTTGTCCACTTTTTAATGGGCTTATTTGGTTTTTGCTTGTTGAATGAAGTTCCTTATAGATTCTGGATATTAGACCTCCGTTGGATGCATAGTTTGTGAATATTTTCTCCCATTCTGTATGTTGTCTGTTTGCTCTGTTGATAGTTTCCTTTGCTGTGCAGATGCTCTTCAGGTTAAGCAGGTCCCACTTGTCAATATACGTTTTCATTGCAATTGCTTTTGAGGACTTACTCATAAATTCTTTCCTAAGGCCAATGTCCAGAATGATGTTTCCTAGGTTTTCTTCTAGGATTCTTAGAGTTTGAGATCTTACATTTAAATCTTAAATCCATCTTGAGTTAATTTTTGTATATGGTGAAAGGCAGGGGTCTAGTTTCATTCTTCTGCATAGAGCTAGCCAGCTATCCCAGCAACATTTATTGAATAAGTAGTCTTTTCCCCATTGCTTATTTTTGTTGACTTTGTCAAGGACCAGATGGCTGTAGGTGTGCAGCTTTATTTCTTGGTTCTCTGTTCCACTGGGCTATGTTGTTTTGTTTTGTTTTTTACCAGCACCATGCTCTTTTGATATAGTTTGAAGCCAGGTAATATACTGATACCTCCAGCTTTGTTCTTTTTGCTTAGGATTGCTTTGGCTATTTGGGCTTTTTTTTGGTTCCATATGAATTTTAGGATATCAACTTAGGTTACATCAGTGGTGGATTGGATAAAGAATATGTGGTACATATGCACCGTGGAATACTACATGCAGCCAAAAGAAATAGTGAAGTCATGTCCTTTGTAGCAATATGGATACAACTAGAGGCCGTTATCCTAAGCCAATTAACACAGGCACAGAAAACCAAATACTGCATGTTCTTACTTATAAATGGAAGCTAAATACTGAGTACTAATGGACACAAAGATGGCAACAATAGATACTGGAGACTAATAGAGGGAGGAGGGCTGGAGTGGGGGAAGGATTGAAAAACTAACCTGGGTACTATCCTCACTATCTGGGTGATGGAATCATTAATATCCTAAACTTCAGTGTCAGGTGATCTACCCATGTAACAAACCTGCACATGTACTCCCTGAATCTAAAAGAAAAGTTGAAGTTGTTTTAAAAAATTGTTGAAAGAAAAAATAATAATAAATAAGTATGAGGAACATTTCTTAACAGTATTGTATAGTCCATCTCTTCCCCACTGATGTGGATGACTTTCTTCAAAGTATCTTAAGTTTTATGTAACTATAATCTATGTCTGAATGATATGTCCTCTTCTTTTTTCTTTTGTTCTCCAGCAACTTTTCTTGGTCAAAGAATGCAGAAGGATATACGGTGTCTGTGGTTTAATTAACAGGATCGTTTGTAAAACAACTTTACATTTATCTTATTTTTAAAATTCTTGCTTTTGAATAGCTGATGTATTAGAATAGACACTCTCCTATCCCATGCAAAAAGCTGTTAAAAAATGAGCAGCTTGCAAATCTATCATAAATGAGACATTGAATAAAACATTCTTACAGTGAGGTCTAAGAAGCAGTTCAGTCTAGAATTTGCTTCAGATACTTTTTGAAATAAAATATTCAAGGCATAAAAAAGCAAAACTCAAAATATCTAAAACAGATACCTACTGATATTTTTACCCTAGTCTCTTCCCACAGTTTTTATGTGTCTCTGTGCTCCACTGATTCAAACAAACAACAAGAGCAGTAGGCATCTTCTAACTAAAAGTTAATTTACTAGTCTTCAACTAAAAAGTCACAGTGGAAGAACAAATGTAAGGTGAAGAAAGCTTTTTAACCTTTCAGACTTAAATAATACTGTATTTCAACTTTAAAGAAAGGCTCCACCATATATTTTCTGCATTGACATTTTAAAATATATGAACAAGTCTTTGTGGTACAATATATACTTCAATATATCCAATATACCTTATATGAATTAAAAACCATGTCAACTTGATAACCGTAGTAAGGCATTTAAGTATTCAGAGGAGCCATAAAGAAATTTCTTAATGAGTGCTGTCCTTTTAATATTAACTGGATTTAGTAGGTTTCCTTAAAATGAACAGGAAACAGGCCGGGCGCGGTGGCTCACGCCTGTAATCCCAGCACTTTGGGAGGCCGAGACGGGCGGATCACAAGGTCAGCAGATTGAAACCATCCTGGCTAACACGGTGAAACCCCGTCTCTACTAAAAATACAAAAAATTAGCTAGGTGTGGTGGCGGGCGCCTGTAGTCCCAGCTACTCTGGAGGCTGAGGCAGGAGAATTGCGTGAACCCAGGAGGCGGAGCTTGCAGTGAGCCAAGATAGCGCCACTGCACTCCAGCCTGGGGGACAGAGCGAGACTCCGTCTCAAAAAAAAAAAAAAAAAGTATGCCAGGTCATGTCACTGGCCTGCTTGCGGCATTGCCCCTGGGCCTCCTGTTTCACTTAGAATAAAGACAAGGCCTTTGGCAAATTAGACCCCACCCCATCTGAGACTTCACCTCCTGCAACTCTGCTGTCCACCACCCTTACTCTAGCCACATTACTGCCAAGCATAATCTTACCATAGGGCCTTTGAACAGGCTATGCCTCCACCCGAACCACTTTTCCCGTTTATCTGATCACTCCTTCACCTTCAAGTCTTGATCAAATGACAGCTTCACAGTGACAACTTTCCAGTCCATCGTAATACAGATTATGCTTCCCCTCTACTCAGCCCCACCCCTTGATATCTGCCTTATTTTCCTTCATATCACTTATCACTTTCTAACTTTTTAAATATTTTAGATATTTATGATGTTTGTTGTTTGTTGGCTCCCCCTAAAATGTATGATCCAAGAATGCTGGGATTGCTGCTTGTTCTGTTTCCTGCTGTATCCCAAGCACACATTAAATCTCTTTGGTGTAAGACTCAATGACTTAAATACTTTTCAATTTTATCTCTTGGCTTGGTTTGATCATCCATATTTTTTTCATTCAAAAGGAAAACACTTCTATAGTTAATGTCACTATTGATACTTTTTTCATGAATAAATTTGTTTTCAAACAGTTTTACTGTACTTTATTTTCTATCTTGTGAATGTTTGAAAAACACTTTCAATTCTTTATTCGGCATTTTGGAGATTTGGTGTTTACAAATGTTGTTTTTACTTCTGAAATTAATTTTATTGCCAAAATATATTTTATCAACCTCAAGAAGTAATTGTTGATTATTCCTATGGAGAATTTGCCAGTTGAATAATATTTCTCCCATGATCTTTTCTCACTTTCCTCCCTTAATTAATTGAAATTATCTTGAACTAGCAGACCCATTTTTAAATTTTATAATTATGAATATCAATATACATGTCTTCTTAAATCATGTTTAATTAGCTTTGTTTTGGAAAGCGTTTATGACTATAACCATTGATCTACATATAATTACATGTTTATATGGTTCCAATGCTTGTCACAAACCTTTCTACTACTTGTTTTATTCCTGCTTCTTTGAAATTCATCATAGTTTTTTATGTAATTCTCAAAGGTACATTTTTTTAAAGGAAAACTATGGGAGATAAGTTTATTTAATTCCTTGCTCCTATAATCTTATCAATGGAACAATAACTTTGTTAGGCATGCAGTTATTAGGCAACAATGTTTCCTTTCTCTGGCCTCTTTTTGTGTGCCAATTCTGAGTCCTGGAGATATGGTTCCCTCCTCTCCTAGTATTCAATGCATGGAGGGTATTCCTGCCTTCCCTTCTTCTAGTAGATAATTTTTGATAGTGGTAATCTTTGTGATTGTTGTTTTTCTATCTAGAAGTTTGCATTATTTCTTCTTCTCCTTCGTCAACTCCTCCTTTTTCTTCTTTTTTTCCAAAACTCAACTTCTTAATAATTTGTACTAGTACCAAAAAGCTTCTTTACTTTAAGGGATGAGAGCTTTCCTTACCTTTAACTCACTTTTCCACATGCATATTTCTGATTGTTGCTTCTGCCCTTTTTCATTCTTGCCTCTTTTTTTATTTAACTTATCTTGTTTGTTCTTTCATTCTTTATCCTGAAATATTTCTTCATATACTGATGATGTATTTATATCCTGATCTTTCCTTTATTAAACTCCATAATTTTTACCTTAATCTTTTTTTCTAATTTCATACATATCCTTTTATATTTCTACCTTCATCTAATCTATCTCCTTGTCTTATATTCTTGTCTTTTATTTCTCATATGTTAGGACTCTTATTTGCAAGTGACAGAAACTGAAGCTGCACTGAGCCGAGCATACGGGAGCTTAATGGTTTATAATCCTAAAACATTATAATAGCGTGTGGAGTACCAATGCAATAACACATCAATTACACCATGAACACACCATTAAAAATGAGAATTTGTAGGACACTCAAGAGACATATAAAATGCTACCCTACTAGAGAAAAATGTGATAATATTAAATATAGGCTAAAAAAGATTCCTACTGTCAAAAAAAGTTGGTTATTTTACATCTATCCCAAGTTTAAGTCTGGTCATAATTACCCAAAAATAAATTTAACAAACAGGTCCCAGAGTTCACCTAATGAATAAAAACGGCTTAGCGGAGTTTTGGTTAAAAACCCTGTAGAAGTTGCATTTCAAACATCCACTAAATCACAGATGTTACTGAATTATTGGGCCACCCATTGAAATACCTAGCAGATGATATGGTCCATAAGCATCCCAGACATTTAAGAAGTATAGTGAACCAAACTCTCAATCAACAGAAGACTAATCACCAGGCCAATTAATTTGTGTAGGCTAAGGCTAAACTTACATCAAGCGCCAATACTGTGTATTCTGTGAAGATCAATAGAGAAAGATCTTCTTCCCTTCTTGTCCTCACCCTACTCTGGACCTCTGGATTCCCAATCCCCTGAAGGCAAATATCCATTATTATTGTGGCTCAATTTGTACTTTGACAAATATTGACATCTATTTCAAAGAGACTGCAAAGAAATCTGGTGTTCCCCTGAGTTTTGTTTTCATCTTGCCTTTCTCAAGCATAAATTAAGATATTATGTTAAATGTTTGTTTTTGTAGCCTAATTACACTGAATACACTGTCGTCGATAGTGTTTACATACTGCAAGCTACTTAACATATTATATATAGTAGGAAAGATGTGTTTAAATATTTTGCATGGCTTATACTTGTATATCTCAAAAATAGACTTGAATTGTTATCAAGCATTGCCATTAGTATGCTTTTTTCAGTTCTAATCAAAATATATCATTTTATTATGCTTTCCAGTTTTACTCTAGAAAATGTTGAACTGTAACTGCACATTCAAGTTTAATGTACTGCTTCAAAAGCAATTTGAGCGATCTTTTATCTATAAATATTATAATTTGGTGGTGGTGTATGTGGAACAGAAAATGCTTGTTCAGGACGTGGCAAATACAGCCACCTGCCTGGGACAGTTCAGGGAGGCGGGAAGACCTCCAGGCTGGAGGGGAAATTAGGGGATGCTTCCGAGGGCAGGAGGCAGACATAAAGAAAAATCGTGGAGGTGATGTGGGAGCATAATTCATGGCTTTGGGTGCCAGGAAAGGAGGTGAAAATCCTAGGAAAATCCAAGTAGGGTGAATGAGATTGCAGCAAATCCATAACACTATTGAAAGGGGAATCCCCTGTTCTCTAGAGTTTAAAGGCCCTTGTTTATTCACTGATAGTTGGCAGGCTAATTATGGGCTCTGGTTTTCTGCTCCTTGAGGGAAGTGCCCTCTGGACTCATAATACTAACAATAAACAACTCCACTTTGTAGGGCTTGAGTTGAGTTACGGTTTTTATTTTAGAGAAATGGATTTTTTCCCCTAATACTCAGACCCAGACCTGTCACAGATTTCGGTGGTTTCACAGAGACTCCTCCAAGTCTACGGCACTCTTGGTCGCTTTGCTTTATGGCAACAACATGCCCTCCATCTGCTTGATATTCTTTCACTTGGTTTGGTGAAATAGAAACGTGATGCTGAGGCCTGTGTTAGTTGAGAGTTATGTTCTTGGAGTGGCAAGACTCAGGGTCCAGGGCATCTGCTCTTGGAGTAGCTCCCTTGTGACCCGGATATTTGCCGCTAGGCGATCTTTCCAGGTCAGCATCTCATGTGCAGGAGACACTCGTCCGTTCGATGCCTCTGACCGCACCGTCCTTGCTTCTAGTCTCACCTGGACACCAGGAGCTGCCTCTTGCTATCAGCACTCAGAGCAGATGCAGCCGTTTGGTGCCTGTGCGAGGTTGCAAGTGTGTGGTTGGATGGGAGGCTTCTCCTCGACCCCCTGGTCCCATGTCTCATGCATAGAAGAGGAAAGTCAGGGCCAGAGGTCACCTGGCCCGTTGAAGGTCCTTACTCCAGGAGCAGATCCTCAATGGGAGTCCAGATTTCAGGTGCACAAGGCGTGCGGTCTTTCGGCAGCTCGCGCCACCATGAACGTGGTGTGTTTCCACTCCATGCTTCTCCTACGGAGGCCATTCCACCGCCATGGCATAACCAGGGAGGTGGGCGAGGCCGGGGCCAGTTCCTCACGGTCGGGGGAACTAAGGGACCTGACTCCAGCAGGTCCTGGATTACCTTGATGCATCCCAGGGGGAGAGGTTGGGTTCTGAAGATTGGAGGAGTGTTTGATTTATTTACATGGGATTTCTTGCAATACATGTTGTGAATAAATTTTCTTTATAACTGTTTCAGTATAAGTAGATACTGATTATCTATAAGAAAATTCTACAATCCTTTCAAAAATACTAAGTAAAATAAGAAGTAGAAAGTGTTATCTCGGCTGGGCGCAGTGGCTCACGCCTGTAATCCCAGCACTTTGGGAGGCCGAGGCGGGCGGATCACGAGGTCAAGAGGTGGAGACCGTCCTGGCCGACATGGTGAAATCCCGTCTTTATTAAAAATACAAAAATTAGCCAGGCGTGTTGGTGCATGCCTGTAGTCCCAGCTACTGCAGAGGCTGAGGCAGGAGAATCGCTTGAACCTGGGAGGAGGAGGGTTGCAGTGAGCCGAGATTGGGCCACTGCACTCCCGCTGGTGACAGAGAACGACTGTGTCTCAAACAAACAAACAAACAAAAAACCAAAAACGTGTTATCTCTTGAAATTTTTAACTCTGAAAATCCACCCTCTACACATCTTACATAGAACAAGACAGGCAGCCACAATGTGCCATATGTGTTGATATAATACCGCTTAATGCTGGCACGTGTAAGATCTGTGTCCCTTCTCTGTGTTCCAATGAGCAGACAAAGCTTGAAAACATTAGAAATGTAGAAAGAACTTAAACTTATTGCAACTTACTCTTTATTCCCACTGCTAATCACACTTTATCGTCTTATTTTTATGTAATTTTTCTTCTTCCAGGTGGCCTTTAGCTTGAAACTCAATTGTATAGAAATGAAGTATATTATTTTATATAAGATATGCCTTTAAATTGATATTACATGTTCATGTTACATTCAATAGAGAGCGACTTTATTCTTGGCACAAACAGTCCCTGAGAACATTAAGCTCACTGTTGACCTCAATCGTGGTCATTGTTTTCTTGTGTGTATTTGTTGCACAATGACTTTAAATATAATGTCTGAAAAATCACAGCACAGGGCTGTGAATACTGGTTGCCCTGTATAGCTGGAGATTTATAGCTCCTGTCAGTCTCCCAGGGATCTCTGAGATGGATTTAAGGTGTGAGTGGTCTCCGCACTTTCTGGGCGGCTTTCTCTTCTCTACCCAGTGAAACCGACTGCTGTGATGAGCTGGGGTTGGAGCTGTGGGTGGGGCTGTCAAGATACTCTTGTTACTATGATCAATCATAGCCAGGTCCATGAAGCAGTTGCTAGTTGAGCTCAGCAATGGGATTAGCCCCTTTTTTCAAGTACTTATTTAGTTTTATAAATTTTAGTCGACAAAAATATATATGTAAGGTGTACAATATGATGTTTAGAAATAAGAATACTTTGTGGAATAGCTAAATCAAGCTAATTAACATATGCATTACCTCACGTTTTTTGTCGTGAGAACAATGAAATCTACTCTTAGCAATTTTCGAGAATATGATACATTGCTATTACCTGTAGCCACCATGAAGTGCAATAGAGCTCTTAAACTTGCTCCTCCTCCTTGTCTGAAATTTTGTATCTTTTGTCCAACCTCTCTCAATTCTGTCCCTCAGCCTCATCCTCCGCAGCCTCCCTTCCCCTCTCTACTCCCATTAAGTTTGAGTGTCTTCAGGTAGGTGAGATCTTAGGGTGCTCGGCTTCATGCATCTGGCTTATGTCACTTAATACCATGCATTCAGGGTTCAGCCCTGCTGCCAGAGACAGCAGGGTTTGCTTCTTGTTTAAGGATGAACATCGCTGCTGTGTTCATGTTCCACCCCATTATCTGTGTGTCAGCTGATGGATGCTTAGGGTGATTCCATGTCGTGTTTGTTTCTGTGAACGATCTCATTGATGCCTCATGCATGCCACCTGAGTCCCGCATGGCTGGTGCTCTCTGCCTCTGAGACCCCTGGCCAGCATCCGGGCACAGGGGCCTGCAGGGCAGATCCCAGCCCCACTGCCTCCAGAGTCTCCACACTGAGCACCTTGCAGCCTGCCCTCCTGGCACAGCTGCCTCCAGGAGGAGCCGCTATGGGAACGTTTTTGTTCTCAGTAATTTAAGGTGCTTGCTGAGAGCCTGATGAGAAGGAATTTGTAGCATAGGAAGCCTCCGGTGAAATTTCTCCTTGGCATTATTGGGACCAAATCCCCATAGTGTCACATTCAAGTCAACGCAACAAATGTGAACTGAAATGTCGCAGTGTACCCGATCCTGTGGCCCCCGAGTGCCCTGTCGCTGATGGTCGGGTGTTCTGGGTGCGGACCAAGGAGGAGCCGGTGGCAAAGGCTCCTCAGGCAGGCCCTGGGCTCCATGGGCGGCTTGTGCTCCGCGATTTTGAGGCCATTTGCAGCAGCTCCGCCAGCCCACCGCTCTGAGCTGCAGCCGCTGCCAGCCACAACAGCACCACCACGAGTGTCTTGGGGGCTTTCTTCAGAGGAGGCTGTCAGCGTCCTCAAGTTCCAGGCGCTCTAGCCTGCTACAACAGGCTTTTTCCCACCTGCGGCCTCTCCTCAATGGCCTAAAAGCTTGGCCAACTCCCACAAAGTTTGGCAGTAACACAGGCTGTCACTGACATTTGTGGCGCCAGGACTTGCCCACGCGGGTTGCAAACGTCAGCCACTGTCTGTGCCACGTGCAGTGACGCCGCCCGAGGTGCGCACAGTGCGCACACCGCACGCGCACGCCCGCGTAACGGCTTGGCTTGGCACGCCTCGCTTGGCTTGGCTTGGCGTTAGTCGCTTGGCTTGGTGGTCCTCGTTTGGATTGGCTTTACCCTGGCATTCCTTTGCTGGGCTTGACCTTTTCTTGCTGGGCTTGGCATTCCCCTGGCTGGGCTGGGTGTTTCACCGGTGGGGCGTGCACTTTCCCTGGGTGGTGGAGGGGGCGTGGGCTCTCCCCGGGTGGTGGGGGGACGTGGGATCTCCCCAGTTGGTGGTGGGGGAGGGGTCGTGGGCTCTCCCAGGGTGGGGTTTTGGCTGGGATTGACCTTTCTCCCCTAGCAGATTGGAAACTCGTAGTTTCCCGCTTTTTGGTGAAACTTGTTGACAGGCACCATCTGCTCGCTACTACCAGGCTGTTGAAAGCAGATGGTGGCTGAGGTTTCTCCAAAGCTGGCTGCCTCCCCTATGAAGAAGCCCTTTGGCTTCAGGGGCAAGATGGGCAAGTGGTGCTGCTGCTGCTTCCCCTGCTGCGGTAGAAGCGGCAAGAACAACATGGGTGCTTGGAGAGACCACGACGACAGCGCCTTCACGGAGCCAAGGTATCACGTCCGTCGAGAAGATCTGGGCAAGGTCCACAGAGCTGCCTGGTGGGGTGAAGTCCCCAGAGCGGATCTCATCGTCATGCTCAGGGGCCCTGGCATTAACAAAAGGGACAAGAAGAAGAGGTAACCGGGCCTGGGGCTGGGAGGAGGCGGGACCTTGGGGGATGGGCTGGGACGTGCCCTCGTGTGTGTGTGTTTGTGGGGGGGCGCCCTGGCTTTCTTGCCTCCTCAGGTCCCACGCCACCCGGTGTGTAGATACTTCAGAGAGGTCGGGGCACAGGCCTCTTTATGAGCAGCAACACAAAAACAAAACTTTAGTTGATTTCCAATCCCATAATAATTTCCCTTATGGAACACTTAAGAGACTGTTTTAAAGTGATTTAACTCTCAAAATTAAGTCGATGCAGCAGATTATTTTTAATGTACACATTTTAAAACAATGTTATATACATTATAGAAAGGAGTATAATGAGAACTAAGTCCCACAATATATCAACTTCTGAGATTAAATATTCTTCAGATAAAATCCAATATGCATTTTATATCAATGTACCCCTATATAAATATGTTCTTTACTGAGGAACCTTAGAAGGAAACTGAAATGGGAAGATGGTTCGTGTCCTTGAATAGGAAGATTTATTTTTCTTAAGATGTGAGCTCTTTTGTGTTTATCACTTTTCACTTTTACCCAAGCCAAATAAAAATAGTAAAGTTTTAACATTTTAAAATTACACATGCTGTCTTTTACTATTGTGATAAATGTTTGTGACAGAATGGAAAAAGACTTGCTCTTCCAGATATCAAAATGTGCATGTGCTATTTCCACAAATTGTTTACTAACAGCTCAAAAGACATAAATAAATAGAACAGAATACAAAATCCAGAAATACCCAAATATATGAATTTAGAACTTGATAGTGGTGATGTTTCATAGAAGTATAAAAAGATGAATTATTCATAAATGCATGCTGTTTGGAGAAAACTAGCTAGATTTTTTATGTCACAAAAATAAGTTCCTGGGGTATACCTTAAAAATTTTAGATATACAAATTAAGAAAAGTACCAGAAGGAAACACAAATGTCTATTTTTATATGCAGATATATTTTATGTTCACAAAGACCTAAGAACCTCAAAAGCAAGTATTCTGAATGGTGGTTTGGCAAAATAAAAATTAAAACACCCTGTAAATAAGAAAAAAATTAACAAAGGACAAAACACTTGCAAAACATGTATTTTAATTTTACAGAGAATTCTTTCAAATCAACAAGAAGACAACTAAATAAAATAAGCTCAATTTAAAATTGGGCAAAGTACTTTTTTGCATGTCTACCAGTGACCTATGCACATAGGAGAACATAGTGTTCCTGATAAGAGAAGGAATTTAAATTAGAAGAGAAATGAAATGCTCTTTTCTATCTAAGTTAGAAGAGGAATGAAATTCTGTTTCTATCCACAAAGTTTGTGAGGATGAAGAACAGTGGTACTTATACAGCTTCTTAAGGTTTAAGTTGCTGTGACTTTTCAAATAGACATTTTGGTGGTAAGAACCACATTTTAAAAATGTATATGCCTTTTACCCATCAATTCCATTATACTGAAATATCTTTTGGAAATAGATACATCTGCTTTTCTTAGTATTGCTTAAATAGCAGTGTATTGAGAAGAACTCATGTAAAGATCTTATGAACAAATTTCAGTCCATCCATATGATGGAATAATATGTAACCATTGAGGGTGTCAATAGATACAGAGATATGTTGACATGCAAAGATGTACTTAGGTATATATCAAGTGAGAAAAAAATCAGTTATACGCAAACAGAATCTGCTCTTGTGTTAGCTGAAAATATGTCAAAAATATGATAAAACTTATTTCTGGGGATTTGTATTGTAAGTGAAGTTTTTCCCTTTATCTTATCTGCGATTTCTGCAATGAACATCTGAAAAGTTTTAGTTAAGTTTCACTAGTAATGAAATAATCCTTGGGAAGAGAAGGAATATGCTATTTGCATATATACAACTAATTTCTCACATTCTATTATTTATTTTTCTTTCTGTGGATGCGTATCTTCTGTGAATTTTTTTTTTTTCGACACGGAGTCTCACTCTGTCACCTAGGCTGGAGTGCGGTGGTGCGATCTCGGCTCACTGCAACCTCTGCCTCCTGGGTTCAAGTGATTATCCTGCCTCAGCCTCCTGAGTAGCTGGGATTACAGGCACGTGCCACTACGCCATGCTAATTTTTGTATTTTTAGTAGAGATGGGGTTTCACCATGGTGGTCAGACTGGTCTCGAACTACTGACCTCTTGATCTGCCTGCCTCAGCTTCCCAAAGTGCTGAGATTACAGGGGTGAGCCACCATGCCTGGCCTCTTCTGTGAACTTTCATTCTTTTCAGAAGTAGAGGGAATCTGTTTACCTGTTACTGTAGATTTTATTGTGTATACATTTTATTATATAATTATCTTTTCATTGTATATAGATTAACATGTGTAAGAAATATGGATTAATTATTTTAGTTATATATGAAAATTAAAATAGCAAATATAAATGATTATTACTATTGCAAATGTATTGCTGTACTATACAGGAGTTTTCTTTGAAAATATTGAATTCTTCAGCTGTGTTTATCCATTCTTTCAATCGATTTATTCATCAAACATAAGCCAGACACCTATTATGTGGCAGGCATATTCTACTCTCTCTCAGGATCCTTCTATCTTTGAAAATTTCATGTTTCCCTGCCAGGCCTGAGCAAACTGAGAGATTTAAAATTGGACTATTAGGACTTAATCTCAATTGACGCTTTTCCTCCCTCCTTTCAAACAAAAGCGTTTCGGAAGGTAGAAAATAATAAAATGTAAACTTTAACTGCCTTTTTGAAAATTTATAACAGTCATGGGTAAAGACTAGTTTAGGACTTTTAAGAACTAAAACATGGTACTTAAACAGCATGGAATATTATGCAGCCATAGAAAAAGAACAAGAGCATGTCCTTTGCCAGTGACTTGGATGGAGCTGGAGGCCATTATTCTTAGCAAACTAACCCAGGAATAGAAAACCAAATACTGCATGTTCTCACTTACAGGTGGGAGCTAAATGGTAAGAATGCACAGACACCTAGAGGGGAGCAACACACACTGGGGCCTATCAGAGGGTGGAGGATGGGAGGAAGGAAAGAAGCAGGAAATAAAACTAATGGGTACTGGGCTTAATACCTGTGTGATGAAATAACCTGTACAACTAACGCCCTTGGCACACGTCTGCCTATGTAACAAACCTGCACACCCTGCAGATGTACCCCTGAATATAAAAGTTGAAAAAAAATTCCACAAATAGTTTCATAAATCCATTTTAAAAAATAAAATTTATAACAATCTTAAATCCTAATATTAATGATTGTAAATATCTGACTTACATACATTCTACAAATCTAAGTATTGAAAAAAATTAGCTACACCTATTCATTTGAATTCCACATTTTCTTTGGCTTAAAGATTTTTGAAAACCAAAGTAAGAATTAGTTTATTTTAGAAATTTGTTTTTGTTTTCACCTCAGCCCTCTTAATGCATAGTTCTTTTAAGAACTAAAATTCATCTAAATGTCAGTCATCTGACCAGAACTGCCCCAGACCTGTTATAGATACCATATTCTACTTAATGTAAGGCACCATAGATTTTATGATGCCCCATTATTTTATGTCACAAGAAGAGAGTTATTTAAATGCCACCAATTATAGTAAATCGTGAATTATAAGCGGTATTCCAGTGTAAGAAATGTGAAAACATGGAGACAATGAACATCTTAGAATCAATAAAATACAATGTTATCTGTAATCTTTAAGACATATCTCAAAGTGTAGGTGTAATTGTATCATGTCACTTATTTCAAATAGTCTTCATTAAGTAGTAGTATTAATACAAATTATAATATCTGACAATTATTGAGCTGTTATTTGTGTTAGGAACTATTCTACATATTTTGTGTAGAGTCTCATTTAAGCATTATAGTGGTTTTCTGTGAGAAAGCTATTTTTTGCATCCCCATTTTATTGATGAGGAAATTGAGACACAAAAAGACTAAGCAACAGCTAGGAAGTGACAGAGCTTAAAACAGTTTTCCAGCTCAAGTTGAATGTAATCCAAGGGCTGCGCTCTTTCTGTTCTGATACTCTGCTCTTTCGTTAACACAGTGAGAATAAGAGGTAATAAATAGTGTGCTTTCTTCACAGGAATATTAAATATTTGTTTTGAAGGCAGGGATAGCATGCTATTCAGCATTTGCAATTACATGAGTCATTGGTATGGCTTTAGATAGTGCATTACAATTTCCTAAAAAGTCTCTCACTCTCTTAGGACTGCTCTACACTTGGCATGTGCCAATGGCAATTCAGAAGTAGTAAGACTCCTGCTGGACAGACAATGTCAACTTCATGTCTTTGACAGCAAAAAGAGGACAGCTCTGATAAAGGTATGCAGTAGCCAACTATATCAGCATGAGGTAGATTTAAGATAATTAAAAAAATGAGTTTTCTCATGTAAATATAACTTGGTGAAATCTGTGGAATGTTTATTTTGAATTCCTAGGATTTACAATTGATTTCTTGGTCTAATACTGACAGGCCGTACAATGCCAGGAGGATGAATGTGCGTTAATGTTGCTACAACATGGCACTGATCCAAATCTTCCAGATGTGTATGGGAATACTGCTCTACACTATGCAGTCTACAATGAAGATAAATTAATGGCCAAAACACTGCTTTTATACGGTGCTGACATTGAATCAAAAAACAAGGTATAGATCTACCAATTTTATTTTCAAAATACTGAAATATATTTGTTTTAACATCGACTTGTGTAAGGGTCAGTTTGCCATATTTGGAAGCTCAAGCATAACCTGAATGAAAATATTTTGAAATGACTTAATTATCTAAGATTTAATTTTAAATATTGTTACTTTTAAAGAGGCATCAGCAGGTACAGCTTTTTTTATGCACTTGTGGTAAAATTTTTTTGAAAACACTGAATTTGTAAAAGGTAATACTTATTTTTTTTCAATTTTTCCCTTCCAGGTTTTCTTTTCCCTAATCAATGTAAAATGACAAAATTTGCCCTGGAAGCAAGTTTTTCATTAAAACTCTAAGAAAACTAAAACATGTTTCAGTGAATAGAAATCTTGCTGCTTTGGCAAGTTCCTAAAAAAAAGTAATAGATATGAAGTGATGTATCTTTTAGTGGCAAGGCTTAAGATATTTCTGATTGCTTATAAGGCAGAAATAGAAAATGAAAAGGAGAGCAATCAGAAATATTGAGGCCAATTTGGAAATTAGGTAATGGAGGAAAAAGACCATGAAGAGATTCTGTGTGTGTGTGCTTTTTTTTGTTGTTTGTTCATTTCTTTCCTTTGCGTGGTGAAACAAGGTTCTCTTCAGTTTTAGAGAATGACAGTTTTTTAGTTTGGGAGAGGGAGTTAGTGGGTTGTAAAGTGCCTAGAGATTAATTTTAGGAGCCCTCTGAGGAAGCAGATTGGCAGTGAATAGGTGGTAATGTAATGGGAAACCCTTGAGCAGAGGGAATATCAGGGAATTATTTGACTGATTATCCTATTGTGGTAGAAATGGCCACTTAGATAGAGTCTAAACTCTGCTTTCAAATCTAGAATGTCTTGATGGGAAGGTGGGAGATAAAGAGCTTATAAGTAATAAGATCAAGTCGGATTTTGAGTTTACTAGGCCCTGTTCTAACCCCATCCAGGAAAATTAAGTGGTGTTTTCAGCAAATGAGTCTCTCACTCTTTCCTTTTTTTTGGCCAAAAGCTCAAATGATAAAGGGAATTGGCCATGTGGGTGAGAGATGAGACTGAAGTAATTGTCTGTTGCACTAGTTTTCAACTAGACTTGTGCATCTCAGTACCTTGAGGAACATTTTAAAATAATCTACAAGCCTAGACCCTCTCCTGAAGATTTTGATACAGTAAGTCTAATAAAGCCTGGATATGTCCATTTAAAAATGTTTCCTTGAAGGCAGGCATGCTGGTTATGGATGCCTCCCTCCCAGCTGCTAGAGAGGCTGAGGTGGGAGGATTGATTGAGCTCAAGAGTTTGAATCTAGCATGGACAACATAATGAGACCATGTCTGTAACAACAATGACAGCAACAACAACAACAACAACAACAAATTCCTTAAAATGCAGATACACTTCTGCTTAAGAACCACTGAATAGATAAGTGTAATATGTAAATTCTCATATCTCAGAAACTTAAGACATCTCTAGAAGAGTTGGAGTTGGATATGTGCAAATTCCTTTAAATCTTTCCTTTCCAATAATATTAGTTTGACTTTCTCTTTCTCTTTCTTTCTTTCTTTCTTTCTTTCTTTCTTTCTTTCTTTCTTTCTTTCTTTCTTTTTCTTTCTTTCTTTGTTTCTTTGTTTCTTTCTTTCTTTCTCTCTCTTTCTCTCTCTCTCTTTCTCTCTTTCTTTCCTTCTTTCTCTCTTTCTTTCCTTCTTTCTCTCTTTCTCTCTTTCTTTCTTTCTTTCCCTCTCTCTTTCTTTCTTTCTTTCTTTCTTTCCGACTGGGTCTCACATTGTTTCCCAGGCTGGAGCACAGTGGCGCAATCACAGCTCACTGCAGGCTTGACCTCCCCAAGTACAGGTGGTCCTCCCACCTCCAGTTTTTATTTTATTTTATTTATTTATTTATTTATTTATTTATTTATTTATTTATTTAGTAGAGATGGGTTTTTTGCCATGTTTCCCAGGCTGGTCTTGAATTCCTGTGGTCAAGCGATTCAGCTGCCTCAGTGTCCCAAAATGCTACGATTACAGTTGTGAGCCACCATGCCTAGCCTAGTCTGACTTTCTTCTCTGTGGTTGGGACATTAAAATGAATATTATTGGTAGTATCTATCAGCTTACAGAATAATACCTTTTCCTTCCTACCATCAGTTATTCACTGCCATTCAGAAGGTCTTTAGAAATTTGCAGCGAGTATTCTTTCAATAAGTAGAGGCTGGCCCTCTCAGGATTTTGTGTCTATTTGTTATTCAAGTGCTTAAGTCAGTAAGTCATTACTAAGAGCAGAGTTTTCTCAATTAAAATTGTAGCAAATTCTAAACCATTTTTGTCAATTAAAGCCATATTATGGACTATCCAGTATGTCTCTTAAGTTTGTAGAACTTTGGCATAATCAGGATGGTAGTATTAAACACTAAAAACCATGCAGTTATTAAGAATACACATAGGAATTCTGTTAATTTAGTTTCAGCAGTCCTATGAACTGATTATTTAGTTAACAATCAGGAAAATTAAATATAAATAGATTTCAAATGAATAAATATGGGAAAAATTCTTGAAATGGGCAGTATGAGCCTTAATAGCAATTTTTTACTGCACATTGGAGCTTGATTTTTTGGGTAAAACATCTGAAACTGAAGAAATATTTTACATGCAAATTCTTGCTTTATACACAGCAATTTGTCACAGGGTTTGAGGATATAGAGATAAAAGATACAGACCCTGCCCTCAAGAAGATTTTTGTTTAGATGGGAAAAATTATTATCATCCAATAATACCATGTCACAAATGCTGGGATAGAGTCAAAGATTCTTGAAACCAGTAAATGTTTAAAGTGAGTTTTCAAGATGACCAGGGTTAATGCGGTGAGGCAGAGGAGGGGTGTTTCCAAGGGAAGGAGCAGTGTGTGGGAAAGCACGGAAGAGTGAGAAGAAAACAACTACATTTTATTTACTTTCTATGAGTATAAGTCCATAGGATCTTTATATAAAGTTTCCAATTCAGTTGAGAAATATATAATTTTTTCAGTTACATATTATTTTTGGTTTCTATTGTTTTACAGGGTGGCCTCACACCACTTTTGCTTGCTGTACATGGACAAAAACAGCGAATGGTGAAATTTTTAATCAAGAAAAAAGCTAATTTAAATGCACTTGATAGGTTTGGAAGGTATAGTTATTTCTTTTAATCTCTGTGTTGTTCTAGATTGATAGCAGTCACTCAAGTCATAAATATTAAATTAATAATACTAACTTATACTTATTGGGACATAGTGATCAGTAGCAACACAAATCAGTTAAGTAGAAAAAAACAGTTATTTAGACTGGGCAACATAAAGAACAGTTTTAGTAGGACTCATTTTATTATATTGACTGATGTTATTTGTTATGTGATATTATTGGTTGTATGTTCTTATGTTAGCTAAAGGGATTTCATATTAGTTTTAGAAAGTGTGAACTTTAACTTTCAGTTATGACTCAGTCTTGAACTTCTTAACCCTTTCTAGTAGTTTTTAACCTCTGCTTCTTACATGGTTTTCCACTAAATATGCTATATTAAACATAAATAGGAGTTGCAAATCATTTTGTCTTTTGAATAACTCTGCTTTAAGTTGCTTTCTTTAAAGAATATTAATGTTAGCTTATCCCTACTTGACAATCAATTGCTATTCCCACATACTGTGGGTTCATCAGCTTTTTTCCCTTTTTATTTCCAGTGTATTTTGATGTTTTTATTTTTAATTAGTATGGAGAGAGGGAGCGAAGATAGTCTTAAGTGGATACACTTTTCCTTTTATGAAGGCAAGCCATACGTGGGTGATAAAGAGAAAAGAGCTAGGCTTTAGATTCACGCAAGACTGGGTTTAATTCCTAGCTTTCTTACTTGCTAGGTGTGTGACATTGTGAATGTTATTTACCACCAAATATGTTGTCATGTATGAAAAGGAGGAGAATATAGCCTTCAAAGTTAGCTGTGCATAGTAAGAAAGATATATGTATATATATATATATATATACATATATCTTTATATATATCTTTTTATAGCACTTAATTCAGGGCCTAGCACATGCTTATTGGTATTCATTAATGGAAACTACTATGACCACTATTCTTACCATTTGTTATTACTGCTTTCAGCATGCAGATAGCTCTTATTTATCTGATCCCTAGCTGATTTTCTATTACAGTGTATCAGTCTAGGGACCTGGGAAGAAATCTTCACTTAAATCTTTGTCTACTTCAGATAAGCAGCCCTAGCATAGTTTCTTGCCCATCAAAGGCCTTTAAATTAGTAGCTTCTACTACACAATACCCCACTGAGATAAGAGGTTTCCTTTTTGTCCCTTCCGTTTAACCTTGATGGTACTTTATAAAGATGAACCCTTGAGCACCCAAGATGCTTATGTCTTTTAGTACATGTAAATGTTTAATTCTGCATGGATGGGCAAGATATTAAATTGGTAAAGTATATTGAATTAGCTTTTAAAATCACTTAAATTTCCTAAGGGAGAAATTATCTCTATATTATTTTAGAACTGCCCTCATACTTGCTGTACATTGTGGATCAGCAAGTATAGTTAGTCTTCTACTTCAGCAAAATATTGATGTATTTTCCCAAGATGTATTTGGACAAACTGCTGAAGATTATGCGGTTTCTAGTCATCATAATATGTAAGTGTTTACATTAAAAGTCTAGTTAAAACTACATTGAGGTTTAAAATAATTATAATGATTGCATCTTATATATCAGGTGAGATGTGATAGATTGGTTCAGGTAGTTTTAGAGTGGCTATGAGTTAGTCCACTGCATCAGCTAGAAATGAAACAAAAAACTAGACTAGTTAGAAGTACCAATGGGTACAGGATTCTTTATCTCAGGACTTTTAAGACCTTTATCCTTAGAGATTCCAACATTGTTCATTTCATTCCATGTATAACACCTATGCATGGGATAAGACATAGTGTCATATCTTTAATTTTTCTAGTTAGTTATTTGGGTCTTGAAATGTCCAGTTTAGGAGAAAGTCTTGTACTGTCTTCTGGGTGCTGTCTCCTACATACTCCCTGAATTTTTCGAGAACCAAAGGGATTCACTAAGTCCAAGGAAGACAGTCCTTTTTTTCAAGTCATAAGGAGGAGAAAAAAAGGACATTTTAATCATTCTTTTGTTTCTGTTGATTCTGTTGCTGCATCGTTGCCACTGAAACTGGTCCTGCTGCCTGGTAATGGTTGACCTTTGACATCAAGATGCCCTTACTGATTCAAATCCCTCAAGTCTTCATGGTGATCCATACATGGACTTCAAAGTTATAAAATTTTTTACATTCACATACCTATGCCTATGTGCTCAGCCATTGTTCCCAAAGCACCAGCACCCTGCTCTGGCAGCTTAGCATCCTGGCTTTATCCACACAGAAAGTGAGCAAATTGACCCTTCCACCCACATTCAAAACCTGATGTGGAACCCACATGTTATCCTACACTTAACTGAGACTGTCATGGTAAGAGATCCTTTGAGTCCCATGTTGGTTTTTTCTCTAGCAGATATTAGCTGGGCTTGTTCTAAACTGTCAGAGAGGTTCAAATAATGTGGCAGAAAGAGGTCAGTGTTTGTTTATTCTTCTTTGCTACCATATCTGTACCCTGAGGCACATTTATATCGTGTATAGTACCTTAGGCAGTAGAAAGTCCCATATTAACCTTCCCCAGAGCAGTGAGCACCCAGTTGTAGTTGACCCCTTGAATGATCCATTTTCCAAAATAATGAGAATCTCCCAAGCTACTTGCATCTCTTCCTCAAGATTTAAAAATATTTTCAAATTCTACCTCACTGGAAGATACTGAAGAGATTTTTCAGGATCTCAAGTAGGTTAGATGTACTTAGAGCCAAACCTTGTCCATGACTCATCACTGTCCATGTGTAAAAGTAGAGCTTTGTGCTTGCTTAGGCAGCACATATCCTAAAATTGGAACAATACAAAGAAAATTAGCATGGTGCCTGCATAAGGAGGCTGAACCAATTTTTGAAGGATTCCAAGTTTTGTGCAGTCACTGGAAGGTCATTTGACTATCTTCTGACTAGCTCCAAGGAAATGGTGTGAATCAAAGCAAAATGGGTGCCACCTAAATATTGAAATTGTGATTTTTTGCTACAAAAATATTCATGTAAGGTGGTCTAAGAGATGACCCCAGAGCTGAATAATGTGTGGGGTGTTGTGTGAAAAATATATTGCCAGCATGTGACTTGAAAATTCTAGAAGGTCAACTTACAACTTCTTCATGGAACCTAAAAAAAAAAAAAAAAAAGTAGGGTTTTGGTCCCCCATGTCAGCTGGAGATGAGCACGGATATGAAGCATCATCCTAATAAACATCTGCTGGTTTAGAGTTTGAGTCTGTAGAGAAGGATCATTGGTCCAAGCCAGGTCTTGACATCCAGTGGATTTTCTGCCCTTGTTGTGATTGGTAAACTCCGTAATAGTGGGCAATCATGTTTTCTACTTTAATGAGATATTTATGAATAAATTTAGTTACAAACTATGAGATAGTTGAGATTCCTTGAATTATAAGCCATAAAGAGTAGGACAACTAATAAGGAAAATTAGGACTTAACATTTCCTGAAAATTACAACATTTGCATATTAGGGCCTATGAACAAAATATACATTGGGTTTTATTTGGGATTCCAAGATAATTTCAGTATAAAGTTTAGGAATAGATTATTTCATTGCTTTACTATTTTTCTGAGCATTTAAAAAATGTTATCTTGTTAAGTCTTCATAACAACCTAGTGAAATAAGGCAGCAAAGTCCTCACTTTGTAGAAATAACAACCTAGTGAAATAAGGCAGTGAAGTCCTCACTTTGTAGAAGAAGACATTGAGCCTAAGAGAAGTAACTTGTCCAAGAACAAGTTGAGCACTTAGGCATAGGTATGGATCAGCTGTTCATTATGGAGCTAGGCCTTATGCAGAGTTGGGACACTTTCTATTATGTCAAGCTAATGCAAGTTAGTTTATTGAGTCATAATGCCCTTGATTTATGAGTATTTCACCTTACTTTTTTCTTCTTTAATTAGAAGCTTAATGAGAGGTTTGTAGAATGTACACAGAACTGTATGGGATAATATTGTTAAGTTCTGATATTCTGATATTGTTTGAAATACTCAAAGAATTTTTGCATTTGGTAAGCATTTTTATATCAGTATTAAAATAGTAATTTTATTTATTACATTTTTATACATAGAATTTGCCAATTACTTTCTGACTACAAAGGAAACCAGATGCCAAAAAACTCTTCTGGAAATAGCAATCCAGGTAAGACTTCTGATAGTGAATTACTTTAGGTCAGTTGTCCCCAACCTTTTTGCCTTCCTGGCAGCAGGGACCAGTTTTGTGGAAGACAGTTTTTCCATGGACTAGGTGAAGGTGTGGATGGTTTCAGAATTATTCAAGCACATTACATTTATTATGCTACTTTATTTATATTATTATTACCTTATAATATATAATGAAATAATTATACAACTTACCATAATGTAGAATCAGTGGAAACTCTAAGCTTGTTTTCCTGCAACTAGATGTCCCATCTGGGGGCAAAGGGATACAGTGACAGATCATCAGGCATTACATTCTGATAAGAAGCACACAACCTAGATCCCTCACATGGGCAGTTCACAACAGGGTTCATGCTCCAATGAGTATCTAATGCAACCACTGATCTGACAGGAGGTGGAGAGCAGGCAGTAATATGAGTCATGGAGTGTGGCTGTAAATAGAGATGAAGCTTCCCTGGCTTGCTTGCTTCTCACCTCCTACTCTGTGGCATGGTTCCTAACAAGCCATGGACTGCTACCAGTCCATGGCCTGGGAGTTGTGGATGCTTGATCTGGGTGGTCCTATCACAGATAAAAAGGTAAAAGTAAGGAAGTTTTGATCACAAAAGAAGAGTGAAGCACAGGTTATGTTTCATATGCTTGTACCAACAAAGTCTCACTATTGCTGACTTTATTCCTCCTAATTTGAAATTGAAAGAGATAGATTTACTTTGTTGGAACAAGATGTATTCTTCTACCTGCTGGTTAATTGTCATGATAACAGTAATTTTGTTAGAACAAGATGCTTTGCTGCCATTCGCCAAAAGATTGTCATAATAAATACACAAATTGCCCAACTCTAGGCTCAGCAGATTATAATAAAAGTACAAAAATGTTTCACAGTAAGAAAAATGCTAGTATGCTACCTGGATGTGGACACCTAATGCATTGTACAATCCAGACTCTATAAGGACACCTTTAATTTAGCCCTATGTTTATCAAAGAGCTTCTGTAAGTTAGATTGTGTACATTGCAGGAGACAAAGATGGAATAGATGTAGTTCTGATCTTTAAGTTGCTCATAATAGAATACAGCTGCCTCTATTTCATTTCTCTGCCTTTTCAACAGAATTTACAAAGAAAATATTTTTATGTTTTCACTTGTCCACTTAACAAATAACTATAAAATGTCTTTTAGGTACTAAGCATTTTTCTAATGCTAGAGAACAGAAACAATTAAAAATACAGACAGGAGTTTGTCATTATCATTGTCATTTTTATTATGTTGCTACCTTATTCAGTGCTTACTGTGTGCTAGATGCCCACTGGAAGTTTATAATTTTGATTTATTGTATATTTTATTGATTATGTGCCAGACATATGTGATGAGGAATGAAAGCTTTAAAAAAAAGTAGGTAGGATTTAACGTAAGCATGCAGAGTGAGTAGAATTTTTCTACGTAAAGAAGTAGAAGAATGATGTTTGGCAGAAGGAACATGTAATGAGATTGCCTGTTGGGAGGAAGAGCAGCAAGTGCAAAAGACAAGAGCTTAAGCGAACTTTGTAGGGTTTATGAGCAGTTCACTTTTGCTAGTACAAAAAGTGTGAGATAAGAGAGGTTGGGAATGAGGTGAATACTTAGCTAAGGCAAGTTTATGATAGACTTTTTAATACTATTGAAATGAGTAGGTCTTATTCTGGGGGCCACGGGAAATTTACCTTCGATATCTTCCAGTGAGGTAGAATGCTTTGGACTGCAAATACTAGATGAGCAGTGGCTAAAACAGTAGGAACCAGAGTTGTTTTGGTTGTTCAGTGATATACTAGAGTTCCCCTTGTCCCTCTTTCAGCTGTGCTTCATGTCTCCTTTCATGATTGGCTAATCCACAACAGTTCCAAACATCTTGTTCTCACAACACAACATCGCAAGGGCTGCTTTTCTTCACACATGTCATTTAAATAGGGAGAAACCTTAGAAGCATGCAGTGGAGTTCCTGTAACATATTATTGGCTAGGTCACACCACATGCTTATCCCTAAACCAGGCACTGGAAAAGCAAATGTAAGTATGTGATTAGCTTAGAATAATCATTTCTGTTTCTGAAGCTGAGGAGGGGGATTGGAATACTGTCTCAGTAGACTTGTGTTTCTTCTGCAAGAAAGAATAAGGAATAAGAAAGAATAAGGGAGCCAGCAATGTTTGCTGCAGGGACTCATTGGATAAATTTGAGCAGGGGAGTCACAAGATTAAATTAGAGTATTAAGGCCTTTTGGTAATGTTGTAAAACAGGGGTTGGCAAGCTTTTTCTGTAAATGACCAGGTGGGGAATATTTTAGACTATGTGGTCTCTGTCATATCTACTTAACCCTGCTGTTGTGTGAGAGCAACTATGGATAATATGTAAGCAAATAGGCATGAGTGAGCTCCAATAAAATGTTATTTAGAAAACCATAAGGGAGACTGGATTTGGCCTGTGGCCTATAGTTTTCTGGCCCATCATAGAGGATTGATGGAAGGTAACCATGTAAAGAAACCAGGAGACAAAGGAAGATTTGCTGTAGTCAGCTATAGTTTCCTTGTCACGTGTCCTTGGACTAGTATCAATGTATTATAAGGTTTTCACCCATCCATCATGAAATAAATAAAGTTAGGAATCTCAGTTATTCATTTTAAAATGTTGGCCTTTTTTTGGTGTTATGCCTTTTTCATTTGTTTTGTTTTAATTTTTTTTCATGTAAGAAATAACATTAACAGCTGGGTTTTTTAAAAAAATAAAAGCCACTTTGTAAATGTTTATGTTCCCAGTGGCAGTGGGAATATAAAATGCAAGCAGAAGAGAGGTATAGTCAATATGATTTAGTGACTATTGAATGAGAAAAGTTTAGGGGACAGAGAGAAATCTCAGATGATTCACAGGTTTCCAGGTTGTACACTATTATTTAACCTGAACATGAGGAAGGAGTAGGAAATTTTCTGGTGAATTCAGAAGAGCAAAGAGCAGCAGCTCAACAGGAATGACTAATTATTTTTCTGTGCATGTTTAATGGGATATTCATATAGGATTTTTGAATAGGTCATTGGATATCAACATTTATAGCTGGCATCCTACTAGTTTGACTCTCAGTAATAAGACTTGTCAAAGATCCAAGAATCTGAAAGTTGATGATAAATTTCCATGTGTATCACCATCAATGACTGAAAGTCAGCGTCCACAGAATTGGGAAAGATGAACTTAATAGATAAAGATGAATTGGAGTTGTGTTTCTCTTAGAGAATGATACTCTCCATAACTTGTGTGAGTCACAGCTGCCAGAAAACAAAGAGGCCAAGGAACATATTAAAGAAGCACAGCAAATTCAGTCCTGGAGTGCCTCTGCTTGGCTTCGTGTTATAGTTCTGACTTCTAAAAAATCACTTTTTGGCAAAATATACTTTGTGTTTCTTTCCCTCTTGCAACCTGCAACCAAACAGAATCCTTTTTAGCAAGGCATTTTTGTGTTCTTTGACCAAAGCAACATATAAATAACAAAAAGAAGTAAGAGAAAGAACTTTTTTTTGGTGTATAGGCTAGTATTTAACATAAACTTGAGAATGAGTGCCAGGATTATATTTAGGATTTAGGGACTAGATAGGAAAACTGGATAGAAATCTAAAGATTGCTGACTCAAACACAATGTGGTTTCTTTGCTTTATTTTCACAGCTCTGAATTCACAACTATTAGTTATATTTATATGCACTATAACTTTAGAAAGCACCTTCCCAAACCAAATATTATGTGATTTCTTATAATTTAGATGACTTTATTATAGAATTGAATTTCCAACTGTTCATAAGAATTATTGAGCATTTGCTA
The DNA here is from genome assembly GCF_029281585.2 of Gorilla gorilla gorilla. Lineage (NCBI taxonomy): Eukaryota > Metazoa > Chordata > Mammalia > Primates > Hominidae > Gorilla > Gorilla gorilla. Next base: position 78,175,315 of record NC_073231.2, on the reverse strand, counting down.
CATAGTATCATCTCAGCTGTGTCCACATGAGCTACCTATCGCCTTGTGTTAATGCATAATGGTTCACTAGGAATATTGGTTTTGGCATTTAAAGTGATCTGTATTTAATGCAGATAGGACCAGGGACCACTCTTGAACATTAATGTCCAAGCATCTTAAAATTACACAGAATGCTTTCATAATCAGACTTCTGCCTCACTCTCCATCTTTAGCCCTTTTCCCCATGTGCCCTTTCTCTGGCATTACTGAACTGCCTGCAATGCCCTACTCACTCATCCTTCTCTTGTAGGCAAATACATTCACTCTTTCACACCTTACTCCCTCTCTTGCTGCTTCCTGGCATACTGCCACCCTTTCCTGCCCTTTACCCCTTGTAATCTGGCTAGCCTCAATATTTAAGTCTCTGCTTGGCCATGATTTCTAGAAAACCATCCCTGACATGCTTTATTTTCATTCTTTTTAAATCCTAATGCCTACTGTGTATGTAGCAGGACTCAGTAAAAAAATTGCTGAGTAAAATAAAGAATGTTTATACAAAGGTGATGTGCAAGACTGTCCCCTACAGTCTTGGAGCCAAGGGGACAGACATGTGGAGCAATAACGTACATTTCAGATGGTAAAGATGCAGTAGAAAAATAAGTAAAGTATTAAGGCAGCCTCAAGGAAGGAGGTACCTGTTTATCTGGGGAAAGACATGCAGAATCAAGGAACTTCACATAGCATTGTTTTAAAAGATGAAAAAAAATGGTCAGAATAGTGGAGGGAAACATTTTAGATATTAGGAAGACATTGTACACAAATAAAGGTGTCAGCAGTGATTTTGGAAATCATTTATAAGGTACTATTAGGAAGTGGAGAACAGTATACTGTGTTACCTTATATGTTTCTACCGCATTTTAATATTGTGTTCCTGGTGGTTTTGTTCATTTACGTTGGGTGGATGAATTTGTGAGTGAATGTTTGACGTGTTTGTATGTCCTCAATCTGGTGGACTCTGGTATCTCCCCAAGTGGTTTGTTGAAGTTTTGGAGAATTATTTCTTAAGTAACTATTTCATGAAAGATTAAGCTTCATTTAAGTGCTCAATTTATGAAATGAAATGTCTTAAATCTATTTTTATAAAAACAGTAGTTTTAAATTGTTCTAAGTGGTTCATTTTAACCAAATATATGGATTTCACTTCAGAACAAGACTTAAAGCTGACATCAGAAGAAGAGCCACAAAGGCTTAAAGGAAATGAAAATAGCCAGCATGAGGCATGTAAAATTTTAAATTTAAATTTCTGGTTTAATGTTCTTTTCTTTGCTTTGATAATAGTAGATAGTCCAAATGAAATTACCTTTCAGACTAGGCTTTGATAATCAATAAAATTTTTAAAATAATTTTTTAATAGATTCTTAAAATTTATTTTAATAGATTTAGTGACCTTATTAACAGAAGAATCAATAGAATCTAATTTAATATTTGATATTTAACTTAAAGATTATAACCCACTATAAAATTTAAAATATTCTTATTTAAAATATTCTTATCTGCCTTCTTGATTGGCTTATAGCTAATCTTTCCCTTTGGAATAGAGGCAAAACAAATCCAGAACTTTATTTGTTCTTTTATTTTTACAACACCCTAACATGATAAAGAAAGTAACATCAATTATTGGATCATATTATCAAGCAATTGAAATTATGAACAGTGTAGCAGTGATGGTTCCTGAGCTGGATTCATGGCAAAGGAGTAATCATGGCCAGTGATTGAAAATCTGCAGTTTTATATTGCCAGTCAGTGATGCCAAGGTTAAAGATGAATTCTAACTGTGGTCTCTCACTGACCTCAGGGTTTCTGTTCAGGGAGAGAACCAGGTCTTAAAAGCAACCCAACTGCCTATTACAATAATCATATCTTGCAGAATGAGACCTTTGTTGTTAGTGTACAAACACAATAACATTCTAACATTTCAGTTGCAGAACATCAGTACATATTATTTAAAAATTTTTATCCTGTGTCATTAGTACACATCAGAATATATTAGAACTGGACTTAAGCCGATAGTCTAGATACATAACATGATCATATTACAGTACATAATTTCAATTAAAATGTAACAATTTGCATTTCTTTCTGTTTGGTGTTGATTTTGGCTCCTAATAACTTAAAGTGTGCCTACACTCCAGTTAGTAATCTTTTAAAAAACAACCTAAATGCACTGTAGGGGCTCACTACTTAAGGTATGGTGAAGTAAAATCTTTTCAAGTGAGAAAAACCCTACAAATTATCTGCTAATTCATTTTGGTAGATTTAACACATAATGAATTAAGTTTAATCCAAACAAAAGGTGACAAAGTTAAGTTTTCCGGTTCATGTTTTTCTTCTTTCTTTGGCTAAGGTGAATTTTTTTATGTTTTAGTCAGAAGCCAGTGATGTGGCAGTAGCTAAACATAGAATAAAATGTTAATTCTTCATTTTAGTTATTTAATTATTATTTCTTTATTTTAACAGGTAAATTTTAATTTTATTTTCTAATTTTGTATTGTCCATACTTGATTACTTAACAATAAAATTATTTTAAAAACATTTACTCCAAAAGAGCAGACATCTGAGAAATACAACAAGCAAATTAACCTTCTATAATTGCATCTGCAGGAAGTGACTCCAGAACCAGACATAAATAAGGATTGCGATAGAGAGGTATACCTTTATATTCAAATGTTTCTGTTGAATTAGATTTTTACATTATGTTGTTTAACAAAGTATAATAAGTTTAGGTATGTATGATTCTATCATGTAAGTAGCATAAATCATCAGTGAAAAATTTAGTATTTAACTCAGAAAGCTGAGTTGTGTACATTAAGTTTTAAAGAGAGACAAACCCTAGAAATATTCTTCATTATTATGGAATAATCCTGACTGGTGCCAAAAATGCTACGTAATGCTACTTTAGGAGCTTTGGATCAATCATTTTATCTTTCTTGGTATTAGTCGATTATCAATAGATAATATGGCTAAAGAAGATAATTTCTTATTCTGTATATCCTCCAGCTAGAAAGTTTTATGGCTGCTGAATGTGAAATTTGGGGAGCATCTCGTTTACTGGAATTCCATGCTAGCACCTCAGCAGTTTTATTCTGCTTTTTGTGTTGTGGGAAACTTTGGTACCCATGTTTCAGTGAGCACTTTCATGTTTTTGATATCCCAACAACCATATGAAAAAACAACGATCACAGGCAGTGGGGGAGAAGAATATTTTAGTGCAGGAAAGGGAAATCTTCCTTTCTATTCCTGGAGCCCCACAGTGCCTCATCCTCTAAATCTGACTGCTTAATGGAAAATCCAGATTGTAAAGATGGAAGAAGACACATTTTGCATCTTTGTGTTTTTATTTGTGTGTTCCCACAAGTCAAATGGGGTGAATATTTATATTAGATTCTGAAGAGTGGTTGGGAATAAAAGCACAAAATGAAATTTTGAAATTTTGGAAATTTTGAAATTTTGGAAAATTGTTCTATTCATTCAAAGAGAAATAAAGCAAACTTTACAAAAATTTTAATGATATACTAATGATGTAATAATTACATCTTAAAATTATATGGTAACAGTTCTGTATATATGATCAAATTTAAGTGCGAAATATTTTTAATGACTAAAATTATGACAAACTGAGTCAAATGATAAAATCAATTAAAACAAAAAGGTACTTTTTATTCAATAAAGCAATAACCGTCCTTAATATCAAACTTCCACTCAAGGTTGAAGAAGAAATGCAGAAGCATGGAAGTAATAACGTGGGATTATCAGAAAACCTGACTGATGGTGCTGCTGCTGGCAATGGTGATGGTGGATTAGTTCCACAAAGAAAGAGCAGAAAACATGAAAATCAGCAATTTCCTAACACAGAGATTGAAGAGTATCACAGGTAAGCCTATGGCAACATTTAACAGGAGATAACTATGTGCTATCAAACTAATCCGAATTTGGACTAATATTCATGATGAAAAAATTTTATACTTTTCCTAGGATATTCAGCCTTGCCTGGTAATCAGAAGAATGAAAATCAGCAAACAATGAGTTACATTTTTTCCAGTCATTAATTTATTTGAAAAATAACCAGTGTTGGCAAATGTGAGGGAAAAAGCATTTTCTTTTCTTTTTAGTGAACTTTTATTTTAGCTTCAGGGGTACACGTGCAGGTTTGTTACATAGGTAAACTGTATCATGGAGACTGGGGTTACAGATTATTTCATCAGTCAGATAATAAGAATGATACCCAATAGGTAGCTTTTTGGTCCTCTCCCTCCTGCCATGCTCCACCCTCGAGTAGGCCGCAGTTGTCTGTTGTTCTCCTCTTTGTGTCCATGAGTTCTCATTGTTGGGTTCTGACTAATGAGTGAGAATATGTGGCATTTGATTTTCTGTTCCTGCATTAGTTTGCTTAGGATAATGACCTCCAGCTCCATCTGTGTTGCTGCAGAGGAAATGGACTCACTGAAAAGGATATTTTCATACACTGTTGGTAAATACATTTTGAGTGTTAATTTAGTAGCATATTCACACACACACATATATAACATAGTAAGGATATAAAATATATGTATGTTATGGATATTTGTATAGATATATTACATATATACTTATGTATAAGGACGTTTATTATAGCATAATTATATCAAAAAGTTGGAGCTAGTCCAAATCCTTATCAATAGGAAATAGCTCAGAAAATAATATAGTATGCAATCAGTTTTTTAAAATGAAGTTAGATCTAGAGTATACTGATTATTTCACAATTAACATGTATTTAAAGCATTTAGTTTGCTGACCCATCTTAAGACAATTTTGTTAGAATTCTTGTAGTATCTGCTGTGTTGCAAATGGAAGCTACATGCTATGTTGACCCTGTACCTTGTTAGCAACAAGATCGCTAGTTATTAAATTATGGTTGTCAGTGCCTGAGTGCTGAAATAATTGGACCCTCAACTGAACATTGCCAACGGATTGTACATGGGGATCTGTATTTTATGTAAACATTTCAGTATATTGGATAAAACTTGTTTAAATACATCAAAGGATCTTTGATCTACTAAAACAGGAATTGGCCAGCTTTTTTCTGCAAAGAGCCAGTTGGTAAATATTTTAATCTTTGTGGACTATATGTACTTATTTTTTTGAGACAGGGTCTCACTCTGTTGCCCAGGCTGGAGTGCATTTGTGTGATCATGGCTCACTGCAGCCTCAACTTTCTGGGCTCTAGTGATCCTCCCACCTCAGTCTCTCTACTAGCTGGGACCACAGGTGTGCAATATCACACCCAGATAATTGACTCTATGGACTATAAAGTAAATAAGTATGGCTGTGTTTCAAGATACCTTACTTAAAAAAACAGGCAATGGGCTGGAGTGGGCCCACAGGTGTTAATTTGCTGACCCTTGTGCTAAAAGGAAGGTGTTGCTAATGCAGTGAATCTTATTTGTAAGTGTCCTGCATGCATGACATTATCCTTCCTTTGAAAAAAGAATATATTTCAGTATTCACCTCACCATAGTTTTCAAGTGACTTCATGTAATTTTTATATTGATGTAATTCATGTAATTATACTTCATAAAATTTTTAAAATTTCATTTATAAAATAAGATTATTTTCTGCATTTCTCCTATTTTACTCCGTTAATAGGACTCAGTATTTTACTATGATCAATTACTTTGTATATGTGATGAGTATCAACTGTCCTAGTTTTCACTGATTTTTATCAAGCAAGAAATACTCCTCTTGAAACTTTTAGTATTCCTTGGTCTTTATTTTTATTTATTTATTTTTATTTTATTTTATTATTATTATACTTTAAGTTTTAGGGTACATGTGCACAATGTGCAGGTTACTTACATATGTATACATGTGCCATGCTGGTGTGCTGCACACATTAACTCATCACTTACATTAAGTATATCTCCTAATGCTATCCCTCTCCCTTCTCCCCACCCCACAACAGTCCCCAGAGTGTGATGTTCCCCTTCCTGTGTTCATGTGCTCTCATTGTTCAATTCCCACCTATGAGTGAGAATATGCGGTGTTTGGCTTTTTGTTCTTGTGATAGTTTACTGAGAATGATGATTTCCAATTTCATCCATGTCCCTACAAAGGACATGAACTCATCATTTTCTATGGCTGCATAGTATTCCATGGTGTACATGTGCCACATTTTCTTAATCCAGTCTATCATTGTTGGACATTTGGGTTGGTTCCAAGTCTTTGCTATTGTGAATAGTGCCGCAATAAACATACATGTGCATGTGTCTTTATAGCAGCATGATTTATAATCCTTTGGGTATATACCCAGTAATGGGATGGCTGGGTCAAATGGTATTTCTAGTTCTAGATCCTTGAGGAATCACCACACTGTCTTCGACATGGTTGAACTAGTTTACACTCCCATCCACAGTATAAAAGTGTTCCTATTTCTCCACATCCTCTCCAGCACTTGTTGTTTCCTGACTTTTAAATGATCACCATTCTAACTGGTGTGAGATGGTATCTCATTGTGGTTTTAATTTGCATTTCTCTGATGACCAGTGATGATGAGCATTTTTTCATGTGTCTGTTGGCTGCATAAATGTCTTCTTTTGAGAAGTGTCTGTTCATATCCTTCAGCCAATTGTTGATGTGATTGTTAGTTTTTTTCTTGTAAATTTGTTTGAGTTCTTTGTAGATTCTTGATATTAGCCTTTTGTCAGATAGGTAGATTGCAAAAATTTTCTCCCATTCTGTAGGTTGCCTGTTCACTCTGATGGTAGTTTCTTTTGCTGTGCAGAAGCTCTTCAGTTTAACTAGATCCCATTTTTCAATTTTGGCTTTTGTTGCCATTGCTTTTGGTGTTTTAGTCATGAAGTTGTTTCCTATGCCTACATCCTGGATGGTATTGCCTAGGTTTTCTTCTAGGATTTTTATAGTTTTAGGTCTAACATTTAAGTCTTTAATCGAGTTTGAATTAATTTTTGTATAAAGTGTAAGGAAGGGATCCAGTTTCAGCTTTCTACATAAGCTAGCCAGCTTTCCCAGCCCCATTTATTAAATAGGGAATCCTTTCCCCATTTCTTGTGTGTTTTTTTTTGTTTGTTTTTTTTGTTTTTTTTTGAGAGGGAGTCTCACTCTATCACCCAGGCTGGAGTGCAGTGGTGTGATCTCGGCTCACTGCAACCTCTGCCTCCTGGGTTCACACGACTCTCCTGCCTTAGCCTCCCAAGTAGCTGGGACTACAGGTGCCTGCCACTATGCCTGGCTAATTTTTTGTATTTTTTAGCAGAGATGGGGTTTCACCATGTTAGCCAGGATGGTCTCAATCTCCTGACCTCGTGATCTGCGCACCTTGGCCTCCCAAAGTGCTGGGATTAGAGAAATGAGCCACCACACCTGGCCCCCCATTTCTTGTTTTTGCCAGGTTTGTCAAAGATCAGATAGTTGTCGATGTGTGGTATTATTTATGAGTGCTCTGTTCTGTTCCATTGGTCTGTATCTTTGTTTGGTACCAGTACCATGCTGTTTTGGTTACTGTAGCCTTGTAGTATAGTTTGAAGTTAGGTAGCATGATGCTTCCAGCTTTGTTCTTTTGGCTGAGGATTGACTTGGCAATGCAGGCTCTTTTTTGGTTCCATATGAACTTTAAAGTAGTTTTTCCAGTTCTGTGAAGAAAATCATTGGTAGCTTGATGGGGATGGCATTGAATCTATAAATTACCTTGGGCAGTATGGCCATTTTCATGATATTGATTCTTCCTATCCATGAGCATGGAATGTTCTTCCATTTGTTTGTATCCTCTTTTATTTCATTGAGCAGTGGTTTGTAGTTCTCCTTGAGGAGGTCCTTCACATCCCTTGTAAGTTGTATTCCTAGGTATTTTATTTTCTTTGAAGCAATTGTGAATGGGAGTTTACTCATAATTTGGTTCTCCGTTTGTCTGTTGTTGGTGTATAAGAATGCTTGTGATTTTTGCGCATTGATTTTGTATCCTGAGACTTTGCTGAAGTTGCTTATCAGCTTAAGGAGATTTTGGGCTGAGATGATAGGGTTTTCTAGACATACAGTCATGTCGTCTGCAAACAGGGACAATTTGACTTCCTCTTTTTCTAATCGAATGCCCTTTATTTCCTTCTCCTGCCTGATTGCCCTGGCCAGAACTTCCAACACTATGTTGAATAGGAGTGGTGAGAGAGGGCATCCCTGTCTTGTGCCAGTTTTCAAAGGGAATGCTTCCAGTTTTTGTCCATTCAGTATGATATTGGCTGTGGGTTTGTCATAAATGGCTCTTATTATTTTGAGATACGTCCTATCAATACCTAATTTATTGAGAGTTTTTAGCATGAAGGACTGTTGAATGTTGTCGAAGGCCGTTTCTGCATCTATTGAGTTAATCATGTGGTTTTTGTCTTTGGTTCTGTTTATATGCTGGATTACATTTATTGATTTGCATATGTTGAGCCAGCCTTGCATCCCAGGGATGAAGCCCACTTGAGCATGTTGGATAAGCTTTTTGATGTGCTGCTGGATTCGGTTTGCCAGTATTTTATTGAGGATTTTGCATCGATTTTCGTCAAGGATATTGGTCTAAAATTCTCTGTTTTTGTTGTGTCTGTGGCAGGCTTTGGTATCAGGATGATGCTGGCCTCATAAAATGAGTTAGGGAGGATTCCCTCTTTTTCTATTGCTTGGAATAGTTTCAGAAAGAATGGTACCAGCTCCTTCTTGTACCTCTGGTAGAATTTGGCTGTGAATCTATCTGGTCTTTGACTTTTTTTGGTTTGTAAGCTATTAATTATTGCCTCAATTTCAGAGCCTATTATTGGTCTATTCAGAGATTCACCTTCTTCCTGGTTTAGACTTGGGAGGGTATATGTGTCCAGGAATTTATCAATTTCTTCTAGATTTTCTAGTTTACTTGCATAGAGATGTTTATAGTATTCTCTGATTGTAGTTTGTATTTCTGTGGGATCAGTGGTGATATCCCCTTTATCATTTTTTATTCCATCTATTTGATTCTTCTCTCTTTTCTTCTGTATTATTCTTGCTCGCAGTCTATCAATTTTGTTGATCTTTTCAAAAAACCAGCTCCTGGATTCTTTGATTTTTTGAATGGCTTTTTGTGTTTCTATCTCCTTCAGTTCTGCTCTGACCTTAGCTATTTCTTGCCTTCTGTTAGCTTTTGAATTTGTTTGCTCTTGCTTCTCTAGATCTTTTAATTGTGGTGTTAGGGTCTCAGTTTTAGATCTTTCCTGCTTTCACTTGTGGGTACTTAGTGCTATAAATTTCCCTCTATACACTGCTTTAAATGTGTCCCAGAGATTTTGGTACATCGTGTCTTTGTTCTCATTGGTTTCAAAGAATATCTTTATTTCTGCCTTCATTTCATTATTTATCCAGTAGTTATTTGGGAGCAGGTTGTTCAGTTTCCATGTAGTTGAGCAGTTTTGAGTGAGTTTCTTAATCCTGAGTTCTAATTTGATTGCACTGTGGTCTGAGAGACAGTTTGTTGTGATTTCTGTTCTTTTACATTTGCTGAGGAGTGCTTTACTTACAACTATGTGGTCAATTTTGGAAAAAGTGCAATGTGGTGCTGAGAAGAATGTATATTCTGTTGATTTGGGGTGGAGAGTTCTGTAGATGTCTATTAGGTCTGCTTGGTGCAGAGCTGAGTTCAAGTCCTAGATATCCTTTTTAAACTTCTGTCTCGTTGAGCTTTCTAATATTGACAGTGGGGTGTTAAAGTCTCCCATTATTATTGTGTGGGATTCTAAGTCTGTTTGTAGGCCTTTGAGGACTTGGTTTATGAATCTGGGTGCTCCTGTATTGGGTGTATATATACTTAGGATAGTTAGCTCTTCTTGTTGAATTGATCCCTTTACCATTATGTAATGGCCTTCTTTGTCTCTTTTGAACTTTGTTGATTTAAAGTCTGTCTTATCAGAGAGTAGAATTGCAACCCCTGCTTTTTTTTCCTTTCCATTTGCTTGGTAGATCTTCCTCCATCCCTTTATTTTGAGCGTATGTGTGTCTCTGAATGTGAGATGGGTCTCCTGAATAGAGCACACTGATGGGTCTTGAATCTTTATACAATTTGCCAGTCTGTGTCTTTTAATTGGAGCATCTAGCCCATTTACATTTAAGATTGGTGTTGTTTTGTGTGAATTTGATTCTGTCATTATGATGTTAGCTGGTTATTTTGCCCATTAGTTGATGCAGTTTCTTCCTGGCATCTATGATCTTTACAATTTGGCATGTTTTTGCAGTGGCTGGTACTGGTTGTTACTTTCCATGCTTAGTGCTTCATTCAGGAGCTCTTGTAAGGCAGGCCTGGTGGTGACAAAATCTCTCATCATTTGCTTGCCTGTAAAGGGTTTTATTTCTCCTTCACTTATGAAGCTTAGTTTGGCTGGATATGAAATTCTGGGTTGAAAATTTTTTTCTTTAAGAATGTTGATACCTTACATCTACAACCGTCTGATCTTTGACAAGCCTGATAAAAACAAGAAATGGGGAAAGGATTCCCTGTTTGTGGTGCTGGAAGTGGTGCTGGAAAAACTGGCTAGCCATATGTAGAAAGCTGAAACTGGATCCCTTCCTTACACCTTATACTAAAATTACTTCAAGATGGATTAAAGACTTACATGTTAAATCTGAAACTTAAAAAACCCCAGAAGAAAACCTAGGCAATACCATTCAGGACATAGGCATGGATAAGGACTTCATGTTTAAACACCAAAGGCAATGGCAACAAAAACCAAAATTGACAAACGGGATCTAATTAAACTAAAGAGCTTCTGCACAGCAAAAGAAACTACCATGAGACTTAACAGGCAACCTACAGAATGGGAGAACATTTTTGCAATCTACTCTTTTGACAAAGAGCTAATATTCAGAATCTACAAAGAACTCAAACAAATTTACAAGAAAAAAACAACCCCATCAACAAGTGGGCAAAGGATATGAACAGACACGTCTCAAAAGAAGACATTTATGTAGCCCACAAACTCATGAAAAAATGCTCATCATCACTGGCCATCAGAGAAATGCAAATCAAAACCATAATGTGATACCACCTCACACCGGTTAGAATGGTGATCATTAAAAAGTCAGGAAACAACAGGTGCTGGAGAGGATGTGGAGAAATGGGAACACTTTTACACTGTTGGGAGTGTAAACTAGTTCAACCATTGTGGAAGACAGTGTGGTGATTCCTCAAGGATCTAGAACTAGAAATACCATTTGACCCAGCCATCCCATTACTGGGTATACACCCAAAGGATTATAAATCATGCTGCTATAAAGACACATGCACACGTATGTTTATTGTAGCTCTATTCACAATAGCAAAGACTTGGAACCAACCCAAATGTCCAACAATGATAGATTGGATTAAGAAAATGTGGCACATATGTGCCATGGAATACTATGCAGCCATTAAAAATGATGAGTTGACGTCATTTGTAGGGACATGGGTGAAGCTGGAAACCATCATTCTCAGCAAACTATCACAAGGACAAAAAAACAGACACCACATGTTCTCACTCATATGTGGGAATTGAACAATGAGAACACTTGGACGCAGGAAGGGGAACATCATACACTGGGGCGTGTTGTGGAGTTGGGGGAGGGGGGATAGCATTAGGAGATATACTTAATGTAAGTGATGAGTTAATGGGTGCAGCACACCAACATGGCACATGTATACATACATAACAAACCTGCACGTTGTGCACATGTGCCCTAGAACTTAAAAAAAATGTTGAATATTGGCCCCCACTCTCTTCTGGCTTGTAGAGTCTCCCAAGAGATCTGCTGTTAGTCTGATGGGCTTCCCTTTGTGGGTAACCTGACCTTTCTCTCTGGTTGCCCTTAACATTTTTTCCTTCATTTTAACCTTGGTGAATTTCACAATTATGTGTCTTGGGGTTGCTCTCCTTGAGGAGTAGCTTTGTGGTGTTCTCTGTATTTCCCAAATTTTAATGTTGGCCTGCCTTGCTAGGTTGGGGAAGTTCCCCTGGATAATGTCCTGAAGAGTATTTTCCTAGTTGATTCCATTCTTCTTTGTCACTTTCAGGTACACCAATCAAACGTAGATTTGTTCTTTTCACATAGTCCCATATTTCTTGGAGGCTTTGTTCATTTTTTTTTACTCTTTTTTCTCTAAACTTGTCTTCTTGCTTTATTTCATTAATTTGATCTTCAATCACTGATACCCTTTCTTCCACTTGACCAAATCAGCTATTGAAGCTTGTGCATGCATCATGTAGTTCTCATGCCATGGTTTTCAGCTCCATCAGGTCATTTAAGGTCTTTTCTACATTGTTTATTCTAGTTAGCCATTCATCTAATCTTTTTTCAAGGTTCCTTGCAATGGGTTTGAACATCCTCTTTTAGCTCAGAGGTTTGTTATTACCGACCTTCTGAAGCCTACTTCTGTCAGCTTATTAAAGTCATTCTCCAGCCAGCTTTGTTCCGTTGCTGGTGAAGAGCTGCGATCCTTTGGAGGGAAGAGGCGCTCTGGTTTTTAGAATTTTCAGGTTTTCTTCTCTGGTTTCTCCTCATCTTTGTAGTTTTATATACCTTTGGCCTTTGATGTTGGTGGCCAGAAATGGGGTTTTGGTGTGGATGTCCTTTTTGTTGATGTTGATGTTATTCCTTTCTGTTTGTTAGTTTTCCTTCTAACAGTCAGGTCCCTCAGCTGCAGGTCTGTTGGAGTTTGCTGGAGGTCCACTCCAGAGCTTGTTTGCCTGCATATCACCAGTGGAGGCTCAGTTGGAAATGCAGAAATGACCCATCTTCTGTGTCAACTACGCTGGGAGCTGCAGATGGGAGCTGTTCCTATTTGGCCATCTTGGAATGTAATATTTTAGTTCTATAATTTTAAGAATATAATACCTTGGTCTGGCATGTTTAAATGCCATTTTGTATAATTTTTATAACCTTTAAAATATATAATTGTTACTTAAAATTTGAAAACTGCACCATTTATATAAAATTATAAACTACTATTTCTTATCTATCACTAGTCCATGACTGTGGAAGAAAATTACATCATTCACTGTCATGACTCCTAAATATGATGTCCTTAAAAGAACTGTCTGCACTCACAAACTGAAATTTTCTTTCCATTCACTCTTGATCTTATTTCGGTAGTCTTCAATTTCAGCACTCCTCCAAAGTTGTTTTTCTCAAGATTATCACAACTTTTATTCTGTAATAAATCTAGGCATTTTTTCTTACATCTCATTTTATTTAATTTATCAGCAGTATTTGACCCAGTGGAGGATATCTCCTTCATAACAGCATCTTCACTTGGTTTTCAAGACCTCACTCCCTCAGGCTTTTTCTCCTGCCTTCGTAATCCATTCATCATGGTCTGTTTTTGTTGCTCCTCCTCATCTTTCACCTTTTGCACATTGTTGTTTCCCAGGGCTCAGTCCCTAACCTTCTTTCTCATGACTTTTTTTTTTTTTTGAAGTGGAGTCTCACTTTGTCACCCATGCTAGAGTGCAGTGGTGCAACCTCAGCTCACTGCAACCTGTCTTGTGGGTTCAAGCAATTCTGCTGCTTCAACCTCCTGAGTAGCTGGAATTACAGGCACCTGCCACCATGCCTGGCTAATTTTTGTCTTTTTAGTAGCAGCATGGTTTCTCCATTTTGGCCAGGCTGTTCTCAAACTCCGGATCTCAGATGATCTGCCCACCTCAGCCTCCCAAAGTGCTGGGATTAAGGTATGAGCCAGCACCCCAGCCCCTCATGACTTTTTCTAATGTGTATATGCTAGTGATTTCCAAATGTATGTCTCCAGCTCAGACCTCTCACCTTAATTCCAGATCTCTATATCAACCTGCCTACTTGACATCTCTTTTTGGTTGGCTATTGGGCATCACACACTTGCCAGATCCAAAATTGGGCTACTGGTGCCCTTCCTGAAATCTACACCTCATGCAGTCTTTCCTAATTTGGTTAGTGGCCACTCTTCCAGTTGCTCTACCAAAAACCTTGGTGTCATTCTTGACTCATCTTTCTTTCTCTCTTATACCTCACATCCAATCTATCAGTAAATCTTGTCAGGTCTACTGGAAGAATACATCCAGAAGCCAGTCATATCTTGTATATCTGAGCCACCATCATCTGTAGTCTAGATGAGTGTCATAGACTGGTAGTGGATAGTCCTGGTTTTTAAAAAATTTCCTTTAAATCTATTCTTAACTCAGTGGTAAAACATAAGTCGAATTTTGTCATTCCTCTACCCCAACCCTTCTGATTGCCTTCCATTTCACTCTATGTGACAAAATTCCTCCTAATAACTAAAAGGCAGTAAACCATCTAGCATGTTTTCTCTCCTGCTTAAACTTCTATTACTTCTCTCCTTTGCTCTGCTTCAGCCACACTGAACTTCTCGCTATTCCTTATCTATCCCTCTTGCTGAACGACTCCAGGCACACCTCTATACTTGGCAGTTCCTTGTGTTCTTCAGTTCTTTACTTAAAAATCCCCTTTCTCAGCAGGGACCTTTCTGGCCATCCCAACTTTTCCACCACTCTTCCCCTCAAACACATAATCATTTCATTTTCCTGCTTTAGTTTTTCTCCTCTAACATACTGTATATTTTGCCTTATCTGTCTATTGTTGTGTGTTTATCTCATTCTCATGAATAGGATTTTTATTGTTCACTACCATATCCTCAGTGCCTAGAAAAAGGCCTAGCATATCGGATGTATCTACCTAACAAATACTTATTAAATGAGTGAATGGAGTTTTTCATGGGTATATTACATTTGATTGATTCTCACTTAAAAAATGTTTGACAAGGTTCACTCTAACAACTTAGCCTAGCATATCGGATGTAGCTACCTAATAAATACTTATTAAATGAGTGAATGGAGTTTATCGTGGGTATATTACATTTGATTGATTCTCACTTAAAAAATGTTTGACAAGGTTCACTCTAACAACTTAGCCTGGTAATTATATGCATAAATTCTTTTGGCTCTTTATAATAAGCTACATTCTTAATATTTTTTCATTTAGGGAGAAAATCCCAATATTGTGGTTATTCACCATTTATTATTTTACTGGTAATCATGATAATTTTAATTATGGTAAAATGCATCAGAGGAATTGCAAACTTTACTGGTATTTTATCTGAAACATATTAGGGTGGTAAATTTAATGGACTTACAAATTCTTTCCAATGGATTATGAAACTTCAGTATTTGAAATAAAAAGAACAGAGTTGGAATTTTTTGCTTGCTGTATAAGAGGTGTACTGATCAGGCACTGTCTGCTCTGATGGAGCAGCTGCTGCTGCTTGGCTGTCTTTCAGAAGCAAGCTGCTCACATTGATATTGGTGGGCAAGCAAGGGCAGCGGTCATTGATCGATTGACTAGATTTAGAACTTGCCCTGGGTGGCTTCTTGTTATCATGGCTACAGGTCAGTTCTTTTCTAAGTTTGTGCTGTTTAAAGGTTGCCTTCCATTAACTATTTTTAAAATGAAACTATTTTATATTCCAGAATTGCATACTTAATTTTAAAGTTTTTTCAAGATGAATTGGTTAATAATAGCTCTCAGGAAGATCTTTTTTTTTTTTTTTTTTTTTTTGCTACATAGTCTTGTCTTAACCAGAAGAGTTCTCTGTATAATTTATTTCTTAAAAATAATGGTTTTGTTTTTGTTTTCAGTATTTTTAGAAGCTTTTGCTCAAGTCCTAACATAAACTCCAGTGGGAGATTTTAATCTCTTTGTCAGTTCATGGATGTGTATGATAGTGATATTCTCTCTTTTTAAATTCCTTTTCTTGTTCACTTTCTTCTGTGTACAATAATAGTGATATTCTTGTGCATGTTTACCTCATTAAAAAGTAATTACAATTTTCTGCTGGCAAATCCAGCTTTTTATATTTTGACTAAATACGAGGCTAAAAGTGAAGAACATTTACCAGATTGTTTTATTTTCAAACAAAATCATAACTAATCAAAAATTGCTATTTTTGAAATATAAATAATGACATTTAGATATTTTAAAAGTAAGGATAGCCCCCTGATGTAGGTTGGCTTTGTGTCCCCACCCAAATCTCATGTCAAATTGTGATTCCCAGGTGTTGTGAGAAAGACCTGGTGGGAGGTGATTAGATCATAGGGTTGGTTTCCCCCATGCTGTTCTCATGATAGTGAATGAGTTTTCACAAGAGCTGATGGTTTCTTAAAGGGCTCTATCCCCTTCACTTCTCTCTCTCCTGCCACCTTATGAGGAAGGTGTCTGCTTCCCCTTCACCTTCCACCATGATTGTAAGTTTTCTGAGGCCTCCCCAGCCATGTGTAACTGTGAATCAATTAAGCTTCTTTCCATTATGAATTACCCCATCTCAGATATTTCTTTGTAGCAGTGTGAAAATGGACTAATACAGAGAATTGGTACCAGGGATAGTGGGGTACTGTTATAAAGATAATGTGAAAAGGTGGAAGTGACTTTGGAACTGAGTAACAGAGGTTTTAACAGTTTGGAGGGCTCAAAAGAAGACAGGACGATGTGGGAAAGTTTGGAACTTCCTACAGACTTGTTGAATTTTTTTTTTACCAAAATGCTGATAGTGATATGGACAATGAAGTCCAGGCTGAGGTGATCTTAGGTGGAGATAAGGAACTTGTTGGGGACTGAAACAAAGGTGACTCTTGATATGCTTTAGCAAAGAGACTGACAGCATTTTGCCCCTGCACTAGCAATCTGTAAAACTTTGAACTTGAGAGAGATGATTTAGGCTATCTGGTGGAAGAAATTTCTAAGCAGCAAGGCATTCAAGAGGTGACCTGGTTGATTCTGAAAGCATTCAGTTTTATGCATTCACAGAGAGATGGTTTTAAGTTGGGGCTTATGTTTAAAAGGGAAGCAGAGCATAAATTTGGAAAATTAGTAGCCTGACCATTTGGTAGAAAAGAGAAACAACACATTTTCTATGGGCGAATGCAAGTTGGCTGCAGAAACTTGCATAAGTAACAAGGAGCGGAATGTTAATTGCCATGAAATGGAGAAAGTGTCTTTAGGGCATGACAGAGATCTTCATGGCAGCCACTTGCATCACAGGCCCGAGTCCTAGAAGGAAAAAATGGTTTCATAGGTTTGGGTCCAGGGCCCTGGTACTGTGTGCAGCCTCAGGACTTGCTGCCCTGCATTCAGCCACTACAGGTCCAGCTGTGGCTAAAAGGGGCCAAGGTGCAGCTTAGCCTTTATGAATTACCCAGTCTTCAGTATTTCTTTATAGCAGTGTGAAAATGGACTAATACATCCTCCCTCAAGACATTTTCCTGATTTCATCTTTCATGTTTTATGTGCCACAGCTACTTTTGAAACTGTATTTAAAGGTAAACATTATTATATTGAATAATAGAAACAGAAATATAGCCCAAATCTAATTATGATTTTCATGTTTAACAGTCATTGCTCATATTCAGTGGACTCCAGCTTTTTAATATAGCATTCAAGTGTAGTGTAGATTCATCTCCTATTCTTAGCTTCCAAGTATTTTACACTTTTCCTTTCAAGTTCTTAGTAAGCATCTAGACTTCATGTTCTTAATCTTTGTGCTCACATTCTGTTCTCTAACTGGAAGGGCTTTCTCCCACTGTTTTTCCCTAGTGGGCCCTTCTTATATTTTGCCTCTTCTCTAAAGCCTTCCTTGTGCTAAAATATAACTTTTTAATATATCAACACTTACAGAACACAATGTATTATAATTGTATATTACCTTGTTTTTGAAGCAGGGGATGCACATTTCCTTTTATGTTGTTTGTACTTCTAAACATTTAAAAAAATTAATCAGTGCATTGAGATGGAAAACAGTTGGAGTTTTACAAAAATTGTGGTTTTTTTGTTCATTGTCAATAGAGTTATTAGGAAACATTGGCTTTTTATAGAGTTTTTAAAGTAGTGCTTTTGCCTTGCATATGAAGAAAGAAACATGAAAATAAAAAACGGACCTCAAAATAATCTGTGATTACACCCATATTTGAGAAGGCCAATTTACTAACTCATGGTCTGCAACAAGTAGATGATGATAGCAGTTTAAGTGAAATAGATGGTAAAGAAGGTAAAATTTATAAGTCCTTTATAAGAAATATCTGTGAACACCCCCTCAAAAAGTGGGCAAAGGATATGTGCAGACACATCTCAAAAGAAGACATTTACATGGCCAAGAAACATGAAGAAAATCTCATCATCACTGATCATTAGAAAAATGCACATCAAAGCCGCAATGAGGTACCATCTCATGCCAGTTAGAATGGTGATCGTTAAAAAGTCAGGAAACAACAGATGCTGGTGAGCCTGTGGAGTAACAGGAACACTTTTACACTGTTGGTGGGAGTGTAAATTGGTTCAACCATTGTGGAAGACAGTGTGGTGATTCCTCAAGGATCTAGAACCAGAAATACCGTTTGACCCAGCAATCCCATTACTGGGCATATACCCAAAGGATTATAAATCATGCTACTATAAAGACACATGCATACGTAAGTTTATTGTGGCACTATTTACAATAGCAAAGACTTGTAACCAACCCGAATATCCATCAATGATAGACTAGATAAAGAAAATGTGGCAAATATAAATCATTGAATACTGTTCAGCCATAAAAAAGAATGAGTTCATGTCCTTTGCAGGGACATGGATGAAGTGAGAAACTATCATTCTCAGCAAACTAACATGGGAACAGAAAACCAAACACTGCATATTATCACTCACAAGTGGGAGTTGAACAATAAGAGCACATGGACATAGGGAGGGGAACATCACACACTGGGGCCTGCCTGGGGGTGAGGGAGCAAGGGGAGGGAGAGCATTAGGACAAATACCTAGTGCATGCAGGACTTAAAACCTAGATGGCAGGTTGATAGGTGAAGCAAATGACCATGGCACATGTATACCTTTGTAACAAACCTGCACATTCTGCACATGTATCCCAGAACTTAAGGTTAAAAAAATTTTAAAGTAAAAAAAAAAAAAAAAAAAAAAAAGAAAGAAAGAAAAAAAAAAGAAAGAAAAGAAAATAAATCTCCAGGAAGGAATGTTAACACTGATTACTTTTCCTGGAAATAGAATAATATAGTCTCCTAAAGCTGGAAATACTCATCTGTATCAGTGCTGTTGAAAGATTGATTACAATAAGGATTAGTGACTTTGACTAGGAGCGGTTTCAACAAATGATAGCCATGGAAATCTGTAGTGGATGAATGTAGACAACTCTTGAGAGAAAATTTGCTGGGAAAGGCAATATAGAAATGGGCAATAATTAAAAAATGTGTGGGATTTGAGGGAGTTTTCTCTCTTTGTGTTTCAAAACAGAAATTTTTAGAGTTTATTTTTTACTGTTGGGAATGATCCATAAGAGAAGAACATGGTTATGAAAGGTAATTTTGTTTGCTTGGTTGCATGTCTAAGCATTAGACAGCTTGATTCATTATCTTTTATGGATTTTTAGCAAACTAATTGCCCTTAGAACTTCTATTCATGTATAGTTTTATGATTAGAGTTGTTTTTTCAGAATTGGTTCAGAAGCGTAACATGTTAGTGTAACTGTACATGCCGATGATGACCTAAAACTTAAACTGTCATACACAGATTTTTGAAAAGAATTATAATAAACATTCACACACTTAGACCATGCTGAATAGAATTTAAATGTTCCTTCATAATTGCACATATTGCACTACCTTTGACAGTAGCATCATGAATAGCCATGATTTGCTTAGGTACTTACTCTAAAATATCAGGTGTATCAACTTTATGATTGTTTAGATTCTGGGGAGAAGGGAAGGATTTTGTTCATGAAGTTGAGAAAAGCAAACTATTGACAATCTATTGCAGATTATTACTTGAGGATTATAAGCTCCTAAAGCATCAAAACCATATTTTCCTGGGCCAGCAATGTTATCAGCATATATTGTATGCTCAATGAGTATTTGTTGAATGCATGAATAAACAGTTGAAGAAATAAATGAATGACATTGATAAGTTTCTTTTAAAAACTAATTTTTAGTTTTTTGAAAGTAGTAGGTTTCCAAACTTGCCTCTGTATAAAGTCTTTATTTTTTAAAAAAGTGCAGGATTCATGTTCTCACTCATAGGTGGGAATTGAACAACGAGAACACATGGACACAGGAAGGGGAATATCACATACCAGGGACTGTTGTGGGGTGGGGGGAGGGGGGAGGGATAGCATTAGGAGATATACCTAATGCTAAATGATGAGTTAATGGGTGCAGCACATCAACATGTCACATGTATACATATGTAACAAACCTGCACGTTACGCACATGTACCCTAAACTTAAAGTATGTATATATAAAAAAAAGACACTGCAATTTTCAAAAGGTGAAAAAAAAAGTACAGGATTCAGAAATTATTAGCTATAGCCAAAAACAGAATGATAATCAGAAATTTTTAGTTATAGCCAAAAACAGAATGATAATATGGATTTGTCTGCTATCATATCTCTTAAAAACACTTGAATATAAATATTACCTTCACAGCATATTGCAAAACACATGTTTTGGAGGGAGAATTCTTGGATTTCAATGCTGTGTCAATTACTGACCAGCTCTATGGGCTGGGGAAATTTATATGGCCTTTCTGGGCCTAGTTTCTTTCTTTATAGAAGCCCTAATATTACCTACCTCAAAGAATTGTTATGATGATTAAAATGAGCTTGACACATGCACAGTGCTTAGAATGATGCATAGTGTCTGCATAATAAGTCCTGAAAAAGCTAATATTATCATTTAAAAAAGGTTTCCCCTCATATAAGAACATAAATAATGTTTTCCAAATAGGTTTCAGTGCCAGTAAAAGCTTGTTTTTATTGAAAAGGACAGCAATGAGAAGTCCTGGTATATGTCTTTCTATCACATAATATCAGTAACATGTTTTTCCTTTTGCCTTGCCTGTCAGAAAGCTTGATCTAAATTCAATTCTTTGTAATGATATTATTATTATCATATTTTCTTTCTCCTTTAATGTTACTCTTTCTGTTTATAGTTTAATTCCCCATGTGGAAAATAGTTATATTTACATTACCTGTTAAAAAATGACCTGAACACTTAATGGATAGAATAAATAACTTATAAATGCTGAGATTTTATATAATAAAATAATAGATTTGGACATTCTTTGTATTTTATGTATTTACTGTTTGTCTAAGAGGAATTGTTTCTTTTTTCAGGCCTGAAAAGAAATCTAATGAAAAGAACAAGGTATTGTAAAAAGTAAATTATCTGAAACATTATTATTAAAAAAACACATTATAAAAGGTAAAGTGAGAACCTTTTTTAATAAAGACAATTAGTTAGAATAAAAGGGCTTAATAACAAGTACCCATTGATAACGGTACCCTTTTAAGAAAAATCTGTTGCTTTAAGAAGCACCTGTGGTTTTGCTCATATAAAAATATGAATAAATACCACTTCTGTACATCTGGTATATTCTATGAATATTTTGAGGACATTTGAAGCAGTATTATTTATCTTACAGGTCAAAAGCCAAATACATTCAGTGGATAACCTTGATGACATAACATGGCCATCAGAAATAGCGTCAGAGGATTATGATTTGCTTTTCTCTAATTATGAGACTTTTACGTTGCTCATTGAACAACTCAAAATGGATTTTAACGGTAGGACCATTGCATAAGTAGAAGGCCTTTTAATGTATCCCACAGTAATATTCACACACATTGCTTAGTATTGTACCACAGAGCACTGACGTGTGATAGTGATGCTCATCTCAGAAACGTGTTAGACATTAAAATAGACTGAGAAATAATGTATATTGTATACCAAAGAGCTATGATAACTCCACTGTACCTTTCTCAGTGTGAAGGGAAGTCTCAGCCTTTTTATTGACTCTGCTTCTCCCAGATCAGGTTACCATTCTCTCCCACTCAGAATACTGCAGTAACCTTAGAACTATTTTTCCTGCTACCCCACTTCCTGAGACCATGGTCTACTCTGAAACTATAATTATTAATTTAAAAAAATTCAGATTTGATGTTGTCTCTTCCTTGTAACTCAGCTTACCAGTTGCCATTGCTATTAGGTTAAGATCTGAATATTCTAGCTCTCTCCTGCATCATTTAATACCCTTTTTTCCCTGCCCTAGCCATTGTCTTAGATGTTTATTCCAGCAATTTATAGCTTTAGTGAGGTATAACTGATATATGATAGGCTGAATGTACGTAAAATATATGATTTGATAAGTTTTGGCATACGTATGCACATGTGAAACCATCACCACAATCAAGAGCGGTAACATGCCCATCATCCATAAAAATCTCTTCCTGTCTGTTTGTATTCTCCTTATTAAGAAACTACTAAATATTTAAGTATTTATACTGTATTCCATTCCCATCAGCAGTATATGATGATTCTCATTGTGCAATGTCATCATGAGCTCTTAGTATTGCTGTTTATTAGTTTTTACTGTTAGCCATTCCAATGGGTGCATATTGTGCGTGTCACTGTGCTGTGAATATGCATTGACCTAAGGACTAAGAATGTTGAACATCTTCCTGTGTGCTGATTTGCCACCTGTATATCTTCTTTAGTGAACTATCTTTTCCAATCTGGATAGCTTATAAAGATTTAAAAATTAGATAGTTTTTATTCTTATTTGCTGAGTTTTAAGAGTTTTTTAAAATAAATTCTGGATGTTATTCCATTATTATGCTTTTTCAGAAAGATTTTTTCCCAGTTTGTAGCTTGACTTTTTGTTTTCTTAATAATATATTGTAAAGAGCTGAAGTTTTTCATTTTGATGAAGTGTGATATATCTGTTCATTTAATTATGGACTTTGCTTTTTGTCTCATGTCTAAAAAAAGTCTTTGTCCAGCACAGGGTCCCAGAGATTTTTCTCCTCTGCTTTTTTGAAGAATTTTTATAGTTTTAGGTGTTATATTTAGATCTGTGATCCACATTGTGTACATTTTTGCATATGAGTGAGGTGTGATGTAAGTTCATTGTATGGATGTGGATATCTAACTGTTCCAGCAGCATATGCTGAAAATGCTGTCCTTTCTCCATACATTGCTATTGTCCCTTTGTGAAAAGTAAGCTGGCATATGTGTGTGGGTCTATTTCTGGACCATTTGTTGTATTCCATCAATCTACATATTCTTCTAGAGTTATACTGATGAACCAATCATAATTTGAAAATCAATTTAATACCCCAATAAACCCATTGTACAGTTGAAAAATTCTAAGTAGAACCATCTTAAATTGGAGACTATCTCTATCTGGCTTTCTTCACGTAGGTCTAGCATCCCTAATCCAAAATCCAAAATCAGAAATGCTCCAAAATCCAAAACTTTTTGAGTGCCAAAATGATGCCACAAGTAGAAAATTTCAAACTAGACATCAGGTACACAAACTTTCATCTGCAAATTTACTAAAAGTGTTCCATAAAATTACCTTTAAGCCCTGCATATAAGGTGCATGTAACGTAAGTGTATTTTGTGTTTAGAGTTTGATTCCATTTTTGAGATATCTCATTATATATGTGCAAATATTCCAAAACCCAAAACACTTTTGGTACCATGCACTTGTAGAGATATTCCACCCATATCACACTGTTTCATTACTGTAAATTTATACTAAATCTTGACATCAGCCCTTCAGTTTTCTTCTTTTTTAAGGGTTATTTTGATTATGTTGGATCTTTTGCATTTGCACATGAGTTTTAGAATCAGATTGTTAATTTTTTTGTAGTTCAAATTTAACTTTTTAAAAAATTTTATCATTATTATACTTTAAGTTTTAGGGTACATGTGCACAACGTGCAGGTTTGTTACATATGTATACATGTGCCATGTTGGTGTGCTGCACCCATTAACTCATCATTTAACATTAGGTATATCTCCTAATGCCATCCCTCCCCCCTCCCCCAACCCCACAACAGTCCCCGGTGTGTGATGTTCCCCTTCCTGTGTCCATGTGTTCTCATTGTTCAATTCCCACCTATGAGTGAGAATATGCGGTGTTTGTTTTTTTGTCCTTGCGATAGTTTGCTGAGAATGATGGTTTCCAGCTTCATCCATGTCCTTACAAAGGACATGAACTCATCCTTTTTTATGGATGCATAGTATTCCATGGTGCATATGTGCCACATTTTCTTAATCCAGTCTATCATTGATGGACATTTGGGTTGGTTCCAAGTCTTTGCTATTGTGAATAGTGCTGCAATAAACATACGTGTGCATGTGTCTTAATAGCAGCACCATTTATAATCCTTTGGGTATATACCCAGTAATGGGATGGCTGGGTCAAATGGTATTTCTAGTTCTAGATCTCTAAGGAATCGCCACACTGACTTCCACAATGGTTGAACTAGTTTACAGTCCCCCCAACAGTGTAAAAGTGTTCCTATTTCTCCACATCCTCTCCAGCACCTGTTGTTTCCTGACGTTTTAATGATCACCATTCTAACTGGTGTGAGATGGTATCTCATTGTGGTTTTGATTTGCATTTCTCTGATGGCCAGTGATGGTGAACATTTCTTCATGTGTTTTTTGGCTGCATGAATGTCTTTCATTGAGAAGTGTCTGTTCATACCCTTCACCCACATTTTGATGGGGTTGTTTGTTTTTTTCTTGTAAATTTGTTTGAGTTCATTGTAGATAGCCCTTTGTCAGATGAGTAGGTTGCAAAAACTTTCTCCCATTCTGTAGGTTGCCTGTTAAGTCTGATGGTAGTTTCTTTTGCTGTGCAGAAGCTCTTTAGTTTAATTAGATCCCATTTGTCAATTTTGGCTTTTGTTGCCATTGCTTTTGGTTATTTAGACATGAAGTCCTTGCCCATGCCTATGTCCTGAATGGTATTGCCTAGGTTTTCTTCTAGGGTTTTTATGGTTTTAGGTCTAACATGTAAGTCTCTAATCCATCTTGAATTAATTTTTGTATAATGTGTAAGGAAGGGATCCAGTTTCAGCTTTCTACATATGGCTATCCAGTTTTCCCAGCACCATTTATTAAATAGAGACTCCTTTCCCCATTGCTTGTTTTTGTCAGGTTTGTCAAAGATCAGATAGTTGTAGATAATGCGGCATTATTTCTGAGGGCTCTGTTCTGTTCCATTGTTCTATATCTCTGTTTTGGTACCAGTACCATGCTGTTTTGGTTACTGTAGCCTTGTAGTATAGTTTGAAGTCAGGTAGTGTGATGCCTCCAGCTTTCTTCTTTTGGCTTAGGATTGACTTGGCAATGTGGGCTCTTTTTTGGTTCCATATGAACTTTAAAGTAGTTTCTTCCAATTCTGTGAAGAAAGTCATTGGTAGCTTGATGGGGATGGCATTGAATCTATGAATTGCCTTGGGCAGTATGGCCATTTTCACGATATTAATTCTTCCTACCCATGAGCATGGAATGTTCTTCCATTTCTTTGTATCCTCTTTTATTTCATTGAGCAGTGGTTTGTAGTTCTCCTTGAAGAGGTCCTTCACATCCCTTGTAAGTTGGATTCCTAGGTATTTTATTCTCTTTGAAGCAATTGTGAATGGGAGTTCACTCATGATTTGGCTCTCTGTTTGTCTGTTATTGGTGTATAAGAATGCTTGTGATTTTTGCACATTGATTTTGTATCCTGAGACTTTGCTGAAGTTGCTTATCAGCTTAAGGAGAGATTTTGGTCTGAGACGATGGGGTTTTCTAGATATACGATCATGTCATCTGTAAACAGGGACAGTTTGACTTCCTCTTTCCCTAATCGAATGCCCTTTATTATCTTCTCCTGCCTGATTGCCCTGGCCAGAACTTCCAACACTATGTTGAATAGAAGTGGTGAGAGAGGGCATCCCTGTCTTGTGCCAGTTTTCAGAGGGAATGCTTCCAGTTTTTGCCCATTCAGTATGATATTGGCTGTGGGTTTGTCATAGATAGCTCTTATTATTTTGAGTTATGTCTCATCAATACCTAATTTATTGAGAGTTTTTAGCATGAAGTGTTATTGAATTTTGTCAAAGGCCTTTTCTGCATCTATTGAGATAATCATGTGGTTTTTGTCTTTGGTTCTGTTTATATGCTGTATTACATTTATTGATTTTCATATGTTGAACTAGCCTTGCATCCCAGGGATGAAGCCCACTTGATCATGGTGGATAAGCTTTTTAATGTGTTGCTGGATTCGGTTGGCAGTATTTTATTGAGGATTTTTGCATCAATGTTCATCAAGGTTATTGGTCTAAAATTCTCTTTTTTTGTTGTGTCTCTGCCAGGCTTTGGTATCAGGATGATGCTGGCCTCATAAAATGAGTTAGGGAGGATTCCCTCTTTTTCTATTGATTGGAATAGTTTCAGAAGGAATGGTACCAGCTCCTCCTTGTACCTCTGGTAGAGTTCAGCTGTGAATCCATCTGGTCCTGGACTTTTTTTGGTTGGTGAGCTATTAATTATTGCCTCAATTTCAGAGCCTGTTCTTGGTCTATTCAGAGATTCAACTTCTTGCTGGTTTAGACTTGGGAGGGTGTATGTTTTGAGGAATTTATCCATTTCTTCTAGATTTTCTAGTTTATTTGCATGGAGGTGTTTATAGTATTCTCTGATGGTAGTTTGTATTTCTGTGGGATTGGTGGTGACATTCCCTTTATCATTTTTTATTGCATCTATTTGATTCTTCTCTCTTTTCTTCTTTATTAGTCTTGCTAGTGGTCTATCAATTTTTTTGATCTTTTCAAAAAACCAGCTCCTGGATTCGTTGATTTTTTGAAGGGTTTTTTTGGGTCTCTATTTCCTTCATTTCTGCTCTGATCTCAGTTATTTCTTGCCTTCTGTTAGCTTTTGAATGTGTTTGCTCTTGCTTCTCTAGTTCTCTTTTATTGTGATGTTAGGGAGTCAATTTTAGATCTTTCCTTCTTTCTCTTGTGGGCATTTAGTGCTGTAAATTTCCCTCCACGCGCTGCTTTGAATGTGTCCCAGAGATTCTTGTATGTTGTGACTTTTTTCTCTCTGGTTTCAAAGAACATCTTTATTTCTGCCTTCATTTCGTTATGTACCCAGTAGTCATTCAGGAGCAGGTTGTTGAGTTTCCATGTAATTTAGCGGTTTTGAGTCAGTTTCTTAATCCTGAGTTCTACTTTGATTGCACTGTCATCTGAGAGACAGTTTGTTATAATTTCTGTTCTTTTACATTTGCTGAGGAGTGCTTTACTTCCAAGTGTGTGGTCAATTTTGGAATAGGTGTGGTGTGGTGCTAAAAAGATTGTATATTCTGTTGATTTGGGGTGGAGAGTTCTGTAGATGTCTATTAGGTCTGCTTGGTGCAGAGCTGAGTTCAATTCCTGGATATCCTTGTTAACTTTCTGTCTCGTTGATCTGTCTAATGTTGACAGTGGGGTGTTAAAGTCTCCCATTATTATTGTGTGGGAGTCTAAGTCTCTTTGTAGGTCACTAAGGACCTGCTTCATGAATCTGGGTGCTCTTGTATTGGTGGCATATATATTTAAGATAGTTGGCTCTTCTTGTTGAATTGATCCCTTTACCATTATGTAATGGACTTCTTTGTCTCTTTTGATCTTTGTTGGTTTAAAGTCTGTTTTATCTGAGACTAGGATTGCAACCCTTGCCTTTTTTTGTTTTCCATTTGCTTGTTAGATCTTCCTCCATCCCTTTATTTTGAGCCTACGTGTGTCTCTGCACGTGAGATGGGTTTCCTGAATACAGCACACTGATGGGTCTTGACTCTTTATCCAATTTGCCAGTCTGTGTCTTTTAATTGGAATATTTAGCCCATTTATATTTAAGGTTAATATTGTTGTGTGTGAATTTGATCCTGTCATTATGATGTTAGCTGTTTATTTCACTCGTTAGTTCATGCAGTTTCTTCCTAGCCTTGATAGTCTTTACAAATTGGCATGTTTTTGCAGTGTCTGGTACTGGTTGTTCCTTTCCATGTTTAGTGCTTCCATCAGGAGCTCTTTTAGGGCAGGCCTGGTGGTGACAAAATCTCTCAGCATTTGCTTGTCTGTAAAGTATTTTATTTCTTCTTCACTTATGAAGCTTAGTTTGGCTGGGTATGAAATTCTGGGTCGAAAATTCTTTTCTTTAAGAATGTTGAATATTGGCCCCCACTCTCTTCTGGCTTGTAGAGTTTCTGCTGAGAGATCAGCTGTTAGTCTAATGGGCTTCCCTTTGTTGTTAACCTGACCTTTCTCTCTGGCTGCTCTTAACGTTTTTTCCTTCATTTCAATTTTGGTGATTCTGACAATTATGTGTCTTGGAATTTCTCTTCTCGAGGAGTATCTTTGTGGCATTCTCTGTATTTCCTGAATTTGAATGTTGGCCTGCCATGCTAGATTGGGGAAGTTCTCCTGGATAATATCCTGCAGAGTGTTTTCCAACTTGGTTCCATTCTTCCCATCACTTTCAGGTACACCAATCAGACATAGTTTTGGTCTTTTCACATAGTCCCATATTTCTTGAAGGCTTTGTTCATTTCTTTTTATTCTTTTTTCTCTGAACTTCTCTTCTCACTTCATTTCATTCATTTTGTCTTCCATTGCTGATACCCTTTCTGCCAGTTGATCGCATCAGCTACTGAGGCTTGTGCATTTGTCACATAGTTCTCATGCCTTGGGTTTCAGCTCCATCAGGTCCTTTAAGGACTTCTCTTCACTGGTTATTCTAGTTAGCCATTCATCTAATTGTTTTTCAAGGTTTTTAACTTCTTTGCCATTGGTTCCAACTTCCTCCTTTAGCTCAGAATAGTTTGATCTTCTGAAGCGTTCTTCTCTCAACTCGTCAAAGTCATTCTCCGTCCAGCTTTGTTCCATTGCTAGTGAGGAGCTGTGTTCCTCTGGAAGAGGAGAGGAGCTCTGATTTTTAGAGTTTCCAGTTTTTCTGCTCTGTTTTTTCCCCATCTTTGTGGTTTTATCTACCTTTGGTCTTTGATGATGGTGACATACAGATGGGGTTTTGGTGTGGATGTCCTTTCTGTTTGTTAGTTTTCCTTCTAACAGTTAGGACCTCCAGCTGCAGGTCTGTTGGAGTTTACTGGAGGTCCACTCCAGACCCTCTTTGCTTGGGTATCAGCAGCAGTGGCTGCAGAACAGCGGATATTGGTGAACGGCAAATGCTGCTGCCTGATCGTTCCTCTGGAAGTTTTGTCTCAGAGGAGTACCCGGCCATGTGACTTGTCAGTCCGCCCCTACTGTGGGGTGCCTGCCAGTTAGGCTCCTCAGCAGTCAGGGACCCACTTGAGGAGGCAGTCTGCCCATTCTCAGATCTCAAGCTGTGTGCTGGGAGAACCACTATTCTCTTCAAAGCTGTCAGACACGGACTTTT
Source organism: Gorilla gorilla gorilla (assembly GCF_029281585.2). Lineage (NCBI taxonomy): Eukaryota > Metazoa > Chordata > Mammalia > Primates > Hominidae > Gorilla > Gorilla gorilla. The sequence goes on along the minus strand of NC_073231.2, from coordinate 78,145,990 downwards.
AAGTCTGCAGAGGTTACTGCTGCCTTTTGTTAGTCTGTGCCCTGCCCCCAGAGGTGGAGCCTACAGAGGCAGGCAGGCCTGCTTGAGCTGTGGTGGGCTCCACCGAGTTAGAACTTCCTGACAGCTTTGTTTACCTACTGAAGCCTGAGAAATGGTGGGCGCCCCTCCCCCAGCCTCACTGCTGCCTTGCAGTTTGATCTCAGACTGCTGTGCTAGCAATGAGTGAGGCTCCGTGGGCATAGGACCCTCTCAGCCAGGTGTGGGGTATAATCTCCTGGTGTGCCATTTGTTAAGCCCATTGGAAATGCAAAGTATTAAGGTGGGAGTGACCTGATTTTCCAGGTGCCATCTGTCACCCCTTTCTTTCACTAGGAAAGGGAATTCCCTGACCCCTTGTGCTTCCCGGTGAGGTGATGCCTCGCCCTGCTTTGGCTCACGCATGGTGTGCTGCACCCACTGTCCAGCACTCCTCTGTGGGATGAACCCAGTACCTCAGTTGGAAATGCAGAAATTACCCATCTTCTGCATGTCTCACGTTGGGAGCTGTATACTGGAGCTGTTCCTATTTGGCTATCTTGGCTCCACCCCTCTCCCAGATAGTTAATTTTTTTAAAAGCCTGCTGTGCTGGAAATTACACTGAGTTTGTGATGAATCTATACATTAATTGGGGGAAGATTGACATTTTAATGAGAATGCATTTTTTGACTCCTGTGAAATGGTTTCTATTTATATAGGTCAAATTTAATTTTCTCAGTAATATTTTATAGGTTTTAAAATATGTGTTTCCTTTCTTTTTGAGACAGTTTCACTCCAGGCTGGATTGCAGTGCCTCGATCTTGGCCTACTGCAACCTCTGCCTCCTGGGTTCAAATGATTCTCCTGCCTCAGCCTCCTAAGTAACTGGGATTTTAGGCATGAGCCACTGCACCCAGCTAAGTTTTGTATTTTTAGTAGAGATGGGGTTTCACCATTTTGTTCAGAGTGGTCTTAAATTCCTGAACTCAAGTAATCCTCCTGGCTTGGCTTCCCAAAATGCTGGGATTACAGGCATGAGCCACCTTGCCCAGCCTTGGTGTTTCCTTATTTTATCAGATTCATCTGTATCTCATTTTTTAATGAAGTTATAAATGACATTTAAAAAAATTTCAAGTTGATTGTTTACTGCTAGGATATAGGAATACAGCTGATTTTTGTATGTTGATTTTTGTATCCTCCCTCCTTGCTAAACTTAGACTTACTTATTAGTTCTAGTAGCTTTTTTGGTAGATTTGATCAGATTTTATATATACAACAAAGATTATCAAATCTTTTCATTCTCAAACTACTTTCTTACTATGGATAGGAAGTCTTTTAGACTTGTGGCAAAGCAGTCTCTGTTGCAGCTAGTCAACTCTGCCATTGTAGTATGAGAGCAGTCAGGGAGGATACATACATTAATAAACTCAGCTGTGTTCCAATAAAACTTTATTTACAAAAACAACAAGCTGGCCCAGAGGCTGTAGTTTATCTGCTCCTATTATGTGATCATGGTTGTGAATAAAGACAGTTTTACTTCTTCTTTCCAACCTGGATAACTTTTATTTATTTTTCTTGTCTGACAGCACTGGCTAGAATCTTTAGCACAATGCTTACCAAAGTGTTGAAAGCAGGCATTATTGTGTCGTTCCTGATATGGGGAAAGCATTCAGTTTGTCATCATGATACACATTAACTGTAGGTTTATTATAGATGCTTTGTATCATGCTGATGAAGTTCATTTGTATTCTTAGGTTGCTGAGTTTTTTTTTTCTTTTTAAATCAAGAATGAAGTTGAATTTTATCAAATGTCTTTACTGATATAATCATAAGGTTCTTCTCTTTTAGTTTTTTAATGGGGTGAATAACTGATATTTTAATGTTAAACCAACCTTTCATTTTAGAATAAAACCTATTTTCTTAGGATGTAGGCTTTTAAAAAGTATATCATTGGGGCCAGACACGGTGGCTCATGCTTGTAATTTTAGTACTTTGGGAGGTCAAGGCAGGAGGATTGCTTGAAGCTGGAGTTCGAGACCAACCTGGGCAAAAAAATGAGACCCTATATTTATTTGTATTCAGTTTGCCAAAATTCTGTTTAGAAAATTTGGAAAGTCTATGTAAATGTAGTTTTAGGTTCACAGCAACATTGAAAGTAAGGTACAGAGATTGTCTGCGCTTCCTGTCCACAGACATGCATAGCTTCCCCCTTTATCAGTATCTCTCACTATAGTGGTACAGTTGATGTGATTGATGAACCAAAATGGCATGTCATAATCATCCAGATTTCATAGTTTATATTAGTATGCACTCTTGGTGTTGTACATTCCGTAGGTTTGGAAAGGACCGATATTCATCATTATAGTATTGTACAAAGTAATTTTACTGCTCTAAAATTTATTTATGTTTCACCTATCTGCCCTTTCATGCCCTCCTCAACCACAGGTAACCACTGATCTTTTTACTGTATCCATAGTTTTGCCCTTTCTACAATGTCATATAGCTGAAATCATACAGTGCATAGCCTTCAGATTGGCATCTTTCACTTAGTAATATGCGTTTATGTTTCCATCATGTCTTCTCATGACCTGATAGCTCATTTCTGTTTAGAACTGAATAATAGTTCATTGTGTAAGTGTACCAGAGGTTGTTCACTCACCTATTGCAAGGTATCTTGGTTGCTTCAGAAATTTGTGAAATTTTTTGTCAATGTTCATGAGGGAGTTTTCTTTTTTGTAATATCATTGTTTGGTTCAGGGTAATGCTAGCATTATAGAATGAGTTGTGTTGTATTTCTCCTCTTTATTATTTGGGAGAGAGGTTGTGTAAAATTATATTACATCTGCCTAAACTGTTTGATAGAATTCACTAGCATAGCTATCTGGGCCTGGAGTTTTCTCAACTTTATTTTCTTTCATAGATATAGGGTGATTTGGATTATCTATTTCTTCTTGATTGAGCTTTGGTAATTTTTATTTTTTAAGGAATGTGCCCACTTAATCTAAGTAGTCATGGTTAGTTACATAAAGCTTACACTATTATCTTGCTATTCTTTTAATATCTGTAGAATGTATAAAAATGTTACATTAATTATCTCTGAAGTTAGTAATTTGTTCTCTTTTTTATGATCAGCCTGGCTAGGTCAAGGTTTATCACTTCCACTGATGACCTCAAAGTATTTGGTTTTATTGATTTTCCCTATTGTTCTCCTGTTTCATCTTTGATGTCATCATCGGTTTGGCCTGCTATCACAAAATACCATAGACTTGGTAGCTTATAAAGAACAGAAACTGATTTCATACATTCCTAAAGGCTGCAAAGTCCAAGATCAAGGTGCCAGAAGATTCAGTGTCTGGTGAGGGACAAATTCCTGATTTCTATGTTCCCTTTTTTTGCCTGTGTGCTTCATATGGCAGAAGGGGTGAATGAGCTTTCTGGGGTCTCTTACATAAGGGCACTAATCCCATGCATTAAGGCTTGGATTCCATGAGCTATCCCCTCCACAAAGCTGCAGTTTCTAATAACATCACCTCTGTGATTAAGTTTCAGCATATGAGTTTTGGGAGGACAAAAATGTTCACACTATGTTCTGATGTTCATTATTTTCTCTGCTTCTGTTGGGTTTAATTTGCTCTCTCTTTTTTTGTAGTTTCTTCTTTTTTACTTACTTTTTTTTTGTTTGTTTGTTTTTGAGGCAGAGTCTCACTCTGTCATCTAGCCTGGAGTGCAGTGGTGTGATTTCAGCTCACTGCAACCTCTGCCTCTGGATTCAAGCAACTCTCATGCCTCAGCCTCCTAAGCAGCTAGGACTACAGGTGTGCACCACTGCACCCAGCTAATTTTTGTATTTTTAGTAGAGATGGGGTTTCACCATATTGGCCAGGGTGGACTCGAACTCCTGACTTCATGACCCACCCACCTAGGCCACCCAAAGTGCTGGGATTATAGGCATGAGCCACTGTGTCGAGACCTTTTTTACTTTCTTTTTTTTTTTTAATTATACTTTAAGTTTTAGGGTACATGTGCACATTGTGCAGGTTAGTTACATATGTATACATGTGCCATGCTGGTGCGCTGCACCCACTAACTCGTCATCTAGCATTAGGTATATCTCCCAATGCTATCCCTCCCCCCTCCCCACACCCCACCACAGTCCCCAGAGTGTGATATTCCCCTTCCTGTGTCCATGTGATCTCATTGTTCAATTCCCACCTATGAGTGAGAATATGCGGTGTTTGGTTTTTTGTTCTTGCGATAGTTTACTGAGAATGATGATTTCCAATTTCATCCATGTCCCTACAAAGGACATGAACTCATCATTTTTTATGGCTGCATAGTATTCCATGGTGTATATGTGCCACATTTTCTTAATCCAGTTTATCATTGTTGGACATTTGGGTTGGTTCCAAGTCTTTGTTATTGTGAATAATGCCGCAATAAACATAGAAGTCAAGGCTATTGATCTGAGTGTCTTCCAGTATAGACATTCAGTGCTAACTTTTCATTTAGGAACTGTTGTAGCTATATTCCACAAAGTCTAACATGTACTATTTTCATTTTTATTCAGTTCAAAATAGTTTCCAATTTCTCTTTGTGTCACCACTTTGCCTAGGATTATTTAGATATTTGTTACTTTGTTTCCAAATTTTTGAGTATTTTGATGAGCTATTTTGTTACTGATTTCTAATTTTATTCTTTTGTGGTCAGGGACCATACTTTGTATGACTTAAATACTTTTGACTTAATACTTTCATGAAGATTTATTGTATGGCCTAGAATGCGGTCTGTTTTGCTAAGTGTTCCAAGGGTACTTGAGAAGCATAGTGTTCTTCAAGTCTACTCTTGTCTTGCTGATTTTCTGCCTCCTTGTTTTATCATGTATTCAGCACGCAATATTGAAATCTCACACTATACCTGTGAATTTGTCAATTTCTTCTATCAGTTTTTAGCTCATATTTCGAAGCCGTTATGTTACCAGGTACATAAACATTTAAGATTATGTGTTCTTGAGTAACTAAATATTTTATCATTCTGAAATGATGTTGTTTATAACTAGTAATATTTTTTTGTTGTGAAATCTACTTTAGTATTAATATAACGATTCCTGATTAGATTTCTTTTGTCATCTGTTTGCATGGGATATATTTTTCTTCCTTTTAACCAATTTGTGTCTTTATATTTAAAGTGTGTTTCTTATAGGTAGCATGGAGTAGGATCTTGCTTTTTATACAGTTTGACAATTTGTCTTTTAATTTAGGTTATTAGGCCCATTTCATTTATAATGTGATTATTGATATATTAATATTTAAGTTTATCTGTCATCATGCTGTTTGATTTTCATTAGTCCCAGCTATTCTTTGTTCCCTTCTTTTTCTAATTTCCTTTCAATTAGTTATGTAACTTTTATGGTTTAGTTTTATCTCTCATTTTTTGGCTTATTGGCTCTAATTTTTTTTTGCTATCTTCATGGTTGCATTACAATTTGTACTGTATGATTTTAACTTATCACAGTTCACTTTCAGACAATATTATATCATATCACATATGGCATAAGAAAATCAGAATAGTATGCTTTCATTTCCTCTCTCCCAGCCAGATTCTTCCTGGATTTGTGGAATTATGGTTTTCATTAAGTTTAGAAAGTTTCTGTTCATTTTCTCTTTATGTTTTGTCATTGTCTCTCCCTTCCTCTTTGGGGACATGTATATTATTGCTTAAAGTTTTTGCATAATTCTCTGATGTCCCAAATTTATGAATCTTTTCTTTTGTGGTATCTAGTCTGTATTTACTTCTACCCAGTGTCCTTTTCAGTCATGACTTTGTTTTTTTTTTTGTTTGTTTGTTTTTTGAAACAAAGTCTGACTCCATTGCCCAGGCTGGAGAGCAATGGCTCAATCACCTCTCACTGCATCTTCTGCCTCCCAGGTTCAAGCCATTCCTTCTCCTGCCTCAGCCTCCTGAGTAGCTGGGGTTACAGGTGCCTGCCATGATGCCCAGCTAATTTCTTTGTATTTTTAGTAGAGATGGGATTTCACCATGGTGGCCAGGCTGGTCTCGAACTCCTGACCTCAAGTGATCCACCTGCCTCGGCCTCCCAAAATGCTGGGATTACAGGCATGAGCCACCATAACTGGCCCAGTCCTGACATTTTAATTTGAATTCCTACTAGTGTAATTTTCTTTCAAAAAATATCTTCCATGTCTCTACTTGAGATTTATTTGGGGACACAGTTGACTTATAAACAACTTGATCTTTCTGGTCTTGCTTTATGATTTGGTCTAATTTTCCACTCCTGAATCAAGATGTTTCTGATAACTCTATTCTTTGCCCTGTGAAGTCTTGAGTTTTCTCAGTATCATTCAGAGGAATGGACACTCTTCCTGGTACATTGTGAGCAACAGGCACTGTTTCTTACAATTTTTTAAGAATTTTTTCCCCCTGGTCTCAAGTAGTTTCCTAGGACAAATATACTGTTCATTATTCTGCTAAATAAATACCCAAGAGGGTGTTTTTGCAGATCTCCAGTGTTCTTTCCCTTTACTGCTGTCTCCTTTCAAGTATTCTGTGATTTCTGTCTGCCTTGGTTTTTTGAGATTCTCAGCTTCATTGTTCGAACTCAGAGAATCTGGTGGGCTCTACCTCAGTTTTTGGTAGACTCTACCTCAGTTTTTTTTCCTTCCATTGTCATGGCCTGGAAACTTTGTCAAGTCAGGGGGCTGGGGTGTTTGTAAGGCTTATTTCACTTGTTTCCTATCTTACAGGGATCATTGTCTTCATTACCTGAAATCCATGTTCTTGAAAATCGTGGTAGTATGTATTTTGTCTTTTTTGGTTTTGTTTTAAGTGAGAAGGTAAATCAGTATCTGCTGCTCCATCATGGCCAGAAGCAGACTGCAGCAGAGCTTCAGTACATGACATAGACTAGCTAGAATGCTTTTCTACCCCCTTTACTTAACAGCTTCCTTCTCACCCTTCATTTCTCAATGTAGCCCTCTCTTCCCCAGGGAAATCTTCCTGAGCCCAGTATAGATCAAATCCTGTGTGATCATAGAACTGTTTTCTTGCACCATCTATCTGAATTTGTAATTTCACTTCTTTGTATTTTTTGTTCACTACACCTAAAGCTAAACAAGAGCAGAGTTACTGTTTGTTTTATCTGCAGAGCTCAGTAGACTGTGTTCCCCATGGTAGGAACTCAGTGCATATTTGTTTGGTGTATGGATGGGTGAAGGTTAAAATGCATGGGACTTTATATCCAAAAACTACTCATATATTTTATTTCCACCTTGTTTCTCCCCAGTGCAGATTCTGCTAGCCTATCAAAAATCCAGGATGCAGTTATTTCAGATGAACACTTACTAGAACTCAAAAATAGCCACTATGAGCAACTTACAGTAGAAATTGAACAAGTGGAAAATATGGTTCATGTACTACAAAAAGAGCTGTCTGAGGCAAAAGAAACACAATTACAGTTAGCTCATCAGAAAGGTGAATGTGAGCAAGAACGCTGCAGTTTGAGGTATGACATTCTAGTTTTAGAGAAATATTTTAACTCTTTATTCTAAATATATATGTGAGAATTGTGATTGCTGACTTTCTGGGGCTTAATGGGAGAAAACGTCTTGGTCTTACGGAGTATGAAAATCTTGGAAATAATACAACAAATTCTTAACTGTGCTTCTTTTATTTATTGCATATGCTTTTAAATTGTGATTTTAATGGCTATTTAGAAGTTTACCATATAGAAATCTCATTATTTAACAAATAGAATTTGGGGTTTTCGATTCTTTTGTATTAGAATTAATGCTGCAAGAAATACTTTTTATTATTACTATTATTATCATTATTATTATTATGATTATTATTAGATATTATTATTAGAATTTTGCTCTGTCACTGAGGCTGCAGTGCACTGGTTCAAACACAGCTTACTACAACTTTGAACTTTTGGGGTCAAGGGATCCTCTTGCCTCAAATTCCTAAGCAGCTCAGACTGTAGGCACACGCCCCCATGCCTGGCTAACTTTTGAAATTTTTCATTGAGACAAGGTCTCACTATCTTGCCCAGTCTGATCTCCAACTCCTGACCTCCAACAGTCCTCCTGCCTTGGCCTCTCAAAACATTGGGATTACAGGAGTGAGCCAGCACGCCCAGCCCAGAATATCTTTTATATAAATCATTTTCTGCATTTCTAATTATTTACTTTGTATAAAGTCTTCAATATAGAATTTTTTGGTTAAAATATAGAAACTTTTTCAAAAAGGCCTTGGATCAATATTTCTAAATTGTCCTCAAGAATATTTGTATTTAATGCATGCTGAGCTTAATACCTAGGTGATGGGTTGATAGGTGCAGCAAACCACTGTGGCACATGTTTACCTATGTAACAAGCCTGCACATTCTGCCCATGTACTCTGGAAATTAAAATTAAAATTAAAAAAAGAATATTTGTATTAATTTACAGTTCAACCAACAGAGCATGAAATGGCCATTTGTCTCAAACCAGAATACTTTTTAAAAACTTTATACAGTTTTATTCTTTTTTTAACTCTGTTTAAATTGATTTATTTTTATTTCAATAGCTTTAGGGGTACAAGTGGTTTTTGGTTACATGGATCAGTTTTATAGTGGTGAAGTCTGGGATTTTAGTGTACCCATAACCCACTAGGTAGTTTTATTGCTCACTTTTCTTCTCCCCTTCCTTCTTCTGAGTCTCCAATGTCATTATACCACTCTACCTGCCTTTACATACCCTAGCATAGCTCCCACTTATAAATGAGAACATGTGGTATTTGTGGTTCCATTCCTGAGTTACTTCACTTAGAATAATGGCCTCTAGCTCCATCCAATTTGCTGGAAAAAACATTATTTCATTCTTCTTTATGGCTGAGTAGTATTCTGTGGTGTGTGTGTGTGTGTATATATATATGTGTATATATATACGTATATATACATGTATGTATATGTAGATGTATGTATATATGTATATATATACACACATAGATATATGGACTCACACACATATATGTGTATATATATCACATTTTCTTTATTCCATTCATCAGTCAATGGACACTGGTTGATTCCATATGTTTTCATGTTGTAATTGTGCTGCAGCAAACATACGTATGAAGGTGTTTTTTTGAGAGTATGATTTCTTTTGTAGATATCCAGAAATAAGAATGCTGGATACAATGGTAGGATCTACTTTTAGTTCTTTGAGAGTCTCCACAGATTTTGTACTAACTTGCATTCCCGTCAGCAGTGTATAACTGTTCTCTTTTCACCACATCCACACCAACGTCTGTTGTCTTTTGATTTTTAATAGTGGCCATTATGGCTGCAGTGAGGTGATATCTCATTGTTGTTTTATTTTACATTTCCCTGATGATTAGTGATATTTAGCATGTTTTTATATGCTTGTTCAGCATTTGCTCATCCTCTTTTGAGAAATGTCTATTCATGTCATGTGCACACTTTTTAATGGAATCATTTGTATTTTTCCTGCTCATCTGTTTGAGTTTCTTGTAGGTTATGGATATTAGTCCTTTGACAGATTCATAATTTGCAAATATTTTTCCCATTCTATAGGTTGTTGGTTTACTCTTATGATTATCAATTTGCGGTGCTGAAGCTGAAGCTTTTTAGTTTAATTGGGTCTTATTTATTTATTTTCATTTTTGTTGCACTTGCTTTTAGGGTCCTCATCATAAATTCTTCACCTAGGTCAATGTTTTCAGGTCTTAGTTTTAGGCCTTTAATCCATCTTGAATTAATTTTTGTATATGATAAGAGATAGAGATCCAGTTTCATTCTTCTACATGTGGCTATCTTTTTTTCCTAGCACCATTTATTGAATAATGTGTACTTTCTCCAGTGTATGTTTTTGTATCCTTTCTCAGAGATCATTTGGTTGTAAGTGGCTTTATTTCTGAATTGTCTATTCTGTTTCATTGATCTATGTATCTACTTTTATACCAGTATGGTGCTGTTTTTGTTACTGTGGCTTTAGAGTATAATTTGAAGTCAGGTAATGCGATGCCAACATGTTTGTTCCTTTTGCTTGGTATGTCTGTTGTTATTCAGGCTCTTTTGTGGTTCTACATAAATGTCAACTTTTTTTATAATTCTGTGAAGAATGACATTGGTACTTTCATAGGAATTGTATCAAATCTGTAGACTGCTTTGGGTACTATGGTCATTTTTCACAATATCAATTCTTTCAGTCCATGAACATAGGATGTATTTTCATTTGTCTGTGTCATCTATTATTTTCTTCAGTAGTGTTTTCCAGTTATCCTTATATAGATCACTCACCTCCTTCATTAAGTATATTCCTAGGTATTTTACACTTTTGCAGCCATTGTAAAAGAGATTGGGTTCTTGATATGACTCTCAGCTTGGTTATATTTGGTGTATAGTTGTGCCACTGATTGGTATTCATTTATTTTGTAACCTCTGAGACTTTACTGAATTCATTTATCAAATCTAGGAGTGCTTTGTAAGTCTTTGGGGTTTTCTAGGTATAAGATCATATCTTTGGTGAAGAGATAGTTTGACTTCCTCTTTTAAATTTGGATGCCCTTTATTTCTCTTGCCCAATTGCTCTGCCTGGGACTTCCCAGTTTTATTCTTAATATGCATGAAATAAAAGTAAAATGGAAAGTGATTCACGATTAGTTTATTTCACATCTTTGTCTCATAAACAGATAAAATTAATTCACCTTGAATTAATTTTGTTATAATATATGTTAAATACATATATGTATAATAAAAACATGTAATATATTATATGTATAATAAAAACATATAATATATATTAAAAACAAAATATTAGACCCTGTCTTGTTCAAAAGAATGTCTAAGTTGCTTGTAAAATACATAGGAATCAAGAATATAAGTTAAAAATGTTTCCAAAAAATAAACATGAAAATTATGGGTTAACACAGGGGTTCCCAATCCCCAGGCCAAGGACCAGTACCAGTCCCTGGCCTGTTAGAAACTGGGCCACACAGCAGGAGGTTAGTGGCAGGTGTGCAAGTGAAGCTTCATTTGTTTGCAGTCCCTCTCCATCACTCACATTACTACCTGAGCTCCTCCTCCTGTCAGATCAGTGGTGGCACTAGATTGTTATAGGAGTGTGACCTGAACCCTGTTGTAAGTTGCTCATGCAGGGGATCTAAGTTGTTCACTCCTTATGAGAATCTAATGCCTTATGATCTGTCACCGTCTCCTGTCACCCCCAGATGAGACCATACAGTAGCAGGAAAACAAGCTCAGGGCCCCCACTGATTCTACATTATGGTGAGTTATAGAATTATTTCATTATTAATAATAGTAGAAATAAAGTGCAGAATAAATGTAATGTGCTTGAATAATCCTGGAAGCATCCCCCCACCTCAGGTCTGTGGAAAAATTACCTTCCACAAAACCAGTCTCTGGTGCCAACATGGTTGGGGACAGCTGGCTTAACAGATGTGAGACCCCTTTGCCTTTTCTTGGATTAATCTGCAGATATACATTGTGTGAATGATATCTGATGATGCCACCTTGGCCTGTAAATCATTTTGGGGATACCTCCAGTATCTCATGAAAATTAAAATTTCTTCTAGTGAGGAACAAAATGATACCCAGAAGCAACTTTCCAAGGAACAGAATGCTAGAATATTACAAGATGAGATTCTGACTACTAAACAGAAGCAGATAGAAGTGGCCGAAAAAAAAATGAATTTTGAGGTATTTTCTTTAGTCATTTTTAAATGCTTTTATATAAAATGCATATATTAAAAAAACAACTATATATTTCAGAAAGCATAAAGGATTTTTAAATCACATATATATGTATATATGTATATATCCTTTATCATGTGTCTATATATGTACATATAGGATAAAGCCATGTTCTTAATTCAACTCCATTTGCCTGCAACAGCTGAGTAGTGACATTCACAATGGCCTAAATCCAAAGAAGCATTTGATATTTTTCATAAGAATTGATGATCTTTCCAATATCAAAAATAAGTTTTGCTAACAACAGATTTTCCAGTTTTTGGACATTAGTTCATCATTTAAAAATATTAATAGAGAAGTCAGTTTATTATTTTCACTGCTAAGAAAGTAGGAAATGTATAGCTGGGTCAGAGGCCATATTGTGGATATCATTATCCTTACTTTTGAGGACAGTAACAGTTTGCTCCAGGTAGTTTCTCATTTCAATGCAAAGAGCTTTGAAAACAATGACATGCATGATATACATTGTGATAATTTATTGATAAGTATTTTGTTCCCAGAGAAAGAGTTCAGTATATTTTTCTCTATTTCACACTTATTACTGTTTCAAACATTATAAAGAAGAAATAAGTTATTGCAATGGCAAATAGTCTCATGATTTCTAAGAAAAGCTCTATAAGTTGTATGCTACCATTCATATTTTGAAATAAAAGGCTTCTTTTATATTTATATATTTACACCACAGAAGTAACTGTGATTTTGTGGAGGATCACTAGAAGTAGCATCAGAAGACCTGCAGGAAATCCTGCATCTTGCATATATACATATGTGTATATTTGAATATATATGTATATATTCAAAAATATGTATATATTTTTGAGACGGAGTCTCGCACTGTTGCCTGGGCTGGAGTGCAATGGCACAGTCTCGACTCACCGCAACCTTTGCCTCCCTGGTTCACTCGATTCTCCTGCCTCAGACTCCCAAGTAGCTTGGATTACAGGTGCACAACACCATACCTGGCTAATTTTTTGTGTTTTTAGTAGAGACAGGGTTTCACTATGTTGGCCAGGCTGGTCTCAAACTCCTGACCTTGTGATCTGCCTGCCTTGGCCTCCCAAAGTGCTGGTATTATAGGTGTTATAGCCACTGTGATCAGCTGCATATATATATTTTTAACTTCTTTTAAGAATTGTGATCTTAAATGAGTTCAGTGTCGTACATAGAGGTGCAATGCTTAGATGCAGATGTGTACAATGTGGAAGGGTACAATGTTTAGATTTAACAGTTATGAATAAATGTAATTCTCATAACTGACTATAAAATATTAGAAAAGTAGAATATTGATAAAACATTCTTCAGAAAAAGTAACTTAAAGAATTTTGAGAAATTGCTTCTGCCCTAACATATGTATAGCTAAGGCTCCTACGATGGTATGGTTTATAGGTGAGATATCAGAGTGTAAACCCAGTTTAAAAAATATAGTCAAATGTATTAATCTTATATTTTATGCCTCTGGGGTTTTTGTAATTCAGAGAAATGCATTTACAGTTCTGAGTTTCTTAAAAATCCTCCAGTGATTTAATTTTCATAATTTTAAATAAATATTTAAATTTGTGGAATTTACACTCTATTAGGTTTGAAGTTTTGTCCAACTTGTTTTTAGGTAAATATCCACTATGGGAATTCTTTCATTATACAAACATACAGGTTACTCTTTAATTTCAGAAGAAATTATGATATGTCCCTCTATTGAGTGCTAACTAAAATTTCCCTTTGTTTACTCAGATTTCTCTTAGCCATAAGGAAGAAAAAGAACTCTTGCATGAAAATAGCATGATGCAGGAAGAAATTGCCATGCTAAGAATAGAACTAGACACAATAAAACATCAGAACCAGCTAAGGGAAAAGAAATACCTGGAGGACATTAAAAGTGTGAAAGAAAAGAATGATAATCTTCTAAAGGCTATACAGTTGAATGAGGAAGCATTAGCAACAGCAGTAGTTCAGTACAGTGGACAGCTTAGCATTTTGACAACTGAGAATAAAATGCTCAGTTCTGAACTGCAGAATGTAAGACACAACAATGAAACACTGGAAATGGAAATTCAATCATGTCATTTTAGACTGGCTACTGCTCTACATGATTGTGACTGAAGTCAGATAGCAGAAAGAGACTTCTTTCCAGAGAACAAGACATGAACAGGTTTATTTACAGGAGACAATGAATTCTCATATATCTAACCTAAAAGATAACAGTGAGATTCTTTCTGAGCAACTCTAATGCTAACAGTAAAATTAACAGCCAGAAAATTAAGGTCCATCACACAAGATAAACTCTGAGAGGAAAGACGGGGCAGGCCACCATCTTTCCTTTTTGGGCAACTTAGTCATTCCAGCCTGCAGGCTTTGGAGAGTACAAACTGACCAGGGGAAGAAGAGATCCTGCAGCACAGCACAGCTGCTTTATCAAATCATGGCCAGACTGCTTCTGTAAGCAGGCCCCTGATCCTGTTTCTCCTCACTGGAAAGGACCTCCCAGCTGAGGCCTCCAGCTACCCCCACCAGTGTTCCCTGGCCAACAGAGATTTAAATCACCCCTGGGACAGAGCACCCAGAGAGAGGGGTGGGTCACCACCTTTGCTGTTTGGGTGACTAGCCATTCAGGCCTGCAGACTTTGGAGAGCCCAAGCTGACCAGGGGTGGAAGTGGTACCTCAGCACAGCACAGCTGCCCTATGAAAATGTGACCAGACTCTTTTTTAAGTCAGTCCCCGACCACATTTGTTATCACTGGGTGGAGTCTTTCAACCAGGGTCTCTGGCTACCTTCAGTGCTGTTCTCTGGCTGACAGAGGTTTCAGGCCTTCTTGAGTCAGAGCTCCCAGGGGGAGGACCAGATTGTCATCTTTGCTGTTTGGGCAACTCAGCCATTTCAGCCTTAGGGCTTCAGAGTGTCTGAGGTGATGAGGAGCTGAAGTGAACCCCCAGCATAGCACAGCTGCTCTACCAAAAAGTGGCCAGACCTACATTTTAAGCAAGTCCCTGTTCTTGTTCCTCCTGATTAGGCAAGACTTTTTTCCACTTGCCTCCAGCCACCTCCTACAGGTGTGTTCAGATTGGCAACAAGTTTGTACCTCAGTGGTACAGCACTCCCAGAGGAAGGGGCAGGCTATCATCTTTGCCTTTTCACAGCCTTCATTGGTGATACCTTCAGGCACTGGAAAATATGAGGCAATTAGGGACTGGAGTGGACCCCCAGCATACCACAGCCCCCCTACGGAAAAGTGGCCAGACTGTTACGTGGGTGCCAGTTTCCATATCTTCTTGATGGGCAGGTATTCCCATCCTGGGTCTCTAGCCAGCACCCCACTGGAGCTACCAAGCCAGTAGCAACTCAGCAATTCCCTGGACAGAGCTTCCAGGAGCAACTGAAATCCTCTATGCCACTGCCTCTGCAGTGGAACTGTCCTTGCTACCCTTGGAATATCAAGGGAGCAAAGACTTTAAGTGCTATATTGACATGTCCAACAAGTTGCAGTTGACCCAGTGAGCAAGCCAGTCCATCTCCCATGGGTCCCACACACTCTCCACTGCTCATCACCCGACAGGGAACGCTGGCTTGGGCCCACAGCACAGACACTCCATCCTGGGCTGATCGCACTAAGTGATTGCTAACTCACATCTCTCTGGGGTGGAGCTCCTAGGAGAAAAGCCAAGTGGTAGAGCAGCAAACCAGCTGATGTGGAGCCCAAAGGGCAGGGACAGCTATCTCTCTAGGCACCATTTGCTCTTATGAGACACTTTACCCCAGTACTTTAGGAGTGCTGAGGTCAGACCAGCCACATCTTATGTGCAAGATTGCCCAGCAGAGATCAGGTCTGAGAGTTCCCCTCTTAAAAAAAGGGGACTTGCTTAAAAAAGAAGTCTGGCCACATTTTTGTAGAGCAGCTGTGCTGTGTTGGGGCTTTAGTTTTGAGAGAGTTCTCCTCTGAGACCTGATCTCTGCTGGGAAGTCTTGCACATGAGATGGGGCTGGTCTGACCTCAGAACTCCTTAGTCTGCTTGCCTCTCCCAGGGCCCCAGCCTGGCCACACCTGCTTACAGGGCACTCTCGGGTGCTCACACCATAGCTTCTGTGCCAGTGGACCATGTCTGACCAATGGAGGGTTGCAGCAAGGTGGCCCCTACAGGCATGGACCAGCCTGCATGTTGCCTCTCCATACTGCAGCTCTTTATATGCAAACTTCCTACATCCCTTTGCTGGTGTGTGTTTACATGGGTGGGTTTTGCTGTACTTGCCCTACCAGCACATGGGAGTGCATCACACACCCCAACCCACACCAACTGCCATTGAAGATGGAGCCCTGGCAGGCACAGAGCCAAAAATCCCCCACCCCCACCAGCACCTCACCCTTGAGCTAATGCTGCAGAGAGGAAAAGGGACTCTCTTATATCCTGAGGGACCACTGTTGCTTGGGGGGCACAGAGAAGGCACCTAGACCCATGCTGGCCAGCACCCCACCCCAAACCAACACTATCTCCAGTGCAACAGCACACACAGTCAGCAGGGGCCCCCTGGTCCCCACCCTAGCTGTCTTGCCTCCACCACTGGGTGAATGCCCACAGGGAAGCAGGCACTTTTGCATCCGCTAGCACTCTGCTGCAGTTGCTGCACTTTGGTCCCCTCAGTGCAGTGGACCCCAAACCTCGAGGAGCCAGAGAACAAAGTTGGGGCACAGTACAATTTCCTCAGAGTTAAAGCACACAGTCCAGGAATTGGGAGCTGAACATTGGCTCCCTAAAATCCTCCAGAAACAAAGCCAGTTGGCTGAATCCACCTTACACCACAATCAAACCCTCAAGGTCATCAAATGTGATAAAAGAAAAGTACTCTGTCCAAAGGTCAGCAACCGCAAAGGTTGAAGGTGGATAAGCCCATAAAGATGGGAAAGAATCTGTGCAAGAACACTGAAAACTCAAAAAGTCAGCGTGTCTTCTTTCCTCCAAATGACTGCATCAACTCTCCAGCAAGTGTTTGGAACTGGGCTGAGGCTAAGATGTCTGAAATGATACAAGTAGAATTCAGAATATGAGTAGGAACAAAGTTCACTGAGTGAGAGAAGTATGTTGTAATCCAATGCAAGGAAGCTAAAAATCACTGCAAAACATTGCAGGAGCTAACAGACAAAATAGCCAGTATAAAGAAGAACATAACCGACCTGATAGAGCTGAAAAGCACACTAGAAGAATTTTCATAATGAAATCACATGGTGATTATGTGTGATTGCATTATGAAAATTCTTGTAGTGTGTGTGGGCACCCGAGAGTGCCCTGTAAGCAGGTGTGGCCAGGCTGGGGCCCTGGGAGAGGCAAGCTGACTAAGGAGTGCTGAGGTTAGACCAGCCCCATCTCATGTGCAAGACCACCTAGCAGAATAGACCAAGCAGAGGAAAGAATCTCAGAGCTTGAAAACTGGCTTTCTGAAATAAAACAGGGAGACAAGAACGGGGGAAAACGAATGAAAAAGAATTAACAAAACCTCTGAGAAATATGGGATTATGTAAAGTGACCAAATCTATGACTGATTAGTGTACCTGAAAGAGATGAGGAGAATGGAACCAATTTGGAAAACATATTTCAGAATGTCATTCATGAGAATGTCCCCAACCTAGCCAGACAGGCCAACATTCAAATTAAGGAAATCCAGAGAACCTCAGTTAGATATGCCACGAGAAAGTCATCCAAGGTCAAAATGAAAGAAAAAATGTTAAAGGCAGCTAGGAAAAAAGGTGAGGTCACCTACAAAGGGAATCCCATCAGACAAACAGTGGACCTCTCAGCTGAAAACTTACAAGCCAGAAGAGATATTCAACTTCTTAAAGAAAAGAAATTCCAATCCAGAATTTCATGTCCAGCTAAACTAAGTGTCATAAGTGGGGGAGAAATAAGATTCTTTTCAGACAAGCAAATGCTGAGGGAGTTAATTACCACCAGATCTGCCTTACAAGAGCTCCTGAAGGAAGCGCTAAATATGGAAAGAAAAGACCATTACCAGCCACTACAAAACCCACTGAAGTGCACAGACCAGTGATGCTAAAAAGCAACCACATACACAAATCTGCAAAATAACCAGCTAACAGCATGATGACAGGATCAAATCCACATATATCATTACTAAACTTAAATGTAAATGGGCTAAATGCTACAACTGAAAGACACAGGGGGGCAAGGTGGATAAAAAACCAAGACCCGTTTGAGTATGCTGTCTTCAAGAGACCCATCTCACATGCAGTGCCACACACAGGCTCAAAATAAAGGAATGGAGAAAAATCTTTCAAACAAATGGAAAACAGAAAAAAGCAGGTGTTGCAATCTAGTTTCTGACAAAACAGACTTTATACCAATAAAGATTTATCAAGACAGAGAAGGACATTACAAAGGTGGCCCTGACCTTTGATAAATCTCATTATTGGTTGATACCAACCTGGGCTGTCTTTTTTTGTTGTTGTTGTTTGTTTTTACTTTTGAGAAGGAGTCTCACTCTGTTGCCCAGGCTGGAGTGTGGTGGCATGATCTCTGCTCACTGCAACCTCCGCCTCCCAGGCTCAAGCGATTCTCCTTCATCAGCCTCCCATGTAGCTGGAATTACAGGTGCATGCCACCACACTCGGCTAATTTTTATAGTTTTAATAGAGACCGGGTTTCACCATGTTGGGCAGACTGGTCTTGAACTCCTGACCTCAAATGAACCACCCACCTTGTCCTCCCAAAGTGCTGGGATTACAGGCATGGGCCATTGTGCCCGGCCAATCTGAGCTATCTTTATTGCTGAAACCAATAGGATAATTTGCTGAGGTTGAGAAGTTTCTCCCCTCCAGAGAGTCCCTGATCTTCCAAAATTTGGTTGAGATCTAAGGTTGATTTTACTGTACAACTCCGTTTCTGAAGTTTTACTTATTTCCAACAAGAAATGCAAGTTTTCCTGCTTCCATGATGATGGAGAGCAGGCACCTCCTTTCTTAAGTTTCAACTTGCAGGGAAGGTGAGTGTGAGTTTTTTCCTGCTTCTAAGATGATAGAGAGTGATCATCAGCCTGAGACTTTTTCCAGGTAAGTAGCTGAAGTAGAGTTTTGTCTTAAAAATTTTCCTTAATGACTAAAAGTTAAGATTACCAACCAGCTGGTTTTAATTTCTCCTTGCCATTAGAACAGCCAGTAATCATATGAATTGTGCATTTGTTTGTTTTGCTTAACGGTTTTTGTTTGTATATGTTTGGGGTTTATTGTTGTTGTTTTACTTTTCTCCCATCAAGTATGATCATCTCTTCCTGACTTGGTCAAATCCAAAGGAATGTTCCAAATTGTGGGGAACAAGGCATCTGAATAGGCCAAAACTCCTGTAGCCGCAAAAAAAAAAAAAAAAAAAAATCCAGTTAGAAATAATCTTTATAAAACAGAAAAAATTAAAAAAAAATTTTTTTTTAAAGAGGTTTCATGTACATAACCAGGCCATCTTTTGCCAGCCAAGAGCAAATTGAAGAAGCAGTGGTGGCCACCCAGTGCTAAGATTCTGCCCAAACAATGTTTACTACAGCAACCTGAGTTTGTTTCCTAAGTCTAGTTCTTTCTGGTTTGGTATTTGTGTTACTTTTAAAATACCAGCAGTTTGTCCTAGCTATGAGGCTGTAGTAAGAGATTCAAATGATTTTTTTTAAGAGCTCCATGATAAAAAGCTTCATTAAAAGCAGATATCATATATATGTAAAATTATATTTAAGTATAATTACATATATGTCAAAAATATATAAATATATGACATTTATATATAAACATATAAATACACATATTTATGTTAGAAATATGTTTATAATTTGTTATATTTATTTTTTGTATTTGTGTGAATCTAAAAGGCCTTTCTCTTTTTGGATATTGTTTTTTTGAGAAACATTTGATTTTGTTCTCAGTCAACTGAATTCTATCTCTCCATTTTACGTATGTCTGTCCTTTCTTTTTCTTGCTACCCTTAATGCCCACATAAAAGATGTAAAGTAATTTCTGATAACTGGGGATTGCTTAAAACAGAAAGGGCACCAGACTTCTTTTTGCAAGGAATCACTGTTTTAGTTTCTAAAATCCCAATAGTTGTAAACAGACAAGTTTTTTTGCAGCTCTTAAACTGCTCACTTTTTAAATTGCATTACTGGATCTTAATGGCTTTTTTCTTTTTTTTTTTTTTTTGAGACGGAGTCTTGCTCTTTCACTCAGGCGGACTGCAGTGGCCTATCTTGGCTCACTGCAAGCTCCACCTCCCGGGTTTACGCCATTCTCCTGCCTTAGCCTCCCGAGTAGCTGGGACTACAGGTGCCCACCACCGTGCACGGCTAATTTTTTGTATTTTTAGTAGAGGCGGGGTTTCGCCGTGTTAGCCAGGATGGTCTCGATCTCCTGACCTCGTGATCTGCCCGCCTCGGGCTCCCAAAGTGCTGGGATTACAGGCGTGAGCCACCGCACCCGGCCCTTAATGGCTTTTGAGGGTTTCAAGAATCACTTTGCACAGTGAGAAAGTTTTTGACCTTGGAGTGTGTAATAGCTAAGTAGGAGATGTATTTTTAGGGCTGGTTATTATGGGATATATTTTTCTTCCTTTTAACTAATTTGTGTCTTTACATTTAAAGTGTGTTTCTTATAGGTAGCATGGAGTAGGATCTTGCTTTCTACATAGTTTGACAATCTGTGTTTTAATTTAGGTTGTTAGGCCCGTTTCATTTATAATGTGATTATTGATATATTAATAGTTAAGTTTATCTGTCATCATGCTGTTTGATTTTCATTAGTCCCAGCTATTCTTTGTTCCTTCTCTTTCTGGTTTCCTTTCAATTAGTTATGTAACTTTTATGGTTTAGTTTTATCTCTCATTTTTTGGCTTATTGGCTCTAATTTTTTTTTTTTGCTATCTTCGTGGTTGCATTACAATTTGTACTGTATGATTTTAACTTATCACAGTTCACTTTCAGACAATATTATATCATATCACATATGGCATAAGAAAATCAGAATTACTATTCATCACTACTTTCATTTCCTCTCTCCCAGCCAGATTCTTCCTGGATTTGTGGAATTATACTTTTCATTAAGTTTAGAAAGTTTCTGTTCATTTTCTCTTTATGTTTTGTCATTGTCTCTTCCTCCCTCTTTGGGGACACGTATATTATTGCTTAAAGTTTTCGCATAATTCTCTGATGTCTCGAATTTATGAATCTTCTCTTTCTTGGTATCTAGTCAGTATTTGCTTCCACCCAGTGTCGTTTTCAGTCATGACTTTGTTTTTTTTTGTTTGTTTTTTGAAACAAAGTCTGACTCCATTGCCCAGGCTGGAGTGCAATGACTTGATCACCTCTCACTGCAACCTCTGCCTCCCAGGTTCAAGCCATTCCTTCTCCTGCCTCAGCCTCCCGAGTAGCTGGGGTTACAGGTGCCTGCCATGATGCCCAGCTAATTTCTTTGTATTTTTAGTAGAGATGGGGTTTCACTGTGTTGGCCAGGCTGGTCTTAAACTCCTGACCTCAAGTGATTCACCTGCCTCAGCCTCCCAAAATGCTGGGATTACGGGCATGAGCCACCATATCTGGCCCAGTCCTGACATTTTAATTTGAATTCCTACTAGTGTAATTTTCTTTCAAAAAATATCTTCCATGCCTCTACTTGAGATTTATTTGGGGACACAGTTGACTTATAAACAACTTGATCTTTCTGGTCTTGCTTTATGATTTGGTCTAATTTTCCACTCCTGAATCACGGTGTTTCTGATAACTTTATTCTTTGCCCTGTGAAGTCTTGAGTTTTTTCAGTATCATTCAGAGGAATGGACACTCTTCCTGGTACATTGTGAGCAACAGGCACTGTTTCTTACAATTTTTTAAGGATTTTTTCCCCCTGGTCTCAAGTAGTTTCCTAGGACAAATATACTGTTCATTATTCTGCTAAATAAATACCCAAGAGGGTGTTTTTGCGGATCTCCAGTGTTCTTTACCTTTACTGCTGTCTCCTTTCAAGTATTCTGTGATTTCTGTCTGCCTTGGTTTTTTGAGACTCTCGGCTTCATTGTTCAAACTCAGGGAATCTGGTGGGCTCTACCTCAGTTTTTGGTAGACCCTACCTCAGTTTTTTTTTCTTCCATTGTCATGGCCTGGAAACTTTGTCAAGTCAGGGGGCTGGGGTGTTTGTAAGGCTTATTTCACTTGTTTCCTATCTTACAGGGATCATTGTCTTCATTACCTGAAATCCTTGTTCTTGAAAATTGTGGTATTATGTATTTTGTCTTTTTTGTTTTTGTTTCAGGTGAGAAGGTAAGTCAGTATCTGCTGCTCCATCATGGCCAGAAACAAACTGCAGCAGAGCTTCAGCACATGACATAGACTAGCTAGAATGCTTTTCTATCCCCTTTACTTAACAGCTTCCTTCTCACCCTTCATTTCTCAATGTAGCCATCTCTTCCCCAGGGAAATCTTCCGGAGCCCAGTATAGATCAAATCCTGTGTGATCATAGAACTGTTTTCTTGCAGTGTCTATCTGAAGTTGTAATTTCACTTCTTTGTATTTGTTCTTCACTACACTCACAGCTCAACAAGAGCAGAGTTACTGTTTGTTTTATCTGCAGAACTCAGTAGACTGTGTTCCCCATGGTAGGAACTCAGTGCATATTTGTTTTATGTATGTGTGGATGAAAATAGCCACTATGAGCAACTTACAGTAGAAATTGAACAAATGGAAAATATGGTTTGTGTACTACAAAAGGAGCTATCTGAGGCAAAAGGAACACAATTACAGTTAGAGACTGGGTTTCACCATGTTGGCCAGGCTGGTCTTCTCACCTCAAAGGAACTGCCCGCCTTGGCCTTCCAAAGTGCTGGGATTACAGGCATGAGCCACCGCGCCTAGCCAACCTGAGCTATCTGTATTGCTGGAAACAATAGGATAATTTGCTGAGGTTGGGGAGTTTCTCCCCTCCAGAGAGTCCTTAATCTTCCAAAATTTGGTTGAGATCCAAGGTTGATTTTGCTGTACGACTTTTTTTCTGAAGTTTTACTCATTTCCAATAAGAAGGCATGTTTTCCTGCTTCCATGATGATGGAGAACTGGCACATCCTTTCTTGAGTTTTAGCGTGCTTCTGACAGGGAGGGTGAGTGTGAGATTTTTCCTTCTTGTAAGATGGTAGAGAGCCATCATCAGCCTGAGCCATATTTCCAAGTAAGTCGCTGAATTAGAATTTTGTCTTAAAAATTTTCCTTAATGACTAAAAGTTAAGATTACCAATCAGCTGGTTTTTATTTCTCCTTACCGTTAGAACAGTCACTAATCATATGGATTGTGCATTTGTTTGTTTTGCTTAAATGTTCTTGTTTGTTTATGTTTGGTGTTTTATTGTTGTTGTTTTACTTTTCTCCCATCAAGTATGGTCGTCTCTTCCTGACTTGGTCAAATCCAAAGGAAAGTTCCAAATTGTGGGGAACAAGGCATCTGAATTGGCCAAATCTTTTGTAGCTGCAAAAAAAAAAAAAAAAAAAAAAAGTTCCAGTTAGCAAAAATGATGTTGTAAAACATTTTTTTTTTTTAACCTAAGAGTTTTCGTCTATATAACAAGGCCACCTTTTGTTAGCCATGGGCAAACTGAAGGAGCAGTGGTGGCTACCCAATGCTAAGATTCTACCGTATTCACTACAGCAACTTGAGTTTGGTTCCTGTCTAGTGCTTTCTGGTTTGGTATTTGTGTTACTTTAAAAATAACAGCAGTTTGTCTGAGTTATGGTGTGTTAGTAAGAGATTCAAAAGTTTTTTCTAAGAGCTCCATGATTAAAAGCTTAATTAAAAGCAACTTTGATATATATGTAAATTTATATTTATAATTACATATATGTCAGAAATATATAAATATATGACATATTTATATATAAACATAAATGTACATATATATGTTAGAAATATGTTTATACATTGTATTTTTAACCTATAAAATTTTTTGTGTTTGTGTGTATCTAAAAGGCCTTTCTCTCTTCGGATCTTGTTTTTTGAGGAATATTTGTTTTTGTTCTCAGTCAACTGAATTCTGTCTCTTTATTTTACTTATGCCTGTCCCTTTTTTCTCTTGCCACCCTTGATGCCCACATAAAAGATGTAAAATAATTTCTGATAACTGGGGATTGCTTAAAACAGAAAGGGCATCAGACTTCTTTTTCTCCAAATCACTGAAATCACAGATTTTGTTGATCAAATCCCAAGAGTTGTAAACAGACAAGTTTTTTTGCAGCCCTTAAACTGCTCACTTTTTAAATTGCATTACTGGATCTTAATGACTTTTGAGGGTTTTAAAAATCACTTTGCATAATGAGAAAGTTTTTGACCTTGGTGTGTGTAATAGCTAGGTAGGAGATATATTTTTAGGGCTGGCTATCGGAAGAGATATTTGTATGCCTTTGGATGCCTGGAAGGTATGGAAACATCCCAATGCTCCACTGAATAGTGAGACTACCATGGGATATGAGCTGATTATTGAATGGGCTAATTGGCTTTTCTTGGCTACCAACCTCAGGGGAAATGTAGTGAAATGCATGTTAAAAACATGGCATTGTCTCATCCCATAATGTTTTCCTCTTTTCAGGGCCTGAGGATTTTACGTAAAAATCAAATACTTGATTTTTGGATATCTGTTCTGCCTTACAGCTATGCCTTCATGTTAGGCCCTAGAAGCTGCATGCTTCCTTGGCCCTGTTTCTTAAAAGGTTCCAGCCTAAAGCCAGTAAGCCAATTTTTAAAAATCTTCAAGGAAATCACATTTAAGGGTGTCTGCTTTCCCTGGCCATCTTAACTGAACTTTTACACCATTTTTTTTTTTTTTGGCTTTAGTAAAATATAAATCCTCCATCTTGTTTCACATGAGTCATCTCTTTAAAAATGCAAATTTAGAATTGCCTCACTAATAACTGTTTACAGTAGGGAATAAGTAATCAAAAGATGAATGTTCTAAAGTGGAGAGGAAAAACTGGCAAATGAAAAATCTTTTGAATCCCTAAGATCTACTTCTGTGTGTCTATATGTCTAAATATTTATATGAATTATGTATGTAATGTTTGAATACCAAAAATATGTGAAAAGGCTCTAATTGGCTTTTTAAAAAGTTCTTAAATATTGTATCAGAAATTAGAAATTAGAAACTTATTCCCAAATACTTTTTCAAGTTTTGGTTAAAAAGAAACTTCAAGATGTCTTCACAATTGTTAGCATACATTATTGTTTAGATGTATTGGTCCAGTGGTTTTTTTCTTTTTTTTATTTTCTGGTCAAGTGGTTTTATTTTATATCTTCTAGCTACTATAACATGTCAAAATTTGCCACAAAGTTACAAACTATAAACCCAGCCCCAAACAATAATTTTTGTTCATGCAATTTTGGATAAATATTTAATATTGTTGATTTAATGAAAACAGCTCAATCCAGAGTTATCAGTAAAAAAAACTATTAATAATAAGTTAGGTAAATGTAATAGAATAAAAGCTTGTAAATGAACTTGTCATATAAGTTAAATCTTAACATTATATTAAATCAAATAATAGATATTAGATGTCTGGATCATTATCAATTTTTAAACTATATTATTGGAAACATTTTCAAAATAATTATAAGATAGTCCTCATCTATAAAATGCTGATGTGACAATAAAGATTTCTTACTTCTTAGGTTTTCACAAAAAATTTATTACCAAAAATCAAAATTTTAGTTAATATGTGATTTTACATATAAAGTGTGCCAAAATAAGTTTTATTCTGATGAAAAAAGAAAAATTGTGAGAAATAAAAATGAAATAAAGAAATGATAAGAAACAAAATGAAAATAATTGTTGTCCAATTCAAAGATTATTGAAGGATTCCTTATGAAACAATGTAAAGGGAACCAGTAAGTGACAGAGAGATTGAAAGAAAGTTATAAAGAGATTATAAAGAGATACATTCAGTAAGAAATACCACAAAGATGCTGGGCACGGTGGCTTATGCCTGTAATCACAGCACTTTGGGAGGCCAAGGTGGGCAGACAAGATCAGGAGTTTGAGACCAGTCTGTCCAACATAATGAAATCTCGTCTCCACTAAAAATACAAAAATTAGCTGAGTGTGGTGGTGTGCACCTGTAATCCCAGCAACTTGGGAGGCTGAGGCAGGAGAATCACATGAACCCAGAAGGTGGAGGTTTCAGTGAGCCGAGATTGCACCGTTGCACTCCAGCTCAGGTGACAGTGTAAGACTCTATCTCAAAAAAAAAAAAAAAAAAAAAAGGAATGATTACAAGGAAAACAATTTTGTATAAAAAAGAATCTTGTATGGTAGATTTTTATCCTAAAACAAAATGGCTGGTTATTTAAGAAAGAGGATGTTTAGGACAAAACAGAAAGTCTAAGCATGTTATAATTGGTCTGTGTAATAATACGCTTCATTAAAAAGAAAATTCTTGCGGGCGCCTGTAGTCCCAGCTACTCGGGAGGCTGAGGCAGGAGAATGGCGTGAACCTGGGAGGCGGAGCTTGCAGTGAGCTGAGATTGCGCCACTGCACTCCAGCCTGGGCGACAGAGCCAGACTCCGTCTCAAAAAAAAAAAAAAAAAAAAAAAAAGAAAATTCTTTTAAGAATTTTGTGTGTGATTCAGTTGGCTAGAATGGAAGGAAAATTATTCATAATAGCCTTTCTGAAAAATTAAGCTTTGATTTTTAAAATACACTAGAAGAAAACAAAAAAATTGATTAGAACCACAAGATGTTTTTAAGCATTAAGTTAATGAAATTGTAAGATTTTTCAATGTTTAATTCTATAATCTGTTTCTAAAAGGTTTCTCAGATGAATATCTCAAAAGTTTAATTTTTGCTGAACCCCATTGCTTCCAGCTTGCTAAGCTTATTCTCCCTTTGAGAAACCTGGGATAGTAACTCTCTTCTTCAACTTTTCTTGACTCCAGTAGCATTTTTTTTCCTTCCTCCAATTCTAAATCTGTTGTTATGGCCTGATGATGAAATGTTTTATCTTGAAAAGTTTTTTTTTTTTGTAAGGCAATGTTTTCCTCCAGTATAAGTTAATTCTACACTGTTGGCTTTTCTTAATATGTTTATGGGCCTTGAGCCCTCTGAAGGTTAGCTTAAAAATCAACTCAGAAAAGACCAATTGATTAAAGAGAGGACAGGCAGATTTGTTTCGGAATATATTCATGAAAGTTTTCAAAATAGAGTCCCAATATATAGGAGAAACTGTCTATTTTTCATTGTTTAGTTTCAACAAAGTATGGACAGCCTTGTAAACAATATGCTTGAAAGAAAGTTTATAATGTAGTTCTAGTGGACTTTGAGGGAATATCCAAGAAGGCCTGTCTGTCTAGATTCTTCTAAACCTTTCTGAGTTAGCATTTCTTCCTTTTAGCTATGGGGCACCTATAACCTATAGTACAACAAGGAAGGTCAGATAAGTTCTTTATGGCCAGTTCTTAGACAGAAATTTGAAGAAAAAATTAGATTAATACTTTAAAAGTTTTATGGCTGGCTCTGAACAAAAAGTTACAGATTCTAGGACCCACCTGGAAAATGAAGATTCTAGTTTCTATGGCCAGGCTTGAGGGAAACTGGAACTGAGGAACACAAGGACAGGAGAAAGCCAAATAAAAAGTTTTATATCTGAGGGTGCTTCTGAAGGTTTCATTTTGGGGTATTGTTTTTTTCAGTCCAACATATGTCCAAAGTGTTCAGTATAATTAGGCAACTTCCCATGCTGTGGCTAAGAGTCACATATTCTGCTCAAGACTTCTATGATATAGTGTTTGCATGTTACACTGGGCATACTCTTTCTGTATCTGACTAGTTCACATTTTCTTTTCATCAGGTTTGACTGTCAGGTTGTCCAAATAGGCTTCCCATAAAGGAAAAACAGTCGCTGAAGAAGGTTACTTTTTTCTTTTATTGTTAACTAATCAACAAACACTTTAAGATAATTCCTGTGTTGTTTTAATTAGTTTTTAAAAATTATTACAAAACTAAACTTTAACAGGGTTAAGGGCCTTACATCCATGTAACTTCCTATATTGCTGTTAAGATCTTTTCATTTCACTCTGGTTAAATGAAGAACTATTATTTTATAATGGCCCATGATTCTGTTGTAATCAAACATTTTGAGATTTCTAATATCTTTTGACAAACAGCCTCAAATATCAAATACTGAATAAAGTCTCTGACTTAGACTTATAGCGGGCGGCTTATCAAAACTATAAAAATTAACCACTGCAAGGTCATAAAATCTTCTTACAGCTTCCAGTTAAGTCATGAACTCCAGTATCACCCTCTCCAGGCTGATGATTGGGCATCAGCTGAGAGACTCCTCCAGCCCCATTGAAAATGGTCTTTATCAAATAGTGTAAATTAACCTTTTTGCTGTTAAGTTGCAGGGCTTTGACTCCTGAGTACTTCTATCTCATCTAAAAGGTAGCACTGGCTCCTGCTGAATCTTAAACATTAATGCTGATATCTGGCACCAAATTCTAGTTAATGAAAGCCCCACCTTCAAACCTGGGAGAAGATGACAGTCAAAACAACTTGCTAATGCTATACTTTCATGGGTCATTTCTATAGTTTGTTACTAGAGAAGTTTCTCTGAATGTGTTGAGCACCAGAAACCACGAGGAGATGCAGTATTCTCTCCTGAACGGGAAGCCAGCTTTTGGCATTGCTTTGATGCAACTACCATTTGCCATTGATGGCAATGCATCACTTCCTCTAGGAGTGTAAGAGGGAGTGGATGCAGTCAGAGTGGTTTTTTAAATTAAAAAAATTTAAAAAAAGATCCAGGCTGGGCATGGTGGTTCACACCTTTAATCCCAGCACTTTGGGAGACCAAGGCAAGCAGATCACTTGAGCTCAGGAGTTCAAGATCAGCCTGTGGGCAACATGGCAAAACCCCATCTCTACAAAAAATTTAAAGTAGCTGGGTGTGTTGGAATATACCTGTAGTCCCAGCTACTTGGGAGGCCAAGGTGGTAGGATTGCTTTAGCCCAGGAGGTTGAGGCTGCAGTGAGTGGAGACGGTGCCACTGCACTCCAGCTTGGGTGACAAAGTGAGACCCTGTCTCTCTCTCTCTCTCTCTCTATATATATATATATATATATACTTTCATGTGATACTGTGCTAGGCCTGTATACAAAGACATAAATACTAAATCATTTTCCTCTATTTTAATATAATTTGTTCTATGCCTTAAAACTAGATAATTTAAATGTTTAGCTACCTGTGGGTTTTTTTTTCTGTCATTGTCAGAGCTAGGCAGGGCTTATGTCCTTTGTGTTTAAACATTTTTAATTCTGGGCCAGGTGCGGTGGCTCACATTTGTAATCCCAGCACTTTGGGAGGCCAAGGCAGGTGGACTAATTGAGGCCAGGTGTTCGAAACCAGCCTGTCCAATGTGGTAAAACCCTGTCTCTACTAAAAATACAAAAATTAGCTAGGCGCAGTGGCACACGCGTGTAGCTCCAGATACTTGGGGGGCATAGAGAGGAGGATCACTTGAACCTGGGAGGCGGAAGTTGCAGAGAGCTGAGATCCTGCCACTGCATTCCAGCCTGGGTGACAGAGCAAGACTGTCCAAAAAAATGCCAATTCTATATGTAACTTATAAAATTGGGTAAAACAACAAAACTTACCTTTCTCTTTCTACGTGGTATTTCCAAAATTTAAAACTATTTTAAATCTCACTGGGCCCAATCTATTTTTGTTGCTAATGTGCCACTGCTAAAACGATATAAACACCTTTTCTTACAGGTGCAGGCACTCATGTAGAAAAATTGAGCATGTGGAACTGTAAGGGCCAGTTGTGAGAGATAAAATTAGTTTAGCCCCTTCAAATAAAGGACAGGCACACATGCCTAAACAGCTGACAAAATAAGAAACTTTGCCTCCTGGGTTCTTTCCATTCATCCTAACTATAAAGAATTACCTACTCTCCATAAAATTAAAAAAGAATTACTTACAGGATATTAAGATACTTAAGTGACAAAGCCTCCTGGGTAGAGTGCTCCAAGTTATGAAATTTTTACAGATACATATAGAAAGCTGTTTTAAATCAGCGATCCTAGTACAAATTACTAAAAAGACCACACACCAAAAAACTTTGTGGAATAACAGAAGTGTCTAAATTCCTTAACTTAAATGGTTTTAATAAAATGTTTGTGTTTCACATAGCTAATTACTATAGTTTGTAACTAAAACCAAAATTATGCTAGCTCAACACACAGAAGTTGTTAAAAGAAAAACTTCAGCCAAATTAAACTTCAAAGAATATTGAGCAATGAATAATTTGCAAATTGGTCTGCCTCCTGAGCCAGAGTAGACTCAGAGACTCAGTGAAGCTGTGTGGTGGAAGAAGGTTTATGGACAGAAAAAGGAAAGTGATATACAAAAGATTGAAATGAGGTACAGAAACACCTGGATTGGTTACAGTTCAATGTTTGCTTTATTTGAACATGGTTTCTACATTTGATTAGCCAAATCTCAGTGATTGGCACAAATGTAGGCTACAGTCTGTTCACAAGTTTACTTGTTATAGTTCAAGGACAGGGAAATCTTTGGCCTAAACCTTTAGGCCAAACTTAACATTTGTAGGGAGGCAGCTTTAGGTTAAACTTAACAATTTCCCACTTTGGTCATCTTCTCAATTTTGAGAGACTGACAAAAATTTGGTCATTGATGTCACTATTAGTATGTACTTACTTTGTCTTGAAACCCACTGGGAAGTGGGTTTTGTAAGGTGGGAACAGTTGGTTTTGTAAGGTGGGAACAAGGACTTGGGATTATTTTATTTTATTTTTATTTTTGTAAGGGTTATAGTAGAGGGTACCTCCTTATGCTGGAACATCCTTTTTATATGAGAAAAAAACAAAACCTGGTCCATTCTAGGATCTGTGTGTTTCCTTAAAGTCTTAGTTTATGTCATGAGTGACTCAGTTTTGGTTTGGTCTGGTCTGTTGAGGCCTGATGCATGAGCTGAGTCCAAAAAAATGGCCTCTCATAACTTTGTTTAAAAATTCTCCCCTTTTGGTCACGTTCTCACTTAGGTGATTTAGACTGTGATCAAAACTTAGGGTCTGAGTGCCACTCTTAGTTGCCTTCACTTTGGGTTTCTGGACTCAGCATGCCATTTATAGGTTACAGTGTCCTCATGGTCACACATATTTTGTTTCAGCTCTTGTCATTCCAGTTGAAGAGAGATCATTTGACATTCCAGAGATGGCTGCATGGAAACATTCAAAATTTTAAAGAGAATACAGTGTACCAGGAAGACTATTATTACTATCAGAAAGATAATAACAAGATTTTGGGGTAGTTCCTTACTTAGTGTCCTCATAAACCAAACCACCGAAAATCAAAAGAATGAGCTAAAGAGTCTGCTCGATTAACTAAGCAGTCTCTTCATTAAAACTCTACAAATCTATATAATACCTGGTGTGATGTATTTCTCTGTAGGCCACACATGCCAGCAGCTGCACAGATAATTTCTCTGTTTAGCCAGTAAGTAATCTAGAGCAATTATATTATTGAGCATAACTTTCCCAAGATAAAGTCTGTTGTGTAACTTTAGCCTTTACAGTAGAATCTGCTATAACACCTATCATTAGGGATACATTTGTAATCATTCCCTCTTGTACTTCAAACCATGGAGAAAATAGGGCTTAACAAATGATGCCCTTCTAGAAGAGTGAAGGCCTCCTCCCAATGCTCTCTTAAACCCATGATGTAGGTTAAGAGGAGTGAACAAATATTCTGTTTCTGACTGATTATGAGGCAACATACGTACCATTAAAATTTCTCACATTTGGCCTCTATCTTCCATCAAAGAATAAGGTTGTCCAGATGTGAGGGTAATCTGGCTGTGACATCTGTCACTCAGTTGATCTCCAGGGTTGATTCGGCTGATCTGGCTGGCCAGGCACACTTTCCCTTCCTCCCTCACCACTCCATGTGAATCCCTCCTGAAGCTGCATGCTCAGTCCAAGAGGATGACCATCTCTGTTAGAGGAGGACCATTCTTTGGTCAAGGGTATACGAGTAGCTGCACTCCCCTGGTAGAACTTCCAAACAAGCTTTCAAGTTATAAAGTTGTATATGTATAAGACTGGCTACAAAATCTATCACAAAAGTATATCCCATGAGTGTGCACAGCAGACCCCCCCTTTCACATCTATTGTTCATAAAGGCATAAGCAAGGGAAAAAAATATTCAGAATCTAATGTTAGTAGAGAAGTCTTGATCCGTTGTTCACATGAAGTTTGCCATCTTCTGGGGAAAAACTTTTCTGGTTAGCTTTACCTTAAGGGTTATAGTGGGTGTACAGTTTCAAGACTGTGGAGGGACCTTTCTTAGTTGTAAGATTATGAACCCAGAGTTCAAGGTTCCAAAGCTTTGCTGTAGTGTGGATGTCAAGGGCAATCTTTCTCTGATGTTCTCAGAAGATCCAATCTATAGGCTCTAGATTATGAAGAGGTGTTGATCTCAGTGAATCATAAAAAAGCTTTTTTTACCTGGTGAAAATACACTGTGGCATAATAATCTGTTATAACATCAGCTCTCTTGCATGGGAAAGCTTTAATACAACCAGAAAACATGCACTGAAAATGATAATTCAATGAAATCCCTTTATAAATGTTTAAATGGCCCATGAGGTAGTGGATTGTATCTGAAGCTTTCATTGTCCTTCCAGGAATATGAGTTTGACAAACCAAACATTGGTCATAAGCTATTTTAGTAATTTAGAATTCACCACACCAATATATATTTAACTTGGATCATTTTATCTTTTCTATGATAAGTCATGGAATGCAGAAATTTTAATAATGAAAGCTTTAAGGATGGACTCAGGAAGGATAAGGCAGCTGTCCTGGTTCTCCATGAGTCCATGCTTAACATTGAACTTATGTAGTCTTGAATTCCAGTTGTTTCTCCAATTTAGGTTTATAGCAGTAACAACTGAAGGGTTGTCATAGGTAATTTGACTTAGACCAAGGCGTTCATTCAAACTGTGTATTTAAACAATTTCAGTATTGGTTAATTTAGCATGAAAGTCTGACAATGTGTTTTCTTGGTATTCAGTTAATTTTCATTCTACTTTTTAAAACAAGTAAGTCTTTTCATTAAAGTTCCAGGAACTCTGACACAGTCCAAATGATATGATTCTAAAATTTCCAGAAATCTGTATTCAAGAGCTCTTTTCAGGGTCTTTCCATCCTTTCAGGAACCTCCCAAAAGACACCATATTCTGGGACATTTTGGGCTTGTGAAGTTTTCAGAAACTGCATCAGTATTAAGCAATTAACTGTGGAAATGATGTTAAATAGTCATAGTTACCCAATTAACAGGAAAATTTGGTTATTTCTGTGATTTATCATGATAACCATAATTATAATTGATAGCATATGTTTATACATATTGGAATTTTAGAAATTCCATATAATTTTGGAACATATATTAACATTCATTAGAATATAACCTGAATAAGGTTAAACATTTCTTATTTTGACAGTGTTTCCCATGTAACTTAATGTGTCACATAATCCTGTTTATCCCTGTTTTGAATTCTTCAGGGCCCTCTGTAGCATCCCAAAGTTAGAAGTCAAAAAGACTTAATTTTGAAACTGAAATTTGATTTTGGGAAGCCCATAAAATATATTAAAGGTTTAAAACACTTGATATTATAAAATGGAATTCCAGATCACAATAAGTCATTCATTTAGCCAAAATGATAACTCAAAAAATGTTTAAAGGCAAAAACCCTTACTCATTGATAGATGACTTAGCTTTTCAAGCAATCTGTGTCTTTCCCCTCTTTTTCCTGTAGTTTATTTGCAGGGGAAAAAGACATCTTTTATTATCCTTTAGTATTACATGAAAATCTTATTCAAAAGAGAAAGCCAAATTTCACCCCTGCATTAGCGTACTATTAAAGTCAACTCCAATTTTTAGTAAAACCTTATAGACAAATTTATCCAGTCTTTATCAGCTTGACCATAAGGTGAGATTCTCAAAAACTTCTGATAATGTTTTACAAATTTGCATTAAAGAGCAGATGAGTGCTCTAAGAAAACCCTGTTGTGATTTCATTCCAATGTTCAATTTATGGAAAAGCTGAATAATACTCCTTTAAATTTAACCAATATGTTCACACACAGTATTTCTCTTACAAGATTATTTTTTTCACAAATCTTCCACAACTTGCTCAAACCTTTAGCTTTATTTTATCTAAATTAAAACAATCCTTTAACCCTCTAAACTAGGCACAAATTTACATTTTAATGCCTTCTTATAATCTTTTACTGAAAGCACATTTCACTTTCCTCACACAGCTTCCATAGATAACTTTTTTCAGTAGTCTGAATTACGTGTTACAATGTTAACCCTTAGCAATTTTTATTTTTGGTGAAAAATCTGGCAAGTAAGTGACTTTAATTATGTACTAGGTGTGGAGCCTAGGACACCAGACAGAAGTGCAGATAAAGTCTGACCCTTTCAAGCATAGTCAGGGGCATGGCTAACTCCACATGTCCCCAGGCATTACCTAGAATCTAATGGCTCCAAAGCAGGTAAATTGAACAGATTTTAAAACTCAAAGAAGCAGTTTATTACTTTAAAGTATTTTACAGACCTAATATCTGACCTGCCTAATTTAGACCAAATGTCTTTATTTTACCAATAAACTTTAAAGCTATCTTTATTTTCAAAGCTTACTAAAGTCATGTGAACTAAAAGGCATTACAGTTTTTATTTCTCTGAAAAAAATTTGATTTAAGCACTCATTGTTTTTAAGCCAATTAGAGCTTTTTTATTTATAAACATCACACACAACACATACACAGAAGTAGACCCAGTAGTTGTAAGACTTTTCATTTGCCAGTTTTTAAGTTTCTTAGTTGGATTACTAGCTTCAGGGTGGAGTCCCCTGAGGAAGAAGGCTAGGAAAATATGCAGTTTCTAGGACCTAATAAACAGGCACAACTGAAAGGCAAAACAGATCCCCAAAAATTTAGGGTCCCATTTTATACTGGATCCCCAAAGAGAAATGCTATGGAGCAGGACAGTTCAATGATCCTTACCATGCATTTTGTTGCAGAGCAATAGAAAGCCAATTAGTTCATTTTGTGATCAGCCCATCCCTATGGGAGCCTTATTTTTCAGTGGTGGGGGGACATTGCCATACTTTCTAGGTAACCGAGAACGTGCTTCTCTGATTGAGATGTGCAAAGAGCTGAATATCCCACCATAACTGCCATTTGCCATCCCCCAAAAATATATTTAGCCTTAGACTTTGTGAGGAATCTATCTGCTTTCAATTCCTGGGATTTCATGAGGAAAATAGGTTTTTCCCAAAATGGGGTCTGTGGTGCCTCCTCTGTTTTTCCCAAGGAGTCCCAGGCTGTTAGAAATTAATCTTAGGTCCTCTCATGCATGCATCAAGTTTGGCAAGCCAAAATGGAGAAAAACAGTTGAGTTGACTGAAGAGAAAAAAGAGATCCAAGAAGAGAAAAAATCATGAAGGACTTTTAAATACACCTATATCTTTGATATCCTATTTTAATTAAGCTGACTTTTAACTATAGTGCTCTTTAAAAAAAATCATTTTAAATCTCTTATGACCTGACTTTACCTAGGCCAAACAGCCAATATTTCTGGCTTTTGAACTTTTACAAAATTAATCTCCCAGGTGAAACCAATAAGTCATAACTACGGTTATGACTTAATCAGGAGTGATGAGGTATTTTCAAAGAGGTAGTAAGCAATTTTTACAAAATCTAAAATCTCCAAAGATAGCCCAGAGAAAGAAAAATTCAAGATGGATGTCAGAAGTTGTTTATGGAGAGAAAGAGAATCAATAAATGGCAAAGGTCACACAGATATCAAACCAGAAAGGACTGATTCCCTGAGCCAAGAATTGAAACCAGGTTGCCATTGTAAAAAGGCAAAACCTTAGCCACTAAGCCACAGTATTGGGTAGTTTCCATTGTTCTTCCCAGAAGGAGCCTAGAGCAGCTGATTTTGAACTTGCAGAGGCTTTTAACTGCTCGAGATAATTTTTAGAACTATGACATGAACTCTAAAATTCCTGCCCTCCAGATGGTGGAGACCAAGAGAAAGTACTACCATGTGGTAACAAGGTCAAGCTCTCAAGGACATAAAACTAGATGAGCGGGAAACCTCATCTTTATTTATATATTTATTTATTTATCTTTTTTTTAATGTTCCAGGGACCTGCAGCAAAGTTTGTAAATGACCAGTTTGCTGGGCTGGCTCGAACTTCAAGCTTTTGGGGGTCCTAGGCCTGCATTCTATCCAATGGTACCCCCACACACCAATTGGTAGCACAAAGTAAACCAGGTTTGCCATAGTTTAAGACTAGTCACACATATCCTTGTTTTCATTATTTAAAACTTTGCAGAGGAGACTGATTTTTACCATTTCTACAACTAGTTCACACACACACACACAGAGAGGCCAGAAGTCTGAGGATACCCTTTTGGAGGCATGTCAGGCTTCTGGGCTTCCTTTCCCTTAGTGTTCCTAGCAACCCTGCTCACTGCACCATACCCTGGGGGGCCTAACTTTTTCTATTTTATAAAACCATAGGTATAGGTGAATTTAAAATGTTCTGGTTGAGAATTGGTGGAGTTTGTCTAAAGACCTGCGATTCATAGAAAGGGAATATTCAGGTTAAGATAAAGGTTGTGGAGACCAAATTTCTTTTGAAGTCTTATAGTGGCTGCCCTGCCCTTAGAGACAATAGATGACAAATGTTTTCTGTTCAGATTTAGTTAATCTCTTTAGGTTTGGGGGGGTCTGGAAGAAAATGATCCAGCTATATTAATAGAGATTCTTTACAGATGTAAATTCTCCCCTACAAATAACAGCTTTGCAGGGCCATTTCAAGATATGGCAAAGAAACATGTTTTGGGGTAAAATATTTTGATTTTCTTCCTTGTCTCATAATGTTATGCCAGAGTCAGGTTGGAAAATAAGTCACGACATACAAGTTTAAATAAAACCCTTCTGATGGGAATTTATGTTTTGTAGGACATGACTCCCCAGACCCTTTAGATAGGAATTTGGGCAAGATAAAATTAGAGTTTAGCCCTCAAACATTTAAACTGGCTATAAGCCTTTTGGCTTTAAGTCTGTTGGTCATAGCAGCCCCACCAAGGAACAGAATGATTCCAGGGCAGGGAGCTGCACCACCCTGACAACAGGGACAAAATTAAACTTTGACTTTTTTGTTTGTTTGTTTTTCTGGGACAGAGTCTTGCTCTGTTGCTTAGGCTGGAGTGCAGTGGCATGATCTTGACTCCCTACAACCTCTGCTTCCCGGGTTCCAACATTTCTCCTGCGTCACCCTCCCAAGTAGCTGTGATTACAGATGCCCACCACCACACCTGGCTAATTCTTGTGTTTTTTTCTAGAGGGTTTTGCCATGTTGGCCAGGCTGGTCTTGAACTCCTGGTCTCAAGAGATCCACCTGCCTCAGCCTCCCAAAGTGTTGGGATTACAGGTGTGAGCCACTAAGCCCAGCCTAAGTTTGACTATTGATGTTGCCTTGCAAATATTTGCCAGAAAGAGCAGGATGTAAACCACAAATAAAATTCTAAGTTCCCCAACTGACTGAGTGGACCTCTCAGTCAAGGAGGACCAAACAAACCTGAAACACTAGCTCAGGCCATGATGGGAAGTGAGGTTAGACATGCCTCATTGTACCCTTCTATCCTTGGAGTTGAGGCCCAAGTAAACAGTATTAACATTACAATTATAACTGACGTAACAGACTCTGTAACAATAAGACCAACTCCAACCTGACTGTGGTATAACTTCACATGACAAATAACAGGCCCTAAAAGAAAAAGTATTGTAAGCCAAAATATATTACTTTGACATATTTTGAAATGGCCCTGCAAGTCTGTCTCTTGGGGAAATTTGCATTCTCTAAAGAATCTCCCTCCCTCACTAGGTCTCTCCAGAGAGTCTGACACCTCTGGTAAGAGATATTCATATCTATTCTCTCTGAAACCTGCTATCTAGAGGCTTCATCTACAAGAGAAGAACCTTGGATTCTGCAAACTTCCCCCCTTAACTGAAGCTGATTCCAACTAGGTGATACTAATTTACATTGCAAACGATACTGTTTATGCATTCACTTTTTTCTGGATCCTCACCAACATTTGTTTTTTTTTCTTTTTAAATTTTAAAAATAGCCATTCAAACTGGTGTAAGATGATATCTTACTGCAGCTTAAATTTGCACTTCTCTGAAGATTAGTGATGAGCATCTTTTCATAAGCTTGCTGCCCACTTGTATGTCATCTTTTGATAAATATCTGATTATGTCCTTTGCCTACTTTTTAATGTTTTTTGTTGTTGTTGTTAAGTTCCCTATAGATATTAGATATTACTTCTTTGTCAAATGCATAATTTGCAAGTATTTTCTCCCATTGTTCTGGTAGTCTGTTTGCTGTGTTAATTATTTCTTTTGCTGTGCAGAAGCTCTTTGTTTAATATAATCCCATTTGTGTATTTTTTACTGTTGTTGCATTGACTTAGTTATAAATTCTTTGCATAGGCCGATGTCCTGAAGAGGTTTTTTTAGGTTTTCTTTTAGAATTTTTATAGTTTCCAGTCTTAAATTTAAGTCTTTAATCCATTTTCTGTTAATTTTTTGTATATGGTGGGTATAGGGATTCAGTTTTATTCTTCTACAAGTGGCTGTTTAATTTATTTTAGGACAAGTTATATAGATTGTTTTTTCTATACATATGTACATATGAGGGCCCTGGTCTGTTCCATTATCCTGTGGGTATAATTCTGTACTGCCGTCATGCTGTTTTGGTTACTACAGCCTTGTAGTGTAATTTGAAATCAGGTAGTAGGGTGCCTTCATCTATGTTATTTTTGCTTAGGCTTTTTTTTCGTTCCATGTGAATCTTAAATTATTTTACTAATTCTTTGAAAAATGATGGTAATAGTTTGACCAGAATGCATTGAATTTGTATATTGCCTTGGACAGTATGGTCGTTTTAATGACATTGATTCTTTCAAATCCATGGTTATAGGATATTTTTTATATGTTTGTTTCATCTATGATTTCTTTCATCAGTGTTTTGTCTTTGCCTGGAGTGTAGTTCTCCTAACACAGATCTTCCACCTCCTTGACTAAAATGAACTTCTAGGTACTTCATGTTTGTGTGGCTATTGTAAATAAGATTGAGTCCTTGATTTGGTTTTCAGCTTTAACATTAACGATGTATAGAAATGATACTTCTTTTTGCACATTGATTTTGTATCCTGAAACATTACTGAAGTCATTTATCAAGTCTAGGAGTTTCTTGTAGGAGTCTTTAGGGTTTACCAGGTACAAGATCAATAAGCAAACAGAGATAATCTGACTTTCTCTTTTCCAATTTGGATGCCTTTTATTTCTTTCCCTTGCTTACTTGCTTAGTCTAGGACTTCCGGTAGTATCTTGAATAGGAGTGGTAAAATTTGGTATCCATATCATGTTCCAGTTCTTAGGGAGAATGCTTTTAACTTTTGCCCATAAATATGATGTAGGGTGTGGGTTCAGCATATGTGACATTTTTTTGAGAAATGTTCCTTCAATGGCTTGTTTATTGAGAATTTTTATCATGAAGGGATATTGGATTTTATCCAATACTTTTTCTGCACCTATTGAGATGATCATATGGCTTTTCTTCTTAGTTTTCTGTGTGGTGAATCACATTTATTGATTTGCATATGTTGAACCATCCTTGCATCCCTTTTTTTTAATTTCTGTGTTAATTTTTTTTTTTGTTTACCCAAAGATCATTCAGAAATGGTGTTTAGTTTCCATATATTTGTGTAGTTTTGAGGTTTCCTCTTCGTATTGATTTCTAATTGTATTCAAAATTAGAATAAGATTACTGTGGACTGAGAAGATATCTGATATGATTTTGGTCTTTTTAAATTTGGTTTAAAGTTCATTTTAAGTGAAGACTTTCCTTGTGGATTTTTATCCTTGATGATTTGTCTACTGCTGTCAATGGGTGTTGAAGTGCCCTGCTATTACTGTATTGCTGTCTATGTCTTTCCTTCAGTCTATTTGTATTTGGTTAATGAACCTAGGTTTCCAGCTTGGGGTGTATGTATTTTAAGAATAGTTATATCTTTTTGTTGAATTGTTGAATTGAATCCTTTATCATTATGTAATAACCACCTTTTTTACCCACTGTTGTTAATTTAACATCTGTATTATCTGATAAAAGTACAACTGCTTCTGCTCATTTTCATTTTCTGTTTGCATGGTACACCTTTATCCACCCCTTGACTTTCAGTCTAAGTGTGTTTATTCACTAGGTGATTCTCTTCTTGGCAGCAAATGGATGAATCTTGTTGTCTTACATTCAATTTGCCATTCTCTATCTTTTAAGTGGAGCACTTAGGCCATGTACATTCAAGGTTTTCATTGATACTTGAGATTTTGTTCCTGTTATAATCTTGTTACCTAGTTTCTTCAGAGTCTCAATTGTGTCATAATATTGTTACCTAGTTTCTTTGGAGTCTCAACCACTTCATAGGATTTGTGAGGTTGGTACTGATATGTTTTTTAAAATTTTAACAGTTATTTATTTATATATTTATGTGAGACATTGTCTTACTCTGTCACCCAGGCTGGAGTGCAGTGGCACGATCTTGGCTCACTGCAACCTCCACCTCCTGGGTTCAAGCAATTCTCCTGCCTCAGTCTCTTGAGTAGCTAAGATTACAGACATGTGCCACCACACCTGGCTAATTTTTTTTGTATTTTTAGTAGAGATGTGGTTTCATCATATTGGCCAGACTGGGCTCAAACCCCTGACCTCAAATGATCCACCCACCCCAGCCTCCCAAAGCACTGGGATTACAGGCCACTGCTCCTGGCTAACAGTGATTTTTGATGCAGAGGTACATGTGCTTGATCATTGCAAGGGTATATTGCACCCAGTTAGTGAGAATAGTACTCAGTAGGTAGTTTGTCAGTCCATACTCCTCTTTCTTCCTCCTCACTCTAGTAGTATATATATTTTGTTCCCATGTTTATGTCTCAGTGTGATGAATGTTTAGCTTTCACTCATAAGTGAGAACATGTGGCATTTTATTTTCTGTTTCTGTGTTAATTTGCTTAAGATTATAGCCTCCAGTTTTATCCATGTTGCTGATAAGAACATGATTTTATTCTTTTTATGGTTGTGTAGTATTCCATGGTGTATATGGACCACATTTTCTTTTTTTTTTTTTGTTTAATTATACTTTAAGTTTTAGGGTACATGTGCACATTGTGCAGGTTAGTTACATATGTATACATGTGCCATGCTGGTGCGCTGCACCCACTAACTCGTCATCTAGCATTAGGTATATCTCCCAATGCTATCCCTCCCCCCTCC
Organism: Gorilla gorilla gorilla; assembly: GCF_029281585.2. Taxonomy (NCBI): domain Eukaryota; kingdom Metazoa; phylum Chordata; class Mammalia; order Primates; family Hominidae; genus Gorilla; species Gorilla gorilla. The sequence goes on along the minus strand of NC_073231.2, from coordinate 78,104,745 downwards.
CCACACCCCACAACAGTCCCCAGAGTGTGATATTCCCCTTCCTGTGTCCATGTGATCTCATTGTTCAATTCCCACCTATGAGTGAGAATATGCGGCGTTTGGTTTTTTGCTCTTGCGATAGTTTACTGAGAATGATGATTTCCAATTTCATCCATGTCCCTACAAAGGACATGAACTCATCATTTTTTATGGCTGCATAATATTCCATGGTGTATATGTGCCACATTTTCTTAATCCAGTCTATCATTGTTGAACATTTAGGTTGGTTCCAAGTCTTTGCTATTGTGAATAATGCCACAATAAACATACATGTGCATGTGTCTTTATAGCAGCATGATTTATAGTCCTTTGGGTATTTACCCAGTAATGGGATGGCTGGGTCAAATGGTATTTCTAATTCTAGATCCCTGAGGAATCGCCACACTGACTTCCACAATGGTTGAACTAGTTTACAGTCCCACCAACAGTGTAAAAGTGTTCCTATTTCTCCACATCCCCTCCAGCACCTGTTGTTTCCTGACTTTTTAATGATTGCCATTCTAACTGTTGTGAGATGGTATCTCATTGTGGTTTTGATTTGCATTTCTCTGATGGCCAGTGATGGTGAGCATTTTTTCATGTGTTTTTTGGCTGCATAAATGTCTTCTTTTGAGAAGTGTCTGTTCATGTCCTTCACCCACTTTTTGATGGGGTTGTTTGTTTTTTTCTTGTAAATTTGTTTGAGTTCATTGTAGATTCTGGATATTAGCCCTTTGTCAGAGGAGTAGGTTGCGAAAATTTTCTCCCATGTTGTAGGTTGCCTGTTCACTCTGATGGTAGTTTCTTTTGCTGTGCAGAAGCTCTTTAGTTTAATTAGATCCCATTTGTCAATTTTGTCTTTTGTTGCCATTGCTTTTGGTGTTTTAGACATGAAGTCCTTGCCGATGCCTATGTCCTGAATGGTAATGCCTAGGTTTTCTTCTAGGGTTTTTATGGTTTTAGGTCTAACGTTTAAGTCTTTAATCCACCTTGAATTGATTTTCGTATAAGGTGTAAGGAAGGGATCCAGTTTCAGCTTTCTACATGTGGCTAGCCAGTTTTCCCAGCACCATTTATTAAATAGGGAATCCTTTCCCCATTGCTTGTTTTTCTCAGGTTTGTCAAAGATCAGATAGTTGTAGATATGCGGCATTGTTTCTGAGGGCTCTGTTCTGTTCCATTGATCTATATCTCTGTTTTGGTACCAGTACCATGCTGTTTTGGTTACTGTAGCCTTGTAGTATAGTTTGAAGTCAGGTAGTGTGATGCCTCCAGCTTTGTTCTTTTGGCTTAGGATTGACTTGGTGATGCGGGCTCTTTTTTGGTTCCATATGAACTTTAAAGTAGTTTTTTCCAATTCTGTGAAGAAAGTCATTGGTAGCTTGATGGGGATGGCATTGAATCTGTAAATTACCTTGGGCAGTATGGCCATTTTCACGATATTGATTCTTCCTACCCATGAGCATGGAATGCTCTTCCATTTGTTTGTATCCTCTTTTATTTCCTTGAGCAGTGGTTTGTAGTTCTCCTTGAAGAGGTCCTTCACATCCCTTTTAAGTTGGATTCCTAGGTATTTTATTCTCTTTGAAGCAATTGTGAATGGGAGTTCACTCATGATTTGGCTCTCTGTTTGTCTGTTGTTGGTGTATGAGAATGCTTGTGATTTTTGTACATTGATTTTGTATCCTGAGACTTTGCTGAAGTTGCTTATCAGCTTAAGGAGATTTTGGGCTGAGACAATGGGGTTTTCTAGATATACAATCATGTTGTCTGCAAACAGCGACAATTTGACTTCCTCTTTTCCTAATTGAATACCCTTTATTTCCTTCTCCTGCCTAATTGCCCTGGCCAGAACTTCCAACACTATGTTGAATAGGAGTGGTGAGAGAGGGCATCCCTGTCTTGTACCAGTTTTCAGAGGGAATGCTTCCAGTTTTTGCCCATTCAGTATGATATTGGCTGTGGGTTTGTCATAGATAGCTCTTATTATTTTGAAATACGTCCCATCAATACCTAATATATTGAGAGTTTTTAGCATGAAGGGTTGTTGAATTTTGTCAAAGGCCTTTTCTGCATCTATTGAGATAATCATGTGGTTTTTGTCTTTGGTTCTGTTTATATGCTGGATTACATTTATTGATTTGTGTATATTGAACCAGTCTTGCATCCAAGGGATGAAGCCCACGTGATCATGGTGGATAAGCTTTTTGATGTGCTGCTGGATTTGGTTTGCCAGTATTTTATTGAGGATTTTTACACCAATGTTCATCAAGGATATTGGTCTAAAATTCTCTTTTTTGGTTGTGTCTCCACCCAGCTTTGGTATCAGGATGATGCTGGCCTCATAAAATGAGTTAGGGAGGATTCCTTCTTTTTCTATTGATTGGAATAGTTTCAGAAGGAATGGTACCAGTTCCTCCTTGTACCTCTGGTAGAATTCGGCTGTGAATCTATCCGGTCCTGGACTCTTTTTGGTTGGTAAGCTATTGATTATTGCCACAATTTCAGCTCCTGTTATTGGTCTATTCAGAGATTCGACTTCTTCCTGGTTTAGTCTTGGGAGAGTGTATGTGTTGAGGAATTTATCCGTTTCTTCTAGATTTTCTATTTTATTTGCATAGAGATGTTTGTAGTATTCTCTGATGGTAGTTTGTATTTCTGTGGGATCGGCGTTGATATCCCCTTTATTATTTTTTATTGCGTCTATTTGATTCTTCTCTCCTTTCTTCTTTATTAGTCTTGCTAGCTGTCTATCAATTTGGTTGATCCTTTTAAAAAACCAGCTCCTGGATTCATTAATTTTTGGAAGAGCTTTTTGTGTCTCTATTTCCTTCAGTTCTGCTCTGATTTTAGTTATTTCTTGCCTTCTGCTAGCTTTTGAATGTGTTTGCTCTTGCTTTTCTAGTTCTTTTAATTGTGATGTTAGGGTGTCAATTTTGGATCTTTCCTGCTTTCTCTTGTGGGCATTTAGTGCTTTTAATTTCCCTCTATACACTGCTTTGAGTGGGTCCCAGAGATTCTGGTATGTTGTGTCTTTGTTCTCGTTGGTTTCAAAGAACATCTTTATTTCTGCCTTTATTTCGTTATGTACCCAGTAGTCATTCAGGAGCAGGTTGTTCAGTTTCCATGTAGTTGAGTGGTTTTGAGTGAGTTTCTTTATCCTGAGTTCTAGTTTGACTGCACTGTGGTCTGAGAGATAGTTTGTTATAATTTCTGTTCTTTTACATTTGCTGAGGAGAGCTTTACTTCCAACTATGTGGTCAATTTTGGAATAGGTGTGGTGTGGTGCTGAAAAAATGTATATTCTGTTGATTTGGAGTGGAGAGTTCTGTAGATGTCTATTAGGTCCGCTTGGTGCAGAGCTGAGTTCCATTCCTGGGTATCCTTGTTGACTTCTCTGTCTCATCGATCTGTCTAATGTTGACAGTGGGGTGTTAAAATCTCCCATTATTAATGTTTGAGAGTCTAAGTCTCTTTGTAGGTCACTCAGGACTTGCTTTATGAATCTGGGTGCTCCAATATTGGGTGCATATATATTTAGGAGAGTTCGCTCTTCTTGTTGAATCGACCCCTTTACCATTATGTAATGGACTTCTTTGTCTCTTTTGATTTTTGTTGGTTTAAAGTCTGTTTTATCTGAGACTAGGATTGCAACCCCTGCCTTTTTTTGTTTTCCATTTGCTTGGTAGATCTTCCTCCATCCCTTTATTTTGAGCCTATGTGTGTCTCCCCACGTGAGATTGGTTTCCTGAATACAGCACACTGATGATTCTTGACTCCTTGTCCAATTTGCCAGTCTGTGTCTTTTAATTGGAGCATTTAGTCCATTTACATTTAAAATTAATATTGTTATGTGTGAATTTGATCCTGTCATTATGATGTTAGCTGGTCATTTTGCTCGTTAGTTCATGCAGTTTCTTCCTAGTCTCGATGGTCTTTACATTTTGGCATGATTTTGCAGTGGCTGGTACCGGTTATTCCTTTCCATGTTTAGCGCTTCCTTCAGGAGCTCTTTTAGGGCAGGCCTGGTGGTGACAAAATCTCTCAGCATTTGCTTGTCTGTAAAGTATTTTATTTCTCCTTCACTTATGAAGCTTAGTTTAGCTGGATATGAAATTCTGGATTGAAAATTCTTTTCTTGAAGAATGTTGAATATTGGCCCCCACTCTCTTCTGGCTTGTAGAGTTTCTGCCGAGAGAGCCGCTGTTAGTCTGATGGGCTTCCCTTTGTGGGTAACCCGACCTTTCTCTTTGGCTGCCCTTAACATTTTTTCCTTCATTTCAACTTTGGTGAATGTGACAATTATGTGTCTTGGAGTTGCTCTTCTCGAGGAGTATCTTTGTGGTGATCTCTGTATTTCCTGAATGTGAATGTTGGCCTTCCTTGCTAGATTGGGGAAGTTCTCCTGGATAATATCCTTCAGAGTGTTTTCCAACTTGGTTCCATTCTCCCCGTCACTTTCAGGTACACCAATCAGGCGTAGATTTGGTCTTTTCACATAGTCCCATATTTCTTGAAGGCTTTGCTCATTTCTTTTTATTCTTTTTTCTCTAATCTTCCCTTCTCGCTTCATTTCATTCATTTCATCTACCATTACTGATATCCTTTCTTCCAGTTGATCACATTGGCTCCTGAGGCTTCTGCATTCTTCACGTAGTTCTCGAGCCTTGGTTTTCAGCTCCATCAGCTCCTTTAAGGACTTCTCTGTATTGGTTATTCTAGTTATACATTCTTCTAAACTTTTTTCAAAGTTTTCACCTTCTTTGCCTTTGGTTTGAATTTCCTCCCATAGCTCAGAGTAATTGATCATCTGAAGCCTTCTTCTCTCAGCTCGTCAAAGTCATTCTCCATCCAGCTTTGTTCTGTTACTGGTGAGGAACTGCATTCCTTTGGAGGAGGAGAGGTGCTCTGCTTTTTAGAGTTTCCAGTTTTTCTGCTCTGCTTTTTTCCCCATCTTTGTGGTTTTATCTACTTTTGGTCTTTGATGATGGTGACGTACAGATGGGTTTTTGTTGTGGATGTCCTTTCTGTTTGTTAGTTTTCCTCTAACAGAGAGGACCCTCAGCTGCAGGTCTGTTGAAGTATCTGGCCATGTGAGGTGTCAGTCTGCCCCTGCTGGGGGGTGCCTCCCAGTTAGGCTGCTCGGGGGTCTGGGGTCAGGGACCCACTTGAGGAGGCAGTCTGCCCATTCTCAGATCTCCAGCTGCGTGCTGGGAGAACCACTGCTCTCTTCAAAGCTGTCAGATAGGGACATTTAATTCTGCAGAGGTTACTGCTGTCTTTTTGTTTGTCTGTGCCCTGCCCCCAGAGGTCGATAATTATTTATTAATGTCCTTAGCCCACTTTTAGATAGGATTTTTTAAAATTGTTGAGTTCCTTGTATATTCTGGATATTAGTCCCTTATTTGGTAAATAGTTTTTAAATATTTTCTTCCATTCAACAGGCTGTCTCTTCCATCTATTGATTGTTTCTTTTGCTGTGCTGTGATTGTTTCTTTTCCGTTTCTTTGTATCATCTATAATTTCTTTCATCAATGTTTTATAGTGTTTTCTTGTAGAGATCTTTCCTGTCCTTCATTAAATATAGTCCTCGGTATTTTATGTTTTGTTTCTGTTGTAAAGAGGATTGAATTATTGACTTGGTTTTCAGTTTGACCATTATTGGTGTATAGAAATTGTACTGATTTTTGTATTTTTGTATGTTAATTTTGCTGTATCTTGTAACTTTACTGAATTTGCTCTCAGCTCTTAGAGGGTTCTTTTTGGTGAAGTTCTTTGGTTTTTCTAAATATAAGTTTATGTCATCTGCAAAGAGGGATGAGAAAGGTTTAATTGAAAAAGCTTATCCCCATCTTGGAAATTTATGGAGCCATTAACTGTGGGCTTTTTGCAGCTGTGACATGTTAGCTACAACTCTCATTGGAAAATGGGAAAGGCTTTTCTGACCCATAAGGGCTGTCTAATACATGAAGATAAAAACCTAATGTTTGGCCACTTTGTTGTTGTTTCTTGTTCTGTTGTTAATTTTAGGGAATTTGTTAAGCCTCATAAATTTATGGGATAAAAGGAGGCCCCTAGGTTAGGGGTGATGCCACTGTGAGATTCAGAGTCACTTCAGTGTAAGGAGGCTGCAGCAGTGTTTAGAAAGTGTGTCATAATTATAGCCATATTTTGATTTCTGGAGGCAAGGGGAGGAAGTGTGGCTTTTCCCTGACATACAGTTACCAGGTAGGCAGTTATTTGGTTGTATAAATAATTGTAATTTTATGGAAAAATTTCGGAGATTGAAAATAGAAATTAAAATTACTCCACCACTCAAAAGCAATTGTTATTACCATGTTTGTATAATTTACTTTAGAGTTTAAAATTTTCATGTATATATATTTTTAACTTACAGTGTAGATTAAATAAATAGAGATGAGGTTTTGCCACATTGCCCAGGCTGGTCTTGAACTCCTGGGCCTAAGCTATCCTCCCACCTCAGCCTCCCAAAGTGCTAGGATTAAAGGCATGATTTATTGTGCCTGGCCTCATGTATATTATGGAAACTGTTAAGATTATTTTACATGAGAGCTTTATATTTGCTTAAGGTTTGAAAGGCTTCAGAGTTTATGTATGAAGTTACAGACAATGTTTCTGTTCATGTATCAAAAGAAAAATAATATTCAGAGACTGAAGTTTTTGTAGGGCTGTGCCACAAGGATTCATGTCCTTAGAAGTTAGCAGTGGCCTATCTAGGGCAGTGTAATTGTGGTGATTGTTTTTTGTTTTGTTTTCCCTATTATCTCTTATCCCTGGAAAACATCTTTCAGCATTGGGCAATGTGCTATTTGACATTGATCAGTCCCTTAATTTATGGCCACTTTTCCTGCAGGTTTTTATGCAGCCAGTGTTAAACAGCTGCTGGTCTTAAGCTAAAGGTGGGCAGGTCATGGCACGCAGTGTGGGCTGGATTTAGAATATGAATTGCTACAGTTTTATTTTGAAGAACATAGAGCATCAGTAGATGATGGGCATTTAGGGCCTCCATAAAGAGTGCAGCTGAGGAAAAGATTCACTTATAAGTACAGGAGCATCATGTTGGGAGGGGTCAAGGTAATTATTGACCACAGTTTTTACAATCTGCTTTATCAACCAGGGCTGCAGGCTGGGAACTTAGTACAGCTAAATTTTATGTATAAAGAACTAGTGTGTAAGTGGGCTTTATGTTATGTGTGCAGAGGTAGGCTGGCACTCACTTTTTGCACTATTTTTGGCTGAATTAAGGACCTAAAGATGGGCTAATTCATGGATATACATGGCTTCCACATAGGCTTTTAAAAGCCACTCCCCACTCTGTAGTTTCAAGTTGGCCATGGATTTGTTAATCAAAGTCAACTGTGATCTTAGTACTAGACCATTCTGAGACTTACAATGCACCTTTGTCCACAGAAGGGTGGTAGAATTTTATTAACAATCTTGCAAAAAGACATGAGACTTATTATTAAAAATGGTCCCTTTTTGGGTTGAAGTAGAAAAACACCTCAGTGAAGCCATTACCACACCAAAGTCTAGAAAGCCGGTGCCTGGAGGACTACATCTCAAGAATCGGCTTTGCTGAGGAAGCCAGAGATGAGTTTGAAGAATATGCTTTGACCCTTCTATAAGAACAAGTGCAACAGAATATTGAGAATAACAGAATAAAGACATTTAGGAATATTTAACTGAAGGAAGCAAAGGATTTCCTTATGAGAAAGGTTGAGGTTTTATTGGTTAAGATCAACAGATGTGAAGGGGAAGCAAGAACTGTAAAGACAGAAGATGTAGATGGTCTACCTGTCTACCTGTTCTCAGAAGGTTTCAGAAAAGGCATTGTGCTTTCATTGTTGCTATGTCAGAAAGAAAGACCGGAGCCTGACAAAATTTAGAGAGGAAGCAAGGCAGGATCTCATAAACTAGAGTGATCCCTGAGAGGGTGTGCCCAAATGCTGCAGACTCTCTCATAAGTGTTAGGAGAAACCAATTCTCCAAGCATATATTGGGACAACTGTATGACTTGATCCAGAATGTTAGGACAAATTTGAGGGTGAAAGGTGGGGCAGAGCAGAGAAAAACTCAAAACATAGGAGGTGACTTAACTATTATGTACTGTATTAACAGTATTATATGCTGTTCCTTGAAGAAACATCCCCAAGCAATTTTTGGTTAGGACTCAAGGTAAAGCACAGAAAAGATGAGTTATATTGGAGGGATGTAGACAGAAGAACTATAATATGTACTGAGCCCATTATAGATGTTGAGTGATGGAAGGGTGTCTTCTGGGATGGATAATCTTCCTAGGAGCTTGAATGTACACAAAATATGTTTAAACAGCAGATATTTTTGGCAGACCCAGAACCTGATGTTTTCATGTATCTCACCATGGAAAACTCTATAACCACAATCTAACAGAATACACTAGTAAAATGTCTGGGCCTGAGAACAATGCCAAGGTAAAAAGAAAGAGTTCGGATCCTACAAACATTGTGATCCTACTTGGCAGAAGAAAAGAAACCTCTGAGATAGGTTAATCAGCTAAGTCTTCTTGAAACTACTAGAGGGGAAAATGAAAACACTTGAGGCATATAGCATAAAAGACGTAGCATACAGAAATATTCAGAGCTGGTAGCATCCTAAACCAGAGGAAATGTCATTTCTTGGGGAGTAATCATGAGGGAAATTTTTTCCGTGAGGGTGCTAGGGGTGCAATTCACCAGAAACAGCTTTATTTAAAGAAGTTGCTGAAGGTGATTCTCCAGCTGGAACACTTCTAGGGACTGAGGGACAGGAGGATCTTCACTGGGAGGCAGGTTTCACAGGTCCAAACAATTCTGTAGTGAGTGACAGCAGCCACTGTGGCTCAGGACCAAAACTACCAGTTCCTGGGATACAGTGTTGGCTACCTGGCCAGATGGAGTCCACTCTTAGTACAGCATTAGAAGGGTACTCAGTGCGGAGATTGAGACTAAAAGGCTGAGAAAATACTGAATGGGAAGAACTTCTCAGTAGGACCTGATGCCCAGTGGGTGGGGTGGGGGGTGATTTCATTGCAAATTTTAGAGATTAAAAAGCCAGGAATATCTCAGATGACAATAATTGGGAAAGAAGATAAATGAATAAGCCTTTAACCCACTCTGGTGCCATAGTTATGATAAATCCCATATGGTCAAATTTAATCTCTTATGACAGGTTTCTCTCAATGTAAGTGTTTTTTTAATGTGATATAATCTATATAACATAAAATTCACTGTTTAAAAGTGTAGAATTCAGTGATTTCCAGCATATTAACTATGTAGTGCAACCATCACTATTGTCTCACTCTAGAGTATTTCTGCCACCCCCCCAAAAAAAACCCTGTACCAATTAGCAGTGAGTCCCAATTCTTCCCTTCTCTCATCTCCTAATGACCAGAAATCTGCTTTTTGCATCTACAAATTTACATAGTCTGGATAGTTCATGTCAATTGAATCATGTTATATGTAGCCTTTTGTGACTGGCTTCTTTCCATTAGCACAGTGTTTTCAAGATTCATCTATATTGTATCACATAGCAATATTCATTTCTTTTTATAGCTGAATATGTTTTGGATATATACCACATTTTATTCATTTATGCATCAGTTGATGGGCATTAAATTGTTTCAGTTTTTTAGCAATTATGCATAATGCTGCTGTGAACTTTTCTGTACAACTCTAACGGATTTTTAGGGTAATGCTCATATACCCCAGACAAGCATCTCCTATAGAGATCTTTTACCTCCTTGGGCAGATGTATTCGTAGGTTTTTGTTTGTTTTATTGTTTGTTTTGGCTATAAGTGGGATTGCATTCTTGATTTGGTTCTCAGCTTGAATATTGATGGTGTATGGAAATAATACTGATTTTTATATGTAGATTTTGTATCCTGAAACTTCACCACATCATTCGTCAAGCCTAGGAGTCTTTTGGAGAAATCCTTTGGGTTTTCTATGTACAGAATTATATTTTCAGTGAAGAGAGATAGTTTGACTTCTTTTTCTATTTGGATGCCTTTTATTTCTTTCTCTTGGCTGATTGCTGTGGTTAGGATTTCCAGTACTACGTTGAATAGGAGTGGTGTAAGTGGACATTCTTGTCTTATTCCAGTTCTAAGAGGGAATGTTTCTAAATTTATCTCTTCAGTATCATGTCAGCTGCAGGTCTGTCACAGATGGCTCTTAATATTTTGAGGTATGATGCCTAGTTCATTGAGGGTTTTCATTATAAAGGGGTGAGTTGATCAGCTATTTAGTAAAGTTGAAACTAATATTTCTTTTTCAGATACTTTTGAGTTTCTATAATGACCTTTACAACAGTATATACTAGGTTCTAGAACATAATTATGTTTATGATAACATTAATAGCAAATGGGATTGCTTTATTTTCTAAAACGTGTGGGTGCAGAAAACATGATGTTCAGTTTTGTATGTTCTAGTAATGCATTGTATCCTTAAAAATGAGGCTCCTGAGTTGACTTAGGAGTGAACAAACACAATTTCTGAGGTCCTGAAGAAACTGCAGCCACTCCTGAGAAAGAGTCAGGCTGTGGCTGCTGAAAGAATGCAGATATGGAGAAAATTCATCTAACTGAAACTGAACAGAATGAGAAGAGAGTAAGTTTAGAATTTAAGTTGGGATTTGACACTTTAATTTCTTTGGATTCATACTGCACAACAAAGACAGCAGGAATTTTTCAGACTTTAGCTTTTATGGATTTTAAAGGTAAGAATTTGAATTTTTTAAAGCTTTTAATCTTTGAATTTAATTATAATTCCTGGGAAACTATTAATGAGAGGGAAATTATATTTAATTTTGGAGTATCAATATATGGTGACATACGATTATTGGACTATCTTATGGTCATTATTTAATATCATTGCAGAAACTTTGAAAGGATATATTAGGTAATATGGCTGGATACAATTTAAGATAGGAAATAGAACAGAAGTGAAGTTCCAGCTTTACTGATCTCTCAGAAGAAACTCTACAAGCCAGAAGAGAGTGGGGGCCAATATTCAACAACATTCTTAAAGAAAAGAATTTTCAACCCAGAATTTCATATCCAGCTAAACTAAGCTTCATAAGTGAAGGAGAAATAAAATACTTTACAGACAAGCAAATGGTGAGAGATTTTGTCACCACCAGGCCTGCCCTAAAAGAGCTCCTGAAGGAAGCACCAAACATGGAATAGAACAACCTGTACCAGCCACTGCAAAAACATGCCAAATTGTAAAGACCATCAAAGGCTAGGAAGAAACTGCATCAACTAACGACCAAAGTAACCAGCTAACATCATAATGACAGGATCAAATTCACACATAACAATACTAACCTTAAACATAAATGGGCTAAATGCTCCAATTAAAAGACACAGACTGGCAAATTGGATAAAGAGTCAAGACCCATCAGTGTGCTGTATTCAGGAAACCCATCTCATGTGCAGAGACACACATAGGCTCAAAATAAAGGGATGGAGGAAGATCTACCAAGCAAATGGAAAAGAAAAAGAGTCAGGAGTTACAATCCTAGTCTCAGATAAAACAGACTTTAACCGACAAAGATCAAAAGAGACAAGGCCATTACATAATGGTAAAGGGAATGATTCAACAGACTTTAACCAACAAAGATCAAAAGAGACAAGGCCATTACATAATGGTAAAGGGATTGATTCAACAAGAAGAGCTAACTATCCTAAATATATATATGCACCCAATACAGGAGCACCCAGATTCAAAAAGCAAGTCCTTAGTGACCTACAAAGAGACTTAGACTCCCACACAATAATAATGGGAGACTTTAACACCCTATTGTCAACATTAGACTGATCAACAAGACAGAAAGTTAACTAGGATATCCAGGAATTGAATTCAGCTCTGCACCTAGCAGACCTAATAGACATCTACAGAACTCTCTACCCCAAATCAACAGAATATACATTCTTTTCAGCATCACACTGCACCTATTCCAAAATTGACCACATAGTTGGAAGTAAAGCTCTCCTCAGCAAATGTAAAAGAACAGAAATTATAACAAACTGTCTCTCAGATGACAGTGCAATCAAACTACAACTCAGGATTAAGAAACTCACTCAAAACCGCTCAACCACATGGAAACTCAACAATCTGCTCCTGAATGACTACTGGGTACATAACAAAATGAAGGCAGAAATAAAGATGTTCTTTGAAACCAATGAGAACAAAGACACAACATACCAGAATCTCTGGGACACATTTAAAGCAGTGTGTAGAGGGAAATTTATAGCATTAAATGCCCAAAAGAGAAAGCAGGAAAGATCTAAAATTGACACCCTAACATCATCATTAAACGAACTAGAGAAGCAAGAGCAAACATATTCAAAAGCTAGCAGAAGGCAAGAAATAACTAAGATCAGAGCAGAAGTGAAGGAGTTAGAGACACAAAAATCCCTTCAAAAAATCAAGGAATCCAGGAGCTGGTTTTTTGAAAAGATCAGCAAAATTGATAGACCTCTAGCAAGACTAATAAAGAAGAAAAGAGAGAAGAATCAAATAGATGCAATAAAAAATGATAAAGGGGATATCACCACTGATCCCACAGAAATACAAACTACCATCAGAGAATACTATAAACACCTGTACATAAATAAACTAGAAAATCTAGAAGAAATGGATAAATTCCTCGACACATACACCCTTCCAAGTCTAAACCAGGAAGAAGTTGAATCTCTAAATAGGCCAATAACAGGCTATGAAATTGAGGCAATCATTAATAGCTTAGCAACCAAAAAAAGTCCAGCACCAGATGGAATCACAGCCAAATTCCACCAGAGATACAAGGAGGAGCTGATACCATTCCTTCTGAAACTATTCCAATCAATAGAAAAAGAGGGAATCCTTCCTAACACATTTTATGAGGCCAGCATCATCCTCATACCAAAGCCTGGTAGAGAAACAACCAAAAAAGAGAATTTTAGACCAATGTCCCTGATGAACATCGATGCAAAAATCCTCAATATAATATTGGCAAACTGAATCCAGCAACATATCAAAAAGCTTATCCACCATGATCAAGTGGGCTTCATCCCTGGGATGCAAGGCTGGTTCAATATATGCAAATCAATAAATGTAATACAGCATATAAACAGAACCAATGACAAAAACCACGTGATTATCTCAATAGATGCAGAAAAGGCCTTTGACAAAATTCAACAACCCTTCATGCTAAAAACTCTCAATAAATTAGGTATTGATGGGACGTAACTCAAAATAATAAGAGCTATTTATGACAAACCAACAGGCAATATCATACTGAATGGGCAAAAACTTGAAGCATTCCCTTTGAAAACGGTCACAAGACAGGAATGCCCCTCTCACCACTCCTATTCAACATAGTGTTGGAAGTCATGGCCAGGGCAATCAGGCAGAAGAAAGAAATAAGCGGTATTCAATTAGGAAAACAGGAAGTCAAGTTTTCCCTGTTTGCAGGTGACATGATTATATATCTAGAAAACACCATCATCTCAGCCCAAAATCTCCTTAAGCTGATAAGCAACTTCAGCAAAGTCCCAGGATACAAAATCAATATGCAAAAATCACAAGCATTCTTATACACCAATAACAGACAGACAGAGAGCCAAATCATGAGTGAAGTCCCATTCACAATTGCTTCAAAGAGAATAAAATACCTAGGAATCCAACTTAAAAGGGATGTGAAGGACCTCTTCAAGGAGAACTACAAACCACTGCTCAACAAAATAAAAGAGGACACAAACAAATGGAAGAACATTCCATGCTCATGGACAGGAGTAATCAATATCATGAAAATGGCCATACTGCCCAAGGTAATTTATAGATTCAATGCCATCCCCATCAAGCTACCAGTGACTTTCTTCACAGAATTGGAAAAAACTAATTTAAAGTTCATGTGGAACCAAAAAAGAGCCCACATTGCCAAGTGAATCCTAAATCAAAAGAACAAAGCTGGAGGCATCACGCTACCTGACTTCAAACTATACTACAAGGCTACAGTAACCAAAACAGCATGGTACTGGTACCAAAACAGAGATATAGACCAATGGATCAGAACAGAGCCCTCAGAAATAACACAACACATCTGCAACTATCTGATCTTTGAAAAACCTGACAGAAACAAGCAATGGGGAAAGGATTCACTATTTAATAAATGGGGCTGGGAAAACTGGCTAGCCATATGTAGAAAGCTGAAACTGGATCCCTTCCATACACCTTATATGAAAATCAATTCAAGATGGATTAAAGACTTAAACGTTAGACCTAAAACCATAAAAACCCTAGAAGAAAACCTGGGCAATACCATTCAGGACAGAGGCATGGGCAAGAACTTCATGTCTAAAACAACAAAAGCAATGGCAATGAAAGTCAAAATTGACAAATGGGATCTAATTAAACTGAAGAGCTTCTGCACAGCAAAAGAAACTACCATCAGAGTGAACAGGCAACCTACAGAATGGGAGAAAAATTTTGCAATCTACTCATCTGACAAAGGGCTAATATCCAGAATCTACAATGAACTCCAATAAATTTACAAGAAAAAAACAAAGAACCCCATCAAAAAGTGGGTAAAGGACATGAACAGACACTTCTCAAAAGAAGACATTTATGCAGCCAACAGACATGAAAAAATGCTCATCGTTACTGGCCATCAGAGAAATGCAAATCAAAACCACAATGTGATATCATTTCACACCAGTTAGAATGGCAATCATTAAAAAGTCAGGAAACAACAGGTGCTGGAGAGGATGTGGAGAAATAGGAACACTTTTACACTGTTGGTGGGACTATAAACTAGTTAAACCATTGTGGAAGACAATGTGGCGATTCCTCAGGGATCTAGAACTAGAAATACCATTTGACCCAGCCACCCCATTACTTGGTATAAACCCAAAGGAATATAAATCATGCTGCTATAAAGACACATGCACACGTATGTTTATTGCAGCACTATTCACAATAGCAAAGACTTGGAACCAACCCAAATGTCCAACAATGATAGACTGGATTAAGAAAATGTGGCACATATACACCATGGAATACTATGCAGCCATAAAAAAGGATGTGTTAATGTCCTTTGTAGGGACATGGGTGAAGCTGGAAACCATCATTCTCAGCAAACTATCACAAGGACAAAAAGCCAAACACTGCATGTTCTTACTCTTAGGTGGTAAATGAACAATGAGAACACATGGACACAGGAAGGGGAACATCACACACTGGGGCCTGTTGTGGGGTGGGGGAATGGGGGAGGGATAGCATTACCAGATATACCTAATTTAAATGAGGAGTTAATGGGTGCAGCACACCAATGTGGCACATGTATACATATGTAGCAAACCTGCACGTCGTGCTCATGTACCCTAGAACTTAAAGTATAATAAAAAGAAAAAAAAGTATGTGTATGTATATATACATATATGTAAAAGAAGGCAACATAGTGACAGCCTGTTAGAGACCCAATTTGCATAATAAAAGATCAGGGTAGGGTGGCCAGCCTCTTCACGTACTATATAAGGGGCACACCTGGTTTAACCAATCCTCTGTGCCCTATGTAAGGCAGACATGACTTCCTCAAGCTCATCTATAAACCAACTGCATCTCGCTATGAACCTGGAAACCATTTGGGATCTCTTCCTCTGCACCAGAAAGCTCTCTTCTTTGTTTCACTTATTAAACTTCTGCTCTTAAACCCACTCCTTTTGTCTGTGTCTGTGTCCTTGATTTCCTCGGTGTGAGGCAATGAACCTTGTGTATTACCCCAGACAAATGAGGCAGCTTCATTGTGGGGGCTTGTCAAGGATTATCAAAAGGGTGAGTATAGGAGTGGACCTCAACTCTGTCCTTTTATTTCAGGGCTCTCAGCCTCCATTTTAATTATTTAATTATTTTATTTTTTTTGAGACAGTCTCACTGTATCACTCAGGCTGGAGTGCAGTGGCATTATCTTGGTTCACTGCAACCACCACCTCCCAGGTTTAGGTGATTCTCATTTCTCAGCCTCCTAAGTAGCTGGAATTATGACACATGCCACCACACCTGGCTAATTTTTGTATTTTTAGTAGAGATGGGGTTTTGCCATATTGGGCAGGCTGGCACCAAAGTTCTGGGATGAGGTGTGAGCCACCACACCTGGCCCTTAACCTCCATTTTAAAGTCAAATCAAACCATATACTGTGTGTCTGATGGCCATCTAGATACCTCTAGTGTGAGCCATGCTTCTCAAGCCTCAGATGACAGGCTTGTTGGGCTGTCATGATAGTGAATCCACTAGTGCCCTCAGGTTGCTGGGCTTGTTGGTTATGTTTCAAACCAGTTTTCCTTCATGGAGGAACTAGCCATCTCATGGGGCTTGAAGAAGTCCTAGGGCAACTGACGATTTCTGGCCAGGGCTAAACCTTGATGTTATTCAAAACCTTTGGGACTGAACTCAGCCTCCAGCTGCTCAATCGGATCAGCAACAGAATCTCCAGCTTTTCTAATGCAAATGTTTTCCTTTCCTATCCACCACCATCATGTCTCCTATCCTCTCTCTGTATGCAATATCATGGGAATTTTTACAGTTCAGAGAAATAGTCCTGTTAGGAAAGATCAGAAAATGCTATAGTAACTACAAATATAGCTCAAGGGAATGCCACTTTTGTAACTTTCTAGGAGCAGAGGTCTCCCCCAGCGAGTGTTTCTACCCTTCCTCTGGCAAGCATATGGTATTTCTAGGTCAGCAGCGTCAACTAGTGGAATATCCTTACCATGAGTCTCATTGTTGGTCCTTTGCTGAGACACTCCAGCTTCCCAATTCTCCCTTTTTGTGCCCCTCTACCAGATTCCAGGGTTTATGGCTTTCTGTAAATGGGAAAAATTATGCCATGAAAGATCAGGAGGAAAATGTCCTCTGAAACCGTTTTAGTCTGAACACTGTCCCATCAGCAGGAAAACCACCATTTGATCCCTATGTTCTTTTAAGACACCAATCCTGCTTGCAGTTAAAACAATACTTAAATAGTAAGGGAATTTTAAGTCCAGAAGTTAACCACTACCATTCTCTAGGGGTGAATCCTTTAGCACGACCCGCAATAGCAGGATATAGAGTTCAATCTTGTACACCCCCTCCATTAAAGGGGCCATGCCCAAATTCAACTATTACGTAGTCTTTCCTGAGATCCATTTTTCAGGGAGCCATGAAGATCATACAAGTCTAGGAAGTCAGGGTAATCAAAAACAGAGAACTAGGGCTGCATGGGTACACATGACTAAACTCATCACTTAATTCCTCTGGTTCCATGGCTGGGGAATCATGCCTGCAACCATGGGTAGCATGTTTAACAAGGTGCCAGGAGCTCAGGAATCAAAGAGAGAAAACAGTAGGGGGAATGCCCCCACTGTCTTCCCCTCCACCCTGGGCCATCCCAAGGAAAGGATCCTTTTTTTCTCAGTTCTCTTTCTAGATGGGTAACAGGCCATCTTTGGCCTGTACTCCTCTCAAGTGTATTCTAAAGCACTGGGACTCATTTAACCCCAAAACTTTGAAGAAAAAAGCAGCTCATTTTTCTTTGCACAAGGGAATGGCATTCTTTCTAGACCTTTGCAAGCACTGCAAAATCAACCCAGCTTTTTTAGCAGTCGTATCAGGCAGGTATATAGAGAATGATTTCCCACAATAAGAGAAGCAACTTTTGAGGGAACCATCTGAGAATTCCCCTTATCTGAGGCCCCTTTAAGTTCCCTTCTCATTACAGAACCTTAGGCAAATAAAGGGGGTCTTAGGCCATGCTGCTCCTAAGCCAAACCCTCACTGCTACTCAAAAACAGGCAGCTCTGTAGGCAGTAGAACATTTTGGAGATGAACAATATATCTCCTATAATAGGCCAAAAAGGAAAAAAGGAGATAGGGAAGGTGATATGGTTTGGTTCTGTGTTCCCATCCAAATCCCATCTTGAATTGTACTCCCATAATTTTCATGTGTTGTGGGAGGGACCCAGTGGGAGATAATTTGAATCATGGGGGTGGTTTCCCCTATACTGTTCTCATAATAGTGAAGGAGTCTTATGAGATCTGATTGTGCTATCAGGGGTTTCTGCTTTAGCATCTTCCTCATTTTTTGTAGCCACCACCATCTAAGAAGTGTCTTTCACCTCCTGTCATAATTCTGAGGCCTCCCCAGCCATGTGAAACTGTAAGTCCAATTAAACCTCTTTTTCTTCCCAGTCTTAGGTATGTCTTTATCAGCAGGATGAAAACATGGTACATCCTACATCAGCAAGATGTAAATTGGTACCAGTAGAGTGGGCGTTGCTGAAAAGATATCCAAAAATGTGGAAGTGACTTTGGAATTGGGTAACAGTTTGCAGGGCTCAGAAGAAGACAGGAAAATGTGGGAAAGTGTGGAAATTTTGTAAAGACTTGCTAAATGGCTGTGACCAAAAGCCTGATAGCAATATGGACAATAAGGTCCAGGCTGAGGTTGTCTGAGATGGAGGTGAGAAACTTGGGAACTGGAGCAAAGTGACTCTCATTATGTTTTAGCAAAGAGACTGGTGGCATTTTGCCCCTGCCTTAGAGATTTGTGGAGCTTTAACTTGAGAGAGATGATCTAGGGTATCTGGCAGAAGAAATTTCTAAGCAGCAAAGCATTCAAGAGGTGACTTGGGTGTTGATAAAGGCATTCAGTTTTATAAGGAAAACAGAGCATAAAAGTTTGGAAAATTTGCAGCCTGACAATGTGATAGAAAAGAAAAACCCACTTTCTCAGGAAAACTTCAAGCCAGCTGCAGAAATTTGCATAAGTAATGAGGAGCCAAATGTTAATCCCCAAGCCAATGGGGAAAATGTCTCCAGGGCATGTCCGAGGTCTTCCTGGCAGCCACTCCCATCACAGACCCAGAGGCCTAGGAGATAATGGTTTTGTGGCCTGGGGCCCAGGGTACTTGTGCTGTGTGCAGCCTAGGGACTTAGTGCCCTGCATCCCAGCCACTCCAGCTGTGGCTGAAAGGGGCCAACATAGAGCTTCAGCCATGGATTCAGAGGGTGCAAGCCCCAAGCCTTGGCAGCTTCCACGTGGTGTTGAGCCTGTGAGTGCACAGAAGTCAAGAATTGGCTGGGCATGGTGGCTTATGCCTGTAATCCCAGCACTTTGGGAGGCCGAGGCAGGCAGATCATGAGGTCAGGAGATCGAGACCATCCTGGCTAACACAGTGAAACCCCATCTTTACTAAAAATACAAAAAAATTAGCTGGGCATGGTGGCGGATGCCTGTAGTCCCAGCTACTCGGGAGGCTGAGGCAGGAGAATGGCATGAACCTGGGAGGCAGAGGTTGCAGTAAGCAGAGATTGTGCCACTGCACTCCAGCCTGGGTGACCTTCACCTAGATTTCAGAAGATGTATGGAAACACCTGGATGCTCAGGCAGAAGTTTGCTGCAGGGGCAGGGTGATCATGGAGAACCTCTGCTAGGGCAGTACAGAAGGGAAATGTGGGGTCCCATACAGAGTCCCTACTAGGGCACCACCTATTGGAGCTGTGAGAAGAGGGCCACCATCCTCCAGACCCCAGAATGGTAGATCCACTGACGGCTTGCACTGTTTGCCTGGAAAAGCCGCAGACACTCAATGCCAGCCCATTAAAGCATCTGGGAGGTAGGCTGTACTCTGCAATGCCCCAAAGATAGGGCTGCCCATGACCATGGGAACCCACCTCTTGCATCAGCGTGACCTGGAAGTGAGACCTGGCGACAAAGGAGATTATTTTGGAGCTTTAAAATTTGACTGCCCCTCTAGATTTCAGACTTGCCTGGGCCCTGTAACCCCTTTGTTTTGGCCAATTTCTCCCATTTGGAATGGCTGTATTTACTCAATACCTGTACCCCATTGTATCTAGGAAGTAACTCACTTACTTTTGATTTTACAGGCTCATAGGCAGAAGGGACTTGCCTTGTCTCAGATGACATTTTGGACTGTGGACTTTTGGGTTAATGCAGAAATGAGTTAAGACTTTGGGGGACTGTTGTTGGAAAGGCATGATTGGTTCTGAAATGTGAGGACATGAGATTTGGAGGGGCCAGGGGCAGAATGATATGGTTTGGCTCTGTGGCTCCACCCAAATCTCATCTTGAATTGTACTCTGATAATTTCTGCGTGTTGTGAGAGGGACTCGGTGGGAGATCATTTGAATCATGGGTGCGGTTTCCCCCATGCTGTTCTAGTGGTAGTGAATAAGTCTCATGAGATCTGATGGTTTTATTAGGGGTTTCTCTTTTTGCATCTTCCTCATTTTCTCTTGTCGCTGCCATGTAAGAAGTGCCTTTCACCTTCCACCATGATTCTTAGGCCTCCCCAGCCATGTGGAACTATAAGTCCATTCAAACGTATTTTTTCCCCCTTGTCTCAGGCATGTCTTTATCAGCAGTGTGAAAACACACTAATACAAAACACAAAGAAATAATGGAAATACCTTTCCCAATAGGAAGGGAAACAGTCCCTCTTGACAATCCCTATTGAAACTCTGGTAGCTCTGCAAAAGAATGGAAAAGGCAACACTTTTTTTTTTTTTTTTTTTTTTTTTTTTGAGATGGAGTCTCCCTTTGTCGCCCAGGCTGGAGTGCAGTGGCATAATCTCGGCTCGCTGCAAGCTCCACCTCCCAGGTTCATGCCATTCTCCTGCCTCAGCCTCCCAAGTAGCTGGGACTACAGGCACCCGCCACGACGCCCAGCTAATTTTTTGTATTAAAGGCAACATTTTTTAATGTGCTTATGAGAGGGCTTACAAAGAACTAGGGCTAAACCTGTTAATTACTCTAAGCTGTCCTTGATAGACCAATAGCCAGGTAAGAATTACACAGCCTTTATGGAAAGGCTGAGAGAGCTACTAACAAACCACTCCTCCTTATCCCTTGATTCAGTTGAGGGACAGCTCATCCTAAAGGACAAGTTTATCACACAGGCTGCTCCTGATATTAGAAGGAAACTGTGAAAGGAGGCTATAGGAGGATATACCACCTTGGAAAACCTCCTGAGGGTGGCCACTTCAGTCTTTTATAATAGATATCAGGAGGAGGCCCAGCAGCAGAAAGAGAGGAAGCACAAGAAAATGACAGAGGCTCTAGTATCTACCTGCTTTGCAGGCTTGCAAAATTCAGGATCCCCAAGGTACATCTGCTAGTGGCTATCAATGTGGCAAGTCAGGGCACTTTAAGAAGGAGTGCTCAGGCAGCAAGGAAAAGCCACCTCAATCTTGTCCAGCCTGTGGCAAAGACCACTAGAGATCAGACTGCCCCCAGTGATGGAGGTCACTGTGTTCAGAACCAGTCTCACAGATGGTCCAACAGGACTGATGGGTTCTGGGGCTCAAACCCGTGGCTCCAGTGGCTCAAACTGCCATTACAGCACAGAAACCCCAGGTGATTCTGGGAATTGAAGAAAGGAAGGAAGCCTTCCTTTCTGGACACTGGAGCCAGCCTCTCTCTCTCTCTAATCCAGGCCTTCCCACTTCTTGTAGCACCACCATAAGGGACATTTCAGGAAAAACTCTAATATTTTTCTCGACCCCTTAGTTGCAGCTAGAGGGACCTATTATTTACGAATACCTCCAAGCCATTGTCACAGTGACCCTACTGGTCCTAGATGCCACAAATTAACCTCGGAAATGACTTAAATGTTACACCTCACATAATGTGGAAGGATTACTGTCCTCTAGGGGGAGCCTTTGGCTAATAGTCGGCTCCTTAAATATTAGGCTCTGCTCTTAGAGGGTTCCACAATCCAGTTAAAAACTTGTTCTTACCTAAACCTAGCCACTTTCCTCCCCAAGGAAAGTGGGGAAAATGAACATGACTGTGAACAAGTTATAATACAGACCTATGCAGCCAGGGAAGATCTCAGGGAAAATCCCCTAGAAAATCCAGACTGGATCCTCTTCAAAGATGGGAGCTCCTTTGTAGAGAAAGTAATCGGTACGGCAGGATTATGCAGTAGTCACTCTAAATGACATCATTGAAAATGCATCTCTCTCTCCAGGCACAAGCGCTCAATTAGCTGCACTGACAGATCTTAAAAGACCACTTGAATTAAGCAATTGAAAGGTAGGTAACATTTACACTAACTTGAAGTATGCTTTCTTAGTTCTCCATGCTCATGCTGTCATTTGTAAGGAAAGACACTGTCTTACAGATAATTGATGGCCTATAAAATACCACCCCAAAATTAACTGGTTATTATCCTCAGTTTTCCTTCCATGAGAAATAGCAGTAATGCATTATAAAGGGACATCAAAAGAGAGCAGATGAAGTAGATGAAGAACATAGGTTTACTGATCAGGTAGCTAAGTCAGTGGCAAGGAAGCCTTAGCACATCAATATACTTCAAGCCCCTCTAATCTGGAAAGGCTCCATAAGAAAAATTAAACCTCAGTACTCCCCTGCAGAAATAGAATGCATCACTTCTCAAAGGTATACTTTCCAGCCTTCAGGGCGGCTACACTCAGAGGATGGCAAACTCAACCTGCCAGCCTCCAGCCAATGGAAAGTCCTTAAATCCACCAAGCATTTCACTTAGGAAAGGATAAAATTTATCAGTGTGTCCAGAAATTATTTTCAAGAGAGAATTTATTAAGAACAGTGAAACTGGTTGTTAACACTTGTGAAGGTGGCTTTTTTCTTCTCAAACCCAAAGGATGGGAAGCTTTCCAGGGGAGGACTGGCAGACTTCACCCACATGCCAGAGATGAAGGGTAGTCAATACCTCCTGGCATGTGTAGAAACTTTCACTAACTGCATAGAAATCTTTCCATGCCATACAGAAAAGGCCTCTGAGGCAATAAAATTGTTAACGAAATAAGTCCTCACTTTGGTCTACTTAAGTACCTCCAAAGAGGCAATGGCCCCCCATTTAAGGCAGGTGTCATGGGCGGGGAGGGGGGGTGGATCTCAAACACACTAGGCATACAGTGTCATCTCTGTTGTGCTTGGAGACCCCAGTCCTAAGGAAAGGTAGAGAAGACAAATGATACTATCAAAAGACACCTCAGAAAACTGTCCCAAGAAACTCACTTTCCTTGCACTACTCTTCTTCCCATGGTCTTACTGTGGGCAAGAAATACCGCTTCAAAGTTAGGTCTGAGCCCTTTTAAGATGCTGTATGGATGCCCTTTTCTTACCAATTATTTTCTGTTAGATCAGGAAATATCTGAGTTAGTTAAGCATGTAACCCCTATGGCTCACTTTCAACAGGAATTAACACAGTTAGCCAAAGCCCAACCCCAAGAAATAGGACCACCTTTATTTAACCCTGGAGATTTGGTATTGGTGAAGGCTCTCCCTTCTCTTTCTTTCTCCCTGAGCCCAAGCTGGGAAGGGCTCTACACTGTTCTTCTTTCAACCCCCTCAGTGGTAAAAGTTACAGGTATCAACTCCTGGATACATCACACTGGAGTCAAAGCCTGGAAAGCTGTGGGAGCAACCCCTGACAGCCCCAAGGAACATCCTGAATATCAATGTGAATAAATAGGAGATCTAAAGCTACAAACCATAAAAGGTAAGTGAGGGCTACCCATCTTACTCAGTCCCACCTTTATCTCATGAAATACTTTCAGTCATTTCTACTTTTCTGTTTAGATTTGCCACCATATATTAGAACTTCTTTTTAATGCATATTTGCAGAAAGATTTTAATTATCCTTGGGATTACATGTACAACTTCATAGACCCCCAGACAGAAATTCTATGTCTTGGCAAGTAAAAATTTTCAATGGAAATTATCTACTACACCACCTTTGCAGAACTGTATACTCACTCTATTTGCAGTAGGACTATATATTGTAGCATGCCCAGAGTGGAATGCTGGATAAAGAGTCTCAACTCCTGTAATATTTTGCTGAATTATTATCCTTATAGCAGGCATAATAGTTACCTGACAGGAAGTAAACATAAAAGTTTTACTATCACTAAGTCTGCTAGGATGTTTTATTGGGTTTGTCAATATGTCACACCCTAGTTATTCAAAGAAGGTTATAAAGAAAGGTGATTTTATATAAGAAAGGATCTTCTATGGTAAATTATTGCCCTAAAAGGAAATAACTGGTAGTTCAAAGAGGGATGTTTAGCACAAATCAGAAAGTTTAAGCATGTCATAGGTAGTCTGTGGAGGTTGTGAAAGTATTAATAGTTGCTGGAAAATTTAGCCAAAATTAACACTAAAGTTACTCTAGCCACCCAAATCCAATGCCACTTATCCTAAAAAGAATGTTCCTTTTTTTTTTTTTGAGACAGAGTCTTGCTCTGTTGCCCAGCCTGGAGTTCAATGGCATGATCTTGGCTCACTGCAACCTCCACCTCTCAGGTTCAAGAGATTCTCCTGCCTCAGCCTCCCAAGTAGCTGGGATTACAGGCACCTGCCATCATGCCCAGCTAATTTTTGTATTGTTGTAGAGACAGGGTTTCACCATGTTGGCCAGGCTGATCTTGAACTTCTAACCTCAGGTGATTGGCCTGCCTAAGCCTCCCAAAGTGCTGGGATTGCAGGTGTGAGCCACTGCACCTGGCCAAAGAATGTTACTTTTATATTAACGTTTCTGCTAAGGTACAGCAACATTAGGTGGAGGCAAACTAGTATTATAATCCATTAGAATAGCTAACAGATATCAAACTCTACTGCCATGGTTATCACCTATAGTACCTCCACTAATAATGGTAATCTCAATACTTATATTCAAACCCTATATTCTAAATCTTCTTGTAAAATTTCTCTCTTTTCATCTAGAAGTAATCAAACTCCAAATGGTGCTGCAGACAGAACCATCCGTGGACACGCCTTTCTTCTGAGGACCCTTAGATTGACCCCAGGAGGAGCCCTAACTGCTGTTCCCTACACAACACTCCTTTTCAGCAATAAGTACCAGAGAGACTCATCATCCAACACCCCCTAACAGCAGTTAGGGATACCACTCCTGAGGGGGAAATGATACAGGAGCTAAACATAAATTATTTAGGCAGATTGTGAGGACAAAAGAGTCCTCAGTAAGGTTTCCTTTTAACAAATAGCAGCCCCAAAATTATTTCTAACAAAAAGCAGCCTGAAAAATCAAGCTGCAAGCATACATAAGCAAGCTGGAAGCTTGCGCTGGCAGCTCTGCCAATAGAAAAGGAATAGCTGGAAGCCGGCTATAGTCAGCATGGAGGTTCCTTTTCCCCTTTTTCACCACATGTGCAGTAAAAAGCAGACAACATGGTACCAGTCCAGTAGAGACCCCATTTGCATAATAAAAGATTACAGTGGGGTGGCCAGTCTCTTTATCTGCTATGTAAATAGCACACTTGATCCAATGAATCCTCTGTGCCCTACATAAATCAGACAACACTTCCTCAAGCTCATATATAAAACCAACCCAGAAACCTGTTTGGGACCCCCTTCTCTGAATGAAGAAGCCCTCTTCTTTCTTTCAACTATTAAACTTCTGCTCTTTAACCCACTCCTTGCATGTCTGCATCCTTGATTTTCTTGGCATGAGGCAACGAACCTCAGTTATTACCCTAAACAATGCTGTGTCAACTCCTCTCGTAATGCTAGTTTGCACGGCTCATGGCTCCAAAAGAGACCCCTTCCTTTTGAGGAAAGGAAGAGAGAAGAGCATGGAGAAGTTTGTTTTACATCTTGGATATCAGCTTAGCCACAGCAGGACAGGAACTGGTCAGTCATAAGACCCCAATTCCAGGCCCTAGCTTCCAGATGACATTTCTAGACACACCCTGAGCCAGAAGGTAACCCACTGCCTTGAAAGAAAGAATCAAGTTTTGGCAGCATTCATCACCTGGTAACTGAGGAGCTCTTGGGCCATGAATAATCAGCAGTAATACCCAGGTACTCTGTTGAGGACATTTGGTGATTCTCTGAGACCTACTGGCTTCAGGTGAGATCCAGCACATTGCCAACTGTGTTGACTATGAGGCAAAACTCCTGCTTGAGAAAAACAGCAGAAAAAATAAAAGGGATTTTGGCTCGCACCTTAGGTACTAGCATGGCCACAGGGTTGTAGAGCACCAAGAAGGCTCATGGGGTCCCTATTCCATGACTTCACTTTTGAATTACATTTCTGGATCTGCCCTGGGCCAGAGGGGAGCCCACTGTCCTGAAGGGTGAGTCCCAGACCAGGCAACACTTACCACAAGCTGACTGAAGAGCCCATGAGCCTTGAGGGAACATTGGTGGTAGTCTGTCAGTACTCCGCGTGGCCTGGTGTGGTGGGGGCTATGAGGTGAAACTTTTCTTCCTTTGGAAAGGGGAAGGGAGAGTGAGAAGAACTGCATCTTGTGCTTTGAGTGCCACCTCAGCTGCAGTATAATAGAACACCAGGCAGACCTCTAAGGTTTTTTACTTTAGTCTCTGACACCCACATGGCAACTCTGGACCCTCATGGGGCCTGGGGGAGCTGGCTGTCCTGAAGGGAAGAACACTGGCCTGGCTGGCTTTGCCATAAGCTGATTATAGAGCCCTAGGTCCTTGAGTGAGCATAAGTAGTAGCCAGAAAGTGGTCACAGCAGACCTTGGGTGAGACCCAGTGCTCTGTGGGCTTCAGTTCTGACCCAGGACAGTCACAGTAACAGCAGGGAGAGTTATAGTGTTGGTGGCCATAGGGGTGCTTGTGTCACTCCACCTTCAGCATTAGGTGGCTCAGAACAGAGAGAGATTGTTTGATTAGCAGAAAGTAAGAAAAGCTAACAAAAGCCTCTGCCTGGTAATCCAAAGAATTCCCACAGATTTTGTTTAAGACCATCAAGGTGGTACCTCTCTGAGTCTACAAGAACCATAGTGTTACTGTGCTTGGGGTGTCCCCTAAAGCACATACAGCTTAGATCACAACACCCAAGTTCTTTCTAATATCTGGAAGGCCTTCCAAAGTAAAATGGTTACAAATAAGACCAGACAGTGAAGACTACAATAGATACCTAACTCTTCAATGCCCAGACACAAACTAACATCTACTTGCATCAGTATCATTTAGGAAAACATTACCTCATCAAACGAACTAAATAGGGCACCAGGGACCAATTTGCCTTAGTATCTGTCTTCTTTTGGTTACTCTTTAGTGCCTTCAGGAAGGTTTATTTTGGTTGGTTTGTCCAGAGTTTATAGTTGTTACCTGTGTGTATGTGTTGAGAACAGGGGACAGAGAGGTCAGTCACTTTTAGAAGTGGAACCTTAAAGAGCTTTTTTTGTGTCATATCATGTGCAAACCTGTTAGAATTCATGTTAAAATTAGACATGAAGGATACCAAAAACATTTCAGCACTATGGTATAAAACCATACCTTACTGTTGACCTTTCTTTTGCCTATTTTGTTCATACTTACTATTTATTTACTTAAATCCCTCCTTAGTTTTAATTATTGTTTTCTAATGAGTTACTGAGTACTTACCAGATGGAAAGCACTATGCTAGATTCTCTATCTGTTGAAATATTGCTCATTCAAAATCCAAATCAAATGCAAACACTCCCTTGCCTCCTCCTAAGCAGACGTGATTTACTTTTCTCCGAATGCCTTTGGTACTTTGTTTTTACCTTATGACATTAGATTTATTAATACACTTGCTTTCTCCCCACCACAATCAGTTCTTTGTCCCTATTAGATTATACACTTCATCAGTAAGGGCAAGTCTCACTCATATTTGCATCCATCCATGGTGCCTTAAACATGCTTTCTAAAGTCAGGAACTAAAAAATAAAGAGAAAGAATATCTTTGCAGCTGCTCAGAAAGAAAAGAAAATAGGACATTAGTTTCCTGTCTGTGTTCTCAATAGTAGGATTGGACATCAGTTAACAATGCATTCTTTATTTTTAGCGAACATCTAGACAGAGAAAACTCTCTTTTCCCTTCTCCTCGTTATTTTTCCTCTTTCTTCTTCCTCCTCTTCCTTCTTCCTTTTTCTTCCTCCTTTTTTTGTCTTGTCCTCTTCCTCCTACTTACCCTTCCCCCTTTATCTTCCTTTCTCCCTCCTCTCTTCTCACTTTCTTTTTCTCACTAATTATAGTCTCATTTAAACTTTTTTTGTATGCTTAGTCTCATCTTTAAAATGGGGAAACATATATGTGTCATTATGAAATGTTTTTTGCTTTAAATTGTTAAAGATCAGTAAGGGAGTCTTTTTTCTTCACCTTTGAAATTGTAGTGCCAAAACTCAGACAAACCAGTGATGTTCCAAAAGTTGATGGGAGAAGAACCCAAACATTTGATTCTTCCTTCATTGATTTTTCTTTCATTGGTAAGATATTTTGGTGAAATATTATATGTTGAATTGTCAATAACAAAAGCCATCTACAAGCATTCTTTTTCCTCTTTTAGCCATAGCAACAAACATGCCATAAAATGGAAGTTATAGAAATAAGGTTAAGTGAATTAAACTAGGTTTTGTAATAAGCTCACTTCTTCCTTAGACTCAGGTCAGAAGACATTTAAAAGAAGAGGATCTATCATAAACTGGCGCTGTTGCTGGGTTTCTAGCACTTGCCTGGACAATGTGTCTGCAACATCAACATCACCTATGCCTGGACAGGTCTTTGGAGTTTCTCTGCCAAATATTTGTGAGAATGACAATCTGCTCAAACCTGTCCTGGTAAGGCTCACTTTGACCTGTTAGCTAATGGGAAAGGGGGTTTGGGAAAGGAGAGCTCTGAGACGTAAATATGTCACCAAATGGAAAAATTATAGACACCACTGTCTTTGGCTAAAAATCTGATTTAACTACTGTAGAATCATAAGGAAGACATATAGGGAGAGATCATGTAGTTTCCTGATTTCAGGAAAGACCCACATAAACCTACTCAGATAAATTAGAATTTTCTCTTTAGACAGAGAATTCACATTCTCTCACACAAATCCTTTCTTCAACTCCACGTTGTTATGAAAGTCCTCTTTTATCACTGTAGCAGCAGAGACTACTCAATGTTATGCTTAAGTTTTAAAAACTTTTATTATTTATATGTCAAGTACTTAAGCATAAAGGTACGTTCCCTGGCATTCATTTATCTTTTGCCTGTAGAATGGGTCAGATGAAAGCCACTGAGTTATTTCCAGTTGACATATTAAAGAATCACTACTAAGCAGCATTTATTGAGTATTCATTATCCTTCAGGTGTTATACTAGATGTGTGGCATTTAATGCTATATTGTTCATCTATAAGTGCCAGACACTCATCTAGCCACCTTATTATTTATCCTTCACAGCAAACGTAGGAGGTGGTTCTTACTATGTCACCATCTCTATTTCATGGTCTGTGTTTTCAAAAGCCTCAGTACTTTACTCAAGGATACATAGTAGCTAAGTGGCCTAACTAGGTTTTAAATCCTACAGATTGCTTGTCTCCAAAACCCATTCTCTTCCTGCACTGTAAGCAGAGGACATACTGATAGAAAGAAAGCAAAATTAGAGAACACTTAAAATCCACTCTCTTAGCCATTTTTAGAAATGCAGTACCTTGTTACTGAGTATAGTAATCATGTTATTTAATAGACCACCTGACCTTACTTCTGCTATCTAACTGAACTTTTGTATCCTTTGACCAATATCTCCCCAACCTCACCACCACCCCAGCCCCTGGTAACCACCATTGCACTCCCCAAAAAATTGACTTGAATCTTTCTAGCTGTTCTTTTAGTCCCAATCTTTTAGTACTTTTACCCTAGCACAACCCCATAGCCTCTGGTAGCCAAAGGGGGTAAGTATGTGCCAAAAAGGATAAGTATTCCCTTGTCTGTATGTGTGAAATGCCATTTTGCTTATTTCCTTTGTTTCCCTATTGGATGTACTTTTCTTTCTTAATCAAAAAGGACCCCTCACCAAACGTGTCTTCAGGAAAGTAGCCAGTTTAAAATCCTGCAGAAAATGAGAAATTAAATTCTGGAAGTGAAGTAAACCTAGATTGTGAATCTATTTTTGAGATAGCCTCTGTATTGAAGGTAAGAAAAATTTTCTTTTAATCTACCTGATGGTATAGCTCTGGAGCAAGAAAAAGGTGTTTTTATTTTTTTATGAACATTATTTATATTTGCAAAGACCCATAATCAATTTATAACTTTAACACTAAAAGAGTGTTACAAACACTTTTATAAAGTCAACATTGGACTTTAAAAACTACCACCAATGATATGACATATCAAATATGTTAAAAAATTTTTTTTCCCACACTAACCTCATCTTTACTTCTGCAACCCCATGTAAAAAATAAAACTTTGTTAAAATAATAAAAAGACACACACATTTACCAAAACAAACATCATGTCTATTAGTATTTTCTGTCTTGGCCAGGCATGGTGGCTCACACCTGTAATCCCAGCACTTTAGGGGGCTGAGGAGGGGCAGATCAGTTGAGGTCAGGAGTTTGAGACTAGCCTGGCCAATAATGGTGAAACCCCATCTCTGCTAAATATGCAAAAATTTGCATGGTATGGTGGCTCACACCAGTAATCCCAGCTACTTGGGAGTCTGAGGCCTGGGAATCGCTTGATTCTTGGAGAGGAAGGTAACAATGAGCCGAGGTCACACCACTGTACTCCAGCCTGGGTGACAGAGCAAGACTCCGTCTCAAAAAAAAAAAAAAAAAAAAATTCTGTCTCACTACCTTCATAATAAAGGCAGTTTTCAAAACTAAACTTTTGTTACATGTTTGAAAATAGTTACAGAGGTTTGCCATAATAAACATTTGCCTCACAACTGAAACAAAAAAAATTGCTGAGATCACTGAAATTTTTATTTACATAACCATTACGCCTGAACATACTCTTTTCCTTGTTCCCTAATGCCTTTTACTCTAAAAGTGGAGTGGGAACAATCTCAGCATCTGAGTTCCTTTTACCTTTACCACATTTGATATTCTTTGTGGTTCTTACCCTTTAGCCATGGCTACAAAAGTCACATATATAGTTACAGAGATAGAGTTCTAATTTTTTTTCTGCCCCACATTCTTGCAAATGCCCTACCTTTTTGGAAAACCTCAAGTCAAAACTAGCTTAAAGCAGAGATTTTGACCCTACAGTATCTTCTGCAGACCTGCCTCAGGCTCCCACCTCCCAAAGGGCTGAAGTGCACCAGAGCCCGGAGTAGAGACAAGGCCCCAGCCCATATCTCAGGGCCTGCAGCATAAAAACAAAATTAAGGAAAATATGGTGAAGAAGACTCTTGCATACCCCTACTTCAGCTGAGTGGCTAGATGCCGATAGAATCTTATGTCATGACTTCATGTACAATCAGACATTTTTTGATAAACGAGCCATGTCTTTTCTTAAACCCAGCCGTAGACTTTTGCAATTAAATATTAGGCAAGAGAACTGAAGTGCTTGAGCTAAGGTCATTTAACCTGTTTGCAGAGGGTTTGTGATTACTCTTCAATCCTGCAAAACAATAAAGACTTTTTTTTTTGTTTGTTTTGTTTTTTGAGACGGAGTCTGTCTCTGTCGCCCAGGCTGGAGTGCCTTGGCGCGATCTCTGCTCACTGCAAGCTCCGCCTCCCGCGTTCACGCCATTCTCCTGCCTCAGCCTCCGCAGCATCTGGGACTACAGCCTCCCGCCACCACGCCCGGCTATTTTTTTTTTTTTTTTTGTATTTTTGGTAGAGACCGGGTTTCACCGTGTTAGCCAGGGTGGTCTCAATCTCCTGACCTCGTGATCCACCCACCTCGGCCTCCCAAAGTGCTGGGATTACAGGCGTGAGCCACCACGCCCGGCCAATAAAGACATGTTGGATTTATTTAGCCCCAGATATATATGCCAAGGATTTTTATGCATAATGAATTTTTCTTTTTTCTTTCCATATAATTAGGTTTTCTTCTACTTCTTAGTTTACAAAGGTGAAGCCTGTGTTTCATGGAATAATTTTTTGAAAACCAAAAATGTCTGCAAAAATTTATCTTACTATGCTATTTTTCATAGCACCATACTTCTTAAAATTTTGTGCTATTGATGCTGTTGTAAAGAAGCATGATTCTTGAAGGTTAAATGTGTTACAAATTGGAGAAATATTTGTCCAAAAATAATGAAAAGACAAAAAATGATCCACATGATTGAAGAGTCTGTTTAAATGGGTTCCAAGTAAATGACATTTTATCATATAAGTAGGTTTTACCCACTTTTCTTCCAAGTGGTTGCAGGAAGGGACATAATTTTTGCCAAAGTTTTTGAGTTTTTGTTTTGTTTCTTGTTTTAAAGTCTATTTTGAAGTGGCACTTAAGTTTTCTTGTAATTTTTCACTTATGCACTGGTTATGCTTAGATATAAGTTTAGTTTAAGCCTCACCTTGACTTTTCAAACTATAATTGGACAAAAATGCTTGAGATACTATAGCTTGGATCCATCAGATTTTGAGAAAAAGTTCATATTTAATCCTGCACTGTCTCAACTCATGAGTTTGGGAATTCTGCGGATGATCTGGGCTGTGGTTTTGGAGGAGAGGAGACTTAGTTACATGCTGTGAGTTGGCGATTGCAATTCAGAACCAGCTTTCACATCCTTCTCAGCTGTGATGGTGGCTGAATTTCAAAACTTGTTATTTCACCTGTGGGAGAGTTCATTGAGATGTTATGAGTTGTTTTCTTTCAAGTGTAGGTTTAAGATTTAGTGGTGTTTTTCTTTAAGACAGATCATAAGTATATTTTTCACTGAGATTTAAAAGGAAAGCTATTGTCACTATTCCGTTTTGAAATAACAGATTTTGCTGCTTCTAAACTGGACTTCTAATGTGCATACAGCAGCTAAAATTAGTTTGGAATTATGAAAATTTAATAGCTGTATCCCCAAAGAGGTAACTTTTGTAATTATATCCCTGAATCACAAATATTCAGGTACATTTCTACTACTGGAAGATATAATAGAACAAAGGAAGAGTTTGAATCAATCATTCTTTCTTTCTAAAAAAGGTATAACAATAAATTGATACCACTACAAAGAGGTTCTTCAAATTGTTTTAGAATCTCAGTTCCAGTTGATTGGCTTTTTCTTGGCTCTCATTAATGTTTGGCCATATGACATGTGACAGCAGTTCACTAATGACCTCCACTATGGCTGGGACTGTGCTTGACATTGACATGTACAAAGAAGGTTAAGAGTCTGCTCCTACCCTGGAGGAGCTCATAAGCAAGTGGGAAAGATGCCCACACAATCAGCCAACTGTAACAATAAGTTATCACAGCTTCCATATTAGTGTTAGAAACATGATATCTAAGTAAAACATGGTGTGTTGCCTTTCATAAGACATATAGAGAAAGTTATTGATTTGGTTTTCCAGCAAGAGTTAAAATTGCCCAATTGAAGACTTTTACCTGTCCCCATGTTGTAATCAGGAAATTGCAAGAAGGTAAACAACCATGGGTACAGTGCTTAAATATGATATTGAGTTTACTCTGCCTAAAGTTTACTGAGGTGGAGAACAGACTGCAAGCTTGATCTTGGTAATGTCATGCCAACAGCAACAGAGAGAGTTGGCCTAAAATCAACTCTCTAGGATCAGGACAAGAACTGAATTTAGTTATTTTTAAGCTTTTTGTAAACAAAAGCCAAACAACAAATGCCATTGGTCATATCCTTTTGTGTCATAGTGTGGTTTCATCACACTCAGCCCTGCCAGTGGTCTCAGCATAATAGAATCTCCAAGAAAAGAACATACTGTGGACATGTTATTTAGTGTACATCAAGCGTGAGAATGCTGCCCCCATGCTTCCAAATACAGCCATCACGTGGAATGCTTTCTCTCTCCAAATGTAAGAGAACTTTTCTATGGGGAATATAGGGAAAAATCTTACATACCTCATGATGCAACCATAGAATACTGCTGGATATAAAGTTCTAAGACAATAGGGACTGTGTTTTATTTACTACTCCATCCCTAGTGACTCAAATAGTGGTTGGCACACAAGAATAAATGCACATAGAATGATTGACTGAATGACCACCAAATTATTAACCTCATAGATACCTTAGTGCATTTCCATGAACTAGCCATCTAAGGAAAGAGAAAAAAAAAATGATTTAGGGTAGTTTACTGCCAGACCCTGTCAGATTTGACTAGTTTGCTAAAATGTATGCAAACAGGAGGTTTCAGCCAAATTGGTTGTTCTTTGCCTTTCCCATCATAATGCAGACTTCAATTATTTCTATAATTTTTTTTTATAAAAAAACAAAAAATATTTCTGTTTCCACAAGTCAGTGGAGAGTTGGCACAGAGGTCTGTGTAGTTCCCTGAAGAGAGTACTTAAGTGGACTTTTCAAGAAAATACTTTCTGATTTATCTAACACATACTTGGCATGAGAATAATAATTTAAAATACCTGTTTTCCATCAATGTAAAGATTTTCTGCGAAGTATTCCAGGAAGTGTTTTTTGTCAGATCTCTGTGATCACTGGGTCTGGGTAATGGATGAGGAAAATGATGAAAAGAAAATAAATTCTGTTCAAATGTAATTAGTCTAATTTGGTCGTGTCTCAAAAATACTATTAAAAAGATTTTATAAGCTTGTTTATTAAAATAATGACAAATATCAAAGTCATATCCAAGGGGACCAGATTATAATATATTTATGCTGGCTTATCATTTATTGTTTTTCTCCTTTAGCTTATTAACATGAAATATTTAAGCATTGTATACCTTCTGTGTATCCGAATCTGATAGGAGTTGATATTCATTAGTCTACTAGCTAATACTGTAGGCCCAGTCTACAGTTTATGATTGTAATTTTGGTAAATATTTAACCAGACAACTCATCATATATTTCATTCACCAGGTGAAGTCATAGAGATTATGACTTATTCTCTCTTCTCCGGGAACTCGCACTCTGGTAAAGTAGATAGACGACCAAGAATTACAATTATGATGCAGTATAATCAGTGCTGTAAGAGATATTTGGAGAGTGCTGTGGAAGCATGGTAGAGAGGCAGTTAGCTACTTAAAAAGTGTCAAGGAAAAGGGGGATTGCTACTCTCTCTACTCATGCAAAAAAAAAAAAATGCTGGTAGAACTCAGGGCCCCATGCCTAAATATTTCCTGCATTATAAAAGAATAGGAAAGAAATATCCATTAACAAAAAGCAATACTTCTAGTTCTATGAAAACTCAATATTATTCACTTGCATGTTCTTATTTAGTACTGTGTGTTTTTTTTCTTGAGCAATTTTCAAATATGAATTATCTACATCTTTCACCAGTAGGAGAACATAGTACAGCTGCTGAGGACACCAGAAACCAAGGGCATTTATCAAAATACTATCTTCACTTACATTATAGTTTGGTGTAAGTCATTCAGATAGTGAGCATCAAATTCTATACTTTATTTCTAATTGTCTAAAACCTTATATATCCTATAAGCTGTTAAAGGATTTTTTAAAGTAAAATTATGACTCTCATACAAATGTAAAATAAACACATGATTTTATTTAAGTCATTTATGAGGGAACCAGTAAGATGTTACAACAAGTTCAAAGGAGACTTCAAAGTTGAAATATATATATAGTTGAATCAGAAGTGCTAAAATGTGGGGCCAGGCACGGTGGCTCACGCCTGTAATCCCAGCACTTTGGGAGGCTGAGGTGGGCGGATCACCTGAGGTCAGGAGTTCAAGACTAGCCTGGCCTACATGGTGAAACCCTATCTCTACAAAAAATACAAAAATTAGCTGGGCATGGCGGTGCCTGCCTGTAATCTCAGCTACTTGGGAAGCTGAGGTTAGAGAATTGCTTGGACCCGGGAGGCTGCAGTGAGTCAACATCATGCCACTGCACTCCAGCCTGGGTGATAGAGTGAAATTCCATCTCAAAAAAAAAAAAAAAAAAAAAGAACTCCCCAAACAAACAAACAAACAAACAAAAAATGCTAAAGTAGATTTACAAATTGATACAAACAAAACTGGCCTTTTCTACCAGGGCAGGGGTACATGCGGCTAAATCACTTGTCTCTCCACCAGATATAGTTTTCACATCATTAGACCAGTGTTAGATGGGCTGCTGTCAGTTATCTATAACTTGTAAAGTTACAAAATAACTCTTCTTGTGAAGAAGCTTAGGGCCCCATAGAAGCAGATAACCTAGACGCTTATGCTAGATGTCTTATTTTCCATTGAATACACCCAGTAATTTTTTTGTTCTATTTCAAAGTCTTTCATAATTTATCCTTACAAAAACTATATTCATTGTTAGTCCATTGTATTGGAAAAGACCTGCCTGCTATTTGTGGAGCATTATTCAGACTACCTTGTTTGCCCTAGCTTGCAAGTTTTTATTGAAAAAAAGAACAGTCATCAATATCAGCATGCACACACACACATACACACACAAGCATATATGTATATACACACACACGCACGTATACATATATATGTTTAAATAGTAGTAATCATTTTTGGTGAGTGACCATTTCAAAATCCCTTATCAGCTACAAAATGAGAACTGTAGAAAATATAATACTATAAGCAACTCATATGTGAAAATGGTACAATGAGACAGATTTCGGACAAAATTGACCTTAAGGTTTCGATTCTTTCCAAGACAGCATTTCTGGGTTACTGCTTGGAAATAAAGGTACACTTTAAATTTCATTGCTGTCTAATTTGATCAGAAAGCTTTTTGTGGGTTTTAGTTGTTAATATTCTGAAATGTTAAAGGGTTGACCTAAGTTTAAATGCATTGTACTAGTTTCAGGGAAATATTTCAGGCATCATTTTTATGAGGCATTTTCTGCATTATTTTACATTTTTGAGTTGTGAAGACAGTGTACAAAAACAAAAAAATTCCCAGTGCTTATTTTTTCTTTCTGTCCAGACAGTCCTCACTTGTGTGGTATCATGTTAACTGAAACTTCTGCATATATGAACCATGTTGTTGATTTGCACTCTTCCCCACGCAAAGTGAAAATTGCATGCCTTTGCAAGTTTTTAAATAAAACGTCTTGCTTAAAGAGTGCATTTTTCTTTCTTTACGCTATGAGACCAGCTTCTGAGTGCCAATGTTGTTAGCCTAAGGTATCTCTTTGGTATATTACACAATATTGAGCAACAATCCTCAATCAATCACATGAATGCATATAATTTAGTGGTATGTGTCACTTCAAGCATTATTTGGTCTCCTACCTCCTCCATCCAAGAACTAAAAGATGAATTTAAAAGAAAGGTAATAAAGTTTTTCACTTTTATGCCTTGGGGAACTGAGCCCCCATTTTGAAACTGAAATCCAGAGTATCAATTCTGAAAGATGATTTCTTATATAACTTAAGTACACATACTTCTTATAAATTTGATTTAACTGATAAACTATAGGAAAGTGATTTGCTAAGTAGAAAAGTGATCACAATCAGGTTGCTTCTTTCTTCCCTTTAAGGAGTCTAAACACTAAGAGTAAATTAATCATAAAGTGATAAAACAGTTGATATGAGTTTTCAGATTCAAAAAACAAGAAAACTTTGGAGTTAGGCCAGCCAAGATTCAATTCTCAGTCCCACTTCTTGCCAGGCGTACAATCTTGGGCATCATTCTTTACATTGACCTAAAGTGTTATCTGAAAAAAAAATTGGGGTTGGTGATAATAGAGTAGTTACTTGAAATCACAGTTTTGCAGTGCCTGACAGTTAATAAGGGGCTTGGAGATATCAGTTGCCTTTGCTCTCAACGTTTCTCCTGCCCCTTGGCCCCAGTCCTGGAGCACAGAAACGACAGAAAGGTTCCAGTGCATCTCAGTGGAGGCACACAATATACCTAGCAATCTCTGACCTCTCCCCCAAGTGCCACTAGTTAGGGAGTCTAGTGAAATGCCACACAGGGGCAGACCAGTCAGTCCAATGCATGCATGGGTAGAGACTAGACAGGGAAAATACAAGTTTTTTTCCTAGCTGTCTTTCTTTTTCACGATGCACCCACAGATGAGCCCTCCTCCCAAGTTTATGACAACCTGCCCTTTATATAAGGAATACTTTTCATAAGCCTTTGTCTAATGATGCTTTATAAACATTAATAACACAGTATATTTATTTACCCCAAACACCCTATGGAGAACACTTATATCCAAATTTTAAAGACAGAGTCACTGGTATAAAATTGTAGCATTAAGCCAAGGCCAGAAGTAAAAACTTTAGCCCACTAATTAAATTTCTATGCGCAAACTACCTTTGAGAGTATCATAGATTTTTTTGGGGAAAGTGTTTCATGTACTTTTAAACAGATATAATTTTTTTCTGAGTACATTTGCTTTTTATGCTGTTAAAATTAGGATTCATAAATGAAAAGGGATTTATAAACCTAATGTGAAAAGTAATACTTCATTTGTTCTTTTTTTGTACAGTATTGCTGATTATACAATTTCCGATTGAAAATTGTTGTATAATATTTGGAGGAAAAATCACTTTTCTCTTGGGAGGGGTTTCAGTGAGATGTGACACTGGGGAGAATGCCTCAGGTATTGTGAATAATTGGATTGGTTTTTGTGAATAATTAGGTTGGTTTTCAAGAGAAACAGACACATGTCTGTGAAGATGCTGGGGCAAGAGTGTTCCTGAAGCCCATAGCAGCTAAACTAAAAGTAGCCTCTGACCTGGGTCACTGGGGCCCAGGGCTTCTGATCCTTTCTTAGAAAATCTGCTAATAGGTCAATGTATATGAACAATATAGTGGGAATAAGAAATGTATAAGACTGGGTTCCAGCTTTAAAGTTGTTAGTGGCAGCATGCTATAGTACTAAGGTTTGATGCTTTTTTTGAACAAAACATTACGAGTAACCCTAATACATATAATAGAAATGCTGTGGTTGAAACTCAAGTAGAAAACCCAGAGCTAGAGGGGCAGGTATGTTTTTTTCTTTCTCTCCTTCCTTGTACTGGTCCCTGAGACACATCAGAATTCTAGTGTGCTATGAAACAGTTTGACAACTACTGGCATCATTTGGTTGGTGGGGGTAGACAGAAATTTCAGATATACAACCTTCCAGAAAATGACTTCTTGTATCAGCCATTCCTAAATGTGTTATCTTTGGCCAGGAACATCACTGTTTTCAACCCTAAAATATGAGTAAAAATAATGTCGAATTTTTATGGTTGTTGTAAAAATTAAATTAATTAAATAAAAAATTATTAAAGAACTTTTTAGAAGAGATATTGATAGGGTAGTAAATAATTTTTTTAACAGCAGTTAATATTAGTGTGTAACCACAAGCAATTGATGTTGGAAGGCAGAGGCTTACTTAGAATCTGGGTATACTTGGCCTTAATTCTTTCATATTTTACACTATTTCTTGGTTATACGACATGTTCATTGCTTTAAGAAATTCTTACTTATGGAAAGCCCATTGATCAGAAACTGAGATAAATCTCCTGTAGCCTAACAGTTTTATTTTTATTCTGCACTAACAATTGGGAAAATTATAAAATATTTTCTCTTTCTTTTTTTTTTTTACTATGCTTTAAGTTTTAGGGTACATGTGCACAATGTGCAGGTTAGTTACATATGTATACATGTGCCATGCTGGTGTGCTGCACCAATTAACTTGTCATTTAACATTAGGTATATTTCCTAATGCTATCCCTTCCCCCTCCCCCCACCCCACAACAGGCCCCAGTGTGTGATGTTCCCCTTCCTGTGTCCATGTGTTCTCATTGTTCAATTCCCACCTATGAGTGAGCACATGCGGTGCTTGGTTTTTTGTCCTTGCGATAGTTTGCTGAGAATGATGGTTTCCAGCTTCATCCATGTCCCTAGAAAGGACACGAACTCATCCGTTTTTACAGCTGCATGGTGCATATGTGCCACATTTTCTTAGTCCAGTCTATCACTGTTGGACATTTGGGTTGGTTCCAAGTCTGCTATTGTGAATAGTGTTGCAATAAACATACGTGTGCATGTGTCTTTATAGCAGCATGTTTTATAATCCTTTGGGTATATACCCAGTAATGGGATGGCTGGGTCAAATGGTATTTCTAGTTCTAGATCCTTGAGGAATCACCACACTGTCTCCCAAAATGGTTGAACTAGTTTACAGTCCCACCAACAGTGTAAAAGTGTTCCTATTTCTCCACATCCTCTCCAGCACCTGTTGTTTCCGGACTTTTTGATGATCGCCATTCTAACTGGTGTGAGATGGTATCTCATTGTGGTTTTGATTTGCATTTCTCTGATGGCCAGTGATGATGAGCATTTTTTCATGTGTCTTTTGGCTGCATAAATGTCTTCGTTTGGAAGTGTCTGTTCATATCCTTTGCCCACTTTTTGATGGGGTTCTTTGTTTTTTTCTTATAAATTTGTTTGAGTTCATTGTAGATTCTTTGTCAGATGAGTAGATTGCAAAACTTTTCTCCCATTCCGTTGGTTGCCTGTTCACTCTGATGGTAGTTTCTTTTGCTGTGCAGAAGCTCTTTAGTTTAATTAGATCCCATTTGTCAATTTTGGCTTTTGTTGCCATTGCTTTTGTTGTTTTAGTCAGGAAGTCCTTGCCCATGCCTCTATCCTGAATGGTATTGCCTAGGTTTTCTTCTAGGGTTTTTATGGTTTTAGGTCTAACATTTAAGTCTTCAATCCATCTTGCATTAATTTTTGTATAAGGTGTAAGGAAGGGATCCAGTTTCAGCTTTCTACATATGGCTATCCAGTTTTCCCAGCACCATTTATTAAATAAGGAATCCTTTCCCCATTGCTTGTTTTTGTCAGGTTTGTCAAATATCAGATGGTTGTAGATACGTGGTATTATTTCTGAGAGCTCTGTTCTGTTCCATTGGCCTATATCTCTGTTTTGGTACCAGTACCATGCTGTTTTTGTTACTATAGCCTTGTAGTATAGTTTGAAGTCAGGTAGCATGATGCCTCCAGCTTTGTTCTTTTGGCTTAGGATTGTCTTGGCAATGCGGGCCCTTTTTTGTTTCCATATGAGCTTTAAAGTAGTTTTTTCCAATTCTGTGAAGAAAGTCATTGGTAGCTTGATGGGGATGGCATTTAATCTATGAATTGCCTTTGGGCAGTATGGCCATTTTCACGATATTGATTCTTCCTAACCATGAATAAGGAATATTCTTCCATTTGTTTGTGTCCTCTTTTATTTTGTTGAGCAGTGGTTTGTAGTTCTCCTTGAAGAGGTCCTTCACATCCCTTGTAAGTTGTATTCGTAGGTATTTTATTCTCTTTGAAGCAATAGTGAATGGGAGTTCACTCATGATTTGGCTCTGTTTGTCTGTTATTGGTGTATAAGAATGCTTGTGATTTTTGCACATTGATTTTGTATCCGGAGCCTTTCCTGAAGTTGCTTATCAGCTTAAGGAGATTTTGGGTTGAGACGATGGGGTTTTCTAAATATGCAATCATGTCATCTGCAAATAGGGACAATTTGACTTCCTCTTTTCCTAATTGAATACCTTTTATTTCTTTCTCCTGCCTGATTGCCCTGGCCAGAAATTCCAACACTAAGTTGAATAGGAGTGGTGAAAGAGGGCATCCCTGTCTTGTGCCAGTTTTTCAAGGGAATGCTTCCAGTTTTTGCCCGTTCAGTATGATATTGGCTGTGGGTTTGTCATAAATAGCTCTTAATATTTTGAGATACGTCCCATGAATACTTAATTTATTGAGAGTTTTTAGTATGAATGGCTGTAGAATATTGTCAAAGGCCTTTTCTGCATCTATTGAGATAATCATGTGATTTTTTTCTTTGTTTCTGTTTATATGCTGGATTACGTTTATTGATTTGCATATGTTGAACCAGCCTTGTATCCCAAGGATTAAGCCCACTTGATCATGGTGGATAAGCTTTTTAATGTGCTGCTGGATTCGGTTTGCCAGTATTGTATTGAGGATATTCTCATCAATGTTCATCAGGGATATTGGTCTAAAATTCTTTTTTTTGTTGTGTCTCTGTCAGGCTTTGGTATCAGGATGATGCTGGCCTCATAAAATGAGTTAGGGAGGAGTCCCTCTTTTTCTATTGATTGGAGTAGTTTCAGAAGGAATGGTACCAGCTCCTTCTTGTACCTCTGGTAGAATTTGCCTTTGAATCTGTCTGGTCCCGGACTTTTTTTGGTTGGTAAGCTATTAATTATTGCCTCACTTTCAGAGCCTGTTAGTAGTCTATTCAGGGATTCAACTTCTTCCTCGTTTAGTCTTGGGAGGGTGTTTGTGTCCAGGAATTTATCCTTTTCTTCTAGATTTTCTAGTTCATTTGTGTAGAGGTGTTTATAGTATTCTCTGATGGTAGTTTGTATTTCTGTGGGATTGGTGGTGATATCCTCTTTATCATTTTTTTATTACATCTATTTGATTCTTCTCTCTTTTCTTATTAGTCTTGCTAGTGGTCTATCAATTTTTTTGATCTTTTCGAAAAACCAGCTCTGGGATTCCCTGATTTTTTGAAGGGTTTTTTGTGTCTCTATCTCCTTCTTTTCTGCTGTGATCTAGTTATTTCTTGCCTTCTGCCAGTTTTTTCTCCTGTTTCTCCTGCTTCTCTAGTTCTCGAGTGTTTGCTCCTGCTTCTCTAGTTCTTTTAATGGTGATGTTAGGGTGTCAATTTTAGATCTTTTCTGCTTTCTCTTGTGGGCATGTAGTGCTGTAGATTTCCCTCTATACACTGCTTTAAATGT
The DNA here is from genome assembly GCF_029281585.2 of Gorilla gorilla gorilla. NCBI lineage: Eukaryota > Metazoa > Chordata > Mammalia > Primates > Hominidae > Gorilla > Gorilla gorilla. Next base: position 78,062,128 of record NC_073231.2, on the reverse strand, counting down.
GTCCCAGAGGTTCTGGTATGTTGTGTCTTTGTTCTCGTTGATTTCAAAGAACATCTTTATTTCTGCCTTCATTTTGTTATGTACCCAGTAGTCGTTCAGGAGCAGGTTGTTGAGTTTCCATGTAGTTGAGCGGTTTTGAGTGAATTTCTTAATCCTGAGTTCTAGTTTGACTGCACTGTGGTCTGAGAGACAGTTTGTTTTAATTTCTGTTCTTTTACATTTGCTGAGGAGTGCTTTACTTCCAACTATGTGGTCAGTTTTGGAATAAGAGTGATGTGGTGCTCAGAAGAATGTGTATTCTGTTAATTTGGGGTGGAGAGCTCTGTAGATGTCTATTAGATCCACTTGGTGCATCGCTGAGTTCAATTACTGGATATCCTTGTTAACTTTCTGTCTCGTTGATCTGTCTAATGTTGACAGTGGGTTGTTAAAGTCTCCCATTATTATTGTATAGGAGTCTGTCTCTTTGCAGGTCTCTAAGGACTCATTTTATGAATCTGGGTGCTTCTGTATTGGGTACATATATATTTAGGATAGTTAGTTCTTCTTGTTGAATCAATCCCTTTACCATTATGTAATGGCCTTCTTTGTCTCTTTTGATCTTTGTTGGTTTAAAGTCTGTTTTATCAGAGACTAGGATTGCAACCCTTGCCTTTTTTTGTTTTCCATTTGCTTGGTAGATCTTCCTCCATCCCTTTATTTTGAGCCTATGTGTGTCTCTGCATGTGAGATGGGTTTCCTGAATACAGCATATTGGTGGGTCTTGACTCTTTATCCAATTTGCCAGTCTGTGTCGTTTAATTGGAGCATTTAGCCCATTTACATTTTTAATATTGTTATGTGTGAATTTGATCCTGTCATTATGATGTTAGCTGGTTATTTTGCTCGTTAGTTCATGCAGTTTCTTCCTAGCATCGATGGTCTTTACATTTTGGCATGATTTTGCAGCGGCTGGTACCGGTTGTTCCTTTCCATGTTTAGCGCTTCCTTCAGGAGCTCTTTTAGGGCAGGCCTGGTGGTGACAAAATCTCTCAGTATTTTCTTGTCTGTAAAGAATTTTATTTCTCCTTCACTTACGAAGCTTAGTTTGGCTGGATATGAAATTCTGGATTGAAAATTCTTTTCTTTAAGAATGTTGATTATTGGCCCCCACTCTCTTCTGGCTTGTAGAGTTTCTGCTGAGAGATCCGCTGTTAGTCTGATGGGCTTCCCTTTGTGGGTAACCCGACCTTTCTCTCTGTCTGCCCTTAACATTTTTTGCTTCATATCAACTTTGGTGAATCTGGCAATTATGTGTCTTGGAGTTGCTCTTCTCAATGAGTATCTTTGTGGCATTCTCTGTATTTCCTGAATTTGAATATTGGCCTGCCTTGCTAGATTGGGGAAGTTCTCCTGGATAACATCCTGCAGAGTGTTTTCCAACTTGGTTCCATTCTCCCCATCACTTTCAGGTACACCAATCAGATGTAGATTTGGTCTTTTCACATAGTCTCATATCTCTTGGAGGCTTTGTTCATTTCTTTTTATTCTTTTTTCTCTAAACTTCTCTTCTTGCTTCATTTCATTCATTTGATCTTCCATCACTGATACCCTTTCTTCCAGTTGATTGAATCAACTACTGAGGCTTGTGCTTTCATCACGTAGTTCTCTTGCCTTGGTTTTCACCTCCATCAGGTCCTTTAAGGAGTTCTCTGCATTGGTTATTCTAGTTAGCTATTTGTCTATTTTTTTTTCAAGTTTTTTAACTTCTTTGCCATGGGTTCAAACTTCCTCCTTTAGCTCAGATTAGTTTGATCATCTGAAGCCTTCTTCTCTCAACTCATCTAAGCCATTCTCCATCCAGCTTTGTTCCATTGCTGGTGAGGAGCTGCATTCCTTTGTAGGAGGAGAGGCACTCTGATTTTTAGTTTCCAATTTTTCTTCTCTGTTTTTTCCCAATCTTTGTGGTTTTATCTACCTTTGGTCTTTGATGATGGTGACATACAGATGGGGTTTTGGTGTGGATGTCCTTTCTGTTTGTTAGTTTTCCTCCTAACAGTCAGGACCCTCAGCTGCAGGTCTCTTGGAGTTTGCTGGAGTTCCACTCCAGACCCTGTTTGCACGGAGGCTGCAGAACAGTGGATATTGGTGAACAGCAAATGTTGCTGCCTGATCGTTCCTCTGGAAGTTTTGTCTCAGAGGAGTACCTGGCCGTGTGAAGTGTCAGTCTGCTCCTACTTGGGGGTGCCTCCCAGTTAGGCTACTCCGGGGTCAGGGACCCACTTGAGGAGGCAGTCTGTCCATTCTCAGATCTCCAGCTGCATGCTGGGAGAACCACTACTCTCTTCAAAGCTGTCAGACAGGGACATTTATATCTGCAGAGGTTTCTGCTGCCTTTTGTTTGGCAATGCCCTGTCCCCAGAGGTGTAATCTACAGAGGCAGGCAGGCGTCCTTGAGCTGCTGTGGGCTCCACGCAGTTCGAGGTTCCCAGACACTTTGTTAACCTACTCAAGCCTCGGCAATGGCGGGCACCCCTCCCCCAGCCTCGCTGCCACCTTGCAGTTTGATCTCAGACTGCTGTGCTTGCAATGAGCCAGGCTCCGTGGGCATAGGACCCTCTGAGCCATGCATGGGATATAATCTCCTGGTGTGCCGCTTGCCAGGACTGTTGGAAAAGCGCAGTATTCGGGTGGGAGTGACCCGATTTTCCAGATGCTGTCCATCACCACTTCCCTTGGCTAGGAAAGGGAATTCCCTGACCCTTTGTGCTTCCTGGATGAGGTGATGCCTCACCCTGCTTTGCCTCATGCTCAGTGGGCTGCACCCACTGTCCTGCTGTCTGACAAGCCCGAGTGAGTTGTACCCGGTACATCAGTTGGAAATGCAGAAATCACTCATTTTCTGCGTCTCTCATGCTGGGATCTGTAGACTGGAGCTGTTCCTATTCGGCCATCTTGGAACCCAGAGCCCCAGGAAATTTTTTTATTTTCTGGATTCAGGTGAATAATGACAAGACCCCACAATTTGAAAAGACATTTACTGTTGTTCCTTGCACCAACTTTTTTCACCCATGAATTATTCTTGACCTCAGTGCTGAAAGAGTAAGTATGCAATAAGACTAAAAGGGCATAATGCATTCAATAAGAATGCTTTTTAATGAGTGCCAGGTGCCCAGCACTATGATGGACATCATGGCACATACCAAAAAAGTGCAAAAGAAAATCTTATTTATTCTGAAATTAAAAGTATATAGGAATGGAGGACATACATGTGTGAAATAATTTGATAAGGCATGTCTGTGATTCTCAACCATGTTATTTACTCTACATAAAAATACATATTTCTGCATCTCCCATTTTACCTCTCCACTTTATCCTTATTTAACTTTAAACTAGATTTTCAACTTTAGGCTTGAAACATCATTTTTTCTGGAAGACCTTATCTAGTTCCTCAGGGTAGATGTGACAACAGTATGTTAAAATACCTCTCTGAATTTTTATATTTTTTATTTTTGCAATTTTTTCAATGTCCATCTTCTGGTATGAGTGTATTCTACACAGCGACAGGGACTGTATTGACCATTGGAATACACCAGTGAATAGCACTTGTCATTAGTGACTACATGAAGGATTAAGAGATCATTTATGCCATTCCCCTTATTTAAGGGAGTCAACAAAAGTTAAATGATGTGTTGCACAGACAGGTGTAACAGACCCACCACCACAATCACAGCTACAGACCTTCTCCAGATGTCCTTTCCACTCCAACATGATGCTTCCCCTGCATTATACAAGAGGATATAAGACAGAATGAGCAAAGGAGGATGTTTTCCAGGGGAGAAAAGAGTGAATAGGCAGGACTTATTTGGGAATGGTGGGAGATCTGTGCTCTTTTTTAAAGCACTCAACATTTACACCAACAGATTAGCAAAGTACATTAAGTATAGTATGAAATGTACCAGTCATTTCCCACTAACATCTTCAATCAGAGTGTTCACAATCTTCCTTTAATACTTAAATCAGACTCCATTTTTCATGGGAACACAATCTTGTTTCCCATTTATAAACAATTTTTTTCTCTAGACCTTGTGTTAAAATGATCCAAAAATTTCTCCATTACATATTTTTAAGCTCATTTAATACTTACATTTTATTCTACTTAAGAATAAAGAAACATATATTTGGTCAGATTTTTCTGGAAAAAATCAAGTTCTTTTTTAGAAAACAGACTTAATATATGTGAAAATTTAGATCATTTAAAAGTTGGAAATAACTAGAAATTAATAAAGAGAAAAATATGTGTTAAAATATTGCAACTTCAAAGCAAACAGAAATTTTAGTTTTTCTTCTCAGCAGATCTGAATATTGCAAAAATATTTCAAGTTTGTAGAAATAATTAAAACATTCAAAAAGAAGTAACAAATATTAATATCAGTTAATGAAGAGAATTTCAAAGAACTTCAAGGAAAAATTTCAAGAGCATACAATTTATGTAAATCATTGTCTTCTAAATACAGAAATAGTATGTGAATATCCTAAAACATTGTGAAAAGAAGTTATCTAAAAAGCAATTTGGAGGAAAGAGACTATTCCAATGAACATTTTGCAAACTGGGGAGATGCAACCTTCTGTGTAAAATAAAGATGTGTTCCAAAGGACAAATGAAGGGTTTGGTTTTTATAGAGAAAGTTCCCACTCAGATTCCAAATTAGGTCCTTTTAAGCAAATAAAGGGTCCAGATTTACTTAATTCTGGTTGTTCAGCACAGTTGGGTTCTGATTGGAGGATGCAGGCCACAGCCTATCTGTTGGTTTAGGTGACGTAAACAGGAATAGTCAGGTATAAAATTCTCAAAGTTAGGCAAGTGTGTGGATTTTCTGGTAACTCAGAGTAATGTGTGACCTCTATTTAGCAAATGGCCATTGGCTTCTTTTTAAAGTTATGCCCAGTTAGCCACCCAGGCTTTCTCATGAAGGATGGGTTCTTTCCAGTTCTCTGCTTTCAGGGGCTCTCCATATCTTGCATTACTTTTCTTTTTGCTTGTTTTCTTTCTTCTCTTCTCAAAAACCTTTCATTAACGGCAATGCTTCATCCCTTAGGAAGAATGTCACATCACCGAGCACAGAAATTTCAGGCAGGAAGAGATTTGGAATTTTAAATCATCAACAAGGAAATTTACATAACAGGAGAAGGAAGAAATTTAAGAGTCAAGTACTAAAAAGCTTCTCCTTCTAAACCCATAAAACGTTCACACCTATTTGCTATTTTGACCCAGAAGGGCTAAAGGAAACTAAATAAAACTACTCTACTTATGGAGTTAATCTAACAAAGTAATACATATCTATTCTGAGTTTTCAAGATAACCTTTCAGGTGATTTGATTTTCTGTTGGATAAATAAAACAAGCATGCTCCAATGTCACACAACACACAAAAGTGAATAAAAGGGAAAGTTAACATAGGCTGGAGATGAGTACCGGTGAGCGCTCTTGACAAGAGAAGCTGTTGATGAATTTTAATGTATGGATGGCACATTTTATTATTTTATGATGTCACTTAGACAAAAAATTAAAGCAGAATGGAGAGCTGAATTTGTGCTTGTTATGATGGAAATCAGAGAGATATGTTGGGGTGTAACTGTATATCATGAGAAGATTGCAATTATAGATGATGCAATGAAAGATGAAGCTGAAGCATGGTTGCTACATCTAACCTGAAGTGCATGATGACAATGCTAATTTTGTGGCTTCAAACATAATAAAAACCAGTGCATCCCTCACCTGCATGTTTACTCAGAAATCATTTAGTGAAGGCTTACCATACTCAAAGCACTATAAAAATCTTCCTAGGAGAAACAGATATGGCACCAAGGGACAGTGACTGATTTCAGATTCATGATATATTAGCTGCACCCTGGTTAGCATTATTCACTCCCCACAACCAGGAAATGTAGTTTGACAGTGGCCTTTCTGTTCAGTTTATTTATGCTTTCTCATGTTCAATTTTTATTTTAATCAGTACAATTTTTTAAAGAAGCCTAACCAAAACTAAGAAAGAAGGGTATGGCTTTTTAGAAAGCAAAGACAAATAGCAGGTTAGGAATTAAAATGTCCATGTAGAATTTACTGATATATAAATCACTGTATTAGCCAAGATTATTTTCATTGCAAATGACAAACCTTTGAATACATTTACTTTAGACCAAATGGAAAGTTTACTTGTCTGTAGAGTCCACAGGAATGGTTAAATAATATGAGTAGGGAAACCATGATAAAAAGAAATTTTGTGGCCAGGCGTGGTGGCTCATGCCTGTAATCCCAGCACTTTGGGAGGCCAAGATGGGCAGATCACAAGGTCAGGAGATCGAGATCATCCTGGCAAACATGGTGAAACCCCATCTCTACTAAAAATACAAACTACAAAAAAAATTAGCCGGGAATGGTGGTGGGTGCCTGTAGTCCCAGGTACTTGGGAGGCTGAGGCAGAAGAATGGCATGAACCCAAGAGGCAGAGCTTGCAGTGAGCTGAGATCGTGCCATTGCATTCTAGCCTGGGCGACTGAGTGAGACTCCATCTCCAAAAAAAAAGAAAGAAAGAAATTTTGTAAGGATTTGAACTGTGGACTCAAATGCCAACAATGCTGTCTGTATCTCTGTTTGATTGGTTTCTGTCAGAATACCAGCTCAATTTTTATCACACTCAGTATATTTATATTGTGGAAAATATAAACATTTATTGTTCACAATTTTATAGTCTATGACTTGAACAACCAAATAGATTTCTTCATTGGCCTCATGGATACTACACTTGCTAAAATAATCCCCTCTAGTAAATGTCATGGGCCACTTAGTGTATCGCAAAAATTCTCCAATAATAAAATACATAAATAAAAGTAATATTTTGGTTGTCATCTTAGTCCATTTGCACTGCCATACCAAAATACCATGGACTAGGTGACTTATAAACAAGTTTAAAAACTCAAAATAAGTGACCAGATTTTTTTCTCTTAGACCAATGACTTGCAACCGAGTAAGAATGCAGTGTCTTTCACTGGAGCCTCTTGGTTGGAGCTGAGGGAGAAGCATTTTCTTAAAGAAGGGGTTGGAAGTGTTAAAAATAAAAACAACCTACTAGATTATGTGTTTGCAGAACAATATTCACCATGTTATTCAGTTCCTCTCATAAAAAGATTCAAATGATAAACGCTCATAATTTATAAAACTGAAAAAGGGCTTTTTTTCCCCAAAGCTATTTTTATTGGGCAATAAAATGACAGAGCCCATTATTTTTCCTATTTTTGCTGTTGCTACCAGAAGCTTCAGAATTAAATCATAATATAACATCAATAACCAACTTGCATCAGGTTTATGGAAACCATTTCCACTATTTTCTATAAGGTTTTTAAATTTTTCTAATTTTTTAATTATTTCTGTGCCTTAAAAATGCTTTTGGATTACTTTCAGAAACAGATGAAGAAAAATAAGCAAGTAATTGACAAAGAACTCACAACATTGGCCTCATGGGTACTACGCTTGCTAAAATAATCCCCTCTAGTAAATGTCATGGGCCACTTAGTGTACGGCAAAAATTCTCCAATAATAAAATACATAAATAAAAAGAATATTTTGGTTGTCATCTTAGTCCATTTGGACTTCCATACCAAAATACCATGGACTAGGTGACTTATAAACAACATAAATTTATTTCTCACAGTTCATGATTTAAAATACAAATGTCATTAGGTCGTAAACACAGTAGAATACCTTCAACCACTCAAGCTTAATTGGTATGTTCCATCTCACAGACAACATGCTTAAATATATTATTTAATATTAATTATTACAGACTGGTTTAAAATATAAAATCTTCAAGAAATACTTTAATTTCCCTTGGCGATGGAAAGTCTATCCCTCTGAAATATAACACCTTGCAATTTCCTGTCTCTCTACACAATGCAGCTGTGCGGATTTTTGAGAAAGTGACAAGAAATGTCTTCTTGTCCTTGTTGACAGGGTTTTATGGTGATTGAATAATATTTTCAGTTTAAATATGTAAAACACATATTACGTCAGTAAAATGCTTAGTACTTGAAACCTACCAGAAAAAAATGAAGGTAATATAAATCAGTGCATAGCAGTTTGAGTTGAATTGTGATTTAAATCCTCCTGCTCTCTTATAGAGGAAAAATGTGTAGACAGTAGTTTTATATGGACCTCATCCCAGTTTCACCATGTCTGATAACAAAACTAATGCAAAGATGCTTCTAGTCATAGGCTTGTGTCCTCTAAAAATAAGAAAAATTAATTGTGACTGTTCATCTTTCCAAGACACCCCACTCCTATGCTTCTGATATGGGTTAATATTTGTAAGAGTATTAGCAACAAAACATGAATAAGCCCCACCTCCACTCTCAAAGGTCTAAAGCTGGAAAGGAGTAGTGAAATTGAAAAGAGACTAAAATCTATTAAACATTTACTATAAACAAAACACTGTGTTAAGTGTTTGGATTATATATAATTCCTGAGTTTATAGAGACTGATTCTTGTAAAGAACATCATTATTCAAATTTAAAAATAAGTATAATAAATGTATAAATAAGAAATAAATATTATTATAAGTTTTTCTATCTGGAGCCAGTGAACTAAAGCTCATAAACAATCTCATCTACAACCCATTTTCATGTAGACCACAAACTAAGAATGGTTTATTAAATTTTTAAGAATTGCATTAAATGGTTATATGGGTACCTGCATAATATATTTGATTTTGCCTATTGGCTCACAAAGCCTAAAATATGTTCTATCTGGCCCTTTACAAAAATAGTTTATAGATCCTATTCTATAGAGATTTGACCTAGTCAGAATAGTAAATATTATAGATGAATGACAAATTAAGAATATAAATAAAACATTTTATTAATATATTTTTATCAGTAATTTCATAGAAAAATATACACTCAGAATTAATGTGAAAATAGATTACTTAGTTATTTGGCATATGCAACTAAGTGGAAGGCCATATAGTATGCTGGATTCTTCTCGTGTGTGACATGGGGTCTTGGATATTAGGCTTTTTGACATATATCTATTGCAGAAGCAATTTTTTATGGAAATAAAGTATATTAGTCTGTGCTCACACTGTTATAAAGAAATACGTGAGACTGGGTAATTGATCAAGAAAATAGGTTTAATTAGTTCACAGTTCTGCAGGCTATACAGGAAGCATGGCAGCATCTTCAGGGCGGTGGGACTCTGGGCCTGGCCCACAAAACCATTCTTTCCTCCTAGGCCTCTGGGCCTGTGATGGAAGGGGCTGCCAAAAAGGTCTCTGAAATGCCTTTGAAACTTTTCCCCCATTGTCTTGGCTACTATAATTTGGTTCCTCTTTACTTATGCCAATTTCTGCAGCCTGGTTGAATTCCTTCTTGAAAAATCAGCTTTTATTTGCTACCATATGGCCAGGTTGCAAATTTTTCAAACTTTTATGTTCTGCTTCTCTTTTAAATATAAGTTCCAGTTTCAGATCATTTCTTTACTTCTGCATATGATCACAGGCTGTTAAAGGCAGCTAAGGCAAATCTTGATTGCTCTGTAAATTAGAAATATCTTCTGCCAGGTATCCTAAATTATTAATCTCAAGTTGTAAGTTTCACAGATTTCTAGAGCAGGGTACATTACTTCCAAGATTTTGCTAAAGAATAACAAAAGTGATGTTTGCTCCAGTTTCCAGTAAGTTCTTCATCTCCATCTGAGACCCCCTCAGCCTGGACTTCATTGTTCATATCACTATCAGTATTTTTGTCATAACAATTGAACAAGTCCTAGGAATTCCCAAGCTTTCTCTCATCTTCCTGCGTTTTTCTGAGCCCTTCACACACTATCAACCTCTGCCCACTAACCAGTTCCAAAGTCACTTTCACATTTTTACATATCTTTATAATTATGACCCACTCCTGATACTAATGTTCTGTATTAATCTGTATAAAAAATACCTGAAATGGGGTAATTTAAATAAAAGAGGTTTAATTGGTGCATGGTTCCACAGGTTATACAGGAAGCATGGCAGCATCTGTTTCTAGGGAGGCATCAGGGAGTTTTTACTTATGGCAGAAGGCAAAGCTAAAGCAGGCATTTACACATGGCTGGAGCAGGAGAAAGAGAGAGTGGAGAGGGGCCACATACTTTAAAAAAAAAAGATCTTGTGAGAACTGACTCACTATACAGTACCAAGGGGGAATGGTGCTAAACCATTCAGGAAAACTGCTCCCATGATCCAATCATCTACCACTAGGCCCCACCTCCAGCATTGGGATTCCAACTCAGCATGAGATTTGGTCAGGAACACATATCCAAACCATATCATAGAGTTTTTCATAGAAAGCATCCCTGTAGCATGGGATGAAGTTCAATTTAAAAAAAAAAGGTTGAAATTATTGTAGGAAGCAAAATAACTTACTTACTGTCTTATTAGAGAATCAGCAAAGCTCACAATGTCCTTGGAGGTTGGAATAGGAGACTGAGTTTTTGGATAGGCCTGCTGAAACATGACAGCAGGAGTGGTGGAGGAAGAACAGAGGTCTCTAGGTTTGCAATGAAAGAGATGTTTTGCTTTCTCTATATATCTTCTGATATAAAATAAAAATTTTGTCAGTGTAAAAAGAATCATATTATTAAGACTATCAATCACTAAAATAACAAAGAACAAAATCAACTATTGTGATATCACTGATGATGTTTGGGAAAGTTTGTGTTTCTCTTTCACTTTTGAAGATAACTTGATGAGTATGGAATTGTAGGTTGATGTTTGCTTTTACCTCTCAGTAAATTCATTTACTTTGAATATTTTCCTTCTCTCTAGTCTTACTCACATGATTTCTGAGCAGAAGTCAAATGCAGTTATTATATTTACATCACTATAGTTAAGATGTGTTTTATTCCTCTGTGTCCTTTCAGAATTGTCCTAAATCTCTGATTTTTCCTTAATTTGAAAATGATATGCTGAGGTGAACTTTTTTAGCATTAATCCTGGTTGGTGTTCTTTGAGCTTCTTAGATCTGTAGTTTGGTGTCTGACATTAATTTAGGAAAATTCTGTCATCATTATTTCAAATTTTTTTTCTGCTTTTTTTCTCTCATCTCTGTCTGGAATTCCCATTATGCATATTTACAATTTCTGTAGTTGTCCCACTGATTTTGGATAATATATTCTGTTTTTTTTTCAACCTTTGTTCCCTTTGCTTTTCAGTTTTGGAGGTTTCTATTGACAAATCTTCAACTCAGAGAGTCTTTCCCCAACTGTGTCCAGTCTAGTAATAAGCCCATCAGGGACATTCACAGTGTTTGTATCTCTAGTATTTCTCATTGGTTCTTTCTTGGGATTTCAATCTCTCTGCTTATATTTCCCATCTGTTCTTGCATACTATCTGCTTTATCCATCAGATCCCTTAATATATTAAACATAGTTCTTTTAGATTTCCTATCTGATAATTCTAAAATCCAGGCCATCTAGTTCTGGTGTTAGCTCTTTCTCTTTAAAGTGTTTTGTGTCTGGGAGTATGCCTTATAATTTTTCTTGATAGCTGGACATGATGTAGTGTATTAAGTAAACCACAGTAAATAGTTCTTTAGTATTGTGACAGTAAGGTTTTAGGAGATGAAACATTTTCTGTAGTTCTACAATTAGATCTCAGTCTTATAGTGAGCCTGTGCTTCCGGACTGTAAGCCTTACAACTCTTTTTCCGTTTTTTTTTTTCTCCCATCTTAGGTGAGGCAAGATGGTTAGAGTGGGCTGAAGTTTGGTATTTCCATTCTCCCTCATGACAAGGTAGAGCAGCCTGGAGTTGAGTATTTTATTCCCCCAGTTTAGTTAGCCTTTGATAAAACTGCAGTAGGTTAGTATCTGGTTAACTAATTTATCCTGACAAGAGATTAAAACAACAACAACAACAACAACAACAGAGTGTTCTAGTATATTTCAAAATGGTCTCTTTTTTTTCTTCCCCTGCTGGAAGCATGAGGAAATTTTTCTGCTATATTTACTGTGGCTAAGCTCCTGGAGGTAAAACTTAGAAAAGGGTGGTGTCTGTTCTGACTAGGTCACCCTGGATGTATTAACAGAGACATGTTCACACCTAGTCTCCAGCGAGTTATCAATCATAGTTCAGGGTTTCCTACCTTGACACTGGTTCCCATTAAGGCCTCTGTTCTAATATGTGGTGATTCTCTGTATTTGCCTGCTTGTGTCTTCTATTCTGGGCACAGTGGTTTGCTCTGTGGATCTAAGAAGAGTTGTTATTTATTTATTTTTTTGTTTGTTCAGTTTTTTACTTTGTTTTTACAACATAGTGGTGGCTTCCAAGCTTTTTAAATGTAGAATTGGACACCAGAAGTCCCATATTCTTTTCAAGTGCCCATGTAATAGATACCCAATTGAGCCATATTCTTATCATAGCACAAACTTTAATACATTTAAGGAATTGCAATCTTGCAGAATAATGTATATTGTAACAACAGTGGAATCTAACTAGATATGAATAATAGAAGATTACAGAAAAATCTGAAGTACTTGGAAGCAGAACAGCACATCCTAAATAATCCATGAGTTTAAAAGGAAGCTTCCAAGGAAATCTAAAATGACACTGAACTGAATGAAAATGAAAATACAAATTATAAATTGTGAGATAGAGCTAAAACAGTGTTGAGAGAGAAATTTATAGCATTGAGTACATCTTTAATGAAAGAGAAAATGTATTCAATCAATTATCCAAGCTCCCATCTCAAGATCCTAGGGAAAAATAAACCGCATGACACAGAACAAAAATAAAAAAGTTAAGAGAGAAAATTAAGAAAACACAAATACTAAAACAATAATGAAACATGATGAAAAAATCTGATACAAATATCACTAAAACTTCCAAACCTTTAGAAAAACATAATAAAAAAGAGAGAAGACACAATATCAGAAATTAAAGAGAGGATATCACTACTGGCTCTATAGGCATCAAAAGAATAATACTAAGGATAGTAATGAACACATAAATACAAAAACTTAGTCAAAATAGTTACCTACATTACACCTACTATGATGTAGATTATTTCAACAGGGCTATGATTATTAAGAAAATTGAATTTATAATTTTGAATTTTTAAAGAAGTATCCAGACCAAGTTGGATTTGCTGGAAAATTCTATCAAACATTTAAAGAATTAACAATGTTACACAATTTCTACTAGAAAATAGAAGACTAAACACTTCACAATTTTAGGAATTTAATATTACTCTGATACCAACATCAGACAAAGACAGTACAAAGATAGAAAACACATATCAATATGCCTTATAAGAATGGACTCAACAGTCTCTCACAAAATATTAGTAAATGGAATTAGTAATATATAAAAAGACATTCACCATGAGCAAGCAGGGATTTTTCCATGAATGTAAGCTTAGTTCCATATTTGAAAATCAATCAATATAATCCATAGTATAAACCAAAAAAGAGAAATTACATTACCATAAGAAATAATGTAGAAAAAAATTGACAAATTTAGCACAAATTTGTGATAACTCTCAGAAAATAGAAATTGAGGGGAGCTACCTTAACATGATGAACAGTATCTACAGAAAGCCTGGAGCTTATGTTATGCTTGATGATATAACACTGTTTTTCCCCTAAGATATGGAATATAGCAAGGATGTCTACTGTGAAATTCTTATTCATAATAGTGTTGGACAATCAATACAAAAGATAAGGAAATAAAAGTCCTACAGATGGGAAAAAAAGAAACAAAACTGTTCTCAATTTCAGATGGCATGCGTTTCTAAGAAGAAAATCTCAAGGAATATACAAATATAAATTATAGAACTAATATCTTATCTCCTGCAACCTTCAGTAAAGTCACCAGATATAAGATAAACATTTAGACATCATATTTAAATATATTATCAATAGATACATGACATCAGTATTTAAAATGTGATATTAATTACAATCACTAAACAAAATTTGAAATAACTATAAATCTAACAAATCATGTACAGGGCTTGTATGCAGATAAATACAAAATACTGATGAAGCAAGCAAGGAAGAACTACATAAATGGAAAGATATATGTGTTTAGAGATTGAAGGAATCAACATATTGAAGATGTAAATTCTCCCTCAAGTTAAACATACTGATTTAGCACAGTTCTCATCAAAATCCCAGCAATACTTTTTGACATATAGGTAATATTATTGTAAAATATATCTGTATAAGACAAAATATTAGAAGAGCTGAAACAATTTTGGTGTGTAAAAATAAGGTGGGAGGGATCAGTCTATCTGGTGTTAAGACTGATTAGATAGTTGTAGTATCCAAGGCTGCATGAAATTTTTGAAGAGAGAGACACACAGATCAAGAGAAAGGATAGAAAACCAGAAACAGACTTATGCAAATTCTGCTCAAGTGATTTTTTTTTTTTTGCAAAAGTGAAAAGGAATTCAAAGGAAAAAAGATAACATTTTAAACAAATAGTGTAGGGGTGACTGGACATCCGTGATGAAATAAATAAAAGAATTAATTTTTAGAAATTTTGCCTCACATTTTATACAGAATTAAAACAAAATGTATCATAGACTTAAATGTAAAATGTAACACTATAACATTTTAGGTAAAAATTCATCTTCATGATATGAGATTAGGTGATGAGTTTTTTAATTTGACAACAAAAACAGGATTCATAAAGGAAAACTGATTATAATTTGACCTTATCAAAATTAAGCAAATTTTATGTGAAAAATCCTGGCAAGAGGATGAAAATACAAGCCAGAGATGCGTAGAAATACTTAAAAAACACATATCTAACAAATGGGCTAGTTTATAGCATATGTAAATAACTCTCAAACTCCCTAGCATAAAAAGAAACAATTCCTGCAGGGTGCAGTGGTTCACGCCTGTAATCCAACACTCTGAGAGTCTGAAGCAGGCCGATCACTTGAGGTGAGGAGTTTAAGAGCAGCCTAGCCAACATGGCAAAAACCCTTCTCTACTAAAAATACAAAAATTAGCCAGGCATGGTGGCACATGCCTGTAATCCCAGCTATTCGGGATGCTGAGGGAGGAGAATCATTTGAACCCGGGAGGCGGGGGTCGCAGTGAGTCGAGATCGTGTCACAACACTCCAGCCTGGGCAACAGAATAAGTAGCTGGTGGAAGTAAATTGTCAATCTTCTCCTAGTAAGAAAGTGATTGAAGGTGGTAACAGAAGAAATAATCTTGGGAGATAAACTGAAAATATTAACTGCTTTATGTTCTTAGTCAAAAATTCAGAATTTATGCAGCATGCTAATCCCTATAGATTTTCTGTTTGAACAAAAGTGACAATAATCTAATCTTTAACAATACTCAAAAATGTCACAAAACTCCTTTTATTCAAAAATCTACTTTGCAATTGTTTCTAAATGATTTCCAAAAACCCTGTCAGTCATTAACAAGAGTAAATCTTAAATACACATTACTTTATACTATCTCCTTGCATTATGTTCTTTCGATTTGACATTCTGAGTGTCAGAATGATTTAACTTAACATAAATTACATCAGGAATATTTTTATATTGTACTTGGTTGTTTACATATTAATGACATTGACACAAAAAAATACTTGTTTTAATTCAATCTTCGTGAAAAGACATTACTCCAAAAGGATCTTGACCTTCCACTTGCTATCTAGGGTGACGTCTGCAGTAAAGATTTGGGGAATGGCCATTTCTTTAAATGCTGGCTGGCCTTAATGCACCCTCAGATATTCTATGTCCTATAATAATAGCCAAGGTATGGGAATGGGATTTCTAATATGTAGGGTAAGAAAGGATGACAGGTCTGCTTTACTAGTAGGAGAATCTCATTTTGGGTAGTGGGGGATATAAAAGGAAAATTAGTCCAGACATTAGAAACTTGGAAGATTTCATTATTGTAATGAAGCCAACATAGGAAATGTGCTACCTTAATCCTGCTGAGGTTAAATATTTCTGAGAAAATGTGTGTATTTCAGGAAAAAATCTTCACTGAAAATACTTTAGAGTCATTTCTTAATTGTGCCTCTTCTCATCCATTAGATGGGAGTGAATATTTAATTCCTTTAATGTATTAAAGTACCAATACCAGTAAAATACCAATAATCTATATTAGGGATTTTAAAAAGTAGATAATAAAGTTCATATGTAAAAACAGATAAGAAAAGCTCAGAAAACACTGTAAGAGAAATCTGTGAAGGGGGATTTGCCCTAAAAGGTAAAAACAAATCAATATAAAATCTGTATAATAAAGCCAGTGTGATATCAGAGCAGAAATAAACAGACCAGTGGAATAGAATAGGAAGTCCGTAAATAGGCTTATGTGCATATGTCACTTTTTTTATAAGGGATAAGTGGCATTTCAAATCACTAACATAAAGATGAGCATTTAATAAAGGGTGCTGGAGCAACTGGGTAGCCATTTAGAAAATGATAAGGTTAGATGTACATCTAACATCATAGACAACAATAAGCTCCAAATGGATTAGGAATAAAATGTAAATTAAAATCATAAAAGTGTGAGGAAAAAAAGATGGGTGGATTTGTCTCTGAACTTGGTATAGGGAAAATGTTCCTAAGGATAACTCAAAATCAGAAGCAATCAAATAAAAGATTAATATATTTTACTACATAAAACTATTTAAAATGCATGCCCCAAAGACCGCAAGAACAGTCAAAAGATAACTGAAAAACAGAAAGTATATGTAACATACACCATGGTTGAAGGGCTAACATCCCCATTATATAAGGAACTCCTAAATGTTAAGGGACAGAGTAGTAAAACTTAGATAAAAAAATGGAAAACCAAACATTATCAGACAACTGATAAATAAATATTTTAAAATAACCTTCAAAAAGGTAAAAAGTAAAAACTAAATCATAGTAAGGAAAATGTTATTTAAAACAAACTAAGATACTGTTTTCTATTTATTATATAGGTGAAAATTTAAAGTGTCCTGTTGGTGAGTCTGGAGAAACAGGTACTCTCACATATTGCTGGTAGAAATGATCATCAGTCTAAAAGTGTAAAAGGGACATTTGAAT
This sequence comes from Gorilla gorilla gorilla, assembly GCF_029281585.2. Taxonomy (NCBI): domain Eukaryota; kingdom Metazoa; phylum Chordata; class Mammalia; order Primates; family Hominidae; genus Gorilla; species Gorilla gorilla. The sequence continues at coordinate 78,045,055 of NC_073231.2, read as the reverse complement.
ACACACACATACATGTATTTCTCTCTTCTCTCTTTCTCTCGATGATAGATAGATAGGTAGAGAGATAGACAGATAGACAGACAGATGAATAACAGATCTATATCCTTGCTTTCTGACCAGGAATCCCACTTCTAGGAATCTACCTTAAAGACATACCCCAGTAACACGGAAATACATATGCCTAAGATCATTTGTGTTTTATTCACAATCACAAAATATTACAGACAACCTAAATGACCATACTTAGGAGAGTGGTTGAATAAATTATGGCACATCTACACAAAAGAGTTTTTGGCATGAGGGCAAGCTCTACGCCCTGAGCCGGGTTCATGTATAGGATATATTATTAAGTGAAAAAAGTAAAATGCAAAAGAATGTTTGCAGTATGCTACCTCTCATGTAAAAAAAAGGAGTTTATATATTTATATGGTTCCATTTATGTGAAGTGTTCAAATTAGTCACACTGATAGAATAAGTAGATTTGTAGTTACCTAGAGCTGGAGTGGAGGGGATGGGGAGTGGCTATTAAATGGCTACAAGGCCATTTTGGGGGAAGATGAAAATGTTCTAATTAGATCATAGGGATGCTTAGACAACTCTGCTAATACACCAAAACCCACTGAATTGTATAGACTTTGCAGAAGTAAAGTTCATGACATGTAGATTATATAGTACTAATAAATGTTCTAAAATTTAGAAAAAACAGAGGATTTAAGAAAACATACATGTATCAGATTTTTTGTGCCAAAAAATATAGGGAGGAAAAATCACACTTTAAAGAGATTGGTTACCTACTGAGGGGATGGAAATATAGGAGAAGAGTGAAAACAAAGGGAGAAATAAATATAGAATATTAGGGATGAAAAGAAACTATCACATTTCTGAATATACATGGGATATGGGATATAGTCTGGATCTTTGTCTTCATCCAAATTTCATGTTGAATTTTCACCCCTAATGCTGGAGGTAGGACCTGGTGGGAGGTGTTTGGATCATGGAAGTGGAGCTCTCATGGCGTGATGCTGTCTTCATGATAGTGACTGAGTTCTCATGGGATCTAGTGGTTCAAAAGTGTGTGGCACTGCCTTCCCTACCACACTTTCTCTCTCTTGCTCTTGCTCCTGCTCTTTCCATGTGACATGCCTGTTCCCGCTTTGCCTTCTGCCATGATTGTATGCCTCCTGAGGCCTCCCAGAAGCAGATGCCACTATGCATCCAGTGGGGCTTGTAGAACCATGAGTCAATCAAACCTCTTTTCTTATAATTTACTCAGTCTCAGGCATTTCTTTATAGCAATATGGTAACAGACTAGTACAATATGTTTGTATATTTTTGATTTGTAGAACTATAGTAGTTGTTCACATACTTGAAAAATAAAAGAATAAATAAAATCAACCACAATGTGTGGGAAGTACAAAATCAAATACAAATATTAAAAATGAAACTAGCTGTATTACACATGAAAAACATAAGCGAACAAATATTTGGGAAAAAGTGAACTAACCTAAATAATTTCAGGAAGCAATAGTTTTTGACTGGATATTATAATGCTAAAGATGAAAATAATTATAAATAAATATTGAGCTCTAGTTAGTAAAGTTGTTTCTCACGGGTTATGTGTAGGTGATTCTGAAACCATGTGTAGACTAGGATTAATCAAAGAATAAATGTATTGGAAGTAATTAGAGCTAGGTGTCTCAATATTGAAGAAAGAATTAAAAGAAAGGGAAGGTTAGAAAAAACACTATTTTGGTGGAATGGAATTAGAGTTGTCAGTATGAACTCTTGGTTTATAATATACACATACATAGGTAGATATAGAAATAAATATAGCTGTATAACAGTGTGTGGATTAGTATTTATATCTCTGTTTCTATCTACTGAATCTATCTATCTCTATATCTATCTTTCTATCTATCTACATATAATCTATCTATTTCCTAGGTCTATATACTAAAAGGGCCTAGGAAAATGATGTCCTGGTAGCAATGAGGACACCAAACAGAGAGCTCTTTGTTTCTAAGTATCATTCTCCAATTCAAAATGAAGAAACAACAACAATAAACCAGAGATTTGTGGAGAAGTGGTTGATCTAGACCTAGCGCTAGGAAAGTATGAGATGAGCCTGGAAATTAAGTGTTCATAAAAAATAAGGAAATGTCAAAACCTGACAGAGATCCCATTGGCCAAACCAAGCACAATCTGAGCAACAAAATAAGTAATGACAGTGTTGGATTATAACTCATAAAATAGAGGTCCGTGAATTGGTCCTAACTTAAATAAATAATGGAATAAATGAATAATTCATCCTACAAAAGAATTCTAACTAATACATATAGAAGGCACAAGGGAGATACAGAAGTCATCATTAAGTAATCATTAATGCAGGCAAGATCCACTGCTGAATGCTAATGTGAGTAAACAGAAGTATGAGAAAAATCAAAATATTTGAATAGTCTCAAAGTACCTATCTCAAGATATGTATTAGTTACACAAGGGAAAAAATAGTAACTTTAGGCTGGGCATGGTGGCTCATGCCTGTAATCCCAGCACTTTGGGAGGCCAAGGTGGACAGATCACCTGAGGCCAGGAGTTTGAGACCAGCCTGGCAAAGATGGTGAAACCCTGTCTCTACTAAAAAAGTGAAAATTAGCAGGGCATGGTGGTGCACACCTGTAATCCCAGGTACTTGAGAGGTTGAGGTAGGCGAATCACTCAAACCCAGGAGGTGAAGGCTGCAGTGAGCTGAGATCATGCCACTGCACTCCAGCCTGGGTGACACAGTGAAACTCCATCTCAAAAAACAAAGTAACTTTATAGTAGAGAAATACAGCAAAAAAACTATAAGCAAGTAATGATGCTTAACATCACCAGTAACAAAACATATATATTTCACAAATCCTAATATGATACACTGAAAAGGGAACACCTCTGTTGTATTCTCATATCATCATCCCAACCACAAGTAAATAAATAAAAGCAAGAAGCATAACCTCAATATAATCATGAGAAAACATCAGAGAAACCCAAATTGAGAGACATTTTACAAAATAACTGAGGAGTACTCATAAAATGAGTCAAGTCATAAAAAGACAAGAAAAAACCTGGAGATTGTGTCAGAAATTGGATAAGACTAAGGAGACACAACTAAACACAACATGGGGTATTGATTTATATCCTGGAACATGAGAAGATCTTAGTGGAAAAAGTGGTAAAATTCAAATAAGACATTGCAGTGGGATAATTAAGGAATCAGAGAGACCGAGGGGTTGAGGAGGAATTATTTAATTATTTATGTGTAACAACTCAGTTGGATTAACATCCAAAGGACTGAGCCCCAAACAAAGAGTCCGGTTACCTTTTAAGCATTTTGGGGTGGTGGTGGGAGATCTGTGCAGGGGGAAGCATATTACAGAAGCGAGAAACAAAGACAGTTATTCAATTAAGACATGCATTACATCATTTCTTACTTTTCAAGGAACAGCATGTTTTACGACTTGAGTTTATCTACCTAGTGACCTTGCAGCTGCACAGCTAGAGAAACAAGGTCTTACAATGCCTGGGAAAGGGAGAGATAAGGCTCACTAGCCACAGACAAGCTGGCAGTTAATTTTAAAGGACTCCAGCTCTTTCTCTTCTTCAGGGGGAATTGGGTTTTCTTACATACAACTGAGTTTTTGCTTACACATTCTTTAATTTGTTTTAATTCCTGTTCCAACATGTTACTTCGTCAATAGTGCTGAACCAATTTAATTTTCCTAAATGTATCTTGGTTATGTAAGTTGCTACCATGAGGAGCAGTGAGGTGAGGGGTACACATGAATTCTCCTTATTAACTTTGCAACTTTTCTGTAAACATAATATTATTTCAAAATAATAAGTAGAAAAAGAATGAGGTGCTTTTTACATTTTGGAGATTCAAAAGTTGAGCAAAGAAAAGGGAATGCAAACTGCCCAAGCTGAAACAGTTGTTCATCCGTGATTTAAAATCCAAAAGCCTGAATTCAAAAGCCATTGTCCTAAAACATTCACACAATGTTTAGAATGATGAAGGCACTCAATAACTGAAGGCATTTATAAATTCCCATACCTCAAACTACATAGAAATTTCACATGAACCAGAGAGCAGTTTTCACTGGGTGTCAGTGGAAATGCAGTGAGAGGTTTTGTGGTGGCCCAAAATTACTTGAAGCATTGGCAGTGGGAAAGGGTCAAGAATGTGAATAGCTCTTCAGAGCATGGAAAGATGAGCATAACAACAATAAACACATCTAAAGACCAATTGTGAATTGTGAATCACCAACTGGGGAACACTGAGGAACCAAGAAAGGCATTCTAAATCTGAAAAAGTTGAGTTTGTTTATTAGATCAACACAGACAAATATGTGTAGTGTTTCCAAAGGTAGACTAGCAAGGTGCTGTCTTCTTGCTGAACTTTAAAGCTAATTGTCAGATGCTAAAGTTTGGAGTATATAATTTGTATTCAATTTAGTTACATGTTTGGAGAAAAGATTGTCAATTATTATGATTATTCCCTAGTATTTAATAAAATAATAGGTGATACTTTTATTTGGCCCATATTTGTATATTAAAATTAGACATCTATAATTGAATCAGACCTCAAACCTATATTTTGATGATTTAATCTAAATGTTTTCCAATAGGAAAATGTTACTTTTTCTTCTCATCTTATAGCACATGGAAAAAGCACCACACTACCCTGAGAAGAGACGAGAAAAGGAACTCAAGGTGCCTCAGTGATTCAGAATGTTATCTTCATGCAATCAGGTTCTCTTCGCAGGTGTGCTGTTTGTGTGATTCACTGTCAGCTCCCATTAATTGTATCTCCTATATTCCTTGTAGATGGTTCCCTCAATGGTGACAGCTTGTTTTAGCAGTAGTCCTATTAACAGCGACTCTCACAAGAAATATCCTCTTCAATTGAAATGGCTTCCATTCAGAACAACTCTTAGTTTTGGCATTCTGTTCTATCCATAATGAATATAGCTTTCCCCAACTAGCACTCCAAGCAACATGTGTCATATCTCCAGTGTCTCTCACCTCCTTACACATGCCTAATTTCTTCACAGTTAACTCTTGCTACTCCAAATGCATACCGTAGAGTCTTTTAGAAATGCAGAATCTCAGGCTCTATGTTAGATCTACTAAATCAGAGACTGCATTTTAACAAGATCCCCACATGATTTATTTGACCATTAGTTTAAGATGCACTGACCTAGGTGAATCAGTGTGGCAGTTTTAGTACCATATTCAAAGGCCAACTCATATTGGGGTCCCTGAAAAGTTTTTCAGCGACAGCCTGCTGCAAAACTTCTACAAACTATGCAGAAAGACTCTAGACTAACCAGATATTCAAAAAAAGTTCTAATCAAAATTCCTTACATGTCATTCAAAACTTGATTTTTAGGCCATTATGTAAATACCTATGATTTTACTTTTTGTAAAAAAATTCTGAAAGATGCCATCACAAAATGTGTTTGCTTGCACTAGACAATAAGCTCTTTCAAGACCAGTGTACATGAGTTACTGAGATAGCTGAATATAAAATACTGATTTGGAAGGACCTCCAAAGGTTTTGTTATATATTGCTTCCACTTTCTGAAGATGTTTTAATACTTAGTATGCATTTGGAAAAGACCTTCAAATAGTCACCTCACTCAATTATTAATTATTTAATGTACACAATAGATTTACTTCCAGTCAGACATGCTTTTATTATCTCCTTAAAAATATTATTCTATATTATCCAGAATATTTGATTCTTCTCATAGACATATTTTAAATCTTTAAGATTGTGAATTCAATTGAAGTCTATCCAATTGGAATAATAATTAGGATTTCTCCTTAAGAAACTTACCCATGAGAGGTGGAGCCAAGATGGCCGAATAGGAACAACTCTAGTCTATAACTCCCAGCGAGAGCGACACAGAAGACGGGTGATTTCTGCATTTCCAATTGAGGTACTAGGTTCATCTCACCGGGGAGTGTTGGAAAGTGGGTGCCGGATATTGGGTGGAGTGCACTGAGCATGAGCCAAAGGAGGGCAAGGCATTGCCTCACCCGGGAAGTGCAAGGGGTCAGGGAATTCCCATTCCTATTCAAAGAAAGGGGTGACAGATGGCATCTGGAAAATTGGGTCACTCCCATCCCAATATTACACTTTTCCAACAGTCTTAGCAAATGGCACACCAGGAGATTATATCCTGTGCCTGGCTCAGAGGGTCCTACACCCATGGAGCCTCATTCATTGAGAGCACAGCAGTCTGAGATCAAACTACAAGGTGGCAGCGACGCTGGGGGAGGGGTGACCACAATTGCTGAGGCTTGAGTAGGTAAACAAAGGGCCAGGAAACTCGAATTGGCTGGAGCCCATCACAGCTCAAGGAGGCCAGCCTGCCTCTGTAGACTCCACCTCTGGGGACAGGGCATTGCCAAACAAAATGCAGCAGAATCCTCTGCAACTTAAATGTCCCTGTCTGACAGCTTTGAAGAGAGTAATGGTTCTCCCAGCATGCAGCTGGAGATCTGAGAATGGACAGACTGCCTCCTCAAGTAGGTCCCTGACCCCCAAGTAAACTAACTGGGAGGCATCGCCCAGTAGGGGCAGACAGACACTTCACACAGCCGGGTACTCCTCTGAGACAAAACTTCCAGAGGAACAATCAGGCAGCAATATTTGCTGTTCACCAATATCCGCTGTTCTGCAGCCTCTGCTACTGATATCCAGGCAAACAGGGTCTGGAGTGGACATCCAGCAAACTCCAAGAGACCTGCAGCTGAGGGTCCTGACTGTTAGGAGGAAAACTAACAAACAGAAAGGACATCCACACCAAAACCCCATCTGTACATCACCATCATCAAAGACCAAAGGTAGATAAAAGCACAAAGATGGGGAAAAAACAGAGCAGAAAAACTGGAAACTCTAAAAATCGAGTGCCTCTCCTCCTCCAAAGGAATGCAGCTCCTCACCAGCAACAGAACAAAGTTGGATGGAGAATGACTTTGACGAGTTGAGAGAAGAAGGCTTCAGATGATCAAACTAATTTGAGCAAAAGGAGGAAGTTCAAACCCACTGGAAAGAAGTTAAAAACCTTGAAAAAAAATTAGACAAATGGCTAACTAGAATAACCAAGGCAGAGATGTCCTTAAATGACCTGATGGAGCTGAAAACCAAGGCAAGAGAACTACGTGATGAATGCACAAGCCTCAGTAGCCAATTCGATCAACTGGAAGAAAGGGTATCAGTGATGAAAGATCAAATGAATGAAATGAAGCAAGAAGAGAAGTTTAGAGAAAAAAGAATAAAAAGAAATGAACAAAGCCTCCAAGAAATATGGGACTATGTGAAAAGACCAAATCTACATCTGATTGGTGTACCTGAAAGTGATGGGGAGAATGGAACCAAGTTGGAAAACACTCTGCAGGATATTATCCAGGAGAACTTCCCCAATCCAGCAAGGCAGGCCAACATTCAAATTCAGGAAATACAGAGAATGCCACAAAGATACTCCTCGAGAAGGGCAACTCCAAGACACATAATTGTCAGATTCACCAAAGTTGAAATGAAGGAAAAAATGTTAAAGGCAGACAGAGGGAAAGGTCAGGCTACCCAGAAAGGGAAGACCATCAGACTAACAGCTGATCTCTCGGCAGAAACTCTACAAGCCAGAAGAGAGTGGGGGCCAATATTCAACATTCTTAAAGAAAAGAATTTTCAACCCAGAATTTCATATCTAGCCAAACTAAGCTTCATAAGTGAAGGAGAAATAAAATCCTTTACAGGCAAGCAAATGCTGAGAGATTTTGCACCACCAGGCCTGCCCTAAAAGAGCTCACGAAGGAAGCACTAAACATGCAAAGGAACAACTGGTACCAGCCACTGCAAAAACATGCCAAATTGTAAAGACCGTCAAGGCCAGGAAGAAACTGCATCAACTAATGAGCAAAATAACCAGCTAACATCATAATGGCAGGATCAAATTCACACATAACCATATTAACCTTAAATGTAAATGGGCTAAATGGTCCAATGAAAAGGCACAGACTGGCAAATTGGATAAAGAGTCAAGACCCATCAGTGTGCTGTATTCAGGAAATGCAACTCACATGCAGAGATACACATAGGCTCAAAATAAAGGGATGGAGGAAGATCTACCAAGCAAATGGAAAACAAAAAAAAGGCAGGGGTTGCAATCCTAGTCTCTCATAAAACAGACTTTAAACCAACAAAGATCAAAAGAGACAAAGAAGGTCATTACATAATGGTAAAGGGATCAATTCAACAAGAAGAACTAACTATCCTAAATATATATGCACCCAATACAGGAGCACCCAGATTCATAAAGGAAGTCCTTAGAGACTTAGACTCCCACACAATAATAATGGGAGACTTTAACACTCACTGTCAACATTAGACAGATCAATGAGACAGAAAGTTAACAAGGATATCCAGTAATTGAACTCAGCTCTGCATCAAGTGGACCAAATAGACATCTACAGAACTCTCCACCCAAAATCAATAGACTATACATTCATCTCAGCACCACCTCACACTTATTCCAAAATTGACCACATAGTTGGAAGTAAAGCACCCCTCAGCAAATGTAAAACAACAGAAATTATAACAAACTGTCTCTCAGACCACAGTGCAATCAAATTAGAACTCAGGATTAAGAAACTCACTCAAAACCACTCAACTACATGGAAACTGAACAACCTGCTCCTGAATGACTACTGGGTACATAACGAAATGAAGGCAGAAATAAAGATGTTCTTTGAAACCAAGGAGAACAAAGACACAACATACCAGAATCTCTGGGACACATTCAAAGCAGTGTGTAGAGGGAAATTTATAGAACTAAATGTCCAAAAGAGAAAGCAGGAAAGATCTAAAATTGACACCCTAACAACATCATTAAACGAACTAGAGAAGCAAGAGCAAACACATTCAAAAGCTAGCAGAAGGCAAGAAATAACTAAGATCAGAGCAGAACTGAAAGAAATAGAGATGCAAAAAACCCTTCAAAAAATCAGGGAATCCCGGAGCTGGTTTTTTGAAAAGATCAACAAAATTGATAGACCACTAGCAAGACTAATAAAGAAGAAAAGAGAGAAGAATCAAATAGATGCATTAAAAAATGATAAAGGGGATATCACCACCAATCCCACAGAAATACAAACTACCATCGGAGAATACTATAAACACCTCTATGCAAATAAACTAGAAAATCTAGAAGAAATGGATAAATTCCTCAAAACATACACCCTCCCAAGTCTAAACCAGCAAGAAGTTGAATCCCTGAATAGACCAATAACAGGCTCTCAAATTGAGGCAATAATTAATAGCTTACCAACCAGAAAATGTCCAGGACCAGATGGATTCACAGCTGAATTCTACCAGAGGTACAAGGAGGAGCTGGTAGCATTCCTTCTGAAACTATTCCAATCAATAGAAAAAGAGGGAATCCTCCCTAACTCATTTTATGAGGCCAGCATCATCCTGATACCAAAGCCTGATAGAGACACAACAAAAAAAGAGAATTTTAGACCAATATCCCTGATGAACATCAATGCAAAAATCCTCAATAAAATACAGGAAAGTGAATCCAGCAGCACATCAAAAAGCTTACCCACCATGATCAAATGGGCTTCATCCCTGCGATGCAAGGCTGGTTCAATATATGAAAATCAATAAACATAATCCAGCATATAAACAGAACCAATGACAAAAACCACATGATTATCTCAATAGATGCAGAAAAGGCATTTGACAAAATTCAACAACTCTTCATGCTAAAAACTCTCAATAAATTAGGTATTGATGGGACATATCTCAAAATAATAAGAGCTATCCGTGACAAACCCACAGCCAATATCATACTGAATGGGCAAAAACTGGAAGCATTCCCTTTGAAAACTGGCACAAGACAGGGATGCCCTCTCTCACCACTCCTATTCAACTTAGTGTTGGAAGTTCTGGCCAGGGCAATCAGGCAGGAGAAGGAAATAAAAGGTATTCAATTTGGAAAGAGGAAGTCAAATTGTCCCTGTTTGCAGATGACATGATTGTATATCTAGAAAACCCCATCGTCTCAGACCAAAATCTCCTTAAGCTGATAGGCAACTTCAGCAATGTCTCAGGATACAAAATCAATGTGCAAAAATCACAAGCATTCTTATACACCAACAACAGACAAACAGAGAGCCAAATCATGAGTGAACTCCCATTCACAATTGCTCCAAAGAGAATAAAATTCTTAGGAATCCAACTGACAAGGGACGTGAAGGACCTCTTCAAGGAGAACTATAAACCACTGCTCAATGAAATGAAAGAGGATACAAACAAATGGAAGAACATTCCATGCTCATGGGTAGGAAGAATCAATATCGTGAAAATGGCCATACTGCCCAAGGTAATTTATAGATTCAATGCCACCTCCATCAAGCTACCAATGACTTTCTTCACAGAATTGGAAAAATCTATTTTAAAGTTCATATGGAACCAAAAAAGAGCGCACATTGCTAAGTCAATCCAAAGCCAAAAGAACAAAGCTGGAGGCATCACACTACCTGACTTCAAACTATACTACAAGGCTACAGTAACCAAAACAGCATGGTACTGGTACCAAAACAGAGATATAGACCAATGGAACAGAACAGAGCCCTCAGAAATAATGCTGCATATCTACAACTATCTGATCTTTGACAAACCTGAGAAAAACAAGCAATGGGGAAAGGATTCCCTATTTAATAAATGGTGCTGGGAAAACTGGATAGCCATATGTAGAAAGCTGAAACTGGATCCCTTCCTTACACCTTATACAAAAATCAATTCAAGATGGATTAAAGACTTAAACGTTAGACCTAAAACCATAAAAACCCTAGAAGAAAACCTAGGCATTACCATTCAGGACATAGGCATGGGCAAGGACTTCATGTCCAAAACACCAAAAGCAATGGCAACAAAAGCCAAAATTGACAAATGGGATCTAATTAAACCAAAGAGCTTCTGCACAGCAAAAGAAACTACCATCAGAGTGAACAGGCAACCTACAAAATGGGAGAATATTTTCACAACCTACTCCTCTGACAAAGGGCTAATATCCAGAATCTACAATGAACTCAAACAAATTGACAAGAAAAAAACAAAGAACTCCATCAAAAATGGGTAAAGGATATGAACAGACACTTCTCAAAAGACGACATTTATGCAGCCAACAGACACATGAAAAAATGCTCATTGTTACTGGCCATCAGAGAAATGCAAATCAAAACCACAATGTGATATCATCTCCCACCAGTTAGAATGGCAATCATTAAAAAGTCAGGAAACAACAGGTGCTGGAGAGGATGTGGAGAAATAGGAACACTTTTACCCTGTTGGTGGGACTGTAAACTAGTTAAACCATTGTGGAAGACAATGTGGCGATTCCTCAGGGATCTAGAACTAGAAATACCATTTGACCCAGCCATCCCATTACTGGGTATATACCCAAAGGAATATCAATCATGCTGCTATAAAGACACATGCACACGTATGTTTATTGCAGCACTATTCACAATAGCAAAGACTTGGAACCAACCCAAATGTCCAATGATAGACTCGATTAAGAAAATGTGACACATGTATACCATGGAATACTATGCAGCCATAAAAAATGAAGAGTTCATGTCCTTTGTAGGGACATGGATGAAATTGGAAATCATCATTCTCAGCAAACTTTCACAAGAACAAAAAACCAAACACTGCATATTCTCACTCATAGGTGGGAATTGAACAATGAGAACACATGGACACAGGAAGGGGAACGTCACACTCTGGGGACTGTTGTGGGGTGGGGGAAGGGGGGAGGGATAGCATTGGGAGATATACCTAATGCTAGATGATGAGTTAGTGGGTGCAGCGCACCAGTATGGCACATGTATACATGTGTAACTAACCTGCACATTGTGCACATGTACCCTAAAACTTAAAGTACAATAATAATTAAAAAAACCAGCTAAAGGAAAAGAAATATTTTGAGAACATTGAAAATATCAAAAAAAGAATGATAATCTTCTAAAAGCTATAAAACTGAATGAGGAAACTTTAACAAAAGAGGTATTTCACTACAATGAACAGCTTAGCATTTTGACAACTGAGAATAAAATGCTTGGTTTTAAACTGGGGGATGTAAAGCTCCACAAGGAAAGACTGGAAGCAGAAATTCAATCATATAATTGTAGACTGGCCACTGCTGTATATTATTGTGACCAAAGTGAGAAAGCAAAAAGAGACCTTTTTCCAGAGAATAAGACATAAATAGGTTCATTTACAGGAGAAAATGAAGTTTGATATGCCTACCCTAAAAGGTAACGGTGAGGTTCTTTCTGAACAACTCTCTAATGCTGACAGTAAAATTAACAGCTTAAAAATTAAGCTCCATCACACAAGATAAATGCTCAGAGAAAGGACTTCAGTTTTAGAACATTTCCAAAGAGATCTATGCCAAACACAGACAGTGCCAAAAGAAAGAAATTGAACAAATGTGTCAAAATGAACAAAGCAGAGTAAATAAATATACTGGAGAGCAGAAACCTATGAAGACAGATTTTCTCAACTACAAAGTGAAAATAATTTGCTTTGGCAGCAACTGGATGATGCTGACAAGAAAGCTGAGAGTCAAGAAAAGACAATCAGTACTATCCAAGAGCAATTCCATGCTGTTCTCAGAAATCTTCTAGCTGAGAGTATAAAGTCTTCTGCTGCAAGAGGAAAACGAGGAGATAATCAATGTACGTAATCCCTTGAAAGAAAGAATATATCAATGTGAAAAAAGAGAAAGTGGGAAAAAAGTAAGTATTAACAAAGATATTTTTCAAACTTCCTGAAGGAAAATTTAAAGTAATATTTGGTTATGGTAAATGCTATATGTATTTGAATATAAAAATATGTAGACCATAAAATATATTTGCTGTACGGCCTAGAAACATACCAGCAAAAAAAGGTACACCTGAAATTTGCCGTATTTTGAACAACGAAATTGTATCACCTTTGAAATTTTAAGACTTTAATTTACAAATTGTTACTATATATAGACTAATAGTTCTAATGTAGACTTCTGCTGAAATAATTTTAATATCTCTCTGTGGACTAATTTTAAGACCATGATGAGACAGATAAACAGAAATGCCTTTTACCTGAAATGAATTTTTTGAAATTAAGATTCAATCATGTGGGTTACTTTGACAGTTATTTCCAGATTTCCCAGGTGAACTGAAATATACTGTTGTATCTCATAGTACTTTTTTAAAGTAGTTTTTATGTATTTATGTTGGTGTAGTTTTATTTTTATTTATACTGATTTGACTTAAATCTGAGACTTTAAGTCTCACATTATTGTTATGACCTCTCAATTATTTGAAGGCATTTACTTTTTATAAAATCGTTATTTGGAACAGATGTGAATTTCCAGCAAAACCATATTTGATTTAATCTTACCTCTGGTGTTTATAATTTTAATGTTCTTAAAAGTAATTTGCTCATGATTTTTATCTTATGGCTCAATGACTGTCATTTGGAAATAACCTTGTCCAGTACAAAGATAATTGTGGTTGTCTGCAGTTGCTTTGTTTAGCATTGGGTTTTCATTTTCAAACTAATGAGGGATGGCAGAATTCACATATGGTTGGAATGGAGTGAGTAGGGGAGAGAGTTATAGGAACTGAGGTAAGGGAGGGAGGTGGAGTCCAGGTTACCTAGGGCCTCCAAATGTCATTGGAATTTTACTTTTATTCTGAGGTAGAAAGCTATTACAAGGATCTGAGCAGGCAATTGAATATGTGAGGAGTGGGGAGGTTTATTTGAGGTTCTGATAAAAATGAGGAAAGACATTTTACACTCCAGCATTTTCCACCACTAGTCCCACCCACATACCGAATTTTTGGGACTTCAGTAGGTTGTTAAGCATTGTAAATGTATCAGGGATTAATGAATAGTGGGCTGATTCTGTCATCTAGCAGAATACTGATTTGGAAGGAATATAACACCTGTGTCCTTAACTGAATTCAGTAATAAGAATGTATACACATGAGGAAAAGAAGGTGAATCCATGTATGTGGTGCTGTTTTTCAAAGTATATGTTGAATGTTATGATCATGATTTAATAATAAGGTGATATATGAAATCAGTAACGAAAATATCTTAACAAGTAATTATGAGACAACTTCTACAAGAACCGGCTGATACCCTGAAAAAAAAACCTGTCAGAGCCTTCCCTAGAGGCTACACCACATTGTCACATTAATTTAGAAGAGACACAAGATTCAAAGAAGGAATTAGGTAAAATCAGAGTCAAGTATGTATGAAATGTAACATGCCAACAGTTAATCTGTAGGTGGTGGAGGAATATATAATGTTGTAGGATGCTAATTGCAGTGGATAGATTTCTTTTGTATTTTCATTACAATTAATTTTATTATCTTTATCATGCACTTATTTCTTCTGACTTTTCAGTCTGTCATGTTTTTCTCACAAGTATGTACATTTTAAAGATAATATTTACCCTTAAGAAAGCTGGGAATTATACATCATTCCTCACAGAAGTTGAGAGACGTTTTTTGTGTGTGTGGAACAGTATTTTTCAGGGATTTCTCTGTTGCCATGTTGAGGCAAGCCAGATTACATCAGAGGATAATGTTTAATAGAATGCTCCAGAAAAGCATCTTATTGCTTATCTTACTTTCTTGAATGGGTGCAGAATCTTTGTACATTTATTGCATGAATTTTAGGATAACTTGTACAGAAAGGCCATTATATTTTTCTCCAAAATGCATATGTTTTAGGTTAATTTACAAAGTACTTGAAATGTTAGGCATTCCCTTCTTTTTTCTTTCATTTTAAGTATATTGTAAAAGCATGGAAATGCTCAGTTTGTGTAGAGTATATACATCCAAATTAGAGGATTAAGAAACGTATCTAGATCCTACCATTGGGATTTTAAAAGACAATTGTATTGATGTATAATTTGAACACCATACAGTTCACATGGTCTCTTAGTATATTCACAGAGTTGTATAGCCATCACCACCATCAATTTTAGAACATTTTCATAATCCTAAAAAGAAACAGTGCATCATTTTGCTATTATCCACCAGTTTGCCCTTCCTCAGCTCTAGGGAACCACCAGCCTACTTTGTCTTTATAGAGTTGCCTATTCTGGACATTTCATATCAGTTGAACCACACAATATGTGGTGGTCTTTTGTGATTGGGTTCTTTCACATAGGATAAGGTTTTAAGGTTCATCTGTGTTGTAACATATGTCAGTACTCAATTCCCTCTTATTGCTGAGTAATATTCCACTGTATGGATGTATCAGTCATTTTATTTACTCATTCCTCAGTTGTGGACCTTTGAATTGTTTCCATTCTTTGGCTGTTAATCATGTCTGCTTTTATGTACAAGTTTTTGTGTTTTCATTTCTCTTGGGTGTATACATACAAGTGGAATTGCTGGGTCATATTGTAAATCTATATGTAACCTTTTGAGGAGCTGCCAGTCTGTTTTCCAGAGTGGCTGTATCATTTTACATTCCTATCAGAATTGTGTAAGGGTTCTAACTTCTCTATATCTTTGCCAACATTTTTCACATTTTTGATTAAGAAAAGATTTCCTCTTAGTGGTGTGAAATGATACCTCATTCTGGTTCGATTTGCATTTCCATAATTCCCTATGTTACCTCATTTTGGTTCAATTTGCATTTCCCTAATGATTAATTACTTTAATCATCTTTTTACGTGCTTCGGAGTGACTTGTGTATCTTCTTTGGAGAAATGTCTATTAAAATGCAGCCTATTTTTAAATGTGGTTGCCTTTTTGTTTGTGAATCCATAAGATCCTTAACAGATATGATTCTCAAGTATTTTGTTTCACTCAATAGGCTTTTTTAAAACTTTCTTGATGATGTCTGTTCACGTGCAGGCATTTCAAATTTTGATAGTCATTAATCTTTTTTTGCAGTCACAAAGATTTATGTCTATGTTGTCTTCTAAAAATTTTATAGTTTTAGCTCTTATATTTAGTGATTCTATTTTGAGTTAATTTTAGATACAGCATATGCCAGGAGTCTATTTTTATTCTTTTGCATGTAGATACCCAGTTTTCCCAGCACCATTTGTGGAAAAGACTATTCTTTTAAACAAATTAATATTCTTTTTTAAGTGTTGTTCTTTTTGGCACCCTTGTTGAAAATCAATTGACCATAAATGTGAGTTTATTTTTGGATTCTCAATTCTAATATGTTGATTTATGTCTACTGTTATGCCATTACCAAAGCAAATTTTAGAATTGTTTTCCAATCGTGTTACTTATTATTACCAATTGCCTAAAGTAAGAATAGAAATTCAAGTACTAGGTTGCCTTTAATTTCACTGTTTGCTTCTTGAAGGAACATGTGGTCAGCTTGTATTATGGTAACTTCATGCTTAACCTTTTGAGGAGCTGCCAGTTTGTTTTCCAAAGTGGCTGCACCACTTTACATTTCCAGCAGCATTGTATAAGGGCTTTAATTTCTTTACATTTTTGCTAACACTTATTTTCTATCTTTTTTATTGAACAAATATTTCATTCTGTGGTGTGAAGTGACACCACATGGTGGATTTTATTTATATTTTCCTAGTGACATTAAGCATCGATTAATGTGCTTATATCCATCTTTTCTTCTTTGCAAAATTTCTATTCAAAATCTTTGCCCATTTTTAATTGGGTCATCTTTTTATTTATGAATTGAAAGGTTCTTTATATATCCTAGATATAAGTCCCTTATCAGATATATGCTTTCCAAATATTTTCTTCTACTTGTTGACTTGACTTTTCACTTTCTTGACTGTTTTCTCACACACAGCATTTTTCAGTTTTGAAGTCCATTGAATCCATTTTTCCTTTGGAGTCAGAGCTAAGAAAACACTGCCAAATGTAGTTACAAAGACTTATGCCAGTGTTTTCTTCTGAAAGTTTTAGAGTTTTAGCTGTTACAGTTAGCTGTTTTATTTTGAGTTAATTATTAAATATGGTATTTAGTGAGAGTCCAACTTTATTATGTTTTTGCATATGGATACCCAGTTGTCCCAACACCATTTGTCTAAAAGACTATTCTTTTCCCATTTCATTGTTTTGTTAACCTTGTAAAAAATCAATTGACTGTGAATACGCAGGTTTATTTTTTAATGATCAGTTCTTTGTTTATGTCTATTCTTATGCCAGGGCCAAATTGAATTTAATAAGTTTTTTTCAATCACGTTGCATATTACCAGTTGTCTTATGTCATAATAAATATTAAATATAGTGGAACATCTTTAACTTCAACTTCTGCATCTCCAGAGAGTCTGTGGTCAGCTTATACTTTACTTATCCTAAAACATGATGAGAAGTCAGGCTTACAAGACACAATTCATTTCTTTTTTTTTCCTCCATTCAAGTCTTTAGTCTCTTATCCAGTGCCTCCCTCTGTAGTTTCATTTTCAGTAAATTTTGGTCACAGGATCCACTGACATAGCCTACTATTTAGTGCATTATGTCTTATTAACTGATTATAATTCATAGAATCATCCATAGATGCTTACCATCTAGAAAGGAGAAGTTAAAGTCTGAGCTGCCAGCTTTCCTCAGTGGAAATCAAGTGAAGTTATCATCTTTCAATTCGCAGATCCTTTTTCCACCTGGTAGCTGGTTCTCTTGTGTAGCACTGTGGCTGATCCTTTTCTTGGTGCAGATCCTGCATTCTCAGAAACCACAGTTCCCTGTATTGACCTCGTTTTACTGAAACAGAGATGCACAGCTGTGCTTTCTAGCTTAGTAGAAGATTCTTGGAATAAAAAGTTTAACTCATTGCAAGAAAAATATTTAGGAGTTGCAGCGCTTAAAAATCTGGTAATGTTCGGGAAATTTATCAGTAGTAGATTAGTAATTTGAATTTTAAAATTTCAGAGTCAACTTGTGTGCTATAGAGAAGCGTTGTGGTATAACATAGAGATGGGATGGTCTTAACTTCTCCATACAAACAAGCTTGAAGTAAGGATGAAGGAGAAATCGCATTTGATTTCTTAACACTCAAGGCACACTACATTTATTTTACTTCTGTGAAGATTAAAAATAATTCCATCGTGTTCTCCTTGTTTCCCCACTGAGTAAAGGAAAATGAAAATGGAATACTAGATTGATTAATAAATGCTCAAAGCTGCTTACTTTTAGAATTTTTAGTTAATTGAAATCAGGTAAACTGTCTGATTTTGGTTATTTAACCAAGTAGTTCTAGTTGTTTTTCCAAATCACGTCTTCTTGCTTTCCAGTCTTATTTCCTAACTTGAGGGGAAATTCTAAGGAGACACCCTTGCCTTGTTATCAGAGTTCATAATTGAAGGGAGTTTTAGGAAAAGTTCATCCTCAGGAACTTATGTCTCCCAGTTATCTGCTGCTTCTCAATAATGCTTGTCATCAATAAATTAATCTCAACATTTATTTGATTCTACTTTAAAAGAGACTCTTTTCTGCTGCGTAAGTTATGTTTCCTGTTGTCTCTTTTTTAAAATCATTTTTTTCTGACAATTGCCCAGAGTTTAGTGGCTTAAAAGAGAAAGATTTAGGGCTGGGCACGGTGGCTCATGCTTGTAATCCCAGCACTTTGTGAGGCAGAAGTGGGTGGATCATGAGGTCAGGAGTTCAAGACCAGCCTGGCCAAGATGGTGAAACCCCGTCTCTAATAAAAATACTAAAATAAGAACAACATTTATTTTGCTCATGAATCTGTGGCTTGGAAAAAGCTTGGCCAGTACAGCTTGTCTCTGCTTCCCTCAGCTTCCCTAGGAACAGCTGAATGACTGGGGAAATGGAATCATCAGATGCTTTGTTCAACCGTGTGTTTGATGGTTAATGCTGGCCATTGGCTGGAACCTTGGTTTGGGCAGGCAGCATGAACACTGACACTGGCACTCCCAGGCTCTCTTTGTGGCCTGAGCTCTCTCTTGGTCTGGGGGCTGGGTTTGAAGGGAAAGCAGTTGGAGATAGAGAAGCCACATGGAATCCCTTATTACTGCATTCTTTTCATTAGAAGGAAGTCAGTAAGGTTGGCCCGTATTCTATTTTTTTAGTGGGATGAATTTATCTTCTCTTTTGTTTTTAATTGACATGTATATACAAAATTATGAGTTATAAAGTTATATTTTGATACATGTATATAGTGTGTAATGATCAAGGTATTACTAGCATATTTATTACCTCAATCATTTTTCAAAAAGTCTTCCAGCTTTTTGAAAATATACAATAAATCATAGTTAAGCATATTCACCCTACAATGCTACAGGACACCAGAACTCATTCCTTTTTTATAACTGTAATTCTGTATCTATTAACCAGCCTCCCCTCCCTTACTTCCTTGAGCTTTTTTGTTGTTGTTAAGAGACAGGGTCTTGCTAGTCTAGTCTGGGCTCTGGGCAACTGCAGTCACCCAGACTATAGACAATGATTTGATCATAGCTCACTGCAGCCTCAAACTCTTGGGCTCATGTGATCACCCCACCTTAGCCTCCTGAGCAGCCAGGATTATGGGTGTGCACCACTGCACCTGTCTGATTTTTTACTTTGTAGAGATGAAGTCTCATGATGCTGCCCAGGCTGGTCTGGAACTTTTGGCCTCAAGCAGTTCTCCTGCCTTGGTCTTTTAAAGTGCTAGGAAATTGCAGGCATGAGCCATGTTGTCCAGCCTTCAATTTTTCTTTAGCTCCCACACATGAGTGAGAATGTGCAGTATTTTTCTTTCTGTGCCTGCACTTAACATTCTCCAGACTCATCCACGTGGCCACAAATAACAAGATTTCATTCCTCTATATGTGGAATACTATTCCATTTTGTATGTATACTACATTTTTTTGTCCATTTGTTGATGGACATATAGGTTGATTCCATACATTAGCTGTTGTAAGCAGTGCTACAATAAATGTACGAGTACAGTTATCCTTTTGATCTTTTGTTTTCGATTGGCTGAATACTCAGTAGTGGGTTTGCTGGATCCCTCAGCAGTTCCAATACTGGTTTTTTGAGAAATACTCATGTTGTTTTCTGTAGTGGCTGCACTAATTTACCTTCCTACCACCAGCATATAAGAGTTTACTGTTCTCTGAAACCTTAACTGCATTTGTTATTTTTTGTCTTTTCAATGATAGTCATTTATTTGAACTGGAGTGAGATTATACCTCGTTGTAGGTTTGATTTGTGTTTCCCTGAGGATTAGTGATACTGAGCATTTTTAAATGTATTTATTTGCCATGTGTATTTCTTTTTTTAAAAAAGAAATGTGTATTCAGATCTTTTGCCTTATTTTGAATTCAGATTTTTTTTAATGTCAAGTGTTTGCATTCTTGTATATTTTGGATATTAGTCCTTCATTAGATGAATAGTTTGAAAGTATTTTCTTCCATTCTACAGGTTTTCTGTTTACTCAGTTGTTTTCTGGGCAAAAGCTCTTTAGCTTAATGTGGTACCATTTGTCTATCATTTGTTTTTTGGCTATGCTTCTGATGTCTTATCCATAAAAATCTTTGTGCAGACTAATGTCCTGAAGCATTTTTCCTATATTTACTACTAGTAGTTTGATAATTTTGGGCCTGACATTTAAGTCTTCAATTCATTCTGAGTTTATTTTGGTATTGGTGTTAGATAGGAATCTATTATCATTGTTCTCCATATGTATATTCAGTTTTCCCAGTGGCATTCATTTGAAGAGGGTGTCCTTTCCCCAATGTATGTTCTTGGCATCTTAGTCCAAAATCAGCTGGCTGTAAATATGTGGATTTATTTCTGGGTGGTGTATGCCATAGACTTTACCCCAAGAATCATTACTTCTTAAAATGCAATTCAAATTAACATAAAACATTTGCATTTTAGGGAAAGGCTTATGACATTAGAATCCTTATTTACAGGATTCATTATTTTGTCTCTTTTTTTTGAGATATGGTCTTTGTCTGTTATCCAGGCAGAAGTGCAGTGGTGTGGTCATAATTCACTGCAGCCCTGAACTCTGTGTCCAAGCCACCCTTTTGCCTCATTCTCCCAATGAGCTGGATGTACAGGCATGAACCACCATGCCTGGATAATTAAAAATAATTTTTTTGTAGAGATGTGGAGTCTCACTATGTTTCTGTGGGTGCTCTCAAATTCCTGGCCTCAAGTGATCTTTCTGCCACAGACTCCTAAACTGCTGGATTACAGGCATGAGCCACCATGCCTAGCATAGAGTGTTATATTATTTTCAGTGTCTTATTCTGAGAGCCATTTTTTGACTTTGGCCTAAATATCTTAATATGATATCTCTGAAACTTTTTTTGACAAATTATGGGGAATGATGATGAGGGAAGAGGTTTATAAACTTTCTCCTAAGAGATAACTTAGAGCCATTTAAGGAGGAACAAAAAGAAACAATCAGAATAATAAAAGATCAAGTGCAAAAGTTCTGCATCAAAGATGATGATAGTAAAGAATATATTTTTGTGACTCATGGTGGTCTAATTTTGTTCTTGAATTTCTGAGTAATTTAAGGGTTAACATTTGAGGAATCTGCTACATTACTGGTAATATTTTATTCCAAGTAAATGTATTTCAAAAATTTTATTGGTTTATTATTAAACCAAAATTTTTATTGGTTTTATTATTCTCAGCTACTTAATTATCAAGCTGTATTATTTCATTCATGCAGTTTGATGATCTCACAGCAGAATTGGAAGCTGTATCTTTACAATGTGTCTATTTGGCTGAAAACAATCAAGTTACTCAACAGGAGTTATCTATGAAAAAAGTACAACAGGAATGTGAAAAACTTGAGGAAAATAAAAAGATGTTGGAAGAAGGCATGACACACATGGAAAAATATGGTAGAACTTGGTAAAGTACAAGAATATAAATTGGAGCTAGAAGAAAAAGCAATGCCAGCAATAGAAAAAAAATAGAAGAAATCCATTAACAGGTTAGTTTTTAAAGTCAGGTAAGTTTATCTGTAATGTGCTTTCATTTATTTCACTGCAAATTACATTTGAGATATTATATGTATTGTGTTTACTCTGCCTCTCATAGCAATTTGTAGAGTTCTAGAAACAGGTGGCATCTGTGTTTTTCTTTTAAATATTTAAATTTCCATCATTATTATAACAAAATTGATCTTTCAGAGTAATGATTCTCACTATAGACTCACTTGATTGTTAAGACCTGTAGGCATAAGACTATTAGGAAAAGAGAAGATTGTGATTTAGAAATTAAATGATACTTTTGAATTGGTCTTAAGCTACATTGTTCATTGTTCAGTTTTTAAAATTATAAATAGATTCTATTACTTTTTAAATGACCAGATTGCATTAATACTAACACTACTAAACATACACTCATAGAAAATGGAATAAGCTTATTAATTTGTTTTGAAAGCATAATTTAGTGAGATGCCTTCAGGAGATTAGCAGAAAGTGAATGCTAACTTGACAATATAATTTTGGAAAATAATGTCAGTAAATAATCTTACCTTTAAAATGTTAGTCAGGGAGAGTTTCTGTGTCTCCTTCCTCTCTCTCTCTCTCTCTCTCTCTCTTTCTTTTGTATGGCTTTTTTTTCCTGAAAAAATCTCATGTAGTTAACTTGATCTATTAGTTTTTTTCACTAAGTATTTTTGAATCGTTATAATTAATAAAGTGATCTTGTTATAAAATTACTTGTCAGAATTTCCCTAAGTAGAAATATTAATGAGTTTAATTTACTTTTTGGTACATCACAACCTAAACCCAAAGTGTCAAGTACTACTGCTACTCTGGGTATATCCTGGCCCTCAGGCATGGAACTGTACTTGATTGTGATCTTTAGTATTATCACTATAGGGCACCTTAAGAAAGACTATTCTGTGTAACATTTTCAAACTACAGAAAGGCGTTCTTGTGAAATAGGGAATAATTATTACAGGAATGAAAGGAAGTGTGATTCACAAAGTGGTTTCAAAATAACACCTTGTTCAGCCTGAAGGGGTGTGTGGAAGACAGAAAGAAAAAACCCCATCTCCAGTGCCTTGGTCACAATGTTAGGGGCTAATTGTCTTCAGAGATGCTTTAGTTCTTTTTGATCACCAACCAAGCCATCTACTTCTCTACTATGAGTTGTTGCTCAGAATTATTCATCATTGCCAAATGCTTAATTGTTCCTAGATAATGGGTGAAATGTACAAGGGTGAAACCTGAAACTGGTTTACTAAACACAAGTATTTCTAGCGGTTTTTTTTTTTTTGGTTCATTTTAGATTTCTTAAATGTATATTATTTAAGGAGTACAGCAAGACGTTTTGATATAATTATTTATAGTGAATTGGTTCTTATAGTCAAACAACTTAACATATTCATTTTGTCACATAGTTACCCTTTAAATACAAGTATTTCTAATAGAATCTTCCAAATCTTACAAGTAGAGTCATTTTAGAAAGCAGCAAGTGTTACCTGTTCAGCCCCACATTACTGATAGCCATTTCTCTTCCCTCTCTACTTTGTTTGAATTGCTTATTCAGTAGAAATCACCCTAGAAACACATGTACTTCTTTTGAACCACTTTAAAATTATAATTGGTTACAACAGATATGCTCTCACACATCTTCAGTGAGAAAACACTTTAGTGGGTAATTTGGTTTACTCTCTCAGCAACTTTTAAAAAAGTGGAAGTCATTAAGACTCATTTAAGGAAAAATGAAATACTAAGCATTTGTCTTTGCTATCTTCACAGATCAAATAAGAAAATAACAGTGATCAGCACCAAGCTCCATATGGAGAAAGAGTGGATGAAAGCTTTTCTCAGTGCTCTGTCTATGAGGCCAGGCTCAGAGCCACCTTGTGTTGAAAATCTTAATAGTATAGGACTCAACAGAAAATGTATTCCCAAAACACCTGTAAGAATTCCTACTTCAAGCCCACAGACTTCAAATTACCTTTTCTCTTTTGGGTTTTATTTCACTAATAATATTCTTATTTTTAATTTGGTGAAATACTGAGTTGTTCAGTCGACCTATGCATGTTAAGTAAAGATTATAGTTAGCCGTATTAACACAGAAAGGAAATGGGAACTTTACTTTTTTTTTAAATTCCCCAGAGCTCTAATTTTCAAGAGACACCCATTTGCTAACTTTATTCAGTAAATGTAAATAAACTGACACATTTCAACTTTCTTTAAAGGCTGCATTTAAGTTAGATTTTAGAAATTGCATGTTATTGCCTAATAACTGAAGGTATACTTTGAGACGCTTTGGCTTACGCTCTAATTGATTGTAGTTTGGCTGTGGTTCATGCCACTTTTAAGGTTTCTTTGTACCATCTCAACTCTTCCCACCCATACTCACAAGGGAATGATTGGCATCCAAACACTTAATCACACACGGGTATTTACTATTTAATAGAATCCAAAATAAGTGCATTTTATGAATTAAATAAACATAAAATACTAAAAGATTCATTTCCGTTTTTATTTTAAAAGCCTTGTGCTCTTCTTACATAAGAGTACATCCTCTGACTATAAAAATCCTGGAAGTAAACCTAGGAAATATCCTTCTGGCCATAGTTCTTGGCAATGAATGTATGGCTAAGTCCTGAAAAGCAATTGCAAGGATAACAAAAATTGACAAGTGTGATCAAATTAAACTAAAGAGCTTCTACACAGCAAGAGAAACTATCAAGGGATTGAACAGGCAGCCTACAGAATGGAAGAAAATATTCACAAACTATGCATACAGCAAAGGCCTATTATCCAGAATCCATAAGGGACCTAAACAAATAAACAAACAAAAAATAACTCCATTAAAAAATGGGCAAAGGACATGAACAGACACTTTTCAAAAGAACACATATAAGTAGCCAACAAACATATTAACAATTGCTTATCACTAATCATCAGAGAAATGCAAAACAAAACACCAATAAGATACCATCTCACACCAATCAGAATGAATATTGTTAAAAAGTAAAAAAAAAACTGGTGTTGGGAGGATTGGAGAAAAGGGAACAATTACACACTGTTGGTGGCAATAAAAAATTAGTTCAGCTGCTATGGAGAGCAGTTTGGAAATTAAGAACGAAGAACGATCATTGGATGCAGCAACCCCATTACTATGCTGGGGGTATACCTAAAGGAAAAGAAATCATCGTAACAATAAGATGCATGCACATGTATGTTCCTTGCAGCACTATTCACAATAGTAAAGACATGGAGTCAACCAAGGTGCATCCAAGGTAGACTGAAAATCCAAAGTAGATTGGAAAATTTCACATACACCGTGGATTACTATGCAGCCATAGAAACAACAAAATCATGTCCAACATGGATACAGCTGGAATCCATTATCCTAAGCAAACTATCATAGAAACAGAAAACCAAATATCTCATGTTCTTACTCATAATGTGGGAGATAGGCATTGGGTTCACACTGTCATAAACATGGGAATAGTAGACACTGGGAAATAAGAACGGGGAGGGACAGAGTAGGCCAGGGTTGAAAAACTACTTATTGGGTCCTATGCTCACTACATGGGTGATGGGTTCAGTTGGACCCCAAACCTCAGCATTCCTCTATATACCTTTGGAAGAAACCTACACAGGTACCACCTTGATTTAGAATACAATCTAGAAAAAAATTTACTATAAAAAAGGTTACTGTAAGTGGAGAATAGAAATTTCTTTTTAAGGAAAAGTTTACTGAAGTGAAAAATGGATTAAACTTTTATAAAGGGCAGAATTTTGCTAAGAGTTTTGAAGCAATGTATTCATTGCAAAACATGACTTTAATTGTTTAACCTTTGTACTAATAAAACACCACCTTTCTAAAATTATTTACATACAATAGACCAATATTAATTTTATTTTTGTCAGATAAATCTAAACAGCATTACACAGATATATCCTCTATTATCTAAACTTAAAATAAGTAGAAATTTTATTTTATTTATGTGATTATTTTTCTATTTAAACAAGTGTTCAAGTTATGTGTAGTCACTAAATATACTAAAGGCCACATTTTGTAAGTGATATATTATTCTCATGATAATGTCTCTTGTTTAACTTAATTATTATTATTATTTTTATTTTAGATGGAGTTGGACTGTGTAGAACAAATAATTAGAGAAACAAAGAAAAGTATGTTGCCAAAATTTATTAATTAAATTTAGACTTATTTTAGAAATAAACTGTAAATAGCAAATGGCATTCCTTTTCATTGTTGGGTTAGTAGATACTATGTTATTCTTTTGTTACATACATCTAATGACAGATGTGAAAATGAAAACTTTCACAATGAAGAGTATACTTATGCACCATTAATTCATCATGTTCCATAGCTTAAAAAATTCCCAAGAAGTCTATGCATCCCTTTTTTACTGGCTCTACACTTTATTCACTTTTGCCATTCTCATGGAACTGTCAGCCAGCACACTCAAACAATTCTCAGCAAACAAAGGCATCATCAGGTTCTCAGGGTTCTGGTAGAGATTTAAGACCAACAGACCTCATGCTCATTTAGAAATACTCAGCTGAGCCATAATCATTCATAAGCAGTCACTTGACAGGTGACATTTTAAATTTTCTGTCATTTACTTTGTCATTGGCTTACTTTTGTTCTCAGGAAAAGTTCCAAATTTTTCACCATGGAATAAAAACACCTACATCAATGTGATTCTTGTCAAGTTACTCAGCCTTGTCTCTAGCCACTTACCACACTCTGCCCTTTGCTCTAGCACCAAACTGGATGGAGTGGAACTCCACAGGGTTCTTCCTCACCTCAGGCTCTTTGCCTTCATCTCTTCCCTCTATCTGGCAATCTTTTCCTCGTCCTTCAGGCATCAACCTACCTATCTTCTCCACCAGAAAGCCTATGATATTGACACAAAACTGGGATAGATGACCCTTCTGTGTGTTCCAGTAGTGCCCTGCTATATACCTGTCATGGCATCTATGACTCTATGTGGACATTGCCTGCCTGTCTGTTTTTTCAGATTACAGCATATGATTGTTGAGAGGTGGACCATACTATCTTCATCTTGTAATTCCAGTGCTGGTTCTAGTACCTTAGCACATGGCTGTTGAGTATGTGAATGAAGACTAAAAAGCTCTCGTATTTAACCACAATTGTAATTAATTCCATGTGTAAATACAAGCAAATTCTATTTAATAGTAATTTTGTATTATAATTGTACATACATATTTCTCATTCTTATTAACCCTGATAAAGTTCTGAACTGTTTATTTATTTATTTATTTATTTATTTATTTTGAGATGGAGTTTTGCTCTTTTTGTCTAGGCTAGAGTACAATGGTATGATCTCAGTTCACCGCAACCTCCTCCTCCCAGGTTCAAATGATTCTCCTGCCTAAGCCCTCCGAGTAGCTGGGATTACAGGAACGTGCCACCATGCCTGGCTAATTTTGTATTTTTAGTAGAGATGGGGTTTCTGCATGTTGGTCAGGCTGGTCTGGAACTCCTAACCTCAGGTGATCTGCCCACCTCAGCCTCCCCAAGTATGGGGATTACAGGTGTGAGTGACTGCACCTGGCCAACTCTTTAGTTTTTAAACTTACACATAGTTAACTGAAATGTTTTAGGTAAAGAACATAATTCTTTATTTTTCTTTCCAGCTGTTGCTGTGTTGGACATTTTCTCCCATCTGGTTTCTTCTTTAGAATCCACTGATGAGCAACAACTAATGAAGAGAATATCTAAACCATAAAATCTTAAGGAAAAAGTTTATGATTTAAAAGACCTAAAACATCTTAAAACTTTATTACTGATCTGTGTACATGACATTTTAATTGTTTCTCATAAAATATGTAACATCATGATCTTCACTAAAGTAGAATATGTTTGTATCATATGTGTGATGAAAATGTATATGGTATTTTAAATGATTTTTTAGCCTCTTTAAGTTTTAAGTTGATCTTGTAAATGAAAACCAGTATTGTTGAGTTTGACATACTGAAATTGCCCAGATTTCAGCTGTTTAAACAGCCAAACAATCAAGTCATCATTGATACTTCAGTAGAGGTCATTGATGGCTTATTGGCATTTTATAGCTTTTACTACTATATATAATAGGAGACTTGAGGAGTACCAGCCTGGTGTGTTCGTGCTAATATTACTATTTCCTTTTTTTCTTTTTTTGAGATGAAGTTTTGCTCTTGTCACCCAGGCTGGAGTGTAATGGCGTGATCTCGGTCACTGCAACCTCTACCTCCTGAGTTCAAGTGACTCTCCTGCCTTAGCCTCCTGAGTAGCTGAGGTTACAAGCACCTGCCACCACACCCAGCTAATTTTTTTTTTTATTTTTAGTAGAGACGGGGTTTCATCATGTTGGCCAGGCTGGTCTCGAACTGACTTCAGGCGATCCACCCACCTCAGCCTCCCAGAGTGTTACTATTTCCTTTTTGTAGTTCAACAGTATTTTGTGTGGAGATATTTTGAGGCTCTGTAAATATCTGGTTGCTCCTCAAAACCCACTAGATTTAGCATTTCATGGATGACTTGTGTTTGAGCAATTATTACTGTAATGATTGCCAAATGATTACTTTCTTATTCTCTCCTTTGTTCTACATGGAGAAATAAAACCAATACATAACCGAGAAGGGAAAGCTCAGGATTCTGGTCCTCAAAGGCCCCAAGATTAGGCCAGTGGTAGACATTTCAAGCTCACTTCATCTCTTTTTTATTTGTCCCCATTAGTCTGTCAGAACTTTTTAACTTTCTGGCACAAGATGCTCCAAGCTTATTTTGTATTTTCTCTGCCCCAGCCCGGAATGAGTGATTTTTCTTAGAAGCAGAGGTGGAGCCACCGAGGAAGCACAGGATGAGCATTCCGCAGCTCGCACTCACTGGTCCCCAGTAGGAAGAACCACTGCTGCATCCACTGAGGTACTAAGAAACTAGCAAAGAACCTTCTGACTGTCTCGGGACAGTCCTCATGTGGTCCTTGGCTCAGCCTGAAAGGTTCTGGATTAGTCTCCCTGAAGCCTCTGTGCTTTGTCTCTAGACCTGGGCTCTGCAGGAAGGGCCCTGGGAGACCAAGCAGCACAGGGTGTCTCATCTGCCAAATGTCCCTCCCTTCCTCCCACTCTGAGACTCAGGAATAGGCTAGATGATGTGTCCAGGCAGTGCCAGGCCACCTCACTGTCTCCTTTGAGATGGGCCCAGAGGACCTTGGGGGGTGAGTGAGAAGCTGGGCACATGGAGCCTGAGGCTGACTGTCCCTCCATGTGTCTTGGAGGAAAGGCCTTGTTCCAAGAAGACCCACAGGGCCTGAACTGTGGGCACACATGCAGGGAGGGATGGTCTGTGGGCTGACTGGGACATTGGAATGAGACTTTGAGCACTGCTGCTCAGGGGCCTGGTCAGTGGCCCATGGTCAGTGATGACCTGGTCATCAGGACCTGGCCAGTTGGGGCAGGATCAGGGACCTGGTTAGTGGTGGCCTCCTCAGTGAAGGCCTCATCAATGGGGACCTGGAGACCTAGTCATTGGAAGCCTGGTTAGTGGGGACCTGGTCAGTGGTGGCCTTATTAGTGGGGCCTGGTCAGTTGGAGCATAAACAAGGAAAAAGTAGTTGGTGGGATCTGTATACTTGGGGTCTGGTCAGTTGGGGCCTTAATGGGCTGGGACCTGGTCAGTGGGAGCCTAGTCAGGGGGGCCTAGCCAGCTAGGGACTAATTCATGGAAAATTGTTTAGTGGGATTCGGGTGAGCCGCAACCAGGTAAATTGTGGTCTTCTCAGTGGGGGCCTGGTCAGTGGAAAATTGGTCAGTGGAGTCTGGTCCATGGGGCCTATTAATGGGGGCCTAGTTAGGGAGAGATGGCCAGTGGGTACTTGGTCAGTGGGGACCTGGTAAATGGAAGAGTGGACATTAGGAACCTGGCTAGTGGGAACCTGGCCAGCTGGCCGCTGTATGACCCCAGGCAGGGGGTTTGTCTGAGGAACCTCCTTGCCTCCACTTGTAGGGTAGGTGAGTCAGGTCACCCTGGAGGGCTACTGGGAAGTGGACCTGAGAAGTTGTATTGAATCCAGCATTGCT
Source organism: Gorilla gorilla gorilla (assembly GCF_029281585.2). NCBI lineage: Eukaryota > Metazoa > Chordata > Mammalia > Primates > Hominidae > Gorilla > Gorilla gorilla. The sequence goes on along the minus strand of NC_073231.2, from coordinate 78,014,948 downwards.
GGGCAGACCTAGCACTTTACACACGACCTGGATTCCACCTAGGGAGGGTGCCAGCCCTCTGCTGTACCCAGTGCCCCTCCTCTGTTTGCATCCCCATGACCACCCAGGGTGGGGAGGACAGAGATTGGGGAGCTCCTGTGGAGACACTAATGCTGGCCCCAGGCCCTGGTGGTGACAGTGATGACGACCTGGGTGCACCTGTGAGTGGAGCACCTAGGCCTAGCCATAGAAGCAACACAAACACACACATGCACACAAAAACACACACACACATGCACAAACACGTTGCACACACACATCTCAGTTCAGGGGATAAGGGATACTGACTCTGTGCCCTGTTTATCCAAGCAGGCTCCCATTGTGATGGGTTATGTTGCCCCACGATGTCATCATTGCTGAGCCCCCAGTGCCTCTGTGTTGTGGAGCAGTTAGAGACACATGGCAGTGTCCTTGAGTGGCTCTGCGTGTGGGACCATTTTCTAGGTGATCACTCAGCATAGCTTACTGATCAGACTCAAGTGAATGGAACTTGCCCTCTTCCCTTCCTCCTGGCTTTGGAACAGTTGCTACCAGGTGGGTGGTTTTGCCCTCCAGACAGTTACTGAAAATAATCCCTGAGCACTCACTGGGTGCCTGTTCTGTGCTGACAGTCATCTCATTCATCCTAACAGCAATTCCATTCTGCATCTTCTCTGGACACCCCCAGGACCATCCAGGACAACCCTGCCTGACACCAGGCCTAGTGTGGCTCCATGATAACCAAGATGCAGGTCCAGAGACAATCCCCCTGCATGGTGCCTGCATCTGACTCTTCTTGGTGGGTAGTGATGATCACAACATGGAAGAAGCCAGGACAGCTTGCAGCCAGCTGCTGTGCAGCCCCAGATGTCTCCTGGTTCTTGGGAAGTAATTCTCAAAGGGGAAGCTGGTCACTTTGAGGTCCCTGGAGGGATGGGTGAATGTGGCATCCTGGCAACCCTGACAGCCAGCAGCATGCCATACATCTCACCTAACCTGTGGGACAGAGGCCCCCTCCAAGAGCACGAGGCCCCCTTCATACATGAAGCATCCTGTCTCAGGCCTCATCCTGAGCCCTAGGAGGGGAGGGGCACTGTGGGCCACCAGCAGCAGCCAGGATTACCACACGTGGGACTCAGTATTCTGTAGCCCTGGCCAGACTTAAAATTTGGCCCAAGACAGGACAATATCACTCGGAGCAGCATGTCGGTACTTGGGGTCTGTGCATGCCAGGCAAGGCCAACCTGGCTCAAAGAGCAATCAGCCACCTCTATAAGGGTGTCCCAGAAGCAGGTGGACCAGCCACCAACCTCACCCACTCAAGGAAGCAGGGATAGCCAGGTTCCCACAGCCTGAGTGGCCACTACGTAACAGCTGATGGAGTAGAGGCCTGAGGAAAGCAGATGGCACTGGGCCCTACCTCCAGGGTAGAGGAACTGATATATCTAGATTGGCAGTGTGTGAGGTTGGTGACTGGTCCACCTGCTCCTGGCACACCTTTGCAGAGGTGGCCGCTTGCTCTTTGAGCCAGTTTGGCCTTGCCTGGCATGCACAGGCCTCAGTGCAACAACTGTGCTGCAAATGGAGCCACATGGAGGAAATGAGCAGCAGGCTCAGGAGCAGGCTGTGTGCTGCCTTTGGGGCTCCAGTCCATGTATCAGGTCTCACACAGCACTGAGGGCTTCTTGGGTGCCAAGAGGCAGACCACAGGTCATTTTGAGGAGGACTTTATGTCCAGATGCAGAAAGGGCCCAATCTGGTGGATGAACCACATGCCAGCTTCTGGGTGCAGGCACAGTGCCACATCTTCCATCACTTCCTGATATGTGCCCCACCAGCACTGAAGAGACAGCCTGGAAACAGGACAATATAAAGGCTGAGAAGGGTGAGATGGTGAGTGCCAGCTTCCAAATGACCCTGAGTCCACCCCCATGGTAGCCTTCAACCTTTAGGAATTGAATGCTACACCAAGAAGATGGACAACAGGGCACTCAACTCAACTTCACAGCCAATGAGTTGACATGCAAGCAGATGATGGTGGCAGGCTTTAAGAAGGAGCATCAGAAGGCAGGCAGTTTTTCTTCAGCCTCAGCCAGGCCTTGGAGCTGGACCAGGCCATCCACTTCACCAGAGGTGCCAGCAACACCATCAGTGAGCTCTCTGCCAATCAGTCCCAACAAGGCCTGGACCCCATGATGCACCTGTTATTGTTGTCTCAGGGACATCAGTCCAACGTCCTGGACATCATCCATGTACTCAAGGAAGCTCTTGCCAAAGTCATGGAAAGCAGGCAACATGTGGCAGAAAGGAAGCAGAAGTGCAGAGGCTGATGACATCAGGATCACGGTAACAGGATTTATTTGGCCACTTTGGCTGAAATTCACCACTTCCATCCAACTAAATTGAGAGACTTGAAATCACAAATGCAGTATTTCTTGCAACAAGAGATACTATTTTTCCAAAAAGTCACCCAGGAATTGAGAGTGTTGAATGACTAGATATTCAACTGCGGACTTTTTCCAGTTCAAGGATACCTTCTACAGCAGAATAATAACACTATCAAAGAGCCAGTGCCAGCTATTGTGGTAGTACAAGTATTGTTTTGTGTTAGACTAAAACCCAGCTGAATATTGACTTGTGCAGGAAACAGTTAATATGGTGATAGAATAGAAACAGCACCAAACAAAATCATACTACAAATGCTTACACTACCTTTGTAACTTTTGGAAGAATGATAATACCATTTACTTCATTGCTTTTTGAAGTATGAATATTTTAGTGTATATGCTGTAGACCTTATATTTATGAAAAGTCTCAAAGAAGCTGGCTGGATAAAGCCTGCTGTAGATAGTTTTATACTGAAAGATTGATGATATGATTCAAATATGTGTCCCCACCAAATTTCATGTTGAATTATGTTTCCTAATGTTGAAGGTGGAACCTGGTATGAGGTGATTGAATTATGAAAACAAATTTCTCATGAATGGTTTAGCACCATCACTTTGCTACTCTCCTTGTAATCATGAGTGACTTCTTGTGAGATCTGGTCATATGCCACCTCCTTACTTTCCATGTTTTCCTCTTGCCATGTGAGAAAATTCAGTCTTTGTCTTCCACAATGATTGAAAGATTTCTGAGGCCTCCCAGAAGCAAAAGCCACTGTGCTTCCTGTACACTGCTGAATCAAGGGTCAGTTAAACCTCTGTTTCAAAATAAAGCACACAGAAAATGGCAAATGAGGATTGAACGATTGCTATGAAGATACCTGAAAGTGTGGAAGTAGCTTTGGAAGTAAGTAATGGGCAGAGGTTGGAAGATTTGAGATGGCTCAAGTGAAGACAGATAGATGGGAAAATTTTTGGACAATCTTAGAGACTGTTTAAATGGTTGTGACCAAAATGCTGACAGAAACATGGACAGTGAAGGCCAGGCTGAGAAAGGTCTCAGATTGAAATAAGAAGCCTTCAAGAAAATGTCTTCCTTTTGGATACGGAAATCTTACACAATGCCTGTACCACTATTGTACCTTAGAAGCAGTGAACTTGCTTTCTATTTCAGCACCTCATAGGCAAAAGAGACTGTAGCCTTGGCTCAGATGATACTTTCACTTTCTAACTTTGAGTTAATGGTGGAATGAGTTAAGAATTTGGGAGACTGTTGGCAAGGGATGATTGTTTTTGCAATATGAGAAGGACATTAAATTCGTGGGAGGGACAGAATAATATGGTTTGTCTCTACTTCCCTACCAGAACTCATACTCCCTAATGTTAGAGATGGGGCCTAGGTAGAAAAAGATTTAATCATAAAAGGGTGAGGGTGGATCCTTCATGAATGGTAAAGCAACATGACCTTAATGCTGTCCTCCTGATAGTGAGTTCTCATGAGATCTGGTTGTTTAAAAGGGGGTGGAACCTCTTTTCTTGCTCTGCCTTGCTCCCATTCTTGTTGTAGGAGATATCTCGTTTTCCCTAAGCTGTCTGGTGTGATTGGGAAGCTCCTTGACTCTTCCCAGAAACAGAAGACACAATGCTTCCTTTACAGCCTGCAGAACCCTCATTAAATTAAACCTCTATTATTTATGATAATACAGAAATCTGGTACTGCAGAGGGGAGCTGTGAAATGTCTTCAAGGCCTTTTCCCCTTTGATTTGGCTATCAGCACTGGGCTTCTTTATGTGCAAATTTCTGAAGACTTCTTGAATTTTTCCCCTTAAATGGGGTTTTGTGTTATTGCTACATAGTCAAGCTGTTACAGAGATACCTGAAAATGTAGAAGCATGTTCAGAAGTGGGTAACAAAGAATGGGAGAGTTTGGAGGGCTTAGAGGATGACAGAAAAATGAGGGCCTGGTGAGAATGATTTGATCATGAACAGGAGGTGGGTGAGAGTGGAAGAAAAAAGGGGTGGGTAGGATGGGGAGAAGTAGGTTGGCAGTAGGGTGGTGGGAGGGTGGAGGGTAGTAGGAAGGGGGAGTAGCCTGCTGCAGAGGCAGAGCCTCATGGAAAACCTCTATTAGGGCAGTGCACCTGTGGTTTTGCAGGGTGTAGCTTCCATGGCTGCTCTCATGGACGGGGTTGCTGTTGAGTGCCTGTAGCTTTTCCAGACTGAGGGTGCAAGCTGTTGGTGGGTATATGAATCTGGAATCTAGAGGATGCTGATCCCCTTTGTGGAAGCTCAAAGCCCACTATTTTCCTTCCGCACTTCCCTAGTAGAGGTTTTCCAAGAGGCTCTGCTTCTGCAACAGGCTTCTGCCTATAAACTGTGGTGGGTGAGGGTGGAGGGTGGATCCTTTACTAATGGGTAAGCATCAACTTCTTGATGCTGTCCTCATGATACAGAGTTCTCATGAGATCTGGTTGGATTACAGGGTGTGGCACCACTTTCCTCTCTCTGTCTTGCTCCTTTTCCTGCCATGTGACATATCTCCTTGCCCCTTGACCTTTTGGTATGATTGGGAGGTTTCCTGATTCCCTCCAGAAGTAGAAGCCACTATGCATCCTTTACAGCTTGCAGAACCATGAGCCAATTAAACATCTTTTCTTTATGATCATACAGAAAATATAGTACCTTGAAGTGGACCTAGGAAATGACTTCAAGGACTTTTCTCCATTTTCTTGGCAATCAGCAGTCAGCTTGTTTTCATGCAAATATCTGAAGCCTGGTTGAATTTTCCCCCTGAAAATGGATGTTTCTTCTTTTATGACATTCCCAGGCTGTGACAAAGCTGAAATGTAGAAGCAGGCTCAGAAGTGGGTAATGAACAGAGGTTGGGAGAATTTGGAGAGTTTAGAAGACAAGAAGATGAGGAAAAGTTTGGACCACTGTAGAGCATTTTACTAGTCATGTTCAGAAGGCTGACAGAAGCATGGATAGTGAAGGCCAGACTTTGAAAGTCTCAGATGAATATGAAAAGCTTACTGGGAACAGGAGCCAAGGTCACTTTTGTTTTGCCTTAGCAAAGAAGGTGTCTGCTAGGTGAACCTGCCCTGGAGATCGGTGAAAGTTTGAACTTGCTGGTGATCATTTGGGGTGTATCTAGTAGAATGAACTTCTAAGCAGCAAAGCTCAAGAGGTATCCTGTCTGCATCGAACAGCCTGTGCTCTTAGGTGTGATCAAAGAAATGACTTCAAGTTGGAAATTATACTTAAATAAGAAGCAGAGCTTCAAAGTTAGAAAAATCTGCAGCCTCCTTAAGTGGTCAAAAACGAAAGCTGATTTTCAGAGGGAAAATCCAAGAAGGCTGTAGACATTTACATAAAATGGAGTCCAGTGCTAATAGCCAAGACAATGGGGAAATGGCCTTGAAGGCATTTCAGAGACCTTTGTAGCAGCCCTTGCTGTCACTGGCCCTGAGGACTGTGAAAGAATAATGGTTTCCTGAAACAGCCACATGGCCTCACTGCTGTGTGCAGCCTCAGGACACTGCTGCCTGCATCCCTGCAGTGCCAGCTTCAGCTCTAGCAATGGCTGAAAGATGCACATGTACAGCTTGGGTCACAGCTTTGGGGCCTGCAAGCTATAAGCTTTGGTGGCTTCCACATAGTGTTCAGCCAGCGGGTGTGTAGAGCATGAGACAAGAAGCTTTGGAGCCTTTGTATAGATTTTGGAAGAAGTATGGAAATGCCTGAGTGTCCAGGCAGAAGACTGCCAAAGAAGGAGAGCCTCATGGAAAACCTCTACTAGGGCAGTGCAGAAGGAAAATATGGGGTTGGAGCCCCCACACTGGAGGCCACCACTCTCAAAATCTCAGATTCATACATCCCAACAGCTTGTACCCTCAGAGGGGAAAAGCTACAGGCACTCAACACCAGCCTAGCCCATGAGAGCAGCCAAGGTCACTAAACAGTGCAAAGACACAGGTGCAGGTCTGCCCAAGGCCTTGGGAGCCCAGCCCTCACACCCCTGTGCCCTGGATTTGGGACAGTGAAGCAAAAAGGATGATTTTGGAGCTGTAGGATTGAATTACCTGACTGCTGTGTTCTGGAATTTCATGAGGCCTGTAAGTCTCATCTGCTTTTGCTCTTCTTTCTGGCAAAATTCTTCCTTTTGGCTGGGAATGCTTACCCATTGCCTGTGCAACCATTGTACCTTGGAAGTAGATAACTTGCTTTATATTTCAGAGGCTCATGGGCAGAAGGGACTGTAGCCTGTGTCAGATGAGATTTTAAGCTATAAACAATTATGTAAATGCTGGAAAGGGTTAAGATTTGGGGGACTGTAGGGAAGGCAACATTGTATTGTGCAATGTGAGGAGGACATGAGATATTGGGCGCCAGGGCAAAATAATATGATTTTGCTCTGTGTCCCTACCAAAACTCATATGGAATTGTCATCGGGAATGTTAAAAGTGGGGCCTGGTGGAAGGTGATGTAATCATGGATGAGAGTGGGGGTTGGAAGTTGGGAGGTGGTTGGGAGAATGGCAGGGATTATGGTGGTGGGGGAGGGAAAGGTCCGGGTGGTGTGAATCCTTCACAAATGGTTAAACACCATCTCCTTCATGCTGTTCTCATGATAGTGATTCTCATGATGATTTTGGAGCTGTAAGATTGAATGAATAGTGGCTGGCTGGATTTTGGGCTTGCATTGGGCCTGTGGTCCCATTTATGTTATTTTCCTGGGAAATTTCTTCCCTTTGGATTGAGAAAGCTTACCCAATACCTGTACCATCATTGTACCTTGGAAGAAAAGAACTCCTTTTTAAATTCAGGGACTCATTGGCAGCCTTATCTTATATGAGATAATGAACTTTTTACATTTGAATTAATGCTGAAATCAGTTAAGATTTTTGGAAACTTTTGAAAAGAAATGATTGTATTTTGCTCTGTGAGAAGGACATGAGATTCAGAAGGGTCGAGGTGAGAATAATACGGTTAGGGTATTTGTCCCTACCAAAACTCATGTGGAATTGAAATCTCAAATGCTTGAGGTAGGGCCTGGTGGGAGGTGATATAATAATGGAAGGGAGGGGGGTGGGTTGCAAGGAAAAAGGGGTGGGTAGGGTGGGGAAAAGTAGGTTTTCAGTAGGGTGGTGGGAGGGTGAAGGGTAGTAGGAAGCAGAGTAGCCTGCTGTAGAGACAGAGCCTCATAGAAAACCTCTACTAGGGCAGTGCACCATGGATTCACAGGGTTTAGCCCCCGTGGCTGCTCTCTTGGGCTGGGCTGGTGTTGAGTGCCTGTAGCTTTTTCACATTGAGGGTGCAAGCTGTTGGTGGGTCTATGAACCTGGGGTCTGGAGGATGGTGGTCCCCTGTGTGGGGGCTCCACACCCATATTTTCCTTCTGCAGTGCCCGAGTAGCAGTTTTCCAAGAGGCTCGGCCTCTGCAGCAGGCTTCTGCCTGAAAACAGTGGTGGGTGGGGGTGGGAGAAGATCCCTCACCCATGGTTAACCACCATCTTCTTGATGTGGACCTCATGATAGTTCTCATGAGATCTGGTTGTATAAAAGCATGTGGCACCTCTTTCCTCTTTCTGTCTTTCTCCTACTCCTGCCATTTGAAACATCTCATTGCTCCTCAGCCTTCTGGTATGATTGGGAGGCTTCCTGGGTCCTCCCAGAAACAGAAGCCACTCTGCTTCCTTTACATCCTACAGAAACCAGAGCCAATTTAACCTCTTTTCTTTATGATCACACAGAAAATTAGTACTGCAAAGTGGAGCTATGAAATGCCTTCAAGGCCTTTTCTTCATTATCTTGCCTGTTAGCATTGGCCTACCTTTTTTATGCAAAGATCTGAAGCTTTCTTGAATTTTCTCCCTGAAAATGGAGTTTTCTTCTTTTACCACATTGGCAGGTGTGACTAAATTAGCTGAAAATGTAGAAGCAGGTTCAGAAGTGGGTAACAGCCAAAGGTCAGAGAGTTTGGAGGGCTTTGAAGAAGATAGGAACATGACAGAAAGTTGGACCTATTGTAGAAACGTTTTAAATAATTATGATTAAAAGGCTGACAGATGTATAGTGAAGGCCAGGCTTAGAAGGTCTCAGTTGAAAATGAGGAAGTTATACTGGGAATAAAAGCCCAGGTCACTTTTGTCTTACCATAGCAAAGAACGTAGCTGCCTGGTGACCCTGCCCTCAAGATATGTGAATCTTTGATCCTGAGGGTAAAGATTTAGGGTGTATCTGGGTGGAATGAACTTCTAGGCAGCAAAGCTCAAGAGGTGTCCTGTCTGTGTCAAACAGCCTGTGCTCTTACATGTGACTGAGGAAATGACCTCAAGTTGGAACTCATGTTTAAATGAGAAGCTGAGCTTAAAAGTTTGGAAAATTTGCTGCTGGCCAAGTAGTCAAAAAGAAAAGCTGATTTTCAGGAGGGAAAATTTAAGAAGTCTTCAGAAATTTGCATAAAAAAGAGCCCAGCGCTAACAGCCAAGACAATGAAAAAAAGGCCTTGAAGGCATTTCAGAGACCTTTGCAGCAGCCCTTTGTGTCACAGGCCCTGGGGCCTAAGAGAGAAGAATGGTTTCCTGGGCCAGACCCATGGCCCTGCTGCTGTGTGCAGCCTCAGGACACTGCACCTTGCATCCCTACAGCTCCAGCTCCAGCTTCAGCCCTGGCTCAAAGATGCACAGGTACAACTTGAATCACTGCTTCAGAGGGTGCAAGCTATAAGCCTTGTTGGCTTCTGCATGGTATTAACCCATTGGGCACACAGAGCCCATGATGAGAGTCTTGGGATCCTCCTCAAAGACTTCAGAAGATGTATGGGAATGCCTGTGTGTCCAGGCAGAAGCCTGCCCAAAAGGAAGAACCTCATGGGAAACCTCTACTATGGAAGTGCAGGAGGAAAATATGGGTTGGATCCCCCACACTGGTTTGTCATTGGGAATGTTAAAGGTGGGGACCGGCGGAAAATGATTTAATCATGGATGAGAGTGGGGACTGGAAGGTCGGGGGTGAGGAGAATGGGAGGGATGATGGTGGGGGTGGGGGGTGAAATTTGGAAGTGTGGGGGGGATCCTTCAAAAATGGTTAAACACCATTTAATGCTGTCCTCATGATAGTGATTTCTCATAATTATTTTGGAGCCGTTAGATCGAATGAATACTGTCTTGCCGGGTTCTGGACTTGCATTGTGCCTGTGGTCGCTTTCGTGTTATTTTTGTGGGAAATTTCTTCCTTTTGATTGAGAAAGCTTACCCAATGACTGTACCATCATTGCACCTTGAAAAAAAATAACTCCTTTTGAATTCAGGGACTCATCAACAGAAGGGACTGTAGCCTTGTCTCAGATGAGACTTTGAGCTTTTAACATTTGAGTTCACGCTGGAATGAATTAAGACCTAGGAAACTTTTGAAAAGGCATGACTGCATTTTGCTCTGTGAGAACAACATGGGATTTCCAGGGGTCAAGGTCAGAATAACATGGTTTGTCTGTGTGTCCCTACCAAACCTCATGTGGAATTGTAATCTCAAACCCCAGAGGTGGGGTCTGGTGGACGGTGATTTGATCATGGATGGGAGTGGGGTGGGGGTGGAATGAAAAAGTGGTAGGTGGGGTGAGGAAGAGTAGGTTTTTCAGTAGGGTGGTGGGAGAATGGGGATAGTAGGAAGTGGGCGTAGCCTGCTGCAGAGGCAGAGCCTTATGGAAAACCTCTACTGGGGCAATGCACCTGTGGCTTTGCAGAATTTAGCTCCTGCAGCTGCCCTCAAGGGCTGAACTGGTGTTGAGTGCCTGTAGCTTCCTCACACTGAGGGTGCAAGCCATTGGTGGGTCTGTGAATCTGGTGTCTGGAGGATTGTGTCCTGTGCGGGGGCTCCAAACCCATATTTTCCTTCTGTATTGCCCAAATAGGGGTTCTCCAAGAGGCTCTGTCTCTTCCATAGGCTTCTGCCTGGAAACAGTGTTGGTTGAGGGTGGGGGGTATATCTTTCACCTATGGTTAAGCACCACCTTCTAGATGCTAACTTCATGATAGCGAGTTCTCATGATATCTGGTTGTATAACAGCATGTGACACCTTTTTCCTCTCTCTGTCTTGCTCCTACTTCTACCACATGAAACTTCTCATTGCCTCTTGGCCTTCTGGTATGATTGGCAAGCTTCCTGAGTCCTCTCAGAAGCAGAAACCACTCTGCTGTTTTTACAGCCTGTAGAACCCTGAGCAAATTAAACCTCTTTTCTTGGCCTGGCATGGTGGTTCATGCCTGTAATCACAGCGCTTTTGGAGGCTGAGGTGGGCAGATCATGAGGTCAAGAGATCAAGACCATCCTGGCAAACAGGGTGAAACCTTGTCTCTACTAAAAACAAAAAAACAAAAAAACAAAAAAACAAAAAAAACCCTGGGCCTGGTGGTGCACACCTGTATTCCCAGATACTCAGCAGACTGAGGCAGCAGAATCACTTGAACCTGGGAGGTGGAGGTTGCAGTGAGCCAAGATTGGACCACCGCACTCCAGCCTGGTGACAGAGGGAGATTCCATCTCAAAAAAAAAAATAAATAAAAACAAAAAACTCTTTTCTTTATGATCATACCAAAAATTAGTATTGGGAAGTGGAGCTATAAAATGCCTTCATGGCCTTTTCCCCATTGTCTTGGTTATTAGCACTGGGCTGCTTTTATATGCAAATATATGAACCCTTGAATTTTCCCCCTGAAAGTGAACTTTTCTTCTTTTACCACATTGCCAGGTTGCGACAAAGATCACTGAAAATGTAGAAGTTGGTTCAGAATATTGGTAATAATGCTCAAAATCCTAAGGAAATTGCACACTCAAATAAAGGATTCTTAGCAAAGCAATTTTACTTCTGCACAGAGGGGTGCTTCTCCTTGGCCAGTCACCATGAGAGCACATCTGAACAAAGGGGCATGAGAGCCTTTATTCCTGATGCAATTCCTGCCCCTGTACCCTTTTCCCATTGGCCAGGGTCAGGTCACACAATCTGAACTAATCCTGGTTGGCTAAACATTAGAACTTTCTTTAGATAAAGTGGGCACATAAGGGAGAGAGGGAAAAAGGGGAAGGGGTGTCTGCAATGACCTAGAGAGGTAGTCTTTTTTCCAAATAAGGAAAGGAATGTGAACTTGTACTGATAAGCCTGGTACTGTGTTGTTTCTGGGCATGTAACAAAGGCAGAAAGGAAAAAAGATAAAAAGGAAAAGGGGGTGGGCATGGGTAATATAAATGAATAAAGGATTGATCAGGCTATTTGAAGAGAAACCTCATCATATCCCACAAGAAGTGAGTAATGGCCAGAGGTCAGAGAGTTTGGAGGGCTTGGAAGAAGACAGGAACATGAGGGAAAGTTTGACCCATTGTAGACACTTGTTAAATAATTGTAATTAAAAGGCTGACAGAAGGACATACAGTGAAGCCAGGCTTAGAAGGTCTCAGATGAAAATGAGGAACTTAGTGGGAACAGGAGCCAAGGTCACTTTTGTTTTGCCACAGCAAAGAATGTGGCTCCACAGTGACCCTGCCCTTGAGATCTGTCACTCTTTGAACTTCAGGGTGATGATATAGGGTGTATCTGGTGAAATGAACTTCTAGGCAGCAAAGTTCAAGAGGTGTCCTGTCTGTGTCAAACAGCCTGTGCTCTTATACGTGACTGAAGAAATGACCTCAAGTTGGAACTCATATTTAAATGAGAAGCTGAACTTAAAACTTTGGAAAATTTGTAGCCTGGCCAAGTAGTCAAAAAGAAAAGCTGATTTTCAGGAGGGAAAATTCAAGAAGGCTTCAGAAATTTGCATAAAAAGGAGCCCAGTGCTAACAGCCAGGGCAATGAGGAAAAGGCCTTGAAAGCAATTCAGAGCTCTTTGCAGCCGCCCTTACTGTCACAGGCCCTGGGGTCTATGAGAGAAGAATGGTTTCCTGGGCCAGACCTATGGCTCCACTGCTCTGTGCAGCCTCAGTTCCAGCTCCAGCCATGGCTCAAAGAGGCGCAGGTACAACTTGTGTTACTGCTTCAGAGGATGTATTCTATAAGCCTTATTGTCTTTTACATAGTGTTAAGCCAGCGGGCACACAATGCATGAGTCTACAGGCTTAGGAGCCTCTGTCTAGATTTCAGAAAATGTACAGAAAAGCCTGGATATCCAGGCAGAAGCCTTTCCAAGAGGCAGAGCCTCATGGGAAACCTCTGCTAGAGCAGTGCAGATGGAAAATATGGGGTTGGAGCCACCCCCAGAACCTGGGGTCTGGAAGCAGGCCACCATCTTCCAGACCCCAGATTCATAGACCCACCAGCAGCTTGCACCCTCAGCGTGGGAAAGCTACAGGCACTCAACACCAGCCCCAGTCTGAGAACAGCCACAGGAGCTAAACCCTGCAAAGCCACAGGTACAAAGCTACCCAAGGCCCTGGGAGTCCCACTCTCAGTGCTGTGTGCCTTGGGTGTGGGATATAGGTTCAAAGAATATGATTTTGGAGTTGTAGTGCAGCAGGACAAGCCTCAGACAAAACCCCTCAGATACCAAGTTAAAGAAGGAAGGGATTTATTTGGCCGGGAGCTTCAGCAAGATTCATGTCTCCAACAACCGAACTCCCCGAGTGAGCAATTCCTGTCCCTTTTAAGGGCTCACAACTCTAAGGGGGTCCACATGAGAAGGTCGTGATCGATTGAGCAAGCAGGGGGTACGTGACTGGGGGCTGCTTACACCGGTGATTAGAATGGAACAGAACAGGACTGGGATCTTCACAGAACTTTTTTAACGCAAGTAACTGATTAGGTCAGGGGTCGATCTTTAACTACCAGACCCAGGATGTGGCGCCAGGCTGTCTGCTTGTGGATTTCATTTCTGCCTTTTAGTTTTTACTTCTTTTTTCTTTGGAGGCAGAAATTGGGCATAAGAAAATACGAGGGGTGGTCTCCTCCCTTAGTAGGATTGAATGACTGGCCTGCTGGGTTTTGGACTTGGAAGGGGCCTGTAAATCTCAGCTGTATTTTGTTCTACTTTCTCCAAAATTCTTCCTTTTGAATTTGGAATGCTTTCCCAATCCCTGCAGTCATTGTGTCTTGGCAGTAGTTAACTTGCTTTATATTTCAGAGACTCATGGGCAGAAAGAACTGTAGCACTGTCTCAGATGAGACTTTGGGCTTTGGACATTTGAGTAAATGCTGGAATGAGTTAAGATTTGGGGGACTGCATAGAAGGCATCATTATATTTGACAACGTAACTAGAACATGAGATTTGGGGGCCAGTGGCAGAATAATATGGTTTTGCTGTGGGTCCCTTCCAAATCTCGTGAGGAATTGTCATCCTGGATGTTGGAGGTGGGACCTAGTGGAAGGTGATTTAAAGATGTTCTGGAGTGTGGGGTGGAAAGTGGGGAAGGAGTGAGGAGCATTGTGAGGAGTATGGTGGGTGGTGGGGAGTGAAATGTGGGGATGGGATCCAGATCTTTCATGGGTGTTAAACACCATTTCCTTAATGCTGTCCTCACATGAGTGAGTTCTTGTGATGATTTTGGAGCTATAAGATTGAATGAATACTGTCCTGCTGAGTTTTGGACTTGCATTGGTTCTGTGGTCTCATTTGTGTTATTTTTCTGGCAAATGTTTTCTTTTTGGATTGGGAATGCTTATGCAATGTCTATATCATCATTGTATCTTGAAGGAAGAGAACTTTGTTTTTAATTCAGAGGTTCCTTGGCAGAAGGGACTGTAGCCTTGTCTGAGATGAGAGTTTGTACTCTATACATTTGAGTTAATGCTGAAATGAGTTAAGAATTTGGAAAACATTTGAAAATGCATGATTTTGTTTTCCATTGTGAGGAGGACATGAGATTTTGGGGGCCAAGGACAGAATAATGTGGTTTGGCTGTGTGATCCTACCAAAACTCATGTGGAATTGTAATCTCAAATGTTGGCGGTGGGGCCTGGTGGGGGGTGATTTAATCATGGACAGGAAGGTGGACCTGGAAGGAAACAAGAGTGGATAAAGCAGAGAGGAGTAGGTTGGTAGTAGGGTGGTGGGAAGGTAGGGGTTAGTAGAAAGAGGGACTAGCCTGCTGCAGAGGCAGAGGCTCATGGAAAACCTCTACCAGGGCAATGCATCTGTGGCTTTTCAGAGTTTAACCCCCATGGCTGCTCTCATGGGCTGGGCTGGTGTTGAGTGCCTGTAAGTTTTTCACACTGAGGGTGCAAGCTGGTGGTGGGTCTATGAATCTGGGGTCTAGAGGATGGTGGTCTCCCACGTGGCGGCTCCAAGTCCATATTTTTTTCTGCATTGCCTTAGTAGAGGTTTTTCAAGAGGCTCTGTGTCTGCAGCCAGCCTCCGCCTGGAAAGAGCAGGGGGTGGGATGGGGGTTGCATTCTTCACCAATGGTTGAGCACCATCTTCTTGATGCTGACCTCGTGAGAGTGAGTTCTCATGAGATTTGCTTATATAATAGGATGTGGCGCCACTTTCATCTCTCTGTCCTGCTCCTCCTTTTGCCATATGAAATATCTCTTTGCCCTTGGCCTTCTGTTATGATTGGGAGGCTTCCTGAGCCCTCCCAGAAGCAGAAGTCACTGTGCTTTCTTTACAGCCTGCAGAACCCTGAGCCAGTTAAACCTCTTTTTAAAATAACATGGCAGAAAACTGGTACTGTAGAGTGAAGCTATGAAATTTCCTCACGGCCTTTTCCTCCTTCTTTTGCATCAGCACTTGCCTCCTTTCTTATTCAAATATCTGAAACCTTGTTGAATTTTCCCCCTGAAAATGGATGTTTCTTCTTTTACCACATTGCCAGGCTGCGGCAAAGATACCTTGCAGGTTCAGAAGTGGGTAAAGGACAGACAATGGAGAGTTTGAAGGGCTTAAGAGAATACAGCGAAATGGGGGAAACTTTGAACCACTGTAGACTTGTTAAATAGTTGTGATCAAAAGGCTGACCGAAGAATAGACAGTAAAGACCAGGATTAGAACGTCTTAGATGAAAATGAGAGAGTTACTGGGAACAGAGGCCAAGGTTAGTTTGTTTCGCCACAGCAAAGAATGTGGCTGCATGGTGCCCCTGCCCGGGGGATGTGTGAAATTTTGAACTTGAGGGTGATGACTTAGGTAGTATCTGGTGAAATGAACTTCTAAGGAGCAAAGCTCAAGAGGTGTCCTGCCTGCATTGAACTACCTATGCTCTTATGTGTGACCAAACAAATGACCTCAAGTTGAAATTTGTGTTTAAATGAAAAGCTGAGCTTAAAAGTTTGGAAAATTTGCAGCCTGGCCAAGTGGCAAAAAAAAAAAAAAAAAAAAAAAAAAGCTGATTTTCAGGGGGGAAATTAAAGAAGGCTTCAGAAATTTGCATAAAAAGGAGCCCAGTGCTAACAGCCAAGACAATGGGGGAAAAGGCTTGAATGCATTTCAGAGACCTTTGCAGCACCCCTTGGTATCACTGACCCTGGGACCTATGAGAGAAGAATGGTTTCCTCTAACAGACCCCTGACCCTGCTTCTGTGTGTAGCCTGAGGACACTGCTGCCTGCATCCTGCAGCTCCAGCTCCAGCTGCAACTCCAGCTCCAGTCATGGTTCAAAGATGTACAGGTGCAGCTTGGGTTACTGCTACACAGGGTATAATTTGAGGGGGACCAGGGGCAGAATCATATAATTTGGCTGTGTTTTCCTCCTAAAACTGACATCATATCATAATATTTCATGTTGGTGGTTGGGTCTGGATGCCAAGGTGAGGAGAGGTGAAAAGTGGGGATGGTGTTCAGAGTTTGCAGGACTAGAGTGGTGGGCTCGGAGCTTATTTGGAGAGAGGAGTATCGTACATTTTCAGGGCATGGGGGTGGGGCGCAGATTCTTTACCAATGGTTAAGCACCATCTTCTCCTTGATGCTGTCCTCATGATATTGAGTTCTCACGAGATTTGCGGGGTTTTTTGTTTGTTTTTTTTTTATAGTGTGTGGCACCACTTCCCTCTCTCTCTTGCTCTTACTTTGGCCATATGGGACATCTCTTTGCTCCTTGGCCTTCTGGGATAATTGGGAAGCTTCCTGAGTCCTGCCAGATGTAGAACCCACTTTGCCTCCTTCACAGTCTGCAGAACCATGAGGCAATTAAACCTCTTTTCTTTATGATCACAGAGAAAATTGGTACTGTGGAGTGGAGCTATGAAATGCCTTCAAGGCCCTTTTTCCATTGTCTTGGCTATTAGCACTCAGGTTTTGTTTTATGCATATATCTTAAGCCTTCTTGAATTTTACTTCTGAAAATGGACTTTTCTTCTTTTACCTCATTACCTGGCTTTGACAAATATACCTGAAAATGTAGAAGACGGTTTAGAAGTGGGTAACAGACAGAGGCAGAGAGTTTGGAGGTCTTAGAAGAACAGAATAAGATAAAAGAAAGTTTGGACCATTGTAGAGAGTTGTTAAATAGTTGTGATTAAAAGGCCAACAGAAGAATGGACAATGAAGGCCAGAGTGAGGAGGTCTCAGATGGAAATCAGGAACTTATTGGGAACAGAAGCAAAAGTTACTTTTGTTTGGCATTAACAAAAAAAGTGACTGCATGGTGGCCCCGCCCTGGAGATCTGTGACACTCTGAACTTGAGGGTGATGATTTAGGGTATATTCGGTGGAATGAACTTCTAACTAGCAAAGCTGTAGATATGTCCCACCTGTGTCAAACAGCCTGTGCTCTTATGTGTGGACCAAAAAATGACTTCAAGTCAGAACTTACCTTTAAATGAGAAGTGGAGCTTAAAAGTTTGGTAAATTTGCAGCCTTTTTTCTCAAGTTACGCATTTTTAGAATGACATGAGGTTTGGAGGGACAGGGGCAGGGTAATATGGTTTGGCTTCATGTCACTGCCAAAACTGATGTCAAATTTTAGTTTTTAATGATGAAGTTTGGACAGGTAGGTGTTGATGGACTCATGTGGGTGGGTTATTAATGAATGGTATAGCACCATCCCCTTGATGCTGTTTTCATGATAGTGAGTGAGTTTTTATGAGATCTGGTTGTTTATAAGTGGGTTGTACCTCTTTTTCTGTTTTGCTTCTGTGCTTGTTATATGAGATGTCTCAGTCTTTTTTGCCCTCCTTTCTGACTTGAAGTTTCGTGAGGCCTCTCAGAAGTGGAAACTACTATGCTTTTTATACAAGCTGCATAACTATGAGGCAGTTAAAACTTATTTTCACATGATAACACTGAAAATAGGAGCTGAGGAGTGAAACACTTGACTAAAGATACCTGACAATGTGGGAAGAGGTTTGGATCTGGGTAGTGGGCAGAGGTTAGAGTTTGGCATGCTCAGTAGGAGATGGGGATTTAAGGGGAATTTTGGAACATCTTTGAGATTGTTTAAATGATTATGACCAAAATGTTGACAGAAATGCTGACAGTGAAGGCCAGGTTAGGTGGTCTCATAGGGAAATGAGGAATTTAGTGGGAATTGGAACAAAGGTCACTTTTGTCTTGCCTTAGCCAAAAATGTGGCTGCTTTGTGCCCATTTTATAGGGATGTTTAAAACTTTGAACTTAAGTGTGATAATTTAGAATATCTAGCATAATAAATTTATAAGCAGTGAAGCATTCAAGAGGTTGTGTGTCTGCTTCTAATTGCCTGTCTTCATATGAGTGAGCATAGAAATGACCTAAAGTGTGAATTTATATTTAAAGAGAAAGCAGAGATTAAAAGTTTGGAATATATGTAGTCTGGACATGTGGTAGAACAGAAAGCCCATTTTTAGGGGAGTAATTTTGGATGACTTCAGAAATTGGCATATGTAAAAAGGAGCCAAGTGGTAATAGCCAAGACAATGGGGAAAAGGCTTCCAAGGCATTTCAGAGAGCTTTGCAGCATCTGCTTTCATCACAGGTTCTGAGGCCTAGGAGGAAAGAATGGTTTCATGGGCCAGGCCCAGGGCAGTACATCCCTGCACAGCCTCAAGAGACTGCTTCTTGCATTTCATCTGCTTTCTCTCCAGCTCAAGACATATGTCAAAGGGGCCCAGGTATGACTCAGTTTACTTCATCAGACGTTTAAAGCCAGAAGCCTTGGTGACGTCTGTGGTTTTTTTTTTTTTTTTTTTTTTTTGAGACAGAGTCTCGCTCTGTTGCCCGGGCTGGAGTGTGGTGGCATGATCTTGGCTCACTGCAAGCTCTGCCTCCCGAGTTTATGCCATTCTCCTGCCTCAGCCTCCTGAGTAGCTGGGACTACAGGTGCCCATGACCACACCCAGCTAATTTTTTGTATTTTTTAGTAGAGACGGGGTTTCACCATGTTAGCTGGGGTGGTCTCGATCTCCTGACCTCGTGATCCACTCACCTTGGCCTCCCAAAGTGCAGGGATTACAGGCATGGGCCACTGCACCTGGCCCTCTATGTGGTTTTAAGTCTGCAGGTGCACAGAGTCTGCAGGTGCACAGAGACTTGGAGCCTCCACTCGGAAGCCCCACCTAGATTTTAGAGGATGTATGCAAAATACTGAGTGTCCAGGTAAGAACCGACTCTAGGGATGTGGCTGTTATCAAGAATCTCTTCTAGGGCAGTGCAGAGGGAACATGTTGGGTTGAGCCCCCAACAGAGTTTCCACTGGGGCACTGCCTAATGATGCTGTGAGAAAGGAGCTACCATCCTCCACATCCCAGAATGGTAGTTGCACCAGCAACCTGCACCCTGAGTGTGGAAAAGCCACTGGCACTTAATGCCTGCTCAGCTTGTTACTGCAGACATGGGGGTGGAACCCTGCAAAGCAACAGAAGTAGAGTGGCCCAAGCCCTTGGGGGTCCACCCCTTACACCAGTGTGTCCTCAAAGTGGGACATGGAGTCAAGATTATTTTGGAACTTCAACATTTTATGACAGCCCTGCTAGGATTTAGACTTGCATGGGGCCTGTAGTCCTGTGGGTTTTTTTTAAGAAAATTTTTTCCTTTTGGATTAGGAATGTTTTGCCACTGCCTGTACCCTTATTATATCATGGAAGTAACTAACTCATTTTTTATTTTACAGTCTCATAAGAGAATGGAAGTCTAGCCTTGTCTCTGATGAGACTTTGAACTTTGGACCTCTGAGTTAATGTTGGAATGAGTTAAGAATTTGGGAGAGTATTGGGAAGACATGATTGTATTTTTCAACGTGAGAAGGACATGAGATTGATGGGTCAGGGGCAGGATAATATGATTTGGCTCTGTGCGTCTCCCAAAACTTGTGTCAAACTCATGTAATCCCTAATGTTGCTAATGTTGGAGGTGGGACCTGGTGGGAGGTGACTGAATCATAGGGGTGGATGCTTTATTAATGGTCTACCATCTTTGTTTCTGTCTTGCTCCAGCTCCCACCATATGAGACATCTTAGTTCTCCTTTGCCTTCTGCCATGTTTGGAAGTTTCCTGAGGTTTCCCCAGAAGTAGAAGCTGCTGTAATTCCTCTACAGGATGAGCCAATTAAACCTCTTTTCTTTATATGTTACCTAGTCTCAGGTATTTCTTTATAGCAATGTGAGAACATACTATACAATTGAAATTACCTAAATTCAGTCTGTTCTCTATTTAGGTCCTAGAGCAGCATTGCCACTCTGTGCTTTTAAATCTTGCTTTTAAATTTATCTGCACACTTTTTTTTTCTTAGTGAAAGGCTGAAAGGTGAGTACACATAAAACAGAGTGATGATCATACATTGGCAGTGGAGGTTGTGGGATCGAGGATCAGCTGCCAACAAATTGGACAGCTAGTATTATGATCTGATAAAATGCTGGGACATGCAGAGGTGCGAGATTCAGTGCACATCTTTTACATGAAGTCTATTAGAAAAGAAATAATGCACTGTGTTCCCTTAGAGGCAGCAGTAGCATCATCTCGTCATGCAAGTGTCCTGAAACTTAGTTTGATAATTTCAGCAAATGTGTCTTCTGGTATGAGAAGGAGGATTCTCTTCTGTCAGAGAATTAAAGTGTAGAAGCAGTGATGACACGTACTCGGTTTCAGTTCTTAGGAGAGTTTTGTTTTTGATGTTTTAGCTTGAAGATTTTCCTTCAGTAGTGTTTTTAAAATGAATCTATACTGGTAACTGATAAAGACTCTACTATGCAATTCACTCATTGAATTAAAAAGTTTCCAAGGTTGTCTGTAAATCTCAGGGTTCTATGTCATGAAAACTGATATTGGTTGATGTAAGGAGGAACCAGAAATAATTTATTTCCAATACTGAAGAAAAAAATAATTGATTTATAGTTTGACTTTTAAAAAGTATTGATAAGTCCCCAGAACATTTAATCTTGAAAATATTTTAAATTTTAAAATGATTATAATGCAAATAAAAATAGCTGATAAATATGAAGATTCAAAAGGAGCTTAATTTAAAAGCACAAAGAGATTGTCTTGCATTGCTGAAATCTCAATATCTTTATAGTTCCTGGGCTAAATAATTTGATGTTGAGTTCACAGATTTAAAAACTGTGGCTGAAAGGTTAAAGTCTCTACTATTTATATGAAGTCCAACTTATGCTGCTCCAAATCCCTGGGTACTGAAATTGTAACAAGTCAAACTGAAACATTGATGAATAACAATGATGAAATAAAATGATCCATTTGCAGATAGTCATAAAAAGAAGAGATTACTAAAATCATCATGCAGCAGCACATTGACTCTCAGAAGTAATTTCTTACGGGTTGAATTTTAAGATCAGATTCTCATAATTTTGATATTTGCTCAAAACTTCGTCCCTTAGGTTACTTAGAGCCAGATTTAACATCAGGTGGTGTTGTCTTTACTACAGACATGTGGACTGTAACCAGAAATATTGTTCTCTAAAAATAAGATAGAACAACTACCAAAAACTAATTCAGCTCCTAGGACTGAAGAAAACTGGGAAAGTGAGGTTCAGGAGGCCAGGTGCCTACCTCTGCCATCCTTGGCAGTTGCATTTTATGGTAAGAAAACATCAAGAAAGATGGCACCACTCACTGAAAGGAGGCTCCAAGTTGGGAACCAGAGGTACCAGCTTAGATTCCTTAATCCCTAAGAAGGCCTCCCTCTCAAAGACAAAGACCCCTTCCTTGGCCTCAAGTCCTCATTCTTGTTGGTTAAACACAATTAATTCTTCATCATTGTCACCTGCCTGTTTTTTGACTTGCCCAGAGCTCTGAAAGAAACCCTGGACACTCTGCGGCAAGCACGAGGAGAGGGCTGTGCAGCCCAGGTCTCTGATCAGCTTCTCCCAGCCTTTCCCTCCCAAAGGCTATAGCAGGGCTGAGTGCCAACATGGACCTGCAGAGGCCTGGGAGGGGAGCAAATGGCTGGGGTTCTTGTGGCATTTGGGATGTTCATGACAGTTAGTGCAAAGCATCCATGGCAGGATCTGTTGTCACCTCTCTCCACCATCCCTGGATTGCCAGGCTCCAGTGGCCTTTCTTTCCTCTCTTCTTCCCTGCCCTCCCTCCCTCCATTTCCTCCCTCCCTCTCTCTTCCTCTCTCTCCTTCTGTCTTTTCTTCCCTCCTGTTTTCCCTTTTTCTTCCTTCACATCTATGCCTCCTCCCAGTATCTGGCAGCCCCATGTCCTGAGCCTGTGCTGGGTGAGTCTGATGAACTCAGACAGGATGTATAGGAGGGGCTTTCATCAGTTCATCCTGGGCAGCTGTTCTAGAAGTGACTACGATGGGGCAAATGCATGGGTACGTGTGTGTGAGTATGCACAAGTGTGTGTGTGTGCCTGTGCATGCCTGTTGACCCCGTGTCTTCTCTAAGTTTGTGTCCCTAACTCCAGAGGACCCCAGGTGTGCTCTCGATGTCATGTTCAGGGATCAAGCACAGCTCCTGCTGGTGGGAATTGCACTGTGTGACATTTTCCTCAGGGACCTGGGGGTGTCAGATCCCAGTAGTCTCCCAGTAGGCTTTCAGATAGGGCAGAAAGATGTTCTATTGTTGTTTTCTTTTTTTCATCCATGGTTTTACTACCTTCTTCCTCTTAGTGATTTTTCATGAAGGGACATCTGGGTCGGGGAAAGGTAGCTAATAAGAAATGATGTCACCATAAACTAGCAAAGAGTCTCCTGGCTCTGTGGGGACAGTCTTCATATGGTCCCTGGCCCAGCCTCGAGGGCCCTAGTCCAGTCACCTTATGGCCTCTGTGCTGTGTCCCTAGATCTGGGCTCTGTGGGAAAGACCCTGGGAGACCCAGCAGAATGGAGTACCTTGTGGCCAAATGTTCCCCCTTTACTCTGGCTCTATGACTCTTTCTCCCTGTGTCCTGGAGGAGAGGCCCTGTCTGGAGAAGACCCTCAGGGCCTGGCCCTGTCGATTAAGATAGGAGGGAAGGGTCTGTGGCCTGAGGCGGGGCATTGGAAGGGAATTTTGGGCACTGCTGCTCAGGTGCCTGGTCACAGGGACCCAGTGTTTGCCTTGTCAGCAGGGGCCTGGTCAGTGGGACTGTGGTCAGGGGACTATTGATCAGTGTTGATTGATCAGAATCAATCACTATTGATTCTGTGAGGACATGATTAGGGGGGACCTGGTCAGTGGGAACATTTTTAGGGGGATCAGTCAGTGGGGACCAGGTCAGTGAGGACCTGGTGAGCGGAGGCCTGGTCAGTGGGACCTGGGCATCGGGGCCTGTTCAGTGGGGACCTGCTCAGTGGAGATGTTTTCACTGTGGTCCCCCTCAGTGGGACCTAGACAGTGGGAGCCTGATCAGCGAGACCTGGTCAGTGGCAACCTGATCCGTGGGAATGTGGTCACTGGGGACCTGGTTAATAGAAATCTGGTCAGTGATGGCCTAATGAGTGAGGTCTTGATGAGCGGGGAACCTTGTCAGTGAAGGCCTACTCAGTGGGGTTAGTCACTTTTGACCTGACAGTGAGCACCTGGTCACTTTGGCCTTGCCAGTGGGGGCTTGGTAAGAGGGGCCTGATCAGTGTGGGCCTGCTTAGTGGACCTAGTCAGTTGGGACATTGTCAGTGAGGTCTATTTAGTGGGGTCCTGGTCACCATGGGCTGGGTCCCTGATGACCAGGTCATGGGGCTCTATTCAGTGGAGGCCTGGTCACATGGGACCTAGTCAGCAGGGCCTGGTGGGCATGTCCTCATCAGTGAAGCCCTTGTCAGTGGGTCCATGGTTAGGGCAGCCTGGGCCTGGTCAGAAGAGAATTGGTCAGAGGGGACTTGGTCAGTGGTGGCTTTTGTAGAGCTGGTCTAATCAGTGGTGACCTGGTCAGCGGGGATCTGAGCAGTGGGTGCCTGTTCAGTGGGGCCTACTCACTAGGGTTCTAGTCATGGGCATCTGGCCACCTCAGGCCTGGCCAGTAGGGGCCTCATCTGTGGGACCAGGCAATGGGGTCATGATTGGTGGAACCTGGTGACTGAGGCCTTGTCAATAAGGACCTGGTCAGTGGAGTCCTGGTCAGTTAGGCCTTGTCAGTAAGGTCCTGGGCAGTGGGTCCTGGTCAGTGGGTTCTGGTCATTGTGGGCCTGGCAGTGGGGGCCTGGTAAGTGTGGCCTGGTGAGTGGGATATAATCAGTGAGGGTGTGGCTAGGGAGGACCAGCTGTGCAGGGTCTGGTCAGCAGGGACCTGGTCAGTGGGGGCTGCTGAGCATTGCTGGGAGATGTCAGGTGTAACATGTGTTGTTGATGGTCCTGTAGACACCTGGGATGGCCCAGTGGTGCCCAACAGCCCAGTTAAAAGTGGAGAAGGCAGGTGTTTGGATGGACTTGGGAGGTCTTGCTCAGAGATTCCGACAGGACAAAGGTAAACGAAGGGCCAGAGTGGCTGGAGAGATGGTCACAGACTGTGGGCTACACAGGATGGAGGAAGTCAGGGTGTTCCCAGGCAGGGTGGGTAGCTGGGATGCAGGGAGAGGCAGGTGGATGCTGAGAGGTCAGACCCTGCGAGGGCTCTGGGGGCATCAGGTGGGATGGGCTCTTGTAGGGTCCATCCCCACAGGGTCTGTGGGTCTCTCCCTGTGTGCAGAGATGAGAGAGTGTAGAAATAAAGATACAAGACAAAGAGATAAAAGAAAAGGCAGCTGAGCCCGGGGGACCACTACCACCAAGTCGCGGAGACTGGTAGTGGCCCCAAATGCCAGGCTGCACTGATATTTATTGGATACAAGACAAAGGGGCAGGATAAGGAGAGTGAGCCATCTCCAATCATAGGTAAGGCCACGTGGGTCATGTGTCCACTGGACAGGGGGCCCTTCCCTGCCTGGCAGCTGAGGCAGAGAGAGAGAGGAGACAAAGAGAAAGACAGCTTATGCCATTATTTCTGCATATCAGAGACTTTTAGTACTTTCACTAATTTACTACTGCTATCTAGCAGGCAGAGCCAGGTGTACAGGATGGAACATGAAGGTGGACTAGGAGCGTGACCACTGAAGCACAGCATCACAGGGAGACAGTTAGGCCTCCGGATAACTGCTGGTGAGCCTGACTAATGTCAGGCCCTCCACAAGAGGTGGAGGAGTAGTCTTCTCTAAACTCCCCCGGGGAAAGGGAGACTCCCTTTCCCGGTCTGCTAAGTAGTGGGTGTTTTCCCTTGACACTTATGCTACCGCTAGACCACGGTCCACCTGGCAATGGGCATCTTCCCAGAAGCTGGCATTACCGCTAGACCAAGGAGTGCTCTGGTGGCCCTGTCTGGGCATAACAGAAGGCTCGCACTCTTGTCTTCTGGTCACTCCTCACTATGTCCCCTCAGCTCCTATCTCTGTATGGCCTGGTTTTTCCTAGGTTATGATTATAGAGAGAGAATTATTATAATATTGGAATAAATAATTGCTGCAAACTAATGATTAATGATATTCATATATAATCATATCTAAGATCTATATCTGGTATAACTATTCTTGTTTTATATTTTATTATACTGGAACAGCTCGTGTCCTCGGTCTCTTGCCTTGGCACCTGGGTGGCTTGCCACCCACAGGCTCTGTGCACCATCAGTGCACTGGGCAGGTCTCAGCCCAGGCTCCCTGGACCCTGGCCAGGTGATGTGGTCACTCCCTGGGGGACTGCTGTCATGCCCTGGCCACCCACCCTGGGCAGCACTGTCTTATCTCATGACTGGCCTTTCTCTGATCCTGCAGAGGGCATAGCTCGCAGCCCAGGAGGGGCAGTCCCAGGGTGCAGCTTGAGTTCTCCACGGGCCTGAAGCATCCCCTGCCAGCCCTGTACTTTCTGTTCTCCCAGGTCTCTCTTTTCCAGTGTCACCCAGCAGGAAGGCCCCATCCTCCGTTCCCTGTGTGTCTCCTAGGCTGAGACCTGTGGTGGATGGGGACAGGGAGAGTACTTCCTCAGGCCCACTTGGGGAGGGGAATTGCTCCCAGCCTGGTGAAGGTAGTCAGCTTTACCTTGGTTGCCTTAGAATGAGATGGATCTGCCCCCTTTTAGTGCCCTCACAGTGAAGGTGAGAGATGGTCCCTGCTGTGCAGGAGGCTGGTCTAGGGATGGAGGACTTGGCAGGTCCTCCCAGGCTGTCAGGCTTGGGCAGCACTATCCAATCTCAGGACTCAGAAAGTCCAGCCCTGAGACGGGACTGTGCTGCCCAGGGTGGGTGGCCAGGGCCTGACAGCAGTACCCCAGGGAGTGACCACATCACCCGGCTGGGGTCCAGGGAGCCTGGGCTGAGACCTGCCCAGTGTGCTGAGTGTCAACCTGGAGCCCACCCCACCTGACACTCCCACAGTCTCACAGGTTCTTCTCTGCTAGCATGCACTTGCCTTTCCCTGCTCCTCAGCAGCCCACTCTGCCTCTTCCCTGACTTCCTCCGTGGTGTCCAGCAGGATGGGCTGGACGGGGGCAGCCTGTGTGCACATTTTGTGGAAGTGGGACTAGCACACACTCCCTGGGAGGCACTATGGTTCCTGCCAAATCCAACCCCAGAACTCTGTCCCTGAGGTGGTTTTACTAAACCCTAAACTCAGAACTGCGGCTGTGGCTCAGGGGTCAGCACCTGCTAGTGCCAAGACACTACTGGGAGTGTGGGACCTTACCAAACCCCATGGTGTCTGGCCTGAGGACAGGGTGTCTTGGGGCTGAGACAAACACTGGGGCTGAGACCGTCTGACCCAACTGGCCACCAGTGGCCATTGGGTCAGACGATCTCAGCCCCAGTGTTTGTCCTTCCCTGGCTCCTTCTGGTTCAGTCCCATCAAGGCCCTGGAGCCCAAATCCCATCATCAAACATCCCCTCCAGGAATCCTAGCCACTCAGTTCACTTTATCGTGTTTCATCGTAGAGCAAAAATGACAGAACAGATGCATAGAAAAATGGCTTAAGTTGCTTAATGACTAGAAGAAATCTGGGAGAAGCAAGAAGGTAATGTGGAGAGGGAGGGACCTCCATGATCACTCTCTGCAGAGCCAGGGGCACAGGCACCCAGTGCTGAGGCCTGATGCCACCTGCCTCTCAGAGGGTGTGTGGCACACTGTCATTACCTGGAGGACATCAGGCCTGGTCACCAGCTTTACTGCCTGTCCTGTAAGCATCAAGTTTTGGAAGAGAATCTCATGCCAGGGCCTGGAACACACCTGGCTCAGGGGTTAGGGGTTGCCCCTTGGTAATCTAAATGAAAAAAATAGGTCCAGATCAGAGTTCCTAATGCTGAGCACTCATCCACTCTTTGAATTGTAAAAGGAGAGGCCTGGTCCTAGGTATACCTAAGATTTTTAAGGAACTGAAGATCCCAAGATTCTGGAAACTTCCAGAGTCCTCAGGCCCCAATCCTCCCTGTCCTCCTGTGGCCTGTCCCACCAGCACACTCTTCTATCTGTAGATGTTTTGGCTGCTCTGTAAGGGAGTCCCCCTGCAGGTTTGGGGCTGGGCGTGGTCACTTCTGCTGCATGTCGAGAAGGTGAAAGCCAAGAACACAGGGTACAGTGTTTCCATGCTCATCCAGAGCAGGACAAACAGGCCAGGCTGTGTCAGGAGCCCAAATATCCAGTTGGTGCGAATGTCAAACCTGCTGTGGAAGGAGGGGTCCATTGCCCATCCTAGGTACAGATGGTAATGTACCGCAGGTAAGCTGGGCTTGGTAGCCCTCCCTGGCTTTGGAAATAAGCCAAACAAGGAGCTTTCTGGAGAATGAAACCTCTTTTCCTTCCAGAAGCACTCCTGAATTTTTGGTGATTGCCATTTGTGGCAGTGAGTTTTTGTCTGTTCTGGGGCTGGGCTGGTTTCTCTGATTGGCCCTGCCCTACAGAGCATAAAGGAAAAGTGCAAGAGGTCCCCAGCAAAAATGTGCAGATAGCCCTGGACATAAGCCACATTCTGAGAAACATGTCATGTTCTGAGAAGGCTAAGGCATCAAGTAAATCATATGGGACTGGAGAATCCCAGGGTAGGTGGGGCAGTTCAGAGCAGTGCGGGCTTCCCTGGGAATTGGGAGAGGCAGGGGTTCCAGAGGAGGGAATCACAGGGCCACCAAGGGCTCTCTTGGCCCTGGGAGCAGTCAACATAATGGATTGAACACCTGCTGGGCTTCAAGCCCTGGGCGAGGCTGGGGCATGTGGAGCTAGGATGCAGCCCAGATTGGGAGGCAGAGAGAGAAGTGTGCTCAGACGGCGCCGTTTCTGGGTGTAATATGGTCCTGAGATTCTGTATGCGAAGTGCTTCCAGGGTTTCATATGTTATGGAGTTGCTTCCTCTCCCCAGCCTCACGCTGCAGGAATCCCAGTGACTATATCGCCACCATCTTGGAGCTCAGTGCCCTCATAATGTAACGGCAACAGCAGATCTTCCTGCACAGGGACTTCCTGTACTACATCACTGCTGAGGGGTGGTGCTTCTGCAGGGCCTGTGTTGTGGTGCACAACTTCAGACACAATCATCCTGGAGGAGCACTGCACCCTCACTAGCCAGGGAGTTAATAACTTCCTCAAGGTCACAGCCACATTCAAGACTTTGGACTTCATTGATGTGCTTGTGCTGGACAAGGTGGGCTTCTCTGGGATCTTAATTCAGGAGGTAGGATAGAGCTTGACATAAAATTCAGATAAAAGAACTTGACCTTCATCTGGAGGGCTCTGGGGAGCCATGGAAGTTGCTGGAAGAAAGGTGGGAAAACTCAGATAAGCTTCAGTGATGCCTGTAGAAGGCTGTCTGGAAGGAATAAACAAGAGGCAGGAAACCAGGGAGGGAGCTTGTGGGGCAGATCTTGAGATAGCAAGGGAGGGGTCCTGCTTGGATGATAGTTCTTCAGGGGCTGTCTCATGTCTTCAGGTGTCTTCAGAGCTAGTGTGTTCATTGGTCTTGTCTCCAGGTGAAATTGGGAAGTTGTCAGATAAGCACATAAAAGTGGAAGCTGACATCTTCATGAGTGCTGGTGGGGGTTCTGGTGTGGGACTACTGTGGGAACAGGGATCGCTCAATCCCAGGGATGTGGTGGATGGGCCCTGGATTACTCCATCCTCTATGCTTCCTTTTCCCCCCTCCCATTCTCCCGATGGCCTCAGTGCAAAGGCACTGTTCATCCTCTGGTGCTGAAGCAGCCTAGAGTCTCAAGCCTGCTGGCGGCCTTGCAGGATATGACAGCACAGCCAGTGGCCTCTTCTGGGTCCTGTACAGCTTCACAAGACAAGCAGACATCAGGAGTGCTGCCAGCACTTGGTGCAGGAGTTCTGAGGGACCACAATCCTGAAGACATTGAATGGTGGGTGCAGGGCCTTATGTTCTGTTTCCCACCGCTTCTCATTGGCTCTGCTCCAGGTGGGGAAGGGGGAAAAAGTTTTTGTCAATTCTACCATTATTGCCTTTCAGAAAAAGGAGCAGAGGCCAGAAGCAGGGCCTGGTACCCACCCGGGCTAACAAGGGAGAATTTGTAGGCTTTGTGGAAAGATCTGGGAGTCCATATCTGTTGTCCCACTAACTTGCTACGAGACATTAGTAAAATCAGTTTTTTTTATGAACTACATTTCTGCCATCTGTAAATTGGGGTGAGATTTTTCTACCCCATGGGGTGCTTGGATAATTGGTGATGGTGTGTGTAGAGCAGGTGCCACCTGGCAGGCATTCGGTGTCCAGCCACTGCTCTTCCCCCTTGCTCTTCTGCCTAAGTTTGCATTTTCTTCTCAAGACCTTCACTCTCCCTAATTTTTCTCTTACCTCTGATTCCCACCTTATAGTCTATTCCATGGATTCACCAGGATCTAAGTAGGTGACAGTCATGTATGCATGTATGCGTATATAGGGATGTACACCCTCACACACCACATCCCAACATAGTAGGTGCTCAGTGAACATCACACTGCAGAAGCAGCGCTGGTAGGTCTAGAGTTTCACCTCAACTTGCAGTTGAAAAATCTGAGTATCTGAAAGGGCAAATGGAATGGTGAAGTCATGGTGGCCCAGTGCCCTTCCTATTTGACCTGGAACAGGTGTCTCAGGATGTTTGGACACCACATTTTCTATTTTGGGCTGGCTGCTTGGTAGGGAGGAGGTGGACAAGAATTAGAGGCTCTTCCCACACACTCCAAGTCTTCCCCAGGGTATAAGAACAGACCAGGGCAAAGAAGTCCTGGAGCAGGGGAGAGACCTTTCCATAGCAGAAGCCATTTCTGACTCAGTCTCTCTCAGCCTTTTCCATTCTGTCTCTTCCCCTTGTTGTCCCTGGGTCTTCTATCTGCTCTCAGTCCATTTGCCCATCCCTGAGTTCTTCCTGCCCTGCCCCAGCACCTTCTCCTCTGCCCCTCTCCACCAGCCCTGCAGATCCCTGGGTCCTTTCTTGAGCCTCAGGAACTCACCTTCCATCTCATCTTCCCTGAAGAATGTCACTGCTGAGCCTGTTCTGGCTGGGTCTCAGGTGAGTGGCAGCATCCCCTTGACTGCTCCTGCTGGCTCCTGGTCTGGACCTACATTTTCTATGACAACTGCTGGTATCTCTAGTGTTTTCTGTAGCCTCTGATTTGGAACTGGTTTGGAGGTCACCTGGGCCTGGTGACTGTGGCAACAGCCTGGCTCTAAGGTCTCAGAGTAGATGGACTTCCTGAGGGGCCAGGAGTGGAGCTCTGGGAGTTGGGGTGAGGGCATGGGCTGACATCTGGGATGGCAGAGAAGTGAGGAAGGTGGCTTATTCATTCCTCTGCTGTGCCACTCAACACCTTTGTCACCTCCTTGTTCTCTCATCCTGGCCCATATCACTCCCTTCCTGCCCATGTTCCTCACATTCTTGTACCCCTGAGGGGCTCCATGGTTCTGCATAGAGCATGGAACCCCTGGCGTTTCTACATTGATCACTACTGGACTTGAAGCCTCCTGAGGGGCATGGTCCAGTGCCTTGGCCCATTTTCTGCTAAGGGACACTTGGGCTGGAAGAGCAGTGTGTGTGGTCTCCACCCTCCCTCCCAGGGCATCAAGCTCTTATCTTGCCTATGCTCACTAAGATGTCCCCGTGTGTCCTGTTGCAGAGGCTGAACGAAAGCTGGCCACTCTCTTCCCCTTTCAGAGCCTTCTTTGGTCTTTCTTCCCTCCTCAGACCTCTGAGTCACATCTGCTCTCTCATTTTGGGGGTGTGGCCTCAGCCTATTTGTAAATGGCAGGATTGATGGGCATGCCAGTTGCGGTGGGAGGGTGCACAACATGCACTAGTGCAGAGCCTGGCATGCAGAAACTGCTCCCAGGTGGGAGCTGCCATCCTGAGGGACAGTTACAATCAACTTGTCTCCACTGGAGGCTGCTGACAAGGGAAGGTCCCTGGTCTATAGACCCTGCTCCCTGAGGAATCAGAGCTCATGGACACCCACAAAAACATGAAAGGATGTGGGTTCACATCCTGAGGCCACACTGCTTACCACAGTCTCATATGGCTGTCCCTGGGTTGAAACCAACCCCAGGATAAGAAAATCTTTTCCTGTAGCCAAGGTGTGTCTCCCTGTTGGAAGAGTCTTCTCTCCCTGCTCTTGGCTGTACCCTTAGGTATTGGAGGTGTCCCTGAGAGAAAAGAAGTAGGAGGAAGCAGAGATTCCCTGGATTTCTACACAATCCAGACCTGCTGTTCATTCGGAGTCTGGTCCTTCCATAGAGGCTACAGAGGGAACCTGCGCATTACTCATGGTTTTCCTTAATCCAGAATCAATAGGATATATTTATATCTACTACCTATCTATCATTTGTCAACTATCCATCCATCTCTATGCCTATCTACCTATCTATCTGTATCTATCTATGGAGAGACAAAAAAAAAAGAAGAGAGAAAAAAGAATTGACTGTGGAAATGGGCTCATGTGATCATGGAAGTAGAGAAGTCCCACGATATACCATCTGTGGGCTGCAGGACCAGGGATGTTGGGGGTGTAATTCAGTCTGAATCCAGGGGCCTGAGAACCTGGACTTTTGATGTCCAAAGGCAGAAGATGGATGCCCAAAGGCAGAAGATGGATGCCCCAGCTCCAGAAGAGAGTGAGTTCTCCCTTCCTCCAACTTTTTTTTATATTCAGCTTCTCAGTGGATTGGATGATGTGCGCCCACATTGGGGAGGGCAAATCTTCCTTAGTTTACTAATTTAAATGTGAAGCTTTTCTGAAACACCATCCTAGACACACCCAAAGATTGTGTTTGACCAGTGATGTGGGTATCCCTCAGCCCAGGCAAGTTGACACCTGAAATTAACCCTCACAGAATGTGACTGTCCCTGCTTTGCATGCAGGTCACCCCCACAGAGCAAGGCTTGAGGATTCTGACTCAGCTGGTGGCCACCTTCACATGAGGCTTTATGAGGTGGACAGGTCTCATCTTCCCTATCATCAGTTTGTGCCCCGACACTGGCCATCAATGCTACAGGTGCCCATGCAGAGCTTGTGGTGGTGGGCACCATGGCACATAAGAGGGCTTCTAGTTCTTTCAATCCCAAGCTTTTATGAGGCCCCTGCAGTGCCCCACCCCTCCTTTCCTCTCCTCTCTCAGCTGTCTTCCTCTTTCCTGTGTATTCGGCAACCTCCAACTCCATGGCTCCCCCATCCACTGCTATCATCCCCTGCCCTCGTGTTCTGGGTACTGCTGGGTCCTAAGTGGCCTGAATCCAAGGCCCCATCCTGGAGGAACTCCTATGTCTGAGAAGGTGAAGCTGGACAAAGACATCTCCAATTTCACGGGGGTCAGAAATGGAGCTAAGGGAGATGGGCTCTGAGAACCCAGAGGAGAATAAGGTCTCTGTGGGGGCAGGCTGGAAGGCTTTTTGGAGGAACGGTTGCTGGAGCAGGGTCTGGAATGATGACTAGGAATTGTTAAATCAGAAGGCAGGGTGATTCCACGGGCATCATTAGTGTCCCAGGCCCCCTGCCAGGACTAACATCGGCATTTCCAGTCCCCACACCCAGAACAGTAGAAGGACTTGTGGCTGCTGGAGGATCTGGGTTGCTGTTTACATAGCATCCAGGTCTGGTGGGTCAGTTTCTTCTACCCCTACCTGTGAACTTTGGTCTCCTGCCACAGGCACCAGGAATCTTTAATAGGAGACCCCTTCCCAGCCTGGTACACTTCCCTGGGAGCTAGGGACTGTACAGCCACACCGGGCCCAGCACAGGGCCTGTTGGGAAGGCACTGGCCTCCGGGGTATGACCCCGGCCTCCTATTTAGCAACACCGCTTTTTTTCTCCGGCCTGCCTCAATGTCCCGGTGAAAGCCTGCAAGCCTGGCGTCCTGTCCCTGTCACCCGGGGAGGCTTCTTGCCGCTTTGGGGTGCTCCCCATGGGTGAGACACGCACCCTGGGGTGGGAGCCAGGGACTCCATGCCCCCCCCGGGTCCGGCCCAAGGCCTGCTGGGAAGGCACTGGCCCCCGGGGGAGGCCAGCAGCCTCTGCTTCGGCTTTGCTGCCTTTTTACCTCGGCCTGCCTCAATGTCCCCCTGAAAGCCTGCAAGACTGGCATCCTGTTTCCGTCACATGGGGGAACTTCTTGTTGCTTTGGGATGCCCCCACATCGGAGTGACGTGCACCCTGGGGTGAAAGCAAAAGACTCCACGGCGCCCCACCCTCAGGTCTGGTGCATGGCGTGCAAGGAAGGCAGTGGTGTCCGGGGTAGGACCCCAGCCTCCTATTTGGTCTCGCCGCTCTTTTTTTCCATGTCCTGCCTCAACGTCCTCCTGAAAGCCTGCAAGCCTGACGTCCTGTCCCTGTCACCCAGGGGGAATCCTTGCCTCTTTGGGATACCCCCATGGCAGAGACACACACCCTGGGGTGGGAACCAAGGACTCCATGGCCACCCCGGGTCCAGCGCAGGGCCTGCCGGGAAGGCACTGGCCTCCGGGGGAAGACCCCAGCCTCTTCGAACTCGCTGCTTTTTTCCCCCGGCCTGCCTTTATGTCCCCCTGCAAGCCTGGCGTACTGTCCCCATCACCCGGGGGGACTTATTGCTTCTTTGGGGTGCTCTCCACGCACCCTTGAGTGGGAACCAGAGACTCCATGGCCTTCTCTGATCCCGCACAGGGCGTGCCAGGAAGGCACTGGCCTCTGGAGGATGACCCCAGCCTCCTCTTCAGCCTCACCCCTTTTTTTCCCTGGCCTGCCTCAACGTTCCCCTGAAAGCCTGCAAGCCTGGCATCCTGTCCCCATCACCTGCGGGGAAGCATTGGGGTGTTCCCCACCTACCGTGGGGTGGGAGCCAGGGACTTCACAGCTCCCCCACCTCCCTGTCTGGCGCAGCACCTGCTGGGAAGGCAATGGCCTGCGGGGGAGGAATCCAGCCTCCTATTCCGCCTCGCCGCTTTTTTTTCCCAGCCGGCCTCAATGTCCCTCTGACAGTCTGCAAACTTGGCGTCCTGTCCCCATCACCTGGGGGGACTCCTTGCCGCCTTGGGGTACACCCCACCCACCCTGATGTGGGAGACCTCCACACTTGGCTATTTTTTGTGTGTTTTTAATAGAGATGGGGTTTTGCCATGTTGGCCAGGCTGGTCTCTAACTCCTGGCCTCAAGTGATCCGCCTGCCTAAGCCTCCCAAAGTGCTAGGATTACAGGCATGAGCCACCGAGCCCTGCCAGGTTTTTTTTTTTTTTTTTGATACAGACTCTCACTCTGTTACCCAGGCTGGAGTGACGTGGTGCGATCTCAGAAGGCACTGGCCTCCAGGAGAGGACCCCAGCCTCCTTTTCGGCCTTGCAGGTTTTTTGCCCTGGCCTGCCTCAGTGTCCAACTGAAAGCCTGGCGTCCTCTCCCCGTCACACGAGGGGACTTCTTACCACTTTGGGGTGCCCCCCACGCACCCTGGCATGGAAGCCAGGGACTCCATGACCCCCTGGGTCCGATGCAGGGCTTGCGGGGAAGGCCCTGGCCTCCGGGAAAGGACTCCAGCCTCCTCCTCAGATTCGCTTCTTTTTTTCCCTGCCTCAACGTTTCCCTGAAAGCCTGCAAGCCTGGTGTCGTGCAATGTCACCCGGGAGGACTTCTTGCCACTTTCGGGTACCACCTGTGGGAAAGACAGGTACACTGGGGTGGAAGCCAAGGTCTCTACACACCCCTCTACCAAGATCTGGCGCTGGGCCTGACGGGAAGGCATTGGCCTCCGAAGGACCACCCCAGCCTCCTCTTCGGCCTCTCCGCCTTTTTTCCCCAGCCTGCCTCAACGTCCTTCTGAAAGCATGCAAGCCTCGCATTCTGTCTCCATCACCCGGGGCGACTTCATGCCGTTTTGGGGTGCCCCCCACGCACCCTGGGGTGGGAGCCAGGGACTCTATTGCTTCCAGGGTCTGCCAGAAGGCTCTGGCCTTTGGGGGAGGACCCCAGCTACCTCTTCGGCCTCGTCGATTTTTTCCTCGGCCTGCCTCAACGTCCCCCTGAAAGCCTGCAAGACTGGCGTCCTGCTCCCATCACTCGGAGAAAATTCTTGCTGCTTTGGGTGCCCCCCCGTAGGAGAGACACCCACCCTGGTGTGGGTGCCAGGGAGTCCACGGTCCCCCCGGGTCCAGTGCAGAATCTGATGGGAAGGCACTGGCCTTCAGGAGACGACCTCAGCCTCCTCTTCGGCCTCGCTACTTTTTATCCATGGCTTGCCTCAACGTCCCCCTGAAAGCCTGCAAGCCTGGCGTCCTGTCCCCGTCACCCAGGGGGATTTCTTGCCGCTTTGGGGTGCTCCCGTGGGAGAGATGTGCACCCTGGGATGGGAGCCAGGAACACCACAACCCCCGCCCCGGTGAACAGGGCAGGACTAGCCGGGACGGCACTGGCCTCTGGGGGGACGACCCCAGCCTCCTCTTCAGCCTCGCCACTTTTTTTTTCTGGCCTGCCTCAACGTCTCTCTGCAAGCCTGCAAGACTGACCTCCTGTTGCTGTCACCTGGGGGGACTTCTTGTCGTTTTGGGGTGCCCCTCACGCACCCTGAGGTGGGAGCCAGGGATTCCACGTCCCCCTTCCCCCACCCGGTCCGGCGCAAGGCCTGTTGAAAAGGCACTAGCTTCCAGGGGAGGACCCCAGCCTCCTCTATGGCCTCGCTGCTTTTTTTTCTCGGTCGGTCTCAATGTCCCCCTGAAAACCTGCAAGCCTGGCATCCTGTCCCCGTCACACCGGGAGACTTTTTGCCGCTTTGGGGTGCCCACAACCCACCCTGGCGTCGGAGCCAGGGACTCCACATTCCCCCCCGAGTCTGATGCAGGGTCTACCAGGAAGGCACTGGCATCCAGGGGAGGACCGCAGCCTCCTCTTTGGTGGCGCCACTATTTTTCCTCGGCCTGTGTCAACGTTTTTCTGAAAGCCTGCGAGCCTGGAGTCCAGTCCCCCTCCCTTGGGGGTAATTCTTGCCGCCAAGGGCTGCCCCACTTGGGAGAGACACGCACCCTGGGGTGGGAGCCGGAAACTCCACCGATCCCCGGGTCCGACGCAGGGCCTGCCAGGAAGGCACTGGCCTCCAAGGGAAGATCCCAGCCTCCTCTTCGGCCTGCCTTAACGTCCCCCTGAAAGCCTGCAAGCCTGGTGTTCTGTCCCTGTCACATGAGGTGACTTCTTGCCGCTCTGGGGTGCCCCCCAGGCACCCTGGGGTGGAAGCTAAGGACTCCAATGTACCCCAGGATCCGGCGTAGGGCCTACCAGGAAGGAAGTGGCCTCCGTGGAAAGACCCTAGCCTCCTCTTCAGATTCGCTGCTTTTTTTCCCCCGGCCTGCCTCAACGTTTCCCTGAAAGCCTGCAAGGCTGACATCCTGCCCCGTCACTCTGGGGGACTTCTTGCTGCTTTGGGGTGCAACTTGTGGGAAAGACACGTACCCTGGTGTGGGAGCCAAGGACTCCGCAGCCACCCCAGATCTAGTGCAGTTCCTGCTGGGAAGGCACTGGCCTCCGGGGGCACCCCAGCCACCTCTTCAGCCTCACTGCTTCTCTTCCCCGGCCTGCCTCAACGTCCGCCTGCAAGCCTGAAAGCCTGGCGTCCTGTCCCCATCACCTGGGGGGATCTTCTTTCCACTTCTGGTTGCCCCACACACACCCTGGGTGGGAGCCAGGGACTCCAGGGCTCCCCCGGTATGGCACAGCGCCTGCTGGGAAGGAAATTACATCCAGAAGACGACCCTAGTCTCGTCATCGGTTTCACTGCTTTTTTCCCCAGGTCTGCCTCAACTTCCCTCTGAAAGCCTGCAAGCTTGATGTCCTGTACCCGTCACCCGGGGAGACTTCTTGCCCATTTTGGGTGCCCCCCATGCAGCCTGGGGTGGGAGTGAGGGACTCCATGGCTCCTCAGGGACCGCGCAGGGCCTGCTGGGAAGGCACTGGCCTCTAGGGGACAGCCCCAGCCTCCTCTTTGGCCTCACCACTTTCTTCCTCCGGTTTGCCTCAGTGTCCCTCTGAAAGCCTGCAAGTCTGGCCTCTTATCCCCGTCACCCGGTGACACTTCGTGCCGCTTTTGGGTGCCCACCACGGACCGTGGGGTCAGAGCGAGGAACTCCAAGGCTCCCCAGAGACCGGCGCAGGGCCAGCTGGGAAGGCACTGGCCTCCGGTGAGCGACCTCAGCTTCCATTTCGGCATCACCGCTTTTTTCCCCAGGCCTGCCTCAACGTCCCCCTGAAAGCCGGCAAGCCTGAGGTCCCGTCCCCGACATTCGGGAAGACTTCTTGCCACTTTGGGGTGCACTTACTGACCCTGGGGTGGAAGCCAGAAACTCCACGGCCTTCCCGAGTCTGGGGCAGGGCCTGCTGGGAAGGCACTGGCCTCTAGGGAAAGACTCCAGCCTCCTCTTCAGTCTCGCCACTATTTTTCCGAGGCCTGCCTCAATGTTTTCCTGCAAGCCTGCAAGCCTGGCGCCCTGTCCCCGTCACTCAGGGGGAATTCTTGCCGCCGAGGGGTGCCCCGCGCAGCACAGACACGCTTCCTGGGGTGGAAGCCGGAAACTCCACCAATTCCCGGGTGCAGCGCAGGGCCTGCTGGGAAGGCACTGGCCTACGGGAGATGAACCCAGCCTCCTCTTTGGCCTCGCTACTTTGTTTCCCGGCCTGCCTTAACGTCCCCCTGAAAGCCTGCAAGCCTGGCATCCTGTCCTCTTCACCCGGGGGTATTTCTTGCCTCTCTGGGGTGCCCCCCACGCACTCTGAGGTGGAAGCCAGGGACTCCACGGTACCACAGGGTCTGGCGCAGGGCCTGCCAGGAAGGAACTGGCCTCCAGGGAAAGATCCCAGCCTCCTCTTCGGATTCACTGCTTTTCCCCCACAGCCTGCCTCAACCTTTCCCTGAAAGCCTGCAAGCCTGACGTCCTGCCCCATCACTCAGAGGGACTTCTTGCCGCTTTGGGGTGCAACCTGTCGGAAAGACACGTAACCCCGGTGTAGGAGCCAAGGACTCCAAGCTCCCCGCTCCCTTCGGATCCAGTGCAGTTCTTGCCAGGAAGGCATTGGCCTCTGGGGAAGGACCCCAGCCTCCTCTTCCACCTGGCTGCTTTTTTTTTTCTTGGCCTGCCTCAGCGATCCTCTGAAAGCCTGCAAGCCTGGCGTCCTGTCCCTGTCTCTTGAAGGGACTTCTTGTAGCTTTGTGGTGCCCACGACGCGCCCTGGGTTGAAAGCCAGCAACTCCACAGCACCCCGGGTTCAGGCGCAGGGCCTGCTGGGAAGGCACTGGCTTCCGCGGGACGACCCCGGCCTTCTCTTTGGCCTCACCGCTTTTTTTCCCCACCCTGCCTTGTTGTGACCAAGCGAGTTATAGAGAAACGCCACATTTTGAGACAAATTAAAGAGTCCTTTAATAGCCGGCGACCGAGAGGCAGCTAACTTTCAAAATTCTCTTGGCCCCGAGGAAGGTGCTAGTTTTGTTTTTATACCGTGGTCTAAATAGGGGATGGGGAATTTTAGCTGAAGCAATTTTTACAGGAGAACTGGCAAAAAGTTAAAAAATTAATTGGTTACAAATGCAGTTACAAAAAATAAACAGTTCCAGGTGCAGAGGCTTAAACTACCACAAAGAGATAAATGCAGGGGTTTTGGGTGCCACCCACCGAGCACGTCCCCAGGAGCTGCCGGTGCAGCTTGCCTCAATATCTTATCAGTAGATGCATTCCTGGATGTGCTTTGAGTCAGTTTTACACTAGTTATGCCTTAAGGGAGGGAGGTGAAATGGGGTTGCAAATGAAGAAACTGAAACGGCATCTGTTTGGCTCTCTCTCTGCTAGGAGAGAGTCACTCAGTTTAAAACAAGGTAGGGTATCACATTCCCCACTCATGTTTTGGGTAATCAAATCATTGATTCTTCAGTTATACCAAGTGGGTTATACTCGGTTCTGAGATACGTAAGTTTGACAGAAGCTATGCACTGTTTTACAAAGTTAAGGAACCAATTTAACATACAAGGCCTGAAGATTAAACTTAACAAGAGGAGGAGAAGGGGTCCTGCCAGTCCAGTAATCAGAATAGTTAGCCATGGATTCCAGTTGAACATGCTTTGATACCAGGGGGTGTTACT
This sequence comes from Gorilla gorilla gorilla, assembly GCF_029281585.2. NCBI lineage: Eukaryota > Metazoa > Chordata > Mammalia > Primates > Hominidae > Gorilla > Gorilla gorilla. The sequence continues at coordinate 77,975,701 of NC_073231.2, read as the reverse complement.
TTCTCGTTCTTGTTGGAGTCTATCTATATTTTCTCGAACTCTTTGGAGGGTATCTTTTATGACTCCAGACTGATTGGCATAGAAAAAGCAACACTCTCCTAGGGCTGCACATAATTCTCCTTGGGAAGGAAATAGTAGATCTAAGCCTTGGTGGTTTTTGAAGAACTACTTCAGCTAGAGACTCTACCTGGGTATGTAGGATATTTATGGCTGACTGGAGATTGCTTAAATCAGCATCTACTTGCTGAGACAGGGACATTAATCCAGTTTCTCCCTGAACTAGGGCAGCCATGCCAATGCCTGCTGACCCAGCTATGCTAAGGCCAGCTAGGAGGGGTACTAAGAGTGGGGCAGCTTGGCGAAACTTGGAAGGCAATTCAGGGGGAGCAATAAGAAGTTCTCCTTCTGGCACGCTGTACACATAGACCTGGCGGAGTACATGAACTAACACACACAGAAGAGGTCCATGTTCAGTCCCATTGATGCAGTGAGTGAGGCCTGAAGTACAAGCCAACCAGGTGTTGTTAGGTGCCTGGTAGGAAACTGAGGTGTTTAAGGAAGTAAGTAGCGATTGATTACAGGTGGCCTGAAAGGGAGAAGCAGATAAGTTATACCCATTGCTAATTAGACAGGAGGCGTTCCCCTACATGTCTCCTAATGTAAGGGCATGGGGTCGTGTATGACAAAAGAGAGAGTTAACCTTGAACATGGCCTCTACTCCTAAACCAACATTATATGGGGATTTTGCTTTCAGGCACAACCAACAACCTTGGGCTAGTTTTGGCTGGGTGAGGTTAAGGAGGTGATGCACTCCATCCAGAATGGACATCAGGACGGGTTGGAGATGCTGTCGTTGTAATTGGGATTTAGGAACCAAGAGCGGTGGGACAGTTAAATCGACCCTGTCTGGGTGTTTTTGGAACATAGGGTCACCTAAATCAGTTAGAGGTCCGATTGACTTAGGAGGACTCCGCGGGACCAGGACATTTTTCTGAATGGTGAACGTAGTTCCAACATCAAATCCTGAGATATAAAGTCTTAATCCCCATTACATGCCATAATACCATTGAGCTGAATTAGGGTTACGGACAGTTATAGGAAGAGGGTTGCAGTTCCTTAGAGTGCACGGTCTAGGACAGGAAGAGCGAGTTATGGAGAGGGTTGAGGACTGGGTTGATCCTCCAGAGTAAGTGGCCAGGGTTACACACAACCAGTTAGGGCAGAAAAACTGATAAGAATCTCAACAACTAAGTCAGGGTGATTTCCAGTACAGAGGTAAAAATCAATGCTCTGGAGTCCTTTTTCTGCACCTGTAGAGCTCCCACATCCAGTCCGGCTTCCTGTGTGTCCGAATCCTGCAGCCAGGTCAATGTTTCCTGCTCCTATGACCAGCAGATTGCATTGCTCTTCATGGGTACGGGCAGGCTCTGGGAATAAAGCACATAAATCAACTGCAAAAGAGACTTCTTTGGAGCTTCCTGCCTTCCAAGTAGTGTTTGCAAATACACGTCCTGTCATGAAAGAAGGAGAAAAGAGTAGGATGGAGCAGAGGGCATGACAGGTGGAAACACACAAAAGAGGTAAATAAAAGAAATTAATTTGATGGCTTCAAGTGACTTAGGTGCAGTTTTAAGGGGCCTGGCCCAGGCTTGGGGATCCATGTTTCTTGCTGGGCTTTGCTAGCCTTTTTGATGAGAGAGTGATGAATCCAGGCAGGAATGCCATCCACCTTTAGAGCTGTCAGCGTGGTGAGGATGACAGTATGAGGTCCTTTCCAGGCAGGAATGAATCTTTCTTTCTGGAACTTTTTATCGTGCACCAGGTCACCCAGCTGGAAAGAGTGGCAGGGTCCCACCTGGTCAGGAACCAGATTTGGGTGTGCTCCCCGGACAAGTGCCTGGATGATGTCTCATACCTGTTGGAGAGACTGCATGTACTGTAATAAATTAGCTTGAGAGATTTCTACTAAATGAGTGTCTCTCAACCTAGGCAGGATAGGTGGAGCCCTTCCATACATAATTTCAAAAGGTGTAAACCCAGCTCAGTAAGGGGTGCATGTTACTCTAAGAAGGACTAAACGAAGGATTCTCACCCAATTCTCACCCGTTTCTAGAATCAATTTTGTAAGAGTATTTTTTAGGGTGTGGTTCATGTGTTCTATCTATCCAGAGCTCTGGGGTCGGTAGGCACAATGGAGTTTCCATTTGATGTTTAATGCCTTGCTGACCAACTGATCTATGGACTAGGTGAAGGGTGGCCCATTATCAGACCCTATGGCAACAGGCAACCCATGTCTTGGGATGATTTCATTTAGTAAAAACTTAACTACCCTAGTGGCAGTTTTGTTTCTGGTGGCAAATGCCTCAGTCCACCCAGAAAAGATGTCTACTAGAACCAGGAGGTTCTTATACCCTGCCCAGTGCGGTTTTATTTCTGTAAAGTCAATTTCCCACCTTTCTCCTGGTGAGTCTCTGCAGAGATGGTGGCCTGGGCTGGGTTTGGGACCTTGCTTGGCATTTACCTGAGCACAAGCCATACAATGGAGAGCTGCTTGGCTAGCTAAGTCCTGAGGGTGGGGGATCTTGAAACAGCTCCTTAGAAGCTGGGCCAATTTTACTCCTCCCAAATGGGTGGTAGAATGTAGACGATTGACTAGAGTTTTCCCAAGGGCTCGGGGTCTGAAGATTCTGGAATCAGGAAGAATCCACCAACCTTCCTGATTTTTATTAGCCTAAAGATCTGAAGCCTGTTTGTCTTCTTCTGTGGAGTATTTTGGGTGATTTGGCAAGACAGGCTGCAGAAAAGACATGGCGGGCAGTAGGACCAAGGGCACGACTGAGAGCTGAACAGCTTCTCGGGGCTGCAGAGTCTGCTTTGGTTACCACAGGCAATGGCTGTGTTTTCTCTTTGATGTCCTTTGCAGTGAATTACAGCCACCTGCTGAGGAAGCCAAACAGCTTCAAGAAGGGCTAAAATTTCTTCTTTGTTTTTAATAGACTTTCCTGCTGAGGTGAGTAGCCCATGCTCTTGACAGATGGCTCCATGTACATGTACAGTAGCAAAAGCATACCTGCTGTCAGTGTTAATGTTAATACATTTGTCCTTACCCCATGGGAGAGCCTGAGTGAGGGCCATCAGTTCAGCCTTCTGGGCTGAAGTATTTGCTGGCAATGCCTGGGCCCATAGCACATCCAACTTCATGGTAATGGCCGCACCAGCCTTCTGTTCTCCTTGTTCGAGGACGCTGCTATCGTCTGTAAATAAGGTGGCCTCCACCTTCTTTAGGGGCACATCTTGGAGATCGGGTCGGCCAGTTTTGGTAGTTTCTTACAGTTCCTGGCAGTCATGGACAGGTGTAGTGAACTCTGGATCAGGAAGTAAAGTAGCTGGATTTAAACACCTTGTGGGAGAGAAGTCAAATGAGGGTGATCTAACAGTAAACTCTGATACTGCAGGATACGAGCATTTGACATCCATTTGCTAGAAGCACTTTGTAGCAAAGTTTCTACAGCATGTGGAGCTGTAAGGGTTAAATTTTGGCCTAGAGTCAATTTGTCAGCCTCTTGGACTAGGCTTGCTGTTGCTGCCATGACTCACAGACAGCTTGGCCATCCAGAGGCCATAGGGTCCAGTCTCTTAGACAAATAGGCTACTGGGCATCTCCAGGGTCCTAAAGTCTGAGTGAGCACACCCTTAGCAACTCCCTGGCTTTCATGAATAAAAAGGTGAAATGGTTTTGAGATATTAGGGAGGGCTAGAGCGGGGGCCTCAGTTAGTGCCTTTTTCACGTTTTTGAAAGCCTGTTCTTCAGTGTCAGTCCAAACTACTGGGCCATTCCTTCCAGTAGCGGTGTACAGGACTTTGGCAATTTCTGCAAACCCTAATATCTACAGGCGACAGTATCCCACAGCCCCCAGGAATTCATGTACCTGTCTTTTGGTGGTGGGAGTGGGGATTCGCAGAATGGCTTCCTTATAAGCACTGGTGAGTGCCCATTTTCCTTTATCTCATATCCTAGGTAGGAGACTCTGCAAAGACAAAGCTGGGCCTTTTTGGCTGAGACTCGAAACCCGAGTTCCTGAAGGAGGTAAAGTAGGTCTCTAGTATGTTGCAGGCAGCTGTCAGAGGTTTCAGTAACTAATAAAAGGTCATCTACATACTGAAGAAGGGTACAATTAGGGTGTCTGGCTCAAAATGGTACAAGATCCTGTTGGATGGCTTCCCCAAAAAGGGTGGGGGAATTTTTAAAACCTTGAGGTAACCGAGTCCATGTCAACTGGGTGGTGTCTCCTGAGCCAGGATCTGTCCATTCAAAGGAAAATGTAGGTTGGCTTTTGAGGGCCAGAGGAATAGCAAAGAAATCATCTTTTAAGTCAAGGACAGTGTACACTGTGTGTTCTGGTGGGAGCAGGCTGAGTAAAGTATAAGGGTTAGGGACTGTAGGGTGGACAGTGACTGTCCATCTGTTAACTTCCTTTAAATCCTGTACGTGCTGGTAGTCATTTGTTCCCGGTTTTTGGACCAGCAACAATGGAGTATTCCAGGTGGACTGACATGGTGTAAGTATGCCAGCCTGTAACAGTCGCTGAATATGGGGGTTGATTCCTTCCCTAGCCCATTGACTCATAGGATATGCTTTACCTGGACTGGCAAGGCAGTGGCCAGGAGTTCTACTACCACTGGCGGATGGTGCTTGGCCAGTCCCAGGAGGTTTGACTCAGCCCAGACCTGAGGAAAGAGAGTCTGTAAGCCAAGTAAGAGAGGATTAGTTTTATTCTCCAGTGGTTGTGAAGGTGAAACTAAGAGATATTCTTCTGACAGAGGGGTGGTTAGCAGGAGCTGAGCAGTGGGAGGTGTTGTGTCTCTTAGCATGAGGTGAGCTTGTTGGGCTGAGATGGAAATAGATGCCTGCAGCTTGTGGAGCATGTCTCTTCCTAGGAGGGGAAAGGGACACTCTGGGACCATGAGGAATGAGTGGGTTACTCTTTTCTGTCCTAAACTCACCTCTTGTGAGTGGGTGACAGGATATTCTTGAATCACTCCAGTAGCCCCTTGTACAGCAACTTTCTTATTAGAGACACTGCCTAGCGGAATCTGCAATACCAAGTGTTCCACCCCAGTGTCAATTAGGAAGTGTACAGGCTGGCCCCCTACTGTGGTGGTCACCATGGGCTCCCAGGGGCCAAGTGGAAAGGAGCCCTGGCCCCATCACTCATCAGATTCCTCCACAGCAGGGAGGGTGAGGACTTTTTTCTCTTCTGGTTTTTCCTCTGGTCTTAACGGGCATTCCTTTTTCCAGTGTCCCATCTGCTTGCAATAAGCGCATTGGTTTTTCTCCAGGGGAGCCCGGTCCCCTTTCTGGCTTTTTTGGTGGGGACCTGGGGTTCTCTGACCATTTTTCTGTGACAGGGGCTTTTCTTTCTTGACTTCATGAATGGCAGCCACTATGATTTTTGCCTGTCTTTTTGATGCTTTGTCAGCAGGCTTTTCAGCTGCCTGAGCTGCCTGTTTCTGCTTTTCAAACTCTCAGTTGTCAAAAACCTTTTGGGCTAGCTCTAAAAGCTGATGGATGTTCATTCCAGCAAATCCCTCTAGCTTTTGCAATTTTCTTTTAATGTCAGGGGCTGCCTGAGCCACAAATGCCAAATTAAGAGCACAGCTATTTTCGGGAGCCATTGGGTCAAAAGGGGTGTAAGTCCGATAGGCCTCCTGGAGGCTTTCCTAAAATGCTCCTGGTGACTTGTCAAGCCCCTGGACAACTTGTCTTAGACAAATTTATGGGTTTTTGAGTGGCTCCTTTGATACCCACAAGGAGATACCGGTGAAAATCATCTAAGGCTCTCCTTCCACCTGAGGAATTTGGGTCCTAATTAGGCTGGGTAGAGGGAAAAGCCTCTTCAATTTGGTCTCAGGCTTCCTCTTCTGGCCCACCAGCTGATGTAAGGTAATACTTTCTGGTCTCCCTTCCAATACACTCCCTCTCTTCAGAGGTGAAAAGGGTTAAAAGTAGTTGCTGACAGTCATCCCAGGTGGGGCAGTGAATCTGGAGCACAGACTCCATTAGTGAGGTCAAAACCTGTGGCTTTTCAGAAAAGGGGGGATTATGAGCCTTCCAGTTGTACAGGTCAGAGGTAGACAAAGGGACATAAACTAAGAAGGGAGCTGAGCGCTCTCTCCCAAATATTTTGGGTCTCTCTCAGTGGGAGGAGGGGGGGCTACCTCCTACTGCCTTGGCCACAATCGGGAGGCTATGGGTGGAGAGCCCACAGGAGATGTAGTCGAGGAAACAAGGGAAGAATCCGGGGGAGAAGGAGGGTTATAGGGTGGCAGAACTGGGAGAGGAAAACTTTCCTCTTCCTCAGAAGAAGGCAGTACAGGAGGAGCCGAGGGGACTGAGGGTCAGGGTAAAAATGTGGACCGGCTCAAAAGGACCCTGGAAATGGGATCATGAATGGCACATCAGTGGAGCCAGGGAGGAGGGCTCTGTACCAAATCCAGCCATTGATCAATGTAGGGAAACTGATCGGGGTGACCGGGACTTCCAGTAATGACCTGCCACACAGCCTGAACAGATGTGGGGTTAAATGACCCTTCTGTGGGCCATCTGGTTCCAAACTGTGGCCATTCTACTTCACAGAGTGTCCGGAGTTTGCCTTTCTTCAGGCGGACTCCATAATCTTCTGAGAAGTCTAGAGAGAAATTCTGCAATATACATTGGAGAGGACTCGACTCTTTACAGGGCCAGGAAGAGGAGTTTCCTATTTTGGACGCAGTTTAACAAGGTTGAACAGAGATATTAAACCCAGCATGGACAGAGAAATTCACAACCTGGGGGACTGGCATATCAGAAAAAGGGAAATAACACAACCAGAAAGAGAAGGAAAACCACTACAGCTAAGACTTCCTGCCATATGAAGTAGGTTTTCTTAAGCTTCAAGATTTAGGGCGGAAGATTAGCAACCAACCCGAGGCCTCCTTGGCTGGCACGACCTAGATGACCTCCTTCCTTCCCTTGACATATAGCCCAAGTATTTTTGGTGTCTCCATGATTCAAAGACAAAAAGTTCAAACTCGGCCCTTTCTTTCAAGGATTTTAGGAGGGAGAGCAGGGCTAAATCTTGGAGGCTCTGGACTTGCTGTGACACAGGAAAACGAGATGTGTGGGGAAGGGATAAGGATGAGGGGGAAAGGGCCCACTCGGATCTCTCCTAAGGTAGGAGAGTAGCCATGGGGGAACACAATAGGAGTCCAGATGGAGTAAAGCAGTATGAGCGTAGGCTTCTTTGCACAGTCTTCTATTCAAAGGCATGGGAAACGTTACAGGATGACAGAAAAGGTGGGCAAGGAGGCCTGCAGGGTGACTATTTTGGATCCACCACTGATCTAATCTGGAGGCTGTCCAGTCACTAGGGTGTGGGATGTGGCAATCTAAATTCCAGCAGACTTTATGGTGCCAGAAATTCCAAATGGGCGAGTGTTTCCCACACTTCTTCCCGTAACAACACTTGATTTCTTTCTGACAGAAAAGGCAGGACTGGGACGGCCAGCCCAAATGACTGATGAGGTATTTGACCTCCTGTGGTAGAAAATCAGCACTGAGGACCTTGAAGAATTTCTTTCCTAGTTGCCTTGGACAGCACTGGCGACCTGACTATGAAACTTAGACTGACACTAAACAAGACAATAGGCACCGAGCAGGACAATAAACATAAAACAAACAACAGACCCTAGGGTATAAAAACAATTATGGCAGTTTTTATTAAATAGACAAGGGGAGGGGGTCCGGTGATGGCATCAGTCAGATGCCCTCCTGGCCACTCTCCCTGAGGGGACTTGGGCTCCTCTTAGCATTGGCAGGCTGGTATAAACCCCCGGCTCGGATCGAGCTATGCCCAGTGCTGCCTTAAGCCTTATGAGGTCGCCACGGAACTACAGGTGAGAGCCCACTCGAACTCCGTAGCTTTTGCCGTGGAGCTACAAACTGGAAGTTCAAGTGCAAGCCCTTGACTTCCCCATCCACTCACCATTCACACAAAGTTTATAACAGTTTTTTTTTTTTTTTTTTTTTTTTGCCGTAAAACAGAAGTCTTCTGGAAACCTGAACGTGAAAGGGAGGAGAGATAAAGAGAGAGCAGAGAGAGAGAGACACACACACAGAGAGAGAGACAGAGAGAGAGAGAGACTAGTCTTTAATGGAGAGGCCAGCCTGATAGAAACCAGGACTCAGTCCTCCAGCGTCCTGGAATATGGATTGAGTCAAGGGAGGGCCCCTGTCAGGGCCGCTTCCCTCCCAGAGAGACACAGAGGCACCTAACAGAAAACCAGGATTCTGTCCTCCAATGTCCTGGAATGCGGGCAGAGTCAAAGAGGGAGGGCCCCGTCAGAGCCATTTCCCTCCCAGAGAAACAGAGTCAGATCTGACTTACCTTCCCGGGACCAGAGGACTCAGGAGTTGAATTTTTCTGGGCACACACTGGTGGTTGATCCATTCCCCTCCAGAAGACAGGGTCTTATGGGGCCCTGGAACGTCTTCAGGGGGCGCCTCCCCTATAAGTCCACTGTCTGTCTGGGGGAGCCTGGAATGAGTCCGGCTCTTGCCCAGTGGCGAATATCTCACTGGGGCCTCCAAATGTTGTGACCAAGCGAGCTATACAGAAACGCCACACTTTGAGACAAATTAGAGTCCTTTATTAGCCAGTGACCAAGAAGCAGCTAACGCTCAAAATTCTCTCGGCCCTGAGGAAGCGGCTAGTTTTGTTTTTATACTGTGGTCTAAATAGGGGAGGGGGGATTTTAGCTGAAGCAATTTTTTACAGAAGCAGAACTGGCAAAATGTTAAAAAATTAATTGGTTACAAATGCAATTACAAAAAATAAACAGTTCCAGGTGCAGGGGCTTAAACTATCACAAAGAGATAAATGCAGGGGTCTTGGGTGCCATCCACCCGAGCGCATCCCCAGGAGCTGCTGGTGCAGCTTGCCTCAATATCTTATCAGTAGACACATTCCTGGACACGCTTTGAGTCAGTTTTACACTAGTTATGCCTTAAGGGAGAGAGGTGAAAGGGGGTTGCAAGTGAAGAAACTAAAATGGAGCCTGTTCGGCTCTCTCTCTGCTAGGAGAGTGTCACTCAGTTTAAAACAAGGTGGGGTATCACAGCCTCAACGTCCCCCTGAAAGCCTGAAAGCCTGGCATCCTGCCCCATCACTCGGAGGGGGGAACTTCTTGCTGCATGGAGTGCCCCCACGCACCCTGGTGTGGGAGCCAGGTACTCCACGGCCCTCCAGGGTCTGGTGCAGGGCCTACTGGGAAGGCACTGGCATCCTGGGAAGGACCCCAACCTCCTCTTCGGTCTCGCTGCTTTTTATCCTTGGCCTGCCTCAACGTTCCCCTGAAAGCCTGCAGGCCTATCGTCCTGTACCTATCACCTTGTGGGACTTCGTGCCATGGAGTCACCCCCGTCACCTCCGGGAGAGAGACATGCACCCTGGGGTGAAAGCCAGGGACTCCACAGCCTGCCCATGTTTAGCGCAGGGCCTGCCGGGAAGGCACTGGCCTCGGGGGGATGAACCCAGCCTCCTCTTCTGCCTCGCTGCTTTTCTTCCCCCAGCCTGCCACAACATCCCCTTGAAAGCCTGCAAGGCTTGCGTCTTGTCACCGTCACCAGGGGTGACTTCTTGTCACTTTGGGGTGCCCGCCACGCACCTTGGGGTGGGAGCTATGCACTACACGGCACCCCTGGGTCCACCGCAGGGCCTGCCAGAAAGGCAATGTTCTCCGAGGGAGGACGCAACCCTCCTCTTCAGATTCGTTGCGTTTTTTTCCCGGCCTGCCTCAACATCCCCTTGAAAGCCTGCAAGCCTGGTGTCCTGACCCATCAATCCGGGGAAATTGCTTGCCGCTTTTGGGTACCACCCATAGGAAAGACACATACCCTGGCATGGAAGCCAGGGACTCCATGGCCCCCCGGATCTGGCCCAGGACCTGCCGGGAAGGCACTGGCCTCCAGATGACTCCAGCCTCCTTTTTGCCCTCGACGCTTTTTTTTCTCTGGCCTCCCTAACGTTCCTCTGAAAGCCTACGAGCCTGGCATCCTGCCCCTGTCACCCAGGGGGACTTCTTGACGCTTTGGGGTGCTCCTCATGCACCCTGGTTTGGGAGCCAGAAACTCCATGGCCAACCCCTGTTCCAGTGCAGGGCCTGCTGGAGTCACTGGCCTCATCGGGACGACACCAGCCTCCTTTCCTGCCTCGCTGCTTTTTTTCCCTGGCTTGCCTCAATGTCCTTATGAAAGCCTGCAAGCCTGGCGTCCTGTCCTTGTCACACGCAGGGAATTATTGCCACTTTGGTGTGCCCCCCACCCACCCTGGGGTAGGATCCAGGGACTCCACGGCCCTCCCGGGTTTGGCGCAGGGCCCACCGGGAAGGCGCTGGCCTCCAGTGGACAACCCCAGGCTCCTATTCGGCCTCGCCACTTTTTTTCCCCTGCCTGCCTCAACGTCCCCCTGAAAGCCTGCAAGCCTCGCGTCCTCTCCCTGTCACCCGGGGGAATTTTTGTCTCTTTGGGGGTGCCCATAACGCACCCTGGGGTCAGAGCCAGGAACTCCACGGCCCCCTCAGGTCCAGCACAGGGCCTGTTGGGAAGGCACTGGCCTCCCTTGGTCGACCCCAGCCTCCTCTTCCGCCTCGCTGCTTTTATTCCCCCGCCTGCCTCACTGTCCCCCTGAAAGTCTGCAATCTGGCCTCCTGTCCCTGTAACAGGGGGTGACTTCTTGCCTCTTTGGGTTGCCTCACACGCACCCTGGGGTGGAAGCCAGGGACTCCACGGCCTTCCTGAGTCTGGTGCAGGGCCTGCTGGAAAGGCACTGGCCTATGAGGGGGGACCCCAGCCTCCTCTTCGGCCTCGCCTCTTTTCTTCCCTGGCCTGCCTCAACGTCCCCCTGAAAGCCTGCAAGCCTGGCTTCCTGTCCGCATCACTCAGGTGGACTTCTTGCCGCTTTTTGTTGCCCCCACTACGTACCTTGGGGTGGGAGCCAGGGACCCCACGAACCCCCCAACTCTGGCACAGCATGCCCAGAAGGCAATGTCCTCCAGGGGAAGAGCCCAGCCTCCTCTTCGGCCTCACTGCTTTTTTATCCAGGCCTGTCTCAACGTCCCTCTGAAAGCCTGCAAGCTTGGTGTCCTGTCCTTGTCATCCGCTGAGACATTTTGCCGGTTTTGGGTGCCCCTCACACACCCTCAGGAGGAAGCCAGGGACTTCCCGGCTTCCCAGGGACCAATGCAGGGCCTCCCGGGACGGCACTGGCCTCAGGGGGAAAACTCCAACCTCCTCTTCGGGGCCTCGCCGCTTTTTATCCCTGGACTGCCTCAATGTCCGCCTGAAAGCCTGCAAGCCTGGCGTCTTGTCTGTCACCCGGGGAGACTTCTTGCCGCTTTGGGGTGCCCCCGGTGAGAGAGACGCACACTGGGGTGAAAGCCAGGGACTCCACGGCCCGCCATGTTCTGTCGCACAGACTGCCAAGAAGGCACACACCTCCGGGGGAAAACCCCAGCCTCCTTTTCAGCCTCCGCTTTTTCTCCCCAGCCCGCCTCAACGTCCCCCTGAAAGTCTGCAAGCTTGGGGTCCTGTCCCCATCACCCGGGGGGACTTCTTGCTGCTTTGGGTTGCCTCCCATGCACCCTGGGTTGGGAGCCAAATAATCAACAGCACTCGCGTGTCTGGTGCAAGGCCTACCGGGACGGCACTGGCCTCAGGGGAGAACCCCAGCTTCCTCTTCAGCCTTGCCGCTTTTTTCCCGGCCTGCCTCAACGTCCCCCTGAAAGCCTGTAAACCTTGGCATCCTGTCACTGTCACCCGGGGAAACTTTTTGCCGCTTTGGGGTGCCCAACGTGCACCCGTGGAGCCAGGGACTCCACGGCCCCTCCGCGTCTGGCGCAGGGCCTGTTGGGAAGGCACTGGCTTCCGGGGGACCACGTTCTCCTCTTCGGTCTCACCACTTTTTTTTGCTGGCCTGCCTCAACGTCCCCCTTAAAGCCTGCAAGCCTGGCATCCTGTCCCCTTCACCCGCGGGACTTCTTGCCGCTTTGGTGTGCACCCCACACACCCTGGGCTGGGAGCCAGGGTATCCACGGCCACTCCGGGTTCAGCGCCGCGCCTGCTGGGAAGGCACTGCCTTCCAAGGGAAGAACGCAGCCTCTTCTTCAGCCTCGCCGCTTTTTTCCCCTGGCCTGCCTCAACGTCCCCCCTGAAAGCCTGCAAGCCTGGCGTCCTGTCTCCTTCATACAGGGGGACTTCTTGCTGCTTTGTAATGCCCCCCACGCATCCTGGGGTGGGAGCCAGGGACTCCACGGCTCCCCAGGGACGGGCGAAGGGCCTTCCGGGAAAGCACTGGCCTCCGGGGGAGGACCCCAGCCTCCTTTTCAGCCTTGCCGCTTTTTTTCCCCAGCCTGCCTCAACGTCCCCCTGAAAGCCTAAAAGCCTGGCGTCCTGTCCCCATCAAGCGGGGGGACTTCTTGTCTTTTTCGGGTGCCCCCCACGCACTCTGGGATGGGAGCCAGGGACTCCATGGCCCCACCGAGTCTGCCGCAGGACCTGACAGGAAGACACTGGCCTCCAGGGGATGACCCCAGCCTCCTCTTCAGCCTCGCTGCTTTTTTTCCCTGGCCTGCCTCAATGTCCCCCTGAAAGCCTGCAAGCTTGGTGTCCTGTCCCTGTCATTCGAGAGGACTCTTTGCTACTTTGCAGTGCCCCCATGGGAGAGACACTCACCCTGGGGTGGTGGTCAGGTGCTCCTTGGCTCCCCCGGTTTGGCGAAGGGACGGCCAGGAAGGCACTGGCCTCTGGGAGACGACCCCAGCTTCGTCTTCGGCCTCGCCACTTTTTTTCCCTGGCCTGGCTCAGTGTCTCCCTGAAAGCCTGCTAGCCTGGCGTCCTGTCCCCGTCACCAGGGGGGAGTTCTTGCCGCCGTGGGGTGCCCCTGTGGGAGAGACACGCACAGTGGAATGGGAGCCAGGGTCTCCACGGCCCCTCGGGTGCGGCACAGGGCCTGCTGGGAAGGCACTGGCCTCCAGGGATAACCCCAGCTTCCTCTTCGGCCTTGATGCTTTTTTTCCCGGCCTGCCTCAATGTTTCCCTGAAAGCCTGCAAGCCTGGCGTCTTTTCCGTCATGCAGGAGACGTTCTTGCCGTTTTGGGGTGCTTCCGTGGGAGAGACACGCACCCTGGGGTGGGAGACTTGGACTCCAAGGCGCCCCCGGGTCTGGCGCAGGGCCTGCCGCAAAGGCACTGGCTTTTGGGGGAGAACCCCAGCCTCCTCTTCGGCCTCTCCACTTCTCTTCCTCGGCCTGCCTTAACGTTTCTGTGAAAGCCTGCAAGCCTGGCGTCCTGCCCCCATCATTCAGCGAGACTCCTTGCCGCTTTGGAGTGCTCGCTGTGGGAGAGACACCCACCGTGGGGTGGGAGCCAGAGACTCCAAAGCCTCCCGGTGTTCCGCGCAGGATCTTTTGGGAAGGCATTGGCCTCCGGGGGAGGACCCCGGCCTCCTCTTTGGCCTCGCCGCTTTTTTTCCTCAGCCTGCCTCAACGTCCCCCTGAAAGACTGCAAGCCTGGCGTCCTGTTTCCATCACCCGGGGTGACATCTTGCCGCTTTGGGGTTCTTCCTACGCACCCTGGGGTGGGAGCCAGAAACTCCACGGCCTTCCCGGGTCCATGGCAGGGCCTGCCGGGAAGGCACTGTCATCCGGCGGATGACACCAGCCTCCTCTTCGGCCTCACCGCTATTTTTTCCCTGGCCTGCCTGAACGTCCCCCTGAAACCCTGCAAGCCTGGCGTCCTGTCCCCGTCACCGGGGGGGACTTCTTGTCACTTTGGGGTGCCCCCAAGCACCCTGGAATCGGAGCCAGAACCCCCACGGCCCTCCGGGTTCGGTGTAGGGCCTGCCAGGAAGGCACTGGCCTCCAGGGGAGGGCCCCAGCCTCCTCTTCAGCCTCGCCACCTTTTCCCCCCCGGCCTGCCTCAACACCCTCCGATAGCACGCAAGCCTGGAGTCTTGTCCCCGTCACCCGAGGGGACTTCTTGCCGCTTTTTGGTGCACCCCGTGGGAGAGACACACACCCTGTGTGGGAGCCAGGGACTCCATGCCCCACTCCGGGTCCGGAGCAGGCCCTGCTGGAAAGGCACTGTCTTCCGGGGGAGGACCCCAGCCTCCTTTTCAGCCTGGTCGCTTTTTAACGCTGGCCTGACTCAATGTCCCCCTGAAAGCCTGCAAGCCTTGCATCCTGTCTGCATCACCGGGGGGATATCTTGCCACTTTGGGGTGCCGCCCACGCACCCTGGGTTGGGAGCAAGAAAATCCACGGCACCACCAGGTCCGGCATAGTGCCTGCTGGGAAGGCACTGGCCACTGGGGAAGACCCCATCCTCTTCTTCAACCTTGCCGCCTTTTTTCTCTGTCCTGCCTCAACGTCCTCCTGAGGGCCTGCAACCCTGGCGTCCTGTCCCTCTCACCTGGGGGGACTTCTTGACGCTTTGGGGTGACCTCGTGAAAGAGCCACACAACCTGGGGTGGGAGCCAGGAACTCCACGGCCCCCCCTTAATCTGGCGAGGGCCTGCGGGAAAGACACTGGTTTCCAGGGGACGACCCCAGCCTCCTCTTCGGCCTCACTGTTTTTTTTACTTCGGCCTGCCTCAACTTACCCCTGAAAGCCTGCATGCCCGGCGTCCTATCCCTGTCACCCGGGGGGGAAATCTTGACGCTTTGGGGTGCCACCCGTGGGAGAGACACGCACCCTGGGGTGGGAGCCAGGGAAACCACGCCTCCCCGCCTACCCACAGCGTTTGGCGCAGGGTCTGTGGAACAGGCATTGGCCTCTGGGGGAGGAGTCCAGCCTCCTCTTCAGCTTCACCACTCTTTTTCCTCAGCCTGCCTCAAAGTCCCTCTGAAAGCCTACAAGCCTGGCGTCCTGTCCCTGTCACACGGGGGGGCTTCTTGCCAATTTGAGGTGCCTCCCACGCACTATGGGGTGGGAGTCAGGGAATCCACGGCACCCGAAGTTTGGTTCAGGTCTTGCCGGGAAGGCACTGGACTCCGTTGGACGACCGCAGCCTCCTCTTCGGCCTCGCTGCTTTTTCCCCCAGCCTGCCTCAATGTCCCCGTGATAGCCTGGAAGCATGGCATCCTGTCCGTCACCCGGGGGGGAGTTTTTGTCGCTTTAAGGTGCCCCCTTGGGAGAGACACGAACAAAGGGGTGGGAGCCAGGGACTCCAAAGACCCCCTTCTCCGGGTCCGGCGCAGGGCCTGCCGGGAAGGCACTGTCCTTTGGGGGACAATCCCAGCCTCCGGTTTGGCCTCACCACTTTTTTCTCCCACCTGCCTCAACGTCCCCCTGAAAGTCTGCAAGCCTGGCATTCTGCCCCCGTCACTCGGGAAGACTTCTTGCCGCTTTGGGGTGCCCCCTGAGGGAGAGACGCACACCCTGGGATGGGAGCCAGCGACTCCACGGCCCCCCAACGGTTCCGATTCAGGGCCTTCCGGGAAGGCACTGGCCGCCGGGGGATGACCCCAGACTCCTCTTTGGCCTTGCCACTTTTTTTCCCAAACTGCCTCGACGTCCCTCTGAAAGCCTGCAAGCTTGGTCTTCAGTCCGCGTCACACGGCGGTGGGGGGAATTCTTGCCACTTTGGGGTGCTTCCCACGCTCCCTGGGGTGGGATCCAGGGACTCCACGGCCTTCCCAGTTCCGGCGCAGGGCCTGATGGGAAGTCAAGGGCCTCCAGGAAAGGACCCCAGCCTCCTATTCAGCCTCGCGGCTTTTTATCCCTGAACTGCTTTAACGTCCCCGTGAAAGTCTGCAAGCCTGGAGTCCTGTCCCCATCACCCGGGGGGCCTTCTTGCCGCTTTGGGGTGCCCCCCACGCACCCTGGTGTGGAAACCAGGGATTGCACGCCCTCCCCCCACCCACTGTGTCCCGAGCGGGGCCCGCCGGAAAGTCAGGGGCCACTGTGGGAGCACCCCAGCCTCTTTCTTGGCCTCGCCGCTTTTTTTTTCCGGCCTGCCTCAACGTCCCCCTGAAAGCCTGCAAACCTGGCGTCCTGTCGCTGTCTCCTGGCAAAAATTCTTGCCGCTTTGGGGTGCCGCCCACGCACCCTGGGTTGGGAGCCAGAAACTCCACGCCCCCGCGGGTCTGGTTAAGGGCCTTCCGGGAAGGCACTGGACTTTGGGGAGCAACCCAGCCTCCTCTTCATTCTCGCCACTTTTTTTTCCCCTGCCTGCCTCAATGTCCGTCTGAAAGCCTGCAAACCTGGCATCTTGTCCCCGTCACCCAGGGGGACTTCTTGCCGCTTTTGGGTGCCCCACACCCATAGTGGGGTTGGAACCAGGGTATGCACGACCTTCTTGGGTCCTGCGCAGTGCTTGTTGGGAAGGCACTGGCCTCCAGAGGAGGACTCCAGCCTCCTCTTTGGCCTCGCGCCTTCTTTTCCCTGGCCTACCTCAATGTCCCCCTGAAAGCCTGCAAGCCTGGCGTCCTGTCCCCATCAGCCGGGGGCACTTCTGGCCTCTTCGGGGTGCCGCCCATGCACCCTGGGTTGGAAGCCAGGTACTCCATGGCCCAACCCCGTGTTTGGAGCATAACCTGCCCGGAAGGCACTGGCTTCTGGGGGAGGACACCAGCCTCCAATTCAGATTCGCTGCTTTTTTACCCTGGCCTGCCTCAACGTCCCCGTGAAAGCCTGCAAGTCAGGCGTCCTGTCTTCCTCACGCGGGGGGACTTCTTGCTTCTTTGGGGTGACCCCGTGAAAGAGACATGCAACCTGGGGTGGGAGCCAGGAACTCCAACACCCCCCCGCCCCCAAATCCAGCACAGGGCCTGCCGGAAAGGCACTGGCTTCCTGGGGAGGGCCCCAGCCTCCTCTTCGGCCTCGTCGGTTTTTTTCTCCGGCCTGCCTCAACTTCCCTCTGAAAGCTTGCAAGCCTGGCTTCCTGTCCCTGTCACTGGGGGGGACTTCTTGCTGCTTTGGGGTGCCCCCCATAGGAAAGACACGCACAGTGGTGTGGGAGCCAGGGACACCACGGCCCCCCCCACCCCCCCACGTTTGGTGCAGGGCCTGCGGAAAAGGCACTGGCCTCTGGGGGAGAAGCCCAGCCTCCTCTTCAGCTTCACCGCTTTTTTCTCCCGGCCTGCCTCAATGTTATGCTGAAAGCCTGCAAGCCTTGTGCGCTGTCCCCGTCACACGGGGTCTTCTTGCCGCTTTGGGTGCCCCCCACGCACTCTGGGGTGGGAGCCCGGGACTCCAGGTTCCCCCTGGGTTTGGTGCAGGGCTTGCCGTGAAGGCGCTGGCCTCCGTTGGATGACCCCAGCCTCCTCTTCGTCCTCGCCACTTTTTTACCCCAGTCTGCCTCGACGTCCCCCTGATATCCTGGAATCCTGGCTTCCTGTCCCCGTCACCCAGGGGGAGTTTTTGCTGCTTTGGGGTACCCCCTTGGGAGAGACACAAACCCAGGGGTGGGAGCCAGGCACTCCAAGGATGCTGCGGGTCCGGCACAGGGCCTGCCAGGAAGGCACTGGTCTTTGAGGGACAATCCCAGTCTCCTGTTCAGCCTCGCCACTTTTTTCCCCTACATGCCTCAATATCCCACTGCAAGCCTGTAAGCCTGGTGTCCTGTCCCCATCACCCGGAGGGACTTCTTGCCGCTTGGAGGTGCGCCCCGTGGGAGAGACATGCACCCTGTTGTGGGAGCCAGTGTCTCCATGGCACCACTGCGTTTAGTGCAGGGCCTGCTGGGATGGCACTGGCCTCCCTGGGTCGACCCCCGCCTCCTCCTTGGCCTCGCCACTTTGTTTCCCCGGCCTGACTCAATGTCCCCCCGAAAGTCTGAAAGCCTGGCATCCTGTCCCCGTCTCCTGGGGGGACTTCTTGCCGCTTTGGGGTGCCACCCACGCATCCTGGGGTGGAAGCCAGGGACTCCATGGTCCTGGCTTCAGCAGGCCCTGAGCCATGCTGAAAAGGCACTGCCTTCTGGGGGAGGACCACATCCTCTCTTTGGCCTCACAGCTTCTTTTTCCCCGGCCTGCCTCAGCATCCCCATGAAATCCTGCAAGCGTGGCTTCCTGTCCACATCACCCGAAGGGAATTCTTGCCACTTTGGGTTCCCCCTTAAGAACCCTGGAGTCAAAGCCAGGGACTCCACGGCCTCCTGGGTCCCGCGCAGTGCCTGCTGGGAAGGCACTGGCCTCCCTGGGTTGACTCCAGCCGCCTTTTTTCCCTCGCCTGCCTCAACGTCCCTTTGAAAGCCTGCAAGCCTGGCGTCCTGTCCCCGTAACGAGGGGGGACACCTTGCCGCTTTTGGCTGTCCCCTGCGCTCCCTAGGGTGGTGGCCAGGGACTTCTCGGCTCCCCCGGGTCCAGTGCCGGGCCTACCGGGAAGGTACTGGCCTTTTGTGGAGAATCCAAGCCTCCCCTTCAGCCTCGCCGTTTTTCCCCGGCCTACCTCAACGTTCCCCCGCAAGCCTGCAAGCCTGGTGTTCTGTCCCCATCACCGTGGGGGAATTTTTGCCACTTTGCAGTGCCCCCCACGCACGCTGGGGTGGGAGCCAGAAACTCCAAGGTCCTCCTGGGTCTGGCGCGGGGCCTGACGGGAAGGCAGTGGCCTCCGGGAGATGAGCCCAACCTCCTCTTCAGCCTGGCCGCTTTTTTTTTACCCGGCCTGCCTCAACGTCCTGCTGAAAGCCTGCAAGCCTGGCTTCCTGTCACCGTCACCCGTGGGGACGTCTTGCCGCTTTTGTGTGCCCCACGTGCACCCTGGGGTGTGATCCAGGGACTTCACGCCACCCCCAGGTCCAGCCCAGGGCCTGCAGGGAAGGCACTGGCTTCCGGACGATGACCCGAGCCTTCTCTTTGGCCTAGCCGCTTTTCGTCTACAGCCTGCCTCAATGTACCCCTGCAAGCCTGCAAACCTGGCGTCCTGTCCCTATCACCCAGAGGCACTTCTTGCCGCTTTGGGGTGCCACCCACGCACCCTGGCCTGGGATCCAGGGACTCCACGCTACTGCCCCCATCCCGGATCTGGCGCAAGGCCTGCCGGGAAGGCACTGGCCTCCAAGGGACGACCCCAGCCTCCTCTTTGGCCTGGCTGCTCCTTTCCCCCCGCTTGTCTCAATGCCCCCCTGAAAGCCTGCAAGCCTGGCGCCCTGTCCCTCTCACCCGGGGGGACTTTTTGCCGCTTCGGGGTGCCCCCCTCCCACCCTGGTGTTAGAAGCAAGGACTCCACGGTCCCCCGGGTCCGACACAGGGTCTGCCGGGAAGGCACTGGCCTCCCTGGGTCGACCCCAGACCCCTCGTAAGCGTTGCCGCTTTTTTACCTCGCCTGCCTCATCATCCGCCTGAAGGCCTGCAAGCCTGATATCCCGTCCCTGTAAAGCAGGGGAACTTCTTGCCGCTTTGGGTTGCCCCCAATGCACCCTGGGGTTGGAGCCAGGAACTCCATGGTCCACCCGGGTCCAGCACAGGGCTTGACAGGAAGGCACTGGCCTTTGAGGGACAACCCCAGCCTCCTCTTTGGTCTCGCCACTTTCTTTTCTCGGCCTGCCTCAACGTCCGCCTAAAAGCCTGCAAGTCTAGCATCCTGTCCCCTTCACAAGGGGAGACTTTTTGCCACTTTGGGGTGCCCACCATGCACCCTGGGGTCAAAGCCAGGGACACCACAGCACCCCCGGGTCCGGTGCAGTGCCTGCTGGGAAGGCACTGGCCTCGGGTGGAGGACCCCAGCCTCCTCTTTGGCCTTGCTGCCTTTTTTTTTTACTCAGCCTCCCTCAACGTCCCCCTGAAAGCCTGCAAGCCTGATGTCCTGTCTCCATCACACATAGGTCTTATTGCTGCTTTGGGGTGCTCCCCACGCACTCTAGGGTGGGAGACAGGGACTCAACAGCCCTGCTGGGTCCGGTGCAAGGTCTGCCAGGAAGGCACTGGCTTCCAGGGGAAGGGTTTAGCCTCTTCTTCTTATTCACTACTTTTTTCTCCTGGCCTGTCTCAATGTCCCCTTGAAAGCCTGCAAGCCTGGCATCCTGTCCCAATCACCCAGGGGGGACTTCTTGCCGCTTTGGGGTGCCACCCGTGGGAGAGACACGTACTCTGGGGTGGAAACCAGGAACTCCACAGCCCCCAAGTATCCAGTGCAGGGCCTGCTGGGAAGGCACAGGCCTCCAGGGGATGAACCCAGCCTCCTCTTCGGCCTTGCCACCTTTATTCTCCGGCCTGAATCAACGGCCCACAGAAAGCCTGCAAGCCCGGCGTCCTGTCCCTGTTACCCGGGTGGACTTCTTGCTGCTTTGAGGTGCACCCTGTGGAACAGACACACACCTTGGGGTAGGAACCAGGGAATTCATGCCCTCCCCCCACCCCCGCCCTGGGTCCGGCACAGGTTGAGTTGAACAGCCTGCAGAAAAGGTACTGGCCTCTGGGAGAGGACCCCCAACCTCCTCTTTGGCATCACCACTTTTTTTCCGTGGCCTGCCTCAATGTCCCTTTGAAAGGCTGCAAGCCTGGCATTCTGTCATCACGCGGGGGGACTTCTTGCTGTTTTGGGGTGCCCCCATGCACCATGGCGTGAGAATCAGGGACTCCACGGCCACCCCGGGTCTGGGGCAGGACCTGTTGAAAAGGCACTGGCCTCCAGGGAAGGACCCCAGCCTCCTCTTCAGCCTTGCCACTTTTTTTCCCTGGCCTGCCTCAGCGTCCCCCTGAAACCCTGCAAGGCTAGCATACTGTACCAGTCACACAGCGAAAATTCTTGCTGCTTTGGGATGTTCCCCTAAACCCTGAGGTGGGAGGCAGGGACTCCACGGTCCTCCCTGGTCTAGTGCAGTTCCTAATGGGAAGGCACTGGCTTCCGGAGGATGACTCCTGCCTCCTCTTGGGCCTTGCTGCTTTTTCTCCCCGGCCTGCCTCGATATTCCCCTGAAAGTTCACAAGCCTGGCTTCCTGTCCCTGTCACCCACAGGGACTTCTTGCCACTTTGGGGTGCCCCCAGGGGAGAGACATGCACCCTGGGGTGGGAGCCAGGAACTCCATGGCCCCCTGGGTCCAAAGCAGGGCCTACCATACAGGCACTGGCCTCCAGGGGAGGACCCCAGCCTCCTCTTTGTTCTCACCACTTTTTTCCCCAGCCTGCCTCAATGTCCCTGTGTTGGGGAAAGGCTGAGTGTTGGGAAAAAAACTGAGGCAGGGCTTGCATGTGTGACATAATGTAAAAGGGTCTTGGAACATGTCCAGGGTCCAGGGTCTAAAACCCCTTATGGCCTTTGGAACACCAAGCTCTGTGCCAAAGGGTGGAAGGCTGCCCTGCCGCACCATAATCTAAGCCCTGGGCATAAAACCACTCGTGGCTTGCATAGAATCCAGGACTTAGGGCATAAAACCCCTCCTGGCCTCTAGAATGTGTCTAGACTTGCTGGCTCCTTGCTTCTAGCACTGCTATTATCTCAAGCAGCAGAACTTGTTCCATATGCTTCAAAGAAAATACTAAATCATCACAGCTGTAGATCATGTGCAACCCCCCCCCCCTACATCCTCACCACCTGTTTCTTTGTTTGATCACCAATGAATAGGGTGGGATCCCAGAGCTAGGGGCCTTCACAACCTCCATGCTAGCATTGGCCCCCTGATCCCACTTTATGCCTTTACTTGTCTTTTCTCATTCCTTTGATTTGGCCGGACCTCGTTGCCCCCACAGCTGGGTGTTGGGTTTGATCACCTCAACAGCCCTGAAAGCCTGCAAGCATTGCAACCTGTTCCTGTCATCCGGGGAGACATCCTGCCACTTAGGGGTACTGCGCATGCACCCTATGGTGAGAGCAAGAAACTCCATGGCATCCCTGGGTCCAGCACAGTGCCTGTCAGGAAGACACTGGCCACTGGAGAGGATCCCAGCCTCTTCTTCTGCCTTGTCACTTTTTCTCCCCAGCCTGCCTCAACATCCCCCTGAAACCCTGCAAGTCTGGCGTCCTGTCCCCATCACCTGGGAGGACATCTTGCTGCTTTGTGGTGCCCCCAATGCATGCTGGTGTGGGAGCTGGAGACTCCAAATCTCCCCTGAGGCACTGGCCTCTGGGCCAGGGCCCCATCCTCCTCTTCTGCCTCACCACTTTTTTTCCTCTGCTTGCCTCAACATCCCCCTGAAAGCCTGCAAGCCTGGCGTCCTGTCCCCATCACCTGGGGGCACTTCTTGCTGCTTTGTTGTGCCCCCTGTGGGAAAGACACCAACCCTGGTGTGAAAGCCATGGGCTCCATGGCCCCCCAATTCTGGTGCAGGGCCTGATAGGAAAGCACTAACCTTAGGGGGATGACTCCAGCCTCCTCTTCAGCCTCGCCACTTTCTTTCCCTGGCCTGCTTCAACCCTGGTGTGAAAGCCTACTGGAAAAGCACTGGCTTCAGGGTGGGGGGACCCCAGACTCCTCTTTGGCCTCACTGCTTTTTTTCCCGGCATGCCTCAACATCCCACTGAAAGCCTGCAAGCCTGGCGTTCTTTCCCCGTCACCCTGAGAAAATTCTTGCCACTTAGGGGTGCCACCTATGGGAGAGACACTCACCCTGGGGTGGGAGCCAGAGACTCCTTGGCCCCCCCACCGGTCTGATGCAGGGCCTGCCAGGAAGGCACTGGCCTCCAGGGGACGACTCCAGCCTCCTCTTTGGCCTTGCCTCTTTGTCTCCCCATCCTGCTTCAATGTCTCCCTGAAAGCCTGAAAAACTGGCATCCTGTCCCCGTCACCCCGGTGGATATCTTGCTGCTTTGGTGTGCCCCCCACGCACCCTGTGGTGGGAGCCAGGGACTCCACACCCCCACACCCTGGGGTCTGGTGCAGGGCCTGCCAGGGGGGATCCCAGTCTCCTTTTCGGCCTTGCTGCTTTTTTTCCCCAGCCTGCCTCAATGTCTCACTGAAAGCCTGGAAGCCTGGCATGCTGTCCCCATCACCTGGGGGGATTTCTTGCCACATTGGGGTGCCCCCCAGGCATCCTGGGTTGGGAACCAGGGAGTCCACGTCCCCTTCAGGAACCACACAGAGCCTACTGTGAAGTCACTGGCCTCTGGGGGATGACCCCAGCCTCCTCTTTGGCCTCGCCACTTTCTTCCCCGGCCTGCCTCAATGTCCCCTTGAAAGCCTCAACCCTGGCTTCCTGTCCCCATCACCGGGGGGACTTTTTGTTGCCTTGGGGTGCCCCCCACTCATTCTCAGATTGAAGCCAGGGACTCAACGGTCCCCCCGGGTCCAGTGCAGGACTTGCCAGGAAGGCACTATCCTCTGTTGGAGGACTCCAGCCTCCTTTTCAGTATCACCGCTTTTTTCCCGTGGCCTGGCTCAACATCCCCCTGAAAGCCTGCAAGCCTGGCGTCCTGCTCACGTCACTCGGGAAGACTACTTGCCATTTTGGGGTGCCCCCCGAGGGAGAGACACACCCTGGGGTGGGAGCCAGCGACTCCACACGCCCCCCCAGGTTTGACCCAGGGCCTTCCGGGAAGGCACCAGCCTCTGGGGGAGGACCCCAGCCTCCTCTTCAGCCTCACCACTTTTTATCACGGGCATGCCTCAACATCCCCCTGAAAGCCTGTAAACCTGGCGTCCTGTCCCCATCACCCGGGGAGAATTCTTGCCACTTTGGGGTGCTTCTCACACACCCTGGTGTGGGAGCCATGGACTCCATGGCCTTCCCAGGTCTGGTGCAGGGCCTGCCGGGAAGGAACGGGCCTCTAGGAAAGGACCCCAGCCTTCTCATTGGCTTCGCCACTTTTTATCCCTGGCCTGCCTCAACGTCCCCCTGAAAACCTGCAAGCCTGGCGTCCTGTCGCCATCACGCGAGGGGACTTCTTGTTGCTTTTTTGGTGACCCCCCATGCACCCTGGGGTGGGAGCCAGGGACTGCACAACCCCCCCAAGTCTGGCGCAGCACATGCTGGGAAGGCAATGGCCTCCCAAGGAAGACACCAGCCTCTTTTTCAGCCTCGTTGCTTTTTTTCCCCTGCCTACCTTAATGTCCCCCTGAAAGCCTGCAAGCCTGGAGTCCTGTCCCTGTTACTGGGGGGGCCTTCTTGCGGCTTTGAGGTGCCCCCACGCACCCTGGGGTGGAAGCCAGGGACTCCACAGTCCCCCCGAGGTTGGCACAGGGACTGCCAGGAAGGCACTGGTGTCGGTTGGACGACCCCAGCCTCGTCTTAGACCTCACAGGTTTTTTCCCCTGGCCTGCCTCAACGTCTCCCTGAAAGCCTGCAGGCCTGGTGTCCTGTCCTGACACCCGAGTGTTATTCCCGCTTTCAGGTGCCCCACTTGGGAGAGACATGCACTGTCGGGTGGAAGCCAGGGACTCCACGGCCCCCACAGATCTGGCGCAGGGCCTGCCGGAAAGACACTGGCCTCCAAGACCCCAGCCTCCTCTTTGGCCTCGCCGCTTATTTTCCCCAGACTGCCTTAATGACCTTCTGAAAACCTAAAAGCCTGGCGTCCTGTCCCCATCACCCGGGGGGCACTTCTTGCCGCTTTGGGGTGCCCCCCACTCACCCTGGGGTGGGAGCCAGGGACTCCTCTGCCCGCCCCCCCTGTTCAGATGCAAGGCATGCTGAAAAGGCACTTGCCTTTGGGGGAGGACCCCAGTCTCGTCTTTGGCCTCGCCGCTTTTTTCCCTTGGCCTGCCTCAAAGTCCCCCTGAAAGCCTGCAAGCCTAGCGTCCTGTCCCGTCACCTGGGGGAAATTCTTGCCGCTTTGGGGTGCCCCACACGCACCCTGGGGTGGAAGCCAGGGACCCCGTGGCCCCACCGGGTCGGGGCAGGCCCTGCCAAAAGAACCCCGGACTCAGAGGGAGGATCCCAGCCTCCTCTTCAGCCTTGCTGCATTTTTTTTTTTTCCGGCCTGCCTCAAGGTTCCCCTGAAAGCCTGGCCGCCTGTCCCTATCTCCTGGGGTACTTCTTGCCTCCTTGTGCTGCCCCCGTGGGGAGAGGAACACACCCTTTTTGGGAGCCAGGGTCTCCACAACCCCCACGGGTAGGGCATAGGAACTGCTGGGAAGGCACTGACCTCCGGCGAGGGACCCCTCCCTCCTCGTCAGCCTCGACGATTTCTTCCCATCCTGCCGCAACCTCCCCCTGAAGGCCTGGCCTCCTCTCGTTCCACGGGGGACTTCTTACCACTTTGGGGTACTCCAGGAGGAAAGACACGCACCCTGGCTGGGAGCCAACGACTCCAAGAACCCCCTGGGTTAGGCGTGAAGGCTGTCGGGAAGGCTTTGACCTCTGATGGGGGATCCTGACATCCTTCTTGGCCTCGCTGCTTTTTTCCTGGGCCTTCCTCAACCTCCCCATAAATGCCTGGCTGCCTGTCCCTGTACCCCGGGGGACTTCTTGCTGCTTTGGTGTGCCCCCGGGGGAAGAGACACGCACCCTGGTTGGGAGCCAGGGACTTTACGACCCCCCTCCCCCAGGTCCGGTGCGGGGGCTGGCGGGAAGGCACTGAACTCTGGTGGGGGACCCCGGCCTCCTATTCAACCTTGACGTTTTCTTCCCGGGTCTGCCTCAACCTCCCCCTGAAGGCCTGGATGCCTGTCCCCATCCCCTGGGGTACTTCTTGCCACTTTGGGGTGCTACAGGAGGGGAGACTCGCACCCTGGGTGGTAGCCTGTGGCTTCACGAACCTTCCCCATGTTGGTCACGGGGGCTGCCGGGAAGGCAATGACCTCCAGTGGGAAACCACGACCTCCTTTTCGGCCTCCCTGCTTTCTTCCCAGTTCTGCCTCAACCGCCCCCGAAGGCCTGGCCGCCTGTTCCGTTGCCCCGGGGGACTTCTTGCTGCTTTGGGGTCCCCATGGGGGGAGCGACACGCACGCTGCTTAAGAGCCAGGGACTCCATGACCACCGCAGTTTAGGCGCGGGGGCTGCCGGGAAGGCACTGTCCTCTGGCAGGGGACCCTGGCCTCCTCTTCGGCCTTGCTGCTTTCTTTCCAGGCCTGCCTCTACATCCCCCTGAAGGCCTGGCTGACTGTCCCCATCCCCCGGGGGTCTTCTTGCTGCTTTGGGTTGCCCCCAGAGAGAAAACATGCACCTTGGGTGGGAGCCAGAGACTCCATGAACCCCTTGGTTGGGCACAGAGACTGTTGGGATGGGACTGACCCTAGGCAGGGGACACCGGCCTCCTCTTCGACCTGGCTGCTTTTCTCCCAGGCCTGCGTCAACCTAACCCTGAACGTCTGGCTGCCTGTCCTCGACACTGGGGGACTTCTTGGCACTTTGGGGTGCCCCCGGGGAAAGAAACATGCACCCTGGTTGGGATCCAGGGACTCCACAACCACCCCTCATCAGGCTCAGGGGCTGCCGGGAAGGCACTGACCCCTGGTGGGGGACCCAGGCCTCCTTTTTTGGCCTTGCCACTTTCTTCCCAGGCCTGCCTCAACCTCCTCCTAAAGGACTGGCCTCCTGTCCCCGTCCACTGGGGGACTTCTTGACGCTTTGGGGTGCCCCAGGAGGGGAGACACCCACCCTGGGTGGGAGCCAGGGACTCCATGAGCCCCCTGGTTCGGGCTGGAGGGCTGCCAGCAAGGCACGGACCCCCAGTGTGGGACCCCAGCCTGTTCTTCAGCCTTGCCACTTTTTTCCCTTTCCTGCCTCAACTTCCCCCTGATTCCATATAACCCCAGGTTCAGGCACGGGGTCTGTTGGGAAGGCACTTACCTCCGGCCGGGGATCCCAGCCTCTTCTTTGGCCTCACTGCTTTTTTCAGGACTCCCATGGGTTGGGCACTGGGGCTACTGGAAAGACCCTGACCCGTGGCGGGGGATCCTGGCCTCCTTTTTGGCCTCTCCGCTTTCTTCCCGGGCCTGCCTCAATCTCCCCCTGAAGGCTGGGCCTCCTGTCTTTGTCCCTCTGGGAACTTCTTGCTGCCTTGGGGTGCCCCCCTATGGGAGAGACGCACCCTGGGTGGAAGCTAGGGACTCCATGAATGCCCCCCGGTCAGGTACGGGGGCTACTGGGAAGGTACAGACCCCTGGCAGGGGGTTTCGGCCTCCTCTTTGGCCTCGCGACTTCCTTCCCCGGCCTGCCTCTAGCTTCCCCTGAACACGTGGCCACCTGTCCCCGTCTACCAGGGGAGTTTTTGCTGGTTTGGGGTGCCCCCGAAGGGGAGAGATATGCACCCTGGTGGGGAGGAAGCAACTCCATGACTCCCCCGGGTTGGGCGTGGGGACTGCCGGGAAGTCACTGACCACTGGCAGGGGACCTCAGCCTCCTTTTTGGCCACACCGCTTTCTTCCTGGGCCTGCCTCAACCTCCCCCGGAAGGCCTGGCCACCTGTACCCATCCCCCCGGGGACTTCTTGCTGCTTTGGCGTGCCCCCATGGAGGGAGACACACATACTCGTTGGGAGCCATGGACTCTACGACCCCCCAAGTTTGGGCTGGGGGATGCCAACAAGACACTGACCTCTGGCGGGGGACCCTAGCCTCCTCTCTGGCCTCACTGCTTTTTTTCTAGGCCTGCCTCAAACTTTCCCTGAAATCTTGGCCGCCTGTCCCCGTGCCCTGGGGGACTTCTTGCCTCTTTGGGGTGCCCCAGGAGGAGAGACACGCACCCTGGGTGGGAGCCAGGGACCCCACTACCCACCTGAGTCAGGCGCAGGTGCTGCCATGAAGGCACTGACCTCCAATGGGGGACACCAGCCTCCTCTTTGGCCTCGCCACTTTTTTCTCATGCCTGCCTCAACCTCCCCCTGGAGGCTTGGCTGCCTGTCCTTATCCCCTGGGGTACTTCTTGCCACATTACGGTGCCCACGGAGGGGAGTCATACACCCTAGATGGGAGCCAGGGACTCCACGACCCCACAGATCAGGCATGGGGGCTGCCTAGA
Source organism: Gorilla gorilla gorilla (assembly GCF_029281585.2). Lineage (NCBI taxonomy): Eukaryota > Metazoa > Chordata > Mammalia > Primates > Hominidae > Gorilla > Gorilla gorilla. The sequence goes on along the minus strand of NC_073231.2, from coordinate 77,947,828 downwards.
AGGCACTGGCTTCTGACGGGGGACCCCGGCCTCCTCTTCAGCATTGCTGCTTTTGTCCTGGGACACACTCAACTTTCCCCTGAACGCCTGTCTGCCTGTCCCCGTCTTCTGAAAATCTTTTTGTCACTTTGGGGTTCCCTCAGGTGGAGAGATACCTACCCTGGTTGGGAGCCAGGAGCTCCATGACCCATTCGAGTCAGGCACAAAGTCTGCTGGAAAGGCACTGACCTTCGATGGGGGACCCCGGCCTCCTCTTCGGCCTCACTGCTTTTATCCCGGGCCTGCCTCAACCTCCCCCTGAATGCCTGGCCGCCTTTCCCCATCCCCAGGAGGAGTTCTTGCCACTTTGGGGTGCCCCTGGGTGGAGAGACATGCACCCTGGTTGAGAGCCAGAAACTCCACGATCCCCCAGGTTTGGGCGTGGGGACTGCTGGGAAGGCACTGACTTTAGGTGAGAAATCCTGGCCTCCTCTTTGGCCTTGCTGCTTTCTTCCCAGGCCTGCCTCAACCTCCCCTGAAGGTCTGGCTGCCTGTGCCCGTCCCCCTGGGGACTTTTGCCACTTTGGGTTGTCCCCGGGGGGAGAGACACAAACCCTGGTTGGAAGCCGGGGACTCCACAACCCCTCCAGGTTGGGCATGGGGGCTGCTGGGAAGGCATTGACCTGTGGTGGGGGACCTCGGCCTCCTTTTTGGCCTGCTGCTTTCTTCCCAGGCCTGCCTCAACCTCCCTGCGAAGGCCTGGCCACCTGTCCTCATCCCCAGGGGGACTTATTGCCACTTTGTGGTGACCCAGGAGGGGAGACACACACCCTGGGTGGGAGCCAGGGTCTCTACAAACCCCCTGGGTTGGGTACAGTGTTTCTGGGAAGGCATTGACCTGCCATGTGGGACCCCGGCCTCCTCTTCGGCTTCCCTGCTTTTTTCCCAAGCCTTCCTCAACCTCCCCCTGAAAGCCTGGCTCCTTGTCTCCTTCTTCCGGGGAACTTCTTGCCACTTTGGTGGGCCCATGGTGGGAGAGATATGCACCTTGGTTGGGAGCCAGGGACTCCACGATCCTCCCACGTTGAGCATGGGGACTACTGGGAAGGTCCAGACCTCCGGCGGGGGAACGAGGCTTCCTCTTTGGCCTCGACGCTTTCTTCCTGGGTCTGGCCCAACCTCTCCCTGAAGGCCTGGCTGCCTGTCCCCATCCCCTGGGAGACTTCCTGCCACTTTTGGGTACCCCAGGAGGAGAGACACATACCTGGATGGGAGAGAAGGACTCCAAGAACCCCCCATGTTGGCCGCAGGAGCTGCCAGGAAGGCACTGACTCTTAGCAGGGGACCTTTGCCTCCTCTTCAGCCTTGCTGCTTTCATCCTGAGCCTGCCTCAACCTTCCCGTGAAGGGTGGTTGCCTGTCCCCTTCCCCTGGAAGACTTCTTGCCTCTTTGTTGTGCCCCCGGAGAGGAGACATGCACCCAGGGTGGGAGCCAGGAACTCCACGACACCACCGGTTTGGGCACAAGGGCTGCCGGGCAGGCACTGAACTCTGGCAGGGGACCCTGGCCTTTTCTTTGGCTTCACTGCTTTTCTCCCAGGACTGCCTCAACCTCCCCCAGAATGCCTGGCCACCTGTCAACGTCTGTCGGGGTACTTCTTGCACTTTGGGATGACCTCGTGGGGAGAGACATGCACCCTGGTTGGGAGCCAGGAACTCAACGAATCCCATGGATTGGGCACAGGGGCTGCCAAGAAGACCCGGACCGCTGGGGTGGAACCCACCCCCTTCTTTGGCCTCTCCACTTTCTTCACAGACCTGCCTCAATCTACCCCGAAGGCCTGGCCTCCTGTCCCTGTCCCCCAGGGTACTTCTTGCTACATTAGGGTGCCCCCAGAGGGCAGACACACACCCTGGGTGAGAAACAGGGACTCCTCAAACCCCCTGGGTAGGGAGTGGGGCCTGCAGGGAAGGCACTGACCTTCAGCAGGGGATCCCAGCCACCATTTTGGCTTTGCTGCTTTCTTCATGCACCTGCTTCAACCTCTCCCTGAAGGTCTGGCCACCTGTCCCATTCCCCCAGGGGACTTCTTGCTGCTTTGGGGTGCCCCTGCAGGGCAGACAAGCACCCTGGGTGGGAACCAAGGACTCCACGACTCCCCTGGTTTGGGAACAGGTGCTGCCTGGAAGACACTGATCTCTGGCAGGGGACCCCGGCCTCCTCTTTGGCCTTGCCACCTTTTTCCCAGGCCTCCCTCAACCTCCCCTTGAACTCCAGACAGGCTGTCCCCATCACACTAGGGAATTCTTGCCTCATTGGAGTGCCCCCAGTAGGGGAGACATACACCCTGGTTGGAAGCCAGAGACTCCACAACCCCCTTGATTCTGGCCTGGGGGACACAGGGAAAGCACTGATCTCAGTGGGGGGACCCTGGCCTCATTTTCAGCCTCACCACTATTTTCCCAGGTGTTCTTCAACCTCCCCCTTAAGGCCTGGCCACCTGTACCCGTTCCCTGGGGGACTTCTTGCCTCTTTGTGATGTGTGAATTCATCTCACACAGTTAAAACTTTCTCTTGATTCAGCAGGTTGGAAAAACTCTTTGTAGAATCTGAGAAAAGACATTTGAAAAATCATCGATGCCTATAGTGAAAAACCAAATAGCCCCAGATAAAAACTAGAAAGAAGCTATCTGTGAAACAGCTTTCTGATGTGTTTACTCATTTCACAGAGTTAAACCTTTGTTTGATTCAGGAGGTTGAAAACGCTTCTTGTAGAATTTGTGAAGGGACAGTTGGGAGCTCATTGAGTCCTACAGTGAAAAACAGAATGTCCCCAGATACAAACTAGATAGAAGCTATCTGTGAAACTGCTTTGTGATAGGTGGATTCATTGCACAGAGTTAAAACTGTCTTTAGATTCAGCAAGTTGGAAACTCTCTTTTTGTAGAAACTGCAAGGAAACATTTGGGAGCCTATTGGGGCCTATTGGGAAATACCAAATATCCGCCGATAAAAACTAGAAAGAAGCTATTTGTGAAACCACCTTGTGTGTGTGGATTTATCTCACAGAGTTCAACACTTCTTTTGACTGAAAAGATTGGAAACACTCTTTTTGTAGAATCTGCGATGGGACATTTGGAAGCTCATTGAGGCCTATAGTAAAAAAAAAAAAAAAGGAATATCTCCAGATAAATATTGGAAAGAAGCTATTTGAGAAACGTCTTTGGGATGTGTAGAATCATCTCACAAAGTTAAACCTTTCTCTTTATTCAGCAGGTTGGAAACACTATTTCTGTACACACTATGAAGGGACTTTTGGGAGCCCATTGAGGCCTATAATGAAAAACTGAATATCCCCAATGTAAACTGGAAAGAAGCTATCTGTGAAACTGCTTTGTGATGTGTGGATTCATCTCAGAGAACTAAACCTTTCTTTTGATTCAGCAATTGAAAGTACTCTTTTTTAGAAACTGCAGAGGGACATTTGGAAGCCTATTGAGGCCTATAGGGAAAAACTGAATATCCCTCAATTAAAACTAGAAAGAAGCTATTTGTGGAACTGCTTTTTGATGTCTGGATTCATCTCAGAGAGTTAAACCTTTCTTTTGATTCAGCATATTGGAAACACCTTCTCTATAGAATCTGCTGTGGGACATTTGGGAGCCCATTGAGGCCTACAGTGAAAAAAGAATATACGCAGATGAAAACTAGAAAGAAGCTATCTGTGAAACTGCACTGTGATGTGTGGATTCATCTCACAGAATTAAACTTTTCTTTTGATTCAGAAGGTTGGAAACATTCTTTTTGTAGAAACTGCAAAAAGACATTTGGGAGCCCACTCAGGCCTTATAGTGAATAACCGAATATTCCTCAATAAAAGCTAGAAAGAAGCTATCTGTGAAACTGCTTTGTGATGTGTGGATTCATCTCAGAGAGTTAAACATTTCTTTTGATTCTGCAGGTTGGGAACACTCTTTTTGAAGAATCTGTGAAGGCACATTTGGGAGTCCATTGAGGCCTATAGTGAAAAACTGAATATCCACAGGTAAAAACAAGAAAGAAGCTATCTGTGAAATGGTTTTGACATGTGTGGATTTATCTCACAGTGTTAAACCTTTCCATTGATTAGACAGATTGGAAACACTCTTTTTGTAAGATCTGTGAAGTTACATTTGGGAGCTCGTTGAGGTTTATAGTAAGAAAATTTAACATCTCCAAATAAAAATTGGAAACAAACTACCTGTGGAACGTCTTTGAAATGTGTGGATTCATCTCACATAGTTAAACTATTCTTTTGATTCAGCAGGTTGGAAACAATCTTTTTTAGAAACTGCGAAGGGATATTTGGGGGCCCATTAAGGCCTATAGTGAATATCCCCTGATAAAAATTAGAAAGAAGCTATCTGTGAAACTGCTTTGTGATGTGTGGATTCATCTAAGACAGTTAAACCTTTCTTTTGATTCAGCAGGTTGGAAACACTCTTTTTGTTGAATCAGCAAAGGGACATTTTGGAGCACATTGAGGCCTATAGTGAAAAACTGAATATGCCCAGATAGAAACCAGATAGTAGCTATCTCTGGAACTGCTTTGCAAAGGATGGATTTATGTCCCAGAGTTAAATTTTTCTTTTGATTCAGAAGTTGGAAACACTGTTTTTGTAGAAACTGCAAAGGAACATTTGGAAGCCCATTGAGGTCTAGAGTGAAAAACTGAATATGTGCAGATAAAAACTAGAAAGAAGCTACCTTTGAAACCAATTTGTGATGCATGGATTCATCTCACAGAGTTAAACCTTTCTTTTGATTCAACAGGTTGGAAACACTCTTTTTGTAGAATCTGCAAAGTGACATTTGGGAGCTCTTTGAGGCCTACAGTGAAAAACCGAATAATCCCAGATAGAAAGCAGATAGTAGCTATCTCTGAAACTGCTTTGCAAAGGGTAGATACATCTACCAGAGTTAAATCTTTCTTTTTATTCAGGAGTTAGAATCACTCTTTTTGTAGAAACTGTAAAGGGACATTTGGGAGCCCATTGAGGCCTAGATTGAAAAACTGAATATCCTCGAATAAAAACTAGAAAGAAGCTACCTTTGAAAGCAATTTTTGATGTACAGATTCATATCACAGAGATAACCTTTCTTTCTTTTGTTTCAGCAGGTTGGGAACATTCTTTTGGCAGAAATTACAAAGGGACATTTGGGAGCCCATTGAGGCCTAGAGTGAAAAACTGAATATCTACAAATAAAAACTACAAAGAATGTATTTGAGTAACCACTTTGCAATGTGTGGATTAATCTCACAGACCTAAAATTTTCTTTTGATTCAACAGGCGAAAAACTCTCTTTTTGTAGAAACTGCGAAGGGACATTTAAGAGCCCATTGAAGCCTATAGTGAAAAACTGAATATCTGCGGATAAAAACTGGAAAAAAGCTATCTGTGAATGCACTTTGTGATGTGTGGATTCATCTGACAGATTTAAACCTGTCTTTTGATTCAGCAGGTTGGAAACACTCTTTTAGCAGAATCTGTGAATCAACATTTGGAATCTGATAGAGGCCTGTAGTGAATAACTGAATATCCCACGACAAAAATTAGAAAGAAGCTATTTGTGAAACTGCTTTGTGATGTGGGGATTCATCTCAGAGAGTTAAACCTTTCTTTTGATTAAACAGGTTGGAAACACTCTTTTTGTAGAATCTGCAAAGTGACATTTGGGAGCTCATTGAGGCCAATAGTGAAAAATTGAATAATCTCAGATACAAACCTGAAACCACCTTAGAAAAAGTGGATTCATCTCCTAGATTTAAATCTTTCTTTCGATTCAGAAGTTGGAAACACTCTTTTTGTAGAAAGTGCAAAGGGACTTTTGGGAGTCCATGGAGGACTATAGTGAATAACGGATTATCCCCAGTAAAAAACAAGTAAGAAGCTATCTGTGAAGCCAATTTGCAATGTGTGGATTCACCTCACAGGGTGAAAACTTTGTTTTGATTCAGCAGGTTGGAAACACTTTTTTTGTAGAATCCATGAAGGAATATTTGGGAGCCCATTGTGGTCTAGAGTGAAAAACCAAATATCTGCAAATAAAAAATAGAAAAATCCTGTCTGTGAAACTGCTTTGTGATGTGTGGTTTCATCTCACAGAGTTAAGTCTTTCTTTGATTCAGTGGGTTTTAAACAGTTTTTTTGTAGAATCTGCAAAGGTATATTTGGAAGCCCATTGAGGCTTATACTGACAAACTGAAAAAACCCATGTAAAAACTAGAAAGAAAGTATCTGTGAAACTGCTTTGTGATGTGTGGATTCATCTCACAGAGTTAAACATTTCTTTTGATTCAGCAGGATGTAAACACTATTTGTAGAAACTACGAAGGGACATTTGGGAGCCCACTGAGGCCTATAGTGAAAAACCGAATATTTGCCAATAAAAACTAGAAAGAAGCTGTGTGAAACTGCTTTGGTATGTGTGTAGTCATCTCACAGACCTAAAAGTTTCTTTTGATTCCGCTGGTTAAAACCACTCTTTTTGTAGAAACTGCAAAGAGACATTTGAGAGCCCTTTGATTTCTATAATAGAAAACAGAATATCCTCTGATAAAAACAGAAAGAAGCTATTGTGAAACTGCTTTGTGATCTGTGTATTAATCTCAGAGTGTAAAAACTTTCTTTTGATTTCTCAGTTTGGAAACACTTTCTTTTTGTGGAAACTGCAAAAAGACATTTGGGATATCATTGAGGCCTGTAGTGAAAAACTGAATATCCCCAGAAAATACTAGAAAGAAACTGTCTTTGAAACTGCTTTGTGATATCTGTATATATCTCAGAAAGTTAAACCTTTCTTTTGACTCCTCAGGTTGGAAACACCATTTTTGTAGAATCTGCAAAGTGATGTTTGGGAGTCCAATGAGACCTATAGTGAAAAACTAAATATCCACGGATAAAAACTAGAAAGAAGCTATCAGTGAAAGGGCTTTGCTATGTGTGGATTCATCTTACAGATTTAAGCCTTTCTTTTGATTCAATAGGTTGGAAACACTGTTTTTGTAGAAACTGTAAAGGGACATTTGGGACCCCATTGTGGCTTATTGTGAAAACCCATATACCTTCCAATAAAACTTCAAAAGAAGCTATCTGTGAAACTGCTCTGTGATGTGTGTATTCATCTCATAGAGTTAAATCTTATTTTGATTCAGCAGGTTGGAATAACTCTTTTTTGTGGAATCTGTGAAGGGATATTTGAGAGCTCATTGAGGCCTACAGTGAAAAACCAAATATCCAAGAATAAAAAGTAGAAAGAAGGTATCTGTGAAACTGCTTTGTGATGCACACATCACAAGTGGATGCATCTCACAGACTTAAAACTTTTCTTTGATTTCACAAGTTGGAGACACTCTCTTTGTAGAATCTGTGAAAGGAGAGTTGGAAGCCCACTGAGGCCTGTAGTGAAAAGCTGAATGTTCCTAGATAAAAACTATAAAGAAGTTACCTGTGAAACATTTTTGTGATATGTGGATTCATCTCCCAGACTTAAATCTTTCTTTTGATTCAGGAGGTTGGAAACTCTCTATTTGTAGAAACTGCAAATAGACATTTGGAACCCCATTGATTCCTATAGTGAAAAACAGAATAATCATGAATAAAAACTAGAAAGAAGCATTCTGTTAAACCAGTTTATGATGTGTGTATTCACCTCACAGAGTTACACTTTTCTACTCATTCAGCAGGTTGAAACACTCTTTTTGTAGAATATGTGAAGGGACATTGGAAGCCCAATCATGCCTATACTAAAATACTGAATATTCCTACATAAAAACTAGAAAGAATCTATCTGTGAAACTGCTTTATGATGTGTGGTGTCACCTCACAGAGATAAACCTTTTTTTTGACTAAGCAGGTTGGAAACACTCTTTTTGTAAAACCTGTGAAGGGTTTTACAAACCCTTTGGGAGACCACTGAGGCCTAAAGTAAAAAACTGAATATCCGCAGGTAAAAACTAGAATGAAACTTTCAGTGAAACCACTTTGTGATGTGTGGAATCATCTCACAAAAGTATAATTTTTTTAATGCTCCAGATTAAAAACTGTCTTTTTGTAGAATTTGTAAAGGGACAGTTCAGAGCCCATTGAGGCCTATGGGAAAAAAGCAGAATATTCCCAGATCAAAACTAGAAAGAAGCTATCTGTGAAACTGCTTTGTGATGCTTGGATTCATCTCACAGAGTTTAACCTTTCTTTTGATTCAACACCTTAGAAGCGCTTTTTTTTGTAGAATCTATGAAGGGACATTTGTAGAATCTATGAAGGGACATTTGAAAGTTCCTATAGAGAAAAATGGGATATTTCCAGATAAAAGCTAGAAAGAAGCTATCTGTGAAACCACTTTGTGATGTGTGGATACATTTCCCAGAGGTAAATCATTCTTTTGATATAGCAAGTTGGAAACATACTTTTTTAGAAACTGCAAAAGAAAATCCTGGCACCCATTGAGGTCCACAGTGAAAAGACTGAGTATCCCCCTCAAAAAAAATAGAAAGAAGGAGTCTGTGAAATTGCTTTGTGATGTGTGGATTTATCTCACAGAGTTAAACCTTTCTTTTGATTTCACAAGTTGAAAATACGTTCATGTTGAATCTACGGAAGGACATTTGGAAGTCCACTGAGGCCTGTACTGAAAAACTGAATATTGCCACACACAAAAAAAACCAAAAAACTGGAAGGAAGCTATCTATGAAACCACTTTGCACTGCATGGAATCATCTCACAGACTTAAAGATTTCTTTTGATTCAGCAGGTTGGAAACACTCTTTTTGTAGAATCTGTGAAGTGGCATTTGAGAGCCCATTGAGGCCTATAGTGAAAACTGAATATCCCCAGATTAAACCTAGAAAGTATCTATGAAATGGCTTTTGGACATGTGAATTCATCTCACAGAGTTACATCTTTCTTCTGATTTAGAAGGTAGGAAACACTCTTTTTCAGGAATCTGTGAAGGGACATTTGGGAGACCATTGATGCTTATAGTGAAAAACCAAATATCCCCAAATTAATACTAGAAAGAATTTATCTGTGAAATGGCTTTTTGATGTGTAGAATCTTTTGATTTAGAAGGTTGGAAACACTCTTTTTAAGGAATCTGTGAAGGGATATTTAGGAGCCCTTTTAGGCCTATGGTTGAGAAACCAAATATCAACAGATAAAAAATAGAAAGACTCTATCAGTGAAACTGCTTTGTGAAATGTCAATTTATCTCACAGAGTTAAACGTTTCTTTTGATTCAGCACGTTAAAAACACTCTTTTTGTAAAATCTGTGAAGGCAAATTTGGAAGCCCATTGAGGCCTATGGTGAAAAATCAAATATCCTCAGATAAAAACTAGAAAGAAACTATTGGTGAAACTGCTTTGTGATGGGTGGATTCATCTCACAAAGTTAAACCTTTCTTTTGATTCAGCAGGATGGAACCCCTTCTTTTGTAGAAACTGTGAAGGGACACTTTGTAGCCCATTGAGGCCTACAGTGAAAAACCGAATATCCCTTGATAAAAACTAGAAAGAAGCTACCTGTGAAATGGATTTATGATGTGTACAATAATCTCAGAGAGTTAAACCTCTATTTTGATTCAGCAGGTTGGAATCACTCTTTTTTTAGATCCTGAGAAAGGACATTTGGCAGCTAACATTGAGGCCTGTAGTGAAAAACAGAATATCCCCAGATGAAAAGTAGAAAGAAACTATCTGTCAACCACTTTGTGATGTGTGGATTCATCTTACAGAGACAAGCCTTTATTATGTCTCAGCAGATTGGAAACACTCTTTTTGTAGAATCTGTGAAGAGACCATTTGGGAGACCATTGAGGCTAATAGTGAGAAACTGAATATCCCCAGATAAAAACTGGAAAGATGCTATCTGTGAAGCCACTTTGCAATGTGTGGATTCATCTCACAGAGTTCAACCTTTCTTTTGATTTAGCAGCTTAGAAACACTCTCTTTGTAGAATGCTTGGGACATTTGGGAGCTCATTGATGCCTATAGTGAAAAACTGAGCAACCTAAGATAAAAAGTAGAAAGAAGCCATTTGTCAAACCACTTTTCAATTTGTGGATTCTTTTCACAGGGATAAAACTTTCTTTTGATTTAGCAGGTTGTAAACACCGTTTTTGCAGAATCTGTGAATGGACATTTTGGAGCCCATTAAGGCCTGTAGTGAAAAACCAAATTTTTAACTTAAAACCTAGATAATAGATATCTGTGAATCCACTTTGTGATGTGTGGATTCATCTCACAGAGTTAAACCATTCTTTTTATTCAGAAAATTGGAAACACTCTTTTTGTAGAATATTCACAGGGACATTTGGAAGCCTATTGAGGTTTAATTGAAAACCCAAATATCCCCATATAAAAACTAGAAAGAATCTATGTGTGAAACCTCTTTGTGATGTGTGGATTCATCTTACAGAGTTAAACCTTTCTTTTGATTCAACAGGTTGGAGACACTCTTTTTGTAGAATCTGCGAAGGGACATTTGGGAGCCCATTAGGGTCTATAGTGAAAAACTGAACATCCCCAGATAAAAACTAGAAAGAACCTCTCTGTGAAACCTTTTGCAATGGGTGCATTCATCTCACAGAAATAAAGCTTTCCCTTGATGCAGCAGGTTAGAAGCACACTATTTAAAGAAATTACGAAGGGACATTTCAAAGCCCAGTGTGGCCTATAATGAAAATTCTATTGTCCATGAATAAAAAATGGAAAGAAACAATCTGTGAAACAACTTTGTGATAGGTGGATTAATCTCACAGAGTTAAACCTTTCTTGTGATTCAGCAGGTTGGAAACATTCTTTTTGTAGACTCTGTGAAGGGACATTAAAAGTCCATTGATGCCTATACTAAAAAACTGAATATTCCTACATAAAAACGAGAAAAAAACCTACCTGTGAAAGCACTTTGTGATGTGACAATTCATCTCAGAGAGTTAAACTTTTCTTTTGATTCAGCAGTTTCCAATACTTTTTTTTTGTGGAAACTGGGAAGAGATATTGAGACCATTGAGTTATATAGTGATAAACCAAATATCCACTGATAAAAACTAGAAAGAAGCTGTATGTGAAATTGTTCAGTGATATGTGGATTCATATCAGAGAGTTAAACTTTCTTTTGATTCAGCAGACTGGAAACTCTGTATTTGTAAAAATTGCAAAGGGACATGTGGGAGCCAATTGGGGCCTAGAGAGAAAAACAGAATATTCATGGATAAAAACTAGAAAAAAGCTAGCTGTAAAATGGCTTTCTGACGTGTGGATTCATCTCACAGAAATTAAACTTTTTTTTTGATTCAGCAGGTTGGAAACACTCTTTTTGAAGAAACTGCAAATGGACATTTTGGAGCCCCTTGAGCTCTATAATAAAAAAGTGAATATCCCCAGATAAAAACTAGAAAGAAGCTATTTGTGAAACTGCTTCATGATGTGTTTATTCATCTCAGAGATTTAAACTTTCTTTTGATTCAGCAGGTTGCAAACACTCTTTTTTGTAGAATCTGTGAAGGGACATTTTGGAGTCCATTGATGTCAAGAGTGAAAAAATGAATATCCATGGATGAAAATGAGAGAGACGCTGTCTGTGAAGCCATTTTGCAATGTGTGGATTCATCTCACAGAGTGAAACCTTTCTTTTGATTCAGCACGTGGAATCACTCTTTTTGTAGAAACTTGAAGGAGTATTTGAGAGTCCATTGAGGCCTATAGTGAAAAACCATATATCCCTCAATAAAAACTGGAAAGAAGTGATCTGTGAAACTGCTTTGCAATGTGTGGATTCATCTCACAGGGTTAAACCTTTATTTTGATTCAGCAAATTGGAAACACTCCTCTTTTAGAATTTGTGAAGGGACATTTGAGAGCCCATTGAGGCCTATAGTGAAAAACCAAATATTCCCCAATAAAAACTAGGAAGAAGCTACCTGTGAAACCACGTTGCAATGTGTGGATTCATCTCACAGAGTAAAAACTTTCTTTTGATTCAACAAATTTGAAACCCTCTTTTTGAAGAAGCTGTTAAGGGATATTTGGAACCCTGGAGGCCTATACTGAGGAACTGAATATCACCATATAGAAGCTAAAAAGAAGCTATCTGTGAAAACGCTTTCCTAAGTGTGGATTCACCTTACAGAGTTAAAACTTTCTTTTGGTTCATCAGGTTGGAAACACTGTTTTTGTAGAATTTGCAAAGGGACATTTGGGAGCCCATTAAGCCTGTAGTGAAAAACTGAATAGCCCTTGATAAAAACTAGAAAGAAGCTATCTGTGAAACTGCTTTTTGATGTGTGGATTCATCTCACAGAGTTAAACCTTTTTTTGATTCAGCAGGTTGAAAAGACTCTTTTTATAGAAACTGCGAAGGCACAATTGGGATCTCATTGAGGTCTACAGTGAAGAACAAAATATCTGCAGATAAAAACTAGAAAAAAACTGTCTGTATAACTGCTTTGTGATGTGTGGATTCATCTCACAGAATTCTTTCTTTGGATTCAGAAGGTTGGAAACAGGCTTTAGTAGAATCTATGAAGGGATATTTGGCAGCTCATGGAGGCGTATAGCGAAAAATTGAATATCCCAAAATGAAAACTCAAAAGAAGCTATTTTTGAAACGTCTTTTTGATGTAAGAATTCATCTCACAGAGTAAAACCTTTGTTTTGATTTAGCAGGATGGGAACACTATTTTGTAGAATCTGTGAAGGGACATTTGGGAGACCATTGAGGCCTATACTGAAAAACTGAATATCCACATGTAAAAACTACAAAGAAGCTATCTGTGAAACCGCTTTGTGATGTGTGGATTTAACTCACAGAGTTAAACCTTGCTTTTGATTCAGCAGGTTGGAAACTTTCTTTTTGTAGAAACTATGAAGGGACATTTTGGGCCCATTGAGGCCTATAGAGCAAAATCAAATATTTCCTGATAAAAACTGGAAGCAATCTATCTATGAAATTGCTTTGTCATGTGTGGATTCGTCTCACAGCATTAAACCTTTTATTTTGATTCAGCAGCTTGGAAGCACTCTTTTTGTACAATCTGCAAAGGGAATTTTGGAGCTCACTGAGGGTTTTAGTGAAAAACAGCATATCAGTGAATAAAAACCAGAAAGAATCTATCTCTGAAACTGTTTTGCAAAGTGTGGATTCATCTCACATAGTTAAATCATTCTTTTGATACAGCAGGTTGGAAACACTCTTCTTGGAGAATCTGCGAAGGAACATTTTGGAGCCCCTTTAGGTCCATAATAAAATACCTAATATCCCCCAATAAAAACTGGAAAAAAGCCATCTGTGAAACTGCTCTGTGACTTGTGCAATCATCTCTGAGAGTTAAACCTTTCCTTTGATTCAGCATGTTGAAAACACTATTTTGTAAATCCTGTGAAGGGGCATTTGGGAGCAAATTGAGTCCTATAGTGAAAAATGACATATCCTTGGATAAAAACTAGACAAACCTATCTGAGAAAAAGCCTTGTGATGTGTGGATTCATTGCACAGGGTTAAACCTTTCTTTTGATTCAGAAGGTAGAAAGTGTGAAGGGGCATTTTGGAGAACATTCAGACTTATACTGAAAAACTAATTATTCACAGACAAAAACCAGAAAGAAGCTATCTGTGAAACTACTTTCTGATGTATGGATGCTTCTCAGAGACTTAAACCTTTCTTTTAATTCAGCAGGATGGAAATATTCTTTTTGTAGAATCTGATAAGAGACATTTGGGAGCCCATTGAGGCCTAGAATGAATAACTGAATATCTGCAGAAAAAAATAGAAGGAAGCTAACAGTGAAACCACTTTATGATGTGTGGATTCGTCTCATGGAGTTAAAACTTTCTTTTGATTCATCAGGTTGGAAACACTCCTTTTGTAGAAACTGCAAAGGGACTTTTGGGAGCCCACTGAGGCCTATAGTGAAAAACTGATTATCCCCCAGTAAATACTGGAAAGAAGCTATCTGTGAAACTACTTTGTGATGTGTTGATTTATTTCAGAGAGGTAAGCCTTTCTTTTGAATCCTCAGGTTGGAAATGCTCTTTTTTGTAGAATCTGGGAATGGACATTTTTTACCCATTAAGCCTGTAATGAAAAATCAAATATCCACAGATAAAAGCTAGGATAAATCTATCAGTGAAATTGCTTTGCAATGTGTGGATTCTTCCCACAGAATTAAAACTTTCTTTTGATTCAATAAGGTAGGAAACACTCTTTTTGTTGAAGCTGCTAAGGAACAAATAGAAGCCCATTGAGGGCTTTACAGGAAAACAGAATATCACCATATAAAAACTAGAAAGAAGCTATCTGTGAAACTACTTTGTGACATGTGGATTAATCTCACAGAGTTAAACCTTTCTATTGATTCAGCAGGTTGAAAATACTCTTTTTGTAGAATTTGCAAAGGGAAATCTGGGAGCCCATTGAGGCCTATAGTGAAAAACAAAATATCCACAGAAAAAAAACTAGAAAGAAGCTATCTGTAAAACCACTTTGCAATATGTGGACTCATCTCCCAGAGTTAAGCCTTTCTTTTGACTCAGCAGTTCAGAAACACTTTTTTTTGTAGAAACCATGAAAGGACATTTGGAAGCCCATTGAGGCATAGAGAGAAAAACTGAATATCTGTGAATGAAAACTAGAAAGAAGCTATCTGTGAAACCACTTTGTGATATGTGGACTCATCTCCAACAGTTAAGTCTTTCTTTTGATTCAGCAGTTCAGAAACTTTTTTTTTTTGTAGAAACCATGAAGGAACATTTGGGAGCCCATTGAAGCATAGAGAGAAAAGTCAAATATCTGCAGATAAAATCTAAAAAGAAGCCATCTGTGAAACCATATTATGATGTGTGGATATTTCTCCAGAGTTAAACCTTTCTTTTGATTCAGCAAGTTGGGAACACTCTCCTATAGAATTTGTGAAGGGACATTTGTGAGTCCCTTGAGGCCTAAAGTGAAAAACTGAATATCCGCAGATAAAAACTAGAAAGAAGACACCTGTAAAATTGCTTTGTGATGTGTGGGTTTATCTCCCAGAGTCCAACCTTTCTTTTGATTCAGGAGGTTGGAAACACTCTTTTTGTAGAATCTGTGGAGGGATATTTGGGAGCTTTTTAATGCTTATGGTTGAAAAACCCAATATCAACAGACAAAGTCTAGAATGAAGCTATATGTGAAACTGCTTTGTGATGCCTATATTCATCTAACAGAGTTAAGCCTTGTTTCAGCAGATTCAGAACATTCTTTTTGTAGAATCAGTGAAGAGGCATTTGGGAGCATATTGAGGTCTATTGTGAAAAACTGAATATCCCCAGGTAAACACTGGAAAGAACTATCTGTGAAACTCCTTTGTGATCCATCTCACAGAGTTAAACCTTTCTTTTAATTCATCAGGTTGGAAACACTTCTTTTGTAGAATATGTGAGGGGACATTTGGAAGCCCACTGAGGCCTATGGTGAAAAACCGAATATTTCCAGGGAAAAACTAGACAGAATCTATGTGTGAAACTGCTTTGTGATGTGTGGATTCATCTTACAGAGTTAATTTTTACTTGTGATTCAGAAAGTTGGAAACACTCTTCTTGTAGAATCTGCAAAGGGACTTTTCAGAGCCTATTGGGGCTAATGGTGAAAAATCAAATATTCCAGATAAAAATGAGAAGGTAGCTATCTGTGAAACTGTTTTGGGTTGTGTGGATTGATGTCATAGAGTTAAACCTTCCTTTTTATTCAGCAAATGGGAAAGACTCTTTTTGTAGAATTTGCAAAGGGACATTTGGGAGCCCATTGAGGCCTACATTGAAAAATGGATATCACTAGATAAAAACTGGAAAGAAGCTATCAAAGAGTCTGCTTTGTGATGTGTGGATTCATGTCACAGAGTTAAATGTTTCTTTAGATTCTGCAGGTTGGAATCATTCTTTTTGTAGAATTTGCAAAGGGTCATTTGGGAGTCCATTGGGGCCTATGGTGAAAAACTGAGTATCTCCAGATAAAAACTGCAAAAAAGCCATCTGTGAAACTGCTTTGTGATGTGTCAATTCATCTCACAGAGTAAAATTTTCTTGTAATCCATCAGGTTGGTAACACTCTTTTTGTAGAATCTGTGATGGGACGTTTGGGAGACAATTTAAACCTACAGTGAAAAACAGAATATCCCCAGATTAAAAATAAAAAGAAGCTATCTGTGAAACTGCTTTGTGATGTGTGCATTCAGCAGGTTGGAAACTCTCCTTTTGCAGAATCTGCAAAGGGACATTTGGGAGCCCATTGAGGCCTTTGGTGAAAAACTGAATATCCATACATAAAAACTAGGAAGAAGTTTTGTGTGAAACTGCTTTGTGTGGTTTGGATTCATCTCACAGAATTAAACGTGTCTTTTGATTCAGCGGGTTGGAAACCCTATTTTGTAGAATCTGCAAAGGGACATTAGATGGGAGCCCATTGAGGCCTAGGGTGAAAAACTGAATCTCCCCAGATAAAAACTAGAAAGAAGCTATCTGTGAAAGTGCTTTGTGATGTGTGGATTCATCTCACAGAGGTAAACGTTTCCTTTGATTTAGCATGATAGGAAACATTCTTTTTGCAGAATCTGTGAAGTGATATTTGGAAACATGTTCAAGCCTATGGTGAAATACCAAATATTCCCTGATAAAAACTAAAAAGAAGTTATCTGTTAAGCTGCTTTGTGACGTATGGATTCACCAAACAACAAAAAAACTTTCTGTTGAGTCAGCAGGTTGAAAACACTCTTTCTGTAGAATCTGTGAAGGGACATTTGGGACCCCACTGAGGCCTATAATGAAAATAAAAATATCCCCAAATAAAAACTAGAAAGAGGCTACCTGAAAAACTGCTTTGGTTTAAATGGATTCATCTCACAAAATTAAATCTTTCTTTAGATTTAGCAGTTGGAAACACTCTTTTTGTAGACTCAGCAAAAAGACATTTGGGGGCCCTTTGAGGGCTATACTTAAAAAAACCAAATATCAAAAGATAAAAACTAGAATGAAGCCATCTGTGAAGTTGTTTGTGATGTGTGGATTCATCTCACAGAGTTAAACCTTTCTTTTATTTCAGGAGATTGGAAATGGTCTTTTTGTAGAATCTGCAAAGAGACATGTGGGAGCCTATTGGGGCCTATCATGAAAAACGGAATATCTTTAGATAAAAACTAGAAACAAGCTATCTGTGAAACTGCTTTTTGAAGTGTGTATTTATCTCACAGAGTTAAATTTTTTTTTATTCAGCACGTTGCAAACCCTCTTTTTGTAGAATCTGTGCAGGTACATTTGTAAGCCCATTGAGGCCTATGGTGAAAAACAAAATATTCCCTGAAAAAAAAAAAAAACTAGAGAAAAGCTATCTGTGAAACTGCCTTGTGATGTGTGGATTCACCACACAGAGATAAACCTTTCCTGAAGCATTCTATTTGTAGTATCTGCTAAGGGACATTTGGGAGCGCATTGAGGCCTACAGTAAAAAGCTGAATATCCCCAGAGAAAAACTAGGAAGAAGCTGTCTGTGAAACTACTTTGTGATGTGTGGATTCATCATAAAAGTTAAAACTTTCTTTGATTCATCAGGTTGGTAACACTCATCTTGTAGAATCAGTGAAGGGACATTTGGGAGCTCATTAAGGGCTAAGGTGAAAAATAGAACATCCCCAGATAAAAACAAGAAAGAAGCTATTCGTGAAACAGCTTTGTGTTGTGTAGATTCAAGTCACAGAATTAAATCTTTCTTTTGATTCAAAAGGTTGGAAACACTCTTTTTCCAGAATCAGCAAAGGGATATTTGGGATCCCATTGATGCCTATGGTGAAAAACCGAGTATCTTTAGATAAAAACTCGAACAAAACCTATCTGTAAAACTGCTTTATGATGTGTGGATTCAACTCACTGAGTTAAACCATTTTTTTGATTCAGCAAATTGGAACCTATCTTTCTGTAGAATCTACAAAGGGACATTTTTGAGCCTATTG
Source organism: Gorilla gorilla gorilla (assembly GCF_029281585.2). Taxonomy (NCBI): domain Eukaryota; kingdom Metazoa; phylum Chordata; class Mammalia; order Primates; family Hominidae; genus Gorilla; species Gorilla gorilla. Next base: position 77,929,836 of record NC_073231.2, on the reverse strand, counting down.
AGGCCTAAGGTGAAAAACTGAATATCACCAGATTAAAACTAGAAATAAGCTATCTGTGAAACTGCTTTGTGATGTGTGGATTCACCTTACAGAGTTAAACCTTTCTTTTGATTCATCAGGTTGGTAACACTCTCCTTGTAGAATTTGCAAAGGGACATTTTGGAACTCATTTAGGCCTAAGGTGAAAAATCGAATATTTCTAAATAAAAATTAAAAAAAAGCTATCTGTGAAACTGCTTTGTGCTGTGTGCATTCATCTGACAGAGTTAAAGCTTTCTTTTGATTCGGCAGGTTGGAAAAAGTCTTTTTGTAGATTCTGTGAAGGGACTTTGGGGTCCCATTGAAGCCTACATTGAGAAACAGATAATCCCCAGATACAAAGTAAAAAGAAGCTATCTGTGAAATTTCTTTGTGATGTGTGGACTTATCTCACAGAGTTAAAACAATCTTTTGATTCAGCAGGTTGGAAACACTCTTTTTGTAGAGCCAGCAGAAAAACATTTGAGAGCCCATTGAGGCCTTTGGTGAAAAACTGAATATCCCCAGATAAAAAACTAGAAAAAAGTTATTTGTGAAACTGCTTTTTGATGTGTGGATTCATCTCACAGATTTAAACCATTTTTTATTTAGTAAGTTGAAAACACTCTTTTTGTAGAATCTGTGAAAAGACATTTGAGAGTCCATTGAGGCCTACGGTGAAAAACCGAATATCCTTAGAGAAAAACTAGAAAGAACCTATTTTGAAACTGCTTTATGTTGTGTGGATTCATCTCCCAGAGTTAAATTTTTCTTTTCATTCAGCAGGTTGGACACACTCTTTTTGTATAATCTATAAAGAGACATTTGGGAGCTCATTGAGGTCTATGGTGAAGAACTGAATTTCCCCAATTAAAAACTAGAAAGATTCTGTTTGTGAAAATGCTTTGTGATGTGTTGATTCATCTCACTGAGTTAAATCTTTCCTTTTACTCAGCAGGTTGTAAACACTCTTTTTGCAGTATCTGTGAAGGGACACTTGAAAGCCCATTGAGGCGTCTGGTGCAAAACCAATTTCTTTGGATAAAAACTAGATAGAATCTATCAGTGAATGTGCTTTGTTATGTGTGGATTCCTCTCACAGAGTTAAACCTTTCTTTTTTTTTTTTAGTTCAGAACATTGAAAACATTCTTTTTGTAGAACTTGTGAAGGGACATTTGGGAGCCCATTTTGGCCTATGGGGAAAAATGGAATATCCCCAGATAAAAACTAGAAAGAAGTTATTTGTGAAACTGCTTTGTGATGTGTGGATTTATATCACAGAGTTAAACCTTTCTTTTCATTCATCAGGTTGAAAACACTTTTTTTTGTGTAGAATCTGCAAAGGGATATTTGGGAGCCCTATGTGGTTTATGGTTAAAAAACCTAATATAAACAGATGAAAACTAGAATGGAACTACCTATGAAACTGCTTTGTGATATGTGGATTCATCTCACAAAGTTAAAACTTTTTTTTCAGAAGGTTGGAAACACTGTTTTTGTAGCATCTGTGAGGGACATTTGGGAGCCCATTGAGGGCTATTGTGAAAAAACCTAATTTCCCTAGATAAAGATTAGAAACAAGCTATGTGTGAAACTGGTGTGTGATGTGTGGATTCATCTCACACAGTTAAAACTTTCTTTTGAATCAGCACGTTGGAAACACTCTGCAAGTAGAATTTGTGAAGAGACATTTGGGAGCCCGTTGAGGCCTATGGTGAAAAACTGAATATTTCCGGATAAAAACTAGAAAGACACTACTTGTGAAACTGCTTTGTGAGGTGTGAGATTCATCTCACAAAGTTGAAACTTTTTTTAGATTAAACACATGGGAAACACTCTTTTTGTAGAATCTGTGAAGGAACATTTGGGAGCCAATTGGGGCCTGTGGTGAAAAGCTGAATATTCCCAGAAAAAAACTGGAAAGATGCTATCTGTGAAACTGCTTTGTGATGTGTGGATTCATCTCACACAGTTAAACTTTTCTTTTGATTCAGCCTGTTGGGAAAACTCTTTTTGTACAAGCGGCAATGGGACATTTGGGAATGTTTTGAGGCCTGTGGTAAAAAACTGAATATCCCCAGGTAAAAACTAGAAAGAAACTCTCTGTGAACTTGCTTTCCAATGTGTGGATTCATTACACAGAGTTAAACATTTCTTTTGATTCAGAAGGTTGGAAACACTGTTTTTGTATGCTCTGCGATGGGACATTTTGGAGCTCATTAAGGCCTATGGTGAAAAACCAAATATCTCAAGATAAAAACCAGAAAAAAGTTATTTGTGAAACTGCTTTGTGATGTGTGGATTCATCTGACAGAGTTAAACCTTTCTTTTCATTCAGCAGCTTGAAAGCACTCTTTTTGTAGAATCTGCAAAGGGACATTTGGGAGCCCATTGAGGCTTATGGTGAAAAACTGAATATCCCCAGGTAATAACTAGAAAAAACTTATCTGTGAAACTGCTTTGTGTTGTGTGGATTCATCTCCCATAGATAAATCTTTCTTTTGATTCAGCACGTTGGAAACACTTTTTTTGTACACTCTCTGATGGGACATTTGGGAGCTCATTGAGGCCTATGGTGAAAAACTGAATCTCCCCAGGTAAAAACGAGAAAGAAGCTATTTGTGAAACTGCTTTGTGAAGTGTGGATTGATCTCATGGAGATCAACTTTTCCTTTCATTCAGCATGTTGGAAACACTTTTTTTGTAGAATCTGTGAAGGGACATTGGGAGCTCTTTGAGGCCAATGGTGAAAAACTGAATATCTCCAATTAAAACCTAGAAAGAATCTTTCTGTGAAACTGTGTTGTGATGTGTCAATTCATGCCACAGAGTTAAACCTTTGTTTTTGTTCAGCAGGTTGTAAACACTCTTTTTGTAGAATCTGCAAAGGGACATTTGGGAGCCCATTGATGCCTATGTTGAAAAATTGAATATCCCCATGTAAAAACTAGAAATAAGCTATCAGTGAAACTGGTTTGTGATTTATGTATTTATCTCACAGATTTAAACGTTTGTTTTTATTCCACAGGTTGGAAACACTTTTTTTGTAGAATTTGCAATGAAACACTTGAGAGCCTTTTGAGGCCTATGGTGAAAACAGAAGAGCCCAAGATAAAAAACTAGAAGAAATGTATATGTGAAACTGCTCTGTGATATGTGGATTCACCACACGGAGTGAAAGCTTTCTTTTGATGCAGCAGGTTTAACACACTCTGTTTGTACAATGTGCATAGGGACATTTAGAAGCCCGTTGAAGCCTATGCTGAAAAACCAAATATTGCCAGATAAAAACTAGAAAGAAGTTATCTGTGAAACTGATTTGTGATGTGTAAATACAATGCAAAGAATTAAACCTTTCTTTTAATTCAGCATGTTGGAAACACTCTTTTTCTAGTACCTGTGATGGGATATTTGAGAGCCCATTGAGGCCTATATTGAAAAATCGTATATCCCCAAATAAAAAGTAGAAAGCACCTATCTGTGAAACTACTTTGTGATGAGTGGACTCACCACACAGAAGTAAACCTTTCTTTTGATTCAGCAGGTTGGAAACACTCCTTTTGTAGGATCTGTGAGGGGACATTTGGGAACCCTTGGAGGTATATGGTGAAAAACTGAATGTCCCCAGATAGAAACTAAAAAGAAACTAACTGTGAAAATGCCTTGTAACCTGTGGATTCATCTCACAGAGTTGAAACTTTCTTTTGATTCAACAGGTTGAAAACACTGTATTTGTAGAATCTGCAAAGGGACATTTGGGAGCCCATTGATGCCTATGGTGAAAAACTGATACTCCCAGATAAAAACTGCGAAGAAGGTATCTGTGAAACTGCTTTGTGATGTGTGGATTCACCTTACAAAGTTAAAACTTTCTTTTGATTCATAAGGTTGGTAACGCTCTCCTTGTAGACTCTGTGAATGGACATTTGAGAGCTTATTGAGAACTAAGGTGAAAAACTGAAAATCCCCAGATAAAAACTAGAAACAAGCTACCTGTGAAAGTGCTTTGTGATGGGTGGAATCATCTCACAGAGTTAAACCTTTCTTTTGATACAGCAGAGTTGGAAACACTCCTTCTGTAGGATCTGCAAAGGGAAATTTCAGATCCCACTGAGAACTATGGTGAAAAAACGAACATCTCCACTAAAAAACCAGAAAGAGGCTATATGTGAAATGGCTTTGTGATGTGCCAATTTATCTCACAGAGTTAAACCTTTCTTTAAATGCAGCAGGTTGGAAACACTTTTTTGTAGAATCTGTGAAGGGACATATTTGAGTCCATTGAGGCCTATGGAGAAAAACTGAATATCCCCAGCTGAAAACTAGAAAGAAGCTATCTGTGAAACTGCTTTGTGATGTGTGAAATCACTTCACAGAATTAAACCTTTCTTTTCATTCAACAGATTGGAAACACTCTTTTTGTAGAATCTGCAAAGGGATATTTGAGAGCCTATAGTGGCCTAAAATAAAAAATTGAATATCAAAAGTTAAAAACTAGAAAGAAACTATCTGTGAAACTGCTTTGCGATGTGTGAATTCATCTTACAGATTTAAAACTTTGTTATGATTCAGAAGGTTGGAAACACTCTCATTGTAGAATCTGCTAAGGGGCATTTGGAAGACCACTGAAGCCTGGGAAGTAAAACAGAATATCCCCAGATAAAAACTAGAAAGAAGATATGTGTGAAACTGCTTTGTGATGTGTGGATTCACCTCACAGAGTTAAAAGTTTCTTTTAATTCAGCAGGTTGGAAACACTATTTTTGTAGAATCTGCGAAGGGACATTTGCGAGTCCATTGAGGCCTATGGTGAAAAACCAAATATCCCCAGATAAATACTAGAAAGAAGCTATCTGTGATGGGTGGATTCATCTCACAGTGTTAAACCTTTTGATTCAGCAGATTGGAAACACTCTTTTTGTAGAATCTGCCAAGGAAAGTCTGGGGGCCCATTGAAGCCTATGATGAAAAACCACATATCCCTAGGTAAATACTAGAAAGAAACTATCTGGGAAACTGCTTTGTGATGTGTGGATTCATCTCACAGTGTTAAATCTTTCTTTTGATTCAGCAGGATGAATACATTCTTTTGTAGCATCTTCAAAAACACATTTTGGAGCCCATTGAGGCCCTTGGTGAAAACTGAACATCACTTGGTAAAAACTAGAAAGAAGATATCTGGGAAACTGCTTTGTGATGTGTGGATTCATCTAAGAGATTTAAACCTTTCTTTTTATCCAGCAGGTTGGAAACACTCTTTTTGTTGAATCTGCAAAGAGACATATGGGAACCCATTGAGGCATAGGATAAGAAACAGAATATCCCCAGATAAAAATGGAAAGAAGCTATATGTGAAGCTGCTCTGTGATGTGTGAATTCATCTTACACAGTTAAAACTTTCTGTTGACTCATCTAGCTGGAAACTCTCTTTTTGTAGGATCTGCAAAGAAACACTTGGGAGCCCATTGAGGTGGAAGATAAGAAACAGAATATTCCCACATAAAAACTAGAAAGAAGCTACATGTGAAGCTTCTCTGTGATGCGTTAATTCATCTTACAGAGTTAAAACTTTCTTTTGATTCATCTAGCTGGAAACTCTCTTTGTGTAGATTCTGCAAAGACACGTTTGGGAGCCCATTAAGTCTTATGTTGAAAAACAGAATATCCCCAAATAAAAACTAGAAAAAAGTTTGATGTGAAACTGCTTTGTGATGTGTTGATTCATCTCACAGAGATAAATCTTTCTTTTGATTCAACAGGTTGCAAACACTCTTTTTGTAATATCTGTGAAGACACATTTGGGAGCCCATTGAGCCCTATAGTGAAAAACTGAGCATCCCTAGATAAAAACTACAAAGAAGCTGTCTGTTCAACCAGTTTGTGATATATGGATTCATCTCACAGAGTTAAACATTTGTTTTGATTCAGCAAGTTGAAATCCCTCTTTTTGTAGAATCTGCAAAGGGAAAACTGGAGGCCATTGAGGATTCTGCTGAAAAACAGAATACCCCAGTTTAAAAATAGAAATTATCAACCTGTGAAACGTCTTTGTGATGTGTGGATTCATTTCATAAATTAAACCTTTCTCTTGATTCAGAAGGTTGGAAACACTCTTTCTGTAGAAACTGCAAATTGACATTTGGGAGCCCATTGGGGCCTGTAGTGAAAAACTGAATATCCCCAGATAACAGCTAGAAAGAAGCTATCTGTTGCTTTGTGATTTGTGGATTCATCTCACAGAGTTAAACCACTCTTTATATTCAGTAAGTAGGAACACTGTTTTTGTAGAATCTGTGAAGGGACATTGGGGATCCCATTGAGGGTCTATAATAAAAAAACCCAATATCCCCAGATAAAAGCTAGAAAGAAATTATCTGTGAAACTGCTTGGTGATGTGTGGATTCATCTCACAATGATGCACCTTTATTTTGATTCAACAGGTTGGAAACACTCTTTTTGTGGTAACTGTGAAGGGACATTTGGGAGCTTATTCTCTTATGCTGAAAAACTGAATATTCTCAGATAAAAACTGCAGAGAAGCAATCTGTGAAACTGGTTTGCGATGTGTGGATTCATCTCATACAGTCAAATCTTACTTTTGATCACCAGGCTGGAAACATATTTTTTTTTTTGTAGAATCTATGAAGGGACATTTCAGATCTTATTGAGGCCTTTGGGGAAAAACTGAATAATCCCAGATAAAGTCTAGAAAGAAGCTCTCTGTGAAACTGCTTCATGATGTGTGGAGTCATCTCACAGAGTTAAACCTTTCTTTTGATTCAGTAGGTTGGAAACACTCTTTTTGTGGAACTTGTGAAGAGACATTTGGGAGCCCATTGAACCCTACTGGGAAAAACCAAATATCCCCAGATAAAAACTAGAAAGAAGCTATCTGTGAAACTGCTTTTTATGTTTGGATTCATCTCACACTGTTAATAATTTTTTTTTTTTGATTCAGCATTTTGGAAACACTTGTTTGCAGAACCTGCGAAGGGACATTTGGGAGCACATTGAGGCCTGTGGTGAAAAACTGAATATCTTTAGATAAAAAAGTAGCTAGTTTTGAAACTGCTTTGTTAGGTGTGGATTAATCTCACAAAGTTAAATCTTTCTTTTGATTTAACAAGTTGGAAAAACTCTTTTTGTAGAATCAGTGAAGGGACATTTGAGAGCCATTTGAGGCCTATGGTGAAAAACTGAATATCCCCAGAGAAAAACTAGGAAGAAGATATCTGTGAAACTGCTTTGTGATATTCTCACAGTGCTTTCCCTTTCTTTTGATTCAGCAGGTTGGAAACGTTCTTTTTGTAGAATCTGCAAAGGGACATTGGGAAGCCCATTGAGGTCTACGGTGAAAAATTGAATATCTTCAGATAAAAACTAGAAAGAAGCTACTTGTGAAACTTATTTGTAATGTGTGGATTCTTCTCCCAGTGTTAAACCTTTCTTTTGATTCAAGAGGTTGAAAACACTCTTTTTACAGAATCTGCAAATGGACATTTAAGAACCCATTGAGGTCAATGATGAAAAACATAATATCCCCAGATAACAACTGGAAAAAAGCTATTCGTGAAACTCCTTTGTGATGGGTGGATTCATCTCACAGAGTTAAACCTTTCTTTTGATTCAGCAGGTTGGAAACACTCTTTTGCAGAATTGGCAAAAAGACAATTGGGAGCGCATTGAGGCCTATGGCAAAAAACAAAATATCCTCAGATTAAAACTACAAAGACGTTATCTGTGAAACTCCTTTGTGATATGTGGATTCTTCTCCCAGAGTTCAACCTTTCTGTGGATTCAGCAGGTTGGAAACACTCTTTTTGTAGAATCTGCAAAGGGACACTTGGAGCTTATTGAGGCCTATGGTGAAAAACTGAATAACCCCAAATAAAATCTAGAAAGTAGCTCTCTGTGAAACTGCTTTGTGATGAGTGGATTCGTCTCACAGAATTAAACCTTTCTTTTGATTCAGCAAGTTGGAAACACTCTTTTTGTGGAATCTGCAAAAAGACATTTGGGAACCCATTGTATGCTGTGGTGAAAAATCGAATATCCCCATATAAAAGCTAAAAAGAAGGTATCAGTGAAACTGCTTTTTGATGTTTGGATTCATCTCACTCAGTCAAATCTTTCTTTTGATTCAGCAAATTGGAAACACTCTTTGTAGAACCTGAAAAGGGACATTTGGGAGCCCATGGAGGCCTTTGGTGAAAAACCAAAAATCCCTAGATAAAAACTAGAAAGAAGCTATCTTTGAAACTGCTTTGCTATGTGTGGATTCATCTCACAAAGTTAAACATTTCTTTTGATTCAACAAGTCAGAAAAACTCTTTTTGTAGAATCAGTGAAGGGATATTTTAGAGCCCTTTGAGTTCTATTGAAAAGCAGAATATGCCCAGAGAAAAACTAAAAAGAAGCTATCTGTGAAACTGCTTTGTGATATGTGGATTCATCTCATAGAGTTTAACATCTCTTTTGATTCAGCAGGTTGGAAATACATTTTTGTAGAAAATGCAAAGGGAGATTTGGATCCCATTGAGGGCTATGTGGAAAAGCCAAACATCCTCAGTTAAAAGCTTGAAATTAGCAATCTGTGAAACGTCTTTGTGATGTGTGGTTTCATCTCAGAAAGTTAAAACTTTCTTTAGATTCAGCAGATTGGAAAGGTGCTCTCTGTACTATCTGCAAAGGGATGTTTGGGAGCACATTGCAGCTTATAGTGAAAAGTCAAGTAATCCCTGATACAAACCAGAAAGCAGCTATCTGTGAAACTGCTTTGTGATGTGTAGATTCATCACAAAAAGTGAAATATTTCTTTTGATTCTGCAGGTTGAAAACACACTTTCTGGAGAATCTTTGAAGGGACATTTCAAAGACCTCTGAGATCTGTGGTGCAAAACTGAATATCCCCAGATAAAAACCAGAAGGAAGCTATCTGTGAAACTGATTTGTGATGTGTGGATTCATCTGACAAAGTTAAACCTTAATTTAGATTCAGCAGGTTGGAGACACTATTTTTGTAGAAACTGCGAAGGGACACTTTGGAGGCCATTGAGGCCCATGGTGAAAAACAAAATATCCCCAGATAAAAACTAGAAAGAAGCTATCTGTGAAACTGCTTTGTGATGTGTGGATTTATCTCACAGAGTTAAACCTTTGTTTTGATTCATCAAGTTGACAACACTCTTTTTGTAGACTCTGCAGAGGAACATTTGGGATCCCATTGAAGCCTGTGGTGAAAAACCAAATATCCCCAGAGAAAAAAAAATAGAAAGAAACTATCTGTGAAAGTGCTTTCTGATGTGTATATTCATCTCAGAGAGTTAAAATATTCTTTTGATTAAGCAAGTTGGATAAACACTGTAGAATCTTCAAGGGACATTTTGGAGTCCATTGAGGCCTATGGTAAAAATCTGAATAACTCCATATGAAAACCAAAAAGAAGCTATATGTGATACTGCTTTGTGATGTGTGGATTCATCTCACAGAGTTAAAACTTTCTTTTGATTCAACAGGTTGGAAACACTCTTTTTCTAGAATCTGCAAAGGAGAATTTGGCAGCCCATTGATGCCTACAGTGAAAAACCAAATCTCCCAAGACAAAAACTAGAAAGAAGATATCTGGGAACTGGTTTGTGAAGTGTGGATCTATCTGACAGAGTTAAATGTTTCTTTTGATTCAGCATGTTGGAAACCTCTTTTGTAGAATCTGCAAAGGGAAATTTGTGAGCCCATTGAGGCCTATCATGAAAACCCAAATATTCCCAGATAAAAATTTGAAAGAAGCTATTTATGAGTCTGCTTTGTGAAGAGTGGATTCCTCTCACAGAGTTAAATCTTTTTTTGATTCAGCAGGTTGGAAAAACTATTTCTGTAGAATCTGTGGAGAAACATTTGGGAATCCATTCTGGCCTATGGTGGAAAATGCAATAACCTCTCATAAACACTAGAAAGAAGCTATCTGTGAAACTGCTTTGTGATATTTAGATTCATCTCACAAAGGTAAAACTTTCTTTTGATTCAGTATTTCTGAAACACTCTTTGTTTATCATCTGCAAAGGGACATTTGGGAGACCATTGAGGCCTATGGTGAAAAACCGAATATCCCCTGATAAAAACTAGAAAGAATCTAGCTGTGAAACTGCTTTGTGACATTATCAACCTATCTTGCAGAGTTAAATGTTCCTTTTGATTCAGGCCGTTAAAAATACCCTTTTTGTAAAATCTGTGAAGGCACATTTGGAAGCCCATTGAGGTCTATGTTGAAAAACCTAATATCCTTTGATACAGACTAGAAAGAAGCTATCTGTGAAATTGCTTTGTGATTTGTGGATTCACCACACAGAGTTAAACCTTTCCTTTGATTCAGCAAATAGGAAATACTCTTTTGTAGAATCTGTGAAGGAATATTTAAGAGCCTTTGGAGGACTATGGTAAAAAACTGAACATCACTGCATAAAATCTTAAAAAATGCTAACAGTGAAAATGCTTTGTGATGTGTGGATTCATCTCACAAAGTTAAAATTTTCTTTTGATTCAACAGGTTGGAAATGCTCTATTTGTAGAATCTGTGAAGAGATATTTGGGATCCCATTGAGACCTATGGTGAAAAATTGAATACCCCCAGAAAAAAAAATTAGAAAAAAGCAATCTGTACAAGTGCTTTGTGCTGTGTATATTCACCTCAGAGAGTTAAAATTTTCTTTTGATTAAGCAGGTTGGAAAAACTCTTTTTGTAAAATCTGTGAGGGATATTTGGGAGTAAATTTAGTCCTAAGGTAAAAAACCTTATATCCCCATATAAAAATTTTTTGTGATACTACTTTGTGATGTGTGGATTTATCTCAGAGTTAAAACTTTCTTTTGATTCAACAGGTTTGAAACACTCTTTTTCTAGAATCTGCAAAGGAACATTTGAAAGCACATTGATGCCTATGGTGAAAAACTGAATATACCCAGAGAAAAATTAGAAAGAAGCTCTCTGGGAACTGCTTTGTGATGTGTGGATTCAACTCACAGAGTTAAATGTTTGTTTTGATTCAGCATTTTGGAAACAGTTTTTTGTAGAATTTGCAAAGGGACATTTGGGAGCCCATTGAGACCAATGGTGAAAAACCAAATATCCCCAGAAAAAAAACTAGAAAGAATTTATCTATGAAACTGCTTTGTGATGTATTGATTCATCTGGCAGAACTAAACCTTTCTTTTGATTCAGCAGGTTGTAAACATTCCTTTTGTAGAATCTGCAAAGGAACATTTGGGAGTCTATTGTGGCTTATGGTGAAAAACTGAATATTCCAAGATAAAAATGCAAAAGAAGCTAAGTGTGAGTCTGCCTTGTGATGTGTGGATTCCTCTCACAGAGTTAAACCTTTTTTTGATTCAGCAGGTTGGAAACACTCTTTCTATAGAATCTGCTAAGAGACATTTCGGAGTCCATTGAGGCCCATGGTGAAAAACTAAATAAACCCTGATAAACGCTAGAAAGAAGCTATCTGTGAAACTGCTTTGTGATGTTTGGATTCATCTCACAAAGGTAAACCTTTCTTTTTATCCAGCAGGTTTGAATCACTCTTTTTTTTTTAGAATCTACAAAGGTAAATTTTTAGACCACTGTGGCTTGTGCTGAAAAACAGAATGTCCCCCAATAAAAATGAGAAAGAAGATATTTGTGAAACTGCTTTGTGAAGTGTGATTTATCTCAGTGAGATAACTTTTCTATTGATTCAGCAGGTTGGAAACACTCTTTTTGTAAAATCTGTGAAGGAACATTTGAAAGGCCACTGAAGCCAATAGTGAAAAACCAAGTGTCCTCAGATAAAAGCTAAAAAGAAGTTACCATAAAGCTGCTTTAGTTTGAATGGATTCTTCTAAAAGAGATAAACATTTCTTTGCATTCAGCAGGTTGGAAACACTCTTGTAAAATCTGTGAATGGACATATGGGAGCCCTTTGAGGCCTATTGTTGAAAAACTGAATTATCAACAGATAAAAAATAGAAAGTATCTATCTGTGAAACTGTTTTGTGGAAGAGGATTTGTCTCACAAAGTTAAACATTTCTTTTGATTCAGCATGTTGATAGCACTTTTTGTAGAATCTGTGAAGGCACATTTGGAAGTCCATTGAGGCCTAAGGTGAAAAAGTAAATACCCTTTGATTAAAAACTAGAAAGAAGCTATGTGTGAAACTGCTTTGTGATGTGTGGATTCACCACACAGAGAAAAGACTTTCCTTTGATTCAGCAGGTTGGAAACACTCTTTTCATAGAATCTGCAAAGGGATATTTAAGAGCCCTTGGAGGACTGTGGTAAAAAAGTGAACATCCCCAGATAAAATTTAAAAAGAAGCCAACAGTGAAAATGCTTTGTGATGTGTGGATTCATCTCACAGAGTTAAATCTTTCTTTTGACTCAACAGGTTGGAAACACTCTATTTGTAGAATCTGAGAAGGGACATTTGAAATCCCATTGAGGCCAATGGTGAAAAACTGAATATCTTCAAATAAAACCTGGAAGAAGCTCTCTGTGAAACTGCTTTGTGATGTGTGGATTCATCTTACAAATTAACCCTTTTTTTGATTCATCGGGTTGGTAACCTTCTCCTTGTAGAATCTGCAAAGGGATATTTGGGAGCTCTTTGAGGCCTAAGGTGAAAAACAAAATATCCCCAATTAAAAACTAGAAATAATCTATCTGTAAAACTGCTTTGTGATGTGTTCATTCATCTCACAAAGTTAAACCTTTCTTTTTATTCAGCAGGCTGTACACTCTTTTTGTAGAATCTGCGAAGTGACATTTGGGAGCCCATTGAGGCTTATGATGAAAAACTGAATACCCACAGATAAAAATTATAAAGAAGTTATGTGTGAATCTGCTTTGTGATGTGTGGATCCCTTTAACATATTTAAACCTTTTTTTTTTGATTCAGCAGGTTGGAAACACTCAATTTGTAGAATATGCAAAGGGAAACTTGGGAGCTCATTGAGGCCTATGGTGCAAAACTGATGTCTTCAGATAAAAACCAGATAAAAGCTATGAGTGAATCTGCTTTGTTATGTGTGGATTTCTCTCACAGAATTTAACCTTTCTTTTATTTCAGCAAATTGGAAACATTCTTTTTGTAGAATCTGTGAAGGGACATTTGGAAGCCCACTGAGGCCTACAGTGAAAAATGGAATGTCTCCAGGTAAAAACTAGAAAGCAATTATTTGTGAAACTGCTTTGTGATGTGTGTATTTATCTCAAAGAGTTAAACCTTTCTTTTCATTCAGTAGATTGAAAACAGTCTTCTTGTACAATCTGCGAAGGGACATTTGGGAGCCCTTTGATGCTTATGTTTAAAAAACTGAATAACAACAGATGAAAACTAGAATGAAGTTACCTGTGAAATGCTTTGTGAAGTGTGGATTCATCTCACAGAATTAATTAACGTTTCTTTTGTTTCAGTGGGTTGGAAACGTTGTTTTTGTAGTATCTGTGAGGGACTCTTGGGAGCCTATTTAAGGCTATCATGAAAAACCTAATATCCATAGATAAAAACTAGAAACAAGCCATCTTGAAACTGCTTTGTGAGGTGTGGATTCATCTCCCACAGTTAAAACTTTTTTTGATTCAGCAAGGTGGAAACACTTTTTCTAGAATCTGTGAAGGGACATTTGGGAGCCTCTGGAGACTTATTTTGAAAGAGGGAATAATCCCAGATAAAAACTAGAAAGAATCTATTTGTGAAACTGCTTTGTGATGTGTGGATTCATCTCACAGAGTTAAGACTTTCTTTTGATTCAGCAGGTGGGAAACACTCTGAATGTGGAATTTGCAAAGGGACTTTTGGGAGTCCATTGAAGCCTGTGGTTAAAAAAAAAAAAAAAGAATATCCTAAGATAAAAACTAGCAAGAAGTTATCTGTGAAACTGGTTTGTGATGTGTGGATTCATCTCACAGAGTTAACCCTTTCTATTGATTTAGCAGTTTGGAAAAACTCTTTTTGTAGACTCTGCAAAGAAACATTTGGGAGCCCTCTGAGTCTGAAAATGAAAAACCTACTATCTCCAGATAAAAACTAGAAAGAAGCTATCTGTGAAACTTCTTTGTGATGGGTAGATTATCTCACAAATTTAAACCTTTCTTTTGATTCAGTGGATTGGAAACACTCTTTTTGTAGAATCTATGAAAAGATATTTGGGAGGCCTTGGAGGCCTATAATGAAAAACTGAACATCGCCAGATAAAAACTAGAAAGAAGCTATCTGTGAAACTGCTTTGTGGTGTCTGGAATCATCTCACAGAGATAAAACTTTCTTTTGACTCAGCAGGCTGGAAGCACTCTTTTTGTAGAATCTGTGAAGGGACGTTGGAAACCTCATGGAGACCTATGGTGAATAACTGAATAGCCCCCCAAAAATACTAGAAAGAAGCTATCTGTGAAACTGTTTTATGATGTGTGTGTTCATCTCACAGGAGTTAAACGTTTCTTTTGATTAAGCAGGCTGAAAACACTCTTTTTGTAACCTCTGTGAAGGGACATTTGGGAGTCCATTGAGGCCTATGGTGAAAAACCACCTGCCCCCAGATAAAAACTAGAAAGAAGCTACGTGTGAAACTGCCTTGTGATGTGTGGACTCATCTCACAGAGTTAAACATTTCTTTTGATTCAGCAGGTTGGAAACACTCATTTTGTAGAATCAGTGAAGGGACATTCAAAAGCCCATTGAGGCCTATCATGAAAAACGAATATCCCAAGATGAAAAATAGAAAGAAGCTATCCATGATTCTGCTTTGTGATGTGTGGATTCCTCTTACAGAGTTAAACCTTTATTTTGATTCAGCAGGTTGGAAATTTTTTTTTTTTGATGGAGTCTCATTCTGCCACTGAGGCTGGAGTGCACTGGCATGATCTTGGCTCACTGCAAGCTCTGCCTCCCAGGTTCATGCCATTCTCCTGCCTCAGCCTCCCAAGTATCTGTGACTACAGGCACCCACCACTAAGCCCAGCTAATTTTTTTTTGGTATTTTTGTAGAGATGCAGTTTCACCATGATAGCCAGGATGGTCTCCATCTCCTGCATTTGTGATCTGCCCACCTCAGCCTCCCAAAGTGCTGGGATTGCAGACATGAGCCACTGCAACTGACAGAAATATTCTTTTTGTAGAATCTGTGAAGGTATATTTGAAAACCTGTTGAGACCTATGGTGAAAAACTGAATATCCCCAGATAAAAACTGGAAAGAAGCTATAGGTGAAATTGATTTATGATGTGTCAATTCATCTCACAGAGTAAAAGCTTTCTTTTGATTCAGCACGTTGGGAACACTCTTTTTGTAGAATCTGCAAAGGGACATTTTTGAGCCCATTGAGGCCATGGTGATAAACTGAACATCTTCAGATAAAACTAGAAAGAAGTTATCTGTGAAATTGCTTTGTGATGTTTGGATTCATCTCAAACAGATAAATACTTCCTTAGATTCAGGAGGTTGGAAACACTGTTTTTGTAGAATCTGCGAGTGGACATTTGGAAGAGCATTGAGGCCTATGGTGAAAAACCCGGTATCCCCAGATGGAAACTAGAAAGGAGGTATCTGTGAAGCTGCTTTGTGATGTGTGGATTCCTCTAACAAAGTTCAACCTTTCTTTTGTTTCAGCAGGTGCAAAACACTCTTTTTTTAGAAACTGCTATGTGACATTTGAGAATGTTAGGGGCTCTAGTGAAAAATGAAATATCTTTAGATAAAAGCTAGAAACAAGCTATCTGTGAAATGGCTTTGTGATATCTAGATTCATTTCACAGAGGTAAATCTTTCTTTTGATTCAGCAGGCTGGAAACACTCTGTATGTGGAATTTTCAAAGGAATATTTGAGAGACCATTGAGGCCTATGGTGAAAAACCAAACAGCTCCAGATGAAAACTAAAAAGACACTATTTGTGAATCTGCTTTGTGATGTGTGAATTCATCTCACAGAGTTAATCCTTCCTTTTGATTTAGCAGGTTGGAAACACTGTTTTTGTAGAATCTATGAAGGGACATTTTGGAGCCCATTGAGGCTGATGTTAAAAAATAGATTATCCCCAGATAAAAACTCAAAAGAAGCTATCTGTGAAATTTTGTGATGTGTGGATTCATCACACGGAGTTAAACCTTTCTTTTGATTCAGCAGGTTGGAAACACTTTTTTTGTTGAATCTGTGAAGAAACTTTCAGGAGCCTATTGAGGCCTACAGTGAAAAACTGAATATCCCCAGATATACACTAGAAAGAAACTATCTGTGAAAGTGCTTTCTGATGTGTGGAATCATTTCACAGATTAGACCTTTCTTTTTATTCAAAAGGTTGGAAACACTTATTTATAGAACCTGCCCATTGATGCCTAGGGTGGATAACCAAATTTCCCAAGAGAAAAACTAGAATGAAGCCATCTGTAAAAGTGCTTTGTGATGTGTGGACTCATCTCACAAAGATATACCTTTCTTTTGATTTAGCAGGTTGGAAACACTCTTTTTGTAGAATCTGCAAAGGGACATTTGGGAGCACATTGAGGCCAGTGTTTAAAAACTGAGTATCTTCAGATACAAATGAGAAAGAAGCTGTCTATGAATTTTTTTTTTTTGTTGTGTGAATTCATCTCACATAGTTAAACATTTCTTTTGATTTAGCAAGATGGAAACACTGTTTTTGTAGAATCTGCAAAGGGACATTTTGAAGCCCATTGAGGCCAGTGGTTAAAAACTGAATATCTTCAGATAAAACTAGAAAGAAGCTATCTGTGAAGCTGCTTTGGGATGTGTGGATTCATCTCACAGAGTTAAAGCTTTCTTTTGGTTAAGCAGGTTGGAAACACTTGTTTTGTGGAATCTGTGAAGGGACATTCAAGAGCCCATTGAGGCCTATCATGAAAAACTGACTATCATCAGATAACAACTAGAATGAAGATATCTGTGATTCTGCTTTGTGATGTGTGGATTCCTCTCACAGAGTTAAACCTTCCTTTGATTGAGTGGGTTGTGTAGAATCTGTGAAGGGGCATTTGTGAGCACTTTGTGGCTGAGGGTGAAAAACCTAATATACCCAGAGAACTTGAAAGGAGCTATCTGTGAAACTGCTTTGTGATTTGTACATCCATCTCACAGAGTTAACACATTCTTTAATTCAGCAGGTTGGAAACACTCGTTGTGTAGAATCAGCGAAAGGAGGTTGGAAAAAACAGTGAAGCCTATGGTGAAAAAGTGAGTATCCCCAGATAAAAAATATAGGGAGTTATTTGTGAAACTGCTTTGTGAAGTATGGATTCATCTCATAGTGTTAAAACTGTCTTTTGTTTAGCAGGTTGGAATACTCTTTTTGTAGAATCCACAAAGTAACATTTTGGAGCCCATTGAGACCTATGATAAAAATTGAATATCTCCAGATTAAAAACTAGAAAGAAGCTATCAGTGAAACTGCTTTGTGATGTGTGGCTATATCTCACACAGTTAAACCTCTCTTTTGATTCAGCAGGTTGGAAACACTCTGTATGTAGAATCTGCACAGGGACATTTGGGAGCCCCTTTGAGGCTTATGGTGAAAAACCAAATATCCTCAGATAAAAACTGGCAAGAAGCTATCTGTGAGACTGCTTTGTGATGTGTGGATTCATCTCAAAGTTAATCCTTTTTTCTGATTCAACATGTTGGAAACACTGCTTTTGTAGAATCTGTGAAGGGACATTTTGGAGTCCATTGAGGCCTAATGTCAAAAACTGATATCAAATTGATACTTTGACCTAATGTCAAAAACAGACAAAAACTAGAAAGAAGCTTTCTGTGAATTTTCTTTGTCATGTGTGGATTCCTCTGATAGAGTTAAACCTTTCTTTTGATTCAGCAGGTTGTAAATATTCTTTTTGTAGGATCTGTGAAGGGTCATTTGGGAGCCCATTTGGGGCTATTTTCAATAACTGAATATCCCCAGACAAAAACTGAAAAGAAGTTATCTGTGAAACTGCTTTGTGTTGTATCCATTCATCTCACAGAGTAAAAGCTTTATTTTGATTCAGCAGGTTAGAAACACTTTTTTTGTAGAATATGTGAAGGGACATTTGGGGGCCCATTGAGGCTGATGGTGAAAACCAGAATATCCCCAGAGAAAAACTAGAAAGAAGCTATCTGTGAAATTATTTTGTGATGTTTGGATTCATCTCACACAGATAAACTTTTCCTTAGATTCAGCAGTTGGAAAGACTTTTTTCATAGAATCTGTGAATGGACATTTGTGAGCCCATTGAGGCCTACCTTGAAAAATTGAATATTCAAAGATAAAAACTATAAAGGAGCTCTCTGTGAAACTTCTCTGTGATGTGTGGATCCATCTCACAGAATTAAGTCTTTCTTCTCATTCAGCAGGTGAGAGACACTCTTTTTGTAGAATCTGCGAAGGGACTTTTGAGAGCCTAAGGAGGACTATCATGAAAAACCGAATATCTTTAGACAAAAACTGAAACAAGCTATCTGTGAAATGGCTTTGTGATGTGTGGAGTCATCTCACAGAGGTAAACATTTCCTTTGAATCAGCAGGTTCAGACACTCTGCATGTAGAATTTTGGAAAAAATATTTGAGAGACCATTGAGGCCTATTGTGAAAAACTGAATATTCCCAGATAAGAACTAAAAAGATGCTATTTGTGAAACTGCTTTTCGATGTGTGAGTTCAACTTACAGAGTTAAATCTTTCTTTTGATTTAGCAGGTTGGAAACACTCTTTTTGTAGAATCTGAGAAGGGACATTTGGGAACTGATTGAAGCCTATGGTGAATAACAGAATATCCACAGATAAAAACTGGAAGAAAGCTATCTGTGAAACTGCTTTGTGATGTGTGGATTCATTTCACAGATTAGATGTTTCTTTTGATTCAAAATGTTGGAAACGGTTTTTTTTGTAAATTCTGTGAAGGGACAACTGGGAGCCCACTAATGCGTAGGGTGGAAAACCGAATACCCCCAGAGAAAAACCAGAAAGAAGTTCTCTGTGAAACTGCATTGTGATGTGTGGACTCATCTCACAGAATTAAAGGTTTCTTTTGATTTAGCAGGTTGGAAACCCTCTTTTTGTAGAATCTGTGAGAAGACATTTGAAAGCCTATCATGGCCTATGGTGAAGAACTGAATATCCCCAGATAAAAGCTACAAAGAAGCTATCAGTGAAACTGCATTGTGGTGTGTGGAATCAACTCACAGACTTAAACTGTTGTTTTGATTTAACATGTTGCAAACACCCTTTTTTTTAGAATCTGTGAATAAATATTTAAAAGCTGATTGAGGCCTTTAGTGATCCCCACATCAAAACTAGAAAGAAGCTAACTGTGAAACTGCTTTGTGACGTGCACATTCATCTCACAGAGTTAAACCTTTCTTCTGATTCAGCAGGTTGGATAAACCCTTATTGTAGTATCTGCAAAGGGACATTTGGGAGCCCATTCAGGCCTATGGTGAAAAATCGAATATCCCAAGATAAAACTGGGAAGAATTTATTTGTGAAACTGCTTTGTGATTTGTAGAGTCATCTCACTGAGTTAAACCTTTCTTTTGATTCAGCAGATTGGAAACAATCTTTTTGTAGAATCTGTGAAGAGATATTTGGGAGCTTATTGATGCCAATGGTTAAAAACTGAATATCTCCAGATCAAAACTAGAAAGTAGCTATCTGTGAAACTGCTTTGTGATGTGTGGATTCATCTCACAGTGTTAAAACTTTCTTTTTTTTAAGCAGGTGGGAAAAACTATTTTTGTAAAATCGGTGAAAGGACATTTGAGAGCCTATGGAGGAATATCATGAAAAACTGAATATCCCTACATAAAAAGTAGAAACAAGCTATCTGTGAAACTGCTTTTTGATGAGTGGATTCACCTCACAGAGTTAAACCTTTCTTTTGATTAACCAAGTTAGAAACACTCTGTATGTAGAATTTGTGAAGGGATATTTGGGAACCTATTGAGGCCTATGGTGAGAAAGCCATAGTTTTATCCCCAGATAAAAAACTAGAAAGACACTATTTGTAAATCTGTTTTGTAATGTGTCAATTCATTTCACAGAGTTAAACTTTTCTTTTGATTCAGCAGATTGGAAGCAATTTTTTTGAAGAATCTGTAAAAAACGTTTGGGAGCCCAATGATGCCTATGGTGATAAACAGAATATCTTCAGGTAAAAACTAGAAAGAAGCTATCTGTGAAATCGCTGTGTGATGTGCCTATTTATTTCAAAGATTAGACCTTTCTTTTGATTCAAAACATTGGAAACACCCTTTTTGTAGATTCTACAACAGAACAATTGGGACACCATTGAAGCCTTGGGAGGAAAACTGAATATCCGCAGAGAAAAAACAGAAAGAAGCTATCTGTGAAAGTGCTTTGTGATGTGTGGATTCAACTCACAGAGATAAACCTTTCTTTTGTTTCAGCAGGTGGAAAACCCTTTTTGTGTAGAATCTGTGAAGGGACATTTTTGAGCACGTTAAGGCCTATGGTGAAAAATCGAATCTCCCCAGATACAAACTAGAAAGAAGCTATCTCTGAAATTGCCCTGTGATGTGTGGATTTATCTCACAGAGTTAAACCTTTCTTTTGATTCAGCAGGTTGAAAACACTCTGTATGTAGAATTAGTGAGGGGACGTTTTGGAGGCCATTGATGCCTATGGTGAAAAACCAAATATCCCCAGATAAAAACTAGAAAGACAATATTTGTGAATCTGCTTTGTGATGTGCACTTTCATCTCACAGAGATAAACCTTCCTTTTATTAAGCAGGTTGGAAACACTCTTTTTGTAGAATCTGTGAAGGTACATTTTGGAGTCCATGGGGCCTAAGGTGAGAAAACTGAATATCCCCAGATAAAAACTGTAAAGCAGCTATATGTGAAACTGCTTTGTGATATGTGGATTCATCTCACAGAGTTAATCCTTTCTTTTGATTCTTCAGATTGGAAACACTTCTTTTGTAGAATCTGTGAAAGGACATTTGGGAGTCCAAAGAGGCCTATGGTGAAATACAAAATATCCCCAGAGAAAAACTAGAAAGAAGCTATCTGTGAAACTGATTTGTGATATGTAGATTCATCTTACAGAGTTAAACGTTTCTTTTGATTCAACAGATTGGGAACACACTTTTGTATAATCTGCAAAGAGACATTGGGGAGCCCATTGAGGCCTATGGTGAAAAACTGAATGTCCCCAGTGAAGAACTAGGAAGGAGCTATCTGTTAAAATGGTTTGTAATCTGTGGATTCCTGTCACAGAGTTAAACATTTCTTTGGATTCAGCAGGTTGAAAACAGCCTTTTTGTATAATCTGTGAAGGAATATTTGGGAGCTCATTGATGGCTATGGTGAAAAACTGAATATCCCTAGGGAAAAACTAGAAAGAAGCTATCTGTGAATCTGCTTTGTGGTGGGTGGAGTCCTCTCACAGAGGCAAACCTTTCTTTTGATTCAGCAGGTTGGAAACACTCTTTTTGTAGGCTCTATGAAGGGACTTTTGGGAGCCCATTGATGCCTATGGTGAAAAACCAAATATCCCCAGAGAAAAACTAGAAAGAAGTTATCTGTGAAAGAGCTGTGTGAGAAGTAGATTCATCTCATGGAGTTAACACTTTCTTTGATTCAGCAGGTTGGAAACTCTCCTTTTGTAGAATCTGCAAACTGACATTTGAAATAGTAGTAAGGCCTACGAAGAAAAACTGAATATCCCCAGATAAAAACTAGAGGAAGCTATTTGTGAAACTGCTTTGTGATATGTGGATTTCTCTCACAAAGTTAAACTTTTCTTTTGTTCAGCAGGTTGAAAACACTCTTTTTGTAGAATCTGCATAGTGACATTTGGAACCTCTTTGAGGCCTATGGTGAAAACCTGAATAGCCTCAGATAAAAGCTAGAAGGAAGCTACCTGTAAAACTGCTTGGGTTTGACTGGATTCATCTGACAGAATGAAACCTATTTTTTGATTCAGCAGGCTGGAAACACTCTTTTTGTAGAATCTGCTAAGAAACATTTGAAAGCCCTTTGAGGCCTATGGTTAAAAAACTGAATATTGACAGATAAAAACTACAGTGAAGCTATCTGTGAAACAACTTTGTGATGTGTGGATTCATGTCACAGAGTTAAGCCTTATTTTTGTGTTAGCATATGGGAAACACTCTTTTTGTAGAATCTGCAAAGGGACTTTTGAGAGCCTATGGAGGCCTATTGTGAAAAACCCAATATTGCTACATAAAAACTAAAAACAAGCTATTAGTGAAACTGCTTTGGATATGTGGATCCATCTCACAGAGTTCAGCCTTTCTTTTGATTTAGCAGGTTGAAAGCACGCTTTTTCTAGAATCTGTGAGGGGACGTTTGGGATCCCATTGTGGCCTATGGTGAAAAACTGAATATCTGCAGATAAAAACTAGAAAGAAACTATCTGTGAAAGTGCTTAGAGATGTGAATATTCATCTCAAAATAAACATTTCTTTTGAGTCAAATGTTTGGAAACACTTTTTTGTAGAATCTGCAAATGGACAACTGGGAGCCCATTGATGCCTTGGGTGAAAAACTGGATATCCCCATAAAGAAACTAGAAAGAAGCCATTTGTGAAACTGCTTTGTGATGTGTTGGTTCGTATGACAGAGTTAAACCTTTCTTTTGATTCAGCAGGTTGGAAACACTCTTTTCATAGACTCTGTGAAGGGACTTTGGGAGCCCATTGAGGACTATGGTGAAAAACAAAATATCTCCAAATAAAAACGAGAAAGAAGCTATCTGTGAAATTGCTTTGTAATGTGTGGATACATCTCACACAGTTAAACCTTTCTTTTGTTTCAGGAGTTTGGAAACACTCTGTATGTAGACTCTGCAAAGGAACATTTGGGAGTTCATTGATTCTTATGGTGAAAAACCACATATTTTCAAAATAAAACTAGAAAGAAACTATCTGTGTAGCTGCTTTGTGATGTGTGGATTCATATCACTGAGTTAAACCTTTCTTTTGATTCAGCAGTTTGGGTGCATTATTTTTGTAGACTCTGCAAAGGGACATTCGAGAGCTTATTGAAGTCTGTTGTGAAAAACAGAATACTCTCGGATAAAAAGCAGAAAATATCTATCTGTGAAACTGCTTAGTGATGTGTGGATTAATCTCAGCGAGTAAAAGCTTCCTTTTGATTAAGGAGGTTGTAAACACTCTTTTTGTAGCATCTGTGAAGGGAAATTTTGTTGCCCATTGAGGCGTATGATGAAAAATGGAATATCCCCATATAAAAACTAGAAAGAAACAATCTCTGAAACTGCTTTTTGATCTGTGGATTCATGACACTGAGTTAAACCTCTTTTGATTTAGCAGGTTTGAAACACTCTTTTTGTAAAATCTCTGAAGGGACTTGGGAGCCCTTTGAGGCCAATGGTTAAAAACTGAATATTTCCAGATTAAAAATTGAAAGAAACTATTTGTGAAAGTGCTTTGTGATGTGTGGATTCATCTCACAGATTGATATTTTTTTGGATACAAAAGGTTGAAAACACTCTTTTTGTAGCATCTGTGAGGGACAATTGGGACCCCATTGATGCCCAGGGTGAGAAAGTAAATATCCTCAAAGAAAAACTACAAATAAGCTATCTGTGGAAGGGCTTTGTGACGTGTGGATTTGTCTCACAGAGTTAAACCTTTGTTTTGATTCAGCAGGTTGGAAACACTTATTCTGTAGAATCTGTGAAGGTACACTTTGGAGCACATTGAGGCCTATAGTAAAAAAAGAAAAAGAAATTCCCCTGATAAAAAATAAAAAGCTGTTAGTGAAACTGCTTTGCATCTTGTGGACTCATCTGCCAGAGTTGAACTTTTCTTTTGGTTCAGAAGGTTGGAAACACTTGTTTTGTAGAATCTGCAAAGGGATATTTGGGAGCCCTTTGAGGCCAATGTTTAAAAACCAAATACCTCTAAATAAAAACTCGAAAGAAGCTGACATTGAAACTGCTTCATTACGTATGAATTCACCTTACAGAGTTAAACTTTTTTTTTAATTGAGCAGGTTGTAAACAATCGTTTTGTAGAGTCTGTTAACGGACATTTGGAAGCCCATTGAGGCCTATCATGAAAAACCGAATATATTCAGATAAAAACTTGAAAGAAGCTTTCAGTGAATCTGCTTTGTGATGCGCTGATTCCTCTCACAGAGTTAAAACTTTATTTTGATTTGTCAGGTTGGAAACACTCTTTTCATAGAATCTTGTAAGGAACATTTGGGGGCCCATTGAGACCCATGGTAAAAAACAAAATATCCCCAGATAAACACTATAAAGAAGCTATCTGTGAAACTGCTTTGTGACGTTTAGATTCATCTCACAGAGTTCAATCTTTCTTTTGATTCA
This sequence comes from Gorilla gorilla gorilla, assembly GCF_029281585.2. Lineage (NCBI taxonomy): Eukaryota > Metazoa > Chordata > Mammalia > Primates > Hominidae > Gorilla > Gorilla gorilla. The sequence continues at coordinate 77,905,456 of NC_073231.2, read as the reverse complement.
GCAGTTTGGAAACACTCTTTTTGTAGTATCTGTGAAGAGACGTTTGGGAGCCCAGTGAGGCCTATGGTGAAAAACCGATTATACCCAGAGAAAAACTACAAAGAAGCTGTCTGTGAAGCTGCTTTGTGATGTATCAATCAACTACAGAGTTAAACCTTTCTTTTGATTCAACAGGTTGGAAACACTCTTTTTGTAGAATCTGTGAAGGGACATTTGGGAGCCCTTTGAGGCCAATGGTGAAAAACTGAATATGCCCAGATAACAACTAGAAAGAAGCTGTCTGTGAAAGTGCTTTGAGATGTGTGGATTCATCTCAGATTAAAACTTTCTTTTGATTCAAATGTTTGGAAACACTCTTTTTGTAGAATCTGTGAAGGGACAATGGGAGCCCATTAAAGCTTAGGGTGAAAAAAACAATATCCCCAGAGAAAAATTAGAAAGAAGCCATCTGTGAAACTGCTTTGTGATGTGTGGCTTCATGTGACAGAGTTAAACCTTTCTTTTGATTCAGCATGTTAGAAATACTCTTTTTGTAGACTCTGTGAAGGGATATTTGGGAATCTAATGAGGACTGTGGTGAAAAACAAAATATCTCCAGATAAAAATGAGAAAGAAGCTATCAGTTAAACTGCTTTGCAACGTGTGCATTCATCTCACATAGTTAAACCTTTCTTTTGTTTCAGTAGGTTGCAAACACTCTTTTTGTAGAATCTACAGAGGGACAATTTGGTGCCCATTGAGGCCTATGTTGAAAAACAAAATATCCTCATAAAAAACTGGTAGAAAAGTATCGGTGAAATTGCTTTGTGATGTGTCGATTCATCTCACAGAGATAAACTTTTATTTAAATTCAGCAAGTTGGAAAAACTCTTTTTGTAAAATCTGCAAAGGGACATTTGAAAGCCCTTTGAGACCTATGGTGAAAAACTGAATATCACCAGATAACAACTAGAAAGAAGCAGTATTTGAAAGTGCTTTGTGATGTGTGGGTTTCTCTTACAGAATTAAACCTTTCTTTTGATTCCACAAGTTGGAAATACTCTTTTTTAAGAATCTATGAATGGACAATTGGGAGCCAAATAATGCTTATGGTGAAAAATTGAATATCCCCAGAGAAACAGTAGAAAAAACCTACCTGTGAAAGTGCTTTGTGATGTGTGCACTCATCTCACAGAGATAAACCTTTCTTTTGATTCAGCAGGTTGGAAACATTTTTTGTAGAATCTGTGAAGAATCGTTTAGGAGCCCATTGAGGCCTTTGGTGAAAAACTGAATAACCCCACATAAAAACTACAAAGAAGCTATCTGTGAAACTGCTTTGTGATGTATAGACTCATCTCACAGAGTTAAACCTTTCTTTTGATTCAACAGGTTGGAAACACACTTTTTATAGTATCTGCAAAAAGACATTAGGGATCCCATTGAATTCTATGATGAAAAACCGAATATGCCCAGATAGAAACTAGAAAGATGCTATCTGTGAAACTGCTTTGTGATGTGTGAATTCATCTCCTTGAGTTAAATCTTTCTTTTGATTTAGCAGGTTTGAAACATTCTTTTGTAGAATCTGCATAGGAACACTGGGGAGCCCATTGAGACCAACGGTGAGTAACAGAATATCCCCAGAAAAAACTAGAAAGAAGCTGTCAGTGAAACTGCTTTGTGATGTGTAAATTCATATCAAAGAGTTAAACCTTGCTTTTGATTCAGAAGATTGGAAACACTCTTTTTATAGTGGTGATTTGTGGATTCACCAAAGAAAAATAAACCTTTCTTTTTATTCAGCAGGTTGGACACAATCTATTTGTAGAATATGCAAATTTACATTTAGGAGCCCATTGAGGCCTATGGTGAAAAACCGAACATCCCCAGATAAAAAGTAGTAAGAAGTTATCTGTGAAACTGCTTTGTGATGTGTGCATTCATCTCACAGAGTTAAACCTTTCTGTTGATTCAGCAGGTTGGAAACACTATTTTTGTAGAATCTGCAAATTGACATTTAAGAGCCCACTGAGGCCTATAGTGAAAAACCGAATGTTCCCAGAAAAAAACTAGAAAGAATCTGTGAAACTGCATTTTGATTTGTACATTCATCTCACCAAGTTAACATATTCTTTGATTCAGCAGGTTGGAAACACTGTTTTTGTTGAATCTGCGAAGGGACATTTGGAAGCCCATTGAGGTATATGGTGAAAAATCGAATATTACCAGATAAAAGCATTCTTTTTGTACAATTTGTGAGGGGTCATTTGGGAGCACATTGAGGCCTGTAATGAAAAACCAAATATCCCCACACAAAAACTGGAAAGAAGCTATTCGTGAAACTGTGCTCTAATGGGTGGATTCATCTCACAGAGTTAAACATTTATATTGATTCAGTAGCTTGGAAACACTTTTTTCATAGAATCTACAAAGGAGCATTTGAAAGCCCTTTGTTGCATGTTTTTAAAAAATGGAATGTCTCTATTTAAAAAGTAGAAACAAACTATCTGAGAAACTGCTTTGTGATGTGTGGATTCAGCTGACAGAGTTAAACATTTCTCTTGATTCAGCAGGTTGGAAACACTCTGTAGAATCTGCAAAGAAACATTTGGGAGCACATTGAGACCTATGGTGAAAATCTGATTATCCCCAGATAAAAATTAGAAAGAAGCTATCTGTGGAAATGCTTTGTGATGTTTGGATTCACCTCACACAGTTAAACCTCTCTTTTAATTCAGTGGGTTTGTAAAAATCTTTTGGTACAATCTGCAAATTGACATTTACAAGCCTATTGAGGCCTATGGTGAAAAAAGAATATCTCAATTAAAAACTAGAAGGAAGGTATCTGTGACACTGCTTTGTGATGTGCGAGTTCATCTCACAGAGTTAAACATTTCCTTTGATTCAGCAGTTGGAAACACTCTATTTGTAGAATCTGTGAAGGGACATTCGGGAACCCATTGAGACCTATGGTGAAAAAGTGAATATCCCCGGATAAAAACTAGAAGGAGTCTATCTGTGAAACTGCTTTGGGATGTCTGGATTCAACTCACAGAGTTAAACTTTTATTTTGATTCAGCAGGTTGGAAACACTTTAGATGTAGGATGTGTGAAGAGATATTTGGGAGCCCATGGAGGCCTATGGTGAAAAATAGAATATTCCCAGAAAAATCCTAAAAAGAATCTATTTGTGATACTCTTTGTTATGTGTGCAATCATCTCACTTAGGTAAACTGTTCTCTTGATTCAGCAGGTTAGAAACATTCTTTGTAGAATCTGTTAAGGGACATTTGGGAGCCCTTTGAGGCTTATGGTGAAAACTGAATATCCCCATATAAAAAGTAGAAAGAAGTTATCTGTGAACAGTTTTGTGATGTGTGGACTCATCTCACATAGTTATACCTTTCTTTTGATTCAGCAGGTTGGAAACACTCTTTTTGTGGAATCTTTGATTGGATATTTGGGAGTCCTTTGAGGCATAGGATGAAAAACTGAATATCTACAGATAAAAACTAGGAAGAAGCTATCTGTGAAAGTGCTTTGTGATGTGTGGATTCATCTAACAGAATTAAGCCTTTCTTTTGATTTCACAAGTTGGAAACACTTTTTTTGTAGAATCTGTGAAGAAATATTTGAGACCTGATTGAGGATGATAGTGAAAATAGAACATCCCCACATAAAAACTAGAAAGAAGTGATCTGTACACTTTCATTTTGATGTGTGGATTCAACTCACAGAGTTAAACCATTCTTTTGATTAAGCAGGTTGGAAACACTATTTCTGTAGAATCTAGGAAGTGAAATTTGTGAGCCCATTGATGCTTATGTTGAAAAATGGGATATCCACAGATAAGAATAAGAAAGAATCTATGTATGAATCTGCTTCGTGTTGTGTCAATTCATCTCACATTGTTACACTTTTTCTTTTGTTTCAGCAGGTTGGAAACACTATTTTTGTAGAATCTTTGAAGGGACATTTGGAGCTCATTGAGGCCTATGGTGAAAAACTGAATATCCCCAGATGAAAACTAGAAAGGAGCTATCTGTGAAACTGTTTCATGATATTTGGAATCATCTCACAGAGTTAACATTTCTTTTCCCTCTGCAGGTTGGAAACACTCTTTTTGTTGAATATGTGAAGGAACATTTTGGATCCCATTGAGGACTATGGTGAAAAACAAAATATCCCCTTATAAAAACTAGAAAGAAGGTATCTGTTCAACTGCTTTGCAATGTGTGGATTCATCTCACAGAGTTAAACCTTTCTTTTGATTCATCTGTTTGGTAACACTCTTTTAGTATAATTGGTGAAGGGACATTTGGGAGCTCATTGAGACCTGTGATAATAAGCTAAATATCCCCAGATAAAAGGTAGATAGAAGCTCTCTGTAAAACTGCCTTGTGAGATGTGGATTCATCTCACAGTACTAAACCTTTCTTTTTATTCAGCAAGTTAGAAACACTCTTTTTGTAAAATCTGCAAAGAAACATTTGAAAGCCATTGAGGCCTATGTTGAAAAACTGAATATCCTCAGATGAAAACTGCAAAGAAGATATCTGTGAAACTGCTTTGTGATGTGTGCATTCATCTCACAGAGTTAAACCTTTCTTTTGATTCAGCAGGTTAAAAACACTCTTTTTGTAGATTCTGTGTAGGGAATTTGGGAGCCCATTGAGGTTTATGGTGAAAAGGTGAATATCCCCACATAAAAAGTAGAAGGAAACTCTCTGTGAAATTGCTTTGTGATGTGTGGATTCAACTCACAAACTTCATCCTTTCTTTTGATTCACCAGGTTGGAAACAGTCTTTTTGTAGAATCTGCAAAGGGACATTTTGGGGCCCTTTGAGGTCTATGGTGAAAAATCAAATATCCCCAGATAAAAATAGAAAGAAGCTATGTGTGAAACAGCTTTGTGATGTGTGGACTCATCTCACAGAGTTAAACTTTTCTTTTGATTTAGCAGGTTGGAAGCTCTCTTTTTGTAGAATCTGCAAGGGGACATTTGGGATCCCATTGAGACCTATGGTGAAAAACCAGACATTTCCAGAAAAAACTGGAAAGAAGCTATCTATGAAACTCCTGTTTGATGCGTGCTGTTATCTCACAGATATAAACCTTTCTTTTCATTTGGATGGTTGCTAACCCACTTTTTGTAGAATCTCTGATGGACATATCAGGTCCCATTGAAGCCTATGGAATAAAATGAACTTCTTCAGATAAAAACCAGAAATAAGCTATGTGTGAAACGGCTTTGTGATGTGTCAATTCATCTCACAGAGTTAAACCTTTCTTTTTATTCAGCACGTTGGAAACACTTTCATTGTAGAATCTGCAAAGTGACATTTTGGAGCCCATTGAGGCCTATAGTGAAAAACAGAACACACCCAGATAAAAACTAGAAAGAAGTTATCTGTGAAATGATTTCTGATGTGTGGATTTCTCTTACAGAGTTAATTTATTTTTTGATTCAGCAGGTTGCAAATATTCTTTTTTAAGAATCTGTGAAAGGTAATTTAAAAGCATTGAGGCTGGCCAGGTGTGGTGGCTCATGCTTGTAATCCCAGCACTTTGGGAGGCCAAGGCAAGTGGATCACAAGGTCAGGAGTTCAAGACTATCCTGGCTAACACGGTGAAGCCCCATCTCTACAAAAAATACAAAAAACGTTAGCTGAGTGTGGTGGCAGGTTCCTGTAGTCCCAGCTACTTGGGAGGCTGAAGCAGGAGAAAGGCAAGGACCCAGGAGGCAGAGCTTGCAGTGAGCCAAGATCATGCCACTTCACTCCAGCCTGGGCAACAGAGTGAGGCTCCATCTCAAAAAAAAAAAGCACTGAGGCCTATGGTAAAAAACAGAATATTCCTTGATAAAAACTCAAAAGAAACTATCAGTGAAAATGCTTTGTGATTGGTGGATGCATCTCACAGAGCTAAACCTTTCCTTTGATTCATCATGTTAGAAACACTCTTTTTGTAGAATCTGTGAAGGGACATTAGGAAGCCCTTTTAGGCCTATGGTGAAAAATGGAATATCTCTTGATAAAAAAAAAAAGAAAGAAGCTATCTGTTAAACTGCTTTGTGATGTGTGGAATTATCTCACAGAGTTAAATTTGTCTTTTGATTCAAGAAATTGGAAACACTCTTTTTGTAGCATCTCCGAAGGGAGATTTGGGAGCTCATTGAGGCCTAGGATAAAAAATCGAATGCTGCCAGATAAAAACTAGAAAGAAGCTATCTGTGAAACTGCTTCATGATGTGTGGATTCATCTCACACAGTTAAGCCTTTCTTTTGATTCATCACATTGGAAACTCTGTTTTTTTGTACAACCTGCAAGGAAACATTTGGGAGCCCATTGAGGTCTAATGTGAAAAAACAAATATTTCCAGATAAAAACTAGCAGGAAATTATCTCTGAAACTGCTTTGTGATTTGTGGAACCATCTCACAGATTTAAACCTTACTCTAGAATCATCAGGTTGGAAACACTCTTTTTGTAGAATCTGTGAAGAAACATTATGCACCTTATTGAGGCCTTGAATGAAAAAGTGAATATCACCAGATAAAAACTATAAATAACCTATCTATGAAACTGCCCAGTGATGTTTGGATTCATCTCACAGAGTTAAACCTTTTGATTCAGCAGGTTGGAAACACTCTTTTCGTAGAATCTGTGAAGAAACATTTTAGAGTGTATGGAGGCCTAGGGTGAAACAGTATACCCCAGATTAAAACTAGAAAGAAGCTATCTGTAAAAATTGCTTCTTCATTCATGGACCCATCTGAAAGTGATAAACCTTTCTTTTGATTTAGCAGGTTGGAAACACAGTTTTTGCAGAATCTGGGAAGGGGCATTTGGGAGCTCATTGATTCCTGTGGTGAAAAACTGAATATCTCCAATTAAAAACTAGAAAGAATCTCTCTGTGAAACTGCTTCATGATGCATGGAATCATCTCACAGAGCTAAAACATGTCTTTTGATTCAGCAGGTTGGAAATTCTTTTTTTGTGGAATCTGCAAAGGTACATTTTGGAGCCCATTGAGCCCAAGGGTGAAAAACCGAATAACCCCAGATAAAAAGCAAAAAGAAGATATCTGTGAAAATGCTTTGTGATGTGTGCATTCATCTCACACAGATAAAACTCTCTTTTGATTCAGCAGGTTGTAAACACTCTTTTTGTAGAATCTTTAATTGACAATAACAAACCCATTGATGCCTATGGTGAAAAACCAAATATCCCCAGATAAAAACCAGAAACAAGCTACGTGTGCAACTAGTTTTTGATGTGTGGATTTATCTTAAAGACTTAAAACTTTCACTTGATTCAGCAGGTTGGAAGCACTCTTTTTGTAGAATCTCCAAAAAAACATTTGGGAGCAAATTGAGACCTATGTTGTGAAACCAAATGTTGCCAGATAAAAACTAGAAAGAAGCTATTTTTGAGGCTGGTTTGTGGTGTGTGAATTCAACTCACAGAGGTAAACCTTTCTTTCAACTAAAAAGGGGGGAAGCACTATTTTTGTAGAATCAGCATAGGGGTATTTGGGAGCCCATTGAGGCCTCTGGAGAAAAACAAAATATCACCAGAAAAAACTGGAAAATATCCATCTGAGAAATTGCTTTGTCATGAGTGGATTCCCCTCACAGAATTAAACTCTTTTTTGGTTCAGCAGGTTGGAAACACTTTTTTTTTGAATCTCTGAAGGGACATTTATGAGCCCATTTTAGCCTACACTGAAAAGTTGAATCTCCCCAGATAACAACTAAAAAGAAGCTATCTGTGAAACTTCTTTGTGATATGTTGACTTATCTCAGAGTGAAACCTTCCTTTTGATGCAGCATGTTGGAAAAACTTCTTTTGTAGAATCTGTGAAGGGACATTATCGAGTCCTTTGAGGCCTGTGGTGAGAAACTGAATATCTCTGGATAAACATTAGAAATAAGCTATCTTTAAAGCTACTTTGTGATGTGTGGATTCATCTCACAGGCCTAAACCTTTCTTTTGATTCATCAGGTTGGAAACACTTTTTTCTTAGGATCTGTGAAGGGATATTTGGGAGCCCATTGTGGCCTATGGTGAAGACCAGAATATCCCCACATAAAAACTAGAAAGAAGCTATCTGTGAAATGGCTTTATGATGTGTGGATTCATCTCACAGAGTTAAATTTTACTGTTGAGAGCCCATTGTGGCCTATGGTGTAAAACAGAATATCCCCACATAAAAACTAGAAAGAAGATATTAGTGAAATGGCTTTATGATGTGTTGAGTCATCTCACAGAGTTAAATTTTTCTTTTGATTCAGTAGGTTGGAAGCAGTTTTTGTAGAATCTGAGAAAAAGCACTTGGGAGTTCATTGAGGCTTATGGTAAAAAACAAAATCTCCTGGGTTAAAAACTAGGAAGAAGCTATCTGTGAAACTGCTTTGTGATGTGTGGATTCATCTCACAGAGTTAAACCTTTCTTTTGATTCATCAGATTGTAAATACTCTTTTTGTAGAAATTGTGAAGGGACATGTTGAAGCCCATTGAGGCCTGTGGTGAAAATCTGAATATCTCCTAATAAACACTAGAAAGAAGCTACCTGTGAAACTGCTTTGTAATATGTGGATTAACCACACAGAGATAAACCTTTTTTTTTTTAGCTTCAGCTGGTTGGAAACACTCTCTTTGTGGAATCTGCAAAGGGACATTTGAGAGCTTTTTGAGGCCTGTGGTGAAAAACAAAATATCTCCAGATAAAAATCAAATAGAAGCAATGTGTGAAAATTATCTGTGATGTGTGGATTCATCTCACAAAGTTAAAACTTTATTTTGATTCAGCAGGTAGGAAACAATCTTTTTGCAAAATCTGTGAAGGAAAATTAAGAGCCCATTGTTGCCTATGTTGAAAAACCAAATATCCTTATATAAAAACTAGAAAGAAGCTATCTGTGAAACAGCTTTGTGATGTGTCAGTTCTTCTCAGAGTGGTAAATATTTTTCTTAATTCAGTAGGTTGGAAACACTCTTTTTGTAGAAATTGCAAAGGGACATTTTGGAGCTCATTGAAGGCTATGGTGAAAAACAGAATCTCCACATATAAAAACTAGAAAGAAGAGATCTGTGAAACTGCTTTGTGATGTCTGGATTCATCTCAGAGAGTCAAACATTTCTTTTGATTCAGCAGGTTGGAAACACATTTTTCTGGAATCTGCAAAGGGACATTTGGGAACCCATTGAGGTCTATAGTGAAAAACCAAATATCTCCTGATAAACACTAGAAAGAATCCATCTGTGAAACAGCTTGGTGATGTGTGGATTCACCACACAGTGATAAAACTTTCTTTTGATTCAGCAGTTGGAAACACTTTTTCTTTTTGTGGATTCTGTGAAGGTTCATTTGTTAGCCCTTTGAGGCGTATGGTGAAAAACTGAATATACCCAGATAAAAATAAAAAAGAAGCTATCTTAAAAATGCTTTGTGATGTGTGGTTTTATCTCACAGAGTTAAACATTTCTTCTGATTAAAAAGTTGGAAACACTCTTAGTGTAGAATTTGGGATGGACCATTAATAGCCCATTGATGCCTGTGGTGAAAAACTGAATATCCCCATATAAAAATTAGAAAGAAGCTATCTGTGAAGTTGCGTTGTGATGTGGTGATTCACCTCACAGAGTTAAACATTTCTTTTAATTCAGCAGGTTGAAAATACTCTTTTTGTAGAATCTGTGAAAGGGACATTCTGGAGCCCCTTGAGGCCTATGGTGTAAAACAGAATATCCCCATATAAAAACCAGAAAGGAGTCATCTGTTAAAATGCTTTGTGATGTGAAGGGACATTTGGGAGCCCATTGAGTCCTGTGTTAAAAAAAATCCCAAGAGAAAAACTAAAAAGAAGCTATCTGTGAAATGGCTTTTTGTTGTGTGGTTTTGATTCAACAGATTGGAAGCACTCTTTTTGTAAAATCTGTGAAGAAACACTTAAGAGCTCATTAATTACTATGGTGAAAAACAGAATATCCTCAGGTAAAAAGTAGAAGGAAGCTATCTGTGAAACTGCTTTGTGATGTGTGGATTCATCCCACAGAGGTAAAACTTTCTTTGGCTTAGCAGGTTGAAAACACTCTTTTTGTAGAACCTGCAAAGAAATATTTGGGAACCCATTGAGTCCTATGGTGAAAAACAGATATCCTCTGATAAAAACTAGAAAGAATGTATCTGTGAGTCTGCTTTGTGATCTGTGGTTTCATCTCACAGAATAAAATATTTCTTTTGATTCAGCAGGTTATACACACTCGTTTTGTAGAAATGAGGGCAAAAAGACATTTCAGAGCCCATTGAGAGCTATGGTTAAAAACAGAATATCCTCAGATAAAAACTAGAAAGAAACTATCTGTAAAACTGCGTTGATTTGAGTGTATTCATCTCACAGAGTTAAAAATTTCTTTTGATTCAGCTGGTTGGAAACACTCTTTTTATAGTTTCTGTGAAAAGATATTTGAGAGCCCTTTGAGGCCTATGGTTACAAAATGGAATATCAACAGATAAAAACTAGAATGAGGTTATCTGTGAAACTTCTTTATGAGGTGTGGATTCATCTCACACATTTAAGCCTTTCTTTTGTTTCAGCATGTTTAAAACACTATTTTTGTAGAATACGTGAAGGGACATTTGGGAGCCTAATGATGTCTATCATAAAAAACTGAATATCTCTAGACAAAAACTAGAAAAAAATCTCTCTGGGAAACTGCTTTATGACATGTGGAGTCATCTCAAAGAGTTAAATCTTTTTTTTTTGATTCAACAGGTTAGAAGTACTTTTTTTGTGAAATCTGTGAAGAGACATTTGGGAGTCCATTGAATCCTATGGTGAGAAACTGAATATCCCCAGAAAAAAGTAGAAAGAAGCTGCCTGTGAAACTTCTTTTTGACATATGGGTTCATCTCACACACTTAAACGTTTCTTTTGACTCTGCAGCTTGGAAACACTCTTTTTGTAGAATCTGCAAAGGGACATTTTAAGCTCATTGAAGCCTATGGTGAAAAAGCAACTATCCCCAGTTAAAAACTAGAAAGAAGTTATCTGTGAGACAGCTTTGTGTTGTTTAGATTCATCTCACAGAGTTAAACCTTTGTTCTTATTCAGCAGGTTGTAAACCCTTTTTTTGTTGAATCTGCAAAGGGATATTAGGGAGCCCTTTGAGTCCTATGGTGAAAATCAGAATATCTCTAGAGAAAAACTAAAAATAAGCCATCTGTAAACTCCTTTGTGATGTGTTGATTCATCTCACAGAGTTAAACCATTCTTTTGATTCAGCATGGTGGACACACTTTTTTTGCACATTCTATGAATGGGCATTTGGGAGCCCATTGAGACCTATGGTGAAAAATCGAATATCCCCAGCTAAAAACTATAATGAAGCTATCTGTGAAACTGGTTTGTGATGGGTGGATTCATCTTACAGATTTAAACCTTTCTTTTGACTCAGCAGTTGGAAAAACTCTTTTTTTAGAGTCTGCAATGGAACAATAGGGAGCCCATTGAGGCCTGTGGTGAGAGACCTAATATCTCCAGATAAAAACGAGGAAGAAGATATCTATGAAACTTCTTTGTTATGTGTGGATTCATCTCAAAGAATTAAATCTTTCTTTTGATTCAGCAAGTTGGAAACACTCTTTTTGTGAAATCTGTGAACAAACATTCGGGAGTTTTTTAGGCCTATGGTGAAAAACTGAATATTACCAGATAACAAATAGAAAGAAGCTATCTGTGAAACTGCTTTGTAAATCGTGGATTCATCTCACAATGTTAAACGTTGCTTTTGATTCAGCAGGTTGGAAATACTTTTTTTGTAGAATCTGAGAAGGGACATTTGGGAGCCCACTGAGGCCTATGGTAAAAAACCGAACATCCCCAGAGAAAAACTAGAAAAGAATTATCTGTGAAACTGTTTAGTGATGTGTGGATTCCTCTCAGAAAGTTAAACCTTTCTTTTTATTCGGCAGGTTGGAAACACTCTTTTTGTAGAATTGCGAAGGGACATTTGAAAGCCCATTGTGGCCTATCATGAAAAACTGAATATCTGCAGATAAACACTAGAAAGAAGCTATCTGTGAAACTGCTTTGTGATGTTTAGATTCATCTCACATAATTAAAATTTGCTTTTGATTCAGCAGGTTGGAAACATTCTTCTTGTAGAATCTGCAAAGGGACATTTTAGAGCCCATTGAGGCCTGTGGTGAAAAACCAAATATCTCCAAAGAAAAACCAGAGAGAAGCAATCTGTGACACTGCTTTGTAATGTGTAGATTCATCTCACAAGTTAAAACTTTGTTTCGATTCAGCACATTGGTAACACTTTTTAAATAGAATCTGCAAAGCGACATTTTGGAGCCAATTGAGGCCTACGGTGAAAAACCAAATATCCTCAGATAAAAACTAGAAAGAAGCCATCTGTAAAACTGCTATGTGAAGTGTATATTTATCTCACTAAGTTAAACTTATCTTTTGATTCAGCAGGTTGGAAACATTCTCTTGCAGAATCTGCAAAGGGACATTTAAGAGCTTGTTGAGGCCTATGGAGAAAAACAGAATGTCCTCAGATAAATACTAGAAAGAATCTACCTGTAAAACTGCTTAGGTTGAGTGGATTCATTTCACAGAGTGAAACCTTTCCTTTCATTCAACAGGTTGGAAACAATCTTTTTGTAGTATTTGTGAAGGGACATTTGGGAGCCCTTTTAAGCTTATGTTTAAAAAACAGAATATCAACAGTTAAAAACTAGAATGAAGCTATCTGTGAAACTGTTTTGTCGTGTTGGATTCATCTCACTGAGATAAATCATTCTTTTGATTCAGTAGGGTGGAAACACTCTTTTTGTACAATCTGCAAGTGGACATTTGAGAGCCTATGGAGGCCTACTTTGAAAAACTGAATATCCCCAGATAAAAACTATAAAGAAGCTATCTGTGACACTGCTTTATGATGTGTGGATTCACCTCACAGAGTTAAACCTTTCTGTTGATTCAGCAGGTTGGAAAAACTTCCCTTGTACAAATTGTAATGGGACATTTAAGGAACCCATTGAGGCCTATGGTGAGAAAACAAGTATCTCCAGATAAACCTAGAAAGAAGCTATCTTTGAAACTGCTTTTGGATGTGTGGATTCATCTCACAGAGATAAGGTTTCTTTTGATGCAGCAGGTTGGAAACACGCTTTTTGTAGAATCTGCAAAAAGACATTTGGGAGCTCTTTGAAGCCTACAGTGAAAAATCAAATATCCCCATATAGAAATTGAAAAGAAGGTATCTACGAAACTGCTTTGTGTTGTGGAGATTCATCTCACACTGTTGACCTTTTCTTTTTGATTCAGCAGTTTGCGAACACTCTTTTTTCAGACTCAATGAAGGGTTATTTTGCAGCACATTGAGGCCTATCATGAAAAACAAAATATCCCCAGTCAAAAACTAAAAAGAAGCTATCTGTGAAAGTGCTTTGTGATGTGTGGATTCACTTCACAGAGTTAAACCTTTCTCTTCATTCAACAGGTTGCAAACACTCCTTTTGTAGAATCTGCATAGGGACAATTGGGAGCCCATTGATACCTATGGTGAAAAACAGATTATCTTCAGAGAAAAACTAGAAAGAAGGTATCTGTGAAAGTACTTTGTGATGTGTGGATTCATCTCACAAAGATAAACCTTTCTTTTGATTCAGAAGGTTGCAAACACTTTTTTTTGTAGATTCTACAAAGGAACATTTTGGAATCAATTGAAGTTTATGGTGAAAAACTGAGTATCTTCAGAAAAAATTCTGGAAAGGAGGTATCTGTTAAACTGTTTGTGATGTGTGACTTCCTCTCACAGAGTTAAAATTTTCTTTGAATCTGCAGGTTGAAAACAGTTTTTTTAATATAATCTGCAAAGGGTCATTTTGGAGTCCATTGAGGCCTGTGGTGAAAAACCAAATAGCCCCAGATAAAAATGAGAAAGAAGCTATCTGTGAAATTGCTTTGTGATATGTGGATTCATCTCACAGAATTAAACCTTTCTTTTGATTCAACAGAATGGAAACACACATTTTGTAGAAACTGCAAAAGGACAATCTGTAAACCATTGATGCCTATATAGAGAGATGCCTATTGGGAGCTCATTGAGGCCTATGGTGAAAAACTGAACATCCCCAGATAAAAAATAGAAAAAAGCCATTAGTGAAACTGGTTTGTGTTGTGTGGATTCATCTCACAGAGTTAAACCTTTCTTCTCATTCAGCAAGTTGGAAACACTCTTTTTGTAGAATCTGTGAATGGACATTTGGGAGCCCATTGAGGCCTATTGTGAAAAACTGAATATCCCCAGATATAAACTAGAAAGAAGCTGTATGTGAAACTGCTTTGGGTTGTATGGATTCATTTCACAGGATTAAACATTTCTTTTGATTCAGCAGCTTGGAAACACTGTTTTTGTATAATAAGAGAGAAGACATTTAAGAACTCATTGAGGCCTATGGTGAAAAAGAGAATATCTTCCATTTAAAACTAGAAGGAAGGAGCTGAGAAACTGCTTTGTTATGTGTGGATTCATCTCAAAGAGTTAAACCTTTCTTTTGATTCAGTAGGTTGGAAACACTATTTTTGTAGAATCTGCAAAGGAACATTTGAGAGATCATTGAGGCATATGGTCAAAAATAAAATATCCCTACATAAAAACTAAAAAGAAACTATCTGTGAGACTGCTTTGTGATTTGTAGATTTATCTCACAGAGTTAAATGTTTCTTTTGATTCAGCAGTTTGGAAACACTCTTTTTGTACACAGATAAATCCTTCTGATAAATCTCACACAGGTAAGTCCTTCTGAAGATTCAGCATGTTGGAAACACTTTTCTCTGTAGAATCTGTGAAGGGACATTTGGGAGCCCATTGAGGCCTATGGTGAAAAAGTAAATATCCCCCAGAAAGAAATTAGAAAGAAGCTATCTTTGAAAGTGCTTTGAGGTATATGGATTCTTCTCACAGATTAAACCTTTATTTTGTTCAGTAGCTTGAAAGCACTCTTTTTGTAGAATCTGCAAAGGGACATTTAGGAGTCTATTTGGGTTTACCGTGAAAAACAGAATATCCCTAAATAAAAAAAGAGACAAGCTATCTGTGAAACTGTTTTGTGATGTTTGGATTTATCCCTCAGAGTTAAGCCATTCTTTTAATTCAACAGGTTGGAAACATTTTGTATGTAGAATCTGCAGTAGGACATATATGACACCTTTGTGGCCTATGGTGAAAAATGGGATATCCCCATATAAAAACTAGAAAGATGCTATTTGTGAATCTGCTTTGTGATGTGTGGATTCATCTCAGAGAGCTAAACCTTTTTTATGATTCAGCAGGTTGGAAACTGTCTTTTTGTAGAATCTGTGAAGTGACATTTGGGAGCACAATGGGGCCTATAGTGAAAAAGTGAACACCCCAGATAAAAACTGGAAATAAGCTATCTGTGAAACTGCTTTGTGATGTGTGGATTCATCTCACAGAGTGAAAGCTTTCTTTTGATACTTCAGATTCAAAACACTTGTTTTGTAGAATCTGCAAGGGATATTAGACAGCCCACAGATGCCTAAGGTGAAAAACTGAATATCCCCAAATAAAAACTAGAAAGAAGCTATGTGTGAAACTGCTTTGTGATGTGTCAATTCATCTCACAGAGTTAAAACTTTCTTTTCATTCAGCAGATTGGAAGCACACTTTTTGAAGAATCTGTGAAGGGACATTTGAAAGCCCATTGAGGACTATGGTGAAAAACTGAATATTTTGAAATAAAAACTAGAAAGAAGTTATCATCTATGAAACTGCTTTGTGATGTTTGCATTCATCTCACAGAGGTAAACCATTCTTTTGATTCAGCAGGTTGGAAACACTTTTTTTAGTATCTGTGAAGGGAATTTTCAAAGTCCACTGAAGCCTAATGTGAAAAAATCAAATATCTCCAAATAAAATCTCAAAAGAAGATATCTGTGCAGTGGCTTTGTCATATATTCATTCACCTCACAGAGTTACCCATTTCTTTTGATTCAACAGGTAGGAAACACTCTTTTTGTATAATCTGCAAAGGGACATATGGGAGCCCATTGATGCGTATGGTAAGAAACAGAATATCCCCAGATAAACACTAGAAAGAACCTGCCAGTGAAACTGTTCTGTGATGTGTGGATTTATCTCACTGAGTTAAAACATTTTTTGATTCAGAACATTGCAAAGACTCATGTATAGAATCTGCAAATGGACATTTCAGAGCCTATTGAGGCCTATGGTGAAAAACATACTATCTCCAGTTCAAAACTTGAAAGAACCTATTTGTGAAACTGGTTTGTGGTCTGTTGATTCATATCACAGAGATAAAACTTTCTTTTGATTCAGCGTGTTGGAAACACTCTTTTTGTAGAACCCGAGAATAGACATTTGGGAGTCCATTGAGGCCTATGTTGAAAAACAGATATCCCAAGATAAAAACTAGAAAGAAGCTATCTGTGAATCTGCTTTTTATGTATAAATACCTCTCACAGACTTAAACCTTTCTTTTGATTCAGCAGGTTGGAAAAACTCTTTTTGTAGAATATGCAAAAGGACATTTGGCAGCCTATTGAAGCTTATGGTGAAAAACCAAATATCCCAGATAAAAAAGTAGAAACAAGCTATCTGTGAAACTGCTTTGTGAAGTGTGGATTTATCTCATACAGATAAAGTTTTAATTTGATTCAGCAGGTTGGAAACACTCTTTTTGTAGAATATGCAAAGGGACTTAGGGGAGCTCATTGTGCCCTGTGGTGAAAAACCGAATGTCTTCAGACAAAAACTAGAAAGAAGCTATCAGTGAAACTGCTTTGTGATGTGTAGATTCATCTCACAGTGTTAAACATTTCTTTTGATTCAGCAGATAGGAAGCATTCTGTTTTTAGAATCTGCAAAGGGACATTTTAAAGCCAATTGACACCTATAAAAAATGAAATATCTCCAGATACAAACTAGAAAGAAGCTATCTGTGAAACTATTCTGAGATGGGTGGAATCACCTCACTAAGATAAACTTTGTTTTGATTCATCAGGTTGGAAACACTCTTATTGTAGAATCTGTGAACTGACATTTGAATGCCCATTCAGACCTGTGGTGAAAAACTGAATATTCACAGAAAAAAACTAGAAGGGAAGTATCTGTTAAACTGCTTTGTGATATGTGGATTCTGCTCACAGTGTTAAACTTTTCTTTTGACTCAGTAGTTTCAAAACAGTCTTTTTGTATAATCTGCTAATGGAAATTTGGAAGCCCACTGAGGCCTATGGTGAAAGGCCAAATATCCCTAGATGAAAACTGGAAAGAGGCTACCTGTGAAACTGCTTTGGGATGTGTGGATTCATCTCTCAGAGTTAAACCTTCTTGTGATTCAACAGGTTGGAAACACATTTCTGTAGAATCTGCAAAAAGACAATTAGGAGCCCGTTGTTTCCTATGGTTAAAAACCGAATATCCCCAGAGGAAAAAAATAAGCTATCTGTGTAACTACTTTGTGATGTGTGGATTCATCTCACAGAACTGAACTTTTCTTTTGATTGAGAAGGTTGGGAACACTTGTTTTGTAGAATCTGCAAGAAGACATTTCTGTGCCCATTGAGGCCAATGGTCAAAACCCGAATATCCCCAGATAAAAACTAGAGGGAAGCTACCTGTGAAACTGCTTTGTGATGTGTTGATTCATCTCACAGGGTTAAATATTTTTTTTCATTTGGCAAATTGGACACACTGTTTTTGTAGCATCTGCAAAGAAACATTTGAAAGCCCACTGAGGCATATGGTGAAAAACTTAATATCCCCAGATAAAAACTAGAAAGAAGTGATACGTAAAAGTGCTTTGTGATGTGTTGATTCTTCTGACAGAATGAAATGTTTCTTTTGATTCTGCAAGATGGAAACACTCTTTTTGTAGAATCTGTGAAGGGTCAATTTGGAGCCAATTGATGCCTTTGGTAAAAAAAATGAATATCCCCACATAAAAACTAGAAAGAAGCTGTCTGTAACAGTGCTTTGTAATGTGTGGATTCATTTCACAGAGATAACCCTTTCTTTTGATTCAGTAGGTTGGAAACACTGTTATTGTACAATCTGCTAAGAGACATTTGGAAGCCCATTGAGGCTTACAGTGAAAAACTGAATATCCCCAGATAAAAACAAGAAAGAAGCTATGAAACTGCTTTGTGATGTGTGGATTCATTTTACAAAGATAAACCTTTCTTTTGTTGCAGCAGGTTGGAAACTCCCTTTTAGTAGAATCTGTGAAGAAATATTTGGGAGCCCCATTGATGCCTATGGTGAAAACCCAAACATCCCCAGATAAAGACTGGAAAGAACCTGTCTGTGAAACTGCTTTGTGATGTGTGGATTCATCTCACAAAGTTAAACCTTTCTCTTGATTCAACAGGTTGGAACACACTTTTGGTAGAATCTGTGATGGGAGATTTGGAAGCCCAATGAGGCATATGGTGAAAAACTGAATATCCCCAAGTGAAAATTGGAAAAAAGCTATCTGTGAAACTGCTTTGTGATGTGTGGATTCCTCTCACATACTTACACCATTCTTTTGATTCCACAGGTTGGAAACACTGCTTTTGTAGAATCTGCAAAGGGACAATTTGGAGCGAATTTATTCCTAAGGTGAAAAACAAAATATCCCCATTAAAAAAACTAGAAAAATCTATCTGTGAATGTGCTTTGGGATTTGTGAATTTATTACACAGGGATAAATTTTTGTTTTGATTCACCATGTTGAATACAATCTTTTTGTAAAATCTATGAAGGGACATTTGAAAGCCCAATGAGGCATATGGTGACAACTTGAATATCTGCAGATAAAAACTAGAAAGAAGCTATCTATGAAACTGCTTTGTGACGTGTGAGTTCATTTCATAGAGTTAAACCTTTCTTTTGATTCAACAAGTTGGAAACACCCTCTTTGCAGAATCTGCAAAGGGATATTTGAAAACCCATTGAGGCCTATGGTGAAAAACAGAATATCCCCAGATATAAACTAGAAAGAAGCTATTTGTGAAACTGCTTTGTGATGGGTGAATTCATGTCACAGGGTTAAACCTCTCTATTGGTTAAGGAGGTTTGCAAAACTATTTAGTAGAATCTGTGAAGACACATTTGAAAGCCTCTGGTGAAAATCCAAATACTCCCAGATAAAAACTAGAAAGAAGCTATCAGTGAAACTGCTTTGTGATATGTGGATTCATCTCACAGAGTTAAACCTTTCTTTTGAATAAGCAAATTGGAAACTCTATTTTTGTAGAATATGTGAAGAGACATTTAAGAGCTCATTGAGGCCTATGTTGAAAAACAGATTATCCCTAGATAAATACTAGAAAGAAGCTATCTGTTAAGCTGTTCTGTGATGTGGGGATTCATCTCTCAGGGTTAAACCTTTCTGATGATTCAGCAGGTTGGAAACACTTTTCTTTTAGAATCTGTAAAGAGACATTTGGGAACCCATTGATACCTATGGTAGAAAACAGATTTTCCCAATATAAAAACTAGAAAGAAGATATCTGTGAAACTGCTTTTTGATGTGTGGACTAACCACACTAACATAAACCTTTCTTTAGATTCAGCTGGTTGGAAACACAATTTTTGTAGAAACTGTGAAGGGACATTTGGGAGCCCATTGACACCTGTGGTGAAAAACCGAATGCCAGCAGATAAAAACTAGAAAGAAGCTATCTGTGTAACTGCTCTGTGATGTGTGAATTTATCTATCATAGTGAAACCTTTCTTTTGATTCAGAAAGTTGGAATCTCTGTTTTGGAAGAATCTGTGAAAGGACATTTTGGATCTTATTGAGGCATAATGTGAAGAACAAAATATTCCCAGATAAAAACTAGAAAGAAGCTATCTGTGAAACTGCTTTGGGATGTGTGGATACATCTCATGGAGTTAAATCTTTCTTTTGATTCATGAGCTTAAGAACACTCTCTTTTTAGAATCTATGAAGGAATATTTGGGAGATCTTTGAGGCGTGTAGAAAAATTCTCAATATCCTTAGATAAAAACAAGAAACAAACTATCTGTGAAACTGCTTTCTGACGTGTGGATTCATCTCACTGAGTTAAAACTTTCCTGTGATTCAACAGGTTGGAAACACTCTAACTGTTGAAAGTGAAAAGGGATATGTGGGAGCCCATTGGGGCCTATGGGAAAAAAAGAATATCCCCATATAAAAACTAAAAAGAAGCTATATGTTAAACTGCTTTGTGATGTGTGGATTCATCTCGTAGAGTTAAACCTTTCTCTTGATCCAACAGGTTGGAAACATCCCTTTTGGAGAACCTGCGATGGCTGATTTGGGAGCCCATTGAGGCTGTGGGTAAAAGCTGAAAATCCCCAGATAAAAACTAAAAAGAAATATCAGTGAAACTGCTTTGTGCTGCATGGATTCATCTCACAGAGATAAACCTTTGTTTTGATTCAAGAGTTTGGAATCACACTTTTTGGGGAATCTGTGAAGGGACATTTCAGAGTCCTTTGTGGCCTATGGGGAAAACCAAATTCCTACAGATAAAAACTAGAAAGAAGGTATCTGGAAAACTGCTTTCGGATGTGTGAATTCATCTCACAGAGTCAAACCGTTTGATTCAGCAAGTGGGAAACACTTTTTTGGGAGAATCTGTCAAAGGACATTTGGGAGCCCATTGAGGCTTACGGGGAAAAATCGAATATTTCTCAATAAAAACTAGAAAGAAGCTCTCCGTGAAACTGCTTTGGGATGTGTGGATTCATCTCACAGAGTTAAAACTTTCTGTGGTTCAGCAGGTTGTAAACACTCTTTTTGGAGAATCTGCGAAGGGATATTTGGGAGCCCTTAGAAGCCTATGGGAAAAAACCCCATATTTCCAGATAGCAACTACCAGGAAGGTATCTACAACCTGTTTTGTGATGTGTAGATTCATCTCACACAGTTAAACATTTCTTTTGATTCAGCAAGATGGAAAACCTCTTTTTGAAGAATCCGTGAAGGGACATTTGGAAGCCCATTGAGGCCTATGGGGAAAAATGGAATATCCCCAGATAAAAAAACTAGAAAGAAGCTTTCTGTGAAACTGCTTTGTGATGTGTGGAATCATCTCACTGAGGTAAAGCTTTCCTTTGATTCAGCAGGTTGGGAACACTCTTTTTGGAGAATCAGCAAAAGGACATTGGGGAGCCCATAGGGGCCTAAGGGAAAAACCGAATATCTACAGATTAAAACTAGAAAGAAGCTATTGGTGAAACTGCTTTGTGATGTGTGAATTTATCTCACAGAGTTAATCCTCTCTTTTGATTCACCAGGTTGTAAGCAGTCCTTTTCCTAGGATCTGCAATGGGATATTTGGGAGCCCACTGATGCCTATGGGGAAAAAATAAATATCCCCAGATAAAAACTAAAAGGAGCTCTCTGTGAAACTGATGTGTGATTTGTGATTCATCTCAGAGAGTAATTTATTTTTTTTGATTGAGCAGGTTGGAAACACTCTTTTTGTAGAACCTACTAGAAATATTTGGGAGCCCATGGAGGCCTATGGGGAAAAAGCAAATATACACAGATAAAAACTAGAAAGAAGCTATCTCGGAAACTGCTTTGTGATGTGTGGATTCATCTACAGAGTTAAACCTTTCATTTGATTCAGGAGGTTGGAAACACTCTTTTTGTAGAATCTGCAAAGGGACTTTTGGGAGACTATTGAGGCCTATGGGGAGAAACAGAATAACACTATATAAAAACTAGATAGAAGCTTTCTGTGAAAATGCTTTGTGATGTGTGGATTCAACTCACAGAGTTAAACTTTTCTTTTGATTCAGCAGGCTTAAAACACTCTTTTTGTAGAATCTGCAGAGGGACATTTGGGATCCCTTTGAGCCCTATGGGGAAAACTGAAAATACCCAGATACAAACTAGAAAGAAGCTATCTCTGAAACAGCTTTGTGACGTGAATTTCTCTCAAAGTGTTAAAATTTTTTTTTAATTCAGCAGTTTGGAAACAGTTTTTTTGGAGAATCTTTGATGGGAATTTTTGGAGCCCTTTGAAACCTATGGGGAAAAACTGAATAAACTATGATGAAAATGAGAAAGAAGCTATCTGTGAAACTGCTTTTTGATATGTGCATTCATATCACAGAGTTCAACCTTTGCTTTGACTAAGCAAGTTGGAAACACTGTTTTGGTAGAACCTTCAAAGGAATATTTTGGAGCCTATAATGGCCTAGTGAAAAAACCGAATATTCCTAGATAAAAATGAGAAAGAAGCTACATATGAAACTGCTTTAAGATGTGTGGATTTATCTCACAGAATTAAAGCTTTCTTTTCATTCAACAGGGTGGAAACAGTCTTTTGGTAGAATCTGTGATGTGACAGCTGGGAGCCCACTGAGGCCTATAAGGAAAAACAGAACATCCTCAGATACAAACTACAAAGAAGCTATCTGTGAAAGTGCTTTGTGATGTATGGATTCATTTCACAGAGTTAAGCCTTTCTTTTGATTTAACAGGTTGGTAACACTCTTTGTGGAGAATCTGTGAAGGGACATTTGGGAGCCCTTGGAGGACTGTAGGGAATAACTGAATATCTTCAGACTAAAACTAGACTAAAGCTGTAAGTGAAATTGCTTTGTGATGTGTGGATTCATTTCAGAGTTAAACCTTTCTTTTGATTCATCAAAATGAAACCACTATCTTTGTAAAATCTGTGAAGAGACATTTGGGAGCCCATTGAGGCCTCTGGGGAAAAAGAGAATATCCCAGACAAAAACCAGAAAGAAGCTACCTTTGAAACTCCTTTGCTATGTGTGGATTCATCTCACAGAGTCAATCCTTTCTTTTGATTCAGCACGTTAAAAACACTCTTTTTGGAGACTCTGCAAAGGGACGCTTGGGTGCCCAATGACGCCTATAGGGAAAAACTGAATATTGCCAAATAAAAACTAGAAAGAAGCTATCTGTGAAACTGCTTTGTGATGTGTGGATTCATCTCAAAAAGTTAAAACTTTTCTTTGATTCAGAAGGTTGGAAATACTCTTTTTGAGGAATCTGTGATGGGACATTTGTGAGCCCATTGTTGCCTATGGGGAAAAAAAGTATATCCACATATGAAAACTAGAAGAAGTTACCTGTGAAACTGCTTTGTGATGGGTGAATTCATCACACAGAGTTAAACCTTTCTTTTGATTCAGCAGGTAGGAAACACTCTTTTTTGTAAATCTGTGAATGGAGGCTTTTGAGACGTATGGGGAAAGACTGAATATACACAGATAAAAATGAGAAAGAATCTATCTGTGAAACTGCTTTGAGATGTGTGGATTCATCTCATAGAGATAAACCTTTCTTTTGATTTAGCAGGTTGGAAGCACTTTTTCTGCAGAATCTGTGAAAGGACATTTGGAAACACACTGTGGCCTATGAAGAAAACAGAATATCTCCATATATAAACCAGAAAGAAACCATCTAGGAAACTGCTTAGTGAGCTGTGGCTTCATCTCACAGAGTTAAAGCTTTTTTTTTTGACTCCGCAGGTTGGAAAAATTTTTTTGGAGAATCTGTGAAGGGACATTTGGGAGCCCATTGAGGCCTATAGAGAAATATCAAATATCCCCTGGAAAAAG
Source organism: Gorilla gorilla gorilla (assembly GCF_029281585.2). Taxonomy (NCBI): domain Eukaryota; kingdom Metazoa; phylum Chordata; class Mammalia; order Primates; family Hominidae; genus Gorilla; species Gorilla gorilla. The sequence continues at coordinate 77,881,823 of NC_073231.2, read as the reverse complement.
GGGCAAAGAAGCCATCTGAGAAACAGTTTTGTGATGTGTGGATTCATCTCACTATGTTAAACCTTTCTTTTGATTCAGGAGGTTGGAAGCACTCCTTTTGAGAATCTGCAGAGGGACATTTGGGAGCCCATTTAGGCCTAATATCCCCAGACAAATACCACAAAGAAGCTATCTGTGAAACTGCTTTGTGATGTGTGGATTCATCTCGAAGAGGTAAAGCTTTCTTTTGTTTCAGCAGATTGGAAACACTCTTTTTGTAGAATACGTGAAGAGACTTTTTGGATCCTATAGAGGAGTAGGGGAAAATGAAAACATCCCCAGATAAGAACTATAAAGAACTGTCTGTGAAAGTTCTTTGTGATGTGTGGATTCATCTCACAGAGTTCAACCTTTCTTTTGATTTAGCAGGTTGGAAGCACTCTTGTTGTAGAATCTGTTGAGAAATATTTGGAAGTCCATTGATGTCTGTGAGAAAAAAACATATATCTCCAGATAAAACTAGAAAGAAGCTATCTGTGAAACTGCTTTGTGAGGTGAGGTGTGTATTCATCTTACAGAGTTAAACTTTCTTCTTATTCAGTAAGTTGGAAACAGTCTTTGTGAGAATCTGTGAAGGGACATTTTGAAGCTCTTGGAGACATTTAGGGAAAAATCAAATATCTTGAGATAAAAACTAGAAAGAAGCTCTCCGTGAAACTGCTTTGTGATGTGTGGATTCATCTCACAGAGTTCAACATTTCTTTTTATTAGGCAGGAAGAAAAAACTCTGGAGAATCTGCAAAGGGATATTTGGGTGCCATTGAGGCCTACGGGAAAAACTATATATGCCCAGATAAAAAAAGGGAAAAGCTATCTTTGAAACTGCTTTGTTATGTGTGGATTCATTAGACAGAGTTAAACCTTTTTTTCCATTATCCAGGTTGGAAACACTCTTTTTGGAGCAACTGTGACAAGACTTTTCAGAGCCCATTTAAGCCTATGGGGAAAAAGAGAGTATCATCAGATAAAAACTAGAAAAAGCTATTGGTGAACCTGCTTTGTGATGTGTGGATTCATCTCACAAAGGAAAACCTTTCTTTTGATTCAGCAGATTGGAAACACTTTTTTGGATTATCTGTGAAGGGACTTTTAGGAATGCATTGTGGCCTAGAAAGAAATACCAAATTTCCCTAGATAAAAACTAGAAAGAGGCTATCTGTGAAACTGCTTTGTGATGTGTTGATTCATCTCACAGAGTTAATCATTTCTTTTAATTCAGCAGGTTGGAAACCCTCTTTTTGAAGAATCTATGAAGGAAAATTTAAGAGCCCCTTGAGGGCTAGGTGCAAAATTGAGTATCCCCAGATGAATACTAGAAAGAAGCTATCTGTGAAACTGCTTTGTGATGTCGGGATTCATCTTACAGAGTTAAATCTTTCTCTTGATTCAGTAGGTTGGAAACACTCTTTTTATAGAATCTGGGAAGAATCATTTGGGAGCCCATTGAAGAGTATAGGGAAAAATGGAATATCCAAGATAAAAACTAGAAAGAAACACTCTGTGAAACTGCTTTGTAAAGTGTGGATTCATCTCAAAGAATTAAACCCTTCTTTTAATTCTGCAGGTTGGAAACATTCTTTTTGGGGAACCTGTGAAGAACATTTTTGTGTCCATTGAAGCCTCTGGATAGAAAATGAATATCCTCAGATAAAAACTAAAAAGAAGCTATCTGTGAAACTGCTTTGTGGTGCATGGATTCATCTCACTAAGATAAACTATTCTTTTGATTCTGCAGATTGGAAACACTTTTTTGGACAATCTGTGAGGCGACATTTAGGAGCCCATCATGGCCTATGGAGGAAAACAAAATATCTGCAGATAAAAACTAGAAAGACATGCTTTGTGAAACTGCTTTGGATATGTGTTATCAACTCGAAAAGGTAAAACTTTGTTTTAATTAAGCAGGTTGGAAACACTCTTTTTGCAGAATCTGCGAAGGTACATTTGGGAGATAATTGAGGTCTATGGGGAAAAAACAAATATCCCCAGAGAAAAACAAGAAAGAAGCTATCTGTGAAATGGCTTTGTAATGTGTGGGTTCATCTCAGAGATTTAAAACTTTCTTTTGATTAAGCAGATTGCAAACAGTTTTTTGGAGAATCTGCATAGGGACATTTGGGAGCCCATTGAGGCCAATGGAGCAGAACAGAATATCACCAGAAAAAAGCTAGAAGGAAGCTACCATGAAAGTGCTTTGTGATGTGTGTATTCATCTCATAGAGTTAAACATTTCTTTTGATTCAGCAGTTTTGAAACAGTCTTTTGGGAGAATCTGCAAAAGTACATTTGGGAACACAGTGAGGCCTAAGGGGCAAAATGGAATAATCCCAGAGAAAAACTAGAAAGAAGCTATCTGTGAAACTACTTTGTGATATGTAAATTCTTTTCACAGAGTTAAACCTTTATGTTAATTCAGCAAATTGGAAACACTGTTTTTGGGGAATCTGCAAAGGGCCATTTGGGAGAACATTGAGGCCAACGGAGAAAAACTGAATATACACAGATAAAAACGAGAGAGAATCTGTATTTGAAACTGCTTGGTGGTGTGTGGATTCATCTCATAGAGTTAAACTTCTCTCTTGCTTTAACATGTTGGAAACACTCTTTTTATAGAAACTGTGAAGTGACATTCTGGAGCCCATTTAATCCTATTGGGCAATATCAAATATCTCCAGATAAAAACTAGAATGAAGCTGTCTTTGAAACTGCTTTGTGATGTGAGGATTCATCTCACAGAGTTAAACCTTTCTTTTGATTCCTCAGGTTGTATACACTCTTTTTGCAGAATATGTGAAAGGACATTTAGGCCCATGAAGAATAACCAAATATCCCCAGATTTATCTTTTTAGTTTTTAAACTAGAAAGCATGTATCTGTGAAACTGCTTTGTGAAGCAAAAAGTTCGGCACTTTGGAAACTTGTTTTATAGAATATGCAAAGGGACATTTGGGAGTCCATTGAGGCCTACGGGGGAAAAGGAATATCCCTAGAAAACATTTGAAAGAATTCTTCTGTGAAACTGCTTTACAATGTGTGGATTCATCTCACCATGTTAAACTTTTCTTTTGGTTCAGTAGGTTGGAAACACTCTTTCTGGAGAAGATGCAAAGGTACATTTGGGAGCCCTTTCAGGCCTATTGGAAAAACTGATTATCCTAAAATGAAAACTAGAAAGAATATATCTGAGAAACTGCTTGGTGATGTGTTGATTGACCTCAAAGAGTTAAACCTTTCTTCTGATTCAGCAGATTGGTAACACTATTTTTGGAATATCTGTGAAGGGACATATGGGAGCCCATAGAGTACTATAAATAAGAACTTTTTATCCCCAGAAAACAGCAAGAAAGAAGCAATCTGTGAAACTGCTTTGTGTGGTGTGGATTCATCTCACAGAGTTAAAACTTTCTTTATATTCAGTAAGATGGAAACACTGTTTTTTGCAAAATCTGCCTAAAGACATTTTTGAACTTATTGACACGTATGAGGCAAAACAAATTATCCCCCAATAAAAGCCAGAAAGAACCTATCTGTAAAAGTGCTTTGTGATGTGTGGACTCATCTCACAGACCAAAACCTTTTTTTTGATTCAGCAGGTTGGAAACACTCTTTTTGGATAATCTGCAAAAAGACATTTGGGAGCCCTTTAAGGCCTATGAGGAAAAATCCAATATTCCCATATAAAAACTAGAGAGAAATTATCTGTGATGCTACCTTGTGATATGTGGATTCATCTCATAGAGTTAAACCTTTCTTTTGATTCAGCACGTAGAAAAGACTCTTTCTGGGGAATCTGCCAAGGGATCTTTGGGAGCCATCATGACCTATGGGAAAAAACTGTAAAATCCTAGATTTGAAAAAAGGAAGAAGTTATCTTTGAAACTGCTTTGTGATGTGGGGTTCATCTCACAGAGTTAAACCTTTTTTTTCGTTCACCAGATTGGAAACAATCTTTTTGGAGAATCTGTGACTTGACATTTTGGAGCCCATTGAGGCCTAAGGGGAAAAATGAACTATCCTCAGATAAAAACTAGAAAGAAGCTATTGGTGATCCTTCTTTGTGATATGTGGATTCATCTCACAAAGGTACATCTTTCTTTTGATTAAGCAGATTGGAAGCACTCTTTTTGGATAATATGCTCAGGGACATTTAGGAGCCCATTGTGGCCTATGAAGAAAAACAAAATATCCCCAGATAAAAACTAGAAAGAAGTTATCTGTGAAACTATTTCATGAAGTGTGGACTCATTTCACAGAGTTAAACGGTTCTTTTGATTCAGCAGGTTGGAAGCCCTCTTTTTGAAGAATCTATGAAAGGAAATTTCAGAGCACACTGAAAGATTGGCACAAAATTGATTATGCCCTGATGAATACTAGAAAGAAGCTCTCTGTGAAACTGATTTGTGATGTGTTGATTCATCTCACAGAAATAAACCTTTCTTTTAATTCAGCTGGTTGGAAACTCTCTTTTTGGAGAATCAGCCAAGGGACATTTAGGAGCCCATCAATGCCTATGGAGAAAAATGAAATATCCCCAGATAAAAAATAGAAAGATGCTATCTGTGAAACTGCTTTGGATATGTGGATTCAGCTCACAAAGCTAAACCTTTCTTTTAATTAAGCAGGTTGGAAGCACTTTTTTTGGAGAATCTGCAAAAGGACATTTGGGAGCCCATTGAGGACCATGGATCAAAACTGAATAACCCTATAAAAAATAGAATGAAGCTGTGTGTGAAAGTGTTTTGTGATACTTGGATTCTTTTCACAGAGTTAAATCTTTATGTTATTCAGCTGGTTGGAAACACTCTTTTTAGAGAATCTGCAAAGGGCTATGTGAGAGAACATTCAGGTCAATGGAGAAAAACTAAATATCCGCAGATAAAAACTAGACAGAAGCTATATTTGAAACTGCTTGGTGATCTGTGGATTCAGCTCACAAAGTTAAACTTTTATCTTGATTTAGCATGTTGGAAACACTTTTGTTTGTAGAAACTGCAAAGGCACCTTTGGGAGCCCATTGAATCCTATTGGGCAAAACTGAATATCACCATATAAAAACTGGAAAGAAGCTATATTTGAAATTGCTTTGTGTTGTGAGGTTTCATCTCACAGAGTTAAACTTCTCTTTTGTTTCCACAGTTTGGATACACTCTTTTTGGAGATCCACGAATGGACATTTTGGGGTTTGATTCAGCAGGCTGGGAACACTCTTTTTTATAGAATATTTGAGGGGACATTTTGGCATCCATTGAGGCCTGGGTGGAAAAAGTGAATATATCCAGAAAAAAATTTGAAATAATCTTTCTGTGAAACCGCTTTAAGATGTGCAGATTCATCTCACAGAGTTAAACATTTCCTTTGATTCAGCAGGTTGGAAAAACTCTTTTTGGAGAACCTGCAAAGGTATATTTGGGAGCCTATTCAGGCCTAAAGGGAAAAAAACAGCATATCCCCAGATAAAAACTAAGAAGAATCTATCTGTGAAACTGCTTTGCAATGTGTGAATTCATCTAACTGAGATAAACCATTCTTTTTTTTCAGCAGGTAAACAACTCTCTTTGGAGAATCAGCAAAGGGACATTTGGGAGACCTTATAGGCCTATGTGGAAAGAGAATATCCCCATACAGCAGCTAGGAAGCAGCTATGTGTGAAGATGCTTTTTGATGTGTGGATTCATCTCACAGATTGAAAACTTTTTTTGATTCGCAGTTTGGAAACACTGCTTTTGGAGAATCTGCAAAGGGACATTTGGGAGCCCATTGAGGCCTATGAGGAAAAACCTAATATCCTCATATTAAAACTAGAAAGAGCTGTTTAACTGCTTTGTGATTTGTGGATTCATCTGAGAACTAAACCTTCTTTTAATTCAGCTGGTTGGAAACAATCTTTTTGGAGAATCTGCAAAAGGGCATATAAAAGCCCATTGATGCCTATGGGAAAACACAGAATATACCCAGGTAAAACTAGAAAGAATCTATCTGTGCAAAGTTCTTTGTGATGTGTGGATTCATCTCACAGAGTTAAACATTTCTTTTTATTCAGCAGGATGAAAACACAGGTTTTCGATAATCTGAGAAGGGACACTTGGTAGCCCTTTGAGGTCTATGAGGAAAACAGAGTGCCCCAATATTAAAACTAGAAAGAGCTATCTGTTTAACTGCTTTGTGATTTGTGGATTCATCTCTGAGCTAAACCTTTTGTTTTTTTTTTTTTGATTCAGCAGGTTGGAAGCAATCTTTTTGGAGAAACTGCGAATGGACTTATAAGAGCCCATTGAGGCCTATGGGAAAACAAAGATTATACCCACATAAAACTAGAAAGAATCTGTCTGTGCAAAATACCTTGTGATGTGTGGATTCATCTCACAGAGTTAAACCTTTCCTTTGATTCAGCTGGATGAAAGCCCTGTTTTTGGAGAATCTGAGAAGGGATATTTGGGAGCCTATTGAGGCCTATGGGGAAAAAGTGGTTATCCTCAGTTAAAAACTAGGAAGAAACTCTCTGTGAAACTGCTTCATGGCATGTAGATTCATCTCACAGAGTTAAACCTGTTTTTGACTCAGTGGGTTGGAAGCACTTTTTTTGAGGAGTCTGTGAAGGGAATTTTTGGAGCACATTGAGACCTATGTGGAAAAACTGAATATCCCCAGATAAAAAAAGAAAAAAAGCTATCTGTGAAAATACTTTGTGATGTGTGGATTCATCTCAATAAATTAAAACTTTCTTTTAATACAGGAGGTTACAAACACTCTTTCTGGAGAATTTGCAAAGGGAAATTTTGCAGCCCATTGAGACTAAGGGAAAAAACTGAATATGTCCAGATAAAAAGTCAAAAGAAATTATTTGTGATACTTCTTGATGTGTGTATTCATTTCACAGAGTTAAACCTTCCTTTTTATCTAGCAGGTTGGAAACCCTCTTGTTGGAGAATCTTGTTGATGCCAATGGAGAAAAACCAAATATTCCCTGAATAATACTAGAAAAAAGCTATCTGTGAAATTGCTTCATGATGTGTGGATTCATCTCACAGAGTTAAATCTTTCTTTTCATCCAGCATATTGGAAACACTCTTTTTGTAGGATGTGTGAAGGGACATTTGGAGCCTATTGAGTCCTATAAATAAAAACCAAATATACTTAGATAAAAACTAGAAAGAAGCTATCTGTGAAACTGATTTGTGATTTGTGGATTCACCTCACATTTCTTTTGATTCAGTAGGTTGGAAACACACTCTTTGGAGAATCTGTGAAGGGACATGTGGAAGCCCATTGAGGTCTATGTGGAAAATTTGAACATCCCCAGATAAAAACTAGAAAGAAGCAATGTGTGGAACTGCTTTGTGATGTGTGGATTCATCTCACAGAGTTAAACACCTCTTTTGATTCAAAGGTTGGAAACACTCTTTTTGGAGGGTCTATGAAGGGATATTTTGTATCCCTTTGAGGCTTCTGGGGAAAAACTGAATATCCTCAGATAAAAATTACAAATAAGCTACCTGTGATAATGCTTTTTGATGTGGGGATTCATCTCAGAAAGTTTAACATTTCCTTTGATTCAGCAGGTTGAAAATACTCTTTTTGGAGAATCTGCAAAGAGACATTTGGGAGCCCTTTGAGGTCTATGGGAAAAAAATAAAATATCCCCAGACAGAAACTAGAAAGAAGCTATAGGTGAAACTGCTTTATGATGTGTGAATTCAGCTCACAGAGTAGAACCTTTCCTTTGATTCAGCAGGTTGTAGACACTCTCTTTCGAGAATCTGTGAAGGGACATTTTGGAACCCATTGAGGCCTGTGAGGAAAAAGTGAATATCACCAGATAAAAACTAGAAAGAAGCTATCTGTGAAACTACTTTGTAATACGTGGATTCATCCTATAGAGTTAAACCTTTCCTTTGATTCAGCAAGTTCAAAACACTCATTTTGAAGTATCTGCAAGGGGACATTTGGGAGCCCTTTGAAGCCTGTGGGGCAAAACGGAATAGCCCCAGATAAAAACTACAAAGAAGCTGTGAAAGTGATTTGTGATGTATGGATTCAACTAACAGAATTAAACCTTCCTTCTGATTCAGGAGGTTGGAAACACGCTTTTGGCAGAATCTGCAAAAAGAAATTTTGAAGCACCTTAGAGCCTATGGGGCAAACCCAAATATCCCCAGATGAAAACTAGAAAGAAGGTGTCTGTGAAACTGCTTTGTGATGTGGGGATTAATGTCACAGAGTTAAAACTTTGTCTTGATTCAGAAGGTTGGAAACACTTTTTTGGGGGAATCTGCAAAGGGACATTTGGGAGCACATTGAGTCCTACTGGGAAAACCTAACATCCCCAGATAACAACTAGAAAGTAGCTCTCTGTGAAAATGCTTTGTTATATGTGGATACATCTCACAGAATTAATTTTTTTTGATTCTGCAGAGTAGTAACACTCTATATGGAGAATATGTGAAGGGAAATTTGGGAGCCTATTTAGGCCTAGGGTAAAAACAGAATATTGCCAGATAAAAACTTGAAAGAATCTATCTCTTCAATTGCTTTGTGACATGTTGGTTCTTCTCACAGAGTTAATCTTTTCTTCTGATTCAGCAGCTTGGAAACACTGTCTTTGGAGTACTGGTGAAAGGATATGTGGGAGCCCATTGGGGCCTATAAATATAAACTGAATATCCCCAGATAGCAACAAGAAAGAAATTATCTATGATAATGCTTTGTGATGTGTGGATTCATCTCACAGAGTTAAAACTTTCTTTATTTAGCAGGGTGAAATCTCTCTTACTGTAGAATCTGCAAAAAGACATTTTGGAACTTATTGATGCCTATGAGGCAAAACCAAATATCCCCAAATAAAAACTAGAAATAACTTATCTGTGAAATTGCTTTGTAATATGTGGATTCATCTCACAGAGTTAATGCTTTCTTCTGATTCAGCAGGTTGGAAACCCTCTTTTTGAAGCATTTGCAAAGGGACATTTCAGAGCTCTTTGAGGCCTATTTGCAAAATAGAATATCCCAAGATAAAAAATTGAAAGAAGTTTTCTGTGAAACTGATTTGTGATGTGTGGATTCATTTAACGGAGTAAACCTTCCTTGTGATTCAGCAGGTTGGAAACACTCTTTTGTAGAATATTGAAAGAGTAATTTGGGAGACAATTGAGGCCTATAGGGAAAAACAGAATATTCCTGGAAAATAATGGAAAGATGTTATCTGTGGAACTGCTTTGTGATGTGTGGATTCATCCTAAGGAATTAAACCTTTCTTTTATTCAGCATTTTGGAAACAATATTTTTGGAGAAACTGCAAAGAAAATTTAGGTGCCCATGGAGGCCTATGGGAAAAACTGAATATCCCCAAATAAAAACTAGAAAGAAGCTATCTGTGAAACTGCTTTTGGATATGCAGATTCATCTCACAGAGATAAAACTTTATTTTTATTCATCAGGTTGGAAGCACTTTTTTTGTAGAATCTGCAATGAGACATTTGAGAGTCCATTGTGGCATATACGGAAAAACAATATCCCCAGAAAAAACTGAAAGAATCCATCTGTGAAACTGCTTTGTGATGTGTGGATTCGTCTCACAGGGCCAAACCTATCTTTTCATTCAGCAGGTTGGAAAAACTATTTTTATAGAATCTGCAAAGAGACATTTTGGAGCCCATTGAAGTTTATATGGAAAAACAGAATATCACCAGATAAAAACTAGAAAGAAGTTATCTGTGAAACTGCCTTGTGATATGTGGATTCATCTCACAGAGTTAAACCTTTCTTTTGATGCAGGAGGTAGAAAACGCTCTTTTTGGAGAATCTGTGAAGGAATATTCATGAGCCATTAAGGCCTATGGGAAAAAGCATATAACCCCAGATGAAAAAAGGAAGATGCTATCTTTGAATCTGCTTTGTGATGTGTGGATTCATCTGACAGAGTTAAATGCTTCTTTTCAAGCAGCAGGTTGGAAACACTCTTTTTGTAGCATCTTTGACAAGACATTTCTGAGCCAATTTAAGCCTATGCAGAAAAGCCGAATATCCTCAGATAAAAACTAGAAAGAAGCTATCAGTGAATCTGTTTTGTGACGTGTGGATTCATCTCACAAAGTTAAACATTTCTTTTGATTTCACAGATTGGAAACACTCTTTTTGGATAATCTGCAAAGGGACAGTTAGGAGTCCATTGTGGCCTATGAAGAATAACCAAATATCTCCAGATAAAAACTAGATAGAAGCTTTCTGTGAAACTGCTTTGTGATGTGTGGTTTCATCACACAGAGTTAAATGTTTCTTTAGATTCAGCAGGTTGGAAATCCACTTTTTGAGAAATCTGCAAAAGGAAATATCAGAGCACATTGAGGGCTAAGCACAAAATTGAATATCCCCAGGTGAATACTAGAAAGAGGCAATCTGTGAAACAGCTTTGTGATGTGGGGATTCATGTCACAGTTAAAACTTTCTCTTGATTTAGGAGGTTGCAAACACTCTTTTTGTAGAATCTGTGAAGGATCATTTCAGAGCCCATTGAAGACTATTGGGGAAAAATGGAATATACCCAGATAAATACTAGAAAGAACTCTCAGTGAAACTGCTTTGTGATGTGTGGATTCATCTCAAGGAATTAAAATTTTCTTTTAATTCAGCAGTTGGAAACACTCTTTTTGTAGAACCTGTGAAGAACCTTTGCATCCCCATTGAGGCCTATGGGAAAAAACATAATTTCCCCAGATAAAAACTAGAAGGAAGTTATCTGTGAAACTGCTTGTGATGTGGGGATTGATGTCACAGAGATAAAACTTTCTTTTGATTCAGCAGGTTGGAATAACTGTTTTTGGAGAATCAGCCAAGAGACATTTAGGAGCCCATTGAGGCCTATGGAGGAAAACATAATATCACCAGATAAAACCTAGAAAGGTGCTATGTGTAAAACTGCTTTGGATACGTAGATTCATCTCACCAAAGTAATCCTTTCTTTTAATTAAGCAGGTTGGAAACACTCTTTTTGGAGAATTTGCAAAGGGACATTTGAGAGACCATTAAGGCCAATGGGGAAAAACCTAATATACCCAGATAAAAATTAGAAAGAAGATCTCTGTGATACTGCCTTGTGATTTGTGGATTCATCTCACAGATTTAAACCCTTCTTTTGGTTTAGCAAGTTGGGAATCGTTTTTTGGAGAATCTGAAGGGACATTTAGGAGCCCACTGAGGCCATTGGAGCAAAACTGAATACCATCAGATGAAAACTAGAAAGAAGCTATCTGTGAAACTGCCTTGTAATGTGTGGATTCATCTCACAGAGTTAAACATTTCTTTGGATTCAGCAGGTTGGAAACACTATTTTTGGAGTATCTGCAAAAGGACATTTGGGAGCCCATTGAGGCCTACGGGTAAAAACAAAATAACCCAGATAAAAACTAGAAAGAAGCAATCTGTGAAAGTGCTTTGTGATGTGTGGATTCTTTCCACAGAGTTAAAGCTTTATATTAATTCAGTAGGTAGGAAACACTCTTTGTGGAAAATCTGTGAAGGGCCATTTTGGAGAACATTTTGGCCAAAGGAGAAAAACTGAATATCCCCAGACAAACACTAGAGAGAAGCTATCTTTCAAACTGCTTGGTGATGGATGAATTCATCTCAGAGTTAAACTTTTCTCTTTATTTACTGTGTTGGAAACACTTTGTTTCTATAAACTTCAAAGAGACAGTTGGGAGCCCATTGAATCCTAATGGGCAAAATTGAATATCACCAGATGAAAATTAGAAAGAATCTATCTTTGAAACTGCATTGTGATGTGAGGATTCATCTCAAAGTGTTAAACCTTTCTTTTTATTCTGCAGATTTGATAAACTCTTTTTGGAGAATCTGTGAAGGGACATTTTGCAGCCCTATATGGGTAATGGAGAAAAACCAAATATCCCCAGAGAAAAATGAGAAAGAAGGTCTCTGTGAAACTGCTTTGTGATGTGTGAGTTTATCTCACAGAGTTAAAACTCTTTTGATTCAGCAGGTTGGAAATCTCTTTTTTATAGAATATGTGTGGGGATATTTGGGAGTCCAATGAGGCCTAGGTGGAAAAAGTGAATATCCTAAGAAAAAATTTGGAAGAATCTTTCTCTGAAGCAGCTTTACAATATATGGATTCATCTCACAGAATTAAACCTTTCCTTTTATTCAATAGGTTAGAAACACTCTTTCTGAGGAACCTGCAAACGTACATTTTGGATTCCATTCAGGCTTAAGGGGAAACAGCAAACGTACCCACATAAAAACTAGAAAGAATCTATCTGTGAAGCCGCTTTGTGACGTGCGGATTCATCTCACCGAGATAAACCACTCTTCCATTTCAGTAGTTTGAAAAGAGTCTTTTTGGAGAATCAATGAAGGGACATTTGGGAGACCATTGAGGCCTATGTGGAAAAACAGAATACCCCATATAGAAACTAGAAAGAAGCTATCTGTGAAACTGCTTTGTGATGTGTGGATTCATCTCACAGAGTTAAACCTTTCTTTTATTTCAGCTGACTGGAAACACTGTTTTTGGAAAATCTGCAAGGGGACATTTGTGAGCCCACTGATGCCTATTGAAAAAAAAGGTGACTATCCTTAGATAAAAACTAGAAAGAAGCTATCTGTGAAACTGCTTGGTGATGTGTGGATTCATCTCACAGAGTTAAAAGTTTCTTTTGATTCAGCAGCTCGGAAACACACTTTTCTGAGAATCTGATAAGGGATATTTTCCAGCCCATTGATGCCTAAGGGAAAAAAACGAATATCCCCAGATAAAAACTCGAAAGAAGCTATCTGTGATGCAACTACTTGATGTGTGGATTCCTTTCAGAGAGTTAAGCCATTCTGTGGATTAAGCAGATTGGAAACACTTTTTGGAGAACTTGTGAGGGGACAATTGGGAGCAAATTTTAGCCTATAGAAAAAAACTAAATATTCTCAGATAAAAACTAGAAAGAAGATGTCTGAGAAAATGCTTCATGATGTGTGTATTCATGTCCCAGATGTAAACGTTTCTTTTTATTCAGCAGGTTGAAAACACTTACTTTAGAGAATCTATGAAGGGACATTTGGGAGCTTATTGAGGGCTGTGGGGAAAAACTGAATATCCCAAGATAGAAACTCAAAAGAAACTACATGTGAAACTGATGTGATGTGTGAATTTATCTCACAGAATTAAACTATTCTTCTGATTCAGCAAGTTGGAAACACTCTTTTTGGAGAATCTGTGAATGGATTTTTGGGAGCCCATTGAGGCCTATGGGGATCAACAAAATATCCTCAGGTAAAAACTAGAAATAAGGTAACTATGAAACTGCCTTGTGAGGTGTGGATTCATCTGTTGGAGTTAAAATTTTCTTTTGATTCAACAGCTTGGAAATGCTCTTTTTGGAGAATCTGTGATGGGACGTTTGGGGGCCCATTGGGGCCTATGTGGCAAAAAAGTAAATCCCCAGAGAAAAACTAGAAAGAAGCTGTCTGTGAAACTGCTTTGTAATATGTGGATTCATCTCACAGAGTTAAAACTTTCTTTTCATTCATCAGGTTTGAAAACTCTTTTTGCAAAATCTGTGGAAAAACATTTGAGCCTGTTGTGGCCTATGGGGCAAAATTGAATATTCCCAGAAAAAAACTATAAAGAAGCCATCTGTGACACTCTTTTGTGATGTGTGGATTCATCTCACAGAGTTAAACCTTCCTTTTGATTCAGCAGGTAGGAAATCCTCTTTTTGGAGCATCTGCAAAGGGACTCTTGAAACCCCTTTGTGGCCTATGGGGAAAAATTGAATATCCCAAGATAAAAACTAGAAAGAAGCTGTCTGTGAAACTGCTTTGTGGAGTGTGGTTTCATATTACACTGTTAAACTTTTCTTTTGATTTAGCATGTTGGGAACATTCTTTTGGTAGATTCTGCAAGAGATATTTGGGAACCCTTTAAGGACTATTGGGAAAAACTGAACTTCCCCAGAAAAAAAAAACTAGAGAGATGCAATCTGTGAAACTGCTTTGTGCTGTGTGGATTTATCTCCCAGAGGTAAACCATTCTTTTGATTCAGCAGGTGGGAAACACTCTTCTTGGAGAATATGCAAAAGGACATTTTGTAGCCCATTGTGGCCTATGGGGATAAACAAAATATCCCTAGATAAAAACTAGAAAGAAACTGTCTGTGAAACTGCTTTGTGATATGTGTATTCACCTCACAGAGTTAAACGTTTCTGTTGATTCAGGAGGTTGGAACCACTTTAACTGGAGATTCTGTGAAGGGACATTTAGAAGCCCATTCAGACATACAAGAAAAAACTAAATGTCCCCAGGTAAGAACTAGAAATAAGCGATCTGTGAAACAGCTTTGTGATGTGTGTATTCCTCTCATAGAGTTAAACCTTTCTTTTTGATTCAACAGTTGGAAACACTCTTTGTGGAAAATATTCAAATGGATATTTTGGAGCCCATTGTGGTCTAAGAGGAAAAATCAAATATCCCCAGATTAAAAACCAGACAGAATCTATTTGTGAAACTGCCTTTTTATGTGTGGATTCATCTCACAGATTTAAAACTTTCTTTTGATTCAGCAGGTTGGAAAGACTCTTTTTGGACAATCTGCAAAGGGACTTTTTGGAGCCCATTGAGGCCTATAAGGAAAAAACAGAATATCCCCAGATAAAGACTCATAAGAAGTGATATGTGAAACTACTTTGTGATGTGTGGATTCATATCAGAGACTTAAACCATTCTTTTGATTTAGAAGGTTTGAAAAACTTTTTGGAGAACATACAAGAGGACATTTGGGAGCCAATTGTGGCCTATGGAACAAAATGGAGTATCCCCAGATAAAAACTAGATAGAAGCTATCCATGAAACTGCTTTGTGATGTGTGGATATATCTCACAGAGTTAAACCTTTCTTTTGATTCAGCAGGTTGAAAACACTGTTTTTATAGAATTGGCAAAAGGGCATTTAAGAGATCATTGAGGCCTATTGGGAAAAACCAAACATCTCCAAAGAAGCTTACTGTGATACTCCTTCATGATGTGTGGATTCGTCTCACACAGTGGACCTTTTCTTTTGATTCAGCAGGTGAGAAACAGTTTTTTTTTTGTAGAATCTGTGAAGGGACATTTGTGAGCCCAATCAGGCCTATGGGGAAAAGCAGAATATTCCCAGATAGAAAATTGAAAGAAGCTATCTGTGAAAATGCTTTGTGATGTGTGGATTCATCTCACAGAGAGAACCCTTTCTTTAGATTCAGCAGGTTGGAAACACTCTTTTTCTGGAATCTGTGAAACAAAATTTGGGAGCTCAGTGAGACTTATGGGGAGAAACCACATATCCCCATATAGAAACTAGAAAGAATTTATCTGTGAAAATTCTTTGTGATGTGTGGATTCATCTCACAGAGTGAAACCTTTCTTTTAGTTCAGCAGGTTGGCAACACTCTATTTGTAAAATTTGTGAAGGGACATTTCAAAACCCACTGAAGCCTATGGGGAAAAAAGAATATACCCAGGTAAAAATTAGAAACAAGCTCTCTGTGAAACTGCTTTGTCAGGTGTGGATTCACCACACAGTTAAACCTTTCTTTTGATTCAGCACGTTGGAAAGACTCTTTTTGTAGAATCTGAGAAGAGATATTTGGAAGCCCTTTGAGGACTATGGAGAAAAACTGAATATCCTCAGATAAATAGTAAAAAGAAGTTATCTGAGACACTGCTTTGTGATGTGTGGATTCATCTCACAGAGTAAAAACATTCTTTTGATTCAGCAGTTTGGAAACACTCTTTGTGAAGAATTTGTGTAGGGACATTCGGGAGCCCATGAGGCCTATGGGGAAATACAGAATATTTCCAGATAAAAATTAATAAGAAGCTATCTGTTAACTGGCTTCTGATGTGTTGATTCATCTCACAGACTGAAATCTTCCTGTGGATTTAGCAGGTTGGAAACACTCTTTTTGCAGAATCTGCTAAGGGATATTTGGGAGCCCATGAGGCCTACGGTGAGAAACCAAATATTTCCAGATAAAACTAATAAGAAGTTATCTGTGAACTGGTTTGTGATGTGTTGATTCATCTCACAGAGTTAAATCTTTATTTTGATTCACCAGTTTGGGAAACACTATTTTTGAAGTATCTGCAATGTGATATTTTGGAGCCCATTGAGGCTTATGGGGAAAAGCTGAATATCTGTACATAAAAACTAGAAAGAAATTATCTGAGAATCTGCTTTGTGAAGAGTGGATTCATCTCACAGGGTTAAGTTGTTCTTTTAAGTCAGCATGTAGGAAGCACATTTTTGTAGAATCTACGATGGGACATTTTGGAGCACACTGAGGCTTATGGAGAAAAACTGAAAATCCCCAGATAAAAACTACAAAGGAGCTATCTGTGAAACTGCTTAGTGACATATGGATTCATTTCACCAATTTAAACCTTTCTTTTGATTTGACATGTTGGAAACACTCTTTTTAAAGAGTCTGCGAAGGGACATTTGGGAGCCCTTGATGTCGATGGGGAAAAACAGAATATCCACAAATAAAAACTAGAAAGAAACTATCTGTGAAACTGCTTTGTGACATGTGGATTTATCTCACAGTGTTAAACCTTTCTTTTGGTTCAGCAGGTTGGAAACACTTTTTTTGGAGAATCTGTGAAGGGACATTTGATAGCTCATTGAGGCCTACAGGGCAAAACTGAATATACTCAGACAAAAACTAGAAAGAAGCTATCTGTGAAACAGCTTGTGATGTGTGGATTTATCTTACAGAGATTAACCTTTCTTTTGATTCAGCAGTTTGGAAACTCTCTTTTTGGAGAATCTGGGATAAAACATTTGTAATCTTATTGAGGCCTACGTTGACAAACTGAATATTTCCAGATGAAAACTAGTAAGCAGATATTTGTGAATCTGCACTGTACTGTGTCAATTCGTCTCACAATGTTAAACCTTTCTTTTGATTCAGCACATTGGAAACACTCTTTTTCAATAATCTGTGAAGGGACATTTTGGTGCGCCTTGAGGCTTATAAGAAAAAGCAAAATATCCCCAAATAAAAAACTAAAAAGGAGCTGCCTGTGAAAATGCTTTGTGATATGTGAATTCATCTCACAGACTTAAGTGATTCTTTTGATTCAGCACGTTGGAAACATTCTTTTTGTAGAATCTGAGAAGAGACATTTAAGAGCCTTATGAGGCATATCAGAAAAAAAGAATATCCCCTTATAAAAACTAGACAGAAGCTATCTGAGAAACTGCTTTGTGATGTGTGGATTCATTTCTCAGAGTTAAACCTTTCTTTTGTTTCAGCAGGTTGAAAAAAGTCTTTTTGGTGACTCATTGAAGGGTCATTCTGGAGTCCATTGAGGGTTAAAAGATAAAAAAGAATATCCCCAGATAAAAACTGGAAAGAAGCTATCTGTGAAACTGCTTTGTGATGTGTGGATTCATTGCAAAAAGTTAAAACTTTCTTTTAATTCAGCAGGTTGGAAACATTTTTTCTGAGAAACTGTGAAGGGACATTTGGGAGAGCTTTGAGGCCTATGGGGAGAAAAATGAATATCCTCAGATAAAAACTAGAAAGAAGCTATGTGTGAACCTGCTTTGTGAAGTGTGGCTCCATCTCACTGAGTTAAACCTTTCTTTTGATTCAGCATGGTGAAAACACTCTTTTTGCAGAATCAGTGAAGGGACATTTGGGAGCTCTTTGAGGCCTGGGGGGAAACCAAATATCCCCAGATAAAAACTATAAAGAATCTATCAAAAAACTGCTATCTGATGTGTGGATTCATGTCACAAGTTAAACATTTCTTTTGATTCAGCAGGTGAAAAACATTCTTTTTGAGTATCCCTGAAGGGACATTAGAAGCCCATTGAGGTCTACTTGGAAAATCCGAATATCTGTGGATAAAAACTAGAAAGAAGCTATCTGAAAATCTGCTTTTTGATGTTTGGATTTATCTCACAGAGTTAAAACTTCCTTTTGATTCAGCAGTTAGGAAACACTCTTTTTGGAGCATCTGCAAAGGGAGGTATGGGAGCCAACTGAGGCCTATGGGGAAAAATTGAATATCTCAAGATAAAAACTAGAAGGAACTTAACTGTGAAAGTGCTTTGTGATATGCGCATTCATCTCACAGAGTTAAACCATTCCTTTCATTTAACAAGTTGGAAACACACTTTTTGTAGAATCTGTGAAGTTACATTTTGTAGCCTATGGTGGATAGGGGAAAAACCGAATATCCAAAGATAAAAAGCAGAAAGTGGCTATAAGTGAAACTGCTTTGAGATGTGTGGATTAATCTCACAGAACTAAACCTTCCTTTGGTTCAGCAGGTTGGAAACATTCTTTCTGGAGAATCTGTGAAGGGACATTTAAATTCTCAAGGAGGCCTATGGGAAGAAAACCAAATATCCCCAGACAAAAAAAAAAAAAAAAAAAAAAAACAGTAAGTTTAAACCATTCCTTTCATTCAGCCAGTTGCAAACACACTTTTTGTAGAAACAGTGAACTTACATTTGGTAGTCTATAGTGGATAGGGGAAAAATCAAATATCCAAAGATTGAAAAGTAGAAAGTGGCTATAAGTGAAACTGCTTTGATATGTGTGGATTCATCTCACAAAAGTCAACGTTTCTTTTGATTCATCAGGTTGGAAATACTCTTTTTGGAAAATCTACAAAGGGACTTTTTGTAGTAGATTGAGGCTTACAGGGAAAAACTGAATATGCTCAGAATATAACTAAAAGAAACTTTCTGTGAAAATGCTTTGTGATGTGTGAATTCATCTCACAGAGTTAAAACTTTCACAGGCTGGAAACTTTCTTTTTGGAAAATCTGGGAAGGGATATTTGGGATCACATTGAGGCCTATGGGGAAAAACCGAATATCCAGATATAAAAACTACAAAGAAGTTATCTGTGAAACTGGTTTGAGACGTGTGGATGCATCTCACAGATTTGCACCTTTCTCTTGATTCAGCAGGTTGGAAACACTATTTCTGGAGAAGCCACACAGAGACATTTGGAAGCCTATTGTGGTCCATGGGAAAAACCGAATATCCCCAGATAAAACTAGAAAGGATCTATCCATGAAACTGCTTCTTGATGAGTGCATTCAACTCACAGTTAAAACTTTCTTTTGATTAAGCACGTTGGAAACACTTTTTGGAGAATCTCCAAAGGGACATTTAAGAGCCTATTGAGGCCTGTAAGAAAAAACTGAATACCCCCAGATAAAAACTTTAAAGAAATTATCCATGAAACTGCTTTGTGTTGTGTGGATTCATCTCAGAGTGGTAAAGCTTTCTTTTTATTCAGTGGAATGGAAAGACTCTTTTTGTAGAATCTGCAAAGGGACATTTGGGAGTTTATTTAAGCCTATGGGAAAAAATTGAATATCCCCACATAAAAACCAGGCAAAAGGTACCTGTGAAATTGCTTTGTAATGTGTGGATTCATGCCAGAGAGTTAAAACTTTCTTTTGATTCAGCAGGTTGGAAACTCTCTTTTTGGAAATTCTGTGAAGGGACATTTGGGAAACCATTGAGGACTATGGGGAAAAAATGAACATCTCCAGATAAAAGCTAGAAAGAAGCTGTCTGTGAAACTGCTTTTTAAATGTGGATTCATCTCAAAGAGTTAAAACTTTCTTTGGATTCAGCAGGGAGGAAACACTCTTTTTGGAGTATCAGCGAAAGATAATTTGTGAGACCTTTGAGGCCTATGGGTAAAAACTATTATCCCAACGTAAAAACTAGAAAGAAGTTCTCTGTGAAATTGCTTTGTGATGTGTGGACTCATCTCTTACAGGTAAAGCCTTCTTTTGATTCAGCCACTTAGAACCACTCTTTTTGTAGAATCTGCCATGGAACATTTGTGAGCCCTTTGAGGCCAATGGGGAAAAATTTAATATCCCCAGATAAAAACTAGGAGGAAGCTATCCGTGAAACAGTTTTGTGATGTGTGGATTCATATCATAGAGGTAAAACTGTCTTTGATTCAGCATGTTGGAAACAAGCTCTTTGTAGAATATGCAAAGGGATATTTAGGAGCCCATTGAGGCCAAGGTGAGAAACAAAGTATCCTCAGATAAAAACTAGGAAGATGCTACATGTGAAACTGTTTTGTGATGTGTGAATTCATCTCACAGAGTTAAAATTTTCTTCTGACTCAGCAGGTTGCAGACACTCTCTTTGGAGAATTTGCAAAGGGACATTTGTGAGCTCATTGAGACCTATGGGGAAAAGCAGAATATCACCAGATGAAAACTAGAAAGAAGCTATCAAAGAAAATGCTTTTGATATGTGTATTCATCTCCCAAAGTTAAACCTTTCTTTATATTCAGCAGGTTGGAAACACTCTTTCTGCATAATCTGTTAAGGGACATTTGAAAGCCCAATGAGGTGTAAGGGAAAAAAAGTAATATACCCAGATAAAAACTAGAAAGAATCTATTTGTGAAACTTATTTGTTATGTCTGGAGTCATCTCACAGTCTTAAATATTTGTATTGATTAAACAGGTTGGAGACACTCTTTTTGGAGAAAGTACAAAGGAATATTTTGGAGCCCATTGAGGTCTACAGGGAAAAACTGAATATCCCTAGATAAAAACTAAAAAGGGGCTACCTGTGAAACTGCTTTGTAACGTGTGGATTCATCTCAAAGATAAGGACCTTTTTTTTTTTTCACTCAGCAGGTTGGAAACACTCTTTTTGTAGAATCTTCAAAGGGATATTTATGAGCCCTTAGTGGCCTGAGGATAAATCCAAATATCTATAGATAAAAACTAGAAAGAAGCTATCTGTTAAACTGATTTGGATAGGTGGATTCACCTCACAGAGCTAAATCTTTCTCTTGATTCAGAAGGCTTGAATCACTACTTTTGGAGAATCTGTGAGGGGACATTTTGGAGCTCTTTGGGGCCTATAGGAACAAACTGAATATCCCCAGACAAAAACTAGGAAGAAGTTATCCATGAAATTGCTTTGTGATATATGGATTCATCTCAAAGAGTTAAACCTTTCTACTGATTCAGCAGGTTGGAAACACTACTTTTGTAAAAGCTGTCAAGGGACATTTGGGAGCTTACTGAGGACTACGGGGAAAAACAGAATATCCCAAGATGAAAACTAGAAAGAAGCTATCTGTGAAACCACTTCATGATGTGTGGATTTATCTCATATAATTAAATATTTTTTTGATTCTTCTGGTGAACACACTCTTTTTGTAGAATCTGTGAAGAGACATTTGGGAGCCTTTTGAGGCCTATTTGGAAAAACAGATTATCCTCAGATAAATACTAAAAAGAAGCTATCTGAAAAACTGCTTTGTGATTTGTGGATTCATCTCATGGCATTAAAAATTTCTTTTGTTGTAGCAGGTTGGAAACACTCTTTTTGGAGAATCCATGAAGAGACATTTTGGAGTCCTTTGAGGCCTATATGAAAAAACAGATTAACCACAGATAAAAACTATGAAGAAGCTATTTGTGAAACTGCTTTGTGATGTGTGAATTTGACTCACAGCATTAGAACTTTCTTTTAATTCAGCAGGTTGGAAACACCCTTCGTGATTATTTGTGAAGGGACTGTCTGTAGTCCATTGAGGTCTATAAACAAAAAAGAATATGCCCAAATAATAACTAGAAAGAAGTTATGCATAAAGCTGCTTTGTGATTTGTAGATTCACCTCACAAAGTTAAAACTTTCTTTTGATTAAGCAAGTTGGAAACACTCTTTAAGGAGGATCTGCGAATGGACATTTGGGAGTGCATGAGGCCTATGGGGAAAAACAGAATATCCCCGGGGAAAAACAGAATATCCCCAGATAAAAACTATAAATAATCTATCTGTGAAACTGCCTTGTGAAGTGTGGCTTCATCCCACAGAGTTAAACCTTTCTTTTTATTAATCAGGCCAGAAACACTGTTTTTGGAGAATATGTGAAGGGACATTCAGGATCCCATTGAAGTTTAAGGGAAAAAACTGAAATATCCCAAAATAAAAACTAGAAGGAAGCTAGCAGTGAAACTGTTTTGCAATGTGTGGATTCATCTCACAGAGTTAAGCCTTTCTTTTCATTCAGCAGGTTAGAAATACTCTTTTTGGAGAATCTGTGCAGGGACACTTGGGAGCCCATTGAGGCCTATGGGCAATAATGAAATATCCCCAGATACAAACTAGAAAGAAACTATCAGTGAAACTGCTTTGTGATGTGTTGATTCATGCCACAGAGTTAAGCCTTTCTTTTAATTAAGCAGATTTGAAATACTCTTTTTGTAGAATCTGCGAGGAGACATCTGGGAGCCCATTGAGGACTATGGGGAAAAAGAGAATATACCAAGAAAAAAACTAGAAAGAATATATCTGTGAAACTCCTTTGTGATATGTGGATTCACACCACAGAATTAAATCTTTCTTTTAATTTAGCAGCTTGGAAACACCCTTTTTTCAGAAGTAGCAAAGGGACATTTGAGAGCCTGTTGAGGCCTATGGGGAAAAAGAGAATATATCCAGAAAAAAAAAAAACAGAAAGAAATTATCTGTGAAACTGCTTTGCAATGTGTGGATTCATTCACAGAGTCAAACATTTCTTTTGATTCAGTAGGTTTGAAACACTCATTTTGGAGAATTTGAAAAGGGATGATAGGGTGCCCATTGAGACCTTTAAGGAAAAACCTAACAATCCAAGATAAAAACGAGAAGGAATGTATCGGTGAAACTCGTTCATGATGTGTTGATTCACCTCACAGAGTTTAACGTTACTTTCTCTTCAGCAGGTTGGAAACACTCTTTTTAAATGTCTGTGAAGTGACATTTAGGAGCCCCTTGAGGACCATGGGGAAAACCTGAATATTTCCGTTAAAAAACTAGAAAGAAGCATCCCATCGATACCCAATTTATTGAGAGTTTTTAGCATGAAGTGCGTTGAATTTTGTTGTAGGCCTTTTCTGCATCTATAGAGATAATCATGCAGTTTTTGTCGTTGGTTCTGTTGATATTCTGGATTACATTTATTGATTTGCATATGTTGAACCAGCCTTGCATACCAGGGATGAAGCCCACTTGATCATGGTGGATAAGCTTTTTGATGTGCTGCTGGATCCGGTTTGCCAGTATTTTATTGAGGATTTTTGCATCGATGTTCATCAGGGATATTGGTCTAAAATACTCCTTTTTTGTTGTGTCTCTGTCAGGCTTTGGTATCAGGATGACGCTGGCCTCATATAATGAGTTAGGGAACATTCCCTCTTTTTCTATTTATTAGAATAGTTTCAGAAGGAATGGTACCATCTTCTCCATGTACCGCTGGTAGAATTCGGCTGTGAATCCATCTGGTCTTGGACTTTCTTTGGTTGGTAAGCTATTAATTATTGCCTCAATTTCAGAGCCTGTTATTCGTCTATTCAGAGATTCAACTTCTTCCTGGTTATTCTTGGGAGGGTGTATATGTATAGGAATTTATCCATTTCTTCTAGATTTTAGTGTTTATTTGTGTAGAGGTGTTTATAGTATGCTCTGATGGTAGTTTCTATTTCTGTGGGATCAGTGGTGATATCCCCTTTATCATTTTTTATTGCATCTATTTGATTCTTCTCTCTTTTCTTCTTCATTAGTCTTGCTAGTGGTCTATTAATTTTGTTGATCTTTTCAAAAAACCAGCCCCGGGATTCATTGACTTTTTTGAAGGGTTTTTTGTATGTCTATCTCCTTCAGTTCTGCTCTGATTTTAGTTATTTCTTGCCTTCTGCTGGCTTTTGAATGTGTTTGCTCTTGCTTTTCTAGTTCTTTTAATTGTGATGTTAGGGTACCAATTTTGGATCTTTCCTGCTTTCTCTTGTGGGAATTTAGTGCTATAAATTTCCCTCTACACACTGCTTTAAATGTGTCCCAGAGATTCTGGTATGTTGTGTTTTTGTTCTCATTGGTTTCAAAGAACATCTTTATTTCTGCCTTCATTTCGTTATGCACCCAGTAGTCATTCAGGAGCACGTTGTTCAGTTTCCATGTAGTTGAGCAGTTTTGAGTGAGTTTCTTAATCCTGAGTTCTAGTTTGATTGCACTGTCATCTGAGAGACAGTTTGTTATAATTTCTGTTCCTTTACATTTGCTAAGGAGTGCTTTACTTCCAACTATGTGGTCAATTTTGGAATAAGAGTGATGTGGTGCTGAAAAAATGTATATTCTGTTGATTTGGGGTGGAGAGTTCTGTAGATGACTATTAGGTCCACTTGATGCAGAGCAGAATTCAATTCCTGGATATCCTTGTTAACTTTCTGTCTCCTTGTTCTGTCTAATGTTGACAGTGAGTGTTAAAGTCTCCCATTATTAATGTGTGGGAGTCTAAGTCTCTTTGTAGGCCTCTAAGGACTTGCTTTATGAATCTAGGTGCTCTTGTACTGTGTGCATATATATGTAGAATAGTTAACACTTCCTGTTGAATTGATCCCTTTACCATTATGTGATGGCCTTCTTTGTGTCTTTTGATTTTTGTTGGTTTAAAGTCTGTTTTATCTGAGACTGGGATTGCAACCCCTGCCTTTTTTTGTTTTCCATTTGCTTGATAGATCTTCCTCCATACCTTTATTTTGAGCCCATGTGTGTCTCTGCATGTGAGATGGGACTCCTGAATACAGCACGCTGATGGGTCTTGACTCTTTATCCAATGTGCCAGTCTGTGTCTTTTAACTGGAGGATTTAGCCCATTTATATTTAAGGTTAATATTGTTATGTGTGAACTTGATCCTGTCATTATGATGTTAGCTGGTTATTTTGCTCATTAGTTCATGCAGTTTCTTCCTAGCCTTTGATGGTCTTTACAATTTGGCATGTTTTTGCAGTGGCTGGTACAGGTTGTTCTATTCCATGTTTGGTGCTTCCTTCAGGAGCTCTTTTAGGGCAGGCCTGGTGGTGACAAAAAGTCTCAGTGTTTGCTTGTCTGTAAAGGATTTTATTTCTCCTTCTCTTAGGAGCTTAGTTTGGTTGGATATGAAATTCTGGGTTGAAAATTATTTTCTTTTTTTTTTAATTATACTTTAAGTTTTAGGGTACATGTGCACATTGTGCAGGTTAGTTACATATGTATACACGTGCCATGCTGGTGCGCTGCACCCACTAACTCGTCATCTAGCATTAGGTATATCTCCCAATGCTATCCCTCCCCCCTCCCCCCACCCCACCACAGTCCCCAGAGTGTGATATTCCCCTTCCTGTGTCCATGTGATCTCATTGTTCAATTCCCACCTATGAGTGAGAATATGCGGTGTTTGGTTTTTTGTTCTTGCGATAGTTTGCTGAGAATGATGGTTTCCAATTTCATCCATGTCCTTACAAAGGACATGAACTCATCATTTTTTATGGCTGCATAGTATTCCATGGTGTATATGTGCCACATTTTCTTAATCCAGTCTATCATTGTTGGAAATTTGGGTTGGTTCCAAGTCTTTGCTATTGTGAATAATGCCGCAATAAACATACATGTGCATGTGTCTTTATAGCAGCATGATTTATAGTCCTTTGGGTATATACCCAGTAATGGGATTGCTGGGTCAAATGGTATTTCTAGTTCTAGATCCCTGAGGAATCGCCACACTGACTTCCACAATGGTTGAACTAGTTTACAGTCCCACCAACAGTGTAAAAGTGTTCCTATTTCTCCACATCCTCTCCAGCACCTGTTGTTTCCTGACTTTTTAATGATTGCCATTCTAACTGGTGTGAGATGATATCTCATAGTGGTTTTGATTTGCATTTCTCTGATGGCCAGTGATGATGAGCATTTTTTCATGTGTCTTTTGGCTGCATAAATGTCTTCTTTTGAGAAGTGTCTGTTCATATCCTTTGCCCACTTCTTGATGGGGTTGTTTGTTTTTTTCTTGTAAATTTGTTTGAGTTCATTGTAGATTCTGGACATTAGCCCTTGGTCAGATGAGTAGGTTGTGAAAATTTTCTCCCATGTTGTAGGTTGCCTGTTCACTCTGATGGTAGTTTCTTTTGCTGTGCAGAAGCTCTTTAGTTTAATTAGATCCCATTTGTCAATTTTGTCTTTTGTTGCCATTGCTTTTGGTGTTTTGGACATGAAGTCCTTGCCCACGCCTATGTCCTGAATGGTAATGCCTAGGTTTTCTTCTAGGGTTTTTATGGTTTTAGGTCTAACGTTTAAATCTTTCATCCATCTTGAATTGATTTTTGTATAAGGTATAAGGAAGGGATCCAGTTTCAGCTTTCTACACATGGCTAGCCAGTTTTCCCAGCACCATTTATTAAATAGGGAATCCTTTCCCCATTGCTTGTTTTTCTCAGGTTTGTCAAAGATCAGATAGCTGTAGGTATGCGGCATTATTTCTGAGGGCTCTGTTCTGTTCCATTGATCTATATCTCTGCCTAAGCCAAAAGAACAAAGCTGGAGGCATCACACTACCTGACTTCAAACTATACTACAAGGCTACAGTAACCAAAACAGCATGGTACTGGTACCGAAAATTCTTTTCTTTAATAATGTTGAATATTGGCACCCACTCTCTTCTGGCTTTTAGAATTTCTGCTGAGAGATCAGTTGTTAGTCTGATGGGCGTCCATTTGTGGGTAACCTGACCTTTCTCTCTGGCTGCCCTTAACATTTTTACCTTCATTTCAACTTTGGTGAATCTCACAATTATGTGTCCTGGAGTTGCTCTTTTATGACAAAGCCACAGCCAATATCATACTGAATGGACAAAAACTAGAAGCATTCCCTTTGAAAACTGGCACAACAGAGGGATGCCCTCTCTCATTACTCATATTCAACATAGTGTTGGAAGTTCTGGCCAGGGCAATATGGCAGGAGAAAGAAATAAAATGTATTCAATTAGGAAAGAGGAAGTCAAATTGTCCCTGTTTGCAGATGACATGATTGTATATCTAGAAAACCCCAAAGTGTCAGCCCAAAACCTCCTTCATTTGACAAGCAACCTCAGCAAAACTCAAGACACAAAATCAATGTGTAAAAATCACAAGCATTCTTATACACCAATAACAGACACACAGAGAGCCAAATCATGAGTGAACTCCCATTCAGAATTGCCTCAAAGAGAATAAAATACCTAGGAATCCAACTTACAAAGGACGTGAAGGACCTCTTCAAGGAGAACTACAACCCACTGCTCAATGAAATAAAAGAAGACACAAGCAAATAGAAGAACATTCCATGCTCATGGATAGGAAGAATCAATATCGTGAAAATGGCCATACTGCCCAAGGTAATTTATGGATTCAAAGCCAGCCACATCAAGCTACCAATACCTTTCTTCACAGAATTGGAAAAAACTACTTTAAAGTTCATATAGAACCAAAAAAGAGCCCTCATTGCCAAGTCAATCCTAAGCCTAAAGAACCAAGCTGGAAGCATCATGCTACCTGACTTCAAATTATACTACAAGGCTACAGTAACTAAAAAAACCAGCATGGTACTGGTACCAAAACAGAGATATAGACCAATGGAACAAAACAGAGCCCTCAGAAATAATGCCACAGATCTACAACCATCTGATCTTTGACAAACCTGACAAAACTAAGAAATGTGGAAAGGATTCCCTATTCAATGAATGGTGCTGGGAAAACTGGCTAGCCATATGTAGAAAGCTGAAATTCGATCCCTTGCTTACACCTTATACAAAAATTAATTCAAGATGGATTAAAGACTGAAATGTTATGCCTAAAACCATAAAAGCCCTAGAAGAAAATCTAGGCAATACCATTCAGAACATAGGCAAGGGCAAGGACTTCATGTCTAAAACACCAAAAACAATGGTAACAAAAGCCAACGTTGAGAAAAGGGATCTAATTAAACTAAAGAGCTTCTGCACAGCAAAAGAAACTACCATCAGACTGAACAGGCAACCTACAGAATTGGAGAAGATTTTTGCCATCTACTCCTCTGACCAAGGGCTAATATCCAGAATCTACAATGAACTCAAACGAATTTACAAGAAAAAACAAACAACCCCATCAAAAAGTGGGCAAAGGATATGAACAGACACTTCTCAATGGAAGACATTTATACATCCAACAGACATGAGAAAATGCTCATCATCACTGGCCATCAGAGAAATGCAAATCAAAGCCACAATGAGATAGCATCTCA
This sequence comes from Gorilla gorilla gorilla, assembly GCF_029281585.2. Classification (NCBI taxonomy): domain Eukaryota; kingdom Metazoa; phylum Chordata; class Mammalia; order Primates; family Hominidae; genus Gorilla; species Gorilla gorilla. Next base: position 77,853,678 of record NC_073231.2, on the reverse strand, counting down.
TACTAGTTAGAATGGCGATCACTAAAAAGTCAGGAAACAACAGGTGCTGGAGAGGATGTGGAGAAATAGGAACACTTTTACCCTGTTGGTGGGATTGTAAAGTAGTTCAACATCTGTGGAAGACAGTGTGACAATTCCACAAGGATCTAGAACTAGGAATACCATTTGACCCAGCCATCCCATTACTGAGTGTATGCCCAAAGGATTATAAATCATGCTGCTATAAAGACACATGCACACGTATGTTTATTGCGGCACTATTCACATTAGCAAAGACTTGTAACCAACCCAAATGTCCATCAATGATAGACTGGGTTAAGAAAATGTGGCACATATACACCATGGAATACTATGCAGCCACAAAACAGGATGAGTTCATGTCCTTTGTAGGGACATGGATGGAGTTGGAAATCATCATTCTCAGCAAACTATCACAAGGACAAAAAACCAAACACTGCAAATTCTCACTCATAAGTGGGAATTGAACAATGAGAAAGCTTGGTTGCAGGGAGGGGAGCATCACACACTGGGTCTGTTGTGGGGTTGGGTGAGGGGGGAGGGATAGCATTAGGAGATATACCTAATATAAATGATGAGTTAATGGGTGCAGCACAACAATATGGCACACGTATACATATGTAACAAACTTGCACGTTGTGAACATGTACCGTACAACTTAAAGTATAATAATAATAATAAAATCTAGAAAGAAGCTTTCTGTAAAACTGTGTTGTGATGTATGGATTCATCTGAAAGAGTTAAATCTTTCTTTTCATTCAGTATGATGAGAACACTCTTCTTGTAGTATGTGTGAAGAGACATTTCAGAGCCCACTTATGCCCATGGGGTAAAACTGAATATCACCAGATAAAAACTAGAAAGAAGGTATCTGTGATACTGCTTTGTGTTGTGTGGATTCATCTCATGGAAGTAAACCTTTCCATTGACTCAGCAGGTTGGAAACACTCTTTTTATAGTATCCTCAAAGAAACATTTTTGACCCTATAAAGCCCTAGGGGGAAAACTGAATATCCCCAGAAAAAAATTGGAAAGAAGGTATATGTGAACCTGCTTAGATTTGTGTGGGTTTACTTCACATAGTTAAACCTTTCTTTTGATTCAGCAGGTTGGAAACTCTCTTCCTGGAAAACCTTCAAAGGAGATTTTGGAGCCCATTTTTGTCCATGGAAAAAAAGCTAATATCATTAGATAAATCCTACAAATAAGTTATCTGTGAAACTGCTTTGTGAGTCTGAATTCATTTCACAGACTTAAGCATTTCAATGGATTCAACAGGTTGGAAACACTTTTTTTGGAGAATGTGCAAAGGGACATTTGCCAGCCCATCGAGGTCTATGGGGAAAAACTGAATATCCACAGATAAAAACTAGAAAGAAGCTATCTGTGAAAACTGCTTTGTAATGTGTGGACTCATCTCACAGGGCTAAACTTTTTTTTTGGATTCAGCCTGCTGGAAACACTGTTTTTGAACCATCAGCCAAAAAAAATTAGTGTACCCTTTGAGGCCTATGGAGAAAAACAATATCCCTATGTAAAAATTATAAAGAAGCTAACTGTGAAACTGCTTTCTTGTGGGTGGGTTCATCACACAGATTTAAACCTTTCCTTTGATTCAGCATTTTGGAAACCCTCTGATTGGAGATCTGCAAAGGGACATTTGGAAGCATATTAAAGCCAGTGGGGGAAAAAACCTAATATTCCCAGGTAAAAGCTAGAAGGAAGCTATGTGTGAAACTGCCTCATGATGTGTTGATTCATCCCAAAGAGGTAAACATTTCATTTGGTTTCATAGGTTGGAAACACTCTTTTTGGAGAATCTGTGAAAGGGCATTTGAAAGCCCATTGTGGCCTGTCTGGGAAAGCAGAATATCCCAAGATAAAAAGTAGAAAGAAGATATCTGTGAAATGGCCTAGTGTTGTTTAGATTCATCTCACAGAATTAAATCTTATTTTTGATTCAGTAGGTTGGAAACACTCTTTTTGGAGAATCTGAGAAGAGACATTTGAGAGCACTTTGGAGCTTATGGGGAAAAACTAAATATCCCAATATAAAAATTAGAAGAAGCTATCTGTGAAACTGCTCTGTTATGTGTGGATACATTTCACAGAGCTAAAGTTTTCTTTTGATTCAGTAGGTTGTAAACACTCTTATTCGAAAATCTGCAAAGGGATATATGGGTTCCATTGAAGTCAAAGGGGAAAAAGTGAATATCCCTTTAAAAAACTAGAATGAAGTTATCTGTGAGACTGATTTTGGACGTGTGGATTAATCTCATAGGGTTAAAACTTTCCTTTGATTCAGGAGACTGGAAGCACTCTTCTTATAGAATCTGTAAAGGGACATTTGGAAGCCCTTCGAAGCCTGGGAGAAAAACTGAATATCCCCAGATTAAAACTAAAAGGAAGCTATCTGTGAAACTGCTTTGTGATGTGTGGATTCATGTCACAGAGTTAAATTTTTCTTCTGATTCAGCAGGTTGGAAACATACTTTTTGTAGAATCTGCAGAGGGACATTTGGAAGCCCATTGAGGTTATGCATAAAAATGGAATATCCGCAGATAAAACCTACAAAGAAGCTGTCTGTGAAACTGCTTTGCGATGTGTGGATTTATTTCACAGGTGTAAATCTTTCTTTTGATTCAGAAGATTGTAAACACTCTTTTTGGGGTATCAGTGAAAGGACATTTGGAAAAACGTATTATCCCAAGATAAAAACTAGAAAGAAGCTATCAGTGAAATATCATTGTGATGTGTGAATTCATCTCTCAGAGGTAAGCATTTCTTTTGATTCAGCAGGTTGGAAACACACTTTTTGTAGAACCTGTGAAGGGACATTTGCAGCTTTTTGAGGCCAATGGGAAAAAAAAGAATATCCCAAGATAAAAGGTAGAAAGAGGCTGCCTGAGTAACTTCGTCTGATATGTGGATTCAACTCACAGAGTTAATCCTAGCTTTTATTCCTCAGGTTGGAAACACTATTTTTCAAGAATCTGCAAAGAGACATTTGGGAATCCTTTGAGGCTTATGAAGAAAAATCAATTATCCCAAGGTAAAAACTAGATAGAAGCTATATGTCAAACTGTTTTGTGATGTGAGGATTCATCTCACAGAGTTAAACATTTCTTTTGATTCAGCAGGTTGTAAAATCTCTTTTTGGAGAATCTGAAAAGGAACAGTTCAGAACCCACTGAGGCCTCAGGAGAAAAACTGAATATCCCCAGATAAAAACTAGAAAGAAGCTATCTGTTGAACTGCTTCTTGATATGCGCATTAATCTCACAGAGTTAAACCTTTCTTCTTCCTCAGCAGGAAAACAATTTTTTCTGGAGAATGTGTAAAGGAACATTTTGTAGCCCATTGATCACTATGGGAAAAAATGAATATACACGAATAAATACTATAAAGAAGCAATGTGTGAAACTGCTTTGTGATGTCTGCGTTCCTATCCCATAGTTAAATTTCTCAGTTGATTCAGCAGGTTGGAAACACTATTCTTGGAAAATCTGTGAAGGGACTTTTGGGAGCCCATTGAGGCTAATGGGGAAAAACAGAATATCCCCAGATAAAAACTAGAATAAAGATACCTGTGAAACTGCTTTATGATGTGTTGATTCATCTCACATAGTTAAACCTTTTGTTTTAACCAGCAGGCTGGAAACTCTTTTTGTAGAATCTGCCATGGTACTTTTGGGACCGCACTGAAACCTATGGGGAAAAACTGAATATCCCCAGATAAATCTAGAAAGAAGCTTTCTGTGAAAATGCTTTGTGATGTGTAGATTCATCTCACAAAGGTAAACGTTTCTACTGATTCAGCAGGTTGAAAACACTATTTCTGGATATCTGTGAAAAAAAATTGGGCACACATTGAGGCCTATGGGGAAAAACCAAATGTCCAAAGATGAAAACCAGAAAGAAGCTATTTTTGAAACTGCTTTGTGATGTGTGAATTCACTTCATGGAGCCACATTTTTCTTTTGATTCAGCAGGTTGGAAACACTCTCTTTTTAGAATCTGTGAACAAATATTTGAGGGTCCTTTGAGGTCTACAGAGAGAAAGAAAATATCCCCTGATAAAGAAAGAAGCTAGCTGTGAAACTTCTTTTTTATGTGTGGTTTTATTTCATGGAGTTAAATCTTTCTTTGATTCAGCAGGTTGGAAACACTCTTTTTGGAGAACCTGTGAAAGGACATTAGGGAGTACATTGTTGCCTATGGGGAAAAACAGAATATCCCCAGATAGAAACTAGAAAGAAGATTTCTGTGAAACTGCTTTGTGATGTGTGGATTCATCTGACAAAGTTAAACCTTTCTTTTGATTCAGCAGGTTGAAAACACTCTTTTTGGAGGACCTGCATAGGGATATTTTGGTGCCATAGAGACCTTAGAAGAAAAACTGAATATCCCCAGATAAAAATTAGAATAAAGTTATCTGTGGAACTGCTTTGGGATATGTGGATTCATCTCACAGGGTTAAATTTTCTTTTCATTCAGTAGCTTGGAAACACCCTTTTTGTAAAATCTGTTTGGATTAGAAACAGAAAAAATAAGCATTGAAAAGGCAGGTACAGGAGACCAGAGCATCACTGGCTTGCTCACAGCCCAGAGCTCTTGGACTCCACCCAATTTATTGTTTTACAAGCTCTCTCTTCTTAGGGCAGATGGGAGGGTTAGGAAGGGATGAGACGAAGGATTTATCAGTGAAGGAGAACTCATGAGTCTTTTGACATGATATATAGCAGTGGCGAGTTCTAGCTTCTCCTTAGTTTTTATCTAGGGATATTCAGTTTTTCCACACAGGCCTCAATTGGATTCCAAATGTCCCTTTGTGGATTCCCCAAGAAGACTGTTTATAACCTGCTGAATCTAAAGAAATGTTTAACTCTGTGAGATGAATCCATGCATCACAAAGAAATATCACTGAAAGATTATTTTTAGTTTTTATATGAGGATATTCAGTTTTTTCTCGTAGTCCTCAATGTCCCTTTGCATATTCTACAAAAAGAGTGTTCCCAACCTGCTTAATCAAAAGATAGTTTTAAGTCTGTGAGATGAATCTACACATCATGAAACAGTTTCACAAGTAGCTCTTTCTAGTTTTTATATGGGTATATTCAGTTTTTCCACATAGGCCTCAATGAGTTCCCAAATATTTCTTTGCAGATTCTTTAAAAACAGTATTTCCAATATGCTGAATCAAAACAGAGGTTTAACTCTTTGAGAATTCGCACCTCACAAAGCAGTTTCACAGATAGGTCCTTTGTGGTTTTTATCCTGGGGGTTTCACTTTAATCTCATAGGCCTCAATGGGCTCTCAAAGTCCATTCACAGATTCTCCAAAAAGAGTGTTTCCCACCTCCTGAATCAAAAGAAAAGTTTAACTCTGTGAGATGAATCCACACATCACAAAGAAGTTTCCCAGATTGCTTCTTTCCAGTTTTTATCTGGGGATATTTTGTTTTTCCTCATAGGCCTCAATGGGCTCCCAAATGTTTCTTCACAGATTTTCCAAAAGGAGTGTCTTCAACCTCCTGGACCAAAAGAAAGGTTTAACTCCATGAGATGAATCCATACAACACAAAACAATTTCACAGATAGCTTCCTTCTAGTTTTCATCTGGGGATATTCTGTTTTCATCTATAGGCCTCAATGGGCTCCTAAATGTCCCTTTGCAGATTCTACATAAAGATTGTTTCCAACCGGCTGGATGAAATGATAAGCTAAACTCTGTCAGATGAACCCACATATCAAAAAGCAGTTTCAGAGATAGTTTCCTTCTCGTTTTTATGTGAGAATATTCAGTTTTTTACCATAGGTCTCAATGGGCTTCCAAATAACATTTCACTGATACTGCAATTAGAGTGTTTCCAACCTGGTGAATCAAAAGGAGGTATTATTTCTGTGAGATGAATTCACACCTCACAAAGCAGTTTCACAGATAGGTTCTTTCTCGTTTTTATCTGGGGATATTCAGTGTTTCCCCATAGTCTCAATGGGCTCAATGGGCTTCCAAATATCCCTACACAGATTCTCCACAAAGAGTGTTTCCAACCTGCTGAATCAAAAAAAAAAAAAAGATTTAACTTTGAGAGATGAATCCACACATCAGAAAGCAGTTCCACTGACAGCTTCTTTCTCGTATTTATTTAGGGATATTCAGTTTTTCCCCATAGACTTTAATGGGCTCTCAAATGTCCCTTCAGAGATTCTACAAAAAGAGTGTTTCCAATCTGCTGAATCAAAGAAAGTATTAACTCTCTGAGATGAATCCACACATCACAAAGCCATTTCACAGACAGCTTCTTTCTAGTTTTTATCTGGGGACATTCTGTATTACCACATAGGCCTTAATGTGCTCCCAAATGTCCATTTGCAGATTCTCAAATAAATGGTTTACTACCCGCTGAACCAAAAGAAGAGTTTAACACTGTGGGATAAATCCACACATCACAAAGAAGTTTCATGGAAAGATAATTTCTGGTTTTTATATGGGGGTATAAAGTTTTTTCCCATAGTCTTCAATGGTCCCCCAAATGTAACTTCACATATCCTTCAAAAGAGTGTTTCAAATCTGCTGAATTAAAAGAAAGGTTTAACTCTGTGAGATGAATCCACACTTCATGAAGAAGTTTCCCAGATAGCTTTTTTCTAGTTTTTATTTGGGGATATTCTGTTTTTCCACATAAGCCTCAATGAGCTCACAAATGTCCCTTGGCAGTTTCTTTAAAAACAGGGTTTCCAAGCTCCTGAATCAAAACAAAATTTAACCTTATGAGGTGAATCCAGACGTCACAAAGCAGTTTAACAGATAGGTTCTTTCTAATTTTTATCTGGGGATATTTGGTTTGTTTCCATAGGCCTCAATAAGCTGCCAGAAGTCCCTTCACACACTCTCCCAGAAGAGTGTTTCCAACCTGCTGAATCAAAAAGAAGTTTTAACTCTGTGAGATGAATCCACAGCACACAAAGCAGTTTCACAGGTTGGTTCTTTCTAGTTTTTTTGGGGTTAATTGTATTTTTCCCATAGGCCTCAATGGGCTCTCATATGTCCCTTTGCAGATTTCCCCAAAAAAGTAGCCACAACCTGCTGAATCAAAAGAAATGTTTACCTCTGTGAGATGAATCCACACATCACAAGGCAGTTCCACACATAAGTTCTTTCAAGTATTTATCTGGGGATATTTGTTTTTTTCCCCATAGGCCTCACCGGGATCCAAAATGTTCCTTAGCAGATTCATTAAAAACAGTGTTTCCAAAACGCTAAATCAAAACAAAGGTTTAACTCTGAGAGATGAATCCACACATCACAAAGTAGTTTCACAGACACCGTCTTCATAGTTTGTATCTGGAAATATTCGGTTTTTCTATATAGGCCTAAAAGGGCTGCAAAATTCCCTTCACAGATTCTCCAAAGATTGTGTCTCCAAATTGCTGGATGAAAAGAAAAGAAAGGTTTTACTCTGTGAGAAGAATGTACACATCACAAAGCAGTTTCACTGATAGCTTCTTTCTAGTTTTTGTCTGAAGATATTCTGTGTTTACCCATAGGTCTCAATGAACTCCCAAATGGCCTTTCAAACATTCTCCAAAAAGAGAGTCCCCAACCTATAGAATCAAAAGAAAGGCTGAATTCTGTGAGATGAATCCACACATCACAAAGGAGTTTCACAAATAGCTTCTTTCTACTTTTCATCTAGGGATATTCAGTTTTTTCCCAAAGGCCTCAATGGGGTTTCAAATGTTGCTTTACAAATACTCCAAAAAGAGAGTTTTGAAATTCTGGATCAAAAGAACGGTTTAACACTCTGAGGTAAATTCACACATCACAAAACAGGGTCACAGATAGCTTCATTCTAGTTTTTATTTAGGGATATTCTGTTTTTCTTCATTGGATTCAATGTGCTCCCAAATGTCCCTTCTGAGTTGTCCACAAAGCAGTTTAACACATAGCTTCTTTCTAGTCTTTATCTGAGGATATTTATTTTTTCCCCCTAGGCTTCAATGGGCTCCCAAATGTCCCATCACAGATTCTCCAAAAACAGTGTGTCCAACCTGCTGAATCAAAAAAAAAATGGTAGTTTTTTCCCATAGGCCTCAATGGGCTCCCAAGTGTCCCTTCATAGATTCTCCAAAAAGAGTGTTTCCAACCTTCTGGATCAAAAGAAAGTTTTAACTCTGTGAAAGGAATCCACGCCTCAGGAAGCTGTTTCACAGATAACTTCTTTGTAGTCTTTTCCCTTAGGCCTCAATGGGCTCCCAAATATTTCTTTGCAGATTCTCCCATTAGAGTGTTTCCAACCTGCTGAATCAAAGAAAGGTTTATCTCTGTGAGATGAAGCCACATATACAAAGCAGTTTCACAGAAACTTCTTTGTAGATTTGAAAGAGGAATATTTGGCTATTCACCATAAGCCTCTATGAGTTCCCAAATGTCCCCTCGCAGATTCTACAAAAAGGGTGTTTCCAACCTGCTGACTCAAAAGAAAGGTTTATCTGTGTGAGATGAATCCACACATCACAAAGCAGTTTGTCAGATAGCTTCTTTCCAGTTTTTATATGGGAATATTTGTTTTTTTCCCCCACAGGCCTCAATGGGCTCCCAAATGTGCCTTTGTAGACTCTAAAAAAGAGTGTTTCCAAACTTCTGAATCAGAATAAAAATTTTACTTTGTGAGATGAATCTACACATCACAAAGCAGTTTCATGAATAAGTTCATTCTAGTTTTATCTTGGGATATTTGTGTTTTCCCCATAGGCTTCAATTGGCTCCCAAATGTCCCTTTGCTGATTATTTAAAAAGAGTGTTTCCAACCTGCTGAATCAAAAGTAAGGTTTAACTTTGTGAGATGAATCCACCCATCAAAAACCAGTTTCATTGATAGCTTCTTTCTAGTTTTTAACTGGAAATACTTGGTTTTTCCCAATAGGCCTCAATGGGCTCTGAAATGTGCCTTTGATGATTTTCCAAAAAGAGTGTTTCCAACCTGCTGAATGAAAAGAAAGGTTTACCTCTGTGATATGAATCCAGACAACACAAAGCAGATTCATATGTAGCTTCCTTCTAGTTTTTACCTGTGGATATTCAGCTTATCCTCATAGGCCTCAATCGGTTCCCAAATGTCTGTTGATAGATTCTGCAAAAACAATGTTTCCTGCCTGCTGAATCAAAAGAAAGTTTTAACTTTGTGAGATGTATCCACACATCACAAAGCAGTTTCAGAGATAGCTTCTGTCTAATTTTTATATGGGGATATTCTGTTTCTCCCCTTATGCCTCAATTGGCTCCGAAGTCTCCCTGAGCAGATTCTATAAAAAGAGTGTTTCTATCCTGCTGAACCAAGAGAAAGGTTTAACTCTGTGAGATGAATCCAGAGATCACAAAGCAGTTTCACGGATAGCTTCTTTCTAGTTTTTATCTGGGGATATTCGATTTTTCCCAATACACCCCAAAGGTCTTCGATATGTCCCTTCTCATATTCTCCAAAAATAGTATTTCCAACCCATTGAATCAATAGAATGCTTTAACTCTGTGAGATGAATCCACTCATCACAATGCTTTGCAGATAACTTCTTTCTAGTTTTTATCTGGGGATATTCAGTTTTTTTCCATAGGACCCAATTGGCTACAAAATGTCCCTTCACAGATTCTACAAAAACAGTGTTTTCAACCTGCTGAATCAGGAGAAAAGTTTAACTCTGATAGATGAATCCACACATCAGAAAGCAGTTTCACAGAGAGCTTCTTTCTAGTTTTTTTTTCCAGGGATATTTGGTTTTTCCCCAAGGTTCTGAAAGGGCTCCCAAATGTTCCTTCACAGATTCTACAAAAAGCAGGTTTCCAACCTGTTGAATCAAAAGAAAGGTTTAAATCTCTGAGATGAATTCACACCTCACAAAGCAGTCTCACATATAGCTTCTTTTTTGTTTTTATCTGGGGATATTAAATTTTTCCCAATATGTGTTAATGGTCTCCCAAATGTCTCTTTGAAGATTCTTTAAAACGAGTGTTTCCTACCTGCTGAGTCCAAAGAAATATTTAACTCTGTGAGCTGAATCCACTCATCAGAAAGCAGTTTCAGAGACATCTTCTTTCTAGTTTTTATCAGGGGATATTTGGTTTTGACCCATAGGCCTCAAAGGGCTCCCACATGTCCCTCCACAGATTCTCCAAAAAGAGTATTTCCATCCTGCTGAATAATAGAAAGCTTTATCTCTGTGAGATGAATCCACACATCACAAAGCAGTTTCACAGATTCCCTTCTTTCTACTTTTTATCTGGGGATATTTGGTTTTTCCCAATAGTATTCAGTGTGCTCCCAAATGTCCCTTTGAAAACACTACAAAAAGAGTGTTTCCAAACTGCTGGAAAAAAGGAAAATTTTAACTCTGTGAGATGAATCCACACATCACAAAGCAGTTTCACAGATAGCTTCTTTCTCGTTTTTATCTGGACCTGTTTAGATTTTTCCCCATTGGTCTCAATGATACCAAAATGTCTTATCAGAGATTCTACATAAAGAGTGTTTCCAACATGCTTAATCAAAAGAATGGTTTAACTTCGTGAGGTGAATGCATACATTGCAAAGCAGTTTCAAAGATAGCTTCTTTCTAGTTTTTACCTGGGGATATTCTGTTTTACCCTACAAGCCTCAATGGTCTCCCTAATGTTCCTTCTCAGATTCTACAAGTGCGTTTCAAACCTGGTGAATCAAAAGAAAGTTTTAACTCTGTGAGATGAATCCAGATATCAAAAAACAATTTCACAGACAGTTTCTTTATAGTTTTTACCTGCCGATATTCCATTTTGCCCCGTAAGCCTCTATGGGCTCCCAAATGTCCCTTTGCAGATTCTCCAAAGAGTATTTCTAACCTTCTAAATCAAAAGAATGGTTTACCTCTGTGAGGTGAATCCAAACATCACAAAGCAGTTTCACAGATAGCTTTTTTTCTAGTTTTTATGTCGGGATATTCTGTTTTTCCCCTTAGACCACAATGGGCTGGGAAATGTCCCTTAGCAGATTCTCCAAAAGGAGTGTTTCCTGTGGGGTAAACCAGCTCCACACCACCCCGTGGGTGCCCCTAGTCTGGTGGAGATAAAGGAGTTAGAAAGGGTCCGAATAAGCGTTTAAATTGTGGGTCTAGTGGACCAGAGTTTTGGAGGGTTTCTCACGGCCCAGAGCTGTCAGCCTTCACCCAATGTATTGATTTACAAGCTCTTTGCTCTTAGGGCAGATGGGAGGGGGAGTAAGGGATGAGGAAAAGGATTAATCAGTGAAGGAGAACTCATGATTCATTCGATATGAAGTATAGCAGTGGCTGTTTCTGTGAATTTCCTTGAGCAAAGGCGTGTGTCTAAACTACTTAAGACTGTTAATTTATTGGGACTGAAACAGGTGGGAGTGGGTTTCAGGAGGAGCCAAGGTGTTTGATTATGCTCCACTGCTTCAAAGGAGTGTTATCTCCCTGAGCAACCTGTGGAATGATGCAGAAGGGTTATGTTCTCAGGGCATAAAGACATGAAGGCAATAAGGAGACTTTTCTCATGCCACAGTGGCTTCCCATAGGTGTCTCACACAGGGGAGATCAACTCACCTGGCACCCCAGCAACTCCTTTTCCTACATGTCCTCCGTTTTTTTCTTTATTAATACTTTTTTCTTTAATAACCACCTTTGCTATAATGGCTCATTCACAGTGTCTGGCTTCTCTCCCCATGTGCTGTCCACATCTGTAGATTAAAAACAAAGAGCATAAACAGACACAAGCCAAAATAAAATTTGGGATTGTTGATCCACCTATGGTTTTAATGCACTTCAAAGGATTGGAATTAGAAAGACCGTCAGCAGCTCCAGCAAGAATTTCAGTTCCAGGAAACAGGCTGAGATGCCTCAAATTTTTTTTTTCAGTTTAGCAATATCTAATGTTAAATTTTCTTCTTTTCCTTGTAGGTGACGTCTAATCATGTCCCAGTTGTGTTCAGTAATATTATAAGAGCTAGGAGTAATACAGAAACCAGAAGTATTCCAATTACATTGCTTCTGAATTCTGTGCTTGCAAGCTCATAATCTGATCTCCCATCCAAATTACTGTTTGATGGAGATCATTAATTGAATTTGCCAATTTTTGATCTATTTCGCTTTGGGAATTCCAAAACTTAGGAGAAGTATTTGCTAACTATCCATAAATCCTGCAGTTTGATAGAAGAGTGCAAAGCAACACCAGCAGCAGCAGCAGTTGTGACAGCTATAAGTCCCATGATCACAGCTTTTAAATTAAATAAGAATCTCTTTGATCTATTAAGTATTCCTTTTAGCACTTCAGTGATGATATGTATGGAGGGAGAGTCCTTCCAAGGTCTACTGACAGAAACAGATATCCAAACTCCTTCTCGGGACCTAACCAGTTAAACGCTGTAATCTTTATTAAAGGTAGAATTAATTCAGGTAATAAGATGACAGTTGAGGCATGATATGGTTTGAGAGTCATGCAGGATATAATTATTTTTTCCCACTGCCAACATAAAAGGAGGTTTAACACAATCTGCAATGGGACCATCTGATTAGAGGTCATGGCTACAACAAATCAAAGTTTTTTACTATGGGTCTCTGTTTTATATTCTCCTTTCGAAATCTGAACTGGGGTTTGAGCCATCATTAACATCCACAATTCTGGATATTCTGGACTTACAATTGGATCAACCATTTTTGGGCTTGGAGGAGCCATACCATTCTCCTCCCACTTAATAGGGTAATTTGTTTCTATTCTTCTATATAATTTTGGTGCATTATCTTGGTAGTCATTTGCAAAAGGATTCTCTCAACAATCTTTGTGCTGTCCAGTACTATTTACTACAAGGTGTCCCCTAGAGGCCCAAACAATTGTGATTCCATAGAAATTATTTTGCAGTACAGCAGCGCTGTTTGCAATACAATCTTCCCAGGTTAGCACCTCTATATTTACAGACCATTTAGTGGCCTGCAGGGCAGGGTTTCTTATTAGTTTTAAATTTATTAATCTGGTGATGTGTCATAACATCACCATGCTCAAGGTATTTAATAGTGTCCAAAGATTGAAATGTTCTTCTACTGATTGCATGAATAGAGGCCTTTGATTCATTATGTGCAGGGACACAAACCATCCAAGTTTGTTTATCATAATTTAAACGTCCTGCTGCTGGGCCCAGGCAGATGGGAAGAAAGAAATAACCAATGGAAACATTCATTAACATTCCTTCCTCCTCTGGATGAGTAGGACCTCAGTTATCTGTTGGTCTAGGCATCCCAACACTATCATTAATCTAAACCTCTATCCAGGGTTTTAACCACATAACAGACCTAATCAGTGGTGGGAATGGAATGTAGGCCCAAGTGTAATTTTCATCTGCCTTAGCAATGGGGAGACTCACTGCCAGAGAGATTACCACCATCATAGCTACCATTAGATTACTGGTGGTCAGCAGCTTGTTCTGAGACCTCAGGTTCTCTTCTGCAATGTGAGCTAGTCTCTTTATCTGCCCTCAGGTCGGTGGAGTTACTTGGCGAGTTTTACTGGTTTTCATCTGCTCAACAGAGATGTTCATCTGAACCATCTGATGAACTGAGGGTGCAGGGATGTTCTTAGGTCTTTTCCTCTTCCTTGGATTCTGGCTAACGCCACAGCTTAAGATGTCTTGTGGGTACCCAGACAGGAAGCTGATTCTCTTCTGGTGAGATACAAGGAAAACCCTCGACCTTATGTAATGGTTTTACCTTTTTCCAGGTTTTGGTTCTGACGTCCTTCCACCACACATGTTTTCCTTCATGAGGATTTATTTTATGTCCTGTCAAATGCTGCTCTGCTGCTGTTGTAACCTGATCTCTAGACAAATTCAAGAAATTGGAAGTGATAAGAGCCAATCGTGGCTGCATTCTGGAGTAGAATATTCTCTGGTTACCCCCCTCTGCCTTTTGTTTTTGTAATTGAGATTTTAAGGTTCAATTTGCCCATTCCACAATGACTTGGCCATGAGAATTATAGGGTATTCTAGTACTGCACTCAATGTGCTATAGTTGAAGGAATGCTTGTAAAGGTTTACTACAGTAGCCTGGGCCATTGTCTGTTTTAATCTTTTGTGGGATGCCCATGGCTGTGAAACAGGAAAGTAAATGTCTTTTAATATGGGCAGCTGCCTCAACTGTTTGGCAAGTTGCCCATACAAAATGAGAAAATGTGTCTGTGGTAACATGGACGTATGAAAGTTTCCTGAATGAAGGTATGTGGGTTACATCCACTTGCCACAACATATTGAAGGTTAATCCCCATGGGTTAGCATGAGTCCTTTCATGTGGCAGTTTTAGTACCTGGCACCAAACGGAATGTTGTACAATGTCCTTTGCTGCCTCCAAGTAATGTGATATTTTTGTTTAAGTCCTGCTGCTTTAACATGTGTTTGGGAGTGAAAATCTTTGGCATTAGAAAGCACAGTGGAAACTAGTAAATCAGCTTGATCATTGGCCCTTACAAGGGGCCCAGGAAGATTAGTGTGTGCTTGAATGTGTGTAATATAGAATGGAAAACAGCAATCACGCACTGCCTTTTGTAAAGAAGAAAACAGCTGATAGAGTTGTTCATCCACAAGATATTTAATGAATGCAATTTCTATGTATTGACTACCTGAACAACATAAGCTGAATCGGAGACAATATTTACAGGTTGCTTAAAGTCTTCTAACACAGCTATAACTGTCTGTAATTCAGCCCTCTGTGCCAACTGAAAGTCAGTTTGAGTTATTCTGTTTTTAGGTCCTACATAAGCTGCTTTTCTATTTCTAGAGCCATCTGTAAACACAGTTATTGCTCCTTCCAGTGGAGCACTATGGGTAACTTTTGGAAGGACCCATGTTGTTAGCTTTAAAAACTGAAAAATTTTGATTTTGAATAATGATTGTCAAGAACTCCAATGAAGCCAGCTATATTTTTTTTGCCAGTTCACTGGATTAATAAGGGCTTGCTGCATCTGATTTTTATTCTTTGGAACTATAATCTTATCTGGATCTGAAAAACAAAGTTTAACAACTCTAAGGCCAGCTTGCCCTTTCAAGATTGCCGTCTGATCCAAGTATACTGTGAGTGTTCTAACAGTATCGTGAGGCAGAAAAGACCATTCAACTAAGTCCTCATTCTCAACTATAACCCCTGTAGGAGAATGAAGAATAAGGAACACAATGAAGTGTAATGGCAAACCTGAGTCTATTCTATTAACCTGGGACTGTTGTATTTTTCTTCAATCATTTGTAATTCTTTGTCAGCCTCAGGAGTCAGTTCTCATTTATTATTGAGAGCATGGTCTCATCTTAATATGGAGAACAGATAATCTGTGAAGGGACATTTGGTAGCTTATTGAGGCCTCTGTGTAAAAACAGAATATTCCCAGATAAAAACTAGAAAGAAGCTATCTCTGAAACTGTTTTGTGATGTGTTGGTTCATCTCACAGAGTTACACTTTTAATTTGGCAGGCTGGAGAATCTGCGAAAGGACATTTGGGAGCCAATTGAGGCCTATGGGAAAAAAACGAATAAACCCAGATACAAACTGGAAAGAAGCTATCTGTGAAACTGCTTTGTGATGTGTGGATTTATCTCACGGTGTTGCAACTTTTTTGATTCAGCAGGTTGGAAATACTCTTTTTGGAAGAACTGTGAAGAAACATTTGGGATCCAATTGAGGACTATGGGGAAAAACCAAATATTCCAGATAGAAAATGGAATGAAGCTATCTGTGAAAATCCTTTGTGATGTGTGGATTCATCTCACATCTAAACCTTACTTTTGATTCAGCAGGTTGGAAACACACATTTTGCAGAATCTGTGAAACGACCTTTTGGAGCCCTTTGAAGCCTATAGGGCAAAACCCTATATCCTCTGATAAAAACGAGAAAGAAGCTATCTGTGAAACTGCTTGGTGATGTGTGAATTCACATCACATAGTTAAATTTTTCTCCCAATTTAGCAAATTGGAAACACTCTTTTTGGAATATCTACTAAGGGACATTTGGGAGCTTAGTGCAGCCTAGGGGGAAAACAGAATATTCCCAGAAAAAAACTAGAAGGAAGCCCTCTCTGAAACTGCTTTGTGATGTGTTAATTCATCTCACATAGAGGTAAACCTTTATTTTGAATCAGTTGGTTGGAAACACTCATTTTGGAGAATCTGCAAAGGGAAGTTTGGAAGCTCATTGAGGACTATGGGGAAAATTCAAACATCCTCAGATAAAAACCAGATAGAAGCAAAGTGTGAAACTGCTTTGTGATGTTTGGATTAATCTCACCGAGCTAAAAGCTTCTTTCATTTCAATAGGCTGGAAATAGTCTTTTTCCAGTATCTGCAAAGGGACATTTAAGAGCTCACTGAGGCCTGTGGGGAAAAACTGAACATCCATCCCCAGATAAAAACAAGAAAGAATATATGTGTCAAACTTCTTTGTGACGTGTGGATTCATCTCACAGAGTTAAACCTTCTTTTTGATTCAGCAGGTTTGAAACACTCTTTTTGTAGAACCTGTGAAGGTACATTTGGGAGCCCATTCAGACCTAAGGGGAAAAACTGAATATCCCCAGAGACAAAGTAGAAATAATCTATCTCTGAAAATCCTTTGTGATGTGGATTCATCTCACCAAGTTAAATGATTCTTTGGGTTCAGCAGGTTAAAAACACTCTTTTTGGAGATCTTGTGAAGGGACATTTGGGAGACCATTGAGGACTATGTGGAAAAACGAATATTCCCAAGTAAACACTCTGAAGATGCTATCTGTGAAACTGCTTTTTGATGTGCAGATTCATCTAAAAGAGTTAAAAGTTTCTTTTGATTCAGTAAATTGGAAACACTCCTATTGGAGAATCTGTGAAGGAGACACTTGTGAGTGCATTGAGGCCTATGGGGCAAAACTGAATATCCGCAGAAAAAAATTAGAAAGAAGCTATCTGTGAAACTGCTTTGTGATGAGCAGATGCATCTCACAGATTTAAACCTCTCTTTTGATTCAGGAGGTTAGAAACACTCGTTTTGAAGCATCTGTGAAGGGACTTTTCGGAGCCCATTGAGGCCTATGGGGAAAAACTTAATATCCCCAGATAAAAACTTGAAAGAACCTATTTGTGAAACTGCTTTCTGTTGTGTGGATTCATTTCACAGAGTGAAACATTTCCCTTGTTTTAGCAGGTTGGAAACCTTCTTTTTGGGATATATGCGAAGGGACAATTGGGAGCACATTGAGGCCTATGGAGAAAAACAGAACATCTGCAAATAAAAACTAGAATGAAGCTATCTGTGAAACTCCTTTGAGATGTTTAGATTCATCTCACAAATTTAAAACTTTTTTTTTAATTCAGGAGTTTGGAAGCACTCTTTGTGAATCTGCAAAGGGACATTTTAGAGCCCATGATGCCTAGGGATAAAAACCAAATATCCCCAGATAATAGCTAGAAAGAAGCTATCTGTGAAACTACTATGTGATGTGTGGGTACATCTCACAGAATTAAAATTTTATTTTTATTCAGGAGGGTGGTAACATTCTATTTAGAGCATATGTGATGGGATATTTGGGAGCTTATTGAGGCCTATGGGATAAAACAGAATATTCCCAGATAAAAATTGGAAAGAAGCTATCTCTCAAATTGCTTTGTGTTGTGTTAATTCACCTCAGAGAGATAAACCTTTCTTTTGATTCAGCATGTTGGAAACACCCTTTTTGCAGAATCTGTGGAGGGATATGTGGGAGCCCAATGAGACCTATGGATAAAAACTGAATATCCTCAGATAAAACTAGAAAGAAGCTATCTGTAAAACTGCTTTGTGATGTGTATTCATCTCACAGAGTTAAAACTTTCTTTTTATTCAGCAGGTTGGAAGCACTCCTTTTGGATAATCTGTGAAGGGACATTTGGGAGCTTATTGAGGCCTATGGGTAAGAACAGAATATTGCCAGATATAAAATAGAAAGTCACAATCTCTGAAACTACTATGTGATGTGTGGATTCATTTCACAGAGTTTAACCTTTGCTTTGATTCAGCAGCTTGAAAGCACTCTTTTTGGGAATCTGAGAAATGACATTTCAGAGCCTGCTGAGGTCTATGGGGAAAACAAAATATTCTCAGATAGAAACTAGAAAGAAGCTGTCTGTGAAACTGCTTTGTCATGTGTGCATTCATCTCACAGAGTTAAACCTTTCTGTTGATTCAGCAGGTTTAGAAACACTCTTGGATTCATCTCAAAGAGGTAAACTTTTCTTTTGATCCAGCAGGTTGGAAACACTGTTTTTGGAGGACCTATGAAGGGACATGTGGGAGCCCTGTGAGGCCTATGGGGAAAAACTGAATATCCCCAGATAAATAGTACAAATAAGCTCTCTGTGAAGCTGCTTTTTGGTGTGTGGATTCATCTCACAGAATTTAACATTTCCTTCAATTCAGCAGGTTGAAAACCCTATTTTTGGGTTGTCTGTGAAAAGACAGTTGGGAGCACATTGAGGCCTATGGAGAACACTGAATATTTCCAGATAACAACTAGAAAGAAGCTATCTGTGAAACTGCTTTGAGATGTGTAGATTCATCTCACAGAGTTAAGCCCTTTTTTGATTCAGCAGGTTGCAACACTGTTTTTCAAGAATCTGTGAAGAAACATTTGGGAGCTTATTGAGGCCTATGGGGAAAAACCTAATATTCCTAGATAATAACTAGAAACAAGCGATCTGTGAAACCGATTTGTGATGTGTGGATACAGCTCACAGAATTCTCCCTTTCTTTTGATTCAGCAGGATGGTAACACTCTTTTAGGAGAACATGCAAAGGGACATTTAGGAGCATATTGAGACCTATGTGTCAAAATGGAATATTCCTAGATAATAACTATAAAGAATCTATCTCTGAAACTGCTTTGTGATGTGTTGGTTCATGTCACAGAGTTAAACCTTACTTTTAATTCAGCAAGTTTGAAATACTCTTTTTGGAGAATCTGTGAAGAAACATTTGGGAGTCCATTTAGGCCTATGGAAAAAAACTGAATAACCCCAGATACAAACTGGAAAGAACCTATCGGTGAAACTGCTTTGTGATGTGTCGATGCATCTCACAGAGTTAAAGTTTTTTTGATTCAGCAGGTTGGAAACACTCTTTTTGGAGAAACTGTGAAGGGACATATGGGAGCCACTGAGGACTATGGGGAAAAAACAAATATTCCCAGATAGAAACCAGAAAGAAGCAATTTGTGAAACTGCTTTGTGGCATATGGATTCACTTCACAGAGTAAAACTTTCTTTTGATTCATAAGTTGGAAATACTTTTTATGTAGAATCTGTGAAGGGTCATTTGGGAGCCCTTTGAGGACTATGGGGCAAAACCAAATATTTTCCAAGAAAAACTAGAAAGAAACAATCTGTGAAATTGCTTTGTGCTGTGTGGATTCATCTCACAGCTAAACCTTACTTTTGATTCAGCAGGTTGGAAAAACTCTTTTTGCAGAATCTGAGAAACGACATTTTGGAGCCCATTGAAACCTATCAGGCAAAACTGTATATCCCCAGATAAAAATGAGAAAGAAGCCATCTGTGAAACTGTTTTTTGTTGTGTGGATTTATGTCACATAGTTAAATTTTTATCTTGATTTGGCGAATTGGAAACATTCTTTTTGGAGTATCTGCGAAAGGACATTTGGGAACTTAGTGAGGCCTATGGGGAAAAACCGAATATTCCCAGCAAAAAACTAGAAACAAGCTCTCTCTGAGACTGCTTTGTGATGTGTTTATTCATCTCACAGAGTTAAAACTTTCTTTTGATTCGGTAGGTTGGAAACACTCTTTTTGGAGAATCTGTGAAGGGACATTTTGAAGCTTATTAAGGCCTATGCAGAAAAATTGATTGTTCCCAGATAAAAGCTGGAAAGAAGCTGTCTGTCAAACTGCTTTGTGACGTGTGGATTCATCTGACACAGTTAAAACTTTATTTTGTTTCAATAGGTGGGAATGGTCTTTTTGTAGAATCTATGAGAAAGAACATTGAAGAGCCCATTGATGCCTACTGGGAAAAAATGAATATTTCCAGATAATAATTAGACAGAAACTATCTGTGAAACACCTTTGCAATATGTGAATTTGTCTCACAGAATTAAGGCTTTCTTTTGATACAACAGCTTGGAAACTCTCTTTTTGGAGAATCTGCCAAAGGACATTTGGGAGCCCATTGAGGCCAATAGGGCAAAAACAAATATCCCCAGATAAAAACTAGAAAGAAGCTCTCTGTGAAACTGCTTTGTAATCTGTGGATTTTTTGATTCATCCAGTTGGAAGCACTCTTTCTGGAAAATCTGTGAAGAGACATTTTGGAGTCCTTTTATGTCTATGAAAATAAACTGAACATCCCCAGATAGAAACTACAAAGATGTTGTCTGTGAAACTGCTTTGTGATGTGTGGATTCATCTGGTAGAGTTAAAAGTTTATTTTGATTCAGCAGGTTGGAAGCTCTATTTTGTAGCATCTGTGAAGGTACATTTGTGAGCTCATTGAGGCCCATAGTGATAAACTGAATGTCCCCACATATAAAGTAGAAAAAAGCTATCCGTGAAACTCCTTTGTTATGTGTGGATTCATCTCAAAGAGTTAAGAATTTATTTTGATTCAGCATGTTGGAAACACTTTTCTTGGAGAATCAGTGAAGGGACATTTTGCAACCTATTGCAATCTATTGGGAAATACAGAATATTTCCAGGTAAAACTAGAAAGAGTGTATGTGTGAAACTGCTTTGTGATGTGTGGATTCATCTCACAGACTTATACTTTTCTTTTGATTCAGCGGGTTGAAAACACTCTTTTTGGAGTATCTGCAAAAAGACATTTGGGAGTCTATTGAGGCCTATTGAAAAAAAGAATATCTTCAAGATAAAAACTAGAAAGAAGCTATCTGTGAAACTGCTTTGTGATGTATGGATTTATCTCACAGAATTAAACCATTCTTTACATCCAGCAGGTTGTAATCTATTGTGGGAAATCAGGGACCCCAAATGGAGGGATCAGCTTAAGCCATGACAGAAGAACAGAAATTGGGAAGATTTCATGTACATTTATTAGTTCCCCAAATTAATACTTTTATAATATCTTATGCCTGTCTTTACTGCAATCTATGAACATAAATTGTGAAGATTTCATGGACATTCATCACTTCCCCAGTCAATACTCTTGTGATTTCCTAGGCCTGTCTTTACTTTAATCTCTTAATCCCATCATCTTCATAAGCTGAGGCTGTATGTCACCTCAGGACCCTGTGATGGTTGCATTAACTGCACAAATTGTTTGTAGAGCATGTGTGTTTGAACAATATGAAACCTGAGCACCTTAAGAACAGGAAAATAGCGATTTTCAGGGAACAAGGGAGATAATTTTAAAGTCTGGCTCTCTGGGGGTTGGGCAGGACAGAGCCATATTTCTCTTTTTACCAAAAATGGGGAAGAGAAGTTATCACTAAATTCTTTCCCCAGTAAGGAATATTGATAATTAACAGCTCTGGGAAAAGAATGCATTCCCAGGGGAGGCCTCTGAAGTGGCCACCCTGAGAGTGTCTGCTTTATGCAGATGTAGATAGAAGTGAAACATGCCCTAGTCTCCTGCAGCACTCCCAGGCTTGCTAGGATTAGGAAATTCCAGCCTGGCAATTTCTAGTCAGACTGATTCTCTGCTCTTGAACCCTAACAATGCATGCACAGTGGGACATGGAATTTTATTAGTGATTCTAGTTTCACCCTGACCTTGTGATCTCTCCCTGGCCTCCTGCCTTGTGATCTTTTGTCACCCTTGAAGCGTGTGATCTCTGTGATCCACACCCTATTGTTGCACTCCCTCCCCTTTGAAAATTGCTAATAAAAACTTGCTGGTTTTATGGCTCAGGGGGCATCACGGAACCTGCTGACATGTGATGTCTTCCTCGGACACCCAGCTTTAAAATTTCTCTCTTTTGTGCTCTTTCCCTTTATTTCTCAGATCAGCTGACATGGGAAATAGAAAAGAACCCACGTGAAATATTGGGGGCTGAATTTCCCACTATATCTGGCACCCACGTGTTCTTTCTCTTTTTCCTAAGTGCATGTGGGAACCCGATTCCCTTTGGTAGGTGCACGGAAACGTCATCAGTTTGGTCCATAGATACGCATGCTCAACTCCCTGATGACTGGTGAGTAGTCTGTGTATGGTCTGGGTTAACTATGGGTCACACTGAGTATGAAAATTATACTTATCTCTTCTATATTAAAGTCCAGTTAAAACAGAAAAGGATTTGAGTGCCCATGGAAAATATGGTCACTCTGCTCAGGGCAGTGGTAAAATTCTGTCCTTGGTTTCCTGAAAAATGAACCTTAGATGTAGACCTGTTAAAACAGGGAAGGGTCTGAGTAACCATGGAAAATATGGTCACTCGATTCAGGGTGGTGGAAAAATACTGTCCTTTGTTTCCTGAAAAAGGAACCATACATGTAAAAGTAAAGTATGGGATTGTGTTGGTGTAACATTCTGGAAACTGGTCTTGACAGGGAATTATGTTCCCATCACTGTTTGGGCCTTGGTATGTGCTGTCCTAATACTTCCTCAACTTTCCTCTCCTGCAGGGTCTTCATTATCTGATCAGCCTCTCCCTTCAGCTACTCCTCCCCCACCTAACAATGCTGAAAATTCAATATCTAACTCCAGTGACTTTGGCTTAACGTTATCACCTATGTATCTTACTTCTTTTCACGAAGAGCTTGTACTTGAAGCTCCCACAACTCACACAGCCCAGGACCATTGATATGCTAATTTTTCTCTCTTCAAACCTCTGGCATCAGCTAATGGCTCCAGGTCCAAACTACAATTTACCTATAATCCTCCAGGCCCTGCCCCATCCAGTGCAGCCCCTCACCCTGCTGTGGTTTCGGTTCCTCAACTGGTTTGCATCATTATGTACCTCTCAATCTTACCTTTTTAAAATAATTTAAGGATGCTTGTACTCAGTATGGTCCTACTACCCCTTATGTTAAAATGGTATTACACACTTTTTGTATTGAGGTCATTTTGCTTCCTTTAGACTAGGACCTTTTGGCAAAAACTGACCTAACTCCATCTCAGCCTGGTAGACAGAGGAGATACATCTGTAGGCTCAGCTAAATCAGACCAATGGCATTCTAACTACTCAGGCTCAGCTCACAGGCTCTGATAGTTTCTCTGATATTTATGCCCAATTAGGCTTTGATGCTCTTACCACAAAACAAGTAACAAAGGTGTGTATGAGAGCTTGGGATAAATTACATGCCCCAGGCCAAGCTCTTGTTTCTTTTACTACTGTTAAACAAGCTCAATTGCTTTTACTACCTAATATTGTTTTAAACAAAGGAGATAAGACACGTGGCCCTAGGATGGGCTCTGTCAGTGAAAAGGCAGTTTATTGGGTTAATATAATTTCTAAACAATGACCCACCTACACTATACACATTCAGGGAAAAAGTTTTGAGGGCCTAGTAGATACTGTGGCTGAAATTAATATTCCACATAATTCTTATAGTGTTCCCAGTCAACATATGATGGAAAACATGGATTTGTTCCTGGGCTCAGTCTCAGTCCAAAGCATGAAGGGATTACTAAACCCCTCCCAATTACTGTAAAATAAGACAGTAACGGTTTAGGTTATCCTTTTTAGTGGCGGTCGCTGCTATGCCTCCTGATCCTATCCCTTTACAATGGAAATCTGACACACCCATTTGGATTAAGCAGTGGCTGCTTTCTAAAGAAAAACTGGCGGCTTTAACTCAATTGGTTTCTAAACCGCTACAACTTGGAAATGTGGAACCTTCTCTTTTCCCCTGGAATTCTCCTGTGTGTCCACTAGAAAAAAAAAATCAGGCAAGTGGCAGATGGTAACCAATTTAAGGGCTATTAATGTTATAATTAAGCCTATGGGATCCATCAAACCCAGTATGCCTTCCCCTACTTTAATATCTAAAATTGGCCTCTCATAGTTATTGATCTTAAAGATTTTTTTCGTATTGCTTTACATAAATCAGATTGTGAAAAATTTGCTTTTACTGTACCATCTATCAATAATCTGGAGCCTGCAGCTCATTGTCAATGGAAAGTACTTCCTCAGGGAATGCAAAATAGCCCTACAATCTGCCAGCTTTATGTTGGACAAGTGCTTTCACCAGTTCAAGCCCAACTTTCTGAGGCCTACATTCTTCATTATATTGATGATATTTTAATTACTGCCCCCACTGATAAAGAATTAATTGACTGTTATCAAATTTTGAGCCCCCATGTTACAGAGGCTGGATTACACTCCCTCAGGATAAAATTCAACAGACCACTCCTGTTCCATATTTAGAAATGGTGGTCAATAAACAATGTATTCAACCTCAAAAAGTCCAAATTAGGACAGATTCTTTGAAAACTTTAAACAACTTCCAAAAAATTTTGGGTAACATTAATTATTTAAGACCTACAGACTAGCTTATTTCTACCTGTTATACTTCTGCTCAAAAGGCAGAGTTAATTCCTGTAATTACTGCCTTACAGGATTTCCCCAAACCCTTAAATATTGTCTCTGATTCTACTTAAAGTGGGAAAGAGGATATGCTTTTGTTTCACCAGGAGATCATCAAACAAAAACCACAGATAAAAGACATCCATGTCAAAGGCTGCCCTCAGAAGTGGTGAGATCTGTGCCAACTCCTTAGAAGGTGGTACACCAAATCACAATAGGTCTGATTCAATCCTCCCTGATGGCAATGAAGACCCGTCTATCTGATCCCACTTCTCCTGATTACCTTTCTTTTTCTCCTTACAAACCTAAAAATCTCACCATTTCTATTAGCCTGAACATAACATCCCTCTGCTCTTCTGTTCCTCCTTTAGCACTCAATCTCCCTAAAATGGGTTTTATTTAATGGTTCTCCAACTAAAACTTTCTGTTTCTCCAGTTTCCTCTTACACTGATTTACCTGCTACACAAAATTACTCTTATTGGGCTTAGGTGCCTTTTCATCCACTTATTCAACCTCTCACCTGGATACATGCTCCTGCAGAAATCTATACTAATGATAGTGTGTGGATGCCTGGAGCTAGAGATGACCATTGCCCTGTTCAACCAGGACAGGAAGATGCTGCATTTAATGTACCATGGGTTATAAGTACCCCACTCTGGGCTTTGGACATGCTTCTGGTTGTATCCATCTAGAAACTCAAGTCTAGACTGCTTATCTTGTGGAGATATCAGCTACAGAAGAACTGGGACATTTGGTCTCTGGCCTCTCCCTTTCTCCTTTAAGACAAATGAAAGGGGGAGTAATGGGAGATATCCCATACTTTCAATATAAACCTGCAGGAAAACCCTGCCCTAAAAATTTTGAGGGCCAATCTAAAACGTTAATTTGGGAAGATTGTGTTAACTCACATGTGGTAATATTAAAAATGATTCACAAGGTTTAGTAATAGACTGGGCACCAAAGGGCTATTTAAAAAACAATTGCTTCTCTGGTGGAAAGGAATGCCTGGAGGCTACTTATTTTATTTCTTATCAGGAGAACGAGAATCATCACTCAACTTTGCGTAATAGGTTCAGCTCATTCTTTCCCTTAAAATGGGAAGATAAAAGCTTTACCCCCCCCCCCCCCCCGAGGACTCGTATGATACTCGCCATTCTGAGCTCAGAACTTTGGAAATTGGCTATTGCCATGTCGGGACTGTGAGTATGGGAAGGGAAAACTATTGTGTCTGTTGTCCCAACTACCATCCCCCTCTCCCAGTATCAATGTAGATTCAGACTTTCTGCTTTACTTACCTCCAACCTGACTGTTCCCATAAAGAGTTGTGTTAAGCCTCCTTACATGATGTTAGTGGGAAATATCAAAATTTGGACGAACACTCAAACGGTCCAAAGCATTAATTGTCATTTACACTTGTATTAACTCCCATTTTGACTCCAAGAAAAGTGTAATGTTGGTTTGAGCTCAAGAAGGAATCTGGATTCTGGTAACTTTGCCCATAACTTCGGAATCCTACCCCTCAATACATTTAATTAATGAAGTGTTACAGCAAATTCTAAAAAGATCCAAGAGATTTGTTTTCACTTTAATGGCTGTGATCATGGGCCTAATTACAGTCACTGCACTGGTCACCACTGCTGGAATGGCGTTACATCAATCTATTCAAATGGCTCATTTTCTTAATGACTGGCAAGCAAATTCCACCCAAATGTGGAATTCTCAAAAAGGCATTGATCAAAAATTGTCTAATCAAATTAATGATTTCAGATGTTCTGTTATTTGACTTGGAGATTGGGTAGTGAGTCTCAAAAATCAGATGCAAAAGCAGTGTGATTGGAATGCTTCAGATTTCTGTATCACCCCATATTCCTATAACGAGACTGATCATTCATGACAAATGGTCAAAGACACCTTCTGGGTTGGGAAGATAATTTATCATTGGACATAACTAAATTAAAGAAATAAATTTTTGAAACCTCTCAAGCTCACTTATCCATTTTGCCTGGAGCTAAGGTGTTAGATCAGGTGGTAGAAAATCTTGATGGATTAAACCCCGTGTCTTGGATTAAGTCTATTGGGGGCTCCACTGTAGTAAATTTTGGAATTATGTTTCTCTGTTTAATTGGCTTGTTTTTACTGTGTTGGACCAGTCAAAGAATCCTGTGTCAAAATTGAGAAAATGAACAAGCCTTCATTGCCATGGCACAATTATATAAAAAGAAGGGGAGAAATGTTGCAGGAAGTCAGGGACACCGAATGGAGGGACTGGCTGAAGCCATGGCAGAAAAACATAAATTGTGAAGATTTCATGGACATTTATTAGTTCCCCAAATTAATACTTTTATAATTTCTTAGGCCTGTCTTTACTGCAATCTCTGAACATAAATTGTGAAGATTTCATGGACATTTATCATCTCTCCAATCAATACTCTTGTGATTTCCTATGCCTGTCTTTACTTTAGTCTCTTAATCCCTTTATATTCGTATGCTGAAGATGTATGTTGCCTCAGGACCCTATGATGATTGTGCTAACTGCACAAATTGTTTGTAGAGCAGGTGTTTTTGAACAATATGAAATCTGGGCACCTTAATAACAGGATAACAGTGATTTTCAGGAAACAAGGGAGATAACCTTAAAGTCTGGCTCCCTGTGGCCTTGGCAGGGCAGAGCCATATTTCTCTTATTACTGGAAATGGGTAAGAGAAGTTATCACTGAATTCTTTCCCCAGTAAGGAAGACTAATAATTAACAGCCCTGGGAAAAGAATGCATTTCCAGGGGAGGCCTCTGAAATGGCCACCCTGAGAGTTTCTGCCTTTATGCAGATGTAGATAGGGATGAAAGATGCCCTAGTCTCCTGCAGCACCTCCAGGCTTGCTAGGATTATGAAATTCCAGCCTGGCAATGTCTAGTCAGACTAGTTCTCTGCTCTTGAATCCTGACAATGTGTGCACAACAGGACATTGAAGTTCATTAGTGATTCTAGATTCACCCTGACCTTATGATCTTGAACTGATCCCCTGCCTTGTGATCTTTTGTCACCCTTGAAGCATGTGATCTCTGTGACCCACACCGTATTCTTGCACTCCTTCCCCTTTGAAAATTCCTAATAAAAACTTGCTGGTTTTATGGCTCAGGGGGCATCACAGAACCTGCTGACATGTGATGTCTTCCTCGGACACCCAGCTTTAAAATTTCTCCCTTTTGTACTCCTTCCCTTTATTTCTCAGACCAGCTGACACTTAGGGAAACAGAAAAGAACCCACGTGAAATATCAGGGGCTGAATGTCCCCCAAAAGTAATCACTCTTTGCGTACGATCTGTGAAGAGACATTTTGCAGATCTGTGGATTCATCTCACAGAGTTCAAACTTTTTTTGATTCAGCAGGTTGGAAGCACTCTTTCTGGAAAATCTGTGAGATGACATTTTGGAATCCATTGATTCCTATAGGGAAAACAGTATATCCCCAGTTAAAAGCTACAAAGAAGCTATCTGTGAAACTTCTTTGTGATGTGTGGATTCATCTCACAAGGTAAGCCTTCCTTTTGATTCAGCATGTTGGAAACACTTTTTTTTTGTACAGACTTCGAAGGGACTTTGGGGAGATTTTTGAAACTTATTGGGAAAAAATTAATACTTCCAGATAAAAACTAGAAAGAAGCTATCTGTGAAATGGCTTTGTGATTTGTTGATTCATCTCACAGAGTTAAGCCTGTCTTTTCATGCAACAGGTAGGAAACACTCTTTTTAAAGGAACTGTGAAGGGACAATTGGGAGCCCAATGAGTCCTATAGAAAAAAAAAGAATATCCCAAGATAAGTAAAAAGAAGTTGTCTGTGAAACTGCTCTGTGATGTGTGGATTAACCTCACAGAGTTAAACCTTTCTTCTGATTCAGCAGGTTAAAAACCCTCTTTTTGGAGAATATGCAAAGGGATATTTGGGAGCCTATTGTGGCCAAAGCAGAAAAATTGAAAATTCCCATATAAAAACTTGAAAGAAGCTCTCTGTGAAACTGCTTTGTGATGTGTGGATTCATCTTACACAGTTAAACCTTTCTAATCTGCAGATTGGAAACACTTTATTTGGAAAAGCTACTAATGAATATTAGGAAGCCCACTGAGGTTAGGGGGAAAAACCAATAACCCACAGATAGATAAAAACTATGAAGAAGCTATCTGTGAAACTTCTTTGTGATATGCGGATTCATCTCACAGAGGTAAATTTTTCTTTTGATTTAGCAGTTTGGAAACACTCTTTTTGTAGAATTTGCAAAGGGACATTTGGGAGCCAATTGAAGCCTATTGGGAAAACAATGAATATCCCCAGATAAAAATGATAAAGAAGGTATCTGTGAAACTGCTTTTTGATATGCAGATACATCTTGCTTAAACCTTTCTTTTCATATAACAGGTTGGAAACACTCTAAATGTTGAATCTGCAAAGAAACATTTGGGACTCCATTGAGGTCTATGGGGGAAAAACCGAATATGCCCAATTAAAAACTAGAAAGAAGCTATCTGTGAAGTTGTGTTTTGATGTGTGGATTCATGTCCAAGAGGTAAACCTATGATTCAGCAGGTTGGAAACACTCTCTTTGGAGCACATGCAAAGGACATTTGAAAGCCTATTGAGGCCTATGGGTAAAAACTGAATATCCTCAGATAAAAACTAGAAAGAATCTATCTGTGAAACTGCCTTGTGATATGTGGATTCATCTCACAGAGTTAAACTTTTTGTCTTAGTTTAAAGGTTGGAAACACTCTTTTTGGGGGAATCTCTGAAGGGAAATTTGGGAGCCCATTGAGGCATATGGGAAAAATAAAACATCTCCAGATAAAAGCTAGAAAGAAATATTCTTTGAATCAGATTTGTGATGTGTGGATTCATCGAACAGAGTTACACCTTTCTTTTCATTAAGCAGGTTGAACACACTCTGTTTGGAGAATCTGTGAAGGGACATTGGGGAGACCATTGAAGCCTCTCAGGGAAAACAGAATATGCCCAGAACAAAACAAGAAGGAAATAATCTGTGAAAATGCTTTGTGATGTGTGGAGTTATCTGACAGAGTTAACCATTTCTTTTGATTCGGTTGGTTGGACACATTCTTTCCGGAGAATATATGAAGGGACATTTCAAAAAGCTCCCCAATATCCCTTCACAGATTCTAGAGAAAAAGTGTTTCCCACATGCTGAATCAAAAAAGGCTTAGCTTTGTGAGATGAATCCACAAATTACAGAACAGTTTTATGGATAGCTTCCTTCTAGTTTTTATCTGGGGATATTCCATTTATTTACAGAGGCCTCAATTGGCTCCCAAGTGTCTTTTCACAGATTCTCCAAAAGAGTGTTTCCAACTTGCTGAATCAAAAGAAACTTTTATTTATTTATTTATTTATTTATTTATTTTTTTGAGACGAATATTCATATTTATTGGTTTGGTATTTTTCAGTGTTTATATACACATATATACACAGTATGTACAACATTGGTTTTTGTTGTTTTTGTTGGGGAATGAGTCCAAAACTGGGTTCACATTTTGCATAAAAAATTTTACAGCTTGCTTTTTTTCTTTTTTTGTGGTGAGAACATTTGAAATTTATTGTCTTAGCAATTTTGAAATACACAATACTTCATTGTTAACTACAGTCACCATGCTGTGCTGTAGATCTCAACAAAATGTATTCTTCCTGTCTCAACTAAAACATTGTACTCTTTGACAGCATTTCCCCATTCCTCTCACCCCCTCCAAAAACACCCATTCTTTTTATTTTATTTTATTTTATTTTATTTTTAATTATACTTTAAGTTTTAGGGTACATGTGCACATTGTGCAGGTTAGTTATATACGTATACATGTGCCATGCTGGTGCGCTGCACCCACTAACTCGTCATCTAGCATTAGGTATATCTCCCAATGCTATCCCTCCCCCCTCCCCCCACCCCACAACAGTCCCCAGAGTGTGATATTCCCCTTCCTGTGTCCATGTGATCTCATTGTTCAATTCCCACCTATGAGTGAGAATATGCGGCGTTTGGTTTTTTGTTCTTGCGATAGTTTACTGAGAATGATGGTTTCCAATTTCATCCATGTCCCTACAAAGGACATGAACTCATCATTTTTTATGGCTGCATAGTATTCCATGGTGTATATGTGCCACATTTTCTTAATCCAGTCTATCATTGTTGGACATTTGGGTTGGTTCCAAGTCTTTGCTATTGTGAATAATGCCGCAATAAACATACATGTGCATGTGTCTTTATAGCAGCATGATTTATAGTCCTTTGGGTATATACCCAGTAATGGGATTGCTGGGTCAAATGGTATTTCTAGTTCTAGATCCCTGAGGAATCGCCACACTGACTTCCACAATGGTTGAACTAGTTTACAGTCCCACCAACAGGGTAAAAGTGTTCCTATTTCTCCACATCCTCTCCAGCACCTGTTGTTTCCTGACTTTTTAATGATTGCCATTCTAACTGGTGTGAGATGATATCTCATAGTGGTTTTGATTTGCATTTCTCTGATGGCCAGTGATGACGAGCATTTTTTCATGTGTTTTTAGGCTGCATAAATGTCTTCTTTTGAGAAGTGTCTGTTCATATCCTTCGCCCACTTTTTGATGGGGTTGTTTGTTTTTTTCTTGTAAATTTGTTTGAGTTCATTGTAGATTCTGGATATTAGCCCTTTGTCAGATGAGTAGGTTGCGAAAATTTTCTCCCATGTTGTAGGTTGCCTGTTCACTCTGATGGTAGTTTCTTTTGCTGTGCAGAAGCTCTTTAGTTTAATTAGATCCCATTTGTCAATTTTGTCTTTTGTTGCCATTGCTTTTGGTGTTTTGGAGATGAAGTCCTTGCCCACGCCTATGTCCTGAATGGTAATGCCTAGGTTTTCTTCTAGGGTTTTTATGGTTTTAGGTCTAATGTTTAAATCTTTCATCCATCTTGAATTGATTTTTGTATAAGGTGTAAGAAAGGGATCCAGTTTCAGCTTTCTACATATGGCTAGCCAGTTTTCCCAGAACCATTTATTAAATAGGGAATCCTTTCCCCATTGCTTGTTTTTCTCAGGTTTGTCAAAGATCAGATAGTTGTAGGTATGCGGCGTTATTTCTGAGGGCTCTGTTCTGTTCCATTGATCTATATCTCTGTTTTGGTATCAGTACCATGCTGTTTTTGTTACTGTAGCCTTGTAGTATAGTTTGAAGTCAGGTAGTGTGATGCCTCCAGCTTTGTTCTTTTGGCTTAGGATTGACTTGGCAATGCGGGCTCTTTTTTGGTTCTATATGAACTTTAAAGCAGTTTTTTCCAATTCTGTGAAGAAAGTCATTGGTAGCTTGATGGGGATGGCATTGAATCTGTAAATGACCTTGGGCAGTATGGCCATTTTCACGATATTGATTCTTCCTACCCATGAGCATGGAATATTCTTCCATTTGTTTGTATCCACTTTTATTTCCTTGAGCAGTGGTTTGTAGTTCTCCTTGAAGAGGTCCTTCACATCCCTTGTAAGTTGGATTCCTGGGTATTTTATTCTCTTTGAAGCAATTGTGAATGGGAGTTCACTCATGATTTGGCTCTCTGTTTGTCTGTTGTTGGTGTATGAGAATGCTTGTGATTTTTGTACACTGATTTTGTATCCTGAGACTTTGCTGAATTTGCTTATCAGCTTAAGGAGATTTTGGGCTGAGACAATGGGGTTTTCTAGATAAACAATCATGTCGTCTGCAAACAGGGACAATTTGACTTCCTCTTTTCCTAATTGAATACCCTTTATTTCCTTCTCCTGCCTGATTGCCCTGGCCAGAACTTCCAACACTATGTTGAATAGGAGCGGTGAGAGAGGGCATCCCTGTCTTGTGCCAGTTTTCAAAGGGAATGCTTCCAGTTTTTGCCCATTCACTATGATATTGGCTGTGGGTTTGTCATAGATAGCTCTTATTATTTTGAAATACGTCCCATCAATACCTAATTTATTGAGAGTTTTTAGCATGAAGGGTTGTTGAATTTTGTCAAAGGCTTTTTCTGCATCTATTGAGATAATCATGTGGTTTTTGTCTTTGGCTCTGTTTATATGCTGGATTACATTTATTGATTTGTGTATATTGAACCAGCCTTGCATCCCAGGGATGAAGCCCACTTGATCATGGTGGATAAGCTTTTTGATTTGCTGCTGGATTCAGTTTGCCAGTATTTTATTGAGGATTTTTGCATCAATGTTCATCAAGGATATTGGTCTAAAATTCTCTTTTTTGGTTGTGTCTCTGCCCGGCTTTGGTATCAGAATGATGCTGGCCTCATAAAATGAGTTAGGGAGGATTCCCTCTTTTTCTATTGATTGGAATAGTTTCAGAAGCAATGGTACCAGTTCCTCCTTGTACCTCTGGTAGAATTCGGCTGTGAATCCATCGGGTCCTGGACTGTTTTTGGTTGGTAAACTATTGATTATTGCCACAATTTCAGCTCCTGTTATTGGTCTATTCAGAGATTCAACTTCTTCCTGGTTTAGTCTTGGGAGAGTGTATGTGTCGAGGAATTTATCCATTTCTTCTAGATTTTCTAGTTTATTTGTGTAGAGGTGTTTGTAGTATTCTCTGATGGTAGTTTGTATTTCTGTGGGATTGGTAGTGATATCCCCTTTATCATTTTTTATTGTGTCTATTTGATTCTTCTCTCTTTTTTTCTTTATTAGTCTTGCTAGCGGTCTATCAGTTTTGTTGATCCTTTCAAAAAACCAGCTCCTGGATTCATTGATTTTTTGAAGGGTTTTTTGTGTCTCTATTTCCTTCAGTTCTGCTCTGATTTTAGTTATTTCTTGCCTTCTGCTAGCTTTTGAATTTGTTTGCTCTTGCTTTTGTAGTTCTTTTAATTGTGATGTTAGGGTGTCAATTTTGGATCTTTCCTGCTTTCTCTTGTGGGCATTTAGTGCTATAAATTTCCCTCTACACACTGCTTTGAATGCATCCCAGAGATTCTGGTATGTTGTGTCTTTGTTCTCGTTGGTTTCAAAGAACATCTTTATTTCTGCCTTCATTTCGTTATGTACCCAGTAGTCATTTAGGAGCAGGTTGTTCAGTTTCCATGTAGTTGAGTGGCTTTGAGTGAGATTTTTAATCCTGAGTTCTAGTTTGATTGCACTGTGGTCTGAGAGATAGTTTGTTATAATTTCTGTTCTTTTACATTTGCTGAGGAGAGCTTTACTTCCCAGTGTGTGGTCAATGTTGGAATAGGTGTGGTGTGGTGCTGAAAAAAATGTATATTCTGTTGATTTGGGGTGGAGAGTTCTGTAGATGTCTATTAGGTCTGCTTGGTGCAGAGCTGAGTTCAATTCCTGGGTATCCTTGTTGACTTTCTGTCTCATTGATCTGTCTAATGTTGACAGTGGGGTGTTAAAGTCTCCCATTATTAATGTGTGGGAGTCTAAGTCTCTTTGTAGGTCACTGAGGACTTGCTTTATGAATCTGGGTGCTCCTGTATTGGGTGCATATATATTTAGGATAGTTATCTCCTCTTGTTGAATTGATCCCTTTACCATTATGTAATGGCCTTTTTTGTCTCTTTTGATCTTTGTTTGTTTAAAGTCTGTTTGATCAGAGACTAGGATTGCAACCCCTGCCTTTTTTTGTTTTCCATTGGCTTGGTAGATCTTCCTCCATCCTTTTATTTTGAGCCTATGTGTGTCTCTGCACGTGAGATGGGTTTCCTGAATACAGCACACTGATGGGTCTTGACTCTTTATCCAACTTGCCAGTCTGTGTCTTTTAATTGGAGAATTTAGTCCATTTACGTTTAAAGTCAATATTGTTATGTGTGAATTTGATCCTGTCATTATGATGTTAGCTGGTGATTTTGCTCATTAGTTGATGCAGTTTCTTCCTAGTCTCGATGGTCTTTACATTTTGGCATGATTTTGCAGCGGCTGGTACCGGTTGTTCCTTTCCATGTTTAGCGCTTCCTTCAGGAGCTCTTTTAGGGCAGGCCTGGTGGTGACAAAATCGCTCAGCATTTGCTTGTCTGTAAAGTATTTTATTCCTTCTTCACTTATGAAGCTTAGTTTGGCTGGATATGAAATTCTGGGTTGAAAATTCTTTTCTTTAAGAATGTTGAATATTGGCCCCCACTCTCTTCTGGCCTGTAGGGTTTCTGCCGAGAAA
Organism: Gorilla gorilla gorilla; assembly: GCF_029281585.2. Taxonomy (NCBI): domain Eukaryota; kingdom Metazoa; phylum Chordata; class Mammalia; order Primates; family Hominidae; genus Gorilla; species Gorilla gorilla. The sequence continues at coordinate 77,818,975 of NC_073231.2, read as the reverse complement.
TCTGCTGTTATTCTGATGGGCTTCCCTTTGTGGGTAACCCGACCTTTCTCTCTGGCTGCCCTTAACATTTTTTCCTTCATTTCAACTTTGGTGAATCTGACAATTATGTGTCTTGGAGTTGCTCTTCTCGAGGAGTATCTTTGTGGCGTTCTCTGTATTTCCTGAATCTGAATGTTGGCCTGCCTTGCTAGATTGGGGAAGTTCTCCTGGATAATACCCTGCAGAGTGTTTTCTAACTTGGTTCCATTCTCCCCATCACTTTCAAGTACACCAATCAGACGTAGATTTGGTCTTTTCACATAGTCCCATATTTCTTGGAGGCTTTGTTCATTTCTTTTTATTCTTTTTTCTCTAAACTTTCTTTCTTGCTTCATTTCATTCATTTCATCTTCCATCACTGATACCCTTTCTTCCAGTTGACAGCATCGCATCCTGAGGCTTCTGCATTCTTCACGTAGTTCTCGAGCCTTGGCTTTCAGCTCCATCAGCTCCTTTAAGCACTTCTCTGTATTGGTTATTCTAGTTATATATTCATCTAAATTTTCTTCAAAGTTTTTAACTTCTTTGACTCTGGTTACAATTTCCTCCTGTAGCTCGTCGTTTGATCTTCTGAAGCCTTCTTCTCCCAACTTGTCAAAGTCATTCTCCGTCCAGCTTTGTTCCATTGCTGGTGATGAACTGCATTCCTTTGGAGGAGGAGAGGTGCTCTGTTTTTAGAGTGAGCAGTTTTTCTGCTCTGTTTTTTCCCCATCTTTGTGGTTTTATCTACACTTTGTCTTTGATGATGGTGATGTACAGATGGATTTTTGGTGTGGATGTCCTTTCTGTTTGTTAGTTTTCCTTCTAACAGACAGGACCCACAGCTGCAGGTCTGTTGGAGTTTGTCTAAGAAACTTCTTTGTGATGTGTACATTCAACTCAGAGAGTTGAACCTTTCTTTGATAAAGCAGTTTTAAAACACTCTTTTTGTAGAATCTGCAAAAGGATATTTGGAGCACTTTGAGGCCTATGGTAGAAAAGAAAATATCCTCACATAAAAACTAGACAGAAGTATTCTCAGAAAGTTATTTGTGATGTGTGCATTCAACTCACAGAGTTGAACCTTCCTTTTCATAGAGCTTTTTTGAAACACCCTTTTTGTAGAATCTGCAAGTTGATGTTTTTAATGCTTTGAGGTCTCTGGTGGAAAAGGAAATATCTTCACATAAAGAGTAGACAGAAGCATTCTCAGAAACTTCCTTGTGATGTGTGCATTCAACTCACAGAGTTGAATATTTCTTTTGATAGAGCAGTTTTGAAACAGTCTTTTTGTAGAATCTGCAAGAGGATGCTTGGAGCAATCGGGGGCATATGGTGGAAAAAGAAATATCTTCACATAAAAACTAGACAGAAGCATTCTCAGAAAGTTATTTGTGATGTGTGCTTCCAACTCACAGAGTTCAACCTTCCTTTTCATAGAGCTGTTTTGAAACACTCTTTATGTAGAATCTGCATGTTGATGTTTTTATTGCTTTAAGGAATCTGGTGGAAAAGGAAATATCTTCATATAAAAAGTAGACAGAAGCATTCTCAGAAACTTTTGTGATGTGTGCATTCAACTCTCAGAGCTGCACCTTTCTTTTGATAGAGCAGTTTTGAAACACTCTTTTTGTAGTATCCACAAGTGGACATTTGGAGGGCTTTGAGGCGTATGTTGGAAAAGAAAATATCTTCAAATAAAAAGTAGACAGAAGCTTTCTAAGAAACTTTTGTGTGACATGTGCATTCAACTCAAAGAATTGAACTTTTCTTTTGATAGAGTAGTTTTGAAACACTCTTTTTGTAGAATCTGCAAGTAGATATTTGGAGCGCTTTGCAGCCTGTGGTGGAAAAGGAAATGTCCTCTCAGAAAAACCAGACAAAACCATTCTCAGAAATTTCTTTGTGATGTGTGCATTCAACTCACAGAGTTGAACCTTCCTTTTGATAGAGCAGTTTTGAAACACTCTTTTTGTACAATCTGCAAGTAGATATTTTGAGCCCTTTGTGGCCTCTGGAGGAAAAGGAAATATCTTCTCATAAAAACTAGACAGAAGCATTCTCAGAAATTTCTTTTTGATGTATGCATTCAACTCAGAGCATTGAACATTCTTTTTGATAGAGCAGTTTTGAAACACTCTTTTTGTAGTATCTGCAGGTAGATATTTGGAGCGCTTTGTGGCCTCTGGTGGAAAAGGAAACATCCTCTCATAAAAACGGACAGAAGCATTCTCAGAAACTTCTTTGTGATATGTGCATTCAACTCACAGAGATGAACCTTCCTTTTGATAGAGCAGTTTTGATACCGTCTTTTTGTGGAATCTGCAAGTGGATATTTGGATTGCTTTGTGGCCTATGGTGGAAAAGGATATATCTTCACATAAAAACTAGACAGAAGCATCCTCAGAAACTTCTCTGTGAAGTGCGCTTTCCACTCACAGTGTTGAACCTTCCTTTTGATAGAGCAGTTTTGAAACAGTCTTTTTGTAGAATCTGCAAATGGATATTTGGAGTGCTTTTAGGCATAATGTGGAAAAGGAATTATCTTCACTTAAAAACTGCACAGAAGTATTCTCAGAAAGTCCTTTGTGATGTGTGCATTCAACTCACAGAGTTGAACCTGTCTTTTGAACGAGCAGTTTTGAAACCCTCTTTTTGTAGGATCTGTAAGTGGATATTTGGAGAGCTTTGAGGACTATGGTGGAAAAGGAAATATCCTCTCATAAAAACTAGACAGAAGCTTTTTCAGAAGCTTCTTTGTGATGTGTGCATTCAACTCACAGAGTTGAACCTTTTTTTTTCATCGAGCAGATTTGAAAAACTCTTTTTGTACAATCTGCAAGTGGTTATTTGGATCAATTTTAGGCCTACTGTGTAAAAGGGAATATCTTCACTTAAAAACTAGACAGAAGCATTCTCAGAAACTCCTTTTTGACGTGTGCATTCATCTCACAGAGTTGAACATTTCTCTTGATAGAGGAGTTTTGAAACACTCTCTTTGTAGAATCTGCAAGTGCATATTTGGAGCGCTTTGATGCCTATGGTAGAAAAGGAAATATCCTCACACTATAACTAGAAAGAAGGATTCTCAGAAACTTCTTTGTGATGTGTGCACTCAGCTCACAGAGTTGAACCTTTCCATTGAGTGAACAGTTTTGAAGCACTCCTTTGAAGAATGTGCAAGTGTATATTTAGAGCGCTTTGTGGCCTCTGGTGGAAAAGGAATATCTTCACATAAAAACTAGACAGAAGCATTCTCGGGAACTTCTTGGTGATGAGTGCATCGAACCCGGGGAGTTGAACCTTTCCTTTCATTGAGCAGTTTTGAAACACTCTTTATGTAGAATCTGCAAGTGGATATTTGGAGAGCTTTGAGGCCTATGGTGGAAAAGGAAATAGCCACACATAAAAACTAGATGGAAGCATTCTCAGGAAATTTTTTGTGATGTGTGCATTCAACTCACGGTGTTGAACCTTTCTTTTTACAGAGCAGTTTCAAACACTCTTTTTGTAGAATCTGCAAGTGGATATTTGGAGACCTCTGAGGCCTACGGTAGAAAAGGAAAATCTTCACATAAAAACTAGACAGAAGCATTCTCAGGAACTTCTTTGTGATGTGTGCATTCAAATCACAGAATTGAACCTTTCTTCTCACAGAGCTGTTTTGAAACACAATTTTTATAGAATCTCCAAGTGGATATTTGGAGCGCTTTGAGGTCTGTTGTAGAAAAAGAAATACCTTCACATAAATATAGAGAGAAACATTGTCAGAAACTTTTTGTTATGTGTGCATTCAACTCACAGAGTTGAACGTTTCTTTTGATAGAGAAGTTTTGAAGTACTCTTTTTGTAGAGTCTGCAAGTTTATATTTGGAGCGCTTTGTGGCCTATGGTGGAAAAGGAAATATCTTCACCTACAAAGTAGACAGGAGCATTTTCAGAAACTTCTTTGTGCTATGTGCATTCATCCCACAGAGTTGAACCTTAATTTTGATAGAACTCTTTTGAAACTCTCTTTTTGTAGAATCTGCAAGAGGATGTTTGGAGCACTTTGAGGCCTATGGTGGAAAAGTAAATATATTCACATAAAAACTAGACAGAAGCATTCTCAGAAACTTCTTTGTGATGTGTGCATTCAACTCACAGTGTTGAAACTTTCCTTTGATTGAGCAGTTTTGAAGCACTCTTTTTGAAGACTCTACAAGTGGATATTTGGGATGATTGGTAGCTTATGGTGTAAAAGTAAATATCTTCACATAAAAATTATATGGAAGCATTCTCAGAAACTTCATTGTGTTGTGGGCATTCAACTCACAGAGTTGAACTTTTCTTTAGATAGATCAGTTTTGAAGCAGTCTTTTTGTAGAATCTGCACGTGGATATTTGGAGCACTTTGAGGCCTATGATGGAAAAGGAAAAGGAAATATTCTCACATACAAACTAGAAAGAAGCATTCTCAGAAACTTCTTTGTGATGTGTGCATTCAACTGAAAGAGTTGAACCATCCTTTTGACAGAGCAGCTTTGAAACACTCCTTCTGTAGAATCTGCAAGTGGATATTTGGAGTGCTTTGAGGCCTATGGTGGAAAAGGATATATCTTCACATAAAAACTAGACAGAGTCATTCTCAGAAACTTCTTTGTGATGTGTGCCTTCAACTCACAGGGTTGAACTTTTTTTCTGATAGAGCAGTTTTGAAACACTCTTTTTGGAGAATCTGCAGGTGGATATTTGGATCCCTTTGAGGTCTATGATGGAAAAGGGAATATGTTCATGTAAAACCTAGACAGAAGCATTCTCAGGAACTTTGTGATTTGTGAGTTGAACTCACAGAGTTGAAACTTTGTTTTGATAAACTGGTTTTGAAACACTCGTTTTGTGGAACCTGCAAGTGGATATTTGGAGGGCTTTGAAGCCTAGGGTGGACAAGGAAATATCCTCACATAAAAACTAGACAGGAACTACTCTGTGATGTGTACATTCTACTCAAAGAGTACAGTCCTTCTTTTGATAGAGCAGTTTTGAAACAGTTTTTTCATAGAACCTGCAAGTGGATATTTGGAGTGCTTAGAGGTCTATATTGGAAAACGAAATATCCTCACTTAGAAAGTAGACAGAAGCATTCTTAGAAAATTCTCTGTGATCCGTACCTTCAGCTCACAGAGTTGAACATTCCTTTAGATAGAGTGGTTTTGAAACACTCTTTTTTTAAAATCTGCAATTGGATAGTTGGAGAGTTTTGAGGCCTATTGTGGAAAAGGAAATATCCTCACATACACAGTAGACAGAAGGATTCTCAGAAACTTTTTTGTGACGTGCACATTCAACTAAAAGAGTTGAAACTTCCTTTTGATAGAGCAGTTTTGAAACACTCTCTTTCTGTAGAATCTGCATGTGGATATTTGGAGTGCTTTGAGGCCTGTAGTGGAAAAGGAAATATCTTCACATCAAAGCTAGACAGAAGCATTCTCAGAAACTTCTTTGAGATGTGTGCATTAAACTCACAGAGTGTAAACTCTCTTTTGATAGAGCAGATTTGAAACACTCTTTTTGTAGGATCTGCAAGTGGATATTTGGAGTGCTTTGAGGCCTATTGTGGAAAAGGAAATATCCTCATACACAAACTAGTCAGAAGCAATCTCAGAAACTTCTTTGTGATGTGTGCATTCAACTCAGAGTGTTGAACCTTAATTTTGATAGAGCAGTTTTGAAACACTCTTTTTGTAGAATCTGCAAGTGGATATTTGGAGTGCTTTGAGGCCTATGGTGGAAAAGGAAATATCTAACACATAAAAATTAGACAGAAGCAATCTCAGAAACTTCTTTGTGATGTGTGCATTGAACTCACAGAGTTGAACCTTAATTTTGATAAAGCTGTTTTGACACACTCTTTTTGAAGAATCTGAAAGGGGATGCTTGGAGCGTTTTGAGGCTTATGATGGAAAAGGAAATATCTTTGCATAAAAACTAGAGAGAAACATTCTCAGAAACTTCTCTGTGATATGAGCATTCAATTCACAGACTTGAAATTTTCTTTTGATAGAGTAGTTTTGAAACCCTCATTTTGTAGAATCTGCAAGTGAATATTTGGAGCGCTTTGAGGCCTATGGTTGAAAAGGAAATATCTTCACATAAAAACTAGACAGAAGCATTCTCAGAAACTTCTTTCTGATGTGTGCTTTCAACTCACAGAGTTGAACCTTTCTTTTGATAGAGCAATTTTGAAACACTCTTTTTGTAAAATCTGCAAGTGGATTTTTGGAGCTCTTTGAGGCCCATGGTGGAAAAGAAAATATCTTCACATAAAAACTAGACAGAAGCATTCTCAGAAACTTCTTTGTGATGTGTACATTCAACTCACGGAGTTGAACCTCCTTTTAATAGGGCAGTTTTGAAACACTCTTTTTGTAGAATCTGCAAGAGGATATCTGGAGTGCTTTGAGACCTATGTTGAAAAAGGAAATATCTTCACCCAAAAACTAGAAAGAAGCATCCTCCAAAACTTCTGTGTGATGTGTGCATTCAACTCACAGATTTGAATTTTCCTTTGATTCATCCGTTATGAAACACTCTTTATGTGGAATCTGCAAGTGGATACCTGGAGCGCTTTGAGGCATACATTGGAAAAGGAAATATCTTAACATAAAAACTAGACAGAAGCATTCTCAGAAATTTCCTTTGATGTGTGCGTTCAACTCATAGAGTTGAAACTTTCTTTTGGTAGAGCAGATTTGAAAGACTCTTTTTGAACAATCTTCAACTACATTTGGAGTGCTTTGAGGCCTACGGTGGAAAAGAAAATATCTTCACTTAAAAACTAGACAGAAGCCTTCTCAGAAACTTCTTTGTGATGTGTGCATTCAACACACAGAGTTGACTCTTTCTTTTGACAGAGAAGTTTGGAAACACTCTTTTTGAAGAATCTGCAGGGGGAGATTTGGATCGCGTTGAGGCCTATGGTGGGAAAGGAAATATCCTCACATAAAAACTAGACAGAAACACTCTCAGAAACTTATTTGTGATGTGTGCATTCAACTCACAGAGTTGAAGCTTTCTTTTGATAGAGCAGCTTTGAAACCCACTTTTTGTAGAATCTGCAAGTGGATATTTGGAGACCTCTGAAGTCTATGGTGGAAAACGAAATATCTTCACATAAAATGTAGACAGAAGCATTCTCAGAAACCTCTTTGGGATCTGTGCATTCAACTCACAGAGTTGAACCTTTCTTTGATTAAGCAGTTTTATCACACTCTTTTTTTAGAATCTTCAAGTTGATATTCGGAGCGCTATGAGGCCTATGATGGAAAAGGAAATATCCTCACATAAAAACTAGACAGAAGCACTCTCAGAAATTTCTTTGTGATGTGGGCATTCAACTAACAAAGTTCAACCTTTCTTTTGATAGAGAAGGTTTGAAACACTCTTTTTGAAGAATCTGCAATAGGATGTTTTTGGCGCTTTGAGGTCTATTATGGAAAATTAAATATCTTCACATAAAATATAGAAAGAAACATTCTCAGAAACTTCTTTGTGAAGTTTGCATTCAACTCACAGAGTTGAACCTTCGTTTTGATAGAGCAGTTTTGAAACACTCTTTTTGTAGGATCTGCAAGTGGATATTTGAGTGCTTTGTGGCCAATGTTGCAAAAGGAAATATCTTCAGAAATAAACTAGACAGAAGTATTCTCAGAAACTTCTTTGTGATGAGTGCATTCAACTCAAACAGGTGAAATGTTCTTTTGATAGGGCACTTTTGAAACAGTCTTTTTGTAGAATCTGCATGTGGATATTTGGAGTGCTTTGAGGCGTATGGTGGAAAAGGAAATATCCTAGCATAAAAACTAGACAGAAGCATTCTCAGAAACTTCTTTGTGATGTGTGCATTAACTCACAGAGTTGAACGTTCCATTTGATACAGCAGCATTGCAACCCTGTTTTTGAAGAATCTGCAATGGGATGATTTTAGCGCTTTGAGGCCTATGGTGGAAAAGGAAATATCTTCACATAAAGCTAGACAAAAGCATTGTCAGAAACTTCTTTTTGATGTGTGCATTCAACTCGCAGAGTTGAACCTTTCCTTTGACTGAGCAGTTTTGAAACACACTTTTTCTAGAATCTGAAAGAGGACATTTGGAGCACTTTGATGCCTAAGGTGGAAAAGGAAGTATCTTCACATAAAAACTTGACAGAAGTATTCTCAGAGACTTCTTTGTGATGTTTGCATTCAGTTCACAGAGTTGGCCTTCCTTTCGACAGAGCAGTTTTGAAACACTCTTTTTGTAGAATCTGCAAGTGGATATTTGGAGCGTTTTGAGGCCTATGTTGGAAAAGAAAATATCCTCTCATAAAAGCTAGACAGAAACATTCTCAGAAACTACTTTGTGACGTGTGCATTCAACTCACAGAGTTGAATCTTTCTTTTGCTAGAATAGTTTTAAAACACTTTTTTTGTAGAATCTACAAGTGTATATTTGGAGTGCTTTGAGGCCTTTGGTGGAAAAGGAAATATCCTCACATAAAAACTAGACAGAAGAATGCACACAAACTTCTTTGTTATGTGTGCGTTCAACTCATAGAGTTGAATCTTCCTATTGATAGAGCAGTTTTGAAACACTCTTTATGTAGAATCTGCAACTGGATATTTGGAGCACTTTGAGGACTATTGTGGAAAAAAAAATCCTCACATAAAAAGTAGACAGAAGAATTCTCAGAAACTTATTTGTGATGTATGCATTCTACTCATAGAGTTGAACCTTCCTTTTGATAGAGCGCTTTTGAAACATACTTTTTGTAGGACCTGCAAGTGGATATTTGGAGTGATTTGAGGTTTATGTTGGAAAAGGAAATATCCTCACATAAAAAGTATACAGCTGGATTCTCAGAAACATCTTTCTGATGTGTACATTCAACTCACAGAGTTGAGCCTTCCTTTTGATAGAGCAGTTTTGAAACACTCTTTTTGAAGAATCTACAAGTGGATATTTTGAGCCTTTCGAGGACAATGCTGGAAAAGTAGATATCCTCACATAAAAAGTAGACAGAGGAATTCTCAGAAACTTCTTTGGGATGTGTGCATTCAACTCACACAGTTGAGCCTTCCTTTTGATAGAGGAGTTTTGAAACACTCTTTTTGTAGAATCTGCAAGTGGACATTTGGAGCGCTTTGAGGCCTATGGTGAAAATGGAAATATCCTAAATTAAAAACTAGACAGGAGCGTTCCGAGAAACTTATTTGTGATGTGTGCATTCAACTCACAGGGTTGAACATTCTTTTTTATAGAGCAGTTTTGAAACATTCTTTTTGTGGAATCTGCAAGTGGATATTTGGAGCATTTAGAGGCCTATGGAGGAAAAGGAAATATCTTCACATAAGAACTCAACAGAAGCATTCTCAGAAACTACTTTGTGATGAGTGCATTCAGCTCACAGAGTTGAACCTTTCTTTAGATAGAGCGGGTTTAAACAGTCTTTTTGTAGAATATGCAAGTGGATATTAGGAGCACTTTGAAGCCTATGGTGGAAAAGGAAATATCTTCACATAAAAAATAGGTAGAAGCCTTCTCAGAAACTTCTTTGTGCTGAGTGCATTCAACTCACAGAGTTGAAACTTTCTTTTGATAGAGCAGTTTTTAAACACTCTTTTTGTAGAATCTGCAAGTGGATATTAGGAGCGCTTTGAGGTATAAGGTGGAAAAGGAAATATCTTCACATAAAAACTAGGCAGAAGTATTCCCATAAACTTCTTTGTGATGTGGGCATTCAACTCACAGAGTTGAACTTTCCTTTTGAAAGATCAGTTTTGAAACACTGTTTTTTTGTAGAATTTTCAACTGGATATTTGGAATCCTTTAGGCCAACGGTGGAAAAGGAAATATCTTCACTTAAAAACTAGACAGAAGCACTCTCAGAAACTTCTTTGCGATGAGTGCATTGAACTCTCAGAGTTGAACCTTTCTTTTGATAGAGCAGTTTTGAAACACTCTTTTTGCAGAATCTGGAAGTGGATATTTGGAGTGCTTTAGGGCCTATGATGGAAAAGGAAATATGCTCACGTAAAAACTAGACTGAAGCATTCTCAGTACCTTCTTTGTGACGTTTGCATTCAACTCACAGAGTTGAACCTTCCTTTTGATAGAGCAGTTTTGAAACACTCTTTTTGTAAAATCTGCAAGTGGATATTTTTAGCTCTTTGAGGTCTATGGTGGAAAACAAAATATCCTCTCATAAAAACTAGTCAGAAGCATTCTCAGAAACATCTTTGTTATTTGTGAATTCAACTCACAGAGTTGAACCTTCCTTTTGATAGAGCAGTTTTGAAATACTCTTTTTTGTACAATTTTTAATTGGATATTTGGAGTGCTTTAGGCCAATGGTGGAATAGGAAATATCTTCACATAAAAACTAGACAGAAGCATTCTCAGAAACTTCTTTGTGATGCATACATTCAACTCACAGAGTTGAAATTTTCTTTCAATAGAGCAGTTTTGAAACACTCTTTTTCTAGAATCTGCAAGTAGATATTTGGAGAGCTTAGAGGCCTAGGATTGAAAAGGAAGTATATTAACATAAAAAGTAGACAGAAGCATTCTCAGAAACTTCTTTGTGATGAGTGCATTCCACTGTCAGAGTTGATCCTTTCTTTTGATAGAGCAGTTTTGAAACACTCTTTTTGTAGATTCTGCAAGTGGATATTTGGAGTGCTTTGAGGCCTAGGATTGGAAAGGAAGTATATTCACATAAAAACTAGACAGAAACATTCTCAGAAACCTCTTTATGTTGTGTATATTCTACTCACAGAGCTGTACTTCCCTAAGTTTGAGCAGTTTTGAAACACTCTGTTTGTAGAATCTGCAAGTGGATATTTGGAGAGCTTGGAGGCCTATGGTGGAAAAGGAAATATCTTCACAGAAAAACTAGACAGAAATATTCTCAGAAACTTCTTTGTGATGAGTGCATTCCACAAACAGAGTTGAACCTTTCTTTTGATAGAACAGTTTTGTAACACTCTTTTTGTGGATTCTGCATCTGCATATTTGGAGCGCATTGAGGCCTTTGGTGGAAAAGGTTGTGCCCTCACATTAAAAACCAGACAAAAGCATTCTCAAAAACATCTTCGTGTTGTGTGCATTCCACTCACAGAGTCGATCCTTTCCTTTGGTTGAGAAGTTTTGAAACACGCTTTTTGTAGAATCTGCAAGTGGATATTTGGAGTGCTGTGAGGCCTATCATGGAAAAGAAATATCTTCACATAAAAATAAGACAGAAGCATTCTCAGAAACTTCTTTGTGATGTGTGCATTCAAGACACAGAGTTGAAACTTTCTTTTGATACAGCAGCTTTGAAACACTCTTTTTGTAGAATCTGCTAATGCATATTTTGATCCCTGTTAGGCCTTCGTTGGAAACGGGAATATCTTCACATAAAAAGGAGACAGAAGCATTCTCAGAAACTTCTCTGTGTTTTTTGCATTCAACTCATAGAGTTGAAACTTTCCTTTGATTGAGCAGTTTTGAAACAATCTTTTTGTAGAATCTGCAAGTGGATATTTGGAGCACTTTGAGGCCTATGGTGGAAAAGGAAATATATTCACATAAAAACTAGACAGAAGCATTCTCAGAAACTTCTTTGTGATGTGGGCATTAAATGCACAGAGTTGAAATTTTATTTTGACACAGCAGTTTTGAAACACTCTTTTTGCAACATCTGCAAGTGGATATTTGGAGCGCTTTGAGGCCTATGGTGGAAAAGGAAATATCTTCACATAAAAACTAGAAGAAGCATTCTCAGAAACTTCTTTGTGATGTGTGCATTCAACTCGCAGAGCTGCACCTTTCTTTTGATAGATCAGTTTTGAAACAGTCTTTTTGTAGAATCTACAAGTGGACATTTGGAGCGCTGTGAGGCCTATGGTGCAAAAGGAAATATCTTCATATAAAAACTAGAATGAAGCATTCTCAGAACCTAGTTTGTGATGTTTGCATTTAACTTACAGAGTTGAACATTCCTTTTGACAGAGCAGTTTTGAAACACTTTTTTTGGAGAATCTGCAAGTGGATACTTGTAGCGCTTTGAAGCCTTCATTGGAAACGCAAATATCTTAACATAAAAACTAGACAGAAGCATTCTCAGAAACTACTTTGTGATGTGTGCATTCAATTCACAGAGTTGAACCTTCCTTTTGATAGAGCAGTTTTGAAACACTCTTTTTGTAGAATCTGCAAGTGGATATTTGGAGTGCTTTGAGGCCTATGGTGGAAAAGGAAATATATCTTCACATAAAAACTAGACAGAGTCATTCTCAGAAACTTCTTCGTGATGTGTGCATTCAACTCACAGGGTTGAACTTTTCTTCTGATAGAGCAGTTTTGAAACACTCTTTTTGGAGAATCTGCAAGTGGATATTTGGATCGCTTTGAGGTCTATGATGGAAAAGGGAATATGTTCATATAAAACCTAGACAGAAGCATTCTCAGGAACTTCTTTGTGATGTGTGCATTCAACCCACAGTGTTAAAACTTTCCTTTGATTTAACAGTTTTGAAGCACTCTTTTTGAAGAATCTACAAGTGGATATTTGGGATGATTGGCAGCTTATGGTGTAAAAGTAAATATCTTCACATAAAAATTAGACAGAAGCATTCTCAAAAACTTCATTGTGTTGTGTGCATTCAACTCACAGAGTTGAACTTTTCTTTAGATAGATCAGTTTTGAAACAGTCTTTTTGTAGAATCTGCAAGTGGATCATTTGGAGGGCTTTGAGGCCTATGATGGAAAAGGAAATATTCTCACATACAAACTAGAAAGAAGCATTCTCAGAAACTTCTTTGTGATGTGTGCATTCAACTGAGACAGTTAAATCTTTCTTTTGAAAGAGCAGTTTTGAAACACTGTTTTTATAGAGTCTGCAAGTGGAATTTTGGAGTGCTTTGAAACTTTGGTGGAAAAGGAAATATCTTCACATGAAAACTAGACAGAAGCACTCTCAGAAGCTTCTTTGTGATGTCTGCATTCAACACACAGAGATGAAACTTCCTTTTGACAGAGCAGTTTTGAAACACTTTTTTTCCTTTTTCTTTTCTTTTCTTTTTTTTAATTAATTAATTAATTAATTTATTTATTTTTATTATTATACTTTAAGTTTTAGGGAACATGTGCACATTGTGCAGGTTAGTTACATATGTATACATGTGCCATGCTGGTGTGCTGCACCCACCAACTCGTCATCCAGTATTAGGTATATCTCCCAATGCTATCCCTCCCCCCTCCCCCCACCCCACCACAGTCCCCAGAGTGTGATGTTCCCTTTTCTGTGTCCATGTGATCTCATTGTTCAATTCCCACCTATGAGTGAGAATATGCGGTGTTTGGTTTTTTGTTCTTGCGATAGTTTACTGAGAATGTTGATTTCCAATTTCATCCATGTCCCTACAAAGGACATGAATGCATCATTTTTTATGGCTGCATAGTATTCCATGGTGTATATGTGCCACATTTTCTTAATCCAGTCTATCATTGTTGGACATTTGGGTTATGAACAGACACTTCTCAAAAGAAGACATTTATGCAGCCAAAAAACACATGAAAAAATGCTCACCATCACTGGCCATCAGAGAAGTGCAAATCAAAACCACAATGAGATACCATCTCACACCAGTTAGAATGGCAATCATTAAAAAGTCAGGAAACAACAGGTGCTGGAGAGGATGTGGAGAAATAGGAACACTTTTACACTGTTGGTGGGACTGTAAACTAGTTCAACCATTGTGGAAGTCAGTGTGGCGATTCCTCAGGGATCTAGAACTAGAAATACCATTTGACCCAGCCATCCCATTACTGGGTATATACCCAAAGGACTATAAATCATGCTGCTATAAAGACACATGCACACGTATGTTTATTGTGGCATTATTCACAATAGCAAAGACTTGGAACCAACCCAAATGAAACACTCTTTTTGTAGAATCTGCAACTGGATATTTGTTTCCTTTGAGGCCTATGTTGAAAAAGGAAATATCTTCACATAAAAACTACACAAAAGCATTCTCTGAAACGTCCCTGTGATGTGTGCATTCAACTTACAGACTTGAACCTTTCTTTTCATAGAGCAGTTTTGGAGCCGTCTTTTTGTAGTATCTGCAACTGGATATTTGAAGCGCTTTGAGGCCTATGACGGAAATGCAAGTATCTTCACATAAAAACTAGACACAAGCATTCTCAGAAACTTGTTTGTGATGTGTGCATTCAACTAACAGAGTTGAACCTTTCTTTTGATAGAGCAGTTTTGAAACACTCTTTTTATAGAAACTGCAAGCGGACATTTGGAGGGATTTGCCGACTGTTGTGGAGAAGGAAATATCTTCAGATAGAAACTAGACAGAAGCATTATCAGAAACTTCTATGTGATGTGTGCATTCAACTCACAGAGTTGAACCTTCCTTTTGATAGAACAGTTTTGAAACACTTTTTGTAGAATTGGCAAGTGGGCATTTGGACTGCTTTGGTGCTTTTGGTGGAAACCGGAATATCTTCCCATAAAAACTGGACAGAAGCATTCTCAGAAACTTCTTTGTGACGTGTGCATTCAACTCACAGAGTTTAACCTTTCTTTTGATAGCGCAGTTATGAAAACCTCTTTTTGTAGGATTTGCAAGTGTATATTTAGAGCACTTAGAGGCCTATGGTAGAAAAGGAAATATCTTCACATAAAAACTAGACAGAAGCATTCTCAGAAACAACTTGGTGATGTTTTCATTCATCTCACAGAGTTGAACCTTCCTTTTGATAGAGCGGTTTAGAAACAATCTTTTTGTAGAATCTCTAAGTTGATTTTTGGACCGCTTTGTGGCATTCGGTAGGAAAGGGAATATCTTCATATAAAAAGTAGAAGGAAGCATTCCCAGAAACTACTTTATGATGTGGGCATTCAACTCACAGATTTGAACATTTTTTTTGGTACAGCAGTTTTGAAACACTCTTTTTGTAGAATCCGCAAGTGGATATTTGGAGGGCTTAGAGGCCTTCGGTGGAAATGGGAATATCTTCACATAAAAACTAGACAGAAGCATTCTCAGAAATTGCTTTGTGGTGTGTGAATTCAACTCACAGAGTTGAGCCTTCCTTTTGATAGAGCAGTTTTGAAACACTCTTTTTGTAGAATCTGAAGGCGGATATTTGGAGTGCTTTGAGGCCTTTGGTGGAAACGGGGATACCTGAACATAAAAACTAGACAGAAGCATTCTCAGAAACTTATTTGTGATGTGTGCATTCAACTCACAGAGTTGAAATTTTCTTTTGATAGAACAGATTTGAAACACTCTTTTTGGAACCTGCAATTTGATATTTGGTTTCCTTTGAGGCCTGTGTTTGAAAACAAAATACCCTCACAGAAGAACTAAACAGAAGCATTCTCAGAAACTTCTTTGGGATGTGTGCACTCAACTCACAGAGTTGAAACTTCCTTTTGATAGAGCACTTTTGAAACACTCTTTCTGTAGAATCTGAATGTGGATATTTGGAGGGCTTTAGGTCTTTTGTAGAAAAGGAAATATCTTCACATAAAAGCTGGGACAGAAGCATTCTCAGAAACTGCTTTGTGAAGTTTGAAATCAACTCACAGTGTCGAAACTTCCTTTTCATAGGGCAGTTTTCAAACCGCCTTTTTGTAGAATCTGCAAGTGGATATTTCGAGCACTTTGAGGCCTTCAATTGAAACGGGAATATCTTCACATAAAAACTAAAGAGAAGTATTCTCAGAAACTTCTTTGTGATGTGTGCATTCAACTCACAGAGTTGAAGATTTCGTTTGATAGAACAGTTTTGAAACAGTCTTTCTGTAGAATCTGCAAGTGGACATTTGGAGCGCTTTGATGCCTGTGGTGGAAAAGGAAGTATCTTCACATAAAAACTAGACAGAATCATTCTCAGAAACTACTTTGTGATGTGTGGATACAACTCACAGAGTTGAAACTTTCTTTTGATAGAGCAGTTTTGAAACAATCTTTTTGTAGAATCTGCAATGGACATTTGGAGCGCTTTGATGCCTAGGGTGAAAAAGGAAATATTTTCACATAAAAACTAGACAGAAGCATTCTCAGAAACTTCTTTGAGATGTTTGCATTCAACACACAGATTTGAACCTTCCTTTTCATAGAGCAGTTTTGAAATACTCTTTTTGTAGAATCTGCAAGTTTATATTTGGAGCGTTTGAGGCCTATGGTGGAAAAGGAAGTATCTTCACATAAAAAGTAGACAGAAGCATTTTCAGAAACTTTTTTGTGATGTGTGCATTCATTTGACAGAGTTGAACGTTTCTTTTCATAGAGCAGTTTTGAAACATTCTTTTTGTAGCATCTGCAAGTGGATATTTGGAGCGTTTGAGTCCTACGGTCGGAAAGAAAGTATCTTCACATAAAAAGTAGACAGAAGCATTCTCAGAAACTTGTTGGTGATCTGGGCATTCAACTAACAGAGTTGATCCTTTCTTTTGATAGAGAAGTTTTGAAACACTGTTTTTGTAGTATCTGCAAGTGGATATTTGGAGCTCTTTTAGGCCTATGGTGGAAAAGGGAATATCTTCACATAGAAACTAGAGAGAAGCATTCTCAGAAACTTCTTTGTGATGTGTGCATTCAACTCAGAGTGTTTAACATTTCTTTTTGATAGAGCAGTTTTCTAACACTCTTTTTTAGAATCTTCAAGTACGTATTTGGACCGCTTTGAGGCCTATGGTAGAAAAGGAAATATCTTCATATAAAAACTAGACAGAAGCATTCTCAGAAACTACATTGTGATATTTGCATTCATCTCACAGAGTTGAACCTTCCTTTTGATAGAGCAGTTTGGAAACATTCTTTTTGTAGAATCTGCAGGTGGATATTTGGAGGGCTTTAAGGCCTTCAGTGGAAACGGGAATATCTTCACATAAAAAC
The DNA here is from genome assembly GCF_029281585.2 of Gorilla gorilla gorilla. Taxonomy (NCBI): domain Eukaryota; kingdom Metazoa; phylum Chordata; class Mammalia; order Primates; family Hominidae; genus Gorilla; species Gorilla gorilla. The sequence goes on along the minus strand of NC_073231.2, from coordinate 77,802,029 downwards.
TAGACAGAAGCATTCTCAGAAACTACTTTGTGATGTGTGCATTCATCTCACAGAGTTGAACCCTTCTTTTCATAGAGCTGTTCTGAAACAACCTTTTTGTAGAATCTGCAAGTGGACATATGGAGCGCTTCGAAGATTGAGGTGGAAAAGGAATTATCTTCAAATAGAAACTAGACAGAAGTATTTTCAGAAACTTCTTTGTTATGTGTGCATTCAACTCAGAGTGTTGAACCTTCCTTTTGATAGAGCAGTTTTGAAACACACTTTTTGTATTATCTGCAAGTGGATATTTGGAGTGCTTTGAGGCCTTTGGTGGAAACGGGAATATCTTCACATGAAAACTAGACAGAAGCATTCTCAGAAACTTCTTCCTGATGTGTGCATTCAACTTACAGAGTTGAACTTTTCTTTTGATAGTGCAGTTTTGAAAAACTCTTTTTGTAATATCTGCAAGTGGATATTTGGAGCGCTGTGAGGCCTATGGTGGAAAAGAAAATGTCTCCACATTAAAACTAGACAGAAGCATACCCAGAAACTTCTTTCTGATGTGTGCATTCAACTCACAGAGTTGAACCTTTCTATTAATAGAGCAGTTTTGAAACACACGTTTTGTAGAATCTGCAAGTGTATATTTGGCTCCATTTGAGGCCTATGGTGAAAAAGGAAATATCTTCACATAAAAACTAGACACAAGTATTCTCAGAAACTACTTTTTGATGAGTGCATTCAACTCACAAATTTGAAATTTTCTTTTGATAGAGCAGTTTTGAAACACTCTTTTTGTAAAATCTGCAAGTGGATGTTTAGAGCAATTTCAGGCCTGTAGTGGAAAAGGAAATATCTTCACATTAAAACTAGACAGAATAATTCTCAGAAACTTCTTTGTGATGTGTGCATTCAACTCACAGTGTTGAACCTTTCTTTTGATAGAAAAGATTTGAAACACTCTTTTTCTAAAATCTGCAAGTGGATATATGATGCACTTTCAGTCCTACAGTGGAAACGGGAATATCTTCACATAGAAACTAGACAGAAGCATTCTCAGAAACTTCTTTGTGATGTGTGTATTCAACCGAGAGAGTTGAACCTATCTTTTCATAGAGCAGTTTTGAAGGAGTCTTTTTGTAGTATCTGCAATTGGATATTTGGAGCGCTTTGAGGCCTAGGGTGTAAAAGCAAGTATCTTCACATAGAAAGTAGACAGAAGCATTCTCAGAAACTTGTTTGTTATGTGTGCATTCAACTAACAGAGTTGAACCTTTCTTTGGATACAACAGTTTTGAAAATCTCCTTTTGTAGAATCTGCAAGTGGATATTTGGAGCTCTTTGAGGCCTATGGTGGAAACGAGAATATCTTCACATAACAACTACAAAGAAGTATTTTTAGAAAGTCCTTTTTGATTTGTGCATTCAACTCAGAGAGTTGAACCTTTCTTTTGATCGAGCGGTTTGCAGACACTCTTTTTGTAGAATCTGAGGGTGGATATTTGGAGCGCCTTGAGTCCTGTGGTGAAATAGGATATATCTTCACATAGAAACCATTCAGAAGCATTCTCAGAAACATCCTTCTCAACTCACAGCGTTGAACCTTCCTTTTAATGGAGCAGTATTGAAACACTCTTTTTGTAGAATCTGCAAGTGGATATTTGGAGCGATCTGAGGACTAAGGTAGAAAAGGAAATATCCTCATATAAAAACTAGACAGAAGCATTCTCAGAAACTACTTTGTGATGTGAGCATTCAACTCACAGAGTTGAAACTTTCTTTTGATAGAGCATTTTTGAAACACTCTTTTTGTAGAATCTGAAAGTGGACATTTGGAGCGCTTTGATGCCTATGGTGAAAAAAATATTTTCGCATAAACACTAGACAGAAGCATTCTCAGAAACTTATTGGTGATGTTTGCATTCAACTGACAGAGTTGAACATTCCTTTTCATAGAGCAGTTTTGAAAGAGTCTTTTTGTAGAATCCGAAAGTGGATATATGGAGCACTTTGTGGCCATCGGTGGAAACGGGAATATCTTCACATAAGAACTATACAGAAGCCTTCTCATAAACTACTTTGTGATGTGTGCATCAACTCACAGATGTAAGCCTTCTTTTTGATAGAGTAGTTTTGAAACACTCTCTTTGTAGATTCTGCAAGTGGACATTTGGAGCGCTGTGAAGTCTGTGGTGGAAAAGGAAATATCTTCAAAAAGAAACTAGACAGAAGCATGTTCAGAAACTACTTTGTGATGTGTGCACTCAGCTCACAGAGTTAAACCTTCCTTTTGATAGAGCAGTTTTGAAACACTCTTTTTGTAGAATCTGCAAGTGGATATTTGGAGCGCTTTGGGGCCTATGGTAGGAAAGGAAATAACTTCATATAAAAATTAGGAGAAGCATTCTCAAAAACTACGTCATGATGTGTGTATTCAACTCCCAGAGTTGAACCTTTCTTTTGATAGAGGAGTTTTGAAACACTCTTTTTGTAGTATCTGCAAGTGGATATTTATAGCTTTTTGAGGCTTACGGTGTAAACTGGAATATCTTCACATAAAAACTAGACAGAAGAATTCTCAGAAACTTCTTTGTGATGTGTGCATTCAACTCAGAGAGTTGAACCTTCCTTATGATAGATCGGTTTTGAAACCCTCTTTTTGTAGAATCTGCAAGTGGATATTTGGAGCGCTTTGAGGCCTATGGTAGAAAAGGTAATATCTTCATATAAAAACTAGACAGAAGCATACTCAGAAACTATTTTGTGATGTGTGCATTCAACTCACAGAGTTGTACCTTTCTTTTCATAGAGCAGTTTTCAAACAGTCTTTTTGTAGTATCCGCAAGTGGATATTTGGAGCGCTTTGAGGCCTATGGTGGAAAAGGAAGTATCTTCACATAAAAAGTAGACAGAAGCATTCTCAGAAACTTCTTCATGATGTGTGCATTCAACTAATAGAGTTGAACCTTTCTTTTGATAGAGCAGTTTTGAAACACTCTTTTCGTAGGATCTGGAAGTGGATATTTTGCCCGCTTTAAGGTCTCCAGTGGAAACGGGAATATCTTCACATAAAAACTAGACAGAATTGTTCTCAGAAACTTCTTCATGATGTGTGCATTCAACTCAGAGAGTTGAACCTTCCTTTTGTTAGAGCAGTTTTGAAACACTGCTTTTGTAGAATATGCAAGTGTATATTTGGAGTGCTTTGAGGCCTATGGTAGAAAAGGAAATAGCTCCATATAAAAACTAGACAGAAGCATTCTCAGAAACTACTTTGTGATGTATGCATTCAACTAACAGATATGAACCTTTCTTTTGATAGAGCAGTTTAGAAACACTCTTTTTGTAGAATCTGCATGTGGATACTTGGATCTCTTTGAGGCCTACGGTGGAAACAGGAATATCTTCACATAAAAACTAGACAGAAGTATTTTCAGAAACTTCTTTGTGATGTGTGCATTCAATCAGAGCATTGAACTTTCCTTTTTATAGCGCAGTTTTGAAATACTCTTTTCGTACAATCTACAAGTGGATATTTGGAGCGCTTTGAGGTCTATGTTAGAAAAGGAAATATCTTCATATAAAAAGTAGACAGAAGCATTCTCAGAAACTACTTCGTGTTGCATGCATTCAACTCACAGAGCTGAACTTTTCAAGTGAATATTTGAAGCACTTTGAGGTATTCAGTGGGAAAGGGAATATCTTCACATAAAAACCAGACAGAAGCATTCTCAGAAACTTCTTTGTGATGTGGGCATTCAACTTACAGGTTGAAACTTCCTTTTCATAGGGCAGTTTTTAAACACTCTTTTTGTAGAGGCTGCAAGTGGACATTTGAAGCACTTTGAGCCTATGGTGAAAAAGGAAATACCTTCACTTAAAAATTAGACAGGAGCATTCTCAGAAACTCCTTCATGATGTGTGCATTCAACTCACAGAGTTGAACCTTCCTTTTCATAGAGCAGTTTAGAAACAGTATTTTTGTAGAATCTTCAGGCCGATAATTGGAGCCCTTTGAGTCCTATGGAGGAATAGGAAGTATCTTCAAATAAAAAGTAGACGGAAGCTTTCTCAGAAACTTGTTTGTGATGTGTGCATTCCACTAATAGAGTTGAACTTTTCTTTTGATAGAGCAGTTTTGAAAGAGTCTTTTTGTGTAATCTGCAAGTGGATAGTTGGACCGCTTTGAGGCCTCCGGTGGAAACGGGAATATCTTCACATAAAAACTAGACAGAAGTATTCTCAGAAACTTCTTTGAGATGTGTGCATTCAACTCAGAGAGTGGAAAATTCCTTTTGTTAGAGCAATTTTGAAACACTGTTTTTGTAGAATCTGCAAGTGGATATTTGGAGCACTTTGAGGCCTATGGTAGAAAAGGAAATATCTTCACATAAAAACTAGACAGAAGGATTCTCAGAAACAACTTTGTGATGTGTGCCTTCCACTAACAGAGTTGAACCTTTCTTTTGATAGAGCAGTTTTGAAACACCCTTTTTGTAGAATCTGTAAGTGGATATTTGGATCTGTTTGAGGCCTACAGTGGAAACGGGAATATCTTCACATAAAAACTAGACAGAAGCATTCTCAGAAACTTCTTTGTGATGTGTGCATTCAACTCAGAGAGTTTAACCTTCCTTATGATAGAGCAGTTTTGAAACACTGTTTTTGAATAATCTGCAAGTGGATATTTGGGGCGATTTGAGGCCTATAGTAGAAAATGAAATATCTTCATATAAAAACTAGACAGAAGTATCCTCAGAAACTATTTTGTGATGTGTGCTTTCAACTCAGAGAGTTGAACCTTCCTTTAGATAGAGCAGTTTAGAAACACTCTTTTTGTAGAATCTGCAAGTGGATATTTGGAGCAGTTGGAGGCCTGTGGTAGAAAAGGAAATATCTTCATATGAAAATTAGACAGAAGCATTCCAAGAAACTATTTTGTGATGTTTGCATTCAACTCACAGAGATGAACATTTTTTCTTGATAGAGCAGTTTTGAAACGCTCTTTTTGTAGAATCTGCAAGTGGATATTTGGAGGGCTTTGAGGCCTTCAGTGGAAACGGGAATATCTTCACATAAAAAGTAGACAGAAGTATTCTCAGAAACTTCTTTGTGATGTGTGCATTCAACTTACAGAGTTGAACCTTCCTTTTTATAGAGCAGTTTTGAAACACTCTTTTTGTAGAATCTGCAAGTGTATATTTGGAGCACTTTGAGGCCTATAGTAGAAAAAGAAAAAACTCCATATAAAAACTAGACAGAAGCATTATCAGAGACTACTTTGTAATGTGTGCATTCAACTAACAGATTTGAACCTCTCTTTTGATAGTGCAGTTTTGAAACACTCTTTTTGTAGAATCTGCATGTGGATATTTGGATCTCTTTGAGGCTTACGGTGGAAACAGGAATATCTTCACATAAAAACTAGACAGAGTATTTTCAGAAACTTCTTTGTGATGTGTGCATTGAAATCAGAGCGTTGAATATTCCTTCTTACAGAGCAGTTTTGAAATACCTTTTTTGTACAATCTGTAAGTGGATATTTGGAGTGCTTTGAGGCCTATGTTAGAAAAGGAAATATCTTCATATAAAAATTAGACAGAAGCAGTCTCAGAAACTACTTCATGTTGTGTGCATTCAACTCACAGAGTAGAACATTTTTTTTTGCTAGAGCAGTTTTGAAAAACTCTTTTTGTAGAATCTTCAAGTGAATATTTGGAGCGCTTTGAGGCCTTAGGTGGTAACGGGAATATCTTCAAGTAAAAACTAGACAGAAGCATTGTCAGAAACTTCTTTATGATGTGTGCATTTAACTGACTGTGTTGAACCTTCCTTTTCATAGAGCAGTTTTTAAACATTCTTTTCATAGAATCTGCAGATGGACATTTGGAGGGCTTTGATGCCTATGGCGAAAAAGGAAATACCTTCACATAAAAATTATACAGAAGCATTCTCAGAAACTCCTTCATAATGTGTGCATTCAGCTCACAGAATTGAACCTTCCTTTACATAGAACAGTTTTGAAACAGTCTTTTTGTAGAATCTTCAAGTGGATAATTGGAGTGCTTTGAGGCCTATGGAGGAAAAGGAAGTATCTTCATATAAAAAGTAGACGGAAGCATTCTCAGAGACTTGTTTGTGATGTGCACATTCCACTAACAGAGTTGAACCTTTCTTTTGACAGAGCAGTTTTGAAAGAGTCTTTTTGTAGAATCTGCAAGTGGATATTTGGATCGCTCTGAGGCCTCTGGTGGAAACGGGAATATCTTCATATAAGAACTAGATAGAAGAATTCTCAGAAACTTCTTTGTGATGTGAGCATTCAACTCAGAGAGTTGAAACTTCCTTTTGTTAGGGAAGTTCTGGAACACTGTTTTTGTAGAATCTGCAAGTGAATATTTGGAGCACTTTGAGGCCTATGGTAGAAAAGGAAATATCTTCATATAAAAACTAGACAGAAGCATTCTCAGAAACTTCTTTGTGATAGGTGCATTCAACTCAGAGAGTTTAACCTTCCTTATGATAGAGCAGTTTTGAAACACTGTTTTTATAGAATCTGCAAGGGGACATTTGGAGCGCTTTGATGCCTATGGTGAAAGAGGAAATACCTTCACATCAAAATGGCACATGTACACCATGGAATACTATGCAGCCATAAAAAATGATGAGTTCATGTCCTTTGTAGGGACATGGATGAAATTGGAAATCATCATTCTCAGTAAACTATCACAAGAACTAAAAACCAAACACTGCATATTCTCACTCATAGGTGGGAATTGAACAATGAGATCACATGGACACAGGAAGGGGAACATCACACTCTGGGGACTGTTGTGTGGTGGGGGAAAGGGGGAGGGATAGCAATGGGAGATATACCTAATGCTAGATGACGAGGTCGTGGGTGCAGCGCACTAGCATGGCACACGTATACATATGTAACTAACCTGCACAATGTGCACATGTGCCCTAAAACTTAAAGTATAATAATAAAAGAAAAAAAAAATTAGACAGAAGCATTCTCAGAAACTGCTTCGTGATGTGTGCATTCAACTCACAGAGTTGAACCTTCCTTTTCATAGAGCAGTTTTGAAACGGTCTTTTTGTAGAATTTTCAAGTGGGTAATTTTAGCACTTTGAGGCCTATGGAGGAAAAGGAAGTATCTTCATATAAAAATTAGATGAAAGCATTCTCAGAAACTTGTTTGTGGTGTGTATATTCCACTAACAGAATTGAACCTTTCTTTTGATAGAGCAGTTTTGAAAGACTCTTTTTGTAGAATCTGCAAGAGGATATTTGGACCGCTTTGAGGACTGTTGTGGAAAAGGAAATATCTTCACATGAAAACTAGACAGAAGTATGCTCAGAAACTTCTTCATGATGTGTGCATTGAACTCAGAGAGTTGAAATTTCCTTTTGTTAGAGCAGTTTTGAAACACTGTTTTTGTAGAATCTGCAAGTGGATATTTGGATCACTTGGAGGCCTATGGTAGAAAAGGAAATATCTTCATATAAAAACTAGACAGAAGCATTCTCAGAAACTACTTTGTTATGTGTGCATTCAACTAACAGATTTGAACCCTTATTTTGATAGAGCAGTTATGAAAAACTCTTTTTTGTAGAATCTGCATGTGAATATTTGGATCTGTTTGAGGCCTCCGGTGGAAACGGGGATACCTTCACTTAAAAACTAGACAGAAACATTCTCAGAGACTATTTTGTGTTGTGTGCATTCAACTCAGAGAGTTTAAACTTCCTTATGATAGAGCAGTTTTGAAACACTGTTTTTGTAGAATCTGCAAGTGGATATTTGGAGCGATGTGAGGCCTATGGTAGAAAAAGAAATATCTTCATATAAAAATTAGACAGAAGTATTCTGAGAAACAATTTTGTGATGTGTGCATTCAACTCAGAGGGTTGAACATTCCTTTTGATAGAGCAGTTTAGAAACACCCTTTTTGTAGAATCTGCAAGTGGATATTTGGAGCAATTTGAGGCCTATGGTAGAAAAGGAAATATCTTCATATGAAAATTAGACAGTAGCTTTCTCAGAAACTACTTTGTGATGTTTGCATTCAACTCACAGAGTTGAACAATTTTTTTGATAGAGCAGTTTTGAATCACTCTTTTTGTAGAATCTGCAAGTGGATATTTGGAGGGCTTTGAGGCCTTTGGTGGAAACGGGAATATCTTCACTTAAAAACTGGACAGAAGCATTCTCAGAAACTTCTTTGTGATGTGTGCATTCAACTTACAGAGTTGAACCTTCTGTTTGATAGAGCATTTTGAAACACTCTTTTTGTAGCATCTGCAATTGGATATTTGGAGCGCCTTGAGGCCTATGGTAGAAAAGGAAATATCTTCCTATAAAAATTAGGAGAAACATTCTCAAAAACTACTTTGTGATGTTTGTATTCAACTCAGAGTTGAAACTTTCTTTTGATAGAGCAGTTTTGAAACACTCTTTTTGTAGAATCTGCAAGTGGATATTTATATCTCTTTGAGGCCTACGGTGGAAACAGGAATATCTTCATATAGAAACCAGAGAGAAGCATTATCAGAAACTCCTTTGTGATGTGTGCATTCAACTAAGAGACTTGAACCTTTATTTTGATAGAGCAGTTTTGAAACACTCTTTTTGTTGAATCTGAAAGTGTATATTTGGACTGCTTTGTGGCCTTCGGTGGAAACGGGAATATCTTCACATAAAAACTAGACAGAAATATTCTCAGAAACTACTTTGTGATGATTGCATTCAACTCACAGAGTTCCACCTTCCTTTTCATAGAGCAGTTTTGAAACAGTCTTTTTGTAAATTCTGCAGTTGGATATTTGGAGGGCTTTGAGGCCTATGGTGGAAAAGGATGTGTCTTCACATAAAAGTAGACAGAAGCATTCTCAGAAACTTCTTCGTGATGTGTGCATACACCTAACAGTGTTGAAGCTTTCTTTTGATAGAGCAGTTTTGAAACACTGTTTTTGTGGAATCTGCAAGTGGATATTTGGAGTGCTTTGAGGCCTATGGTAGAAAAGGAGATAACTTCATACAAGAACTAGACAGAAGCATTCTCAGAAGCTACTTTGTGATGTGTGCATTCAAATCACAGAGTTGAACCTTTCTTTTGTTACAGCAGTTTTGAAACACTCTTTTTGTAGAATCTGCAAGTGGATATTTTTAGCTCTTTGATGCCTACGGTTAAAACGGGAATATCTTCACATAAAACCCAGACAGAAGCATTCTCAGAAACTACTTTGTGATGATTGCATTCAACTCACAGAGTTGAACATTTGTTTTCATAGAGCAGTTTGAAACACTCTTTTTGTAGAATCTGCAAGTGGATATTTGGACCACTTTGAAGCCTTCAGTGGAAACGGGAATATCTTCACATGAAAACTAGACACAAGCATTCTCAGAAAGTTTTTTTTGTGATGTGTGCATTCAACTCACAGTGTTGAACCTTCCTGTTCATAGAGCAGTTTGAAACACTCTTTTTGTAGAATTTCCAAGTGGACTTCTTGAGGGCTTTGATGCCTATGGTAAAAAATGAAATACCTTCACATAAAAAGTTGACAGAAATATTCTGAGAAACTTATTTGTGATGTGTGCATTCAACTCACATGTTTGTGATGTGTGCATTCAAATCACAGAGTTGAAACTTGCTTTTCATAGAGCCGTTTTGAAAGTCTTTTTGTAGATTCTTCAAGTGGATAATTGGAGCCCTTCGAGGCCTATGGAGGAAAAGGAAGTATCTTTATATAAAAAGTAGACAGAAGCATCCTCAGAAACTTGTGTGTGATGTGTGCATTCCACTAACAGATTTGAACCTTTCTTTTGATAGAGCAGTTTTGAAACACTCTTTTTGTAGTATCTGCATGTGGGTATTTGGATCTCTTTCAGGCCTACGGTGGAAACGGGATTATCTTCAAATAAATACTAGACAGAAGCATTTTCAGAAATTTCTTTGTGCTGTGTGAATTAAACTCAGGGAGTTGAACCTTCCTTTATAGAGCAGTTTTGAAATACTTCTTTTGGAGAACCTGAAGTGGATATTCGGATCGCTTTGAGATCTATGGTAGAAAAGGAAATATCTTCATATAAAAATTAGACAGAAGCATTCTCAGAAACCAGTTCATGATGCGTGCATTCAACTCACAGAGTTGAACATTTCTTTTGATATAGCAGTTTTGAAACACTCTTTTTGTGGAATCTGAAAGTGGATATATGGAGCGCTTTGAGGCCTTCGGTGGAAACGGGAATATCTTCACATAAAAACTAGGCAGAAGCATTCTCAGAAACTTCTTTCTGATGTGTGCATTCAACTCACAGAGATGAACCTTTCTTTTGAGAGAGCAGTTTTGAAACACTCTTTTTGAAGAACCTTCAAGTTGACATTTTGTGCGCTATGAGGCCTGTGGTGGAAAAGGCAATATGTTCACATAGAAACTAGACAGAAGCATTCTCAGAAACTTCTTTGTGATGTGGACATTCAACTCACAGAGTTGAACCTTCCTTTTGATAGAGCAGTTTTGAAACACTCTTTTTGTAGAACCTGCAAGTGGATATTTATACCTCTTTGAGGCCTAAGGTTGACACGGAAATATTTTCACATAAAAACTAGACAGAAGCATTCTCAGAAACTACTTTGTGATGATTGCATTCAACTCAAAGAGTTGAACATTCCTTTTCATAGAGCAGTGTTGAAACTCTCTTTTTGTAGAATCTGCAAGTGGATATTTGGATCTCCTTGAGGCCTACGGTGCAAACGGGATTATCTTCACGTAAAGACTATTCAGAAGTATTTTAAGAAACTTCTTTGTGATGTGTGCATTCAACTCACAGAGTTGAACCTTCCTTTTGATAGAGCAGTTTTGAAACAGTCTTTTTGTAGGACCTGCAAGGGGATATTTGGAGTGCTTTGAAGCCTATGGAGGAAAAGGAAATATCCTCACATAAAAAGTAGACAGAAGCATTCTCAGAAACTTGTCTGTGATGTGTGCATTCAACTAACAGAGTTGAATCTTTCTTTTGATAGAGCAGTTTTGTGAACTCTTTTTGTATAATCTGCAAGTGGATATTTGGATCTCCTTGAGGCCTACGGCGCAAACGGGATTATCTTCACGTAAAGACTATTCAGAAGTATTTTAAGAAACTTCTTTGTGATGTGTGCATTCAACTCACAGAGTTGAACCTTCCTTTTGATACAGCAGTTTTGAAACACTCTTTTTGTAGAATTTGCAAGTGGATATTTGGAGCACTTTGAGGCCTTCATTGCAAACGGGAATATCTTCACATAAAAACTAGACAGAAGCATTCTCACAAACTTCTTTGTGATGTGTGCATTCAACTGACAGTGTTGAATCTTCCTTTTCATAGAGCAGTTTTGAAACACTCTTTTTGTGGAATCCACAAGTGGATATTTCAACTGCTTTGAGGCCTGTGGTGGAAAAGAAGATATCTTCACATAGAAACCAGACAGAAGGATTCTCAGAAACTTCTTTGTGATGTGTGCATTCAACTCAGAGAGTTGAACCTTCTTTTTGATAGAGTTTGAAACACTCTTTTTGTAGCTTCTGCAAGTTGATATTTATAGTTCTTTGAGGCCTGCGGTGGAAACGGGAATATCTTCACATGAAAACTAGACAGAAGCATTCTCAGAAACTACTTTGTGATGATTGCATTCAACTCACAGAATTGAACATTGCTTTTGTTAGAGCAGTTTTGAAACACTCTTTTTGAGGAATCTGCAATTGGATATTCGGACCGTATTGAGGCCTTCAGCAGAAACGGAAATATCTACACATAAAAACTTGACAGAAATATTCTCAGAAACTTCTTTCTGATGTGTGCATTCCACTCACAGAGTTGAACATTCCTTTTCATAGAGCAGTTTCGAAACACTGTCTTTTTAGAATCTGCAAGTGGATATTTTGACCGCTTTGAGGCCTTCGGTGGAAACGGGAGTATCTTCACATAAAAACTTGACAGAAGCATTCTCAGAAATTTCTTTGTGATGTGTGCATTGAACTCACAGAGTTGAACCTTCCTTTTCATAGAGCAGTTTTGAAACAGTCTTTTTGTAGATTCTTCAAGTGGATAATCTGAATGTTTTGAGGTCTATGGAGGAAAAGGAAGTATCTTCATATAAATAGTAGATGGAAATATTCTCAGAATCTTGTTTGTGATGTGTGCATTGAACTCCCAGAATTGAACATTTTTTTTGATAGAGCAGTTTTGAAACACTCTTTTTGTAGAATCTGCAAGTGGATATTTGTAGTGCTTTGATCCCTTAGGTAGAAAAGGAAATATCTTCATATAAAAATTTGACAGAAGCATCTCAGAAACTACTTCGTGATGTGTGCATTCAACTCCCAGAATTGAACATTTTTTTTTGATAGAGCAGTTTTGAAACACTCTTTTTGTAGAATCTGCAAGTGGATATTTGAAGCACTTTGAGGCCTTCTTTGGAAATGGGAATATCTTCACAAAATCTAGACAGAAGCATTCTCAGAAACTTCTATGTGAGATGTGCATTCAACTAACAGAGGTGAACCTTTCTTTTGAGAGAGCAATTTTGAAACTCTCTTTTTGTAGAATCTGCAAGTGGACATTTGGAGGTTTTTGAGACCTGTGGTGGAAATGAAAATATCTTCACATAGAAACTTGACAGAAGCACTCTCAGTAACTTCTTTTTGATGTGGGCATTCAACTCACAGAGTTGAACCTTCCTTTTGATAGCGTAGTTTTGAAACACTCTTTTTGTAGAATCTGCAACTGGATATTTACAGATCTTTGAGGCCTATGGTGGAAACGGGAATATCTTCACATAAAAACTAGACAGAAGCATTCTCAGAAACTACTTTGTGATTTGTACATTCAACTCAGGGAGTTGAACTTTCCTTATGATACAGCAGTTTTGAAACACTCTTTTTGCAGAATCTGCAAGTGGATACTTGGAGCGCTTAGAGGCCTATGACAGAAAAGGACAAAACTTCATATAAAAACTAGACATAAGCATTCTCAGAAACTATTTTGTGATGTGTGCATTCAACTCACAGAGTTGAACCTTTCTTTCTTTTGATAGAGCAGATTTGAAACACTCTTATTGTAGAGTCTGCAAGTGGGTATTTGGAGCACTGTGATGCCTGTAGTGAAAAAAGAAATATCTTTACATAAAAACTAGATAGCACTATTGTCAGAAACTTGCTTGTGATGTTTGCATTCACCTCACAGAGTTGAACTTTTTTTTCATAGAAAAGTTTTGAAAAACTCTTTTTGTAGAATCTACAAGTGCATACTGGGACGGTGTTGAGGCCTTCAGTGGAAACGGGAATATCTTCACATAAAAACTATACAGAAGCATTCTCAGAAACTTCTTTTTGATGTGTGCATTCAACTCACAGATTTGAACCTTGCTTTTGATAGAGCAGTTTTGAAATGCTCTTTTTTTAGAATCTGCAAGTGGATATTTGAGGCCTTTGGTGCAAATGGGAATATCTTCACATAAAAACTAGACAGAAGTATTTTCAGAAATTTCTTTGTGATGTGTGCATTCAACCCAGAGTTTTGAACCTTTCTTGTGATAGAGCCGTTTTAAAACAGTCTTTTTGTATAATTTTCAAGTGGATAATTAGAGGAATTTGAGGCCTATGGAGGAAAAGGAAGTGTCTTCATATAAAAAGTAGACGGAAGCATTCTCAGAAACTTGTTTGTTATGTGTGCATTTCACTAGCAGAGTTAAACCTTCCTTATGAAAGAGCAGTTATGAAACTCTCTTTTTGTAGAATATGCAAGTGGATATATGGAGCGCTTCGAGGCCTTCGATGGAAACGGGAATATCTTCTCTATAAAAACTAGACAGAATCATTCTCAGAAACTTTTTTGTGATGTTTGTATTCAACTCAGAGAGTTGAACATTCCTTTTGATAGAGCAGTTTTTAAACACTCTTTTTGTAGAATCTGCAAGTGGATATTTGGACCACTTTGAGGCCTTCGGTAAAAACGGGATTATCTTCACATAAAAGCTAGACAGAAGAGTTCCGAAACTTCTGTGTGATGTGTGCATTCAACTCACAGAGTTGAACCATTCTTTTCATAGAGTAGTTTTGAAACAGTTTTTTTGTAGAATCTGCAAGAGGATATTTAGAGCACTTTGAGGGCTGTGGTGGAAAAGGAAATATCCTTACATAAAAAGTACACAGAAGCATTCTCAGAAACTTCTTTGTGATGTGAGCATTCAACTAACAGAGGTAAACCTTTCTTTTGATAGAGCAGTTTTGAAACACTCTTTTTGTAGAATCTGCAAGTGGATATTTGGAGCGCTTTGAAGTCTGTGGTGGAAAACGAAGTATCTTCACATAAAAAAGAGACAGAAGCATTCTTTGTAACTGCTTTGTGATGTGTGCATTCAACTCACAGGGTTGAACATTCCTCTTGATAGAGGAGTTTTGAAATACTCTCTTTGTAAAATTTGCAAGTGGATATTTGGAGCTCTTTGAAGCCTACGGTGGAAACCGGAATATCTTCACATAAAAACTAGACAAAAGGTTTCTCAGAAAATTCTTTGTGATGTGTGCATTCAACTCAGAGAGTTGAACCTTCCTTTCCATAGAGCAGTTTTGAAACACTCCTTTTGTAGTCTCTGCAAGTGGACATTTGGAGCACTTTGAGGCCTGTGGTGGAAAAGGAAATACCTTCACATAGAACCTAGATAGAAGTATTCTCAGAAACTTATTTATGATGTGTGCATTTAAATCACAAAGTTGAATCTTCCTTTGTATAGAGCAGTGTTGAAACTCTCTTTTTTGTAAAATCTGCAAGTGGACATTTGGAGCCCTTTGATGACTGTGGTGAAAAAGAAATATCTTCACATAACTAGACAGTAGCATTCTCACAAAATTATTTGAGATGTTTGCATTCAACTCACAGAGTTGAACATTCCTTTTCATAGAGCAGTTTTGAAATACACTTTTTGTAGAATCTGCAGGTGTATATTTGGACCGCTTTGAGGCCTTCAGTGGAAACGGGAATATCTTCACTTAAGAACTAGACAGAAGCATTCTCAGAAACTTCTGTGTGACGTGTGTATTGAACTCACACATTTGAACTTTCCTTTTGATAGCGCTGTTTTGAAACACTCTTTTTGTAATATCTGCAAGTGGATATGTGGAGCGCTTTGAGGCCTTCGGTGGAAACGGGAATATCTTCACATAATAACTAGAGAGAAGCATTCTCAGAAACTACTTTGTGATATGTGCATTCAACTCACTGAGTTGAAACTTTCTTTTGATAGAGCAGTTTTGAAACACTCTTTTTGTAGAACCTTCAATTGGGCATTTGAGCGCTATGAGGCTTATGGTGGAAAAGGCAATATCTTCATATAGAAACAAGACAGAAGCATTCTCACAAACTTCTTTCTGATGTGGGCATTCAACTCACAGAGGTGAACCTTTCTTTTGATAGAGCAGTTTTGAAACACTCTTTTTGTATAATCTACAAGTGGATATTTATAGCTCTTTGAGGCCTACGGTTGAAACGGGAGTATCTTCACATAAAAATTAGACAGAAGCATTCTCAGAAACTACCTTGTGATGATTGTGTTCAACTCAAAAAGTTGAACATTCCTTTTGATAGAGCAGTGTTGAAACACTTTTTGTAGTATCTGCAAGTGGATATTTGGACCGTTTTGAGGCCTTCGGTGGAAATGGGAATATCGTCACATAAAAACTAGACAGAAATATTCTCAGAAACTTCTTTGTGTGGTGTGCATTCAACTCACAGAGTTGAAACTTCCTTTTCATAGAGCAGTTTTGAAACAGTCTTTTTATAGAATCTACAGGTGGATATTTGGAGCGCTTTGAGGCCTATGGTGGAAAAGGATGTATCTTCACATAAAAGTAGTCAGATGCATTCTCAGAAACTTCTTTGTGATGTGTGCATTCAACTAACAGAGTTGAAACTTTCTTTTCATAGAGCAGTTTTGAAACTCTGTTTTTGGAATATCTGCAAGTGGATATTTGGAGCGCTTTGAGGCTTACTGTAGAAAAGGAAATAACTTCATAGAAAAACTAGACAGAAGCATTCTCAGAAACTAGTTTGTGATGTAAGCATTCGACTCACAGAGTTAAACACTTGTTTTGATAGAGCAGATATTTGAAACACTCTTTTTGTAGAATCTGCAAGTGGATATCTGGAGCACTTTGATGTCTATCGAGAAAAAGGAAGTATCCTCACATAAAAACTAGACAGAAGCATTCTGAGAAACTTCTTTGTGATGTTTGCATTCAACTCACAGATTTTAAGATTCCTTTCCATATAGCAGTTTTGAAACACTCTTTTCGTAGCGTCTGCAAGTGGATATTTGTACCAATTTGCAGCCTTCAGTGGAAACAGGAATATCTTCACATAAAAACTAGACTGAAGCATTCTCAGAAACTTCTTTGTGACGTGTGCATTGAACTCACACATTTGAACCTTCCTTTTGATAGAGCTGTTTTGAAACACTCTTTTTGTAGTATCTGCAAGTGGATATGTGGAACACTTTGAGGCCTTCAGTGGAAACGGCAATATCTTCACATAATAACTAGAGAGAAGCATTCTCAGAAACTACTTTGGGATATGTGCATTAAACTCACTGAGTTGAACCTTTCTTTTGATAGATCAGGCTTGAAACACTCTTTTTGTAGAATCTACAAGTGGACATTTTGAGAGCTTTGAGGCCTGGGGTGGAAAAGCAAATATCTTCATGTAGAAACTAGACAGAAGTATTCCCAGAAACTTCTTTGTGACGTGTGCTTCCACCTCCCAGATTTGAAGCTTTTTTTTGATAGAGCAGTTTTGAAACACTCTTTTTGCAGAATCTGCAAGTGAACATTTTGAACGGTTTGATACCTTTGGTGGAAAAGGAAATATCTTTACATAGAAACTAGACAGAATTATTCTCAGAAACTTCTTTGTGATGTGTATATTCAACTCCCAGAGTTGAACCTTTCTTTTGATAGATCAATTTTGAAACACTCTTTTTGTAGTATCAGCAAGTGGATATTTTGTTTCCTTTGAGGGCTATGTTGGAATACAAAATATCTTTACATTAAAACTAGACACAAGCATTCTCGGAAACTTCATTGTGATGTGTGCATTCAAGTCACAGAGTTGAACCTTTCTTTTGATAAAGCAGTTTTGAAACACTCTTTTTGTAGAATCTTCAAGTGGATATTTGGAGCACTTTGAGGCCTATGGTGGAAAAGGAAATGTCTTCACATAAAAACTATGCAAAAGGATTATCCGAAACTTCTTTGTGATGTGTGCATTAAACTCACAGAGTTGAACTTTTCTTTTGATAGAGCAGGTTTGAAAAACTCTTTTTGTAGAATCTGCAAGTGGATATTACATTCCCTTTGAGTCCTATGGTGAAAAAGGAATTACCTTCCCATAAAAACTAGAGAAAAGCATACTCAGAAACTTCTTTGTGCTGTGTGCACTCAACTCACAGAGTTGAACCTTTCTTTTGATAGAAAAGTTTTGAAACACTATTTTTGTAATATCTGCAAGTGGATATTTGGATCGCCTTGAGGCTACGGTGGAAAAGGAAATATCTTCACATTAAAACTAGACAGAAGCTTTCTGAGAAACGTCTTTGTGATGTGTGAATTCAACTCACAGGGTTGAACCTTTCCTTTGATAGAGCAGTTTTGAAACTCACTTTTTGTAGAATCTGCAAGTGGATATTTGGTTTCCTTTGTGCCGTATGTTCCAAAACAAAATATCTTCACATAAAAACTAGACAGAAGCATTCTCAGAAACTTCTTTGTGATGTGTGCATTCAACTCACAGAGTAGAACCTTTCTTTTGATAGAGTAATTTGGAGAATCCCCAAGTTTACATTAGGAGCGCTTTGAAGCCTTTGGTGGAAAAGGAGATATCTTCACATAAAAAGTAGACAGAAGAATTCTCAGAAAATTCTTTGTGATGTGTGCATTTAACTCACAGAGTTGAACGTTCCCTTGATAGAGCAGTTTAGAAACACTCTTTTTGCAGAATCTGCAAGTGGACATTTGGAGCGCTTTGAGGCCTATGGTGGAAAAGGAAATATCACTACATGAAAACTAGACAGAAACATTCTCAGAAACTTCTTTGTGATGTTCGCTTTCAACTCAAAGAGTTGAAGATTTTTTTTGATAGAGCAGTTTTGAAACACTCTTTTGTAAATTCTGCAAGTGGATATTTGGAGAGCTTTGAGGCCTTCGCTGGAAACGGGAATATCTTCACCTAACAAGTATACAGAAGTACTTTCAGAAACTTCATTGTCATGAGTGCATTAAGCTCACAGAGTTGAACCTTTCTTTTTATAGAGCAGTTTGGAAACCCTATTTTTGTAGAATCTTCAAGTGGATATTTTAAACGCTTTAAGGCCTTCATTGGAAACGGGAATATCTTCACATAAAAACTAGACAGAAGCATTCTTAGAAACTTCTTTGGGATGTGTGCATTCAACTCACAGAGTTGAACCTTTCTATTGATAGAGCAGTTTGAAACACTCTTTTTGTAGAATCTACAAGTGGATGTTTGGGGGGCTTTGAGGTCTTCATTGCAAACGGGAATATCTTCACATAAAAACTAGACTGAAGCATTCTCAGAAACTTCTTTGGGATCTGTGCATTCAACTCACAGAGATGAACCTTTCTTTGGATAGAGCAGTTTTGAAACACTCTTTTTGTAGAATCTGCAAGTGGACGTTTGGACCACTTTGAGGACTGTGGTGGAAAACGAAATATCTACACATAAACCTAGACAGAGGCATTCTTAGAAACTTATTTGTGATGATTGCATTCAATACACAGAGTTGAACCTTCCATTTGATAGAGCAGTTCTGAAACACTCTTTTTGTAAAATCTGCAATTGGATATTTGGAGCGATTACAGGCCTATGGGGGAAACGGGATTATCTTCACCTAAAAGCTAGACAGAGACATTCACAGAAAGTTCTTTGGGAAGTGTACATTCAACTCACAGAGTTGAAAGTTTCTTTTGATAGAGGAGATTTGAAACACTATCTTTGTAGAATTTGCTAGTCTACATTTGAAGTACTTTGAGGCTTATGTAGACAAGGAAATATCTTCACATAAAAACTAGACATAGGCATTCTAAGAAACTTCTTTGAGAAGTGTGCATTCAACTCACAGATTTGAAGCTTTCTTTTCATAGAGCAGTTTAGAAACACTCTTCTTGCAGAATCTGCAAGTTGATATTTGGAGCACTTTGAGGCCTATGGTAGAAAAGGAAATATCTTCATATAAAAACTAGAGAGAAGCATTCCCAGAAACTATTTTAAATGTGTTCATACAACGCCCAGAGTTGAATCTTTCTTTTGAGAGAGGAGTTTTGAAACACTCTTTTTGTAGAATCTGCAAGTGGACATTTGGAGCGCTCTGAGGCCTTCGTTGGAAATAGGAATATCTTCACATAAAAACTACACAGAAGCTTTCTCAGAAACTTCTTTGTGATGTGTGCATTCAACTCAGACACTTGAACCTTTCTTCTGATAGAGAAGTTTTGAAACACTCTTTTTGTAGAACCTGCAAGTGGACTTTTGGAGTGGTTTTGAGCCTTTGGTGGAATAGGAAATATCTTCACATAAAAACTAGACAGAAGCATTCTCAGAAACTTCTTTGGGATGTGTGTATTGATCTCCAGAGTTGAAGATTTCTTTTGATAGAGCAGTTTTGAAACATTCTTTTTGTAGAATCTGCAAGTGGACATTTGGACCACTTTGAGGCCTGTGGCAGAAAAGGAAATACCTTCACATAAAAACTAGACAGAAGCATTCTCACAAACTTCTTTGCTATGTTTGCATTCATCTTACACAGTTGAACATTCCTTTCAATAGTGCAGTTTTGAAACACCCTTTTAAGAGAATCTGCAAGTGGATATCTGGAGCGGTTTGAAGCCTATGGTAGAAAAGGAAATATCTGCATGTAAAAACTAGACAGAAGCATTCTCAGAAACTAGACTGCAATGTTGGATTCAACTCACAGAGTTAAAAACTTCTTTTTATAGAGCAGTTTGGAAACAGTCTTTTTGTAGAATCTGCAATTGGATATTTGGAGCGCTTTGAGGCCTTCGTTGGAAACGGGTATAACTTCACATAAAAACTAGACAGAAGCATTCTCAAACACTTCTTTGTTATGTGAGCATTCAAGTCAGAGTGTTGAACCTTTCTTTTGATAGAGAAGTTAGGAAACACTCTTTTTGTAGTATCTGCAAGTGGATATTTGGACCGCTTTGTGGCCTGTTGTAGAAAAGGAAATATCTTCACATAAAAATTAGACAGAAGCATTCTCAGAATCTTCTTTGTGATGTGTGCACTCAACTCAGAGAGTTGAACCTTCCTTTTGAAAGAGCAGTTTTGAAACACTCTTTTTGTAGAATCTGCAGGTGGATATTTGGAGTGCTTTGAGGCCTTCGTTGCAAACGGGAATATCTTCACATAAAAACTAGACAGAAGCATTCTCACAGACTTCTTTGTGATGTGTGCATTCAACTGACAGTGTTGAATCTTCCTTTTCATAGAGCAGTTTTGAAACACTCTTTTTGTGGAATCCACAAGTGGATATTTCAACCGCTTTGAGGCCTGTGGTGGAAAAGGAAATATCTTCACATGAAAACTAGACAGAAGCATTCTTAGAAACTTCTTTGTGTTGTGTGTATTCAACTCACAGAGTTAAACCTTCCTTTCAATAGAGAAGTTTTGAAACGCTCTTTTTGTAGAATCTGCAAGTGGATATTTGTAGTGCTTTGTAGCCTATGGTGGGAACGGGAATATCTTCACCTAAAAACTAGATAGAAGCATTCTCAGAACCTTCTTTGTGATGTGTGCATTCAACTGATAGAGTTGAACCTTACTTTTGAAAGAGCAGTTTTGAAACACTCTTTTTGTAGAATCTGCAAGTGGATATTTGGAGTGCTTTGAGCCCTATGGTGGAAAAGGAAATAACTTCATATAATAACTAGACAGAAGTATTCTCGGAAACTACTTTGAGATGTTTGCATTTAACTCACAGTGTTGAACATTCCTTTGGATAGAGCAGTTTTGAAACACCCTTTTTGTAGAGTCTGCAAGTGGATATTTGGAGCTCTTTGAGGCCTACGTTAAAAACGGGAATATCTTCTCATAAGAACTATAAAGAAGCATTCTCAGAAACTTCTTTGTGATGTGTGCATTCAACTCTCAGAGTTGAATCTTCCTTTTGAGAGAGCAGTTTTGAAAGACTCATTTTGTAGAATCTGTAAGTTGATATTTGGAGCGCTTTGAGGCCTCTGGTAGAAAAGAAAATATCTTCATATAAAAACTAGATAGAAGAATTCTCAAAAACTATTTTGAGATGTGTTCATTCAATCCCCAGAGTTGAATCTTTCTTTTGGTAGAGTAGTTTTGAAAGACTCTTTTTGTAGAATCTGCAAGTGGATATTTGGAGTGCTTTGAGGCCTTCGTTGGAAATGGGAATATCTTCTCATAAAAACTATGCAGAAGCATTCTCAGAGACTTCTTCGTGATGTGTGCATTGAACTCACAGAGTTGAACCTTTCTTTTGATAGAGCAGTTTTGAAACACACTTTTTGTAGAATCTGCAAGTGGATATTTGGACCACTTTGAGGCCTGTTGTGGAAAAGGAAATATCTTCACATAAAAACTAGACAGAAGCATTCTCAGAAACTACTTTGTGATGTTTGTGTTTATCTCACAGAAATGAACATTCCTTTTGATAGAGCACTTTTGAAACACTCTTTTTGTAAAGTCTACAAGCAGATATTTGGAGTGCTTTGAGGTCTACGGTGGAAACGGGAATATCTTTACATAAAAACTACACAGAATCATTCTCAGAAACTTCTTTGTGGTGTTTGCTTTCAACTAACAGAGTTGAACCTTACTTTTGGTGGATCAGTTTTGAAACACTCCTTTTGTAGAATCTGCTTGTGGATATTTGGAGCTCTGTGAGGCCTTCTTTGGAAACGGGATATCTTCACAAAAAATCTGGGCAGAAGCATTCTCAGAAACTGCTTTGTGATGTGTGCATTCAGCACACAGAGTTGACATTTTCTTTTGAGAGAGCAATTTTGAAATTCTCCTTTTGTAGAATCTGCAAATGTTCATTTGGAGCACATTGGGGCCAATTGTGGAAAAGGAAATATCTTGACATAAAAACTAGACAGAAGCATTCTCAGAAACTTCTTAGTGATGTGTCCATTCAACTCACAGAGTGGAACCGTCGTTTTGAGAGAGCAGTTTTGAAACAGTCTCTTTGTAGAATCTGCAAGTGGATATTTGGAGCGATTTGAGGCCTATGGTAGAAAAGGAAATATCTTCACATAAAAACTACACAGAAGCATTCTCAGGAACTTCTTTGTGATGTGTGCATTCAACTAACACAGTTGAAACTTTCTTTTGATTGAGCAGTTTTGAAACAATCCTTTTGTAGAATTTGCTAGTGGATATTTGGATCTCTTTGAGGCCTTCTTTGGAAACGGGAATATCTTCCATAAAAACTAGACAGAAGCATTCTCAGAAAGTTCTTTGCGATGTGTGCATTCACCTAACAGTGTTGAACCTTCCTTTTGAGAAAGCAGTTTTGAAACAATGTTTTTGTAGAATCTGCTAGTGGATACTTGGAGATTTTTCAGGTCTTCTTTGGAAACGGGAATCTCTTCATATAAAAACCAGACAGAAGAATTCTCAGAAAGTTCTTTGTGATGTGTGCATTCAACTCACAGAGTTGACTGTTTCTTTTGATAGAGCAGTTTTGAAACACTCCTTTTGCAGAATCTGCTAGTGGATAACTGGGTCCCTTTGAGACCTTCATTGGAAACGGGAATATCTTCACATAAAAACTAGACAGAAGCATTCTCAGAAATTGCTTTGTGATGTGTGAATTCAACTCACAGAGTTGAACCTTTATTTTGATAGAGCAGTTTTGAAACACACGTTTTGTAGAATCTGCAAGTGTTCATTTGGAGCACTTTGAGGCTTATGGTGGAAAAGGAAATATCTTCACATAAAAACTAAACAGAAGCATTCTCAGAAACTTCTTTGTGAGATGTGCATTCACCTCACAGAGTTGTAACTTCCTTTTGAGAGAGCAGTTTTGAAACAGTCTTTTTGTTGGATCTGTTAGTGGATATTTGGAGATTTTTCAGGCCTTCTTTAGAAACGGTAGTATCTTCATATAAAAACTAGACAGAAACATTCTCAGAAAGTCCTTTGTGTTGTGTGCATTCAACTCACAGAGTTGAACTTTTCTTTTCACAGATCAGTTTTGAAACACTCCTTTTGTAGATTCTGCTAGTGGATATTTTGTCATTTTTCAGGCCTTCTTCGGAAACGGCAATATCTACACATAAAAACTAGACTGAAGCATTCTCAGAAAGTTCTTAGTGATGTGTGCATTCAGCTAACAGAGTTGAACTTTTCTTTTCATAGAGCAGTTTTGAAACAATCCTTTTTTAGAATCTGCTAGTGGATATTTGGATCTCTTTGAGGCCTTTGTTGGAAACGGGAATATCTTCACATAAAAACTAGACAGAAGTATTCTGAGAAACTGCTTTGTGATGTGTGCATTCAACTCACAGAGTTAAACCTTTTTTTTGATAGAGCAGTTTTGAAACACTCTTTTTGTAGAATCTGCAAGTGTTCATTTGGAGCGCTTTGAGACCTATGGTGGAAAAGGAAATATCTTCACATAAAAACATGACAGAAGCATTCTCAGAAACTTCTTTGTGATGTGTGCATTCAACTCACAGTGTTGAACCTTCCTTTTGAGAGAGCAGTTTTGAAACAATCTTTTTGTAGAATCTGCAAGTGGATATTTCAGCTATTTGGGGCCTATGGGGGAAAAGGAATTATTGTCAACTAAAAACTACACAGGAGAATTCTCGGGAACTTCTTTGTGATGTGTGCATTCAACTTACAGAGTTGAACCTTTCTTTTGATAGAGCAGTTTCGAAACACTCCTTTTGTAGTATCTGCTAGTGGATAATTGGAGACTTTTCTGGCCTTCTTTGGAAACGGGAATATCTTCACATAAAAAGTAGACAGAAGCATTCTCAGAAACTGC
This sequence comes from Gorilla gorilla gorilla, assembly GCF_029281585.2. Taxonomy (NCBI): domain Eukaryota; kingdom Metazoa; phylum Chordata; class Mammalia; order Primates; family Hominidae; genus Gorilla; species Gorilla gorilla. The sequence continues at coordinate 77,777,942 of NC_073231.2, read as the reverse complement.
TTTGTGATGTGTGCATTCAACTCCCAGAGTTGAACCTTTATTTTGAGAGAGCAGTTTTGAGACAGTTTTTTTGTAGAATCTGCAAGGGGATATTTGAACGATTTGAGACCTTTGGTGGAAAAGGGAATATCTTCACATACAAGCTAGACAGAAGACTTCTCAGAAACTTCTTTGTGATGTGTACATTCAACTAACAGAATTGAACCTTTCTTTTGATAGAGCAGTGTTGAAACACTCCTTCTGTAGAATCTGCTTGAGAATATTTGGAACTCTTTGATGCCTTCGTTGGAAATGGGATATCTTCACATAAAAACTAGACACAAGCATTTTCACAAACTGCTTTGTGATGTGTGCATTCAGCTCACATAGTTGAACCTTTCTTTGGATAGAGCAGTTGGGAAACACTCTTTTTGTAGAATCTGCAAGTGTTCATTTAGAGCGCTTTGAGGTCTATGTTGGAAAAGGAAATATCTTCATATTAAAACCAGACAGAAGCATTCTCAGACACTTCTTTGTGATGTGTACATTCAATTCACAGAGTTGAACCTTCATTTTGAGAGAGCAGTTTTGAAACAGTCTCTTTGTAGAATCTGCATGGGGATATTTTGTGTGATTTGAGGCTTATGGTGGAAAAGGGAATATCTTCCCATAAAAATTAGATGGAAGCATTCTCAGAAAGTTCTTTGTGATGTTTCATTCAACTCACAGAGTTGAACCTTTCTTTCGATATAGCAGTTTTGAAACACTCCTTTTGTAGAATCTGCTAGTGGATATTTGGATCTCCTTGAGGCCTTCATTGGAAATGGTAATATCTTCACATAAAAGCTAGACATTAGCATTCTCAGAAACTGGTTTGTGATGTGTGCACTCAACTCACAGAGTTGAACCTTTCTTCAGATAGAGCAGTTTTGAAACACTCTTTTTGTACAATCGGCAAGTGATCATTTGGAGCGCTTTGAGGCCAATGTTGGAAAAGGAAATATCTTCACATAAATCAAGACAGAAGCATTCTCAGAAACTTCTTTCTGATATGTACATTCAACTCACAGAGTTAAAGCTTCTTTTTGAGAAAGCAGTTTTGAAGCAGTCTTTTTGTAGAATCTGCATGTGGATATTTGGAGCTATTTGAGGTCTATGGTGGAAAAGGCAATATCTTCACTAAAAACTAGACAAAAGCATTCTCAGAAAGTTCTTCATGATGTGTGCATTGAACTCACAGAGTTGAACCTTTCTTTTGATAGAGCAGTTTTGAAACACTTTTTTTTGTAGAATCTGGTAGTGTATATTTGGATCTCCTTGAGGCCTTCGTTCGAAACGGAAATATCTTCACCTAAAAACTAGGCAGAAGCACTTTCAGTAACTGCTTTGTGATGTGTGCATTCAACTCACAGAGTTGAAATTTTATTTTGAAAGGGCAGTTTTGAAACACTCTTTTTGTAGAATCTGCAAGTGTTCATTTGGAGCACTTTGAGACCTATGGTGGCAAAGGAAATATCTTGACATGAACACTTGACAGAAGTATTCTCAGGAACTTTTTTGTGATGTGTTCATTCAACTCACAGAGTTGAACCTTGCTTTTGAGAGAGCAGTATTGAAACAGTCTTTTTGTTGAATCTGCAAGGGGATATTTGAGCGATTGTAGGCCTATGGTGGAAAAGGAAATATCATCACATAAAAATACGCAGAAGCATTCTCAGAAACTTCTTTGTGATGTGTGCATTCAACTCCCAGAGTTGATCCTTTCTATGGATAGAGCAGTTTTGAAACACTCCTTTTGTAGAATCTCCTAGTAGATATTTGGATCTCTTTGAGGCCTTCGTTGGAAACGGGTATATTTTCACATGAACACTAGACAGAAGCCTTCTCAGAAAGTTCTTTGTGATGTGTGCATTCAACTCACACAGTTGAACCTTGCTTTTGAGAGAGCAGTATTGAAACAGTCTTTTTGTAGAATCTGCAAGTGGATATTTGAGCGGTTTTAGGCCTATTTTGGAAAAGGAAATATCGTCATATGAAAACTACACAGAAGCATTCTCAGAAACTTCTTTGTGATGTGTGCATTCAACTCAAACAGTTGAAGCTTTCTTTTGTTAGAGCAGTTTTGAAACACTCCTTTTGTATATCTGCTAGTGGATATTTGGATCTCTTTGAGGCCTTCTTTGGAAACAGGAGAATCTTCACATAAAAACTAGACAAAAGCATTCTCAGAAACTGCTTTGTGATGTGTGCATTGAACTCACAGAGTTGAAACTTTATTTTGATAGAGCCGATTTGAAACACTCTTTTTGTAGAATTTGCAAGGGTTCATTTGGAGTGCTTTGAGGCCTATGGTGGAAAAGGAAATAACTTCACATAAAAACTAGACAGAAGCATTCCCAGAAACATTTTGCGATGTGTACATTCAACTCACAGAGTTGAAACTTCCTTTTGAGAGAGCAGTTTTGAAACAGTCTTTCTTTAGAATCTGCATGTGGATATTTGGAGTGATTTGAGGCTTAAGGTGGAAAAGGGAATGTCTTCACAAAAAACTAGACAGAAGCATTCTCAGAAAGTTCTATGTGATGTGTGTGTTCAACTCACAGAGTTGCACTTTTCTTTTGATAGAGCAATTTTGAAGCCGTCCTTTTGTAGAATCTGCTTGTGGATATTTGGAGCTCTTTGAGGCCTTTGTTGGAAATGGGATATTTTCACATAAAAAATAGACACAAGCATTCTCAGAAACTGTATTGTGATTTGTGCATTCAACTCACATAGTTGAAACTTTCTTTGGATATAGTAGTTTTGAAACACTTTTTTTTGTAGAACCTTCTGGTGGATATTTGCAAATTTTTCGGGCCTTTGTTGCAAACGGGTATATCTTCACATAAAAACTAGACAGAAGCATTCTCAGAATGTTCTTTGTGATGTGTGCAATCAACTCTCACAGTTGTACCTTTCTTTTAATAGAGCAGTTTTGAAACACTTTTTTTGTAGAATCTGCTAGTGTATATTTGGATCTCTTTGAGGCCTTCGTTGGAAATGGGAGTATCTTCACATAAAAACTAGACAGAAGCATTCTCAGAAACTGCTTTGTGATGTGCGCATTCAACTCACAGAGTTGAACTTTTATTTTGAAAGAGCAGTTTTGAAACACCCTTTTTGCAGAATCTGCAAGTGTGCATTTGGAGCTCTTTGAGGCCTGTGGTGGAAAAGGAAATATCTTCACATCAACACTTGACAGAAGTATTCTCAGAAACTTCTTTGTGATGTGTGCATTCAACTCACAGAGTTGAACATTCCTTTAGAGAGAGCAGTTTTGAAACAGTCTTTTTGTAGAATGTGCAAGTGGATATTTGAGCGATTTGAGGCCTATGGTGGAAAAAGAAATATCGTCACATAAAAACTAGAAGGAAACTTTCCCAACATTTCTTTGTGATGTGTGCATTCGACTAACAGAGTTGAACCTTTGTTTTGATAGAGCAGTTTTGAAACGCTCCTTTTGTAGTATCTGCTAGTGGATATTTCGATCTCTTTGAGGCCTTCGTTGGAAACAGGAATATCTTCACATGAAAACTAGACAGCAGCGTTCTCAGAAATTGCTTTGTGATGTGTGCATTCAACTCATGGTGTTGAAAATTTATTTTGATAGAGCAGTTTTGAAACACTCTTTTTGAAGAATCTGCAAGTGTTCATTTGAAGCACTGTGATGCCTATGATGGAAAAGAAATATCTTCACATAAGAAGTAAACACAAACATTCTCAGAAACTTGTTTGTGATGTGTGCCTTCAACTCACAGAGTTGAACATTCCCTTTGAGAGAGGAGTTTTGAAACCGTCTTTTTCTAGAACCTGCGTGTGGATAATTGGAGCGATTTGAGGCCTAAGGTGGAAAAGGGAATATGTTCATGTAAAAGCTAGACAGAAGCGTTCTCAGAAACTTCTTTATGATGTGTGCATTCAATTAACTTAGTTGAACCTTTCTATTGATAGAGCAGTTTTGAAACACTCCTTTTGTAGAATCTGCTTCTGGATATTTGGAGCTCTTTGTTTGATGCCTTCATTGGAAACGGGATATCTTCAGTTAAAAACTAGACACAGGCATTCTCAGAAACAGGTTTGTGATGTGTGCATTCAGCTCACATATTTGAACCTTTCTTTGGATAGAGCAGTTTGAAACACCCTTTTTGTAGAATCCGGAAGTGGATATTTGAATGATTTGAGGACTATGTTGGAAAGGAAAATATCTTCACGTAAAAACTACACAGAAGAATTCTCAGGAACTTCTTTGTGATGTGAACATTCAATTAACAGAGTTCAGCCTTTCTTTTGATAGAGCAGTTTTGAAACACTTGTGGATATTTGAAGCTCTTTGAGGCCTTCGTTGGAAACGGGATATCTTCACATAAAAACTAGACACAAGCATTCTCAGAAACTGCTTTGTGATGTGTGCATTCAATTTACGTTGTTGAACATTTCTTTGGATGGAGCAGTTTTGAAACACTCTTTTTGTAAAATCTGCAAGTGTTCATTTGGAGCACTTTGAGGCCTATGGTGGAAAAAGACATATCTTCACATAAACACTTGACAGAAGCATTCTCAGAAACTTCTTTGTGATGTGTGCATTCAACTCACAGTGTTCAACCTTCCTTTTGAGAGAACAGTTTTGAAACATTCTTTTTGTGGAGTTTGCAAGTGGATATTTGAGCGATTTGAGTCCTGTGGTGGTAAAGGAAATATTGTCACATAAAAACTACACAGAAACATTCTCAAGAACGTCTTTGGGATGTGTGCATTCAATTAACAGAGTTCAACCTTTCTTTTTATAGAGCAGTTTTGAAACACTCCTATTGTAGAATCTGCTAGTGGATATTTGAAGATTTCTTATTCCTTCATTGGAAAGGGGAATATCTTCACATACAAACTAGACAGAAGCATTCTCAGAAATTGCTTTGTGATTTGTGCCTTCAACTCACAGAGTTGAAACTTTATTTTGATAAAGCAGTTTTGGAACACACTTTTTGTAGAATCTGCAAGTGTTCCTTTGGAGCGCTTTGAGGCCTATGTTGGAAAAGTAAATATCTTCACATATAAACTAAACAGAAGCATTCTCAGAAAGTTCTTTGTGATGTGTGCATTCAACTCACAGAGTTGTACTTCTATTTTGATAGAGCAGATTTGAAACATTCCTTTTTTAAAATCTGCTAGTGGATATTTGGATCTCTTTGAGGCCTTCGTTGGAAACGAGAATATCTTCACATAAAAACAAGAGAGAAGCATTTTCAGAAACTGCTTTGTGATGTGTGCATTCATCTCACAGACTTGAACCTTTATTTTGATAGAGCAGTTTTGAAACACTCTTTTTGTAGAATCTGTAAGTGTTCATTTGGAGCACATTGAGGCTTATGGTGGAAAAGAGATATCTTCACTTAAAAACTAGACAGAAGCATTCTCAGACACTTCTTTGTGATTTATGCATTCAACTCACAGAGTTGAACCTTTCTTTTGAGAGAGCAGTTTTGAAACACTACTTTTGTAGAATCTGCTGGTGGGTATTTTGATCTCTTTGAGTCCTTCATGGGAAACGGGAATATCTTCACATAAAAACTAGACAGAAGCTATCACAGAAACTGCTTTATGATGTGTTCATTCAACTCACATAGTTGAACCTTTCTTTGGATAGAGCAGTTTTCAAACACTCTTTTTGGAGAATCTGCAAGTGTTCATTTGGAGCGCTTTAAGGCCTATGGTGGAAAAGGAAATAACTTCACATAAAAACTAGACAGAAGCATTCCCAGAAACATTTTGCGATGTGTACATTCAACTCACAGAGTTGAACCTTCCTTTGGAGAGAGCAGTTTTGAAACAGTCTTTTTCTACACTCTGCTAGGGGATATTTTAACGATTTGAGGACTGTGGTGGAAAAGGAAATATCGTCACATAAAAATTACACAGAAGCATTCTCAGGAACTACTTTGTGATGTGTGCATTCAACTAACAGAGTTCAAACTTATTTTGATAGAGCTCTTTTGAAAGACTCCTTTTGTAGAATATGCTAGTGGATATTTGGATCTCTTTGAGGCCTTCATTGGAAACGGGAATATCTTCCCATAAAAGCTAGACAGAAGCATTCTCAGAAACTGATTTGTGATGGGTGCATTCAACTCACAATGTTGAAGCTTTATTTTGATACAGCAGTTTTGAAACACTCTTTTTGTATAATCTGTAAGTGTTCAACATGAGCGCTTTAAGGCCTATGGTGGAAAAGGAAATATATTCACATAAAACTAGACAGAAGCATTCTCAGAAACTTCTTTCTGATGCGTACATTCAACTAACAGAGTTGAAACTTATTTCGATAGAGTTCTTTTGAAAGACTCCTTTTGTAGAATATGCTAGTGGATATTTGGATCTCTTTGAGGCCTTCATTGGAAACGGGAATATCTTCCCATAGGAACTAGACAGAAGCATTCTCAGAAACTGATTTGTGGTGGGTGCATTCAACTCACAATCTTGAAGCTTTATTTTGATACAGCAGTTTTGAAACACTGTTTTTGTATAATCTGCAAGTGTTCAATTGGAGCGCTTTGAGGCCTATGGTGGAAAAGGAAATATCTTCTCATAAAAACTATACAGAAGCATTCTCAGAAACTTCTTTTTGATGAGTACACTCAACTCATAGAATTGTACCTTCCTTTTGACAGAGCAGTTTTGAAACAGTCTTTTTGTAGAATCTTCATGTGGATATTTGGAGCGATTTGAGGCCTAAGGTGGAAAAGTGAATATATTCACATAAAAAGCAGACAGAAGCATTCTCAGAAAGTTCTTTGTGATGTGTTCATTCAACTCACAGAGTTGAACCTTTCCTTTGGTAGATCAGTTTTGAAACACTTGTGGATATTTGGAGCTCTTAGAGGCCTTCATTGGAAACGGGATACATTCACATAAGAACTAGAAACAAGCATTCTAAGAAACTGCTTTGTGATGTGTGCATTAAACTCAAAAAGATGAACCTTTCTTTTGATAGAGCAGTTTTGAAACACTCCTTTTGTAGAATCTGCAAGTGTTCATTTGGAGTGCTTTGAGGCCCATGGTGGAAAAGGAAATATCCTCACATAATAACTAAGCAGAAGCATTCTCAGAAACTTCTTTGTGATGTGTGCATTCAACTCACAGAGTTGAAGCTTCCTTTTGAGAGAGCAGTATTGAAACAGCCCTTTTGAAGAAACTGTTAGTGGATATTTGGAGATTTTTCAGGCCTTCTTTGGAAACGGTAATATCTTCACATGAAAACTAGACAGAAGCATTTTCAGAAACTACTTTGTGATGTGTGCATTCAACTCACAGAGCTGAACCTTTCTTTTCATAGACCAATTTTGAAATACTCCTTTTGTAGAATCTGCTAGTGGATATTTAGATCTCTTTGAGGCCTTCGTTGGAAACGGGAATATCTTCACATAAAAACTAGACAGAAACATTCTCAGAAACTGCTTACTGATGTGTTCATTCAGCTCACAGAGTTAAACCTTTATTTTGATAGAGCAGTTTTGAAACACTCTTTTTTATAATCTGCAAGTGTTCATTTGGAGCACTTTGAGGCCAATGTTGCAAAAGGAAATATCTTCACAAAAAACTAAACAGAAGCTTTCTCAGAAACTTTTTTTGATGTGTGCATTCAACTCACAGAGTTGACCCTTCCTTTTGAGAGTGCAGATTTGAAACAGTTTTTTTTGCAGAATCTGCCAGTGGTTATGTGGAGATTTTTCAGGCTGTCATTGGAAACGGGAATATCTTCACATAAAAACTAGACGGAAGGATTGTCAGAAAGAACTTTGTGATGTGTGCACTCAACTCACAGAGTTGAACCTTTCCTTTGATAGAGCAGATTTGAAAGATTCCATTTGTAAAATCTGCTAGTGGATATTTGGATCTCTCTGAGGCCTTCATTGGAAAAGGGAATATCTTCACATAAAAACTAGAGAAAATCATTCTCAGAAACTGCTTCGTGATGTGTGCATTCAACTCAAAGGGTTTCACCTTTATTCTGATGGAGCAGTTTTAAAACACATTCTGTAGAATCTGCTAGTGTACATTTGGAGCACCTAGGGGCCTCTGGTGGAAAAGGAAATATCTTCATGTAAAAACTAGACAGGAGAATTCTCAGAAACTTCTTTGGGTTTCGTGTGTTCAACTCACAGAGTTGAACCTTACTTTAGAGAGAGCACATTTGAAACCCTCTTTTTTTGGAATTTGCAAGTGGAGATTTCAAGCACCTTGGGGCCAACGGTAGAAAAGGAAATATCTTCATACAGAAACTAGAGAGAATCATTCTCAGAAACCACTTTGTGATGTGTGCGTTCCACTCACAGAGTTCAACCACTCTTTTCATAGAGCAGTTTGGAAACACTCTGTTTGAAGAGTCTGCAAGTGGATATTTGGACCTCTTTGAGGATTTCGTTGGAAACGGGATTTCTTCATCTAATGCTAGACAGAAGAATTCTCAGTAACTTCTTTGCGTTGCGTGTGTTCAACTCACAGAGTTGAACCTTCCTTTAGACAGAGCAGATTTGAAGCCCTCTTTTCGTGGAATTTGCAAGTGGACATTTCAAGCGCTTTGGGGCCAACGGTAGAAAAGGAAATATCTTCGTATAATAACGAGAGAATCATTCTCAGAAACCACTTTGTGATGTGTGCGTTCCACTCACACAGTTTAACCTTTCTTTTCATAGAGCAGTTTGGAAACACTCTGTTTGTAAAGTCTGCAAGTGGATATTTGGACCTCTTTGAGGATTTCCTTGGAAACGGGATTTCTTCATCTAAGGCTAGACAGAAGAATTCTCAGTAACTTCTCCGGCTTGCATGTGTTCACCTCACAGAGTTGAACCTTCCTTTAGACTGAGCAGATTTGAAACCCTCTTTTTGTGGAATTTGCAAGTGGAGATTTAAAGCGCGTTGGAGCCAACGGAAGAAAAGGAAATATCTTCGTATAAAAACTAGAGAGAATCATTCTCAGAAACCACTTTGTGATGTGTGCATTCCACTCACAGAGTTTAACCTTTCTTTTCATAGAGCAGTTTGGAAACACTCTGTTTGTCAAGTCTGCAAGTGGATATTTGGACCTCTTTGAGGATTTCTTTGGTAACGGGTTTGCTTCATCTAAGGCTAGACAGAAGAATTTTCAGTAACTTCTTTGGGTTGCGTGTGTTCAACTCACAGAGTTGAACCTTCCTTTAGACAGAGCAGATTTGAAGCCCTCTATTCGTGGAATTTGCAAGTGGAGATTTCAAGTGCTTTGGGGCCAACGTTAGAAAAGGAAATACCTTCGTATAAAAACTAGAGAGAATCATTCTCAGAAACCACTTTGTGATGTGTGCGTTCCACTCACAGAGTTTAACCTTTCTTTTCATAGAGCAGTTTGGAAACACTCTGTTTGTAAAGTGTGCAAGTGGATATTTTGACCTCTTTGAGGATTTCGTTGGAAACGGGATTTCTTCATCTAACGCTAGACAGAAGAATTCTCAGTAACTGCTTTTTGTTGCGTGTGTTCAACTCACAGAGTTGAACGTTCCTTTAGACAGAGCAGATTTGAAACCCTCTTTTTGTGGAATTTGCAAGTGGACATTTCAAGCGCTTTGGGGCCAACGTTAGAAAAGGAAATATCTTCGTATAAAAACTAGAGAGAATCATTCTCAGAAACCCCTTATTGATGTGTGCGTTCCACTCACAGAGTTTGACTTTTATTTTCAGAGAGCAGTTTGGAAACACTCTGTTTGTAAAGTCTGCAAGTGGATATTTGGACCTCTTTGAGGATTTCGTTGGAAACGGGATTTCTTCATCTAATGTTAGAGAGAAAAATTCTCAGTAACCTCTTTGGGTTGTGTGGGTTCAGCTCACAGATTTGAACCTTCCTTTAGACAGAGCAGATTTGAAACCCTCTTTTTGTGTAATTTGCAAGTGGAGATTTCAAGCTCTTTGGGGCCAACGGTAGAAAAGGAAATATCTTCGTATAAACACTAGAGAGAATCATTCTTAGAAAGCCCTTTGTGATGAGTGCGTTCCACTCACAGAGTTTGACCTTTCTTTTCATAGAGCAGTTTGGGAACACACTGTTTGTAAAGTCTGCAGGTGGATATTTGGACCTCTTTGAGGATTTCGTTGGAAACGGGATTTCTTCATCTAATGCTAGACAGAAGAATTCTCAGTAACTTCTTTGGGTTGCATGTGTTCAACTCACAGAGTTGAACCTTCCTTTAGACAGAGCAGATTTGAAACCCTCTTTTTGTGGAATTTGCAAGTGGAGATTTCAAGCGCGTTGGAGCCAACGGAAGAAAAGGAAATATCTTCGTATAAAAAGTAGAGAGAATCATTCTCAGAAACCCCTTACTGATGTGTGCGTTCCACTCACGGAGTTTGACCTTTCTTTTCGGAGAGCAGTTTGGAGATACTCTGTTTGTAAAGTCTGCAAGTGGATATTTGGACCTCTTTGAGGGTTTCGTTGGAAACGGGATTTCTTCATCTGATGCTAGACAGAAGAATTCTCAGTATGTTCTTTGAGTTGAGTGTGTTCAACTCACGGAGTTGAACCTTCCTTTAGACAGAGCAGATTTGAAACCCTCTCGTTTTGGAATTTGCAAGTGAGAGATTACAAGCGCTTTGGGGCCAACAGTAGAAAAGGAAATATCTTCGCATAAAAACTAGAGAGAATCATTCTCAGAAAACCCTTTATGAAGTGTGCGTTCCACTCACAGAGTGTAACCTTTCTTTTCATAGAGCAGTTTGGAAACACTCTGTTTGTAAAGTATGCAAGTGGATATTTGGACCTCTTTGAGGATTTCGTTGGATACAGTATTTCTTCATCTAATGCTAGAGAGAAGATTTCTCAGTAACCACTTTGGGTTGTGTGGGTTCAGCTCACAGAGTTGAACCCTCCTTTAGACAGAGCAGATTTGAAACACTCTTTATGTGGATTTGCAAGTGGAGATTTCAAGTGCTTTGGGGCCAGCGGTAGAAAAGGAAATATCTTCGTATAAAAACCAGAGAGAATCATTCTCAGAAACCCCTTTGTGATGTGTGCATTCCACTCGCAGAGTTTAACCTTTCTTTTCATAGAGCAGTTTCGAAACACTCTCTTTGAAAAGTCTGCAAGTGGATATTTGGACCTCTTTGAGGATTTCTTTGGAAACGGGATTTCTTCATCTAATGCTAGAAGAAGAATTCTCAGTAAGTTCTTTTGGTTCCGTGTGTTCAACTCACAGAGTTGAACTTTCCTTTAGACAGAGCACATTTGGAACCCTCTTTTTGTGGAGTTTGCAAGTGGAGATTTCAAGCGCTTTGGGGCCAACGGTAGAAAAGGAAATATCTTCGTATGAAAACAGGAGAGAATCATTCTGAAAAACCCCTTTGCGATGTGCGCGTTCCGCTCGCAGTGTTTAACCTTCCATTTCATAGAGCAGTTTGGAAACCCTCTGTTTGTAAAGTCTGAAGGTGGATATTTGGACCTGTTTGAGGATTTCTTTGGATACGGGATTTCTTCATCTAATGCTAGACAGAAGAATTCTCCCTAACTTCGTTGGGTTGCGTGTGTTCAACTCACAGAGTTGAACCTTCCTTTAAACAGAGCAGATTTGAAACCGTCTTTTTGTGGAATTTGCAAGTGGAGATTTCAAGCGCTTTGGGGCCAACGGTAGAAAAGGAAATATGTTCTTGTAAAAACTAGAGAGAATCATTCTCAGAAAGCCCTTAGTGAAGTGTGCATTCCACTCACAGATTTTAACCTTTTTTTTCATAGAGCAGTTTGGAAACTCTCTGTTTGTAAGTCTGCAAGTGGATATTTGCACCTCTTTGAGGACGTCATTGTAAACGGGATTTCTTCATCTAATGCTAGACAGAAGAATTCTCAGTAACTTCTTTGGGTTGCGTGTGTTCAACTCACAGAGTTGAACCTTCCTTTAGACAGAGCAGATTTGATACCCTCTTTTTGTGGAATTTGCAATTGAGAGATTTCAAGCGCTTTGGGGCCAAGGGAATAAAAGGAAATATCTTCGTATGAAAACTAGAGAGAATCATTCTCAGAAACTCCGTTGTGATGTGTGCGTTCCACTCACAGAGTTTAACCTTTCTTTTCATAGAGCAGTTTGCAAACACTCCGATTGTAATGTCTGCAAGTGGGTATTTCGACCTCTTTGAGGATTTCGTTGGAAACGGGATTTCTTCGTCTAATGCTAGACAGAAGAATTCTCCCTAACTTCATCGGTTTGTGTGTTTTCAACTCTCAGAGTTGAACCTTCCATTAGACAGAGCGGATTTGAAACCCTCTTTTTGTGGAATTTCAAGTGGAGAATTCAAGCGCTTTGAGGCCAACGGTAGAAAACGAAATATCTTCATATAAAAACTTGAGAGAATCATTCTCAGAAACCCCCTTGTGATGTGTGCATTCCACTCACAGAGTTTAACCTTTCTTCTCATAGAGCAGTTTGGAAACCCTATGTTTGTAAAGTCTGCAGGTGGATATTTGGACGTCTTTGAGGATTTCATTGGAAAAGGGATTTCTTCATCTAATGCTAGACAGAAGAATTCTCTCTAACTTCGTTGGGTTGTGCGTGTTCAACTCACAGAGGTGAACCTTCCTTCAGACAGAGCAGATTTGAAACCCTCTTTTTGTGGAATTTGCAAGTGGAGATTTCAAGCGCTTTGGGGCCAGCCGTAGAAAAGGAAATATGTTCGTATAAAAACTAGAGAGAATCATTCTCAGAAACCCCTTTGTGATGTGTGCGTTCCACTCACAGAGTTTAACCTTTCTTTTCATAGAGCAGTTTGGAAACACTCTCTTTGTAAAGTCTGCAAGTGGATATATGGACCTCTTTGAGGACTTCGTTGGAGACGGGATTACTTCATCAAATGCTAGACTGAAGAATTCTCAGTAAGTTCTTTGGGTTGCGTGTGTTCAACTCACAGGGTTGAACTTTCGTTTAGACAGAGCAGATTTGAAACCCTCTTTTTGTGGAATTTCAAGTGGAGATTTCAAGTGCTTTGAGGCCAGCGGTAGAAAATGAAATATCATCGTATAAAAACTAGAGAGAATCACTCTCAGAAACCCCCTTGTGATGTGTGGATTACGCTCACATAGTTTAACCTTTCTTTTCCTAGAGCAGTTTGGAAACACTCTGTCTGTAAAGTCTGCAGGTGGATATTTGGACCTCTTTGAGGATTTCGTTGGAAACTGGATTTCTTCATCTAATGCTAGACAGAAGAATTCTCGGTAAGTTCTTTGGGTTGCGTTTGTTCAACTCACAGAGTTGAACCTTCCTTTAGACAGAGCAGATTTGAAACCCTCTTTTTGTGGAATTTGCAAGTGGAGATTTCAAGCGCTTTGGGGCCAACGGTAGAAAAGGAAATATCTTCATATAAAAACTAGAGAGAATCCTTCTGAGAAACCGCTTTGTGATGTGTGCATTCCAATCAAAGAGTTTAACCTTTCTTTTCATAGAGCAGTTTGGAAACCCTCTGTTTTTAAAGTCTGCAGGTGGATATTTGGACCTCTTTGAGGATTTCATTGGAGACGGGATTTCTTCATCTAATGCTAGACAGAAGAATTCTCAGTAAGTTCTCTGGGTTGGGTGTGTTCAATTCACAGAGTTGAACCTTCCTTTAGACCGAGCAGATTTGAAACCCTCTTTTTGTGGAATTTGCAAGTGGAGATTTCATGCGCTTTGGGGCCAACGGTAGAAAAGGAAATATCTTCGTATAAGAACCAGAGAGAATCATTCTCAGAAACCCCTTTGTGATGTGTGCATTCCTCTCACAGAGTTTAACCTTTCTTTTCATAGAGCAGTTTCCAAACACCCTCTTTTTAAAGTCTGCAAGTGGATATTTGGACCTCTTTGAGGATTCCGTTGGAAACGGGATTTATTCATCTAATGCTAGACAGAAGAATTCTCAGTAAGTTCTTTGGGTTGTGTGTGTTCAACTCACAGAGTTGAACCTTCCTTCAGACAGAGCAGTTTTGAAACCCTCTTTTTGTGGAATTTGCAAGTGGAGATTTCAAGCGCTTTGGGGCCAACGGTAGAAAAGGAAATATCTTCGTATAAAAACTAGAGAGAATCATTCTAAGAAACCCCTTTGTGATGTGCGCATTCCACTCACGGAGTTTAACCTTTCTTTTCATAGAGCAGTTTTGAAACACTCTCTTTGTGAAGTCTGCAAGTGGATATTTGGACCTCTTTGTGGTTTTCGTTGGAAACAGGATTTCTTCATCTAATGCTAGAAGAAGAATTCTCAGTAAGTTCTTTTGGTTGCGTGTGTTCAACTCACAGAGTTGAACCTTCCTTTAGACAGAGCAGATTTGAAACCCTCCTTTGTGGAATTTCAAGTGTAGATTTCAAGCGCTTTGTGGCCAACGGTAGAAAAGGAAATATCTTCCTATAAAAACTAGAGAGAATCATTCTCAGAAACCCTTTGTGACGTGTGCATTCCACCCACAGAGTTTAACTTTCTTTTCATAGAGCAGTTTGGAAACCCTCTGCTTGTAAAGTCTGCAGGCGGATATTTGGACCTCTTTGAAGATTTCGTTGGAAACGGGATTTATTCATCTAATGCTAGAGAGAAGAATTCTCAGTAAACCCTTTCGGTTGCATGTGTTCAGCTCACAGAGTTGAAACTTCCGTTAGACAGAGCAGATTTGAAACCCTCTTTTTGTGGTATTTCAAGTGGAGAATTCAAGCGCTTTGAGGCCAACGGTAGAAAAGGAAATATCTTCGTATAAAAACTAGAGAGAATCATTCTCAGAAACGCCTTTGTGATGTGTGCGTTCCACTCAAAGTGTTTAACCTGTCTTTTCATAGAGCAGTTTGGAAACCCTCTGTTTGTAAAGTCTGCAGGTGGATATTGGGACCTCTTTGAGGGTTTCCTTGGAGACGGGATTTCTTCATCTAATGCTAGACAGAAGAATTCTCAGTAAGTTCTTTGGGTTGGGTGTGTTCAACTCACAGAGTTGAAACTTCCTTTAGACAGAGCAGATTTGAAACCCTCTTTTTGTGGAATTTGCAAGTGGAGATTT
Source organism: Gorilla gorilla gorilla (assembly GCF_029281585.2). Taxonomy (NCBI): domain Eukaryota; kingdom Metazoa; phylum Chordata; class Mammalia; order Primates; family Hominidae; genus Gorilla; species Gorilla gorilla. The sequence continues at coordinate 77,762,911 of NC_073231.2, read as the reverse complement.
CATGCGCTTTGGGGCCAACGGTAGAAAAGGAAATATCTTCATATAAAAACTAGACAGAATCATTCTCAGAATCCCCTTTGTGATGTGTGCATTCCACTCACAGAGTTTAACCTTTCTTTTCATAGAGCAGTTTCGAAACACTCTCTTTCTAATGTCTGCAAGTGGATATTTGGACCTCTTTGGGGATTTCGTTGGAAGCGGGATTTCTTCATCTAATGCTAGACAGAAGAATTCTCAGTAAGTTCTTTAGGTTGCGTGTGTTCAAGTCGCAGAGTTGAACCTTCCTTCAGACAGAGCAGATTTGAAACCCTCTTTTTGTGGAATTTGCAAGTGGAGATTTCAAGCGCTTTGTGGCCAACGGTAGAAAAGGAAATATCTTCGTATAAAAACTAGAGACAATCATTTTCAGAAAACCCTTTTTGATGTGCGCATTCCACTCACGGAGTTTAACATTTCTTTTCATAGAGCAGTTTTGAAACACTCTCTTTGTAAAGTCTGCAAGTGGATATTTGGACCTCTTTGAGGTTTTCGATGGAAACAGGATTTCTTCATCTAATGCTAGAAGAAGAATGCTCAGTAAGTTCTTTTGGTTCCGTTTGTTCAACTCACAGAGTTGAACTTTCCTTTAGAAAGAGCAGATTTGAAACCCTCTTTTTGTGGAATTTCAAGTGGAGATTTCAAGCACTTTGGGGTCAACGGTAGAAAAGGAAATATCTTCGTATGAAAACAGGATAGAATCATTCTGAGAAACACCTTTGCAATGTGCGCGTTCCGCTCGCAGAGTTTAACCTTTCTTTTCACAGAGCAGTTTGGAAACCCTCTGTTTCTAAAGTCTGAAGGTGGATATTTGGACCTGTTTGAGGATTTCATTGGAAACGGGATTTCTTCGTCTAATGCTAGACAGGAGAATTCTCCCTAACTTCGTTGGGTTGCGTGTGTTCAACTCACAGACTTGCACCTTCCATTACACAGAGCAGAATTGAAACCGTCTTTTGGTGGAATTTCAAGTGGAGATTTCAAGCGCTTTGAAGCCAACGGTAGAAAACGAAATATCTTCGTATAAAAACTAGAGAGAATCATTCTCCGAAACCCCTTTGTGGTGTGTGTGTTCCACTCACAGAGTTTAACCTTTCTTTTCATAGAGCAGTTTGGAAACCCTCTGTTTGTAAAGTCTGAAGGTGGATATTTGGACCTCTTTGAGAATTTCGTTGGAAAAGGGATTTCTTCATCTAATGCTAGACAGAAGAATTCTCACTAACTTCGTTGGTTTGCGTGTATTCAACTCACAGAGTCGAACCTTCCTTTAGACAGAGCTGATTTGAAACCCTCTTTTTGTGGAATTTGCAAGTGGAGATTTCATGCGCTTTGGGGCCAACGGTAGAAAAGGAAATATGTTCGAATAAAACTAGAGAGAATCATTCTCAGAAACCACTTTGTGATGTGTGCGTTCCACACACAGAGTTTAACCTTTCTTTTCATAGAGCAGTTTGGAAACTCTGTTTGTAAAGTCTGCAGGTGGATATTTGGACCTCTTTGAGGATTTCGTTGGAAACGGGATTTCTTCATCTAATGCTAGACGGAAGAATTCTCAGTAACTTCTTTGGGTTGAATGTGTTCAACTCACAGAGTTGAACCTTCCTTCAGACAGAGCAGATTTGAAACCCTCTTTTTGTGGAATTTCAAGTGGAGATTTCAAGGCTTTTGGGGCCAACGGTAGAAAAGGAAATATCTTCGTATAAAAAGTAGAGAGAATCATTCTCAGAAACCCTTTTTGATGTGTGCGTTCCACCCACAGAGTTTAACTTTCTTTTCATAGAGCAGTTTGGAAACCCTCCTCTTGTAAAGTCTGCAGGCGGATATTTGGACCTCTTTGAAGATTTCGTTGGAAACGGGATTTATTCTTCTAATGCTAGAGAGAAGAATTCTCAGTAACCCCTTTCGGTTGCGTGTGTTCAGCTCACAGAGTTGAACCTTCCTTTAGACAGAGTAGATTTGAAACCGTCTTTTTGGGGAATTTGCAAGTGGAGATTTCAAGCACTTTGGGGCCAAGGGAATAAAAGGAAATATCTTCCTATGAAAACTAGAGAGAGTCATTCTCAGAAACTCCTTTGTGATGTGTGCATTCCACTCACAGAATTTAATCTTTCTTTTCATAGAGCAGTTTGTAAACACTCTGATTGTAATGTCTGCAAGTGGATATTTCGATCTCTTTGAGGATTTCGTTGGAAACGGGATTTCTTCATCTAATGCTAGACAGAATAATTCTCACTAACTTCGTTGGTTTGCGTGTGTTCAACCCTCAGAGTTGAACCTTCCAATAGACAGAGCAGATTTGAAACCCTCTTTTTGTGGAATTTCAAGTGGAGAATTCAAGCGCTTTGAGGCCAACGGTAGAAAACGAAATATCTTCGTATAAAAACTTGAGAGAAGCATTCTCAGAAACCCCCTTCTGATGTGTGCATTCCACCCACAGAGTTTAACTTTCTTTTCATAGAGCAGTTTGGAAACCCTCTGCTTGTAAAGTCTGCAGGCGGATATTTGGACCTCTTTGAAGATTTTGTTGGAAACGGGTTTTATTCATCTAATGCTAGAGAGAAGAATTCTCAGTAACCCCTTTCGGTTGCGTGTGTTCAGCTCACAGAGTTGAAACTTCCGTTAGACAGAGCAGATTTGAAACCCTCTTTTTGTGGAATTTCAAGTGGAGAATTCAAGCGCTTTGAGGCCAACGGTAGAAAAGGAAATATCTTCGTATAAAAACTAGAGAGAATCATTCTCAGAAAACCCTTTGTGAAGTGTGCGTTCCACTCACAGAGTTTAACCTTTCTTTTCAAAGAGCAGTTTGGAAATACACTCTTTGTAAAGTCTGCAAGTGGATATATGGACCTCTTTGAGGATTTCGTTGGAGACGGGATTTCTTCATCTAATGCTAGACAGAAGAATTCTCAGTAAGTTCTTTGGGTTGCATGTGTTCAACTCACAGGGTTGAACTTTCGTTTAGACCGAGCAGATTTGAAACCCTCTTTTTGTGGAATTTCAAGAGGAGATTTCAATCGCTTTGTGGCCAACCGTAGAAAATGAAATATCATCATATAAAAACTAGAGAGAATCATTCTCAGAAACCCCCTTGTGATGTGTGCATTACACTCACGGAGTTTAACCTTTCTTTTCCTAGAGCAGTTTGGAAACCCTCTCTTTGTAAAGTCTGCAGGTGGATATTTGGACGTCTTTGAGGATTTCATTGGAAAAGGGATTTCTTCATCTAATGCTAGACAGAAGAATTCTCACTAACTTCGTTGGGTTGCGTGTGTTCAACTCACAGAGTTGAACCTTCCTTCAGAGAGAGCAGATTTGAAACCCTCTTTTTGTGGAATTTGCAGGTGGAGATTTCAAGCGCTTTGGGGCCAACGGTAGAAAAGGAAATATCTTCGTATGAAAACAAGAGAGAATCATTCTCAGAAACCCCTTTGCGATGTGTGCGTTCCGCTCGCAGAGTTTAACCTTTCTTTTCATGGAGCAGTTTGAAAACCCTCTGTTTTTAAAGTCTGAAGGTGGATATTTGGACCTGTTTGAGGATTTCATTGGAAACGGGATTTCTTCATCTAATGCTAGACAGAAGAATTCTGCCTAACTGCGTTGGGTTGCGTGTGTTCAACTCAAAGAGTTGAACCTTCCATTACACAGAGCAGATTTGAAACCGTCTTTTTGTGGAATTTCAAGTGGAGATTTCAAGCGCTTTGAGGCCAACAGTAGAAAAGGAAATATCTTCGTATAAAAACTAGAGAGAATCATTCTCAGAAAACCCTTTGTGATGTGTGCGTTCCACTCACAGATTTTAACCTTTCTTTTCATAGAGCAGTTTGGAATCCCTGTGTTTGTAAGTCTGCAAGTGGATATTTGCACCTCTTTGAGGACGTCGTTGTAAACGGGATTTCTTCATCTAATGCAAGACAGCAGAATTCTCAGTAACTTCTTTGGGTTGCGTGTGTTCAACTCACAGAGTTGAACCTTCCTTTAGACAGAGTAGATTTGAAACCGTCTTTTTGGGGAATTTGCAAGTGGAGATTTCAAGCGCCTTGCTGCCAATGGTAGAAAAAGAAATATCTTCGTATAAAAACTAGAGAGAATCATTGTCAGAAACCCCTTTGTGATGTGTGCATTCCAGTCACAGAGTTTAACCTTTCTTTTCATAGAGCAGTTTGGAAACCCGCTGTTTGTAAAGTCTGCAGGTGGATACTTGTACCTCTTTGAGGATTTCGTTGGAAACGAGATTTCTTCATATAATGCTAGACAGAAGAAATCTCAGTAAGTTCTTTGGGTTGCTTGTGTTCAACTCACAGAGTTGACCCTTCCTTTAGACAGAGCAGATTTGAAACCCTCTTTTTGTGGAATTTGCAAATGAGAGATTTCAAGCGCTTTGGGGCCAAGGGAATAAAAGGAAATATCTTCGTATAAAAACCAGAGAGAATCGTTCTCAGAAACCCCTTTGCGATATGTGCATTCCACTCACAGAGTTTAACCTTTCTTCTCACAGAGCAGTTTGGAAACACTCTGATTGTAAAGTCTGCAAGTGGATATTTCGACCTCTTTGAGGATTTCGTTGGAGACGGGATTTCTTCATCTAATTCTAGAGAGAAGAATTCTCAGTAACTTCTTTGGGTTGCGTGTGTTCAACTCACAGAGTTGAACCTTCCTTTAGACAGAGCTAATTTGAAACCCTCTTTTTGTGGAATTTGCAATTCAGAGATTTCAAGCGCTTTGGGGCCAAGGGAATAAAAGGAAATATCTTCGTATGAAAACTAGAGAGAATCATTCTCACAAACCCCTTTGTGATGTGTACGTTCCACTCACAGAGTTTAACCTTTGTTGTCATAGAGCAGTTTGTAAACACTCTGATAGTAAAGTCTGCAAGTGGATATTTCGACCTCTTTGAGGATTTCATTGGAAACGGGATTTCTTCATCTAATGCTAGACAGAAGAATTCTCACTAACTTCGTTGGTTTGCGTGTGTTCAACTCTCAGAGTTGAACCTTCCATGAGACAGAGCGGAATTGAAACCCTCTTTTTGTGGAATTTCAAGTGGAGAATTCAAGCGATTTGAGGCCAACGGTAGAAAACGAAATATCTTCGTATAAATACTTGAGAGAATCATTCTCAGAAACCCCCTTGTGATGTGTGCATTCCCCTCACAGAGTTTAACCTTTCTTCTCATAGAGCAGTTTGGAAACCCTCTGTTTGTAAAGTCTTGAGGTGGATATTTGGACGTCTTTGAGGATTTCATTGGAAAAGGGATTTCTTCATCTAATGCTAGACAGAAGAATTCTCACTAACTTCGTTGGGTTGCGTGTGTTCAACTCACAGGGTTGAACTTCCGTTTAGACAGAGCAGATTTGAAACCCTCTTTTTGTGGAATTTGCAGGTGGAGATTTCAAGCGCGTTGTGGCCAACCGTAGAAAACGAAATATCATCATATAAAAACTAGAGAGAATCATTCTCAGAAACCCCTTTGTGATGTGTGCATTCCACTCGAAGAGTTTAACCTTTCTTTTCATAGAGCAGTTTGGAAACCCTGTGTTTTTAAAGTCTGCAGGTGGATATTTGGACCTCTTTGAGGATTTCGTTGGAGACGGGATTTCTTCATCTAAAGCTAGCAGAAGAATTCTCAGTAAGTTCTCTGGGTTGGGTGTGTTCAACTCACAGGGTTGAACCTTCCTTTAGACCGAGCAGATTTGAAACCCTCTTTTTGTGTAATTTGCAAGTGGAGATTTCATGAGCTTTAGTTGCAATGGTAGAAAAGGAAATATCTTCGTATAAAAACCAGAGAGAATCATTCTCAGAAACCCCTTTGTGATGTGTGCATTCCTCTCACAGAGTTTAACCTTTCTTTTCATAGAGCAGTTTTGAAACACTCTCTTTGTAAAGTCTGCAAGTGGATATTTGGACCTCTTTGAGGTTTTCTTTGGAAACAGGATTTCCTCATCTAATGCTAGAAGAAGAATTCTCAGTAAGTTCTTTTGGTTGCGTGTGTTCAACTCACAGAGTTGAACCTTCCTTTAGACAGAGCAGATTTGAAACCCTCTTTTGTGGAATTTGCAAGTGGAGATTTCAAGCGCTTTGGGGCCAACGGTAGAAAAGGAAATATCTTCGTATGAAAACAAGAGAGAATCATTCTCAGAAACCCCTTTGCGATGTGCACGTTCCGCTCTCAGAGTTTAACCTTTCTTTTCAAGGAGCAGTTTGGAAACCCTCTGTTTGTAAAGTCTGAAGGTGGATATTTGGACCTGTTTGAGGATTTCATTGGAAACGGGATTTCTTCATCTAATGCTAGACAGAAGAATTCTGCCTAACTTCGTTGGGTTGTGTGTGTTCAATGCAGAGAGTTGAACTTTCCTTTAGCCAGAGCAGATTTGAAACCCTCTTTTTGTGGAATTTCAAGTGGAGATTTCAAGCGCTTTGGGGCCAACGGTAGAAAAGGAAATATCTTCGTATAAAAACCAGAGAGAATCATTCTCAGAAACCCCCTTGTGATGTGTGCATTCCACTCGCAGTTTTTAACCTTTCTTTTCATAGAGCAGTTTGGAAAACCTCTGTCTGTAAAGTCTGCAGGTGGATATTTGGACGTCTTTGAGGATTTCATTGGAAAAGGGATTTCTTCATCTAATGCTAGATAGTAGAATTCTCAGTAAGTTCTTTGGGTTGCGTGTGTTCAACTCACCGAGTTGAACCTTCCTTTAGAGAGCAGATTTGAAACCCTCTTTTTGTGGAATTTGCAAGTGGAGATTTCAAGCGCATTGTGGCCAACGGTAGAAAAGGAAATATCTTCGTTTAAAAACTAGAGAGAATCATTCTCAGAAACCCCTTTGTGAAGTGTGCGTTCCACTCACAGACTTTAACCTTTCTTTTCATAGAGCAGTTTGGAAACCCTCTGTTTGTAAGTCTGCTGGTGGATATATGCACCTCTTTGAGGATGTCGTTGGAAACGGGATTTCTTCATCTAATTCTAGACAGAAGAATTCTCAGTAACTTCTGTGGGTTGCGTGTGTTCAACTCACAGAATTGAACCTTCCTTTAGACAGAGCAGATTTGAAACCCTCTTTTTGTGGAATTTGCATGTGAGAGACTTCAAGCGCTTTGAGGCCAACGGTAAAAAAGGAAATATCTTCATATAAAAACTAGACAGAATCATTCTCAGAATCCCCTTTGTGATGTGTGCATTCCACTCACAGAGTTTAACCTTTCTTTTCATAGAGCAGTTTGGAAACACTCTGTTTGTAAAGTCTGCAAGTGGATATTTGGACCTCTTTGAGGATTTCGTTGGTAACGGGATTTCTTCATCTAATGCTAGACAGAAGAATTCTCACTAACTTCGTTGGGTTGCGTGTGTTCAGCTCTTAGAGTTGAACCTTCCATTAGACAGAGCAGATTTGAGACCCTCTTTTTGTGGAATTGCAAGTGGAGATTTCATGCTCTTTGAGGCCAATATTATAAAACGAAATATCTTCGTATAAAAACTACAGAGAATCATTCTCAGAAACCCCTTTGTGAAGTGTGCGTTCCACTCACAGAGTTTAACCTTTCTTTTCATAGAGCAGTTTGGAAACCCTCTGTTTGTAAGTCTGCAGGTGGATATATGCACCTCTTTGAGGATGTCGTTGGAAACGGGATTTCTTCATCTAATGCTAGACAGAAGAATTCTCAGTAAGTTCTTTGGGTTGCGTGTGTTCTACTCACAGAGTTGAACCTTCCTTTAGACAGAGCAGATTTGAAACCCTCTTTTTGTGGAATTTGCAAGTGGAGATTTCAAGCGCTTTGGGGCCAATGGTAGAAAAGGAAATATCTTCGTATAAAAACCAGAGAGAATCATTCTCAGAAACCCCTTTGTGATGTGTGCATTCCACTCACGGAGTTTAAGCTTTCTTTTCATAGAGCAGTTTCGAAACACTCTCTTTTAAAAGTCTGCAAGTGGATATTTGGTCCTCTTTGAGGATTTCTTTGGAAACGGGATTTCTTCATCTAATGCTGGACAGAAGAATTCTCAGTAAGTTCTTTGGGTTGCGTGTGTTCAACTCACAGAGTTGAACCTTCCATCAGACAGAGCAGATTTGAAACCCTCTTTTTGTGGAATTTGCCAGTGGAGATTTCAAGCGCTTTGGGGCCAACGGTAGAAAAGGAAATATTTTCCTATAAAAACTAGAGAGAATCATTCTCAGAAACCCCTTTGTGTTGTATGCGTTCCACTCACAGAGTTTAACCTTTCTTTTCATAGAGCAGTTTCGAAACACTCTCTTTGTAAAGTCTGCAAGTGGATATTTGGACCTCTTTGAGGATTTCTTTGGAAACAGGGTTTCCTCATCTGATGCTTGACAGACGAATTCTCACTAACTTCGTTGGGTTGCATGTGTTCAACTCACAGAGTTGAACCTTCCATTACACAGAGCAGATTTGAAACCCTCTTTTTGTGGAATTTCAAGTGGAGATTTCAAGCTCTTTGAGGCCAACGGTAGAAAACGAAATATCTTCGTATAAAAACTAGAGAGAATCATTGTCAGAAACCCCTTTGTGTTGTATGCGTTCCACTCACAGAGTTTAACCTTTCTTTTCATAGAGCAGTTTGGAAACACTCTGTTTGTAAAGTCTGCAAGTGGATATTTGGACCTCTTTGAGGATTTTGTTAGTAACGGGATTTCTTCATCTAATTCTAGACAGAAGAATTCTCACTAACTTCGTTGGGTTGCATGTGTTCAACTCACAGAGTTGAACCTTCCATTAGAAAGAGCAGATTTGAAACCCTCTTTTTGTGGCATTTCAAGTGGAGATTTCAAACGATTTGAGGCCAACGGTAGAAAAGGATATATCTTCGTATAAAAACTAGAGAGAATCATTCTCAGAAACCCCTTTGTGATGTGTGCGTTCCACTCACAGATTTCAACCTTTCTTTTCATAGAGCAGTTTGGAAACCCTCTGTTTGTAAAGTCTTAAGGTGGATATTTGGACCTCTTTGAGGATATCTTTGGAAACGGGATTTCTTCATCTAACGATAGACAGAAGAATTCTCATTAACTTCTGTGGGTTGCGTGTGTTCAACTCACAGAGTTGAACCTTCCATTACACAGAGCAGATTTGAAACCCTCTTTTTGTGGAATTTGCATGTGAGAGACTTCAAGCGCTTTGAGGCCAATGGTAGGAAAGGAAATATCTTCATATAAAAACTAGACAGAATCATTCTCAGAATCCCCTTTGTGATGTGTGCATTCCACAAGCAGAGTTTAGCCTTTCTTTTCATAGAGCAGTTTGGAAACACTCTGTTTGTAAAGTCTGCAAGTGGATATTTGGACCTCTTTGAGGATTTCGTTGGTATCGGGATTTCTTCATCTAATGCTAGACAGAAGAATTCTCACTAACTTCGTTGGGTTGCGTGTGTTCAGCTCTTAGAGTTGAACCTTCCATTAGACAGAGCAGATTTGAGACCCTCTTTTTGTGGAATTGCAAGTGGAGATTTCAAGCTCTTTGAGGCCAATGGTAGAAAACGAAATATCTTCGTATAAAAACTACAGAGAATCATTCTCAGAAACCCCTTTGTGAAGTGTGCGTTCCACTCACAGAGTTTAACCTTTCTTTTCATAGAGCAGTTTGGAAACCCTCTGTTTGTAAGTCTGCAGGTGGATATATGCACCTCTTTGAGGATGTCGTTGGAAACGGGATTTCTTCATCTAATGCTAGACAGAAGAATTCTCAGTAAGTTCTTTGGGTTGCGTGTGTTCTACTCACAGAGTTGAACCTTCCTTTAGACAGAGCAGATTTGAAACCCTCTTTTTGTGGAATTTGCAAGTGGAGATTTCAAGCGCTTTGGGGCCAATGGTAGAAAAGGAAATATCTTCGTATAAAAACCAGAGAGAATCATTCTCAGAAACCCCTTTGTTATGTGTGCATTCCACTCACGGAGTTTAAGCTTTCTTTTCATAGAGCAGTTTCGAAACACTCTCTTTTAAAAGTCTGCAAGTGGATATTTGGTCCTCTTTGAGGATTTCTTTGGAAACGGGATTTCTTCATCTAATGCTGGACAGAAGAATTCTCAGTAAGTTCTTTGGGTTGCGTGTGTTCAACTCACAGAGTTGAACCTTCCTTCAGACAGAGCAGATTTGAAACCCTCTTTTTGTGGAATTTGCCAGTGGAGATTTCAAGCGCTTTGGGGCCAACGGTAGAAAAGGAAATATTTTCCTATAAAAACTAGAGAGAATCATTCTCAGAAACCCCTTTGTGTTGTATGCGTTCCACTCACAGAGTTTAACCTTTCTTTTCATAGAGCAGTTTCGAAACACTCTCTTTGTAAAGTCTGCAAGTGGATATTTGGACCTCTTTGAGGATTTCTTTGGAAACAGGGTTTCCTCATCTAATGCTTGACAGACGAATTCTCATTAACTTCGTTGGGTTGCATGTGTTCAACTCACAGAGTTGAACCTTCCATTACACAGAGCAGATTTGAAACCCTCTTTTTGTGGAATTTCAAGTGGAGATTTCAAGCTCTTTGTGGCCAACGGTAGAAAACGAAATATCTTCGTATAAAAACTAGAGAGAATCATTCTCAGAAACCCCTTTGTGTTGTATGCGTTCCACTCACAGAGTTTAACCTTTCTTTTCATAGAGCAGTTTGGAAACACTCTGTTTGTAAAGTCTGCAAGTGGATATTTGGACCTCTTTGAGGATTTTGTTAGTAACGGGATTTCTTCATCTAATTCTAGACAGAAGAATTCTCACTAACTTCGTTGGGTTGCATGTGTTCAACTCACAGAGTTGAACCTTCCATTAGAAAGAGCAGATTTGAAACCCTCTTTTTGTGGCATTTCAAGTGGAGATTTCAAACGATTTGAGGCCAACGGTAGAAAAGGATATATCTTCGTATAAAAACTAGAGAGAATCATTCTCAGAAACCCCTTTGTGATGTGTGCGTTCCACTCACAGATTTCAACCTTTCTTTTCATAGAGCAGTTTGGAAACCCTCTGTTTGTAAAGTCTTAAGGTGGATATTTGGACCTCTTTGAGGATATCTTTGGAAACGGGATTTCTTCATCTAATGATAGACAGAAGAATTCCAAGTAACTTCTGTGGGTTGCATGTGTTCAACTCACAGAGTTGAACCTTTCATTACACAGAGCAGATTTGAAACCCTCTTTTTGTGGAATTTGCATGTGAGAGACTTCAAGCGCTTTGAGGCCAACGGTAGAAAAGGAAATATCTTCATATAAAAACTAGACAGAATCATTCTCAGAATCCCCTTTGTGATGTGTGCATTCCACTCACAGAGTTTAACCTTTCTTTTCATAGAGCAGTTTGGAAACACTCTGTTTGTAAAGTCTGCAAGTGGATATTTGGACCTCTTTGAGGATTTCGTTGGTAACGGGATTTCTTCATCTAATGCTAGACAGAAGAATTCTCACTAACTTCGTTGCGTTGCATGTGTTCAGCTCTTAGAGTTGAACCTTCCATTAGACAGAGCAGATTTGAGACCCTCTTTTTGTGGAATTGCAAGTGGAGATTTCAAGCTCTTTGAGGCCAATGGTAGAAAACGAAATATCTTCGTATAAAAACGACAGAGAATCATTCTCAGAAACCCCTTTGTGAAGTGTGCGTTCCACTCACAGACTTTAACCTTTCTTTTCATAGAGCAGTTTGGAAACCCTCTGTTTGTAAGTCTGCAGGTGGATATATGCACCTCTTTGAGGATGTCGTTGGAAACGGGATTTCTTCATGTAATGCTAGACAGAAGAATTCTCAGTAAGTTCTTTGGGTTGCGTGTGTTCTACTCACAGAGTTGAACCTTCCTTTAGACAGAGCAGATTTGAAACCCTCTTTTTGTGGAATTTGCAAGTGGAGATTTCAAGCGCTTTGGGGCCAATGGTAGAAAAGGAAATATCTTCGTATAAAAACCAGAGAGAATCATTCTCAGAAACCCCTTTGTGATGTGTGCATTCCACTCACGGAGTTTAAGCTTTCTTTTCATAGAGCAGTTTCGAAACACTCTCTTTTTAAAGTCTGCAAGTGGATATTTGGTCCTCTTTGAGGATTTCTTTGGAAACGGGATTTCTTCATCTAATGCTGGACAGAAGAATTCTCAGTAAGTTCTTTGGGTTGCGTGTGTTCAACTCACAGAGTTGAACCTTCCTTCAGACAGAGCAGATTTGAAACCCTCTTTTTGTGGAATTTGCCAGTGGAGATTTCAAGCGCTTTGGGGCCAACGGTAGAAAAGGAAATATTTTCCTATAAAAACTAGAGAGAATCATTCTCAGAAACCCCTTTGTGTTGTATGCGTTCCACTCACAGAGTTTAACCTTTCTTTTCATAGAGCAGTTTCGAAACACTCTCTTTGTAAAGTCTGCAAGTGGATATTTGGACCTCTTTGAGGATTTCTTTGGAAACAGGGTTTCCTCATCTAATGCTTGACAGACGAATTCTCACTAACTTCGTTGGGTTGCATGTGTTCAACTCACAGAGTTGAACCTTCCATTACACAGAGCAGATTTGAAACCCTCTTTTTGTGGAATTTCAAGTGGAGATTTCAAGCTCTTTGAGGCCAACGGTAGAAAACGAAATATCTTCGAATAAAAACTAGAGAGAATCATTCTCAGAAACCCCTTTGTGTTGTATGCGTTCCACTCACAGAGTTTAACCTTTCTTTTCATAGAGCAGTTTGGAAACACTCTGTTTGTAAAGTCTGCAAGTGGATATTTGGACCTCATTGAGGATTTCGTTAGTAACGGGATTTCTTCATCCAATTCTAGACAGAAGAATTCTCACTAACTTCGTTGGGTTGCATGTGTTCAACTCACAGAGTTGAACCTTCCATTAGAAAGAGCAGATTTGAAACCCTCTTTTTGTGGCATTTCAAGTGGAGATTTCAAACGATTTGAGGCCAACGGTAGAAAAGGATATATCTTCGTATAAAAACTAGAGAGAATCATTCTCAGAAACCCCTTTGTGATGTGTGCGTTCCACTCACAGATTTCAACCTTTCTTTTCATAGAGCAGTTATAAACCCTCTGTTTGTAAAGTCTTAAGGTGGATATTTGGACCTCTTTGAGGATATCTTTGGAAACGGGATTTCTTCCTCTAATGTTAGACAGAAGAGTTCTCAGTAACTTCTGTTGGTTGCGTGTGTTTAACTCACAGAGTTGAACCTTCCATTACACAGAGCAGATTTGAAACCCTCTTTTTGTGGAATTTGCATGTGAGAGACTTCAAGGGCTTTGAGGCCAATGGTAGAAAAGGAAATATCTTCATATAAAAACTAGACAGAATCATTCTCAGAATCCCCTTTGTGATGTGTGCATTCCACTCACAGAGTTTAACCTTTCTTTTCATAGAGCAGTTTGGAAACACTCTGTTTGTAAAGTCTGCAAGTGGATATTTGGACCTCTTTGAGGATTTCGTTGGTAACGGGATTTCTTCATCTAATGCTAGACAGAAGAATTCTCACTAACTTCGTTGGGTTGCATGTGTTCAGCTCTTAGAGTTGAACCTTCCATTAGACAGAGCAGGTTTGAGACCCTCTTTTTGTGGAATTGCCTGCGGAGATTTCAAGCTCTTTGAGGCCAATGGTAGAAAATGAAATATCTTCGTATAAAAACTACAGAGAATCATTCTCAGAAACCCCTTTGTGAAGTGTGCGTTCCACTCACAGAGTTTAACCTTTCTTTTCATAGAGCAGTTTGGAAACCCTCTGTTTGTAAGTCTGCAGGTGGATATATGCACCTCTTTGAGGATGTCGTTGGAAACGGGATTTCTTCATGTAATGCTTGACAGAAGAATTCTCAGTAATTTCTTTGGGTTGCGTGTGTTCTACTCACAGAGTTGAACCTTCGTTTAGACAGAGCAGATTTGAAACCCTCTTTTTGTGGAATTTGCAAGTAGAGATTTCAAGCACTTTGGGGCCAAAGGTAGAAAAGGAAATATCTACGTATAAACACTAGAGAGAATCATTCTCAGAAACCGGTTTGTGATGTGTGTGTTCCACTCACAGAGTTTAACCTTTCTTTTCATAGAACAGTTTGGAAACACTCTGTTTGTAAAGTCTGCAAGTGGATATTTTGACCTCTCTGAGGATTTCGTTGGAAACGGGATTTCTTCATCTAATGCTAGACAGAAGAATTCCCAGTAAGTTCTTTGGGTTGCATGGGTTCAACTCACAGAGTTGTACCTTCCTTAAGACAGAGCAGATTAGAAACCCTCTTTTTGTGGCATTTGCAAGTGGAGATTTCAAGCGCTTTGGGGCCAACGGTAGAAAAGGAAATATCTTCGTATAAAAACTAGAGAGAATCATTCTCAGAAACCCCTTTGTGAAGTGTGCGTTCCACTCACAGATTTTAACCTTTGTTTTCATAGAGCAGTTTGGAAACCCTCTGTTTGTAAGTCTGCAGGTGGATATATGCACCTCTTTGACGATTTCGTTGGAGACGGGATTTCTTCATCTAATGCTAGACAGAAGAATTCTCAGTAAGTTCTTCGGGTTGCGTGTGTTCACCACACAGAGTCGAACCTTCCTTTAGACAGAGCAGATTTGAAACCCTCTTTTTGTGGAATTTGCAAGCGGAGATTTCAAGCGCTTTTGGGCCAACGGTAGAAAAGGAAATGTCTTCGTAGAAAACTAGAGAGAATCATTCTCAGAAACCCCTTTCTGATGTGTGCATTCCACTCACAGAGTTGAACCTTACTTTTCATAGAGCAGATAGGAAACACTCTGTTTGTCAAGTCTGCAAGTGGATATTTGGACCTCTTGGAGGATTTCATTGGAAACGGGATTTCTTCTTGTAATGCTAGACAGAAGAATTCTCAGTAACTACTTTGGGTTGAGTGTGTTCAACTCACAGGGTTGAACCTTCCTTTAGACAGAGCAGATTTGAAACCCTCTTTTTGTCGTATTTGCAAGTGGAGATTTCAAGCGCCTTGGGGCCAACGGTAGAAAAGGAATTATCTTCATATGAAAACAAGAGAGAATAATTCTCAGAAACCCCTTTGTGATGTGTGTGTTCCACTCACAGAGTTTAACGTTACTTTTCATAGAGCAGATTTGAAACAATCTGTTTGTAAAGTCTGCAAGTGGATATCTGGATCTCTTGGAGGATTTCGTTGGAAACGGGATTTCTTCATCTAATGCTAGACAGTAGAATTCTCACTAACTTCATTGTGTTGCATGTGTTCAACTCACAGAGTTGAACCTTTCTTTAGAGAGCAGATTTAAAACCCTCTTTTTGTGGAATTGCAAGTGGAGATTTCAAGTGCTTTGGGGCCAAAGGTAGAAAAGGAAATATCTTCGTATAAAAACTAGAGAGAATCATTCTCAGAAACCCCTTTGTGAAGTGTGCGTTCCACTCACAGATTTTAACCTTTCTTTTCATAGAGCAGTTTGGAAACCCTCTGTTTGTAAGACTGCAGGTGGATATATGCACCTGTTTGAGGATGTCGTTGGAAACGGGATTTCTTCATCTAATGCTAGACAGAAGAATTCACAGTAACTTCTTTGGGGTGCATGTGTTCAACTCACAGAGTTGAACCTTCCTTTAGACAGAGCAGATTTGAAACTCTCTTTTTATGAAATTTGCAAGTGGAGATTTCAAGCGCTTTGGGGCCAAAGGAAGAAAACGAAATATCTTCGTATAAAAACTAGAGAGAATCATTCTCAGAAACCCCTTTGTGATGTCTGCGTTCCACTCACAGAGTTTAACCTTTCTTTTCATAGAGCAGTTTGGAAACACTCTGTCTGTAAAGGCTGCAGGTGGATATTTGGACTTCTTTGAGGATTTCTTTGGAAACGGGATTTCTTCATCTAATGGTAGACAGAAGAATTCTCGGTAAGTTCTTTGGGTTGCATGTGTTCAACTCACAGAGTTGAACCTTCCTTTAGAGAGAGCAGATTTGAAACCCTATTTTGTGGAATGTGCAAGTGGAGATTTCAAGCGCATTGGGGCCAACCGTAGAAAAGGAAATATCTTGGTAGAAAAACTAGAGAGAATCATTCTCAGAAACCCCTTTGTGATGTGTGCATTCCACTCACAGAATTTAACCTTTGTTTTCATAGAGCAGTTTGGAAACACTCTGTTTGTAAAGTCTGCAGGTGGATATTTGGACCTCTTTGAGGATTTCGTTGGAAACGGGATTTCTTCATCTAATGCTAGGCAGAAGAATTCTCAGTAAGTTCCCTGAATTGCGTGTGTTCAGCTCACAGAGTTGAACGTTCCTTTAGACAAAGCAGATTTGAAACTCTCTTTTTGTGGAATTTGCAAGTGGAGATTTAAAGCACTTTGGGGCCAACGGTAGAAGAGGAAATATCTTCGTATAAAAACTAGAGAGAATCATTCTCAGAAAGCAGTTTGTGATGTGTGCGTTCCACTCACAGAGTTTAACCTTTCTTTTCATAGAGTAGTTTGGAAACCCTCTGTTGGTAAAGTCTGCTGGTGGATATTTGGACCTCTTTGAGGATTTCGTTGGAAGCGGGATTTCTTCATCTGATGCTAGACAGAAGAATTCTCACTAACTTCGTTGGGTTGTGTGTGTTCATTGCACAGAGTTGAACTTTCCTTTAGACAGAGCAGATTTGAAACCCTCTTTTTGTGGAATTTCAAGTGGAGATTTCAAGCGCTTTGGGGCCAACGGTGGAAAAGGAAATATCTTCGTATAAAAACCAGAGAGAATCATTCTCAGAAACCCCCTTGTGATGTGTGCATTCCACTCGCAGTGTTTAACCTTTCTTTTCATAGAGCAGTTTGGAAAACCTCTGACTGAAAAGTCTGCAGGTGGATATTTGGACGTCTTTGAGGATTTCATTGGAAAAGGGATTTCTTCATCTAATGCTAGATAGTAGAATTCTCAGTAAGTTCTTTGGGTTGCGTGTGTTCAACTCACCGAGTTGAACCTTCCTTTAGAGAGCAGATTTGAAACCCTCTTTTTGTGGAATTTGCAAGTGGAGATTTCAAGCGCTTTGTGGCCAACGGTAGAAAAGGAAATATCTTCGTTTAAAAACTAGAGAGAATCATTCTCAGAAACCCCTTTGTGAAGTGTGCGTTCCACTCACAGAGTTTAACCTTTCTTTTCATAGAGCAGTTTGGAAACCCTCTGTTTGTAAGTCTGCTGGTGGATATATGCACCTCTTTGAGGATGTCGTTGGAAACGGGATTTCTTCATCTAATGCTAGACAGAAGAATTCTCAGTAAGTTCTTTGGGTTGCGTGTGTTCTACTCACAGAGTTGAACCTTCCTTTAGAAAGAGCAGATTTAAAACCCTCTTTTTGTGGAATTTGCAAGTGGAGATTTCAAGCGCTTTGGGGCCAATGGTAGAAAAGGAAATATCTTCGCATAAAAACCAGAGAGAATCATTCTCAGAAACCCCTTTGTGATGTGTGCGTTCCACTCACGGAGTTTAAGCTTTCTTTTCATAGAGCAGTTTCGAAACACTCTCTTTTTAAAGTCTTAAGGTGCATATTTGGACCTCTTTGAGGATATCATTGGAAACGGGATTTCTTCATCTAATGATAGACAGAAGAATTCTCAGTAACTTCTGTGGGTTGCGTGTGTTCAACTCACAGAGTTGAACCTTCCATTACACAGAGCAGATTTGAAACCCTCTTTTTGTGGAATTTGCATGTGAGAGACTTCAAGCGCTTTGAGGCCAATGGTAGAAAAGGAAATATCTTCATATAAAAACTAGACAGAATCATTCTCAGAATCCCCTTTGTGATGTGTGCATTCCACTCACAGAGTTTCGCCTTTCTTTTCATAGAGCAGTTTGGAAACACTCTGTAAAGTCTGCAAGTGGATATTTGGACCTCTTTGAGGATTTCGTTGGTAACGGGATTTCTTCATCTAATGCTAGACAGAAGAATTCTCACTAACTTCGTTGGGTTGCGTGTGTTCAGCTCTTAGAGTTGAACCTTCCATTAGACAGAGCAGATTTGAGACCCTCTTTCTGTGGAATTGCAAGTGGAGATTTCAAGCTCTTTGAGGCCAATGGTAGAAAACGAAATATCTTCGTATAAAAACTACAGAGAATCATTCTCAGAAAACCCTTTGTGAAGTGTGCGTTCCACTCACAGAGTTTAACCTTTCTTTTCATAGAGCAGTTTGGAAACCCTCTGTTTGTAAGTCTGCAGGTGGATATATGCACCTCTTTGAGGATGTCGTTGGAAACGGGATTTCTTCATCTAATGCTAGACAGAAGAATTCTCAGTAAGTTCTTTGGGTTGCGTGTGTTCTACTCACAGAGTTGAACCTTCCTTTAGACAGAGCAGATTTGAAACCCTCTTTTTGTGGAATTTGCAAGTGGAGATTTCAAGCGCTTTGGGGCCAATGGTAGAAAAGGAAATATCTTCGTATAAAAACCAGAGAGAATCATTCTCAGAAACCCCTTTGTGATGTGTGCATTCCACTCACGGAGTTTAAGCTTTCTTTTCATAGAGCAGTTTCGAAACACTCTTTTTAAAGTCTGCAAGTGGATATTTGGTCCTCTTTGAGGATTTCTTTGGAAACGGGATCTCTTCATCTAATGCTGGACAGAAGAATTCTCAGTAAGTTCTTTGGGTTGCGTGTGTTCAACTCACAGAGTTGAACCTTCCTTCAGACAGAGCAGATTTGAAACCCTCTTTTTGTGGAATTTGCCAGTGGAGATTTCAAGCGCTTTGGGGCCAACGGTAGAAAAGGAAATATTTTCCTATAAAAACTAGAGAGAATCATTCTCAGAAACCCCTTTGTGTTGTATGCGTTCCACTCACAGAGTTTAACCTTTCTTTTCATAGAGCAGTTTCGAAACACTCTCTTTGTAAAGTCTGCAAGTGGATATTTGGACCTCTTTGAGGATTTCTTTGGAAACAGGGTTTCCTCATCTAATGCTTGACAGACGAATTCTCACTAACTTCGTTGGGTTGCATGTGTTCAACTCACAGAGTTGAACCTTCCATTACACAGAGCAGATTTGAAACCCTCTTTTTGTGGAATTTCAAGTGCAGATTTCAAGCTCTTTGAGGCCAACGGTAGAAAACGAAATATCTTCGTATAAAAACTAGAGAGAATCATTCTCAGAAACCCCTTTGTGATGTGTGCGTTCCACTCACAGATTTCAACCTTTCTTTTCATAGAGCAGTTTGGAAACCCTCTGTTTGTAAAGTCTTAAGGTGGATATTTGGACCTCTTTGAGGATATCTTTGGAAACGGGATTTCTTCATCTAATGATAGACAGAAGAATTCCAAGTAACTTCTGTGGGTTGCGTGTGTTCAACTCACAGAGTTGAACCTTCCATTACACAGAGCAGATTTGAAACCCTCTTTTTGTGGAATTTGCATGTGAGAGACTTCAAGCGCTTTGAGGCCAACGGTAGAAAAGGAAATATCTTCATATAAAAACTAGACAGAATCATTCTCAGAATCCCCTTTGTGATGTGTGCATTCCACACACAGAGTTTAACCTTTCTTTTCATAGAGCAGTTTGGAAACACTCTGTTTGTAAAGTCTGCAAGTGGATATTTGGACCTCTTTGAGGATTTCGTTGGTAACGGGATTTCTTCATCTAATGCTAGACAGAAGAATTCTCACTAACTTCGTTGGGTTGCATGTGTTCAGCTCTTAGAGTTGAACCTTCCATTAGACAGAGCAGATTTGAGACCCTCTTTTTGTGGAATTGCAAGTGGAGATTTCAAGCTCTTTGAGGCCAATGGTAGAAAACGAAATATCTTCGTATAAAAACGACAGAGAATCATTCTCAGAAACCCCTTTGTGAAGTGTGCGTTCCACTCACAGACTTTAACCTTTCTTTTCATAGAGCAGTTTGGAAACCCTCTGTTTGTAAGTCTGCAGGTGGATATATGCACCTCTTTGAGGATGTCGTTGGAAACGGGATTTCTTCATGTAATGCTAGACAGAAGAATTCTCAGTAAGTTCTTTGGGTTGCGTGTGTTCTACTCACAGAGTTGAACCTTCCTTTAGACAGAGCAGATTTGAAACCCTCTTTTTGTGGAATTTGCAAGTGGAGATTTCAAGCGCTTTGGGGCCAACGGTAGAAAAGGAAATATCTTCGTATAAAAACCAGAGAGAATCATTCTCAGAAACCCCTTTGTGATGTGTGCATTCCACTCACGGAGTTTAAGCTTTCTTTTCATAGAGCAGTTTCGAAACACTCTCTTTTTAAAGTCTGCAAGTGGATATTTGGTCCTCTTTGAGGATTTCTTTGGAAACGGGATTTCTTCATCTAATGCTGGACAGAAGAATTCTCAGTAAGTTCTTTGGGTTGCGTGTGTTCAACTCACAGAGTTGAACCTTCCTTCAGACAGAGCAGATTTGAAACCCTCTTTTTGTGGAATTTGCCAGTGGAGATTTCAAGCGCTTTGGGGCCAACGGTAGAAAAGGAAATATTTTCCTATAAAAACTAGAGAGAATCATTCTCAGAAACCCCTTTGTGTTGTATGCGTTCCACTCACAGAGTTTAACCTTTCTTTTCATAGAGCAGTTTCGAAACACTCTCTTTGTAAAGTCTGCAAGTGGATATTTGGACCTCTTTGAGGATTTCTTTGGAAACAGGGTTTCCTCATCTAATGCTTGACAGACGAATTCTCACTAACTTCGTTGGGTTGCATGTGTTCAACTCACAGAGTTCAACCTTCCATTACACAGAGCAGATTTGAAACCCTCTTTTTGTGGAATTTCAAGTGGTGATTTCAAGCTCTTTGTGGCCAACGGTAGAAAACGAAATATCTTCGTATAAAAACTAGAGAGAATCATTCTCAGAAACCCCTTTGTGTTGTATGCGTTCCACTCACAGAGTTTAACCTTTCTTTTCATAGAGCAGTTTGGAAACACTCTCTTTGTAAAGTCTGCAAGTGGATATTTGGACCTCTTTGAGGATTTCGTTAGTAACGGGATTTCTTCATCCAATTCTAGACAGAAGAATTCTCACTAACTTCGTTGGGTTGCATGTGTTCAACTCACAGAGTTGAACCTTCCATTAGAAAGAGCAGATTTGAAACCCTCTTTCTGTGGCATTTCAAGTGGAGATTTCAAACGATTTGAGGCCAACGGTAGAAAAGGATATATCTTCGTATAAAAACTAGAGAGAATCATTCTCAGAAACCCCTTTGTGATGTGTGTGTTCCACTCACAGATTTCAACCTTTCTTTTCATAGAGCAGTTATAAACCCTCTGTTTGTAAAGTCTTAAGGTGGATATTTGGACCTCTTTGAGGATATCTTTGGAAACGGGATTTCTTCCTCTAATGATAGACAGAAGAGTTCTCAGTAACTTCTGTTGGTTGCGTGTGTTTAACTCACAGAGTTGAAACTTCCATTACACAGAGCAGTTTTGAGACCCTCTTTTTGTGGAATTGCAAGTGGAGATTTCAAGCTCTTTGAGGCCAATGGTAGAAAATGAAATATCTTCGTATAAAAACTACAGAGAATTATTCTCAGAAACCCCTTTGTGAAGTGTGCATTCCACTCACAGACTTTAACCTTTCTTTTCATAGAGCAGTTTGGAAACACTCTGTTTGTAAGTCTGCAGGTGGATATATGCACCTCTTTGAGGATGTCGTTGGAAACGGGATTTCTTCATGTAATGCTAGACAGAAGAATTCTCAGTAATTTCTTTGGGTTGCGTGTGTTCTACTCACAGAGTTGAACCTTCCTTTAGACAAAGCAGATTTGAAACCCTCTTTTTGTGGAATTTGCAAGTAGAGATTTCAAGCACTTTGGGGCCAAAGGTAGAAAAGGAAATATCTTCGTATAAACACTAGAGAGAATCATTCTCAGAAACCGGTTTGTGATGTGTGTGTTCCACTCACAGAGTTTAACCTTTCTTTTTATAGAACAGTTTGGAAACACTCTGTTTGTAAAGTCTGCAAGTGGATATTTTGACCTCTCTGAGGATTTCGTTGGAAACGGGATTTCTTCATATAATGCTAGACAGAAGAATTCCCAGTAAGTTCTTTGGGTTGCATGGGTTCAACTCACAGAGTTGTACCTTCCTTTAGACAGAGCAGATTTGAAACCCTCTTTTTGTGGAATTTGCAAGTGGAGATTTCAAGCGCTTTGGGGCCAATGGTAGAAAAGGAAATATCTTCGTATAAAAACTAGAGAGAATCATTCTCAGAAACCACTTTGTGATGTGTCTGTTCCACTCACAGAGTTTAACCTTTCTTTTCATAGAGCAGTTTGGAAACACTCTGTTTGGAAAGTCTGCAAGTGGATATTTTGACCTCTCTGAGGATTTCGTTGGAAACGGGATGTCTGCATTTAATGCTAGACAGAAGAATGCTCAGTAAGTTCTTTGGGTTGCGTGTTTTCAACTCACAGAGTTGAACCTTCCTTTAGACAGAGCAGTTTTGAAACCCTCTTTTTGTGGAATTTGCAAGTGGAGATTTCGTGCGCTTTGGGGCCAATGGTAGAAAAGGAAATATCTTCGTATAAACACTAGAGAGAATCACTCTCAGAAACCCGTCTGTGATGTGTGCGTTCCACTCAGAGAGTTCAAAATTTCTTTTCATAGAGCAGTTTGGAAACACTCTGTTTGTAAAGTCTGCAAGTGGATATTTTGACCTCTCTGAGTATTTCGTTGGAAACGGGATGTCTTCATCTCATACTAGACAGAAGAATTCTCAGTAAGTTCTTTGGGTTGCATATGTTCAACTCACAGAGTTGAACCTTACTTTAGACAGAGCAGATTTGAAACCCTCTTTTTGTGGAATTTGCAAGTGGAGATATCAAGCACTTTGGGGCCAACGGTAGAAAATGAAATATGTTCGTATAAAAACTAGAGAGAATCATTCTCAGAAACCCCTTTGTGATGTGTGCACTGAACTCACAGAGTTTAACCTTTCTTTTCACAGAGCACTTTGGAAACACTCTGATTGCAAAGTCTGCAAGTGGATATTTGGAACTCTTTGTTTATTTCGTTGGAAACGGGATTGCTTCATCTAATGGTAAACAGAAGAATTCTCATTAACTTCTTTCAATTGCGTGTCTTCTACTCACAGTGTTGAACCTTCCTTTAGACAGAGCAGATTTGAAACCCTCTTTTTGTGGAATTTGCAAGTGGACATTTCAAGCGCTTTGGGGCCAACGGTAGAAAAGGAAATATCTTCGAATAAAAACTAGAGAGAATCATTCTCAGAAACCCCTTTGTGATGTGTGCGTTCCACTCACAGAGTTTAACCTTTCTTTTCATAGAGCAGTTTGGAAACACTCTGTTTGTAAAGTCTGCAAGTGGATATTTGGAGCTCTCGGAGGATTTCGTTGGAAATGGGATTTCTTCATCTCATGCTAGACAGAAGACTTCTCAGTAAGTTCTTTGGGTTGCGTGTGTTCAACTCACAGAGTTGAACCGTCCTTTAGACAGAGGAGATTTGAAACCCTCTTTTTGTGGAATTTGCAAGAGGAGATTTCAAGCGCTTAGGGGCCAACGGTAGAAAACGAAATATCTTCGTATAAAAACTAGAGAGAATCATTCTCAGAAACATCTTTTTGATGTGTGCACTGAACTCACAGAGTTTAACCTTTCTTTTCACAGAGCAGTTTGGAAACACTCCGATTGCAAAGTCTGCAAGTGGATATTTGGACCTCTTTGATTATTTCGTTGAAAACGGGATTTCTTCATCTAATGCTAGACAGAAGAATTCTCAGTAAGATCTTTGTGTTGCATATGTTCAACTCACAGAGTTGAACCTTCCTTTAGACAGAGCAAATTTGAAACCCTCTTTTTGTGGAATTTGCAAGTGGAGATTTCAAGCGCGTTGGGGCCAACGGTTGAAAAGGAAATACCTTCGTATAAAAACTAGAGAGAATCATTCTCAGAAACCCCTTTGTGATGTGTCTGTTCCACCCACAGAGTTTAACCTTTCTTTTCACAGAGCAGTTTGGAAACACTCTGATTGCAAAGTCTGCAAGTGGATATTTGGAACTCTTTGTTTATTTTGTTGGAAACGGGATTGTTTCATCTAATGGTAGACAGAAGAATTCTCAGTAACTTCTTTCAATTGCGTGTTTTCAAGTCACAGAGTTGAACCTTCCTTTAGACAGAGCAGATTTGAAACCCTCTTTTAGTGGAATTTGCAAGTGGAGATTTCAAGCGCTTTGGGGCCAACGGTAGAAAAGGAAATATCTACGAATAAAAACTAGAGAGAATCATTGTCAGAAACCCCTTTGTGATGTGTGCATTCCACTCACATAGTTTAACCTTTCTTTTCATAGAGCAGTTTGGAAACACTCTCTTTGTAAAGTCTGCAAGTGGATATTTGGAGCTCTCTGACGATTTCTTTGAAACGGGATTTCTTCATCTCATGCTAGACAGAAGAATTCACAGTAACTTCTTTTGATTGGGTTTTTTCAACTCACAGAGTTGAACCTTCCTTTAGAAAGAGCAGATTTGAAACCCTCTTTTTGTGGAATTTGCAAGTGGAGATTTCAAGCACTTTGGGGCCAACGGTAGAAAAGGAAATATCTTCGTATAACAACTAGAATCATTCTCAGAAACCTCTTTGTGATGTGTGCGTTCCACTCACAGAGTTTAACCTTTCTTTTCACAGAGCAGTTTGGAAACACTCTGATTGCAAAGTCAGCAAGTGGAGATTTGGACCCCTTTGATTATTTCGTTGCAAACGGTATTTCTTCATCTAATGCTAGACAGAAGAATTCTCAGTAAGATCTTTGTGTTGCATATGTTCAACTCACAGAGTTGAACCTTCCTTTAGACAGAGCAGATTTGAAACCCTCTTTTTGTGGAATTTGCAAGTGGACATTTCAAGCGCTTTGGGGCCAACGGTAGAAAAGGAATTATCTTCGTATAAAAACTAGAGAGAATCATTCTCAGAAACCCCTTTGTGATGTGTGCATTCCACTCACACAGTTTAACCTTTCTTTTCGTAGGGCAGTTTGGAAACACTCTGTTTGAAAAGTCTGCATGTGGATATTTGGACCTCTTTGAGGATTTCGTTGAACACGGGATTTCTTCATCTATTGCTAGACAGAAGAATGCTCAGTAAGTTCTTTGTGTTGCGTGTGTTCAACTCACAGAGTTGAAACTTGCTTTAGACAGATCATACTTGAAATCCTTTTTTTGTTGAAATTGTAATTTAGATTTCAAGCGCTTTGGGGCCAACGGTAGAAAAGGAAATATCTTCGAATAAAAACTAGAGAGAATCATTCTCAGAAACCCCTTTGTGATGTGTGCATTCCACTCACAGAGTTTAACCTTTCTTTTCATAGAGCAGTTTGGAAACACTCTGTTTGTAACGTCTGCAAGTGGATATTTGGAGCTCTCTGAGGATTTCGTTGTAAACGGGATGTGTTCATCTCATGCTAGACAGAAGAATTCTCAGTAAGTTCTTTGGGTTGCGTATGTTCACCTCACAGAGTTGAACCTTCCTTTAGACAGAGCAGTTTTGAAACCCTCTTCTTGTGGAATTTGCAAGTGGAGATTTCAAGCGCTTTAGGGCCAAAGGTAGAAAAGGAAATATCTTCGTATAAAAACTAGAGAGAAACATTCTCAGCAACTCCTTTGTGATGTGTGTGTTCCACTCACAGAGTTTAACCTTTCTTTTCATAGAGCAGTTTGGAAACTCTCTGGTTGTAAAGTCTGCAAGTGCATATTTGGACCTCCTTGATTATTTCGTTGCAAACGGCATTTCTTCATCTAATGCTAGACAGAAGAATTCTCAGTAAGTTCTTTCAATTGCGTGTTTTCAACTCACAGAGTTGAACCTTCCTTTAGACAGAGCAGATTTGAAACCCTCTTTTTGTGGAATTTGCAAGTGGAGATTTCAAGCGCTTTGGGGCCAACGGTAGAAAAGGAAATATCTTCGTATAAACACTAGAATCATTCTCAGAAACCTCTTTGTGATGTGTGCATTCCACTCACAGAGTTTAAACTTTCTTTTCATAGAGCAGTTTGGAAGCACTCGGTTTGTAAAGTCTGCAGGTGGATATTTGGACCTCTCTGAGGATTTCGTTGGAAACGGGATTTCTTCATCTAATGCTAGACAGAAGAATTCTCAGTAAGTTCTTTGGGTTGAGTGTGTTCAACTCAAAAAGTCGAACCGTCCTTTAGACAGAGCAGACTTGAAAACCTCTTTTTGGGGAATATGCAAGTGGAGATTTCAATTGCTTAGGGGCCAACGGTAGAAAAGGAAAGATCTTCGTATAAAAATTAGAGAGAATCATTCTCAGAAACCCCTTTGTGATGTGTGCACTCCACTCACAGAGTTTAACTTTCTTTTCACAGAGCAGTTTGGAAACACTCTGATTGCAAAGTCTGAAAGTGGATATTTGTTACTCTTCGTTTATTTTGTTGGCAATGGGATTGCTTCATCTAATGGTAGACAGAAGAATTCTCAGTAACTTCTTTCGATTGCGTGTTTTCAACTCACAGAGTTGAACCTTCCTTTAGGCAGAGCAGATTTGAAACCCTCTTTTTGTGGAATTTGCAAGTGGAGATTTCAAGCGCTTTGGGGCCAAATGTAGAAAAGGAAATATCTTCGAATAAAAACTAGAGAGAATCATTCTCAGAAACCACTTTGTGATGTGTGCGTTCCACTCACAGAGTTTAACCTTTCTTTTCATAGAGCAGTTTGGAAACACTCTGTTTGTAAAGTCTGCAAGTGGATATTTGGATCTCTTCGAGGATTTCTTTGGAAACGGGATTTCTTCATCTCATGCTAGACAGAAGAATTCTAAGTTCTTTGGGTTGAGTGTGTTCAACTCACAGAGTTGGACCTTCATTCAGACAGAGCCGATTGGTACCCCTGTTTTTGTGGAATTTGCAAGTGGAGATTTCAAGCGCTTAGGGGACAACGGTAGAAAAGGAAATATCTTCGTATGAAAACTAGAGAGAATCATTCTCAGAAACCCCTTTGTGATGTGTGTGTTCCACTCACTGAGTTTAACCTTTCTTTTCATATTGCAGTTTGGAAACACTCTGTTTGTAAAGTCTGCAAGTGGACATTTGGACCTCTTTGATTATTTGGTTGGAAACGGGATTTCATCATCTAATGCTAGACAGAAGAATTCTCAGTAAGATCTTTGTGTTGCACATGTTCAACTCACAGAGTTGAACCTTCCTTTAGACAGAGCAGATTTGAAACCCTCTTTTTGTGGAATTTGCAAGTGGAGATTTCAAGCACTTTGGGTCCCATGGTAGAAAATGAAATATGTTCGTATAAAAACTAGAGAGAATAATTCTCAGAAACCCCTCTGTGATGTGTCTGTTCCACACACAGAGTTTAACCTTTCTTTTCATGGAGCAGTTTGGAAACACTTTGTTTGAAAATCTGCAAGTGGATACTTGGACTTCTCTGAGGATTTCTTTGGAAAAGGGATTTCTTCATCTCATGCTAGACAGAAGAATTCTCAGTAACTTCTTTGGGTTGCGTGTGTTCAACTCACAAAGTTGAACCATCCTTTAGACAGAACAGATTTGAAACCCTCTTTTTGTGGAATTTGCAAGTGGAGATTTCAAGCGCTTTGGGGCCAACGGTAGAAAAGGAAATATCTTCGTATAAAAACTAGAGAGAATCATTCTGAGAAACCCCTTTGTGATGTGTGCACTCCATTCACAGAGTTTAACCTTTCTTTTCATAGAGCAGTTTGGAAACACTCTGATTGCAAAGTCTGCAAGTGGATATTTGGAACTCTTTGTTTATTTCATTGGAAACGGGATTGCTTCATCTAATGGTAGACAGAAGAATTCTCAGTAACTTCTTTCAATTGCGTGTTTTCAAGTCACAGAGTTGAACCTTCCTTTAGACAGAGCAGATTTGAAACCCTCTTTTTGTGGAATTTGCAAGTGGAGATTTCAAGCACTTTTGGGCCAACGGTAGAAAAGGAAATATCTTCGTATAAAAACTAGAATCATTCTCAGAAACCTCTTTGTGATGTGTGCATTCCACTCACAGAGTTTAACCTTTCTTTCCATAGAGCAGTTTGGAAGCACTCTGTTTGTAAAGTCTGCAGGTGGATATTTGGACCTCTCTGAGGATTTCGTTGGAAACGGGATTTCTTCATCTAATGCTAGACAGAAGAATTCTCAGTAAGTTCTTTGGGTTGAGTGTGTTCAACTCACAGAGTCGAACCGTACTTTAGACAGTGCAGACTTGAAAACCTCTTTTTGGGGAATTTGCAAGTGGAGATTTCAAGCGCTAAGGGGCCAACTGTAGAAAAGGAAATATCTTCGTATAAAAAGTAGAGATAATCATTCTCAGAAACCCCTTTGTGATGTGTGAACTCCACTCACAGAGTTTAACTTTCCTTTCACAGAGCAGTTTGGAAACACTCTGATTGCAAAGTCTGCAAGTGGATATTTGGACCTCTTTGATTATTTCTTTGCAAACGGGATTTCTTCATCTAATGCTAGACAGAAGATTTCTCAGTAAGAACTTTGTGTTGCATATGTTCAACTCACAGAGTTGAACCTTCCTTTACACAGAGCAGATTTGAAACCCTCTTTTTGTGGAATTTGCAAGTGGAGATTTCAAGCGCGTTGGGGCCAACGGTAGAAAAGGAAATATCTTCGTATAAAAACTAGAGAGAATCACTCTCAGAAACCTCTTTGTGATGTGTGCGTTCCACTCACACAGTTTAACCTTTCTTTTCATAGGGCAGTTTGGAAACACTCTGTTTGAAAAGTCTGCATGTGGATATTTGGACCTCTTTGAGGATTTCTTTGGAAACGGGATGTCTTCATCTAATGCTAGACAGAAGAATGCTCAGTAAGTTCTTTGTATTGCGTGTGTTCAACTCACAGAGTTGAAACTTGCTTTAGACAGAGCAGACTTGAAATCCTCTTTTTGTGGAAATTGCAAGTTTAGATTTCAAGCGCTTTGGGGCCAACGGTAGAAAAGGAAATATCTTCGAATAAAAACTAGAGAGAATCATTCTCAGAAACCCCTTTGTGATGTGTGCGTTCCACTCACAGAGTTTAACCTTTCTTTTCATAGAGCAGTTTGGAAACACTCTGTTTGTAATATCTGCAAGTGGATATTTGGAGCTCTCTGAGGATTTTGTTGGAAACGGGATGTCTTCATCTCATGCTAGACAGAAGAATTCTCAGGAAGTTCTTTGGGTTGCGTATGTTCACCTCAGAGAGTTGAACCTACTTTAGACAGAGCAGATTTGAAACCCTCTTCCTGTGGAATTTGCAAGTGGAGATTTCAAGCGCTTTAGGGCCAAAGGTAGAAAGGGAAATATCTTCGTATAAAAACTAGAGAGAAACATACTCAGAAACTCCTTTGTGATGTGTGTGTTCCACTCAAAGAGTTTAACCTTTCATTCATAGAGCAGTTTGGAAACACTCTGGTTGTAAAGTCTGCAAGTGGATATTAGGACCTCATTGATTATTTCATTGGAAACGGGATTTCTTCATCTAATGCTAGACAGAAGAATTCTCAGTAACTTCTTTCAATTGCGTGTTTTCAACTCACAGAGTTGAACCTTCCTTTAGAAAGAGCAGATTTGAAACCCTCTTTTTGTGGAATTTGCAAGAGGAGATTTCAAGCGCTTTGGGGCCAACAGTAGAAAAAGAAATATATTCGTATAAACACTAGAATCATTCTCAGAAACCTCTTTGTGATGTGTGCGTTCCACTCACGGAGTTTAACCTTTCTTTTCATACAGCGGTTTGGAAGCACTCTCTTTGTAAAGTCTGCAGGTGGCTATTTGGACCTCTCTGAGGATTTCGTTGGAAACTGGATTTCTTCATCTAATGCTAGACAGAAGAATTCTCAGTAAGTTCTTTGGGTTGAGTGTGTTCAACTCACAGAGTCGAACCGTCCTTTAGACAGAGCAGACTTGAAAACCTCTTTTTGGGGAATTTGCAAGTGGAGATTTCAAGCGCTTAGGGGCGAAATGTAGAAAAGGAAGTATCTTCGAATAAAAACTAGAGAGAATCATTCTCAGAAACCCCTTTGTGACGTGTGCGTTCCACTCACAGAGTTTAACCTTTCTTTTCATAGAGAAGTTTGGAAACACTCTGTTTGTAAAGTCTGCAAGTGGATATTTGGATCTCTTCGAGGATTTCGTTGGAAACGGGATTTCTTCATCTCATGCTAGACAGAAGAATTCTAAGTTCTTTGGGTTGAGTGTGTTCAACTCACAGAGTTGGACCTTCATTCAGACAGAGCAGATTTGAACCCCTCTTTTTGTGGAATTTGCAAGTGCAGATTTCAAGCGCTTAGGGGCCAACGGTAGAAAAGGAAATATCTTCGTATGAAAACAAGAGAGAATCATTCTCAGAAACCCCTTTGTGATGAGTGTGTTCCACTCACAGAGTTTAACCTTTCTTTTCATAGAGCAGTTTGAAAACACTCTGTTTGTAAAATCTGCAAGTGGACATTTGGACCTCTTTGATTATTTCGTTGGAAACGGGATTTCTTCATCTAATGCTAGACAGAAGAATTCTCAGTAATATCTTTGTGTTGCATATGTTCAACTCACAGAGTTGGACTTCCTTTAGACAGAGCAGATTTGAAACCCTATTTTTTAGGAATTTGCAAGTGGAGATTTCAAGCGCTTTGGGGGCAACGGTAGAAAAGGAAATATCTTCGTAAAAAAACTAGAGAGTATCATTCCCAGAAACCCCTTTGTGATGTGTCTGTTCCACTCACAGAGTTTAACCTTTCTTTTCATAGAGCAGTTTGGAAGCACTCTGTTTGTAAAGTCTGCAAGTGGATATTTGGACATCTCTGAGGATTTCTTTGGAAACGGGATTTCTTCGGAAACGGGATTTCTTCATGTCATGCTATACAGAAGAATTCTCAGTAAGTTCTTTGGGTTGCGTCTGTTCAACTCACAGAGTTGAACCTTCCTTTAGACAGAGCAGATTTGAAACCCGGCTTTTTTGGAATTTGCAAGTGGACATTTCAAGCGCTTTAGGGCCAAAGGTAGAAAAGGAAATATCTTCTTATAAAAAATAGAGAGAATCATTCCCAGAAACCACTTTGAGATGTGTGCGTTCCACTCACAGAATTTAACCTTTCCTTTCATAGAGCAGTTTGGAAACACTCTGTTTGTAAGTCTGCAAGTGGATATTTGAATCTCTCTGAGGATTTCGTTGGAAAGTGGATGTCTTCATCTAATGCTAGACAGAAGAATGCTCAGTAAGTTTTTTGGGTTGCATGTGTTCAACTCACAGAGTTGAACCTCCCTTTAGACAGAGCAGATTTGAAACCGTTTTTTTGTGGAATTTGCAAGTGGAGATTTCAAGCGCTTTGGGGCCAAAGGTAGAAAAGGAAATATCTTCGTATGAAAACTAGAGAGAATCATTCTCAGAAACCCCTTTGGGATGTGTGTGTTCCACTCACAGAGTTTAAACTTTCTTTTCATAGAGCAGTTTGGAAACACTCTGTTTGTAAAGTCTGCAAGTGGATATTTGGATCTCTTCGAGGATTTCGTTGGAAACGGGATTTCTTCATCTAATGCTGGACAGAAGATTTCTCAGTAAGTTCTTTGTGTTGAGTGTGTTCAACTCACAGAGTTGAACCGTCCTTTAGACAGAGCAGATTTGAAACCCTCTTTTTGTGGGATTTGCAAGTGGAGATTTCAAGCGCTTAGGGGCCAACGGTAGAAAAGGAAATATCTTCGTATAAAAGCCAGAGAGAATCATTCTCAGAAACCCCTTTGTGATGTGTGCATTCCACTCACAGAGTTTAACCTTTCTTTTCATAGAGCAGTTTTGAAACACTCTGATTGCATAGTCTTCAAGTGGATATTTGGACCTCTCTGTTTATTTCATTGGAAACGGGATTGCTTCATCTATTGCTAGACAGAAGAATTCTCAGTAACTTCTTTCGATTGCGTGTTTTCAACTCACAGAGTTGAATCTTTCTTTAGACACAGCAGATTTAAACCCTCTATTTGTCGAATTTGCAAGTGGAGATTTCAAGCCCTTTGGGGCCAACGGTAAAAAAGGAAATATCTTCGAATAAAAACAAGAGAGAATCATTCTCCGAAACCCCTTTGTGATGTGTGCTTTCCACACACAGAGTTTAACCTTTCTTTTCATAGAGCAGTTTGGAAACACTCTGTTTGTAAATCTGCAAGTGGATATTTGGACTTCTCTGGGGATTTCTTTGGAAACGGGATTTCTTCATCTCATGCTAGACAAAAGAATTCTCAGCAAGTTCTTTGGGTTGCATGTGTTCAACTCACAGAGTTGAACCTTCCTTTAGACAGAGCAGGTTTGAAACCCTCTTTTTGTGGAATTTGCAAGTGAGCATTTCAAGCGCTTTAGGGCCAAAGGTAGAAAAGGAAATATCTTCGTATAAAAACTAGAGAGAATCATTCTCAGAAACCACTTTGAGATGTGTGCATTCCACTCACAGAGTTTAACCTTTCCTTTCATAGAGCAGTTTGGAAACACTCTGTTTGTAATGTCTGCAAGTGGATATTTGGATCTCTTCGAGGATTTCGTTGGAAACCGGATTTCTTCATCTAATGCTAGAGAGAAGAATGCTCAGTAAGTTCTTTGGGTTGAGTTTGTTCAACTCACAGAGTTGAACCATCCTTTAGAGAGAGCAGATTTGAAACCCTATTTTTAAGGAATTTGCAAGTGGAGATTTCAAGCGCTTAGGGGCCAACGGTAGAAAAGGAAATATCTTCGTTTAAAAACTAGAGAGAATCATTCTCAGAAACCCCTTTGTGATGTGTGCACTGAACTCACAGAGTTTAACTTTTCTTTCCACAGAGCAGTTTGGAAACACTCTGATTGCAAAATCTGGAAGTGGATATTTGGACCTCTTTGTTTATTTCGTTGGAAATGAGATTGCTCCATCTAATGCTAGACAGAAGGATTCTCAGTAACTTCTTTCGATTGCGTGTGTTCAACTCACAGAGTTGAGCCATCCTTTAGACAGAGGAGATTTGAAACCCTCTTTTTGTGGAATTTGCAAGTGGAGATTTCAAGCGCTTTGGGGGCAACGGTAGAAAAGGAAATATCTTCGTAAAAAAACTAGAGAGTATCATTCCCAGAAACCCCTTTCTGATGTGTGTGTTCCACTCCCAGAGTTTAACCTTTCTTTTCATAGAGCAGTTTGGAAGCACTCTGTGTGTAAAGTAGGCAAGTGGATACATGGACCTCATTCAGGATCTCATTGGAAAAGGGATTTCTTCATCTAATGCTAGACGGAAGAATTCCCAGTAAGTTCTTTGGTTGTTAGTGTTCAACTCTCAGAGATGAACATTGCTTTAGACAGAGCAGATATGAAACCCTCTTTTTGTGGAATTTGCAAGTGGAGATTTCAAGCGCTTTGGGGCCAAAGGTAGAAAAGGAAATATCTTCGTATAAAAACTAGAGAGAATCATTCTCAGAAACCCCTTTGTGATGTGTGTGTTCCACTCACAGAGTTTAACCTTTCTTTTCATTGAGCAGTTTGGAAGCACTCTGTTTGTAAAGTCTGCAGGTTTATATTTGGACCTCTTTGAGGATTTCTTTGGAAACGGGATTTCTTCATCTAATGCTAGACAGAAGAATTCTCAGTAAGTTCTTTGGGTTGAGTGTGTTCAACTCACAGAGTTGAACCATCCTTTAGACAGAGCAGATTTGAAACCCTCTTTTTGTGGAATTTGCAAGTGGAGATTTCAAGCGCTTAGGGGCCAACGGTTGAAAAGGAAATATCTTCGTATAAAAACTAGAGAGAATCATTCTCAGAATCCCCTTTGTGATGTGTGCACTCCACTCACAGAGTTTAACCTTTCTTTTCATAGAACAGTTTGGAAACACTCTGATTGCAAAGTCTGCAAGTGGATATTGGGACCTCTTTGTTTATTTCGTTGGAAACGGGATTGCTTCATCTAATGGTAGACTGAAGAATTCTCAGTAACTTCTTTCAATTGCGTGTTTTCAACTCACAGAGTTTATCCTTCCTTTAGACAGAGCAGATTTGAAACCCTCTTTTTGTGGAATTTGCAAGTGGAGATTTCAAGCGCTTTGGGGCCAACGGTAGAAAAGGAAATATCTTCGAATAAAAACTAGAGAGAATCATTCTCAGAAACCCCTTTGTGATGTGTGTGCCCACTCACACAGTTTTACCTTTCTTTTCACAGAGCAGTTTGGAAACACTCTGATTGCAAAGTCTGCAAGTGGATATTAGGAACTCTTTGTTTATTTTGTTGGAAACGGGATTGCTTCTTCTAATGGTAGACAGAAGAATTCTCATTAACTTCTTTCGATTGCGTGTTTTCAACTCACAGAGTTGAACCTTCCTTTAGAAAGAGCAGATTTGAAACCCTCTTTTTGTGGAATTTGCAAGTGGAGGTTTCAAGCGCTTTGGGGCCAACGGTAGAAAAGGAAATATCTTCGAATAAAAAGTAGAGAGAATCATTCTCAGAAACGCTTTGGTGATGTGTGCGTTCCACTCACAGAGTTTAACCTTTCTTTTCATAGAGCAGTTTGGAAACACTCTGTATGAGAAGTCTGCATGTGTATATTTGGACCTCTTTGAGGATTTCGTTGGAAACGGGATTTCTTCATCTAATGCTAGACAGAAGAATGCTTAGTAAGTTCTTTGGCATGTGTGTGTTCAACCCACAGAGTTGAACCTTCCTTTAGACAGAGCAGATTTGAAACCCTCTTTTTGTCGTATTTGCAAGTGGAGATTTCAAGCGCCTTGGGGCCAACGGTAGAAAAGGAATTATCTTCATATGAAAACAAGAGAGAATAATTCTCAGAAACCCCTTTGTGATGTGTGTGTTCCACTCACAGAATTTAACGTTACTTTTCATAGAGCAGATTTGAAACAATCTGTTTGTAAAGTCTGCAAGTGGATATCTGGATCTCGTGGAGGATTTCGTTGGAAACGGGATTTCTTCATCTAATGCTAGACAGTAGAATTCTCACTAACTTCATTGGGTTGCACGTGTTCAACTCACAGAGTTGAACCTTTCTTTAGAGAGCAGATTTAAAACCCTCTTTTGTTGAATTGCAAGTGGAGATTTCAAGTGCTTTGGGGCCAAAGGTAGAAAAGGAAATATCTTCGTATAAAAACTAGAGAGAATCATTCTCAGAAACCCCTTTGTGAAGTGTGCGTTCCACTCACAGATTTTAACCTTTCTTTTCATAGAGCAGTTTGGAAACCCTCTGTTTGTAAGTCTGCAGGTGGATATATGCACCTGTTTGAGGATGTCGTTGGAAACGGGATTTCTTCATCTAATGCTAGACAGAAGAATTCACAGTAACTTCTTTGGGGTGCATGTGTTCAACTCACAGAGTTGAACCTTCCATTAGACAGAGCAGATTTGAAACTCTCTTTTTATGAAATTTGCAAGTGGAGATTTCAAGCGCTTTGGGGCCAAAGGAAGAAAACGAAATATCTTCGTATAAAAACCAGAGAGAATCATTCTCAGAAACCCCTTTGTGATGTGTGCATTCCACTCACGGAGTTTAAGCTTTCTTTTCATAGAGCAGTTTCGAAACACTCTCTTTTTAAAGTCTGCAAGTGGATATTTGGTCCTCTATGAGGATTTCTTTGGAAACGGGATTTCTTCATCTAATGCTGGACAGAAGAATTCTCAGTAAGTTCTTTGGGTTGCGTGTGTTCAACTCACAGAGTTGAACCTTCCTTCAGACAGAGCAGATTTGAAACCCTCTTTTTGTGGAATTTGCCAGTGGAGATTTCAAGCGCTTTGGGGCCAACGGTAGAAAAGGAAATATTTTCCTATAAAAACTAGAGAGAATCATTCTCAGAAACCCCTTTGTGTTGTATGCGTTCCACTCACAGAGTTTAACCTTTCTTTTCATAGAGGAGTTTTGAAACACTCTCTTTGTAAAGTCTGCAAGTGGATATTTGGACCTCTTTGAGGATTTCTTTGGAAACAGGGTTTCCTCATCTAATGCTTGACAGACGAATTCTCACTAACTTCGTTGGGTTGCATGTGTTCAACTCACAGAGTTGAACCTTCCATTACACAGAGCAGATTTGAAACCCTCTTTTTGTGGAATTTCAAGTGGAGATTTCAAGCTCTTTGAGGCCAACGGTAGAAAACGAAATATCTTCGTATAAAAACTAGAGAGAATCATTCTCAGAAACCCCTTTGTGTTGTATGCGTTCCACTCACAGAGTTTAACCTTTCTTTTCATAGAGCAGTTTGGAAACACTCTGTTTGTAAAGTCTGCAAGTGGATATTTGGACCTCTTTGAGGATTTCGTTAGTAACGGGATTTCTTCATCTAATTCTAGACAGAAGAATTCTCACTAACTTCGTTGGGTTGCATGTGTTCAACTCACAGAGTTGAACCTTCCATTACACAGAGCAGATTTGAAACCCTCTTTTTGTGGCATTTCAAGTGTAGATTTCAAACGATTTGAGGCCAACGGTAGAAAAGGTTATATCTTCGTATAAAAACTAGAGAGAATCATTCTCAGAAACCCCTTTGTGATGTGTGCGTTCCACTCACAGATTTCAACCTTTCTTTTCATAGAGCAGTTTGGAAACCCTCTGTTTGTAAAGTCTTAAGGTGGATATTTGGACCTCTTTGAGGATATCTTTGGAAACGGGATTTCTTCATCTAATGATAGACAGAAGAATTCCAAGTAACTTCTGTGGGTTGCGTGTGTTCAACTCACAGAGTTGAACCTTCCATTACACAGAGCAGATTTGAAACCCTCTTTTTGTGGAATTTGCATGTGAGAGACTTCAAGCGCTTTGAGGCCAACGGTAGAAAAGGAAATATCTTCATATAAAAACTAGACAGAATCATTCTCAGAATCCCCTTTGTGATGTGTGCATTCCACACACAGAGTTTAACCTTTCTTTTCATAGAGCAGTTTGGAAACACTCTGTTTGTAAAGTCTGCAAGTGGATATTTGGACCTCTTTGAGGATTTCGTTGGTAACGGGATTTCTTCATCTAATGCTAGACAGAAGAATTCTCACTAACTTCGTTGGGTTGCATGTGTTCAGCTCTTAGAGTTGAACCTTCCATTAGACAGAGCAGATTTGAGACCCTCTTTTTGTGGAATTGCAAGTGGAGATTTCAAGCTCTTTGAGGCCAATGGTAGAAAACGAAATATCTTCGTATAAAAACGACAGAGAATCATTCTCAGAAACCCCTTTGTGAAGTGTGCATTCCACTCACAGACTTTAACCTTTCTTTTCATAGAGCAGTTTGGAAACCCTCTGTTTGTAAGTCTGCAGGTGGATATATGCACCTCTTTGAGGATGTCGTTGGAAACGGGATTTCTTCATGTAATGCTAGACAGAAGAATTCTCAGTAAGTTCTTTGGGTTGCGTGTGTTCTACTCACAGAGTTGAACCTTCCTTTAGACAGAGCAGATTTGAAACCCTCTTTTTGTGGAATTTGCAAGTGGAGATTTCAAGCGCTTTGGGGCCAACGGTAGAAAAGGAAATATCTTCGTATAAAAACCAGAGAGAATCATTCTCAGAAACCCCTTTGTGATGTGTGCATTCCACTCACGGAGTTTAAGCTTTCTTTTCATAGAGCAGTTTCGAAACACTCTCTTTTTAAAGTCTGCAAGTGGATATTTGGTCCTCTTTGAGGATTTCTTTGGAAACGGGATTTCTTCATCTAATGCTGGACAGAAGAATTCTCAGTAAGTTCTTTGGGTTGCGTGTGTTCAACTCACAGAGTTGAACCTTCCTTCAGACAGAGCAGATTTGAAACCCTCTTTTTGTGGAATTTGCCAGTGGAGATTTCAAGCGCTTTGGGGCCAACGGTAGAAAAGGAAATATTTTCCTATAAAAACTAGAGAGAATCATTCTCAGAAACCCCTTTGTGTTGTATGCGTTCCACTCACAGAGTTTAACCTTTCTTTTCATAGAGCAGTTTCGAAACACTCTCTTTGTAAAGTCTGCAAGTGGATATTTGGACCTCTTTGAGGATTTCTTTGGAAACAGGGTTTCCTCATCTAATGCTTGACAGACGAATTCTCACTAACTTCGTTGGGTTGCATGTGTTCAACTCACAGAGTTCAACCTTCCATTACACAGAGCAGATTTGAAACCCTCTTTTTGTGGAATTTCAAGTGGAGATTTCAAGCTCTTTGAGGCCAACGGTAGAAAACGAAATATCTTCGTATAAAAACTAGAGAGAATCATTCTCAGAAACCCCTTTGTGTTGTATGCATTCCACTCACAGAGTTTAACCTTTCTTTTCATAGAGCAGTTTGGAAACACTCTGTTTGTAAAGTCTGCAAGTGGATATTTGGACCTCTTTGAGGATTTCGTTAGTAACGGGATTTCTTCATCTAATTCTAGACAGAAGAATTCTCACTAACTTCGTTGGGTTGCATGTGTTCAACTCACAGAGTTGAACCTTCCATTACACAGAGCAGATTTGAAACCCTCTTTTTGTGGCATTTCAAGTGGAGAATTCAAACGATTTGAGGCCAACGGTAGAAAAGGATATATCTTCGTATAAAAACTAGAGAGAATCATTCTCAGAAACCCCTTTGTGATGTGTGCGTTCCACTCACAGATTTCAACCTTTCTTTTCATAGAGCAGTTTGGAAACCCTCTGTTTGTAAAGTCTTGAGGTGGATATTTGGACCTCTTTGAGGATATCTTTGGAAACGGGATTTCTTCATCTAACGATAGACAGAAGAATTCCAAGTAACTTCTGTGGGTTGCGTGTGTTCAACTCACAGAGTTGAACCTTCCATTACACAGAGCAGATTTGAAACCCTCTTTTTGTGGAATTTGCATGTGAGAGACTTCAAGCGCTTTGAGGCCAACGGTAGAAAAGGAAATATCTTCATATAAAAACTAGACAGAATCATTCTCAGAATCCCCTTTGTGATGTGTGCATTCCACACACAGAGTTTAACCTTTCTTTTCATAGAGCAGTTTGGAAACACTCTGTTTGTAAAGTCTGCAAGTGGATATTTGGACCTCTTTGAGGATTTCGTTGGTAACGGGATTTCTTCATCTAATGCTAGACAGAAGAATTCTCACTAACTTCGTTGGGTTGCATGTGTTCAGCTCTTAGAGTTAAACCTTCCATTAGACAGAGCAGATTTGAGACCCTCTTTTTGTAGAATTGCAAGTGGAGATTTCAAGCTCTTTGAGGCCAATGGCAGA
Source organism: Gorilla gorilla gorilla (assembly GCF_029281585.2). NCBI lineage: Eukaryota > Metazoa > Chordata > Mammalia > Primates > Hominidae > Gorilla > Gorilla gorilla. Next base: position 77,723,873 of record NC_073231.2, on the reverse strand, counting down.
AAACGAAATATCTTCGTATAAAAACGACAGAGAATCATTCTCAGAAACCCCTTTGTGAAGTGTGCGTTCCACTCACAGACTTTAACCTTTCTTTTCATAGAGCAGTTTGGAAACCCTCTGTTTGTAAGTCTGCAGGTGGATATATGCACCTCTTTGAGGATGTCGTTGGAAACGGGATTTCTTCATGTAATGCTAGACAGAAGAATTCTCAGTAAGTTCTTTGGGTTGCGTGTGTTCTACTCACAGAGTTGAACCTTCCTTTAGACAGAGCAGATTTGAAACCCTCTTTTTGTGGAATTTGCAAGTGGAGATTTCAAGCGCTTTGGGGCCAACGGTAGAAAAGGAAATATCTTCGTATAAAAACCAGAGAGAATCATTCTCAGAAACCCCTTTGTGATGTGTGCATTCCACTCACGGAGTTTAAGCTTTCTTTTCATAGAGCAGTTTCGAAACACTCTCTTTTTAAAGTCTGCAAGTGGATATTTGGTCCTCTTTGAGGATTTCTTTGGAAACGGGATTTCTTCATCTAATGCTGGACAGAAGAATTCTCAGTAAGTTCTTTGGGTTGCGTGTGTTCAACTCACAGAGTTGAACCTTCCTTCAGACAGAGCAGATTTGAAACCCTCTTTTTGTGGAATTTGCCAGTGGAGATTTCAAGCGCTTTGGGGCCAACGGTAGAAAAGGAAATATTTTCCTATAAAAACTAGAGAGAATCATTCTCAGAAACCCCTTTGTGTTGTATGCGTTCCACTCACAGAGTTTAACCTTTCTTTTCATAGAGCAGTTTCGAAACACTCTCTTTGTAAAGTCTGCAAGTGGATATTTGGACCTCTTTGAGGATTTCTTTGGAAACAGGGTTTCCTCATCTAATGCTTGACAGACGAATTCTCACTAACTTCGTTGGGTTGCATGTGTTCAACTCACAGAGTTCAACCTTCCATTACACAGAGCAGATTTGAAACCCTCTTTTTGTGGAATTTCAAGTGGAGATTTCAAGCTCTTTGAGGCCAACGGTAGAAAACGAAATATCTTCGTATAAAAACTAGAGAGAATCATTCTCAGAAACCCCTTTGTGTTGTATGCGTTCCACTCACAGAGTTTAACCTTTCTTTTCATAGAGCAGTTTGGAAACACTCTGTTTGTAAAGTCTGCAAGTGGATATTTGGACCTCTTTGAGGATTTCGTTAGTAACGGGATTTCTTCATCTAATTCTAGACAGAAGAATTCTCACTAACTTCGTTGGGTTGCATGTGTTCAACTCACAGAGTTGAACCTTCCATTACACAGAGCAGATTTGAAACCCTCATTTTGTGGCATTTCAAGTGGAGATTTCAAACGATTTGAGGCCAACGGTAGAAAAGGATATATCTTCGTATAAAAACTAGAGAGAATCATTCTCAGAAACCCCTTTGTGATGTGTGCGTTCCACTCACAGATTTCAACCTTTCTTTTCATAGAGCAGTTTGGAAACCCTCTGTTTGTAAAGTCTTGAGTGGATATTTGGACCTCTTTGAGGATATCTTTGGAAACGGGATTTCTTCATCTAATGATAGACAGAAGAATTCCAAGTAACTTCTGTGGGTTGCGTGTGTTCAACTCACAGAGTTGAACCTTCCATTACACAGAGCAGATTTGAAACCCTCTTTTTGTGGAATTTGCATGTGAGAGACTTCAAGCGCTTTGAGGCCAACGGTAGAAAAGGAAATATCTTCATATAAAAACTAGACAGAATCATTCTCAGAATCCCCTTTGTGATGTGTGCATTCCACACGCAGAGTTTAGCCTTTCTTTTCATAGAGCAGTTTGGAAACACTCTGTTTGTAAAGTCTGCAAGTGGATATTTGGACCTCTTTGAGGATTTCATTGGTAACGGGATTTCTTCATCTAATGCTAGACAGAAGAATTCTCACTAACTTCGTTGGGTTGCATGTGTTCAGCTCTTAGAGTTGAACCTTCCATTAGACAGAGCAGATTTGAGACCCTCTTTTTGTGGAATTGCAAGTGGAGATTTCAAGCTCTTTGAGGCCAATGGTAGAAAACGAAATATCTTCGTATAAAAACGACAGAGAATCATTCTCAGAAACCCCTTTGTGAAGTGTGCGTTCCACTCACAGACTTTAACCTTTCTTTTCATAGAGCAGTTTGGAAACCCTCTGTTTGTAAGTCTGCAGGTGGATATATGCACCTCTTTGAGGATGTCGTTGGAAACGGGATTTCTTCATGTAATGCTAGACAGAAGAATTCTCAGTAAGTTCTTTGGGTTGCGTGTGTTCTACTCACAGAGTTGAACCTTCCTTTAGACAGAGCAGATTTGAAACCCTCTTTTTGTGGAATTTGCAAGTGGAGATTTCAAGCGCTTTGGGGCCAACGGTAGAAAAGGAAATATCTTCGTATAAAAACCAGAGAGAATCATTCTCAGAAACCCCTTTGTGATGTGTGCATTCCACTCACGGAGTTTAAGCTTTCTTTTCATAGAGCAGTTTCGAAACACTCTCTTTTTAAAGTCTGCAAGTGGATATTTGGTCCTCTTTGAGGATTTCTTTGGAAACGGGATTTCTTCATCTAATGCTGGACAGAAGAATTCTCAGTAAGTTCTTTGGGTTGCGTGTGTTCAACTCACAGAGTTGAACCTTCCTTCAGACAGAGCAGATTTGAAACCCTCTTTTTGTGGAATTTGCCAGTGGAGATTTCAAGCGCTTTGGGGCCAACGGTAGAAAAGGAAATATTTTCCTATAAAAACTAGAGAGAATCATTCTCAGAAACCCCTTTGTGTTGTATGCGTTCCACTCACAGAGTTTAACCTTTCTTTTCATAGAGCAGTTTCGAAACACACTCTTTGTAAAGTCTGCAAGTGGATATTTGGACCTCTTTGAGGATTTCTTTGGAAACAGGGTTTCCTCATCTAATGCTTGACAGACGAATTCTCACTAACTTCGTTGGGTTGCATGTGTTCAACTCACAGAGTTCAACCTTCCATTACACAGAGCAGATTTGAAACCCTCTTTTTGTGGAATTTCAAGTGGAGATTTCAAGCTCTTTGAGGCCAACGGTAGAAAACGAAATATCTTCGTATAAAAACTAGAGAGAATCATTCTCAGAAACCCCTTTGTGTTGTATGCATTCCACTCACAGAGTTTAACCTTTCTTTTCATAGAGCAGTTTGGAAACACTCTGTTTGTAAAGTCTGCAAGTGGATATTTGGACCTCTTTGAGGATTTCGTTAGTAACGGGATTTCTTCATCTAATTCTAGACAGAAGAATTCTCACTAACTTCGTTGGGTTGCATGTGTTCAACTCACAGAGTTGAACCTTCCATTACACAGAGCAGATTTGAAACCCTCTTTTTGTGGCATTTCAAGTGGAGATTTCAAACGATTTGAGGCCAACGGTAGAAAAGGATATATCTTCGTATAAAAACTAGAGAGAATCATTCTCAGAAACCCCTTTGTGATGTGTGCGTTCCACTCACAGATTTCAACCTTTCTTTTCATAGAGCAGTTTGGAAACCCTCTGTTTGTAAAGTCTTGAGGTGGATATTTGGACCTCTTTGAGGATATCTTTGGAAACGGGATTTCTTCATCTAACGATAGACAGAAGAATTCCAAGTAACTTCTGTGGGTTGCGTGTGTTCAACTCACAGAGTTGAACCTTCCATTACACAGAGCAGATTTGAAACCCTCTTTTTGTGGAATTTGCATGTGAGAGACTTCAAGCGCTTTGAGGCCAACGGTAGAAAAGGAAATATCTTCATATAAAAACTAGACAGAATCATTCTCAGAATCCCCTTTGTGATGTGTGCATTCCACACACAGAGTTTAACCTTTCTTTTCATAGAGCAGTTTGGAAACACTCTGTTTGTAAAGTCTGCAAGTGGATATTTGGACCTCTTTGAGGATTTCGTTGGTAACGGGATTTCTTCATCTAATGCTAGACAGAAGAATTCTCACTAACTTCGTTGGGTTGCATGTGTTCAGCTCTTAGAGTTAAACCTTCCATTAGACAGAGCAGATTTGAGACCCTCTTTTTGTGGAATTGCAAGTGGAGATTTCAAGCTCTTTGAGGCCAATGGTAGAAAAAGAAATATCTTCGTATAAAAACGACAGAGAATCATTCTCAGAAACCCCTTTGTGAAGTGTGCGTTCCACTCACAGACTTTAACCTTTCTTTTCATAGAGCAGTTTGGAAACCCTCTGTTTGTAAGTCTGCAGGTGGATATATGCACCTCTTTGAGGATGTCGTTGGAAACGGGATTTCTTCATGTAATGCTAGACAGAAGAATTCTCAGTAAGTTCTTTGGGTTGCGTGTGTTCTACTCACAGAGTTGAACCTTCCTTTAGACAGAGCAGATTTGAAACCCTCTTTTTGTGGAATTTGCAAGTGGAGATTTCAAGCGCTTTGGGGCCAACGGTAGAAAAGGAAATATCTTCGTATAAAAACCAGAGAGAATCATTCTCAGAAACCCCTTTGTGATGTGTGCATTCCACTCACGGAGTTTAAGCTTTCTTTTCATAGAGCAGTTTCGAAACACTCTCTTTTTAAAGTCTGCAAGTGGATATTTGGTCCTCTTTGAGGATTTCTTTGGAAACGGGATTTCTTCATCTAATGCTGGACAGAAGAATTCTCAGTAAGTTCTTTGGGTTGCGTGTGTTCAACTCACAGAGTTGAACCTTCCTTCAGACAGAGCAGATTTGAAACCCTCTTTTTGTGGAATTTGCCAGTGGAGATTTCAAGCGCTTTGGGGCCAACGGTAGAAAAGGAAATATTTTCCTATAAAAACTAGAGAGAATCATTCTCAGAAACCCCTTTGTGTTGTATGCGTTCCACTCACAGAGTTTAACCTTTCCTTTCATAGAGCAGTTTCGAAACACTCTCTTTGTAAAGTCTGCAAGTGTATATTTGGTCCTCTTTGAGGATTTCTTTGGAAACAGGGTTTCCTCATCTAATGCTTGACAGACGAATTCTCACTAACTTCGTTGGGTTGCATGAGTTCAACTCACAGAGTTCAACCTTCCATTACACAGAGCAGATTTGAAACCCTCTTTTTGTGGAATTTCAAGTGGAGATTTCAAGCTCTTTGAGGCCAACGGTAGAAAACGAAATATCTTCGTATAAAAACTAGAGAGAATCATTCTCAGAAACCCCTTTGTGTTGTATGCGTTCCACTCACAGAGTTTAACCTTTCTTTTCATAAAGCAGTTTGGAAACACTCTGTTTGTAAAGTCTGCAAGTGGATATTTGGACCTCTTTGAGGATTTCGTTAGTAACGGGATTTCTTCATCCAATTCTAGACAGAAGAATTCTCACTAACTTCGTTGGGTTGCATGTGTTCAACTCACAGAGTTGAACCTTCCATTAGAAAGAGCAGATTTGAAACCCTCTTTTTGTGGCATTTCAAGTGGAGATTTCAAACGATTTGAGGCCAACGGTAGAAAAGGATATATCTTCGTATAAAAACTAGAGAGAATCATTCTCAGAAACCCCTTTGTGATGTGTGCGTTCCACTCACAGATTTCAACCTTTCTTTTCATAGAGCAGTTATAAACCCTCTGTTTGTAAAGTCTTAAGGTGGATATTTGGACCTCTTTGAGGATATCTTTGGAAACGGGATTTCTTCCTCTAATGATAGACAGAAGAGTTCTCAGTAACTTCTGTTGGTTGCGTGTGTTTAACTCACAGAGTTGAACCTTCCATTACACAGAGCAGATTTGAGACCCTCTTTTTGTGGAATTGCAAGTGGAGATTTCAAGCTCTTTGAGGCCAATGGTAGAAAATGAAATATCTTCGTATAAAAACTACAGAGAATTATTCTCAGAAACCCCTTTGTGAAGTGTGCATTCCACTCACAGACTTTAACCTTTCTTTTCATAGAGCATTTTGGAAACCCTCTGTTTGTAAGTCTGCAGGTGGATATATGCACCTCTTTGAGGATGTCGTTGGAAACGGGATTTCTTCATGTAATGCTAGACAGAAGAATTCTCAGTAATTTCTTTGTGTTGCGTGTGTTCTACTCACAGAGTTGAACCTTCCTTTAGAGAAAGCAGATTTGAAACCCTCTTTTTGTGGAATTTGCAAGTAGAGATTTCAAGCACTTTGGGGCCAAAGGTAGAAAAGGAAATATCTTCGTATAAACACTAGAGAGAATCATTCTCAGAAACCGGTTTGTGATGTGTGTGTTCCACTCACAGAGTTTAACCTTTCTTTTCATAGAACAGTTCGGAAACACTCTGTTTGTAAAGTCTGCAAGTGGATATTTTGACCTCTCTGAGGATTTCGTTAGAAACGGGATTTCTTCATATAATGCTAGACAGAAGAATTCCCAGTAAGTTCTTTGGGTTGCATGGGTTCAACTCACAGAGTTGTACCTTCCTTTAGACAGAGCAGATTAGAAACCCTCTTTTTGTGGCATTTGCAAGTGGAGATTTCAAGCGCTTTGGGGCCAACGGTAGAAAAGGAAAAATCTTCGTATAAAAACTAGAGAGAATCATTCTCAGAAACCCCTTTGTGATGTGTCTGTTCCACTCACAGAGTTTAACCTTTCTTTTCATAGAGCAGTTTGGAAACACTCTGTTTGTAAAGTCTGCAAGTGGATATTTGGACCTCTTTGAGGATTTCGTTAGTAACGGGATTTCTTCATCTAATTCTGGACAGAAGAATTCTCACTAACTTCGTTGGGTTGCATGTGTTCAACTCACAGAGTTGAACCTTCCATTACACAGAGCAGATTTGAAACTCTCTTTTTGTGGCATTTCAAGTGGAGATTTCAAACGATTTGAGGCCAACGGTAGAAAAGGATATATCTTCGTATAAAAACTAGAGAGAATCATTCTCAGAAACCCCTTTGTGATGTGTGCGTTCCACTCACAGATTTCAACCTTTCTTTTCATAGAGCAGTTTGGAAACCCTCTGTTTGTAAAGTCTTGAGGTGGATATTTGGACCTCTTTGAGGATATCTTTGGAAACGGGATTTCTTCATCTAATGATAGACAGAAGAATTCCAAGTAACTTCTGTGGGTTGCGTGTGTTCAACTCACAGAGTTGAACCTTCCATTACACAGAGCAGATTTGAAACCCTCTTTTTGTGGAATTTGCATGTGAGAGACTTCAAGCGCTTTGAGGCCAACGGTAGAAAAGGAAATATCTTCATATAAAAACTAGACAGAATCATTCTCAGAATCCCCTTTGTGATGTGTGCATTCCACACACAGAGTTTAACCTTTCTTTTCATAGAGCAGTTTGGAAACACTCTGTTTGTAAAGTCTGCAAGTGGATATTTGGACCTCTTTGAGGATTTCGTTGGTAACGGGATTTCTTCATCTAATGCTAGACAGAAGAATTCTCACTAACTTCGTTGGGTTGCATGTGTTCAGCTCTTAGAGTTGAACCTTCCATTAGACAGAGAAGATTTGAGACCCTCTTTTTGTGGAATTGCAAGTGGAGATTTCAAGCTCTTTGAGGCCAATGGTAGAAAACGAAATATCTTCGTATAAAAATGACAGAGAATCATTCTCAGAAACCCCTTTGTGAAGTGTGCGTTCCACTCACAGACTTTAACCTTTCTTTTCATAGAGCAGTGTGGAAACCCTCTGTTTGTAAGTCTGCAGGTGGATATATGCACCTCTTTGAGGATGTCGTTGGAAACGGGATTTCTTCATGTAATGCTAGACAGAAGAATTCTCAGTAAGTTCTTTGGGTTGCGTGTGTTCTACTCACAGAGTTGAACCTTCCTTTAGACAGAGCAGATTTGAAACCCTCTTTTTGTGGAATTTGCAAGTGGAGATTTCAAGCGCTTTGGGGCCAACGGTAGAAAAGGAAATATCTTCGTATAAAAACCAGAGAGAATCATTCTCAGAAACCCCTTTGTGATGTGTGCATTCCACTCACGGAGTTTAAGCTTTCTTTTCATAGAGCAGTTTCGAAACACTCTCTTTTTAAAGTCTGCAAGTGGATATTTGGTCCTCTTTGAGGATTTCTTTGGAAACGGGATTTCTTCATCTAATGCTGGACAGAAGAATTCTCAGTAAGTTCTTTCGGTTGCGTGTGTTCAACTCACAGAGTTGAACCTTCCTTCAGACAGAGCAGATTTGAAACCCTCTTTTTGTGGAATTTGCCAGTGGAGATTTCAAGCGCTTTGGGGCCAACGGTAGAAAAGGAAATATTTTCCTATAAAAACTAGAGAGAATCATTCTCAGAAACCCCTTTGTGTTGTATGCGTTCCACTCACAGAGTTTAACCTTTCCTTCCATAGAGCAGTTTCGAAACACTCTCTTTGTAAAGTCTGCAAGTGTATATTTGGTCCTCTTTGAGGATTTCTTTGGAAACAGGGTTTCCTCATCTAATGCTTGACAGACGAATTCTCACTAACTTCGTTGGGTTGCATGAGTTCAACTCACAGAGTTCAACCTTCCATTACACAGAGCAGATTTGAAACCCTCTTTTTGTGGAATTTCAAGTGGAGATTTCAAGCTCTTTGAGGCCAACGGTAGAAAACGAAATATCTTCGTATAAAAACTAGAGAGAATCATTCTCAGAAACCCCTTTGTGTTGTATGCGTTCCACTCACAGAGTTTAACCTTTCTTTTCATAAAGCAGTTTGGAAACACTCTGTTTGTAAAGTCTGCAAGTGGATATTTGGACCTCTTTGAGGATTTCGTTAGTAACGGGATTTCTTCATCCAATTCTAGACAGAAGAATTCTCACTAACTTCGTTGGGTTGCATGTGTTCAACTCACAGAGTTGAACCTTCCATTAGAAAGAGCAGATTTGAAACCCTCTTTTTGTGGCATTTCAAGTGGAGATTTCAAACGATTTGAGGCCAACGGTAGAAAAGGATATATCTTCGTTTAAAAACTAGAGAGAATCATTCTCAGAAACCCCTTTGTGATGTGTGCGTTCCACTCACAGATTTCAACCTTTCTTTTCATAGAGCAGTTATAAACCCTCTGTTTGTAAAGTCTTAAGGTGGATATTTGGACCTCTTTGAGGATATCTTTGGAAACGGGATTTCTTCCTCTAATGATAGACAGAAGAGTTCTCAGTAACTTCTGTTGGTTGCGTGTGTTTAACTCACAGAGTTGAACCTTCCATTACACAGAGCAGATTTGAGACCCTCTTTTTGTGGAATTGCAAGTGGAGATTTCAAGCTCTTTGAGGCCAATGGTAGAAAATGAAATATCTTCGTATAAAAACTACAGAGAATTATTCTCAGAAACCCCTTTGTGAAGTGTGCATTCCACTCACAGACTTTAACCTTTCTTTTCATAGAGCAGTTTGGAAACAATCTGTTTGTAAAGTCTGCAATTGGATATTTGGAACTCTTTGATTAATTCGTTGGAAACGGGATTTCTTCATCTAATGCTAGACAGAAGAATTCTCAGTAAGATCTTTGTGTTGCATATGTTCAACTCACAGAGTTGAACCTTCCTTTAGACAGAGCAGATTTGAAACCCTCTTTTTGTGGAATTTGCAAGTGGAGATTTCAAGCGCTTTGGGGCCAATGGTAGAAAAGGAAATATCTTCGTATAAAAACTAGAGAGAATCATTCTCAGAAACCACCTTGAGATGTGTCTGTTCCACTCACAGAGTTTAACCTTTCTTTTCATAGAGCAGTTTGGAAACACTCTGTTTGGAAAGTCTGCAAGTGGATATTTTGACCTCTCTGAGGATTTCATTGGAAACGGGATGTCTGCATCTAATGCTAGACAGAAGAATGCTCAGTAAGTTCTTTGGGTTGCGTGTTTTCAACTCACAGAGTTGAACCCTCCTTTAGACAGAGCAGTTTTGAAACCCTCTTTTTGTGGAATTTGCAAGTGGAGATTTCGTGCGCTTTGGGGCCAATGGTAGAAAAGGAAATATCTTCGTATAAACACTAGAGAGAATCACTCTCAGAAACCCGTCTGTGATGTGTGCGTTCCACTCAGAGAGTTCAAAATTTCTTTTCATAGAGCAGTTTGGAAACACTCTGTTTGTAAAGTCTGCAAGTGGATATTTTGACCTCTCTGAGTATTTCGTTGGAAATGGGATGTCTTCATCTCATACTAGACAGAAGAATTCTCAGTAAGTTCTTTGGGTTGCATGTGTTCCACTCACAGAGTTGAACCTTACTTTAGACAGAGCAGATTTGAAACCCTCTTTTTGTGGAATTTGCAAGTGGAGATATCAAGCACTTTGGGGCCAACGGTAGAAAATGAAATATGTTCGTATAAAAACTAGAGAGAATCATTCTCAGAAACCCCTTTGTGATGTGTGCACTGAACTCACAGAGTTTAACCTTTCTTTTCACAGAGCAGTTTGGAAACACTCTGATTGCAAAGTCTGCAAGTGGATATTTGGAACTCTTTGTTTATTTCGTTGGAAACGGGATTGCTTCATCTAATGGTAGACAGAAGAATTCTCAGTAACTTCTTTCAATTGCGTGTCTTCTACTCACAGTGTTGAACCTTCCTTTAGACAGAGCAGATTTGAAACCCTCTTTTTGTGGAATTTGCAAGTGGACATTTCAAGCGCTTTGGGGCCAACGGTAGAAAAGGAAATATCTTCGAATAAAAACTAGAGAGAATCATTCTCAGAAACCCCTTTGTGATGTGTGCGTTCCACTCACAGAGTTTAACCTTTCTTTTCATAGAGCAGTTTGGAAACACTCTGTTTGTAAAGTCTGCAAGTGGATATTTGGAGCTCTCGGAGGATTTCGTTGGAAATGGGATTTCTTCATCTCATGCTAGACAGAAGACTTCTCAGTAAGTTCTTTGGGTTGCGTGTGTTCAACTCACAGAGTTGAACCGTCCTTTAGACAGAGGAGATTTGAAACCCTCTTTTTGTGGAATTTGCAAGAGGAGATTTCAAGCGCTTAGGGGCCAACGGTAGAAAAGGAAATATCTTCGTATAAAAACTAGAGAGAATCATTCTCAGAAACATCTTTTTGATGTGTGCACTGAACTCACAGAGTTTAACCTTTCTTTTCACAGAGCAGTTTGGAAACACTCCGATTGCAAAGTCTGCAAGTGGATATTTGGACCTCTTTGATTATTTCGTTGAAAACGGGATTTCTTCATCTAATGCTAGACAGAAGAATTCTCAGTAAGATCTTTGTGTTGCATATGTTCAACTCACAGAGTTGAACCTTCCTTTAGACAGAGCAAATTTGAAACCCTCTTTTTGTGGAATTTGCAAGTGGAGATTTCAAGCGCGTTGGGGCCAACGGTAGAAAAGGAAATACCTTCGTATAAAAACTAGAGAGAATCATTCTCAGAAACCCCTTTGTGATGTGTCTGTTCCACTCACAGAGTTTAACCTTTCTTTTCACAGAGCAGTTTGGAAACACTCTGATTGCAAAGTCTGCAAGTGGATATTTGGAACTCTTTGTTTATTTTGTTGGAAACGGGATTGTTTCATCTAATGGTAGACAGAAGAATTCTCAGTAACTTCTTTCAATTGCGTGTTTTCAAGTCACAGAGTTGAACCTTCCTTTAGACAGAGCAGATTTGAAACCCTCTTTTAGTGGAATTTGCAAGTGGACATTTCAAGCGCTTTGGGGCCAACGGTAGAAAAGGAAATATCTACGAATAAAAACTAGAGAGAATCATTGTCAGAAACCCCTTTGTGATGTGTGCATTCCACTCACATAGTTTAACCTTTCTTTTCATAGAGCAGTTTGGAAACACTCTCTTTGTAAAGTCTGCAAGTGGATATTTGGAGCTCTCTGACGATTTCTTTGAAACGGGATTTCTTCATCTCATGCTAGACAGAAGAATTCACAGTAACGTCTTTTGATTGGGTTTTTTCAACTCACAGAGTTGAACCTTCCTTTAGAAAGAGCAGATTTGAAACCCTCTTTTTGTGGAATTTGCAAGTGGAGATTTCAAGCACTTTGGGGCCAACGGTAGAAAAGGAAATATCTTCGTATAACAACTAGAATCATTCTCAGAAACCTCTTTGTGATGTGTGCGTTCCACTCACAGAGTTTAACCTTTCTTTTCATAGAGCAGTTTGGAAGCACTCTGTAAAGTCTGCAGGTGGATATTTGGACCACTCTGAGGAATTCGTTGGAAACGGGATTTCTTCATCTCATGCTAGACAGAAGAATTCTCAGTAAGTTCTTTGGGTTGAGTGTGTTCCACTCACAGAGTCGAACCGTACTTTAGACAGAGCAGACTTGAAAACCTCTTTTTGGGGAATTTGCAAGTGGAGATTTCAAGCGCTGAGGGGCCAACGGTAGAAAATGAAATATCTTCGTATAAAAATTAGAGAGAATCATTCTCAGAAACCCCTTTGTGATGTGTGCACTCCACTCACAGAGTTTAACTTTCTTTTCACAGACCAGTTTGGAAACACTCTGATTGCAAAGTCAGCAAGTGGAGATTTGGACCCCTTTGATTATTTCGTTGCAAACGGTATTTCTTCATCTAATGCTAGACAGAAGAATTCTCAGTAAGATCTTTGTGTTGCATATGTTCAACTCACAGAGTTGAACCTTCCTTTAGACAGAGCAGATTTGAAACCCTCTTTTTGTGGAATTTGCAAGTGGACATTTCAAGCGCTTTGGGGCCAACGGTAGAAAAGGAATTATCTTCGTATAAAAACTAGAGAGAATCATTCTCAGAAACCCCTTTGTGATGTGTGCATTCCACTCACACAGTTTAACCTTTCTTTTCGTAGGGCAGTTTGGAAACACTCTGTTTGAAAAGTCTGCATGTGGATATTTGGACCTCTTTGAGGATTTCGTTGAACACGGGATTTCTTCATCTATTGCTAGACAGAAGAATGCTCAGTAAGTTCTTTGTGTTGCGTGTGTTCAACTCACAGAGTTGAAACTTGCTTTAGACAGATCATACTTGAAATCCTTTTTTTGTTGAAATTGCAATTTAGATTTCAAGCGCTTTGGGGCCAACGGTAGAAAAGGAAATATCTTCGAATAAAAACTAGAGAGAATCATTCTCAGAAACCCCTTTGTGATGTGTGCATTCCACTCACAGAGTTTAACCTTTCTTTTCATAGAGCAGTTTGGAAACACTCTGTTTGTAACGTCTGCAAGTGGATATTTGGAGCTCTCTGAGGATTTCGTTGTAAACGGGATGTGTTCATCTCATGCTAGACAGAAGAATTCTCAGTAAGTTCTTTGGGTTGCGTATGTTCACCTCACAGAGTTGAACCTTCCTTTAGACAGAGCAGTTTTGAAACCCTCTTCTTGTGGAATTTGCAAGTGGAGATTTCAAGCGCTTTAGGGCCAAAGGTAGAAAAGGAAATATCTTCGTATAAAAACTAGAGAGAAACATTCTCAGCAACTCCTTTGTGATGTGTGTGTTCCACTCACAGAGTTTAACCTTTCTTTTCATAGAGCAGTTTGGAAACTCTCTGGTTGTAAAGTCTGCAAGTGCATATTTGGACCTCCTTGATTATTTCGTTGCAAACGGGATTTCTTCATCTAATGCTAGACAGAAGAATTCTCAGTAAGTTCTTTCAATTGCGTGTTTTCAACTCACAGAGTTGAACCTTCCTTTAGACAGAGCAGATTTGAAACCCTCTTTTTGTGGAATTTGCAAGTGGAGATTTCAAGCGCTTTGGGGCCAACGGTAGAAAAGGAAATATCTTCGTATAAACACTAGAATCATTCTCAGAAACCTCTTTGTGATGTGTGCATTCCACTCACAGAGTTTAAACTTTCTTTTCATAGAGCAGTTTGGAAGCACTCGGTTTGTAAAGTCTGCAGGTGGATATTTGGACCTCTCTGAGGATTTCGTTGGAAACGGGATTTCTTCATCTAATGCTAGACAGAAGAATTCTCAGTAAGTTCTTTGGGTTGAGTGTGTTCAACTCAAAAAGTCGAACCGTCCTTTAGACAGAGCAGACTTGAAAACCTCTTTTTGGGGAATATGCAAGTGGAGATTTCAATTGCTTAGGGGCCAACGGTAGAAAAGGAAAGATCTTCGTATAAAAATTAGAGAGAATCATTCTCAGAAACCCCTTTGTGATGTGTGCACTCCACTCACAGAGTTTAACTTTCTTTTCACAGAGCAGTTTGGAAACACTCTGATTGCAAAGTCTGCAAGTGGATATTTGTTACTCTTCGTTTATTTTGTTGGCAATGGGATTGCTTCATCTAATGGTAGACAGAAGAATTCTCAGTAACTTCTTTCGATTGCGTGTTTTCAACTCACAGAGTTGAACCTTCCTTTAGGCAGAGCAGATTTGAAACCCTCTTTTTGTGGAATTTGCAAGTGGAGATTTCAAGCGCTTTGGGGCCAAATGTAGAAAAGGAAATATCTTCGAATAAAAACTAGAGAGAATCATTCTCAGAAACCACTTTGTGATGTGTGCGTTCCACTCACAGAGTTTAACCTTTCTTTTCATAGAGCAGTTTGGAAACACTCTGTTTGTAAAGTCTGCAAGTGGATATTTGGATCTCTTCGAGGATTTCTTTGGAAACGGGATTTCTTCATCTCATGCTAGACAGAAGAATTCTAAGTTCTTTGGGTTGAGTGTGTTCAACTCACAGAGTTGGACCTTCATTCAGACAGAGCCGATTGGTACCCCTGTTTTTGTGGAATTTGCAAGTGGAGATTTCAAGCGCTTAGGGGACAACGGTAGAAAAGGAAATATCTTCGTATGAAAACTAGAGAGAATCATTCTCAGAAACCCCTTTGTGATGTGTGTGTTCCACTCACTGAGTTTAACCTTTCTTTTCATATTGCAGTTTGGAAACACTCTGTTTGTAAAGTCTGCAAGTGGACATTTGGACCTCTTTGATTATTTGGTTGGAAACGGGATTTCATCATCTAATGCTAGACAGAAGAATTCTCAGTAAGATCTTTGTGTTGCACATGTTCAACTCACAGAGTTGAACCTTCCTTTAGACAGAGCAGATTTGAAACCCTCTTTTTGTGGAATTTGCAAGTGGAGATTTCAAGCACTTTGGGGCCCATGGTAGAAAATGAAATATGTTCGTATAAAAACTAGAGAGAATAATTCTCAGAAACCCCTCTGTGATGTGTCTGTTCCACACACAGAGTTTAACCTTTCTTTTCATGGAGCAGTTTGGAAACACTTTGTTTGTAAATCTGCAAGTGGATACTAGGACTTCTCTGAGGATTTCTTTGGAAAAGGGATTTCTTCATCTCATGCTAGACAGAAGAATTCTCAGTAAGTTCTTTGGGTTGCGTGTGTTCAACTCACAAAGTTGAACCATCCTTTAGACAGAACAGATTTGAAACCCTCTTTTTGTGGAATTTGCAAGTGGAGATTTCAAGCGCTTTGGATCCAACGGTAGAAAAGGAAATATCTTCGTATAAAAACTAGAGAGAATCATTCTGAGAAACCCCTTTGTGATGTGTGCACTCCATTCACAGAGTTTAACCTTTCTTTTCATAGAGCAGTTTGGAAACACTCTGATTGCAAAGTCTGCAAGTGGATATTTGGAACTCTTTGTTTATTTCGTTGGAAACGGGATTGCTTCATCTAATGGTAGACAGAAGAATTCTCAGTAACTTCTTTCAATTGCGTGTTTTCAAGTCACAGAGTTGAACCTTCCTTTAGACAGAGCAGATTTGAAACCCTCTTTTTGTGGAATTTGCAAGTGGAGATTTCAAGCACTTTGGGGCCAACGGTAGAAAAGGAAATATCTTCGTAAAAAACTAGAATCATTCTCAGAAACCTCTTTGTGATGTGTACATTCCACTCACAGAGTTTAACCTTTGTTTCCATAGAGCAGTTTGGAAGCACTCTGTTTGTAAAGTCTGCAGGTGGATATTTGGACCTCTCTGAGGATTTCGTTGGAAACGGGATTTCTTCATCTAATGCTAGACAGAAGAATTCTCAGTAAGTTCTTTGGGTTGAGTGTGTTCAACTCACAGAGTCGAACCTCCCTTTAGACAGAGCAGATTTGAAACCGTTTTTTTGTGGAATTTGCAAGTGGAGATTTCAAGCGCTTTGGGGCCAAAGGTAGAAAAGGAAATATCTTCGTATGAAAACTAGAGAGAATCATTCTCAGAAACCCCTTTGGGATGTGTGTGTTCCACTCACAGAGTTTAACCTTTCTTTTCATAGAGCAGTTTGGAAACACTCTGTTTGTAAAGTCTGCAAGTGGATATTTGGATCTCTTCGAGGATTTCGTTGGAAACGGGATTTCTTCATCTAATGCTGGACAGAAGATTTCTCAGTAAGTTCTTTGTGTTGAGTGTGTTCAACTCACAGAGTTGAACCGTCCTTTAGACAGAGCAGATTTGAAACCCTCTTTTTGTGGGATTTGCAAGTGGAGATTTCAAGCGCTTAGGGGCCAATGGTAGAAAAGGAAATATCTTCGTATAAAAGCCAGAGAGAATCATTCTCAGAAACCCCTTTGTGATGTGTGCATTCCACTCACAGAGTTTAACCTTTCTTTTCATAGAGCAGTTTGGAAACACTCTGATTGCATAGTCTTCAAGTGGATATTTGGACCTCTCTGTTTATTTCATTGGAAACGGGATTGCTTCATCTATTGCTAGACAGAAGAATTCTCAGTAACTTCTTTCGATTGCGTGTTTTCAACTCACAGAGTGGAATCTTTCTTTAGACACAGCAGATTTAAACCCTCTATTTGTCGAATTTGCAAGTGGAGATTTCAAGCCCTTTGGGGCCAACGGTAAAAAAGGAAATATCTTCGAATAAAAACAAGAGAGAATCATTCTCCGAAACCCCTTTGTGATGTGTGCTTTCCACACACAGAGTTTAACCTTTCTTTTCATAGAGCAGTTTGGAAACACTCTGTTTGTAAATCTGCAAGTGGATATTTGGACTTCTCTGGGGATTTCTTTGGAAACGGGATTTCTTCATCTCATGCTAGACAAAAGAATTCTCAGTAAGTTCTTTGGGTTGCATGTGTTGAACTCACAGAGTTGAACATTCCTTTAGACAGAGCAGGTTTGAAACCCTCTTTTTGTGGAATTTGCAAGTGAGCATTTCAAGCGCTTTAGGGCCAAAGGTAGAAAAGGAAATATCTTCGTATAAAAACTAGAGAGAATCATTCTCAGAAACCACTTTGAGATGTGTGCATTCCACTCACAGAGTTTAACCTTTCCTTTCATAGAGCAGTTTGGAAACACTCTGTTTGTAAAGTCTGCAAGTGGATATTTGGATCTCTTCGAGGATTTCGTTGGAAACCGGATTTCTTCATCTAATGCTAGAGAGAAGAATGCTCAGTAAGTTCTTTGGGTTGAGTTTGTTCAACTCACAGAGTTGAACCATCCTTTAGAGAGAGCAGATTTGAAACCCTATTTTTAAGGAATTTGCAAGTGGAGATTTCAAGCGCTTAGGGGCCAACGGTAGAAAAGGGAATATCTTCGTTTAAAAACTAGAGAGAATCATTCTCAGAAACCCCTTTGTGATGGGTGCACTGAACTCACAGAGTTTAACTTTTCTTTCCACAGAGCAGTTTGGAAACACTCTGATTGCAAAATCTGGAAGTGGATATTTGGACCTCTTTGTTTATTTCGTTGGAAATGAGATTGCTCCATCTAATGCTAGACAGAAGGATTCTCAGTAACTTCTTTCGATTGCGTGTGTTCAACTCACAGAGTTGAGCCATCCTTTAGACAGAGGAGATTTGAAACCCTCTTTTTGTGGAATTTGCAAGTGGAGATTTCAAGCGCTTTGGGGGCAACGGTAGAAAAGGAAATATCTTCGTAAAAAAACTAGAGAGTATCATTCCCAGAAACCCCTTTCTGATGTGTGTGTTCCACTCGCAGAGTTTAACCTTTCTTTTCATAGAGCAGTTTGGAAGCACTCTGTGTGTAAAGTAGGCAAGTGGATACATGGACCTCATTCAGGATCTCATTGGAAAAGGGATTTATTCATCTAATGCTAGACGGAAGAATTCCCAGTAAGTTCTTTGGTTGTTAGTGTTCAACTCTCAGAGATGAACATTCCTTTAGACAGAGCAGATATGAAACCCTCTTTTTGTGGAATTTGCAAGTGGAGATTTCAAGCGCTTTAGGGCCAAAGGTAGAAAAGGAAATATCTTCGTATAAAAACTAGAGAGAATCATTCTCAGAAACCCGTTTGTGATGTGCGTGTTCCACTCACAGAGTTTAACCTTTCTTTTCATTGAGCAGTTTGGAAGCACTCTGTTTGTAAAGTTTGCAGGTTTATATTTGGACCTCTTTGAGGATTTCTTTGGAAACGGGATTTCTTCATCTAATGCTAGACAGAAGAATTCTCAGTAAGTTCTTTGGGTTGAGTGTGTTCAACTCACAGAGTTGAACCATCCTTTAGACAGAGCAGATTTGAAACCCTCTTTTTGTGGAATTTGCAAGTGGAGATTTCAAGCGCTTAGGGGCCAACGGTTGAAAAGGAAATATCTTCGTATAAAAACTAGAGAGAATCATTCTCAGAATCCCCTTTGTGATGTGTGCACTCCACTCACAGAGTTTAACCTTTGTTTTCATAGAACAGTTTAGAAACACTCTGATTGCAAAGTCTGCAAGTGGATATTGGGACCTCTTTGTTTATTTCGTTGGAAACGGGATTGCTTCATCTAATGGTAGACTGAAGAATTCTCAGTAACTTCTTTCAATTGCGTGTTTTCGACTTACAAAGTTTATCCTTCCTTTAGACAGAGCAGATTTGAAACCCTCTTTTTGTGGAATTTGCAAGTGGAGATTTCAAGCGCTTTGGGGCCAACGGTAGAAAAGGAAATATCTTCGAATAAAAACTAGAGAGAATCATTCTCAGAAACCCCTTTGTGATGTGTGTGCCCACTCACACAGTTTTACCTTTCTTTTCACAGAGCAGTTTGGAAACACTCTGATTGCAAAGTCTGCAAGCGGATATTAGGAACTCTTTGTTTATTTTGTTGGAAACGGGATTGCTTCTTCTAAAGGTAGACAGAAGAATTCTCATTAACTTCTTTCGATTGCGTGTTTTCAACTCACAGAGTTGAACCTTCCTTTAGAAAGAGCAGATTTGAAACCCTCTTTTTGTGGAATTTGCAAGTGGAGGTTTCAAGCGCTTTGGGGCCAACGGTAGAAAAGGAAATATCTTCGAATAAAAACTACAGAGAATCATTCTCAGAAACGCTTTGGTGATGTGTGCGTTCCACTCACAGAGTTTAACCTTTCTTTTCATAGAGCAGTTTGGAAACACTCTGTATGAGAAGTCTGCATGTGTATATTTGGACCTCTTTGAGGATTTCGTTGGAAACGGGATTTCTTCATCTAATGCTAGACAGAAGAATGCTTAGTAAGTTCTTTGGCATGTGTGTGTTCAACCCACAGAGTTGAACCTTCCTTTAGACAGAGCAGATTTGAAACCCTCTATTTGTGGAATTTGCATGTGGAGATTTCAAGCGCTTTGGGGCCTATGGTAGAAAAGGAAATATCTTCGTATAAAAACTAGAGAGAATCATTCTCAGCAACCCCTTTGTAATGTGTGCACTCCACTCACAGAGTTTAACCTTTCTTTTCACAGAGCAGTTTGGAAACACTCTGTTTGTAAAGTCTGCAAGTGGATATTTGTACCTCTTTGAGGATTTCGTTGGAAACGGGATTTCCTCATCTAATGCTAGAAAGAACAATTCTCACTAACTTCGTTGGGATGCGTGTGTTCAACTCCCAGAGTTGAACCTTCCTTTAGACAGAGCAGATTTGAAACCCTTTTTTTGTGGAATTTGCAAGTGGAGATTTCAAGTGCTTTGGGGCCAACGGTAGAAAAGGAAATATCTTCGAAGAAAAACTAGAGAGAATCATTCTCAGAAACCACTTTTTGATGTGTGCGTTCCACTCACAGAGTTTAACCTTTCTTTTCAAAGAGCAGTTTGGAAACACTCTGTTTGTAAAGTCTGCAAGTGGACATTTGGACCTCTCTGAGGATTTCGTTGGAAACGGGATTTCTTCATCTAATGCTAGACAGAAGAATTCTCATTAACTTCTTTCGATTGCGTGTTTTCAACTCACAGAGTTGAACCTTCCTTTAGACAGAGCAGATTTGAATCCCTCTTTTTGTGGAGTTTGCAATTGGACATTTCAAGCGCTTTGGGGCCAACGGCGGAAAAGGAAATATCTTCGTATGAAAACTAGAGAGAATCATTCTCAGAAACCACTTTGTGATGTGTGCGTTCCACTCACAGAGTTTAACCTTTCTTTTCATAGAGCAGTTTGGAAAGACTGTTTGCAAAGTCTGTAAGTGGATATTTGGACTTCTTTGAGGATTTCTTTGGAAACGGGATTTCTTCATCTAATGGTAGACAGAAGAGTTCTCGGTAACTTCTTTGGGTTGCGTGTGTTCAACTCACAGAGATGAACCGTCCTTTAGACAGAGCAGATTTGACGCCCTCTGTTTGTGGAATTTGCAAGTGGACATTTCAAGCTCTTTGGGGCCGATGGTAGAAAAGGAAATATCTTCGTATTAAAATTAGTGAGAATCATTCTCAGAAACCACTTTGTGATGTGAGCGTTCCACTCACAAAGTTTAACCTTTCTTCTCATAGAACAGTTTGGAAACACTCTGTTTGTAAGGTGTGCAAGTGGATATTTTGACCTCTTTGAGGATTTCGTTGGAAACGGGATTTCTTCCTCTAATGCTAGACAGAAGAATTCTCAGCAACTTCTTTGGGTTGCGTGTGTTCAACCCATGGAGTTGAACCTTCCTTTAGACAGAGCAGATTTGAAACCCTCTTTTTGTGGAATTTGTAAGTGGACATTTCAAGCGCTTTGCGGCCAACGGTAGAAAAGGAAATATCTTCATATAAAAACTAGAGAGAATCATTCTCAGCAACCACTTTGTGATGTGTGCGTTCCACTCACAGAGTTTAACCTTTCTTTTCGTAGACCAGTTTGGAAAGACTGTTTGCAAAGTCTGTAAGTGGATATTTGTACCTCTTTGAGGATTTCGTTGGAAACGGGATTTCTTCATCTAATGCTAGACAGAAGAATTCTCAGTAACTTCTTTGCGTTGCGTTTGTTCAACTCACAGAGTTTAACCTTCCTTTGGACAGAGCAAATTTGAAACCCTCTTTTTGTTGAATGTGAAAGTGGACATTTCAAGCGCTTTGGGGCCAATGATAGAAAAGGAAATATCTTCGTATAAAGACTAGAGAGAATCATTTTCAGAAACCACTTTGTGATGTGTGCGTTCCACTTACACAGTTTAACCTTTCTTTTCATAGAACAGTTTGGAAACACTCTGTTTGTAAAGTCTGCAAGTGGATATTTGGACCTCTTTGAGGATTTCATTGAAAACGGGATTTCTTCATCTAATGCTAGACAAAAGAATTCTCAGTAACTTCTTTGGGTTGTGTGTGTTCCACTCACAGAATTGAACCTTCCTTTAGGCAGAGCAGATTTGAAACCCTCTTTTTGTAGAATTTGCAAGTGGACATTTCGAACGTTTTGGGGTCAACGGTAGAAAAGGAAATATCTCAATATAAAGACTAGAGAGAATCATTCTCAGAAACCACTTTGTGATGTGTGCATTCCACTCAAAGAGTTTAACCTTTCTTTTCATAGAGCAGTTTGGAAACACTCTGTTTGTAAAGTCTGCAAGAGGATATTTGGACCGCTTTGAGGATTTCGTTGGAAACGGGATTTCTTCATCTAATGCTAGACAGAAAAATTCTCAGTAAGTTCTTTTGGTTGCGTGTGTTCAACACACAGATATGAACAGACCTTTAGACAGAGCAGATTGGAAACCCTCTTTTTGTGGAATTTGCAAGTGGACATTTCAGGCGCTTAGGGGCCAACGGCAGAAAAGGAAATGTCCTCGTATAAAAACTAGGGAGAATCATTCTCAGAAACCACTTTGTGATGTGTGTGTTCCACTCACAGAGTTTAACCTTTCTTTTCATACAGCAGTTTGGAAACGCTCTGTTTGCAAAGTCTGCAAGTGGATATTTGGACCACTTTGAGGATTTCTTTGGAAACGGGATATCTTCATCTAATGGTAGACAGAAGAATTCTCAGTAAATTCTTTGGGTTGCGAGTATTCAACTCACAGAGGTGAACCTTTCTTTAGACAGAGCAGATTTGAAACCCTCTTTTTTGGAATTTGGAAGTGGACATTTCATGCGCTTTGTGGCCAACGGCAGAAAAGGAAATATCTTCATATAAAAACAAGAGAGAATCATTCTCAGAAACCACTTTGTGATGTGTGCATTCCACTCACAGAGTTTAACCTTTCTTTTCATAGAACAGTTTGGAAACACACTGTTTCTTAAGTCTGCAAGTGGATATTTGCACTTCTTTGAGAATTTCGTTGGAAACTGGCTTTCTTAATCTAATGCTAGACAGAAGAATTCTCAGTAACTTGTTTGGGTTGCGTGTGTTCAACTCACAGAGATGAACCGACCTTTAGACAGAGCAGATTTGAAACCCTCTTTTTGTTGAATTTGCAAGTGGACATTTCAAGCGATTTGCGGCCGATGGTAGAAAAGGAAATACCTTCGTATTAAAAGTAGTGAGAATCATTCTCAGAAACCACTTTGTGATGTGTGCGTTCCACTCACAGAGTTTAACCTTTCTTCTCATAGAACAGTTTGGAAACACTCTGTTTGTAAAGTCTGCAAGTGGATATTTGTACCTCTTTGAGGATTTCGTTGGAAACGGGATTTCCTCCTCTAATGCTAGACAGAAGAATTCTCAGGAATTCTTTGGGTTGTGTGTGTTCAACTCACAGAGGTGAACCTTCCTTTAGACAGAGCAGATTTGAAACCCTCTTTTTGTGGAATTTGCAAGTGGACATTTCAAGCCCTTTGGGGCCAATTGCATAAAAGGAAATATCTTCGTATGAAAGGAAGAGAGAATCATTCTCAGAAACCACTTTGTGATGTGGGCGTTGCACTCACAGAGTTTAACCTTTCTTTTCATAGAGCAGTTTGGAAACACTCTGTTTGTAAAGGCTGCAAGTGGATATTTGGACCTCTTTGAGGATTTCGTTGGAAACGGGATTTCTTCATCTAATGCTAGACAGAAGAATTCTCACTAACATCTTTGGGCTGGGTGTGTTCAACTCACAGAGATGAACCTTCCCTTAGACAGAGCAGATTTGAAACCCTCTTTTTGTGGAATTTGCAAGTGGACATTTCAAGCGCTTTGTGGCCAACGGCAGAAAAGGAAATATCTCCGTATAGAAACTAGAGATAAACATTCTCAGAAACCACTATGTGATGTGTGCGTTCCACTCACAAAGTTTAACTTTTCTTTTCATAGAGCAGTTTGGAAACACTGTTTGCAAAGTCTGCAGGGGGATATGTGGACCTCTTTGAGGATTTCGTTGGAAACGGGATTTCTTCATCTAATGCTAGACAGAAGAATTCTCAGTAACTTCCTTGGGTTGCTTGGGTTCAACTCACAGAGTTGAACCTTCCTTTAGACAGAGAAGATTTGAAACCCTCTTTTTGTGGAATTTGCAAGTGGACATTTCAAGCGCTTTGGGGCCAATGGTAGAAAAGGAACTATCTTCGTATAAAAGCTCGAGAGAATCATTCTCAGAAACCACTTTGTAATGTGTGCTTTCCACTCACAGAGTTTAAGTTTTCTTTTCATAGAGCAGTTTGGAAACACTCTGTTTATAAAGTCTGCAAGTGGCTATTTGGACCTCTTTGAGGATTTTGGTGGAAACGGGATTTCTTCATCTAATGCTAGACAGAAGAATTCTCACTAGCTTCTTTGGGTTGAGTGTGTTCAACTCACAGAGATAAACCTTCCTTTAGACAGAGCAGATTTGAAACCCTCTTTTTGTGGAATTTGCAAGCGGACATTTGAAGCGCTTTGGGGCCAACGGCAGAAAAGGTAATATCTTCTTAGAAAGACTAGAGTGAATCATTCTCCGAAACCACTTTGTGATGTGTGCGTTGCACTCACAGAGTTAAACCTTTCTTTTTATAGAGCAGCTTGGAAACACTCTGTTTGTAAGTCTGCAAGTGGATATTAGGACTTCTCTGAGGATTTCTTGGAAACGGGATTTCTTCCTCTAATGCTAGACAGAAGAATTCTCAGTAATTCCTTTGGGTTTCACGTGTTCAGCTCACAGAGTTGAACTTTCCTTTAGACAGAGCAGATTTGAAACCCTCTTTTTGTGGAATTTGCAAGTGGACATTTCAAGCGCTTTGGGGCCAACGGCAGAAGAGGAACTATCTTCGTGTGAAAACTAGAGAGAATCATTCTCAGAAACCACTTTGTGATGTGTGCTTTCCACTCACAGAGTTTAACTTTTCTTTTCATAGAGCAGTTTGGAAAAACACTGTTTGTAAAGTCTGCAAGTGGATATTTGGACCTCTTTGTGGATTGCTTTGGAAAAGGGATTTCTTCATCTAATGCTAGACAGGCGAATTCTCAGTAACTAATTTGGGTTGCGTGTAATCAACTCACAGAGTTGAACCTTCCTTTGGACAGAGCAGATTTGAAACCCTCTTTTTGTGGGATTTGCAAGTGGACATTTCAAGCGCTATGGGGCCAACGGTAGAAAAGGAAATATCTTCGTATAAAAACTAGAGAGAATCATTCGCAGAAACCACTTTGTGATGTGTGCGTTGCACTCACAGACTTTAACCTTTCTTTTCATAGAGCAGTTTGGAAACACTCTGTTTGTAATGTCTGCAAGTGGATATTTGGACCTCTTTGTGGATTTCGTTGGAAACCGGATTTTATCATTTAATGCTAGACAGGAGAATTCTCACTAACTAAGTTGGTTTGCATGTGTTCACCTCACAGAGTTGAACCTTCCTTTAGACAGAGCAGATTAGAAGCCCTCTTTTTGTGGAATTTGCAAGTGGACATTTCAAGTGCTTTGGGGCCAACGGTTGAAAAGGAAATATCTTCGTATAAAAACTACAGAGAATCATTCTCAGAAACCACTTTTCGATGTGTGCGTTCCACTCAGCGAGTTTAATCTTTCTTTTCATAGAGCAGTTTGGAAACACTTTGTTTGTAAAGTCTGCAAGTGGATATTTGGACCTCTTTCAGTATTTCGTTGGAAAGAGGATTTCTTCATCTAATGCTAGACAGAAGAATTCTCAGTAACTTCTTTGGGATGCACGTGTTCAACTCACAGAGATGAACCTTCCTTTAGACAGAGTAGATTTGAAATCCTCTTTTTGTGGAATTTGCAAGTGGACATTTCAAGCGCTTTGGGGCCAACGGCAGAATAGGTACTATCTTCGTATAAAAACTAGAGAGAATCATTCTCAGAAACCACTTTGTGATGTGTGCTTTCGACTCACAGAGTTTAACCTTTCTTTTCATAGAGCAGTTTGGAAACACTCTGTTTCTAAAGTCTGCAAGTGGATATTTGGACCTCTTTGAGGATTTCGCTGGAAACGGGATTTCTTCATCTAATGTTAGACAGAAGAATTCTCAGTAACTTCTTTGGGTTGCATGTGTTCAACTCACAGTGGTGAACTTTCCTTTAGACAGAGCAGATTTGAAACCCTCTTTTTGTGAAATTTGCAAGTGGACATTTCAAGCGCTTTGGGGCCAACGACAGAAAAGGAACTATCTTCGTATACAAACTAGAGAGAATCATTCTCAGAAAAAACTTTGTGATGTGTGCGTTCCACTCACAGAGTTTAGCCTTTCTTTTCATAGAGCAGTTTGGAAACACTCTGTTTGTAAAGTCTGCAAGTGGATATTTGGACCTCTTTGTGGATTTCGTTGGAAACGGGATTTCTTCATCTAATGCTAGACAGGAGAATTTTCAGTAACTAATTTGGGTTGCGTGTGTTCAACTCACAGAGTTGAACCTTCCTTTAGACAGAGCAGATTTGAAACCCTCTTTTTGTGGAATTTGCAAGTGGACATTTCAAGCGCTTTGGGGCCAACGGTAGAAAAGGAAATATCTTCATATAAAGACTAGAGAGAATCATTCTCAGAAACCACTTCATGATGTGCGCCTTCCACTCACAGAGTTTAACCTTTCTTTTCATAGAGCAGTTTGGAAACACTCTGTTTGTAAAGTCTGCAAGTGGATATTTGGACCTTGTTGAGGATTTCGTTGGAAACGGGATTTCTTCATCTAATGTTAGACAGAAGAATTCTCAGTAAGTTCTTTGGGTTGCATGTGTTCAACTCACAGAGTTGAACCTTCCTTTAGACAGAGCAGATTTGAAACCCTCTTTTTGTGGAATTTGCAAGTGGATATATCAAGCGCTTTGGGGCCAACGGAAGAAAAGGAAATATCTTCTTAGAAAGACTGGAATGAATCATTCTCAGAAACCACTTTGTGATGTGTGCGTTCCACTCACGGAGTTTAACTTTTCTTATCAAAGAGCAGTTTGGAAACACTCTGTTTTTAAAGTCTGCAAGTGGATATTTGGACCTCTTTGAGGATTTCTTTGGAAACGGGATTTCTTCATCTAATGTTAGACAGAAGAATTCTCAGTACCTTCTTTGGGTTGTGTGTGTTCAACTCACAGAGTTGAACCTTCCTTTAGACAGAGCAGATTTGAAACCCTCTTTTTGGGGAATTTGCAAGTGGACATTTCAAGCGCTTCGGGGCCAACGGCAGAAGAGGAACTGTCTTCGTATAAAAACTAGAGAGAATCATTCTCAGAAACCACTTTTCCATGTGTGCGTTCCACTCACAGAGTTTAATCTTTCTTTTCATAGAGGAGTTTGGAAACACTTTGTTTGTAATGTCTGCATGTGGATATTTGGACCTCTTTCAGTATTTCGTTGGAAACAGGATTTATTCATCTAATGCTTGACAGAAGAACTCTCAGTAACGTCTGTGGGTTGCATGTGTTCAACTCACAGAGATGAACCTTCGTTTAGACAGAGCAGATTTGAAACCCTCTTTTTGTGGAATTTGCAAGTGGATATTTCATGTGCTTTGGGGCCAACGGCAGAAAAGGTACTATCTTCGTATACAAACTAGAGAGAATCATTCTCAGAAACCACTTTGTGATGTGTGCTTTCTACTCACAGAGTTTAACTTTTCTTTTCATAGAGCAGTTTGGAAACACTCCGTTTCTAAAGTCTGCAAATGGATATTTGGACATCTTTGAGGATTTCGCTGGAAACGGGATTTCTTCATCTAATGTTAGACAGAAGAATTCTCAGTAACTTCTTTGGGGTACGTGTGTTCAACTCACAGTGGTGAACTTTCCTTTAGACAGAGCAGATTTGAAACCCTCTTTTTGTGAAATTTGCAAGTGGACATTTCAAGCGCTTTGGGGCCAACGGCTGAAAAGGAACTATCTTCATATAAAAACTAGAGAGAATCATTCTCAGAAACCACTTTGTGATGTGTGCGTTCCACTGACAGACTTTAACCTTTCTTTTCATAGAGCAGTATGGAAACACTCTGTTTGTATAGACTGCAAGCGGATATTTGGACTTCTTTGAGGATTTCATAGGAAACGGCATTGCTTCATCTAATGCTAGACATGAGACTTCTCAGTAACTTTTTTGGGCTGCGTTTGTTCAACTCAGAGAGATGGACCTTCCTTTAGAGAGAGGAGATTTGGAACCCTCTTTTTGTGAAATTTGCAAGTGGACATTTTAAGCGCGTTGGGGCCAACGGCAGAAAACGAAACATCTTCCTATAAAAACTAGAGAGAATCATGCTCAGCAACCACTTTGTGATGTGTGCGTTCCACTCACAGAGTTTAACCTTTCTCTTCAAAGAGCAGTTTGGAAACACTCTGTTTCTAAAGTCTGCAAGTGGATATTTGGACCTCTTTGAGGATTTCATTGGAAACGGGATTTCTTCATCTAATGTTAGACAGAACAATTCTCAGTAACTTCTTTGGGTTGCATGTGTTCAACTCACAGAGATGAACCTTCCTTTAGACAGAGCAGATTTGAAACCCTCTTTTTGTGGAATTTTCAAGTGGACATTTCTAGCACTTTGGGGACAACGGCAGAAAAGGAAATATCTTCATATAAAGACTAGAGAGAATCATTCTCAGAAACCACTTTGTGATGTGTGCGTTCCACTCACTGAGTTTAACCTTTCTTTTCGTAGAGCAGTTTGGAAACACTCTGTTTGTAAAGTCTGCAAGTGGATATTTGGACCTCTTTGAGGATTTCATTGGAAACGGGATTTCTTCATCTAATGCTAGACAGAAGAATTCTCAGTAACTTCTTTGTGTTTCGTGTGTTCAATTCAAAGAGTTGAACCTTCCTTTAGACAGAGCAGATTTGAAACCCTCTTTTTGAGGAATTTGCAAGTGGACATTTCAAGCGCTTTGGGGCCAATGGTAGAAAAGGAAATATCTTCATATAAAGAGTAGAGAGAATCATTCTCAGAAACCACTTTGTGATGTGTGCCTTCCACTCACAGAGTTTAACCTTTCTTTTCATAGAGCAGTTTGGAAACACACTGTTTGTAAAGTCTGAAAGTGGATATTTGGACCTCTTTGAGGATTTCGTTGGAAACAGGAATTCTTCATCTAATGCTATACAGAAGAATTCTCAGTTACTTCTTTGGGATGCACTTGTTCAACTCACAGAGATGAACCTTCTTTTAGACAGAGCAGATTTGAAATCCTCTTTTTGTGGAATTTGCAAGTGGACATTTCAAGCTCTTTGGGGCCAACGGCAGAAAAGGTACTATCTTCGTATAAAAATTAGAGAGAATCATTCTCAGAAACCACTTTGTGATGTGTGCTTTCCACTCACAGAGTTTAACTTTTCTTTTCTTAGAGTAGTTTGGAAACACTCTGTTTCTAAAGTCTGCAAGAGGATGTTTGGACCTCTTTGGGGATTTTGTTGGAAACGGGATTTCTTCATCTAATGTTAGACATAAGAATTCTCAGTAACTTCTTTGGGTTGCATGTGTTCAACTCACAGTGGTGAACTTTCCTTTAGACAGAGCTGATTTGAAGCCCTCTTTTTGTGGAATTTCCAAGTGGACATTTCAAGCGCTTTGGGGCCAACGTCAGAAAAGGATCTATCTTCGTATAAAAACTAGAGAGAATCATTCTCAGAAACCAATTTGTGATGTGTGCGTTCCACTCACAGAGTTTAGCCTTTCTTTTCATAGAGCAGTTTGGAAACACTCTGTTTGTAAAGTCTTCAAGTGGATACTTGGACCTCTTTGTGGATTTCGTTGGAAACAGGATTTCTTCATCTAATGCTAGACAGGAGAATTCTCAGTAACTAATTTGGGTTGCGTGTGTTCAACTCACAGAGTTGAACCTTCCTTTAGACAGAGCAGATTTGAAACCCTCTTTTTGTGGAATTTCAAGTGGACCTTTGAAGCGCTTTGGGGCCAACGGCAGAAAAGGAACTATCTTCATATAAAAACTAGAGAGAATCATTCTCAGAAACCACTTTGTGATGTGTGGTTTCCACTCACAGAGTTTAACCTTTCTTTTCATAGAGCAGTTTGGAACCACTCTGTTTCTAAAGTCTGCAAGTGGATATTTGACCTCTTTGAGGATTTCGTTGGAAACGGGATTACTTCATCTAATGTTAGACATAAGAATTCTCAGTAACTCCTTTGGGTTGCATGTGTTCAACTCACAGAGTTGAACCTTCCTTTAGACAGAGCAGATTTGAAACCCTCTTTTTGTGGGATTTGCAAGTGGACGTTTCAAGTGCTTTGGGGCCAACGGTAGAAAAGGAAATATCTTCGTATAAAGACTAGAGAGAATCATTCTCAGAAACCACTTTGTGATGTGTGCGTTCCACTCACAGAGTTAAACCTTTCTTTTCATAGAGCAGTTTGGAAACACTCTGTTTGAAATGTCTGCAAGTGGATATTTGGACCTCTTTGAGGATTTCATTGGAAACGGGATTTCTTCATCTAATGCTAGAGAGAAGAACTCTCAGTAATTTCTTTGGCTTGCTCGTGTTCAACTCACAGAGTTGAACCTTCCTTTAGACAGAGCAGATTTGAAACCCTCTTTTTGTGGAATTTGCAAGTGGACATTTCAAGCGCTTTGGGGCCAACGGCAGAAGAGGAATTATCTTCGTATAAAAACTAGAGATAATCACTCTCAGAAACCTCTTTGTGATGTGTACGTTCCACTCACAGAGTTTCATCTTTCTTTTGATAGAGCAGTTTGAAAACATTCTGTTTGTAAAGTCTGCAAGTGGATATTTGGACCTCTTTCAGTATTTCGTTGGAAAAAGGATTTCTTCATCTAATGCTAGAAAGAAGAATTCTCAGTAACTTCTTTGGGTTACACGTGTTCAACTCACAGAGATGAACCTTTCTTTAGACAGAGCAGATTTGAAACCCTCTTTTTGTGGAATTTGCAAGTGGACATTTCAAGCGCTTTCGGGCCAACGGCAGAAAAGGTACTATCTTCGTATAAAAACTAGAGAGAATCATTCTCAGAAACCACTTTGTGATGTGTGCTTTCCACTCACAGAGTTTAGCTTTTCTTTTCATAGAGCTGTTTGGAAACACTCTGTTTGTAAAGTCTGCAAGTGGATATTTGGACCTCTTTGAGGATTTCGTTGGAAATGGGATTTCTTCATCTAATGCTAGACAGAAGAAACCCCAGTAACTTCCTTGGATTGCGTGTGTTCAACTCACAGAGTTTATCCTTCCTTTAGAGAGAGCAGATTTGAAACCCTCTTTTTGTGGAATTTGCAAGTGAACATTTCAAGCGCTTAGGGGCCAACGGTAGAAAAGGAAATATCTTCGTATAAAAACAAGAGAGAATCATTCTCAGAAACCTCTTTGTGATGTGTGCGTTCCACTCACAGACTTTAACCTTTCTTTTCATAGAGCAGTTTGGAAACACACTGTTTGTATAGTCTGCAAGTGGATATTTGGACCTCTTTCAGGATTTCGTAGGAAACGGTATTTCTTCATCTAATTCTAGACATGAGAGTTCTCAGTAACTTCTTTGCGTTGCGTGTGTTCAACTCACAGAGATGAACCTTCCTTTAGAGAGAGCGGATTTGAAACCCTCTTTTTGTGGAATTTGCAAGTGGCCATTTCAAGCGCTTTGGGGCCAACGTTAGAAAACGAAACATCTTCGTATAAAAACTTGAGAGAATCATGCTCAGCAACCACTTTGTGATGTGTGCATTCCACTCACAGAGTTTAACCTTTCTTTTCAAAGAGCAGTTTGGAAACACTCTGTTTCTAATGTCTGCAAGTGGATATTTGGACCACTTTGAGGATTTCGTTGGAAACGGGATTTCTTCATCTAATGTTAGACAGAAGAATTCTCAGTTACTTCTTTGGGTTGTGAGGGTTCAACTCACAGAGTTGAACCTTCCTTTAGAGAGAGCAGATTTGAAACCCTCTTTTTGTGGAATTTGCAAGTGGACATTTCAAGCGCTTAGGGGCCAACGGCAGAAAAGGAACTATCTTCGTATGAAAACTAGAGAGAATCATTTTGAGAAACCACTTTGTGATGTGTGCTTTCCACTCACAGAGTTAAACCTTTCTTTTCATAGAGCAGTTTGGAAACACTCTCTTTGTAAATTCTGCAAGTGGATATTTGGACCTCTTTGTGGATTTCGTTGGAAACGGGATTCCTTCATCTAATGCTAGATAGGAAAATTCTCAGTAACTAATTTGGGTTGCGTGTGTTCAACTCACAGAGTTGAACCTTCCTTTAGACAGAGCAGATTTGAAATCCTCTTTTTGTGGAATTTGCAAGTGGACATTTCAAGCGATTTGGGGCCAACGGTAGAAAAGGAAATATCTTCGTATAAAGACTTGAGAGAATCATTCTCAGAAACCACTTTGTGATGTGTGCCTTCCACTCACAGAGTTTAACCTTTCTTTTCAAAGAGCAGCTTGGAAACACTCTGTTTCTAAAGTCTGCAAGTGGATATTTGGACCAATTTGAGGATTTCGTTGGAGACGGGATTTCTTCATCTAGTGTTAGACAGAAGAATTCTCAGTAAGTTCTTTGGGTTGCGTGTGTTCAACTCACAGAGTTGAACCTTCCTTTAGACAGAGCAGATTTGAAACCGTCTTTTTGTGGAATTTGCAAGTGGATATATCAAGCGCCTTGGGGCCAACGGCAGAAAAAGAAATATCTTCTTAGAAAGACTAGAGTGAATCATTCTCAGAAACCACATTGTGATGGGTGCGTTCCACTCACAGAGTTTAACTTTTCTTTTCATAGAGCAGTTTGGAAACACTCTGTTTCTAAAGTCTGCAAGTGGATATTTGGACCTCTTTGAGGATTTCTTTGGAAACGGGATTTCTTCATCTAATGCTAGACAGAAGAATTCCTAGTAACTTCCTTGGATTTCGTGTGTTCAACTCACAGAGATGAACCTTCCTTTAGACAGAGCACATTTGAAACTCTCTTTTTGTGGATTTTGCAAGTGGATATTTCTACCACTTTGGGGACAACAGCAGAAAAGGACATATCTTCATAAAAAAAGCTAGGGAGAATCATTGTCAGAAACCACTTTGTGATGTGTGTGTTCCACTCACAGAGTTTAACCTTTCTTTTCGTAGAGCAGTTTGGAAACACTCTGTTTCTAAAGTGTGTAAGTGGATATTTGGACCACTTTGAGGATTTCGTTGGAAACCGGATTTCTTCATCTAATGTTAGACAGAAGAATTCTCAGTAAGTTCTTTGGGTTGCGAGTGTTCAACTCACAGAGTTGAACCTTCCTTTAGACAGAGCAGATTTGAAACCCTCTTTTTGTGGAATTTGCAAGTGGATATACCAAGCGCCTTGGGGCCAACGGCAGAAAAGGAAATATCTTCTTAGAAAGACTAGAGTGAATCATTCTCAGAAACCACTTTGTGATGTGTGCATTCCACTCACAGAGTTTAACCTTTCTTTTCGTAGAGCAGTTTGGAAACACTCTGCTGGTAAAGTCTGCAAGTGGATATTTGGACCTCATTGAGGATTTCATTGGAAACGGGATTTCTTCATCTAATGCTAGACAGAAGAATTCTCGGTAACTTCCTTGGGTTTCGTGTGTTCAATTCAAAGAGTTGAACTTTCCTTTAGAAAGAGCAGATATGAATCCCTCTTTTTGTGGAATTTACAAGTGGACATTTCAAGCGCTTTGGGGCCAACGGTAGAAAGGAAAAATCTTCGTATAAAAACTAGAGAGAATCTTTCACAGAAACCACTTTTTGATGTGTGCGTTACACTCACAGAGTTTAATCTTTCCTTTCATAGATCAGTTTGGAAACACTCTGTTTGTAAAATCTGCAAGTGGAAATTTGGACGTCTTTGAGTATTTCGTTGGAAACGGGATTTCTTCATCTAATGCTAGACAGAAGAATTCTCAGTAACTTCTTTGTGTTGCCTGTGTTCAACTCACCGTGGTGAACTTTCCTTTAGACAGAGGATATTTGAAACCCTCTTTTTGTGGAATTTGCAAGTGGATATT
Organism: Gorilla gorilla gorilla; assembly: GCF_029281585.2. Classification (NCBI taxonomy): domain Eukaryota; kingdom Metazoa; phylum Chordata; class Mammalia; order Primates; family Hominidae; genus Gorilla; species Gorilla gorilla. The sequence continues at coordinate 77,690,640 of NC_073231.2, read as the reverse complement.
TCAAGCGCTTTGGGGCCATTGGCAGAAAAGGAAATATCTTCGTATAAAAACTAGAGAGAATCATGCTCAGCAACCACTTTGTGATGTGTGCGTTCCGCTGATGGAGTTTAACATTTCTTTTCATAGAGAAGTTTTGAAACACTCTGTTTGTAATGTCTGCAAGTGGATATTAGCAGCTCTTTGAGGATTTCGTAGGAAATGGTATTTCTTCATCTAATGCTAGACAGAAGAATTATCAGTAACTTCTTTGGGTTGCGTGTGTTCAATTCACAGATATAAACCTTCCTTTAGACCGAGCAGATTTGAAACCCTCTTTTTGTGGAATTTGCAAGTGGACATTTCAAGCGCTTTGGGGCCAATGGTAGAAAAGGAAATATCTTCGTATAAAGACTAGAGAGAATCATTCTCAGAAACCACTGTGTGATGTGTGCGTTCCACTCACAGTTTAACCTTTCTTTACATAGAGCTGCTTAGAAACCCTCTGTTTGTAATGTCTGCAAGTGGATATTTGGAGCTCTTTGAGGATTTCGTTGGAAACGGTATTTGTTCATCTAATGCTAGACAGAAGAATTCTCAGTAACTTCTTTCGGTTGCGTGTGTTCAACTCACAGAGATGAACGTTCCTTTAGACAGAGCACATTTGAAACTCTCTTTTTGTGGATTTTGCAAGTGGATATTTCTAGCACTTTGGGGACAACAGCAGAAAAGGAAATATCTTCATAAAAAAACTAGAGAGAATCATTGTCAGAAACCACTTTGTGATGTGTGTGTTCCACTCACAAAGTTTAACCTTTCTTTTCGTAGAGCAGTTTGGAAACACTCTGTTTGTAAAGTCTGCAAGTGGATATTTGGACCTCTTTGAGGATTTCGTTGGAAACGGGATTTCTTCATCTAATGCTAGACAGAAGAATTCACAGTAACTTCTTTAGGTTGCGAGTGTTCAACTCACAGAGTTGAAACTTCCTTTAGACAGAACAGATATGAAACCCTCTTTTTGTGGAATTTGCAAGTGGACATTTCCAGAGCTTTGTGGCCAACGGCAGAAAAGGAAATATCTTCGTATAAAAACAAGAGAGAATCATTCTCAGAAACCACTTTGTGATGTGTGCATTCCACTCACAGAGTTTAACTTTTCTTTTCATAGAGCAGTTCCGAAACACTGTTTGCAAAGTCTGCAAGTGGATATTTGGACCTCTTTGAGGATTTCGTTGGAAAAGGGATTTCTTCATCTAATGCTAGACAGAAGAATTCTCAGTAACTTCTTTGGGTTGCGTGTGTTCAACTCACGGAGATGAACCTTCCTTTAGAGAGAGCGGATTTGAAACCCTCTTTTTGTGGAATTTGCAAGTTGTCATTTCAAGCGCATTAGAGCCAATGGCAGAAAATGAAATATCTTCGTATAAAAACTAGAGAGAATCATTCTCAGAAACCACTTTGTGATGTGTGCATTCCACTCAAATAGTTTAACGTTTCTTTTCTTAGAACAGTTTGGAAACACTCTGTTTGTAAATTCTACAAGTGTATATTTGGACCTCTTTGAGGATTTCGTTGGAAACGGGATTTCTTCATCTAATGCTAGACAGAAGAATTCTCAGTAACTTCTTTGTGTTGCGTGTGTTCATCTCACAGAGATGAACCTTCCTTTTGATGGAGCAGCTTTGAAACCCCCTTTTTGTGAAATTTGCAAGTGGACATTTCAAGCGCTTTGGGGCCAACGGCAGAAAAGGACATAGCTTCGTATAAAAACAAGAGAGAATCATTCTCAGAATCCACTTTGTGATGTCTGCGTTCCACTCATAGAGTTTAAACTTTCTTTTCATAGAGCAGTTTGGAAACACTCTATTTCTAAAGTCTGCAAGTGGATATTTGGACCTCTTTGAGGATTTCGTTGGAAACGGGATTTCTTCATCTAATGATAGACAGAAGAATTCTCAGTAACTTCTTTGGGTTGCGTGTGTTCAACTCACAGAGTTGAACCTTCCTTTAGACAGAGCAGATTCGAAACCCTCTTTTTGTGGAATTTGCCAGTGGACTTTTTAAGCGCTTTGGGGCCAACGGTAGAAAAGGAAATATATTCGTATAAAGACTAGAGAGAATCATTCTCAGAAACCACTGTGTGATGTGTGCGTTCCACTCACAGTTTAACCTTTCTTTACATAGAGCTGTTTAGAAACCCTCTGTTTGTAATGTCTGCAAGTGGATATTTGGAGCTCTTTGAGGATTTCGTTTGAAACGGTATTTGTTCATCTAATGCTAGACAGAAGAATTCTCAGTAACTTCTTTCGGTTGTGTGAGTTCAACTCACAGAGATGAACCTTCCTTTAGACAGAGCACATTTGAAACTCACTTTTTGTGGATTTTGTAAGTGGATATTTCTAGCACTTTGGGGACAACAGCAGAAAAGGAAATATCTTCGTATAAAAACTAGAGAGAATCATGGTCAGAAACCACTTTGTGATGTGTGTGTTCCACTTACAGAGTTTAACCTCTCTTTTTGTAGAGCAGTTTGGAAACACTCTGTTTGTAAAGTCTGCAAGTGGATATTTGGACCTCTTTGAGGATTTCGTTGGAAACGGGATTTCTTCATCTAATGCTAGACAGAAGAATTCTCAGTAAGTTCTTTCAATTGCGTGTTTTCAACTCACAGAGTTGAACCTTCCTTTAGACAGAGCAGATTTGAAACCCTCTTTTTGTGGAATTTACAAGAGGACATTTCAAGCACTTCGGGTCCAACGGAAGAAAAGGAAATATCTTCGTATAAAAACTAGAGGGAATCATTCTCAGAAACCACTTTGTGATGTGTGCGTTCCACTCACAGAGTGTAACCTTTCTTTTCATAGAGCAGTTTGGAAACACTCTGTTTGTAAAGTCTGCAAGTGGATATTTGAACCTCTTTGAGGTTTTCTTTGGAAACTGGATTTCTTCATCTAAAGCTACACAGAAGAATTCCCAGTAACTTCTGGGGGTTGCGTGTGTTCAACTCACAGAGATAAACCTTCCTTTAGACAGAGGAGATTTGAAACCATCTTTTTGTGGAATTTGCAAGCGGACATTTCAAGCACTTTGGGGCCTACGGCAGAAAAGGAAATATCTTCGTATAAAAATTAGAGAGAATCATTCTCAGAAACCACTTTGTGATGTGTGCGTTCCACTCACAGAGATTAACCTTTCCTTCATAGAACACTTTGGAAACACTCTCTTTGTATAGTCTGCAAGTGGATATTTGGACCTCTTTGAGGATTTCGTTGGAAACGGGATTTCTTCATGTAATGCTAGACAGCAGAATTCTCAGTAACTTCTTTGGGTTGCGTGTGTTCTACACAAAGAGATGAACCTTCCTTTAGACATAGCAGATTTGAAACCCTCTTTTTGTGGAGTTTGCAAATGGACATTTCAAGCGCTTTGGGGCCAACAGCAGAAAAGGAAATATCTTCGTATAAAGACTACAGAGAATCATTCACAGAAACCACTTTGTGATGTATGCGTTCCACTCTCACGGTTTAACCTTTCGTTTCATAGAGCAGTTTGGAAACACTCTGTTTGTAAAGTCTGCAATTGGATATGGGGAACTCTTTGAGGATTTTGTTGGAAACGGGATTTCTTCATCTAATTCTAGACAGAAGAGTTCTCGGTAACTTCTTGGGGTTGCGTGTGTTCAACTCACAGAGATGAACCTTCCTTTAGACAGATCAGATTTGAAACCCTCTTTTTGTGGAATTTGCAAGGGGACATTTCAAGCGCTTAGGGGAAAACTGTAGAAAAGGAAATATATTCGTATAAAGACTAGAGAGAATCATTCTCAGAAACCACTTTGTGATGTGTGCATTCCACACACACAGTTTAACCTTTCTTTTCATAGAACAGTTTGGAAACACTCTGTTTGTAAAGTCTGCAAGTGGATATTTGGACCTCTTTGAGGATTTCGTTGGAAACGGGATTTCTTCATCTAATGCTAGACAGAAGAATTCTCAGAAACTTCTTTGGGTTGGGTGTGTTCAACACACAGAGTTGAACCTTCCTTTAGACAGAGCAGATTTGAAACCCTCTTTTTGTTGAATGTGCAAGTGGACATTTCAAGTGCTTAGGCGCAAGTGGCAGAAAAGGAAATACCTTCTTATAAAAACTACAGAGAATCATTCTCAGAAACCACTTTGTGATGTGTTCGTTCCCCTCACAGAGTTTAACCTTTCTTTTCATAGAACAGTTTGGAAACACTCTGTTTGTAAAGTCTGCAAGTGGATATTTGGACCTCTTTGAGGATTCCGTTGGAAACGGGATTTCTTCATCTAATGCTGGACAGAAGAATTCTCAGTAACTTCTTTGGGTTGTGTGTGTTTAACTCACAGAGTTGAACTTTCCTTTAGACAGAGCATATTTGCAACCATGTTTTTGTGGAATTTGCAAGGGGAGATTTCAAGCTCTTTGGGGCCAACGGTAGAAAAGGAAATATCTTCGTATTAAGACTAGAGAGAATCATTCTCAGAAACCACTTTGTGATGTGTGCGTTCCACTCACAGAGTTTAACCTTTCTTTTCATAGAGCAGTTTGGAAACTCTCTGTTTGTAAAGTCTGCAATTGGATATATGGACCTCTTAGAGGATTACGTTGGAAACGGGATTCCTTCATCTAATGCTAGAGAGAAGAATTCTCAATAACTTCTTTGGGTTGCATGTGTTTAACTCACAGAGATGAACCTTCCTTAAGACCGAGCAGATTTGAAACCCTCTTTTTGTGGAATTTTCAAGTGGACATTTCAAGTGCTTTTTGGCCAACGGCAGAAAAGGGAATATCTTCGTATTAAAACTAGAGTGAATCATTCTCAGAAACCACTTTGTGATGTGTGCATTCCACTCACAGAGTTTAACGTTTCTTTTCATAGAACAGTTTGGCAACACTCTTTTTGTAAAGTCTGGAAGTGGATATTTGGACCTCTTAGAGGGTTTCATTGGAAACGGGATTTCTTCATCGAATGCTAGAGAGAAGAATTCTCAATAACTTCTTTGGGTTGCGTGTGTTCAACTCAGAGAGATGAATCTTCCTTTAGACAGAGCAGATACGAAATCCCCTTTTTGTGGGATTTGCAAGTGGACATTTCAAGCGCTTTCGTTCCAACGGCAGAAAAGGAAATATCTTCCTGTAAAACTAGAGGGAATCATTCTGAGAAACCACTTTGTGATGTGTGCGTTCCACTCACGGAGTTTAACCTTTCTTTTCATAGAGCAGTTTGGAAACACTCTGTTTGTAAAGTCTGCAAGTGGATATTTGAACCTCTTTGAGGTTTTCGTTGGAAACGGGATTTCTTCATTTAAAGCTACACAAAAGAATTCCAGGTAACTTCTTGGGGTTGCGTGTGTTCAACTCACAGAGACAAACCTTCCTTTAGACAGAGGAGATTTGAAACCATCTTTTTGTGGAATTTGCTAAGGGACATTTCAAGCGCTTTGGGGCCTACGGCAGAAAAGGAAATATCTTCGTATAAAAACTAGGGAGAATCATTCTCAGAAACCACTTTGTGATGTGTGCGTTCCACTCACAGAGTTTAACCTCTCTTTCATAGAACACTTTGGAAACACTCTCTGTGTAAAGTCTGCAAGTGAATATTTGGACCTCTTTGAGGATTTCGTTGGAAACGGGATTTCTTCATCTAATGCTAGACCGCAGAATTCTCAGTAACTTCTTTGTGTTGCGTGTGTTCTACTCAAAGAGATGAACCATCCTTTAGAAAGAGCAGATTTGAAACCCTCTTTTTGTGGAATTTGCAAGTGGACATTTCACGCGCTTTGGGGCCAATGGAAGAGAAGGAAATATCTTCCTATAAAGACTAGAGAGAATCATTCTCAGAAACCACTTTGTGATGTGTGCGTTCCACTCACAGAGTGTAACCTTTCTTTTCGTAGGGCAGTTTGGAAACGCTCTGTTTGTAAAGTCTGCAATTGGATATGGGGAACTCTTTGAGGATTTTTTTGGAAACGGGATTTTTTCATCTAATCCTAGACAGAAGAGTTCTCGGTAACTTCTTTGCGTTGCATGTGTTCAACTCACAGAGATGAACCTTCCTTTAGACGGAGCAGATTTGAAACCCACTTTTTGTGGAGTTTGCAAGGGGACATTTCAAGCGCTTTGGGGAAAACGGTAGAAAAGGAAATAGCTTCATATAAAGACTACAGAGAATCATTCTGAGAAACCACTTTGTGATGTGTGCGTTCCACTCACACAGTTTAATCTTTCTTTCATAGAACACTTTGGAAACACTCTCTTTGTAAAGTCTGCAAGTGGATATATGGACCTCTTTGAGGATTTCATTGGAAACAGGATTTCTTCATCTAATGTTAGACAGAAGAATTCTCAGTAACTTCTTTGCATTGCGTGTGTTCAACTCACGGAGTTGAACCTTCCTTTAGACCGAGCAGATTTGAAACCCTCTTTTTCTTGAATGTGCAAGTGGACTTTTCTAGCGCTTAGGCGCAAACGGCAGAAAAGGACATACCTTCTTATAAAAACTAGAGAGAATCATTCTCAGAAACCACTTTGTGACGTGTTCGTTCCACTCACAGAGTTTAATCTTTCTTTTCATAGAACAGTTTGGAAACACATTGCTTGTAACGTCTGCAAGTGGATATTTGGACCCCTTTGAGGATTTCGTTGGAAACGGGATTTCTTCATCCAATGCTAGACAGAGGAATTCTCAGTAACTACTTTGGGTTGCATGTGTTCAACTCAGAGAGATGAACCTTCCTTTAGACAGAGCATATCTGAAACCCTCTTTTTGTGGAATTTGCAAGTGGACATTTCAAGCGCTTTTGGTCCAACGGCAGAAAAGGAAATATCTTCGTATAAAAACTAGAGGGAAACATTCTCAGAAACCACTTTGTGATGTGTGCAGTCCACTCACAGAGTTTAACCTTTCTTTTTATAGAACAGTTTGGAAACACTCTGTTTGTAAAGTCTGCAAGTGGATATTTGGACCTCTTAGAGGATTTCGTTGGAAACGGGATTTCTTCATCTAATGCTAGACAGAAGAATTCACAATAACTTCTTTGGGTTGTGTGTGTTCAACTCACAGAGTTGAACCTTCCTTTAGACAGAGCAGATTTGCAACCCTCTTTTTGTGGAATTTGCAAGGGGACATTTCAAGCGCTTTTAGGCCAACGATAGAAAAGGAAATATCTTCGTATAAAGACTAGAGAGAATCATTCTCAGAAACCACATGGTGATGTCTGCGTTCCACTCACAGTGTTTAATCTTTCTTTTCTTAGAGGAGTTTGGAAACACTCTGTTTGTAAAGTCAGCAATTGGATATTTGGACCTCTTAATGGATTTCGTTGGAAAGGGGAATTCTTCATCTAATGCTAGACAGAAGAATTCTCAATAACTTCTTTGGGTTGCGTGTGTTCAACTCACAGAGATGAACCTTCCTTTAGACAGAGCAGATGTGAAACCCTCTTTTTGTGGAATTTGCAAGTGGAGATTTCAAGCGCTTTAAGTCCAACAGCAGAAAAGGAAATATCTTCGTATAAAAACCAGAGGGAATCATTCTCAGAAACCACTTTGTGATGAGTGCGTTCCTCTCACAGAGTTTAACCTTTCTTTTCATAGAACAGTTTGGAAACACTCTGTTTGTAAAGTCTGCAAGTGGGTATTTGGTCCTCTTTGAGGATTTCGTTGGAAACGGGATTTCTTCATCTAATGCTAGACAGAAGAATTCTCAGTAACTTCTTTGGGTTGCGTGTGTTCAACTCACAGAGTTGAACCTTCCTTTAGACAGAGCAGACTTGCAACCATCTTTTTGTGGAATTTGCAATGGGACATTTCAAGCTCTTTGGGGTCAACGGTAGAAAAGGAAATATCTTCGTATAAAAACTAGAGGGAATCATTCTCAGAAACCACTTTGTGATGTGTGCGTTCCACTCACGGAGTTTAACCTTTCTTTTCATAGAACAGTTTGGCAACACTCTGTTCGTAAAGTCTGCAAGTGGATATTTGGACCTCTTAGAGGGTTTCATTGGAAACGGGATTTCTTCATCTAATGCTAGAGAGAAGAATTCTCAATAACTTCTTTGGGTTGCGTGTGTTCAACTCAGAGAGATGAACCTTCCTTTAGACAGAGCAGATACGAAATCCCCTTTTTGTGGAATTTGCAAGTGGACATTTCAAGCGCTTTTGTTCCAACGGCAGAAAAGCAAATATCATCCTGTAAAAACTAGAGGGAATCATTCTCGGAAACCACTTTGTGATGTGTGTGTTCCACTCACAGAGTTTAACCTTTCTTTTCATAGAGAAGTTTGGAAACACTCTGTTTGTAAAGTCTGCAAGTGGATATTTGAACCTCTTTGAGGTTTTCGTTGGAAACGGGATTTCTTCATCTAAAGCTACACAGAAGAATTCCCAGTAACTACTTGTGGTTGCGTGTGTTCTACTCAAAGAGATGAACCTTCCTGTAGACAGAGCAGATTTGAAACCCTCTTTTTGTGGAATTTGCAAGTGGACATTTCAAGCGCTTTGGGGCCAACGGCAGAAAAGGAAATTTCTTCCTATAAAGACTAGAGAGAATCATTCTCAGAAACCACTTTGTGATGTGTGCATTCCACTCAGAGAGATTAACCTTTCTTCCATAGAACACTTTGGAAACACTCTCTTTGTAAAGTCTGCATGTGGATATTTGGACCTCTCTGAGGATTTCATTGTAAACGGGATTTCCTCATCTAATGTTAGACAGAAGAATTCTCAGTAACTTCTTTGCGTTGCGTGTGTTCAACTTACAGAGTTGAACCTTCCTTTCGACAGAGCAGATTTGGAACCCTCTTTTTGTTGAATGTGCAAGTGGACTTTTCTAGCGTTTAGGCGCAAACGGCAGAAAAGGAAATACCTTCTTATAAGAAATAGAGAGAATCATTCTCAGAAACCTCTTCGTGATGTGCTCCTTCCACTCACAGAGTTTAACATTTCCTTTCATAGAACAGTTTGGAAACACTCTGTTTGTAAAATCTGCAAGTAGATATTTGGACCTCTTTGAGGATTTCGTTGGAAATGGGGTTTCTTCATCTAATGCTAGACAGAAGAATTCTGAGTAACTTCTTTGGGTTGCTTGTGTTCAACTCACGGAGCTTAACCTTCCTTTAGACAGAGCAGATTTGCAACCCTCTTTTTGTGGAATTTGCAAGGGGACATTTCAAGCTCTTTGGGGCCAACGGTAGAAAAGGAAATATCTTCGTATTAAGACTACAGAGAATCATTCTCAGAAACCACTTTGTGACGTGTGCATTCCACTGACAGAGTTTAACCTTTCCTTTCATAGAACAGTTTGGCAACACTCTGATTGTAAAGTCTGCAAGTGGATATTTGGACCTCTTAGAGGATTTCATTGGGAACGGGATTTCTTCATCTAATGTTAGAGAGAAGAATTCTCAATAACTTCTTTGGGTTGCATGTTTTCAACTCAGAGAGATGAACCTTCCTTTAGACAGAGCAGATATGAAATCCCCTTTTTGTGGAATTTGCAAGTGGACATATCAAGCGCTTTGGTTCCAACGGCAGAAAAGGAAATATCTTCATATAAAAACTAGAGGGAATCATTCTTAGAAACCACTTTGTGATGTGTGCGTTCCACCCACAGAGTTTAACCTTTCTTTTCATATTGCAGTTTGGAAACACTCTGTTTGTAAAGTCTGCAAGAGGATATTTGAACCTCTTTGAGGTTTTCATTGGAAACGGGATTTCTTCATCTAAAGCTACACAGAAGAATTCCCAGTAACTTCTTTGGGTTGCGTGTGTTCAACTCACAGAGATAAAACTTCCTTTAGACAGAGGAGATTTGAAACCATCTTTTTGTGGAATTTGCAAGTGGACATTTCAAGCGCTTTGGGGCCTACGGCAGAAAAGGGAATATCTTCGTATAAATACTAGGGAGAGTCATTCTCAGAAACCACTTTGTGATGTGTGCGTTCCACTCACAGAGTTTAACCTTTCTTTTATAGAACACTTTGGAAACACTCTCTTTGTAAAGTCTGCAAGTGGATATTTCGACATCTTTGAGGATATCTTTGGAAACGTGATTTCTTCATCTAATGCTAGACAGAAGAATTCTCAGCAACTTCTTTGGGGTGCGTGTGTTCTACTCAAAGAGATGAACCTTCCTTTAGACAGAGCAGATTTGAAACCCTCTTTTTGTGGAATTTGCCAGTGGACGTTTCAAGCGCTTTGGGGCCAATGGCAGAAAAGGAAATACCTTCTTAAAAAAACTAGAGAGAATCATTCTCAGAAACCACTTTGTGATGTGTGCGTTCCACTCACACAGTTTAACCTTTCTTTTCATAGAGCAGTTTGGAAACACTCTGTTTGTAAAGTCTGCAGTTGGATATGTGGAACTCTTTGAGAATTTTGTTTGAAACGGGATTTCTTCATCTAATGCTAGACACAAGAGTTCTCGGTAACTTCTTTGGGTTGCGTGTGTTCAACTCACAGAGATGAACCTTCCTTTAGACAGAGCAGATTTGAAACCCTCTTTTTGTGGAATTTGAAAGTGGACATTTCATGCGCTTTGGGGATAACGGTAGAAAAGTAAATATCTTCGTATAAACACTAGAGGTAATCATTCTAAGAAACCACTTTGTGATGTGGGTTTTCCCCTCACAGAGTTTAACCTTTCTTTCATAGAACACTTTGGAAACACTCTGTTTGTAAAGTCTGCAAGTGGAGATTTGGACCTCTTTGAGGATTTTGTTGGAAACGGGATTTCTTCATCTGATGATAGACAGAAGAATTCTCAGTAACTTCTTTGGGTTGTGTGTGTTCAACTCACAGAGTTGAACCTTCCTTTAGACAGAGCAAATTTGAAACCCCATTTTGAGAAATTTGCAAGTGGACATCTCAAACGCTTAGGGGCGAATCGTAGAAAAGGAAATATCTTCGTATAAAAACAAGAGGGAATCATTCTCAGAAACCACTTTGTGATGTGTGCTTTCCACACACAGAGTTTAACCTTTCTTTTCATAGAACAGTTTCGAAACACTCTGTTTGTAAAATCTGCAATTGGATATTTGGACCTCTTTGAGGATTTCGTTGGAAACGGGATTTCTTCATCTAATGCCAGACAGAAGAATTCTCAGTAACTTCTTTGTGTTGCGTGTGTTCAACTCACAGAATTGAACCTTCCTTTATATAGAGCAGATTTGAAACTCTCTTTTTGTGGAATTTGCAATTGGACATTTCAAGCGCTTTGGGTCCAACGGCAGAAAAGGAAATATCTTCGTATAAAGACTAGAGGGAATCATTCTCAGAAACCACTTTGTGATGTGTGTGATCCATTCGCAGAGTTTAACGTTCCTTTCATAGAACAGTTTGGAAACTCTCTGTTTGTAAAGTCTGCAAGTGGATATTTGGACCTCTTTGTGGATTTCTTGGGAAACGGGATTTCCTCATCTAATGCTAGACAGAAGAATTCTCAGTAACTTCTTTGGGTTGCATGTGTTCAACTCACAGAGATGAACCTTCCTTTAGACAGAGCACATTTGAAACCCTCTTTTTGTGGAATTTGCAAGTGGACATTTCAAGCGCTTTGGGTCCAATGGCCGAAAAGGAAATATCTTCGTATAAAAACTAGAGAGAATCATTCTCAGAAACCAGTTTGTGATGTGTGCATTCCACTCACAGAGTTTAACCTTTCTTTTCATAGAGCAGTTTGGAAACACTCTGTTTGTAAAGTCTGCAAGTGGATATTTGGACCTCTTTGAGGATTTCATTGCAAACGGGATTTCTTCATCTAATGCTAGATAGAAGAATTCTCAGTAACTTCTTTGGGTTGCGTGTGTTCAACTCACAGAGTTGAACCCAACTTTAGACAGAGCAGATTGGAAACAATCTTTTTGTGGAATTTGCAAGTGGACATTTCAAGCGCTTAGGCACTAACGGCAGAAAAGGAAATACCTTCTTATAAAAACTAGAGAGAATCATTCTCAGAAACCACCTTGTGATGTGTTCGTTCCACTCACAGAGTTCAACCTTTCTTTTCATAGAACATCTTGGAAACACACTGTTTGTAAAGTCTGCAGGTGGATATTTGGACCTCTTTGAGGATTTCGTTGGAAACGGGATTTCTTCATCTGATGATAGACAGAAGAATTCTCAGTAACTTCTTTGGGTTGTGTGTGTTCAACTCACAGAGTTGAACCTTCCTTTAGACAGAGCAAATTTGAAACCCCATTTTGAGAAATTTGCAAGTGGACATCTCAAACGCTTAGGGGCGAATCGTAGAAAAGGAAATATCTTCGTATAAAAACAAGAGGGAATCATTCTCAGAAACCACTTTTTGATGTGTGCTTTCCACACACAGAGTTTAACCTTTCTTTTCATAGAACAGTTTCGAAACACTCTGTTTGTAAAATCTGCAATTGGATATTTGGACCTCTTTGAGGATTTCGTTGGAAACGGGATTTCTTCATCTAATGCCAGACAGAAGAATTCTCAGTAACTTCTTTGTGTTGCGTGTGTTCAACTCACAGAATTGAACCTTCCTTTATATAGAGCAGATTTGAAACTCTCTTTTTGTGGAATTTGCAATTGGACATTTCAAGCGCTTTGGGTCCAACGGCAGAAAAGGAAATATCTTCGTATAAAGACTAGAGGGAATCATTCTCAGAAACCACTTTGTGATGTGTGTGATCCATTCGCAGAGTTTAACGTTCCTTTCATAGAACAGTTTGGAAACTCTCTGTTTGTAAAGTCTGCAAGTGGATATTTGGACCTCTTTGTGGATTTCTTGGGAAACGGGATTTCCTCATCTAATGCTAGACAGAAGAATTCTCAGTAACTTCTTTGGGTTGCATGTGTTCAACTCACAGAGATGAACCTTCCTTTACACAGAGCACATTTGAAACCCTCTTTTTGTGGAATTTGCAAGTGGACATTTCAAGCGCTTTGGGTCCAATGGCCGAAAAGGAAATATCTTCGTATAAAAACTAGAGAGAATCATTCTCAGAAACCAGTTTGTGATGTGTGCATTCCACTCACAGAGTTTAACCTTTCTTTTCATAGAGCAGTTTGGAAACACTCTGTTTGTAAAGTCTGCAAGTGGATATTTGGACCTCTTTGAGGATTTCATTGCAAACGGGATTTCTTCATCTAATGCTAGATAGAAGAATTCTCAGTAACTTCTTTGGGTTGCGTGTGTTCAACTCACAGAGTTGAACCTAACTTTAGACAGAGCAGATTGGAAACAATCTTTTTGTGGAATTTGCAAGTGGACATTTCAAGCGCTTAGGCACTAACGGCAGAAAAGGAAATACCTTCTTATAAAAACTAGAGAGAATCATTCTCAGAAACCACCTTGTGATGTGTTCGTTCCACTCACAGAGTTCAACCTTTCTTTTCATAGAACATCTTGGAAACACACTGTTTGTAAAGTCTGCAGGTGGATATTTGGACCTCTTTGAGGATTTCGTTGGAAACGGGATTTCTTCATCTAATGCTATACAGAAGAATTATCAGTAACTTCTTTGGGTTGCGTGTGTTCAACTCACGGAGTTGAACCTTCCTTTAGAGAGAGCAGATTTGCAACCCTCTTTTTGTGGAATTTGCAAGGGGACATTTCCAGCGCTTTGGGGCCAACGGTAGAAAAGGAAATATCTTCGTATAAAGACTAGAGAGAATCATTCTCAGAAACCACTTTGTGATGTGTGCGTTCCACTCACAGAGTTTAACCTTTCTTTTAATAGAGCAGTTTGGAAACACTCTGTTTGTACAGTCTGCAAGTGGATATTTGTACCTCTTTGAGGATTTCGTGGGAAACGGGATTTCCTCGTCTAATGCTTGACAGAAGAATTCTCAGTAACTTCTTTGTGTTGCATGTGTTCAACTCACAGAGATGAACCTTCCCTTAGACAGAGCACATTTGAAACCCTCTTTTTGTGGAATTTGCAAGTGGACATTTCAAGCGCTTTGGGGCCAACGGCAGAAAAGGAAATATCTTCGTATAGAAACTAGAGAGAATCATTCTCAGAAAGCAGTTTGTGATGTGTGCATTCCACTTACAGAGTTTAACCTTTCTTTTCATAGAGCAGTTTGAAAACACTCTGTTTGTAAAGTCTGCAAGTGGATATTTGGACCTCTTTGAGGATTTCGTTGCAAACGGGATGTCTTCATCTAATGCTAGACAGAAGAATTCTCAGTAACTTCTTTGGGTTGCATGTGTTCAACTCACAGAGTTGAACCTAAGTTTAGACAGAGCAGATTTGAATCCCCAATTTGAGGAATTTGCAACTGGACATCTCAAACGCTTTGGGGCCAATGGTAGAAAAGGAAATATCTTGGTATAAAAACTAGAGAGAATCATTCTCAGAAACCAATTTGTGATGTGTTCATTCCACTCACAGAGTTTAACCTTTCTTTAATAGAACACTTTGGAATCACTCTCTTTGTAAAGACTGCAATTGGATATTTGGACCTCTTTGAGGATTTCGTTGGAAACGGGATTTCTTCATCTAATGCTAGAGAGAAGAATTCTCAGTAACTTCTTTGCATTGCGAGTGTTCATCTCCCAGAGTTGAACCTTCCTTTAGACAGTGCAGATTTGAAACCCTCTTTTTGTTGAATGTGCAAGTGGACATTTCAAGCGCTTTGGGGCTAACGGTAGAAAAGGAAATAGCTCCGTATGCAAACTAGAGAGAATCACTCTCAGAAGCCCCTTTGTGATGTGTGCGTTCCATTCACAGAGTTTAACCTTTCTTTTCATAGAACAGTTTGGAAACACTCTATTTGTATAGTCTGCAAGTGGATATTTGGACCTCCTAGAGGATTTCGTTGGAAACGGGATTTCTTCATCTAATGCTAGACAGAAGAATTCTCAGTAACTTCTTTGGGTCGCGTGTTTTCACCTCACAGAGTTGAAACTTCCTTTAGACAGAGGAGATTTCAAACCCTCTTTTTGTGGAATTTGCAAGTGGACATTTCAAGCGCTTTGGGGCCTACGGTAGAAAAAGAAATATCTTCGTATAAAAACTAGAGAGAATCATTCTCAGATACCACTTTGTGATGTGTTCGTTCCACTCGCAGAGTTTAACGTTCCTTTCATAGAACAGTTTGGAAACTCTCTGTTTGTAAAGTCTGCAAGTGGATATTTGGACCTCTTTGAGGATTTCGTTGGAATTGGGATTTCTTCATCTAATGCTAGATAGAAGAATTCTCAGCAACTTCATTGGGTTGCGTGTGTTCAACTCACAGAGTTGAACCTTCCTTTAGACAGAGCAGATTTGAAACCCCATTTTGAGCAATTTGCAAGTGGACATCTCAAAAGCTTTGGGGCCAATGGTAGAAAAGGAAATATCTTCGTATAAAGACTAGAGAGAATCATTCTCAGAAACCACTTTTTGATGTGTGCGTTCAACTCACACAGTTCAACCTTTGTTTTCATAGAACAGTTTGGAAACTCTCTGTTTGTAACGTCTGCAAGTGGATATTTGGACCTCTTTGAGGATTTCGTTGCAAACGAGATTTCTTCACCTAATGCTAGACAGCAGAATTCTCAGGAACTTCTTTAGGTTGCGTGTGTTCAACTCAAAGAGACGAACCTTGCTTTAGGCAGATCACATTTGAAACCCTCTTTTTGTGGAATTTGCAAGTGGACATTTCAAGCGCTTTGGGGCCAATGGCAGAAAAGGAAATATCTTCGTATAAAAACTAGAGAGAATCATTCTCAAAAACCTCTTTGTGATGTGTGCATTCCACTCACAGATTTAAACCTTTCTTTTAATAGAGCAGATTGGAAACACTCTGTTTGTAGAGTCTGCAAGTGGATATTTGTACCTCTTTGAGGATTTCGTGGGAAACGGGATTTCCTCATCGAATGCTAGACAGAAGAATTCTCAGTAACTTCTTTGTGTTGCATGTGTTCAACTCACAGAGTTGAACCTTCCCTTAGACAGAGCAGATTTGAAACCCTCTTTTTGTGGAATTTGCAAGTGGACATTTCAAGCGCTTTGGGGCCAACGGCAGAAAAGGAAATATCTTCGTATAAAAACTAGAGAGAATCGTTCTCAGAAACCAGTTTGTGATGTGTGCATTCCACTTACAGAGTTTAACCTTTCTTTTCATAGAGCAGTTTGAAAACACTCTGTTTGTAAAGTCTGCAAGTGGATATTTGGACCTCTTTGAGGATTTCGTTGCAAACGGGACGTCTTCATCTAATGCTAGACAGAAGAATTCTCATTAACTTCTTTTGGTTGCGTGTGTTCAACTCACAGAGTTGAACCTAACTTTAGACAGAGCAGATTTGAATCCCCATTTTGAGGAATTTGCAAGTGGACATCTGAAACGCTTTGGGGCCAATGGTAGAAAAGGAAATATCTTCGTATAAAAACTAGAGAGAATCATTCTCAGAAACCACTTTGTGATGTGTTCGTTCCACTCACAGAGTTTAACCTTTCTTTAATAGAACACTTTGGAATCACTCTCTTTGTAAAGTCTGCAAGTGGATATTTGGACCTCTTTGAGGATTTCGTTGGAAACGGGATTTCTTCATCTAATGCTAGACAGAAGAATTCTCAGTAACTTCTTTGCATTGCGAGTGTTCAACTCCCAGAGTTGAACCTTCCTTTAGACAGAGCAGATTTGAAACCCTCTTTTTGTTGAATGTGCAAGTGGACATTTCAAGCGCTTTGGGGCTAACGGTAGAAAAGGAAATATCTTCGTATGCAAACTAGAGAGAATCATTCTCAGAAACCCCTTTGTGATGTGTGCGTTCCATTCACAGAGTTTAACCTTTATTTTCATAGAACAGTTTGGAAACACTCTATTTGTAAAGTCTGCAAGTGGATATTTGGACCTCCTAGAGGATTTTGTTGGAAAAGGGATTTCTTCATCTAATGCTAGACAGAAGAATTCTCAGTAAGTTCTTTGGGTTGTGTGTGTTCAACTCACAGAGTTGAACGTTCCTTTAGACAGAGCAGATTTGAAACCCTCTTTTTGTGGAATTTGCAAGTGGACATTTCAAGCGCTTTGGGGCCAACGGTAGAAAAGGAAATATCTTCGTATAAAAACTAGAGAGAATCATTCTCAGAAACCACTTTGTGATGTGTTCGTTCCACTCACAGAGTTTAACCTTTCTTTAATAGAACACATTGGAATCACTCTCTTTGTAAAGTCTGCAAGTGGATATTTGGAACTCTTTGAGGATTTCGTTGCAAACGGGATTTCTTCACCTAATGATAGACAGCAGAATTCTCAGTAACTTCTTTGGGTTGCGTGTCTTCAACTCAAGGAGATGAACCTTGCTTTAGGCAGATCACATTTGAAACCCTCTTTTTGTGGAATTTGCAATTGGACATTTCAAGCGCTTTGGGGCCAATGGCAGAAAAGGAAATATCTTCGTATAAAAACTAGAGAGAATTATTTTCAGAAACCTCTTTGTGATGTGTGCATTCCACTCACTGAGTTAAACCTTTCTTTTAATAGAGCAGTTTGGAAACACTCTGTTTGTAGAGTCTGCATGTGGATATTTGTACCTCTTTGAGGATTTTGTTTTAAACGGGATTTCTTCATCAAATGCTAGACAGAAGAGTTCTCAGTAACTTCATTGCATTGCGTGTGTTCAACTCACAGAGATGAACCTTCCTTTAGACAGAGCAGATTTGAAACCATCTTTTTGTGGAATTTGCAAGTGCACATTTCAAGTGCTTTGGGGCCAACAGTAGAAAAGAAAATACCTTCGTATAAAAACTAGACAGAATCATTCTCAGAAACCCCTTTGTGATGTGTGCATTCCACTCACAAAGTTTAACCTTTCTTTTCATAGAGCAGTTTGGACATACTCTGTTTGTAATGTCTGCAAGTGGATATTTGGACCTCTTTGAGGATTTCGTTGGAAACGGGATTTCTTAATCTAATGCTGGACAGAAGAATTCCCAGTAACTTCTTTGGGTTGCGTGTGTTCAACTCACAAAGATTAACCTTCTTTTAGACAGAGCAGATGTGAAACCCTCTTTTTGTGGAATTTGCAAGTGGACATTTCAAGAGCTTTGGGGCCAATGGTAGAAAAGGAAATATCCTCGTATACAAACTAGACAGAATCATTCTCAGAAACTCCTTTGGAATGTGTGCGTTCCATTCACAGAGTTTAAACTTTCTTTTCATAGAACAGTTTGGAAACACTCTGTTTGTAAAGTCTGCAAGTGGATATTTGGACCTCTTTGAGGATTTCCTTGGAAACGGGATTTCTTCATCTAATGCTAGACACAAGAATTCTCAGTAACTTCTTAGGGTTGCGTGTGTTCAACTCACAGAGTTGAACCTTCCTTTTGACAGAGAAGTTTTGAAACCCTCTTTTTGTGGAATTTGCCTGTGGATATTTCAAGCGCTTTGGGGCCAACGGTAGAAAAGTAAATATCTTCGTATAAAAACTAGAGAGAATCATTCTCAGGAACCACTTTGTGATGTGTGCGTTCCACTCACTGTTTAACCTTTCTTTTCATAGAACAGTTTGGAAACACTCCTTTTGTAAAGTCTGCAAGTGGATATTTGGACCTCTTTGAGGATTTCGTTGTAAACGGGATTTCTTCATCTAATGCTAGACAGAAGAATTCTCAGTAACTTCTATGGGTTGCGTGTATTCAACTCACAGACATGAACCTTCTTTTAGACAGAGCAGATTTAAAATCCTCTTTTTATGGCATTTTCGTGTGGACATTTCAAGCGCTTTGGGGCCAACGGCAGAAAAGGAAATATCTTCGTATAAAAAGTAGAGAGAATAATTCTCAGAAACCGCTTTGTGATGTGTGCATTCCACTCACAGAGTTTAACCTTTCTTTTCACAGAACAGTTTGGAAACACTCCGTTTGTAAAGTCTACAAGTGGATATTTGGACCTCTTTGAGGATTTCGTTGTAAACGGGATTTCTTCATCTAATGCTAGATAGAAGAATTCTCAGTAACTTCTTTGGGTTGCGTGTGTTCAACGCACAGAGTTGAACCTTCCTCTAGGCAGAACAGATTTGAAAGCCTCTTTTTGTGGAATTTGCAAGTGGACATTTCAAGCGCTTTGGGGCCAACGGTAGAAAAGGAAATATCTTCGTATAAAAACTAGAGAGAATCATTGTCAGAAACCCCTTTGTGATGTGTGCGTTTCATTCACAGAGTTTAACCTTTCTTTTCAAAGAACAGTTTGGAAACACTCTGTTTGTAAAGTCTGCAAGTGGATATTTGGACCTCTTTGAGGATTTCGTTGGAAACGGCATTTCTTCATCTAATGCTAGACAGAAGAATTCTCAGTAACTCCTTTGTTTGCCTGTGTTCAACTCACAGAGTTGAACCTTCCTTTAGACAGAGCAGACTTGAAACCCTCTTTTTGTTTAATTTGAAAGTGGACATTTCAAGCGCTTTGGGGCCAACGGCAGAAAAGGAAATATCTTCGTATAAAAAGTAGAGAGAATCATTCGCAGAAACCGCTTTGTGATGTGTGCATTCCACTCACAGAGTTTAACCTTTCTTTTCATAGAACAGTTTGGAAACACTCTTTCTGTAAAGTCTGCAAGTGGATATTTGGACCTCTTTGAGGATATCGTTGGAAACGTGATTTCTTCAGCTAATGCTAGACAGAAGAATTCTCAGTAACTTCTTTGGGTTGCATGTGTTCCACTCACAGAGTTGAACCTTCCTTTATGCAGAGCAGATTTGAAACCCTCTTTTTGTGCAATTTGCAAGTGGACATTTCAAGCACTTTGGGGCTAACGGTAGATAAGGAAATATCTTCGTTTGCAAACTACAGAGAATCATTCTCAGAAACCCCTTTGTGATGTGCGCATTCCATTCACAGAGTTTAACCTTTCTTTTCATAGAACAGTTTGGAAACACTCTATTTGTAAAGTCTGCAAGTGAATATTTGGACCTCTTTGAGGATGTCGTTGGAAACGCGATTTCTTCATCTAATGCTAGACAGAAGAATTCTCAGTAACTCCTTTGGGTTGCGTGTGTTCCACTCACAGAGTTGAACCTAACTTTAGACAGAGCAGATTTGAATCCCCATTTTGAGTAATTTGCAAGTGGACATCTCAAACTCTTTGGGGCCAATGGTGGAAAAGGAAATATCTTCGTATAAAAACTAGAGGGAATCATTCTCAGAAACCACTTTGTGATATGTGCATTCCACTCACAGAGTTTAACATTTCTTTTCATAGAACAGTGTGGAAACACTCTGTTTGTTAAGTCTGCAAGTGGATATTTGGACTTCTTTGAGGATTTCGTTGGAAACGGGTTTTCTTCATCTAATGCTAGACAGAAGAATTCTCAGTAACATCTTTGGGTTGCGTGTGTTCAACTCACAGAAATGAACCTTCCTTTAGACAGAGTAGATTTGAAACCCTCTTTTTGTGGAATTTTCAAGTGGACATTTCAAGCGCTTAGGCGCAAACGGCAGAAAAGGAAATACCATCTTATATAAATTAGAGAGAATCATTCTCAGAAACCATTTTGTGACGTGTTCCTTCCACTCACAGAGTTTAACCTTTCTTTCATAGAACACTTTCGAAACACTCTCTTTGTAAAGTCTGCATGTGGATATTTGTACCTCTTTGAGGATTTCGTTGGAAACGGGATTTCCTCATCTAATGCTAGACAGAAGAATCCTCAGTAACTTCTTTGGGTAGCATGTGTTCAACTCACAGAGATGACCCTTCCTTTATACAGAGCAGATTTGAAACCCTCTTTTTGTGGAATTTGCAAGGGGACATTTCAAGCGCTTTGGGGCCAACGGCAGAAAAGGAAACATCTTCGTATAAAAACCAGAGACAATCATTCTCAGAAACCAGTTTGTGATGTGTGCATTCCACTCACAGAGGTTAACCTTTCTTTTCATAGAGGAGTTTGAAAACACTCTGTTTGTAAAGTCTGCAAGTGGATATTTGGACCTCCTAGAGGATTTCGTTGGAAACGGGATTTCTTCATCTAATGCTAGACAGAAGAATTCTCAGTAACTTCTTCGGGTTGCGTGTGGTCAACTCACAGAGTTGAACCTTCCTTTAGACAGAGCAGATTTGAAACCCTCTTTTTGTGGAATTTGCAAGTGGACATTTCAAGCGCTTTGGGACCAACGGTAGAAAAGGAAATATCTTCGTATAAAAACTAGAGAGAATCATTCTCAGAAACCACTTTGTGATGTGTTCGTTCCACTCACTGAGTTTAACCTTTCTTTTCATAGAGCAGTTTGGAAACACTCTGTTTGTAAAGTCTGCAAGTGGATATTTGGACCTCTTAGAGTATTTCGTTCGAAACGGGATTTTTTCATCTAATGCTAGACAGAAGAATTCTCAATAACTTCTTTGGTTGCGTGTGTTCAACTCACAGAGATGAACCTTGCTTTAGACAGAGCAGATTTGAAACCCTCTTTTTGTGGAATTTGCAAGTGGACATTTCATGCACTTTGGGACTAACGGCAGAAAAGGAAATATGTTCGTATAAAAACTAGAGGGAATCATTCTAAGAAACCACTTTGTGATGTGTGCATTCCACTCACAGAGTTTAACCTTTCTTTTCATAGAACAGTCTGGAAACACTCTTTTTGTAAAGTCTGCAAGTGGATATTTGGACCTCTTTGAGGATTTCGTTGGAAACGTGATTTCTTCATCTAATGCTAGACAGAAGAATTCTCAGTAACTTCTTTGGGTTGTGTGTGTTCCACTCACAGAGTTGAACCTTCATTTAGACAGAGCCGATTTGAAACCCTCTTTTTGTGGAATTTGCAAGTGGACATTTCAAGCGCTTTGGGGCCAACGGTAGAAAAGGAAATATCTTCGTATAAAAACTAGAGAGAATCATTCTCAGAAACCCCTTTGTGATGTGTGCGTTCCATTCACAGAGTTTAACCATTCTTTTCATAGAACAGTTTGGAAACACTCTGTTTGTAAAGTCTGCAAGTGGATATTTGGATCTCTTTGAGGATTTCGTTGGAAACGGGATTTCTTCATCTAATGCTAGAAAGAAGAATTCTCATGAACTTCTTCAGGTTGCGTGTGTTCAACTCACAGAGTTGAACCTTACTTTAGACAGAGCAGATTTGAAACCCTCTTTTTGTGGAATTTGCAACTGGACATTTCAAGCGCTTTGTGGCCAACGGTAGAAAAGGAAATATCTTTGTATAAAAACTAGAGAGAATCATTCTCAGAAACCACTTTGTGATATGTTCATTCCACGAACAGAGTTTAACATTTCTTTAAATAGAACAGTTCGGAAACACTTTGTTTGTAAAGTCTGCAAGTGTATATTTGGACCTCTTTGAGGATTTCGTTGGAAACGGGATTTCTTCATCTAAAGCTAGACAGAAGAATTCTCAGTAACTCCTTTGGGTTTCCTGTGTTCAACTCACAGAGTTGAACCTTCCTTAAGACAGAGCAGATTTGAAACACTCTTTTTGTGGAATTTGCAAGTGGACGTTTCATGCGCTTTCGGGCTAACGGTA
Organism: Gorilla gorilla gorilla; assembly: GCF_029281585.2. Taxonomy (NCBI): domain Eukaryota; kingdom Metazoa; phylum Chordata; class Mammalia; order Primates; family Hominidae; genus Gorilla; species Gorilla gorilla. The sequence goes on along the minus strand of NC_073231.2, from coordinate 77,668,206 downwards.
GAAAAGGAAATATCTTCGTATAAAAAGCAGAGAGAATCATTCTCAGAAACCGCTTTGTGATGTGTGCATTCCACTCACAGAGCTTAACCTTTCGTTTCATAGAACAGTTTGGAAACACTCTTTTTGTAAAGTCTGCAAGTGGATATTTGGACCTCTTTGAGGATTTCGTTGGAAACGGGATTTCTTCATCTAATGCTAGACAGAAGTATTCTCAGTAACTTCTTTGGGTTGCGTGTGTTCAACTCACAAAGATGAACCTTCCTTTAGACAGAGCAGATTTGAAACCCTCTTTCTGTGGAATTTGCAAGTGGACATTTCAAGCGCTTTGGGGCCCACGGTAGAAAAGGAAATATCTTCGTATAAAAAGTAGAGAGAATCATTCTCAGAAACGACTTTGAGATGTGTTCATTCCACTCACCGAGTTTAACCTTTCTTTTCATAGAACAGTTTGGAAACACTCTGTTTGTAAAGTCTGCAAGTGGATATTTGGACCTCTTTGAGTATTTCGTTGGAAAAGGGATTTCTTCATCAAATGCTAGACAGAAGAATTCTCAGTAACTTCTTTGGGTTGTGTGTGTTCCACTCACAGAGTTGAACCTTCCTTTAGACAGAGCCGATTTGAAACCCTCTTTTTGTGGAATTTGCAAGTGGACATTTCAAGCGCTTTGGGGCCAACGGTAGAAAAAGAAATCTCTTCGTATAAAAACTAGAGAGAATCATTCTCAGAAACCGCTTTGTGAAGTGTGCGTTCCATTCACAGAGTTTAACCTTTCTTTTCATAGAAGAGTTTGGAAACACTCTGTTTGTAAAGTCTGCAAGTGGACATTTGGGTCTCTTTGAGGATTTCGTTGGCAACGGGATTTCTTCATCAAATGCAAGACAGAAGAATTCTCATGAACTTCTTTGGGTTGCGTGTGTTCAACTCACAGAGTTGAACCTTAGTTTAGACAGAGCAGATATGAAACCCTCTTTTTGTGGAATTTGCAACTGGACATTTCAAGCGCTTTGTGGCCAACGGTAGAAAAGGAAATATCTTTGTATAAAAACTAGAGAGAATCATTCTCAGAAACCACTTTGTGATGTGTTCATTCCACGAACAGAGTTTAACATTTCTTTAAATAGAACAGTTCGGAAACACTCTGTTTGTAAAGTCTGCAAGTGGATATTTGGACCTCTGAGGATTTCGTTGGAAACGGGATTTCTTCATCTAAAGCTAGACAGAAGAATTCTCAGTAACTCCTTTGGGTTGCCTGTGTTCAACTCACAGAGTTGAACCTTCCTTTAGACAGCGCAGATTTGAAACCCTCTTTTTGTGGAATTTGCAAGTGGACATTTCAAGTGCTTTGGGGCCAACGGTAGAAAAGGAAATATCTTCGTATAAAAACTAGAGAAAATCATTCTCAGAAAGCACTTTTTGATGTGTGCGTTCCACTCACCGAGTTTAACCTTTCTTTTCATAGAACAGTTTGGAAATACTCTGTTTGTAAAGTCTGCAAGTGGATATTTGGACCTCCTAGAGGATTTCTTTGTAAAAGGGATTTCTTCATCTAATGCTAGACAGAAGAATTCTCAGTAAGTTCTTTGGGTTGCGTGTGTTCAACTCACAGAGTTGAACCTTCCTTTAGACAGAGCAGATTTGAAACCCTCTTTTTGTGGAAATTGCAAGTGGACATTTCAAGCGCTTTGGGTCCAACGGTAGAAAAGGAAATATCTTCGTATAAAAACTAGAGAGAATCATTCTCAGAAACCACTATGAGATGTGTTCGTTCCACTCACCGAGTTTAACCTTTCTTTTCATAGAACAGTTTGGAAACACTCCGTTTGTAAAGTCTGCAAGTGGATATTTGGACCTCTTTGAGGATTTCGTTGGAAACAGGATTTCTTCATCTAATGCTAGACAGAAGAATTCTCAGTAACTTCTTTCGGTTGCATTTGTTCAACTCACAGAGTTGAACCTTCCTTTACACAGAGCAGATTTGAAACACTCTTTTTGTGGAATTTGCAAGTGGACATTTCAAGCGCCTTGCGGCTAACTGTAGAAAAGGAAATATCTTCGTATGCAAACTAGAGAGAATCATTGTCAGAAACCCCTCTGTGATTTGTGCGTTCCATTCACAGAGTTTAACTTTTCTTTTCATAGAGCAGTCTGGAAATACTCTCTTTGTAAAGTCTGCAAGTGGATATTTGGACCTCTTTCAGGATTTCGTTGGAAACGGGATGTCTTCATCTAATGCTAGACAGAAGAATGCTCAGTAAGTTCTTTGGGTTGCGTGTGTTCAACTCACAGAGTTAAAACTTGCTTTAGACAGAGCAGATTTGAAACCCTCTTTTTCTGGAAATTGCAAGTTTACATTTCAAGCGCTTTGGGGCCAACGGTGGAAAAGGAAATATCTTCCAATAAAAACTGGAGAGAATCATTCTCAGAAACCCCTTTATGATGTGTGCATTCCACTCACAGAGTTTAACATTTCTTTTCATTGTGCAGTTTGGAAACTCTCTGTTTGTAAAGTCTGCAAGTGGATATTTGGAGCTCTCTGGGGATTTCGTTGGAAACGGGATGTCTTCATCTCATGCTAGAGAGAAGAATTCTCAGTAAGATATTTGGGTTGCATAGGTTCACCTCACAGAGTTGAACCTTCCTTTAGACAGAGCAGATTTGAAACCCTTTTCTTGTGGAATTTGCAAGTGGAGATTTCAAGCGCTTTAGGGCCATAGGTAGAAAAGGAAATATCTTCGTATAAAAACTAGAGAGAAACATTCTCAGAAACTCCTTTGTGATGTGTGTGTTCCACTCACAGAGTTTAACCTTTCTTTTCATTGAGCAGTTTGGAAACACTCTGGTTGTAAAGTCTGCAAGTGGATGTTTGGACCTCCTTGATTATTTCGCTGGAAACGGGATATCTTCATCTAATGCTAGACAGAAGAATTCTCAGTAACTTCTTTCTATTGCGAGTTTCCAACTCACAGAGTTGAACTTTCCTTTAGACAGAGCAGATTTGAAACCCTCTTTTTGTGGAATTTGCAAGTGGAGATTTCACGTGCTTTGGGGCCAACGGTAGAAAAGGAAATATCTTCATATAAAAACTAGAATCATTCTCAGAAACCTCTTTGTGATGTGTGCGTTCCACTCACAGAGTTTAACCTTTCTTTTCATAGAGCAGTTTGGAAGCACTCTGTTTGTAAAGTCTGCAGGTGGATATTTGGACCTCTCTGAGGATTTCGTTGGAAACGGGATTTCTTCATCTAATGCTAGACAGAAGAATTCTCAGTAAGTTCTTTGGGTTGAGTGTGTTCAACTCACAGAGTCGAACCGTCCTTTAGACAGAGCAGACTTGAAAACCTCTTTTTGGGGAATTTGCAAGTGGAGATTTCAAGCGCTGAGGGGCCAAAGGTAGAAAAGGAAATATCTTCGTATAAAAATTAGAGAGAATCATTCTCGGAAACCCCTTTGTGATGTGTGCACTCCACTCACAGAGTTTAACTTCCCTCTCACAGAGCAGTTTGGAAACACTCTGAATGCAAAGTCTGCAAGTGGATATTTGGACCTCTTTGTTTATTTTGTTGGAAACGGGATTGCTTCATCTAATGGTAGACAGAAGAATTCTCAGTAACTTCTTTCGATTGTGTGTTTTCAACTCACAGAGTTGAACCTTCCTTTAGACAGAGCAGATTTGAAACCCTCTTTTTGTGGAATTTGCAAGTGGAGATTTCAAGCGCTTTGGGGACAAATGTAGAAAAGAAAACATCTTCGTATAAAATCTAGAATCATGCTCAGAAACCTCTTTGTGATGTGTGCGTTCCACTCACAGAGGTTAACTTTTTTTTTCATAGAACAGTTTGGCAACACTCTGTTTGTAAAGTCTGCAAGAGGATATTTGGACCTGTTTGAGGATTTCATTGGAAACGGCATTTCTTCATCTAATGCTAGACAGAAGAGTTCTCAGTAATTTCTATGGGTTGCGTGTGTTCAACTCACAGAAATGAACCTTCTTTTAGACAGAGCAGATTTGAAATCCTCTTTTTATGGGATTTTCGTGTGGACATTGCAAGCGCTTTGGGGCCAACGTCAGAAAACGAAATATCTTTGTGTAAAAAGTGGAGAGAATCATTCTCAGAAACCCCTTTGTGATGTGTGCATTCCACTCACAGAGTTTAACCTTTCTTTTCATAGAACAGTTTGGAAACACTCTTTTTGTAAAGTCTGCAAGTGGATATTTGGACCCCTTTGAGGATTTCGTTGGAAACAGGATTTCTTCATCTAATGCTAGACAGAAGTATTCTCAGTAACTTCTTTGGGTTGCGTGTGTTCAACTCACAGAGCTGAACTTTCCTTTAGACAGAGCAGATTTGAAACCCTCTTTTTGTGGAATTTCTAGTGGACATGTCAAGCGCTTTGGGGCTAACGGTAGAAAAGGAAATATCTTCGTATGCAAACTAGAGAGAATCATTCTCAGAAACCACTTTGTGACGTGTGCGTTCCATTCACAGAGTTTAACCTTTCTGTACATCGAACAGTTTGGAAATACTCTATTTGTAAAGTCTGCAAGTGGATATTTGGACCTCCTAGAGGATTTCGTTGGAAAAGGGATTTCTTCATCTAATGCTAGACAGAAGAATTCTCAGTAAGTTCTTTGGGTTGCGTGCGTTCAACTCACAGAGTTGAACCTTCCTTTAGACAGAGCATATTTGAAACCCTCTTTTTGTGGAATTTGCAAGTGGACATTTCAAGTGCTTTGGGGCCAACGGTAGAAAACGAAATATCTTCGTATAAAAACTAGAGAGAATCATTCTCAGAAACCACTTTGTGATGTGTTCGTTCCACTCACCGTGTTTAACCTTTCTTCTCATAGAACAGTTTGGAAACACTCTGTTTGTAAAGTCTGCAAGTGGATATTTGGACCTCTTTGAGGATTTCGTTGGAAACGTGATTTCTTCATCTAATGCTTTACAGAAGAATTCTCAGTAACTTCTTTGGGTTGTGTGTGTTCAACTCACAGAGTTGAACCTTCCTTTAGACAGAGCCGATTTGAAACCCTCTTTTTGTGGAATTTGCAAGTGGACATTTCAAGTGCTTTGGGGCCAACTGTAGAAAAGGAAATATCTTCGTATAAAAACTAGAGAGAATCATTCTCAGAAACCCCTTTGTGATGTGTGCATTCCATTCACAGAGTTTAACCTTTCTTTTCATAGAACACTTGGGAAACACTCTGTTTGTAAAGTCTGCAAGTGGATATTTGGATCTCTTTGAGGATTTCGTTGGAAAGGGGATTTCTTCATCTAATGCTAGACAGAAGAATTCTCATGAACTTCTTTGGGTTGCGTGTGTTCAACTCACAGAGTTGAACCTTACTTTAGACAGAGCAGATTTGAAACCCTCTTTTTGTGGAATTTGCAAGTGGACATTTCAAGCCCTTTGTGGCCAACGGTAGAAAAGGAAATATCTTTGTATAAAAACTAGAGAGAATCATTCTCAGAAACCACTTCGTGATGTGTTCATTCCACGAACAGAGTTTAACATTTCTTTAAATAGAACTGTTCGGAAACACTCTGTTTGTAAAGTCTGCAAGTGGATATTTGGACCTCTGAGGATTTCGTTGGAAACGGGATTTCTTCATCTAAAGCTAGACAGAACAATTCTCAGTAACTCCTTTGGGTTGCCTGTGTTCAACCCACAGAGTTGAACCTTCCTTTAGACAGACCAGATTTGAAACCCTCTTTTTGTGGAATTTCCAAGTGAACATTTCAAGCGCTTTGGGGCCAATGGTAGAAAAGGAAATATCTTCGTATACAAACTAGAGAGAATCATTCTCAGAAACCACTTTGTGATGTGTGTGTTCCATTTACAGAGTTTAACCTTTCTTTACATAGAACAGTGTGGAAACACTCTGTTTGTAAAGTCTGCAAGTGGATATTTGGACCTCCTTGAGGATTCCGTTGGAAACGGGATTTCTTCATCTAATGCTAGACAGAAGAATTCTCAGTAACTTCTTTGGGTTGCGTGTGTTCAACCCACAGAGTTGAACCTTACTTTAGACAGAGCAAGTTTGAAACCCTCTTTTTGTGGAATTTGCAAGTGGACATTTCAAGTGCTTTGTGTCCAACGGTAGAAAAGGAAATATCTTCGTATAAAAACTAGAGAAAATCATTCTCAGAAAGCACTTTCTGATGTGTGCGTTCCACTCACCGAGTTTAACCTTTCTTTTCATAGAACAGTTTGGAAACACTCCGTTTGTAAAGTCTACAAGTGTATATTAGGACCTCTTTGAGGATTTCTTTGGAAACGGGATTTCTTCATCTAAAGCTAGACAGAAGAATTCTCAGTAACTTCTTTGGGTTGCGTGTGTTCAACCCACAGAGTTGAACCTTACTTTACACACAGCAAATTTGAAACCCTCTTTTTGTGGAATTTGCAAGTGGACATTTCAAGTGCTTTGTGGCCAGCGGTAGAAAAGGAAATATCTTCGTATAAAAACTAGAGAAAATCATTCTCAGAAAGCACTTTTTGATGTGTGCGTTCCACTCACCGAGTTTAACCTTTCTTTTCATAGAACAGTTTGGAAACACTCCGTTTGTAAAGTCTGCAAGTGGATATTTGGACCTCTTTGAGGATTCCGTTGGAAACGGGATTTCTTCATCTAATGCTAGACAGAAGAATTCTCAGTAACTTCTTTCGGTTGCGTGTGTTCGACTCGCAGAGTCGAACCTTCCTTTATACAGAGCAGATTTGAAACACTCTTTTTGTGGAATTTGCAAGTGGACATTTCAAGCGCCTTGCGGCTAACTGTAGAAAAGGAAATATCTTCGTATGCAAACTAGAGAGAATCATTGTCAGAAACCCCTTTGTGATGTGTGCGTTCCATTCACAGAGTTTAACTTTTCTTTTCATAGAACAGTTTGGAAACACTCTGTTTGTAACGTCTGCAAGTGGATATTTGGACCTCCTTGAGGATTTCGTTGGAAACGGGATTTCTTCATCTAATGCTAGACAGAAGAATTCTCAGTAACTTCTTTGGGTTGCGTGTGTTCTACTCACAGAGCTGAACCTTCCTTTAGAGAGAGCAGATTCGAAACCCTCTTTTTGTGAATTTGCAAGTGGACATTTCAAGCGCTTTGGGGCCAACGGTAGAAAAGGAAATATCTTCGTATAAAATCTAGAGAGAATCATTCTCAGAAACCACTTTGTGATGTGTCCGTTCCACTCACGGAGTTTAACCTTTCTTTTCATAGAACAGTTTGGAATCACTCAGTTTGTAATGTCTGCAAATGGATATTTGCACCTCTTTGAGGATTTCGTTGGAAAGGTGATTTCTTCATCTAATGCTAGACAGAAGAATTCTCAGTAACTTCTTTGGGTTGCATATGTTCAACTCACAGAGTTGAACCTTCCTTTAGACAGAGCCGATTTGAAACCCTGTTTTTGTGGAATTTGCAAGTGGACATTTCAAGCGCTTTGGGGCCAACTGTAGAAAAGGAAATATCTTCGTATGAAAACTAGAGAGAATCATTCTCAGAAACCCCTTTGTGATGTGTGCATTCCATTCACAGAGTTTAACCTTTCTTTTCATAGAACACTTCTGAAACACTCTGTTTGTAAAGTCTGCAAGTGGATATTTGGATCTCTTTGAGGATTTCGTTGGAAACGGGATTTCTTCATCTAATGCTAGACAGAAGAATTCTCATGAGCTTCTTTGGGTTGCGTGTGTTCAACTCACAGAGTTGAACCTTACTTTAGACAGAGCAGATTGGAAACCCTCTTTTTGTGGAATTTGCAACTGGACATTTCAAGCGCTTTGTGGCCAACGGTAGAAAAGGAAATATCTTTGTATAAAAACTAGAGAGAATCATTCTCAGAAACCACTTCATGATGTGTTCATTCCACGAACAGAGTTTAACATTTCTTTAAATAGAATAGTTCGGAAACACTCTGTTTGTAAAGTCTGCAAGTGGATATTTGGACCTCTGAGGATTTCGTTGGAAACGGGATTTCTTCATCTAAAGCTAGACAGAAAAATTCTCAGCAACTCCTTTGGGTTGCCTGTGTTCAACCCACAGAGTTGAACCTTCCTTTAGACAGAGCAGATTTGAAACCCTCTTTTTGTGGAATTTGCAAGTGGACATTTCAAGCACTTTGGGGCCAACGGTAGAAAAGGAAATATCTGCGTATACAAACTAGAGAGAATCATTCTCAGAAACCACTTTGTGATGTGTGCGTTCCATTCACAGAGTTTAACCTTTCTTTACATAGAACAGTGTGGAAACACTCTGTTTGTAAAGTCTGCAAGTGGATATTTGGACCTCCTTGAGGATTTCGTTGGAAACGGGATTTCTTCATCTAATGCTAGACAGAAGAATTCTCAGTACCTTCTTTGGGTTGCGTGTGTTCAACCCACAGAGTTGAACCTTACTTTAGACAGAGCAAATTTGAAACCCTCTTTTTGTGGAATTTGCAAGTGGACATTTCAAGTGCTTTGTGACCAACGGTAGAAAAGGAAATGTCTTCGTATAAAAACTAGAGAAAATCATTCTCAGAAAGCACTTTTTGATGTGTGCGTTCCACTCACCGAGTTTAACCTTTCTTTTCATAGAACAGTTTGGAAACACTCCGTTTGTAAAGTCTACAAGTGTATATTAGGACCTCTTTGAGGATTTCTTTGGAAACGGGATTTCTTCATCTAATGCTAGACAGAAGAATTCTCAGTAACTTCTTTCGGTTGCGTGTGTTCGACTCACAGAGTCGAACCTTCCTTTATACAGAGCAGATTTGAAACCCTCTTTTTGTGGAATTTGCAAGTGGACATTTCAAGCGCTTTGGGGCCTACGGTAGAAAAGGAAATATCTTCGTATACAAACTAGAGAGAATCATTCTCAGAAACCACTTTGTGATGTGTGCGTTCCATTCACAGAGTTTAACCTTTCTTTACATAGAACAGTGTGGAAACACTCTGTTTGTAAAGTCTGCAAGTGGATATTTGGACCTCCTTGAGGATTTCGTTGGAAACGGGATTTCTTCATCTAATGCTAGACAGAAGAATTCTCAGTAACTTCTTTGGGTTGCGTGTGTTCAACCCACAGAGTTGAACCTTACTTTAGACAGAGCAAATTTGAAACCCTCTTTTTGTGGAATTTGCAAGTGGACATTTCAAGTGCTTTGTGGCCAACGGTAGAAAAGGAAATGTCTTCGTATAAAAACTAGAGAAAATCATTCTCAGAAAGCGCTTTTTGATGTGTGCGTTCCACTCACCGAGTTTAACCTTTCTTTTCATAGAACAGTTTGGAAACACTCCGTTTGTAAAGTCTACAAGTGTATATTAGGACCTCTTTCAGGATTTCTTTGGAAACGGGATTTCTTCATCTAATGCTAGACAGAAGAATTCTCAGTAACTTCTTTCGGTTGCGTGTGTTCGACTCACAGAGTCGAACCTTCCTTTATACAGAGCAGATTTGAAACACTCTTTTTGTGGAATTTGCAAGTGGACATTTCAAGCGCCTTGCGGCTAACTGTAGAAAAGGAAATATCTTCGTATGCAAACTAGAGAGAATCATTGTCAGAAACCCCTTTGTGATGTGTGTGTTCCACTCACAGAGTTTAACTTTTCTTTTCATAGAACAGTTTGGAAACACTCTGTTTGTAACGTCTGCAAGTGGATATTTGGACTTCCTTGAGGATTTCGTTGGAAACGGGATTTCTTCATCTAATGCTAGACAGAAGAATTCTCAGTAACTTCATTGGGTTGCATGTGTTCTACTCACAGAGCTGAACCTTCCTTTAGAGAGAGCAGATTCGAAACCCTCTTTTTGTGAATTTCCAAGTGGACATTTCAAGCGCTTTGGGGCCAGCGGTAGAAAAGGAAATATCTTCGAATAAAATCTAGAGAGAATCATTCTCAGAAACCACTTTGTGATGTGTTCGTTCCACTCACGGAGTTTAACCTTTCTTTTCATAGAACAGTTTGGAATCACTCTGTTTGTAAAGTCTGCAAATGGATATTTGCACCTCTTTGAGGATTTTGTTGGAAACGGGATTTCTTCATCTAACGCTAGACAGAAGAATTCTCAGTAACTTCTTTGGGTTGTGTGTGTTCTACTCACGGAGTTGAAACTTCCTTTAGACAGAGCAGATTTGAAACCCTCTGTTTGGGAATTTGCAAGTGGACATTTCAAGCGCTTTGGGGCCAACGGTAGAAAAGGAAATAACTTCGTATAAAAACTAGAGAGAATCATTCTCAGAAACCCCTTTGTGATGTGTGCGTTCCGTTCTCAGAGTTTAACCTTTCTTTTCTTAGAACAGTTTGGAAACACTCTGTTTGTAAAGTCTGCAAGTGGATATTTGGATCTCTTTGAGGATTTCGTTGGAAACGGGATTTCTTCATCTAATGCTAGACAGAAGAATTCTCATGAACTTCTTTGGGTTGCGTGTGTTCAACTCACAGAGTTGAACCTTACTTTAGACAGAGCACATTTGAAACCCTCTTTTTGTGGAATTTGCAACTGGACATTTCAAGCGCTTTGTGGCCAACGGTTGAAAAGGAAATATCTTTGTATAAAAACTAGAGAGAATCATTCTCAGAAACCACTTCGTGATGTGTTCATTCCACGAACAGAGTTTAACATTTCTTTAAATAGAACAGTTCGGAAACACTCTGTTTGTAAAGTCTGCAAGTGGATATTTGGACCTCTGAGGATTTTGTTGGAAACGGGATTTCTTCATCTAAAGCTAGACAGAAGAATTCTCAGTAACTCCTTTGGATTGCGTGTGTTCAACTCACAGAGTTGAACCTTCCTTTAGACAGAGCAGATTTGAAACCCTCTTTTTGTGGAATTTGCAAGTGGACATTTCAAGTGCTTTGGGGCCAACGGTAGAAAAGGAAATATCTTCGTATAAAAACTAGAGAAAATCATTCTCAGAAACCACTTTGTGATGTGTGCGTTACACTCACAGAGTTTAACCTTTCTTTTCTCAGAACAGTTTGGAAACACTCCGTTTGTAAAGTCTACAAGTGTATATTAGGACCTCTTTGAGGATTTCGTTGGAAACGGGATTTCTTCATCTAATGCTAGACAAAAGAATTCTCAGTAACTTCTTTCGGTTGTGTTTGTTCAACTCACGGAGATGAACCTTCCTTTACACAGATCAGATTTGAAACACTCTTTTTGTGGAATTTGCAAGTGGACATTTCAAGCGCCTTGCGGCTAACTGTAGAAAAGGAAATATCTTCGTATGCAAACTAGAGAGAATCATTGTCAGAAACCCCATTGTGATTTGTGCGTTCCATTCACAGAGTTTAACTCTTCTTTTCATAGAACAGTTTGGAAATACTCTCTTTGTAAAGTCTGCAAGTGGATATTTGGACCTCCTTGAGGATTTCGTTGGAAACGGTATTTCTTCATCTAATGCTAGACAGAAGAATTCTCAGTAACTTCTTTGGGTTGCGTGTGTTCAACTCACAGAGCTGAACCTTCCTTTAGACAGAGCAGATTTGAAACCCTCTTTTTGTGGAATTTGCAAGTGGACATTTCAAGTGCTTTGGGGCCAATGGTAGAAAAGGAAATATCTTCGTATAAAAACTAGAGAGAATCATTCTCAGAAACCACTTTGTGATGTGTTCGTTCCACTCACCGAGTTTAACCTTTCTTATCATAGAAGAGTTTGCAAACACTCTGTTTGTAAAGTCTACAAGTGGATATTTGGACCTCTTTGAGGATTTCGTTGGAAACGGGATTTCTTCATCTAATGCTAGACAGAAGAATTCTCAGTAACTTCTTTGGGTTGTGTGTGTTCTACTCACAGAGTTGAAACTTCCTTTAGACAGACCAGATTTGAAACCCTCTTTTTGTGGAATTTGCAAGTGGACATTTCAAGTGCTTTGGGGCCAACGGTAGGAAAGGAAATATCTTCGTATAAAAACTAGAGAGAATCATTCTCAGAAACCTCTTTGTGATGTGTGCGTTCCACTCACACAGTTTAACCTTTCTTTTCATAGAGCAGTTTGGAAACACTCTGTTTGAAAAGTCTGCATGTGGATATTTGGACCTCTTTGAGGATTTCGTTGGAAACGGGATGTCTTCATCTAACGCTAGACAGAAGAATGCTCAGTAAGTTCTTTGGGTTGCGTGTGTTCAACTCACAAAGTTAAAACTTGCTTTAGACAGAGCAGATTTGAAACCCTCTTTTTCTGGAAATTGCAAGTTTAGATTTCAAGCGCTTTGGGGCCAACGGTAGAAAAGGAAATATCTTCCAATAAAAACTGGAGAGAATCATTCTCAGAAACCCCTTTATGATGTGTGCATTCCACTCACAGAGTTTAACCTTTCTTTTCATTGAGCAGTTTGGAAACACTCTGTTTGTACAGTCTGCAAGTGGATATTTGGAGCTCTCTGTGGATTTCGTTGGAATCGGGATGTTTTCATCTCATGCTAGACAGAAGAATTCTCAGTAAGTTCTTTGGGTTGCATATGTTCACCTTACAGAGTTGATCCTTCCTTTAGACAGAGCAGATTTGAAACCCTTTTCTTGTGGAATTTGCAAGTGGAGATTTCAAGCGCTTTAGGGCCATAGGTAGAAAAAGAAATATCTTCGTATAAAAACTAGAGAGAAACATTCTCAGAAACTCCTTTGTGATGTGTGTGTTCCACTCACTGAGTTTAACCTTTCTTTTCATTGAGCAGTTTGGAAACACTCTGGTTGTAAAGTCTGCAAGTGGATATTTGGACCTCCTTGATTATTTCGTTGGAAACGGGATTTCTTCATCTAATGCTAGACAGAAGAATTCTCAGTAACTTCTTTCGATTACGTGTTTTCAACTCACAGAGTTGAACCTTCCTTTAGACAGAGCAGATTTGAAACCCTCTTTTTGTGCAATTTGCAAGTGGACATTTCTTGCACGTTGGGTCCAATGGCAGAAAAGGAAATATCTTCGTATAAAAACTAGAGGGAATCATTCTAAGAAACCACTTTGTGATGTGTGTGTTCCACTCACAGAGTTTAACTTTTTTTTTCATAGAACAGTTTGGCAACACTCTGTTTGTAAAGTCTGAAAGAGGATATTTGGACCTCTTTGAGGATTTCATTGGAAACGGCATTTCTTCATCTAATGCTAGACAGAAGAATTCTCAGTAACTTCTATGGGTTGCGTGTGTTCAACTCACAGAGATGAACCTTCTTTTAGACAGAGCAGGTTTGAAATCCTCTTTTTATGGGATTTTCGTGTGGACATTGCAAGCGCTTTGGGGCCAACGTCAGAAAACGAAATATCTTTGTGTAAAAAGTGGAGAGAATCATTCTCAGAAACCGCTTTGTGATGTGTGCATTCCACTCAGAGAGTTTAACCTTTCTTTTCAGAGAGCATTTTGGAAACACTCTGATTGCAAAATCTGCAAGTGGATATTTGGACCTCTTTGAGGATTTCGTTTTAAACGGGATTTCTTCATCTAATGCTAGACAGAAGAATTCTCAGTAACTTCTTTCAATTGCGTGTTTTCAACTCACAGAGTTGAACCTTCCTTTAGACATAGCACATTTGAAACCCTCTTTTTGCGCAATTTGCAAGTGGACATTTCAAGCGCTTTGGGGCCAACGGTAGAAAAGGAAATATCTTCGTATAAAAACTAGAATCATTCTCAGAAACCTCTTTGTGATATGTGCGTTCCACTCACAGAGTTTAACCTTTCTTTTCATAGAACAGTTTGGAATCACTCTGTATGAAAACTCTGCAGGTGGATATTTGGACCTCTCTGAGGATTTCGTTGGAAACGGGATGTCTTCATCTAATGCTAGACAGAAGAATGCTCAGTAAGTTCTTTGGGTTGTGTGTGTTCGACTCACAGAGTTGAACCTTCCTTTAGACAGAGCAGATTTGAAACCCTCATTTTGTGGAATTTGCCAGTGGAGATTTCAAGCGCTTTGCGGCCAACGGTAGAAAAGGAAATACCTTCGAATAAAAACTAGAGAGAATCATTCTCAGAAACCCCTTTGTGATGTGTGCGTTCGACTCACAGAGTTTAACCTTTCTCTTCATAGAGCAGTTTGGAAACACTCTGTGTGTAAAGTAGGCAAGTGGATACATGGACCTCATTGAGGATTTCATTGGAAACGGGATTTCTTCATCTAATGCTAGACAGAAGAATTCTCAGTAAGTTCTTTGGTTGTGTGTGTTCAACTCACAGAGATGAACCTTCCTTTAGACAGAGCAGATTTGAAACCCTCTTTTTGTGGAATTTGCAAGTGGAGATTTCAAGCGCTTTGCGGCCAAAGGTAGAAAAGGAAATATCTTCGTAGGAAAAGTAGAGAGAATCATTCTCAGAAACCCCATTGTGATGTGTGTGTTCCACTCACAGAGTTTAACCCTTGTTTTCATTGAGCAGTTTGGAAACACTGTGTTTGTAAAGTCTGCAAGTGAATATTTGGACCTCTTTGATTATTTCGTTGGAAACGGGATGTCTTCATCTAATGCTAGACAGAAGAATTCTCAGTAAGACCTTTGGGTTGCATATGTTCAACTCACAGAGTTGAACCTTCCTTTAGACAGAGCACATTTGAAACCCTCTTTCTGTGGAATTTGCAAGTGGAGATTTCAAGCGCTTTTGGGCCAACGGAAGAAAAGGAAATATCTTCGTATAAAAACTAGAGAGAATCATTCTCAGAATCCCCTTTGTGATGTGTGCACTGAACTCACAGAGTTTAACCTTTCTTTTCACAGAGCAGTTTGGAAACACTCTGATTGCAAAATCTGCAAGTGGATATTTGGACCTCTTTGTTTATTTCGTTGGAAACGAGATTGCTCCATCTAATGCTAGACAGAAGGATTTTCAGTAACTTCTTTCGATTGCGTGTTTTCAACTCACAGAGTTGAACCTTCCTTTAGACAGAGCAGATTTGAAACCCTCTTTTTGTGGAATTTGCAAGTGGAGATTTCAACCGCCTTGGGGCCATCGGTAGAAAAGGAAATATCTTCGTATAAAAACTAGAGAGAATCATTCTCAGAAACCCCTTTGTGATGTGTGCGTTCCACTCACAGAGTTTAACCATTCTTTTCATAGAGCAGTTTGGAAACACTCTGTTTGTAAAGTGTGCAGTTGGATATTTGGACCTCTTTGAGGATTTCGTTGGAAACGCGATTTCTTCATCTAATGTTAGACAGAAGAATTCTCACTAAGTTCGTTGGGTTCAGTGTGTTCAGCTCAGAGAGTTGAACCTTCCTTTAGACAGAGCAGATATGAAACCCTCTTTTTGTGGAATTTCATGTGGAGATTTCAAGCGCTTTGAGGCCAACGGTAGAAAACGAAATATCTTCGTATAAAAACTAGAGAGAAACATTCTCAGGAACCCCTTTGTGAATTGTGCATTCCACTCACAGATTTTAACCTTTCTTTTCATAGAGCAGTTTGGAAACCCTCTCTTTGTAATGTCTGCAAGTGGATATTTTGACCTCTCTGAGGATTTCGATGGAAACGGGATTTCTTCATCTAATGCTAGACAGAAGAATTCTAAGTAAGTTCTTTGGGTTGAGTGTGTTCAACTCACAGAGTTGAACCATCCTTTAGACACAGCAGATTTGAAACCCTTTTTTTGAGGAATTTGCAGGTGGAGATTTCAAGTGCTTAGGGGCCAACGGTTGAAAAGGAAATATCTTCCCATAAAAACTAGAGAGAATCATTCTCAGAAACCCCTTTGTGATGTGTGCACTCCACTCACAGAGTTTAACCTTTCTTTTCACAGAGCAGTTTGGAAACACTCTGATTGCAGAGTCTGCAAGTGGATATTTGGACCTCTTTGTTTATTTCGTTGGAAACGGGATTGCTTCATCTAATGGTAGACAGAAGAAATCTCAGTAACTTCTTTTAATTGCGTGTTTTCAACTCACAGAGTTGATCCTTACTTTAGACAGAGCAGATTTGAAACCCTCTTTTTGTGGAATTTGCAAGTGGAGATTTCAAGCGCTTTGGCGCCAACGGTAGAAAATGGAATATCTTCGAATAAAAACTAGAGAGAATCATTCTCAGAAACCCCTTTGGATGTGTGCGATCCCCTCACGGAGTCTAACCTTTCTTTTCATAGAGCAGTTTGGAAACACTCTGTTTGTAAAGTCTGCAAGTGGATATTTGGACCTCTGTGAGAATTTCGTTGGAAACGGGATTTCTTCATCTAATGCTAGACAGAAGAATTCTCAGTAACTTGTTTCAATTGCGTGTTTTCAACTCACAGAGATGAACCTTCCTTTAGACAGAGCGCATTTGCAACCCTCTTTCTGCGCAATTTGCAAGTGGACATTTCAAGTGCTTTGGGGTCAACGGTAGAAAAGGAAATATCTTCGTATAAAAACTAGAATCATTCTCAGAAACCTCTTTGTGATATGTGCGTTCCACTCACAGAGTTTAACCTTTCTTTTCATAGAGCACTTTGGAATCCCTCTGTATGAAAACTCTGCATGTGGATATTTGGACCTCTCTGAGGATTTCATTGGAAACGGGATGTCTTCATCCAATGCTAGACAGAAGAATGCTCAGTAAGTTCTTTGGGTTGCGTGTGTTCGACTCACAGAGTTGAACCTTCCTTTAGACAGAGCAGATTTGAAACCCTCATTTTGTGGAATTTGCCAGTGGAGATTTCAAGCGCTTTGGGGCCAACGGTAGAAAAGGAAATATCTTCGAATAAAAACTAGAGAGAATCATTCTTAGAAAACCCTTTGTGAAGTGTGCGTTCCACTCACAGAGTTTAACCTTTCTTTTCATAGAGCAGTTTGGAAACACTCTGTGTGTAAAGTAGGCAAGTGGATACATGGACCTCACTGAGGATTTCATTGGAAAAGGGATTTCTTCATCTAATGCTAGACGGAAGAATTCTCAGTAAGTTCTTTGGTTGTGTGTGTTCAACTCACAGAGATGAACCGTCCTTTAGTCAGAGCAGATTTGAAACCCTCTTTTTGTGGAATTTGCAAGTGGAGATTTCATGCGCTTTGGGGCCAAAGGTAGAAAAGGAAATATCTTCGTATAAAAACTAGAGAGAATCATTCTCAGAAACCCCTTTGTGATGTGTGTGTTCCACTCTCAGAGTTTAACCTTTCTTTTCATAGAGCAGTTTGGAAGCACTCTGTTTGTAAGGTCTGCAGGTGGATATTTGGACCTCTTTGAGGATTTCATTGGAAACGGGATTTCTTCGTCTAATGCTAGACAAAGGAATGCTCAGTAAGTTCTTTGGGTTGCGTGTGTTCAACTCACAGAGTTCAACCTTCCTTTAGACAGAGCAGATTTGAAACCCTCTTTTTGTGGAATTTGCAAGTGGAGATTTCAAGCGCTTTGGGGCCAAAGGCAGAAAAGGAAATATCTTCGTATGAAAAGTAGAGAGAATCATTCTCAGAAACCCCATTGTGATGTGTGCGTTCCACTCACAGAGTTTAACCCTTGTTTTCATTGAGCAGTTTGGAAACACTCTGTAAATTCTGCAAGTGAATATTTGGACCTCTTAGATTATTTCGTTGGAAACGGGATGTCTTCATCTAATGCTAGACAGAAGAATTCTCAGTAAGATCTTTGTGTTGCATATGTTCACCTCACAGAGTTGAACCTTCCTTTAGACAGAGCAGATTTGAAACCCTCATTTTGTGGAATTTGCAAGTGGAGATTTCAACCGCATTTGGGCCCACGGAAGAAAACGAAATATCTTCGTATAAAAACTAGAGAGAATCATTCTCAGAAACCCCTTTGTGATGTGTGCACTGAACTCACAGAGTTTAACCTTTCTTTTCACAGAGCAGTTTGGAAACACTCTGATTGCAAAATCTGCAATTGGATATTTGGACCTCCTTGTTTATTTCGTTGGAAACGAGATTGCTCCATCTAATGCTAGACAGAAGGATTTTCAGTAACTTCTTTTGATTGCGTGTTTTCAACTCACAGAGTTGAACCTTCCTTTAGACAGAGCAGATTTGAAACCCTCTTTTTGTGGAATTTGCAAGTGGAGATTTCAACCGCCTAGGGGCCTTCAATAGAAAAGGAAATATCTTCGTATAAACACTAGAGAGAATCATTCTCAGAAACCCCTTTGTGATGTGTGCATTCCACTCACAGAGTTTAACCTTTCTTTTCATAGAGCAGTTTGGAAACACTCTGTTTGTAATGTGTGCAGGTGGATATTTGGACCTCTCTGAGGATTTCGTTGGAAACGCGATTTCTTCATCTAATGTTAGACAGAAGAATTCTCACTAACTTCGTTGGGTTCTGTGTGTTCAGCTCAGAGAGTTGAACCTTCCTTTAGACAGAGCAGATATGAAAACCTCTTTTTGTGGAATTTCAAGTGGAGATTTCAAGCGCTTTGAGGCCAACGGTAGAAAACAAAATATCTTCGTATAAAAACTAGAGAGAAACATTCTCAGGAACCCCTTTGTGAAGTGTGCATTCCACTCACAGATTTTAACCTTTCTTTTCATAGAGCAGTTTGGAAACCCTCTCTTTGTAATGTCTGCAAGTGGATATTTTGACCTCTCTGAGGATTTCGTTGGAAACGGGATTTCTTCATCTAATGCTAGACAGAAGAATTCTAAGTAAGTTTTTTGGTTCAGTGTGTTTAACTCACAGAGTTGAACCATCCTTTAGACAGAGCAGATTTGAAACCCTCTTTTTGTGGAATTTGCAGGGGGAGATTTCAAGTGCTTAGGGGCCAACGGTTGAAAAGGAAATATCTTCCTATAAAAACTAGAGAGAATCATTCTCAGAAACCCCTTTGTGATGTGTGCACTCCACTCACAGAGTTTAACTTTTCTTTTCATAGAGCAGTTTGGAAACACTCTGTATGAGAAGTCTGCATGTGTATATTTGGACCTCTTTGAGGATTTCGTTGGAAACGGGATGTCTTCATCTAATGCTAGACAGAAGAATGCTCAGTAAGTTGTTTGGGTTCCGTGTGTTCAACTCACAGAGTTGAACCTTCCTTTAGACAGAGCAGATATGAAACCCTCTTTTTGTGAATGTGCAAATGGAGATTTCAAGCGCTTTGGGGCCAACGGTAGAAAAGGAAATATCTTCGTATAAACACTACAGAGAATCATTCTCAGAAACCTCTTTGGGATGTGTGCATTCCACTCACAGAGCTTAACCTTTCTTTTAATACAGCAGTTTGGAAACACTCTGTTTGTAAAGTCTGCAAGTGGATATTTGGACCTCTTTGAGGATTTCGTTGGAAACGGGATTTCTTCATCTAATGCTAGCAAAAGAATGCTCAGTAAGTTCTTTGGGTTGAGTGTGTTCAACTCACAGAGTTGAACCTTCCTTTAGACAGAGCAGATTTGAAACCCTCTTTTTCTGGAATTTGCTGCTGGAGATTTCAAGCGCTTAGGGGCCATCGGTAGAAAAGGAAATATCTTCGTATAAAAACTAGAGAGAATCATTCTCAGAAACCCCTTTGTGATGTGTGCACTCCACTCACAGAGTTTAACCTTTCTTTTCACTGAGCAGCTTGGAAACACTCTGATTGCAAAGTCTGCAAGTGGATATTTGGACCTCTTTTTTTATTTTGTTTGAAACGGGATTGCTTCATCTAATGGTAGACAGAAGAAATCTCATTAACTTCTTTCGATTGCGTGTTTTCAACTCACAGAGTTGAACCTTCCTTTAGGAAGGGCAGATTTGAAACCCTCTTTTTGTGGAATTTGCAAGTGGAGTTTTCAAGCGCTTTGGGGCCAACGGTAGAAAAGTAAATATCTTCGCATAAAAACTAGAGAGAATCATTCTCAGAAACCACTTTGTGATATGTGCATTCTACTCACAGAGCTTAACCTTCCTTTTAATACAGCAGTTTGGAAACACTCTGTTTGTAAAGTCTGCAAGTCGATATATGGACGTCTCTGAGGATTTCGTTGGAAACGGGATTTCTTCATCTAATGCTAGCAAAAGAATGCTCAGTAAGTTCTTTGGGTTGTGTGAGTTCAACTCACAGAGTTGAACCTTCCTTTAGACAGAGCAGATTTGAAACCCTCTTTTTGTGGAATTTGCAAGTGGAGATTTCAAGCGTTTAGGGGCCAACGGTTGAAAAGGAAATCTCTTCGTATAAAAACTAGAGAGAATCATTCTCAGAAACCCCTTTGTGATGTGTGCACTCCCCTCACAGAGTTTAGCCTTTCTTTTCATAGAGCAGTTTGGAAACATTCTGTTTGTAAAGTCTGCAAGTGGATATTTGTACCTCTTTGAGGATTTCGTTGGAAAAGGGAATTCTTCATCTAATGCTAGACAGTAGAATTCTCAGTAACTTCTTTCGATTCCGTGTTTTCAACTCACAGAGTTGGACCTTCCTTTAGATAGAACAGATTTGAAACCCTCTTTTTGTGGAATTTGCCAGTGGACGTTTCAAGCGCTTTGGGGCCAACGGTAGAAAAGGAAATATCTTCGTATAAAAACTAGAGAGAATCATTCTCAGAAGCCTCTTTGTGATGAGTGCGTTCCACTCACACAGTTTAACCTTTCTTTTCATAGAGCAGTTTGGAAACACGCTGTTTGAAAAGTCTGCATGTGGATATTTGAACCTCTTTGAGGATTTCGCTGGAAACGAGATTTCTTCATCTAATGCTAGACAGAAGAATGCTCAGTAAGTTCTTTGGGTTGCGTGTGTTCAACTCACAGAGTTGAACCTTCCTTTAGACAGAGCAGATTTGAAACCCTCTTTTTGTGGGATTAGCAAGTGGAGATTTCAAGCGCTTTGGGGCTAATGGTAGAAAACGAAATATCTTTGCTTAAAAACTTGAGAGAAGCATTCTCAGAAACCCCTTTGTGATGTGTGCACTCCACTCACAGAGTTTAACCTTTCTTTTCACAGAGCAGTTTGGAAACACTCTGATTGCAAATTCTGCAAGTGGATATTTGGCCCTCTTTTTTTATTTTGTTTGAAACGGGATTGCTTCATCTAATGGTAGAAGAAATCTCATTAACTTCTTTCGTTTGCGTGTTTTCAACTCACAGAGTTGAACCTTCCTTTAGAAAGAGCAGATATGAAACCCTCTTTTTGTGGAATTTGCAAGTGGAGATTTCAAGCACTTTGGGGCCAACAGTAGAAAAGTAAATATCTTCGCATAAAAACTAGAGAGAATCATTCTCAGAAACCACTTTGTGAAGTGTGCGTTCCACTCACAGAATTTAACCTTTCTTTTCATAGAGCAGTTTGGTAACACTCTGTTTGTAAAGTCTGCAAGTGGATATTTGGACCTCTCTGAGGATTTCGTTGGAAGCGGGATTTCTTCATCTAATGCTAGACAGAAGAGTTCTCAGTAAGATCTTTGTGTTGCATATGTTCAACTCACAGAGTTGAACCTTCCTTTAGACAGAGCAGATTTGAAACCCTCTTTATGTGGAATTTGCAAGTGGAGATTTCGAGCGCTTTGGGGCCAACGGAAGAAAAGGAAATATCTTCGTATAAAAACTAGAGAGAATCATTCTCAGAAACCCCTTTGTGATGTGTGCACTCCACTCACAAAGTTTAACCGTTCTTTTCATAGAGCAATCTGGAAACCACCTGTTTGTAATGTCTGAATGTGGATATTTTGACCTCTCTGAGGATTTCGTTGGAAACGGGATTTCTTCATCTAAAGGTAGACAGAAGAATGCTCAGTAAGTTCTTTCGGTTGCGTGTGTTCAACTCACCGTGTTGAACCTTCCTTTAGACAGAGCAGATTGGAAACCCTCTTTTTGTGGAATTTGCAAGTGGAGATTTCAAGCGCTTTGGGGCCAGGGGAAGAAAAGGAAATATCTACGAATAAAAACTAGAGAGAATCATTCTCAGAAACCCTTTGGTGATGTGTGCGTTTCACTCACAGAGTTTAACCTTTCTTTTCATAGAGCAGTTTGGAAACACTCTATATGAGAAGTCTGCATGTGTATATTTGGACCTCTTTGAGGATTTTTTTGGAAACGGGATGTCTTCATCAAATGCTAGACAGAATGCTCACTAAGTTCTTTGGCATGCGTGTGTTCAACTCACAGAGTTGAACCTTCCTTTAGACAGAGCAGATTTGAAACCCTCTTTTTGTGGAGTTTGCAAGTGGAGATTTCAAGCGCTTTGGGGCCAATGGTAGAAAAGGAGATATCTTCGTATAAAAACCAGAGAGAATCATTCTCAGAAACCCCTTTGTGATGTGTGTGTTCCACTCACAGAGTTTAACCTTTCTTTTCATAGATCAGTTTGGACGCACTCTGATTGTAATGTCTGCAGGTGAATATTTGGACGTCTTTGGGGATTTCGTTTGAGACGGGATTTCTTAATCTAATGCTAGACAGAAAAATTCTCAGTAAGTTCTTTGGGTTGAGTGTGTTCAACTCAAAGAGTTGAACCTTCCTTTAGACAGAGCAGATTTGAAACCCTCTTTTTGTGTAATTTGCAAGTGGAGATTTCAACCGCTTTGGGGCCTACGGTAGAAAGGGAAATACCTTCGTATAAAAACTACAGAGAACAATTCTCAGAAATCCCTTTGTGATGTCTGCATCCCACTCACAGAGTTTAACCTTTCTTTTCATAGAGCAGTTTGGAAACACTCTGGATGAGAATTCTGCATGTGTGTATTTGGACCTCTTTGAGGAATTCGTTGGAAACGGGATGTCTTCATCTAATGCTAGAGAGAAGAATGCTCAGTAAGTTCCTTGGGATGTGTGTGTTCAACTCACAGAGTTGAACATTCCTTTAGACAGAGCAGATTTGAAACCCTCTTTTTGTGGAATTTGCAAGTGGAGATTTCAAGCGCTTTGAGGTCTACGTTAGAAAAGGAAATATCTTCGTATATACACTAGAGAGAATCATTCTCAGAAACCGGTTTGTGATGTGTGCGTTCCACTCACAGAGTTTAACCTTTCTTTTCATAGAACAGTTTGGAAACACTCTGTTTGTAATATCTGCAAGTGGATATTTTGACCTCTCTGAGGATTTCTTTGGAAAAGCGATTTCTTCATCTAATCCTAGACAGAAGAATTCTCAGTAACTTCTTTCGATTGCGTGTTTTCAACTCTCAGAGTTGAACGTTCCTTTAGACAGCGCAGATTTGAAACCCTCTTTTTGTGGAATTTGCAAGTGGAGATTTCAAGCGCTTTGGGGCCACTGGTAGAAAAGGAAATACCTTCATATAAAAACTTGAAAGAATCATTCTCCGAAACAACTTTGTGATCTGTGTTCCACTCACGGAGTTTAACCTTTCTTTTCATAGAGCAGTTTGGAAACACTCTGTATGAGAAGTCTGCAAGTGGATATTTGTACCTCTTTGAGGATTTCGTTGGAAACGGGATTTCTTCATCTAATGCTAGACAGAAGAATTCTCACTAACTTCGTTGGGATGCATGTGTTCAACTCACAGAGTTGAACCTTCCGTTAGACAGAGCAGATTTGAAAACCTTTTTTTGTGGAATTTGCTAGTGGAGATTTCAAGCGCTTTGGGGCCAAAGGTAGAAAAGGAGATATCTTCGTATAAAAACCAGAGAGAATCATTCTCAGAAAGCCCTTTGTGATGTGTGCGTTCCACTCACAGAGTTTAACCTTTCTTTTCATAGAGCAGTTTGAAGCACTCTGTTTGTAAAGTCTGCAGGTGGATATTTGGACCTCTTTGAGGATTTCTTTTGTAACGGGATTTCTTCATCTAATGCTAGACAGAAGAATTCTAAGTAAGTTCTTTGGGTTGAGTGTGTTCAACTCACAGAGTTGAACCTTCCTTTAGACAGAGCAGATTTGAAACCCTCTTTTTGTGGAATTTGCAGCTGGAGATTTCAAGCGCATATGGGCCAACGGTAGAAAAGGAAATACCTTCGTATAAAAACTAGAAAGAATCATTCTCAGAAACCCCTTTGTGATGTGTGCACTCCACTAACAGAGTTTAACCTTTCTCTTCACTGAGCAGTTTGGAAACACTCTGATTGCAAAGTCTGCAAGTGGATATTTGGACCACTTTTTTTATTTTGTTTGAAACGGGATTGCTTCATCTAATGGTTGACAGAAGAAATCTCATTAACTTCTTTCAATTGCGTGTTTTCAACTCACAGAGTTGAACCTTCCTTTAGGAAGGGCAGATTTGAAACCCTCTTTTTGTGGAATTTGCAAGTGGAGTTTTCAAGCGCTTTGGGGCCAACCATAGAAAAGTAAATATCTTCGCATGAAAACTAGAGAGAATCATTCTCAGAAACCACTTTGTGATATGTGCATTCTACTCACAGAGCTTAACCTTCCTTTTAATACAGCAGTTTGGAAACACCCTGTTTGTAAAGTCTGCAAGTGGATATACGGACGTCTCTGAGGATTTCGTTGGAAACGGGATTTCTTCATCTAATGCTAGCAAAAGAATGCTCAGTAAGTTCTTTGGGTTGCGTGAGTTCAACTCACAGAGTTGAACCTTCCTTTAGACAGAGCAGATTTGAAACCCTCTTTTTGTGGAATTTGCAAGGGGAGATTTCAAGCGTTTAGGGGCCAACGGTTGAAAAGGAAATCTCTTCGTATAAAAACTAGAGAGAATCATTCTCAGAAACCCCTTTGTGATGTGTGCACTCCACTCACACAGTTTAGCCTTTCTTTTCATAGAGCAGTTTGGAAACACTCTGTTTGTAAAGTCTGCAAGTGGATATTTGTACCTCTTTGAGGATTTCATTGGAAACGGGAATTCTTCATCTAATGCTAGACAGTAGAATTCTCAGTAACTCCTTTCGATTCCGTGTTTTCAACTCACAGAGTTGAACCTTCCTTTAGACAGAAAAGATTTGAAACCCTCTTTTTGTGGAATTTGCCAGTGGACATTTCAAGCACTTTGGGGCCAACGGTAGAAAAGGAAATATCTTCGTATAAAAACTAGAGAGAATCATTCTCAGAAGCCTCTTTGTGATGAGTGCGTTCCACTCACACAGTTTAACCTTTCTTTTCATAGAGCAGTTTGGAAACACGCTGTTTGAAAAGTCTGCATGTGGATATTTGAACCTCTTTGAGGATTTCGCTGGAAACGAGATTTCTTCATCTAATGCTAGACAGAAGAATGCTCAGTAAGTTCTTTGGGTTGCGTGTGTTCAACTCACAGAGTTGAACCTTCCTTTAGACAGAACAGATTTGAAACCCTCTTTTTGTGGAATTTGCAAGTGGAGATTTCAAGTGCTTTGGGGCCAAAAGTAGAAAAGGAAATGTCTTCGTATTAAAACTAGAGAGAATCATTCTCAGAAACCCCATTGTGATGTGTGTGTTCCACTCACAGAGTTTAACCCTTGCTTTCATTGAGCAGTTTGGAAACACCCTGTTTGTAAAGTCTGCAAGTGGATATTTGGACCTCTTTGATTATTTCGTTGGTAACAGGATTTCTTCATCTAATGCTAGACAGAAGAATTCTCAGTAACATCTTTGTGTTGCATATGTTCAACTCACGGAGTTGAACCTTCCTTTAGACAGAGCAGATTTGAAACCCTCTTTTTGTGGAATATGGAAGTGGAGATTTCAAGCGCTTTGGGGCCAACGTAAGAAAAGGAAATATCTTCGTATAAAAACTAGAGAGAATCATTCTCAGAAACCCCTTTGTGATGTGTGCACTCCACTCACAAAGTTTAACTGTTCTTTTCATAGAGCAGTCTGGAAACCCCCTGTTTGTAAATTCTGAAGGTGGATATTTTGACCTCTCTGAGGATTTCGTTGGAAACGGGATTTCTTCATCTCATGCTAGACAGAAGAATTCTCAGTAAGTTCTTTGGGTTGCATGTGTTCAACTCACAGAGTTGAACCTTCCTTTAGACAGAGCAGATTTGAAACCCTCTTTTTGTGGAATTTGCCAGTGGAGATTTCAAGCGCTTTGGGGCCAACGGTAGAAAAGGAAATATCTTCGTATAAACACTAGAGAGAATCATTCTCTGAAACCCGTTTGTGATGTGTGCGTTCCACTCACAGAGTTTAACCTTTCTTTTCATAGAGCAGTTTGGAAACACTCTGTTTGTAAAGTCTGCATGTGGATATTTTGACCTCTTCGATTATTTCGTTAGAAACGGGATTTCTTCATCTAATGCTAGACAGAAGAATTCTCAGTAACTTCTTTCGATTGCGTGTTTTCAACTCAGAGAGTTGAACCTTCCCTTAGACAGAACAGATTTGAAACCCTCTTTTTGTGGAATTTGCAAGTGGACATTTCAAGCGCTTTGTGGCCAACGGTAGAAAAGGAAATATCTTCGTATAAACACTAGAGAGAATCATTCTCAGAATCCCGTTTGTGATGTGTGCGTTCCACTCACAGAGTTTAACCTTTCTTTTCATAGAACAGTTTGGAAACACTCGGTTTGTAAAGTCTGCAAGTGGATATTTTGACCTCTCTGAGGATTTCGTTGGAAACGGGATTTCTTCGTCTAATGCTAGACGGAAGAATTCGCAGTAAGTTCTTTGCGTTGCACATGTTCAACTCACGGAGTTCAACCTTCCTTTAGACAGAGCAGATTGGAAACCCTTTTCTTGTGGAATTTGCAAGTGGAGATTTCAAGCGCTTTGGGGCCAAAAGTAGAAAAGGAAATATCTTCATAAAAACACTAGAGAGAATCATTCTCAGAAACCCTTTTGT
The DNA here is from genome assembly GCF_029281585.2 of Gorilla gorilla gorilla. Taxonomy (NCBI): domain Eukaryota; kingdom Metazoa; phylum Chordata; class Mammalia; order Primates; family Hominidae; genus Gorilla; species Gorilla gorilla. The sequence continues at coordinate 77,641,681 of NC_073231.2, read as the reverse complement.
GAAGTGTATGTTCCACTCACAGAGTTTAACCTTTCTTTTCATAGAACAGTTTGGAAAGACTCTGTTTGTAAAGTCTGCAAGTGGATATTTGGACCCCTTTGATTATTTCGTTGGAAACGGGATGTCTTCATCTCATGCTAGACAGAAGAATTCTCAGTAAGTTCTTTGGGTTGCGTGTGTTAAACTCACAGAGTTGAACCTTAGTTTAGACAGAGCAGATTTGAAACCCTCTTTTTGTGGAATTTGCAAGTGGACATTTCAAGCGCTTTGGGCCCAACGGTAGAAAAGGAAATATCTTCGTATAAACACTACAGAGAATCATTCTCAGAAACCCCTTTGTGATGTGTGTGTTTCACTCACAGACTTTAACCTTTCTTTTCATAGAGCAGTTTGGAAACACTCTGTTTGTAAATTCTGCAAGTGGATATTTGGACCTCTTTGATTATTTCGTTGGAAACGGGATTTCTTCATCTAATGTTTGACAGAAGAATGCTCAGTAAGTAGTTTGGGTTGCGTGTGTTCAACTCACAGAGCTGAACCTTCCTTAAGAGAGAGCACACTTGATACCCTCTTTTTGTGGGATTTGTAAGTGGAGATTTCAATCGCTTTGGGGGCAATGGTAGAAAAGGAAATATCTTCGTATAAACACTAGAGAGAATCATTCTCAGAAACCCGTTTGTGATGTGTGCATTCCACTCACAGAGTTTAACCTTTCTTTTCATAGAGCAGTTTGGAAACACTCTGTTTGTAAAGTCTGCAAGTGGATATTTTGACCTCTCTGAGGAATTCGTTGGAAACAGGATTTCTTCATCTAATGCTAGACAGAAGAATTCTCAGTACGTTCTTTGGGTTGCATGTGTTCAACTCACAGAGTTGAACCTTCCTTTAGACAGAGCAGATTTGAAAACCTTTTTTTGTGGAATTTGCAAGTGGAGATTTCAAACGCTTTGGGGCCAAAAGTATAAAAGGAAATATCTTCGTATGAAAAGTAGAGAGAATCCTTCTCAGAAACCCCTTTGTGATGTGTCTGTTCCACTCACAGAGTTTAACTTTCTTTTCATAGAGTAGTTTGGAAACACTCTGTTTGTAATTTCTGCAAGTGGATATTTGGACCTCTTTGATTATTTCATTCGAAACGGGATTTCTTCATCTCATGCTAGACAGAAGAATGCTCAGTAAGTTCTTTGGGTTGCATATGTTCAACTCACAGAGATGAACCTTCCTTTAGACAGAACATATTTGAAACCCTCTTTTTGTGTAATTTGCAAGTGGAGGTTTCATGAGCTTTGGGGCCAACGGTAGAAAAGGAAGAATCTTCGTGTAAACACTAGAGAGAATCATTCTCAGAAACCCGTTTGTGATGTGTGCATTCCACTCACAGAGTTTACCCTTTCTTTTCATAGAGCAGTTTGGAAACACTCTGTTTCTAAATTCTGCAAGTGGATATATTGACCTATCTGAGGAATTCGTTGGAAACGGGATGTCTTCATATAATGCTAGACAGAAGAATGCTCAGTAAATTCTTTGGGTTGCGTGTGTTCAACTCACAGAATTGAACCTTCCTTTAGACAGAGCAGATTTGAAACCCTCTTTTTGTGGAATTTGCAAGTGGAGATTTCAAGCGCTTTGGGGCCAACGGTAGAAAAGGAAATATCTTCGTATAAAAACTAGAGAGAATCATTCTCAGAAACCCCTTTGTGATGTGTCTGTTCCACTCACAGAGTTTAACCTTTCTTTTCATAGACCAGTTTGGAAACACTCTCTTTGTAAACTCTGCAAGTGGATATTTGGACCTCTTTGATTATTTCGCTGGGAACGGGATTTCTTCATCTCATGCTAGACAGAAGAATTCTCAGTAAGTTCTTTGGGATGCGTGTGTTCAACTCACGGAGTTGAACCTTTCTTAAGACAGAGCAGTTTTGAAACCCTCTTTTTAGGGAATTTGCAAGTGGAGATTTCAAGTGCTTTGGGGCCAACGGTAGAAAAGGAAGTATCTTCGTATAAACACTAGAGAGAATCATTCTCAGAAACCCGTTTGTGATGTGTGCGTTCCACTCACAGAGTTTAACCTTTCTCTTCATAGAGCAGTTTGGAAACACTCTGTTTGTAAAGTCTGCAAGTGGATATTTTCACCTCTCTGAGGATTTCATTGGAAACGGGATGTCTTCATCTAATGCTAGACAGAAGAATGCTCAGTAAGTTCTTTGCGTTTAGTGTGTTCAACTCACAGAGATGAACCTTACTTTAGACAGAGCAGATTTGAAACCCTCTTTTTGTGGAATTTGCAAGTGGAGATTTCAAGCGCTTTGGAGCCAACGGCAGAAAAGGAAATATCTTCGTATAAAAACTAGAGAGAATCATTCTCAGAAACCCCTTTGTGATGTGTGCATTCCACTCACAGAGTTTAACCTTTCTTCTTATAGAACAGTTTGGAAACACTCTGTTTGTAAAGTCTGCAAGTGCATATTTGGACCTCTTTGAGCATTTCTTTGGAAACGGGACTTCTTCATATAATGCTAGACAGAAGAATTCTCACTAACTTCGTTGGGTTGCGTGTGTTCAGCTCAGAGAGTCGAACCTTCCTTTAGAGAGAGCTGTTTGGAAACCCTCTTTTTGTGGAATTTCAACTGGAGATTTCAAGTGCTTTGAGGCCAATGGTAGACAAGGAAATATCTTCGTATAAAAACTAGAGAGAATCATTCTCAGCAACCCCTTTGTGAAGTGTGCATTCCACTCACAGATTTTAACCTTTCTTTTCATAGAGCAGTTTGGAAACCCTCTCTTGGCAAAGTCTGCAAGTGGATATTTTGACCTCTCTGAGGATTTCGTTGGAAACGGGATTTCTTCTAATGCTAGACAGAAGAATTCTCAGTAAGTTCTTTGGGTTGCATGTGTTCAACTCACAGAGTTGAACTTTCCTCCAGACAGAGCAGATGTGAAACCCTCTTTTTGTGGAATTTGCAAGTGGCGATTTCAAGCGATTTGGGGCCAACAGTAGAAAAGGAGATATCTTCGTATAAAAACTAGAATGATTCTCAGAAACCTCTTTGTGATGTGAGTGTTCCACTCACAGAGTATAACCTTTCTTTTCATAGAGGATTTTGGAAACACACTGTATGTAAAGTCTGCATGTGGATATTTGGACAACTTTGTTTATTTCGTTGGAAACGGGATTGCTTCATCTAATGGTAGACAGAAGAATTCTCAGTAACTTCTTTCGATTGTGTGATTTCAACTCACAGAGTTGGACGTTCCTTTAGACAGAGCAGATTTCAAACCCTCTTTTTGTGGAATTTGCAAGTGGAGATTTCAGGGCCAACGGTAGAAATGGAAACATCTTCGAATAAAAAGGAGAGAGAATCATTCTTAGAAAACCCTTTGTGATGTGTGCGTTCCACTCACAGAGTTTAACCTTTCTTTTCATAGAGCAGTTTGGAAACACTCTGTTTGTAAAGTCTGCAAGTGGATATTTGGACCTCTCTGAGGATTTCGTTGGAAACGGGATTTCTTCATCTCATGCTAGACAGAAGAATTCTCAGTAACTTCTTTCAATTGGGTCTTTTCTACTCACCGAGTTGAACCTTACTTTAGACAGAGCAGATTTGAAACCCTCTTTTTGTGTAATTTGCAAGTGGAGATTTCAAGCGCTTTGGGGCCAACGGTAGAAAAGGAAATATCTTCGTATAAACACTAGAGAGAATCATTCTCAGAAATCCGTTTGTGATGTGTGCTTTCTACTCACAGAGTTTAACTTTTCTTTTCATTGAGCAGTTTGGAAACGCTCTGTATGTAAAGTCTGCAAGTGGATATTTGGACCTCTCTGAGGATTTGGTTGGAAACGGGATTTCTTCATCTAATGCTAGACAGAAGAATTCTCAGTAACTTCTTTTGATTGTGTGTTTTCAACTCACAGAGTTGAACCTTCCTTTAGACAGAACAGATTTGAAACCCTCTTTTTGTGGAATTTGCAAGTGGACATTTCAAGGGCTTTGGGGCCAAAGGTAGAAAAGGAAATATCTTCGTATAAAAACTAGTGAGAATCATTCTCAGAAACCCCTTTTTGATGTGTCTGTTCCACTCACAGAGTTTAACCTTTCTTCTCATAGAGCAGTTTGGAAACACTCTGTTTGTAAAGTCTTTAAGTGAATATTTTGACCTCTCTGAGGATTTCGTTGGAAACGGGGTTTCTTCATCTAATGCTAGACAGAAGAATTCTCAGTAACTTCTTTTGATTGCGTGTTTTCAACTCAGAGAGTAGAACCTTCCTTTAGACAGAACAGATTTGAAACGCTCTTTTTGTGGAATTTGCAAGTGGATATTTCAAGCGCTTTGGGGCCAACGGTAGAAAAAGAAATATCTTCGTATAAACACTAGAGAGAATCATTCTCAGAAACCCGTTTGTGATGTGTGCGTTCCACTCACAGAGTTTAACCTTTCTTTTCATAGAGCAGTTTGGAAACACTCTGTTTGTAAAGTCTGCAAATGGATATTTGGACAGCTCTGAGGATTTCGTTGGAAACGGGATTTCTTCATCTAATGCTTGACAGAAGAATTCTCAGGAAGTTCTTTGGGTTGCATATGTACAACTCACAGACTTGAACCTTCCTTTACACAGAGCAGATTTGAAACCCTTTTTTTGAGGAATTTGCAAGTGGAGATTTTAAGCGCTTTGGCGCCAAAGGTAGAAAAGGAAATATCTTCGTATGAAAACTAGAGAGAATCATTCTCAGAAACCCCTTTGTGATGTGTGTGTTCCACTCACAGAGTTTAACCTTTGTTTTCATAGAGCAGTTTGGAAACACTCTGTTTGTAAAGTCTGCAAGTGGATATTTGGACCTCTTTGATTATTTCGTTGGAAATGGGATTTCTTCATCTAACGCTAGACAGAAGAATTCTCCGTAAAATCTTTGTGTTGCATATGTTCAACTCACAGAGTTGAACTTTCCTTTAGACAGAGCAGATTTGAAACCCGCTTTTTGTGGAATTTGCAAGTGGAGATTTCAAGCGCTTTGGGGCCAACGGAAGAAAAGGAAATATCTTCGTATATAAACCAGAGAGAATCATTCTCAGAAGCCCTTTGTGATGTGTGCGTTCCACTCACAGAGTTTAACCTTTCTTTTCATAGAGCAGTTAGGAAGCACTCTGTTTGTATGGTCTGCAGGTGTATATTTGGACCTCTTTGAGGATTTCGTTGGAAACGGGATGTCTTCATCTAATGCTAGACAGAAGAATTCTCAGTAACTTCTTTAGTTTGAGTGTGTTCAACTAACAGAGTTGAACCGTTCTTTAGACAGAGCAGATTTGAAACCCTCTTTTTGTGGAATTTGCAAGTGGAAATTTCAAGCGCTTAGGGGCCAACGGTAGAAAAGGAAATATCTTCGTGTAAAAACTAGAGAGAAACATTCTCAGAAACCCCTTTGTGATGTGTGCACTCCACTCACAGAGTTTAAACTTTCTTTTCACAGAGCAGTTTGGAAACACTCTGATTGCAAAGCCTGCAAGGGGATATTTGGACCTCTTTGATTATTTCGTTGGAAACGGGATTGCTCAATCTACAGGTAGACAGAGGAATTCTCAGTAACTTCTTCCGATTGCGTGTTTTCAACTCACAGAGTTGAAACTTCCTTTAGAGAGAGCAGATTTGAAACCCTCTTTTTGTGGAATTTGCTATTGGAGATTTCAAGCGCTTTGGGGCCAAAGGTAGAAAAGGAAATATCTTCAAATAAAAACTAGAGAGAATCATTCTCAGAAACCCTTTGGTGATGTGTGCGTTCCACTCCCAGAGTTTAACCTTTCTTTTCATAGAGCAGTTTGGAAACACTCTGCATGAGAAGTCTGCAAGTGTATATTTTTAGCTCTTTGAGGGTTTCGTTGGAAACGGGATGTCTTCATCTAATGCTAGACAGAAGAATGCTCAGTAATTTCTTTGGTATGCGTGTGTTCAACTCACAGAGTTGAACATTCCTTTAGACAGATCAGATTTGAAACCCTCTTTTTGTGGAATTTGCAAGTGGAGATTTCAAGCGCTTAGGGGCCAAAGGTAGAAAAGGAAATATCTTCGTATAAAAACTAGAGAGAATCATTCTCAGAAACCCCTTTGTGATGTGTGTGTTCCATTCACAGCGTTTAACCTTTCTTTTCACAGAGCAGTTTGGAAACACTCTGTTTGTAAAGTCTGCAAGTGGATATTTGGACCTCTCTGAGGATTTCGTTGGAAATGGGATTTCTTTATCTAATGCTAGACAGAAGAATTCTCAGTAACTTCTTTCGATTGCGTGTTTTCAACTCACAGAGTTGAACCTTCCTTTAGTCAGAGCAGATTTGAAACCCTCTTTTTGTGGAATTTGCAAATGGACATTTCAAGCGCTTTGGGGCCAACGGTAGAAAAGGAAATATCTTCGTATAAAAACTAGAATCATTCTCAGAAACCTATTTCTGATGTGTGCATTCCACTCACAGAGTTTAACCTTTCTTTTCATAGAGCAGTTTGGAAACACTCTGTTTGTAAAGTGTGCAAGTGGATATTTGGACCTCTTTGATCATTTCGTTGGAAACGGGATTTCTTCATCTCATGCTAGACAGAAGAATTCTCAGTAACCTCTTTGGGTTGCGTGTGTTCAACTCACAGAGTTGAACCTTCCTTTAGACAGAGCAGATTTGAAACCCTCTTTTTGTGGAATTTGCAAGTGGAGATTTCAAGCGCTTTGGGTCCAACGGTGGAAAAGGAAATATCTTCGTATAAAAACCAGAGAGAATCATTCTCAGAAAGCCCTTTGTGATGTGTGCGTTCCACTCACAGAGTTTAACCTTTCTTTTCATAGAGCAGTTTGGAAGCACTCTGTTTGTAAAGTCCGCATTTGGATATTTGGACCTCTTTGAGGATTTCGTTGGAAATGGGATTTCTTCATCTAATGCTAGAAAGAAGAATTCTCAGTAAGTTCTTTGGGTTGCGTGTTTTCAACTCACAGAGTTGAACCTTCCTTTAGACCGAACAGATTTGAAACCCTCTTTTTGTGGAATTTGCTAGTGGAGATTTCTAGCGCTTTGGGGCCAACTTTAGAAAAGGAAATATCTTCGTGTAAAAACTAGAGAGAATCATTCTCAGAAACCCCTTTGTGATGTGTGCACTCCACTCACAGAGTTTAAACTTTCTTTTCACAGAGCAGTTTGGAAACACTCTGATTGCAAAGTCTGCAAGGGGATATTTGGACCTATTTGTTTATTTCGTTGGAAACGGGATTGCTCAATCTACAGGTAGACAGAAGAATTCTCAGTAACTTCTTCCGATTGCGTGTTTTCAACTCACAGAGTTGAAACTTCCTTTAGACAGAGCAGATTTGAAACCCTCTTTTTGTGGAATTTGCAAGTGGAGATTGCAAGCGCTTTGGGGCCAACGGTAGAAAAGGAAATATCTTGGAATAAAAACTAGAGAGAATCATTCTCAGAAACCCTTTGGTGATGTGTGCGTTCCACTCACAGAGTTTAACCTTTCTTTTCATAGAGCAGTTTGGAAACACTCTGTATGAGAAGTCTGCAAGTGAATATTTTTAGCTCTTTGAGGATTTCATTGGAAACGGGATGTCTTCATCTAATGCTAGACAGAAGAATGCTCAGTAAGTTCTTTGCGTTTAGTGTGTTCAACTCACAGAGATGAACCTTACTTTAGACAGAGCAGATTTGAAACCCTCTTTTTGTGGAATTTGCAAGTGGAGATTTCAAGTGCTTTGGGGCCAACGGCAGAAAAGGAAATATCTTCGTATAAAAACTAGAGAGAATCATTCTCAGAAACCCCTTTGTGATGTGTGCATTCCACTCACAGAGTTTAACCTTTCTTCTTATAGAACAGTTTGGAAACACTCTGTTTGTAAAGTCTGCAAGTGCATATTTGGACCTCTTTGAGCATTTCTTTGGAAACGGGACTTCTTCATATAATGCTAGACAGAAGAATTCTCACTAACTTCGTTGGGTTGCGTGTGTTCAGCTCAGAGAGTCGAACCTTCCTTTAGAGAGAGCTGTTTGGAAACCCTCTTTTTGTGGAATTTCAACTGGAGATTTCAAGTGCTTTGAGGCCAATGGTAGACAAGGAAATATCTTCGTATAAAAACTAGAGAGAATCATTCTCAGCAACCCCATTGTGAAGTGTGCATTCCACTCACAGATTTTAACCTTTCTTTTCATAGAGCAGTTTGGAAACCCTCTCTTGGCAAAGTCTGCAAGTGGATATTTTGACCTCTCTGAGGATTTCGTTGGAAACGGGATTTCTTCTTCTAATGCTTGACAGAAGAATTCTCAGGAAGTTCTTTGGGTTGCATATGTACAACTCACAGACTTGAACCTTCCTTTACACAGAGCAGATTTGAAACCCTTTTTTTGAGGAATTTGCAAGTGGAGATTTTAAGCGCTTTGGCGCCAAAGGTAGAAAAGGAAATATCTTCGTATGAAAACTAGAGAGAATCATTCTCAGAAACCCCTTTGTGATGTGTGTGTTCCACTCACAGAGTTTAACCTTTGTTTTCATAGAGCAGTTTGGAAACACTCTGTTTGTAAAGTCTGCAAGTGGATATTTGGACCTCTTTGATTATTTCGTTGGAAATGGGATTTCTTCATCTAACGCTAGACAGAAGAATTCTCCGTAAAATCTTTGTGTTGCATATGTTCAACTCACAGAGTTGAACTTTCCTTTAGACAGAGCAGATTTGAAACCCGCTTTTTGTGGAATTTGCAAGTGGAGATTTCAAGCGCTTTGGGGCCAACGGAAGAAAAGGAAATATCTTCGTATATAAACCAGAGAGAATCATTCTCAGAAGCCCTTTGTGATGTGTGCGTTCCACTCACAGAGTTTAACCTTTCTTTTCATAGAGCAGTTAGGAAGCACTCTGTTTGTATGGTCTGCAGGTGTATATTTGGACCTCTTTGAGGATTTCGTTGGAAACGGGATGTCTTCATCTAATGCTAGACAGAAGAATTCTCAGTAACTTCTTTAGTTTGAGTGTGTTCAACTAACAGAGTTGAACCGTTCTTTAGACAGAGCAGATTTGAAACCCTCTTTTTGTGGAATTTGCAAGTGGAAATTTCAAGCGCTTAGGGGCCAACGGTAGAAAAGGAAATATCTTCGTGTAAAAACTAGAGAGAAACATTCTCAGAAACCCCTTTGTGATGTGTGCACTCCACTCACAGAGTTTAAACTTTCTTTTCACAGAGCAGTTTGGAAACACTCTGATTGCAAAGCCTGCAAGGGGATATTTGGACCTCTTTGATTATTTCGTTGGAAACGGGATTGCTCAATCTACAGGTAGACAGAGGAATTCTCAGTAACTTCTTCCGATTGCGTGTTTTCAACTCACAGAGTTGAAACTTCCTTTAGAGAGAGCAGATTTGAAACCCTCTTTTTGTGGAATTTGCTATTGGAGATTTCAAGCGCTTTGGGGCCAAAGGTAGAAAAGGAAATATCTTCAAATAAAAACTAGAGAGAATCATTCTCAGAAACCCTTTGGTGATGTGTGCGTTCCACTCCCAGAGTTTAACCTTTCTTTTCATAGAGCAGTTTGGAAACACTCTGCATGAGAAGTCTGCAAGTGTATATTTTTAGCTCTTTGAGGGTTTCGTTGGAAACGGGATGTCTTCATCTAATGCTAGACAGAAGAATGCTCAGTAATTTCTTTGGTATGCGTGTGTTCAACTCACAGAGTTGAACATTCCTTTAGACAGATCAGATTTGAAACCCTCTTTTTGTGGAATTTGCAAGTGGAGATTTCAAGCGCTTAGGGGCCAAAGGTAGAAAAGGAAATATCTTCGTATAAAAACTAGAGAGAATCATTCTCAGAAACCCCTTTGTGATGTGTGTGTTCCATTCACAGCGTTTAACCTTTCTTTTCACAGAGCAGTTTGGAAACACTCTGTTTGTAAAGTCTGCAAGTGGATATTTGGACCTCTCTGAGGATTTCGTTGGAAATGGGATTTCTTTATCTAATGCTAGACAGAAGAATTCTCAGTAACTTCTTTCGATTGCGTGTTTTCAACTCACAGAGTTGAACCTTCCTTTAGTCAGAGCAGATTTGAAACCCTCTTTTTGTGGAATTTGCAAATGGACATTTCAAGCGCTTTGGGGCCAACGGTAGAAAAGGAAATATCTTCGTATAAAAACTAGAATCATTCTCAGAAACCTATTTCTGATGTGTGCATTCCACTCACAGAGTTTAACCTTTCTTTTCATAGAGCAGTTTGGAAACACTCTGTTTGTAAAGTGTGCAAGTGGATATTTGGACCTCTTTGATCATTTCGTTGGAAACGGGATTTCTTCATCTCATGCTAGACAGAAGAATTCTCAGTAACCTCTTTGGGTTGCGTGTGTTCAACTCACAGAGTTGAACCTTCCTTTAGACAGAGCAGATTTGAAACCCTCTTTTTGTGGAATTTGCAAGTGGAGATTTCAAGCGCTTTGGGTCCAACGGTGGAAAAGGAAATATCTTCGTATAAAAACCAGAGAGAATCATTCTCAGAAAGCCCTTTGTGATGTGTGCGTTCCACTCACAGAGTTTAACCTTTCTTTTCATAGAGCAGTTTGGAAGCACTCTGTTTGTAAAGTCCGCATTTGGATATTTGGACCTCTTTGAGGATTTCGTTGGAAATGGGATTTCTTCATCTAATGCTAGAAAGAAGAATTCTCAGTAAGTTCTTTGGGTTGCGTGTTTTCAACTCACAGAGTTGAACCTTCCTTTAGACCGAACAGATTTGAAACCCTCTTTTTGTGGAATTTGCTAGTGGAGATTTCTAGCGCTTTGGGGCCAACTTTAGAAAAGGAAATATCTTCGTGTAAAAACTAGAGAGAATCATTCTCAGAAACCCCTTTGTGATGTGTGCACTCCACTCACAGAGTTTAAACTTTCTTTTCACAGAGCAGTTTGGAAACACTCTGATTGCAAAGTCTGCAAGGGGATATTTGGACCTATTTGTTTATTTCGTTGGAAACGGGATTGCTCAATCTACAGGTAGACAGAAGAATTCTCAGTAACTTCTTCCGATTGCGTGTTTTCAACTCACAGAGTTGAAACTTCCTTTAGACAGAGCAGATTTGAAACCCTCTTTTTGTGGAATTTGCAAGTGGAGATTGCAAGCGCTTTGGGGCCAACGGTAGAAAAGGAAATATCTTGGAATAAAAACTAGAGAGAATCATTCTCAGAAACCCTTTGGTGATGTGTGCGTTCCACTCACAGAGTTTAACCTTTCTTTTCATAGAGCAGTTTGGAAACACTCTGTATGAGAAGTCTGCAAGTGAATATTTTTAGCTCTTTGAGGATTTCATTGGAAACGGGATGTCTTCATCTAATGCTAGACAGAAGAATGCTCAGTAAGTTCTTTGCGTTTAGTGTGTTCAACTCACAGAGATGAACCTTACTTTAGACAGAGCAGATTTGAAACCCTCTTTTTGTGGAATTTGCAAGTGGAGATTTCAAGTGCTTTGGGGCCAACGGCAGAAAAGGAAATATCTTCGTATAAAAACTAGAGAGAATCATTCTCAGAAACCCCTTTGTGATGTGTGCATTCCACTCACAGAGTTTAACCTTTCTTCTTATAGAACAGTTTGGAAACACTCTGTTTGTAAAGTCTGCAAGTGCATATTTGGACCTCTTTGAGCATTTCTTTGGAAACGGGACTTCTTCATATAATGCTAGACAGAAGAATTCTCACTAACTTCGTTGGGTTGCGTGTGTTCAGCTCAGAGAGTCGAACCTTCCTTTAGAGAGAGCTGTTTGGAAACCCTCTTTTTGTGGAATTTCAACTGGAGATTTCAAGTGCTTTGAGGCCAATGGTAGACAAGGAAATATCTTCGTATAAAAACTAGAGAGAATCATTCTCAGCAACCCCATTGTGAAGTGTGCATTCCACTCACAGATTTTAACCTTTCTTTTCATAGAGCAGTTTGGAAACCCTCTCTTGGCAAAGTCTGCAAGTGGATATTTTGACCTCTCTGAGGATTTCGTTGGAAACGGGATTTCTTCTTCTAATGCTTGACAGAAGAATTCTCAGGAAGTTCTTTGGGTTGCATATGTACAACTCACAGACTTGAACCTTCCTTTACACAGAGCAGATTTGAAACCCTTTTTTTGAGGAATTTGCAAGTGGAGATTTTAAGCGCTTTGGCGCCAAAGGTAGAAAAGGAAATATCTTCGTATGAAAACTAGAGAGAATCATTCTCAGAAACCCCTTTGTGATGTGTGTGTTCCACTCACAGAGTTTAACCTTTGTTTTCATAGAGCAGTTTGGAAACACTCTGTTTGTAAAGTCTGCAAGTGGATATTTGGACCTCTTTGATTATTTCGTTGGAAATGGGATTTCTTCATCTAACGCTAGACAGAAGAATTCTCCGTAAAATCTTTGTGTTGCATATGTTCAACTCACAGAGTTGAACTTTCCTTTAGACAGAGCAGATTTGAAACCCGCTTTTTGTGGAATTTGCAAGTGGAGATTTCAAGCGCTTTGGGGCCAACGGAAGAAAAGGAAATATCTTCGTATATAAACCAGAGAGAATCATTCTCAGAAAGCCCTTTGTGATGTGTGCGTTCCACTCACAGAGTTTAACCTTTCTTTTCATAGAGCAGTTAGGAAGCACTCTGTTTGTATGGTCTGCAGGTGTATATTTGGACCTCTTTGAGGATTTCGTTGGAAACGGGATGTCTTCATCTAATGCTAGACAGAAGAATTCTCAGTAACTTCTTTGGTTTGAGTGTGTTCAACTAACAGAGTTGAACCGTTCTTTAGACAGAGCAGATTTGAAACCCTCTTTTTGTGGAATTTGCAAGTGGAAATCTCAAGCGCTTAGGGGCCAACGGTAGAAAAGGAAATATCTTCGTGTAAAAACTAGAGAGAAACATTCTCAGAAACCCCTTTGTGATGTGTGCACTCCACTCACAGAGTTTAAACTTTCTTTTCACAGAGCAGTTTGGAAACACTCTGATTGCAAAGCCTGCAAGGGGATATTTGGACCTCTTTGATTATTTCGTTGGAAACGGGATTGCTCAATCTACAGGTAGACAGAGGAATTCTCAGTAACTTCTTCCGATTGCGTGTTTTCAACTCACAGAGTTGAAACTTCCTTTAGAGAGAGCAGATTTGAAACCCTCTTTTTGTGGAATTTGCTATTGGAGATTTCAAGCGCTTTGGGGCCAAAGGTAGAAAAGGAAATATCTTCAAATAAAAACTAGAGAGAATCATTCTCAGAAACCCTTTGGTGATGTGTGCGTTCCACTCCCAGAGTTTAACCTTTCTTTTCATAGAGCAGTTTGGAAACACTCTGCATGAGAAGTCTGCAAGTGTATATTTTTAGCTCTTTGAGGGTTTCGTTGGAAACGGGATGTCTTCATCTAATGCTAGACAGAAGAATGCTCAGTAATTTCTTTGGTATGCGTGTGTTCAACTCACAGAGTTGAACATTCCTTTAGACAGATCAGATTTGAAACCCTCTTTTTGTGGAATTTGCAAGTGGAGATTTCAAGCGCTTAGGGGCCAAAGGTAGAAAAGGAAATATCTTCGTATAAAAACTAGAGAGAATCATTCTCAGAAACCCCTTTGTGATGTGTGTGTTCCACTCACAGCGTTTAACCTTTCTTTTCACAGAGCAGTTTGGAAACACTCTGTTTGTAAAGTCTGCAAGTGGATATTTGGACCTCTCTGAGGATTTCGTTGGAAACGGGATTTCTTTATCTAATGCTAGACAGAAGAATTCTCAGTAACTTCTTTCGATTGCGTGTTTTCAACTCACAGAGTTGAACCTTCCTTTAGTCAGAGCAGATTTGAAACCCTCTTTTTGTGGAATTTGCAAATGGACATTTCAAGCGCTTTGGGGCCAACGGTAGAAAAGGAAATATCTTCGTATAAAAACTAGAATCATTCTCAGAAACCTATTTCTGATGTGTGCATTCCACTCACAGAGTTTAACCTTTCTTTTCATAGAGCAGTTTGGAAACACTCTGTTTGTAAAGTGTGCAAGTGGATATTTGGACCTCTTTGATCATTTCGTTGGAAACGGGATTTCTTCATCTCATGCTAGACAGAAGAATTCTCAGTAACCTCTTTGGGTTGCGTGTGTTCAACTCACAGAGTTGAACCTTCCTTTAGACAGAGCAGATTTGAAACCCTCTTTTTGTGGAATTTGCAAGTGGAGATTTCAAGCGCTTTGGGTCCAACGGTGGAAAAGGAAATATCTTCGTATAAAAACCAGAGAGAATCATTCTCAGAAAGCCCTTTGTGATGTGTGCGTTCCACTCACAGAGTTTAACCTTTCTTTTCATAGAGCAGTTTGGAAGCACTCTGTTTGTAAAGTCCGCATTTGGATATTTGGACCTCTTTGAGGATTTCGTTGGAAATGGGATTTCTTCATCTAATGCTAGAAAGAAGAATTCTCAGTAAGTTCTTTGGGTTGCGTGTTTTCAACTCACAGAGTTGAACCTTCCTTTAGACCGAACAGATTTGAAACCCTCTTTTTGTGGAATTTGCTAGTGGAGATTTCTAGCGCTTTGGGGCCAACTTTAGAAAAGGAAATATCTTCGTGTAAAAACTAGAGAGAATCATTCTCAGAAACCCCTTTGTGATGTGTGCACTCCACTCACAGAGTTTAAACTTTCTTTTCACAGAGCAGTTTGGAAACACTCTGATTGCAAAGTCTGCAAGGGGATATTTGGACCTATTTGTTTATTTCGTTGGAAACGGGATTGCTCAATCTACAGGTAGACAGAAGAATTCTCAGTAACTTCTTCCGATTGCGTGTTTTCAACTCACAGAGTTGAAACTTCCTTTAGACAGAGCAGATTTGAAACCCTCTTTTTGTGGAATTTGCAAGTGGAGATTGCAAGCGCTTTGGGGCCAACGGTAGAAAAGGAAATATCTTGGAATAAAAACTAGAGAGAATCATTCTCAGAAACCCTTTGGTGATGTGTGCGTTCCACTCACAGAGTTTAACCTTTCTTTTCATAGAGCAGTTTGGAAACACTCTGTATGAGAAGTCTGCAAGTGAATATTTTTAGCTCTTTGAGGATTTCATTGGAAACGGGATATCTTCATCTAATGCTAGACAGAAGATTGCTCAGTAATTTCTTTGGTATGCGTGTGTTCAAGTCACAGAGTTGAACATTCCTTTAAACAGATCAGATTTGAAAACCTCTTTTTGTGGAATTTGCAAGTGGAGATTTCAAGCGCTTAGGGGCCAAAGGTAGAAAAGGAAATATCTTCGTATAAAAACTAGAGAGAATCATTCTCAGAAACCCCTTTGTGATGTGTGCGTTCCACTCACAGAGTTTAACCTTTCTTTTCACAGAGCAGTTTGGAAGCACTCTGTTTGTAAAGTCCGCATTTGGATATTTGGACCTCTTTGAGGATTTCGTTGGAAATGGGATTTCTTCATCTAATGCTAGAAAGAAGAATTCTCAGTAAGTTCTTTGGGTTGCGTGTTTTCAACTCACAGGGTTGAACCTTCCTTTAGACCGAACAGATTTGAAACCCTCTTTTTGTGGAATTTGCTAGTGGAGATTTCTAGCGCTTTGGGGCCAACTTTAGAAAAGGAAATATCTTCGTGTAAAAACTAGAGAGAATCATTCTCAGAAACCCCTTTGTGATGTGTGCACTCCACTCACAGAGTTTAACCTTTCTTTTCACAGAGCAGTTTGGAAACACTCTGTTTGTAAAGTCTGCAAGTGGATATTTGGACCTCTTTGATTACTTCGTTGGAAATGGGATTTCTTCATCTCATGCTAGACAGAAGAATTCTCAGTAAGTTCTTTGGGTTGAGTGAGTTCAACTCACAGAATTGAACCGTCCTTTACACAGAGCAGATTTGAAACCCTCTTTTTGTGGAATTTGCAAGTGGACATTTCAAGCGCTTTGGGGCCATCGGTAGAAAAGGAAATATCTTCGTATAAAAACTAAAATCATTCTCAGAAACCTCTTTCTGATGTGTGCGTTCCACTCACAGAGTTTAAGCTTTCTTTTCATAGAGCAGTTTGGAAACACTCTGTTTGTAAAGTCTGCAAGTGGATATTTGGACCTCTTTGATCATTTCGTTGGAAAACGGATTTCTTCATCTCATGCTTGACAGAAAAATTCTCAGTAAGTTCTTTGGGTTGTGTGTGTTCAACTCACAGAGTTGAACCTTCCTTTAGACCGAGCAGATTTGAAACCCTCTTTTTGTGGAATTTGCAAGTGGAGATTTCATGCGCTTTGGGTCCAACGGTGGAAAAGGAAATATCTTCGTTTAAAAAACAGAGAGAATCATTCTCAGAAAGCCCTTTGTGATGTGTGCGTTCCACTCACAGAGTTTAACCTTTCTTTTCATAGAGCAGTTTGGAAGCACTCTGTTTGTAAAGTCTGCATTTGGATATTTGGACCTCTTTGAGGATTTCGTTGGAAACGGGTTTCTTCATCTAATGCTAGACAGAAGAATTCTCAGTAAGTTCTTTGGGTTGAGTGTGTTCAACTCACAGAGATGAACCTTCCTTTAGATAGAGCATATTTGAAACCCTCTTTTTGTGTAATTTGCAAGTGGAGGTTTCATGGGCTTTGGGGCCAACGGTAGAAAAGGAAATATCTTCGTATAAACACTAGAGAGAATCATTCTCAGAAACCCGTTTGTGATGTGTGCATTCCACTCACAGAGTTTAACCTTTCTTTTCATAGAGCAGTTTGGAAACACTCTGTTTGTAAATTCTGCAAGTGGATATATTGACCTCTCTGTGGAATTCGTTGGAAACGGGATGTCTTCATATAATGCTAGACAGAAGAATGCTCAGTAAGTTCTTTGGGTTGTGTGTGTTCAACTCACGGAGTTGAACCTTCCTTTAGACAGAGCAGATTTGAAACCCTCTTTTTGTGGAATTTGCAAGTGGAGATTTCAAGCGCTTTGGGGCCAAAGGTAGAAAAGGAAATATCTTCGTATAAAAACTAGAGAGAATCATTCTCAGAAACCCCTTTGTGATGTGTCTGTTCCATTCACAGAGTTTAACCTTTCTTTTCAGAGACCAGTTTGGAAACACTCTGTAAAGTCTGCAAGTGGATATTTGGACCTCTTTGATTATTTGGTTGGAAACGGGATTTCTTCATCTCATGCTAGACAGAAGAATTCTCAGTAAGTTCTTTGGGTTGCGTGTGTTCAACTCACGGAGTTGAACCTTACTTTAGACAGAGCAGATTTGAAACCCTCTTTTTGTGGAATTTGCAAGTGGAGATTTCAAGCGCTTTGGGGCCAACGGTAGAAAAGGAAGTATCTTCGTATAAACACTAGAGAGAATCATTCTCAGAAACCCGTTAGTGATGTGTGCGTTCCACTCACAGAGTTTAACCTTTCTTTTCATAGAGCAGTTTGGAAACACTCTGTTTGTAAAGTCTGTAAGTGGATATTTTCGCCTCTCTGAGGATTTCATTGGAAACGGGATGTCTTCATCTAATGCTAGACAGAAAAATACTCAGTAAGTTCTTTGCATTGAGTGTGTTCAACTCACAGAGATGAACCTTCCTTTAGACAGAGCAGATTTGAAACCCTCTTTTTGTGGAATTTGCAAGTGGAGATTTCAAGCGCTTTGGGGCCAGCGGCAGAAAAGGAAATATCTTCGAATGAAAAGTAGAGAGAATCATTCTCAGAAACCCGTTTGTGATATGTGCATTCCACACACTGAGTTTAACCTTTCTTTTCATAGAGCAGTTTGGAAACACTCTGTTTGTAAAGTCTGCAAATGGATATTTGGACAGCTCTGAGGATTTCGTTGGAAATGGGATTTCTTCATCTAATGCTAGAGAGAAGAATTCTCAGTAAGTTCTTTGGGTTGCGTGTGTTAAACTCACAGAGTTGAACCTTACTTTAGACAGAGCAGATTTGAAACCCTCTTTTTGTGGAATTTGCAAGTGGACATTTCAAGCGCTTTGGGGCCAACGGAAGAAAAGGAAATATCTTCGTATAAACACTACAGAGAATCATTCTCAGAAACCCCTTTGTGATGTGTGTGTTTCACTCACAGACTTTAACCTTTCTTTTCATAGAGTTGTTTGGAAACACTCCGTCTGTAAATTCTGCAAGTGGATATTTGGACCTCTTTGATTATTTCGTTGCAAACGGGATTTCTTCATCTCATGCTAGACAGAAGAATTCTCAGTAACTCCTTTGGGTTGCATATGTTCATCTCACAGAGTTGAACCTTCCTCTAGACAGAGCAGATTTGAAACCCTCTTTTTGTGGAATTTGCAAGTGGACATTTGAAGTGCTTTGGGGCCAACGGTAGAAAAGGAAATATCTTCGTATAAAAACTAGAGAGAATCATTCTCAGAAACCTCTGTGTGATGTGTGCATTCCACTCACAGAGTTGGACCTTTCTTTTCATAGAGCAGTTTGGAAACACTCTGTTTGAGAAGTCTCCACGTGGATATTTGGACCTCACTGAGGATTTTGTTGGAAACGGGATTTCTTCATCCAATGGTTGACAGAAGAATGCTCAGTAAGTACTTTGGGTTGCGTGTGTTCAACTCACAGAGTTGAACCTTCCTTTAGAGAGAGCACACTTGAAACCCTCTTTTTGTGGTATTTGCAAGTGGAGATTTCAAGCACTTTGGGGCCAACGGTAGAAAAGGAAATATCTTCGTATAAACACTAGAGAGAATCATTCTCAGAAACCCGCTTGTGATGTGTGAGTTCGACTCACAGAGTTTAACCTTTCTTTTCATAGAGCAGTTTGGAAACACTCTGTTTGTAAAGTCTGCAAGTGGATATTTTGACCTCTCTGAGGATTTCGTTGGAAACGGGATTTCTTCATCTAATGCTGGAGAGAAGAATTCTCAGTAAGTTCTTTGGGTTGCATGTGTTCAACTCACAGAGTTGAACCTTCCTTTAGACAGAGCAGATTTGAAACCCTTTTTTTGTGGAATTTGCAAGTGGAGATTTCAAAAGCTTTGGGGCCAAAAGTAGAAAAGGAAATATCTTCGTATGAAAAGTAGAGAGAATCCTTCTCAGAAACCCCTTTGTGATGTGTCTGTTCCACTCACAGAGTTTAACCTTTCTTTTCATAGAGCAGTTTGGAAATACTCTGTTTGTAAAGTCTGCAAGTGGATATTTGGACCTCTTTGATTATTTCGTTGGAAACGGAATTTCTTCATCTCATGCTAGACAGAAGAATGCTCAGTAAGTTCTATGGGTTGCATATGTTCAACTCACAGAGATGAACCTTCCTTTAGACAGAGCATATTTGAAACCCTCTTTTTGTGTAATTTGCAAGTGGAGGTTTCATGCGCTTTGGGGCCAACGGTAGAAAAGGAAATATCTTCGTATAAACACTAGAGAGAATCATTCTCAGAAACCCGTTTGTGATGTGTGCGTTCCACTCACAGAGTTTAACCTTTCTTTTCATAGAGCAGTTTGGAAACACTCTGATTGTAAATTCTGCAAGTGGATATATTGACCTCTCTTAGGAATTCTTTGGAAATGGGATGTCTTCATATAATGCTAGACAGAAGAATGCTCAGTAAGTTCTTTGGGTTGTGTGTGTTCAACTCACAGAGTTGAACCTTCCTTTAGACAGAGCAGATTTGAAACCCTCTTTTTGTGGAATATGCAAGTGGAGATTTCAAGTGCTTTGGGGCCAACGGTAGAAAAGGAAATATCTTCGTAGAAAAACTAGAGAGAATCATTCTCAGAAACCCCTTTGTGATGTGTCTGTACCACTCACAGAGTTTAACCTTTCTTTTCATAGACCAGTTTGGAAACACTCTGTTTGAAAAGTCTGCAAGTGGATATTTGGACGTCTTTCATTATATCGTTGGAAACGGGATTTCTTCATCTCATGCTAGACAGAAGAATTCTCAGCAAGTTCTTTGGGTTGCGTGTGTTCAACTCACGGAGTTGAACCTTACTTTAGACAGAGCAGATTTGAAACCCTCTTTTTGTGGAATTTGCAAGTGGAGATTTCAAGCGCTTTGGGGCCAACGGTGGAAAAGGAAGTATCTTCGTATAAACACTAGAGAGAATCATTCTCAGAAACCCGTTTGTGATGTGTGCGTTCCACTCACAGAGTTTAACCTTTCTTTTCATAGAGCAGTTTGGAAACACTCTGTTTGTAAAGTCTGCAAGTGGATATTTTCACCTCTCTGAGGATTTCACTGGAAACGGGATGTCTTCATCTAATGCTAGACAGAAGAATGCTCAGTAAGTTCTTTGCGTTTAGTGTGTTCAACTCACACAGATGAACCTTACTTTAGACAGAGCAGATTTGAAACCCTCTTTTTGTGGAATTTGCAACTGGACATTTCAAGCGCTTTGGGGCCAATGGCAGAAAAGGAAATATCTTCGTATAAAAACTAGAGAGAATCATTCTCAGAAACCCCTTTGTGATGTGTGCATTCCACTCACTGAGTATAACCTTTCCTTTCATAGAGCAGTTTGCGAACATTCTGTTTGTAAAATCTGCAGGTAGATATTTGAACCTATCTGAGGATTTCGTTGGAAACGGGATTTCTTTATCTAATGCTAGACAGAAGAATTCTCAGTAACTTCTTTGGGTTGCGTGTGTTCAACTCACAGAGTTGAACCTTCCTTTATACAGAGCAGATTTGAAACCCTCTTTTTGCGGAATTTGCAAGTGGACATTTCAAGCGCTTTGGGGCCAACTTTATAAAAGGAAACATCTTCGTATAAAAACTAGAGAGAATCGTTCTCAGAAACCACTTTGTTATGTGCGTGTTCCACTCACCGAGTTTAACCTTTCTTTTCATAGAACAGTTTGGAAACACTCTCTTTGTAAAGTCTGCAAGTGGATATTTGGACCTCTTTGAGGATTTCGTTGCAAACGGGATTTCTTCATCTAATGCTAGACAGAAGAATTCTCAGTAACTTCTTTGGGTTGCGTGTGTCTAACTCACAGAGTTGAACCTTCCTTTACACAAAGGAGATTTGAAAACCTCTTCTTGTGGAATTTGCAAGTGGACATTTCAAGCGCTTTGGGGCCAACGGTAGAAAAGGAAATATCTTCGTATACAAACTAGAGAGAATCATTCTCAGAAACCGCTTTGTGATGTGTGCATCCCACTCACAGAGTTTAACCTTTCTTTTCATATAACAGTTTGGAAACAGTCTGTTTGTAAAGACTGCAAGTGGATATTTGGACCTCTTTGAGGATTTCGTTTTAAACGGGATTTCTTCATCTAATGCTAGACAGAAGAATTCTCAGTAACTTCTTTGAGTTGCGTGTGTTCAACTCACAGAGTTGAACCTTCCTTTAGACAGAGCAGATTTGAAACCCTCTTTTTGCAGAATTTGCAAGTGGACATTTCAAGCGCTTTGGGGCCAACTTTAGAAAAGGAAACATCTTCGTATAAAAACTACAGAGAATCATTCTCAGAAACCACTTTGTTATGTGCGTGTTCCACTCACCGAGTTTAACCTTTCTTTTCATAGAACAGTTTGGAAACACTCTGTTTGAAAATTCTGCAAGTGGATGTTTGGATCTCTTTGAGTATTTCGTTGGATACGGGATTTCTTCATCTAATGTTACACAGAAGAATTCTCAGTAACTTCTTTGGGTTGCGTGTGTTCAACTCACAGAGTTGAACCTTCCTTTAGACAGAGCAGAGTTGAAACCCTCTTTTTGTGGAATTTGCAAGTTGACATTTCAAGCGCTTTGAGGCCAACGGCAGAAAAGGAAATATCGTCGTATAAAAACTACAGAGAATCATTCCCAGAAACCACTTTGTGATGTGTTCGTTCCACTCACCGAGTTTAACCTTGCTTTTCACACAACAGTTTGGAAACACTCTGTTTGTAAAGTCTGCAAGTGGATATTTGGACCTCTTTGAGGATTTCGTTATAAAAGGGATTTCTTCATCTAATGCTAGACAGAAGAATTCTCAGTAACTTCTTTGGGTTGCGTGTGTTCAACTCACAGAGTTGAACCTTCCTTTGGAGAGCCCAGACTTGAAACACTCTTTTTGTGGAATTTGCAAGTGGACATTTCAAGTGTTTGGGGCCAAAGGCAGAAAAGGAAATATCTTCGTATGAAGACTGGAGACAATCATTCTCAGAAAGCACTTTGTGATGTGTTCGTTCCACTCACAGAGTTGAACTTTTCTTTTCATAGAACAGTTTGGAAACACTCTGTTTGTAAAGTCTGCAAGTGGATATTTGGACCACTTTGAGGATTTCGTTTTAAACGGGATTTCTTCATCTAATGCTAGACAGAAGAATTCTCAGTAACTTCTTTGGGTTGCGTGTGTTCAGCTCACAGAGTTGAACCTTCCTTTAGACAGAGCAGATTTTAAACCCTCTTTTTGTCGAATTTGCAAGTGGACATTTCAAGCGCTTTGGGGACAACTGTAGAAAAGGAAATATCTTCGTATAAAAACTAGAGAGAATCATTCTCAGAAACCACTTTGTGATGTGTGCGTTCCACTCACCGAGTTTAACCTTTCTTTTCATAGAACAGTTTGGAAACACTCTGTTTGTAAAGTCTGCAAGTGGATATTTGGACCTCTTTGAGGATTTCGTTGGAAACGGGATTTCATCATCTAATGCTAGACAGAAGAATTCTCAGTAACTTCTTTGGGTTGCGTGTGTTCAACTCACAGAGTTGAACCTTCCTTTAGACAGAGCACATTTGAAACCCTCTTTTTGTGGAATTTGCAAGTGGACATTTCAAGCGTTGTGCGGCCAACGGTTGAAAAGGAAATATCTTCGTATAAAAACCAGAGAGAATCATTCTCAGAAACCACTTCGTGATTTTTGCCTTCCACTCACAGAGTTTAACCTTTCCTTACATAGAACAGTTTGGAAACACTCTCTTTGTAAAGTCTGCAAGTGGATATTTGGACCTCTTTGAGGATTTCGTTGTATACGGGATTTCTTCATCTAATGCTAGACAGAAGAATTCTCAGTAAATTCTTTGGGTTGCATGTGTTCGACTCACGGAGTTGAACCTTCCATTAGACAGAGCAGATTTGAAACCCTCTTTTTGTGGAATTTGCAAGTGAACATTTCAAGTGCTTTGGCGCCATCGGTAGAAAAGGAAATATCTTCGTATAAAAACTAGAGAGAATCATTCTCAGAAACCACTCGGTGATGTGTGCGTTCCACTCACAGAGTTTAACCTTTCTTTTCATATAACAGTATGGAAACACTCTGTTTGAAAAGTCTGCAAGTGGATATTTGGATCTCTTTGAGGATTTCGTTGGATACGGGATTTCTTCATCTAATGCTAGACAGAAGAATTCTCAGTAACTCCTTTGGGTTGCCCGTGTTCAACTCATAGGTTTGAACCTCCCTTTAGAAAGAGCAGATTTGAAACCCTCTTTTTGTGGAATTTGCAGGTGGACATTTCAAGCGCTTTGGGGCCAACGCTAGAAAAGGAAATATCTTCGTATAAAAACTAGAGAGAATCATTCTCAGAAACCACTTTGTGATGTGTGTTTCCACTCACCGAGTTTAACCTTTCTTTTCATAGAACAGTTTGGAAACACTCTGTTTGTAAAGTCTGCAAGTGGATATTTGGACCTCTTTGAGGATTTCGTTGGAAACGGGATTTCTTCATCCAATGCTAGACAGAAGAATTTTCAGCAAATTCTTTTGGTTGCGGGTGTTCAACACACAGAGTTGAACCTTCCTTTAGACAGAGCAGATTTGAAACCCTCTTGTTGTGGAATTTGCAAGTGGACATTTCAAGCGCTTTGTGGCCAACGTTAGAAAAGGAAATATCTTCGTATGCAAACTAGAGAGAATCATTCTAAGAAACTGCTTTGTTATGTGTGCATCCCACTCACAGAGTTTAACTTTTCTTTTCATAGAACAGTTTGGAAACACTCTGTTTGTAAAGACTGCAAGTGGATATTTGGACCTCTTTGAGGATTTCGTTAGAAACGGGATTTCTTCGTCTAATGATAGACAGAAGAATTCTCAGTAACTTCTTTGGGTTGCGTGTGTTCAACTCACAGAGTTGAACCTTCCTTTAGACAGAGCAGATTTGAAACCCTCTTTTTGCGGAATTTGCAAGTGGACATTTCAAGCACTTTGGGGCCAACCTTAGAAAAGGAAACATCTTCGTATAAAAACTAGAGAGAATCATTCTCAGAAACCACTTTGTTACGTGCGTGTTCCACTCACCGAGTTTAACCTTTGTTTTCATAGAACAGTTTGGAAACACTCTGGTTGAAAAGTCTCCAAGGGGATATTTGGACCTCTTTGAGGATTTCGTTGGATACGGGATTTCTTCATCTAATGCTAGACAGAAGAATTCTCAGTAACTTCTTTGGGTTGCATGTGTTCAACTCACAGAGTTGAACCTTCCTTTAGACAGAGCAGACTTGAAACCCTCTTTTTGTGGAATTTGCAAGTGGACATTTCAAGCGCTTATGGGCAAACGGCAGAAAAGGAAATATCTTCGTATAAAAACTAGAGAGAATCATTCTCAGAAACCACTTTGTGATGTGTGCGTTCCACTCACCGAGTTTAACCTTTCTTTTCATAGAACAGATTGGAAACACTCTGTTTGTAAAGTCTGAAAGTGGATATTTGGACCTCTTTGAGGATTTCGTTGAAAACGGGATTTCTTCATCTAATGCTAGACAGAAGAATTCTCAGTAACTTCTTTGGATTGCGTGTGTTCAACTCACAGAGTTGAACCTTCCTTTACACAAAGGAGATTTGAAAACCTCTTTTTGTGGAATTTGCAAGTGGACATTTCAAGCGCTTTGGGGCCAACGGTAGAAAAGGAAATATCTTCGTATACAAACTAGAGAGAATCATTCTCAGAAACCGTTTTGTGATGTGTGCATCCCACTCACAGAGTTTAACCTTTCTTTTCATATAACAGTTTGGAAACAGTCTGTTTGTAAAGACTGCAAGTGGATATTTGGAGCTCTTTGAGGATTTTGTTGGAATCGGGATTTCTTCATCTAATGCTAGACAAAAGAATTCTCAGTAACTTCTTTGGGTTGTGTGTGTTCAACTCACAGAGTTGAACCTTCCTTTAGACAGAGCAGAGTTGAAACCCTCTTTTTGTGGAATTTGCAAGTTGACATTTCAAGCGCTTTGGGGCCAACGGCAGAAAAGGAAAAATCTTCGTTTAAAAACTACAGAGAATCATTCTCAGAAACCACTTTGTGATGTGTTTGTTCCACTCACTGAGTTTAACCTTTCTTTTCATAGAACAGTTTGGAAACACTCTGTTTGTAAAGTCTGCAAGTGGATATTTGGACCTCTTTAAGGATTTCGTTGGAAAAGGGATTTCTTAATCTAATACTAGACAGAAGAATTCTCAGTAACCTCTTTGGGTTGCGTGTGTTCAACCCACAGAGTTGAACCTTCCTTTAGACAGAGCAGACTTGAAACCCTCTTTTTGTGGAATTTGCAAGTGGACATTTCCAGCGCTTTGGGGCCAAAGGCAGAAAAGGAAATATCTTCGTATAAAGACTAGAGAGAATCACTCTCTGAAAGCACTTTGTGATGTGTTCGTTCCACTCACAGAGTTTAACTTTTCTTTTCATAGAACAGTTTTGAAACACTCTGTTTGTAAAGTCTGCAGGTGGATATTTGGACCACTTTGAGGATTTCGTTGGAAACGGGCTTTCTTCATCTAATGCTAGACAGAAGAATTCTCAGTAACTTCTTTGGGTTGCGTGTGTTCAACTCACAGAGTTGAACCTTCCTTTAGACAGAGCAGATTTGAAACCCTCTTTTTGTGGAATTTGCAAGTGGACATTTCATGCGCTTTGGGGCCAACAGTAGAAAAGGAAATATCTTCGTATACAAACTAGAGAGAATCATTCTCAGAAACCGCTTTGTGAAGTGTGCATCCCACTCACAGAGTTTAACCTTTCTTTTCATAGAATAGTTTGGAAACAGTCTGTTTGTAAAGTCTACAAGTTGATATTTGGACCTCTTTGAGGATTTCGATTTAAACGGGATTTTTTCATCTAATGCTAGACAGAAGAATTCTCACTAACTTCTTTGTGTTGCATGTGTTCAACTCACAGAGTTGAACCTTCCTCTAGACAGAGCAGATTTGAAACCCTCTTTTTGTGGAATTTGCAAGTGCACATTTCAAGCGCTTTGGGGCCAACGGTAGAAAAGGAAATATCTTCGTATAAAAACTAGAGAGAATCATTCTCAGAAACCACTTTGTGATGTGTGCGTTCCACTCACCGAGTTGAACCTTTCTTTTCATAGAACAGTTTGGAAACACTCTGTTTGTAAAGTCTGCAAGTGGATATTTGGACCTCTTTGGGGATTTCGTTGGAAAGGGGATTTCTCCATCTAATGCTAGACAGAAGATTTCTCAGTAACTTCTTTGGGTTGCGTGTGTTCAACTCACAGACTTGAACCTTCCTTTAGACAGAGCAGAGTTGAAACCCTCTTTTTGTGGAATTTGCAAGTTGACATTTCAAGCGCTTTGGGGCCAACGGCAGAAAAGGAAATATCTTCGTATAAAAACTAGAGAGAATCATTCTCAGAAACCACTTGCTGATGTGTTCGTTCCACTCACTGAGTTTAACCTTTCTTTTCATAGAAGAGTTTGGAAACACTCTGTTTGTAAAGTCTGCAAGTGGATATTTGGACCTTTTTGAGGATTTCGTTGGAAACGGGATTTCTTCATCTAATGCTAGACAGAAGAATTCTCAGTAACTTCTTCTGGTTGCGTGTGTTCAACTCACAGAGATGAACCTTCCTTTAGACAGAGCAGATTTGAAACCCTCTTTTTGTGGAATTTGCAAGTGGACATTTCAAGCACTTTGGGGCCAATGGCAGAAAAGGAAATATCTTCGTATACAAACTAGAGAGAATCATTCTCAGAAACTGCTTTGTGATGTGTGCATCCCACTCACAGAGTTTAACCTTTCTTTTCATAGAACAGTTTGGAAACAGTCTGTTTGTAAATTCTGCAAGTGAATATTTGGACCTCTTTGAGGATTTCGTTTTAAACGGGATTTCTTCATCTAATGCTAGACAGAAGAATTCTCAGTAACTTCTTCTGGTTGCATGTGTTCAACTCACCGAGTTGAACCTTCCTTTCGACAGAGCAGATTTGAAACCCTCTTTTTGTGGAATTTGCAAGTGGACATTTCAAGCGCTTTGGGGCCAATGGCAGAAAAGGAAATATCTTCGTATAAAAACTAGAGAGAACCATTCTCAGAGACCACTTTGTGATGTGTTCGTTCCACTCACAGAGTTTAATCTTTCTTTTCATACAACAGTTTGGAAACAGTCTGTTTGTAAAGTCTGCAAGTGGATATTTGGACCTCTTTGAGGATTTCGTTTGAAACGGGATTTCTTCATCTAATGCTAGACAGAGGAATTCTCAGTAACTTCTTTGGTTTGCGTGTGTTCAACTCACAGAGTTGAACCTTCCTTTACACAGAGGAGATTTGAAAACCTCTTTTTGTGGAATTTGCAAGTGGACATTTCAAGCGCTTTGGGGCCAACGGTAGAAAAGGAAATATCTTCGAATACAAACTAGAGAGAATCATTCTCAGAAACCGCTTTGTGATGTGTGCAACCCACTCACAGGGTTTAAGCTTTCTTTTCATAAAACAGTTTGGAAACAGTCTGTTTGTAAAGTCTGCAAGTGGATATTTGGACCCCTTTGAGGATTTCGTTTTAAACGGGATTTCTTCATCTAATGCTAGACAGAAGAATTATCAGTAACTTCTTTTGGTTGCGTGTGTTCAACTCACAGAGTTGAACCTTCCTTTAGACAGAGCAGATTTGAAACCCACTTTTTGTGGGATTTGAAAGTGGACACTTCAAGCGCATTGGGGCCAATGGTAGAAAAGGAAATATCTTCGTATAAAAACTAGAGAGAATCATTCTCAGAAACCACTTTGGATGTGTGCGTTCCACTCACCTAGTTTAACCTTTCTTTTCATAGAACAGTTTGGAAACACTCTGTTTGTAACGTCTGCATGTGGATATTTGGACCTCTTTGAGGATTTCGTTGGAAATGGGATTTCTTCATCTAATGCTAGACAGAAGAATTCTCAGTAACTTCTTTGGGTTGCGTGTTTTCAACTCACAGAGTTGAACCCTCCTTTAGACAGAGCAGATTTGAAACCCTCTTTTTCTGGAATTTGCAAGTGGACATTTCAAGCGCTTTGAGGCCAACGGCAGAAAAGGAAATATCTTTGTATAAAAACTAGAGAGAATCATTCTCAGAAACCACTTTGTGATGTGTTCTTTCCACTCACAGAGTTTAACCTTTCTTTTCATAGAACAGTTTGGAAACACTCGGTTTGTAAAGCCTGCTAGTGGATATTTCGAACTCTTTGAGGATTTCGTTGGAAACGGGATTTCTTCATCTAATGCTAGACAGAAGAATTCTCAGAAACTCCTTTGGGTTGCGTGTGTTCAACTCACAGAGTTGAACCTTCCTTTATACAGAGCAGATTTGAAACCCTCTTTTTGTGGAATTTGCAAGTGGACATTTCAAGCGCTTTGGGGCCAACTGTAGAAAAGGAAATATCTTCGTATACAAACTAGAGAGAATCATTCTCAGAAACCGCTTTGTGATGTGTGCATCCCACTCACAGAGTTTAACATTTGTTTTCATAGAATAGTTTGGAAACAGTCTGTTTGTAAAGTCTACAAGTGGATATTTGGACCTCTTTGAGGATTTCGTTTTAAACGGGATTTTTTCATCTAATGCTAGACAGAAGAATTCTCAGTAACTTCTTTGTGTTGCATGTGTTCAACTCACAGAGTTGAACCTTCCTTTAGACAGAGCAGGTTTGAAACCCTCTTTTTGTGGAATTTGCAAGTGGACATTTCAAGGGCTTTGGGGCCAATGGCAGAAAAGGAAATATCTTCTTATAATAACTAGAGAGAATCATTCTCAGAAACCGCTTTGTGATGTGTGCATCCCACTCACCGAGTTTAACCTTTCTTTTCATAGAATAGTTTGGAAACAGTCTGTTTGTAAAGTCTACAAGTGGATGTTTGGACCTCTTTGAGGATTTCGTTGGAAACGGGATTTCTTCATCTAATGCTAGACAGAAGAATTCTCAGTAACTTCTTTGGGTTGCATGTGTTCAACTCACAGAGTTGAACCTTCCTTTAGACAGAGCAGAGTTGAAACCCTCTTTTTGTGGAATTTGCAAGTTTACACTTCAAGCGCTTTGGGGCCAACGGCAGAAAAGGAAATATCTTCGTATAAAAACTACAGAGAATCATTCCCAGAAACCACTTTGTGATGTGTTCGTTCCACTCACCGAGTTTAACCTTGCTTTTCATACAACAGTTTGGAAACACTCTGTTTGTAACGTCTGCAACTGGATATTTGGACCTCTTTGAGGATTTCGTTGTAAAAGGGATTTCTTCATCTAATGCTAGACAGAAGAATTCTCAGTAACTTCTTTGGGTTGCGTGTGTTCAACTCACAGAGTTGAACCTTCCTTTAGACAGAGCAGACTTGAAACCCTCTTTTTGTGGAATTTGCAAGTGGACATTTCAAGCGCTTTGGGGCCAAAGGCAGAAAAGGAAATATCTTCGTATAAAGACTGCAGACAATCATTCTCAGAAAGCACTTTGTGATGTATTCGTTCCACTCACAGAGTTGAACTTTTCTTTTCATAGAACAGTTTGGAAACACTCTGTTTGTAAAGTCTGCAAGTGGATATTTGGACCACTTTGAGGATTTCGTTGGAAACGGGATTTCTTCATCTAATGCTAGACAGAAGAATTCTCAGTAACCTCTTTGGGTTGCGTGTGTTCAGCTCACAGAGTTGAACCTTCCTTTAGACAGAGCAGATTTTAAACCCTCTTTTTGTCGAATTTGCAAGTGGGCATTTCAAGCGCTTTGGGGACAACTGTATAAAAGGAAATATCTTCGTATAAAAACTAGAGAGAATCATTCTCAGAAACCACTTTGTGATGTGTGCATTCCACTCACCGAGTTTAACCTTTCTTTTCATAGAACAGTTTGGAAATACTCTGTTTGTAAAGTCTGCAAGTGGATATTTGGACCTCTTTGAGGATTTCGTTGGAAACGGGATTTCATCATCTAATGCTAGACAGAAGAATTCTCAGTAACTTCTTTGGATTGCGTGGGTTCAACTCACAGAGTTCAACCTTCCTTTCGACAGAGCAGATTTGAAACCCTCTTTTTGTGGAATTTGCAGGTAGACATTTCAAGAGCTTTGGGGCCAACGGTAGAAAAGGAAATATCTTCGGATAAAAACTAGAAAGAATCATTCTCAGAAACCACTGTGTGATGTGTGCCTTCCACTCTCTCAGTTCAACATTTCTTTTCATAGAACAGTTTGGAAACACTCTGTTTGTAAAGTCTGCAAGTGGATATTTGGACTTCTTTGAGGATTTCTTGGGAAACGGGATTTCTTCATCTAATGCTAGACAGAAGAATTCTCAGTAACTTCTTTGGGTTGCGTGTGTTCAACTCACAGAGTTGAAACTTCCTTTAGACAGAGCAGATTTGAAACCCTCTTTTTGTGGAATTTGCAAGTGGACATTTCAAGCGTTTTGGGGCCAACGGTTGAAAAGGAAATATCTTCGTATAAAAACTAGAGAGAATCATTCTCAGAAACCACTTCATGATGTTTGCCTTCCACTCACAGAGTTTAACCTTTCCTTTCATAGAACAGTTTGGAAACACTCTCTTTGTAAAGTCTGCAAGTGGATATTTGGACCTCTTTGAGGATTTCGTTGTATACGGGATTTCTTCATCTAATGCTAGACAGAAGAATTCTCACTAAATTCTTTGGGTTGCATGTGTTCGACTCACAGAGTTGAACCTTCCTTTAGACAGAGCAGATTTGAAACCCTCTTTTTGTGGAATTTGCAAGTGAACATTTCAAGTGCTTTGGCGCCAACGGTAGAAAAGGAAATATCTTCGTATAAAAACTAGAGAGAATCATTCTCAGAAACCACTCGGTGATGTGTGCGTTCCACTCACAGAGTTTAACCTTTCTTTTCATATAACAGTATGGAAACACTCTGTTTGAAAAGTCTGCAAGTGGATATTTGGATCTCTTTGAGGATTTCGTTGGATACGGGATTTCTTCATCTAATGCTAGACAGAAGAATTCTCAGTAACTCCTTTGGGTTGCCCGTGTTCAACTCATAGGTTTGAACCTCCCTTTAGACAGAGCAGATTTGAAACCCTCTTTTTGTGGAATTTGCAGGTGGACATTTCAAGCGCTTTGGGGCCAACGCTAGAAAAGGAAATATCTTCGTTAAAAAACTAGAGAGAATCATTCTCAGAAACCACTTTGTGATGTGTGCTTTCCACTCACAGAGTTTAACCTTTCTTTTCATAGAACAGTTTGGAAACACTCTGTTTGTAAAGTCTGCAAGTGGATATTTGGACCTCTTTGAGGATTTCGTTGGAAACGGGATTTCTTCATCTAATGCTAGACAGAAGAATTTTCAGTAAATTCTTTTGGTTGCGTGTGTTCTACTCACAGAGTTGAACCTTCCTTTAGACAGAGCAGATTTGAAACCCTCTTGTTGTGGAATTTGCAAGTGGACATTTCAAGCGCTTTGGGGCCAACGTTAGAAAAGGAAATATCTTCGTATGCAAACTAGAGAGAATCATTCTAAGAAACTGCTTTGTGATGTGTGCGTTCCACTCACAGAGTTTAACCTTTCTTTTCATAGAACAGTTTGGAAACACTCTGTTTGTAAAGACAGCAAGTGGATATTTGGACCTCTCTGAGGATTTCGTTAGAAACGGGATTTCTTCGTCTAATGATAGACAGAAGAATTCTCAGTAACTTCTTTGGGTTGCGTGTGTTCAACTCACAGAGTTGAACCTTCCTTTAGACAGAGCAGATTTGAAACCCTCTTTTTGCGGAATTTGCAAGTGGACATTTCAAGAGCTTTGGGGCCAACTTTAGAAAAGAAACATCTTCGTATAAAAACTAGAGAGAATCATTCTCAGAAACCACTTTGTTATGTGCGTGTTCCACTCACCGAGTTTAACCTTTGTTTTCATAGAACAGTTTGGAAACACTCTGGTTGAAAAGTCTCCAAGGGGATATTTGGACCTCTTTGAGGATTTCGTTGGATACGGGATTTCTTCATCTAATGCTAGACAGAAGAATTCTCAGTAACTTCTTTGGGTTGCGTGTGTTCAACTCACAGAGTTGAACCTTCCTTTAGACAGAGCAGATTTGAAACCCACTTTTTGTGGGATTTGAAAGTGGACATTTCAAGCGCATTGGGGCCAACGGTAGAAAAGGAAATATCTTCGTATAAAAACTAGAGAGAATCATTCTCAGAAACCACTTTGGATGTGTGTGTTCCACTCACCTAGTTTAACCTTTCTTTTCATAGAACAGTTTGGAAACACTCTGTTTGTAAGGTCTCCAAGTGGATATTTGGACCTCTTTGGGATTTCGTTGGAAACGGGATTTCTTCATCTAATGCTAGACAGAAGAATTCTCAGAAACTTCTTTGGGTTGCGTGTGTTCAACTCACAGAGTTGAACCTTCCTTTAGACAGAGCAGATTTGAAACCCTCTTTTTGTGGAATTTGCAAGTTGACATTTCAAGCACTTTGTGGCCAACGGCAGAAAAGGAAATATCGTCGTATAAAAACTACAGAGAATCATTCTCAGAAACCACTTCGTGAAGTGTTCGTTCCACTCACTGAGTTTAACCTTTCTTTTCATAGAACAGTTTGGAAACACTCTGATTGTAAAGTCTGAAAGTGGATAATTGGACCTTTTTGAGGATTTCGTTGGAAACGGGATTTCTTCATCTAATGCTAGACAGAAGAATTCTCAGTAACTTTTTTGGGCTGCGTGTGTTCAACTCACAGAGATGAACCTTCCTTTAGACAGAGCAGATTTGAAACCCTCTTTTTGTGGAATTTGCAATTGGACATTTCAAGCGCTTTGGGGCCAATGGCAGAAAAGTAAATATCTTCGTATAAAAACTAGAGAGAATCATTCTCAGAAACTGCTTTGTGATGTGTGCATCCCACTCACAGAGTTTAACCTTTCTTTTCATAGAACAGTTTGGAAGGAGTCTGTTTGTAAAGTCTGCAAGTGGATATTTGGACCTCTTTGAGGATTTCGTTTTAAACGGGATTTCTTCATCTAATGCTAGACAGAAGAATTATCAGTAACTTCTTTTGGTTGCGTGTGTTCAACTCACAGAGTTGAACCTTCCTTTAGACAGAGCAGATTTGAAACCCTCTTTTTGTGGGATTTGAAAGTGGACATTTCAAGCGCATTGGGGCCAACGGTAGAAAAGGAAATATCTTCGTATAAAAACTAGAGAGAATCATTCTCAGAAACCACTTTGGATGTGTGCGTTCCACTCACCTAGTTTAACCTTTCTTTTCATAGAACAGTTTGGAAACACTCTGTTTGTAAGGGCTCCAAGTGCATATTTGAACCTCTTTGGGATTTCATTGGAAATGGGATTTCTTCATCTAATGCTAGACAGAAGAATTCTCAGAAACTTCTTTGGGTTGCCTGTGTTCAACTCACAGAGTTGAACCTTCCTTTAGACAGAGCAGATTTGAAACCCTCTTTTTGTGGAATTTGCAAGTTGAGATTTCAAGCGCTTTGGGGCCAACGGCAGAAAAGGAAATATCTTCGTATAAAAACTACAGAGAATCATTCTCAGAAACCACTTCGTGAAGTGTTCGTTCCACTCACTGAGTTTAAACTTTCTTTTCATAGAACAGTTTGGAAACACTCTGATTGTAAAGTTTGCAAGTGGATAATTGGACCTTTTTGAGGATTTTGTTGGAAACGGGATTTCTTCATCTAATGCTAGACAGAAGAATTCTCAGTAACTTCTTTGGGTTGCGTGTGTTCAACTCACAGAGATGAAACTTCCTTTAGACAGAGCAGATTTGAAACCCTCTTTTTGTGGAATTTGCAATTGGACATTTCAAGCGCTCTGGGGCCAATGGCAGAAAAGGAAATATCTTTGTATAAAAACTAGAGAGAATCATTGTCAGAAACCACATTGTGATGTGTTCGTTCTACTCACAGAGTTTAACCTTTCTTTTCATAAAACAGTTTGGAAACAGTCTGTTTGTAAAGTCTGCAAGTGGATATTTGGAGCTCTTTGAGGATTTCGTTGGAAACGGGATTTCTTCATCTAATGCTAGACTGAAGAATTCTCAGTAACTTCTTTGGTTTGCGTGTGTTCAACTCACAGAGTTGAACCTTCCTTTAGACAGAGCAGATTTGAAACCCTCTTTTTGTGGAATTTGCAAGTGGACATTTCAAGGGCTTTGGGGCCAACGGTAGAAAAGGAAATATCTTCGTATACAAATTACAGAGAATCATTCTCAGAAACCGCTTTGTGATCTGTGCATCCCACTCACAGAGTTTAACCTTTGTTTTCATAGAATAGTTTGGAAACAGTCTGTTTGTAAAGTCTACAAGTGGATATTTGGACCTCTTTGAGGATTTCTTTTTAAACGGGATTTTTTCATCTAATGCTAGACAGAAGAATTCTCAGTAACTTCTTTGTGTTGCATGTGTTCAACTCACAGAGTTGAACCTTCCTTTAGACAGAGCAGATTTGAAAGCCTCTTTTTGTGGAATTTGCAAGTGGACATTTCAAGGTCTTTGGGGCCAATGGCAGAAAAGGAAATATCTTCGTATAAAAACAAGAGAGAATCATTCTCAGAGACCACTTTGTGATGTTTTCGTTCCACTCACAGAGTTTAACCTTTCTTTTCATAGAACAGTTTGGAAACACTCTGTTTGTAAAGTCTGCAAGTGGATATTTGGACCTCTTTGAGGATTTAGTTGGAAACGGGATTTCTTCATCTAATGCTAGACAGAAGAATTCTCAGTAACTTCCTTGGTTTGCGTGTGTTCTACTCACAGAGTTGAACCTTCCTTTACACAGAGGAGATTGGAAACCTCTTTTTGTGCAATTTGCATGTGGATATTTCAAGCGCTTTGGGGCTAACGGTAGAAAAGGAAATATCTTCGTATACAAACTAGAGAGAATCATTCTCAGAAACCCCTTTGTGATGTGTGCATCCCACTCACAGTGTTTAACCTTTCTTTTCATAAAACATTTTGGACGCAGTCTGTTTGTAAAGTCTGCAAGTGGATATTTGGACCTCTTTGAGGGTTTCATTTTAAACGGGGTTTCTTCATCTAATGCTAGACAGAAGAATTCTCAGTAACTTCTTCTGGTTGCGTGTGTTCAACTCACAGAGTTGAACCTTCCTTTAGACAGAGCAGATTTGAAACCCTCTTTATGTGGAATTTGCAAGTGGACATTTCAACAGCATTGGGGCCAACGGTAGAAAAGGAAATATCTTCATATAAAAACTAGAGAGAATCATTCTCTGAAACCACATTGTGATGTGTGAGTTCCACTCACCTAGTTTAACCTTTCTTTTCATAGAACAGTTTGGAAACACTCTGTTTGTAAAGTCTGGAAGTGGTTATTTGGAGCTCTTTGAGGATTTTGTTGGAAACGGGATTTCTTCATCTAATGCTAGAC
Source organism: Gorilla gorilla gorilla (assembly GCF_029281585.2). Taxonomy (NCBI): domain Eukaryota; kingdom Metazoa; phylum Chordata; class Mammalia; order Primates; family Hominidae; genus Gorilla; species Gorilla gorilla. Next base: position 77,606,230 of record NC_073231.2, on the reverse strand, counting down.
AGAAGAATTCTCAGTAACTTCTTTGGTTTGCATGTGTTCAACTCACAGAGTTGAACCTTCCCTTAGACAGAGCAGATTTGAAACCCTCTTTTTGTGGAATTTGCAAGTGGACATTTCAAGCGCTTTGGGGCCAACAGTAGAAAAGGAAATATCTTCGTACACAAACTAGAGAGAATCATTCTCAGAAACCGCTTTGTGATGTGTGCATCCCACTCACAGAGTTTAACCTTTGTTTTCATGGAATATTTTGGAGACAGTCTGTTTGTTAATTCTACAAGTGGATATTTGGACCTCTTTGAGGATTTCGTATTAAACGGGATTGTTTCATCTAATGCTAGACAGAAGAATTCTCAGTAACTTCTTTGTGTTGCATGTGTTCAACTCACAGAGTTGAACCTTCCTTTAGACAGAGCAGATTTGAAACCCTCTTTTTTGTGGAATTTGCAAGTGGGCATTTCAAGCGATTTGAGGCCAACGGCAGAAAAGGAAATATCTTCGTATAAAAACTAGAGAGAATCATTCTCAGAAACCCCTTTGTAATGAGTGCGTTCCACTCACAGAGTTTAACCTTTCTTTTCATAGAACAGTTTGGAAACACTCTGTTTGTAAAGCCTGCTAGTGGATATTTGGACCTCTTTGAGGATTTCGTGGGAAACGGGATTTCTTCATCTAATGCTAGACAGAAGAATTCTCAGTAACTTCTTTGGTTTGTGTGTGTTCTACTCACAGAGATGAACTTTCCTTTACACAGAGGAGATTTGAAACCTCTTTTTGTGGAATTTGCAAGTGGACATTTCAAGCGCTTTGTGGCCAACAGTAGAAAAGGAAATATCTTCGTATACAAACTAGAGAGAATCATTCTCAGAAACCACTTTGTGATGTGTGCGTTCCACTCACCGAGTTGAACCTTTCTTTTCGTAGAACAGTTTGGAAACACTCTGTTTGTAAAGTCTGCAAGTGGATATTTGGACCTCTTTGGGGATTTCATTGGAAACGGGATTTCTTTATCTAATGCTAGACAGAAGATTTCTCAGTAACTTCTTTGGGTTGCGTGTGTTCAACTCAGAGACTTGAACCTTCCTTTAGACAGAGCAGAGTTGAAACCCTCTTTTTGTGGAATTTGCAAGTTGACATTTCAAGCGCTTTGGGGCCAACGGCAGAAAAGGAAATATCTCCGTATAAAAACTAAAGAGAATCATTCTCAGAAACCATTTGCTGATGTGCTCGTTCCACTCACTGAGTTTAACCTTTCTTTTCATAGAAGAGTTTGGAAACACTCTGTTTGTAAAGTCTGCTAGTGGATATTTGGACCTCTTTGAGGATTTCGTTGGAAACGGGATTTCTTCATCTAATGCTAGACAGAAGAATTCTCAGTAACTTCTTCTGATTGCGTGTGTTCAACTCACAGAGATGAACCTTCCTTTAGACAGAGCAGATTTGAAACCCTCTTTTTGTGGAATTTGCAAGTGGACATTTCAAGCGCTATTGGGCCAATGGCAGAAAAGGAAATATCGTCGTATAAAAACTAGAGAGAATCATTCTCAGAAACTGCTTTGTGATGAGTGCATCCCACTCACAGAGTTTAAACTTTCTTTTCATAGAACAGTTTGGAAACAGTCTGTTTGTAAATTCTGCAAGTGGATATTTGGACCTCTTTGAGTATTTCGTTTTAAACGGGATTTCTTCATCTAATGCTAGACAGAAGAATTCTCAGTAAGTTTTTTGGGTTGCGTGTGTTCAACTCACAGAGATGAACCTTCCTTTAGACAGAGCAGATTTGAAACCCTCTTTTTGTGGAATTTGCAAGTGGACATTTCAAGCGCTTTGGGGCCAATGGCAGAAAAGGAAATATCTTCGTATAAAAACTAGAGAGAATCATTCTCAGAGACCACTTTGTGATGTGTTCGTTCCACTCACAGACGTTAACCTTTCTTTTCATGCAACAGTTTGGAAACAGTCTGTTTGTAAAGTCTGCAAGTGGATGTTTGGAGCTCTTTGAGGATTTTGTTGGAAAGGGGATTTCTTCATCTAATGCTAGACTGAAGAATTCTCAGTAACTTCTATGGTTTGCGTGTGTTCAACTCACAGAGTTGAACCTTCCTTCAGACAGAGCAGATTTGAAACCCTCTTTTTGTGGAATTTGCAAGTGGACATTTCAAGCGCTTTGGGGCCAACGGTAGAAAAGGAAATATCTTCGTATACAAACTAGAGAGAATCATTCTCAGAAACCGCTTTGTGATGTGTGCATCCCACTCACAGAGTTTAACCTTTGTTTTCATAGAATAGTTTGGAAACAGTCTGTTTGTGAAGTCTACAAGTGGATATTTGGACCTCTTTGAGGATTTCGTTTTAAACGGGATTTTTTCATCTAATGCTAGAAAGAAGAATTATCAGTAACTTCTTTGTGTTGCATGTGTTCAACTTACAGAGTTGAACCTTCCTTTAGACAGAGCAGATTTGAAACCCTCTTTTTGTGGAATTTGCAAGTGGACATTTCAAGCGCTTTTGGGCCAGCGTTATAAAAGGAAATATCTTCGTATACAAACTAGAGAGAACCATTTTCAGAAACCGCTTTGTGATGTGTGCATCCCACTCACAGAGTTTAACCTTTCTGTTCATAGAACAGTTTGGAAACACTCTGTTTGTAAAGTTTGCAAGTGGATATTTGGACCTTTTTGAGGATTTCGTTGGAAACGGGATTTCTTCATCTAATGCCAGACAGAAGAATTCTCAGTAACTTGTTTGGGTTGCGTGTGTTCAACTCACAGAGATGAACCTTCCTTTAGACAGAGCAGATTTGAAACCCTCTTTATGTGGAATTTGCAAGTGGACATTTCAAGCGCTTTGGGGCCAACGGTAGAAAAGGAAATATCTTCGTATACAAACTAGAGAGAATCATTCTCAGAAACCGCTTTGAGATGTGTGCATCCCACTCACAGAGTTTAACCTTTGTTTTCATAGAATAGTTTGGAAACAGTCTGTTTGTAAAGTCTACAATTGGATATTTGGACCTCTTTGAGGATTTCGTATTAAACGGGATTTTTTCATCTAATGCTAGACAGAAGAATTCTCAGTAACTTCTTTGTGTTGCATGTGTTCAACTCACAGAGTTGAACCTTCCTTTAGACAGAGCAGATTTGAAACCCTCTTTTTGTGGAATTTGCAAGTGGACATTTCAAGCGCTTTGGGGCCAACGGTAGAAAAGGAAACATCTTCGTATAAAAACTAGAGAGAATCATTCTCAGAAACCACTTTGTGATGGGTGCGTTCCACTCACCGAGTTTAACCTTTCTTTTCATAGAACAGTTTGGAAACACTCTGTTTGTAACGTCTGCATGTGGATATTTGGACCTCTTTGAGGATTTCGTTGGAATTGGGATTTCTTCATCTAATGCTAGACAGAAGAATTCTCAGTAACTTCTTTGGGTTGCGTGTTTTCAACTCACAGAGTTGAACCTTCCTTTACACAGAGCAGATTTGAAACCCTCTTTTTGTGGAATTTGCAAGTGGACATTTCAAGCGCTTTGAGGCCAACGGCAGAAAAGGAAATATCTTTGTATAAAAACTAGAGAGAATCATTCTCAGAAACCACTTTGTGATGTGTTCTTTCCACTCACAGAGTTTAACCTTTCTTTTCATAGAACAGTTTGGAAACACTCTGTTTGTAAAGCCTGCTAGTGGATATTTGGAGCTCTTTGAGGATTTCGTTGGAAACGGGAATTCTTCATCTAATGCTAGACAGAAGAATTCTCAGAAACTTCTTTGGGTTGCGTGTGTTCAACTCACAGAGTTGAACCTTCCTTTATACAGAGCAGATTTGAAACCCTCTTTTTGTGGAATTTGCAAGTGCACATTTCAAGCGCTTTGGGGCCAACTGTAGAAAAGGAAATATCTTCGTATACAAACTAGAGAGAATCATTCTCAGAAACCGCTTTGTGATGTGTGCATCCCACTCACAGAGTTTAACATTTGTTTTCATAGAATAGTTTGGAAACAGTCTGTTTGTAAAGTCTACAAGTGGATATTTGGACCTCTTTGAGGATTTCGTTTTAAACGGGATTTTTTCATCTAATGCTAGACTGAAGAATTCTCAGTAACTTCTTTGTGTTGCATGTGTTCAACTCACAGAGTTGAACCTTCCTTTAGACAGAGCAGATTTGAAACCCTCTTTTTGTGGAATTTGCAAGTGGACATTTCAAGGGCTTTGGGGCCAATGGCAGAAAAGGAAATATCTTCGTATAAAAACTAGAGAGAATCATTCTCAGAAACCGCTTTGTGATGTGTGTATCCCACTCACAGAGTTTAACCTTTCTTTTCATAGAACAGTTTGGAAGCAGTCTGTTTGTAAAGTCTGCAAGTGGATATTTGGACCTCTTTGAGGATTTCGTTTTAAACGGGATTTCTTCATCTAATGCTAGACAGAAGAATTCTCAGTAACTTCTTTGGGTTGCGTGTGTTCAACTCACCGAGTTGAACCTTCCTTTACACAGAGCAGATTTGAAACCCTCTTTTTGTGGAATTTGCAAGTTGACATTTCAAGCGCTTTGGGGCCAACGGCAGAAAAGGAAATATCTTCGTATACAAACTAGAGAGAATCATTCTCAGAAACCGCTTTGTGATGTGTGCATCCCACTCACAGAGTTTAACCTTTGTTTTCATAGAATAGTTTGGAAACAGTCTGTTTGTGAAGTCTACAAGTGGATATTTGGACCTCTTTGAGGATTTCGTTTTAAACGGGATTTTTTCATCTAATGCCAGACAGAAGAATTATCAGTAACTTCTTTGTGTTGCATGTGTTCAACTTACAGAGTTGAACCTTCCTTTAGACAGAGCAGATTTGAAACCCTCTTTTTGTGGAATTTGCAAGTGGACATTTCAAGGGCTTTTGGGCAAACAGTAAAAAAGGAAATATCTTCGTATAAAAACTAGAGAGAATCACTCTCAGAAACCACTTTGTGATGTGTTCGTTCCACTCACAGAGGTTAACCTTTCTTTTCATAGAACAGTTTGGAAACACTCTGTTTGTAAAGCCTGCAAGTGGATATTTCGAACTCTTTGAGGATTTCGTTGGAAACGGGATTTCTTCATCTAATGCTAGACAGAAGAAATCTCAGTAAGTTCTTTGGGTTGCGTGTGTTCAACTCACAGAGATGAACCTTCCTTTAGACAGAGCAGATTTGAAACCCTCTTTTTGTGGAATTTGCAAGTGGACATTTCAAGAGCTTTGGGGCCAATGGCAGAAAAGGAAATATCTTCTTATAAAAACTAGAGAGAATCATTCTCAGAAACTGCTTTGTGATGTGTGCATCCCACTCACACAGTTTAACCTTTCTTTTCATAGAACAGTTTGGAAACAGTCTGTTTGTAAATTCTGCAAGTGGATATTTGGACCTCTTTGAGGATTTCGTTTTAAACGGGATTTCTTCATCTAATGCTAGACAGAAGAATTCTCAGTAACTTCTTTGGTTTGCGTGTGTTCAACTCACAGAGTTGAACCTTCCTTTAGACAGAGCAGATTTGAAACCCTCTTTTTGTGGAATTTTCAAGTGGACATTTCAAGCGCATTTGGGCCAGCGTTAGAAAAGGAAATATCTTCGTATACAAACTAGAGAGAACCATTTTCAGAAACCGCTTTGTGATGTGTGCATCCCACTCACAGAGTTTAACCTTTCTTTTCATAGAACAGTTTGGAAGCAGTCTGTTTGTAAAGTCTGCAAGTGGATATTTGGACCTCTTTGAGGATTTCGTTTTAAATGGGATTTCTTCATCTAATGCTAGAGAGAAGAATTCTCAGTAACTTCTTTGGGTTGCGTGTGTTCAACTCACAGAGTTGAACCTTCCTTTAGACAGAGCAGATTTGAAACCCTCTTTTTGTGGAATTTGCAAGTGGACATTTCAAGCGCTTTGGGGCCAACGGTAGAAAAGGAAATATCTTCGTATACAAACTAGAGAGAATCATTCTCAGAAACCGCTTTGTGATGTGTGCATCCCACTCACAGAGTTTAACCTTTGTTTTCATAGAATAGTTTGGAAACAGTCTGTTTGTGAAGTCTACAAGTGGATATTTGGACCTCTTTGAGGATTTCGTTTTAAACGGGATTTTTTCATCTAATGCCAGGCAGAAGAATTATCAGTAACTTCTTTGTGTTGCATGTGTTCAACTTACAGAGTTGAACCTTCCTTTAGACAGAGCAGATTTGAAACCCTCTTTTTGTGGAATTTGCAAGTGGACATTTCAAGCGCTTTTGGGCCAACAGTAAAAAAGGAAATATCTTCGTATAAAAACTAGAGAGAATCACTCTCAGAAACCACTTTGTGATTTGTTCGTTCCACTCACAGAGGTTATCCTTTCTTTTCATAGAACAGTTTGGAAACTCTCTGTTTGTAAAGCCTGCAAGTGGATATTTAGAACTCTTTGAGGATTTCGTTGGAAACGGGATTTCTTCATCTAATGCTAGACAGAAGAATTCTCAGTAAGTTCTTTGGGTTGCGTATGTTCAACTCACAGAGATGAACCTTCCTTTAGACCGAGCAGATTTGAAACCCTCTTTTTGTGGAATTTGCAAGTGGACATTTCAAGAGATTTGGGGCCAATGGCAGAAAAGGAAATATTTTCTTATAAAAACCAGAGAGAATCATTCTCAGAAACTGCTTTGTGATGTGTGCATCCCACTCACACAGTTTAACCTTTCTTTTCATAGAATAGTTTGGAAACAGTCTGTTTGTAAATTCTGCAAGTGGATATTTGGACCTCTTTGAGGATTTCGTTTTAAACGGGATTTCTTCATCTAATGCTAGACAGAAGAATTCTCAGTAACTTCTTCTGGTTGCGTGTGTTCAACTCACCGAGTTGAACCTTCCTTTAGACAGAGCAGATTTGAAACCCTCTTTTTCTGGAATTTGCAAGTGCACATTTCAAGCGCTTTGGGGCCAATGGCAGAAAAGGAAATATCTTCGTATGCAAACTAGAGAGAATCATTCTCAGAAACCGCTTTGTGATGTGTGCATCCAACTCACAGAGTTTAACATTTGTTTTCATAGAATAGTTTGGAAACAGTCTGTTTGTAAAGTCTACAAGTGGATATTTGGACCTCTTTGAGGATTTCGTTTTAAACGGGATTTTTTCATCTAATGCTAGACAGAAGAATTCTCAGTAACTTCTTTGTGTTGCGTGTGTTCAACTCACAGAGTTGAACCTTCCTTTAGACAGAGCAGATTTGAAACCCTCTTTTTGTGGAATTTGCAAGTGGACATTTCAAGGGCTTTGGGGCCAATGGCAGAAAAGGAAATATCTTCGTATAAAAACTAGAGAGAATCATTCTCAGAAACCGCTTTGTGATGTGTGCATCCCACTCACAGAGTTTAACCTTTCTTTTCATAGAACAGTTTGGAAGCAGTCTGTTTGTAAAGTCTGCAAGTGGATATTTGGACCTCTTTGAGGATTTCATTTTAAACGGGATTTCTTCATCTAATGCTAGACAGAAGAATTCTCTGTAACTTCTTCTGGTTGCGTGTGTTCAACTCACCGAGTTGAACCTTCCTTTAGACAGAGCAGATTTGAAACCCTCTTTTTGTGGAATTTGCAAGTGGACATTTCAAGCCCTTTGGGGCCAATGGCAGAAAAGGAAATATCTTCGTATAAAAACTAGAGAGAATCATTCTCAGAGACCACTTTGTGATGTGTTCGTTCCACTCACAGACATTAACCTTTCTTTTCATAAAACAGTTTGGAAACAGTCTGTTTGTAAAGTCTGCAAGTGGATATTTGGAGCTCTTTGAGGATTTTGTTGGAAACGGGATTTCTTCATCTAATGCTAGACTGAAGAATTCTCAGTAACTTCTATGGTTTGCGTGTGTTCAACTCACAGAGTTGAACCTTCCTTCAGACAGAGCAGACTTGAAACCCTCTTTTTGTGGAATTTGCAAGTGGACATTTCAAGCGCTTTGGGGCCAACGGTAGAAAAGGAAATATCTTCGTATTCAAACTAGAGAGAATCATTCTCAGAAACCGCTTTGTGATGTGTGCATCCCACTCACAGAGTTTAACCTTTGTTTTCATAGAATAGTTTGGAAACAGTCTGTTTGTGAAGTCTACAAGTGGATATTTGGACCTCTTTGAGGATTTCGTTTTAAACGGGATTTTTTCATCTAATGCCAGACAGAAGAATTATCAGTAACTTCTTTGTGTTGCATGTGTTCAACTTACAGAGTTGAACCTTCCTTTAGACAGAGCAGATTTGAAACCCTCTTTTTGTGGAATTTGCAAGTGGCCATTTCAAGCGCTTTTGGGCCAACAGTAAAAAAGGAAATATCTTCGTATAAAAACTAGAGAGAATCATTCTCAGAAACCACTTTGTGATGTGTGCGTTCCACTCACCTAGTTTAACCTTTCTTTTCATAGAACAGTTTGGAAACACTCTGCTTGTAAAGTCTGCAAGTGGATATTTGGAGCTCTTTGGGGATTTCTTTGGAAAGGGGATATCTTCATCTAATGCTAGACAGAAGAATTCTCAGTAACTTCTTTGGGTTGCGTGTTTTCAACTGACAGAGTTGAACCTTCCTTTAGACAGAGCAGATTTGAAACCCTCTTTTTGTGGAATTTGCAAGCGGACATTTCAAGCGCTTTGAGGCCAACGGCAGAAAAGAAAATATCTTTGTATAAAAACTAGAGAGAATCATTCTCAGAAACCACTTTGTGATGTGTTCGTTCCACTCACAGAGTTTAACCTTTCTTTTCATAGAACAGTTTGGAAACACTCTGTTTGTAAAGTCTGCAAGTGGATATTTGGAGCTCTTTGAGGATTTCGTTGGAAACGGGATTTCTTCATGTAATGCTAGACAGAAGAATTCTCAGTAACTTCTTTGGTTTTCGTGTGTTCTACTCACAGAGTTGAACCTTCCTTTACACAGAGGAGATTTGAAACCTCTTTTTGTGGAATTTGCAAGTGGACATTTCAAGCACTTTGGGGCCAACAGTAGAAAAGGAAATATCTTCGTATACAAACTAGAGAGAATCATTCTCAGAAACCGCTTTGTGATGTGTACATCCCACTCACAGAGTTTAACCTTTCTTTTCATAGAACAGTTTGGAAGCAGTCTGTTTGTAACGTCTGCAAGTGGATATTTGGACCTCTTTGAGGATTTCGTTTTAAACGGGATTTCTTCATCTAATGCTAGACAGAAGAATTCTCAGTATCTTTTTCTGGTTGCGTGTGTTCAACTCACAGAGTTGAACATTCCTTTAGACAGAGCAGATTTGAAACCCTCTTTTTGTGGAATTTGCAAGTGGACATTTCAAGCGCTTTGGGGCCAACGGTAGAAAAGGAAATATCTTCGTATAAAAACTACAGAGAATCATTCTCAGAAACCACTTTGTGATGTGTGCATTCCACTCACCTAGTTTAACCTTTCTTTTCATAGAACAGTTTGGAAACACTCTGTTTGTAAAGTCTGCAAGTGGATATTTGGACCTCTTTGGGGATTTCATTGGAAAGGGGATTTCTTCATCTAATGATAGACAGAAGATTTCTCAGTAACTTCCTTGGGTTGCGTGTGTTCAACTCACAGACCTGAACCTTCCTTTAGACAGAGCAGATTTGAAACCCTCTTTTTGTGGAATTTGCAAGTGGACATTTCAAGCGAATTGGGACCAACGGTAGAAAAGGAAATATCTTCGTATAAAAACTAGAGAGAATCATTCTCAGAAACCACTTTGTGACGTGTGCGTTCCACTCACCGAGTTTAACCTTTCTTTTCATAGAACACTTTGGAAACAGTCTGTTTGTAAAGTCTGCAAGTGGATATTTGGAGCTCTTTGAGGATTTCGTTGGATACGGGATTTCTTCATCTAATGCTACACTGAAGAATTCTCAGTAACTTCTTTGGGTTGCGTGTGTTCAACTCACAGAGTTGAACCTCCCTTTAGACAGAGCAGATTTGAAAACCTCTTTTTGTGGAATTTGCAAGTGGACATTTCAAGCGCTTTGCTGCCAACGGTAGAAAAGGAAATATCTTCGTATACAAACTAGAGAGAATCATTCTCAGAAACCGCTTTGTGATGTGTGCATCCCACTCACAGAGTTTAACCTTTCTTTTCATAGAGCATTTTGGAAACAGTCTGTTTGTAAAGTCTGCAAGTGGATATGTGGACTTCTGAGGATTTCGTTTTAAACGGGATTTTTTCATCTAATGCTAGACAGAAGAATTCTCAGTAACTCCTTTGGGTTGCGTGTGTTCAACTCACAGAGTTGAACCTTAATTTAGACAGAGCAGATTTGAAACCCTCTTTTTCTGGAATTTGCAAGTGGACATTTCAAGCGAATTGGGACCAACGGTAGAAAAGGAAATATCTTCGTATAAAAACTACAGAGAATCATTCTCAGTAACCAGTTTGTGATGTGTCCGTTCCACTCACCGAGTTTAACCATTTTTTTCATAGAACAGTTTGGAAACACTCTGTTTGTAATGTCTGAAAGTGGATATTTGGACCTCTTTGAGGATTTCGTTGGAAATGGGATTTCTTCATCTAATGCTAGACAGAAGAATTCTCAGTAACTTCTTTTGGTTGCGTGTGTTCAACTCACCGTGTTGAACCTCCCTTTAGACAGAGCAGATTTGAAACCCTCTTTTTGTGGAATTTGCAAGTGGGCATTTCAAGCGCTTTGGGGCTAAAGGCAGAAAAGGAAATATCTTCGTATAAAAGCTAGAGAGAATCATTCTCAGAAACCACTTTGTGATGTTTTCGTTCCACTCACCGAGTTGAACCTTTCTTTTCATAGAACAGTTTTGAAACACTCTGTTTGTAAAGTCTGCAAGTAGATATTTGGAACTCTTTGAGGATTTCGTTGGAAACGGGATTTCCTCATCTAATGCTAGACAGAAGAATTCTCAGAAACTTCTTTGGGTTGCGTGTGTTCAACTCACAGAGTTGAACCTTCCTTTATACAGAGCAGATTTGAAACCCTCTTTTTGTGGAATTTGCAAGTGCACATTTCAAGCGCTTTGGGGCCAACTGTAGAAAAGGAAATATCTTCGTATACAAACTAGAGAGAATCATTCTCAGAAACCGCTTTGTGATGTGTGCATCCCACTCACAGAGTTTAACATTTGTTTTCATAGAATAGTTTGGAAACAGTCTGTTTGTAAAGTCTACAAGTGGATATTTGGACCTCTTTGAGGATTTCGTTTTCAACGGGATTTTTTCATCTAATGCTAGACTGAAGAATTCTCAGTAACTTCTTTGTGTTGCATGTGTTCAACTCACAGAGTTGAACCTTCCTTTAGACAGAGCAGATTTGAAACCCTCTTTTTGTGGAATTTGCAAGTGGACATTTCAAGGGCTTTGGGGCCAATGGCAGAAAAGGAAATATCTTCGTATAAAAACTAGAGAGAATCATTCTCAGAAACCGCTTTGTGATGTGTGTATCCCACTCACAGAGTTTAACCTTTCTTTTCATAGAACAGTTTGGAAGCAGTCTGTTTGTAAAGTCTGCAAGTGGATATTTGGACCTCTTTGAGGATTTCGTTTTAAACGGGATTTCTTCATCTAATGCTAGACAGAAGAATTCTCAGTAACTTCTTTGGGTTGCGTGTGTTCAACTCACCGAGTTGAACCTTCCTTTACACAGAGCAGATTTGAAACCCTCTTTTTGTGGAATTTGCAAGTTGACATTTCAAGCGCTTTGGGGCCAACGGCAGAAAAGGAAATATCTTCGTATACAAACTAGAGAGAATCATTCTCAGAAACCGCTTTGTGATGTGTGCATCCCACTCACAGAGTTTAACCTTTGTTTTCATAGAATAGTTTGGAAACAGTCTGTTTGTGAAGTCTACAAGTGGATATTTGGACCTCTTTGAGGATTTCGTTTTAAACGGGATTTTTTCATCTAATGCCAGACAGAAGAATTATCAGTAACTTCTTTGTGTTGCATGTGTTCAACTTACAGAGTTGAACCTTCCTTTAGACAGAGCAGATTTGAAACCCTCTTTTTGTGGAATTTGCAAGTGGACATTTCAAGGGCTTTTGGGCAAACAGTAAAAAAGGAAATATCTTCGTATAAAAACTAGAGAGAATCACTCTCAGAAACCACTTTGTGATGTGTTCGTTCCACTCACAGAGGTTAACCTTTCTTTTCATAGAACAGTTTGGAAACACTCTGTTTGTAAAGCCTGCAAGTGGATATTTCGAACTCTTTGAGGATTTCGTTGGAAACGGGATTTCTTCATCTAATGCTAGACAGAAGAAATCTCAGTAAGTTCTTTGGGTTGCGTGTGTTCAACTCACAGAGATGAACCTTCCTTTAGACAGAGCAGATTTGAAACCCTCTTTTTGTGGAATTTGCAAGTGGACATTTCAAGAGCTTTGGGGCCAATGGCAGAAAAGGAAATATCTTCTTATAAAAACTAGAGAGAATCATTCTCAGAAACTGCTTTGTGATGTGTGCATCCCACTCACACAGTTTAACCTTTCTTTTCATAGAACAGTTTGGAAACAGTCTGTTTGTAAATTCTGCAAGTGGATATTTGGACCTCTTTGAGGATTTCGTTTTAAACGGGATTTCTTCATCTAATGCTAGACAGAAGAATTCTCAGTAACTTCTTTGGTTTGCGTGTGTTCAACTCACAGAGTTGAACCTTCCTTTAGACAGAGCAGATTTGAAACCCTCTTTTTGTGGAATTTTCAAGTGGACATTTCAAGCGCATTTGGGCCAGCGTTAGAAAAGGAAATATCTTCGTATACAAACTAGAGAGAACCATTTTCAGAAACCGCTTTGTGATGTGTGCATCCCACTCACAGAGTTTAACCTTTCTTTTCATAGAACAGTTTGGAAGCAGTCTGTTTGTAAAGTCTGCAAGTGGATATTTGGACCTCTTTGAGGATTTCGTTTTAAATGGGATTTCTTCATCTAATGCTAGAGAGAAGAATTCTCAGTAACTTCTTTGGGTTGCGTGTGTTCAACTCACAGAGTTGAACCTTCCTTTAGACAGAACAGATTTGAAACCCTCTTTTTGTGGAATTTGCAAGTGGACATTTCAAGCGCTTTGGGGCCAACGGTAGAAAAGGAAATATCTTCGTATACAAACTAGAGAGAATCATTCTCAGAAACCGCTTTGTGATGTGTGCATCCCACTCACAGAGTTTAACCTTTGTTTTCATAGAATAGTTTGGAAACAGTCTGTTTGTGAAGTCTACAAGTGGATATTTGGACCTCTTTGAGGATTTCGTTTTAAACGGGATTTTTTCATCTAATGCCAGGCAGAAGAATTATCAGTAACTTCTTTGTGTTGCATGTGTTCAACTTACAGAGTTGAACCTTCCTTTAGACAGAGCAGATTTGAAACCCTCTTTTTGTGGAATTTGCAAGTGGACATTTCAAGCGCTTTTGGGCCAACAGTAAAAAAGGAAATATCTTCGTATAAAAACTAGAGAGAATCACTCTCAGAAACCACTTTGTGATTTGTTCGTTCCACTCACAGAGGTTATCCTTTCTTTTCATAGAACAGTTTGGAAACTCTCTGTTTGTAAAGCCTGCAAGTGGATATTTAGAACTCTTTGAGGATTTCGTTGGAAACGGGATTTCTTCATCTAATGCTAGACAGAAGAATTCTCAGTAAGTTCTTTGGGTTGCGTATGTTCAACTCACAGAGATGAACCTTCCTTTAGACCGAGCAGATTTGAAACCCTCTTTTTGTGGAATTTGCAAGTGGACATTTCAAGAGATTTGGGGCCAATGGCAGAAAAGGAAATATTTTCTTATAAAAACCAGAGAGAATCATTCTCAGAAACTGCTTTGTGATGTGTGCATCCCACTCACACAGTTTAACCTTTCTTTTCATAGAATAGTTTGGAAACAGTCTGTTTGTAAATTCTGCAAGTGGATATTTGGACCTCTTTGAGGATTTCGTTTTAAACGGGATTTCTTCATCTAATGCTAGACAGAAGAATTCTCAGTAACTTCTTCTGGTTGCGTGTGTTCAACTCACCGAGTTGAACCTTCCTTTAGACAGAGCAGATTTGAAACCCTCTTTTTCTGGAATTTGCAAGTGCACATTTCAAGCGCTTTGGGGCCAACGGCAGAAAAGGAAATATCTTCGTATGCAAACTAGAGAGAATCATTCTCAGAAACCGCTTTGTGATGTGTGCATCCAACTCACAGAGTTTAACATTTGTTTTCATAGAATAGTTTGGAAACAGTCTGTTTGTAAAGTCTACAAGTGGATATTTGGACCTCTTTGAGGATTTCGTTTTAAACGGGATTTTTTCATCTAATGCTAGACAGAAGAATTCTCAGTAACTTCTTTGTGTTGCGTGTGTTCAACTCACAGAGTTGAACCTTCCTTTAGACAGAGCAGATTTGAAACCCTCTTTTTGTGGAATTTGCAAGTGGACATTTCAAGGGCTTTGGGGCCAATGGCAGAAAAGGAAATATCTTCGTATAAAAACTAGAGAGAATCATTCTCAGAAACCGCTTTGTGATGTGTGCATCCCACTCACAGAGTTTAACCTTTCTTTTCATAGAACAGTTTGGAAGCAGTCTGTTTGTAAAGTCTGCAAGTGGATATTTGGACCTCTTTGAGGATTTCATTTTAAACGGGATTTCTTCATCTAATGCTAGACAGAAGAATTCTCTGTAACTTCTTCTGGTTGCGTGTGTTCAACTCACCGAGTTGAACCTTCCTTTAGACAGAGCAGATTTGAAACCCTCTTTTTGTGGAATTTGCAAGTGGACATTTCAAGCCCTTTGGGGCCAATGGCAGAAAAGGAAATATCTTCGTATAAAAACTAGAGAGAATCATTCTCAGAGACCACTTTGTGATGTGTTCGTTCCACTCACAGACATTAACCTTTCTTTTCATAAAACAGTTTGGAAACAGTCTGTTTGTAAAGTCTGCAAGTGGATATTTGGAGCTCTTTGAGGATTTTGTTGGAAACGGGATTTCTTCATCTAATGCTAGACTGAAGAATTCTCAGTAACTTCTATGGTTTGCGTGTGTTCAACTCACAGAGTTGAACCTTCCTTCAGACAGAGCAGACTTGAAACCCTCTTTTTGTGGAATTTGCAAGTGGACATTTCAAGCGCTTTGGGGCCAACGGTAGAAAAGGAAATATCTTCGTATTCAAACTAGAGAGAATCATTCTCAGAAACCGCTTTGTGATGTGTGCATCCCACTCACAGAGTTTAACCTTTGTTTTCATAGAATAGTTTGGAAACAGTCTGTTTGTGAAGTCTACAAGTGGATATTTGGACCTCTTTGAGGATTTCGTTTTAAACGGGATTTTTTCATCTAATGCCAGACAGAAGAATTATCAGTAACTTCTTTGTGTTGCATGTGTTCAACTTACAGAGTTGAACCTTCCTTTAGACAGAGCAGATTTGAAACCCTCTTTTTGTGGAATTTGCAAGTGGCCATTTCAAGCGCTTTTGGGCCAACAGTAAAAAAGGAAATATCTTCGTATAAAAACTAGAGAGAATCATTCTCAGAAACCACTTTGTGATGTGTGCGTTCCACTCACCTAGTTTAACCTTTCTTTTCATAGAACAGTTTGGAAACACTCTGTTTGTAAAGTCTGCAAGTGGATATTTGGAGCTCTTTGGGGATTTCTTTGGAAAGGGGATATCTTCATCTAATGCTAGACAGAAGAATTCTCAGTAACTTCTTTGGGTTGCGTGTTTTCAACTGACAGAGTTGAACCTTCCTTTAGACAGAGCAGATTTGAAACCCTCTTTTTGTGGAATTTGCAAGCGGACATTTCAAGCGCTTTGAGGCCAATGGCAGAAAAGAAAATATCTTTGTATAAAAACTAGAGAGAATCATTCTCAGAAACCGCTTTGTGATGTGTTCGTTCCACTCACAGAGTTTAACCTTTCTTTTCATAGAACAGTTTGGAAACACTCTGTTTGTAAAGTCTGCAAGTGGATATTTGGAGCTCTTTGAGGATTTCGTTGGAAACGGGATTTCTTCATGTAATGCTAGACAGAAGAATTCTCAGTAACTTCTTTGGTTTTCGTGTGTTCTACTCACAGAGTTGAACCTTCCTTTACACAGAGGAGATTTGAAACCTCTTTTTGTGGAATTTGCAAGTGGACATTTCAAGCACTTTGGGGCCAACAGTAGAAAAGGAAATATCTTCGTATACAAACTAGAGAGAATCATTCTCAGAAACCGCTTTGTGATGTGTACATCCCACTCACAGAGTTTAACCTTTCTTTTCATAGAACAGTTTGGAAGCAGTCTGTTTGTAACGTCTGCAAGTGGATATTTGGACCTCTTTGAGGATTTCGTTTTAAACGGGATTTCTTCATCTAATGCTAGACAGAAGAATTCTCAGTATCTTTTTCTGGTTGCGTGTGTTCAACTCACAGAGTTGAACATTCCTTTAGACAGAGCAGATTTGAAACCCTCTTTTTGTGGAATTTGCAAGTGGACATTTCAAGCGCTTTGGGGCCAACGGTAGAAAAGGAAATATCTTCGTATAAAAACTACAGAGAATCATTCTCAGAAACCACTTTGTGATGTGTGCATTCCACTCACCTAGTTTAACCTTTCTTTTCATAGAACAGTTTGGAAACACTCTGTTTGTAAAGTCTGCAAGTGGATATTTTGACCTCTTTGGGGATTTCATTGGAAAGGGGATTTCTTCATCTAATGATAGACAGAAGATTTCTCAGTAACTTCCTTGGGTTGCGTGTGTTCAACTCACAGACCTGAACCTTCCTTTAGACAGAGCAGATTTGAAACCCTCTTTTTGTGGAATTTGCAAGTGGACATTTCAAGCGAATTGGGACCAACGGTAGAAAAGGAAATATCTTCGTATAAAAACTAGAGAGAATCATTCTCAGAAACCACTTTGTGACGTGTGCGTTCCACTCACCGAGTTTAACCTTTCTTTTCATAGAACACTTTGGAAACAGTCTGTTTGTAAAGTCTGCAAGTGGATATTTGGAGCTCTTTGAGGATTTCGTTGGATACGGGATTTCTTCATCTAATGCTACACTGAAGAATTCTCAGTAACTTCTTTGGGTTGCGTGTGTTCAACTCACGGAGTTGAACCTCCCTTTAGACAGAGCAGATTTGAAAACCTCTTTTTGTGGAATTTGCAAGTGGACATTTCTAGCGCTTTGCTGCCAACGGTAGAAAAGGAAATATCTTCGTATACAAACTAGAGAGAATCATTCTCAGAAACCGCTTTGTGATGTGTGCATCCCACTCACAGAGTTTAACCTTTCTTTTCATAGAGCATTTTGGAAACAGTCTGTTTGTAAAGTCTGCAAGTGGATATGTGGACTTCTGAGGATTTCGTTTTAAACGGGATTTTTTCATCTAATGCTAGACAGAAGAATTCTCAGTAACTCCTTTGGGTTGCGTGTGTTCAACTCACAGAGTTGAACCTTAATTTAGACAGAGCAGATTTGAAACCCTCTTTTTCTGGAATTTGCAAGTGGACATTTCAAGCGAATTGGGACCAACGGTAGAAAAGGAAATATCTTCGTATAAAAACTACAGAGAATCATTCTCAGTAACCAGTTTGTGATGTGTCCGTTCCACTCACCGAGTTTAACCATTTTTTTCATAGAACAGTTTGGAAACACTCTGTTTGTAATGTCTGAAAGTGGATATTTGGACCTCTTTGAGGATTTCGTTGGAAATGGGATTTCTTCATCTAATGCTAGACAGAAGAATTCTCAGTAACTTCTTTTGGTTGCGTGTGTTCAACTCACCGTGTTGAACCTCCCTTTAGACAGAGCAGATTTGAAACCCTCTTTTTGTGGAATTTGCAAGTGGGCATTTCAAGCGCTTTGGGGCTAAAGGCAGAAAAGGAAATATCTTCGTATAAAAGCTAGAGAGAATCATTCTCAGAAACCACTTTGTGATGTTTTCGTTCCACTCACCGAGTTGAACCTTTCTTTTCATAGAACAGTTTTGAAACACTCTGTTTGTAAAGTCTGCAAGTAGATATTTGGAACTCTTTGAGGATTTCGTTGGAAACGGGATTTCCTCATCTAATGCTAGACAGAAGAATTCTCAGTAACTTCTTTGGATTGCGTGTGTTCATCTCACAGAGATGAACCTCCACTTAGACAGAGCAGATTTGAAATCCGCTTTTTGTGGAATTTGGAAGTCGAAATTTTAAGAGCTCTGGGGCCAACGGCAGAAACGAAATATCTTCGTATAAAAACAAGAGAGAATCATTCTCAGAAACCACTTTGTTATGTGTGCATTCTGCTCACAGAGTTTAACCTTTCTTTTCAATGAACAGTTTGGAAACACTCTGTTTGTAAGTCTGCAAGTGGATATTTGGACCTCTTTGAGGATTTCGTTGGAAACGGGATTTCTTCATCTATTGCTAGGGAGAAGATTTCTCAGTAACTTCTTTGGGTTGTGTGTGTTCAACTCACAGAGATCAACCTTCCTTTAGAGAGAGCGGATTTGAAACCCTCTTTTTGTGGAATTTGAAAGTTGACATTTCAAGCGCTTTAGGGCCAACGGTAGAAAAGGAAATATCTTCGTAGAAAAACTAGAGAGAATCATTCTCAGAAACCACTTTGTGATGTGTGCGTTCCACTCACAGACTTTAACCTTTCTTTTCATAGAGCAGTTTGGAAACACTCAGTTTGTATAGTCTGGAAGTGGATATTTGGACCTCTTTGAGGATTTCGTTGGAAACGGGATTTCTTCATCTAATGTTAGACAGAAGAATTCTCAGTAACCTCTTAGGTTGTGTGTGTTCAACTCACAGAGTTGAACCTTCCTTTAGACAGAGCAGATTTGAAACCCTCTTTTTGTGGAATTTGCAAGTGGACTTTTCAAGCGCTTTGCGGCTAACGGTAGAAAAGGAAATATCTTCGTATAAAAACTAGAGAGAATCATGCTCAGCAACCACTTTGTGATGTGTCCGTTCTGCTCATGGAGTTAAACTTTTCTTTTCAATGAGCAGTTTGGAAACACTCTTTTCTAAAGTCTGCAAGTGGATATTTGGACCTCTTTGAGGATTTCTTTGGAAACGGGTTTTCTTCATCTAATGTTAGACAGAAGAATTCTCTGTAACTTCTTTGGGTTGCGTGTGTTCAACTCACAGAGTTGAACCTTCCTTTAGACAGAGCAGATTTGAAACCCTCTTTTTGTGGCATTTACAAGGGGACATTTCAAGTGCTTTGGGCCCAACGGTAGAAAAGGAAATATCTTCGTATAAATACTAGAGAGAATCATTCTCAGAAACCACTTTGTGATGTGTGCGTTCCACTCACAATTTAACCTTTCTTTTCATAGAGCAGTTTGGAAACACTCTGTTTCTAAATTCTGCAAGTGGATATTTGTGCCTCTTTGAGGGTTTCGTTGGAAACGGCATTTCTTCATCTAATGCTAGATAGAAGAATTCTCAGTAACTTCTTTGGGGTTCGTGTGTTCAATTCAAGGAGTTGAACCTTCCTTTAGACAGAACATATTTGAAAGCCTCTTTTTGTGGAATTTGCAAGTGGACATTTCAAGCGCTTTGGGGCCAACGGCAGAAAAGGAACAATCTTCGTATAAAAACTGGAGAGAATCATTCTCAGAAACCACTTTGTGATGTGTGCTTTCCACTCACCGAGTTTAACCTTTCTTTTCATAAAGCAGTTTGGAAACACTCTATTTCTAAGGTCTGCAAGTGGATATTTGGACCTCTTTGAGGATTTTGGTGGAAACGGTATTTCTTCATCTAATGCTAGACAGAAGAATTCTCACTAACTTCTTTGGGGTGCGTGTGTTCAACTCACAGAGATGAACCTTCCTTTAGACAGAGCAGATTTGAAAACCACTTTTTGTGGAATTTGCAAGTGGACATTTCAAGCGCTTTGTGGACAACGGCAGAAAAGGATATATCTTCGTATATACACTAGAGTGAATCATTCTCAGAAACCACTTTGTGATGTGTGCGTTCCACTCACAGAGTTTAACCTTTCTTATCATAGAGCAGTTTGGAAACGCTGTTTGTAAAGTCTGCAAGTGGATATTTGGACATCTTTGAGGATTTCTTTGGAAACGGGATTTCTTCATCTAATGCTTGACAGAAGAATTCTCAGTAACTTCTTTGTGTTTCCTGTTTTCAATTCAAAGAGCTGAACCTTCCTTTAGAAAGAGGAGATTTTAAACCCTCTTTTTGTGGAATTTGCAAGTGGACATTTCAAGCGCTTTGGGGCCAATGGTAGAAAAGGAAATATCTTCGTATAAAAACTAGAGAGAATCATTCTCAGAAACCACTTTGTGATGTGTGCGTTCCACTCACAGAGTTTAACCTTTCTTTTCATAGAGCAGTTTGGAAACACTCTGTTTGTAAAGTCTGCAAGTGGATATTTGGAACTCTTGGAGGATTTCGTAGGAAACGGGATTTCTTCATCTAATGCTAGACAGAAGAATTCTCAGTAACTTCTTTGGGTAGCGTGTGTCCAACTCACAGAGATGAACCTTCCTTTAGAGAGAGCGGATTTGAAACACTCTTTTTGTGGAATTTGCAAGTTGACTTTTCAAGCGCTTTAGACCCAACGGCAGGAAAGGAAATATCTTCGTATAAAAACTACAGAGAATCATTCTCAGAAACCACTTTGTGATGTGTGCGTTCCACTCACAGAGTTTAACCTTTCTTTTCATAGAGCAGTTTGGAAACACTCTGTTTGCAAAGTCTGCAAGTGGATATTTGGAGCTCTTTTAGGATTTCTTAGGAAATGGTATTTCTTCATGTAATGCTAGACAGAAGAATTCTCAGAAACTTCTTTGGGTTGCGTGTCTTCAAGTCACAGAGATGAACCTTCCTTTAGACCGAGCAGATTTGAAACCCTCTTTTTGTGGAATTTGCAATTTGACATTTCAAGCGCTTTAGGGCCAACGGCAGAAAAGGAAATATCTTCGAATAAAAACTAGAGTGAATCATTCTCAGAAACCGCTTTGTGATGTGTGCATTCCACTCACAGAGTTTAACCTTTCTTTTCTTAGAACAGATTGGAAACACTCTGCTTGTAAAGTCTGCAAGTGGATATTTGGACCTCTTTGAGGATTTCGTTGGAAACGGGATTTCTTCATCTAATGCTAGACAGAAGAATTCCCAGTAACTTCTTTAGGTTGCGTGTGTTCAACTCACAGTGTTGAAACTTAATTTAGACAGAGCAGATTTGAAACTCTCTTTTTTTGGGATTTGCAAGTGGACATTTCAAGAGGTTTGGGGACAACGGCAGAAAAGGAAATATCTTCGTAAAAATTAGAGAGAACCCTTCTCAGAAACCAATTTGTGATGAGTGCTTCCACTCACAGAGTTTAACCTTTCTTTTCATAGAGCAGTTTGGAAACACTCTCTTTTTAAACTCTGCAAGTGGATATTTGGACCTCTTTGAGGACTTCGTTGGAAACGGGATTTCTTCATCTAATGTTAGAGTGAAGAATTCTCAGTAACTTCTTTGTGTTGCGTGTGTTCAGCTCACAGAGTTGAACTTTCCTTTAGACAGAGCAGATTTGAAACCCTCTTTTTGTGGCATTTGTAAGTGGATTTTTCAAGTGCTTTGGGGCCAACGTTAGAAAAGGGAATATCTTCGTATAAAGACTAGAGGGAATCATTCTCAGAAACCACTTTGTGATGTGTGCATTCCTCTCACAGTTTAACCTTTATTTTCATAGAGCAGTTTGGAAACAATCTGTTTGTAAAGTCTGCAAGTGGACATTTGGACCTCTTTGAGGATTTCGTTGGAAACGGGATTTCTTCACCTAATGCTAGACAGAAGAATTCTCAGTAACTTCTTTGGTTTGTGTGTGTTCAACTCACAGAGATGAACCTTCCTTTAGACAGAGCAGATTTGAAAGCGTCTTTTTGTGGAATTTGCAAGTGGACATTTCAAGTGCTTTGAGGCCAACGGTAGAAAAGGAAATATCTTCATATAAAAACTAGAGAGAATCATGCTCAGCAACCACTTTGTGATGTGAGCGTTCCACTCACAGAGTTTAACCTTTCTTTTCATACAGCAGTTTGGAAACACTCTATTTCTAAAGTCTGCAAGTGGATATTTGGACCTCTTTGAGGATTTCGTTGGAAACGGGATGTCTACATTTAACTATAGACAGAAGAATACTCAGTAACTTCTTTGGGTTGCCTGCATTCAACTCTGAGAGTTGAACCTTCCTTTGGACAGAGCAGATTTGAAACCCTCTTTTTGTGGAATTTGGAAGTGGACATTTCAAGAGATTTGGGGCCAATGGTAGAAAACGAAATATCTTCGTATAAAGACAAGAGAGAATCAGTCTCAGAAACCACTGTGTGATATGTGCGTTCTACTCACAGTTTAACCTTTCTTTTCATAGAGCAGTTTGGAAACGCTCTGTTTGCAAAGTCTGCAAGTGGATATTTGGAGCTCTTTTAGGATTTCTTAGGAAATGGTATTTCTTCATGTAATGCTAGACAGAAGAATTCTCAGAAACTTCTTTGGGTTGCGTGTCTTCAAGTCACAGAGATGAACCTTCCTTTAGACCGAGCAGATTTGAAACCCTCTTTTTGTGGAATTTGCAATTTGACATTTCAAGCGCTTTAGGGCCAACGGCAGAAAAGGAAATATCTTCGAATAAAAACTAGAGTGAATCATTCTCAGAAACCGCTTTGTGATGTGTGCATTCCACTCACAGAGTTTAACCTTTCTTTTCTTAGAACAGATTGGAAACACTCTGCTTGTAAAGTCTGCAAGTGGATATTTGGACCTCTTTGAGGATTTCGTTGGAAACGGGATTTCTTCATCTAATGCTAGACAGAAGAATTCCCAGTAACTTCTTTAGGTTGCGTGTGTTCA
The DNA here is from genome assembly GCF_029281585.2 of Gorilla gorilla gorilla. Taxonomy (NCBI): domain Eukaryota; kingdom Metazoa; phylum Chordata; class Mammalia; order Primates; family Hominidae; genus Gorilla; species Gorilla gorilla. Next base: position 77,583,431 of record NC_073231.2, on the reverse strand, counting down.
ACTCACAGTGTTGAAACTTAATTTAGACAGAGCAGATTTGAAACTCTCTTTTTTTGGGATTTGCAAGTGGACATTTCAAGAGGTTTGGGGACAACGGCAGAAAAGGAAATATCTTCGTAAAAATTAGAGAGAACCCTTCTCAGAAACCAATTTGTGATGAGTGCTTCCACTCACAGAGTTTAACCTTTCTTTTCACAGAGCAGTTTGGAAACACTCTCTATTTAAACTCTGCAAGTGGATATTTGGACCTCTTTGAGGACTTCGTTGGAAACGGGATTTCTTCATCTAATGTTAGAGTGAAGAATTCTCAGTAACTTCTTTGTGTTGCGTGTGTTCAGCTCACAGAGTTGAACTTTCCTTTAGACAGAGCAGATTTGAAACCCTCTTTTTGTGGCATTTGTAAGTGGATTTTTCAAGTGCTTTGGGGCCAACGTTAGAAAAGGGAATATCTTCGTATAAAGACTAGAGGGAATCATTCTCAGAAACCACTTTGTGATGTGTGCATTCCTCTCACAGTTTAACCTTTATTTTCATAGAGCAGTTTGGAAACAATCTGTTTGTAAAGTCTGCAAGTGGACATTTGGACCTCTTTGAGGATGTCGTTGGAAACGGGATTTCTTCACCTAATGCTAGACAGAAGAATTCTCAGTAACTTCTTTGGTTTGTGTGTGTTCAACTCACAGAGATGAACCTTCCTTTAGACAGAGCAGATTTGAAAGCGTCTTTTTCTGGAATTTGCAAGTGGACATTTCAAGCACTTTGGGGCCAATGGCAGTAAAGGAAATATCTTCGTATAAATACTAGAGAGAACCATTCTCAGAAACCACTTTGTGATGTGTGCGTTCCACTCACAATTTAACCTTTCTTTTCATAGAGCAGTATGGAAACACTCTGTTTCTAAATTCTGCAAGTGGATATTTGTACCTCTTTGAGGGTTTCGTTGGAAACGGGATTTCTTCATCTAATGCTAGACAGAAGAATTCTCAGTAACTTCTCTGGGGTTCGTGTGTTCAATTCAAGGAGTTGAACCTTCCTTAAGACAGAGCATATTTGAAAGCCTCTTTTTGTGGAATTTGCAAGTGGACATTTCAAGCGCTTTGGGGCCAACGGCAGAAAAGGAACAATCTTCGTATAAAAACTGGAGAGAATCATTCTCAGAAACCACTTTGTGATGTGTGCTTTCCACTCACAGAGTTTAACATTTCTTTTCATAGAGCAGTTTGGAAACACTCTATTTCTAAAGTCTGCAAGTGGATATTTGGACCTCTTTGAGGATTTTGTGGAAACGGGATTTCTTCATCTAATGCTAGACAGAAGAATTCTCACTAAATTCTTTGGGGTGCGTGTGTTCAACTCACAGAGATGAACCTTCCTTTAGACAGAGCAGATTTGAAACCCTCTTTTTGTGGAATTTGCAAGTGGACATTTCAAGCGCTTTGGGGCCAATGGTAGAAAAGGAAATATCTTCGTATAAAAACTAGAGAGAATCATTCTGAGAAACCACTTTGTGATGTGTGCGTTCCACTCACAGAGTTTAACCTTTCTTTTCATTGAGCAGTTTGGAAACACTCTGTTTGTAAAGTCTGCAAGTGGATATTTGGACCTCTTTGTGGATTTCGTTGGAAACGGGATTTCTTCATCTAATGCTAGACAGAAGAATTCTCAGTAACTTCTTTGGGTAGCGTGTGTTCAACTCACAGAGATGAACCTTCCCTTACAGAGAGCGGATTTGAAACCCTCTTTTTGTGGAATTTGCAAGTTGACTTTTCAAGCGCTTTAGACCCAATGGCAGAAAAGGAAATATCTTCGTATAAAAACTAGAGAGAATCATTCTCAGAAACCAATTTGCAATGTGTGCATTCCACTCACGGAGTTTAACCTTTCTTTTCTTTGAACAGTTTGGAAACACTCTGTTTGTAAAGTCTGCAAGTGGATATTTGGACCTCTTTGAGGATTTCGTTGGAAACGGGATTTCTTCATCTAATGCCAGACAGAAGAATTCTCCGTAACTTCTTTGGGTTGCGTGTGTTCAACTCACAGAGATGAACCTTCCTTTAGACAGAGCAGATTTGAAACCCTCTTTTTGTGGAATTTGCTAGTGGACATTTCAAGTGCTTTGAGGCCAACGGTAGAAAAGGAAATATCTTCATATAAAAACTAGAGAGAATCATGCTCAGCAACCACTTTGTGATGTGAGCGTTCCACTCACAGAGTTTAACCTTTCTTTTCATAGAGCAGTTTGGAAACACTCTATTTCTAAAGTCTCCAAGTGGATATTTGGACCTCTTTGAGGATTTCATTGGAAACGGGATGTCTTCATCTAACGACAGACAGAAGAATTCTCAGTAACTTCTTTGGGTTGCGTGTCTTCAACTCTGAGAGTTGAACCTTCCTTTGGACAGAGCAGATTTGAAACCCTCTTTTTGTGGAATTTGCAAGTGGACATTTCAAGCGATTTTGGGCCCATGGTAGAAAAGGAAATATCTTCGTATAAAGACTAGAGAGAATCATTCTCAGAAACCACTGTGTGATATATGCGTTCTACTCACAGTTTAACCTTTCTTTTCATAGAGCAGTTTGGAAACACTCTGTTTGCCAAGTCTGCAAGTGGATATTTGGAACTCTTTTAGGATTTCTTCGGAAATGGTATTTCTTCATCTAATGCTAGACAGAAGAATTCTCAGTAACTTCTTTGGGTTGCGTGTCTTCAATTCACAGAGATGAACCTTCCTTTAGACCGAGCAGATTTGAAACCCTCTTTTTGTGGAATTTGCAAGTGGACATTTCCAGCGCTTTGGGGCCAACGGCAGAAAAGGAATTATCTTTGTATACCGACTAGAGGGAATCATTCTCAGAAACCACTTTGTGATGTGTGCGTTCCACTCACTGTTTAACCTTTCTTTTAATAGAGCAGTTTGGAAACACTCTGTTTGTAAAGTCTGTAAGTGGATATTTGGACCTCTTTGAGGATTTCTTTGGAAATGGGATTTCTTCATCTAATGCTAGACAGAAGAATTCTCAGTAACTTCTTTGGGTTGCGTGTGTTCAACTCACAGAGATGAACCTTCCTTTAGACAGAGCAGATTTGAAGCCCTCTTTTTGTGGAATTTGCAATTTGACATTTCAAGCGCTTTATGGCCAACGGCAGAAAAGGAAATATCTTCGAATAAAAACTAGAGTGAATCATTCTCAGAAACCGCTTTGTGATGTGTGCATTCCACTCACAGAGTTTAACCTTTCTTTTCTTAGAACAGATTGGAAACACTCTGCTTGTAAAGTCTGCAAGTGGATATTTGGACCTCTTTGAGGATTTCGTTGGAAACGGGATTTCTTCATCTAATGCTAGACAGAAGAATTCTCAGTAACTTCTTTAGGTTGCGTGTGTTCCACTCACAGTGTTGAAACTTAATTTAGACAGAGCAGATTTGAAACTCTTTTTTTGGGATTTGCAAGTGGACATTTCAAGCGCTTTGGGGACAACGGCAGAAAAGGAAATATCTTCGTAAAAATTAGAGAGAACCATTCTCAGAAACCAATTTGTGATGAGTGCTTCCACTCACAGAGTTTAACCTTTCTTTTCATAGAGCAGTTTGGAAACACTCTCTTTCTAAAGTCTGCAAGTGGATATTTGGACCTCTTTGAGGATTTCGTTGGAAACGGGATTTCTTCATCTAATCTTAGACTGAAGAATTCTCAGTAACTTCTTTGGGTTGTGTGTGTTCGACTCACAGAGTTGAACTTTCCTTTAGTCAGAGCAGATTTGAAACCCTCTTTTTGTGGCATTTGTAAGAGGACTTTTCAAGTGCTTTGGGGCCAACGTTAGAAAAGGGAATATCTTCGTATAAAGACTAGAGGGAATCATTCTCAGAAACCACTTTATGTGTGCATTACTCTCACAGTTTAACCTTTATTTTCATAGAGCAGTTTGGAAACAATCTGTTTGTAAAGTCTGCAAGTGGACATTTGGACCTCTTTGAGGATTTCGTTGGAAACGGGATTTCTTCACCTAATGCTAGACAGAAGAATTCTCAGTAACTTCTTTGGTTTGTGTGTGTTCAACTCACAGAGATGAACCTTCCTTTAGACAGAGCAGATTTGAAAGCGTCTTTTTCTGGAAATTGCAAGTGGACATTTCAAGCACTTTGGGGCCAATGGCGGTAAAGGAAATATCTTCGTAAAAACCAGAGAGAACCATTCTCAGAAACCACTTTGTGATGTGTGCGTTCCACTCACAGAGTTTAACCTTTCTTTTCATAGAGCAGTTTGGAAACACTCTGTTTGTATACTTTGCAAGTGGATATTTGGACCTCTTTGGGGATTTCTTTTGAAATGGGATTTTTTCATCTAATGCTAGACAGAAGAATTCTCAGTAACTTCTTTGTGTTGCGTGTGTTCAACTCACAGAGATGAACCTTCCTTTAGACAGAGCAGATTTGAAACCCTCTTTTTGTGGAATTTGCAAGTGGACATTTCCAGCGCTTTGTGGCCAACGGCAGAAAAGGAAATATCTTCGTATAAAAACAAGAGAGAATCATTCTCAGAAACCACTTTGTGATGTGTGCGTTCTGCTCACAGAGCTTAACCTTTCTTTTCAATGAACAGTTTGGAAACACTCTGTTTGTAAAGTCTGTAAGTGGATATTTGGACCTCTTTGTGGATTTCGGTGGAAACGGGATTTCTTCATCTAATGCTAGACAGAAGAATTCTCAGTAACTTCTTTGGGTTGCGTGTGTTCAACTCACAGAGATGTACCTTCCTTTAGGCTGAGCAGATTTGAAACCCTCTTTTTGTGGAATTGGCAAGTGGACATTTCAAGCGCTTTGTGGACAACGGTAGAAAAGGAAATATCGTCGTATAAAACCAAGAGAGAATCATTCTCAGAAACCACTTTGTGATGTGTGCGTTCTGCTCACGGAGTTTAACCTTTCTTTTCTTAGAACAGTTTGGAAACACTCTGTTTGTAAAGTCTGCAAGTGGATACTTGGACCCCTTTGAGGATTTCGTTGGAAACGGGATTTCTTCATCTAATGCAAGACAGAAGAATTCTCAGTACCTTCTTTGGGTTGCGTGTGTTCAACTCACAGAGTTGAACGTTCCTTTAGAAAGAGCAGATTTGAAACCCTCTTTTTGTGGAATTTGCAAGTGGACACTTCAAGTGCTTTGAGGCCAACGGTAGAAAAGGAAATATCTTCATATAAAAACTAGAGAGAATCATTCTCAGCAACCACTTCGTGATGTGAGCGTTCCACTCACAGAGTTTAACCTTTCTTTTCATAGAGCAGTTTGGAAACACTCTATTTCTAAAGTCTGCAAGTGGATATTGGGACCTCTTTGAGGATTTCGTTGGAAACGGGATGTCTTCATCTAATGATAGACAGAAGAATTCTCAGTAACTTCTTTGGGTTGCGTGTCTTCAACTCTGAGAGTTGAACCTTCCTTTGCACAGAGCAGATTTGAAACCCTCTTTTTGTGGAATTTGCAAGTGGACATTTCAAGCGATTTGGGGCCAATGGTAGAAAAGGAAATATCTTCGTATAAAGACTAGAGAGAATCAATCTCAGAAACCACTGTGTGAAATTTGCGTTCTACTCACAGTTTAACCTTTCTTTTCATAGAGCAGTTTGGAAACGCTCTGTTTGCAAAGTCTGCAAGTGGATATTTGGAGCTCTTTTAGGATTTCTTAGGAAATGGTATTTCTTCATCTAATGCTAGACAAAAGAATTCTCAGTAACTTCTTTGGGTTGCGTGTCTTCAACTCACAGAGATGAACCTTCCTTTATACCGAGCAGGTTTGAAACCCTCTTTTTGTGGAATTTGCAAGTGGACATTTCCAGCGCTTTGGGGCCAACGTCAGAAAAGGAAATATATACGTATACTGACTAGAGAGAATCATTCTCAGAAACCACTTTGTGATGTGTGCGTTCCACTCACTGTTTAACCTTTCTTTTCATAGAGCAGTTTGGAAACACTCTATTTCTAAAGTCTGCAAGTGGATATTTGGACCTCTTTGAGGATTTCTTTGGAAATGGGATTTCTTCATCTAATGCTAGACAGAAGAATTCTCAGTAACTTCTTTGGGTTGCGTGTGTTCAACTCACAGAGATGAACCTTCCTTTAGACAGAGCAGATTTGAAGCCCTCTTTTTGTGCAATTTGCAATTTGACATTTCAAGCGCTTTAGGGCCAACGGCAGAAAAGGAAATATCTTCGAATAAAAACTAGAGTGAATCATTCTCAGAAACCGCTTTGTGATGTGTGCATTCCACTCACAGAGTTTAACCTTTCTTTTCTTAGAACAGATGGGAAACACTCTGCTTGTAAAGTCTGCAAGTGGATATTTGGACCTCTTTGAGGATTTCGTTGGAAACGGGATTTCTTCATCTAATGCTAGACAGAAGAATTCTCAGTAACTTCTTTAGGTTGCGTGTGTTCAACTCACAGTGTTGAAACTTCCTTTAGACAGAGCAGATTTGAAACTCTCTTTTTTTGGGATTTGCAAGTGGACATTTCAAGCGCTTTGGGGACAACGGCCGAAAAGGAAATATCTTCGTAAAAATTAGAGAGAACCATTCTCAGAAACAAATTTGTGATGAGTGCTTCCACTCACAGAGTTTAACCTTTCTTTTCATAGAGCAGTTTGGAAACACTCTCTTTCTAAAGTCTGCAAGTGGATATTTGGACCTCTTTGAGGATTTCGTTGGAAACGGGATTTCTTCATCTAATGTTAGAGTGAAGAATTCTCAGTAACTTCTTTGGGTTGCGTGTGTTCAAATCACAGAGTTGAACTTTCCTTTAGACAGAGCAGATTTGAAACCCTCTTTTCGTGGCATTTGTAAGTGGACTTTTCAAGCTCTTTGGGGCCAACGTTAGAAAAGGGAATATCTTCGTATAAAGACTAGAGGGAATCATTCTCAGAAACCACTTTGTAATGTGTGCATTCCTCTCACAGTTTAACCTTTATTTTCATAGAGCAGTTTGGAAACAATCTGTTTGTAAAGTCTGCAAGTGGACATTTGGACCTCTTTGAGGATTTCGTTGGAAACGGGATTTCTTCACCTAATGCTAGACAGAAGAATTCTCAGTAACTTCTTTGGTTTGTGTGTGTTCAACTCACAGAGATGAACCTTCCTTTAGACAGAGCAGATTTGAAAGCGTCTTTTTGTGGAATTTGCAAGTGGACATTTCAAGCACTTTGGGGCCAAGGGCAGTAAAGGAAATATCTTCGTAAAAACCAGAGAGAACCATTCTCAGAAACCACTTTGTGATGTGTGCGTTCCACTCACAGAGTTTAACCTTTCTTTTCATAGAGCACTTTGGAAAAACTCTGTTTCTAAAGTCTGCAAGTGGATATTTGGACCTCTTTGAGGATTTCGTTGGAAACGGGATTTCTTCATCTAATCTTAGACAGAAGAATTCTCAGTAACTTCTTTGGGTTGCGTGAGTTCAACTCACAGAGTTGAACCTTAATTTAGGCAGAGCGGATTTGAAACCCTCTTTTTCTGGAATTTGCAAGTGGACTTTTCAACTGCTTAGGGGCCAACGGCAGAAAAGGAAATACCTTTGTGTAAAGACTAGAGAGAATCCTTCCCAGAAACCACTTTGTGATGTGTGCGTTCCTCTCACAGTTTAACCTTTCTTTTCATAGAGCAGTTTGGAAACACTCTGTTTTTAAAGTCTGCAAGTGGATATATGGACTTCTTTGGGGATTTCATTGGAAACGGGATTTCTTCATCTAATGCTAGACAGAAGAAATCTCCGTAACTTCTTTGGGTTTCGTGTGTTCAAATCACAGAGATGAACCTTCCTTTAGAAAGAGCAGATTTGAAACCCTCTCTTTGTGGAATTTGCAAGTGGAGATTTCAAGCGCTTTGGGGACAACAGCAGAAAAGGAAATATCTTCATAAAAAAACTAGAGAGAATCATTCTCAGAAACCACTTTGTGATGTGTGCATTCCACTCAGAGAGTTTAACGTTTCTTTTCATAGAGCAGTTTTGAAACACTCTGTTTGTAAAGTTTGCAAGTGGATATTTGGACGTCTTTGAGGATTACTTTGGAAACGGGATTTCTTCATCTAATGCTAGACAGAAAAATTCTCAGTAACTTCATTTGGTTGCGTGTGTTCAACTCAAAGAGATGAACCTTCCTTTAGACAGAGCAGATTTGAAACCCTCTTTTTCTGGAACTTGCAAGTGGACATTTCCAGCGCTTTGTGGCCAACGGCAGAAAAGGAAATATCTTCGTATAAGAACAAGAGAGAATCATTCTCAGAAACCACTTTGTGATGTGTGCGTTCCACTCACAGAGTTAAACCTTTCTTTTCATAGAGCAGTTTCGAAACACTGTTTGCAAAGTCTGCAAGTGGATATTTGGACCTCTTTGAGGATTTCGTTGGAAACGGGATTTCTTCATCTAATGCTAGACAGAAGAATTCTCACCAACTTCGTTGGGTTGCGTGTGTTCAACTCACGGAGATGAACCTTCCTTTAGAGAGAGCGGATTTGAAACCCTCTTTTTGTGGAATTTGCAAGTTGACATTTCAAGCGCTTTAGAGCCTACGGCAGAAAAGGAAATATCTTCGTATAAAAACTAGAGAGAATCATTCTCAGAATCCACTTTGTGATGTGTGCATTCCACTCATAGAGTTTAACCTTTCTTTTCATAGAGCAGTTTGGAAACACTCTATTTCTAAAGTCTGCAAGTGGATATTTGGACCTCTTTGAGGATTTCGTTGGAAACGGGATTTCTTCATCTAATGATAGACAGAAGAATTCTCAGTAACTTCTTTGGCTTGTGTGTGTTCAACTCACAGAGTTGAGCCTTCCTTTAGACAGAGCAGATTTGAAACCCTCTTTTTGTGGAATTTGCAAATGGACTTTTTAAGCGCTTTGGGGCCAACGGTAGAAAAGGAAATATCTTCGTATAAAGACTAGAGAGAATCATTCTCAGAAACCACTGTGTGATGTGTGCATTCCCCTCAAAGTTTAAACTTTCTTTACATAGAGCAGTTTAGAAACACTCTGTTTGTAAAGCCTGCAATTGCATATTTGGAGCTCTTTGAGGATTTCATTGGAAACGGTATTTGTTCATCTAATGCTAGACAGAAGAATTCTCAGTAACTTCTTTGGGTTGCGTGTGTTCAACTCACAGAGATGAACCTTCCTTTAGACAGAGCAGATTTGAAACCCTCTTTTTGTGGAATTTGCTAGTGGACATTTCAAGTGCTTTGAGGCCAACGGTAGATAAGGAAATATCTTCATATAAAAACTAGAGAGAATCATGCTCAGCAACCACTTTGTGATGTGAGCGTTCCACTCACAGAGTTTAACCTTTCTTTTCATAGAGCAGTTTGGAAACACTCTATTTCTAAAGTCTGCAAGTGGATATTTGGACCTCTTTGAGGATTTCATTGGAAACGGGATGTCTTCATCTAACGACAGACAGAAGAATTCTCAGTAACTTCTTTGGGTTGCGTGTCTTCAACTCTGAGAGTTGAACCTTCCTTTGGACAGAGCAGATTTGAAACCCTCTTTTTGTGGAATTTGCAAGTGGACATTTCAAGCGATTTTGGGCCAACGGTAGAAAAGGAAATATCTTCGTAAAAATTAGAGAGAACCATTCTCAGAAACCAATTTGTGATGAGTGCTTCCACTCACAGAGTTTAACCTTTCTTTTCATAGAGCAGTTTGGAAACACTCTCTTTCTAAAGTCTGCAAGTGGATATTTGGACCTCTTGGAGGATTTCGTTGGAAACGGGATTTCTTCATCTAATCTTAGACTGAAGAATTCTCAGTAACTTCTTTGGGTTGTGTGTGTTCAACTCACAGAGTTGAACTTTCCTTTAGACAGAGCAGATTTGAAACCCTCTTTTTGTGGCATTTGTAAGAGGACTTTTCAAGTGCTTTGGGGCCAACGTTAGAAAAGGGAATATCTTCGTATAAAGACTAGAGGGAATCATTCTCAGAAACCACTTTATGTGTGCATTCCTCTCACAGTTTAACCTTTATTTTCATAGAGCAGTTTGGAAACAATCTGTTTGTAAAGTCTGCAAGTGGACATTTGGACCTCTTTGAGGATTTCGTTGGAAACGGGATTTCTTCACCTAATGCTAGACAGAAGAATTCTCAGTAACTTCTTTGGTTTGTGTGTGTTCAACTCACAGAGATGAACCTTCCTTTAGACAGAGCAGATTTGAAAGCGTCTTTTTCTGGAAATTGCAAGTGGACATTTCAAGCACTTTGGGGCCAATGGCGGTAAAGGAAATATCTTCATAAAAACCAGAGAGAACCATTCTCAGAAACCACTTTGTGATGTGTGCGTTCCACTCACAGAGTTTAACCTTTCTTTTCATAGAGCAGTTTGGAAACACTCTGTTTGTATACTTTGCAAGTGGATATTTGGACCTCTTTGGGGATTTCTTTTGAAATGGGATTTTTTCATCTAATGCTAGACAGAAGAATTCTCAGTAACTTCTTTGTGTTGCGTGTGTTCAACTCACAGAGATGAACCTTCCTTTAGACAGAGCAGATTTGAAACCCTCTTTTTGTGGAATTTGCAAGTGGACATTTCCAGCGCTTTGTGGCCAACGGCAGAAAAGGAAATATCTTCGTATAAAAACAAGAGAGAATCATTCTCAGAAACCACTTTGTGATGTGTGCGTTCTGCTCACAGAGCTTAACCTTTCTTTTCAATGAACAGTTTGGAAACACTCTGTTTGTAAAGTCTGTAAGTGGATATTTGGACCTCTTTGTGGATTTCGGTGGAAACGGGATTTCTTCATCTAATGCTAGACAGAAGAATTCTCAGTAACTTCTTTGGGTTGCGTGTGTTCAACTCACAGAGATGTACCTTCCTTTAGGCTGAGCAGATTTGAAACCCTCTTTTTGTGGAATTGGCAAGTGGACATTTCAAGCGCTTTGTGGACAACGGTAGAAAAGGAAATATCGTCGTATAAAACCAAGAGAGAATCATTCTCAGAAACCACTTTGTGATGTGTGCGTTCTGCTCACGGAGTTTAACCTTTCTTTTCTTAGAACAGTTTGGAAACACTCTGTTTGTAAAGTCTGCAAGTGGATACTTGGACCCCTTTGAGGATTTCGTTGGAAACGGGATTTCTTCATCTAATGCAAGACAGAAGAATTCTCAGTACCTTCTTTGGGTTGCGTGTGTTCAACTCACAGAGTTGAACGTTCCTTTAGAAAGAGCAGATTTGAAACCCTCTTTTTGTGGAATTTGCAAGTGGACACTTCAAGTGCTTTGAGGCCAACGGTAGAAAAGGAAATATCTTCATATAAAAACTAGAGAGAATCATTCTCAGCAACCACTTCGTGATGTGAGCGTTCCACTCACAGAGTTTAACCTTTCTTTTCATAGAGCAGTTTGGAAACACTCTATTTCTAAAGTCTGCAAGTGGATATTGGGACCTCTTTGAGGATTTCGTTGGAAACGGGATGTCTTCATCTAATGATAGACAGAAGAATTCTCAGTAACTTCTTTGGGTTGCGTGTCTTCAACTCTGAGAGTTGAACCTTCCTTTGCACAGAGCAGATTTGAAACCCTCTTTTTGTGGAATTTGCAAGTGGACATTTCAAGCGATTTGGGGCCAATGGTAGAAAAGGAAATATCTTCGTATAAAGACTAGAGAGAATCAATCTCAGAAACCACTGTGTGAAATTTGCGTTCTACTCACAGTTTAACCTTTCTTTTCATAGAGCAGTTTGGAAACGCTCTGTTTGCAAAGTCTGCAAGTGGATATTTGGAGCTCTTTTAGGATTTCTTAGGAAATGGTATTTCTTCATCTAATGCTAGACAGAAGAATTCTCAGTAACTTCTTTGGGTTGCGTGTCTTCAACTCACAGAGATGAACCTTCCTTTATACCGAGCAGGTTTGAAACCCTCTTTTTGTGGAATTTGCAAGTGGACATTTCCAGCGCTTTGGGGCCAACGTCAGAAAAGGAAATATATTCGTATACTGACTAGAGAGAATCATTCTCAGAAACCACTTTGTGATGTGTGCGTTCCACTCACTGTTTAACCTTTCTTTTCATAGAGCAGTTTGGAAACACTCTATTTCTAAAGTCTGCAAGTGGATATTTGGACCTCTTTGAGGATTTCTTTGGAAATGGGATTTCTTCATCTAATGCTAGACAGAAGAATTCTCAGTAACTTCTTTGGGTTGCGTGTGTTCAACTCACAGAGATGAACCTTCCTTTAGACAGAGCAGATTTGAAGCCCTCTTTTTGTGCAATTTGCAATTTGACATTTCAAGCGCTTTAGGGCCAACGGCAGAAAAGGAAATATCTTCGAATAAAAACTAGAGTGAATCATTCTCAGAAACCGCTTTGTGATGTGTGCATTCCACTCACAGAGTTTAACCTTTCTTTTCTTAGAACAGATTGGAAACACTCTGCTTGTAAAGTCTGCAAGTGGATATTTGGACCTCTTTGAGGATTTCGTTGGAAACGGGATTTCTTCATCTAATGCTAGACAGAAGAATTCTCAGTAACTTCTTTAGGTTGCGTGTGTTCAACTCACAGTGTTGAAACTTCCTTTAGACAGAGCAGATTTGAAACTCTCTTTTTTTGGGATTTGCAAGTGGACATTTCAAGCGCTTTGGGGACAACGGCCGAAAAGGAAATATCTTCGTAAAAATTAGAGAGAACCATTCTCAGAAACAAATTTGTGACGAGTGCTTCCACTCACAGAGTTTAACCTTTCTTTTCATAGAGCAGTTTGGAAACACTCTCTTTCTAAAGTCTGCAAGTGGATATTTGGACCTCTTTGAGGATTTCGTTGGAAACGGGATTTCTTCATCTAATGTTAGAGTGAAGAATTCTCAGTAACTTCTTTGGGTTGCGTGTGTTCAAATCACAGAGTTGAACTTTCCTTTAGACAGAGCAGATTTGAAACCCTCTTTTCGTGGCATTTGTAAGTGGACTTTTCAAGCTCTTTGGGGCCAACGTTAGAAAAGGGAATATCTTCGTATAAAGACTAGAGGGAATCATTCTCAGAAACCACTTTGTAATGTGTGCATTCCTCTCACAGTTTAACCTTTATTTTCATAGAGCAGTTTGGAAACAATCTGTTTGTAAAGTCTGCAAGTGGACATTTGGACCTCTTTGAGGATTTCGTTGGAAACGGGATTTCTTCACCTAATGCTAGACAGAAGAATTCTCAGTAACTTCTTTGGTTTGTGTGTGTTCAACTCACAGAGATGAACCTTCCTTTAGACAGAGCAGATTTGATAGCGTCTTTTTGTGGAATTTGCAAGTGGACATTTCAAGCACTTTGGGGCCAAGGGCAGTAATGGAAATATCTTCGTAAAAACCAGAGAGAACCATTCTCAGAAACCACTTTGTGATGTGTGCGTTCCACTCACAGAGTTTAACCTTTCTTTTCATAGAGCACTTTGGAAAAATTCTGTTTCTAAAGTCTGCAAGTGGATATTTGGACCTCTTTGAGGATTTCGTTGGAAACGGGATTTCTTCATCTAATCTTAGACAGAAGAATTCTCAGTAACTTCTTCGGGTTGCGTGAGTTCAACTCACAGAGTTGAACCTTAATTTAGACAGAGCGGATTTGAAACCCACTTTTTCTGAAATTTGCAAGTGGACTTTTCAACTGCTTAGGGGCCAACGGCAGAAAAGGAAATACCTTTGTGTAAAGGCTAGAGAGAATCCTTCCCAGAAACCACTTTGTGATGTGTGCGTTCCTCTCACAGTTTAAACTTTCTTTTCATAGAGCAGTTTGGAAACACTCTGTTTTTAAAGTCTGCAAGTGGATATATGGACTTCTTTGGGGATTTCATAGGAAACGGGATTTCTTCATCTAATGCTAGACAGAAGAAATCTCCGTAACTTCTTTGGGTTTCATGTGTTCAAATCACAGAGATGAACCTTCCTTTAGAAAGAGCAGATTTGAAACCCTCTCTTTGTGGAATTTGCAAGTGGAGATTTCAAGCGCTTTGGGGACAACAGCAGAAAAGGAAATATCTTCATAAAAAAACTAGAGAGAATCATTCTCAGAAACCACTTTGTGATGTGTGCATTCCACTCAGAGAGTTTAACGTTTCTTTTCATAGAGCAGTTTTGAAACACTCTGTTTGTAAAGTTTGCAAGTGGATATTTGGACGTCTTTGAGGATTACTTTGGAAACGGGATTTCTTCATCTAATGCTAGACAGAAAAATTCTCAGTAACTTCATTTGGTTGCGTGTGTTCAACTCAAAGAGATGAACCTTCCTTTAGACAGAGCAGATTTGAAACCCACTTTTTCTGGAACTTGCAAGTGGACATTTCCAGCGCTTTGTGGCCAACGGCAGAAAAGGAAATATCTTCGTATAAGAACAAGAGAGAATCATTCTCAGAAACCACTTTGTGATGTGTGCGTTCCACTCACAGAGTTAAACCTTTCTTTTCATAGAGCAGTTTCGAAACACTGTTTGCAAAGTCTGCAAGTGGATATTTGGACCTCTTTGAGGATTTCGTTGGAAACGGGATTTCTTCATCTAATGCCAGACAGAAGAATTCTCACTAACTTCGTTGGGTTGCGTGTGTTCAACTCACGGAGATGAACCTTCCTTTAGAGAGAGCGGATTTGAAACCCTCTTTTTGTGGAATTTGCAAGTTGACATTTCAAGCGCTTTAGAGCCTACGGCAGAAAAGGAAATATCTTCGTATAAAAACTAGAGAGAATCATTCTCAGAATCCACTTTGTGATGTGTGCATTCCACTCATAGAGTTTAACCTTTCTTTTCATAGAGCAGTTTGGAAACACTCTATTTCTAAAGTCTGCAAGTGGATATTTGGACCTCTTTGAGGATTTCGTTGGAAACGGGATTTCTTCATCTAATGATAGACAGAAGAATTCTCAGTAACTTCTTTGGCTTGTGTGTGTTCAACTCACAGAGTTGAGCCTTCCTTTAGACAGAGCAGATTTGAAACCCTCTTTTTGTGGAATTTGCAAATGGACTTTTTAAGTGCTTTGGGGCCAACGGTAGAAAAGGAAATATCTTCGTATAAAGACTAGAGAGAATCATTCTCAGAAACCACTGTGTGATGTGTGCATTCCCCTCAAAGTTTAAACTTTCTTTACATAGAGCAGTTTAGAAACACTCTGTTTGTAAAGCCTGCAATTGCATATTTGGAGCTCTTTGAGGATTTCGTTGGAAACGGTATTTGTTCTTCTAATGCTAGACAGAAGAATTCTCAGTAACTTCTTTGGGTTGCGTGTGTTCAACTCACGGAGATGAACCTTCCTTTAGACAGATCAGATTTGAAACCCTCTTTTTGTGGATTTTGCAAGTGGAGATTTCAAGCGCTTTGGGGACAGCAGCAGAAAAGGAAATATCTTCATAAAAAAACTAGAGAGAATCATTGTCAGAAACCACTTTGTGATGTGTGCGTTCCACTCACAGAGTTTAACCTTTCTTTTCATAGAGCAGTTTGGAAACACTCTGTTTGTATACTTTGCAAGTGGATATTTGGACCTGTGTGGGGATTTCTTTTGAAATGGGATTTCTTCATCTAATGCTAGACAGAAGAATTCTCAGTAACTTCTTTGTGTTGCGTGTGTTCAACTCACAGAGATGAACCTTCCTTTAGACAGAGCAGATTTGAAACCCTCTTTTTGTGGAATTTGCAAGTGGACATTTCCAGCGCTTTGGGGCCAACGTCAGAAAAGGAAATATATTCGTATACTGACTAGAGAGAATCATTCTCAGAAACCACTTTGTGATGTGTGCGTTCCACTCACTGTTTAACCTTTCTTTTAATAGAGCAGTTTGGAAACACTCTATTTCTAAAGTCTGCAAGTGGATATTTGGACCTCTTTGAGGATTTCTTTGGAAATGGGATTTCTTCATCTAATGCTAGACAGAAGAATTCTCAGTAACTTCTTTGGGTTGCGTGTGTTCAACTCACAGAGATGAACCTTCCTTTAGACAGAGCAGATTTGAAGCCCTCTTTTTGTGCAATTTGCAATTTGACATTTCAAGCGCTTTAGGGCCAACGGCAGAAAAGGAAATATCTTCGAATAAAAACTAGAGTGAATCATTCTCAGAAACCGCTTTGTGATGTGTGCATTCCACTCACAGAGTTTAACCTTTCTTTTCTTAGAACAGATTGGAAACACTCTGCTTGTAAAGTCTGCAAGTGGATATTTGGACATCTTTGAGGATTTCGTTGGAAACGGGATTTCTTCATCTAATGCTAGACAGAAGAATTCTCAGTAACTTCTTTAGGTTGCGTGTGTTCAACTCACAGTGTTGAAACTTCCTTTAGACAGAGCAGATTTGAAACTCTCTTTTTTTGGGATTTGCAAGTGGACATTTCAAGCGCTTTGGGGACAACGGCCGAAAAGGAAATATCTTCGTAAAAATTAGAGAGAACCATTCTCAGAAACAAATTTGTGATGAGTGCTTCCACTCACAGAGTTTAACCTTTCTTTTCATAGAGCAGTTTGGAAACACTCTCTTTCTAAAGTCTGCAAGTGGATATTTGGACCTCTTTGAGGATTTCGTTGGAAACGGGATTTCTTCATCTAATGTTAGAGTGAAGAATTCTCAGTAACTTCTTTGGGTTGCGTGTGTTCAAATCACAGAGTTGAACTTTCCTTTAGACAGAGCAGATTTGAAACCCTCTTTTCGTGGCATTTGTAAGTGGACTTTTCAAGCACTTTGGGGCCAACGTTAGAAAAGGGAATATCTTCGTATAAAGACTAGAGGGAATCATTCTCAGAAACCACTTTGTAATGTGTGCATTCCTCTCACAGTTTAACCTTTATTTTCATAGAGCAGTTTGGAAACAATCTGTTTGTAAAGTCTGCAAGTGGACATTTGGACCTCTTTGAGGATTTCGTTGGAAACGGGATTTCTTCACCTAATGCTAGACAGAAGAATTCTCAGTAACTTCTTTGGTTTGTGTGTGTTCAACTCACAGAGATGAACCTTCCTTTAGACAGAGCAGATTTGAAAGCGTCTTTTTGTGGAATTTGCAAGTGGACATTTCAAGCACTTTGGGGCCAAGGGCAGTAAAGGAAATATCTTCGTAAAAACCAGAGAGAACCATTCTCAGAAACCACTTTGTGATGTGTGCGTTCCATTCACGGAGTTTAACCTTTCTTTTCATAGAGCACTTTGGAAAAACTCTGTTTCTAAAGTCTGCAAGTGGATATTTGGACCTCTTTGAGGATTTCGTTCGAAACGGGATTTCTTCATCTAATCTTAGACAGAAGAATTCTAAGTAACTTCTTTGGGTTGCGTGAGTTCAACTCACAGAGTTGAACCTTAATTTAGACAGAGCGGATTTGAAACCCCTTTTTCTGGAATTTGCAAGTGGACTTTTCAACTGCTTAGGGGCCAATGGCAGAAAAGGAAATACCTTTGTATAAAGACTACAGAGAATCCTTCCCAGAAACCACTTTGTGATGTGTGCGTTCCACTCACAGTTTAACCTTTCTTTTCATAGAGCAGTTTGGAAACACTCTGTTTTTAAAGTCTGCAAGTGGATATATGGACTTCTTTGAGGATTTCATTGGAAACGGGATTTCTTCATCTAATGCTAGACAGAAGAAATCTCAGTAACTTCTTTGGGTATCGTGTGTTCAAATCACAGAGATGAACCTTCCTTTAGAAAGAGCAGATTTGAAACCCTCTTTTTGTGGAATTTGCAAGTGGACATTTCAAGCGCTTTGGGGACTACAGCAGAAAAGGAAATATCTTCATAAAAAAACTAGAGAGAATCATTCTCAGAAACCACTTTGTGATGTGTGCGTTCCACTCAGAGAGTTTAACCTTTCTTTTCATAGAGCAGTTTTGAAACACTCTGTTTGGAAAGTTTGCAAGTGGATATTTGGACGTCTTTGAGGATTACTTTGGAAACGGGATTTCTTCATCTAATGCTAGACAGAAGAATTCTCAGTAACTTCTTTGGGTTGCGTGTGTTCAACTCAAAGAGATGAAACTTCCTTTAGAAAGAGCAGATTTGAAACCCTCTTTTTCTGGAACTTGCAAGTGGACATTTCCAGCGCTTTGTGGCCAACGGCAGAAAAGGAAATATCTTCGTATAAGAACAAGAGAGAATCATTCTCAGAAACCACTTTGTGATGCGTGCGTTCCACTCACAGAGTTTAACCTTTCTTTTCATAGAGCAGTTTCGAAACACTGTTTGAAAAGTCTGCAAGTGGATATTTGGACCTCTTTGAGGATTTCGTTGGAAACGGGTTTTCTTCATCTCATGATAGACAGAAGAATTCTCACTAACTTCGTTGGGTTGCGTGAGTTCAACTCACAGACTTGAACCTTAATTTAGACAGAGCAGATTTGAAACCCTCTTTTTCTAGAATTTGCACGTGGACATTTCAAGCGCTTTGGGGCCAACTGTAGAAAAGGAAATATCTTCGTATAAAGACTAGGGAGAATCATTCTCAGAAACCACTTTGTGATGTGTGCATTCCTCTCAAAGTTTAACCTTTCTTTTCATAGAGAAGTTTGGAAACACTCTGTTTGTAAAGTCTGCAAGTGGATATTTGGACCTCTTTGAGGATTTCGTTGGAATCGGGATTTCTTCATCTAATGCTAGACAGAGGAATTCTCAGTAACTTCTTTGGGTTGGGTGTGTTCAACTCACGGAGATGAACCTTTCTATAGACAGAGCAGATTTGATACCCTCTTTTTGTGGAATTTGAAAGTGGACATTTCAAGTGCTTTGGGGCAACGGCAGAAAAGGAAATATCTTCGTATAAAAACTAGAGAGAATCATTCTCAGCAACCACTTTGTGATGTGTGCGTTTCACTCTCAGAGTTTAACCTTTCTTTTCATGGAGCAGTTTGGAAACACTCTGTTTGTAAAGTCTGCAATTGGACTTCTGGATCTCTTTGAGGATTTCTTTGGAAACGGTATTTCTTCATCTAATACTCGACAGAAGAATTCTCAGTAACTTCCTTGGGTTGCGTGTGTTCAACTCACGGAGATGAGCCGTCCTTTAGACAGAGCAGATTTGAAAGCTGCTTTTTGTGGTATTTGCAAGTCGACATTTCAAGCACTTTGGGGCCAATGGCAGAAAAGGAAATATCTCCACATAAAAACTAGAGAGAACCATTCTCAGAAACCACTTTGTGATGTGTGCATTCCACTCACAGAGTTTAACCTTTCTTTTCATAAGGCAGTTTGGAAACTCTCTGTTTTTAAAGTCCACAAGTGGATATTTGGACCTCTTTGTGTATTTCGTTGGAAACGGGATTTCTTCGACTAATGCTAGACCGAAGAATTCTCAGTAACTTTTTTGGATTGCGTGTGGTAAACTCACAGAGTTGAACCTTCCTTTAGACAGAGCAGATTTGAAACCCTCTTTTTGTGGAATTTGCAAGTAGACATTTCCAGCGCTTTGTGGCCAACGGCAGAAAAGGAAATATCTTCGTATAAGAACAAGAGAGAATCATTCTCAGAAACCACTTTGTGATGTGTGCATTCCACTCAAAGAGCTTAACCTTTCTTTTCATAGAGCAGTTTGGAAACACTGTGTTTCTAAAGTATGCAAGTGGATATCTGGACCTCTTTGTGGATTTCGTTGGAAACGGGATATCTTCATCTAATGTTAGACAGAAGAATTCTCAGTAACTTCTTTGGGTTGCGTGTGTTCAACTCACAGAGTTGAACCTTCCTTTAGACAGAGCAGATTTGAAACCCTCTTTTTGTGGAATTTGCAAGTGGACATTTCAAGCGCTTTGGGGCCAATGGTAGAAAAGGAAATATCTTGGTATAAAAACTAGAGAGAACCATTCTCAGAAACCACTTTTTGATGTGTGCGTTCCACTCACAGAGTTTAACCGTACTTTTCATAGAACAGTTTGGAAACACTCTGTTTGTAAAGCCTTCAAGTGGATATTTGGACCTCTTTGAGAAGATCGTTGGAAACGAGATTTCTTCATCTAATGCTAGACAGAAGAATTCTCATTAACTTCTTTGGTTTGCATGTGTTCAACTCACAGAGTTGAACCTTCCTTTAGACAGAGCAGATTTGAAACCCTCTTTTTTTGGAATTTGTAAATGGACATTTCAAGTGCTTTGGGGCCAACGTTAGAAAAGAAAATATCTTCGCATAAAAACTAGAGAGAACCATTCTCACAAACCACTTTGTGATGTGTGCGTTCCACTCACAGAGTTTAACCTTTCTTTTCATAGAGGAGTTTGGAAACACTCTTTTTTAAAGTCCATATGTGGATATTTGGTCCTCTTTGAGTATTTCATTGGAAACGGGATTCCTTCGTCTAATGCTAGACAGAAGAATTCTCAGTAACTTTTTTGGATTGCATGTGGTCAACTCACAGAGTTGAACCTTCCTTTAGACAGAGCAGATTTGAAAACCTCTTTTTGTGGAATTTGCAAGTGGACATTTCAAGCGCTTTGGGGCCAACGGTAGAAAAGGAAATATCTTCGTATAAAGACTAGAGAGAATCATTCTCAGAAACCACTTTGTGATGTGTGCATTCCTCTCACAGTTTAACCTTTATTTTCATAGAGCAGATTGGAAACACTCTGTTTGTAAAGTCTGCAAGTGGATATTTGGACTTCTTTGAGGATTTCGTTGGAAACAGGATTTCTTCATCTAATGCTAGACAGAAGAATTCTCAGTAACTTCTTTGGGTTGCGTGTGTTCAACTCACAGAGTTGAAGCTTCCTTTAGACAGAGGAGATTTGAAACCCTCTTTTTGTGGAATTTGCAAGTGGATATTTCAAGCGCTTTGGGGCCTATGGTAGAAAAGGAAATATCTTCATATAAAAACAAGAGAGAACCATTCTCAGAAACCACTTTGTGATGTGTGCGTTGCACTCAAAGAGCTTAACCTTTCTTTTCATAGAGGAGTTTGGAAACACTCTGTTTCTAAAGTATGCAAGTGGATAACTGGACCTCTTTGTGGATTTCGTTGGAAACGGGATTTCTTCATCTAATGATAGACAGAAGAATTCTCAGTAACTTCTTTGGGTTGTGTGTGTTCAACTCACAGAGTTGAACCTTCCTTTAGACAGAGCGGATTTGAAACCCTCTTTTGGTGGAATTTGCAAGTGGACATTTCAGGCGCTTTGGGGCCAACGGCAGAAAAGAACTATCTTCGTATAAAAACAAGAGAGAATCATTCTAAGAAACCACTTTTTGTGTGTGTGTTCCACTCACAGAGTTTAACCGTACTTTTCATAGAACACTTTGGAAACACTCTGTTTGCAATATCTCCAAGTGGATATTTGGACCTCTTTGAGGATTTCGTTGGAAACGAGATTTCTTCATCTAATGCTAGAAAGAAGAATTCTCAGTAACTTCTTTGGGGTGCGTGTGTTCAACTCTCAGAGATGAACCTTCCTTTAGACAGAGCAGTTTTGAAACCCTCTTTTTGTGGAATTTGCAAGTGGACATTTCAAGCGCTTTGGGGCCAACGGCAGAAAAGGAAATATCTTCTTAGAAAGACTAGAGTGAATCATTCTCAGAAACCAGTTTGTGATGTGTGCGTTCCACTCACAGAGTTAAACCTTTCTTTTCATAGAGCAGTTTGGAAACACTCTGTTTGTAAAGTCTGCAAGTGGATATTTGGACCTCTTTAAGGATTTCTTTGGAAACGGGATTTCTTCATCTAATGCTAGTCAGATGAATTCTCAGTAACTTCTTTGGGTTGCCTCTGTTCAACTCACGGTGGTGAAATTTCGTTTAGACAGAGAAGATTTGAAACCCTCTTTTTGTGGAATTTGCAAGTGGACATTTCAAGCGCTTTGGGGCCAATGGGAGAAAAGGAAATGTCTTCGTATAAAAACTAGAGAGAATCATGCTCAGCAACCACTATGTGATGTGTGCGTTCCGCTCACGGAGTTTAACTTTTCTTTTCATAGAGAAGTTTGGAAACACTCTGTTTGTAAAGTCTGCAAGTGGATATTTGGACCTCTTTGAGGATTTCGTTGGAAACGGGATTTCTTCGTCTAATGCTAGACAGAAGAATTCTCAGTAACTTCTTTGGTTTGCATGAGTTCAACTCACAGAGTTGAACCTTCCTTTAGACAGAGCAGATTAGAAACCCTCTTTTTGTGGAATTTACAAGTGGACATTTCAAGCGCATTGGGGCCAACGGTAGAAAAGGAAATATCTTCGTATAAAAACTAGAGAGAATCATTCTCAGAAACCACTTTTCAATGTGTGCGTTCCACTCACAGAGTTTAATCTTTCTTTTCATAGAGCACTTTGGAAACACTTTGTTTGTAAATTCTGGAAGTGGATATTTGGACCTCTTTCAGTATTTCTTTGGAAACAGGATTTCTTCATCTAATGCTAGACAGAAGAATTCTCAGTAACTTCTTTGGGTTGCACGTGTTCAACTCACAGAGATGAACCTTCTTTTAGACAGAGCATATTTGAAACCCTCTTTTTGTGGAATATGCAAGTGGACATTTCAAGCGCTTTGGGGCCAACGGCAGAAAAGGAACTATCTTCGTATAAAAACTAGAGAAAATCATTATCAGAAACCACTTTGTGATGTGTGCTTTCCACTCACACAGTTTAACCTTTCTTTTCATAGAGCAGTTTGGAAACACTCTGTTTGTAATGTCTGCAAGTGGATATTTGGACCTCTTTGAGGATTTCGTTGGAAACGGGATTTCTTCATCTAATGCTAGACAGGAGAATTCTCAGTAACTTCTTTGGGTTGCCTGTGTTCAACTCACAGAGATGAACCTTCCTTTAGACAGAGCAGATTTGGAACCCTCTTTTTGTGGAATTTGCAAGTGGACATTTTAAGCGCTTTGAGGCCAACGACAGAAAACGAAACATCTTCGTATAAAAACTACAGAGAATCATGCTCAGCAACCAATTTGTGATGTGTGCGTTCCACTCACAGAGGTTAACCTTTCTTTTCATAGAGAAGTTTGGAAACACTCTGTTTGTAATGTCTGCAAGTGGATATTTGGACCTCTTTGAGGATTTCGTTGGAAATGGGATTTCTTCATCTAATGCTAGACAGAAGAATTCTCAGTAACTTCTTTGGGTTTCGGGTGTTCAATTCAAAGAGTTGAACCTTCCTTTAGAAAGAGCATATTTGAAACCCTCTTTTTGTGGAATTTGCAAGTGGACATTTCAAGCGCTTTGGGGCTAACGGTAGAAAAGGAAATATATTCGTATAAAAACGAGAGAGAATCATTCTCAGGAACCACTTTGTGATGTGTGTGTTCTGCTCAGGGAATTTAACTTTTCTTTTCATAGAGCAGTTTGGAAACACTCTGCTACTAAAGTCTGCAAGTGGATATTTGGACCTATTTGAGGATTTCCTTGGAAACGGGATTTCTTCATCTAATCTTAGAAAGAAGAATTCTCAATAACTTTTTGGGTTGCCTGTGTTCAACTCACAGAGTTGAACCGTCCTTTAGACACTGCAGATTTGAAACCCTCTTTGTGGAATTTGCAAGTGGACATTTCAAGCGCTTTGGGGCCAACGGTAGAAAAGGAAATATCTTCGTATAAAGACTAGAGAGAATCATTCTCAGAAACCACTTTGTGATGTGTGCATTCCTCTCACAGTTTAACCTTTATTTTCATAGAGCAGATTGGAAACACTCTGTTTGTAAAGTCTGCAAGTGGATATTTGGACCTCTTTGAGGATTTCGTTGGAAACGGGATTTCTTCACCTAATGCTAGACAGAAGAATTCTCAGTAACTTCTTTGTGTTGCGTGTGTTCAACTCACAGAGTTGAACCCTCCTTTAGACAGAAGAGATTTGAAACCCTCTTTTTGTGGAATTTGTAAGTGATATTTCAAGCGCTTTGGGGCCTACGGTAGAAAAGGATATATCTTCATATAAAAACAAGAGAGAACCATTCTCAGAAACCACTTTGTGATGTGTGCGTTCCACTCAAAGAGCTTAACCTTTCTTTTCATAGAGCAGTTTGGAAACACTGTGTTTCTAAAGTATGCAAGTGGATATCTGGACCTCTTTGTGGATTTCGTTGGAAACGGGATTTCTTCATCTAATGTTAGACAGAAGAATTCTCAGTAGCTTCTTTGGGTTGCGTGTGTTCAACTCACAGAGTTGAACCTTCCTTTAGACAGAGCAGATTTGAAACCCTCTTTTTGTGGAATTTGCAAGTGGACATTTCAAGCGCTTTGGGGCCAGTGGTAGAAAAGGAAATATCTTGGTATAAAAACTAGAGAGAACCATTCTCAGAAACCACTTTTTGATGTGTGCGTTCCACTCACAGAGTTTAACCGTACTTTTCATAGAACAGTTTGGAAACACTCTGTTTGTAAAGTCTTCAAGTGGATATTTGGACCTCTTTGAGAAGATCGTTGGAAACGAGATTTCTTCATCTAATGCTAGACAGAAGAATTCTCATTAACTTCTTTTGTTTGCATGTGTTCAACTCACAGAGTTGAACCTTCCTTTAGACAGAGCAGATTTGAAACCCTCTTTTTTTGGAATTTGTAAATGGACATTTCAAGTGCTTTGGGGCCAACGTTAGAAAAGAAAATATCTTCGCATAAAGACTAGAAAGAATCATTCCCAGAAATCACTTTGTGATGTGTGCATTCCTCTCACAGTTTAACCTTTCTTTTCATAGAGCAGTTTGGAAACACTCTGTTTGTAAAGTCTGCAAGTGGATATTTGGACCTCTTTGAGGATTTCGTTGGAAATGGGATTTCTTCATCTAATGCTAGACAGAAGAATTCTCAGTAACTTCTTTGGGTTGCGTGTGTTCAACCAACAGAGATGAACGTTCCTTTAGACAGAGCAGATTTGAAACCCTCTTTTTGTGGAATTTGCAAGCGGACATTTCTAGCGCTTTGTGACCAATGGCAGAAAAGGAAATATCTTCGTATAAAAACAAGAGAGAATCATTCTCAGAAACCACTTTGTGATATGTGCATTCTGCTCACAGAGTTTAACCTTTCTTTTCAATGAACTGTTTGGAAACACTCTGTTTGTAAAGTCTGCAAGTGGATATTTGGACCTCTTTGAGGATTTCGTTGGAAACGATATTTCTTCATCTAATACTCGACATAAGAATTCTCAGTAACTTCTTTGGGTTGCGTGTGTTCAACTCACAAAGATGAACCTTGCTTTAGACAGAGCAGATTTGAAACCCGCTTTTTGTGGAATTTGCAAGTGGACATTTCAAGCGCTTTGGAGCCAATGGCAGAAAAGGAAATATCTTCGCATAAAAACTAGAGAGAACCATTCTCACAAACCACTTTGTGATGTGTGCGTTCCACTCACAGAGTTTAACCTTTCTTTTCATAGAGCACTTTGGAAAAACTCTGTTTCTAAAGTCTGCAAGTGGATATTTGGACCTCTTTGAGGATTTCGTTGGAAACGGGATTTCTTCATCTAATCTTAGACAGAAGAATTCTCAGTAACTTCTTTGGGTTGCGTGAGTTCAACTCACAGAGTTGAACCTTAATTTAGGCAGAGCGGATTTGAAACCCTCTTTTTCTCGAATTTGCAAGTGGACTTTTCAACTGCTTAGGGGCCAACGGCAGAAAAGGAAATACCTTTGTGTAAAGACTAGAGAGAATCCTTCCCAGAAACCACTTTGTGATGTGTGCGTTCCTCTCACAGTTTAACCTTTCTTTTCATAGAGCAGTTTGGAAACACTCTGTTTTTAAAGTCTGCAAGTGGATATATGGACTTCTTTGGGGATTTCATTGGAAACGGGATTTCTTCATCTAATGCTAGACAGAAGAAATCTCCGTAACTTCTTTGGGTTTCGTGTGTTCAAATCACAGAGATGAACCTTCCCTTAGAAAGAGCAGATTTGAAACCCTCTCTTTGTGGAATTTGCAAGTGGAGATTTCAAGCGCTTTGGGGACAACAGCAGAAAAGGAAATATCTTCATAAAAAAACTAGAGAGAATCATTCTCAGAAACCACTTTGTGATGTGTGCATTCCACTCAGAGAGTTTAACGTTTCTTTTCATAGAGCAGTTTTGAAACACTCTGTTTGTAAAGTTTGCAAGTGGATATTTGGACGTCTTTGAGGATTACTTTGGAAACGGGATTTCTTCATCTAATGCTAGACAGAAAAATTCTCAGTAACTTCATTTGGTTGCGTGTGTTCAACTCAAAGAGATGAACCTTCCTTTAGACAGAGCAGATTTGAAACCCTCTTTTTCTGGAACTTGCAAGTGGACATTTCCAGCGCTTTGTGGCCAACGGCAGAAAAGGAAATATCTTCGTATAAGAACAAGAGAGAATCATTCTCAGAAACCACTTTGTGATGTGTGCGTTCCACTCACAGAGTTAAACCTTTCTTTTCATAGAGCAGTTTCGAAACACTGTTTGCAAAGTCTGCAAGTGGATATTTGGACCTCTTTGAGGATTTCGTTGGAAACGGGATTTCTTCATCTAATGCTAGACAGAAGAATTCTCACTAACTTCGTTGGGTTGCGTGTGTTCAACTCACGGAGATGAACCTTCCTTTAGAGAGAGCGGATTTGAAACCCTCTTTTTGTGGAATTTGCAAGTTGACATTTCAAGCGCTTTAGAGCCTACGGCAGAAAAGGAAATATCTTCGTATAAAAACTAGAGAGAATCATTCTCAGAATCCACTTTGTGATGTGTGCATTCCACTCATAGAGTTTAACCTTTCTTTTCATAGAGCAGTTTGGAAACACTCTATTTCTAAAGTCTGCAAGTGGATATTTGGACCTCTTTGAGGATTTCGTTGGAAACGGGATTTCTTCATCTAATGATAGACAGAAGAATTCTCAGTAACTTCTTTGGCTTGTGTGTGTTCAACTCACAGAGTTGAGCCTTCCTTTAGACAGAGCAGATTTGAAACCCTCTTTTTGTGGAATTTGCAAATGGACTTTTTAAGCGCTTTGGGGCCAACGGTAGAAAAGGAAATATCTTCGTATAAAGACTAGAGAGAATCATTCTCAGAAACCACTGTGTGATGTGTGCATTCCCCTCAAAGTTTAAACTTTCTTTACATAGAGCAGTTTAGAAACACTCTGTTTGTAAAGCCTGCAATTGCATATTTGGAGCTCTTTGAGGATTTCATTGGAAACGGTATTTGTTCATCTAATGCTAGACAGAAGAATTCTCAGTAACTTCTTTGGGTTGCGTGTGTTCAACTCACAGAGATGAACCTTCCTTTAGACAGAGCAGATTTGAAACCCTCTTTTTGTGGAATTTGCTAGTGGACATTTCAAGTGCTTTGAGGCCAACGGTAGATAAGGAAATATCTTCATATAAAAACTAGAGAGAATCATGCTCAGCAACCACTTTGTGATGTGAGCGTTCCACTCACAGAGTTTAACCTTTCTTTTCATAGAGCAGTTTGGAAACACTCTATTTCTAAAGTCTGCAAGTGGATATTTGGACCTCTTTGAGGATTTCATTGGAAACGGGATGTCTTCATCTAACGACAGACAGAAGAATTCTCAGTAACTTCTTTGGGTTGCGTGTCTTCAACTCTGAGAGTTGAGCCTTCCTTTGGACAGCAGATTTGAAACCCTCTTTTTGTGGAATTTGCAAGTGGACATTTCAAGCGATTTTGGGCCAATGGTAGAAAAGGAAATATCTTCGTAAAAATTAGAGAGAACCATTCTCAGAAACCAATTTGTGATGAGTGTTTCCACTCACAGAGTTTAACCTTTCTTTTCATAGAGCAGTTTGGAAACACTCTCTTTCTAAAGTCTGCAAGTGGATATTTGGACCTCTTTGAGGATTTCGTTGGAAACGGGATTTCTTCATCTAATCTTAGACTGAAGAATTCTCAGTAACTTCTTTGGGTTGTGTGTGTTCAACTCACAGAGTTGAACTTTCCTTTAGACAGAGCAGATTTGAAACCCTCTTTTTGTGGCATTTGTAAGAGGACTTTTCAAGTGCTTTGGGGCCAACGTTAGAAAAGGGAATATCTTCGTATAAAGACTAGAGGGAATCATTCTCAGAAACCACTTTATGTGTGCATTCCTCTCACAGTTTAACCTTTATTTTCATAGAGCAGTTTGGAAACAATCTGTTTGTAAAGTCTGCAAGTGGACATTTGGACCTCTTTGAGGATTTCGTTGGAAACGGGATTTCTTCACCTAATGCTAGACAGAAGAATTCTCAGTAACTTCTTTGGTTTGTGTGTGTTCAACTCACAGAGATGAACCTTCCTTTAGACAGAGCAGATTTGAAAGCGTCTTTTTCTGGAAATTGCAAGTGGACATTTCAAGCACTTTGGGGCCAATGGCGGTAAAGGAAATATCTTCGTAAAAACCAGAGAGAACCATTCTCAGAAACCACTTTGTGATGTGTGCGTTCCACTCACAGAGTTTAACCTTTCTTTTCATAGAGCAGTTTGGAAACACTCTGTTTGTATACTTTGCAAGTGGATATTTGGACCTCTTTGGGGATTTCTTTTGAAATGGGATTTTTTCATCTAATGCTAGACAGAAGAATTCTCAGTAACTTCTTTGTGTTGCGTGTGTTCAACTCACAGAGATGAACCTTCCTTTAGACAGAGCAGATTTGAAACCCTCTTTTTGTGGAATTTGCAAGTGGACATTTCCAGCGCTTTGTGGCCAACGGCAGAAAAGGAAATATCTTCGTATAAAAACAAGAGAGAATCATTCTCAGAAACCACTTTGTGATGTGTGCGTTCTGCTCACAGAGCTTAACCTTTCTTTTCAATGAACAGTTTGGAAACACTCTGTTTGTAAAGTCTGTAAGTGGATATTTGGACCTCTTTGTGGATTTCGGTGGAAACGGGATTTCTTCATCTAATGCTAGACAGAAGAATTCTCAGTAACTTCTTTGGGTTGCGTGTGTTCAACTCACAGAGATGTACCTTCCTTTAGGCTGAGCAGATTTGAAACCCTCTTTTTGTGGAATTGGCAAGTGGACATTTCAAGCGCTTTGTGGACAACGGTAGAAAAGGAAATATCGTCGTATAAAACCAAGAGAGAATCATTCTCAGAAACCACTTTGTGATGTGTGCGTTCTGCTCACGGAGTTTAACCTTTCTTTTCTTAGAACAGTTTGGAAACACTCTGTTTGTAAAGTCTGCAAGTGGATACTTGGACCCCTTTGAGGATTTCGTTGGAAACGGGATTTCTTCATCTAATGCAAGACAGAAGAATTCTCAGTACCTTC
The DNA here is from genome assembly GCF_029281585.2 of Gorilla gorilla gorilla. NCBI lineage: Eukaryota > Metazoa > Chordata > Mammalia > Primates > Hominidae > Gorilla > Gorilla gorilla. Next base: position 77,554,326 of record NC_073231.2, on the reverse strand, counting down.
TTTGGGTTGCGTGTGTTCAACTCACAGAGTTGAACGTTCCTTTAGAAAGAGCAGATTTGAAACCCTCTTTTTGTGGAATTTGCAAGTGGACACTTCAAGTGCTTTGAGGCCAACGGTAGAAAAGGAAATATCTTCATATAAAAACTAGAGAGAATCATTCTCAGCAACCACTTCGTGATGTGAGCGTTCCACTCACAGAGTTTAACCTTTCTTTTCATAGAGCAGTTTGGAAACACTCTATTTCTAAAGTCTGCAAGTGGATATTGGGACCTCTTTGAGGATTTCGTTGGAAACGGGATGTCTTCATCTAATGATAGACAGAAGAATTCTCAGTAACTTCTTTGGGTTGCGTGTCTTCAACTCTGAGAGTTGAACCTTCCTTTGCACAGAGCAGATTTGAAACCCTCTTTTTGTGGAATTTGCAAGTGGACATTTCAAGCGATTTGGGGCCAATGGTAGAAAAGGAAATATCTTCGTATAAAGACTAGAGAGAATCAGTCTCAGAAACCACTGTGTGAAATTTGCGTTCTACTCACAGTTTAACCTTTCTTTTCATAGAGCAGTTTGGAAACGCTCTGTTTGCAAAGTCTGCAAGTGGATATTTGGAGCTCTTTTAGGATTTCTTAGGAAATGGTATTTCTTCATCTAATGCTAGACAAAAGATTTCTCAGTAACTTCTTTGGGTTGCGTGTCTTCAACTCACAGAGATGAACCTTCCTTTATACCGAGCAGGTTTGAAACCCTCTTTTTGTGGAATTTGCAAGTGGACATTTCCAGCGCTTTGGGGCCAACGTCAGAAAAGGAAATATATTCGTATACTGACTAGAGAGAATCATTCTCAGAAACCACTTTGTGATGTGTGCGTTCCACTCACTGTTTAACCTTTCTTTTCATAGAGCAGTTTGGAAACACTCTATTTCTAAAGTCTGCAAGTGGATATTTGGACCTCTTTGAGGATTTCTTTGGAAATGGGATTTCTTCATCTAATGCTAGACAGAAGAATTCTCAGTAACTTCTTTGGGTTGCGTGTGTTCAACTCACAGAGATGAACCTTCCTTTAGACAGAGCAGATTTGAAGCCCTCTTTTTGTGCAATTTGCAATTTGACATTTCAAGCGCTTTAGGGCCAACGGCAGAAAAGGAAATATCTTCGAATAAAAACTAGAGTGAATCATTCTCAGAAACCGCTTTGTGATGTGTGCATTCCACTCACAGAGTTTAACCTTTCTTTTCTTAGAACAGATGGGAAACACTCTGCTTGTAAAGTCTGCAAGTGGATATTTGGACATCTTTGAGGATTTCGTTGGAAACGGGATTTCTTCATCTAATGCTAGACAGAAGAATTCTCAGTAACTTCTTTAGGTTGCGTGTGTTCAACTCACAGTGTTGAAACTTCCTTTAGACAGAGCAGATTTGAAACTCTCTTTTTTTGGGATTTGCAAGTGGACATTTCAAGCGCTTTGGGGACAACGGCCGAAAAGGAAATATCTTCGTAAAAATTAGAGAGAACCATTCTCAGAAACAAATTTGTGATGAGTGCTTCCACTCACAGAGTTTAACCTTTCTTTTCATAGAGCAGTTTGGAAACACTCTCTTTCTAAAGTCTGCAAGTGGATATTTGGACCTCTTTGAGGATTTCGTTGGAAACGGGATTTCTTCATCTAATGTTAGAGTGAAGAATTCTCAGTAACTTCTTTGGGTTGCGTGTGTTCAAATCACAGAGTTGAACTTTCCTTTAGACAGAGAAGATTTGAAACCCTCTTTTCGTGGCATTTGTAAGTGGACTTTTCAAGCTCTTTGGGGCCAACGTTAGAAAAGGGAATATCTTCGTATAAAGACTAGAGGGAATCATTCTCAGAAACCACTTTGTAATGTGTGCATTCCTCTCACAGTTTAACCTTTATTTTCATAGAGCAGTTTGGAAACAATCTGTTTGTAAAGTCTGCAAGTGGACATTTGGACCTCTTTGAGGATTTCGTTGGAAACGGGATTTCTTCACCTAATGCTAGACAGAAGAATTCTCAGTAACTTCTTTGGTTTGTGTGTGTTCAACTCACAGAGATGAACCTTCCTTTAGACAGAGCAGATTTGAAAGCGTCTTTTTGTGGAATTTGCAAGTGGACATTTCAAGCACTTTGGGGCCAAGGGCAGTAAAGGAAATATCTTCGTAAAAACCAGAGAGAACCATTCTCAGAAACCACTTTGTGATGTGTGCGTTCCACTCACAGAGTTTAACCTTTCTTTTCATAGAGCACTTTGGAAAAACTCTGTTTCTAAAGTCTGCAAGTGGATATTTGGACCTCTTTGAGGATTTCGTTGGAAACGGGATTTCTTCATCTAATCTTAGACAGAAGAATTCTCAGTAACTTCTTTGGGTTGCGTGAGTTCAACTCACAGAGTTGAACCTTAATTTAGGCAGAGCGGATTTGAAACCCTCTTTTTCTGGAATTTGCAAGTGGACTTTTCAACTGCTTAGGGGCCAACGGCAGAAAAGGAAATACCTTTGTGTAAAGACTAGAGAGAATCCTTCCCAGAAACCACTTTGTGATGTGTGCGTTCCTCTCACAGTTTAACCTTTCTTTTCATAGAGCAGTTTGGAAACACTCTGTTTTTAAAGTCTGCAAGTGGATATATGGACTTCTTTGGGGATTTCATTGGAAACGGGATTTCTTCATCTAATGCTAGACAGAAGAAATCTCCGTAACTTCTTTGGGTTTCGTGTGTTCAAATCACAGAGATGAACCTTCCTTTAGAAAGAGCAGATTTGAAACCCTCTCTTTGTGGAATTTGCAAGTGGAGATTTCAAGCGCTTTGGGGACAACAGCAGAAAAGGAAATATCTTCATAAAAAAACTAGAGAGAATCATTCTCAGAAACCACTTTGTGATGTGTGCATTCCACTCAGAGAGTTTAACGTTTCTTTTCATAGAGCAGTTTTGAAACACTCTGTTTGTAAAGTTTGCAAGTGGATATTTGGACGTCTTTGAGGATTACTTTGGAAACGGGATTTCTTCATCTAATGCTAGACAGAAAAATTCTCAGTAACTTCATTTGGTTGCGTGTGTTCAACTCAAAGAGATGAACCTTCCTTTAGACAGAGCAGATTTGAAACCCTCTTTTTCTGGAACTTGCAAGTGGACATTTCCAGCGCTTTGTGGCCAACGGCAGAAAAGGAAATATCTTCGTATAAGAACAAGAGAGAATCATTCTCAGAAACCACTTTGTGATGTGTGCGTTCCACTCACAGAGTTAAACCTTTCTTTTCATAGAGCAGTTTCGAAACACTGTTTGCAAAGTCTGCAAGTGGATATTTGGACCTCTTTGAGGATTTCGTTGGAAACGGGATTTCTTCATCTAATGCTAGACAGAAGAATTCTCACCAACTTCGTTGGGTTGCGTGTGTTCAACTCACGGAGATGAACCTTCCTTTAGAGAGAGCGGATTTGAAACCCTCTTTTTGTGGAATTTGCAAGTTGACATTTCAAGCGCTTTAGAGCCTACGGCAGAAAAGGAAATATCTTCGTATAAAAACTAGAGAGAATCATTCTCAGAATCCACTTTGTGATGTGTGCATTCCACTCATAGAGTTTAACCTTTCTTTTCATAGAGCAGTTTGGAAACACTCTATTTCTAAAGTCTGCAAGTGGATATTTGGACCTCTTTGAGGATTTCGTTGGAAACGGGATTTCTTCATCTAATGATAGACAGAAGAATTCTCAGTAACTTCTTTGGCTTGTGTGTGTTCAACTCACAGAGTTGAGCCTTCCTTTAGACAGAGCAGATTTGAAACCCTCTTTTTGTGGAATTTGCAAATGGACTTTTTAAGCGCTTTGGGGCCAACGGTAGAAAAGGAAATATCTTCGTATAAAGACTAGAGAGAATCATTCTCAGAAACCACTGTGTGATGTGTGCATTCCCCTCAAAGTTTAAACTTTCTTTACATAGAGCAGTTTAGAAACACTCTGTTTGTAAAGCCTGCAATTGCATATTTGGAGCTCTTTGAGGATTTCATTGGAAACGGTATTTGTTCATCTAATGCTAGACAGAAGAATTCTCAGTAACTTCTTTGGGTTGCGTGTGTTCAACTCACAGAGATGAACCTTCCTTTAGACAGAGCAGATTTGAAACCCTCTTTTTGTGGAATTTGCTAGTGGACATTTCAAGTGCTTTGAGGCCAACGGTAGATAAGGAAATATCTTCATATAAAAACTAGAGAGAATCATGCTCAGCAACCACTTTGTGATGTGAGCGTTCCACTCACAGAGTTTAACCTTTCTTTTCATAGAGCAGTTTGGAAACACTCTATTTCTAAAGTCTGCAAGTGGATATTTGGACCTCTTTGAGGATTTCATTGGAAACGGGATGTCTTCATCTAACGACAGACAGAAGAATTCTCAGTAACTTCTTTGGGTTGCGTGTCTTCAACTCTGAGAGTTGAACCTTCCTTTGGACAGAGCAGATTTGAAACCCTCTTTTTGTGGAATTTGCAAGTGGACATTTCAAGCGATTTTGGGCCAACGGTAGAAAAGGAAATATCTTCGTAAAAATTAGAGAGAACCATTCTCAGAAACCAATTTGTGATGAGTGCTTCCACTCACAGAGTTTAACCTTTCTTTTCATAGAGCAGTTTGGAAACACTCTCTTTCTAAAGTCTGCAAGTGGATATTTGGACCTCTTGGAGGATTTCGTTGGAAACGGGATTTCTTCATCTAATCTTAGACTGAAGAATTCTCAGTAACTTCTTTGGGTTGTGTGTGTTCAACTCACAGAGTTGAACTTTCCTTTAGACAGAGCAGATTTGAAACCCTCTTTTTGTGGCATTTGTAAGAGGACTTTTCAAGTGCTTTGGGGCCAACGTTAGAAAAGGGAATATCTTCGTATAAAGACTAGAGGGAATCATTCTCAGAAACCACTTTATGTGTGCATTCCTCTCACAGTTTAACCTTTATTTTCATAGAGCAGTTTGGAAACAATCTGTTTGTAAAGTCTGCAAGTGGACATTTGGACCTCTTTGAGGATTTCGTTGGAAACGGGATTTCTTCACCTAATGCTAGACAGAAGAATTCTCAGTAACTTCTTTGGTTTGTGTGTGTTCAACTCACAGAGATGAACCTTCCTTTAGACAGAGCAGATTTGAAAGCGTCTTTTTCTGGAAATTGCAAGTGGACATTTCAAGCACTTTGGGGCCAATGGCGGTAAAGGAAATATCTTCGTAAAAACCAGAGAGAACCATTCTCAGAAACCACTTTGTGATGTGTGCGTTCCACTCACAGAGTTTAACCTTTCTTTTCATAGAGCAGTTTGGAAACACTCTGTTTGTATACTTTGCAAGTGGATATTTGGACCTCTTTGGGGATTTCTTTTGAAATGGGATTTTTTCATCTAATGCTAGACAGAAGAATTCTCAGTAACTTCTTTGTGTTGCGTGTGTTCAACTCACAGAGATGAACCTTCCTTTAGACAGAGCAGATTTGAAACCCTCTTTTTGTGGAATTTGCAAGTGGACATTTCCAGCGCTTTGTGGCCAACGGCAGAAAAGGAAATATCTTCGTATAAAAACAAGAGAGAATCATTCTCAGAAACCACTTTGTGATGTGTGCGTTCTGCTCACAGAGCTTAACCTTTCTTTTCAATGAACAGTTTGGAAACACTCTGTTTGTAAAGTCTGTAAGTGGATATTTGGACCTCTTTGTGGATTTCGGTGGAAACGGGATTTCTTCATCTAATGCTAGACAGAAGAATTCTCAGTAACTTCTTTGGGTTGCGTGTGTTCAACTCACAGAAATGTACCTTCCTTTAGGCTGAGCAGATTTGAAACCCTCTTTTTGTGGAATTGGCAAGTGGACATTTCAAGCGCTTTGTGGACAACGGTAGAAAAGGAAATATCGTCGTATAAAACCAAGAGAGAATCATTCTCAGAAACCACTTTGTGATGTGTGCGTTCTGCTCACGGAGTTTAACCTTTCTTTTCTTAGAACAGTTTGGAAACACTCTGTTTGTAAAGTCTGCAAGTGGATACTTGGACCCCTTTGAGGATTTCGTTGGAAACGGGATTTCTTCATCTAATGCAAGACAGAAGAATTCTCAGTACCTTCTTTGGGTTGCGTGTGTTCAACTCACAGAGTTGAACGTTCCTTTAGAAAGAGCAGATTTGAAACCCTCTTTTTGTGGAATTTGCAAGTGGACACTTCAAGTGCTTTGAGGCCAACGGTAGAAAAGGAAATATCTTCATATAAAAACTAGAGAGAATCATTCTCAGCAACCACTTCGTGATGTGAGCGTTCCACTCACAGAGTTTAACCTTTCTTTTCATAGAGCAGTTTGGAAACACTCTATTTCTAAAGTCTGCAAGTGGATATTGGGACCTCTTTGAGGATTTCGTTGGAAACGGGATGTCTTCATCTAATGATAGACAGAAGAATTCTCAGTAACTTCTTTGGGTTGCGTGTCTTCAACTCTGAGAGTTGAACCTTCCTTTGCACAGAGCAGATTTGAAACCCTCTTTTTGTGGAATTTGCAAGTGGACATTTCAAGCGATTTGGGGCCAATGGTAGAAAAGGAAATATCTTCGTATAAAGACTAGAGAGAATCAATCTCAGAAACCACTGTGTGAAATTTGCGTTCTACTCACAGTTTAACCTTTCTTTTCATAGAGCAGTTTGGAAACGCTCTGTTTGCAAAGTCTGCAAGTGGATATTTGGAGCTCTTTTAGGATTTCTTAGGAAATGGTATTTCTTCATCTAATGCTAGACAGAAGAATTCTCAGTAACTTCTTTGGGTTGCGTGTCTTCAACTCACAGAGATGAACCTTCCTTTATACCGAGCAGGTTTGAAACCCTCTTTTTGTGGAATTTGCAAGTGGACATTTCCAGCGCTTTGGGGCCAACGTCAGAAAAGGAAATATATTCGTATACTGACTAGAGAGAATCATTCTCAGAAACCACTTTGTGATGTGTGCGTTCCACTCACTGTTTAACCTTTCTTTTCATAGAGCAGTTTGGAAACACTCTATTTCTAAAGTCTGCAAGTGGATATTTGGACCTCTTTGAGGATTTCTTTGGAAATGGGATTTCTTCATCTAATGCTAGACAGAAGAATTCTCAGTAACTTCTTTGGGTTGCGTGTGTTCAACTCACAGAGATGAACCTTCCTTTAGACAGAGCAGATTTGAAGCCCTCTTTTTGTGCAATTTGCAATTTGACATTTCAAGCGCTTTAGGGCCAACGGCAGAAAAGGAAATATCTTCGAATAAAAACTAGAGTGAATCATTCTCAGAAACCGCTTTGTGATGTGTGCATTCCACTCACAGAGTTTAACCTTTCTTTTCTTAGAACAGATTGGAAACACTCTGCTTGTAAAGTCTGCAAGTGGATATTTGGACCTCTTTGAGGATTTCGTTGGAAACGGGATTTCTTCATCTAATGCTAGACAGAAGAATTCTCAGTAACTTCTTTAGGTTGCGTGTGTTCAACTCACAGTGTTGAAACTTCCTTTAGACAGAGCAGATTTGAAACTCTCTTTTTTTGGGATTTGCAAGTGGACATTTCAAGCGCTTTGGGGACAACGGCCGAAAAGGAAATATCTTCGTAAAAATTAGAGAGAACCATTCTCAGAAACAAATTTGTGATGAGTGCTTCCACTCACAGAGTTTAACCTTTCTTTTCATAGAGCAGTTTGGAAACACTCTCTTTCTAAAGTCTGCAAGTGGATATTTGGACCTCTTTGAGGATTTCGTTGGAAACGGGATTTCTTCATCTAATGTTAGAGTGAAGAATTCTCAGTAACTTCTTTGGGTTGCGTGTGTTCAAATCACAGAGTTGAACTTTCCTTTAGACAGAGCAGATTTGAAACCCTCTTTTCGTGGCATTTGTAAGTGGACTTTTCAAGCTCTTTGGGGCCAACGTTAGAAAAGGGAATATCTTCGTATAAAGACTAGAGGGAATCATTCTCAGAAACCACTTTGTAATGTGTGCATTCCTCTCACAGTTTAACCTTTATTTTCATAGAGCAGTTTGGAAACAATCTGTTTGTAAAGTCTGCAAGTGGACATTTGGACCTCTTTGAGGATTTCGTTGGAAACGGGATTTCTTCACCTAATGCTAGACAGAAGAATTCTCAGTAACTTCTTTGGTTTGTGTGTGTTCAACTCACAGAGATGAACCTTCCTTTAGACAGAGCAGATTTGATAGCGTCTTTTTGTGGAATTTGCAAGTGGACATTTCAAGCACTTTGGGGCCAAGGGCAGTAATGGAAATATCTTCGTAAAAACCAGAGAGAACCATTCTCAGAAACCACTTTGTGATGTGTGCGTTCCACTCACAGAGTTTAACCTTTCTTTTCATAGAGCACTTTGGAAAAATTCTGTTTCTAAAGTCTGCAAGTGGATATTTGGACCTCTTTGAGGATTTCGTTGGAAACGGGATTTCTTCATCTAATCTTAGACAGAAGAATTCTCAGTAACTTCTTCGGGTTGCGTTAGTTCAACTCACAGAGTTGAACCTTAATTTAGACAGAGCGGATTTGAAACCCACTTTTTCTGAAATTTGCAAGTGGACTTTTCAACTGCTTAGGGGCCAACGGCAGAAAAGGAAATACCTTTGTGTAAAGACTAGAGAGAATCCTTCCCAGAAACCACTTTGTGATGTGTGCGTTCCTCTCACAGTTTAAACTTTCTTTTCATAGAGCAGTTTGGAAACACTCTGTTTTTAAAGTCTGCAAGTGGATATATGGACTTCTTTGGGGATTTCATAGGAAACGGGATTTCTTCATCTAATGCTAGACAGAAGAAATCTCCGTAACTTCTTTGGGTTTCATGTGTTCAAATCACAGAGATGAACCTTCCTTTAGAAAGAGCAGATTTGAAACCCTCTCTTTGTGGAATTTGCAAGTGGAGATTTCAAGCGCTTTGGGGACAACAGCAGAAAAGGAAATATCTTCATAAAAAAACTAGAGAGAATCATTCTCAGAAACCACTTTGTGATGTGTGCATTCCACTCAGAGAGTTTAACGTTTCTTTTCATAGAGCAGTTTTGAAACACTCTGTTTGTAAAGTTTGCAAGTGGATATTTGGACGTCTTTGAGGATTACTTTGGAAACGGGATTTCTTCATCTAATGCTAGACAGAAAAATTCTCAGTAACTTCATTGGGTTGCGTGTGTTCAACTCAAAGAGATGAACCTTCCTTTAGACAGAGCAGATTTGAAACCCACTTTTTCTGGAACTTGCAAGTGGACGTTTCCAGCGCTTTGTGGCCAACGGCAGAAAAGGAAATATCTTCGTATAAGAACAAGAGAGAATCATTCACAGAAACCACTTTGTGATGTGTGCGTTCCACTCACAGAGTTAAACCTTTCTTTTCATAGAGCAGTTTCGAAACACTGTTTGCAAAGTCTGCAAGTGGATATTTGGACCTCTTTGAGGATTTCGTTGGAAACGGGATTTCTTCATCTAATGCCAGACAGAAGAATTCTCACTAACTTCGTTGGGTTGCGTGTGTTCAACTCACGGAGATGAACCTTCCTTTAGAGAGAGCGGATTTGAAACCCTCTTTTTGTGGAATTTGCAAGTTGACATTTCAAGCGCTTTAGAGCCTACGGCAGAAAAGGAAATATCTTCGTATAAAAACTAGAGAGAATCATTCTCAGAATCCACTTTGTGATGTGTGCGTTCCACTCATAGAGTTTAACCTTTCTTTTCATAGAGCAGTTTGGAAACACTCTATTTCTAAAGTCTGCAAGTGGATATTTGGACCTCTTTGAGGATTTCGTTGGAAACGGGATTTCTTCATCTAATGATAGACAGAAGAATTCTCAGTAACTTCTTTGGCTTGTGTGTGTTCAACTCACAGAGTTGAGCCTTCCTTTAGACAGAGCAGATTTGAAACCCTCTTTTTGTGGAATTTGCAAATGGACTTTTTAAGTGCTTTGGGGCCAACGGTAGAAAAGGAAATATCTTCGTATAAAGACTAGAGAGAATCATTCTCAGAAACCACTGTGTGATGTGTGCATTCCCCTCAAAGTTTAAACTTTCTTTACATAGAGCAGTTTAGAAACACTCTGTTTGTAAAGCCTGCAATTGCATATTTGGAGCTCTTTGAGGATTTCGTTGGAAACGGTATTTGTTCATCTAATGCTAGACAGAAGAATTCTCAGTAACTTCTTTGGGTTGCGTGTGTTCAACTCACGGAGATGAACCTTCCTTTAGACAGATCAGATTTGAAACCCTCTTTTTGTGGATTTTGCAAGTGGAGATTTCAAGCGCTTTGGGGACAGCAGCAGAAAAGGAAATATCTTCATAAAAAAACTAGAGAGAATCATTGTCAGAAACCACTTTGTGATGTGTGCGTTCCACTCACAGAGTTTAACCTTTCTTTTCATAGAGCAGTTTGGAAACACTCTGTTTGTATACTTTGCAAGTGGATATTTGGACCTGTTTGGGGATTTCTTTTGAAATGGGATTTCTTCATCTAATGCTAGACAGAAGAATTCTCAGTAACTTCTTTGTGTTGCGTGTGTTCAACTCACAGAGATGAACCTTCCTTTAGACAGAGCAGATTTGAAACCCTCTTTTTGTGGAATTTGCAAGTGGACATTTCCAGCGCTTTGGGGCCAACGTCAGAAAAGGAAATATATTCGTATACTGACTAGAGAGAATCATTCTCAGAAACCACTTTGTGATGTGTGCGTTCCACTCACTGTTTAACCTTTCTTTTAATAGAGCAGTTTGGAAACACTCTATTTCTAAAGTCTGCAAGTGGATATTTGGACCTCTTTGAGGATTTCTTTGGAAATGGGATTTCTTCATCTAATGCTAGACAGAAGAATTCTCAGTAACTTCTTTGGGTTGCGTGTGTTCAACTCACAGAGATGAACCTTCCTTTAGACAGAGCAGATTTGAAGCCCTCTTTTTGTGGAATTTGCAATTTGACATTTCAAGCGCTTTAGGGCCAACGGCAGAAAAGGAAATATCTTCGAATAAAAACTAGAGTGAATCATTCTCAGAAACCGCTTTGTGATGTGTGCATTCCACTCACAGAGTTTAACCTTTCTTTTCTTAGAACAGATTGGAAACACTCTGCTTGTAAAGTCTGCAAGTGGATATTTGGACATCTTTGAGGATTTCGTTGGAAACGGGATTTCTTCATCTAATGCTAGACAGAAGAATTCTCAGTAACTTCTTTAGGTTGCGTGTGTTCAACTCACAGTGTTGAAACTTCCTTTAGACAGAGCAGATTTGAAACTCTCTTTTTTTGGGATTTGCAAGTGGACATTTCAAGCGCTTTGGGGACAACGGCCGAAAAGGAAATATCTTCGTAAAAATTAGAGAGAACCATTCTCAGAAACAAATTTGTGATGAGTGCTTCCACTCACAGAGTTTAACCTTTCTTTTCATAGAGCAGTTTGGAAACACTCTCTTTCTAAAGTCTGCAAGTGGATATTTGGACCTCTTTGAGGATTTCGTTGGAAACGGGATTTCTTCATCTAATGTTAGAGTGAAGAATTCTCAGTAACTTCTTTGGGTTGCGTGTGTTCAAATCACAGAGTTGAACTTTCCTTTAGACAGAGCAGATTTGAAACCCTCTTTTCGTGGCATTTGTAAGTGGACTTTTCAAGCACTTTGGGGCCAACGTTAGAAAAGGGAATATCTTCGTATAAAGACTAGAGGGAATCATTCTCAGAAACCACTTTGTAATGTGTGCATTCCTCTCACAGTTTAACCTTTATTTTCATAGAGAAGTTTGGAAACAATCTGTTTGTAAAGTCTGCAAGTGGACATTTGGACCTCTTTGAGGATTTCGTTGGAAACGGGATTTCTTCACCTAATGCTAGACAGAAGAATTCTCAGTAACTTCTTTGGTTTGTGTGTGTTCAACTCACGGAGGTGAACCTTCCTTTAGACAGATCAGATTTGAAACCCTCTTTTTGTGGATTTTGCAAGTGGAGATTTCAAGCGCTTTGGGGACAGCAGCAGAAAAGGAAATATCTTCATAAAAAAACTAGAGAGAATCATTGTCAGAAACCACTTTGTGATGTGTGCGTTCCACTCACAGAGTTTAACCTTTCTTTTCATAGAGCAGTTTGGAAACACTCTGTTTGTATACTTTGCAAGTGGATATTTGGACCTGTTTGGGGATTTCTTTTGAAATGGGATTTCTTCATCTAATGCTAGACAGAAGAATTCTCAGTAACTTCTTTGTGTTGCGTGTGTTCAACTCACAGAGATGAACCTTCCTTTAGACAGAGCAGATTTGAAACCCTCTTTTTGTGGAATTTGCAAGTGGACATTTCCAGCGCTTTGGGGCCAACGTCAGAAAAGGAAATATATTCGTATACTGACTAGAGAGAATCATTCTCAGAAACCACTTTGTGATGTGTGCGTTCCACTCACTGTTTAACCTTTCTTTTCATAGAGCAGTTTGGAAACACTCTATTTCTAAAGTCTGCAAGTGGATATTTGGACCTCTTTGAGGATTTCTTTGGAAATGGGATTTCTTCATCTAATGCTAGACAGAAGAATTCTCAGTAACTTCTTTGGGTTGCGTGTGTTCAACTCACAGAGATGAACCTTCCTTTAGACAGAGCAGATTTGAAGCCCTCTTTTTGTGGAATTTGCAATTTGACATTTCAAGCGCTTTAGGGCCAACGGCAGAAAAGGAAATATCTTCGAATAAAAACTAGAGTGAATCATTCTCAGAAACCGCTTTGTGATGTGTGCATTCCACTCACAGAGTTTAACCTTTCTTTTCTTAGAACAGATTGGAAACACTCTGCTTGTAAAGTCTGCAAGTGGATATTTGGACATCTTTGAGGATTTCGTTGGAAACGGGATTTCTTCATCTAATGCTAGACAGAAGAATTCTCAGTAACTTCTTTAGGTTGCGTGTGTTCAACTCACAGTGTTGAAACTTCCTTTAGACAGAGCAGATTTGAAACTCTCTTTTTTTGGGATTTGCAAGTGGACATTTCAAGCGCTTTGGGGACAACGGCCGAAAAGGAAATATCTTCGTAAAAATTAGAGAGAACCATTCTCAGAAACAAATTTGTGATGAGTGCTTCCACTCACAGAGTTTAACCTTTCTTTTCATAGAGCAGTTTGGAAACACTCTCTTTCTAAAGTCTGCAAGTGGATATTTGGACCTCTTTGAGGATTTCGTTGGAAACGGGATTTCTTCATCTAATGTTAGAGTGAAGAATTCTCAGTAACTTCTTTGGGTTGCGTGTGTTCAAATCACAGAGTTGAACTTTCCTTTAGACAGAGCAGATTTGAAACCCTCTTTTCGTGGCATTTGTAAGTGGACTTTTCAAGCACTTTGGGGCCAACGTTAGAAAAGGGAATATCTTCGTATAAAGACTAGAGGGAATCATTCTCAGAAACCACTTTGTAATGTGTGCATTCCTCTCACAGTTTAACCTTTATTTTCATAGAGAAGTTTGGAAACAATCTGTTTGTAAAGTCTGCAAGTGGACATTTGGACCTCTTTGAGGATTTCGTTGGAAACGGGATTTCTTCACCTAATGCTAGACAGAAGAATTCTCAGTAACTTCTTTGGTTTGTGTGTGTTCAACTCACAGAGATGAAGCTTCCTTTAGACAGAGCAGATTTGAAAGCGTCTTTTTGTGGAATTTGCAAGTGGACATTTCAAGCACTTTGGGGCCAAGGGCAGTAAAGGAAATATCTTCGTAAAAACCAGAGAGAACCATTCTCAGAAACCACTTTGTGATGTGTGCGTTCCATTCACGGAGTTTAACCTTTCTTTTCATAGAGCACTTTGGAAAAACTCTGTTTCTAAAGTCTGCAAGTGGATATTTGGACCTCTTTGAGGATTTCGTTGGAAACGGGATTTCTTCATCTAATCTTAGACAGAAGAATTCTAAGTAACTTCTTTGGGTTGCGTGAGTTCAACTCACAGAGTTGAACCTTAATTTAGACAGAGCGGATTTGAAACCCCTTTTTCTGGAATTTGCAAGTGGACTTTTCAACTGCTTAGGGGCCAATGGCAGAAAAGGAAATACCTTTGTATAAAGACTACAGAGAATCCTTCCCAGAAACCACTTTGTGATGTGTGCGTTCCACTCACAGTTTAACCTTTCTTTTCATAGAGCAGTTTGGAAACACTCTGTTTTTAAAGTCTGCAAGTGGATATATGGACTTCTTTGAGGATTTCATTGGAAACGGGATTTCTTCATCTAATGCTATACAGAAGAAATCTCAGTAACTTCTTTGGGTATCGTGTGTTCAAATCACAGAGATGAACCTTCCTTTAGAAAGAGCAGATTTGAAACCCTCTTTTTGTGGAATTTGCAAGTGGACATTTCAAGCGCTTTGGGGACTACAGCAGAAAAGGAAATATCTTCATAAAAAAACTAGAGAGAATCATTCTCAGAAACCACTTTGTGATGTGTGCGTTCCACTCAGAGAGTTTAACCTTTCTTTTCATAGAGCAGTTTTGAAACACTCTGTTTGGAAAGTTTGCAAGTGGATATTTGGACGTCTTTGAGGATTACTTTGGAAACGGGATTTCTTCATCTAATGCTAGACAGAAGAATTCTCAGTAACTTCTTTGGGTTGCGTGTGTTCAACTCAAAGAGATGAAACTTCCTTTAGAAAGAGCAGATTTGAAACCCTCTTTTTCTGGAACTTGCAAGTGGACATTTCCAGCGCTTTGTGGCCAACGGCAGAAAAGGAAATATCTTCGTATAAGAACAAGAGAGAATCATTCTCAGAAACCACTTTGTGATGCGTGCGTTCCACTCACAGAGTTTAACCTTTCTTTTCATAGAGCAGTTTCGAAACACTGTTTGAAAAGTCTGCAAGTGGATATTTGGACCTCTTTGAGGATTTCGTTGGAAACGGGTTTTCTTCATCTCATGATAGACAGAAGAATTCTCACTAACTTCGTTGGGTTGCGTGAGTTCAACTCACAGACTTGAACCTTAATTTAGACAGAGCAGATTTGAAACCCTCTTTTTCTAGAATTTGCACGTGGACATTTCAAGCGCTTTGGGGCCAACTGTAGAAAAGGAAATATCTTCGTATAAAGACTAGGGAGAATCATTCTCAGAAACCACTTTGTGATGTGTGCATTCCTCTCAAAGTTTAACCTTTCTTTTCATAGAGAAGTTTGGAAACACTCTGTTTGTAAAGTCTGCAAGTGGATATTTGGACCTCTTTGAGGATTTCGTTGGAATCGGGATTTCTTCATCTAATGCTAGACAGAGGAATTCTCAGTAACTTCTTTGGGTTGGGTGTGTTCAACTCACGGAGATGAACCTTTCTATAGACAGAGCAGATTTGATACCCTCTTTTTGTGGAATTTGAAAGTGGACATTTCAAGTGCTTTGGGGCAACGGCAGAAAAGGAAATATCTTCGTATAAAAACTAGAGAGAATCATTCTCAGCAACCACTTTGTGATGTGTGCGTTTCACTCTCAGAGTTTAACCTTTCTTTTCATGGAGCAGTTTGGAAACACTCTGTTTGTAAAGTCTGCAATTGGACTTCTGGATCTCTTTGAGGATTTCTTTGGAAACGGTATTTCTTCATCTAATACTCGACAGAAGAATTCTCAGTAACTTCCTTGGGTTGCGTGTGTTCAACTCACGGAGATGAGCCGTCCTTTAGACAGAGCAGATTTGAAAGCTGCTTTTTGTGGTATTTGCAAGTCGACATTTCAAGCACTTTGGGGCCAATGGCAGAAAAGGAAATATCTCCACATAAAAACTAGAGAGAACCATTCTCAGAAACCACTTTGTGATGTGTGCATTCCACTCACAGAGTTTAACCTTTCTTTTCATAAGGCAGTTTGGAAACTCTCTCTTTTTAAAGTCCACAAGTGGATATTTGGACCTCTTTGTGTATTTCGTTGGAAACGGGATTTCTTCGACTAATGCTAGACCGAAGAATTCTCAGTAACTTTTTTGGATTGCGTGTGGTAAACTCACAGAGTTGAACCTTCCTTTAGACAGAGCAGATTTGAAACCCTCTTTTTGTGGAATTTGCAAGTAGACATTTCCAGCGCTTTGTGGCCAACGGCAGAAAAGGAAATATCTTCGTATAAGAACAAGAGAGAATCATTCTCAGAAACCACTTTGTGATGTGTGCATTCCACTCAAAGAGCTTAACCTTTCTTTTCATAGAGCAGTTTGGAAACACTGTGTTTCTAAAGTATGCAAGTGGATATCTGGACCTCTTTGTGGATTTCGTTGGAAACGGGATATCTTCATCTAATGTTAGACAGAAGAATTCTCAGTAACTTCTTTGGGTTGCGTGTGTTCAACTCACAGAGTTGAACCTTCCTTTAGACAGAGCAGATTTGAAACCCTCTTTTTGTGGAATTTGCAAGTGGACATTTCAAGCGCTTTGGGGCCAATGGTAGAAAAGGAAATATCTTGGTATAAAAACTAGAGAGAACCATTCTCAGAAACCACTTTTTGATGTGTGCGTTCCACTCACAGAGTTTAACCGTACTTTTCATAGAACAGTTTGGAAACACTCTGTTTGTAAAGCCTTCAAGTGGATATTTGGACCTCTTTGAGAAGATCGTTGGAAACGAGATTTCTTCATCTAATGCTAGACAGAAGAATTCTCATTAACTTCTTTGGTTTGCATGTGTTCAACTCACAGAGTTGAACCTTCCTTTAGACAGAGCAGATTTGAAACCCTCTTTTTTTGGAATTTGTAAATGGACATTTCAAGTGCTTTGGGGCCAACGTTAGAAAAGAAAATATCTTCGCATAAAAACTAGAGAGAACCATTCTCACAAACCACTTTGTGATGTGTGCGTTCCACTCACAGAGTTTAACCTTTCTTTTCATAGAGGAGTTTGGAAACACTCTTTTTTAAAGTCCATATGTGGATATTTGGTCCTCTTTGAGTATTTCATTGGAAACGGGATTCCTTCGTCTAATGCTAGACAGAAGAATTCTCAGTAACTTTTTTGGATTGCATGTGGTCAACTCACAGAGTTGAACCTTCCTTTAGACAGAGCAGATTTGAAAACCTCTTTTTGTGGAATTTGCAAGTGGACATTTCAAGCGCTTTGGGGCCAACGGTAGAAAAGGAAATATCTTCGTATAAAGACTAGAGAGAATCATTCTCAGAAACCACTTTGTGATGTGTGCATTCCTCTCACAGTTTAACCTTTATTTTCATAGAGCAGATTGGAAACACTCTGTTTGTAAAGTCTGCAAGTGGATATTTGGACTTCTTTGAGGATTTCGTTGGAAACAGGATTTCTTCATCTAATGCTAGACAGAAGAATTCTCAGTAACTTCTTTGGGTTGCGTGTGTTCAACTCACAGAGTTGAAGCTTCCTTTAGACAGAGGAGATTTGAAACCCTCTTTTTGTGCAATTTGCAAGTGGATATTTCAAGCGCTTTGGGGCCTATGGTAGAAAAGGAAATATCTTCATATAAAAACAAGAGAGAACCATTCTCAGAAACCACTTTGTGATGTGTGCATTGCACTCAAAGAGCTTAACCTTTCTTTTCATAGAGGAGTTTGGAAACACTCTGTTTCTAAAGTATGCAAGTGGATAACTGGACCTC
Organism: Gorilla gorilla gorilla; assembly: GCF_029281585.2. NCBI lineage: Eukaryota > Metazoa > Chordata > Mammalia > Primates > Hominidae > Gorilla > Gorilla gorilla. The sequence goes on along the minus strand of NC_073231.2, from coordinate 77,536,784 downwards.
TTTGTGGATTTCGTTGGAAACGGGATTTCTTCATCTAATGATAGACAGAAGAATTCTCAGTAACTTCTTTGGGTTGTGTGTGTTCAACTCACAGAGTTGAACCTTCCTTTAGACAGAGCGGATTTGAAACCCTCTTTTGGTGGAATTTGCAAGTGGACATTTCAGGCGCTTTGGGGCCAACGGCAGAAAAGAACTATCTTCGTATAAAAACAAGAGAGAATCATTCTAAGAAACCACTTTTTGTGTGTGTGTTCCACTCACAGAGTTTAACCGTACTTTTCATAGAACACTTTGGAAACACTCTGTTTGCAATATCTCCAAGTGGATATTTGGACCTCTTTGAGGATTTCGTTGGAAACGAGATTTCTTCATCTAATGCTAGAAAGAAGAATTCTCAGTAACTTCTTTGGGGTGCGTGTGTTCAACTCTCAGAGATGAACCTTCCTTTAGACAGAGCAGTTTTGAAACCCTCTTTTTGTGGAATTTGCAAGTGGACATTTCAAGCGCTTTGGGGCCAACGGCAGAAAAGGAAATATCTTCTTAGAAAGACTAGAGTGAATCATTCTCAGAAACCAGTTTGTGATGTGTGCGTTCCACTCACAGAGTTAAACCTTTCTTTTCATAGAGCAGTTTGGAAACACTCTGTTTGTAAAGTCTGCAAGTGGATATTTTGACCTCTTTAAGGATTTCTTTGGAAACGGGATTTCTTCATCTAATGCTAGTCAGATGAATTCTCAGTAACTTCTTTGGGTTGCCTCTGTTCAACTCACGGTGGTGAAATTTCGTTTAGACAGAGAAGATTTGAAACCCTCTTTTTGTGGAATTTGCAAGTGGACATTTCAAGCGCTTTGGGGCCAATGGGAGAAAAGGAAATGTCTTCGTATAAAAACTAGAGAGAATCATGCTCAGCAACCACTATGTGATGTGTGCGTTCCGCTCACGGAGTTTAACTTTTCTTTTCATAGAGAAGTTTGGAAACACTCTGTTTGTAAAGTCTGCAAGTGGATATTTGGACCTCTTTGAGGATTTCGTTGGAAACGGGATTTCTTCGTCTAATGCTAGACAGAAGAATTCTCAGTAACTTCTTTGGTTTGCATGAGTTCAACTCACAGAGTTGAACCTTCCTTTAGACAGAGCAGATTAGAAACCCTCTTTTTGTGGAATTTACAAGTGGACATTTCAAGCGCATTGGGGCCAACGGTAGAAAAGGAAATATCTTCGTATAAAAACTAGAGAGAATCATTCTCAGAAACCACTTTTCAATGTGTGCGTTCCACTCACAGAGTTTAATCTTTCTTTTCATAGAGCACTTTGGAAACACTTTGTTTGTAAATTCTGGAAGTGGATATTTGGACCTCTTTCAGTATTTCTTTGGAAACAGGATTTCTTCATCTAATGCTAGACAGAAGAATTCTCAGTAACTTCTTTGGGTTGCACGTGTTCAACTCACAGAGATGAACCTTCTTTTAGACAGAGCATATTTGAAACCCTCTTTTTGTGGAATATGCAAGTGGACATTTCAAGCGCTTTGGGGCCAACGGCAGAAAAGGAACTATCTTCGTATAAAAACTAGAGAAAATCATTATCAGAAACCACTTTGTGATGTGTGCTTTCCACTCACACAGTTTAACCTTTCTTTTCATAGAGCAGTTTGGAAACACTCTGTTTGTAATGTCTGCAAGTGGATATTTGGACCTCTTTGAGGATTTCGTTGGAAACGGGATTTCTTCATCTAATGCTAGACAGGAGAATTCTCAGTAACTTCTTTGGGTTGCCTGTGTTCAACTCACAGAGATGAACCTTCCTTTAGACAGAGCAGATTTGGAACCCTCTTTTTGTGGAATTTGCAAGTGGACATTTTAAGCGCTTTGAGGCCAACGACAGAAAACGAAACATCTTCGTATAAAAACTAGAGAGAATCATGCTCAGCAACCAATTTGTGATGTGTGCGTTCCACTCACAGAGGTTAACCTTTCTTTTCATAGAGAAGTTTGGAAACACTCTGTTTGTAATGTCTGCAAGTGGATATTTGGACCTCTTTGAGGATTTCGTTGGAAATGGGATTTCTTCATCTAATGCTAGACAGAAGAATTCTCAGTAACTTCTTTGGGTTTCGGGTGTTCAATTCAAAGAGTTGAACCTTCCTTTAGAAAGAGCATATTTGAAACCCTCTTTTTGTGGAATTTGCAAGTGGACATTTCAAGCGCTTTGGGGCTAACGGTAGAAAAGGAAATATATTCGTATAAAAACGAGAGAGAATCATTCTCAGGAACCACTTTGTGATGTGTGTGTTCTGCTCAGGGAATTTAACTTTTCTTTTCATAGAGCAGTTTGGAAACACTCTGCTACTAAAGTCTGCAAGTGGATATTTGGACCTATTTGAGGATTTCCTTGGAAACGGGATTTCTTCATCTAATCTTAGAAAGAAGAATTCTCAATAACTTTTTGGGTTGCCTGTGTTCAACTCACAGAGTTGAACCGTCCTTTAGACACTGCAGATTTGAAACCCTCTTTGTGGAATTTGCAAGTGGACATTTCAAGCGCTTTGGGGCCAACGGTAGAAAAGGAAATATCTTCGTATAAAGACTAGAGAGAATCATTCTCAGAAACCACTTTGTGATGTGTGCATTCCTCTCACAGTTTAACCTTTATTTTCATAGAGCAGATTGGAAACACTCTGTTTGTAAAGTCTGCAAGTGGATATTTGGACCTCTTTGAGGATTTCGTTGGAAACGGGATTTCTTCACCTAATGCTAGACAGAAGAATTCTCAGTAACTTCTTTGTGTTGCGTGTGTTCAACTCACAGAGTTGAACCCTCCTTTAGACAGAAGAGATTTGAAACCCTCTTTTTGTGGAATTTGTAAGTGATATTTCAAGCGCTTTGGGGCCTACGGTAGAAAAGGATATATCTTCATATAAAAACAAGAGAGAACCATTCTCAGAAACCACTTTGTGATGTGTGCGTTCCACTCAAAGAGCTTAACCTTTCTTTTCATAGAGCAGTTTGGAAACACTGTGTTTCTAAAGTATGCAAGTGGATATCTGGACCTCTTTGTGGATTTCGTTGGAAACGGGATTTCTTCATCTAATGTTAGACAGAAGAATTCTCAGTAGCTTCTTTGGGTTGCGTGTGTTCAACTCACAGAGTTGAACCTTCCTTTAGACAGAGCAGATTTGAAACCCTCTTTTTGTGGAATTTGCAAGTGGACATTTCAAGCGCTTTGGGGCCAGTGGTAGAAAAGGAAATATCTTGGTATAAAAACTAGAGAGAACCATTCTCAGAAACCACTTTTTGATGTGTGCGTTCCACTCACAGAGTTTAACCGTACTTTTCATAGAACAGTTTGGAAACACTCTGTTTGTAAAGTCTTCAAGTGGATATTTGGACCTCTTTGAGAAGATCGTTGGAAACGAGATTTCTTCATCTAATGCTAGACAGAAGAATTCTCATTAACTTCTTTTGTTTGCATGTGTTCAACTCACAGAGTTGAACCTTCCTTTAGACAGAGCAGATTTGAAACCCTCTTTTTTTGGAATTTGTAAATGGACATTTCAAGTGCTTTGGGGCCAAAGTTAGAAAAGAAAATATCTTCGCATAAAGACTAGAAAGAATCATTCCCAGAAATCACTTTGTGATGTGTGCATTCCTCTCACAGTTTAACCTTTCTTTTCATAGAGCAGTTTGGAAACACTCTGTTTGTAAAGTCTGCAAGTGGATATTTGGACCTCTTTGAGGATTTCGTTGGAAATGGGATTTCTTCATCTAATGCTAGACAGAAGAATTCTCAGTAACTTCTTTGGGTTGCGTGTGTTCAACCAACAGAGATGAACGTTCCTTTAGACAGAGCAGATTTGAAACCCTCTTTTTGTGGAATTTGCAAGCGGACATTTCTAGCGCTTTGTGACCAATGGCAGAAAAGGAAATATCTTCGTATAAAAACAAGAGAGAATCATTCTCAGAAACCACTTTGTGATATGTGCATTCTGCTCACAGAGTTTAACCTTTCTTTTCAATGAACTGTTTGGAAACACTCTGTTTGTAAAGTCTGCAAGTGGATATTTGGACCTCTTTGAGGATTTCGTTGGAAACGATATTTCTTCATCTAATACTCGACATAAGAATTCTCAGTAACTTCTTTGGGTTGCGTGTGTTCAACTCACAAAGATGAACCTTGCTTTAGACAGAGCAGATTTGAAACCCGCTTTTTGTGGAATTTGCAAGTGGACATTTCAAGCGCTTTGGAGCCAATGGCAGAAAAGGAAATATCTTCGCATAAAAACTAGAGAGAACCATTCTCACAAACCACTTTGTGATGTGTGCGTTCCACTCACAGAGTTTAACCTTTCTTTTCATAGAGGAGTTTGGAAACACTCTTTTTTAAAGTCCATATGTGGATATTTGGTCCTCTTTGAGTATTTCATTGGAAACGGGATTTCTTCGTCTAATTCTAGACAGAAGAATTCTCAGTAACTTTTTTGGATTGCGTGTGGTCAACTCACAGAGTTGAACCTTCCTTTAGACAGAGCAGATTTGAAAACCTCTTTTTGTGGAATTTGCAAGTGGACGTTTCAAGTGCTTTGGGGCCAACGGTAGAAAAGGAAATATCTTCGTACAAAGACTAGAGAGAATCATTCTCAGAAACCAATTTGTGACGTGTGCATTCCTCTCACAGTTTAACCTTGATTTTCATAGAGCAGATTGGAAACACTCTGTTTGTAAAGTCAGCAAGTGGATATTTGGACCTCTTTGAGGATTTCGTTGGAAACGGGATTTCTTCATCTAATGCTAGACAGAAGAATTCTCAGTAACTTCTTTGGGTTTCGGGTGTTCAATTCAAAGAGTTGAACCCTCCTTTAGAAAGAGCATATTTGAAACCCTCTTTTTGTGGAATTTGCAAGTGGACATTTCAAGCGCTTTGGGGCTAACGGTAGAAAAGGAAATATCTTCGTATAAAAACGAGAGAGAATCATGCTCAGCAACCACTTTGTGATGTGTGCGTTCTGCTCAGGGAATTTAACTTTTCTTTTCATAGAGCAGTTTGGAAACACTCTGTTACTAAAGTCTGCAAGTGGATACTTGGACCTCTTTGAGGATTTAGTTGGAAACGGGATTTCTGCATCTAATGTTAGACAGAAGAATTCTCTGTAACTTCTTTGGGATGCACGTGTTCAACTCACAGAGTTGAACCTACCTTTAGACAGAGCAGATTTGAAACCCTCTTTTTGTGGCATTTGTAAGTGGACATTTCAAGCGCTTTGAGGCCAACGGTAGAAAAGGAAATATCTTCGTATAAAGAATAGAGAGAATCATTCTCAGAAACCACTTTGTGATGTGTGAGTTCCACTCACAGTTTAACCTTTCTTTTCATAGAGCAGTTTGGAAACACTCTGTTTGTAAAGTCTGCAAGTGGACAATAGGACCCCTTTGAGGATTTCTTTGGAAACGGGATTTCTTCATCTAAAGCTAGACAGAAGAATTCTCAGTAACTTCTTTGGGGTGCGTGTGTTCAACTCACAGAGTTGAACCTTCCTTTAGACAGAGCAGATTTGAAACCCTCTTTTTGTGGAATTTGCATGTGGACATTTCAAGCACTTTGGGGACAACAGCATAAAAGGAAATATCTTCGTATAAAGACTAGAGAGAATCATTCTCAGAAACCACTTTGTGATGTGTGCGTTCCACTCGCAGAGTTTAACCTTTCTTTTCGTAGAGCAGTTTGGAAACACTCTGTTTGTAATGTCTGCAAGTGGATATTTGGACCTCTTTGAGGATTTCTTTTGGAAATGGGATTTCTTCATCTAATGCTAGACAGAAGAATTCTCTGTAACTTCTTTGGGATGCACGTGTTCAACTCACAGAGTTGAACCTTCTTTTAGACAGAGCAGATTTGAAACCCTCTTTTTGTGGCATTTGCAAGTGGACATTTCAAACGCTTTGGGGCCAACGGTAGAAAAGGAAATATCTTCGTATAAAGACTAGAGAGAATCATTCTCAGAAACCACTTTTTGATGTGTGCGTTCCACTCACATTTTAACCTTTCTTTTCATAGAGCAGTTTGGAAACACTCTGTTTGTAATGTCTGTAAGTGGATATTTGGACCTCTTTGAGGATTTCATTGGAAACGGGATTTCTTCATCTAATCCTAGACAGAAGAATTCTCAGTAACTTCTTTGCGGTTCGTGTGTTCAATTCAAAGAGTTGAACCTTCCTTTTGACAGAGCAGATTTGAAAGCCTCTTTTTGTGGAATTTGCAAGTGGACATTTCAAGCGCTTTCGGGCCAACGGCAGAAAAGGAGCTATCTTCGTATAAAAAGTGGAGAGAATCATTCTAAGAAACCACTTTGTGATGTGTGCTTTCCACTCACAGAGTTTAACCTTTCTTTTCATAGAGCAGTTTGGAAACACTCTGTTTCTAAAGTCTGCAAGTGGATATTTGGACCTCTTTGAGGCTTTCGTTGGAAACGGGATTTCTTCATCTAATGTTAGACAGAAGAATTCTCTGTAACTTCTTTGGGTTGCGTGTGTTCAACTCACAGAGTTGAACCTACCTTTAGACAGAGCAGATTTGAAACCCTCTTTTTGTGGCATTTGTAAGTGGACATTTCAAGCGCTTTGAGGCCAACGGTAGAAAAGGAAATATCTTCGTATAAAGAATAGAGAGAATCATTCTCAGAAACCACATTGTGATGTGTGAGTTCCACTCACAGTTTAACCTTTCTTTTCATAGAGCAGTTTGGAAACACTCTGTTTGTAAAGTCTGCAAGTGGATAATAGGACCCCTTTGAGGATTTCTTTGGAAACGGGATTTCTTCATCTAATGCTAGACAGAAGAATTCTCAGTAACTTCTTTGGGGTGCGTGTGTTCAACTCACAGAGTTGAACCTTCCTTTAGACAGAGCAGATTTGAAACCCTCTTTTTGTGGAATTTGCATGTGGACATTTCAAGCACTTTGGGGACAACAGCATAAAAGGAAATATCTTCGTATAAAGACTAGAGAGAATCATTCTCAGAAACCACTTTGTGATGTGTGCGTTCCACTCGCAGAGTTTAACCTTTCTTTTCGTAGAGCAGTTTGGAAACACTCTGTTTGTAATGTCTGCAAATGGATATTTGGACCTCTTTGAGGATTTCTTTTGGAAATGGGATTTCTTCATCTAATGCTAGACAGAAGAATTCTCAGTAACTTCTTTGGGTTTCAGGTGTTCAATTCAAAGAGTTGAACCCTCCTTTAGAAAGAGCAGATTTGAAACCCTCTTTTTGTGGAATATGCAAGTGGACTTTTCAAGCGCTTTAGGGCTAACGGTAGAAAAGGAAATATCTTCGTATAAAAACGAGAGAGAATCATGCTCAGCAACCACTTCGCGATGTGTGCGTTCCGCTCATGGAGTTTAACTTTTCTTTTCATAGAGCAGTTTGGAAGCACTCTGTTACTAAAATCTGCAAGTGGATATTTGGACCTCTTTGAGGATTTCGTTGGAAACGGGATTTCTTCATCTAATTATAGACAGAAGAATTCTCAGTAACTTCTTTGGGTTGTGTGTGTTCAACCCACAGAGTTGAGCCTTCCTTTAGACAGAGCAGATTTGAAACCCTCTTTTTGTGGCATTTGCAAGTGGACATTTCAAACGCTTTGGGGACAACGATAGAAAAGGAAATATCTTCGTATAATGACTAGAGAGAATCATTCTCAGAAACCATTTTGTGATGTGTGCGTTCCACTCACATTTTAACCTTTCTTTTCATAGAGCAGTTTGGAAACACCGTGTTTGTAAAGTCTGTATGTGGATATTTGAACCTCTTTGAGGATTTCGTTGGAAACGGGATTTCTTTATCAAATCCTAGACAGAAGAATTCTCAGTGACTTCTTTGGGGTTCGTGTGTTCAATTCAAAGAGTTGAACCTTCCCTTAGACAGAGCATATTTAAAAGCCTCTTTTTGTGGAATTTGCAAGTGGACATTTCAAGCGCTTCCGGGCCAACGGCAGAAAAGGAATTATCTTCGTATAAAAACTGGAGAGAATCATTCTAAGAAACCACTTTGTGATGTGTGCTTTCCACTCACAGAGTTTAACCTTTCTTTTCATTGAGCAGTTTGGAAACACTCTGTTTCTAAAGTCTGCAAGTGGATATTTGGACCTCTTTGAGGATTTTGGTGGAAACGGGATTTCTTCATCTAATGCTAGACAGAAGAATTCTCACTAGCTTCTTTGGGGTGAATGTGTTCAACTCACGGAGATGAACCTTTCTTTAGACAGAGCAGATTTGAAACCCTCTTTTTGTGGAATTTGCAAGTGGACATTTCAAGCGCTTTGGGGACAACGGCAGAAAAGGAAATATCTTCGTATAAAGACTAGAGTGAATCATTCTCAGAAACCTCTTTGTGATGTGTGCATTCCACTCACAGAGTTTAACCTTTCTTTTCATAGAGCAGTTTGAAAACACTCTGTTCTCAAAGTCTGCAAGTGGATATTTGGACCTCTTTGAGGATTTCGTTGGAAATGGGATTTCTTCTTCTAATGCTAGACAGAAGAATTCTCAGTAACTTCTTTGGGTTTCGTGTTTTCAATTCAAAGAGCTGAACCTTCCTTTAGAAAGAGGAGATTTGAAACCCTCTTTTTGTGGAATTTGCAAGTGGACATTTCAAGCGCATTTGGGCCAACGGTAGAAATGGAAATATCTTCGTATAAAAACTAGAGAGAATCATTCTCAGAAACCATTTTGTGATGTGTGCGTTCCACTCACAGAGTTTAATCTTTCTTTTCATAGAGCAGTTTGGAAACACTTTGTTTGTAAAGTCTGCAAGTGGATATTTGGACCTCTTTCAGTATTTCGTTGGAAACGGGATTTCTTCATCTAATGCTAGACGGAAGAATTCTCAGTAACTTCTTTAGGTTGCATGTGTTCAACTCACAGAGATGAACCTTCCTTTAGACAGAGCACATTTGAAACCCTCTTTTTGTGTAATTTACAAGTGGACATTTCAAGCGCTTTTGGGCCAACAGCAGAAAAGGAACTATCTTCGTATAAAAACTAGAGAGAATCATTCTAAGAAACCACTTTGTGATGTGTGCCTTCCACTCACACAGTTTAACCTTTCTTTTCATAGAGCAGTTTGAAAACACTCTGTTTGTAAAGTCTGCAAGTCGATATTTGGACCTCTTTGAGGATTTCGTTGGAAACGGGATTTCTTCATCTAATGTTAGACAGAAGAATTCTCAGTAACTTCCTTGGGTTGCGTGTGTTCAACTCACAGAGTTGAACCTTCCTTTAGACAGAGCAGATTTGAAACCCACTTTTTGTGGCATTTGTAAGTGGACATTTCAAGCGCTTTGAGGCCAATGGTAGAAAAGGAAATATCTTCGTATAAAGACAAGAGAGAACCATTCTCAGAAACCACTTTGTTATGTGTGCTTTCCACTGACAGTTTAACCTTTCCTTTCATAGAGCAGTTTGGAAACACTCTGTTTGTAAAGTCTGCAAGTGGATAACTGGACCCCTTGGAGGATTTCTTTGGAAACGGGATTTCTTCATCTAATGCTAGACAGAAGAATTCTCACTAGCTTCTTTGGGGTGAATGTGTTCAACTCACAGAGATGAACCTTCCTTTGGACAGAGCAGATTTGAAACCCAGTTTTTGTGGAATTTGCAAGTGGACATTTCAAGCACTTTGGGGAAAACGGCAGAAAAGGAAATATCTTCGTATAAAGACTAGAGAGAATTATTCTCAGAAACCACTTTGTGATGTGTGCGCTCCACTCACAGAGTTTAACCTTTCTTTTCATAGAGCAGTTTGGAAACTCTCTGTTTGTAAAGTCTGCAAGTGGATATTTGGACCTCTTTGAGGATTTCTTTAGAAATGGGATTTCTTCATCTAATGCTAGACAGAAGAATTCTCAGTAACTTCTTTGGGTTTCGGGTGTTCAATTCAAAGAGTTGAACCTTCCTTTAGAAAGAGCAGATTTCAAAAACTCTTTTTGTGGAATTTACAAGTGGACATTTCAAGCACTTTAGGGCCAACGGTAGAAAAGGAAATATCTTCGTATACAAACTAGAGAGAATATTTCGCAGAAACCACTTTTTGATGTGTGCGTTCCACTCACAGAGTTTAATCTTTCTTTTCATAGATCAGTTTGGAAACACACTGTTTGTAAAATCTGCAAGTGGATATTTGGACGTCTTTGAGTATTTCGTTGGAAACGGGATTTCTTCATCTAATGATAGACAGAAGAATTCTCAGTAACTTCTCTTAGTTGCATGTGTTCAACTCGCAGTGATGAACCTTCCTTTAGACAGAGCAGATTTGAAACCCTCTCTTTGTGGAATTTGCAAGTGGACATTTCAAGCGCTTTGTGGCCAACGGGAGAAAAGGAAATATCTTCGTATAAAAACAAGAGAGAATCATTCTCAGAAACCACTTTGTGATGTGTGCGTTCCACTCACAGAGTTTAACCTTTCTTTTCATAGAGCAGCTTCGAAACTCTGTTTACAAAGTCTGCAAGTGGATATTTGGACTTCTTTGAGGATTACGTTGGAAACGGGATTTCTTCATCTAATGCTAGACAGAAGAATTCTCAGTAACTTCTTTGGGTTGCATGTGTTCAACTCGCAGAGTTGAACCTTCCTTTAGACAGAGCAGATTTGAAACCCTCTTTTTCTGGAATTTGCAAGTGGACGTTTCAAGTGCTTTGGGGAAAACGGTAGAAAAGGAAATATCTTCGAATAAAACTAGAGAGAATCATTCTCAGAAACCACTTTGTGATGTGTGCGTTCCACTCACAGAGTTTAACCTTTCTTTTCATAGAACAGTTTGGAAACTCTCTCTTTGTAAAGTCTGCAAGTGGATATTTGGACCTCTTTGAGGATTTCGTTGGAAACGGGATTTCTTCATCTAATTCTAGACAGAAGAATTCTCAGTAACTTCTTTGGGTTGCGTGTGTTCAACTCACAGAGTTGAACCTTGCTTTAGACAGAGCAGTTTTGATACCCTCTTTTTGTGGAATTTGCAAGTGGACATTTCAAGTGCTTTGGGGCCAACGGTAGAAAAGGTAATATCTTCGTATAAAAACTAAAGAGAATCCTGCTCAGCAACCACTTTGTGATGTGTGCATTCCACTCACAGAGTTTAACCTTTCTTTTCATAGAGCAGTTTGTAAACACTCTGTTTCTAATGTCTGCAGGTGGATATTTGGACCTCTTTGAGTATTTCTTTGGAAACGGGATTTCTTCATCTAATGCTAGACAGAAGAATTCTCAGAAAATTCTTTGGGTTGCGTGTGTTCAACTCACGGAGATGAACTTTGCTTTAGAGAGAGCAGATTTGAAACCCTCTTTTTGTGGAATTTGCAAGTGGACATTTCAAGTGCTTTGGGGCCAACGGTAGAAAAGGAAACATCTTCGTATAAAAACTAGAGCGAAACATGCTCAGCAACCACTTTGTGATGTGTGCGTTCCACTCAAAGAGTTTAACCTTTCTTTTCATAGAACAGTTTGGAAACACTCTGTTTCTAATGTCTGCAAGTGGATATTTGGACCTCTTTGAGGATTTCGTTGGAAACGGGATTTCTTCATCTAATGATAGACAGAAGAATTCACAGTAAGTTCTTTGGGTTGCGTATGTTCAAGTCACAGAGGTGAACATTCCTTTAGACAGAGCAGATTTGAAACCCTCTTTTTGTGGAATTTGCAAGTGCACTTTTCATGCGCTTTGAGGCCAACGGTAGAAAAGGAAATATCTTCGTATAAAGACTAGAGAGAAGCATTCTCAGAAACCACTTCATGACGTGCGCGTTCCACTCACAGTTTAACCTTTCTTTTCATAGAGCAGATTGGAAACACTCTGTTTCTAAAGTCTGCAAGTGGATACGTGGAGTTCTTTGTGGATTTCGTTGGAAACGGGATTTCTTCATCTAATGCTAGACAGAGGAATTCTCAGTAACTTCTTTGTGTTGCGTGTGTTCAATTCACAGAGATGAACCTTCTTTTAGACAGAGCAGATTTGAAACCCTCTTTTTGTGGAATTTGCAAGTGGACAATTCAAGCGCTTTGGGGCCATCGGTAGTAAAGGAAATAACTTCTAATAAAGACTAGAGAGAATCATTCTCAGAAACCACTTTGTGATGTGTGCGTTCCACTCACAGGTTAACCTTTCTTTTCATAGAGCAGTTTGGAAACACCCTGTTTGTAAAGTCTGCAAGTGGATATTTGGAGCTTTTTGAGGATTTTGTTGGAAACGGGATTTCTTCATCTAATGCTAGACAGAAGAATTCTCAGTATCTTCTTTGGTTTGCGTGTGTTCAACTCACAGAGTTGAACCTTGTTTTAGACAGAGCAGATTTGAAACCCTCTTTTTGTGGAGTTTGCAAGTGGACATTTCAAGTGCTTTGGGGCCAACGGCAGAAAAGGAAACATCTTCGTATAAAGCCTAGAGAGAATCATTTTCAGAAAAGACTTTGTGATGTGTGCATTCCTCTCACAGCTTAACCTTTCTTTTCATAGAGCAGTTTAGAAACACTCTGTTTCTAAAGTCTGCAAGTGGATATTTGGAGCTCTTTGAGGATTTCGTTGGAAACGGGATTTCTTCATCTATTGCTAGACAGAAGAATTCTCAGTAATTTCTTTGGGTTGCGTGTGTTCAACTCACAGAGTTGAACCTTCCTTTTGACAGAGCAGATTTGAAACCCTGTTTTTGTGGAATTTGCCAGTGGACATTTCAAGCGCTTTGGGGCCAACGGCCGAAAAGGAAATATCTTCGTATAAAAACTGGAGAGAATCATTTGCAGAAACCACTTTGTGATGTGTGCTTTCCACTCACAGAGTTCAACCTTACTTTTCATAGAACAGTTTGGAAACAGTCTGATTGTAAAGTCTACAATGGATACTTGGACCTCTTTGAGTATTTCGTTGGAAACGGGATTTCTTCATCTAATGCTAGACAGAAGAATTCTCAGTATCTTCTTTGGTTTGCATGTGTTCAACTCACAGATTTGAACCTTGCTTTAGACAGAGCAGATTTTAAACCCTTTTTTGTGGAATTTGCAAGTGGACATTTCAAGTGCTTTGGGGCCAATGGTAGAAAAGGAAATATCTTCGTAGAAAAACTAGAGAGAATCATTCTCAGAAACCGCTTTTTGATGTGTGCGTTCCACTCACAGAGTTTAATCTTTCTTTTCATAGAGCAGTTTGGAAATACTCTGTTTGTAAAGTCTGCAAGTGGATATTAGGACCTCTTTGAGGATTTTGTTGGAAGCGCATTTTCTTCATGTAATGCTAGACAGGAGAATTCTCAGTAACTTCTTTGGGTTGCGTGTGTTCAACTCACAGAGATGAACCTTCCTTTAGACAGAGCAGATTTGAAAACTTCTTCTTGTGGAATTTGCAAGTGGACAATTCAAGCGCTTTGTGGCCAACGGCAGAAAAGGAAATATCTTCGTATAAAAACTAGAGAGAATCATTCGCAGAAACCACTTTGTGATGTGTGCGTTCCACTCACAGAGTTTAGCCTTTCTATTCATAGAGCAGTTTGGAAACACTCTGTTTCTAATGTCTGCAAGTGGATATTTGGACCTCTTTGAGGATTTCGTTGGAAACGGGATTTCTTCATCTAATGATAGACAGAAGAATTCTCAGTAAGTTCTTGGGTTGCGTGTTTTCAAGTCACAGAGGTGAACCTTCCTTTAGACAGAGCAGATTTGAAACCCTCTTTTTGTGGAATTTGCAAGTGGACTTTTCAAGCGCTTTGTGGCCAACGGTAGAAAAGGTAATATCTTCGTATAAAAACTAAAGAGAATCCTGCTCAGCAACCACTTTGTGATGTGTGCATTCCACTCACAGAGTTTAACCTTTCTTTTCATAGAGCAGTTTGTAAACACTCTGTTTCTAATGTCTGCAGGTGGATATTTGGACCTCTTTGAGTATTTCTTTGGAAACGGGATTTCTTCATCTAATGCTAGACAGAAGAATTCTCAGAAAATTCTTTGCGTTGCGTGTGTTCAACTCAAGGAGATGAACTTTGCTTTAGAGAGAGCAGATTTGAAACCCTCTTTTTGTGGAATTTGCAAGTGGACATTTCAAGTGCTTTGGGGCCAACGGTAGAAAAGGAAACATCTTCTTATAAAAACTAGAGCGAAACATGCTCAGCAACCACTTTGTGATGTGTGCGTTCCACTCAAAGAGTTTAACCTTTCTTTTCATAGAACAGTTTGGAAACACTCTGTTTCTAATGTCTGCAAGTGGATATTTGGACCTCTTTGAGGATTTCGTTGGAAACGGGATTTCTTCATCTAATGATAGACAGAAGAATTCACAGTAAGTTCTTTGGGTTGCGTATGTTCAAGTCACAGAGGTGAACATTCCTTTTGACAGAGCAGATTTGAAACCCTCTTTTTGTGGAATTTGCAAGTGCACTTTTCATGCGCTTTGGGGCCAACGGTAGAAAAGGAAATATCTTCGTATAAAGACTAGAGAGAAGCATTCTCAGAAACCACCTCATGACGTGCGCGTTCCACTCACAGTTTAACCTTTCTTTCCATAGAGCAGATTGGAAACACTCTGTTTGTAAAGTCTGCAAGTGGATATTTGGACCTCTTTGAGGATTTCGTTGGAAACGGGATTTCTTCATCTTATGCCAGACAGAAGAATTCTCAGTAAATTCTTTGGGTTGCTTGTGTTCAACTCACGGAGATGAACCTTGCTTTAGACAGGACAGATTTGAAACCCGCTTTTTGTGGAATTTGCAAGTGGACATTTCAAGCGCTTTGGGGCCAATGGCAGAGAAGGAAATATCTTCGCATAAAAACTAGAGAGAACCATTCTCAGAAACCACTTTGTGATGTGTGCATTCCACTCACAGAGTTTAACCTTTCTTTTCATAGAGCAGTTTGGAAAAACTCTGTTTGTAAAGTCTGCAAGTGGATATTTGGACCTCTTTGAGGATTTCGTTGGAAACGGGTTATCTTCATCTTATGCTAGACAGAAGAATTCTCAGAAACTTCTTTGGGTTACGTGTGTTCAACTCACAGAGATGAACCTTCCTTTAGACAGACACATTTGAAACCCTCTTTTTGTGGAATTTGCATGTGTACATTTCAAGCGCTTTGGGGACAACGGCAGAAAAGGAAATATCTTCTTAAAAATTAGAGAGAACCATTCTCAGAAACCACTTTCTGATGTGTGCATTCCACTCACAGAGTTTAACCTTTCTTTTCATAGAGCAGTTTGGAAACACTCTGTTTCTAAAGCCTGCAAGTGGATATTTGGACCTCCTTGAGGATTTCGTTGGAAACGGGATTTCTTCATCTAATCTTAGACTGAAGAATTCTCAGTAACTTTTTGGTTTCCGTGTGTTCAACTCACACAGTTGAACCTTCCTTTAGACAGAGCAGTTTTGAAACCCTCTTTTTGTGGAATTTGCAAGTGGACATTTCAAGCGCTTTCGGGCCAACGGCAGAAAAGGAACTATCTTCGTATAAAAACCGGAGAGAATCATTCTAAGAAACCACTTTGTGATGTGTGTTTTCCACTCACAGAGTTTAACCTTTCTTTTCATAGAGCAGTTTGGAAACACTCTGTTTGTAAAGTCTGCAAGTGGATATTAGGACCTCTTTGTGGATTTTGTTGGAAGCGCGTATTCTTCATATAATGCTAGACAGGAGAATTCTCAGTAACTTCTTTGGGTTGCGTGTGTTCAACTCACAGAGTTGAACCTTGCTTTAGACAGAGCAGATTTGAAACCCTCTTTTTGTGGAATTTGCAAGTGGATATTTCAAGCTCTCTGGGGCCAACGGTAGAAAAGGAAATATCTTCGTATAAAAACTAAAGAGAATCCTGCTCAGCAACCACTTTGTGATGTATGCATTCCACTCACAGAGTTTAACCTTTCTTTTCATAGAGTAGTTTGTAAACACTCTGTTTCTAAAGTCTGCAAGTGGATATTTGGACCTCTTTGAGTATTTCTTTGGAAACGGGATTTCTTCATCTAATGCTAGACAGAAGAATTCTCAGAAACTTCTTTGGGTTGCGTGTGTTCATCTCACGGAGATGAACCTTCCTTTAGAGAGAGCAGATTTGAAACCCTCTTTTTGTGGAATTTGCAAGTGGACATTTCAAGTGCCTTGGGGCCAGCGGAAGAAAAGGGAATATCTTCGTGTAAAAACTAGAGAGAATCATTCTCAGAAACCACTTTGTGATGTGTGCGTTCCACTCACAGAGTTTAACCTTTCTTTTCATAGAGCAGTTTGGAAACACTCTGTTTGTAAAGTCTGCAAGTGGATATTTGGACCTCTTTGAGAATTTAGTTGGAAACGGGATTTCTTCATCTAATGCTAGACAGAAGAATTCTCAGTAACTTCTTTGGGTTGCATGTGTTCAACACAGAGAGTTGAACGTTCCTTTAGACAGACCAGATTTGAAACCCCATTTTGTGGAATTTGCAAGTGGACATTTCAAGTGCTTTGGGGCCATTGGCAGAAAAGGAAATACCTTCGTATAAAAACTAGAGAGAATTATTCTCAGAAACTACTTTGTGATGTGTGCGTTCCACACACAGAGTTTAACCTTTCTTTTCATAGAGCACTTCGGATACACTCTGTTTGTAAAGTCTGCAAGTGGATATTTGGACCTCTTTGAGGATTTCGTTGGAAACGGGATTTCTTCATCTAATGCTAGACAGAAGAATTCTCAGTAATTTCTTTGGGTTGCGTGTGTTCAACTCACAGAGATGAACCTTCCTTTAGACAGAGCAGATTTGAAACCCTCTTTTTGTGGAATTTGCAAGTGGACGTTTCAAGTGCTTTGGGGAAAACGGTAGAAAAGGAAATATCTTCGAATAAAACTAGAGAGAATCATTCTCAGAAACCACTTTGTGATGTGTGCGTTCCACTCACAGAGTTTAACCTTTCTTTTCATACAGCAGTTTGGAAAAACTCTGTTTGTAATGTTTGCAAGGGGATATTTGGACCTCTTTGAGGATTTCTTTGTAAACGGGATTTCTTCGTCTAATGCTAGCAAGAAGAATTCTCAGTAACTTCTGTGGGTTGCGTGTGTTCAACTCACAGAGATGAACCTTCCTTTAGACAGAGCAGATTTGAAACCATCTTTTTGTGTAATTTGCAAGTGGACATTTCAAGCGCTTTGTGGCCAACGGCAGACAAGGAAATATCTTAGTATAAAAATAAGAGAGAATCATTCTCAGAAACCACTTTGTGAAGTGTGCGTTCCAATCACAGAATTTAACCTTTCTTTTCATAGAGCAGTTTTGAAACACTGTTTGCAAAGTCTGCGAGTGGATGTTTGGACCTCTTTGAGGATTTCATTGGAAACGGGATTTCTTCATGTAATGCTAGACAGAAGAATTCTCAGTAACTTCTTTGGGTTGCGTGTGTTCAACTCACAGAGATGAACCTTCGTTTAGAGAGAGCGGATTTGAAACCCTCTTTTTCTGGAATTTGCAAGTTGACATTTCAAGCGCTTTAGGGCCACCGGCAGAAAAGGAAATATCTTCGAATAAAACTAGAGAGAATCATTCTCAGAAACCACATTGTGATGTGTGCATTCCACTCACAGAGTTTAACCTTTCTTTTCTTAGAACAGTTTGGAAACACTCTGTTTGTAAAGTCTGCAAGTGGATATTTGGAACTCTTTGAGGATTTCTTTGGAAAAGGGATTTCTTCATCTAATGCTAGACAGAAGAATTCTCAGTAACTTCTCAGGGTTGCGTGTGTTCAACTCACAGAGATGAACCTTCCTTTGGACAGAGCAGATTTGAAACACTCTTTTTGTGGAATTTGCAAGTGGACATTTCAAGCGCTTTGTGGCCAACGGCAGAAAAGGAAATATCTTCTTATAAAAACAAATGAGAATCATTCTCAGAAACCACTTTGTGATGTGTGCGTTCCAATCACAGAGTTTAACCTTTCTTTTCATAGAGCAGTTTTGAAACACTGTTTGCAAAGTCTGCAAGTGGATATTTGGGCCTCTTTGAGAATTTCATTGTAAACGGGATTTCTTCATGTAATGCTAGACAGAAGAATTCTCAGTAACTTCTTTGGGTTGCGTGTGTTCAACTCACAGAGATGAACCTTCCTTTAGAGAGAGCGGATTTCAAACCCTCTTTTTGTGGAATTTGCAAGTTGACATTCCAAGGGCTTTAGGGCCAACGGGAGAAAAGGATATATCTTGGAATAAAAACTAGAGAGAATCATTCCCAGAAACCACTGTGTGATGTGTGCATTCCACTCACAGAGTTTAACCTTTCTTTTCATTGAGCAGATTGGAAACACTCTGTTTGTAAAGTCTGCAAGTGGATATTTGGACCTCTTTGAGGATTTCGTTGGAAACGGGATTTCTTCATCTTATGCCAGACAGAAGAATTCTCAGTAACTTCCTTGGGTTGCATGTGTTCAACTCGCAGAGTTGAACCTTCCTTTAGACAGAGGAGATTTGAAACCCTCTTTTTGTGGAATTTGCAAGTGGACGTTTCAAGTGCTTCGGGGAAAACGGTAGAAAAGGAAATATCTTCGAATAAAACTACAGAGAATCATTCTCAGAAACCACTTTGTGATGTGTGCGTTCCACTCACAGAGTTTAACCTTTCTTTTCATACAGCAGTTTGGAAACACTCTGTTTGTAATGTTTGCAAGGGGATATTTGGACCTCTTTGAGGATTTCTTTGTAAACGGGATTTCTTCATCTAATGCTAGCAAGAAGAATTCTCAGTAACTTCTGTGGGTTGCGTGTGTTCAACTCACAGAGATGAACCTTCCTTTAGACAGAGCAGATTTGAAACCCTCTTTTTGTGTAATTTGCAAGGGGACATTTCCAGCGCTTTGTGGCCAACGGCAGACAAGGAAATATCTTAGTATAAAAATAAGAGAGAATCATTCTCAGAAACCACTTTGTGAAGTGTGCGTTCCAATCACAGAATTTAACCTTTCTTTTCATAGAGCAGTTTCGAAACACTGTTTGCAAGTCTGCGAGTGGATGTTTGGACGTCTTTGAGGATTTCATTGGAAACGGGATTTCTTCATGTAATGCTAGACAGAAGAATTCTCAGTAACTTCTTTGGGTTGCGTGTGTTCAACTCACAGAGATGAACCTTCCTTTAGAGAGAGCGGATTTGAAACCCTCTTTTTGTGGAATTTGCAAGTTGACATTTCAAGCGCTTTAGGGCCACCGGCAGAAAAGGAAATATCTTCGAATAAAACTAGAGAGAATCATTCTCGGAAACCACATTGTGATGTGTGCATTCCACTCACAGAGTTTAACCTTTCTTTTCTTAGAACAGTTTGGAAACACTCTGTTTGTAAAGTCTGCAAGTGGATATTTGGAACTCTTTGAGGATTTCTTTGGAAAAGGGATTTCTTCATCTAATGCTAGACAGAAGAATTCTCAGTAACTTCTCTGGGTTGCGTGTGTTCAACTCACAGAGATGAACCTTCCTTTGGACAGAGCAGATTTGAAACCCTCTTTTTGTGGAATTTGCAAGTGGACATTTCAAGCGCTTTGTGGCCAAAGGCAGAAAAGGAAATATCTTCTTATAAAAACAAATGAGAATCATTCTCAGAAACCACTTTGTGATGTGTGCGTTCCAGTCACAGAGTTTAACCTTTCTTTTCACAGAGCAGTTTGGAAACACTGTTTGCAAAGTCTGCAAGTGGATATTTGGGCCTCTTTGAGAATTTCATTGTAAACGGGATTTCTTCATGTAATGCTAGACAGAAGAATTCTCAGTAACTTCTTTGGGTTGCGTGTGTTCAACTCACAGAGATGAACCTTCCTTTAGAGAGAGCGGATTTCAAACCCTCTTTTTGTGGAATTTGCAAGTTGACATTCCAAGCGCTTTAGGGCCAACGGCAGAAAAGGATATATCTTGGAATAAAAACTAGAGAGAATCATTCCCAGAAACCACTTTGTGATGTGTGCATTCCACTCACAGAGTTTAACCTTTCTTTTCATTGAGCAGATTGGAAACACTCTGTTTGTAAAGTCTGCAAGTGGATATTTGGACCTCTTTGAGGATTTCGTTGGAAACGGGATTTCTTCATCTTATGCCAGACAGAAGAATTCTCAGTAAATTCTTTGGGTTGCTTGTGTTCAACTCACGGAGATGAACCTTGCTTTAGACAGGACAGATTTGAAACCCGCTTTTTGTGGAATTTGCAAGTGGACATTTCAAGCGCTTTGGGGCCAATGGCAGAGAAGGAAATATCTTCGCATAAAAACTAGAGAGAACCATTCTCAGAAACCACTTTGTGATGTGTGCATTCCACTCACAGAGTTTAACCTTTCTTTTCATAGAGCAGTTTGGAAAAACCCTGTTTGTAAAGTCTGCAAGTGGATATTTGGACCTCTTTGAGGATTTCGTTGGAAACGGGATATCTTCATCTAATGCTAGACAGAAGAATTCTCAGAAACTTCTTTGGGTTACGTGTGTTCAACTCACAGAGATGAACCTTCCTTTAGACAGACACATTTGAAACCCTCTTTTTGTGGAATTTGCAAGTGTACATTTCAAGCGCTTTGGGGACAACGGCAGAAAAGGAAATATCTTCTTAAAAATTAGAGAGAACCATTCTCAGAAACCACTTTCTGATGTGTGCATTCCACTCACAGAGTTTAACCTTTCTTTTCATAGAGCAGTTTGGAAACACTCTGTTTCTAAAGCCTGCAAGTGGATATTTGGACCTCCTTGAGGATTTCGTTGGAAACGGCATTTCTTCATCTAATCTTAGACTGAAGAATTCTCAGTAAATTTTTGGTTTGCGTGTGTTCAACTCACACAGTTGAACCTTCCTTTAGACAGAGCAGTTTTGAAACCCTATTTTTGTGGAATTTGCAAGTGGACATTTCAAGCGCTTTCGGGCCAACGGCAGAAAAGGAACTATCTTCGTATAAAAACCGGAGAGAATCATTCTAAGAAACCACTTTGTGATGTGTGTTTTCCACTCACAGAGTTTAACCTTTCTTTTCATAGAGCAGTTTGGAAACACTCTGTTTGTAAAGTCTGCAAGTGGATATTAGGACCTCTTTGTGGATTTTGTTGGAAGCGCGTATTCTTCATATAATGCTAGACAGGAGAATTCTCAGTAACTTCTTTGGGTTGCGTGTGTTCAACTCACAGAGTTGAACCTTGCTTTAGACAGAGCAGATTTGAAACCCTCTTTTTGTGGAATTTGCAAGTGGAGATTTCAAGCGCTCTGGGGCCAACGGTTGAAAAGGAAATATCTTCGTATAAAAACTAAAGAGAATCCTGCTCAGCAACCACTTTGTGATGTGTGCATTCCACTCACAGAGTTTAACCTTTCTTTTCATAGAGTAGTTTGTAAACACTCTGTTTCTAAAGTCTGCAAGTGGATATTTGGACCTCTTTGAGTATTTCTTTGGAAACGGGATTTCTTCATCTAATGCTAGACAGAAGAATTCTCAGAAACTTCTTTGGGTTGCGTGTGTTCATCTCACGGAGATGAACCTTCCTTTAGAGAGAGCAGATTTGAAACCCTCTTTTTGTGGAATTTGCAAGTGGACATTTCAAGCGCTTTGGGGCCAGCGGAAGAAAAGGGAATATCTTCGTGTAAAAACTAGAGAGAATCATTCTCAGAAACCACTTTGTGATGTGTGCGTTCCACTCACAGAGTTTAACCTTTCTTTTCATAGAGCAGTTTGGAAACACTCTGTTAGTAAAGTCTGCAAGTGGATATTTGGACCTCTTTGAGAATTTCGTTGGAAACGGGATTTCTTCATCTAATGCTAGACAGAAGAATTCTCAGTAACTTCTTTGGGTTGCATGTGTTCAACACAGAGAGTTGAACGTTCCTTTAGACAGAGCAGATTTGAAACCCCATTTTGTGGAATTTGCAAGTGGACATTTCAAGAGCTTTGGGGCCATTGGCGGAAAAGGAAATACTTTCGTATAAAAACTAGAGAGAATTATTCTCAGAAACTAGTTTGTGATGTGTGCGTTCCACACACAGAGTTTAACCTTTCTTTTCATAGAGCACTTTGGATACACTCTGTTTGTAAAGTCTGCAAGTGGATATTTGGACCTCTTTGAGGATTTCGTTGGAAACGGGATTTCTTCATCTAATGCTAGACAGAAGAATTCTCAGTAATTTCTTTGGGTTGCGTGTGTTCAACTCACAGAGATGAACCTTCCTTTAGACAGAGCAGATTTGAAACCCTCTTTTTGTGGAATTTGCAAGTGGAGATTTCAAGCGCTTTGGGTCCAACGACAGAAAAGGAAATATCTTTGTGTAAAAACCAGAGAGAATCATTCTCAGAAACCACTTGGCGATGTGTGCGTTCCACTCACAGAGTTTAACCTTTCTTTTCATAGAGCAGTTTGGAAACACTCTGTTTGTAAAGTCTGCAAGTGGATATTTGGATCTCTTTCAGGATTTCGTTGGAAACGGGATTCCTTCATCTAATGCGAGACCGAAGAATTCTCAGCAAATTCTTTGGGTTGCGTGTGTTCAACTCACAGAGTTGAACTTTCCTTCAGACAGAGCAGTTTTGCAACCCTCTTTTTGTGGAATTTGCAAGGGGACATTTCAAGCGCATTGGGGCCAACGGCAGAAAAGGAAATACCTTCGTATAAAAACTAGACAGAATCATTCTCAGAAACCACTTTGTGATGTGTGCGTTCCACTTAGAGAGTTTTACCTTTCTCTTCATCGAACAGTGTGGAAACACTCTGTTTGTAAAGTCAGCAAGTGGATATTTGGAACTCTTTGAGGATTTCATTGGAAACGGGATTTCTTAATCTGATGCTGGACAGAAGAATTCTCAGTAACTTCCTTGGGTTGCGTGTGTTCAACTCAGAGAGTTGAACCTTCCTTTAGACAGACCAGATTTGAAACCCCATTTTATGGATATTGCAAGTGGACATCTCAAACGCTTTGGGGCCAATGGTAGAAAAGGAAATATCTTCGTATAAAGACAAGAGAGAATTATTCTCAGAAACCACTTTGTGATGTGTGCGTTCCACTCACAGAGTTTAACCTTTCTTTTCGTAGAGCCGTTTGGAAACACTCTGTTTGTAAAGTCTGCAAGTGGATATTTGGACCTCTTTGAGGATTTCGTTGGAAACGGGATTTCTTCATCTAATGCTAGACAGAGGAATTCTCAGTAACTTCTTTGGGTTGCATGTGTTCAACTCACGGAGATAAACCTTCCTTTAGACAGAGCAGATTTGAAACCCTCTTTTTGTGGAATTTGCAAGTGGACATTTCAAGCGCTTTGTGGACAACGGCAGAAAAGGAAATATCTTCGTATAAAGAATAGAGAGAATCATTCTGAGAAACCACTTTGTGATATCTGCGTTCCACTCACAGAGTTTAACCTTTCTTTTCATAGAGCAGTTTGGAAACACTCTGTTTGTAAAGTCTGCAAGTGGATATTAGGACCTCTTTGAGGATTTTGTTGGAAGCACGTATTCTTCATCTAATGCTAGACAGGAGAATTCTCAGTAACTTCTTTGGGTTGCGTGTGTTCAACTCACAGAGATGAACCTTCCTTTAGACAGAGGTCATTTGAAACCCTCTTTTTGTGGAATTAGCAAGTGGGCATTTCAAGGACATTGGGGCCAACGGCAGAAAAGTCAATATCTTCGTATAAAAACTAGAGAGAATCATTCTCAGAAAGCACTGTGTGATGTGTGCATTCCACCCACAGAGTTTAACCTTTCTTTTCATAGAACAGTTTGTAAACACTCTGTTTCTAATGTCTGCAGGTGGATATTTGGACCTCTTTGAGTATTTCTTTGGAAACGGGATTTCTTCATCTAATGCTAGACAGAAGAATTCTCAGAAAATTCTTTGGGTTGCGTGTGTTCAACTCACGGAGATGAACTTTGCTTTAGAGAGAGCAGATTTGAAACCCTCTTTTTGTGGAATTTGCAAGTGGACATTTCAAGTGCTTTGGGGCCAACGGTAGAAAAGGAAACATCTTCGTATAAAAACTAGAGCGAAACATGCTCAGCAACCACTTTGTGATGTGTGCGTTCCACTCAAAGAGTTTAACCTTTCTTTTCATAGAACAGTTTGGAAACACTCTGTTTCTAATGTCTGCAAGTGGATATTTGGACCTCTTTGAGGATTTCGTTGGAAACGGGATTTCTTCATCTAATGATAGACAGAAGAATTCACAGTAAGTTCTTTGGGTTGAGTATGTTCAAGTCACAGAGGTGAACATTCCTTTAGACAGAGCAGATTTGAAACCCTCTTTTTGTGGAATTTGCAAGTGCACTTTTCATGCGCTTTGGGGCCAACGGTAGAAAAGGAAATATCTTCGTATAAAGACTAGAGAGAAGCATTCTCAGAAACCACTTCATGACGTGCGCGTTCCACTCACAGTTTAACCTTTCTTTTCATAGAGCAGTTTGGAAACACTCTGTTTCTAAAGTCTGCAAGTGGATACGTGGAGTTCTTTGTGGATTTCGTTGGAAACGGGATTTCTTCATCTAATGCTGGACAGAGGAATTCTCAGTTACTTCTTTGTGTTGCGTGTGTTCAATTCACAGAGATGAACCTTCCTTTAGACAGAGCAGATTTGAAACCCTCTTTTTGTGGAATTTGCAAGTGGACAATTCAAGCGCTTTGGGGCCAACGGTAGTAAAGGAAATAACTTCTAATAAAGACTAGAGAGAATCATTCTCAGAAACCACTTTGTGATGTGTGCGTTCCACTCACAGGTTAACCTTTCTTTTCATAGAGCAGTTTGGAAACACCCTGTTTGTAAAGTCTGCAAGTGGATATTTGGAGCTTTTTGAGGATTTTGTTGGAAACGGGATTTCTTCATCTAATGCTAGACAGAAGAATTCTCAGTATCTTCTTTGGTTTGCGTGTGTTCAACTCACAGAGTTGAACCTTGTTTTAGACAGAGCAGATTTGAAACCCTCTTTTTGTGGAGTTTGCAAGTGGACATTTCAAGTGCTTTGGGGCCAACGGCAGAAAAGGAAACATCTTCGTATAAAGCCTAGAGAGAATCATTTTCAGAAAAGACTTTGTGATGTGTGCATTCCTCTCACAGCTTAACCTTTCTTTTCATAGAGCAGTTTAGAAACACTCTGTTTCTAAAGTCTGCAAGTGGATATTTGGAGCTCTTTGAGGATTTCGTTGGAAACGGGATTTCTTCATCTATTGCTAGACAGAAGAATTCTCAGTAATTTCTTTGGGTTGCGTGTGTTCAACTCACAGAGTTGAACCTTCCTTTTGACAGAGCAGATTTGAAACCCTGTTTTTGTGGAATTTGCCAGTGGACATTTCAAGCGCTTTGGGGCCAACGGCCGAAAAGGAAATATCTTCGTATAAAAACTGGAGAGAATCATTTGCAGAAACCACTTTGTGATGTGTGCTTTCCACTCACAGAGTTCAACCTTACTTTTCATAGAACAGTTTGGAAACAGTCTGATTGTAAAGTCTACAATGGATACTTGGACCTCTTTGAGGATTTCGTTGGAAACGGGATTTCTTCATCTAATGCTAGACAGAAGAATTCTCAGTATCTTCTTTGGTTTGCATGTGTTCAACTCACAGGTTTGAACCTTGCTTTAGACAGAGCAGATTTCAAACCCTTTTTTGTGGAATTTGCAAGTGGACATTTCAAGTGCTTTGGGGCCAATGGTATAAAAGGAAATATCTTCGTAGAAAAACTAGAGAGAATCATTCTCAGAAACCGCTTTTTGATGTGTGCGTTCCACTCACAGAGTTTAATCTTTCTGTTCATAGAGCAGTTTGGAAATACTCTGTTTGTAAAGTCTGCAAGTGGATATTAGGACCTCTTTGAGGATTTTTTTGGAAGCGCATTTTCTTCATCTAATGCTAGACAGGAGAATTCTCAGTAACTTCTTTGGGTTGCGTGTGTTCAACTCACAGAGATGAACCTTCCTTTAGACAGAGCAGATTTGAAAACTTCTTCTTGTGGAATTTGCAAGTGGACAATTCAAGCGCTTTGTGGCCAACGGCAGAAAAGGAAATATCTTCGTATAAAAACTAGAGAGAATCATTCGCAGAAACCACTTTGTGATGTGTGCGTTCCACTCACAGAGTTTAGCCTTTCTATTCATAGAGCAGTTTGGAAACACTCTGTTTCTAATGTCTGCAAGTGGATATTTGGACCTCTTTGAGGATTTCGTTGGAAACGGGATTTCTTCATCTAATGATAGACAGAAGAATTCTCAGTAAGTTCTTGGGTTGTGTGTTTTCAAGTCACAGAGGTGAACCTTCCTTTCGACAGAGCAGATTTGAAACCCTCTTTTTGTGGAATTTGCAAGTGGACTTTTCAAGCGCTTTGGGGCCAACGGTAGAAAAGGGAATATCTTGGTATATAAACTAGAGAGAATCATTCTCAGAAACCACTTTGTGATGTGTGCATTCCACTCACAGAGTTTAACCTTTCTTTTCTTAGAACAGTTTGGAAACTCTCTCTTTGTAAACTCTGCAAGTGGATATATGGACCTATTTGAGGACTTTGTTGGAAACGGTATTTCTTCATCTAATGCTAGACAGAAGAATTCTCTGTAACTTCTTTGGGTTGCGTGTGTTCAACTCACAGAGATGAACCTTCCTTTAGACAGAGCAGATTTGAAACCCTCTTTTTGTGGAATTTGCAAGTGGACATTTCAAGCGCATTGGGGCCAACGGTAGTAAGGGAAATAACTTCGTATAAAGACTAGAGAGAATCATTCTCAGAAACCACTTTGTGATGTGTGCGTTCCACTCACAGGTTAACCTTTCTTTTCATAGAGTAGTTTGGAAACACTCTGTTTGTAAAGTCTGCAAGTGGATATTTGGATCTCTTTGAGGATTTTGTTGGAAACGGGATTTCTTCATCTAATGCTAGACAGAAGAATTCTCAGTATCTTCTTTGGTTTGCGTGTGTTTAACTCACAGAGTTGAACCTTCCTTTAGACAGAGCAGATTTGAAACCCTCTTTTTGTGGAATTTGCAAGTGGACATTTCAAGTGCTTTGGGGCCAACGGTAGAAAAGAAAATATCTTCGTATAAAAACTAGAGAGAATCATTCTCAGAAACCACTTTTTCATGTGTGCGTTCCTCTAACAGAGTTTAATCTTTCTTTTCATAGAGCAGTTTGGAAACACTCTGTTTGTAAAATCTGCAAATGGATATTAGGGCCTCTTTGAGGATTTTGTTGGAAGCGCGTTTTCTTCATCTAATGCTAGACAGGAGAATTCTCAGTAACTTCTTTGGGTTGCGTGTGTTCAACTCACAGAAGTGAACCTTCCTTTAGACAGAGCACATTTGAAACCATCTTTTTGTGGAATTTGCAAGTGGGCATTTCAAGCGATTTGGGGCCAACGGCAGAAAAGGAAATATCTTCATATTAAAACTACAGAGAATCATTCTCAGAAAGCACTTTGTGATGTGTGCATTCCACTCACAGAGTTTAACCTTTCTTTTCTTAGAACAGTTTGGAAACTCTCTCTTTGTAAAGTCTGCAAGTGGATATTTGGACCTCTTTGAGGATTTCGTTGGAAACGGGATTTCTTCATCTAATGCTAGACAGAAGAATTCTCAGTACCTTTTTGGGTTGCGTGTGTTCAGCTCTCAGAGTTGAACCTTGCTTTAGACAGAGTAGATTTGAACCCCTCTTTTTGTGGAATTTGCAAGTCGACATTTCAAGTGCTTTGGGGCCAACGGTAGAAATGGAAATATCTTCGTATGAAAACTAAAGAGATTCCTGCTCAGCAACCACTTTGTGATGTGTGCGTTCCACAGACAGAGTTCAACCTTACTTTTCATAGAACAGTTTGGAAACAGTCTGATTGTAAAGTCTTCAAGTGGATATTTGGAGCTCTTTGAGGATTTCGTTGCAAACGGGATTTCTTCATCAAATGCTAGACAGAAGAATTCTCAGTAACTGCTTTGGGTTGCGAAAGTTCAACTCACAGAGTTGAACCTTGCTTTAGACAGAGCAGATTTGAAACCCTCTTTTTGTGGAATTTGCAAGTGGACATTTCTAGTGCTTTGGGGCCAACGTTAGAAAAGGAAATATCTTCGTATAAAAACTAGAGAGAATCATTCTCAGAAACCACTTTGTGATGTGTGCGTTACACTCACGGAGTTTACCCTTTCTTTTCATAGAGCAGTTTGGAAACACTTTGTTTGTAAAGTCTGCAATTGGATATTTGGACCTCTTTCAGTATTTCGTTGGAAACAGGATTTCTTCATCTAATGCTAGACAGGAGAATTCTCAGTAACTTCTTTGGGTTGCGTGTGTTCAACTCTCAGAGATGGACCTTCCTTTAGACAGAGCACATTTGAAACCCTCTTTTTGTGGAATTTGCAAGTGGACATTTCATGCGCTTTGGGGCCTACGGCTGAAAAGGAAATATCTTCGTCTAAAAACTAGAGAGAATCATTCTCAGAAACCACTTTGTGATGTGTGCGTTCCACTCACAGAGTTTAACCTTTTTTTTCATAGAGCAGTTTGGAAACACTCTGTTTGTAAAGTCTGCAAGTGGATATTTGGACCTCTTTGAGGATTTCATTGGAAACTGGATTTTTTAATCTAATGCTAGACAGAAGAATTCTCAGTAACTTCCTTGGGTTGCGTGTGTTCAACTCAGAGAGTTGAATCTTCCTTTAGACAGACCAGATTTGAAACCCCATTTTGCGGAAATTGCAAGTGGACGTCTCAAACGCTTTGGGGCCAATGGTAGAAAAGGAAATATCTTCGTATAAAAAGTAGAGGGAATCATTCTCAGAAACCGCTTTGTGATGTGTGCGTTCCACTCACAGTGTATAACCATTCTTTTCAAAGAGCAGTTTGGAAATACTCTGTTTGTAAAGTCTGCAAGTGGATATTTGGAACTCTTTGACGATTTCTTTGGAAACGGGATTTCTTCATCTAATGCTAGACAGAAGAATTTTCAGTAACTTCTTTGGGTTGCGTGTGTCCAAGTCACAGAGTTGAACCTTCCTTTAGACATAGCAGATTTGCAACCTTCTTTTTGTGGAATTTGCAAGGGGACATTTCAAGCGCTTTGGGGCAAACAGCAGAAAAGGAAATATCTTCGTATAAAAACTAGAGAGAATCATTCTCAGAAACCACTTTGTGATGTGTGCGTTCCACTCACAGAGTTTAACCTTTCTTTTCATAGAGCAGTTTGGAAACACTCTGTTTGGAAAGTCTGCAAGTGGACATTTCGACCTCTTTGAGGATTTCGTTGGAAACGGGATTTCTTTCTCTAATGCCAAATAGAAGAATTCTCAGTAACTTCTTTGGGTTGCGTGTGTTCTACTCACAGAGATGAACATTCCTTTAGACAGAGCAGATTTGAAACCATCTTTTTATGGAATTTGCAAGTGGACATTTCAAGCACTTTAGGGCCTACGGCAGAAAAGGAAATATCTTCGTATAAAAACTAGAGAGAATTATTCTCAGAAACCACTTTGTGATGTGTGCTTTCCACTCACAGAGGTTAACCTTTCGTTCATTGAACACTTTGGAAACACTCTCTTTGTAAAGTCTGCAAGTGGATATTTGTACCTCTTTGAGGATTTCGTTGGAAACGGGTTTTCTTCATCTATTGCTAGACAGAAGAATTCTCAGTAACTTCTTTGGGTTGCGTGTGTTCTACTCACAGAGATGAACATTCCTTTAGACAGAGCATATTTGAAACCCTCTTTTTGTGGAATTTGCAAGTGGACATTCCAAGCGCTTTGGGGCCAACAGCAGAAAAGGAAATACCTTCGTATAAAAACTAGAGAGAATCATTCTCAGAAACCACTTTGTGATGTGTGCGTTCCACTCAGAGAGTTTATCCTTTCTTTTCATTGAACAGTGTGGAAACACTCTGTTTGTAAAGTCAGCAAGTGGATATTTGGAACTCTTTGAGGATTTCGTTGGAAACGGGATTTCTTCATCTAATGCTAGACAGAAGAATTCTCAGTAACTTCTTGGGTTGCGTGTGTTCAACTCAGAGAGTTGAACCTTCCTTTAGACAGACCAGATTGGTAACCCAATTTTGTTGAATGTGCAAGTGGACATTTCCAGCTCTTTGGGGCCAACTGTAGAAAAGGAAATACCTTCGTATAAAGACTAGAGAGAATCATTCTCACAAACCACTTTGTGATATGTGTGTTTCACTCACACAGTTTAACCTTTCTTTTCATAGAGCAGTTTGGAAACACTCTGTTTGTAAAGTCTGCAATTGGATATTTGGACCTCTTAGAGGATTTCGTTGCAAACGGGATTTCTTCATCTAATGCTAGACAGAAGAATTCTCAATAACTTCTTTGGGTTGCGTGTGTTCAACTCACAGAGATGAACCTTCCTTTACACAGAGCAGATTTGAAACCCTCTTTTTTTTGAATGTGCAAGTGGACATTTCAAGCGCTTTGGGGCAAACAGCAGAAAAGCAAATATCTTCGTATAAAAACTAGAGAGAATCATTCTCAGAAACCACTTTGTGATGTGTGTGTTCCACTCACAGAGTTTAACCTTTCTTTTCATAGAGCAGTTTGGAAACACTCTGTTTGTAAAGTCTGCAAGTGGATATTTGGACCTCTTTAAGGATTTCGTTGGAAACGGGATTTCTTCATCTAATGCTAGACAGAACAATTCTCAGTAACTTCTTTGGGTTGCATGCGTTCAACTCACAGAGTTGAACCTTCCTTTAGACAGAGCAGATTTGAAACCATCTTTTTGTGGAATTTTCAAGTGGACATTTCAAGCACTTTAGGGCCTTCCCCAGTAAAGGAAACATCTTCGTATAAAAACTAGAGAGAATCATTCTCAGAAACCACTTTGTGATGTGTGCGTTCCAATCACAGATTTTAACCATTCTTTCATAGAACACTTTGGAAACACTCTCTTTGTAAAATCTGCAAGTGGATATTTGGACTTCTTTGAGGATTTTGTTGGAAACGGGATTTCTTCATCTAATGCTAGACAGAAGAATTCTCAGTAACTTCTTGGGGTTGCGTGTGTTCAACTCACAGAGATGAACCTTCCTTTAGACAGAGCACATTTGAAACCCTCTTTTTGTGGAATTTGCAAGGGGTCATTTCAAGCGCGTTGTGGCCAACGGCAGAAAAGGAAATACCTTCGTATAAAAACTAGAGAGAATCATTCTCAGAAACAACTTTGTGATGTGTGCATTCCACTCAGAGAGTTTAACCTTTCTTTTCATCGAACAGTGTGGAAGCACTCTGTTTGTAAAGTCAGCAAGTGGATATTTGGACCTCTTTGAAGATTTCGTTGGAAATGGGATTTCCTCATCTAATGCTAGACAGAAGAATTCTCAGTAACTTCCTTGGGTTCTGTGTGTTCAACTCAGAGAGTTGAAACTTCCTTTAGACAGACCAGATTTGAAACCCTCTTTTTGTGGAATTTGCAAATGGACATTTGAAGCGCCTTGGGGCCAACGACAGAAAAGGAAATATCTTCGTATAAAAACAAGAGAGAATCATTCTCAGAAACCACTTTGTGATGTGTGTGTTCCACTCACAGAGTTTAACCTTTCTTTTCATAGAGCAGTTTGGAAACACTCTGTTTGTAAAGTCTGCAAGTGGACATTTTGACCTCTTTGAGGATTTCGTTGGAAACGGGAATTCTTCATCTAATGCTAGATGGAAGAATTCTCAGTAACTTCTTTGGGTTGTGTGTGTTCTACTCACAGAGATGAACTTTCCTTTAGACAGAGCAGATTTGAAACCATCTTTCTGTGCAATTTGCAAGTGGACATTTCAAGCGCTTTAGGGCCTACGGCAGAAAAGGAAATATCCTCGTATAAAAACTAAGGAGAATAATTCTCAGAAACCACTTTGTGATGTGTGCGTTCCACTCACAGAGTTTAACCTCTCTTTCATAGAACACTTTGTAAACACTCTCTTAGTAAAGTCTGCAAGTGGATATTTGTACCTCTTTGAAGATTTCTTTGGAAACGGGATTTCTTCATCTAATGCTAGACAGAAGAATTTTCAGTAACTTCTTTGGGTTGCGTGTGTCCAAGTCACAGAGTTGAACCTTCCTTTAGACATAGCAGATTTGCAACCTTCTTTTTGTGGAATTTGCAAGGGGACATTTCAAGCGCTTTGGGGCAAACAGCAGAAAAGGAAATATCTTCATATAAAAACTAGAGAGAATCATTCTCAGAAACCACTTTGTGATGTGTGCGTTCCACTCACAGAGTTTAACCTTTCTTTTCATAGAGCAGTTTGGAAACACTCTGTTTGGAAAGTCTGCAAGTGGACATTTCGACCTCTTTGAGGATTTCGTTGGAAACGGGATTTCTTTCTCTAATGCCAAATAGAAGAATTCTCAGTAACTTCTTTGGGTTGCGTGTGTTCTACTCACAGAGATGAACATTCCTTTAGACAGAGCAGATTTGAAACCATCTTTTTATGGAATTTGCAAGTGGACATTTCAAGCACTTTAGGGCCTACGGCAGAAAAGGAAATATCTTCGTATAAAAACTAGAGAGAATTATTCTCAGAAACCACTTTGTGATGTGTGCTTTCCACTCACAGAGGTTAACCTTTCGTTCATTGAACACTTTGGAAACACTCTCTTTGTAAAGTCTGCAAGTGGATATTTGTACCTCTTTGAGGATTTCGTTGGAAACGGGTTTTCTTCATCTATTGCTAGACAGAAGAATTCTCAGTAACTTCTTTGGGTTGCGTGTGTTCTACTCACAGAGATGAACATTCCTTTAGACAGAGCATA
Organism: Gorilla gorilla gorilla; assembly: GCF_029281585.2. Lineage (NCBI taxonomy): Eukaryota > Metazoa > Chordata > Mammalia > Primates > Hominidae > Gorilla > Gorilla gorilla. The sequence continues at coordinate 77,504,100 of NC_073231.2, read as the reverse complement.
TTTGAAACCCTCTTTTTGTGGAATTTGCAAGTGGACATTCCAAGCGCTTTGGGGCCAACAGCAGAAAAGGAAATACCTTCGTATAAAAACTAGAGAGAATCATTCTCAGAAACCACTTTGTGATGTGTGCGTTCCACTCAGAGAGTTTATCCTTTCTTTTCATTGAACAGTGTGGAAACACTCTGTTTGTAAAGTCAGCAAGTGGATATTTGGAACTCTTTGAGGATTTCGTTGGAAACGGGATTTCTTCATCTAATGCTAGACAGAAGAATTCTCAGTAACTTCTTGGGTTGCGTGTGTTCAACTCAGAGAGTTGAACCTTCCTTTAGACAGACCAGATTGGTAACCCAATTTTGTTGAATGTGCAAGTGGACATTTCCAGCTCTTTGGGGCCAAATGTAGAAAAGGAAATACCTTCGTATAAAGACTAGAGAGAATCATTCTCACAAACCACTTTGTGATATGTGTGTTTCACTCACACAGTTTAACCTTTCTTTTCATAGAGCAGTTTGGAAACACTCTGTTTGTAAAGTCTGCAATTGGATATTTGGACCTCTTAGAGGATTTCGTTGCAAACGGGATTTCTTCATCTAATGCTAGACAGAAGAATTCTCAATAACTTCTTTGGGTTGCGTGTGTTCAACTCACAGAGATGAACCTTCCTTTACACAGAGCAGATTTGAAACCCTCTTTTTTTTGAATGTGCAAGTGGACATTTCAAGCGCTTTGGGGCAAACAGCAGAAAAGCAAATATCTTCGTATAAAAACTAGAGAGAATCATTCTCAGAAACCACTTTGTGATGTGTGTGTTCCACTCACAGAGTTTAACCTTTCTTTTCATAGAGCAGTTTGGAAACACTCTGTTTGTAAAGTCTGCAAGTGGATATTTGGACCTCTTTAAGGATTTCGTTGGAAACGGGATTTCTTCATCTAATGCTAGACAGAACAATTCTCAGTAACTTCTTTGGGTTGCATGTGTTCAACTCACAGAGTTGAACCTTCCTTTAGACAGAGCAGATTTGAAACCATCTTTTTGTGGAATTTTCAAGTGGACATTTCAAGCACTTTAGGGCCTTCCCCAGTAAAGGAAACATCTTCGTATAAAAACTAGAGAGAATCATTCTCAGAAACCACTTTGTGATGTGTGCGTTCCAATCACAGATTTTAACCATTCTTTCATAGAACACTTTGGAAACACTCTCTTTGTAAAATCTGCAAGTGGATATTTGGACTTCTTTGAGGATTTTGTTGGAAACGGGATTTCTTCATCTAATGCTAGACAGAAGAATTCTCAGTAACTTCTTGGGGTTGCGTGTGTTCAACTCACAGAGATGAACCTTCCTTTAGACAGAGCACATTTGAAACCCTCTTTTTGTGGAATTTGCAAGGGGTCATTTCAAGCGCGTTGTGGCCAACGGCAGAAAAGGAAATACCTTCGTATAAAAACTAGAGAGAATCATTCTCAGAAACAACTTTGTGATGTGTGCATTCCACTCAGAGAGTTTAACCTTTCTTTTCATCGAACAGTGTGGAAGCACTCTGTTTGTAAAGTCAGCAAGTGGATATTTGGACCTCTTTGAAGATTTCGTTGGAAATGGGATTTCCTCATCTAATGCTAGACAGAAGAATTCTCAGTAACTTCCTTGGGTTCTGTGTGTTCAACTCAGAGAGTTGAAACTTCCTTTAGACAGACCAGATTTGAAACCCTCTTTTTGTGGAATTTGCAAATGGACATTTGAAGCGCCTTGGGGCCAACGACAGAAAAGGAAATATCTTCGTATAAAAACAAGAGAGAATCATTCTCAGAAACCACTTTGTGATGTGTGTGTTCCACTCACAGAGTTTAACCTTTCTTTTCATAGAGCAGTTTGGAAACACTCTGTTTGTAAAGTCTGCAAGTGGACATTTTGACCTCTTTGAGGATTTCGTTGGAAACGGGAATTCTTCATCTAATGCTAGATGGAAGAATTCTCAGTAACTTCTTTGGGTTGTGTGTGTTCTACTCACAGAGATGAACTTTCCTTTAGACAGAGCAGATTTGAAACCATCTTTCTGTGCAATTTGCAAGTGGACATTTCAAGCGCTTTAGGGCCTACGGCAGAAAAGGAAATATCCTCGTATAAAAACTAAGGAGAATAATTCTCAGAAACCACTTTGTGATGTGTGCGTTCCACTCACAGAGTTTAACCTCTCTTTCATAGAACACTTTGTAAACACTCTCTTAGTAAAGTCTGCAAGTGGATATTTGTACCTCTTTGAAGATTTCGTTGGAAACGGGATTTCTTCATCTAATGCTAGAGAGAAGAATTCTCAGTAACTTCTTTGGGTTTCGTTGGTTCAACTCACAGAGATTAACCTTCCCTTAGACAGAGCAGATTTGAAGCCCTCTTTTTGTTGAATGTGCAAGTGGACATTTCAAGCGCTTTGGGGCCAACGGTAGCATAGGAAATATCTTCGTATAAAGACTACATAGAATCATTCTCAGAAACCACATTGTGATGTGTGCGTTCCACTCACACAGTTTAACCTTTCTTTTCATAGAGCAGTTTGGAAACACTCTGTTTGTAAAGTCTGCAAGTGAATATTTGGACCTCTTACACGATTACGTTGGAAACGGGATTTCTTCATCTAATCCTAGACAGTAGAATTCTCAATTACATCTTTGGGTTGCATGTGTTCAACTCACAGAAATGAACCTTCCTTTAGACGGAGCAGATTTCAAACCCTCTTTATGTGGAATTTGCATGTGGACATTTCAAGCGCTTTGGGGCCAACGGCAGAAGAGGAAATATCTTTGTCTAAAAACTAGAGAGAATCATTCTCAGAAACCACTTGGCGATGTGTGCTTTCCACCCTCAGAGTTTAATCTTTCTTTTCATAGAGTAGTTTGGAAACACTCTGTTTGTAAAGTCTGCAAGTGGATATTAGGACCTCTTTTAGGATATCGTTGGAATCGGGATTTCTTCATCTAATGCTAGAGAGGAGAATTCTCAGTAACTTCTTGGGGTTGTGTGTGTTCAACTCACAGAGGTTAACTTTCCTTTAGACAGAGCAGATTTGAAACCCTCTTTTTGTGGAATTTGGAAGTGGACATTTCAAGCGCTTTGGGGCGTACGGCAGAAAAGGAAAAATCTTCGTATAAAAACTAGAAAGAATCATTCTCAGAAACCACTTTGTGATATGTGCGTTCCACTCACAGAGTTTAAGCTTTCTTTCATGGAACACTTTGGAAACACTTTGTTTGTAAAGTCTGCAAGTGGATATTTGGGCCTCTTTGAGGATTTCGTTGGAAACGGGATTTCTTCATCTAATGCTAGACAGAACAATTCTCAGTAACTTCTTTGGGTTGCGTGTGTTCAACTCACAGAGTTGAACCTTCCTTTAGACAGAGCAGATTTGAAACCATCTTTTTGTGGAATTTTCAAGTGGACATTTCAAGCACTTTAGGGCCTTTCCCAGTAAAGGAAACATTTTCGTATAAAAACTAGAGAGAATCATTCTCAGAAACCACTTTGTGATGTGTGCGTTCCAATCACAGATTTTAACCATTCTTTCATAGAACACTTTGGAAACACTCTCTTTGTAAAATCTGCAAGTGGATATTTGGACTTCTTTGAGGATTTTGTTGGAAACGGGATTTCTTCATCTAATGCTAGACAGAAGAATTCTCAGTAACTTCTTTGGGTTGCGTGTGTTCAACTCACAGAGATGAACCTTCCTTTATACCGAGCAGGTTTGAAACCCTCTTTTTGTGGAATTTGCAAGGGGTCATTTCAAGCGCGTTGTGGCCAACGGCAGAAAAGGAAATACCTTCGTATAAAAACTAGAGAGAATCATTCTCAGAAACCACTTTGTGATGTGTGCATTCCACTCAGAGAGTTTAACCTTTCTTTTCATCGAACAGTGTGGAAGCACTCTGTTTGTAAAGTCAGCAAGTGGATATTTGGACCTCTTTGAAGATTTCGTTGGAAATGGGATTTCCTCATCTAATGCTAGACAGAAGAATTCTCAGTAACTTCCTTGGGTTCTGTGTGTTCAACTCAAAGAGTTGAAACTTCCTTTAGACAGACCAGATTTGAAACCCTCTTTTTGTGGAATTTGCAAATGGACATTTGAAGCGCCTTGGGGCCAACAACAGAAAAGGAAATATCTTCGTATAAAAATTAGAGAGAATCATTCTCAGAAACCACTTTGTGATGTGTGCGTTCCACTCACAGGGTTTAACGTTTCTTTTCATAGAGCAGTTTGGAAACACTCTGTTTATAAAGTCTGCAAGTGGATATTTGAACCACTTTGAGGATTTCTTTGGAAATGAGATTTCTTCATCTAATGCTAGATAGAACAATTCTCTGTAACTTCTTTGGGTTGCCTGTGTTCAACTCACAGAGATAAACCTTCCTTTAGACAGAGCAGATTTGAAACCCTCTATTTGTGGAATTTGCATGTGGACATTTCAAGCGCTTTGGGGAAAACGGCAGAAAAGGAAATATCTTTGTCTAAAAACTAGAGAGAATCATTCTCAGAAACCACTTGGCGATGTGTGCTTTCCACTCTCAGAGTTTAATCTTTCTTTTCATAGAGTAGTTTGGAAACACTCTGTTTGTAAAGTCTGCAAATGGATATTTGGACCTGTTTGAGGATTTCGTTGGGATCGGGATTTCTTCATCTAATTCTAGAGAGAAGAATTGTAAGTAACTTCTTGGGGTTGCGTGTGTTCAACTCACCGAGATTAACCTTCCTTTAGACAGAGCAGATTTGAAATCATCTTTTTGTGGAATTTGCAAGTGGACATTTCAAGCGCTTTGGGGCCTACGGCAGAAAAGGAAAAATCTTCGTATAAAGACTAGAGAGAATCATTCTCAGAAACCACTTTGTGATGTGTGCGTTCCACTCACAGAGTTTAACCTTTCTTTTCATAGAGCAGTTTGGAAACGCTCTGTTTGTAAAGTCTGCAAGTGGATATTTGGACCTCTTTGAGGATTTCGTCGCAAACGGGATTTCTTCATCTTATGCCAGACAGCAAAATTCTCAGTAACTTCTTTGGGTTGCGTGTGTTCATCTCACAGAGATCAACATTCCTTTAGACAGAGCACATTTGAAACCCTCTTTTTGTGGAATTTGCAAGTGGACATTTCAAGCGCTTTGGGGCCAACGGCAGAAAAGGAAATATCTTCGTATAAAAACTAGAGAGAATCATTCTCAGAAACCACTTTGTGATGTGTGCGTTCCACTCACAGAGGTTAATCTTTCTTTTCATAGAGCAGTTTGGAAACACTGTTTGTAAAGTCTGCAATTGGATATTTGGACCTCTTAGAGGATTTCGTTGGAAACCGGATTTCTTCATCTAATCCTAGACAGGAGAATTCTCAATAACATCTTTGGGTTGCGTGTGTTCAACTCACAGAAATGAACCTTCCTTTAGACAGAGCAGATTTGAAACCCTCTTTTTGTGGAATTTGCATGTGGACATTTGAAGTGCTTTGGGGCCAACGGCAGAAAAGGAAATATCTTTGTCGAAAAACTAGAGAGAATCATTCTCAGAAACCACTTGGCGATGTGTGCGTTCCTCTCACAGAGTTTAAGCTTTCTTTCATAGAACACTTTGGAAACACTTTGTTTGTAAAGTCTGCAAGTGGATATTAGGACCTCTTTGAGGATTTCATTGGAAACGGGATTTCTTCATCTAATGCTAGACAGAAGAATTCTCAGTAACTTCTTGGGGTTGCATGTGTTCAACTCACAGAGTTGAACCTTCCTTTAGAGAGAGCAGGTTTGAAACCATCTGTTTGTGGAATTTGCAAGTGGACATTTCAAGCGTTTTAGGGCCTTCCCCAGAAAAGGAAATATCTTTGTATAAAAACTAGAGAGAATCCTTCTCAGAAACCAGTTTGTGATGTGTACGATCCACTCACAGAGTTTAACCTTTCTTTCATAGAAATCTTTGGAAACACTCTCTTTGCAAAGTGTGCCAGTGGATATTTGGACCTCTTTGAGGATTTCGTTGGAAATGGGATTTCTTCATCTAATGCTTCACAGAAGAATTCTCAGAAACTTCTTTGGGTTGCGTGTGTTCAACTCACAGAGTTGAACCTTCCTTTTGACAGAGCAGATTTGAAACCCTCTTTTTGTTGAATGTGCAAGTGGTCATTTCAAGCGCTTTGGGGCCAACGGTAGAAAAGGCAATATCTTCGTATAAAGACTAGACAGAATCATTCTCAGAAACCACTTAGTGATGTGTGCGTTCCACTCACAGAGTTTAACCTTTCTTTTCATAGAGCAGTTTGGAAACACTCTTTTTGTAAATTCTGCAAGTGGATATTTGGACATCTTTGAGGATTTCGTCGCCAACGGGATTTCTTCATCTAATGCTAGACAGAAGAATTCTCAGTAACTTCTTTGGGTTGCGTGTGTTCAACTCACAGAGATGAACCTTCCTTTAGACAGAGCACATTTGAAACCCTCTTTTTGTGGAATTTGCTAGTGGACGTTTCAAGCGCGTTGTGGCCAACGGCAGAAAAGGAAATACCTTCGTATAAAAACTAGGGAGAATCATTCTCACAAACCACTTTCTGATGTGTGCATTCCACTCAGAGAGTTTAACCTTTCTTTTCATCGAACAGTGTGGAAACACTCTGTTTGTAAAGTCTGCAAGTGGATATTTGGACCTCTTTGAGGATTTCGTTGGAAACGGGATTTCTCTATCTAATGCTAGACAGAAGAAGTCTCAGTAACTTCCTTGGGTTGTGTGTGTTCATCTCAGAGAGATGAACCTTCCTTTAGAGAGACCAGATTTGAAACCCACTTTTTGTGGAATTTGCAAGTGGACATTTCAAGCGCTTTGGGGCCAACGGCAGAAAAGGAAATATCTTCGTACAAAAACTAGAGAGAATCATTCTCAGAAACCACTTTGTGATGTGTGCGTTCCACTCACAGAGTTTAACCTTTCTTTTCATAGAGCAGTTTGGAAACACTCTGTTTGTAAAGTCTGCAAGTGGATATTTGAACCACTTTGAGGATTTCTTTGGAAACGAGATTTCTTAATCTAATGCTAGATAGAACAATTCTCAGTAACTTCTTGGGGTTGCCTGTGTTCAACTCACAGAGATAAACCTTCCTTTAGACAGAGCAGATTTGAAACCCTCTTTTTGTGGAATTTGCAAGTGGACATTTCAAGCGCTTTGGGGCCTACGGCAGAAAAGGAAATATCTTCGTGTAAAAACTAGAGAGAATCATTCTCTGAAACCACTTTGTGATGTGTGCGTTCCACTCACAGAGTTTAACCTTTCTTTTCATAGAACAGTTTGGAAAAACTCTGTTTGTAAAGTTTACAATTGGATATTTGGACCTCTTAGAAGATTTCGTTGGTAACGGGATTTCTTCATCTAATGCTAGACAGAAGAATTCTCAATAACTTCTCTGGGTTGCGTGTGTTCAACTCACAGAGATGATCCTTCCTTTAGACAGAGCAGATTTGAAACCCTCTTTTTGTGTAATTTTCATGTGGACATTTCAATCGCTTTGGGGCCAATGGCAGAAAAGGAAATATCTTTGTGTAAAAACTGCAGAGAATCATTCTCAGAAACCACTTGGCGATGTGTGCTTTCCACTCTCAGAGTTTAATCTTTCTTTTCATAGAGTAGTTTGGAAACACTCTTTTTGTAAAGTCTGCAAGTGGATATTTGGACCTCTTTGAGGATTGTTTGAAACGGGTTATCTTCATCTAATGCTAGATAGAACAATTCTCAGTAACTTCTTTGGGTTGCGTGTGTTCAACTCACAGATATGAAACTTCCTTTAGACAGAGCACTTTAGAAACCCTCTTTTTGTGGAATTTGCAAGGGGACATTTCAAGCGCTTTGGGGCAAACAGCAGAAAAGGAAATATCTTCGTATAAAAACTAGAGAGAATCATTCTCAGAAAACACTTTGTGCTGTGTGCGTTCCACTCACGGAGTTTAACCTTTCTTTTCACAGAGCAGTTTGGAAACACTCTGTTTGTAAAGTCTGCAAGTGGATATTTGGACCTCTTTGAGGATTTCGTTGGAAACGGGATTTCTTCATCTAATGCTAGACAGAAGAATTCTCAGTAACTTCTTTGGGTTGCGTGAGTTCTTCTCACAGAGATGAACATTCCTTTAGACAGAGCAGATTTGAAACCATCTTTCTGTGGAGCTTGCAAGTGGACATTTCAGGCGCTTTAGGGCCTTCGGCAGAAAAGGAAATATCTTCATATAAAAACTAGAGAGAATCATTCTCAGAAACCACTTTGTGATGTGTGCGTTCCACTCACGGAGTTTACCTTTCTTTCATAGAACACTTTGGAAACATTCTCTTTGTAAACTCTGCAAGTGGATATTTGTACATCTTTGAGGATTTCTTTGGAAACGGTTTTTCTTCATCTAATGCTAGACAGAAGAATTCTCAGTAACTTCTTTGGGTTGCGTGTGTTCAACTCACAGAGTTGAACCCTCCTTTAGACAGAGCACATTTGAAGCCCTCTTTTTGTTGAATGTGCAAGAGGACATTTCAAGAGCTTTGGGGCCAACGGTAGCATAGGAAATATCTTCGTATAAAGACTACAGGGAATCATTCTCAGAAAACACTTTGTGATGTGTGCATTCCACTCACAGAGTTTAACCTTTCTTTTCATAGAGCAGTTTGGAAACACTCTGTTTGTAAAGTCTGCAAGTGGATATTTGGACCTCTTTGACGATTTCGCTGGAAACGTGATTTCTTCATCTAATGCTAGACAGTAGAATTCACAATAACATCTTTGGGTTGTGTGTGTTCAACTCACAGAGATGAACCTTCCTTTAGAGAGATCTGATTTGAAACCCTCTTTTTGTGGAATTTGCAAGTGGACTTTTCATGCGCTTTGGGGCCAACGGCAGAAAAGGAAAAATCTTCGTATAAAAATTTCAGAGAATCATTCTCAGAAACCACTTTGTGATGTGTGCGTTCCACTCACACAGTTTAACCTTTCTTTTCATAGAGCAGTTTGGAAACACTCTGTTTGTAAAGTCTGCAAGTGGATATTTTGACCTCTTTGCGGATTTCGTTGCAAACGGGTTTCTTCATCTAATGCTAGACAGCAGAATTCTCAGTAACTTCTTTGGGTTGTGTGTGTTCATCTCACAGAGATGAACCTTCTTTAAGCAGTGCACATTTGAAACGCTATTTTTGTGGAATTTGCAAGTGGGCATTTCAAGCGCTTTGGGGCCAACGGCAGAAAAGGATATATCTTCGTATAAAAACTAGAGAGAATCATTCTCAGAAACCACTTTGTGATGTGTGCATTCCACTCACAGAGTTTAACCTTTCTTTTCATAGAGCAGTTTGGAAACACTCTGTTTGTAAAGTCTGTAATTGGATATTTGGACCTCTTAGAGGATTTTGTTGGAAACGGAATTTCTTCATCTAATGCTAGACAGTAGAATTCTCAATAACATTTTTGGGTTGCGTGTGTTCCACTCACAGAGATGAACCTTCCTTTAGACAGATCTGATTTGAAACCCTCTTTTTGTGGAATTTGCATGTGGACATTTCAAGGGCTTTGGGGCCAACGGCAGAAAAGGAAAAATCTTCGTAGTAAAACAACAGAGAATCATTCTCAGAACCCACTTTGTGATGTGTTCATTCCACTCATAGAGTTTAACCTTTCCTTTCATAGACCAGTTTGGAAACACTCTGTTTGTAAAGTCTGCAATTGGATATTTGGACCTCTTAGAGGATTTCGTTGGAAACGGGATTTCTTCATCTAATGCTAGACAGAAGAATTCTCAGTAACTTCTTAGGGTTGCGTGTGTTCATCTCACAGTGATGAACCTTCCTTTCGACAGAGTAGATTTGAAACCCTCTTTTTGTGGAATTTGCAGGTGGACATTTCATGCGCTTTGGGTCCAACGGCCGAAAAGGAAATATCTTCGTATAAAAAGTAGAGAGAATGATTCTCAGAAACCACTTCGTGATGTGTGCTTTCCACTCACAGAGTTTAACCTTTCTTTTCATAGAGCAGTTTGGAAACACTCTGTTTGTAAAGTCTGCAAGTGGATATTTGGACCTCTTAGAGGATTTCTTTGGAAACGAGATTTCTTCCTCTAATGCTAGACAGGAGAATTCTCAGTAACTTCTTTGGGTTGCGTGAGTTCAACTCACAGACTTGAATCTTCCTTTAGATAGAGTAGATTTGAAACCCTCTTTTTAAATGTAAATTAGTACAACCTCTGTGAAAAACAGTATGGAGATTCCTTAAAGAATTATAAGTAAACCTACCATTCAATCCAGCAATCACACTACTGGGTATATAAAGGAAAAAATATCATTATATGAAAAAGATAGATGTACATGTATGTTTATTGCAGCCCAATTCACAATTGCAAGATATGGAACCAAATTAGGTGGTCATTGATCAACGAGTGGATAAAGAAAATGTGGTACACATACATCACGGAATACTACTCAGCCATAAGAAGGAATTAAATAATGTTTTTTTACAGTAACTTGGATGGGGCTAGAGGCCATTATTCTAAGTGAAGTAACTCAGGGATGAAAAACCAAACACGGTATGTTCTCACTTATAAGTGGGAGCTAAGCTATGACTACGCAAAGACATGCAGAATGATGTAGTGAACTCTGGAGACTTAGAAGGGGGAGGGTGGGAGAGCAGCAGGGGATAAAAAGCTACATATTGGTAAAATCTCAGAGCTACCACTATATAATTAATCGGTGTAACCTAAAACCACTGGTACCCCAAAAGCTACTGAAATTAAAAAAATATTAAATAAGAATTATCCTTCACTTGCAGACTGAATATGGAAATATTTTTGTTTTGTACCATGTTCTTACATAAACTGGTAGAAAACTTGTAGTGCCCATTGTTGAGGCAGATTAAATGGAAGTAATTCATAATATTATTTTGGTTTGCTTTTATTCAGGTGGTAGATTTCAGAATACCTTTTATGAGTTTTGATCAATTCAAGCTTCTAATTCATGGAATTACATTTCCCAAGAAATTTATGCATTTTTCTAGTCATTTGCATATATCTAACTCTAGATGTACAAAATATGCTTCTAGAATGTTTGTATTCTAAATACATATTTTAGTCTTTTTCTGTGTTTCTCATTTTGTTCCTCAGTTCTTTTTCATTTGTGAGCATATGTTCCAGAGGTTTATTGATCCGTTCTTCCTTTTCTTGTATATTTGGTTTTATTTATTTTATTCTTGTGGGTTTTTGGAAATAATTTTGTGTTTTTTAAAGCTATTTTTGTTTTCTAATAAAATTATTCTATTTTGTTTTGATTTCTAGTGCATGCTCTTAAGGCTAAAATTTTCCCTCTATTTACTATTTTGAGCACATCACACAATTTTTTACATATAATGATACATTGTCATTTAATCCTCAATAATTTTTAATTTTTATTGTTTATTCTTCAAAGAGTTATCTAGGTGTATGCATTTTTAAACATGCCAGTAGACTATTTACTTGAACATATATGTTCTTTAAGTATTGACTCATATTACATAGATTGTGGCTTGAAAACACTTACTTCAAATTTTGGATGGGATTTTCTTTGTGGCCTATTACACGATCATATCCTGTGAATGTGCAATGTTCATTTGAAAGTAATAGATTTTTTCTGTTAATTACAGTCATATTGTATATCTCTATAGATATATTATATATGATCATGTTTGAAAATTTTCTTATCCAAAACCTTGCATCCTTACTTGTGTTTTACTAAGCCATCTGTTGTTTTCTGAGAGTTGTGATACTGAGAAATTGTGATTTTTGTCAATTGCTTATTAAATTTCTATCAGGTTTGTTCCATACGTAAAATCTATGATGAGTTTTGCATAATATTTATGTTTCAAATTCTAGCCCCAATTGTACCATCAACTTTTGAGCTCAAAACTAAGTCAAGAGTTTATTTCCTTAATGTCCCTTAGCAATAAAACAACAGGTGAAACCAGATGACTTCTAAAGATCCCGCCAAATCTATCATTCTTTGACTTTAATTTATAATGAATTTATTTTAAGGCACCTTTGAGAACCATTTTTTCACAATAATTTTTTTCTCTATTACTGTAAAAATCAAGGAAATGCATGAAACCTAAGGATCAAAATATTGTTCCTTGTGGTGAGGAAACTTTCCTTTCCCACCTGAACTGAACTTAAATACAAGCATAGAAGGAAAGCTTGTAGAATTGGCATCTTCTCTCTGTGAGACTGGGTTCAGGTCTCCAGAAACTGCATGAGATATATCACCCATTACAGTAAGAATTAGTCTTCCCCAAAAGACACTGGAATTTAATTTTTCACCTTCCCAATACATTATTAATATTTTTCATACCATTACAGTCTTGAACATATAATTTTAAATGATTTCATAGTATTACTTTATATGACTGTACTATCTTGAAATTAACTAATACCTATTGTTATATCTTTGCATTGTTACAAATATTTTCTACATCAACATAACTAAATTGAACTTTCATGGTTTTTATCCCAGGTAAAACTAAAAAGGTTCTGTAACAATTTTTTACAATTATTAGCAATCATCCTGTAGCAATCTATTTTTATGCCAGCTGTTGCTCTTAATTTAATTGCATTAACCTGAGCAACCTAATAAGCAGCTCACTGATAGAAATACGATTATCATAGAATGCTTAGCAATTCTTAAAGTTGTCTTGTGGGACCGATTTAATTGCTGCAAGTAGAAAGCTTCAACCATGTCACGACCTTCTCATGTGTGTGTTTGTTGCTAGAAACATGATGAAGTTTAGTAATTTATCTTCAAAAGACATGAAATCAACATAAATAGACTATTTTTGGTATACTGTACTGTTTATGTACAACGACAACTAAAGAGTATGAATATTTCAGAACTTAGATTCATTTTAAAACCTCATACAATATATTTCAAGATTTAACATGTTTAGCAAAAAAAGTGAAGAAAATGTCTACTTAGACTAAAAGAAAGTATTGCAAAAAAACCAACAAGAAAAACCTAATAAAAGTTGGGAACATAGGCCCAGCCCTATGAACTACGTTTTAACAACCAAAAGCATGTCAGAAAACAAAAAAAAAAATTAAAATGTTTGTTGTTCTGAGTATTTCTAAAACATTATATCTCATTTATTCAGTAAATCACCTTTGTGATTTTATGATTATTCTCACTATTTTGATAAACATTTTTTGAGAGTAACACAAATATACTTGACAAAAGCAAATGTGATTGACCATTCAAACTGCCTAAATGCTGAATTATTTTATGGTCAACCTGATTATCTTAGGAAATTAACTATTTACCCATTTCTCATTTGTCCCGAGAATACTCTGTCTCTAATCCTATATCACATACATTTCTGTTACATTAGGATTAGAGACCAGTTTTGTTTTTAGAGAACTCCAAGAACAGTTTTTATGTCTTATTTTCACATTGAAAATCAGTCACATTTTCTTCAGCCTCAAAGAGCATGTTTATGTAAAATTAAATAAGCACTGGCAGTGAGTTCCACTTTTTTTTCTAAACAGAAAATGGGTTCATAAGACAAATACTTTCTTGTAATCAACACTACATTTAAAAATAAAAGCTATACTTTTTGGTCTGACACATCATGTTAAATTTAATAATAAAATACAAATTAGAGGTAAAAAAAAAAAAAAAAAAGAAACCCTCTTTTTGTGGAACTTGCAAGTGGACATTTCAAGAGCTTTTGGGCCAGCGGCAGAAAAGGAAATATCTTCGTATAAAAATTAGAGAGAATGATTCTCAGAAACCACTTTGTGATGTGTGCGTAACACTCACAGAGTTTAACCTTTCTTTTCATAGAGCACTTTGGAAACACTCTGTTTTTAAAGTCTGCAATTTGATATTTGGTCCTCTTTGAGTATTTCGTAGGAAACGGGATTTCTTCATCTAACGCTAGACAGCAGAATTCTCATTAACTTCTTTGGGTTGCGCGTGTTCAACTCACAGAGATGAACCTTCTTTAGACAGAGCAGATTTGAAACCCTCTTTTTGTGGAATTAGCAAGAGGACATTTCAAGCGCTTCGGAGCCAACTGTAGAAAAGGAAATATCTTCGTATAAAAACTAGAGAGAATCATTCTCAGAAACCACTTTTTGATGTGTGCGTTCCACTCACAGAGTTTAATCTTTCTTTTCATAGAGCAGTTTGGAAACACTTTGTTTGTAAAGTCTGCAAGTGGATATTTGGACCTCTTTCAGTATTTCGTTGGAAACAGGATTTCTTCATCTAATGCTAGACAGAAGAATTCTCAGTAACTTCTTTGGGTTGTGTGTGTTCAACTCACAGAGTTGAACCTTCCTTTAGACAGAGGAGATTTGAAATCCTCTTTTTGCGGAATTTGCAAGTGGACATTTCAAGCGCTTTGGGGCCAACAGCAGAAAAGTTTCTATCCTCGTATAAAAACTAGAGAGAATCATTCTCAGAAACCACTTTGTGATGTGTGCTTTCCACTCACAGAGTTTAACTTTTCTTTTCATAGAGCAGTTTGGAAACACTCTGTTTATAAAGTCTGCAAGTGGATATTTGGACCTCTTTGAGGATTTCGTTGGAAACGGGATTTCTTCATCTAATGTTAGACAGAAGAATTGTCAGTAACTTCTTCGGGTTGCATGTGTTCAACTCACAGTGGTGAACTTTCCTTTAGACAGAGCAGATGTGAAACCCTCTTCTTGGGAAATTTGCAAGTGGACATTTCAAGCGCTTAGGGGCCAACGGCAGAAAAGGAACTATCTTCGTATAAAAACTAGAGAGAATCATTCTCAGAAACCACTTTGTGATTTGTGTGTTCCACTCACAGAGTTTAACCTTTCTTTTCATATAGCATTTTGGAAACACTCTGTTTGTAAAGTCTGCAAGTGGATATTTGGACCTCTTTGTGGATTTCATTGGAAACGGGATTTCTTCATCTAATGCTAGACAGGAGAATTCTCAGTAACTTCTTTGGGTTGCGTGTGTTCAACTAACAGAGTTGAACCCTCCTTTAGACAGAGCACATTTGCAGCCCTCTTTTTGTTGAATGTGCAAGAGGACATTTCAAGAGCTTTGGGGCCAACGGTAGCATAGGAAATATCTTCGTATAAAGACTACAGGGAATCATTCTCAGAAACCACTTTGTGATGTGTGCATTCCACTCACAGAGTTTAACCTTTCTTTTCATAGAGCAGTTTGGAAACACTCTGTTTGTAAAGTCTGCAAGTGGATATTTGGACCTCTTTGAAGATTTCGCTGGAAACGTGATTTCTTCATCTAATGCTAGACAGTAGAATTCACAATAACATCTTTGGGTTGTGTGTGTTCAACTCACAGAGATGAACCTTCCTTTAGAGAGATCTGATTTGAAACCCTCTTTTTGTGGAATTTGCAAGTGGACTTTTCATGCGCTTTGGGGCCAACGGCAGAAAAGGAAAAATCTTCGTATAAAAATTTCAGAGAATCATTCTCAGAAACCACTTTGTGATGTGTGCGTTCCACTCACACAGTTTAACCTTTCTTTTCATAGAGCAGTTTGGAAACACTCTGTTTGTAAAGTCTGCAAGTGGATATTTTGACCTCTTTGCGGATTTCGTTGCAAACGGGTTTCTTCATCTAATGCTAGACAGCAGAATTCTCAGTAACTTCTTTGGGTTGCGTGTGTTCATCTCACAGAGATGAACCTTCTTTAAGCAGTGCACATTTGAAACGCTATTTTTGTGGAATTTGCAAGTGGGCATTTCAAGCGCTTTGGGTCCAACGGCCGAAAAGGATATATCTTCGTATAAAAACTAGAGAGAATCATTCTCAGAAACCACTTTGTGATGGGTGCGTTCCACTCAAAGAGTTTAACCTTTCTTTTCATAGAGCAGTTTGGAAACACTCTGTTTGTAATGTCTGCAAGTGGATATTTGTTCCTCTTTCAGGATTTCGTTGGAAACGGGATTTCTTCATGTAGTGCTAGACAGAAAAATTCTCAGTAACTTCTTTGGGTTGCGTGAGTTCAACTCACAGAGATGAACCTTTCTTTAGATACAGCAGATGTGAAACACTCTTTTTGTGGTGTTTGCAATTGGACATTTCAAGCGCTTTGGGGCCAAAACTAGAAAAGAAAATATCTTCCAATAAAACCTAGAGAGAATCATTCTCAGAAACCACATTGTGATGTGTGCGTTCCACTCACAGAATTTAAACTTCTTTTCATAGAGCAGTTTGGAAACTATCTCTTGGTAAAGTCTGCAAGTGGATATTTGGAGCTCTTTGAGGATTTCGTTGGAAACGGGATTTCTTCATCAAATGCTAGACAGAAGAATTTTCAGTAACTTCTTTCGGTTGCGTGTGTTCAACTCACAGAGTTGAACCTTCCTTTAGAGAGAGCAGATTTGAACCCTCTTTTTGCGGAATTTGCAAGTGGACATTTCAAGCACTTTGGGGCCAACGACAGAAAAGGAAATTTCTTCGTAGAAAAACCAGAGAGAATCATTCTCAGAAACCACCTTGTGATGTGTGCGTTCCAATCGCGGAATTTATCCTTTCTTTTCATAGAGCAGTTTGGAAACACTCTGTTTGTAAACTCTGCAAGTGGATATTTGGACCTCTTTGAGGATTTCGTCGGAAAGGGGATTTCTTCATCGAATGCGAGACAGAAGAATTCTCAGTAACTTCTTTGGGTTCTGTGTGTTCAGCTAACAGAGTTGAACCTTCCTTCAGACAGAGCAGATTTGAAAACCTCTTTTTGTGGAATTTGCAAGTGGACATTTCAAGGGATTTGGGGAAAACGGCAGAAAAGGAAATATCTTCGTATAAAAACTTGGGAGAATCATTCTCAGAAACCACTTTGTGATGTGTGCCTCCCACTCACAGAGTTTAACCTTTCTTTTCATAGAACAGTTTGGAAACACTCTGTTTGTAAAGACTGCAAGTGGATATTTGGACCTCTTTGAGGATTTCGTTGAAAACGGGATTTCTTCATCTAATGCCAGGCAGAAGAATTCTCAGTAACTTCTTTGGGTTGCATGTGATCAACACAGAGTGTTGAACCTTCCTTTAGACAGACCAGATTTGAAACCCCATTTTGTGGAATTTGCAAGTGGACATTTCAAGTGCTTTGGGGACATCGGCTGAAAAGGAAATATCTTCGTATAAAAACTACAGAGAATTATTCTCAGAAACTAGTTTGTGATGTGTGCGTTCCGCACACAGAGTTTAACCTTTCTTTTCATAGAGCAGTTTGGATACACTCTGTTTGTAAAGTCTGCCAGCGGATATTTGGACCTCTTTGAGGATTTCATTGGAAACGGGATTTCTTCATCTAATGCTAGACAGAAGAGTTCTCAGTAATTTCTTTGGGTTGTGTGTGTTCAACTCACAGAGATGAACCTTCCTTTAGACAGAGCATATTTGAAACCCTCTTTTTGTGGAATTTGCATGTGGACATTTCAAGCGCTTTGGGTCCAACGACAGAAAAGGAAAAATCTTTGTGTAAAAACTAGAGAGAATCATTCTCAGAAACCACTTGGCGATGTGTGCGTTCCACTCACAGAGTTTAACCTTTCTTTTCATAGAGCAGTTTGGAAACACTGTGTTTGTAAAGTCTGCATGTGGATATTTGGACCTCTTTGAGGATTTCGTTGGAAACGGGATTCCTTCATCTAATGTGAGACCGCAGAATTCTCAGTAAATTCTTTGGGTTGCGTGTGTTCAACTCACAGAGTTAAACCTTCCTTTAGACAGAGCAGTTTTGCAACCCTCTTTTTGTGGAATTTGCAAGGGGACATTTCAACCTATTTGGGGCCAACGGCAGAAAAGGAAATACCTTCGTATAAAAACTAGAAAGAATCATTCTCAGAAACCACTTTGTGATGTGTGCGTTCCACTCAGAGAGTTTTACCTTTCCTTTCATCAAACAGTGTGGAAACACTCTGTTTGTAAAGTCAGCAAGTGGATATTTGGACCTCTTTGAGGATTTCATTGGAAACGGGATTTCTTAATCTAATGCTAGACAGAAGAATTCTCAGTAACTTCCTTGGGTTGCATGTGTTCAACTCAGAGAGTTTAACTTTACTATAGGCAGAACAGATTTGAAACCCCATTTTGTGGATATTGCAAGTGGACATCTCAAACGCTTTGGGGCCAATGGTAGAAAAGGAAATATCTTCGTATAAAGAGTAGAGAGAATTATTCTCAGAAACCACTTTGTGATGTGTGCGTTCCCCTCACAGAGTTTAACCTTTCTTTTCATAGAGCAGTTTGGAAACACTCTGTTTGTAAAGTCTGCAAGTGGATATTTGAACCTCTTTGAGGATTTCTTTGGAAACGAAATTTCTTCATCTAATGCTACACAGATTAATTCTCAGTAACTTCTTTGGGTTGAGTGTGTTCAACTCACAGAGGTGAACCTTCCTTTAGACAGAGCAGATTTGAGACCCTCTTTTTGTGGAATTTGCAAGTGGACATTTCAAGCACTTTGGGGCCAACGACAGAGAAGGAAATTTCTTCGTAGAAAAACCAGAGAGAATCATTCTCAGAAACCACCTTGTGATGTGTGCGTTCCAATCGCGGAATTTATCCTTTCTTTTCATAGAGCAGTTTGGAAACACTCTGTTTGTAAACTCTGCTAGTGGATATTTGGAACTCTTTGAGGATTTCGTCAGAAACGGGATTTCTTCATCTAATGCGAGACAGAAGAATTCTCAGTAACTTCTTTGGGTTCTGTGTGTTCAGCTAACAGAGTTGAACCTTCCTTCAGACAGAGCAGATTTGAAAACCTCTTTTTGTGGAATTTGCAAGTGGACATTTCAAGGGCTTTGGGGAAAACGGCAGAAAAGGAAATGTCTTCGTATAGAAACTGGGGAGAATCATTCTCAGAAACCACTTTGTGATGGGTGCGTTCCACTCACAGAGTTTAACCTTTCTTTTCATAGAGCAGTTTGGAAACACTCTGTTTGTAATGTCTGCAAGTGGATATTTGTTCCTCTTTGAGGACTTCGTTGGAAACGGGATTTCTTAATGTAGTGCTAGACAGAAAAATTCTCAGTAACTTCTTCGGGTTGCGTGAGTTCAACTCACACAGATGAACCTTTCTTTAGATACAGGAGATGTGAAACACTCTTTTTGTGGTGTTTGCAGTTGGACATTTCAAGCGCTTTGGGGCCAAAACTAGAAAAGAAAAAATCTTCCAATAAAACCTAGAGAGAATCATTCTCAGAAACCACATTGTGATGTGTGCTTTCCACTCACAGAGTGTAACCTTTCTTTTCATAGAGCAGTTTGGAAACTATCTCTTGGTAAAGTCTGCAAGTGGATATTTGGAGCTCTTTGAGGATTTCGTTGGAAACGGGATTTCTTCATCAAATGCTAGACAGAAGAATTCTCAGTAACGTCTTTGGGATGCGTGTGTTCAACTCACAGTGTTGAACCTTCCTTTAGAGAGAGCAGATTTGAACCCTCTTTTTGTGGAATTTGCAAGTGGACATTTCAAGTGCTTTGCGGAAAACGGTAGAAAAGGAAATATCTTCGAATAAAGACTAGAGAGAATCATTCCCAGAAACCACTTTGTGACGTGTGCATTCCACTCACACAGTTTAACCTTTCTTCTCATAGAGCAGTTTGGAAACACTCCGTTTGTAAACTCTGCAAGTGGATATTTGGAGCTCTTTGACGATTTCTTTGGAAACGGGATTTCTTCATCTAATGCTAGACAGAAGAGTTCTCAGTAACTTCTTTGGGTTGCGTGTGTTCAACTCACAGAGATGAACCTTCCTTTAGACAGAGCAGATTTGATACCCTCTTTTTGTGGAATTTTCATGTGGACATTTCTACCGCTTTGGGGCCAACGGCAGAAAAGGAAATATCTTAGTGTAAAAAAGGGAGAGAATCATTTTCAGAAACCACTTGGTGATGTGTGCGTTCCACTCACAGAGTGTAACCTTTCTTTTCATAGCGCAGTTTGGAAACATTCTGTTTGTAAAGTCTGCAAGTGGATATTTGGACCTCTTTGAGGATTTCGTCGGAAACGGGATTTCTTCATCTAATGCGAGACAGAAGAATTCTCAGTAACTTCTTTGGGTTCTGTGTGTTCAACTCACAGAGTTGAACCTTCCTTCAGAGAGAGCAGATTTGAAAACCGCTTTTTGTGGAATTTGCAAGTGGACATTTCAAGGGCTTTGGGGAAAACGGCAGAAAAGGAAATGTCTTCGTATAAAAACTGGGGAGAATCATTCTCAGAAACCACTTTGTGATGGGTGCGTTCCATTCACAGAGTTTAACCTTTCTTTTCATAGAGCAGTTTGGAAACACTCTGTTTGTAATGTCTGCAAGTGGATATTTTTTCCTCTTTGAGGATTTCGTTGGAAACGGGATTTCTTCATGTAGTGCTAGACAGAAAAATTCTCAGTAACTTCTTTGGGTTGTGTGAGTTCAACTCACAGAGATGAACCTTTCTTTAGATACAGCAGATGTGAAACACTCTTTTTGTGGTGTTTGCAATTGGACATTTCAAGCGATTTGGGGCCAAAGCTGGAAAAGAAAATATCTTCCAATAAAAACTAGACAGAATCATTCTCAGAAACTACATTGTGATGTGTGCATTCCACTCACAGAGTTTAACCTTTCTTTTCATAGAGCAGTTTGGAAACTTTCTGTTTGTAAAGTCTGCAAGTGGATATTTGGAGCTCTTTGAGGATTTCGTTGGAAACGGTATTTCTTCATCTAATGCTAGACAGAAGAATACTCAGTAACTTCTTTGTGTTGCGTGTGTTCAACTCACAGAGTTGAACCTTCCTTTAGAGAGAGCAGATTTGAACCCTCTTTTTGTGGAATTTGCAAGTGGACATTTCAAGCACTTTGCGGAAAATGGTAGAAAAGGAAATATCTTCGAATAAAGACTAGAGAGAATCATTCTCAGAAACCACTTTGTGACGTGTGCATTCCACTCACACAGTTTAACCTTTCTTCTCATAGAGCACTTTGGAAACACCCCGTTTGTAAACTCTGCAAGTGGATATTTGGAGCTCTTTGACGATTTCTTTGGAAACGGGATTTCTTCGGAAACGGGATTTCTTCATCTAATGCTAGACAGAAGAGTTCTCAGTAACTTCTTTGGGTTGTGTGTGTTCAACTCACAGAGGTGAACCTTCCTTTAGACAGAGCAGATTTGAAACCCTCTTTTTGTGGAATTTGCAAGTGGACATTTCAAGCGCTTTGGGGCCTACGGCACAAAAGGAAACATCTTCGTATAAAAACTAGAGAGAATCATTCTCAGAAACCACTTTGTGATGTGTGCATTCCACTCACAGAGTTTAACCTTTCTTTCATAGAACACTTTGGAAACACTCTCTTTGTAAGGTCTGCAAGTGGATATTTGGACCTCTTTGAGGATTTCGTTGGAAACGGGATTTCTTCATCTAATGATAGACAGAAGAATTCTCAGTAACTTCTTTGGGTTGCGTGTGTTCAACTCACAGAGATGAACCTTCCTTTAGACAGAGCAGATTTGATACCCTCTTTTTGTGGAATTTTCATGTGGACATTTCAACCGCTTTGGGGCCAACGGCAGAAAAGGAAATATCTTAGTGTAAAAAAGGGAGAGAATCATTTTCAGAAACCACTTGGTGATGTGTGTGTTCCACTCACAGAGTGTAACCTTTCTTTTCATAGAGCAGTTTGGAAACACTCTGTTTGTGAAGTCTGCAATTGGATATTTGGACCTCTTTGAAGATTTCGTTGGAAACGGGATTTCTTCATCTAATGCTAGACAGAAGAATTCTCAATAACTTATTGGGGTTGTGTGTGTTCAACTCACAGAGATGAACATTCCTTTAGACAGAGCACATTTGAAACCCTCTTTTTGTGGAATTTGCAAGTGGACATTTGAAGTGTTTTGGGGCCAATGGCAGAAAAGGAAATATCTTCGTGTAAAAACAAGAGACAATCATTCTCAGAAACAAATTTGTGGTGTTTGCGTTCCACTCACAGAGTTTAACCTTTCTTTTCATAGAGCAGTTTGGAAACACTCTGTTTGTAAAGTCTGCAAGTGGATATTTGGACCTCTTTGAGGATTTCTTTGGAAACGAAATTTCTTCATCTAATGCTACACAGAAGAATTCTCAGTAACTTCTTTGGGTTGAGTGTGTTCAACTCACAGAGGTGAACCTTCGTTTAGACAGAGCAGATTTGAAACCCTCTTTTTGTGGAATTTGCAAGTGGACATTTCAAGCACTTTGGGGTCAACGACAGAAAAGGAAATTTCTTCGTAGAAAAACCAGAGAGAATCATTCTCAGAAACCACCTTGTGATGTGTGCGTTCCAATCGCGGAATTTATCCTTTCTTTTCATAGAGCAGTTTGGAAACACTCTGTTTGTAAACTCTGCTAGTGGATATTTGGAACTCTTTGAGGATTTCGTCAGAAACGGGATTTCTTCATCTAATGCGAGACAGAAGAATTCTCAGTAACTTCTTTGGGTTCTGTGTGTTCAACTCACAGAGTTGAACCTTCCTTCAGACAGAGCAGATTTGAAAACCTCTTTTTGTGGAATTTGCAAGTGGACATTTCAAGGGCTTTGGGGAAAACGGCAGAAAAGGAAATGTCTTCGTATAGAAACTGGGGAGAATCATTCTCAGAAACCACTTTGTGATGGGTGCGTTCCACTCATAGAGTTTAACCTTTCTTTTCATAGAACAGTTTGGAAACACTCTGTTTGTAATGTCTGCAAGTGGATATTTGTTCCTCTTTGAGGACTTCGTTGGAAACGGGATTTCTTCATGTAGTGCTAGACAGAAAAATTCTCAGTAACTTCTTCAGGTTGCGTGAGTTCAACTCACACAGATGAACCTTTCTTTAGATACAGCAGATGTGAAACACTCTTTTTGTGGTGTTTGCAGTTGGACATTTCAAGCGCTTTGGGGCCAAAACTAGAAAAGAAAAAATCTTCCAATAAAACCTAGAGAGAATCATTCTCAGAAACCACATTGTGATGTGTGCGTTCCACTCACAGAGTGTAACCTTTCTTTTCATAGAGCAGTTTGGAAACTATCTCTTGGTAAAGTCTGCAAGTGGATATTTGGAGCTCTTTGAGGATTTCGTTGGAAACGGGATTTCTTCATCAAATGCTAGACAGAACAATTCTCAGTAACGTCTTTGGGATGCGTGTGTTCAACTCACAGAGTTGAACCTTCCTTTAGAGAGAGCAGATTTGAACGCTCTTTTTGTGGAATTTGCAAGTGGACATTTCAAGTGCTTTGCGGAAAACGGTAGAAAAGGAAATATCTTCGAATAAAGACTAGAGAGAATCATTCCCAGAAACCACTTTGTGACGTGTGCATTCCACTCACACAGTTTAACCTTTCTTCTCATAGAGTAGTTTGGAAACACTCCGTTTGTAAACTCTGCAAGTGGATATTTGGAGCTCTTTGACGATTTCTTTGGAAACGGGATTTCTTCATCTAATGCTAGACAGAAGAGTTCTCAGTAACTTCTTTGGGTTGTGTGTGACCAACTCACAGAGGTGAACATTCCTTTAGACAGAGCAGATTTGAAACCCTCTTTTTGTGGAATTTGCTAGTGGACATTTCAAGCACTTTGGGGCCAGCGACAGAAAAGGAAATTTCTACGTAGAAAAACCAGAGAGAATCATTCTCAGAAACCACCTTGTGATGTGTGCGTTCCTATCGCGGAATTTATCCTTTCTTTTCATAGAGCAGTTTGGAAACACTCTGTTTGTAAAGTCTGCAAGTGGATATTTGGACCTCTTTGAGGATTTCGTCGGAAACGGGATTTCTTCATCTAATGCGAGACAGAAGAATTCTCAGTAACTTCTTTGGGTTCTGTGTGTTCAACTCACAGAGTTGAACCTTCCTTCAGACAGAGCAGATTTGAAAACTGCTTTTTGTGGAATTTGCAAGTGGACATTTCAAGGGCTTTGGGGAAAACGGCAGAAAAGGAAGTGTCTTCGTATAAAAACTGGAGAGAATCATTCTCAGAAACCACTTTGTGATGGGTGCGTTCCATTCACAGAGTTTAACCTTTCTTTTCATAGAGCAGTTTGGAAACACTCTGTTTGTAATGTCTGCAAGTGGATATTTTTTCCTCTTTGAGGATTTCGTTGGAAACGGGATTTCTTCATGTAGTGCTAGACAGAAAAATTCTCAGTAACTTCTTTGGGTTGTGTGAGTTCAACTCACAGAGATGAACCTTTCTATAGATACAGCAGATGTGAAACACTCTTTTTGTGGTGTTTGCAAATGGACATTTCAAGCGATTTGGGGCCAAAGCTGGAAAAGAAAATATCTTCCAATAAAAACTAGACAGAATCATTCTCAGAAACCACTTTGTGATGTGTGCATTCCACTCACCGAGTTTAACCTTTCTTTTCATAGAACAGTTTGGAAACACTCTGTATGTAATGTCTGCAAGTGGATATTTGGACCTCTTTGAGGATTTCTTTGGAAACGGTATTTCTTCATCTAATGCTAGACAAAAGAATTCTCTGTAACTTCTTTGGTTGCGTGTGTTCAACTCATGGAGTTGAACCTTTCTTTAGACAGAGCACACTTGAAACCCTCTTTTTGTGGGATTTGCAAGTGGACATTTCAAGCGCTTTCGGGACAATGGCAGAAAAGGAAATATCTTCGTATAAAAACTAGAGAGAATCATTCTCAGAGACCACTTTGTGATGTGTTCGTTCCACTCACTGAGATTAACCTTTCTTTTCATAGAACAGTGTGGACACACTCTGTTTGTAAAGTCTGCAAGTGGATATTTGGATCTCTTTCAGGATTTCGTTGGAAACGGGATTCCTTCATCTAATGCGAGACCGAAGAATTCTCAGCAAATTCTTTGGGTTGCGTGTGTTCAACTCACAGAGTTGAACTTTCCTTTAGACAGAGCAGTTTTGCAACCCTCTTTTTGTGGAATTTGCTAGGGGACATTTCAAGCGCATTGGGGCCAACGGCAGAAAAGGAAATACCTTCGTATAAAAACTAGACAGAATCATTCTCAGAAACCACTTTGTGATGTGTGCGTTCCACTCAGAGAGTTTTACCTTTCTCTTCATCGAACAGTGTGGAAACACTCTGTTTGTAAAGTCAGCAAGTGGATATTTGGAACTCTTTGAGGATTTCATTGGAAACGGGATTTCTTAATCTGATGCTGGACAGAAGAATTCTCAGTAACTTCCTTGGGTTGCATGTGTTCAACTCAGAGAGTTGAACCTTCCTTTAGACAGACCAGATTTGAAACCCCATTTTATGGATATTGCAAGTGGACACCTCAAACGCTTTGGGGCCAATGGTAGAAAAGGAAATATCTTCGTATAAAGACAAGAGAGAATTATTCTCAGAAACCACTTTGTGATGTGTGCGTTCCACTCACAGAGTTTAACCTTTCTTTTCGTAGAGCAGTTTGGAAACACTCTGTTTGTAAAGTCTGCAAGTGGATATTTGGACCTCTTTGAGGATTTCGTTGGAAACGGGATTTCTTCATCTAATGCTAGACAGAGGAATTCTCAGTAACTTCTTTGGGTTGCGTGTGTTCAACTCACGGAGATAAAACTTCCTTTAGACAGAGCAGATTTGAAACCCTCTTTTTGTGGAATTTGCAAGTGGACATTTCAAGCGCTTTGTGGACAACGGCAGAAAAGGAAATATCTTCGTATAAAGAATAGAGAGAATCATTCTCAGAAACCACTTTGTGATATCTGCGTTCCACTCACAGAGTTTAACCTTTCTTTTCATAGAGCAGTTTGTAAACACTCTGTTTCTAATGTCTGCAGGTGGATATTTGGACCTCTTTGAGTATTTCTTTGGAAACGGGATTTCTTCATCTAATGCTAGACAGAAGAATTCTCAGAAAATTCTTTGGGTTGCGTGTGTTCAACTCACGGAGATGAACTTTGCTTTAGAGAGAGCAGATTTGAAACCCTCTTTTTGTGGAATTTGCAAGTGGACATTTCAAGTGCTTTGGGGCCAACGGTAGAAAAGGAAACATCTTCGTATAAAAACTAGAGCGAAACATGCTCAGCAACCACTTTGTGATGTGTGCGTTCCACTCAAAGAGTTTAACCTTTCTTTTCATAGAACAGTTTGGAAACACTCTGTTTCTAATGTCTGCAAGTGGATATTTGGACCTCTTTGAGGATTTCGTTGGAAACGGGATTTCTTCATCTAATGATAGACAGAAGAATTCACAGTAAGTTCTTTGGGTTGCGTATGTTCAAGTCACAGAGGTGAACATTCCTTTAGACAGAGCAGATTTGAAACCCTCTTTTTGTGGAATTTGCAAGTGCACTTTTCATGCGCTTTGGGGCCAACGGTAGAAAAGGAAATATCTTCGTATAAAGACTAGAGAGAAGCATTCTCAGAAACCACTTCATGACGTGCGCGTTCCACTCACAGTTTAACCTTTCTTTTCATAGAGCAGTTTGGAAACACTCTGTTTCTAAAGTCTGCAAGTGG
The DNA here is from genome assembly GCF_029281585.2 of Gorilla gorilla gorilla. NCBI lineage: Eukaryota > Metazoa > Chordata > Mammalia > Primates > Hominidae > Gorilla > Gorilla gorilla. The sequence goes on along the minus strand of NC_073231.2, from coordinate 77,477,643 downwards.
ATACGTGGAGTTCTTTGTGGATTTCGTTGGAAACGGGATTTCTTCATCTAATGCTGGACAGAGGAATTCTCAGTTACTTCTTTGTGTTGCGTGTGTTCAATTCACAGAGATGAACCTTCCTTTAGACAGAGCAGATTTGAAACCCTCTTTTTGTGGAATTTGCAAGTGGACAATTCAAGCGCTTTGGGGCCAACGGTAGTAAAGGAAATAACTTCTAATAAAGACTAGAGAGAATCATTCTCAGAAACCACTTTGTGATGTGTGCGTTCCACTCACAGGTTAACCTTTCTTTTCATAGAGCAGTTTGGAAACACCCTGTTTGTAAAGTCTGCAAGTGGATATTTGGAGCTTTTTGAGGATTTTGTTGGAAACGGGATTTCTTCATCTAATGCTAGACAGAAGAATTCTCAGTATCTTCTTTGGTTTGCGTGTGTTCAACTCACAGAGTTGAACCTTGTTTTAGACAGAGCAGATTTGAAACCCTCTTTTTGTGGTGTTTGCAAGTGGACATTTCAAGTGCTTTGGGGCCAACGGCAGAAAAGGAAACATCTTCGTATAAAGCCTAGAGAGAATCATTTTCAGAAAAGACTTTGTGATGTGTGCATTCCTCTCACAGCTTAACCTTTCTTTTCATAGAGCAGTTTAGAAACACTCTGTTTCTAAAGTCTGCAAGTGGATATTTGGAGCTCTTTGAGGATTTCGTTGGAAACGGGATTTCTTCATCTATTGCTAGACAGAAGAATTCTCAGTAATTTCTTTGGGTTGCGTGTGTTCAACTCACAGAGTTGAACCTTCCTTTTGACAGAGCAGATTTGAAACCCTGTTTTTGTGGAATTTGCCAGTGGACATTTCAAGCGCTTTGGGGCCAACGGCCGAAAAGGAAATATCTTCGTATAAAAACTGGAGAGAATCATTTGCAGAAACCACTTTGTGATGTGTGCTTTCCACTCACAGAGTTCAACCTTACTTTTCATAGAACAGTTTGGAAAGAGTCTGATTGTAAAGTCTACAATGGATACTTGGACCTCTTTGAGTATTTCGTTGGAAACGGGATTTCTTCATCTAATGCTAGACAGAAGAATTCTCAGTATCTTCTTTGGTTTGCATGTGTTCAACTCACAGGTTTGAACCTTGCTTTAGACAGAGCAGATTTCAAACCCTTTTTTGTGGAATTTGCAAGTGGACATTTCAAGTGCTTTGGGGCCAATGGTAGAAAAGGAAATATCTTCGTAGAAAAACTAGAGAGAATCATTCTCAGAAACCGCTTTTTGATGTGTGCGTTCCACTCACAGAGTTTAATCTTTCTGTTCATAGAGCAGTTTGGAAATACTCTGTTTGTAAAGTCTGCAAGTGGATATTAGGACCTCTTTGAGGATTTTGTTGGAAGCGCATTTTCTTCATCTAATGCTAGACAGGAGAATTCTCAGTAACTTCTTTGGGTTGCGTGTGTTCAACTCACAGAGATGAACCTTCCTTTAGACAGAGCAGATTTGAAAACTTCTTCTTGTGGAATTTGCAAGTGGACAATTCAAGCGCTTTGTGGCCAACGGCAGAAAAGGAAATATCTTCGTATAAAAACTAGAGAGAATCATTCGCAGAAACCACTTTGTGATGTGTGCGTTCCACTCACAGAGTTTAGCCTTTCTATTCATAGAGCAGTTTGGAAACACTCTGTTTCTAATGTCTGCAAGTGGATATTTGGACCTCTTTGAGGATTTCGTTGGAAACGGGATTTCTTCATCTAATGATAGACAGAAGAATTCTCAGTAAGTTCTTGGGTTGTGTGTTTTCAAGTCACAGAGGTGAACCTTCCTTTAGACAGAGCAGATTTGAAACCCTCTTTTTGTGGAATTTGCAAGTGGACTTTTCAAGCGCTTTGGGGCCAACGGTAGAAAAGGGAATATCTTGGTATATAAACTAGAGAGAATCATTCTCAGAAACCACTTTGTGATGTGTGCATTCCACTCACAGAGTTTAACCTTTCTTTTCTTAGAACAGTTTGGAAACTCTCTCTTTGTAAACTCTGCAAGTGGATATATGGACCTATTTGAGGACTTTGTTGGAAACGGTATTTCTTCATCTAATGCTAGACAGAAGAATTCTCTGTAACTTCTTTGGGTTGCGTGTGTTCAACTCACAGAGATGAACCTTCCTTTAGACAGAGCAGATTTGAAACCCTCTTTTTGTGGAATTTGCAAGTGGACATTTCAAGCGCATTGGGGCCAACGGTAGTAAGGGAAATAACTTCGTATAAAGACTAGAGAGAATCATTCTCAGAAACCACTTTGTGATGTGTGCGTTCCACTCACAGGTTAACCTTTCTTTTCATAGAGTAGTTTGGAAACACTCTGTTTGTAAAGTCTGCAAGTGGATATTTGGATCTCTTTGAGGATTTTGTTGGAAACGGGATTTCTTCATCTAATGCTAGACAGAAGAATTCTCAGTATCTTCTTTGGTTTGCGTGTGTTTAACTCACAGAGTTGAACCTTCCTTTAGACAGAGCAGATTTGAAACCCTCTTTTTGTGGAATTTGCAAGTGGACATTTCAAGTGCTTTGGGGCCAACGGTAGAAAAGAAAATATCTTCGTATAAAAACTAGAGAGAATCATTCTCAGAAACCACTTTTTCATGTGTGCGTTCCTCTAACAGAGTTTAATCTTTCTTTTCATAGAGCAGTTTGGAAACACTCTGTTTGTAAAATCTGCAAATGGATATTAGGACCTCTTTGAGGATTTTGTTGGAAGCGCGTTTTCTTCATCTAATGCTAGACAGGAGAATTCTCAGTAACTTCTTTGGGTTGCGTGTGTTCAACTCACAGAAGTGAACCTTCCTTTAGACAGAGCACATTTGAAACCATCTTTTTGTGGAATTTGCAAGTGGGCATTTCAAGCGATTTGGGGCCAACGGCAGAAAAGGAAATATCTTCATATTAAAACTACAGAGAATCATTCTCAGAAAGCACTTTGTGATGTGTACATTCCACTCACAGAGTTTAACCTTTCTTTTCTTAGAACAGTTTGGAAACTCTCTCTTTGTAAAGTCTGCAAGTGGATATTTGGACCTCTTTGAGGATTTCGTTGGAAACGGGATTTCTTCATCTAATGCTAGACAGAAGAATTCTCAGTACCTTTTTGGGTTGCGTGTGTTCAGCTCTCAGAGTTGAACCTTGCTTTAGACAGAGTAGATTTGAACCCCTCTTTTTGTGGAATTTGCAAGTCGACATTTCAAGTGCTTTGGGGCCAACGGTAGAAATGGAAATATCTTCGTATGAAAACTAAAGAGATTCCTGCTCAGCAACCACTTTGTGATGTGTGCGTTCCACTGACAGAGTTCAACCTTACTTTTCATAGAACAGTTTGGAAACAGTCTGATTGTAAAGTCTTCAAGTGGATATTTGGAGCTCTTTGAGGATTTTGTTGCAAACGGGATTTCTTCATCAAATGCTAGACAGAAGAATTCTCAGTAACTGCTTTGGGTTGCGAAAGTTCAACTCACAGAGTTGAACCTTGCTTTAGACAGAGCAGATTTGAAACCCTCTTTTTGTGGAATTTGCAAGTGGACATTTGTAGTGCTTTGGGGCCAACGTTAGAAAAGGAAATATCTTCGTATAAAAACTAGAGAGAATCATTCTCAGAAACCACTTTGTGATGTGTGCGTTACACTCACGGAGTTTACCCTTTCTTTTCATAGAGCAGTTTGGAAACACTTTGTTTGTAAAGTCTGCAATTGGATATTTGGACCTCTTTCAGTATTTCGTTGGAAACAGGATTTCTTCATCTAATGCTAGACAGGAGAATTCTCAGTAACTTCTTTGGGTTGCGTGTGTTCAACTCTCAGAGATGGACCTTCCTTTAGACAGAGCACATTTGAAACCCTCTTTTTGTGGAATTTGCAAGTGGACATTTCATGCGCTTTGGGGCCTACGGCTGAAAAGGAAATATCTTCGTCTAAAAACTAGAGAGAATCATTCTCAGAAACCACTTTGTGATGTGTGCGTTCCACTCACAGAGTTTAACCTTTTTTTTCATAGAGCAGTTTGGAAACACTCTGTTTGTAAAGTCTGCAAGTGGATATTTGGACCTCTTTGAGGATTTCATTGGAAACTGGATTTTTTAATCTAATGCTAGACAGAAGAATTCTCAGTAACTTCCTTGGGTTGCGTGTGTTCAACTCAGAGAGTTGAATCTTCCTTTAGACAGACCAGATTTGAAACCCCATTTTGCGGAAATTGCAAGTGGACGTCTCAAACGCTTTGGGGCCAATGGTAGAAAAGGAAATATCTTCGTATAAAAAGTAGAGGGAATCATTCTCAGAAACCGCTTTGTGATGTGTGCGTTCCACTCACAGAGTATAACCATTCTTTTCAAAGAGCAGTTTGGAAATACTCTGTTTGTAAAGTCTGCAAGTGGATATTTGGAACTCTTTGACGATTTCTTTGGAAACGGGATTTCTTCATCTAATGCTAGACAGAAGAATTTTCAGTAACTTCTTTGGGTTGCGTGTGTCCAAGTCACAGAGTTGAACCTTCCTTTAGACATAGCAGATTTGCAACCTTCTTTTTGTGGAATTTGCAAGGGGACATTTCAAGCGCTTTGGGGCAAACAGCAGAAAAGGAAATATCTTCGTATAAAAACTAGAGAGAATCATTCTCAGAAACCACTTTGTGATGTGTGCGTTCCACTCACAGAGTTTAACCTTTCTTTTCATAGAGCAGTTTGGAAACACTCTGTTTGGAAAGTCTGCAAGTGGACATTTCGACCTCTTTGAGGATTTCGTTGGAAACGGGATTTCTTTCTCTAATGCCAAATAGAAGAATTCTCAGTAACTTCTTTGGGTTGCGTGTGTTCTACTCACAGAGATGAACATTCCTTTAGACAGAGCAGATTTGAAACCATCTTTTTATGGAATTTGCAAGTGGACATTTCAAGCACTTTAGGGCCTACGGCAGAAAAGGAAATATCTTCGTATAAAAACTAGAGAGAATTATTCTCAGAAACCACTTTGTGATGTGTGCTTTCCACTCACAGAGGTTAACCTTTCGTTCATTGAACACTTTGGAAACACTCTCTTTGTAAAGTCTGCAAGTGGATATTTGTACCTCTTTGAGGATTTCGTTGGAAACGGGTTTTCTTCATCTATTGCTAGACAGAAGAATTCTCAGTAACTTCTTTGGGTTGCGTGTGTTCTACTCACAGAGATGAACATTCCTTTAGACAGAGCATATTTGAAACCCTCTTTTTGTGGAATTTGCAAGTGGACATTCCAAGCGCTTTGGGGCCAACAGCAGAAAAGGAAATACCTTCGTATAAAAACTAGAGAGAATCATTCTCAGAAACCACTTTGTGATGTGTGCGTTCCACTCAGAGAGTTTATCCTTTCTTTTCATTGAACAGTGTGGAAACACTCTGTTTGTAAAGTCAGCAAGTGGATATTTGGAACTCTTTGAGGATTTCGTTGGAAACGGGATTTCTTCATCTAATGCTAGACAGAAGAATTCTCAGTAACTTCTTGGGTTGCGTGTGTTCAACTCAGAGAGTTGAACCTTCCTTTAGACAGACCAGATTGGTAACCCAATTTTGTTGAATGTGCAAGTGGACATTTCCAGCTCTTTGGGGCCAACTGTAGAAAAGGAAATACCTTCGTATAAAGACTAGAGAGAATCATTCTCACAAACCACTTTGTGATATGTGTGTTTCACTCACACAGTTTAACCTTTCTTTTCATAGAGCAGTTTGGAAACACTCTGTTTGTAAAGTCTGCAATTGGATATTTGGACCTCTTAGAGGATTTCGTTGCAAACGGGATTTCTTCATCTAATGCTAGACAGAAGAATTCTCAATAACTTCTTTGGGTTGCGTGTGTTCAACTCACAGAGATGAACCTTCCTTTACACAGAGCAGATTTGAAACCCTCTTTTTTTTGAATGTGCAAGTGGACATTTCAAGCGCTTTGGGGCAAACAGCAGAAAAGCAAATATCTTCGTATAAAAACTAGAGAGAATCATTCTCAGAAACCACTTTGTGATGTGTGTGTTCCACTCACAGAGTTTAACCTTTCTTTTCATAGAGCAGTTTGGAAACACTCTGTTTGTAAAGTCTGCAAGTGGATATTTGGAACTCTTTAAGGATTTCGTTGGAAACGGGATTTCTTCATCTAATGCTAGACAGAACAATTCTCAGTAACTTCTTTGGCTTGCGTGTGTTCAACTCACAGAGTTGAACCTTCCTTTAGACAGAGCAGATTTGAAACCATCTTTTTGTGGAATTTTCAAGTGGACATTTCAAGCACTTTAGGGCCTTCCCCAGTAAAGGAAACATCTTCGTATAAAAACTAGAGAGAATCATTCTCAGAAACCACTTTGTGATGTGTGCGTTCCAATCACAGATTTTAACCATTCTTTCATAGAACACTTTGGAAACACTCTCTTTGTAAAATCTGCAAGTGGATATTTGGACTTCTTTGAGGATTTTGTTGGAAACGGGATTTCTTCATCTAATGCTAGACAGAAGAATTCTCAGTAACTTCTTGGGGTTGCGTGTGTTCAACTCACAGAGATGAACCTTCCTTGAGACAGAGCACATTTGAAACCCTCTTTTTGTGGAATTTGCAAGGGGTCATTTCAAGCGCGTTGTGGCCAACGGCAGAAAAGGAAATACCTTCGTATAAAAACTAGAGAGAATCATTCTCAGAAACAACTTTGTGATGTGTGCATTCCACTCAGAGAGTTTAACCTTTCTTTTCATCGAACAGTGTGGAAGCACTCTGTTTGTAAAGTCAGCAAGTGGATATTTGGACCTCTTTGAAGATTTCGTTGGAAATGGGATTTCCTCATCTAATGCTAGACAGAAGAATTCTCAGTAACTTCCTTGGGTTCTGTGTGTTCAACTCAGAGAGTTGAAACTTCCTTTAGACAGACCAGATTTGAAACCCTCTTTTTGTGGAATTTGCAAATGGACATTTGAAGCGCCTTGGGGCCAACGACAGAAAAGGAAATATCTTCGTATAAAAACAAGAGAGAATCATTCTCAGAAACCACTTTGTGATGTGTGTGTTCCACTCACAGAGTTTAACCTTTCTTTTCATAGAGCAGTTTGGAAACACTCTGTTTGTAAAGTCTGCAAGTGGACATTTTGACCTCTTTGAGGATTTCGTTGGAAACGGGAATTCTTCATCTAATGCTAGATGGAAGAATTCTCAGTAACTTCTTTGGGTTGTGTGTGTTCTACTCACAGAGATGAACTTTCCTTTAGACAGAGCAGATTTGAAACCATCTTTCTGTGCAATTTGCAAGTGGACATTTCAAGCGCTTTAGGGCCTACGGCAGAAAAGGAAATATCCTCGTATAAAAACTAAGGAGAATAATTCTCAGAAACCACTTTGTGATGTGTGCGTTCCACTCACAGAGTTTAACCTCTCTTTCATAGAACACTTTGTAAACACTCTCTTAGTAAAGTCTGCAAGTGGATATTTGTACCTCTTTGAAGATTTCGTTGGAAACGGGATTTCTTCATCTAATGCTAGAGAGAAGAATTCTCAGTAACTTCTTTGGGTTTCGTGGGTTCAACTCACAGAGATTAACCTTCCCTTAGACAGAGCAGATTTGAAGCCCTCTTTTTGTTGAATGTGCAAGTGGACATTTCAAGCGCTTTGGGGCCAACGGTAGCATAGGAAATATCTTCGTATAAAGACTACATAGAATCATTCTCAGAAACCACATTGTGATGTGTGCGTTCCACTCACACAGTTTAACCTTTCTTTTCATAGAGCAGTTTGGAAACACTCTGTTTGTAAAGTCTGCAAGTGAATATTTGGACCTCTTACACGATTACGTTGGAAACGGGATTTCTTCATCTAATCCTAGACAGGAGAATTCTCAATTACATCTTTGGGTTGCATGTGTTCAACTCACAGAAATGAACCTTCCTTTAGACGGAGCAGATTTCAAACCCTCTTTATGTGGAATTTGCATGTGGACATTTCAAGCGCTTTGGGGCCAACGGCAGAAGAGGAAATATCTTTGTCTAAAAACTAGAGAGAATCATTCTCAGAAACCACTTGGCGATGTGTGCTTTCCACCCTCAGAGTTTAATCTTTCTTTTCATAGAGTAGTTTGGAAACACTCTGTTTGTAAAGTCTGCAAGTGGATATTAGGGCCTCTTTTAGGATATCGTTGGAATCGGGATTTCTTCATCTAATGCTAGAGAGGAGAATTCTCAGTAACTTCTTGGGGTTGTGTGTGTTCAACTCACAGAGGTTAACTTTCCTTTAGACAGAGCAGATTTGAAACCCTCTTTTTGTGGAATTTGGAAGTGGACATTTCAAGCGCTTTGGGGCGTACGGCAGAAAAGGAAAAATCTTCGTATAAAAACTAGAAAGAATCATTCTCAGAAACCACTTTGTGATATGTGCGTTCCACTCACAGAGTTTAAGCTTTCTTTCATAGAACACTTTGGAAACACTTTGTTTGTAAAGTCTGCAAGTGGATATTTGGACCTCTTTGAGGATTTCGTTGGAAACGGGATTTCTTCATCTAATGCTAGACAGAACAATTCTCAGTAACTTCTTTGGGTTGCGTGTGTTCAACTCACAGAGTTGAACCTTCCTTTAGACAGAGCAGATTTGAAACCATCTTTTTGTGGAATTTTCAAGTGGACATTTCAAGCACTTTAGGGCCTTTCCCAGTAAAGGAAACATTTTCGTATAAAAACTAGAGAGAATCATTCTCAGAAACCACTTTGTGATGTGTGCGTTCCAATCACAGATTTTAACCATTCTTTCATAGAACACTTTGGAAACACTCTCTTTGTAAAATCTGCAAGTGGATATTTGGACTTCTTTGAGGATTTTGTTGGAAACGGGATTTCTTCATCTAATGCTAGACAGAAGAATTCTCAGTAACTTCTTTGGGTTGCGTGTGTTCAACTCACAGAGATGAACCTTCCTTTATACCGAGCAGGTTTGAAACCCTCTTTTTGTAGAATTTGCAAGGGGTCATTTCAAGCGCGTTGTGGCCAACGGCAGAAAAGGAAATACCTTCGTATAAAAACTAGAGAGAATCATTCTCAGAAACCACTTTGTGATGTGTGCATTCCACTCAGAGAGTTCAACCTTTCTTTTCATCGAACAGTGTGGAAGCACTCTGTTTGTAAAGTCAGCAAGTGGATATTTGGACCTCTTTGAAGATTTCGTTGGAAATGGGATTTCCTCATCTAATGCTAGACAGAAGAATTCTCAGTAACTTCCTTGGGTTCTGTGTGTTCAACTCAAAGAGTTGAAACTTCCCTTAGACAGACCAGATTTGAAACCCTCTTTTTGTGGAATTTGCAAATGGACATTTGAAGCGCCTTGGGGCCAACAACAGAAAAGGAAATATCTTCGTATAAAAATTAGAGAGAATCATTCTCAGAAACCACTTTGTGATGTGTGCGTTCCACTCACAGGGTTTAACGTTTCTTTTCATAGAGCAGTTTGGAAACACTCTGTTTATAAAGTCTGCAAGTGGATATTTGAACCACTTTGAGGATTTCTTTGGAAATGAGATTTCTTCATCTAATGCTAGATAGAACAATTCTCTGTAACTTCTTTGGGTTGCCTGTGTTCAACTCACAGAGATAAACCTTCCTTTAGACAGAGCAGATTTGAAACCCTCTATTTGTGGAATTTGCATGTGGACATTTCAAGCGCTTTGGGGAAAACGGCAGAAAAGGAAATATCTTTGTCTAAAAACTAGAGAGAATCATTCTCAGAAACCACTTGGCGATGTGTGCTTCCCACTCTCAGAGTTTAATCTTTCTTTTCATAGAGTAGTTTGGAAACACTCTGTTTGTAAAGTCTGCAAATGGATATTTGGACCTGTTTGAGGATTTCGTTGGGATCGGGATTTCTTCATCTAATTCTAGAGAGAAGAATTGTAAGTAACTTCTTGGGGTTGCGTGTGTTCAACTCACCGAGATTAACCTTCCTTTAGACAGAGCAGATTTGAAACCCTCTTTTTGTGGAATTTGCAAGTGGACATTTCAAGCGCTTTGGTGCCCACGGTACAAAAGGAAATATCTTCGTATAAAAACTAGAGAGAATCATTCCCAGAAACCACTTTGTGATGTGTGCGTTCCACTCACAGAGTTTAGCCTTTCTTTTCATAGAACAGTTTGGAAACACTCTGTTTGTAAAGTCTGCTAGTGGATATTTGGTCCTCTTTGAGGATTTCGTTGGAGACGGGATTTTTTCATCTAATGCTAGACAGAAGAATTCTCAGTAACTTCTTTGGGTTGCGTGTGTTCAACTCACAGAGTTGAACCTTCCTTTAGACAGAGCAGATTTGAAACCCTCTTTTTGTGGAATTTGCAAGTGGACATTTCATGCGCTTTGGGGCCAATGGCAGAAATGGAAAGATATTCGTCTACAAACTAGAGAGAATCATTCTCAGAAACCACTTTGTGATGTGTTCGTTCCACTCACAGAGTTTAACCTTTGTTTTCATAGAACAGTTTGGAAACAGTCTGTTTGTAAAGTCTGCAAGTGGATATTTGGAGCTCTTTGAGGATTTCGTTGGTAACGGGATTTCTTCATCTAATGCTAGACAGAAGAATTCTCAGTAACTTCTTTGTGTTGCGTGTGTTCAACTCACATAGTTGAACCTTCCTTTAGACAGAGCAGATTTGAAACCCTCTTTTTGTTGAATTTGCCAGTGGACATTTCATGCGCTTTGGGGCCAACGGTAGAAAAGGAAATATCTTCGTATAAAAACTAGAGAGAATCATTCTCAGAAACCACTTTGTGATGTGTGCATTCCACTCACCGAGTTTAACCTTTCTTTTCATAGAACAGTTTGGAAACACTCTGTTTGTAATGTCTGCAAGTGGATATTTGGACCTCTTTGAGGATTTCTTTGGAAACGGTATTTCTTCATCTAATGCTAGACAAAAGAATTCTCTGTAACTTCTTTTGTTGCGTGTGTTCAACTCATGGAGTTGAACCTTTCTTTAGACAGAGCGCACTTGAAACCCTCTTTTTTTTGGGATTTGCAAGTGGACATTTCAAGCGCTTTCAGGACAATGGCAGAAAAGGAAATATCTTCGTATAAAAACTAGAGAGAATCATTCTCAGAAACCGCTTTGTGATGTGTGCGTTCCACTCACAGAGTGAAACCTTTCTTTTCATAGAACAGTTTGGAAACACTCTGTTTGTAATGTCTGCAAGTGGATATTTGGACCTCTTTGAGGATTTCGTTGGAAACGGGATTTCTTCATCTAATGCTAGACAGAAGAATTCTCAGTAACTTCTTTGGGTTGCGTGTGTTCAACTCCCAGAGTTGAATCTTCCTTTAGACAGAGCAGATTTGAAACCCTCTTTTTGTGGAATTTGCAAGTGGACATTTCAAGCGCTTTGGTGCCCACGGTAGAGAAGGAAATATCTTCGTATAAAAACTAGAGAGAATCATTCCCAGAAACCGCTTTGTGATGTGTGCGTTCCACTCACAGAGTTTAACCTTTCTTTTCATAGAACAGTTTGGAAACACTCTGTTTGTAAAGTCTGCAAGTGGATATTTGGACCTCTTTGAGGATTTCGTTGGAAACGGGATTTCTTCATCTAAGGCTAGAAAGAAGAATTCTCAGTAACTTCTTTGGGTTGCGTGTGTTCAACTCCCAGAGTTGAACCTTCCTTTAGACAGAGCAGATTGGAAACCCTCTTTTTGTGGAATTTGCAAGTGGACATTTCAAGCTCTTTGGTGCCCACGGTACAAAAGGAAATATCTTCGTATAAAAACTAGAGAGAATCATTCCCAGAAACCACTTTGTGATGTGTGCGTTCCACTCACAGAGTTTAGCGTTTCTTTTCATAGAACAGTTTGGAAACACTCTGTTTGTAAAGTCTGCAAGTGGATATTTGGACCTCTTTGAGGATTTCGTTGGAAACGGGATTTTTTCATCTAATGCTAGACAGAAGAATTCTCAGTAACTTCTTTGGGTTGCGTGTGTTCAACTCACAGAGTTGAGCCTTCCTTTAGACAGAGCAGATTGGAAACCCTCTTTTTGTGGAATTTGCAAGTGGACCTTTCAAGCGCTTTGGCGCCCACGGTAGAAAAGGAAATATCTTCGTATAAAAACTAGAGAGAATCATTCTCACGAACCTCTTTGTGATGTGTGCGTTCCACTCACAGAGTGTAACCTTTCTTTTCATAGAACAGTTTGGAAACACTCTGTTTTTAAAGTCTGCAAGTGGATATTTGGACCTCTTTGAGGATTTCGTTGGAAACGGGATTTCTGCATATAACGCTAGACAGAAAAATTCTCAGTAACTTCTTTGGGTTGCGTGTGTTCAACTCCCAGAGTTGAATCTTCCTTTAGACAGAGCAGATTTGAAACCCTCTTTTTGTGGAATTTGCAAGTGGACATTTCAAGCGCTTTGGTGCCCACGGTACAAAAGGAAATATCTTCGTATAAAAACTAGAGAGAATCATTCCCAGAAACCACTTTGTGATGTGTGCGTTCCACTCACAGAGTTTAACCTTTCTTTTCATAGAACAGTTTGGAAACACTCTGTTTGTAAAGTCTGCAAGTGGATATTTGGACCTCTTTGAGGATTTCGTTGGAAACGGGATTTCTTCATCTAAGGCTAGAAAGAAGAATTCTCAGTAACTTCTTTGGGTTGCGTGTGTTCAACTCCCAGAGTTGAACCTTCCTTTACACAGAGCAGATTGGAAACCCTCTTTTTGTGGAATTTGCAAGTGGACATTTCAAGCGCTTTGGTGCCCACGGTACAAAAGGAAATATCTTCGTATAAAAACTAGAGAGAATCATTCCCAGAAACCACTTTGTGATGTGTGCGTTCCACTCACAGAGTTTAGCGTTTCTTTTCATAGAACAGTTTGGAAACACTCTGTTTGTAAAGTCTGCAAGTGGATATTTGGACCTCTTTGAGGATTTCGTTGGAAATGGGATTTCTTCATCTAATGCTAGACAGAAGAATTCTCAGTAACTTCTTTGGGTTGCGTGTGTTCAACTCACAGAGGTGAACCTTCCTTTAGACAGAGCAGATTTGAAACCCTCTTTTTGTGGAATTTGCAAGTGGACATTTCATGCGCTTTGGGGCCAATGGCAGAAAAGGAAAGATCTTCGTATACAAACTAGAGAGAATCATTCTCAGAAACCACTTTGTGATGTGTTCGTTCCACTCACAGAGTTTAACCTTTCTTTCCATAGAACAGTTTGGAAACAGTCTGTTTGTAAAGTCTGCAAGTGGATATTTGGAGCTCTTTGAGGATTTCGTTGGTAACGGGATTTCTTCATCTAATGCTAGACAGAAGAATTCTCAGTAACTTCTTTGGGTTGCGTGTGTTCAACTCACAGAGTTGAACCTTCCTTTAGACAGATCACATTTGAAACCCTCTTTTTGTGGAATTTGCAAGTGGACATTTCAAGCGCTTTGGGGCCAACGGTAGAAAAGGAAATATCTTCGTATAAAAACTACAGAGAATCATTCTCAGAAACCACTTTGTGATGTGTGCGTTCCATTCACAGAGCTTAACCTTTCTTTACATAGAACAGTGTGGAAACACTCTGTTTGTAAAGTCTGCAAGTGGATATTTGGACCTCTTTGAGGATTTCGTTGGAAACGGGATTTCTTCATCTAATGCTAGACAGAAGAATTCTCAGTAACTTCTTTGGGTTGCGTGTGTTCAACTCACAGAGTTCAACCTTCCATTAGACAGATCACATTTGAAACCCTCTTTTTGTGGAATTTGCAAGTGGACATTTCAAGTGCTTTGGGGCCAACGGTAGAAAAGGAAATATCTTCGTATAAAAACTAGAGAAAATCATTCTCAGAAGGCACTTTTTGATGTGTGCGTTCCACTCACCGAGTTTAACCTTTCTTTTCATAGAACACTTTGGAAACACTCCGTTCGTAAAGTCTCCAATTGTATATTAGGACCTCTTTGAGGATTTCGTTGGAAACGGGATTTCTTCATCTAATGCTAGACAGAAGAATCCTCAGTAACTTCTTTCGGTTGCGTTTGTTCAACTCACAGAGTTGAACCTTTCTTTAGACAGAGCAGGTTTGAAATCCTCTTTTTGTGGAATTTGCAAGTGGACATTTCATGCGCTTTGGGGCCAATGGCAGAAAAGGAAATATCTTCGTATAAAAACTAGAGAGAATCATTCTCAGAGACCACTTTGTGATGTGTTCGTTCCACTCACTGAGTTTAACCTTTCTTTTCATAGAACAGTGTGGACACACTCTGTTTGTAAAGTCTGCAAGTGGACATTTGGACCTCTTTGAGGATTTTGTTGGAAACGGGATTTCTTCATCTAATGCTAGACAGAAGAATTCTCAGTAACTTCTTTGGGTTGCGTGTGTTCAACTCACAGAGGTGAACCTTCCTTTAGACAGAGCAGGTTTGAAACCCTCTTTTTGTGGAATTTGCAAGTGGACATTTCATGCGCTTTGGGGCCAAAGGCAGAAAAGGAAAGATCTTCGTATACAAACTAGAGAGAATCATTCTCAGAAACCACTTTGTGATGTGTTCGTTCCACTCACAGAGTTTAACCTTTCTTTTCATAGAACAGTTTGGAAACAGTCTGTTTGTAAAGTCTGCAAGTGGATATTTGGAGCTCTTTGAGGATTTCTTTGGTAACGGGATTTCTTCATCTAATGCTAGACAGAAGAATTCTCAGTAACTTCTTTGGGTTGCGTGTGTTCAACTCACAGAGTTGAACCTTCCTTTAGACAGATCACATTTGAAACCCTCTTTTTGTGGTATTTGCAAGTGGACATTTCAAGCGCTTTGGGGCCAACGGTAGAAAAGGAAATATCTTCGTATAAAAACTACAGAGAATCATTCTCAGAAACCACTTTGTGATGTGTGCGTTCCATTCACAGAGCTTAACCTTTCTTTACGTAGAACAGTTTGGAAACAGTCTGTTTGTAAAGTCTGCAAGTGGATATTTGGAGCTCTTTGAGGATTTCGTTGGAAACGGGATTTCTTCATCTAATGCTAGACAGAAGAATTCTCAGTAACTTCTTTGGGTTGCGTGTGTTCAACTCACAGAGTTGAACCTTCCATTAGACAGATCACATTTGAAACCCTCATTTTGTGGAATTTGCAAGTGGACATTACAAGTGCTTTGGGGCCAACGGTAGAAAAGGAAATATCTTCGTATAAAAACTAGAGAAAATCATTCTCAGAAAGCACTTTTTGATGTGTGCATTCCACTCACCGAGTTTAACCTTTCTTTTCATAGAACAGTTTGGAAACACTCCGTTCGTAAAGTCTACAAGTGTATATTAGGACCTCTTTGAGGATTTCGTTGGAAACGGGATTTCTTCATCTAATGCTAGACAGAAGAATCCTCAGTAACTTCTTTCGGTTGCGTTTGTTCAACTCACAGAGTTGAACCTTTCTTTAGACAGAGCAGATTTGAAACACTCTTTTTGTGGAATTTACAAGTGGACATTTCAAGCGCTTTAGGGCCAACGGCAGAAAAGGAAATATCTTCGTATAAAAACAAGAGAGAATCATTCTCAGAAACCACTTTGTGATGTGTTCGTTCCACTCACTGAGTTTAACCTTTCTTTTCATAGAACAGTGTGGACACACTCTGTTTGTAAAGTCTGCAAGTGGATATTTGGACCTCTTTGAGGATTTCGTTGGAAACGGGATTTCTTCATCTAATGCTAGTCAGAAGAATTCTCAGTAACTTCTTTGGGTTGCGTGTGTTCAACTCACAGAGTTGAACCTTCCTTTAGACAGAGCAGATTTGAAACCCTCTTTTTGTGGAATTTGCAAGTGGACATTTCAAGTGCTTATGGGCCAATGGCAGAAAAGGAAATATCTTCGTATAAAAACTAGAGAGAATCATTCTCAGAAAACACTTTGTGATGTGTTCGTTCCTCTCACAGAGTTTAACTTTTCTTTTCATAGAACAGTTTGGAAACACTCTGTTTGAAAAGTCTGCAAGTGGACATTTGGACATTTTGAGGATTTCGTTGGAAACGGGATTTCTTCATCTAATGTTAGACAGAAGAATTCTCAGTAACTTCTTTCGGTTGCGTGTGTTCAACTCACAGAGTTGAACCTTCCTTTAGACAGAGCAGGTTTGAAACCCTCTTTTTGTGGAATTTGCAAGTGGACATTTCAAGCGCTTTGGGGCCAACGGTAGAAAAGGAAATATCTTCGTATACAAACTAGAGAGAATCATTCTCAGAAACCGCTTTGTGATGTGTGCATCCCACTCACAGAGTTTAACCTTTCTTTTCAGAGAACAGTTTGGAAACAGTCTGTTTGTAAAGTCTGCAAGTGGATATTTGGACCTCTTTGAGGATTTCGTTTTAAACGGGAATTTTTCATCTAATGCTAGACAGAAGAATTCTCAGTAACTTCTTTGCGTTGCGTGAGTTCAACTCACGGAGTTGAACCTTCCTTTAGACAGAGCAGATTTGAAACCCTCTTTTTGTGGAATTTGCAAGTGGACATTTCAAGCGCTTTGGGGCCAACTATAGAAAATTAAATATCTTCGTATACAAACTAGAGAGAATCATTCTCAGAAACCACTTTGTGATGTGTTCGTTCCACTCACAGAGTTTAACCTTTCTTTTCATAGAACAGTTTGGAAACAGTCTGTTTGTAAAGTCTCCAAGTGGATATTTGGAGCTCTTTGAGGATTTCGTTGGAAACGGGATTTCTTCATCTAATGCTAGACAGAAGAATTCTCAGTAACTTCTTTGGGTTGCCGTGTGTTCAACTCACAGAGTTGAACCTTCCTTTAGACAGATCACATTTGAAACCCTCTTTTTGTGGAATTTGCAAGTGGACATTTCAAGCGCTTTGGGGCCAAAGGTAGAAAAGGAAATATCTTCGTATAAAAACTACAGAGAATCATTCTCAGAAACCACTTTGTGATGTGTGCACTCCATTCACAGAGTTTAACCTTTCTTTACGTAGAACAGTGTGGAAACACTCTGTTTGTAAAGTCTGCAAGTGGATATTTGGACCTCTTTGAGGATTTCGTTGGAAACGGGATTTCTTCATCTAATGCTAGACAGAAGAATTCTCAGTAACTTCTTTGGGTTGCGTGTGTTCAACTCACAGAGTTGAACCTTCCATTAGACAGATCACATTTGAAACCCTCTTTTTGTGGAACTTGCAAGTGGACATTTCAAGTGCTTTGGGGCCAACGGTAGAAAAGGAAATATCTTCGTATAAAAACTAGAGAAAATCATTCTCAGAAAGCACTTTTTGATGTGTGCGTTCCACTCACCGAGTTTAACCTTTCTTTTCATAGAACAGTTTGGAAACACTCCGTTCGTAAAGTCTACAACTGTATATTAGGACCTCTTTGAGGATTTCGTTGGAAACGGGATTTCTTCATCTAATGCTACACAGAAGAATTCTCAGTAACTTCTATTGGTTGCGTGTGTTCAACTCAAAGAGTTGAACCTTCCTTTAGACAGAGCAGATTTGAAACCCTCTTTTTGTGGAATTTGCAAGTGGACATTTCAAGTGCTTATGGGCCAATGGCAGAAAAGGAAATATCTTCGTATAAAAACTAGAGAGAATCATTCTCAGAAAACACTTTGTGATGTGTTCGTTCCTCTCACAGAGTTTAACTTTTCTTTTCATAGAACAGTTTGGAAACACTCTGTTTGTAAAGTCCGCAAGTGGATATTTGGACCTCGTTGAGGATTTCGTTTTAAACGGGAATTTTTCATCTAAGGCTAGACAGAAGAATTCTCAGTAACTTCTTTGTGTTGCGTGTGTTCAACTCACGGAGTTGAACCTTCCTTTAGACAGAGCAGATTTGAAACCCTCTTTTTGTGGAATTTGCAAGTGGACATTTCAAGCGCTTTGGGGCCAACTGTAGAAAAGGAAATATCTTCGTATAAAAACTAGAGAGAATCATTCTCAGAAACCACTTTGTGATGTGTGCGTTCCACTCACCGAGTTTAACCTTTCTTTTCATAGAACAGTTTGGAAACACTCTGTGTGTAATGTCTGTAAGTGGATATTTGGACCTCTTTGAGGATTTCGTTGGAAACGGGATTTCTTCATCTAATGCTAGACAGAAGAATTCTCAGTAACATCTTTGGGTTGCGTGTGTTCAACTCACAGAGGTGAACCTTCCTTTAGACAGAGCAGATTTGAAACCCTCTTTTTGTGGAATTTGCAAGTGGACATTTCATGCGATTTGGGGCCAATGGCAGAAAAGGAAATATCTTCGTATAAAAACTGGAGAGAATCATTCTCAGAGACCACTTTGTGATGTGTTCGTTCCACTCACTGAGTTTAACCTTTCTTTTCATAGAACAGTGTGGACACACTCTGTTTGTAAAGTCTGCAAGTGGATATTTGGACCTCTTTGAGGATTTCGTTGGAAAAGGGATTTCTTCATCTAATGCTAGACAGAAGAATTCTCAGTAACTTCTTTGGGTTGCGTGTGTTCAACTCACAGAGTTTAACCTTCCTTTAGACAGAGCAGATTTGAAACCCTCTTGTTGTGGAATTTGCAAGTGGACATTTCAAACGCATTGGGGCCAACGGTAGAAAAGGAAATATCTTCGTATAAAAACTAGAGAGAATCTTTCTCAGAAACCACTTTGTGATGTGTGCGTTCCTCTCAGAGAGTTTAACTTTTCTTTTCATAGAACAGTTTGGAAACACTCTGTTTGTAAAGTCTGCAAGTGGACATTTGGACCTCTTTGAGGATTTCGTTGGAAATGGGATTTCTTCATCTAATGCTAGACAGAAGAATTCTCAGTAACTTCTTGGGTTGTGTGTGTTCAACTCACAGAGGTGAACCTTCCTTTAGACAGAGCAGATTTGAAACCCTCTTTTTGTGGAATTTGCAAGTGGACATTTCATGCGCTTTGGGGCCAATGGCAGAAAAGGAAAGATCTTCGTATACAAACTAGAGAGAATCATTCTCAGAAACCACTTTGTGATGTGTTCGTTCCACTCACAGAGTTTAACCTTTCTTTTCATAGAACAGTTTGGAAACAGTCTGTTTGTAAAGTCTGCAAGTGGATATTTGGAACTCTTTGAGGATTTCGTTGGTAACGGGATTTCTTCATCTAATGCTAGACAGAAGAATTCTCAGTAACTTCTTTGGGTTGCGTGTGTTCAACTCCCAGAGTTGAATCTTCCTTTAGACAGAGCAGATTTGAAACCCTCTTTTTGTGGAATTTGCAACTGGACATTTCAAGCGCTTTGGTGCCCACGGTACAAAAGGAAATATCTTCGTATAAAAACTAGAGAGAATCATTCCCAGAAACCACTTTGTGATGTGTGCGTTCCACTCACAGAGTTTAACCTTTCTTTTCATAGAACAGTTTGGAAACACTCTGTTTGTAAAGTCTGCAAGTGGATATTTGGACCTCTTTGAGGATTTCGTTGGAAACGGGATTTTTTCATCTAATGCTAGACAGAAGAATTCTCAGTAACTTCTCTGGGTTGCGTGTGTTCAACTCACAGAGTTGAGCCTTCCTTTAGACAGAGCAGATTTGAAACCCTCTTTTTGTGGAATTTGCAAGTGGACATTTCGAGCACTTTGGGGCCAACGGTAGAAAAGGAAATATTTTCGTATAAAAACTAGAGAGAATCATTCTCAGAAACCGCTTTGTGATGTGTGCGTTCCACTCACAGAGTGAAACCTTTCTTTTCATAGAACAGTTTGGAAACACTCTGTTTGTAATGTCTGCAAGTGGATATTTGGACCTCTTTGAGGATTTCGTTGGAAACGGGATTTCTTCATCTAATGCTAGACAGAAGAATTCTCAGTAACTTCTTTGGGTTGCGTGTGTTCAACTCCCAGAGTTGAATCTTCCTTTAGACAGAGCAGATTTGAAACCCTCTTTTTGTGGAATTTGCAAGTGGACATTTCAAGCGCTTTGGTGCCCACGGTACAAAAGGAAATATCTTCGTATAAAAACTAGAGAGAATCATTCCCAGAAACCACTTTGTGATGTGTGCGTTCCACTCACAGAGTTTAACCTTTCTTTTCATAGAACAGTTTGGAAACACTCTGTTTGTAAAGTCTGCAAGTGGATATTTGGACCTCTTTGAGGATTTCGTTGGAAACGGGATTTCTTCATCTAAGGCTAGAAAGAAGAATTCTCAGTAACTTCTTTGGGTTGCGTGTGTTCAACTCCCAGAGTTGAACCTTCCTTTAGACAGAGCAGATTGGAAACCCTCTTTTTGTGGAATTTGCAAGTGGACATTTCAAGCGCTTTGGTGCCCACGGTACAAAAGGAAATATCTTCGTATAAAAACTAGAGAGAATCATTCCCAGAAACCACTTTGTGATGTGTGCGTTCCACTCACAGAGTTTAGCGTTTCTTTTCATAGAACAGTTTGGAAACACTCTGTTTGTAAAGTCTGCAAGTGGATATTTGGACCTCTTTGAGGATTTCGTTGGAAATGGGATTTCTTCATCTAATGCTAGACAGAAGAATTCTCAGTAACTTCTTTGGGTTGCGTGTGTTCAACTCACAGAGGTGAACCTTCCTTTAGACAGAGCAGATTTGAAACCCTCTTTTTGTGGAATTTGCAAGTGGACATTTCATGCGCTTTGGGGCCAATGGCAGAAAAGGAAAGATCTTCGTATACAAACTAGAGAGAATCATTCTCAGAAACCACTTTGTGATGTGTTCGTTCCACTCACAGAGTTTAACCTTTCTTTCCATAGAACAGTTTGGAAACAGTCTGTTTGTAAAGTCTGCAAGTGGATATTTGGAGCTCTTTGAGGATTTCGTTGGTAACGGGATTTCTTCATCTAATGCTAGACAGAAGAATTCTCAGTAACTTCTTTGGGTTGCGTGTGTTCAACTCACAGAGTTGAACCTTCCTTTAGACAGATCACATTTGAAACCCTCTTTTTGTGGAATTTGCAAGTGGACATTTCAAGCGCTTTGGGGCCAACGGTAGAAAAGGAAATATCTTCGTATAAAAACTACAGAGAATCATTCTCAGAAACCACTTTGTGATGTGTGCGTTCCATTCACAGAGCTTAACCTTTCTTTACATAGAACAGTGTGGAAACACTCTGTTTGTAAAGTCTGCAAGTGGATATTTGGACCTCTTTGAGGATTTCGTTGGAAACGGGATTTCTTCATCTAATGCTAGACAGAAGAATTCTCAGTAACTTCTTTGGGTTGCGTGTGTTCAACTCACAGAGTTCAACCTTCCATTAGACAGATCACATTTGAAACCCTCTTTTTGTGGAATTTGCAAGTGGACATTTCAAGTGCTTTGGGGCCAACGGTAGAAAAGGAAATATCTTCGTATAAAAACTAGAGAAAATCATTCTCAGAAGGCACTTTTTGATGTGTGCGTTCCACTCACCGAGTTTAACCTTTCTTTTCATAGAACACTTTGGAAACACTCCGTTCGTAAAGTCTCCAATTGTATATTAGGACCTCTTTGAGGATTTCGTTGGAAACGGGATTTCTTCATCTAATGCTAGACAGAAGAATCCTCAGTAACTTCTTTCGGTTGCGTTTGTTCAACTCACAGAGTTGAACCTTTCTTTAGACAGAGCAGGTTTGAAATCCTCTTTTTGTGGAATTTGCAAGTGGACATTTCATGCGCTTTGGGGCCAATGGCAGAAAAGGAAATATCTTCGTATAAAAACTAGAGAGAATCATTCTCAGAAACCACTTTGTGATGTGTTCGTTCCACTCACTGAGTTTAACCTTTCTTTTCATAGAACAGTGTGGACACACTCTGTTTGTAAAGTCTGCAAGTGGACATTTGGACCTCTTTGAGGATTTTGTTGGAAACGGGATTTCTTCATCTAATGCTAGACAGAAGAATTCTCAGTAACTTCTTTGGGTTGCGTGTGTTCAACTCACAGAGGTGAACCTTCCTTTAGACAGAGCAGGTTTGAAACCCTCTTTTTGTGGAATTTGCAAGTGGACATTTCATGCGCTTTGGGGCCAAAGGCAGAAAAGGAAAGATCTTCGTATACAAACTAGAGAGAATCATTCTCAGAAACCACTTTGTGATGTGTTCGTTCCACTCACAGAGTTTAACCTTTCTTTTCATAGAACAGGTTGGAAACAGTCTGTTTGTAAAGTCTGCAAGTGGATATTTGGAGCTCTTTGAGGATTTCTTTGGTAACGGGATTTCTTCATCTAATGCTAGTCAGAAGAATTCTCAGTAACTTCTTTGGGTTGCGTGTGTTCAACTCACAGAGTTGAACCTTCCTTTAGACAGAGCAGATTTGAAACCCTCTTTTTGTGGAATTTGCAAGTGGACATTTCAAGTGCTTATGGGCCAATGGCAGAAAAGGAAATATCTTCGTATAAAAACTAGAGAGAATCATTCTCAGAAAACACTTTGTGATGTGTTCTTTCCTCTCACAGAGTTTAACTTTTCTTTTCATAGAACAGTTTGGAAACACTCTGTTTGAAAAGTCTGCAAGTGGACATTTGGACATTTTGAGGATTTCGTTGGAAACGGGATTTCTTCATCTAATGTTAGACAGAAGAATTCTCAGTAACTTCTTTCGGTTGCGTGTGTTCAACTCACAGAGTTGAACCTTCCTTTAGACAGAGCAGGTTTGAAACCCTCTTTTTGTGGAATTTGCAAGTGGACATTTCAAGCGCTTTGGGGCCAACGGTAGAAAAGGAAATATCTTCGTATACAAACTAGAGAGAATCATTCTCAGAAACCGCTTTGTGATGTGTGCATCCCACTCACAGAGTTTAACCTTTCTTTTCAGAGAACAGTTTGGAAACAGTCTGTTTGTAAAGTCTGCAAGTGGATATTTGGACCTCTTTGAGGATTTCGTTTTAAACGGGAATTTTTCATCTAATGCTAGACAGAAGAATTCTCAGTAACTTCTTTGCGTTGCGTGAGTTCAACTCACGGAGTTGAACCTTCCTTTAGACAGAGCAGATTTGAAACCCTCTTTTTGTGGAATTTGCAAGTGGACATTTCAAGCGCTTTGGGGCCAACTATAGAAAATTAAATATCTTCGTATACAAACTAGAGAGAATCATTCTCAGAAACCACTTTGTGATGTGTTCGTTCCACTCACAGAGTTTAACCTTTCTTTTCATAGAACAGTTTGGAAACAGTCTGTTTGTAAAGTCTCCAAGTGGATATTTGGAGCTCTTTGAGGATTTCGTTGGAAACGGGATTTCTTCATCTAATGCTAGACAGAAGAATTCTCAGTAACTTCTTTGGGTTGCCGTGTGTTCAACTCACAGAGTTGAACCTTCCTTTAGACAGATCACATTTGAAACCCTCTTTTTGTGGAATTTGCAAGTGGACATTTCAAGCGCTTTGGGGCCAAAGGTAGAAAAGGAAATATCTTCGTATAAAAACTACAGAGAATCATTCTCAGAAACCACTTTGTGATGTGTGCACTCCATTCACAGAGTTTAACCTTTCTTTACGTAGAACAGTGTGGAAACACTCTGTTTGTAAAGTCTGCAAGTGGATATTTGGACCTCTTTGAGGATTTCGTTGGAAACGGGATTTCTTCATCTAATGCTAGACAGAAGAATTCTCAGTAACTTCTTTGGGTTGCGTGTGTTCAACTCACAGAGTTGAACCTTCCATTAGACAGATCACATTTGAAACCCTCTTTTTGTGGAACTTGCAAGTGGACATTTCAAGTGCTTTGGGGCCAACGGTAGAAAAGGAAATATCTTCGTATAAAAACTAGAGAAAATCATTCTCAGAAAGCACTTTTTGATGTGTGCGTTCCACTCACCGAGTTTAACCTTTCTTTTCATAGAACAGTTTGGAAACACTCCGTTCGTAAAGTCTACAACTGTATATTAGGACCTCTTTGAGGATTTCGTTGGAAACGGGATTTCTTCATCTAATGCTACACAGAAGAATTCTCAGTAACTTCTATTGGTTGCGTGTGTTCAACTCACCGTGTTGAACCTTCCTTTAGACAGAGCAGATTTGAAACCCTCTTTTTGTGGAATTTGCAAGTGGACATTTCAAGTGCTTATGGGCCAATGGCAGAAAAGGAAATATCTTCGTATAAAAACTAGAGAGAATCATTCTCAGAAAACACTTTGTGATGTGTTCGGTCCTCTCACAGAGTTTAACTTTTCTTTTCATAGAACAGTTTGGAAACACTCTGTTTGTAAAGTCCGCAAGTGGATATTTGGACCTCGTTGAGGATTTCGTTTTAAACGGGAATTTTTCATCTAAGGCTAGACAGAAGAATTCTCAGTAACTTCTTTGTGTTGCGTGTGTTCAACTCACGGAGTTGAACCTTCCTTTAGACAGAGCAGATTTGAAACCCTCTTTTTGTGGAATTTCCAAGTGGACATTTCAAGCGCTTTGGGGCCAACTGTAGAAAAGGAAATATCTTCGTATAAAAACTAGAGAGAATCATTCTCAGAAACCACTTTGTGATGTGTGCGTTCCACTCACCGAGTTTAACCTTTCTTTTCATAGAACAGTTTGGAAACACTCTGTGTGTAATGTCTGTAAGTGGATATTTGGACCTCTTTGAGGATTTCGTTGGAAACGGGATTTCTTCATCTAATGCTAGACAGAAGAATTCTCAGTAACATCTTTGGGTTGCGTGTGTTCAACTCACAGAGGTGAACCTTCCTTTAGACAGAGCAGATTTGAAACCCTCTTTTTGTGGAATTTGCAAGTGGACATTTCATGCGATTTGGGGCCAACGGTAGAAAAGGAAATATCTTCGTATAAAAACTACAGAGAATCATTCTCAGAAACCACTTTGTGATGTGTGCGTTCCATTCACAGAGCTTAACCTTTCTTTACATAGAACAGTGTGGAAACACTCTGTTTGTGAAGTATGCAAGTGGATATTTGGACCTCTTTGAGGATTTCGTTGGAAACGGGATTTCTCCATCTAATGCTAGACAGAAGAATTCTCAGTAACTTCTTTGGGTTGCGTGTGTTCAACTCACAGAGTTCAACCTTCCATTAGACAGATCACATTTGAAACCCTCTTTTTGTGGAATTTGCAAGTGGACATTTCAAGTGCTTTGGGGCCAACGGTAGAAAAGGAAATATCTTCGTATAAAAACTAGAGAAAATCATTCTCAGAAGGCACTTTTTGATGTGTGCGTTCCACTCACAGAGTTTAACCTTTCTTTTCATAGAACACTTTGGAAACACTCCGTTCGTAAAGTCTCCAATTGTATATTAGGACCTCTTTGAGGATTTCGTTGGAAACGGGATTTCTTCATCTAATGCTAGACAGAAGAATTCTCAGTAACTTCTTTGCGTTGCGTGAGTTCAACTCACGGAGTTGAACCTTCCTTTAGACAGAGCAGATTTGAAACCCTCTTTTTGTGGAATTTGCAAGTGGACAGTTCCAGCGCTTTGGGGCCAACGGTAGAAAAGGAAATTTCTTCGTATAAAAACTAGAGAGAATCATTCTCAGAAACCGCTTTGTGATGTGTGCGTTCCACTCACAGAGTGAAACCTTTCTTTTCATAGAACAGTTTGGAAACACTCTGTTTGTAAAGTCTGCAAGTGGATATTTGGACCTCTTTGAGGATTTCGTTGGAAACGGGATTTCTTCATCTAATGCTAGCCAGAAGAATTCTCAGTAACTTCTTTGGGTTGCGTGTGTTCATTTCCCAGAGTTGAACCTTCCTTTAGACAGAGCAGATTAGAAACCCTCTTTTTGTGGAATTTGCAAGTGGACATTTCAAGCGCTTTGGTGCCCACGGTACAAAAGGAAATATCTTCGTATAAAAACTAGAGAGAATCATTCCCAGAAACCACTTTGTGATGTGTGCGTTCCACTCACAGAGTTTAGCCTTTCTTTTCATAGAGCAGTTTGGAAACACTCTGTTTGTAAAGTCTGCTAGTGGATATTTGGTCCTCTTTGAGGATTTCGTTGGAGACGGGATTTTTTCATCTAATGCTAGACAGAAGAATTCTCAGTAACTTCTTTGGGTTGCGTGTGTTCAACTCACAGAGTTGAACCTTCCTTTAGACAGAGCAGATTGGAAACCCTCTTTTTGTGGAATTTGCAAGTGGACATTTCAAGCGCTTTGGTGCCCACGGTACAAAAGGAAATATCTTCGTATAAAAACTAGAGAGAATCATTCCCAGAAACCACTTTGTGATCTGTGCGTTCCACTCACAGAGTTTAACCTTTCTTTTCATAGAACAGTTTGTAAACAGTCTGTTTGTAAAGTCTGCAAGTGGATATTTGGACCTCTTTGAGGATTTCGTTGGAAACGGGATTTCTTCATCTATTGCTAGACAGAAGAATTCTCAGTAACTTCTCTGGGTTGCGTGTGTTCAACTCACAGAGTTGAGCCTTCCTTTAGACAGAGCAGATTTGAAACCCTCTTTTTGTGGAATTTGCAAGTGGACATTTCCAGCACTTTGGGGCCAACGGTAGAAAAGGAAATATCTTCGTATAAAAACTAGAGAGAATCATTCTCAGAAACCGCTTTGTGATGTGTGCGTTCCACTCACAGAGTGAAACCTTTCTTTTCATAGAACAGTTTGGAAACACTCTGTTTGTAAAGTCTGCAAGTGGATATTTGGACCTCTTTGAGGATTTCGTTGGAAACGGGATTTCTTCATCTAATGCTAGACAGAAGAATTCTCAGTAACTTCTTTGGGTTGCGTGTGTTCAACTCACAGAGTTGAACCTTCCTTTAGACAGAGCAGATTTGAAACCCTCTTTTTGTGGAATTTGCAAGTGGACATTTCAAGCGCTTTGGTGCCCACGGTAAAAAAGGAAATATCTTCGTATAAAAACTAGAGAGAATCATTCCCAGAAACCACTTTGTGATGTGTGCGTTCCACTCACAGAGTTTAGCCTTTCTTTTCATAGAACAGTTTGGAAACACTCTGTTTGTAAAGTCTGCAAGTGGATATTTGGACCTCTTTGAGGATTTCGTTGGAAACGGGATTTTTTCATCTAATGCTAGACAGAAGAATTCTCAGTAACTTCTTTGTGTTGCGTGTGTTCAACTCACAGAGTTGAGCCTTCCTTTAGACAGAGCAGATTGGAAACTCTCTTTTTGTGGAATTTGCAAGTGGACATTTCAAGCGCTTTGGCGCCCACGGTAGAAAAGGAAATATCTTCGTATAAAAACTAGAGAGAATCATTCTCACGAACCTCTTTGTGATGTGTGCGTTACACTCACAGAGTGTAACCTTTCTTTTCATAGAACAGTTTGGAAACACTCTGTTTGTAAAGTCTGCAAGTGGATATTTGGACCTCTTTGAGGATTTCGTTGGAAACGGGATTTCTTCATCTAATGCTAGCCAGAAGAATTCTCAGTAACTTCTTTGGGTTGCGTGTGTTCAACTCCCAGAGTTGAACCTTCCTTTAGACAGAGCAGATTTGAAACCCTCTTTTTGTGGAATTTGCAAGTGGACATTTCAAGCGCTTTGGTGCCCACGGTACAAAAGGAAATATCTTCGTATAAAAACTAGAGAGAATCATTCCCAGAAACCACTTTGTGATGTGTGCGTTCCACTCACAGAGTTTAGCCTTTCTTTTCATAGAACAGTTTGGAAACACTCTGTTTGTAAAGTCTGCTAGTGGATATTTGGTCCTCTTTGAGGATTTCGTTGGAGACGGGATTTTTTCATCTAATGCTAGACAGAAGAATTCTCAGTAACTTCTTTGGGTTGCGTGTGTTCAACTCACAGAGTTGAACCTTCCTTTAGACAGAGCAGATTTGAAACCCTCTTTTTGTGGAATTTGCAAGTGGACATTTCATGCGCTTTGGGGCCAATGGCAGAAATGGAAAGATATTCGTATACAAACTAGAGAGAATCATTCTCAGAAACCACTTTGTGATGTGTTCTATCCACTCACAGAGTTTAACCTTTGTTTTCATAGAACAGTTTGGAAACAGTCTGTTTGTAAAGTCTGCAAGTGGATATTTGGAGCTCTTTGAGGATTTCGTTGGTAACGGGATTTCTTCATCTAATGCTAGACAGAAGAATTCTCAGTAACTTCTTTGTGTTGCGTGTGTTCAACTCACATAGTTGAACCTTCCTTTAGACAGAGCAGATTTGAAACCCTCTTTTTGTTGAATTTGCCAGTGGACATTTCATGCGCTTTGGGGCCAACGGTAGAAAAGGAAATATCTTCGTATAAAAACTAGAGAGAATCATTCTCAGAAACCACTTTGTGATGTGTGCATTCCACTCACCGAGTTTAACCTTTCTTTTCATAGAACAGTTTGGAAACACTCTGTTTGTAATGTCTGCAAGTGGATATTTGGACCTCTTTGAGGATTTCGTTGGAAACGGGATTTCTTCATCTAATGCTAGACAAAAGAATTCTCTGTAACTTCTTTTGTTGCGTGTGTTCAACTCATGGAGTTGAACCTTTCTTTAGACAGAGCGCACTTGAAACCCTCTTTTTTTTGGGATTTGCAAGTGGACATTTCAAGCGCTTTCAGGACAATGGCCGAAAAGGAAATATCTTCGTATAAAAACTAGAGAGAATCATTCTCAGAAACCGCTTTGTGATGTGTGCGTTCCACTCACAGAGTGAAACCTTTCTTTTCATAGAACAGTTTGGAAACACTCTGTTTGTAATGTCTGCAAGTGGATATTTGGACCTCTTTGAGGATTTCGTTGGAAACGGGATTTCTTCATCTAATGCTAGACAGAAGAATTCTCAGTAACTTCTTTGGGTTGCGTGTGTTCAACTCCCAGAGTTGAATCTTCCTTTAGACAGAGCAGATTTGAAACCCTCTTTTTGTGGAATTTGCAAGTGGACATTTCAAGCGCTTTGGTGCCCACGGTAGAGAAGGAAATATCTTCGTATAAAAACTAGAGAGAATCATTCTCAGAAACCGCTTTGTGATGTGTGCGTTCCACTCACAGAGTGAAACCTTTCTTTTCATAGAACAGTTTGGAAACACTCTGTTTGTAATGTCTGCAAGTGGATATTTGCACCTCTTTGAGGATTTCGTTGGAAACGGGATTTCTTCATCTAATGCTAGACAGAAGAATTCTCAGTAACTTCTTTGGGTTGCGTGTGTTCAACTCCCAGAGTTGAATCTTCCTTTAGACAGAGCAGATTTGAAACCCTCTTTTTGTGGAATTTGCAAGTGGACATTTCAAGCGCTTTGGTGCCCACGGTACAAAAGGAAATATCTTCGTATAAAAACTAGAGAGAATCATTCCCAGAAACCACTTTGTGATGTGTGCGTTCCAATCACAGAGTTTAACCTTTCTTTTCATAGAACAGTTTGGAAACACTCTGTTTGTAAAGTCTGCAAGTGGATATTTGGACCTCTTTGAGGATTTCGTTGGAAACGGGATTTCTTCATCTAAGGCTAGAAAGAAGAATTCTCAGTAACTTCTTTGGGTTGCGTGTGTTCAACTCCCAGAGTTGAACCTTCCTTTAGACAGAGCAGATTGGAAACCCTCTTTTTGTTGAATTTGCAACTGGACATTTCAAGCGCTTTGGTGCCCACGGTACAAAAGGAAATATCTTCGTATAAAAACTAGAGAGAATCATTCCCAGAAACCACTTTGTGATGTGTGCGTTCCACTCACAGAGTTTAACCTTTCTTTTCATAGAACAGTTTGGAAACACTCTGTTTGTAAAGTCTGCAAGTGGATATTTGGACCTCTTTGAGGATTTCGTTGGAAACGGGATTTTTTCATCTAATGCTAGACAGAAGAATTCTCAGTAACTTCTCTGGGTTGCGTGTGTTCAACTCACAGAGTTGAGCCTTCCTTTAGACAGAGCAGATTTGAAACCCTCTTTTTGTGGAATTTGCAAGTGGACATTTCGAGCACTTTGGGGCCAACGGTAGAAAAGGAAATATTTTCGTATAAAAACTAGAGAGAATCATTCTCAGAAACCGCTTTGTGATGTGTGCGTTCCACTCACAGAGTGAAACCTTTCTTTTCATAGAACAGTTTGGAAACACTCTGTTTGTAATGTCTGCAAGTGGATATTTGGACCTCTTTGAGGATTTCGTTGGAAACGGGATTTCTTCATCTAATGCTAGACAGAAGAATTCTCAGTAACTTCTTTGGGTTGCGTGTGTTCAACTCCCAGAGTTGAATCTTCCTTTAGACAGAGCAGATTTGAAACCCTCTTTTTGTGGAATTTGCAAGTGGACATTTCAAGCGCTTTGGTGCCCACGGTACAAAAGGAAATATCTTCGTATAAAAACTAGAGAGAATCATTCCCAGAAACCACTTTGTGATGTGTGCGTTCCACTCACAGAGTTTAACCTTTCTTTTCATAGAACAGTTTGGAAACACTCTGTTTGTAAAGTCTGCAAGTGGATATTTGGACCTCTTTGAGGATTTCGTTGGAAACGGGATTTCTTCATCTAAGGCTAGAAAGAAGAATTCTCAGTGACTTCTTTGGGTTGCGTGTGTTCAACTCCCAGAGTTGAACCTTCCTTTAGACAGAGCAGATTGGAAACCCTCTTTTTGTGGAATTTGCAAGTGGACATTTCAAGCGCTTTGGTGCCCACGGTACAAAAGGAAATATCTTCGTATAAAAACTAGAGAGAATCATTCCCAGAAACCACTTTGTGATGTGTGCGTTCCACTCACAGAGTTTAGCGTTTCTTTTCATAGAACAGTTTGGAAACACTCTGTTTGTAAAGTCTGCAAGTGGATATTTGGACCTCTTTGAGGATTTCGTTGGAAATGGGATTTCTTCATCTAATGCTAGACAGAAGAATTCTCAGTAACTTCTTTGGGTTGCGTGTGTTCAACTCACAGAGGTGAACCTTCCTTTAGACAGAGCAGATTTGAAACCCTCTTTTTGTGGAATTTGCAAGTGGACATTTCATGCGCTTTGGGGCCAATGGCAGAAAAGGAAAGATCTTCGTATACAAACTAGAGAGAATCATTCTCAGAAACCACTTTGTGATGTGTTCGTTCCACTCACAGAGTTTAACCTTTCTTTCCATAGAACAGTTTGGAAACAGTCTGTTTGTAAAGTCTGCAAGTGGATATTTGGAGCTCTTTGAGGATTTCGTTGGTAACGGGATTTCTTCATCTAATGCTAGACAGAAGAATTCTCAGTAACTTCTTTGGGTTGCGTGTGTTCAACTCACAGAGTTGAACCTTCCTTTAGACAGATCACATTTGAAACCCTCTTTTTGTGGAATTTGCAAGTGGACATTTCAAGCGCTTTGGGGCCAACGGTAGAAAAGGAAATATCTTCGTATAAAAACTACAGAGAATCATTCTCAGAAACCACTTTGTGATGTGTGCGTTCCATTCACAGAGCTTAACCTTTCTTTACATAGAACAGTGTGGAAACACTCTGTTTGTAAAGTCTGCAAGTGGATATTTGGACCTCTTTGAGGATTTCGTTGGAAACGGGATTTCTTCATCTAATGCTAGACAGAAGAATTCTCAGTAACTTCTTTGGGTTGCGTGTGTTCAACTCACAGAGTTCAACCTTCCATTAGACAGATCACATTTGAAACCCTCTTTTTGTGGAATTTGCAAGTGGACATTTCAAGTGCTTTGGGGCCAACGGTAGAAAAGGAAATATCTTCGTATAAAAACTAGAGAAAATCATTCTCAGAAGGCACTTTTTGATGTGTGCGTTCCACTCACCGAGTTTAACCTTTCTTTTCATAGAACACTTTGGAAACACTCCGTTCGTAAAGTCTCCAATTGTATATTAGGACCTCTTTGAGGATTTCGTTGGAAACGGGATTTCTTCATCTAATGCTAGACAGAAGAATCCTCAGTAACTTCTTTCGGTTGCGTTTGTTCAACTCACAGAGTTGAACCTTTCTTTAGACAGAGCAGGTTTGAAATCCTCTTTTTGTGGAATTTGCAAGTGGACATTTCATGCGCTTTGGGGCCAATGGCAGAAAAGGAAATATCTTCGTATAAAAACTAGAGAGAATCATTCTCAGAAACCACTTTGTGATGTGTTCGTTCCACTCACTGAGTTTAACCTTTCTTTTCATAGAACAGTGTGGACACACTCTGTTTGTAAAGTCTGCAAGTGGACATTTGGACCTCTTTGAGGATTTTGTTGGAAACGGGATTTCTTCATCTAATGCTAGACAGAAGAATTCTCAGTAACTTCTTTGGGTTGCGTGTGTTCAACTCACAGAGTTGAACCTTCCTTTAGACAGATCACATTTGAAACCCTCTTTTTGTGGTATTTGCAAGTGGACATTTCAAGCGCTTTGGGGCCAACGGTAGAAAAGGAAATATCTTCGTATAAAAACTACAGAGAATCATTCTCAGAAACCACTTTGTGATGTGTGCGTTCCATTCACAGAGCTTAACCTTTCTTTACGTAGAACAGTTTGGAAACAGTCTGTTTGTAAAGTCTGCAAGTGGATATTTGGAGCTCTTTGAGGATTTCGTTGGAAACGGGATTTCTTCATCTAATGCTAGACAGAAGAATTCTCAGTAACTTCTTTGGGTTGCGTGTGTTCAACTCACAGAGTTGAACCTTCCATTAGACAGATCACATTTGAAACCCTCATTTTGTGGAATTTGCAAGTGGACATTACAAGTGCTTTGGGGCCAACGGTAGAAAAGGAAATATCTTCGTATAAAAACTAGAGAAAATCATTCTCAGAAAGCACTTTTTGATGTGTGCATTCCACTCACCGAGTTTAACCTTTCTTTTCATAGAACAGTTTGGAAACACTCCGTTCGTAAAGTCTACAAGTGTATATTAGGACCTCTTTGAGGATTTCGTTGGAAACGGGATTTCTTCATCTAATGCTAGACAGAAGAATCCTCAGTAACTTCTTTCGGTTGCGTTTGTTCAACTCACAGAGTTGAACCTTTCTTTAGACAGAGCAGGTTTGAAATCCTCTTTTTGTGGAATTTGCAAGTGGACATTTCATGCGCTTTGGGGCCAATGGCAGAAAAGGAAATATCTTCGTATAAAAACTAGAGAGAATCATTCTCAGAAACCACTTTGTGATGTGTTCGTTCCACTCACTGAGTTTAACCTTTCTTTTCATAGAACAGTGTGGACACACTCTGTTTGTAAAGTCTGCAAGTGGACATTTGGACCTCTTTGAGGATTTTGTTGGAAACGGGATTTCTTCATCTAATGCTAGACAGAAGAATTCTCAGTAACTTCTTTGGGTTGCGTGTGTTCAACTCACAGAGGTGAACCTTCCTTTAGACAGAGCAGGTTTGAAACCCTCTTTTTGTGGAATTTGCAAGTGGACATTTCATGCGCTTTGGGGCCAAAGGCAGAAAAGGAAAGATCTTCGTATACAAACTAGAGAGAATCATTCTCAGAAACCACTTTGTGATGTGTTCGTTCCACTCACAGAGTTTAACCTTTCTTTTCATAGAACAGTTTGGAAACAGTCTGTTTGTAAAGTCTGCAAGTGGATATTTGGAGCTCTTTGAGGATTTCTTTGGTAACGGGATTTCTTCATCTAATGCTAGACAGAAGAATTCTCAGTAACTTCTTTGGGTTGCGTGTGTTCAACTCACAGAGTTGAACCTTCCTTTAGACAGATCACATTTGAAACCCTCTTTTTGTGGTATTTGCAAGTGGACATTTCAAGCGCTTTGGGGCCAACGGTAGAAAAGGAAATATCTTCGTATAAAAACTACAGAGAATCATTCTCAGAAACCACTTTGTGATGTGTGCGTTCCATTCACAGAGCTTAACCTTTCTTTACATAGAACAGTTTGGAAACAGTCTGTTTGTAAAGTCTGCAAGTGGATATTTGGAGCTCTTTGAGGATTTCGTTGGAAACGGGATTTCTTCATCTAATGCTAGACAGAAGAATTCTCAGTAACTTCTTTGGGTTGCGTGTGTTCAACTCACAGAGTTGAACCTTCCATTAGACAGATCACATTTGAAACCCTCATTTTGTGGAATTTGCAAGTGGACATTACAAGTGCTTTGGGGCCAACGGTAGAAAAGGAAATATCTTCGTATAAAAACTAGAGAAAATCATTCTCAGAAAGCACTTTTTGATGTGTGCATTCCACTCACCGAGTTTAACCTTTCTTTTCATAGAACAGTTTGGAAACACTCCGTTCGTAAAGTCTACAAGTGTATATTAGGACCTCTTTGAGGATTTCGTTGGAAACGGGATTTCTTCATCTAATGCTAGACAGAAGAATCCTCAGTAACTTCTTTCGGTTGCGTTTGTTCAACTCACAGAGTTGAACCTTTCTTTAGACAGAGCAGATTTGAAACACTCTTTTTGTGGAATTTACAAGTGGACATTTCAAGCGCTTTAGGGCCAACGGCAGAAAAGGAAATATCTTCGTATAAAAACTAGAGAGAATCATTCTCAGAAACCACTTTGTGATGTGTTCGTTCCACTCACTGAGTTTAACCTTTCTTTTCATAGAACAGTGTGGACACACTCTGTTTGTAAAGTCTGCAAGTGGATATTTGCACCTCTTTGAGGATTTCGTTGGAAACGGGATTTCTTCATCTAATGCTAGTCAGAAGAATTCTCAGTAACTTCTTTGGGTTGCGTGTGTTCAACTCACAGAGTTGAACCTTCCTTTAGACAGAGCAGATTTGAAACCCTCTTTTTGTGGAATTTGCAAGTGGACATTTCAAGTGCTTATGGGCCAATGGCAGAAAAGGAAATATCTTCGTATAAAAACTAGAGAGAATCATTCTCAGAAAACACTTTGTGATGTGTTCGTTCCTCTCACAGAGTTTAACTTTTCTTTTCATAGAACAGTTTGGAAACACTCTGTTTGAAAAGTCTGCAAGTGGACATTTGGACATTTTGAGGATTTCGTTGGAAACGGGATTTCTTCATCTAATGTTAGACAGAAGAATTCTCAGTAACTTCTTTCGGTTGCGTGTGTTCAACTCACAGAGTTGAACCTTCCTTTAGACAGAGCAGGTTTGAAACCCTCTTTTTGTGGAATTTGCAAGTGGACATTTCAAGCGCTTTGGGGCCAACGGTAGAAAAGGAAATATCTTCGTATACAAACTAGAGAGAATCATTCTCAGAAACCGCTTTGTGATGTGTGCATCCCACTCACAGAGTTTAACCTTTCTTTTCAGAGAACAGTTTGGAAACAGTCTGTTTGTAAAGTCTGCAAGTGGATATTTGGACCTCTTTGAGGATTTCGTTTTAAACGGGAATTTTTCATCTAATGCTAGACAGAAGAATTCTCAGTAACTTCTTTGCGTTGCGTGAGTTCAACTCACGGAGTTGAACCTTCCTTTAGACAGAGCAGATTTGAAACCCTCTTTTTGTGGAATTTGCAAGTGGACATTTCAAGCGCTTTGGGGCCAACTATAGAAAATTAAATATCTTCGTATACAAACTAGAGAGAATCATTCTCAGAAACCACTTTGTGATGTGTTCGTTCCACTCACAGAGTTTAACCTTTCTTTTCATAGAACAGTTTGGAAACAGTCTGTTTGTAAAGTCTCCAAGTGGATATTTGGAGCTCTTTGAGGATTTCGTTGGAAACGGGATTTCTTCATCTAATGCTAGACAGAAGAATTCTCAGTAACTTCTTTGGGTTGCCGTGTGTTCAACTCACAGAGTTGAACCTTCCTTTAGACAGATCACATTTGAAACCCTCTTTTTGTGGAATTTGCAAGTGGACATTTCAAGCGCTTTGGGGCCAAAGGTAGAAAAGGAAATATCTTCGTATAAAAACTACAGAGAATCATTCTCAGAAACCACTTTGTGATGTGTGCACTCCATTCACAGAGTTTAACCTTTCTTTACGTAGAACAGTGTGGAAACACTCTGTTTGTAAAGTCTGCAAGTGGATATTTGGACCTCTTTGAGGATTTCGTTGGAAACGGGATTTCTTCATCTAATGCTAGACAGAAGAATTCTCAGTAACTTCTTTGGGTTGCGTGTGTTCAACTCCCAGAGTTGAATCTTCCTTTAGACAGAGCAGATTTGAAACCCTCTTTTTGTGGAATTTGCAAGTGGACATTTCAAGCGCTTTGGTGCCCACGGTACAAAAGGAAATATCTTCGTATAAAAACTAGAGAGAATCATTCCCAGAAACCACTTTGTGATGTGTGCGTTCCACTCACAGAGTTTAACCTTTCTTTTCATAGAACAGTTTGGAAACACTCTGTTTGTAAAGTCTGCAAGTGGATATTTGGACCTCTTTGAGGATTTCGTTGGAAACGGGATTTCTTCATCTAAGGCTAGAAAGAAGAATTCTCAGTAACTTCTTTGGGTTGCGTGTGTTCAACTCCCAGAGTTGAACCTTCCTTTAGACAGAGCAGATTGGAAACCCTCTTTTTGTGGAATTTGCAAGTGGACATTTCAAGCGCTTTGGTGCCCACGGTACAAAAGGAAATATCTTCGTATAAAAACTAGAGAGAATCATTCCCAGAAACCACTTTGTGATGTGTGCGTTCCACTCACAGAGTTTAGCGTTTCTTTTCATAGAACAGTTTGGAAACACTCTGTTTGTAAAGTCTGCAAGTGGATATTTGGACCTCTTTGAGGATTTCGTTGGAAATGGGATTTCTTCATCTAATGCTAGACAGAAGAATTCTCAGTAACTTCTTTGGGTTGCGTGTGTTCAACTCACAGAGGTGAACCTTCCTTTAGACAGAGCAGATTTGAAACCCTCTTTTTGTGGAATTTGCAAGTGGACATTTCATGCGCTTTGGGGCCAATGGCAGAAAAGGAAAGATCTTCGTATACAAACTAGAGAGAATCATTCTCAGAAACCACTTTGTGATGTGTTCGTTCCACTCACAGAGTTTAACCTTTCTTTCCATAGAACAGTTTGGAAACAGTCTGTTTGTAAAGTCTGCAAGTGGATATTTGGAGCTCTTTGAGGATTTCGTTGGTAACGGGATTTCTTCATCTAATGCTAGACAGAAGAATTCTCAGTAACTTCTTTGGGTTGCGTGTGTTCAACTCACAGAGTTGAACCTTCCTTTAGACAGATCACATTTGAAACCCTCTTTTTGTGGAATTTGTAAGTGGACATTTCAAGCGCTTTGGGGCCAACGGTAGAAAAGGAAATATCTTCGTATAAAAACTACAGAGAATCATTCTCAGAAACCACTTTGTGATGTGTGCGTTCCATTCACAGAGCTTAACCTTTCTTTACATAGAACAGTGTGGAAACACTCTGTTTGTAAAGTCTGCAAGTGGATATTTGGACCTCTTTGAGGATTTCGTTGGAAACGGGATTTCTTCATCTAATGCTAGACAGAAGAATTCTCAGTAACTTCTTTGGGTTGCGTGTGTTCAACTCACAGAGTTCAACCTTCCATTAGACAGATCACATTTGAAACCCTCTTTTTGTGGAATTTGCAAGTGGACATTTCAAGTGCTTTGGGGCCAACGGTAGAAAAGGAAATATCTTCGTATAAAAACTAGAGAAAATCATTCTCAGAAGGCACTTTTTGATGTGTGCGTTCCACTCACCGAGTTTAACCTTTCTTTTCATAGAACACTTTGGAAACACTCCGTTCGTAAAGTCTCCAATTGTATATTAGGACCTCTTTGAGGATTTCGTTGGAAACGGGATTTCTTCATCTAATGCTAGACAGAAGAATCCTCAGTAACTTCTTTCGGTTGCGTTTGTTCAACTCACAGAGTTGAACCTTTCTTTAGACAGAGCAGGTTTGAAATCCTCTTTTTGTGGAATTTGCAAGTGGACATTTCATGCGCTTTGGGGCCAATGGCAGAAAAGGAAATATCTTCGTATAAAAACTAGAGAGAATCATTCTCAGAAACCACTTTGTGATGTGTTCGTTCCACTCACTGAGTTTAACCTTTCTTTTCATAGAACAGTGTGGACACACTCTGTTTGTAAAGTCTGCAAGTGGACATTTGGACCTCTTTGAGGATTTTGTTGGAAACGGGATTTCTTCATCTAATGCTAGACAGAAGAATTCTCAGTAACTTCTTTGGGTTGCGTGTGTTCAACTCACAGAGTTGAACCTTCCTTTAGACAGATCACATTTGAAACCCTCTTTTTGTGGTATTTGCAAGTGGACATTTCAAGCGCTTTGGGGCCAACGGTAGAAAAGGAAATATCTTCGTATAAAAACTACAGAGAATCATTCTCAGAAACCACTTTGTGATGTGTGCGTTCCATTCACAGAGCTTAACCTTTCTTTACGTAGAACAGTTTGGAAACAGTCTGTTTGTAAAGTCTGCAAGTGGATATTTGGAGCTCTTTGAGGATTTCGTTGGAAACGGGATTTCTTCATCTAATGCTAGACAGAAGAATTCTCAGTAACTTCTTTGGGTTGCGTGTGTTCAACTCACAGAGTTGAACCTTCCATTAGACAGATCACATTTGAAACCCTCATTTTGTGGAATTTGCAAGTGGACATTACAAGTGCTTTGGGGCCAACGGTAGAAAAGGAAATATCTTCGTATAAAAACTAGAGAAAATCATTCTCAGAAAGCACTTTTTGATGTGTGCATTCCACTCACCGAGTTTAACCTTTCTTTTCATAGAACAGTTTGGAAACACTCCGTTCGTAAAGTCTACAAGTGTATATTAGGACCTCTTTGAGGATTTCGTTGGAAACGGGATTTCTTCATCTAATGCTAGACAGAAGAATCCTCAGTAACTTCTTTCGGTTGCGTTTGTTCAACTCACAGAGTTGAACCTTTCTTTAGACAGAGCAGGTTTGAAATCCTCTTTTTGTGGAATTTGCAAGTGGACATTTCATGCGCTTTGGGGCCAATGGCAGAAAAGGAAATATCTTCGTATAAAAACTAGAGAGAATCATTCTCAGAAACCACTTTGTGATGTGTTCGTTCCACTCACTGAGTTTAACCTTTCTTTTCATAGAACAGTGTGGACACACTCTGTTTGTAAAGTCTGCAAGTGGACATTTGGACCTCTTTGAGGATTTTGTTGGAAACGGGATTTCTTCATCTAATGCTAGACAGAAGAATTCTCAGTAACTTCTTTGGGTTGCGTGTGTTCAACTCACAGAGGTGAACCTTCCTTTAGACAGAGCAGGTTTGAAACCCTCTTTTTGTGGAATTTGCAAGTGGACATTTCATGCGCTTTGGGGCCAAAGGCAGAAAAGGAAAGATCTTCGTATACAAACTAGAGAGAATCATTCTCAGAAACCACTTTGTGATGTGTTCGTTCCACTCACAGAGTTTAACCTTTCTTTTCATAGAACAGTTTGGAAACAGTCTGTTTGTAAAGTCTGCAAGTGGATATTTGGAGCTCTTTGAGGATTTCTTTGGTAACGGGATTTCTTCATCTAATGCTAGACAGAAGAATTCTCAGTAACTTCTTTGGGTTGCGTGTGTTCAACTCACAGAGTTGAACCTTCCTTTAGACAGATCACATTTGAAACCCTCTTTTTGTGGTATTTGCAAGTGGACATTTCAAGCGCTTTGGGGCCAACGGTAGAAAAGGAAATATCTTCGTATAAAAACTACAGAGAATCATTC
The DNA here is from genome assembly GCF_029281585.2 of Gorilla gorilla gorilla. Taxonomy (NCBI): domain Eukaryota; kingdom Metazoa; phylum Chordata; class Mammalia; order Primates; family Hominidae; genus Gorilla; species Gorilla gorilla. The sequence goes on along the minus strand of NC_073231.2, from coordinate 77,438,322 downwards.
TCAGAAACCACTTTGTGATGTGTGCGTTCCATTCACAGAGCTTAACCTTTCTTTACATAGAACAGTTTGGAAACAGTCTGTTTGTAAAGTCTGCAAGTGGATATTTGGAGCTCTTTGAGGATTTCGTTGGAAACGGGATTTCTTCATCTAATGCTAGACAGAAGAATTCTCAGTAACTTCTTTGGGTTGCGTGTGTTCAACTCACAGAGTTGAACCTTCCATTAGACAGATCACATTTGAAACCCTCATTTTGTGGAATTTGCAAGTGGACATTACAAGTGCTTTGGGGCCAACGGTAGAAAAGGAAATATCTTCGTATAAAAACTAGAGAAAATCATTCTCAGAAAGCACTTTTTGATGTGTGCATTCCACTCACCGAGTTTAACCTTTCTTTTCATAGAACAGTTTGGAAACACTCCGTTCGTAAAGTCTACAAGTGTATATTAGGACCTCTTTGAGGATTTCGTTGGAAACGGGATTTCTTCATCTAATGCTAGACAGAAGAATCCTCAGTAACTTCTTTCGGTTGCGTTTGTTCAACTCACAGAGTTGAACCTTTCTTTAGACAGAGCAGATTTGAAACACTCTTTTTGTGGAATTTACAAGTGGACATTTCAAGCGCTTTAGGGCCAACGGCAGAAAAGGAAATATCTTCGTATAAAAACTAGAGAGAATCATTCTCAGAAACCACTTTGTGATGTGTTCGTTCCACTCACTGAGTTTAACCTTTCTTTTCATAGAACAGTGTGGACACACTCTGTTTGTAAAGTCTGCAAGTGGATATTTGCACCTCTTTGAGGATTTCGTTGGAAACGGGATTTCTTCATCTAATGCTAGTCAGAAGAATTCTCAGTAACTTCTTTGGGTTGCGTGTGTTCAACTCACAGAGTTGAACCTTCCTTTAGACAGAGCAGATTTGAAACCCTCTTTTTGTGGAATTTGCAAGTGGACATTTCAAGTGCTTATGGGCCAATGGCAGAAAAGGAAATATCTTCGTATAAAAACTAGAGAGAATCATTCTCAGAAAACACTTTGTGATGTGTTCGTTCCTCTCACAGAGTTTAACTTTTCTTTTCATAGAACAGTTTGGAAACACTCTGTTTGAAAAGTCTGCAAGTGGACATTTGGACATTTTGAGGATTTCGTTGGAAACGGGATTTCTTCATCTAATGTTAGACAGAAGAATTCTCAGTAACTTCTTTCGGTTGCGTGTGTTCAACTCACAGAGTTGAACCTTCCTTTAGACAGAGCAGGTTTGAAACCCTCTTTTTGTGGAATTTGCAAGTGGACATTTCAAGCGCTTTGGGGCCAACGGTAGAAAAGGAAATATCTTCGTATACAAACTAGAGAGAATCATTCTCAGAAACCGCTTTGTGATGTGTGCATCCCACTCACAGAGTTTAACCTTTCTTTTCAGAGAACAGTTTGGAAACAGTCTGTTTGTAAAGTCTGCAAGTGGATATTTGGACCTCTTTGAGGATTTCGTTTTAAACGGGAATTTTTCATCTAATGCTAGACAGAAGAATTCTCAGTAACTTCTTTGCGTTGCGTGAGTTCAACTCACGGAGTTGAACCTTCCTTTAGACAGAGCAGATTTGAAACCCTCTTTTTGTGGAATTTGCAAGTGGACATTTCAAGCGCTTTGGGGCCAACTATAGAAAATTAAATATCTTCGTATACAAACTAGAGAGAATCATTCTCAGAAACCACTTTGTGATGTGTTCGTTCCACTCACAGAGTTTAACCTTTCTTTTCATAGAACAGTTTGGAAACAGTCTGTTTGTAAAGTCTCCAAGTGGATATTTGGAGCTCTTTGAGGATTTCGTTGGAAACGGGATTTCTTCATCTAATGCTAGACAGAAGAATTCTCAGTAACTTCTTTGGGTTGCCGTGTGTTCAACTCACAGAGTTGAACCTTCCTTTAGACAGATCACATTTGAAACCCTCTTTTTGTGGAATTTGCAAGTGGACATTTCAAGCGCTTTGGGGCCAAAGGTAGAAAAGGAAATATCTTCGTATAAAAACTACAGAGAATCATTCTCAGAAACCACTTTGTGATGTGTGCACTCCATTCACAGAGTTTAACCTTTCTTTACGTAGAACAGTGTGGAAACACTCTGTTTGTAAAGTCTGCAAGTGGATATTTGGACCTCTTTGAGGATTTCGTTGGAAACGGGATTTCTTCATCTAATGCTAGACAGAAGAATTCTCAGTAACTTCTTTGGGTTGCGTGTGTTCAACTCACAGAGTTGAACCTTCCATTAGACAGATCACATTTGAAACCCTCTTTTTGTGGAACTTGCAAGTGGACATTTCAAGTGCTTTGGGGCCAACGGTAGAAAAGGAAATATCTTCGTATAAAAACTAGAGAAAATCATTCTCAGAAAGCACTTTTTGATGTGTGCGTTCCACTCACCGAGTTTAACCTTTCTTTTCATAGAACAGTTTGGAAACACTCCGTTCGTAAAGTCTACAACTGTATATTAGGACCTCTTTGAGGATTTCGTTGGAAACGGGATTTCTTCATCTAATGCTACACAGAAGAATTCTCAGTAACTTCTATTGGTTGCGTGTGTTCAACTCAAAGAGTTGAACCTTCCTTTAGACAGAGCAGATTTGAAACCCTCTTTTTGTGGAATTTGCAAGTGGACATTTCAAGTGCTTATGGGCCAATGGCAGAAAAGGAAATATCTTCGTATAAAAACTAGAGAGAATCATTCTCAGAAAACACTTTGTGATGTGTTCGTTCCTCTCACAGAGTTTAACTTTTCTTTTCATAGAACAGTTTGGAAACACTCTGTTTGTAAAGTCCGCAAGTGGATATTTGGACCTCGTTGAGGATTTCGTTTTAAACGGGAATTTTTCATCTAAGGCTAGACAGAAGAATTCTCAGTAACTTCTTTGTGTTGCGTGTGTTCAACTCACGGAGTTGAACCTTCCTTTAGACAGAGCAGATTTGAAACCCTCTTTTTGTGGAATTTGCAAGTGGACATTTCAAGCGCTTTGGGGCCAACTGTAGAAAAGGAAATATCTTCGTATAAAAACTAGAGAGAATCATTCTCAGAAACCACTTTGTGATGTGTGCGTTCCACTCACCGAGTTTAACCTTTCTTTTCATAGAACAGTTTGGAAACACTCTGTGTGTAATGTCTGTAAGTGGATATTTGGACCTCTTTGAGGATTTCGTTGGAAACGGGATTTCTTCATCTAATGCTAGACAGAAGAATTCTCAGTAACATCTTTGGGTTGCGTGTGTTCAACTCACAGAGGTGAACCTTCCTTTAGACAGAGCAGATTTGAAACCCTCTTTTTGTGGAATTTGCAAGTGGACATTTCATGCGATTTGGGGCCAATGGCAGAAAAGGAAATATCTTCGTATAAAAACTAGAGAGAATCATTCTCAGAGACCACTTTGTGATGTGTTCGTTCCACTCACTGAGTTTAACCTTTCTTTTCATAGAACAGTGTGGACACACTCTGTTTGTAAAGTCTGCAAGTGGATATTTGGACCTCTTTGAGGATTTCGTTGGAAAAGGGATTTCTTCATCTAATGCTAGACAGAAGAATTCTCAGTAACTTCTTTGGGTTGCGTGTGTTCAACTCACAGAGTTTAACCTTCCTTTAGACAGAGCAGATTTGAAACCCTCTTGTTGTGGAATTTGCAAGTGGACATTTCAAACGCATTGGGGCCAACGGTAGAAAAGGAAATATCTTCGTATAAAAACTAGAGAGAATCTTTCTCAGAAACCACTTTGTGATGTGTGCGTTCCTCTCAGAGAGTTTAACTTTTCTTTTCATAGAACAGTTTGGAAACACTCTGTTTGTAAAGTCTGCAAGTGGACATTTGGACCTCTTTGAGGATTTCGTTGGAAATGGGATTTCTTCATCTAATGCTAGACAGAAGAATTCTCAGTAACTTCTTGGGTTGTGTGTGTTCAACTCACAGAGGTGAACCTTCCTTTAGACAGAGCAGATTTGAAACCCTCTTTTTGTGGAATTTGCAAGTGGACATTTCATGCGCTTTGGGGCCAATGGCAGAAAAGGAAAGATCTTCGTATACAAACTAGAGAGAATCATTCTCAGAAACCACTTTGTGATGTGTTCGTTCCACTCACAGAGTTTAACCTTTCTTTTCATAGAACAGTTTGGAAACAGTCTGTTTGTAAAGTCTGCAAGTGGATATTTGGAGCTCTTTGAGGATTTCGTTGGTAACGGGATTTCTTCATCTAATGCTAGACAGAAGAATTCTCAGTAACTTCTTTGGGTTGCGTGTGTTCAACTCCCAGAGTTGAATCTTCCTTTAGACAGAGCAGATTTGAAACCCTCTTTTTGTGGAATTTGCAAGTGGACATTTCAAGCGCTTTGGTGCCCACGGTAGAGAAGGAAATATCTTCGTATAAAAACTAGAGAGAATCATTCTCAGAAACCGCTTTGTGATGTGTGCGTTCCACTCACAGAGTGAAACCTTTCTTTTCATAGAACAGTTTGGAAACACTCTGTTTGTAATGTCTGCAAGTGGATATTTGCACCTCTTTGAGGATTTCGTTGGAAACGGGATTTCTTCATCTAATGCTAGACAGAAGAATTCTCAGTAACTTCTTTGGGTTGCGTGTGTTCAACTCCCAGAGTTGAATCTTCCTTTAGACAGAGCAGATTTGAAACCCTCTTTTTGTGGAATTTGCAAGTGGACATTTCAAGCGCTTTGGTGCCCACGGTACAAAAGGAAATATCTTCGTATAAAAACTAGAGAGAATCATTCCCAGAAACCACTTTGTGATGTGTGCGTTCCACTCACCGAGTTTAACCTTTCTTTTCATAGAACAGTTTGGAAACACTCTGTTTGTAAAGTCTGCAAGTGGATATTTGGACCTCTTTGAGGATTTCGTTGGAAACGGGATTTCTTCATCTAAGGCTAGAAAGAAGAATTCTCAGTAACTTCTTTGGGTTGCGTGTGTTCAACTCCCAGAGTTGAACCTTCCTTTAGACAGAGCAGATTGGAAACCCTCTTTTTGTTGAATTTGCAACTGGACATTTCAAGCGCTTTGGTGCCCACGGTACAAAAGGAAATATCTTCGTATAAAAACTAGAGAGAATCATTCCCAGAAACCACTTTGTGATGTGTGCGTTCCACTCACAGAGTTTAACCTTTCTTTTCATAGAACAGTTTGGAAACACTCTGTTTGTAAAGTCTGCAAGTGGATATTTGGACCTCTTTGAGGATTTCGTTGGAAACGGGATTTTTTCATCTAATGCTAGACAGAAGAATTCTCAGTAACTTCTTTGGGTTGCGTGTGTTCAACTCACAGAGTTGAGCCTTCCTTTAGACAGAGCAGATTTGAAACCCTCTTTTTGTGGAATTTGCAAGTGGACATTTCGAGCACTTTGGGGCCAACGGTAGAAAAGGAAATATTTTCGTATAAAAACTAGAGAGAATCATTCTCAGAAACCGCTTTGTGATGTGTGCGTTCCACTCACAGAGTGAAACCTTTCTTTTCATAGAACAGTTTGGAAACACTCTGTTTGTAATGTCTGCAAGTGGATATTTGGACCTCTTTGAGGATTTCGTTGGAAACGGGATTTCTTCATCTAATGCTAGACAGAAGAATTCTCAGTAACTTCTTTGGGTTGCGTGTGTTCAACTCCCAGAGTTGAATCTTCCTTTAGACAGAGCAGATTTGAAACCCTCTTTTTGTGGAATTTGCAAGTGGACATTTCAAGCGCTTTGGTGCCCACGGTACAAAAGGAAATATCTTCGTATAAAAACTAGAGAGAATCATTCCCAGAAACCACTTTGTGATGTGTGCGTTCCACTCACAGAGTTTAACCTTTCTTTTCATAGAACAGTTTGGAAACACTCTGTTTGTAAAGTCTGCAAGTGGATATTTGGACCTCTTTGAGGATTTCGTTGGAAACGGGATTTCTTCATCTAAGGCTAGAAAGAAGAATTCTCAGTAACTTCTTTGGGTTGCGTGTGTTCAACTCCCAGAGTTGAACCTTCCTTTAGACAGAGCAGATTGGAAACCCTCTTTTTGTGGAATTTGCAAGTGGACATTTCAAGCGCTTTGGTGCCCACGGTACAAAAGGAAATATCTTCGTATAAAAACTAGAGAGAATCATTCCCAGAAACCACTTTGTGATGTGTGCGTTCCACTCACAGAGTTTAGCGTTTCTTTTCATAGAACAGTTTGGAAACACTCTGTTTGTAAAGTCTGCAAGTGGATATTTGGACCTCTTTGAGGATTTCGTTGGAAATGGGATTTCTTCATCTAATGCTAGACAGAAGAATTCTCAGTAACTTCTTTGGGTTGCGTGTGTTCAACTCACAGAGGTGAACCTTCCTTTAGACAGAGCAGATTTGAAACCCTCTTTTTGTGGAATTTGCAAGTGGACATTTCATGCGCTTTGGGGCCAATGGCAGAAAAGGAAAGATCTTCGTATACAAACTAGAGAGAATCATTCTCAGAAACCACTTTGTGATGTGTTCGTTCCACTCACAGAGTTTAACCTTTCTTTCCATAGAACAGTTTGGAAACAGTCTGTTTGTAAAGTCTGCAAGTGGATATTTGGAGCTCTTTGAGGATTTCGTTGGTAACGGGATTTCTTCATCTAATGCTAGACAGAAGAATTCTCAGTAACTTCTTTGGGTTGCGTGTGTTCAACTCACAGAGTTGAACCTTCCTTTAGACAGATCACATTTGAAACCCTCTTTTTGTGGAATTTGCAAGTGGACATTTCAAGCGCTTTGGGGCCAACGGTAGAAAAGGAAATATCTTCGTATAAAAACTACAGAGAATCATTCTCAGAAACCACTTTGTGATGTGTGCGTTCCATTCACAGAGCTTAACCTTTCTTTACATAGAACAGTGTGGAAACACTCTGTTTGTAAAGTCTGCAAGTGGATATTTGGACCTCTTTGAGGATTTCGTTGGAAACGGGATTTCTTCATCTAATGCTAGACAGAAGAATTCTCAGTAACTTCTTTGGGTTGCGTGTGTTCAACTCACAGAGTTCAACCTTCCATTAGACAGATCACATTTGAAACCCTCTTTTTGTGGAATTTGCAAGTGGACATTTCAAGTGCTTTGGGGCCAACGGTAGAAAAGGAAATATCTTCGTATAAAAACTAGAGAAAATCATTCTCAGAAGGCACTTTTTGATGTGTGCGTTCCACTCACCGAGTTTAACCTTTCTTTTCATAGAACACTTTGGAAACACTCCGTTCGTAAAGTCTCCAATTGTATATTAGGACCTCTTTGAGGATTTCGTTGGAAACGGGATTTCTTCATCTAATGCTAGACAGAAGAATCCTCAGTAACTTCTTTCGGTTGCGTTTGTTCAACTCACAGAGTTGAACCTTTCTTTAGACAGAGCAGGTTTGAAATCCTCTTTTTGTGGAATTTGCAAGTGGACATTTCATGCGCTTTGGGGCCAATGGCAGAAAAGGAAATATCTTCGTATAAAAACTAGAGAGAATCATTCTCAGAAACCACTTTGTGATGTGTTCGTTCCACTCACTGAGTTTAACCTTTCTTTTCATAGAACAGTGTGGACACACTCTGTTTGTAAAGTCTGCAAGTGGACATTTGGACCTCTTTGAGGATTTTGTTGGAAACGGGATTTCTTCATCTAATGCTAGACAGAAGAATTCTCAGTAACTTCTTTGGGTTGCGTGTGTTCAACTCACAGAGGTGAACCTTCCTTTAGACAGAGCAGGTTTGAAACCCTCTTTTTGTGGAATTTGCAAGTGGACATTTCATGCGCTTTGGGGCCAAAGGCAGAAAAGGAAAGATCTTCGTATACAAACTAGAGAGAATCATTCTCAGAAACCACTTTGTGATGTGTTCGTTCCACTCACAGAGTTTAACCTTTCTTTTCATAGAACAGTTTGGAAACAGTCTGTTTGTAAAGTCTGCAAGTGGATATTTGGAGCTCTTTGAGGATTTCTTTGGTAACGGGATTTCTTCATCTAATGCTAGACAGAAGAATTCTCAGTAACTTCTTTGGGTTGCGTGTGTTCAACTCACAGAGTTGAACCTTCCTTTAGACAGATCACATTTGAAACCCTCTTTTTGTGGAATTTGCAAGTGGACATTTCAAGCGCTTTGGGGCCAAAGGTAGAAAAGGAAATATCTTCGTATAAAAACTACAGAGAATCATTCTCAGAAACCACTTTGTGATGTGTGCGTTCCATTCACAGAGCTTAACCTTTCTTTACGTAGAACAGTTTGGAAACAGTCTGTTTGTAAAGTCTGCAAGTGGATATTTGGAGCTCTTTGAGGATTTCGTTGGAAACGGGATTTCTTCATCTAATGCTAGACAGAAGAATTCTCAGTAACTTCTTTGGGTTGCGTGTGTTCAACTCACAGAGTTGAACCTTCCATTAGACAGATCACATTTGAAACCCTCTTTTTGTGGAACTTGCAAGTGGACATTTCAAGTGCTTTGGGGCCAACGGTAGAAAAGGAAATATCTTCGTATAAAAACTAGAGAAAATCATTCTCAGAAAGCACTTTTTGATGTGTGCGTTCCACTCACCGAGTTTAACCTTTCTTTTCATAGAACAGTTTGGAAACACTCCGTTCGTAAAGTCTACAACTGTATATTAGGACCTCTTTGAGGATTTCGTTGGAAACGGGATTTCTTCATCTAATGCTACACAGAAGAATTCTCAGTAACTTCTATTGGTTGCGTGTGTTCAACTCAAAGAGTTGAACCTTCCTTTAGACAGAGCAGATTTGAAACCCTCTTTTTGTGGAATTTGCAAGTGGACATTTCAAGTGCTTATGGGCCAATGGCAGAAAAGGAAATATCTTCGTATAAAAACTAGAGAGAATCATTCTCAGAAAACACTTTGTGATGTGTTCGTTCCTCTCACAGAGTTTAACTTTTCTTTTCATAGAACAGTTTGGAAACACTCTGTTTGTAAAGTCCGCAAGTGGATATTTGGACCTCGTTGAGGATTTCGTTTTAAACGGGAATTTTTCATCTAAGGCTAGACAGAAGAATTCTCAGTAACTTCTTTGTGTTGCGTGTGTTCAACTCACGGAGTTGAACCTTCCTTTAGACAGAGCAGATTTGAAACCCTCTTTTTGTGGAATTTGCAAGTGGACATTTCAAGCGCTTTGGGGCCAACTGTAGAAAAGGAAATATCTTCGTATAAAAACTAGAGAGAATCATTCTCAGAAACCACTTTGTGATGTGTGCGTTCCACTCACCGAGTTTAACCTTTCTTTTCATAGAACAGTTTGGAAACACTCTGTGTGTAATGTCTGTAAGTGGATATTTGGACCTCTTTGAGGATTTCGTTGGAAACGGGATTTCTTCATCTAATGCTAGACAGAAGAATTCTCAGTAACATCTTTGGGTTGCGTGTGTTCAACTCACAGAGGTGAACCTTCCTTTAGACAGAGCAGATTTGAAACCCTCTTTTTGTGGAATTTGCAAGTGGACATTTCATGCGATTTGGGGCCAATGGCAGAAAAGGAAATATCTTCGTATAAAAACTAGAGAGAATCATTCTCAGAGACCACTTTGTGATGTGTTCGTTCCACTCACTGAGTTTAACCTTTCTTTTCATAGAACAGTGTGGACACACTCTGTTTGTAAAGTCTGCAAGTGGATATTTGGACCTCTTTGAGGATTTCGTTGGAAAAGGGATTTCTTCATCTAATGCTAGACAGAAGAATTCTCAGTAACTTCTTTGGGTTGCGTGTGTTCAACTCACAGAGTTTAACCTTCCTTTAGACAGAGCAGATTTGAAACCCTCTTGTTGTGGAATTTGCAAGTGGACATTTCAAACGCATTGGGGCCAACGGTAGAAAAGGAAATATCTTCGTATAAAAACTAGAGAGAATCTTTCTCAGAAACCACTTTGTGATGTGTGCGTTCCTCTCAGAGAGTTTAACTTTTCTTTTCATAGAACAGTTTGGAAACACTCTGTTTGTAAAGTCTGCAAGTGGACATTTGGACCTCTTTGAGGATTTCGTTGGAAATGGGATTTCTTCATCTAATGCTAGACAGAAGAATTCTCAGTAACTTCTTGGGTTGTGTGTGTTCAACTCACAGAGGTGAACCTTCCTTTAGACAGAGCAGATTTGAAACCCTCTTTTTGTGGAATTTGCAAGTGGACATTTCATGCGCTTTGGGGCCAATGGCAGAAAAGGAAAGATCTTCGTATACAAACTAGAGAGAATCATTCTCAGAAACCACTTTGTGATGTGTTCGTTCCACTCACAGAGTTTAACCTTTCTTTTCATAGAACAGTTTGGAAACAGTCTGTTTGTAAAGTCTGCAAGTGGATATTTGGAGCTCTTTGAGGATTTCGTTGGTAACGGGATTTCTTCATCTAATGCTAGACAGAAGAATTCTCAGTAACTTCTTTGGGTTGCGTGTGTTCAACTCCCAGAGTTGAATCTTCCTTTAGACAGAGCAGATTTGAAACCCTCTTTTTGTGGAATTTGCAAGTGGACATTTCAAGCGCTTTGGTGCCCACGGTAGAGAAGGAAATATCTTCGTATAAAAACTAGAGAGAATCATTCTCAGAAACCGCTTTGTGATGTGTGCGTTCCACTCACAGAGTGAAACCTTTCTTTTCATAGAACAGTTTGGAAACACTCTGTTTGTAATGTCTGCAAGTGGATATTTGCACCTCTTTGAGGATTTCGTTGGAAACGGGATTTCTTCATCTAATGCTAGACAGAAGAATTCTCAGTAACTTCTTTGGGTTGCGTGTGTTCAACTCCCAGAGTTGAATCTTCCTTTAGACAGAGCAGATTTGAAACCCTCTTTTTGTGGAATTTGCAAGTGGACATTTCAAGCGCTTTGGTGCCCACGGTACAAAAGGAAATATCTTCGTATAAAAACTAGAGAGAATCATTCCCAGAAACCACTTTGTGATGTGTGCGTTCCAATCACAGAGTTTAACCTTTCTTTTCATAGAACAGTTTGGAAACACTCTGTTTGTAAAGTCTGCAAGTGGATATTTGGACCTCTTTGAGGATTTCGTTGGAAACGGGATTTCTTCATCTAAGGCTAGAAAGAAGAATTCTCAGTAACTTCTTTGGGTTGCGTGTGTTCAACTCCCAGAGTTGAACCTTCCTTTAGACAGAGCAGATTGGAAACCCTCTTTTTGTTGAATTTGCAACTGGACATTTCAAGCGCTTTGGTGCCCACGGTACAAAAGGAAATATCTTCGTATAAAAACTAGAGAGAATCATTCCCAGAAACCACTTTGTGATGTGTGCGTTCCACTCACAGAGTTTAACCTTTCTTTTCATAGAACAGTTTGGAAACACTCTGTTTGTAAAGTCTGCAAGTGGATATTTGGACCTCTTTGAGGATTTCGTTGGAAACGGGATTTTTTCATCTAATGCTAGACAGAAGAATTCTCAGTAACTTCTCTGGGTTGCGTGTGTTCAACTCACAGAGTTGAGCCTTCCTTTAGACAGAGCAGATTTGAAACCCTCTTTTTGTGGAATTTGCAAGTGGACATTTCGAGCACTTTGGGGCCAACGGTAGAAAAGGAAATATTTTCGTATAAAAACTAGAGAGAATCATTCTCAGAAACCGCTTTGTGATGTGTGCGTTCCACTCACAGAGTGAAACCTTTCTTTTCATAGAACAGTTTGGAAACACTCTGTTTGTAATGTCTGCAAGTGGATATTTGGACCTCTTTGAGGATTTCGTTGGAAACGGGATTTCTTCATCTAATGCTAGACAGAAGAATTCTCAGTAACTTCTTTGGGTTGCGTGTGTTCAACTCCCAGAGTTGAATCTTCCTTTAGACAGAGCAGATTTGAAACCCTCTTTTTGTGGAATTTGCAAGTGGACATTTCAAGCGCTTTGGTGCCCACGGTACAAAAGGAAATATCTTCGTATAAAAACTAGAGAGAATCATTCCCAGAAACCACTTTGTGATGTGTGCGTTCCACTCACAGAGTTTAACCTTTCTTTTCATAGAACAGTTTGGAAACACTCTGTTTGTAAAGTCTGCAAGTGGATATTTGGACCTCTTTGAGGATTTCGTTGGAAACGGGATTTCTTCATCTAAGGCTAGAAAGAAGAATTCTCAGTAACTTCTTTGGGTTGCGTGTGTTCAACTCCCAGAGTTGAACCTTCCTTTAGACAGAGCAGATTGGAAACCCTCTTTTTGTGGAATTTGCAAGTGGACATTTCAAGCGCTTTGGTGCCCACGGTACAAAAGGAAATATCTTCGTATAAAAACTAGAGAGAATCATTCCCAGAAACCACTTTGTGATGTGTGCGTTCCACTCACAGAGTTTAGCGTTTCTTTTCATAGAACAGTTTGGAAACACTCTGTTTGTAAAGTCTGCAAGTGGATATTTGGACCTCTTTGAGGATTTCGTTGGAAATGGGATTTCTTCATCTAATGCTAGACAGAAGAATTCTCAGTAACTTCTTTGGGTTGCGTGTGTTCAACTCACAGAGGTGAACCTTCCTTTAGACAGAGCAGATTTGAAACCCTCTTTTTGTGGAATTTGCAAGTGGACATTTCATGCGCTTTGGGGCCAATGGCAGAAAAGGAAAGATCTTCGTATACAAACTAGAGAGAATCATTCTCAGAAACCACTTTGTGATGTGTTCGTTCCACTCACAGAGTTTAACCTTTCTTTCCATAGAACAGTTTGGAAACAGTCTGTTTGTAAAGTCTGCAAGTGGATATTTGGAGCTCTTTGAGGATTTCGTTGGTAACGGGATTTCTTCATCTAATGCTAGACAGAAGAATTCTCAGTAACTTCTTTGGGTTGCGTGTGTTCAACTCACAGAGTTGAACCTTCCTTTAGACAGATCACATTTGAAACCCTCTTTTTGTGGAATTTGCAAGTGGACATTTCAAGCGCTTTGGGGCCAACGGTAGAAAAGGAAATATCTTCGTATAAAAACTACAGAGAATCATTCTCAGAAACCACTTTGTGATGTGTGCGTTCCATTCACAGAGCTTAACCTTTCTTTACATAGAACAGTGTGGAAACACTCTGTTTGTAAAGTCTGCAAGTGGATATTTGGACCTCTTTGAGGATTTCGTTGGAAACGGGATTTCTTCATCTAATGCTAGACAGAAGAATTCTCAGTAACTTCTTTGGGTTGCGTGTGTTCAACTCACAGAGTTCAACCTTCCATTAGACAGATCACATTTGAAACCCTCTTTTTGTGGAATTTGCAAGTGGACATTTCAAGTGCTTTGGGGCCAACGGTAGAAAAGGAAATATCTTCGTATAAAAACTAGAGAAAATCATTCTCAGAAGGCACTTTTTGATGTGTGCGTTCCACTCACCGAGTTTAACCTTTCTTTTCATAGAACACTTTGGAAACACTCCGTTCGTAAAGTCTCCAATTGTATATTAGGACCTCTTTGAGGATTTCGTTGGAAACGGGATTTCTTCATCTAATGCTAGACAGAAGAATCCTCAGTAACTTCTTTCGGTTGCGTTTGTTCAACTCACAGAGTTGAACCTTTCTTTAGACAGAGCAGGTTTGAAATCCTCTTTTTGTGGAATTTGCAAGTGGACATTTCATGCGCTTTGGGGCCAATGGCAGAAAAGGAAATATCTTCGTATAAAAACTAGAGAGAATCATTCTCAGAAACCACTTTGTGATGTGTTCGTTCCACTCACTGAGTTTAACCTTTCTTTTCATAGAACAGTGTGGACACACTCTGTTTGTAAAGTCTGCAAGTGGACATTTGGACCTCTTTGAGGATTTTGTTGGAAACGGGATTTCTTCATCTAATGCTAGACAGAAGAATTCTCAGTAACTTCTTTGGGTTGCGTGTGTTCAACTCACAGAGGTGAACCTTCCTTTAGACAGAGCAGGTTTGAAACCCTCTTTTTGTGGAATTTGCAAGTGGACATTTCATGCGCTTTGGGGCCAAAGGCAGAAAAGGAAAGATCTTCGTATACAAACTAGAGAGAATCATTCTCAGAAACCACTTTGTGATGTGTTCGTTCCACTCACAGAGTTTAACCTTTCTTTTCATAGAACAGTTTGGAAACAGTCTGTTTGTAAAGTCTGCAAGTGGATATTTGGAGCTCTTTGAGGATTTCTTTGGTAACGGGATTTCTTCATCTAATGCTAGACAGAAGAATTCTCAGTAACTTCTTTGGGTTGCGTGTGTTCAACTCACAGAGTTGAACCTTCCTTTAGACAGATCACATTTGAAACCCTCTTTTTGTGGAATTTGCAAGTGGACATTTCAAGCGCTTTGGGGCCAACGGTAGAAAAGGAAATATCTTCGTATAAAAACTACAGAGAATCATTCTCAGAAACCACTTTGTGATGTGTGCGTTCCATTCACAGAGCTTAACCTTTCTTTACGTAGAACAGTTTGGAAACAGTCTGTTTGTAAAGTCTGCAAGTGGATATTTGGAGCTCTTTGAGGATTTCGTTGGAAACGGGATTTCTTCATCTAATGCTAGACAGAAGAATTCTCAGTAACTTCTTTGGGTTGCGTGTGTTCAACTCACAGAGTTGAACCTTCCATTAGACAGATCACATTTGAAACCCTCATTTTGTGGAATTTGCAAGTGGACATTACAAGTGCTTTGGGGCCAACGGTAGAAAAGGAAATATCTTCGTATAAAAACTAGAGAAAATCATTCTCAGAAAGCACTTTTTGATGTGTGCATTCCACTCACCGAGTTTAACCTTTCTTTTCATAGAACAGTTTGGAAACACTCCGTTCGTAAAGTCTACAAGTGTATATTAGGACCTCTTTGAGGATTTCGTTGGAAACGGGATTTCTTCATCTAATGCTAGACAGAAGAATCCTCAGTAACTTCTTTCGGTTGCGTTTGTTCAACTCACAGAGTTGAACCTTTCTTTAGACAGAGCAGATTTGAAACACTCTTTTTGTGGAATTTACAAGTGGACATTTCAAGCGCTTTGGGGCCAAAGGTAGAAAAGGAAATATCTTCGTATAAAAACTAGAGAGAATCATTCTCAGAAACCACTTTGTGATGTGTGCGTTCCACTCACCGAGTTTAACCTTTCTTTTCATAGAACAGTTTGGAAACACTCTGTGTGTAA
The DNA here is from genome assembly GCF_029281585.2 of Gorilla gorilla gorilla. Lineage (NCBI taxonomy): Eukaryota > Metazoa > Chordata > Mammalia > Primates > Hominidae > Gorilla > Gorilla gorilla. Next base: position 77,423,277 of record NC_073231.2, on the reverse strand, counting down.
TGTCTGTAAGTGGATATTTGGACCTCTTTGAGGATTTCGTTGGAAACGGGATTTCTTCATCTAATGCTAGACAGAAGAATTCTCAGTAACATCTTTGGGTTGCGTGTGTTCAACTCACAGAGGTGAACCTTCCTTTAGACAGAGCAGATTTGAAACCCTCTTTTTGTGGAATTTGCAAGTGGACATTTCATGCGATTTGGGGCCAATGGCAGAAAAGGAAATATCTTCGTATAAAAACTAGAGAGAATCATTCTCAGAGACCACTTTGTGATGTGTTCGTTCCACTCACTGAGTTTAACCTTTCTTTTCATAGAACAGTGTGGACACACTCTGTTTGTAAAGTCTGCAAGTGGATATTTGGACCTCTTTGAGGATTTCGTTGGAAAAGGGATTTCTTCATCTAATGCTAGACAGAAGAATTCTCAGTAACTTCTTTGGGTTGCGTGTGTTCAACTCACAGAGTTTAACCTTCCTTTAGACAGAGCAGATTTGAAACCCTCTTGTTGTGGAATTTGCAAGTGGACATTTCAAACGCATTGGGGCCAACGGTAGAAAAGGAAATATCTTCGTATAAAAACTAGAGAGAATCTTTCTCAGAAACCACTTTGTGATGTGTGCGTTCCTCTCAGAGAGTTTAACTTTTCTTTTCATAGAACAGTTTGGAAACACTCTGTTTGTAAAGTCTGCAAGTGGACATTTGGACCTCTTTGAGGATTTCGTTGGAAATGGGATTTCTTCATCTAATGCTAGACAGAAGAATTCTCAGTAACTTCTTGGGTTGTGTGTGTTCAACTCACAGAGGTGAACCTTCCTTTAGACAGAGCAGATTTGAAACCCTCTTTTTGTGGAATTTGCAAGTGGACATTTCATGCGCTTTGGGGCCAATGGCAGAAAAGGAAAGATCTTCGTATACAAACTAGAGAGAATCATTCTCAGAAACCACTTTGTGATGTGTTCGTTCCACTCACAGAGTTTAACCTTTCTTTTCATAGAACAGTTTGGAAACAGTCTGTTTGTAAAGTCTGCAAGTGGATATTTGGAGCTCTTTGAGGATTTCGTTGGTAACGGGATTTCTTCATCTAATGCTAGACAGAAGAATTCTCAGTAACTTCTTTGGGTTGCGTGTGTTCAACTCACAGAGTTGAACCTTCCTTTAGACAGATCACATTTGAAACCCTCTTTTTGTTGAATTTGCAAGTGGACATTTCAAGCGCTTTGGGGCCAACGGTAGAAAAGGAAATATCTTCGTATAAAAACTACAGAGAATCATTCTCAGAAACCACTTTGTGATGTGTGCGTTCCATTCACAGAGCTTAACCTTTCTTTACATAGAACAGTGTGGAAACACTCTGTTTGTGAAGTATGCAAGTGGATATTTGGACCTCTTTGAGGATTTCGTTGGAAACGGGATTTCTTCATCTAATGCTAGACAGAAGAATTCTCAGTAACTTCTTTGGGTTGCGTGTGTTCAACTCACAGAGTTCAACCTTCCATTAGACAGATCACATTTGAAACCCTCTTTTTGTGGAATTTGCAAGTGGACATTTCAAGTGCTTTGGGGCCAACGGTAGAAAAGGAAATATCTTCGTATAAAAACTAGAGAAAATCATTCTCAGAAGGCACTTTTTGATGTGTGCGTTCCACTCACAGAGTTTAACCTTTCTTTTCATAGAACACTTGGGAAACACTCCGTTCGTAAAGTCTCCAATTGTATATTAGGACCTCTTTGAGGATTTCGTTGGAAACGGGATTTCTTCATCTAATGCTAGACAGAAGAATTCTCAGTAACTTCTTTGCGTTGCGTGAGTTCAACTCACGGAGTTGAACCTTCCTTTAGACAGAGCAGATTTGAAACCCTCTTTTTGTGGAATTTGCAAGTGGACAGTTCCAGCGCTTTGGGGCCAACGGTAGAAAAGGAAATTTCTTCGTATAAAAACTAGAGAGAATCATTCTCAGAAACCGCTTTGTGATGTGTGCGTTCCACTCACAGAGTGAAACCTTTCTTTTCATAGAACAGTTTGGAAACACTCTGTTTGTAAAGTCTGCAAGTGGATATTTGGACCTCTTTGAGGATTTCATTGGAAACGGGATTTCTTCATCTAATGCTAGCCAGAAGAATTCTCAGTAACTTCTTTGGGTTGCGTGTGTTCATTTCCCAGAGTTGAACCTTCCTTTAGACAGAGCAGATTAGAAACCCTCTTTTTGTGGAATTTGCAAGTGGACATTTCAAGCGCTTTGGTGCCCACGGTACAAAAGGAAATATCTTCGTATAAAAACTAGAGAGAATCATTCCCAGAAACCACTTTGTGATGTGTGCGTTCCACTCACAGAGTTTAGCCTTTCTTTTCATAGAACAGTTTGGAAACACTCTGTTTGTAAAGTCTGCAAGTGGATATTTGGTCCTCTTTGAGGATTTCGTTGGAGACGGGATTTTTTCATCTAATGCTAGACAGAAGAATTCTCAGTAACTTCTTTGGGTTGCGTGTGTTCAACTCACAGAGTTGAACCTTCCTTTAGACAGAGCAGATTGGAAACCCTCTTTTTGTGGAATTTGCAAGTGGACATTTAAAGCGCTTTGGTGCCCACGGTACAAAAGGAAATATCTTCGTATAAAAACTAGAGAGAATCATTCCCAGAAACCACTTTGTGATGTGTGCGTTCCACTCACAGAGTTTAACCTTTCTTTTCATAGAACAGTTTGTAAACAGTCTGTTTGTAAAGTCTGCAAGTGGATATTTGGACCTCTTTGAGGATTTCGTTGGAAACGGGATTTCTTCATCTAATGCTAGACAGAAGAATTCTCAGTAACTTCTCTGGGTTGCGTGTGTTCAACTCACAGAGTTGAGCCTTCCTTTAGACAGAGCAGATTTGAAACCCTCTTTTTGTGGAATTTGCAAGTGGACATTTCCAGCACTTTGGGGCCAACGGTAGAAAAGGAAATATCTTCGTATAAAAACTAGAGAGAATCATTCTCAGAAACCTCTTTGTGATGTGTGCGTTCCACTCACAGAGTGAAACCTTTCTTTTCATAGAACAGTTTGGAAACACTCTGTTTGTAAAGTCTGCAAGTGGATATTTGGACCTCTTTGAGGATTTCGTTGGAAACGGGATTTCTTCATCTAATGCTAGACAGAAGAATTCTCAGTAACTTCTTTGGGTTGCGTGTGTTCAACTCACAGAGTTGAACCTTCCTTTAGACAGAGCAGATTTGAAACCCTCTTTTTGTGGAATTTGCAAGTGGACATTTCAAGCGCTTTGGTGCCCACGGTAAAAAAGGAAATATCTTCGTATAAAAACTAGAGAGAATCATTCCCAGAAACCACTTTGTGATGTGTGCGTTCCACTCACAGAGTTTAGCCTTTCTTTTCATAGAACAGTTTGGAAACACTCTGTTTGTAAAGTCTGCAAGTGGATATTTGGACCTCTTTGAGGATTTCGTTGGAAACGGGATTTTTTCATCTAATGCTAGACAGAAGAATTCTCAGTAACTTCTTTGGGTTGCGTGTGTTCAACTCACAGAGTTGAGCCTTCCTTTAGACAGAGCAGATTGGAAACTCTCTTTTTGTGGAATTTGCAAGTGGACATTTCAAGCGCTTTGGCGCCCACGGTAGAAAAGGAAATATCTTCGTATAAAAACTAGAGAGAATCATTCTCACGAACCTCTTTGTGATGTGTGCGTTACACTCACAGAGTGTAACCTTTCTTTTCATAGAACAGTTTGGAAACACTCTGTTTGTAAAGTCTGCAAGTGGATATTTGGACCTCTTTGAGGATTTCGTTGGAAACGGGATTTCTTCATCTAATGCTAGCCAGAAGAATTCTCAGTAACTCCTTTGGGTTGCGTGTGTTCAACTCCCAGAGTTGAACCTTCCTTTAGACAGAGCAGATTTGAAACCCTCTTTTTGTGGAATTTGCAAGTGGACATTTCAAGCGCTTTGGTGCCCACGGTACAAAAGGAAATATCTTCGTATAAAAACTAGAGAGAATCATTCCCAGAAACCACTTTGTGATGTGTGCGTTCCACTCACAGAGTTTAGCCTTTCTTTTCATAGAACAGTTTGGAAACACTCTGTTTGTAAAGTCTGCTAGTGGATATTTGGTCCTCTTTGAGGATTTCGTTGGAGACGGGATTTTTTCATCTAATGCTAGACAGAAGAATTCTCAGTAACTTCTTTGGGTTGCGTGTGTTCAACTCACAGAGTTGAACCTTCCTTTAGACAGAGCAGATTTGAAACCCTCTTTTTGTGGAATTTGCAAGTGGACATTTCATGCGCTTTGGGGCCAATGGCAGAAATGGAAAGATATTCGTATACAAACTAGAGAGAATCATTCTCAGAAACCACTTTGTGATGTGTTCTATCCACTCACAGAGTTTAACCTTTGTTTTCATAGAACAGTTTGGAAACAGTCTGTTTGTAAAGTCTGCAAGTGGATATTTGGAGCTCTTTGAGGATTTCGTTGGTAACGGGATTTCTTCATCTAATGCTAGACAGAAGAATTCTCAGTAACTTCTTTGTGTTGCGTGTGTTCAACTCACATAGTTGAACCTTCCTTTAGACAGAGCAGATTTGAAACCCTCTTTTTGTTGAATTTGCCAGTGGACATTTCATGCGCTTTGGGGCCAACGGTAGAAAAGGAAATATCTTCGTATAAAAACTAGAGAGAATCATTCTCAGAAACCACTTTGTGATGTGTGCATTCCACTCACCGAGTTTAACCTTTCTTTTCATAGAACAGTTTGGAAACACTCTGTTTGTAATGTCTGCAAGTGGATATTTGGACCTCTTTGAGGATTTCTTTGGAAACGGTATTTCTTCATCTAATGCTAGACAAAAGAATTCTCTGTAACTTCTTTTGTTGCGTGTGTTCAACTCATGGAGTTGAACCTTTCTTTAGACAGAGCGCACTTGAAACCCTCTTTTTTTTGGGATTTGCAAGTGGACATTTCAAGCGCTTTCAGGACAATGGCAGAAAAGGAAATATCTTCGTATAAAAACTAGAGAGAATCATTCTCAGAAACCGCTTTGTGATGTGTGCGTTCCACTCACAGAGTGAAACCTTTCTTTTCATAGAACAGTTTGGAAACACTCTGTTTGTAATGTCTGCAAGTGGATATTTGGACCTCTTTGAGGATTTCGTTGGAAACGGGATTTCTTCATCTAATGCTAGACAGAAGAATTCTCAGTAACTTCTTTGGGTTGCGTGTGTTCAACTCCCAGAGTTGAATCTTCCTTTAGACAGAGCAGATTTGAAACCCTCTTTTTGTGGAATTTGCAAGTGGACATTTCAAGCGCTTTGGTGCCCACGGTAGAGAAGGAAATATCTTCGTATAAAAACTAGAGAGAATCATTCTCAGAAACCACTTTGTGATGTGTGCGTTCCACTCACCGAGTTTAACCTTTCTTTTCATAGAACAGTTTGGAAACACTCTGTGTGTAATGTCTGTAAGTGGATATTTGGACCTCTTTGAGGATTTCGTTGGAAACGGGATTTCTTCATCTAATGCTAGACAGAAGAATTCTCAGTAACATCTTTGGGTTGCGTGTGTTCAACTCACAGAGGTGAACCTTCCTTTAGACAGAGCAGATTTGAAACCCTCTTTTTGTGGAATTTGCAAGTGGACATTTCATGCGATTTGGGGCCAATGGCAGAAAAGGAAATATCTTCGTATAAAAACTAGAGAGAATCATTCTCAGAGACCACTTTGTGATGTGTTCGTTCCACTCACTGAGTTTAACCTTTCTTTTCATAGAACAGTGTGGACACACTCTGTTTGTAAAGTCTGCAAGTGGATATTTGGACCTCTTTGAGGATTTCGTTGGAAAAGGGATTTCTTCATCTAATGCTAGACAGAAGAATTCTCAGTAACTTCTTTGGGTTGCGTGTGTTCAACTCACAGAGTTTAACCTTCCTTTAGACAGAGCAGATTTGAAACCCTCTTGTTGTGGAATTTGCAAGTGGACATTTCAAACGCATTGGGGCCAACGGTAGAAAAGGAAATATCTTCGTATAAAAACTAGAGAGAATCTTTCTCAGAAACCACTTTGTGATGTGTGCGTTCCTCTCAGAGAGTTTAACTTTTCTTTTCATAGAACAGTTTGGAAACACTCTGTTTGTAAAGTCTGCAAGTGGACATTTGGACCTCTTTGAGGATTTCGTTGGAAATGGGATTTCTTCATCTAATGCTAGACAGAAGAATTCTCAGTAACTTCTTGGGTTGTGTGTGTTCAACTCACAGAGGTGAACCTTCCTTTAGACAGAGCAGATTTGAAACCCTCTTTTTGTGGAATTTGCAAGTGGACATTTCATGCGCTTTGGGGCCAATGGCAGAAAAGGAAAGATCTTCGTATACAAACTAGAGAGAATCATTCTCAGAAACCACTTTGTGATGTGTTCGTTCCACTCACAGAGTTTAACCTTTCTTTTCATAGAACAGTTTGGAAACAGTCTGTTTGTAAAGTCTGCAAGTGGATATTTGGAGCTCTTTGAGGATTTCGTTGGTAACGGGATTTCTTCATCTAATGCTAGACAGAAGAATTCTCAGTAACTTCTTTGGGTTGCGTGTGTTCAACTCCCAGAGTTGAATCTTCCTTTAGACAGAGCAGATTTGAAACCCTCTTTTTGTGGAATTTGCAAGTGGACATTTCAAGCGCTTTGGTGCCCACGGTAGAGAAGGAAATATCTTCGTATAAAAACTAGAGAGAATCATTCTCAGAAACCGCTTTGTGATGTGTGCGTTCCACTCACAGAGTGAAACCTTTCTTTTCATAGAACAGTTTGGAAACACTCTGTTTGTAATGTCTGCAAGTGGATATTTGCACCTCTTTGAGGATTTCGTTGGAAACGGGATTTCTTCATCTAATGCTAGACAGAAGAATTCTCAGTAACTTCTTTGGGTTGCGTGTGTTCAACTCCCAGAGTTGAATCTTCCTTTAGACAGAGCAGATTTGAAACCCTCTTTTTGTGGAATTTGCAAGTGGACATTTCAAGCGCTTTGGTGCCCACGGTACAAAAGGAAATATCTTCGTATAAAAACTAGAGAGAATCATTCCCAGAAACCACTTTGTGATGTGTGCGTTCCAATCACAGAGTTTAACCTTTCTTTTCATAGAACAGTTTGGAAACACTCTGTTTGTAAAGTCTGCAAGTGGATATTTGGACCTCTTTGAGGATTTCGTTGGAAACGGGATTTCTTCATCTAAGGCTAGAAAGAAGAATTCTCAGTAACTTCTTTGGGTTGCGTGTGTTCAACTCCCAGAGTTGAACCTTCCTTTAGACAGAGCAGATTGGAAACCCTCTTTTTGTTGAATTTGCAACTGGACATTTCAAGCGCTTTGGTGCCCACGGTACAAAAGGAAATATCTTCGTATAAAAACTAGAGAGAATCATTCCCAGAAACCACTTTGTGATGTGTGCGTTCCACTCACAGAGTTTAACCTTTCTTTTCATAGAACAGTTTGGAAACACTCTGTTTGTAAAGTCTGCAAGTGGATATTTGGACCTCTTTGAGGATTTCGTTGGAAACGGGATTTTTTCATCTAATGCTAGACAGAAGAATTCTCAGTAACTTCTCTGGGTTGCGTGTGTTCAACTCACAGAGTTGAGCCTTCCTTTAGACAGAGCAGATTTGAAACCCTCTTTTTGTGGAATTTGCAAGTGGACATTTCGAGCACTTTGGGGCCAACGGTAGAAAAGGAAATATTTTCGTATAAAAACTAGAGAGAATCATTCTCAGAAACCGCTTTGTGATGTGTGCGTTCCACTCACAGAGTGAAACCTTTCTTTTCATAGAACAGTTTGGAAACACTCTGTTTGTAATGTCTGCAAGTGGATATTTGGACCTCTTTGAGGATTTCGTTGGAAACGGGATTTCTTCATCTAATGCTAGACAGAAGAATTCTCAGTAACTTCTTTGGGTTGCGTGTGTTCAACTCCCAGAGTTGAATCTTCCTTTAGACAGAGCAGATTTGAAACCCTCTTTTTGTGGAATTTGCAAGTGGACATTTCAAGCGCTTTGGTGCCCACGGTACAAAAGGAAATATCTTCGTATAAAAACTAGAGAGAATCATTCCCAGAAACCACTTTGTGATGTGTGCGTTCCACTCACAGAGTTTAACCTTTCTTTTCATAGAACAGTTTGGAAACACTCTGTTTGTAAAGTCTGCAAGTGGATATTTGGACCTCTTTGAGGATTTCGTTGGAAACGGGATTTCTTCATCTAAGGCTAGAAAGAAGAATTCTCAGTAACTTCTTTGGGTTGCGTGTGTTCAACTCCCAGAGTTGAACCTTCCTTTAGACAGAGCAGATTGGAAACCCTCTTTTTGTGGAATTTGCAAGTGGACATTTCAAGCGCTTTGGTGCCCACGGTACAAAAGGAAATATCTTCGTATAAAAACTAGAGAGAATCATTCCCAGAAACCACTTTGTGATGTGTGCGTTCCACTCACAGAGTTTAGCGTTTCTTTTCATAGAACAGTTTGGAAACACTCTGTTTGTAAAGTCTGCAAGTGGATATTTGGACCTCTTTGAGGATTTCGTTGGAAATGGGATTTCTTCATCTAATGCTAGACAGAAGAATTCTCAGTAACTTCTTTGGGTTGCGTGTGTTCAACTCACAGAGGTGAACCTTCCTTTAGACAGAGCAGATTTGAAACCCTCTTTTTGTGGAATTTGCAAGTGGACATTTCATGCGCTTTGGGGCCAATGGCAGAAAAGGAAAGATCTTCGTATACAAACTAGAGAGAATCATTCTCAGAAACCACTTTGTGATGTGTTCGTTCCACTCACAGAGTTTAACCTTTCTTTCCATAGAACAGTTTGGAAACAGTCTGTTTGTAAAGTCTGCAAGTGGATATTTGGAGCTCTTTGAGGATTTCGTTGGTAACGGGATTTCTTCATCTAATGCTAGACAGAAGAATTCTCAGTAACTTCTTTGGGTTGCGTGTGTTCAACTCACAGAGTTGAACCTTCCTTTAGACAGATCACATTTGAAACCCTCTTTTTGTGGAATTTGCAAGTGGACATTTCAAGCGCTTTGGGGCCAACGGTAGAAAAGGAAATATCTTCGTATAAAAACTACAGAGAATCATTCTCAGAAACCACTTTGTGATGTGTGCGTTCCATTCACAGAGCTTAACCTTTCTTTACATAGAACAGTGTGGAAACACTCTGTTTGTAAAGTCTGCAAGTGGATATTTGGACCTCTTTGAGGATTTCGTTGGAAACGGGATTTCTTCATCTAATGCTAGACAGAAGAATTCTCAGTAACTTCTTTGGGTTGCGTGTGTTCAACTCACAGAGTTCAACCTTCCATTAGACAGATCACATTTGAAACCCTCTTTTTGTGGAATTTGCAAGTGGACATTTCAAGTGCTTTGGGGCCAACGGTAGAAAAGGAAATATCTTCGTATAAAAACTAGAGAAAATCATTCTCAGAAGGCACTTTTTGATGTGTGCGTTCCACTCACCGAGTTTAACCTTTCTTTTCATAGAACACTTTGGAAACACTCCGTTCGTAAAGTCTCCAATTGTATATTAGGACCTCTTTGAGGATTTCGTTGGAAACGGGATTTCTTCATCTAATGCTAGACAGAAGAATCCTCAGTAACTTCTTTCGGTTGCGTTTGTTCAACTCACAGAGTTGAACCTTTCTTTAGACAGAGCAGGTTTGAAATCCTCTTTTTGTGGAATTTGCAAGTGGACATTTCATGCGCTTTGGGGCCAATGGCAGAAAAGGAAATATCTTCGTATAAAAACTAGAGAGAATCATTCTCAGAAACCACTTTGTGATGTGTTCGTTTCACTCACTGAGTTTAACCTTTCTTTTCATAGAACAGTGTGGACACACTCTGTTTGTAAAGTCTGCAAGTGGACATTTGGACCTCTTTGAGGATTTTGTTGGAAACGGGATTTCTTCATCTAATGCTAGACAGAAGAATTCTCAGTAACTTCTTTGGGTTGCGTGTGTTCAACTCACAGAGGTGAACCTTCCTTTAGACAGAGCAGGTTTGAAACCCTCTTTTTGTGGAATTTGCAAGTGGACATTTCATGCGCTTTGGGGCCAAAGGCAGAAAAGGAAAGATCTTCGTATACAAACTAGAGAGAATCATTCTCAGAAACCACTTTGTGATGTGTTCGTTCCACTCACAGAGTTTAACCTTTCTTTTCATAGAACAGTTTGGAAACAGTCTGTTTGTAAAGTCTGCAAGTGGATATTTGGAGCTCTTTGAGGATTTCTTTGGTAACGGGATTTCTTCATCTAATGCTAGACAGAAGAATTCTCAGTAACTTCTTTGGGTTGCGTGTGTTCAACTCACAGAGTTGAACCTTCCTTTAGACAGATCACATTTGAAACCCTCTTTTTGTGGAATTTGCAAGTGGACATTTCAAGCGCTTTGGGGCCAACGGTAGAAAAGGAAATATCTTCGTATAAAAACTACAGAGAATCATTCTCAGAAACCACTTTGTGATGTGTGCGTTCCATTCACAGAGCTTAACCTTTCTTTACGTAGAACAGTTTGGAAACAGTCTGTTTGTAAAGTCTGCAAGTGGATATTTGGAGCTCTTTGAGGATTTCTTTGGAAACGGGATTTCTTCATCTAATGCTAGACAGAAGAATTCTCAGTAACTTCTTTGGGTTGCGTGTGTTCAACTCACAGAGTTGAACCTTCCATTAGACAGATCACATTTGAAACCCTCATTTTGTGGAATTTGCAAGTGGACATTACAAGTGCTTTGGGGCCAACGGTAGAAAAGGAAATATCTTCGTATAAAAACTAGAGAAAATCATTCTCAGAAAGCACTTTTTGATGTGTGCATTCCACTCACCGAGTTTAACCTTTCTTTTCATAGAACAGTTTGGAAACACTCCGTTCGTAAAGTCTACAAGTGTATATTAGGACCTCTTTGAGGATTTCGTTGGAAACGGGATTTCTTCATCTAATGCTAGACAGAAGAATCCTCAGTAACTTCTTTCGGTTGCGTTTGTTCAACTCACAGAGTTGAACCTTTCTTTAGACAGAGCAGATTTGAAACACTCTTTTTGTGGAATTTACAAGTGGACATTTCAAGCGCTTTAGGGCCAACGGCAGAAAAGGAAATATCTTCGTATAAAAACTAGAGAGAATCATTCTCAGAAACCACTTTGTGATGTGTTCGTTCCACTCACTGAGTTTAACCTTTCTTTTCATAGAACAGTGTGGACACACTCTGTTTGTAAAGTCTGCAAGTGGATATTTGGACCTCTTTGAGGATTTCGTTGGAAACGGGATTTCTTCATCTAATGCTAGTCAGAAGAATTCTCAGTAACTTCTTTGGGTTGCGTGTGTTCAACTCACAGAGTTGAACCTTCCTTTAGACAGAGCAGATTTGAAACCCTCTTTTTGTGGAATTTGCAAGTGGACATTTCAAGTGCTTATGGGCCAATGGCAGAAAAGGAAATATCTTCGTATAAAAACTAGAGAGAATCATTCTCAGAAAACACTTTGTGATGTGTTCGTTCCTCTCACAGAGTTTAACTTTTCTTTTCATAGAACAGTTTGGAAACACTCTGTTTGAAAAGTCTGCAAGTGGACATTTGGACATTTTGAGGATTTCGTTGGAAACGGGATTTCTTCATCTAATGTTAGACAGAAGAATTCTCAGTAACTTCTTTCGGTTGCGTGTGTTCAACTCACAGAGTTGAACCTTCCTTTAGACAGAGCAGGTTTGAAACCCTCTTTTTGTGGAATTTGCAAGTGGACATTTCAAGCGCTTTGGGGCCAACGGTAGAAAAGGAAATATCTTCGTATACAAACTAGAGAGAATCATTCTCAGAAACCGCTTTGTGATGTGTGCATCCCACTCACAGAGTTTAACCTTTCTTTTCAGAGAACAGTTTGGAAACAGTCTGTTTGTAAAGTCTGCAAGTGGATATTTGGACCTCTTTGAGGATTTCGTTTTAAACGGGAATTTTTTATCTAATGCTAGACAGAAGAATTCTCAGTAACTTCTTTGCGTTGCGTGAGTTCAACTCACGGAGTTGAACCTTCCTTTAGACAGAGCAGATTTGAAACCCTCTTTTTGTGGAATTTGCAAGTGGACATTTCAAGCGCTTTGGGGCCAACTATAGAAAATTAAATATCTTCGTATACAAACTAGAGAGAATCATTCTCAGAAACCACTTTGTGATGTGTTCGTTCCACTCACAGAGTTTAACCTTTCTTTTCATAGAACAGTTTGGAAACAGTCTGTTTGTAAAGTCTCCAAGTGGATATTTGGAGCTCTTTGAGGATTTCGTTGGAAACGGGATTTCTTCATCTAATGCTAGACAGAAGAATTCTCAGTAACTTCTTTGGGTTGCCGTGTGTTCAACTCACAGAGTTGAACCTTCCTTTAGACAGATCACATTTGAAACCCTCTTTTTGTGGAATTTGCAAGTGGACATTTCAAGCGCTTTGGGGCCAAAGGTAGAAAAGGAAATATCTTCGTATAAAAACTACAGAGAATCATTCTCAGAAACCACTTTGTGATGTGTGCACTCCATTCACAGAGTTTAACCTTTCTTTACGTAGAACAGTGTGGAAACACTCTGTTTGTAAAGTCTGCAAGTGGATATTTGGACCTCTTTGAGGATTTCGTTGGAAACGGGATTTCTTCATCTAATGCTAGACAGAAGAATTCTCAGTAACTTCTTTGGGTTGCGTGTGTTCAACTCACAGAGTTGAACCTTCCATTAGACAGATCACATTTGAAACCCTCTTTTTGTGGAACTTGCAAGTGGACATTTCAAGTGCTTTGGGGCCAACGGTAGAAAAGGAAATATCTTCGTATAAAAACTAGAGAAAATCATTCTCAGAAAGCACTTTTTGATGTGTGCGTTCCACTCACCGAGTTTAACCTTTCTTTTCATAGAACAGTTTGGAAACACTCCGTTCGTAAAGTCTACAACTGTATATTAGGACCTCTTTGAGGATTTCGTTGGAAACGGGATTTCTTCATCTAATGCTCCACAGAAGAATTCTCAGTAACTTCTATTGGTTGCGTGTGTTCAACTCACCGTGTTGAACCTTCCTTTAGACAGAGCAGATTTGAAACCCTCTTTTTGTGGAATTTGCAAGTGGACATTTCAAGTGCTTATGGGCCAATGGCAGAAAAGGAAATATCTTCGTATAAAAACTAGAGAGAATCATTCTCAGAAAACACTTTGTGATGTGTTCGTTCCTCTCACAGAGTTTAACTTTTCTTTTCATAGAACAGTTTGGAAACACTCTGTTTGTAAAGTCCGCAAGTGGATATTTGGACCTCGTTGAGGATTTCGTTTTAAACGGGAATTTTTCATCTAAGGCTAGACAGAAGAATTCTCAGTAACTTCTTTGTGTTGCGTGTGTTCAACTCACGGAGTTGAACCTTCCTTTAGACAGAGCAGATTTGAAACCCTCTTTTTGTGGAATTTGCAAGTGGACATTTCAAGCGCTTTGGGGCCAACTGTAGAAAAGGAAATATCTTCGTATAAAAACTAGAGAGAATCATTCTCAGAAACCACTTTGTGATGTGTGCGTTCCACTCACCGAGTTTAACCTTTCTTTTCATAGAACAGTTTGGAAACACTCTGTGTGTAATGTCTGTAAGTGGATAATTGGACCTCTTTGAGGATTTCGTTGGAAACGGGATTTCTTCATCTAATGCTAGACAGAAGAATTCTCAGTAACATCTTTGGGTTGCGTGTGTTCAACTCACAGAGGTGAACCTTCCTTTAGACAGAGCAGATTTGAAACCCTCTTTTTGTGGAATTTGCAAGTGGACATTTCATGCGATTTGGGGCCAATGGCAGAAAAGGAAATATCTTCGTATAAAAACTAGAGAGAATCATTCTCAGAGACCACTTTGTGATGTGTTCGTTCCACTCACTGAGTTTAACCTTTCTTTTCATAGAACAGTGTGGACACACTCTGTTTGTAAAGTCTGCAAGTGGATATTTGGACCTCTTTGAGGATTTCGTTGGAAAAGGGATTTCTTCATCTAATGCTAGACAGAAGAATTCTCAGTAACTTCTTTGGGTTGCGTGTGTTCAACTCACAGAGTTTAACCTTCCTTTAGACAGAGCAGATTTGAAACCCTCTTGTTGTGGAATTTGCAAGTGGACATTTCAAACGCATTGGGGCCAACGGTAGAAAAGGAAATATCTTCGTATAAAAACTAGAGAGAATCTTTCTCAGAAACCACTTTGTGATGTGTGCGTTCCTCTCAGAGAGTTTAACTTTTCTTTTCATAGAACAGTTTGGAAACACTCTGTTTGTAAAGTCTGCAAGTGGACATTTGGACCTCTTTGAGGATTTCGTTGGAAATGGGATTTCTTCATCTAATGCTAGACAGAAGAATTCTCAGTAACTTCTTGGGTTGTGTGTGTTCAACTCACAGAGGTGAACCTTCCTTTAGACAGAGCAGATTTGAAACCCTCTTTTTGTGGAATTTGCAAGTGGACATTTCATGCGCTTTGGGGCCAATGGCAGAAAAGGAAAGATCTTCGTATACAAACTAGAGAGAATCATTCTCAGAAACCACTTTGTGATGTGTTCGTTCCACTCACAGAGTTTAACCTTTCTTTTCATAGAACCGTTTGGAAACAGTCTGTTTGTAAAGTCTGCAAGTGGATATTTGGAGCTCTTTGAGGATTTCGTTGGTAACGGGATTTCTTCATCTAATGCTAGACAGAAGAATTCTCAGTAACTTCTTTGGGTTGCGTGTGTTCAACTCACAGAGTTGAACCTTCCTTTAGACAGATCACATTTGAAACCCTCTTTTTGTTGAATTTGCAAGTGGACATTTCAAGCGCTTTGGGGCCAACGGTAGAAAAGGAAATATCTTCGTATAAAAACTACAGAGAATCATTCTCAGAAACCACTTTGTGATGTGTGCGTTCCATTCACAGAGCTTAACCTTTCTTTACATAGAACAGTGTGGAAACACTCTGTTTGTGAAGTATGCAAGTGGATATTTGGACCTCTTTGAGGATTTCGTTGGAAACGGGATTTCTTCATCTAATGCTAGACAGAAGAATTCTCAGTAACTTCTTTGGGTTGCGTGTGTTCAACTCACAGAGTTCAACCTTCCATTAGACAGATCACATTTGAAACCCTCTTTTTGTGGAATTTGCAAGTGGACATTTCAAGTGCTTTGGGGCCAACGGTAGAAAAGGAAATATCTTCGTATAAAAACTAGAGAAAATCATTCTCAGAAGGCACTTTTTGATGTGTGCGTTCCACTCACAGAGTTTAACCTTTCTTTTCATAGAACACTTTGGAAACACTCCGTTCGTAAAGTCTCCAATTGTATATTAGGACCTCTTTGAGGATTTCGTTGGAAACGGGATTTCTTCATCTAATGCTAGACAGAAGAATTCTCAGTAACTTCTTTGCGTTGCGTGAGTTCAACTCACGGAGTTGAACCTTCCTTTAGACAGAGCAGATTTGAAACCCTCTTTTTGTGGAATTTGCAAGTGGACAGTTCCAGCGCTTTGGGGCCAACGGTAGAAAAGGAAATTTCTTCGTATAAAAACTAGAGAGAATCATTCTCAGAAACCGCTTTGTGATGTGTGCGTTCCACTCACAGAGTGAAACCTTTCTTTTCATAGAACAGTTTGGAAACACTCTGTTTGTAAAGTCTGCAAGTGGATATTTGGACCTCTTTGAGGATTTCGTTGGAAACGGGATTTCTTCATCTAATGCTAGCCAGAAGAATTCTCAGTAACTTCTTTGGGTTGCGTGTGTTCATTTCCCAGAGTTGAACCTTCCTTTAGACAGAGCAGATTAGAAACCCTCTTTTTGTGGAATTTGCAAGTGGACATTTCAAGCGCTTTGGTGCCCACGGTACAAAAGGAAATATCTTCGTATAAAAACTAGAGAGAATCATTCCCAGAAACCACTTTGTGATGTGTGCGTTCCACTCACAGAGTTTAGCCTTTCTTTTCATAGAACAGTTTGGAAACACTCTGTTTGTAAAGTCTGCTAGTGGATATTTGGTCCTCTTTGAGGATTTCGTTGGAGACGGGATTTTTTCATCTAATGCTAGACAGAAGAATTCTCAGTAACTTCTTTGGGTTGCGTGTGTTCAACTCACAGAGTTGAACCTTCCTTTAGACAGAGCAGATTGGAAACCCTCTTTTTGTGGAATTTGCAAGTGGACATTTAAAGCGCTTTGGTGCCCACGGTACAAAAGGAAATATCTTCGTATAAAAACTAGAGAGAATCATTCCCAGAAACCACTTTGTGATGTGTGCATTCCACTCACAGAGTTTAACCTTTCTTTTCATAGAACAGTTTGTAAACAGTCTGTTTGTAAAGTCTGCAAGTGGATATTTGGACCTCTTTGAGGATTTCGTTGGAAACGGGATTTCTTCATCTAATGCTAGACAGAAGAATTCTCAGTAACTTCTCTGGGTTGCGTGTGTTCAACTCACAGAGTTGAGCCTTCCTTTAGACAGAGCAGATTTGAAACCCTCTTTTTGTGGAATTTGCAAGTGGACATTTCCAGCACTTTGGGGCCAACGGTAGAAAAGGAAATATCTTCGTATAAAAACTAGAGAGAATCATTCTCAGAAACCGCTTTGTGATGTGTGCGTTCCACTCACAGAGTGAAACCTTTCTTTTCATAGAACAGTTTGGAAACACTCTGTTTGTAAAGTCTGCAAGTGGATATTTGGACCTCTTTGAGGATTTCGTTGGAAACGGGATTTCTTCATCTAATGCTAGACAGAAGAATTCTCAGTAACTTCTTTGGGTTGCGTGTGTTCAACTCACAGAGTTGAACCTTCCTTTAGACAGAGCAGATTTGAAACCCTCTTTTTG
The DNA here is from genome assembly GCF_029281585.2 of Gorilla gorilla gorilla. NCBI lineage: Eukaryota > Metazoa > Chordata > Mammalia > Primates > Hominidae > Gorilla > Gorilla gorilla. Next base: position 77,406,454 of record NC_073231.2, on the reverse strand, counting down.
TGGAATTTGCAAGTGGACATTTCAAGCGCTTTGGTGCCCACGGTAAAAAAGGAAATATCTTCGTATAAAAACTAGAGAGAATCATTCCCAGAAACCACTTTGTGATGTGTGCGTTCCACTCACAGAGTTTAGCCTTTCTTTTCATAGAACAGTTTGGAAACACTCTGTTTGTAAAGTCTGCAAGTGGATATTTGGACCTCTTTGAGGATTTCGTTGGAAACGGGATTTTTTCATCTAATGCTAGACAGAAGAATTCTCAGTAACTTCTTTGGGTTGCGTGTGTTCAACTCACAGAGTTGAGCCTTCCTTTAGACAGAGCAGATTGGAAACTCTCTTTTTGTGGAATTTGCAAGTGGACATTTCAAGCGCTTTGGCGCCCACGGTAGAAAAGGAAATATCTTCGTATAAAAACTAGAGAGAATCATTCTCACGAACCTCTTTGTGATGTGTGCGTTACACTCACAGAGTGTAACCTTTCTTTTCATAGAACAGTTTGGAAACACTCTGTTTGTAAAGTCTGCAAGTGGATATTTGGACCTCTTTGAGGATTTCGTTGGAAACGGGATTTCTTCATCTAATGCTAGCCAGAAGAATTCTCAGTAACTTCTTTGGGTTGCGTGTGTTCAACTCCCAGAGTTGAACCTTCCTTTAGACAGAGCAGATTTGAAACCCTCTTTTTGTGGAATTTGCAAGTGGACATTTCAAGCGCTTTGGTGCCCACGGTACAAAAGGAAATATCTTCGTATAAAAACTAGAGAGAATCATTCCCAGAAACCACTTTGTGATGTGTGCGTTCCACTCACAGAGTTTAGCCTTTCTTTTCATAGAACAGTTTGGAAACACTCTGTTTGTAAAGTCTGCTAGTGGATATTTGGTCCTCTTTGAGGATTTCGTTGGAGACGGGATTTTTTCATCTAATGCTAGACAGAAGAATTCTCAGTAACTTCTTTGGGTTGCGTGTGTTCAACTCACAGAGTTGAACCTTCCTTTAGACAGAGCAGATTTGAAACCCTCTTTTTGTGGAATTTGCAAGTGGACATTTCATGCGCTTTGGGGCCAATGGCAGAAATGGAAAGATATTCGTATACAAACTAGAGAGAATCATTCTCAGAAACCACTTTGTGATGTGTTCTATCCACTCACAGAGTTTAACCTTTGTTTTCATAGAACAGTTTGGAAACAGTCTGTTTGTAAGTCTGCAAGTGGATATTTGGAGCTCTTTGAGGATTTCGTTGGTAACGGGATTTCTTCATCTAATGCTAGACAGAAGAATTCTCAGTAACTTCTTTGTGTTGCGTGTGTTCAACTCACATAGTTGAACCTTCCTTTAGACAGAGCAGATTTGAAACCCTCTTTTTGTTGAATTTGCCAGTGGACATTTCATGCGCTTTGGGGCCAACGGTAGAAAAGGAAATATCTTCGTATAAAAACTAGAGAGAATCATTCTCAGAAACCACTTTGTGATGTGTGCATTCCACTCACCGAGTTTAACCTTTCTTTTCATAGAACAGTTTGGAAACACTCTGTTTGTAATGTCTGCAAGTGGATATTTGGACCTCTTTGAGGATTTCTTTGGAAACGGTATTTCTTCATCTAATGCTAGACAAAAGAATTCTCTGTAACTTCTTTTGTTGCGTGTGTTCAACTCATGGAGTTGAACCTTTCTTTAGACAGAGCGCACTTGAAACCCTCTTTTTTTTGGGATTTGCAAGTGGACATTTCAAGCGCTTTCAGGACAATGGCAGAAAAGGAAATATCTTCGTATAAAAACTAGAGAGAATCATTCTCAGAAACCGCTTTGTGATGTGTGCGTTCCACTCACAGAGTGAAACCTTTCTTTTCATAGAACAGTTTGGAAACACTCTGTTTGTAATGTCTGCAAGTGGATATTTGGACCTCTTTGAGGATTTCGTTGGAAACGGGATTTCTTCATCTAATGCTAGACAGAAGAATTCTCAGTAACTTCTTTGGGTTGCGTGTGTTCAACTCCCAGAGTTGAATCTTCCTTTAGACAGAGCAGATTTGAAACCCTCTTTTTGTGGAATTTGCAAGTGGACATTTCAAGCGCTTTGGTGCCCACGGTAGAGAAGGAAATATCTTCGTATAAAAACTAGAGAGAATCATTCTCAGAAACCGCTTTGTGATGTGTGCGTTCCACTCACAGAGTGAAACCTTTCTTTTCATAGAACAGTTTGGAAACACTCTGTTTGTAATGTCTGCAAGTGGATATTTGCACCTCTTTGAGGATTTCGTTGGAAACGGGATTTCTTCATCTAATGCTAGACAGAAGAATTCTCAGTAACTTCTTTGGGTTGCGTGTGTTCAACTCCCAGAGTTGAATCTTCCTTTAGACAGAGCAGATTTGAAACCCTCTTTTTGTGGAATTTGCAAGTGGACATTTCAAGCGCTTTGGTGCCCACGGTACAAAAGGAAATATCTTCGTATAAAAACTAGAGAGAATCATTCCCAGAAACCACTTTGTGATGTGTGCGTTCCAATCACAGAGTTTAACCTTTCTTTTCATAGAACAGTTTGGAAACACTCTGTTTGTAAAGTCTGCAAGTGGATATTTGGACCTCTTTGAGGATTTCGTTGGAAACGGGATTTCTTCATCTAAGGCTAGAAAGAAGAATTCTCAGTAACTTCTTTGGGTTGCGTGTGTTCAACTCCCAGAGTTGAACCTTCCTTTAGACAGAGCAGATTGGAAACCCTCTTTTTGTTGAATTTGCAACTGGACATTTCAAGCGCTTTGGTGCCCACGGTACAAAAGGAAATATCTTCGTATAAAAACTAGAGAGAATCATTCCCAGAAACCACTTTGTGATGTGTGCGTTCCACTCACAGAGTTTAACCTTTCTTTTCATAGAACAGTTTGGAAACACTCTGTTTGTAAAGTCTGCAAGTGGATATTTGGACCTCTTTGAGGATTTCGTTGGAAACGGGATTTTTTCATCTAATGCTAGACAGAAGAATTCTCAGTAACTTCTCTGGGTTGCGTGTGTTCAACTCACAGAGTTGAGCCTTCCTTTAGACAGAGCAGATTTGAAACCCTCTTTTTGTGGAATTTGCAAGTGGACATTTCGAGCACTTTGGGGCCAACGGTAGAAAAGGAAATATTTTCGTATAAAAACTAGAGAGAATCATTCTCAGAAACCGCTTTGTGATGTGTGCGTTCCACTCACAGAGTGAAACCTTTCTTTTCATAGAACAGTTTGGAAACACTCTGTTTGTAATGTCTGCAAGTGGATATTTGGACCTCTTTGAGGATTTCGTTGGAAACGGGATTTCTTCATCTAATGCTAGACAGAAGAATTCTCAGTAACTTCTTTGGGTTGCGTGTGTTCAACTCCCAGAGTTGAATCTTCCTTTAGACAGAGCAGATTTGAAACCCTCTTTTTGTGGAATTTGCAAGTGGACATTTCAAGCGCTTTGGTGCCCACGGTACAAAAGGAAATATCTTCGTATAAAAACTAGAGAGAATCATTCCCAGAAACCACTTTGTGATGTGTGCGTTCCACTCACAGAGTTTAACCTTTCTTTTCATAGAACAGTTTGGAAACACTCTGTTTGTAAAGTCTGCAAGTGGATATTTGGACCTCTTTGAGGATTTCGTTGGAAACGGGATTTCTTCATCTAAGGCTAGAAAGAAGAATTCTCAGTAACTTCTTTGGGTTGCGTGTGTTCAACTCCCAGAGTTGAACCTTCCTTTAGACAGAGCAGATTGGAAACCCTCTTTTTGTGGAATTTGCAAGTGGACATTTCAAGCGCTTTGGTGCCCACGGTACAAAAGGAAATATCTTCGTATAAAAACTAGAGAGAATCATTCCCAGAAACCACTTTGTGATGTGTGCGTTCCACTCACAGAGTTTAGCGTTTCTTTTCATAGAACAGTCTGGAAACACTCTGTTTGTAAAGTCTGCAAGTGGATATTTGGACCTCTTTGAGGATTTCGTTGGAAATGGGATTTCTTCATCTAATGCTAGACAGAAGAATTCTCAGTAACTTCTTTGGGTTGCGTGTGTTCAACTCACAGAGGTGAACCTTCCTTTAGACAGAGCAGATTTGAAACCCTCTTTTTGTGGAATTTGCAAGTGGACATTTCATGCGCTTTGGGGCCAATGGCAGAAAAGGAAAGATCTTCGTATACAAACTAGAGAGAATCATTCTCAGAAACCACTTTGTGATGTGTTCGTTCCACTCACAGAGTTTAACCTTTCTTTCCATAGAACAGTTTGGAAACAGTCTGTTTGTAAAGTCTGCAAGTGGATATTTGGAGCTCTTTGAGGATTTCGTTGGTAACGGGATTTCTTCATCTAATGCTAGACAGAAGAATTCTCAGTAACTTCTTTGGGTTGCGTGTGTTCAACTCACAGAGTTGAACCTTCCTTTAGACAGATCACATTTGAAACCCTCTTTTTGTGGAATTTGCAAGTGGACATTTCAAGCGCTTTGGGGCCAACGGTAGAAAAGGAAATATCTTCGTATAAAAACTACAGAGAATCATTCTCAGAAACCACTTTGTGATGTGTGCGTTCCATTCACAGAGCTTAACCTTTCTTTACATAGAACAGTGTGGAAACACTCTGTTTGTAAAGTCTGCAAGTGGATATTTGGACCTCTTTGAGGATTTCGTTGGAAACGGGATTTCTTCATCTAATGCTAGACAGAAGAATTCTCAGTAACTTCTTTGGGTTGCGTGTGTTCAACTCACAGAGTTCAACCTTCCATTAGACAGATCACATTTGAAACCCTCTTTTTGTGGAATTTGCAAGTGGACATTTCAAGTGCTTTGGGGCCAACGGTAGAAAAGGAAATATCTTCGTATAAAAACTAGAGAAAATCATTCTCAGAAGGCACTTTTTGATGTGTGCGTTCCACTCACCGAGTTTAACCTTTCTTTTCATAGAACACTTTGGAAACACTCCGTTCGTAAAGTCTCCAATTGTATATTAGGACCTCTTTGAGGATTTCGTTGGAAACGGGATTTCTTCATCTAATGCTAGACAGAAGAATCCTCAGTAACTTCTTTCGGTTGCGTTTGTTCAACTCACAGAGTTGAACCTTTCTTTAGACAGAGCAGGTTTGAAATCCTCTTTTTGTGGAATTTGCAAGTGGACATTTCATGCGCTTTGGGGCCAATGGCAGAAAAGGAAATATCTTCGTATAAAAACTAGAGAGAATCATTCTCAGAAACCACTTTGTGATGTGTTCGTTCCACTCAGTGAGTTTAACCTTTCTTTTCATAGAACAGTGTGGACACACTCTGTTTGTAAAGTCTGCAAGTGGACATTTGGACCTCTTTGAGGATTTTGTTGGAAACGGGATTTCTTCATCTAATGCTAGACAGAAGAATTCTCAGTAACTTCTTTGGGTTGCGTGTGTTCAACTCACAGAGGTGAACCTTCCTTTAGACAGAGCAGGTTTGAAACCCTCTTTTTGTGGAATTTGCAAGTGGACATTTCATGCGCTTTGGGGCCAAAGGCAGAAAAGGAAAGATCTTCGTATACAAACTAGAGAGAATCATTCTCAGAAACCACTTTGTGATGTGTTCGTTCCACTCACAGAGTTTAACCTTTCTTTTCATAGAACAGTTTGGAAACAGTCTGTTTGTAAAGTCTGCAAGTGGATATTTGGAGCTCTTTGAGGATTTCTTTGGTAACGGGATTTCTTCATCTAATGCTAGACAGAAGAATTCTCAGTAACTTCTTTGGGTTGCGTGTGTTCAACTCACAGAGTTGAACCTTCCTTTAGACAGATCACATTTGAAACCCTCTTTTTGTGGAATTTGCAAGTGGACATTTCAAGCGCTTTGGGGCCAACGGTAGAAAAGGAAATATCTTCGTATAAAAACTACAGAGAATCATTCTCAGAAACCACTTTGTGATGTGTGCGTTCCATTCACAGAGCTTAACCTTTCTTTACGTAGAACAGTTTGGAAACAGTCTGTTTGTAAAGTCTGCAAGTGGATATTTGGAGCTCTTTGAGGATTTCGTTGGAAACGGGATTTCTTCATCTAATGCTAGACAGAAGAATTCTCAGTAACTTCTTTGGGTTGCGTGTGTTCAACTCACAGAGTTGAACCTTCCATTAGACAGATCACATTTGAAACCCTCATTTTGTGGAATTTGCAAGTGGACATTACAAGTGCTTTGGGGCCAACGGTAGAAAAGGAAATATCTTCGTATAAAAACTAGAGAAAATCATTCTCAGAAAGCACTTTTTGATGTGTGCATTCCACTCACCGAGTTTAACCTTTCTTTTCATAGAACAGTTTGGAAACACTCCGTTCGTAAAGTCTACAAGTGTATATTAGGACCTCTTTGAGGATTTCGTTGGAAACGGGATTTCTTCATCTAATGCTAGACAGAAGAATCCTCAGTAACTTCTTTCGGTTGCGTTTGTTCAACTCACAGAGTTGAACCTTTCTTTAGACAGAGCAGATTTGAAACACTCTTTTTGTGGAATTTACAAGTGGACATTTCAAGCGCTTTAGGGCCAACGGCAGAAAAGGAAATATCTTCGTATAAAAACTAGAGAGAATCATTCTCAGAAACCACTTTGTGATGTGTTCGTTCCACTCACTGAGTTTAACCTTTCTTTTCATAGAACAGTGTGGACACACTCTGTTTGTAAAGTCTGCAAGTGGATATTTGGACCTCTTTGAGGATTTCGTTGGAAACGGGATTTCTTCATCTAATGCTAGTCAGAAGAATTCTCAGTAACTTCTTTGGGTTGCGTGTGTTCAACTCACAGAGTTGAACCTTCCTTTAGACAGAGCAGATTTGAAACCCTCTTTTTGTGGAATTTGCAAGTGGACATTTCAAGTGCTTATGGGCCAATGGCAGAAAAGGAAATATCTTCGTATAAAAACTAGAGAGAATCATTCTCAGAAAACACTTTGTGATGTGTTCGTTCCTCTCACAGAGTTTAACTTTTCTTTTCATAGAACAGTTTGGAAACACTCTGTTTGAAAAGTCTGCAAGTGGACATTTGGACATTTTGAGGATTTCGTTGGAAACGGGATTTCTTCATCTAATGTTAGACAGAAGAATTCTCAGTAACTTCTTTCGGTTGCGTGTGTTCAACTCACAGAGTTGAACCTTCCTTTAGACAGAGCAGGTTTGAAACCCTCTTTTTGTGGAATTTGCAAGTGGACATTTCAAGCGCTTTGGGGCCAACGGTAGAAAAGGAAATATCTTCGTATACAAACTAGAGAGAATCATTCTCAGAAACCGCTTTGTGATGTGTGCATCCCACTCACAGAGTTTAACCTTTCTTTTCAGAGAACAGTTTGGAAACAGTCTGTTTGTAAAGTCTGCAAGTGGATATTTGGACCTCTTTGAGGATTTCGTTTTAAACGGGAATTTTTCATCTAATGCTAGACAGAAGAATTCTCAGTAACTTCTTTGCGTTGCGTGAGTTCAACTCACGGAGTTGAACCTTCCTTTAGACAGAGCAGATTTGAAACCCTCTTTTTGTGGAATTTGCAAGTGGACATTTCAAGCGCTTTGGGGCCAACTATAGAAAATTAAATATCTTCGTATACAAACTAGAGAGAATCATTCTCAGAAACCACTTTGTGATGTGTTTTTGTTCCACTCACAGAGTTTAACCTTTCTTTTCATAGAACAGTTTGGAAACAGTCTGTTTGTAAAGTCTCCAAGTGGATATTTGGAGCTCTTTGAGGATTTCGTTGGAAACGGGATTTCTTCATCTAATGCTAGACAGAAGAATTCTCAGTAACTTCTTTGGGTTGCCGTGTGTTCAACTCACAGAGTTGAACCTTCCTTTAGACAGATCACATTTGAAACCCTCTTTTTGTGGAATTTGCAAGTGGACATTTCAAGCGCTTTGGGGCCAAAGGTAGAAAAGGAAATATCTTCGTATAAAAACTACAGAGAATCATTCTCAGAAACCACTTTGTGATGTGTGCACTCCATTCACAGAGTTTAACCTTTCTTTACGTAGAACAGTGTGGAAACACTCTGTTTGTAAAGTCTGCAAGTGGATATTTGGACCTCTTTGAGGATTTCGTTGGAAACGGGATTTCTTCATCTAATGCTAGACAGAAGAATTCTCAGTAACTTCTTTGGGTTGCGTGTGTTCAACTCACAGAGTTGAACCTTCCATTAGACAGATCACATTTGAAACCCTCTTTTTGTGGAACTTGCAAGTGGACATTTCAAGTGCTTTGGGGCCAACGGTAGAAAAGGAAATATCTTCGTATAAAAACTAGAGAAAATCATTCTCAGAAAGCACTTTTTGATGTGTGCGTTCCACTCACCGAGTTTAACCTTTCTTTTCATAGAACAGTTTGGAAACACTCCGTTCGTAAAGTCTACAACTGTATATTAGGACCTCTTTGAGGATTTCGTTGGAAACGGGATTTCTTCATCTAATGCTACACAGAAGAATTCTCAGTAACTTCTATTGGTTGCGTGTGTTCAACTCACCGTGTTGAACCTTCCTTTAGACAGAGCAGATTTGAAACCCTCTTTTTGTGGAATTTGCAAGTGGACATTTCAAGTGCTTACGGGCCAATGGCAGAAAAGGAAATATCTTCGTATAAAAACTAGAGAGAATCATTCTCAGAAAACACTTTGTGATGTGTTCGTTCCTCTCACAGAGTTTAACTTTTCTTTTCATAGAACAGTTTGGAAACACTCTGTTTGTAAAGTCCGCAAGTGGATATTTGGACCTCGTTGAGGATTTCGTTTTAAACGGGAATTTTTCATCTAAGGCTAGACAGAAGAATTCTCAGTAACTTCTTTGTGTTGCGTGTGTTCAACTCACGGAGTTGAACCTTCCTTTAGACAGAGCAGATTTGAAACCCTCTTTTTGTGGAATTTGCAAGTGGATATTTCAAGCGCTTTGGGGCCAACTGTAGAAAAGGAAATATCTTCGTATAAAAACTAGAGAGAATCATTCTCAGAAACCACTTTGTGATGTGTGCGTTCCACTCACCGAGTTTAACCTTTCTTTTCATAGAACAGTTTGGAAACACTCTGTGTGTAATGTCTGTAAGTGGATATTTGGACCTCTTTGAGGATTTCGTTGGAAACGGGATTTCTTCATCTAATGCTAGACAGAAGAATTCTCAGTAACATCTTTGGGTTGCGTGTGTTCAACTCACAGAGGTGAACCTTCCTTTAGACAGAGCAGATTTGAAACCCTCTTTTTGTGGAATTTGCAAGTGGACATTTCATGCGATTTGGGGCCAATGGCAGAAAAGGAAATATCTTCGTATAAAAACTAGAGAGAATCATTCTCAGAGACCACTTTGTGATGTGTTCGTTCCACTCACTGAGTTTAACCTTTCTTTTCATAGAACAGTGTGGACACACTCTGTTTGTAAAGTCTGCAAGTGGATATTTGGACCTCTTTGAGGATTTCGTTGGAAAAGGGATTTCTTCATCTAATGCTAGACAGAAGAATTCTCAGTAACTTCTTTGGGTTGCGTGTGTTCAACTCACAGAGTTTAACCTTCCTTTAGACAGAGCAGATTTGAAACCCTCTTGTTGTGGAATTTGCAAGTGGACATTTCAAACGCATTGGGGCCAACGGTAGAAAAGGAAATATCTTCGTATAAAAACTAGAGAGAATCTTTCTCAGAAACCACTTTGTGATGTGTGCGTTCCTCTCAGAGAGTTTAACTTTTCTTTTCATAGAACAGTTTGGAAACACTCTGTTTGTATAGTCTGCAAGTGGACATTTGGACCTCTTTGAGGATTTCGTTGGAAATGGGATTTCTTCATCTAATGCTAGACAGAAGAATTCTCAGTAACTTCTTGGGTTGTGTGTGTTCAACTCACAGAGGTGAACCTTCCTTTAGACAGAGCAGATTTGAAACCCTCTTTTTGTGGAATTTGCAAGTGGACATTTCATGCGCTTTGGGGCCAATGGCAGAAAAGGAAAGATCTTCGTATACAAACTAGAGAGAATCATTCTCAGAAACCACTTTGTGATGTGTTCGTTCCACTCACAGAGTTTAACCTTTCTTTTCATAGAACAGTTTGGAAACAGTCTGTTTGTAAAGTCTGCAAGTGGATATTTGGAGCTCTTTGAGGATTTCGTTGGTAACGGGATTTCTTCATCTAATGCTAGACAGAAGAATTCTCAGTAACTTCTTTGGGTTGCGTGTGTTCAACTCACAGAGTTGAACCTTCCTTTAGACAGATCACATTTGAAACCCTCTTTTTGTTGAATTTGCAAGTGGACATTTCAAGCGCTTTGGGGCCAACGGTAGAAAAGGAAATATCTTCGTATAAAAACTACAGAGAATCATTCTCAGAAACCACTTTGTGATGTGTGCGTTCCATTCACAGAGCTTAACCTTTCTTTACATAGAACAGTGTGGAAACACTCTGTTTGTGAAGTATGCAAGTGGATATTTGGACCTCTTTGAGGATTTCGTTGGAAACGGGATTTCTTCATCTAATGCTAGACAGAAGAATTCTCAGTAACTTCTTTGGGTTGCGTGTGTTCAACTCACAGAGTTCAACCTTCCATTAGACAGATCACATTTGAAACCCTCTTTTTGTGGAATTTGCAAGTGGACATTTCAAGTGCTTTGGGGCCAACGGTAGAAAAGGAAATATCTTCGTATAAAAACTAGAGAAAATCATTCTCAGAAGGCACTTTTTGATGTGTGCGTTCCACTCACCGAGTTTAACCTTTCTTTTCATAGAACACTTTGGAAACACTCCGTTCGTAAAGTCTCCAATTGTATATTAGGACCTCTTTGAGGATTTCGTTGGAAACGGGATTTCTTCATCTAATGCTAGACAGAAGAATTCTCAGTAACTTCTTTGCGTTGCGTGAGTTCAACTCACGGAGTTGAACCTTCCTTTAGACAGAGCAGATTTGAAACCCTCTTTTTGTGGAATTTGCAAGTGGACATTTCAAGCGCTTTGGGGCCAAGTATAGAAAATTAAATATCTTCGTATACAAACTAGAGAGAATCATTCTCAGAAACCACTTTGTGATGTGTTCGTTCCACTCACAGAGTTTAACCTTTCTTTTCATAGAACAGTTTGGAAACAGTCTGTTTGTAAAGTCTGCAAGTGGATATTTGGAGCTCTTTGAGGATTTCGTTGGAAACGGGATTTCTTCATCTGATGCTAGACAGAAGAATTCTCAGTAACTTCTTTGGGTTGCCGTGTGTTCAACTCACAGAGTTGAACCTTCCTTCAGACAGATCACATTTGAAACCCTCTTTTTGTGGAATTTGCAAGTGGACATTTCAAGCGCTTTGGGGCCAAAGGTAGAAAAGGAAATATCTTCGTATGAAAACTACAGAGAATCATTCTCAGAAACCACTTTGTGATGTGTGCGTTCCACTCACCGAGTTTAACCTTTCTTTTCATAGAACAGTTTGGAAACACTCTGTTTGTAATGTCTGTATGTGGATATTTGGACCTCTTTGAGGATTTCGTTGGAAACGGGATTTCTTCATCTAATGCTAGACAGAAAAATTCTCAGTAACTTCTTTTGGTTGCGTGTGTTCAACTCACAGAGTTGAACCTTCCTTTAGACAGAGCAGATATGAAACCCTCTTTTTGTGGAATTTGCTAGTGGACATTTCAAGCGCTTTGGGGCCAACGGTAGAAAAGGAAATATCTTCGTATAAAAACTAGAGAGAATCATTCTCAGCAACCGCTTTGTGATGTGTGCATTCCACTCACAGAGTTTAACCTTTCTTTTCATAGAACAGTTTGGAAACAGTCTGTTTGTAAAGTCTACAAGTAGATATTTGGAACTCTTTGAGGATTTCGTTGGAAACGGGATTTCTTCATCTAATGCTAGACAGAAGAATTCTCAGTAACTTCTTTGGGTTGCGTGTGTTCAACTCACAGAGGTGAACCTTCCTTTAGACAGAGCAGGTTTGAAACCCTCTTTTTGTGGAATTTGCAAGTCGACATTTCAAGCGCTTTGGGGCCAACTGTAGAAAAGGAAATATCTTCGTATAAAAACTACAGAGAATCATTCTCAGAAACCACTTTGTGATGTGTGCGTTCCACTCACCGAGTTTAACCTTTCTTTTCATAGAACAGTTTGGAAACACTCTGTTTGTAAAGTCTGCAAGTGGATATTTGGACGTCTTTGAGGATTTCGTTGGAAATGGGATTTCTTCATCTAATGCTAGACAGAAGAATTCTCAGTAACTTCTTTGGGTTGCGTGTGTTCAACTCACAGAGGTGAACCTTCCTTTAGACAGAGCAGATTTGAAACCGTCTTTTTGTGGAATTTGCAAGTGGACATTTCATGCGCTTTGGGGCCAAAGGCAGAAAAGGAAAGATCTTCGTATACAAACTAGAGAGAATCATTCTCAGAAACCACTTTGTGATGTGTTCGTTCCACTCACAGAGTTTAACCTTTCTTTTCATAGAACAGTTTGGAAACAGTCTGTTTGTAAAGTCTGCAAGTGGATATTTGGAGCTCTTTGAGGGTTTCTTTGGTAACGGGATTTCTTCATCTAATGCTAGACAGAAGAATTCTCAGTAACTTCTTTGGGTTGCGTGTGTTCAACTCACAGAGTTGAACCTTCCTTTAGACAGATCACATTTGAAACCCTCTTTTTGTGGAATTTGCAAGTGGACATTTCAAGCGCTTTGGGGCCAACGGTAGAAAAGGAAATATCTTCGTATAAAAACTACAGAGAATCATTCTCAGAAACCACTTTGTGATGTGTGCGTTCCATTCACAGAGGTTAACCTTTCTTTACGTAGAACAGTGTGGAAACACTCTGTTTGTAAAGTCTGCAAGTGGATATTTGGACCTCTTTGAGGATTTCGTTGGAAACGGGATTTCTTCATCTAATGCTAGACAGAAGAATTCTCAGTAACTTCTTTGGGTTGCGTGTGTTCAACTCACAGAGTTGAACCTTCCATTAGACAGATCACATTTGAAACCCTCATTTTGTGGAATTTGCAAGTGGACATTTCAAGTGTTTTGGGGCCAAGGGTAGAAAAGGAAATATCTTCGTATAAAAACTAGAGAAAATCATTCTCAGAAAGCACTTTTTGATGTGTGCATTCCACTCACCGAGTTTAACCTCTCTTTTCATAGAACAGTTTGGAAACACTCCGTTCGTAAAGTCTACAAGTGTATATTAGGACCTCTTTGAGGATTTCGTTGGAAACGGGATTTCTTCATCTAATGCTAGACAGAAGAATCCTCAGTAACTTCTTTCGGTTGCGTTTGTTCAACTCACAGAGTTGAACCTTTCTTTAGACAGAGCAGATTTGAAACACTCTTTTTGTGGAATTTACAAGTGGACATTTCAAGCGCTTTAGGGCCAACGGCAGAAAAGGAAATATCGTCGTATAAAAACTAGAGAGAATCATTCTCAGAAACCACTTTGTGATGTGTTCGTTCCACTCACTGAGTTTAACCTTTCTTTTCATAGAACAGTGTGGACACACTCTGTTTGTAAAGTCTGCAAGTGGATATTTGGACCTCTTTGAGGATTTCGTTGGAAACGGGATTTCTTCATCTAATGCTAGTCAGAAGAATTCTCAGTAACTTCTTTGGGTTGCGTGTGTTCAACTCACAGAGTTGAACCTTCCTTTAGACAGAGCAGATTTGAAACCCTCTTTTTGTGGAATTTGCAAGTGGACAATTCAAGTGCTTATGGGCCAATGGCAGAAAAGGAAATATCTTCGTATAAAAACTAGAGAGAATCATTCGCAGAAAACACTTTGTGATGTGTTCGTTCCTCTCACAGAGTTTAACTTTTCTTTTCATAGAACAGTTTGGAAACACTCTGTTTGAAAAGTCTGCAAGTGGACATTTGGACATTTTGAGGATTTCTTTGGAAACGGAATTTCTTCATCTAATGTTAGACAGAAGAATTCTCAGTAACTTCTTTCGGTTGCGTGTGTTCAACTCACAGAGTTGAACCTTCCTTTAGACAGAGCAGGTTTGAAACCCTCTTTTTGTGGAATTTGCAAGTGGACATTTCAAGCGCTTTGGGGCCAACGGTAGAAAAGGAAATATCTTCGTATACAAACTAGAGAGAATCATTCTCAGAAACCGCTTTGTGATGTGTGCATCCCACTCACAGAGTTTAACCTTTCTTTTCAGAGAACAGTTTGGAAACAGTCTGTTTGTAAAGTCTGCAAGTGGATATTTGGACCTCTTTGAGGATTTCGTTTTAAACGGGAATTTTTCATCTAATGCTAGACAGAAGAATTCTCAGTAACTTCTTTGCGTTGCCTGAGTTCAACTCACGGAGTTGAACCTTGCTTTAGACAGAGCAGATTTGAAACCCTCTTTTTGTGGAATTTGCAAGTGGACATTTCAAGCGCTTTGGGGCCAACTATAGAAAATTAAATATCTTCGTATACAAACTAGAGAGAATCATTCTCAGAAACCACTTTGTGATGTGTTCGTTCCACTCACAGAGTTTAACCTTTCTTTTCATAGAACAGTTTGGAAACAGTCTGTTTGTAAAGTCTGAAAGTGGATATTTGGAGCTCTTTGAGGATTTCGTTGGAAACGGGATTTCTTCATCTAATGCTAGACAGAAGAATTCTCAGTAACTTCTTTGGGTTGCGTGTGTTCAACTCACAGAGTTGTACCTTCCTTTAGACAGATCACATTTGAAACCCTCTTTTTGTGGAATTTGCAAGTGGACATTTCAAGCGCTTTGGGGCCAACGGTAGAAAAGGAAATATCTTCGTATAAAAACTACAGAGAATCATTCTCAGAAACCACTTTGTGATGTGTGCACTCCATTCACAGAGTTTAACCTTTCTTTACGTAGAACAGTGTGGAAACACTCTGTTTGTAAAGTCTGCAAGTGGATATTTGGACCTCTTTGAGGATTTCGTTGGAAACGGGATTTCTTCATCTAATGCTAGACAGAAGAATTCTCAGTAACTTCTTTGGGTTGCGTGTGTTCAACTCACAGAGTTGAACCTTCCATTAGGCAGATCACATTTGAAACCCTCTTTTTGTGGAACTTGCAAGTGGACATTTCAAGTGCTTTGGGGCCAACGGTAGAAAAGGAAATATCTTCGTATAAAAACTAGAGAGAATCATTCTCAGAAAACGCTTTGTGATGTGTTCGTTCCTCTCACAGAGTTTAACTTTTCTTTTCATAGAACAGTTTGGAAACACTCTGTTTGTAAAGTCTGCAAGTGGATATTTGGACCTCGTTGAGGATTTCGTTTTAAACGGGAATTTTTCATCTAAGGCTAGACAGAAGAATTCTCAGTAACTTCTTTGTGTTGCGTGTGTTCAACTCACGGAGTTGAACCTTCCTTTAGACAGAGCAGATTTGAAACCCTCTTTTTGTGGAATTTGCAAGTGGACATTTCAAGCGCTTTGGGGCCAACTGTAGAAAAGGAAATATCTTCGTATAAAAACTAGAGAGAATCATTCTCAGAAACCACTTTGTGATGTGTGCGTTCCACTCACCGAGTTTAACCTTTCTTTTCATAGAACAGTTTGGAAACACTCTGTTTGTAATGTCTGTAAGTGGATATTTGGACCTCTTTGAGGATTTCGTTGGAAACGGGATTTCTTCATCTAATGCTAGACAGAAGAATTCTCAGTAACATCTTTGGGTTGCGTGTGTTCAACTCACAGAGGTGAACCTTCCT
Source organism: Gorilla gorilla gorilla (assembly GCF_029281585.2). Classification (NCBI taxonomy): domain Eukaryota; kingdom Metazoa; phylum Chordata; class Mammalia; order Primates; family Hominidae; genus Gorilla; species Gorilla gorilla. The sequence continues at coordinate 77,390,846 of NC_073231.2, read as the reverse complement.
TTAGACAGAGCAGATTTGAAACCCTCTTTTTGTGGAATTTGCAAGTGGACATTTCATGCGCTTTGGGGCCAATGGCAGAAAAGGAAATATCTTCGTATAAAAACTAGAGAGAATCATTCTCAGAGACCACTTTGTGATATGTTCGTTCCACTCACTGAGTTTAACCTTTCTTTTCATAGAACAGTGTGGACACACTCTGTTTGTAAAGTCTGCAAGTGGATATTTGGACCTCTTTGAGGATTTCGTTGGAAAAGGGATTTCTTCATCTAATGCTAGACAGAAGAATTCTCAGTAACTTCTTTGGGTTGCGTGTGTTCAACTCACAGAGTTTAACCTTCCTTTAGACAGAGCAGATTTGAAACCCTCTTGTTGTGGAATTTGCAAGTGGACATTTCAAACGCATTGGGGCCAACGGTAGAAAAGGAAATATCTTCGTATAAAAACTAGAGAGAATCTTTCTCAGAAACCACTTTGTGATGTGTGCGTTCCTATCAGAGAGTTTAACTTTTCTTTTCATAGAACAGTTTGGAAACACTCTGTTTGTAAAGTCTGCAAGTGGACATTTGGACCTCTTTGAGGATTTTGTTGGAAACGGGATTTCTTCATCTAATGCTAGACAGAAGAATTCTCAGTAACTTCTTTGGGTTGCGTGTGTTCAACTCACAGAGGTGAACCTTCCTTTAGGCAGAGCAGGTTTGAAACCCTCTTTTTGTGGAATTTGCAAGTGGACATTTAAAGCGCTTTGGGGCCAACTGTAGAAAAGGAAATATCTTCGTATAAAAACTACAGAGAATCATTCTCAGAAACCACTTTGTGATGTGTGCGTTCCACTCACCGAGTTTAACCTTTCTTTTCATAGAACACTTTGGAAACACTCTGTTTGTAAAGTCTGCAAGTGGATATTTGGACCTCTTTGAGGATTTCGTTGGAAATGGGATTTCTTCATCTAATGCTAGACAGAAGAATTCTCAGTAACTTCTTGGGTTGTGTGTGTTCAACTCACAGAGGTGAACCTTCCTTTAGACAGAGCAGATTTGAAACCCTCTTTTTGTGGAATTTGCAAGTGGACATTTCATGCGCGTTGGGGCCAATGGCAGAAAAGGAGAGATCTTCGTATACAAACTAGAGAGAATCATTCTCAGAAACCACTCTGTGATGTGTTCGTTCCACTCACAGAGTTTAACCTTTCTTTTCATAGAACAGTTAGGAAACAGTCTGTTTGTAAAGTCTGCAAGTGGATATTTGGAGCTCTTTGAGGTTTTCGTTGGTAACGGGATTTCTTCATCTAATGCTGGACAGAAGAATTCTCAGTAACTTCTTTGGGTTGCGTGTGTTCAACTCACAGAGTTGAACCTTCCTTTAGACAGAGCAGGTTTGAAACCCTCTTTTTGTGGAATTTGCAAGTGGACATTTCAAGCGCTTTGGGGCCAACTGTAGAAAAGGAAATATCTTCGTATAAAAACTAGAGAGAATCATTCTCAGAAACCACTTTGTGATGTGTGCGTTCCACTCACCGAGTTTAACCTTTCTTTTCATAGTACAGTTTGGAAACACTCTGTTTGTAATGTCTGCAAGTGGATATTTGGAGCTCTTTGACGATTTCGTTGGAAACGGGATTTCTTCATCTAATGCTAGACTGAAGAATTCTCAGTAACTTCTTTTGGTTGCGTATGTTCAACTCACAGAGTTGAACCTTCCTTTAGACAGAGCAGATATGAAACCCTCTTTTTGTGGAATTTGCTAGTGGACATTTCAAGCGCTTTGGGGCCAACGGTAGAAAAGGAAATATCTTCGTATAAAAACTACAGAGAATCATTCTCAGAAACCGCTTTGTGATGTGTGCATCCCACTCACAGAGTTCAACCTTTCTTTTCATAGAACAGTTTGGAAACAGTCTGTTTGTAAAGTCTACAAGTAGATATTTGGAACTCTTTGAGGATTTCGCTGGAAACGGGATTTCTTCATCTAATGCTAGACAGAAGAATTCTCAGTAACTTCCTTGGATTGCGTGTGTTCAACTCACATAGCTGAACCTTCCTTTAGACAGAGCAGATTGGAAACCCTCTTTTTGTGGGATTTGCAAGTGGACATTTCAAGCGCTTTCGGGACAATGGCAGAAAAGGAAATATCTTCGTATAAAAACTAGAGAGAATCATTCTCAGAGACCACTTTGTGATGTGTTCGTTCCACTCCCTGAGTTAAACCTTTCTTTTCATAGAACAGTGTGGACACACTCTGTAAAGTCTGCAAGTGTATATTTGGACCTCTTTGAGGATTTCGTTGGAAAAGGGATTTCTTCATCTAATGCTAGACAGAAGAATTCTCAGTAACGTCTTTGGGTTGCGTGTGTTCAACTAACAGAGTTGAACCTTCCTTTAGACAGAGCAGATTTGAAACCCTCTTGTTGTGGAATTTGCAAGTGGACATTTCAAACGCATTGGGGCCAACGGTAGAAAAGGAAATATCTTCGTATAAAAACTAGAGAGAATCATTCTCAGAAACCACTTTGTGATGTGTGCGTTCCACTCACCGAGTTTAACCTTTCTTTTCATATTACAGTTTGGAAACACTCAGTTTGTAAAGTCTCCAAGTGGACATTTGGACCTCTTTGAGGATTTCGTTGGAAACGGGATTTCTTCATCTAATGCTACACAGAAGAATTCTCAGTAACTTCTTTCAGTTGCGTGTGTTCAACTCACCGTGTTGAACCTTCCTTTAGACAGAGCAGATTTGAAACCCTCTTTTTGTGGAATTTCCAAGTGGACATTTCAAGTGCTTATGGGCCAATGGCAGAAAAGGAAATATCTTCGTATAAAAACTAGAGAGAATCATTCTCAGAAACCACTTTGTGATGTGTGCGTTCCTCTCACAGAGTTTAACTTTTCTTTTCACAGAACAGTTTGGAAACACTCTGTTTGTAAAGTCTGCAAGTGGACATTTGGACCTCTTTGAGGATTTCGTTGGAAACGGGATTTCTTCATCTAATGCTAGACAGAAGAATTCTCAGTAACTTCTTTGGGTTGCGTGTGTTCAACTCACAGAGGTGAACTTTCCTTTAGACAGAGCAGGTTTCAACCCTCTTTTTGTGGAATTTGCAAGTGGACATTTCAAGCGCTTTGGGGCCAACGGTAGAAAAGGAAATATCTTCGTATAAAAACTACAGAGAATCATTCTCAGAAACCACTTTGTGATGTGTGCATTCCACTCACCGAGTTTAACCTTTCTTTTCATAGAACAGTTTGGAAACACTCTGTTTGTAAAGTCTGCAAGTGGATATTTGGACCTCTTTGAGGATTTCGTTGGAAATGGGATTTCTTCATCTAATGCTAGACAGAAGTATTCTCAGTAACTTCTTTGGGTTGCGTGTGTTCAACTCACAGAGGTGAACCTTCCTTTAGACAGAGCAGATTTGAAACCCTCTTTTTGTGGAATTTGCAAGTGGACATTTCATGCGCTTTGGGGCCAATGGCAGAAAAGGAAAGATCTTCGTATACAAACTAGAGAGAATCATTCTCAGAAACCACTTTGTGATGTGTTCGTTCCACTCACAGAGTTTAACCTTTGTTTTCATAGAACAGTTTGGAAACAGTCTGTTTGTAAAGTCTGCAAGTGGATATTTGGAGCTCTTTGAGGATTTCGTTGGTAACGGGATTTCTTCATCTAATGCTAGACAGAAGAATTCTCAGTAACTTCTTTGTGTTGCCTGTGTTCAACTCACAGAGTTGAACCTTCCTTTTGACAGAGCAGATTGGAAACCCTCTTTTTGTGGAATTTGCAAGTGGACATTTCAAGCGCTTTGGGGCCAACGGTAGAAAAGGAAATATCTTCGTATAAAAACTAGAGAGAATCATTCTCAGAAACCACTTTGTGATGTGTGCGTTCCACTCACAGAGTTTAACCTTTCTTTTCATAGAACAGTTTGGAAACACTCTGTTTGTAAAGTCTGCAAGTGGATATTTGGACCTCGTTGAGGATTTCGTTGGAAACGGGATTTCTTCATCTAATGCTAGACAGAAGAATTCTCAGTAACTACTTTGGGTTGCGTGTGTTCAACTCACAGAGTTGAACCTTCCTTTAGACAGAGCAGATTTGAAACCCTCTTTTTGTGGAATTTGCAAGTGGACATTTCAAGCGCTTTGGTGAACACGGTACAAAAGGAAATATCTCCGTATAAAAACTAGAGAGAATCATTCCCAGAAACCGCTTTGTGATGTGTGCGTTCCACTCACAGAGTTTAGCCTTTCTTTTCATAGAACAGTTTGGAAACACTCTGTTTGTAAAGTCTGCAAGTGGATATTTGGACCTCTTTGAGGATTTCGTTGGAAACGGGATTTTTTCATCTAATGCTAGACAGAAGAATTCTCAGTAACTTCTTTGGGTTGCGTGTGTTCAACTCACAGAGTTGAACCTTCCTTTAGACAGAGGAGATTGGAAACCCTCTTTTTGTGGAATTTGCAAGTGGACATTTCAAGCGCTTTGGGGCCAACGGTAGAAAAGGAAATATCTTCGTAGAGAAACTAGAGAGAATCATTCTCAGAAACCGCTTTGTGATGTGTGCGTTCCACTCACAGAGTTTAACCTTTCTTTTCATAGAACAGTTTGGAAACACTCTGTTTGTAAAGTCTGCAAGTGGATATTTGGACCAGAGGATTTCGTTGGAAACGGATTTCTTCATCTAATGCTAGACAGAAGAATTCTCAGTATCTTCTTTGGGTTGCGTGTGTTCAACTCACAGAGTTGAACCTTCCTTTAGACAGAGCAGATTTGAAACCCTCTTTTTGTGGAATTTGAAAGTGGACATTTCAAGCGCTTTGGTGCCCACGGTAGAAAAGGAAATATCTTCGTATAAAAACTAGAGAGAATCATTCCCAGAAACCACTTTGTGATGTGTGCGTTCCACTCACAGAGTTTAGCCTTTCTTTTCATAGAACAGTTTGGAAACACTCTGTTTGTAAAGTCTGCAAGTGGATATTTGGACCTCTTTGAGGATTTCGTTGGAAACGGGATTTTTTCATCTAATGCTAGAGAGAAGAATTCTCAGTAACTTCTTTGGGTTGCGTGTGTTCAACTCACAGAGTAAAACCTTCCTTTAGACAGAGCAGATTGGAAACCCTCTTTTTGTGGAATTTGCAAGTGGACCTTTCAAGCGCTTTGGCGCCCACGGTAGAAAAGGAAGTATCTTCGTATAAAAACTAGAGAGAATCATTCTCAGGAACCTCTTTGTGATGTGTGCGTTCCACTCACAGAGTGTAACCTTTCTTTTCATAGAACAGTTTGGAAACACTCTGTTTGTAAAGTCTGCAAGTGGATATTTGGACCTCTTTGAGGATTTCGTTGGAAACGGGATTTCTGCATATAACGCTAGACAGAAAAATTCTCAGTAACTTCTTTGGGTTGCGTGTGTTCAAGTCACAGAGTTGAACCTTCCTTTTGACAGAGCAGATTAGAAACCCTCTTTTTGTGGAATTTGCAAGTCGACATTTCAAGCGCTTTGGGGCCAACGGTAGAAAAGGAAATATCTTCGTATAAAAACTAGAGAGAATCATTCTCAGAAACCGCTTTGTGATGTGTGAGTTCCTCTCACAGAGTTTAACCTTTCTTTTCATAGAACAGTTTGGAAACACTCTGTTTGTAAAGTCTGCAAATGGATATTTGGACCTCTTTGAGGATTTCGTTGGAAACGGGATTTCTTCATCTAATGCTAGACAGAAGAATTCTCAGTAACTTCTCTGGGTTGCGTGTGTTCAACTCACAGAATTGAGCCTTCCTTTAGACAGAGCAGATTTGAAACCCTCTTTTTGTGGAATTTGCAAGTGGACATTTCCAGCGCTTTGGGGCCCACGGTAGAAAAGGAAATATCTTCGTATAAAAACTAGAGAGAATCATTCTCAGAAACCGCTTTGTGATGTGTGCGTTCCACTCACAGAGTGAAACCTTTCTTTTCATAGAACAGTTTGGAAACACTCTGTTTGTAAAGTCTGCAAGTGGATATTTGGACCTCTTTGAGGATTTCGTTGGAAACGGGATTTCTTCATCTAATGCTAGACAGAAGAATTCTCAGTAACTTCTTTGGGTTGCGTGTGTTCAACTCACAGAGTTGAACCTTCCTTTAGACAGAGCAGATTGGAAACCCTCTTTTTGTGGAATTTGCAAGTGGACCTTTCAAGCGCTTTGGCGCCCACGGTAGAAAAGGAAATATCTTCGTATAAAAACTAGAGAGAATCATTCTCAGGAACCTCTTTGTGATGTGTGCGTTCCACTCACAGAGTGTAACCTTTCTTTTCATAGAACAGTTTGGAAACACTCTGTTTGTAAAGTCTGCAAGTGGATATTTGGACCTCTTTGAGGATTTCGTTGGAAACGGATTTCTTCATCTAATGCTAGACAGAAGAATTCTCAGTATCTTCTTTGGGTTGCGTGTGTTCAACTCACAGAGTTGAACCTTCCTTTAGACAGAGCAGATTTGAAACCCTCTTTTTGTGGAATTTGAAAGCGGACATTTCAAGCGCTTTGGTGCCCACGGTACAAAAGGAAATATCTTCGTATAAAAACTAGAGAGAATCATTCCCAGAAACCACTTTGTGATGTGTGCGTTCCACTCACAGAGTTTAGCCTTTCTTTTCATAGAACAGTTTGGAAACACTCTGTTTGTAAAGTCTGCAAGTGGATATTTGGACCTCTTTGAGGATTTCGTTGGAAACGGGATTTTTTCATCTCATGCTAGAGAGAAGAATTCTCAGTAACTTCTTTGGGTTGCGTGTGTTCAACTCACAGAGTAAAACCTTCCTTTAGACAGAGCAGATTGGAAACCCTCTTTTTGTGGAATTTGCAAGTGGACCTTTCAAGCGCTTTGGCGCCCACGGTAGAAAAGGAAATATCTTCGTATGAAAACTAGAGAGAATCATTCTCAGGAACCTCTTTGTGATGCGTGCGTTCCACTCACAGAGTGTAACCTTTCTTTTCATAGAACAGTTTGGAAACACTCTGTTTGTAAAGTCTGCAAGTGGATATTTGGACCTCTTTGAGGATTTCGTTGGAAACGGGATTTCTGCATATAACGCTAGACAGAAAAATTCTCAGTAACTTCTTTGCGTTGCGTGTGTTCAACTCACAGAGTTGAACCTTCCTTTTGACAGAGCAGATTAGAAACCCTCTTTTTGTGGAATTTGCAAGTCGACATTTCAAGCGCTTTGGGGCCAACGGTAGAAAAGGAAATATCTTCGTATAAAAACTAGAGAGAATCATTCTCAGAAACCGCTTTGTGATGTGTGCGTTCCTCTCACGGAGTTTAACCTTTCTTTTCATAGAACAGTTTGGAAACACTCTGTTTGTAAAGTCTGCAAGTGGATATTTGGACCTCTTTGAGGATTTCGTTGGAAACGGGATTTCTGCATATAACGCTAGACAGAAAAATTCTCAGTAACTTCTTTGGGTTGCGTGTGTTCAAGTCACAGAGTTGAACCTTCCTTTTGACAGAGCAGATTAGAAACCCTCTTTTTGTGAATTTGCAAGTCGACATTTCAAGCGCTTTGGGGCCAGCGGTAGAAAAGGAAATATCTTCGTATAAAAACTAGAGAGAATCATTCTCAGAAACCGCTTTGTGATGTGTGAGTTCCTCTCACAGAGTTTAACCTTTCTTTTCATAGAACAGTTTGGAAACACTCTGTTTGTAAAGTCTGCAAATGGATATTTGGACCTCTTTGAGGATTTCGTTGGAAACGGGATTTCTTCATCTAATGCTAGACAGAAGAATTCTCAGTAACTTCTCTGGGTTGCGTGTGTTCAACTCACAGAATTGAGCCTTCCTTTAGACAGAGCAGATTTGAAACCCTCTTTTTGTGGAATTTGCAAGTGGACATTTCCAGCGCTTTGGGGCCCACGGTAGAAAAGGAAATATCTTCGTATAAAAACTAGAGAGAATCATTCTCAGAAACCGCTTTGTGATGTGTGCGTTCCACTCACAGAGTGAAACCTTTCTTTTCATAGAACAGTTTGGAAACACTCTGTTTGTAAAGTCTGCAAGTGGATATTTGGACCTCTTTGAGGATTTCGTTGGAAACGGGATTTCTTCATCTAATGCTAGACAGAAGAATTCTCAGTAACTTCTTTGGGTTGCATGTGTTCAACTCACAGAGTTGAACCTTCCTTTAGACAGAGCAGATTGGAAACCCTCTTTTTGTGGAATTTGCAAGTGGACCTTTCAAGCGCTTTGGCGCCCACGGTAGAAAAGGAAATATCTTCGTATAAAAACTAGAGAGAATCATTCTCAGGAACCTCTTTGTGATGTGTGCGTTCCAATCACAGAGTGTAACCTTTCTTTTCATAGAACAGTTTGGAAACAATCTGTTTGTAAAGTCTGCAAGTGGATATTTGGACCTCTTTGAGGATTTCGTTGGAAACGGGATTTCTGCATATAACGCTAGACAGAAAAATTCTCAGTAACTTCTTTGGGTTGTGTGTGTTCAACTCACAGAGTTGAACCTTCCTTTTGACAGAGCAGATTAGAAACCCTCTTTTTGTGGAATTTGCAAGTCGACATTTGAAGCGCTTTGGGGCCAACGGTAGAAAAGGAAATATCTTCGTATAAAAACTAGAGAGAATCATTCTCAGAAACCGCTTTGTGATGTGTGCGTTCCTCTCACAGAGTTTAACCTTTCTTTTCATAGAACAGTTTGGAAACACTCTGTTTGTAGAGTCTGCAAGTGGATATTTGGACCTCGTTGAGGATTTCGTTGGAAATGGGATTTCTTCATCTAATGCTAGACAGAAGAATTCTCAGTAACTACTTTGGGTTGCGTGTGTTCAACTCACAGAGATGAACCTTCCTTTAGACAGAGCAGATTTGAAACCCTCTTTTTGTGGAATTTGCAAGTGTACATTTCAAGGGCATTGGCGCCCACAGTAGAAAAGGAAATATCTTCGTATAAAAATTAGAGAGAATCATTCTCAGAAACCACTTTGTGATGTGTGCGTTCCACTCACAGAGTTTAACCTTTCTTTTCATAGAACAGTTTGGAAACACTCTGTTGGTAAAGTCTGCAAGTGGATATTTGGACCTCTTTGAGGATTTCGTTGGAAACGGGATTTCTTCATCTAATGCTAGACAGAAGAATTCTCAGTAACTTCTTTGGGTTGCGTGTGTTCAACTCACAGAGTTGAACCTTCCTTTAGACAGAGCAGATTGGAAACCCTCTTTTTGTGTAATTTGCAAGTGGACCTTTCAAGCGCTTTGGCGCCCACGGTAAAAAAGGAAATATCTTCGTATAAAAACTAGAGAGAATCATTCTCAGAAACCGCTTTGTGATGTGTGCGTTCCACTCACAGAGTTTAACCTTTCTTTTCATAGAACAGTTTGGAAACACTCTGTTTGTAAAGTCTGCAAGTGGATATTTGGACCAGAGGATTTCGTTGGAAACGGGATTTCTTCATCTAATGCTAGACAGAAGAATCCTCAGTAACTTCTTTGGGTTGCGTGTGTTCAACTCACAGAGTTGAACCTTCCTTTAGACAGAGCAGATTTGAAACCCTCTTTTTGTGGAATTTGCAAGTGGACATTTCAAGGGCATTGGCGCCCACAGTAGAAAAGGAAATATCTTCGTATAAAAACTAGAGAGAATCATTCTCAGAAACCACTTTGTGATGTGTGCGTTCCACTCACAGAGTTTAACCTTTCTTTTCATAGAACAGTTTGGAAACACTCTGTTGCTAAAGTCTGCAAGTGGATATTTGGACCTCTTTGAGGATTTCGTTGGAAACGGGATTTCTGCATATAACGCTAGACAGAAAAATTCTCAGTAACTTCTTTGGGTTGCGTGTGTTCAACTCACAGAGTTGAACCTTCCTTTTGACAGAGCAGATTAGAAACCCTCTTTTTGTGGAATTTGCAAGTCGACATTTCAAGCGCTTTGGGGCCAACGGTAGAAAAGGAAATATCTTCGTATACAAACTAGAGAGAATCATTCTCAGAAACCGCTTTGTGATGTGTGCGTTCCTCTCACAGAGTTTAACCTTTCTTTTCATAGAACAGTTTGGAAACACTCTGTTTGTAAGGTCTGCAAGTGGATATTTGGACCTCTTTGAGGATTTGGTTGGAAACGGGATTTCTGCATATAACGCTAGACAGAAAAATTCTCAGTAACTTCTTTGGGTTGCGTGTGTTCAACTCACAGAGTTGAACCTTCCTTTTCACAGAGCAGATTAGAAACCCTCTTTTTGTGGAATTTGCAAGTGGACATTTCAAGCGCTTTGGGGCCAACGGTAGAAAAGGAAATATCTTCGTATAAAAACTAGAGAGAATCATTCTCAGAAACCGCTTTGTGATGTGTGCGTTCCTCTCACAGAGTTTAACCTTTCTTTTCATAGAACAGTTTGGAAACACTCTGTTTGTAAAGTCTGCAAGTGGATATTTGGACCTCTTTGAGGATTTCGTTGGAAACGGGATTTCTTCATCTAATGCTAGACAGAAGAATTCTCAGTAACTTCTCTGGGCTGCGTGTGTTCAACTCACAGAGTTGAGCCTTCCTTTAGACAGAGCAGATTTGAAACCCTCTTTTTGTGGAATTTGCAAGTGGACATTTCCAGCGCTTTGGGGCCAACGGTAGAAAAGGAAATATCTTCGTATAAAAACTAGAGAGAATCATTCTCAGAAACTGCTTTGTGATGTGTGCGTTCCACTCACAGAGTGTAACCTTTCTTTTCATAGAACAGTTTGGAAACACTCTGTTTGTAAAGTCTGCAAGTGGATATTTGGACCTCTTTGAGGATTTCGTTGGAAACGGGATTTCTTCATCTAATGCTAGACAGAAGAATTCTCAGTAATATCTTTGGTTTGCGTGTGTTCAACTCACAGAGTTGAACCTTCCTTTAGACAGAGCAGATTTGAAACCCTCTTTTTGTGGAATTTGCAAGTGGACATTTCAAGCGCTTTGGTGCCCACGGTACAAAAGGAAATATCTTCGTATAAAAACTAGAGAGAATCATTCCCAGAAACCACTTTGTGATGTGTGCGTTCCACTCACAGAGTTTAGCCTTTCTTTTCATAGAACAGTTTGGAAACACTCTGTTTGTAAAGTCTGCAAGTGGATATTTGGACCTCTTTGAGGATTTCGTTGGAAACGGGATTTTTTCATCTAATGCTAGAGAGAAGAATTCTCAGTAACTTCTTTGGGTTGCGTGTGTTCAACTCACAGAGTAAAACCTTCCTTTAGACAGAGCAGATTGGAAACCCTCTTTTTGTGGAATTTGCAAGTGGACCTTTCAAGCGCTTTGGCGCCCACGGTAGAAAAGGAAATATCTTCGTATAAAAACTAGAGAGAATCATTCTCAGGAACCTCTTTGTGATGTGTGCGTTCCACTCACAGAGTGTAACCTTTCTTTTCATAGAACAGTTTGGAAACACTCTGTTTGTAAAGTCTGCAAGTGGATATTTGGACCTCTTTGAGGATTTCGTTGGAAACGGGATTTCTTCATCTAATGCTAGACAGAAGAATTCTCAGTAACTTCTTTGGTTTGCGTGTGTTCAACTCACAGAGTTGAACCTTCCTTTAGACAGAGCAGATTTGAAACCCTCTTTTTGTGGAATTTGCAAGTGGACATTTCAAGCGCTTTGGTGCCCACGGTACAAAAGGAAATATCTTCGTATAAAAACTAGAGAGAATGATTCCCAGAAACCACTTTGTGATGTGTGCGTTCCACTCACAGAGTTTAGCCTTTCTTTTCATAGAACAGTTTGGAAACACTCTGTTTGTAAAGTCTGCAAGTGGATATTTGGACCTCTTTGAGGATTTCGTTGGAAACGGGATTTTTTCATCTAATGCTAGAGAGAAGAATTCTCAGTAACTTCTTTGGGTTGCGTGTGTTCAACTCACAGAGTAAAACCTTCCTTTAGACAGAGCAGATTGGAAACCCTCGTTTTGTGGAATTTGCAAGTGGACCTTTCAAGCGCTTTGGCGCCCACGGTAGAAAAGGAAATATCTTCGTATAAAAACTAGAGAGAATCATTCTCAGGAACCTCTTTGTGATGTGTGCGTTCCACTCACAGAGTGTAACCTTTCTTTTCATAGAACAGTTTGGAAACACTCTGTTTGTAAAGTCTGCAAGTGGATATTTGGACCTCTTTGAGGATTTCGTTGGAAACGGGATTTCTGCATATAACGCTAGACAGAAAAATTCTGAGTAACTTCTTTGCGTTGCGTGTGTTCAACTCACAGAGTTGAACCTTCCTTTTGACAGAGCAGATTAGAAACCCTCTTTTTGTGGAATTTGCAAGTCGACATTTCAAGCGCTTTGGGGCCAACGGTAGAAAAGGAAATATCTTCGTATAAAAACTAGAGAGAATCATTCTCAGAAACCGCTTTGTGATGTGTGCTTTCCTCTCACAGAGTTTAACCTTTCTTTTCATAGAACAGTTTGGAAACACTCTGTTTGTAAAGTCTGCAAGTGGATATTTGGACCTCTTTGAGTATTTCGTTGGAAACGGGATTTCTGCATATAACGCTAGACAGAAAAATTCTCAGTAACTTCTTTGGGTTGCGTGTGTTCAACTCACAGAGTGGAACCTTCCTTTTGACAGAGCAGATTAGAAACCCTCTTTTTGTGGAATTTGCAAGTCGACATTTCAAGCGCTTTGGGGCCAACGGTAGAAAAGGAAATATCTTCGTATAAAAACTAGAGAGAATCATTCTCAGAAACCGCTTTGTGATGTGTGCGTTCCTCTCACAGAGTTTAACCTTTCTTTTCATAGAACAGTTCGGAAACACTCTGTTTGTAAAGTCTGCAAGTGGATATTTGGACCAGAGGATTTCGTTGGAAACGGGATTTCTTCATCTAATGCTAGACAGAAGAATTCTCAGTAGCTTCTTTGGGTTGCGTGTGTTCAACTCACAGAGTTGAACCTTCCTTTAGACAGAGCAGATTTGAAACCCTCTTTCTGTGGAATTTGCAAGTGGACATTTCAAGGGCATTGGCGCCCACAGTAGAAAAGGAAATATCTTCGTATAAAAACTAGAGAGAATCATTCTCAGAAACCACTTTGTGATGTGTGCGTTCCACTCACAGAGTTTAACCTTTCTTTTCATAGAACAGTTTGGAAACACTCTGTTGGTAAAGTCTGCAAGTGGATATTTGGACCTCTTTGAGGATTTCGTTGGAAACGGGATTTTTTCATCTAATGCTAGACAGAAGAATTCTCAGTAACTTCTTTGGGTTGCGTGTGTTCAACTCCCAGAGTTGAACCTTCCTTTAGACAGAGCAGATTGGAAACCCTCTTTTTGTGTAATTTGCAAGTGGACCTTTCAAGCGCTTTGGCGCCCACGGTAGAAAAGGAAATATCTTCGTATAAAAACTAGAGAGAATCATTCTCAGGAACCTCTTTGTGATGTGTGCGTTCCACTCACAGAGTGTAACCTTTCTTTTCATAGAACAGTTTGGAAACACTCTGTTTGTAAAGTCTGCAAATGGATATTTGGACCTCTTTGAGGATTTCGTTGGAAACGGGATTTCTTCATCTAATGCTAGACAGAAGAATTCTCAGTAACTTCTCTGGGTTGCGTGTGTTCAACTCACAGAATTGAGCCTTCCTTTAGACAGAGCAGATTTGAAACCCTCTTTTTGTGGAATTTGCAAGTGGACATTTCCAGCGCTTTGGGGCCCACGGTAGAAAAGGAAATATCTTCGTATAAAAACTAGAGAGAATCATTCTCAGAAACCGCTTTGTGATGTGTGCGTTCCACTCACAGAGTGAAACCTTTCTTTTCATAGAACAGTTTGGAAACACTCTGTTTGTAAAGTCTGCAAGTGGATATTTGGACCTCTTTGAGGATTTCGTTGGAAACGGGATTTCTTCATCTAATGCTAGACAGAAGAATTCTCAGTAACTTCTTTGGGTCGCATGTGTTCAACTCACAGAGTTGAACCTTCCTTTAGACAGAGCAGATTGGAAACCCTCTTTTTGTGGAATTTGCAAGTGGACCTTTCAAGCGCTTTGGCGCCCACGGTAGAAAAGGAAATATCTTCGTATAAAAACTAGAGAGAATCATTCTCAGGAACCTCTTTGTGATGTGTGCGTTCCAATCACAGAGTGTAACCTTTCTTTTCATAGAACAGTTTGGAAACAATCTGTTTGTAAAGTCTGCAAGTGGATATTTGGACCTCTTTGAGGATTTCGTTGGAAACGGGATTTCTGCATATAACGCTAGACAGAAAAATTCTCAGTAACTTCTTTGGGTTGTGTGTGTTCAACTCACAGAGTTGAACCTTCCTTTTGACAGAGCAGATTAGAAACCCTCTTTTTGTGGAATTTGCAAGTCGACATTTGAAGCGCTTTGGGGCCAACGGTAGAAAAGGAAATATCTTCGTATAAAAACTAGAGAGAATCATTCTCAGAAACCGCTTTGTGATGTGTGCGTTCCTCTCACAGAGTTTAACCTTTCTTTTCATAGAACAGTTTGGAAACACTCTGTTTGTAGAGTCTGCAAGTGGATATTTGGACCTCGTTCAGGATTTCGTTGGAAATGGGATTTCTTCATCTAATGCTAGACAGAAGAATTCTCAGTAACTACTTTGGGTTGCGTGTGTTCAACTCACAGAGTTGAACCTTCCTTTAGACAGAGCAGATTTGAAACCCTCTTTTTGTGGAATTTGCAAGTGGACATTTCAAGGGCATTGGCGCCCACAGTAGAAAAGGAAATATCTTCGTATAAAAATTAGAGAGAATCATTCTCAGAAACCACTTTGTGATGTGTGCGTTCCACTCACAGAGTTTAACCTTTCTTTTCATAGAACAGTTTGGAAACACTCTGTTGGTAAAGTCTGCAAGTGGATATTTGGACCTCTTTGAGGATTTCGTTGGAAACGGGATTTCTTCATCTAATGCTAGACAGAAGAATTCTCAGTAACTTCTTTGGGTTGCGTGTGTTCAACTCACAGAGTTGAACCTTCCTTTAGACAGAGCAGATTGGAAACCCTCTTTTTGTGTAATTTGCAAGTGGACCTTTCAAGCGCTTTGGCGCCCACGGTAAAAAAGGAAATATCTTCGTATAAAAACTAGAGAGAATCATTCTCAGGAACCTCTTTGTGATGTGTGCGTTCCACTCACAGAGTGTAACCTTTCTTTTCATAGAACAGTTTGGAAACACTCTGTTTGTAAAGTCTGCAAGTGGATATTTGGACCTCTTTGAGGATTTCGTTGGAAACGGGATTTCTTCATCTAATGCTAGACAGAAGAATTCTCAGTAACTTCTTTGGGTTGCGTGTGTTCAACTCACAGAGTTGAACCTTCCTTTAGACAGAGCAGATTTGAAACCCTCTTTTTGTGGAATTTGCAAGTGGACATTTCAAGCGCTTTGGTGCCCACGGTACAAAAGGAAATATCTTCGTATAAAAACTAGAGAGAATCATTCCCAGAAACCACTTTGTGATGTGTGCGTTCCACTCACAGAGTTTAGCCTTTCTTTTCATAGAACAGTTTGGAAACACTCTGTTTGTAAAGTCTGCAAGTGGATATTTGGACCTCTTTGAGGATTTCGTTGGAAACGGGATTTTTTCATCTAATGCTAGAGAGAAGAATTCTCAGTAACTTCTTTGGGTTGCGTGTGTTCAACTCACAGAGTAAAACCTTCCTTTAGACAGAGCAGATTGGAAACCCTCTTTTTGTGGAATTTGCAAGTGGACCTTTCAAGCGCTTTGGCGCCCACGGTAGAAAAGGAAATATCTTCGTATAAAAACTAGAGAGAATCATTCTCAGGAACCTCTTTGTGATGTGTGCGTTCCACTCACAGAGTGTAACCTTTCTTTTCATAGAACAGTTTGGAAACACTCTGTTTGTAAAGTCTGCAAGTGGATATTTGGACCTCTTTGAGGATTTCGTTGGAAACGGGATTTCTGCATATAACGCTAGACAGAAAAATTCTGAGTAACTTCTTTGCGTTGCGTGTGTTCAACTCACAGAGTTGAACCTTCCTTTTGACAGAGCAGATTAGAAACCCTCTTTTTGTGGAATTTGCAAGTCGACATTTCAAGCGCTTTGGGGCCAACGGTAGAAAAGGAAATATCTTCGTATAAAAACTAGAGAGAATCATTCTCAGAAACCGCTTTGTGATGTGTGCGTTCCTCTCACAGAGTTTAACCTTTCTTTTCATAGAACAGTTTGGAAACACTCTGTTTGTAAAGTCTGCAAGTGGATATTTGGACCTCTTTGAGTATTTCGTTGGAAACGGGATTTCTGCATATAACGCTAGACAGAAAAATTCTCAGTAACTTCTTTGGGTTGCGTGTGTTCAACTCACAGAGTGGAACCTTCCTTTTGACAGAGCAGATTAGAAACCCTCTTTTTGTGGAATTTGCAAGTCGACATTTCAAGCGCTTTGGGGCCAACGGTAGAAAAGGAAATATCTTCGTATAAAAACTAGAGAGAATCATTCTCAGAAACCGCTTTGTGATGTGTGCGTTCCTCTCACAGAGTTTAACCTTTCTTTTCATAGAACAGTTCGGAAACACTCTGTTTGTAAAGTCTGCAAGTGGATATTTGGACCAGAGGATTTCGTTGGAAACGGGATTTCTTCATCTAATGCTAGACAGAAGAATTCTCAGTAACTTCTTTGGGTTGCGTGTGTTCAACTCACAGAGTTGAACCTTCCTTTAGACAGAGCAGATTTGAAACCCTCTTTTTGTGGAATTTGCAAGTGGACATTTCAAGCGCTTTGGTGCCCACGGTACAAAAGGAAATATCTTCGTATAAAAATTAGAGAGAATCATTCCCAGAAACCACTTTGTGATGTGTGCGTTCCACTCACAGAGTTTAGCCTTTCTTTTCATAGAACAGTTTGGGAACACTCTGTTTGTAAAGTCTGCAAGTGGATATTTGGACCTCTTTGAGGATTTCGTAGGAAACGGGATTTTTTCATCTAATGCTAGAGAGAAGAATTCTCAGTAACTTCTTTGGGTTTCGTGTGTTCAACTCACAGAGTAAAACCTTCGTTTAGACAGAGCAGATTGGAAACCCTCTTTTTGTGGAATTTGCAAGTGGACCTTTCAAGCGCTTTGGCGCCCACGGTAGAAAAGGAAATATCTTCGTATAAAAACTAGAGAGAATCATTCTCAGGAACCTCTTTGTGATGCGTGCGTTCCACTCACAGAGTGTAACCTTTCTTTTCATAGAACAGTTTGGAAACACTCTGTTTGTAAAGTCTGCAAGTGGATATTTGGACCTCTTTGAGGATTTCGTTGGAAACGGGATTTCTTCATCTAATGCTAGACAGAAGAATTCTCAGTAACTTCTTCGGGTTGCGTGTGTTCAACTCACAGAGATGAGCCTTCCTTTAGACAGAGCAGATTTGAAACCCTCTTTTTGTGGAATTTGCAAGTGGACATTTCAAGCGCTTTGGGGCCAACGGTAGAAAAGGAAATATCTTCGTAGAGAAACTAGAGAGAATCATTCTCAGAAACCGCTTTGTGATGTGTGCGTTCCACTCACAGAGTTTAACCTTTCTTTTCATAGAACAGTTTGGAAACACTCTGTTTGTAAAGTCTGCAAGTGGATATTTGGACCTCGTTGAGGATTTCGTTGGAAACGGGATTTCTTCATCTAATGCTAGACAGAAGAATTCTCAGTAACTACTTTGGGTTGCGTGTGTTCAACTCACAGAGTTGAACCTTCCTTTAGACAGAGGAGATTGGAAACCCTCTTTTTGTGGAATCTGCAAGTGGACATTTCAAGCGCTTTGGGGCCAACGGTAGAAAAGGAAATATCTTCGTATAAAAACTAGAGAGAATCATTCTCAGAAACCACTTTGTGATGTGTGCGTTCCACTCACAGAGTTTAACCTTTCTTTTCATAGAACAGTTTGGAAACAGTCTGTTTGTAAAGTCTGCAAGTGGATATTTGGACCTCTTTGAGGATTTCGTTGGAAACGGGATTTCTTCATCTAATGCTAGACAGAAGAATTCTCAGTAACTTCTTTGGGTTGTGTGTGTTCAACTCACAGAGTTGAGCCTTCCTTTAGACAGAGCAGATTTGAAACCCTCTTTTTGTGGAATTTGCAAGTGGACATTTCAAGCGCTTTGGTGCCAACGGTGGAAAAGGAAATATCTTCGTATAAAAACTAGAGAGAATCATTCTCAGAAACCGCTTTGTGATGTGTGCGTTCCACTCACAGAGTGTAAGCTTTCTTTTCAAAGAACAGTTTGGAAACACTCTGTTTGTAAAGTCTGCAAGTGGATATTTGGACCTCTTTGAGGATTTCGTTGGAAACGGGATTTCTTCATCTAATGCTAGACAGAAGAATTCTCAGTAACTTCTTTGGGTTGCGTGTGTCCAACTCACAGAGTTGAACCTTCCTTTAGACAGAGCAGATTTGAAACCCTCTTTTTGTGGAATTTGCAAGTGGACATTTCAAGCGCATTGGCGCCCACAGTAGAAAAGGAAATATCTTCGTATAAAAACTAGAGAGAATCATTCTCAGAAACTGCTTTGTGATGTGTGCGTTCCACTCACAGAGTTTAACCTTTCTTTTCATAGAACAGTTTGGAAACAGTCTGTTTGTAAAGTCTGCAAGTGGATATTTGGACCTCTTTGAGGATTTCGTTGGAAACGGGATTTCTTCATCTAATGCTAGACAGAAGAATTCTCAGTAACTTCTTCGGGTTGCGTGTGTTCAACTCACAGAGATGAGCCTTCCTTCAGACAGAGCAGATTTGAAACCCTCTTTTTGTGGAATTTGCAAGTGGACATTTCAAGCGCTTTGGGGCCAACGGTAGAAAAGGAAATATCTTCGTAGAGAAACTAGAGAGAATCATTCTCAGAAACCGCTTTGTGATGTGTGCGTTCCACTCACAGAGTTTAACCTTTCTTTTCGTAGAACAGTTTGGAAACACTCTGTTTGTAAAGTCTGCAAGTGGATATTTGGACCAGAGGATTTCGTTGGAAACGGGATTTCTTCATCTAATGCTAGACAGAAGAATTCTCAGTAACTTCTTTGGGTTGCGTGTGTTCAACTCACAGAGTTGAACCTTCCTTTAGACAGAGCAGATTGGAAACCCTCTTTTTGTGGAATTTGCAAGTGGACCTTTCAAGCGCTTTGCCGCCCACGATAGAAAAGGAAATATCTTCGTATAAAAACTAGAGAGAATCATTCTCAGGAACCTCTTTGTGATGTGTGCGTTCCACTCACAGAGTGTAACCTTTCTTTTCATAGAACAGTTTGGAAACACTCTGTTTGTAAAGTCTGCAAGTGGATATATGGAACTCTTTGAGGATTTCGTTAGAAACGGGATTTCTGCATATAACGCTTGACAGAAAAATTCTCAGTAACTTCTTTGGGTTGCGTATGTTCAACTCACAGAGTTGAACCTTCCTTTTGACAGAGCAGATTAGAAACCCTCCTTTTGTGGAATTTGCAAGTCGACATTTCAAGCGCTTTGGGGCCAACGGTAGAAAAGGAAATATCTTCGTAGAAAAACTAGAGAGAATCATTCTCAGAAACCGCTTTGTGATGTGTGCGTTCCTCTCACAGAGTTTAACCTTTCTTTTCATAGAACAGTTTGGAAACACTCTGTTTGTAAAGTCTGCAAGTGGATATTTGGACCTCTTTGAGGATTTCGTTGGAAACGGGATTTCTGCATATAACGCTAGACAGAAAAATTCTCAGTAACTTCTTTGGGTTGCGTGTGTTCAACTCACAGAGTTGAACCTTCCTTTTTACAGAGCAGATTAGAAACCATCTTTTTGTGGAATTTGCAAGTCGACATTTCAAGCGCTTTGGGGCCAACGGTAGAAAAGGAAATATCTTCGTATAAAAACTAGAGAGAATCATTCTCAGAAACCGCTTTGTGATGTGTGCGTTCCTCTCACAGAGTTTAACCTTTCTTTTCATAGAACAGTTTGGAAACACTCTGTTTGTAAAGTCTGCAAGTGGATATTTGGACCTCTTTGAGTATTTCGTTGGAAACGGGATTTCTGCATATAACGCTAGACAGAAAAATTCTCAGTAACTTCTTTGGGTTGCGTGTGTTCAACTCACAGAGTGGAACCTTCCTTTTGACAGAGCAGATTAGAAACCCTCTTTTTGTGGAATTTGCAAGTCGACATTTCAAGCGCTTTGGGGCCAACGGTAGAAAAGGAAATATCTTCGTATAAAAACTAGAGAGAATCATTCTCAGAAACCGCTTTGTGATGTGTGCGTTCCTCTCACAGAGTTTAACCTTTCTTTTCATAGAACAGTTCGGAAACACTCTGTTTGTAAAGTCTGCAAGTGGATATTTGGACCTCTTTGAGGATTTCGTTGGAAACGGGATTTCTTCATCTAATGCTAGACAGAAGAATTCTCAGTAACTTCTTTCGGTTGCGTGTGTTCAACTCACAGAGTTGAACTTTCCTTTTGACAGAGCAGATTGGAAACCCTCTTTTTGTGGAATTTGCAAGTGGACATTTCAAGTGCTTTGGGGCCAACAGTAGAAAAGGAAATATCTTCGTATAAAAACTAGAGAGAATCATTCTCAGAAACCACTTTGTGATGTGTGCGTTCCACTCACAGAGTTTAACCTTTCTTTTCATAGAACAGTTTGGAAACACTCTGTTTGTAAAGTCTGCAAGTGGATATTTGGACCTCTCTGAGGATTTCGTTGGAAACGGGATTTCTTCATCTAATGCTAGACAGAAGAATTCTCAGTAACTACTTTGGGTTGCGTGTGTTCAACTCACAGAGTTGAACCTTCCTTTAGAGAGAGCAGATTTGAAACCCTCTTTTGGTGGAATTTGCAAGTGGACATTTCAAGCGCTTTGGTGCCCACGGTACAAAAGGAAATATCTCCGTATAAAAACTAGAGAGAATCATTCCCAGAAACCGCTTTGTGATGTGTGCGTTCCACTCACAGAGTTTAGCCTTTCTTTTCATAGAACAGTTTGGAAACACTCTGTTTGTAAAGTCTGCAAGTGGATATTTGGACCTCTTTGAGGATTTCGTTGGAAACGGGATTTTTTCATCTAATGCTAGACAGAAGAATTCTCAGTAACTTCTTTGGGTTGCGTGTGTTCAACTCACAGAGTTGAACCTTCCTTTAGACATAGGAGATTGGAAACCCTCTTTTTGTGGAATTTGCAAGTGGACATTTCAAGCGCTTTGGGGCCAACGGTAGAAAAGGAAATATCTTCGTATAAAAACTAGAGAGAATCATTCTCAGAAACCACTTTGTGATGTGTGCGTTCCACTCACAGAGTTTAACCTTTCTTTTCATAGAACAGTTTGGAAACAGTCTGTTTGTAAAGTCTGCAAGTGGATATTTGGACCTCTTTGAGGATTTCGTTGGAAACGGGATTTCTTCATCTAATGCTAGACAGAAGAATTCTCAGTAACTTCTTTGGGTTGCGTGTGTTCAACTCACAGAGTTGAGCCTTCCTTTAGACAGAGCAGATTTGAAACCCTCTTTTTGTGGAATTTGCAAGTGGACATTTCAAGCGCTTTGGGGCCTACGGTAGAAAAGGAAATATCTTCGTAGAGAAACTACAGAGAATCATTCTCAGAAACCGCTTTGTGATGTGTGCGTTCCACTCACAGAGTTTAACCTTTCTTTTCATAGAACAGTTTGGAAACACTCTGTTTGTAAAGTCTGCAAGTGGATATTTGGACCAGAGGATTTCGTTGGAAACGGGATTTCTTCATCTAATGCTAGACAGAAGAATCCTCAGTAACTTCTTTGGGTTGCGTGTGTTCAACTCACAGAGTTGAACCTTCCTTTAGACAGAGCAGATTTGAAACCCTCTTTTTGTGGAATTTGCAAGTGGACATTTCAAGGGCATTGGCGCCCACAGTAGAAAAGGAAATATCTTCGTATAAAAACTAGAGAGAATCATTCTCAGAAACCACTTTGTGATGTGTGCGTTCCACTCACAGAGTTTAACCTTTCTTTTCATAGAACAGTTTGGAAACACTCTGTTGGTAAAGTCTGCAAGTGGATATTTGGACCTCTTTGAGGATTTCGTTGGAAACGGGATTTCTGCATATAACGCTAGACAGAAAAATTCTCAGTAACTTCTTTTGGTTGCGTGTGTTCAACTCACAGAGTTGAACCTTCCTTTTGACAGAGCAGATTAGAAACCCTCTTTTTGTGGAATTTGCAAGTCGACATTTCAAGCGCTTTGGGGCCAACGGTAGAAAAGGAAATATCTTCGTATACAAACTAGAGAGAATCATTCTCAGAAACCGCTTTGTGATGTGTGCGTTCCTCTCACAGAGTTTAACCTTTCTTTTCATAGAACAGTTTGGAAACACTCTGTTTGTAAGGTCTGCAAGTGGATATTTGGACCTCTTTGAGGATTTCGTTGGAAACGGGATTTCTGCATATAACGCTAGACAGAAAAATTCTCAGTAACTTCTTTGGGTTGCGTGTGTTCAACTCACAGAGTTGAACCTTCCTTTTCACAGAGCAGATTAGAAACCCTCTTTTTGTGGAATTTGCAAGTGGACGTTTCAAGCGCTTTGGGGCCAACGGTAGAAAAGGAAATATCTTCGTATAAAAACTAGAGAGAATCATTCTCAGAAACCGCTTTGTGATGTGTGCGTTCCTCTCACAGAGTTTAACCTTTCTTTTCATAGAACAGTTTGGAAACACTCTGTTTGTAAAGTCTGCAAGTGGATATTTGGACCTGTTTGAGGATTTCGTTGGAAACGGGATTTCTTCATCTAATGCTAGACAGAAGAATTCTCAGTAACTTCTCTGGGCTGCGTGTGTTCAACTCACAGAGTTGAGCCTTCCTTTAGACAGAGCAGATTTGAAACCCTCTTTTTGTGGAATTTGCAAGTGGACATTTCCAGCGCTTTGGGGCCAACGGTAGAAAAGGAAATATCTTCGTATAAAAACTAGAGAGAATCATTCTCAGAAACTGCTTTGTGATGTGTGCGTTCCACTCACAGAGTGTAACCTTTCTTTTCATAGAACAGTTTGGAAACACTCTGTTTGTAAAGTCTGCAAGTGGATATTTGGACCTCTTTGAGGATTTCGTTGGAAACGGGATTTCTTCATCTAATGCTAGACAGAAGAATTCTCAGTAACTTCTTTGGGTTGCGTGTGTTCAACTCACAGAGTTGAACCTTCCTTTAGACAGAGCAGATTTGAAACCCTCTTTTTGTGGAATTTGCAAGTGGACATTTCAAGCGCTTTGGTGCCCACGGTACAAAAGGAAATATCTTCGTATAAAAACTAGAGAGAATCATTCCCAGAAACCACTTTGTGATGTGTGCGTTCCACTCACAGAGTTTAGCCTTTCTTTTCATAGAACAGTTTGGGAACACTCTGTTTGTAAAGTCTGCAAGTGGATATTTGGACCTCTTTGAGGATTTCGTTGGAAACGGGATTTTTTCATCTAATGCTAGAGAGAAGAATTCTCAGTAACTTCTTTGGGTTGCGTGTGTTCAACTCACAGAGTAAAACCTTCGTTTAGACAGAGCAGATTGGAAACCCTCTTTTTGTGGAATTTGCAAGTGGACCTTTCAAGCGCTTTGGCGCCCACGGTAGAAAAGGAAATATCTTCGTATAAAAACTAGAGAGAATCATTCTCAGGAACCGCTTTGTGATGCGTGCGTTCCACTCACAGAGTGTAACCTTTCTTTTCATAGAACAGTTTGGAAACACTCTGTTTGTAAAGTCTGCAAGTGGATATTTGGACCTCTTTGAGGATTTCGTTGGAAACGGGATTTCTGCATATAACGCTAGACAGAAAAATTCTCAGTAACTTCTTTGCGTTGCGTGTGTTCAACTCACAGAGTTGAACCTTCCTTTTGACAGAGCAGATTAGAAACCCTCTTTTTGTGGAATTTGCAAGTCGACATTTCAAGCGCTTTGGGGCCAACGGTAGAAAAGGAAATATCTTCGTATAAAAACTAGAGAGAATCATTCTCAGAAACCGCTTTGTGATGTGTGCGTTCCTCTCACGGAGTTTAACCTTTCTTTTCATAGAACAGTTTGGAAACACTCTGTTTGTAAAGTCTGCAAGTGGATATTTGGACCTCTTTGAGGATTTCGTTGGAAACGGGATTTCTGCATATAACGCTAGACAGAAAAATTCTCAGTAACTTCTTTGGGTTGCGTGTGTTCAAGTCACAGAGTTGAACCTTCCTTTTGACAGAGCAGATTAGAAACCCTCTTTTTGTGGAATTTGCAAGTCGACATTTCAAGCGCTTTGGGGCCAACGGTAGAAAAGGAAATATCTTCGTATAAAAACTAGAGAGAATCATTCTCAGAAACCGCTTTGTGATGTGTGAGTTCCTCTCACAGAGTTTAACCTTTCTTTTCATAGAACAGTTTGGAAACACTCTGTTTGTAAAGTCTGCAAATGGATATTTGGACCTCTTTGAGGATTTCGTTGGAAACGGGATTTCTTCATCTAATGCTAGACAGAAGAATTCTCAGTAACTTCTCTGGGTTGCGTGTGTTCAACTCACAGAATTGAGCCTTCCTTTAGACAGAGCAGATTTGAAACCCTCTTTTTGTGGAATTTGCAAGTGGACATTTCCAGCGCTTTGGGGCCCACGGTAGAAAAGGAAATATCTTCGTATAAAAACTAGAGAGAATCATTCTCAGAAACCGCTTTGTGATGTGTGCGTTCCACTCACAGAGTGAAACCTTTCTTTTCATAGAACAGTTTGGAAACACTCTGTTTGTAAAGTCTGCAAGTGGATATTTGGACCTCTTTGAGGATTTCGTTGGAAACGGGATTTCTTCATCTAATGCTAGACAGAAGAATTCTCAGTAACTTCTTTGGGTTGCATGTGTTCAACTCACAGAGTTGAACCTTCCTTTAGACAGAGCAGATTGGAAACCCTCTTTTTGTGGAATTTGCAAGTGGACCTTTCAAGCGCTTTGGCGCCCACGGTAGAAAAGGAAATATCTTCGTATAAAAACTAGAGAGAATCATTCTCAGGAACCTCTTTGTGATGTGTGCGTTCCACTCACAGAGTTTAGCCTTTCTTTTCATAGAACAGTTTGGAAACACTCTGTTTGTAAAGTCTGCAAGTGGATATTTGGACCTCTTTGAGGATTTCGTTGGAAACGGGATTTTTTCATCTAATGCTAGACAGAAGAATTCTCAGTAACTTCTTTGGGTTGCGTGTGTTCAACTCACAGAGTTGAACCTTCCTTTAGACAGAGGAGATTGGAAACCCTCTTTCTGTGGAATTTGCAAGTGGACATTTCAAGCGCTTTGGGGCCAACGGTAGAAAAGGAAATATCTTCGTAGAGAAACTAGAGAGAATCATTCTCAGAAACCGCTTTGTGATGTGTGCGTTCCACTCACAGAGTTTAACCTTTCTTTTCATAGAACAGTTTGGAAACACTCTGTTTGTAAAGTCTGCAAGTGGATATTTGGACCAGAGGATTTCGTTGGAAACGGGATTTCTTCATCTAATGCTAGACAGAAGAATTCTCAGTAACTTCTTTGGGTTGCGTGTGTTCAACTCACAGAGTTGAACCTTCCTTTAGACAGAGCAGATTTGAAACCCTCTTTTTGTGGAATTTGCAAGTGGACATTTCAAGGGCATTGGCGCCCACAGTAGAAAAGGAAATATCTTCGTATAAAAATTAGAGAGAATCATTCTCAGAAACCATTTTGTGATGTGTGCGTTCCACTCACAGAGTTTAACCTTTCTTTTCATAGAACAGTTTGGAAACACTCTGTTGGTAAAGTCTGCAAGTGGATATTTGGACCTCTTTGAGGATTTCGTTGGAAACGGGATTTTTTCATCTAATGCTAGACAGAAGAATTCTCAGTAACTTCTTTGGCTTGCGTGTGTTCAACTCACAGAGTTGAACCTTCCTTTAGACAGAGCAGATTGGAAACCCTCTTTTTGTGTAATTTGCAAGTGGACATTTCAAGCGCTTTGGGGCCAACGGTAGAAAAGGAAATATCTTCGAAGAGAAACTAGAGAGAATCATTCTCAGAAACCGCTTTGTGATGTGTGCGTTCCACTCACAGAGTTTAACCTTTCTTTTCATAGAACAGTTTGGAAACACTCTGTTTGTAAAGTCTGCAAGTGGATATTTGGACCAGAGGATTTCGTTGGAAACGGGATTTCTTCATCTAATGCTAGACAGAAGAATTCTCAGTAACTTCTTTGGGTTGCGTGTGTTCAACTCACAGAGTTGAACCTTCCTTTAGACAGAGCAGATTTGAAACCCTCTTTTTGTGGAATTTGCAAGTGGACATTTCAAGGGCATTGGCGCCCACAGTAGAAAAGGAAATATCTTCGTATAAAAACTAGAGAGAATCATTCTCAGAAAACACTTTGTGATGTGTGCGTTCCACTCACAGAGTTTAACGTTTCTTTTCATAGAACAGTTTGGAAACACTCTGTTGGTAAAGTCTGCAAGTGGATATTTGGACCTCTTTGAGGATTTCGTTGGAAACGGGATTTTTTCATCTAATGCTAGACAGAAGAATTCTCAGTAACTTCTTTGGGTTGCGTGTGTTCAACTCACAGAGTTGAACCTTCCTTTAGACAGAGCAGATTGGAAACCCTCTTTTTGTGTAATTTGCAAGTGGACCTTTCAAGCGCTTTGGCGCCCACGGTAGAAAAGGAAATATCTTCGTATAAAAACTAGAGAGAATCATTCTCAGGAACCTCTTTGTGATGTGTGCGTTCCACTCACAGAGTGTAACCTTTCTTTTCATAGAACAGTTTGGAAACCCTCTGTTTGTAATGTCTGCAAGTGGATATTTGGACCTCTTTGAGGATTTCGTTGGAAACGGATTTCTTCATCTAATGCTAGACAGAAGAATTCTCAGTATCTTCTTTGGGTTGCGTGTGTTCAACTCACAGAGTTGAACCTTCCTTTAGACAGAGCAGATTTGAAACCCTCTTTTTGTGGAATTTGCAAGTGGACATTTCAAGCGCTTTGGTGCCCACGGTACAAAAGGAAAGATCTTCGTATAAAAACTAGAGAGAATCATTCCCAGAAACCACTTTGTGATGTGTGCGTTCCACTCACAGAGTTTAGCCTTTCTTTTCATAGAACAGTTTGGAAACACTCTGTTTGTAAAGTCTGCAAGTGGATATTTGGACCTCTTTGAGGATTTCGTTGGAAACGGGATTTTTTCATCTAATGCTAGAGAGAAGAATTCTCAGTAACTTCTTTGGGTTGCGTGTGTTCAACTCACAGAGTAAAACCTTCCTTTAGACAGAGCAGATTGGAAACCCTCTTTTTGTGGAATTTGCAAGTGGACCTTTCAAGCGCTTTGGCGCCCACGGTAGAAAAGGAAATATCTTCGTATAAAAACTAGAGAGAATCATTCTCAGGAACCTCTTTGTGATGCGTGCGTTCCACTCACAGAGTGTAACCTTTCTTTTCATGGAACAGTTTGGAAACACTCTGTTTGTAAAGTCTGCAAGTGGATATTTGGACCTCTTTGAGGATTTCGTTGGAAACGGGATTTCTGCATATAACGCTAGACAGAAAAATTCTCAGTAACTTCTTTGCGTTGCGTGTGTTCAACTCACAGAGTTGAACCTTCCTTTTGACAGAGCAGATTAGAAACCCTCTTTTTGTGGAATTTGCAAGTCGACATTTCAAGCGCTTTGGGGCCAACGGTAGAAAAGGAAATATCTTCGTATAAAAACTAGAGAGAATCATTCTCAGAAACCGCTTTGTGATGTGTGCGTTCCTCTCACGGAGTTTAACCTTTCTTTTCATAGAACAGTTTGGAAACACTCTGTTTGTAAAGTCTGCAAGTGGATATTTGGACCTCTTTGAGGATTTCGTTGGAAACGGGATTTCTGCATATAACGCTAGACAGAAAAATTCTCAGTAACTTCTTTGGGTTGCGTGTGTTCAAGTCACAGAGTTGAACCTTCCTTTTGACAGAGCAGATTAGAAACCCTCTTTTTGTGGAATTTGCAAGTCGACATTTCAAGCGCTTTGGGGCCAACGGTAGAAAAGGAAATATCTTCGTATAAAAACTAGAGAGAATCATTCTCAGAAACTGCTTTGTGATGTGTGCGTTCCACTCACAGAGTGTAACCTTTCTTTTCATAGAACAGTTTGGAAACACTCTGTTTGTAAAGTCTGCAAGTGGATATTTGGACCTCTTTGAGGATTTCGTTGGAAACGGGATTTCTTCATCTAATGCTAGACAGAAGAATTCTCAGTAACTTCTTTGGGTTGCGTGTGTTCAACTCACAGAGTTGAACCTTCCTTTAGACAGAGCAGATTTGAAACCCTCTTTTTGTGGAATTTGCAAGTGGACATTTCAAGCGCTTTGGTGCCCACGGTACAAAAGGAAATATCTTCGTATAAAAACTAGAGAGAATCATTCCCAGAAACCACTTTGTGATGTGTGCGTTCCACTCACAGAGTTTAGCCTTTCTTTTCATAGAACAGTTTGGGAACACTCTGTTTGTAAAGTCTGCAAGTGGATATTTGGACCTCTTTGAGGATTTCGTTGGAAACGGGATTTTTTCATCTAATGCTAGAGAGAAGAATTCTCAGTAACTTCTTTGGGTTGCGTGTGTTCAACTCACAGAGTAAAACCTTCGTTTAGACAGAGCAGATTGGAAACCCTCTTTTTGTGGAATTTGCAAGTGGACCTTTCAAGCGCTTTGGCGCCCACGGTAGAAAAGGAAATATCTTCGTATAAAAACTAGAGAGAATCATTCTCAGGAACCGCTTTGTGATGCGTGCGTTCCACTCACAGAGTGTAACCTTTCTTTTCATAGAACAGTTTGGAAACACTCTGTTTGTAAAGTCTGCAAGTGGATATTTGGACCTCTTTGAGGATTTCGTTGGAAACGGGATTTCTGCATATAACGCTAGACAGAAAAATTCTCAGTAACTTCTTTGCGTTGCGTGTGTTCAACTCACAGAGTTGAACCTTCCTTTTGACAGAGCAGATTAGAAACCCTCTTTTTGTGGAATTTGCAAGTCGACATTTCAAGCGCTTTGGGGCCAACGGTAGAAAAGGAAATATCTTCGTATAAAAACTAGAGAGAATCATTCTCAGAAACCGCTTTGTGATGTGTGCGTTCCTCTCACGGAGTTTAACCTTTCTTTTCATAGAACAGTTTGGAAACACTCTGTTTGTAAAGTCTGCAAGTGGATATTTGGACCTCTTTGAGGATTTCGTTGGAAACGGGATTTCTGCATATAACGCTAGACAGAAAAATTCTCAGTAACTTCTTTGGGTTGCGTGTGTTCAAGTCACAGAGTTGAACCTTCCTTTTGACAGAGCAGATTAGAAACCCTCTTTTTGTGGAATTTGCAAGTCGACATTTCAAGCGCTTTGGGGCCAACGGTAGAAAAGGAAATATCTTCGTATAAAAACTAGAGAGAATCATTCTCAGAAACCGCTTTGTGATGTGTGAGTTCCTCTCACAGAGTTTAACCTTTCTTTTCATAGAACAGTTTGGAAACACTCTGTTTGTAAAGTCTGCAAATGGATATTTGGACCTCTTTGAGGATTTCGTTGGAAACGGGATTTCTTCATCTAATGCTAGACAGAAGAATTCTCAGTAACTTCTCTGGGTTGCGTGTGTTCAACTCACAGAATTGAGCCTTCCTTTAGACAGAGCAGATTTGAAACCCTCTTTTTGTGGAATTTGCAAGTGGACATTTCCAGCGCTTTGGGGCCCACGGTAGAAAAGGAAATATCTTCGTATAAAAACTAGAGAGAATCATTCTCAGAAACCGCTTTGTGATGTGTGCGTTCCACTCACAGAGTGAAACCTTTCTTTTCATAGAACAGTTTGGAAACACTCTGTTTGTAAAGTCTGCAAGTGGATATTTGGACCTCTTTGAGGATTTCGTTGGAAACGGGATTTCTTCATCTAATGCTAGACAGAAGAATTCTCAGTAACTTCTTTGGGTTGCATGTGTTCAACTCACAGAGTTGAACCTTCCTTTAGACAGAGCAGATTGGAAACCCTCTTTTTGTGGAATTTGCAAGTGGACCTTTCAAGCGCTTTGGCGCCCACGGTAGAAAAGGAAATATCTTCGTATAAAAACTAGAGAGAATCATTCTCAGGAACCTCTTTGTGATGTGTGCGTTCCACTCACAGAGTTTAGCCTTTCTTTTCATAGAACAGTTTGGAAACACTCTGTTTGTAAAGTCTGCAAGTGGATATTTGGACCTCTTTGAGGATTTCGTTGGAAACGGGATTTTTTCATCTAATGCTAGACAGAAGAATTCTCAGTAACTTCTTTGGGTTGCGTGTGTTCAACTCACAGAGTTGAACCTTCCTTTAGACAGAGGAGATTGGAAACCCTCTTTCTGTGGAATTTGCAAGTGGACATTTCAAGCGCTTTGGGGCCAACGGTAGAAAAGGAAATACCTTCGTAGAGAAACTAGAGAGAATCATTCTCAGAAACCGCTTTGTGATGTGTGCGTTCCACTCACAGAGTTTAACCTTTCTTTTCATAGAACAGTTTGGAAACACTCTGTTTGTAAAGTCTGCAAGTGGATATTTGGACCAGAGGATTTCGTTGGAAACGGGATTTCTTCATCTAATGCTAGACAGAAGAATTCTCAGTAACTTCTTTGGGTTGCGTGTGTTCAACTCACAGAGTTGAACCTTCCTTTAGACAGAGCAGATTTGAAACCCTCTTTTTGTGGAATTTGCAAGTGGACATTTCAAGGGCATTGGCGCCCACAGTAGAAAAGGAAATATCTTCGTATAAAAATTAGAGAGAATCATTCTCAGAAACCATTTTGTGATGTGTGCGTTCCACTCACAGAGTTTAACCTTTCTTTTCATAGAACAGTTTGGAAACACTCTGTTGGTAAAGTCTGCAAGTGGATATTTGGACCTCTTTGAGGATTTCGTTGGAAACGGGATTTTTTCATCTAATGCTAGACAGAAGAATTCTCAGTAACTTCTTTGGCTTGCGTGTGTTCAACTCACAGAGTTGAACCTTCCTTTAGACAGAGCAGATTGGAAACCCTCTTTTTGTGTAATTTGCAAGTGGACATTTCAAGCGCTTTGGGGCCAACGGTAGAAAAGGAAATATCTTCGAAGAGAAACTAGAGAGAATCATTCTCAGAAACCGCTTTGTGATGTGTGCGTTCCACTCACAGAGTTTAACCTTTCTTTTCATAGAACAGTTTGGAAACACTCTGTTTGTAAAGTCTGCAAGTGGATATTTGGACCAGAGGATTTCGTTGGAAACGGGATTTCTTCATCTAATGCTAGACAGAAGAATTCTCAGTAACTTCTTTGGGTTGCGTGTGTTCAACTCACAGAGTTGAACCTTCCTTTAGACAGAGCAGATTTGAAACCCTCTTTTTGTGGAATTTGCAAGTGGACATTTCAAGGGCATTGGCGCCCACAGTAGAAAAGGAAATATCTTCGTATAAAAACTAGAGAGAATCATTCTCAGAAAACACTTTGTGATGTGTGCGTTCCACTCACAGAGTTTAACCTTTCTTTTCATAGAACAGTTTGGAAACACTCTGTTGGTAAAGTCTGCAAGTGGATATTTGGACCTCTTTGAGGATTTCGTTGGAAACGGGATTTCTTCATCTAATGCTAGACAGAAGAATTCTCAGTAACTTCTTTGGGTTGCATGTGTTCAACTCACAGAGTTGAACCTTCCTTTAGACAGAGCAGATTGGAAACCCTCTTTTTGTGGAATTTGCAAGTGGACCTTTCAAGCGCTTTGGCGCCCACGGTAGAAAAGGAAATATCTTCGTATAAAAACTAGAGAGAATCATTCTCAGGAACCTCTTTGTGATGTGTGCGTTCCAATCACAGAGTGTAACCTTTCTTTTCATAGAACAGTTTGGAAACAATCTGTTTGTAAAGTCTGCAAGTGGATATTTGGACCTCTTTGAGGATTTCGTTGGAAACGGGATTTCTGCATATAACGCTAGACAGAAAAATTCTCAGTAACTTCTTTGGGTTGTGTGTGTTCAACTCACAGAGTTGAACCTTCCTTTTGACAGAGCAGATTAGAAACCCTCTTTTTGTGGAATTTGCAAGTCGACATTTGAAGCGCTTTGGGGCCAACGGTAGAAAAGGAAATATCTTCGTATAAAAACTAGAGAGAATCATTCTCAGAAACCGCTTTGTGATGTGTGCGTTCCTCTCACAGAGTTTAACCTTTCTTTTCATAGAACAGTTTGGAAACACTCTGTTTGTAGAGTCTGCAAGTGGATATTTGGACCTCGTTGAGGATTTCGTTGGAAATGGGATTTCTTCATCTAATGCTAGACAGAAGAATTCTCAGTAACTACTTTGGGTTGCTTGTGTTCAACTCACAGAGTTGAACCTTCCTTTAGACAGAGCAGATTTGAAACCCTCTTTTTGTGGAATTTGCAAGTGGACATTTCAAGGGCATTGGCGCCCACAGTAGAAAAGGAAATATCTTCGTATAAAAATTAGAGAGAATCATTCTCAGAAACCACTTTGTGATGTTTGCGTTCCACTCACAGAGTTTAACCTTTCTTTTCATAGAACAGTTTGGAAACACTCTGTTGGTAAAGTCTGCAAGTGGATATTTGGACCTCTTTGAGGATTTCGTTGGAAACGGGATTTCTTCATCTAATGCTAGACAGAAGAATTCTCAGTAACTTCTTTGGGTTGCGTGTGTTCAACTCACAGAGTTGAACCTTCCTTTAGACAGAGCAGATTGGAAACCCTCTTTTTGTGTAATTTGCAAGTGGACCTTTCAAGCGCTTTGGCGCCAACGGTAAAAAAGGAAATATCTTCGTATAAAAACTAGAGAGAATCATTCTCAGGAACCTCTTTGTGATGTGTGCGTTCCACTCACAGAGTGTAACCTTTCTTTTCATAGAACAGTTTGGAAACACTCTGTTTGTAAAGTCTGCAAGTGGATATTTGGACCTCTTTGAGGATTTCGTTGGAAACGGGATTTCTTCATCTAATGCTAGACAGAAGAATTCTCAGTAACTTCTTTGGGTTGCGTGTGTTCAACTCACAGAGTTGAACCTTCCTTTAGACAGAGCAGATTTGAAACCCTCTTTTTGTGGAATTTGCAAGTGGACATTTCAAGCGCTTTGGTGCCCACGGTACAAAAGGAAATATCTTCGTATAAAAACTAGAGAGAATCATTCCCAGAAACCACTTTGTGATGTGTGCGTTCCACTCACAGAGTTTAGCCTTTCTTTTCATAGAACAGTTTGGGAACACTCTGTTTGTAAAGTCTGCAAGTGGATATTTGGACCTCTTTGAGGATTTCGTTGGAAACGGGATTTTTTCATCTAATGCTAGAGAGAAGAATTCTCAGTAACTTCTTTGGGTTGCGTGTGTTCAACTCACAGAGTAAAACCTTCGTTTAGACAGAGCAGATTGGAAACCCTCTTTTTGTGGAATTTGCAAGTGGACCTTTCAAGCGCTTTGGCGCCCACGGTAGAAAAGGAAATATCTTCGTATAAAAACTAGAGAGAATCATTCTCAGGAACCGCTTTGTGATGCGTGCGTTCCACTCACAGAGTGTAACCTTTCTTTTCATAGAACAGTTTGGAAACACTCTGTTTGTAAAGTCTGCAAGTGGATATTTGGACCTCTTTGAGGATTTCGTTGGAAACGGGATTTCTGCATATAACGCTAGACAGAAAAATTCTCAGTAACTTCTTTGCGTTGCGTGTGTTCAACTCACAGAGTTGAACCTTCCTTTTGACAGAGCAGATTAGAAACCCTCTTTTTGTGGAATTTGCAAGTCGACATTTCAAGCGCTTTGGGGCCAACGGTAGAAAAGGAAATATCTTCGTATAAAAACTAGAGAGAATCATTCTCAGAAACCGCTTTGTGATGTGTGCGTTCCTCTCACGGAGTTTAACCTTTCTTTTCATAGAACAGTTTGGAAACACTCTGTTTGTAAAGTCTGCAAGTGGATATTTGGACCTCTTTGAGGATTTCGTTGGAAACGGGATTTCTGCATATAACGCTAGACAGAAAAATTCTCAGTAACTTCTTTGGGTTGCGTGTGTTCAAGTCACAGAGTTGAACCTTCCTTTTGACAGAGCAGATTAGAAACCCTCTTTTTGTGGAATTTGCAAGTCGACATTTCAAGCGCTTTGGGGCCAACGGTAGAAAAGGAAATATCTTCGTATAAAAACTAGAGAGAATCATTCTCAGAAACCGCTTTGTGATGTGTGAGTTCCTCTCACAGAGTTTAACCTTTCTTTTCATAGAACAGTTTGGAAACACTCTGTTTGTAAAGTCTGCAAATGGATATTTGGACCTCTTTGAGGATTTCGTTGGAAACGGGATTTCTTCATCTAATGCTAGACAGAAGAATTCTCAGTAACTTCTCTGGGTTGCGTGTGTTCAACTCACAGAATTGAGCCTTCCTTTAGACAGAGCAGATTTGAAACCCTCTTTTTGTGGAATTTGCAAGTGGACATTTCCAGCGCTTTGGGGCCCACGGTAGAAAAGGAAATATCTTCGTATAAAAACTAGAGAGAATCATTCTCAGAAACCGCTTTGTGATGTGTGCGTTCCACTCACAGAGTGAAACCTTTCTTTTCATAGAACAGTTTGGAAACACTCTGTTTGTAAAGTCTGCAAGTGGATATTTGGACCTCTTTGAGGATTTCGTTGGAAACGGGATTTCTTCATCTAATGCTAGACAGAAGAATTCTCAGTAACTTCTTTGGGTTGCATGTGTTCAACTCACAGAGTTGAACCTTCCTTTAGACAGAGCAGATTGGAAACCCTCTTTTTGTGGAATTTGCAAGTGGACCTTTCAAGCGCTTTGGCGCCCACGGTAGAAAAGGAAATATCTTCGTATAAAAACTAGAGAGAATCATTCTCAGGAACCTCTTTGTGATGTGTGCGTTCCAATCACAGAGTGTAACCTTTCTTTTCATAGAACAGTTTGGAAACAATCTGTTTGTAAAGTCTGCAAGTGGATATTTGGACCTCTTTGAGGATTTCGTTGGAAACGGGATTTCTGCATATAACGCTAGACAGAAAAATTCTCAGTAACTTCTTTGGGTTGTGTGTGTTCAACTCACAGAGTTGAACCTTCCTTTTGACAGAGCAGATTAGAAACCCTCTTTTTGTGGAATTTGCAAGTCGACATTTGAAGCGCTTTGGGGCCAACGGTAGAAAAGGAAATATCTTCGTATAAAAACTAGAGAGAATCATTCTCAGAAACCGCTTTGTGATGTGTGCGTTCCTCTCACAGAGTTTAACCTTTCTTTTCATAGAACAGTTCGGAAACACTCTGTTTGTAGAGTCTGCAAGTGGATATTTGGACCTCGTTGAGGATTTCGTTGGAAATGGGATTTCTTCATCTAATGCTAGACAGAAGAATTCTCAGTAACTACTTTGGGTTGCTTGTGTTCAACTCACAGAGTTGAACCTTCCTTTAGACAGAGCAGATTTGAAACCCTCTTTTTGTGGAATTTGCAAGTGGACATTTCAAGGGCATTGGCGCCCACAGTAGAAAAGGAAATATCTTCGTATAAAAATTAGAGAGAATCATTCTCAGAAACCACTTTGTGATGTGTGCGTTCAACTCACAGAGTTTAACCTTTCTTTTCATAGAACAGTTTGGAAACACTCTGTTGGTAAAGTCTGCAAGTGGATATTTGGACCTCTTTGAGGATTTCGTTGGAAACGGGATTTCTTCATCTAATGCTAGACAGAAGAATTCTCAGTAACTTCTTTGGGTTGCGTGTGTTCAACTCACAGAGTTGAACCTTCCTTTAGACAGAGCAGATTTGAAACCCTCTTTTTGTGGAATTTGCAAGTGGACATTTCAAGCGCTTTGGTGCCCACGGTACAAAAGGAAATATCTTCGTATAAAAACTAGAGAGAATCATTCCCAGAAACCACTTTGTGATGTGTGCGTTCCACTCACAGAGTTTAGCCTTTCTTTTAATAGAACAGTTTGGGAACACTCTGTTTGTAAAGTCTGCAAGTGGATATTTGGACCTCTTTGAGGATTTCGTTGGAAACGGGATATTTTCATCTAAGGCTAGAGAGAAGAATTCTCAGTAACTTCTTTGGGTTGCGTGTGTTCAACTCACAGAGTAAAACCTTCGTTTAGACAGAGCAGATTGGAAACCCTCTTTTTGTGGAATTTGCAAGTGGACCTTTCAAGCGCTTTGGCGCCCACGGTAGAAAAGGAAATATCTTCGTATAAAAACTAGAGAGAATCATTCTCAGGAACCGCTTTGTGATGCGTGCGTTCCACTCACAGAGTGTAATCTTTCTTTTCATAGAACAGTTTGGAAACACTCTGTTTGTAAAGTCTGCAAGTGGATATTTGGACCTCTTTGAGGATTTCGTTGGAAACGGGATTTCTGCATATAACGCTAGACAGAAAAATTCTCAGTAACTTCTTTGCGTTGCGTGTGTTCAACTCACAGAGTTGAACCTTCCTTTTGACAGAGCAGATTGGAAACTCTCTTTTTGTGGAATTTGCAAGTCGACATTTCAAGCGCTTTGGGGCCAACGGTAGAAAAGGAAATATCTTCGTATAAAAACTAGAGAGAATCATTCTCAGAAACCGCTTTGTGATGTGTGCGTTCCTCTCACGGAGTTTAACCTTTCTTTTCATAGAACAGTTTGGAAACACTCTGTTTGTAAAGTCTGCAAGTGGATATTTGGACCTCTTTGAGGATTTCGTTGGAAACGGGATTTCTGCATATAACGCTAGACAGAAAAATTCTCAGTAACTTCTTTGGGTTGCGTGTGTTCAACTCACAGAGTTGAACCTTCCTTTTGACAGAGCAGATTAGAAACCCTCTTTTTGTGGAATTTGCAAGTCGACATTTCAAGCGCTTTGGGGCCAACGGTAGAAAAGGAAATATCTTCGTATAAAAACTAGAGAGAATCATTCTCAGAAACCGCTTTGTGATGTGTGCGTTCCTCTCACAGAGTTTAACCTTTCTTTTCATAGAACAGTTTGGAAACACTCTGTTTGTAAAGTCTGCAAGTGGATATTTGGACCTCTTTGAGGATTTCGTTGGAAACGGGATTTCTTCATCTAATGCTAGACAGAAGAATTCTCAGTAACTTCTCTGGGTTGCGTGTGTTCAACTCACAGAATTGAGCCTTCCTTTAGACAGAGCAGATTTGAAACCCTCTTTTTGTGGAATTTGCAAGTGGACATTTCCAGCGCTTTGGGGCCCACGGTAGAAAAGGAAATATCTTCGTATAAAAACTAGAGAGAATCATTCTCAGAAACCGCTTTGTGATGTGTGCGTTCCACTCACAGAGTGAAACCTTTCTTTTCATAGAACAGTTTGGAAACACTCTGTTTGTAAAGTCTGCAAGTGGATATTTGGACCTCTTTGAGGATTTCGTTGGAAACGGGATTTCTTCATCTAATGCTAGACAGAAGAATTCTCAGTAACTTCTTTGGGTTGCATGTGTTCAACTCACAGAGTTGAACCTTCCTTTAGACAGAGCAGATTGGAAACCCTCTTTTTGTGGAATTTGCAAGTGGACCTTTCAAGCGCTTTGGCGCCCACGGTAGAAAAGGAAATATCTTCGTATAAAAACTAGAGAGAATCATTCTCAGGAACCTCTTTGTGATGTGTGCGTTCCAATCACAGAGTGTAACCTTTCTTTTCATAGAACAGTTTGGAAACAATCTGTTTGTAAAGTCTGCAAGTGGATATTTGGACCTCTTTGAGGATTTCGTTGGAAACGGGATTTCTGCATATAACGCTAGACAGAAAAATTCTCAGTAACTTCTTTGGGTTGTGTGTGTTCAACTCACAGAGTTGAACCTTCCTTTTGACAGAGCAGATTAGAAACCCTCTTTTTGTGGAATTTGCAAGTCGACATTTGAAGCGCTTTGGGGCCAACGGTAGAAAAGGAAATATCTTCGTATAAAAACTAGAGAGAATCATTCTCAGAAACCGCTTTGTGATGTGTGCGTTCCTCTCACAGAGTTTAACCTTTCTTTTCATAGAACAGTTTGGAAACACTCTGTTTGTAGAGTCTGCAAGTGGATATTTGGACCTCGTTGAGGATTTCGTTGGAAATGGGATTTCTTCATCTAATGCTAGACAGAAGAATTCTCAGTAACTACTTTGGGTTGCGTGTGTTCAACTCACAGAGTTGAACCTTCCTTTAGACAGAGCAGATTTGAAACCCTCTTTTTGTGGAATTTGCAAGTGGACATTTCAAGGGCATTGGCGCCCACAGTAGAAAAGGAAATATCTTCGTATAAAAATTAGAGAGAATCATTCTCAGAAACCACTTTGTGATGTGTGCGTTCCACTCACAGAGTTTAACCTTTCTTTTCATAGAACAGTTTGGAAACACTCTGTTGGTAAAGTCTGCAAGTGGATATTTGGACCTCTTTGAGGATTTCGTTGGAAACGGGATTTCTTCATCTAATGCTAGACAGAAGAATTCTCAGTAACTTCTTTGGGTTGCGTGTGTTCAACTCACAGAGTTGAACCTTCCTTTAGACAGAGCAGATTGGAAACCCTCTTTTTGTGTAATTTGCAAGTGGACCTTTCAAGCGCTTTGGCGCCCACGGTAAAAAAGGAAATATCTTCGTATAAAAACTAGAGAGAATCATTCTCAGGAACCTCTTTGTGATGTGTGCGTTCCACTCACAGAGTGTAACCTTTCTTTTCATAGAACAGTTTGGAAACACTCTGTTTGTAAAGTCTG
The DNA here is from genome assembly GCF_029281585.2 of Gorilla gorilla gorilla. Lineage (NCBI taxonomy): Eukaryota > Metazoa > Chordata > Mammalia > Primates > Hominidae > Gorilla > Gorilla gorilla. The sequence goes on along the minus strand of NC_073231.2, from coordinate 77,352,264 downwards.
CAAGTGGATATTTGGACCTCTTTGAGGATTTCGTTGGAAACGGGATTTCTTCATCTAATGCTAGACAGAAGAATTCTCAGTAACTTCTTTGGGTTGCGTGTGTTCAACTCACAGAGTTGAACCTTCCTTTAGACAGAGCAGATTTGAAACCCTCTTTTTGTGGAATTTGCAAGTGGACATTTCAAGCGCTTTGGTGCCCACGGTACAAAAGGAAATATCTTCGTATAAAAACTAGAGAGAATCATTCCCAGAAACCACTTTGTGATGTGTGCGTTCCACTCACAGAGTTTAGCCTTTCTTTTCATAGAACAGTTTGGGAACACTCTGTTTGTAAAGTCTGCAAGTGGATATTTGGACCTCTTTGAGGATTTCGTTGGAAACGGGATTTTTTCATCTAATGCTAGAGAGAAGAATTCTCAGTAACTTCTTTGGGTTGCGTGTGTTCAACTCACAGAGTAAAACCTTCGTTTAGACAGAGCAGATTGGAAACCCTCTTTTTGTGGAATTTGCAAGTGGACCTTTCAAGCGCTTTGGCGCCCACGGTAGAAAAGGAAATATCTTCGTATAAAAACTAGAGAGAATCATTCTCAGGAACCTCTTTGTGATGCGTGCGTTCCACTCACAGAGTGTAACCTTTCTTTTCATAGAACAGTTTGGAAACACTCTGTTTGTAAAGTCTGCAAGTGGATATTTGGACCTCTTTGAGGATTTCGTTGGAAACGGGATTTCTGCATATAACGCTAGACAGAAAAATTCTCAGTAACTTCTTTGCGTTGCGTGTGTTCAACTCACAGAGTTGAACCTTCCTTTTGACAGAGCAGATTAGAAACCCTCTTTTTGTGGAATTTGCAAGTCGACATTTCAAGCGCTTTGGGGCCAACGGTAGAAAAGGAAATATCTTCGTATAAAAACTAGAGAGAATCATTCTCAGAAACCGCTTTGTGATGTGTGCGTTCCTCTCACGGAGTTTAACCTTTCTTTTCATAGAACAGTTTGGAAACACTCTGTTTGTAAAGTCTGCAAGTGGATATTTGGACCTCTTTGAGGATTTCGTTGGAAACGGGATTTCTGCATATAACGCTAGACAGAAAAATTCTCAGTAACTTCTTTGGGTTGCGTGTGTTCAAGTCACAGAGTTGAACCTTCCTTTTGACAGAGCAGATTAGAAACCCTCTTTTTGTGGAATTTGCAAGTCGACATTTCAAGCGCTTTGGGGCCAACGGTAGAAAAGGAAATATCTTCGTATAAAAACTAGAGAGAATCATTCTCAGAAACCGCTTTGTGATGTGTGAGTTCCTCTCACAGAGTTTAACCTTTCTTTTCATAGAACAGTTTGGAAACACTCTGTTTGTAAAGTCTGCAAATGGATATTTGGACCTCTTTGAGGATTTCGTTGGAAACGGGATTTCTTCATCTAATGCTAGACAGAAGAATTCTCAGTAACTTCTCTGGGTTGCGTGTGTTCAACTCACAGAATTGAGCCTTCCTTTAGACAGAGCAGATTTGAAACCCTCTTTTTGTGGAATTTGCAAGTGGACATTTCCAGCGCTTTGGGGCCCACGGTAGAAAAGGAAATATCTTCGTATAAAAACTAGAGAGAATCATTCTCAGAAACCGCTTTGTGATGTGTGCGTTCCACTCACAGAGTGAAACCTTTCTTTTCATAGAACAGTTTGGAAACACTCTGTTTGTAAAGTCTGCAAGTGGATATTTGGACCTCTTTGAGGATTTCGTTGGAAACGGGATTTCTTCATCTAATGCTAGACAGAAGAATTCTCAGTAACTTCTTTGGGTTGCATGTGTTCAACTCACAGAGTTGAACCTTCCTTTAGACAGAGCAGATTGGAAACCCTCTTTTTGTGGAATTTGCAAGTGGACATTTCAAGCGCTTTGGCGCCCACGGTAGAAAAGGAAATATCTTCGTATAAAAACTAGAGAGAATCATTCTCAGGAACCTCTTTGTGATGTGTGCGTTCCAATCACAGAGTGTAACCTTTCTTTTCATAGAACAGTTTGGAAACAATCTGTTTGTAAAGTCTGCAAGTGGATATTTGGACCTCTTTGAGGATTTCGTTGGAAACGGGATTTCTGCATATAACGCTAGACAGAAAAATTCTCAGTAACTTCTTTGGGTTGTGTGTGTTCAACTCACAGAGTTGAACCTTCCTTTTGACAGAGCAGATTAGAAACCCTCTTTTTGTGGAATTTGCAAGTCGACATTTGAAGCGCTTTGGGGCCAACGGTAGAAAAGGAAATATCTTCGTATAAAAACTAGAGAGAATCATTCTCAGAAACCGCTTTGTGATGTGTGCGTTCCTCTCACAGAGTTTAACCTTTCTTTTCATAGAACAGTTTGGAAACACTCTGTTTGTAGAGTCTGCAAGTGGATATTTGGACCTCGTTGAGGATTTCGTTGGAAATGGGATTTCTTCATCTAATGCTAGACAGAAGAATTCTCAGTAACTACTTTGGGTTGCTTGTGTTCAACTCACAGAGTTGAACCTTCCTTTAGACAGAGCAGATTTGAAACCCTCTTTTTGTGGAATTTGCAAGTGGACATTTCAAGGGCATTGGCGCCCACAGTAGAAAAGGAAATATCTTCGTATAAAAATTAGAGAGAATCATTCTCAGAAACCACTTTGTGATGTGTGCGTTCAACTCACAGAGTTTAACCTTTCTTTTCATAGAACAGTTTGGAAACACTCTGTTGGTAAAGTCTGCAAGTGGATATTTGGACCTCTTTGAGGATTTCGTTGGAAACGGGATTTCTTCATCTAATGCTAGACAGAAGAATTCTCAGTAACTTCTTTGGGTTGCGTGTGTTCAACTCACAGAGTTGAACCTTCCTTTAGACAGAGCAGATTGGAAACCCTCTTTTTGTGTAATTTGCAAGTGGACCTTTCAAGCGCTTTGGCGCCAACGGTAAAAAAGGAAATATCTTCGTATAAAAACTAGAGAGAATCATTCTCAGGAACCTCTTTGTGATGTGTGCGTTCCACTCACAGAGTGTAACCTTTCTTTTCATAGAACAGTTTGGAAACACTCTGTTTGTAAAGTCTGCAAGTGGATATTTGGACCTCTTTGAGGATTTCGTTGGAAACGGGATTTCTTCATCTAATGCTAGACAGAAGAATTCTCAGTAACTTCTTTGGGTTGCGTGTGTTCAACTCACAGAGTTGAACCTTCCTTTAGACAGAGCAGATTTGAAACCCTCTTTTTGTGGAATTTGCAAGTGGACATTTCAAGCGCTTTGGTGCCCACGGTACAAAAGGAAATATCTTCGTATAAAAACTAGAGAGAATCATTCCCAGAAACCACTTTGTGATGTGTGCGTTCCACTCACAGAGTTTAGGCTTTCTTTTCATAGAACAGTTTGGGAACACTCTGTTTGTAAAGTCTGCAAGTGGATATTTGGACCTCTTTGAGGATTTCGTTGGAAACGGGATTTTTTCATCTAATGCTAGAGAGAAGAATTCTCAGTAACTTCTTTGGGTTGCGTGTGTTCAACTCACAGAGTAAAACCTTCGTTTAGACAGAGCAGATTGGAAACCCTCTTTTTGTGGAATTTGCAAGTGGACCTTTCAAGCGCTTTGGCGCCCACGGTAGAAAAGGAAATATCTTCGTATAAAAACTAGAGAGAATCATTCTCAGGAACCGCTTTGTGATGCGTGCGTTCCACTCACAGAGTGTAATCTTTCTTTTCATAGAACAGTTTGGAAACACTCTGTTTGTAAAGTCTGCAAGTGGATATTTGGACCTCTTTGAGGATTTCGTTGGAAACGGGATTTCTGCATATAACGCTAGACAGAAAAATTCTCAGTAACTTCTTTGCGTTGCGTGTGTTCAACTCACAGAGTTGAACCTTCCTTTTGACAGAGCAGATTGGAAACTCTCTTTTTGTGGAATTTGCAAGTCGACATTTCAAGCGCTTTGGGGCCAACGGTAGAAAAGGAAATATCTTCGTATAAAAACTAGAGAGAATCATTCTCAGAAACCGCTTTGTGATGTGTGCGTTCCTCTCACGGAGTTTAACCTTTCTTTTCATAGAACAGTTTGGAAACACTCTGTTTGTAAAGTCTGCAAGTGGATATTTGGACCTCTTTGAGGATTTCGTTGGAAACGGGATTTCTGCATATAACGCTAGACAGAAAAATTCTCAGTAACTTCTTTGGGTTGCGTGTGTTCAAGTCACAGAGTTGAACCTTCCTTTTGACAGAGCAGATTAGAAACCCTCTTTTTGTGGAATTTGCAAGTCGACATTTCAAGCGCTTTGGGGCCAACGGTAGAAAAGGAAATATCTTCGTATAAAAACTAGAGAGAATCATTCTCAGAAACCGCTTTGTGATGTGTGCGTTCCTCTCACAGAGTTTAACCTTTCTTTTCATAGAACAGTTTGGAAACACTCTGTTTGTAAAGTCTGCAAGTGGATATTTGGACCTCTTTGAGGATTTCGTTGGAAACGGGATTTCTTCATCTAATGCTAGACAGAAGAATTCTCAGTAACTTCTCTGGGTTGCGTGTGTTCAACTCACAGAATTGAGCCTTCCTTTAGACAGAGCAGATTTGAAACCCTCTTTTTGTGGAATTTGCAAGTGGACATTTCCAGCGCTTTGGGGCCCACGGTAGAAAAGGAAATATCTTCGTATAAAAACTAGAGAGAATCATTCTCAGAAACCGCTTTGTGATGTGTGCGTTCCACTCACAGAGTGAAACCTTTCTTTTCATAGAACAGTTTGGAAACACTCTGTTTGTAAAGTCTGCAAGTGGATATTTGGACCTCTTTGAGGATTTCGTTGGAAACGGGATTTCTTCATCTAATGCTAGACAGAAGAATTCTCAGTAACTTCTTTGGGTTGCATGTGTTCAACTCACAGAGTTGAACCTTCCTTTAGACAGAGCAGATTGGAAACCCTCTTTTTGTGGAATTTGCAAGTGGACCTTTCAAGCGCTTTGGCGCCCACGGTAGAAAAGGAAATATCTTCGTATAAAAACTAGAGAGAATCATTCTCAGGAACCTCTTTGTGATGTGTGCGTTCCAATCACAGAGTGTAACCTTTCTTTTCATAGAACAGTTTGGAAACAATCTGTTTGTAAAGTCTGCAAGTGGATATTTGGACCTCTTTGAGGATTTCGTTGGAAACGGGATTTCTGCATATAACGCTAGACAGAAAAATTCTCAGTAACTTCTTTGGGTTGTGTGTGTTCAACTCACAGAGTTGAACCTTCCTTTTGACAGAGCAGATTAGAAACCCTCTTTTTGTGGAATTTGCAAGTCGACATTTGAAGCGCTTTGGGGCCAACGGTAGAAAAGGAAATATCTTCGTATAAAAACTAGAGAGAATCATTCTCAGAAACCGCTTTGTGATGTGTGCGTTCCTCTCACAGAGTTTAACCTTTCTTTTCATAGAACAGTTTGGAAACACTCTGTTTGTAGAGTCTGCAAGTGGATATTTGGACCTCGTTGAGGATTTCGTTGGAAATGGGATTTCTTCATCTAATGCTAGACAGAAGAATTCTCAGTAACTACTTTGGGTTGCGTGTGTTCAACTCACAGAGTTGAACCTTCCTTTAGACAGAGCAGATTTGAAACCCTCTTTTTGTGGAATTTGCAAGTGGACATTTCAAGGGCATTGGCGCCCACAGTAGAAAAGGAAATATCTTCGTATAAAAATTAGAGAGAATCATTCTCAGAAACCACTTTGTGATGTGTGCGTTCCACTCACAGAGTTTAACCTTTCTTTTCATAGAACAGTTTGGAAACACTCTGTTGGTAAAGTCTGCAAGTGGATATTTGGACCTCTTTGAGGATTTCGTTGGAAACGGGATTTCTTCATCTAATGCTAGACAGAAGAATTCTCAGTAACTTCTTTGGGTTGCGTGTGTTCAACTCACAGAGTTGAACCTTCCTTTAGACAGAGCAGATTGGAAACCCTCTTTTTGTGTAATTTGCAAGTGGACCTTTCAAGCGCTTTGGCGCCCACGGTAGAAAAGGAAATATCTTCGTATAAAAACTAGAGAGAATCATTCTCAGGAACCTCTTTGTGATGTGTGCGTTCCACTCACAGAGTGTAACCTTTCTTTTCATAGAACAGTTTGGAAACACTCTGTTTGTAAAGTCTGCAAGTGGATATTTGGACCTCTTTGAGGATTTCGTTGGAAACGGGATTTCTTCATCTAATGCTAGACAGAAGAATTCTCAGTAACTTCTTTGGGTTGCGTGTGTTCAACTCACAGAGTTGAACCTTCCTTTAGACAGAGCAGATTTGAAACCCTCTTTTTGTGGAATTTGCAAGTGGACATTTCAAGCGCTTTGGTGCCCACGGTACAAAAGGAAATATCTTCGTATAAAAACTAGAGAGAATCATTCCCAGAAACCACTTTGTGATGTGTGCGTTCCACTCACAGAGTTTAGCCTTTCTTTTCATAGAACAGTTTGGGAACACTCTGTTTGTAAAGTCTGCAAGTGGATATTTGGACCTCTTTGAGGATTTCGTTGGAAACGGGATTTTTTCATCTAATGCTAGAGAGAAGAATTCTCAGTAACTTCTTTGGGTTGCGTGTGTTCAACTCACAGAGTAAAACCTTCGTTTAGACAGAGCAGATTGGAAACCCTCTTTTTGTGGAATTTGCAAGTGGACCTTTCAAGCGCTTTGGCGCCCACGGTAGAAAAGGAAATATCTTCGTATAAAAACTAGAGAGAATCATTCTCAGGAACCTCTTTGTGATGCGTGCGTTCCACTCACAGAGTGTAACCTTTCTTTTCATAGAACAGTTTGGAAACACTCTGTTTGTAAAGTCTGCAAGTGGATATTTGGACCTCTTTGAGGATTTCGTTGGAAACGGGATTTCTGCATATAACGCTAGACAGAAAAATTCTCAGTAACTTCTTTGCGTTGCGTGTGTTCAACTCACAGAGTTGAACCTTCCTTTTGACAGAGCAGATTAGAAACCCTCTTTTTGTGGAATTTGCAAGTCGACATTTCAAGCGCTTTGGGGCCAACGGTAGAAAAGGAAATATCTTCGTATAAAAACTAGAGAGAATCATTCTCAGAAACCGCTTTGTGATGTGTGCGTTCCTCTCACAGAGTTTAACCTTTCTTTTCATAGAACAGTTTGGAAACACTCTGTTTGTAAAGTCTGCAAGTGGATATTTGGACCTCTTTGAGGATTTCGTTGGAAACGGGATTTCTTCATCTAATGCTAGACAGAAGAATTCTCAGTAACTTCTCTGGGTTGCGTGTGTTCAACTCACAGAATTGAGCCTTCCTTTAGACAGAGCAGATTTGAAACCCTCTTTTTGTGGAATTTGCAAGTGGACATTTCCAGCGCTTTGGGGCCCACGGTAGAAAAGGAAATATCTTCGTATAAAAACTAGAGAGAATCATTCTCAGAAACCGCTTTGTGATGTGTGCGTTCCACTCACAGAGTGAAACCTTTCTTTTCATAGAACAGTTTGGAAACACTCTGTTTGTAAAGTCTGCAAGTGGATATTTGGACCTCTTTGAGGATTTCGTTGGAAACGGGATTTCTTCATCTAATGCTAGACAGAAGAATTCTCAGTAACTTCTTTGGGTTGCATGTGTTCAACTCACAGAGTTGAACCTTCCTTTAGACAGAGCAGATTGGAAACCCTCTTTTTGTGGAATTTGCAAGTGGACCTTTCAAGCGCTTTGGCGCCCACGGTAGAAAAGGAAATATCTTCGTATAAAAACTAGAGAGAATCATTCTCAGGAACCTCTTTGTGATGTGTGCGTTCCAATCACAGAGTGTAACCTTTCTTTTCATAGAACAGTTTGGAAACAATCTGTTTGTAAAGTCTGCAAGTGGATATTTGGACCTCTTTGAGGATTTCGTTGGAAACGGGATTTCTGCATATAACGCTAGACAGAAAAATTCTCAGTAACTTCTTTGGGTTGTGTGTGTTCAACTCACAGAGTTGAACCTTCCTTTTGACAGAGCAGATTAGAAACCCTCTTTTTGTGGAATTTGCAAGTCGACATTTGAAGCGCTTTGGGGCCAACGGTAGAAAAGGAAATATCTTCGTATAAAAACTAGAGAGAATCATTCTCAGAAACCGCTTTGTGATGTGTGCGTTCCTCTCACAGAGTTTAACCTTTCTTTTCATAGAACAGTTTGGAAACACTCTGTTTGTAGAGTCTGCAAGTGGATATTTGGACCTCGTTGAGGATTTCGTTGGAAATGGGATTTCTTCATCTAATGCTAGACAGAAGAATTCTCAGTAACTACTTTGGGTTGCGTGTGTTCAACTCACAGAGTTGAACCTTCCTTTAGACAGAGCAGATTTGAAACCCTCTTTTTGTGGAATTTGCAAGTGGACATTTCAAGGGCATTGGCGCCCACAGTAGAAAAGGAAATATCTTCGTATAAAAATTAGAGAGAATCATTCTCAGAAACCACTTTGTGATGTGTGCGTTCCACTCACAGAGTTTAACCTTTCTTTTCATAGAACAGTTTGGAAACACTCTGTTGGTAAAGTCTGCAAGTGGATATTTGGACCTCTTTGAGGATTTCGTTGGAAACGGGATTTCTTCATCTAATGCTAGACAGAAGAATTCTCAGTAACTTCTTTGGGTTGCGTGTGTTCAACTCACAGAGTTGAACCTTCCTTTAGACAGAGCAGATTGGAAACCCTCTTTTTGTGTAATTTGCAAGTGGACCTTTCAAGCGCTTTGGCGCCCACGGTAAAAAAGGAAATATCTTCGTATAAAAACTAGAGAGAATCATTCTCAGGAACCTCTTTGTGATGTGTGCGTTCCACTCACAGAGTGTAACCTTTCTTTTCATAGAACAGTTTGGAAACACTCTGTTTGTAAAGTCTGCAAGTGGATATTTGGACCTCTTTGAGGATTTCGTTGGAAACGGGATTTCTTCATCTAATGCTAGACAGAAGAATTCTCAGTAACTTCTTTGGGTTGCGTGTGTTCAACTCACAGAGTTGAACCTTCCTTTAGACAGAGCAGATTTGAAACCCTCTTTTTGTGGAATTTGCAAGTGGACATTTCAAGCGCTTTGGTGCCCACGGTACAAAAGGAAATATCTTCGTATAAAAACTAGAGAGAATCATTCCCAGAAACCACTTTGTGATGTGTGCGTTCCACTCACAGAGTTTAGCCTTTCTTTTCATAGAACAGTTTGGGAACACTCTGTTTGTAAAGTCTGCAAGTGGATATTTGGACCTCTTTGAGGATTTCGTTGGAAACGGGATTTTTTCATCTAATGCTAGAGAGAAGAATTCTCAGTAACTTCTTTGGGTTGCGTGTGTTCAACTCACAGAGTAAAACCTTCGTTTAGACAGAGCAGATTGGAAACCCTCTTTTTGTGGAATTTGCAAGTGGACCTTTCAAGCGCTTTGGCGCCCACGGTAGAAAAGGAAATATCTTCGTATAAAAACTAGAGAGAATCATTCTCAGGAACCTCTTTGTGATGCGTGCGTTCCACTCACAGAGTGTAACCTTTCTTTTCATAGAACAGTTTGGAAACACTCTGTTTGTAAAGTCTGCAAGTGGATATTTGGACCTCTTTGAGGATTTCGTTGGAAACGGGATTTCTGCATATAACGCTAGACAGAAAAATTCTCAGTAACTTCTTTGCGTTGCGTGTGTTCAACTCACAGAGTTGAACCTTCCTTTTGACAGAGCAGATTAGAAACCCTCTTTTTGTGGAATTTGCAAGTCGACATTTCAAGCGCTTTGGGGCCAACGGTAGAAAAGGAAATATCTTCGTATAAAAACTAGAGAGAATCATTCTCAGAAACCGCTTTGTGATGTGTGCGTTCCTCTCACGGAGTTTAACCTTTCTTTTCATAGAACAGTTTGGAAACACTCTGTTTGTAAAGTCTGCAAGTGGATATTTGGACCTCTTTGAGGATTTCGTTGGAAACGGGATTTCTGCATATAACGCTAGACAGAAAAATTCTCAGTAACTTCTTTGGGTTGCGTGTGTTCAAGTCACAGAGTTGAACCTTCCTTTTGACAGAGCAGATTAGAAACCCTCTTTTTGTGGAATTTGCAAGTCGACATTTCAAGCGCTTTGGGGCCAACGGTAGAAAAGGAAATATCTTCGTATAAAAACTAGAGAGAATCATTCTCAGAAACCGCTTTGTGATGTGTGCGTTCCTCTCACAGAGTTTAACCTTTCTTTTCATAGAACAGTTTGGAAACACTCTGTTTGTAAGGTCTGCAAGTGGATCTTTGGACCTCTTTGAGGATTTCGTTGGAAACGGGATTTCTTCATCTAATGCTAGACAGAAGAATTCTCAGTAACTTCTCTGGGTTGCGTGTGTTCAACTCACAGAATTGAGCCTTCCTTTAGACAGAGCAGATTTGAAACCCTCTTTTTGTGGAATTTGCAAGTGGACATTTCCAGCGCTTTGGGGCCCACGGTAGAAAAGGAAATATCTTCGTATAAAAACTAGAGAGAATCATTCTCAGAAACCGCTTTGTGATGTGTGCGTTCCACTCACAGAGTGAAACCTTTCTTTTCATAGAACAGTTTGGAAACACTCTGTTTGTAAAGTCTGCAAGTGGATATTTGGACCTCTTTGAGGATTTCGTTGGAAACGGGATTTCTTCATCTAATGCTAGACAGAAGAATTCTCAGTAACTTCTTTGGGTTGCATGTGTTCAACTCACAGAGTTGAACCTTCCTTTAGACAGAGCAGATTGGAAACCCTCTTTTTGTGGAATTTGCAAGTGGACCTTTCAAGCGCTTTGGCGCCCACGGTAGAAAAGGAAATATCTTCGTATAAAAACTAGAGAGAATCATTCTCAGGAACCTCTTTGTGATGTGTGCGTTCCAATCACAGAGTGTAACCTTTCTTTTCATAGAACAGTTTGGAAACAATCTGTTTGTAAAGTCTGCAAGTGGATATTTGGACCTCTTTGAGGATTTCGTTGGAAACGGGATTTCTGCATATAACGCTAGACAGAAAAATTCTCAGTAACTTCTTTGGGTTGTGTGTGTTCAACTCACAGAGTTGAACCTTCCTTTTGACAGAGCAGATTAGAAACCCTCTTTTTGTGGAATTTGCAAGTCGACATTTGAAGCGCTTTGGGGCCAACGGTAGAAAAGGAAATATCTTCGTATAAAAACTAGAGAGAATCATTCTCAGAAACCGCTTTGTGATGTGTGCGTTCCTCTCACAGAGTTTAACCTTTCTTTTCATAGAACAGTTTGGAAACACTCTGTTTGTAGAGTCTGCAAGTGGATATTTGGACCTCGTTGAGGATTTCGTTGGAAATGGGATTTCTTCATCTAATGCTAGACAGAAGAATTCTCAGTAACTACTTTGGGTTGCGTGTGTTCAACTCACAGAGTTGAACCTTCCTTTAGACAGAGCAGATTTGAAACCCTCCTTTTGTGGAATTTGCAAGTGGACATTTCAAGGGCATTGGCGCCCACAGTAGAAAAGGAAATATCTTCGTATAAAAATTAGAGAGAATCATTCTCAGAAACCACTTTGTGATGTGTGCGTTCCACTCACAGAGTTTAACCTTTCTTTTCATAGAACAGTTTGGAAACACTCTGTTGGTAAAGTCTGCAAGTGGATATTTGGACCTCTTTGAGGATTTCGTTGGAAACGGGATTTCTTCATCTAATGCTAGACAGAAGAATTCTCAGTAACTTCTTTGGGTTGCGTGTGTTCAACTCACAGAGTTGAACCTTCCTTTAGACAGAGCAGATTGGAAACCCTCTTTTTGTGTAATTTGCAAGTGGACCTTTCAAGCGCTTTGGCGCCCACGGTAAAAAAGGAAATATCTTCGTATAAAAACTAGAGAGAATCATTCTCAGGAACCTCTTTGTGATGTGTGCGTTCCACTCACAGAGTGTAACCTTTCTTTTCATAGAACAGTTTGGAAACACTCTGTTTGTAAAGTCTGCAAGTGGATATTTGGACCTCTTTGAGGATTTCGTTGGAAACGGGATTTCTTCATCTAATGCTAGACAGAAGAATTCTCAGTAACTTCTTTGGGTTGCGTGTGTTCAACTCACAGAGTTGAACCTTCCTTTAGACAGAGCAGATTTGAAACCCTCTTTTTGTGGAATTTGCAAGTGGACATTTCAAGCGCTTTGGTGCCCACGGTACAAAAGGAAATATCTTCGTATAAAAACTAGAGAGAATCATTCCCAGAAACCACTTTGTGATGTGTGCGTTCCACTCACAGAGTTTAGCCTTTCTTTTCATAGAACAGTTTGGGAACACTCTGTTTGTAAAGTCTGCAAGTGGATATTTGGACCTCTTTGAGGATTTCGTTGGAAACGGGATTTTTTCATCTAATGCTAGAGAGAAGAATTCTCAGTAACTTCTTTGGGTTGCGTGTGTTCAACTCACAGAGTAAAACCTTCGTTTAGACAGAGCAGATTGGAAACCCTCTTTTTGTGGAATTTGCAAGTGGACCTTTCAAGCGCTTTGGCGCCCACGGTAGAAAAGGAAATATCTTCGTATAAAAACTGGAGAGAATCATTCTCAGGAACCTCTTTGTGATGCGTGCGTTCCACTCACAGAGTGTAACCTTTCTTTTCATAGAACAGTTTGGAAACACTCTGTTTGTAAAGTCTGCAAGTGGATATTTGGACCTCTTTGAGGATTTTGTTGGAAACGGGATTTCTGCATATAACGCTAGACAGAAAAATTCTCAGTAACTTCTTTGCGTTGCGTGTGTTCAACTCACAGAGTTGAACCTTCCTTTTGACAGAGCAGATTAGAAACCCTCTTTTTGTGGAATTTGCAAGTCGACATTTCAAGCGCTTTGGGGCCAACGGTAGAAAAGGAAATATCTTCGTATAAAAACTAGAGAGAATCATTCTCAGAAACCGCTTTGTGATGTGTGCGTTCCTCTCACGGAGTTTAACCTTTCTTTTCATAGAACAGTTTGGAAACACTCTGTTTGTAAAGTCTGCAAGTGGATATTTGGACCTCTTTGAGGATTTCGTTGGAAACGGGATTTCTGCATATAACGCTAGACAGAAAAATTCTCAGTAACTTCTTTGGGTTGCGTGTGTTCAAGTCACAGAGTTGAACCTTCCTTTTGACAGAGCAGATTAGAAACCCTCTTTTTGTGGAATTTGCAAGTCGACATTTCAAGCGCTTTGGGGCCAACGGTAGAAAAGGAAATATCTTCGTATAAAAACTAGAGAGAATCATTCTCAGAAACCGCTTTGTGATGTGTGCGTTCCTCTCACAGAGTTTAACCTTTCTTTTCATAGAACAGTTTGGAAACACTCTGTTTGTAAAGTCTGCAAGTGGATATTTGGACCTCTTTGAGGATTTCGTTGGAAACGGGATTTCTTCATCTAATGCTAGACAGAAGAATTCTCAGTAACTTCTCTGGGTTGCGTGTGTTCAACTCACAGAATTGAGCCTTCCTTTAGACAGAGCAGATTTGAAACCCTCTTTTTGTGGAATTTGCAAGTGGACATTTCCAGCGCTTTGGGGCCCACGGTAGAAAAGGAAATATCTTCGTATAAAAACTAGAGAGAATCATTCTCAGAAACCGCTTTGTGATGTGTGCGTTCCACTCACAGAGTGAAACCTTTCTTTTCATAGAACAGTTTGGAAACACTCTGTTTGTAAAGTCTGCAAGTGGATATTTGGACCTCTTTGAGGATTTCGTTGGAAACGGGATTTCTTCATCTAATGCTAGACAGAAGAATTCTCAGTAACTTCTTTGGGTTGCATGTGTTCAACTCACAGAGTTGAACCTTCCTTTAGACAGAGCAGATTGGAAACCCTCTTTTTGTGGAATTTGCAAGTGGACCTTTCAAGCGCTTTGGCGCCCACGGTAGAAAAGGAAATATCTTCGTATAAAAACTAGAGAGAATCATTCTCAGAAACCGCTTTGTGATGTGTGCGTTCCTCTCACAGAGTTTAACCTTTCTTTTCATAGAACAGTTTGGAAACACTCTGTTTGTAGAGTCTGCAAGTGGATATTTGGACCTCGTTGAGGATTTCGTTGGAAATGGGATTTCTTCATCTAATGCTAGACAGAAGAATTCTCAGTAACTACTTTGGGTTGCGTGTGTTCAACTCACAGAGTTGAACCTTCCTTTAGACAGAGCAGATTTGAAACCCTCTTTTTGTGGAATTTGCAAGTGGACATTTCAAGGGCATTGGCGCCCACAGTAGAAAAGGAAATATCTTCGTATAAAAATTAGAGAGAATCATTCTCAGAAACCACTTTGTGATGTGTGCGTTCCACTCACAGAGTTTAACCTTTCTTTTCATAGAACAGTTTGGAAACACTCTGTTGGTAAAGTCTGCAAGTGGATATTTGGACCTCTTTGAGGATTTCGTTGGAAACGGGATTTCTTCATCTAATGCTAGACAGAAGAATTCTCAGTAACTTCTTTGGGTTGCGTGTGTTCAACTCACAGAGTTGAACCTTCCTTTAGACAGAGCAGATTGGAAACCCTCTTTTTGTGTAATTTGCAAGTGGACCTTTCAAGCGCTTTGGCGCCAACGGTAAAAAAGGAAATATCTTCGTATAAAAACTAGAGAGAATCATTCTCAGGAACCTCTTTGTGATGTGTGCGTTCCACTCACAGAGTGTAACCTTTCTTTTCATAGAACAGTTTGGAAACACTCTGTTTGTAAAGTCTGCAAGTGGATATTTGGACCTCTTTGAGGATTTCGTTGGAAACGGGATTTCTTCATCTAATGCTAGACAGAAGAATTCTCAGTAACTTCTTTGGGTTGCGTGTGTTCAACTCACAGAGTTGAACCTTCCTTTAGACAGAGCAGATTTGAAACCCTCTTTTTGTGGAATTTGCAAGTGGACATTTCAAGCGCTTTGGTGCCCACGGTACAAAAGGAAATATCTTCGTATAAAAACTAGAGAGAATCATTCCCAGAAACCACTTTGTGATGTGTGCGTTCCACTCACAGAGTTTAGCCTTTCTTTTCATAGAACAGTTTGGGAACACTCTGTTTGTAAAGTCTGCAAGTGGATATTTGGACCTCTTTGAGGATTTCGTTGGAAACGGGATTTTTTCATCTAATGCTAGAGAGAAGAATTCTCAGTAACTTCTTTGGGTTGCGTGTGTTCAACTCACAGAGTAAAACCTTCGTTTAGACAGAGCAGATTGGAAACCCTCTTTTTGTGGAATTTGCAAGTGGACCTTTCAAGCGCTTTGGCGCCCACGGTAGAAAAGGAAATATCTTCGTATAAAAACTAGAGAGAATCATTCTCAGGAACCTCTTTGTGATGCGTGCGTTCCACTCACAGAGTGTAACCTTTCTTTTCATAGAACAGTTTGGAAACACTCTGTTTGTAAAGTCTGCAAGTGGATATTTGGACCTCTTTGAGGATTTCGTTGGAAACGGGATTTCTGCATATAACGCTAGACAGAAAAATTCTCAGTAACTTCTTTGCGTTGCGTGTGTTCAACTCACAGAGTTGAACCTTCCTTTTGACAGAGCAGATTAGAAACCCTCTTTTTGTGGAATTTGCAAGTCGACATTTCAAGCGCTTTGGGGCCAACGGTAGAAAAGGAAATATCTTCGTATAAAAACTAGAGAGAATCATTCTCAGAAACCGCTTTGTGATGTGTGCGTTCCTCTCACGGAGTTTAACCTTTCTTTTCATAGAACAGTTTGGAAACACTCTGTTTGTAAAGTCTGCAAGTGGATATTTGGACCTCTTTGAGGATTTCGTTGGAAACGGGATTTCTGCATATAACGCTAGACAGAAAAATTCTCAGTAACTTCTTTGGGTTGCGTGTGTTCAAGTCACAGAGTTGAACCTTCCTTTTGACAGAGCAGATTAGAAACCCTCTTTTTGTGGAATTTGCAAGTCGACATTTCAAGCGCTTTGGGGCCAACGGTAGAAAAGGAAATATCTTCGTATAAAAACTAGAGAGAATCATTCTCAGAAACCGCTTTGTGATGTGTGCGTTCCTCTCACAGAGTTTAACCTTTCTTTTCATAGAACAGTTTGGAAACACTCTGTTTGTAAGGTCTGCAAGTGGATCTTTGGACCTCTTTGAGGATTTCGTTGGAAACGGGATTTCTTCATCTAATGCTAGACAGAAGAATTCTCAGTAACTTCTCTGGGTTGCGTGTGTTCAACTCACAGAATTGAGCCTTCCTTTAGACAGAGCAGATTTGAAACCCTCTTTTTGTGGAATTTGCAAGTGGACATTTCCAGCGCTTTGGGGCCCACGGTAGAAAAGGAAATATCTTCGTATAAAAACTAGAGAGAATCATTCTCAGAAACCGCTTTGTGATGTGTGCGTTCCACTCACAGAGTGAAACCTTTCTTTTCATAGAACAGTTTGGAAACACTCTGTTTGTAAAGTCTGCAAGTGGATATTTGGACCTCTTTGAGGATTTCGTTGGAAACGGGATTTCTTCATCTAATGCTAGACAGAAGAATTCTCAGTAACTTCTTTGGGTTGCATGTGTTCAACTCACAGAGTTGAACCTTCCTTTAGACAGAGCAGATTGGAAACCCTCTTTTTGTGGAATTTGCAAGTGGACCTTTCAAGCGCTTTGGCGCCCACGGTAGAAAAGGAAATATCTTCGTATAAAAACTAGAGAGAATCATTCTCAGGAACCTCTTTGTGATGTGTGCGTTCCAATCACAGAGTGTAACCTTTCTTTTCATAGAACAGTTTGGAAACAATCTGTTTGTAAAGTCTGCAAGTGGATATTTGGACCTCTTTGAGGATTTCGTTGGAAACGGGATTTCTGCATATAACGCTAGACAGAAAAATTCTCAGTAACTTCTTTGGGTTGTGTGTGTTCAACTCACAGAGTTGAACCTTCCTTTTGACAGAGCAGATTAGAAACCCTCTTTTTGTGGAATTTGCAAGTCGACATTTGAAGCGCTTTGGGGCCAACGGTAGAAAAGGAAATATCTTCGTATAAAAACTAGAGAGAATCATTCTCAGAAACCGCTTTGTGATGTGTGCGTTCCTCTCACAGAGTTTAACCTTTCTTTTCATAGAACAGTTTGGAAACACTCTGTTTGTAGAGTCTGCAAGTGGATATTTGGACCTCGTTGAGGATTTCGTTGGAAATGGGATTTCTTCATCTAATGCTAGACAGAAGAATTCTCAGTAACTACTTTGGGTTGCGTGTGTTCAACTCACAGAGTTGAACCTTCCTTTAGACAGAGCAGATTTGAAACCCTCCTTTTGTGGAATTTGCAAGTGGACATTTCAAGGGCATTGGCGCCCACAGTAGAAAAGGAAATATCTTCGTATAAAAATTAGAGAGAATCATTCTCAGAAACCACTTTGTGATGTGTGCGTTCCACTCACAGAGTTTAACCTTTCTTTTCATAGAACAGTTTGGAAACACTCTGTTGGTAAAGTCTGCAAGTGGATATTTGGACCTCTGAGGATTTCGTTGGAAACGGGATTTCTTCATCTAATGCTAGACAGAAGAATTCTCAGTAACTTCTTTGGGTTGCGTGTGTTCAACTCACAGAGTTGAACCTTCCTTTAGACAGAGCAGATTGGAAACCCTCTTTTTGTGTAATTTGCAAGTGGACCTTTCAAGCGCTTTGGCGCCCACGGTAAAAAAGGAAATATCTTCGTATAAAAACTAGAGAGAATCATTCTCAGGAACCTCTTTGTGATGTGTGCGTTCCACTCACAGAGTGTAACCTTTCTTTTCATAGAACAGTTTGGAAACACTCTGTTTGTAAAGTCTGCAAGTGGATATTTGGACCTCTTTGAGGATTTCGTTGGAAACGGGATTTCTTCATCTAATGCTAGACAGAAGAATTCTCAGTAACTTCTTTGGGTTGCGTGTGTTCAACTCACAGAGTTGAACCTTCCTTTAGACAGAGCAGATTTGAAACCCTCTTTTTGTGGAATTTGCAAGTGGACATTTCAAGCGCTTTGGTGCCCACGGTACAAAAGGAAATATCTTCGTATAAAAACTAGAGAGAATCATTCCCAGAAACCACTTTGTGATGTGTGCGTTCCACTCACAGAGTTTAGCCTTTCTTTTCATAGAACAGTTTGGGAACACTCTGTTTGTAAAGTCTGCAAGTGGATATTTGGACCTCTTTGAGGATTTCGTTGGAAACGGGATTTTTTCATCTAATGCTAGAGAGAAGAATTCTCAGTAACTTCTTTGGGTTGCGTGTGTTCAACTCACAGAGTAAAACCTTCGTTTAGACAGAGCAGATTGGAAACCCTCTTTTTGTGGAATTTGCAAGTGGACCTTTCAAGCGCTTTGGCGCCCACGGTAGAAAAGGAAATATCTTCGTATAAAAACTGGAGAGAATCATTCTCAGGAACCTCTTTGTGATGCGTGCGTTCCACTCACAGAGTGTAACCTTTCTTTTCATAGAACAGTTTGGAAACACTCTGTTTGTAAAGTCTGCAAGTGGATATTTGGACCTCTTTGAGGATTTTGTTGGAAACGGGATTTCTGCATATAACGCTAGACAGAAAAATTCTCAGTAACTTCTTTGCGTTGCGTGTGTTCAACTCACAGAGTTGAACCTTCCTTTTGACAGAGCAGATTAGAAACCCTCTTTTTGTGGAATTTGCAAGTCGACATTTCAAGCGCTTTGGGGCCAACGGTAGAAAAGGAAATATCTTCGTATAAAAACTAGAGAGAATCATTCTCAGAAACCGCTTTGTGATGTGTGCGTTCCTCTCACGGAGTTTAACCTTTCTTTTCATAGAACAGTTTGGAAACACTCTGTTTGTAAAGTCTGCAAGTGGATATTTGGACCTCTTTGAGGATTTCGTTGGAAACGGGATTTCTGCATATAACGCTAGACAGAAAAATTCTCAGTAACTTCTTTGGGTTGCGTGTGTTCAAGTCACAGAGTTGAACCTTCCTTTTGACAGAGCAGATTAGAAACCCTCTTTTTGTGGAATTTGCAAGTCGACATTTCAAGCGCTTTGGGGCCAACGGTAGAAAAGGAAATATCTTCGTATAAAAACTAGAGAGAATCATTCTCAGAAACCGCTTTGTGATGTGTGCGTTCCTCTCACAGAGTTTAACCTTTCTTTTCATAGAACAGTTTGGAAACACTCTGTTTGTAAAGTCTGCAAGTGGATATTTGGACCTCTTTGAGGATTTCGTTGGAAACGGGATTTCTTCATCTAATGCTAGACAGAAGAATTCTCAGTAACTTCTCTGGGTTGCGTGTGTTCAACTCACAGAATTGAGCCTTCCTTTAGACAGAGCAGATTTGAAACCCTCTTTTTGTGGAATTTGCAAGTGGACATTTCCAGCGCTTTGGGGCCCACGGTAGAAAAGGAAATATCTTCGTATAAAAACTAGAGAGAATCATTCTCAGAAACCGCTTTGTGATGTGTGCGTTCCACTCACAGAGTGAAACCTTTCTTTTCATAGAACAGTTTGGAAACACTCTGTTTGTAAAGTCTGCAAGTGGATATTTGGACCTCTTTGAGGATTTCGTTGGAAACGGGATTTCTTCATCTAATGCTAGACAGAAGAATTCTCAGTAACTTCTTTGGGTTGCATGTGTTCAACTCACAGAGTTGAACCTTCCTTTAGACAGAGCAGATTGGAAACCCTCTTTTTGTGGAATTTGCAAGTGGACCTTTCAAGCGCTTTGGCGCCCACGGTAGAAAAGGAAATATCTTCGTATAAAAACTAGAGAGAATCATTCTCAGAAACCGCTTTGTGATGTGTGCGTTCCTCTCACAGAGTTTAACCTTTCTTTTCATAGAACAGTTTGGAAACACTCTGTTTGTAGAGTCTGCAAGTGGATATTTGGACCTCGTTGAGGATTTCGTTGGAAATGGGATTTCTTCATCTAATGCTAGACAGAAGAATTCTCAGTAACTACTTTGGGTTGCGTGTGTTCAACTCACAGAGTTGAACCTTCCTTTAGACAGAGCAGATTTGAAACCCTCTTTTTGTGGAATTTGCAAGTGGACATTTCAAGGGCATTGGCGCCCACAGTAGAAAAGGAAATATCTTCGTATAAAAATTAGAGAGAATCATTCTCAGAAACCACTTTGTGATGTGTGCGTTCCACTCACAGAGTTTAACCTTTCTTTTCATAGAACAGTTTGGAAACACTCTGTTGGTAAAGTCTGCAAGTGGATATTTGGACCTCTTTGAGGATTTCGTTGGAAACGGGATTTCTTCATCTAATGCTAGACAGAAGAATTCTCAGTAACTTCTTTGGGTTGCGTGTGTTCAACTCACAGAGTTGAACCTTCCTTTAGACAGAGCAGATTGGAAACCCTCTTTTTGTGTAATTTGCAAGTGGACCTTTCAAGCGCTTTGGCGCCAACGGTAAAAAAGGAAATATCTTCGTATAAAAACTAGAGAGAATCATTCTCAGGAACCTCTTTGTGATGTGTGCGTTCCACTCACAGAGTGTAACCTTTCTTTTCATAGAACAGTTTGGAAACACTCTGTTTGTAAAGTCTGCAAGTGGATATTTGGACCTCTTTGAGGATTTCGTTGGAAACGGGATTTCTTCATCTAATGCTAGACAGAAGAATTCTCAGTAACTTCTTTGGGTTGCGTGTGTTCAACTCACAGAGTTGAACCTTCCTTTAGACAGAGCAGATTTGAAACCCTCTTTTTGTGGAATTTGCAAGTGGACATTTCAAGCGCTTTGGTGCCCACGGTACAAAAGGAAATATCTTCGTATAAAAACTAGAGAGAATCATTCCCAGAAACCACTTTGTGATGTGTGCGTTCCACTCACAGAGTTTAGCCTTTCTTTTCATAGAACAGTTTGGGAACACTCTGTTTGTAAAGTCTGCAAGTGGATATTTGGACCTCTTTGAGGATTTCGTTGGAAACGGGATTTTTTCATCTAATGCTAGAGAGAAGAATTCTCAGTAACTTCTTTGGGTTGCGTGTGTTCAACTCACAGAGTAAAACCTTCGTTTAGACAGAGCAGATTGGAAACCCTCTTTTTGTGGAATTTGCAAGTGGACCTTTCAAGCGCTTTGGCGCCCACGGTAGAAAAGGAAATATCTTCGTATAAAAACTAGAGAGAATCATTCTCAGGAACCTCTTTGTGATGCGTGCGTTCCACTCACAGAGTGTAACCTTTCTTTTCATAGAACAGTTTGGAAACACTCTGTTTGTAAAGTCTGCAAGTGGATATTTGGACCTCTTTGAGGATTTCGTTGGAAACGGGATTTCTGCATATAACGCTAGACAGAAAAATTCTCAGTAACTTCTTTGCGTTGCGTGTGTTCAACTCACAGAGTTGAACCTTCCTTTTGACAGAGCAGATTAGAAACCCTCTTTTTGTGGAATTTGCAAGTCGACATTTCAAGCGCTTTGGGGCCAACGGTAGAAAAGGAAATATCTTCGTATAAAAACTAGAGAGAATCATTCTCAGAAACCGCTTTGTGATGTGTGCGTTCCTCTCACGGAGTTTAACCTTTCTTTTCATAGAACAGTTTGGAAACACTCTGTTTGTAAAGTCTGCAAGTGGATATTTGGACCTCTTTGAGGATTTCGTTTGAAACGGGATTTCTGCATATAACGCTAGACAGAAAAATTCTCAGTAACTTCTTTGGGTTGCGTGTGTTCAAGTCACAGAGTTGAACCTTCCTTTTGACAGAGCAGATTAGAAACCCTCTTTTTGTGGAATTTGCAAGTCGACATTTCAAGCGCTTTGGGGCCAACGGTAGAAAAGGAAATATCTTCGTATAAAAACTAGAGAGAATCATTCTCAGAAACCGCTTTGTGATGTGTGCGTTCCTCTCACGGAGTTTAACCTTTCTTTTCATAGAACAGTTTGGAAACACTCTGTTTGTAAAGTCTGCAAGTGGATATTTGGACCTCTTTGAGGATTTCGTTGGAAACGGGATTTCTTCATCTAATGCTAGACAGAAGAATTCTCAGTAACTTCTCTGGGTTGCGTGTGTTCAACTCACAGAATTGAGCCTTCCTTTAGACAGAGCAGATTTGAAACCCTCTTTTTGTGGAATTTGCAAGTGGACATTTCAAGCGCTTTGGTGCCCACGGTACAAAAGGAAATATCTTCGTATAAAAACTAGAGAGAATCATTCTCAGAAACCGCTTTGTGATGTGTGCGTTCCACTCACAGAGTGTAACCTTTCTTTTCAAAGAACAGTTTGGAAACACTCTGTTTGTAAAGTCTGCAAGTGGATATTTGGACCTCTTTGAGGATTTCGTTGGAAACGGGATTTCTTCATCTAATGCTAGACAGAAGAATTCTCAGTAACTTCTTTGGGTTGCGTGTGTTCAACTCACAGAGATGAGCCTTCCTTTAGACAGAGCAGATTTGAAACCCTCTTTTTGTGGAATTTGCAAGTGGACATTTCAAGCGCTTTGGGGCCAACGGTAGAAAAGGAAATATCTTCGTAGAGAAACTAGAGAGAATCATTCTCAGAAACCGCTTTGTGATGTGTGCGTTCCACTCACAGAGTTTAACCTTTCTTTTCATAGAACAGTTTGGAAACACTCTGTTTGTAAAGTCTGCAAGTGGATATTTGGACCTCGTTGAGGATTTCGTTGGAAACGGGATTTCTTCATCTAATGCTAGACAGAAGAATTCTCAGTAACTACTTTGGGTTGCGTGTGTTCAACTCACAGAGTTGAACCTTCCTTTAGACAGAGCAGATTTGAAACCCTCTTTTTGTGGAAATTGCAAGTGGACATTTCAAGCGATTTGGTGCCCACGGTACAAAAGGAAATATCTCCGTATAAAAACTAGAGAGAATCATTCCCAGAAACCGCTTTGTGATGTGTGCGTTCCACTCACAGAGTTTAGCCTTTCTTTTCATAGAACAGTTTGGAAACACTCTGTTTGTAAAGTCTGCAAGTGGATATTTGGACCTCTTTGAGGATTTCGTTGGAAACGGGATTTTTTCATCTAATGCTAGACAGAAGAATTCTCAGTAACTTCTTTGGGTTGCGTGTGTTCAACTCACAGAGTTGAACCTTCCTTTAGACAGAGGAGATTGGAAACCCTCTTTTTGTGGAATCTGCATGTGGACATTTCAAGCGCTTTGGGGCCAACGGTAGAAAAGGAAATATCTTCGTATAAAAACTAGAGAGAATCATTCTCAGAAACCACTTTGTGATGTGTGCGTTCCACTCACAGAGTTTAACCTTTCTTTTCATAGAACAGTTTGGAAACACTCTGTTGGTAAAGTCTGCAAGTGGATATTTGGACCTCTTTGAGGATTTCGTTGGAAACGGGATTTCTTCATCTAATGCTAGACAGAAGAATTCTCAGTAACTTCTTTGGGTTGCGTGTGTTCAACTCACAGAGTTGAACCTTCCTTTAGACAGAGCAGATTGGAAACCCTCTTTTTGTGTAATTTGCAAGTGGACCTTTCAAGCGCTTTGGCGCCCACGGTAAAAAAGGAAATATCTTCGTATAAAAACTAGAGAGAATCATTCTCAGGAACCTCTTTGTGATGTGTGCGTTCCACTCACAGAGTGTAACCTTTCTTTTCATAGAACAGTTTGGAAACACTCTGTTTGTAAAGTCTGCAAGTGGATATTTGGACCTCTTTGAGGATTTCGTTGGAAACGGGATTTCTTCATCTAATGCTAGACAGAAGAATTCTCAGTAACTTCTTTGGGTTGCGTGTGTTCAACTCACAGAGTTGAACCTTCCTTTAGACAGAGCAGATTTGAAACCCTCTTTTTGTGGAATTTGCAAGTGGACATTTCAAGCGCTTTGGTGCCCACGGTACAAAAGGAAATATCTTCGTATAAAAACTAGAGAGAATCATTCCCAGAAACCACTTTGTGATGTGTGCGTTCCACTCACAGAGTTTAGCCTTTCTTTTCATAGAACAGTTTGGGAACACTCTGTTTGTAAAGTCTGCAAGTGGATATTTGGACCTCTTTGAGGATTTCGTTGGAAACGGGATTTTTTCATCTAATGCTAGAGAGAAGAATTCTCAGTAACTTCTTTGGGTTGCGTGTGTTCAACTCACAGAGTAAAACCTTCGTTTAGACAGAGCAGATTGGAAACCCTCTTTTTGTGGAATTTGCAAGTGGACCTTTCAAGCGCTTTGGCGCCCACGGTAGAAAAGGAAATATCTTCGTATAAAAACTGGAGAGAATCATTCTCAGGAACCTCTTTGTGATGCGTGCGTTCCACTCACAGAGTGTAACCTTTCTTTTCATAGAACAGTTTGGAAACACTCTGTTTGTAAAGTCTGCAAGTGGATATTTGGACCTCTTTGAGGATTTTGTTGGAAACGGGATTTCTGCATATAACGCTAGACAGAAAAATTCTCAGTAACTTCTTTGCGTTGCGTGTGTTCAACTCACAGAGTTGAACCTTCCTTTTGACAGAGCAGATTAGAAACCCTCTTTTTGTGGAATTTGCAAGTCGACATTTCAAGCGCTTTGGGGCCAACGGTAGAAAAGGAAATATCTTCGTATAAAAACTAGAGAGAATCATTCTCAGAAACCGCTTTGTGATGTGTGCGTTCCTCTCACGGAGTTTAACCTTTCTTTTCATAGAACAGTTTGGAAACACTCTGTTTGTAAAGTCTGCAAGTGGATATTTGGACCTCTTTGAGGATTTCGTTGGAAACGGGATTTCTGCATATAACGCTAGACAGAAAAATTCTCAGTAACTTCTTTGGGTTGCGTGTGTTCAAGTCACAGAGTTGAACCTTCCTTTTGACAGAGCAGATTAGAAACCCTCTTTTTGTGGAATTTGCAAGTCGACATTTCAAGCGCTTTGGGGCCAACGGTAGAAAAGGAAATATCTTCGTATAAAAACTAGAGAGAATCATTCTCAGAAACCGCTTTGTGATGTGTGCGTTCCTCTCACAGAGTTTAACCTTTCTTTTCATAGAACAGTTTGGAAACACTCTGTTTGTAAAGTCTGCAAGTGGATATTTGGACCTCTTTGAGGATTTCGTTGGAAACGGGATTTCTTCATCTAATGCTAGACAGAAGAATTCTCAGTAACTTCTCTGGGTTGCGTGTG
Organism: Gorilla gorilla gorilla; assembly: GCF_029281585.2. Lineage (NCBI taxonomy): Eukaryota > Metazoa > Chordata > Mammalia > Primates > Hominidae > Gorilla > Gorilla gorilla. The sequence continues at coordinate 77,327,344 of NC_073231.2, read as the reverse complement.
TTCAACTCACAGAATTGAGCCTTCCTTTAGACAGAGCAGATTTGAAACCCTCTTTTTGTGGAATTTGCAAGTGGACATTTCCAGCGCTTTGGGGCCCACGGTAGAAAAGGAAATATCTTCGTATAAAAACTAGAGAGAATCATTCTCAGAAACCGCTTTGTGATGTGTGCGTTCCACTCACAGAGTGAAACCTTTCTTTTCATAGAACAGTTTGGAAACACTCTGTTTGTAAAGTCTGCAAGTGGATATTTGGACCTCTTTGAGGATTTCGTTGGAAACGGGATTTCTTCATCTAATGCTAGACAGAAGAATTCTCAGTAACTTCTTTGGGTTGCATGTGTTCAACTCACAGAGTTGAACCTTCCTTTAGACAGAGCAGATTGGAAACCCTCTTTTTGTGGAATTTGCAAGTGGACCTTTCAAGCGCTTTGGCGCCCACGGTAGAAAAGGAAATATCTTCGTATAAAAACTAGAGAGAATCATTCTCAGAAACCGCTTTGTGATGTGTGCGTTCCTCTCACAGAGTTTAACCTTTCTTTTCATAGAACAGTTTGGAAACACTCTGTTTGTAGAGTCTGCAAGTGGATATTTGGACCTCGTTGAGGATTTCGTTGGAAATGGGATTTCTTCATCTAATGCTAGACAGAAGAATTCTCAGTAACTACTTTGGGTTGCGTGTGTTCAACTCACAGAGTTGAACCTTCCTTTAGACAGAGCAGATTTGAAACCCTCTTTTTGTGGAATTTGCAAGTGGACATTTCAAGGGCATTGGCGCCCACAGTAGAAAAGGAAATATCTTCGTATAAAAATTAGAGAGAATCATTCTCAGAAACCACTTTGTGATGTGTGCGTTCCACTCACAGAGTTTAACCTTTCTTTTCATAGAACAGTTTGGAAACACTCTGTTGGTAAAGTCTGCAAGTGGATATTTGGACCTCTTTGAGGATTTCGTTGGAAACGGGATTTCTTCATCTAATGCTAGACAGAAGAATTCTCAGTAACTTCTTTGGGTTGCGTGTGTTCAACTCACAGAGTTGAACCTTCCTTTAGACAGAGCAGATTGGAAACCCTCTTTTTGTGTAATTTGCAAGTGGACCTTTCAAGCGCTTTGGCGCCAACGGTAAAAAAGGAAATATCTTCGTATAAAAACTAGAGAGAATCATTCTCAGGAACCTCTTTGTGATGTGTGCGTTCCACTCACAGAGTGTAACCTTTCTTTTCATAGAACAGTTTGGAAACACTCTGTTTGTAAAGTCTGCAAGTGGATATTTGGACCTCTTTGAGGATTTCGTTGGAAACGGGATTTCTTCATCTAATGCTAGACAGAAGAATTCTCAGTAACTTCTTTGGGTTGCGTGTGTTCAACTCACAGAGTTGAACCTTCCTTTAGACAGAGCAGATTTGAAACCCTCTTTTTGTGGAATTTGCAAGTGGACATTTCAAGCGCTTTGGTGCCCACGGTACAAAAGGAAATATCTTCGTATAAAAACTAGAGAGAATCATTCCCAGAAACCACTTTGTGATGTGTGCGTTCCACTCACAGAGTTTAGCCTTTCTTTTCATAGAACAGTTTGGGAACACTCTGTTTGTAAAGTCTGCAAGTGGATATTTGGACCTCTTTGAGGATTTCGTTGGAAACGGGATTTTTTCATCTAATGCTAGAGAGAAGAATTCTCAGTAACTTCTTTGGGTTGCGTGTGTTCAACTCACAGAGTAAAACCTTCGTTTAGACAGAGCAGATTGGAAACCCTCTTTTTGTGGAATTTGCAAGTGGACCTTTCAAGCGCTTTGGCGCCCACGGTAGAAAAGGAAATATCTTCGTATAAAAACTAGAGAGAATCATTCTCAGGAACCTCTTTGTGATGCGTGCGTTCCACTCACAGAGTGTAACCTTTCTTTTCATAGAACAGTTTGGAAACACTCTGTTTGTAAAGTCTGCAAGTGGATATTTGGACCTCTTTGAGGATTTCGTTGGAAACGGGATTTCTGCATATAACGCTAGACAGAAAAATTCTCAGTAACTTCTTTGCGTTGCGTGTGTTCAACTCACAGAGTTGAACCTTCCTTTTGACAGAGCAGATTAGAAACCCTCTTTTTGTGGAATTTGCAAGTCGACATTTCAAGCGCTTTGGGGCCAACGGTAGAAAAGGAAATATCTTCGTATAAAAACTAGAGAGAATCATTCTCAGAAACCGCTTTGTGATGTGTGCGTTCCTCTCACGGAGTTTAACCTTTCTTTTCATAGAACAGTTTGGAAACACTCTGTTTGTAAAGTCTGCAAGTGGATATTTGGACCTCTTTGAGGATTTCGTTTGAAACGGGATTTCTGCATATAACGCTAGACAGAAAAATTCTCAGTAACTTCTTTGGGTTGCGTGTGTTCAAGTCACAGAGTTGAACCTTCCTTTTGACAGAGCAGATTAGAAACCCTCTTTTTGTGGAATTTGCAAGTCGACATTTCAAGCGCTTTGGGGCCAACGGTAGAAAAGGAAATATCTTCGTATAAAAACTAGAGAGAATCATTCTCAGAAACCGCTTTGTGATGTGTGCGTTCCTCTCACGGAGTTTAACCTTTCTTTTCATAGAACAGTTTGGAAACACTCTGTTTGTAAAGTCTGCAAGTGGATATTTGGACCTCTTTGAGGATTTCGTTGGAAACGGGATTTCTTCATCTAATGCTAGACAGAAGAATTCTCAGTAACTTCTCTGGGTTGCGTGTGTTCAACTCACAGAATTGAGCCTTCCTTTAGACAGAGCAGATTTGAAACCCTCTTTTTGTGGAATTTGCAAGTGGACATTTCAAGCGCTTTGGTGCCCACGGTACAAAAGGAAATATCTTCGTATAAAAACTAGAGAGAATCATTCTCAGAAACCGCTTTGTGATGTGTGCGTTCCACTCACAGAGTGTAACCTTTCTTTTCAAAGAACAGTTTGGAAACACTCTGTTTGTAAAGTCTGCAAGTGGATATTTGGACCTCTTTGAGGATTTCGTTGGAAACGGGATTTCTTCATCTAATGCTAGACAGAAGAATTCTCAGTAACTTCTTTGGGTTGCGTGTGTTCAACTCACAGAGATGAGCCTTCCTTTAGACAGAGCAGATTTGAAACCCTCTTTTTGTGGAATTTGCAAGTGGACATTTCAAGCGCTTTGGGGCCAACGGTAGAAAAGGAAATATCTTCGTAGAGAAACTAGAGAGAATCATTCTCAGAAACCGCTTTGTGATGTGTGCGTTCCACTCACAGAGTTTAACCTTTCTTTTCATAGAACAGTTTGGAAACACTCTGTTTGTAAAGTCTGCAAGTGGATATTTGGACCTCGTTGAGGATTTCGTTGGAAACGGGATTTCTTCATCTAATGCTAGACAGAAGAATTCTCAGTAACTACTTTGGGTTGCGTGTGTTCAACTCACAGAGTTGAACCTTCCTTTAGACAGAGCAGATTTGAAACCCTCTTTTTGTGGAAATTGCAAGTGGACATTTCAAGCGATTTGGTGCCCACGGTACAAAAGGAAATATCTCCGTATAAAAACTAGAGAGAATCATTCCCAGAAACCGCTTTGTGATGTGTGCGTTCCACTCACAGAGTTTAGCCTTTCTTTTCATAGAACAGTTTGGAAACACTCTGTTTGTAAAGTCTGCAAGTGGATATTTGGACCTCTTTGAGGATTTCGTTGGAAACGGGATTTTTTCATCTAATGCTAGACAGAAGAATTCTCAGTAACTTCTTTGGGTTGCGTGTGTTCAACTCACAGAGTTGAACCTTCCTTTAGACAGAGGAGATTGGAAACCCTCTTTTTGTGGAATCTGCATGTGGACATTTCAAGCGCTTTGGGGCCAACGGTAGAAAAGGAAATATCTTCGTATAAAAACTAGAGAGAATCATTCTCAGAAACCACTTTGTGATGTGTGCGTTCCACTCACAGAGTTTAACCTTTCTTTTCATAGAACAGTTTGGAAACAGTCTGTTTGTAAAGTCTGCAAGTGGATATTTGGACCTCTTTGAGGATTTCGTTGGAAACGGGATTTCTTCATCTAATGCTAGACAGAAGAATACTCAGTAACTTCTTTGGGTTGTGTGTGTTCAACTCACAGAGTTGAGCCTTCCTTTAGACAGAGCAGATTTGAAACCCTCTTTTTGTGGAATTTGCAAGTGGACATTTCAAGCGCTTTGGTGCCAACGGTGGAAAAGGAAATATCTTCGTATAAAAACTAGAGAGAATCATTCTCAGAAACCGCTTTGTGATGTGTGCGTTCCACTCACAGAGTGTAAGCTTTCTTTTCAAAGAACAGTTTGGAAACACTCTGTTTGTAAAGTTTGCAAGTGGATATTTGGACCTCTTTGAGGATTTCGTTGGAAACGGGATTTCTTCATCTAATGCTAGACAGAAGAATTCTCAGTAACTTCTTTGGGTTGCGTGTGTTCAACTCACAGAGTTGAACCTTCCTTTAGACAGAGCAGATTTGAAACCCTCTTTTTGTGGAATTTGCAAGTGGACATTTCAAGCGCATTGGCGCCCACAGTAGAAAAGGAAATATCTTCGTATAAAAACTAGAGAGAATCATTCTCAGAAACTGCTTTGTGATGTGTGCGTTCCACTCACAGAGTTTAACCTTTCTTTTCATAGAACAGTTTGGAAACAGTCTGTTTGTAAAGTCTGCAAGTGGATATTTGGACCTCTTTGAGGATTTCGTTGGAAACGGGATTTCTTCATCTAATGCTAGACAGAAGAATTCTCAGTAACTTCTTCGGGTTGCGTGTGTTCAACTCACAGAGATGAGCCTTCCTTCAGACAGAGCAGATTTGAAACCCTCTTTTTGTGGAATTTGCAAGTGGACATTTCAAGCGCTTTGGGGCCAACGGTAGAAAAGGAAATATCTTCGTAGAGAAACTAGAGAGAATCATTCTCAGAAACCGCTTTGTGATGTGTGCGTTCCACTCACAGAGTTTAACCTTTCTTTTCGTAGAACAGTTTGGAAACACTCTGTTTGTAAAGTCTGCAAGTGGATATTTGGACCAGAGGATTTCGTTGGAAACGGGATTTCTTCATCTAATGCTAGACAGAAGAATTCTCAGTAACTTCTTTGGTTGCGTGTGTTCAACTCACAGAGTTGAACCTTCCTTTAGACAGAGCAGATTGGAAACCCTCTTTTTGTGGAATTTGCAAGTGGACCTTTCAAGCGCTTTGGCGCCCACGGTAGAAAAGGAAATATCTTCGTATAAAAACTAGAGAGAATCATTCTCAGGAACCTCTTTGTGATGTGTGCGTTCCACTCACAGAGTGTAACCTTTCTTTTCATAGAACAGTTTGGAAACACTCTGTTTGTAAAGTCTGCAAGTGGATATATGGAACTCTTTGAGGATTTCGTTAGAAACGGGATTTCTGCATATAACGCTTGACAGAAAAATTCTCAGTAACTTCTTTGGGTTGCGTATGTTCAACTCACAGAGTTGAACCTTCCTTTTGACAGAGCAGATTAGAAACCCTCTTTTTGTGGAATTTGCAAGTCGACATTTCAAGCGCTTTGGGGCCAACGGTAGAAAAGGAAATATCTTCGTAGAAAAACTAGAGAGAATCATTCTCAGAAACCGCTTTGTGATGTGTGCGTTCCTCTCACAGAGTTTAACCTTTCTTTTCATAGAACAGTTTGGAAACACTCTGTTTGTAAAGTCTGCAAGTGGATATTTGGACCTCTTTGAGGATTTCGTTGGAAACGGGATTTCTTCATCTAATGCTAGACAGAAGAATTCTCAGTAACTTCTTTGGGTTGCGTGTGTTCAACTCACAGAGTTGAACCTTCCTTTAGACAGAGCAGATTTGAAACCCTCTTTTTGTGGAATTTGCAAGTGGACATTTCAAGCGCATTGGCGCCCACGGTAGAAAAGGAAATATCTTCGTATAAAAACTAGAGAGAGTCATTCTCAGAAACCACTTTGTGATGTGTGCGTTCCACTCACAGAGTTTAACCTTTCTTTTCATAGAACAGTTTGGAAACACTCTGTTGGTAACGTCTGAAAGTGGATATTTGGACCTCTTTGAGGATTTCGTTGGAAACGGGATTTCTTCATCTAATGCTAGACAGAAGAATTCTCAGTAACTTCTTTGGGTTGCGTGTGTTCAACTCACAGAGTTGAACCTTCCTTTAGACAGAGCAGATTGGAAACCCTCTTTTTGTGGAATCTGCAAGTGGACCTTTCAAGCGCTTTCGCGCCCACGGTAGAAAAGGAAATATCTTCGTATAAAAACTAGAGAGAATCATTCTCAGGAACCTCTTTGTGATGTGTGCGTTCCACTCACAGAGTGTAACCTTTCTTTTCATAGAACAGTTTGGAAACACTCTGTTTGTAAAGTCTGCAAGTGGATATTTGGACCTCTTTGAGGATTTCGTTGGAAACGGGATTTCTGCATATAACGCTAGACAGAAAAATTCTCAGTAACTTCTTTGGGTTGCGTGTGTTCAACTCACAGAGTTGAACCTTCCTTTTTACAGAGCAGATTAGAAACCATCTTTTTGTGGAATTTGCAAGTCGACATTTCAAGCGCTTTGGGGCCAACGGTAGAAAAGGAAATATCTTCGTATAAAAACTAGAGAGAATCATTCTCAGAAACCGCTTTGTGATGTGTGCGTTCCTCTCACAGAGTTTAACCTTTCTTTTCATAGAACAGTTTGGAAACACTCTGTTTGTAAAGTCTGCAAGTGGATATTTGGACCTCTTTGAGTATTTCGTTGGAAACGGGATTTCTGCATATAACACTAGACAGAAAAATTCTCAGTAACTTCTTTGGGTTGCGTGTGTTCAACTCACAGAGTGGAACCTTCCTTTTGACAGAGCAGATTAGAAACCCTCTTTTTGTGGAATTTGCAAGTCGACATTTCAAGCGCTTTGGGGCCAACGGTAGAAAAGGAAATATCTTCGTATAAAAACTACAGAGAATCATTCTCAGAAACCGCTTTGTGATGTGTGCGTTCCTCTCACAGAGTTTAACCTTTCTTTTCATAGAACAGTTCGGAAACACTCTGTTTGTAAAGTCTGCAAGTGGATATTTGGACCTCTTTGAGGATTTCGTTGGAAACGGGATTTCTTCATCTAATGCTAGACAGAAGAATTCTCAGTAACTTCTTTTGGTTGCGTGTGTTCAACTCACAGAGTTGAACCTTCCTTTTGACAGAGCAGATTGGAAACCCTCTTTTTGTGGAATTTGCAAGTGGACATTTCAAGTGCTTTGGGGCCAACAGTAGAAAAGGAAATATCTTCGTATAAAAACTAGAGAGAATCATTCTCAGAAACCACTTTGTGATGTGTGCGTTCCACTCACAGAGTTTAACCTTTCTTTTCATAGAACAGTTTGGAAACACTCTGTTTGTAAAGTCTGCAAGTGGATATTTGGACCTCTCTGAGGATTTCGTTGGAAACGGGATTTCTTCATCTAATGCTAGACAGAAGAATTCTCAGTAACTACTTTGGGTTGCGTGTGTTCAACTCACAGAGTTGAACCTTCCTTTAGACAGAGCAGATTTGAAACCCTCTTTTTGTGGAATTTGCAAGTGGACATTTCAAGCGCTTTGGTGCCCACGGTACAAAAGGAAATATCTCCGTATAAAAACTAGAGAGAATCATTCCCAGAAACCGCTTTGTGATGTGTGCGTTCCACTCACAGAGTTTAGCCTTTCTTTTCATAGAACAGTTTGGAAACACTCTGTTTGTAAAGTCTGCAAGTGGATATTTGGACCTCTTTGAGGATTTCGTTGGAAACGGGATTTTTTCATCTAATGCTAGACAGAAGAATTCTCAGTAACTTCTTTGGGTTGCATGTGTTCAACTCACAGAGTTGAACCTTCCTTTAGACAGAGGAGATTGGAAACCCTCTTTTTGTGGAATTTGCAAGTGGACATTTCAAGCGCTTTGGGGCCAACGGTAGAAAAGGAAATATCTTCGTATAAAAACTAGAGAGAATCATTCTCAGAAACCACTTTGTGATGTGTGCGTTCCACTCACAGAGTTTAACCTTTCTTTTCATAGAACAGTTTGGAAACAGTCTGTTTGTAAAGTCTGCAAGTGGATATTTGGACCTCTTTGAGGATTTCGTTGGAAACGGGATTTCTTCATCTAATGCTAGACAGAAGAATTCTCAGTAACTTCTTTGGGTTGCGTGTGTTCAACTCACAGAGTTGAGCCTTCGTTTAGACAGAGCAGATTTGAAACCCTCTTTTTGTGGAATTTGCAAGTGGACATTTCAAGCGCTTTGGGGCCCACGGTACAAAAGGAAATATCTTCGTAGAAAAACTAGAGAGAATCATTCTCAGAAACCGCTTTGTGATGTGTGTGTTCCACTCACAGAGTGTAACCTTTCTTTTCAAAGAACAGTTTGGAAACACTCTGTTTGTAAAGTCTGCAAGTGGATATTTGGACCTCTTTGAGGATTTCGTTGGAAACGGGATTTCTTCATCTAATGCTAGACAGAAGAATTCTCAGTAACTTCTTTGGGTTGCGTGTGTTCAACTCACAGAGTTGAACCTTCCTTTAGACAGAGCAGATTTGAAACCCTCTTTTTGTGGAATTTGCAAGTGGACATTTCAAGCGCATTGGCGCCCACGGTAGAAAAGGAAATATCTTCGTATAAAAACTAGAGAGAATCATTCTCAGAAACCACTTTGTGATGGGTGCGTTCCACTCACAGAGTTTAACCTTTCTTTTCATAGAACAGTTTGGAAACAGTCTGTTTGTAAAGTCTGCAAGTGGATATTTGGACCTCTTTGAGGATTTCGTTGGAAACGGGATTTCTTCATCTAATGCTAGACAGAAGAATTCTCAGTAACTTCTTCGGGTTGCGTGTGTTCAACTCACAGAGTTGAGCCTTCCTTTAGACAGAGCAGATTTGAAACCCTCTTTTTGTGGAATTTGCAAGTGGACATTTCAAGCGCTTTGGGGCCAACGGTAGAAAAGGAAGTATCTTCGTAGAGAAACTACAGAGAATCATTCTCAGAAACCGCTTTGTGATGTGTGCGTTCCACTCACAGAGTTTAACCTTTCTTTTCATAGAACAGTTTGGAAACACTCTGTTTGTAAAGTCTGCAAGTGGATATTTGGACCAGAGGATTTCGTTGGAAACGGGATTTCTTCATCTAATGCTAGACAGAAGAATCCTCAGTAACTTCTTTGGGTTGCGTGTGTTCAACTCACAGAGTTGAACCTTCCTTTAGACAGAGCAGATTTGAAACCCTCTTTTTGTGGAATTTGCAAGTGGACATTTCAAGGGCATTGGCGCCCACAGTAGAAAAGGAAATATCTTCGTATAAAAACTAGAGAGAATCATTCTCAGAAACCACTTTGTGATGTGTGCGTTCCACTCACAGAGTTTAACCTTTCTTTTCATAGAACAGTTTGGAAACACTCTGTTTGTAAAGTCTGCAAGTGGATATTTGGACCTCTTTGAGGATTTCGTTGGAAACGGGATTTCTTCATATAACGCTAGACAGAAAAATTCTCAGTAACTTCTTTGGGTTGCGTGTGTTCAACTCACAGAGTTGAACCTTCCTTTTGACAGAGCAGATTAGAAACCCTCTTTTTGTGGAATTTGCAAGTCGACATTTCAAGCGCTTTGGGGCCAACGGTAGAAAAGGAAATATCTTCGTATACAAACTAGAGAGAATCATTCTCAGAAACCGCTTTGTGATGTGTGCGTTCCTCTCACAGAGTTTAACCTTTCTTTTCATAGAACAGTTTGGAAACACTCTGTTTGTAAGGTCTGCAAGTGGATATTTGGACCTCTTTGAGGATTTCGTTGGAAACGGGATTTCTGCATATAACGCTAGACAGAAAAATTCTCAGTAACTTCTTTGGGTTGCGTGTGTTCAACTCACAGAGTTGAACCTTCCTTTTCACAGAGCAGATTAGAAACCCTCTTTTTGTGGAATTTGCAAGTGGACATTTCAAGCGCTTTGGGGCCAACGGTAGAAAAGGAAATATCTTCGTATAAAAACTAGAGAGAATCATTCTCAGAAACCGCTTTGTGATGTGTGCGTTCCTCTCACAGAGTTTAACCTTTCTTTTCATAGAACAGTTTGGAAACACTCTGTTTGTAAAGTCTGCAAGTGGATATTTGGACCTCTTTGAGGATTTCGTTGGAAACGGGATTTCTGCATATAACGCTAGACAGAAAAATTCTCAGTAACTTCTTTGGGTTGCGTGTGTTCAACTCACAGAGTTGAACCTTCCTTTTCACAGAGCAGATTAGAAACCCTCTTTTTGTGGAATTTGCAAGTGGACATTTCAAGCGCTTTGGGGCCAACGGTAGAAAAGGAAATATCTTCGTATAAAAACTAGAGAGAATCATTCTCAGAAACCGCTTTGTGATGTGTGCGTTCCTCTCACAGAGTTTAACCTTTCTTTTCATAGAACAGTTTGGAAACACTCTGTTTGTAAAGTCTGCAAGTGGATATTTGGACCTCTTTGAGGATTTCGTTGGAAACGGGATTTCTTCATCTAATGCTAGACAGAAGAATTCTCAGTAACTACTTTGGGTTGCGTGTGTTCAACTCACAGAGTTGAACCTTCCTTTAGACAGAGCAGATTTGAAACCCTCTTTTTGTGGAATTTGCAAGTGGACATTTCAAGCGCTTTGGTGCCCACGGTACAAAAGGAAATATCTCCGTATAAAAACTAGAGAGAATCATTCCCAGAAACCGCTTTGTGATGTGTGCGTTCCACTCACAGAGTTTAGCCTTTCTTTTCATAGAACAGTTTGGAAACACTCTGTTTGTAAAGTCTGCAAGTGGATATTTGGACCTCTTTGAGGATTTCGTTGGAAACGGGATTTTTTCATCTAATGCTAGACAGAAGAATTCTCAGTAACTTCTTTGGGTTGCGTGTGTTCAACTCACAGAGTTGAACCTTCCTTTAGACAGAGGAGATTGGAAACCCTCTTTTTGTGGAATTTGCAAGTGGACATTTCAAGCGCTTTGGGGCCAACGGTAGAAAAGGAAATATCTTCGTATAAAAACTAGAGAGAATCATTCCCAGAAACCGCTTTGTGATGTGTGCGTTCCACTCACAGAGTTTAGCCTTTCTTTTCATAGAACAGTTTGGAAACACTCTGTTTGTAAAGTCTGCAAGTGGATATTTGGACCTCTTTGAGGATTTCGTTGGAAACGGGATTTTTTCATCTAATGCTAGACAGAAGAATTCTCAGTAACTTCTTTGGGTTGCATGTGTTCAACTCACAGAGTTGAACCTTCCTTTAGACAGAGGAGATTGGAAACCCTCTTTTTGTGGAATTTGCAAGTGGACATTTCAAGCGCTTTGGGGCCAACGGTAGAAAAGGAAATATCTTCGTATAAAAACTAGAGAGAATCATTCTCAGAAACCACTTTGTGATGTGGGCGTTCCACTCACAGAGTTTAACCTTTCTTTTCATAGAACAGTTTGGAAACAGTCTGTTTGTAAAGTCTGCAAGTGGATATTTTGACCTCTTTGAGGATTTCGTTGGAAACGGGATTTCTTCATCTAATGCTAGACAGAAGAATTCTCAGTAACTTCTTTGGGTTGCGTGTGTTCAACTCACAGAGTTGAGCCTTCGTTTAGACAGAGCAGATTTGAAACCCTCTTTTTGTGGAATTTGCAAGTGGACATTTCAAGCGCTTTGGGGCCCACGGTACAAAAGGAAATATCTTCGTAGAAAAACTAGAGAGAATCATTCTCAGAAACCGCTTTGTGATGTGTGTGTTCCACTCACAGAGTGTAACCTTTCTTTTCAAAGAACAGTTTGGAAACACTCTGTTTGTAAAGTCTGCAAGTGGATATTTGGACCTCTTTGAGGATTTCGTTGGAAACGGGATTTCTTCATCTAATGCTAGACAGAAGAATTCTCAGTAACTTCTTTGGGTTGCGTGTGTTCAACTCACAGAGTTGAACCTTCCTTTAGACAGAGCAGATTTGAAACCCTCTTTTTGTGGAATTTGCAAGTGGACATTTCAAGCGCATTGGCGCCCACGGTAGAAAAGGAAATATCTTCGTATAAAAACTAGAGAGAATCATTCTCAGAAACCACTTTGTGATGGGTGCGTTCCACTCACAGACTTTAACCTTTCTTTTCATAGAACAGTTTGGAAACAGTCTGTTTGTAAAGTCTGCAAGTGGATATTTGGACCTCTTTGAGGATTTCGTTGGAAACGGGATTTCTTCATCTAATGCTAGACAGAAGAATTCTCAGTAACTTCTTCGGGTTGCGTGTGTTCAACTCACAGAGTTGAGCCTTCCTTTAGACAGAGCAGATTTGAAACCCTCTTTTTGTGGAATTTGCAAGTGGACATTTCAAGCGCTTTGGGGCCAACGGTAGAAAAGGAAATATCTTCGTAGAGAAACTACAGAGAATCATTCTCAGAAACCGCTTTGTGATGTGTGCGTTCCACTCACAGAGTTTAACCTTTCTTTTCATAGAACAGTTTGGAAACACTCTGTTTGTAAAGTCTGCAAGTGGATATTTGGACCAGAGGATTTCGTTGGAAACGGGATTTCTTCATCTAATGCTAGACAGAAGAATCCTCAGTAACTTCTTTGGGTTGCGTGTGTTCAACTCACAGAGTTGAAGCTTCCTTTAGACAGAGCAGATTTGAAACCCTCTTTTTGTGGAATTTGCAAGTGGACATTTCAAGGGCATTGGCGCCCACAGTAGAAAAGGAAATATCTTCGTATAAAAACTAGAGAGAATCATTCTCAGAAACCACTTTGTGATGTGTGCGTTCCACTCACAGAGTTTAACCTTTCTTTTCATAGAACAGTTTGGAAACACTCTGTTTGTAAAGTCTGCAAGTGGATATTTGGACCTCTTTGAGGATTTCGTTGGAAACGGGATTTCTTCCTATAACGCTAGACAGAAAAATTCTCAGTAACTTCTTTGGGTTGCGTGTGTTCAACTCACAGAGTTGAACCTTCCTTTTGACAGAGCAGATTAGAAACCCTCTTTTTGTGGAATTTGCAAGTCGACATTTCAAGCGCTTTGGGGCCAACGGTAGAAAAGGAAATATCTTCGTATACAAACTAGAGAGAATCATTCTCAGAAACCGCTTTGTGATGTGTGCGTTCCTCTCACAGAGTTTAACCTTTCTTTTCATAGAACAGTTTGGAAACACTCTGTTTGTAAGGTCTGCAAGTGGATATTTGGACCTCTTTGAGGATTTCGTTGGAAACGGGATTTCTGCATATAACGCTAGACAGAAAAATTCTCAGTAACTTCTTTGGGTTGCGTGTGTTCAACTCACAGAGTTGAACCTTCCTTTTCACAGAGCAGATTAGAAACCCTCTTTTTGTGGAATTTGCAAGTGGACATTTCAAGCGCTTTGTGGCCAACGGTAGAAAAGGAAATATCTTCGTATAAAAACTAGAGAGAATCATTCTCAGAAACCGCTTTGTGATGTGTGCGTTCCTCTCACAGAGTTTAACCTTTCTTTTCATAGAACAGTTTGGAAACACTCTGTTTGTAAAGTCTGCAAGTGGATATTTGGACCTCTTTGAGGATTTCGTTGGAAACGGGATTTCTTCATCTAATGCTAGACAGAAGAATTCTCAGTAACTACTTTGGGTTGCGTGTGTTCAACTCACAGAGTTGAACCTTCCTTTAGACAGAGCAGATTTGAAACCCTCTTTTTGTGGAATTTGCAAGTGGACATTTCAAGCGCTTTGGTGCCCACGGTACAAAAGGAAATATCTCCGTATAAAAACTAGAGAGAATCATTCCCAGAAACCGCTTTGTGATGTGTGCGTTCCACTCACAGAGTTTAGCCTTTCTTTTCATAGAACAGTTTGGAAACACTCTGTTTGTAAAGTCTGCAAGTGGATATTTGGACCTCTTTGAGGATTTCGTTGGAAACGGGATTTTTTCATCTAATGCTAGACAGAAGAATTCTCAGTAACTTCTTTGGGTTGCGTGTGTTCAACTCACAGAGTTGAACCTTCCTTTAGACAGAGGAGATTGGAAACCCTCTTTTTGTGGAATTTGCAAGTGGACATTTCAAGCGCTTTGGGGCCAACGGTAGAAAAGGAAATATCTTCGTATAAAAACTAGAGAGAATCATTCTCAGAAACCACTTTGTGATGTGTGCGTTCCACTCACAGAGTTTAACCTTTCTTTTCATAGAACAGTTTGGAAACAGTCTGTTTGTAAAGTCTGCAAGTGGATATTTGGACCTCTTTGAGGATTTCGTTGGAAACGGGATTTCTTCATCTAATGCTAGACAGAAGAATTCTCAGTAACTTCTTCGGGTTGCGTGTGTTCAACTCACAGAGTTGAGCCTTCCTTTAGACAGAGCAGATTTGAAACCCTCTTTTTGTGGAATTTGCAAGTGGACATTTCAAGGGCATTGGCGCCCACAGTAGAAAAGGAAATATCTTCGTATAAAAACTAGAGAGAATCATTCTCAGAAACCACTTTGTGATGTGTGCGTTCCACTCACAGAGTTTAACCTTTCTTTTCATAGAACAGTTTGGAAACACTCTGTTGGTAAAGTCTGCAAGTGGATATTTGGACCTCTTTGAGGATTTCGTTGGAAACGGGATTTCTGCATATAACGCTAGACAGAAAAATTCTCAGTAACTTCTTTGGGTTGCGTGTGTTCAACTCACAGAGTTGAACCTTCCTTTTGACAGAGCAGATTAGAAACCCTCTTTTTGTGGAATTTGCAAGTCGACATTTCAAGCGCTTTGGGGCCAACGGTAGAAAAGGAAATATCTTCGTATACAAACTAGAGAGAATCATTCTCAGAAACCGCTTTGTGATGTGTGCGTTCCTCTCACAGAGTTTAACCTTTCTTTTCATAGAACAGTTTGGAAACACTCTGTTTGTAAGGTCTGCAAGTGGATATTTGGACCTCTTTGAGGATTTCGTTGGAAACGGGATTTCTGCATATAACGCTAGACAGAAAAATTCTCAGTAACTTCTTTGGGTTGCGTGTGTTCAACTCACAGAGTTGAACCTTCCTTTTCACAGAGCAGATTAGAAACCCTCTTTTTGTGGAATTTGCAAGTGGACATTTCAAGCGCTTTGGGGCCAACGGTAGAAAAGGAAATATCTTCGTATAAAAACTAGAGAGAATCATTCTCAGAAACCGCTTTGTGATGTGTGCGTTCCTCTCACAGAGTTTAACCTTTCTTTTCATAGAACAGTTTGGAAACACTCTGTTTGTAAAGTCTGCAAGTGGATATTTGGACCTCTTTGAGGATTTCGTTGGAAACGGGATTTCTTCATCTAATGCTAGACAGAAGAATTCTCAGTAACTACTTTGGGTTGCGTGTGTTCAACTCACAGAGTTGAACCTTCCTTTAGACAGAGCAGATTTGAAACCCTCTTTTTGTGGAATTTGCAAGTGGACATTTCAAGCGCTTTGGTGCCCACGGTACAAAAGGAAATATCTCCGTATAAAAACTAGAGAGAATCATTCCCAGAAACCGCTTTGTGATGTGTGCGTTCCACTCACAGAGTTTAGCCTTTCTTTTCATAGAACAGTTTGGAAACACTCTGTTTGTAAAGTCTGCAAGTGGATATTTGGACCTCTTTGAGGATTTCGTTGGAAACGGGATTTTTTCATCTAATGCTAGACAGAAGAATTCTCAGTAACTTCTTTGGGTTGCGTGTGTTCAACTCACAGAGTTGAACCTTCCTTTAGACAGAGGAGATTGGAAACCCTCTTTTTGTGGAATTTGCAAGTGGACATTTCAAGCGCTTTGGGGCCAACGGTAGAAAAGGAAATATCTTCGTATAAAAACTACAGAGAATCATTCTCAGAAACCACTTTGTGATGTGTGCGTTCCACTCACAGAGTTTAACCTTTCTTTTCATAGAACAGTTTGGAAACAGTCTGTTTGTAAAGTCTGCAAGTGGATATTTGGACCTCTTTGAGGATTTCGTTGGAAACGGGATTTCTTCATCTAATGCTAGACAGAAGAATTCTCAGTAACTTCTTTGGGTTGCGTGTGTTCAACTCACAGAGTTGAGCCTTCCTTTAGACAGAGCAGATTTGAAACCCTCTTTTTGTGGAATTTGCAAGTGGACATTTCAAGCGCTTTGGGGCCCACGGTACAAAAGGAAATATCTTCGTATAAAAACTAGAGAGAATCATTCTCAGAAACCGCTTTGTGATGTGTGTGTTCCACTCACAGAGTGTAACCTTTCTTTTCAAAGAACAGTTTGGAAACACTCTGTTTGTAAAGTCTGCAAGTGGATATTTGGACCTCTTTGAGGATTTCGTTGGAAATGGGATTTCTTCATCTAATGCTAGACAGAAGAATTCTCAGTAACTTCTTTGGGTTGCGTGTGTTCAACTCACAGAGTTGAACCTTCCTTTAGACAGAGCAGATTTGAAACCCTCTTTTTGTGGAATTTGCAAGTGGACATTTCAAGCGCATTGGCGCCCACGGTAGAAAAGGAAATATCTTCGTATAAAAACTAGAGAGAATCATTCTCAGAAACCACTTTGTGATGGGTGCGTTCCACTCACAGAGTTTAACCTTTCTTTTCATAGAACAGTTTGGAAACACTCTGTTTGTAAAGTCTGCAAGTGGATATTTGGACCTCTTTGAGGATTTCGTTGGAAACGGGATTTCTTCATCTAATGCTAGACAGAAGAATTCTCAGTAACTTCTTCGGGTTGCGTGTGTTCAACTCACAGAGTTGAGCCTTCCTTTAGACAGAGCAGATTTGAAACCCTCTTTTTGTGGAATTTGCAAGTGGACATTTCAAGCGCTTTGGGGCCAACGGTAGAAAAGGAAATATCTTCGTAGAGAAACTACAGAGAATCATTCTCAGAAACCGCTTTGTGATGTGTGCGTTCCACTCACAGAGTTTAACCTTTCTTTTCATAGAACAGTTTGGAAACACTCTGTTTGTAAAGTCTGCAAGTGGATATTTGGACCAGAGGATTTCGTTGGAAACGGGATTTCTTCATCTAATGCTAGACAGAAGAATCCTCAGTAACTTCTTTGGGTTGCGTGTGTTCAACTCACAGAGTTGAACCTTCCTTTAGACAGAGCAGATTTGAAACCCTCTTTTTGTGGAATTTGCAAGTGGACATTTCAAGGGCATTGGCGCCCACAGTAGAAAAGGAAATATCTTCGTATAAAAACTAGAGAGAATCATTCTCAGAAACCACTTTGTGATGTGTGCGTTCCACTCACAGAGTTTAACCTTTCTTTTCATAGAACAGTTTGGAAACACTCTGTTGGTAAAGTCTGCAAGTGGATATTTGAACCTCTTTGAGGATTTCGTTGGAAACGGGATTTCTGCATATAACGCTAGACAGAAAAATTCTCAGTAACTTCTTTGGGTTGCGTGTGTTCAACTCACAGAGTTGAACCTTCCTTTTGACAGAGCAGATTAGAAACCCTCTTTTTGTGGAATTTGCAAGTCGACATTTCAAGCGCTTTGGGGCCAACGGTAGAAAAGGAAATATCTTCGTATACAAACTAGAGAGAATCATTCTCAGAAACCGCTTTGTGATGTGTGCGTTCCTCTCACAGAGTTTAACCTTTCTTTTCATAGAACAGTTTGGAAACACTCTGTTTGTAAGGTCTGCAAGTGGATATTTGGACCTCTTTGAGGATTTCGTTGGAAACGGGATTTCTGCATATAACGCTAGACAGAAAAATTCTCAGTAACTTCTTTGGGTTGCGTGTGTTCAACTCACAGAGTTGAACCTTCATTTTCACAGAGCAGATTAGAAACCCTCTTTTTGTGGAATTTGCAAGTGGACATTTCAAGCGCTTTGGGGCCAACGGTAGAAAAGGAAATATCTTCGTATAAAAACTAGAGAGAATCATTCTCAGAAACCGCTTTGTGATGTGTGCGTTCCTCTCACAGAGTTTAACCTTTCTTTTCATAGAACAGTTTGGAAACACTCTGTTTGTAAAGTCTGCAAGTGGATATTTGGACCTCTTTGAGGATTTCGTTGGAAACGGGATTTCTTCATCTAATGCTAGACAGAAGAATTCTCAGTAACTTCTCTGGGCTGCGTGTGTTCAACTCACAGAGTTGAGCCTTCCTTTAGACAGAGCAGATTTGAAACCCTCTTTTTGTGGAATTTGCAAGTGGACATTTCCAGCGCTTTGGGGCCAACGGTAGAAAAGGAAATATCTTCGTATAAAAACTAGAGAGAATCATTCTCAGAAACTGCTTTGTGATGTGTGCGTTCCACTCACAGAGTTTAACCTTTCTTTTCATAGAACAGTTTGGAAACAGTCTGTTTGTAAAGTCTGCAAGTGGATATTTGGACCTCTTTGAGGATTTCGTTGGAAACGGGATTTCTTCATCTAATGCTAGACAGAAGAATTCTCAGTAACTTCTTCGGGTTGCGTGTGTTCAACTCACAGAGATGAGCCTTCCTTCAGACAGAGCAGATTTGAAACCCTCTTTTTGTGGAATTTGCAAGTGGACATTTCAAGCGCTTTGGGGCCAACGGTAGAAAAGGAAATATCTTCGTAGAGAAACTAGAGAGAATCATTCTCAGAAACCGCTTTGTGATGTGTGCGTTCCACTCACAGAGTTTAACCTTTCTTTTCGTAGAACAGTTTGGAAACACTCTGTTTGTAAAGTCTGCAAGTGGATATTTGGACCAGAGGATTTCGTTGGAAACGGGATTTCTTCATCTAATGCTAGACAGAAGAATTCTCAGTAACTTCTTTGGGTTGCGTGTGTTCAACTCACAGAGTTGAACCTTCCTTTAGACAGAGCAGATTGGAAACCCTCTTTTTGTGGAATTTGCAAGTGGACCTTTCAAGCGCTTTGGCGCCCACGGTAGAAAAGGAAATATCTTCGTATAAAAACTAGAGAGAATCATTCTCAGGAACCTCTTTGTGATGTGTGCGTTCCACTCACAGAGTGTAACCTTTCTTTTCATAGAACAGTTTGGAAACACTCTGTTTGTAAAGTCTGCAAGTGGATATATGGAACTCTTTGAGGATTTCGTTAGAAACGGGATTTCTGCATATAACGCTTGACAGAAAAATTCTCAGTAACTTCTTTGGGTTGCGTATGTTCAACTCACAGAGTTGAACCTTCCTTTTGACAGAGCAGATTAGAAACCCTCTTTTTGTGGAATTTGCAAGTCGACATTTCAAGCGCTTTGGGGCCAACGGTAGAAAAGGAAATATCTTCGTATAAAAACTAGAGAGAATCATTCTCAGAAACCGCTTTGTGATGTGTGCGTTCCACTCACAGAGTTTAACCTTTCTTTTCGTAGAACAGTTTGGAAACACTCTGTTTGTAAAGTCTGCAAGTGGATATTTGGACCAGAGGATTTCGTTGGAAACGGGATTTCTTCATCTAATGCTAGACAGAAGAATTCTCAGTAACTTCTTTGGGTTGCGTGTGTTCAACTCACAGAGTTGAGCCTTCCTTTAGACAGAGCAGATTGGAAACCCTCTTTTTGTGGAATTTGCAAGTGGACCTTTCAAGCGCTTTGGCGCCCACGGTAGAAAAGGAAATATCTTCGTATAAAAACTAGAGAGAATCATTCTCAGGAACCTCTTTGTGATGTGTGCGTTCCACTCACAGAGTGTAACCTTTCTTTTCATAGAACAGTTTGGAAACACTCTGTTTGTAAAGTCTGCAAGTGGATATATGGAACTCTTTGAGGATTTCGTTAGAAACGGGATTTCTGCATATAACGCTTGACAGAAAAATTCTCAGTAACTTCTTTGGGTTGCGTATGTTCAACTCACAGAGTTGAACCTTCCTTTTGACAGAGCAGATTAGAAACCCTCTTTTTGTGGAATTTGCAAGTCGACATTTCAAGCGCTTTGGGGCCAACGGTAGAAAAGGAAATATCTTCGTATAAAAACTAGAGAGAATCATTCTCAGAAACCGCTTTGTGATGTGTGCGTTCCTCTCACAGAGTTTAACCTTTCTTTTCATAGAACAGTTTGGAAACACTCTGTTTGTAAAGTCTGCAAGTGGATATTTGGACCTCTTTGAGGATTTCGTTGGAAACGGGATTTCTTCATCTAATGCTAGACAGAAGAATTCTCAGTAACTTCTTTGGGTTGCGTGTGTTCAACTCACAGAGTTGAACCTTCCTTTAGACAGAGCAGATTTGAAACCCTCTTTTTGTGGAATTTGCAAGTGGACATTTCAAGCGCATTGGCGCCCACGGTAGAAAAGGAAATATCTTCGTATAAAAACTAGAGAGAGTCATTCTCCGAAACCACTTTGTGATGTGTGCGTTCCACTCACAGAGTTTAACCTTTCTTTTCATAGAACAGTTTGGAAACACTCTGTTGGTAACGTCTGAAAGTGGATATTTGGACCTCTTTGAGGATTTCGTTGGAAACGGGATTTCTTCATCTAATGCTAGACAGAAGAATTCTCAGTAACTTCTTTGGGTTGCGTGTGTTCAACTCACAGAGTTGAACCTTCCTTTAGACAGAGCAGATTGGAAACCCTCTTTTTGTGGAATCTGCAAGTGGACCTTTCAAGCGCTTTCGCGCCCACGGTAGAAAAGGAAATATCTTCGTATAAAAACTAGAGAGAATCATTCTCAGAAACCGCTTTGTGATGTGTGCGTTCCTCTCACAGAGTTTAACCTTTCTTTTCATAGAACAGTTTGGAAACACTCTGTTTGTAAAGTCTGCAAGTGGATATTTGGACCTCTTTGAGGATTTCGTTGGAAACGGGATTTCTGCATATAACGCTAGACAGAAAAATTCTCAGTAACTTCTTTGGGTTGCGTGTGTTCAACTCACAGAGTGGAACCTTCCTTTTGACAGAGCAGATTAGAAACCCTCTTTTTGTGGAATTTGCAAGTCGACATTTCAAGCGCTTTGGTGCCAACGGTAGAAAAGGAAATATCTTCGTATAAAAACTAGAGAGAATCATACTCAGAAACCGCTTTGTGATGTGTGCGTTCCTCTCACAGAGTTTAACCTTTCTTTTCATAGAACAGTTCGGAAACACTCTGTTTGTAAAGTCTGCAAGTGGATATTTGGACCTCTTTGAGGATTTCGTTGGAAACGGGATTTCTTCATCTAATGCTAGACAGAAGAATTCTCAGTAACTTCTTTTGGTTGCGTGTGTTCAACTCACAGAGTTGAACCTTCCTTTTGACAGAGCAGATTGGAAACCCTCTTTTTGTGGAATTTGCAAGTGGACATTTAAAGCGCTTTGGGGCCAAAAGTAGAAAAGGAAATATCTTCGTATAAAAACTAGAGAGAATCATTCTCAGAAACCACTTTGTGATGTGTGCGTTCCACTCACAGAGTTTAACCTTTCTTTTCATAGAACAGTTTGGAAACACTCTGTTTGTAAAGTCTGCAAGTGGATATTTGGACCTCTCTGAGGATTTCGTTGGAAACGGGATTTCTTCATCTAATGCTAGACAGAAGAATTCTCAGTAACTACTTTGGGTTGCGTGTGTTCAACTCACAGAGTTGAACCTTCCTTTAGACAGAGCAGATTTGAAACCCTCTTTTTGTGGAATTTGCAAGTGGACATTTCAAGCGCTTTGGTGCCCACGGTACAAAAGGAAATATCTCCGTATAAAAACTAGAGAGAATCATTCCCAGAAACCGCTTTGTGATGTGTGCGTTCCACTCACAGAGTTTAGCCTTTCTTTTCATAGAACAGTTTGGAAACACTCTGTTTGTAAAGTCTGCAAGTGGATATTTGGACCTCTTTGAGGATTTCGTTGGAAACGGGATTTCTTCATCTAATGCTAGACAGAAGAATTCTCAGTAACTTCTTTGGGTTGCGTGTGTTCAACTCACAGAGTTGAACCTTCCTTTAGACAGAGGAGATTGGAAACCCTCTTTTTGTGGAATTTGCAAGTGGACATTTCAAGCGCTTTGGGGCCAACGGTAGAAAAGGAAATATCTTCGTATAAAAACTAGAGAGAATCATTCTCAGAAACCACTTTGTGATGTGTGTGTTCCACTCACAGAGTTTAACCTTTCTTTTCATAGAACAGTTTGGAAACAGTCTGTTTGTAAAGTCTGCAAGTGGATATTTGGACCTCTTTGAGGATTTCGTTGGAAACGGGATTTCTTCATCTAATGCTAGACAGAAGAATTCTCAGTAACTTCTTTGGGTTGCGTGTGTTCAACTCACAGAGTTGAGCCTTCCTTTAGACAGAGCAGATTTGAAACCCTCTTTTTGTGGAATTTGCAAGTGGACATTTCAAGCGCTTTGGGGCCCACGGTACAAAAGGAAATATCTTCGTATAAAAACTAGAGAGAATCATTCTCAGAAACCGCTTTGTGATGTGTGTGTTCCACTCACAGAGTGTAACCTTTCTTTTCAAAGAACAGTTTGGAAACACTCTGTTTGTAAAGTCTGCAAGTGGATATTTGGACCTCTTTGAGGATTTCGTTGGAAACGGGATTTCTTCATCTAATGCTAGACAGAAGAATTCTCAGTAACTTCTTTGGGTTGCGTGTGTTCAACTCACAGAGTTGAACCTTCCTTTAGACAGAGCAGATTTGAAACCCTCTTTTTGTGGAATTTGCAAGTGGACATTTCAAGCGCATTGGCGCCCAAGGTAGAAAAGGAAATATCTTCGTATAAAAACTAGAGAGAATCATTCTCAGAAACCACTTTGTGATGGGTGCGTTCCACTCACAGAGTTTAACCTTTCTTTTCATAGAACAGTTTGGAAACAGTCTGTTTGTAAAGTCTGCAAGTGGATATTTGGACCTCTTTGAGGATTTCGTTGGAAACGGGATTTCTTCATCTAATGCTAGACAGAAGAATTCTCAGTAACTTCTTCGGGTTGCGTGTGTTCAACTCACAGAGTTGAGCCTTCCTTTAGACAGAGCAGATTTGAAACCCTCTTTTTGTGGAATTTGCAAGTGGACATTTCAAGCGCTTTGGGGCCAACGGTAGAAAAGGAAATATCTTCGTAGAGAAACTACAGAGAATCATTCTCAGAAACCGCTTTGTGATGTGTGCGTTCCACTCACAGAGTTTAACCTTTCTTTTCATAGAACAGTTTGGAAACACTCTGTTTGTAAAGTCTGCAAGTGGATATTTGGACCAGAGGATTTCGTTGGAAACGGGATTTCTTCATCTAATGCTAGACAGAAGAATCCTCAGTAACTTCTTTGGGTTGCGTGTGTTCAACTCACAGAGTTGAACCTTCCTTTAGACAGAGCAGATTTGAAACCCTCTTTTTGTGGAATTTGCAAGTGGACATTTCAAGGGCATTGGCGCCCACAGTAGAAAAGGAAATATCTTCGTATAAAAACTAGAGAGAATCATTCTCAGAAACCACTTTGTGATGTGTGCGTTCCACTCACAGAGTTTAACCTTTCTTTTCATAGAACAGTTTGGAAACACTCTGTTGGTAAAGTCTGCAAGTGGATATTTGGACCTCTTTGAGGATTTCGTTGGAAACGAGATTTCTGCATATAACGCTAGACAGAAAAATTCTCAGTAACTTCTTTGGGTTGCGTGTGTTCAACTCACAGAGTTGAACCTTCCTTTTGACAGAGCAGATTAGAAACCCTCTTTTTGTGGAATTTGCAAGTCGACATTTCAAGCGCTTTGGGGCCAACGGTAGAAAAGGAAATATCTTCGTATACAAACTAGAGAGAATCATTCTCAGAAACCGCTTTGTGATGTGTGCGTTCCTCTCACAGAGTTTAACCTTTCTTTTCATAGAACAGTTTGGAAACACTCTGTTTGTAAGGTCTGCAAGTGGATATTTGGACCTCTTTGAGGATTTCGTTGGAAACGGGATTTCTGCATATAACGCTAGACAGAAAAATTCTCAGTAACTTCTTTGGGTTGCGTGTGTTCAACTCACAGAGTTGAACCTTCCTTTTCACAGAGCAGATTAGAAACCCTCTTTTTGTGGAATTTGCAAGTGGACATTTCAAGCGCTTTGGGGCCAACGGTAGAAAAGGAAATATCTTCGTATAAAAACTAGAGAGAATCATTCTCAGAAACCGCTTTGTGATGTGTGCGTTCCTCTCACAGAGTTTAACCTTTCTTTTCATAGAACAGTTTGGAAACACTCTGTTTGTAAAGTCTGCAAGTGGATATTTGGACCTCTTTGAGGATTTCGTTGGAAACGGGATTTCTTCATCTAATGCTAGACAGAAGAATTCTCAGTAACTTCTCTGGGCTGCGTGAGTTCAACTCACAGAGTTGAGCCTTCCTTTAGACAGAGCAGATTTGAAACCCTCTTTTTGTGGAATTTGCAAGTGGACATTTCCAGCGCTTTGGGGCCAACGGTAGAAAAGGAAATATCTTCGTATAAAAACTAGAGAGAATCATTCTCAGAAACTGCTTTGTGATGTGTGCGTTCCACTCACAGAGTGTAACCTTTCTTTTCATAGAACAGTTTGGAAACACTCTGTTTGTAAAGTCTGCAAGTGGATATTTGGACCTCTTTGAGGATTTCGTTGGAAACGGGATTTCTTCATCTAATGCTAGACAGAAGAATTCTCAGTAACTTCTTTGGGTTGCGTGTGTTCAACTCACAGAGTTGAACCTTCCTTTAGACAGAGCAGATTTGAAACCCTCTTTTTGTGGAATTTGCAAGTGGACATTTCAAGCGCATTGGCGCCCACGGTAGAAAAGGAAATATCTTCGTATAAAAACTAGAGAGAGTCATTCTCAGAAACCACTTTGTGATGTGTGCGTTCCACTCACAGAGTTTAACCTTTCTTTTCATAGAACAGTTTGGAAACACTCTGTTGGTAACGTCTGAAAGTGGATATTTGGACCTCTTTGAGGATTTCGTTGGAAACGGGATTTCTTCATCTAATGCTAGACAGAAGAATTCTCAGTAACTTCTTTGGGTTGCGTGTGTTCAACTCACAGAGTTGAACCTTCCTTTAGACAGAGCAGATTGGAAACCCTCTTTTTGTGGAATCTGCAAGTGGACCTTTCAAGCGCTTTCGCGCCCACGGTAGAAAAGGAAATATCTTCGTATAAAAACTAGAGAGAATCATTCTCAGAAACCGCTTTGTGATGTGTGCGTTCCTCTCACAGAGTTTAACCTTTCTTTTCATAGAACAGTTTGGAAACACTCTGTTTGTAAAGTCTGCAAATGGATATTTGGACCTCTTTGAGTATTTCGTTGGAAACGGGATTTCTGCATATAACGCTAGACAGAAAAATTCTCAGTAACTTGTTTGGGTTGCGTGTGTTCAACTCACAGAGTGGAACCTTCCTTTTGACAGAGCAGATTAGAAACCCTCTTTTTGTGGAATTTGCAAGTCGACATTTCAAGCGCTTTGGGGCCAACGGTAGAAAAGGAAATATCTTCGTATAAAAACTAGAGAGAATCATTCTCAGAAACCGCTTTGTGATGTGTGCGTTCCTCTCACAGAGTTTAACCTTTCTTTTCATAGAACAGTTCGGAAACACTCTGTTTGTAAAGTCTGCAAGTGGATATTTGGACCTCTTTGAGGATTTCGTTGGAAACGGGATTTCTTCATCTAATGCTAGACAGAAGAATTCTCAGTAACTTCTTTTGGTTGCGTGTGTTCAACTCACAGAGTTGAACCTTCCTTTAGACAGAGCAGATTGGAAACCCTCTTTTTGTGGAATTTGCAAGTGGACATTTCAAGTGCTTTGGGGCCAAAAGTAGAAAAGGAAATATCTTCGTATAAAAACTAGAGAGAATCATTCTCAGAAACCACTTTGTGATGTGTGCGTTCCACTCACAGAGTTTAACCTTTCTTTTCATAGAACAGATGGAAACACTCTGTTTGTAAAGTCTGCAAGTGGATATTTGGACCTCTCTGAGGATTTCGTTGGAAACGGGATTTCTTCATCTAATGCTAGACAGAAGAATTCTCAGTAACTACTTTGGGTTGCGTGTGTTCAACTCACAGAGTTGAACCTTCCTTTAGACAGAGCAGATTTGAAACCCTCTTTTTGTGGAATTTGCAAGTGGACATTTCAAGCGCTTTGGTGCCCACGGTACAAAAGGAAATATCTCCGTATAAAAACTAGAGAGAATCATTCCCAGAAACCGCTTTGTGATGTGTGCGTTCCACTCACAGAGTTTAGCCTTTCTTTTCATAGAACAGTTTGGAAACACTCTGTTTGTAAAGTCTGCAAGTGGATATTTGGACCTCTTTGAGGATTTCGTTGGAAACGGGATTTTTTCATCTAATGCTAGACAGAAGCATTCTCAGTAACTTCTTTGGGTTGCGTGTGTTCAACTCACAGAGTTGAACCTTCCTTTAGACAGAGGAGATTGGAAACCCTCTTTTTGTGGAATTTGCAAGTGGACATTTCAAGCGCTTTGGGGCCAACGGTAGAAAAGGAAATATCTTCGTATAAAAACTAGAGAGAATCATTCTCAGAAACCACTTTGTGATGTGTGTCTTCCACTCACAGAGTTTAACCTTTCTTTTCATAGAACAGTTTGGAAACAGTCTGTTTGTAAAGTCTGCAAGTGGATATTTGGACCTCTTTGAGGATTTCGTTGGAAACGGGATTTCTTCATCTAATGCTAGACAGAAGAATTCTCAGTAACTTCTTTGGGTTGCGTGTGTTCAACTCACAGAGTTGAGCCTTCCTTTAGACAGAGCAGATTTGAAACCCTCTTTTTGTGGAATTTGCAAGTGGACATTTCAAGCGCTTTGGGGCCCACGGTACAAAAGGAAATATCTTCGTATAAAAACTAGAGAGAATCATTCTCAGAAACCGCTTTGTGATGTGTGTGTTCCACTCACAGAGTGTAACCTTTCTTTTCAAAGAACAGTCTGGAAACACTCTGTTTGTAAAGTCTGCAAGTGGATATTTGGACCTCTTTGAGGATTTCGTTGGAAACGGGATTTCTTCATCTAATGCTAGACAGAAGAATTCTCAGTAACTTCTTTGGGTTGCGTGTGTTCAACTCACAGAGTTGAACCTTCCTTTAGACAGAGCAGATTTGAAACCCTCTTTTTGTGGAATTTGCAAGTGGACATTTCAAGCGCATTGGCGCCCACGGTAGAAAAGGAAATATCTTCGTATAAAAACTAGAGAGAATCATTCTCAGAAACCACTTTGTGATGGGTGCGTTCCACTCACAGAGTTTAACCTTTCTTTTCATAGAACAGTTTGGAAACAGTCTGTTTGTAAAGTCTGCAAGTGGATATTTGGACCTCTTTGAGGATTTCGTTGGAAACGGGATTTCTTCATCTAATGCTAGACAGAAGAATTCTCAGTAACTTCTTCGGGTTGCGTGTGTTCAACTCACAGAGTTGAGCCTTCCTTTAGACAGAGCAGATTTGAAACCCTCTTTTTGTGGAATTTGCAAGTGGACATTTCAAGCGCTTTGGGGCCAACGGTAGAAAAGGAAATATCTCCGTAGAGAAACTACAGAGAATCATTCTCAGAAACCGCTTTGTGATGTGTGCGTTCCACTCACAGAGTTTAACCTTTCTTTTCATAGAACAGTTTGGAAACACTCTGTTTGTAAAGTCTGCAAGTGGATATTTGGACCAGAGGATTTCGTCGGAAACGGGATTTCTTCATCTAATGCTAGACAGAAGAATCCTCAGTAACTTCTTTGGGTTGCGTGTGTTCAACTCACAGAGTTGAACCTTCCTTTAGACAGAGCAGATTTGAAACCCTCTTTTTGTGGAATTTGCAAGTGGACATTTCAAGGGCATTGGCGCCCACAGTAGAAAAGGAAATATCTTCGTATAAAAACTAGAGAGAATCATTCTCAGAAACCACTTTGTGATGTGTGCGTTCCACTCACAGAGTTTAACCTTTCTTTTCATAGAACAGTTTGGAAACACTCTGTTGGTAAAGTCTGCAAGTGGATATTTGGACCTCTTTGAGGATTTCGTTGGAAACGGGATTTCTGCATATAACGCTAGACAGAAAAATTCTCAGTAACTTCTTTGGGTTGCGTGTGTTCAACTCACAGAGTTGAACCTTCCTTTTGACAGAGCAGATTAGAAACCCTCTTTTTGTGGAATTTGCAAGTCGACATTTCAAGCGCTTTGGGGCCAACGGTAGAAAAGGAAATATCTTCGTATACAAACTAGAGAGAATCATTCTCAGAAACCGCTTTGTGATGTGTGCGTTCCTCTCACAGAGTTTAACCTTTCTTTTCATAGAACAGTTTGGAAACACTCTGTTTGTAAGGTCTGCAAGTGGATATTTGGACCTCTTTGAGGATTTCGTTGGAAACGGGATTTCTGCATATAACGCTAGACAGAAAAATTCTCAGTAACTTCTTTGGGTTGCGTGTGTTCAACTCACAGAGTTGAACCTTCCTTTTCACAGAGCAGATTAGAAACCCTCTTTTTGTGGAATTTGCAAGTGGACATTTCAAGCGCTTTGGGGCCAACGGTAGAAAAGGAAATATCTTCGTATAAAAACTAGAGAGAATCATTCTCAGAAACCGCTTTGTGATGTGTGCGTTCCTCTCACAGAGTTTAACCTTTCTTTTCATAGAACAGTTTGGAAACACTCTGTTTGTAAAGTCTGCAAGTGGATATTTGGACCTCTTTGAGGATTTCGTTGGAAACGGGATTTCTTCATCTAATGCTAGACAGAAGAATTCTCAGTAACTTCTCTGGGCTGCGTGTGTTCAACTCACAGAGTTGAGCCTTCCTTTAGACAGAGCAGATTTGAAACCCTCTTTTTGTGGAATTTGCAAGTGGACATTTCAAGCGCATTGGCGCCCACGGTAGAAAAGGAAATATCTTCGTATAAAAACTAGAGAGAATCATTCTCAGAAACCACTTTGTGATGGGTGCGTTCCACTCACAGAGTTTAACCTTTCTTTTCATAGAACAGTTTGGAAACAGTCTGTTTGTAAAGTCTGCAAGTGGATATTTGGACCTCTTTGAGGATTTCGTTGGAAACGGGATTTCTTCATCTAATGCTAGACAGAAGAATTCTCAGTAACTTCTTCGGGTTGCGTGTGTTCAACTCACAGAGTTGAGCCTTCCTTTAGACAGAGCAGATTTGAAACCCTCTTTTTGTGGAATTTGCAAGTGGACATTTCAAGCGCTTTGGGGCCAACGGTAGAAAAGGAAATATCTTCGTAGAGAAACTACAGAGAATCATTCTCAGAAACCGCTTTGTGAGGTGTGCGTTCCACTCACAGAGTTTAACCTTTCTTTTCATAGAACAGTTTGGAAACACTCTGTTTGTAAAGTCTGCAAGTTGATATTTGGACCAGAGGATTTCGTTGGAAACGGGATTTCTTCATCTGATGCTAGACAGAAGAATCCTCAGTAACTTCTTTGGGTTGCGTGTGTTCAACTCACAGAGTTGAACCTTCCTTTAGACAGAGCAGATTTGAAACCCTCTTTTTGTGGAATTTGCAAGTGGACATTTCAAGGGCATTGGCGCCCACAGTAGAAAAGGAAATATCTTCGTATAAAAACTAGAGAGAATCATTCTCAGAAACCACTTTGTGATGTGTGCGTTCCACTCACAGAGTTTAACCTTTCTTTTCATAGAACAGTTTGGAAACACTCTGTTGGTAAAGTCTGCAAGTGGATATTTGGACCTCTTTGAGGATTTCGTTGGAAACGGGATTTCTGCATATAACGCTAGACAGAAAAATTCTCAGTAACTTCTTTGGGTTGCGTGTGTTCAACTCACAGAGTTGAACCTTCCTTTTGACAGAGCAGATTAGAAACCCTCTCTTTGTGGAATTTGCAAGTCGACATTTCAAGCGCTTTGGGGCCAACGGTAGAAAAGGAAATATCTTCGTATACAAACTAGAGAGAATCATTCTCAGAAACCGCTTTGTGATGTGTGCGTTCCTCTCACAGAGTTTAACCTTTCTTTTCATAGAACAGTTTGGAAACACTCTGTTTGTAAGGTCTGCAAGTGGATATTTGGACCTCTTTGAGGATTTCGTTGGAAACGGGATTTCTGCATATAACGCTAGACAGAAAAATTCTCAGTAACTTCTTTGGGTTGCGTGTGTTCAACTCACAGAGTTGAACCTTCCTTTTCACAGAGCAGATTAGAAACCCTCTTTTTGTGGAATTTGCAAGTGGACATTTCAAGCGCTTTGGGGCCAACGGTAGAAAAGGAAATATCTTCGTATAAAAACTAGAGAGAATCATTCTCAGAAACCGCTTTGTGATGTGTGCGTTCCTCTCACAGTTTAACCTTTCTTTTCATAGAACAGTTTGGAAACACTCTGTTTGTAAAGTCTGCAAGTGGATATTTGGACCTCTTTGAGGATTTCGTTGGAAACGGGATTTCTTCATCTAATGCTAGACAGAAGAATTCTCAGTAACTTCTTTGGGTTGCGTGTGTTCAACTCACAGAGTTGAGCCTTCCTTTAGACAGAGCAGATTTGAAACCCTCTTTTTGTGGAATTTGCAAGTGGACATTTCAAGCGCTTTGGGGCCCACGGTACAAAAGGAAATATCTTCGTATAAAAACTAGAGAGAATCATTCTCAGAAACCACTTTGTGATGTGTGCGTTCCACTCACAGAGTTTAACCTTTCTTTTCATAGAACAGTTTGGAAACAGTCTGTTTGTAAAGTCTGCAAGTGGATATTTGGACCTCTTTGAGGATTTCGTTGGAAACGGGATTTCTTCATCTAATGCTAGACAGAAGAATTCTCAGTAACTTCTTTGGGTTGCGTGTGTTCAACTCACAGAGTTGAGCCTTCCTTTAGACAGAGCAGATTTGAAACCCTCTTTTTGTGGAATTTGCAAGTGGACATTTCAAGCGCTTTGGGGCCCACGGTAGAAAAGGAAATATCTTCGTATAAAAACTAGAGAGAATCATTCTCAGAAACCACTTTGTGATGGGTGCGTTCCACTCACAGAGTTTAACCTTTCTTTTCATAGAACAGTTTGGAAACAGTCTGTTTGTAAAGTCTGCAAGTGGATATTTGGACCTCTTTGAGGATTTCGTTGGAAACGGGATTTCTTCATCTAATGCTAGACAGAAGAATTCTCAGTAACTTCTTCGGGTTGCGTGTGTTCAACTCACAGAGTTGAGCCTTCCTTTAGACAGAGCAGATTTGAAACCCTCTTTTTGTGGAATTTGCAAGTGGACATTTCAAGCGCTTTGGGGCCAACGGTAGAAAAGGAAATATCTTCGTAGAGAAACTAGAGAGAATCATTCTCAGAAACCGCTTTGTGATGTGTGCGTTCCACTCACAGAGTTTAACCTTTCTTTTCGTAGAACAGTTTGGAAACACTCTGTTTGTAAAGTCTGCAAGTGGATATTTGGACCAGAGGATTTCGTTGGAAACGGGATTTCTTCATCTAATGCTAGACAGAAGAATTCTCAGTAACTTCTTTGGGTTGCGTGTGTTCAACTCACAGAGTTGAACCTTCCTTTAGACAGAGCAGATTGGAAACCCTCTTTTTGTGGAATTTGCAAGTGGACCTTTCAAGCGCTTTGGCGCCCACGGTAGAAAAGGAAATATCTTCGTATAAAAACTAGAGAGAATCATTCTCAGGAACCTCTTTGTGATGTGTGTGTTCCACTCACAGAGTGTAACCTTTCTTTTCATAGAACAGTTTGGAAACACTCTGTTTGTAAAGTCTGCAAGTGGATATATGGAACTCTTTGAGGATTTCGTTAGAAACGGGATTTCGGCATATAACGCTTGACAGAAAAATTCTCAGTAACTTCTTTGG
The DNA here is from genome assembly GCF_029281585.2 of Gorilla gorilla gorilla. Taxonomy (NCBI): domain Eukaryota; kingdom Metazoa; phylum Chordata; class Mammalia; order Primates; family Hominidae; genus Gorilla; species Gorilla gorilla. The sequence continues at coordinate 77,295,778 of NC_073231.2, read as the reverse complement.
GTTGCGTATGTTCAACTCACAGAGTTGAACCTTCCTTTTGACAGAGCAGATTAGAAACCCTCTTTTTGTGGAATTTGCAAGTCGACATTTCAAGCGCTTTGGGGCCAACGGTAGAAAAGGAAATATCTTCGTATAAAAACTAGAGAGAATCATTCTCAGAAACCGCTTTGTGATGTGTGCGTTCCTCTCACAGAGTTTAACCTTTCTTTTCATAGAACAGTTTGGAAACAGTCTGTTTGTAAAGTCTGCAAGTGGATTTTGGACCTCTTTGAGGATTTCGTTGGAAACGGGATTTCTTCATCTAATGCTAGACAGAAGAATTCTCAGTAACTTCTTCGGGTTGCGTGTGTTCAACTCACAGAGTTGAGCCTTCCTTTAGACAGAGCAGATTTGAAACCCTCTTTTTGTGGAATTTGCAAGTGGACATTTCAAGCGCTTTGGGGCCAACGGTAGAAAAGGAAATATCTCCGTAGAGAAACTACAGAGAATCATTCTCAGAAACCGCTTTGTGATGTGTGCGTTCCACTCACAGAGTTTAACCTTTCTTTTCATAGAACAGTTTGGAAACACTCTGTTTGTAAAGTCTGCAAGTGGATATTTGGACCAGAGGATTTCGTTGGAAACGGGATTTCTTCATCTAATGCTAGACAGAAGAATCCTCAGTAACTTCTTTGGGTTGCGTGTGTTCAACTCACAGAGTTGAACCTTCCTTTAGACAGAGCAGATTTGAAACCCTCTTTTTGTGGAATTTGCAAGTGGACATTTCAAGGGCATTGGCGCCCACAGTAGAAAAGGAAATATCTTCGTATAAAAACTAGAGAGAATCATTCTCAGAAACCACTTTGTGATGTGTGCGTTCCACTCACAGAGTTTAACCTTTCTTTTCATAGAACAGTTTGGAAACACTCTGTTGGTAAAGTCTGCAAGTGGATATTTGGACCTCTTTGAGGATTTCGTTGGAAACGGGATTTCTGCATATAACGCTAGACAGAAAAATTCTCAGTAACTTCTTTGGGTTGCGTGTGTTCAACTCACAGAGTTGAACCTTCCTTTTGACAGAGCAGATTAGAAACCCTCTTTTTGTGGAATTTGCAAGTCGACATTTCAAGCGCTTTGGGGCCAACGGTAGAAAAGGAAATATCTTCGTATACAAACTAGAGAGAATCATTCTCAGAAACCGCTTTGTGATGTGTGCGTTCCTCTCACAGAGTTTAACCTTTCTTTTCATAGAACAGTTTGGAAACACTCTGTTTGTAAGGTCTGCAAGTGGATATTTGGACCTCTTTGAGGATTTCGTTGGAAACGGGATTTCTGCATATAACGCTAGACAGAAAAATTCTCAGTAACTTCTTTGGGTTGCGTGTGTTCAACTCACAGAGTTGAACCTTCCTTTTCACAGAGCAGATTAGAAACCCTCTTTTTGTGGAATTTGCAAGTGGACATTTCAAGCGCTTTGGGGCCAACGGTAGAAAAGGAAATATCTTCGTATAAAAACTAGAGAGAATCATTCTCAGAAACCGCTTTGTGATGTGTGCGTTCCTCTCACAGAGTTTAACCTTTCTTTTCATAGAACAGTTTGGAAACACTCTGTTTGTAAAGTCTGCAAGTGGATATTTGGACCTCTTTGAGGATTTCGTTGGAAACGGGATTTCTTCATCTAATGCTAGACAGAAGAATTCTCAGTAACTTCTCTGGGCTGCGTGTGTTCAACTCACAGAGTTGAGCCTTCCTTTAGACAGAGCAGATTTGAAACCCTCTTTTTGTGGAATTTGCAAGTGGACATTTCAAGCGCATTGGCGCCCACGGTAGAAAAGGAAATATCTTCGTATAAAAACTAGAGAGAATCATTCTCAGAAACCACTTTGTGATGGGTGCGTTCCACTCACAGAGTTTAACCTTTCTTTTCATAGAACAGTTTGGAAACACTCTGTTTGTAAGGTCTGCAAGTGGATATTTGGACCTCTTTGAGGATTTCGTTGGAAACGGGATTTCTGCATATAACGCTAGACAGAAAAATTCTCAGTAACTTCTTTGGGTTGCGTGTGTTCAAGTCACAGAGTTGAACCTTCCTTTTGACAGAGCAGATTAGAAACCCTCTTTTTGTGGAATTTGCAAGTCGACATTTCAAGCGCTTTGGGGCCAACGGTAGAAAAGGAAATATCTTCGTAGAGAAACTACAGAGAATCATTCTCAGAAACCGCTTTGTGATGTGTGCGTTCCTCTCACAGAGTTTAACCTTTCTTTTCATAGAACAGTTTGGAAACACTCTGTTTGTAAAGTCTGCAAGTGGATATTTGGACCTCTTTGAGGATTTCGTTGGAAACGGGATTTCTTCATCTAATGCTAGACAGAAGAATTCTCAGTAAATTCTCTGTGTTGCGTGTGTTCAACTCACAGAATTGAGCCTTCCTTTAGACAGAGCAGATTTGAAACCCTCTTTTTGTGGAATTTGCAAGTGGACATTTCCAGCGCTTTGGGGCCCACGGTAGAAAAGGAAATATCTTCGTATAAAAACTAGAGAGAATCATTCTCAGAAACCGCTTTGTGATGTGTGCGTTCCACTCACAGAGTGAAACCTTTCTTTTCATAGAACAGTTTGGAAACACTCTGTTTGTAAAGTCTGCAAGTGGATATTTGGACCTCTTTGAGGATTTCGTTGGAAACGGGATTTCTTCATCTAATGCTAGACAGAAGAATTCTCAGTAACTTCTTTGGGTTGCATGTGTTCAACTCACAGAGTTGAACCTTCCTTTAGACAGAGCAGATTGGAAACCCTCTTTTTGTGGAATTTGCAAGTGGACCTTTCAAGCGCTTTGGCGCCCACGGTAGAAAAGGAAATATCTTCGTATAAAAACTAGAGAGAATCATTCTCAGGAACCTCTTTGTGATGTGTGCGTTCCAATCACAGAGTGTAACCTTTCTTTTCATAGAACAGTTTGGAAACAATCTGTTTGTAAAGTCTGCAAGTGGATATTTGGACCTCTTTGAGGATTTCATTGGAAACGGGATTTCTGCATATAACGCTAGACAGAAAAATTCTCAGTAACTTCTTTGGGTTGTGTGTGTTCAACTCACAGAGTTGAACCTTCCTTTTGACAGAGCAGATTAGAAACCCTCTTTTTGTGGAATTTGCAAGTCGACATTTGAAGCGCTTTGGGGCCAACGGTAGAAAAGGAAATATCTTCGTATAAAAACTAGAGAGAATCATTCTCAGAAACCGCTTTGTGATGTGTGCGTTCCTCTCACAGAGTTTAACCTTTCTTTTCATAGAACAGTTTGGAAACACTCTGTTTGTAGAGTCTGCAAGTGGATATTTGGACCTCGTTGAGGATTTCGTTGGAAATGGGATTTCTTCATCTAATGCTAGACAGAAGAATTCTCAGTAACTACTTTGGGTTGCGTGTGTTCAACTCACAGAGTTGAACCTTCCTTTAGACAGAGCAGATTTGAAACCCTCTTTTTGTGGAATTTGCAAGTGGACATTTCAAGGGCATTGGCGCCCACAGTAGAAAAGGAAATATCTTCGTATAAAAATTAGAGAGAATCATTCTCAGAAACCACTTTGTGATGTGTGCGTTCCACTCACAGAGTTTAACCTTTCTTTTCATAGAACAGTTTGGAAACACTCTGTTGGTAAAGTCTGCAAGTGGATATTTGGACCTCTTTGAGGATTTCGTTGGAAACGGGATTTCTTCATCTAATGCTAGACAGAAGAATTCTCAGTAACTTCTTTGGGTTGCGTGTGTTCAACTCACAGAGTTGAACCTTCCTTTAGACAGAGCAGATTGGAAACCCTCTTTTTGTGTAATTTGCAAGTGGACCTTTCAAGCGCTTTGGCGCCAACGGTAAAAAAGGAAATATCTTCGTATAAAAACTAGAGAGAATCATTCTCAGGAACCTCTTTGTGATGTGTGCGTTCCACTCACAGAGTGTAACCTTTCTTTTCATAGAACAGTTTGGAAACACTCTGTTTGTAAAGTCTGCAAGTGGATATTTGGACCTCTTTGAGGATTTCGTTGGAAACGGGATTTCTTCATCTAATGCTAGACAGAAGAATTCTCAGTAACTTCTTTGGGTTGCGTGTGTTCAACTCACAGAGTTGAACCTTCCTTTAGACAGAGCAGATTTGAAACCCTCTTTTTGTGGAATTTGCAAGTGGACATTTCAAGCGCTTTGGTGCCCACGGTACAAAAGGAAATATCTTCGTATAAAAACTAGAGAGAATCATTCCCAGAAACCACTTTGTGATGTGTGCGTTCCACTCACAGAGTTTAGCCTTTCTTTTCATAGAACAGTTTGGGAACACTCTGTTTGTAAAGTCTGCAAGTGGATATTTGGACCTCTTTGAGGATTTCGTTGGAAACGGGATTTTTTCATCTAATGCTAGAGAGAAGAATTCTCAGTAACTTCTTTGGGTTGCGTGTGTTCAACTCACAGAGTAAAACCTTCGTTTAGACAGAGCAGATTGGAAACCCTCTTTTTGTGGAATTTGCAAGTGGACCTTTCAAGCGCTTTGGCGCCCACGGTAGAAAAGGAAATATCTTCGTATAAAAACTAGAGAGAATCATTCTCAGGAACCTCTTTGTGATGCGTGCGTTCCACTCACAGAGTGTAACCTTTCTTTTCATAGAACAGTTTGGAAACACTCTGTTTGTAAAGTCTGCAAGTGGATATTTGGACCTCTTTGAGGATTTCGTTGGAAACGGGATTTCTGCATATAACGCTAGACAGAAAAATTCTCAGTAACTTCTTTGCGTTGCGTGTGTTCAACTCACAGAGTTGAACCTTCCTTTTGACAGAGCAGATTAGAAACCCTCTTTTTGTGGAATTTGCAAGTCGACATTTCAAGCGCTTTGGGGCCAACGGTAGAAAAGGAAATATCTTCGTATAAAAACTAGAGAGAATCATTCTCAGAAACCGCTTTGTGATGTGTGCTTTCCTCTCACGGAGTTTAACCTTTCTTTTCATAGAACAGTTTGGAAACACTCTGTTTGTAAAGTCTGCAAGTGGATATTTGGACCTCTTTGAGGATTTCGTTGGAAACGGGATTTCTGCATATAACGCTAGACAGAAAAATTCTCAGTAACTTCTTTGGGTTGCGTGTGTTCAAGTCACAGAGTTGAACCTTCCTTTTGACAGAGCAGATTAGAAACCCTCTTTTTGTGGAATTTGCAAGTCGACATTTCAAGCGCTTTGGGGCCAACGGTAGAAAAGGAAATATCTTCGTATAAAAACTAGAGAGAATCATTCTCAGAAACCGCTTTGTGATGTGTGCGTTCCTCTCACAGAGTTTAACCTTTCTTTTCATAGAACAGTTTGGAAACAGTCTGTTTGTAAAGTCTGCAAGTGGATATTTGGACCTCTTTGAGGATTTCGTTGGAAACGGGATTTCTTCATCTAATGCTAGACAGAAGAATTCTCAGTAACTTCTCTGGGTTGCGTGTGTTCAACTCACAGAGTTGAACCTTCCTTTAGACAGAGCAGATTTGAAACCCTCTTTTTGTGGAATTTGCAAGTGGACATTTCAAGCGCTTTGGTGCCCACGGTACAAAAGGAAATATCTTCGTATAAAAACTAGAGAGAATCATTCTCAGAAACCGCTTTGTGATGTGTGCGTTCCACTCACAGAGTGTAACCTTTCTTTTCAAAGAACAGTTTGGAAACACTCTGTTTGTAAAGTCTGCAAGTGGATATTTGGACCTCTTTGAGGATTTCGTTGGAAACGGGATTTCTTCATCTAATGCTAGACAGAAGAATTCTCAGTAACTTCTTTGGGTTGCGTGTGTTCAACTCACAGAGATGAGCCTTCCTTTAGACAGAGCAGATTTGAAACCCTCTTTTTGTGGAATTTGCAAGTGGACATTTCAAGCGCTTTGGGGCCAACGGTAGAAAAGGAAATATCTTCGTAGAGAAACTACAGAGAATCATTCTCAGAAACCGCTTTGTGATGTGTGCGTTCCACTCACAGAGTTTAACCTTTCTTTTCATAGAACAGTTTGGAAACACTCTGTTTGTAAAGTCTGCAAGTGGATATTTGGACCTCGTTGAGGATTTCGTTGGAAACGGGATTTCTTCATCTAATGCTAGACAGAAGAATTCTCAGTAACTACTTTGGGTTGCGTGTGTTCAACTCACAGAGTTGAACCTTCCTTTAGACAGAGCAGATTTGAAACCCTCTTTTTGTGGAAATTGCAAGTGGACATTTCAAGCGATTTGGTGCCCACGGTACAAAAGGAAATATCTCCGTATAAAAACTAGAGAGAATCATTCCCAGAAACCGCTTTGTGATGTGTGCGTTCCACTCACAGAGTTTAGCCTTTCTTTTCATAGAACAGTTTGGAAACACTCTGTTTGTAAAGTCTGCAAGTGGATATTTGGACCTCTTTGAGGATTTCGTTGGAAACGGGATTTTTTCATCTAATGCTAGACAGAAGAATTCTCAGTAACTTCTTTGGGTTGCGTGTGTTCAACTCACAGAGTTGAACCTTCCTTTAGACAGAGGAGATTGGAAACCCTCTTTTTGTGGAATCTGCATGTGGACATTTCAAGCGCTTTGGGGCCAACGGTAGAAAAGGAAATATCTTCGTATAAAAACTAGAGAGAATCATTCTCAGAAACCACTTTGTGATGTGTGCGTTCCACTCACAGAGTTTAACCTTTCTTTTCATAGAACAGTTTGGAAACAGTCTGTTTGTAAAGTCTGCAAGTGGATATTTGGACCTCTTTGAGGATTTCGTTGGAAACGGGATTTCTTCATCTAATGCTAGACAGAAGAATACTCAGTAACTTCTTTGGGTTGTGTGTGTTCAACTCACAGAGTTGAGCCTTCCTTTAGACAGAGCAGATTTGAAACCCTCTTTTTGTGGAATTTGCAAGTGGACATTTCAAGCGCTTTGGTGCCAACGGTGGAAAAGGAAATATCTTCGTATAAAAACTAGAGAGAATCATTCTCAGAAACCGCTTTGTGATGTGTGCGTTCCACTCACAGAGTGTAAGCTTTCTTTTCAAAGAACAGTTTGGAAACACTCTGTTTGTAAAGTTTGCAAGTGGATATTTGGACCTCTTTGAGGATTTCGTTGGTAACGGGATTTCTTCATCTAATGCTAGACAGAAGAATTCTCAGTAACTTCTTTGGGTTGCGTGTGTTCAACTCACAGAGTTGAACCTTCCTTTAGACAGAGCAGATTTGAAACCCTCTTTTTGTGGAATTTGCAAGTGGACATTTCAAGCGCATTGGCGCCCACAGTAGAAAAGGAAATATCTTCGTATAAAAACTAGAGAGAATCATTCTCAGAAACTGCTTTGTGATGTGTGCGTTCCACTCACAGAGTTTAACCTTTCTTTTCATAGAACAGTTTGGAAACAGTCTGTTTGTAAAGTCTGCAAGTGGATATTTGGACCTCTTTGAGGATTTCGTTGGAAACGGGATTTCTTCATCTAATGCTAGACAGAAGAATTCTCAGTAACTTCTTCGGGTTGCGTGTGTTCAACTCACAGAGATGAGCCTTCCTTCAGACAGAGCAGATTTGAAACCCTCTTTTTGTGGAATTTGCAAGTGGACATTTCAAGCGCTTTGGGGCCAACGGTAGAAAAGGAAATATCTTCGTAGAGAAACTAGAGAGAATCATTCTCAGAAACCGCTTTGTGATGTGTGCGTTCCACTCACAGAGTTTAACCTTTCTTTTCGTAGAACAGTTTGGAAACACTCTGTTTGTAAAGTCTGCAAGTGGATATTTGGACCAGAGGATTTCGTTGGAAACGGGATTTCTTCATCTAATGCTAGACAGAAGAATTCTCAGTAACTTCTTTGGTTGCGTGTGTTCAACTCACAGAGTTGAACCTTCCTTTTGACAGAGCAGATTAGAAACCCTCTTTTTGTGGAATTTGCAAGTCGACATTTCAAGCGCTTTGGGGCCAACGGTAGAAAAGGAAATATCTTCGTAGAAAAACTAGAGAGAATCATTCTCAGAAACCGCTTTGTGATGTGTGCGTTCCTCTCACAGAGTTTAACCTTTCTTTTCATAGAACAGTTTGGAAACACTCTGTTTGTAAAGTCTGCAAGTGGATATTTGGACCTCTTTGAGGATTTCGTTGGAAACGGGATTTCTTCATCTAATGCTAGACAGAAGAATTCTCAGTAACTTCTTTGGGTTGCGTGTGTTCAACTCACAGAGTTGAACCTTCCTTTAGACAGAGCAGATTTGAAACCCTCTTTTTGTGGAATTTGCAAGTGGACATTTCAAGCGCATTGGCGCCCACGGTAGAAAAGGAAATATCTTCGTATAAAAACTAGAGAGAGTCATTCTCAGAAACCACTTTGTGATGTGTGCGTTCCACTCACAGAGTTTAACCTTTCTTTTCATAGAACAGTTTGGAAACACTCTGTTGGTAACGTCTGAAAGTGGATATTTGGACCTCTTTGAGGATTTCGTTGGAAACGGGATTTCTTCATCTAATGCTAGACAGAAGAATTCTCAGTAACTTCTTTGGGTTGCGTGTGTTCAACTCACAGAGTTGAACCTTCCTTTAGACAGAGCAGATTGGAAACCCTCTTTTTGTGGAATCTGCAAGTGGACCTTTCAAGCGCTTTCGCGCCCACGGTAGAAAAGGAAATATCTTCGTATAAAAACTAGAGAGAATCATTCTCAGGAACCTCTTTGTGATGTGTGCGTTCCACTCACAGAGTGTAACCTTTCTTTTCATAGAACAGTTTGGAAACACTCTGTTTGTAAAGTCTGCAAGTGGATATTTGGACCTCTTTGAGGATTTCGTTGGAAACGGGATTTCTGCATATAACGCTAGACAGAAAAATTCTCAGTAACTTCTTTGGGTTGCGTGTGTTCAACTCACAGAGTTGAACCTTCCTTTTTACAGAGCAGATTAGAAACCATCTTTTTGTGGAATTTGCAAGTCGACATTTCAAGCGCTTTGGGGCCAACGGTAGAAAAGGAAATATCTTCGTATAAAAACTAGAGAGAATCATTCTCAGAAACCGCTTTGTGATGTGTGCGTTCCTCTCACAGAGTTTAACCTTTCTTTTCATAGAACAGTTTGGAAACACTCTGTTTGTAAAGTCTGCAAGTGGATATTTGGACCTCTTTGAGTATTTCGTTGGAAACGGGATTTCTGCATATAACGCTAGACAGAAAAATTCTCAGTAACTTCTTTGGGTTGCGTGTGTTCAACTCACAGAGTGGAACCTTCCTTTTGACAGAGCAGATTAGAAACCCTCTTTTTGTGGAATTTGCAAGTCGACATTTCAAGCGCTTTGGGGCCAACGGTAGAAAAGGAAGTATCTTCGTATAAAAACTACAGAGAATCATTCTCAGAAACCGCTTTGTGATGTGTGCGTTCCTCTCACAGAGTTTAACCTTTCTTTTCATAGAACAGTTTGGAAACACTCTGTTTGTAAAGTCTGCAAGTGGATATTTGGACCTCTTTGAGGATTTCGTTGGAAACGGGATTTCTTCATCTAATGCTAGACAGAAGAATACTCAGTAACTTCTTTGGGTTGTGTGTGTTCAACTCACAGAGTTGAGCCTTCCTTTAGACAGAGCAGATTTGAAACCCTCTTTTTGTGGAATTTGCAAGTGGACATTTCAAGCGCTTTGGTGCCAACGGTGGAAAAGGAAATATCTTCGTATAAAAACTAGAGAGAATCATTCTCAGAAACCGCTTTGTGATGTGTGCGTTCCACTCACAGAGTGTAAGCTTTCTTTTCAAAGAACAGTTTGGAAACACTCTGTTTGTAAAGTTTGCAAGTGGATATTTGGACCTCTTTGAGGATTTCGTTGGAAACGGGATTTCTTCATCTAATGCTAGACAGAAGAATTCTCAGTAACTTCTTTGGGTTGCGTGTGTTCAACTCACAGAGTTGAACCTTCCTTTAGACAGAGCAGATTTGAAACCCTCTTTTTGTGGAATTTGCAAGTGGACATTTCAAGCGCATTGGCGCCCACAGTAGAAAAGGAAATATCTTCGTATAAAAACTAGAGAGAATCATTCTCAGAAACTGCTTTGTGATGTGTGCGTTCCACTCACAGAGTTTAACCTTTCTTTTCATAGAACAGTTTGGAAACAGTCTGTTTGTAAAGTCTGCAAGTGGATATTTGGACCTCTTTGAGGATTTCGTTGGAAACGGGATTTCTTCATCTAATGCTAGACAGAAGAATTCTCAGTAACTTCTTCGGGTTGCGTGTGTTCAACTCACAGAGATGAGCCTTCCTTCAGACAGAGCAGATTTGAAACCCTCTTTTTGTGGAATTTGCAAGTGGACATTTCAAGCGCTTTGGGGCCAACGGTAGAAAAGGAAATATCTTCGTAGAGAAACTAGAGAGAATCATTCTCAGAAACCGCTTTGTGATGTGTGCGTTCCACTCACAGAGTTTAACCTTTCTTTTCGTAGAACAGTTTGGAAACACTCTGTTTGTAAAGTCTGCAAGTGGATATTTGGACCAGAGGATTTCGTTGGAAACGGGATTTCTTCATCTAATCCTAGACAGAAGAATTCTCAGTAACTTCTTTGGTTGCGTGTGTTCAACTCACAGAGTTGAACCTTCCTTTTGACAGAGCAGATTTGAAACCCTCTTTTTGTGGAATTTGCAAGTCGACATTTCAAGCGCTTTGGGGCCAACGGTAGAAAAGGAAATATCTTCGTAGAAAAACTAGAGAGAATCATTCTCAGAAACCGCTTTGTGATGTGTGTGTTCCACTCACAGAGTGTAACCTTTCTTTTCAAAGAACAGTTTGGAAACACTCTGTTTGTAAAGTCTGCAAGTGGATATTTGGACCTCTTTGAGGATTTCGTTGGAAACGGGATTTCTTCATCTAATGCTAGACAGAAGAATTCTCAGTAACTTCTTTGGGTTGCGTGTGTTCAACTCACAGAGTTGAACCTTCCTTTAGACAGAGCAGATTTGAAACCCTCTTTTTGTGGAATTTGCAAGTGGACATTTCAAGCGCATTGGCGCCCACGGTAGAAAAGGAAATATCTTCGTATAAAAACTAGAGAGAATCATTCTCAGAAACCACTTTGTGATGTGTGCGTTCCACTCACAGAGTTTAACCTTTCTTTTCATAGAACAGTTTGGAAACACTCTGTTGGTAACGTCTGAAAGTGGATATTTGGACCTCTTTGAGGATTTCGTTGGAAACGGGATTTCTTCATCTAATGCTAGACAGAAGAATTCTCAGTAACTTCTTCGGGTTGCGTGTGTTCAACTCACAGAGTTGAACCTTCCTTTAGACAGAGCAGATTTGAAACCCTCTTTTTGTGGAATCTGCAAGTGGACCTTTCAAGCGCTTTGGGGCCCACGGTAGAAAAGGAAGTATCTTCGTAGAGAAACTAGAGAGAATCATTCTCAGGAACCGCTTTGTGATGTGTGCGTTCCACTCACAGAGTTTAACCTTTCTTTTCATAGAACAGTTTGGAAACACTCTGTTTGTAAAGTCTGCAAGTGGATATTTGGACCAGAGGATTTCGTTGGAAACGGGATTTCTTCATCTAATGCTAGACAGAAGAATCATCAGTAACTTCTTTGGGTTGCGTGTGTTCAACTCACAGAGTTGAACCTTCCTTTAGACAGAGCAGATTTGAAACCCTCTTTTTGTGGAATTTGCAAGTGGACATTTCAAGGGCATTGGCGCCCACAGTAGAAAAGGAAATATCTTCGTATAAAAACTAGAGAGAATCATTCTCAGAAACCACTTTGTGATGTGTGCGTTCCTCTCACAGAGTTTAACCTTTCTTTTCATAGAACAGTTTGGAAACACTCTGTTTGTAAAGTCTGCAAGTGGATATTTGGACCTCTTTGAGGATTTCGTTGGAAACGGGATTTCTTCATATAACGCTAGACAGAAAAATTCTCAGTAACTTCTTTGGGTTGCGTGTGTTCAACTCACAGAGTGGAACCTTCCTTTTGACAGAGCAGATTAGAAACCCTCTTTTTGTGGAATTTGCAAGTCGACATTTCAAGCGCTTTGGGGCCAACGGTAGAAAAGGAAATATCTTCGTATAAAAACTACAGAGAATCATTCTCAGAAACCGCTTTGTGATGTGTGCGTTCCTCTCACAGAGTTTAACCTTTCTTTTCATAGAACAGTTTGGAAACACTCTGTTTGTAAGGTCTGCAAGTGGATATTTGGACCTCTTTGAGGATTTCGTTGGAAACGGGATTTCTTCATCTAATGCTAGACAGAAGAATTCTCAGTAACTTCTTTTGGTTGCGTGTGTTCAACTCACAGAGTTGAACCTTCCTTTTGACAGAGCAGATTGGAAACCCTCTTTTTGTGGAATTTGCAAGTGGACATTTCAAGCGCTTTGGGGCCAACGGTAGAAAAGGAAATATCTTCGTATAAAAACTAGAGAGAATCATTCTCAGAAACCGCTTTGTGATGTGTGCGTTCCTCTCACAGAGTTTAACCTTTCTTTTCATAGAACAGTTTGGAAACACTCTGTTTGTAAAGTCTGCAAGTGGATATTTGGACCTCTCTGAGGATTTCGTTGGAAACGGGATTTCTTCATCTAATGCTAGACAGAAGAATTCTCAGTAACTACTTTGGGTTGCGTGTGTTCAACTCACAGAGTTGAACCTTCCTTTAGACAGAGCAGATTTGAAACCCTCTTTTTGTGGAATTTGCAAGTGGACATTTCAAGCGCTTTGGTGCCCACGGTACAAAAGGAAATATCTCCGTATAAAAACTAGAGAGAATCATTCCCAGAAACCGCTTTGTGATGTGTGCGTTCCACTCACAGAGTTTAGCCTTTCTTTTCATAGAACAGTTTGGAAACACTCTGTTTGTAAAGTCTGCAAGTGGATATTTGGACCTCTTTGAGGATTTCGTTGGAAACGGGATTTTTTCATCTAATGCTAGACAGAAGAATTCTCAGTAACTTCTTTGGGTTGCATGTGTTCAACTCACAGAGTTGAACCTTCCTTTAGACAGAGGAGATTGGAAACCCTCTTTTTGTGGAATTTGCAAGTGGACATTTCAAGCGCTTTGGGGCCAACGGTAGAAAAGGAAATATCTTCGTATAAAAACTAGAGAGAATCATTCTCAGAAACCACTTTGTGATGTGTGCGTTCCACTCACAGAGTTTAACCTTTCTTTTCATAGAACAGTTTGGAAACAGTATGTTTGTAAAGTCTGCAAGTGGATATTTGGACCTCTTTGAGGATTTCGTTGGAAACGGGATTTCTTCATCTAATGCTAGACAGAAGAATTCTCAGTAACTTCTTTGGGTTGCGTGTGTTCAACTCACAGAGTTGAGCCTTCGTTTAGACAGAGCAGATTTGAAACCCTCTTTTTGTGGAATTTGCAAGTGGACATTTCAAGCGCTTTGGGGCCCACGGTACAAAAGGAAATATCTTCGTAGAAAAACTAGAGAGAATCATTCTCAGAAACCGCTTTGTGATGTGTGTGTTCCACTCACAGAGTGTAACCTTTCTTTTCAAAGAACAGTTTGGAAACACTCTGTTTGTAAAGTCTGCAAGTGGATATTTGGACCTCTTTGAGGATTTCGTTGGAAACGGGATTTCTTCATCTAATGCTAGACAGAAGAATTCTCAGTAACTTCTTTGGGTTGCGTGTGTTCAACTCACAGAGTTGAACCTTCCTTTAGACAGAGCAGATTTGAAACCCTCTTTTTGTGGAATTTGCAAGTGGACATTTCAAGCGCATTGGCGCCCACGGTAGAAAAGGAAATATCTTCGTATAAAAACTAGAGAGAATCATTCTCAGAAACCACTTTGTGATGGGTGCGTTCCACTCACAGAGTTTAACCTTTCTTTTCATAGAACAGTTTGGAAACAGTCTGTTTGTAAAGTCTGCAAGTGGATATTTGGACCTCTTTGAGGATTTCGTTGGAAACGGGATTTCTTCATCTAATGCTAGACAGAAGAATTCTCAGTAACTTCTTCGGGTTGCGTGTGTTCAACTCACAGAGTTGAGCCTTCCTTTAGACAGAGCAGATTTGAAACCCTCTTTTTGTGGAATTTGCAAGTGGACATTTCAAGCGCTTTGGGGCCAACGGTAGAAAAGGAAGTATCTTCGTAGAGAAACTACAGAGAATCATTCTCAGAAACCGCTTTGTGATGTGTGCGTTCCACTCACAGAGTTTAACCTTTCTTTTCATAGAACAGTTTGGAAACACTCTGTTTGTAAAGTCTGCAAGTGGATATTTGGACCAGAGGATTTCGTTGGAAACGGGATTTCTTCATCTAATGCTAGACAGAAGAATCCTCAGTAACTTCTTTGGGTTGCGTGTGTTCAACTCACAGAGTTGAACCTTCCTTTAGACAGAGCAGATTTGAAACCCTCTTTTTGTGGAATTTGCAAGTGGACATTTCAAGGGCATTGGCGCCCACAGTAGAAAAGGAAATATCTTCGTATAAAAACTAGAGAGAATCATTCTCAGAAACCACTTTGTGATGTGTGCGTTCCACTCACAGAGTTTAACCTTTCTTTTCATAGAACAGTTTGGAAACACTCTGTTTGTAAAGTCTGCAAGTGGATATTTGGACCTCTTTGAGGATTTCGTTGGAAACGGGATTTCTTCATATAACGCTAGACAGAAAAATTCTCAGTAACTTCTTTGGGTTGCGTGTGTTCAACTCACAGAGTTGAACCTTCCTTTTGACAGAGCAGATTAGAAACCCTCTTTTTGTGGAATTTGCAAGTCGACATTTCAAGCGCTTTGGGGCCAACGGTAGAAAAGGAAATATCTTCGTATACAAACTAGAGAGAATCATTCTCAGAAACCGCTTTGTGATGTGTGCGTTCCTCTCACAGAGTTTAACCTTTCTTTTCATAGAACAGTTTGGAAACACTCTGTTTGTAAGGTCTGCAAGTGGATATTTGGACCTCTTTGAGGATTTCGTTGGAAACGGGATTTCTGCATATAACGCTAGACAGAAAAATTCTCAGTAACTTCTTTGGGTTGCGTGTGTTCAACTCACAGAGTTGAACCTTCCTTTTCACAGAGCAGATTAGAAACCCTCTTTTTGTGGAATTTGCAAGTGGACATTTCAAGCGCTTTGGGGCCAACGGTAGAAAAGGAAATATCTTCGTATAAAAACTAGAGAGAATCATTCTCAGAAACCGCTTTGTGATGTGTGCGTTCCTCTCACAGAGTTTAACCTTTCTTTTCATAGAACAGTTTGGAAACACTCTGTTTGTAAAGTCTGCAAGTGGATATTTGGACCTCTTTGAGGATTTCGTTGGAAACGGGATTTCTGCATATAACGCTAGACAGAAGAATTCTCAGTAACTACTTTGGGTTGCGTGTGTTCAACTCACAGAGTTGAACCTTCCTTTTCACAGAGCAGATTAGAAACCCTCTTTTTGTGGAATTTGCAAGTGGACATTTCAAGCGCTTTGGGGCCAACGGTAGAAAAGGAAATATCTTCGTATAAAAACTAGAGAGAATCATTCTCAGAAACCGCTTTGTGATGTGTGCGTTCCTCTCACAGAGTTTAACCTTTCTTTTCATAGAACAGTTTGGAAACACTCTGTTTGTAAAGTCTGCAAGTGGATATTTGGACCTCTTTGAGGATTTCGTTGGAAACGGGATTTCTTCATCTAATGCTAGACAGAAGAATTCTCAGTAACTACTTTGGGTTGCGTGTGTTCAACTCACAGAGTTGAACCTTCCTTTAGACAGAGCAGATTTGAAACCCTCTTTTTGTGGAATTTGCAAGTGGACATTTCAAGCGCTTTGGTGCCCACGGTACAAAAGGAAATATCTCCGTATAAAAACTAGAGAGAATCATTCCCAGAAACCGCTTTGTGATGTGTGCGTTCCACTCACAGAGTTTAGCCTTTCTTTTCATAGAACAGTTTGGAAACACTCTGTTTGTAAAGTCTGCAAGTGGATATTTGGACCTCTTTGAGGATTTCGTTGGAAACGGGATTTTTTCATCTAATGCTAGACAGAAGAATTCTCAGTAACTTCTTTGGGTTGCGTGTGTTCAACTCACAGAGTTGAACCTTCCTTTAGACAGAGGAGATTGGAAACCCTCTTTTTGTGGAATTTGCAAGTGGACATTTCAAGCGCTTTGGGGCCAACGGTAGAAAAGGAAATATCTTCGTATAAAAACTAGAGAGAATCATTCCCAGAAACCGCTTTGTGATGTGTGCGTTCCACTCACAGAGTTTAGCCTTTCTTTTCATAGAACAGTTTGGAAACACTCTGTTTGTAAAGTCTGCAAGTGGATATTTGGACCTCTTTGAGGATTTCGTTGGAAACGGGATTTTTTCATCTAATGCTAGACAGAAGAATTCTCAGTAACTTCTTTGGGTTGCATGTGTTCAACTCACAGAGTTGAACCTTCCTTTAGACAGAGGAGATTGGAAACCCTCTTTTTGTGGAATTTGCAAGTGGACATTTCAAGCGCTTTGGGGCCAACGGTAGAAAAGGAAATATCTTCGTATAAAAACTAGAGAGAATCATTCTCAGAAACCACTTTGTGATGTGTGCGTTCCACTCACAGAGTTTAACCTTTCTTTTCATAGAACAGTTTGGAAACAGTCTGTTTGTAAAGTCTGCAAGTGGATATTTGGACCTCTTTGAGGATTTCGTTGGAAACGGGATTTCTTCATCTAATGCTAGACAGAAGAATTCTCAGTAACTTCTTTGGGTTGCGTGTGTTCAACTCACAGAGTTGAGCCTTCGTTTAGACAGAGCAGATTTGAAACCCTCTTTTTGTGGAATTTGCAAGTGGACATTTCAAGCGCTTTGGGGCCCACGGTACAAAAGGAAATATCTTCGTAGAAAAACTAGAGAGAATCATTCTCAGAAACCGCTTTGTGATGTGTGTGTTCCACTCACAGAGTGTAACCTTTCTTTTCAAAGAACAGTTTGGAAACACTCTGTTTGTAAAGTCTGCAAGTGGATATTTGGACCTCTTTGAGGATTTCGTTGGAAACGGGATTTCTTCATCTAATGCTAGACAGAAGAATTCTCAGTAACTTCTTTGGGTTGCGTGTGTTCAACTCACAGAGTTGAACCTTCCTTTAGACAGAGCAGATTTGAAACCCTCTTTTTGTGGAATTTGCAAGTGGACATTTCAAGCGCATTGGCGCCCACGGTAGAAAAGGAAATATCTTCGTATAAAAACTAGAGAGAATCATTCTCAGAAACCACTTTGTGATGGGTGCGTTCCACTCACAGAGTTTAACCTTTCTTTTCATAGAACAGTTTGGAAACAGTCTGTTTGTAAAGTCTGCAAGTGGATATTTGGACCTCTTTGAGGATTTCGTTGGAAACGGGATTTCTTCATCTAATGCTAGACAGAAGAATTCTCAGTAACTTCTTCGGGTTGCGTGTGTTCAACTCACAGAGTTGAGCCTTCCTTTAGACAGAGCAGATTTGAAACCCTCTTTTTGTGGAATTTGCAAGTGGACATTTCAAGCGCTTTGGGGCCAACGGTAGAAAAGGAAATATCTTCGTAGAGAAACTACAGAGAATCATTCTCAGAAACCGCTTTGTGATGTGTGCGTTCCACTCACAGAGTTTAACCTTTCTTTTCATAGAACAGTTTGGAAACACTCTGTTTGTAAAGTCTGCAAGTGGATATTTGGACCAGAGGATTTCGTTGGAAACGGGATTTCTTCATCTAATGCTAGACAGAAGAATCCTCAGTAACTTCTTTGGGTTGCGTGTGTTCAACTCACAGAGTTGAACCTTCCTTTAGACAGAGCAGATTTGAAACCCTCTTTTTGTGGAATTTGCAAGTGGACATTTCAAGGGCATTGGCGCCCACAGTAGAAAAGGAAATATCTTCGTATAAAAACTAGAGAGAATCATTCTCAGAAACCACTTTGTGATGTGTGCGTTCCACTCACAGAGTTTAACCTTTCTTTTCATAGAACAGTTTGGAAACACTCTGTTTGTAAAGTCTGCAAGTGGATATTTGGACCTCTTTGAGGATTTCGTTGGAAACGGGATTTCTTCATATAACGCTAGACAGAAAAATTCTCAGTAACTTCTTTGGGTTGCGTGTGTTCAACTCACAGAGTTGAACCTTCCTTTTGACAGAGCAGATTAGAAACCCTCTTTTTGTGGAATTTGCAAGTCGACATTTCAAGCGCTTTGGGGCCAACGGTAGAAAAGGAAATATCTTCGTATACAAACTAGAGAGAATCATTCTCAGAAACCGCTTTGTGATGTGTGCGTTCCTCTCACAGAGTTTAACCTTTCTTTTCATAGAACAGTTTGGAAACACTCTGTTTGTAAGGTCTGCAAGTGGATATTTGGACCTCTTTGAGGATTTCGTTGGAAACGGGATTTCTGCATATAACGCTAGACAGAAAAATTCTCAGTAACTTCTTTGGGTTGCGTGTGTTCAACTCACAGAGTTGAACCTTCCTTTTCACAGAGCAGATTAGAAACCCTCTTTTTGTGGAATTTGCAAGTGGACATTTCAAGCGCTTTGGGGCCAACGGTAGAAAAGGAAATATCTTCGTATAAAAACTAGAGAGAATCATTCTCAGAAACCGCTTTGTGATGTGTGCGTTCCTCTCACAGAGTTTAACCTTTCTTTTCATAGAACAGTTTGGAAACACTCTGTTTGTAAAGTCTGCAAGTGGATATTTGGACCTCTTTGAGGATTTCGTTGGAAACGGGATTTCTTCATCTAATGCTAGACAGAAGAATTCTCAGTAACTACTTTGGGTTGCGTGTGTTCAACTCACAGAGTTGAACCTTCCTTTAGACAGAGCAGATTTGAAACCCTCTTTTTGTGGAATTTGCAAGTGGACATTTCAAGCGCTTTGGTGCCCACGGTACAAAAGGAAATATCTCCGTATAAAAACTAGAGAGAATCATTCCCAGAAACCGCTTTGTGATGTGTGCGTTCCACTCACAGAGTTTAGCCTTTCTTTTCATAGAACAGTTTGGAAACACTCTGTTTGTAAAGTCTGCAAGTGGATATTTGGACCTCTTTGAGGATTTCGTTGGAAACGGGATTTTTTCATCTAATGCTAGACAGAAGAATTCTCAGTAACTTCTTTGGGTTGCGTGTGTTCAACTCACAGAGTTGAACCTTCCTTTAGACAGAGGAGATTGGAAACCCTCTTTTTGTGGAATTTGCAAGTGGACATTTCAAGCGCTTTGGGGCCAACGGTAGAAAAGGAAATATCTTCGTATAAAAACTAGAGAGAATCATTCTCAGAAACCACTTTGTGATGTGTGCGTTCCACACACAGAGTTTAACCTTTCTTTTCATAGAACAGTTTGGAAACAGTCTGTTTGTAAAGTCTGCAAGTGGATATTTGGACCTCTTTGAGGATTTCGTTGGAAACGGGATTTCTTCATCTAATGCTAGACAGAAGAATTCTCAGTAACTTCTTCGGGTTGCGTGTGTTCAACTCACAGAGTTGAGCCTTCCTTTAGACAGAGCAGATTTGAAACCCTCTTTTTGTGGAATTTGCAAGTGGACATTTCAAGCGCTTTGGGGCCAACGGTAGAAAAGGAAATATCTTCGTAGAGAAACTACAGAGAATCATTCTCAGAAACCGCTTTGTGATGTGTGCGTTCCACTCACAGAGTTTAACCTTTCTTTTCATAGAACAGTTTGGAAACACTCTGTTTGTAAAGTCTGCAAGTGGATATTTGGACCAGAGGATTTCGTTGGAAACGGGATTTCTTCATCTGATGCTAGACAGAAGAATCCTCAGTAACTTCTTTGGGTTGCGTGTGTTCAGCTCACAGAGTTGAACCTTCCTTTAGACAGAGCAGATTTGAAACCCTCTTTTTGTGGAATTTGCAAGTGGACATTTCAAGGGCATTGGCGCCCACAGTAGAAAAGGAAATATCTTCGTATAAAAACTAGAGAGAATCATTCTCAGAAACCACTTTGTGATGTGTGCGTTCCACTCACAGAGTTTAACCTTTCTTTTCATAGAACAGTTTGGAAACACTCTGTTGGTAAAGTCTGCAAGTGGATATTTGGACCTCTTTGAGGATTTCGTTGGAAACGGGATTTCTGCATATAACGCTAGACAGAAAAATTCTCAGTAACTTCTTTGGGTTGCGTGTGTTCAACTCACAGAGTTGAACCTTCCTTTTGACAGAGCAGATTAGAAACCCTCTTTTTGTGGAATTTGCAAGTCGACATTTCAAGCGCTTTGGGGCCAACGGTAGAAAAGGAAATATCTTCGTATACAAACTAGAGAGAATCATTCTCAGAAACCGCTTTGTGATGTGTGCGTTCCTCTCACAGAGTTTAACCTTTCTTTTCATAGAACAGTTTGGAAACACTCTGTTTGTAAGGTCTGCAAGTGGATATTTGGACCTCTTTGAGGATTTCGTTGGAAACGGGATTTCTGCATATAACGCTAGACAGAAAAATTCTCAGTAACTTCTTTGGGTTGCGTGTGTTCAACTCACAGAGTTGAACCTTCCTTTTCACAGAGCAGATTAGAAACCCTCTTTTTGTGGAATTTGCAAGTGGACATTTCAAGCGCTTTGGGGCCAACGGTAGAAAAGGAAATATCTTCGTATAAAAACTAGAGAGAATCATTCTCAGAAACCGCTTTGTGATGTGTGCGTTCCTCTCACAGAGTTTAACCTTTCTTTTCATAGAACAGTTTGGAAACACTCTGTTTGTAAAGTCTGCAAGTGGATATTTGGACCTCTCTGAGGATTTCGTTGGAAACGGGATTTCTTCATCTAATGCTAGACAGAAGAATTCTCAGTAACTACTTTGGGTTGCGTGTGTTCAACTCACAGAGTTGAACCTTCCTTTAGACAGAGCAGATTTGAAACCCTCTTTTTGTGGAATTTGCAAGTGGACATTTCAAGCGCATTGGCGCCCACGGTAGAAAAGGAAATATCTTCGTATAAAAACTAGAGAGAATCATTCTCAGAAACCACTTTGTGATGGGTGCGTTCCACTCACAGAGTTTAACCTTTCTTTTCATAGAACAGTTTGGAAACAGTCTGTTTGTAAAGTCTGCAAGTGGATATTTGGACCTCTTTGAGGATTTCGTTGGAAACGGGATTTCTTCATCTAATGCTAGACAGAAGAATTCTCAGTAACTTCTTCGGGTTGCGTGTGTTCAACTCACAGAGTTGAGCCTTCCTTTAGACAGAGCAGATTTGAAACCCTCTTTTTGTGGAATTTGCAAGTGGACATTTCAAGCGCTTTGGGGCCAACGGTAGAAAAGGAAATATCTTCGTAGAGAAACTACAGAGAATCATTCTCAGAAACCGCTTTGTGATGTGTGCGTTCCACTCACAGAGTTTAACCTTTCTTTTCATAGAACAGTTTGGAAACACTCTGTTTGTAAAGTCTGCAAGTGGATATTTGGACCAGAGGATTTCGTTGGAAACGGGATTTCTTCATCTAATGCTAGACAGAAGAATCCTCAGTAACTTCTTTGGGTTGCGTGTGTTCAACTCACAGAGTTGAACCTTCCTTTAGACAGAGCAGATTTGAAACCCTCTTTTTGTGGAATTTGCAAGTGGACATTTCAAGGGCATTGGCGCCCACAGTAGAAAAGGAAATATCTTCGTATAAAAACTAGAGAGAATCATTCTCAGAAACCACTTTGTGATGTGTCCGTTCCACTCACAGAGTTTAACCTTTCTTTTCATAGAACAGTTTGGAAACACTCTGTTGGTAAAGTCTGCAAGTGGATATTTGGACCTCTTTGAGGATTTCGTTGGAAACGAGATTTCTGCATATAACGCTAGACAGAAAAATTCTCAGTAACTTCTTTGGGTTGCGTGTGTTCAACTCACAGAGTTGAACCTTCCTTTTGACAGAGCAGATTAGAAACCCTCTTTTTGTGGAATTTGCAAGTCGACATTTCAAGCGCTTTGGGGCCAACGGTAGAAAAGGAAATATCTTCGTATACAAACTAGAGAGAATCATTCTCAGAAACCGCTTTGTGATGTGTGCGTTCCTCTCACAGAGTTTAACCTTTCTTTTCATAGAACAGTTTGGAAACACTCTGTTTGTAAGGTCTGCAAGTGGATATTTGGACCTCTTTGAGGATTTCGTTGGAAACGGGATTTCTGCATATAACGCTAGACAGAAAAATTCTCAGTAACTTCTTTGGGTTGCGTGTGTTCAACTCACAGAGTTGAACCTTCCTTTTCACAGAGCAGATTAGAAACCCTCTTTTTGTGGAATTTGCAAGTGGACATTTCAAGCGCTTTGGGGCCAACGGTAGAAAAGGAAATATCTTCGTATAAAAACTAGAGAGAATCATTCTCAGAAACCGCTTTGTGATGTGTGCGTTCCTCTCACAGAGTTTAACCTTTCTTTTCATAGAACAGTTTGGAAACACTCTGTTTGTAAAGTCTGCAAGTGGATATTTGGACCTCTTTGAGGATTTCGTTGGAAACGGGATTTCTTCATCTAATGCTAGACAGAAGAATTCTCAGTAACTTCTCTGGGCTGCGTGAGTTCAACTCACAGAGTTGAGCCTTCCTTTAGACAGAGCAGATTTGAAACCCTCTTTTTGTGGAATTTGCAAGTGGACATTTCCAGCGCTTTGGGGCCAACGGTAGAAAAGGAAATATCTTCGTATAAAAACTAGAGAGAATCATTCTCAGAAACTGCTTTGTGATGTGTGCGTTCCACTCACAGAGTGTAACCTTTCTTTTCATAGAACAGTTTGGAAACACTCTGTTTGTAAAGTCTGCAAGTGGATATTTGGACCTCTTTGAGGATTTCGTTGGAAACGGGATTTCTTCATCTAATGCTAGACAGAAGAATTCTCAGTAACTTCTTTGGGTTGCGTGTGTTCAACTCACAGAGTTGAACCTTCCTTTAGACAGAGCAGATTTGAAACCCTCTTTTTGTGGAATTTGCAAGTGGACATTTCAAGCGCATTGGCGCCCACGGTAGAAAAGGAAATATCTTCGTATAAAAACTAGAGAGAGTCATTCTCAGAAACCGCTTTGTGATGTGTGCGTTCCACTCACAGAGTTTAACCTTTCTTTTCATAGAACAGTTTGGAAACACTCTGTTTGTAAAGTCTGCAAGTGGATATTTGGACCAGAGGATTTCGTTGGAAACGGGATTTCTTCATCTGATGCTAGACAGAAGAATCCTCAGTAACTTCTTTGGGTTGCGTGTGTTCAGCTCACAGAGTTGAACCTTCCTTTAGACAGAGCAGATTTGAAACCCTCTTTTTGTGGAATTTGCAAGTGGACATTTCAAGGGCATTGGCGCCCACAGTAGAAAAGGAAATATCTTCGTATAAAAACTAGAGAGAATCATTCTCAGAAACCACTTTGTGATGTGTGCGTTCCACTCACAGAGTTTAACCTTTCTTTTCATAGAACAGTTTGGAAACACTCTGTTGGTAAAGTCTGCAAGTGGATATTTGGACCTCTTTGAGGATTTCGTTGGAAACGGGATTTCTGCATATAACGCTAGACAGAAAAATTCTCAGTAACTTCTTTGGGTTGCGTGTGTTCAACTCACAGAGTTGAACCTTCCTTTTGACAGAGCAGATTAGAAACCCTCTTTTTGTGGAATTTGCAAGTCGACATTTCAAGCGCTTTGGGGCCAACGGTAGAAAAGGAAATATCTTCGTATACAAACTAGAGAGAATCATTCTCAGAAACCGCTTTGTGATGTGTGCGTTCCTCTCACAGAGTTTAACCTTTCTTTTCATAGAACAGTTTGGAAACACTCTGTTTGTAAGGTCTGCAAGTGGATATTTGGACCTCTTTGAGGATTTCGTTGGAAACGGGATTTCTGCATATAACGCTAGACAGAAAAATTCTCAGTAACTTCTTTGGGTTGCGTGTGTTCAACTCACAGAGTTGAACCTTCCTTTTCACAGAGCAGATTAGAAACCCTCTTTTTGTGGAATTTGCAAGTCGACATTTCAAGCGCTTTGGGGCCAACGGTAGAAAAGGAAATATCTTCGTATACAAACTAGAGAGAATCATTCTCAGAAACCGCTTTGTGATGTGTGCGTTCCTCTCACAGAGTTTAACCTTTCTTTTCATAGAACAGTTTGGAAACACTCTGTTTGTAAAGTCTGCAAGTGGATATTTGGACCTCTCTGAGGATTTCGTTGGAAACGGGATTTCTTCATCTAATGCTAGACAGAAGAATTCTCAGTAACTACTTTGGGTTGCGTGTGTTCAACTCACAGAGTTGAACCTTCCTTTAGACAGAGCAGATTTGAAACCCTCTTTTTGTGGAATTTGCAAGTGGACATTTCAAGCGCATTGGCGCCCACGGTAGAAAAGGAAATATCTTCGTATAAAAACTAGAGAGAATCATTCTCAGAAACCACTTTGTGATGGGTGCGTTCCACTCACAGAGTTTAACCTTTCTTTTCATAGAACAGTTTGGAAACAGTCTGTTTGTAAAGTCTGCAAGTGGATATTTGGACCTCTTTGAGGATTTCGTTGGAAACGGGATTTCTTCATCTAATGCTAGACAGAAGAATTCTCAGTAACTTCTTCGGGTTGCGTGTGTTCAACTCACAGAGTTGAGCCTTCCTTTAGACAGAGCAGATTTGAAACCCTCTTTTTGTGGAATTTGCAAGTGGACATTTCAAGCGCTTTGGGGCCAACGGTAGAAAAGGAAATATCTTCGTAGAGAAACTACAGAGAATCATTCTCAGAAACCGCTTTGTGATGTGTGCGTTCCACTCACAGAGTTTAACCTTTCTTTTCATAGAACAGTTTGGAAACACTCTGTTTGTAAAGTCTGCAAGTGGATATTTGGACCAGAGGATTTCGTTGGAAACGGGATTTCTTCATCTAATGCTAGACAGAAGAATCCTCAGTAACTTCTTTGGGTTGCGTGTGTTCAACTCACAGAGTTGAACCTTCCTTTAGACAGAGCAGATTTGAAACCCTCTTTTTGTGGAATTTGCAAGTGGACATTTCAAGGGCATTGGCGCCCACAGTAGAAAAGGAAATATCTTCGTATAAAAACTAGAGAGAATCATTCTCAGAAACCACTTTGTGATGTGTCCGTTCCACTCACAGAGTTTAACCTTTCTTTTCATAGAACAGTTTGGAAACACTCTGTTGGTAAAGTCTGCAAGTGGATATTTGGACCTCTTTGAGGATTTCGTTGGAAACGAGATTTCTGCATATAACGCTAGACAGAAAAATTCTCAGTAACTTCTTTGGGTTGCGTGTGTTCAACTCACAGAGTTGAACCTTCCTTTTGACAGAGCAGATTAGAAACCCTCTTTTTGTGGAATTTGCAAGTCGACATTTCAAGCGCTTTGGGGCCAACGGTAGAAAAGGAAATATCTTCGTATACAAACTAGAGAGAATCATTCTCAGAAACCGCTTTGTGATGTGTGCGTTCCTCTCACAGAGTTTAACCTTTCTTTTCATAGAACAGTTTGGAAACACTCTGTTTGTAAGGTCTGCAAGTGGATATTTGGACCTCTTTGAGGATTTCGTTGGAAACGGGATTTCTGCATATAACGCTAGACAGAAAAATTCTCAGTAACTTCTTTGGGTTGCGTGTGTTCAACTCACAGAGTTGAACCTTCCTTTTCACAGAGCAGATTAGAAACCCTCTTTTTGTGGAATTTGCAAGTGGACATTTCAAGCGCTTTGGGGCCAACGGTAGAAAAGGAAATATCTTCGTATAAAAACTAGAGAGAATCATTCTCAGAAACCGCTTTGTGATGTGTGCGTTCCTCTCACAGAGTTTAACCTTTCTTTTCATAGAACAGTTTGGAAACACTCTGTTTGTAAAGTCTGCAAGTGGATATTTGGACCTCTTTGAGGATTTCGTTGGAAACGGGATTTCTTCATCTAATGCTAGACAGAAGAATTCTCAGTAACTTCTCTGGGCTGCGTGAGTTCAACTCACAGAGTTGAGCCTTCCTTTAGACAGAGCAGATTTGAAACCCTCTTTTTGTGGAATTTGCAAGTGGACATTTCCAGCGCTTTGGGGCCAACGGTAGAAAAGGAAATATCTTCGTATAAAAACTAGAGAGAATCATTCTCAGAAACTGCTTTGTGATGTGTGCGTTCCACTCACAGAGTGTAACCTTTCTTTTCATAGAACAGTTTGGAAACACTCTGTTTGTAAAGTCTGCAAGTGGATATTTGGACCTCTTTGAGGATTTCGTTGGAAACGGGATTTCTTCATCTAATGCTAGACAGAAGAATTCTCAGTAACTTCTTTGGGTTGCGTGTGTTCAACTCACAGAGTTGAACCTTCCTTTAGACAGAGCAGATTTGAAACCCTCTTTTTGTGGAATTTGCAAGTGGACATTTCAAGCGCATTGGCGCCCACGGTAGAAAAGGAAATATCTTCGTATAAAAACTAGAGAGAGTCATTCTCAGAAACCGCTTTGTGATGTGTGCGTTCCACTCACAGAGTTTAACCTTTCTTTTCATAGAACAGTTTGGAAACACTCTGTTTGTAAAGTCTGCAAGTGGATATTTGGACCAGAGGATTTCGTTGGAAACGGGATTTCTTCATCTGATGCTAGACAGAAGAATCCTCAGTAACTTCTTTGGGTTGCGTGTGTTCAGCTCACAGAGTTGAACCTTCCTTTAGACAGAGCAGATTTGAAACCCTCTTTTTGTGGAATTTGCAAGTGGACATTTCAAGGGCATTGGCGCCCACAGTAGAAAAGGAAATATCTTCGTATAAAAACTAGAGAGAATCATTCTCAGAAACCACTTTGTGATGTGTGCGTTCCACTCACAGAGTTTAACCTTTCTTTTCATAGAACAGTTTGGAAACACTCTGTTGGTAAAGTCTGCAAGTGGATATTTGGACCTCTTTGAGGATTTCGTTGGAAACGGGATTTCTGCATATAACGCTAGACAGAAAAATTCTCAGTAACTTCTTTGGGTTGCGTGTGTTCAACTCACAGAGTTGAACCTTCCTTTTGACAGAGCAGATTAGAAACCGTCTTTTTGTGGAATTTGCAAGTCGACATTTCAAGCGCTTTGGGGCCAACGGTAGAAAAGGAAATATCTTCGTATACAAACTAGAGAGAATCATTCTCAGAAACCGCTTTGTGATGTGTGCGTTCCTCTCACAGAGTTTAACCTTTCTTTTCATAGAACAGTTTGGAAACACTCTGTTTGTAAGGTCTGCAAGTGGATATTTGGACCTCTTTGAGGATTTCGTTGGAAACGGGATTTCTGCATATAACGCTAGACAGAAAAATTCTCAGTAACTTCTTTGGGTTGCGTGTGTTCAACTCACAGAGTTGAACCTTCCTTTTCACAGAGCAGATTAGAAACCCTCTTTTTGTGGAATTTGCAAGTGGACATTTCAAGCGCTTTGGGGCCAACGGTAGAAAAGGAAATATCTTCGTATAAAAACTAGAGAGAATCATTCTCAGAAACCGCTTTGTGATGTGTGCGTTCCTCTCACAGAGTTTAACCTTTCTTTTCATAGAACAGTTTGGAAACACTCTGTTTGTAAAGTCTGCAAGTGGATATTTGGACCTCTCTGAGGATTTCGTTGGAAACGGGATTTCTTCATCTAATGCTAGACAGAAGAATTCTCAGTAACTACTTTGGGTTGCGTGTGTTCAACTCACAGAGTTGAACCTTCCTTTA
Source organism: Gorilla gorilla gorilla (assembly GCF_029281585.2). NCBI lineage: Eukaryota > Metazoa > Chordata > Mammalia > Primates > Hominidae > Gorilla > Gorilla gorilla. The sequence continues at coordinate 77,268,246 of NC_073231.2, read as the reverse complement.
GACAGAGCAGATTTGAAACCCTCTTTTTGTGGAATTTGCAAGTGGACATTTCAAGCGCATTGGCGCCCACGGTAGAAAAGGAAATATCTTCGTATAAAAACTAGAGAGAATCATTCTCAGAAACCACTTTGTGATGGGTGCGTTCCACTCACAGAGTTTAACCTTTCTTTTCATAGAACAGTTTGGAAACAGTCTGTTTGTAAAGTCTGCAAGTGGATATTTGGACCTCTTTGAGGATTTCGTTGGAAACGGGATTTCTTCATCTAATGCTAGACAGAAGAATCCTCAGTAACTTCTTTGGGTTGCGTGTGTTCAACTCACAGAGTTGAACCTTCCTTTAGACAGAGCAGATTTGAAACCCTCTTTTTGTGGAATTTGCAAGTGGACATTTCAAGGGCATTGGCGCCCACAGTAGAAAAGGAAATATCTTCGTATAAAAACTAGAGAGAATCATTCTCAGAAACCACTTTGTGATGTGTGCGTTCCACTCACAGAGTTTAACCTTTCTTTTCATAGAACAGTTTGGAAACACTCTGTTGGTAAAGTCTGCAAGTGGATATTTGGACCTCTTTGAGGATTTCGTTGGAAACGAGATTTCTGCATATAACGCTAGACAGAAAAATTCTCAGTAACTTCTTTGGGTTGCGTGTGTTCAACTCACAGAGTTGAACCTTCCTTTTGACAGAGCAGATTAGAAACCCTCTTTTTGTGGAATTTGCAAGTCGACATTTCAAGCGCTTTGGGGCCAACGGTAGAAAAGGAAATATCTTCGTATACAAACTAGAGAGAATCATTCTCAGAAACCGCTTTGTGATGTGTGCGTTCCTCTCACAGAGTTTAACCTTTCTTTTCATAGAACAGTTTGGAAACACTCTGTTTGTAAGGTCTGCAAGTGGATATTTGGACCTCTTTGAGGATTTCGTTGGAAACGGGATTTTTTCATCTAATGCTAGACAGAAGCATTCTCAGTAACTTCTTTGGGTTGCGTGTGTTCAACTCACAGAGTTGAACCTTCCTTTAGACAGAGGAGATTGGAAACCCTCTTTTTGTGGAATTTGCAAGTGGACATTTCAAGCGCTTTGGGGCCAACGGTAGAAAAGGAAATATCTTCGTATAAAAACTAGAGAGAATCATTCTCAGAAACCACTTTGTGATGTGTGTGTTCCACTCACAGAGTTTAACCTTTCTTTTCATAGAACAGTTTGGAAACAGTCTGTTTGTAAAGTCTGCAAGTGGATATTTGGACCTCTTTGAGGATTTCGTTGGAAACGGGATTTCTTCATCTAATGCTAGACAGAAGAATTCTCAGTAACTTCTTTGGGTTGCGTGTGTTCAACTCACAGAGTTGAGCCTTCCTTTAGACAGAGCAGATTTGAAACCCTCTTTTTGTGGAATTTGCAAGTGGACATTTCAAGCGCTTTGGGGCCCACGGTACAAAAGGAAATATCTTCGTATAAAAACTAGAGAGAATCATTCTCAGAAACCGCTTTGTGATGTCTGTGTTCCACTCACAGAGTGTAACCTTTCTTTTCAAAGAACAGTTTGGAAACACTCTGTTTGTAAAGTCTGCAAGTGGATATTTGGACCTCTTTGAGGATTTCGTTGGAAACGGGATTTCTTCATCTAATGCTAGACAGAAGAATTCTCAGTAACTTCTTTGGGTTGCGTGTGTTCAACTCACAGAGTTGAACCTTCCTTTAGACAGAGCAGATTTGAAACCCTCTTTTTGTGGAATTTGCAAGTGGACATTTCAAGCGCATTGGCGCCCACGGTAGAAAAGGAAATATCTTCGTATAAAAACTAGAGAGAATCATTCTCAGAAACCACTTTGTGATGGGTGCGTTCCACTCACAGAGTTTAACCTTTCTTTTCATAGAACAGTTTGGAAACAGTCTGTTTGTAAAGTCTGCAAGTGGATATTTGGACCTCTTTGAGGATTTCGTTGGAAACGGGATTTCTTCATCTAATGCTAGACAGAAGAATTCTCAGTAACTTCTTCGGGTTGCGTGTGTTCAACTCACAGAGTTGAGCCTTCCTTTAGACAGAGCAGATTTGAAACCCTCTTTTTGTGGAATTTGCAAGTGGACATTTCAAGCGCTTTGGGGCCAACGGTAGAAAAGGAAATATCTCCGTAGAGAAACTACAGAGAATCATTCTCAGAAACCGCTTTGTGATGTGTGCGTTCCACTCACAGAGTTTAACCTTTCTTTTCATAGAACAGTTTGGAAACACTCTGTTTGTAAGGTCTGCAAGTGGATATTTGGACCTCTTTGAGGATTTCGTTGGAAACGGGATTTCTGCATATAACGCTAGACAGAAAAATTCTCAGTAACTTCTTTGGGTTGCGTGTGTTCAACTCACAGAGTTGAACCTTCCTTTTCACAGAGCAGATTAGAAACCCTCTTTTTGTGGAATTTGCAAGTGGACATTTCAAGCGCTTTGGGGCCAACGGTAGAAAAGGAAATATCTTCGTATAAAAACTAGAGAGAATCATTCTCAGAAACCGCTTTGTGATGTGTGCGTTCCTCTCACAGAGTTTAACCTTTCTTTTCATAGAACAGTTTGGAAACACTCTGTTTGTAAAGTCTGCAAGTGGATATTTGGACCTCTTTGAGGATTTCGTTGGAAACGGGATTTCTTCATCTAATGCTAGACAGAAGAATTCTCAGTAACTTCTCTGGGCTGCGTGAGTTCAACTCACAGAGTTGAGCCTTCCTTTAGACAGAGCAGATTTGAAACCCTCTTTTTGTGGAATTTGCAAGTGGACATTTCCAGCGCTTTGGGGCCAACGGTAGAAAAGGAAATATCTTCGTATAAAAACTAGAGAGAATCATTCTCAGAAACTGCTTTGTGATGTGTGCGTTCCACTCACAGAGTGTAACCTTTCTTTTCATAGAACAGTTTGGAAACACTCTGTTTGTAAAGTCTGCAAGTGGATATTTGGACCTCTTTGAGGATTTCGTTGGAAACGGGATTTCTTCATCTAATGCTAGACAGAAGAATTCTCAGTAACTTCTTTGGGTTGCGTGTGTTCAACTCACAGAGTTGAACCTTCCTTTAGACAGAGCAGATTTGAAACCCTCTTTTTGTGGAATTTGCAAGTGGACATTTCAAGCGCATTGGCGCCCACGGTAGAAAAGGAAATATCTTCGTATAAAAACTAGAGAGAGTCATTCTCAGAAACCGCTTTGTGATGTGTGCGTTCCACTCACAGAGTTTAACCTTTCTTTTCATAGAACAGTTTGGAAACACTCTGTTTGTAAAGTCTGCAAGTGGATATTTGGACCAGAGGATTTCGTTGGAAACGGGATTTCTTCATCTGATGCTAGACAGAAGAATCCTCAGTAACTTCTTTGGGTTGCGTGTGTTCAGCTCACAGAGTTGAACCTTCCTTTAGACAGAGCAGATTTGAAACCCTCTTTTTGTGGAATTTGCAAGTGGACATTTCAAGGGCATTGGCGCCCACAGTAGAAAAGGAAATATCTTCGTATAAAAACTAGAGAGAATCATTCTCAGAAACCACTTTGTGATGTGTGCGTTCCACTCACAGAGTTTAACCTTTCTTTTCATAGAACAGTTTGGAAACACTCTGTTGGTAAAGTCTGCAAGTGGATATTTGGACCTCTTTGAGGATTTCGTTGGAAACGGGATTTCTGCATATAACGCTAGACAGAAAAATTCTCAGTAACTTCTTTGGGTTGCGTGTGTTCAACTCACAGAGTTGAACCTTCCTTTTGACAGAGCAGATTAGAAACCCTCTTTTTGTGGAATTTGCAAGTCGACATTTCAAGCGCTTTGGGGCCAACGGTAGAAAAGGAAATATCTTCGTATACAAACTAGAGAGAATCATTCTCAGAAACCGCTTTGTGATGTGTGCGTTCCTCTCACAGAGTTTAACCTTTCTTTTCATAGAACAGTTTGGAAACACTCTGTTTGTAAGGTCTGCAAGTGGATATTTGGACCTCTTTGAGGATTTCGTTGGAAACGGGATTTCTGCATATAACGCTAGACAGAAAAATTCTCAGTAACTTCTTTGGGTTGCGTGTGTTCAACTCACAGAGTTGAACCTTCCTTTTCACAGAGCAGATTAGAAACCCTCTTTTTGTGGAATTTGCAAGTGGACATTTCAAGCGCTTTGGGGCCAACGGTAGAAAAGGAAATATCTTCGTATAAAAACTAGAGAGAATCATTCTCAGAAACCGCTTTGTGATGTGTGCGTTCCTCTCACAGAGTTTAACCTTTCTTTTCATAGAACAGTTTGGAAACACTCTGTTTGTAAAGTCTGCAAGTGGATATTTGGACCTCTCTGAGGATTTCGTTGGAAACGGGATTTCTTCATCTAATGCTAGACAGAAGAATTCTCAGTAACTACTTTGGGTTGCGTGTGTTCAACTCACAGAGTTGAACCTTCCTTTAGACAGAGCAGATTTGAAACCCTCTTTTTGTGGAATTTGCAAGTGGACATTTCAAGCGCATTGGCGCCCACGGTAGAAAAGGAAATATCTTCGTATAAAAACTAGAGAGAATCATTCTCAGAAACCACTTTGTGATGGGTGCGTTCCACTCACAGAGTTTAACCTTTCTTTTCATAGAACAGTTTGGAAACAGTCTGTTTGTAAAGTCTGCAAGTGGATATTTGGACCTCTTTGAGGATTTCGTTGGAAACGGGATTTCTTCATCTAATGCTAGACAGAAGAATCCTCAGTAACTTCTTTGGGTTGCGTGTGTTCAACTCACAGAGTTGAACCTTCCTTTAGACAGAGCAGATTTGAAACCCTCTTTTTGTGGAATTTGCAAGTGGACATTTCAAGGGCATTGGCGCCCACAGTAGAAAAGGAAATATCTTCGTATAAAAACTAGAGAGAATCATTCTCAGAAACCACTTTGTGATGTGTGCGTTCCACTCACAGAGTTTAACCTTTCTTTTCATAGAACAGTTTGGAAACACTCTGTTGGTAAAGTCTGCAAGTGGATATTTGGACCTCTTTGAGGATTTCGTTGGAAACGAGATTTCTGCATATAACGCTAGACAGAAAAATTCTCAGTAACTTCTTTGGGTTGCGTGTGTTCAACTCACAGAGTTGAACCTTCCTTTTGACAGAGCAGATTAGAAACCCTCTTTTTGTGGAATTTGCAAGTCGACATTTCAAGCGCTTTGGGGCCAACGGTAGAAAAGGAAATATCTTCGTATACAAACTAGAGAGAATCATTCTCAGAAACCGCTTTGTGATGTGTGCGTTCCTCTCACAGAGTTTAACCTTTCTTTTCATAGAACAGTTTGGAAACACTCTGTTTGTAAGGTCTGCAAGTGGATATTTGGACCTCTTTGAGGATTTCGTTGGAAACGGGATTTTTTCATCTAATGCTAGACAGAAGCATTCTCAGTAACTTCTTTGGGTTGCGTGTGTTCAACTCACAGAGTTGAACCTTCCTTTAGACAGAGGAGATTGGAAACCCTCTTTTTGTGGAATTTGCAAGTGGACATTTCAAGCGCTTTGGGGCCAACGGTAGAAAAGGAAATATCTTCGTATAAAAACTAGAGAGAATCATTCTCAGAAACCACTTTGTGATGTGTGTGTTCCACTCACAGAGTTTAACCTTTCTTTTCATAGAACAGTTTGGAAACAGTCTGTTTGTAAAGTCTGCAAGTGGATATTTGGACCTCTTTGAGGATTTCGTTGGAAACGGGATTTCTTCATCTAATGCTAGACAGAAGAATTCTCAGTAACTTCTTTGGGTTGCGTGTGTTCAACTCACAGAGTTGAGCCTTCCTTTAGACAGAGCAGATTTGAAACCCTCTTTTTGTGGAATTTGCAAGTGGACATTTCAAGCGCTTTGGGGCCCACGGTACAAAAGGAAATATCTTCGTATAAAAACTAGAGAGAATCATTCTCAGAAACCGCTTTGTGATGTCTGTGTTCCACTCACAGAGTGTAACCTTTCTTTTCAAAGAACAGTTTGGAAACACTCTGTTTGTAAAGTCTGCAAGTGGATATTTGGACCTCTTTGAGGATTTCGTTGGAAACGGGATTTCTTCATCTAATGCTAGACAGAAGAATTCTCAGTAACTTCTTTGGGTTGCGTGTGTTCAACTCACAGAGTTGAACCTTCCTTTAGACAGAGCAGATTTGAAACCCTCTTTTTGTGGAATTTGCAAGTGGACATTTCAAGCGCATTGGCGCCCACGGTAGAAAAGGAAATATCTTCGTATAAAAACTAGAGAGAATCATTCTCAGAAACCACTTTGTGATGGGTGCGTTCCACTCACAGAGTTTAACCTTTCTTTTCATAGAACAGTTTGGAAACAGTCTGTTTGTAAAGTCTGCAAGTGGATATTTGGACCTCTTTGAGGATTTCGTTGGAAACGGGATTTCTTCATCTAATGCTAGACAGAAGAATTCTCAGTAACTTCTTCGGGTTGCGTGTGTTCAACTCACAGAGTTGAGCCTTCCTTTAGACAGAGCAGATTTGAAACCCTCTTTTTGTGGAATTTGCAAGTGGACATTTCAAGCGCTTTGGGGCCAACGGTAGAAAAGGAAATATCTCCGTAGAGAAACTACAGAGAATCATTCTCAGAAACCGCTTTGTGATGTGTGCGTTCCACTCACAGAGTTTAACCTTTCTTTTCATAGAACAGTTTGGAAACACTCTGTTTGTAAAGTCTGCAAGTGGATATTTGGACCAGAGGATTTCGTTGGAAACGGGATTTCTTCATCTAATGCTAGACAGAAGAATCCTCAGTAACTTCTTTGGGTTGCGTGTGTTCAACTCACAGAGTTGAACCTTCCTTTAGACAGAGCAGATTTGAAACCCTCTTTTTGTGGAATTTGCAAGTGGACATTTCAAGGGCATTGGCGCCCACAGTAGAAAAGGAAATATCTTCGTATAAAAACTAGAGAGAATCATTCTCAGAAACCACTTTGTGATGTGTGCGTTCCACTCACAGAGTTTAACCTTTCTTTTCATAGAACAGTTTGGAAACACTCTGTTGGTAAAGTCTGCAAGTGGATATTTGGACCTCTTTGAGGATTTCGTTGGAAACGGGATTTCTGCATATAACGCTAGACAGAAAAATTCTCAGTAACTTCTTTGGGTTGCGTGTGTTCAACTCACAGAGTTGAACCTTCCTTTTGACAGAGCAGATTTGAAACCCTCTTTTTGTGGAATTTGCAAGTCGACATTTCAAGCGCTTTGGGGCCAACGGTAGAAAAGGAAATATCTTCGTATACAAACTAGAGAGAATCATTCTCAGAAACCGCTTTGTGATGTGTGCGTTCCTCTCACAGAGTTTAACCTTTCTTTTCATAGAACAGTTTGGAAACACTCTGTTTGTAAGGTCTGCAAGTGGATATTTGGACCTCTTTGAGGATTTCGTTGGAAACGGGATTTCTGCATATAACGCTAGACAGAAAAATTCTCAGTAACTTCTTTGGGTTGCGTGTGTTCAACTCACAGAGTTGAACCTTCCTTTTCACAGAGCAGATTAGAAACCCTCTTTTTGTGGAATTTGCAAGTGGACATTTCAAGCGCTTTGGGGCCAACGGTAGAAAAGGAAATATCTTCGTATAAAAACTAGAGAGAATCATTCTCAGAAACCGCTTTGTGATGTGTGCGTTCCTCTCACGGAGTTTAACCTTTCTTTTCATAGAACAGTTTGGAAACACTCTGTTTGTAAAGTCTGCAAGTGGATATTTGGACCTCTTTGAGGATTTCGTTGGAAACGGGATTTCTTCATCTAATGCTAGACAGAAGAATTCTCAGTAACTTCTCTGGGCTGCGTGTGTTCAACTCACAGAGTTGAGCCTTCCTTTAGACAGAGCAGATTTGAAACCCTCTTTTTGTGGAATTTGCAAGTGGACATTTCAAGCGCATTGGCGCCCACGGTAGAAAAGGAAATATCTTCGTATAAAAACTAGAGAGAATCATTCTCAGAAACCACTTTGTGATGGGTGCGTTCCACTCACAGAGTTTAACCTTTCTTTTCATAGAACAGTTTGGAAACAGTCTGTTTGTAAAGTCTGCAAGTGGATATTTGGACCTCTTTGAGGATTTCGTTGGAAACGGGATTTCTTCATCTAATGCTAGACAGAAGAATTCTCAGTAACTTCTTCGGGTTGCGTGTGTTCAACTCACAGAGTTGAGCCTTCCTTTAGACAGAGCAGATTTGAAACCCTCTTTTTGTGGAATTTGCAAGTGGACATTTCAAGCGCTTTGGGGCCAACGGTAGAAAAGGAAATATCTTCGTAGAGAAACTACAGAGAATCATTCTCAGAAACCGCTTTGTGATGTGTGCGTTCCACTCACAGAGTTTAACCTTTCTTTTCATAGAACAGTTTGGAAACACTCTGTTTGTAAAGTCTGCAAGTGGATATTTGGACCAGAGGATTTCGTTGGAAACGGGATTTCTTCATCTGATGCTAGACAGAAGAATCCTCAGTAACTTCTTTGGGTTGCGTGTGTTCAACTCACAGAGTTGAACCTTCCTTTAGACAGAGCAGATTTGAAACCCTCTTTTTGTGGAATTTGCAAGTGGACATTTCAAGGGCATTGGCGCCCACAGTAGAAAAGGAAATATCTTCGTATAAAAACTAGAGAGAATCATTCTCAGAAACCACTTTGTGATGTGTGCGTTCCACTCACAGAGTTTAACCTTTCTTTTCATAGAACAGTTTGGAAACACTCTGTTGGTAAAGTCTGCAAGTGGATATTTGGACCTCTTTGAGGATTTCGTTGGAAACGGGATTTCTGCATATAACGCTAGACAGAAAAATTCTCAGTAACTTCTTTGGGTTGCGTGTGTTCAACTCACAGAGTTGAACCTTCCTTTTGACAGAGCAGATTAGAAACCCTCTTTTTGTGGAATTTGCAAGTCGACATTTCAAGCGCTTTGGGGCCAACGGTAGAAAAGGAAATATCTTCGTATACAAACTAGAGAGAATCATTCTCAGAAACCGCTTTGTGATGTGTGCGTTCCTCTCACAGAGTTTAACCTTTCTTTTCATAGAACAGTTTGGAAACACTCTGTTTGTAAGGTCTGCAAGTGGATATTTGGACCTCTTTGAGGATTTCGTTGGAAACGGGATTTCTGCATATAACGCTAGACAGAAAAATTCTCAGTAACTTCTTTGGGTTGCGTGTGTTCAACTCACAGAGTTGAACCTTCCTTTTCACAGAGCAGATTAGAAACCCTCTTTTTGTGGAATTTGCAAGTGGACATTTCAAGCGCTTTGGGGCCAACGGTAGAAAAGGAAATATCTTCGTATAAAAACTAGAGAGAATCATTCTCAGAAACCGCTTTGTGATGTGTGCGTTCCTCTCACAGAGTTTAACCTTTCTTTTCATAGAACAGTTTGGAAACACTCTGTTTGTAAAGTCTGCAAGTGGATATTTGGACCTCTTTGAGGATTTCGTTGGAAACGGGATTTCTTCATCTAATGCTAGACAGAAGAATTCTCAGTAACTTCTTTGGGTTGCGTGTGTTCAACTCACAGAGTTGAGCCTTCCTTTAGACAGAGCAGATTTGAAACCCTCTTTTTGTGGAATTTGCAAGTGGACATTTCAAGCGCTTTGGGGCCCACGGTACAAAAGGAAATATCTTCGTATAAAAACTAGAGAGAATCATTCTCAGAAACCACTTTGTGATGGGTGCGTTCCACTCACAGAGTTTAACCTTTCTTTTCATAGAACAGTTTGGAAACAGTCTGTTTGTAAAGTCTGCAAGTGGATATTTGGACCTCTTTGAGGATTTCGTTGGAAACGGGATTTCTTCATCTAATGCTAGACAGAAGAATTCTCAGTAACTTCTTTGGGTTGCGTGTGTTCAACTCACAGAGTTGAGCCTTCCTTTAGACAGAGCAGATTTGAAACCCTCTTTTTGTGGAATTTGCAAGTGGACATTTCAAGCGCTTTGGGGCCCACGGTAGAAAAGGAAATATCTTCGTATAAAAACTAGAGAGAATCATTCTCAGAAACCACTTTGTGATGGGTGCGTTCCACTCACAGAGTTTAACCTTTCTTTTCATAGAACAGTTTGGAAACAGTCTGTTTGTAAAGTCTGCAAGTGGATATTTGGACCTCTTTGAGGATTTCGTTGGAAACGGGATTTCTTCATCTAATGCTAGACAGAAGAATTCTCAGTAACTTCTTCGGGTTGCGTGTGTTCAACTCACAGAGTTGAGCCTTCCTTTAGACAGAGCAGATTTGAAACCCTCTTTTTGTGGAATTTGCAAGTGGACATTTCAAGCGCTTTGGGGCCAACGGTAGAAAAGGAAATATCTTCGTAGAGAAACTAGAGAGAATCATTCTCAGAAACCGCTTTGTGATGTGTGCGTTCCACTCACAGAGTTTAACCTTTCTTTTCGTAGAACAGTTTGGAAACACTCTGTTTGTAAAGTCTGCAAGTGGATATTTGGACCAGAGGATTTCGTTGGAAACGGGATTTCTTCATCTAATGCTAGACAGAAGAATTCTCAGTAACTTCTTTGGGTTGCGTGTGTTCAACTCACAGAGTTGAACCTTCCTTTAGACAGAGCAGATTGGAAACCCTCTTTTTGTGGAATTTGCAAGTGGACCTTTCAAGCGCTTTGGCGCCCACGGTAGAAAAGGAAATATCTTCGTATAAAAACTAGAGAGAATCATTCTAAGGAACCTCTTTGTGATGTGTGTGTTCCACTCACAGAGTGTAACCTTTCTTTTCATAGAACAGTTTGGAAACACTCTGTTTGTAAAGTCTGCAAGTGGATATATGGAACTCTTTGAGGATTTCGTTAGAAACGGGATTTCGGCATATAACGCTTGACAGAAAAATTCTCAGTAACTTCTTTGGGTTGCGTATGTTCAACTCACAGAGTTGAACCTTCCTTTTGACAGAGCAGATTAGAAACCCTCTTTTTGTGGAATTTGCAAGTCGACATTTCAAGCGCTTTGGGGCCAACGGTAGAAAAGGAAATATCTTCGTATAAAAACTAGAGAGAATCATTCTCAGAAACCGCTTTGTGATGTGTGCGTTCCTCTCACAGAGTTTAACCTTTCTTTTCATAGAACAGTTTGGAAACAGTCTGTTTGTAAAGTCTGCAAGTGGATATTTGGACCTCTTTGAGGATTTCGTTGGAAACGGGATTTCTTCATCTAATGCTAGACAGAAGAATTCTCAGTAACTTCTTCGGGTTGCGTGTGTTCAACTCACAGAGTTGAGCCTTCCTTTAGACAGAGCAGATTTGAAACCCTCTTTTTGTGGAATTTGCAAGTGGACATTTCAAGCGCTTTGGGGCCAACGGTAGAAAAGGAAATATCTCCGTAGAGAAACTACAGAGAATCATTCTCAGAAACCGCTTTGTGATGTGTGCGTTCCACTCACAGAGTTTAACCTTTCTTTTCATAGAACAGTTTGGAAACACTCTGTTTGTAAAGTCTGCAAGTGGATATTTGGACCAGAGGATTTCGTTGGAAACGGGATTTCTTCATCTAATGCTAGACAGAAGAATCCTCAGTAACTTCTTTGGGTTGCGTGTGTTCAACTCACAGAGTTGAACCTTCCTTTAGACAGAGCAGATTTGAAACCCTCTTTTTGTGGAATTTGCAAGTGGACATTTCAAGGGCATTGGCGCCCACAGTAGAAAAGGAAATATCTTCGTATAAAAACTAGAGAGAATCATTCTCAGAAACCACTTTGTGATGTGTGCGTTCCACTCACAGAGTTTAACCTTTCTTTTCATAGAACAGTTTGGAAACACTCTGTTGGTAAAGTCTGCAAGTGGATATTTGGACCTCTTTGAGGATTTCGTTGGAAACGGGATTTCTGCATATAACGCTAGACAGAAAAATTCTCAGTAACTTCTTTGGGTTGCGTGTGTTCAACTCACAGAGTTGAACCTTCCTTTTGACAGAGCAGATTAGAAACCCTCTTTTTGTGGAATTTGCAAGTCGACATTTCAAGCGCTTTGGGGCCAACGGTAGAAAAGGAAATATCTTCGTATACAAACTAGAGAGAATCATTCTCAGAAACCGCTTTGTGATGTGTGCGTTCCTCTCACAGAGTTTAACCTTTCTTTTCATAGAACAGTTTGGAAACACTCTGTTTGTAAGGTCTGCAAGTGGATATTTGGACCTCTTTGAGGATTTCGTTGGAAACGGGATTTCTGCATATAACGCTAGACAGAAAAATTCTCAGTAACTTCTTTGGGTTGCGTGTGTTCAACTCACAGAGTTGAACCTTCCTTTTCACAGAGCAGATTAGAAACCCTCTTTTTGTGGAATTTGCAAGTGGACATTTCAAGCGCTTTGGGGCCAACGGTAGAAAAGGAAATATCTTCGTATAAAAACTAGAGAGAATCATTCTCAGAAACCGCTTTGTGATGTGTGCGTTCCTCTCACAGAGTTTAACCTTTCTTTTCATAGAACAGTTTGGAAACACTCTGTTTGTAAAGTCTGCAAGTGGATATTTGGACCTCTTTGAGGATTTCGTTGGAAACGGGATTTCTTCATCTAATGCTAGACAGAAGAATTCTCAGTAACTTCTCTGGGCTGCGTGTGTTCAACTCACAGAGTTGAGCCTTCCTTTAGACAGAGCAGATTTGAAACCCTCTTTTTGTGGAATTTGCAAGTGGACATTTCAAGCGCATTGGCGCCCACGGTAGAAAAGGAAATATCTTCGTATAAAAACTAGAGAGAATCATTCTCAGAAACCACTTTGTGATGGGTGCGTTCCACTCACAGAGTTTAACCTTTCTTTTCATAGAACAGTTTGGAAACACTCTGTTTGTAAGGTCTGCAAGTGGATATTTGGACCTCTTTGAGGATTTCGTTGGAAACGGGATTTCTGCATATAACGCTAGACAGAAAAATTCTCAGTAACTTCTTTGGGTTGCGTGTGTTCAAGTCACAGAGTTGAACCTTCCTTTTGACAGAGCAGATTAGAAACCCTCTTTTTGTGGAATTTGCAAGTCGACATTTCAAGCGCTTTGGGGCCAACGGTAGAAAAGGAAATATCTTCGTATAAAAACTAGAGAGAATCATTCTCAGAAACCGCTTTGTGATGTGTGCGTTCCTCTCACAGAGTTTAACCTTTCTTTTCATAGAACAGTTTGGAAACACTCTGTTTGTAAAGTCTGCAAGTGGATATTTGGACCTCTTTGAGGACTTCGTTGGAAACGGGATTTCTTCATCTAATGCTAGACAGAAGAATTCTCAGTAAATTCTCTGTGTTGCGTGTGTTCAACTCACAGAATTGAGCCTTCCTTTAGACAGAGCAGATTTGAAACCCTCTTTTTGTGGAATTTGCAAGTGGACATTTCCAGCGCTTTGGGGCCCACGGTAGAAAAGGAAATATCTTCGTATAAAAACTAGAGAGAATCATTCTCAGAAACCGCTTTGTGATGTGTGCGTTCCACTCACAGAGTGAAACCTTTCTTTTCATAGAACAGTTTGGAAACACTCTGTTTGTAAAGTCTGCAAGTGGATATTTGGACCTCTTTGAGGATTTCGTTGGAAACGGGATTTCTTCATCTAATGCTAGACAGAAGAATTCTCAGTAACTTCTTTGGGTTGCATGTGTTCAACTCACAGAGTTGAACCTTCCTTTAGACAGAGCAGATTGGAAACCTTCTTTTTGTGGAATTTGCAAGTGGACCATTCATGCGCTTTGGCGCCCACGGTAGAAAAGGAAATATCTTCGTATAAAAACTAGAGAGAATCATTCTCAGGAACCTCTTTGTGATGTGTGCGTTCCAATCACAGAGTGTAACCTTTCTTTTCATAGAACAGTTTGGAAACAATCTGTTTGTAAAGTCTGCAAGTGGATATTTGGACCTCTTTGAGGATTTCGTTGGAAACGGGATTTCTGCATATAACGCTAGACAGAAAAATTCTCAGTAACTTCTTTGGGTTGTGTGTGTTCAACTCACAGAGTTGAACCTTCCTTTTGACAGAGCAGATTAGAAACCCTCTTTTTGTGGAATTTGCAAGTCGACATTTGAAGCGCTTTGGGGCCAACGGTAGAAAAGGAAATATCTTCGTATAAAAACTAGAGAGAATCATTCTCAGAAACCGCTTTGTGATGTGTGCGTTCCTCTCACAGAGTTTAACCTTTCTTTTCATAGAACAGTTTGGAAACACTCTGTTTGTAGAGTCTGCAAGTGGATATTTGGACCTCGTTGAGGATTTCGTTGGAAATGGGATTTCTTCATCTAATGCTAGACAGAAGAATTCTCAGTAACTACTTTGGGTTGCGTGTGTTCAACTCACAGAGTTGAACCTTCCTTTAGACAGAGCAGATTTGAAACCCTCTTTTTGTGGAATTTGCAAGTGGACATTTCAAGGGCATTGGCGCCCACAGTAGAAAAGGAAATATCTTCGTATAAAAATTAGAGAGAATCATTCTCAGAAACCACTTTGTGATGTGTGCGTTCCACTCACAGAGTTTAACCTTTCTTTTCATAGAACAGTTTGGAAACACTCTGTTGGTAAAGTCTGCAAGTGGATATTTGGACCTCTTTGAGGATTTCGTTGGAAACGGGATTTCTTCATCTAATGCTAGACAGAAGAATTCTCAGTAACTTCTTTGGCTTGCGTGTGTTCAACTCACAGAGTTGAACCTTCCTTTAGACAGAGCAGATTGGAAACCCTCTTTTTGTGTAATTTGCAAGTGGACCTTTCAAGCGCTTTGGCGCCAACGGTAAAAAAGGAAATATCTTCGTATAAAAACTAGAGAGAATCATTCTCAGGAACCTCTTTGTGATGTGTGCGTTCCACTCACAGAGTGTAACCTTTCTTTTCATAGAACAGTTTGGAAACACTCTGTTTGTAAAGTCTGCAAGTGGATATTTGGACCTCTTTGAGGATTTCGTTGGAAACGGGATTTCTTCATCTAATGCTAGACAGAAGAATTCTCAGTAACTTCTTTGGGTTGCGTGTGTTCAACTCACAGAGTTGAACCTTCCTTTAGACAGAGCAGATTTGAAACCCTCTTTTTGTGGAATTTGCAAGTGGACATTTCAAGCGCTTTGGTGCCCACGGTACAAAAGGAAATATCTTCGTATAAAAACTAGAGAGAATCATTCCCAGAAACCACTTTGTGATGTGTGCGTTCCACTCACAGAGTTTAGCCTTTCTTTTCATAGAACAGTTTGGGAACACTCTGTTTGTAAAGTCTGCAAGTGGATATTTGGACCTCTTTGAGGATTTCGTTGGAAACGGGATTTTTTCATCTAATGCTAGAGAGAAGAATTCTCAGTAACTTCTTTGGGTTGCGTGTGTTCAACTCACAGAGTAAAACCTTCGTTTAGACAGAGCAGATTGGAAACCCTCTTTTTGTGGAATTTGCAAGTGGACCTTTCAAGCGCTTTGGCGCCCACGGTAGAAAAGGAAATATCTTCGTATAAAAACTAGAGAGAATCATTCTCAGGAACCTCTTTGTGATGCGTGCGTTCCACTCACAGAGTGTAACCTTTCTTTTCATAGAACAGTTTGGAAACACTCTGTTTGTAAAGTCTGCAAGTGGATATTTGGACCTCTTTGAGGATTTCGTTGGAAACGGGATTTCTGCATATAACGCTAGACAGAAAAATTCTCAGTAACTTCTTTGCGTTGCGCGTGTTCAACTCACAGAGTTGAACCTTCCTTTTGACAGAGCAGATTTGAAACCCTCTTTTTGTGGAATTTGCAAGTGGACATTTCCAGCGCTTTGGGGCCCACGGTAGAAAAGGAAATATCTTCGTATAAAAACTAGAGAGAATCATTCTCAGAAACCGCTTTGTGATGTGTGCGTTCCTCTCACGGAGTTTAACCTTTCTTTTCATAGAACAGTTTGGAAACACTCTGTTTGTAAAGTCTGCAAGTGGATATTTGGACCTCTTTGAGGATTTCGTTGGAAACGGGATTTCTTCATCTAATGCTAGACAGAAGAATTCTCAGTAACTTCTTTGGGTTGCATGTGTTCAACTCACAGAGTTGAACCTTCCTTTAGACAGAGCAGATTGGAAACCTTCTTTTTGTGGAATTTGCAAGTGGACCATTCATGCGCTTTGGCGCCCACGGTAGAAAAGGAAATATCTTCGTATAAAAACTAGAGAGAATCATTCTCAGGAACCTCTTTGTGATGTGTGCGTTCCAATCACAGAGTGTAACCTTTCTTTTCATAGAACAGTTTGGAAACAATCTGTTTGTAAAGTCTGCAAGTGGATATTTGGACCTCTTTGAGGATTTCGTTGGAAACGGGATTTCTGCATATAACGCTAGACAGAAAAATTCTCAGTAACTTCTTTGGGTTGTGTGTGTTCAACTCACAGAGTTGAACCTTCCTTTTGACAGAGCAGATTAGAAACCCTCTTTTTGTGGAATTTGCAAGTCGACATTTGAAGCGCTTTGGGGCCAACGGTAGAAAAGGAAATATCTTCGTATAAAAACTAGAGAGAATCATTCTCAGAAACCGCTTTGTGATGTGTGCGTTCCTCTCACAGAGTTTAACCTTTCTTTTCATAGAACAGTTTGGAAACACTCTGTTTGTAGAGTCTGCAAGTGGATATTTGGACCTCGTTGAGGATTTCGTTGGAAATGGGATTTCTTCATCTAATGCTAGACAGAAGAATTCTCAGTAACTACTTTGGGTTGCGTGTGTTCAACTCACAGAGTTGAACCTTCCTTTAGACAGAGCAGATTTGAAACCCTCTTTTTGTGGAATTTGCAAGTGGACATTTCAAGGGCATTGGCGCCCACAGTAGAAAAGGAAATATCTTCGTATAAAAATTAGAGAGAATCATTCTCAGAAACCACTTTGTGATGTGTGCGTTCCACTCACAGAGTTTAACCTTTCTTTTCATAGAACAGTTTGGAAACACTCTGTTGGTAAAGTCTGCAAGTGGATATTTGGACCTCTTTGAGGATTTCGTTGGAAACGGGATTTCTTCATCTAATGCTAGACAGAAGAATTCTCAGTAACTTCTTTGGCTTGCGTGTGTTCAACTCACAGAGTTGAACCTTCCTTTAGACAGAGCAGATTGGAAACCCTCTTTTTGTGTAATTTGCAAGTGGACCTTTCAAGCGCTTTGGCGCCAACGGTAAAAAAGGAAATATCTTCGTATAAAAACTAGAGAGAATCATTCTCAGGAACCTCTTTGTGATGTGTGCGTTCCACTCACAGAGTGTAACCTTTCTTTTCATAGAACAGTTTGGAAACACTCTGTTTGTAAAGTCTGCAAGTGGATATTTGGACCTCTTTGAGGATTTCGTTGGAAACGGGATTTCTTCATCTAATGCTAGACAGAAGAATTCTCAGTAACTTCTTTGGGTTGCGTGTGTTCAACTCACAGAGTTGAACCTTCCTTTAGACAGAGCAGATTTGAAACCCTCTTTTTGTGGAATTTGCAAGTGGACATTTCAAGCGCTTTGGTGCCCACGGTACAAAAGGAAATATCTTCGTATAAAAACTAGAGAGAATCATTCCCAGAAACCACTTTGTGATGTGTGCGTTCCACTCACAGAGTTTAGCCTTTCTTTTCATAGAACAGTTTGGGAACACTCTGTTTGTAAAGTCTGCAAGTGGATATTTGGACCTCTTTGAGGATTTCGTTGGAAACGGGATTTTTTCATCTAATGCTAGAGAGAAGAATTCTCAGTAACTTCTTTGGGTTGCGTGTGTTCAACTCACAGAGTAAAACCTTCGTTTAGACAGAGCAGATTGGAAACCCTCTTTTTGTGGAATTTGCAAGTGGACCTTTCAAGCGCTTTGGCGCCCACGGTAGAAAAGGAAATATCTTCGTATAAAAACTAGAGAGAATCATTCTCAGGAACCTCTTTGTGATGCGTGCGTTCCACTCACAGAGTGTAACCTTTCTTTTCATAGAACAGTTTGGAAACACTCTGTTTGTAAAGTCTGCAAGTGGATATTTGGACCTCTTTGAGGATTTCGTTGGAAACGGGATTTCTGCATATAACGCTAGACAGAAAAATTCTCAGTAACTTCTTTGCGTTGCGCGTGTTCAACTCACAGAGTTGAACCTTCCTTTTGACAGAGCAGATTAGAAACCCTCTTTTTGTGGAATTTGCAAGTCGACATTTCAAGCGCTTTGGGGCCAACGGTAGAAAAGGAAATATCTTCGTATAAAAACTAGAGAGAATCATTCTCAGAAACCGCTTTGTGATGTGTGCGTTCCTCTCACGGAGTTTAACCTTTCTTTTCATAGAACAGTTTGGAAACACTCTGTTTGTAAAGTCTGCAAGTGGATATTTGGACCTCTTTGAGGATTTCGTTGGAAACGGGATTTCTGCATATAACGCTAGACAGAAAAATTCTCAGTAACTTCTTTGGGTTGCGTGTGTTCAAGTCACAGAGTTGAACCTTCCTTTTGACAGAGCAGATTAGAAACCCTCTTTTTGTGGAATTTGCAAGTCGACATTTCAAGCGCTTTGGGGCCAACGGTAGAAAAGGAAATATCTTCGTATAAAAACTAGAGAGAATCATTCTCAGAAACCGCTTTGTGATGTGTGCGTTCCTCTCACAGAGTTTAACCTTTCTTTTCATAGAACAGTTTGGAAACAGTCTGTTTGTAAAGTCTGCAAGTGGATATTTGGACCTCTTTGAGGATTTCGTTGGAAACGGGATTTCTTCATCTAATGCTAGACAGAAGAATTCTCAGTAACTTCTCTGGGTTGCGTGTGTTCAACTCACAGAATTGAGCCTTCCTTTAGACAGAGCAGATTTGAAACCCTCTTTTTGTGGAATTTGCAAGTGGACATTTCAAGCGCTTTGGTGCCCACGGTACAAAAGGAAATATCTTCATATAAAAACTAGAGAGAATCATTCTCAGAAACCGCTTTGTGATGTGTGCGTTCCACTCACAGAGTGTAACCTTTCTTTTCAAAGAACAGTTTGGAAACACTCTGTTTGTAAAGTCTGCAAGTGGATATTTGGACCTCTTTGAGGATTTCGTTGGAAACGGGATTTCTTCATCTAATGCTAGACAGAAGAATTCTCAGTAACTTCTTTGGGTTGCGTGTGTTCAACTCACAGAGATGAGCCTTCCTTTAGACAGAGCAGATTTGAAACCCTCTTTTTGTGGAATTTGCAAGTGGACATTTCAAGCGCTTTGGGGCCAACGGTAGAAAAGGAAATATCTTCGTAGAGAAACTAGAGAGAATCATTCTCAGAAACCGCTTTGTGATGTGTGCGTTCCACTCACAGAGTTTAACCTTTCTTTTCATAGAACAGTTTGGAAACACTCTGTTTGTAAAGTCTGCAAGTGGATATTTGGACCTCGTTGAGGATTTCGTTGGAAACGGGATTTCTTCATCTAATGCTAGACAGAAGAATTCTCAGTAACTACTTTGGGTTGCGTGTGTTCAACTCACAGAGTTGAACCTTCCTTTAGACAGAGCAGATTTGAAACCCTCTTTTTGTGGAAATTGCAAGTGGACATTTCAAGCGATTTGGTGCCCACGGTACAAAAGGAAATATCTCCGTATAAAAACTAGAGAGAATCATTCCCAGAAACCGCTTTGTGATGTGTGCGTTCCACTCACAGAGTTTAGCCTTTCTTTTCATAGAACAGTTTGGAAACACTCTGTTTGTAAAGTCTGCAAGTGGATATTTGGACCTCTTTGAGGATTTCGTTGGAAACGGGATTTTTTCATCTAATGCTAGACAGAAGAATTCTCAGTAACTTCTTTGGGTTGCGTGTGTTCAACTCACAGAGTTGAACCTTCCTTTAGACAGAGGAGATTGGAAACCCTCTTTTTGTGGAATCTGCATGTGGACATTTCAAGCGCTTTGGGGCCAACGGTAGAAAAGGAAATATCTTCGTAGAGAAACTAGAGAGAATCATTCTCAGAAACCGCTTTGTGATGTGTGCGTTCCACTCACAGAGTTTAACCTTTCTTTTCGTAGAACAGTTTGGAAACACTCTGTTTGTAAAGTCTGCAAGTGGATATTTGGACCAGAGGATTTCGTTGGAAACGGGATTTCTTCATCTAATGCTAGACAGAAGAATTCTCAGTAACTTCTTTGGTTGCGTGTGTTCAACTCACAGAGTTGAACCTTCCTTTAGACAGAGCAGATTGGAAACCCTCTTTTTGTGGAATTTGCAAGTGGACCTTTCAAGCGCTTTGGCGCCCACGGTAGAAAAGGAAATATCTTCGTATAAAAACTAGAGAGAATCATTCTCAGGAACCTCTTTGTGATGTGTGCGTTCCACTCACAGAGTGTAACCTTTCTTTTCATAGAACAGTTTGGAAACACTCTGTTTGTAAAGTCTGCAAGTGGATATATGGAACTCTTTGAGGATTTCGTTAGAAACGGGATTTCTGCATATAACGCTTGACAGAAAAATTCTCAGTAACTTCTTTGGGTTGCGTATGTTCAACTCACAGAGTTGAACCTTCCTTTTGACAGAGCAGATTAGAAACCCTCTTTTTGTGGAATTTGCAAGTCGACATTTCAAGCGCTTTGGGGCCAACGGTAGAAAAGGAAATATCTTCGTAGAAAAACTAGAGAGAATCATTCTCAGAAACCGCTTTGTGATGTGTGCGTTCCTCTCACAGAGTTTAACCTTTCTTTTCATAGAACAGTTTGGAAACACTCTGTTTGTAAAGTCTGCAAGTGGATATTTGGACCTCTTTGAGGATTTCGTTGGAAACGGGATTTCTTCATCTAATGCTAGACAGAAGAATTCTCAGTAACTTCTTTGGGTTGCGTGTGTTCAACTCACAGAGTTGAACCTTCCTTTAGACAGAGCAGATTTGAAACCCTCTTTTTGTGGAATTTGCAAGTGGACATTTCAAGCGCATTGGCGCCCACGGTAGAAAAGGAAATATCTTCGTATAAAAACTAGAGAGAGTCATTCTCAGAAACCACTTTGTGATGTGTGCGTTCCACTCACAGAGTTTAACCTTTCTTTTCATAGAACAGTTTGGAAACACTCTGTTTGTAAAGTCTGCAAGTGGATATTTGGACCTCTTTGAGGATTTCGTTGGAAACGGGATTTCTTCATCTAATGCTAGACAGAAGAATTCTCAGTAACTTCTTTGGGTTGCGTGTGTTCAACTCACAGAGTTGAACCTTCCTTTAGACAGAGCAGATTGGAAACCCTCTTTTTGTGGAATCTGCAAGTGGACCTTTCAAGCGCTTTCGCGCCCACGGTAGAAAAGGAAATATCTTCGTATAAAAACTAGAGAGAATCATTCTCAGGAACCTCTTTGTGATGTGTGCGTTCCTCTCACAGAGTTTAACCTTTCTTTTCATAGAACAGTTTGGAAACACTCTGTTTGTAAAGTCTGCAAGTGGATATTTGGACCTCTTTGAGGATTTCGTTGGAAACGGGATTTCTGCATATAACGCTAGACAGAAAAATTCTCAGTAACTTCTTTGGGTTGCGTGTGTTCAACTCACAGAGTTGAACCTTCCTTTTTACAGAGCAGATTAGAAACCATCTTTTTGTGGAATTTGCAAGTCGACATTTCAAGCGCTTTGGGGCCAACGGTAGAAAAGGAAATATCTTCGTATAAAAACTAGAGAGAATCATTCTCAGAAACCGCTTTGTGATGTGTGCGTTCCTCTCACAGAGTTTAACCTTTCTTTTCATAGAACAGTTTGGAAACACTCTGTTTGTAAAGTCTGCAAGTGGATATTTGGACCTCTTTGAGTATTTCGTTGGAAACGGGATTTCTGCATATAACGCTAGACAGAAAAATTCTCAGTAACTTCTTTGGGTTGCGTGTGTTCAACTCACAGAGTGGAACCTTCCTTTTGACAGAGCAGATTAGAAACCCTCTTTTTGTGGAATTTGCAAGTCGACATTTCAAGCGCTTTGGGGCCAACGGTAGAAAAGGAAATATCTTCGTATAAAAACTACAGAGAATCATTCTCAGAAACCGCTTTGTGATGTGTGCGTTCCTCTCACAGAGTTTAACCTTTCTTTTCATAGAACAGTTCGGAAACACTCTGTTTGTAAAGTCTGCAAGTGGATATTTGGACCTCTTTGAGGATTTCGTTGGAAACGGGATTTCTTCATCTAATGCTAGACAGAAGAATTCTCAGTAACTTCTTTTGGTTGCGTGTGTTCAACTCACAGAGTTGAACCTTCCTTTTGACAGAGCAGATTGGAAACCCTCTTTTTGTGGAATTTGCAAGTGGACATTTCAAGTGCTTTGGGGCCAACAGTAGAAAAGGAAATATCTTCGTATAAAAACTAGAGAGAATCATTCTCAGAAACCACTTTGTGATGTGTGCGTTCCACTCACAGAGTTTAACCTTTCTTTTCATAGAACAGTTTGGAAACACTCTGTTTGTAAAGTCTGCAAGTGGATATTTGGACCTCTCTGAGGATTTCGTTGGAAACGGGATTTCTTCATCTAATGCTAGACAGAAGAATTCTCAGTAACTACTTTGGGTTGCGTGTGTTCAACTCACAGAGTTGAACCTTCCTTTAGACAGAGCAGATTTGAAACCCTCTTTTTGTGGAATTTGCAAGTGGACATTTCAAGCGCTTTGGTGCCCACGGTACAAAAGGAAATATCTCCGTATAAAAACTAGAGAGAATCATTCCCAGAAACCGCTTTGTGATGTGTGCGTTCCACTCACAGAGTTTAGCCTTTCTTTTCATAGAACAGTTTGGAAACACTCTGTTTGTAAAGTCTGCAAGTGGATATTTGGACCTCTTTGAGGATTTCGTTGGAAACGGGATTTTTTCATCTAATGCTAGACAGAAGAATTCTCAGTAACTTCTTTGGGTTGCATGTGTTCAACTCACAGAGTTGAACCTTCCTTTAGACAGAGGAGATTGGAAACCCTCTTTTTGTGGAATTTGCAAGTGGACATTTCAAGCGCTTTGGGGCCAACGGTAGAAAAGGAAATATCTTCGTATAAAAACTAGAGAGAATCATTCTCAGAAACCACTTTGTGATGTGTGCGTTCCACTCACAGAGTTTAACCTTTCTTTTCATAGAACAGTTTGGAAACAGTCTGTTTGTAAAGTCTGCAAGTGGATATTTGGACCTCTTTGAGGATTTCGTTGGAAACGGGATTTCTTCATCTAATGCTAGACAGAAGAATTCTCAGTAACTTCTTTGGGTTGCGTGTGTTCAACTCACAGAGTTGAGCCTTCGTTTAGACAGAGCAGATTTGAAACCCTCTTTTTGTGGAATTTGCAAGTGGACATTTCAAGCGCTTTGGGGCCCACGGTACAAAAGGAAATATCTTCGTAGAAAAACTAGAGAGAATCATTCTCAGAAACCGCTTTGTGATGTGTGTGTTCCACTCACAGAGTGTAACCTTTCTTTTCAAAGAACAGTTTGGAAACACTCTGTTTGTAAAGTCTGCAAGTGGATATTTGGACCTCTTTGAGGATTTCGTTGGAAACGGGATTTCTTCATCTAATGCTAGACAGAAGAATTCTCAGTAACTTCTTTGGGTTGCGTGTGTTCAACTCACAGAGTTGAACCTTCCTTTAGACAGAGCAGATTTGAAACCCTCTTTTTGTGGAATTTGCAAGTGGACATTTCAAGCGCATTGGCGCCCACGGTAGAAAAGGAAATATCTTCGTATAAAAACTAGAGAGAATCATTCTCAGAAACCACTTTGTGATGGGTGCGTTCCACTCACAGAGTTTAACCTTTCTTTTCATAGAACAGTTTGGAAACAGTCTGTTTGTAAAGTCTGCAAGTGGATATTTGGACCTCTTTGAGGATTTCGTTGGAAACGGGATTTCTTCATCTAATGCTAGACAGAAGAATTCTCAGTAACTTCTTCGGGTTGCGTGTGTTCAACTCACAGAGTTGAGCCTTCCTTTAGACAGAGCAGATTTGAAACCCTCTTTTTGTGGAATTTGCAAGTGGACATTTCAAGCGCTTTGGGGCCAACGGTAGAAAAGGAAGTATCTTCGTAGAGAAACTACAGAGAATCATTCTCAGAAACCGCTTTGTGATGTGTGCGTTCCACTCACAGAGTTTAACCTTTCTTTTCATAGAACAGTTTGGAAACACTCTGTTTGTAAAGTCTGCAAGTGGATATTTGGACCAGAGGATTTCGTTGGAAACGGGATTTCTTCATCTAATGCTAGACAGAAGAATCCTCAGTAACTTCTTTGGGTTGCGTGTGTTCAACTCACAGAGTTGAAACTTCCTTTAGACAGAGCAGATTTGAAACCCTCTTTTTGTGGAATTTGCAAGTGGACATTTCAAGGGCATTGGCGCCCACAGTAGAAAAGGAAATATCTTCGTATAAAAACTAGAGAGAATCATTCTCAGAAACCACTTTGTGATGTGTGCGTTCCACTCACAGAGTTTAACCTTTCTTTTCATAGAACAGTTTGGAAACACTCTGTTTGTAAAGTCTGCAAGTGGATATTTGGACCTCTTTGAGGATTTCGTTGGAAACGGGATTTCTTCATATAACGCTAGACAGAAAAATTCTCAGTAACTTCTTTGGGTTGCGTGTGTTCAACTCACAGAGTTGAACCTTCCTTTTGACAGAGCAGATTAGAAACCCTCTTTTTGTGGAATTTGCAAGTCGACATTTCAAGCGCTTTGGGGCCAACGGTAGAAAAGGAAATATCTTCGTATACAAACTAGAGAGAATCATTCTCAGAAACCGCTTTGTGATGTGTGCGTTCCTCTCACAGAGTTTAACCTTTCTTTTCATAGAACAGTTTGGAAACACTCTGTTTGTAAGGTCTGCAAGTGGATATTTGGACCTCTTTGAGGATTTCGTTGGAAACGGGATTTCTGCATATAACGCTAGACAGAAAAATTCTCAGTAACTTCTTTGGGTTGCGTGTGTTCAACTCACAGAGTTGAACCTTCCTTTTCACAGAGCAGATTAGAAACCCTCTTTTTGTGGAATTTGCAAGTGGACATTTCAAGCGCTTTGGGGCCAACGGTAGAAAAGGAAATATCTTCGTATAAAAACTAGAGAGAATCATTCTCAGAAACCGCTTTGTGATGTGTGCGTTCCTCTCACAGAGTTTAACCTTTCTTTTCATAGAACAGTTTGGAAACACTCTGTTTGTAAAGTCTGCAAGTGGATATTTGGACCTCTTTGAGGATTTCGTTGGAAACGGGATTTCTGCATATAACGCTAGACAGAAAAATTCTCAGTAACTTCTTTGGGTTGCGTGTGTTCAACTCACAGAGTTGAACCTTCCTTTTCACAGAGCAGATTAGAAACCCTCTTTTTGTGGAATTTGCAAGTGGACATTTCAAGCGCTTTGGGGCCAACGGTAGAAAAGGAAATATCTTCGTATAAAAACTAGAGAGAATCATTCTCAGAAACCGCTTTGTGATGTGTGCGTTCCTCTCACAGAGTTTAACCTTTCTTTTCATAGAACAGTTTGGAAACACTCTGTTTGTAAAGTCTGCAAGTGGATATTTGGACCTCTTTGAGGATTTCGTTGGAAACGGGATTTCTTCATCTAATGCTAGACAGAAGAATTCTCAGTAACTACTTTGGGTTGCGTGTGTTCAACTCACAGAGTTGAACCTTCCTTTAGACAGAGCAGATTTGAAACCCTCTTTTTGTGGAATTTGCAAGTGGACATTTCAAGCGCTTTGGTGCCCACGGTACAAAAGGAAATATCTCCGTATAAAAACTAGAGAGAATCATTCCCAGAAACCGCTTTGTGATGTGTGCGTTCCACTCACAGAGTTTAGCCTTTCTTTTCATAGAACAGTTTGGAAACACTCTGTTTGTAAAGTCTGCAAGTGGATATTTGGACCTCTTTGAGGATTTCGTTGGAAACGGGATTTTTTCATCTAATGCTAGACAGAAGAATT
Organism: Gorilla gorilla gorilla; assembly: GCF_029281585.2. Lineage (NCBI taxonomy): Eukaryota > Metazoa > Chordata > Mammalia > Primates > Hominidae > Gorilla > Gorilla gorilla. The sequence goes on along the minus strand of NC_073231.2, from coordinate 77,242,491 downwards.
CTCAGTAACTTCTTTGGGTTGCGTGTGTTCAACTCACAGAGTTGAACCTTCCTTTAGACAGAGGAGATTGGAAACCCTCTTTTTGTGGAATTTGCAAGTGGACATTTCAAGCGCTTTGGGGCCAACGGTAGAAAAGGAAATATCTTCGTATAAAAACTAGAGAGAATCATTCCCAGAAACCGCTTTGTGATGTGTGCGTTCCACTCACAGAGTTTAGCCTTTCTTTTCATAGAACAGTTTGGAAACACTCTGTTTGTAAAGTCTGCAAGTGGATATTTGGACCTCTTTGAGGATTTCGTTGGAAACGGGATTTTTTCATCTAATGCTAGACAGAAGAATTCTCAGTAACTTCTTTGGGTTGCATGTGTTCAACTCACAGAGTTGAACCTTCCTTTAGACAGAGGAGATTGGAAACCCTCTTTTTGTGGAATTTGCAAGTGGACATTTCAAGCGCTTTGGGGCCAACGGTAGAAAAGGAAATATCTTCGTATACAAACTAGAGAGAATCATTCTCAGAAACCACTTTGTGATGTGTGCGTTCCACTCACAGAGTTTAACCTTTCTTTTCATAGAACAGTTTGGAAACAGTCTGTTTGTAAAGTCTGCAAGTGGATATTTGGACCTCTTTGAGGATTTCGTTGGAAACGGGATTTCTTCATCTAATGCTAGACAGAAGAATTCTCAGTAACTTCTTTGGGTTGCGTGTGTTCAACTCACAGAGTTGAGCCTTCGTTTAGACAGAGCAGATTTGAAACCCTCTTTTTGTGGAATTTGCAAGTGGACATTTCAAGCGCTTTGGGGCCCACGGTACAAAAGGAAATATCTTCGTAGAAAAACTAGAGAGAAACATTCTCAGAAACCGCTTTGTGATGTGTGTGTTCCACTCACAGAGTGTAACCTTTCTTTTCAAAGAACAGTTTGGAAACACTCTGTTTGTAAAGTCTGCAAGTGGATATTTGGACCTCTTTGAGGATTTCGTTGGAAACGGGATTTCTTCATCTAATGCTAGACAGAAGAATTCTCAGTAACTTCTTTGGGTTGCGTGTGTTCAGCTCACAGAGTTGAACCTTCCTTTAGACAGAGCAGATTTGAAACCCTCTTTTTGTGGAATTTGCAAGTGGACATTTCAAGCGCATTGGCGCCCACGGTAGAAAAGGAAATATCTTCGTATAAAAACTAGAGAGAATCATTCTCAGAAACCACTTTGTGATGGGTGCGTTCCACTCACAGAGTTTAACCTTTCTTTTCATAGAACAGTTTGGAAACAGTCTGTTTGTAAAGTCTGCAAGTGGATATTTGGACCTCTTTGAGGATTTCGTTGGAAACGGGATTTCTTCATCTAATGCTAGACAGAAGAATTCTCAGTAACTTCTTCGGGTTGCGTGTGTTCAACTCACAGAGTTGAGCCTTCCTTTAGACAGAGCAGATTTGAAACCCTCTTTTTGTGGAATTTGCAAGTGGACATTTCAAGCGCTTTGGGGCCAACGGTAGAAAAGGAAATATCTTCGTAGAGAAACTACAGAGAATCATTCTCAGAAACCGCTTTGTGATGTGTGCGTTCCACTCACAGAGTTTAACCTTTCTTTTCATAGAACAGTTTGGAAACACTCTGTTTGGAAAGTCTGCAAGTGGATATTTGGACCAGAGGATTTCGTTGGAAACGGGATTTCTTCATCTAATGCTAGACAGAAGAATCCTCAGTAACTTCTTTGGGTTGCGTGTGTTCAACTCACAGAGTTGAACCTTCCTTTAGACAGAGCAGATTTGAAACCCTCTTTTTGTGGAATTTGCAAGTGGACATTTCAAGGGCATTGGCGCCCACAGTAGAAAAGGAAATATCTTCGTATAAAAACTAGAGAGAATCATTCTCAGAAACCACTTTGTGATGTGTGCGTTCCACTCACAGAGTTTAACCTTTCTTTTCATAGAACAGTTTGGAAACACTCTGTTTGTAAAGTCTGCAAGTGGATATTTGGACCTCTTTGAGGATTTCGTTGGAAACGGGATTTCTTCATCTAATGCTAGACAGAAGAATTCTCAGTAACTTCTTTTGGTTGCGTGTGTTCAACTCACAGAGTTGAACCTTCCTTTTGACAGAGCAGATTGGAAACCCTCTTTTTGTGGAATTTGCAAGTGGACATTTCAAGTGCTTTGGGGCCAACAGTAGAAAAGGAAATATCTTCGTATAAAAACTAGAGAGAATCATTCTCAGAAACCACTTTGTGATGTGTGCGTTCCACTCACAGAGTTTAACCTTTCTTTTCATAGAACAGTTTGGAAACACTCTGTTTGTAAAGTCTGCAAGTGGATATTTGGACCTCTCTGAGGATTTCGTTGGAAACGGGATTTCTTCATCTAATGCTAGACAGAAGAATTCTCAGTAACTACTTTGGGTTGCGTGTGTTCAACTCACAGAGTTGAACCTTCCTTTAGACAGAGCAGATTTGAAACCCTCTTTTTGTGGAATTTGCAAGTGGACATTTCAAGCGCTTTGGTGCCCACGGTACAAAAGGAAATATCTCCGTATAAAAACTAGAGAGAATCATTCCCAGAAACCGCTTTGTGATGTGTGCGTTCCACTCACAGAGTTTAGCCTTTCTTTTCATAGAACAGTTTGGAAACACTCTGTTTGTAAAGTCTGCAAGTGGATATTTGGACCTCTTTGAGGATTTCGTTGGAAACGGGATTTTTTCATCTAATGCTAGACAGAAGAATTCTCAGTAACTTCTTTGGGTTGCATGTGTTCAACTCACAGAGTTGAACCTTCCTTTAGACAGAGGAGATTGGAAACCCTCTTTTTGTGGAATTTGCAAGTGGACATTTCAAGCGCTTTGGGGCCAACGGTAGAAAAGGAAATATCTTCGTATAAAAACTAGAGAGAATCATTCTCAGAAACCACTTTGTGATGTGTGCGTTCCACTCACAGAGTTTAACCTTTCTTTTCATAGAACAGTTTGGAAACAGTCTGTTTGTAAAGTCTGCAAGTGGATATTTGGACCTCTTTGAGGATTTCGTTGGAAACGGGATTTCTTCATCTAATGCTAGACAGAAGAATTCTCAGTAACTTCTTTGGGTTGCGTGTGTTCAACTCACAGAGTTGAGCCTTCGTTTAGACAGAGCAGATTTGAAACCCTCTTTTTGTGGAATTTGCAAGTGGACATTTCAAGCGCTTTGGGGCCCACGGTACAAAAGGAAATATCTTCGTAGAAAAACTAGAGAGAATCATTCTCAGAAACCGCTTTGTGATGTGTGTGTTCCACTCACAGAGTGTAACCTTTCTTTTCAAAGAACAGTTTGGAAACACTCTGTTTGTAAAGTCTGCAAGTGGATATTTGGACCTCTTTGAGGATTTCGTTGGAAACGGGATTTCTTCATCTAATGCTAGACAGAAGAATTCTCAGTAACTTCTTTGGGTTGCGTGTGTTCAACTCACAGAGTTGAACCTTCCTTTAGACAGAGCAGATTTGAAACCCTCTTTTTGTGGAATTTGCAAGTGGACATTTCAAGCGCATTGGCGCCCACGGTAGAAAAGGAAATATCTTCGTATAAAAACTAGAGAGAATCATTCTCAGAAACCACTTTGTGATGGGTGCGTTCCACTCACAGAGTTTAACCTTTCTTTTCATAGAACAGTTTGGAAACAGTCTGTTTGTAAAGTCTGCAAGTGGATATTTGGACCTCTTTGAGGATTTCGTTGGAAACGGGATTTCTTCATCTAATGCTAGACAGAAGAATTCTCAGTAACTTCTTCGGGTTGCGTGTGTTCAACTCACAGAGTTGAGCCTTCCTTTAGACAGAGCAGATTTGAAACCCTCTTTTTGTGGAATTTGCAAGTGGACATTTCAAGCGCTTTGGGGCCAACGGTAGAAAAGGAAGTATCTTCGTAGAGAAACTGCAGAGAATCATTCTCAGAAACCGCTTTGTGATGTGTGCGTTCCACTCACAGAGTTTAACCTTTCTTTTCATAGAACAGTTTGGAAACACTCTGTTTGTAAAGTCTGCAAGTGGATATTTGGACCAGAGGATTTCGTTGGAAACGGGATTTCTTCATCTAATGCTAGACAGAAGAATCCTCAGTAACTTCTTTGGGTTGCGTGTGTTCAACTCACAGAGTTGAACCTTCCTTTAGACAGAGCAGATTTGAAACCCTCTTTTTGTGGAATTTGCAAGTGGACATTTCAAGGGCATTGGCGCCCACAGTAGAAAAGGAAATATCTTCGTATAAAAACTAGAGAGAATCATTCTCAGAAACCACTTTGTGATGTGTGCGTTCCACTCACAGAGTTTAACCTTTCTTTTCATAGAACAGTTTGGAAACACTCTGTTTGTAAAGTCTGCAAGTGGATATTTGGACCTCTTTGAGGATTTCGTTGGAAACGGGATTTCTTCATATAACGCTAGACAGAAAAATTCTCAGTAACTTCTTTGGGTTGCGTGTGTTCAACTCACAGAGTTGAACCTTCCTTTTGACAGAGCAGATTAGAAACCCTCTTTTTGTGGAATTTGCAAGTCGACATTTCAAGCGCTTTGGGGCCAACGGTAGAAAAGGAAATATCTTCGTATACAAACTAGAGAGAATCATTCTCAGAAACCGCTTTGTGATGTGTGCGTTCCTCTCACAGAGTTTAACCTTTCTTTTCATAGAACAGTTTGGAAACACTCTGTTTGTAAGGTCTGCAAGTGGATATTTGGACCTCTTTGAGGATTTCGTTGGAAACGGGATTTCTGCATATAACGCTAGACAGAAAAATTCTCAGTAACTTCTTTGGGTTGCGTGTGTTCAACTCACAGAGTTGAACCTTCCTTTTCACAGAGCAGATTAGAAACCCTCTTTTTGTGGAATTTGCAAGTGGACATTTCAAGCGCTTTGGGGCCAACGGTAGAAAAGGAAATATCTTCGTATAAAAACTAGAGAGAATCATTCTCAGAAACCGCTTTGTGATGTGTGCGTTCCTCTCACAGAGTTTAACCTTTCTTTTCATAGAACAGTTTGGAAACACTCTGTTTGTAAAGTCTGCAAGTGGATATTTGGACCTCTTTGAGGATTTCGTTGGAAACGGGATTTCTGCATATAACGCTAGACAGAAAAATTCTCAGTAACTTCTTTGGGTTGCGTGTGTTCAACTCACAGAGTTGAACCTTCCTTTTCACAGAGCAGATTAGAAACCCTCTTTTTGTGGAATTTGCAAGTGGACATTTCAAGCGCTTTGGGGCCAACGGTAGAAAAGGAAATATCTTCGTATAAAAACTAGAGAGAATCATTCTCAGAAACCGCTTTGTGATGTGTGCGTTCCTCTCACAGAGTTTAACCTTTCTTTTCATAGAACAGTTTGGAAACACTCTGTTTGTAAAGTCTGCAAGTGGATATTTGGACCTCTTTGAGGATTTCGTTGGAAACGGGATTTCTTCATCTAATGCTAGACAGAAGAATTCTCAGTAACTACTTTGGGTTGCGTGTGTTCAACTCACAGAGTTGAACCTTCCTTTAGACAGAGCAGATTTGAAACCCTCTTTTTGTGGAATTTGCAAGTGGACATTTCAAGCGCTTTGGTGCCCACGGTACAAAAGGAAATATCTCCGTATAAAAACTAGAGAGAATCATTCCCAGAAACCGCTTTGTGATGTGTGCGTTCCACTCACAGAGTTTAGCCTTTCTTTTCATAGAACAGTTTGGAAACACTCTGTTTGTAAAGTCTGCAAGTGGATATTTGGACCTCTTTGAGGATTTCGTTGGAAACGGGATTTTTTCATCTAATGCTAGACAGAAGAATTCTCAGTAACTTCTTTGGGTTGCGTGTGTTCAACTCACAGAGTTGAACCTTCCTTTAGACAGAGGAGATTGGAAACCCTCTTTTTGTGGAATTTGCAAGTGGACATTTCAAGCGCTTTGGGGCCAACGGTAGAAAAGGAAATATCTTCGTATAAAAACTAGAGAGAATCATTCCCAGAAACCGCTTTGTGATGTGTGCGTTCCACTCACAGAGTTTAGCCTTTCTTTTCATAGAACAGTTTGGAAACACTCTGTTTGTAAAGTCTGCAAGTGGATATTTGGACCTCTTTGAGGATTTCGTTGGAAACGGGATTTTTTCATCTAATGCTAGACAGAAGAATTCTCAGTAACTTCTTTGGGTTGCATGTGTTCAACTCACAGAGTTGAACCTTCCTTTAGACAGAGGAGATTGGAAACCCTCTTTTTGTGGAATTTGCAAGTGGACATTTCAAGCGCTTTGGGGCCAACGGTAGAAAAGGAAATATCTTCGTATACAAACTAGAGAGAATCATTCTCAGAAACCACTTTGTGATGTGTGCGTTCCACTCACAGAGTTTAACCTTTCTTTTCATAGAACAGTTTGGAAACAGTCTGTTTGTAAAGTCTGCAAGTGGATATTTGGACCTCTTTGAGGATTTCGTTGGAAACGGGATTTCTTCATCTAATGCTAGACAGAAGAATTCTCAGTAACTTCTTTGGGTTGCGTGTGTTCAACTCACAGAGTTGAGCCTTCGTTTAGACAGAGCAGATTTGAAACCCTCTTTTTGTGGAATTTGCAAGTGGACATTTCAAGCGCTTTGGGGCCCACGGTACAAAAGGAAATATCTTCGTAGAAAAACTAGAGAGAAACATTCTCAGAAACCGCTTTGTGATGTGTGTGTTCCACTCACAGAGTGTAACCTTTCTTTTCAAAGAACAGTTTGGAAACACTCTGTTTGTAAAGTCTGCAAGTGGATATTTGGACCTCTTTGAGGATTTCGTTGGAAACGGGATTTCTTCATCTAATGCTAGACAGAAGAATTCTCAGTAACTTCTTTGGGTTGCGTGTGTTCAGCTCACAGAGTTGAACCTTCCTTTAGACAGAGCAGATTTGAAACCCTCTTTTTGTGGAATTTGCAAGTGGACATTTCAAGCGCATTGGCGCCCACGGTAGAAAAGGAAATATCTTCGTATAAAAACTAGAGAGAATCATTCTCAGAAACCACTTTGTGATGGGTGCGTTCCACTCACAGAGTTTAACCTTTCTTTTCATAGAACAGTTTGGAAACAGTCTGTTTGTAAAGTCTGCAAGTGGATATTTGGACCTCTTTGAGGATTTCGTTGGAAACGGGATTTCTTCATCTAATGCTAGACAGAAGAATTCTCAGTAACTTCTTCGGGTTGCGTGTGTTCAACTCACAGAGTTGAGCCTTCCTTTAGACAGAGCAGATTTGAAACCCTCTTTTTGTGGAATTTGCAAGTGGACATTTCAAGCGCTTTGGGGCCAACGGTAGAAAAGGAAATATCTTCGTAGAGAAACTACAGAGAATCATTCTCAGAAACCGCTTTGTGATGTGTGCGTTCCACTCACAGAGTTTAACCTTTCTTTTCATAGAACAGTTTGGAAACACTCTGTTTGGAAAGTCTGCAAGTGGATATTTGGACCAGAGGATTTCGTTGGAAACGGGATTTCTTCATCTAATGCTAGACAGAAGAATCCTCAGTAACTTCTTTGGGTTGCGTGTGTTCAACTCACAGAGTTGAACCTTCCTTTAGACAGAGCAGATTTGAAACCCTCTTTTTGTGGAATTTGCAAGTGGACATTTCAAGGGCATTGGCGCCCACAGTAGAAAAGGAAATATCTTCGTATAAAAACTAGAGAGAATCATTCTCAGAAACCACTTTGTGATGTGTGCGTTCCACTCACAGAGTTTAACCTTTCTTTTCATAGAACAGTTTGGAAACACTCTGTTTGTAAAGTCTGCAAGTGGATATTTGGACCTCTTTGAGGATTTCGTTGGAAACGGGATTTCTTCATATAACGCTAGACAGAAAAATTCTCAGTAACTTCTTTGGGTTGCGTGTGTTCAACTCACAGAGTTGAACCTTCCTTTTGACAGAGCAGATTAGAAACCCTCTTTTTGTGGAATTTGCAAGTCGACATTTCAAGCGCTTTGGGGCCAACGGTAGAAAAGGAAATATCTTCGTATACAAACTAGAGAGAATCATTCTCAGAAACCGCTTTGTGATGTGTGCGTTCCTCTCACAGAGTTTAACCTTTCTTTTCATAGAACAGTTTGGAAACACTCTGTTTGTAAGGTCTGCAAGTGGATATTTGGACCTCTTTGAGGATTTCGTTGGAAACGGGATTTCTGCATATAACGCTAGACAGAAGAATTCTCAGTAACTTCTTTGGGTTGCGTGTGTTCAACTCACAGAGTTGAACCTTCCTTTAGACAGAGGAGATTGGAAACCCTCTTTTTGTGGAATTTGCAAGTGGACATTTCAAGCGCTTTGGGGCCAACGGTAGAAAAGGAAATATCTTCGTATAAAAACTAGAGAGAATCATTCTCAGAAACCACTTTGTGATGTGTGCGTTCCACTCACAGAGTTTAACCTTTCTTTTCATAGAACAGTTTGGAAACAGTCTGTTTGTAAAGTCTGCAAGTGGATATTTGGACCTCTTTGAGGATTTCGTTGGAAACGGGATTTCTTCATCTAATGCTAGACAGAAGAATTCTCAGTAACTTCTTCGGGTTGCGTGTGTTCAACTCACAGAGTTGAGCCTTCCTTTAGACAGAGCAGATTTGAAACCCTCTTTTTGTGGAATTTGCAAGTGGACATTTCAAGCGCTTTGGGGCCAACGGTAGAAAAGGAAATATCTTCGTAGAGAAACTACAGAGAATCATTCTCAGAAACCGCTTTGTGATGTGTGCGTTCCACTCACAGAGTTTAACCTTTCTTTTCATAGAACAGTTTGGAAACACTCTGTTTGTAAAGTCTGCAAGTGGATATTTGGACCAGAGGATTTCGTTGGAAACGGGATTTCTTCATCTGATGCTAGACAGAAGAATCCTCAGTAACTTCTTTGGGTTGCGTGTGTTCAGCTCACAGAGTTGAACCTTCCTTTAGACAGAGCAGATTTGAAACCCTCTTTTTGTGGAATTTGCAAGTGGACATTTCAAGGGCATTGGCGCCCACAGTAGAAAAGGAAATATCTTCGTATAAAAACTAGAGAGAATCATTCTCAGAAACCACTTTGTGATGTGTGCGTTCCACTCACAGAGTTTAACCTTTCTTTTCATAGAACAGTTTGGAAACACTCTGTTGGTAAAGTCTGCAAGTGGATATTTGGACCTCTTTGAGGATTTCGTTGGAAACGGGATTTCTGCATATAACGCTAGACAGAAAAATTCTCAGTAACTTCTTTGGGTTGCGTGTGTTCAACTCACAGAGTTGAACCTTCCTTTTGACAGAGCAGATTAGAAACCCTCTTTTTGTGGAATTTGCAAGTCGACATTTCAAGCGCTTTGGGGCCAACGGTAGAAAAGGAAATATCTTCGTATACAAACTAGAGAGAATCATTCTCAGAAACCGCTTTGTGATGTGTGCGTTCCTCTCACAGAGTTTAACCTTTCTTTTCATAGAACAGTTTGGAAACACTCTGTTTGTAAGGTCTGCAAGTGGATATTTGGACCTCTTTGAGGATTTCGTTGGAAACGGGATTTCTGCATATAACGCTAGACAGAAAAATTCTCAGTAACTTCTTTGGGTTGCGTGTGTTCAACTCACAGAGTTGAACCTTCCTTTTCACAGAGCAGATTAGAAACCCTCTTTTTGTGGAATTTGCAAGTGGACATTTCAAGCGCTTTGGGGCCAACGGTAGAAAAGGAAATATCTTCGTATAAAAACTAGAGAGAATCATTCCCAGAAACCGCTTTGTGATGTGTGCGTTCCACTCACAGAGTTTAGCCTTTCTTTTCATAGAACAGTTTGGAAACACTCTGTTTGTAAAGTCTGCAAGTGGATATTTGGACCTCTTTGAGGATTTCGTTGGAAACGGGATTTTTTCATCTAATGCTAGACAGAAGAATTCTCAGTAACTTCTTTGGGTTGCATGTGTTCAACTCACAGAGTTGAACCTTCCTTTAGACAGAGGAGATTGGAAACCCTCTTTTTGTGGAATTTGCAAGTGGACATTTCAAGCGCTTTGGGGCCAACGGTAGAAAAGGAAATATCTTCGTATACAAACTAGAGAGAATCATTCTCAGAAACCACTTTGTGATGTGTGCGTTCCACTCACAGAGTTTAACCTTTCTTTTCATAGAACAGTTTGGAAACAGTCTGTTTGTAAAGTCTGCAAGTGGATATTTGGACCTCTTTGAGGATTTCGTTGGAAACGGGATTTCTTCATCTAATGCTAGACAGAAGAATTCTCAGTAACTTCTTTGGGTTGCGTGTGTTCAACTCACAGAGTTGAGCCTTCGTTTAGACAGAGCAGATTTGAAACCCTCTTTTTGTGGAATTTGCAAGTGGACATTTCAAGCGCTTTGGGGCCCACGGTACAAAAGGAAATATCTTCGTAGAAAAACTAGAGAGAAACATTCTCAGAAACCGCTTTGTGATGTGTGTGTTCCACTCACAGAGTGTAACCTTTCTTTTCAAAGAACAGTTTGGAAACACTCTGTTTGTAAAGTCTGCAAGTGGATATTTGGACCTCTTTGAGGATTTCGTTGGAAACGGGATTTCTTCATCTAATGCTAGACAGAAGAATTCTCAGTAACTTCTTTGGGTTGCGTGTGTTCAGCTCACAGAGTTGAACCTTCCTTTAGACAGAGCAGATTTGAAACCCTCTTTTTGTGGAATTTGCAAGTGGACATTTCAAGCGCATTGGCGCCCACGGTAGAAAAGGAAATATCTTCGTATAAAAACTAGAGAGAATCATTCTCAGAAACCACTTTGTGATGGGTGCGTTCCACTCACAGAGTTTAACCTTTCTTTTCATAGAACAGTTTGGAAACAGTCTGTTTGTAAAGTCTGCAAGTGGATATTTGGACCTCTTTGAGGATTTCGTTGGAAACGGGATTTCTTCATCTAATGCTAGACAGAAGAATTCTCAGTAACTTCTTCGGGTTGCGTGTGTTCAACTCACAGAGTTGAGCCTTCCTTTAGACAGAGCAGATTTGAAACCCTCTTTTTGTGGAATTTGCAAGTGGACATTTCAAGCGCTTTGGGGCCAACGGTAGAAAAGGAAATATCTTCGTAGAGAAACTACAGAGAATCATTCTCAGAAACCGCTTTGTGATGTGTGCGTTCCACTCACAGAGTTTAACCTTTCTTTTCATAGAACAGTTTGGAAACACTCTGTTTGGAAAGTCTGCAAGTGGATATTTGGACCAGAGGATTTCGTTGGAAACGGGATTTCTTCATCTAATGCTAGACAGAAGAATCCTCAGTAACTTCTTTGGGTTGCGTGTGTTCAACTCACAGAGTTGAACCTTCCTTTAGACAGAGCAGATTTGAAACCCTCTTTTTGTGGAATTTGCAAGTGGACATTTCAAGGGCATTGGCGCCCACAGTAGAAAAGGAAATATCTTCGTATAAAAACTAGAGAGAATCATTCTCAGAAACCACTTTGTGATGTGTGCGTTCCACTCACAGAGTTTAACCTTTCTTTTCATAGAACAGTTTGGAAACACTCTGTTTGTAAAGTCTGCAAGTGGATATTTGGACCTCTTTGAGGATTTCGTTGGAAACGGGATTTCTTCATATAACGCTAGACAGAAAAATTCTCAGTAACTTCTTTGGGTTGCGTGTGTTCAACTCACAGAGTTGAACCTTCCTTTTGACAGAGCAGATTAGAAACCCTCTTTTTGTGGAATTTGCAAGTCGACATTTCAAGCGCTTTGGGGCCAACGGTAGAAAAGGAAATATCTTCGTATACAAACTAGAGAGAATCATTCTCAGAAACCGCTTTGTGATGTGTGCGTTCCTCTCACAGAGTTTAACCTTTCTTTTCATAGAACAGTTTGGAAACACTCTGTTTGTAAGGTCTGCAAGTGGATATTTGGACCTCTTTGAGGATTTCGTTGGAAACGGGATTTCTGCATATAACGCTAGACAGAAGAATTCTCAGTAACTTCTTTGGGTTGCGTGTGTTCAACTCACAGAGTTGAACCTTCCTTTAGACAGAGGAGATTGGAAACCCTCTTTTTGTGGAATTTGCAAGTGGACATTTCAAGCGCTTTGGGGCCAACGGTAGAAAAGGAAATATCTTCGTATAAAAACTAGAGAGAATCATTCTCAGAAACCACTTTGTGATGTGTGCGTTCCACTCACAGAGTTTAACCTTTCTTTTCATAGAACAGTTTGGAAACAGTCTGTTTGTAAAGTCTGCAAGTGGATATTTGGACCTCTTTGAGGATTTCGTTGGAAACGGGATTTCTTCATCTAATGCTAGACAGAAGAATTCTCAGTAACTTCTTCGGGTTGCGTGTGTTCAACTCACAGAGTTGAGCCTTCCTTTAGACAGAGCAGATTTGAAACCCTCTTTTTGTGGAATTTGCAAGTGGACATTTCAAGCGCTTTGGGGCCAACGGTAGAAAAGGAAATATCTTCGTAGAGAAACTACAGAGAATCATTCTCAGAAACCGCTTTGTGATGTGTGCGTTCCACTCACAGAGTTTAACCTTTCTTTTCATAGAACAGTTTGGAAACACTCTGTTTGTAAAGTCTGCAAGTGGATATTTGGACCAGAGGATTTCGTTGGAAACGGGATTTCTTCATCTGATGCTAGACAGAAGAATCCTCAGTAACTTCTTTGGGTTGCGTGTGTTCAGCTCACAGAGTTGAACCTTCCTTTAGACAGAGCAGATTTGAAACCCTCTTTTTGTGGAATTTGCAAGTGGACATTTCAAGGGCATTGGCGCCCACAGTAGAAAAGGAAATATCTTCGTATAAAAACTAGAGAGAATCATTCTCAGAAACCACTTTGTGATGTGTGCGTTCCACTCACAGAGTTTAACCTTTCTTTTCATAGAACAGTTTGGAAACACTCTGTTGGTAAAGTCTGCAAGTGGATATTTGGACCTCTTTGAGGATTTCGTTGGAAACGGGATTTCTGCATATAACGCTAGACAGAAAAATTCTCAGTAACTTCTTTGGGTTGCGTGTGTTCAACTCACAGAGTTGAACCTTCCTTTTGACAGAGCAGATTAGAAACCCTCTTTTTGTGGAATTTGCAAGTCGACATTTCAAGCGCTTTGGGGCCAACGGTAGAAAAGGAAATATCTTCGTATACAAACTAGAGAGAATCATTCTCAGAAACCGCTTTGTGATGTGTGCGTTCCTCTCACAGAGTTTAACCTTTCTTTTCATAGAACAGTTTGGAAACACTCTGTTTGTAAGGTCTGCAAGTGGATATTTGGACCTCTTTGAGGATTTCGTTGGAAACGGGATTTCTGCATATAACGCTAGACAGAAAAATTCTCAGTAACTTCTTTGGGTTGCGTGTGTTCAACTCACAGAGTTGAACCTTCCTTTTCACAGAGCAGATTAGAAACCCTCTTTTTGTGGAATTTGCAAGTGGACATTTCAAGCGCTTTGGGGCCAACGGTAGAAAAGGAAATATCTTCGTATAAAAACTAGAGAGAATCATTCCCAGAAACCGCTTTGTGATGTGTGCGTTCCACTCACAGAGTTTAGCCTTTCTTTTCATAGAACAGTTTGGAAACACTCTGTTTGTAAAGTCTGCAAGTGGATATTTGGACCTCTTTGAGGATTTCGTTGGAAACGGGATTTTTTCATCTAATGCTAGACAGAAGAATTCTCAGTAACTTCTTTGGGTTGCATGTGTTCAACTCACAGAGTTGAACCTTCCTTTAGACAGAGGAGATTGGAAACCCTCTTTTTGTGGAATTTGCAAGTGGACATTTCAAGCGCTTTGGGGCCAACGGTAGAAAAGGAAATATCTTCGTATAAAAACTAGAGAGAATCATTCTCAGAAACCACTTTGTGATGTGTGCGTTCCACTCACAGAGTTTAACCTTTCTTTTCATAGAACAGTTTGGAAACAGTCTGTTTGTAAAGTCTGCAAGTGGATATTTGGACCTCTTTGAGGATTTCGTTGGAAACGGGATTTCTTCATCTAATGCTAGACAGAAGAATTCTCAGTAACTTCTTTGGGTTGCGTGTGTTCAACTCACAGAGTTGAGCCTTCGTTTAGACAGAGCAGATTTGAAACCCTCTTTTTGTGGAATTTGCAAGTGGACATTTCAAGCGCTTTGGGGCCCACGGTACAAAAGGAAATATCTTCGTAGAAAAACTAGAGAGAATCATTCTCAGAAACCGCTTTGTGATGTGTGTGTTCCACTCACAGAGTGTAACCTTTCTTTTCAAAGAACAGTTTGGAAACACTCTGTTTGTAAAGTCTGCAAGTGGATATTTGGACCTCTTTGAGGATTTCGTTGGAAACGGGATTTCTTCATCTAATGCTAGACAGAAGAATTCTCAGTAACTTCTTTGGGTTGCGTGTGTTCAACTCACAGAGTTGAACCTTCCTTTAGACAGAGCAGATTTGAAACCCTCTTTTTGTGGAATTTGCAAGTGGACATTTCAAGCGCATTGGCGCCCACGGTAGAAAAGGAAATATCTTCGTATAAAAACTAGAGAGAATCATTCTCAGAAACCACTTTGTGATGGGTGCGTTCCACTCACAGACTTTAACCTTTCTTTTCATAGAACAGTTTGGAAACAGTCTGTTTGTAAAGTCTGCAAGTGGATATTTGGACCTCTTTGAGGATTTCGTTGGAAACGGGATTTCTTCATCTAATGCTAGACAGAAGAATTCTCAGTAACTTCTTCGGGTTGCGTGTGTTCAACTCACAGAGTTGAGCCTTCCTTTAGACAGAGCAGATTTGAAACCCTCTTTTTGTGGAATTTGCAAGTGGACATTTCAAGCGCTTTGGGGCCAACGGTAGAAAAGGAAATATCTTCGTAGAGAAACTACAGAGAATCATTCTCAGAAACCGCTTTGTGATGTGTGCGTTCCACTCACAGAGTTTAACCTTTCTTTTCATAGAACAGTTTGGAAACACTCTGTTTGTAAAGTCTGCAAGTGGATATTTGGACCAGAGGATTTCGTTGGAAACGGGATTTCTTCATCTAATGCTAGACAGAAGAATCCTCAGTAACTTCTTTGGGTTGCGTGTGTTCAACTCACAGAGTTGAACCTTCCTTTAGACAGAGCAGATTTGAAACCCTCTTTTTGTGGCATTTGCAAGTGGACATTTCAAGGGCATTGGCGCCCACAGTAGAAAAGGAAATATCTTCGTATAAAAACTAGAGAGAATCATTCTCAGAAACCACTTTGTGATGTGTGCGTTCCACTCACAGAGTTTAACCTTTCTTTTCATAGAACAGTTTGGAAACACTCTGTTTGTAAAGTCTGCAAGTGGATATTTGGACCTCTTTGAGGATTTCGTTGGAAACGGGATTTCTTCCTATAACGCTAGACAGAAAAATTCTCAGTAACTTCTTTGGGTTGCGTGTGTTCAACTCACAGAGTTGAACCTTCCTTTTGACAGAGCAGATTAGAAACCCTCTTTTTGTGGAATTTGCAAGTCGACATTTCAAGCGCTTTGGGGCCAACGGTAGAAAAGGAAATATCTTCGTATACAAACTAGAGAGAATCATTCTCAGAAACCGCTTTGTGATGTGTGCGTTCCTCTCACAGAGTTTAACCTTTCTTTTCATAGAACAGTTTGGAAACACTCTGTTTGTAAGGTCTGCAAGTGGATATTTGGACCTCTTTGAGGATTTCGTTGGAAACGGGATTTCTGCATATAACGCTAGACAGAAAAATTCTCAGTAACTTCTTTGGGTTGCGTGTGTTCAACTCACAGAGTTGAACCTTCCTTTTCACAGAGCAGATTAGAAACCCTCTTTTTGTGGAATTTGCAAGTGGACATTTCAAGCGCTTTGTGGCCAACGGTAGAAAAGGAAATATCTTCGTATAAAAACTAGAGAGAATCATTCTCAGAAACCGCTTTGTGATGTGTGCGTTCCTCTCACAGAGTTTAACCTTTCTTTTCATAGAACAGTTTGGAAACACTCTGTTTGTAAAGTCTGCAAGTGGATATTTGGACCTCTTTGAGGATTTCGTTGGAAACGGGATTTCTTCATCTAATGCTAGACAGAAGAATTCTCAGTAACTACTTTGGGTTGCGTGTGTTCAACTCACAGAGTTGAACCTTCCTTTAGACAGAGCAGATTTGAAACCCTCTTTTTGTGGAATTTGCAAGTGGACATTTCAAGCGCTTTGGTGCCCACGGTACAAAAGGAAATATCTCCGTATAAAAACTAGAGAGAATCATTCCCAGAAACCGCTTTGTGATGTGTGCGTTCCACTCACAGAGTTTAGCCTTTCTTTTCATAGAACAGTTTGGAAACACTCTGTTTGTAAAGTCTGCAAGTGGATATTTGGACCTCTTTGAGGATTTCGTTGGAAACGGGATTTTTTCATCTAATGCTAGACAGAAGAATTCTCAGTAACTTCTTTGGGTTGCGTGTGTTCAACTCACAGAGTTGAACCTTCCTTTAGACAGAGGAGACTGGAAACCCTCTTTTTGTGGAATTTGCAAGTGGACATTTCAAGCGCTTTGGGGCCAACGGTAGAAAAGGAAATATCTTCGTATAAAAACTAGAGAGAATCATTCTCAGAAACCACTTTGTGATGTGTGCGTTCCACTCACAGAGTTTAACCTTTCTTTTCATAGAACAGTTTGGAAACAGTCTGTTTGTAAAGTCTGCAAGTGGATATTTGGACCTCTTTGAGGATTTCGTTGGAAACGGGATTTCTTCATCTAATGCTAGACAGAAGAATTCTCAGTAACTTCTTCGGGTTGCGTGTGTTCAACTCACAGAGTTGAGCCTTCCTTTAGACAGAGCAGATTTGAAACCCTCTTTTTGTGGAATTTGCAAGTGGACATTTCAAGCGCTTTGGGGCCAACGGTAGAAAAGGAAATATCTTCGTAGAGAAACTACAGAGAATCATTCTCAGAAACCGCTTTGTGATGTGTGCGTTCCACTCACAGAGTTTAACCTTTCTTTTCATAGAACAGTTTGGAAACACTCTGTTTGTAAAGTCTGCAAGTGGATATTTGGACCAGAGGATTTCGTTGGAAACGGGATTTCTTCATCTGATGCTAGACAGAAGAATCCTCAGTAACTTCTTTGGGTTGCGTGTGTTCAGCTCACAGAGTTGAACCTTCCTTTAGACAGAGCAGATTTGAAACCCTCTTTTTGTGGAATTTGCAAGTGGACATTTCAAGGGCATTGGCGCCCACTGTAGAAAAGGAAATATCTTCGTATAAAAACTAGAGAGAATCATTCTCAGAAACCACTTTGTGATGTGTGCGTTCCACTCACAGAGTTTAACCTTTCTTTTCATAGAACAGTTTGGAAACACTCTGTTGGTAAAGTCTGCAAGTGGATATTTGGACCTCTTTGAGGATTTCGTTGGAAACGGGATTTCTGCATATAACGCTAGACAGAAAAATTCTCAGTAACTTCTTTGGGTTGCGTGTGTTCAACTCACAGAGTTGAACCTTCCTTTTGACAGAGCAGATTAGAAACCCTCTTTTTGTGGAATTTGCAAGTCGACATTTCAAGCGCTTTGGGGCCAACGGTAGAAAAGGAAATATCTTCGTATACAAACTAGAGAGAATCATTCTCAGAAACCGCTTTGTGATGTGTGCGTTCCTCTCACAGAGTTTAACCTTTCTTTTCATAGAACAGTTTGGAAACACTCTGTTTGTAAGGTCTGCAAGTGGATATTTGGACCTCTTTGAGGATTTCGTTGGAAACGGGATTTCTGCATATAACGCTAGACAGAAAAATTCTCAGTAACTTCTTTGGGTTGCGTGTGTTCAACTCACAGAGTTGAACCTTCCTTTTCACAGAGCAGATTAGAAACCCTCTTTTTGTGGAATTTGCAAGTGGACATTTCAAGCGCTTTGGGGCCAACGGTAGAAAAGGAAATATCTTCGTATAAAAACTAGAGAGAATCATTCTCAGAAACCGCTTTGTGATGTGTGCGTTCCTCTCACAGAGTTTAACCTTTCTTTTCATAGAACAGTTTGGAAACACTCTGTTTGTAAAGTCTGCAAGTGGATATTTGGACCTCTTTGAGGATTTCGTTGGAAACGGGATTTCTTCATCTAATGCTAGACAGAAGAATTCTCAGTAACTACTTTGGGTTGCGTGTGTTCAACTCACAGAGTTGAACCTTCCTTTAGACAGAGCAGATTTGAAACCCTCTTTTTGTGGAATTTGCAAGTGGACATTTCAAGCGCTTTGGTGCCCACGGTACAAAAGGAAATATCTCCGTATAAAAACTAGAGAGAATCATTCCCAGAAACCGCTTTGTGATGTGTGCGTTCCACTCACAGAGTTTAGCCTTTCTTTTCATAGAACAGTTTGGAAACACTCTGTTTGTAAAGTCTGCAAGTGGATATTTGGACCTCTTTGAGGATTTCGTTGGAAACGGGATTTTTTCATCTAATGCTAGACAGAAGAATTCTCAGTAACTTCTTTGGGTTGCGTGTGTTCAACTCACAGAGTTGAACCTTCCTTTAGACAGAGGAGATTGGAAACCCTCTTTTTGTGGAATTTGCAAGTGGACATTTCAAGCGCTTTGGGGCCAACGGTAGAAAAGGAAATATCTTCGTATAAAAACTAGAGAGAATCATTCTCAGAAACCACTTTGTGATGTGTGCGTTCCACTCACAGAGTTTAACCTTTCTTTTCATAGAACAGTTTGGAAACAGTCTGTTTGTAAAGTCTGCAAGTGGATATTTGGACCTCTTTGAGGATTTCGTTGGAAACGGGATTTCTTCATCTAATGCTAGACAGAAGAATTCTCAGTAACTTCTTTGGGTTGCGTGTGTTCAACTCACAGAGTTGAGCCTTCCTTTAGACAGAGCAGATTTGAAACCCTCTTTTTGTGGAATTTGCAAGTGGACATTTCAAGCGCTTTGGGGCCCACGGTACAAAAGGAAATATCTTCGTATAAAAACTAGAGAGAATCATTCTCAGAAACCGCTTTGTGATGTGTGTGTTCCACTCACAGAGTGTAACCTTTCTTTTCAAAGAACAGTTTGGAAACACTCTGTTTGTAAAGTCTGCAAGTGGATATTTGGACCTCTTTGAGGATTTCGTTGGAAATGGGATTTCTTCATCTAATGCTAGACAGAAGAATTCTCAGTAACTTCTTTGGGTTGCGTGTGTTCAACTCACAGAGTTGAACCTTCCTTTAGACAGAGCAGATTTGAAACCCTCTTTTTGTGGAATTTGCAAGTGGACATTTCAAGCGCATTGGCGCCCACGGTAGAAAAGGAAATATCTTCGTATAAAAACTAGAGAGAATCATTCTCAGAAACCACTTTGTGATGGGTGCGTTCCACTCACAGAGTTTAACCTTTCTTTTCATAGAACAGTTTGGAAACACTCTGTTTGTAAAGTCTGCAAGTGGATATTTGGACCTCTTTGAGGATTTCGTTGGAAACGGGATTTCTTCATCTAATGCTAGACAGAAGAATTCTCAGTAACTTCTTCGGGTTGCGTGTGTTCAACTCACAGAGTTGAGCCTTCCTTTAGACAGAGCAGATTTGAAACCCTCTTTTTGTGGAATTTGCAAGTGGACATTTCAAGCGCTTTGGGGCCAACGGTAGAAAAGGAAATATCTTCGTAGAGAAACTACAGAGAATCATTCTCAGAAACCGCTTTGTGATGTGTGCGTTCCACTCACAGAGTTTAACCTTTCTTTTCATAGAACAGTTTGGAAACACTCTGTTTGTAAAGTCTGCAAGTGGATATTTGGACCAGAGGATTTCGTTGGAAACGGGATTTCTTCATCTAATGCTAGACAGAAGAATCCTCAGTAACTTCTTTGGGTTGCGTGTGTTCAACTCACAGAGTTGAACCTTCCTTTAGACAGAGCAGATTTGAAACCCTCTTTTTGTGGAATTTGCAAGTGGACATTTCAAGGGCATTGGCGCCCACAGTAGAAAAGGAAATATCTTCGTATAAAAACTAGAGAGAATCATTCTCAGAAACCACTTTGTGATGTGTGCGTTCCACTCACAGAGTTTAACCTTTCTTTTCATAGAACAGTTTGGAAACACTCTGTTGGTAAAGTCTGCAAGTGGATATTTGGACCTCTTTGAGGATTTCGTTGGAAACGGGATTTCTGCATATAACGCTAGACAGAAAAATTCTCAGTAACTTCTTTGGGTTGCGTGTGTTCAACTCACAGAGTTGAACCTTCCTTTTGACAGAGCAGATTAGAAACCCTCTTTTTGTGGAATTTGCAAGTCGACATTTCAAGCGCTTTGGGGCCAACGGTAGAAAAGGAAATATCTTCGTATACAAACTAGAGAGAATCATTCTCAGAAACCGCTTTGTGATGTGTGCGTTCCTCTCACAGAGTTTAACCTTTCTTTTCATAGAACAGTTTGGAAACACTCTGTTTGTAAGGTCTGCAAGTGGATATTTGGACCTCTTTGAGGATTTCGTTGGAAACGGGATTTCTGCATATAACGCTAGACAGAAAAATTCTCAGTAACTTCTTTGGGTTGCGTGTGTTCAACTCACAGAGTTGAACCTTCCTTTTCACAGAGCAGATTAGAAACCCTCTTTTTGTGGAATTTGCAAGTGGACATTTCAAGCGCTTTGGGGCCAACGGTAGAAAAGGAAATATCTTCGTATAAAAACTAGAGAGAATCATTCTCAGAAACCGCTTTGTGATGTGTGCGTTCCTCTCACAGAGTTTAACCTTTCTTTTCATAGAACAGTTTGGAAACACTCTGTTTGTAAAGTCTGCAAGTGGATATTTGGACCTCTTTGAGGATTTCGTTGGAAACGGGATTTCTTCATCTAATGCTAGACAGAAGAATTCTCAGTAACTTCTCTGGGCTGCGTGTGTTCAACTCACAGAGTTGAGCCTTCCTTTAGACAGAGCAGATTTGAAACCCTCTTTTTGTGGAATTTGCAAGTGGACATTTCAAGCGCTTTGGGGCCAACGGTAGAAAAGGAAATATCTTCGTATAAAAACTAGAGAGAATCATTCTCAGAAACTGCTTTGTGATGTGTGCGTTCCACTCACAGAGTTTAACCTTTCTTTTCATAGAACAGTTTGGAAACAGTCTGTTTGTAAAGTCTGCAAGTGGATATTTGGACCTCTTTGAGGATTTCGTTGGAAACGGGATTTCTTCATCTAATGCTAGACAGAAGAATTCTCAGTAACTTCTTCGGGTTGCGTGTGTTCAACTCACAGAGATGAGCCTTCCTTCAGACAGAGCAGATTTGAAACCCTCTTTTTGTGGAATTTGCAAGTGGACATTTCAAGCGCTTTGGGGCCAACGGTAGAAAAGGAAATATCTTCGTAGAGAAACTAGAGAGAATCATTCTCAGAAACCGCTTTGTGATGTGTGCGTTCCACTCACAGAGTTTAACCTTTCTTTTCGTAGAACAGTTTGGAAACACTCTGTTTGTAAAGTCTGCAAGTGGATATTTGGACCAGAGGATTTCGTTGGAAACGGGATTTCTTCATCTAATGCTAGACAGAAGAATTCTCAGTAACTTCTTTGGGTTGCGTGTGTTCAACTCACAGAGTTGAACCTTCCTTTAGACAGAGCAGATTGGAAACCCTCTTTTTGTGGAATTTGCAAGTGGACCTTTCAAGCGCTTTGGCGCCCACGGTAGAAAAGGAAATATCTTCGTATAAAAACTAGAGAGAATCATTCTCAGGAACCTCTTTGTGATGTGTGCGTTCCACTCACAGAGTGTAACCTTTCTTTTCATAGAACAGTTTGGAAACACTCTGTTTGTAAAGTCTGCAAGTGGATATATGGAACTCTTTGAGGATTTCGTTAGAAACGGGATTTCTGCATATAACGCTTGACAGAAAAATTCTCAGTAACTTCTTTGGGTTGCGTATGTTCAACTCACAGAGTTGAACCTTCCTTTTGACAGAGCAGATTAGAAACCCTCTTTTTGTGGAATTTGCAAGTCGACATTTCAAGCGCTTTGGGGCCAACGGTAGAAAAGGAAATATCTTCGTATAAAAACTAGAGAGAATCATTCTCAGAAACCGCTTTGTGATGTGTGCGTTCCACTCACAGAGTTTAACCTTTCTTTTCGTAGAACAGTTTGGAAACACTCTGTTTGTAAAGTCTGCAAGTGGATATTTGGACCAGAGGATTTCGTTGGAAACGGGATTTCTTCATCTAATGCTAGACAGAAGAATTCTCAGTAACTTCTTTGGGTTGCGTGTGTTCAACTCACAGAGTTGAACCTTCCTTTAGACAGAGCAGATTGGAAACCCTCTTTTTGTGGAATTTGCAAGTGGACCTTTCAAGCGCTTTGGCGCCCACGGTAGAAAAGGAAATATCTTCGTATAAAAACTAGAGAGAATCATTCTCAGGAACCTCTTTGTGATGTGTGCGTTCCACTCACAGAGTGTAACCTTTCTTTTCATAGAACAGTTTGGAAACACTCTGTTTGTAAAGTCTGCAAGTGGATATATGGAACTCTTTGAGGATTTCGTTAGAAACGGGATTTCTGCATATAACGCTTGACAGAAAAATTCTCAGTAACTTCTTTGGGTTGCGTATGTTCAACTCACAGAGTTGAACCTTCCTTTTGACAGAGCAGATTAGAAACCCTCTTTTTGTGGAATTTGCAAGTCGACATTTCAAGCGCTTTGGGGCCAACGGTAGAAAAGGAAATATCTTCGTATAAAAACTAGAGAGAATCATTCTCAGAAACCGCTTTGTGATGTGTGCGTTCCTCTCACAGAGTTTAACCTTTCTTTTCATAGAACAGTTTGGAAACACTCTGTTTGTAAAGTCTGCAAGTGGATATTTGGACCTCTTTGAGGATTTCGTTGGAAACGGGATTTCTTCATCTAATGCTAGAGAGAAGAATTCTCAGTAACTTCTTTGGGTTGCGTGTGTTCAACTCACAGAGTTGAACCTTCCTTTAGACAGAGCAGATTTGAAACCCTCTTTTTGTGGAATTTGCAATTGGACATTTCAAGCGCATTGGCGCCCACGGTAGAAAAGGAAATATCTTCGTATAAAAACTAGAGAGAGTCATTCTCAGAAACCACTTTGTGATGTGTGCGTTCCACTCACAGAGTTTAACCTTTCTTTTCATAGAACAGTTTGGAAACACTCTGTTGGTAACGTCTGAAAGTGGATATTTGGACCTCTTTGAGGATTTCGTTGGAAACGGGATTTCTGCATATAACGCTAGACAGAAAAATTCTCAGTAACTTCTTTGGGTTGCGTGTGTTCAACTCACAGAGTGGAACCTTCCTTTTGACAGAGCAGATTAGAAACCCTCTTTTTGTGGAATTTGCAAGTCGACATTTCAAGCGCTTTGGTGCCAACGGTAGAAAAGGAAATATCTTCGTATAAAAACTAGAGAGAATCATACTCAGAAACCGCTTTGTGATGTGTGCGTTCCTCTCACAGAGTTTAACCTTTCTTTTCATAGAACAGTTCGGAAACACTCTGTTTGTAAAGTCTGCAAGTGGATATTTGGACCTCTTTGAGGATTTCGTTGGAAACGGGATTTCTTCATCTAATGCTAGACAGAAGAATTCTCAGTAACTTCTTTTGGTTGCGTGTGTTCAACTCACAGAGTTGAACCTTCCTTTAGACAGAGCAGATTTGAAACCCTCTTTTTGTGGAATTTGCAAGTGGACATTTCAAGCGCTTTGGTGCCCACGGTACAAAAGGAAATATCTCCGTATAAAAACTAGAGAGAATCATTCCCAGAAACCGCTTTGTGATGTGTGCGTTCCACTCACAGAGTTTAGCCTTTCTTTTCATAGAACAGTTTGGAAACACTCTGTTTGTAAAGTCTGCAAGTGGATATTTGGACCTCTTTGAGGATTTCGTTGGAAACGGGATTTCTTCATCTAATGCTAGACAGAAGAATTCTCAGTAACTTCTTTGGGTTGCGTGTGTTCAACTCACAGAGTTGAACCTTCCTTTAGACAGAGGAGATTGGAAACCCTCTTTTTGTGGAATTTGCAAGTGGACATTTCAAGCGCTTTGGGGCCAACGGTAGAAAAGGAAATATCTTCGTATAAAAACTAGAGAGAATCATTCTCAGAAACCACTTTGTGATGTGTGTGTTCCACTCACAGAGTTTAACCTTTCTTTTCATAGAACAGTTTGGAAACAGTCTGTTTGTAAAGTCTGCAAGTGGATATTTGGACCTCTTTGAGGATTTCGTTGGAAACGGGATTTCTTCATCTAATGCTAGACAGAAGAATTCTCAGTAACTTCTTTGGGTTGCGTGTGTTCAACTCACAGAGTTGAGCCTTCCTTTAGACAGAGCAGATTTGAAACCCTCTTTTTGTGGAATTTGCAAGTGGACATTTCAAGCGCTTTGGGGCCCACGGTACAAAAGGAAATATCTTCGTATAAAAACTAGAGAGAATCATTCTCAGAAACCGCTTTGTGATGTGTGTGTTCCACTCACAGAGTGTAACCTTTCTTTTCAAAGAACAGTTTTGAAACACTCTGTTTGTAAAGTCTGCAAGTGGATATTTGGACCTCTTTGAGGATTTCGTTGGAAACGGGATTTCTTCATCTAATGCTAGACAGAAGAATTCTCAGTAACTTCTTTGGGTTGCGTGTGTTCAACTCACAGAGTTGAACCTTCCTTTAGACAGAGCAGATTTGAAACCCTCTTTTTGTGGAATTTGCAAGTGGACATTTCAAGCGCTTTGGGGCCCACGGTACAAAAGGAAATATCTTCGTAGAAAAACTAGAGAGAATCATTCTCAGAAACCACTTTGTGATGGGTGCGTTCCACTCACAGAGTTTAACCTTTCTTTTCATAGAACAGTTTGGAAACAGTCTGTTTGTAAAGTCTGCAAGTGGATATTTGGACCTCTTTGAGGATTTCGTTGGAAACGGGATTTCTTCATCTAATGCTAGACAGAAGAATTCTCAGTAACTTCTTCGGGTTGCGTGTGTTCAACTCACAGAGTTGAGCCTTCCTTTAGACAGAGCAGATTTGAAACCCTCTTTTTGTGGAATTTGCAAGTGGACATTTCAAGCGCTTTGGGGCCAACGGTAGAAAAGGAAATATCTTCGTAGAGAAACTACAGAGAATCATTCTCAGAAACCGCTTTGTGATGTGTGCGTTCCACTCACAGAGTTTAACCTTTCTTTTCATAGAACAGTTTGGAAACACTCTGTTTGTAAAGTCTGCAAGTGGATATTTGGACCAGAGGATTTCGTTGGAAACGGGATTTCTTCATCTGATGCTAGACAGAAGAATCCTCAGTAACTTCTTTGGGTTGCGTGTGTTCAACTCACAGAGTTGAACCTTCCTTTAGACAGAGCAGATTTGAAACCCTCTTTTTGTGGAATTTGCAAGTGGACATTTCAAGGGCATTGGCGCCCACAGTAGAAAAGGAAATATCTTCGTATAAAAACTAGAGAGAATCATTCTCAGAAACCACTTTGTGATGTGTGCGTTCCACTCACAGAGTTTAACCTTTCTTTTCATAGAACAGTTTGGAAACACTCTGTTGGTAAAGTCTGCAAGTGGATATTTGGACCTCTTTGAGGATTTCGTTGGAAACGAGATTTCTGCATATAACGCTAGACAGAAAAATTCTCAGTAACTTCTTTGGGTTGCGTGTGTTCAACTCACAGAGTTGAACCTTCCTTTTGACAGAGCAGATTAGAAACCCTCTTTTTGTGGAATTTGCAAGTCGACATTTCAAGCGCTTTGGGGCCAACGGTAGAAAAGGAAATATCTTCGTATACAAACTAGAGAGAATCATTCTCAGAAACCGCTTTGTGATGTGTGCGTTCCTCTCACAGAGTTTAACCTTTCTTTTCATAGAACAGTTTGGAAACACTCTGTTTGTAAGGTCTGCAAGTGGATATTTGGACCTCTTTGAGGATTTCGTTGGAAACGGGATTTCTGCATATAACGCTAGACAGAAGAATTCTCAGTAACTTCTCTGGGCTGCGTGAGTTCAACTCACAGAGTTGAGCCTTCCTTTAGACAGAGCAGATTTGAAACCCTCTTTTTGTGGAATTTGCAAGTGGACATTTCCAGCGCTTTGGGGCCAACGGTAGAAAAGGAAATATCTTCGTATAAAAACTAGAGAGAATCATTCTCAGAAACTGCTTTGTGATGTGTGCGTTCCACTCACAGAGTGTAACCTTTCTTTTCATAGAACAGTTTGGAAACACTCTGTTTGTAAAGTCTGCAAGTGGATATTTGGACCTCTTTGAGGATTTCGTTGGAAACGGGATTTCTTCATCTAATGCTAGACAGAAGAATTCTCAGTAACTTCTTTGGGTTGCGTGTGTTCAACTCACAGAGTTGAACCTTCCTTTAGACAGAGCAGATTTGAAACCCTCTTTTTGTGGAATTTGCAAGTGGACATTTCAAGCGCATTGGCGCCCACGGTAGAAAAGGAAATATCTTCGTATAAAAACTAGAGAGAGTCATTCTCAGAAACCACTTTGTGATGTGTGCGTTCCACTCACAGAGTTTAACCTTTCTTTTCATAGAACAGTTTGGAAACACTCTGTTGGTAACGTCTGAAAGTGGATATTTGGACCTCTTTGAGGATTTCGTTGGAAACGGGATTTCTTCATCTAATGCTAGACAGAAGAATTCTCAGTAACTTCTTTGGGTTGCGTGTGTTCAACTCACAGAGTTGAACCTTCCTTTAGACAGAGCAGATTGGAAACCCTCTTTTTGTGGAATCTGCAAGTGGACCTTTCAAGCGCTTTCGCGCCCACGGTAGAAAAGGAAATATCTTCGTATAAAAACTAGAGAGAATCATTCTCAGAAACCGCTTTGTGATGTGTGCGTTCCTCTCACAGAGTTTAACCTTTCTTTTCATAGAACAGTTTGGAAACACTCTGTTTGTAAAGTCTGCAAATGGATATTTGGACCTCTTTGAGTATTTCGTTGGAAACGGGATTTCTGCATATAACGCTAGACAGAAAAATTCTCAGTAACTTCTTTGGGTTGCGTGTGTTCAACTCACAGAGTGGAACCTTCCTTTTGACAGAGCAGATTAGAAACCCTCTTTTTGTGGAATTTGCAAGTCGACATTTCAAGCGCTTTGGGGCCAACGGTAGAAAAGGAAATATCTTCGTATAAAAACTAGAGAGAATCATTCTCAGAAACCGCTTTGTGATGTGTGCGTTCCTCTCACAGAGTTTAACCTTTCTTTTCATAGAACAGTTCGGAAACACTCTGTTTGTAAAGTCTGCAAGTGGATATTTGGACCTCTTTGAGGATTTCGTTGGAAACGGGATTTCTTCATCTAATGCTAGACAGAAGAATTCTCAGTAACTTCTTTTGGTTGCGTGTGTTCAACTCACAGAGTTGAACCTTCCTTTTGACAGAGCAGATTGGAAACCCTCTTTTTGTGGAATTTGCAAGTGGACATTTCAAGTGCTTTGGGGCCAAAAGTAGAAAAGGAAATATCTTCGTATAAAAACTAGAGAGAATCATTCTCAGAAACCACTTTGTGATGTGTGCGTTCCACTCACAGAGTTTAACCTTTCTTTTCATAGAACAGATGGAAACACTCTGTTTGTAAAGTCTGCAAGTGGATATTTGGACCTCTCTGAGGATTTCGTTGGAAACGGGATTTCTTCATCTAATGCTAGACAGAAGAATTCTCAGTAACTACTTTGGGTTGCGTGTGTTCAACTCACAGAGTTGAACCTTCCTTTAGACAGAGCAGATTTGAAACCCTCTTTTTGTGGAATTTGCAAGTGGACATTTCAAGCGCTTTGGTGCCCACGGTACAAAAGGAAATATCTCCGTATAAAAACTAGAGAGAATCATTCCCAGAAACCGCTTTGTGATGTGTGCGTTCCACTCACAGAGTTTAGCCTTTCTTTTCATAGAACAGTTTGGAAACACTCTGTTTGTAAAGTCTGCAAGTGGATATTTGGACCTCTTTGAGGATTTCGTTGGAAACGGGATTTTTTCATCTAATGCTAGACAGAAGCATTCTCAGTAACTTCCTTGGGTTGCGTGTGTTCAACTCACAGAGTTGAACCTTCCTTTAGACAGAGGAGATTGGAAACCCTCTTTTTGTGGAATTTGCAAGTGGACATTTCAAGCGCTTTGGGGCCAACGGTAGAAAAGGAAATATCTTCGTATAAAAACTAGAGAGAATCATTCTCAGAAACCACTTTGTGATGTGTGTGTTCCACTCACAGAGTTTAACCTTTCTTTTCATAGAACAGTTTGGAAACAGTCTGTTTGTAAAGTCTGCAAGTGGATATTTGGACCTCTTTGAGGATTTCGTTGGAAACGGGATTTCTTCATCTAATGCTAGACAGAAGAATTCTCAGTAACTTCTTTGGGTTGCGTGTGTTCAACTCACAGAGTTGAGCCTTCCTTTAGACAGAGCAGATTTGAAACCCTCTTTTTGTGGAATTTGCAAGTGGACATTTCAAGCGCTTTGGGGCCCACGGTACAAAAGGAAATATCTTCGTATAAAAACTAGAGAGAATCATTCTCAGAAACCGCTTTGTGATGTGTGTGTTCCACTCACAGAGTGTAACCTTTCTTTTCAAAGAACAGTTTGGAAACACTCTGTTTGTAAAGTCTGCAAGTGGATATTTGGACCTCTTTGAGGATTTCGTTGGAAACGGGATTTCTTCATCTAATGCTAGACAGAAGAATTCTCAGTAACTTCTTTGGGTTGCGTGTGTTCAACTCACAGAGTTGAACCTTCCTTTAGACAGAGCAGATTTGAAACCCTCTTTTTGTGGAATTTGCAAGTGGACATTTCAAGCGCATTGGCGCCCACGGTAGAAAAGGAAATATCTTCGTATAAAAACTAGAGAGAATCATTCTCAGAAACCACTTTGTGATGGGTGCGTTCCACTCACAGAGTTTAACCTTTCTTTTCATAGAACAGTTTGGAAACAGTCTGTTTGTAAAGTCTGCAAGTGGATATTTGGACCTCTTTGAGGATTTCGTTGGAAACGGGATTTCTTCATCTAATGCTAGACAGAAGAATTCTCAGTAACTTCTTCGGGTTGCGTGTGTTCAACTCACAGAGTTGAGCCTTCCTTTAGACAGAGCAGATTTGAAACCCTCTTTTTGTGGAATTTGCAAGTGGACATTTCAAGCGCTTTGGGGCCAACGGTAGAAAAGGAAATATCTCCGTAGAGAAACTACAGAGAATCATTCTCAGAAACCGCTTTGTGATGTGTGCGTTCCACTCACAGAGTTTAACCTTTCTTTTCATAGAACAGTTTGGAAACACTCTGTTTGTAAAGTCTGCAAGTGGATATTTGGACCAGAGGATTTCGTTGGAAACGGGATTTCTTCATCTAATGCTAGACAGAAGAATCCTCAGTAACTTCTTTGGGTTGCGTGTGTTCAACTCACAGAGTTGAACCTTCCTTTAGACAGAGCAGATTTGAAACCCTCTTTTTGTGGAATTTGCAAGTGGACATTTCAAGGGCATTGGCGCCCACAGTAGAAAAGGAAATATCTTCGTATAAAAACTAGAGAGAATCATTCTCAGAAACCACTTTGTGATGTGTGCGTTCCACTCACAGAGTTTAACCTTTCTTTTCATAGAACAGTTTGGAAACACTCTGTTGGTAAAGTCTGCAAGTGGATATTTGGACCTCTTTGAGGATTTCGTTGGAAACGGGATTTCTGCATATAACGCTAGACAGAAAAATTCTCAGTAACTTCTTTGGGTTGCGTGTGTTCAACTCACAGAGTTGAACCTTCCTTTTGACAGAGCAGATTAGAAACCCTCTTTTTGTGGAATTTGCAAGTCGACATTTCAAGCGCTTTGGGGCCAACGGTAGAAAAGGAAATATCTTCGTATACAAACTAGAGAGAATCATTCTCAGAAACCGCTTTGTGATGTGTGCGTTCCTCTCACAGAGTTTAACCTTTCTTTTCATAGAACAGTTTGGAAACACTCTGTTTGTAAGGTCTGCAAGTGGATATTTGGACCTCTTTGAGGATTTCGTTGGAAACGGGATTTCTGCATATAACGCTAGACAGAAAAATTCTCAGTAACTTCTTTGGGTTGCGTGTGTTCAACTCACAGAGTTGAACCTTCCTTTTCACAGAGCAGATTAGAAACCCTCTTTTTGTGGAATTTGCAAGTGGACATTTCAAGCGCTTTGGGGCCAACGGTAGAAAAGGAAATATCTTCGTATAAAAACTAGAGAGAATCATTCTCAGAAACCGCTTTGTGATGTGTGCGTTCCTCTCACAGAGTTTAACCTTTCTTTTCATAGAACAGTTTGGAAACACTCTGTTTGTAAAGTCTGCAAGTGGATATTTGGACCTCTTTGAGGATTTCGTTGGAAACGGGATTTCTTCATCTAATGCTAGACAGAAGAATTCTCAGTAACTTCTCTGGGCTGCGTGTGTTCAACTCACAGAGTTGAGCCTTCCTTTAGACAGAGCAGATTTGAAACCCTCTTTTTGTGGAATTTGCAAGTGGACATTTCAAGCGCATTGGCGCCCACGGTAGAAAAGGAAATATCTTCGTATAAAAACTAGAGAGAATCATTCTCAGAAACCACTTTGTGATGGGTGCGTTCCACTCACAGAGTTTAACCTTTCTTTTCATAGAACAGTTTGGAAACAGTCTGTTTGTAAAGTCTGCAAGTGGATATTTGGACCTCTTTGAGGATTTCGTTGGAAACGGGATTTCTTCATCTAATGCTAGACAGAAGAATTCTCAGTAACTTCTTCGGGTTGCGTGTGTTCAACTCACAGAGTTGAGCCTTCCTTTAGACAGAGCAGATTTGAAACCCTCTTTTTGTGGAATTTGCAAGTGGACATTTCAAGCGCTTTGGGGCCAACGGTAGAAAAGGAAATATCTTCGTAGAGAAACTACAGAGAATCATTCTCAGAAACCGCTTTGTGATGTGTGCGTTCCACTCACAGAGTTTAACCTTTCTTTTCGTAGAACAGTTTGGAAACACTCTGTTTGTAAAGTCTGCAAGTGGATATTTGGACCAGAGGATTTCGTTGGAAACGGGATTTCTTCATCTAATGCTAGACAGAAGAATTCTCAGTAACTTCTTTGGGTTGCGTGTGTTCAACTCACAGAGTTGAACCTTCCTTTAGACAGAGCAGATTGGAAACCCTCTTTTTGTGGAATTTGCAAGTGGACCTTTCAAGCGCTTTGGCGCCCACGGTAGAAAAGGAAATATCTTCGTATAAAAACTAGAGAGAATCATTCTCAGGAACCTCTTTGTGATGTGTGTGTTCCACTCACAGAGTGTAACCTTTCTTTTCATAGAACAGTTTGGAAACACTCTGTTTGTAAAGTCTGCAAGTGGATATATGGAACTCTTTGAGGATTTCGTTAGAAACGGGATTTCGGCATATAACGCTTGACAGAAAAATTCTCAGTAACTTCTTTGGGTTGCGTATGTTCAACTCACAGAGTTGAACCTTCCTTTTGACAGAGCAGATTAGAAACCCTCTTTTTGTGGAATTTGCAAGTCGACATTTCAAGCGCTTTGGGGCCAACGGTAGAAAAGGAAATATCTTCGTATAAAAACTAGAGAGAATCATTCTCAGAAACCGCTTTGTGATGTGTGCGTTCCTCTCACAGAGTTTAACCTTTCTTTTCATAGAACAGTTTGGAAACAGTCTGTTTGTAAAGTCTGCAAGTGGATATTTGGACCTCTTTGAGGATTTCGTTGGAAACAGGATTTCTTCATCTAATGCTAGACAGAAGAATTCTCAGTAACTTCTTCGGGTTGCGTGTGTTCAACTCACAGAGTTGAGCCTTCCTTTAGACAGAGCAGATTTGAAACCCTCTTTTTGTGGAATTTGCAAGTGGACATTTCAAGCGCTTTGGGGCCCACGGTACAAAAGGAAATATCTTCGTATAAAAACTAGAGAGAATCATTCTCAGAAACCGCTTTGTGATGTGTGTGTTCCACTCACAGAGTGTAACCTTTCTTTTCAAAGAACAGTTTGGAAACACTCTGTTTGTAAAGTCTGCAAGTGGATATTTGGACCTCTTTGAGGATTTCGTTGGAAACGGGATTTCTTCATCTAATGCTAGACAGAAGAATTCTCAGTAACTTCTTTGGGTTGCGTGTGTTCAACTCACAGAGTTGAACCTTCCTTTAGACAGAGCAGATTTGAAACCCTCTTTTTGTGGAATTTGCAAGTGGACATTTCAAGCGCATTGGCGCCCACGGTAGAAAAGGAAATATCTTCGTATAAAAACTAGAGAGAATCATTCTCAGAAACCACTTTGTGATGGGTGCGTTCCACTCACAGAGTTTAACCTTTCTTTTCATAGAACAGTTTGGAAACAGTCTGTTTGTAAAGTCTGCAAGTGGATATTTGGACCTCTTTGAGGATTTCGTTGGAAACGGGATTTCTTCATCTAATGCTAGACAGAAGAATTCTCAGTAACTTCTTCGGGTTGCGTGTGTTCAACTCACAGAGTTGAGCCTTCCTTTAGACAGAGCAGATTTGAAACCCTCTTTTTGTGGAATTTGCAAGTGGACATTTCAAGCGCTTTGGGGCCAACGGTAGAAAAGGAAATATCTCCGTAGAGAAACTACAGAGAATCATTCTCAGAAACCGCTTTGTGATGTGTGCGTTCCACTCACAGAGTTTAACCTTTCTTTTCATAGAACAGTTTGGAAACACTCTGTTTGTAAAGTCTGCAAGTGGATATTTGGACCAGAGGATTTCGTTGGAAACGGGATTTCTTCATCTAATGCTAGACAGAAGAATCCTCAGTAACTTCTTTGGGTTGCGTGTGTTCAACTCACAGAGTTGAACCTTCCTTTAGACAGAGCAGATTTGAAACCCTCTTTTTGTGGAATTTGCAAGTGGACATTTCAAGGGCATTGGCGCCCACAGTAGAAAAGGAAATATCTTCGTATAAAAACTAGAGAGAATCATTCTCAGAAACCACTTTGTGATGTGTGCGTTCCACTCACAGAGTTTAACCTTTCTTTTCATAGAACAGTTTGGAAACACTCTGTTGGTAAAGTCTGCAAGTGGATATTTGGACCTCTTTGAGGATTTCGTTGGAAACGGGATTTCTGCATATAACGCTAGACAGAAAAATTCTCAGTAACTTCTTTGGGTTGCGTGTGTTCAACTCACAGAGTTGAACCTTCCTTTTGACAGAGCAGATTAGAAACCCTCTTTTTGTGGAATTTGCAAGTCGACATTTCAAGCGCTTTGGGGCCAACGGTAGAAAAGGAAATATCTTCGTATACAAACTAGAGAGAATCATTCTCAGAAACCGCTTTGTGATGTGTGCGTTCCTCTCACAGAGTTTAACCTTTCTTTTCATAGAACAGTTTGGAAACACTCTGTTTGTAAGGTCTGCAAGTGGATATTTGGACCTCTTTGAGGATTTCGTTGGAAACGGGATTTCTGCATATAACGCTAGACAGAAAAATTCTCAGTAACTTCTTTGGGTTGCGTGTGTTCAACTCACAGAGTTGAACCTTCCTTTTCACAGAGCAGATTAGAAACCCTCTTTTTGTGGAATTTGCAAGTGGACATTTCAAGCGCTTTGGGGCCAACGGTAGAAAAGGAAATATCTTCGTATAAAAACTAGAGAGAATCATTCTCAGAAACCGCTTTGTGATGTGTGCGTTCCTCTCACAGAGTTTAACCTTTCTTTTCATAGAACAGTTTGGAAACACTCTGTTTGTAAAGTCTGCAAGTGGATATTTGGACCTCTTTGAGGATTTCGTTGGAAACGGGATTTCTTCATCTAATGCTAGACAGAAGAATTCTCAGTAACTTCTCTGGGCTGCGTGTGTTCAACTCACAGAGTTGAGCCTTCCTTTAGAAGGAGCAGATTTGAAACCCTCTTTTTGTGGAATTTGCAAGTGGACATTTCAAGCGCATTGGCGCCCACGGTAGAAAAGGAAATATCTTCGTATAAAAACTAGAGAGAATCATTCTCAGAAACCACTTTGTGATGGGTGCGTTCCACTCACAGAGTTTAACCTTTCTTTTCATAGAACAGTTTGGAAACAGTCTGTTTGTAAAGTCTGCAAGTGGATATTTGGACCTCTTTGAGGATTTCGTTGGAAACGGGATTTCTTCATCTAATGCTAGACAGAAGAATTCTCAGTAACTTCTTCGGGTTGCGTGTGTTCAACTCACAGAGTTGAGCCTTCCTTTAGACAGAGCAGATTTGAAACCCTCTTTTTGTGGAATTTGCAAGTGGACATTTCAAGCGCTTTGGGGCCAACGGTAGAAAAGGAAATATCTTCGTAGAGAAACTACAGAGAATCATTCTCAGAAACCGCTTTGTGATGTGTGCGTTCCACTCACAGAGTTTAACCTTTCTTTTCATAGAACAGTTTGGAAACACTCTGTTTGTAAAGTCTGCAAGTTGATATTTGGACCAGAGGATTTCGTTGGAAACGGGATTTCTTCATCTGATGCTAGACAGAAGAATCCTCAGTAACTTCTTTGGGTTGCGTGTGTTCAACTCACAGAGTTGAACCTTCCTTTAGACAGAGCAGATTTGAAACCCTCTTTTTGTGGAATTTGCAAGTGGACATTTCAAGGGCATTGGCGCCCACAGTAGAAAAGGAAATATCTTCGTATAAAAACTAGAGAGAATCATTCTCAGAAACCACTTTGTGATGTGTGCGTTCCACTCACAGAGTTTAACCTTTCTTTTCATAGAACAGTTTGGAAACACTCTGTTGGTAAAGTCTGCAAGTGGATATTTGGACCTCTTTGAGGATTTCGTTGGAAACGGGATTTCTGCATATAACGCTAGACAGAAAAATTCTCAGTAACTTCTTTGGGTTGCGTGTGTTCAACTCACAGAGTTGAACCTTCCTTTTGACAGAGCAGATTAGAAACCCTCTTTTTGTGGAATTTGCAAGTCGACATTTCAAGCGCTTTGGGGCCAACGGTAGAAAAGGAAATATCTTCGTATACAAACTAGAGAGAATCATTCTCAGAAACCGCTTTGTGATGTGTGCGTTCCTCTCACAGAGTTTAACCTTTCTTTTCATAGAACAGTTTGGAAACACTCTGTTTGTAAGGTCTGCAAGTGGATATTTGGACCTCTTTGAGGATTTCGTTGGAAACGGGATTTCTGCATATAACGCTAGACAGAAAAATTCTCAGTAACTTCTTTGGGTTGCGTGTGTTCAACTCACAGAGTTGAACCTTCCTTTTCACAGAGCAGATTAGAAACCCTCTTTTTGTGGAATTTGCAAGTGGACATTTCAAGCGCTTTGGGGCCAACGGTAGAAAAGGAAATATCTTCGTATAAAAACTAGAGAGAATCATTCTCAGAAACCGCTTTGTGATGTGTGCGTTCCTCTCACAGAGTTTAACCTTTCTTTTCATAGAACAGTTTGGAAACACTCTGTTTGTAAAGTCTGCAAGTGGATATTTGGACCTCTTTGAGGATTTCGTTGGAAACGGGATTTCTTCATCTAATGCTAGACAGAAGAATTCTCAGTAACTTCTTTGGGTTGCGTGTGTTCAACTCACAGAGTTGAGCCTTCCTTTAGACAGAGCAGATTTGAAACCCTCTTTTTGTGGAATTTGCAAGTGGACATTTCAAGCGCTTTGGGGCCCACGGTACAAAAGGAAATATCTTCGTATAAAAACTAGAGAGAATCATTCTCAGAAACCACTTTGTGATGGGTGCGTTCCACTCACAGAGTTTAACCTTTCTTTTCATAGAACAGTTTGGAAACAGTCTGTTTGTAAAGTCTGCAAGTGGATATTTGGACCTCTTTGAGGATTTCGTTGGAAACGGGATTTCTTCATCTAATGCTAGACAGAAGAATTCTCAGTAACTTCTTCGGGTTGCGTGTGTTCAACTCACAGAGTTGAGCCTTCCTTTAGACAGAGCAGATTTGAAACCCTCTTTTTGTGGAATTTGCAAGTGGACATTTCAAGCGCTTTGGGGCCAACGGTAGAAAAGGAAATATCTTCGTAGAGAAACTAGAGAGAATCATTCTCAGAAACCGCTTTGTGATGTGTGCGTTCCACTCACAGAGTTTAACCTTTCTTTTCGTAGAACAGTTTGGAAACACTCTGTTTGTAAAGTCTGCAAGTGGATATTTGGACCAGAGGATTTCGTTGGAAACGGGATTTCTTCATCTAATGCTAGACAGAAGAATTCTCAGTAACTTCTTTGGGTTGCGTGTGTTCAACTCACAGAGTTGAACCTTCCTTTAGACAGAGCAGATTGGAAACCCTCTTTTTGTGGAATTTGCAAGTGGACCTTTCAAGCGCTTTGGCGCCCACGGTAGAAAAGGAAATATCTTCGTATAAAAACTAGAGAGAATCATTCTCAGGAACCTCTTTGTGATGTGTGTGTTCCACTCACAGAGTGTAACCTTTCTTTTCATAGAACAGTTTGGAAACACTCTGTTTGTAAAGTCTGCAAGTGGATATATGGAACTCTTTGAGGATTTCGTTAGAAACGGGATTTCGGCATATAACGCTTGACAGAAAAATTCTCAGTAACTTCTTTGGGTTGCGTATGTTCAACTCACAGAGTTGAACCTTCCTTTTGACAGAGCAGATTAGAAACCCTCTTTTTGTGGAATTTGCAAGTCGACATTTCAAGCGCTTTGGGGCCAACGGTAGAAAAGGAAATATCTTCGTATAAAAACTAGAGAGAATCATTCTCAGAAACCGCTTTGTGATGTGTGCGTTCCTCTCACAGAGTTTAACCTTTCTTTTCATAGAACAGTTTGGAAACACTCTGTTTGTAAAGTCTGCAAGTGGATATTTGGACCTCTTTGAGGATTTCGTTGGAAACGGGATTTCTTCATCTAATGCTAGACAGAAGAATTCTCAGTAACTTCTTTGGGTTGCGTGTGTTCAACTCACAGAGTTGAACCTTCCTTTAGACAGAGCAGATTTGAAACCCTCTTTTTGTGGAATTTGCAAGTGGACATTTCAAGCGCATTGGCGCCCACGGTAGAAAAGGAAATATCTTCGTATAAAAACTAGAGAGAGTCATTCTCAGAAACCACTTTGTGATGTGTGCGTTCCACTCACAGAGTTTAACCTTTCTTTTCATAGAACAGTTTGGAAACACTCTGTTGGTAACGTCTGAAAGTGGATATTTGGACCTCTTTGAGGATTTCGTTGGAAACGGGATTTCTTCATCTAATGCTAGACAGAAGAATTCTCAGTAACTTCTTTGGGTTGCGTGTGTTCAACTCACAGAGTTGAACCTTCCTTTAGACAGAGCAGATTGGAAACCCTCTTTTTGTGGAATCTGCAAGTGGACCTTTCAAGCGCTTTCGCGCCCACGGTAGAAAAGGAAATATCTTCGTATAAAAACTAGAGAGAATCATTCTCAGAAACCGCTTTGTGATGTGTGCGTTCCTCTCACAGAGTTTAACCTTTCTTTTCATAGAACAGTTTGGAAACACTCTGTTTGTAAAGTCTGCAAGTGGATATTTGGACCTCTTTGAGTATTTCGTCGGAAACGGGATTTCTGCATATAACGCTAGACAGAAAAATTCTCAGTAACTTCTTTGGGTTGCGTGTGTTCAACTCACAGAGTGGAACCTTCCTTTTGACAGAGCAGATTAGAAACCCTCTTTTTGTGGAATTTGCAAGTCGACATTTCAAGCGCTTTGGGGCCAACGGTAGAAAAGGAAATATCTTCGTATAAAAACTAGAGAGAATCATTCTCAGAAACCGCTTTGTGATGTGTGCATTACTCTCACAGAGTTTAACCTTTCTTTTCATAGAACAGTTCGGAAACACTCTGTTTGTAAAGTCTGCAAGTGGATATTTGGACCTCTTTGAGGATTTCGTTGGAAACGGGATTTCTTCATCTAATGCTAGACAGAAGAATTCTCAGTAACTTCTTTTGGTTGCGTGTGTTCAACTCACAGAGTTGAACCTTCCTTTTGACAGAGCAGATTGGAAACCCTCTTTTTGTGGAATTTGCAAGTGGACATTTCAAGTGCTTTGGGGCCAAAAGTAGAAAAGGAAATATCTTCGTATAAAAACTAGAGAGAATCATTCTCAGAAACCACTTTGTGATGTGTGCGTTCCACTCACAGAGTTTAACCTTTCTTTTCATAGAACAGTTTGGAAACACTCTGTTTGTAAAGTCTGCAAGTGGATATTTGGACCTCTCTGAGGATTTCGTTGGAAACGGGATTTCTTCATCTAATGCTAGACAGAAGAATTCTCAGTAACTACTTTGGGTTGCGTGTGTTCAACTCACAGAGTTGAACCTTCCTTTAGACAGAGCAGATTTGAAACCCTCTTTTTGTGGAATTTGCAAGTGGACATTTCAAGCGCTTTGGTGCCCACGGTACAAAAGGAAATATCTCCGTATAAAAACTAGAGAGAATCATTCCCAGAAACCGCTTTGTGATGTGTGCGTTCCACTCACAGAGTTTAGCCTTTCTTTTCATAGAACAGTTTGGAAACACTCTGTTTGTAAAGTCTGCAAGTGGATATTTGGACCTCTTTGAGGATTTCGTTGGAAACGGGATTTTTTCATCTAATGCTAGACAGAAGAATTCTCAGTAACTTCTTTGGGTTGCGTGTGTTCAACTCACAGAGTTGAACCTTCCTTTAGACAGAGGAGATTGGAAACCCTCTTTTTGTGGAATTTGCAAGTGGACATTTCAAGCGCTTTGGGGCCAACGGTAGAAAAGGAAATATCTTCGTATAAAAACTAGAGAGAATCATTCTCAGAAACCACTTTGTGATGTGTGTGTTCCACTCACAGAGTTTAACCTTTCTTTTCATAGAACAGTTTGGAAACAGTCTGTTTGTAAAGTCTGCAAGTGGATATTTGGACCTCTTTGAGGATTTCGTTGGAAACGGGATTTCTTCATCTAATGCTAGACAGAAGAATTCTCAGTAACTTCTTTGGGTTGCGTGTGTTCAACTCACAGAGTTGAGCCTTCCTTTAGACAGAGCAGATTTGAAACCCTCTTTTTGTGGAATTTGCAAGTGGACATTTCAAGCGCTTTGGGGCCCACGGTACAAAAGGAAATATCTTCGTATAAAAACTAGAGAGAATCATTCTCAGAAACCGCTTTGTGATGTGTGTGTTCCACTCACAGAGTGTAACCTTTCTT
Source organism: Gorilla gorilla gorilla (assembly GCF_029281585.2). Lineage (NCBI taxonomy): Eukaryota > Metazoa > Chordata > Mammalia > Primates > Hominidae > Gorilla > Gorilla gorilla. The sequence goes on along the minus strand of NC_073231.2, from coordinate 77,203,575 downwards.
TTCAAAGAACAGTTTGGAAACACTCTGTTTGTAAAGTCTGCAAGTGGATATTTGGACCTCTTTGAGGATTTCGTTGGAAACGGGATTTCTTCATCTAATGCTAGACAGAAGAATTCTCAGTAACTTCTTTGGGTTGCGTGTGTTCAACTCACAGAGTTGAACCTTCCTTTAGACAGAGCAGATTTGAAACCCTCTTTTTGTGGAATTTGCAAGTGGACATTTCAAGCGCATTGGCGCCTACGGTAGAAAAGGAAATATCTTCGTATAAAAACTAGAGAGAATCATTCTCAGAAACCACTTTGTGATGGGTGCTTTCCACTCACAGAGTTTAACCTTTCTTTTCATAGAACAGTTTGGAAACAGTCTGTTTGTAAAGTCTGCAAGTGGATATTTGGACCTCTTTGAGGATTTCGTTGGAAACGGGATTTCTTCATCTAATGCTAGACAGAAGAATTCTCAGTAACTTCTTCGGGTTGCGTGTGTTCAACTCACAGAGTTGAGCCTTCCTTTAGACAGAGCAGATTTGAAACCCTCTTTTTGTGGAATTTGCAAGTGGACATTTCAAGCGCTTTGGGGCCAACGGTAGAAAAGGAAATATCTCCGTAGAGAAACTACAGAGAATCATTCTCAGAAACCGCTTTGTGATGTGTGCGTTCCACTCACAGAGTTTAACCTTTCTTTTCATAGAACAGTTTGGAAACACTCTGTTTGTAAAGTCTGCAAGTGGATATTTGGACCAGAGGATTTCGTTGGAAACGGGATTTCTTCATCTAATGCTAGACAGAAGAATCCTCAGTAACTTCTTTGGGTTGCGTGTGTTCAACTCACAGAGTTGAACCTTCCTTTAGACAGAGCAGATTTGAAACCCTCTTTTTGTGGAATTTGCAAGTGGACATTTCAAGGGCATTGGCGCCCACAGTAGAAAAGGAAATATCTTCGTATAAAAACTAGAGAGAATCATTCTCAGAAACCACTTTGTGATGTGTGCGTTCCACTCACAGAGTTTAACCTTTCTTTTCATAGAACAGTTTGGAAACACTCTGTTGGTAAAGTCTGCAAGTGGATATTTGGACCTCTTTGAGGATTTCGTTGGAAACGGGATTTCTGCATATAACGCTAGACAGAAAAATTCTCAGTAACTTCTTTGGGTTGCGTGTGTTCAACTCACAGAGTTGAACCTTCCTTTTGACAGAGCAGATTAGAAACCCTCTTTTTGTGGAATTTGCAAGTCGACATTTCTAGCGCTTTGGGGCCAACGGTAGAAAAGGAAATATCTTCGTATACAAACTAGAGAGAATCATTCTCAGAAACCGCTTTGTGATGTGTGCGTTCCTCTCACAGAGTTTAACCTTTCTTTTCATAGAACAGTTGGGAAACACTCTGTTTGTAAGGTCTGCAAGTGGATATTTGGACCTCTTTGAGGATTTCGTTGGAAACGGGATTTCTGCATATAACGCTAGACAGAAAAATTCTCAGTAACTTCTTTGGGTTGCGTGTGTTCAACTCACAGAGTTGAACCTTCCTTTTCACAGAGCAGATTAGAAACCCTCTTTTTGTGGAATTTGCAAGTGGACATTTCAAGCGCTTTGGGGCCAACGGTAGAAAAGGAAATATCTTCGTATAAAAACTAGAGAGAATCATTCTCAGAAACCGCTTTGTGATGTGTGCGTTCCTCTCACAGAGTTTAACCTTTCTTTTCATAGAACAGTTTGGAAACACTCTGTTTGTAAAGTCTGCAAGTGGATATTTGGACCTCTTTGAGGATTTCGTTGGAAACGGGATTTCTTCATCTAATGCTAGACAGAAGAATTCTCAGTAACTTCTCTGGGCTGCGTGTGTTCAACTCACAGAGTTGAGCCTTCCTTTAGACAGAGCAGATTTGAAACCCTCTTTTTGTGGAATTTGCAAGTGGACATTTCAAGCGCATTGGCGCCCACGGTAGAAAAGGAAATATCTTCGTATAAAAACTAGAGAGAATCATTCTCAGAAACCACTTTGTGATGGGTGCGTTCCACTCACAGAGTTTAACCTTTCTTTTCATAGAACAGTTTGGAAACAGTCTGTTTGTAAAGTCTGCAAGTGGATATTTGGACCTCTTTGAGGATTTCGTTGGAAACGGGATTTCTTCATCTAATGCTAGACAGAAGAATTCTCAGTAACTTCTTCGGGTTGCGTGTGTTCAACTCACAGAGTTGAGCCTTCCTTTAGACAGAGCAGATTTGAAACCCTCTTTTTGTGGAATTTGCAAGTGGACATTTCAAGCGCTTTGGGGCCAACGGTAGAAAAGGAAATATCTTCGTAGAGAAACTACAGAGAATCATTCTCAGAAACCGCTTTGTGATGTGTGCGTTCCACTCACAGAGTTTAACCTTTCTTTTCATAGAACAGTTTGGAAACACTCTGTTTGTAAAGTCTGCAAGTTGATATTTGGACCAGAGGATTTCGTTGGAAACGGGATTTCTTCATCTGATGCTAGACAGAAGAATCCTCAGTAACTTCTTTGGGTTGCGTGTGTTCAACTCACAGAGTTGAACCTTCCTTTAGACAGAGCAGATTTGAAACCCTCTTTTTGTGGAATTTGCAAGTGGACATTTCAAGGGCATTGGCGCCCACAGTAGAAAAGGAAATATCTTCGTATAAAAACTAGAGAGAATCATTCTCAGAAACCACTTTGTGATGTGTGCGTTCCACTCACAGAGTTTAACCTTTCTTTTCATAGAACAGTTTGGAAACACTCTGTTGGTAAAGTCTGCAAGTGGATATTTGGACCTCTTTGAGGATTTCGTTGGAAACGGGATTTCTGCATATAACGCTAGACAGAAAAATTCTCAGTAACTTCTTTGGGTTGCGTGTGTTCAACTCACAGAGTTGAACCTTCCTTTTGACAGAGCAGATTAGAAACCCTCTTTTTGTGGAATTTGCAAGTCGACATTTCAAGCGCTTTGGGGCCAACGGTAGAAAAGGAAATATCTTCGTATACAAACTAGAGAGAATCATTCTCAGAAACCGCTTTGTGATGTGTGCGTTCCTCTCACAGAGTTTAACCTTTCTTTTCATAGAACAGTTTGGAAACACTCTGTTTGTAAGGTCTGCAAGTGGATATTTGGACCTCTTTGAGGATTTCGTTGGAAACGGGATTTCTGCATATAACGCTAGACAGAAAAATTCTCAGTAACTTCTTTGGGTTGCGTGTGTTCAACTCACAGAGTTGAACCTTCCTTTTCACAGAGCAGATTAGAAACCCTCTTTTTGTGGAATTTGCAAGTGGACATTTCAAGGGCTTTGGGGCCAACGGTAGAAAAGGAAATATCTTCGTATAAAAACTAGAGAGAATCATTCTCAGAAACCGCTTTGTGATGTGTGCGTTCCTCTCACAGAGTTTAACCTTTCTTTTCATAGAACAGTTTGGAAACACTCTGTTTGTAAAGTCTGCAAGTGGATATTTGGACCTCTTTGAGGATTTCGTTGGAAACGGGATTTCTTCATCTAATGCTAGACAGAAGAATTCTCAGTAACTTCTTTGGGTTGCGTGTGTTCAACTCACAGAGTTGAGCCTTCCTTTAGACAGAGCAGATTTGAAACCCTCTTTTTGTGGAATTTGCAAGTGGACATTTCAAGCGCTTTGGGGCCCACGGTACAAAAGGAAATATCTTCGTATAAAAACTAGAGAGAATCATTCTCAGAAACCACTTTGTGATGGGTGCGTTCCACTCACAGAGTTTAACCTTTCTTTTCATAGAACAGTTTGGAAACAGTCTGTTTGTAAAGTCTGCAAGTGGATATTTGGACCTCTTTGAGGATTTCGTTGGAAACGGGATTTCTTCATCTAATGCTAGACAGAAGAATTCTCAGTAACTTCTTTGGGTTGCGTGTGTTCAACTCACAGAGTTGAGCCTTCCTTTAGACAGAGCAGATTTGAAACCCTCTTTTTGTGGAATTTGCAAGTGGACATTTCAAGCGCTTTGGGGCCCACGGTACAAAAGGAAATATCTTCGTATAAAAACTAGAGAGAATCATTCTCAGAAACCACTTTGTGATGGGTGCGTTCCACTCACAGAGTTTAACCTTTCTTTTCATAGAACAGTTTGGAAACAGTCTGTTTGTAAAGTCTGCAAGTGGATATTTGGACCTCTTTGAGGATTTCGTTGGAAACGGGATTTCTTCATCTAATGCTAGACAGAAGAATTCTCAGTAACTTCTTCGGGTTGCGTGTGTTCAACTCACAGAGTTGAGCCTTCCTTTAGACAGAGCAGATTTGAAACCCTCTTTTTGTGGAATTTGCAAGTGGACATTTCAAGCGCTTTGGGGCCAACGGTAGAAAAGGAAATATCTTCGTAGAGAAACTAGAGAGAATCATTCTCAGAAACCGCTTTGTGATGTGTGCGTTCCACTCACAGAGTTTAACCTTTCTTTTCGTAGAACAGTTCGGAAACACTCTGTTTGTAAAGTCTGCAAGTGGATATTTGGACCAGAGGATTTCGTTGGAAACGGGATTTCTTCATCTAATGCTAGACAGAAGAATTCTCAGTAACTTCTTTGGGTTGCGTGTGTTCAACTCACAGAGTTGAACCTTCCTTTAGACAGAGCAGATTGGAAACCCTCTTTTTGTGGAATTTGCAAGTGGACCTTTCAAGCGCTTTGGCGCCCACGGTAGAAAAGGAAATATCTTCGTATAAAAACTAGAGAGAATCATTCTCAGGAACCTCTTTGTGATGTGTGTGTTCCACTCACAGAGTGTAACCTTTCTTTTCATAGAACAGTTTGGAAACACTCTGTTTGTAAAGTCTGCAAGTGGATATATGGAACTCTTTGAGGATTTCGTTAGAAACGGGATTTCGGCATATAACGCTTGACAGAAAAATTCTCAGTAACTTCTTTGGGTTGCGTATGTTCAACTCACAGAGTTGAACCTTCCTTTTGACAGAGCAGATTAGAAACCCTCTTTTTGTGGAATTTGCAAGTCGACATTTCAAGCGCTTTGGGGCCAACGGTAGAAAAGGAAATATCTTCGTATAAAAACTAGAGAGAATCATTCTCAGAAACCGCTTTGTGATGTGTGCGTTCCTCTCACAGAGTTTAACCTTTCTTTTCATAGAACAGTTTGGAAACAGTCTGTTTGTAAAGTCTGCAAGTGGATATTTGGACCTCTTTGAGGATTTCGTTGGAAACGGGATTTCTTCATCTAATGCTAGACAGAAGAATTCTCAGTAACTTCTTCGGGTTGCGTGTGTTCAACTCACAGAGTTGAGCCTTCCTTTAGACAGAGCAGATTTGAAACCCTCTTTTTGTGGAATTTGCAAGTGGACATTTCAAGCGCTTTGGGGCCCACGGTACAAAAGGAAATATCTTCGTATAAAAACTAGAGAGAATCATTCTCAGAAACCGCTTTGTGATGTGTGTGTTCCACTCACAGAGTGTAACCTTTCTTTTCAAAGAACAGTTTGGAAACACTCTGTTTGTAAAGTCTGCAAGTGGATATTTGGACCTCTTTGAGGATTTCGTTGGAAACGGGATTTCTTCATCTAATGCTAGACAGAAGAATTCTCAGTAACTTCTTTGGGTTGCGTGTGTTCAACTCACAGAGTTGAACCTTCCTTTAGACAGAGCAGATTTGAAACCCTCTTTTTGTGGAATTTGCAAGTGGACATTTCAAGCGCATTGGCGCCCACGGTAGAAAAGGAAATATCTTCGTATAAAAACTAGAGAGAATCATTCTCAGAAACCACTTTGTGATGGGTGCGTTCCACTCACAGAGTTTAACCTTTCTTTTCATAGAACAGTTTGGAAACAGTCTGTTTGTAAAGTCTGCAAGTGGATATTTGGACCTCTTTGAGGATTTCGTTGGAAACGGGATTTCTTCATCTAATGCTAGACAGAAGAATTCTCAGTAACTTCTTCGGGTTGCGTGTGTTCAACTCACAGAGTTGAGCCTTCCTTTAGACAGAGCAGATTTGAAACCCTCTTTTTGTGGAATTTGCAAGTGGACATTTCAAGCGCTTTGGGGCCAACGGTAGAAAAGGAAATATCTCCGTAGAGAAACTACAGAGAATCATTCTCAGAAACCGCTTTGTGATGTGTGCGTTCCACTCACAGAGTTTAACCTTTCTTTTCATAGAACAGTTTGGAAACACTCTGTTTGTAAAGTCTGCAAGTGGATATTTGGACCAGAGGATTTCGTTGGAAACGGGATTTCTTCATCTAATGCTAGACAGAAGAATCCTCAGTAACTTCTTTGGGTTGCGTGTGTTCAACTCACAGAGTTGAACCTTCCTTTAGACAGAGCAGATTTGAAACCCTCTTTTTGTGGAATTTGCAAGTGGACATTTCAAGGGCATTGGCGCCCACAGTAGAAAAGGAAATATCTTCGTATAAAAACTAGAGAGAATCATTCTCAGAAACCACTTTGTGATGTGTGCGTTCCACTCACAGAGTTTAACCTTTCTTTTCATAGAACAGTTTGGAAACACTCTGTTGGTAAAGTCTGCAAGTGGATATTTGGACCTCTTTGAGGATTTCGTTGGAAACGGGATTTCTGCATATAACGCTAGACAGAAAAATTCTCAGTAACTTCTTTGGGTTGCGTGTGTTCAACTCACAGAGTTGAACCTTCCTTTTGACAGAGCAGATTAGAAACCCTCTTTTTGTGGAATTTGCAAGTCGACATTTCAAGCGCTTTGGGGCCAACGGTAGAAAAGGAAATATCTTCGTATACAAACTAGAGAGAATCATTCTCAGAAACCGCTTTGTGATGTGTGCGTTCCTCTCACAGAGTTTAACCTTTCTTTTCATAGAACAGTTTGGAAACACTCTGTTTGTAAGGTCTGCAAGTGGATATTTGGACCTCTTTGAGGATTTCGTTGGAAACGGGATTTCTGCATATAACGCTAGACAGAAAAATTCTCAGTAACTTCTTTGGGTTGCGTGTGTTCAACTCACAGAGTTGAACCTTCCTTTTCACAGAGCAGATTAGAAACCCTCTTTTTGTGGAATTTGCAAGTGGACATTTCAAGCGCTTTGGGGCCAACGGTAGAAAAGGAAATATCTTCGTATAAAAACTAGAGAGAATCATTCTCAGAAACCGCTTTGTGATGTGTGCGTTCCTCTCACAGAGTTTAACCTTTCTTTTCATAGAACAGTTTGGAAACACTCTGTTTGTAAAGTCTGCAAGTGGATATTTGGACCTCTTTGAGGATTTCGTTGGAAACGGGATTTCTTCATCTAATGCTAGACAGAAGAATTCTCAGTAACTTCTCTGGGCTGCGTGTGTTCAACTCACAGAGTTGAGCCTTCCTTTAGACAGAGCAGATTTGAAACCCTCTTTTTGTGGAATTTGCAAGTGGACATTTCAAGCGCATTGGCGCCCACGGTAGAAAAGGAAATATCTTCGTATAAAAACTAGAGAGAATCATTCTCAGAAACCACTTTGTGATGGGTGCGTTCCACTCACAGAGTTTAACCTTTCTTTTCATAGAACAGTTTGGAAACAGTCTGTTTGTAAAGTCTGCAAGTGGATATTTGGACCTCTTTGAGGATTTCGTTGGAAACGGGATTTCTTCATCTAATGCTAGACAGAAGAATTCTCAGTAACTTCTTCGGGTTGCGTGTGTTCAACTCACAGAGTTGAGCCTTCCTTTAGACAGAGCAGATTTGAAACCCTCTTTTTGTGGAATTTGCAAGTGGACATTTCAAGCGCTTTGGGGCCAACGGTAGAAAAGGAAATATCTTCGTAGAGAAACTACAGAGAATCATTCTCAGAAACCGCTTTGTGATGTGTGCGTTCCACTCACAGAGTTTAACCTTTCTTTTCATAGAACAGTTTGGAAACACTCTGTTTGTAAAGTCTGCAAGTTGATATTTGGACCAGAGGATTTCGTTGGAAACGGGATTTCTTCATCTGATGCTAGACAGAAGAATCCTCAGTAACTTCTTTGGGTTGCGTGTGTTCAACTCACAGAGTTGAACCTTCCTTTAGACAGAGCAGATTTGAAACCCTCTTTTTGTGGAATTTGCAAGTGGACATTTCAAGGGCATTGGCGCCCACAGTAGAAAAGGAAATATCTTCGTATAAAAACTAGAGAGAATCATTCTCAGAAACCACTTTGTGATGTGTGCGTTCCACTCACAGAGTTTAACCTTTCTTTTCATAGAACAGTTTGGAAACACTCTGTTGGTAAAGTCTGCAAGTGGATATTTGGACCTCTTTGAGGATTTCGTTGGAAACGGGATTTCTGCATATAACGCTAGACAGAAAAATTCTCAGTAACTTCTTTGGGTTGCGTGTGTTCAACTCACAGAGTTGAACCTTCCTTTTGACAGAGCAGATTAGAAACCCTCTTTTTGTGGAATTTGCAAGTCGACATTTCAAGCGCTTTGGGGCCAACGGTAGAAAAGGAAATATCTTCGTATACAAACTAGAGAGAATCATTCTCAGAAACCGCTTTGTGATGTGTGCGTTCCTCTCACAGAGTTTAACCTTTCTTTTCATAGAACAGTTTGGAAACACTCTGTTTGTAAGGTCTGCAAGTGGATATTTGGACCTCTTTGAGGATTTCGTTGGAAACGGGATTTCTGCATATAACGCTAGACAGAAAAATTCTCAGTAACTTCTTTGGGTTGCGTGTGTTCAACTCACAGAGTTGAACCTTCGTTTTCACAGAGCAGATTAGAAACCCTCTTTTTGTGGAATTTGCAAGTGGACATTTCAAGCGCTTTGGGGCCAACGGTAGAAAAGGAAATATCTTCGTATAAAAACTAGAGAGAATCATTCTCAGAAACCGCTTTGTGATGTGTGCGTTCCTCTCACAGAGTTTAACCTTTCTTTTCATAGAACAGTTTGGAAACACTCTGTTTGTAAAGTCTGCAAGTGGATATTTGGACCTCTTTGAGGATTTCGTTGGAAACGGGATTTCTTCATCTAATGCTAGACAGAAGAATTCTCAGTAACTTCTTTGGGTTGCGTGTGTTCAACTCACAGAGTTGAGCCTTCCTTTAGACAGAGCAGATTTGAAACCCTCTTTTTGTGGAATTTGCAAGTGGACATTTCAAGCGCTTTGGGGCCCACGGTACAAAAGGAAATATCTTCGTATAAAAACTAGAGAGAATCATTCTCAGAAACCACTTTGTGATGGGTGCGTTCCACTCACAGAGTTTAACCTTTCTTTTCATAGAACAGTTTGGAAACAGTCTGTTTGTAAAGTCTGCAAGTGGATATTTGGACCTCTTTGAGGATTTCGTTGGAAACGGGATTTCTTCATCTAATGCTAGACAGAAGAATTCTCAGTAACTTCTTTGGGTTGCGTGTGTTCAACTCACAGAGTTGAGCCTTCCTTTAGACAGAGCAGATTTGAAACCCTCTTTTTGTGGAATTTGCAAGTGGACATTTCAAGCGCTTTGGGGCCCACGGTAGAAAAGGAAATATCTTCGTATAAAAACTAGAGAGAATCATTCTCAGAAACCACTTTGTGATGGGTGCGTTCCACTCACAGAGTTTAACCTTTCTTTTCATAGAACAGTTTGGAAACAGTCTGTTTGTAAAGTCTGCAAGTGGATATTTGGACCTCTTTGAGGATTTCGTTGGAAACGGGATTTCTTCATCTAATGCTAGACAGAAGAATTCTCAGTAACTTCTTCGGGTTGCGTGTGTTCAACTCACAGAGTTGAGCCTTCCTTTAGACAGAGCAGATTTGAAACCCTCTTTTTGTGGAATTTGCAAGTGGACATTTCAAGCGCTTTGGGGCCAACGGTAGAAAAGGAAATATCTTCGTAGAGAAACTAGAGAGAATCATTCTCAGAAACCGCTTTGTGATGTGTGCGTTCCACTCACAGAGTTTAACCTTTCTTTTCGTAGAACAGTTTGGAAACACTCTGTTTGTAAAGTCTGCAAGTGGATATTTGGACCAGAGGATTTCGTTGGAAACGGGATTTCTTCATCTAATGCTAGACAGAAGAATTCTCAGTAACTTCTTTGGGTTGCGTGTGTTCAACTCACAGAGTTGAACCTTCCTTTAGACAGAGCAGATTGGAAACCCTCTTTTTGTGGAATTTGCAAGTGGACCTTTCAAGCGCTTTGGCGCCCACGGTAGAAAAGGAAATATCTTCGTATAAAAACTAGAGAGAATCATTCTCAGGAACCTCTTTGTGATGTGTGTGTTCCACTCACAGAGTGTAACCTTTCTTTTCATAGAACAGTTTGGAAACACTCTGTTTGTAAAGTCTGCAAGTGGATATATGGAACTCTTTGAGGATTTCGTTAGAAACGGGATTTCGGCATATAACGCTTGACAGAAAAATTCTCAGTAACTTCTTTGGGTTGCGTATGTTCAACTCACAGAGTTGAACCTTCCTTTTGACAGAGCAGATTAGAAACCCTCTTTTTGTGGAATTTGCAAGTCGACATTTCAAGCGCTTTGGGGCCAACGGTAGAAAAGGAAATATCTTCGTATAAAAACTAGAGAGAATCATTCTCAGAAACCGCTTTGTGATGTGTGCGTTCCTCTCACAGAGTTTAACCTTTCTTTTCATAGAACAGTTTGGAAACACTCTGTTTGTAAAGTCTGCAAGTGGATATTTGGACCTCTTTGAGGATTTCGTTGGAAACGGGATTTCTTCATCTAATGCTAGACAGAAGAATTCTCAGTAACTTCTTTGGGTTGCGTGTGTTCAACTCACAGAGTTGAACCTTCCTTTAGACAGAGCAGATTTGAAACCCTCTTTTTGTGGAATTTGCAAGTGGACATTTCAAGCGCATTGGCGCCCACGGTAGAAAAGGAAATATCTTCGTATAAAAACTAGAGAGAGTCATTCTCAGAAACCACTTTGTGATGTGTGCGTTCCACTCACAGAGTTTAACCTTTCTTTTCATAGAACAGTTTGGAAACACTCTGTTGGTAACGTCTGAAAGTGGATATTTGGACCTCTTTGAGGATTTCGTTGGAAACGGGATTTCTTCATCTAATGCTAGACAGAAGAATTCTCAGTAACTTCTTTGGGTTGCGTGTGTTCAACTCACAGAGTTGAACCTTCCTTTAGACAGAGCAGATTGGAAACCCTCTTTTTGTGGAATCTGCAAGTGGACCTTTCAAGCGCTTTCGCGCCCACGGTAGAAAAGGAAATATCTTCGTATAAAAACTAGAGAGAATCATTCTCAGAAACCGCTTTGTGATGTGTGCGTTCCTCTCACAGAGTTTAACCTTTCTTTTCATAGAACAGTTTGGAAACACTCTGTTTGTAAAGTCTGCAAGTGGATATTTGGACCTCTTTGAGTATTTCGTCGGAAACGGGATTTCTGCATATAACGCTAGACAGAAAAATTCTCAGTAACTTCTTTGGGTTGCGTGTGTTCAACTCACAGAGTGGAACCTTCCTTTTGACAGAGCAGATTAGAAACCCTCTTTTTGTGGAATTTGCAAGTCGACATTTCAAGCGCTTTGGGGCCAACGGTAGAAAAGGAAATATCTTCGTATAAAAACTAGAGAGAATCATTCTCAGAAACCGCTTTGTGATGTGTGCGTTACTCTCACAGAGTTTAACCTTTCTTTTCATAGAACAGTTCGGAAACACTCTGTTTGTAAAGTCTGCAAGTGGATATTTGGACCTCTTTGAGGATTTCGTTGGAAACGGGATTTCTTCATCTAATGCTAGACAGAAGAATTCTCAGTAACTTCTTTTGGTTGCGTGTGTTCAACTCACAGAGTTGAACCTTCCTTTTGACAGAGCAGATTGGAAACCCTCTTTTTGTGGAATTTGCAAGTGGACATTTCAAGTGCTTTGGGGCCAAAAGTAGAAAAGGAAATATCTTCGTATAAAAACTAGAGAGAATCATTCTCAGAAACCACTTTGTGATGTGTGCGTTCCACTCACAGAGTTTAACCTTTCTTTTCATAGAACAGTTTGGAAACACTCTGTTTGTAAAGTCTGCAAGTGGATATTTGGACCTCTCTGAGGATTTCGTTGGAAACGGGATTTCTTCATCTAATGCTAGACAGAAGAATTCTCAGTAACTACTTTGGGTTGCGTGTGTTCAACTCACAGAGTTGAACCTTCCTTTAGACAGAGCAGATTTGAAACCCTCTTTTTGTGGAATTTGCAAGTGGACATTTCAAGCGCTTTGGTGCCCACGGTACAAAAGGAAATATCTCCGTATAAAAACTAGAGAGAATCATTCCCAGAAACCGCTTTGTGATGTGTGCGTTCCACTCACAGAGTTTAGCCTTTCTTTTCATAGAACAGTTTGGAAACACTCTGTTTGTAAAGTCTGCAAGTGGATATTTGGACCTCTTTGAGGATTTCGTTGGAAACGGGATTTTTTCATCTAATGCTAGACAGAAGAATTCTCAGTAACTTCTTTGGGTTGCGTGTGTTCAACTCACAGAGTTGAACCTTCCTTTAGACAGAGGAGATTGGAAACCCTCTTTTTGTGGAATTTGCAAGTGGACATTTCAAGCGCTTTGGGGCCAACGGTAGAAAAGGAAATATCTTCGTATAAAAACTAGAGAGAATCATTCTCAGAAACCACTTTGTGATGTGTGTGTTCCACTCACAGAGTTTAACCTTTCTTTTCATAGAACAGTTTGGAAACAGTCTGTTTGTAAAGTCTGCAAGTGGATATTTGGACCTCTTTGAGGATTTCGTTGGAAACGGGATTTCTTCATCTAATGCTAGACAGAAGAATTCTCAGTAACTTCTTTGGGTTGCGTGTGTTCAACTCACAGAGTTGAGCCTTCCTTTAGACAGAGCAGATTTGAAACCCTCTTTTTGTGGAATTTGCAAGTGGACATTTCAAGCGCTTTGGGGCCCACGGTACAAAAGGAAATATCTTCGTATAAAAACTAGAGAGAATCATTCTCAGAAACCGCTTTGTGATGTGTGTGTTCCACTCACAGAGTGTAACCTTTCTTTTCAAAGAACAGTTTGGAAACACTCTGTTTGTAAAGTCTGCAAGTGGATATTTGGACCTCTTTGAGGATTTCGTTGGAAACGGGATTTCTTCATCTAATGCTAGACAGAAGAATTCTCAGTAACTTCTTTGGGTTGCGTGTGTTCAACTCACAGAGTTGAACCTTCCTTTAGACAGAGCAGATTTGAAACCCTCTTTTTGTGGAATTTGCAAGTGGACATTTCAAGCGCATTGGCGCCTACGGTAGAAAAGGAAATATCTTCGTATAAAAACTAGAGAGAATCATTCTCAGAAACCACTTTGTGATGGGTGCTTTCCACTCACAGAGTTTAACCTTTCTTTTCATAGAACAGTTTGGAAACAGTCTGTTTGTAAAGTCTGCAAGTGGATATTTGGACCTCTTTGAGGATTTCGTTGGAAACGGGATTTCTTCATCTAATGCTAGACAGAAGAATTCTCAGTAACTTCTTCGGGTTGCGTGTGTTCAACTCACAGAGTTGAGCCTTCCTTTAGACAGAGCAGATTTGAAACCCTCTTTTTGTGGAATTTGCAAGTGGACATTTCAAGCGCTTTGGGGCCAACGGTAGAAAAGGAAATATCTTCGTAGAGAAACTACAGAGAATCATTCTCAGAAACCGCTTTGTGATGTGTGCGTTCCACTCACAGAGTTTAACCTTTCTTTTCATAGAACAGTTTGGAAACACTCTGTTTGTAAAGTCTGCAAGTGGATATTTGGACCAGAGGATTTCGTTGGAAACGGGATTTCTTCATCTAATGCTAGACAGAAGAATCCTCAGTAACTTCTTTGGGTTGCGTGTGTTCAACTCACAGAGTTGAACCTTCCTTTAGACAGAGCAGATTTGAAACCCTCTTTTTGTGGAATTTGCAAGTGGACATTTCAAGGGCATTGGCGCCCACAGTAGAAAAGGAAATATCTTCGTATAAAAACTAGAGAGAATCATTCTCAGAAACCACTTTGTGATGTGTGCGTTCCACTCACAGAGTTTAACCTTTCTTTTCATAGAACAGTTTGGAAACACTCTGTTGGTAAAGTCTGCAAGTGGATATTTGGACCTCTTTGAGGATTTCGTTGGAAACGGGATTTCTGCATATAACGCTAGACAGAAAAATTCTCAGTAACTTCTTTGGGTTGCGTGTGTTCAACTCACAGAGTTGAACCTTCCTTTTGACAGAGCAGATTAGAAACCCTCTTTTTGTGGAATTTGCAAGTCGACATTTCAAGCGCTTTGGGGCCAACGGTAGAAAAGGAAATATCTTCGTATACAAACTAGAGAGAATCATTCTCAGAAACCGCTTTGTGATGTGTGCGTTCCTCTCACAGAGTTTAACCTTTCTTTTCATAGAACAGTTTGGAAACACTCTGTTTGTAAGGTCTGCAAGTGGATATTTGGACCTCTTTGAGGATTTCGTTGGAAACGGGATTTCTGCATATAAGGCTAGACAGAAAAATTCTCAGTAACTTCTTTGGGTTGCGTGTGTTCAACTCACAGAGTTGAACCTTCCTTTTCACAGAGCAGATTAGAAACCCTCTTTTTGTGGAATTTGCAAGTGGACATTTCAAGCGCTTTGGGGCCAACGGTAGAAAAGGAAATATCTTCGTATAAAAACTAGAGAGAATCATTCTCAGAAACCGCTTTGTGATGTGTGCGTTCCTCTCACAGAGTTTAACCTTTCTTTTCATAGAACAGTTTGGAAACACTCTGTTTGTAAAGTCTGCAAGTGGATATTTGGACCTCTTTGAGGATTTCGTTGGAAACGGGATTTCTTCATCTAATGCTAGACAGAAGAATTCTCAGTAACTTCTCTGGGCTGCGTGTGTTCAACTCACAGAGTTGAGCCTTCCTTTAGACAGAGCAGATTTGAAACCCTCTTTTTGTGGAATTTGCAAGTGGACATTTCCAGCGCCTTGGGGCCAACGGTAGAAAAGGAAATATCTTCGTATAAAAACTAGAGAGAATCATTCTCAGAAACTGCTTTGTGATGTGTGCGTTCCACTCACAGAGTGTAACCTTTCTTTTCATAGAACAGTTTGGAAACACTCTGTTTGTAAAGTCTGCAAGTGGATATTTGGACCTCTTTGAGGATTTCGTTGGAAACGGGATTTCTTCATCTAATGCTAGACAGAAGAATTCTCAGTAACTTCTTTGGGTTGCATGTGTTCAACTCACAGAGTTGAACCTTCCTTTAGACAGAGCAGATTTGAAACCCTCTTTTTGTGGAATTTGCAAGTGGACATTTCAAGCGCTTTGGTGCCCACGGTACAAAAGGAAATATCTTCGTATAAAAACTAGAGAGAATCATTCCCAGAAACCACTTTGTGATGTGTGCGTTCCACTCACAGAGTTTAGCCTTTCTTTTCATAGAACAGTTTGGAAACACTCTGTTTGTAAAGTCTGCAAGTGGATATTTGGACCTCTTTGAGGATTTCGTTGGAAACGGGATTTTTTCATCTAATGCTAGAGAGAAGAATTCTCAGTAACTTCTTTGGGTTGCGTGTGTTCAACTCACAGAGTAAAACCTTCCTTTAGACAGAGCAGATTGGAAACCCTCTTTTTGTGGAATTTGCAAGTGGACATTTCAAGCGCTTTGGGGCCAACGGTAGAAAAGGAAATATCTTCGTATAAAAACTAGAGAGAGTCATTCTCAGAAACCACTTTGTGATGTGTGCGTTCCACTCACAGAGTTTAACCTTTCTTTTCATAGAACAGTTTGGAAACACTCTGTTGGTAACGTCTGAAAGTGGATATTTGGACCTCTTTGAGGATTTCGTTGGAAACGGGATTTCTTCATCTAATGCTAGACAGAAGAATTCTCAGTAACTTCTTTGGGTTGCGTGTGTTCAACTCACAGAGTTGAACCTTCCTTTAGACAGAGCAGATTGGAAACCCTCTTTTTGTGGAATCTGCAAGTGGACCTTTCAACCGCTTTCGCGCCCACGGTAGAAAAGGAAATATCTTCGTATAAAAACTAGAGAGAATCATTCTCAGAAACCGCTTTGTGATGTGTGCGTTCCTCTCACAGAGTTTAACCTTTCTTTTCATAGAACAGTTTGGAAACACTCTGTTTGTAAAGTCTGCAAGTGGATATTTGGACCTCTTTGAGTATTTCGTTGGAAACGGGATTTCTGCATATAACGCTAGACAGAAAAATTCTCAGTAACTTCTTTGGGTTGCGTGTGTTCAACTCACAGAGTGGAACCTTCCTTTTGACAGAGCAGATTAGAAACCCTCTTTTTGTGGAATTTGCAAGTCGACATTTCAAGCGCTTTGGGGCCAACGGTAGAAAAGGAAATATCTTCGTATAAAAACTAGAGAGAATCATTCTCAGAAACCGCTTTGTGATGTGTGCGTTCCTCTCACAGAGTTTAACCTTTCTTTTCATAGAACAGTTCGGAAACACTCTGTTTGTAAAGTCTGCAAGTGGATATTTGGACCTCTTTGAGGATTTCGTTGGAAACGGGATTTCTTCATCTAATGCTAGACAGAAGAATTCTCAGTAACTTCTTTTGGTTGCGTGTGTTCAACTCACAGAGTTGAACCTTCCTTTTGACAGAGCAGATTGGAAACCCTCTTTTTGTGGAATTTGCAAGTGGACATTTCAAGTGCTTTGGGGCCAAAAGTAGAAAAGGAAATATCTTCGTATAAAAACTAGAGAGAATCATTCTCAGAAACCACTTTGTGATGTGTGCGTTCCACTCACAGAGTTTAACCTTTCTTTTCATAGAACAGATGGAAACACTCTGTTTGTAAAGTCTGCAAGTGGATATTTGGACCTCTTTGAGGATTTCGTTGGAAACGGGATTTCTTCATCTAATGCTAGACAGAAGAATTCTCAGTAACTTCTTTGGGTTGCATGTGTTCACCTCACAGAGTTGAACCTTCCTTTAGACAGAGCAGATTGGAAACCCTCTTTTTGTGGAATTTGCAAGTGGACCTTTCAAGCGCTTTGGTGCCCACGGTAGAAAAGGAAATATCTTCGTATAAAAACTAGAGAGAATCATTCTCAGGAACCTCTTTGTGATGTGTGCGTTCCAATCACAGAGTGTAACCTTTCTTTTCATAGAACAGTTTGGAAACAATCTGTTTGTAAAGTCTGCAAGTGGATATTTGGACCTCTTTGAGGATTTCGTTGGAAACGGGATTTCTGCATATAACGCTAGACAGAAAAATTCTCAGTAACTTCTTTGGGTTGTGTGTGTTCAACTCACAGAGTTGAACCTTCCTTTTGACAGAGCAGATTAGAAACCCTCTTTTTGTGGAATTTGCAAGTCGACATTTGAAGCGCTTTGGGGCCAACGGTAGAAAAGGAAATATCTTCGTATAAAAACTAGAGAGAATCATTCTCAGAAACCGCTTTGTGATGTGTGCGTTCCTCTCACAGAGTTTAACCTTTCTTTTCATAGAACAGTTTGGAAACACTCTGTTTGTAGAGTCTGCAAGTGGATATTTGGACCTCGTTGAGGATTTCGTTGGAAATGGGATTTCTTCATCTAATGCTAGACAGAAGAATTCTCAGTAACTACTTTGGGTTGCGTGTGTTCAACTCACAGAGTTGAACCTTCCTTTAGACAGAGCAGATTTGAAACCCTCTTTTTGTGGAATTTGCAAGTGGTCATTTCAAGGGCATTGGCGCCCACAGTAGAAAAGGAAATATCTTCGTATAAAAACTAGAGAGAATCATTCTCAGAAACCACTTTGTGATGTGTGCGTTCCACTCACAGAGTTTAACCTTTCTTTTCATAGAACAGTTTGGAAACACTCTGTTGGTAAAGTCTGCAAGTGGATATTTGGACCTCTTTGAGGATTTCGTTGGAAACGGGATTTCTTCATCTAATGCTAGACAGAAGAATTCTCAGTAACTTCTTTGGGTTGCGTGTGTTCAACTCACAGAGTTGAACCTTCCTTTAGACAGAGCAGATTGGAAACCCTCTTTTTGTGTAATTTGCAAGTGGACCTTTCAAGCGCTTTGGCGCCCACGGTAAAAAAGGAAATATCTTCGTATAAAAACTAGAGAGAATCATTCTCAGGAACCTCTTTGTGATGTGTGCGTTCCACTCACAGAGTGTAACCTTTCTTTTCATAGAACAGTTTGGAAACACTCTGTTTGTAAAGTCTGCAAGTGGATATTTGGACCTCTTTGAGGATTTCGTTGGAAACGGGATTTCTTCATCTAATGCTAGACAGAAGAATTCTCAGTAACTTCTTTGGGTTGCGTGTGTTCAACTCACAGAGTTGAACCTTCCTTTAGACAGAGCAGATTTGAAACCCTCTTTTTGTGGAATTTGCAAGTGGACATTTCAAGCGCTTTGGTGCCCACGGTACAAAAGGAAATATCTTCGTATAAAAACTAGAGAGAATCATTCCCAGAAACCACTTTGTGATGTGTGCGTTCCACTCACAGAGTTTAGCCTTTCTTTTCATAGAACAGTTTGGAAACACTCTGTTTGTAAAGTCTGCAAGTGGATATTTGGACCTCTTTGAGAATTTCGTTGGAAACGGGATTTTTTCATCTAATGCTAGAGAGAAGAATTCTCAGTAACTTCTTTGGGTTGCGTGTGTTCAACTCACAGAGTAAAACCTTCCTTTAGACAGAGCAGATTGGAAACCCTCTTTTTGTGGAATTTGCAAGTGGACCTTTCAAGCGCTTTGGCGCCCACGGTAGAAAAGGAAATATCTTCGTATAAAAACTAGAGAGAATCATTCTCAGGAACCTCTTTGTGATGCGTGCGTTCCACTCACAGAGTGTAACCTTTCTTTTCATAGAACAGTTTGGAAACACTCTGTTTGTAAAGTCTGCAAGTGGATATTTGGACCTCTTTGAGGATTTCGTTGGAAACGGGATTTCTTCATCTAATGCTAGACAGAAGAATTCTCAGTAACTTCTCTGGGTTGCGTGTGTTCAACTCACAGAATTGAGCCTTCCTTTAGACAGAGCAGATTTGAAACCCTCTTTTTGTGGAATTTGCAAGTGGACATTTCCAGCGCTTTGGGGCCCACGGTAGAAAAGGAAATATCTTCGTATAAAAACTAGAGAGAATCATTCTCAGAAACCGCTTTGTGATGTGTGCGTTCCACTCACAGAGTGAAACCTTTCTTTTCATAGAACAGTTTGGAAACACTCTGTTTGTAAAGTCTGCAAGTGGATATTTGGACCTCTTTGAGGATTTCGTTGGAAACGGGATTTCTTCATCTAATGCTAGACAGAAGAATTCTCAGTAACTTCTTTGGGTTGCATGTGTTCAACTCACAGAGTTGAACCTTCCTTTAGACAGAGCAGATTGGAAACCCTCTTTTTGTGGAATTTGCAAGTGGACATTTCAAGCGCTTTGGCGCCCACGGTAGAAAAGGAAATATCTTCGTATAAAAAGTAGAGAGAATCATTCTCAGGAACCTCTTTGTGATGTGTGCGTTCCAATCACAGAGTGTAACCTTTCTTTTCATAGAACAGTTTGGAAACAATCTGTTTGTAAAGTCTGCAAGTGGATATTTGGACCTCTTTGAGGATTTCGTTGGAAACGGGATGTCTGCATATAACGCTAGACAGAAAAATTCTCAGTAACTTCTTTGGGTTGCGTGTGTTCAACTCACAGAGTGGAACCTTCCTTTTGACAGAGCAGATTAGAAACCCTCTTTTTGTGGAATTTGCAAGTCGACATTTCAAGCGCTTTGGGGCCAACGGTAGAAAAGGAAATATCTTCGTATAAAAACTAGAGAGAATCATTCTCAGAAACCGCTTTGTGATGTGTGCGTTCCTCTCACAGAGTTTAACCTTTCTTTTCATAGAACAGTTCGGAAACACTCTGTTTGTAAAGTCTGCAAGTGGATATTTGGACCTCTTTGAGGATTTCGTTGGAAACGGGATTTCTTCATCTAATGCTAGACAGAAGAATTCTCAGTAACTTCTTTTGGTTGCGTGTGTTCAACTCACAGAGTTGAACCTTCCTTTTGACAGAGCAGATTGGAAACCCTCTTTTTGTGGAATTTGCAAGTGGACATTTCAAGTGCTTTGGGGCCAACAGTAGAAAAGGAAATATCTTCGTATAAAAACTAGAGAGAATCATTCTCAGAAACCACTTTGTGATGTGTGCGTTCCACTCACAGAGTTTAACCTTTCTTTTCATAGAACAGTTTGGAAACACTCTGTTTGTAAAGTCTGCAAGTGGATATTTGGTCCTCTCTGAGGATTTCGTTGGAAACGGGATTTCTTCATCTAATGCTAGACAGAAGAATTCTCAGTAACTACTTTGGGTTGCGTGTGTTCAACTCACAGAGTTGAACCTTCCTTTAGACAGAGCAGATTTGAAACCCTCTTTTTGTGGAATTTGCAAGTGGACATTTCAAGCGCTTTGGTGCCCACGGTACAAAAGGAAATATCTCCGTATAAAAACTAGAGAGAATCATTCCCAGAAACCGCTTTGTGATGTGTGCGTTCCACTCACCGAGTTTAGCCTTTCTTTTCATAGAACAGTTTGGAAACACTCTGTTTGTAAAGTCTGCAAGTGGATATTTGGACCTCTTTGAGGATTTCGTTGGAAACGGGATTTTTTCATCTAATGCTAGACAGAAGAATTCTCAGTAACTTCTTTGGGTTGCGTGTGTTCAACTCACAGAGTTGAACCTTCCTTTAGACAGAGGAGATTGGAAACCCTCTTTTTGTGGAATTTGCAAGTGGACATTTCAAGCGCTTTGGGGCCAACGGTAGAAAAGGAAATATCTTCGTATAAAAACTGGAGAGAATCATTCTCAGAAACCACTTTGTGATGTGTGCGTTCCACTCACAGAGTTTAACCTTTCTTTTCATAGAACAGTTTGGAAACAGTCTGCTTGTAAAGTCTGCAAGTGGATATTTGGACCTCTTTGAGGATTTCGTTGGAAACGGGATTTCTTCATCTAATGCTAGACAGAAGAATTCTCAGTAACTTCTTTGGGTTGCGTGTGTTCAACTCACAGAGTTGAGCCTTCCTTTAGACAGAGCAGATTTGAAACCCTCTTTTTGTGGAATTTGCAAGTGGACATTTCAAGCGCTTTGGGGCCCACGGTACAAAAGGAAATATCTTCGTATAAAAACTAGAGAGAATCATTCTCAGAAACCGCTTTGTGATGTGTGTGTTCCACTCACAGAGTGTAACCTTTCTTTTCAAAGAACAGTTTGGAAACACTCTGTTTGTAAAGTCTGCAAGTGGATATTTGGACCTCTTTGAGGATTTCGTTGGAAACGGGATTTCTTCATCTAATGCTAGACAGAAGAATTCTCAGTAACTTCTTTGGGTTGCGTGTGTTCAACTCACAGAGTTGAACCTTCCTTTAGACAGAGCAGATTTGAAACCCTCTTTTTGTGGAATTTGCAAGTGGACATTTCAAGCGCATTGGCGCCCACGGTAGAAAAGGAAATATCTTCGTATAAAAACTAGAGAGAATCATTCTCAGAAACCACTTTGTGATGGGTGCGTTCCACTCACAGAGTTTAACCTTTCTTTTCATAGAACAGTTTGGAAACAGTCTTTTTGTAAAGTCTGCAAGTGGATATTTGGACCTCTTTGAGGATTTCGTTGGAAACGGGATTTCTTCATCTAATGCTAGACAGAAGAATGCTCAGTAACTTCTTTGGGTTGCGTGTGTTCAACTCACAGAGTTGAACCTTCCTTTTGATAGAGCAGATTTGAAACCCTCTTTTTGTGGAATTTCCAAGTGGACATTGCAAGCGCTTTGGGGCCAACGGTAGAAAAGGAAATATCTTCGTATAAAAACTAGAGAGAATCATTCTCAGAAACCGCTTTGTGATGTGTGCGTTCCATTCACAGAGTGTAACCTTTCTTTTCATAGAACAGTTTGGAAACACTCTGTTTGTAAAGTCTGCAAGTGGATATTTGGACCTCTTTGAGGATTTCGTTGGAAACGGGATTTCTTCATCTAATGCTAGACAGAAGAATTCTCAGTAACTTCTTTGGGTTGCGTGTGTTCAACTCACAGAGTTGAACCTTCCTTTAGACAGAGCAGATTGGAAACCCTCTTTTTGTGGAATTTGCTAGTGGACATTTCAATCGCTTTGGCGCACACGGTAGAAAAGGAAATATCTTCGTATAAAAACTAGAGAGAATCATTCTCAGAAAACACTTTGTGATGTGTGCGTTCCACTCACAGAGTTTAACCTTTCTTTTCATAGAACAGTTTGGAAACACTCTGTTTGTAAAGTCTGCAAGTGGATATTTGGACCTCTTTGAGGATTTCGTTGGAAACGGGATTTCTTCATGTAATGCTAGACAGAAGAATTCTCAGTAACTTCTTTGGGTTGCGTGTGTTCAACTCACAAAGTTGAACCTTCCTTTAGACAGAGCAGGTTTGAAACACTCTTTTCGTGGAATTTGCAAGTGGACATTCCAAGCGCTTTGGGGCCAACGGTAGAAAAGGAAATATCTTCGTATACAAACTAGAGAGAATCATTCCCAGAAACCGCTTTGTGATGTGTGCGTTCCTCTCACAGAGTTTAACCTTTCTTTTCATAGAACAGTTTGGAAACACTCTGTTTGTAATGTCTGCAAGTGGATATTTGGACCTCTTTGAGGATTTCGTTGGAAACGGGATTTCTTCATCTAATGCTAGACAGAAGAATTCTCAGTAACTTCTTTGGGTTGCGTGTGTTCAACTCACAGAGTTGAGCCTTCCTTTAGACAGAGCAGATTTGAAACCCTCTTTTTGTGGAATTTGCAAGTGGACATTTCAAGCGCTTTGGGGCCAACGGTAGAAAAGGAAATATCTTCGTATAAAAACTAGAGAGAATAATTCTCAGAAACCGCTTTGTGATGTGTGCGTTCCACTCACAGAGTGTAACCTTTCTTTTCATAGAACAGTTTGGAAACACTCTGTTTGTAAAGTCTGCAAGTGGATATTTGGACCTCTTTGAGGATTTCGTTGGAAACGGGATTTCTTCATCTAATGCTAGACATAAGAATTCTCAGTAACTTCTTTGGGTTGCGTGTGTTCAACTCACAGAGTTGAACCTTCCTTTAGAAAGAGGAGATTTGAAACCCTCTTTTTGTGGAATTTGCAAGTGGACATTTCAAGCGCTATGGTGCCCACGGTAGAAAAGGAAATATCTTCGTATAAAAACTAGAGAGAATCATTCTCAGAAACCGCTTTGTGATGTGTGCGTTCCACTCACAGAGTATAACCATTCTTTTCATAGAACAGTTTGGAAACACTCTGTTTGTAAAGTCTGCAAGTGGATATTTGGACCTCTTTGAGGATTTCGTTGGAAACGGGATTTCTTCATCTAATGCTAGACAGAAGAATTCTCAGTAACTTCTTTGGGTTGCGTGTGTTCAACTCACAGAGGTGAACCTTCCTTTAGACAGAGCAGATTTGAAACCCTCTTTTTGTGGAATTTGCAAGTGGACATTTCAAGCGCTTTGGCGCCCACGGTACAAAAGGAAATATCTTCGTATAAAAACTAGAGAGAATCATTCTCAGGAACCACTTTGTGATGTGTGCGTTCCACTCACAGAGTTTAACCTTTCTTTTCATAGAACAGTTTGGAAACACTCTGTTTGTAAAGTCTGCAAGTGGATATTTGGACCTCTTTGAGGATTTCGTTGGAAACGGGATTTCTTCATCTAATGCTAGACAGAAGAATTCTCAGTAACTTCTTTGGGTTGCGTGTGTTCAACTCACAGAGTTGAACCTTCCTTTTGACAGAGCAGATTGGAAACCCTCTTTTTGTGGAATTTGCAAGTGGACATTTCAAGGGCTTTGGGTCCAACGGTAGAAAAGGAAATATCTTCGTATAAAAACTAGAGAGAATCATTCTCAGAAACCGCTTTGTGATATGTGCGTTCCACTCACAGAGTTTATCCTTTCTTTTCATACAACAGTTTGGAAACACTCTGTTTGTAAAGTCTGCAAGTGGATATTTGGACCTCTTTGAGGATTTCGTTGGAAACGGGATTTCTTCATCTAATGCTAGACAGAAGAATTCTCAGTAACTTCTTTGGGTTGCGTGTGTTCAACTCACAGAGTTGAGCCTTCCTTTAGACAGAGCAGTTTTGAAACCCTCTTTTTGTGGAATTTGCAAGTGGACATTTCAAGCGCTTTGGGGCAAACAGTAGAAAAGGAAATATCTTCGTATAAAAACTAGAGAGAATCATTCTCAGAAACCACTTTGTGATGTGTGTGTTCCACTCAAAGAGTTTAACCTTTCTTTTCATAGAACAGTTTGGAAACAGTCTGTTTGTAAGGTCTGCAAGTGGATATTTGGACCTCTTTGAGGATTTTGTTGGAAACGGGATTTCTTCATCTAGTGCTAGACAGAAGAATGCTCAGTAACTTCTTTGGGTTGCGTGTGTTCAACTCACAGAGTTGAGCCTTCCTTTAGACAGAGCAGATTTGAAACCCTCTTTTTGTGGAATTTGCAAGTGGACATTTCAAGCACTTTGGGGCCAACGGTAGAAAAGGAAATATCTTCGTAGAAAAACTAGAGAGAATCATTCTCAGAAACCGCTTTGTGATGTGTGCGTTCCATTCACAGAGTGTAACCTTTCTTTTCATAGAAGAGTTTGGAAACACTCTGTTTGTAAAGTCTGCAAGTGGATATTTGGACCTCTTTGAGGATTTCGTTGGAAACGGGATTTCTTCATCTAATGCTAGACAGAAGAATTCTCAGTAACTTCTTTGGGTTGCGTGTGTTCAACTCACAGAGTTGAACCTTCCTTTAGACAGAGCAGATTGGAAACCCTCTTTTTCTGGAATTTGCTAGTGGACATTTCAATCGCTTTGTCGCCCACGGTAGAAAAGGAAATATCTTCGTATAAAAACTAGAGAGAATCATTCTCAGAAAACACTTTGTGATGTGTGCATTCCACTCACAGAGTTTAACCTTTCTTTTCATAGAACAGTTTGGAAACACT
This sequence comes from Gorilla gorilla gorilla, assembly GCF_029281585.2. NCBI lineage: Eukaryota > Metazoa > Chordata > Mammalia > Primates > Hominidae > Gorilla > Gorilla gorilla. Next base: position 77,178,760 of record NC_073231.2, on the reverse strand, counting down.
CTGTTTGTAAAGTCTGCAAGTGGATATTTGGACCTCTTTGAGGATTTCGTTGGAAACGGGATTTCTTCATCTAATGCTAGACAGAAGAATTCTCAGTAACTTCTTTGGGTTGCGTGTGTTCAACTCACAAAGTTGAACCTTCCTTTAGACAGAGCAGGTTTGAAACACTCTTTTCGTGGAATTTGCAAGTGGACATTCCAAGCGCTTTGGGGCCAACGGTAGAAAAGGAAATATCTTCGTATACAAACTAGAGAGAATCATTCCCAGAAACAGCTTTGTGATGTGTGCGTTCCTCTCACAGACTTTAACCTTTCTTTTCATAGAACAGTTTGGAAACATTCTGTTTGTAATGTCTGCAAGTGGATATTTGGAAATCTTTGAGGATTTCGTTGGAAACGGGATTTCTTCATCTAATGCTAGACAGAAGAATTCTCAGTAACTTCTTTGGGTTGCGTGTGTTCAACTCACAGAGTTGAGCCTTCCTTTAGACAGAGCAGATTTGAAACCCTCTTTTTGTGGAATTTGCAAGTGGACATTTCAAGCGCTTTGGGGCCAACGGTAGAAAAGGAAATATCTTCGTATAAAAACTAGAGAGAATCATTCTCAGAAACCGCTTTGTGATGTGTTCGTTCCACTCACAGAGTGTAACCTTTCTTTTCATAGAACAGTTTGGAAACACTCTGTTTTTAAAGTCTGCAAGTGGATATTTGGTCCTCTTTGAGGATTTCGTTGGAAACGGGATTTCTTCATCTAATGCTAGACAGAAGAATTCTCAGTAACTTCTTTGGGTTGCGTGTGTTCAACTCACAGAGTTGAACCTTCCTTTAGAAAGAGCAGATTAGAAACCCTCTTTTTGTGGAATTTGCAAGTGGACATTTCAAGCGCTATGGTGCCCACGGTAGAAAAGGAAATATCTTCGTATAAAAACTAGAGAGAATCATTCTCAGAAACCACTTTGTGATGTGTGCGTTCCACTCACAGAGTTTAACCATTCTTTTCATAGAACAGTTTGGAAACACTCTGTTTGTAAAGTCTGCAAGTGGATATTTGGACCTCTTTGAGGATTTCGTTGGAAACGGGATTTCTTCATCTAATGCTAGACAGAAGAATTCTCAGTAACTTCTTTGGGTTGCGTGTGTTCAACTCACAGAGGTGAACCTTCCTTTAGACAGAGCAGATTTGAAACCATCTTTTTGTGGAATTTGCAAGTGGACATTTCAAGCGCTTTGGCGCCCACGGTACAAAAGGAAATATCTTCGTATAAAAACTAGAGAGAATCATTCTCAGGAACCACTTTGTGATGTGTGCGTTCCACTCACAGAGTTTAACCTTTCTTTTCATAGAACAGTTTGGAAACACTCTGTTTGTAAAGTCTGCAAGTGGATATTTGGACCTCTTTGAGGATTTCGTTGGAAACGGGATTTCTTCATCTAACGCTAGACAGAAGAATTCTCAGTAACTTCTTTGGGTTGCGTGTGTTCAACTCACAGAGTTGAACCTTCCTTTTGACAGAGCAGATTGGAAACCCTCTTTTTGTGGAATTTGCAAGTGGACATTTCAAGGGCTTTGGGTCCAACGGTAGAAAAGGAAATATCTTCGTATAAAAACTAGAGAGAATCATTCTCAGAAACCGCTTTGTGATATGTGCGTTCCACTCACAGAGTTTATCCTTTCTTTTCATACAACAGTTTGGAAACACTCTGTTTGTAAAGTCTGCAAGTGGATATTTGGACCTCTTTGAGGATTTCGTTGGAAACGGGATTTCTTCATCTAATGCTAGACAGAAGAATTCTCAGTAACTTCTTTGGGTTGCGTGTGTTCAACTCACAGAGTTGAGCCTTCCTTTAGACAGAGCAGTTTTGAAACCCTCTTTTTGTGGAATTTGCAAGTGGACATTTCAAGCGCTTTGGGGCCAACAGTAGAAAAGGAAATATCTTCGTATAAAAACTAGAGAGAATCATTCTCAGAAACCACTTTGTGATGTGTGCGTTCCACTCACAGAGTTTAACCTTTCTTTTCATAGAACAGTTTGGAAACAGTCTGTTTGTAAGGTCTGCAAGTGGATATTTGGACCTCTTTGAGGATTTTGTTGGAAACGGGATTTCTTCATCTAATGCTAGACAGGAGAATGCTCAGTAACTTCTTTGGGTTGCGTGTGTTCAACTCACAGAGTTGAGCCTTCCTTTTGACAGTGCAGATTTGAAACCCTCTTTTTGTGGAATTTCTAAGTGGACATTGCAAGCACTTTGGGGCCAACGGTAGAAAAGGAAATATCTTCGTATAAAAACTAGAGAGAATCATTCTCAGAAACTGCTTTGTGATGTGTGCGTTCCATTCACAGAGTGTAACCTTTCTTTTCATAGAACAGTTTGGAAACACTCTGTTTGTAAAGTCTGCAAGTGGATATTTGGACCTCTTTGAGGATTTCGTTGGAAACGGGATTTCTTCATCTAATGCTAGACAGAAGAATTCTCAGTAACTTCTTTGGGTTGCGTGTGTTCAACTCACAGAGTTGAACCTTCCTTTAGACAGAGCAGATTGGAAACCCTCTTTTTGTGGAATTTGCTAGTGGACATTTCAATCGCTTTGGCGCCCACGGTAGAAAAGGAAATATCTTCGTATAAAAACTAGAGAGAATCATTCTCAGAAAACACTTTGTGATGTGTGCGTTCCACTCACAGAGTTTAACCTTTCTTTTCATAGAACAGTTTGGAAACACTCTGTTTGTAAAGTCTGCAAGTGGATATTTGGACCTCTTTGAGGATTTCGTTGGAAACGGGATTTCTTCATCTAATGCTAGACAGAAGAATTCTCAGTAACTTCTTTGGGTTGCGTGTGTTCAACTCACAAAGTTGAACCTTCCTTTAGACAGAGCAGGTTTGAAACACTCTTTTCGTGGAATTTGCAAGTGGACATTCCAAGCGCTTTGGGGCCAACGGTAGAAAAGGAAATATCTTCGTATACAAACTAGAGAGAATCATTCCCAGAAACCGCTTTGTGATGTGTGCGTTCCTCTCACAGAGTTTAACCTTTCTTTTCATAGAACAGTTTGGAAACACTCTGTTTGTAATGTCTGCAAGTGGATATTTGGACCTCTTTGAGGATTTCGTTGGAAACGGGATTTCTTCATCTAATGCTAGACAGAAGAATTCTCAGTAACTTCTTAGGGTTGCGTGTGTTCAACTCACAGAGTTGAACCTTCCTTTTGACAGAGCAGATTGGAAACCCTCTTTTTGTGGAATTTGCAAGTGGACATTTCAAGCGCTTTGGGGCCAACAGTAGAAAAGGAAACATCTTCGTATAAAAACTAGAGAGAATCATTCTCAGAAACCACTTTGTGATGTGTGCGTTCCACTCACAGAGTTTAACCTTTCTTTTCATAGAACAGTTTGGAAACACTCTGTTTGTAAAGTCTGCAAGTGGATATTTGGACCTCTTTGAGGATTTCGTTGGAAACGGGATTTCTTCATCTAATGCTAAACAGAAGAATTCTCAGTAACTGCTTTGGGTTGCGTGTGTTCAACTCACAGAGTTGAACCTTCCTTTAGACAGAGCAGATTTGAAACCCTCTTTTTGTGGAATTTGCAAGTGGACATTTCAAGCGCTTTGGGGCCAACGGTAGAAAAGGAAATATCTTCGTATAAAAACTAGAGAGAATCATTCTCAGAAACCGCTTTGTGATGTGTGCGTTCCACTCACAGAGTGTAACCTTTCTTTTCATAGAACAGTTTGGAAACACTCTGTTTGTAAAGTCTGCAAGTGGATATTTGGACCTCTTTGAGGATTTCGTTGGAAACGGGATTTCTTCATCTAATGCTAGACAGAAGAATTCTCAGTAATTTCTTTGGGTTGCGTGTGTTCAACTCACAGAGTTGAACCTTCATTTTGACAGAGCAGATTGGAAACCCTCTTTTTGTGGAATTTGCAAGTGGACATTTCAAGCGCTTTGGGGCCAACGGTAGAAAAGGAAATATCTTCGTATAAAAACTAGAGAGAATCATTCTCAGAAACCACTTTGTGATGTGTGCGTTCCACTCACAGAGTGTAACCTTTCTTTTCATAGAACAGTTTGGAAACAGTCTGTTTGTAAAGTCTGCAAGTGGATATTTGGACCTCTTTGAGGATTTCGTTGGAAAAGGGATTTCTTCATCTAATGCTAGACAGAAGAATTCTCAGTAAATTCTTTGGGTTGCGTGTGTTCAACTCACAGAGTTGAGCCTTCCTTTAGACAGAGCAGATTTGAAACCCTCTTTTTGTGGAATTTGCAAGTGGACATTTCAAGCGCTTTGGGGCCAACGGTAGAAAAGGAAATATCTTCGTATAAAAACTAGACAGAATCATTCTCAGAAACCGCTTTGTGATGTGTGCGTTCCACTCACAGAGTGTAACCTTTCTTTTCATAGAACAGTTTGGAAACACTCTGTTTGTAAAGTCTGCAAGTGGATATTTGGACCTCTTTGAGGATTTCGTTGGAAATGGGATTTCTTCATCTAATGCTAGACAGAAGAATTCTCAGTAACTTCTTTGGGTTGCGTGTGTTCAACTCACAGAGTTGAACCTTCCTTTAGAAAGAGGAGATTTGAAACCCTCTTTTTGTGGGATTTGCAAGTGGACATTTCAAGCGCTATGGTGCCCACGGTAGAAAAGGAAATATCTTCGTATAAAAACTAGAGAGAATCATTCTCAGAAACCACTTTGTGATGTGTGCGTTCCACTCACAGAGTTTAACCATTCTTTTCATAGAACAGTTTGGAAACACTCTGTTTGTAAAGTCTGCAAGTGGATATTTGGACCTCTTTGAGGATTTCGTTGGAAACGGGATTTCTTCATCTAATGCTAGACAGAAGAATTCTCAGTAACTTCTTTGGGTTGCGTGTGTTCAACTCACAGAGTTGAACCTTCCTTTTGACAGAGCAGATTGGAAACCCTCTTTTTGTGGAATTTGCTAGTGGACATTTCAATCGCTTTTGCGCTCACGGTAGAAAAGGAAATATCTCCGTATAAAAACTAGAGAGAATCATTCTCAGAAAACACTTTGTGATGTGTGCATTCCACTCACAGAGTTTAACCTTTCTTTTCATAGAACAGTTTGGAAACACTCTGTTTGTAAAGTCTGCAAGTGGATACTTGGACCTCTTTGAGGATTTCGTTGGAAACGGGATTTCTTCATCTAATGCTAGACAGAAGAATTCTCAGTAACTTCTTTGGGTTGCGTGTATTCAACTCACAGAGTTGAACCTTCCTTTAGACAGAGCAGATTTGAAACCCTCTTTTTGTGGAATTTGCAAGTGGACATTTCAAGCGCTTTTGGGCCAAAGGCAGGAAAGGAAATATCTTCGTATAAAAACTAGAGAGAATCATTCTCAGAAACCACTTTGTGATGTGTGCGTTCCACTCACAGAGTGTAACCTTTCTTTTCATAGAACTGTTTGGAAACACTCTGTTTGTAAAGTCTGCAAGTGGATATTTGGACCTCTTTGAGGATTTCGTTGGAAACGGGATTTCTTCATCTAATGCTAGACAGAAGAATTCTCAGTAACTTCTTTGGGTTGCGTGTGTTCAACTCACAGAGTTGAACTTTCCTTTTGACAGAGCAGATTGGAAACCCTCTTTTTGTGGAATTTGCAAGTGGACATTTCAAGCGCTTTGGCGCCCACGGTACAAAAGGAAATATCTTCGTATAAAAACTAGAGAGAATCTTTCTCAGAAACCACTTTGTGATGTGTGCGTTCCACTCACAGAGTTTAACCTCTCTTTTCATAGAACAGTTTGGAAACACTCTGTTTGTAAAGTCTGCAAGTGGATATTTGGACCTCTTTGAGGATTTCGTTGGAAACGGGATTTCTTCATCTAATGCTAGACAGAAGAATTCTCAGTAACTTCTTTGGGTTGCGTGTGTTCAACTCACAGAGTTGAACCTTCCTTTTGACAGAGCAGATTGGAAACCCTCTTTTTGTGGAATTTCCAAGTGGACATTGCAAGCGCTTTGGGGCAAACGGTAGAAAAGGAAATATCTTCGTATGAAAACTAGAGAGAATCATTCTCAGAAACCGCTTTGTGATGTGTGCGTTCCATTCACAGAGTGTAACCTTTCTTTTCATAGAACAGATTGGAAACACTCTGTTTGTAAAGTCTGCAAGTGGATATTTAGACCTCTTTGAGGATTTCGTTGGAAACGGGATTTCTTCTTCTAATGCTAGACAGAAGAATTCTCAGTAACTTCTTTGGGTTGCGTGTGTTCAACTCACAGAGTTGAACCTTCCTTTAGACAGAGCATATTGGAAACCCTCTTTTTGTGGAATTTGCTAGTGGACATTTCAATCGCTTTGGCGCCCACGGTAGAAAAGGAAATATCTTCGTATTAAAAGTAGAGAGAATCATTCTCAGAAAACACTTTGTGATGTGTGCGTTCCACTCACAGAGTTTAACCTTTCTTTTCATAGAACAGTTTGGAAACACTCTGTTTGTAAAGTCTGCAAGTGGATACTTGGTCCTCTTTGAGGATTTCGTTGGAAACGGGATTTCTTCATCTAATGCTAGACAGAAGAATTCTCAGTAACTTCTTTGGGTTGCGTGTGTTCAACTCACAGAGTTGAACCTTCCTTTTGACAGAGCAGATTGGAAACCCTCTTTTTGTGGAATTTGCAAGTGGACATTTCAAGCGCTTTTGGGCCAAAGGCAGGAAAGGAAATATCTTCGTATACAAACTGGAGAGAATCATTCTCAGAAACCTCTTTGTGATGTGTTCGTTCCACTCACAGAGTTTAACCTTTCTTTTCATAGAACAGTTTGGAAACAGTCTGTTTGTAAAGTCTGCAAGTGGATATTTGGACCTCTTTGAGGATTTCGTTGGAAATGGGATTTCTTCATCTAATGCTAGACAGAAGAATTCTCAGTAACTTCTTTGGGTTGCGTGTGTTCAACTCACAGTGTTGAGCCTTCCTTTAGACAGAGCAGATTTGAAACCCTCTTTTTGTGGAATTTGCAAGTGGACATTTCAAGCGCTTTGGGGCCAACGGTAGAAAAGGAAATATCTTCGTATAAAAACTAGAGAAAATCATTCTCAGAAACCGCTTTGTGATGTGTGCGTTCCACTCACAGAGTGTAACCTTTCTTTTCATAGAACAGTTTGGAAACACTCTGTTTGTAAAGTCTGCAAGTGGATATTTGGACCTCTTTGAGGATTTGGTTGGAAACGGGATTTCTTCATCTAATGCTAGACAGAAAAATTCTCAGTAACTTCTTTGGGTTGCCTGTGTTCAACTCACAGAGTTGAACCTTCCTTTAGACAGAGCAGATTTGAAACCCTCTTTTTGTTGAATTTGCAAGTGGACATTTCAAGCGCTTTGGGGCCAACGGTAGAAAAGGAAATATCTTCGTATACAAACTAGAGAGAATCATTCTCAGAAACCGCTTTGTGATGTGTGCGTTCCACTCACAGAGGGTAACCTTTCTTTTCATAGAACAGTTTGGAAACACTCTGTTTGTAAAGTCTGCAAGTGAATATTTGGACCTCTTTGAGGATTTCGTTGGAAACGGGATTTCTTCATCTAATGCTAGACAGAAGAATTCTCAGTAACTTCTTTGGGTTGCGTGTGTTCAACTCACAGAGTTGAACCTTCCTTTTGACAGAGCAGATTTGAAACCCTCCTTTTGTGGAATTTGCAAGTGGACATTTCAAGCGCTTTGGCACCCACGGTACAAAAGGAAATATCTTCGTATAAAAACTAGAGAGAATCATTCCCAGAAACCACTTTGTGACGTGTCCGTTCCACTCACAGAGTTTAACCTTTCTTTTCATAGAACAGTTTGTAAACACTCTGTTTGTAAAGTCTGCAAGTGGATATTTGGACCTCTTTGAGGATTTCGTTGGAAACGGGATTTCTTCATCTAATGCTAGACAGAAGAATTCTCAGTAACTTCTTTGGGTTGCGTGTGTTCAACTCACAGAGTTGAACTTTCCTTTAGACAGAGCAGATTTGAAACCCTCTTTTTGTGGAATTTGCATGTGGACATTTCAAGCACTTTGGGGCCAACGGTAGAAAAGGAAATATCTTCGTAGAAAAACTAGAGAGAATCATTCTCAGAAACCGCTTTGTGATGTGTGCGTTCCACTCACAGAGTGTAACCTTTCTTTTCATAGAACAGTTTGGAAACACTCTGTTTGTAAAGTCTGCAAGTGGATATTTGGACCTCTTTGAGGATTTCGTTGGAAACGGGATTTCTTCATCTAATGCTAGACAGAAGAATTCTCAGTAATTTCTTTGGGTTGCGTGTGTTCAACTCACAGAGTTGAACCTTCCTTTTGACAGAGCAGATTGGAAACCCTCTTTTTGTGGAATTTCCAAGTGGACATTGCAAGCGCTTTGGGGCAAACGGTAGAAAAGGAAATATCTTCGTATGAAAACTAGAGAGAATCATTCTCAGAAACCGCTTTGTGATGTGTGCGTTCCATTCACAGAGTGTAACCTTTCTTTTCATAGAACAGATTGGAAACACTCTGTTTGTAAAGTCTGCAAGTGGATATTTAGACCTCTTTGAGGATTTCGTTGGAAACGGGATTTCTTCTTCTAATGCTAGACAGAAGAATTCTCAGTAACTTCTTTGGGTTGCGTGTGTTCAACTCACAGAGTTGAACCTTCCTTTAGACAGAGCATATTGGAAACCCTCTTTTTGTGGAATTTGCTAGTGGACATTTCAATCGCTTTGGCGCCCACGGTAGAAAAGGAAATATCTTCGTATTAAAAGTAGAGAGAATCATTCTCAGAAAACACTTTGTGATGTGTGCGTTCCACTCACAGAGTTTAACCTTTCTTTTCATAGAACAGTTTGGAAACACTCTGTTTGTAAAGTCTGCAAGTGGATACTTGGTCCTCTTTGAGGATTTCGTTGGAAACGGGATTTCTTCATCTAATGCTAGACAGAAGAATTCTCAGTAACTTCTTTGGGTTGCGTGTGTTCAACTCACAGAGTTGAACCTTCCTTTTGACAGAGCAGATTGGAAACCCTCTTTTTGTGGAATTTGCAAGTGGACATTTCAAGCGCTTTTGGGCCAAAGGCAGGAAAGGAAATATCTTCGTATACAAACTGGAGAGAATCATTCTCAGAAACCTCTTTGTGATGTGTTCGTTCCACTCACAGAGTTTAACCTTTCTTTTCATAGAACAGTTTGGAAACAGTCTGTTTGTAAAGTCTGCAAGTGGATATTTGGACCTCTTTGAGGATTTCGTTGGAAATGGGATTTCTTCATCTAATGCTAGACAGAAGAATTCTCAGTAACTTCTTTGGGTTGCGTGTGTTCAACTCACAGTGTTGAGCCTTCCTTTAGACAGAGCAGATTTGAAACCCTCTTTTTGTGGAATTTGCAAGTGGACATTTCAAGCGCTTTGGGGCCAACGGTAGAAAAGGAAATATCTTCGTATAAAAACTAGAGAAAATCATTCTCAGAAACCGCTTTGTGATGTGTGCGTTCCACTCACAGAGTGTAACCTTTCTTTTCATAGAACAGTTTGGAAACACTCTGTTTGTAAAGTCTGCAAGTGGATATTTGGACCTCTTTGAGGATTTGGTTGGAAACGGGATTTCTTCATCTAATGCTAGACAGAAAAATTCTCAGTAACTTCTTTGGGTTGCCTGTGTTCAACTCACAGAGTTGAACCTTCCTTTAGACAGAGCAGATTTGAAACCCTCTTTTTGTTGAATTTGCAAGTGGACATTTCAAGCGCTTTGGGGCCAACGGTAGAAAAGGAAATATCTTCGTATACAAACTAGAGAGAATCATTCTCAGAAACCGCTTTGTGATGTGTGCGTTCCACTCACAGAGGGTAACCTTTCTTTTCATAGAACAGTTTGGAAACACTCTGTTTGTAAAGTCTGCAAGTGAATATTTGGACCTCTTTGAGGATTTCGTTGGAAACGGGATTTCTTCATCTAATGCTAGACAGAAGAATTCTCAGTAACTTCTTTGGGTTGCGTGTGTTCAACTCACAGAGTTGAACCTTCCTTTTGACAGAGCAGATTTGAAACCCTCCTTTTGTGGAATTTGCAAGTGGACATTTCAAGCGCTTTGGCACCCACGGTACAAAAGGAAATATCTTCGTATAAAAACTAGAGAGAATCATTCCCAGAAACCACTTTGTGACGTGTCCGTTCCACTCACAGAGTTTAACCTTTCTTTTCATAGAACAGTTTGTAAACACTCTGTTTGTAAAGTCTGCAAGTGGATATTTGGACCTCTTTGAGGATTTCGTTGGAAACGGGATTTCTTCATCTAATGCTAGACAGAAGAATTCTCAGTAACTTCTTTGGGTTGCGTGTGTTCAACTCACAGAGTTGAACTTTCCTTTAGACAGAGCAGATTTGAAACCCTCTTTTTGTGGAATTTGCATGTGGACATTTCAAGCACTTTGGGGCCAACGGTAGAAAAGGAAATATCTTCGTAGAAAAACTAGAGAGAATCATTCTCAGAAACCGCTTTGTGATGTGTGCGTTCCACTCACAGAGTGTAACCTTTCTTTTCATAGAACAGTTTGGAAACACTCTGTTTGTAAAGTCTGCAAGTGGATATTTGGACCTCTTTGAGGATTTCGTTGGAAACGGGATTTCTTCATCTAATGCTAGACAGAAGAATTCTCAGTAATTTCTTTGGGTTGCGTGTGTTCAACTCACAGAGTTGAACCTTCATTTTGACAGAGCAGATTGGAAACCCTCTTTTTGTGGAATTTGCAAGTGGACATTTCAAGCGCTTTGGGGCCAACGGTAGAAAAGGAAATATCTTCGTATAAAAACTAGAGAGAATCATTCTCAGAAACCACTTTGTGATGTGTGCGTTCCACTCACAGAGTGTAACCTTTCTTTTCATAGAACAGTTTGGAAACAGTCTGTTTGTAAAGTCTGCAAGTGGATATTTGGACCTCTTTGAGGATTTCGTTGGAAACGGGATTTCTTCATCTAATGCTAGACAGAAGAATTCTCAGTAAATTCTTTGGGTTGCGTGTGTTCAACTCACAGAGTTGAGCCTTCCTTTAGACAGAGCAGATTTGAAACCCTCTTTTTGTGGAATTTGCAAGTGGACATTTCAAGCGCTTTGGGGCCAACGGTAGAAAAGGAAATATCTTCGTATAAAAACTAGACAGAATCATTCTCAGAAACCGCTTTGTGATGTGTGCGTTCCACTCACAGAGTGTAACCTTTCTTTTCATAGAACAGTTTGGAAACACTCTGTTTGTAAAGTCTGCAAGTGGATATTTGGACCTCTTTGAGGATTTCGTTGGAAATGGGATTTCTTCATCTAATGCTAGACAGAAGAATTCTCAGTAACTTCTTTGGGTTGCGTGTGTTCAACTCACAGAGTTGAACCTTCCTTTAGAAAGAGGAGATTTGAAACCCTCTTTTTGTGGGATTTGCAAGTGGACATTTCAAGCGCTATGGTGCCCACGGTAGAAAAGGAAATATCTTCGTATAAAAACTAGAGAGAATCATTCTCAGAAACCACTTTGTGATGTGTGCGTTCCACTCACAGAGTTTAACCATTCTTTTCATAGAACAGTTTGGAAACACTCTGTTTGTAAAGTCTGCAAGTGGATATTTGGACCTCTTTGAGGATTTCGTTGGAAACGGGATTTCTTCATCTAATGCTAGACAGAAGAATTCTCAGTAACTTCTTTGGGTTGCGTGTGTTCAACTCACAGAGTTGAACCTTCCTTTTGACAGAGCAGATTGGAAACCCTCTTTTTGTGGAATTTGCTAGTGGACATTTCAATCGCTTTTGCGCTCACGGTAGAAAAGGAAATATCTCCGTATAAAAACTAGAGAGAATCATTCTCAGAAAACACTTTGTGATGTGTGCATTCCACTCACAGAGTTTAACCTTTCTTTTCATAGAACAGTTTGGAAACACTCTGTTTGTAAAGTCTGCAAGTGGATACTTGGACCTCTTTGAGGATTTCGTTGGAAACGGGATTTCTTCATCTAATGCTAGACAGAAGAATTCTCAGTAACTTCTTTGGGTTGCGTGTATTCAACTCACAGAGTTGAACCTTCCTTTAGACAGAGCAGATTTGAAACCCTCTTTTTGTGGAATTTGCAAGTGGACATTTCAAGCGCTTTTGGGCCAAAGGCAGGAAAGGAAATATCTTCGTATAAAAACTAGAGAGAATCATTCTCAGAAACCACTTTGTGATGTGTGCGTTCCACTCACAGAGTGTAACCTTTCTTTTCATAGAACTGTTTGGAAACACTCTGTTTGTAAAGTCTGCAAGTGGATATTTGGACCTCTTTGAGGATTTCGTTGGAAACGGGATTTCTTCATCTAATGCTAGACAGAAGAATTCTCAGTAACTTCTTTGGGTTGCGTGTGTTCAACTCACAGAGTTGAACTTTCCTTTTGACAGAGCAGATTGGAAACCCTCTTTTTGTGGAATTTGCAAGTGGACATTTCAAGCGCTTTGGCGCCCACGGTACAAAAGGAAATATCTTCGTATAAAAACTAGAGAGAATCTTTCTCAGAAACCACTTTGTGATGTGTGCGTTCCACTCACAGAGTTTAACCTCTCTTTTCATAGAACAGTTTGGAAACACTCTGTTTGTAAAGTCTGCAAGTGGATATTTGGACCTCTTTGAGGATTTCGTTGGAAACGGGATTTCTTCATCTAATGCTAGACAGAAGAATTCTCAGTAACTTCTTTGGGTTGCGTGTGTTCAACTCACAGAGTTGAACCTTCCTTTTGACAGAGCAGATTGGAAACCCTCTTTTTGTGGAATTTCCAAGTGGACATTGCAAGCGCTTTGGGGCAAACGGTAGAAAAGGAAATATCTTCGTATGAAAACTAGAGAGAATCATTCTCAGAAACCGCTTTGTGATGTGTGCGTTCCATTCACAGAGTGTAACCTTTCTTTTCATAGAACAGATTGGAAACACTCTGTTTGTAAAGTCTGCAAGTGGATATTTAGACCTCTTTGAGGATTTCGTTGGAAACGGGATTTCTTCTTCTAATGCTAGACAGAAGAATTCTCAGTAACTTCTTTGGGTTGCGTGTGTTCAACTCACAGAGTTGAACCTTCCTTTAGACAGAGCATATTGGAAACCCTCTTTTTGTGGAATTTGCTAGTGGACATTTCAATCGCTTTGGCGCCCACGGTAGAAAAGGAAATATCTTCGTATTAAAAGTAGAGAGAATCATTCTCAGAAAACACTTTGTGATGTGTGCGTTCCACTCACAGAGTTTAACCTTTCTTTTCATAGAACAGTTTGGAAACACTCTGTTTGTAAAGTCTGCAAGTGGATACTTGGTCCTCTTTGAGGATTTCGTTGGAAACGGGATTTCTTCATCTAATGCTAGACAGAAGAATTCTCAGTAACTTCTTTGGGTTGCGTGTGTTCAACTCACAGAGTTGAACCTTCCTTTTGACAGAGCAGATTGGAAACCCTCTTTTTGTGGAATTTGCAAGTGGACATTTCAAGCGCTTTTGGGCCAAAGGCAGGAAAGGAAATATCTTCGTATACAAACTAGAGAGAATCATTCTCAGAAACCTCTTTGTGATGTGTTCGTTCCACTCACAGAGTTTAACCTTTCTTTTCATAGAACAGTTTGGAAACAGTCTGTTTGTAAAGTCTGCAAGTGGATATTTGGACCTCTTTGAGGATTTCGTTGGAAATGGGATTTCTTCATCTAATGCTAGACAGAAGAATTCTCAGTAACTTCTTTGGGTTGCGTGTGTTCAACTCACAGTGTTGAGCCTTCCTTTAGACAGAGCAGATTGGAAACCCTCTTTTTGTGGAATTTGCAAGTGGACATTTCAAGCGCTTTGGGGCCAACGGTAGAAAAGGAAATATCTTCGTATAAAAACTAGAGAAAATCATTCTCAGAAACCGCTTTGTGATGTGTGCGTTCCACTCACAGAGTGTAACCTTTCTTTTCATAGAACAGTTTGGAAACACTCTGTTTGTAAAGTCTGCAAGTGGATATTTGGACCTCTTTGAGGATTTGGTTGGAAACGGGATTTCTTCATCTAATGCTAGACAGAAAAATTCTCAGTAACTTCTTTGGGTTGCCTGTGTTCAACTCACAGAGTTGAACCTTCCTTTAGACAGAGCAGATTTGAAACCCTCTTTTTGTTGAATTTGCAAGTGGACATTTCAAGCGCTTTGGGGCCAACGGTAGAAAAGGAAATATCTTCGTATACAAACTAGAGAGAATCATTCTCAGAAACCGCTTTGTGATGTGTGCGTTCCACTCACAGAGGGTAACCTTTCTTTTCATAGAACAGTTTGGAAACACTCTGTTTGTAAAGTCTGCAAGTGAATATTTGGACCTCTTTGAGGATTTCGTTGGAAACGGGATTTCTTCATCTAATGCTAGACAGAAGAATTCTCAGTAACTTCTTTGGGTTGCGTGTGTTCAACTCACAGAGTTGAACCTTCCTTTTGACAGAGCAGATTTGAAACCCTCCTTTTGTGGAATTTGCAAGTGGACATTTCAAGCGCTTTGGCACCCACGGTACAAAAGGAAATATCTTCGTATAAAAACTAGAGAGAATCATTCCCAGAAACCACTTTGTGACGTGTCCGTTCCACTCACAGAGTTTAACCTTTCTTTTCATAGAACAGTTTGTAAACACTCTGTTTGTAAAGTCTGCAAGTGGATATTTGGACCTCTTTGAGGATTTCGTTGGAAACGGGATTTCTTCATCTAATGCTAGACAGAAGAATTCTCAGTAACTTCTTTGGGTTGCGTGTGTTCAACTCACAGAGTTGAACTTTCCTTTAGACAGAGCAGATTTGAAACCCTCTTTTTGTGGAATTTGCATGTGGACATTTCAAGCACTTTGGGGCCAACGGTAGAAAAGGAAATATCTTCGTAGAAAAACTAGAGAGAATCATTCTCAGAAACCGCTTTGTGATGTGTGCGTTCCACTCACAGAGTGTAACCTTTCTTTTCATAGAACTGTTTGGAAACACTCTGTTTGTAAAGTCTGCAAGTGGATATTTGGACCTCTTTGAGGATTTCGTTGGAAACGGGATTTCTTCATCTAATGCTAGACAGAAGAATTCTCAGTAACTTCTTTGTGTTGCGTGTGTTCAACTCACAGAGTTGAACCTTCCTTTAGACAGAGCAGATTGGAAACCCTCTTTTTGTGGAATTTGCAAGTGGGCAGTTGAAGCGCTTTGGCGCCCACGGTAGAAAGGAAATATCTTCGTATAAAAACTAGAGAGAATCATTCTCAGAAACCACTTTGTGATGTGTGCGTTCCAATCACAGAGTTTAACCTTTCTTTTCATAGAACAGTTTGGAAACACTCTGTTTGTAAAGTCTGCAAGTGGATATTTGGACCTCTTTGAGGATTTCGTTGGAAACGGGATTTCTTCATCTAATGCTAGACAGAAGAATTCTCAGTAACTTCTTTGGGTTGCGTGTGTTCAACTCGCAGAGTTGAACCTTCCTTTAGACAGAGCAGATTTGAAATCCTCTTTTTGTGGAATTTGCAAGTGGACATTTCAAGCGCTTTTGGGCCAAAGGCAGGAAAGGAAATATCTTCGTATACAAACTAGAGAGAATCATTCTCAGAAACCTCTTTGTGATGTGTTCGTTCCACTCACAGAGTTTAACCTTTCTTTTCATAGAACAGTTTGGAAACACTCTGTTTGTAAAGTCTGCAAGTTGATATTTGGACCTCTATGAGGATTTGGTTGGAAACGGGATTTCTTCATCTAATGCTAGACAGAAAAATTCTCAGTAACTTCTTTGGGTTGTGTGTGTTCAACTCACAGAGTTGAACCTTCCTAATAACAGAGCAGATTTGAAACCCTCTTTTTGTGGAATTTGCAAGTGGACATTTCAAGCGCTTTGGGGCCAACGGTAGAAAAGGAAATACCTTCGAATAAAAACTAGAGAGAATCATTCTCAGAAACCGCTTTGTGATGTGTGCGTTCCACTCACAGAGTTTAACCTTTCTTTTCATAGAACAGTTTGGAAACACTCTGTTTGTAAAGTCTGCAAGTGGATATTTGGACCTCTTTGAGGATTTTGTTGGAAACGGGATTTCTTCATCTAATGCTAGACAGAAGAATTCTCAGTAACTTCTTTGGGTTGCGTGTGTTCAACTCACAAAGTTGAACCTTCCTTTAGACAGAGCAGGTTTGAAACACTCTTTTCGTGGAATTTGCAAGTGGACATTCCAAGCGCTTTGGGGCCAACGGTAGAAAAGGAAATATCTTCGTATAAAAACTAGAGAGAATAATTCCCAGAAACCGCTTTGTGATGTGTGCGTTCCTCTCACAGAGTTTAACCTTTCTTTTCATAGAACAGTTTGGAAACACTCTGTTTGTAATGTCTGCAAGTGGATATTTGGACCTCTTTGAGGATTTCGTTGGAAACGGGATTTCTTCATCTAATGCTAGACAGAAGAATTCTCAGTAACTTCTTTGGGTTGCGTGTGTTCAACTCACAGAGTTGAGCCTTCCTTTAGACAGAGGAGATTTGAAACCCTCTTTTTGTGGAATTTGCAAGTGGACATTTCAAGCGCTTTGGGGCCAACGGTAGAAAAGGAAATATCTTCGTATAAAAACTAGAGAGAATCATTCTCAGAAACCGCTTTGTGATGTGTGCGTTCCACTCACAGAGTGTAACCTTTCTTTTCATAGAACAGTTTGGAAACACTCTGTTTGTAAAGTCTGCAAGTGGATATTTGGACCTCTTTGAGGATTTCGTTGGAAACGGGATTTCTTCATCTAATGCTAGACAGAAGAATTCTCAGTAACTTCTTTGGGTTGCGTGTGTTCAACTCACAGAGTTGAACCTTCCTTTAGAAAGAGCAGATTTGAAACCCTCTTTTTGTGGAATTTGCAAGTGGACATTTCAAGCGCTATGGTGCCCACGGTAGAAAAGGAAATATCTTCGTATAAAAACTAGAGAGAATCATTCTCAGAAACCACTTTGTGATGTGTGCGTTCCACTCACAGAGTTTAACCATTCTTTTCATAGAACAGTTTGGAAACACTCTGTTTGTAAAGTCTGCAAGTGGATATTTGGACCTCTTTGAGGATTTCGTTGGAAACGGGATTTCTTCATCTAATGCTAGACAGAAGAATTCTCAGTAACTTCTTTGGGTTGCGTGTGTTCAACTCACAGAGGTGAACCTTCCTTTAGACAGAGCAGATTTGAAACCCTCTTTTTGTGGAATTTGCAAGTGGACATTTCAAGCGCTTTGGCGCCCACGGTACAAAAGGAAATATCTTCGTATAAAAACTAGAGAGAATCATTCTCAGGAACCACTTTGTGATGTGTGCGTTCCACTCACAGAGTTTAACCTTTCTTTTCATAGAACAGTTTGGAAACACTCTGTTTGTAAAGTCTGCAAGTGGATATTTGGACCTCTTTGAGGATTTCGTTGGAAACGGGATTTCTTCATCTAATGCTAGACAGAAGAATTCTCAGTAACTTCTTTGGGTTGCGTGTGTTCAACTCACAGAGTTGAACCTTCCTTTTGACAGAGCAGATTGGAAACCCTCTTTTTGTGGAATTTGCAAGTGGACATTTCAAGGGCTTTGGGTCCAACGGTAGAAAAGGAAATATCTTCGTATAAAAACTAGAGAGAATCATTCTCAGAAACCGCTTTGTGATATGTGCGTTCCACTCACAGAGTTTATCCTTTCTTTTCATACAACAGTTTGGAAACACTCTGTTTGTAAAGTCTGCAAGTGGATATTTGGACCTCTTTGAGGATTTCGTTGGAAACGGGATTTCTTCATCTAATGCTAGACAGAAGAATTCTCAGTAACTTCTTTGGGTTGCGTGTGTTCAACTCACAGAGTTGAGCCTTCCTTTAGACAGAGCAGTTTTGAAACCCTCTTTTTGTGGAATTTGCAAGTGGACATTTCAAGCGCTTTGGGGCCAACAGTAGAAAAGGAAATATCTTCGTATAAAAACTAGAGAGAATCATTCTCAGAAACCACTTTGTGATGTGTGCGTTCCACTCACAGAGTTTAACCTTTCTTTTCATAGAACAGTTTGGAAACAGTCTGTTTGTAAGGTCTGCAAGTGGATATTTGGACCTCTTTGAGGATTTTGTTGGAAACGGGTTTTCTTCATCTAATGCTAGACAGAAGAATGCTCAGTAACTTCTTTGGGTTGCGTGTGTTCAACTCACAGAGTTGAGCCTTCCTTTAGACAGAGCAGATTTGAAACCCTCTTTTTGTGGAATTTGCATGTGGACATTTCAAGCACTTTGGGGCCAACGGTAGAAAAGGAAATATCTTCGTAGAAAAACTAGAGAGAATCATTCTCAGAAACCGCTTTGTGATGTGTGCGTTCCACTCACAGAGTGTAACCTTTCTTTTCATAGAACTGTTTGGAAACACTCTGTTTGTAAAGTCTGCAAGTGGATATTTGGACCTCTTTGAGGATTTCGTTGGAAACGGGATTTCTTCATCTAATGCTAGACAGAAGAATTCTCAGTAACTTCTTTGGGTTGCGTGTGTTCAACTCACAGAGTTGAACCTTCCTTTTGACAGAGCAGATTGGAAACCCTCTTTTTGTGGAATTTGCAAGTGGACATTTCAAGCGCTTTGGCGCCCTCGGTAGAAAAGGAAATATCTTCGTATAAAAACTAGAGAGAATCATTCTCAGAAACCACTTTGTGATGTGTGCGTTCCACTCACAGAGTTTAACCTCTCTTTTCATAGAACAGTTTGGAAACACTCTGTTTGTAAAGTCTGCAAGTGGATATTTGGACCTCTTTGAGGATTTCGTTGGAAACGGGATTTCTTCATCTAATGCTAGACAGAAGAATGCTCAGTAACTTCTTTGGGTTGCGTGTGTTCAACTCACAGAGTTGAACCTTCCTTTTGACAGAGCAGATTTGAAACCCTCTTTTTGTGGAATTTCTAAGTGGACATTGCAAGCACTTTGGGGCCAACGGTAGAAAAGGAAATATCTTCGTATAAAAACTAGAGAGAATCATTCTCAGAAACCGCTTTGTGATGTGTGCGTTCCATTCACAGAGTGTAACCTTTCTTTTCATAGAACAGTTTGGAAACACTCTGTTTGTAAAGTCTGCAAGTGGATATTTTGACCTCTTTGAGGATTTCGTTGGAAACGGGATTTCTTCATCTAATGCTAGACAGAAGAATTCTCAGTAACTTCTTTGGGTTGCGTGTGTTCAACTCACAGAGTTGAACCTTCCTTTAGACAGAGCAGATTGGAAACCCTCTTTTTGTGGAATTTGCTAGTGGACATTTCAATCACTTTGGCGCCCACGGTAGAAAAGGAAATATCTTCGTATAAAAACTAGAGAGAATCATTCTCAGAAAACACTTTGTGATGTGTGCGTTCCACTCACAGAGTTTAACCTTTCTTTTCATAGAACAGTTTGGAAACACTCTGTTTGTAAAGTCTGCAAGTGGATATTTGGACCTCTTTGAGGATTTCGTTGGAAACGGGATTTCTTCATCTAATGCTAGACAGAAGAATTCTCAGTAACTTCTTTGGGTTGCGTGTGTTCAACTCACAAAGTTGAACCTTCCTTTAGACAGAGCAGGTTTGAAACACTCTTTTCGTGGAATTTGCAAGTGGACATTCCAAGCGCTTTGGGGCCAACGGTAGAAAAGGAAATATCTTCGTATAAAAACTAGAGAGAATCATTCCCAGAAACCGCTTTGTGATGTGTGCGTTCCTCTCACAGAGTTTAACCTTTCTTTTCATAGAACAGTTTGGAAACACTCTGTTTGTAAAGTCTGCAAGTGGATATTTGGACCTCTTTGAGGATTTCGTTGGAAACGGGATTTTTTCATCTAATGCTAAACAGAAGAATTCTCAGTAACTGCTTTGGGTTGCGTGTGTTCAACTCACAGAGTTGAACCTTCCTTTAGACAGAGCAGATTTGAAACCCTCTTTTTGTGGAATTTGCAAGTGGACATTTCAAGCGCTTTGGCGCCCACGGTACAAAAGGAAATATCTTCGTATAAAAACTAGAGAGAATCATTCTCAGAAACCACTTTGTGATGTGTGCGTTCCACTCACAGAGTTTAACCTCTCTTTTCATAGAACAGTTTGGAAACACTCTGTTTGTAAAGTCTGCAAGTGGATATTTGGACCTCTTTGAGGATTTCGTTGGAAACGGGATTTCTTCATCTAATGCTAGACAGAAGAATTCTCAGTAACTTCTTTGGGTTGCGTGTGTTCAACTCACAGAGTTGAACCTTCCTTTTGACAGAGCAGATTGGAAACCCTCTTTTTGTGGAATTTGCAAGTGGACATTTCAAGCGCTTTGGGGCCAACGGTAGAAAAGGAAATACCTTCGAATAAAAACTAGAGAGAATCATTCTCAGAAACCGCTTTGTGATGTGTGCGTTCCACTCACAGAGTTTAACCTTTCTTTTCATAGAACAGTTTGGAAACACTCTGTTTGTAAAGTCTGCAAGTGGATATTTGGACCTCTTTGAGGATTTCGTTGGAAACGGGATTTCTTCATCTAATGCTAAACAGAAGAATTCTCAGTAACTGCTTTGGGTTGCGTGTGTTCAACTCACAGAGTTGAACCTTCCTTTAGACAGAGCAGATTTGAAACCCTCTTTTTGTGGAATTTGCAAGTGGACATTTCAAGCGCTTTGGGGCCAACGGTAGAAAAGGAAATATCTTCGTATAAAAACTAGAGAGAATCATTCTCAGAAACCGCTTTGTGATGTGTGCGTTCCACTCACAGAGTGTAACCTTTCTTTTCATAGAACAGTTTGGAAACACTCTGTTTGTAAAGTCTGCAAGTGGATATTTGGACCTCTTTGAGGATTTCGTTGGAAACGGGATTTCTTCATCTAATGCTAGACAGAAGAATTCTCAGTAATTTCTTTGGGTTGCGTGTGTTCAACTCACAGAGTTGAACCTTCATTTTGACAGAGGAGATTGGAAACCCTCTTTTTGTGGAATTTGCAAGTGGACATTTCAAGCGCTTTGGGGCCAACGGTAGAAAAGGAAATATCTTCGTATAAAAACTAGAGAGAATCATTCTCAGAAACCACTTTGTGATGTGTGCGTTCCACTCACAGAGTGTAACCTTTCTTTTCATAGAACAGTTTGGAAACAGTCTGTTTGTAAAGTCTGCAAGTGGATATTTGGACCTCTTTGAGGATTTCGTTGGAAACGGGATTTCTTCATCTAATGCTAGACAGAAGAATTCTCAGTAAATTCTTTGGGTTGCGTGTGTTCAACTCACAGAGTTGAGCCTTCCTTTAGACAGAGCAGATTTGAAACCCTCTTTTTGTGGAATTTGCAAGTGGACATTTCAAGCGCTTTGGGGCCAACGGTAGAAAAGGAAATATCTTCGTATAAAAACTAGACAGAATCATTCTCAGAAACCGCTTTGTGATGTGTGCGTTCCACTCACAGAGTGTAACCTTTCTTTTCATAGAACAGTTTGGAAACACTCTGTTTGTAAAGTCTGCAAGTGGATATTTGGACCTCTTTGAGGATTTCGTTGGAAATGGGATTTCTTCATCTAATGCTAGACAGAAGAATTCTCAGTAACTTCTTTGGGTTGCGTGTGTTCAACTCACAGAGTTGAACCTTCCTTTAGAAAGAGGAGATTTGAAACCCTCTTTTTGTGGGATTTGCAAGTGGACATTTCAAGCGCTATGGTGTCCACGGTAGAAAAGGAAATATCTTCGTATAAAAACTAGAGAGAATCATTCTCAGAAACCACTTTGTGATGTGTGCGTTCCACTCACAGAGTTTAACCATTCTTTTCATAGAACAGTTTGGAAACACTCTGTTTGTAAAGTCTGCAAGTGGATATTTGGACCTCTTTGAGGATTTCGTTGGAAACGGGATTTCTTCATCTAATGCTAGACAGAAGAATTCTCAGTAACTTCTTTGGGTTGCGTGTGTTCAACTCACAGAGTTGAACCTTCCTTTTGACAGAGCAGATTGGAAACCCTCTTTTTGTGGAATTTGCTAGTGGACATTTCAATCGCTTTTGCGCTCACGGTAGAAAAGGAAATATCTCCGTATAAAAACTAGAGAGAATCATTCTCAGAAAACACTTTGTGATGTGTGCATTCCACTCACAGAGTTTAACCTTTCTTTTCATAGAACAGTTTGGAAACACTCTGTTTGTAAAGTCTGCAAGTGGATACTTGGACCTCTTTGAGGATTTCATTGGAAACGGGATTTCTTCATCTAATGCTAGACAGAAGAATTCTCAGTAACTTCTTTGGGTTGCGTGTGTTCAACTCACAGAGTTGAACCTTCCTTTAGACAGAGCAGATTTGAAACCCTCTTTTTGTGGAATTTGCAAGTGGACATTTCAAGCGCTTTTGGGCCAAAGGCAGGAAAGGAAATATCTTCGTATAAAAACTAGAGAGAATCATTCTCAGAAACCGCTTTGTGATGTGTGCGTTCCACTCACAGAGTGTAACCTTTCTTTTCATAGAACTGTTTGGAAACACTCTGTTTGTAAAGTCTGCAAGTGGATATTTGGACCTCTTTGAGGATT
This sequence comes from Gorilla gorilla gorilla, assembly GCF_029281585.2. Classification (NCBI taxonomy): domain Eukaryota; kingdom Metazoa; phylum Chordata; class Mammalia; order Primates; family Hominidae; genus Gorilla; species Gorilla gorilla. The sequence goes on along the minus strand of NC_073231.2, from coordinate 77,156,275 downwards.
TCGTTGGAAACGGGATTTCTTCATCTAATGCTAGACAGAAGAATTCTCAGTAACTTCTTTAGGTTGCATGTGTTCAACTCACAGAGTTGAACCTTCCTTTTGACAGAGCAGATTGGAAACCCTCTTTTTGTGGAATTTGCAAGTGGACATTTCAAGCGCTTTGGCGCCCACGGTACAAAAGGAAATATCTTCGTATAAAAACTAGAGAGAATCATTCTCAGAAACCACTTTGTGATGTGTGCGTTCCACTCACAGAGTTTAACCTCTCTTTTCATAGAACAGTTTGGAAACACTCTGTTTGTAAAGTCTGCAAGTGGATATTTGGACCTCTTTGAGGATTTCGTTGGAAACGGGATTTCTTCATCTAATGCTAGACAGAAGAATTCTCAGTAACTTCTTTGGGTTGCGTGTGTTCAACTCACAGAGTTGAACCTTCCTTTTGACAGAGCAGATTGGAAACCCTCTTTTTGTGGAATTTGCAAGTGGACATTTCAAGCGCTTTGGGGCCAACGGTAGAAAAGGAAATACCTTCGAATAAAAACTAGAGAGAATCATTCTCAGAAACCGCTTTGTGATGTGTGCGTTCCACTCACAGAGTTTAACCTTTCTTTTCATAGAACAGTTTGGAAACACTCTGTTTGTAAAGTCTGAAAGTGGATATTTTGACCTCTTTGAGGATTTCGTTGGAAACGGGATTTCTTCATCTAATGCTAGACAGAAGAATTCTCAGTAACTTCTTTGGGTTGCGTGTGTTCAACTCACAAAGTTGAACCTTCCTTTAGACAGAGCAGGTTTGAAACCCTCTTTTTGTGGAATTTGAAGTGGACATTCCAAGCGCTTTCGGGCCAACGGTAGAAAAGGAAATATCTTCATATACAAACTAGAGAGAATCATTCCCAGAAACCGCTTTGTGATGTGTGCGTTCCTCTCACAGAGTTTAACCTTTCTTTTCATAGAACAGTTTGGAAACACTCTGTTTGTAATGTCTGCAAGTGGATATTTGGACCTCTTTGAGGATTTCGTTGGAAACGGGATTTCTTCATCTAATGCTAGACAGAAGAATTCTCAGTAACTTCTTTGGGTTGCGTGTGTTCAACTCACAGAGTTGAACCTTCCTTTTGACAGAGCAGATTGGAAACCCTCTTTTTGTGGTATTTGCAAGTGGACATTTCAAGCGCTTTGGGGCCAACAGTAGAAAAGGAAATATCTTCGTATAAAAACTAGAGAGAATCATTCTCAGAAACCACTTTGTGATGTGTGCGTTCCACTCACGGAGTTTAACCTTTCTTTTCATAGAATAGTTTGGAAACACTCTGTTTGTAAAGTCTGCAAGTGGATATTTGGACCTCTTTGAGGATTTCGTTGGAAACGGGATTTCTTCATCTAATGCTAAACAGAAGAATTCTCAGTAACTTCTTTGTGTTGCGTGTGTTCAACTCACAGAGTTGAACCTTCCTTTAGACAGAGCAGATTTGAAACCCTCTTTTTGTGGAATTTGCAAGTGGACATTTAAAGCGCTTTGGGGCCAACGGTAGAAAAGGAAATATCTTCGTATAAAAACTAGAGAGAATCATTCTCAGAAAACACTTTGTGATGTGTGCGTTCCACTCACAGAGTGTAACCTTTCTTTTCATAGAACAGTTTGGAAACACTCTGTTTGTAAAGTCTGCAAGTGGATATTTGGACCTCTTTGAGGATTTCGTTGGAAACGGGATTTCTTCATCTAATGCTAGACAGAAGAATTCTCAGTAATTTCTTTGGGTTGCGTGTGTTCAACTCACAGAGTTGAACCTTCCTTTTGACAGAGCAGATTGGAAACCCTCTTTTTGTGGAATTTGCAAGTGGACATTTCAAGCGCTTTGGGGCCAACGGTAGAAAAGGAAATATCTTCGTAGAAAAACTAGAGAGAATCATTCTCAGAAACCACTTTGTGATGTGTGCGTTCCACTCACAGAGTTTAACCTTTCTTTTCATAGAACAGTTTGGAAACAGTCTGTTGGTAAAGTCTGCAAGTGGATATTTGGACCTCTTTGAGGATTTCGTTGGAAATGGGATTTCTTCATCTAATGCTAGACAGAAGAATTCTCAGTAAATTCTTTGGGTTGCGTGTGTTCAACTCACAGTGTTGAGCCTTCCTTTAGACAGAGCAGATTTGAAACCCTCTTTTTGTGGAATTTGCAAGTGGACATTTCAAGTGCTTTGGGGCCAACGGTAGAAAAGGAAATATCTTCGTATAAAAACTAGAGAGAATCATTCTCAGAAACCGCTTTGTGATGTGTGCGTTCCACTCACAGAGTGTAACCTTTCTTTTCATAGAACAGTTTGGAAACACTCTGTTTGTAAAGTGTGCAAGTGGATATTTGGACCTCTTTGAGGATTTTGTTGGAAACGGGATTTCTTCATCTAATGCTAGACAGAAAAATTCTCAGTAACTTCTTTGGGTTGCCTGTGTTCAACTCACAGAGTTGAACCTTCCTTTAGACAGAGCAGATTTGAAACCCTCTTTTTGTGGAATTTGCAAGTGGACATTTCAAGCGCTTTGGGTCCAACTGTAGAAAAGGAAATATCTTCGTATAAAAACTAGAGAGAATCATTCTAAGAAACCGCTTTGTGATGTGTGCGTTCCACTCACAGAGGGTAACCTTTCTTTTCATAGAACAGTTTGGAAACACTCTGTTTGTAAAGTCTGCAAGTGAATATTTGGACCTCTTTGAGGATTTCGTTGGAAACGGGATTTCTTCATCTAATGCTAGACAGAAGAATTCTCAGTAACTTCTTTGGGTTGCTTGTGTTCAACTCACAGAGTTGAGCCTTCCTTTAGACAGAGCAGATTTGAAACCCTCTTTTTGTGGAATTTGCAAGTGGACATTTCAAGCACTTTGGGGCCATCGGTAGAAAAGGAAATATCTTCGTACAAAAACTAGAGAGAATCATTCTCAGGATCCTCTTTGTGATGTGTGCGTTCCACTCACAGAGTGTAACCTTTCTTTTCATAGAACCGTTTGCAAACACTCTGTTTGTAAAGTCTGCAAGTAGATATTTGGACCTCTTTGAGGATTTCGTTGGAAACGGGACTTCTTCATCTAATGCTAGACAGAAGAATTCTCAGTAACTTCTTTGGGTTGCGTGTGTTCAACTCACAGAGTTGAACCTTCCTTTTGACAGAGCAGATTGGAAACCCTCTTTTTGTGGAATTTGCAAGTGGACATTTCAAGCGCTTTGGGTCCAACAGTAGAAAAGGAAATATCTTCGTATAAAAACTAGAGAGAATCATTCTGAGAAACCACTTTGTGATGTGTGCGTTCCACTCACAGAGTTTAACCTTTCTTTTCATAGAACAGTTTGGAAACACTCTGTTTGTTAAGTCTGCAAGTGGATATTTGGACCTCTTTGAGGATTTCGTTGGAAACGGGTTTTCTTCATCTAATGCTACACAGAAGAATTCTCAGTAACTTCTTTGGGTTGCGTGTGTTCAACTCACAGAGTTGAGCCTTCCTTTAGACAGAGCCGATTTGAAACCCTCTTTTTGTGGAATTTCCAAGTGGACATTTCAAGCGCTTTGGGTCCAACGGTAGAAAAGGAAATATCTTCGTATAAAAACTAGAGAGAATCATTCTAAGAAACCGCTTTGTGATGTGTGCGTTCCACTCACGGAGGGTAACCTTTCTTTTCATAGAACAGTTTGGAAACACTCTGTTTGTAAAGTCTGCAAGTGAATAATTGGACCTCTTTGAGGATTTCGTTGGAAACGGGATTTCTTCATCTAATGCTAGACAGAAGAATTCTCAGTAACTTCTTTGGGTTGCGTGTGTTCAACTCACAGAGTTGAACCTTCCTTTTGACAGAGCAGATTTGAAACCCTCCTTTTGTGGAATTTGCAAGTGGACATTTCAAGCGCTTTGGCACCCACGGTACAAAAGGAAATATCTTCGTATAAAAACTAGAGAGAATCATTCTCAGAAACCACTTTGTGATGTGTGCGTTCCACTCACAGTGTTTAACCTTTCTTTTCATAGAACAGTTTGTAAACACTCTGTTTGTAAAGTCTGCAAGTGGATATTTGGACCTCTTTGAGGATTTCGTTGGAAACGGGATTTCATCATCTAATGCTAGACAGAAGAATTCTCAGTAACTTCTTTGGTTTGCGTGTGTCCAACTCACAGAGTTGAACTTTCCTTTAGACAGAGCAGATTTGAAACCCTCTTTTTGTGGAATTTGCAAGTGGACATTTCAAGCGCTTTGTGGCCCACAGTAGAAAAGGAAATATCTTCGTATAAAAACTAGAGAGAATCATTCTCAGAAACCACTTTGGGATGTGTGCGTTCCACTCACAGAGTTTAACTTTTCCTTTCATAGAACAGTTTGGAAACACTCTGTTTGTAAAGTCTGCAAGTGGATATTTGGACTTCTTTGAGGATTTCGTTGGAAACGGGATTTCCTCATCTAATGCTAGACAGAAGAATTCTCAGTAACTTCTCTGGGTTGTGTGTGTTCAACTCACAGAGTTGAACCTTCCTTTAGACAGAGCAGATTGGAAACCCTCTTTTTGTGCAATTTGCAAGTGGGCATTTGAAGCGCTTTGGCGCCCACGGTAGAAAGGAAATATCTTCGTATAAAAACTAGAGAGAATCATTCTCAGAAACCACTTTGTGATGTGTGCGTTCCAATCACAGAGTTTAACCTTTCTTTTCATAGAACAGTTTGGAAACACTCTGTTTGTAAAGTCTGCAAGTGGATACTTGGACCTCTTTGAGGATTTCGTTGGAAACGGGATTTCTTCATCTAATGCTAGACAGAAGAATTCTCAGTAACTTCTTTTGGTTGCGTGTGTTCAACTCACAGAGTTGAACCTTCCTTTTGACAGAGCAGATTGGAAACCCTCTTTTTGTGGAATTTGCAAGTGGACATTTCAAGCGCTTTGGGGCCAACGGTAGAAAAGGAAATATCTTCGTATAAAAACTAGAGAGAATCATTCTCAGAAACCGCTTTGTGATGTGTGCGTTCCTCTCACAGAGTTTAACCTTTCTTTTCATAGAACAGTTTGGAAACACTCTGTTTGTAAAGTCTGCAAGTGGATATTTGGACCTCTCTGAGGATTTCGTTGGAAACGGGATTTCTTCATCTAATGCTAGACAGAAGAATTCTCAGTAACTACTTTGGGTTGCGTGTGTTCAACTCACAGAGTTGAACCTTCCTTTAGACAGAGCAGATTTGAAACCCTCTTTTTGTGGAATTTGCAAGTGGACATTTCAAGCGCTTTGGTGCCCACGGTACAAAAGGAAATATCTCCGTATAAAAACTAGAGAGAATCATTCCCAGAAACCGCTTTGTGATGTGTGCGTTCCACTCACAGAGTTTAGCCTTTCTTTTCATAGAACAGTTTGGAAACACTCTGTTTGTAAAGTCTGCAAGTGGATATTTGGACCTCTTTGAGGATTTCGTTGGAAACGGGATTTTTTCATCTAATGCTAGACAGAAGAATTCTCAGTAACTTCTTTGGGTTGCATGTGTTCAACTCACAGAGTTGAACCTTCCTTTAGACAGAGGAGATTGGAAACCCTCTTTTTGTGGAATTTGCAAGTGGACATTTCAAGCGCTTTGGGGCCAACGGTAGAAAAGGAAATATCTTCGTATAAAAACTAGAGAGAATCATTCTCAGAAACCACTTTGTGATGTGTGCGTTCCACTCACAGAGTTTAACCTTTCTTTTCATAGAACAGTTTGGAAACAGTATGTTTGTAAAGTCTGCAAGTGGATATTTGGACCTCTTTGAGGATTTCGTTGGAAACGGGATTTCTTCATCTAATGCTAGACAGAAGAATTCTCAGTAACTTCTTTGGGTTGCGTGTGTTCAACTCACAGAGTTGAGCCTTCGTTTAGACAGAGCAGATTTGAAACCCTCTTTTTGTGGAATTTGCAAGTGGACATTTCAAGCGCTTTGGGGCCCACGGTACAAAAGGAAATATCTTCGTAGAAAAACTAGAGAGAATCATTCTCAGAAACCGCTTTGTGATGTGTGTGTTCCACTCACAGAGTGTAACCTTTCTTTTCAAAGAACAGTTTGGAAACACTCTGTTTGTAAAGTCTGCAAGTGGATATTTGGACCTCTTTGAGGATTTCGTTGGAAACGGGATTTCTTCATCTAATGCTAGACAGAAGAATTCTCAGTACCTTCTTTGGGTTGCGTGTGTTCAACTCACAGAGTTGAACCTTCCTTTAGACAGAGCAGATTTGAAACCCTCTTTTTGTGGAATTTGCAAGTGGACATTTCAAGCGCATTGGCGCCCACGGTAGAAAAGGAAATATCTTCGTATAAAAACTAGAGAGAATCATTCTCAGAAACCACTTTGTGATGGGTGCGTTCCACTCACAGAGTTTAACCTTTCTTTTCATAGAACAGTTTGGAAACAGTCTGTTTGTAAAGTCTGCAAGTGGATATTTGGACCTCTTTGAGGATTTCGTTGGAAACGGGATTTCTTCATCTAATGCTAGACAGAAGAATTCTCAGTAACTTCTTCGGGTTGCGTGTGTTCAACTCACAGAGTTGAGCCTTCCTTTAGACAGAGCAGATTTGAAACCCTCTTTTTGTGGAATTTGCAAGTGGACATTTCAAGCGCTTTGGGGCCAACGGTAGAAAAGGAAGTATCTTCGTAGAGAAACTACAGAGAATCATTCTCAGAAACCGCTTTGTGATGTGTGCGTTCCACTCACAGAGTTTAACCTTTCTTTTCATAGAACAGTTTGGAAACACTCTGTTTGTAAAGTCTGCAAGTGGATATTTGGACCAGAGGATTTCGTTGGAAACGGGATTTCTTCATCTAATGCTAGACAGAAGAATCCTCAGTAACTTCTTTGGGTTGCGTGTGTTCAACTCACAGAGTTGAACCTTCCTTTAGACAGAGCAGATTTGAAACCCTCTTTTTGTGGAATTTGCAAGTGGACATTTCAAGGGCATTGGCGCCCACAGTAGAAAAGGAAATATCTTCGTATAAAAACTAGAGAGAATCATTCTCAGAAACCACTTTGTGATGTGTGCGTTCCACTCACAGAGTTTAACCTTTCTTTTCATAGAACAGTTTGGAAACACTCTGTTTGTAAAGTCTGCAAGTGGATATTTGGACCTCTTTGAGGATTTCGTTGGAAACGGGATTTCTTCATATAACGCTAGACAGAAAAATTCTCAGTAACTTCTTTGGGTTGCGTGTGTTCAACTCACAGAGTTGAACCTTCCTTTTGACAGAGCAGATTAGAAACCCTCTTTTTGTGGAATTTGCAAGTCGACATTTCAAGCGCTTTGGGTCCAACGGTAGAAAAGGAAATATCTTCGTATACAAACTAGAGAGAATCATTCTCAGAAACCGCTTTGTGATGTGTGCGTTCCTCTCACAGAGTTTAACCTTTCTTTTCATAGAACAGTTTGGAAACACTCTGTTTGTAAGGTCTGCAAGTGGATATTTGGACCTCTTTGAGGATTTCGTTGGAAACGGGATTTCTGCATATAACGCTAGACAGAAAAATTCTCAGTAACTTCTTTGGGTTGCGTGTGTTCAACTCACAGAGTTGAACCTTCCTTTTCACAGAGCAGATTAGAAACCCTCTTTTTGTGGAATTTGCAAGTGGACATTTCAAGCGCTTTGGGGCCAACGGTAGAAAAGGAAATATCTTCGTATAAAAACTAGAGAGAATCATTCTCAGAAACCGCTTTGTGATGTGTGCGTTCCTCTCACAGAGTTTAACCTTTCTTTTCATAGAACAGTTTGGAAACACTCTGTTTGTAAAGTCTGCAAGTGGATATTTGGACCTCTTTGAGGATTTCGTTGGAAACGGGATTTCTGCATATAACGCTAGACAGAAGAATTCTCAGTAACTACTTTGGGTTGCGTGTGTTCAACTCACAGAGTTGAACCTTCCTTTTCACAGAGCAGATTAGAAACCCTCTTTTTGTGGAATTTGCAAGTGGACATTTCAAGCGCTTTGGGGCCAACGGTAGAAAAGGAAATATCTTCGTATAAAAACTAGAGAGAATCATTCTCAGAAACCGCTTTGTGATGTGTGCGTTCCTCTCACAGAGTTTAACCTTTCTTTTCATAGAACAGTTTGGAAACACTCTGTTTGTAAAGTCTGCAAGTGGATATTTGGACCTCTTTGAGGATTTCGTTGGAAACGGGATTTCTTCATCTAATGCTAGACAGAAGAATTCTCAGTAACTACTTTGGGTTGCGTGTGTTCAACTCACAGAGTTGAACCTTCCTTTAGACAGAGCAGATTTGAAACCCTCTTTTTGTGGAATTTGCAAGTGGACATTTCAAGCGCTTTGGTGCCCACGGTACAAAAGGAAATATCTCCGTATAAAAACTAGAGAGAATCATTCCCAGAAACCGCTTTGTGATGTGTGCGTTCCACTCACAGAGTTTAGCCTTTCTTTTCATAGAACAGTTTGGAAACACTCTGTTTGTAAAGTCTGCAAGTGGATATTTGGACCTCTTTGAGGATTTCGTTGGAAACGGGATTTTTTCATCTAATGCTAGACAGAAGAATTCTCAGTAACTTCTTTGGGTTGCGTGTGTTCAACTCACAGAGTTGAACCTTCCTTTAGACAGAGGAGATTGGAAACCCTCTTTTTGTGGAATTTGCAAGTGGACATTTCAAGCGCTTTGGGGCCAACGGTAGAAAAGGAAATATCTTCGTATAAAAACTAGAGAGAATCATTCCCAGAAACCGCTTTGTGATGTGTGCGTTCCACTCACAGAGTTTAGCCTTTCTTTTCATAGAACAGTTTGGAAACACTCTGTTTGTAAAGTCTGCAAGTGGATATTTGGACCTCTTTGAGGATTTCGTTGGAAACGGGATTTTTTCATCTAATGCTAGACAGAAGAATTCTCAGTAACTTCTTTGGGTTGCATGTGTTCAACTCACAGAGTTGAACCTTCCTTTAGACAGAGGAGATTGGAAACCCTCTTTTTGTGGAATTTGCAAGTGGACATTTCAAGCGCTTTGGGGCCAACGGTAGAAAAGGAAATATCTTCGTATAAAAACTAGAGAGAATCATTCTCAGAAACCACTTTGTGATGTGTGCGTTCCACTCACAGAGTTTAACCTTTCTTTTCATAGAACAGTTTGGAAACAGTCTGTTTGTAAAGTCTGCAAGTGGATATTTGGACCTCTTTGAGGATTTCGTTGGAAACGGGATTTCTTCATCTAATGCTAGACAGAAGAATTCTCAGTAACTTCTTTGGGTTGCGTGTGTTCAACTCACAGAGTTGAGCCTTCGTTTAGACAGAGCAGATTTGAAACCCTCTTTTTGTGGAATTTGCAAGTGGACATTTCAAGCGCTTTGGGGCCCACGGTACAAAAGGAAATATCTTCGTAGAAAAACTAGAGAGAATCATTCTCAGAAACCGCTTTGTGATGTGTGTGTTCCACTCACAGAGTGTAACCTTTCTTTTCAAAGAACAGTTTGGAAACACTCTGTTTGTAAAGTCTGCAAGTGGATATTTGGACCTCTTTGAGGATTTCGTTGGAAACGGGATTTCTTCATCTAATGCTAGACAGAAGAATTCTCAGTAACTTCTTTGGGTTGCGTGTGTTCAACTCACAGAGTTGAACCTTCCTTTAGACAGAGCAGATTTGAAACCCTCTTTTTGTGGAATTTGCAAGTGGACATTTCAAGCGCATTGGCGCCCACGGTAGAAAAGGAAATATCTTCGTATAAAAACTAGAGAGAATCATTCTCAGAAACCACTTTGTGATGGGTGCGTTCCACTCACAGAGTTTAACCTTTCTTTTCATAGAACAGTTTGGAAACAGTCTGTTTGTAAAGTCTGCAAGTGGATATTTGGACCTCTTTGAGGATTTCGTTGGAAACGGGATTTCTTCATCTAATGCTAGACAGAAGAATTCTCAGTAACTTCTTCGGGTTGCGTGTGTTCAACTCACAGAGTTGAGCCTTCCTTTAGACAGAGCAGATTTGAAACCCTCTTTTTGTGGAATTTGCAAGTGGACATTTCAAGCGCTTTGGGGCCAACGGTAGAAAAGGAAATATCTTCGTAGAGAAACTACAGAGAATCATTCTCAGAAACCGCTTTGTGATGTGTGCGTTCCACTCACAGAGTTTAACCTTTCTTTTCATAGAACAGTTTGGAAACACTCTGTTTGTAAAGTCTGCAAGTGGATATTTGGACCAGAGGATTTCGTTGGAAACGGGATTTCTTCATCTAATGCTAGACAGAAGAATCCTCAGTAACTTCTTTGGGTTGCGTGTGTTCAACTCACAGAGTTGAACCTTCCTTTAGACAGAGCAGATTTGAAACCCTCTTTTTGTGGAATTTGCAAGTGGACATTTCAAGGGCATTGGCGCCCACAGTAGAAAAGGAAATATCTTCGTATAAAAACTAGAGAGAATCATTCTCAGAAACCACTTTGTGATGTGTGCGTTCCACTCACAGAGTTTAACCTTTCTTTTCATAGAACAGTTTGGAAACACTCTGTTTGTAAAGTCTGCAAGTGGATATTTGGACCTCTTTGAGGATTTCGTTGGAAACGGGATTTCTTCATATAACGCTAGACAGAAAAATTCTCAGTAACTTCTTTGGGTTGCGTGTGTTCAACTCACAGAGTTGAACCTTCCTTTTGACAGAGCAGATTAGAAACCCTCTTTTTGTGGAATTTGCAAGTCGACATTTCAAGCGCTTTGGGGCCAACGGTAGAAAAGGAAATATCTTCGTATACAAACTAGAGAGAATCATTCTCAGAAACCGCTTTGTGATGTGTGCGTTCCTCTCACAGAGTTTAACCTTTCTTTTCATAGAACAGTTTGGAAACACTCTGTTTGTAAGGTCTGCAAGTGGATATTTGGACCTCTTTGAGGATTTCGTTGGAAACGGGATTTCTGCATATAACGCTAGACAGAAAAATTCTCAGTAACTTCTTTGGGTTGCGTGTGTTCAACTCACAGAGTTGAACCTTCCTTTTCACAGAGCAGATTAGAAACCCTCTTTTTGTGGAATTTGCAAGTGGACATTTCAAGCGCTTTGGGGCCAACGGTAGAAAAGGAAATATCTTCGTATAAAAACTAGAGAGAATCATTCTCAGAAACCGCTTTGTGATGTGTGCGTTCCTCTCACAGAGTTTAACCTTTCTTTTCATAGAACAGTTTGGAAACACTCTGTTTGTAAAGTCTGCAAGTGGATATTTGGACCTCTTTGAGGATTTCGTTGGAAACGGGATTTCTTCATCTAATGCTAGACAGAAGAATTCTCAGTAACTACTTTGGGTTGCGTGTGTTCAACTCACAGAGTTGAACCTTCCTTTAGACAGAGCAGATTTGAAACCCTCTTTTTGTGGAATTTGCAAGTGGACATTTCAAGCGCTTTGGTGCCCACGGTACAAAAGGAAATATCTCCGTATAAAAACTAGAGAGAATCATTCCCAGAAACCGCTTTGTGATGTGTGCGTTCCACTCACAGAGTTTAGCCTTTCTTTTCATAGAACAGTTTGGAAACACTCTGTTTGTAAAGTCTGCAAGTGGATATTTGGACCTCTTTGAGGATTTCGTTGGAAACGGGATTTTTTCATCTAATGCTAGACAGAAGAATTCTCAGTAACTTCTTTGGGTTGCGTGTGTTCAACTCACAGAGTTGAACCTTCCTTTAGACAGAGGAGATTGGAAACCCTCTTTTTGTGGAATTTGCAAGTGGACATTTCAAGCGCTTTGGGGCCAACGGTAGAAAAGGAAATATCTTCGTATAAAAACTAGAGAGAATCATTCTCAGAAACCACTTTGTGATGTGTGCGTTCCACACACAGAGTTTAACCTTTCTTTTCATAGAACAGTTTGGAAACAGTCTGTTTGTAAAGTCTGCAAGTGGATATTTGGACCAGAGGATTTCGTTGGAAACGGGATTTCTTCATCTGATGCTAGACAGAAGAATCCTCAGTAACTTCTTTGGGTTGCGTGTGTTCAGCTCACAGAGTTGAACCTTCCTTTAGACAGAGCAGATTTGAAACCCTCTTTTTGTGGAATTTGCAAGTGGACATTTCAAGGGCATTGGCGCCCACAGTAGAAAAGGAAATATCTTCGTATAAAAACTAGAGAGAATCATTCTCAGAAACCACTTTGTGATGTGTGCGTTCCACTCACAGAGTTTAACCTTTCTTTTCATAGAACAGTTTGGAAACACTCTGTTGGTAAAGTCTGCAAGTGGATATTTGGACCTCTTTGAGGATTTCGTTGGAAACGGGATTTCTGCATATAACGCTAGACAGAAAAATTCTCAGTAACTTCTTTGGGTTGCGTGTGTTCAACTCACAGAGTTGAACCTTCCTTTTGACAGAGCAGATTAGAAACCCTCTTTTTGTGGAATTTGCAAGTCGACATTTCAAGCGCTTTGGGGCCAACGGTAGAAAAGGAAATATCTTCGTATACAAACTAGAGAGAATCATTCTCAGAAACCGCTTTGTGATGTGTGCGTTCCTCTCACAGAGTTTAACCTTTCTTTTCATAGAACAGTTTGGAAACACTCTGTTTGTAAGGTCTGCAAGTGGATATTTGGACCTCTTTGAGGATTTCGTTGGAAACGGGATTTCTGCATATAACGCTAGACAGAAAAATTCTCAGTAACTTCTTTGGGTTGCGTGTGTTCAACTCACAGAGTTGAACCTTCCTTTTCACAGAGCAGATTAGAAACCCTCTTTTTGTGGAATTTGCAAGTGGACATTTCAAGCGCTTTGGGGCCAACGGTAGAAAAGGAAATATCTTCGTATAAAAACTAGAGAGAATCATTCTCAGAAACCGCTTTGTGATGTGTGCGTTCCTCTCACAGAGTTTAACCTTTCTTTTCATAGAACAGTTTGGAAACACTCTGTTTGTAAAGTCTGCAAGTGGATATTTGGACCTCTCTGAGGATTTCGTTGGAAACGGGATTTCTTCATCTAATGCTAGACAGAAGAATTCTCAGTAACTACTTTGGGTTGCGTGTGTTCAACTCACAGAGTTGAACCTTCCTTTAGACAGAGCAGATTTGAAACCCTCTTTTTGTGGAATTTGCAAGTGGACATTTCAAGCGCATTGGCGCCCACGGTAGAAAAGGAAATATCTTCGTATAAAAACTAGAGAGAATCATTCTCAGAAACCACTTTGTGATGGGTGCGTTCCACTCACAGAGTTTAACCTTTCTTTTCATAGAACAGTTTGGAAACAGTCTGTTTGTAAAGTCTGCAAGTGGATATTTGGACCTCTTTGAGGATTTCGTTGGAAACGGGATTTCTTCATCTAATGCTAGACAGAAGAATTCTCAGTAACTTCTTCGGGTTGCGTGTGTTCAACTCACAGAGTTGAGCCTTCCTTTAGACAGAGCAGATTTGAAACCCTCTTTTTGTGGAATTTGCAAGTGGACATTTCAAGCGCTTTGGGGCCAACGGTAGAAAAGGAAATATCTTCGTAGAGAAACTACAGAGAATCATTCTCAGAAACCGCTTTGTGATGTGTGCGTTCCACTCACAGAGTTTAACCTTTCTTTTCATAGAACAGTTTGGAAACACTCTGTTTGTAAAGTCTGCAAGTGGATATTTGGACCAGAGGATTTCGTTGGAAACGGGATTTCTTCATCTAATGCTAGACAGAAGAATCCTCAGTAACTTCTTTGGGCTGCGTGTGTTCAACTCACAGAGTTGAACCTTCCTTTAGACAGAGCAGATTTGAAACCCTCTTTTTGTGGAATTTGCAAGTGGACATTTCAAGGGCATTGGCGCCCACAGTAGAAAAGGAAATATCTTCGTATAAAAACTAGAGAGAATCATTCTCAGAAACCACTTTGTGATGTGTCCGTTCCACTCACAGAGTTTAACCTTTCTTTTCATAGAACAGTTTGGAAACACTCTGTTGGTAAAGTCTGCAAGTGGATATTTGGACCTCTTTGAGGATTTCGTTGGAAACGAGATTTCTGCATATAACGCTAGACAGAAAAATTCTCAGTAACTTCTTTGGGTTGCGTGTGTTCAACTCACAGAGTTGAACCTTCCTTTTGACAGAGCAGATTAGAAACCCTCTTTTTGTGGAATTTGCAAGTCGACATTTCAAGCGCTTTGGGGCCAACGGTAGAAAAGGAAATATCTTCGTATACAAACTAGAGAGAATCATTCTCAGAAACCGCTTTGTGATGTGTGCGTTCCTCTCACAGAGTTTAACCTTTCTTTTCATAGAACAGTTTGGAAACACTCTGTTTGTAAAGTCTGCAAGTGGATATTTGGACCTCTTTGAGGATTTCGTTGGAAACGGGATTTCTTCATCTAATGCTAGACAGAAAAATTCTCAGTAACTACTTTGGGTTGCGTGTGTTCAACTCACAGAGTTGAACCTTCCTTTAGACAGAGCAGATTTGAAACCCTCTTTTTGTGGAATTTGCAAGTGGACATTTCAAGCGCTTTGGTGCCCACGGTACAAAAGGAAATATCTCCGTATAAAAACTAGAGAGAATCATTCCCAGAAACCGCTTTGTGATGTGTGCGTTCCACTCACAGAGTTTAGCCTTTCTTTTCATAGAACAGTTTGGAAACACTCTGTTTGTAAAGTCTGCAAGTGGATATTTGGACCTCTTTGAGGATTTCGTTGGAAACGGGATTTTTTCATCTAATGCTAGACAGAAGAATTCTCAGTAACTTCTTTGGGTTGCGTGTGTTCAACTCACAGAGTTGAACCTTCCTTTAGACAGAGGAGATTGGAAACCCTCTTTTTGTGGAATTTGCAAGTGGACATTTCAAGCGCTTTGGGGCCAACGGTAGAAAAGGAAATATCTTCGTATAAAAACTAGAGAGAATCATTCTCAGAAACCACTTTGTGATGTGTGCGTTCCACACACAGAGTTTAACCTTTCTTTTCATAGAACAGTTTGGAAACACTCTGTTTGTAAAGTCTGCAAGTGGATATTTGGACCAGAGGATTTCGTTGGAAACGGGATTTCTTCATCTGATGCTAGACAGAAGAATCCTCAGTAACTTCTTTGGGTTGCGTGTGTTCAGCTCACAGAGTTGAACCTTCCTTTAGACAGAGCAGATTTGAAACCCTCTTTTTGTGGAATTTGCAAGTGGACATTTCAAGGGCATTGGCGCCCACAGTAGAAAAGGAAATATCTTCGTATAAAAACTAGAGAGAATCATTCTCAGAAACCACTTTGTGATGTGTGCGTTCCACTCACAGAGTTTAACCTTTCTTTTCATAGAACAGTTTGGAAACACTCTGTTGGTAAAGTCTGCAAGTGGATATTTGGACCTCTTTGAGGATTTCGTTGGAAACGGGATTTCTGCATATAACGCTAGACAGAAAAATTCTCAGTAACTTCTTTGGGTTGCGTGTGTTCAACTCACAGAGTTGAACCTTCCTTTTGACAGAGCAGATTAGAAACCCTCTTTTTGTGGAATTTGCAAGTCGACATTTCAAGCGCTTTGGGGCCAACGGTAGAAAAGGAAATATCTTCGTATACAAACTAGAGAGAATCATTCTCAGAAACCGCTTTGTGATGTGTGCGTTCCTCTCACAGAGTTTAACCTTTCTTTTCATAGAACAGTTTGGAAACACTCTGTTTGTAAGGTCTGCAAGTGGATATTTGGACCTCTTTGAGGATTTCGTTGGAAACGGGATTTCTGCATATAACGCTAGACAGAAAAATTCTCAGTAACTTCTTTGGGTTGCGTGTGTTCAACTCACAGAGTTGAACCTTCCTTTTCACAGAGCAGATTAGAAACCCTCTTTTTGTGGAATTTGCAAGTGGACATTTCAAGCGCTTTGGGGCCAACGGTAGAAAAGGAAATATCTTCGTATAAAAACTAGAGAGAATCATTCTCAGAAACCGCTTTGTGATGTGTGCGTTCCTCTCACAGAGTTTAACCTTTCTTTTCATAGAACAGTTTGGAAACACTCTGTTTGTAAAGTCTGCAAGTGGATATTTGGACCTCTCTGAGGATTTCGTTGGAAACGGGATTTCTTCATCTAATGCTAGACAGAAGAATTCTCAGTAACTACTTTGGGTTGCGTGTGTTCAACTCACAGAGTTGAACCTTCCTTTAGACAGAGCAGATTTGAAACCCTCTTTTTGTGGAATTTGCAAGTGGACATTTCAAGCGCATTGGCGCCCACGGTAGAAAAGGAAATATCTTCGTATAAAAACTAGAGAGAATCATTCTCAGAAACCACTTTGTGATGGGTGCGTTCCACTCACAGAGTTTAACCTTTCTTTTCATAGAACAGTTTGGAAACAGTCTGTTTGTAAAGTCTGCAAGTGGATATTTGGACCTCTTTGAGGATTTCGTTGGAAACGGGATTTCTTCATCTAATGCTAGACAGAAGAATTCTCAGTAACTTCTTCGGGTTGCGTGTGTTCAACTCACAGAGTTGAGCCTTCCTTTAGACAGAGCAGATTTGAAACCCTCTTTTTGTGGAATTTGCAAGTGGACATTTCAAGCGCTTTGGGGCCAACGGTAGAAAAGGAAATATCTTCGTAGAGAAACTACAGAGAATCATTCTCAGAAACCGCTTTGTGATGTGTGCGTTCCACTCACAGAGTTTAACCTTTCTTTTCATAGAACAGTTTGGAAACACTCTGTTTGTAAAGTCTGCAAGTGGATATTTGGACCTCTTTGAGGATTTCGTTGGAAACGGGATTTCTTCATCTAATGCTAGACAGAAGAATTCTCAGTAACTTCTTCGGGTTGCGTGTGTTCAACTCACAGAGTTGAGCCTTCCTTTAGACAGAGCAGATTTGAAACCCTCTTTTTGTGGAATTTGCAAGTGGACATTTCAAGCGCTTTGGGGCCAACGGTAGAAAAGGAAATATCTTCGTAGAGAAACTACAGAGAATCATTCTCAGAAACCGCTTTGTGATGTGTGCGTTCCACTCACAGAGTTTAACCTTTCTTTTCATAGAACAGTTTGGAAACACTCTGTTTGTAAAGTCTGCAAGTGGATATTTGGACCAGAGGATTTCGTTGGAAACGGGATTTCTTCATCTAATGCTAGACAGAAGAATCCTCAGTAACTTCTTTGGGTTGCGTGTGTTCAACTCACAGAGTTGAACCTTCCTTTAGACAGAGCAGATTTGAAACCCTCTTTTTGTGGAATTTGCAAGTGGACATTTCAAGGGCATTGGCGCCCACAGTAGAAAAGGAAATATCTTCGTATAAAAACTAGAGAGAATCATTCTCAGAAACCACTTTGTGATGTGTCCGTTCCACTCACAGAGTTTAACCTTTCTTTTCATAGAACAGTTTGGAAACACTCTGTTGGTAAAGTCTGCAAGTGGATATTTGGACCTCTTTGAGGATTTCGTTGGAAACGAGATTTCTGCATATAACGCTAGACAGAAAAATTCTCAGTAACTTCTTTGGGTTACGTGTGTTCAACTCACAGAGTTGAACCTTCCTTTTGACAGAGCAGATTAGAAACCCTCTTTTTGTGGAATTTGCAAGTCGACATTTCAAGCGCTTTGGGGCCAACGGTAGAAAAGGAAATATCTTCGTATACAAACTAGAGAGAATCATTCTCAGAAACCGCTTTGTGATGTGTGCGTTCCTCTCACAGAGTTTAACCTTTCTTTTCATAGAACAGTTTGGAAACACTCTGTTTGTAAGGTCTGCAAGTGGATATTTGGACCTCTTTGAGGATTTCGTTGGAAACGGGATTTCTGCATATAACGCTAGACAGAAAAATTCTCAGTAACTTCTTTGGGTTGCGTGTGTTCAACTCACAGAGTTGAACCTTCCTTTTCACAGAGCAGATTAGAAACCCTCTTTTTGTGGAATTTGCAAGTGGACATTTCAAGCGCTTTGGGGCCAACGGTAGAAAAGGAAATATCTTCGTATAAAAACTAGAGAGAATCATTCTCAGAAACCGCTTTGTGATGTGTGCGTTCCTCTCACAGAGTTTAACCTTTCTTTTCATAGAACAGTTTGGAAACACTCTGTTTGTAAAGTCTGCAAGTGGATATTTGGACCTCTTTGAGGATTTCGTTGGAAACGGGATTTCTTCATCTAATGCTAGACAGAAGAATTCTCAGTAACTTCTCTGGGCTGCGTGAGTTCAACTCACAGAGTTGAGCCTTCCTTTAGACAGAGCAGATTTGAAACCCTCTTTTTGTGGAATTTGCAAGTGGACATTTCCAGCGCTTTGGGGCCAACGGTAGAAAAGGAAATATCTTCGTATAAAAACTAGAGAGAATCATTCTCAGAAACTGCTTTGTGATGTGTGCGTTCCACTCACAGAGTGTAACCTTTCTTTTCATAGAACAGTTTGGAAACACTCTGTTTGTAAAGTCTGCAAGTGGATATTTGGACCTCTTTGAGGATTTCGTTGGAAACGGGATTTCTTCATCTAATGCTAGACAGAAGAATTCTCAGTAACTTCTTTGGGTTGCGTGTGTTCAACTCACAGAGTTGAACCTTCCTTTAGACAGAGCAGATTTGAAACCCTCTTTTTGTGGAATTTGCAAGTGGACATTTCAAGCGCATTGGCGCCCACGGTAGAAAAGGAAATATCTTCGTATAAAAACTAGAGAGAGTCATTCTCAGAAACCGCTTTGTGATGTGTGCGTTCCACTCACAGAGTTTAACCTTTCTTTTCATAGAACAGTTTGGAAACACTCTGTTTGTAAAGTCTGCAAGTGGATATTTGGACCAGAGGATTTCGTTGGAAACGGGATTTCTTCATCTGATGCTAGACAGAAGAATCCTCAGTAACTTCTTTGGGTTGCGTGTGTTCAGCTCACAGAGTTGAACCTTCCTTTAGACAGAGCAGATTTGAAACCCTCTTTTTGTGGAATTTGCAAGTGGACATTTCAAGGGCATTGGCGCCCACAGTAGAAAAGGAAATATCTTCGTATAAAAACTAGAGAGAATCATTCTCAGAAACCACTTTGTGATGTGTGCGTTCCACTCACAGAGTTTAACCTTTCTTTTCATAGAACAGTTTGGAAACACTCTGTTGGTAAAGTCTGCAAGTGGATATTTGGACCTCTTTGAGGATTTCGTTGGAAACGGGATTTCTGCATATAACGCTAGACAGAAAAATTCTCAGTAACTTCTTTGGGTTGCGTGTGTTCAACTCACAGAGTTGAACCTTCCTTTTGACAGAGCAGATTAGAAACCCTCTTTTTGTGGAATTTGCAAGTCGACATTTCAAGCGCTTTGGGGCCAACGGTAGAAAAGGAAATATCTTCGTATACAAACTAGAGAGAATCATTCTCAGAAACCGCTTTGTGATGTGTGCGTTCCTCTCACAGAGTTTAACCTTTCTTTTCATAGAACAGTTTGGAAACACTCTGTTTGTAAGGTCTGCAAGTGGATATTTGGACCTCTTTGAGGATTTCGTTGGAAACGGGATTTCTGCATATAACGCTAGACAGAAAAATTCTCAGTAACTTCTTTGGGTTGCGTGTGTTCAACTCACAGAGTTGAACCTTCCTTTTCACAGAGCAGATTAGAAACCCTCTTTTTGTGGAATTTGCAAGTGGACATTTCAAGCGCTTTGGGGCCAACGGTAGAAAAGGAAATATCTTCGTATAAAAACTAGAGAGAATCATTCTCAGAAACCGCTTTGTGATGTGTGCGTTCCTCTCACAGAGTTTAACCTTTCTTTTCATAGAACAGTTTGGAAACACTCTGTTTGTAAAGTCTGCAAGTGGATATTTGGACCTCTCTGAGGATTTCGTTGGAAACGGGATTTCTTCATCTAATGCTAGACAGAAGAATTCTCAGTAACTACTTTGGGTTGCGTGTGTTCAACTCACAGAGTTGAACCTTCCTTTAGACAGAGCAGATTTGAAACCCTCTTTTTGTGGAATTTGCAAGTGGACATTTCAAGCGCATTGGCGCCCACGGTAGAAAAGGAAATATCTTCGTATAAAAACTAGAGAGAATCATTCTCAGAAACCACTTTGTGATGGGTGCGTTCCACTCACAGAGTTTAACCTTTCTTTTCATAGAACAGTTTGGAAACAGTCTGTTTGTAAAGTCTGCAAGTGGATATTTGGACCTCTTTGAGGATTTCGTTGGAAACGGGATTTCTTCATCTAATGCTAGACAGAAGAATCCTCAGTAACTTCTTTGGGTTGCGTGTGTTCAACTCACAGAGTTGAACCTTCCTTTAGACAGAGCAGATTTGAAACCCTCTTTTTGTGGAATTTGCAAGTGGACATTTCAAGGGCATTGGCGCCCACAGTAGAAAAGGAAATATCTTCGTATAAAAACTAGAGAGAATCATTCTCAGAAACCACTTTGTGATGTGTGCGTTCCACTCACAGAGTTTAACCTTTCTTTTCATAGAACAGTTTGGAAACACTCTGTTGGTAAAGTCTGCAAGTGGATATTTGGACCTCTTTGAGGATTTCGTTGGAAACGAGATTTCTGCATATAACGCTAGACAGAAAAATTCTCAGTAACTTCTTTGGGTTGCGTGTGTTCAACTCACAGAGTTGAACCTTCCTTTTGACAGAGCAGATTAGAAACCCTCTTTTTGTGGAATTTGCAAGTCGACATTTCAAGCGCTTTGGGGCCAACGGTAGAAAAGGAAATATCTTCGTATACAAACTAGAGAGAATCATTCTCAGAAACCGCTTTGTGATGTGTGCGTTCCTCTCACAGAGTTTAACCTTTCTTTTCATAGAACAGTTTGGAAACACTCTGTTTGTAAGGTCTGCAAGTGGATATTTGGACCTCTTTGAGGATTTCGTTGGAAACGGGATTTTTTCATCTAATGCTAGACAGAAGCATTCTCAGTAACTTCTTTGGGTTGCGTGTGTTCAACTCACAGAGTTGAACCTTCCTTTAGACAGAGGAGATTGGAAACCCTCTTTTTGTGGAATTTGCAAGTGGACATTTCAAGCGCTTTGGGGCCAACGGTAGAAAAGGAAATATCTTCGTATAAAAACTAGAGAGAATCATTCTCAGAAACCACTTTGTGATGTGTGTGTTCCACTCACAGAGTTTAACCTTTCTTTTCATAGAACAGTTTGGAAACAGTCTGTTTGTAAAGTCTGCAAGTGGATATTTGGACCTCTTTGAGGATTTCGTTGGAAACGGGATTTCTTCATCTAATGCTAGACAGAAGAATTCTCAGTAACTTCTTTGGGTTGCGTGTGTTCAACTCACAGAGTTGAGCCTTCCTTTAGACAGAGCAGATTTGAAACCCTCTTTTTGTGGAATTTGCAAGTGGACATTTCAAGCGCTTTTGGGCCCACGGTACAAAAGGAAATATCTTCGTATAAAAACTAGAGAGAATCATTCTCAGAAACCGCTTTGTGATGTCTGTGTTCCACTCACAGAGTGTAACCTTTCTTTTCAAAGAACAGTTTGGAAACACTCTGTTTGTAAAGTCTGCAAGTGGATATTTGGACCTCTTTGAGGATTTCGTTGGAAACGGGATTTCTTCATCTAATGCTAGACAGAAGAATTCTCAGTAACTTCTTTGGGTTGCGTGTGTTCAACTCACAGAGTTGAACCTTCCTTTAGACAGAGCAGATTTGAAACCCTCTTTTTGTGGAATTTGCAAGTGGACATTTCAAGCGCATTGGCGCCCACGGTAGAAAAGGAAATATCTTCGTATAAAAACTAGAGAGAATCATTCTCAGAAACCACTTTGTGATGGGTGCGTTCCACTCACAGAGTTTAACCTTTCTTTTCATAGAACAGTTTGGAAACAGTCTGTTTGTAAAGTCTGCAAGTGGATATTTGGACCTCTTTGAGGATTTCGTTGGAAACGGGATTTCTTCATCTAATGCTAGACAGAAGAATTCTCAGTAACTTCTTCGGGTTGCGTGTGTTCAACTCACAGAGTTGAGCCTTCCTTTAGACAGAGCAGATTTGAAACCCTCTTTTTGTGGAATTTGCAAGTGGACATTTCAAGCGCTTTGGGGCCAACGGTAGAAAAGGAAATATCTCCGTAGAGAAACTACAGAGAATCATTCTCAGAAACCGCTTTGTGATGTGTGCGTTCCACTCACAGAGTTTAACCTTTCTTTTCATAGAACAGTTTGGAAACACTCTGTTTGTAAAGTCTGCAAGTGGATATTTGGACCAGAGGATTTCGTTGGAAACGGGATTTCTTCATCTAATGCTAGACAGAAGAATCCTCAGTAACTTCTTTGGGTTGCGTGTGTTCAACTCACAGAGTTGAACCTTCCTTTAGACAGAGCAGATTTGAAACCCTCTTTTTGTGGAATTTGCAAGTGGACATTTCAAGGGCATTGGCGCCCACAGTAGAAAAGGAAATATCTTCGTATAAAAACTAGAGAGAATCATTCTCAGAAACCACTTTGTGATGTGTGCGTTCCACTCACAGAGTTTAACCTTTCTTTTCATAGAACAGTTTGGAAACACTCTGTTGGTAAAGTCTGCAAGTGGATATTTGGACCTCTTTGAGGATTTCGTTGGAAACGGGATTTCTGCATATAACGCTAGACAGAAAAATTCTCAGTAACTTCTTTGGGTTGCGTGTGTTCAACTCACAGAGTTGAACCTTCCTTTTGACAGAGCAGATTTGAAACCCTCTTTTTGTGGAATTTGCAAGTCGACATTTCAAGCGCTTTGGGGCCAACGGTAGAAAAGGAAATATCTTCGTATACAAACTAGAGAGAATCATTCTCAGAAACCGCTTTGTGATGTGTGCGTTCCTCTCACAGAGTTTAACCTTTCTTTTCATAGAACAGTTTGGAAACACTCTGTTTGTAAGGTCTGCAAGTGGATATTTGGACCTCTTTGAGGATTTCGTTGGAAACGGGATTTCTGCATATAACGCTAGACAGAAAAATTCTCAGTAACTTCTTTGGGTTGCGTGTGTTCAACTCACAGAGTTGAACCTTCCTTTTCACAGAGCAGATTAGAAACCCTCTTTTTGTGGAATTTGCAAGTGGACATTTCAAGCGCTTTGGGGCCAACGGTAGAAAAGGAAATATCTTCGTATAAAAACTAGAGAGAATCATTCTCAGAAACCGCTTTGTGATGTGTGCGTTCCTCTCACAGAGTTTAACCTTTCTTTTCATAGAACAGTTTGGAAACACTCTGTTTGTAAAGTCTGCAAGTGGATATTTGGACCTCTTTGAGGATTTCGTTGGAAACGGGATTTCTTCATCTAATGCTAGACAGAAGAATTCTCAGTAACTTCTCTGGGCTGCGTGTGTTCAACTCACAGAGTTGAGCCTTCCTTTAGACAGAGCAGATTTGAAACCCTCTTTTTGTGGAATTTGCAAGTGGACATTTCAAGCGCATTGGCGCCCACGGTAGAAAAGGAAATATCTTCGTATAAAAACTAGAGAGAATCATTCTCAGAAACCACTTTGTGATGGGTGCGTTCCACTCACAGAGTTTAACCTTTCTTTTCATAGAACAGTTTGGAAACAGTCTGTTTGTAAAGTCTGCAAGTGGATATTTGGACCTCTTTGAGGATTTCGTTGGAAACGGGATTTCTTCATCTAATGCTAGACAGAAGAATTCTCAGTAACTTCTTCGGGTTGCGTGTGTTCAACTCACAGAGTTGAGCCTTCCTTTAGACAGAGCAGATTTGAAACCCTCTTTTTGTGGAATTTGCAAGTGGACATTTCAAGCGCTTTGGGGCCAACGGTAGAAAAGGAAATATCTTCGTAGAGAAACTACAGAGAATCATTCTCAGAAACCGCTTTGTGATGTGTGCGTTCCACTCACAGAGTTTAACCTTTCTTTTCATAGAACAGTTTGGAAACACTCTGTTTGTAAAGTCTGCAAGTGGATATTTGGACCAGAGGATTTCGTTGGAAACGGGATTTCTTCATCTGATGCTAGACAGAAGAATCCTCAGTAACTTCTTTGGGTTGCGTGTGTTCAACTCACAGAGTTGAACCTTCCTTTAGACAGAGCAGATTTGAAACCCTCTTTTTGTGGAATTTGCAAGTGGACATTTCAAGGGCATTGGCGCCCACAGTAGAAAAGGAAATATCTTCGTATAAAAACTAGAGAGAATCATTCTCAGAAACCACTTTGTGATGTGTGCGTTCCACTCACAGAGTTTAACCTTTCTTTTCATAGAACAGTTTGGAAACACTCTGTTGGTAAAGTCTGCAAGTGGATATTTGGACCTCTTTGAGGATTTCGTTGGAAACGGGATTTCTGCATATAACGCTAGACAGAAAAATTCTCAGTAACTTCTTTGGGTTGCGTGTGTTCAACTCACAGAGTTGAACCTTCCTTTTGACAGAGCAGATTAGAAACCCTCTTTTTGTGGAATTTGCAAGTCGACATTTCAAGCGCTTTGGGGCCAACGGTAGAAAAGGAAATATCTTCGTATACAAACTAGAGAGAATCATTCTCAGAAACCGCTTTGTGATGTGTGCGTTCCTCTCACAGAGTTTAACCTTTCTTTTCATAGAACAGTTTGGAAACACTCTGTTTGTAAGGTCTGCAAGTGGATATTTGGACCTCTTTGAGGATTTCGTTGGAAACGGGATTTCTGCATATAACGCTAGACAGAAAAATTCTCAGTAACTTCTTTGGGTTGCGTGTGTTCAACTCACAGAGTTGAACCTTCCTTTTCACAGAGCAGATTAGAAACCCTCTTTTTGTGGAATTTGCAAGTGGACATTTCAAGCGCTTTGGGGCCAACGGTAGAAAAGGAAATATCTTCGTATAAAAACTAGAGAGAATCATTCTCAGAAACCGCTTTGTGATGTGTGCGTTCCTCTCACAGAGTTTAACCTTTCTTTTCATAGAACAGTTTGGAAACACTCTGTTTGTAAAGTCTGCAAGTGGATATTTGGACCTCTTTGAGGATTTCGTTGGAAACGGGATTTCTTCATCTAATGCTAGACAGAAGAATTCTCAGTAACTTCTTTGGGTTGCGTGTGTTCAACTCACAGAGTTGAGCCTTCCTTTAGACAGAGCAGATTTGAAACCCTCTTTTTGTGGAATTTGCAAGTGGACATTTCAAGCGCTTTGGGGCCCACGGTACAAAAGGAAATATCTTCGTATAAAAACTAGAGAGAATCATTCTCAGAAACCACTTTGTGATGGGTGCGTTCCACTCACAGAGTTTAACCTTTCTTTTCATAGAACAGTTTGGAAACAGTCTGTTTGTAAAGTCTGCAAGTGGATATTTGGACCTCTTTGAGGATTTCGTTGGAAACGGGATTTCTTCATCTAATGCTAGACAGAAGAATTCTCAGTAACTTCTTTGGGTTGCGTGTGTTCAACTCACAGAGTTGAGCCTTCCTTTAGACAGAGCAGATTTGAAACCCTCTTTTTGTGGAATTTGCAAGTGGACATTTCAAGCGCTTTGGGGCCCACGGTAGAAAAGGAAATATCTTCGTATAAAAACTAGAGAGAATCATTCTCAGAAACCACTTTGTGATGGGTGCGTTCCACTCACAGAGTTTAACCTTTCTTTTCATAGAACAGTTTGGAAACAGTCTGTTTGTAAAGTCTGCAAGTGGATATTTGGACCTCTTTGAGGATTTCGTTGGAAACGGGATTTCTTCATCTAATGCTAGACAGAAGAATTCTCAGTAACTTCTTCGGGTTGCGTGTGTTCAACTCACAGAGTTGAGCCTTCCTTTAGACAGAGCAGATTTGAAACCCTCTTTTTGTGGAATTTGCAAGTGGACATTTCAAGCGCTTTGGGGCCAACGGTAGAAAAGGAAATATCTTCGTAGAGAAACTAGAGAGAATCATTCTCAGAAACCGCTTTGTGATGTGTGCGTTCCACTCACAGAGTTTAACCTTTCTTTTCGTAGAACAGTTTGGAAACACTCTGTTTGTAAAGTCTGCAAGTGGATATTTGGACCAGAGGATTTCGTTGGAAACGGGATTTCTTCATCTAATGCTAGACAGAAGAATTCTCAGTAACTTCTTTGGGTTGCGTGTGTTCAACTCACAGAGTTGAACCTTCCTTTAGACAGAGCAGATTGGAAACCCTCTTTTTGTGGAATTTGCAAGTGGACCTTTCAAGCGCTTTGGCGCCCACGGTAGAAAAGGAAATATCTTCGTATAAAAACTAGAGAGAATCATTCTAAGGAACCTCTTTGTGATGTGTGTGTTCCACTCACAGAGTGTAACCTTTCTTTTCATAGAACAGTTTGGAAACACTCTGTTTGTAAAGTCTGCAAGTGGATATATGGAACTCTTTGAGGATTTCGTTAGAAACGGGATTTCGGCATATAACGCTTGACAGAAAAATTCTCAGTAACTTCTTTGGGTTGCGTATGTTCAACTCACAGAGTTGAACCTTCCTTTTGACAGAGCAGATTAGAAACCCTCTTTTTGTGGAATTTGCAAGTCGACATTTCAAGCGCTTTGGGGCCAACGGTAGAAAAGGAAATATCTTCGTATAAAAACTAGAGAGAATCATTCTCAGAAACCGCTTTGTGATGTGTGCGTTCCTCTCACAGAGTTTAACCTTTCTTTTCATAGAACAGTTTGGAAACAGTCTGTTTGTAAAGTCTGCAAGTGGATATTTGGACCTCTTTGAGGATTTCGTTGGAAACGGGATTTCTTCATCTAATGCTAGACAGAAGAATTCTCAGTAACTTCTTTGGGTTGCGTGTGTTCAACTCACAGAGTTGAGCCTTCCTTTAGACAGAGCAGATTTGAAACCCTCTTTTTGTGGAATTTGCAAGTGGACATTTCAAGCGCTTTGGGGCCAACGGTAGAAAAGGAAATATCTCCGTAGAGAAACTACAGAGAATCATTCTCAGAAACCGCTTTGTGATGTGTGCGTTCCACTCACAGAGTTTAACCTTTCTTTTCATAGAACAGTTTGGAAACACTCTGTTTGTAAAGTCTGCAAGTGGATATTTGGACCAGAGGATTTCGTTGGAAACGGGATTTCTTCATCTAATGCTAGACAGAAGAATCCTCAGTAACTTCTTTGGGTTGCGTGTGTTCAACTCACAGAGTTGAACCTTCCTTTAGACAGAGCAGATTTGAAACCCTCTTTTTGTGGAATTTGCAAGTGGACATTTCAAGGGCATTGGCGCCCACAGTAGAAAAGGAAATATCTTCGTATAAAAACTAGAGAGAATCATTCTCAGAAACCACTTTGTGATGTGTGCGTTCCACTCACAGAGTTTAACCTTTCTTTTCATAGAACAGTTTGGAAACACTCTGTTGGTAAAGTCTGCAAGTGGATATTTGGACCTCTTTGAGGATTTCGTTGGAAACGGGATTTCTGCATATAACGCTAGACAGAAAAATTCTCAGTAACTTCTTTGGGTTGCGTGTGTTCAACTCACAGAGTTGAACCTTCCTTTTGACAGAGCAGATTAGAAACCCTCTTTTTGTGGAATTTGCAAGTCGACATTTCAAGCGCTTTGGGGCCAACGGTAGAAAAGGAAATATCTTCGTATACAAACTAGAGAGAATCATTCTCAGAAACCGCTTTGTGATGTGTGCGTTCCTCTCACAGAGTTTAACCTTTCTTTTCATAGAACAGTTTGGAAACACTCTGTTTGTAAGGTCTGCAAGTGGATATTTGGACCTCTTTGAGGATTTCGTTGGAAACGGGATTTCTGCATATAACGCTAGACAGAAAAATTCTCAGTAACTTCTTTGGGTTGCGTGTGTTCAACTCACAGAGTTGAACCTTCGTTTTCACAGAGCAGATTAGAAACCCTCTTTTTGTGGAATTTGCAAGTGGACATTTCAAGCGCTTTGGGGCCAACGGTAGAAAAGGAAATATCTTCGTATAAAAACTAGAGAGAATCATTCTCAGAAACCGCTTTGTGATGTGTGCGTTCCTCTCACAGAGTTTAACCTTTCTTTTCATAGAACAGTTTGGAAACACTCTGTTTGTAAAGTCTGCAAGTGGATATTTGGACCTCTTTGAGGATTTCGTTGGAAACGGGATTTCTTCATCTAATGCTAGACAGAAGAATTCTCAGTAACTTCTCTGGGCTGCGTGTGTTCAACTCACAGAGTTGAGCCTTCCTTTAGACAGAGCAGATTTGAAACCCTCTTTTTGTGGAATTTGCAAGTGGACATTTCAAGCGCATTGGCGCCCACGGTAGAAAAGGAAATATCTTCGTATAAAAACTAGAGAGAATCATTCTCAGAAACCACTTTGTGATGGGTGCGTTCCACTCACAGAGTTTAACCTTTCTTTTCATAGAACAGTTTGGAAACACTCTGTTTGTAAGGTCTGCAAGTGGATATTTGGACCTCTTTGAGGATTTCGTTGGAAACGGGATTTCTGCATATAACGCTAGACAGAAAAATTCTCAGTAACTTCTTTGGGTTGCGTGTGTTCAAGTCACAGAGTTGAACCTTCCTTTTGACAGAGCAGATTAGAAACCCTCTTTTTGTGGAATTTGCAAGTCGACATTTCAAGCGCTTTGGGGCCAACGGTAGAAAAGGAAATATCTTCGTATAAAAACTAGAGAGAATCATTCTCAGAAACCGCTTTGTGATGTGTGCGTTCCTCTCACAGAGTTTAACCTTTCTTTTCATAGAACAGTTTGGAAACACTCTGTTTGTAAAGTCTGCAAGTGGATATTTGGACCTCTTTGAGGACTTCGTTGGAAACGGGATTTCTTCATCTAATGCTAGACAGAAGAATTCTCAGTAAATTCTCTGTGTTGCGTGTGTTCAACTCACAGAATTGAGCCTTCCTTTAGACAGAGCAGATTTGAAACCCTCTTTTTGTGGAATTTGCAAGTGGACATTTCCAGCGCTTTGGGGCCCACGGTAGAAAAGGAAATATCTTCGTATAAAAACTAGAGAGAATCA
Organism: Gorilla gorilla gorilla; assembly: GCF_029281585.2. Lineage (NCBI taxonomy): Eukaryota > Metazoa > Chordata > Mammalia > Primates > Hominidae > Gorilla > Gorilla gorilla. Next base: position 77,127,547 of record NC_073231.2, on the reverse strand, counting down.
TTCTCAGAAACCGCTTTGTGATGTGTGCGTTCCACTCACAGAGTGAAACCTTTCTTTTCATAGAACAGTTTGGAAACACTCTGTTTGTAAAGTCTGCAAGTGGATATTTGGACCTCTTTGAGGATTTCGTTGGAAACGGGATTTCTTCATCTAATGCTAGACAGAAGAATTCTCAGTAACTTCTTTGGGTTGCATGTGTTCAACTCACAGAGTTGAACCTTCCTTTAGACAGAGCAGATTGGAAACCTTCTTTTTGTGGAATTTGCAAGTGGACCATTCATGCGCTTTGGCGCCCACGGTAGAAAAGGAAATATCTTCGTATAAAAACTAGAGAGAATCATTCTCAGGAACCTCTTTGTGATGTGTGCGTTCCAATCACAGAGTGTAACCTTTCTTTTCATAGAACAGTTTGGAAACAATCTGTTTGTAAAGTCTGCAAGTGGATATTTGGACCTCTTTGAGGATTTCGTTGGAAACGGGATTTCTGCATATAACGCTAGACAGAAAAATTCTCAGTAACTTCTTTGGGTTGTGTGTGTTCAACTCACAGAGTTGAACCTTCCTTTTGACAGAGCAGATTAGAAACCCTCTTTTTGTGGAATTTGCAAGTCGACATTTGAAGCGCTTTGGGGCCAACGGTAGAAAAGGAAATATCTTCGTATAAAAACTAGAGAGAATCATTCTCAGAAACCGCTTTGTGATGTGTGCGTTCCTCTCACAGAGTTTAACCTTTCTTTTCATAGAACAGTTTGGAAACACTCTGTTTGTAGAGTCTGCAAGTGGATATTTGGACCTCGTTGAGGATTTCGTTGGAAATGGGATTTCTTCATCTAATGCTAGACAGAAGAATTCTCAGTAACTACTTTGGGTTGCGTGTGTTCAACTCACAGAGTTGAACCTTCCTTTAGACAGAGCAGATTTGAAACCCTCTTTTTGTGGAATTTGCAAGTGGACATTTCAAGGGCATTGGCGCCCACAGTAGAAAAGGAAATATCTTCGTATAAAAATTAGAGAGAATCATTCTCAGAAACCACTTTGTGATGTGTGCGTTCCACTCACAGAGTTTAACCTTTCTTTTCATAGAACAGTTTGGAAACACTCTGTTGGTAAAGTCTGCAAGTGGATATTTGGACCTCTTTGAGGATTTCGTTGGAAACGGGATTTCTTCATCTAATGCTAGACAGAAGAATTCTCAGTAACTTCTTTGGCTTGCGTGTGTTCAACTCACAGAGTTGAACCTTCCTTTAGACAGAGCAGATTGGAAACCCTCTTTTTGTGTAATTTGCAAGTGGACCTTTCAACCGCTTTGGCGCCAACGGTAAAAAAGGAAATATCTTCGTATAAAAACTAGAGAGAATCATTCTCAGGAACCTCTTTGTGATGTGTGCGTTCCACTCACAGAGTGTAACCTTTCTTTTCATAGAACAGTTTGGAAACACTCTGTTTGTAAAGTCTGCAAGTGGATATTTGGACCTCTTTGAGGATTTCGTTGGAAACGGGATTTCTTCATCTAATGCTAGACAGAAGAATTCTCAGTAACTTCTTTGGGTTGCGTGTGTTCAACTCACAGAGTTGAACCTTCCTTTAGACAGAGCAGATTTGAAACCCTCTTTTTGTGGAATTTGCAAGTGGACATTTCAAGCGCTTTGGTGCCCACGGTACAAAAGGAAATATCTTCGTATAAAAACTAGAGAGAATCATTCCCAGAAACCACTTTGTGATGTGTGCGTTCCACTCACAGAGTTTAGCCTTTCTTTTCATAGAACAGTTTGGGAACACTCTGTTTGTAAAGTCTGCAAGTGGATATTTGGACCTCTTTGAGGATTTCGTTGGAAACGGGATTTTTTCATCTAATGCTAGAGAGAAGAATTCTCAGTAACTTCTTTGGGTTGCGTGTGTTCAACTCACAGAGTAAAACCTTCGTTTAGACAGAGCAGATTGGAAACCCTCTTTTTGTGGAATTTGCAAGTGGACCTTTCAAGCGCTTTGGCGCCCACGGTAGAAAAGGAAATATCTTCGTATAAAAACTAGAGAGAATCATTCTCAGGAACCTCTTTGTGATGCGTGCGTTCCACTCACAGAGTGTAACCTTTCTTTTCATAGAACAGTTTGGAAACACTCTGTTTGTAAAGTCTGCAAGTGGATATTTGGACCTCTTTGAGGATTTCGTTGGAAACGGGATTTCTGCATATAACGCTAGACAGAAAAATTCTCAGTAACTTCTTTGGGTTGCGTGTGTTCAAGTCACAGAGTTGAACCTTCCTTTTGACAGAGCAGATTAGAAACCCTCTTTTTGTGGAATTTGCAAGTCGACATTTCAAGCGCTTTGGGGCCAACGGTAGAAAAGGAAATATCTTCGTATAAAAACTAGAGAGAATCATTCTCAGAAACCGCTTTGTGATGTGTGCGTTCCTCTCACAGAGTTTAACCTTTCTTTTCATAGAACAGTTTGGAAACAGTCTGTTTGTAAAGTCTGCAAGTGGATATTTGGACCTCTTTGAGGATTTCGTTGGAAACGGGATTTCTTCATCTAATGCTAGACAGAAGAATTCTCAGTAACTTCTCTGGGTTGCGTGTGTTCAACTCACAGAATTGAGCCTTCCTTTAGACAGAGCAGATTTGAAACCCTCTTTTTGTGGAATTTGCAAGTGGACATTTCAAGCGCTTTGGTGCCCACGGTACAAAAGGAAATATCTTCATATAAAAACTAGAGAGAATCATTCTCAGAAACCGCTTTGTGATGTGTGCGTTCCACTCACAGAGTGTAACCTTTCTTTTCAAAGAACAGTTTGGAAACACTCTGTTTGTAAAGTCTGCAAGTGGATATTTGGACCTCTTTGAGGATTTCGTTGGAAACGGGATTTCTTCATCTAATGCTAGACAGAAGAATTCTCAGTAACTTCTTTGGGTTGCGTGTGTTCAACTCACAGAGATGAGCCTTCCTTTAGACAGAGCAGATTTGAAACCCTCTTTTTGTGGAATTTGCAAGTGGACATTTCAAGCGCTTTGGGGCCAACGGTAGAAAAGGAAATATCTTCGTAGAGAAACTAGAGAGAATCATTCTCAGAAACCGCTTTGTGATGTGTGCGTTCCACTCACAGAGTTTAACCTTTCTTTTCATAGAACAGTTTGGAAACACTCTGTTTGTAAAGTCTGCAAGTGGATATTTGGACCTCGTTGAGGATTTCGTTGGAAACGGGATTTCTTCATCTAATGCTAGACAGAAGAATTCTCAGTAACTACTTTGGGTTGCGTGTGTTCAACTCACAGAGTTGAACCTTCCTTTAGACAGAGCAGATTTGAAACCCTCTTTTTGTGGAAATTGCAAGTGGACATTTCAAGCGATTTGGTGCCCACGGTACAAAAGGAAATATCTCCGTATAAAAACTAGAGAGAATCATTCCCAGAAACCGCTTTGTGATGTGTGCGTTCCACTCACAGAGTTTAGCCTTTCTTTTCATAGAACAGTTTGGAAACACTCTGTTTGTAAAGTCTGCAAGTGGATATTTGGACCTCTTTGAGGATTTCGTTGGAAACGGGATTTTTTCATCTAATGCTAGACAGAAGAATTCTCAGTAACTTCTTTGGGTTGCGTGTGTTCAACTCACAGAGTTGAACCTTCCTTTAGACAGAGGAGATTGGAAACCCTCTTTTTGTGGAATCTGCATGTGGACATTTCAAGCGCTTTGGGGCCAACGGTAGAAAAGGAAATATCTTCGTAGAGAAACTAGAGAGAATCATTCTCAGAAACCGCTTTGTGATGTGTGCGTTCCACTCACAGAGTTTAACCTTTCTTTTCGTAGAACAGTTTGGAAACACTCTGTTTGTAAAGTCTGCAAGTGGATATTTGGACCAGAGGATTTCGTTGGAAACGGGATTTCTTCATCTAATGCTAGACAGAAGAATTCTCAGTAACTTCTTTGGTTGCGTGTGTTCAACTCACAGAGTTGAACCTTCCTTTAGACAGAGCAGATTGGAAACCCTCTTTTTGTGGAATTTGCAAGTGGACCTTTCAAGCGCTTTGGCGCCCACGGTAGAAAAGGAAATATCTTCGTATAAAAACTAGAGAGAATCATTCTCAGGAACCTCTTTGTGATGTGTGCGTTCCACTCACAGAGTGTAACCTTTCTTTTCATAGAACAGTTTGGAAACACTCTGTTTGTAAAGTCTGCAAGTGGATATATGGAACTCTTTGAGGATTTCGTTAGAAACGGGATTTCTGCATATAACGCTTGACAGAAAAATTCTCAGTAACTTCTTTGGGTTGCGTATGTTCAACTCACAGAGTTGAACCTTCCTTTTGACAGAGCAGATTAGAAACCCTCTTTTTGTGGAATTTGCAAGTCGACATTTCAAGCGCTTTGGGGCCAACGGTAGAAAAGGAAATATCTTCGTAGAAAAACTAGAGAGAATCATTCTCAGAAACCGCTTTGTGATGTGTGCGTTCCTCTCACAGAGTTTAACCTTTCTTTTCATAGAACAGTTTGGAAACACTCTGTTTGTAAAGTCTGCAAGTGGATATTTGGACCTCTTTGAGGATTTCGTTGGAAACGGGATTTCTTCATCTAATGCTAGACAGAAGAATTCTCAGTAACTTCTTTGGGTTGCGTGTGTTCAACTCACAGAGTTGAACCTTCCTTTAGACAGAGCAGATTTGAAACCCTCTTTTTGTGGAATTTGCAAGTGGACATTTCAAGCGCATTGGCGCCCACGGTAGAAAAGGAAATATCTTCGTATAAAAACTAGAGAGAGTCATTCTCAGAAACCACTTTGTGATGTGTGCGTTCCACTCACAGAGTTTAACCTTTCTTTTCATAGAACAGTTTGGAAACACTCTGTTTGTAAAGTCTGCAAGTGGATATTTGGACCTCTTTGAGGATTTCGTTGGAAACGGGATTTCTTCATCTAATGCTAGACAGAAGAATTCTCAGTAACTTCTTTGGGTTGCGTGTGTTCAACTCACAGAGTTGAACCTTCCTTTAGACAGAGCAGATTGGAAACCCTCTTTTTGTGGAATCTGCAAGTGGACGTTTCAAGCGCTTTCGCGCCCACGGTAGAAAAGGAAATATCTTCGTATAAAAACTAGAGAGAATCATTCTCAGGAACCTCTTTGTGATGTGTGCGTTCCACTCACAGAGTGTAACCTTTCTTTTCATAGAACAGTTTGGAAACACTCTGTTTGTAAAGTCTGCAAGTGGATATTTGGACCTCTTTGAGGATTTCGTTGGAAACGGGATTTCTGCATATAACGCTAGACAGAAAAATTCTCAGTAACTTCTTTGGGTTGCGTGTGTTCAACTCACAGAGTTGAACCTTCCTTTTTACAGAGCAGATTAGAAACCATCTTTTTGTGGAATTTGCAAGTCGACATTTCAAGCGCTTTGGGGCCAACGGTAGAAAAGGAAATATCTTCGTATAAAAACTAGAGAGAATCATTCTCAGAAACCGCTTTGTGATGTGTGCGTTCCTCTCACAGAGTTTAACCTTTCTTTTCATAGAACAGTTTGGAAACACTCTGTTTGTAAAGTCTGCAAGTGGATATTTGGACCTCTTTGAGTATTTCGTTGGAAACGGGATTTCTGCATATAACGCTAGACAGAAAAATTCTCAGTAACTTCTTTGGGTTGCGTGTGTTCAACTCGCAGAGTTGAACCTTCCTTTAGACAGAGCAGATTTGAAATCCTCTTTTTGTGGAATTTGCAAGTGGACATTTCAAGCGCTTTTGGGCCAAAGGCAGGAAAGGAAATATCTTCGTATACAAACTAGAGAGAATCATTCTCAGAAACCTCTTTGTGATGTGTTCGTTCCACTCACAGAGTTTAACCTTTCTTTTCATAGAACAGTTTGGAAACACTCTGTTTGTAAAGTCTGCAAGTTGATATTTGGACCTCTATGAGGATTTGGTTGGAAACGGGATTTCTTCATCTAATGCTAGACAGAAAAATTCTCAGTAACTTCTTTGGGTTGTGTGTGTTCAACTCACAGAGTTGAACCTTCCTAATAACAGAGCAGATTTGAAACCCTCTTTTTGTGGAATTTGCAAGTGGACATTTCAAGCGCTTTGGGGCCAACGGTAGAAAAGGAAATACCTTCGAATAAAAACTAGAGAGAATCATTCTCAGAAACCGCTTTGTGATGTGTGCGTTCCACTCACAGAGTTTAACCTTTCTTTTCATAGAACAGTTTGGAAACACTCTGTTTGTAAAGTCTGCAAGTGGATATTTGGACCTCTTTGAGGATTTTGTTGGAAACGGGATTTCTTCATCTAATGCTAGACAGAAGAATTCTCAGTAACTTCTTTGGGTTGCGTGTGTTCAACTCACAAAGTTGAACCTTCCTTTAGACAGAGCAGGTTTGAAACACTCTTTTCGTGGAATTTGCAAGTGGACATTCCAAGCGCTTTGGGGCCAACGGTAGAAAAGGAAATATCTTCGTATAAAAACTAGAGAGAATAATTCCCAGAAACCGCTTTGTGATGTGTGCGTTCCTCTCACAGAGTTTAACCTTTCTTTTCATAGAACAGTTTGGAAACACTCTGTTTGTAATGTCTGCAAGTGGATATTTGGACCTCTTTGAGGATTTCGTTGGAAACGGGATTTCTTCATCTAATGCTAGACAGAAGAATTCTCAGTAACTTCTTTGGGTTGCGTGTGTTCAACTCACAGAGTTGAGCCTTCCTTTAGACAGAGGAGATTTGAAACCCTCTTTTTGTGGAATTTGCAAGTGGACATTTCAAGCGCTTTGGGGCCAACGGTAGAAAAGGAAATATCTTCGTATAAAAACTAGAGAGAATCATTCTCAGAAACCGCTTTGTGATGTGTGCGTTCCACTCACAGAGTGTAACCTTTCTTTTCATAGAACAGTTTGGAAACACTCTGTTTGTAAAGTCTGCAAGTGGATATTTGGACCTCTTTGAGGATTTCGTTGGAAACGGGATTTCTTCATCTAATGCTAGACAGAAGAATTCTCAGTAACTTCTTTGGGTTGCGTGTGTTCAACTCACAGAGTTGAACCTTCCTTTAGAAAGAGCAGATTTGAAACCCTCTTTTTGTGGAATTTGCAAGTGGACATTTCAAGCGCTATGGTGCCCACGGTAGAAAAGGAAATATCTTCGTATAAAAACTAGAGAGAATCATTCTCAGAAACCACTTTGTGATGTGTGCGTTCCACTCACAGAGTTTAACCATTCTTTTCATAGAACAGTTTGGAAACACTCTGTTTGTAAAGTCTGCAAGTGGATATTTGGACCTCTTTGAGGATTTCGTTGGAAACGGGATTTCTTCATCTAATGCTAGACAGAAGAATTCTCAGTAACTTCTTTGGGTTGCGTGTGTTCAACTCACAGAGGTGAACCTTCCTTTAGACAGAGCAGATTTGAAACCCTCTTTTTGTGGAATTTGCAAGTGGACATTTCAAGCGCTTTGGCGCCCACGGTACAAAAGGAAATATCTTCGTATAAAAACTAGAGAGAATCATTCTCAGGAACCACTTTGTGATGTGTGCGTTCCACTCACAGAGTTTAACCTTTCTTTTCATAGAACAGTTTGGAAACACTCTGTTTGTAAAGTCTGCAAGTGGATATTTGGACCTCTTTGAGGATTTCGTTGGAAACGGGATTTCTTCATCTAATGCTAGACAGAAGAATTCTCAGTAACTTCTTTGGGTTGCGTGTGTTCAACTCACAGAGTTGAACCTTCCTTTTGACAGAGCAGATTGGAAACCCTCTTTTTGTGGAATTTGCAAGTGGACATTTCAAGGGCTTTGGGTCCAACGGTAGAAAAGGAAATATCTTCGTATAAAAACTAGAGAGAATCATTCTCAGAAACCGCTTTGTGATATGTGCGTTCCACTCACAGAGTTTATCCTTTCTTTTCATACAACAGTTTGGAAACACTCTGTTTGTAAAGTCTGCAAGTGGATATTTGGACCTCTTTGAGGATTTCGTTGGAAACGGGATTTCTTCATCTAATGCTAGACAGAAGAATTCTCAGTAACTTCTTTGGGTTGCGTGTGTTCAACTCACAGAGTTGAGCCTTCCTTTAGACAGAGCAGTTTTGAAACCCTCTTTTTGTGGAATTTGCAAGTGGACATTTCAAGCGCTTTGGGGCCAACAGTAGAAAAGGAAATATCTTCGTATAAAAACTAGAGAGAATCATTCTCAGAAACCACTTTGTGATGTGTGCGTTCCACTCACAGAGTTTAACCTTTCTTTTCATAGAACAGTTTGGAAACAGTCTGTTTGTAAGGTCTGCAAGTGGATATTTGGACCTCTTTGAGGATTTTGTTGGAAACGGGTTTTCTTCATCTAATGCTAGACAGAAGAATGCTCAGTAACTTCTTTGGGTTGCGTGTGTTCAACTCACAGAGTTGAGCCTTCCTTTAGACAGAGCAGATTTGAAACCCTCTTTTTGTGGAATTTGCATGTGGACATTTCAAGCACTTTGGGGCCAACGGTAGAAAAGGAAATATCTTCGTAGAAAAACTAGAGAGAATCATTCTCAGAAACCGCTTTGTGATGTGTGCGTTCCACTCACAGAGTGTAACCTTTCTTTTCATAGAACTGTTTGGAAACACTCTGTTTGTAAAGTCTGCAAGTGGATATTTGGACCTCTTTGAGGATTTCGTTGGAAACGGGATTTCTTCATCTAATGCTAGACAGAAGAATTCTCAGTAACTTCTTTGGGTTGCGTGTGTTCAACTCACAGAGTTGAACCTTCCTTTTGACAGAGCAGATTGGAAACCCTCTTTTTGTGGAATTTGCAAGTGGACATTTCAAGCGCTTTGGCGCCCTCGGTAGAAAAGGAAATATCTTCGTATAAAAACTAGAGAGAATCATTCTCAGAAACCACTTTGTGATGTGTGCGTTCCACTCACAGAGTTTAACCTCTCTTTTCATAGAACAGTTTGGAAACACTCTGTTTGTAAAGTCTGCAAGTGGATATTTGGACCTCTTTGAGGATTTCGTTGGAAACGGGATTTCTTCATCTAATGCTAGACAGAAGAATGCTCAGTAACTTCTTTGGGTTGCGTGTGTTCAACTCACAGAGTTGAACCTTCCTTTTGACAGAGCAGATTTGAAACCCTCTTTTTGTGGAATTTCTAAGTGGACATTGCAAGCACTTTGGGGCCAACGGTAGAAAAGGAAATATCTTCGTATAAAAACTAGAGAGAATCATTCTCAGAAACCGCTTTGTGATGTGTGCGTTCCATTCACAGAGTGTAACCTTTCTTTTCATAGAACAGTTTGGAAACACTCTGTTTGTAAAGTCTGCAAGTGGATATTTTGACCTCTTTGAGGATTTCGTTGGAAACGGGATTTCTTCATCTAATGCTAGACAGAAGAATTCTCAGTAACTTCTTTGGGTTGCGTGTGTTCAACTCACAGAGTTGAACCTTCCTTTAGACAGAGCAGATTGGAAACCCTCTTTTTGTGGAATTTGCTAGTGGACATTTCAATCACTTTGGCGCCCACGGTAGAAAAGGAAATATCTTCGTATAAAAACTAGAGAGAATCATTCTCAGAAAACACTTTGTGATGTGTGCGTTCCACTCACAGAGTTTAACCTTTCTTTTCATAGAACAGTTTGGAAACACTCTGTTTGTAAAGTCTGCAAGTGGATATTTGGACCTCTTTGAGGATTTCGTTGGAAACGGGATTTCTTCATCTAATGCTAGACAGAAGAATTCTCAGTAACTTCTTTGGGTTGCGTGTGTTCAACTCACAAAGTTGAACCTTCCTTTAGACAGAGCAGGTTTGAAACACTCTTTTCGTGGAATTTGCAAGTGGACATTCCAAGCGCTTTGGGGCCAACGGTAGAAAAGGAAATATCTTCGTATAAAAACTAGAGAGAATCATTCCCAGAAACCGCTTTGTGATGTGTGCGTTCCTCTCACAGAGTTTAACCTTTCTTTTCATAGAACAGTTTGGAAACACTCTGTTTGTAAAGTCTGCAAGTGGATATTTGGACCTCTTTGAGGATTTCGTTGGAAACGGGATTTTTTCATCTAATGCTAAACAGAAGAATTCTCAGTAACTGCTTTGGGTTGCGTGTGTTCAACTCACAGAGTTGAACCTTCCTTTAGACAGAGCAGATTTGAAACCCTCTTTTTGTGGAATTTGCAAGTGGACATTTCAAGCGCTTTGGCGCCCACGGTACAAAAGGAAATATCTTCGTATAAAAACTAGAGAGAATCATTCTCAGAAACCACTTTGTGATGTGTGCGTTCCACTCACAGAGTTTAACCTCTCTTTTCATAGAACAGTTTGGAAACACTCTGTTTGTAAAGTCTGCAAGTGGATATTTGGACCTCTTTGAGGATTTCGTTGGAAACGGGATTTCTTCATCTAATGCTAGACAGAAGAATTCTCAGTAACTTCTTTGGGTTGCGTGTGTTCAACTCACAGAGTTGAACCTTCCTTTTGACAGAGCAGATTGGAAACCCTCTTTTTGTGGAATTTGCAAGTGGACATTTCAAGCGCTTTGGGGCCAACGGTAGAAAAGGAAATACCTTCGAATAAAAACTAGAGAGAATCATTCTCAGAAACCGCTTTGTGATGTGTGCGTTCCACTCACAGAGTTTAACCTTTCTTTTCATAGAACAGTTTGGAAACACTCTGTTTGTAAAGTCTGCAAGTGGATATTTGGACCTCTTTGAGGATTTCGTTGGAAACGGGATTTCTTCATCTAATGCTAAACAGAAGAATTCTCAGTAACTGCTTTGGGTTGCGTGTGTTCAACTCACAGAGTTGAACCTTCCTTTAGACAGAGCAGATTTGAAACCCTCTTTTTGTGGAATTTGCAAGTGGACATTTCAAGCGCTTTGGGGCCAACGGTAGAAAAGGAAATATCTTCGTATAAAAACTAGAGAGAATCATTCTCAGAAACCGCTTTGTGATGTGTGCGTTCCACTCACAGAGTGTAACCTTTCTTTTCATAGAACAGTTTGGAAACACTCTGTTTGTAAAGTCTGCAAGTGGATATTTGGACCTCTTTGAGGATTTCGTTGGAAACGGGATTTCTTCATCTAATGCTAGACAGAAGAATTCTCAGTAATTTCTTTGGGTTGCGTGTGTTCAACTCACAGAGTTGAACCTTCATTTTGACAGAGGAGATTGGAAACCCTCTTTTTGTGGAATTTGCAAGTGGACATTTCAAGCGCTTTGGGGCCAACGGTAGAAAAGGAAATATCTTCGTATAAAAACTAGAGAGAATCATTCTCAGAAACCACTTTGTGATGTGTGCGTTCCACTCACAGAGTGTAACCTTTCTTTTCATAGAACAGTTTGGAAACAGTCTGTTTGTAAAGTCTGCAAGTGGATATTTGGACCTCTTTGAGGATTTCGTTGGAAACGGGATTTCTTCATCTAATGCTAGACAGAAGAATTCTCAGTAAATTCTTTGGGTTGCGTGTGTTCAACTCACAGAGTTGAGCCTTCCTTTAGACAGAGCAGATTTGAAACCCTCTTTTTGTGGAATTTGCAAGTGGACATTTCAAGCGCTTTGGGGCCAACGGTAGAAAAGGAAATATCTTCGTATAAAAACTAGACAGAATCATTCTCAGAAACCGCTTTGTGATGTGTGCGTTCCACTCACAGAGTGTAACCTTTCTTTTCATAGAACAGTTTGGAAACACTCTGTTTGTAAAGTCTGCAAGTGGATATTTGGACCTCTTTGAGGATTTCGTTGGAAATGGGATTTCTTCATCTAATGCTAGACAGAAGAATTCTCAGTAACTTCTTTGGGTTGCGTGTGTTCAACTCACAGAGTTGAACCTTCCTTTAGAAAGAGGAGATTTGAAACCCTCTTTTTGTGGGATTTGCAAGTGGACATTTCAAGCGCTATGGTGTCCACGGTAGAAAAGGAAATATCTTCGTATAAAAACTAGAGAGAATCATTCTCAGAAACCACTTTGTGATGTGTGCGTTCCACTCACAGAGTTTAACCATTCTTTTCATAGAACAGTTTGGAAACACTCTGTTTGTAAAGTCTGCAAGTGGATATTTGGACCTCTTTGAGGATTTCGTTGGAAACGGGATTTCTTCATCTAATGCTAGACAGAAGAATTCTCAGTAACTTCTTTGGGTTGCGTGTGTTCAACTCACAGAGTTGAACCTTCCTTTTGACAGAGCAGATTGGAAACCCTCTTTTTGTGGAATTTGCTAGTGGACATTTCAATCGCTTTTGCGCTCACGGTAGAAAAGGAAATATCTCCGTATAAAAACTAGAGAGAATCATTCTCAGAAAACACTTTGTGATGTGTGCATTCCACTCACAGAGTTTAACCTTTCTTTTCATAGAACAGTTTGGAAACACTCTGTTTGTAAAGTCTGCAAGTGGATACTTGGACCTCTTTGAGGATTTCATTGGAAACGGGATTTCTTCATCTAATGCTAGACAGAAGAATTCTCAGTAACTTCTTTGGGTTGCGTGTGTTCAACTCACAGAGTTGAACCTTCCTTTAGACAGAGCAGATTTGAAACCCTCTTTTTGTGGAATTTGCAAGTGGACATTTCAAGCGCTTTTGGGCCAAAGGCAGGAAAGGAAATATCTTCGTATAAAAACTAGAGAGAATCATTCTCAGAAACCGCTTTGTGATGTGTGCGTTCCACTCACAGAGTGTAACCTTTCTTTTCATAGAACTGTTTGGAAACACTCTGTTTGTAAAGTCTGCAAGTGGATATTTGGACCTCTTTGAGGATTTCGTTGGAAACGGGATTTCTTCATCTAATGCTAGACAGAAGAATTCTCAGTAACTTCTTTAGGTTGCATGTGTTCAACTCACAGAGTTGAACCTTCCTTTTGACAGAGCAGATTGGAAACCCTCTTTTTGTGGAATTTGCAAGTGGACATTTCAAGCGCTTTGGCGCCCACGGTACAAAAGGAAATATCTTCGTATAAAAACTAGAGAGAATCATTCTCAGAAACCACTTTGTGATGTGTGCGTTCCACTCACAGAGTTTAACCTCTCTTTTCATAGAACAGTTTGGAAACACTCTGTTTGTAAAGTCTGCAAGTGGATATTTGGACCTCTTTGAGGATTTCGTTGGAAACGGGATTTCTTCATCTAATGCTAGACAGAAGAATTCTCAGTAACTTCTTTGGGTTGCGTGTGTTCAACTCACAGAGTTGAACCTTCCTTTTGACAGAGCAGATTGGAAACCCTCTTTTTGTGGAATTTGCAAGTGGACATTTCAAGCGCTTTGGGGCCAACGGTAGAAAAGGAAATACCTTCGAATAAAAACTAGAGAGAATCATTCTCAGAAACCGCTTTGTGATGTGTGCGTTCCACTCACAGAGTTTAACCTTTCTTTTCATAGAACAGTTTGGAAACACTCTGTTTGTAAAGTCTGAAAGTGGATATTTTGACCTCTTTGAGGATTTCGTTGGAAACGGGATTTCTTCATCTAATGCTAGACAGAAGAATTCTCAGTAACTTCTTTGGGTTGCGTGTGTTCAACTCACAAAGTTGAACCTTCCTTTAGACAGAGCAGGTTTGAAACCCTCTTTTTGTGGAATTTGAAGTGGACATTCCAAGCGCTTTCGGGCCAACGGTAGAAAAGGAAATATCTTCGTATACAAACTAGAGAGAATCATTCCCAGAAACCGCTTTGTGATGTGTGCGTTCCTCTCACAGAGTTTAACCTTTCTTTTCATAGAACAGTTTGGAAACACTCTGTTTGTAATGTCTGCAAGTGGATATTTGGACCTCTTTGAGGATTTCGTTGGAAACGGGATTTCTTCATCTAATGCTAGACAGAAGAATTCTCAGTAACTTCTTTGGGTTGCGTGTGTTCAACTCACAGAGTTGAACCTTCCTTTTGACAGAGCAGATTGGAAACCCTCTTTTTGTGGTATTTGCAAGTGGACATTTCAAGCGCTTTGGGGCCAACAGTAGAAAAGGAAATATCTTCGTATAAAAACTAGAGAGAATCATTCTCAGAAACCACTTTGTGATGTGTGCGTTCCACTCACGGAGTTTAACCTTTCTTTTCATAGAATAGTTTGGAAACACTCTGTTTGTAAAGTCTGCAAGTGGATATTTGGACCTCTTTGAGGATTTCGTTGGAAACGGGATTTCTTCATCTAATGCTAAACAGAAGAATTCTCAGTAACTTCTTTGTGTTGCGTGTGTTCAACTCACAGAGTTGAACCTTCCTTTAGACAGAGCAGATTTGAAACCCTCTTTTTGTGGAATTTGCAAGTGGACATTTAAAGCGCTTTGGGGCCAACGGTAGAAAAGGAAATATCTTCGTATAAAAACTAGAGAGAATCATTCTCAGAAAACACTTTGTGATGTGTGCGTTCCACTCACAGAGTGTAACCTTTCTTTTCATAGAACAGTTTGGAAACACTCTGTTTGTAAAGTCTGCAAGTGGATATTTGGACCTCTTTGAGGATTTCGTTGGAAACGGGATTTCTTCATCTAATGCTAGACAGAAGAATTCTCAGTAATTTCTTTGGGTTGCGTGTGTTCAACTCACAGAGTTGAACCTTCCTTTTGACAGAGCAGATTGGAAACCCTCTTTTTGTGGAATTTGCAAGTGGACATTTCAAGCGCTTTGGGGCCAACGGTAGAAAAGGAAATATCTTCGTAGAAAAACTAGAGAGAATCATTCTCAGAAACCACTTTGTGATGTGTGCGTTCCACTCACAGAGTTTAACCTTTCTTTTCATAGAACAGTTTGGAAACAGTCTGTTGGTAAAGTCTGCAAGTGGATATTTGGACCTCTTTGAGGATTTCGTTGGAAATGGGATTTCTTCATCTAATGCTAGACAGAAGAATTCTCAGTAAATTCTTTGGGTTGCGTGTGTTCAACTCACAGTGTTGAGCCTTCCTTTAGACAGAGCAGATTTGAAACCCTCTTTTTGTGGAATTTGCAAGTGGACATTTCAAGTGCTTTGGGGCCAACGGTAGAAAAGGAAATATCTTCGTATAAAAACTAGAGAGAATCATTCTCAGAAACCGCTTTGTGATGTGTGCGTTCCACTCACAGAGTGTAACCTTTCTTTTCATAGAACAGTTTGGAAACACTCTGTTTGTAAAGTGTGCAAGTGGATATTTGGACCTCTTTGAGGATTTTGTTGGAAACGGGATTTCTTCATCTAATGCTAGACAGAAAAATTCTCAGTAACTTCTTTGGGTTGCCTGTGTTCAACTCACAGAGTTGAACCTTCCTTTAGACAGAGCAGATTTGAAACCCTCTTTTTGTGGAATTTGCAAGTGGACATTTCAAGCGCTTTGGGTCCAACTGTAGAAAAGGAAATATCTTCGTATAAAAACTAGAGAGAATCATTCTAAGAAACCGCTTTGTGATGTGTGCGTTCCACTCACAGAGGGTAACCTTTCTTTTCATAGAACAGTTTGGAAACACTCTGTTTGTAAAGTCTGCAAGTGAATATTTGGACCTCTTTGAGGATTTCGTTGGAAACGGGATTTCTTCATCTAATGCTAGACAGAAGAATTCTCAGTAACTTCTTTGGGTTGCTTGTGTTCAACTCACAGAGTTGAGCCTTCCTTTAGACAGAGCAGATTTGAAACCCTCTTTTTGTGGAATTTGCAAGTGGACATTTCAAGCACTTTGGGGCCATCGGTAGAAAAGGAAATATCTTCGTACAAAAACTAGAGAGAATCATTCTCAGGATCCTCTTTGTGATGTGTGCGTTCCACTCACAGAGTGTAACCTTTCTTTTCATAGAACCGTTTGCAAACACTCTGTTTGTAAAGTCTGCAAGTAGATATTTGGACCTCTTTGAGGATTTCGTTGGAAACGGGACTTCTTCATCTAATGCTAGACAGAAGAATTCTCAGTAACTTCTTTGGGTTGCGTGTGTTCAACTCACAGAGTTGAACCTTCCTTTTGACAGAGCAGATTGGAAACCCTCTTTTTGTGGAATTTGCAAGTGGACATTTCAAGCGCTTTGGGTCCAACAGTAGAAAAGGAAATATCTTCGTATAAAAACTAGAGAGAATCATTCTGAGAAACCACTTTGTGATGTGTGCGTTCCACTCACAGAGTTTAACCTTTCTTTTCATAGAACAGTTTGGAAACACTCTGTTTGTTAAGTCTGCAAGTGGATATTTGGACCTCTTTGAGGATTTCGTTGGAAACGGGTTTTCTTCATCTAATGCTACACAGAAGAATTCTCAGTAACTTCTTTGGGTTGCGTGTGTTCAACTCACAGAGTTGAGCCTTCCTTTAGACAGAGCCGATTTGAAACCCTCTTTTTGTGGAATTTCCAAGTGGACATTTCAAGCGCTTTGGGTCCAACGGTAGAAAAGGAAATATCTTCGTATAAAAACTAGAGAGAATCATTCTAAGAAACCGCTTTGTGATGTGTGCGTTCCACTCACGGAGGGTAACCTTTCTTTTCATAGAACAGTTTGGAAACACTCTGTTTGTAAAGTCTGCAAGTGAATAATTGGACCTCTTTGAGGATTTCGTTGGAAACGGGATTTCTTCATCTAATGCTAGACAGAAGAATTCTCAGTAACTTCTTTGGGTTGCGTGTGTTCAACTCACAGAGTTGAACCTTCCTTTTGACAGAGCAGATTTGAAACCCTCCTTTTGTGGAATTTGCAAGTGGACATTTCAAGCGCTTTGGCACCCACGGTACAAAAGGAAATATCTTCGTATAAAAACTAGAGAGAATCATTCTCAGAAACCACTTTGTGATGTGTGCGTTCCACTCACAGTGTTTAACCTTTCTTTTCATAGAACAGTTTGTAAACACTCTGTTTGTAAAGTCTGCAAGTGGATATTTGGACCTCTTTGAGGATTTCGTTGGAAACGGGATTTCATCATCTAATGCTAGACAGAAGAATTCTCAGTAACTTCTTTGGTTTGCGTGTGTCCAACTCACAGAGTTGAACTTTCCTTTAGACAGAGCAGATTTGAAACCCTCTTTTTGTGGAATTTGCAAGTGGACATTTCAAGCGCTTTGTGGCCCACAGTAGAAAAGGAAATATCTTCGTATAAAAACTAGAGAGAATCATTCTCAGAAACCACTTTGGGATGTGTGCGTTCCACTCACAGAGTTTAACTTTTCCTTTCATAGAACAGTTTGGAAACACTCTGTTTGTAAAGTCTGCAAGTGGATATTTGGACTTCTTTGAGGATTTCGTTGGAAACGGGATTTCCTCATCTAATGCTAGACAGAAGAATTCTCAGTAACTTCTCTGGGTTGTGTGTGTTCAACTCACAGAGTTGAACCTTCCTTTAGACAGAGCAGATTGGAAACCCTCTTTTTGTGCAATTTGCAAGTGGGCATTTGAAGCGCTTTGGCGCCCACGGTAGAAAGGAAATATCTTCGTATAAAAACTAGAGAGAATCATTCTCAGAAACCACTTTGTGATGTGTGCGTTCCAATCACAGAGTTTAACCTTTCTTTTCATAGAACAGTTTGGAAACACTCTGTTTGTAAAGTCTGCAAGTGGATACTTGGACCTCTTTGAGGATTTCGTTGGAAACGGGATTTCTTCATCTAATGCTAGACAGAAGAATTCTCAGTAACTTCTTTTGGTTGCGTGTGTTCAACTCACAGAGTTGAACCTTCCTTTTGACAGAGCAGATTGGAAACCCTCTTTTTGTGGAATTTGCAAGTGGACATTTCAAGCGCTTTGGGGCCAACGGTAGAAAAGGAAATATCTTCGTATAAAAACTAGAGAGAATCATTCTCAGAAACCGCTTTGTGATGTGTGCGTTCCTCTCACAGAGTTTAACCTTTCTTTTCATAGAACAGTTTGGAAACACTCTGTTTGTAAAGTCTGCAAGTGGATATTTGGACCTCTCTGAGGATTTCGTTGGAAACGGGATTTCTTCATCTAATGCTAGACAGAAGAATTCTCAGTAACTACTTTGGGTTGCGTGTGTTCAACTCACAGAGTTGAACCTTCCTTTAGACAGAGCAGATTTGAAACCCTCTTTTTGTGGAATTTGCAAGTGGACATTTCAAGCGCTTTGGTGCCCACGGTACAAAAGGAAATATCTCCGTATAAAAACTAGAGAGAATCATTCCCAGAAACCGCTTTGTGATGTGTGCGTTCCACTCACAGAGTTTAGCCTTTCTTTTCATAGAACAGTTTGGAAACACTCTGTTTGTAAAGTCTGCAAGTGGATATTTGGACCTCTTTGAGGATTTCGTTGGAAACGGGATTTTTTCATCTAATGCTAGACAGAAGAATTCTCAGTAACTTCTTTGGGTTGCATGTGTTCAACTCACAGAGTTGAACCTTCCTTTAGACAGAGGAGATTGGAAACCCTCTTTTTGTGGAATTTGCAAGTGGACATTTCAAGCGCTTTGGGGCCAACGGTAGAAAAGGAAATATCTTCGTATAAAAACTAGAGAGAATCATTCTCAGAAACCACTTTGTGATGTGTGCGTTCCACTCACAGAGTTTAACCTTTCTTTTCATAGAACAGTTTGGAAACAGTATGTTTGTAAAGTCTGCAAGTGGATATTTGGACCTCTTTGAGGATTTCGTTGGAAACGGGATTTCTTCATCTAATGCTAGACAGAAGAATTCTCAGTAACTTCTTTGGGTTGCGTGTGTTCAACTCACAGAGTTGAGCCTTCGTTTAGACAGAGCAGATTTGAAACCCTCTTTTTGTGGAATTTGCAAGTGGACATTTCAAGCGCTTTGGGGCCCACGGTACAAAAGGAAATATCTTCGTAGAAAAACTAGAGAGAATCATTCTCAGAAACCGCTTTGTGATGTGTGTGTTCCACTCACAGAGTGTAACCTTTCTTTTCAAAGAACAGTTTGGAAACACTCTGTTTGTAAAGTCTGCAAGTGGATATTTGGACCTCTTTGAGGATTTCGTTGGAAACGGGATTTCTTCATCTAATGCTAGACAGAAGAATTCTCAGTACCTTCTTTGGGTTGCGTGTGTTCAACTCACAGAGTTGAACCTTCCTTTAGACAGAGCAGATTTGAAACCCTCTTTTTGTGGAATTTGCAAGTGGACATTTCAAGCGCATTGGCGCCCACGGTAGAAAAGGAAATATCTTCGTATAAAAACTAGAGAGAATCATTCTCAGAAACCACTTTGTGATGGGTGCGTTCCACTCACAGAGTTTAACCTTTCTTTTCATAGAACAGTTTGGAAACAGTCTGTTTGTAAAGTCTGCAAGTGGATATTTGGACCTCTTTGAGGATTTCGTTGGAAACGGGATTTCTTCATCTAATGCTAGACAGAAGAATTCTCAGTAACTTCTTCGGGTTGCGTGTGTTCAACTCACAGAGTTGAGCCTTCCTTTAGACAGAGCAGATTTGAAACCCTCTTTTTGTGGAATTTGCAAGTGGACATTTCAAGCGCTTTGGGGCCAACGGTAGAAAAGGAAGTATCTTCGTAGAGAAACTACAGAGAATCATTCTCAGAAACCGCTTTGTGATGTGTGCGTTCCACTCACAGAGTTTAACCTTTCTTTTCATAGAACAGTTTGGAAACACTCTGTTTGTAAAGTCTGCAAGTGGATATTTGGACCAGAGGATTTCGTTGGAAACGGGATTTCTTCATCTAATGCTAGACAGAAGAATCCTCAGTAACTTCTTTGGGTTGCGTGTGTTCAACTCACAGAGTTGAACCTTCCTTTAGACAGAGCAGATTTGAAACCCTCTTTTTGTGGAATTTGCAAGTGGACATTTCAAGGGCATTGGCGCCCACAGTAGAAAAGGAAATATCTTCGTATAAAAACTAGAGAGAATCATTCTCAGAAACCACTTTGTGATGTGTGCGTTCCACTCACAGAGTTTAACCTTTCTTTTCATAGAACAGTTTGGAAACACTCTGTTTGTAAAGTCTGCAAGTGGATATTTGGACCTCTTTGAGGATTTCGTTGGAAACGGGATTTCTTCATATAACGCTAGACAGAAAAATTCTCAGTAACTTCTTTGGGTTGCGTGTGTTCAACTCACAGAGTTGAACCTTCCTTTTGACAGAGCAGATTAGAAACCCTCTTTTTGTGGAATTTGCAAGTCGACATTTCAAGCGCTTTGGGTCCAACGGTAGAAAAGGAAATATCTTCGTATACAAACTAGAGAGAATCATTCTCAGAAACCGCTTTGTGATGTGTGCGTTCCTCTCACAGAGTTTAACCTTTCTTTTCATAGAACAGTTTGGAAACACTCTGTTTGTAAGGTCTGCAAGTGGATATTTGGACCTCTTTGAGGATTTCGTTGGAAACGGGATTTCTGCATATAACGCTAGACAGAAAAATTCTCAGTAACTTCTTTGGGTTGCGTGTGTTCAACTCACAGAGTTGAACCTTCCTTTTCACAGAGCAGATTAGAAACCCTCTTTTTGTGGAATTTGCAAGTGGACATTTCAAGCGCTTTGGGGCCAACGGTAGAAAAGGAAATATCTTCGTATAAAAACTAGAGAGAATCATTCTCAGAAACCGCTTTGTGATGTGTGCGTTCCTCTCACAGAGTTTAACCTTTCTTTTCATAGAACAGTTTGGAAACACTCTGTTTGTAAAGTCTGCAAGTGGATATTTGGACCTCTTTGAGGATTTCGTTGGAAACGGGATTTCTGCATATAACGCTAGACAGAAGAATTCTCAGTAACTACTTTGGGTTGCGTGTGTTCAACTCACAGAGTTGAACCTTCCTTTTCACAGAGCAGATTAGAAACCCTCTTTTTGTGGAATTTGCAAGTGGACATTTCAAGCGCTTTGGGGCCAACGGTAGAAAAGGAAATATCTTCGTATAAAAACTAGAGAGAATCATTCTCAGAAACCGCTTTGTGATGTGTGCGTTCCTCTCACAGAGTTTAACCTTTCTTTTCATAGAACAGTTTGGAAACACTCTGTTTGTAAAGTCTGCAAGTGGATATTTGGACCTCTTTGAGGATTTCGTTGGAAACGGGATTTCTTCATCTAATGCTAGACAGAAGAATTCTCAGTAACTACTTTGGGTTGCGTGTGTTCAACTCACAGAGTTGAACCTTCCTTTAGACAGAGCAGATTTGAAACCCTCTTTTTGTGGAATTTGCAAGTGGACATTTCAAGCGCTTTGGTGCCCACGGTACAAAAGGAAATATCTCCGTATAAAAACTAGAGAGAATCATTCCCAGAAACCGCTTTGTGATGTGTGCGTTCCACTCACAGAGTTTAGCCTTTCTTTTCATAGAACAGTTTGGAAACACTCTGTTTGTAAAGTCTGCAAGTGGATATTTGGACCTCTTTGAGGATTTCGTTGGAAACGGGATTTTTTCATCTAATGCTAGACAGAAGAATTCTCAGTAACTTCTTTGGGTTGCGTGTGTTCAACTCACAGAGTTGAACCTTCCTTTAGACAGAGGAGATTGGAAACCCTCTTTTTGTGGAATTTGCAAGTGGACATTTCAAGCGCTTTGGGGCCAACGGTAGAAAAGGAAATATCTTCGTATAAAAACTAGAGAGAATCATTCCCAGAAACCGCTTTGTGATGTGTGCGTTCCACTCACAGAGTTTAGCCTTTCTTTTCATAGAACAGTTTGGAAACACTCTGTTTGTAAAGTCTGCAAGTGGATATTTGGACCTCTTTGAGGATTTCGTTGGAAACGGGATTTTTTCATCTAATGCTAGACAGAAGAATTCTCAGTAACTTCTTTGGGTTGCATGTGTTCAACTCACAGAGTTGAACCTTCCTTTAGACAGAGGAGATTGGAAACCCTCTTTTTGTGGAATTTGCAAGTGGACATTTCAAGCGCTTTGGGGCCAACGGTAGAAAAGGAAATATCTTCGTATAAAAACTAGAGAGAATCATTCTCAGAAACCACTTTGTGATGTGTGCGTTCCACTCACAGAGTTTAACCTTTCTTTTCATAGAACAGTTTGGAAACAGTCTGTTTGTAAAGTCTGCAAGTGGATATTTGGACCTCTTTGAGGATTTCGTTGGAAACGGGATTTCTTCATCTAATGCTAGACAGAAGAATTCTCAGTAACTTCTTTGGGTTGCGTGTGTTCAACTCACAGAGTTGAGCCTTCGTTTAGACAGAGCAGATTTGAAACCCTCTTTTTGTGGAATTTGCAAGTGGACATTTCAAGCGCTTTGGGGCCCACGGTACAAAAGGAAATATCTTCGTAGAAAAACTAGAGAGAATCATTCTCAGAAACCGCTTTGTGATGTGTGTGTTCCACTCACAGAGTGTAACCTTTCTTTTCAAAGAACAGTTTGGAAACACTCTGTTTGTAAAGTCTGCAAGTGGATATTTGGACCTCTTTGAGGATTTCGTTGGAAACGGGATTTCTTCATCTAATGCTAGACAGAAGAATTCTCAGTAACTTCTTTGGGTTGCGTGTGTTCAACTCACAGAGTTGAACCTTCCTTTAGACAGAGCAGATTTGAAACCCTCTTTTTGTGGAATTTGCAAGTGGACATTTCAAGCGCATTGGCGCCCACGGTAGAAAAGGAAATATCTTCGTATAAAAACTAGAGAGAATCATTCTCAGAAACCACTTTGTGATGGGTGCGTTCCACTCACAGAGTTTAACCTTTCTTTTCATAGAACAGTTTGGAAACAGTCTGTTTGTAAAGTCTGCAAGTGGATATTTGGACCTCTTTGAGGATTTCGTTGGAAACGGGATTTCTTCATCTAATGCTAGACAGAAGAATTCTCAGTAACTTCTTCGGGTTGCGTGTGTTCAACTCACAGAGTTGAGCCTTCCTTTAGACAGAGCAGATTTGAAACCCTCTTTTTGTGGAATTTGCAAGTGGACATTTCAAGCGCTTTGGGGCCAACGGTAGAAAAGGAAATATCTTCGTAGAGAAACTACAGAGAATCATTCTCAGAAACCGCTTTGTGATGTGTGCGTTCCACTCACAGAGTTTAACCTTTCTTTTCATAGAACAGTTTGGAAACACTCTGTTTGTAAAGTCTGCAAGTGGATATTTGGACCAGAGGATTTCGTTGGAAACGGGATTTCTTCATCTAATGCTAGACAGAAGAATCCTCAGTAACTTCTTTGGGTTGCGTGTGTTCAACTCACAGAGTTGAACCTTCCTTTAGACAGAGCAGATTTGAAACCCTCTTTTTGTGGAATTTGCAAGTGGACATTTCAAGGGCATTGGCGCCCACAGTAGAAAAGGAAATATCTTCGTATAAAAACTAGAGAGAATCATTCTCAGAAACCACTTTGTGATGTGTGCGTTCCACTCACAGAGTTTAACCTTTCTTTTCATAGAACAGTTTGGAAACACTCTGTTTGTAAAGTCTGCAAGTGGATATTTGGACCTCTTTGAGGATTTCGTTGGAAACGGGATTTCTTCATATAACGCTAGACAGAAAAATTCTCAGTAACTTCTTTGGGTTGCGTGTGTTCAACTCACAGAGTTGAACCTTCCTTTTGACAGAGCAGATTAGAAACCCTCTTTTTGTGGAATTTGCAAGTCGACATTTCAAGCGCTTTGGGGCCAACGGTAGAAAAGGAAATATCTTCGTATACAAACTAGAGAGAATCATTCTCAGAAACCGCTTTGTGATGTGTGCGTTCCTCTCACAGAGTTTAACCTTTCTTTTCATAGAACAGTTTGGAAACACTCTGTTTGTAAGGTCTGCAAGTGGATATTTGGACCTCTTTGAGGATTTCGTTGGAAACGGGATTTCTGCATATAACGCTAGACAGAAAAATTCTCAGTAACTTCTTTGGGTTGCGTGTGTTCAACTCACAGAGTTGAACCTTCCTTTTCACAGAGCAGATTAGAAACCCTCTTTTTGTGGAATTTGCAAGTGGACATTTCAAGCGCTTTGGGGCCAACGGTAGAAAAGGAAATATCTTCGTATAAAAACTAGAGAGAATCATTCTCAGAAACCGCTTTGTGATGTGTGCGTTCCTCTCACAGAGTTTAACCTTTCTTTTCATAGAACAGTTTGGAAACACTCTGTTTGTAAAGTCTGCAAGTGGATATTTGGACCTCTTTGAGGATTTCGTTGGAAACGGGATTTCTTCATCTAATGCTAGACAGAAGAATTCTCAGTAACTACTTTGGGTTGCGTGTGTTCAACTCACAGAGTTGAACCTTCCTTTAGACAGAGCAGATTTGAAACCCTCTTTTTGTGGAATTTGCAAGTGGACATTTCAAGCGCTTTGGTGCCCACGGTACAAAAGGAAATATCTCCGTATAAAAACTAGAGAGAATCATTCCCAGAAACCGCTTTGTGATGTGTGCGTTCCACTCACAGAGTTTAGCCTTTCTTTTCATAGAACAGTTTGGAAACACTCTGTTTGTAAAGTCTGCAAGTGGATATTTGGACCTCTTTGAG
Source organism: Gorilla gorilla gorilla (assembly GCF_029281585.2). Taxonomy (NCBI): domain Eukaryota; kingdom Metazoa; phylum Chordata; class Mammalia; order Primates; family Hominidae; genus Gorilla; species Gorilla gorilla. The sequence continues at coordinate 77,103,300 of NC_073231.2, read as the reverse complement.
GATTTCGTTGGAAACGGGATTTTTTCATCTAATGCTAGACAGAAGAATTCTCAGTAACTTCTTTGGGTTGCGTGTGTTCAACTCACAGAGTTGAACCTTCCTTTAGACAGAGGAGATTGGAAACCCTCTTTTTGTGGAATTTGCAAGTGGACATTTCAAGCGCTTTGGGGCCAACGGTAGAAAAGGAAATATCTTCGTATAAAAACTAGAGAGAATCATTCTCAGAAACCACTTTGTGATGTGTGCGTTCCACACACAGAGTTTAACCTTTCTTTTCATAGAACAGTTTGGAAACAGTCTGTTTGTAAAGTCTGCAAGTGGATATTTGGACCTCTTTGAGGATTTCGTTGGAAACGGGATTTCTTCATCTAATGCTAGACAGAAGAATTCTCAGTAACTTCTTCGGGTTGCGTGTGTTCAACTCACAGAGTTGAGCCTTCCTTTAGACAGAGCAGATTTGAAACCCTCTTTTTGTGGAATTTGCAAGTGGACATTTCAAGCGCTTTGGGGCCAACGGTAGAAAAGGAAATATCTTCGTAGAGAAACTACAGAGAATCATTCTCAGAAACCGCTTTGTGATGTGTGCGTTCCACTCACAGAGTTTAACCTTTCTTTTCATAGAACAGTTTGGAAACACTCTGTTTGTAAAGTCTGCAAGTGGATATTTGGACCAGAGGATTTCGTTGGAAACGGGATTTCTTCATCTGATGCTAGACAGAAGAATCCTCAGTAACTTCTTTGGGTTGCGTGTGTTCAGCTCACAGAGTTGAACCTTCCTTTAGACAGAGCAGATTTGAAACCCTCTTTTTGTGGAATTTGCAAGTGGACATTTCAAGGGCATTGGCGCCCACAGTAGAAAAGGAAATATCTTCGTATAAAAACTAGAGAGAATCATTCTCAGAAACCACTTTGTGATGTGTGCGTTCCACTCACAGAGTTTAACCTTTCTTTTCATAGAACAGTTTGGAAACACTCTGTTGGTAAAGTCTGCAAGTGGATATTTGGACCTCTTTGAGGATTTCGTTGGAAACGGGATTTCTGCATATAACGCTAGACAGAAAAATTCTCAGTAACTTCTTTGGGTTGCGTGTGTTCAACTCACAGAGTTGAACCTTCCTTTTGACAGAGCAGATTAGAAACCCTCTTTTTGTGGAATTTGCAAGTCGACATTTCAAGCGCTTTGGGGCCAACGGTAGAAAAGGAAATATCTTCGTATACAAACTAGAGAGAATCATTCTCAGAAACCGCTTTGTGATGTGTGCGTTCCTCTCACAGAGTTTAACCTTTCTTTTCATAGAACAGTTTGGAAACACTCTGTTTGTAAGGTCTGCAAGTGGATATTTGGACCTCTTTGAGGATTTCGTTGGAAACGGGATTTCTGCATATAACGCTAGACAGAAAAATTCTCAGTAACTTCTTTGGGTTGCGTGTGTTCAACTCACAGAGTTGAACCTTCCTTTTCACAGAGCAGATTAGAAACCCTCTTTTTGTGGAATTTGCAAGTGGACATTTCAAGCGCTTTGGGGCCAACGGTAGAAAAGGAAATATCTTCGTATAAAAACTAGAGAGAATCATTCTCAGAAACCGCTTTGTGATGTGTGCGTTCCTCTCACAGAGTTTAACCTTTCTTTTCATAGAACAGTTTGGAAACACTCTGTTTGTAAAGTCTGCAAGTGGATATTTGGACCTCTCTGAGGATTTCGTTGGAAACGGGATTTCTTCATCTAATGCTAGACAGAAGAATTCTCAGTAACTTCTTCGGGTTGCGTGTGTTCAACTCACAGAGTTGAGCCTTCCTTTAGACAGAGCAGATTTGAAACCCTCTTTTTGTGGAATTTGCAAGTGGACATTTCAAGCGCTTTGGGGCCAACGGTAGAAAAGGAAATATCTTCGTAGAGAAACTACAGAGAATCATTCTCAGAAACCGCTTTGTGATGTGTGCGTTCCACTCACAGAGTTTAACCTTTCTTTTCATAGAACAGTTTGGAAACACTCTGTTTGTAAAGTCTGCAAGTGGATATTTGGACCAGAGGATTTCGTTGGAAACGGGATTTCTTCATCTAATGCTAGACAGAAGAATCCTCAGTAACTTCTTTGGGCTGCGTGTGTTCAACTCACAGAGTTGAACCTTCCTTTAGACAGAGCAGATTTGAAACCCTCTTTTTGTGGAATTTGCAAGTGGACATTTCAAGGGCATTGGCGCCCACAGTAGAAAAGGAAATATCTTCGTATAAAAACTAGAGAGAATCATTCTCAGAAACCACTTTGTGATGTGTCCGTTCCACTCACAGAGTTTAACCTTTCTTTTCATAGAACAGTTTGGAAACACTCTGTTGGTAAAGTCTGCAAGTGGATATTTGGACCTCTTTGAGGATTTCGTTGGAAACGAGATTTCTGCATATAACGCTAGACAGAAAAATTCTCAGTAACTTCTTTGGGTTGCGTGTGTTCAACTCACAGAGTTGAACCTTCCTTTTGACAGAGCAGATTAGAAACCCTCTTTTTGTGGAATTTGCAAGTCGACATTTCAAGCGCTTTGGGGCCAACGGTAGAAAAGGAAATATCTTCGTATACAAACTAGAGAGAATCATTCTCAGAAACCGCTTTGTGATGTGTGCGTTCCTCTCACAGAGTTTAACCTTTCTTTTCATAGAACAGTTTGGAAACACTCTGTTTGTAAGGTCTGCAAGTGGATATTTGGACCTCTTTGAGGATTTCGTTGGAAACGGGATTTCTGCATATAACGCTAGACAGAAAAATTCTCAGTAACTTCTTTGGGTTGCGTGTGTTCAACTCACAGAGTTGAACCTTCCTTTTCACAGAGCAGATTAGAAACCCTCTTTTTGTGGAATTTGCAAGTGGACATTTCAAGCGCTTTGGGGCCAACGGTAGAAAAGGAAATATCTTCGTATAAAAACTAGAGAGAATCATTCTCAGAAACCGCTTTGTGATGTGTGCGTTCCTCTCACAGAGTTTAACCTTTCTTTTCATAGAACAGTTTGGAAACACTCTGTTTGTAAAGTCTGCAAGTGGATATTTGGACCTCTTTGAGGATTTCGTTGGAAACGGGATTTCTTCATCTAATGCTAGACAGAAGAATTCTCAGTAACTTCTCTGGGCTGCGTGAGTTCAACTCACAGAGTTGAGCCTTCCTTTAGACAGAGCAGATTTGAAACCCTCTTTTTGTGGAATTTGCAAGTGGACATTTCCAGCGCTTTGGGGCCAACGGTAGAAAAGGAAATATCTTCGTATAAAAACTAGAGAGAATCATTCTCAGAAACTGCTTTGTGATGTGTGCGTTCCACTCACAGAGTGTAACCTTTCTTTTCATAGAACAGTTTGGAAACACTCTGTTTGTAAAGTCTGCAAGTGGATATTTGGACCTCTTTGAGGATTTCGTTGGAAACGGGATTTCTTCATCTAATGCTAGACAGAAGAATTCTCAGTAACTTCTTTGGGTTGCGTGTGTTCAACTCACAGAGTTGAACCTTCCTTTAGACAGAGCAGATTTGAAACCCTCTTTTTGTGGAATTTGCAAGTGGACATTTCAAGCGCATTGGCGCCCACGGTAGAAAAGGAAATATCTTCGTATAAAAACTAGAGAGAGTCATTCTCAGAAACCGCTTTGTGATGTGTGCGTTCCACTCACAGAGTTTAACCTTTCTTTTCATAGAACAGTTTGGAAACACTCTGTTTGTAAAGTCTGCAAGTGGATATTTGGACCAGAGGATTTCGTTGGAAACGGGATTTCTTCATCTGATGCTAGACAGAAGAATCCTCAGTAACTTCTTTGGGTTGCGTGTGTTCAGCTCACAGAGTTGAACCTTCCTTTAGACAGAGCAGATTTGAAACCCTCTTTTTGTGGAATTTGCAAGTGGACATTTCAAGGGCATTGGCGCCCACAGTAGAAAAGGAAATATCTTCGTATAAAAACTAGAGAGAATCATTCTCAGAAACCACTTTGTGATGTGTGCGTTCCACTCACAGAGTTTAACCTTTCTTTTCATAGAACAGTTTGGAAACACTCTGTTGGTAAAGTCTGCAAGTGGATATTTGGACCTCTTTGAGGATTTCGTTGGAAACGGGATTTCTGCATATAACGCTAGACAGAAAAATTCTCAGTAACTTCTTTGGGTTGCGTGTGTTCAACTCACAGAGTTGAACCTTCCTTTTGACAGAGCAGATTAGAAACCCTCTTTTTGTGGAATTTGCAAGTCGACATTTCAAGCGCTTTGGGGCCAACGGTAGAAAAGGAAATATCTTCGTATACAAACTAGAGAGAATCATTCTCAGAAACCGCTTTGTGATGTGTGCGTTCCTCTCACAGAGTTTAACCTTTCTTTTCATAGAACAGTTTGGAAACACTCTGTTTGTAAGGTCTGCAAGTGGATATTTGGACCTCTTTGAGGATTTCGTTGGAAACGGGATTTCTGCATATAACGCTAGACAGAAAAATTCTCAGTAACTTCTTTGGGTTGCGTGTGTTCAACTCACAGAGTTGAACCTTCCTTTTCACAGAGCAGATTAGAAACCCTCTTTTTGTGGAATTTGCAAGTCGACATTTCAAGCGCTTTGGGGCCAACGGTAGAAAAGGAAATATCTTCGTATACAAACTAGAGAGAATCATTCTCAGAAACCGCTTTGTGATGTGTGCGTTCCTCTCACAGAGTTTAACCTTTCTTTTCATAGAACAGTTTGGAAACACTCTGTTTGTAAAGTCTGCAAGTGGATATTTGGACCTCTCTGAGGATTTCGTTGGAAACGGGATTTCTTCATCTAATGCTAGACAGAAGAATTCTCAGTAACTACTTTGGGTTGCGTGTGTTCAACTCACAGAGTTGAACCTTCCTTTAGACAGAGCAGATTTGAAACCCTCTTTTTGTGGAATTTGCAAGTGGACATTTCAAGCGCATTGGCGCCCACGGTAGAAAAGGAAATATCTTCGTATAAAAACTAGAGAGAATCATTCTCAGAAACCACTTTGTGATGGGTGCGTTCCACTCACAGAGTTTAACCTTTCTTTTCATAGAACAGTTTGGAAACAGTCTGTTTGTAAAGTCTGCAAGTGGATATTTGGACCTCTTTGAGGATTTCGTTGGAAACGGGATTTCTTCATCTAATGCTAGACAGAAGAATTCTCAGTAACTTCTTCGGGTTGCGTGTGTTCAACTCACAGAGTTGAGCCTTCCTTTAGACAGAGCAGATTTGAAACCCTCTTTTTGTGGAATTTGCAAGTGGACATTTCAAGCGCTTTGGGGCCAACGGTAGAAAAGGAAATATCTTCGTAGAGAAACTACAGAGAATCATTCTCAGAAACCGCTTTGTGATGTGTGCGTTCCACTCACAGAGTTTAACCTTTCTTTTCATAGAACAGTTTGGAAACACTCTGTTTGTAAAGTCTGCAAGTGGATATTTGGACCAGAGGATTTCGTTGGAAACGGGATTTCTTCATCTAATGCTAGACAGAAGAATCCTCAGTAACTTCTTTGGGTTGCGTGTGTTCAACTCACAGAGTTGAACCTTCCTTTAGACAGAGCAGATTTGAAACCCTCTTTTTGTGGAATTTGCAAGTGGACATTTCAAGGGCATTGGCGCCCACAGTAGAAAAGGAAATATCTTCGTATAAAAACTAGAGAGAATCATTCTCAGAAACCACTTTGTGATGTGTCCGTTCCACTCACAGAGTTTAACCTTTCTTTTCATAGAACAGTTTGGAAACACTCTGTTGGTAAAGTCTGCAAGTGGATATTTGGACCTCTTTGAGGATTTCGTTGGAAACGAGATTTCTGCATATAACGCTAGACAGAAAAATTCTCAGTAACTTCTTTGGGTTACGTGTGTTCAACTCACAGAGTTGAACCTTCCTTTTGACAGAGCAGATTAGAAACCCTCTTTTTGTGGAATTTGCAAGTCGACATTTCAAGCGCTTTGGGGCCAACGGTAGAAAAGGAAATATCTTCGTATACAAACTAGAGAGAATCATTCTCAGAAACCGCTTTGTGATGTGTGCGTTCCTCTCACAGAGTTTAACCTTTCTTTTCATAGAACAGTTTGGAAACACTCTGTTTGTAAGGTCTGCAAGTGGATATTTGGACCTCTTTGAGGATTTCGTTGGAAACGGGATTTCTGCATATAACGCTAGACAGAAAAATTCTCAGTAACTTCTTTGGGTTGCGTGTGTTCAACTCACAGAGTTGAACCTTCCTTTTCACAGAGCAGATTAGAAACCCTCTTTTTGTGGAATTTGCAAGTGGACATTTCAAGCGCTTTGGGGCCAACGGTAGAAAAGGAAATATCTTCGTATAAAAACTAGAGAGAATCATTCTCAGAAACCGCTTTGTGATGTGTGCGTTCCTCTCACAGAGTTTAACCTTTCTTTTCATAGAACAGTTTGGAAACACTCTGTTTGTAAAGTCTGCAAGTGGATATTTGGACCTCTTTGAGGATTTCGTTGGAAACGGGATTTCTTCATCTAATGCTAGACAGAAGAATTCTCAGTAACTTCTCTGGGCTGCGTGAGTTCAACTCACAGAGTTGAGCCTTCCTTTAGACAGAGCAGATTTGAAACCCTCTTTTTGTGGAATTTGCAAGTGGACATTTCCAGCGCTTTGGGGCCAACGGTAGAAAAGGAAATATCTTCGTATAAAAACTAGAGAGAATCATTCTCAGAAACTGCTTTGTGATGTGTGCGTTCCACTCACAGAGTGTAACCTTTCTTTTCATAGAACAGTTTGGAAACACTCTGTTTGTAAAGTCTGCAAGTGGATATTTGGACCTCTTTGAGGATTTCGTTGGAAACGGGATTTCTTCATCTAATGCTAGACAGAAGAATTCTCAGTAACTTCTTTGGGTTGCGTGTGTTCAACTCACAGAGTTGAACCTTCCTTTAGACAGAGCAGATTTGAAACCCTCTTTTTGTGGAATTTGCAAGTGGACATTTCAAGCGCATTGGCGCCCACGGTAGAAAAGGAAATATCTTCGTATAAAAACTAGAGAGAGTCATTCTCAGAAACCGCTTTGTGATGTGTGCGTTCCACTCACAGAGTTTAACCTTTCTTTTCATAGAACAGTTTGGAAACACTCTGTTTGTAAAGTCTGCAAGTGGATATTTGGACCAGAGGATTTCGTTGGAAACGGGATTTCTTCATCTGATGCTAGACAGAAGAATCCTCAGTAACTTCTTTGGGTTGCGTGTGTTCAGCTCACAGAGTTGAACCTTCCTTTAGACAGAGCAGATTTGAAACCCTCTTTTTGTGGAATTTGCAAGTGGACATTTCAAGGGCATTGGCGCCCACAGTAGAAAAGGAAATATCTTCGTATAAAAACTAGAGAGAATCATTCTCAGAAACCACTTTGTGATGTGTGCGTTCCACTCACAGAGTTTAACCTTTCTTTTCATAGAACAGTTTGGAAACACTCTGTTGGTAAAGTCTGCAAGTGGATATTTGGACCTCTTTGAGGATTTCGTTGGAAACGGGATTTCTGCATATAACGCTAGACAGAAAAATTCTCAGTAACTTCTTTGGGTTGCGTGTGTTCAACTCACAGAGTTGAACCTTCCTTTTGACAGAGCAGATTAGAAACCCTCTTTTTGTGGAATTTGCAAGTCGACATTTCAAGCGCTTTGGGGCCAACGGTAGAAAAGGAAATATCTTCGTATACAAACTAGAGAGAATCATTCTCAGAAACCGCTTTGTGATGTGTGCGTTCCTCTCACAGAGTTTAACCTTTCTTTTCATAGAACAGTTTGGAAACACTCTGTTTGTAAGGTCTGCAAGTGGATATTTGGACCTCTTTGAGGATTTCGTTGGAAACGGGATTTCTGCATATAACGCTAGACAGAAAAATTCTCAGTAACTTCTTTGGGTTGCGTGTGTTCAACTCACAGAGTTGAACCTTCCTTTTCACAGAGCAGATTAGAAACCCTCTTTTTGTGGAATTTGCAAGTGGACATTTCAAGCGCTTTGGGGCCAACGGTAGAAAAGGAAATATCTTCGTATAAAAACTAGAGAGAATCATTCTCAGAAACCGCTTTGTGATGTGTGCGTTCCTCTCACAGAGTTTAACCTTTCTTTTCATAGAACAGTTTGGAAACACTCTGTTTGTAAAGTCTGCAAGTGGATATTTGGACCTCTCTGAGGATTTCGTTGGAAACGGGATTTCTTCATCTAATGCTAGACAGAAGAATTCTCAGTAACTACTTTGGGTTGCGTGTGTTCAACTCACAGAGTTGAACCTTCCTTTAGACAGAGCAGATTTGAAACCCTCTTTTTGTGGAATTTGCAAGTGGACATTTCAAGCGCATTGGCGCCCACGGTAGAAAAGGAAATATCTTCGTATAAAAACTAGAGAGAATCATTCTCAGAAACCACTTTGTGATGGGTGCGTTCCACTCACAGAGTTTAACCTTTCTTTTCATAGAACAGTTTGGAAACAGTCTGTTTGTAAAGTCTGCAAGTGGATATTTGGACCTCTTTGAGGATTTCGTTGGAAACGGGATTTCTTCATCTAATGCTAGACAGAAGAATCCTCAGTAACTTCTTTGGGTTGCGTGTGTTCAACTCACAGAGTTGAACCTTCCCTTAGACAGAGCAGATTTGAAACCCTCTTTTTGTGGAATTTGCAAGTGGACATTTCAAGGGCATTGGCGCCCACAGTAGAAAAGGAAATATCTTCGTATAAAAACTAGAGAGAATCATTCTCAGAAACCACTTTGTGATGTGTGCGTTCCACTCACAGAGTTTAACCTTTCTTTTCATAGAACAGTTTGGAAACACTCTGTTGGTAAAGTCTGCAAGTGGATATTTGGACCTCTTTGAGGATTTCGTTGGAAACGAGATTTCTGCATATAACGCTAGACAGAAAAATTCTCAGTAACTTCTTTGGGTTGCGTGTGTTCAACTCACAGAGTTGAACCTTCCTTTTGACAGAGCAGATTAGAAACCCTCTTTTTGTGGAATTTGCAAGTCGACATTTCAAGCGCTTTGGGGCCAACGGTAGAAAAGGAAATATCTTCGTATACAAACTAGAGAGAATCATTCTCAGAAACCGCTTTGTGATGTGTGCGTTCCTCTCACAGAGTTTAACCTTTCTTTTCATAGAACAGTTTGGAAACACTCTGTTTGTAAGGTCTGCAAGTGGATATTTGGACCTCTTTGAGGATTTCGTTGGAAACGGGATTTTTTCATCTAATGCTAGACAGAAGCATTCTCAGTAACTTCTTTGGGTTGCGTGTGTTCAACTCACAGAGTTGAACCTTCCTTTAGACAGAGGAGATTGGAAACCCTCTTTTTGTGGAATTTGCAAGTGGACATTTCAAGCGCTTTGGGGCCAACGGTAGAAAAGGAAATATCTTCGTATAAAAACTAGAGAGAATCATTCTCAGAAACCACTTTGTGATGTGTGTGTTCCACTCACAGAGTTTAACCTTTCTTTTCATAGAACAGTTTGGAAACAGTCTGTTTGTAAAGTCTGCAAGTGGATATTTGGACCTCTTTGAGGATTTCGTTGGAAACGGGATTTCTTCATCTAATGCTAGACAGAAGAATTCTCAGTAACTTCTTTGGGTTGCGTGTGTTCAACTCACAGAGTTGAGCCTTCCTTTAGACAGAGCAGATTTGAAACCCTCTTTTTGTGGAATTTGCAAGTGGACATTTCAAGCGCTTTTGGGCCCACGGTACAAAAGGAAATATCTTCGTATAAAAACTAGAGAGAATCATTCTCAGAAACCGCTTTGTGATGTCTGTGTTCCACTCACAGAGTGTAACCTTTCTTTTCAAAGAACAGTTTGGAAACACTCTGTTTGTAAAGTCTGCAAGTGGATATTTGGACCTCTTTGAGGATTTCGTTGGAAACGGGATTTCTTCATCTAATGCTAGACAGAAGAATTCTCAGTAACTTCTTTGGGTTGCGTGTGTTCAACTCACAGAGTTGAACCTTCCTTTAGACAGAGCAGATTTGAAACCCTCTTTTTGTGGAATTTGCAAGTGGACATTTCAAGCGCATTGGCGCCCACGGTAGAAAAGGAAATATCTTCGTATAAAAACTAGAGAGAATCATTCTCAGAAACCACTTTGTGATGGGTGCGTTCCACTCACAGAGTTTAACCTTTCTTTTCATAGAACAGTTTGGAAACAGTCTGTTTGTAAAGTCTGCAAGTGGATATTTGGACCTCTTTGAGGATTTCGTTGGAAACGGGATTTCTTCATCTAATGCTAGACAGAAGAATTCTCAGTAACTTCTTCGGGTTGCGTGTGTTCAACTCACAGAGTTGAGCCTTCCTTTAGACAGAGCAGATTTGAAACCCTCTTTTTGTGGAATTTGCAAGTGGACATTTCAAGCGCTTTGGGGCCAACGGTAGAAAAGGAAATATCTCCGTAGAGAAACTACAGAGAATCATTCTCAGAAACCGCTTTGTGATGTGTGCGTTCCACTCACAGAGTTTAACCTTTCTTTTCATAGAACAGTTTGGAAACACTCTGTTTGTAAAGTCTGCAAGTGGATATTTGGACCAGAGGATTTCGTTGGAAACGGGATTTCTTCATCTAATGCTAGACAGAAGAATCCTCAGTAACTTCTTTGGGTTGCGTGTGTTCAACTCACAGAGTTGAACCTTCCTTTAGACAGAGCAGATTTGAAACCCTCTTTTTGTGGAATTTGCAAGTGGACATTTCAAGGGCATTGGCGCCCACAGTAGAAAAGGAAATATCTTCGTATAAAAACTAGAGAGAATCATTCTCAGAAACCACTTTGTGATGTGTGCGTTCCACTCACAGAGTTTAACCTTTCTTTTCATAGAACAGTTTGGAAACACTCTGTTGGTAAAGTCTGCAAGTGGATATTTGGACCTCTTTGAGGATTTCGTTGGAAACGGGATTTCTGCATATAACGCTAGACAGAAAAATTCTCAGTAACTTCTTTGGGTTGCGTGTGTTCAACTCACAGAGTTGAACCTTCCTTTTGACAGAGCAGATTTGAAACCCTCTTTTTGTGGAATTTGCAAGTCGACATTTCAAGCGCTTTGGGGCCAACGGTAGAAAAGGAAATATCTTCGTATACAAACTAGAGAGAATCATTCTCAGAAACCGCTTTGTGATGTGTGCGTTCCTCTCACAGAGTTTAACCTTTCTTTTCATAGAACAGTTTGGAAACACTCTGTTTGTAAGGTCTGCAAGTGGATATTTGGACCTCTTTGAGGATTTCGTTGGAAACGGGATTTCTGCATATAACGCTAGACAGAAAAATTCTCAGTAACTTCTTTGGGTTGCGTGTGTTCAACTCACAGAGTTGAACCTTCCTTTTCACAGAGCAGATTAGAAACCCTCTTTTTGTGGAATTTGCAAGTGGACATTTCAAGCGCTTTGGGGCCAACGGTAGAAAAGGAAATATCTTCGTATAAAAACTAGAGAGAATCATTCTCAGAAACCGCTTTGTGATGTGTGCGTTCCTCTCACAGAGTTTAACCTTTCTTTTCATAGAACAGTTTGGAAACACTCTGTTTGTAAAGTCTGCAAGTGGATATTTGGACCTCTTTGAGGATTTCGTTGGAAACGGGATTTCTTCATCTAATGCTAGACAGAAGAATTCTCAGTAACTTCTCTGGGCTGCGTGTGTTCAACTCACAGAGTTGAGCCTTCCTTTAGACAGAGCAGATTTGAAACCCTCTTTTTGTGGAATTTGCAAGTGGACATTTCAAGCGCATTGGCGCCCACGGTAGAAAAGGAAATATCTTCGTATAAAAACTAGAGAGAATCATTCTCAGAAACCACTTTGTGATGGGTGCGTTCCACTCACAGAGTTTAACCTTTCTTTTCATAGAACAGTTTGGAAACAGTCTGTTTGTAAAGTCTGCAAGTGGATATTTGGACCTCTTTGAGGATTTCGTTGGAAACGGGATTTCTTCATCTAATGCTAGACAGAAGAATTCTCAGTAACTTCTTCGGGTTGCGTGTGTTCAACTCACAGAGTTGAGCCTTCCTTTAGACAGAGCAGATTTGAAACCCTCTTTTTGTGGAATTTGCAAGTGGACATTTCAAGCGCTTTGGGGCCAACGGTAGAAAAGGAAATATCTTCGTAGAGAAACTACAGAGAATCATTCTCAGAAACCGCTTTGTGATGTGTGCGTTCCACTCACAGAGTTTAACCTTTCTTTTCATAGAACAGTTTGGAAACACTCTGTTTGTAAAGTCTGCAAGTGGATATTTGGACCAGAGGATTTCGTTGGAAACGGGATTTCTTCATCTGATGCTAGACAGAAGAATCCTCAGTAACTTCTTTGGGTTGCGTGTGTTCAACTCACAGAGTTGAACCTTCCTTTAGACAGAGCAGATTTGAAACCCTCTTTTTGTGGAATTTGCAAGTGGACATTTCAAGGGCATTGGCGCCCACAGTAGAAAAGGAAATATCTTCGTATAAAAACTAGAGAGAATCATTCTCAGAAACCACTTTGTGATGTGTGCGTTCCACTCACAGAGTTTAACCTTTCTTTTCATAGAACAGTTTGGAAACACTCTGTTGGTAAAGTCTGCAAGTGGATATTTGGACCTCTTTGAGGATTTCGTTGGAAACGGGATTTCTGCATATAACGCTAGACAGAAAAATTCTCAGTAACTTCTTTGGGTTGCGTGTGTTCAACTCACAGAGTTGAACCTTCCTTTTGACAGAGCAGATTAGAAACCCTCTTTTTGTGGAATTTGCAAGTCGACATTTCAAGCGCTTTGGGGCCAACGGTAGAAAAGGAAATATCTTCGTATACAAACTAGAGAGAATCATTCTCAGAAACCGCTTTGTGATGTGTGCGTTCCTCTCACAGAGTTTAACCTTTCTTTTCATAGAACAGTTTGGAAACACTCTGTTTGTAAGGTCTGCAAGTGGATATTTGGACCTCTTTGAGGATTTCGTTGGAAACGGGATTTCTGCATATAACGCTAGACAGAAAAATTCTCAGTAACTTCTTTGGGTTGCGTGTGTTCAACTCACAGAGTTGAACCTTCCTTTTCACAGAGCAGATTAGAAACCCTCTTTTTGTGGAATTTGCAAGTGGACATTTCAAGCGCTTTGGGGCCAACGGTAGAAAAGGAAATATCTTCGTATAAAAACTAGAGAGAATCATTCTCAGAAACCGCTTTGTGATGTGTGCGTTCCTCTCACAGAGTTTAACCTTTCTTTTCATAGAACAGTTTGGAAACACTCTGTTTGTAAAGTCTGCAAGTGGATATTTGGACCTCTTTGAGGATTTCGTTGGAAACGGGATTTCTTCATCTAATGCTAGACAGAAGAATTCTCAGTAACTTCTTTGGGTTGCGTGTGTTCAACTCACAGAGTTGAGCCTTCCTTTAGACAGAGCAGATTTGAAACCCTCTTTTTGTGGAATTTGCAAGTGGACATTTCAAGCGCTTTGGGGCCCACGGTACAAAAGGAAATATCTTCGTATAAAAACTAGAGAGAATCATTCTCAGAAACCACTTTGTGATGGGTGCGTTCCACTCACAGAGTTTAACCTTTCTTTTCATAGAACAGTTTGGAAACAGTCTGTTTGTAAAGTCTGCAAGTGGATATTTGGACCTCTTTGAGGATTTCGTTGGAAACGGGATTTCTTCATCTAATGCTAGACAGAAGAATTCTCAGTAACTTCTTTGGGTTGCGTGTGTTCAACTCACAGAGTTGAGCCTTCCTTTAGACAGAGCAGATTTGAAACCCTCTTTTTGTGGAATTTGCAAGTGGACATTTCAAGCGCTTTGGGGCCCACGGTAGAAAAGGAAATATCTTCGTATAAAAACTAGAGAGAATCATTCTCAGAAACCACTTTGTGATGGGTGCGTTCCACTCACAGAGTTTAACCTTTCTTTTCATAGAACAGTTTGGAAACAGTCTGTTTGTAAAGTCTGCAAGTGGATATTTGGACCTCTTTGAGGATTTCGTTGGAAACGGGATTTCTTCATCTAATGCTAGACAGAAGAATTCTCAGTAACTTCTTCGGGTTGCGTGTGTTCAACTCACAGAGTTGAGCCTTCCTTTAGACAGAGCAGATTTGAAACCCTCTTTTTGTGGAATTTGCAAGTGGACATTTCAAGCGCTTTGGGGCCAACGGTAGAAAAGGAAATATCTTCGTAGAGAAACTAGAGAGAATCATTCTCAGAAACCGCTTTGTGATGTGTGCGTTCCACTCACAGAGTTTAACCTTTCTTTTCGTAGAACAGTTTGGAAACACTCTGTTTGTAAAGTCTGCAAGTGGATATTTGGACCAGAGGATTTCGTTGGAAACGGGATTTCTTCATCTAATGCTAGACAGAAGAATTCTCAGTAACTTCTTTGGGTTGCGTGTGTTCAACTCACAGAGTTGAACCTTCCTTTAGACAGAGCAGATTGGAAACCCTCTTTTTGTGGAATTTGCAAGTGGACCTTTCAAGCGCTTTGGCGCCCACGGTAGAAAAGGAAATATCTTCGTATAAAAACTAGAGAGAATCATTCTAAGGAACCTCTTTGTGATGTGTGTGTTCCACTCACAGAGTGTAACCTTTCTTTTCATAGAACAGTTTGGAAACACTCTGTTTGTAAAGTCTGCAAGTGGATATATGGAACTCTTTGAGGATTTCGTTAGAAACGGGATTTCGGCATATAACGCTTGACAGAAAAATTCTCAGTAACTTCTTTGGGTTGCGTATGTTCAACTCACAGAGTTGAACCTTCCTTTTGACAGAGCAGATTAGAAACCCTCTTTTTGTGGAATTTGCAAGTCGACATTTCAAGCGCTTTGGGGCCAACGGTAGAAAAGGAAATATCTTCGTATAAAAACTAGAGAGAATCATTCTCAGAAACCGCTTTGTGATGTGTGCGTTCCTCTCACAGAGTTTAACCTTTCTTTTCATAGAACAGTTTGGAAACAGTCTGTTTGTAAAGTCTGCAAGTGGATATTTGGACCTCTTTGAGGATTTCGTTGGAAACGGGATTTCTTCATCTAATGCTAGACAGAAGAATTCTCAGTAACTTCTTTGGGTTGCGTGTGTTCAACTCACAGAGTTGAGCCTTCCTTTAGACAGAGCAGATTTGAAACCCTCTTTTTGTGGAATTTGCAAGTGGACATTTCAAGCGCTTTGGGGCCAACGGTAGAAAAGGAAATATCTCCGTAGAGAAACTACAGAGAATCATTCTCAGAAACCGCTTTGTGATGTGTGCGTTCCACTCACAGAGTTTAACCTTTCTTTTCATAGAACAGTTTGGAAACACTCTGTTTGTAAAGTCTGCAAGTGGATATTTGGACCAGAGGATTTCGTTGGAAACGGGATTTCTTCATCTAATGCTAGACAGAAGAATCCTCAGTAACTTCTTTGGGTTGCGTGTGTTCAACTC
Organism: Gorilla gorilla gorilla; assembly: GCF_029281585.2. Classification (NCBI taxonomy): domain Eukaryota; kingdom Metazoa; phylum Chordata; class Mammalia; order Primates; family Hominidae; genus Gorilla; species Gorilla gorilla. The sequence goes on along the minus strand of NC_073231.2, from coordinate 77,087,952 downwards.
ACAGAGTTGAACCTTCCTTTAGACAGAGCAGATTTGAAACCCTCTTTTTGTGGAATTTGCAAGTGGACATTTCAAGGGCATTGGCGCCCACAGTAGAAAAGGAAATATCTTCGTATAAAAACTAGAGAGAATCATTCTCAGAAACCACTTTGTGATGTGTGCGTTCCACTCACAGAGTTTAACCTTTCTTTTCATAGAACAGTTTGGAAACACTCTGTTGGTAAAGTCTGCAAGTGGATATTTGGACCTCTTTGAGGATTTCGTTGGAAACGGGATTTCTGCATATAACGCTAGACAGAAAAATTCTCAGTAACTTCTTTGGGTTGCGTGTGTTCAACTCACAGAGTTGAACCTTCCTTTTGACAGAGCAGATTAGAAACCCTCTTTTTGTGGAATTTGCAAGTCGACATTTCAAGCGCTTTGGGGCCAACGGTAGAAAAGGAAATATCTTCGTATACAAACTAGAGAGAATCATTCTCAGAAACCGCTTTGTGATGTGTGCGTTCCTCTCACAGAGTTTAACCTTTCTTTTCATAGAACAGTTTGGAAACACTCTGTTTGTAAGGTCTGCAAGTGGATATTTGGACCTCTTTGAGGATTTCGTTGGAAACGGGATTTCTGCATATAACGCTAGACAGAAAAATTCTCAGTAACTTCTTTGGGTTGCGTGTGTTCAACTCACAGAGTTGAACCTTCGTTTTCACAGAGCAGATTAGAAACCCTCTTTTTGTGGAATTTGCAAGTGGACATTTCAAGCGCTTTGGGGCCAACGGTAGAAAAGGAAATATCTTCGTATAAAAACTAGAGAGAATCATTCTCAGAAACCGCTTTGTGATGTGTGCGTTCCTCTCACAGAGTTTAACCTTTCTTTTCATAGAACAGTTTGGAAACACTCTGTTTGTAAAGTCTGCAAGTGGATATTTGGACCTCTTTGAGGATTTCGTTGGAAACGGGATTTCTTCATCTAATGCTAGACAGAAGAATTCTCAGTAACTTCTCTGGGCTGCGTGTGTTCAACTCACAGAGTTGAGCCTTCCTTTAGACAGAGCAGATTTGAAACCCTCTTTTTGTGGAATTTGCAAGTGGACATTTCAAGCGCATTGGCGCCCACGGTAGAAAAGGAAATATCTTCGTATAAAAACTAGAGAGAATCATTCTCAGAAACCACTTTGTGATGGGTGCGTTCCACTCACAGAGTTTAACCTTTCTTTTCATAGAACAGTTTGGAAACACTCTGTTTGTAAGGTCTGCAAGTGGATATTTGGACCTCTTTGAGGATTTCGTTGGAAACGGGATTTCTGCATATAACGCTAGACAGAAAAATTCTCAGTAACTTCTTTGGGTTGCGTGTGTTCAAGTCACAGAGTTGAACCTTCCTTTTGACAGAGCAGATTAGAAACCCTCTTTTTGTGGAATTTGCAAGTCGACATTTCAAGCGCTTTGGGGCCAACGGTAGAAAAGGAAATATCTTCGTATAAAAACTAGAGAGAATCATTCTCAGAAACCGCTTTGTGATGTGTGCGTTCCTCTCACAGAGTTTAACCTTTCTTTTCATAGAACAGTTTGGAAACACTCTGTTTGTAAAGTCTGCAAGTGGATATTTGGACCTCTTTGAGGACTTCGTTGGAAACGGGATTTCTTCATCTAATGCTAGACAGAAGAATTCTCAGTAAATTCTCTGTGTTGCGTGTGTTCAACTCACAGAATTGAGCCTTCCTTTAGACAGAGCAGATTTGAAACCCTCTTTTTGTGGAATTTGCAAGTGGACATTTCCAGCGCTTTGGGGCCCACGGTAGAAAAGGAAATATCTTCGTATAAAAACTAGAGAGAATCATTCTCAGAAACCGCTTTGTGATGTGTGCGTTCCACTCACAGAGTGAAACCTTTCTTTTCATAGAACAGTTTGGAAACACTCTGTTTGTAAAGTCTGCAAGTGGATATTTGGACCTCTTTGAGGATTTCGTTGGAAACGGGATTTCTTCATCTAATGCTAGACAGAAGAATTCTCAGTAACTTCTTTGGGTTGCATGTGTTCAACTCACAGAGTTGAACCTTCCTTTAGACAGAGCAGATTGGAAACCTTCTTTTTGTGGAATTTGCAAGTGGACCATTCATGCGCTTTGGCGCCCACGGTAGAAAAGGAAATATCTTCGTATAAAAACTAGAGAGAATCATTCTCAGGAACCTCTTTGTGATGTGTGCGTTCCAATCACAGAGTGTAACCTTTCTTTTCATAGAACAGTTTGGAAACAATCTGTTTGTAAAGTCTGCAAGTGGATATTTGGACCTCTTTGAGGATTTCGTTGGAAACGGGATTTCTGCATATAACGCTAGACAGAAAAATTCTCAGTAACTTCTTTGGGTTGTGTGTGTTCAACTCACAGAGTTGAACCTTCCTTTTGACAGAGCAGATTAGAAACCCTCTTTTTGTGGAATTTGCAAGTCGACATTTGAAGCGCTTTGGGGCCAACGGTAGAAAAGGAAATATCTTCGTATAAAAACTAGAGAGAATCATTCTCAGAAACCGCTTTGTGATGTGTGCGTTCCTCTCACAGAGTTTAACCTTTCTTTTCATAGAACAGTTTGGAAACACTCTGTTTGTAGAGTCTGCAAGTGGATATTTGGACCTCGTTGAGGATTTCGTTGGAAATGGGATTTCTTCATCTAATGCTAGACAGAAGAATTCTCAGTAACTACTTTGGGTTGCGTGTGTTCAACTCACAGAGTTGAACCTTCCTTTAGACAGAGCAGATTTGAAACCCTCTTTTTGTGGAATTTGCAAGTGGACATTTCAAGGGCATTGGCGCCCACAGTAGAAAAGGAAATATCTTCGTATAAAAATTAGAGAGAATCATTCTCAGAAACCACTTTGTGATGTGTGCGTTCCACTCACAGAGTTTAACCTTTCTTTTCATAGAACAGTTTGGAAACACTCTGTTGGTAAAGTCTGCAAGTGGATATTTGGACCTCTTTGAGGATTTCGTTGGAAACGGGATTTCTTCATCTAATGCTAGACAGAAGAATTCTCAGTAACTTCTTTGGCTTGCGTGTGTTCAACTCACAGAGTTGAACCTTCCTTTAGACAGAGCAGATTGGAAACCCTCTTTTTGTGTAATTTGCAAGTGGACCTTTCAACCGCTTTGGCGCCAACGGTAAAAAAGGAAATATCTTCGTATAAAAACTAGAGAGAATCATTCTCAGGAACCTCTTTGTGATGTGTGCGTTCCACTCACAGAGTGTAACCTTTCTTTTCATAGAACAGTTTGGAAACACTCTGTTTGTAAAGTCTGCAAGTGGATATTTGGACCTCTTTGAGGATTTCGTTGGAAACGGGATTTCTTCATCTAATGCTAGACAGAAGAATTCTCAGTAACTTCTTTGGGTTGCGTGTGTTCAACTCACAGAGTTGAACCTTCCTTTAGACAGAGCAGATTTGAAACCCTCTTTTTGTGGAATTTGCAAGTGGACATTTCAAGCGCTTTGGTGCCCACGGTACAAAAGGAAATATCTTCGTATAAAAACTAGAGAGAATCATTCCCAGAAACCACTTTGTGATGTGTGCGTTCCACTCACAGAGTTTAGCCTTTCTTTTCATAGAACAGTTTGGGAACACTCTGTTTGTAAAGTCTGCAAGTGGATATTTGGACCTCTTTGAGGATTTCGTTGGAAACGGGATTTTTTCATCTAATGCTAGAGAGAAGAATTCTCAGTAACTTCTTTGGGTTGCGTGTGTTCAACTCACAGAGTAAAACCTTCGTTTAGACAGAGCAGATTGGAAACCCTCTTTTTGTGGAATTTGCAAGTGGACCTTTCAAGCGCTTTGGCGCCCACGGTAGAAAAGGAAATATCTTCGTATAAAAACTAGAGAGAATCATTCTCAGGAACCTCTTTGTGATGCGTGCGTTCCACTCACAGAGTGTAACCTTTCTTTTCATAGAACAGTTTGGAAACACTCTGTTTGTAAAGTCTGCAAGTGGATATTTGGACCTCTTTGAGGATTTCGTTGGAAACGGGATTTCTGCATATAACGCTAGACAGAAAAATTCTCAGTAACTTCTTTGGGTTGCGTGTGTTCAAGTCACAGAGTTGAACCTTCCTTTTGACAGAGCAGATTAGAAACCCTCTTTTTGTGGAATTTGCAAGTCGACATTTCAAGCGCTTTGGGGCCAACGGTAGAAAAGGAAATATCTTCGTATAAAAACTAGAGAGAATCATTCTCAGAAACCGCTTTGTGATGTGTGCGTTCCTCTCACAGAGTTTAACCTTTCTTTTCATAGAACAGTTTGGAAACAGTCTGTTTGTAAAGTCTGCAAGTGGATATTTGGACCTCTTTGAGGATTTCGTTGGAAACGGGATTTCTTCATCTAATGCTAGACAGAAGAATTCTCAGTAACTTCTCTGGGTTGCGTGTGTTCAACTCACAGAATTGAGCCTTCCTTTAGACAGAGCAGATTTGAAACCCTCTTTTTGTGGAATTTGCAAGTGGACATTTCAAGCGCTTTGGTGCCCACGGTACAAAAGGAAATATCTTCATATAAAAACTAGAGAGAATCATTCTCAGAAACCGCTTTGTGATGTGTGCGTTCCACTCACAGAGTGTAACCTTTCTTTTCAAAGAACAGTTTGGAAACACTCTGTTTGTAAAGTCTGCAAGTGGATATTTGGACCTCTTTGAGGATTTCGTTGGAAACGGGATTTCTTCATCTAATGCTAGACAGAAGAATTCTCAGTAACTTCTTTGGGTTGCGTGTGTTCAACTCACAGAGATGAGCCTTCCTTTAGACAGAGCAGATTTGAAACCCTCTTTTTGTGGAATTTGCAAGTGGACATTTCAAGCGCTTTGGGGCCAACGGTAGAAAAGGAAATATCTTCGTAGAGAAACTAGAGAGAATCATTCTCAGAAACCGCTTTGTGATGTGTGCGTTCCACTCACAGAGTTTAACCTTTCTTTTCATAGAACAGTTTGGAAACACTCTGTTTGTAAAGTCTGCAAGTGGATATTTGGACCTCGTTGAGGATTTCGTTGGAAACGGGATTTCTTCATCTAATGCTAGACAGAAGAATTCTCAGTAACTACTTTGGGTTGCGTGTGTTCAACTCACAGAGTTGAACCTTCCTTTAGACAGAGCAGATTTGAAACCCTCTTTTTGTGGAAATTGCAAGTGGACATTTCAAGCGATTTGGTGCCCACGGTACAAAAGGAAATATCTCCGTATAAAAACTAGAGAGAATCATTCCCAGAAACCGCTTTGTGATGTGTGCGTTCCACTCACAGAGTTTAGCCTTTCTTTTCATAGAACAGTTTGGAAACACTCTGTTTGTAAAGTCTGCAAGTGGATATTTGGACCTCTTTGAGGATTTCGTTGGAAACGGGATTTTTTCATCTAATGCTAGACAGAAGAATTCTCAGTAACTTCTTTGGGTTGCGTGTGTTCAACTCACAGAGTTGAACCTTCCTTTAGACAGAGGAGATTGGAAACCCTCTTTTTGTGGAATCTGCATGTGGACATTTCAAGCGCTTTGGGGCCAACGGTAGAAAAGGAAATATCTTCGTAGAGAAACTAGAGAGAATCATTCTCAGAAACCGCTTTGTGATGTGTGCGTTCCACTCACAGAGTTTAACCTTTCTTTTCGTAGAACAGTTTGGAAACACTCTGTTTGTAAAGTCTGCAAGTGGATATTTGGACCAGAGGATTTCGTTGGAAACGGGATTTCTTCATCTAATGCTAGACAGAAGAATTCTCAGTAACTTCTTTGGTTGCGTGTGTTCAACTCACAGAGTTGAACCTTCCTTTAGACAGAGCAGATTGGAAACCCTCTTTTTGTGGAATTTGCAAGTGGACCTTTCAAGCGCTTTGGCGCCCACGGTAGAAAAGGAAATATCTTCGTATAAAAACTAGAGAGAATCATTCTCAGGAACCTCTTTGTGATGTGTGCGTTCCACTCACAGAGTGTAACCTTTCTTTTCATAGAACAGTTTGGAAACACTCTGTTTGTAAAGTCTGCAAGTGGATATATGGAACTCTTTGAGGATTTCGTTAGAAACGGGATTTCTGCATATAACGCTTGACAGAAAAATTCTCAGTAACTTCTTTGGGTTGCGTATGTTCAACTCACAGAGTTGAACCTTCCTTTTGACAGAGCAGATTAGAAACCCTCTTTTTGTGGAATTTGCAAGTCGACATTTCAAGCGCTTTGGGGCCAACGGTAGAAAAGGAAATATCTTCGTAGAAAAACTAGAGAGAATCATTCTCAGAAACCGCTTTGTGATGTGTGCGTTCCTCTCACAGAGTTTAACCTTTCATTTCATAGAACAGTTTGGAAACACTCTGTTTGTAAAGTCTGCAAGTGGATATTTGGACCTCTTTGAGGATTTCGTTGGAAACGGGATTTCTTCATCTAATGCTAGACAGAAGAATTCTCAGTAACTTCTTTGGGTTGCGTGTGTTCAACTCACAGAGTTGAACCTTCCTTTAGACAGAGCAGATTTGAAACCCTCTTTTTGTGGAATTTGCAAGTGGACATTTCAAGCGCATTGGCGCCCACGGTAGAAAAGGAAATATCTTCGTATAAAAACTAGAGAGAGTCATTCTCAGAAACCACTTTGTGATGTGTGCGTTCCACTCACAGAGTTTAACCTTTCTTTTCATAGAACAGTTTGGAAACACTCTGTTTGTAAAGTCTGCAAGTGGATATTTGGACCTCTTTGAGGATTTCGTTGGAAACGGGATTTCTTCATCTAATGCTAGACAGAAGAATTCTCAGTAACTTCTTTGGGTTGCGTGTGTTCAACTCACAGAGTTGAACCTTCCTTTAGACAGAGCAGATTGGAAACCCTCTTTTTGTGGAATCTGCAAGTGGACCTTTCAAGCGCTTTCGCGCCCACGGTAGAAAAGGAAATATCTTCGTATAAAAACTAGAGAGAATCATTCTCAGGAACCTCTTTGTGATGTGTGCGTTCCACTCACAGAGTGTAACCTTTCTTTTCATAGAACAGTTTGGAAACACTCTGTTTGTAAAGTCTGCAAGTGGATATTTGGACCTCTTTGAGGATTTCGTTGGAAACGGGATTTCTGCATATAACGCTAGACAGAAAAATTCTCAGTAACTTCTTTGGGTTGCGTGTGTTCAACTCACAGAGTTGAACCTTCCTTTTTACAGAGCAGATTAGAAACCATCTTTTTGTGGAATTTGCAAGTCGACATTTCAAGCGCTTTGGGGCCAACGGTAGAAAAGGAAATATCTTCGTATAAAAACTAGAGAGAATCATTCTCAGAAACCGCTTTGTGATGTGTGCGTTCCTCTCACAGAGTTTAACCTTTCTTTTCATAGAACAGTTTGGAAACACTCTGTTTGTAAAGTCTGCAAGTGGATATTTGGACCTCTTTGAGTATTTCGTTGGAAACGGGATTTCTGCATATAACGCTAGACAGAAAAATTCTCAGTAACTTCTTTGGGTTGCGTGTGTTCAACTCACAGAGTGGAACCTTCCTTTTGACAGAGCAGATTAGAAACCCTCTTTTTGTGGAATTTGCAAGTCGACATTTCAAGCGCTTTGGGGCCAACGGTAGAAAAGGAAATATCTTCGTATAAAAACTACAGAGAATCATTCTCAGAAACCGCTTTGTGATGTGTGCGTTCCTCTCACAGAGTTTAACCTTTCTTTTCATAGAACAGTTCGGAAACACTCTGTTTGTAAAGTCTGCAAGTGGATATTTGGACCTCTTTGAGGATTTCGTTGGAAACGGGATTTCTTCATCTAATGCTAGACAGAAGAATTCTCAGTAACTTCTTTTGGTTGCGTGTGTTCAACTCACAGAGTTGAACCTTCCTTTTGACAGAGCAGATTGGAAACCCTCTTTTTGTGGAATTTGCAAGTGGACATTTCAAGTGCTTTGGGGCCAACAGTAGAAAAGGAAATATCTTCGTATAAAAACTAGAGAGAATCATTCTCAGAAACCACTTTGTGATGTGTGCGTTCCACTCACAGAGTTTAACCTTTCTTTTCATAGAACAGTTTGGAAACACTCTGTTTGTAAAGTCTGCAAGTGGATATTTGGACCTCTCTGAGGATTTCGTTGGAAACGGGATTTCTTCATCTAATGCTAGACAGAAGAATTCTCAGTAACTACTTTGGGTTGCGTGTGTTCAACTCACAGAGTTGAACCTTCCTTTAGACAGAGCAGATTTGAAACCCTCTTTTTGTGGAATTTGCAAGTGGACATTTCAAGCGCTTTGGTGCCCACGGTACAAAAGGAAATATCTCCGTATAAAAACTAGAGAGAATCATTCCCAGAAACCGCTTTGTGATGTGTGCGTTCCACTCACAGAGTTTAGCCTTTCTTTTCATAGAACAGTTTGGAAACACTCTGTTTGTAAAGTCTGCAAGTGGATATTTGGACCTCTTTGAGGATTTCGTTGGAAACGGGATTTTTTCATCTAATGCTAGACAGAAGAATTCTCAGTAACTTCTTTGGGTTGCATGTGTTCAACTCACAGAGTTGAACCTTCCTTTAGACAGAGGAGATTGGAAACCCTCTTTTTGTGGAATTTGCAAGTGGACATTTCAAGCGCTTTGGGGCCAACGGTAGAAAAGGAAATATCTTCGTATAAAAACTAGAGAGAATCATTCTCAGAAACCACTTTGTGATGTGTGCGTTCCACTCACAGAGTTTAACCTTTCTTTTCATAGAACAGTTTGGAAACAGTCTGTTTGTAAAGTCTGCAAGTGGATATTTGGACCTCTTTGAGGATTTCGTTGGAAACGGGATTTCTTCATCTAATGCTAGACAGAAGAATTCTCAGTAACTTCTTTGGGTTGCGTGTGTTCAACTCACAGAGTTGAGCCTTCGTTTAGACAGAGCAGATTTGAAACCCTCTTTTTGTGGAATTTGCAAGTGGACATTTCAAGCGCTTTGGGGCCCACGGTACAAAAGGAAATATCTTCGTAGAAAAACTAGAGAGAATCATTCTCAGAAACCGCTTTGTGATGTGTGTGTTCCACTCACAGAGTGTAACCTTTCTTTTCAAAGAACAGTTTGGAAACACTCTGTTTGTAAAGTCTGCAAGTGGATATTTGGACCTCTTTGAGGATTTCGTTGGAAACGGGATTTCTTCATCTAATGCTAGACAGAAGAATTCTCAGTAACTTCTTTGGGTTGCGTGTGTTCAACTCACAGAGTTGAACCTTCCTTTAGACAGAGCAGATTTGAAACCCTCTTTTTGTGGAATTTGCAAGTGGACATTTCAAGCGCATTGGCGCCCACGGTAGAAAAGGAAATATCTTCGTATAAAAACTAGAGAGAATCATTCTCAGAAACCACTTTGTGATGGGTGCGTTCCACTCACAGAGTTTAACCTTTCTTTTCATAGAACAGTTTGGAAACAGTCTGTTTGTAAAGTCTGCAAGTGGATATTTGGACCTCTTTGAGGATTTCGTTGGAAACGGGATTTCTTCATCTAATGCTAGACAGAAGAATTCTCAGTAACTTCTTCGGGTTGCGTGTGTTCAACTCACAGAGTTGAGCCTTCCTTTAGACAGAGCAGATTTGAAACCCTCTTTTTGTGGAATTTGCAAGTGGACATTTCAAGCGCTTTGGGGCCAACGGTAGAAAAGGAAGTATCTTCGTAGAGAAACTACAGAGAATCATTCTCAGAAACCGCTTTGTGATGTGTGCGTTCCACTCACAGAGTTTAACCTTTCTTTTCATAGAACAGTTTGGAAACACTCTGTTTGTAAAGTCTGCAAGTGGATATTTGGACCAGAGGATTTCGTTGGAAACGGGATTTCTTCATCTAATGCTAGACAGAAGAATCCTCAGTAACTTCTTTGGGTTGCGTGTGTTCAACTCACAGAGTTGAACCTTCCTTTAGACAGAGCAGATTTGAAACCCTCTTTTTGTGGAATTTGCAAGTGGACATTTCAAGGGCATTGGCGCCCACAGTAGAAAAGGAAATATCTTCGTATAAAAACTAGAGAGAATCATTCTCAGAAACCACTTTGTGATGTGTGCGTTCCACTCACAGAGTTTAACCTTTCTTTTCATAGAACAGTTTGGAAACACTCTGTTTGTAAAGTCTGCAAGTGGATATTTGGACCTCTTTGAGGATTTCGTTGGAAACGGGATTTCTTCATATAACGCTAGACAGAAAAATTCTCAGTAACTTCTTTGGGTTGCGTGTGTTCAACTCACAGAGTTGAACCTTCCTTTTGACAGAGCAGATTAGAAACCCTCTTTTTGTGGAATTTGCAAGTCGACATTTCAAGCGCTTTGGGGCCAACGGTAGAAAAGGAAATATCTTCGTATACAAACTAGAGAGAATCATTCTCAGAAACCGCTTTGTGATGTGTGCGTTCCTCTCACAGAGTTTAACCTTTCTTTTCATAGAACAGTTTGGAAACACTCTGTTTGTAAGGTCTGCAAGTGGATATTTGGACCTCTTTGAGGATTTCGTTGGAAACGGGATTTCTGCATATAACGCTAGACAGAAAAATTCTCAGTAACTTCTTTGGGTTGCGTGTGTTCAACTCACAGAGTTGAACCTTCCTTTTCACAGAGCAGATTAGAAACCCTCTTTTTGTGGAATTTGCAAGTGGACATTTCAAGCGCTTTGGGGCCAACGGTAGAAAAGGAAATATCTTCGTATAAAAACTAGAGAGAATCATTCTCAGAAACCGCTTTGTGATGTGTGCGTTCCTCTCACAGAGTTTAACCTTTCTTTTCATAGAACAGTTTGGAAACACTCTGTTTGTAAAGTCTGCAAGTGGATATTTGGACCTCTTTGAGGATTTCGTTGGAAACGGGATTTCTGCATATAACGCTAGACAGAAAAATTCTCAGTAACTTCTTTGGGTTGCGTGTGTTCAACTCACAGAGTTGAACCTTCCTTTTCACAGAGCAGATTAGAAACCCTCTTTTTGTGGAATTTGCAAGTGGACATTTCAAGCGCTTTGGGGCCAACGGTAGAAAAGGAAATATCTTCGTATAAAAACTAGAGAGAATCATTCTCAGAAACCGCTTTGTGATGTGTGCGTTCCTCTCACAGAGTTTAACCTTTCTTTTCATAGAACAGTTTGGAAACACTCTGTTTGTAAAGTCTGCAAGTGGATATTTGGACCTCTTTGAGGATTTCGTTGGAAACGGGATTTCTTCATCTAATGCTAGACAGAAGAATTCTCAGTAACTACTTTGGGTTGCGTGTGTTCAACTCACAGAGTTGAACCTTCCTTTAGACAGAGCAGATTTGAAACCCTCTTTTTGTGGAATTTGCAAGTGGACATTTCAAGCGCTTTGGTGCCCACGGTACAAAAGGAAATATCTCCGTATAAAAACTAGAGAGAATCATTCCCAGAAACCGCTTTGTGATGTGTGCGTTCCACTCACAGAGTTTAGCCTTTCTTTTCATAGAACAGTTTGGAAACACTCTGTTTGTAAAGTCTGCAAGTGGATATTTGGACCTCTTTGAGGATTTCGTTGGAAACGGGATTTTTTCATCTAATGCTAGACAGAAGAATTCTCAGTAACTTCTTTGGGTTGCGTGTGTTCAACTCACAGAGTTGAACCTTCCTTTAGACAGAGGAGATTGGAAACCCTCTTTTTGTGGAATTTGCAAGTGGACATTTCAAGCGCTTTGGGGCCAACGGTAGAAAAGGAAATATCTTCGTATAAAAACTAGAGAGAATCATTCCCAGAAACCGCTTTGTGATGTGTGCGTTCCACTCACAGAGTTTAGCCTTTCTTTTCATAGAACAGTTTGGAAACACTCTGTTTGTAAAGTCTGCAAGTGGATATTTGGACCTCTTTGAGGATTTCGTTGGAAACGGGATTTTTTCATCTAATGCTAGACAGAAGAATTCTCAGTAACTTCTTTGGGTTGCATGTGTTCAACTCACAGAGTTGAACCTTCCTTTAGACAGAGGAGATTGGAAACCCTCTTTTTGTGGAATTTGCAAGTGGACATTTCAAGCGCTTTGGGGCCAACGGTAGAAAAGGAAATATCTTCGTATACAAACTAGAGAGAATCATTCTCAGAAACCACTTTGTGATGTGTGCGTTCCACTCACAGAGTTTAACCTTTCTTTTCATAGAACAGTTTGGAAACAGTCTGTTTGTAAAGTCTGCAAGTGGATATTTGGACCTCTTTGAGGATTTCGTTGGAAACGGGATTTCTTCATCTAATGCTAGACAGAAGAATTCTCAGTAACTTCTTTGGGTTGCGTGTGTTCAACTCACAGAGTTGAGCCTTCGTTTAGACAGAGCAGATTTGAAACCCTCTTTTTGTGGAATTTGCAAGTGGACATTTCAAGCGCTTTGGGGCCCACGGTACAAAAGGAAATATCTTCGTAGAAAAACTAGAGAGAAACATTCTCAGAAACCGCTTTGTGATGTGTGTGTTCCACTCACAGAGTGTAACCTTTCTTTTCAAAGAACAGTTTGGAAACACTCTGTTTGTAAAGTCTGCAAGTGGATATTTGGACCTCTTTGAGGATTTCGTTGGAAACGGGATTTCTTCATCTAATGCTAGACAGAAGAATTCTCAGTAACTTCTTTGGGTTGCGTGTGTTCAGCTCACAGAGTTGAACCTTCCTTTAGACAGAGCAGATTTGAAACCCTCTTTTTGTGGAATTTGCAAGTGGACATTTCAAGCGCATTGGCGCCCACGGTAGAAAAGGAAATATCTTCGTATAAAAACTAGAGAGAATCATTCTCAGAAACCACTTTGTGATGGGTGCGTTCCACTCACAGAGTTTAACCTTTCTTTTCATAGAACAGTTTGGAAACAGTCTGTTTGTAAAGTCTGCAAGTGGATATTTGGACCTCTTTGAGGATTTCGTTGGAAACGGGATTTCTTCATCTAATGCTAGACAGAAGAATTCTCAGTAACTTCTTCGGGTTGCGTGTGTTCAACTCACAGAGTTGAGCCTTCCTTTAGACAGAGCAGATTTGAAACCCTCTTTTTGTGGAATTTGCAAGTGGACATTTCAAGCGCTTTGGGGCCAACGGTAGAAAAGGAAATATCTTCGTAGAGAAACTACAGAGAATCATTCTCAGAAACCGCTTTGTGATGTGTGCGTTCCACTCACAGAGTTTAACCTTTCTTTTCATAGAACAGTTTGGAAACACTCTGTTTGGAAAGTCTGCAAGTGGATATTTGGACCAGAGGATTTCGTTGGAAACGGGATTTCTTCATCTAATGCTAGACAGAAGAATCCTCAGTAACTTCTTTGGGTTGCGTGTGTTCAACTCACAGAGTTGAACCTTCCTTTAGACAGAGCAGATTTGAAACCCTCTTTTTGTGGAATTTGCAAGTGGACATTTCAAGGGCATTGGCGCCCACAGTAGAAAAGGAAATATCTTCGTATAAAAACTAGAGAGAATCATTCTCAGAAACCACTTTGTGATGTGTGCGTTCCACTCACAGAGTTTAACCTTTCTTTTCATAGAACAGTTTGGAAACACTCTGTTTGTAAAGTCTGCAAGTGGATATTTGGACCTCTTTGAGGATTTCGTTGGAAACGGGATTTCTTCATATAACGCTAGACAGAAAAATTCTCAGTAACTTCTTTGGGTTGCGTGTGTTCAACTCACAGAGTTGAACCTTCCTTTTGACAGAGCAGATTAGAAACCCTCTTTTTGTGGAATTTGCAAGTCGACATTTCAAGCGCTTTGGGGCCAACGGTAGAAAAGGAAATATCTTCGTATACAAACTAGAGAGAATCATTCTCAGAAACCGCTTTGTGATGTGTGCGTTCCTCTCACAGAGTTTAACCTTTCTTTTCATAGAACAGTTTGGAAACACTCTGTTTGTAAGGTCTGCAAGTGGATATTTGGACCTCTTTGAGGATTTCGTTGGAAACGGGATTTCTGCATATAACGCTAGACAGAAAAATTCTCAGTAACTTCTTTGGGTTGCGTGTGTTCAACTCACAGAGTTGAACCTTCCTTTTCACAGAGCAGATTAGAAACCCTCTTTTTGTGGAATTTGCAAGTGGACATTTCAAGCGCTTTGGGGCCAACGGTAGAAAAGGAAATATCTTCGTATAAAAACTAGAGAGAATCATTCTCAGAAACCGCTTTGTGATGTGTGCGTTCCTCTCACAGAGTTTAACCTTTCTTTTCATAGAACAGTTTGGAAACACTCTGTTTGTAAAGTCTGCAAGTGGATATTTGGACCTCTTTGAGGATTTCGTTGGAAACGGGATTTCTTCATCTAATGCTAGACAGAAGAATTCTCAGTAACTACTTTGGGTTGCGTGTGTTCAACTCACAGAGTTGAACCTTCCTTTAGACAGAGCAGATTTGAAACCCTCTTTTTGTGGAATTTGCAAGTGGACATTTCAAGCGCTTTGGTGCCCACGGTACAAAAGGAAATATCTCCGTATAAAAACTAGAGAGAATCATTCCCAGAAACCGCTTTGTGATGTGTGCGTTCCACTCACAGAGTTTAGCCTTTCTTTTCATAGAACAGTTTGGAAACACTCTGTTTGTAAAGTCTGCAAGTGGATATTTGGACCTCTTTGAGGATTTCGTTGGAAACGGGATTTTTTCATCTAATGCTAGACAGAAGAATTCTCAGTAACTTCTTTGGGTTGCGTGTGTTCAACTCACAGAGTTGAACCTTCCTTTAGACAGAGGAGATTGGAAACCCTCTTTTTGTGGAATTTGCAAGTGGACATTTCAAGCGCTTTGGGGCCAACGGTAGAAAAGGAAATATCTTCGTATAAAAACTAGAGAGAATCATTCTCAGAAACCACTTTGTGATGTGTGCGTTCCACTCACAGAGTTTAACCTTTCTTTTCATAGAACAGTTTGGAAACAGTCTGTTTGTAAAGTCTGCAAGTGGATATTTGGACCTCTTTGAGGATTTCGTTGGAAACGGGATTTCTTCATCTAATGCTAGACAGAAGAATTCTCAGTAACTTCTTCGGGTTGCGTGTGTTCAACTCACAGAGTTGAGCCTTCCTTTAGACAGAGCAGATTTGAAACCCTCTTTTTGTGGAATTTGCAAGTGGACATTTCAAGCGCTTTGGGGCCAACGGTAGAAAAGGAAATATCTTCGTAGAGAAACTACAGAGAATCATTCTCAGAAACCGCTTTGTGATGTGTGCGTTCCACTCACAGAGTTTAACCTTTCTTTTCATAGAACAGTTTGGAAACACTCTGTTTGTAAAGTCTGCAAGTGGATATTTGGACCAGAGGATTTCGTTGGAAACGGGATTTCTTCATCTGATGCTAGACAGAAGAATCCTCAGTAACTTCTTTGGGTTGCGTGTGTTCAGCTCACAGAGTTGAACCTTCCTTTAGACAGAGCAGATTTGAAACCCTCTTTTTGTGGAATTTGCAAGTGGACATTTCAAGGGCATTGGCGCCCACAGTAGAAAAGGAAATATCTTCGTATAAAAACTAGAGAGAATCATTCTCAGAAACCACTTTGTGATGTGTGCGTTCCACTCACAGAGTTTAACCTTTCTTTTCATAGAACAGTTTGGAAACACTCTGTTGGTAAAGTCTGCAAGTGGATATTTGGACCTCTTTGAGGATTTCGTTGGAAACGGGATTTCTGCATATAACGCTAGACAGAAAAATTCTCAGTAACTTCTTTGGGTTGCGTGTGTTCAACTCACAGAGTTGAACCTTCCTTTTGACAGAGCAGATTAGAAACCCTCTTTTTGTGGAATTTGCAAGTCGACATTTCAAGCGCTTTGGGGCCAACGGTAGAAAAGGAAATATCTTCGTATACAAACTAGAGAGAATCATTCTCAGAAACCGCTTTGTGATGTGTGCGTTCCTCTCACAGAGTTTAACCTTTCTTTTCATAGAACAGTTTGGAAACACTCTGTTTGTAAGGTCTGCAAGTGGATATTTGGACCTCTTTGAGGATTTCGTTGGAAACGGGATTTCTGCATATAACGCTAGACAGAAAAATTCTCAGTAACTTCTTTGGGTTGCGTGTGTTCAACTCACAGAGTTGAACCTTCCTTTTCACAGAGCAGATTAGAAACCCTCTTTTTGTGGAATTTGCAAGTGGACATTTCAAGCGCTTTGGGGCCAACGGTAGAAAAGGAAATATCTTCGTATAAAAACTAGAGAGAATCATTCCCAGAAACCGCTTTGTGATGTGTGCGTTCCACTCACAGAGTTTAGCCTTTCTTTTCATAGAACAGTTTGGAAACACTCTGTTTGTAAAGTCTGCAAGTGGATATTTGGACCTCTTTGAGGATTTCGTTGGAAACGGGATTTTTTCATCTAATGCTAGACAGAAGAATTCTCAGTAACTTCTTTGGGTTGCATGTGTTCAACTCACAGAGTTGAACCTTCCTTTAGACAGAGGAGATTGGAAACCCTCTTTTTGTGGAATTTGCAAGTGGACATTTCAAGCGCTTTGGGGCCAACGGTAGAAAAGGAAATATCTTCGTATAAAAACTAGAGAGAATCATTCTCAGAAACCACTTTGTGATGTGTGCGTTCCACTCACAGAGTTTAACCTTTCTTTTCATAGAACAGTTTGGAAACAGTCTGTTTGTAAAGTCTGCAAGTGGATATTTGGACCTCTTTGAGGATTTCGTTGGAAACGGGATTTCTTCATCTAATGCTAGACAGAAGAATTCTCAGTAACTTCTTTGGGTTGCGTGTGTTCAACTCACAGAGTTGAGCCTTCGTTTAGACAGAGCAGATTTGAAACCCTCTTTTTGTGGAATTTGCAAGTGGACATTTCAAGCGCTTTGGGGCCCACGGTACAAAAGGAAATATCTTCGTAGAAAAACTAGAGAGAATCATTCTCAGAAACCGCTTTGTGATGTGTGTGTTCCACTCACAGAGTGTAACCTTTCTTTTCAAAGAACAGTTTGGAAACACTCTGTTTGTAAAGTCTGCAAGTGGATATTTGGACCTCTTTGAGGATTTCGTTGGAAACGGGATTTCTTCATCTAATGCTAGACAGAAGAATTCTCAGTAACTTCTTTGGGTTGCGTGTGTTCAACTCACAGAGTTGAACCTTCCTTTAGACAGAGCAGATTTGAAACCCTCTTTTTGTGGAATTTGCAAGTGGACATTTCAAGCGCATTGGCGCCCACGGTAGAAAAGGAAATATCTTCGTATAAAAACTAGAGAGAATCATTCTCAGAAACCACTTTGTGATGGGTGCGTTCCACTCACAGACTTTAACCTTTCTTTTCATAGAACAGTTTGGAAACAGTCTGTTTGTAAAGTCTGCAAGTGGATATTTGGACCTCTTTGAGGATTTCGTTGGAAACGGGATTTCTTCATCTAATGCTAGACAGAAGAATTCTCAGTAACTTCTTCGGGTTGCGTGTGTTCAACTCACAGAGTTGAGCCTTCCTTTAGACAGAGCAGATTTGAAACCCTCTTTTTGTGGAATTTGCAAGTGGACATTTCAAGCGCTTTGGGGCCAACGGTAGAAAAGGAAATATCTTCGTAGAGAAACTACAGAGAATCATTCTCAGAAACCGCTTTGTGATGTGTGCGTTCCACTCACAGAGTTTAACCTTTCTTTTCATAGAACAGTTTGGAAACACTCTGTTTGTAAAGTCTGCAAGTGGATATTTGGACCAGAGGATTTCGTTGGAAACGGGATTTCTTCATCTAATGCTAGACAGAAGAATCCTCAGTAACTTCTTTGGGTTGCGTGTGTTCAACTCACAGAGTTGAACCTTCCTTTAGACAGAGCAGATTTGAAACCCTCTTTTTGTGGCATTTGCAAGTGGACATTTCAAGGGCATTGGCGCCCACAGTAGAAAAGGAAATATCTTCGTATAAAAACTAGAGAGAATCATTCTCAGAAACCACTTTGTGATGTGTGCGTTCCACTCACAGAGTTTAACCTTTCTTTTCATAGAACAGTTTGGAAACACTCTGTTTGCAAAGTCTGCAAGTGGATATTTGGACCTCTTTGAGGATTTCGTTGGAAACGGGATTTCTTCCTATAACGCTAGACAGAAAAATTCTCAGTAACTTCTTTGGGTTGCGTGTGTTCAACTCACAGAGTTGAACCTTCCTTTTGACAGAGCAGATTAGAAACCCTCTTTTTGTGGAATTTGCAAGTCGACATTTCAAGCGCTTTG
Organism: Gorilla gorilla gorilla; assembly: GCF_029281585.2. Classification (NCBI taxonomy): domain Eukaryota; kingdom Metazoa; phylum Chordata; class Mammalia; order Primates; family Hominidae; genus Gorilla; species Gorilla gorilla. The sequence continues at coordinate 77,069,870 of NC_073231.2, read as the reverse complement.
GGGCCAACGGTAGAAAAGGAAATATCTTCGTATACAAACTAGAGAGAATCATTCTCAGAAACCGCTTTGTGATGTGTGCGTTCCTCTCACAGAGTTTAACCTTTCTTTTCATAGAACAGTTTGGAAACACTCTGTTTGTAAGGTCTGCAAGTGGATATTTGGACCTCTTTGAGGATTTCGTTGGAAACGGGATTTCTGCATATAACGCTAGACAGAAAAATTCTCAGTAACTTCTTTGGGTTGCGTGTGTTCAACTCACAGAGTTGAACCTTCCTTTTCACAGAGCAGATTAGAAACCCTCTTTTTGTGGAATTTGCAAGTGGACATTTCAAGCGCTTTGTGGCCAACGGTAGAAAAGGAAATATCTTCGTATAAAAACTAGAGAGAATCATTCTCAGAAACCGCTTTGTGATGTGTGCGTTCCTCTCACAGAGTTTAACCTTTCTTTTCATAGAACAGTTTGGAAACACTCTGTTTGTAAAGTCTGCAAGTGGATATTTGGACCTCTTTGAGGATTTCGTTGGAAACGGGATTTCTTCATCTAATGCTAGACAGAAGAATTCTCAGTAACTACTTTGGGTTGCGTGTGTTCAACTCACAGAGTTGAACCTTCCTTTAGACAGAGCAGATTTGAAACCCTCTTTTTGTGGAATTTGCAAGTGGACATTTCAAGCGCTTTGGTGCCCACGGTACAAAAGGAAATATCTCCGTATAAAAACTAGAGAGAATCATTCCCAGAAACCGCTTTGTGATGTGTGCGTTCCACTCACAGAGTTTAGCCTTTCTTTTCATAGAACAGTTTGGAAACACTCTGTTTGTAAAGTCTGCAAGTGGATATTTGGACCTCTTTGAGGATTTCGTTGGAAACGGGATTTTTTCATCTAATGCTAGACAGAAGAATTCTCAGTAACTTCTTTGGGTTGCGTGTGTTCAACTCACAGAGTTGAACCTTCCTTTAGACAGAGGAGACTGGAAACCCTCTTTTTGTGGAATTTGCAAGTGGACATTTCAAGCGCTTTGGGGCCAACGGTAGAAAAGGAAATATCTTCGTATAAAAACTAGAGAGAATCATTCTCAGAAACCACTTTGTGATGTGTGCGTTCCACTCACAGAGTTTAACCTTTCTTTTCATAGAACAGTTTGGAAACAGTCTGTTTGTAAAGTCTGCAAGTGGATATTTGGACCTCTTTGAGGATTTCGTTGGAAACGGGATTTCTTCATCTAATGCTAGACAGAAGAATTCTCAGTAACTTCTTCGGGTTGCGTGTGTTCAACTCACAGAGTTGAGCCTTCCTTTAGACAGAGCAGATTTGAAACCCTCTTTTTGTGGAATTTGCAAGTGGACATTTCAAGCGCTTTGGGGCCAACGGTAGAAAAGGAAATATCTTCGTAGAGAAACTACAGAGAATCATTCTCAGAAACCGCTTTGTGATGTGTGCGTTCCACTCACAGAGTTTAACCTTTCTTTTCATAGAACAGTTTGGAAACACTCTGTTTGTAAAGTCTGCAAGTGGATATTTGGACCAGAGGATTTCGTTGGAAACGGGATTTCTTCATCTGATGCTAGACAGAAGAATCCTCAGTAACTTCTTTGGGTTGCGTGTGTTCAGCTCACAGAGTTGAACCTTCCTTTAGACAGAGCAGATTTGAAACCCTCTTTTTGTGGAATTTGCAAGTGGACATTTCAAGGGCATTGGCGCCCACTGTAGAAAAGGAAATATCTTCGTATAAAAACTAGAGAGAATCATTCTCAGAAACCACTTTGTGATGTGTGCGTTCCACTCACAGAGTTTAACCTTTCTTTTCATAGAACAGTTTGGAAACACTCTGTTGGTAAAGTCTGCAAGTGGATATTTGGACCTCTTTGAGGATTTCGTTGGAAACGGGATTTCTGCATATAACGCTAGACAGAAAAATTCTCAGTAACTTCTTTGGGTTGCGTGTGTTCAACTCACAGAGTTGAACCTTCCTTTTGACAGAGCAGATTAGAAACCCTCTTTTTGTGGAATTTGCAAGTCGACATTTCAAGCGCTTTGGGGCCAACGGTAGAAAAGGAAATATCTTCGTATACAAACTAGAGAGAATCATTCTCAGAAACCGCTTTGTGATGTGTGCGTTCCTCTCACAGAGTTTAACCTTTCTTTTCATAGAACAGTTTGGAAACACTCTGTTTGTAAGGTCTGCAAGTGGATATTTGGACCTCTTTGAGGATTTCGTTGGAAACGGGATTTCTGCATATAACGCTAGACAGAAAAATTCTCAGTAACTTCTTTGGGTTGCGTGTGTTCAACTCACAGAGTTGAACCTTCCTTTTCACAGAGCAGATTAGAAACCCTCTTTTTGTGGAATTTGCAAGTGGACATTTCAAGCGCTTTGGGGCCAACGGTAGAAAAGGAAATATCTTCGTATAAAAACTAGAGAGAATCATTCTCAGAAACCGCTTTGTGATGTGTGCGTTCCTCTCACAGAGTTTAACCTTTCTTTTCATAGAACAGTTTGGAAACACTCTGTTTGTAAAGTCTGCAAGTGGATATTTGGACCTCTTTGAGGATTTCGTTGGAAACGGGATTTCTTCATCTAATGCTAGACAGAAGAATTCTCAGTAACTACTTTGGGTTGCGTGTGTTCAACTCACAGAGTTGAACCTTCCTTTAGACAGAGCAGATTAGAAACCCTCTTTTTGTGGAATTTGCAAGTGGACATTTCAAGCGCTTTGGTGCCCACGGTACAAAAGGAAATATCTCCGTATAAAAACTAGAGAGAATCATTCCCAGAAACCGCTTTGTGATGTGTGCGTTCCACTCACAGAGTTTAGCCTTTCTTTTCGTAGAACAGTTTGGAAACACTCTGTTTGTAAAGTCTGCAAGTGGATATTTGGACCTCTTTGAGGATTTCGTTGGAAACGGGATTTTTTCATCTAATGCTAGACAGAAGAATTCTCAGTAACTTCTTTGGGTTGCGTGTGTTCAACTCACAGAGTTGAACCTTCCTTTAGACAGAGGAGATTGGAAACCCTCTTTTTGTGGAATTTGCAAGTGGACATTTCAAGCGCTTTGGGGCCAACGGTAGAAAAGGAAATATCTTCGTATAAAAACTAGAGAGAATCATTCTCAGAAACCACTTTGTGATGTGTGCGTTCCACTCACAGAGTTTAACCTTTCTTTTCATAGAACAGTTTGGAAACAGTCTGTTTGTAAAGTCTGCAAGTGGATATTTGGACCTCTTTGAGGATTTCGTTGGAAACGGGATTTCTTCATCTAATGCTAGACAGAAGAATTCTCAGTAACTTCTTTGGGTTGCGTGTGTTCAACTCACAGAGTTGAGCCTTCCTTTAGACAGAGCAGATTTGAAACCCTCTTTTTGTGGAATTTGCAAGTGGACATTTCAAGCGCTTTGGGGCCCACGGTACAAAAGGAAATATCTTCGTATAAAAACTAGAGAGAATCATTCTCAGAAACCGCTTTGTGATGTGTGTGTTCCACTCACAGAGTGTAACCTTTCTTTTCAAAGAACAGTTTGGAAACACTCTGTTTGTAAAGTCTGCAAGTGGATATTTGGACCTCTTTGAGGATTTCGTTGGAAATGGGATTTCTTCATCTAATGCTAGACAGAAGAATTCTCAGTAACTTCTTTGGGTTGCGTGTGTTCAACTCACAGAGTTGAACCTTCCTTTAGACAGAGCAGATTTGAAACCCTCTTTTTGTGGAATTTGCAAGTGGACATTTCAAGCGCATTGGCGCCCACGGTAGAAAAGGAAATATCTTCGTATAAAAACTAGAGAGAATCATTCTCAGAAACCACTTTGTGATGGGTGCGTTCCACTCACAGAGTTTAACCTTTCTTTTCATAGAACAGTTTGGAAACACTCTGTTTGTAAAGTCTGCAAGTGGATATTTGGACCTCTTTGAGGATTTCGTTGGAAACGGGATTTCTTCATCTAATGCTAGACAGAAGAATTCTCAGTAACTTCTTCGGGTTGCGTGTGTTCAACTCACAGAGTTGAGCCTTCCTTTAGACAGAGCAGATTTGAAACCCTCTTTTTGTGGAATTTGCAAGTGGACATTTCAAGCGCTTTGGGGCCAACGGTAGAAAAGGAAATATCTTCGTAGAGAAACTACAGAGAATCATTCTCAGAAACCGCTTTGTGATGTGTGCGTTCCACTCACAGAGTTTAACCTTTCTTTTCATAGAACAGTTTGGAAACACTCTGTTTGTAAAGTCTGCAAGTGGATATTTGGACCAGAGGATTTCGTTGGAAACGGGATTTCTTCATCTAATGCTAGACAGAAGAATCCTCAGTAACTTCTTTGGGTTGCGTGTGTTCAACTCACAGAGTTGAACCTTCCTTTAGACAGAGCAGATTTGAAACCCTCTTTTTGTGGAATTTGCAAGTGGACATTTCAAGGGCATTGGCGCCCACAGTAGAAAAGGAAATATCTTCGTATAAAAACTAGAGAGAATCATTCTCAGAAACCACTTTGTGATGTGTGCGTTCCACTCACAGAGTTTAACCTTTCTTTTCATAGAACAGTTTGGAAACACTCTGTTGGTAAAGTCTGCAAGTGGATATTTGGACCTCTTTGAGGATTTCGTTGGAAACGGGATTTCTGCATATAACGCTAGACAGAAAAATTCTCAGTAACTTCTTTGGGTTGCGTGTGTTCAACTCACAGAGTTGAACCTTCCTTTTGACAGAGCAGATTAGAAACCCTCTTTTTGTGGAATTTGCAAGTCGACATTTCAAGCGCTTTGGGGCCAACGGTAGAAAAGGAAATATCTTCGTATACAAACTAGAGAGAATCATTCTCAGAAACCGCTTTGTGATGTGTGCGTTCCTCTCACAGAGTTTAACCTTTCTTTTCATAGAACAGTTTGGAAACACTCTGTTTGTAAGGTCTGCAAGTGGATATTTGGACCTCTTTGAGGATTTCGTTGGAAACGGGATTTCTGCATATAACGCTAGACAGAAAAATTCTCAGTAACTTCTTTGGGTTGCGTGTGTTCAACTCACAGAGTTGAACCTTCCTTTTCACAGAGCAGATTAGAAACCCTCTTTTTGTGGAATTTGCAAGTGGACATTTCAAGCGCTTTGGGGCCAACGGTAGAAAAGGAAATATCTTCGTATAAAAACTAGAGAGAATCATTCTCAGAAACCGCTTTGTGATGTGTGCGTTCCTCTCACAGAGTTTAACCTTTCTTTTCATAGAACAGTTTGGAAACACTCTGTTTGTAAAGTCTGCAAGTGGATATTTGGACCTCTTTGAGGATTTCGTTGGAAACGGGATTTCTTCATCTAATGCTAGACAGAAGAATTCTCAGTAACTTCTCTGGGCTGCGTGTGTTCAACTCACAGAGTTGAGCCTTCCTTTAGACAGAGCAGATTTGAAACCCTCTTTTTGTGGAATTTGCAAGTGGACATTTCCAGCGCTTTGGGGCCAACGGTAGAAAAGGAAATATCTTCGTATAAAAACTAGAGAGAATCATTCTCAGAAACTGCTTTGTGATGTGTGCGTTCCACTCACAGAGTTTAACCTTTCTTTTCATAGAACAGTTTGGAAACAGTCTGTTTGTAAAGTCTGCAAGTGGATATTTGGACCTCTTTGAGGATTTCGTTGGAAACGGGATTTCTTCATCTAATGCTAGACAGAAGAATTCTCAGTAACTTCTTCGGGTTGCGTGTGTTCAACTCACAGAGATGAGCCTTCCTTCAGACAGAGCAGATTTGAAACCCTCTTTTTGTGGAATTTGCAAGTGGACATTTCAAGCGCTTTGGGGCCAACGGTAGAAAAGGAAATATCTTCGTAGAGAAACTAGAGAGAATCATTCTCAGAAACCGCTTTGTGATGTGTGCGTTCCACTCACAGAGTTTAACCTTTCTTTTCGTAGAACAGTTTGGAAACACTCTGTTTGTAAAGTCTGCAAGTGGATATTTGGACCAGAGGATTTCGTTGGAAACGGGATTTCTTCATCTAATGCTAGACAGAAGAATTCTCAGTAACTTCTTTGGGTTGCGTGTGTTCAACTCACAGAGTTGAACCTTCCTTTAGACAGAGCAGATTGGAAACCCTCTTTTTGTGGAATTTGCAAGTGGACCTTTCAAGCGCTTTGGCGCCCACGGTAGAAAAGGAAATATCTTCGTATAAAAACTAGAGAGAATCATTCTCAGGAACCTCTTTGTGATGTGTGCGTTCCACTCACAGAGTGTAACCTTTCTTTTCATAGAACAGTTTGGAAACACTCTGTTTGTAAAGTCTGCAAGTGGATATATGGAACTCTTTGAGGATTTCGTTAGAAACGGGATTTCTGCATATAACGCTTGACAGAAAAATTCTCAGTAACTTCTTTGGGTTGCGTATGTTCAACTCACAGAGTTGAACCTTCCTTTTGACAGAGCAGATTAGAAACCCTCTTTTTGTGGAATTTGCAAGTCGACATTTCAAGCGCTTTGGGGCCAACGGTAGAAAAGGAAATATCTTCGTATAAAAACTAGAGAGAATCATTCTCAGAAACCGCTTTGTGATGTGTGCGTTCCACTCACAGAGTTTAACCTTTCTTTTCGTAGAACAGTTTGGAAACACTCTGTTTGTAAAGTCTGCAAGTGGATATTTGGACCAGAGGATTTCGTTGGAAACGGGATTTCTTCATCTAATGCTAGACAGAAGAATTCTCAGTAACTTCTTTGGGTTGCGTGTGTTCAACTCACAGAGTTGAACCTTCCTTTAGACAGAGCAGATTGGAAACCCTCTTTTTGTGGAATTTGCAAGTGGACCTTTCAAGCGCTTTGGCGCCCACGGTAGAAAAGGAAATATCTTCGTATAAAAACTAGAGAGAATCATTCTCAGGAACCTCTTTGTGATGTGTGCGTTCCACTCACAGAGTGTAACCTTTCTTTTCATAGAACAGTTTGGAAACACTCTGTTTGTAAAGTCTGCAAGTGGATATATGGAACTCTTTGAGGATTTCGTTAGAAACGGGATTTCTGCATATAACGCTTGACAGAAAAATTCTCAGTAACTTCTTTGGGTTGCGTATGTTCAACTCACAGAGTTGAACCTTCCTTTTGACAGAGCAGATTAGAAACCCTCTTTTTGTGGAATTTGCAAGTGGACATTTCAAGCGCTTTGGGGCCAACGGTAGAAAAGGAAATATCTTCGTATAAAAACTAGAGAGAATCATTCTCAGAAACCGCTTTGTGATGTGTGCGTTCCTCTCACAGAGTTTAACCTTTCTTTTCATAGAACAGTTTGGAAACACTCTGTTTGTAAAGTCTGCAAGTGGATATTTGGACCTCTTTGAGGATTTCGTTGGAAACGGGATTTCTTCATCTAATGCTAGACAGAAGAATTCTCAGTAACTTCTTTGGGTTGCGTGTGTTCAACTCACAGAGTTGAACCTTCCTTTAGACAGAGCAGATTTGAAACCCTCTTTTTGTGGAATTTGCAAGTGGACATTTCAAGCGCATTGGCGCCCACGGTAGAAAAGGAAATATCTTCGTATAAAAACTAGAGAGAGTCATTCTCAGAAACCACTTTGTGATGTGTGCGTTCCACTCACAGAGTTTAACCTTTCTTTTCATAGAACAGTTTGGAAACACTCTGTTGGTAACGTCTGAAAGTGGATATTTGGACCTCTTTGAGGATTTCGTTGGAAACGGGATTTCTTCATCTAATGCTAGACAGAAGAATTCTCAGTAACTTCTTTGGGTTGCGTGTGTTCAACTCACAGAGTTGAACCTTCCTTTAGACAGAGCAGATTGGAAACCCTCTTTTTGTGGAATCTGCAAGTGGACCTTTCAAGCGCTTTCGCGCCCACGGTAGAAAAGGAAATATCTTCGTATAAAAACTAGAGAGAATCATTCTCAGAAACCGCTTTGTGATGTGTGCGTTCCTCTCACAGAGTTTAACCTTTCTTTTCATAGAACAGTTTGGAAACACTCTGTTTGTAAAGTCTGCAAGTGGATATTTGGACCTCTTTGAGTATTTCGTTGGAAACGGGATTTCTGCATATAACGCTAGACAGAAAAATTCTCAGTAACTTCTTTGGGTTGCGTGTGTTCAACTCACAGAGTGGAACCTTCCTTTTGACAGAGCAGATTAGAAACCCTCTTTTTGTGGAATTTGCAAGTCGACATTTCAAGCGCTTTGGTGCCAACGGTAGAAAAGGAAATATCTTCGTATAAAAACTAGAGAGAATCATACTCAGAAACCGCTTTGTGATGTGTGCGTTCCTCTCACAGAGTTTAACCTTTCTTTTCATAGAACAGTTCGGAAACACTCTGTTTGTAAAGTCTGCAAGTGGATATTTGGACCTCTTTGAGGATTTCGTTGGAAACGGGATTTCTTCATCTAATGCTAGACAGAAGAATTCTCAGTAACTTCTTTTGGTTGCGTGTGTTCAACTCACAGAGTTGAACCTTCCTTTTGACAGAGCAGATTGGAAACCTCTTTTTGTGGAATTTGCAAGTGGACATTTAAAGCGCTTTGGGGCCAAAAGTAGAAAAGGAAATATCTTCGTATAAAAACTAGAGAGACTCATTCTCAGAAACCACTTTGTGATGTGTGCGTTCCACTCACAGAGTTTAACCTTTCTTTTCATAGAACAGTTTGGAAACACTCTGTTTGTAAAGTCTGCAAGTGGATATTTGGACCTCTCTGAGGATTTCGTTGGAAACGGGATTTCTTCATCTAATGCTAGACAGAAGAATTCTCAGTAACTACTTTGGGTTGCGTGTGTTCAACTCACAGAGTTGAACCTTCCTTTAGACAGAGCAGATTTGAAACCCTCTTTTTGTGGAATTTGCAAGTGGACATTTCAAGCGCTTTGGTGCCCACGGTACAAAAGGAAATATCTCCGTATAAAAACTAGAGAGAATCATTCCCAGAAACCGCTTTGTGATGTGTGCGTTCCACTCACAGAGTTTAGCCTTTCTTTTCATAGAACAGTTTGGAAACACTCTGTTTGTAAAGTCTGCAAGTGGATATTTGGACCTCTTTGAGGATTTCGTTGGAAACGGGATTTTTTCATCTAATGCTAGACAGAAGAATTCTCAGTAACTTCTTTGGGTTGCGTGTGTTCAACTCACAGAGTTGAACCTTCCTTTAGACAGAGGAGATTGGAAACCCTCATTTTGTGGAATTTGCAAGTGGACATTTCAAGCGCTTTGGGGCCAACGGTAGAAAAGGAAATATCTTCGTATAAAAACTAGAGAGAATCATTCCCAGAAACCGCTTTGTGATGTGTGCGTTCCACTCACAGAGTTTAGCCTTTCTTTTCATAGAACAGTTTGGAAACACTCTGTTTGTAAAGTCTGCAAGTGGATATTTGGACCTCTTTGAGGATTTCGTTGGAAACGGGATTTTTTCATCTAATGCTAGACAGAAGAATTCTCAGTAACTTCTTTGGGTTGCATGTGTTCAACTCACAGAGTTGAACCTTCCTTTAGACAGAGGAGATTGGAAACCCTCTTTTTGTGGAATTTGCAAGTGGACATTTCAAGCGCTTTGGGGCCAACGGTAGAAAAGGAAATATCTTCGTATACAAACTAGAGAGAATCATTCTCAAAAACCACTTTGTGATGTGTGCGTTCCACTCACAGAGTTTAACCTTTCTTTTCATAGAACAGTTTGGAAACAGTCTGTTTGTAAAGTCTGCAAGTGGATATTTGGACCTCTTTGAGGATTTCGTTGGAAACGGGATTTCTTCATCTAATGCTAGACAGAAGAATTCTCAGTAACTTCTTTGGGTTGCGTGTGTTCAACTCACAGAGTTGAGCCTTCGTTTAGACAGAGCAGATTTGAAACCCTCTTTTTGTGGAATTTGCAAGTGGACATTTCAAGCGCTTTGGGGCCCACGGTACAAAAGGAAATATCTTCGTAGAAAAACTAGAGAGAAACATTCTCAGAAACCGCTTTGTGATGTGTGTGTTCCACTCACAGAGTGTAACCTTTCTTTTCAAAGAACAGTTTGGAAACACTCTGTTTGTAAAGTCTGCAAGTGGATATTTGGACCTCTTTGAGGATTTCGTTGGAAACGGGATTTCTTCATCTAATGCTAGACAGAAGAATTCTCAGTAACTTCTTTGGGTTGCGTGTGTTCAGCTCACAGAGTTGAACCTTCCTTTAGACAGAGCAGATTTGAAACCCTCTTTTTGTGGAATTTGCAAGTGGACATTTCAAGCGCATTGGCGCCCACGGTAGAAAAGGAAATATCTTCGTATAAAAACTAGAGAGAATCATTCTCAGAAACCACTTTGTGATGGGTGCGTTCCACTCACAGAGTTTAACCTTTCTTTTCATAGAACAGTTTGGAAACAGTCTGTTTGTAAAGTCTGCAAGTGGATATTTGGACCTCTTTGAGGATTTCGTTGGAAACGGGATTTCTTCATCTAATGCTAGACAGAAGAATTCTCAGTAACTTCTTCGGGTTGCGTGTGTTCAACTCACAGAGTTGAGCCTTCCTTTAGACAGAGCAGATTTGAAACCCTCTTTTTGTGGAATTTGCAAGTGGACATTTCAAGCGCTTTGGGGCCAACGGTAGAAAAGGAAATATCTTCGTAGAGAAACTACAGAGAATCATTCTCAGAAACCGCTTTGTGATGTGTGCGTTCCACTCACAGAGTTTAACCTTTCTTTTCATAGAACAGTTTGGAAACACTCTGTTTGGAAAGTCTGCAAGTGGATATTTGGACCAGAGGATTTCGTTGGAAACGGGATTTCTTCATCTAATGCTAGACAGAAGAATCCTCAGTAACTTCTTTGGGTTGCGTGTGTTCAACTCACAGAGTTGAACCTTCCTTTAGACAGAGCAGATTTGAAACCCTCTTTTTGTGGAATTTGCAAGTGGACATTTCAAGGGCATTGGCGCCCACAGTAGAAAAGGAAATATCTTCGTATAAAAACTAGAGAGAATCATTCTCAGAAACCACTTTGTGATGTGTGCGTTCCACTCACAGAGTTTAACCTTTCTTTTCATAGAACAGTTTGGAAACACTCTGTTTGTAAAGTCTGCAAGTGGATATTTGGACCTCTTTGAGGATTTCGTTGGAAACGGGATTTCTTCATATAACGCTAGACAGAAAAATTCTCAGTAACTTCTTTGGGTTGCGTGTGTTCAACTCACAGAGTTGAACCTTCCTTTTGACAGAGCAGATTAGAAACCCTCTTTTTGTGGAATTTGCAAGTCGACATTTCAAGCGCTTTGGGGCCAACGGTAGAAAAGGAAATATCTTCGTATACAAACTAGAGAGAATCATTCCCAGAAACCGCTTTGTGATGTGTGCGTTCCTCTCACAGAGTTTAACCTTTCTTTTCATAGAACAGTTTGGAAACACTCTGTTTGTAAGGTCTGCAAGTGGATATTTGGACCTCTTTGAGGATTTCGTTGGAAACGGGATTTCTGCATATAACGCTAGACAGAAAAATTCTCAGTAACTTCTTTGGGTTGCGTGTGTTCAACTCACAGAGTTGAACCTTCCTTTTCACAGAGCAGATTAGAAACCCTCTTTTTGTGGAATTTGCAAGTGGACATTTCAAGCGCTTTGGGGCCAACGGTAGAAAAGGAAATATCTTCGTATAAAAACTAGAGAGAATCATTCTCAGAAACCGCTTTGTGATGTGTGCGTTCCTCTCACAGAGTTTAACCTTTCTTTTCATAGAACAGTTTGGAAACACTCTGTTTGTAAAGTCTGCAAGTGGATATTTGGACCTCTTTGAGGATTTCGTTGGAAACGGGATTTCTTCATCTAATGCTAGACAGAAGAATTCTCAGTAACTACTTTGGGTTGCGTGTGTTCAACTCACAGAGTTGAACCTTCCTTTAGACAGAGCAGATTTGAAACCCTCTTTTTGTGGAATTTGCAAGTGGACATTTCAAGCGCTTTGGTGCCCACGGTACAAAAGGAAATATCTCCGTATAAAAACTAGAGAGAATCATTCCCAGAAACCGCTTTGTGATGTGTGCGTTCCACTCACAGAGTTTAGCCTTTCTTTTCATAGAACAGTTTGGAAACACTCTGTTTGTAAAGTCTGCAAGTGGATATTTGGACCTCTTTGAGGATTTCGTTGGAAACGGGATTTTTTCATCTAATGCTAGACAGAAGAATTCTCAGTAACTTCTTTGGGTTGCGTGTGTTCAACTCACAGAGTTGAACCTTCCTTTAGACAGAGGAGATTGGAAACCCTCTTTTTGTGGAATTTGCAAGTGGACATTTCAAGCGCTTTGGGGCCAACGGTAGAAAAGGAAATATCTTCGTATAAAAACTAGAGAGAATCATTCTCAGAAACCACTTTGTGATGTGTGCGTTCCACTCACAGAGTTTAACCTTTCTTTTCATAGAACAGTTTGGAAACAGTCTGTTTGTAAAGTCTGCAAGTGGATATTTGGACCTCTTTGAGGATTTCGTTGGAAACGGGATTTCTTCATCTAATGCTAGACAGAAGAATTCTCAGTAACTTCTTCGGGTTGCGTGTGTTCAACTCACAGAGTTGAGCCTTCCTTTAGACAGAGCAGATTTGAAACCCTCTTTTTGTGGAATTTGCAAGTGGACATTTCAAGCGCTTTGGGGCCAACGGTAGAAAAGGAAATATCTTCGTAGAGAAACTACAGAGAATCATTCTCAGAAACCGCTTTGTGATGTGTGCGTTCCACTCACAGAGTTTAACCTTTCTTTTCATAGAACAGTTTGGAAACACTCTGTTTGTAAAGTCTGCAAGTGGATATTTGGACCAGAGGATTTCGTTGGAAACGGGATTTCTTCATCTGATGCTAGACAGAAGAATCCTCAGTAACTTCTTTGGGTTGCGTGTGTTCAGCTCACAGAGTTGAACCTTCCTTTAGACAGAGCAGATTTGAAACCCTCTTTTTGTGGAATTTGCAAGTGGACATTTCAAGGGCATTGGCGCCCACAGTAGAAAAGGAAATATCTTCGTATAAAAACTAGAGAGAATCATTCTCAGAAACCACTTTGTGATGTGTGCGTTCCACTCACAGAGTTTAACCTTTCTTTTCATAGAACAGTTTGGAAACACTCTGTTGGTAAAGTCTGCAAGTGGATATTTGGACCTCTTTGAGGATTTCGTTGGAAACGGGATTTCTGCATATAACGCTAGACAGAAAAATTCTCAGTAACTTCTTTGGGTTGCGTGTGTTCAACTCACAGAGTTGAACCTTCCTTTTGACAGAGCAGATTAGAAACCCTCTTTTTGTGGAATTTGCAAGTCGACATTTCAAGCGCTTTGGGGCCAACGGTAGAAAAGGAAATATCTTCGTATACAAACTAGAGAGAATCATTCTCAGAAACCGCTTTGTGATGTGTGCGTTCCTCTCACAGAGTTTAACCTTTCTTTTCATAGAACAGTTTGGAAACACTCTGTTTGTAAGGTCTGCAAGTGGATATTTGGACCTCTTTGAGGATTTCGTTGGAAACGGGATTTCTGCATATAACGCTAGACAGAAAAATTCTCAGTAACTTCTTTGGGTTGCGTGTGTTCAACTCACAGAGTTGAACCTTCCTTTTCACAGAGCAGATTAGAAACCCTCTTTTTGTGGAATTTGCAAGTGGACATTTCAAGCGCTTTGGGGCCAACGGTAGAAAAGGAAATATCTTCGTATAAAAACTAGAGAGAATCATTCTCAGAAACCGCTTTGTGATGTGTGCGTTCCTCTCACAGAGTTTAACCTTTCTTTTCATAGAACAGTTTGGAAACACTCTGTTTGTAAAGTCTGCAAGTGGATATTTGGACCTCTTTGAGGATTTCGTTGGAAACGGGATTTCTTCATCTAATGCTAGACAGAAGAATTCTCAGTAACTACTTTGGGTTGCGTGTGTTCAACTCACAGAGTTGAACCTTCCTTTAGACAGAGCAGATTTGAAACCCTCTTTTTGTGGAATTTGCAAGTGGACATTTCAAGCGCTTTGGTGCCCACGGTACAAAAGGAAATATCTCCGTATAAAAACTAGAGAGAATCATTCCCAGAAACCGCTTTGTGATGTGTGCGTTCCACTCACAGAGTTTAGCCTTTCTTTTCATAGAACAGTTTGGAAACACTCTGTTTGTAAAGTCTGCAAGTGGATATTTGGACCTCTTTGAGGATTTCGTTGGAAACGGGATTTTTTCATCTAATGCTAGACAGAAGAATTCTCAGTAACTTCTTTGGGTTGCGTGTGTTCAACTCACAGAGTTGAACCTTCCTTTAGACAGAGGAGATTGGAAACCCTCTTTTTGTGGAATTTGCAAGTGGACATTTCAAGCGCTTTGGGGCCAACGGTAGAAAAGGAAATATCTTCGTATAAAAACTAGAGAGAATCATTCTCAGAAACCACTTTGTGATGTGTGCGTTCCACTCACAGAGTTTAACCTTTCTTTTCATAGAACAGTTTGGAAACAGTCTGTTTGTAAAGTCTGCAAGTGGATATTTGGACCTCTTTGAGGATTTCGTTGGAAACGGGATTTCTTCATCTAATGCTAGACAGAAGAATTCTCAGTAACTTCTTCGGGTTGCGTGTGTTCAACTCACAGAGTTGAGCCTTCCTTTAGACAGAGCAGATTTGAAACCCTCTTTTTGTGGAATTTGCAAGTGGACATTTCAAGCGCTTTGGGGCCAACGGTAGAAAAGGAAATATCTTCGTAGAGAAACTACAGAGAATCATTCTCAGAAACCGCTTTGTGATGTGTGCGTTCCACTCACAGAGTTTAACCTTTCTTTTCATAGAACAGTTTGGAAACACTCTGTTTGTAAAGTCTGCAAGTGGATATTTGGACCAGAGGATTTCGTTGGAAACGGGATTTCTTCATCTGATGCTAGACAGAAGAATCCTCAGTAACTTCTTTGGGTTGCGTGTGTTCAGCTCACAGAGTTGAACCTTCCTTTAGACAGAGCAGATTTGAAACCCTCTTTTTGTGGAATTTGCAAGTGGACATTTCAAGGGCATTGGCGCCCACAGTAGAAAAGGAAATATCTTCGTATAAAAACTAGAGAGAATCATTCTCAGAAACCACTTTGTGATGTGTGCGTTCCACTCACAGAGTTTAACCTTTCTTTTCATAGAACAGTTTGGAAACACTCTGTTGGTAAAGTCTGCAAGTGGATATTTGGACCTCTTTGAGGATTTCGTTGGAAACGGGATTTCTGCATATAACGCTAGACAGAAAAATTCTCAGTAACTTCTTTGGGTTGCGTGTGTTCAACTCACAGAGTTGAACCTTCCTTTTGACAGAGCAGATTAGAAACCCTCTTTTTGTGGAATTTGCAAGTCGACATTTCAAGCGCTTTGGGGCCAACGGTAGAAAAGGAAATATCTTCGTATACAAACTAGAGAGAATCATTCTCAGAAACCGCTTTGTGATGTGTGCGTTCCTCTCACAGAGTTTAACCTTTCTTTTCATAGAACAGTTTGGAAACACTCTGTTTGTAAGGTCTGCAAGTGGATATTTGGACCTCTTTGAGGATTTCGTTGGAAACGGGATTTCTGCATATAACGCTAGACAGAAAAATTCTCAGTAACTTCTTTGGGTTGCGTGTGTTCAACTCACAGAGTTGAACCTTCCTTTTCACAGAGCAGATTAGAAACCCTCTTTTTGTGGAATTTGCAAGTGGACATTTCAAGCGCTTTGGGGCCAACGGTAGAAAAGGAAATATCTTCGTATAAAAACTAGAGAGAATCATTCCCAGAAACCGCTTTGTGATGTGTGCGTTCCACTCACAGAGTTTAGCCTTTCTTTTCATAGAACAGTTTGGAAACACTCTGTTTGTAAAGTCTGCAAGTGGATATTTGGACCTCTTTGAGGATTTCGTTGGAAACGGGATTTTTTCATCTAATGCTAGACAGAAGAATTCTCAGTAACTTCTTTGGGTTGCATGTGTTCAACTCACAGAGTTGAACCTTCCTTTAGACAGAGGAGATTGGAAACCCTCTTTTTGTGGAATTTGCAAGTGGACATTTCAAGCGCTTTGGGGCCAACGGTAGAAAAGGAAATATCTTCGTATAAAAACTAGAGAGAATCATTCTCAGAAACCACTTTGTGATGTGTGCGTTCCACTCACAGAGTTTAACCTTTCTTTTCATAGAACAGTTTGGAAACAGTCTGTTTGTAAAGTCTGCAAGTGGATATTTGGACCTCTTTGAGGATTTCGTTGGAAACGGGATTTCTTCATCTAATGCTAGACAGAAGAATTCTCAGTAACTTCTTTGGGTTGCGTGTGTTCAACTCACAGAGTTGAGCCTTCGTTTAGACAGAGCAGATTTGAAACCCTCTTTTTGTGGAATTTGCAAGTGGACATTTCAAGCGCTTTGGGGCCCACGGTACAAAAGGAAATATCTTCGTAGAAAAACTAGAGAGAATCATTCTCAGAAACCGCTTTGTGATGTGTGTGTTCCACTCACAGAGTGTAACCTTTCTTTTCAAAGAACAGTTTGGAAACACTCTGTTTGTAAAGTCTGCAAGTGGATATTTGGACCTCTTTGAGGATTTCGTTGGAAACGGGATTTCTTCATCTAATGCTAGACAGAAGAATTCTCAGTAACTTCTTTGGGTTGCGTGTGTTCAACTCACAGAGTTGAACCTTCCTTTAGACAGAGCAGATTTGAAACCCTCTTTTTGTGGAATTTGCAAGTGGACATTTCAAGCGCATTGGCGCCCACGGTAGAAAAGGAAATATCTTCGTATAAAAACTAGAGAGAATCATTCTCAGAAACCACTTTGTGATGGGTGCGTTCCACTCACAGACTTTAACCTTTCTTTTCATAGAACAGTTTGGAAACAGTCTGTTTGTAAAGTCTGCAAGTGGATATTTGGACCTCTTTGAGGATTTCGTTGGAAACGGGATTTCTTCATCTAATGCTAGACAGAAGAATTCTCAGTAACTTCTTCGGGTTGCGTGTGTTCAACTCACAGAGTTGAGCCTTCCTTTAGACAGAGCAGATTTGAAACCCTCTTTTTGTGGAATTTGCAAGTGGACATTTCAAGCGCTTTGGGGCCAACGGTAGAAAAGGAAATATCTTCGTAGAGAAACTACAGAGAATCATTCTCAGAAACCGCTTTGTGATGTGTGCGTTCCACTCACAGAGTTTAACCTTTCTTTTCATAGAACAGTTTGGAAACACTCTGTTTGTAAAGTCTGCAAGTGGATATTTGGACCAGAGGATTTCGTTGGAAACGGGATTTCTTCATCTAATGCTAGACAGAAGAATCCTCAGTAACTTCTTTGGGTTGCGTGTGTTCAACTCACAGAGTTGAACCTTCCTTTAGACAGAGCAGATTTGAAACCCTCTTTTTGTGGCATTTGCAAGTGGACATTTCAAGGGCATTGGCGCCCACAGTAGAAAAGGAAATATCTTCGTATAAAAACTAGAGAGAATCATTCTCAGAAACCACTTTGTGATGTGTGCGTTCCACTCACAGAGTTTAACCTTTCTTTTCATAGAACAGTTTGGAAACACTCTGTTTGCAAAGTCTGCAAGTGGATATTTGGACCTCTTTGAGGATTTCGTTGGAAACGGGATTTCTTCCTATAACGCTAGACAGAAAAATTCTCAGTAACTTCTTTGGGTTGCGTGTGTTCAACTCACAGAGTTGAACCTTCCTTTTGACAGAGCAGATTAGAAACCCTCTTTTTGTGGAATTTGCAAGTCGACATTTCAAGCGCTTTGGGGCCAACGGTAGAAAAGGAAATATCTTCGTATACAAACTAGAGAGAATCATTCTCAGAAACCGCTTTGTGATGTGTGCGTTCCTCTCACAGAGTTTAACCTTTCTTTTCATAGAACAGTTTGGAAACACTCTGTTTGTAAGGTCTGCAAGTGGATATTTGGACCTCTTTGAGGATTTCGTTGGAAACGGGATTTCTGCATATAACGCTAGACAGAAAAATTCTCAGTAACTTCTTTGGGTTGCGTGTGTTCAACTCACAGAGTTGAACCTTCCTTTTCACAGAGCAGATTAGAAACCCTCTTTTTGTGGAATTTGCAAGTGGACATTTCAAGCGCTTTGTGGCCAACGGTAGAAAAGGAAATATCTTCGTATAAAAACTAGAGAGAATCATTCTCAGAAACCGCTTTGTGATGTGTGCGTTCCTCTCACAGAGTTTAACCTTTCTTTTCATAGAACAGTTTGGAAACACTCTGTTTGTAAAGTCTGCAAGTGGATATTTGGACCTCTTTGAGGATTTCGTTGGAAACGGGATTTCTTCATCTAATGCTAGACAGAAGAATTCTCAGTAACTACTTTGGGTTGCGTGTGTTCAACTCACAGAGTTGAACCTTCCTTTAGACAGAGCAGATTTGAAACCCTCTTTTTGTGGAATTTGCAAGTGGACATTTCAAGCGCTTTGGTGCCCACGGTACAAAAGGAAATATCTCCGTATAAAAACTAGAGAGAATCATTCCCAGAAACCGCTTTGTGATGTGTGCGTTCCACTCACAGAGTTTAGCCTTTCTTTTCATAGAACAGTTTGGAAACACTCTGTTTGTAAAGTCTGCAAGTGGATATTTGGACCTCTTTGAGGATTTCGTTGGAAACGGGATTTTTTCATCTAATGCTAGACAGAAGAATTCTCAGTAACTTCTTTGGGTTGCGTGTGTTCAACTCACAGAGTTGAACCTTCCTTTAGACAGAGGAGACTGGAAACCCTCTTTTTGTGGAATTTGCAAGTGGACATTTCAAGCGCTTTGGGGCCAACGGTAGAAAAGGAAATATCTTCGTATAAAAACTAGAGAGAATCATTCTCAGAAACCACTTTGTGATGTGTGCGTTCCACTCACAGAGTTTAACCTTTCTTTTCATAGAACAGTTTGGAAACAGTCTGTTTGTAAAGTCTGCAAGTGGATATTTGGACCTCTTTGAGGATTTCGTTGGAAACGGGATTTCTTCATCTAATGCTAGACAGAAGAATTCTCAGTAACTTCTTCGGGTTGCGTGTGTTCAACTCACAGAGTTGAGCCTTCCTTTAGACAGAGCAGATTTGAAACCCTCTTTTTGTGGAATTTGCAAGTGGACATTTCAAGCGCTTTGGGGCCAACGGTAGAAAAGGAAATATCTTCGTAGAGAAACTACAGAGAATCATTCTCAGAAACCGCTTTGTGATGTGTGCGTTCCACTCACAGAGTTTAACCTTTCTTTTCATAGAACAGTTTGGAAACACTCTGTTTGTAAAGTCTGCAAGTGGATATTTGGACCAGAGGATTTCGTTGGAAACGGGATTTCTTCATCTGATGCTAGACAGAAGAATCCTCAGTAACTTCTTTGGGTTGCGTGTGTTCAGCTCACAGAGTTGAACCTTCCTTTAGACAGAGCAGATTTGAAACCCTCTTTTTGTGGAATTTGCAAGTGGACATTTCAAGGGCATTGGCGCCCACTGTAGAAAAGGAAATATCTTCGTATAAAAACTAGAGAGAATCATTCTCAGAAACCACTTTGTGATGTGTGCGTTCCACTCACAGAGTTTAACCTTTCTTTTCATAGAACAGTTTGGAAACACTCTGTTGGTAAAGTCTGCAAGTGGATATTTGGACCTCTTTGAGGATTTCGTTGGAAACGGGATTTCTGCATATAACGCTAGACAGAAAAATTCTCAGTAACTTCTTTGGGTTGCGTGTGTTCAACTCACAGAGTTGAACCTTCCTTTTGACAGAGCAGATTAGAAACCCTCTTTTTGTGGAATTTGCAAGTCGACATTTCAAGCGCTTTGGGGCCAACGGTAGAAAAGGAAATATCTTCGTATACAAACTAGAGAGAATCATTCTCAGAAACCGCTTTGTGATGTGTGCGTTCCTCTCACAGAGTTTAACCTTTCTTTTCATAGAACAGTTTGGAAACACTCTGTTTGTAAGGTCTGCAAGTGGATATTTGGACCTCTTTGAGGATTTCGTTGGAAACGGGATTTCTGCATATAACGCTAGACAGAAAAATTCTCAGTAACTTCTTTGGGTTGCGTGTGTTCAACTCACAGAGTTGAACCTTCCTTTTCACAGAGCAGATTAGAAACCCTCTTTTTGTGGAATTTGCAAGTGGACATTTCAAGCGCTTTGGGGCCAACGGTAGAAAAGGAAATATCTTCGTATAAAAACTAGAGAGAATCATTCTCAGAAACCGCTTTGTGATGTGTGCGTTCCTCTCACAGAGTTTAACCTTTCTTTTCATAGAACAGTTTGGAAACACTCTGTTTGTAAAGTCTGCAAGTGGATATTTGGACCTCTTTGAGGATTTCGTTGGAAACGGGATTTCTTCATCTAATGCTAGACAGAAGAATTCTCAGTAACTACTTTGGGTTGCGTGTGTTCAACTCACAGAGTTGAACCTTCCTTTAGACAGAGCAGATTAGAAACCCTCTTTTTGTGGAATTTGCAAGTGGACATTTCAAGCGCTTTGGTGCCCACGGTACAAAAGGAAATATCTCCGTATAAAAACTAGAGAGAATCATTCCCAGAAACCGCTTTGTGATGTGTGCGTTCCACTCACAGAGTTTAGCCTTTCTTTTCGTAGAACAGTTTGGAAACACTCTGTTTGTAAAGTCTGCAAGTGGATATTTGGACCTCTTTGAGGATTTCGTTGGAAACGGGATTTTTTCATCTAATGCTAGACAGAAGAATTCTCAGTAACTTCTTTGGGTTGCGTGTGTTCAACTCACAGAGTTGAACCTTCCTTTAGACAGAGGAGATTGGAAACCCTCTTTTTGTGGAATTTGCAAGTGGACATTTCAAGCGCTTTGGGGCCAACGGTAGAAAAGGAAATATCTTCGTATAAAAACTAGAGAGAATCATTCTCAGAAACCACTTTGTGATGTGTGCGTTCCACTCACAGAGTTTAACCTTTCTTTTCATAGAACAGTTTGGAAACAGTCTGTTTGTAAAGTCTGCAAGTGGATATTTGGACCTCTTTGAGGATTTCGTTGGAAACGGGATTTCTTCATCTAATGCTAGACAGAAGAATTCTCAGTAACTTCTTTGGGTTGCGTGTGTTCAACTCACAGAGTTGAGCCTTCCTTTAGACAGAGCAGATTTGAAACCCTCTTTTTGTGGAATTTGCAAGTGGACATTTCAAGCGCTTTGGGGCCCACGGTACAAAAGGAAATATCTTCGTATAAAAACTAGAGAGAATCATTCTCAGAAACCGCTTTGTGATGTGTGTGTTCCACTCACAGAGTGTAACCTTTCTTTTCAAAGAACAGTTTGGAAACACTCTGTTTGTAAAGTCTGCAAGTGGATATTTGGACCTCTTTGAGGATTTCGTTGGAAATGGGATTTCTTCATCTAATGCTAGACAGAAGAATTCTCAGTAACTTCTTTGGGTTGCGTGTGTTCAACTCACAGAGTTGAACCTTCCTTTAGACAGAGCAGATTTGAAACCCTCTTTTTGTGGAATTTGCAAGTGGACATTTCAAGCGCATTGGCGCCCACGGTAGAAAAGGAAATATCTTCGTATAAAAACTAGAGAGAATCATTCTCAGAAACCACTTTGTGATGGGTGCGTTCCACTCACAGAGTTTAACCTTTCTTTTCATAGAACAGTTTGGAAACACTCTGTTTGTAAAGTCTGCAAGTGGATATTTGGACCTCTTTGAGGATTTCGTTGGAAACGGGATTTCTTCATCTAATGCTAGACAGAAGAATTCTCAGTAACTTCTTCGGGTTGCGTGTGTTCAACTCACAGAGTTGAGCCTTCCTTTAGACAGAGCAGATTTGAAACCCTCTTTTTGTGGAATTTGCAAGTGGACATTTCAAGCGCTTTGGGGCCAACGGTAGAAAAGGAAATATCTTCGTAGAGAAACTACAGAGAATCATTCTCAGAAACCGCTTTGTGATGTGTGCGTTCCACTCACAGAGTTTAACCTTTCTTTTCATAGAACAGTTTGGAAACACTCTGTTTGTAAAGTCTGCAAGTGGATATTTGGACCAGAGGATTTCGTTGGAAACGGGATTTCTTCATCTAATGCTAGACAGAAGAATCCTCAGTAACTTCTTTGGGTTGCGTGTGTTCAACTCACAGAGTTGAACCTTCCTTTAGACAGAGCAGATTTGAAACCCTCTTTTTGTGGAATTTGCAAGTGGACATTTCAAGGGCATTGGCGCCCACAGTAGAAAAGGAAATATCTTCGTATAAAAACTAGAGAGAATCATTCTCAGAAACCACTTTGTGATGTGTGCGTTCCACTCACAGAGTTTAACCTTTCTTTTCATAGAACAGTTTGGAAACACTCTGTTGGTAAAGTCTGCAAGTGGATATTTGGACCTCTTTGAGGATTTCGTTGGAAACGGGATTTCTGCATATAACGCTAGACAGAAAAATTCTCAGTAACTTCTTTGGGTTGCGTGTGTTCAACTCACAGAGTTGAACCTTCCTTTTGACAGAGCAGATTAGAAACCCTCTTTTTGTGGAATTTGCAAGTCGACATTTCAAGCGCTTTGGGGCCAACGGTAGAAAAGGAAATATCTTCGTATACAAACTAGAGAGAATCATTCTCAGAAACCGCTTTGTGATGTGTGCGTTCCTCTCACAGAGTTTAACCTTTCTTTTCATAGAACAGTTTGGAAACACTCTGTTTGTAAGGTCTGCAAGTGGATATTTGGACCTCTTTGAGGATTTCGTTGGAAACGGGATTTCTGCATATAACGCTAGACAGAAAAATTCTCAGTAACTTCTTTGGGTTGCGTGTGTTCAACTCACAGAGTTGAACCTTCCTTTTCACAGAGCAGATTAGAAACCCTCTTTTTGTGGAATTTGCAAGTGGACATTTCAAGCGCTTTGGGGCCAACGGTAGAAAAGGAAATATCTTCGTATAAAAACTAGAGAGAATCATTCTCAGAAACCGCTTTGTGATGTGTGCGTTCCTCTCACAGAGTTTAACCTTTCTTTTCATAGAACAGTTTGGAAACACTCTGTTTGTAAAGTCTGCAAGTGGATATTTGGACCTCTTTGAGGATTTCGTTGGAAACGGGATTTCTTCATCTAATGCTAGACAGAAGAATTCTCAGTAACTTCTCTGGGCTGCGTGTGTTCAACTCACAGAGTTGAGCCTTCCTTTAGACAGAGCAGATTTGAAACCCTCTTTTTGTGGAATTTGCAAGTGGACATTTCCAGCGCTTTGGGGCCAACGGTAGAAAAGGAAATATCTTCGTATAAAAACTAGAGAGAATCATTCTCAGAAACTGCTTTGTGATGTGTGCGTTCCACTCACAGAGTTTAACCTTTCTTTTCATAGAACAGTTTGGAAACAGTCTGTTTGTAAAGTCTGCAAGTGGATATTTGGACCTCTTTGAGGATTTCGTTGGAAACGGGATTTCTTCATCTAATGCTAGACAGAAGAATTCTCAGTAACTTCTTCGGGTTGCGTGTGTTCAACTCACAGAGATGAGCCTTCCTTCAGACAGAGCAGATTTGAAACCCTCTTTTTGTGGAATTTGCAAGTGGACATTTCAAGCGCTTTGGGGCCAACGGTAGAAAAGGAAATATCTTCGTAGAGAAACTAGAGAGAATCATTCTCAGAAACCGCTTTGTGATGTGTGCGTTCCACTCACAGAGTTTAACCTTTCTTTTCGTAGAACAGTTTGGAAACACTCTGTTTGTAAAGTCTGCAAGTGGATATTTGGACCAGAGGATTTCGTTGGAAACGGGATTTCTTCATCTAATGCTAGACAGAAGAATTCTCAGTAACTTCTTTGGGTTGCGTGTGTTCAACTCACAGAGTTGAACCTTCCTTTAGACAGAGCAGATTGGAAACCCTCTTTTTGTGGAATTTGCAAGTGGACCTTTCAAGCGCTTTGGCGCCCACGGTAGAAAAGGAAATATCTTCGTATAAAAACTAGAGAGAATCATTCTCAGGAACCTCTTTGTGATGTGTGCGTTCCACTCACAGAGTGTAACCTTTCTTTTCATAGAACAGTTTGGAAACACTCTGTTTGTAAAGTCTGCAAGTGGATATATGGAACTCTTTGAGGATTTCGTTAGAAACGGGATTTCTGCATATAACGCTTGACAGAAAAATTCTCAGTAACTTCTTTGGGTTGCGTATGTTCAACTCACAGAGTTGAACCTTCCTTTTGACAGAGCAGATTAGAAACCCTCTTTTTGTGGAATTTGCAAGTCGACATTTCAAGCGCTTTGGGGCCAACGGTAGAAAAGGAAATATCTTCGTATAAAAACTAGAGAGAATCATTCTCAGAAACCGCTTTGTGATGTGTGCGTTCCACTCACAGAGTTTAACCTTTCTTTTCGTAGAACAGTTTGGAAACACTCTGTTTGTAAAGTCTGCAAGTGGATATTTGGACCAGAGGATTTCGTTGGAAACGGGATTTCTTCATCTAATGCTAGACAGAAGAATTCTCAGTAACTTCTTTGGGTTGCGTGTGTTCAACTCACAGAGTTGAACCTTCCTTTAGACAGAGCAGATTGGAAACCCTCTTTTTGTGGAATTTGCAAGTGGACCTTTCAAGCGCTTTGGCGCCCACGGTAGAAAAGGAAATATCTTCGTATAAAAACTAGAGAGAATCATTCTCAGGAACCTCTTTGTGATGTGTGCGTTCCACTCACAGAGTGTAACCTTTCTTTTCATAGAACAGTTTGGAAACACTCTGTTTGTAAAGTCTGCAAGTGGATATATGGAACTCTTTGAGGATTTCGTTAGAAACGGGATTTCTGCATATAACGCTTGACAGAAAAATTCTCAGTAACTTCTTTGGGTTGCGTATGTTCAACTCACAGAGTTGAACCTTCCTTTTGACAGAGCAGATTAGAAACCCTCTTTTTGTGGAATTTGCAAGTGGACATTTCAAGCGCTTTGGGGCCAACGGTAGAAAAGGAAATATCTTCGTATAAAAACTAGAGAGAATCATTCTCAGAAACCGCTTTGTGATGTGTGCGTTCCTCTCACAGAGTTTAACCTTTCTTTTCATAGAACAGTTTGGAAACACTCTGTTTGTAAAGTCTGCAAGTGGATATTTGGACCTCTTTGAGGATTTCGTTGGAAACGGGATTTCTTCATCTAATGCTAGACAGAAGAATTCTCAGTAACTTCTTTGGGTTGCGTGTGTTCAACTCACAGAGTTGAACCTTCCTTTAGACAGAGCAGATTTGAAACCCTCTTTTTGTGGAATTTGCAAGTGGACATTTCAAGCGCATTGGCGCCCACGGTAGAAAAGGAAATATCTTCGTATAAAAACTAGAGAGAGTCATTCTCAGAAACCACTTTGTGATGTGTGCGTTCCACTCACAGAGTTTAACCTTTCTTTTCATAGAACAGTTTGGAAACACTCTGTTGGTAACGTCTGAAAGTGGATATTTGGACCTCTTTGAGGATTTCGTTGGAAACGGGATTTCTTCATCTAATGCTAGACAGAAGAATTCTCAGTAACTTCTTTGGGTTGCGTGTGTTCAACTCACAGAGTTGAACCTTCCTTTAGACAGAGCAGATTGGAAACCCTCTTTTTGTGGAATCTGCAAGTGGACCTTTCAAGCGCTTTCGCGCCCACGGTAGAAAAGGAAATATCTTCGTATAAAAACTAGAGAGAATCATTCTCAGAAACCGCTTTGTGATGTGTGCGTTCCTCTCACAGAGTTTAACCTTTCTTTTCATAGAACAGTTTGGAAACACTCTGTTTGTAAAGTCTGCAAGTGGATATTTGGACCTCTTTGAGTATTTCGTTGGAAACGGGATTTCTGCATATAACGCTAGACAGAAAAATTCTCAGTAACTTCTTTGGGTTGCGTGTGTTCAACTCACAGAGTGGAACCTTCCTTTTGACAGAGCAGATTAGAAACCCTCTTTTTGTGGAATTTGCAAGTCGACATTTCAAGCGCTTTGGTGCCAACGGTAGAAAAGGAAATATCTTCGTATAAAAACTAGAGAGAATCATACTCAGAAACCGCTTTGTGATGTGTGCGTTCCTCTCACAGAGTTTAACCTTTCTTTTCATAGAACAGTTCGGAAACACTCTGTTTGTAAAGTCTGCAAGTGGATATTTGGACCTCTTTGAGGATTTCGTTGGAAACGGGATTTCTTCATCTAATGCTAGACAGAAGAATTCTCAGTAACTTCTTTTGGTTGCGTGTGTTCAACTCACAGAGTTGAACCTTCCTTTTGACAGAGCAGATTGGAAACCTCTTTTTGTGGAATTTGCAAGTGGACATTTAAAGCGCTTTGGGGCCAAAAGTAGAAAAGGAAATATCTTCGTATAAAAACTAGAGAGACTCATTCTCAGAAACCACTTTGTGATGTGTGCGTTCCACTCACAGAGTTTAACCTTTCTTTTCATAGAACAGTTTGGAAACACTCTGTTTGTAAAGTCTGCAAGTGGATATTTGGACCTCTCTGAGGATTTCGTTGGAAACGGGATTTCTTCATCTAATGCTAGACAGAAGAATTCTCAGTAACTACTTTGGGTTGCGTGTGTTCAACTCACAGAGTTGAACCTTCCTTTAGACAGAGCAGATTTGAAACCCTCTTTTTGTGGAATTTGCAAGTGGACATTTCAAGCGCTTTGGTGCCCACGGTACAAAAGGAAATATCTCCGTATAAAAACTAGAGAGAATCATTCCCAGAAACCGCTTTGTGATGTGTGCGTTCCACTCACAGAGTTTAGCCTTTCTTTTCATAGAACAGTTTGGAAACACTCTGTTTGTAAAGTCTGCAAGTGGATATTTGGACCTCTTTGAGGATTTCGTTGGAAACGGGATTTCTTCATCTAATGCTAGACAGAAGAATTCTCAGTAACTTCTTTGGGTTGCGTGTGTTCAACTCACAGAGTTGAACCTTCCTTTAGACAGAGGAGATTGGAAACCCTCTTTTTGTGGAATTTGCAAGTGGACATTTCAAGCGCTTTGGGGCCAACGGTAGAAAAGGAAATATCTTCGTATAAAAACTAGAGAGAATCATTCTCAGAAACCACTTTGTGATGTGTGTGTTCCACTCACAGAGTTTAACCTTTCTTTTCATAGAACAGTTTGGAAACAGTCTGTTTGTAAAGTCTGCAAGTGGATATTTGGACCTCTTTGAGGATTTCGTTGGAAACGGGATTTCTTCATCTAATGCTAGACAGAAGAATTCTCAGTAACTTCTTTGGGTTGCGTGTGTTCAACTCACAGAGTTGAGCCTTCCTTTAGACAGAGCAGATTTGAAACCCTCTTTTTGTGGAATTTGCAAGTGGACATTTCAAGCGCTTTGGGGCCCACGGTACAAAAGGAAATATCTTCGTATAAAAACTAGAGAGAATCATTCTCAGAAACCGCTTTGTGATGTGTGTGTTCCACTCACAGAGTGTAACCTTTCTTTTCAAAGAACAGTTTGGAAACACTCTGTTTGTAAAGTCTGCAAGTGGATATTTGGACCTCTTTGAGGATTTCGTTGGAAACGGGATTTCTTCATCTAATGCTAGACAGAAGAATTCTCAGTAACTTCTTTGGGTTGCGTGTGTTCAACTCACAGAGTTGAACCTTCCTTTAGACAGAGCAGATTTGAAACCCTCTTTTTGTGGAATTTGCAAGTGGACATTTCAAGCGCTTTGGGGCCCACGGTACAAAAGGAAATATCTTCGTAGAAAAACTAGAGAGAATCATTCTCAGAAACCACTTTGTGATGGGTGCGTTCCACTCACAGAGTTTAACCTTTCTTTTCATAGAACAGTTTGGAAACAGTCTGTTTGTAAAGTCTGCAAGTGGATATTTGGACCTCTTTGAGGATTTCGTTGGAAACGGGATTTCTTCATCTAATGCTAGACAGAAGAATTCTCAGTAACTTCTTCGGGTTGCGTGTGTTCAACTCACAGAGTTGAGCCTTCCTTTAGACAGAGCAGATTTGAAACCCTCTTTTTGTGGAATTTGCAAGTGGACATTTCAAGCGCTTTGGGGCCAACGGTAGAAAAGGAAATATCTTCGTAGAGAAACTACAGAGAATCATTCTCAGAAACCGCTTTGTGATGTGTGCGTTCCACTCACAGAGTTTAACCTTTCTTTTCATAGAACAGTTTGGAAACACTCTGTTTGTAAAGTCTGCAAGTGGATATTTGGACCAGAGGATTTCGTTGGAAACGGGATTTCTTCATCTGATGCTAGACAGAAGAATCCTCAGTAACTTCTTTGGGTTGCGTGTGTTCAACTCACAGAGTTGAACCTTCCTTTAGACAGAGCAGATTTGAAACCCTCTTTTTGTGGAATTTGCAAGTGGACATTTCAAGGGCATTGGCGCCCACAGTAGAAAAGGAAATATCTTCGTATAAAAACTAGAGAGAATCATTCTCAGAAACCACTTTGTGATGTGTGCGTTCCACTCACAGAGTTTAACCTTTCTTTTCATAGAACAGTTTGGAAACACTCTGTTGGTAAAGTCTGCAAGTGGATATTTGGACCTCTTTGAGGATTTCGTTGGAAACGAGATTTCTGCATATAACGCTAGACAGAAAAATTCTCAGTAACTTCTTTGGGTTGCGTGTGTTCAACTCACAGAGTTGAACCTTCCTTTTGACAGAGCAGATTAGAAACCCTCTTTTTGTGGAATTTGCAAGTCGACATTTCAAGCGCTTTGGGGCCAACGGTAGAAAAGGAAATATCTTCGTATACAAACTAGAGAGAATCATTCTCAGAAACCGCTTTGTGATGTGTGCGTTCCTCTCACAGAGTTTAACCTTTCTTTTCATAGAACAGTTTGGAAACACTCTGTTTGTAAGGTCTGCAAGTGGATATTTGGACCTCTTTGAGGATTTCGTTGGAAACGGGATTTCTGCATATAACGCTAGACAGAAGAATTCTCAGTAACTTCTCTGGGCTGCGTGAGTTCAACTCACAGAGTTGAGCCTTCCTTTAGACAGAGCAGATTTGAAACCCTCTTTTTGTGGAATTTGCAAGTGGACATTTCCAGCGCTTTGGGGCCAACGGTAGAAAAGGAAATATCTTCGTATAAAAACTAGAGAGAATCATTCTCAGAAACTGCTTTGTGATGTGTGCGTTCCACTCACAGAGTGTAACCTTTCTTTTCATAGAACAGTTTGGAAACACTCTGTTTGTAAAGTCTGCAAGTGGATATTTGGACCTCTTTGAGGATTTCGTTGGAAACGGGATTTCTTCATCTAATGCTAGACAGAAGAATTCTCAGTAACTTCTTTGGGTTGCGTGTGTTCAACTCACAGAGTTGAACCTTCCTTTAGACAGAGCAGATTTGAAACCCTCTTTTTGTGGAATTTGCAAGTGGACATTTCAAGCGCATTGGCGCCCACGGTAGAAAAGGAAATATCTTCGTATAAAAACTAGAGAGAGTCATTCTCAGAAACCACTTTGTGATGTGTGCGTTCCACTCACAGAGTTTAACCTTTCTTTTCATAGAACAGTTTGGAAACACTCTGTTGGTAACGTCTGAAAGTGGATATTTGGACCTCTTTGAGGATTTCGTTGGAAACGGGATTTCTTCATCTAATGCTAGACAGAAGAATTCTCAGTAACTTCTTTGGGTTGCGTGTGTTCAACTCACAGAGTTGAACCTTCCTTTAGACAGAGCAGATTGGAAACCCTCTTTTTGTGGAATCTGCAAGTGGACCTTTCAAGCGCTTTCGCGCCCACGGTAGAAAAGGAAATATCTTCGTATAAAAACTAGAGAGAATCATTCTCAGAAACCGCTTTGTGATGTGTGCGTTCCTCTCACAGAGTTTAACCTTTCTTTTCATAGAACAGTTTGGAAACACTCTGTTTGTAAAGTCTGCAAATGGATATTTGGACCTCTTTGAGTATTTCGTTGGAAACGGGATTTCTGCATATAACGCTAGACAGAAAAATTCTCAGTAACTTCTTTGGGTTGCGTGTGTTCAACTCACAGAGTGGAACCTTCCTTTTGACAGAGCAGATTAGAAACCCTCTTTTTGTGGAATTTGCAAGTCGACATTTCAAGCGCTTTGGGGCCAACGGTAGAAAAGGAAATATCTTCGTATAAAAACTAGAGAGAATCATTCTCAGAAACCGCTTTGTGATGTGTGCGTTCCTCTCACAGAGTTTAACCTTTCTTTTCATAGAACAGTTCGGAAACACTCTGTTTGTAAAGTCTGCAAGTGGATATTTGGACCTCTTTGAGGATTTCGTTGGAAACGGGATTTCTTCATCTAATGCTAGACAGAAGAATTCTCAGTAACTTCTTTTGGTTGCGTGTGTTCAACTCACAGAGTTGAACCTTCCTTTTGACAGAGCAGATTGGAAACCCTCTTTTTGTGGAATTTGCAAGTGGACATTTCAAGTGCTTTGGGGCCAAAAGTAGAAAAGGAAATATCTTCGTATAAAAACTAGAGAGAATCATTCTCAGAAACCACTTTGTGATGTGTGCGTTCCACTCACAGAGTTTAACCTTTCTTTTCATAGAACAGATGGAAACACTCTGTTTGTAAAGTCTGCAAGTGGATATTTGGACCTCTCTGAGGATTTCGTTGGAAACGGGATTTCTTCATCTAATGCTAGACAGAAGAATTCTCAGTAACTACTTTGGGTTGCGTGTGTTCAACTCACAGAGTTGAGCCTTCCTTTAGACAGAGCAGATTTGAAACCCTCTTTTTGTGGAATTTGCAAGTGGACATTTCAAGCGCTTTGGGGCCCACGGTACAAAAGGAAATATCTTCGTATAAAAACTAGAGAGAATCATTCTCAGAAACCGCTTTGTGATGTGTGTGTTCCACTCACAGAGTGTAACCTTTCTTTTCAAAGAACAGTTTGGAAACACTCTGTTTGTAAAGTCTGCAAGTGGATATTTGGACCTCTTTGAGGATTTCGTTGGAAACGGGATTTCTTCATCTAATGCTAGACAGAAGAATTCTCAGTAACTTCTTTGGGTTGCGTGTGTTCAACTCACAGAGTTGAACCTTCCTTTAGACAGAGCAGATTTGAAACCCTCTTTTTGTGGAATTTGCAAGTGGACATTTCAAGCGCATTGGCGCCCACGGTAGAAAAGGAAATATCTTCGTATAAAAACTAGAGAGAATCATTCTCAGAAACCACTTTGTGATGGGTGCGTTCCACTCACAGAGTTTAACCTTTCTTTTCATAGAACAGTTTGGAAACAGTCTGTTTGTAAAGTCTGCAAGTGGATATTTGGACCTCTTTGAGGATTTCGTTGGAAACGGGATTTCTTCATCTAATGCTAGACAGAAGAATTCTCAGTAACTTCTTCGGGTTGCGTGTGTTCAACTCACAGAGTTGAGCCTTCCTTTAGACAGAGCAGATTTGAAACCCTCTTTTTGTGGAATTTGCAAGTGGACATTTCAAGCGCTTTGGGGCCAACGGTAGAAAAGGAAATATCTCCGTAGAGAAACTACAGAGAATCATTCTCAGAAACCGCTTTGTGATGTGTGCGTTCCACTCACAGAGTTTAACCTTTCTTTTCATAGAACAGTTTGGAAACACTCTGTTTGTAAAGTCTGCAAGTGGATATTTGGACCAGAGGATTTCGTTGGAAACGGGATTTCTTCATCTAATGCTAGACAGAAGAATCCTCAGTAACTTCTTTGGGTTGCGTGTGTTCAACTCACAGAGTTGAACCTTCCTTTAGACAGAGCAGATTTGAAACCCTCTTTTTGTGGAATTTGCAAGTGGACATTTCAAGGGCATTGGCGCCCACAGTAGAAAAGGAAATATCTTCGTATAAAAACTAGAGAGAATCATTCTCAGAAACCACTTTGTGATGTGTGCGTTCCACTCACAGAGTTTAACCTTTCTTTTCATAGAACAGTTTGGAAACACTCTGTTGGTAAAGTCTGCAAGTGGATATTTGGACCTCTTTGAGGATTTCGTTGGAAACGGGATTTCTGCATATAACGCTAGACAGAAAAATTCTCAGTAACTTCTTTGGGTTGCGTGTGTTCAACTCACAGAGTTGAACCTTCCTTTTGACAGAGCAGATTAGAAACCCTCTTTTTGTGGAATTTGCAAGTCGACATTTCAAGCGCTTTGGGGCCAACGGTAGAAAAGGAAATATCTTCGTATACAAACTAGAGAGAATCATTCTCAGAAACCGCTTTGTGATGTGTGCGTTCCTCTCACAGAGTTTAACCTTTCTTTTCATAGAACAGTTTGGAAACACTCTGTTTGTAAGGTCTGCAAGTGGATATTTGGACCTCTTTGAGGATTTCGTTGGAAACGGGATTTCTGCATATAACGCTAGACAGAAAAATTCTCAGTAACTTCTTTGGGTTGCGTGTGTTCAACTCACAGAGTTGAACCTTCCTTTTCACAGAGCAGATTAGAAACCCTCTTTTTGTGGAATTTGCAAGTCGACATTTCAAGCGCTTTGGGGCCAACGGTAGAAAAGGAAATATCTTCGTATAAAAACTAGAGAGAATCATTCTCAGAAACCGCTTTGTGATGTGTGCGTTCCTCTCACAGAGTTTAACCTTTCTTTTCATAGAACAGTTTGGAAACACTCTGTTTGTAAAGTCTGCAAGTGGATATTTGGACCTCTTTGAGGATTTCGTTGGAAACGGGATTTCTTCATCTAATGCTAGACAGAAGAATTCTCAGTAACTTCTCTGGGCTGCGTGTGTTCAACTCACAGAGTTGAGCCTTCCTTTAGACAGAGCAGATTTGAAACCCTCTTTTTGTGGAATTTGCAAGTGGACATTTCAAGCGCATTGGCGCCCACGGTAGAAAAGGAAATATCTTCGTATAAAAACTAGAGAGAATCATTCTCAGAAACCACTTTGTGATGGGTGCGTTCCACTCACAGAGTTTAACCTTTCTTTTCATAGAACAGTTTGGAAACAGTCTGTTTGTACAGTCTGCAAGTGGATATTTGGACCTCTTTGAGGATTTCGTTGGAAACGGGATTTCTTCATCTAATGCTAGACAGAAGAATTCTCAGTAACTTCTTCGGGTTGCGTGTGTTCAACTCACAGAGTTGAGCCTTCCTTTAGACAGAGCAGATTTGAAACCCTCTTTTTGTGGAATTTGCAAGTGGACATTTCAAGCGCTTTGGGGCCAACGGTAGAAAAGGAAATATCTTCGTAGAGAAACTACAGAGAATCATTCTCAGAAACCGCTTTGTGATGTGTGCGTTCCACTCACAGAGTTTAACCTTTCTTTTCGTAGAACAGTTTGGAAACACTCTGTTTGTAAAGTCTGCAAGTGGATATTTGGACCAGAGGATTTCGTTGGAAACGGGATTTCTTCATCTAATGCTAGACAGAAGAATTCTCAGTAACTTCTTTGGGTTGCGTGTGTTCAACTCACAGAGTTGAACCTTCCTTTAGACAGAGCAGATTGGAAACCCTCTTTTTGTGGAATTTGCAAGTGGACCTTTCAAGCGCTTTGGCGCCCACGGTAGAAAAGGAAATATCTTCGTATAAAAACTAGAGAGAATCATTCTCAGGAACCTCTTTGTGATGTGTGTGTTCCACTCACAGAGTGTAACCTTTCTTTTCATAGAACAGTTTGGAAACACTCTGTTTGTAAAGTCTGCAAGTGGATATATGGAACTCTTTGAGGATTTCGTTAGAAACGGGATTTCGGCATATAACGCTTGACAGAAAAATTCTCAGTAACTTCTTTGGGTTGCGTATGTTCAACTCACAGAGTTGAACCTTCCTTTTGACAGAGCAGATTAGAAACCCTCTTTTTGTGGAATTTGCAAGTCGACATTTCAAGCGCTTTGGGGCCAACGGTAGAAAAGGAAATATCTTCGTATAAAAACTAGAGAGAATCATTCTCAGAAACCGCTTTGTGATGTGTGCGTTCCTCTCACAGAGTTTAACCTTTCTTTTCATAGAACAGTTTGGAAACAGTCTGTTTGTAAAGTCTGCAAGTGGA
Organism: Gorilla gorilla gorilla; assembly: GCF_029281585.2. NCBI lineage: Eukaryota > Metazoa > Chordata > Mammalia > Primates > Hominidae > Gorilla > Gorilla gorilla. Next base: position 77,036,118 of record NC_073231.2, on the reverse strand, counting down.
TATTTGGACCTCTTTGAGGATTTCGTTGGAAACAGGATTTCTTCATCTAATGCTAGACAGAAGAATTCTCAGTAACTTCTTCGGGTTGCGTGTGTTCAACTCACAGAGTTGAGCCTTCCTTTAGACAGAGCAGATTTGAAACCCTCTTTTTGTGGAATTTGCAAGTGGACATTTCAAGCGCTTTGGGGCCCACGGTACAAAAGGAAATATCTTCGTATAAAAACTAGAGAGAATCATTCTCAGAAACCGCTTTGTGATGTGTGTGTTCCACTCACAGAGTGTAACCTTTCTTTTCAAAGAACAGTTTGGAAACACTCTGTTTGTAAAGTCTGCAAGTGGATATTTGGACCTCTTTGAGGATTTCGTTGGAAACGGGATTTCTTCATCTAATGCTAGACAGAAGAATTCTCAGTAACTTCTTTGGGTTGCGTGTGTTCAACTCACAGAGTTGAACCTTCCTTTAGACAGAGCAGATTTGAAACCCTCTTTTTGTGGAATTTGCAAGTGGACATTTCAAGCGCATTGGCGCCCACGGTAGAAAAGGAAATATCTTCGTATAAAAACTAGAGAGAATCATTCTCAGAAACCACTTTGTGATGGGTGCGTTCCACTCACAGAGTTTAACCTTTCTTTTCATAGAACAGTTTGGAAACAGTCTGTTTGTAAAGTCTGCAAGTGGATATTTGGACCTCTTTGAGGATTTCGTTGGAAACGGGATTTCTTCATCTAATGCTAGACAGAAGAATTCTCAGTAACTTCTTCGGGTTGCGTGTGTTCAACTCACAGAGTTGAGCCTTCCTTTAGACAGAGCAGATTTGAAACCCTCTTTTTGTGGAATTTGCAAGTGGACATTTCAAGCGCTTTGGGGCCAACGGTAGAAAAGGAAATATCTCCGTAGAGAAACTACAGAGAATCATTCTCAGAAACCGCTTTGTGATGTGTGCGTTCCACTCACAGAGTTTAACCTTTCTTTTCATAGAACAGTTTGGAAACACTCTGTTTGTAAAGTCTGCAAGTGGATATTTGGACCAGAGGATTTCGTTGGAAACGGGATTTCTTCATCTAATGCTAGACAGAAGAATCCTCAGTAACTTCTTTGGGTTGCGTGTGTTCAACTCACAGAGTTGAACCTTCCTTTAGACAGAGCAGATTTGAAACCCTCTTTTTGTGGAATTTGCAAGTGGACATTTCAAGGGCATTGGCGCCCACAGTAGAAAAGGAAATATCTTCGTATAAAAACTAGAGAGAATCATTCTCAGAAACCACTTTGTGATGTGTGCGTTCCACTCACAGAGTTTAACCTTTCTTTTCATAGAACAGTTTGGAAACACTCTGTTGGTAAAGTCTGCAAGTGGATATTTGGACCTCTTTGAGGATTTCGTTGGAAACGGGATTTCTGCATATAACGCTAGACAGAAAAATTCTCAGTAACTTCTTTGGGTTGCGTGTGTTCAACTCACAGAGTTGAACCTTCCTTTTGACAGAGCAGATTAGAAACCCTCTTTTTGTGGAATTTGCAAGTCGACATTTCAAGCGCTTTGGGGCCAACGGTAGAAAAGGAAATATCTTCGTATACAAACTAGAGAGAATCATTCTCAGAAACCGCTTTGTGATGTGTGCGTTCCTCTCACAGAGTTTAACCTTTCTTTTCATAGAACAGTTTGGAAACACTCTGTTTGTAAGGTCTGCAAGTGGATATTTGGACCTCTTTGAGGATTTCGTTGGAAACGGGATTTCTGCATATAACGCTAGACAGAAAAATTCTCAGTAACTTCTTTGGGTTGCGTGTGTTCAACTCACAGAGTTGAACCTTCCTTTTCACAGAGCAGATTAGAAACCCTCTTTTTGTGGAATTTGCAAGTGGACATTTCAAGCGCTTTGGGGCCAACGGTAGAAAAGGAAATATCTTCGTATAAAAACTAGAGAGAATCATTCTCAGAAACCGCTTTGTGATGTGTGCGTTCCTCTCACAGAGTTTAACCTTTCTTTTCATAGAACAGTTTGGAAACACTCTGTTTGTAAAGTCTGCAAGTGGATATTTGGACCTCTTTGAGGATTTCGTTGGAAACGGGATTTCTTCATCTAATGCTAGACAGAAGAATTCTCAGTAACTTCTCTGGGCTGCGTGTGTTCAACTCACAGAGTTGAGCCTTCCTTTAGACAGAGCAGATTTGAAACCCTCTTTTTGTGGAATTTGCAAGTGGACATTTCAAGCGCATTGGCGCCCACGGTAGAAAAGGAAATATCTTCGTATAAAAACTAGAGAGAATCATTCTCAGAAACCACTTTGTGATGGGTGCGTTCCACTCACAGAGTTTAACCTTTCTTTTCATAGAACAGTTTGGAAACAGTCTGTTTGTAAAGTCTGCAAGTGGATATTTGGACCTCTTTGAGGATTTCGTTGGAAACGGGATTTCTTCATCTAATGCTAGACAGAAGAATTCTCAGTAACTTCTTCGGGTTGCGTGTGTTCAACTCACAGAGTTGAGCCTTCCTTTAGACAGAGCAGATTTGAAACCCTCTTTTTGTGGAATTTGCAAGTGGACATTTCAAGCGCTTTGGGGCCAACGGTAGAAAAGGAAATATCTCCGTAGAGAAACTACAGAGAATCATTCTCAGAAACCGCTTTGTGATGTGTGCGTTCCACTCACAGAGTTTAACCTTTCTTTTCATAGAACAGTTTGGAAACACTCTGTTTGTAAAGTCTGCAAGTGGATATTTGGACCAGAGGATTTCGTTGGAAACGGGATTTCTTCATCTGATGCTAGACAGAAGAATCCTCAGTAACTTCTTTGGGTTGCGTGTGTTCAACTCACAGAGTTGAACCTTCCTTTAGACAGAGCAGATTTGAAACCCTCTTTTTGTGGAATTTGCAAGTGGACATTTCAAGGGCATTGGCGCCCACAGTAGAAAAGGAAATATCTTCGTATAAAAACTAGAGAGAATCATTCTCAGAAACCACTTTGTGATGTGTGCGTTCCACTCACAGAGTTTAACCTTTCTTTTCATAGAACAGTTTGGAAACACTCTGTTGGTAAAGTCTGCAAGTGGATATTTGGACCTCTTTGAGGATTTCGTTGGAAACGGGATTTCTGCATATAACGCTAGACAGAAAAATTCTCAGTAACTTCTTTGGGTTGCGTGTGTTCAACTCACAGAGTTGAACCTTCCTTTTGACAGAGCAGATTAGAAACCCTCTTTTTGTGGAATTTGCAAGTCGACATTTCAAGCGCTTTGGGGCCAACGGTAGAAAAGGAAATATCTTCGTATACAAACTAGAGAGAATCATTCTCAGAAACCGCTTTGTGATGTGTGCGTTCCTCTCACAGAGTTTAACCTTTCTTTTCATAGAACAGTTTGGAAACACTCTGTTTGTAAGGTCTGCAAGTGGATATTTGGACCTCTTTGAGGATTTCGTTGGAAACGGGATTTCTGCATATAACGCTAGACAGAAAAATTCTCAGTAACTTCTTTGGGTTGCGTGTGTTCAACTCACAGAGTTGAACCTTCCTTTTCACAGAGCAGATTAGAAACCCTCTTTTTGTGGAATTTGCAAGTGGACATTTCAAGCGCTTTGGGGCCAACGGTAGAAAAGGAAATATCTTCGTATAAAAACTAGAGAGAATCATTCTCAGAAACCGCTTTGTGATGTGTGCGTTCCTCTCACAGAGTTTAACCTTTCTTTTCATAGAACAGTTTGGAAACACTCTGTTTGTAAAGTCTGCAAGTGGATATTTGGACCTCTTTGAGGATTTCGTTGGAAACGGGATTTCTTCATCTAATGCTAGACAGAAGAATTCTCAGTAACTTCTTTGGGTTGCGTGTGTTCAACTCACAGAGTTGAGCCTTCCTTTAGACAGAGCAGATTTGAAACCCTCTTTTTGTGGAATTTGCAAGTGGACATTTCAAGCGCTTTGGGGCCCACGGTACAAAAGGAAATATCTTCGTATAAAAACTAGAGAGAATCATTCTCAGAAACCACTTTGTGATGGGTGCGTTCCACTCACAGAGTTTAACCTTTCTTTTCATAGAACAGTTTGGAAACAGTCTGTTTGTAAAGTCTGCAAGTGGATATTTGGACCTCTTTGAGGATTTCGTTGGAAACGGGATTTCTTCATCTAATGCTAGACAGAAGAATTCTCAGTAACTTCTTCGGGTTGCGTGTGTTCAACTCACAGAGTTGAGCCTTCCTTTAGACAGAGCAGATTTGAAACCCTCTTTTTGTGGAATTTGCAAGTGGACATTTCAAGCGCTTTGGGGCCAACGGTAGAAAAGGAAATATCTTCGTAGAGAAACTAGAGAGAATCATTCTCAGAAACCGCTTTGTGATGTGTGCGTTCCACTCACAGAGTTTAACCTTTCTTTTCGTAGAACAGTTTGGAAACACTCTGTTTGTAAAGTCTGCAAGTGGATATTTGGACCAGAGGATTTCGTTGGAAACGGGATTTCTTCATCTAATGCTAGACAGAAGAATTCTCAGTAACTTCTTTGGGTTGCGTGTGTTCAACTCACAGAGTTGAACCTTCCTTTAGACAGAGCAGATTGGAAACCCTCTTTTTGTGGAATTTGCAAGTGGACCTTTCAAGCGCTTTGGCGCCCACGGTAGAAAAGGAAATATCTTCGTATAAAAACTAGAGAGAATCATTCTCAGGAACCTCTTTGTGATGTGTGTGTTCCACTCACAGAGTGTAACCTTTCTTTTCATAGAACAGTTTGGAAACACTCTGTTTGTAAAGTCTGCAAGTGGATATATGGAACTCTTTGAGGATTTCGTTAGAAACGGGATTTCGGCATATAACGCTTGACAGAAAAATTCTCAGTAACTTCTTTGGGTTGCGTATGTTCAACTCACAGAGTTGAACCTTCCTTTTGACAGAGCAGATTAGAAACCCTCTTTTTGTGGAATTTGCAAGTCGACATTTCAAGCGCTTTGGGGCCAACGGTAGAAAAGGAAATATCTTCGTATAAAAACTAGAGAGAATCATTCTCAGAAACCGCTTTGTGATGTGTGCGTTCCTCTCACAGAGTTTAACCTTTCTTTTCATAGAACAGTTTGGAAACACTCTGTTTGTAAAGTCTGCAAGTGGATATTTGGACCTCTTTGAGGATTTCGTTGGAAACGGGATTTCTTCATCTAATGCTAGACAGAAGAATTCTCAGTAACTTCTTTGGGTTGCGTGTGTTCAACTCACAGAGTTGAACCTTCCTTTAGACAGAGCAGATTTGAAACCCTCTTTTTGTGGAATTTGCAAGTGGACATTTCAAGCGCATTGGCGCCCACGGTAGAAAAGGAAATATCTTCGTATAAAAACTAGAGAGAGTCATTCTCAGAAACCACTTTGTGATGTGTGCGTTCCACTCACAGAGTTTAACCTTTCTTTTCATAGAACAGTTTGGAAACACTCTGTTGGTAACGTCTGAAAGTGGATATTTGGACCTCTTTGAGGATTTCGTTGGAAACGGGATTTCTTCATCTAATGCTAGACAGAAGAATTCTCAGTAACTTCTTTGGGTTGCGTGTGTTCAACTCACAGAGTTGAACCTTCCTTTAGACAGAGCAGATTGGAAACCCTCTTTTTGTGGAATCTGCAAGTGGACCTTTCAAGCGCTTTCGCGCCCACGGTAGAAAAGGAAATATCTTCGTATAAAAACTAGAGAGAATCATTCTCAGAAACCGCTTTGTGATGTGTGCGTTCCTCTCACAGAGTTTAACCTTTCTTTTCATAGAACAGTTTGGAAACACTCTGTTTGTAAAGTCTGCAAGTGGATATTTGGACCTCTTTGAGTATTTCGTCGGAAACGGGATTTCTGCATATAACGCTAGACAGAAAAATTCTCAGTAACTTCTTTGGGTTGCGTGTGTTCAACTCACAGAGTGGAACCTTCCTTTTGACAGAGCAGATTAGAAACCCTCTTTTTGTGGAATTTGCAAGTCGACATTTCAAGCGCTTTGGGGCCAACGGTAGAAAAGGAAATATCTTCGTATAAAAACTAGAGAGAATCATTCTCAGAAACCGCTTTGTGATGTGTGCATTACTCTCACAGAGTTTAACCTTTCTTTTCATAGAACAGTTCGGAAACACTCTGTTTGTAAAGTCTGCAAGTGGATATTTGGACCTCTTTGAGGATTTCGTTGGAAACGGGATTTCTTCATCTAATGCTAGACAGAAGAATTCTCAGTAACTTCTTTTGGTTGCGTGTGTTCAACTCACAGAGTTGAACCTTCCTTTTGACAGAGCAGATTGGAAACCCTCTTTTTGTGGAATTTGCAAGTGGACATTTCAAGTGCTTTGGGGCCAAAAGTAGAAAAGGAAATATCTTCGTATAAAAACTAGAGAGAATCATTCTCAGAAACCACTTTGTGATGTGTGCGTTCCACTCACAGAGTTTAACCTTTCTTTTCATAGAACAGTTTGGAAACACTCTGTTTGTAAAGTCTGCAAGTGGATATTTGGACCTCTCTGAGGATTTCGTTGGAAACGGGATTTCTTCATCTAATGCTAGACAGAAGAATTCTCAGTAACTACTTTGGGTTGCGTGTGTTCAACTCACAGAGTTGAACCTTCCTTTAGACAGAGCAGATTTGAAACCCTCTTTTTGTGGAATTTGCAAGTGGACATTTCAAGCGCTTTGGTGCCCACGGTACAAAAGGAAATATCTCCGTATAAAAACTAGAGAGAATCATTCCCAGAAACCGCTTTGTGATGTGTGCGTTCCACTCACAGAGTTTAGCCTTTCTTTTCATAGAACAGTTTGGAAACACTCTGTTTGTAAAGTCTGCAAGTGGATATTTGGACCTCTTTGAGGATTTCGTTGGAAACGGGATTTTTTCATCTAATGCTAGACAGAAGAATTCTCAGTAACTTCTTTGGGTTGCGTGTGTTCAACTCACAGAGTTGAACCTTCCTTTAGACAGAGGAGATTGGAAACCCTCTTTTTGTGGAATTTGCAAGTGGACATTTCAAGCGCTTTGGGGCCAACGGTAGAAAAGGAAATATCTTCGTATAAAAACTAGAGAGAATCATTCTCAGAAACCACTTTGTGATGTGTGTGTTCCACTCACAGAGTTTAACCTTTCTTTTCATAGAACAGTTTGGAAACAGTCTGTTTGTAAAGTCTGCAAGTGGATATTTGGACCTCTTTGAGGATTTCGTTGGAAACGGGATTTCTTCATCTAATGCTAGACAGAAGAATTCTCAGTAACTTCTTTGGGTTGCGTGTGTTCAACTCACAGAGTTGAGCCTTCCTTTAGACAGAGCAGATTTGAAACCCTCTTTTTGTGGAATTTGCAAGTGGACATTTCAAGCGCTTTGGGGCCCACGGTACAAAAGGAAATATCTTCGTATAAAAACTAGAGAGAATCATTCTCAGAAACCGCTTTGTGATGTGTGTGTTCCACTCACAGAGTGTAACCTTTCTTTTCAAAGAACAGTTTGGAAACACTCTGTTTGTAAAGTCTGCAAGTGGATATTTGGACCTCTTTGAGGATTTCGTTGGAAACGGGATTTCTTCATCTAATGCTAGACAGAAGAATTCTCAGTAACTTCTTTGGGTTGCGTGTGTTCAACTCACAGAGTTGAACCTTCCTTTAGACAGAGCAGATTTGAAACCCTCTTTTTGTGGAATTTGCAAGTGGACATTTCAAGCGCATTGGCGCCTACGGTAGAAAAGGAAATATCTTCGTATAAAAACTAGAGAGAATCATTCTCAGAAACCACTTTGTGATGGGTGCTTTCCACTCACAGAGTTTAACCTTTCTTTTCATAGAACAGTTTGGAAACAGTCTGTTTGTAAAGTCTGCAAGTGGATATTTGGACCTCTTTGAGGATTTCGTTGGAAACGGGATTTCTTCATCTAATGCTAGACAGAAGAATTCTCAGTAACTTCTTCGGGTTGCGTGTGTTCAACTCACAGAGTTGAGCCTTCCTTTAGACAGAGCAGATTTGAAACCCTCTTTTTGTGGAATTTGCAAGTGGACATTTCAAGCGCTTTGGGGCCAACGGTAGAAAAGGAAATATCTTCGTAGAGAAACTACAGAGAATCATTCTCAGAAACCGCTTTGTGATGTGTGCGTTCCACTCACAGAGTTTAACCTTTCTTTTCATAGAACAGTTTGGAAACACTCTGTTTGTAAAGTCTGCAAGTGGATATTTGGACCAGAGGATTTCGTTGGAAACGGGATTTCTTCATCTAATGCTAGACAGAAGAATCCTCAGTAACTTCTTTGGGTTGCGTGTGTTCAACTCACAGAGTTGAACCTTCCTTTAGACAGAGCAGATTTGAAACCCTCTTTTTGTGGAATTTGCAAGTGGACATTTCAAGGGCATTGGCGCCCACGGTAGAAAAGGAAATATCTTCGTATAAAAACTAGAGAGAATCATTCTCAGAAACCACTTTGTGATGTGTGCGTTCCACTCACAGAGTTTAACCTTTCTTTTCATAGAACAGTTTGGAAACACTCTGTTGGTAAAGTCTGCAAGTGGATATTTGGACCTCTTTGAGGATTTCGTTGGAAACGGGATTTCTGCATATAACGCTAGACAGAAAAATTCTCAGTAACTTCTTTGGGTTGCGTGTGTTCAACTCACAGAGTTGAACCTTCCTTTTGACAGAGCAGATTAGAAACCCTCTTTTTGTGGAATTTGCAAGTCGACATTTCAAGCGCTTTGGGGCCAACGGTAGAAAAGGAAATATCTTCGTATACAAACTAGAGAGAATCATTCTCAGAAACCGCTTTGTGATGTGTGCGTTCCTCTCACAGAGTTTAACCTTTCTTTTCATAGAACAGTTTGGAAACACTCTGTTTGTAAGGTCTGCAAGTGGATATTTGGACCTCTTTGAGGATTTCGTTGGAAACGGGATTTCTGCATATAACGCTAGACAGAAAAATTCTCAGTAACTTCTTTGGGTTGCGTGTGTTCAACTCACAGAGTTGAACCTTCCTTTTCACAGAGCAGATTAGAAACCCTCTTTTTGTGGAATTTGCAAGTGGACATTTCAAGCGCTTTGGGGCCAACGGTAGAAAAGGAAATATCTTCGTATAAAAACTAGAGAGAATCATTCTCAGAAACCGCTTTGTGATGTGTGCGTTCCTCTCACAGAGTTTAACCTTTCTTTTCATAGAACAGTTTGGAAACACTCTGTTTGTAAAGTCTGCAAGTGGATATTTGGACCTCTTTGAGGATTTCGTTGGAAACGGGATTTCTTCATCTAATGCTAGACAGAAGAATTCTCAGTAACTTCTCTGGGCTGCGTGTGTTCAACTCACAGAGTTGAGCCTTCCTTTAGACAGAGCAGATTTGAAACCCTCTTTTTGTGGAATTTGCAAGTGGACATTTCAAGCGCATTGGCGCCCACGGTAGAAAAGGAAATATCTTCGTATAAAAACTAGAGAGAATCATTCTCAGAAACCACTTTGTGATGGGTGCGTTCCACTCACAGAGTTTAACCTTTCTTTTCATAGAACAGTTTGGAAACAGTCTGTTTGTAAAGTCTGCAAGTGGATATTTGGACCTCTTTGAGGATTTCGTTGGAAACGGGATTTCTTCATCTAATGCTAGACAGAAGAATTCTCAGTAACTTCTTCGGGTTGCGTGTGTTCAACTCACAGAGTTGAGCCTTCCTTTAGACAGAGCAGATTTGAAACCCTCTTTTTGTGGAATTTGCAAGTGGACATTTCAAGCGCTTTGGGGCCAACGGTAGAAAAGGAAATATCTTCGTAGAGAAACTACAGAGAATCATTCTCAGAAACCGCTTTGTGATGTGTGCGTTCCACTCACAGAGTTTAACCTTTCTTTTCATAGAACAGTTTGGAAACACTCTGTTTGTAAAGTCTGCAAGTTGATATTTGGACCAGAGGATTTCGTTGGAAACGGGATTTCTTCATCTGATGCTAGACAGAAGAATCCTCAGTAACTTCTTTGGGTTGCGTGTGTTCAACTCACAGAGTTGAACCTTCCTTTAGACAGAGCAGATTTGAAACCCTCTTTTTGTGGAATTTGCAAGTGGACATTTCAAGGGCATTGGCGCCCACAGTAGAAAAGGAAATATCTTCGTATAAAAACTAGAGAGAATCATTCTCAGAAACCACTTTGTGATGTGTGCGTTCCACTCACAGAGTTTAACCTTTCTTTTCATAGAACAGTTTGGAAACACTCTGTTGGTAAAGTCTGCAAGTGGATATTTGGACCTCTTTGAGGATTTCGTTGGAAACGGGATTTCTGCATATAACGCTAGACAGAAAAATTCTCAGTAACTTCTTTGGGTTGCGTGTGTTCAACTCACAGAGTTGAACCTTCCTTTTGACAGAGCAGATTAGAAACCCTCTTTTTGTGGAATTTGCAAGTCGACATTTCAAGCGCTTTGGGGCCAACGGTAGAAAAGGAAATATCTTCGTATACAAACTAGAGAGAATCATTCTCAGAAACCGCTTTGTGATGTGTGCGTTCCTCTCACAGAGTTTAACCTTTCTTTTCATAGAACAGTTTGGAAACACTCTGTTTGTAAGGTCTGCAAGTGGATATTTGGACCTCTTTGAGGATTTCGTTGGAAACGGGATTTCTGCATATAACGCTAGACAGAAAAATTCTCAGTAACTTCTTTGGGTTGCGTGTGTTCAACTCACAGAGTTGAACCTTCCTTTTCACAGAGCAGATTAGAAACCCTCTTTTTGTGGAATTTGCAAGTGGACATTTCAAGGGCTTTGGGGCCAACGGTAGAAAAGGAAATATCTTCGTATAAAAACTAGAGAGAATCATTCTCAGAAACCGCTTTGTGATGTGTGCGTTCCTCTCACAGAGTTTAACCTTTCTTTTCATAGAACAGTTTGGAAACACTCTGTTTGTAAAGTCTGCAAGTGGATATTTGGACCTCTTTGAGGATTTCGTTGGAAACGGGATTTCTTCATCTAATGCTAGACAGAAGAATTCTCAGTAACTTCTTTGGGTTGCGTGTGTTCAACTCACAGAGTTGAGCCTTCCTTTAGACAGAGCAGATTTGAAACCCTCTTTTTGTGGAATTTGCAAGTGGACATTTCAAGCGCTTTGGGGCCCACGGTACAAAAGGAAATATCTTCGTATAAAAACTAGAGAGAATCATTCTCAGAAACCACTTTGTGATGGGTGCGTTCCACTCACAGAGTTTAACCTTTCTTTTCATAGAACAGTTTGGAAACAGTCTGTTTGTAAAGTCTGCAAGTGGATATTTGGACCTCTTTGAGGATTTCGTTGGAAACGGGATTTCTTCATCTAATGCTAGACAGAAGAATTCTCAGTAACTTCTTTGGGTTGCGTGTGTTCAACTCACAGAGTTGAGCCTTCCTTTAGACAGAGCAGATTTGAAACCCTCTTTTTGTGGAATTTGCAAGTGGACATTTCAAGCGCTTTGGGGCCCACGGTAGAAAAGGAAATATCTTCGTATAAAAACTAGAGAGAATCATTCTCAGAAACCACTTTGTGATGGGTGCGTTCCACTCACAGAGTTTAACCTTTCTTTTCATAGAACAGTTTGGAAACAGTCTGTTTGTAAAGTCTGCAAGTGGATATTTGGACCTCTTTGAGGATTTCGTTGGAAACGGGATTTCTTCATCTAATGCTAGACAGAAGAATTCTCAGTAACTTCTTCGGGTTGCGTGTGTTCAACTCACAGAGTTGAGCCTTCCTTTAGACAGAGCAGATTTGAAACCCTCTTTTTGTGGAATTTGCAAGTGGACATTTCAAGCGCTTTGGGGCCAACGGTAGAAAAGGAAATATCTTCGTAGAGAAACTAGAGAGAATCATTCTCAGAAACCGCTTTGTGATGTGTGCGTTCCACTCACAGAGTTTAACCTTTCTTTTCGTAGAACAGTTCGGAAACACTCTGTTTGTAAAGTCTGCAAGTGGATATTTGGACCAGAGGATTTCGTTGGAAACGGGATTTCTTCATCTAATGCTAGACAGAAGAATTCTCAGTAACTTCTTTGGGTTGCGTGTGTTCAACTCACAGAGTTGAACCTTCCTTTAGACAGAGCAGATTGGAAACCCTCTTTTTGTGGAATTTGCAAGTGGACCTTTCAAGCGCTTTGGCGCCCACGGTAGAAAAGGAAATATCTTCGTATAAAAACTAGAGAGAATCATTCTCAGGAACCTCTTTGTGATGTGTGTGTTCCACTCACAGAGTGTAACCTTTCTTTTCATAGAACAGTTTGGAAACACTCTGTTTGTAAAGTCTGCAAGTGGATATATGGAACTCTTTGAGGATTTCGTTAGAAACGGGATTTCGGCATATAACGCTTGACAGAAAAATTCTCAGTAACTTCTTTGGGTTGCGTATGTTCAACTCACAGAGTTGAACCTTCCTTTTGACAGAGCAGATTAGAAACCCTCTTTTTGTGGAATTTGCAAGTCGACATTTCAAGCGCTTTGGGGCCAACGGTAGAAAAGGAAATATCTTCGTATAAAAACTAGAGAGAATCATTCTCAGAAACCGCTTTGTGATGTGTGCGTTCCTCTCACAGAGTTTAACCTTTCTTTTCATAGAACAGTTTGGAAACAGTCTGTTTGTAAAGTCTGCAAGTGGATATTTGGACCTCTTTGAGGATTTCGTTGGAAACGGGATTTCTTCATCTAATGCTAGACAGAAGAATTCTCAGTAACTTCTTCGGGTTGCGTGTGTTCAACTCACAGAGTTGAGCCTTCCTTTAGACAGAGCAGATTTGAAACCCTCTTTTTGTGGAATTTGCAAGTGGACATTTCAAGCGCTTTGGGGCCCACGGTACAAAAGGAAATATCTTCGTATAAAAACTAGAGAGAATCATTCTCAGAAACCGCTTTGTGATGTGTGTGTTCCACTCACAGAGTGTAACCTTTCTTTTCAAAGAACAGTTTGGAAACACTCTGTTTGTAAAGTCTGCAAGTGGATATTTGGACCTCTTTGAGGATTTCGTTGGAAACGGGATTTCTTCATCTAATGCTAGACAGAAGAATTCTCAGTAACTTCTTTGGGTTGCGTGTGTTCAACTCACAGAGTTGAACCTTCCTTTAGACAGAGCAGATTTGAAACCCTCTTTTTGTGGAATTTGCAAGTGGACATTTCAAGCGCATTGGCGCCCACGGTAGAAAAGGAAATATCTTCGTATAAAAACTAGAGAGAATCATTCTCAGAAACCACTTTGTGATGGGTGCGTTCCACTCACAGAGTTTAACCTTTCTTTTCATAGAACAGTTTGGAAACAGTCTGTTTGTAAAGTCTGCAAGTGGATATTTGGACCTCTTTGAGGATTTCGTTGGAAACGGGATTTCTTCATCTAATGCTAGACAGAAGAATTCTCAGTAACTTCTTCGGGTTGCGTGTGTTCAACTCACAGAGTTGAGCCTTCCTTTAGACAGAGCAGATTTGAAACCCTCTTTTTGTGGAATTTGCAAGTGGACATTTCAAGCGCTTTGGGGCCAACGGTAGAAAAGGAAATATCTTCGTAGAGAAACTAGAGAGAATCATTCTCAGAAACCGCTTTGTGATGTGTGCGTTCCACTCACAGAGTTTAACCTTTCTTTTCGTAGAACAGTTTGGAAACACTCTGTTTGTAAAGTCTGCAAGTGGATATTTGGACCAGAGGATTTCGTTGGAAACGGGATTTCTTCATCTAATGCTAGACAGAAGAATTCTCAGTAACTTCTTTGGGTTGCGTGTGTTCAACTCACAGAGTTGAACCTTCCTTTAGACAGAGCAGATTGGAAACCCTCTTTTTGTGGAATTTGCAAGTGGACCTTTCAAGCGCTTTGGCGCCCACGGTAGAAAAGGAAATATCTTCGTATAAAAACTAGAGAGAATCATTCTCAGGAACCTCTTTGTGATGTGTGTGTTCCACTCACAGAGTGTAACCTTTCTTTTCATAGAACAGTTTGGAAACACTCTGTTTGTAAAGTCTGCAAGTGGATATATGGAACTCTTTGAGGATTTCGTTAGAAACGGGATTTCGGCATATAACGCTTGACAGAAAAATTCTCAGTAACTTCTTTGGGTTGCGTATGTTCAACTCACAGAGTTGAACCTTCCTTTTGACAGAGCAGATTAGAAACCCTCTTTTTGTGGAATTTGCAAGTCGACATTTCAAGCGCTTTGGGGCCAACGGTAGAAAAGGAAATATCTTCGTATAAAAACTAGAGAGAATCATTCTCAGAAACCGCTTTGTGATGTGTGCGTTCCTCTCACAGAGTTTAACCTTTCTTTTCATAGAACAGTTTGGAAACACTCTGTTTGTAAAGTCTGCAAGTGGATATTTGGACCTCTTTGAGGATTTCGTTGGAAACGGGATTTCTTCATCTAATGCTAGACAGAAGAATTCTCAGTAACTTCTTTGGGTTGCGTGTGTTCAACTCACAGAGTTGAACCTTCCTTTAGACAGAGCAGATTTGAAACCCTCTTTTTGTGGAATTTGCAAGTGGACATTTCAAGCGCATTGGCGCCCACGGTAGAAAAGGAAATATCTTCGTATAAAAACTAGAGAGAGTCATTCTCAGAAACCACTTTGTGATGTGTGCGTTCCACTCACAGAGTTTAACCTTTCTTTTCATAGAACAGTTTGGAAACACTCTGTTGGTAACGTCTGAAAGTGGATATTTGGACCTCTTTGAGGATTTCGTTGGAAACGGGATTTCTTCATCTAATGCTAGACAGAAGAATTCTCAGTAACTTCTTTGGGTTGCGTGTGTTCAACTCACAGAGTTGAACCTTCCTTTAGACAGAGCAGATTGGAAACCCTCTTTTTGTGGAATCTGCAAGTGGACCTTTCAAGCGCTTTCGCGCCCACGGTAGAAAAGGAAATATCTTCGTATAAAAACTAGAGAGAATCATTCTCAGAAACCGCTTTGTGATGTGTGCGTTCCTCTCACAGAGTTTAACCTTTCTTTTCATAGAACAGTTTGGAAACACTCTGTTTGTAAAGTCTGCAAGTGGATATTTGGACCTCTTTGAGTATTTCGTCGGAAACGGGATTTCTGCATATAACGCTAGACAGAAAAATTCTCAGTAACTTCTTTGGGTTGCGTGTGTTCAACTCACAGAGTGGAACCTTCCTTTTGACAGAGCAGATTAGAAACCCTCTTTTTGTGGAATTTGCAAGTCGACATTTCAAGCGCTTTGGGGCCAACGGTAGAAAAGGAAATATCTTCGTATAAAAACTAGAGAGAATCATTCTCAGAAACCGCTTTGTGATGTGTGCATTACTCTCACAGAGTTTAACCTTTCTTTTCATAGAACAGTTCGGAAACACTCTGTTTGTAAAGTCTGCAAGTGGATATTTGGACCTCTTTGAGGATTTCGTTGGAAACGGGATTTCTTCATCTAATGCTAGACAGAAGAATTCTCAGTAACTTCTTTTGGTTGCGTGTGTTCAACTCACAGAGTTGAACCTTCCTTTTGACAGAGCAGATTGGAAACCCTCTTTTTGTGGAATTTGCAAGTGGACATTTCAAGTGCTTTGGGGCCAAAAGTAGAAAAGGAAATATCTTCGTATAAAAACTAGAGAGAATCATTCTCAGAAACCACTTTGTGATGTGTGCGTTCCACTCACAGAGTTTAACCTTTCTTTTCATAGAACAGTTTGGAAACACTCTGTTTGTAAAGTCTGCAAGTGGATATTTGGACCTCTCTGAGGATTTCGTTGGAAACGGGATTTCTTCATCTAATGCTAGACAGAAGAATTCTCAGTAACTACTTTGGGTTGCGTGTGTTCAACTCACAGAGTTGAACCTTCCTTTAGACAGAGCAGATTTGAAACCCTCTTTTTGTGGAATTTGCAAGTGGACATTTCAAGCGCTTTGGTGCCCACGGTACAAAAGGAAATATCTCCGTATAAAAACTAGAGAGAATCATTCCCAGAAACCGCTTTGTGATGTGTGCGTTCCACTCACAGAGTTTAGCCTTTCTTTTCATAGAACAGTTTGGAAACACTCTGTTTGTAAAGTCTGCAAGTGGATATTTGGACCTCTTTGAGGATTTCGTTGGAAACGGGATTTTTTCATCTAATGCTAGACAGAAGAATTCTCAGTAACTTCTTTGGGTTGCGTGTGTTCAACTCACAGAGTTGAACCTTCCTTTAGACAGAGGAGATTGGAAACCCTCTTTTTGTGGAATTTGCAAGTGGACATTTCAAGCGCTTTGGGGCCAACGGTAGAAAAGGAAATATCTTCGTATAAAAACTAGAGAGAATCATTCTCAGAAACCACTTTGTGATGTGTGTGTTCCACTCACAGAGTTTAACCTTTCTTTTCATAGAACAGTTTGGAAACAGTCTGTTTGTAAAGTCTGCAAGTGGATATTTGGACCTCTTTGAGGATTTCGTTGGAAACGGGATTTCTTCATCTAATGCTAGACAGAAGAATTCTCAGTAACTTCTTTGGGTTGCGTGTGTTCAACTCACAGAGTTGAGCCTTCCTTTAGACAGAGCAGATTTGAAACCCTCTTTTTGTGGAATTTGCAAGTGGACATTTCAAGCGCTTTGGGGCCCACGGTACAAAAGGAAATATCTTCGTATAAAAACTAGAGAGAATCATTCTCAGAAACCGCTTTGTGATGTGTGTGTTCCACTCACAGAGTGTAACCTTTCTTTTCAAAGAACAGTTTGGAAACACTCTGTTTGTAAAGTCTGCAAGTGGATATTTGGACCTCTTTGAGGATTTCGTTGGAAACGGGATTTCTTCATCTAATGCTAGACAGAAGAATTCTCAGTAACTTCTTTGGGTTGCGTGTGTTCAACTCACAGAGTTGAACCTTCCTTTAGACAGAGCAGATTTGAAACCCTCTTTTTGTGGAATTTGCAAGTGGACATTTCAAGCGCATTGGCGCCTACGGTAGAAAAGGAAATATCTTCGTATAAAAACTAGAGAGAATCATTCTCAGAAACCACTTTGTGATGGGTGCTTTCCACTCACAGAGTTTAACCTTTCTTTTCATAGAACAGTTTGGAAACAGTCTGTTTGTAAAGTCTGCAAGTGGATATTTGGACCTCTTTGAGGATTTCGTTGGAAACGGGATTTCTTCATCTAATGCTAGACAGAAGAATTCTCAGTAACTTCTTCGGGTTGCGTGTGTTCAACTCACAGAGTTGAGCCTTCCTTTAGACAGAGCAGATTTGAAACCCTCTTTTTGTGGAATTTGCAAGTGGACATTTCAAGCGCTTTGGGGCCAACGGTAGAAAAGGAAATATCTTCGTAGAGAAACTACAGAGAATCATTCTCAGAAACCGCTTTGTGATGTGTGCGTTCCACTCACAGAGTTTAACCTTTCTTTTCATAGAACAGTTTGGAAACACTCTGTTTGTAAAGTCTGCAAGTGGATATTTGGACCAGAGGATTTCGTTGGAAACGGGATTTCTTCATCTAATGCTAGACAGAAGAATCCTCAGTAACTTCTTTGGGTTGCGTGTGTTCAACTCACAGAGTTGAACCTTCCTTTAGACAGAGCAGATTTGAAACCCTCTTTTTGTGGAATTTGCAAGTGGACATTTCAAGGGCATTGGCGCCCACGGTAGAAAAGGAAATATCTTCGTATAAAAACTAGAGAGAATCATTCTCAGAAACCACTTTGTGATGTGTGCGTTCCACTCACAGAGTT
Source organism: Gorilla gorilla gorilla (assembly GCF_029281585.2). Lineage (NCBI taxonomy): Eukaryota > Metazoa > Chordata > Mammalia > Primates > Hominidae > Gorilla > Gorilla gorilla. The sequence continues at coordinate 77,018,529 of NC_073231.2, read as the reverse complement.
TAACCTTTCTTTTCATAGAACAGTTTGGAAACACTCTGTTGGTAAAGTCTGCAAGTGGATATTTGGACCTCTTTGAGGATTTCGTTGGAAACGGGATTTCTGCATATAACGCTAGACAGAAAAATTCTCAGTAACTTCTTTGGGTTGCGTGTGTTCAACTCACAGAGTTGAACCTTCCTTTTGACAGAGCAGATTAGAAACCCTCTTTTTGTGGAATTTGCAAGTCGACATTTCAAGCGCTTTGGGGCCAACGGTAGAAAAGGAAATATCTTCGTATACAAACTAGAGAGAATCATTCTCAGAAACCGCTTTGTGATGTGTGCGTTCCTCTCACAGAGTTTAACCTTTCTTTTCATAGAACAGTTTGGAAACACTCTGTTTGTAAGGTCTGCAAGTGGATATTTGGACCTCTTTGAGGATTTCGTTGGAAACGGGATTTCTGCATATAACGCTAGACAGAAAAATTCTCAGTAACTTCTTTGGGTTGCGTGTGTTCAACTCACAGAGTTGAACCTTCCTTTTCACAGAGCAGATTAGAAACCCTCTTTTTGTGGAATTTGCAAGTGGACATTTCAAGCGCTTTGGGGCCAACGGTAGAAAAGGAAATATCTTCGTATAAAAACTAGAGAGAATCATTCTCAGAAACCGCTTTGTGATGTGTGCGTTCCTCTCACAGAGTTTAACCTTTCTTTTCATAGAACAGTTTGGAAACACTCTGTTTGTAAAGTCTGCAAGTGGATATTTGGACCTCTTTGAGGATTTCGTTGGAAACGGGATTTCTTCATCTAATGCTAGACAGAAGAATTCTCAGTAACTTCTCTGGGCTGCGTGTGTTCAACTCACAGAGTTGAGCCTTCCTTTAGACAGAGCAGATTTGAAACCCTCTTTTTGTGGAATTTGCAAGTGGACATTTCAAGCGCATTGGCGCCCACGGTAGAAAAGGAAATATCTTCGTATAAAAACTAGAGAGAATCATTCTCAGAAACCACTTTGTGATGGGTGCGTTCCACTCACAGAGTTTAACCTTTCTTTTCATAGAACAGTTTGGAAACAGTCTGTTTGTAAAGTCTGCAAGTGGATATTTGGACCTCTTTGAGGATTTCGTTGGAAACGGGATTTCTTCATCTAATGCTAGACAGAAGAATTCTCAGTAACTTCTTCGGGTTGCGTGTGTTCAACTCACAGAGTTGAGCCTTCCTTTAGACAGAGCAGATTTGAAACCCTCTTTTTGTGGAATTTGCAAGTGGACATTTCAAGCGCTTTGGGGCCAACGGTAGAAAAGGAAATATCTTCGTAGAGAAACTACAGAGAATCATTCTCAGAAACCGCTTTGTGATGTGTGCGTTCCACTCACAGAGTTTAACCTTTCTTTTCATAGAACAGTTTGGAAACACTCTGTTTGTAAAGTCTGCAAGTAGATATTTGGACCAGAGGATTTCGTTGGAAACGGGATTTCTTCATCTGATGCTAGACAGAAGAATCCTCAGTAACTTCTTTGGGTTGCGTGTGTTCAACTCACAGAGTTGAACCTTCCTTTAGACAGAGCAGATTTGAAACCCTCTTTTTGTGGAATTTGCAAGTGGACATTTCAAGGGCATTGGCGCCCACAGTAGAAAAGGAAATATCTTCGTATAAAAACTAGAGAGAATCATTCTCAGAAACCACTTTGTGATGTGTGCGTTCCACTCACAGAGTTTAACCTTTCTTTTCATAGAACAGTTTGGAAACACTCTGTTGGTAAAGTCTGCAAGTGGATATTTGGACCTCTTTGAGGATTTCGTTGGAAACGGGATTTCTGCATATAACGCTAGACAGAAAAATTCTCAGTAACTTCTTTGGGTTGCGTGTGTTCAACTCACAGAGTTGAACCTTCCTTTTGACAGAGCAGATTAGAAACCCTCTTTTTGTGGAATTTGCAAGTCGACATTTCAAGCGCTTTGGGGCCAACGGTAGAAAAGGAAATATCTTCGTATACAAACTAGAGAGAATCATTCTCAGAAACCGCTTTGTGATGTGTGCGTTCCTCTCACAGAGTTTAACCTTTCTTTTCATAGAACAGTTTGGAAACACTCTGTTTGTAAGGTCTGCAAGTGGATATTTGGACCTCTTTGAGGATTTCGTTGGAAACGGGATTTCTGCATATAACGCTAGACAGAAAAATTCTCAGTAACTTCTTTGGGTTGCGTGTGTTCAACTCACAGAGTTGAACCTTCCTTTTCACAGAGCAGATTAGAAACCCTCTTTTTGTGGAATTTGCAAGTGGACATTTCAAGGGCTTTGGGGCCAACGGTAGAAAAGGAAATATCTTCGTATAAAAACTAGAGAGAATCATTCTCAGAAACCGCTTTGTGATGTGTGCGTTCCTCTCACAGAGTTTAACCTTTCTTTTCATAGAACAGTTTGGAAACACTCTGTTTGTAAAGTCTGCAAGTGGATATTTGGACCTCTTTGAGGATTTCGTTGGAAACGGGATTTCTTCATCTAATGCTAGACAGAAGAATTCTCAGTAACTTCTTTGGGTTGCGTGTGTTCAACTCACAGAGTTGAGCCTTCCTTTAGACAGAGCAGATTTGAAACCCTCTTTTTGTGGAATTTGCAAGTGGACATTTCAAGCGCTTTGGGGCCCACGGTACAAAAGGAAATATCTTCGTATAAAAACTAGAGAGAATCATTCTCAGAAACCACTTTGTGATGGGTGCGTTCCACTCACAGAGTTTAACCTTTCTTTTCATAGAACAGTTTGGAAACAGTCTGTTTGTAAAGTCTGCAAGTGGATATTTGGACCTCTTTGAGGATTTCGTTGGAAACGGGATTTCTTCATCTAATGCTAGACAGAAGAATTCTCAGTAACTTCTTTGGGTTGCGTGTGTTCAACTCACAGAGTTGAGCCTTCCTTTAGACAGAGCAGATTTGAAACCCTCTTTTTGTGGAATTTGCAAGTGGACATTTCAAGCGCTTTGGGGCCCACGGTAGAAAAGGAAATATCTTCGTATAAAAACTAGAGAGAATCATTCTCAGAAACCACTTTGTGATGGGTGCGTTCCACTCACAGAGTTTAACCTTTCTTTTCATAGAACAGTTTGGAAACAGTCTGTTTGTAAAGTCTGCAAGTGGATATTTGGACCTCTTTGAGGATTTCGTTGGAAACGGGATTTCTTCATCTAATGCTAGACAGAAGAATTCTCAGTAACTTCTTCGGGTTGCTGTGTTCAACTCACAGAGTTGAGCCTTCCTTTAGACAGAGCAGATTTGAAACCCTCTTTTTGTGGAATTTGCAAGTGGACATTTCAAGCGCTTTGGGGCCAACGGTAGAAAAGGAAATATCTTCGTAGAGAAACTAGAGAGAATCATTCTCAGAAACCGCTTTGTGATGTGTGCGTTCCACTCACAGAGTTTAACCTTTCTTTTCGTAGAACAGTTCGGAAACACTCTGTTTGTAAAGTCTGCAAGTGGATATTTGGACCAGAGGATTTCGTTGGAAACGGGATTTCTTCATCTAATGCTAGACAGAAGAATTCTCAGTAACTTCTTTGGGTTGCGTGTGTTCAACTCACAGAGTTGAACCTTCCTTTAGACAGAGCAGATTGGAAACCCTCTTTTTGTGGAATTTGCAAGTGGACCTTTCAAGCGCTTTGGCGCCCACGGTAGAAAAGGAAATATCTTCGTATAAAAACTAGAGAGAATCATTCTCAGGAACCTCTTTGTGATGTGTGTGTTCCACTCACAGAGTGTAACCTTTCTTTTCATAGAACAGTTTGGAAACACTCTGTTTGTAAAGTCTGCAAGTGGATATATGGAACTCTTTGAGGATTTCGTTAGAAACGGGATTTCGGCATATAACGCTTGACAGAAAAATTCTCAGTAACTTCTTTGGGTTGCGTATGTTCAACTCACAGAGTTGAACCTTCCTTTTGACAGAGCAGATTAGAAACCCTCTTTTTGTGGAATTTGCAAGTCGACATTTCAAGCGCTTTGGGGCCAACGGTAGAAAAGGAAATATCTTCGTATAAAAACTAGAGAGAATCATTCTCAGAAACCGCTTTGTGATGTGTGCGTTCCTCTCACAGAGTTTAACCTTTCTTTTCATAGAACAGTTTGGAAACAGTCTGTTTGTAAAGTCTGCAAGTGGATATTTGGACCTCTTTGAGGATTTCGTTGGAAACGGGATTTCTTCATCTAATGCTAGACAGAAGAATTCTCAGTAACTTCTTCGGGTTGCGTGTGTTCAACTCACAGAGTTGAGCCTTCCTTTAGACAGAGCAGATTTGAAACCCTCTTTTTGTGGAATTTGCAAGTGGACATTTCAAGCGCTTTGGGGCCCACGGTACAAAAGGAAATATCTTCGTATAAAAACTAGAGAGAATCATTCTCAGAAACCACTTTGTGATGGGTGCGTTCCACTCACAGAGTTTAACCTTTCTTTTCATAGAACAGTTTGGAAACAGTCTGTTTGTAAAGTCTGCAAGTGGATATTTGGACCTCTTTGAGGATTTCGTTGGAAACGGGATTTCTTCATCTAATGCTAGACAGAAGAATTCTCAGTAACTTCTTTGGGTTGCGTGTGTTCAACTCACAGAGTTGAGCCTTCCTTTAGACAGAGCAGATTTGAAACCCTCTTTTTGTGGAATTTGCAAGTGGACATTTCAAGCGCTTTGGGGCCCACGGTAGAAAAGGAAATATCTTCGTATAAAAACTAGAGAGAATCATTCTCAGAAACCACTTTGTGATGGGTGCGTTCCACTCACAGAGTTTAACCTTTCTTTTCATAGAACAGTTTGGAAACAGTCTGTTTGTAAAGTCTGCAAGTGGATATTTGGACCTCTTTGAGGATTTCGTTGGAAACGGGATTTCTTCATCTAATGCTAGACAGAAGAATTCTCAGTAACTTCTTCGGGTTGCTGTGTTCAACTCACAGAGTTGAGCCTTCCTTTAGACAGAGCAGATTTGAAACCCTCTTTTTGTGGAATTTGCAAGTGGACATTTCAAGCGCTTTGGGGCCAACGGTAGAAAAGGAAATATCTTCGTAGAGAAACTAGAGAGAATCATTCTCAGAAACCGCTTTGTGATGTGTGCGTTCCACTCACAGAGTTTAACCTTTCTTTTCGTAGAACAGTTCGGAAACACTCTGTTTGTAAAGTCTGCAAGTGGATATTTGGACCAGAGGATTTCGTTGGAAACGGGATTTCTTCATCTAATGCTAGACAGAAGAATTCTCAGTAACTTCTTTGGGTTGCGTGTGTTCAACTCACAGAGTTGAACCTTCCTTTAGACAGAGCAGATTGGAAACCCTCTTTTTGTGGAATTTGCAAGTGGACCTTTCAAGCGCATTGGCGCCCACGGTAGAAAAGGAAATATCTTCGTATAAAAACTAGAGAGAATCATTCTCAGGAACCTCTTTGTGATGTGTGTGTTCCACTCACAGAGTGTAACCTTTCTTTTCATAGAACAGTTTGGAAACACTCTGTTTGTAAAGTCTGCAAGTGGATATATGGAACTCTTTGAGGATTTCGTTAGAAACGGGATTTCGGCATATAACGCTTGACAGAAAAATTCTCAGTAACTTCTTTGGGTTGCGTATGTTCAACTCACAGAGTTGAACCTTCCTTTTGACAGAGCAGATTAGAAACCCTCTTTTTGTGGAATTTGCAAGTCGACATTTCAAGCGCTTTGGGGCCAACGGTAGAAAAGGAAATATCTTCGTATAAAAACTAGAGAGAATCATTCTCAGAAACCGCTTTGTGATGTGTGCGTTCCTCTCACAGAGTTTAACCTTTCTTTTCATAGAACAGTTTGGAAACAGTCTGTTTGTAAAGTCTGCAAGTGGATATTTGGACCTCTTTGAGGATTTCGTTGGAAACGGGATTTCTTCATCTAATGCTAGACAGAAGAATTCTCAGTAACTTCTTCGGGTTGCGTGTGTTCAACTCACAGAGTTGAGCCTTCCTTTAGACAGAGCAGATTTGAAACCCTCTTTTTGTGGAATTTGCAAGTGGACATTTCAAGCGCTTTGGGGCCCACGGTACAAAAGGAAATATCTTCGTATAAAAACTAGAGAGAATCATTCTCAGAAACCGCTTTGTGATGTGTGTGTTCCACTCACAGAGTGTAACCTTTCTTTTCAAAGAACAGTTTGGAAACACTCTGTTTGTAAAGTCTGCAAGTGGATATTTGGACCTCTTTGAGGATTTCGTTGGAAACGGGATTTCTTCATCTAATGCTAGACAGAAGAATTCTCAGTAACTTCTTTGGGTTGCGTGTGTTCAACTCACAGAGTTGAACCTTCCTTTAGACAGAGCAGATTTGAAACCCTCTTTTTGTGGAATTTGCAAGTGGACATTTCAAGCGCATTGGCGCCCACGGTAGAAAAGGAAATATCTTCGTATAAAAACTAGAGAGAATCATTCTCAGAAACCACTTTGTGATGGGTGCGTTCCACTCACAGAGTTTAACCTTTCTTTTCATAGAACAGTTTGGAAACAGTCTGTTTGTAAAGTCTGCAAGTGGATATTTGGACCTCTTTGAGGATTTCGTTGGAAACGGGATTTCTTCATCTAATGCTAGACAGAAGAATTCTCAGTAACTTCTTCGGGTTGCGTGTGTTCAACTCACAGAGTTGAGCCTTCCTTTAGACAGAGCAGATTTGAAACCCTCTTTTTGTGGAATTTGCAAGTGGACATTTCAAGCGCTTTGGGGCCAACGGTAGAAAAGGAAATATCTCCGTAGAGAAACTACAGAGAATCATTCTCAGAAACCGCTTTGTGATGTGTGCGTTCCACTCACAGAGTTTAACCTTTCTTTTCATAGAACAGTTTGGAAACACTCTGTTTGTAAAGTCTGCAAGTGGATATTTGGACCAGAGGATTTCGTTGGAAACGGGATTTCTTCATCTAATGCTAGACAGAAGAATCCTCAGTAACTTCTTTGGGTTGCGTGTGTTCAACTCACAGAGTTGAACCTTCCTTTAGACAGAGCAGATTTGAAACCCTCTTTTTGTGGAATTTGCAAGTGGACATTTCAAGGGCATTGGCGCCCACAGTAGAAAAGGAAATATCTTCGTATAAAAACTAGAGAGAATCATTCTCAGAAACCACTTTGTGATGTGTGCGTTCCACTCACAGAGTTTAACCTTTCTTTTCATAGAACAGTTTGGAAACACTCTGTTGGTAAAGTCTGCAAGTGGATATTTGGACCTCTTTGAGGATTTCGTTGGAAACGGGATTTCTGCATATAACGCTAGACAGAAAAATTCTCAGTAACTTCTTTGGGTTGCGTGTGTTCAACTCACAGAGTTGAACCTTCCTTTTGACAGAGCAGATTAGAAACCCTCTTTTTGTGGAATTTGCAAGTCGACATTTCAAGCGCTTTGGGGCCAACGGTAGAAAAGGAAATATCTTCGTATACAAACTAGAGAGAATCATTCTCAGAAACCGCTTTGTGATGTGTGCGTTCCTCTCACAGAGTTTAACCTTTCTTTTCATAGAACAGTTTGGAAACACTCTGTTTGTAAGGTCTGCAAGTGGATATTTGGACCTCTTTGAGGATTTCGTTGGAAACGGGATTTCTGCATATAACGCTAGACAGAAAAATTCTCAGTAACTTCTTTGGGTTGCGTGTGTTCAACTCACAGAGTTGAACCTTCCTTTTCACAGAGCAGATTAGAAACCCTCTTTTTGTGGAATTTGCAAGTGGACATTTCAAGCGCTTTGGGGCCAACGGTAGAAAAGGAAATATTTCGTATAAAAACTAGAGAGAATCATTCTCAGAAACCGCTTTGTGATGTGTGCGTTCCTCTCACAGAGTTTAACCTTTCTTTTCATAGAACAGTTTGGAAACACTCTGTTTGTAAAGTCTGCAAGTGGATATTTGGACCTCTTTGAGGATTTCGTTGGAAACGGGATTTCTTCATCTAATGCTAGACAGAAGAATTCTCAGTAACTTCTCTGGGCTGCGTGTGTTCAACTCACAGAGTTGAGCCTTCCTTTAGACAGAGCAGATTTGAAACCCTCTTTTTGTGGAATTTGCAAGTGGACATTTCAAGCGCATTGGCGCCCACGGTAGAAAAGGAAATATCTTCGTATAAAAACTAGAGAGAATCATTCTCAGAAACCACTTTGTGATGGGTGCGTTCCACTCACAGAGTTTAACCTTTCTTTTCATAGAACAGTTTGGAAACAGTCTGTTTGTAAAGTCTGCAAGTGGATATTTGGACCTCTTTGAGGATTTCGTTGGAAACGGGATTTCTTCATCTAATGCTAGACAAAAGAATTCTCAGTAACTTCTTCGGGTTGCGTGTGTTCAACTCACAGAGTTGAGCCTTCCTTTAGACAGAGCAGATTTGAAACCCTCTTTTTGTGGAATTTGCAAGTGGACATTTCAAGCGCTTTGGGGCCAACGGTAGAAAAGGAAATATCTTCGTAGAGAAACTACAGAGAATCATTCTCAGAAACCGCTTTGTGATGTGTGCGTTCCACTCACAGAGTTTAACCTTTCTTTTCATAGAACAGTTTGGAAACACTCTGTTTGTAAAGTCTGCAAGTTGATATTTGGACCAGAGGATTTCGTTGGAAACGGGATTTCTTCATCTGATGCTAGACAGAAGAATCCTCAGTAACTTCTTTGGGTTGCGTGTGTTCAACTCACAGAGTTGAACCTTCCTTTAGACAGAGCAGATTTGAAACCCTCTTTTTGTGGAATTTGCAAGTGGACATTTCAAGGGCATTGGCGCCCACAGTAGAAAAGGAAATATCTTCGTATAAAAACTAGAGAGAATCATTCTCAGAAACCACTTTGTGATGTGTGCGTTCCACTCACAGAGTTTAACCTTTCTTTTCATAGAACAGTTTGGAAACACTCTGTTGGTAAAGTCTGCAAGTGGATATTTGGACCTCTTTGAGGATTTCGTTGGAAACGGGATTTCTGCATATAACGCTAGACAGAAAAATTCTCAGTAACTTCTTTGGGTTGCGTGTGTTCAACTCACAGAGTTGAACCTTCCTTTTGACAGAGCAGATTAGAAACCCTCTTTTTGTGGAATTTGCAAGTCGACATTTCAAGCGCTTTGGGGCCAACGGTAGAAAAGGAAATATCTTCGTATACAAACTAGAGAGAATCATTCTCAGAAACCGCTTTGTGATGTGTGCGTTCCTCTCACAGAGTTTAACCTTTCTTTTCATAGAACAGTTTGGAAACACTCTGTTTGTAAGGTCTGCAAGTGGATATTTGGACCTCTTTGAGGATTTCGTTGGAAACGGGATTTCTGCATATAACGCTAGACAGAAAAATTCTCAGTAACTTCTTTGGGTTGCGTGTGTTCAACTCACAGAGTTGAACCTTCGTTTTCACAGAGCAGATTAGAAACCCTCTTTTTGTGGAATTTGCAAGTGGACATTTCAAGCGCTTTGGGGCCAACGGTAGAAAAGGAAATATCTTCGTATAAAAACTAGAGAGAATCATTCTCAGAAACCGCTTTGTGATGTGTGCGTTCCTCTCACAGAGTTTAACCTTTCTTTTCATAGAACAGTTTGGAAACACTCTGTTTGTAAAGTCTGCAAGTGGATATTTGGACCTCTTTGAGGATTTCGTTGGAAACGGGATTTCTTCATCTAATGCTAGACAGAAGAATTCTCAGTAACTTCTTTGGGTTGCGTGTGTTCAACTCACAGAGTTGAGCCTTCCTTTAGACAGAGCAGATTTGAAACCCTCTTTTTGTGGAATTTGCAAGTGGACATTTCAAGCGCTTTGGGGCCCACGGTACAAAAGGAAATATCTTCGTATAAAAACTAGAGAGAATCATTCTCAGAAACCACTTTGTGATGGGTGCGTTCCACTCACAGAGTTTAACCTTTCTTTTCATAGAACAGTTTGGAAACAGTCTGTTTGTAAAGTCTGCAAGTGGATATTTGGACCTCTTTGAGGATTTCGTTGGAAACGGGATTTCTTCATCTAATGCTAGACAGAAGAATTCTCAGTAACTTCTTTGGGTTGCGTGTGTTCAACTCACAGAGTTGAGCCTTCCTTTAGACAGAGCAGATTTGAAACCCTCTTTTTGTGGAATTTGCAAGTGGACATTTCAAGCGCTTTGGGGCCCACGGTAGAAAAGGAAATATCTTCGTATAAAAACTAGAGAGAATCATTCTCAGAAACCACTTTGTGATGGGTGCGTTCCACTCACAGAGTTTAACCTTTCTTTTCATAGAACAGTTTGGAAACAGTCTGTTTGTAAAGTCTGCAAGTGGATATTTGGACCTCTTTGAGGATTTCGTTGGAAACGGGATTTCTTCATCTAATGCTAGACAGAAGAATTCTCAGTAACTTCTTCGGGTTGCGTGTGTTCAACTCACAGAGTTGAGCCTTCCTTTAGACAGAGCAGATTTGAAACCCTCTTTTTGTGGAATTTGCAAGTGGACATTTCAAGCGCTTTGGGGCCAACGGTAGAAAAGGAAATATCTTCGTAGAGAAACTAGAGAGAATCATTCTCAGAAACCGCTTTGTGATGTGTGCGTTCCACTCACAGAGTTTAACCTTTCTTTTCGTAGAACAGTTTGGAAACACTCTGTTTGTAAAGTCTGCAAGTGGATATTTGGACCAGAGGATTTCGTTGGAAACGGGATTTCTTCATCTAATGCTAGACAGAAGAATTCTCAGTAACTTCTTTGGGTTGCGTGTGTTCAACTCACAGAGTTGAACCTTCCTTTAGACAGAGCAGATTGGAAACCCTCTTTTTGTGGAATTTGCAAGTGGACCTTTCAAGCGCTTTGGCGCCCACGGTAGAAAAGGAAATATCTTCGTATAAAAACTAGAGAGAATCATTCTCAGGAACCTCTTTGTGATGTGTGTGTTCCACTCACAGAGTGTAACCTTTCTTTTCATAGAACAGTTTGGAAACACTCTGTTTGTAAAGTCTGCAAGTGGATATATGGAACTCTTTGAGGATTTCGTTAGAAACGGGATTTCGGCATATAACGCTTGACAGAAAAATTCTCAGTAACTTCTTTGGGTTGCGTATGTTCAACTCACAGAGTTGAACCTTCCTTTTGACAGAGCAGATTAGAAACCCTCTTTTTGTGGAATTTGCAAGTCGACATTTCAAGCGCTTTGGGGCCAACGGTAGAAAAGGAAATATCTTCGTATAAAAACTAGAGAGAATCATTCTCAGAAACCGCTTTGTGATGTGTGCGTTCCTCTCACAGAGTTTAACCTTTCTTTTCATAGAACAGTTTGGAAACACTCTGTTTGTAAAGTCTGCAAGTGGATATTTGGACCTCTTTGAGGATTTCGTTGGAAACGGGATTTCTTCATCTAATGCTAGACAGAAGAATTCTCAGTAACTTCTTTGGGTTGCGTGTGTTCAACTCACAGAGTTGAACCTTCCTTTAGACAGAGCAGATTTGAAACCCTCTTTTTGTGGAATTTGCAAGTGGACATTTCAAGCGCATTGGCGCCCACGGTAGAAAAGGAAATATCTTCGTATAAAAACTAGAGAGAGTCATTCTCAGAAACCACTTTGTGATGTGTGCGTTCCACTCACAGAGTTTAACCTTTCTTTTCATAGAACAGTTTGGAAACACTCTGTTGGTAACGTCTGAAAGTGGATATTTGGACCTCTTTGAGGATTTCGTTGGAAACGGGATTTCTTCATCTAATGCTAGACAGAAGAATTCTCAGTAACTTCTTTGGGTTGCGTGTGTTCAACTCACAGAGTTGAACCTTCCTTTAGACAGAGCAGATTGGAAACCCTCTTTTTGTGGAATCTGCAAGTGGACCTTTCAAGCGCTTTCGCGCCCACGGTAGAAAAGGAAATATCTTCGTATAAAAACTAGAGAGAATCATTCTCAGAAACCGCTTTGTGATGTGTGCGTTCCTCTCACAGAGTTTAACCTTTCTTTTCATAGAACAGTTTGGAAACACTCTGTTTGTAAAGTCTGCAAGTGGATATTTGGACCTCTTTGAGTATTTCGTTGGAAACGGGATTTCTGCATATAACGCTAGACAGAAAAATTCTCAGTAACTTCTTTGGGTTGCGTGTGTTCAACTCACAGAGTGGAACCTTCCTTTTGACAGAGCAGATTAGAAACCCTCTTTTTGTGGAATTTGCAAGTCGACATTTCAAGCGCTTTGGGGCCAACGGTAGAAAAGGAAATATCTTCGTATAAAAACTAGAGAGAATCATTCTCAGAAACCGCTTTGTGATGTGTGCGTTACTCTCACAGAGTTTAACCTTTCTTTTCATAGAACAGTTCGGAAACACTCTGTTTGTAAAGTCTGCAAGTGGATATTTGGACCTCTTTGAGGATTTCGTTGGAAACGGGATTTCTTCATCTAATGCTAGACAGAAGAATTCTCAGTAACTTCTTTTGGTTGCGTGTGTTCAACTCACAGAGTTGAACCTTCCTTTTGACAGAGCAGATTGGAAACCCTCTTTTTGTGGAATTTGCAAGTGGACATTTCAAGTGCTTTGGGGCCAAAAGTAGAAAAGGAAATATCTTCGTATAAAAACTAGAGAGAATCATTCTCAGAAACCACTTTGTGATGTGTGCGTTCCACTCACAGAGTTTAACCTTTCTTTTCATAGAACAGTTTGGAAACACTCTGTTTGTAAAGTCTGCAAGTGGATATTTGGACCTCTCTGAGGATTTCGTTGGAAACGGGATTTCTTCATCTAATGCTAGACAGAAGAATTCTCAGTAACTACTTTGGGTTGCGTGTGTTCAACTCACAGAGTTGAACCTTCCTTTAGACAGAGCAGATTTGAAACCCTCTTTTTGTGGAATTTGCAAGTGGACATTTCAAGCGCTTTGGTGCCCACGGTACAAAAGGAAATATCTCCGTATAAAAACTAGAGAGAATCATTCCCAGAAACCGCTTTGTGATGTGTGCGTTCCACTCACAGAGTTTAGCCTTTCTTTTCATAGAACAGTTTGGAAACACTCTGTTTGTAAAGTCTGCAAGTGGATATTTGGACCTCTTTGAGGATTTCGTTGGAAACGGGATTTTTTCATCTAATGCTAGACAGAAGAATTCTCAGTAACTTCTTTGGGTTGCGTGTGTTCAACTCACAGAGTTGAACCTTCCTTTAGACAGAGGAGATTGGAAACCCTCTTTTTGTGGAATTTGCAAGTGGACATTTCAAGCGCTTTGGGGCCAACGGTAGAAAAGGAAATATCTTCGTATAAAAACTAGAGAGAATCATTCTCAGAAACCACTTTGTGATGTGTGTGTTCCACTCACAGAGTTTAACCTTTCTTTTCATAGAACAGTTTGGAAACAGTCTGTTTGTAAAGTCTGCAAGTGGATATTTGGACCTCTTTGAGGATTTCGTTGGAAACGGGATTTCTTCATCTAATGCTAGACAGAAGAATTCTCAGTAACTTCTTTGGGTTGCGTGTGTTCAACTCACAGAGTTGAGCCTTCCTTTAGACAGAGCAGATTTGAAACCCTCTTTTTGTGGAATTTGCAAGTGGACATTTCAAGCGCTTTGGGGCCCACGGTACAAAAGGAAATATCTTCGTATAAAAACTAGAGAGAATCATTCTCAGAAACCGCTTTGTGATGTGTGTGTTCCACTCACAGAGTGTAACCTTTCTTTTCAAAGAACAGTTTGGAAACACTCTGTTTGTAAAGTCTGCAAGTGGATATTTGGACCTCTTTGAGGATTTCGTTGGAAACGGGATTTCTTCATCTAATGCTAGACAGAAGAATTCTCAGTAACTTCTTTGGGTTGCGTGTGTTCAACTCACAGAGTTGAACCTTCCTTTAGACAGAGCAGATTTGAAACCCTCTTTTTGTGGAATTTGCAAGTGGACATTTCAAGCGCATTGGCGCCTACGGTAGAAAAGGAAATATCTTCGTATAAAAACTAGAGAGAATCATTCTCAGAAACCACTTTGTGATGGGTGCTTTCCACTCACAGAGTTTAACCTTTCTTTTCATAGAACAGTTTGGAAACAGTCTGTTTGTAAAGTCTGCAAGTGGATATTTGGACCTCTTTGAGGATTTCGTTGGAAACGGGATTTCTTCATCTAATGCTAGACAGAAGAATTCTCAGTAACTTCTTCGGGTTGCGTGTGTTCAACTCACAGAGTTGAGCCTTCCTTTAGACAGAGCAGATTTGAAACCCTCTTTTTGTGGAATTTGCAAGTGGACATTTCAAGCGCTTTGGGGCCAACGGTAGAAAAGGAAATATCTTCGTAGAGAAACTACAGAGAATCATTCTCAGAAACCGCTTTGTGATGTGTGCGTTCCACTCACAGAGTTTAACCTTTCTTTTCATAGAACAGTTTGGAAACACTCTGTTTGTAAAGTCTGCAAGTGGATATTTGGACCAGAGGATTTCGTTGGAAACGGGATTTCTTCATCTAATGCTAGACAGAAGAATCCTCAGTAACTTCTTTGGGTTGCGTGTGTTCAACTCACAGAGTTGAACCTTCCTTTAGACAGAGCAGATTTGAAACCCTCTTTTTGTGGAATTTGCAAGTGGACATTTCAAGGGCATTGGCGCCCACAGTAGAAAAGGAAATATCTTCGTATAAAAACTAGAGAGAATCATTCTCAGAAACCACTTTGTGATGTGTGCGTTCCACTCACAGAGTTTAACCTTTCTTTTCATAGAACAGTTTGGAAACACTCTGTTGGTAAAGTCTGCAAGTGGATATTTGGACCTCTTTGAGGATTTCGTTGGAAACGGGATTTCTGCATATAACGCTAGACAGAAAAATTCTCAGTAACTTCTTTGGGTTGCGTGTGTTCAACTCACAGAGTTGAACCTTCCTTTTGACAGAGCAGATTAGAAACCCTCTTTTTGTGGAATTTGCAAGTCGACATTTCAAGCGCTTTGGGGCCAACGGTAGAAAAGGAAATATCTTCGTATACAAACTAGAGAGAATCATTCTCAGAAACCGCTTTGTGATGTGTGCGTTCCTCTCACAGAGTTTAACCTTTCTTTTCATAGAACAGTTTGGAAACACTCTGTTTGTAAGGTCTGCAAGTGGATATTTGGACCTCTTTGAGGATTTCGTTGGAAACGGGATTTCTGCATATAACGCTAGACAGAAAAATTCTCAGTAACTTCTTTGGGTTGCGTGTGTTCAACTCACAGAGTTGAACCTTCCTTTTCACAGAGCAGATTAGAAACCCTCTTTTTGTGGAATTTGCAAGTGGACATTTCAAGCGCTTTGGGGCCAACGGTAGAAAAGGAAATATCTTCGTATAAAAACTAGAGAGAATCATTCTCAGAAACCGCTTTGTGATGTGTGCGTTCCTCTCACAGAGTTTAACCTTTCTTTTCATAGAACAGTTTGGAAACACTCTGTTTGTAAAGTCTGCAAGTGGATATTTGGACCTCTTTGAGGATTTCGTTGGAAACGGGATTTCTTCATCTAATGCTAGACAGAAGAATTCTCAGTAACTTCTCTGGGCTGCGTGTGTTCAACTCACAGAGTTGAGCCTTCCTTTAGACAGAGCAGATTTGAAACCCTCTTTTTGTGGAATTTGCAAGTGGACATTTCCAGCGCCTTGGGGCCAACGGTAGAAAAGGAAATATCTTCGTATAAAAACTAGAGAGAATCATTCTCAGAAACTGCTTTGTGATGTGTGCGTTCCACTCACAGAGTGTAACCTTTCTTTTCATAGAACAGTTTGGAAACACTCTGTTTGTAAAGTCTGCAAGTGGATATTTGGACCTCTTTGAGGATTTCGTTGGAAACGGGATTTCTTCATCTAATGCTAGACAGAAGAATTCTCAGTAACTTCTTTGGGTTGCATGTGTTCAACTCACAGAGTTGAACCTTCCTTTAGACAGAGCAGATTTGAAACCCTCTTTTTGTGGAATTTGCAAGTGGACATTTCAAGCGCTTTGGTGCCCACGGTACAAAAGGAAATATCTTCGTATAAAAACTAGAGAGAATCATTCCCAGAAACCACTTTGTGATGTGTGCGTTCCACTCACAGAGTTTAGCCTTTCTTTTCATAGAACAGTTTGGAAACACTCTGTTTGTAAAGTCTGCAAGTGGATATTTGGACCTCTTTGAGGATTTCGTTGGAAACGGGATTTTTTCATCTAATGCTAGAGAGAAGAATTCTCAGTAACTTCTTTGGGTTGCGTGTGTTCAACTCACAGAGTAAAACCTTCCTTTAGACAGAGCAGATTGGAAACCCTCTTTTTGTGGAATTTGCAAGTGGACATTTCAAGCGCTTTGGGGCCAACGGTAGAAAAGGAAATATCTTCGTATAAAAACTAGAGAGAGTCATTCTCAGAAACCACTTTGTGATGTGTGCGTTCCACTCACAGAGTTTAACCTTTCTTTTCATAGAACAGTTTGGAAACACTCTGTTGGTAACGTCTGAAAGTGGATATTTGGACCTCTTTGAGGATTTCGTTGGAAACGGGATTTCTTCATCTAATGCTAGACAGAAGAATTCTCAGTAACTTCTTTGGGTTGCGTGTGTTCAACTCACAGAGTTGAACCTTCCTTTAGACAGAGCAGATTGGAAACCCTCTTTTTGTGGAATCTGCAAGTGGACCTTTCAACCGCTTTCGCGCCCACGGTAGAAAAGGAAATATCTTCGTATAAAAACTAGAGAGAATCATTCTCAGAAACCGCTTTGTGATGTGTGCGTTCCTCTCACAGAGTTTAACCTTTCTTTTCATAGAACAGTTTGGAAACACTCTGTTTGTAAAGTCTGCAAGTGGATATTTGGACCTCTTTGAGTATTTCGTTGGAAACGGGATTTCTGCATATAACGCTAGACAGAAAAATTCTCAGTAACTTCTTTGGGTTGCGTGTGTTCAACTCACAGAGTGGAACCTTCCTTTTGACAGAGCAGATTAGAAACCCTCTTTTTGTGGAATTTGCAAGTCGACATTTCAAGCGCTTTGGGGCCAACGGTAGAAAAGGAAATATCTTCGTATAAAAACTAGAGAGAATCATTCTCAGAAACCGCTTTGTGATGTGTGCGTTCCTCTCACAGAGTTTAACCTTTCTTTTCATAGAACAGTTCGGAAACACTCTGTTTGTAAAGTCTGCAAGTGGATATTTGGACCTCTTTGAGGATTTCGTTGGAAACGGGATTTCTTCATCTAATGCTAGACAGAAGAATTCTCAGTAACTTCTTTTGGTTGCGTGTGTTCAACTCACAGAGTTGAACCTTCCTTTTGACAGAGCAGATTGGAAACCCTCTTTTTGTGGAATTTGCAAGTGGACATTTCAAGTGCTTTGGGGCCAAAAGTAGAAAAGGAAATATCTTCGTATAAAAACTAGAGAGAATCATTCTCAGAAACCACTTTGTGATGTGTGCGTTCCACTCACAGAGTTTAACCTTTCTTTTCATAGAACAGATGGAAACACTCTGTTTGTAAAGTCTGCAAGTGGATATTTGGACCTCTTTGAGGATTTCGTTGGAAACGGGATTTCTTCATCTAATGCTAGACAGAAGAATTCTCAGTAACTTCTTTGGGTTGCATGTGTTCACCTCACAGAGTTGAACCTTCCTTTAGACAGAGCAGATTGGAAACCCTCTTTTTGTGGAATTTGCAAGTGGACCTTTCAAGCGCTTTGGTGCCCACGGTAGAAAAGGAAATATCTTCGTATAAAAACTAGAGAGAATCATTCTCAGGAACCTCTTTGTGATGTGTGCGTTCCAATCACAGAGTGTAACCTTTCTTTTCATAGAACAGTTTGGAAACAATCTGTTTGTAAAGTCTGCAAGTGGATATTTGGACCTCTTTGAGGATTTCGTTGGAAACGGGATTTCTGCATATAACGCTAGACAGAAAAATTCTCAGTAACTTCTTTGGGTTGTGTGTGTTCAACTCACAGAGTTGAACCTTCCTTTTGACAGAGCAGATTAGAAACCCTCTTTTTGTGGAATTTGCAAGTCGACATTTGAAGCGCTTTGGGGCCAACGGTAGAAAAGGAAATATCTTCGTATAAAAACTAGAGAGAATCATTCTCAGAAACCGCTTTGTGATGTGTGCGTTCCTCTCACAGAGTTTAACCTTTCTTTTCATAGAACAGTTTGGAAACACTCTGTTTGTAGAGTCTGCAAGTGGATATTTGGACCTCGTTGAGGATTTCGTTGGAAATGGGATTTCTTCATCTAATGCTAGACAGAAGAATTCTCAGTAACTACTTTGGGTTGCGTGTGTTCAACTCACAGAGTTGAACCTTCCTTTAGACAGAGCAGATTTGAAACCCTCTTTTTGTGGAATTTGCAAGTGGTCATTTCAAGGGCATTGGCGCCCACAGTAGAAAAGGAAATATCTTCGTATAAAAACTAGAGAGAATCATTCTCAGAAACCACTTTGTGATGTGTGCGTTCCACTCACAGAGTTTAACCTTTCTTTTCATAGAACAGTTTGGAAACACTCTGTTGGTAAAGTCTGCAAGTGGATATTTGGACCTCTTTGAGGATTTCGTTGGAAACGGGATTTCTTCATCTAATGCTAGACAGAAGAATTCTCAGTAACTTCTTTGGGTTGCGTGTGTTCAACTCACAGAGTTGAACCTTCCTTTAGACAGAGCAGATTGGAAACCCTCTTTTTGTGTAATTTGCAAGTGGACCTTTCAAGCGCTTTGGCGCCCACGGTAAAAAAGGAAATATCTTCGTATAAAAACTAGAGAGAATCATTCTCAGGAACCTCTTTGTGATGTGTGCGTTCCACTCACAGAGTTTAACCTTTCTTTTCATAGAACAGTTTGGAAACACTCTGTTTGTAAAGTCTGCAAGTGGATATTTGGACCTCTTTGAGGATTTCGTTGGAAACGGGATTTCTTCATCTAATGCTAGACAGAAGAATTCTCAGTAACTTCTTTGGGTTGCGTGTGTTCAACTCACAGAGTTGAACCTTCCTTTAGACAGAGCAGATTTGAAACCCTCTTTTTGTGGAATTTGCAAGTGGACATTTCAAGCGCTTTGGTGCCCACGGTACAAAAGGAAATATCTTCGTATAAAAACTAGAGAGAATCATTCCCAGAAACCACTTTGTGATGTGTGCGTTCCACTCACAGAGTTTAGCCTTTCTTTTCATAGAACAGTTTGGAAACACTCTGTTTGTAAAGTCTGCAAGTGGATATTTGGACCTCTTTGAGAATTTCGTTGGAAACGGGATTTTTTCATCTAATGCTAGAGAGAAGAATTCTCAGTAACTTCTTTGGGTTGCGTGTGTTCAACTCACAGAGTAAAACCTTCCTTTAGACAGAGCAGATTGGAAACCCTCTTTTTGTGGAATTTGCAAGTGGACCTTTCAAGCGCTTTGGCGCCCACGGTAGAAAAGGAAATATCTTCGTATAAAAACTAGAGAGAATCATTCTCAGGAACCTCTTTGTGATGCGTGCGTTCCACTCACAGAGTGTAACCTTTCTTTTCATAGAACAGTTTGGAAACACTCTGTTTGTAAAGTCTGCAAGTGGATATTTGGACCTCTTTGAGGATTTCGTTGGAAACGGGATTTCTTCATCTAATGCTAGACAGAAGAATTCTCAGTAACTTCTCTGGGTTGCGTGTGTTCAACTCACAGAATTGAGCCTTCCTTTAGACAGAGCAGATTTGAAACCCTCTTTTTGTGGAATTTGCAAGTGGACATTTCCAGCGCTTTGGGGCCCACGGTAGAAAAGGAAATATCTTCGTATAAAAACTAGAGAGAATCATTCTCAGAAACCGCTTTGTGATGTGTGCGTTCCACTCACAGAGTGAAACCTTTCTTTTCATAGAACAGTTTGGAAACACTCTGTTTGTAAAGTCTGCAAGTGGATATTTGGACCTCTTTGAGGATTTCGTTGGAAACGGGATTTCTTCATCTAATGCTAGACAGAAGAATTCTCAGTAACTTCTTTGGGTTGCATGTGTTCAACTCACAGAGTTGAACCTTCCTTTAGACAGAGCAGATTGGAAACCCTCTTTTTGTGGAATTTGCAAGTGGACATTTCAAGCGCTTTGGCGCCCACGGTAGAAAAGGAAATATCTTCGTATAAAAAGTAGAGAGAATCATTCTCAGGAACCTCTTTGTGATGTGTGCGTTCCAATCACAGAGTGTAACCTTTCTTTTCATAGAACAGTTTGGAAACAATCTGTTTGTAAAGTCTGCAAGTGGATATTTGGACCTCTTTGAGGATTTCGTTGGAAACGGGATTTCTGCATATAACGCTAGACAGAAAAATTCTCAGTAACTTCTTTGGGTTGCGTGTGTTCAACTCACAGAGTGGAACCTTCCTTTTGACAGAGCAGATTAGAAACCCTCTTTTTGTGGAATTTGCAAGTCGACATTTCAAGCGCTTTGGGGCCAACGGTAGAAAAGGAAATATCTTCGTATAAAAACTAGAGAGAATCATTCTCAGAAACCGCTTTGTGATGTGTGCGTTCCTCTCACAGAGTTTAACCTTTCTTTTCATAGAACAGTTCGGAAACACTCTGTTTGTAAAGTCTGCAAGTGGATATTTGGACCTCTTTGAGGATTTCGTTGGAAACGGGATTTCTTCATCTAATGCTAGACAGAAGAATTCTCAGTAACTTCTTTTGGTTGCGTGTGTTCAACTCACAGAGTTGAACCTTCCTTTTGACAGAGCAGATTGGAAACCCTCTTTTTGTGGAATTTGCAAGTGGACATTTCAAGTGCTTTGGGGCCAACAGTAGAAAAGGAAATATCTTCGTATAAAAACTAGAGAGAATCATTCTCAGAAACCACTTTGTGATGTGTGCGTTCCACTCACAGAGTTTAACCTTTCTTTTCATAGAACAGTTTGGAAACACTCTGTTTGTAAAGTCTGCAAGTGGATATTTGGTCCTCTCTGAGGATTTCGTTGGAAACGGGATTTCTTCATCTAATGCTAGACAGAAGAATTCTCAGTAACTACTTTGGGTTGCGTGTGTTCAACTCACAGAGTTGAACCTTCCTTTAGACAGAGCAGATTTGAAACCCTCTTTTTGTGGAATTTGCAAGTGGACATTTCAAGCGCTTTGGTGCCCACGGTACAAAAGGAAATATCTCCGTATAAAAACTAGAGAGAATCATTCCCAGAAACCGCTTTGTGATGTGTGCGTTCCACTCACCGAGTTTAGCCTTTCTTTTCATAGAACAGTTTGGAAACACTCTGTTTGTAAAGTCTGCAAGTGGATATTTGGACCTCTTTGAGGATTTCGTTGGAAACGGGATTTTTTCATCTAATGCTAGACAGAAGAATTCTCAGTAACTTCTTTGGGTTGCGTGTGTTCAACTCACAGAGTTGAACCTTCCTTTAGACAGAGCAGATTGGAAACCCTCTTTTTGTGGAATTTGCAAGTGGACCTTTCAAGCGCTTTGGTGCCCACGGTAGAAAAGGAAATATCTTCGTATAAAACTAGAGAGAATCATTCTCAGGAACCTCTTTGTGATGTGTGCGTTCCAATCACAGAGTGTAACCTTTCTTTTCATAGAACAGTTTGGAAACAATCTGTTTGTAAAGTCTGCAAGTGGATATTTGGACCTCTTTGAGGATTTCGTTGGAAACGGGATTTCTGCATATAACGCTAGACAGAAAAATTCTCAGTAACTTCTTTGGGTTGTGTGTGTTCAACTCACAGAGTTGAACCTTCCTTTTGACAGAGCAGATTAGAAACCCTCTTTTTGTGGAATTTGCAAGTCGACATTTGAAGCGCTTTGGGGCCAACGGTAGAAAAGGAAATATCTTCGTATAAAAACTAGAGAGAATCATTCTCAGAAACCGCTTTGTGATGTGTGCGTTCCTCTCACAGAGTTTAACCTTTCTTTTCATAGAACAGTTTGGAAACACTCTGTTTGTAGAGTCTGCAAGTGGATATTTGGACCTCGTTGAGGATTTCGTTGGAAATGGGATTTCTTCATCTAATGCTAGACAGAAGAATTCTCAGTAACTACTTTGGGTTGCGTGTGTTCAACTCACAGAGTTGAACCTTCCTTTAGACAGAGCAGATTTGAAACCCTCTTTTTGTGGAATTTGCAAGTGGTCATTTCAAGGGCATTGGCGCCCACAGTAGAAAAGGAAATATCTTCGTATAAAAACTAGAGAGAATCATTCTCAGAAACCACTTTGTGATGTGTGCGTTCCACTCACAGAGTTTAACCTTTCTTTTCATAGAACAGTTTGGAAACACTCTGTTGGTAAAGTCTGCAAGTGGATATTTGGACCTCTTTGAGGATTTCGTTGGAAACGGGATTTCTTCATCTAATGCTAGACAGAAGAATTCTCAGTAACTTCTTTGGGTTGCGTGTGTTCAACTCACAGAGTTGAACCTTCCTTTAGACAGAGCAGATTGGAAACCCTCTTTTTGTGTAATTTGCAAGTGGACCTTTCAAGCGCTTTGGCGCCCACGGTAAAAAAGGAAATATCTTCGTATAAAAACTAGAGAGAATCATTCTCAGGAACCTCTTTGTGATGTGTGCGTTCCACTCACAGAGTTTAACCTTTCTTTTCATAGAACAGTTTGGAAACACTCTGTTTGTAAAGTCTGCAAGTGGATATTTGGACCTCTTTGAGGATTTCGTTGGAAACGGGATTTCTTCATCTAATGCTAGACAGAAGAATTCTCAGTAACTTCTTTGGGTTGCGTGTGTTCAACTCACAGAGTTGAACCTTCCTTTAGACAGAGCAGATTTGAAACCCTCTTTTTGTGGAATTTGCAAGTGGACATTTCAAGCGCTTTGGTGACCACGGTACAAAAGGAAATATCTTCGTATAAAAACTAGAGAGAATCATTCCCAGAAACCACTTTGTGATGTGTGCGTTCCACTCACAGAGTTTAGCCTTTCTTTTCATAGAACAGTTTGGAAACACTCTGTTTGTAAAGTCTGCAAGTGGATATTTGGACCTCTTTGAGAATTTCGTTGGAAACGGGATTTTTTCATCTAATGCTAGAGAGAAGAATTCTCAGTAACTTCTTTGGGTTGCGTGTGTTCAACTCACAGAGTAAAACCTTCCTTTAGACAGAGCAGATTGGAAACCCTCTTTTTGTGGAATTTGCAAGTGGACCTTTCAAGCGCTTTGGCGCCCACGGTAGAAAAGGAAATATCTTCGTATAAAAACTAGAGAGAATCATTCTCAGGAACCTCTTTGTGATGCGTGCGTTCCACTCACAGAGTGTAACCTTTCTTTTCATAGAACAGTTTGGAAACACTCTGTTTGTAAAGTCTGCAAGTGGATATTTGGACCTCTTTGAGGATTTCGTTGGAAACGGGATTTCTTCATCTAATGCTAGACAGAAGAATTCTCAGTAACTTCTCTGGGTTGCGTGTGTTCAACTCACAGAATTGAGCCTTCCTTTAGACAGAGCAGATTTGAAACCCTCTTTTTGTGGAATTTGCAAGTGGACATTTCCAGCGCTTTGGGGCCCACGGTAGAAAAGGAAATATCTTCGTATAAAAACTAGAGAGAATCATTCTCAGAAACCGCTTTGTGATGTGTGCGTTCCACTCACAGAGTGAAACCTTTCTTTTCATAGAACAGTTTGGAAACACTCTGTTTGTAAAGTCTGCAAGTGGATATTTGGACCTCTTTGAGGATTTCGTTGGAAACGGGATTTCTTCATCTAATGCTAGACAGAAGAATTCTCAGTAACTTCTTTGGGTTGCATGTGTTCAACTCACAGAGTTGAACCTTCCTTTAGACAGAGCAGATTGGAAACCCTCTTTTTGTGGAATTTGCAAGTGGACATTTCAAGCGCTTTGGCGCCCACGGTAGAAAAGGAAATATCTTCGTATAAAAAGTAGAGAGAATCATTCTCAGGAACCTCTTTGTGATGTGTGCGTTCCAATCACAGAGTGTAACCTTTCTTTTCATAGAACAGTTTGGAAACAATCTGTTTGTAAAGTCTGCAAGTGGATATTTGGACCTCTTTGAGGATTTCGTTGGAAACGGGATTTCTGCATATAACGCTAGACAGAAAAATTCTCAGTAACTTCTTTGGGTTGCGTGTGTTCAACTCACAGAGTGGAACCTTCCTTTTGACAGAGCAGATTAGAAACCCTCTTTTTGTGGAATTTGCAAGTCGACATTTCAAGCGCTTTGGGGCCAACGGTAGAAAAGGAAATATCTTCGTATAAAAACTAGAGAGAATCATTCTCAGAAACCGCTTTGTGATGTGTGCGTTCCTCTCACAGAGTTTAACCTTTCTTTTCATAGAACAGTTCGGAAACACTCTGTTTGTAAAGTCTGCAAGTGGATATTTGGACCTCTTTGAGGATTTCGTTGGAAACGGGATTTCTTCATCTAATGCTAGACAGAAGAATTCTCAGTAACTTCTTTTGGTTGCGTGTGTTCAACTCACAGAGTTGAACCTTCCTTTTGACAGAGCAGATTGGAAACCCTCTTTTTGTGGAATTTGCAAGTGGACATTTCAAGTGCTTTGGGGCCAACAGTAGAAAAGGAAATATCTTCGTATAAAAACTAGAGAGAATCATTCTCAGAAACCACTTTGTGATGTGTGCGTTCCACTCACGGAGTTTAACCTTTCTTTTCATAGAACAGTTTGGAAACACTCTGTTTGTAAAGTCTGCAAGTGGATATTTGGTCCTCTCTGAGGATTTCGTTGGAAACGGGATTTCTTCATCTAATGCTAGACAGAAGAATTCTCAGTAACTACTTTGGGTTGCGTGTGTTCAACTCACAGAGTTGAACCTTCCTTTAGACAGAGCAGATTTGAAACCCTCTTTTTGTGGAATTTGCAAGTGGACATTTCAAGCGCTTTGGTGCCCACGGTACAAAAGGAAATATCTCCGTATAAAAACTAGAGAGAATCATTCCCAGAAACCGCTTTGTGATGTGTGCGTTCCACTCACCGAGTTTAGCCTTTCTTTTCATAGAACAGTTTGGAAACACTCTGTTTGTAAAGTCTGCAAGTGGATATTTGGACCTCTTTGAGGATTTCGTTGGAAACGGGATTTTTTCATCTAATGCTAGACAGAAGAATTCTCAGTAACTTCTTTGGGTTGCGTGTGTTCAACTCACAGAGTTGAACCTTCCTTTAGACAGAGGAGATTGGAAACCCTCTTTTTGTGGAATTTGCAAGTGGACATTTCAAGCGCTTTGGGGCCAACGGTAGAAAAGGAAATATCTTCGTATAAAAACTGGAGAGAATCATTCTCAGAAACCACTTTGTGATGTGTGCGTTCCACTCACAGAGTTTAACCTTTCTTTTCATAGAACAGTTTGGAAACAGTCTGCTTGTAAAGTCTGCAAGTGGATATTTGGACCTCTTTGAGGATTTCGTTGGAAACGGGATTTCTTCATCTAATGCTAGACAGAAGAATTCTCAGTAACTTCTTTGGGTTGCGTGTGTTCAACTCACAGAGTTGAGCCTTCCTTTAGACAGAGCAGATTTGAAACCCTCTTTTTGTGGAATTTGCAAGTGGACATTTCAAGCGCTTTGGGGCCCACGGTACAAAAGGAAATATCTTCGTATAAAAACTAGAGAGAATCATTCTCAGAAACCGCTTTGTGATGTGTGTGTTCCACTCACAGAGTGTAACCTTTCTTTTCAAAGAACAGTTTGGAAACACTCTGTTTGTAAAGTCTGCAAGTGGATATTTGGACCTCTTTGAGGATTTCGTTGGAAACGGGATTTCTTCATCTAATGCTAGACAGAAGAATTCTCAGTAACTTCTTTGGGTTGCGTGTGTTCAACTCACAGAGTTGAACCTTCCTTTAGACAGAGCAGATTTGAAACCCTCTTTTTGTGGAATTTGCAAGTGGACATTTCAAGCGCATTGGCGCCCACGGTAGAAAAGGAAATATCTTCGTATAAAAACTAGAGAGAATCATTCTCAGAAACCACTTTGTGATGGGTGCGTTCCACTCACAGAGTTTAACCTTTCTTTTCATAGAACAGTTTGGAAACAGTCTTTTTGTAAAGTCTGCAAGTGGATATTTGGACCTCTTTGAGGATTTCGTTGGAAACGGGATTTCTTCATCTAATGCTAGACAGAAGAATGCTCAGTAACTTCTTTGGGTTGCGTGTGTTCAACTCACAGAGTTGAACCTTCCTTTTGATAGAGCAGATTTGAAACCCTCTTTTTGTGGAATTTCCAAGTGGACATTGCAAGCGCTTTGGGGCCAACGGTAGAAAAGGAAATATCTTCGTATAAAAACTAGAGAGAATCATTCTCAGAAACCGCTTTGTGATGTGTGCGTTCCATTCACAGAGTGTAACCTTTCTTTTCATAGAACAGTTTGGAAACACTCTGTTTGTAAAGTCTGCAAGTGGATATTTGGACCTCTTTGAGGATTTCGTTGGAAACGGGATTTCTTCATCTAATGCTAGACAGAAGAATTCTCAGTAACTTCTTTGGGTTGCGTGTGTTCAACTCACAGAGTTGAACCTTCCTTTAGACAGAGCAGATTGGAAACCCTCTTTTTGTGGAATTTGCTAGTGGACATTTCAATCGCTTTGGCGCACACGGTAGAAAAGGAAATATCTTCGTATAAAAACTAGAGAGAATCATTCTCAGAAAACACTTTGTGATGTGTGCGTTCCACTCACAGAGTTTAACCTTTCTTTTCATAGAACAGTTTGGAAACACTCTGTTTGTAAAGTCTGCAAGTGGATATTTGGACCTCTTTGAGGATTTCGTTGGAAACGGGATTTCTTCATGTAATGCTAGACAGAAGAATTCTCAGTAACTTCTTTGGGTTGCGTGTGTTCAACTCACAAAGTTGAACCTTCCTTTAGACAGAGCAGGTTTGAAACACTCTTTTCGTGGAATTTGCAAGTGGACATTCCAAGCGCTTTGGGGCCAACGGTAGAAAAGGAAATATCTTCGTATACAAACTAGAGAGAATCATTCCCAGAAACCGCTTTGTGATGTGTGCGTTCCTCTCACAGAGTTTAACCTTTCTTTTCATAGAACAGTTTGGAAACACTCTGTTTGTAATGTCTGCAAGTGGATATTTGGACCTCTTTGAGGATTTCGTTGGAAACGGGATTTCTTCATCTAATGCTAGACAGAAGAATTCTCAGTAACTTCTTTGGGTTGCGTGTGTTCAACTCACAGAGTTGAGCCTTCCTTTAGACAGAGCAGATTTGAAACCCTCTTTTTGTGGAATTTGCAAGTGGACATTTCAAGCGCTTTGGGGCCAACGGTAGAAAAGGAAATATCTTCGTATAAAAACTAGAGAGAATAATTCTCAGAAACCGCTTTGTGATGTGTGCGTTCCACTCACAGAGTGTAACCTTTCTTTTCATAGAACAGTTTGGAAACACTCTGTTTGTAAAGTCTGCAAGTGGATATTTGGACCTCTTTGAGGATTTCGTTGGAAACGGGATTTCTTCATCTAATGCTAGACATAAGAATTCTCAGTAACTTCTTTGGGTTGCGTGTGTTCAACTCACAGAGTTGAACCTTCCTTTAGAAAGAGGAGATTTGAAACCCTCTTTTTGTGGAATTTGCAAGTGGACATTTCAAGCGCTATGGTGCCCACGGTAGAAAAGGAAATATCTTCGTATAAAAACTAGAGAGAATCATTCTCAGAAACCGCTTTGTGATGTGTGCGTTCCACTCACAGAGTATAACCATTCTTTTCATAGAACAGTTTGGAAACACTCTGTTTGTAAAGTCTGCAAGTGGATATTTGGACCTCTTTGAGGATTTCGTTGGAAACGGGATTTCTTCATCTAATGCTAGACAGAAGAATTCTCAGTAACTTCTTTGGGTTGCGTGTGTTCAACTCACAGAGGTGAACCTTCCTTTAGACAGAGCAGATTTGAAACCCTCTTTTTGTGGAATTTGCAAGTGGACATTTCAAGCGCTTTGGCGCCCACGGTACAAAATGAAATATCTTCGTATAAAAACTAGAGAGAATCATTCTCAGGAACCACTTTGTGATGTGTGCGTTCCACTCACAGAGTTTAACCTTTCTTTTCATAGAACAGTTTGGAAACACTCTGTTTGTAAAGTCTGCAAGTGGATATTTGGACCTCTTTGAGGATTTCGTTGGAAACGGGATTTCTTCATCTAATGCTAGACAGAAGAATTCTCAGTAACTTCTTTGGGTTGCGTGTGTTCAACTCACAGAGTTGAACCTTCCTTTTGACAGAGCAGATTGGAAACCCTCTTTTTGTGGAATTTGCAAGTGGACATTTCAAGGGCTTTGGGTCCAACGGTAGAAAAGGAAATATCTTCGTATAAAAACTAGAGAGAATCATTCTCAGAAACCGCTTTGTGATATGTGCGTTCCACTCACAGAGTTTATCCTTTCTTTTCATACAACAGTTTGGAAACACTCTGTTTGTAAAGTCTGCAAGTGGATATTTGGACCTCTTTGAGGATTTCGTTGGAAACGGGATTTCTTCATCTAATGCTAGACAGAAGAATTCTCAGTAACTTCTTTGGGTTGCGTGTGTTCAACTCACAGAGTTGAGCCTTCCTTTAGACAGAGCAGTTTTGAAACCCTCTTTTTGTGGAATTTGCAAGTGGACATTTCAAGCGCTTTGGGGCAAACAGTAGAAAAGGAAATATCTTCGTATAAAAACTAGAGAGAATCATTCTCAGAAACCACTTTGTGATGTGTGTGTTCCACTCAAAGAGTTTAACCTTTCTTTTCATAGAACAGTTTGGAAACAGTCTGTTTGTAAGGTCTGCAAGTGGATATTTGGACCTCTTTGAGGATTTTGTTGGAAACGGGATTTCTTCATCTAGTGCTAGACAGAAGAATGCTCAGTAACTTCTTTGGGTTGCGTGTGTTCAACTCACAGAGTTGAGCCTTCCTTTAGACAGAGCAGATTTGAAACCCTCTTTTTGTGGAATTTGCAAGTGGACATTTCAAGCACTTTGGGGCCAACGGTAGAAAAGGAAATATCTTCGTAGAAAAACTAGAGAGAATCATTCTCAGAAACCGCTTTGTGATGTGTGCGTTCCATTCACAGAGTGTAACCTTTCTTTTCATAGAAGAGTTTGGAAACACTCTGTTTGTAAAGTCTGCAAGTGGATATTTGGACCTCTTTGAGGATTTCGTTGGAAACGGGATTTCTTCATCTAATGCTAGACAGAAGAATTCTCAGTAACTTCTTTGGGTTGCGTGTGTTCAACTCACAGAGTTGAACCTTCCTTTAGACAGAGCAGATTGGAAACCCTCTTTTTCTGGAATTTGCTAGTGGACATTTCAATCGCTTTGTCGCCCACGGTAGAAAAGGAAATATCTTCGTATAAAAACTAGAGAGAATCATTCTCAGAAAACACTTTGTGATGTGTGCATTCCACTCACAGAGTTTAACCTTTCTTTTCATAGAACAGTTTGGAAACACTCTGTTTGTAAAGTCTGCAAGTGGATATTTGGACCTCTTTGAGGATTTCGTTGGAAACGGGATTTCTTCATCTAATGCTAGACAGAAGAATTCTCAGTAACTTCTTTGGGTTGCGTGTGTTCAACTCACAAAGTTGAACCTTCCTTTAGACAGAGCAGGTTTGAAACACTCTTTTCGTGGAATTTGCAAGTGGACATTCCAAGCGCTTTGGGGCCAACGGTAGAAAAGGAAATATCTTCGTATACAAACTAGAGAGAATCATTCCCAGAAACAGCTTTGTGATGTGTGCGTTCCTCTCACAGACTTTAACCTTTCTTTTCATAGAACAGTTTGGAAACATTCTGTTTGTAATGTCTGCAAGTGGATATTTGGAAATCTTTGAGGATTTCGTTGGAAACGGGATTTCTTCATCTAATGCTAGACAGAAGAATTCTCAGTAACTTCTTTGGGTTGCGTGTGTTCAACTCACAGAGTTGAGCCTTCCTTTAGACAGAGCAGATTTGAAAACCTCTTTTTGTGGAATTTGCAAGTGGACATTTCAAGCGCTTTGGGGCCAACGGTAGAAAAGGAAATATCTTCGTATAAAAACTAGAGAGAATCATTCTCAGAAACCGCTTTGTGATGTGTTCGTTCCACTCACAGAGTGTAACCTTTCTTTTCATAGAACAGTTTGGAAACACTCTGTTTTTAAAGTCTGCAAGTGGATATTTGGTCCTCTTTGAGGATTTCGTTGGAAACGGGATTTCTTCATCTAATGCTAGACAGAAGAATTCTCAGTAACTTCTTTGGGTTGCGTGTGTTCAACTCACAGAGTTGAACCTTCCTTTAGAAAGAGCAGATTAGAAACCCTCTTTTTGTGGAATTTGCAAGTGGACATTTCAAGCGCTATGGTGCCCACGGTAGAAAAGGAAATATCTTCGTATAAAAACTAGAGAGAATCATTCTCAGAAACCACTTTGTGATGTGTGCGTTCCACTCACAGAGTTTAACCATTCTTTTCATAGAACAGTTTGGAAACACTCTGTTTGTA
Organism: Gorilla gorilla gorilla; assembly: GCF_029281585.2. Classification (NCBI taxonomy): domain Eukaryota; kingdom Metazoa; phylum Chordata; class Mammalia; order Primates; family Hominidae; genus Gorilla; species Gorilla gorilla. The sequence goes on along the minus strand of NC_073231.2, from coordinate 76,988,258 downwards.
AAGTCTGCAAGTGGATATTTGGACCTCTTTGAGGATTTCGTTGGAAACGGGATTTCTTCATCTAATGCTAGACAGAAGAATTCTCAGTAACTTCTTTGGGTTGCGTGTGTTCAACTCACAGAGGTGAACCTTCCTTTAGACAGAGCAGATTTGAAACCATCTTTTTGTGGAATTTGCAAGTGGACATTTCAAGCGCTTTGGCGCCCACGGTACAAAAGGAAATATCTTCGTATAAAAACTAGAGAGAATCATTCTCAGGAACCACTTTGTGATGTGTGCGTTCCACTCACAGAGTTTAACCTTTCTTTTCATAGAACAGTTTGGAAACACTCTGTTTGTAAAGTCTGCAAGTGGATATTTGGACCTCTTTGAGGATTTCGTTGGAAACGGGATTTCTTCATCTAATGCTAGACAGAAGAATTCTCAGTAACTTCTTTGGGTTGCGTGTGTTCAACTCACAGAGTTGAACCTTCCTTTTGACAGAGCAGATTGGAAACCCTCTTTTTGTGGAATTTGCAAGTGGACATTTCAAGGGCTTTGGGTCCAACGGTAGAAAAGGAAATATCTTCGTATAAAAACTAGAGAGAATCATTCTCAGAAACCGCTTTGTGATATGTGCGTTCCACTCACAGAGTTTATCCTTTCTTTTCATACAACAGTTTGGAAACACTCTGTTTGTAAAGTCTGCAAGTGGATATTTGGACCTCTTTGAGGATTTCGTTGGAAACGGGATTTCTTCATCTAATGCTAGACAGAAGAATTCTCAGTAACTTCTTTGGGTTGCGTGTGTTCAACTCACAGAGTTGAGCCTTCCTTTAGACAGAGCAGTTTTGAAACCCTCTTTTTGTGGAATTTGCAAGTGGACATTTCAAGCGCTTTGGGGCCAACAGTAGAAAAGGAAATATCTTCGTATAAAAACTAGAGAGAATCATTCTCAGAAACCACTTTGTGATGTGTGCGTTCCACTCACAGAGTTTAACCTTTCTTTTCATAGAACAGTTTGGAAACAGTCTGTTTGTAAGGTCTGCAAGTGGATATTTGGACCTCTTTGAGGATTTTGTTGGAAACGGGATTTCTTCATCTAATGCTAGACAGGAGAATGCTCAGTAACTTCTTTGGGTTGCGTGTGTTCAACTCACAGAGTTGAGCCTTCCTTTTGACAGTGCAGATTTGAAACCCTCTTTTTGTGGAATTTCTAAGTGGACATTGCAAGCACTTTGGGGCCAACGGTAGAAAAGGAAATATCTTCGTATAAAAACTAGAGAGAATCATTCTCAGAAACTGCTTTGTGATGTGTGCGTTCCATTCACAGAGTGTAACCTTTCTTTTCATAGAACAGTTTGGAAACACTCTGTTTGTAAAGTCTGCAAGTGGATATTTGGACCTCTTTGAGGATTTCGTTGGAAACGGGATTTCTTCATCTAATGCTAGACAGAAGAATTCTCAGTAACTTCTTTGGGTTGCGTGTGTTCAACTCACAGAGTTGAACCTTCCTTTAGACAGAGCAGATTGGAAACCCTCTTTTTGTGGAATTTGCTAGTGGACATTTCAATCGCTTTGGCGCCCACGGTAGAAAAGGAAATATCTTCGTATAAAAACTAGAGAGAATCATTCTCAGAAAACACTTTGTGATGTGTGCGTTCCACTCACAGAGTTTAACCTTTCTTTTCATAGAACAGTTTGGAAACACTCTGTTTGTAAAGTCTGCAAGTGGATATTTGGACCTCTTTGAGGATTTCGTTGGAAACGGGATTTCTTCATCTAATGCTAGACAGAAGAATTCTCAGTAACTTCTTTGGGTTGCGTGTGTTCAACTCACAAAGTTGAACCTTCCTTTAGACAGAGCAGGTTTGAAACACTCTTTTCGTGGAATTTGCAAGTGGACATTCCAAGCGCTTTGGGGCCAACGGTAGAAAAGGAAATATCTTCGTATACAAACTAGAGAGAATCATTCCCAGAAACCGCTTTGTGATGTGTGCGTTCCTCTCACAGAGTTTAACCTTTCTTTTCATAGAACAGTTTGGAAACACTCTGTTTGTAATGTCTGCAAGTGGATATTTGGACCTCTTTGAGGATTTCGTTGGAAACGGGATTTCTTCATCTAATGCTAGACAGAAGAATTCTCAGTAACTTCTTAGGGTTGCGTGTGTTCAACTCACAGAGTTGAACCTTCCTTTTGACAGAGCAGATTGGAAACCCTCTTTTTGTGGAATTTGCAAGTGGACATTTCAAGCGCTTTGGGGCCAACAGTAGAAAAGGAAACATCTTCGTATAAAAACTAGAGAGAATCATTCTCAGAAACCACTTTGTGATGTGTGCGTTCCACTCACAGAGTTTAACCTTTCTTTTCATAGAACAGTTTGGAAACACTCTGTTTGTAAAGTCTGCAAGTGGATATTTGGACCTCTTTGAGGATTTCGTTGGAAACGGGATTTCTTCATCTAATGCTAAACAGAAGAATTCTCAGTAACTGCTTTGGGTTGCGTGTGTTCAACTCACAGAGTTGAACCTTCCTTTAGACAGAGCAGATTTGAAACCCTCTTTTTGTGGAATTTGCAAGTGGACATTTCAAGCGCTTTGGGGCCAACGGTAGAAAAGGAAATATCTTCGTATAAAAACTAGAGAGAATCATTCTCAGAAACCGCTTTGTGATGTGTGCGTTCCACTCACAGAGTGTAACCTTTCTTTTCATAGAACAGTTTGGAAACACTCTGTTTGTAAAGTCTGCAAGTGGATATTTGGACCTCTTTGAGGATTTCGTTGGAAACGGGATTTCTTCATCTAATGCTAGACAGAAGAATTCTCAGTAAATTCTTTGGGTTGCGTGTGTTCAACTCACAGAGTTGAGCCTTCCTTTAGACAGAGCAGATTTGAAACCCTCTTTTTGTGGAATTTGCAAGTGGACATTTCAAGCGCTTTGGGGCCAACGGTAGAAAAGGAAATATCTTCGTATAAAAACTAGACAGAATCATTCTCAGAAACCGCTTTGTGATGTGTGCGTTCCACTCACAGAGTGTAACCTTTCTTTTCATAGAACAGTTTGGAAACACTCTGTTTGTAAAGTCTGCAAGTGGATATTTGGACCTCTTTGAGGATTTCGTTGGAAATGGGATTTCTTCATCTAATGCTAGACAGAAGAATTCTCAGTAACTTCTTTGGGTTGCGTGTGTTCAACTCACAGAGTTGAACCTTCCTTTAGAAAGAGGAGATTTGAAACCCTCTTTTTGTGGGATTTGCAAGTGGACATTTCAAGCGCTATGGTGCCCACGGTAGAAAAGGAAATATCTTCGTATAAAAACTAGAGAGAATCATTCTCAGAAACCACTTTGTGATGTGTGCGTTCCACTCACAGAGTTTAACCATTCTTTTCATAGAACAGTTTGGAAACACTCTGTTTGTAAAGTCTGCAAGTGGATATTTGGACCTCTTTGAGGATTTCGTTGGAAACGGGATTTCTTCATCTAATGCTAGACAGAAGAATTCTCAGTAACTTCTTTGGGTTGCGTGTGTTCAACTCACAGAGTTGAACCTTCCTTTTGACAGAGCAGATTGGAAACCCTCTTTTTGTGGAATTTGCTAGTGGACATTTCAATCGCTTTTGCGCTCACGGTAGAAAAGGAAATATCTCCGTATAAAAACTAGAGAGAATCATTCTCAGAAAACACTTTGTGATGTGTGCATTCCACTCACAGAGTTTAACCTTTCTTTTCATAGAACAGTTTGGAAACACTCTGTTTGTAAAGTCTGCAAGTGGATACTTGGACCTCTTTGAGGATTTCGTTGGAAACGGGATTTCTTCATCTAATGCTAGACAGAAGAATTCTCAGTAACTTCTTTGGGTTGCGTGTGTTCAACTCACAGAGTTGAACCTTCCTTTAGACAGAGCAGATTTGAAACCCTCTTTTTGTGGAATTTGCAAGTGGACATTTCAAGCGCTTTTGGGCCAAAGGCAGGAAAGGAAATATCTTCGTATAAAAACTAGAGAGAATCATTCTCAGAAACCACTTTGTGATGTGTGCGTTCCACTCACAGAGTGTAACCTTTCTTTTCATAGAACTGTTTGGAAACACTCTGTTTGTAAAGTCTGCAAGTGGATATTTGGACCTCTTTGAGGATTTCGTTGGAAACGGGATTTCTTCATCTAATGCTAGACAGAAGAATTCTCAGTAACTTCTTTGGGTTGCGTGTGTTCAACTCACAGAGTTGAACTTTCCTTTTGACAGAGCAGATTGGAAACCCTCTTTTTGTGGAATTTGCAAGTGGACATTTCAAGCGCTTTGGCGCCCACGGTACAAAAGGAAATATCTTCGTATAAAAACTAGAGAGAATCTTTCTCAGAAACCACTTTGTGATGTGTGCGTTCCACTCACAGAGTTTAACCTCTCTTTTCATAGAACAGTTTGGAAACACTCTGTTTGTAAAGTCTGCAAGTGGATATTTGGACCTCTTTGAGGATTTCGTTGGAAACGGGATTTCTTCATCTAATGCTAGACAGAAGAATTCTCAGTAACTTCTTTGGGTTGCGTGTGTTCAACTCACAGAGTTGAACCTTCCTTTTGACAGAGCAGATTGGAAACCCTCTTTTTGTGGAATTTCCAAGTGGACATTGCAAGCGCTTTGGGGCAAACGGTAGAAAAGGAAATATCTTCGTATGAAAACTAGAGAGAATCATTCTCAGAAACCGCTTTGTGATGTGTGCGTTCCATTCACAGAGTGTAACCTTTCTTTTCATAGAACAGATTGGAAACACTCTGTTTGTAAAGTCTGCAAGTGGATATTTAGACCTCTTTGAGGATTTCGTTGGAAACGGGATTTCTTCTTCTAATGCTAGACAGAAGAATTCTCAGTAACTTCTTTGGGTTGCGTGTGTTCAACTCACAGAGTTGAACCTTCCTTTAGACAGAGCATATTGGAAACCCTCTTTTTGTGGAATTTGCTAGTGGACATTTCAATCGCTTTGGCGCCCACGGTAGAAAAGGAAATATCTTCGTATTAAAAGTAGAGAGAATCATTCTCAGAAAACACTTTGTGATGTGTGCGTTCCACTCACAGAGTTTAACCTTTCTTTTCATAGAACAGTTTGGAAACACTCTGTTTGTAAAGTCTGCAAGTGGATACTTGGTCCTCTTTGAGGATTTCGTTGGAAACGGGATTTCTTCATCTAATGCTAGACAGAAGAATTCTCAGTAACTTCTTTGGGTTGCGTGTGTTCAACTCACAGAGTTGAACCTTCCTTTTGACAGAGCAGATTGGAAACCCTCTTTTTGTGGAATTTGCAAGTGGACATTTCAAGCGCTTTTGGGCCAAAGGCAGGAAAGGAAATATCTTCGTATACAAACTGGAGAGAATCATTCTCAGAAACCTCTTTGTGATGTGTTCGTTCCACTCACAGAGTTTAACCTTTCTTTTCATAGAACAGTTTGGAAACAGTCTGTTTGTAAAGTCTGCAAGTGGATATTTGGACCTCTTTGAGGATTTCGTTGGAAATGGGATTTCTTCATCTAATGCTAGACAGAAGAATTCTCAGTAACTTCTTTGGGTTGCGTGTGTTCAACTCACAGTGTTGAGCCTTCCTTTAGACAGAGCAGATTTGAAACCCTCTTTTTGTGGAATTTGCAAGTGGACATTTCAAGCGCTTTGGGGCCAACGGTAGAAAAGGAAATATCTTCGTATAAAAACTAGAGAAAATCATTCTCAGAAACCGCTTTGTGATGTGTGCGTTCCACTCACAGAGTGTAACCTTTCTTTTCATAGAACAGTTTGGAAACACTCTGTTTGTAAAGTCTGCAAGTGGATATTTGGACCTCTTTGAGGATTTGGTTGGAAACGGGATTTCTTCATCTAATGCTAGACAGAAAAATTCTCAGTAACTTCTTTGGGTTGCCTGTGTTCAACTCACAGAGTTGAACCTTCCTTTAGACAGAGCAGATTTGAAACCCTCTTTTTGTTGAATTTGCAAGTGGACATTTCAAGCGCTTTGGGGCCAACGGTAGAAAAGGAAATATCTTCGTATACAAACTAGAGAGAATCATTCTCAGAAACCGCTTTGTGATGTGTGCGTTCCACTCACAGAGGGTAACCTTTCTTTTCATAGAACAGTTTGGAAACACTCTGTTTGTAAAGTCTGCAAGTGAATATTTGGACCTCTTTGAGGATTTCGTTGGAAACGGGATTTCTTCATCTAATGCTAGACAGAAGAATTCTCAGTAACTTCTTTGGGTTGCGTGTGTTCAACTCACAGAGTTGAACCTTCCTTTTGACAGAGCAGATTTGAAACCCTCCTTTTGTGGAATTTGCAAGTGGACATTTCAAGCGCTTTGGCACCCACGGTACAAAAGGAAATATCTTCGTATAAAAACTAGAGAGAATCATTCCCAGAAACCACTTTGTGACGTGTCCGTTCCACTCACAGAGTTTAACCTTTCTTTTCATAGAACAGTTTGTAAACACTCTGTTTGTAAAGTCTGCAAGTGGATATTTGGACCTCTTTGAGGATTTCGTTGGAAACGGGATTTCTTCATCTAATGCTAGACAGAAGAATTCTCAGTAACTTCTTTGGGTTGCGTGTGTTCAACTCACAGAGTTGAACTTTCCTTTAGACAGAGCAGATTTGAAACCCTCTTTTTGTGGAATTTGCATGTGGACATTTCAAGCACTTTGGGGCCAACGGTAGAAAAGGAAATATCTTCGTAGAAAAACTAGAGAGAATCATTCTCAGAAACCGCTTTGTGATGTGTGCGTTCCACTCACAGAGTGTAACCTTTCTTTTCATAGAACAGTTTGGAAACACTCTGTTTGTAAAGTCTGCAAGTGGATATTTGGACCTCTTTGAGGATTTCGTTGGAAACGGGATTTCTTCATCTAATGCTAGACAGAAGAATTCTCAGTAATTTCTTTGGGTTGCGTGTGTTCAACTCACAGAGTTGAACCTTCATTTTGACAGAGCAGATTGGAAACCCTCTTTTTGTGGAATTTGCAAGTGGACATTTCAAGCGCTTTGGGGCCAACGGTAGAAAAGGAAATATCTTCGTATAAAAACTAGAGAGAATCATTCTCAGAAACCACTTTGTGATGTGTGCGTTCCACTCACAGAGTGTAACCTTTCTTTTCATAGAACAGTTTGGAAACAGTCTGTTTGTAAAGTCTGCAAGTGGATATTTGGACCTCTTTGAGGATTTCGTTGGAAACGGGATTTCTTCATCTAATGCTAGACAGAAGAATTCTCAGTAAATTCTTTGGGTTGCGTGTGTTCAACTCACAGAGTTGAGCCTTCCTTTAGACAGAGCAGATTTGAAACCCTCTTTTTGTGGAATTTGCAAGTGGACATTTCAAGCGCTTTGGGGCCAACGGTAGAAAAGGAAATATCTTCGTATAAAAACTAGACAGAATCATTCTCAGAAACCGCTTTGTGATGTGTGCGTTCCACTCACAGAGTGTAACCTTTCTTTTCATAGAACAGTTTGGAAACACTCTGTTTGTAAAGTCTGCAAGTGGATATTTGGACCTCTTTGAGGATTTCGTTGGAAATGGGATTTCTTCATCTAATGCTAGACAGAAGAATTCTCAGTAACTTCTTTGGGTTGCGTGTGTTCAACTCACAGAGTTGAACCTTCCTTTAGAAAGAGGAGATTTGAAACCCTCTTTTTGTGGGATTTGCAAGTGGACATTTCAAGCGCTATGGTGCCCACGGTAGAAAAGGAAATATCTTCGTATAAAAACTAGAGAGAATCATTCTCAGAAACCACTTTGTGATGTGTGCGTTCCACTCACAGAGTTTAACCATTCTTTTCATAGAACAGTTTGGAAACACTCTGTTTGTAAAGTCTGCAAGTGGATATTTGGACCTCTTTGAGGATTTCATTGGAAACGGGATTTCTTCATCTAATGCTAGACAGAAGAATTCTCAGTAACTTCTTTGGGTTGCGTGTGATCAACTCACAGAGTTGAACCTTCCTTTTGACAGAGCAGATTGGAAACCCTCTTTTTGTGGAATTTGCTAGTGGACATTTCAATCGCTTTTGCGCTCACGGTAGAAAAGGAAATATCTCCGTATAAAAACTAGAGAGAATCATTCTCAGAAAACACTTTGTGATGTGTGCATTCCACTCACAGAGTTTAACCTTTCTTTTCATAGAACAGTTTGGAAACACTCTGTTTGTAAAGTCTGCAAGTGGATACTTGGACCTCTTTGAGGATTTCGTTGGAAACGGGATTTCTTCATCTAATGCTAGACAGAAGAATTCTCAGTAACTTCTTTGGGTTGCGTGTATTCAACTCACAGAGTTGAACCTTCCTTTAGACAGAGCAGATTTGAAACCCTCTTTTTGTGGAATTTGCAAGTGGACATTTCAAGCGCTTTTGGGCCAAAGGCAGGAAAGGAAATATCTTCGTATAAAAACTAGAGAGAATCATTCTCAGAAACCACTTTGTGATGTGTGCGTTCCACTCACAGAGTGTAACCTTTCTTTTCATAGAACTGTTTGGAAACACTCTGTTTGTAAAGTCTGCAAGTGGATATTTGGACCTCTTTGAGGATTTCGTTGGAAACGGGATTTCTTCATCTAATGCTAGACAGAAGAATTCTCAGTAACTTCTTTGGGTTGCGTGTGTTCAACTCACAGAGTTGAACTTTCCTTTTGACAGAGCAGATTGGAAACCCTCTTTTTGTGGAATTTGCAAGTGGACATTTCAAGCGCTTTGGCGCCCACGGTACAAAAGGAAATATCTTCGTATAAAAACTAGAGAGAATCTTTCTCAGAAACCACTTTGTGATGTGTGCGTTCCACTCACAGAGTTTAACCTCTCTTTTCATAGAACAGTTTGGAAACACTCTGTTTGTAAAGTCTGCAAGTGGATATTTGGACCTCTTTGAGGATTTCGTTGGAAACGGGATTTCTTCATCTAATGCTAGACAGAAGAATTCTCAGTAACTTCTTTGGGTTGCGTGTGTTCAACTCACAGAGTTGAACCTTCCTTTTGACAGAGCAGATTGGAAACCCTCTTTTTGTGGAATTTCCAAGTGGACATTGCAAGCGCTTTGGGGCAAACGGTAGAAAAGGAAATATCTTCGTATGAAAACTAGAGAGAATCATTCTCAGAAACCGCTTTGTGATGTGTGCGTTCCATTCACAGAGTGTAACCTTTCTTTTCATAGAACAGATTGGAAACACTCTGTTTGTAAAGTCTGCAAGTGGATATTTAGACCTCTTTGAGGATTTCGTTGGAAACGGGATTTCTTCTTCTAATGCTAGACAGAAGAATTCTCAGTAACTTCTTTGGGTTGCGTGTGTTCAACTCACAGAGTTGAACCTTCCTTTAGACAGAGCATATTGGAAACCCTCTTTTTGTGGAATTTGCTAGTGGACATTTCAATCGCTTTGGCGCCCACGGTAGAAAAGGAAATATCTTCGTATTAAAAGTAGAGAGAATCATTCTCAGAAAACACTTTGTGATGTGTGCGTTCCACTCACAGAGTTTAACCTTTCTTTTCATAGAACAGTTTGGAAACACTCTGTTTGTAAAGTCTGCAAGTGGATACTTGGTCCTCTTTGAGGATTTCGTTGGAAACGGGATTTCTTCATCTAATGCTAGACAGAAGAATTCTCAGTAACTTCTTTGGGTTGCGTGTGTTCAACTCACAGAGTTGAACCTTCCTTTTGACAGAGCAGATTGGAAACCCTCTTTTTGTGGAATTTGCAAGTGGACATTTCAAGCGCTTTTGGGCCAAAGGCAGGAAAGGAAATATCTTCGTATACAAACTAGAGAGAATCATTCTCAGAAACCTCTTTGTGATGTGTTCGTTCCACTCACAGAGTTTAACCTTTCTTTTCATAGAACAGTTTGGAAACAGTCTGTTTGTAAAGTCTGCAAGTGGATATTTGGACCTCTTTGAGGATTTGGTTGGAAACGGGATTTCTTCATCTAATGCTAGACAGAAAAATTCTCAGTAACTTCTTTGGGTTGCCTGTGTTCAACTCACAGAGTTGAACCTTCCTTTAGACAGAGCAGATTTGAAACCCTCTTTTTGTTGAATTTGCAAGTGGACATTTCAAGCGCTTTGGGGCCAACGGTAGAAAAGGAAATATCTTCGTATACAAACTAGAGAGAATCATTCTCAGAAACCGCTTTGTGATGTGTGCGTTCCACTCACAGAGGGTAACCTTTCTTTTCATAGAACAGTTTGGAAACACTCTGTTTGTAAAGTCTGCAAGTGAATATTTGGACCTCTTTGAGGATTTCGTTGGAAACGGGATTTCTTCATCTAATGCTAGACAGAAGAATTCTCAGTAACTTCTTTGGGTTGCGTGTGTTCAACTCACAGAGTTGAACCTTCCTTTTGACAGAGCAGATTTGAAACCCTCCTTTTGTGGAATTTGCAAGTGGACATTTCAAGCGCTTTGGCACCCACGGTACAAAAGGAAATATCTTCGTATAAAAACTAGAGAGAATCATTCCCAGAAACCACTTTGTGACGTGTCCGTTCCACTCACAGAGTTTAACCTTTCTTTTCATAGAACAGTTTGTAAACACTCTGTTTGTAAAGTCTGCAAGTGGATATTTGGACCTCTTTGAGGATTTCGTTGGAAACGGGATTTCTTCATCTAATGCTAGACAGAAGAATTCTCAGTAACTTCTTTGGGTTGCGTGTGTTCAACTCACAGAGTTGAACTTTCCTTTAGACAGAGCAGATTTGAAACCCTCTTTTTGTGGAATTTGCATGTGGACATTTCAAGCACTTTGGGGCCAACGGTAGAAAAGGAAATATCTTCGTAGAAAAACTAGAGAGAATCATTCTCAGAAACCGCTTTGTGATGTGTGCGTTCCACTCACAGAGTGTAACCTTTCTTTTCATAGAACTGTTTGGAAACACTCTGTTTGTAAAGTCTGCAAGTGGATATTTGGACCTCTTTGAGGATTTCGTTGGAAACGGGATTTCTTCATCTAATGCTAGACAGAAGAATTCTCAGTAACTTCTTTGGGTTGCGTGTGTTCAACTCACAGAGTTGAACCTTCCTTTAGACAGAGCAGATTGGAAACCCTCTTTTTGTGGAATTTGCAAGTGGGCAGTTGAAGCGCTTTGGCGCCCACGGTAGAAAGGAAATATCTTCGTATAAAAACTAGAGAGAATCATTCTCAGAAACCACTTTGTGATGTGTGCGTTCCAATCACAGAGTTTAACCTTTCTTTTCATAGAACAGTTTGGAAACAGTCTGTTTGTAAAGTCTGCAAGTGGATATTTGGACCTCTTTGAGGATTTCGTTGGAAACGGGATTTCTTCATCTAATGCTAGACAGAAGAATTCTCAGTAACTTCTTTGGGTTGCGTGTGTTCAACTCGCAGAGTTGAACCTTCCTTTAGACAGAGCAGATTTGAAATCCTCTTTTTGTGGAATTTGCAAGTGGACATTTCAAGCGCTTTTGGGCCAAAGGCAGGAAAGGAAATATCTTCGTATACAAACTAGAGAGAATCATTCTCAGAAACCTCTTTGTGATGTGTTCGTTCCACTCACAGAGTTTAACCTTTCTTTTCATAGAACAGTTTGGAAACACTCTGTTTGTAAAGTCTGCAAGTTGATATTTGGACCTCTATGAGGATTTGGTTGGAAACGGGATTTCTTCATATAATGCTAGACCGAAAAATTCTCAGTAACTTCTTTGGGTTGTGTGTGTTCAACTCACAGAGTTGAACCTTCCTAATAACAGAGCAGATTTGAAACCCTCTTTTTGTGGAATTTGCAAGTGGACATTTCAAGCGCTTTGGGGCCAACGGTAGAAAAGGAAATACCTTCGAATAAAAACTAGAGAGAATCATTCTCAGAAACCGCTTTGTGATGTGTGCGTTCCACTCACAGAGTTTAACCTTTCTTTTCATAGAACAGTTTGGAAACACTCTGTTTGTAAAGTCTGCAAGTGGATATTTGGACCTCTTTGAGGATTTTGTTGGAAACGGGATTTCTTCATCTAATGCTAGACAGAAGAATTCTCAGTAACTTCTTTGGGTTGCGTGTGTTCAACTCACAAAGTTGAACCTTCCTTTAGACAGAGCAGGTTTGAAACACTCTTTTCGTGGAATTTGCAAGTGGACATTCCAAGCGCTTTGGGGCCAACGGTAGAAAAGGAAATATCTTCGTATAAAAACTAGAGAGAATAATTCCCAGAAACCGCTTTGTGATGTGTGCGTTCCTCTCACAGAGTTTAACCTTTCTTTTCATAGAACAGTTTGGAAACACTCTGTTTGTAATGTCTGCAAGTGGATATTTGGACCTCTTTGAGGATTTCGTTGGAAACGGGATTTCTTCATCTAATGCTAGACAGAAGAATTCTCAGTAACTTCTTTGGGTTGCGTGTGTTCAACTCACAGAGTTGAGCCTTCCTTTAGACAGAGGAGATTTGAAACCCTCTTTTTGTGGAATTTGCAAGTGGACATTTCAAGCGCTTTGGGGCCAACGGTAGAAAAGGAAATATCTTCGTATAAAAACTAGAGAGAATCATTCTCAGAAACCGCTTTGTGATGTGTGCGTTCCACTCACAGAGTGTAACCTTTCTTTTCATAGAACAGTTTGGAAACACTCTGTTTGTAAAGTCTGCAAGTGGATATTTGGACCTCTTTGAGGATTTCGTTGGAAACGGGATTTCTTCATCTAATGCTAGACAGAAGAATTCTCAGTAACTTCTTTGGGTTGCGTGTGTTCAACTCACAGAGTTGAACCTTCCTTTAGAAAGAGCAGATTTGAAACCCTCTTTTTGTGGAATTTGCAATTGGACATTTCAAGCGCTATGGTGCCCACGGTAGAAAAGGAAATATCTTCGTATAAAAACTAGAGAGAATCATTCTCAGAAACCACTTTGTGATGTGTGCGTTCCACTCACAGAGTTTAACCATTCTTTTCATAGAACAGTTTGGAAACACTCTGTTTGTAAAGTCTGCAAGTGGATATTTGGACCTCTTTGAGGATTTCGTTGGAAACGGGATTTCTTCATCTAATGCTAGACAGAAGAATTCTCAGTAACTTCTTTGGGTTGCGTGTGTTCAACTCACAGAGGTGAACCTTCCTTTAGACAGAGCAGATTTGAAACCCTCTTTTTGTGGAATTTGCAAGTGGACATTTCAAGCGCTTTGGCGCCCACGGTACAAAAGGAAATATCTTCGTATAAAAACTAGAGAGAATCATTCTCAGGAACCACTTTGTGATGTGTGCGTTCCACTCACAGAGTTTAACCTTTCTTTTCATAGAACAGTTTGGAAACACTCTGTTTGTAAAGTCTGCAAGTGGATATTTGGACCTCTTTGAGGATTTCGTTGGAAACGGGATTTCTTCATCTAATGCTAGACAGAAGAATTCTCAGTAACTTCTTTGGGTTGCGTGTGTTCAACTCACAGAGTTGAACCTTCCTTTTGACAGAGCAGATTGGAAACCCTCTTTTTGTGGAATTTGCAAGTGGACATTTCAAGGGCTTTGGGTCCAACGGTAGAAAAGGAAATATCTTCGTATAAAAACTAGAGAGAATCATTCTCAGAAACCGCTTTGTGATATGTGCGTTCCACTCACAGAGTTTATCCTTTCTTTTCATACAACAGTTTGGAAACACTCTGTTTGTAAAGTCTGCAAGTGGATATTTGGACCTCTTTGAGGATTTCGTTGGAAACGGGATTTCTTCATCTAATGCTAGACAGAAGAATTCTCAGTAACTTCTTTGGGTTGCGTGTGTTCAACTCACAGAGTTGAGCCTTCCTTTAGACAGAGCAGTTTTGAAACCCTCTTTTTGTGGAATTTGCAAGTGGACATTTCAAGCGCTTTGGGGCCAACAGTAGAAAAGGAAATATCTTCGTATAAAAACTAGAGAGAATCATTCTCAGAAACCACTTTGTGATGTGTGCGTTCCACTCACAGAGTTTAACCTTTCTTTTCATAGAACAGTTTGGAAACAGTCTGTTTGTAAGGTCTGCAAGTGGATATTTGGACCTCTTTGAGGATTTTGTTGGAAACGGGATTTCTTCATCTAATGCTAGACAGAAGAATGCTCAGTAACTTCTTTGGGTTGCGTGTGTTCAACTCACAGAGTTGAGCCTTCCTTTAGACAGAGCAGATTTGAAACCCTCTTTTTGTGGAATTTGCATGTGGACATTTCAAGCACTTTGGGGCCAACGGTAGAAAAGGAAATATCTTCGTAGAAAAACTAGAGAGAATCATTCTCAGAAACCGCTTTGTGATGTGTGCGTTCCACTCACAGAGTGTAACCTTTCTTTTCATAGAACTGTTTGGAAACACTCTGTTTGTAAAGTCTGCAAGTGGATATTTGGACCTCTTTGAGGATTTCGTTGGAAACGGGATTTCTTCATCTAATGCTAGACAGAAGAATTCTCAGTAACTTCTTTGGGTTGCGTGTGTTCAACTCACAGAGTTGAACCTTCCTTTTGACAGAGCAGATTGGAAACCCTCTTTTTGTGGAATTTGCAAGTGGACATTTCAAGCGCTTTGGCGCCCTCGGTAGAAAAGGAAATATCTTCGTATAAAAACTAGAGAGAATCATTCTCAGAAACCACTTTGTGATGTGTGCGTTCCACTCACAGAGTTTAACCTCTCTTTTCATAGAACAGTTTGGAAACACTCTGTTTGTAAAGTCTGCAAGTGGATATTTGGACCTCTTTGAGGATTTCGTTGGAAACGGGATTTCTTCATCTAATGCTAGACAGAAGAATGCTCAGTAACTTCTTTGGGTTGCGTGTGTTCAACTCACAGAGTTGAACCTTCCTTTTGACAGAGCAGATTTGAAACCCTCTTTTTGTGGAATTTCTAAGTGGACATTGCAAGCACTTTGGGGCCAACGGTAGAAAAGGAAATATCTTCGTATAAAAACTAGAGAGAATCATTCTCAGAAACCGCTTTGTGATGTGTGCGTTCCATTCACAGAGTGTAACCTTTCTTTTCATAGAACAGTTTGGAAACACTCTGTTTGTAAAGTCTGCAAGTGGATATTTTGACCTCTTTGAGGATTTCGTTGGAAACGGGATTTCTTCATCTAATGCTAGACAGAAGAATTCTCAGTAACTTCTTTGGGTTGCGTGTGTTCAACTCACAGAGTTGAACCTTCCTTTAGACAGAGCAGATTGGAAACCCTCTTTTTGTGGAATTTGCTAGTGGACATTTCAATCACTTTGGCGCCCACGGTAGAAAAGGAAATATCTTCGTATAAAAACTAGAGAGAATCATTCTCAGAAAACACTTTGTGATGTGTGCGTTCCACTCACAGAGTTTAACCTTTCTTTTCATAGAACAGTTTGGAAACACTCTGTTTGTAAAGTCTGCAAGTGGATATTTGGACCTCTTTGAGGATTTCGTTGGAAACGGGATTTCTTCATCTAATGCTAGACAGAAGAATTCTCAGTAACTTCTTTGGGTTGCGTGTGTTCAACTCACAAAGTTGAACCTTCCTTTAGACAGAGCAGGTTTGAAACACTCTTTTCGTGGAATTTGCAAGTGGACATTCCAAGCGCTTTGGGGCCAACGGTAGAAAAGGAAATATCTTCGTATAAAAACTAGAGAGAATCATTCCCAGAAACCGCTTTGTGATGTGTGCGTTCCTCTCACAGAGTTTAACCTTTCTTTTCATAGAACAGTTTGGAAACACTCTGTTTGTAAAGTCTGCAAGTGGATATTTGGACCTCTTTGAGGATTTCGTTGGAAACGGGATTTTTTCATCTAATGCTAAACAGAAGAATTCTCAGTAACTGCTTTGGGTTGCGTGTGTTCAACTCACAGAGTTGAACCTTCCTTTAGACAGAGCAGATTTGAAACCCTCTTTTTGTGGAATTTGCAAGTGGACATTTCAAGCGCTTTGGCGCCCACGGTACAAAAGGAAATATCTTCGTATAAAAACTAGAGAGAATCATTCTCAGAAACCACTTTGTGATGTGTGCGTTCCACTCACAGAGTTTAACCTCTCTTTTCATAGAACAGTTTGGAAACACTCTGTTTGTAAAGTCTGCAAGTGGATATTTGGACCTCTTTGAGGATTTCGTTGGAAACGGGATTTCTTCATCTAATGCTAGACAGAAGAATTCTCAGTAACTTCTTTGGGTTGCGTGTGTTCAACTCACAGAGTTGAACCTTCCTTTTGACAGAGCAGATTGGAAACCCTCTTTTTGTGGAATTTGCAAGTGGACATTTCAAGCGCTTTGGGGCCAACGGTAGAAAAGGAAATACCTTCGAATAAAAACTAGAGAGAATCATTCTCAGAAACCGCTTTGTGATGTGTGCGTTCCACTCACAGAGTTTAACCTTTCTTTTCATAGAACAGTTTGGAAACACTCTGTTTGTAAAGTCTGCAAGTGGATATTTGGACCTCTTTGAGGATTTCGTTGGAAACGGGATTTCTTCATCTAATGCTAAACAGAAGAATTCTCAGTAACTGCTTTGGGTTGCGTGTGTTCAACTCACAGAGTTGAACCTTCCTTTAGACAGAGCAGATTTGAAACCCTCTTTTTGTGGAATTTGCAAGTGGACATTTCAAGCGCTTTGGGGCCAACGGTAGAAAAGGAAATATCTTCGTATAAAAACTAGAGAGAATCATTCTCAGAAACCGCTTTGTGATGTGTGCGTTCCACTCACAGAGTGTAACCTTTCTTTTCATAGAACAGTTTGGAAACACTCTGTTTGTAAAGTCTGCAAGTGGATATTTGGACCTCTTTGAGGATTTCGTTGGAAACGGGATTTCTTCATCTAATGCTAGACAGAAGAATTCTCAGTAATTTCTTTGGGTTGCGTGTGTTCAACTCACAGAGTTGAACCTTCATTTTGACAGAGGAGATTGGAAACCCTCTTTTTGTGGAATTTGCAAGTGGACATTTCAAGCGCTTTGGGGCCAACGGTAGAAAAGGAAATATCTTCGTATAAAAACTAGAGAGAATCATTCTCAGAAACCACTTTGTGATGTGTGCGTTCCACTCACAGAGTGTAACCTTTCTTTTCATAGAACAGTTTGGAAACAGTCTGTTTGTAAAGTCTGCAAGTGGATATTTGGACCTCTTTGAGGATTTCGTTGGAAACGGGATTTCTTCATCTAATGCTAGACAGAAGAATTCTCAGTAAATTCTTTGGGTTGCGTGTGTTCAACTCACAGAGTTGAGCCTTCCTTTAGACAGAGCAGATTTGAAACCCTCTTTTTGTGGAATTTGCAAGTGGACATTTCAAGCGCTTTGGGGCCAACGGTAGAAAAGGAAATATCTTCGTATAAAAACTAGACAGAATCATTCTCAGAAACCGCTTTGTGATGTGTGCGTTCCACTCACAGAGTGTAACCTTTCTTTTCATAGAACAGTTTGGAAACACTCTGTTTGTAAAGTCTGCAAGTGGATATTTGGACCTCTTTGAGGATTTCGTTGGAAATGGGATTTCTTCATCTAATGCTAGACAGAAGAATTCTCAGTAACTTCTTTGGGTTGCGTGTGTTCAACTCACAGAGTTGAACCTTCCTTTAGAAAGAGGAGATTTGAAACCCTCTTTTTGTGGGATTTGCAAGTGGACATTTCAAGCGCTATGGTGTCCACGGTAGAAAAGGAAATATCTTCGTATAAAAACTAGAGAGAATCATTCTCAGAAACCACTTTGTGATGTGTGCGTTCCACTCACAGAGTTTAACCATTCTTTTCATAGAACAGTTTGGAAACACTCTGTTTGTAAAGTCTGCAAGTGGATATTTGGACCTCTTTGAGGATTTCGTTGGAAACGGGATTTCTTCATCTAATGCTAGACAGAAGAATTCTCAGTAACTTCTTTGGGTTGCGTGTGTTCAACTCACAGAGTTGAACCTTCCTTTTGACAGAGCAGATTGGAAACCCTCTTTTTGTGGAATTTGCTAGTGGACATTTCAATCGCTTTTGCGCTCACGGTAGAAAAGGAAATATCTCCGTATAAAAACTAGAGAGAATCATTCTCAGAAAACACTTTGTGATGTGTGCATTCCACTCACAGAGTTTAACCTTTCTTTTCATAGAACAGTTTGGAAACACTCTGTTTGTAAAGTCTGCAAGTGGATACTTGGACCTCTTTGAGGATTTCATTGGAAACGGGATTTCTTCATCTAATGCTAGACAGAAGAATTCTCAGTAACTTCTTTGGGTTGCGTGTGTTCAACTCACAGAGTTGAACCTTCCTTTAGACAGAGCAGATTTGAAACCCTCTTTTTGTGGAATTTGCAAGTGGACATTTCAAGCGCTTTTGGGCCAAAGGCAGGAAAGGAAATATCTTCGTATAAAAACTAGAGAGAATCATTCTCAGAAACCGCTTTGTGATGTGTGCGCTCCACTCACAGAGTGTAACCTTTCTTTTCATAGAACTGTTTGGAAACACTCTGTTTGTAAAGTCTGCAAGTGGATATTTGGACCTCTTTGAGGATTTCGTTGGAAACGGGATTTCTTCATCTAATGCTAGACAGAAGAATTCTCAGTAACTTCTTTAGGTTGCATGTGTTCAACTCACAGAGTTGAACCTTCCTTTTGACAGAGCAGATTGGAAACCCTCTTTTTGTGGAATTTGCAAGTGGACATTTCAAGCGCTTTGGCGCCCACGGTACAAAAGGAAATATCTTCGTATAAAAACTAGAGAGAATCATTCTCAGAAACCACTTTGTGATGTGTGCGTTCCACTCACAGAGTTTAACCTCTCTTTTCATAGAACAGTTTGGAAACACTCTGTTTGTAAAGTCTGCAAGTGGATATTTGGACCTCTTTGAGGATTTCGTTGGAAACGGGATTTCTTCATCTAATGCTAGACAGAAGAATTCTCAGTAACTTCTTTGGGTTGCGTGTGTTCAACTCACAGAGTTGAACCTTCCTTTTGACAGAGCAGATTGGAAACCCTCTTTTTGTGGAATTTGCAAGTGGACATTTCAAGCGCTTTGGGGCCAACGGTAGAAAAGGAAATACCTTCGAATAAAAACTAGAGAGAATCATTCTCAGAAACCGCTTTGTGATGTGTGCGTTCCACTCACAGAGTTTAACCTTTCTTTTCATAGAACAGTTTGGAAACACTCTGTTTGTAAAGTCTGAAAGTGGATATTTTGACCTCTTTGAGGATTTCGTTGGAAACGGGATTTCTTCATCTAATGCTAGACAGAAGAATTCTCAGTAACTTCTTTGGGTTGCGTGTGTTCAACTCACAAAGTTGAACCTTCCTTTAGACAGAGCAGGTTTGAAACCCTCTTTTTGTGGAATTTGAAGTGGACATTCCAAGCGCTTTCGGGCCAACGGTAGAAAAGGAAATATCTTCATATACAAACTAGAGAGAATCATTCCCAGAAACCGCTTTGTGATGTGTGCGTTCCTCTCACAGAGTTTAACCTTTCTTTTCATAGAACAGTTTGGAAACACTCTGTTTGTAATGTCTGCAAGTGGATATTTGGACCTCTTTGAGGATTTCGTTGGAAACGGGATTTCTTCATCTAATGCTAGACAGAAGAATTCTCAGTAACTTCTTTGGGTTGCGTGTGTTCAACTCACAGAGTTGAACCTTCCTTTTGACAGAGCAGATTGGAAACCCTCTTTTTGTGGTATTTGCAAGTGGACATTTCAAGCGCTTTGGGGCCAACAGTAGAAAAGGAAATATCTTCGTATAAAAACTAGAGAGAATCATTCTCAGAAACCACTTTGTGATGTGTGCGTTCCACTCACGGAGTTTAACCTTTCTTTTCATAGAATAGTTTGGAAACACTCTGTTTGTAAAGTCTGCAAGTGGATATTTGGACCTCTTTGAGGATTTCGTTGGAAACGGGATTTCTTCATCTAATGCTAAACAGAAGAATTCTCAGTAACTTCTTTGTGTTGCGTGTGTTCAACTCACAGAGTTGAACCTTCCTTTAGACAGAGCAGATTTGAAACCCTCTTTTTGTGGAATTTGCAAGTGGACATTTAAAGCGCTTTGGGGCCAACGGTAGAAAAGGAAATATCTTCGTATAAAAACTAGAGAGAATCATTCTCAGAAAACACTTTGTGATGTGTGCGTTCCACTCACAGAGTGTAACCTTTCTTTTCATAGAACAGTTTGGAAACACTCTGTTTGTAAAGTCTGCAAGTGGATATTTGGACCTCTTTGAGGATTTCGTTGGAAACGGGATTTCTTCATCTAATGCTAGACAGAAGAATTCTCAGTAATTTCTTTGGGTTGCGTGTGTTCAACTCACAGAGTTGAACCTTCCTTTTGACAGAGCAGATTGGAAACCCTCTTTTTGTGGAATTTGCAAGTGGACATTTCAAGCGCTTTGGGGCCAACGGTAGAAAAGGAAATATCTTCGTAGAAAAACTAGAGAGAATCATTCTCAGAAACCACTTTGTGATGTGTGCGTTCCACTCACAGAGTTTAACCTTTCTTTTCATAGAACAGTTTGGAAACAGTCTGTTGGTAAAGTCTGCAAGTGGATATTTGGACCTCTTTGAGGATTTCGTTGGAAATGGGATTTCTTCATCTAATGCTAGACAGAAGAATTCTCAGTAAATTCTTTGGGTTGCGTGTGTTCAACTCACAGTGTTGAGCCTTCCTTTAGACAGAGCAGATTTGAAACCCTCTTTTTGTGGAATTTGCAAGTGGACATTTCAAGTGCTTTGGGGCCAACGGTA
Source organism: Gorilla gorilla gorilla (assembly GCF_029281585.2). Lineage (NCBI taxonomy): Eukaryota > Metazoa > Chordata > Mammalia > Primates > Hominidae > Gorilla > Gorilla gorilla. Next base: position 76,967,648 of record NC_073231.2, on the reverse strand, counting down.
GAAAAGGAAATATCTTCGTATAAAAACTAGAGAGAATCATTCTCAGAAACCGCTTTGTGATGTGTGCGTTCCACTCACAGAGTGTAACCTTTCTTTTCATAGAACAGTTTGGAAACACTCTGTTTGTAAAGTGTGCAAGTGGATATTTGGACCTCTTTGAGGATTTTGTTGGAAACGGGATTTCTTCATCTAATGCTAGACAGAAAAATTCTCAGTAACTTCTTTGGGTTGCCTGTGTTCAACTCACAGAGTTGAACCTTCCTTTAGACAGAGCAGATTTGAAACCCTCTTTTTGTGGAATTTGCAAGTGGACATTTCAAGCGCTTTGGGTCCAACTGTAGAAAAGGAAATATCTTCGTATAAAAACTAGAGAGAATCATTCTAAGAAACCGCTTTGTGATGTGTGCGTTCCACTCACAGAGGGTAACCTTTCTTTTCATAGAACAGTTTGGAAACACTCTGTTTGTAAAGTCTGCAAGTGAATATTTGGACCTCTTTGAGGATTTCGTTGGAAACGGGATTTCTTCATCTAATGCTAGACAGAAGAATTCTCAGTAAATTCTTTGGGTTGCTTGTGTTCAACTCACAGAGTTGAGCCTTCCTTTAGACAGAGCAGATTTGAAACCCTCTTTTTGTGGAATTTGCAAGTGGACATTTCAAGCACTTTGGGGCCATCGGTAGAAAAGGAAATATCTTCGTACAAAAACTAGAGAGAATCATTCTCAGGATCCTCTTTGTGATGTGTGCGTTCCACTCACAGAGTGTAACCTTTCTTTTCATAGAACCGTTTGCAAACACTCTGTTTGTAAAGTCTGCAAGTAGATATTTGGACCTCTTTGAGGATTTCGTTGGAAACGGGACTTCTTCATCTAATGCTAGACAGAAGAATTCTCAGTAACTTCTTTGGGTTGCGTGTGTTCAACTCACAGAGTTGAACCTTCCTTTTGACAGAGCAGATTGGAAACCCTCTTTTTGTGGAATTTGCAAGTGGACATTTCAAGCGCTTTGGGTCCAACAGTAGAAAAGGAAATATCTTCGTATAAAAACTAGAGAGAATCATTCTGAGAAACCACTTTGTGATGTGTGCGTTCCACTCACAGAGTTTAACCTTTCTTTTCATAGAACAGTTTGGAAACACTCTGTTTGTTAAGTCTGCAAGTGGATATTTGGACCTCTTTGAGGATTTCGTTGGAAACGGGTTTTCTTCATCTAATGCTACACAGAAGAATTCTCAGTAACTTCTTTGGGTTGCGTGTGTTCAACTCACAGAGTTGAGCCTTCCTTTAGACAGAGCCGATTTGAAACCCTCTTTTTGTGGAATTTCCAAGTGGACATTTCAAGCGCTTTGGGTCCAACGGTAGAAAAGGAAATATCTTCGTATAAAAACTAGAGAGAATCATTCTAAGAAACCGCTTTGTGATGTGTGCGTTCCACTCACGGAGGGTAACCTTTCTTTTCATAGAACAGTTTGGAAACACTCTGTTTGTAAAGTCTGCAAGTGAATAATTGGACCTCTTTGAGGATTTCGTTGGAAACGGGATTTCTTCATCTAATGCTAGACAGAAGAATTCTCAGTAACTTCTTTGGGTTGCGTGTGTTCAACTCACAGAGTTGAACCTTCCTTTTGACAGAGCAGATTTGAAACCCTCCTTTTGTGGAATTTGCAAGTGGACATTTCAAGCGCTTTGGCACCCACGGTACAAAAGGAAATATCTTCGTATAAAAACTAGAGAGAATCATTCTCAGAAACCACTTTGTGATGTGTGCGTTCCACTCACAGTGTTTAACCTTTCTTTTCATAGAACAGTTTGTAAACACTCTGTTTGTAAAGTCTGCAAGTGGATATTTGGACCTCTTTGAGGATTTCGTTGGAAACGGGATTTCATCATCTAATGCTAGACAGAAGAATTCTCAGTAACTTCTTTGGTTTGCGTGTGTCCAACTCACAGAGTTGAACTTTCCTTTAGACAGAGCAGATATGAAACCCTCTTTTTGTGGAATTTGCAAGTGGACATTTCAAGCGCTTTGTGGCCCACAGTAGAAAAGGAAATATCTTCGTATAAAAACTAGAGAGAATCATTCTCAGAAACCACTTTGGGATGTGTGCGTTCCACTCACAGAGTTTAACTTTTCCTTTCATAGAACAGTTTGGAAACACTCTGTTTGTAAAGTCTGCAAGTGGATATTTGGACTTCTTTGAGGATTTCGTTGGAAACGGGATTTCCTCATCTAATGCTAGACAGAAGAATTCTCAGTAACTTCTCTGGGTTGTGTGTGTTCAACTCACAGAGTTGAACCTTCCTTTAGACAGAGCAGATTGGAAACCCTCTTTTTGTGCAATTTGCAAGTGGGCATTTGAAGCGCTTTGGCGCCCACGGTAGAAAGGAAATATCTTCGTATAAAAACTAGAGAGAATCATTCTCAGAAACCACTTTGTGATGTGTGCGTTCCAATCACAGAGTTTAACCTTTCTTTTCATAGAACAGTTTGGAAACACTCTGTTTGTAAAGTCTGCAAGTGGATACTTGGACCTCTTTGAGGATTTCGTTGGAAACGGGATTTCTTCATCTAATGCTAGACAGAAGAATTCTCAGTAACTTCTTTGGGTTGCGTGTGTTCAACTCGCAGAGTTGAACCTTCCTTTAGACAGAGCAGATTTGAAATCCTCTTTTTGTGGAATTTGCAAGTGGACATTTCAAGCGCTTTTGGGCCAAAGGCAGGAAAGGAAATATCTTCGTATACAAACTAGAGAGAATCATTCTCAGAAACCTCTTTGTGATGTGTTCGTTCCACTCACAGAGTTTAACCTTTCTTTTCATAGAACAGTTTGGAAACACTCTGTTTGTAAAGTCTGCAAGTTGATATTTGGACCTCTATGAGGATTTGGTTGGAAACGGGATTTCTTCATCTAATGCTAGACAGAAAAATTCTCAGTAACTTCTTTGGGTTGTGTGTGTTCAACTCACAGAGTTGAACCTTCCTAATAACAGAGCAGATTTGTAACCCTCTTTTTGTGGAATTTGCAAGTGGACATTTCAAGCGCTTTGGGGCCAACGGAAGAAAAGGAAATACCTTCGAATAAAAACTAGAGAGAATCATTCTCAGAAACCGCTTTGTGATGTGTGCGTTCCACTCACAGAGTTTAACCTTTCTTTTCATAGAACAGTTTGGAAACACTCTGTTTGTAAAGTCTGCAAGTGGATATTTGGACCTCTTTGAGGATTTCGTTGGAAACGGGATTTCTTCATCTAATGCTAGACAGAAGAATTCTCAGTAACTTCTTTGGGTTGCGTGTGTTCAACTCACAAAGTTGAACCTTCCTTTAGACAGAGCAGGTTTGAAACCCTCTTTTTGTGGAATTTGCAAGTGGACATTCCAAGCGCTTTGGGGCCAACGGTAGAAAAGGAAATATCTTCGTATACAAACTAGAGAGAATCATTCCCAGAAACCGCTTTGTGATGTGTGCGTTCCTCTCACAGAGTTTAACCTTTCTTTTCATAGAACAGTTTGGAAACACTCTGTTTGTAATGTCTGCAAGTGGATATTTGGACCTCTTTGAGGATTTCGTTGGAAACGGGATTTCTTCATCTAATGCTAGACAGAAGAATTCTCAGTAACTTCTTTGGGTTGTGTGTGTTCAACTCACAGAGTTGAACCTTCCTTTTGACAGAGCAGATTGGAAACCCTCTTTTTGTGGAATTTGCAAGTGGACATTTCAAGCGCTTTGGGGCCAAGAGTAGAAAAGGAAATATCTTCGTATAAAAACTAGAGAGAATCATTCTCAGAAACCACTTTGTGATGTGTGCGTTCCACTCACGGAGTTTATCCTTTCTTTTCATAGAATAGTTTGGAAACACTCTGTTTGTAAAGTCTGCAAGTGGATATTTGGACCTCTTTGAGGATTTCGTTGGAAACGGGATTTCTTCATCTAATGCTAAACAGAAGAATTCTCAGTAACTTCTTTGTGTTGCGTGTGTTCAACTCACAGAGTTGAACCTTCCTTTAGACAGAGCAGATTTGAAACCCTCTTTTTGTGGAATTTGCAAGTGGACATTTAAAGCGCTTTGGGGCCAACGGTAGAAAAGGAAATATCTTCGTATAAAAACTAGAGAGAATCATTCTCAGAAAACACTTTGTGATGTGTGCGTTCCACTCACAGAGTGTAACCTTTCTTTTCATAGAACAGTTTGGAAACACTCTGTTTGTAAAGTCTGCAAGTGGATATTTGGACCTCTTTGAGGATTTCGTTGGAAACGGGATTTCTTCATCTAATGCTAGACAGAAGAATTCTCAGTAACTTCTTTGGGTTGCGAGTGTTCAACTCACAAAGTTGAACCTTCCTTTAGACAGAGCAGGTTTGAAACCCTCTTTTTGTGGAATTTGAAGTGGACATTCCAAGCGCTTTCGGGCCAACGGTAGAAAAGGAAATATCTTCATATACAAACTAGAGAGAATCATTCCCAGAAACCGCTTTGTGATGTGTGCGTTCCTCTCACAGAGTTTAACCTTTCTTTTCATAGAACAGTTTGGAAACACTCTGTTTGTAATGTCTGCAAGTGGATATTTGGACCTCTTTGAGGATTTCGTTGGAAACGGGATTTCTTCATCTAATGCTAGACAGAAGAATTCTCAGTAACTTCTTTGGGTTGCGTGTGTTCAACTCACAGAGTTGAACCTTCCTTTTGACAGAGCAGATTGGAAACCCTCTTTTTGTGGTATTTGCAAGTGGACATTTCAAGCGCTTTGGGGCCAACAGTAGAAAAGGAAATATCTTCGTATAAAAACTAGAGAGAATCATTCTCAGAAACCACTTTGTGATGTGTGCGTTCCACTCACGGAGTTTAACCTTTCTTTTCATAGAATAGTTTGGAAACACTCTGTTTGTAAAGTCTGCAAGTGGATATTTGGACCTCTTTGAGGATTTCGTTGGAAACGGGATTTCTTCATCTAATGCTAAACAGAAGAATTCTCAGTAACTTCTTTGTGTTGCGTGTGTTCAACTCACAGAGTTGAACCTTCCTTTAGACAGAGCAGATTTGAAACCCTCTTTTTGTGGAATTTGCAAGTGGACATTTAAAGCGCTTTGGGGCCAACGGTAGAAAAGGAAATATCTTCGTATAAAAACTAGAGAGAATCATTCTCAGAAAACACTTTGTGATGTGTGCGTTCCACTCACAGAGTGTAACCTTTCTTTTCATAGAACAGTTTGGAAACACTCTGTTTGTAAAGTCTGCAAGTGGATATTTGGACCTCTTTGAGGATTTCGTTGGAAACGGGATTTCTTCATCTAATGCTAGACAGAAGAATTCTCAGTAATTTCTTTGGGTTGCGTGTGTTCAACTCACAGAGTTGAACCTTCCTTTTGACAGAGCAGATTGGAAACCCTCTTTTTGTGGAATTTGCAAGTGGACATTTCAAGCGCTTTGGGGCCAACGGTAGAAAAGGAAATATCTTCGTAGAAAAACTAGAGAGAATCATTCTCAGAAACCACTTTGTGATGTGTGCGTTCCACTCACAGAGTTTAACCTTTCTTTTCATAGAACAGTTTGGAAACAGTCTGTTGGTAAAGTCTGCAAGTGGATATTTGGACCTCTTTGAGGATTTCGTTGGAAATGGGATTTCTTCATCTAATGCTAGACAGAAGAATTCTCAGTAAATTCTTTGGGTTGCGTGTGTTCAACTCACAGTGTTGAGCCTTCCTTTAGACAGAGCAGATTTGAAACCCTCTTTTTGTGGAATTTGCAAGTGGACATTTCAAGTGCTTTGGGGCCAACGGTAGAAAAGGAAATATCTTCGTATAAAAACTAGAGAGAATCATTCTCAGAAACCGCTTTGTGATGTGTGCGTTCCACTCACAGAGTGTAACCTTTCTTTTCATAGAACAGTTTGGAAACACTCTGTTTGTAAAGTGTGCAAGTGGATATTTGGACCTCTTTGAGGATTTTGTTGGAAACGGGATTTCTTCATCTAATGCTAGACAGAAAAATTCTCAGTAACTTCTTTGGGTTGCCTGTGTTCAACTCACAGAGTTGAACCTTCCTTTAGACAGAGCAGATTTGAAACCCTCTTTTTGTGGAATTTGCAAGTGGACATTTCAAGCGCTTTGGGTCCAACTGTAGAAAAGGAAATATCTTCGTATAAAAACTAGAGAGAATCATTCTAAGAAACCGCTTTGTGATGTGTGCGTTCCACTCACAGAGGGTAACCTTTCTTTTCATAGAACAGTTTGGAAACACTCTGTTTGTAAAGTCTGCAAGTGAATATTTGGACCTCTTTGAGGATTTCGTTGGAAACGGGATTTCTTCATCTAATGCTAGACAGAAGAATTCTCAGTAACTTCTTTGGGTTGCTTGTGTTCAACTCACAGAGTTGAGCCTTCCTTTAGACAGAGCAGATTTGAAACCCTCTTTTTGTGGAATTTGCAAGTGGACATTTCAAGCACTTTGGGGCCATCGGTAGAAAAGGAAATATCTTCGTACAAAAACTAGAGAGAATCATTCTCAGGATCCTCTTTGTGATGTGTGCGTTCCACTCACAGAGTGTAACCTTTCTTTTCATAGAACCGTTTGCAAACACTCTGTTTGTAAAGTCTGCAAGTAGATATTTGGACCTCTTTGAGGATTTCGTTGGAAACGGGACTTCTTCATCTAATGCTAGACAGAAGAATTCTCAGTAACTTCTTTGGGTTGCGTGTGTTCAACTCACAGAGTTGAACCTTCCTTTTGACAGAGCAGATTGGAAACCCTCTTTTTGTGGAATTTGCAAGTGGACATTTCAAGCGCTTTGGGTCCAACAGTAGAAAAGGAAATATCTTCGTATAAAAACTAGAGAGAATCATTCTGAGAAACCACTTTGTGATGTGTGCGTTCCACTCACAGAGTTTAACCTTTCTTTTCATAGAACAGTTTGGAAACACTCTGTTTGTTAAGTCTGCAAGTGGATATTTGGACCTCTTTGAGGATTTCGTTGGAAACGGGTTTTCTTCATCTAATGCTACACAGAAGAATTCTCAGTAACTTCTTTGGGTTGCGTGTGTTCAACTCACAGAGTTGAGCCTTCCTTTAGACAGAGCCGATTTGAAACCCTCTTTTTGTGGAATTTCCAAGTGGACATTTCAAGCGCTTTGGGTCCAACGGTAGAAAAGGAAATATCTTCGTATAAAAACTAGAGAGAATCATTCTAAGAAACCGCTTTGTGATGTGTGCGTTCCACTCACGGAGGGTAACCTTTCTTTTCATAGAACAGTTTGGAAACACTCTGTTTGTAAAGTCTGCAAGTGAATAATTGGACCTCTTTGAGGATTTCGTTGGAAACGGGATTTCTTCATCTAATGCTAGACAGAAGAATTCTCAGTAACTTCTTTGGGTTGCGTGTGTTCAACTCACAGAGTTGAACCTTCCTTTTGACAGAGCAGATTTGAAACCCTCCTTTTGTGGAATTTGCAAGTGGACATTTCAAGCGCTTTGGCACCCACGGTACAAAAGGAAATATCTTCGTATAAAAACTAGAGAGAATCATTCTCAGAAACCACTTTGTGATGTGTGCGTTCCACTCACAGTGTTTAACCTTTCTTTTCATAGAACAGTTTGTAAACACTCTGTTTGTAAAGTCTGCAAGTGGATATTTGGACCTCTTTGAGGATTTCGTTGGAAACGGGATTTCATCATCTAATGCTAGACAGAAGAATTCTCAGTAACTTCTTTGGTTTGCGTGTGTCCAACTCACAGAGTTGAACTTTCCTTTAGACAGAGCAGATATGAAACCCTCTTTTTGTGGAATTTGCAAGTGGACATTTCAAGCGCTTTGTGGCCCACAGTAGAAAAGGAAATATCTTCGTATAAAAACTAGAGAGAATCATTCTCAGAAACCACTTTGGGATGTGTGCGTTCCACTCACAGAGTTTAACTTTTCCTTTCATAGAACAGTTTGGAAACACTCTGTTTGTAAAGTCTGCAAGTGGATATTTGGACTTCTTTGAGGATTTCGTTGGAAACGGGATTTCCTCATCTAATGCTAGACAGAAGAATTCTCAGTAACTTCTCTGGGTTGTGTGTGTTCAACTCACAGAGTTGAACCTTCCTTTAGACAGAGCAGATTGGAAACCCTCTTTTTGTGCAATTTGCAAGTGGGCATTTGAAGCGCTTTGGCGCCCACGGTAGAAAGGAAATATCTTCGTATAAAAACTAGAGAGAATCATTCTCAGAAACCACTTTGTGATGTGTGCGTTCCAATCACAGAGTTTAACCTTTCTTTTCATAGAACAGTTTGGAAACACTCTGTTTGTAAAGTCTGCAAGTGGATACTTGGACCTCTTTGAGGATTTCGTTGGAAACGGGATTTCTTCATCTAATGCTAGACAGAAGAATTCTCAGTAACTTCTTTGGGTTGCGTGTGTTCAACTCGCAGAGTTGAACCTTCCTTTAGACAGAGCAGATTTGAAATCCTCTTTTTGTGGAATTTGCAAGTGGACATTTCAAGCGCTTTTGGGCCAAAGGCAGGAAAGGAAATATCTTCGTATACAAACTAGAGAGAATCATTCTCAGAAACCTCTTTGTGATGTGTTCGTTCCACTCACAGAGTTTAACCTTTCTTTTCATAGAACAGTTTGGAAACACTCTGTTTGTAAAGTCTGCAAGTTGATATTTGGACCTCTATGAGGATTTGGTTGGAAACGGGATTTCTTCATCTAATGCTAGACAGAAAAATTCTCAGTAACTTCTTTGGGTTGTGTGTGTTCAACTCACAGAGTTGAACCTTCCTAATAACAGAGCAGATTTGTAACCCTCTTTTTGTGGAATTTGCAAGTGGACATTTCAAGCGCTTTGGGGCCAACGGAAGAAAAGGAAATACCTTCGAATAAAAACTAGAGAGAATCATTCTCAGAAACCGCTTTGTGATGTGTGCGTTCCACTCACAGAGTTTAACCTTTCTTTTCATAGAACAGTTTGGAAACACTCTGTTTGTAAAGTCTGCAAGTGGATATTTGGACCTCTTTGAGGATTTCGTTGGAAACGGGATTTCTTCATCTAATGCTAGACAGAAGAATTCTCAGTAACTTCTTTGGGTTGCGTGTGTTCAACTCACAAAGTTGAACCTTCCTTTAGACAGAGCAGGTTTGAAACCCTCTTTTTGTGGAATTTGCAAGTGGACATTCCAAGCGCTTTGGGGCCAACGGTAGAAAAGGAAATATCTTCGTATACAAACTAGAGAGAATCATTCCCAGAAACCGCTTTGTGATGTGTGCGTTCCTCTCACAGAGTTTAACCTTTCTTTTCATAGAACAGTTTGGAAACACTCTGTTTGTAATGTCTGCAAGTGGATATTTGGACCTCTTTGAGGATTTCGTTGGAAACGGGATTTCTTCATCTAATGCTAGACAGAAGAATTCTCAGTAACTTCTTTGGGTTGTGTGTGTTCAACTCACAGAGTTGAACCTTCCTTTTGACAGAGCAGATTGGAAACCCTCTTTTTGTGGAATTTGCAAGTGGACATTTCAAGCGCTTTGGGGCCAAGAGTAGAAAAGGAAATATCTTCGTATAAAAACTAGAGAGAATCATTCTCAGAAACCACTTTGTGATGTGTGCGTTCCACTCACGGAGTTTATCCTTTCTTTTCATAGAATAGTTTGGAAACACTCTGTTTGTAAAGTCTGCAAGTGGATATTTGGACCTCTTTGAGGATTTCGTTGGAAACGGGATTTCTTCATCTAATGCTAAACAGAAGAATTCTCAGTAACTTCTTTGTGTTGCGTGTGTTCAACTCACAGAGTTGAACCTTCCTTTAGACAGAGCAGATTTGAAACCCTCTTTTTGTGGAATTTGCAAGTGGACATTTAAAGCGCTTTGGGGCCAACGGTAGAAAAGGAAATATCTTCGTATAAAAACTAGAGAGAATCATTCTCAGAAAACACTTTGTGATGTGTGCGTTCCACTCACAGAGTGTAACCTTTCTTTTCATAGAACAGTTTGGAAACACTCTGTTTGTAAAGTCTGCAAGTGGATATTTGGACCTCTTTGAGGATTTCGTTGGAAACGGGATTTCTTCATCTAATGCTAGACAGAAGAATTCTCAGTAAATTCTTTGGGTTGCGAGTGTTCAACTCACAGTGTTGAGCCTTCCTTTAGACAGAGCAGATTTGAAACCCTCTTTTTGTGGAATTTGCAAGTGGACATTTCAAGCGCTTTGGGGCCAATGGTAGAAAAGGAAATATCTTCGTATAAAAACTAGAGAGAATCATTCTCAGAAACCGCTTTGTGATGTGTGCGTTCCACTCACAGAGTGTAACCTTTCTTTTCATAGAACAGTTTGGAAACACTCTGTTTGTAAAGTCTGCAAGTGGATATTTGGACCTCTTTGAGGATTTCGTTGGAAACGGGATTTCTTCATCTAATGCTAGACAGAAGAATTCTCAGTAACTTCTTTGGGTTGCGTGTGTTCAACTCACAGAGTTGAACCTTCCTTTAGAAAGAGGAGATTTGAAACCCTCTTTTTGTGGAATTTGCAAGTGGACATTTCAAGCGCTATGGTGCCCACGGTAGAAAAGGAAATATCTTCGTATAAAAACTAGAGAGAATCATTCTCAGAAACCACTTTGTGATGTGTGCGTTCCACTCACAGAGTTTAACCATTCTTTTCATAGAACAGTTTGGAAACACTCTGTTTGTAAAGTCTGCAAGTGGATATTTGGACCTCTTTGAGGATTTCGTTGGAAACGGGATTTCTTTATCTAATGCTAGACAGAAGAATTCTCAGTAACTTCTTGGGTTGCGTGTGTTCAACTCACAGAGGTGAACCTTCCTTTAGACAGAGCAGATTTGAAACCCTCTTTTTGTGGAATTTGCAAGTGGACATTTCAAGCGCTTTGGCGCCCACGGTACAAAAGGAAATATCTTGGTATAAAAACTAGAGAGAATCATTCTCAGAAACCACTTTGTGATGTGTGCGTTCCACTCACAGAGTTTAACCTTTCTTTTCATAGAACAGTTTGGAAACACTCTGTTTGTAAAGTCTGCAAGTGGATATTTGGACCTCTTTGAGGATTTCGTTGGAAACGGGATTTCTTCATCTAATGCTAGACAGAAGAATTCTCAGTAACTTCTTTGGGTTGCGTGTGTTCAACTCACAGAGTTGAACCTTCCTTTTGACAGAGCAGATTGGAAACCCTCTTTTTGTGGAATTTGCAAGTGGACATTTCAAGGGCTTTGGGTCCAACGGTAGAAAAGGAAATATCTTCGTATAAAAACTAGAGAGAATCATTCTCAGAAACCGCTTTGTGATATGAGCGTTCCACTCACAGAGTTTATCCTTTCCTTTCATACAACAGTTTGGAAACACTCTGTTTGTAAAGTCTGCAAGTGGATATTTGGACCTCTTTGAGGATTTCGCTGGAAACGGGATTTCTTCATCTAATGCTAGACAGAAGAATTCTCAGTAACTTCTTTGGGTTGCGTGTGTTCAACTCACAGAGTTGAGACTTCCTTTAGACAGAGCAGTTTTGAAACCCTCTTTTTGTGGAATTTGCAAGTGGACATTTCAAGCGCTTTGGGGCCAACAGTAGAAAAGGAAATATCTTCGTATAAAAACTAGAGAGAATCATTCTCAGAAACCACTTTGTGATGTGTACGTTCCACTCACAGAGTTTAACCTTTGTTTTCATAGAACAGTTTGGAAACAGTCTGTTTGTAAGGTCTGCAAGTGGATATTTGGACCTCTTTGAGGATTTTGTTGGAAACGGGATTTCTTCATCTAATGCTAGACAGAAGAATGCTCAGTAACTTCTTTGGGTTGCGTGTGTTCAACTCACAGAGTTGAGCCTTCCTTTAGACAGAGCAGATTTGAAACCCTCTTTTTGTGGAATTTCCAAGTGGACATTTCAAGCACTTTGGGGCCAACGGTAGAAAAGGAAATATCTTCGTATAAAAACTAGAGAGAATCATTCTCAGAAACCGCTTTGTGATGTGTGCGTTCCATTCACAGAGTGTAACCTTTCTTTTCATAGAACAGTTTGGAAACACTCTGTTTGTAAAGTCTGCAAGTGGATATTTGGACCTCTTTGAGGATTTCGTTGGAAACGGGATTTCTTCATCTAATGCTAGACAGAAGAATTCTCAGTAACTTCTTTGGGTTGCGTGTGTTCAACTCACAGAGTTGAACCTTCCTTTAGACAGAGCAGATTGGAAACCCTCTTTTTGTGGAATTTGCTAGTGGACATTTCAATCGCTTTGGCGCCCACGGTAGAAAAGGAAATATCTTCGTATAAAAACTAGAGAGAATCATTCTCAGAAAACACTTTGTGATGTGTGCGTTCCACTCACAGAGTTTAACCTTTCTTTTCATAGAACAGTTTGGAAACACTCTGTTTGTAAAGTCTGCAAGTGGATATTTGGACCTCTTTGAGGATTTCGTTGGAAACGGGATTTCTTCATCTAATGCTAGACAGAAGAATTCTCAGTAACTTCTTTGGGATGCGTGTGTTCAACTCACAAAGTTGAACCTTCCTTTAGACAGAGCAGGTTTGAAACACTCTTTTCGTGGAATTTGCAAGTGGAAATTCCAAGCGCTTTGGGGCCAACGGTAGAAAAAGAAATATCTTCGTATACAAACTAGAGAGAATCATTCCCAGAAACCGCTTTGTGATGTGTGCGTTCCTCTCACAGAGTTTAACCTTTCTTTTCATAGAACAGTTTGGAAACACTCTGTTTGTAATGTCTGCAAGTGGATATTTGGACCTCTTTGAGGATTTCGTTGGAAACGGGATTTCTTCATCTAATGCTAGACAGAAGAATTCTCAGTAACTTCTTTGGGTTGCGTGTGTTCAACTCACAGAGTTGAGCCTTCCTTTAGACAGAGCAGATTTGAAACCCTCTTTTTGTGGAATTTGCAAGTGGACATTTCAAGCGCTTTGGGACCAACGGTAGAAAAGGAAATATCTTCGTATAAAAACTAGAGAGAATCATTCTCAGAAACCGCTTTGTGATGTGTGCGTTCCACTCACAGAGTGTAACCTTTCTTTTCATAGAACAGTTTGGAAACACTCTGTTTGTAAAGTCTGCAAGTGGATATTTGGACCTCTTTGAGGATTTCGTTGGAAACGGGATTTCTTCATCTAATGCTAGACAGAAGAATTCTCAGTAACTTCTTTGGGTTGCGTGTGTTCAACTCACAGAGTTGAACCTTCCTTTAGAAAGAGGAGATTTGAAACCCTCTTTTTGTGGAATTTGCAAGTGGACATTTCAAGCGCTATGGTGCCCACGGTAGAAAAGGAAATATCTTCGTATAAAAACTAGAGAGAATCATTCTCAGAAACCACTTTGTGATGTGTGCGTTCCACTCACAGAGTTTAACCATTCTTTTCATAGAACAGTTTGGAAACACTCTGTTTGTAAAGTCTGCAAGTGGATATTTGGACCTCTTTGAGGATTTCGTTGGAAACGGGATTTCTTTATCTAATGCTAGACAGAAGAATTCTCAGTAACTTCTTGGGTTGCGTGTGTTCAACTCACAGAGGTGAACCTTCCTTTAGACAGAGCAGATTTGAAACCCTCTTTTTGTGGAATTTGCAAGTGGACATTTCAAGCGCTTTGGCGCCCACGGTACAAAAGGAAATATCTTGGTATAAAAACTAGAGAGAATCATTCTCAGAAACCACTTTGTGATGTGTGCGTTCCACTCACAGAGTTTAACCTTTCTTTTCATAGAACAGTTTGGAAACACTCTGTTTGTAAAGTCTGCAAGTGGATATTTGGACCTCTTTGAGGATTTCGTTGGAAACGGGATTTCTTCATCTAATGCTAGACAGAAGAATTCTCAGTAACTTCTTTGGGTTGCGTGTGTTCAACTCACGGAGTTGAACCTTCCTTTTGACAGAGCAGATTGGAAACCCTCTTTTTGTGGAATTTGCAAGTGGACATTTCAAGGGCTTTGGGTCCAACGGTAGAAAAGGAAATATCTTCGTATAAAAACTAGAGAGAATCATTCTCAGAAACCGCTTTGTGATATGAGCGTTCCACTAACAGAGTTTATCCTTTCCTTTCATACAACAGTTTGGAAACACTCTGTTTGTAAAGTCTGCAAGTGGATATTTGGACCTCTTTGAGGATTTCGCTGGAAGCGGGATTTCTTCATCTAATGCTAGACAGAAGAATTCTCAGTAACTTCTTTGGGTTGCGTGTGTTCAACTCACAGAGTTGAGACTTCCTTTAGACAGAGCAGTTTTGAAACCCTCTTTTTGTGGAATTTGCAAGTGGACATTTCAAGCGCTTTGGGGCCAACAGTAGAAAAGGAAATATCTTCGTATAAAAACTAGAGAGAATCTTTCTCAGAAACCACTTTGTGATGTGTGCGTTCCACTCACTGAGTTTAACCTTTGTTTTCATAGAACAGTTTGGAAACAGTCTGTTTGTAAGGTCTGCAAGTGGATATTTGGACCTCTTTGAGGATTTTGTTGGAAACGGGATTTCTTCATCTAATGCTAGACAGAAGAATGCTCAGTAACTTCTTTGGGTTGCGTGTGTTCAACTCACAGAGTTGAGCCTTCCTTTAGACAGAGCAGATTTGAAACCCTCTTTTTGTGGAATTTGCAAGTGGACATTTCAAGCACTTTGGGGCCAACGGTAGAAAAGGAAATATCTTCGTAGAAAAACTAGAGAGAATCATTCTCAGAAACCGCTTTGTGATGTGTGCGTTCCACTCACAGAGTGTAACCTTTCTTTTCATAGAACAGTTTGGAAACACTCTGTTTGTAAAGTCTGCAAGTGGATATTTGGACCTCTTTGAGGATTTCGTTGGAAACGGGATTTCTTCATCTAATGCTAGACAGAAGAATTCTCAGTAACTTCTTTGGGTTGCGTGTGTTCAACTCACAGAGTTGAACCTTCCTTTTGACAGAGCGGATTTGAAACCCTCTTTTTGTGGAATTTGCAAGTGGACATTTCAGGCGCTTTGGCGCCCTCGGTAGAAAAGGAAATATCTTCGTATAAAAACTAGAGAGAATCATTCTCAGAAACCACTTTGTGATGTGTGCGTTCCTCTCACAGAGTTTAACCTCTCTTTTCATAGAACAGTTTGGAAACACTCTCTTTGTAAAGTCTGCAAGTGGATATTTGGACCTCTTTGAGGATTTCGTTGGAAACGGGATTTCTTCATCTAATGCTAGACAGAAGAATTCTCAGTAACTTCTTTGGGTTGCGTGTGTTCAACTCACAGAGTTGAACCTTCCTTTTGACAGAGCAGATTTGAAACCCTCTTTTTGTGGAATTTCCAAGTGGACATTGCAAGCGCTTTGGGGCCAACGGTAGAAAAGGAAATATCTTCGTATAAAAACTAGAGAGAATCATTCTCAGAAACCGCTTTGTGATGTGTGCGTTCCATTCACAGAGTGTAACCTTTCTTTTCATAGAACAGTTTGGAAACACTCTGTTTGTAAAGTCTGCAAGTGGATATTTGGACCTCTTTGAGGATTTCGTTGGAAACGGGATTTCTTCATCTAATGCTAGACAGAAGAATTCTCAGTAACTTCTTTGGGTTGCCTGTGTTCAACTCACAGAGTTGAACCTTCCTTTAGACAGAGCAGATTGGAAACCCTCTTTTTGTGGAATTTGCTAGTGGACATTTCAATCGCTTTGGCGCACACGGTAGAAAAGGAAATATCTTCGTATAAAAACTAGAGAGAATCATTCTCAGAAAACACTTTGTGATGTGTGCGTTCCACTCACAGAGTTTAACCTTTCTTTTCATAGAACAGTTTGGAAACACTCTGTTTGTAATGTCTGCAAGTGGATATTTGGACCTCTTTGAGGATTTCGTTGGAAACGGGATTTCTTCATCTAATGCTAGACAGAAGAATTCTCAGTAACTTCTTTGGGTTGCGTGTGTTCAACTCACAGAGTTGAGCCTTCCTTTAGACAGAGCAGATTTGAAACCCTCTTTTTGTGGAATTTGCAAGTGGACATTTCAAGCGCTTTGGGGCCAACGGTAGAAAAGGAAATATCTTCGTATAAAAACTAGAGAGAATCATTCTCAGAAACCGCTTTGTGATGTGTGCGTTCCACTCACAGAGTGTAACCTTTCTTTTCATAGAACAGTTTGGAAACACTCTGTTTGTAAAGTCTGCAAGTGGATATTTGGACCTCTTTGAGGATTTCGTTGGAAACGGGATTTCTTCATCTAATGCTAGACAGAAGAATTCTCAGTAACTTCTTTGGGTTGCGTGTGTTCAACTCACAGAGTTGAACCTTCCTTTAGAAAGAGGAGATTTGAAACCCTCTTTTTGTGGAATTTGCAAGTGGACATTTCAAGCGCTATGGTGCCCACGGTAGAAAAGGAAATATCTTCGTATAAAAACTAGAGAGAATCATTCTCAGAAACCACTTTGTGATGTGTGCGTTCCACTCACAGAGTTTAAGCATTCTTTTCATAGAACAGTTTGGAAACACTCTGTTTGTAAAGTCTGCAAGTGGATATTTGGACCTCTTTGAGGATTTCGTTGGAAACGGGATTTCTTCATCTAATGCTAGACAGAAGAATTCTCAGTAACTTCTTTGGGTTGCGTGTGTTCAACTCACAGAGGTGAACCTTCCTTTAGACAGAGCAGATTTGAAACCCTCTTTTTGTGGAATTTGCAAGTGGACATTTCAAGCGCTTTGGCGCCCACGGTACAAAAGGAAATATCTTTGTATAAAAACTAGAGAGAATCATTCTCAGGAACCACTTTGTGATGTGTGCGTTCCACTCACAGAGTTTAACCTTTCTTTTCATAGAACAGTTTGGAAACACTCTGTTTGTAAAGTCTGCAAGTGGATATTTGGACCTCTTTGAGGATTTCGTTGGAAACGGGATTTCTTCATCTAATGCTAGACAGAAGAATTCTCAGTAACTTCTTTGGGTTGCGTGTGTTCAACTCACAGAGTTGAACCTTCCTTTTGACAGAGCAGATTGGAAACCCTCTTTTTGTGGAATTTGCAAGTGGACATTTCAAGGGCTTTGGGTCCAACGGTAGAAAAGGAAATATCTTCGTATAAAAACTAGAGAGAATCATTCTCAGAAACCGCTTTGTGATATGTGCGTTCCACTCACAGAGTTTATCCTTTCTTTTCATACAACAGTTTGGAAACACTCTGTTTGTAAAGTCTGCAAGTGGATATTTGGACCTCTTTGAGGATTTCGTTGGAAACGGGATTTCTTCATCTAATGCTAGACAGAAGAATTCTCAGTAACTTCTTTGGGTTGCGTGTGTTCAACTCACAGTGTTGAGCTTTCCTTTAGACAGAGCAGTTTTGAAACCCTCTTTTTGTGGAATTTGCAAGTGGACATTTCAAGCGCTTTGGGGCCAACAGTAGAAAAGGAAATATCTTCGTATAAAAACTAGAGAGAATCATTCTCAGAAACCACTTTGTGATGTGTGCTTTCCACTCACAGAGTTTAACCTTTCTTTTCATAGAACACTTTGGAAACAGTCTGTTTGTAAAGTCTGCAAGTGGATATTTGGACCTCTTTGAGGATTTTGTTGGAAACGGGATTTCTTCATCTAATGCTAGACAGAAGAATGCTCAGTAACTTCTTTGGGTTGCGTGTGTTCAACTCACAGAGTTGAGCCTTCCTTTAGACAGAGCAGATTTGAAACCCTCTTTTTGTGGAATTTGCAAGTGGACATTTCAAGCACTTTGGGGCCAACGGTAGAAAAGGAAATATCTTCGTATAAAAACTAGAGAGAATCATTCTCAGAAACCGCTTTGTGATGTGTGCGTTCCATTCACAGAGTGTAACCTTTCTTTTCATAGAACAGTTTGGAAACGCTCTGTTTGTAAAGTCTGCAAGTGGATATTTGGACCTCTTTGAGGATTTCGTTGGAAACGGGATTTCTTCATCTAATGCTAGACAGAAGAATTCTCAGTAACTTCTTTCGGTTGCGTGTGTTCAACTCACAGAGTTGAACCTTCCTTTAGACAGAGCAGATTGGAAACCCTCTTTTTGTGGAATTTGCAAGTGGACATTTCAATCGCTTTGGCGCCCACGGTAGAAAAGGAAATATCTTCGTATAAAAACTAGAGAGAATCATTCTCAGAAAACACTTTGTGATGTGTGCGTTCCACTCACATAGTTTAACCTTTCTTTTCATAGAACAGTTTGGAAACACTCTGTTTGTAAAGTCTGCAAGTGGATATTTGGACCTCTTTGAGGATTTCGTTGGAAACGGGATTTCTTCATCTAATGCTAGACAGAAGAATTCTCAGTAACTTCTTTGGGTTGCGTGTGTTCAACTCACAAAGTTGAACCTTCCTTTAGACAGAGCAGGTTTGAAACACTCTTTTCGTGGAATTTGCAAGTGGACATTCCAAGCTCTTTGGGGCCAACGGTAGAAAAGGAAATATCTTCGTATACAAACTAGAGAGAATCATTCCCAGAAACCGCTTTGTGATGTGTGCGTTCCTCTCACAGAGTTTAACCTTTCTTTTCATAGAACAGTTTGGAAACAATCTGTTTGTAATGTCTGCAAGTGGATATTTGGACCTCTTTGAGGATTTCGTTGGAAACGGGATTTCTTCATCTAATGCTAGACAGAAGAATTCTCAGTAACTTCTTTGGGTTGCGTGTGTTCAACTCACAGAGTTGAACCTTCCTTTTGACAGAGCAGATTGGAAACCCTCTTTTTGTGGAATTTGCAAGTGGACATTTCAAGCGCTTTGGGGCCAACAGTAGAAAAGGAAATATCTTCGTATAAAAACTAGAGAGAATCATTCTCAGAAACCACTTTGTGATGTGTGCGTTCCACTCAGAGAGTTTAACCTTTCTTTTCATAGAACAGTTTGGAAACACTCTGTTTGTAAATTCTGCAAGTGGATATTTGGACCTCTTTGAGGATTTCGTTGGAAACGGGATTTCTTCATCTAATGCTAGACAGAAGAATTCTCAGTAAATTCTTTGGGTTGCGTGTGTTCAACTCACAGAGTTGAGCCTTCCTTTAGACAGAGCAGATTTGAAACCCTATTTTTGTGGAATTTGCAAGTGGACATTTCAAGCGCTTTGGGGCCAACGGTAGAAAAGGAAATATCTTCGTATAAAAACTAGAGAGAATCATTCTCAGAAACCGCTTTGTGATGTGTGCGTTCCACTCACAGAGTGTAACCTTTCTTTTCATAGAACAGTTTGGAAACACTCTGTTTGTAAAGTCTGCAAGTGGATATTTGGACCTCTTTGAGGATTTCGTTGGAAATGGGATTTCTTCATCTAATGCTAGACAGAAGAATTCTCAGTAACTTCTTTGGGTTGCGTGTGTTCAACTCACAGAGTTGAACCTTCCTTTAGAAAGAGGAGATTTGAAACCCTCTTTTTGTGGGATTTGCAAGTGGACATTTCAAGCGCTATGGTGCCCACGGTAGAAAAGGAAATATCTTCGTATAAAAACTAGAGAGAATCATTCTCAGAAACCACTTTGTGATGTGTGCGTTCCACTCACAGAGTTTAACCTTTCTTTTCATAGAACAGTTTGGAAACACTCTGTTTGTAAAGTCTGCAAGTGGATACTTGGACCTCTTTGAGGATTTCGTTGGAAACGGGATTTCTTCATCTAATGCTAGACAGAAGAATTCTCAGTAACTTCTTTGGGTTGCGTGTGTTCAACTCACAGAGTTGAACCGTCCTTTAGACAGAGCAGATTTGAAACCCTCTTTTTGTGGAATTTGCAAGTGGACATTTCAAGCGCTTTTGGGCCAAAGGCAGGAAAGGAAATATCTTCGTATAAAAACTAGAGAGAATCATTCTCAGAAACCGCTTTGTGATGTGTGCGTTCCACTCACAGAGTGTAACCTTTCTTTTCATAGAACTGTTTGGAAACACTCTGTTTGTAAAGTCTGCAAGTGGATATTTGGACCTCTTTGAGGATTTCGTTGGAAACGGGATTTCTTCATCTAATGCTAGACAGAAGAATTCTCAGTAACTTCTTTGGGTTGCGTGTGTTCAACTCACAGAGGTGAACCTTCCTTTAGACAGAGCAGATTTGAAACCCTCTTTTTGTGGAATTTGCAAGTGGACATTTCAAGCGCTTTGGCGCCCACGGTACAAAAGGAAATATCTTTGTATAAAAACTAGAGAGAATCATTCTCAGGAACCACTTTGTGATGTGTGCGTTCCACTCACAGAGTTTAACCTTTCTTTTCATAGAACAGTTTGGAAACACTCTGTTTGTAAAGTCTGCAAGTGGATATTTGGACCTCTTTGAGGATTTCGTTGGAAACGGGATTTCTTCATCTAATGCTAGACAGAAGAATTCTCAGTAACTTCTTTGGGTTGCGTGTGTTCAACTCACAGTGTTGAGCTTTCCTTTAGACAGAGCAGTTTTGAAACCCTCTTTTTGTGGAATTTGCAAGTGGACATTTCAAGCGCTTTGGGGCCAACAGTAGAAAAGGAAATATCTTCGTATAAAAACTAGAGAGAATCATTCTCAGAAACCACTTTGTGATGTGTGCTTTCCACTCACAGAGTTTAACCTTTCTTTTCATAGAACACTTTGGAAACAGTCTGTTTGTAAAGTCTGCAAGTGGATATTTGGACCTCTTTGAGGATTTTGTTGGAAACGGGATTTCTTCATCTAATGCTAGACAGAAGAATGCTCAGTAACTTCTTTGGGTTGCGTGTGTTCAACTCACAGAGTTGAGCCTTCCTTTAGACAGAGCAGATTTGAAACCCTCTTTTTGTGGAATTTGCAAGTGGACATTTCAAGCACTTTGGGGCCAACGTTAGAAAAGGAAATATCTTCGTAGAAAAACTAGAGAGAATCATTCTCAGAAACCGCTTTGTGATGTGTGCGTTCCACTCACAGAGTGTAACCTTTCTTTTCATAGAACTGTTTGGAAACACTCTGTTTGTAAAGTCTGCAAGTGGATATTTGGACCTCTTTGAGGATTTCGTTGGAAACGGGATTTCTTCATCTAATTCTAGACAGAAGAATTCTCAGTTACTTCTTTGGGTTGCGTGTGTTCAACTCACAGAGTTGAACCTTCCTTTTGACAGAGCAGATTGGAAACCCTCTTTTTGTGGAATTTGCAAGTGGACATTTCAAGCGCTTTGGCGCCCTCGGTAGAAAAGGAAATATCTTCGTATAAAAACTAGAGAGAATCATTCTCAGAAACCACTTTGTGATGTGTGCGTTCCACTCACAGAGTTTAACCTCTCTTTTCATAGAACAGTTTGGAAACACTCTGTTTGTAAAGTCTGCAAGTGGATATTTGGACCTCTTTGAGGATTTCGTTGGAAACGGGATTTCTTCATCTAATGCTAGACAGAAGAATGCTCAGTAACTTCTTTGGGTTGCGTGTGTTCAACTCACAGAGTTGAACCTTCCTTTTGACAGAGCAGATTTGAAACCCTCTTTTTGTGGAATTTCCAAGTGGACATTGCAAGCGCTTTGGGGCCAACGGTAGAAAAGGAAATATCTTCGTATAAAAACTAGAGAGAATCATTCTCAGAAACCGCTTTGTGATGTGTGCGTTCCATTCACAGAGTGTAACCTTTCTTTTCATAGAACAGTTTGGAAACGCTCTGTTTGTAAAGTCTGCAAGTGGATATTTGGACCTCTTTGAGGATTTCGTTGGAAACGGGATTTCTTCATCTAATGCTAGACAGAAGAATTCTCAGTAACTTCTTTCGGTTGCGTGTGTTCAACTCACAGAGTTGAACCTTCCTTTAGACAGAGCAGATTGGAAACCCTCTTTTTGTGGAATTTGCAAGTGGACATTTCAATCGCTTTGGCGCCCACGGTAGAAAAGGAAATATCTTCGTATAAAAACTAGAGAGAATCATTCTCAGAAAACACTTTGTGATGTGTGCGTTCCACTCACATAGTTTAACCTTTCTTTTCATAGAACAGTTTGGAAACACTCTGTTTGTAAAGTCTGCAAGTGGATATTTGGACCTCTTTGAGGATTTCGTTGGAAACGGGATTTCTTCATCTAATGCTAGACAGAAGAATTCTCAGTAACTTCTTTGGGTTGCGTGTGTTCAACTCACAAAGTTGAACCTTCCTTTAGACAGAGCAGGTTTGAAACACTCTTTTCGTGGAATTTGCAAGTGGACATTCCAAGCTCTTTGGGGCCAACGGTAGAAAAGGAAATATCTTCGTATACAAACTAGAGAGAATCATTCCCAGAAACCGCTTTGTGATGTGTGCGTTCCTCTCACAGAGTTTAACCTTTCTTTTCATAGAACAGTTTGGAAACAATCTGTTTGTAATGTCTGCAAGTGGATATTTGGACCTCTTTGAGGATTTCGTTGGAAACGGGATTTCTTCATCTAATGCTAGACAGAAGAATTCTCAGTAACTTTTTTGGGTTGCGTGTGTTCAACTCACAGAGTTGAACCTTCCTTTTGACAGAGCAGATTGGAAACCCTCTTTTTGTGGAATTTGCAAGTGGACATTTCAAGCGCTTTGGGGCCAACAGTAGAAAAGGAAATATCTTCGTATAAAAACTAGAGAGAATCATTCTCAGAAACCACTTTGTGATGTGTGCGTTCCACTCAGAGAGTTTAACCTTTCTTTTCATAGAACAGTTTGGAAACACTCTGTTTGTAAATTCTGCAAGTGGATATTTGGACCTCTTTGAGGATTTCGTTGGAAACGGGATTTCTTCATCTAATGCTAGACAGAAGAATTCTCAGTAAATTCTTTGGGTTGCGTGTGTTCAACTCACAGAGTTGAGCCTTCCTTTAGACAGAGCAGATTTGAAACCCTATTTTTGTGGAATTTGCAAGTGGACATTTCAAGCGCTTTGGGGCCAACGGTAGAAAAGGAAATATCTTCGTATAAAAACTAGAGAGAATCATTCTCAGAAACCGCTTTGTGATGTGTGCGTTCCACTCACAGAGTGTAACCTTTCTTTTCATAGAACAGTTTGGAAACACTCTGTTTGTAAAGTCTGCAAGTGGATATTTGGACCTCTTTGAGGATTTCGTTGGAAATGGGATTTCTTCATCTAATGCTAGACAGAAGAATTCTCAGTAACTTCTTTGGGTTGCGTGTGTTCAACTCACAGAGTTGAACCTTCCTTTAGAAAGAGGAGATTTGAAACCCTCTTTTTGTGGGATTTGCAAGTGGACATTTCAAGCGCTATGGTGCCCACGGTAGAAAAGGAAATATCTTCGTATAAAAACTAGAGAGAATCATTCTCAGAAACCACTTTGTGATGTGTGCGTTCCACTCACAGAGTTTAACCTTTCTTTTCATAGAACAGTTTGGAAACACTCTGTTTGTAAAGTCTGCAAGTGGATACTTGGACCTCTTTGAGGATTTCGTTGGAAACGGGATTTCTTCATCTAATGCTAGACAGAAGAATTCTCAGTAACTTCTTTGGGTTGCGTGTGTTCAACTCACAGAGTTGAACCGTCCTTTAGACAGAGCAGATTTGAAACCCTCTTTTTGTGGAATTTGCAAGTGGACATTTCAAGCGCTTTTGGGCCAAAGGCAGGAAAGGAAATATCTTCGTATAAAAACTAGAGAGAATCATTCTCAGAAACCGCTTTGTGATGTGTGGGTTCCACTCACAGAGTGTAACCTTTCTTTTCATAGAACTGTTTGGAAACACTCTGTTTGTAAAGTCTGCAAGTGGATATTTGGACCTCTTTGAGGATTTCGTTGGAAACGGGATTTCTTCATCTAATGCTAGACAGAAGAATTCTCAGTAACTTCTTTGGGTTGCGTGTGTTCAACTCACAGAGTTGAACCTTCCTTTTGACAGAGCAGATTTGAAACCCTCTTTTTGTGGAATTTGCAAGTGGACATTTCAAGCGCTTTGGCGCCCACGGTACAAAAGGAAATATCTTCGTATAAAAACTAGAGAGAATCATTCTCAGAAACCGCTTTGTGATGTGTGCGTTCCATTCACAGAGTGTAACCTTTCTTTTCATAGAACAGTTTGGAAACACTCTGTTTGTAAAGTCTGCAAGTGGATATTTGGACCTCTTTGAGGATTTCGTTGGAAACGGGATTTCTTCATCTAATGCTAGACAGAAGAATTCTCAGTAACTTCTTTGGGTTGCGTGTGTTCAACTCACAGAGTTGAACCTTCCTTTAGACAGAGCAGATTTGAAATCCTCTTTTTGTGGAATTTGCAAGTGGACATTTCAAGCGCTTTTGGGCCAAAGGCAGGAAAGGAAATATCTTCGTATACAAACTAGAGAGAATCATTCCCAGAAACCTCTTTGTGATGTGTGCGTTCCACTCACAGAGTTTAACCTTTCTTTTCATAGAACAGTTTGGAAACACTCTGTTTGTAAAGTCTGCAAGTTGATATTTGGACCTCTATGAGGATTTGGTTGGAAACGGGATTTCTTCATCTAATGCTAGACAGAAAAATTCTCAGTAACTTCTTTGGGTTGTGTGTGTTCAGCTCACAGAGTTGAACCTTCCTAATAACAGAGCAGATTTGAAACCCACTTTTTGTGGAATTTGCAAGTGGACATTTCAAGCGCTTTGGGTCCAACGGTAGAAAAGGAAATACCTTCGAATAAAAACTAGAGAGAATCATTCTCAGAAACCGCTTTGTGATGTGTGCGTTCCACTCACAGAGTTTAACCTTTCTTTTCATAGAACAGTTTGGAAACACTCTGTTTGTAAAGTCTGCAAGTGGATATTTGGACCTCTTTGAGGATTTCGTTGGAAACGGGATTTCTTCATCTAATGCTAGACAGAAGAATTCTCAGTAACTTCTTTGGGTTGCTTGTGTTCAACTCACAGAGTTGAACCTTCCTTTAGACAGAGCAGATTTGAAATCCTCTTTTTGTGGAATTTGCAAGTGGACATTTCAAGCGCTTTTGGGCCAAAGGCAGGAAAGGAAATATCTTCGTATACAAACTAGAGAGAATCATTCTCAGAAACCTCTTTGTGATGTGTTCGTTCCACTCACAGAGTTTAACCTTTCTTTTCATAGAACAGTTTGGAAACACTCTGTTTGTAAAGTCTGCAAGTTGATATTTGGACCTCTATGAGGATTTGGTTGGAAACGGGATTTCTTCATCTAATGCTAGACAGAAAAATTCTCAGTAACTTCTTTGGGTTGTGTGTGTTCAACTCACAGTGTTGAACCTTCCTAATAACAGAGCAGATTTGAAACCCTCTTTTTGTGGAATTTGCAAGTGGACATTTCAAGCGCTTTGGGGCCAACGGTAGAAAAGGAAATACCTTCGAATAAAAACTAGAGATAATCATTCTCAGAAACCGCTTTGTGATGTGTGCGTTCCACTCACAGAGTTTAACCTTTCTTTTCATAGAACAGTTTGGAAACACTCTGTTTGTAAAGTCTGCAAGTGGATATTTGGACCTCTTTGAGGATTTCGTTGGAAACGGGATTTCTTCATCTAATGCTAGACAGAAGAATTCTCAGTAACTTCTTTGGGTTGCGTGTGTTCAACTCACAAAGTTGAACCTTCCTTTAGACAGAGCAGGTTTGAAACCCTCTTTTCGTGGAATTTGCAAGTGGACATTCCAAGCGCTTTGGGGCCAACGGTAGAAAAGGAAATATCTTCGTATATAAACTAGAGAGAATCATTCCCAGAAACCGCTTTGTGATGTGTGCGTTCCTCTCACAGAGTTTAACCTTTCTTTTCATAGAACAGTTTGGAAACACTCTGTTTGTAATGTCTGCAAGTGGATATTTGGACCTCTTTGAGGATTTCGTTGGAAACGGGATTTCTTCATCTAATGCTAGACAGAAGAATTCTCAGTAACTTCTTTGGGTTGCGTGTGTTCAACTCACAGAGTTGAACCTTCCTTTAGAAAGAGGAGATTTGAAACCCTCTTTTTGTGGGATTTGCAAGTGGACATTTCAAGCGCTATGGTGCCCACGGTAGAAAAGGAAACATCTTCGTATAAAAACTAGAGAGAATCATTCTCAGAAACCACTTTGTGATGTGTGCGTTCCACTCAGAGAGTTTAACCTTTCTTTTCATAGAACAGTTTGGAAACACTCTGTTTGTAAATTCTGCAAGTGGATATTTGGACCTCTTTGAGGATTTCGTTGGAAACGGGATTTCTTCATCTAATGCTAGACAGAAGAATTCTCAGTAAATTCTTTGGGTTGCGTGTGTTCAACTCACAGAGTTGAGCCTTCCTTTAGACAGAGCAGATTTGAAACCCTATTTTTGTGGAATTTGCAAGTGGACATTTCAAGCGCTTTGGGGCCAACGGTAGAAAAGGAAATATCTTCGTATAAAAACTAGAGAGAATCATTCTCAGAAACCGCTTTGTGATGTGTGCGTTCCACTCACAGAGTGTAACCTTTCTTTTCATAGAACAGTTTGGAAACACTCTGTTTGTAAAGTCTGCAAGTGGATATTTGGACCTCTTTGAGGATTTCGTTGGAAATGGGATTTCTTCATCTAATGCTAGACAGAAGAATTCTCAGTAACTTCTTTGGGTTGCGTGTGTTCAACTCACAGAGTTGAACCTTCCTTTAGAAAGAGGAGATTTGAAACCCTCTTTTTGTGGGATTTGCAAGTGGACATTTCAAGCGCTATGGTGCCCACGGTAGAAAAGGAAATATCTTCGTATAAAAACTAGAGAGAATCATTCTCAGAAACCACTTTGTGATGTGTGCGTTCCACTCACAGAGTTTAACCTTTCTTTTCATAGAACAGTTTGGAAACACTCTGTTTGTAAAGTCTGCAAGTGGATATTTGGACCTCTTTGAGGATTTCGTTGGAAACGGGATTTCTTCATCTAATGCTAGACAGAAGAATTCTCAGTAACTTCTTTGGGTTGCGTGTGTTCAACTCACAAAGTTGAACCTTCCTTTAGACAGAGCAGGTTTGAAACCCTCTTTTTGTGGAATTTGCAAGTGGACATTCCAAGCGCTTTGGGGCCAACGGTAGAAAAGGAAATATCTTCGTATATAAACTAGAGAGAATCATTCCCAGAAACCGCTTTGTGATGTGTGCGTTCCTCTCACAGAGTTTAACCTTTCTTTTCATAGAACAGTTTGGAAACACTCTGTTTGTAATGTCTGCAAGTGGATATTTGGACCTCTTTGAGGATTTCGTTGGAAACGGGATTTCTTCATCTAATGCTAGACAGAAGAATTCTCAGTAACTTCTTTGGGTTGCGTGTGTTCAACTCACAGAGTTGAACCTTCCTTTAGAAAGAGGAGATTTGAAACCCTCTTTTTGTGGGATTTGCAAGTGGACATTTCAAGCGCTATGGTGCCCACGGTAGAAAAGGAAACATCTTCGTATAAAAACTAGAGAGAATCATTCTCAGAAACCACTTTGTGATGTGTGCGTTCCACTCAGAGAGTTTAACCTTTCTTTTCATAGAACAGTTTGGAAACACTCTGTTTGTAAATTCTGCAAGTGGATATTTGGACCTCTTTGAGGATTTCGTTGGAAACGGGATTTCTTCATCTAATGCTAGACAGAAGAATTCTCAGTAAATTCTTTGGGTTGCGTGTGTTCAACTCACAGAGTTGAGCCTTCCTTTAGACAGAGCAGATTTGAAACCCTATTTTTGTGGAATTTGCAAGTGGACATTTCAAGCGCTTTGGGGCCAACGGTAGAAAAGGAAATATCTTCGTATAAAAACTAGAGAGAATCATTCTCAGAAACCGCTTTGTGATGTGTGCGTTCCACTCACAGAGTGTAACCTTTCTTTTCATAGAACAGTTTGGAAACACTCTGTTTGTAAAGTCTGCAAGTGGATATTTGGACCTCTTTGAGGATTTCGTTGGAAATGGGATTTCTTCATCTAATGCTAGACAGAAGAATTCTCAGTAACTTCTTTGGGTTGCGTGTGTTCAACTCACAGAGTTGAACCTTCCTTTAGAAAGAGGAGATTTGAAACCCTCTTTTTGTGGGATTTGCAAGTGGACATTTCAAGCGCTATGGTGCCCACGGTAGAAAAGGAAATATCTTCGTATAAAAACTAGAGAGAATCATTCTCAGAAACCACTTTGTGATGTGTGCGTTCCACTCACAGAGTTTAACCTTTCTTTTCATAGAACAGTTTGGAAACACTCTGTTTGTAAAGTCTGCAAGTGGATACTTGGACCTCTTTGAGGATTTCGTTGGAAACGGGATTTCTTCATCTAATGCTAGACAGAAGAATTCTCAGTAACTTCTTTGGGTTGCGTGTGTTCAACTCACAGAGTTGAACCGTCCTTTAGACAGAGCAGATTTGAAACCCTCTTTTTGTGGAATTTGCAAGTGGACATTTCAAGCGCTTTTGGGCCAAAGGCAGGAAAGGAAATATCTTCGTATAAAAACTAGAGAGAATCATTCTCAGAAACCGCTTTGTGATGTGTGCGTTCCACTCACAGAGTGTAACCTTTCTTTTCATAGAACTGTTTGGAAACACTCTGTTTGTAAAGTCTGCAAGTGGATATTTGGACCTCTTTGAGGATTTCGTTGGAAACGGGATTTCTTCATCTAATGCTAGACAGAAGAATTCTCAGTAACTTCTTTGGGTTGCGTGTGTTCAACTCACAGAGGTGAACCTTCCTTTAGACAGAGCAGATTTGAAACCCTCTTTTTGTGGAATTTGCAAGTGGACATTTCAAGCGCTTTGGCGCCCACGGTACAAAAGGAAATATCTTTGTATAAAAACTAGAGAGAATCATTCTCAGGAACCACTTTGTGATTTGTGCGTTCCACTCACAGAGTTTAACCTTTCTTTTCATAGAACAGTTTGGAAACACTCTGTTTGTAAAGTCTGCAAGTGGATATTTGGACCTCTTTGAGGATTTCGTTGGAAACGGGATTTCTTCATCTAATGCTAGACAGAAGAATTCTCAGTAACTTCTTTGGGTTGCGTGTGTTCAACTCACAGTGTTGAGCTTTCCTTTAGACAGAGCAGTTTTGAAACCCTCTTTTTGTGGAATTTGCAAGTGGACATTTCAAGCGCTTTGGGGCCAACAGTAGAAAAGGAAATATCTTCGTATAAAAACTAGAGAGAATCATTCTCAGAAACCACTTTGTGATGTGTGCTTTCCACTCACAGAGTTTAACCTTTCTTTTCATAGAACACTTTGGAAACAGTCTGTTTGTAAAGTCTGCAAGTGGATATTTGGACCTCTTTGAGGATTTTGTTGGAAACGGGATTTCTTCATCTAATGCTAGACAGAAGAATGCTCAGTAACTTCTTTGGGTTGCGTGTGTTCAACTCACAGAGTTGAGCCTTCCTTTAGACAGAGCAGATTTGAAACCCTCTTTTTGTGGAATTTGCAAGTGGACATTTCAAGCACTTTGGGGCCAACGTTAGAAAAGGAAATATCTTCGTAGAAAAACTAGAGAGAATCATTCTCAGAAACCGCTTTGTGATGTGTGCGTTCCACTCACAGAGTGTAACCTTTCTTTTCATAGAACTGTTTGGAAACACTCTGTTTGTAAAGTCTGCAAGTGGATATTTGGACCTCTTTGAGGATTTCGTTGGAAACGGGATTTCTTCATCTAATTCTAGACAGAAGAATTCTCAGTTACTTCTTTGGGTTGCGTGTGTTCAACTCACAGAGTTGAACCTTCCTTTTGACAGAGCAGATTGGAAACCCTCTTTTTGTGGAATTTGCAAGTGGACATTTCAAGCGCTTTGGCGCCCTCGGTAGAAAAGGAAATATCTTCGTATAAAAACTAGAGAGAATCATTCTCAGAAACCACTTTGTGATGTGTGCGTTCCACTCACAGAGTTTAACCTCTCTTTTCATAGAACAGTTTGGAAACACTCTGTTTGTAAAGTCTGCAAGTGGATATTTGGACCTCTTTGAGGATTTCGTTGGAAACGGGATTTCTTCATCTAATGCTAGACAGAAGAATGCTCAGTAACTTCTTTGGGTTGCGTGTGTTCAACTCACAGAGTTGAACCTTCCTTTTGACAGAGCAGATTTGAAACCCTCTTTTTGTGGAATTTCCAAGTGGACATTGCAAGCGCTTTGGGGCCAACGGTAGAAAAGGAAATATCTTCGTATAAAAACTAGAGAGAATCATTCTCAGAAACCGCTTTGTGATGTGTGCGTTCCATTCACAGAGTGTAACCTTTCTTTTCATAGAACAGTTTGGAAACGCTCTGTTTGTAAAGTCTGCAAGTGGATATTTGGACCTCTTTGAGGATTTCGTTGGAAACGGGATTTCTTCATCTAATGCTAGACAGAAGAATTCTCAGTAACTTCTTTCGGTTGCGTGTGTTCAACTCACAGAGTTGAACCTTCCTTTAGACAGAGCAGATTGGAAACCCTCTTTTTGTGGAATTTGCAAGTGGACATTTCAATCGCTTTGGCGCCCACGGTAGAAAAGGAAATATCTTCGTATAAAAACTAGAGAGAATCATTCTCAGAAAACACTTTGTGATGTGTGCGTTCCACTCACATAGTTTAACCTTTCTTTTCATAGAACAGTTTGGAAACACTCTGTTTGTAAAGTCTGCAAGTGGATATTTGGACCTCTTTGAGGATTTCGTTGGAAACGGGATTTCTTCATCTAATGCTAGACAGAAGAATTCTCAGTAACTTCTTTGGGTTGCGTGTGTTCAACTCACAAAGTTGAACCTTCCTTTAGACAGAGCAGGTTTGAAACACTCTTTTCGTGGAATTTGCAAGTGGACATTCCAAGCTCTTTGGGGCCAACGGTAGAAAAGGAAATATCTTCGTATACAAACTAGAGAGAATCATTCCCAGAAACCGCTTTGTGATGTGTGCGTTCCTCTCACAGAGTTTAACCTTTCTTTTCATAGAACAGTTTGGAAACAATCTGTTTGTAATGTCTGCAAGTGGATATTTGGACCTCTTTGAGGATTTCGTTGGAAACGGGATTTCTTCATCTAATGCTAGACAGAAGAATTCTCAGTAACTTCTTTGGGTTGCGTGTGTTCAACTCACAGAGTTGAACCTTCCTTTTGACAGAGCAGATTGGAAACCCTCTTTTTGTGGAATTTGCAAGTGGACATTTCAAGCGCTTTGGGGCCAACAGTAGAAAAGGAAATATCTTCGTATAAAAACTAGAGAGAATCATTCTCAGAAACCACTTTGTGATGTGTGCGTTCCACTCAGAGAGTTTAACCTTTCTTTTCATAGAACAGTTTGGAAACACTCTGTTTGTAAATTCTGCAAGTGGATATTTGGACCTCTTTGAGGATTTCGTTGGAAACGGGATTTCTTCATCTAATGCTAGACAGAAGAATTCTCAGTAAATTCTTTGGGTTGCGTGTGTTCAACTCACAGAGTTGAGCCTTCCTTTAGACAGAGCAGATTTGAAACCCTATTTTTGTGGAATTTGCAAGTGGACATTTCAAGCGCTTTGGGGCCAACGGTAGAAAAGGAAATATCTTCGTATAAAAACTAGAGAGAATCATTCTCAGAAACCGCTTTGTGATGTGTGCGTTCCACTCACAGAGTGTAACCTTTCTTTTCATAGAACAGTTTGGAAACACTCTGTTTGTAAAGTCTGCAAGTGGATATTTGGACCTCTTTGAGGATTTCGTTGGAAATGGGATTTCTTCATCTAATGCTAGACAGAAGAATTCTCAGTAACTTCTTTGGGTTGCGTGTGTTCAACTCACAGAGTTGAACCTTCCTTTAGAAAGAGGAGATTTGAAACCCTCTTTTTGTGGGATTTGCAAGTGGACATTTCAAGCGCTATGGTGCCCACGGTAGAAAAGGAAATATCTTCGTATAAAAACTAGAGAGAATCATTCTCAGAAACCACTTTGTGATGTGTGCGTTCCACTCACAGAGTTTAACCTTTCTTTTCATAGAACAGTTTGGAAACACTCTGTTTGTAAAGTCTGCAAGTGGATACTTGGACCTCTTTGAGGATTTCGTTGGAAACGGGATTTCTTCATCTAATGCTAGACAGAAGAAT
This sequence comes from Gorilla gorilla gorilla, assembly GCF_029281585.2. Taxonomy (NCBI): domain Eukaryota; kingdom Metazoa; phylum Chordata; class Mammalia; order Primates; family Hominidae; genus Gorilla; species Gorilla gorilla. The sequence goes on along the minus strand of NC_073231.2, from coordinate 76,935,824 downwards.
TCTCAGTAACTTCTTTGGGTTGCGTGTGTTCAACTCACAGAGTTGAACCGTCCTTTAGACAGAGCAGATTTGAAACCCTCTTTTTGTGGAATTTGCAAGTGGACATTTCAAGCGCTTTTGGGCCAAAGGCAGGAAAGGAAATATCTTCGTATAAAAACTAGAGAGAATCATTCTCAGAAACCGCTTTGTGATGTGTGCGTTCCACTCACAGAGTGTAACCTTTCTTTTCATAGAACTGTTTGGAAACACTCTGTTTGTAAAGTCTGCAAGTGGATATTTGGACCTCTTTGAGGATTTCGTTGGAAACGGGATTTCTTCATCTAATGCTAGACAGAAGAATTCTCAGTAACTTCTTTGGGTTGCGTGTGTTCAACTCACAGAGTTGAACCTTCCTTTTGACAGAGCAGATTTGAAACCCTCTTTTTGTGGAATTTGCAAGTGGACATTTCAAGCGCTTTGGCGCCCACGGTACAAAAGGAAATATCTTCGTATAAAAACTAGAGAGAATCATTCTCAGAAACCGCTTTGTGATGTGTGCGTTCCATTCACAGAGTGTAACCTTTCTTTTCATAGAACAGTTTGGAAACACTCTGTTTGTAAAGTCTGCAAGTGGATATTTGGACCTCTTTGAGGATTTCGTTGGAAACGGGATTTCTTCATCTAATGCTAGACAGAAGAATTCTCAGTAACTTCTTTGGGTTGCGTGTGTTCAACTCACAGAGTTGAACCTTCCTTTAGACAGAGCAGATTTGAAATCCTCTTTTTGTGGAATTTGCAAGTGGACATTTCAAGCGCTTTTGGGCCAAAGGCAGGAAAGGAAATATCTTCGTATACAAACTAGAGAGAATCATTCCCAGAAACCTCTTTGTGATGTGTGCGTTCCACTCACAGAGTTTAACCTTTCTTTTCATAGAACAGTTTGGAAACACTCTGTTTGTAAAGTCTGCAAGTTGATATTTGGACCTCTATGAGGATTTGGTTGGAAACGGGATTTCTTCATCTAATGCTAGACAGAAAAATTCTCAGTAACTTCTTTGGGTTGTGTGTGTTCAACTCACAGAGTTGAACCTTCCTAATAACAGAGCAGATTTGAAACCCACTTTTTGTGGAATTTGCAAGTGGACATTTCAAGCGCTTTGGGTCCAACGGTAGAAAAGGAAATACCTTCGAATAAAAACTAGAGAGAATCATTCTCAGAAACCGCTTTGTGATGTGTGCGTTCCACTCACAGAGTTTAACCTTTCTTTTCATAGAACAGTTTGGAAACACTCTGTTTGTAAAGTCAGCAAGTGGATATTTGGACCTCTTTGAGGATTTCGTTGGAAACGGGATTTCTTCATCTAATGCTAGACAGAAGAATTCTCAGTAACTTCTTTGGGTTGCGTGTGTTCAACTCACAGAGTTGAACCTTCCTTTAGACAGAGCAGATTTGAAATCCTCTTTTTGTGGAATTTGCAAGTGGACATTTCAAGCGCTTTTGGGCCAAAGGCAGGAAAGGAAATATCTTCGTATACAAACTAGAGAGAATCATTCTCAGAAACCTCTTTGTGATGTGTTCGTTCCACTCACAGAGTTTAACCTTTCTTTTCATAGAACAGTTTGGAAACACTCTGTTTGTAAAGTCTGCAAGTTGATATTTGGACCTCTATGAGGATTTGGTTGGAAACGGGATTTCTTCATCTAATGCTAGACAGAAAAATTCTCAGTAACTTCTTTGGGTTGTGTGTGTTCAACTCACAGTGTTGAACCTTCCTAATAACAGAGCAGATTTGAAACCCTCTTTTTGTGGAATTTGCAAGTGGACATTTCAAGCGCTTTGGGGCCAACGGTAGAAAAGGAAATACCTTCGAATAAAAACTAGAGATAATCATTCTCAGAAACCGCTTTGTGATGTGTGCGTTCCACTCACAGAGTTTAACCTTTCTTTTCATAGAACAGTTTGGAAACACTCTGTTTGTAAAGTCTGCAAGTGGATATTTGGACCTCTTTGAGGATTTCGTTGGAAACGGGATTTCTTCATCTAATGCTAGACAGAAGAATTCTCAGTAACTTCTTTGGGTTGCGTGTGTTCAACTCACAAAGTTGAACCTTCCTTTAGACAGAGCAGGTTTGAAACCCTCTTTTTGTGGAATTTGCAAGTGGACATTCCAAGCGCTTTGGGGCCAACGGTAGAAAAGGAAATATCTTCGTATATAAACTAGAGAGAATCATTCCCACAAACCGCTTTGTGATGTGTGCGTTCCTCTCACAGAGTTTAACCTTTCTTTTCATAGAACAGTTTGGAAACACTCTGTTTGTAATGTCTGCAAGTGGATATTTGGACCTCTTTGAGGATTTCGTTGGAAACGGGATTTCTTCATCTAATGCTAGACAGAAGAATTCTCAGTAACTTCTTTGGGTTGTGTGTGTTCAACTCACAGAGTTGAACCTTCCTTTTGACAGAGCAGATGGGAAACCCTCTTTTTGTGGAATTTGCAAGTGGACATTTCAAGCGCTTTGGGGCGAACAGTAGAAAAGGAAATATCTTCGTATAAAAACTAGAGAGAATCATTCTCAGAAACCGCTTTGTGATGTGTGCGTTCCACTCACAGAGTGTAACCTTTCTTTTCATAGAACAGTTTGGAAACACTCTGTTTGTAAAGTCTGCAAGTGGATATTTGGACCTCTTTGAGGATTTCGTTGGAAACGGGATTTCTTCATCTAATGCTAGACAGAAGAATTCTCAGTAACTTCTTTGGGTTGCATGTGTTCCACTCACAGAGATGAACTTTCCTTTAGACAGAGCAGATTTGAAACCCTCTTTTTGTGGAATTTGCAAGTGGACATTTCAAGCGCTTTGGCGCCCACGGTACAAAAGGAAATATCTTCGTATAAAAACTAGAGAGAATCATTGTCAGAAACCGCTTTGTGATGTGTGCGTACCACTCACAGAGTGTAACCTTTCTTTTCATAGAACAGTTTGCAAACACTCTGTTTGTAAAGTCTGCAAGTGGATATTTGGACCTCTTTGAGGATTTCGTTGGAAACGGGATTTCTTCATCTAATGCTAGACAGAAGAATTCTCAGTAACTTCTTTGAGTTGCGTGTTTTCAACTCACAGAGTTGAGCCTTCCTTTAGACAGAGCAGATTTGAAACCCTCTTTTTCTGGAATTTCCAAGTGGACATTTCTAGCGCTTTGGGGCCAACGGTGGAAAAGGAAATATCTTCGTATAAAAACTAGAGAGAATCATTCTCAGAAACCGGTTTGTGATGTGTGCGTTCCACTCACAGAGGGTAACCTTTCTTTTCATAGAACAGTTTGGAAACACTCTGTTTGTAAAGTCTGCAAGTGGATATTTGGACCTCTTTGAGGATTTCGTTGGAAACGGGATTTCTTCATCTAATGCTAGACAGAAGAATTCTCAGTAACTTCTTTGGGTTGCGTGTGTTCAACTCACAGAGTTGAACCTTCCTTTTGACAGAGCAGATTGGAAACCCTCTTTTTGTGGAATTTCCAAGTGGACATTGCAAGCGCTTTGGGGCCAACGGTAGAAAAGGAAATATCTTCGTATAAAAACTAGAGAGAATCATTCTCAGAAACCGCTTTGTGATGTGTGCGTTCCATTCACAGAGTGTAACCTTTCTTTTCATAGAACAGTTTGGAAACACTCTGTTTGTAAAGTCTGCAAGTGGATATTTGGACCTCTTTGAGGATTTCGTTGGAAACGGGATTTCTTCATCTAATGCTAGACAGAAGAATTCTCAGTAACTTCTTTGGGTTGCGTGTGTTCAACTCACAGAGTTGAACCTTCCTTTAGACAGAGCAGATTTGAAATCCTCTTTTTGTGGAATTTGCAAGTGGACATTTCAAGCGCTTTTGGGCCAAAGGCAGGAAAGGAAATATCTTCGTATACAAACTAGAGAGAATCGTTCCCAGAAACCTCTTTGTGATGTGTGCGTTCCACTCACAGAGTTTAACCTTTCTTTTCATAGAACAGTTTGGAAACACTCTGTTTGTAAAGTCTGCAAGTTGATATTTGGACCTCTATGAGGATTTGGTTGGAAACGGGATTTCTTCATCTAATGCTAGACAGAAAAATTCTCAGTAACTTCTTTGGGTTGTGTGTGTTCAACTCACAGAGTTGAACCTTCCTAATAACAGAGCAGATTTGAAACCCACTTTTTGTGGAATTTGCAAGTGGACATTTCAAGCGCTTTGGGTCCAACGGTAGAAAAGGAAATACCTTCGAATAAAAACTAGAGAGAATCATTCTCAGAAACCGCTTTGTGATGTGTGCGTTCCACTCACAGAGTTTAACCTTTCTTTTCATAGAACAGTTTGGAAACACTCTGTTTGTAAAGTCTGCAAGTGGATATTTGGACCTCTTTGAGGATTTCGTTGGAAACGGGATTTCTTCATCTAATGCTAGACAGAAGAATTCTCAGTAACTTCTTTGGGTTGCGTGTGTTCAACTCACAGAGTTGAACCTTCCTTTAGACAGAGCAGATTTGAAATCCTCTTTTTGTGGAATTTCCAAGTGGACATTGCAAGCGCTTTGGGGCCAACGGTAGAAAAGGAAATATCTTCGTATAAAAACTAGAGAGAATCATTCTCAGAAACCGCTTTGTGATGTGTGCGTTCCATTCACAGAGTGTAACCTTTCTTTTCATAGAACAGTTTGGAAACACTCTGTTTGTAAAGTCTGCAAGTGGATATTTGGACCTCTTTGAGGATTTCGTTGGAAACGGGATTTCTTCATCTAATGCTAGACAGAAGAATTCTCAGTAACTTCTTTGGGTTGCCTGTGTTCAACTCACAGAGTTGAACCTTCCTTTAGACAGAGCAGATTGGAAACCCTCTTTTTGTGGAATTTGCTAGTGGACATTTCAATCGCTTTGGCGCACACGGTAGAAAAGGAAATATCTTCGTATAAAAACTAGAGAGAATCATTCTCAGAAAACACTTTGTGATGTGTGCGTTCCACTCACAGAGTTTAACCTTTCTTTTCATAGAACAGTTTGGAAACACTCTGTTTGTAATGTCTGCAAGTGGATATTTGGACCTCTTTGAGGATTTCGTTGGAAACGGGATTTCTTCATCTAATGCTAGACAGAAGAATTCTCAGTAACTTCTTTGGGTTGCGTGTGTTCAACTCACAGAGTTGAGCCTTCCTTTAGACAGAGCAGATTTGAAACCCTCTTTTTGTGGAATTTGCAAGTGGACATTTCAAGCGCTTTGGGGCCAACGGTAGAAAAGGAAATATCTTCGTATAAAAACTAGAGAGAATCATTCTCAGAAACCGCTTTGTGATGTGTGCGTTCCACTCACAGAGTGTAACCTTTCTTTTCATAGAACAGTTTGGAAACACTCTGTTTGTAAAGTCTGCAAGTGGATATTTGGACCTCTTTGAGGATTTCGTTGGAAACGGGATTTCTTCATCTAATGCTAGACAGAAGAATTCTCAGTAACTTCTTTGGGTTGCGTGTGTTCAACTCACAGAGTTGAACCTTCCTTTAGAAAGAGGAGATTTGAAACCCTCTTTTTGTGGAATTTGCAAGTGGACATTTCAAGCGCTATGGTGCCCACGGTAGAAAAGGAAATATCTTCGTATAAAAACTAGAGAGAATCATTCTCAGAAACCACTTTGTGATGTGTGCGTTCCACTCACAGAGTTTAAGCATTCTTTTCATAGAACAGTTTGGAAACACTCTTTTTGTAAAGTCTGCAAGTGGATATTTGGACCTCTTTGAGGATTTCGTTGGAAACGGGATTTCTTCATCTAATGCTAGACAGAAGAATTCTCAGTAACTTCTTTGGGTTGCGTGTGTTCAACTCACAGAGGTGAACCTTCCTTTAGACAGAGCAGATTTGAAACCCTCTTTTTGTGGAATTTGCAAGTGGACATTTCAAGCGCTTTGGCGCCCACGGTACAAAAGGAAATATCTTTGTATAAAAACTAGAGAGAATCATTCTCAGGAACCACTTTGTGATGTGTGCGTTCCACTCACAGAGTTTAACCTTTCTTTTCATAGAACAGTTTGGAAACACTCTGTTTGTAAAGTCTGCAAGTGGATATTTGGACCTCTTTGAGGATTTCGTTGGAAACGGGATTTCTTCATCTAATGCTAGACAGAAGAATTCTCAGTAACTTCTTTGGGTTGCGTGTGTTCAACTCACAGAGTTGAACCTTCCTTTTGACAGAGCAGATTGGAAACCCTCTTTTTGTGGAATTTGCAAGTGGACATTTCAAGGGCTTTGGGTCCAACGGTAGAAAAGGAAATATCTTCGTATAAAAACTAGAGAGAATCATTCTCAGAAACCGCTTTGTGATATGTGCGTTCCACTCACAGAGTTTATCCTTTCTTTTCATACAACAGTTTGGAAACACTCTGTTTGTAAAGTCTGCAAGTGGATATTTGGACCTCTTTGAGGATTTCGTTGGAAACGGGATTTCTTCATCTAATGCTAGACAGAAGAATTCTCAGTAACTTCTTTGGGTTGCGTGTGTTCAACTCACAGTGTTGAGCTTTCCTTTAGACAGAGCAGTTTTGAAACCCTCTTTTTGTGGAATTTGCAAGTGGACATTTCAAGCGCTTTGGGGCCAACAGTAGAAAAGGAAATATCTTCGTATAAAAACTAGAGAGAATCATTCTCAGAAACCACTTTGTGATGTGTGCTTTCCACTCACAGAGTTTAACCTTTCTTTTCATAGAACACTTTGGAAACAGTCTGTTTGTAAAGTCTGCAAGTGGATATTTGGACCTCTTTGAGGATTTTGTTGGAAACGGGATTTCTTCATCTAATGCTAGACAGAAGAATGCTCAGTAACTTCTTTGGGTTGCGTGTGTTCAACTCACAGAGTTGAGCCTTCCTTTAGACAGAGCAGATTTGAAACCCTCTTTTTGTGGAATTTGCAAGTGGACATTTCAAGCACTTTGGGGCCAACGTTAGAAAAGGAAATATCTTCGTAGAAAAACTAGAGAGAATCATTCTCAGAAACCGCTTTGTGATGTGTGCGTTCCACTCACAGAGTGTAACCTTTCTTTTCATAGAACTGTTTGGAAACACTCTGTTTGTAAAGTCTGCAAGTGGATATTTGGACCTCTTTGAGGATTTCGTTGGAAACGGGATTTCTTCATCTAATTCTAGACAGAAGAATTCTCAGTTACTTCTTTGGGTTGCGTGTGTTCAACTCACAGAGTTGAACCTTCCTTTTGACAGAGCAGATTGGAAACCCTCTTTTTGTGGAATTTGCAAGTGGACATTTCAAGCGCTTTGGCGCCCTCGGTAGAAAAGGAAATATCTTCGTATAAAAACTAGAGAGAATCATTCTCAGAAACCACTTTGTGATGTGTGCGTTCCACTCACAGAGTTTAACCTCTCTTTTCATAGAACAGTTTGGAAACACTCTGTTTGTAAAGTCTGCAAGTGGATATTTGGACCTCTTTGAGGATTTCGTTGGAAACGGGATTTCTTCATCTAATGCTAGACAGAAGAATGCTCAGTAACTTCTTTGGGTTGCGTGTGTTCAACTCACAGAGTTGAACCTTCCTTTTGACAGAGCAGATTTGAAACCCTCTTTTTGTGGAATTTCCAAGTGGACATTGCAAGCGCTTTGGGGCCAACGGTAGAAAAGGAAATATCTTCGTATAAAAACTAGAGAGAATCATTCTCAGAAACCGCTTTGTGATGTGTGCGTTCCATTCACAGAGTGTAACCTTTCTTTTCATAGAACAGTTTGGAAACGCTCTGTTTGTAAAGTCTGCAAGTGGATATTTGGACCTCTTTGAGGATTTCGTTGGAAACGGGATTTCTTCATCTAATGCTAGACAGAAGAATTCTCAGTAACTTCTTTCGGTTGCGTGTGTTCAACTCACAGAGTTGAACCTTCCTTTAGACAGAGCAGATTGGAAACCCTCTTTTTGTGGAATTTGCAAGTGGACATTTCAATCGCTTTGGCGCCCACGGTAGAAAAGGAAATATCTTCGTATAAAAACTAGAGAGAATCATTCTCAGAAAACACTTTGTGATGTGTGCGTTCCACTCACATAGTTTAACCTTTCTTTTCATAGAACAGTTTGGAAACACTCTGTTTGTAAAGTCTGCAAGTGGATATTTGGACCTCTTTGAGGATTTCGTTGGAAACGGGATTTCTTCATCTAATGCTAGACAGAAGAATTCTCAGTAACTTCTTTGGGTTGCGTGTGTTCAACTCACAAAGTTGAACCTTCCTTTAGACAGAGCAGGTTTGAAACACTCTTTTCGTGGAATTTGCAAGTGGACATTCCAAGCTCTTTGGGGCCAACGGTAGAAAAGGAAATATCTTCGTATACAAACTAGAGAGAATCATTCCCAGAAACCGCTTTGTGATGTGTGCGTTCCTCTCACAGAGTTTAACCTTTCTTTTCATAGAACAGTTTGGAAACAATCTGTTTGTAATGTCTGCAAGTGGATATTTGGACCTCTTTGAGGATTTCGTTGGAAACGGGATTTCTTCATCTAATGCTAGACAGAAGAATTCTCAGTAACTTCTTTGGGTTGCGTGTGTTCAACTCACAGAGTTGAACCTTCCTTTTGACAGAGCAGATTGGAAACCCTCTTTTTGTGGAATTTGCAAGTGGACATTTCAAGCGCTTTGGGGCCAACAGTAGAAAAGGAAATATCTTCGTATAAAAACTAGAGAGAATCATTCTCAGAAACCACTTTGTGATGTGTGCGTTCCACTCAGAGAGTTTAACCTTTCTTTTCATAGAACAGTTTGGAAACACTCTGTTTGTAAATTCTGCAAGTGGATATTTGGACCTCTTTGAGGATTTCGTTGGAAACGGGATTTCTTCATCTAATGCTAGACAGAAGAATTCTCAGTAAATTCTTTGGGTTGCGTGTGTTCAACTCACAGAGTTGAGCCTTCCTTTAGACAGAGCAGATTTGAAACCCTATTTTTGTGGAATTTGCAAGTGGACATTTCAAGCGCTTTGGGGCCAACGGTAGAAAAGGAAATATCTTCGTATAAAAACTAGAGAGAATCATTCTCAGAAACCGCTTTGTGATGTGTGCGTTCCACTCACAGAGTGTAACCTTTCTTTTCATAGAACAGTTTGGAAACACTCTGTTTGTAAAGTCTGCAAGTGGATATTTGGACCTCTTTGAGGATTTCGTTGGAAATGGGATTTCTTCATCTAATGCTAGACAGAAGAATTCTCAGTAACTTCTTTGGGTTGCGTGTGTTCAACTCACAGAGTTGAACCTTCCTTTAGAAAGAGGAGATTTGAAACCCTCTTTTTGTGGGATTTGCAAGTGGACATTTCAAGCGCTATGGTGCCCACGGTAGAAAAGGAAATATCTTCGTATAAAAACTAGAGAGAATCATTCTCAGAAACCACTTTGTGATGTGTGCGTTCCACTCACAGAGTTTAACCTTTCTTTTCATAGAACAGTTTGGAAACACTCTGTTTGTAAAGTCTGCAAGTGGATACTTGGACCTCTTTGAGGATTTCGTTGGAAACGGGATTTCTTCATCTAATGCTAGACAGAAGAATTCTCAGTAACTTCTTTGGGTTGCGTGTGTTCAACTCACAGAGTTGAACCGTCCTTTAGACAGAGCAGATTTGAAACCCTCTTTTTGTGGAATTTGCAAGTGGACATTTCAAGCGCTTTTGGGCCAAAGGCAGGAAAGGAAATATCTTCGTATAAAAACTAGAGAGAATCATTCTCAGAAACCGCTTTGTGATGTGTGCGTTCCACTCACAGAGTGTAACCTTTCTTTTCATAGAACTGTTTGGAAACACTCTGTTTGTAAAGTCTGCAAGTGGATATTTGGACCTCTTTGAGGATTTCGTTGGAAACGGGATTTCTTCATCTAATGCTAGACAGAAGAATTCTCAGTAACTTCTTTGGGTTGCGTGTGTTCAACTCACAGAGGTGAACCTTCCTTTAGACAGAGCAGATTTGAAACCCTCTTTTTGTGGAATTTGCAAGTGGACATTTCAAGCGCTTTGGCGCCCACGGTACAAAAGGAAATATCTTTGTATAAAAACTAGAGAGAATCATTCTCAGGAACCACTTTGTGATGTGTGCGTTCCACTCACAGAGTTTAACCTTTCTTTTCATAGAACAGTTTGGAAACACTCTGTTTGTAAAGTCTGCAAGTGGATATTTGGACCTCTTGGAGGATTTCGTTGGAAACGGGATTTCTTCATCTAATGCTAGACAGAAGAATTCTCAGTAACTTCTTTGGGTTGCGTGTGTTCAACTCACAGTGTTGAGCTTTCCTTTAGACAGAGCAGTTTTGAAACCCTCTTTTTGTGGAATTTGCAAGTGGACATTTCAAGCGCTTTGGGGCCAACAGTAGAAAAGGAAATATCTTCGTATAAAAACTAGAGAGAATCATTCTCAGAAACCACTTTGTGATGTGTGCTTTCCACTCACAGAGTTTAACCTTTCTTTTCATAGAACACTTTGGAAACAGTCTGTTTGTAAAGTCTGCAAGTGGATATTTGGACCTCTTTGAGGATTTTGTTGGAAACGGGATTTCTTCATCTAATGCTAGACAGAAGAATGCTCAGTAACTTCTTTGGGTTGCGTGTGTTCAACTCACAGAGTTGAGCCTTCCTTTAGACAGAGCAGATTTGAAACCCTCTTTTTGTGGAATTTGCAAGTGGACATTTCAAGCACTTTGGGGCCAACGTTAGAAAAGGAAATATCTTCGTAGAAAAACTAGAGAGAATCATTCTCAGAAACCGCTTTGTGATGTGTGCGTTCCACTCACAGAGTGTAACCTTTCTTTTCATAGAACTGTTTGGAAACACTCTGTTTGTAAAGTCTGCAAGTGGATATTTGGACCTCTTTGAGGATTTCGTTGGAAACGGGATTTCTTCATCTAATTCTAGACAGAAGAATTCTCAGTTACTTCTTTGGGTTGCGTGTGTTCAACTCACAGAGTTGAACCTTCCTTTTGACAGAGCAGATTGGAAACCCTCTTTTTGTGGAATTTGCAAGTGGACATTTCAAGCGCTTTGGCGCCCTCGGTAGAAAAGGAAATATCTTCGTATAAAAACTAGAGAGAATCATTCTCAGAAACCACTTTGTGATGTGTGCGTTCCACTCACAGAGTTTAACCTCTCTTTTCATAGAACAGTTTGGAAACACTCTGTTTGTAAAGTCTGCAAGTGGATATTTGGACCTCTTTGAGGATTTCGTTGGAAACGGGATTTCTTCATCTAATGCTAGACAGAAGAATGCTCAGTAACTTCTTTGGGTTGCGTGTGTTCAACTCACAGAGTTGAACCTTCCTTTTGACAGAGCAGATTTGAAACCCTCTTTTTGTGGAATTTCCAAGTGGACATTGCAAGCGCTTTGGGGCCAACGGTAGAAAAGGAAATATCTTCGTATAAAAACTAGAGAGAATCATTCTCAGAAACCGCTTTGTGATGTGTGCGTTCCATTCACAGAGTGTAACCTTTCTTTTCATAGAACAGTTTGGAAACGCTCTGTTTGTAAAGTCTGCAAGTGGATATTTGGACCTCTTTGAGGATTTCGTTGGAAACGGGATTTCTTCATCTAATGCTAGACAGAAGAATTCTCAGTAACTTCTTTCGGTTGCGTGTGTTCAACTCACAGAGTTGAACCTTCCTTTAGACAGAGCAGATTGGAAACCCTCTTTTTGTGGAATTTGCAAGTGGACATTTCAATCGCTTTGGCGCCCACGGTAGAAAAGGAAATATCTTCGTATAAAAACTAGAGAGAATCATTCTCAGAAAACACTTTGTGATGTGTGCGTTCCACTCACATAGTTTAACCTTTCTTTTCATAGAACAGTTTGGAAACACTCTGTTTGTAAAGTCTGCAAGTGGATATTTGGACCTCTTTGAGGATTTCGTTGGAAACGGGATTTCTTCATCTAATGCTAGACAGAAGAATTCTCAGTAACTTCTTTGGGTTGCGTGTGTTCAACTCACAAAGTTGAACCTTCCTTTAGACAGAGCAGGTTTGAAACACTCTTTTCGTGGAATTTGCAAGTGGACATTCCAAGCTCTTTGGGGCCAACGGTAGAAAAGGAAATATCTTCGTATACAAACTAGAGAGAATCATTCCCAGAAACCGCTTTGTGATGTGTGCGTTCCTCTCACAGAGTTTAACCTTTCTTTTCATAGAACAGTTTGGAAACAATCTGTTTGTAATGTCTGCAAGTGGATATTTGGACCTCTTTGAGGATTTCGTTGGAAACGGGATTTCTTCATCTAATGCTAGACAGAAGAATTCTCAGTAACTTCTTTGGGTTGCGTGTGTTCAACTCACAGAGTTGAACCTTCCTTTTGACAGAGCAGATTGGAAACCCTCTTTTTGTGGAATTTGCAAGTGGACATTTCAAGCGCTTTGGGGCCAACAGTAGAAAAGGAAATATCTTCGTATAAAAACTAGAGAGAATCATTCTCAGAAACCACTTTGTGATGTGTGCGTTCCACTCAGAGAGTTTAACCTTTCTTTTCATAGAACAGTTTGGAAACACTCTGTTTGTAAATTCTGCAAGTGGATATTTGGACCTCTTTGAGGATTTCGTTGGAAACGGGATTTCTTCATCTAATGCTAGACAGAAGAATTCTCAGTAAATTCTTTGGGTTGCGTGTGTTCAACTCACAGAGTTGAGCCTTCCTTTAGACAGAGCAGATTTGAAACCCTATTTTTGTGGAATTTGCAAGTGGACATTTCAAGCGCTTTGGGGCCAACGGTAGAAAAGGAAATATCTTCGTATAAAAACTAGAGAGAATCATTCTCAGAAACCGCTTTGTGATGTGTGCGTTCCACTCACAGAGTGTAACCTTTCTTTTCATAGAACAGTTTGGAAACACTCTGTTTGTAAAGTCTGCAAGTGGATATTTGGACCTCTTTGAGGATTTCGTTGGAAATGGGATTTCTTCATCTAATGCTAGACAGAAGAATTCTCAGTAACTTCTTTGGGTTGCGTGTGTTCAACTCACAGAGTTGAACCTTCCTTTAGAAAGAGGAGATTTGAAACCCTCTTTTTGTGGGATTTGCAAGTGGACATTTCAAGCGCTATGGTGCCCACGGTAGAAAAGGAAATATCTTCGTATAAAAACTAGAGAGAATCATTCTCAGAAACCACTTTGTGATGTGTGCGTTCCACTCACAGAGTTTAACCTTTCTTTTCATAGAACAGTTTGGAAACACTCTGTTTGTAAAGTCTGCAAGTGGATACTTGGACCTCTTTGAGGATTTCGTTGGAAACGGGATTTCTTCATCTAATGCTAGACAGAAGAATTCTCAGTAACTTCTTTGGGTTGCGTGTGTTCAACTCACAGAGTTGAACCGTCCTTTAGGCAGAGCAGATTTGAAACCCTCTTTTTGTGGAATTTGCAAGTGGACATTTCAAGCGCTTTTGGGCCAAAGGCAGGAAAGGAAATATCTTCGTATAAAAACTAGAGAGAATCATTCTCAGAAACCGCTTTGTGATGTGTGCGTTCCACTCACAGAGTGTAACCTTTCTTTTCATAGAACTGTTTGGAAACACTCTGTTTGTAAAGTCTGCAAGTGGATATTTGGACCTCTTTGAGGATTTCGTTGGAAACGGGATTTCTTCATCTAATGCTAGACAGAAGAATTCTCAGTAACTTCTTTGGGTTGCGTGTGTTCAACTCACAGAGTTGAACCTTCCTTTTGACAGAGCAGATTTGAAACCCTCTTTTTGTGGAATTTGCAAGTGGACATTTCAAGCGCTTTGGCGCCCACGGTACAAAAGGAAATATCTTCGTATAAAAACTAGAGAGAATCATTCTCAGAAACCGCTTTGTGATGTGTGCGTTCCATTCACAGAGTGTAACCTTTCTTTTCATAGAACAGTTTGGAAACACTCTGTTTGTAAAGTCTGCAAGTGGATATTTGGACCTCTTTGAGGATTTCGTTGGAAACGGGATTTCTTCATCTAATGCTAGACAGAAGAATTCTCAGTAACTTCTTTGGGTTGCGTGTGTTCAACTCACAGAGTTGAACCTTCCTTTAGACAGAGCAGATTTGAAATCCTCTTTTTGTGGAATTTGCAAGTGGACATTTCAAGCGCTTTTGGGCCAAAGGCAGGAAAGGAAATATCTTCGTATACAAACTAGAGAGAATCATTCCCAGAAACCTCTTTGAGATGTGTGCGTTCCACTCACAGAGTTTAACCTTTCTTTTCATAGAACAGTTTGGAAACACTCTGTTTGTAAAGTCTGCAAGTTGATATTTGGACCTCTATGAGGATTTGGTTGGAAACGGGATTTCTTCATCTAATGCTAGACAGAAAAATTCTCAGTAACTTCTTTGGGTTGTGTGTGTTCAACTCACAGAGTTGAACCTTCCTAATAACAGAGCAGATTTGAAACCCACTTTTTGTGGAATTTGCAAGTGGACATTTCAAGCGCTTTGGGTCCAACGGTAGAAAAGGAAATACCTTCGAATAAAAACTAGAGAGAATCATTCTCAGAAACCGCTTTGTGATGTGTGCGTTCCACTCACAGAGTTTAACCTTTCTTTTCATAGAACAGTTTGGAAACACTCTGTTTGTAAAGTCTGCAAGTGGATATTTGGACCTCTTTGAGGATTTCGTTGGAAACGGGATTTCTTCATCTAATGCTAGACAGAAGAATTCTCAGTAACTTCTTTGGGTTGCGTGTGTTCAACTCACAGAGTTGAACCTTCCTTTAGACAGAGCAGATTTGAAATCCTCTTTTTGTGGAATTTGCAAGTGGACATTTCAAGCGCTTTTGGGCCAAAGGCAGGAAAGGAAATATCTTCGTATACAAACTAGAGAGAATCATTCTCAGAAACCTCTTTGTGATGTGTTCGTTCCACTCACAGAGTTTAACCTTTCTTTTCATAGAACAGTTTGGAAACACTCTGTTTGTAAAGTCTGCAAGTTGATATTTGGACCTCTATGAGGATTTGGTTGGAAACGGGATTTCTTCATCTAATGCTAGACAGAAAAATTCTCAGTAACTTCTTTGGGTTGTGTGTGTTCAACTCACAGTGTTGAACCTTCCTAATAACAGAGCAGATTTGAAACCCTCTTTTTGTGGAATTTGCAAGTGGACATTTCAAGCGCTTTGGGGCCAACGGTAGAAAAGGAAATACCTTCGAATAAAAACTAGAGATAATCATTCTCAGAAACCGCTTTGTGATGTGTGCGTTCCACTCACAGAGTTTAACCTTTCTTTTCATAGAACAGTTTGGAAACACTCTGTTTGTAAAGTCTGCAAGTGGATATTTGGACCTCTTTGAGGATTTCGTTGGAAACGGGATTTCTTCATCTAATGCTAGACAGAAGAATTCTCAGTAACTTCTTTGGGTTGCGTGTGTTCAACTCACAAAGTTGAACCTTCCTTTAGACAGAGCAGGTTTGAAACCCTCTTTTTGTGGAATTTGCAAGTGGACATTCCAAGCGCTTTGGGGCCAACGGTAGAAAAGGAAATATCTTCGTATATAAACTAGAGAGAATCATTCCCAGAAACCGCTTTGTGATGTGTGCGTTCCTCTCACAGAGTTTAACCTTTCTTTTCATAGAACAGTTTGGAAACACTCTGTTTGTAATGTCTGCAAGTGGATATTTGGACCTCTTTGAGGATTTCGTTGGAAACGGGATTTCTTCATCTAATGCTAGACAGAAGAATTCTCAGTAACTTCTTTGGGTTGTGTGTGTTCAACTCACAGAGTTGAACCTTCCTTTTGACAGAGCAGATGGGAAACCCTCTTTTTGTGGAATTTGCAAGTGGACATTTCAAGCGCTTTGGGGCGAACAGTAGAAAAGGAAATATCTTCGTATAAAAACTAGAGAGAATCATTCTCAGAAACCGCTTTGTGATGTGTGCGTTCCACTCACAGAGTGTAACCTTTCTTTTCATAGAACAGTTTGGAAACACTCTGTTTGTAAAGTCTGCAAGTGGATATTTGGACCTCTTTGAGGATTTCGTTGGAAACGGGATTTCTTCATCTAATGCTAGACAGAAGAATTCTCAGTAACTTCTTTGGGTTGCATGTGTTCCACTCACAGAGATGAACTTTCCTTTAGACAGAGCAGATTTGAAACCCTCTTTTTGTGGAATTTGCAAGTGGACATTTCAAGCGCTTTGGCGCCCACGGTACAAAAGGAAATATCTTCGTATAAAAACTAGAGAGAATCATTGTCAGAAACCGCTTTGTGATGTGTGCGTACCACTCACAGAGTGTAACCTTTCTTTTCATAGAACAGTTTGCAAACACTCTGTTTGTAAAGTCTGCAAGTGGATATTTGGACCTCTTTGAGGATTTCGTTGGAAACGGGATTTCTTCATCTAATGCTAGACAGAAGAATTCTCAGTAACTTCTTTGAGTTGCGTGTTTTCAACTCACAGAGTTGAGCCTTCCTTTAGACAGAGCAGATTTGAAACCCTCTTTTTCTGGAATTTCCAAGTGGACATTTCTAGCGCTTTGGGGCCAACGGTGGAAAAGGAAATATCTTCGTATAAAAACTAGAGAGAATCATTCTCAGAAACCGGTTTGTGATGTGTGCGTTCCACTCACAGAGGGTAACCTTTCTTTTCATAGAACAGTTTGGAAACACTCTGTTTGTAAAGTCTGCAAGTGGATATTTGGACCTCTTTGAGGATTTCGTTGGAAACGGGATTTCTTCATCTAATGCTAGACAGAAGAATTCTCAGTAACTTCTTTGGGTTGCGTGTGTTCAACTCACAGAGTTGAACCTTCCTTTTGACAGAGCAGATTGGAAACCCTCTTTTTGTGGAATTTCCAAGTGGACATTGCAAGCGCTTTGGGGCCAACGGTAGAAAAGGAAATATCTTCGTATAAAAACTAGAGAGAATCATTCTCAGAAACCGCTTTGTGATGTGTGCGTTCCATTCACAGAGTGTAACCTTTCTTTTCATAGAACAGTTTGGAAACACTCTGTTTGTAAAGTCTGCAAGTGGATATTTGGACCTCTTTGAGGATTTCGTTGGAAACGGGATTTCTTCATCTAATGCTAGACAGAAGAATTCTCAGTAACTTCTTTGGGTTGCGTGTGTTCAACTCACAGAGTTGAACCTTCCTTTAGACAGAGCAGATTTGAAATCCTCTTTTTGTGGAATTTGCAAGTGGACATTTCAAGCGCTTTTGGGCCAAAGGCAGGAAAGGAAATATCTTCGTATACAAACTAGAGAGAATCGTTCCCAGAAACCTCTTTGTGATGTGTGCGTTCCACTCACAGAGTTTAACCTTTCTTTTCATAGAACAGTTTGGAAACACTCTGTTTGTAAAGTCTGCAAGTTGATATTTGGACCTCTATGAGGATTTGGTTGGAAACGGGATTTCTTCATCTAATGCTAGACAGAAAAATTCTCAGTAACTTCTTTGGGTTGTGTGTGTTCAACTCACAGAGTTGAACCTTCCTAATAACAGAGCAGATTTGAAACCCACTTTTTGTGGAATTTGCAAGTGGACATTTCAAGCGCTTTGGGTCCAACGGTAGAAAAGGAAATACCTTCGAATAAAAACTAGAGAGAATCATTCTCAGAAACCGCTTTGTGATGTGTGCGTTCCACTCACAGAGTTTAACCTTTCTTTTCATAGAACAGTTTGGAAACACTCTGTTTGTAAAGTCTGCAAGTGGATATTTGGACCTCTTTGAGGATTTCGTTGGAAACGGGATTTCTTCATCTAATGCTAGACAGAAGAATTCTCAGTAACTTCTTTGGGTTGCGTGTGTTCAACTCACAGAGTTGAACCTTCCTTTAGACAGAGCAGATTTGAAATCCTCTTTTTGTGGAATTTGCAAGTGGACATTTCAAGCGCTTTTGGGCCAAAGGCAGGAAAGGAAATATCTTCGTATACAAACTAGAGAGAATCATTCTCAGAAACCTCTTTGTGATGTGTTCGTTCCACTCACAGAGTTTAACCTTTCTTTTCATAGAACAGTTTGGAAACACTCTGTTTGTAAAGTCTGCAAGTTGATATTTGGACCTCTATGAGGATTTGGTTGGAAACGGGATTTCTTCATCTAATGCTAGACAGAAAAATTCTCAGTAACTTCTTTGGGTTGTGTGTGTTCAACTCACAGTGTTGAACCTTCCTAATAACAGAGCAGATTTGAAACCCTCTTTTTGTGGAATTTGCAAGTGGACATTTCAAGCGCTTTGGGGCCAACGGTAGAAAAGGAAATACCTTCGAATAAAAACTAGAGATAATCATTCTCAGAAACCGCTTTGTGATGTGTGCGTTCCACTCACAGAGTTTAACCTTTCTTTTCATAGAACAGTTTGGAAACACTCTGTTTGTAAAGTCTGCAAGTGGATATTTGGACCTCTTTGAGGATTTCGTTGGAAACGGGATTTCTTCATCTAATGCTAGACAGAAGAATTCTCAGTAACTTCTTTGGGTTGCGTGTGTTCAACTCACAAAGTTGAACCTTCCTTTAGACAGAGCAGGTTTGAAACCCTCTTTTTGTGGAATTTGCAAGTGGACATTCCAAGCGCTTTGGGGCCAACGGTAGAAAAGGAAATATCTTCGTATATAAACTAGAGAGAATCATTCCCAGAAACCGCTTTGTGATGTGTGCGTTCCTCTCACAGAGTTTAACCTTTCTTTTCATAGAACAGTTTGGAAACACTCTGTTTGTAATGTCTGCAAGTGGATATTTGGACCTCTTTGAGGATTTCGTTGGAAACGGGATTTCTTCATCTAATGCTAGACAGAAGAATTCTCAGTAACTTCTTTGGGTTGCGTGTGTTCAACTCACAGAGTTGAACCTTCCTTTTGACAGAGCAGATGGGAAACCCTCTTTTTGTGGAATTTGCAAGTGGACATTTCAAGCGCTTTGAGGCCAACAGTAGAAAAGGAAATATCTTCGTATAAAAACTAGAGAGAATCATTCTCAGAAACCGCTTTGTGATGTGTGCGTTCCACTCACAGAGTTTAACCTTTCTTTTCATAGAACAGTTTGGAAACACTCTGTTTGTAAAGTCTGCAAGTGGATATTTGGACCTCTTTGAGGATTTCGTTGGAAACGGGATTTCTTCATCTAATGCTAGACAGAAGAATTCTCAGTAACTTCTTTGGGTTGCATGTGTTCCACTCACAGAGATGAACTTTCCTTTAGACAGAGCAGATTTGAAACCCTCTTTTTGTGGAATTTGCAAGTGGACATTTCAAGCGCTTTGGCGCAAACGGTAGAAAAGGAAATATCTTCGTATAAAAACTAGAGAGAATCATTCTCAGAAACCGCTTTGTGATGTGTGCGTTCCACTCACAGAGTTTAACCTTTCTTTTCATAAAACAGTTTGGAAACACTCTGTTTGTAAAGTCTGCAAGTGGATACTTGGACCTCTTTGAGGATTTCGTTGGAAACGGGATTTCTTCATCTAATGCTAGACAGAAGAATTCTCAGTAACTTCTTTGGGTTGCGTGTGTTCAACTCACAGAGTTGAACCTTCCTTTAGACAGAGCAGATATGAAACCCTCTTTTTGTGGAATTTGCAAGTGGACATTTCAAGCGCTTTGGCGCCCACGGTACAAAAGGAAATATCTTCGTATAAAAACTAGAGAGAATCATTGTCAGAAACCGCTTTGTGATGTGTGCGTTCCACTCACAGAGTGTAACCTTTCTTTTCATAGAACAGTTTGCAAACACTCTGTTTGTAAAGTCTGCAAGTGGATATTTGGACCTCTTTGAGGATTTCGTTGGAAACGGGATTTCTTCATCTAATGCTAGACAGAAGAATTCTCAGTAACTTCTTTGAGTTGCGTGTTTTCAACTCACAGAGTTGAGCCTTCCTTTAGACAGAGCAGATTTGAAACCCTCTTTTTCTGGAATTTCCAAGTGGACATTTCTAGCGCTTTGGGGCCAACGGTGGAAAAGGAAATATCTTCGTATAAAAACTAGAGAGAATCATTCTCAGAAACCGGTTTGTGATGTGTGCGTTCCACTCACAGAGGGTAACCTTTCTTTTCATAGAACAGTTTGGAAACACTCTGTTTGTAAAGTCTGCAAGTGGATATTTGGACCTCTTTGAGGATTTCGTTGGAAACGGGATTTCTTCATCTAATGCTAGACAGAAGAATTCTCAGTAACTTCTTTGGGTTGCTTGTGTTCAACTCACAGAGTTGAACTTTCCTTTTGACAGAGCAGATTTGAAACCCTCTTTTTGTGGAATTTGCAAGTGGACATTTGAAGCGCCTTGGCGCCCACGGTAGAAAGGAAATATCTTCGTATAAAAACTAGAGAGAATCATTCTCAGAAACCACTTTGTGATGTGTGCGTTCCAATCACAGAGTTTAACCTTTCTTTTCATAGAACAGTTTGGAAACACTCTGTTTGTAAAGTCTGCAAGTGGATATTTGGACCTCTTTGAGGATTTCGTTGGAAACGGGATTTCTTCATCTAATGCTAGACAGAAGAATTCTCAG
Source organism: Gorilla gorilla gorilla (assembly GCF_029281585.2). Taxonomy (NCBI): domain Eukaryota; kingdom Metazoa; phylum Chordata; class Mammalia; order Primates; family Hominidae; genus Gorilla; species Gorilla gorilla. Next base: position 76,915,419 of record NC_073231.2, on the reverse strand, counting down.
TAACTTCTTTGGGTTGCGTGTGTTCAACTCACAGAGTTGAACCTTCCTTTTGACAGAGCAGATTTGAAACCCTCTTTTTGTGGAATTTGCAAGTGGACATTTCAAGCGCTTTGGGGCCAACGGTAGAAAAGGAAATATCTTCGTATAAAAACTAGAGAGAATCATTCTCAGAAACCGCTTTGTGATGTGTGCGTTCCACTCACAGAGTTTAAACTTTCTTTTCATAGAACAGTTTGGAAACACTCTGTTTGTAAAGTCTGCAAGTGGATATTTGGACCTCTTTGAGGATTTCGTTGGAAACGGGATTTCTTCATCTAATGCTAGACAGAAGAATTCTCAGTAACTTCTTTGGGTTGCGTGTGTTCCACTCACAGAGATGAACTTTCCTTTAGACAGAGCAGATTTGAAACCCTCTTTTTGTGGAATTTGCAAGTGGACATTTCAAGCGCTTTGGCGCAAACGGTAGAAAAGGAAATATCTTCGTATAAAACTAGAGAGAATCATTCTCAGAAACCGCTTTGTGATGTGTGCGTTCCACTCACAGAGTTTAACCTTTCTTTTCATAGAACAGTTTGGAAACACTCTGTGTGTAAAGTCTGTAAGTGCATATTTGGACCTCTTTGAGGATTTCGTTGGAAACGGGATTTCTTCATCTAATGCTAGACAGAAGAATTCTCAGTAACTTCTTTGGGTTGCGTGTGTTCAACTCACAGAGTTGAGCCTTCCTTTAGACAGAGCAGATTTGAAACCCTCTTTTTGTGGAATTTGCAAGTGGACATTTCAAGCGCTTTGGGGCCAACGGTAGAAAAGGAAATATCTTCGTATAAAAACTAGAGAGAATCATTCTCAGGAACCTCTTTGTGACGTGTGCGTTCCACTCACAGAGTTTAACCTTTCTTTTCATAGAACAGTTCGGAAACACTCTGTTTGTAAAGTCTGCAAGTGGATATTTGGACCTCTTTGAGGATTTCGTTGGAAACGGGATTTCTTCATCTAATGCTAGACAGAAGAATTCTCAGTAACTTCTTTGGGTTGCGTGTGTTCAACTCACAGAGTTGAACCTTCCTTTAGACAGAGCAGATTGGAAACCCTCTTTTTGTGGAATTTGCAAGTGCACATTTCAAGCGCTTTGGCGCCCACGGTACAAAAGGAAATATCTTCGTATAAAAACTAGAGAGAATCATTGTCAGAAACCGCTTTGTGATGTGTGCGTACCACTCACAGAGTGTAACCTTTCTTTTCATTGAACAGTTTGCAAACACTCTGTTTGTGAAGTCTGCAAGTGGATATTTGGACCTCTTTGAGGATTTCGTTGGAAACGGGATTTCTTCATCTAATGCTAGACAGAAGAATTCTCAGTAACTTCTTTGAGTTGCGTGTGTTCAACTCACAGAGTTGAGCCTTCCTTTAGACAGAGCAGATTTGAAACCCTCTTTTTGTGGAATTTCCAAGTGGACATTTCTAGCGCTTTGGGGCCAACGGTGGAAAAGGAAATATCTTCGTATAAAAACTAGAGAGAATCATTCTCAGAAACCGCTTTGTGATGTGTGCATTCCACTCACAGAGTTTAAACTTTCTTTTCATAGAACAGTTTTGAAACACTCTGTTTGTAAAGTCTGCAAGTGGATATTTGGACCTCTTTGAGGATTTCGTTGGAAACGGGATTTCTTCATCTAATGCTAGAGAGAAGAATTCTCAGTAACTTCTTTGGGTTGCGTGTGTTCAACTCACAGAGTTGAGCCTTCCTTTAGACAGAGCAGATTTGAAACCCTCTTTTTGTGGAATTTGCAAGTGGACATTTCAAGCGCTTTGGCGCCCACGGTAGAAAAGGAAATATCTTCGTATAAAAACTAGAGAAAGTCATTCTCAGAAACCGCTTTGTGATGTGTGCGTTCCACTCACAGAGTGTAACCTTTCTTTTCATAGAACAGTTTGGAAACACTCTGTTTGTAAAGTCTGCAAGTGGATAATTGGACCTCTTTGAGGATTTCGTTGGAAACGGGATTTCTTCATCTAATGCTAGACAGAAGAATTCTCAGTAACTTCTCTGGGTTGTGTGTGTTCAACTCACAGAGTTGAACCTTACTTTAGACAGAGCAGATTGGAAACCCTCTTTTTGTGGAATTTGCAAGTGGACATTTGAAGCGCTTTGGCGCCGACTGTACAAAAGGAAATATCTTCGTATAAAAACTAGAGAGAATCATTCTCAGAAACCACTTTGTGATGTGTGCGTTCCACTCACAGAGTTTAACCTTTCTTTTCATAGAACAGTTTGGAAACACTCTGTTTGTAAAGTCTGCAAGTGGATATTTGGACCTCTTTGAGGATTTCGTTGGAAACGGGATTTCTTCATCTAATGCTAGACAGAAGAATACTCAGTAACTTCTTGGGTTGCGTGTGTTCAACTCACAGAGTTGAACCTTCCTTTTGACAGAGCAGATTGGAAACCCTCTTTTTGTGGAATTTCCAAGTGGACATTGCAAGCGCTTTGGGGCCAACGGTAGAAAAGGAAATATCTTCGTATAAAAACTAGAGAGAATCATTCTCAGAAACCGCTTTGTGATGTGTGCGTTCCATTCACAGAGTGTAACCTTTCTTTTCATAGAACAGTTTGGAAACACTCTGTTTGTAAAGTCTGCAAGTGGATATTTGGACCTCTTTGAGGATTTCGTTGGAAACGGGATTTCTTCATCTAATGCTAGACAGAAGAATTCTCAGTAACTTCTTTGGGTTGCGTGTGTTCAACTCTCAGAGTTGAACCTTCCTTTAGACAGAGCAGATTTGAAATCCTCTTTTTGTGGAATTTGCAAGTGGACATTTCAAGCGCTTTTGGGCCAAAGGCAGGAAAGGAAATATCTTCGTATACAAACTAGAGAGAATCATTCCCAGAAACCTCTTTGTGATGTGTTCGTTCCACTCACAGAGTTTAACCTTTCTTTTCATAGAACAGTTTGGAAACACTCTGTTTGTAAAGTCTGCAAGTTGATATTTGGACCTCTATGAGGATTTGGTTGGAAACGGGATTTCTTCATCTAATGCTAGACAGAAAAATTCTCAGTAACTTCTTTGGGTTGTGTGTGTTCAACTCACAGAGTTCAACCTTCCTAATAACAGAGCAGATTTGAAACCCTCTTTTTGTGGAATTTGCAAGTGGACATTTCAAGCGCTTTGGGTCCAACGGTAGAAAAGGAAATACCTTCGAATAAAAACTAGAGAGAATCATTCTCAGAAACCGCTTTGTGATGTGTGCGTTCCACTCACAGAGTTTAACCTTTCTTTTCATAGAACAGTTTGGAAACACTCTGTTTGTAAAGTCTGCAAGTGGATATTTGGACCTCTTTGAGGATTTCGTTGGAAACGGGATTTCTTCATCTAATGCTAGACAGAAGAATTCTCAGTAACTTCTTTGGGTTGCGTGTGTTCAACTCACAAAGTTGAACCTTCCTTTAGACAGAGCAGGTTTGAAACCCTCTTTTTGTGGAATTTGAAGTGGACATTCCAAGCGCTTTGGGGCCAACGGTAGAAAAGGAAATATCTTCGCATACAAACTAGAGAGAATCATTCCCAGAAACCGCTTTGTGATGTGTGCGTTCCTCTCACAGAGTTTAACCTTTCTTTTCATAGAACAGTTTGGAAACACTCTTTTTGTAATGTCTGCAAGTGGATATTTGGACCTCTTTGAGGATTTCGTTGGAAACGGGATTTCTTCATCTAATGCTAGACAGAAGAATTCTCAGTAACTTCTTTGGGTTGCGTGTGTTCAACTGACAGAGTTGAACCTTCCTTTTGACAGAGCAGATTGGAAAACCTCTTTTTGTGGAATTTGCAAGTGGACATTTCAAGCGCTTTGGGGCCAACAGTTGAAAAGGAAATATCTTCGTATAAAAACTAGAGAGAATCATTCTCAGAAACCACTTTGTGATGTGTGCGTTCCACTCACGGAGTTTAACCTTTCTTTTCATAGAATAGTTTGCAAACACTCTGTTTGTAAACTCTGCAAGTGGATATTTGGACCTCTTTGAGGATTTCGTTGGAAACGTGATTCCTTCATCTAATGCTAGACAGAAGAATTCTCAGTAACTTCTTTGGGTTGCTTGTGTTCAACTCACAGAGTTGAGCCTTCCTTTAGACAGAGCAGATTTGAAACCCTCTTTTTGTGGTATTTGCAAGTGGACATTTCAAGCGCTTTGGGGCCATCGGTAGAAAAGGAAATACCTTCGTACAAAAACTAGAGAGAATCATTCTCAGGATCCTCTTTGTGATGTGTGCGTTCCACTCACAGAGTGTAACCTTTCTTTTCATAGAACCGTTTGCAAACACTCTGTTTGTAAAGTCTGCAAGTGGATATTTGGACCTCTTTGAGGATTTCGTTGGAAACGGGATTTCTTCATCTAATGCTAGACAGAAGAATTCTCAGTAACTTCTTTGGGTTGCGTGTGTTCAACTCACAGAGTTGAACCTTCCTTTTGACAGAGCAGATTGGAAACCCTCTTTTTGTGGAATTTGCAAGTGGACATTTCAAGCGCTTTGGGTCCAACAGTAGAAAAGGATATATCTTCGTATAAAAACTAGAGAGAATCATTCTGAGAAACCACTTTGTGATGTGTGCGTTCCACTCACAGAGTTTAACCTTTCTTTTCATAGAACAGTTTGGAAACACTCTGTTTGTAAAGTCTGCAAGTGGATATTTGGACCTCTTTGAGGATTTCGTTGGAAACGGGATTTCTTCATCTAATGCTAGACAGAAGAATTCTCAGTAACTTCTTTGGTTTGCGTGTGTTCAACTCACAGAGTTGAACTTTCCTTTAGACAGAGCAGATTTGAAACCCTCTTTTTGTGGAATTTGCAAGTGGACATTTCAAGCGCTTTGGGGCCCACGGTAGAAAAGGAAATATCTTCGTATAAAAACTAGAGAGAATCATTCTCAGAAACCACTTTGGGATGTGTGCGTTCCACTCACAGAGTTTAACCTTTCCTTTCATAGAACAGTTTGGAAACACTCTGTTTGTAAAGTCTGCAAGTGGATACTTGGACCTCTTTGAGGATTTCGTTGGAAACGGGATTTCTTCATCTAATACTAGACAGAAGAATTCTCAGTAACTTCTTTGGGTTGCGTGTGTTCAACTCACAGAGTTGAACCTTCCTTTAGACAGAGCAGATTTGAAACCCTCTTTTTGTGGAATTTGCAAGTGGACATTTCAAGCGCTTTGGCGCCCACGGTACAAAAGGAAATATCTTCGTATAAAAACTAGAGAGAATCATTGTCAGAAACCGCTTTGTGATGTGTGTGTACCACTCACAGAGTGTAACCTTTCTTTTCATAGAACAGTTTGCAAACACTCTGTTTGTAAAGTCTGCAAGTGGATATTTGGACCTCTTTGAGGATTTCGTTGGAAACGGGATTTCTTCATCTAATGCTAGACAGAAGAATTCTCAGTAACTTCTTTGAGTTGCGTGTTTTCAACTCACAGAGTTGAGCCTTCCTTTAGACAGAGCAGATTTGAAACCCTCTTTTTCTGGAATTTCCAAGTGGACATTTCTAGCGCTTTGGGGCCAACGGTGGAAAAGGAAATATCTTCGTATAAAAACTAGAGAGAATCATTCTCAGAAACCGGTTTGTGATGTGTGCGTTCCACTCACAGAGGGTAACCTTTCTTTTCATAGAACAGTTTGGAAACACTCTGTTTGTAAAGTCTGCAAGTGGATATTTGGATCTCTTTGAGGATTTCGTTGGAAACGTGATTTCTTCATCTAATGCTAGACAGAAGAATTCTCAGTAACTTCTTTGGGTTGCTTGTGTTCAACTCACAGAGTTGAACTTTCCTTTTGACAGAGCAGATTTGAAACCCTCTTTTTGTATAATTTGCAAGTGGACATTTGAAGCGCCTTGGCGCCCACGGTAGAAAGGAAATATCTTCGTATAAAAACTAGAGAGAATCATTCTCAGAAACCACTTTGTGATGTGTGCGTTCCAATCACAGAGTTTAACCTTTCTTTTCATAGAACAGTTTGGAAACACTCTGTTTGTAAAGTCTGCAAGTGGATATTTGGACCTCTTTGAGGATTTCGTTGGAAACGGGATTTCTTCATCTAATGCTAGACAGAAGAATTCTCAGTAACTTCTTTGGGTTGCTTGTGTTCAACTCACAGAGTTGAACTTTCCTTTTGACAGAGCAGATTTGAAACCCTCTTTTTGTATAATTTGCAAGTGGACATTTGAAGCGCCTTGGCGCCCACGGTAGAAAGGAAATATCTTCGTATAAAAACTAGAGAGAATCATTCTCAGAAACCACTTTGTGATGTGTGCGTTCCAATCACAGAGTTTAACCTTTCTTTTCATAGAACAGTTTGGAAACACTCTGTTTGTAAAGTCTGCAAGTGGATATTTGGACCTCTTTGAGGATTTCGTTGGAAACGGGATTTCTTCATCTAATGCTAGACAGAAGAATTCTCAGTAACTTCTTTGGGTTGCGTGTGTTCAACTCACAGAGTTGAACCTTCCTTTTGACAGAGCAGATTTGAAACCCTCTTTTTGTGGAATTTGCAAGTGGACATTTCAAGCGCTTTGGGGCCAACGGTAGAAAAGGAAATATCTTCGTATAAAAACTAGAGAGAATCATTCTCAGAAACCGCTTTGTGATGTGTGCGTTCCACTCACAGAGTTTAACCTTTCTTTTCATAGAACAGTTTGGAAACACTCTGTTTGTAAAGTCTGCAAGTGGATATTTGGACCTCTTTGAGGATTTCGTTGGAAACGGGATTTCTTCATCTAATGCTAGACAGAAGAATTCTCAGTAACTTCTTTGGGTTGCGTGTGTTCCACTCACAGAGATGAACTTTCCTTTAGACAGAGCAGATTTGAAACCCTCTTTTTGTGGAATTTCCAAGTGGACATTTCAAGCGCTTTGGGGCCAACGGTGGAAAAGGAAATATCTTCGTATAAAAACTAGAGAGAATCATTCTCAGAAACCGCTTTGTGATGTGTGCATTCCACTCACAGAGTTTAAACTTTCTTTTCATAGAACAGTTTTGAAACACTCTGTTTGTAAAGTCTGCAAGTGGATATTTGGACCTCTTTGAGGATTTCGTTGGAAACGGGATTTCTTCATCTAATGCTAGAGAGAAGAATTCTCAGTAACTTCTTTGGGTTGCGTGTGTTCAACTCACAGAGTTGAGCCTTCCTTTAGACAGAGCAGATTTGAAACCCTCTTTTTGTGGAATTTGCAAGTGGACATTTCAACCGCTTTGGCGCCCACGGTAGAAAAGGAAATATCTTCGTATAAAAACTAGAGAAAGTCATTCTCAGAAACCGCTTTGTGATGTGTGCGTTCCACTCACAGAGTGTAACCTTTCTTTTCATAGAACAGTTTGGAAACACTCTGTTTGTAAAGTCTGCAAGTGGATATTTGGACCTCTTTGAGGATTTCGTTGGAAACGGGATTTCTTCATCTAATGCTAGACAGAAGAATTCTCAGTAACTTCTTGGGTTGCGTGTGTTCAACTCACAGAGTTGAACCTTCCTTTTGACAGAGCAGATTTGAAACCCTCTTTTTGTGGAATTTGCAAGTGGACATTTCAAGCGCTTTGGGGCCAACGGTAGAAAAGGAAATATCTTCGTATAAAAACTAGAGAGAATCATTCTCAGAAACCGCTTTGTGATGTGTGCGTTCCATTCACAGAGTGTAACCTTTCTTTTCATAGAACAGTTTGGAAACACTCTGTTTGTAAAGTCTGCAAGTGGATATTTGGACCTCTTTGAGGATTTCGTTGGAAACGGGATTTCTTCATCTAATGCTAGACAGAAGAATTCTCAGTAACTTCTTTGGGTTGCCTGTGTTCAACTCACAGAGTTGAACCTTCCTTTAGACAGAGCAGATTGGAAACCCTCTTTTTGTGGAATTTGCTAGTGGACATTTCAATCGCTTTGGCGCACACGGTAGAAAAGGAAATATCTTCGTATAAAAACTAGAGAGAATCATTCTCAGAAAACACTTTGTGATGTGTGCGTTCCACTCACAGAGTTTAACCTTTCTTTTCATAGAACAGTTTGGAAACACTCTGTTTGTAATGTCTGCAAGTGGATATTTGGACCTCTTTGAGGATTTCGTTGGAAACGGGATTTCTTCATCTAATGCTAGACAGAAGAATTCTCAGTAACTTCTTTGGGTTGCGTGTGTTCAACTCACAGAGTTGAGCCTTCCTTTAGACAGAGCAGATTTGAAACCCTCTTTTTGTGGAATTTGCAAGTGGACATTTCAAGCGCTTTGGGGCCAACGGTAGAAAAGGAAATATCTTCGTATAAAAACTAGAGAGAATCATTCTCAGAAACCGCTTTGTGATGTGTGCGTTCCACTCACAGAGTGTAACCTTTCTTTTCATAGAACAGTTTGGAAACACTCTGTTTGTAAAGTCTGCAAGTGGATATTTGGACCTCTTTGAGGATTTCGTTGGAAACGGGATTTCTTCATCTAATGCTAGACAGAAGAATTCTCAGTAACTTCTTTGGGTTGCGTGTGTTCAACTCACAGAGTTGAACCTTCCTTTAGAAAGAGGAGATTTGAAACCCTCTTTTTGTGGAATTTGCAAGTGGACATTTCAAGCGCTATGGTGCCCACGGTAGAAAAGGAAATATCTTCGTATAAAAACTAGAGAGAATCATTCTCAGAAACCACTTTGTGATGTGTGCGTTCCACTCACAGAGTTTAAGCATTCTTTTCATAGAACAGTTTGGAAACACTCTGTTTGTAAAGTCTGCAAGTGGATATTTGGACCTCTTTGAGGATTTCGTTGGAAACGGGATTTCTTCATCTAATGCTAGACAGAAGAATTCTCAGTAACTTCTTTGGGTTGCGTGTGTTCAACTCACAGAGGTGAACCTTCCTTTAGACAGAGCAGATTTGAAACCCTCTTTTTGTGGAATTTGCAAGTGGACATTTCAAGCGCTTTGGCGCCCACGGTACAAAAGGAAATATCTTTGTATAAAAACTAGAGAGAATCATTCTCAGGAACCACTTTGTGATGTGTGCGTTCCACTCACAGAGTTTAACCTTTCTTTTCATAGAACAGTTTGGAAACACTCTGTTTGTAAAGTCTGCAAGTGGATATTTGGACCTCTTTGAGGATTTCGTTGGAAACGGGATTTCTTCATCTAATGCTAGACAGAAGAATTCTCAGTAACTTCTTTGGGTTGCGTGTGTTCAACTCACAGAGTTGAACCTTCCTTTTGACAGAGCAGATTGGAAACCCTCTTTTTGTGGAATTTGCAAGTGGACATTTCAAGGGCTTTGGGTCCAACGGTAGAAAAGGAAATATCTTCGTATAAAAACTAGAGAGAATCATTCTCAGAAACCGCTTTGTGATATGTGCGTTCCACTCACAGAGTTTATCCTTTCTTTTCATACAACAGTTTGGAAACACTCTGTTTGTAAAGTCTGCAAGTGGATATTTGGACCTCTTTGAGGATTTCGTTGGAAACGGGATTTCTTCATCTAATGCTAGACAGAAGAATTCTCAGTAACTTCTTTGGGTTGCGTGTGTTCAACTCACAGTGTTGAGCTTTCCTTTAGACAGAGCAGTTTTGAAACCCTCTTTTTGTGGAATTTGCAAGTGGACATTTCAAGCGCTTTGGGGCCAACAGTAGAAAAGGAAATATCTTCGTATAAAAACTAGAGAGAATCATTCTCAGAAACCACTTTGTGATGTGTGCTTTCCACTCACAGAGTTTAACCTTTCTTTTCATAGAACACTTTGGAAACAGTCTGTTTGTAAAGTCTGCAAGTGGATATTTGGACCTCTTTGAGGATTTTGTTGGAAACGGGATTTCTTCATCTAATGCTAGACAGAAGAATGCTCAGTAACTTCTTTGGGTTGCGTGTGTTCAACTCACAGAGTTGAGCCTTCCTTTAGACAGAGCAGATTTGAAACCCTCTTTTTGTGGAATTTGCAAGTGGACATTTCAAGCACTTTGGGGCCAACGTTAGAAAAGGAAATATCTTCGTAGAAAAACTAGAGAGAATCATTCTCAGAAACCGCTTTGTGATGTGTGCGTTCCACTCACAGAGTGTAACCTTTCTTTTCATAGAACTGTTTGGAAACACTCTGTTTGTAAAGTCTGCAAGTGGATATTTGGACCTCTTTGAGGATTTCGTTGGAAACGGGATTTCTTCATCTAATTCTAGACAGAAGAATTCTCAGTTACTTCTTTGGGTTGCGTGTGTTCAACTCACAGAGTTGAACCTTCCTTTTGACAGAGCAGATTGGAAACCCTCTTTTTGTGGAATTTGCAAGTGGACATTTCAAGCGCTTTGGCGCCCTCGGTAGAAAAGGAAATATCTTCGTATAAAAACTAGAGAGAATCATTCTCAGAAACCACTTTGTGATGTGTGCGTTCCACTCACAGAGTTTAACCTCTCTTTTCATAGAACAGTTTGGAAACACTCTGTTTGTAAAGTCTGCAAGTGGATATTTGGACCTCTTTGAGGATTTCGTTGGAAACGGGATTTCTTCATCTAATGCTAGACAGAAGAATGCTCAGTAACTTCTTTGGGTTGCGTGTGTTCAACTCACAGAGTTGAACCTTCCTTTTGACAGAGCAGATTTGAAACCCTCTTTTTGTGGAATTTCCAAGTGGACATTGCAAGCGCTTTTGGGGCCAACGGTAGAAAAGGAAATATCTTCGTATAAAAACTAGAGAGAATCATTCTCAGAAACCGCTTTGTGATGTGTGCGTTCCATTCACAGAGTGTAACCTTTCTTTTCATAGAACAGTTTGGAAACGCTCTGTTTGTAAAGTCTGCAAGTGGATATTTGGACCTCTTTGAGGATTTCGTTGGAAACGGGATTTCTTCATCTAATGCTAGACAGAAGAATTCTCAGTAACTTCTTTCGGTTGCGTGTGTTCAACTCACAGAGTTGAACCTTCCTTTAGACAGAGCAGATTGGAAACCCTCTTTTTGTGGAATTTGCAAGTGGACATTTCAATCGCTTTGGCGCCCACGGTAGAAAAGGAAATATCTTCGTATAAAAACTAGAGAGAATCATTCTCAGAAAACACTTTGTGATGTGTGCGTTCCACTCACATAGTTTAACCTTTCTTTTCATAGAACAGTTTGGAAACACTCTGTTTGTAAAGTCTGCAAGTGGATATTTGGACCTCTTTGAGGATTTCGTTGGAAACGGGATTTCTTCATCTAATGCTAGACAGAAGAATTCTCAGTAACTTCTTTGGGTTGCGTGTGTTCAACTCACAAAGTTGAACCTTCCTTTAGACAGAGCAGGTTTGAAACACTCTTTTCGTGGAATTTGCAAGTGGACATTCCAAGCTCTTTGGGGCCAACGGTAGAAAAGGAAATATCTTCGTATACAAACTAGAGAGAATCATTCCCAGAAACCGCTTTGTGATGTGTGCGTTCCTCTCACAGAGTTTAACCTTTCTTTTCATAGAACAGTTTGGAAACAATCTGTTTGTAATGTCTGCAAGTGGATATTTGGACCTCTTTGAGGATTTCGTTGGAAACGGGATTTCTTCATCTAATGCTAGACAGAAGAATTCTCAGTAACTTCTTTGGGTTGCGTGTGTTCAACTCACAGAGTTGAACCTTCCTTTTGACAGAGCAGATTGGAAACCCTCTTTTTGTGGAATTTGCAAGTGGACATTTCAAGCGCTTTGGGGCCAACAGTAGAAAAGGAAATATCTTCGTATAAAAACTAGAGAGAATCATTCTCAGAAACCACTTTGTGATGTGTGCGTTCCACTCAGAGAGTTTAACCTTTCTTTTCATAGAACAGTTTGGAAACACTCTGTTTGTAAATTCTGCAAGTGGATATTTGGACCTCTTTGAGGATTTCGTTGGAAACGGGATTTCTTCATCTAATGCTAGACAGAAGAATTCTCAGTAAATTCTTTGGGTTGCGTGTGTTCAACTCACAGAGTTGAGCCTTCCTTTAGACAGAGCAGATTTGAAACCCTATTTTTGTGGAATTTGCAAGTGGACATTTCAAGCGCTTTGGGGCCAACGGTAGAAAAGGAAATATCTTCGTATAAAAACTAGAGAGAATCATTCTCAGAAACCGCTTTGTGATGTGTGCGTTCCACTCACAGAGTGTAACCTTTCTTTTCATAGAACAGTTTGGAAACACTCTGTTTGTAAAGTCTGCAAGTGGATATTTGGACCTCTTTGAGGATTTCGTTGGAAATGGGATTTCTTCATCTAATGCTAGACAGAAGAATTCTCAGTAACTTCTTTGGGTTGCGTGTGTTCAACTCACAGAGTTGAACCTTCCTTTAGAAAGAGGAGATTTGAAACCCTCTTTTTGTGGGATTTGCAAGTGGACATTTCAAGCGCTATGGTGCCCACGGTAGAAAAGGAAATATCTTCGTATAAAAACTAGAGAGAATCATTCTCAGAAACCACTTTGTGATGTGTGCGTTCCACTCACAGAGTTTAACCTTTCTTTTCATAGAACAGTTTGGAAACACTCTGTTTGTAAAGTCTGCAAGTGGATACTTGGACCTCTTTGAGGATTTCGTTGGAAACGGGATTTCTTCATCTAATGCTAGACAGAAGAATTCTCAGTAACTTCTTTGGGTTGCGTGTGTTCAACTCACAGAGTTGAACCGTCCTTTAGACAGAGCAGATTTGAAACCCTCTTTTTGTGGAATTTGCAAGTGGACATTTCAAGCGCTTTTGGGCCAAAGGCAGGAAAGGAAATATCTTCGTATAAAAACTAGAGAGAATCATTCTCAGAAACCGCTTTGTGATGTGTGCGTTCCACTCACAGAGTGTAACCTTTCTTTTCATAGAACTGTTTGGAAACACTCTGTTTGTAAAGTCTGCAAGTGGATATTTGGACCTCTTTGAGGATTTCGTTGGAAACGGGATTTCTTCATCTAATGCTAGACAGAAGAATTCTCAGTAACTTCTTTGGGTTGCGTGTGTTCAACTCACAGAGTTGAACCTTCCTTTTGACAGAGCAGATTTGAAACCCTCTTTTTGTGGAATTTGCAAGTGGACATTTCAAGCGCTTTGGCGCCCACGGTACAAAAGGAAATATCTTCGTATAAAAACTAGAGAGAATCATTCTCAGAAACCGCTTTGTGATGTGTGCGTTCCATTCACAGAGTGTAACCTTTCTTTTCATAGAACAGTTTGGAAACACTCTGTTTGTAAAGTCTGCAAGTGGATATTTGGACCTCTTTGAGGATTTCGTTGGAAACGGGATTTCTTCATCTAATGCTAGACAGAAGAATTCTCAGTAACTTCTTTGGGTTGCGTGTGTTCAACTCACAGAGTTGAACCTTCCTTTAGACAGAGCAGATTTGAAATCCTCTTTTTGTGGAATTTGCAAGTGGACATTTCAAGCGCTTTTGGGCCAAAGGCAGGAAAGGAAATATCTTCGTATACAAACTAGAGAGAATCGTTCCCAGAAACCTCTTTGTGATGTGTGCGTTCCACTCACAGAGTTTAACCTTTCTTTTCATAGAACAGTTTGGAAACACTCTGTTTGTAAAGTCTGCAAGTTGATATTTGGACCTCTATGAGGATTTGGTTGGAAACGGGATTTCTTCATCTAATGCTAGACAGAAAAATTCTCAGTAACTTCTTTGGGTTGTGTGTGTTCAACTCACAGAGTTGAACCTTCCTAATAACAGAGCAGATTTGAAACCCACTTTTTGTGGAATTTGCAAGTGGACATTTCAAGCGCTTTGGGTCCAACGGTAGAAAAGGAAATACCTTCGAATAAAAACTAGAGAGAATCATTCTCAGAAACCGCTTTGTGATGTGTGCGTTCCACTCACAGAGTTTAACCTTTCTTTTCATAGAACAGTTTGGAAACACTCTGTTTGTAAAGTCTGCAAGTGGATATTTGGACCTCTTTGAGGATTTCGTTGGAAACGGGATTTCTTCATCTAATGCTAGACAGAAGAATTCTCAGTAACTTCTTTGGGTTGCGTGTGTTCAACTCACAGAGTTGAACCTTCCTTTAGACAGAGCAGATTTGAAATCCTCTTTTTGTGGAATTTGCAAGTGGACATTTCAAGCGCTTTTGGGCCAAAGGCAGGAAAGGAAATATCTTCGTATACAAACTAGAGAGAATCATTCTCAGAAACCTCTTTGTGATGTGTTCGTTCCACTCACAGAGTTTAACCTTTCTTTTCATAGAACAGTTTGGAAACACTCTGTTTGTAAAGTCTGCAAGTTGATATTTGGACCTCTATGAGGATTTGGTTTGAAACGGGATTTCTTCATCTAATGCTAGACAGAAAAATTCTCAGTAACTTCTTTGGGTTGTGTGTGTTCAACTCACAGTGTTGAACCTTCCTAATAACAGAGCAGATTTGAAACCCTCTTTTTGTGGAATTTGCAAGTGGACATTTCAAGCGCTTTGGGGCCAACGGTAGAAAAGGAAATACCTTCGAATAAAAACTAGAGATAATCATTCTCAGAAACCGCTTTGTGATGTGTGCGTTCCACTCACAGAGTTTAACCTTTCTTTTCATAGAACAGTTTGGAAACACTCTGTTTGTAAAGTCTGCAAGTGGATATTTGGACCTCTTTGAGGATTTCGTTGGAAACGGGATTTCTTCATCTAATGCTAGACAGAAGAATTCTCAGTAACTTCTTTGGGTTGCGTGTGTTCAACTCACAAAGTTGAACCTTCCTTTAGACAGAGCAGGTTTGAAACCCTCTTTTTGTGGAATTTGCAAGTGGACATTCCAAGCGCTTTGGGGCCAACGGTAGAAAAGGAAATATCTTCGTATATAAACTAGAGAGAATCATTCCCAGAAACCGCTTTGTGATGTGTGCGTTCCTCTCACAGAGTTTAACCTTTCTTTTCATAGAACAGTTTGGAAACACTCTGTTTGTAATGTCTGCAAGTGGATATTTGGACCTCTTTGAGGATTTCGTTGGAAACGGGATTTCTTCATCTAATGCTAGACAGAAGAATTCTCAGTAACTTCTTTGGGTTGTGTGTGTTCAACTCACAGAGTTGAACCTTCCTTTTGACAGAGCAGATGGGAAACCCTCTTTTTGTGGAATTTGCAAGTGGACATTTCAAGCGCTTTGGGGCGAACAGTAGAAAAGGAAATATCTTCGTATAAAAACTAGAGAGAATCATTCTCAGAAACCGCTTTGTGATGTGTGCGTTCCACTCACAGAGTGTAACCTTTCTTTTCATAGAACAGTTTGGAAACACTCTGTTTGTAAAGTCTGCAAGTGGATATTTGGACCTCTTTGAGGATTTCGTTGGAAACGGGATTTCTTCATCTAATGCTAGACAGAAGAATTCTCAGTAACTTCTTTGGGTTGCATGTGTTCCACTCACAGAGATGAACTTTCCTTTAGACAGAGCAGATTTGAAACCCTCTTTTTGTGGAATTTGCAAGTGGACATTTCAAGCGCTTTGGCGCCCACGGTACAAAAGGAAATATCTTCGTATAAAAACTAGAGAGAATCATTGTCAGAAACCGCTTTGTGATGTGTGCGTACCACTCACAGAGTGTAACCTTTCTTTTCATAGAACAGTTTGCAAACACTCTGTTTGTAAAGTCTGCAAGTGGATATTTGGACCTCTTTGAGGATTTCGTTGGAAACGGGATTTCTTCATCTAATGCTAGACAGAAGAATTCTCAGTAACTTCTTTGAGTTGCGTGTTTTCAACTCACAGAGTTGAGCCTTCCTTTAGACAGAGCAGATTTGAAACCCTCTTTTTCTGGAATTTCCAAGTGGACATTTCTAGCGCTTTGGGGCCAACGGTGGAAAAGGAAATATCTTCGTATAAAAACTAGAGAGAATCATTCTCAGAAACCGGTTTGTGATGTGTGCGTTCCACTCACAGAGGGTAACCTTTCTTTTCATAGAACAGTTTGGAAACACTCTGTTTGTAAAGTCTGCAAGTGGATATTTGGACCTCTTTGAGGATTTCGTTGGAAACGGGATTTCTTCATCTAATGCTAGACAGAAGAATTCTCAGTAACTTCTTTGGGTTGCGTGTGTTCAACTCACAGAGTTGAACCTTCCTTTTGACAGAGCAGATTGGAAACCCTCTTTTTGTGGAATTTCCAAGTGGACATTGCAAGCGCTTTGGGGCCAACGGTAGAAAAGGAAATATCTTCGTATAAAAACTAGAGAGAATCATTCTCAGAAACCGCTTTGTGATGTGTGCGTTCCATTCACAGAGTGTAACCTTTCTTTTCATAGAACAGTTTGGAAACACTCTGTTTGTAAAGTCTGCAAGTGGATATTTGGACCTCTTTGAGGATTTCGTTGGAAACGGGATTTCTTCATCTAATGCTAGACAGAAGAATTCTCAGTAACTTCTTTGGGTTGCGTGTGTTCAACTCACAGAGTTGAACCTTCCTTTAGACAGAGCAGATTTGAAATCCTCTTTTTGTGGAATTTGCAAGTGGACATTTCAAGCGCTTTTGGGCCAAAGGCAGGAAAGGAAATATCTTCGTATACAAACTAGAGAGAATCGTTCCCAGAAACCTCTTTGTGATGTGTGCGTTCCACTCACAGAGTTTAACCTTTCTTTTCATAGAACAGTTTGGAAACACTCTGTTTGTAAAGTCTGCAAGTTGATATTTGGACCTCTATGAGGATTTGGTTGGAAACGGGATTTCTTCATCTAATGCTAGACAGAAAAATTCTCAGTAACTTCTTTGGGTTGTGTGTGTTCAACTCACAGAGTTGAACCTTCCTAATAACAGAGCAGATTTGAAACCCACTTTTTGTGGAATTTGCAAGTGGACATTTCAAGCGCTTTGGGTCCAACGGTAGAAAAGGAAATACCTTCGAATAAAAACTAGAGAGAATCATTCTCAGAAACCGCTTTGTGATGTGTGCGTTCCACTCACAGAGTTTAACCTTTCTTTTCATAGAACAGTTTGGAAACACTCTGTTTGTAAAGTCTGCAAGTGGATATTTGGACCTCTTTGAGGATTTCGTTGGAAACGGGATTTCTTCATCTAATGCTAGACAGAAGAATTCTCAGTAACTTCTTTGGGTTGCGTGTGTTCAACTCACAGAGTTGAACCTTCCTTTAGACAGAGCAGATTTGAAATCCTCTTTTTGTGGAATTTGCAAGTGGACATTTCAAGCGCTTTTGGGCCAAAGGCAGGAAAGGAAATATCTTCGTATACAAACTAGAGAGAATCATTCTCAGAAACCTCTTTGTGATGTGTTCGTTCCACTCACAGAGTTTAACCTTTCTTTTCATAGAACAGTTTGGAAACACTCTGTTTGTAAAGTCTGCAAGTTGATATTTGGACCTCTATGAGGATTTGGTTGGAAACGGGATTTCTTCATCTAATGCTAGACAGAAAAATTCTCAGTAACTTCTTTGGGTTGTGTGTGTTCAACTCACAGTGTTGAACCTTCCTAATAACAGAGCAGATTTGAAACCCTCTTTTTGTGGAATTTGCAAGTGGACATTTCAAGCGCTTTGGGGCCAACGGTAGAAAAGGAAATACCTTCGAATAAAAACTAGAGATAATCATTCTCAGAAACCGCTTTGTGATGTGTGCGTTCCACTCACAGAGTTTAACCTTTCTTTTCATAGAACAGTTTGGAAACACTCTGTTTGTAAAGTCTGCAAGTGGATATTTGGACCTCTTTGAGGATTTCGTTGGAAACGGGATTTCTTCATCTAATGCTAGACAGAAGAATTCTCAGTAACTTCTTTGGGTTGCGTGTGTTCAACTCACAAAGTTGAACCTTCCTTTAGACAGAGCAGGTTTGAAACCCTCTTTTTGTGGAATTTGCAAGTGGACATTCCAAGCGCTTTGGGGCCAACGGTAGAAAAGGAAATATCTTCGTATATAAACTAGAGAGAATCATTCCCAGAAACCGCTTTGTGATGTGTGCGTTCCTCTCACAGAGTTTAACCTTTCTTTTCATAGAACAGTTTGGAAACACTCTGTTTGTAATGTCTGCAAGTGGATATTTGGACCTCTTTGAGGATTTCGTTGGAAACGGGATTTCTTCATCTAATGCTAGACAGAAGAATTCTCAGTAACTTCTTTGGGTTGCGTGTGTTCAACTCACAGAGTTGAACCTTCCTTTTGACAGAGCAGATGGGAAACCCTCTTTTTGTGGAATTTGCAAGTGGACATTTCAAGCGCTTTGAGGCCAACAGTAGAAAAGGAAATATCTTCGTATAAAAACTAGAGAGAATCATTCTCAGAAACCGCTTTGTGATGTGTGCGTTCCACTCACAGAGTTTAACCTTTCTTTTCATAGAACAGTTTGGAAACACTCTGTTTGTAAAGTCTGCAAGTGGATATTTGGACCTCTTTGAGGATTTCGTTGGAAACGGGATTTCTTCATCTAATGCTAGACAGAAGAATTCTCAGTAACTTCTCTGGGTTGCATGTGTTCCACTCACAGAGATGAACTTTCCTTTAGACAGAGCAGATTTGAAACCCTCTTTTTGTGGAATTTGCAAGTGGACATTTCAAGCGCTTTGGCGCAAACGGTAGAAAAGGAAATATCTTCGTATAAAAACTAGAGAGAATCATTCTCAGAAACCGCTTTGTGATGTGTGCGTTCCACTCACAGAGTTTATCCTTTCTTTTCATAAAACAGTTTGGAAACACTCTGTTTGTAAAGTCTGCAAGTGGATACTTGGACCTCTTTGAGGATTTCGTTGGAAACGGGATTTCTTCATCTAATGCTAGACAGAAGAATTCTCAGTAACTTCTTTGGGTTGCGTGTGTTCAACTCACAGAGTTGAACCTTCCTTTAGACAGAGCAGATTTGAAACCCTCTTTTTGTGGAATTTGCAAGTGGACATTTCAAGCGCTTTGGCGCCCACGGTACAAAAGGAAATATCTTCGTATAAAAACTAGAGAGAATCATTGTCAGAAACCGCTTTGTGATGTGTGCGTTCCACTCACAGAGTGTAACCTTTCTTTTCATAGAACAGTTTGCAAACACTCTGTTTGTAATGTCTGCAAGTGGATATTTGGACCTCTTTGAGGATTTCGTTGGAAACGGGATTTCTTCATCTAATGCTAGACAGAAGAATTCTCAGTAACTTCTTTGAGTTGCGTGTTTTCAACTCACAGAGTTGAGCCTTCCTTTAGACAGAGCAGATTTGAAACCCTCTTTTTCTGGAATTTCCAAGTGGACATTTCTAGCGCTTTGGGGCCAACGGTGGAAAAGGAAATATCTTCGTATAAAAACTAGAGAGAATCATTCTCAGAAACCGGTTTGTGATGTGTGCGTTCCACTCACAGAGGGTAACCTTTCTTTTCATAGAACAGTTTGGAAACACTCTGTTTGTAAAGTCTGCAAGTGGATATTTGGACCTCTTTGAGGATTTCGTTGGAAACGGGATTTCTTCATCTAATGCTAGACAGAAGAATTCTCAGTAACTTCTTTGGGTTGCTTGTGTTCAACTCACAGAGTTGAACTTTCCTTTTGACAGAGCAGATTTGAAACCCTCTTTTTGTGGAATTTGCAAGTGGACATTTGAAGCGCCTTGGCGCCCACGGTAGAAAGGAAATATCTTCGTATAAAAACTAGAGAGAATCATTCTCAGAAACCACTTTGTGATGTGTGCGTTCCACTCACAGAGTGTAACCTTTCTTTTCATAGAACAGTTTGGAAACACTCTGTTTGTAAAGTCTGCAAGTGGATATTTGGACCTCTTTGAGGATTTCGTTGGAAACGGGATTTCTTCATCTAATGCTAGACAGAAGAATTCTCAGTAACTTCTTTGGGTTGCGTGTGTTCAACTCACAGAGTTGAACCTTCCTTTTGACAGAGCAGATTTGAAACCCTCTTTTTGTGGAATTTGCAAGTGGACATTTCAAGCGCTTTGGGGCCAACGGTAGAAAAGGAAATATCTTCGTATAAAAACTAGAGAGAATCATTCTCAGAAACCGCTTTGTGATGTGTGCGTTCCACTCACAGAGTTTAAACTTTCTTTTCATAGAACAGTTTGGAAACACTCTGTTTGTAAAGTCTGCAAGTGGATATTTGGACCTCTTTGAGGATTTCGTTGGAAACGGGATTTCTTCATCTAATGCTAGACAGAAGAATTCTCAGTAACTTCTTTGGGTTGCGTGTGTTCCACTCACAGAGATGAACTTTCCTTTAGACAGAGCAGATTTGAAACCCTCTTTTTGTGGAATTTGCAAGTGGACATTTCAAGCGCTTTGGCGCAAACGGTAGAAAAGGAAATATCTTCGTATAAAACTAGAGAGAATCATTCTCAGAAACCGCTTTGTGATGTGTGCGTTCCACTCACAGAGTTTAACCTTTCTTTTCATAGAACAGTTTGGAAACACTCTGTGTGTAAAGTCTGTAAGTGCATATTTGGACCTCTTTGAGGATTTCGTTGGAAACGGGATTTCTTCATCTAATGCTAGACAGAAGAATTCTCAGTAACTTCTTTGGGTTGCGTGTGTTCAACTCACAGAGTTGAGCCTTCCTTTAGACAGAGCAGATTTGAAACCCTCTTTTTGTGGAATTTGCAAGTGGACATTTCAAGCGCTTTGGGGCCAACGGTAGAAAAGGAAATATCTTCGTATAAAAACTAGAGAGAATCATTCTCAGGAACCTCTTTGTGACGTGTGCGTTCCACTCACAGAGTTTAACCTTTCTTTTCATAGAACAGTTCGGAAACACTCTGTTTGTAAAGTCTGCAAGTGGATATTTGGACCTCTTTGAGGATTTCGTTGGAAACGGGATTTCTTCATCTAATGCTAGACAGAAGAATTCTCAGTAACTTCTTTGGGTTGCGTGTGTTCAACTCACAGAGTTGAACCTTCCTTTAGACAGAGCAGATTGGAAACCCTCTTTTTGTGGAATTTGCAAGTGCACATTTCAAGCGCTTTGGCGCCCACGGTACAAAAGGAAATATCTTCGTATAAAAACTAGAGAGAATCATTGTCAGAAACCGCTTTGTGATGTGTGCGTACCACTCACAGAGTGTAACCTTTCTTTTCATTGAACAGTTTGCAAACACTCTGTTTGTGAAGTCTGCAAGTGGATATTTGGACCTCTTTGAGGATTTCGTTGGAAACGGGATTTCTTCATCTAATGCTAGACAGAAGAATTCTCAGTAACTTCTTTGAGTTGCGTGTGTTCAACTCACAGAGTTGAGCCTTCCTTTAGACAGAGCAGATTTGAAACCCTCTTTTTGTGGAATTTCCAAGTGGACATTTCTAGCGCTTTGGGGCCAACGGTGGAAAAGGAAATATCTTCGTATAAAAACTAGAGAGAATCATTCTCAGAAACCGCTTTGTGATGTGAGCATTCCACTCACAGAGTTTAAACTTTCTTTTCATAGAACAGTTTTGAAACACTCTGTTTGTAAAGTCTGCAAGTGGATATTTGGACCTCTTTGAGGATTTCGTTGGAAACGGGATTTCTTCATCTAATGCTAGAGAGAAGAATTCTCAGTAACTTCTTTGGGTTGCGTGTGTTCAACTCACAGAGTTGAGCCTTCCTTTAGACAGAGCAGATTTGAAACCCTCTTTTTGTGGAATTTGCAAGTGGACATTTATAGCGCTTTGGCGCCCACGGTAGAAAAGGAAATATCTTCGTATAAAAACTAGAGAAAGTCATTCTCAGAAACCGCTTTGTGATGTGTGCGTTCCACTCACAGAGTGTAACCTTTCTTTTCATAGAACAGTTTGGAAACACTCTGTTTGTAAAGTCTGCAAGTGGATAATTGGACCTCTTTGAGGATTTCGTTGGAAACGGGATTTCTTCATCTAATGCTAGACAGAAGAATTCTCAGTAACTTCTCTGGGTTGTGTGTGTTCAACTCACAGAGTTGAACCTTACTTTAGACAGAGCAGATTGGAAACCCTCTTTTTGTGGAATTTGCAAGTGGACATTTGAAGCGCTTTGGCGCCGACTGTACAAAAGGAAATATCTTCGTATAAAAACTAGAGAGAATCATTCTCAGAAACCGCTTTGTGATGTGTGCGTTCCATTCACAGAGTGTAACCTTTCTTTTCATAGAACAGTTTGGAAACACTCTGTTTGTAAAGTCTGCAAGTGGATATTTGGACCTCTTTGAGGATTTCGTTGGAAACGGGATTTCTTCATCTAATGCTAGACAGAAGAATTCTCAGTAACTTCTTTGGGTTGCGTGTGTTCAACTCTCAGAGTTGAACCTTCCTTTAGACAGAGCAGATTTGAAATCCTCTTTTTGTGGAATTTGCAAGTGGACATTTCAAGCGCTTTTGGGCCAAAGGCAGGAAAGGAAATATCTTCGTATACAAACTAGAGAGAATCATTCCCAGAAACCTCTTTGTGATGTGTTCGTTCCACTCACAGAGTTTAACCTTTCTTTTCATAGAACAGTTTGGAAACACTCTGTTTGTAAAGTCTGCAAGTTGATATTTGGACCTCTATGAGGATTTGGTTGGAAACGGGATTTCTTCATCTAATGCTAGACAGAAAAATTCTCAGTAACTTCTTTGGGTTGTGTGTGTTCAACTCACAGAGTTCAACCTTCCTAATAACAGAGCAGATTTGAAACCCTCTTTTTGTGGAATTTGCAAGTGGACATTTCAAGCGCTTTGGGGCCAACGGTAGAAAAGGAAATATCTTCGTATAAAAACTAGAGAGAATCATTCTCAGAAACCGCTTTGTGATGTGTGCGTTCCACTCACAGAGTTTAACCTTTCTTTTCATAGAACAGTTTGGAAACAGTCTGTTTGTAAAGTCTACAAGTGGATATTTGGATCTCTTTGAGGATTTCCTTGGAAACGGGATTTCTTCATCTAATGCTAGACAGAAGAATTCTCAGTAACTTCTTTGGGTTGCGTGTGTTCAACTCACAGAGTTGAACCTTCCTTTTGACAGAGCAGATTGGAAACCCTCTTTTTGTGGAATTTGCAAGTGGACATTTCAAGCGCTTTGTGGCCAACGGTAGAAAAGGAAATATCTTCGTATAAAAACTGGAGAGAATCATTCTCAGAAACCGCTTTGTGATGTGTGCGTTCCACTCACAGAGTTTAACCTTTCTTTTCATAGAACAGTTTGGAAACACTCTGTTTGTAAAGTCTGTAAGTGGATATTTGGACCTCTTTGAGGATTTCGTTGGAAACGGGATTTCTTCATCTAATGCTAGACAGAAAAATTCTCAGTAACTTCTTTGGGTTGCGTGTGTTCAACTCACAGAGTTGAGCCTTCCTTTAGAAAGAGCAGATTTGAAACCCTCTTTTTGTGGAATTTGCAAGTGGACATTTCAAGCGCTTTTGGGCCAACGGTAGAAAAGGAAATATCTTCGTATAAAAACTAGAGAGAATCATTCTCAGAAACCGCTTTGTGATGTGTGCATTCCACTCACAGAGTTTAACCTTTCTTTTCATAGAACAGTTTGGAAACACTCTGTTTGTAAAGTCTGCAAGTGGATATTTAGACCTCTTTGAGGATTTGGTTGGAAACGGGATTTCTTCATCTAATGCTAGACAGAAGAATTCTCAGTAACTTCTTTGGGTTGAGTGTGTTCAACTCACAGAGTTGAACCTTCCTTTTGACAGAGCAGATTTGAAACCCTCTTTTTGTGGAATTTGCAAGTGGACATTTCAAGCGCTTTGGCGCCCACGGTAGAAAAGGAAATATCTTCGTATAAAACTAGAGAGAATCATTCTCAGAAACCACTTTGTGATGTGTGCGTTCCACTCACAGAGTTTAACCTTTCTTTTCATAGAACAGTTTGGAAACACTCTGTTTGTAAAGTCTGCAAGTGGATATTTGGACCTCTTTGAGCATTTCGTTGGAAACGGGATTTCTTCATCTAATGCTAGACAGAAGAATTCTCAGTAACTTCTTTGGGTTGCGTGTGTTCAACTCACAGAGTTGAGGCTTCTTTAGACAGAGCAGATTTGAAACCCTCTTTTTGTGGAATTTGCAAGTGGACATTTCAAGCGCTTTGGGGCCAACGGTAGAAAAGGAAATATCTTCGTATAAAAACTAGAGAGAATCATTCCCCGAAACCACTTTGTGATGTGCGCATTCCACTCACAGAGTTTAACCTTTCTTTTCATAGAACAGTTTGGAAACACTCTGTTTGTAAAGTCTGCAAGTGGATATTTGGACCTCTTTGAGGATTTCGTTGGAAACGGGATTTCTTCATCTAATGCTAGACAGAAGAATTCTCAGTAACTTCTCTGGGTTGTGTGTGTTCAACTCACAGAGTTGAACCTTCCTTTAGACAGAGCAGATTGGAAACCCTCTTTTTGTGAAATTTGCAAGTGGACATTTGAAGCGCTTTGGCGCCCACGGTAGAAAGGAAATATCTTCTTATAAAAACTAGAGAGAATCATTCTCAGAAACCACTTTGTGATGTGTTCGTTCCACTCACAGAGGGTAACCTTTCTTTTCATAGAACAGTTTGGAAACACTCTGTTTGTAAAGTCTGCAAGTGGATATTTGGACCTCTTTGAGGATTTCGTTGGAAACGGGATTTCTTCATCTAATGCTAGACAGAAGAATTCTCAGTAACTTCTTGGGTTGCGTGTGTTCAACTCACAGAGGTGAACCTTCCTTTAGACAGAGCAGATTTGAAACCCTCTTTTTGTGGAATTTGCAAGTGGACATTTCAAGCGCTTTGGCGCCCACGGTACAAAAGGAAATATCTTGGTATAAAAACTAGAGAGAATCATTCTCAGAAACCACTTTGTGATGTGTGCGTTCCACTCACAGAGTTTAACCTTTCTTTTCATAGAACAGTTTGGAAACACTCTGTTTGTAAAGTCTGCAAGTGGATATTTTGACCTCTTTGAGGATTTCGTTGGAAACGGGATTTCTTCATCTAATGCTAGAAGAAGAATTCTCAGTAACTTCTTTGGGTTGCGTGTGTTCAACTCACAGAGTTGAACCTTCCTTTTGACAGAGCAGATTGGAAACCCTCTTTTTGTGGAATTTGCAAGTGGACATTTCAAGGGCTTTGGGTCCAACGGTAGAAAAGGAAATATCTTCGAATAAAAATTAGAGAGAATCATTCTCAGAAACCGCTTTGTGATATGAGCGTTCCACTCACAGAGTTTATCCTTTCTTTTCATACAACAGTTTGGAAACACTCTGTTTGTAAAGTCTGCAAGTGGATATTTGGACCTCTTTGAGGATTTCGTTGGAAACGGGATTTCTTCATCTAATGCAAGACAGAAGAATTCTCAGTAACTTCTTTGGGTTGCGCGTGTTCAACTCACAGAGTTGAGACTTCCTTTAGACCGAGCAGTTTTGAAACCCTCTTTTTGTGGAATTTGCAAGTGGACATTTCAAGCGCTTTGGGTCCAACAGTAGAAAAGGAAATATCTTCGTATAAAAACTAGAGAGAATCATTCTCAGAAACCACTTTGTGATGTGTGCGTTCCACTCACAGAGTTTAACCTTTCTTTTCATAGAACAGTTTGGAAACAGTCTGTTTGTAAGGTCTGCAAGTGGATATTTGGACCTCTTTGAGGATTTTGTTGGAAACCGGATTTCTTCATCTAATGCTAGACAGAAGAATGCTCAGTAACTTCTTTGGGTTGCGTGTGTTCAACTCACAGAGTTGAGCCTTCCTTTAGACAGAGCAGATTTGAAACCCTCTTTTTGTGGAATTTGCAAGTGGACATTTCAAGCACTTTGGGGCCAACGGTAGAAAAGGAAATATCTTCGTAGAAAAACTAGAGAGAATCATTCTCAGAAACCGCTTTGTGATGTGTGCGTTCCACTCACAGAGTGTAACCTTTCTTTTCATAGAACTGTTTGGAAACACTCTGTTTGTAAAGTCTGCAAGTGGATATTTGGACCTCTTTGAGGATTTCGTTGGAAACGGGATTTCTTCATCTAATGCTAGACAGAAGAATTCTCAGTAACTTCTTTGGGTTGCGTGTGTTCAACTCACAGAGTTGAACCTTCCTTTTGACAGAGCATATTGGAAACCCTCTTTTTGTGGAATTTGCAAGTGGACATTTCAAGGGCTTTGGCGCCCTCGGTAGAAAAGGAAATATCTTCGTATAAAAACTAGAGAGAATCATTCTCAGAAACCACTTTGTGATGTGTACGTTCCACTCACAGAATTTAACCTCTCTTTTCATAGAACAGTTTGGAAACACTCTGTTTGTAAAGTCTGCAAGTGGATATTTGGACCTCTTTGAGGATTTCGTTGGAAACGGGATTTCTTCATCTAATGCTAGACAGAAGAATGCTCAGTAACTTCTTTGGGTTGCGTGTGTTCAACTCACAGAGTTGAACCTTCCTTTTGACAGAGCAGATTTGAAACCCTCTTTTTGTGGAATTTCCAAGTGGACATTGCAAGCGCTTTGGGGCCAACGGTAGAAAAGGAAATATCTTCGTATAAAAACTAGAGAGAATCATTCTCAGAAACCGCTTTGTGATGTGTGCGTTCCATTCACAGAGTGTAACCTTTCTTTTCATAGAACAGTTTGGAAACACTCTGTTTGTAAAGTCTGCAAGTGGATATTTGGACCTCTTTGAGGATTTCGTTGGAAACGGGATTTCTTCATCTAATGCTAGACAGAAGAATACTCAGTAACTTCTTGGGTTGCGTGTGTTCAACTCACAGAGTTGAACCTTCCTTTTGACAGAGCAGATTGGAAACCCTCTTTTTGTGGAATTTCCAAGTGGACATTGCAAGCGCTTTGGGGCCAACGGTAGAAAAGGAAATATCTTCGTATAAAAACTAGAGAGAATCATTCTCAGAAACCGCTTTGTGATGTGTGCGTTCCATTCACAGAGTGTAACCTTTCTTTTCATAGAACAGTTTGGAAACACTCTGTTTGTAAAGTCTGCAAGTGGATATTTGGACCTCTTTGAGGATTTCGTTGGAAACGGGATTTCTTCATCTAATGCTAGACAGAAGAATTCTCAGTAACTTCTTTGGGTTGCGTGTGTTCAACTCTCAGAGTTGAACCTTCCTTTAGACAGAGCAGATTTGAAATCCTCTTTTTGTGGAATTTGCAAGTGGACATTTCAAGCGCTTTTGGGCCAAAGGCAGGAAAGGAAATATCTTCGTATACAAACTAGAGAGAATCATTCCCAGAAACCTCTTTGTGATGTGTTCGTTCCACTCACAGAGTTTAACCTTTCTTTTCATAGAACAGTTTGGAAACACTCTGTTTGTAAAGTCTGCAAGTTGATATTTGGACCTCTATGAGGATTTGGTTGCAAACGGGATTTCTTCATCTAATGCTAGACAGAAAAATTCTCAGTAACTTCTTTGGGTTGTGTGTGTTCAACTCACAGAGTTCAACCTTCCTAATAACAGAGCAGATTTGAAACCCTCTTTTTGTGGAATTTGCAAGTGGACATTTCAAGCGCTTTGGGTCCAACGGTAGAAAAGGAAATACCTTCGAATAAAAACTAGAGAGAATCTTTCTCAGAAACCGCTTTGTGATGTGTGCGTTCCACTCACAGAGTTTAACCTTTCTTTTCATAGAACAGTTTGGAAACACTCTGTTTGTAAAGTCTGCAAGTGGATATTTGGACCTCTTTGAGGATTTCGTTGGAAACGGGATTTCTTCATCTAATGCTAGACAGAAGAATTCTCAGTAACTTCTTTGGGTTGCGTGTGTTCAACTCACAAAGTTGAACCTTCCTTTAGACAGAGCAGGTTTGAAACCCTCTTTTTGTATAATTTGCAAGTGGACATTTGAAGCGCCTTGGCGCCCACGGTAGAAAGGAAATATCTTCGTATAAAAACTAGAGAGAATCATTCTCAGAAACCACTTTGTGATGTGTGCGTTCCAATCACAGAGTTTAACCTTTCTTTTCATAGAACAGTTTGGAAACACTCTGTTTGTAAAGTCTGCAAGTGGATATTTGGACCTCTTTGAGGATTTCGTTGGAAACGTGATTTCTTCATCTAATGCTAGACAGAAGAATTCTCAGTAACTTCTTTGGGTTGCTTGTGTTCAACTCACAGAGTTGAACTTTCCTTTTGACAGAGCAGATTTGAAACCCTCTTTTTGTATAATTTGCAAGTGGACATTTGAAGCGCCTTGGCGCCCACGGTAGAAAGGAAATATCTTCGTATAAAAACTAGAGAGAATCATTCTCAGAAACCACTTTGTGATGTGTGCGTTCCAATCACAGAGTTTAACCTTTCTTTTCATAGAACAGTTTGGAAACACTCTGTTTGTAAAGTCTGCAAGTGGATATTTGGACCTCTTTGAGGATTTCGTTGGAAACGGGATTTCTTCATCTAATGCTAGACAGAAGAATTCTCAGTAACTTCTTTGGGTTGCGTGTGTTCAACTCACAGAGTTGAACCTTCCTTTTGACAGAGCAGATTTGAAACCCTCTTTTTGTGGAATTTGCAAGTGGACATTTCAAGCGCTTTGGGGCCAACGGTAGAAAAGGAAATATCTTCGTATAAAAACTAGAGAGAATCATTCTCAGAAACCGCTTTGTGATGTGTGCGTTCCACTCACAGAGTTTAACCTTTCTTTTCATAGAACAGTTTGGAAACACTCTGTTTGTAAAGTCTGCAAGTGGATATTTGGACCTCTTTGAGGATTTCGTTGGAAACGGGATTTCTTCATCTAATGCTAGACAGAAGAATTCTCAGTAACTTCTTTGGGTTGCGTGTGTTCCACTCACAGAGATGAACTTTCCTTTAGACAGAGCAGATTTGAAACCCTCTTTTTGTGGAATTTCCAAGTGGACATTTCAAGCGCTTTGGGGCCAACGGTGGAAAAGGAAATATCTTCGTATAAAAACTAGAGAGAATCATTCTCAGAAACCGCTTTGTGATGTGTGCATTCCACTCACAGAGTTTAAACTTTCTTTTCATAGAACAGTTTTGAAACACTCTGTTTGTAATGTCTGCAAGTGGATATTTGGACCTCTTTGAGGATTTCGTTGGAAACGGGATTTCTTCATCTAATGCTAGAGAGAAGAATTCTCAGTAACTTCTTTGGGTTGCGTGTGTTCAACTCACAGAGTTGAGCCTTCCTTTAGACAGAGCAGATTTGAAACCCTCTTTTTGTGGAATTTGCAAGTGGACATTTCAACCGCTTTGGCGCCCACGGTAGAAAAGGAAATATCTTCGTATAAAAACTAGAGAAAGTCATTCTCAGAAACCGCTTTGTGATGTGTGCGTTCCACTCACAGAGTGTAACCTTTCTTTTCATAGAACAGTTTGGAAACACTCTGTTTGTAAAGTCTGCAAGTGGATATTTGGACCTCTTTGAGGATTTCGTTGGAAACGGGATTTCTTCATCTAATGCTAGACAGAAGAATTCTCAGTAACTTCTTGGGTTGCGTGTGTTCAACTCACAGAGTTGAACCTTCCTTTTGACAGAGCAGATTTGAAACCCTCTTTTTGTGGAATTTGCAAGTGGACATTTCAAGCGCTTTGTGGCCAACGGTAGAAAAGGAAATATCTTAATAAAAACTAGAGAGAATCATTCTCAGAAACTGCTTTGTGATGTGTGCGTTCCACTCACAGAGTTTAACCTTTCTTTTCATAGAACAGTTTGGAAACACTCTGTTTGTAAAGTCTGCAAGTGGATATATGGACCTCTTTGAGCATTTCGTTGGAAACGGGATTTCTTCATCTAATGCTAGACAGAAAAATTCTCAGTAACTTCTTTGGGTTGCGTGTGTTCAACTCACAGAGATGATCTTTCCTTTAGACAGAGCAGATTTGAAACCCTCTTTTTGTGGAATTTGCAAGTGGACATTTCAAGCGCTTTGGCGCAAACGGTAGAAAAGGAAATATCTTCGTATAAAAACTAGAGTGAATCATTCTCAGAAACCGCTTAGTGATGTGTGCGTTCCACTCACAGAGTTTAACCTTTCTTTTCATAGAACAGTTTGGAAACAGTCTGTTTGTAAAGTCTACAAGTGGATATTTGGATCTCTTTGAGGATTTCGTTGGAAACGGGATTTCTTCATCTAATGCTAGACAGAAGAATTCTCAGTAACTTCTTTGGGTTGCGTGTGTTCAACTCACAGAGTTGAACCTTCCTTTTGACAGAGCAGATTGGAAACCCTCTTTTTGTGGAATTTGCAAGTGGACATTTCAAGCGCTTTGGGGCCAAAGGTAGAAAAGGAAATATCTTCGTATAAAAACTGGAGAGAATCATTCTCAGAAACCGCTTTGTGATGTGTGCGTTCCACTCACAGAGTTTAACCTTTCTTTTCATAGAACAGTTT
The DNA here is from genome assembly GCF_029281585.2 of Gorilla gorilla gorilla. Lineage (NCBI taxonomy): Eukaryota > Metazoa > Chordata > Mammalia > Primates > Hominidae > Gorilla > Gorilla gorilla. Next base: position 76,885,282 of record NC_073231.2, on the reverse strand, counting down.
GGAAACACTCTGTTTGTAAAGTCTGTAAGTGGATATTTGGACCTCTTTGAGGATTTCGTTGGAAACGGGATTTCTTCATCTAATGCTAGACAGAAAAATTCTCAGTAACTTCTTTGGGTTGCGTGTGTTCAACTCACAGAGTTGAGCCTTCCTTTAGAAAGAGCAGATTTGAAACCCTCTTTTTGTGGAATTTGCAAGTGGACATTTCAAGCGCTTTTGGGCCAACGGTAGAAAAGGAAATATCTTCGTATAAAAACTAGAGAGAATCATTCTCAGAAACCGCTTTGTGATGTGTGCGTTCCACTCACAGAGTTTAACCTTTCTTTTCATAGAACAGTTTGGAAACACTCTGTTTGTAAAGTCTGTAAGTGCATATTTGGACCTCTTTGAGGATTTCGTTGGAAACGGGATTTCTTCATCTAATGCTAGACAGAAGAATTCTCAGTAACTTCTTTGGGTTGCGTGTGTTCAACTCACAGAGTTGAGCCTTCCTTTAGACAGAGCAGATTTGAAACCCTCTTTTTGTGGAATTTGCAAGTGGACATTTCAAGCGCTTTGGGGCCAACGGTAGAAAAGGAAATATCTTCGTATAAAAACTAGAGAGAATCATTCTCAGGAACCTCTTTGTGACGTGTGCGTTCCACTCACAGAGTTTAACCTTTCTTTTCATAGAACAGTTTGGAAACACTCTGTTTGTAAAGTCTGCAAGTGGATACTTGGACCTCTTTGAGGATTTCGTTGGAAACGGGATTTCTTCATCTAATGCTAGACAGAAGAATTCTCAGTAACTTCTTTGGGTTGCGTGTGTTCAACTCACAGAGTTGAACCTTCCTTTAGACAGAGCAGATTGGAAACCCTCTTTTTGTGGAATTTGCAAGTGGACATTTCAAGCGCTTTGGCGCCCACGGTACAAAAGGAAATATCTTCGTATAAAAACTAGAGAGAATCATTGTCAGAAACCGCTTTGTGATGTGTGCGTACCACTCACAGAGTGTAACCTTTCTTTTCATTGAACAGTTTGCAAACACTCTGTTTGTAAAGTCTGCAAGTGGATATTTGGACCTCTTTGAGGATTTCGTTGGAAACGGGATTTCTTCATCTAATGCTAGACAGAAGAATTCTCAGTAACTTTTTTGAGTTGCGTGTGTTCAACTCACAGAGTTGAGCCTTCCTTTAGACAGAGCAGATTTGAAACCCTCTTTTTGTGGAATTTCCAAGTGGACATTTCTAGCGCTTTGGGGCCAACGGTGGAAAAGGAAATATCTTCGTATAAAAACTAGAGAGAATCATTCTCAGAAACCGCTTTGTGATGTGTGCATTCCACTCACAGAGTTTAAACTTTCTTTTCATAGAACAGTTTTGAAACACTCTGTTTGTAAAGTCTGCAAGTGGATATTTGGACCTCTTTGAGGATTTCGTTGGAAACGGGATTTCTTCATCTAATGCTAGAGAGAAGAATTCTCAGTAACTTCTTTGGGTTGCGTGTGTTCAACTCACAGAGTTGAACCTTCCTTTAGACAGAGCAGATTTGAAACCCTCTTTTTGTGGAATTTGCAAGTGGACATTTCAAGCACTTTGGCGCCCACGGTAGAAAAGGAAATATCTTCGTATAAAAACTAGAGAAAGTCATTCTCAGAAACCGCTTTGTGATGTGTGCGTTCCACTCACAGAGTGTAACCTTTCTTTTCATAGAACAGTTTGGAAACACTCTGTTTGTAAAGTCTGCAAGTGGATAATTGGACCTCTTTGAGGATTTCGTTGGAAACGGGATTTCTTCATCTAATGCTAGACAGAAGAATTCTCAGTAACTTCTCTGGGTTGTGTGTGTTCAACTCACAGAGTTGAACCTTACTTTAGACAGAGCAGATTGGAAACCCTCTTTTTGTGGAATTTGCAAGTGGACATTTGAAGCGCTTTGGCGCCGACTGTACAAAAGGAAATATCTTCGTATAAAAACTAGAGAGAATCATTCTCAGAAACCACTTTGTGATGTGTGCGTTCCACTCACAGAGTTTAACCTTTCTTTTCATAGAACAGTTTGGAAACACTCTGTTTGTAAAGTCTGTAAGTGGATATTTGGACCTCTTTGAGGATTTGGTTGGAAACGGGATTTCTTCATCTAATGCTAGACAGAAGAATTCTCAGTAACTTCTTTGGGTTGAGTGTGTTCAACTCACAGAGTTGAACCTTCCTTTAGACAGAGCAGATTTGAAACCCTCTTTTTGTGGAATTTGCAAGTGGACATTTCAAGCGCTTTGGCGCAAACGGTAGAAAAGGAAATATCTTCGTATAAAAACTAGAGTGAATCATTCTCAGAAACCGCTTTGTGATGTGTGCGTTCCACTCACAGAGTTTAACCTTTCTTTTCATAGAACAGTTTGGAAACAGTCTGTTTGTAAAGTCTACAAGTGGATATTTGGATCTCTTTGAGGATTTCGTTGGAAACGGGATTTCTTCATCTAATGCTAGACAGAAGAATTCTCAGTAACTTCTTTGGGTTGCGTGTGTTCAACTCACAGAGTTGAACCTTCCTTTTGACAGAGCAGATTGGAAACCCTCTTTTTGTGGAATTTGCAAGTGGACATTTCAAGCGCTTTGGGGCCAACGGTAGAAAAGGAAATATCTTCGTATAAAAACTGGAGAGAATCATTCTCAGAAACCGCTTTGTGATGTGTGCGTTCCACTCACAGAGTTTAACCTTTCTTTTCATAGAACAGTTTGGAAACACTCTGTTTGTAAAGTCTGTAAGTGGATATTTGGACCTCTTTGAGGATTTGGTTGGAAACGGGATTTCTTCATCTAATGCTAGACAGAAGAATTCTCAGTAACTTCTTTGGGTTGAGTGTGTTCAACTCACAGAGTTGAACCTTCCTTTAGACAGAGCAGATTTGAAACCCTCTTTTTGTGGAATTTGCAAGTGGACATTTCAAGCGCTTTGGCGCCCACGGTAGAAAAGGAAATATCTTCGTATAAAACTAGAGAGAATCATTCTCAGAAACCACTTTGTGATGTGTGCGTTCCACTCACAGAGTTTAACCTTTCTTTTCATAGAAGAGTTTGGAAACACTCTGTTTGTAAAGTCTGCAAGTGGATATTTGGACCTCTTTGAGCATTTCGTTGGAAACGGGATTTCTTCATCTAATGCTAGACAGAAGAATTCTCAGTAACTTCTTTGGGTTGCGTGTGTTCAACTCACAGAGTTGAGCCTTCCTTTAGACAGAGCAGATTTGAAACCCTCTTTTTGTGGAATTTGCAAGTGGACATTTCAAGCGCTTTGGGGCCAACGGTAGAAAAGGAAATATCTTCGTATAAAAACTAGAGAGAATCATTCCCAGAAACCACTTTGTGATGTGTGCATTCCACTCACAGAGTTTAACCTTTCTTTTCATAGAACAGTTTGGAAACACTCTGTTTGTAAAGTCTGCAAGTGGATATTTGGACCTCTTTGAGGATTTCGTTGGAAACGGGATTTCTTCATCTAATGCTAGACAGAAGAATTCTCAGTAACTTCTTGGGTTGCGTGTGTTCAACTCACAGAGTTGAACCTTCCTTTTGACAGAGCAGATTTGAAACCCTCTTTTTGTGGAATTTGCAAGTGGACATTTCAAGCGCTTTGTGGCCAACGGTAGAAAAGGAAATATCTTCGTATAAAAACTAGAGTGAATCATTCTCAGAAACCGCTTTGTGATGTGTGCGTTCCACTCACAGAGTTTAACCTTTCTTTTCATAGAACAGTTTGGAAACAGTCTGTTTGTAAAGTCTACAAGGGGATATTTGGATCTCTTTGAGGATTTCGTTGGAAACGGGATTTCTTCATCTAATGCTAGACAGAAGAATTCTCAGTAACTTCTTTGGGTTGCGTGTGTTCAACTCACAGAGTTGAACCTTCCTTTTGACAGAGCAGATTGGAAACCCTCTTTTTGTGGAATTTGCAAGTGGACATTTCAAGCGCTTTGGGGCCAACGGTAGAAAAGGAAATATCTTCGTATAAAAACTGGAGAGAATCATTCTCAGAAACCGCTTTGTGATGTGTGCGTTCCACTCACAGAGTTTAACCTTTCTTTTCATAGAACAGTTTGGAAACACTCTGTTTGTAAAGTCTGTAAGTGGATATTTGGACCTCTTTGAGGATTTCGTTGGAAACGGGATTTCTTCATCTAATGCTAGACAGAAAAATTCTCACTAACTTCTTTGGGTTGCGTGTGTTCAACTCACAGAGTTGAGCCTTCCTTTAGAAAGAGCAGATTTGAAACCCTCTTTTTGTGGAATTTGCAAGTGGACATTTCAAGCGCTTTTGGGCCAACGGTAGAAAAGGAAATATCTTCGTATAAAAACTAGAGAGAATCATTCTCAGAAACCGCTTTGTGATGTGTGCATTCCACTCACAGAGTTTAACCTTTCTTTTCATAGAACAGTTTGGAAACACTCTGTTTGTAAAGTCTGCAAGTGGATATTTAGACCTCTTTGAGGATTTGGTTGGAAACGGGATTTCTTCATCTAATGCTAGACAGAAGAATTCTCAGTAACTTCTTTGGGTTGAGTGTGTTCAACTCACAGAGTTGAACCTTCCTTTTGACAGAGCAGATTTGAAACCCTCTTTTTGTGGAATTTGCAAGTGGACATTTCAAGCGCTTTGGCGCCCACGGTAGAAAAGGAAATATCTTCGTATAAAACTAGAGAGAATCATTCTCAGAAACCACTTTGTGATGTGTGCGTTCCACTCACAGAGTTTAACCTTTCTTTTCATAGAACAGTTTGGAAACACTCTGTTTGTAAAGTCTGCAAGTGGATATTTGGACCTCTTTGAGCATTTCGTTGGAAACGGGATTTCTTCATCTAATGCTAGACAGAAGAATTCTCAGTAACTTCTTTGGGTTGCGTGTGTTCAACTCACAGAGTTGAGGCTTCCTTTAGACAGAGCAGATTTGAAACCCTCTTTTTGTGGAATTTGCAAGTGGACATTTCAAGCGCTTTGGGGCCAACGGTAGAAAAGGAAATATCTTCGTATAAAAACTAGAGAGAATCATTCCCCGAAACCACTTTGTGATGTGCGCATTCCACTCACAGAGTTTAACCTTTCTTTTCATAGAACAGTTTGGAAACACTCTGTTTGTAAAGTCTGCAAGTGGATATTTGGACCTCTTTGAGGATTTCGTTGGAAACGGGATTTCTTCATCTAATGCTAGACAGAAGAATTCTCAGTAACTTCTCTGGGTTGTGTGTGTTCAACTCACAGAGTTGAACCTTCCTTTAGACAGAGCAGATTGGAAACCCTCTTTTTGTGAAATTTGCAAGTGGACATTTGAAGCGCTTTGGCGCCCACGGTAGAAAGGAAATATCTTCTTATAAAAACTAGAGAGAATCATTCTCAGAAACCACTTTGTGATGTGTTCGTTCCACTCACAGAGTTTAACCTTTCTTTTCATAGAACAGTTTGGAAACACTCTGTTTGTAAAGTCTGCAAGTGGATATTTGGACCTCTTTGAGGATTTCGTTGGAAACGGGATTTCTTCATCTAATGCTAGACAGAAGAATTCTCAGTAACTTCTTGGGTTGCGTGTGTTCAACTCACAGAGGTGAACCTTCCTTTAGACAGAGCAGATTTGAAACCCTCTTTTTGTGGAATTTGCAAGTGGACATTTCAAGCGCTTTGGCGCCCACGGTACAAAAGGAAATATCTTGGTATAAAAACTAGAGAGAATCATTCTCAGAAACCACTTTGTGATGTGTGGGTTCCACTCACAGAGTTTAACCTTTCTTTTCATAGAACAGTTTGGAAACACTCTGTTTGTAAAGTCTGCAAGTGGATATTTGGACCTCTTTGAGGATTTCGTTGGAAACGGGATTTCTTCATCTAATGCTAGACAGAAGAATTCTCAGTAACTTCTTTGGGTTGCGTGTGTTCAACTCACAGAGTTGAACCTTCCTTTTGACAGAGCAGATTGGAAACCCTCTTTTTGTGGAATTTGCAAGTGGACATTTCAAGGGCTTTGGGTCCAACGGTAGAAAAGGAAATATCTTCGTATAAAAATTAGAGAGAATCATTCTCAGAAACCGCTTTGTGATATGAGCGTTCCACTCACAGAGTTTATCCTTTCTTTTCATACAACAGTTTGGAAACACTCTGTTTGTAAAGTCTGCAAGTGGATATTTGGACCTCTTTGAGGATTTCGTTGGAAACGGGATTTCTTCATCTAATGCAAGACAGAAGAATTCTCAGTAACTTCTTTGGGTTGCGTGTGTTCAACTCACAGAGTTGAGACTTCCTTTAGACCGAGCAGTTTTGAAACCCTCTTTTTGTGGAATTTGCAAGTGGACATTTCAAGCGCTTTGGGGCCAACAGTAGAAAAGGAAATATCTTCGTATAAAAACTAGAGAGAATCATTCTCAGAAACCACTTTGTGATGTGTGCGTTCCACTCACAGAGTTTAACCTTTCTTTTCATAGAACAGTTTGGAAACAGTCTGTTTGTAAGGTCTGCAAGTGGATATTTGGACCTCTTTGAGGATTTTGTTGGAAACGGGATTTCTTCATCTAATGCTAGACAGAAGAATGCTCAGTAACTTCTTTGGGTTGCGTGTGTTCAACTCACAGAGTTGAGCCTTCCTTTAGACAGAGCAGATTTGAAACCCTCTTTTTGTGGAATTTGCAAGTGGACATTTCAAGCACTTTGGGGCCAACGGTAGAAAAGGAAATATCTTCGTAGAAAAACTAGAGAGAATCATTCTCAGAAACCGCTTTGTGATGTGTGCGTTCCACTCACAGAGTGTAACCTTTCTTTTCATAGAACTGTTTGGAAACACTCTGTTTGTAAAGTCTGCAAGTGGATATTTGGACCTCTTTGAGGATTTCGTTGGAAACGGGATTTCTTCATCTAATGCTAGACAGAAGAATTCTCAGTAACTTCTTTGGGTTGCGTGTGTTCAACACACAGAGTTGAACCTTCCTTTTGACAGAGCATATTGGAAACCCTCTTTTTGTGGAATTTGCAAGTGGACATTTCAAGGGCTTTGGCGCCCTCGGTAGAAAAGGAAATATCTTCGTATAAAAACTAGAGAGAATCATTCTCAGAAACCACTTTGTGATGTGTACGTTCCACTCACAGAGTTTAACCTCTCTTTTCATAGAACAGTTTGGAAACACTCTGTTTGTAAAGTCTGCAAGTGGATATTTGGACCTCTTTGAGGATTTCGTTGGAAACGGGATTTCTTCATCTAATGCTAGACAGAAGAATGCTCAGTAACTTCTTTGGGTTGCGTGTGTTCAACTCACAGAGTTGAACCTTCCTTTTGACAGAGCAGATTTGAAACCCTCTTTTTGTGGAATTTCCAAGTGGACATTGCAAGCGCTTTGGGGCCAACGGTAGAAAAGGAAATATCTTCGTATAAAAACTAGAGAGAATCATTCTCAGAAACCGCTTTGTGATGTGTGCGTTCCATTCACAGAGTGTAACCTTTCTTTTCATAGAACAGTTTGGAAACACTCTGTTTGTAAAGTCTGCAAGTGGATATTTGGACCTCTTTGAGGATTTCGTTGGAAACGGGATTTCTTCATCTAATGCTAGACAGAAGAATTCTCAGTAACTTCTTTGGGTTGCGTGTGTTCAACTCACAGAGTTGAACATTCCTTTAGACAGAGCAGATTGGAAACCCTCTTTTTGTGGAATTTGCAAGTGGACATTTCAATCGCTTTGGCGCCCACGGTAGAAAAGGAAATATCTTCGTATAAAAACTAGAGAGAATCATTCTCAGAAAACACTTTGTGATGTGTGCGTTCCACTCACAGAGTGTAACCTTTCTTTTCATAGAACAGTTTGGAAACACTCTGTTTGTAAAGTCTGCAAGTGGATATTTGGACCTCTTTGAGGATTTCGTTGGAAACGGGATTTCTTCATCTAATGCTAGACAGAAGAATTCTCAGTAACTTCTTTGGGTTGCGTGTGTTCAACTCACAAAGTTGAACCTTCCTTTAGACTGAGCAGGTTTGAAACACTCTTTTCGTGGAATTTCCAAGTGGAAATTGCAAGCGCTTTGGGGCCAACGGTAGAAAAGGAAATATCTTCGTATACAAACTAGAGAGAATCATTCCCAGAAACCGCTTTGTGATGTGTGCGTTCCTCTCACAGAGTTTAACCTTTCTTTTCATAGAACAGTTTGGAAACACTCTGTTTGTAATGTCTGCAAGTGGATATTTGGACCTCTTTGAGGATTTCGTTGGAAACGGGATTTCTTCATCTAATGCTAGACAGAAGAATTCTCAGTAACTTCTTTCGGTTGCGTGTGTTCAACTCACAGAGTTGAACCTTCCTTTTGACAGAGCAGATTGGAAACCCTCTTTTTGTGGAATTTGCAAGTGGACATTTCAAGCGCTTTGGGGCCAACAGTAGAAAAGGAAATATCTTCGTATAAAAACTAGAGAGAATCATTCTCAGAAACCACTTTGTGATGTGTGCGTTCCACTCACAGAGTTTAACCTTTCTTTTCATAGAACAGTTTGGAAACACTCTGTTTGTAAAGTCTGCAAGTGGATATTTGGACCTCTTTGAGGATTTCGTTGGAAACGGGATTTCTTCATCTAATGCTAGACAGAAGAATTCTTAGTAAATTCTTTGGGTTGCGTGTGTTCAACTCACAGAGTTGAGCCTTCCTTTAGACAGAGCAGATTTGAAACCCTCTTTTTGTGGAATTTGCAAGTGGACATTTCAAGCGCTTTGGGGCCAACGGTAGAAAAGGAAATATCTTCGTATAAAAACTAGAGAGAATCATTCTCAGAAACCGCTTTGTGATGTGTGCGTTCCACTCACAGAGTGTAACCTTTCTTTTCATAGAACAGTTTGGAAACACTCTGTTTGTAAAGTCTGCAAGTGGATATTTGGACCTCTTTGAGGATTTCGTTGGAAATGGGATTTCTTCATCTAATGCTAGACAGAAGAATTCTCAGTAACTTCTTTGGGTTGCGTGTGTTCAACTCACAGAGTTGAACCTTCCTTTAGAAAGAGGAGATTTGAAACCCTCTTTTTGTGGGATTTGCAAGTGGACATTTCAAGCGCTATGGTGCCCACGGTAGAAAAGGAAATATCTTCGTATAAAAACTAGAGAGAATCATTCTCAGAAACCACTTTGTGATGTGTGCGTTCCACTCACAGAGTTTAACCATTCTTTTCATAGAACGGTTTGGAAACACTCTCTTTGTAAAGTCTGCAAGTGGATATTTGGACCTCTTTGAGGATTTCGTTGGAAACGGGATTTCTTCATCTAATGCTAGACAGAAGAATTCTCAGTAACTTCTTTGGGTTGCATGTGTTCAACTCACAGAGTTGAACCTTCCTTTTGACAGAGCAGATTTGAAACCCTCTTTTTGTGGAATTTCCAAGTGGACATTGCAAGCGCTTTGGGGCCAACGGTAGAAAAGGAAATATCTTGGTATAAAAACTAGAGAGAATCATTCTCAGAAACCGCTTTGTGATGTGTGCGTTCCATTCACAGAGTGTAACCTTTCTTTTCATGGAACAGTTTGGAAACACTCTGTTTGTAAAGTCTGCAAGTGGATATTTGGACCTCTTTGAGGATTTCTTTGGAAACGGGATTTCTTCATCTAATGCTAGACAGAAGAATTCTCAGTAACTTCTTTGGGTTGCCTGTGTTCAACTCACAGAGTTGAACCTTCCTTTAGACAGAGCAGATTGGAAACCCTCTTTTTGTGGAATTTGCTAGTGGACATTTCAATCGCTTTGGCGCCCACGGTAGAAAAGGAAATATCTTCGTATAAAAACTAGAGAGAATCATTCTCAGAAAACACTTTGTGATGTGTGCGTTCCACTCACAGAGTTTAACCTTTCTTTTCATAGAACAGTTTGGAAACACTCTGTTTGTAAAGTCTGCAAGTGGATATTTGGACCTCTTTGAGGATTTCGTTGGAAACGGGATTTCTTCATCTAATGCTAGACAGAAGAATTCTCAGTAACTTCTTTGGGTTGCGTGTGTTCAACTCACAAAGTTGAACCTTCCTTTAGACAGAGCAGGTTTGAAACACTCTTTTCGTGGAATTTGCAAGTGGACATTCCAAGCGCTTTGGGGCCAACGGTAGAAAAGGAAATATCTTCGTATACAAACTAGAGAGAATCATTCCCAGAAACCGCTTTGTGATGTGTGCGTTCCTCTCACAGAGTTTAACCTTTCTTTTCATAGAACAGTTTGGAAACACTCTGTTTGTAATGTCTGCAAGTGGATATTTGGACCTCTTTGAGGATTTCGTTGGAAACGGGATTTCTTCATCTAATGCTAGACAGAAGAATTCTCAGTAACTTCTTTGGGTTGCGTGTGTTCAACTCACAGAGTTGAGCCTTCCTTTAGACAGAGCAGATTTGAAACCCTCTTTTTGTGGAATTTGCAAGTGGACATTTCAAGCGCTTTGGGGCCAACGGTAGAAAAGGAAATATCTTCGTATAAAAACTAGAGAGAATCATTCTCAGAAACCGCTTTGTGATGTGTGCGTTCCACTCACAGAGTGTAACCTTTCTTTTCATAGAACAGTTTGGAAACACTCTGTTTGTAAAGTCTGCAAGTGGATATTTGGACCTCTTTGAGGATTTCGTTGGAAACGGGATTTCTTCATCTAATGCTAGACAGAAGAATTCTCAGTAACTTCTTTGGGTTGCATGTGTTCAACTCACAGAGTTGAACCTTCCTTTTGACAGAGCAGATTTGAAACCCTCTTTTTGTGGAATTTCCAAGTGGACATTGCAAGCGCTTTGGGGCCAACGGTAGAAAAGGAAATATCTTGGTATAAAAACTAGAGAGAATCATTCTCAGAAACCGCTTTGTGATGTGTGCGTTCCATTCACAGAGTGTAACCTTTCTTTTCATGGAACAGTTTGGAAACACTCTGTTTGTAAAGTCTGCAAGTGGATATTTGGACCTCTTTGAGGATTTCTTTGGAAACGGGATTTCTTCATCTAATGCTAGACAGAAGAATTCTCAGTAACTTCTTTGGGTTGCCTGTGTTCAACTCACAGAGTTGAACCTTCCTTTAGACAGAGCAGATTGGAAACCCTCTTTTTGTGGAATTTGCTAGTGGACATTTCAATCGCTTTGGCGCCCACGGTAGAAAAGGAAATATCTTCGTATAAAAACTAGAGAGAATCATTCTCAGAAAACATTTTGTGATGTGTGCGTTCCACTCACAGAGTTTAACCTTTCTTTTCATAGAACAGTTTGGAAACACTCTGTTTGTAAAGTCTGCAAGTGGATATTTGGACCTCTTTGAGGATTTCGTTGGAAACGGGATTTCTTCATCTAATGCTAGACAGAAGAATTCTCAGTAACTTCTTTGGGTTGCGTGTGTTCAACTCACAAAGTTGAACCTTCCTTTAGACAGAGCAGGTTTGAAACACTCTTTTCGTGGAATTTGCAAGTGGACATTCCAAGCGCTTTGGGGCCAACGGTAGAAAAGGAAATATCTTCGTATACAAACTAGAGAGAATCATTCCCAGAAACCGCTTTGTGATGTGTGCGTTCCTCTCACAGAGTTTAACCTTTCTTTTCATAGAACAGTTTGGAAACACTCTGTTTGTAATGTCTGCAAGTGGATATTTGGACCTCTTTGAGGATTTCGTTGGAAACGGGATTTCTTCATCTAATGCTAGACAGAAGAATTCTCAGTAACTTCTTTGGGTTGCGTGTGTTCAACTCACAGAGTTGAGCCTTCCTTTAGACAGAGCAGATTTGAAACCCTCTTTTAGTGGAATTTGCAAGTGGACATTTCAAGCGCTTTGGGGCCAACGGTAGAAAAGGAAATATCTTCGTATAAAAACTAGAGAGAATCATTCTCAGAAACCGCTTTGTGATGTGTGCGTTCCACTCACAGAGTGTAACCTTTCTTTTCATAGAACAGTTTGGAAACACTCTGTTTGTAAAGTCTGCAAGTGGATATTTGGACCTCTTTGAGGATTTCGTTGGAAACGGGATTTCTTCATCTAATGCTAGACAGAAGAATTCTCAGTAACTTCTTTGGGTTGCGTGTGTTCAACTCACAGAGTTGAACCTTCCTTTAGAAAGAGGAGATTTGAAACCCTCTTTTTGTGGAATTTGCAAGTGGACATTTCAAGCGCTATGGTGCCCACGGTAGAAAAGGAAATATCTTCGTATAAAAACTAGAGAGAATCATTCTCAGAAACCACTTTGTGATGTGTGCGTTCCACTCACAGAGTTTAACCATTCTTTTCATAGAACAGTTTGGAAACACTCTGTTTGTAAAGTCTGCAAGTGGATATTTGGACCTCTTTGAGGATTTCGTTGGAAACGGGATTTCTTCATCTAATGCTAGACAGAAGAATTCTCAGTAACTTCTTTGGGTTGCGTGTGTTCAACTCACAGAGGTGAACCTTCCTTTAGACAGAGCAGATTTGAAACCCTCTTTTTGTGGAATTTGCAAGTGGACATTTCAAGCGCTTTGGCGCCCACGGTACAAAAGGAAATATCTTCGTATAAAAACTAGAGAGAATCATTCTCAGGAACCACTTTGTGATGTGTGCGTTCCACTCACAGAGTTTAACCTTTCTTTTCATAGAACAGTTTGGAAACACTCTGTTTGTAAAGTCTGCAAGTGGATATTTGGACCTCTTTGAGGATTTCGTTGGAAACGGGATTTCTTCATCTAATGCTAGACAGAAGAATTCTCAGTAACTTCTTTGGGTTGCGTGTGTTCAACTCACAGAGTTGAACCTTCCTTTTGACAGAGCAGATTGGAAACCCTCTTTTTGTGGAATTTGCAAGTGGACATTTCAAGGGCTTTGGGTCCAACGGTAGAAAAGGAAATATCTTCGTATAAAAACTAGAGAGAATCATTCTGAGAAACCGCTTTGTGATATGTGCGTTCCACTCACAGAGTTTATCCTTTCTTTTCATACAACAGTTTGGAAACACTCTGTTTGTAAAGTCTGCAAGTGGATATTTGGACCTCTTTGAGGATTTCGTTGGAAATGGGATTTCTTCATCTAATGCTAGACAGAAGAATTCTCAGTAACTTCTTTGGGTTGCGTGTGTTCAACTCACAGAGTTGAACCTTCCTTTAGAAAGAGGAGATTTGAAACCCTCTTTTTGTGGGATTTGCAAGTGGACATTTCAAGCGCTATGGTGCCCACGGTAGAAAAGGAAATATCTTCGTATAAAAACTAGAGAGAATCATTCTCAGAAACCACTTTGTGATGTGTGCGTTCCACTCACAGAGTTTAACCATTCTTTTCATAGAACGGTTTGGAAACACTCTCTTTGTAAAGTCTGCAAGTGGATATTTGGACCTCTTTGAGGATTTCTTTGGAAACGGGATTTCTTCATCTAATGCTAGACAGAAGAATTCTCAGCGTGTGTTCAACTCACAGAGTTGAACCTTCCTTTTGACAGAGCAGATTTGAAACCCTCTTTTTGTGGAATTTCCAAGTGGACATTGCAAGCGCTTTGGGGCCAACGGTAGAAAAGGAAATATCTTGGTATAAAAACTAGAGAGAATCATTCTCAGAAACCGCTTTGTGATGTGTGCGTTCCATTCACAGAGTGTAACCTTTCTTTTCATGGAACAGTTTGGAAACACTCTGTTTGTAAAGTCTGCAAGTGGATATTTGGACCTCTTTGAGGATTTCGTTGGAAACGGGATTTCTTCATCTAATGCTAGACAGAAGAATTCTCAGTAACTTCTTTGGGTTGCCTGTGTTCAACTCACAGAGTTGAACCTTCCTTTAGACAGAGCAGATTGGAAACCCTCTTTTTGTGGAATTTGCTAGTGGACATTTCAATCGCTTTGGCGCCCACGGTAGAAAAGGAAATATCTTCGTATAAAAACTAGAGGGAATCATTCTCAGAAAACACTTTGTGATGTGTGCGTTCCACTCACAGAGTTTAACCTTTCTTTTCATAGAACAGTTTGGAAACACTCTGTTTGTAAAGTCTGCAAGTGGATATTTGGACCTCTTTGAGGATTTCGTTGGAAACGGGATTTCTTCATCTAATGCTAGACAGAAGAATTCTCAGTAACTTCTTTGGGTTGCGTGTGTTCAACTCACAAAGTTGAACCTTCCTTTAGACAGAGCAGGTTTGAAACACTCTTTTCGTGGAATTTGCAAGTGGACATTCCAAGCGCTTTGGGGCCAACGGTAGAAAAGGAAATATCTTCGTATACAAACTAGAGAGAATCATTCCCAGAAACCGCTTTGTGATGTGTGCATTCCTCTCACAGAGTTTAACCTTTCTTTTCATAGAACAGTTTGGAAACACTCTGTTTGTAATGTCTGCAAGTGGATATTTGGACCTCTTTGAGGATTTCGTTGGAAACGGGATTTCTTCATCTAATGCTAGACAGAAGAATTCTCAGTAACTTCTTTGGGTTGCGTGTGTTCAACTCACAGAGTTGAGCCTTCCTTTAGACAGAGCAGATTTGAAACCCTCTTTTTGTGGAATTTGCAAGTGGACATTTCAAGCGCTTTGGGGCCAACGGTAGAAAAGGAAATATCTTCGTATAAAAACTAGAGAGAATCATTCTCAGAAACCGCTTTGTGATGTGTGCGTTCCACTCACAGAGTGTAACCTTTCTTTTCATAGAACAGTTTGGAAACACTCTGTTTGTAAAGTCTGCAAGTGGATATTTGGACCTCTTTGAGGATTTCGTTGGAAACGGGATTTCTTCATCTAATGCTAGACAGAAGAATTCTCAGTAACTTCTTTGGGTTGCGTGTGTTCAACTCACAGAGTTGAACCTTCCTTTAGAAAGAGGAGATTTGAAACCCTATTTTTGTGGAATTTGCAAGTGGACATTTCAAGCGCTATGGTGCCCACGGTAGAAAAGGAAATATCTTCGTATAAAAACTAGAGAGAATCATTCTCAGAAACCACTTTGTGATGTGTGCGTTCCACTCACAGAGTTTAACCATTCTTTTCATAGAACAGTTTGGAAACACTCTGTTTGTAAAGTCTGCAAGTGGATATTTGGACCTCTTTGAGGATTTCGTTGGAAACGGGATTTCTTCATCTAATGCTAGACAGA
The DNA here is from genome assembly GCF_029281585.2 of Gorilla gorilla gorilla. Lineage (NCBI taxonomy): Eukaryota > Metazoa > Chordata > Mammalia > Primates > Hominidae > Gorilla > Gorilla gorilla. Next base: position 76,870,249 of record NC_073231.2, on the reverse strand, counting down.
AGAATTCTCAGTAACTTCTTTGGGTTGCGTGTGTTCAACTCACAGAGGTGAACCTTCCTTTAGACAGAGCAGATTTGAAACCCTCTTTTTGTGGAATTTGCAAGTGGACATTTCAAGCGCTTTGGCGCCCACGGTACAAAAGGAAATATCTTCGTATAAAAACTAGAGAGAATCATTCTCAGGAACCACTTTGTGATGTGTGCGTTCCACTCACAGAGTTTAACCTTTCTTTTCATAGAACAGTTTGGAAACACTCTGTTTGTAAAGTCTGCAAGTGGATATTTGGACCTCTTTGAGGATTTCGTTGGAAACGGGATTTCTTCATCTAATGCTAGACAGAAGAATTCTCAGTAACTTCTTTGGGTTGCGTGTGTTCAACTCACAGAGTTGAACCTTCCTTTTGACAGAGCACATTGGAAACCCTCTTTTTGTGGAATTTGCAAGTGGACATATCAAGGGCTTTGGGTCCAACGGTAGAAAAGGAAATATCTTCGTATAAAAACTAGAGAGAATCATTCTCAGAAACCGCTTTGTGATATGTGCGTTCCACTCACAGAGTTTATCCTTTCTTTTCATACAACAGTTTGGAAACACTCTGTTTGTAAAGTCTGCAAGTGGATATTTGGACCTCTTTGAGGATTTCGTTGGAAACGGGATTTCTTCATCTAATGCTAGACAGAAGAATTCTCAGTAACTTCTTTGGGTTGCGTGTGTTCAACTCACAGTGTTGAGCATTCCTTTAGACAGAGCAGTTTTGAAACCCTCTTTTTGTGGAATTTGCAAGTGGACATTTCAAGCGCTTTGGGGCCAACAGTAGAAAAGGAAATATCTTCGTATAAAAACTAGAGAGAATCATTCTCAGAAACCACTTTGTGATGTGTGCGTTCCACTCACAGAGTTTAACCTTTCTTTTCATAGAACAGTTTGGAAACAGTCTGTTTGTAAGGTCTGCAAGTGGATATTTGGACCTCTTTGAGGATTTTGTTGGAAACGGGATTTCTTCATCTAATGCTAGACAGAAGAATTCTCAGTAACTTCTTTGGGTTGCGTGTGTTCAACTCACAGAGTTGAGCCTTCCTTTAGACAGAGCAGATTTGAAACCCTCTTTTTGTGGAATTTGCAAGTGGACATTTCAAGCACTTTGGGGCCAACGTTAGAAAAGGAAATATCTTCGTAGAAAAACTAGAGAGAATCATTCTCAGAAACCGCTTTGTGATGTGTGCGTTCCACTCACAGAGTGTAACCTTTCTTTTCATAGAACAGTTTGGAAACACTCTGTTTGTAAAGTCTGCAAGTGGATATTTGGACCTCTTTGAGGATTTCGTTGGAAACGGGATTTCTTCATCTAATGCTAGACAGAAGAATTCTCAGTAACTTCTTTGGGTTGCGTGTGTTCAACTCACAGAGTTGAACCTTCCTTTTGACAGAGCAGATTGGAAACCCTCTTTTTGTGGAATTTGCAAGTGGACATTTCAAGGGCTTTGGGTCCAACGGTAGAAAAGGAAATATCTTCGTATAAAAACTAGAGAGAATCATTCTCAGAAACCGCTTTGTGATGTGTGCGTTCCACTCACAGAGTGTAACCTTTCTTTTCATAGAACAGTTTGGAAACACTCTGTTTGTAAAGTCTGCAAGTGGATATTTGGACCTCTTTGAGGATTTCGTTGGAAACGGGATTTCTTCATCTAATGCTAGACAGAAGAATTCTCAGTAACTTCTTTGGGTTGCGTGTGTTCAACTCACAGAGTTGAACCTTCCTTTAGAAAGAGGAGATTTGAAACCCTCTTTTTGTGGAATTTGCAAGTGGACATTTCAAGCGCTATGGTGCCCACGGTAGAAAAGGAAATATCTTCGTATAAAAACTAGAGAGAATCATTCTCAGAAACCACTTTGTGATGTGTGCGTTCCACTCACAGAGTTTAACCATTCTTTTCATAGAACAGTTTGGAAACACTCTGTTTGTAAAGTCTGCAAGTGGATATTTGGACCTCTTTGAGGATTTCGTTGGAAACGGGATTTCTTCATCTAATGCTAGACAGAAGAATTCTCAGTAACTTCTTTGGGTTGCGTGTGTTCAACTCACAGAGTTGAGCCTTCCTTTAGACAGAGCAGATTTGAAACCCTCTTTTTGTGGAATTTGCAAGTGGACATTTCAAGCGCTTTGGGGCCAACGGTAGAAAAGGAAATATCTTCGTATAAAAACTAGAGAGAATCATTCCCAGAAACCACTTTGTGATGTGTGCATTCCACTCACAGAGTTTAACCTTTCTTTTCATAGAACAGTTTGGAAACACTCTGTTTGTAAAGTCTGCAAGTGGATATTTGGACCTCTTTGAGGATTTCGTTGGAAACGGGATTTCTTCATCTAATGCTAGACAGAAGAATTCTCAGTAACTTCTTGGGTTGCGTGTGTTCAACTCACAGAGTTGAACCTTCCTTTTGACAGAGCAGATTTGAAACCCTCTTTTTGTGGAATTTGCAAGTGGACATTTCAAGCGCTTTGTGGCCAACGGTAGAAAAGGAAATATCTTCGTATAAAAACTAGAGTGAATCATTCTCAGAAACCGCTTTGTGATGTGTGCGTTCCACTCACAGAGTTTAACCTTTCTTTTCATAGAACAGTTTGGAAACAGTCTGTTTGTAAAGTCTACAAGTGGATATTTGGATCTCTTTGAGGATTTCGTTGGAAACGGGATTTCTTCATCTAATGCTAGACAGAAGAATTCTCAGTAACTTCTTTGGGTTGCGTGTGTTCAACTCACAGAGTTGAACCTTCCTTTTGACAGAGCAGATTGGAAACCCTCTTTTTGTGGAATTTGCAAGTGGACATTTCAAGCGCTTTGGGGCCAACGGTAGAAAAGGAAATATCTTCGTATAAAAACTGGAGAGAATCATTCTCAGAAACCGCTTTGTGATGTGTGCGTTCCACTCACAGAGTTTAACCTTTCTTTTCATAGAACAGTTTGGAAACACTCTGTTTGTAAAGTCTGTAAGTGGATATTTGGACCTCTTTGAGGATTTCGTTGGAAACGGGATTTCTTCATCTAATGCTAGACAGAAAAATTCTCAGTAACTTCTTTGGGTTGCGTGTGTTCAACTCACAGAGTTGAGCCTTCCTTTAGAAAGAGCAGATTTGAAACCCTCTTTTTGTGGAATTTGCAAGTGGACATTTCAAGCGCTTTTGGGCCAACGGTAGAAAAGGAAATATCTTCGTATAAAAACTAGAGAGAATCATTCTCAGAAACCGCTTTGTGATGTGTGCATTCCACTCACAGAGTTTAACCTTTCTTTTCATAGAACAGTTTGGAAACACTCTGTTTGTAAAGTCTGCAAGTGGATATTTAGACCTCTTTGAGGATTTGGTTGGAAACGGGATTTCTTCATCTAATGCTAGACAGAAGAATTCTCAGTAACTTCTTTGGGTTGAGTGTGTTCAACTCACAGAGTTGAACCTTCCTTTTGACAGAGCAGATTTGAAACCCTCTTTTTGTGGAATTTGCAAGTGGACATTTCAAGCGCTTTGGCGCCCACGGTACAAAAGGAAATATCTTCGTATAAAACTAGAGAGAATCATTCTCAGAAACCACTTTGTGATGTGTGCGTTCCACTCACAGAGTTTAACCTTTCTTTTCATAGAACAGTTTGGAAACACTCTGTTTGTAAAGTCTGCAAGTGGATATTTGGACCTCTTTGAGCATTTCGTTGGAAACGGGATTTCTTCATCTAATGCTAGACAGAAGAATTCTCAGTAACTTCTTTGGGTTGCGTGTGTTCAACTCACAGAGTTGAGGCTTCCTTTAGACAGAGCAGATTTGAAACCCTCTTTTTGTGGAATTTGCAAGTGGACATTTCAAGCGCTTTGGGGCCAACGGTAGAAAAGGAAATATCTTCGTATAAAAACTAGAGAGAATCATTCCCCGAAACCACTTTGTGATGTGCGCATTCCACTCACAGAGTTTAACCTTTCTTTTCATAGAACAGTTTGGAAACACTCTGTTTGTAAAGTCTGCAAGTGGATATTTGGACCTCTTTGAGGATTTCGTTGGAAACGGGATTTCTTCATCTAATGCTAGACAGAAGAATTCTCAGTAACTTCTCTGGGTTGTGTGTGTTCAACTCACAGAGTTGAACCTTCCTTTAGAGAGAGCAGATTGGAAACCCTCTTTTTGTGAAATTTGCAAGTGGACATTTGAAGCGCTTTGGCGCCCACGGTAGAAAGGAAATATCTTCTTATAAAAACTAGAGAGAATCATTCTCAGAAACCACTTTGTGATGTGTTCGTTCCACTCACAGAGTTTAACCTTTCTTTTCATAGAACAGTTTGGAAACACTCTGTTTGTAAAGTCTGCAAGTGGATATTTGGACCTCTTTGAGGATTTCGTTGGAAACGGGATTTCTTCATCTAATGCTAGACAGAAGAATTCTCAGTAACTTCTTGGGTTGCGTGTGTTCAACTCACAGAGGTGAACCTTCCTTTAGACAGAGCAGATTTGAAACCCTCTTTTTGTGGAATTTGCAAGTGGACATTTCAAGCGCTTTGGCGCCCACGGTACAAAAGGAAATATCTTGGTATAAAAACTAGAGAGAATCATTCTCAGAAACCACTTTGTGATGTGTGCGTTCCACTCACAGAGTTTAACCTTTCTTTTCATAGAACAGTTTGGAAACACTCTGTTTGTAAAGTCTGCAAGTGGATATTTGGACCTCTTTGAGGATTTCGTTGGAAACGGGATTTCTTCATCTAATGCTAGACAGAAGAATTCTCAGTAACTTCTTTGGGTTGCGTGTGTTCAACTCACAGAGTTGAACCTTCCTTTTGACAGAGCAGATTGGAAACCCTCTTTTTGTGGAATTTGCAAGTGGACATTTCAAGGGCTTTGGGTCCAACGGTAGAAAAGGAAATATCTTCGTATAAAAATTAGAGAGAATCATTCTCAGAAACCGCTTTGTGATATGAGCGTTCCACTCACAGAGTTTATCCTTTCTTTTCATACAACAGTTTGGAAACACTCTGTTTGTAAAGTCTGCAAGTGGATATTTGGACCTCTTTGAGGATTTCGTTGGAAACGGGATTTCTTCATCTAATGCAAGACAGAAGAATTCTCAGTAACTTCTTTGGGTTGCGTGTGTTCAACTCACAGAGTTGAGACTTCCTTTAGACCGAGCAGTTTTGAAACCCTCTTTTTGTGGAATTTGCAAGTGGACATTTCAAGCGCTTTGGGGCCAACAGTAGAAAAGGAAATATCTTCGTATAAAAACTAGAGAGAATCATTCTCAGAAACCACTTTGTGATGTGTGCGTTCCACTCACAGAGTTTAACCTTTCTTTTCATAGAACAGTTTGGAAACACTCTGTTTGTAAAGTCTGCAAGTGGATATTTGGACCTCTTTGAGGATTTCGTTGGAAACGGGATTTCTTCATCTAATGCTAGACAGAAGAATTCTCAGTAACTTCTTTGGGTTGCGTGTGTTCAACTCACAAAGTTGAACCTTCCTTTAGACAGAGCAGGTTTGAAACACTCTTTTCGTGGAATTTCCAAGTGGAAATTGCAAGCGCTTTGGGGCCAACGGTAGAAAAGGAAATATCTTCGTATACAAACTAGAGAGAATCATTCCCAGAAACCGCTTTGTGATGTGTGCGTTCCTCTCACAGAGTTTAACCTTTCTTTTCATAGAACAGTTTGGAAACACTCTGTTTGTAATGTCTGCAAGTGGATATTTGGACCTCTTTGAGGATTTCGTTGGAAACGGGATTTCTTCATCTAATGCTAGACAGAAGAATTCTCAGTAACTTCTTTGGGTTGCGTGTGTTCAACTCACAGAGTTGAACCTTCCTTTTGACAGAGCAGATTGGAAACCCTCTTTTTGTGGAATTTGCAAGTGGACATTTCAAGCGCTTTGGGGCCAACAGTAGAAAAGGAAATATCTTCGTATAAAAACTAGAGAGAATCATTCTCAGAAACCACTTTGTGATGTGTGCGTTCCACTCACAGAGTTTAACCTTTCTTTTCATAGAACAGTTTGGAAACACTCTGTTTGTAAAGTCTGCAAGTGGATACTTGGACCTCTTTGAGGATTTCGTTGGAAACGGGATTTCTTCATCTAATGCTAGACAGAAGAATTCTCAGTAACTTCTTTGGGTTGCGTGTGTTCAACTCACAAAGTTGAACCTTCCTTTAGACAGAGCAGGTTTGAAACACTCTTTTCGTGGAATTTGCAAGTGGACATTCCAAGCGCTTTGGGGCCAACGGTAGAAAAGGAAATATCTTCGTATACAAACTAGAGAGAATCATTCCCAGAAACCGCTTTGTGATGTGTGCGTTCCTCTCACAGAGTTTAACCTTTCTTTTCATAGAACAGTTTGGAAACACTCTGTTTGTAATGTCTGCAAGTGGATATTTGGACCTCTTTGAGGATTTCGTTGGAAACGGGATTTCTTCATCTAATGCTAGACAGAAGAATTCTCAGTAACTTCTTTGGGTTGCGTGTGTTCAACTCACAGAGTTGAGCCTTCCTTTAGACAGAGCAGATTTGAAACCCTCTTTTTGTGGAATTTGCAAGTGGACATTTCAAGCGCTTTGGGGCCAACGGTAGAAAAGGAAATATCTTCGTATAAAAACTAGAGAGAATCATTCTCAGAAACCGCTTTGTGATGTGTGCGTTCCACTCACAGAGTGTAACCTTTCTTTTCATAGAACAGTTTGGAAACACTCTGTTTGTAAAGTCTGCAAGTGGATATTTGGACCTCTTTGAGGATTTCGTTGGAAACGGGATTTCTTCATCTAATGCTAGACAGAAGAATTCTCAGTAACTTCTTTGGGTTGCATGTGTTCAACTCACAGAGTTGAACCTTCCTTTTGACAGAGCAGATTTGAAACCCTCTTTTTGTGGAATTTCCAAGTGGACATTGCAAGCGCTTTGGGGCCAACGGTAGAAAAGGAAATATCTTGGTATAAAAACTAGAGAGAATCATTCTCAGAAACCGCTTTGTGATGTGTGCGTTCCATTCACAGAGTGTAACCTTTCTTTTCATGGAACAGTTTGGAAACACTCTGTTTGTAAAGTCTGCAAGTGGATATTTGGACCTCTTTGAGGATTTCGTTGGAAACGGGATTTCTTCATCTAATGCTAGACAGAAGAATTCTCAGTAACTTCTTTGGGTTGCCTGTGTTCAACTCACAGAGTTGAACCTTCCTTTAGACAGAGCAGATTGGAAACCCTCTTTTTGTGGAATTTCCAAGTGGACATTTCAATCGCTTTGGCGCCCACGGTAGAAAAGGAAATATCTTCGTATAAAAACTAGAGAGAATCATTCTCAGAAAACACTTTGTGATGTGTGCGTTCCACTCACAGAGTTTAACCTTTCTTTTCATAGAACAGTTTGGAAACACTCTGTTTGTAAAGTCTGCAAGTGGATATTTGGACCTCTTTGAGGATTTCGTTGGAAACGGGATTTCTTCATCTAATGCTAGACAGAAGAATTCTCAGTAACTTCTTTGGGTTGCGTGTGTTCAACTCACAAAGTTGAACCTTCCTTTAGACAGAGCAGGTTTGAAACACTCTTTTCGTGGAATTTGCAAGTGGACATTCCAAGCGCTTTGGGGCCAACGGTAGAAAAGGAAATATCTTCGTATACAAACTAGAGAGAATCATTCCCAGAAACCGCTTTGTGATGTGTGCGTTCCTCTCACAGAGTTTAACCTTTCTTTTCATAGAACAGTTTGGAAACACTCTGTTTGTAATGTCTGCAAGTGGATATTTGGACCTCTTTGAGGATTTCGTTGGAAACGGGATTTCTTCATCTAATGCTAGACAGAAGAATTCTCAGTAACTTCTTTGGGTTGCGTGTGTTCAACTCACAGAGTTGAGCCTTCCTTTAGACAGAGCAGATTTGAAACCCTCTTTTTGTGGAATTTGCAAGTGGACATTTCAAGCGCTTTGGGGCCAACGGTAGAAAAGGAAATATCTTCGTATAAAAACTAGAGAGAATCATTCTCAGAAACCGCTTTGTGATGTGTGCGTTCCACTCACAGAGTGTAACCTTTCTTTTCATAGAACAGTTTGGAAACACTCTGTTTGTAAAGTCTGCAAGTGGATATTTGGACCTCTTTGAGGATTTCGTTGGAAACGGGATTTCTTCATCTAATGCTAGACAGAAGAATTCTCAGTAACTTCTTTGGGTTGCGTGTGTTCAACTCACAGAGTTGAACCTTCCTTTAGAAAGAGGAGATTTGAAACCCTCTTTTTGTGGAATTTGCAAGTGGACATTTCAAGCGCTATGGTGCCCACGGTAGAAAAGGAAATATCTTCGTATAAAAACTAGAGAGAATCATTCTCAGAAACCACTTTGTGATGTGTGCGTTCCACTCACAGAGTTTAACCATTCTTTTCATAGAACAGTTTGGAAACACTCTGTTTGTAAAGTCTGCAAGTGGATATTTGGACCTCTTTGAGGATTTCGTTGGAAACGGGATTTCTTCATCTAATGCTAGACAGAAGAATTCTCAGTAACTTCTTTGGGTTGCGTGTCTTCAACTCACAGAGGTGAACCTTCCTTTAGACAGAGCAGATTTGAAACCCTCTTTTTGTGGAATTTGCAAGTGGACATTTCAAGCGCTTTGGCGCCCACGGTACAAAAGGAAATATCTTCGTATAAAAACTAGAGAGAATCATTCTCAGGAACCACTTTGTGATGTGTGCGTTCCACTCACAGAGTTTAACCTTTCTTTTCATAGAACAGTTTGGAAACACTCTGTTTGTAAAGTCTGCAAGTGGATATTTGGACCTCTTTGAGGATTTCGTTGGAAACGGGATTTCTTCATCTAATGCTAGACAGAAGAATTCTCAGTAACTTCTTTGGGTTGCGTGTGTTCAACTCACAGAGTTGAACCTTCCTTTTGACAGAGCAGATTGGAAACCCTCTTTTTGTGGAATTTGCAAGTGGACATTTCAAGGGCTTTGGGTCCAACGGTAGAAAAGGAAATATCTTCGTATAAAAACTAGAGAGAATCATTCTGAGAAACCGCTTTGTGATATGTGCGTTCCACTCACAGAGTTTATCCTTTCTTTTCATACAACAGTTTGAAAACACTCTGTTTGTAAAGTCTGCAAGTGGATATTTGGACCTCTTTGAGGATTTCGTTGGAAATGGGATTTCTTCATCTAATGCTAGACAGAAGAATTCTCAGTAACTTCTTTGGGTTGCGTGTGTTCAACTCACAGAGTTGAACCTTCCTTTAGAAAGAGGAGATTTGAAACCCTCTTTTTGTGGGATTTGCAAGTGGACATTTCAAGCGCTATGGTGCCCACGGTAGAAAAGGAAATATCTTCGTATAAAAACTAGAGAGAATCATTCTCAGAAACCACTTTGTGATGTGTGCGTTCCACTCACAGAGTTTAACCATTCTTTTCATAGAACGGTTTGGAAACACTCTCTTTGTAAAGTCTGCAAGTGGATATTTGGACCTCTTTGAGGATTTCTTTGGAAACGGGATTTCTTCATCTAATGCTAGACAGAAGAATTCTCAGCGTGTGTTCAACTCACAGAGTTGAACCTTCCTTTTGACAGAGCAGATTTGAAACCCTCTTTTTGTGGAATTTCCAAGTGGACATTGCAAGCGCTTTGGGGCCAACGGTAGAAAAGGAAATATCTTGGTATAAAAACTAGAGAGAATCATTCTCAGAAACCGCTTTGTGATGTGTGCGTTCCATTCACAGAGTGTAACCTTTCTTTTCATGGAACAGTTTGGAAACACTCTGTTTGTAAAGTCTGCAAGTGGATATTTGGACCTCTTTGAGGATTTCGTTGGAAACGGGATTTCTTCATCTAATGCTAGACAGAAGAATTCTCAGTAACTTCTTTGGGTTGCCTGTGTTCAACTCACAGAGTTGAACCTTCCTTTAGACAGAGCAGATTGGAAACCCTCTTTTTGTGGAATTTGCTAGTGGACATTTCAATCGCTTTGGCGCCCACGGTAGAAAAGGAAATATCTTCGTATAAAAACTAGAGAGAATCATTCTCAGAAAACACTTTGTGATGTGTGCGTTCCACTCACAGAGTTTAACCTTTCTTTTCATAGAACAGTTTGGAAACACTCTGTTTGTAAAGTCTGCAAGTGGATATTTGGACCTCTTTGAGGATTTCGTTGGAAACGGGATTTCTTCATCTAATGCTAGACAGAAGAATTCTCAGTAACTTCTTTGGGTTGCGTGTGTTCAACTCACAAAGTTGAACCTTCCTTTAGACAGAGCAGGTTTGAAACACTCTTTTCGTGGAATTTGCAAGTGGACATTCCAAGCGCTTTGGGGCCAACGGTAGAAAAGGAAATATCTTCGTATACAAACTAGAGAGAATCATTCCCAGAAACCGCTTTGTGATGTGTGCGTTCCTCTCACAGAGTTTAACCTTTCTTTTCATAGAACAGTTTGGAAACACTCTGTTTGTAATGTCTGCAAGTGGATATTTGGACCTCTTTGAGGATTTCGTTGGAAACGGGATTTCTTCATCTAATGCTAGACAGAAGAATTCTCAGTAACTTCTTTGGGTTGCGTGTGTTCAACTCACAGAGTTGAGCCTTCCTTTAGACAGAGCAGATTTGAAACCCTCTTTTTGTGGAATTTGCAAGTGGACATTTCAAGCGCTTTGGGGCCAACGGTAGAAAAGGAAATATCTTCGTATAAAAACTAGAGAGAATCATTCTCAGAAACCGCTTTGTGATGTGTGCGTTCCACTCACAGAGTGTAACCTTTCTTTTCATAGAACAGTTTGGAAACACTCTGTTTGTAAAGTCTGCAAGTGGATATTTGGACCTCTTTGAGGATTTCGTTGGAAACGGGATTTCTTCATCTAATGCTAGACAGAAGAATTCTCAGTAACTTCTTTGGGTTGCGTGTGTTCAACTCACAGAGTTGAACCTTCCTTTAGAAAGAGGAGATTTGAAACCCTCTTTTTGTGGAATTTGCAAGTGGACATTTCAAGCGCTATGGTGCCCACGGTAGAAAAGGAAATATCTTCGTATAAAAACTAGAGAGAATCATTCTCAGAAACCACTTTGTGATGTGTGCGTTCCACTCACAGAGTTTAACCATTCTTTTCATAGAACAGTTTGGAAACACTCTGTTTGTAAAGTCTGCAAGTGGATATTTGGACCTCTTTGAGGATTTCGTTGGAAACGGGATTTCTTCATCTAATGCTAGACAGAAGAATTCTCAGTAACTTGTTTGGGTTGCGTGTGTTCAACTCACAGAGGTGAACCTTCCTTTAGACAGAGCAGATTTGAAACCCTCTTTTTGTGGAATTTGCAAGTGGACATTTCAAGCGCTTTGTGGCCAACGGTAGAAAAGGAAATATCTTCGTATAAAAACTAGAGTGAATCATTCTCAGAAACCGCTTTGTGATGTGTGCGTTCCACTCACAGAGTTTAACCTTTCTTTTCATAGAACAGTTTGGAAACAGTCTGTTTGTAAAGTCTACAAGTGGATATTTGGATCTCTTTGAGGATTTCGTTGGAAACGGGATTTCTTCATCTAATGCTAGACAGAAGAATTCTCAGTAACTTCTTTGGGTTGCGTGTGTTCAACTCACAGAGTTGAACCTTCCTTTTGACAGAGCAGATTGGAAACCCTCTTTTTGTGGAATTTGCAAGTGGACATTTCAAGCGCTTTGGGGCCAACGGTAGAAAAGGAAATATCTTCGTATAAAAACTGGAGAGAATCATTCTCAGAAACCGCTTTGTGATGTGTGCGTTCCACTCACAGAGTTTAACCTTTCTTTTCATAGAACAGTTTGGAAACACTCTGTTTGTAAAGTCTGTAAGTGGATATTTGGACCTCTTTGAGGATTTCGTTGGAAACGGGATTTCTTCATCTAATGCTAGACAGAAAAATTCTCAGTAACTTCTTTGGGTTGCGTGTGTTCAACTCACAGAGTTGAGCCTTCCTTTAGAAAGAGCAGATTTGAAACCCTCTTTTTGTGGAATTTGCAAGTGGACATTTCAAGCGCTTTTGGGCCAACGGTAGAAAAGGAAATATCTTCGTATAAAAACTAGAGAGAATCATTCTCAGAAACCGCTTTGTGATGTGTGCATTCCACTCACAGAGTTTAACCTTTCTTTTCATAGAACAGTTTGGAAACACTCTGTTTGTAAAGTCTGCAAGTGGATATTTAGACCTCTTTGAGGATTTGGTTGGAAACGGGATTTCTTCATCTAATGCTAGACAGAAGAATTCTCAGTAACTTCTTTGGGTTGAGTGTGTTCAACTCACAGAGTTGAACCTTCCTTTTGACAGAGCAGATTTGAAACCCTCTTTTTGTGGAATTTGCAAGTGGACATTTCAAGCGCTTTGGCGCCCACGGTACAAAAGGAAATATCTTCGTATAAAACTAGAGAGAATCATTCTCAGAAACCACTTTGTGATGTGTGCGTTCCACTCACAGAGTTTAACCTTTCTTTTCATAGAACAGTTTGGAAACACTCTGTTTGTAAAGTCTGCAAGTGGATATTTGGACCTCTTTGAGCATTTCGTTGGAAACGGGATTTCTTCATCTAATGCTAGACAGAAGAATTCTCAGTAACTTCTTTGGGTTGCGTGTGTTCAACTCACAGAGTTGAGGCTTCCTTTAGACAGAGCAGATTTGAAACCCTCTTTTTGTGGAATTTGCAAGTGGACATTTCAAGCGCTTTGGGGCCAACGGTAGAAAAGGAAATATCTTCGTATAAAAACTAGAGAGAATCATTCCCCGAAACCACTTTGTGATGTGCGCATTCCACTCACAGAGTTTAACCTTTCTTTTCATAGAACAGTTTGGAAACACTCTGTTTGTAAAGTCTGCAAGTGGATATTTGGACCTCTTTGAGGATTTCGTTGGAAACGGGATTTCTTCATCTAATGCTAGACAGAAGAATTCTCAGTAACTTCTCTGGGTTGTGTGTGTTCAACTCACAGAGTTGAACCTTCCTTTAGACAGAGCAGATTGGAAACCCTCTTTTTGTGAAATTTGCAAGTGGACATTTGAAGCGCTTTGGCGCCCACGGTAGAAAGGAAATATCTTCTTATAAAAACTAGAGAGAATCATTCTCAGAAACCACTTTGTGATGTGTTCGTTCCACTCACAGAGTTTAACCTTTCTTTTCATAGAACAGTTTGGAAACACTCTGTTTGTAAAGTCTGCAAGTGGATATTTGGACCTCTTTGAGGATTTCGTTGGAAACGGGATTTCTTCATCTAATGCTAGACAGAAGAATTCTCAGTAACTTCTTGGGTTGCGTGTGTTCAACTCACAGAGGTGAACCTTCCTTTAGACAGAGCAGATTTGAAACCCTCTTTTTGTGGAATTTGCAAGTGGACATTTCAAGCGCTTTGGCGCCCACGGTACAAAAGGAAATATCTTGGTATAAAAACTAGAGAGAATCATTCTCAGAAACCACTTTGTGATGTGTCCGTTCCACTCACAGAGTTTAACCTTTCTTTTCATAGAACAGTTTGGAAACACTCTGTTTGTAAAGTCTGCAAGTGGATATTTGGACCTCTTTGAGGATTTCGTTGGAAACGGGATTTCTTCATCTAATGCTAGACAGAAGAATTCTCAGTAACTTCTTTGGGTTGCGTGTGTTCAACTCACAGAGTTGAACCTTCCTTTTGACAGAGCAGATTGGAAACCCTCTTTTTGTGGAATTTGCAAGTGGACATTTCAAGGGCTTTGGGTCCAACGGTAGAAAAGGAAATATCTTCGTATAAAAATTAGAGAGAATCATTCTCAGAAACCGCTTTGTGATATGAGCGTTCCACTCACAGAGTTTATCCTTTCTTTTCATACAACAGTTTGGAAACACTCTGTTTGTAAAGTCTGCAAGTGGATATTTGGACCTCTTTGAGGATTTCGTTGGAAACGGGATTTCTTCATCTAATGCAAGACAGAAGAATTCTCAGTAACTTCTTTGGGTTGCGTGTGTTCAACTCACAGAGTTGAGACTTCCTTTAGACCGAGCAGTTTTGAAACCCTCTTTTTGTGGAATTTGCAAGTGGACATTTCAAGCGCTTTGGGGCCAACAGTAGAAAAGGAAATATCTTCGTATAAAAACTAGAGAGAATCATTCTCAGAAACCACTTTGTGATGTGTGCGTTCCACTCACAGAGTTTAACCTTTCTTTTCATAGAACAGTTTGGAAACACTCTGTTTGTAAAGTCTGCAAGTGGATATTTGGACCTCTTTGAGGATTTCGTTGGAAACGGGATTTCTTCATCTAATGCTAGACAGAAGAATTCTCAGTAACTTCTTTGGGTTGCGTGTGTTCAACTCACAAAGTTGAACCTTCCTTTAGACAGAGCAGGTTTGAAACACTCTTTTTGTGGAATTTCCAAGTGGAAATTGCAAGCGCTTTGGGGCCAACGGTAGAAAAGGAAATATCTTCGTATACAAACTAGAGAGAATCATTCCCAGAAACCGCTTTGTGATGTGTGCGTTCCTCTCACAGAGTTTAACCTTTCTTTTCATAGAACAGTTTGGAAACACTCTGTTTGTAATGTCTGCAAGTGGATATTTGGACCTCTTTGAGGATTTCGTTGGAAACGGGATTTCTTCATCTAATGCTAGACAGAAGAATTCTCAGTAACTTCTTTGGGTTGCGTGTGTTCAACTCACAGAGTTGAACCTTCCTTTTGACAGAGCAGATTGGAAACCCTCTTTTTGTGGAATTTGCAAGTGGACATTTCAAGCGCTTTGGGGCCAACAGTAGAAAAGGAAATATCTTCGTATAAAAACTAGAGAGAATCATTCTCAGAAACCACTTTGTGATGTGTGCGTTCCACTCACAGAGTTTAACCTTTCTTTTCATAGAACAGTTTGGAAACACTCTGTTTGTAAAGTCTGCAAGTGGATATTTGGACCTCTTTGAGGATTTCGTTGGAAACGGGATTTCTTCATCTAATGCTAGACAGAAGAATTCTCAGTAACTTCTTTGGGTTGCGTGTGTTCAACTCACAAAGTTGAACCTTCCTTTAGACAGAGCAGGTTTGAAACACTCTTTTCGTGGAATTTGCAAGTGGACATTCCAAGCGCTTTGGGGCCAACGGTAGAAAAGGAAATATCTTCGTATACAAACTAGAGAGAATCATTCCCAGAAACCGCTTTGTGATGTGTGCGTTCCTCTCACAGAGTTTAACCTTTCTTTTCATAGAACAGTTTGGAAACACTCTGTTTGTAATGTCTGCAAGTGGATATTTGGACCTCTTTGAGGATTTCGTTGGAAACGGGATTTCTTCATCTAATGCTAGACAGAAGAATTCTCAGTAACTTCTTTGGGTTGCGTGTGTTCAACTCACAGAGTTGAGCCTTCCTTTAGACAGAGCAGATTTGAAACCCTCTTTTTGTGGAATTTGCAAGTGGACATTTCAAGCGCTTTGGGGCCAACGGTAGAAAAGGAAATATCTTCGTATAAAAACTAGAGAGAATCATTCTCAGAAACCGCTTTGTGATGTGTGCGTTCCACTCACAGAGTGTAACCTTTCTTTTCATAGAACAGTTTGGAAACACTCTGTTTGTAAAGTCTGCAAGTGGATATTTGGACCTCTTTGAGGATTTCGTTGGAAACGGGATTTCTTCATCTAATGCTAGACAGAAGAATTCTCAGTAACTTCTTTGGGTTGCATGTGTTCAACTCACAGAGTTGAACCTTCCTTTTGACAGAGCAGATTTGAAACCCTCTTTTTGTGGAATTTCCAAGTGGACATTGCAAGCGCTTTGGGGCCAACGGTAGAAAAGGAAATATCTTGGTATAAAAACTAGAGAGAATCATTCTCAGAAACCGCTTTGTGATGTGTGCGTTCCATTCACAGAGTGTAACCTTTCTTTTCATGGAACAGTTTGGAAACACTCTGTTTGTAAAGTCTGCAAGTGGATATTTGGACCTCTTTGAGGATTTCTTTGGAAACGGGATTTCTTCATCTAATGCTAGACAGAAGAATTCTCAGTAACTTCTTTGGGTTGCCTGTGTTCAACTCACAGAGTTGAACCTTCCTTTAGACAGAGCAGATTGGAAACCCTCTTTTTGTGGAATTTGCTAGTGGACATTTCAATCGCTTTGGCGCCCACGGTAGAAAAGGAAATATCTTCGTATAAAAACTAGAGAGAATCATTCTCAGAAAACACTTTGTGATGTGTGCGTTCCACTCACAGAGTTTAACCTTTCTTTTCATAGAACAGTTTGGAAACACTCTGTTTGTAAAGTCTGCAAGTGGATATTTGGACCTCTTTGAGGATTTCGTTGGAAACGGGATTTCTTCATCTAATGCTAGACAGAAGAATTCTCAGTAACTTCTTTGGGTTGCGTGTGTTCAACTCACAAAGTTGAACCTTCCTTTAGACAGAGCAGGTTTGAAACACTCTTTTCGTGGAATTTGCAAGTGGACATTCCAAGCGCTTTGGGGCCAACGGTAGAAAAGGAAATATCTTCGTATACAAACTAGAGAGAATCATTCCCAGAAACCGCTTTGTGATGTGTGCGTTCCTCTCACAGAGTTTAACCTTTCTTTTCATAGAACAGTTTGGAAACACTCTGTTTGTAATGTCTGCAAGTGGATATTTGGACCTCTTTGAGGATTTCGTTGGAAACGGGATTTCTTCATCTAATGCTAGACAGAAGAATTCTCAGTAACTTCTTTGGGTTGCGTGTGTTCAACTCACAGAGTTGAGCCTTCCTTTAGACAGAGCAGATTTGAAACCCTCTTTTTGTGGAATTTGCAAGTGGACATTTCAAGCGCTTTGGGGCCAACGGTAGAAAAGGAAATATCTTCGTATAAAAACTAGAGAGAATCATTCTCAGAAACCGCTTTGTGATGTGTGCGTTCCACTCACAGAGTGTAACCTTTCTTTTCATAGAACAGTTTGGAAACACTCTGTTTGTAAAGTCTGCAAGTGGATATTTGGACCTCTTTGAGGATTTCGTTGGAAACGGGATTTCTTCATCTAATGCTAGACAGAAGAATTCTCAGTAACTTCTTTGGGTTGCGTGTGTTCAACTCACAGAGTTGAACCTTCCTTTAGAAAGAGGAGATTTGAAACCCTCTTTTTGTGGAATTTGCAAGTGGACATTTCAAGCGCTATGGTGCCCACGGTAGAAAAGGAAATATCTTCGTATAAAAACTAGAGAGAATCATTCTCAGAAACCACTTTGTGATGTGTGCGTTCCACTCACAGAGTTTAACCATTCTTTTCATAGAACAGTTTGGAAACACTCTGTTTGTAAAGTCTGCAAGTGGATATTTGGACCTCTTTGAGGATTTCGTTGGAAACGGGATTTCTTCATCTAATGCTAGACAGAAGAATTCTCAGTAACTTCTTTGGGTTGCGTGTCTTCAACTCACAGAGGTGAACCTTCCTTTAGACAGAGCAGATTTGAAACCCTCTTTTTGTGGAATTTGCAAGTGGACATTTCAAGCGCTTTGGCGCCCACGGTACAAAAGGAAATATCTTCGTATAAAAACTAGAGAGAATCATTCTCAGGAACCACTTTGTGATGTGTGCGTTCCACTCACAGAGTTTAACCTTTCTTTTCATAGAACAGTTTGGAAACACTCTGTTTGTAAAGTCTGCAAGTGGATATTTGGACCTCTTTGAGGATTTCGTTGGAAACGGGATTTCTTCATCTAATGCTAGACAGAAGAATTCTCAGTAACTTCTTTGGGTTGCGTGTGTTCAACTCACAGAGTTGAACCTTCCTTTTGACAGAGCAGATTGGAAACCCTCTTTTTGTGGAATTTGCAAGTGGACATTTCAAGGGCTTTGGGTCCAACGGTAGAAAAGGAAATATCTTCGTATAAAAACTAGAGAGAATCATTCTGAGAAACCGCTTTGTGATATGTGCGTTCCACTCACAGAGTTTATCCTTTCTTTTCATACAACAGTTTGGAAACACTCTGTTTGTAAAGTCTGCAAGTGGATATTTGGACCTCTTTGAGGATTTCGTTGGAAATGGGATTTCTTCATCTAATGCTAGACAGAAGAATTCTCAGTAACTTCTTTGGGTTGCGTGTGTTCAACTCACAGAGTTGAACCTTCCTTTAGAAAGAGGAGATTTGAAACCCTCTTTTTGTGGGATTTGCAAGTGGACATTTCAAGCGCTATGGTGCCCACGGTAGAAAAGGAAATATCTTCGTATAAAAACTAGAGAGAATCATTCTCAGAAACCACTTTGTGATGTGTGCGTTCCACTCACAGAGTTTAACCATTCTTTTCATAGAACGGTTTGGAAACACTCTCTTTGTAAAGTCTGCAAGTGGATATTTGGACCTCTTTGAGGATTTCTTTGGAAACGGGATTTCTTCATCTAATGCTAGACAGAAGAATTCTCAGTAACTTCTTTGGGTTGCGTGTGTTCAACTCACAGAGTTGAACCTTCCTTTTGACAGAGCAGATTTGAAACCCTCTTTTTGTGGAATTTCCAAGTGGACATTGCAAGCGCTTTGGGGCCAACGGTAGAAAAGGAAATATCTTGGTATAAAAACTGGAGAGAATCATTCTCAGAAACCGCTTTGTGATGTGTGCGTTCCATTCACAGAGTGTAACCTTTCTTTTCATGGAACAGTTTGGAAACACTCTGTTTGTAAAGTCTGCAAGTGGATATTTGGACCTCTTTGAGGATTTCGTTGGAAACGGGATTTCTTCATCTAATGCTAGACAGAAGAATTCTCAGTAACTTCTTTGGGTTGCCTGTGTTCAACTCACAGAGTTGAACCTTCCTTTAGACAGAGCAGATTGGAAACCCTCTTTTTGTGGAATTTGCTAGTGGACATTTCAATCGCTTTGGCGCCCACGGTAGAAAAGGAAATATCTTCGTATAAAAACTAGAGAGAATCATTCTCAGAAAACACTTTGTGATGTGTGCGTTCCACTCACAGAGTTTAACCTTTCTTTTCATAGAACAGTTTGGAAACACTCTGTTTGTAAAGTCTGCAAGTGGATATTTGGACCTCTTTGAGGATTTCGTTGGAAACGGGATTTCTTCATCTAATGCTAGACAGAAGAATTCTCAGTAACTTCTTTGGGTTGCGTGTGTTCAACTCACAAAGTTGAACCTTCCTTTAGACAGAGCAGGTTTGAAACACTCTTTTCGTGGAATTTGCAAGTGGACATTCCAAGCGCTTTGGGGCCAACGGTAGAAAAGGAAATATCTTCGTATACAAACTAGAGAGAATCATTCCCAGAAACCGCTTTGTGATGTGAGCGTTCCTCTCACAGAGTTTAACCTTTCTTTTCATAGAACAGTTTGGAAACACTCTGTTTGTAATGTCTGCAAGTGGATATTTGGACCTCTTTGAGGATTTCGTTGGAAACGGGATTTCTTCATCTAATGCTAGACAGAAGAATTCTCAGTAACTTCTTTGGGTTGCGTGTGTTCAACTCACAGAGTTGAGCCTTCCTTTAGACAGAGGAGATTTGAAACCCTCTTTTTGTGGAATTTGCAAGTGGACATTTCAAGCGCTTTGGGGCCAACGGTAGAAAAGGAAATATCTTCGTATAAAAACTAGAGAGAATCATTCTCAGAAACCGCTTTGTGATGTGTGCGTTCCACTCACAGAGTGTAACCTTTCTTTTCATAGAACAGTTTGGAAACACTCTGTTTGTAAAGTCTGCAAGTGGATATTTGGACCTCTTTGAGGATTTCGTTGGAAACGGGATTTCTTCATCTAATGCTAGACAGAAGAATTCTCAGTAACTTCTTTGGGTTGCGTGTGTTCAACTCACAGAGTTGAGGCTTCCTTTAGACAGAGCAGATTTGAAACCCTCTTTTTGTGGAATTTGCAAGTGGACATTTCAAGCGCTTTGGGGCCAACGGTAGAAAAGGAAATATCTTCGTATAAAAACTAGAGAGAATCATTCCCCGAAACCACTTTGTGATGTGCGCATTCCACTCACAGAGTTTAACCTTTCTTTTCATAGAACAGTTTGGAAACACTCTGTTTGTAAAGTCTGCAAGTGGATATTTGGACCTCTTTGAGGATTTCGTTGGAAACGGGATTTCTTCATCTAATGCTAGACAGAAGAATTCTCAGTAACTTCTCTGGGTTGTGTGTGTTCAACTCACAGAGTTGAACCTTCCTTTAGACAGAGCAGATTGGAAACCCTCTTTTTGTGAAATTTGCAAGTGGACATTTGAAGCGCTTTGGCGCCCACGGTAGAAAGGAAATATCTTCTTATAAAAACTAGAGAGAATCATTCTCAGAAACCACTTTGTGATGTGTTCGTTCCACTCACAGAGTTTAACCTTTCTTTTCATAGAACAGTTTGGAAACACTCTGTTTGTAAAGTCTGCAAGTGGATATTTGGACCTCTTTGAGGATTTCGTTGGAAACGGGATTTCTTCATCTAATGCTAGACAGAAGAATTCTCAGTAACTTCTTGGGTTGCGTGTGTTCAACTCACAGAGGTGAACCTTCCTTTAGACAGAGCAGATTTGAAACCCTCTTTTTGTGGAATTTGCAAGTGGACATTTCAAGCGCTTTGGCGCCCACGGTACAAAAGGAAATATCTTGGTATAAAAACTAGAGAGAATCATTCTCAGAAACCACTTTGTGATGTGTCCGTTCCACTCACAGAGTTTAACCTTTCTTTTCATAGAACAGTTTGGAAACACTCTGTTTGTAAAGTCTGCAAGTGGATATTTGGACCTCTTTGAGGATTTCGTTGGAAACGGGATTTCTTCATCTAATGCTAGACAGAAGAATTCTCAGTAACTTCTTTGGGTTGCGTGTGTTCAACTCACAGAGTTGAACCTTCCTTTTGACAGAGCAGATTGGAAACCCTCTTTTTGTGGAATTTGCAAGTGGACATTTCAAGGGCTTTGGGTCCAACGGTAGAAAAGGAAATATCTTCGTATAAAAATTAGAGAGAATCATTCTCAGAAACCGCTTTGTGATATGAGCGTTCCACTCACAGAGTTTATCCTTTCTTTTCATACAACAGTTTGGAAACACTCTGTTTGTAAAGTCTGCAAGTGGATATTTGGACCTCTTTGAGGATTTCGTTGGAAACGGGATTTCTTCATCTAATGCAAGACAGAAGAATTCTCAGTAACTTCTTTGGGTTGCGTGTGTTCAACTCACAGAGTTGAGACTTCCTTTAGACCGAGCAGTTTTGAAACCCTCTTTTTGTGGAATTTGCAAGTGGACATTTCAAGCGCTTTGGGGCCAACAGTAGAAAAGGAAATATCTTCGTATAAAAACTAGAGAGAATCATTCTCAGAAACCACTTTGTGATGTGTGCGTTCCACTCACAGAGTTTAACCTTTCTTTTCATAGAACAGTTTGGAAACACTCTGTTTGTAAAGTCTGCAAGTGGATATTTGGACCTCTTTGAGGATTTCGTTGGAAACGGGATTTCTTCATCTAATGCTAGACAGAAGAATTCTCAGTAACTTCTTTGGGTTGCGTGTGTTCAACTCACAAAGTTGAACCTTCCTTTAGACAGAGCAGGTTTGAAACACTCTTTTCGTGGAATTTCCAAGTGGAAATTGCAAGCGCTTTGGGGCCAACGGTAGAAAAGGAAATATCTTCGTATACAAACTAGAGAGAATCATTCCCAGAAACCGCTTTGTGATGTGTGCGTTCCTCTCACAGAGTTTAACCTTTCTTTTCATAGAACAGTTTGGAAACACTCTGTTTGTAATGTCTGCAAGTGGATATTTGGACCTCTTTGAGGATTTCGTTGGAAACGGGATTTCTTCATCTAATGCTAGACAGAAGAATTCTCAGTAACTTCTTTGGGTTGCGTGTGTTCAACTCACAGAGTTGAACCTTCCTTTTGACAGAGCAGATTGGAAACCCTCTTTTTGTGGAATTTGCAAGTGGACATTTCAAGCGCTTTGGGGCCAACAGTAGAAAAGGAAATATCTTCGTATAAAAACTAGAGAGAATCATTCTCAGAAACCACTTTGTGATGTGTGCGTTCCACTCACAGAGTTTAACCTTTCTTTTCATAGAACAGTTTGGAAACACTCTGTTTGTAAAGTCTGCAAGTGGATATTTGGACCTCTTTGAGGATTTCGTTGGAAACGGGATTTCTTCATCTAATGCTAGACAGAAGAATTCTCAGTAACTTCTTTGGGTTGCGTGTGTTCAACTCACAAAGTTGAACCTTCCTTTAGACAGAGCAGGTTTGAAACACTCTTTTCGTGGAATTTGCAAGTGGACATTCCAAGCGCTTTGGGGCCAACGGTAGAAAAGGAAATATCTTCGTATACAAACTAGAGAGAATCATTCCCAGAAACCGCTTTGTGATGTGTGCGTTCCTCTCACAGAGTTTAACCTTTCTTTTCATAGAACAGTTTGGAAACACTCTGTTTGTAATGTCTGCAAGTGGATATTTGGACCTCTTTGAGGATTTCGTTGGAAACGGGATTTCTTCATCTAATGCTAGACAGAAGAATTCTCAGTAACTTCTTTGGGTTGCGTGTGTTCAACTCACAGAGTTGAGCCTTCCTTTAGACAGAGCAGATTTGAAACCCTCTTTTTGTGGAATTTGCAAGTGGACATTTCAAGCGCTTTGGGGCCAACGGTAGAAAAGGAAATATCTTCGTATAAAAACTAGAGAGAATCATTCTCAGAAACCGCTTTGTGATGTGTGCGTTCCACTCACAGAGTGTAACCTTTCTTTTCATAGAACAGTTTGGAAACACTCTGTTTGTAAAGTCTGCAAGTGGATATTTGGACCTCTTTGAGGATTTCGTTGGAAACGGGATTTCTTCATCTAATGCTAGACAGAAGAATTCTCAGTAACTTCTTTGGGTTGCATGTGTTCAACTCACAGAGTTGAACCTTCCTTTTGACAGAGCAGATTTGAAACCCTCTTTTTGTGGAATTTCCAAGTGGACATTGCAAGCGCTTTGGGGCCAACGGTAGAAAAGGAAATATCTTGGTATAAAAACTAGAGAGAATCATTCTCAGAAACCGCTTTGTGATGTGTGCGTTCCATTCACAGAGTGTAACCTTTCTTTTCATGGAACAGTTTGGAAACACTCTGTTTGTAAAGTCTGCAAGTGGATATTTGGACCTCTTTGAGGATTTCTTTGGAAACGGGATTTCTTCATCTAATGCTAGACAGAAGAATTCTCAGTAACTTCTTTGGGTTGCCTGTGTTCAACTCACAGAGTTGAACCTTCCTTTAGACAGAGCAGATTGGAAACCCTCTTTTTGTGGAATTTGCTAGTGGACATTTCAATCGCTTTGGCGCCCACGGTAGAAAAGGAAATATCTTCGTATAAAAACTAGAGAGAATCATTCTCAGAAAACACTTTGTGATGTGTGCGTTCCACTCACAGAGTTTAACCTTTCTTTTCATAGAACAGTTTGGAAACACTCTGTTTGTAAAGTCTGCAAGTGGATATTTGGACCTCTTTGAGGATTTCGTTGGAAACGGGATTTCTTCATCTAATGCTAGACAGAAGAATTCTCAGTAACTTCTTTGGGTTGCGTGTGTTCAACTCACAAAGTTGAACCTTCCTTTAGACAGAGCAGGTTTGAAACACTCTTTTCGTGGAATTTGCAAGTGGACATTCCAAGCGCTTTGGGGCCAACGGTAGAAAAGGAAATATCTTCGTATACAAACTAGAGAGAATCATTCCCAGAAACCGCTTTGTGATGTGTGCGTTCCTCTCACAGAGTTTAACCTTTCTTTTCATAGAACAGTTTGGAAACACTCTGTTTGTAATGTCTGCAAGTGGATATTTGGACCTCTTTGAGGATTTCGTTGGAAACGGGATTTCTTCATCTAATGCTAGACAGAAGAATTCTCAGTAACTTCTTTGGGTTGCGTGTGTTCAACTCACAGAGTTGAGCCTTCCTTTAGACAGAGCAGATTTGAAACCCTCTTTTTGTGGAATTTGCAAGTGGACATTTCAAGCGCTTTGGGGCCAACGGTAGAAAAGGAAATATCTTCGTATAAAAACTAGAGAGAATCATTCTCAGAAACCACTTTGTGATGTGTGCGTTCCACTCACAGAGTGTAACCTTTCTTTTCATAGAACAGTTTGGAAACACTCTGTTTGTAAAGTCTGCAAGTGGATATTTGGACCTCTTTGAGGATTTCGTTGGAAACGGGATTTCTTCATCTAATGCTAGACAGAAGAATTCTCAGTAACTTCTTTGGGTTGCGTGTGTTCAACTCACAGAGTTGAACCTTCCTTTAGAAAGAGGAGATTTGAAACCCTCTTTTTGTGGAATTTGCAAGTGGACATTTCAAGCGCTATGGTGCCCACGGTAGAAAAGGAAATATCTTCGTATAAAAACTAGAGAGAATCATTCTCAGAAACCACTTTGTGATGTGTGCGTTCCACTCACAGAGTTTAACCATTCTTTTCATAGAACAGTTTGGAAACACTCTGTTTGTAAAGTCTGCAAGTGGATATTTGGACCTCTTTGAGGATTTCGTTGGAAACGGGATTTCTTCATCTAATGCTAGACAGAAGAATTCTCAGTAACTTCTTTGGGTTGCGTGTCTTCAACTCACAGAGGTGAACCTTCCTTTAGACAGAGCAGATTTGAAACCCTCTTTTTGTGGAATTTGCAAGTGGACATTTCAAGCGCTTTGGCGCCCACGGTACAAAAGGAAATATCTTCGTATAAAAACTAGAGAGAATCATTCTCAGGAACCACTTTGTGATGTGTGCGTTCCACTCACAGAGTTTAACCTTTCTTTTCATAGAACAGTTTGGAAACACTCTGTTTGTAAAGTCTGCAAGTGGATATTTGGACCTCTTTGAGGATTTCGTTGGAAACGGGATTTCTTCATCTAATGCTAGACAGAAGAATTCTCAGTAACTTCTTTGGGTTGCGTGTGTTCAACTCACAGAGTTGAACCTTCCTTTTGACAGAGCAGATTGGAAACCCTCTTTTTGTGGAATTTGCAAGTGGACATTTCAAGGGCTTTGGGTCCAACGGTAGAAAAGGAAATATCTTCGTATAAAAACTAGAGAGAATCATTCTGAGAAACCGCTTTGTGATATGTGCGTTCCACTCACAGAGTTTATCCTTTCTTTTCATACAACAGTTTGGAAACACTCTGTTTGTAAAGTCTGCAAGTGGATATTTGGACCTCTTTGAGGATTTCGTTGGAAATGGGATTTCTTCATCTAATGCTAGACAGAAGAATTCTCAGTAACTTCTTTGGGTTGCGTGTGTTCAACTCACAGAGTTGAACCTTCCTTTAGAAAGAGGAGATTTGAAACCCTCTTTTTGTGGGATTTGCAAGTGGACATTTCAAGCGCTATGGTGCCCACGGTAGAAAAGGAAATATCTTCGTATAAAAACTAGAGAGAATCATTCTCAGAAACCACTTTGTGATGTGTGCGTTCCACTCACAGAGTTTAACCATTCTATTCATAGAACGGTTTGGAAACACTCTCTTTGTAAAGTCTGCAAGTGGATATTTGGACCTCTTTGAGGATTTCTTTGGAAACGGGATTTCTTCATCTAATGCTAGACAGAAGAATTCTCAGTAACTTCTTTGGGTTGCGTGTGTTCAACTCACAGAGTTGAACCTTCCTTTTGACAGAGCAGATTTGAAACCCTCTTTTTGTGGAATTTCCAAGTGGACATTGCAAGCGCTTTGGGGCCAACGGTAGAAAAGGAAATATCTTGGTATAAAAACTGGAGAGAATCATTCTCAGAAACCGCTTTGTGATGTGTGCGTTCCATTCACAGAGTGTAACCTTTCTTTTCATGGAACAGTTTGGAAACACTCTGTTTGTAAAGTCTGCAAGTGGATATTTGGACCTCTTTGAGGATTTCGTTGGAAACGGGATTTCTTCATCTAATGCTAGACAGAAGAATTCTCAGTAACTTCTTTGGGTTGCCTGTGTTCAACTCACAGAGTTGAACCTTCCTTTAGACAGAGCAGATTGGAAACCCTCTTTTTGTGGAATTTGCTAGTGGACATTTCAATCGCTTTGGCGCCCACGGTAGAAAAGGAAATATCTTCGTATAAAAACTAGAGAGAATCATTCTCAGAAAACACTTTGTGATGTGTGCGTTCCACTCACAGAGTTTAACCTTTCTTTTCATAGAACAGTTTGGAAACACTCTGTTTGTAAAGTCTGCAAGTGGATATTTGGACCTCTTTGAGGATTTCGTTGGAAACGGGATTTCTTCATCTAATGCTAGACAGAAGAATTCTCAGTAACTTCTTTGGGTTGCGTGTGTTCAACTCACAAAGTTGAACCTTCCTTTAGACAGAGCAGGTTTGAAACACTCTTTTCGTGGAATTTGCAAGTGGACATTCCAAGCGCTTTGGGGCCAACGGTAGAAAAGGAAATATCTTCGTATACAAACTAGAGAGAATCATTCCCAGAAACCGCTTTGTGATGTGAGCGTTCCTCTCACAGAGTTTAACCTTTCTTTTCATAGAACAGTTTGGAAACACTCTGTTTGTAATGTCTGCAAGTGGATATTTGGACCTCTTTGAGGATTTCGTTGGAAACGGGATTTCTTCATCTAATGCTAGACAGAAGAATTCTCAGTAACTTCTTTGGGTTGCGTGTGTTCAACTCACAGAGTTGAGCCTTCCTTTAGACAGAGGAGATTTGAAACCCTCTTTTTGTGGAATTTGCAAGTGGACATTTCAAGCGCTTTGGGGCCAACGGTAGAAAAGGAAATATCTTCGTATAAAAACTAGAGAGAATCATTCTCAGAAACCGCTTTGTGATGTGTGCGTTCCACTCACAGAGTGTAACCTTTCTTTTCATAGAACAGTTTGGAAACACTCTGTTTGTAAAGTCTGCAAGTGGATATTTGGACCTCTTTGAGGATTTCGTTGGAAACGGGATTTCTTCATCTAATGCTAGACAGAAGAATTCTCAGTAACTTCTTTGGGTTGCGTGTGTTCAACTCACAGAGTTGAACCTTCCTTTAGAAAGAGGAGATTTGAAACCCTCTTTTTGTGGAATTTGCAAGTGGACATTTCAAGCGCTATGGTGCCCACGGTAGAAAAGGAAACATCTTCGTATAAAAACTAGAGAGAATCATTCTCAGAAACCACTTTGTGATGTGTGCGTTCCACTCACAGAGTTTAACCATTCTTTTCATAGAACGGTTTGGAAACACTCTCTTTGTAAAGTCTGCAAGTGGATATTTGGACCTCTTTGAGGATTTCGTTGGAAACGGGATTTCTTCATCTAATGCTAGACAGAAGAATTCTCAGTAACTTCTTTGGGTTGCCTGTGTTCAACTCACAGAGTTGAACCTTCCTTTAGACAGAGCAGATTGGAAACCCTCTTTTTGTGGAATTTGCTAGTGGACATTTCAATCGCTTTGGCGCCCACGGTAGAAAAGGAAATATCTTCGTATAAAAACTAGAGAGAATCATTCTCAGAAAACACTTTGTGATGTGTGCGTTCTACTCACAGAGTTTAACCTTTCTTTTCATAGAACAGTTTGGAAACACTCTGTTTGTAAAGTCTGCAAGTGGATATTTGGACCTCTTTGAGGATTTCGTTGGAAACGGGATTTCTTCATCTAATGCTAGACAGAAGAATTCTCAGTAACTTCTTTGGGTTGCGTGTGTTCAACTCACAAAGTTGAACCTTCCTTTAGACAGAGCAGGTTTGAAACACTCTTTTCGTGGAATTTGCAAGTGGACATTCCAAGCGCTTTGGGGCCAACGGTAGAAAAGGAAATATCTTCGTATACAAACTAGAGAGAATCATTCCCAGAAACCGCTTTGTGATGTGTGCGTTCCTCTCACAGAGTTTAACCTTTCTTTTCATAGAACAGTTTGGAAACACTCTGTTTGTAATGTCTGCAAGTGGATATTTGGACCTCTTTGAGGATTTCGTTGGAAACGGGATTTCTTCATCTAATGCTAGACAGAAGAATTCTCAGTAACTTCTTTGGGTTGCGTGTGTTCAACTCACAGAGTTGAGCCTTCCTTTAGACAGAGCAGATTTGAAACCCTCTTTTTGTGGAATTTGCAAGTGGACATTTCAAGCGCTTTGGGGCCAACGGTAGAAAAGGAAATATCTTCGTATAAAAACTAGAGAGAATCATTCTCAGAAACCGCTTTGTGATGTGTGCGTTCCACTCACAGAGTGTAACCTTTCTTTTCATAGAACAGTTTGGAAACACTCTGTTTGTAAAGTCTGCAAGTGGATATTTGGACCTCTTTGAGGATTTCGTTGGAAACGGGATTTCTTCATCTAATGCTAGACAGAAGAATTCTCAGTAACTTCTTTGGGTTGCGTGTGTTCAACTCACAGAGTTGAACCTTCCTTTAGAAAGAGGAGATTTGAAACCCTCTTTTTGTGGAATTTGCAAGTGGACATTTCAAGCGCTATGGTGCCCACGGTAGAAAAGGAAATATCTTCGTATAAAAACTAGAGAGAATCATTCTCAGAAACCACTTTGTGATGTGTGCGTTCCACTCACAGAGTTTAACCATTCTTTTCATAGAACAGTTTGGAAACACTCTGTTTGTAAAGTCTGCAAGTGGATATTTGGACCTCTTTGAGGATTTCGTTGGAAACGGGATTTCTTCATCTAATGCTAGACAGAAGAATTCTCAGTAACTTCTTTGGGTTGCGTGTGTTCAACTCACAGAGTTGAACCTTCCTTTTGACAGAGCAGATTGGAAACCCTCTTTTTGTGGAATTTGCAAGTTGACATTTCAAGGGCTTTGGGTCCAACGGTAGAAAAGGAAATATCTTCGTATAAAAACTAGAGAGAATCATTCTCAGAAACCGCTTTGTGATATGTGCGTTCCACTCACAGAGTTTATCCTTTCTTTTCATACAACAGTTTGGAAACACTCTGTTTGTAAAGTCTGCAAGTGGATATTTGGACCTCTTTGAGGATTTCGTTGGAAACGGGATTTCTTCATCTAATGCTAGACAGAAGAATTCTCAGTAACTTCTTTGGGTTGCGTGTGTTCAACTCACAGTGTTGAGCATTCCTTTAGACAGAGCAGTTTTGAAACCCTCTTTTTGTGGAATTTGCAAGTGGACATTTCAAGCGCTTTGGGGCCAACAGTAGAAAAGGAAATATCTTCGTATAAAAACTAGAGAGAATCATTCTCAGAAACCACTTTGTGATGTGTGCGTTCCACTCACAGAGTTTAACCTTTCTTTTCATAGAACAGTTTGGAAACAGTCTGTTTGTAAGGTCTGCAAGTGGATATTTGGACCTCTTTGAGGATTTTGTTGGAAACGGGATTTCTTCATCTAATGCTAGACAGAAGAATTCTCAGTGACTTCTTTGGGTTGCGTGTGTTCAACTCACAGAGTTGAGCCTTCCTTTAGACAGAGCAGATTTGAAACCCTCTTTTTGTGGAATTTGCAAGTGGACATTTCAAGCACTTTGGGGCCAACGTTAGAAAAGGAAATATCTTCGTAGAAAAACTAGAGAGAATCATTCTCAGAAACCGCTTTGTGATGTGTGCGTTCCACTCACAGAGTGTAACCTTTCTTTTCATAGAACTGTTTGGAAACACTCTGTTTGTAAAGTCTGCAAGTGGATATTTGGACCTCTTTGAGGATTTCGTTGGAAACGGGATTTCTTCATCTAATGCTAGACAGAAGAATTCTCAGTAACTTCTTTGGGTTGCGTGTGTTCAACTCACAGAGTTGAACCTTCCTTTAGAAAGAGGAGATTTGAAACCCTCTTTTTGTGGAATTTGCAAGTGGACATTTCAAGCGCTATGGTGCCCACGGTAGAAAAGGAAACATCTTCGTATAAAAACTAGAGAGAATCATTCTCAGAAACCACTTTGTGATGTGTGCGTTCCACTCACAGAGTTTAACCATTCTTTTCATAGAACGGTTTGGAAACACTCTCTTTGTAAAGTCTGCAAGTGGATATTTGGACCTCTTTGAGGATTTCGTTGGAAACGGGATTTCTTCATCTAATGCTAGACAGAAGAATTCTCAGTAACTTCTTTGGGTTGCCTGTGTTCAACTCACAGAGTTGAACCTTCCTTTAGACAGAGCAGATTGGAAACCCTCTTTTTGTGGAATTTGCTAGTGGACATTTCAATCGCTTTGGCGCCCACGGTAGAAAAGGAAATATCTTCGTATAAAAACTAGAGAGAATCATTCTCAGAAAACACTTTGTGATGTGTGCGTTCTACTCACAGAGTTTAACCTTTCTTTTCATAGAACAGTTTGGAAACACTCTGTTTGTAAAGTCTGCAAGTGGATATTTGGACCTCTTTGAGGATTTCGTTGGAAACGGGATTTCTTCATCTAATGCTAGACAGAAGAATTCTCAGTAACTTCTTTGGGTTGCGTGTGTTCAACTCACAAAGTTGAACCTTCCTTTAGACAGAGCAGGTTTGAAACACTCTTTTCGTGGAATTTGCAAGTGGACATTCCAAGCGCTTTGGGGCCAACGGTAGAAAAGGAAATATCTTCGTATACAAACTAGAGAGAATCATTCCCAGAAACCGCTTTGTGATGTGTGCGTTCCTCTCACAGAGTTTAACCTTTCTTTTCATAGAACAGTTTGGAAACACTCTGTTTGTAATGTCTGCAAGTGGATATTTGGACCTCTTTGAGGATTTCGTTGGAAACGGGATTTCTTCATCTAATGCTAGACAGAAGAATTCTCAGTAACTTCTTTGGGTTGCGTGTGTTCAACTCACAGAGTTGAGCCTTCCTTTAGACAGAGCAGATTTGAAACCCTCTTTTTGTGGAATTTGCAAGTGGACATTTCAAGCGCTTTGGGGCCAACGGTAGAAAAGGAAATATCTTCGTATAAAAACTAGAGAGAATCATTCTCAGAAACCGCTTTGTGATGTGTGCGTTCCACTCACAGAGTGTAACCTTTCTTTTCATAGAACAGTTTGGAAACACTCTGTTTGTAAAGTCTGCAAGTGGATATTTGGACCTCTTTGAGGATTTCGTTGGAAACGGGATTTCTTCATCTAATGCTAGACAGAAGAATTCTCAGTAACTTCTTTGGGTTGCGTGTGTTCAACTCACAGAGTTGAACCTTCCTTTAGAAAGAGGAGATTTGAAACCCTCTTTTTGTGGAATTTGCAAGTGGACATTTCAAGCGCTATGGTGCCCACGGTAGAAAAGGAAATATCTTCGTATAAAAACTAGAGAGAATCATTCTCAGAAACCACTTTGTGATGTGTGCGTTCCACTCACAGAGTTTAACCATTCTTTTCATAGAACAGTTTGGAAACACTCTGTTTGTAAAGTCTGCAAGTGGATATTTGGACCTCTTTGAGGATTTCGTTGGAAACGGGATTTCTTCATCTAATGCTAGACAGAAGAATTCTCAGTAACTTCTTTGGGTTGCGTGTGTTCAACTCACAGAGTTGAACCTTCCTTTTGACAGAGCAGATTGGAAACCCTCTTTTTGTGGAATTTGCAAGTTGACATTTCAAGGGCTTTGGGTCCAACGGTAGAAAAGGAAATATCTTCGTATAAAAACTAGAGAGAATCATTCTCAGAAACCGCTTTGTGATATGTGCGTTCCACTCACAGAGTTTATCCTTTCTTTTCATACAACAGTTTGGAAACACTCTGTTTGTAAAGTCTGCAAGTGGATATTTGGACCTCTTTGAGGATTTCGTTGGAAACGGGATTTCTTCATCTAATGCTAGACAGAAGAATTCTCAGTAACTTCTTTGGGTTGCGTGTGTTCAACTCACAGTGTTGAGCATTCCTTTAGACAGAGCAGTTTTGAAACCCTCTTTTTGTGGAATTTGCAAGTGGACATTTCAAGCGCTTTGGGGCCAACAGTAGAAAAGGAAATATCTTCGTATAAAAACTAGAGAGAATCATTCTCAGAAACCACTTTGTGATGTGTGCGTTCCACTCACAGAGTTTAACCTTTCTTTTCATAGAACAGTTTGGAAACAGTCTGTTTGTAAGGTCTGCAAGTGGATATTTGGACCTCTTTGAGGATTTTGTTGGAAACGGGATTTCTTCATCTAATGCTAGACAGAAGAATTCTCAGTGACTTCTTTGGGTTGCGTGTGTTCAACTCACAGAGTTGAGCCTTCCTTTAGACAGAGCAGATTTGAAACCCTCTTTTTGTGGAATTTGCAAGTGGACATTTCAAGCACTTTGGGGCCAACGTTAGAAAAGGAAATATCTTCGTAGAAAAACTAGAGAGAATCATTCTCAGAAACCGCTTTGTGATGTGTGCGTTCCACTCACAGAGTGTAACCTTTCTTTTCATAGAACTGTTTGGAAACACTCTGTTTGTAAAGTCTGCAAGTGGATATTTGGACCTCTTTGAGGATTTCGTTGGAAACGGGATTTCTTCATCTAATGCTAGACAGAAGAATTCTCAGTAACTTCTTTGGGTTGCGTGTGTTCAACTCACAGAGTTGAACCTTCCTTTTGACAGAGCATATTGGAAACCCTCTTTTTGTGGAATTTGCAAGTGGACATTTCAAGCGCTTTGGCGCCCTCGGTAGAAAAGGAAATATCTTCGTATAAAAACTAGAGAGAATCATTCTCAGAAACCACTTTGTGATGTGTGCGTTCCACTCACAGAGTTTAACCTCTCTTTTCATAGAACAGTTTGGAAACACTCTGTTTGTAAAGTCTGCAAGTGGATATTTGGACCTCTTTGAGGATTTCGTTGGAAACGGGATTTCTTCATCTAATGCTAGACAGAAGAATGCTCAGTAACTTCTTTGGGTTGCGTGTGTTCAACTCACAGAGTTGAACCTTCCTTTTGACAGAGCAGATTTGAAACCCACTTTTTGTGGAATTTCCAAATGGACATTGCAAGCGCTTTGGGGCCAACGGTAGAAAAGGAAATATCTTCGTATACAAACTAGAGAGAATCATTCCCAGAAACCGCTTTGTGATGTGTGCGTTCCTCTCACAGAGTTTAACCTTTCTTTTCATAGAACAGTTTGGAAACACTCTGTTTGTAATGTCTGCAAGTGGATATTTGGACCTCTTTGAGGATTTCGTTGGAAACGGGATTTCTTCATCTAATGCTAGACAGAAGAATTCTCAGTAACTTCTTTGGGTTGCGTGTGTTCAACTCACAGAGTTGAGCCTTCCTTTAGACAGAGCAGATTTGAAACCCTCTTTTTGTGGAATTTGCAAGTGGACATTTCAAGCGCTTTGGGGCCAACGGTAGAAAAGGAAATATCTTCGTATAAAAACTAGAGAGAATCATTCTCAGAAACCGCTTTGTGATGTGTGCGTTCCACTCACAGAGTGTAACCTTTCTTTTCATAGAACAGTTTGGAAACACTCTGTTTGTAAAGTCTGCAAGTGGATATTTGGACCTCTTTGAGGATTTCGTTGGAAACGGGATTTCTTCATCTAATGCTAGACAGAAGAATTCTCAGTAACTTCTTTGGGTTGCGTGTGTTCAACTCACAGAGTTGAACCTTCCTTTAGAAAGAGGAGATTTGAAACCCTCTTTTTGTGGAATTTGCAAGTGGACATTTCAAGCGCTATGGTGCCCACGGTAGAAAAGGAAATATCTTCGTATAAAAACTAGAGAGAATCATTCTCAGAAACCACTTTGTGATGTGTGCGTTCCACTCACAGAGTTTAACCATTCTTTTCATAGAACAGTTTGGAAACACTCTGTTTGTAAAGTCTGCAAGTGGATATTTGGACCTCTTTGAGGATTTCGTTGGAAACGGGATTTCTTCATCTAATGCTAGACAGAAGAATTCTCAGTAACTTCTTTGGGTTGCGTGTGTTCAACTCACAGAGGTGAACCTTCCTTTAGACAGAGCAGATTTGAAACCCTCTTTTTGTGGAATTTGCAAGTGGACATTTCAAGCGCTTTGGCGCCCACGGTACAAAAGGAAATATCTTCGTATAAAAACTAGAGAGAATCATTCTCAGGAACCACTTTGTGATGTGTGCGTTCCACTCACAGAGTTTAACCTTTCTTTTCATAGAACAGTTTGGAAACACTCTGTTTGTAAAGTCTGCAAGTGGATATTTGGACCTCTTTGAGGATTTCGTTGGAAACGGGATTTCTTCATCTAATGCTAGACAGAAGAATTCTCAGTAACTTCTTTGGGTTGCGTGTGTTCAACTCACAGAGTTGAACCTTCCTTTTGACAGAGCAGATTGGAAACCCTCTTTTTGTGGAATTTGCAAGTGGACATTTCAAGGGCTTTGGGTCCAACGGTAGAAAAGGAAATATCTTCGTATAAAAACTAGAGAGAATCATTCTGAGAAACCGCTTTGTGATATGTGCGTTCCACTCACAGAGTTTATCCTTTCTTTTCATACAACAGTTTGGAAACACTCTGTTTGTAAAGTCTGCAAGTGGATATTTGGACCTCTTTGAGGATTTCGTTGGAAATGGGATTTCTTCATCTAATGCTAGACAGAAGAATTCTCAGTAACTTCTTTGGGTTGCGTGTGTTCAACTCACAGAGTTGAACCTTCCTTTAGAAAGAGGAGATTTGAAACCCTCTTTTTGTGGGATTTGCAAGTGGACATTTCAAGCGCTATGGTGCCCACGGTAGAAAAGGAAATATCTTCGTATAAAAACTAGAGAGAATCATTCTCAGAAACCACTTTGTGATGTGTGCGTTCCACTCACAGAGTTTAACCATTCTTTTCATAGAACGGTTTGGAAACACTCTCTTTGTAAAGTCTGCAAGTGGATATTTGGACCTCTTTGAGGATTTCTTTGGAAACGGGATTTCTTCATCTAATGCTAGACAGAAGAATTCTCAGTAACTTCTTTGGGTTGCGTGTGTTCAACTCACAGAGTTGAACCTTCCTTTTGACAGAGCAGATTTGAAACCCTCTTTTTGTGGAATTTCCAAGTGGACATTGCAAGCGCTTTGGGGCCAACGGTAGAAAAGGAAATATCTTGGTATAAAAACTGGAAAGAATCATTCTCAGAAACCGCTTTGTGATGTGTGCGTTCCATTCACAGAGTGTAACCTTTCTTTTCATGGAACAGTTTGGAAACACTCTGTTTGTAAAGTCTGCAAGTGGATATTTGGACCTCTTTGAGGATTTCGTTGGAAACGGGATTTCTTCATCTAATGCTAGACAGAAGAATTCTCAGTAACTTCTTTGGGTTGCCTGTGTTCAACTCACAGAGTTGAACCTTCCTTTAGACAGAGCAGATTGGAAACCCTCTTTTTGTGGAATTTGCTAGTGGACATTTCAATCGCTTTGGCGCCCACGGTAGAAAAGGAAATATCTTCGTATAAAAACTAGAGAGAATCATTCTCAGAAAACACTTTGTGATGTGTGCGTTCCACTCACAGAGTTTAACCTTTCTTTTCATAGAACAGTTTGGAAACACTCTGTTTGTAAAGTCTGCAAGTGGATATTTGGACCTCTTTGAGGATTTCGTTGGAAACGGGATTTCTTCATCTAATGCTAGACAGAAGAATTCTCAGTAACTTCTTTGGGTTGCGTGTGTTCAACTCACAAAGTTGAACCTTCCTTTAGACAGAGCAGGTTTGAAACACTCTTTTCGTGGAATTTGCAAGTGGACATTCCAAGCGCTTTGGGGCCAACGGTAGAAAAGGAAATATCTTCGTATACAAACTAGAGAGAATCATTCCCAGAAACCGCTTTGTGATGTGAGCGTTCCTCTCACAGAGTTTAACCTTTCTTTTCATAGAACAGTTTGGAAACACTCTGTTTGTAATGTCTGCAAGTGGATATTTGGACCTCTTTGAGGATTTCGTTGGAAACGGGATTTCTTCATCTAATGCTAGACAGAAGAATTCTCAGTAACTTCTTTGGGTTGCGTGTGTTCAACTCACAGAGTTGAGCCTTCCTTTAGACAGAGGAGATTTGAAACCCTCTTTTTGTGGAATTTGCAAGTGGACATTTCAAGCGCTTTGGGGCCAACGGTAGAAAAGGAAATATCTTCGTATAAAAACTAGAGAGAATCATTCTCAGAAACCGCTTTGTGATGTGTGCGTTCCACTCACAGAGTGTAACCTTTCTTTTCATAGAACAGTTTGGAAACACTCTGTTTGTAAAGTCTGCAAGTGGATATTTGGACCTCTTTGAGGATTTCGTTGGAAACGGGATTTCTTCATCTAATGCTAGACAGAAGAATTCTCAGTAACTTCTTTGGGTTGCGTGTGTTCAACTCACAGAGTTGAACCTTCCTTTAGAAAGAGGAGATTTGAAACCCTCTTTTTGTGGAATTTGCAAGTGGACATTTCAAGCGCTATGGTGCCCACGGTAGAAAAGGAAACATCTTCGTATAAAAACTAGAGAGAATCATTCTCAGAAACCACTTTGTGATGTGTGCGTTCCACTCACAGAGTTTAACCATTCTTTTCATA
Source organism: Gorilla gorilla gorilla (assembly GCF_029281585.2). Taxonomy (NCBI): domain Eukaryota; kingdom Metazoa; phylum Chordata; class Mammalia; order Primates; family Hominidae; genus Gorilla; species Gorilla gorilla. The sequence goes on along the minus strand of NC_073231.2, from coordinate 76,833,997 downwards.
GAACGGTTTGGAAACACTCTCTTTGTAAAGTCTGCAAGTGGATATTTGGACCTCTTTGAGGATTTCGTTGGAAACGGGATTTCTTCATCTAATGCTAGAGAGAAGAATTCTCAGTAACTTCTTTGGGTTGCCTGTGTTCAACTCACAGAGTTGAACCTTCCTTTAGACAGAGCAGATTGGAAACCCTCTTTTTGTGGAATTTGCTAGTGGACATTTCAATCGCTTTGGCGCCCACGGTAGAAAAGGAAATATCTTCGTATAAAAACTAGAGAGAATCATTCTCAGAAAACACTTTGTGATGTGTGCGTTCTACTCACAGAGTTTAACCTTTCTTTTCATAGAACAGTTTGGAAACACTCTGTTTGTAAAGTCTGCAAGTGGATATTTGGACCTCTTTGAGGATTTCGTTGGAAACGGGATTTCTTCATCTAATGCTAGACAGAAGAATTCTCAGTAACTTCTTTGGGTTGCGTGTGTTCAACTCACAAAGTTGAACCTTCCTTTAGACAGAGCAGGTTTGAAACACTCTTTTCGTGGAATTTGCAAGTGGACATTCCAAGCGCTTTGGGGCCAACGGTAGAAAAGGAAATATCTTCGTATACAAACTAGAGAGAATCATTCCCAGAAACCGCTTTGTGATGTGTGCGTTCCTCTCACAGAGTTTAACCTTTCTTTTCATAGAACAGTTTGGAAACACTCTGTTTGTAATGTCTGCAAGTGGATATTTGGACCTCTTTGAGGATTTCGTTGGAAACGGGATTTCTTCATCTAATGCTAGACAGAAGAATTCTCAGTAACTTCTTTGGGTTGCGTGTGTTCAACTCACAGAGTTGAGCCTTCCTTTAGACAGAGCAGATTTGAAACCCTCTTTTTGTGGAATTTGCAAGTGGACATTTCAAGCGCTTTGGGGCCAACGGTAGAAAAGGAAATATCTTCGTATAAAAACTAGAGAGAATCATTCTCAGAAACCGCTTTGTGATGTGTGCGTTCCACTCACAGAGTGTAACCTTTCTTTTCATAGAACAGTTTGGAAACACTCTGTTTGTAAAGTCTGCAAGTGGATATTTGGACCTCTTTGAGGATTTCGTTGGAAACGGGATTTCTTCATCTAATGCTAGACAGAAGAATTCTCAGTAACTTCTTTGGGTTGCGTGTGTTCAACTCACAGAGTTGAACCTTCCTTTAGAAAGAGGAGATTTGAAACCCTCTTTTTGTGGAATTTGCAAGTGGACATTTCAAGCGCTATGGTGCCCACGGTAGAAAAGGAAATATCTTCGTATAAAAACTAGAGAGAATCATTCTCAGAAACCACTTTGTGATGTGTGCGTTCCACTCACAGAGTTTAACCATTCTTTTCATAGAACAGTTTGGAAACACTCTGTTTGTAAAGTCTGCAAGTGGATATTTGGACCTCTTTGAGGATTTCGTTGGAAACGGGATTTCTTCATCTAATGCTAGACAGAAGAATTCTCAGTAACTTCTTTGGGTTGCGTGTGTTCAACTCACAGAGGTGAACCTTCCTTTAGACAGAGCAGATTTGAAACCCTCTTTTTGTGGAATTTGCAAGTGGACATTTCAAGCGCTTTGGCGCCCACGGTACAAAAGGAAATATCTTCGTATAAAAACTAGAGAGAATCATTCTCAGGAACCACTTTGTGATGTGTGCGTTCCACTCACAGAGTTTAACCTTTCTTTTCATAGAACAGTTTGGAAACACTCTGTTTGTAAAGTCTGCAAGTGGATATTTGGACCTCTTTGAGGATTTCGTTGGAAACGGGATTTCTTCATCTAATGCTAGACAGAAGAATTCTCAGTAACTTCTTTGGGTTGCGTGTGTTCAACTCACAGAGTTGAACCTTCCTTTTGACAGAGCAGATTGGAAACCCTCTTTTTGTGGAATTTGCAAGTGGACATTTCAAGGGCTTTGGGTCCAACGGTAGAAAAGGAAATATCTTCGTATAAAAACTAGAGAGAATCATTCTCAGAAACCGCTTTGTGATATGTGCGTTCCACTCACAGAGTTTATCCTTTCTTTTCATACAACAGTTTGGAAACACTCTGTTTGTAAAGTCTGCAAGTGGATATTTGGACCTCTTTGAGGATTTCGTTGGAAACGGGATTTCTTCATCTAATGCTAGACAGAAGAATTCTCAGTAACTTCTTTGGGTTGCGTGTGTTCAACTCACAGTGTTGAGCATTCCTTTAGACAGAGCAGTTTTGAAACCCTCTTTTTGTGGAATTTGCAAGTGGACATTTCAAGCGCTTTGGGGCCAACAGTAGAAAAGGAAATATCTTCGTATAAAAACTAGAGAGAATCATTCTCAGAAACCACTTTGTGATGTGTGCGTTCCACTCACAGAGTTTAACCTTTCTTTTCATAGAACAGTTTGGAAACAGTCTGTTTGTAAGGTCTGCAAGTGGATATTTGGACCTCTTTGAGGATTTTGTTGGAAACGGGATTTCTTCATCTAATGCTAGACAGAAGAATTCTCAGTAACTTCTTTGGGTTGCGTGTGTTCAACTCACAGAGTTGAGCCTTCCTTTAGACAGAGCAGATTTGAAACCCTCTTTTTGTGGAATTTGCAAGTGGACATTTCAAGCACTTTGGGGCCAACGTTAGAAAAGGAAATATCTTCGTAGAAAAACTAGAGAGAATCATTCTCAGAAACCGCTTTGTGATGTGTGCGTTCCACTCACAGAGTGTAACCTTTCTTTTCATAGAACAGTTTGGAAACACTCTGTTTGTAAAGTCTGCAAGTGGATATTTGGACCTCTTTGAGGATTTCGTTGGAAACGGGATTTCTTCATCTAATGCTAGACAGAAGAATTCTCAGTAACTTCTTTGGGTTGCGTGTGTTCAACTCACAGAGTTGAACCTTCCTTTTGACAGAGCAGATTGGAAACCCTCTTTTTGTGGAATTTGCAAGTGGACATTTCAAGGGCTTTGGGTCCAACGGTAGAAAAGGAAATATCTTCGTATAAAAACTAGAGAGAATCATTCTCAGAAACCGCTTTGTGATATGTGCGTTCCACTCACAGAGTTTATCCTTTCTTTTCATACAACAGTTTGGAAACACTCTGTTTGTAAAGTCTGCAAGTGGATATTTGGACCTCTTTGAGGATTTCGTTGGAAACGGGATTTCTTCATCTAATGCTAGACAGAAGAATTCTCAGTAACTTCTTTGGGTTGCGTGTGTTCAACTCACAGTGTTGAGCATTCCTTTAGACAGAGCAGTTTTGAAACCCTCTTTTTGTGGAATTTGCAAGTGGACATTTCAAGCGCTTTGGGGCCAACAGTAGAAAAGGAAATATCTTCGTATAAAAACTAGAGAGAATCATTCTCAGAAACCACTTTGTGATGTGTGCGTTCCACTCACAGAGTTTAACCTTTCTTTTCATAGAACAGTTTGGAAACAGTCTGTTTGTAAGGTCTGCAAGTGGATATTTGGACCTCTTTGAGGATTTTGTTGGAAACGGGATTTCTTCATCTAATGCTAGACAGAAGAATTCTCAGTAACTTCTTTGGGTTGCGTGTGTTCAACTCACAGAGTTGAGCCTTCCTTTAGACAGAGCAGATTTGAAACCCTCTTTTTGTGGAATTTGCAAGTGGACATTTCAAGCACTTTGGGGCCAACGTTAGAAAAGGAAATATCTTCGTAGAAAAACTAGAGAGAATCATTCTCAGAAACCGCTTTGTGATGTGTGCGTTCCACTCACAGAGTGTAACCTTTCTTTTCATAGAACTGTTTGGAAACACTCTGTTTGTAAAGTCTGCAAGTGGATATTTGGACCTCTTTGAGGATTTCGTTGGAAACGGGATTTCTTCATCTAATGCTAGACAGAAGAATTCTCAGTAACTTCTTTGGGTTGCGTGTGTTCAACTCACAGAGTTGAACCTTCCTTTTGACAGAGCATATTGGAAACCCTCTTTTTGTGGAATTTGCAAGTGGACATTTCAAGCGCTTTGGCGCCCTCGGTAGAAAAGGAAATATCTTCGTATAAAAACTAGAGAGAATCATTCTCAGAAACCACTTTGTGATGTGTGCGTTCCACTCACAGAGTTTAACCTCTCTTTTCATAGAACAGTTTGGAAACACTCTGTTTGTAAAGTCTGCAAGTGGATATTTGGACCTCTTTGAGGATTTCGTTGGAAACGGGATTTCTTCATCTAATGCTAGACAGAAGAATGCTCAGTAACTTCTTTGGGTTGCGTGTGTTCAACTCACAGAGTTGAACCTTCCTTTTGACAGAGCAGATTTGAAACCCACTTTTTGTGGAATTTCCAAATGGACATTGCAAGCGCTTTGGGGCCAACGGTAGAAAAGGAAATATCTTCGTATACAAACTAGAGAGAATCATTCTCAGAAACCACTTTGTGATGTGTGCGTTCCACTCACAGAGTTTAACCATTCTTTTCATAGAACAGTTTGGAAACACTCTGTTTGTAAAGTCTGCAAGTGGATATTTGGACCTCTTTGAGGATTTCGTTGGAAACGGGATTTCTTCATCTAATGCTAGACAGAAGAATTCTCAGTAACTTCTTTGGGTTGCGTGTCTTCAACTCACAGAGGTGAACCTTCCTTTAGACAGAGCAGATTTGAAACCCTCTTTTTGTGGAATTTGCAAGTGGACATTTCAAGCGCTTTGGCGCCCACGGTACAAAAGGAAATATCTTCGTATAAAAACTAGAGAGAATCATTCTCAGGAACCACTTTGTGATGTGTGCGTTCCACTCACAGAGTTTAACCTTTCTTTTCATAGAACAGTTTGGAAACACTCTGTTTGTAAAGTCTGCAAGTGGATATTTGGACCTCTTTGAGGATTTCGTTGGAAACGGGATTTCTTCATCTAATGCTAGACAGAAGAATTCTCAGTAACTTCTTTGGGTTGCGTGTGTTCAACTCACAGAGTTGAACCTTCCTTTTGACAGAGCAGATTGGAAACCCTCTTTTTGTGGAATTTGCAAGTGGACATTTCAAGGGCTTTGGGTCCAACGGTAGAAAAGGAAATATCTTCGTATAAAAACTAGAGAGAATCATTCTGAGAAACCGCTTTGTGATATGTGCGTTCCACTCACAGAGTTTATCCTTTCTTTTCATACAACAGTTTGGAAACACTCTGTTTGTAAAGTCTGCAAGTGGATATTTGGACCTCTTTGAGGATTTCGTTGGAAATGGGATTTCTTCATCTAATGCTAGACAGAAGAATTCTCAGTAACTTCTTTGGGTTGCGTGTGTTCAACTCACAGAGTTGAACCTTCCTTTAGAAAGAGGAGATTTGAAACCCTCTTTTTGTGGGATTTGCAAGTGGACATTTCAAGCGCTATGGTGCCCACGGTAGAAAAGGAAATATCTTCGTATAAAAACTAGAGAGAATCATTCTCAGAAACCACTTTGTGATGTGTGCGTTCCACTCACAGAGTTTAACCATTCTTTTCATAGAACGGTTTGGAAACACTCTCTTTGTAAAGTCTGCAAGTGGATATTTGGACCTCTTTGAGGATTTCTTTGGAAACGGGATTTCTTCATCTAATGCTAGACAGAAGAATTCTCAGTAACTTCTTTGGGTTGCGTGTGTTCAACTCACAGAGTTGAACCTTCCTTTTGACAGAGCAGATTTGAAACCCTCTTTTTGTGGAATTTCCAAGTGGACATTGCAAGCGCTTTGGGGCCAACGGTAGAAAAGGAAATATCTTGGTATAAAAACTGGAGAGAATCATTCTCAGAAACCGCTTTGTGATGTGTGCGTTCCATTCACAGAGTGTAACCTTTCTTTTCATGGAACAGTTTGGAAACACTCTGTTTGTAAAGTCTGCAAGTGGATATTTGGACCTCTTTGAGGATTTCGTTGGAAACGGGATTTCTTCATCTAATGCTAGACAGAAGAATTCTCAGTAACTTCTTTGGGTTGCCTGTGTTCAACTCACAGAGTTGAACCTTCCTTTAGACAGAGCAGATTGGAAACCCTCTTTTTGTGGAATTTGCTAGTGGACATTTCAATCGCTTTGGCGCCCACGGTAGAAAAGGAAATATCTTCGTATAAAAACTAGAGAGAATCATTCTCAGAAAACACTTTGTGATGTGTGCGTTCCACTCACAGAGTTTAACCTTTCTTTTCATAGAACAGTTTGGAAACACTCTGTTTGTAAAGTCTGCAAGTGGATATTTGGACCTCTTTGAGGATTTCGTTGGAAACGGGATTTCTTCATCTAATGCTAGACAGAAGAATTCTCAGTAACTTCTTTGGGTTGCGTGTGTTCAACTCACAAAGTTGAACCTTCCTTTAGACAGAGCAGGTTTGAAACACTCTTTTCGTGGAATTTGCAAGTGGACATTCCAAGCGCTTTGGGGCCAACGGTAGAAAAGGAAATATCTTCGTATACAAACTAGAGAGAATCATTCCCAGAAACCGCTTTGTGATGTGAGCGTTCCTCTCACAGAGTTTAACCTTTCTTTTCATAGAACAGTTTGGAAACACTCTGTTTGTAATGTCTGCAAGTGGATATTTGGACCTCTTTGAGGATTTCGTTGGAAACGGGATTTCTTCATCTAATGCTAGACAGAAGAATTCTCAGTAACTTCTTTGGGTTGCGTGTGTTCAACTCACAGAGTTGAGCCTTCCTTTAGACAGAGGAGATTTGAAACCCTCTTTTTGTGGAATTTGCAAGTGGACATTTCAAGCGCTTTGGGGCCAACGGTAGAAAAGGAAATATCTTCGTATAAAAACTAGAGAGAATCATTCTCAGAAACCGCTTTGTGATGTGTGCGTTCCACTCACAGAGTGTAACCTTTCTTTTCATAGAACAGTTTGGAAACACTCTGTTTGTAAAGTCTGCAAGTGGATATTTGGACCTCTTTGAGGATTTCGTTGGAAACGGGATTTCTTCATCTAATGCTAGACAGAAGAATTCTCAGTAACTTCTTTGGGTTGCGTGTGTTCAACTCACAGAGTTGAACCTTCCTTTAGAAAGAGGAGATTTGAAACCCTCTTTTTGTGGAATTTGCAAGTGGACATTTCAAGCGCTATGGTGCCCACGGTAGAAAAGGAAACATCTTCGTATAAAAACTAGAGAGAATCATTCTCAGAAACCACTTTGTGATGTGTGCGTTCCACTCACAGAGTTTAACCATTCTTTTCATAGAACGGTTTGGAAACACTCTCTTTGTAAAGTCTGCAAGTGGATATTTGGACCTCTTTGAGGATTTCGTTGGAAACGGGATTTCTTCATCTAATGCTAGACAGAAGAATTCTCAGTAACTTCTTTGGGTTGCCTGTGTTCAACTCACAGAGTTGAACCTTCCTTTAGACAGAGCAGATTGGAAACCCTCTTTTTGTGGAATTTGCTAGTGGACATTTCAATCGCTTTGGCGCCCACGGTAGAAAAGGAAATATCTTCGTATAAAAACTAGAGAGAATCATTCTCAGAAAACACTTTGTGATGTGTGCGTTCTACTCACAGAGTTTAACCTTTCTTTTCATAGAACAGTTTGGAAACACTCTGTTTGTAAAGTCTGCAAGTGGATATTTGGACCTCTTTGAGGATTTCGTTGGAAACGGGATTTCTTCATCTAATGCTAGACAGAAGAATTCTCAGTAACTTCTTTGGGTTGCGTGTGTTCAACTCACAAAGTTGAACCTTCCTTTAGACAGAGCAGGTTTGAAACACTCTTTTCGTGGAATTTGCAAGTGGACATTCCAAGCGCTTTGGGGCCAACGGTAGAAAAGGAAATATCTTCGTATACAAACTAGAGAGAATCATTCCCAGAAACCGCTTTGTGATGTGTGCGTTCCTCTCACAGAGTTTAACCTTTCTTTTCATAGAACAGTTTGGAAACACTCTGTTTGTAATGTCTGCAAGTGGATATTTGGACCTCTTTGAGGATTTCGTTGGAAACGGGATTTCTTCATCTAATGCTAGACAGAAGAATTCTCAGTAACTTCTTTGGGTTGCGTGTGTTCAACTCACAGAGTTGAAACTTCCTAATAACAGAGCAGATTTGAAACCCTCTTTTTGTGGAATTTGCAAGTGGACATTTCAAGCGCTTTGGGGCCAACGGTAGAAAAGGAAATATCTTCGTATAAAAACTAGAGAGAATCATTCTCAGAAACCGCTTTGTGATGTGTGCGTTCCACTCACAGAGTGTAACCTTTCTTTTCATAGAACAGTTTGGAAACACTCTGTTTGTAAAGTCTGCAAGTGGATATTTGGACCTCTTTGAGGATTTCGTTGGAAACGGGATTTCTTCATCTAATGCTAGACAGAAGAATTCTCAGTAACTTCTTTGGGTTGCGTGTGTTCAACTCACAAAGTTGAACCTTCCTTTAGACAGAGCAGGTTTGAAACACTCTTTTCGTGGAATTTGCAAGTGGACATTCCAAGCGCTTTGGGGCCAACGGTAGAAAAGGAAATATCTTCGTATACAAACTAGAGAGAATCATTCCCAGAAACCGCTTTGTGATGTGAGCGTTCCTCTCACAGAGTTTAACCTTTCTTTTCATAGAACAGTTTGGAAACACTCTGTTTGTAATGTCTGCAAGTGGATATTTGGACCTCTTTGAGGATTTCGTTGGAAACGGGATTTCTTCATCTAATGCTAGAGAGAAGAATTCTCAGTAACTTCTTTGGGTTGCGTGTGTTCAACTCACAGAGTTGAGCCTTCCTTTAGACAGAGGAGATTTGAAACCCTCTTTTTGTGGAATTTGCAAGTGGACATTTCAAGCGCTTTGGGGCCAACGGTAGAAAAGGAAATATCTTCGTATAAAAACTAGAGAGAATCATTCTCAGAAACCGCTTTGTGATGTGTGCATTCCACTCACAGAGTGTAACCTTTCTTTTCATAGAACAGTTTGGAAACACTCTGTTTGTAAAGTCTGCAAGTGGATATTTGGACCTCTTTGAGGATTTCGTTGGAAACGGGATTTCTTCATCTAATGCTAGACAGAAGAATTCTCAGTAACTTCTTTGGGTTGCGTGTGTTCAACTCACAGAGTTGAACCTTCCTTTAGAAAGAGGAGATTTGAAACCCTCTTTTTGTGGAATTTGCAAGTGGACATTTCAAGCGCTATGGTGCCCACGGTAGAAAAGGAAACATCTTCGTATAAAAACTAGAGAGAATCATTCTCAGAAACCACTTTGTGATGTGTGCGTTCCACTCACAGAGTTTAACCATTCTTTTCATAGAACGGTTTGGAAACACTCTCTTTGTAAAGTCTGCAAGTGGATATTTGGACCTCTTTGAGGATTTCGTTGGAAACGGGATTTCTTCATCTAATGCTAGACAGAAGAATTCTCAGTAACTTCTTTGGGTTGCCTGTGTTCAACTCACAGAGTTGAACCTTCCTTTAGACAGAGCAGATTGGAAACCCTCTTTTTGTGGAATTTGCTAGTGGACATTTCAATCGCTTTGGCGCCCACGGTAGAAAAGGAAATATCTTCGTATAAAAACTAGAGAGAATCATTCTCAGAAAACACTTTGTGATGTGTGCGTTCTACTCACAGAGTTTAACCTTTCTTTTCATAGAACAGTTTGGAAACACTCTGTTTGTAAAGTCTGCAAGTGGATATTTGGACCTCTTTGAGGATTTCGTTGGAAACGGGATTTCTTCATCTAATGCTAGACAGAAGAATTCTCAGTAACTTCTTTGGGTTGCGTGTGTTCAACTCACAAAGTTGAACCTTCCTTTAGACAGAGCAGGTTTGAAACACTCTTTTCGTGGAATTTGCAAGTGGACATTCCAAGCGCTTTGGGGCCAACGGTAGAAAAGGAAATATCTTCGTATACAAACTAGAGAGAATCATTCCCAGAAACCGCTTTGTGATGTGTGCGTTCCTCTCACAGAGTTTAACTTTTCTTTTCATAGAACAGTTTGGAAACACTCTGTTTGTAATGTCTGCAAGTGGATATTTGGACCTCTTTGAGGATTTCGTTGGAAACGGGATTTCTTCATCTAATGCTAGACAGAAGAATTCTCAGTAACTTCTTTGGGTTGCGTGTGTTCAACTCACAGAGTTGAGCCTTCCTTTAGACAGAGGAGATTTGAAACCCTCTTTTTGTGGAATTTGCAAGTGGACATTTCAAGCGCTTTGGGGCCAACGGTAGAAAAGGAAATATCTTCGTATAAAAACTAGAGAGAATCATTCTCAGAAACCGCTTTGTGATGTGTGCGTTCCACTCACAGAGTGTAACCTTTCTTTTCATAGAACAGTTTGGAAACACTCTGTTTGTAAAGTCTGCAAGTGGATATTTGGACCTCTTTGAGGATTTCGTTGGAAACGGGATTTCTTCATCTAATGCTAGACAGAAGAATTCTCAGTAACTTCTTTGGGTTGCGTGTGTTCAACTCACAGAGTTGAACCTTCCTTTAGAAAGAGGAGATTTGAAACCCTCTTTTTGTGGAATTTGCAAGTGGACATTTCAAGCGCTATGGTGCCCACGGTAGAAAAGGAAATATCTTCGTATAAAAACTAGAGAGAATCATTCTCAGAAACCACTTTGTGATGTGTGCGTTCCACTCACAGAGTTTAACCATTCTTTTCATAGAACAGTTTGGAAACACTCTGTTTGTAAAGTCTGCAAGTGGATATTTGGACCTCTTTGAGGATTTCGTTGGAAACGGGATTTCTTCATCTAATGCTAGACAGAAGAATTCTCAGTAACTTCTTTGGGTTGCGTGTGTTCAACTCACAGAGGTGAACCTTCCTTTAGACAGAGCAGATTTGAAACCCTCTTTTTGTGGAATTTGCAAGTGGACATTTCAAGCGCTTTGGCGCCCACGGTGCAAAAGGAAATATCTTCGTATAAAAACTAGAGAGAATCATTCTCAGGAACCACTTTGTGATGTGTTCGTTCTACTCACAGAGTTTAACCTTTCTTTTCATAGAACAGTTTGGAAACACTCTGTTTGTAAAGTCTGCAAGTGGATATTTGGACCTCTTTGAGGATTTCGTTGGAAACGGGATTTCTTCATCTAATGCTAGACAGAAGAATTCTCAGTAACTTCTTTGGGTTGCGTGTGTTCAACTCACAGAGTTGAACCTTCCTTTTGACAGAGCAGATTGGAAACCCTCTTTTTGTGGAATTTGCAAGTGGACATTTCAAGGGCTTTGGGTCCAACGGTAGAAAAGGAAATATCTTCGTATAAAAACTAGAGAGAATCATTCTCAGAAACCGCTTTGTGATATGTGCGTTCCACTCACAGAGTTTATCCTTTCTTTTCATACAACAGTTTGGAAACACTCTGTTTGTAAAGTCTGCAAGTGGATATTTGGACCTCTTTGAGGATTTGGTTGGAAACGGGATTTCTTCATCTAATGCTAGACAGAAGAATTCTCAGTAACTTCTTTGGGTTGCGTGTGTTCAACTCACAGTGTTGAGCATTCCTTTAGACAGAGCAGTTTTGAAACCCTCTTTTTGTGGAATTTGCAAGTGGACATTTCAAGCGCTTTGGGGCCAACAGTAGAAAAGGAAATATCTTCGTATAAAAACTAGAGAGAATCATTCTCAGAAACCACTTTGTGATGTGTGCGTTCCACTCACAGAGTTTAACCTTTCTTTTCATAGAACAGTTTGGAAACAGTCTGTTTGTAAGGTCTGCAAGTGGATATTTGGACCTCTTTGAGGATTTTGTTGGAAACGGGATTTCTTCATCTAATGCTAGACAGAAGAATTCTCAGTAACTTCTTTGGGTTGCGTGTGTTCAACTCACAGAGTTGAGCCTTCCTTTAGACAGAGCAGATTTGAAACCCTCTTTTTGTGGAATTTGCAAGTGGACATATCAAGCACTTTTGGGCCAACAGTAGAAAAGGAAATATCTTCGTAGAAAAACTAGAGAGAATCATTCTCAGAAACCGCTTTGTGATGTGTGCGTTCCACTCACAGAGTGTAACCTTTCTTTTCATAGAACTGTTTGGAAACACTCTGTTTGTAAAGTCTGCAAGTGGATATTTGGACCTCTTTGAGGATTTCGTTGGAAACGGGATTTCTTCATCTAATGCTAGACAGAAGAATTCTCAGTAACTTCTTTGGGTTGCGTGTGTTCAACTCACAGAGTTGAACCTTCCTTTTGACAGAGCATATTGGAAACCCTCTTTTTGTGGAATTTGCAAGTGGACATTTCAAGCGCTTTGGCGCCCTCGGTAGAAAAGGAAATATCTTCGTATAAAAACTAGAGAGAATCATTCTCAGAAACCACTTTGTGATGTGTGCGTTCCACTCACAGAGTTTAACCTCTCTTTTCATAGAACAGTTTGGAAACAGTCTGTTTGTAAGGTCTGCAAGTGGATATTTGGACCTCTTTGAGGATTTCGTTGGAAACGGGATTTCTTCATCTAATGCTAGACAGAAGAATGCTCAGTAACTTCTTTGGGTTGCGTGTGTTCAACTCACAGAGTTGAACCTTCCTTTTGACAGAGCAGATTTGAAACCCTCTTTTTGTGGAATTTCCAAGTGGACATTGCAAGCGCTTTGGGGCCAACGGTAGAAAAGGAAATATCTTCGTATAAAAACTAGAGAGAATCATTCTCAGAAACCGCTTTGTGATGTGTGCGTTCCATTCACAGAGTGTAACCTTTCTTTTCATAGAACAGTTTGGAAACACTCTGTTTGTAAAGTCTGCAAGTGGATATTTGGACCTCTTTGAGGATTTCGTTGGAAACGGGATTTCTTCATCTAATGCTAGACAGAAGAATTCTCAGTAACTTCTTTGGGTTGCGTGTGTTCAACTCACAGAGTTGAACATTCCTTTAGACAGAGCAGATTGGAAACCCTCTTTTTGTGGAATTTGCAAGTGGACATTTCAATCGCTTTGGCGCCCACGGTAGAAAAGGAAATATCTTCGTATAAAAACTAGAGAGAATCATTCTCAGAAAACACTTTGTGATGTGTGCGTTCCACTCACAGAGTGTAACCTTTCTTTTCATAGAACAGTTTGGAAACACTCTGTTTGTAAAGTCTGCAAGTGGATATTTGGACCTCTTTGAGGATTTCGTTGGAAACGGGATTTCTTCATCTAATGCTAGACAGAAGAATTCTCAGTAACTTCTTTGGGTTGCGTGTGTTCAACTCACAAAGTTGAACCTTCCTTTAGACAGAGCAGGTTTGAAACACTCTTTTCGTGGAATTTGCAAGTGGACATTCCAAGCGCTTTGGGGCCAACGGTAGAAAAGGAAATATCTTCGTATACAAACTAGAGAGAATCATTCCCAGAAACCGCTTTGTGATGTGTGCGTTCCTCTCACAGAGTTTAACATTTCTTTTCATAGAACAGTTTGGAAACACTCTGTTTGTAATGTCTGCAAGTGGATATTTGGACCTCTTTGAGGATTTCGTTGGAAACGGGATTTCTTCATCTAATGCTAGACAGAAGAATTCTCAGTAACTTCTTTGGGTTGCGTGTGTTCAACTCACAGAGTTGAACCTTCCTTTTGACAGAGCAGATTGGAAACCCTCTTTTTGTGGAATTTGCAAGTGGACATTTCAAGCGCTTTGGGGCCAACAGTAGAAAAGGAAATATCTTCGTATAAAAACTAGAGAGAATCATTCTCAGAAACCACTTTGTGATGTGTGCGTTCCACTCACAGAGTTTAACCTTTCTTTTCATAGAACAGTTTGGAAACACTCTGTTTGTAAAGTCTGCAAGTGGATATTTGGACCTCTTTGAGGATTTCGTTGGAAACGGGATTTCTTCATCTAATGCTAGACAGAAGAATTCTCAGTAACTTCTTTGGGTTGCGTGTGTTCAACTCACAGAGTTGAGCCTTCCTTTAGACAGAGCAGATTTGAAACCCTCTTTTTGTGGAATTTGCAAGTGGACATTTCAAGCGCTTTGGGGCCAACGGTAGAAAAGGAAATATCTTCGTATAAAAACTAGAGAGAATCATTCTCAGAAACCGCTTTGTGATGTGTGCGTTCCACTCACAGAGTGTAACCTTTCTTTTCATAGAACAGTTTGGAAACACTCTGTTTGTAAAGTCTGCAAGTGGATATTTGGACCTCTTTGAGGATTTCGTTGGAAATGGGATTTCTTCATCTAATGCTAGACAGAAGAATTCTCAGTAACTTCTTTGGGTTGCGTGTGTTCAACTCACAGAGTTGAACCTTCCTTTAGAAAGAGGAGATTTGAAACCCTCTTTTTGTGGGATTTGCAAGTGGACATTTCAAGCGCTATGGTGCCCACGGTAGAAAAGGAAATATCTTCGTATAAAAACTAGAGAGAATCATTCTCAGAAACCACTTTGTGATGTGTGCGTTCCACTCACAGAGTTTAACCATTCTTTTCATAGAACGGTTTGGAAACACTCTGTTTGTAAAGTCTGCAAGTGGATATTTGGACCTCTTTGAGGATTTCGTTGGAAACGGGATTTCTTCATCTAATGCTAGACAGAAGAATTCTCAGTAACTTCTTTGGGTTGCGTGTGTTCAACTCACAGAGTTGAACCTTCCTTTTGACAGAGCAGATTGGAAACCCTCTTTTTGTGGAATTTGCTAGTGGACATTTCAATCGCTTTTGCGCTCACGGTAGAAAAGGAAATATCTCCGTATAAAAACTAGAGAGAATCATTCTCAGAAAACACTTTGTGATGTGTGCATTCCACTCACAGAGTTTAACCTTTCTTTTCATAGAACAGTTTGGAAACACTCTGTTTGTAAAGTCTGCAAGTGGATACTTGGACCTCTTTGAGGATTTCGTTGGAAACGGGATTTCTTCATCTAATGCTAGACAGAAGAATTCTCAGTAACTTCCTTGGGTTGCGTGTGTTCAACTCACAGAGTTGAACCTTCCTTTAGACAGAGCAGATTTGAAACCCTCTTTTTGTGGAATTTGCAAGTGGACATTTCAAGCGCTTTTGGGCCAAAGGCAGGAAAGGAAATATCTTCGTATAAAAACTAGAGAGAATCATTCTCAGAAACCGCTTTGTGATGTGTGCGTTCCACTCACAGAGTGTAACCTTTCTTTTCATAGAACTGTTTGGAAACACTCTGTTTGTAAAGTCTGCAAGTGGATATTTGGACCTCTTTGAGGATTTCGTTGGAAACGGGATTTCTTCATCTAATGCTAGACAGAAGAATTCTCAGTAACTTCTTTGGGTTGCGTGTGTTCAACTCACAGAGTTGAACCTTCCTTTTGACAGAGCAGATTTGAAACCCTCTTTTTGTGGAATTTGCAAGTGGACATTTCAAGCGCTTTGGCGCCCACGGTACAAAAGGAAATATCTTCGTATAAAAACTAGAGAGAATCATTCTCAGAAACCACTTTGTGATGTGTGCGTTCCACTCACAGAGTTTAACCTCTCTTTTCATAGAACAGGTTGGAAACACTCTGTTTGTAAAGTCTGCAAGTGGATATTTGGACCTCTTTGAGGATTTCGTTGGAAACGGGATTTCTTCATCTAATGCTAGACAGAAGAATTCTCAGTAACTTCTTTGGGTTGCGTGTGTTCAACTCACAGAGTTGAACCTTCCTTTTGACAGAGCAGATTGGAAACCCTCTTTTTGTGGAATTTCCAAGTGGACATTGCAAGCGCTTTGCGGCCAACGGTAGAAAAGGAAATATCTTCGTATAAAAACTAGAGAGAATCATTCTCAGAAACCGCTTTGTGATGTGTGCGTTCCATTCACAGAGTGTAACCTTTCTTTTCATAGAACAGTTTGGAAACACTCTGTTTGTCAAGTCTGCAAGTGGATATTTGGACCTCTTTGAGGATTTCGTTGGAAACGGGATTTCTTCATCTAATGCTAGACAGAAGAATTCTCAGTAACTTCTTTGGGTTGCGTGTGTTCAACTCACAGAGTTGAACCTTCCTTTAGACAGAGCAGATTTGAAATCCTCTTTTTGTGGAATTTGCAAGTGGACATTTCAAGCGCTTTTGGGCCAAAGGCAGGAAAGGAAATATCTTCGTATACAAACTAGAGAGAATCATTCCCAGAAACCTCTTTGTGATGTGTTCGTTCCACTCACAGAGTTTAACCTTTCTTTTCATAGAACAGTTTGGAAACACTCTGCTTGTAAAGTCTGCAAGTTGATATTTGGACCTCTTTGAGGATTTCGTTGGAAACGGGATTTCTTCATCTAATGCTAGACAGAAGAATTCTCAGTAACTTCTTTGGGTTGCGTGTGTTCAACTCACAGAGTTGAAACTTCCTAATAACAGAGCAGATTTGAAACCCTATTTTTGTGGAATTTGCAAGTGGACATTTCAAGCGCTTTGGGGCCAACGGTAGAAAAGGAAATACCTTCGAATAAAAACTAGAGATAATCATTCTCAGAAACCGCTTTGTGATGTGTGCGTTCCACTCACAGAGTTTAACCTTTCTTTTCATAGAACAGTTTGGAAACACTCTGTTTGTAAAGTCTGCAAGTGGATATTTGGACCTCTTTGAGGATTTCGTTGGAAACGGGATTTCTTCATCTAATGCTAGACAGAAGAATTCTCAGTAACTTCTTTGGGTTGCGTGTGTTCAACTCACAAAGTTGAACCTTCCTTTAGACAGAGCAGGTTTGAAACCCTCTTTTTGTGGAATTTGCAAGTGGACATTCCAAGCGCTTTGGGGCCAACGGTAGAAAAGGAAATATCTTCGTATACAAACTAGAGAGAATCATTCCCAGAAACCGCTTTGTGATGTGTGCGTTCCTCTCACAGAGTTTAACCTTTCTTTTCATAGAACAGTTTGGAAACACTCTGTTTGTAATGTCTGCAAGTGGATATTTGGACCTCTTTGAGGATTTCGTTGGAAACGGGATTTCTTCATCTAATGCTAGACAGAAGAATTCTCAGTAACTTCTTTGGGTTGCGTGTGTTCAACTCACAAAGTTGAACCTTCCTTTAGACAGAGCAGGTTTGAAACCCTCTTTTTGTGGAATTTGAAGTGGACATTCCAAGCGCTTTTGGGGCCAACAGTAGAAAAGGAAATATCTTCGTATACAAACTAGAGAGAATCATTCCCAGAAACCGCTTTGTGATGTGTGCGTTCCTCTCACAGAGTTTAACCTTTCTTTTCATAGAACAGTTTGGAAACACTCTTTTTGTAATGTCTGCAAGTGGATATTTGGACCTCATTGAGGATTTCGTTGGAAACGGGATTTCTTCATCTAATGCTAGACAGAAGAATTCTCAGTAACTTCTTTGGGTTGCGTGTGTTCAACTCACAGAGTTGAACCTTCCTTTTGACAGAGCAGATTTGAAACCCTCTTTTTGTGGAATTTGCAAGTGGACATTTCAAGCACTTTGGGGCCAACGGTAGAAAAGGAAATATCTTCGTATAAAAACTAGAGAGAATCATTCTCAGAAACCACTTTGTGATGTGTGCGTTCCACTCACGGAGTTTAACCTTTCTTTTCATAGAATAGTTTGCAAACACTCTGTTTGTAAACTCTGCAAGTGGATATTTGGACCTCTTTGAGGATTTCGTTGGAAACGGGATTCCTTCATCTAATGCTAGACAGAAGAATTCTCAGTAACTTCTTTGGGTTGCTTGTGTTCAACTCACAGAGTTGAGCCTTCCTTTAGACAGAGCAGATTTGAAACCCTCTTTTTGTGGAATTTGCAAGTGGACATTTCAAGCGCTTTGGGGCCATCGGTAGAAAAGGAAATACCTTCGTACAAAAACTAGAGAGAATCATTCTCAGGATCCTCTTTGTGATGTGTGCGTTCCACTCACAGAGTGTAACCTTTCTTTTCATAGAACCGTTTGCAAACACTCTGTTTGTAAAGTCTGCAAGTGGATATTTGGACCTCTTTGAGGATTTCGTTGGAAACGGGATTTCTTCATCTAATGCTAGACAGAAGAATTCTCAGTAACTTCTTTTGGTTGCGTGTGTTCAACTCACAGAGTTGAACCTTCCTTTTGACAGAGCAGATGGGAAACCCTCTTTTTGTGGAATTTGCAAGTGGACATTTCAAGCGCTTTGGGTCCAACAGTAGAAAAGGAAACATCTTCGTATAAAAACTAGAGAGAATCATTCTGAGAAACCACTTTGTGATGTGTGCGTTCCACTCACAGAGTTTAACCTTTCTTTTCATAGAACAGTTTGGAAACACTCTGTTTGTAAAGTCTGCAAGTGGATATTTGGACCTCTTTGAGGATTTCGTTGGAAACGGGTTTTCTTCATCTAATGCTACACAGAAGAATTCTCAGTAACTTCTTTGGGTTGCGTGTGTTCAACTCA
The DNA here is from genome assembly GCF_029281585.2 of Gorilla gorilla gorilla. Classification (NCBI taxonomy): domain Eukaryota; kingdom Metazoa; phylum Chordata; class Mammalia; order Primates; family Hominidae; genus Gorilla; species Gorilla gorilla. The sequence goes on along the minus strand of NC_073231.2, from coordinate 76,815,832 downwards.
CAGAGTTGAGCCTTCCTTTAGACAGAGCAGATTTGAAACCCTCTTTTTGTGGAATTTCCAAGTGGACATTTCAAGCGCTTTGGGTCCAACGGTAGAAAAGGAAATATCTTCGTATAAAAACTAGAGAGAATCATTCTCAGAAACCACTTTGGGATGTGTGCGTTCCACTCACAGAGTTTAACCTTTCCTTTCATAGAACAGTTTGGAAACACTCTGTTTGTAAAGTCTGCAAGTGGATATTTGGACTTCTTTGAGGATTTCGTTGGAAACGGGATTTCTTCATCTAATGCTAGACAGAAGAATTCTCAGTAACTTCTCTGGGTTGTGTGTGTTCAACTCACAGAGTTGAACCTTCCTTTAGACAGAGCAGATTGGAAACCCTCTTTTTGTGGAATTTGCAAGTGGACATTTGAAGCGCTTTGGCGCCCACGGTAGAAAGGAAATATCTTCGTATAAAAACTAGAGAGAATCATTCTCAGAAACCACTTTGTGATGTGTGCATTCCAATCACAGAGTTTAACCTTTCTTTTCATAGAACAGTTTGGAAACACTCTGTTTGTAAAGTCTGCAAGTGGATACTTGGACCTCTTTGAGGATTTCGTTGGAAACGGGATTTCTTCATCTAATGCTAGACAGAAGAATTCTCAGTAACTTCTTTGGGTTGCGTGTGTTCAACTCACAGAGTTGAACCTTCCTTTAGACAGAGCAGATTTGAAATCCTCTTTTTGTGGAATTTGCAAGTGGACATTTCAAGCGCTTTTGGGCCAAAGGCAGGAAAGGAAATATCTTCGTATACAAACTAGAGAGAATCATTCTCAGAAACCTCTTTGTGATGTGTTCGTTCCACTCACAGAGTTTAACCTTTCTTTTCATAGAACAGTTTGGAAACACTCTGTTTGTAAAGTCTGCAAGTTGATATTTGGACCTCTATGAGGATTTGGTTGGAAACGGGATTTCTTCATCTAATGCTAGACAGAAAAATTCTCAGTAACTTCTTTGGGTTGTGTGTGTTCAACTCACAGAGTTGAAACTTCCTAATAACAGAGCAGATTTGAAACCCTCTTTTTGTGGAATTTGCAAGTGGACATTTCAAGCGCTTTGGGGCCAACGGTAGAAAAGGAAATACCTTCGAATAAAAACTAGAGATAATCATTCTCAGAAACCGCTTTGTGATGTGTGCGTTCCACTCACAGAGTTTAACCTTTCTTTTCATAGAACAGTTTGGAAACACTCTGTTTGTAAAGTCTGCAAGTGGATATTTGGACCTCTTTGAGGATTTCATTGGAAACGGGATTTCTTCATCTAATGCTAGACAGAAGAATTCTCAGTAACTTCTTTGGGTTGCGTGTGTTCAACTCACAAAGTTGAACCTTCCTTTAGACAGAGCAGGTTTGAAACCCTCTTTTTGTGGAATTTGCAAGTGGACATTCCAAGCGCTTTGGGGCCAACGGTAGAAAAGGAAATATCTTCGTATACAAACTAGAGAGAATCATTCCCAGAAACCGCTTTGTGATGTGTGCGTTCCTCTCACAGAGTTTAACCTTTCTTTTCATAGAACAGTTTGGAAACACTCTGTTTGTAATGTCTGCAAGTGGATATTTGGACCTCTTTGAGGATTTCGTTGGAAACGGGATTTCTTCATCTAATGCTAGACAGAAGAATTCTCAGTAACTTCTTTGGGTTGCGTGTGTTCAACTCACAGAGTTGAACCTTCCTTTTGACAGAGCAGATGGGAAACCCTCTTTTTGTGGAATTTGCAAGTGGACATTTCAAGCGCTTTGGGGCCAACAGTAGAAAAGGAAATATCTTCGTATAAAAACTAGAGAGAATCATTCTCAGAAACCACTTTGTGATGTGTGCGTTCCACTCACAGAGTTTAACCTTTCTTTTCATAGAACAGTTTGGAAACACTCTGTTTGTAAAGTCTGCAAGTGGATATTTGGACCTCTTTGAGGATTTCGTTGGAAACGGGATTTCTTCATCTAATGCTAGACAGAAGAATTCTCAGTAACTTCTTTGGGTTGCGTGTGTTCCACTCACAGAGATGAACTTTCCTTTAGACAGAGCAGATTTGAAACCCTCTTTTTGTGGAATTTGCAAGTGGACATTTCAAGCGCTTTGGCGCAAACGGTAGAAAAGGAAATATCTTCGTATAAAAACTAGAGAGAATCATTCTCAGAAACCGCTTTGTGATGTGTGCGTTCCACTCACAGAGTTTAACCTTTCTTTTCATAAAACAGTTTGGAAACACTCTGTTTGTAAAGTCTGCAAGTGGATACTTGGACCTCTTTGAGGATTTCGTTGGAAACGGGATTTCTTCATCTAATGCTAGACAGAAGAATTCTCAGTAACTTCTTTGGGTTGCGTGTGTTCAACTCACAGAGTTGAACCTTCCTTTAGACAGAGCAGATTTGAAACCCTCTTTTTGTGGAATTTGCAAGTGGACATTTCAAGCGCTTTGGCGCCCACGGTACAAAAGGAAATATCTTCGTATAAAAACTAGAGAGAATCATTGTCAGAAACCGCTTTGTGATGTGTGCGTACCACTCACAGAGTGTAACCTTTCTTTTCATAGAACAGTTTGCAAACACTCTGTTTGTAAAGTCTGCAAGTGGATATTTGGACCTCTTTGAGGATTTCGTTGGAAACGGGATTTCTTCATCTAATGCTAGACGGAAGAATTCTCAGTAACTTCTTTGAGTTGCGTGTTTTCAACTCACAGAGTTGAGTCTTCCTTTAGACAGAGCAGATTTGAAACCCTCTTTTTCTGGAATTTCCAAGTGGACATTTCTAGCGCTTTGGGGCCAACGGTGGAAAAGGAAATATCTTCGTATAAAAACTAGAGAGAATCATTCTCAGAAACCGGTTTGTGATGTGTGCGTTCCACTCACAGAGGGTAACCTTTCTTTTCATAGAACAGTTTGGAAACACTCTGTTTGTAAAGTCTGCAAGTGGATATTTGGACCTCTTTGAGGATTTCGTTGGAAACGTGATTTCTTCATCTAATGCTAGACAGAAGAATTCTCAGTAACTTCTTTGGGTTGCTTGTGTTCAACTCACAGAGTTGAACTTTCCTTTTGACAGAGCAGATTTGAAACCCTCTTTTTGTGGAATTTGCAAGTGGACATTTGAAGCGCCTTGGCACCCACGGTAGAAAGGAAATATCTTCGTATAAAAACTAGAGAGAATCATTCTCAGAAACCACTTTGTGATGTGTGCGTTCCAATCACAGAGTTTAACCTTTCTTTTCATAGAACAGTTTGGAAACACTCTGTTTTTAAAGTCTGCAAGTGGATATTTGGACCTCTTTGAGGATTTCGTTGGAAACGGGATTTCTTCATCTAATGCTAGACAGAAGAATTCTCAGTAACTTCTTTGGTTTGCGTGTGTTCAACTCACAGAGTTGAACTTTCCTTTAGACAGAGCAGATTTGAAACCCTCTTTTTGTGGAATTTGCAAGTGGACATTTCAAGCGCTTTGGGGCCCACGGTAGAAAAGGAAATATCTTCGTATAAAAACTAGAGAGAATCATTCTCAGAAACCACTTTGGGATGTGTGCGTTCCACTCACAGAGTTTAACCTTTCCTTTCATAGAACAGTTTGGAAACACTCTGTTTGTAAAGTCTGCAAGTGGATATTTGGACTTCTTTGAGGATTTCGTTGGAAACGGGATTTCTTCATCTAATGCTAGACAGAAGAATTCTCAGTAACTTCTCTGGGTTGTGTGTGTTCAACTCACAGAGTTGAACCTTCCTTTAGACAGAGCAGATTGGAAACCCTCTTTTTGTGGAATTTGCAAGTGGACATTTGAAGCGCTTTGGCGCCCACGGTAGAAAGGAAATATCTTCGTATAAAAACTAGAGAGAATCATTCTCAGAAACCACTTTGTGATGTGTGCATTCCAATCACAGAGTTTAACCTTTCTTTTCATAGAACAGTTTGGAAACACTCTGTTTGTAAAGTCTGCAAGTGGATACTTGGACCTCTTTGAGGATTTCGTTGGAAACGGGATTTCTTCATCTCATGCTAGACAGAAGAATTCTCAGTAACTTCTTTGGGTTGCGTGTGTTCAACTCACAGAGTTGAACCTTCCTTTAGACAGAGCAGATTTGAAATCCTCTTTTTGTGGAATTTGCAAGTGGACATTTCAAGCGCTTCTGGGCCAAAGGCAGGAAAGGAAATATCTTCGTATACAAACTAGAGAGAATCATTCTCAGAAACCTCTTTGTGATGTGTTCGTTCCACTCACAGAGTTTAACCTTTCTTTTCATAGAACAGTTTGGAAACACTCTGTTTGTAAAGTCTGCAAGTTGATATTTGGACCTCTATGAGGATTTGGTTGGAAACGGGATTTCTTCATCTAATGCTAGATAGAAAAATTCTCAGTAACTTCTTTGGGTTGTGTGTGTTCAACTCACAGAGTTGAAACTTCCTAATAACAGAGCAGATTTGAAACCCTCTTTTTGTGGAATTTGCAAGTGGACATTTCAAGCGCTTTGGGGCCAACGGTAGAAAAGGAAATACCTTCGAATAAAAACTAGAGATAATCATTCTCAGAAACCGCTTTGTGATGTGTGCGTTCCACTCACAGAGTTTAACCTTTCTTTTCATAGAACAGTTTGGAAACACTCTGTTTGTAAAGTCTGCAAGTGGATATTTGGACCTCTTTGAGGATTTCGTTGGAAACGGGATTTCTTCATCTAATGCTAGACAGAAGAATTCTCAGTAACTTCTTTGGGTTGCGTGTGTTCAACTCACAAAGTTGAACCTTCCTTTAGACAGAGCAGGTTTGAAACCCTCTTTTTGTGGAATTTGCAAGTGGACATTCCAAGCGCTTTGGGGCCAACGGTAGAAAAGGAAATATCTTCGTATACAAACTAGAGAGAATCATTCCCAGAAACCGCTTTGTGATGTGTGAGTTCCTCTCACAGAGTTTAACCTTTCTTTTCATAGAACAGTTTGGAAACACTCTGTTTTTAATGTCTGCAAGTGGATATTTGGACCTCTTTGAGGATTTCGTTGGAAACGGGATTTCTTCATCTAATGCTAGACAGAAGAATTCTCAGTAACTTCTTTGGGTTGCGTGTGTTCAACTCACAGAGTTGAACCTTCCTTTTGACAGAGCAGATGGGAAACCCTCTTTTTGTGGAATTTGCAAGTGGACATTTCAAGCGCTTTGGGGCCAACAGTAGAAAAGGAAATATCTTCGTATAAAAACTAGAGAGAATCATTCTCAGAAACCACTTTGTGATGTGTGCGTTCCACTCACAGAGTTTAACCTTTCTTTTCATAGAACAGTTTGGAAACACTCTGTTTGTAAAGTCTGCAAGTGGATATTTGGACCTCTTTGAGGATTTCGTTGGAAACGGGATTTCTTCATCTAATGCTAGACAGAAGAATTCTCAGTAACTTCTTTGGGTTGCGTGTGTTCCACTCACAGAGATGAACTTTCCTTTAGACAGAGCAGATTTGAAACCCTCTTTTTGTGGAATTTGCAAGTGGACATTTCAAGCGCTTTGGTGCAAACGGTAGAAAAGGAAATATCTTCGTATAAAAACTAGAGATAATCATTCTCAGAAACCGCTTTGTGATGTGTGCGTTCCACTCACAGAGTTTAACCTTTCTTTTCATAAAACAGTTTGGAAACACTCTGTTTGTAAAGTCTGCAAGTGGATACTTGGACCTCTTTGAGGATTTCGTTGGAAACGGGATTTCTTCATCTAATGCTAGACAGAAGAATTCTCAGTAACTTCTTTGGGTTGCGTGTGTTCAACTCACAGAGTTGAACCTTCCTTTAGACAGAGCAGATTTGAAACCCTCTTTTTGTGGAATTTGCAAGTGGACATTTCAAGCGCTTTGGCGCCCACGGTACAAAAGGAAATATCTTCGTATAAAAACTAGAGAGAATCATTGTCAGAAACCGCTTTGTGATGTGTGCGTACCACTCACAGAGTGTAACCTTTCTTTTCATAGAACAGTTTGCAAACACTCTGTTTGTAAAGTCTGCAAGTGGATATTTGGACCTCTTTGAGGATTTCGTTGGAAACGGGATTTCTTCATCTAATGCTAGACAGAAGAATTCTCAGTAACTTCTTTGAGTTGCGTGTTTTCAACTCACAGAGTTGAGCCGTCCTTTAGACAGAGCAGATTTGAAACCCTCTTTTTCTGGAATTTCCAAGTGGATATTTCTAGCGCTTTGGGGCCAACGGTGGAAAAGGAAATATCTTCGTATAAAAACTAGAGAGAATCATTCTCAGAAACCGGTTTGTGATGTGTGCGTTCCACTCACAGAGGGTAACCTTTCTTTTCATAGAACAGTTTGGAAACACTCTGTTTGCAAAGTCTGCAAGTGGATATTTGGACCTCTTTGAGGATTTCGTTGGAAACGTGATTTCTTCATCTAATGCTAGACAGAAGAATTCTCAGTAACTTCTTTGGGTTGCTTGTGTTCAACTCACAGAGTTGAACTTTCCTTTTGACAGAGCAGATTTGAAACCCTCTTTTTGTGGAATTTGCAAGTGGACATTTGAAGCGCCTTGGCGCCCACGGTAGAAAGGAAATATCTTCGTATAAAAACTAGAGAGAATCATTCTCAGAAACCACTTTGTGATGTGTGCGTTCCAATCACAGAGTTTAACCTTTCTTTTCATAGAACAGTTTGGAAACACTCTGTTTGTAAAGTCTGCAAGTGGATATTTGGACCTCTTTGAGGATTTCGTTGGAAACGGGATTTCTTCATCTAATGCTAGACAGAAGAATTCTCAGTAACTTCTTTGGGTTGCGTGTGTTCAACTCACAGAGTTGAACCTTCCTTTTGACAGAGCAGATTTGAAACCCTCTTTTTGTGGAATTTGCAAGTGGACATTTCAAGCACTTTGGGGCCAACGGTAGAAAAGGAAATATCTTCGTATAAAAACTAGAGAGAATCATTCTCAGAAACCGCTTTGTGATGTGTGCGTTCCACTCACAGAGTTTAACCTTTCTTTTCATAGAACAGTTTGGAAACACTCTGTTTGTCAAGTCTGCAAGTGGATATTTGGACCTCTTTGAGGATTTCGTTGGAAACGGGATTTCTTCATCTAATGCTAGACAGAAGAATTCTCAGTAACTTCTTTGGGTTGCGTGTGTTCCACTCACAGAGATGAACTTTCCTTTAGACAGAGCAGATTTGAAACCCTCTTTTTGTGGAATTTGCAAGTGGACATTTCAAGCGCTTTGGCGCAAACGGTAGAAAAGGAAATATCTTCGTATAAAAACTAGAGAGAATCATTCTCAGAAACCGCTTTGTGATGTGTGCGTTCCACTCACAGAGTTTAACCTTTCTTTTCATAGAACAGTTTGGAAACACTCTGTTTGTAAAGTCTGTAAGTGCATATTTGGACCTCTTTGAGGATTTCGTTGGAAACGGGATTTCTTCATCTAATGCTAGACAGAAGAATTCTCAGTAACTTCTTTGGGTTGCGTGTGTTCAACTCACAGAGTTGAGCCTTCCTTTAGACAGAGCAGATTTGAAACCCTCTTTTTGTGGAATTTGCAAGTGGACATTTCAAGCGCTTTGGGGCCAACGGTAGAAAAGGAAATATCTTCGTATAAAAACTAGAGAGAATCATTCTCAGAAACCACTTTGGGATGTGTGCGTTCCACTCACAGAGTTTAACCTTTCCTTTCATAGAACAGTTTGGAAACACTCTGTTTGTAAAGTCTGCAAGTGGATATTTGGACTTCTTTGAGGATTTCGTTGGAAACGGGATTTCTTCATCTAATGCTAGACAGAAGAATTCTCAGTAACTTCTCTGGGTTGTGTGTGTTCAACTCACAGAGTTGAACCTTCCTTTAGACAGAGCAGATTGGAAACCCTCTTTTTGTGGAATTTGCAAGTGGACATTTGAAGCGCTTTGGCGCCCACGGTAGAAAGGAAATATCTTCGTATAAAAACTAGAGAGAATCATTCTCAGAAACCACTTTGTGATGTGTGCATTCCAATCACAGAGTTTAACCTTTCTTTTCATAGAACAGTTTGGAAACACTCTGTTTGTAAAGTCTGCAAGTGGATACTTGGACCTCTTTGAGGATTTCGTTGGAAACGGGATTTCTTCATCTAATGCTAGACAGAAGAATTCTCAGTAACTTCTTTGGGTTGCGTGTGTTCAACTCACAGAGTTGAACCTTCCTTTAGACAGAGCAGATTTGAAATCCTCTTTTTGTGGAATTTGCAAGTGGACATTTCAAGCGCTTTTGGGCCAAAGGCAGGAAAGGAAATATCTTCGTATACAAACTAGAGAGAATCATTCTCAGAAACCTCTTTGTGATGTGTTCGTTCCACTCACAGAGTTTAACCTTTCTTTTCATAGAACAGTTTGGAAACACTCTGTTTGTAAAGTCTGCAAGTTGATATTTGGACCTCTATGAGGATTTGGTTGGAAACGGGATTTCTTCATCTAATGCTAGACAGAAAAATTCTCAGTAACTTCTTTGGGTTGTGTGTGTTCAACTCACAGAGTTGAAACTTCCTAATAACAGAGCAGATTTGAAACCCTCTTTTTGTGGAATTTGCAAGTGGACATTTCAAGCGCTTTGGGGCCAACGGTAGAAAAGGAAATACCTTCGAATAAAAACTAGAGATAATCATTCTCAGAAACCGCTTTGTGATGTGTGCGTTCCACTCACAGAGTTTAACCTTTCTTTTCATAGAACAGTTTGGAAACACTCTGTTTGTAAAGTCTGCAAGTGGATATTTGGACCTCTTTGAGGATTTCATTGGAAACGGGATTTCTTCATCTAATGCTAGACAGAAGAATTCTCAGTAACTTCTTTGGGTTGCGTGTGTTCAACTCACAAAGTTGAACCTTCCTTTAGACAGAGCAGGTTTGAAACCCTCTTTTTGTGGAATTTGCAAGTGGACATTCCAAGCGCTTTGGGGCCAACGGTAGAAAAGGAAATATCTTCGTATACAAACTAGAGAGAATCATTCCCAGAAACCGCTTTGTGATGTGTGCGTTCCTCTCACAGAGTTTAACCTTTCTTTTCATAGAACAGTTTGGAAACACTCTGTTTGTAATGTCTGCAAGTGGATATTTGGACCTCTTTGAGGATTTCGTTGGAAACGGGATTTCTTCATCTAATGCTAGACAGAAGAATTCTCAGTAACTTCTTTGGGTTGCGTGTGTTCAACTCACAGAGTTGAACCTTCCTTTTGACAGAGCAGATGGGAAACCCTCTTTTTGTGGAATTTGCAAGTGGACATTTCAAGCGCTTTGGGGCCAACAGTAGAAAAGGAAATATCTTCGTATAAAAACTAGAGAGAATCATTCTCAGAAACCACTTTGTGATGTGTGCGTTCCACTCACAGAGTTTAACCTTTCTTTTCATAGAACAGTTTGGAAACACTCTGTTTGTAAAGTCTGCAAGTGGATATTTGGACCTCTTTGAGGATTTCGTTGGAAACGGGATTTCTTCATCTAATGCTAGACAGAAGAATTCTCAGTAACTTCTTTGGGTTGCGTGTGTTCCACTCACAGAGATGAACTTTCCTTTAGACAGAGCAGATTTGAAACCCTCTTTTTGTGGAATTTGCAAGTGGACATTTCAAGCGCTTTGGCGCAAACGGTAGAAAAGGAAATATCTTCGTATAAAAACTAGAGAGAATCATTCTCAGAAACCGCTTTGTGATGTGTGCGTTCCACTCACAGAGTTTAACCTTTCTTTTCATAAAACAGTTTGGAAACACTCTGTTTGTAAAGTCTGCAAGTGGATACTTGGACCTCTTTGAGGATTTCGTTGGAAACGGGATTTCTTCATCTAATGCTAGACAGAAGAATTCTCAGTAACTTCTTTGGGTTGCGTGTGTTCAACTCACAGAGTTGAACCTTCCTTTAGACAGAGCAGATTTGAAACCCTCTTTTTGTGGAATTTGCAAGTGGACATTTCAAGCGCTTTGGCGCCCACGGTACAAAAGGAAATATCTTCGTATAAAAACTAGAGAGAATCATTGTCAGAAACCGCTTTGTGATGTGTGCGTACCACTCACAGAGTGTAACCTTTCTTTTCATAGAACAGTTTGCAAACACTCTGTTTGTAAAGTCTGCAAGTGGATATTTGGACCTCTTTGAGGATTTCGTTGGAAACGGGATTTCTTCATCTAATGCTAGACGGAAGAATTCTCAGTAACTTCTTTGAGTTGCGTGTTTTCAACTCACAGAGTTGAGTCTTCCTTTAGACAGAGCAGATTTGAAACCCTCTTTTTCTGGAATTTCCAAGTGGACATTTCTAGCGCTTTGGGGCCAACGGTGGAAAAGGAAATATCTTCGTATAAAAACTAGAGAGAATCATTCTCAGAAACCGGTTTGTGATGTGTGCGTTCCACTCACAGAGGGTAACCTTTCTTTTCATAGAACAGTTTGGAAACACTCTGTTTGTAAAGTCTGCAAGTGGATATTTGGACCTCTTTGAGGATTTCGTTGGAAACGTGATTTCTTCATCTAATGCTAGACAGAAGAATTCTCAGTAACTTCTTTGGGTTGCTTGTGTTCAACTCACAGAGTTGAACTTTCCTTTTGACAGAGCAGATTTGAAACCCTCTTTTTGTGGAATTTGCAAGTGGACATTTGAAGCGCCTTGGCACCCACGGTAGAAAGGAAATATCTTCGTATAAAAACTAGAGAGAATCATTCTCAGAAACCACTTTGTGATGTGTGCGTTCCAATCACAGAGTTTAACCTTTCTTTTCATAGAACAGTTTGGAAACACTCTGTTTGTAAAGTCTGCAAGTGGATACTTGGACCTCTTTGAGGATTTCGTTGGAAACGGGATTTCTTCATCTCATGCTAGACAGAAGAATTCTCAGTAACTTCTTTGGGTTGCGTGTGTTCAACTCACAGAGTTGAACCTTCCTTTAGACAGAGCAGATTTGAAATCCTCTTTTTGTGGAATTTGCAAGTGGACATTTCAAGCGCTTCTGGGCCAAAGGCAGGAAAGGAAATATCTTCGTATACAAACTAGAGAGAATCATTCTCAGAAACCTCTTTGTGATGTGTTCGTTCCACTCACAGAGTTTAACCTTTCTTTTCATAGAACAGTTTGGAAACACTCTGTTTGTAAAGTCTGCAAGTTGATATTTGGACCTCTATGAGGATTTGGTTGGAAACGGGATTTCTTCATCTAATGCTAGATAGAAAAATTCTCAGTAACTTCTTTGGGTTGTGTGTGTTCAACTCACAGAGTTGAAACTTCCTAATAACAGAGCAGATTTGAAACCCTCTTTTTGTGGAATTTGCAAGTGGACATTTCAAGCGCTTTGGGGCCAACGGTAGAAAAGGAAATACCTTCGAATAAAAACTAGAGATAATCATTCTCAGAAACCGCTTTGTGATGTGTGCGTTCCACTCACAGAGTTTAACCTTTCTTTTCATAGAACAGTTTGGAAACACTCTGTTTGTAAAGTCTGCAAGTGGATATTTGGACCTCTTTGAGGATTTCGTTGGAAACGGGATTTCTTCATCTAATGCTAGACAGAAGAATTCTCAGTAACTTCTTTGGGTTGCGTGTGTTCAACTCACAAAGTTGAACCTTCCTTTAGACAGAGCAGGTTTGAAACCCTCTTTTTGTGGAATTTGCAAGTGGACATTCCAAGCGCTTTGGGGCCAACGGTAGAAAAGGAAATATCTTCGTATACAAACTAGAGAGAATCATTCCCAGAAACCGCTTTGTGATGTGTGCGTTCCTCTCACAGAGTTTAACCTTTCTTTTCATAGAACAGTTTGGAAACACTCTGTTTGTAATGTCTGCAAGTGGATATTTGGACCTCTTTGAGGATTTCGTTGGAAACGGGATTTCTTCATCTAATGCTAGACAGAAGAATTCTCAGTAACTTCTTTGGGTTGCGTGTGTTCAACTCACAGAGTTGAACCTTCCTTTTGACAGAGCAGATGGGAAACCCTCTTTTTGTGGAATTTGCAAGTGGACATTTCAAGCGCTTTGGGGCCAACAGTAGAAAAGGAAATATCTTCGTATAAAAACTAGAGAGAATCATTCTCAGAAACCACTTTGTGATGTGTGCGTTCCACTCACAGAGTTTAACCTTTCTTTTCATAGAACAGTTTGGAAACACTCTGTTTGTAAAGTCTGCAAGTGGATATTTGGACCTCTTTGAGGATTTCGTTGGAAACGGGATTTCTTCATCTAATGCTAGACAGAAGAATTCTCAGTAACTTCTTTGGGTTGCGTGTGTTCCACTCACAGAGATGAACTTTCCTTTAGACAGAGCAGATTTGAAACCCTCTTTTTGTGGAATTTGCAAGTGGACATTTCAAGCGCTTTGGTGCAAACGGTAGAAAAGGAAATATCTTCGTATAAAAACTAGAGAGAATCATTCTCAGAAACCGCTTTGTGATGTGTGCGTTCCACTCACAGAGTTTAACCTTTCTTTTCATAAAACAGTTTGGAAACACTCTGTTTGTAAAGTCTGCAAGTGGATACTTGGACCTCTTTGAGGATTTCGTTGGAAACGGGATTTCTTCATCTAATGCTAGACAGAAGAATTCTCAGTAACTTCTTTGGGTTGCGTGTGTTCAACTCACAGAGTTGAACCTTCCTTTAGACAGAGCAGATTTGAAACCCTCTTTTTGTGGAATTTGCAAGTGGACATTTCAAGCGCTTTGGCGCCCACGGTACAAAAGGAAATATCTTCGTATAAAAACTAGAGAGAATCATTGTCAGAAACCGCTTTGTGATGTGTGCGTACCACTCACAGAGTTTAACCTTTCTTTTCATAGAACAGTTTGGAAACACTCTGTTTGTAAAGTCTGCAAGTGGATATTTGGACCTCTTTGAGGATTTCGTTGGAAACGGGATTTCTTCATCTAATGCTAGACAGAAGAATTCTCAGTAACTTCTTTGGGTTGCGTGTGTTCAACTCACAAAGTTGAACCTTCCTTTAGACAGAGCAGGTTTGAAACACTCTTTTCGTGGAATTTGCAAGTGGACATTCCAAGCGCTTTGGGGCCAACGGTAGAAAAGGAAATATCTTCGTATACAAACTAGAGAGAATCATTCCCAGAAACCGCTTTGTGATGTGAGCGTTCCTCTCACAGAGTTTAACCTTTCTTTTCATAGAACAGTTTGGAAACACTCTGTTTGTAATGTCTGCAAGTGGATATTTGGACCTCTTTGAGGATTTCGTTGGAAACGGGATTTCTTCATCTAATGCTAGACAGAAGAATTCTCAGTAACTTCTTTGGGTTGCGTGTGTTCAACTCACAGAGTTGAGCCTTCCTTTAGACAGAGGAGATTTGAAACCCTCTTTTTGTGGAATTTGCAAGTGGACATTTCAAGCGCTTTGGGGCCAACGGTAGAAAAGGAAATATCTTCGTATAAAAACTAGAGAGAATCATTCTCAGAAACCGCTTTGTGATGTGTGCGTTCCACTCACAGAGTGTAACCTTTCTTTTCATAGAACAGTTTGGAAACACTCTGTTTGTAAAGTCTGCAAGTGGATATTTGGACCTCTTTGAGGATTTCGTTGGAAACGGGATTTCTTCATCTAATGCTAGACAGAAGAATTCTCAGTAACTTCTTTGGGTTGCGTGTGTTCAACTCACAGAGTTGAACCTTCCTTTAGAAAGAGGAGATTTGAAACCCTCTTTTTGTGGAATTTGCAAGTGGACATTTCAAGCGCTATGGTGCCCACGGTAGAAAAGGAAACATCTTCGTATAAAAACTAGAGAGAATCATTGTCAGAAACCACTTTGTGATGTGTGCGTTCCACTCACAGAGTTTAACCATTCTTTTCATAGAACGGTTTGGAAACACTCTCTTTGTAAAGTCTGCAAGTGGATATTTGGACCTCTTTGAGGATTTCGTTGGAAACGGGATTTCTTCATCTAATGCTAGACAGAAGAATTCTCAGTAACTTCTTTGGGTTGCCTGTGTTCAACTCACAGAGTTGAACCTTCCTTTAGACAGAGCAGATTGGAAACCCTCTTTTTGTGGAATTTGCTAGTGGACATTTCAATCGCTTTGGCGCCCACGGTAGAAAAGGAAATATCTTCGTATAAAAACTAGAGAGAATCATTCTCAGAAAACACTTTGTGATGTGTGCGTTCTACTCACAGAGTTTAACCTTTCTTTTCATAGAACAGTTTGGAAACACTCTGTTTGTAAAGTCTGCAAGTGGATATTTGGACCTCTTTGAGGATTTCGTTGGAAACGGGATTTCTTCATCTAATGCTAGACAGAAGAATTCTCAGTAACTTCTTTGGGTTGCGTGTGTTCAACTCACAAAGTTGAACCTTCCTTTAGACAGAGCAGGTTTGAAACACTCTTTTCGTGGAATTTGCAAGTGGACATTCCAAGCGCTTTGGGGCCAACGGTAGAAAAGGAAATATCTTCGTATACAAACTAGAGAGAATCATTCCCAGAAACCGCTTTGTGATGTGTGCGTTCCTCTCACAGAGTTTAACCTTTCTTTTCATAGAACAGTTTGGAAACACTCTGTTTGTAATGTCTGCAAGTGGATATTTGGACCTCTTTGAGGATTTCGTTGGAAACGGGATTTCTTCATCTAATGCTAGACAGAAGAATTCTCAGTAACTTCTTTGGGTTGCGTGTGTTCAACTCACAGAGTTGAGCCTTCCTTTACACAGAGGAGATTTGAAACCCTCTTTTTGTGGAATTTGCAAGTGGACATTTCAAGCGCTTTGGGGCCAACGGTAGAAAAGGAAATATCTTCGTATAAAAACTAGAGAGAATCATTCTCAGAAACCGCTTTGTGATGTGTGCGTTCCACTCACAGAGTGTAACCTTTCTTTTCATAGAACAGTTTGGAAACACTCTGTTTGTAAAGTCTGCAAGTGGATATTTGGACCTCTTTGAGGATTTCGTTGGAAACGGGATTTCTTCATCTAATGCTAGACAGAAGAATTCTCAGTAACTTCTTTGGGTTGCGTGTGTTCAACTCACAGAGTTGAACCTTCCTTTAGAAAGAGGAGATTTGAAACCCTCTTTTTGTGGAATTTGCAAGTGGACATTTCAAGCGCTATGGTGCCCACGGTAGAAAAGGAAATATCTTCGTATAAAAACTAGAGAGAATCATTCTCAGAAACCACTTTGTGATGTGTGCGTTCCACTCACAGAGTTTAACCATTCTTTTCATAGAACAGTTTGGAAACATTCTGTTTGTAAAGTCTGCAAGTGGATATTTGGACCTCTTTGAGGATTTCGTTGGAAACGGGATTTCTTCATCTAATGCTAGACAGAAGAATTCTCAGTAACTTCTTTGGGTTGCGTGTGTTCAACTCACAGAGGTGAACCTTCCTTTAGACAGAGCAGATTTGAAACCCTCTTTTTGTGGAATTTGCAAGTGGACATTTCAAGCGCTTTGGCGCCCACGGTGCAAAAGGAAATATCTTCGTATAAAAACTAGAGAGAATCATTCTCAGGAACCACTTTGTGATGTGTGCGTTCCACTCACAGAGTTTAACCTTTCTTTTCATAGAACAGTTTGGAAACACTCTGTTTGTAAAGTCTGCAAGTGGATATTTGGACCTCTTTGAGGATTTCGTTGGAAACGGGATTTCTTCATCTAATGCTAGACAGAAGAATTCTCAGTAACTTCTTTGGGTTGCGTGTGTTCAACTCACAGAGTTGAACCTTCCTTTTGACAGAGCAGATTGGAAACCCTCTTTTTGTGGAATTTGCAAGTGGACATTTCAAGGGCTTTGGGTCCAACGGTAGAAAAGGAAATATCTTCGTATAAAAACTAGAGAGAATCATTCTCAGAAACCGCTTTGTGATATGTGCGTTCCACTCACAGAGTTTATCCTTTCTTTTCATACAACAGTTTGGAAACACTCTGTTTGTAAAGTCTGCAAGTGGATATTTGGACCTCTTTGAGGATTTGGTTGGAAACGGGATTTCTTCATCTAATGCTAGACAGAAGAATTCTCAGTAACTTCTTTGGGTTGCGTGTGTTCAACTCACAGTGTTGAGCATTCCTTTAGACAGAGCAGTTTTGAAACCCTCTTTTTGTGGAATTTGCAAGTGGACATTCCAAGCGCTTTGGGGCCAACAGTAGAAAAGGAAATATCTTCGTATAAAAACTAGAGAGAATCATTCTCAGAAACCACTTTGTGATGTGTGCGTTCCACTCACAGAGTTTAACCTTTCTTTTCATAGAACAGTTTGGAAACAGTCTGTTTGTAAGGTCTGCAAGTGGATATTTGGACCTCTTTGAGGATTTTGTTGGAAACGGGATTTCTTCATCTAATGCTAGACAGAAGAATTCTCAGTAACTTCTTTGGGTTGCGTGTGTTCAACTCACAGAGTTGAGCCTTCCTTTAGACAGAGCAGATTTGAAACCCTCTTTTTGTGGAATTTGCAAGTGGACATTTCAAGCACTTTGGGGCCATCGTTAGAAAAGGAAATATCTTCGTAGAAAAACTAGAGAGAATCATTCTCAGAAACCGCTTTGTGATGTGTGCGTTCCACTCACAGAGTGTAACCTTTCTTTTCATAGAACTGTTTGGAAACACTCTGTTTGTAAAGTCTGCAAGTGGATATTTGGACCTCTTTGAGGATTTCATTGGAAACGGGATTTCTTCATCTAATGCTAGACAGAAGAATTCTCAGTAACTTCTTTGGGTTGCGTGTGTTCAACTCACAGAGTTGAACCTTCCTTTTGACAGAGCATATTGGAAACCCTCTTTTTGTGGAATTTGCAAGTGGACATTTCAAGCGCTTTGGCGCCCTCGGTAGAAAAGGAAATATCTTCGTATAAAAACTAGAGAGAATCATTCTCAGAAACCACTTTGTGATGTGTGCGTTCCACTCACAGAGTTTAACCTCTCTTTTCATAGAACAGTTTGGAAACACTCTGTTTGTAAAGTCTGCAAGTGGATATTTGGACCTCTTTGAGGATTTCGTTGGAAACGGGATTTCTTCATCTAATGCTAGACAGAAGAATTCTCAGTAACTTCTTTGGGTTGCGTGTGTTCAACTCACAGAGGTGAACCTTCCTTTAGACAGAGCAGATTTGAAACCCTCTTTTTGTGGAATTTGCAAGTGGACATTTCAAGCGCTTTGGCGCCCACGGTGCAAAAGGAAATATCTTCGTATAAAAACTAGAGAGAATCATTCTCAGGAACCACTTTGTGATGTGTGCGTTCCACTCACAGAGTTTAACCTTTCTTTTCATAGAACAGTTTGGAAACACTCTGTTTGTAAAGTCTGCAAGTGGATATTTGGACCTCTTTGAGGATTTCGTTGGAAACGGGATTTCTTCATCTAATGCTAGACAGAAGAATTCTCAGTAACTTCTTTGGGTTGCGTGTGTTCAACTCACAGAGTTGAACCTTCCTTTTGACAGAGCAGATTGGAAACCCTCTTTTTGTGGAATTTGCAAGTGGACATTTCAAGGGCTTTGGGTCCAACGGTAGAAAAGGAAATATCTTCGTATAAAAACTAGAGAGAATCATTCTCCGAAACCGCTTTGTGATATGTGCGTTCCACTCACAGAGTTTATCCTTTCTTTTCATACAACAGTTTGGAAACACTCTGTTTGTAAAGTCTGCAAGTGGATATTTGGACCTCTTTGAGGATTTGGTTGGAAACGGGATTTCTTCATCTAATGCTAGACAGAAGAATTCTCAGTAACTTCTTTGGGTTGCGTGTGTTCAACTCACAGTGTTGAGCATTCCTTTAGACAGAGCAGTTTTGAAACCCTCTTTTTGTGGAATTTGCAAGTGGACATTTCAAGCGCTTTGGGGCCAACAGTACAAAAGGAAATATCTTCGTATAAAAACTAGAGAGAATCATTCTCAGAAACCACTTTGTGATGTGTGCGTTCCACTCACAGAGTTTAACCTTTCTTTTCATAGAACAGTTTGGAAACAGTCTGTTTGTAAGGTCTGCAAGTGGATATTTGGACCTCTTTGAGGATTTTGTTGGAAACGGGATTTCTTCATCTAATGCTAGACAGAAGAATTCTCAGTAACTTCTTTGGGTTGCGTGTGTTCAACTCACAGAGTTGAGCCTTCCTTTAGACAGAGCAGATTTGAAACCCTCTTTTTGTGGAATTTGCAAGTGGACATTTCAAGCACTTTGGGGCCATCGTTAGAAAAGGAAATATCTTCGTAGAAAAACTAGAGAGAATCATTCTCAGAAACCGCTTTGTGATGTGTGCGTTCCACTCACAGAGTGTAACCTTTCTTTTCATAGAACTGTTTGGAAACACTCTGTTTGTAAAGTCTGCAAGTGGATATTTGGACCTCTTTGAGGATTTCGTTGGAAACGGGATTTCTTCATCTAATGCTAGACAGAAGAATTCTCAGTAACTTCTTTGGGTTGCGTGTGTTCAACTCACAGAGTTGAACCTTCCTTTTGACAGAGCATATTGGAAACCCTCTTTTTGTGGAATTTGCAAGTGGACATTTCAAGCGCTTTGGCGCCCTCGGTAGAAAAGGAAATATCTTCGTATAAAAACTAGAGAGAATCATTCTCAGAAACCACTTTGTGATGTGTGCGTTCCACTCACAGAGTTTAACCTCTCTTTTCATAGAACAGTTTGGAAACACTCTGTTTGTAAAGTCTGCAAGTGGATATTTGGACCTCTTTGAGGATTTCGTTGGAAACGGGATTTCTTCATCTAATGCTAGACAGAAGAATTCTCAGTAACTTCTTTGGGTTGCGTGTGTTCAACTCACAGAGGTGAACCTTCCTTTAGACAGAGCAGATTTGAAACCCTCTTTTTGTGGAATTTGCAAGTGGACATTTCTAGCGCTTTGGCGCCCACGGTGCACAAGGAAATATCTTCGTATAAAAACTAGAGAGAATCATTCTCAGGAACCACTTTGTGATGTGTGCGTTCCACTCACAGAGTTTAACCTTTCTTTTCATAGAACAGTTTGGAAACACTCTGTTTGTAAAGTCTGCAAGTGGATATTTGGACCTCTTTGAGGATTTCGTTGGAAACGGGATTTCTTCATCTAATGCTAGACAGAAGAATTCTCAGTAACTTCTTTGGGTTGCGTGTGTTCAACTCACAGAGTTGAACCTTCCTTTTGACAGAGCAGATTGGAAACCCTCTTTTTGTGGAATTTGCAAGTGGACATTTCAAGGGCTTTGGGTCCAACGGTAGAAAAGGAAATATCTTCGTATAAAAACTAGAGAGAATCATTCTCAGAAACCGCTTTGTGATATGTGCGTTCCACTCACAGAGTTTATCCTTTCTTTTCATACAACAGTTTGGAAACACTCTGTTTGTAAAGTCTGCAAGTGGATATTTGGACCTCTTTGAGGATTTGGTTGGAAACGGGATTTCTTCATCTAATGCTAGACAGAAGAATTCTCAGTAACTTCTTTGGGTTGCGTGTGTTCAACTCACAGTGTTGAGCATTCCTTTAGACAGAGCAGTTTTGAAACCCTCTTTTTGTGGAATTTGCAAGTGGACATTTCAAGCGCTTTGGGGCCAACAGTAGAAAAGGAAATATCTTCGTATAAAAACTAGAGAGAATCATTCTCAGAAACCACTTTGTGATGTGTGCGTTCCACTCACAGAGTTTAACCTTTCTTTTCATAGAACAGTTTGGAAACAGTCTGTTTGTAAGGTCTGCAAGTGGATATTTGGACCTCTTTGAGGATTTTGTTGGAAACGGGATTTCTTCATCTAATGCTAGACAGAAGAATTCTCAGTAACTTCTTTGGGTTGCGTGTGTTCAACTCACAGAGTTGAGCCTTCCTTTAGACAGAGCAGATTTGAAACCCTCTTTTTGTGGAATTTGCAAGTGGACATTTCAAGCACTTTGGGGCCATCGTTAGAAAAGGAAATATCTTCGTAGAAAAACTAGAGAGAATCATTCTCAGAAACCGCTTTGTGATGTGTGCGTTCCACTCACAGAGTGTAACCTTTCTTTTCATAGAACTGTTTGGAAACACTCTGTTTGTAAAGTCTGCAAGTGGATATTTGGACCTCTTTGAGGATTTCGTTGGAAACGGGATTTCTTCATCTAATGCTAGACAGAAGAATTCTCAGTAACTTCTTTGGGTTGCGTGTGTTCAACTCACAGAGTTGAACCTTCCTTTTGACAGAGCATATTGGAAACCCTCTTTTTGTGGAATTTGCAAGTGGACATTTCAAGCGCTTTGGCGCCCTCGGTAGAAAAGGAAATATCTTCGTATAAAAACTAGAGAGAATCATTCTCAGAAACCACTTTGTGATGTGTGCGTTCCACTCACAGAGTTTAACCTCTCTTTTCATAGAACAGTTTGGAAACACTCTGTTTGTAAAGTCTGCAAGTGGATATTTGGACCTCTTTGAGGATTTCGTTGGAAACGGGATTTCTTCATCTAATGCTAGACAGAAGAATGCTCAGTAACTTCTTTGGGTTGCGTGTGTTCAACTCACAGAGTTGAACCTTCCTTTTGACAGAGCAGATTTGAAACCCTCTTTTTGTGGAATTTCCAAGTGGACATTGCAAGCGCTTTGGGGCCAACGGTAGAAAAGGAAATATCTTCGTATAAAAACTAGAGAGAATCATTCTCAGAAACCGCTTTGTGATGTGTGCGTTCCACTCACAGAGTTTAACCTTTCTTTTCATAGAACAGTTTGGAAACACTCTGTTTGTAAAGTCTGCAAGTGGATATTTGGACCTCTTTGAGGATTTCGTTGGAAACGGGATTTCTTCATCTAATGCTAGACAGAAGAATTCTCAGTAACTTCTTTGGGTTGCGTGTGTTCAACTCACAGAGTTGAACCTTCCTTTTGACAGAGCAGATTGGAAACCCTCTTTTTGTGGAATTTGCAAGTGGACATTTCAAGGGCTTTGGGTCCAACGGTAGAAAAGGAAATATCTTCGTATAAAAACTAGAGAGAATCATTCTCAGAAACCGCTTTGTGATATGTGCGTTCCACTCACAGAGTTTATCCTTTCTTTTCATACAACAGTTTGGAAACACTCTGTTTGTAAAGTCTGCAAGTGGATATTTGGACCTCTTTGAGGATTTGGTTGGAAACGGGATTTCTTCATCTAATGCTAGACAGAAGAATTCTCAGTAACTTCTTTGGGTTGCGTGTGTTCAACTCACAGTGTTGAGCATTCCTTTAGACAGAGCAGTTTTGAAACCCTCTTTTTGTGGAATTTGCAAGTGGACATTTCAAGCGCTTTGGGGCCAACAGTAGAAAAGGAAATATCTTCGTATAAAAACTAGAGAGAATCATTCTCAGAAACCACTTTGTGATGTGTGCGTTCCACTCACAGAGTTTAACCTTTCTTTTCATAGAACAGTTTGGAAACAGTCTGTTTGTAAGGTCTGCAAGTGGATATTTGGACCTCTTTGAGGATTTTGTTGGAAACGGGATTTCTTCATCTAATGCTAGACAGAAGAATTCTCAGTAACTTCTTTGGGTTGCGTGTGTTCAACTCACAGAGTTGAGCCTTCCTTTAGACAGAGCAGATTTGAAACCCTCTTTTTGTGGAATTTGCAAGTGGACATTTCAAGCACTTTGGGGCCATCGTTAGAAAAGGAAATATCTTCGTAGAAAAACTAGAGAGAATCATTCTCAGAAACCGCTTTGTGATGTGTGCGTTCCACTCACAGAGTGTAACCTTTCTTTTCATAGAACTGTTTGGAAACACTCTGTTTGTAAAGTCTGCAAGTGGATATTTGGACCTCTTTGAGGATTTCGTTGGAAACGGGATTTCTTCATCTAATGCTAGACAGAAGAATTCTCAGTAACTTCTTTGGGTTGCGTGTGTTCAACTCACAGAGTTGAACCTTCCTTTTGACAGAGCATATTGGAAACCCTCTTTTTGTGGAATTTGCAAGTGGACATTTCAAGCGCTTTGGCGCCCTCGGTAGAAAAGGAAATATCTTCGTATAAAAACTAGAGAGAATCATTCTCAGAAACCACTTTGTGATGTGTGCGTTCCACTCACAGAGTTTAACCTCTCTTTTCATAGAACAGTTTGGAAACACTCTGTTTGTAAAGTCTGCAAGTGGATATTTGGACCTCTTTGAGGATTTCGTTGGAAACGGGATTTCTTCATCTAATGCTAGACAGAAGAATGCTCAGTAACTTCTTTGGGTTGCGTGTGTTCAACTCACAGAGTTGAACCTTCCTTTTGACAGAGCAGATTTGAAACCCTCTTTTTGTGGAATTTCCAAGTGGACATTGCAAGCGCTTTGGGGCCAACGGTAGAAAAGGAAATATCTTCGTATAAAAACTAGAGAGAATCATTCTCAGAAACCGCTTTGTGATGTGTGCGTTCCATTCACAGAGTGTAACCTTTCTTTTCATAGAACAGTTTGGAAACACTCTGTTTGTAAAGTCTGCAAGTGGATATTTGGACCTCTTTGAGGATTTCGTTGGAAACGGGATTTCTTCATCTAATGCTAGACAGAAGAATTCTCAGTAACTTCTTTGGGTTGCGTGTGTTCAACTCACAGAGTTGAACATTCCTTTAGACAGAGCAGATTGGAAACCCTCTTTTTGTGGAATTTGCAAGTGGACATTTGAAGCGCCTTGGCACCCACGGTAGAAAGGAAATATCTTCGTATAAAAACTAGAGAGAATCATTCTCAGAAACCACTTTGTGATGTGTGCGTTCCAATCACAGAGTTTAACCTTTCTTTTCATAGAACAGTTTGGAAACACTCTGTTTGTAAAGTCTGCAAGTGGATATTTGGACCTCTTTGAGGATTTCGTTGGAAACGGGATTTCTTCATCTAATGCTAGACAGAAGAATTCTCAGTAACTTCTTTGGTTTGCGTGTGTTCAACTCACAGAGTTGAACTTTCCTTTAGACAGAGCAGATTTGAAACCCTCTTTTTGTGGAATTTGCAAGTGGACATTTCAAGCGCTTTGGGGCCCACGGTAGAAAAGGAAATATCTTCGTATAAAAACTAGAGAGAATCATTCTCAGAAACCACTTTGGGATGTGTGCGTTCCACTCACAGAGTTTAACCTTTCCTTTCATAGAACAGTTTGGAAACACTCTGTTTGTAAAGTCTGCAAGTGGATATTTGGACTTCTTTGAGGATTTCGTTGGAAACGGGATTTCTTCATCTAATGCTAGACAGAAGAATTCTCAGTAACTTCTCTGGGTTGTGTGTGTTCAACTCACAGAGTTGAACCTTCCTTTAGACAGAGCAGATTGGAAACCCTCTTTTTGTGGAATTTGCAAGTGGACATTTGAAGCGCTTTGGCGCCCACGGTAGAAAGGAAATATCTTCGTATAAAAACTAGAGAGAATCATTCTCAGAAACCACTTTGTGATGTGTGCATTCCAATCACAGAGTTTAACCTTTCTTTTCATAGAACAGTTTGGAAACACTCTGTTTGTAAAGTCTGCAAGTGGATACTTGGACCTCTTTGAGGATTTCGTTGGAAACGGGATTTCTTCATCTCATGCTAGACAGAAGAATTCTCAGTAACTTCTTTGGGTTGCGTGTGTTCAACTCACAGAGTTGAACCTTCCTTTAGACAGAGCAGATTTGAAATCCTCTTTTTGTGGAATTTGCAAGTGGACATTTCAAGCGCTTCTGGGCCAAAGGCAGGAAAGGAAATATCTTCGTATACAAACTAGAGAGAATCATTCTCAGAAACCTCTTTGTGATGTGTTCGTTCCACTCACAGAGTTTAACCTTTCTTTTCATAGAACAGTTTGGAAACACTCTGTTTGTAAAGTCTGCAAGTTGATATTTGGACCTCTATGAGGATTTGGTTGGAAACGGGATTTCTTCATCTAATGCTAGATAGAAAAATTCTCAGTAACTTCTTTGGGTTGTGTGTGTTCAACTCACAGAGTTGAAACTTCCTAATAACAGAGCAGATTTGAAACCCTCTTTTTGTGGAATTTGCAAGTGGACATTTCAAGCGCTTTGGGGCCAACGGTAGAAAAGGAAATACCTTCGAATAAAAACTAGAGATAATCATTCTCAGAAACCGCTTTGTGATGTGTGCGTTCCACTCACAGAGTTTAACCTTTCTTTTCATAGAACAGTTTGGAAACACTCTGTTTGTAAAGTCTGAAAGTGGATATTTGGACCTCTTTGAGGATTTCGTTGGAAACGGGATTTCTTCATCTAATGCTAGACAGAAGAATTCTCAGTAACTTCTTTGGGTTGCGTGTGTTCAACTCACAAAGTTGAACCTTCCTTTAGACAGAGCAGGTTTGAAACCCTCTTTTTGTGGAATTTGCAAGTGGACATTCCAAGCGCTTTGGGGCCAACGGTAGAAAAGGAAATATCTTCGTATACAAACTAGAGAGAATCATTCCCAGAAACCGCTTTGTGATGTGTGCGTTCCTCTCACAGAGTTTAACCTTTCTTTTCATAGAACAGTTTGGAAACACTCTGTTTGTAATGTCTGCAAGTGGATATTTGGACCTCTTTGAGGATTTCGTTGGAAACGGGATTTCTTCATCTAATGCTAGACAGAAGAATTCTCAGTAACTTCTTTGGGTTGCGTGTGTTCAACTCACAGAGTTGAACCTTCCTTTTGACAGAGCAGATGGGAAACCCTCTTTTTGTGGAATTTGCAAGTGGACATTTCAAGCGCTTTGGGGCCAACAGTAGAAAAGGAAATATCTTCGTATAAAAACTAGAGAGAATCATTCTCAGAAACCACTTTGTGATGTGTGCGTTCCACTCACAGAGTTTAACCTTTCTTTTCATAGAACAGTTTGGAAACACTCTGTTTGTAAAGTCTGCAAGTGGATATTTGGACCTCTTTGAGGATTTCGTTGGAAACGGGATTTCTTCATCTAATGCTAGACAGAAGAATTCTCAGTAACTTCTTTGGGTTGCGTGTGTTCCACTCACAGAGATGAACTTTCCTTTAGACAGAGCAGATTTGAAACCCTCTTTTTGTGGAATTTGCAAGTGGACATTTCAAGCGCTTTGGTGCAAACGGTAGAAAAGGAAATATCTTCGTATAAAAACTAGAGAGAATCATTCTCAGAAACCGCTTTGTGATGTGTGCGTTCCACTCACAGAGTTTAACCTTTCTTTTCATAAAACAGTTTGGAAACACTCTGTTTGTAAAGTCTGCAAGTGGATACTTGGACCTCTTTGAGGATTTCGTTGGAAACGGGATTTCTTCATCTAATGCTAGACAGAAGAATTCTCAGTAACTTCTTTGGGTTGCGTGTGTTCAACTCACAGAGTTGAACCTTCCTTTAGACAGAGCAGATTTGAAACCCTCTTTTTGTGGAATTTGCAAGTGGACATTTCAAGCGCTTTGGCGCCCACGGTACAAAAGGAAATATCTTCGTATAAAAACTAGAGAGAATCATTGTCAGAAACCGCTTTGTGATGTGTGCGTACCACTCACAGAGTGTAACCTTTCTTTTCATAGAACAGTTTGCAAACACTCTGTTTGTAAAGTCTGCAAGTGGATATTTGGACCTCTTTGAGGATTTCGTTGGAAACGGGATTTCTTCATCTAATGCTAGACAGAAGAATTCTCAGTAACTTCTTTGAGTTGCGTGTTTTCAACTCACAGAGTTGAGCCGTCCTTTAGACAGAGCAGATTTGAAACCCTCTTTTTCTGGAATTTCCAAGTGGATATTTCTAGCGCTTTGGGGCCAACGGTGGAAAAGGAAATATCTTCGTATAAAAACTAGAGAGAATCATTCTCAGAAACCGGTTTGTGATGTGTGCGTTCCACTCACAGAGGGTAACCTTTCTTTTCATAGAACAGTTTGGAAACACTCTGTTTGCAAAGTCTGCAAGTGGATATTTGGACCTCTTTGAGGATTTCGTTGGAAACGTCATTTCTTCATCTAATGCTAGACAGAAGAATTCTCAGTAACTTCTTTTGGTTGCTTGTGTTCAACTCACAGAGTTGAACTTTCCTTTTGACAGAGCAGATTTGAAACCCTCTTTTTGTGTTATTTGCAAGTGGACATTTGAAGCGCCTTGGCGCCCACGGTAGAAAGGAAATATCTTCGTATAAAAACTAGAGAGAATCATTCTCAGAAACCACTTTGTGATGTGTGCGTTCCAATCACAGAGTTTAACCTTTCTTTTCATAGAACAGTTTGGAAACACTCTGTTTGTAAAGTCTGCAAGTGGATATTTGGACCTCTTTGAGGATTTCGTTGGAAACGGGATTTCTTCATCTAATGCTAGACAGAAGAATTCTCAGTAACTTCTTTGGGTTGCGTGTGTTCAACTCACAGAGTTGAACCTTCCTTTTGACAGAGCAGATTTGAAACCCTCTTTTTGTGGAATTTGCAAGTGGACATTTCAAGCGCTTTGGCGCAAACGGTAGAAAAGGAAATATCTTCGTTTAAAAACTAGAGAGAATCATTCTCAGAAACCGCTTTGTGATGTGTGCGTTCCACTCACAGAGTTTAACCTTTCTTTTCATAGAACAGTTTGGAAACACTCTGTTTGTAAAGTCTGTAAGTGCATATTTGGACCTCTTTGAGGATTTCGTTGGAAACGGGATTTCTTCATCTAATGCTAGACAGAAGAATTCTCAGTAACTTCTTTGGGTTGCGTGTGTTCAACTCACAGAGTTGAGCCTTCCTTTAGACAGAGCAGATTTGAAACCCTCTTTTTGTGGAATTTGCAAGTGGACATTTCAAGCGCTTTGGGGCCAACGGTAGAAAAGGAAATATCTTCGTATAAAAACTAGAGAGAATCATTCTCAGAAACCACTTTGGGATGTGTGCGTTCCACTCACAGAGTTTAACCTTTCCTTTCATAGAACAGTTTGGAAACACTCTGTTTGTAAAGTCTGCAAGTGGATATTTGGACTTCTTTGAGGATTTCGTTGGAAACGGGATTTCTTCATCTAATGCTAGACAGAAGAATTCTCAGTAACTTCTCTGGGTTGTGTGTGTTCAACTCACAGAGTTGAACCTTCCTTTAGACAGAGCAGATTGGAAACCCTCTTTTTGTGGAATTTGCAAGTGGACATTTGAAGCGCTTTGGCGCCCACGGTAGAAAGGAAATATCTTCGTATAAAAACTAGAGAGAATCATTCTCAGAAACCACTTTGTGATGTGTGCATTCCAATCACAGAGTTTAACCTTTCTTTTCATAGAACAGTTTGGAAACACTCTGTTTGTAAAGTCTGCAAGTGGATACTTGGACCTCTTTGAGGATTTCGTTGGAAACGGGATTTCTTCATCTAATGCTAGACAGAAGAATTCTCAGTAACTTCTTTGGGTTGCGTGTGTTCAACTCACAGAGTTGAACCTTCCTTTAGACAGAGCAGATTTGAAATCCTCTTTTTGTGGAATTTGCAAGTGGACATTTCAAGCGCTTTTGGGCCAAAGGCAGGAAAGGAAATATCTTCGTATACAAACTAGAGAGAATCATTCTCAGAAACCTCTTTGTGATGTGTTCGTTCCACTCACAGAGTTTAACCTTTCTTTTCATAGAACAGTTTGGAAACACTCTGTTTGTAAAGTCTGCAAGTTGATATTTGGACCTCTATGAGGATTTGGTTGGAAACGGGATTTCTTCATCTAATGCTAGACAGAAAAATTCTCAGTAACTTCTTTGGGTTGTGTGTGTTCAACTCACAGAGTTGAAACTTCCTAATAACAGAGCAGATTTGAAACCCTCTTTTTGTGGAATTTGCAAGTGGACATTTCAAGCGCTTTGGGGCCAACGGTAGAAAAGGAAATACCTTCGAATAAAAACTAGAGATAATCATTCTCAGAAACCGCTTTGTGATGTGTGCGTTCCACTCACAGAGTTTAACCTTTCTTTTCATAGAACAGTTTGGAAACACTCTGTTTGTAAAGTCTGCAAGTGGATATTTGGACCTCTTTGAGGATTTCATTGGAAACGGGATTTCTTCATCTAATGCTAGACAGAAGAATTCTCAGTAACTTCTTTGGGTTGCGTGTGTTCAACTCACAGAGTTGAACCTTCCTTTAGACAGAGCAGGTTTGAAACCCTCTTTTTGTGGAATTTGCAAGTGGACATTCCAAGCGCTTTGGGGCCAACGGTAGAAAAGGAAATATCTTCGTATACAAACTAGAGAGAATCATTCCCAGAAACCGCTTTGTGATGTGTGCGTTCCTCTCACAGAGTTTAACCTTTCTTTTCATAGAACAGTTTGGAAACACTCTGTTTGTAATGTCTGCAAGTGGATATTTGGACCTCTTTGAGGATTTCGTTGGAAACGGGATTTCTTCATCTAATGCTAGACAGAAGAATTCTCAGTAACTTCTTTGGGTTGCGTGTGTTCAACTCACAGAGTTGAACCTTCCTTTTGACAGAGCAGATGGGAAACCCTCTTTTTGTGGAATTTGCAAGTGGACATTTCAAGCGCTTTGGGGCCAACAGTAGAAAAGGAAATATCTTCGTATAAAAACTAGAGAGAATCATTCTCAGAAACCACTTTGTGATGTGTGCGTTCCACTCACAGAGTTTAACCTTTCTTTTCATAGAACAGTTTGGAAACACTCTGTTTGTAAAGTCTGCAAGTGGATATTTGGACCTCTTTGAGGATTTCGTTGGAAACGGGATTTCTTCATCTAATGCTAGACAGAAGAATTCTCAGTAACTTCTTTGGGTTGCGTGTGTTCCACTCACAGAGATGAACTTTCCTTTAGACAGAGCAGATTTGAAACCCTCTTTTTGTGGAATTTGCAAGTGGACATTTCAAGCGCTTTGGCGCAAACGGTAGAAAAGGAAATATCTTCGTATAAAAACTAGAGAGAATCATTCTCAGAAACCGCTTTGTGATGTGTGCGTTCCACTCACAGAGTTTAACCTTTCTTTTCATAAAACAGTTTGGAAACACTCTGTTTGTAAAGTCTGCAAGTGGATACTTGGACCTCTTTGAGGATTTCGTTGGAAACGGGATTTCTTCATCTAATGCTAGACAGAAGAATTCTCAGTAACTTCTTTGGGTTGCGTGTGTTCAACTCACAGAGTTGAACCTTCCTTTAGACAGAGCAGATTTGAAACCCTCTTTTTGTGGAATTTCCAAGTGGACATTTCAAGCGCTTTGGCGCCCACGGTACAAAAGGAAATATCTTCGTATAAAAACTAGAGAGAATCATTGTCAGAAACCGCTTTGTGATGTGTGCGTACCACTCACAGAGTGTAACCTTTCTTTTCATAGAACAGTTTGCAAACACTCTGTTTGTAAAGTCTGCAAGTGGATATTTGGACCTCTTTGAGGATTTCGTTGGAAACGGGATTTCTTCATCTAATGCTAGACGGAAGAATTCTCAGTAACTTCTTTGAGTTGCGTGTTTTCAACTCACAGAGTTGAGTCTTCCTTTAGACAGAGCAGATTTGAAACCCTCTTTTTCTGGAATTTCCAAGTGGACATTTCTAGCGCTTTGGGGCCAACGGTGGAAAAGGAAATATCTTCGTATAAAAACTAGAGAGAATCATTCTCAGAAACCGGTTTGTGATGTGTGCGTTCCACTCACAGAGGGTAACCTTTCTTTTCATAGAACAGTTTGGAAACACTCTGTTTGTAAAGTCTGCAAGTGGATATTTGGACCTCTTTGAGGATTTCGTTGGAAACGTGATTTCTTCATCTAATGCTAGACAGAAGAATTCTCAGTAACTTCTTTGGGTTGCTTGTGTTCAACTCACAGAGTTGAACTTTCCTTTTGACAGAGCAGATTTGAAACCCTCTTTTTGTGGAATTTGCAAGTGGACATTTGAAGCGCCTTGGCACCCACGGTAGAAAGGAAATATCTTCGTATAAAAACTAGAGAGAATCATTCTCAGAAACCACTTTGTGATGTGTGCGTTCCAATCACAGAGTTTAACCTTTCTTTTCATAGAACAGTTTGGAAACACTCTGTTTGTAAAGTCTGCAAGTGGATACTTGGACCTCTTTGAGGATTTCGTTGGAAACGGGATTTCTTCATCTCATGCTAGACAGAAGAATTCTCAGTAACTTCTTTGGGTTGCGTGTGTTCAACTCACAGAGTTGAACCTTCCTTTAGACAGAGCAGATTTGAAATCCTCTTTTTGTGGAATTTGCAAGTGGACATTTCAAGCGCTTCTGGGCCAAAGGCAGGAAAGGAAATATCTTCGTATACAAACTAGAGAGAATCATTCTCAGAAACCTCTTTGTGATGTGTTCGTTCCACTCACAGAGTTTAACCTTTCTTTTCATAGAACAGTTTGGAAACACTCTGTTTGTAAAGTCTGCAAGTTGATATTTGGACCTCTATGAGGATTTGGTTGGAAACGGGATTTCTTCATCTAATGCTAGATAGAAAAATTCTCAGTAACTTCTTTGGGTTGTGTGTGTTCAACTCACAGAGTTGAAACTTCCTAATAACAGAGCAGATTTGAAACCCTCTGTTTGTGGAATTTGCAAGTGGACATTTCAAGCGCTTTGGGGCCAACGGTAGAAAAGGAAATACCTTCGAATAAAAACTAGAGATAATCATTCTCAGAAACCGCTTTGTGATGTGTGCGTTCCACTCACAGAGTTTAACCTTTCTTTTCATAGAACAGTTTGGAAACACTCTGTTTGTAAAGTCTGCAAGTGGATATTTGGACCTCTTTGAGGATTTCGTTGGAAACGGGATTTCTTCATCTAATGCTAGACAGAAGAATTCTCAGTAACTTCTTTGGGTTGCGTGTGTTCAACTCACAAAGTTGAACCTTCCTTTAGACAGAGCAGGTTTGAAACCCTCTTTTTGTGGAATTTGCAAGTGGACATTCCAAGCGCTTTGGGGCCAACGGTAGAAAAGGAAATATCTTCGTATACAAACTAGAGAGAATCATTCCCAGAAACCGCTTTGTGATGTGTGCGTTCCTCTCACAGAGTTTAACCTTTCTTTTCATAGAACAGTTTGGAAACACTCTGTTTGTAATGTCTGCAAGTGGATATTTGGACCTCTTTGAGGATTTCGTTGGAAACGGGATTTCTTCATCTAATGCTAGACAGAAGAATTCTCAGTAACTTCTTTGGGTTGCGTGTGTTCAACTCACAGAGTTGAACCTTCCTTTTGACAGAGCAGATGGGAAACCCTCTTTTTGTGGAATTTGCAAGTGGACATTTCAAGCGCTTTGGGGCCAACAGTAGAAAAGGAAATATCTTCGTATAAAAACTAGAGAGAATCATTCTCAGAAACCACTTTGTGATGTGTGCGTTCCACTCACAGAGTTTAACCTTTCTTTTCATAGAACAGTTTGGAAACACTCTGTTTGTAAAGTCTGCAAGTGGATATTTGGACCTCTTTGAGGATTTCGTTGGAAACGGGATTTCTTCATCTAATGCTAGACAGAAGAATTCTCAGTAACTTCTTTGGGTTGCGTGTGTTCCACTCACAGAGATGAACTTTCCTTTAGACAGAGCAGATTTGAAACCCTCTTTTTGTGGAATTTGCAAGTGGACATTTCAAGCGCTTTGGTGCAAACGGTAGAAAAGGAAATATCTTCGTATAAAAACTAGAGAGAATCATTCTCAGAAACCGCTTTGTGATGTGTGCGTTCCACTCACAGAGTTTAACCTTTCTTTTCATAAAACAGTTTGGAAACACTCTGTTTGTAAAGTCTGCAAGTGGATACTTGGACCTCTTTGAGGATTTCGTTGGAAACGGGATTTCTTCATCTAATGCTAGACAGAAGAATTCTCAGTAACTTCTTTGGGTTGCGTGTGTTCAACTCACAGAGTTGAACCTTCCTTTAGACAGAGCAGATTTGAAACCCTCTTTTTGTGGAATTTGCAAGTGGACATTTCAAGCGCTTTGGCGCCCACGGTACAAAAGGAAATATCTTCGTATAAAAACTAGAGAGAATCATTGTCAGAAACCGCTTTGTGATGTGTGCGTACCACTCACAGAGTGTAACCTTTCTTTTCATAGAACAGTTTGCAAACACTCTGTTTGTAAAGTCTGCAAGTGGATATTTGGACCTCTTTGAGGATTTCGTTGGAAACGGGATTTCTTCATCTAATGCTAGACAGAAGAATTCTCAGTAACTTCTTTGAGTTGCGTGTTTTCAACTCACAGAGTTGAGCCGTCCTTTAGACAGAGCAGATTTGAAACCCTCTTTTTCTGGAATTTCCAAGTGGATATTTCTAGCGCTTTGGGGCCAACGGTGGAAAAGGAAATATCTTCGTATAAAAACTAGAGAGAATCATTCTCAGAAACCGGTTTGTGATGTGTGCGTTCCACTCACAGAGGGTAACCTTTCTTTTCATAGAACAGTTTGGAAACACTCTGTTTGCAAAGTCTGCAAGTGGATATTTGGACCTCTTTGAGGATTTCGTTGGAAACGTGATTTCTTCATCTAATGCTAGACAGAAGAATTCTCAGTAACTTCTTTTGGTTGCTTGTGTTCAACTCACAGAGTTGAACTTTCCTTTTGACAGAGCAGATTTGAAACCCTCTTTTTGTGGAATTTGCAAGTGGACATTTGAAGCGCCTTGGCGCCCACGGTAGAAAGGAAATATCTTCGTATAAAAACTAGAGAGAATCATTCTCAGAAACCACTTTGTGATGTGTGCGTTCCAATCACAGAGTTTAACCTTTCTTTTCATAGAACAGTTTGGAAACACTCTGTTTGTAAAGTCTGCAAGTGGATATTTGGACCTCTTTGAGGATTTCGTTGGAAACGGGATTTCTTCATCTAATGCTAGACAGAAGAATTCTCAGTAACTTCTTTGGGTTGCGTGTGTTCAACTCACAGAGTTGAACCTTCCTTTTGACAGAGCAGATTTGAAACCCTCTTTTTGTGGAATTTGCAAGTGGACATTTCAAGCACTTTGGGGCCAACGGTAGAAAAGGAAATATCTTCGTATAAAAACTAGAGAGAATCATTCTCAGAAACCGCTTTGTGATGTGTGCGTTCCACTCACAGAGTTTAACCTTTCTTTTCATAGAACAGTTTGGAAACACTCTGTTTGTAAAGTCTGCAAGTGGATATTTGGACCTCTTTGAGGATTTCGTTGGAAACGGGATTTCTTCATCTAATGCTAGACAGAAGAATTCTCAGTAACTTCTTTGGGTTGCGTGTGTTCCACTCACAGAGATGAACTTTCCTTTAGACAGAGCAGATTTGAAACCCTCTTTTTGTGGAATTTGCAAGTGGACATTTCAAGCGCTTTGGCGCAAACGGTAGAAAAGGAAATATCTTCGTATAAAAACTAGAGAGAATCATTCTCAGAAACCGCTTTGTGATGTGTGCGTTCCACTCACAGAGTTTAACCTTTCTTTTCATAGAACAGTTTGGAAACACTCTGTTTGTAAAGTCTGTAAGTGCATATTTGGACCTCTTTGAGGATTTCGTTGGAAACGGGATTTCTTCATCTAATGCTAGACAGAAGAATTCTCAGTAACTTCTTTGGGTTGCGTGTGTTCAACTCACAGAGTTGAGCCTTCCTTTAGACAGAGCAGATTTGAAACCCTCTTTTTGTGGAATTTGCAAGTGGACATTTCAAGCGCTTTGGGGCCAACGGTAGAAAAGGAAATATCTTCGTATAAAAACTAGAGAGAATCATTCTCAGAAACCACTTTGGGATGT
The DNA here is from genome assembly GCF_029281585.2 of Gorilla gorilla gorilla. Taxonomy (NCBI): domain Eukaryota; kingdom Metazoa; phylum Chordata; class Mammalia; order Primates; family Hominidae; genus Gorilla; species Gorilla gorilla. Next base: position 76,782,367 of record NC_073231.2, on the reverse strand, counting down.
GTGCGTTCCACTCACAGAGTTTAACCTTTCCTTTCATAGAACAGTTTGGAAACACTCTGTTTGTAAAGTCTGCAAGTGGATATTTGGACTTCTTTGAGGATTTCGTTGGAAACGGGATTTCTTCATCTAATGCTAGACAGAAGAATTCTCAGTAACTTCTCTGGGTTGTGTGTGTTCAACTCACAGAGTTGAACCTTCCTTTAGACAGAGCAGATTGGAAACCCTCTTTTTGTGGAATTTGCAAGTGGACATTTGAAGCGCTTTGGCGCCCACGGTAGAAAGGAAATATCTTCGTATAAAAACTAGAGAGAATCATTCTCAGAAACCACTTTGTGATGTGTGCATTCCAATCACAGAGTTTAACCTTTCTTTTCATAGAACAGTTTGGAAACACTCTGTTTGTAAAGTCTGCAAGTGGATACTTGGACCTCTTTGAGGATTTCGTTGGAAACGGGATTTCTTCATCTAATGCTAGACAGAAGAATTCTCAGTAACTTCTTTGGGTTGCGTGTGTTCAACTCACAGAGTTGAACCTTCCTTTAGACAGAGCAGATTTGAAATCCTCTTTTTGTGGAATTTGCAAGTGGACATTTCAAGCGCTTTTGGGCCAAAGGCAGGAAAGGAAATATCTTCGTATACAAACTAGAGAGAATCATTCTCAGAAACCTCTTTGTGATGTGTTCGTTCCACTCACAGAGTTTAACCTTTCTTTTCATAGAACAGTTTGGAAACACTCTGTTTGTAAAGTCTGCAAGTTGATATTTGGACCTCTATGAGGATTTGGTTGGAAACGGGATTTCTTCATCTAATGCTAGACAGAAAAATTCTCAGTAACTTCTTTGGGTTGTGTGTGTTCAACTCACAGAGTTGAAACTTCCTAATAACAGAGCAGATTTGAAACCCTCTTTTTGTGGAATTTGCAAGTGGACATTTCAAGCGCTTTGGGGCCAACGGTAGAAAAGGAAATACCTTCGAATAAAAACTAGAGATAATCATTCTCAGAAACCGCTTTGTGATGTGTGCGTTCCACTCACAGAGTTTAACCTTTCTTTTCATAGAACAGTTTGGAAACACTCTGTTTGTAAAGTCTGCAAGTGGATATTTGGACCTCTTTGAGGATTTCATTGGAAACGGGATTTCTTCATCTAATGCTAGACAGAAGAATTCTCAGTAACTTCTTTGGGTTGCGTGTGTTCAACTCACAAAGTTGAACCTTCCTTTAGACAGAGCAGGTTTGAAACCCTCTTTTTGTGGAATTTGCAAGTGGACATTCCAAGCGCTTTGGGGCCAACGGTAGAAAAGGAAATATCTTCGTATACAAACTAGAGAGAATCATTCCCAGAAACCGCTTTGTGATGTGTGCGTTCCTCTCACAGAGTTTAACCTTTCTTTTCATAGAACAGTTTGGAAACACTCTGTTTGTAATGTCTGCAAGTGGATATTTGGACCTCTTTGAGGATTTCGTTGGAAACGGGATTTCTTCATCTAATGCTAGACAGAAGAATTCTCAGTAACTTCTTTGGGTTGCGTGTGTTCAACTCACAGAGTTGAACCTTCCTTTTGACAGAGCAGATGGGAAACCCTCTTTTTGTGGAATTTGCAAGTGGACATTTCAAGCGCTTTGGGGCCAACAGTAGAAAAGGAAATATCTTCGTATAAAAACTAGAGAGAATCATTCTCAGAAACCACTTTGTGATGTGTGCGTTCCACTCACAGAGTTTAACCTTTCTTTTCATAGAACAGTTTGGAAACACTCTGTTTGTAAAGTCTGCAAGTGGATATTTGGACCTCTTTGAGGATTTCGTTGGAAACGGGATTTCTTCATCTAATGCTAGACAGAAGAATTCTCAGTAACTTCTTTGGGTTGCGTGTGTTCCACTCACAGAGATGAACTTTCCTTTAGACAGAGCAGATTTGAAACCCTCTTTTTGTGGAATTTGCAAGTGGACATTTCAAGCGCTTTGGCGCAAACGGTAGAAAAGGAAATATCTTCGTATAAAAACTAGAGAGAATCATTCTCAGAAACCGCTTTGTGATGTGTGCGTTCCACTCACAGAGTTTAACCTTTCTTTTCATAGAACAGTTTGGAAACACTCTGTTTGTAAAGTCTGCAAGTGGATATTTGGACCTCTTTGAGGATTTCGTTGGAAACGGGATTTCTTCATCTAATGCTAGACAGAAGAATTCTCAGTAACTTCTTTGGGTTGCGTGTGTTCAACTCACAGAGTTGAACCTTCCTTTTGACAGAGCAGATTTGAAACCCTCTTTTTGTGGAATTTGCAAGTGGACATTTCAAGCACTTTGGGGCCAACGGTAGAAAAGGAAATATCTTCGTATAAAAACTAGAGAGAATCATTCTCAGAAACCGCTTTGTGATGTGTGCGTTCCACTCACAGAGTTTAACCTTTCTTTTCATAGAACAGTTTGGAAACACTCTGTTTGTAAAGTCTGCAAGTGGATATTTGGACCTCTTTGAGGATTTCGTTGGAAACGGGATTTCTTCATCTAATGCTAGACAGAAGAATTCTCAGTAACTTCTTTGGGTTGCGTGTGTTCCACTCACAGAGATGAACTTTCCTTTAGACAGAGCAGATTTGAAACCCTCTTTTTGTGGAATTTGCAAGTGGACATTTCAAGCGCTTTGGCGCAAACGGTAGAAAAGGAAATATCTTCGTATAAAAACTAGAGAGAATCATTCTCAGAAACCGCTTTGTGATGTGTGCGTTCCACTCACAGAGTTTAACCTTTCTTTTCATAGAACAGTTTGGAAACACTCTGTTTGTAAAGTCTGTAAGTGCATATTTGGACCTCTTTGAGGATTTCGTTGGAAACGGGATTTCTTCATCTAATGCTAGACAGAAGAATTCTCAGTAACTTCTTTGGGTTGCGTGTGTTCAACTCACAGAGTTGAGCCTTCCTTTAGACAGAGCAGATTTGAAACCCTCTTTTTGTGGAATTTGCAAGTGGACATTTCAAGCGCTTTGGGGCCAACGGTAGAAAAGGAAATATCTTCGTATAAAAACTAGAGAGAATCATTCTCAGAAACCACTTTGGGATGTGTGCGTTCCACTCACAGAGTTTAACCTTTCCTTTCATAGAACAGTTTGGAAACACTCTGTTTGTAAAGTCTGCAAGTGGATATTTGGACTTCTTTGAGGATTTCGTTGGAAACGGGATTTCTTCATCTAATGCTAGACAGAAGAATTCTCAGTAACTTCTCTGGGTTGTGTGTGTTCAACTCACAGAGTTGAACCTTCCTTTAGACAGAGCAGATTGGAAACCCTCTTTTTGTGGAATTTGCAAGTGGACATTTGAAGCGCTTTGGCGCCCACGGTAGAAAGGAAATATCTTCGTATAAAAACTAGAGAGAATCATTCTCAGAAACCACTTTGTGATGTGTGCATTCCAATCACAGAGTTTAACCTTTCTTTTCATAGAACAGTTTGGAAACACTCTGTTTGTAAAGTCTGCAAGTGGATACTTGGACCTCTTTGAGGATTTCGTTGGAAACGGGATTTCTTCATCTAATGCTAGACAGAAGAATTCTCAGTAACTTCTTTGGGTTGCGTGTGTTCAACTCACAGAGTTGAACCTTCCTTTAGACAGAGCAGATTTGAAATCCTCTTTTTGTGGAATTTGCAAGTGGACATTTCAAGCGCTTTTGGGCCAAAGGCAGGAAAGGAAATATCTTCGTATACAAACTAGAGAGAATCATTCTCAGAAACCTCTTTGTGATGTGTTCGTTCCACTCACAGAGTTTAACCTTTCTTTTCATAGAACAGTTTGGAAACACTCTGTTTGTAAAGTCTGCAAGTTGATATTTGGACCTCTATGAGGATTTGGTTGGAAACGGGATTTCTTCATCTAATGCTAGACAGAAAAATTCTCAGTAACTTCTTTGGGTTGTGTGTGTTCAACTCACAGAGTTGAAACTTCCTAATAACAGAGCAGATTTGAAACCCTCTTTTTGTGGAATTTGCAAGTGGACATTTCAAGCGCTTTGGGGCCAACGGTAGAAAAGGAAATACCTTCGAATAAAAACTAGAGATAATCATTCTCAGAAACCGCTTTGTGATGTGTGCGTTCCACTCACAGAGTTTAACCTTTCTTTTCATAGAACAGTTTGGAAACACTCTGTTTGTAAAGTCTGCAAGTGGATATTTGGACCTCTTTGAGGATTTCATTGGAAACGGGATTTCTTCATCTAATGCTAGACAGAAGAATTCTCAGTAACTTCTTTGGGTTGCGTGTGTTCAACTCACAGAGTTGAACCTTCCTTTAGACAGAGCAGGTTTGAAACCCTCTTTTTGTGGAATTTGCAAGTGGACATTCCAAGCGCTTTGGGGCCAACGGTAGAAAAGGAAATATCTTCGTATACAAACTAGAGAGAATCATTCCCAGAAACCGCTTTGTGATGTGTGCGTTCCTCTCACAGAGTTTAACCTTTCTTTTCATAGAACAGTTTGGAAACACTCTGTTTGTAATGTCTGCAAGTGGATATTTGGACCTCTTTGAGGATTTCGTTGGAAACGGGATTTCTTCATCTAATGCTAGACAGAAGAATTCTCAGTAACTTCTTTGGGTTGCGTGTGTTCAACTCACAGAGTTGAACCTTCCTTTTGACAGAGCAGATGGGAAACCCTCTTTTTGTGGAATTTGCAAGTGGACATTTCAAGCGCTTTGGGGCCAACAGTAGAAAAGGAAATATCTTCGTATAAAAACTAGAGAGAATCATTCTCAGAAACCACTTTGTGATGTGTGCGTTCCACTCACAGAGTTTAACCTTTCTTTTCATAGAACAGTTTGGAAACACTCTGTTTGTAAAGTCTGCAAGTGGATATTTGGACCTCTTTGAGGATTTCGTTGGAAACGGGATTTCTTCATCTAATGCTAGACAGAAGAATTCTCAGTAACTTCTTTGGGTTGCGTGTGTTCCACTCACAGAGATGAACTTTCCTTTAGACAGAGCAGATTTGAAACCCTCTTTTTGTGGAATTTGCAAGTGGACATTTCAAGCGCTTTGGCGCAAACGGTAGAAAAGGAAATATCTTCGTATAAAAACTAGAGAGAATCATTCTCAGAAACCGCTTTGTGATGTGTGCGTTCCACTCACAGAGTTTAACCTTTCTTTTCATAAAACAGTTTGGAAACACTCTGTTTGTAAAGTCTGCAAGTGGATACTTGGACCTCTTTGAGGATTTCGTTGGAAACGGGATTTCTTCATCTAATGCTAGACAGAAGAATTCTCAGTAACTTCTTTGGGTTGCGTGTGTTCAACTCACAGAGTTGAACCTTCCTTTAGACAGAGCAGATTTGAAACCCTCTTTTTGTGGAATTTGCAAGTGGACATTTCAAGCGCTTTGGCGCCCACGGTACAAAAGGAAATATCTTCGTATAAAAACTAGAGAGAATCATTGTCAGAAACCGCTTTGTGATGTGTGCGTACCACTCACAGAGTGTAACCTTTCTTTTCATAGAACAGTTTGCAAACACTCTGTTTGTAAAGTCTGCAAGTGGATATTTGGACCTCTTTGAGGATTTCGTTGGAAACGGGATTTCTTCATCTAATGCTAGACGGAAGAATTCTCAGTAACTTCTTTGAGTTGCGTGTTTTCAACTCACAGAGTTGAGTCTTCCTTTAGACAGAGCAGATTTGAAACCCTCTTTTTCTGGAATTTCCAAGTGGACATTTCTAGCGCTTTGGGGCCAACGGTGGAAAAGGAAATATCTTCGTATAAAAACTAGAGAGAATCATTCTCAGAAACCGGTTTGTGATGTGTGCGTTCCACTCACAGAGGGTAACCTTTCTTTTCATAGAACAGTTTGGAAACACTCTGTTTGTAAAGTCTGCAAGTGGATATTTGGACCTCTTTGAGGATTTCGTTGGAAACGTGATTTCTTCATCTAATGCTAGACAGAAGAATTCTCAGTAACTTCTTTGGGTTGCTTGTGTTCAACTCACAGAGTTGAACTTTCCTTTTGACAGAGCAGATTTGAAACCCTCTTTTTGTGGAATTTGCAAGTGGACATTTGAAGCGCCTTGGCACCCACGGTAGAAAGGAAATATCTTCGTATAAAAACTAGAGAGAATCATTCTCAGAAACCACTTTGTGATGTGTGCGTTCCAATCACAGAGTTTAACCTTTCTTTTCATAGAACAGTTTGGAAACACTCTGTTTGTAAAGTCTGCAAGTGGATACTTGGACCTCTTTGAGGATTTCGTTGGAAACGGGATTTCTTCATCTCATGCTAGACAGAAGAATTCTCAGTAACTTCTTTGGGTTGCGTGTGTTCAACTCACAGAGTTGAACCTTCCTTTAGACAGAGCAGATTTGAAATCCTCTTTTTGTGGAATTTGCAAGTGGACATTTCAAGCGCTTCTGGGCCAAAGGCAGGAAAGGAAATATCTTCGTATACAAACTAGAGAGAATCATTCTCAGAAACCTCTTTGTGATGTGTTCGTTCCACTCACAGAGTTTAACCTTTCTTTTCATAGAACAGTTTGGAAACACTCTGTTTGTAAAGTCTGCAAGTTGATATTTGGACCTCTATGAGGATTTGGTTGGAAACGGGATTTCTTCATCTAATGCTAGATAGAAAAATTCTCAGTAACTTCTTTGGGTTGTGTGTGTTCAACTCACAGAGTTGAAACTTCCTAATAACAGAGCAGATTTGAAACCCTCTTTTTGTGGAATTTGCAAGTGGACATTTCAAGCGCTTTGGGGCCAACGGTAGAAAAGGAAATACCTTCGAATAAAAACTAGAGATAATCATTCTCAGAAACCGCTTTGTGATGTGTGCGTTCCACTCACAGAGTTTAACCTTTCTTTTCATAGAACAGTTTGGAAACACTCTGTTTGTAAAGTCTGCAAGTGGATATTTGGACCTCTTTGAGGATTTCGTTGGAAACGGGATTTCTTCATCTAATGCTAGACAGAAGAATTCTCAGTAACTTCTTTGGGTTGCGTGTGTTCAACTCACAAAGTTGAACCTTCCTTTAGACAGAGCAGGTTTGAAACCCTCTTTTTGTGGAATTTGCAAGTGGACATTCCAAGCGCTTTGGGGCCAACGGTAGAAAAGGAAATATCTTCGTATACAAACTAGAGAGAATCATTCCCAGAAACCGCTTTGTGATGTGTGCGTTCCTCTCACAGAGTTTAACCTTTCTTTTCATAGAACAGTTTGGAAACACTCTGTTTGTAATGTCTGCAAGTGGATATTTGGACCTCTTTGAGGATTTCGTTGGAAACGGGATTTCTTCATCTAATGCTAGACAGAAGAATTCTCAGTAACTTCTTTGGGTTGCGTGTGTTCAACTCACAGAGTTGAACCTTCCTTTTGACAGAGCAGATGGGAAACCCTCTTTTTGTGGAATTTGCAAGTGGACATTTCAAGCGCTTTGGGGCCAACAGTAGAAAAGGAAATATCTTCGTATAAAAACTAGAGAGAATCATTCTCAGAAACCACTTTGTGATGTGTGCGTTCCACTCACAGAGTTTAACCTTTCTTTTCATAGAACAGTTTGGAAACACTCTGTTTGTAAAGTCTGCAAGTGGATATTTGGACCTCTTTGAGGATTTCGTTGGAAACGGGATTTCTTCATCTAATGCTAGACAGAAGAATTCTCAGTAACTTCTTTGGGTTGCGTGTGTTCCACTCACAGAGATGAACTTTCCTTTAGACAGAGCAGATTTGAAACCCTCTTTTTGTGGAATTTGCAAGTGGACATTTCAAGCGCTTTGGTGCAAACGGTAGAAAAGGAAATATCTTCGTATAAAAACTAGAGAGAATCATTCTCAGAAACCGCTTTGTGATGTGTGCGTTCCACTCACAGAGTTTAACCTTTCTTTTCATAAAACAGTTTGGAAACACTCTGTTTGTAAAGTCTGCAAGTGGATACTTGGACCTCTTTGAGGATTTCGTTGGAAACGGGATTTCTTCATCTAATGCTAGACAGAAGAATTCTCAGTAACTTCTTTGGGTTGCGTGTGTTCAACTCACAGAGTTGAACCTTCCTTTAGACAGAGCAGATTTGAAACCCTCTTTTTGTGGAATTTGCAAGTGGACATTTCAAGCGCTTTGGCGCCCACGGTACAAAAGGAAATATCTTCGTATAAAAACTAGAGAGAATCATTGTCAGAAACCGCTTTGTGATGTGTGCGTACCACTCACAGAGTGTAACCTTTCTTTTCATAGAACAGTTTGCAAACACTCTGTTTGTAAAGTCTGCAAGTGGATATTTGGACCTCTTTGAGGATTTCGTTGGAAACGGGATTTCTTCATCTAATGCTAGACAGAAGAATTCTCAGTAACTTCTTTGAGTTGCGTGTTTTCAACTCACAGAGTTGAGCCGTCCTTTAGACAGAGCAGATTTGAAACCCTCTTTTTCTGGAATTTCCAAGTGGATATTTCTAGCGCTTTGGGGCCAACGGTGGAAAAGGAAATATCTTCGTATAAAAACTAGAGAGAATCATTCTCAGAAACCGGTTTGTGATGTGTGCGTTCCACTCACAGAGGGTAACCTTTCTTTTCATAGAACAGTTTGGAAACACTCTGTTTGCAAAGTCTGCAAGTGGATATTTGGACCTCTTTGAGGATTTCGTTGGAAACGTGATTTCTTCATCTAATGCTAGACAGAAGAATTCTCAGTAACTTCTTTTGGTTGCTTGTGTTCAACTCACAGAGTTGAACTTTCCTTTTGACAGAGCAGATTTGAAACCCTCTTTTTGTGGAATTTGCAAGTGGACATTTGAAGCGCCTTGGCGCCCACGGTAGAAAGGAAATATCTTCGTATAAAAACTAGAGAGAATCATTCTCAGAAACCACTTTGTGATGTGTGCGTTCCAATCACAGAGTTTAACCTTTCTTTTCATAGAACAGTTTGGAAACACTCTGTTTGTAAAGTCTGCAAGTGGATATTTGGACCTCTTTGAGGATTTCGTTGGAAACGGGATTTCTTCATCTAATGCTAGACAGAAGAATTCTCAGTAACTTCTTTGGGTTGCGTGTGTTCAACTCACAGAGTTGAACCTTCCTTTTGACAGAGCAGATTTGAAACCCTCTTTTTGTGGAATTTGCAAGTGGACATTTCAAGCACTTTGGGGCCAACGGTAGAAAAGGAAATATCTTCGTATAAAAACTAGAGAGAATCATTCTCAGAAACCGCTTTGTGATGTGTGCGTTCCACTCACAGAGTTTAACCTTTCTTTTCATAGAACAGTTTGGAAACACTCTGTTTGTAAAGTCTGCAAGTGGATATTTGGACCTCTTTGAGGATTTCGTTGGAAACGGGATTTCTTCATCTAATGCTAGACAGAAGAATTCTCAGTAACTTCTTTGGGTTGCGTGTGTTCCACTCACAGAGATGAACTTTCCTTTAGACAGAGCAGATTTGAAACCCTCTTTTTGTGGAATTTGCAAGTGGACATTTCAAGCGCTTTGGCGCAAACGGTAGAAAAGGAAATATCTTCGTATAAAAACTAGAGAGAATCATTCTCAGAAACCGCTTTGTGATGTGTGCGTTCCACTCACAGAGTTTAACCTTTCTTTTCATAGAACAGTTTGGAAACACTCTGTTTGTAAAGTCTGTAAGTGCATATTTGGACCTCTTTGAGGATTTCGTTGGAAACGGGATTTCTTCATCTAATGCTAGACAGAAGAATTCTCAGTAACTTCTTTGGGTTGCGTGTGTTCAACTCACAGAGTTGAGCCTTCCTTTAGACAGAGCAGATTTGAAACCCTCTTTTTGTGGAATTTGCAAGTGGACATTTCAAGCGCTTTGGGGCCAACGGTAGAAAAGGAAATATCTTCGTATAAAAACTAGAGAGAATCATTCTCAGAAACCACTTTGGGATGTGTGCGTTCCACTCACAGAGTTTAACCTTTCCTTTCATAGAACAGTTTGGAAACACTCTGTTTGTAAAGTCTGCAAGTGGATATTTGGACTTCTTTGAGGATTTCGTTGGAAACGGGATTTCTTCATCTAATGCTAGACAGAAGAATTCTCAGTAACTTCTCTGGGTTGTGTGTGTTCAACTCACAGAGTTGAACCTTCCTTTAGACAGAGCAGATTGGAAACCCTCTTTTTGTGGAATTTGCAAGTGGACATTTGAAGCGCTTTGGCGCCCACGGTAGAAAGGAAATATCTTCGTATAAAAACTAGAGAGAATCATTCTCAGAAACCACTTTGTGATGTGTGCATTCCAATCACAGAGTTTAACCTTTCTTTTCATAGAACAGTTTGGAAACACTCTGTTTGTAAAGTCTGCAAGTGGATACTTGGACCTCTTTGAGGATTTCGTTGGAAACGGGATTTCTTCATCTAATGCTAGACAGAAGAATTCTCAGTAACTTCTTTGGGTTGCGTGTGTTCAACTCACAGAGTTGAACCTTCCTTTAGACAGAGCAGATTTGAAATCCTCTTTTTGTGGAATTTGCAAGTGGACATTTCAAGCGCTTTTGGGCCAAAGGCAGGAAAGGAAATATCTTCGTATACAAACTAGAGAGAATCATTCTCAGAAACCTCTTTGTGATGTGTTCGTTCCACTCACAGAGTTTAACCTTTCTTTTCATAGAACAGTTTGGAAACACTCTGTTTGTAAAGTCTGCAAGTTGATATTTGGACCTCTATGAGGATTTGGTTGGAAACGGGATTTCTTCATCTAATGCTAGACAGAAAAATTCTCAGTAACTTCTTTGGGTTGTGTGTGTTCAACTCACAGAGTTGAAACTTCCTAATAACAGAGCAGATTTGAAACCCTCTTTTTGTGGAATTTGCAAGTGGACATTTCAAGCGCTTTGGGGCCAACGGTAGAAAAGGAAATACCTTCGAATAAAAACTAGAGATAATCATTCTCAGAAACCGCTTTGTGATGTGTGCGTTCCACTCACAGAGTTTAACCTTTCTTTTCATAGAACAGTTTGGAAACACTCTGTTTGTAAAGTCTGCAAGTGGATATTTGGACCTCTTTGAGGATTTCATTGGAAACGGGATTTCTTCATCTAATGCTAGACAGAAGAATTCTCAGTAACTTCTTTGGGTTGCGTGTGTTCAACTCACAAAGTTGAACCTTCCTTTAGACAGAGCAGGTTTGAAACCCTCTTTTTGTGGAATTTGCAAGTGGACATTCCAAGCGCTTTGGGGCCAACGGTAGAAAAGGAAATATCTTCGTATACAAACTAGAGAGAATCATTCCCAGAAACCGCTTTGTGATGTGTGCGTTCCTCTCACAGAGTTTAACCTTTCTTTTCATAGAACAGTTTGGAAACACTCTGTTTGTAATGTCTGCAAGTGGATATTTGGACCTCTTTGAGGATTTCGTTGGAAACGGGATTTCTTCATCTAATGCTAGACAGAAGAATTCTCAGTAACTTCTTTGGGTTGCGTGTGTTCAACTCACAGAGTTGAACCTTCCTTTTGACAGAGCAGATGGGAAACCCTCTTTTTGTGGAATTTGCAAGTGGACATTTCAAGCGCTTTGGGGCCAACAGTAGAAAAGGAAATATCTTCGTATAAAAACTAGAGAGAATCATTCTCAGAAACCACTTTGTGATGTGTGCGTTCCACTCACAGAGTTTAACCTTTCTTTTCATAGAACAGTTTGGAAACACTCTGTTTGTAAAGTCTGCAAGTGGATATTTGGACCTCTTTGAGGATTTCGTTGGAAACGGGATTTCTTCATCTAATGCTAGACAGAAGAATTCTCAGTAACTTCTTTGGGTTGCGTGTGTTCCACTCACAGAGATGAACTTTCCTTTAGACAGAGCAGATTTGAAACCCTCTTTTTGTGGAATTTGCAAGTGGACATTTCAAGCGCTTTGGCGCAAACGGTAGAAAAGGAAATATCTTCGTATAAAAACTAGAGAGAATCATTCTCAGAAACCGCTTTGTGATGTGTGCGTTCCACTCACAGAGTTTAACCTTTCTTTTCATAAAACAGTTTGGAAACACTCTGTTTGTAAAGTCTGCAAGTGGATACTTGGACCTCTTTGAGGATTTCGTTGGAAACGGGATTTCTTCATCTAATGCTAGACAGAAGAATTCTCAGTAACTTCTTTGGGTTGCGTGTGTTCAACTCACAGAGTTGAACCTTCCTTTAGACAGAGCAGATTTGAAACCCTCTTTTTGTGGAATTTGCAAGTGGACATTTCAAGCGCTTTGGCGCCCACGGTACAAAAGGAAATATCTTCGTATAAAAACTAGAGAGAATCATTGTCAGAAACCGCTTTGTGATGTGTGCGTACCACTCACAGAGTGTAACCTTTCTTTTCATAGAACAGTTTGCAAACACTCTGTTTGTAAAGTCTGCAAGTGGATATTTGGACCTCTTTGAGGATTTCGTTGGAAACGGGATTTCTTCATCTAATGCTAGACGGAAGAATTCTCAGTAACTTCTTTGAGTTGCGTGTTTTCAACTCACAGAGTTGAGTCTTCCTTTAGACAGAGCAGATTTGAAACCCTCTTTTTCTGGAATTTCCAAGTGGACATTTCTAGCGCTTTGGGGCCAACGGTGGAAAAGGAAATATCTTCGTATAAAAACTAGAGAGAATCATTCTCAGAAACCGGTTTGTGATGTGTGCGTTCCACTCACAGAGGGTAACCTTTCTTTTCATAGAACAGTTTGGAAACACTCTGTTTGTAAAGTCTGCAAGTGGATATTTGGACCTCTTTGAGGATTTCGTTGGAAACGTGATTTCTTCATCTAATGCTAGACAGAAGAATTCTCAGTAACTTCTTTGGGTTGCTTGTGTTCAACTCACAGAGTTGAACTTTCCTTTTGACAGAGCAGATTTGAAACCCTCTTTTTGTGGAATTTGCAAGTGGACATTTGAAGCGCCTTGGCACCCACGGTAGAAAGGAAATATCTTCGTATAAAAACTAGAGAGAATCATTCTCAGAAACCACTTTGTGATGTGTGCGTTCCAATCACAGAGTTTAACCTTTCTTTTCATAGAACAGTTTGGAAACACTCTGTTTGTAAAGTCTGCAAGTGGATATTTGGACCTCTTTGAGGATTTCGTTGGAAACGGGATTTCTTCATCTAATGCTAGACAGAAGAATTCTCAGTAACTTCTTTGGTTTGCGTGTGTTCAACTCACAGAGTTGAACTTTCCTTTAGACAGAGCAGATTTGAAACCCTCTTTTTGTGGAATTTGCAAGTGGACATTTCAAGCGCTTTGGGGCCCACGGTAGAAAAGGAAATATCTTCGTATAAAAACTAGAGAGAATCATTCTCAGAAACCGCTTTGTGATGTGTGCGTTCCACTCACAGAGCTTAACCTTTCCTTTCATAGAACAGTTTGGAAACACTCTGTTTGTAAAGTCTGCAAGTGGATATTTGGACTTCTTTGAGGATTTCGTTGGAAACGGGATTTCTTCATCTAATGCTAGACAGAAGAATTCTCAGTAACTTCTCTGGGTTGTGTGTGTTCAACTCACAGAGTTGAACCTTCCTTTAGACAGAGCAGATTGGAAACCCTCTTTTTGTGGAATTTGCAAGTGGACATTTGAAGCGCTTTGGCGCCCACGGTAGAAAGGAAATATCTTCGTATAAAAACTAGAGAGAATCATTCTCAGAAACCACTTTGTGATGTGTGCATTCCAATCACAGAGTTTAACCTTTCTTTTCATAGAACAGTTTGGAAACACTCTGTTTGTAAAGTCTGCAAGTGGATACTTGGACCTCTTTGAGGATTTCGTTGGAAACGGGATTTCTTCATCTCATGCTAGACAGAAGAATTCTCAGTAACTTCTTTGGGTTGCGTGTGTTCAACTCACAGAGTTGAACCTTCCTTTAGACAGAGCAGATTTGAAATCCTCTTTTTGTGGAATTTGCAAGTGGACATTTCAAGCGCTTCTGGGCCAAAGGCAGGAAAGGAAATATCTTCGTATACAAACTAGAGAGAATCATTCTCAGATACCTCTTTGTGATGTGTTCGTTCCACTCACAGAGTTTAACCTTTCTTTTCATAGAACAGTTTGGAAACACTCTGTTTGTAAAGTCTGCAAGTTGATATTTGGACCTCTATGAGGATTTGGTTGGAAACGGGATTTCTTCATCTAATGCTAGATAGAAAAATTCTCAGTAACTTCTTTGGGTTGTGTGTGTTCAACTCACAGAGTTGAAACTTCCTAATAACAGAGCAGATTTGAAACCCTCTTTTTGTGGAATTTGCAAGTGGACATTTCAAGCGCTTTGGGGCCAACGGTAGAAAAGGAAATACCTTCGAATAAAAACTAGAGATAATCATTCTCAGAAACCGCTTTGTGATGTGTGCGTTCCACTCACAGAGTTTAACCTTTCTTTTCATAGAACAGTTTGGAAACACTCTGTTTGTAAAGTCTGCAAGTGGATATTTGGACCTCTTTGAGGATTTCGTTGGAAACGGGATTTCTTCATCTAATGCTAGACAGAAGAATTCTCAGTAACTTCTTTGGGTTGCGTGTGTTCAACTCACAAAGTTGAACCTTCCTTTAGACAGAGCAGGTTTGAAACCCTCTTTTTGTGGAATTTGCAAGTGGACATTCCAAGCGCTTTGGGGCAAACGGTAGAAAAGGAAATATCTTCGTATACAAACTAGAGAGAATCATTCCCAGAAACCGCTTTGTGATGTGTGCGTTCCTCTCACAGAGTTTAACCTTTCTTTTCATAGAACAGTTTGGAAACACTCTGTTTGTAATGTCTGCAAGTGGATATTTGGACCTCTTTGAGGATTTCGTTGGAAACGGGATTTCTTCATCTAATGCTAGACAGAAGAATTCTCAGTAACTTCTTTGGGTTGCGTGTGTTCAACTCACAGAGTTGAACCTTCCTTTTGACAGAGCAGATGGGAAACCCTCTTTTTGTGGAATTTGCAAGTGGACATTTCAAGCGCTTTGGGGCCAACAGTAGAAAAGGAAATATCTTCGTATAAAAACTAGAGAGAATCATTCTCAGAAACCACTTTGTGATGTGTGCGTTCCACTCACAGAGTTTAACCTTTCTTTTCATAGAACAGTTTGGAAACACTCTGTTTGTAAAGTCTGCAAGTGGATATTTGGACCTCTTTGAGGATTTCGTTGGAAACGGGATTTCTTCATCTAATGCTAGACAGAAGAATTCTCAGTAACTTCTTTGGGTTGCGTGTGTTCCACTCACAGAGATGAACTTTCCTTTAGACAGAGCAGATTTGAAACCCTCTTTTTGTGGAATTTGCAAGTGGACATTTCAAGCGCTTTGGTGCAAACGGCAGAAAAGGAAATATCTTCGTATAAAAACTAGAGAGAATCATTCTCAGAAACCGCTTTGTGATGTGTGCGTTCCACTCACAGAGTTTAACCTTTCTTTTCATAAAACAGTTTGGAAACACTCTGTTTGTAAAGTCTGCAAGTGGATACTTGGACCTCTTTGAGGATTTCGTTGGAAACGGGATTTCTTCATCTAATGCTAGACAGAAGAATTCTCAGTAACTTCTTTGGGTTGCGTGTGTTCAACTCACAGAGTTGAACCTTCCTTTAGACAGAGCAGATTTGAAACCCTCTTTTTGTGGAATTTGCAAGTGGACATTTCAAGCGCTTTGGCGCCCACGGTACAAAAGGAAATATCTTCGTATAAAAACTAGAGAGAATCATTGTCAGAAACCGCTTTGTGATGTGTGCGTACCACTCACAGAGTGTAACCTTTCTTTTCATAGAACAGTTTGCAAACACTCTGTTTGTAAAGTCTGCAAGTGGATATTTGGACCTCTTTGAGGATTTCGTTGGAAACGGGATTTCTTCATCTAATGCTAGACAGAAGAATTCTCAGTAACTTCTTTGAGTTGCGTGTTTTCAACTCACAGAGTTGAGCCTTCCTTTAGACAGAGCAGATTTGAAACCCTCTTTTTCTGGAATTTCCAAGTGGATATTTCTAGCGCTTTGGGGCCAACGGTGGAAAAGGAAATATCTTCGTATAAAAACTAGAGAGAATCATTCTCAGAAACCGGTTTGTGATGTGGGCGTTCCACTCACAGAGGGTAACCTTTCTTTTCATAGAACAGTTTGGAAACACTCTGTTTGCAAAGTCTGCAAGTGGATATTTGGACCTCTTTGAGGATTTCGTTGGAAACGTGATTTCTTCATCTAATGCTAGACAGAAGAATTCTCAGTAACTTCTTTGGGTTGCTTGTGTTCAACTCACAGAGTTGAACTTTCCTTTTGACAGAGCAGATTTGAAACCCTCTTTTTGTGGAATTTGCAAGTGGACATTTGAAGCGCCTTGGCGCCCACGGTAGAAAGGAAATATCTTCGTATAAAAACTAGAGAGAATCATTCTCAGAAACCACTTTGTGATGTGTGCGTTCCAATCACAGAGTTTAACCTTTCTTTTCATAGAACAGTTTGGAAACACTCTGTTTGTAAAGTCTGCAAGTGGATATTTGGACCTCTTTGAGGATTTCGTTGGAAACGGGATTTCTTCATCTAATGCTAGACAGAAGAATTCTCAGTAACTTCTTTGGGTTGCGTGTGTTCAACTCACAGAGTTGAACCTTCCTTTTGACAGAGCAGATTTGAAACCCTCTTTTTGTGGAATTTGCAAGTGGACATTTCAAGCACTTTGGGGCCAACGGTAGAAAAGGAAATATCTTCGTATAAAAACTAGAGAGAATCATTCTCAGAAACCGCTTTGTGATGTGTGCGTTCCACTCACAGAGTTTAACCTTTCTTTTCATAGAACAGTTTGGAAACACTCTGTTTGTAAAGTCTGCAAGTGGATATTTGGACCTCTTTGAGGATTTCGTTGGAAACGGGATTTCTTCATCTAATGCTAGACAGAAGAATTCTCAGTAACTTCTTTGGGTTGCGTGTGTTCCACTCACAGAGATGAACTTTCCTTTAGACAGAGCAGATTTGAAACCCTCTTTTTGTGGAATTTGCAAGTGGACATTTCAAGCGCTTTGGCGCAAACGGTAGAAAAGGAAATATCTTCGTATAAAAACTAGAGAGAATCATTCTCAGAAACCGCTTTGTGATGTGTGCGTTCCACTCACAGAGTTTAACCTTTCTTTTCATAGAACAGTTTGGAAACACTCTGTTTGTAAAGTCTGTAAGTGCATATTTGGACCTCTTTGAGGATTTCGTTGGAAACGGGATTTCTTCATCTAATGCTAGACAGAAGAATTCTCAGTAACTTCTTTGGGTTGCGTGTGTTCAACTCACAGAGTTGAGCCTTCCTTTAGACAGAGCAGATTTGAAACCCTCTTTTTGTGGAATTTGCAAGTGGACATTTCAAGCGCTTTGGGGCCAACGGTAGAAAAGGAAATATCTTCGTATAAAAACTAGAGAGAATCATTCTCAGGAACCTCTTTGTGACGTGTGCGTTCCACTCACAGAGTTTAACCTTTCTTTTCATAGAACAGTTTGGAAACACTCTGTTTGTAAAGTCTGCAAGTGGATACTTGGACCTCTTGGAGGATTTCGTTGGAAACGGGATTTATTCATCTAATGCTAGACAGAAGAATTCTCAGTAACTTCTTTGGGTTGCGTGTGTTCAACTCACAGAGTTGAACCTTCCTTTAGACAGAGCAGATTGGAAACCCTCTTTTTGTGTAATTTGCAAGTGGACATTTCAAGCGCTTTGGCGCCCACGGTACAAAAGGAAATATCTTCGTATAAAAACTAGAGAGAATCATTGTCAGAAACCGCTTTGTGATGTGTGCGTACCACTCACAGAGTGTAACCTTTCTTTTCATTGAACAGTTTGCAAACACTCTGTTTGTAAAGTCTGCAAGTGGATATTTGGACCTCTTTGAGGATTTCGTTGGAAACGGGATTTCTTCATCTAATGCTAGACAGAAGAATTCTCAGTAACTTCTTTGAGTTGCGTGTGTTCAACTCACAGAGTTGAGCCTTCCTTTAGACAGAGCAGATTTGAAACCCTCTTTTTGTGGAATTTCCAAGTGGACATTTCTAGCGCTTTGGGGCCAACGGTGGAAAAGGAAATATCTTCGTATAAAAACTAGAGAGAATCATTCTCAGAAACCGCTTTGTGATGTGTGCGTTCCACTCACAGAGGGTAACCTTTCTTTTCATAGAACAGTTTGGAAACACTCTGTTTTTAAAGTCTGCAAGTGGATATTTGGACCTCTTTGAGGATTTCGTTTGAAACGGGATTTCTTCATCTAATGCTAGACAGAAGAATTCTCAGTAACTTCTCTGGGTTGCGTGTGTTCAACTCACAGAGTTGAACTTTCCTTTTGACAGAGCAGATTTGAAACCCTCTTTTTGTGGAATTTGCAAGTGGACATTTCAAGCGCTTTGGCGCCCACGGTAGAAAAGGAAATATCTTCGTATAAAAACTAGAGAGAATCATTCTCAGAAACCGCTTTGTGATGTGTGCGTTCCACTCACAGAGTGTAACCTTTCTTTTCATAGAACAGTTTGGAAACACTCTGTTTGTAAAGTCTGTAAGTGGATATTTGGACCTCTTTGAGGATTTCGTTGGAAACGGGATTTCTTCATCTAATGCTAGACAGAAAAATTCTCAGTAACTTCTTTGGGTTGCGTGTGTTCAACTCACAGAGTTGAGCCTTCCTTTAGAAAAAGCAGATTTGAAACCCTCTTTTTGTGGAATTTGCAAGTGGACATTTCAAGCGCTTTTGGGCCAACGGTAGAAAAGGAAATATCTTCGTATAAAAACTAGAGAGAATCATTCTCAGAAACCGCTTTGTGATGTGTGCATTCCACTCACAGAGTTTAACCTTTCTTTTCATAGAACAGTTTGGAAACACTCTGTTTGTAAAGTCTGCAAGTGGATATTTGGACCTCTTTGAGGATTTGGTTGGAAACGGGATTTCTTCATCTAATGCTAGACAGAAGAATTCTCAGTAACTTCTTTGGGTTGAGTGTGTTCAACTCACAGAGTTGAACCTTCCTTTTGACAGAGCAGATTTGAAACCCTCTTTTTGTGGAATTTGCAAGTGGACATTTCAAGCACTTTGGGGCCAACGGTAGAAAAGGAAATATCTTCGTATAAAAACTAGAGAGAATCATTCTCAGAAACCGCTTTGTGATGTGTGCTTTCCACTCACAGAGTTTAACCTTTCTTTTCATAGAACAGTTTGGAAACACTCTGTTTGTAAAGTCTGCAAGTGGATATTTGGACCTCTTTGAGGATTTCGTTGGAAACGGGATTTCTTCATCTAATGCTAGACAGAAGAATTCTCAGTAACTTCTTTGGGTTGCGTGTGTTCCACTCACAGAGATGAACTTTCCTTTAGACAGAGCAGATTTGAAACCCTCTTTTTGTGGAATTTGCAAGTGGACATTTCAAGCGCTTTGGCGCAAACGGTAGAAAAGGAAATATCTTCGTATGAAAACTAGAGAGAATCATTCTCAGAAACCGCTTTGTGATGTGTGCGTTCCACTCACAGAGTTTAACCTTTCTTTTCATAGAACAGTTTGGAAACACTCTGTTTGTAAAGTCTGTAAGTGCATATTTGGACCTCTTTGAGGATTTCGTTGGAAACGGGATTTCTTCATCTAATGCTAGACAGAAGAATTCTCAGTAACTTCTTTGGGTTGCGTGTGTTCAACTCACAGAGTTGAGCCTTCCTTTAGACAGAGCAGATTTGAAACCCTCTTTTTGTGGAATTTGCAAGTGGACATTTCAAGCGCTTTGGGGCCAACGGTAGAAAAGGAAATATCTTCGTATAAAAACTAGAGAGAATCATTCTCAGGAACCTCTTTGTGACGTGTGCGTTCCACTCACAGAGTTTAACCTTTCTTTTCATAGAACAGTTTGGAAACACTCTGTTTGTAAAGTCTGCAAGTGGATACTTGGACCTCTTGGAGGATTTCGTTGGAAACGGGATTTCTTCATCTAATGCTAGACAGAAGAATTCTCAGTAACTTCTTTGGGTTGCGTGTGTTCAATCACAGAGTTGAGCCTTCCTTTAGACAGAGCAGATTTGAAACCCTCTTTTTGTGTAATTTCCAAGTGGACATTTCTAGCGCTTTGGCGCCCACGGTACAAAAGGAAATATCTTCGTATAAAAACTAGAGAGAATCATTGTCAGAAACCGCTTTGTGATGTGTGCGTTCCACTCACAGAGGGTAACCTTTCTTTTCATAGAACAGTTTGGAAACACTCTGTTTTTAAAGTCTGCAAGTGGATATTTGGACCTCTTTGAGGATTTCGTTTGAAACGGGATTTCTTCATCTAATGCTAGACAGAAGAATTCTCAGTAACTTCTCTGGGTTGCGTGTGTTCAACTCACAGAGTTGAACTTTCCTTTTGACAGAGCAGATTTGAAACCCTCTTTTTGTGGAATTTGCAAGTGGACATTTCAAGCGCTTTGGCGCCCACGGTAGAAAAGGAAATATCTTCGTATAAAAACTAGAGAGAATCATTCTCAGAAACCGCTTTGTGATGTGTGCGTTCCACTCACAGAGTGTAACCTTTCTTTTCATAGAACAGTTTGGAAACACTCTGTTTGTAAAGTCTGTAAGTGGATATTTGGACCTCTTTGAGGATTTCGTTGGAAACGGGATTTCTTCATCTAATGCTAGACAGAAAAATTCTCAGTAACTTCTTTGGGTTGCGTGTGTTCAACTCACAGAGTTGAGCCTTCCTTTAGAAAAAGCAGATTTGAAACCCTCTTTTTGTGGAATTTGCAAGTGGACATTTCAAGCGCTTTTGGGCCAACGGTAGAAAAGGAAATATCTTCGTATAAAAACTAGAGAGAATCATTCTCAGAAACCGCTTTGTGATGTGTGCATTCCACTCACAGAGTTTAACCTTTCTTTTCATAGAACAGTTTGGAAACACTCTGTTTGTAAAGTCTGCAAGTGGATATTTGGACCTCTTTGAGGATTTGGTTGGAAACGGGATTTCTTCATCTAATGCTAGACAGAAGAATTCTCAGTAACTTCTTTGGGTTGAGTGTGTTCAACTCAGAGTTGAACCTTCCTTTAGACAGAGCAGATTTGAAACCCTCTTTTTGTGGAATTTGCAAGTGGACATTTCAAGCGCTTTGGCGCCCACGGTAGAAAAGGAAATATCTTCGTATAAAACTAGAGAGAATCATTCTCAGAAACCACTTTGTGATGTGTGCGTTCCACTCACAGAGTTTAACCTTTCTTTTCATAGAACAGTTTGGAAACACTCTGTAAAGTCTGCAAGTGGATATTTGGACCTCTTTGAGCATTTCGTTGGAAACGGGATTTCTTCATCTAATGCTAGACAGAAGAATTCTCAGCAACTTCTTTGGGTTGCGTGTGTTCAACTCACAGAGTTCAGCCTTCCTTTAGACAGAGCAGATTTCAAACCCTCTTTTTGTGGAATTTGCAAGTGGACATTTCAAGCGCTTTGGGGCCAACGGTAGAAAAGGAAATATCTTCGTATAAAAACTAGAGAGAATCATTCCCAGAAACCACTTTGTGATGTGTGCATTCCACTCACAGAGTTTAAACTTTCTTTTCATAGAACAGTTTTGAAACACTCTGTTTGTAAAGTCTGCAAGTGGATATTTGGACCTCTTTGAGGATTTCGTTGGAAACGGGATTTCTTCATCTAATGCTAGACCGAAGAATTCTCAGTAACTTCTTTGGGTTGCGTGTGTTCAACTCACAGAGTTGAGCCTTCCTTTAGACAGAGCAGATTTGAAACCCTCTTTTTGTGGAATTTGCAAGTGGACATTTCAAGCGCTTTGGCGCCCACGGTAGAAAAGGAAATATCTTCGTATAAAAACTAGAGAAAGTCATTCTCAGAAACCGCTTTGTGATGTGTGCGTTCCACTCACAGAGTGTAACCTTTCTTTTCATAGAACAGTTTGGAAACACTCTGTTTGTAAAGTCTGCAAGTGGATATTTGGACCTCTTTGAGGATTTCGTTGGAAACGGGATTTCTTCATCTAATGCTAGACAGAAGAATTCTCAGTAACTTCTCTGGGTTGTGTGTGTTCAACTCACAGAGTTGAACCTTACTTTAGACAGAGCAGATTGGAAACCCTCTTTTTGTGGAATTTGCAAGGGGACATTTGAAGCGCTTTGGCGCCCACGGTACAAAAGGAAATATCTTCGTATAAAAACTAGAGAGAATCATTCTCAGAAACCACTTTGTGATGTGTGCGTTCCACTCACAGAGTTTAACCTTTCTTTTCATAGAACAGTTTGGAAACACTCTGTTTGTAAAGTCTGCAAGTGGATATTTGGACCTCTTTGAGGATTTCGTTGGAAACGGGATTTCTTCATCTAATGCTAGACAGAAGAATTCTCAGTAACTTCTTGGGTTGCGTGTGTTCAACTCACAGAGTTGAACCTTCCTTTTGACAGAGCAGATTTGAAACCCTCTTTTTGTGGAATTTGCAAGTGGACATTTCAAGCGCTTTGTGGCCAACGGTAGAAAAGGAAATATCTTCGTATAAAAACTAGAGAGAATCATTCTCAGAAACTGCTCTGTAATGTGTGCGTTCCACTCACAGAGTTTAACCTTTCTTTTCATAGAACAGTTTGGAAACACTCTGTTTGTAAAGTCTGCAAGTGGATATTTGGACCTCTTTGAGCATTTCGTTGGAAACGGGATTTCTTCATCTAATGCTAGACAGAAAAATTCTCAGTAACTTCTTTGGGTTGCGTGTGTTCAACTCACAGAGATGATCTTTCCTTTAGACAGAGCAGATTTGAAACCCTCTTTTTGTGGAATTTGCAAGTGGACATTTCAAGCGCTTTGGCGCAAACGGTAGAAAAGGAAATATCTTCGTATAAAAACTAGAGTGAATCATTCTCAGAAACCGCTTTGTGATGTGTGCGTTCCACTCACAGAGTTTAACCTTTCTTTTCATAGAACAGTTTGGAAACAGTCTGTTTGTAAAGTCTACAAGTGGATATTTGGATCTCTTTGAGGATTTCGTTGGAAACGGGATTTCTTCATCTAATGCTAGACAGAAGAATTCTCAGTAACTTCTTTGGGTTGCGTGTGTTCAACTCACAGAGTTGAACCTTCCTTTTGACAGAGCAGATTGGAAACCCTCTTTTTGTGGAATTTGCAAGTGGACATTTCAAGCGCTTTGGGGCCAACGGTAGAAAAGGAAATATCTTCGTATAAAAACTGGAGAGAATCATTCTCAGAAACCGCTTTGTGATGTGTGCGTTCCACTCACAGAGTTTAACCTTTCTTTTCATGGAACAGTTTGGAAACACTCTGTTTGTAAAGTCTGTAAGTGGATATTTGGACCTCTTTGAGGATTTCGTTGGAAACGGGATTTCTTCATCTAATGCTAGACAGAAAAATTCTCACTAACTTCTTTGGGTTGCGTGTGTTCAACTCACAGAGTTGAGCCTTCCTTTAGAAAGAGCAGATTTGAAACCCTCTTTTTGTGGAATTTGCAAGTGGACATTTCAAGCGCTTTTGGGCCAACGGTAGAAAAGGAAATATCTTCGTATAAAAACTAGAGAGAATCATTCTCAGAAACCGCTTTGTGATGTGTGCATTCCACTCACAGAGTTTAACCTTTCTTTTCATAGAACAGTTTGGAAACACTCTGTTTGTAAAGTCTGCAAGTGGATATTTAGAACTCTTTGAGGATTTGGTTGGAAACGGGATTTCTTCATCTAATGCTAGACAGAAGAATTCTCAGTAACTTCTTTGGGTTGAGTGTGTTCAACTCACAGAGTTGAACCTTCCTTTAGACAGAGCAGATTTGAAACCCTCTTTTTGTGGAATTTGCAAGTGGACATTTCAAGCGCTTTGGCGCCCACGGTAGAAAAGGAAATATCTTCGTATAAAACTAGAGAGAATCATTCTCAGAAACCACTTTGTGATGTGTGCGTTCCACTCACAGAGTTTAACCTTTCTTTTCATAGAACAGTTTGGAAACACTCTGTTTGTAAAGTCTGCAAGTGGATATTTGGACCTCTTTGAGCATTTCGTTGGAAACGGGATTTCTTCATCTAATGCTAGACAGAAGAATTCTCAGTAACTTCTTTGGGTTGCGTGTGTTCAACTCACAGAGTTGAGCCTTCCTTTAGACAGAGCAGATTTGAAACCCTCTTTTTGTGGAATTTGCAAGTGGACATTTCAAGCGCTTTGGGGCCAACGGTAGAAAAGGAAATATCTTCGTATAAAAACTAGAGAGAATCATTCCCAGAAACCACTTTGTGATGTGTGCATTCCACTCACAGAGTTTAACCTTTCTTTTCATAGAACAGTTTGGAAACACTCTGTTTGTAAAGTCTGCAAGTGGATATTTGGACCTCTTTGAGGATTTCGTTGGAAACGGGATTTCTTCATCTAATGCTAGACCGAAGAATTCTCAGTAACTTCTCTGGGTTGTGTGTGTTCAACTCACAGAGTTGAACCTTCCTTTAGACAGAGCAGATTGGAAACCCTCTTTTTGTGGAATTTGCAAGTGGACATTTGAAGCGCTTTGGCGCCCACGGTAGAAAGGAAATATCTTCTTATAAAAACTGGAGAGAATCATTCTCAGAAACCACTTTGTGATGTGTGCGTTCCACTCACAGAGTTTAACCTTTCTTTTCATAGAACAGTTTGGAAACACTCTGTTTGTAAAGTCTGCAAGTGGATATTTGGACCTCTTTGAGGATTTCGTTGGAAACGGGATTTCTTCATCTAATGCTAGACAGAAGAATTCTCAGTAACTTCTTGGGTTGCGTGTGTTCAACTCACAGAGTTGAACCTTCCTTTAGAAAGAGCAGATTTGAAACCCTCTTTTTGTGGAATTTGCAAGTGGACATTTCAAGCGCTTTGGGGCCAACGGTAGAAAAGGAAATATCTTCGTATAAAAACTAGAGAGAATCATTCTCAGAAACCGCTTTGTGATGTGGGCGTTCGACTCACAGAGTGTAACCTTTCTTTTCATAGAACAGTTTGGAAACACTCTGTTTGTAAAGTCTGCAAGTGGATATTTAGACCTCTTTGAGGATTTCGTTGGAAACGGGATTTCTTCATCTAATGCTAGACAGAAGAATTCTCAGTAACTTCTTTGGGTTGAGTGTGTTCAACTCACAGAGTTGAACCTTGCTTTAGACAGAGCAGATTTGAAACCCTCTTTTAGTGGAATTTCCAAGTGGACATTTCAAGCGCTTTGGCGTCCACGGTACAAAAGGAAATATCTTCGTATAAAACTAGAGAGAATCATTCTCAGAAACCGCTTTGTGATGTGTGCGTTCCACTCACAGAGGGTAACCTTTCTTTTCATAGAACAGTTTGGAAACACTCTGTTTGTAAAGTCTGCAAGTGGATATTTGGACCTCTTTGAGGATTTCGTTGGAAACGGGATTTCTTCATCTAATGCTAGACAGAAGAATTCTCAGTAACTTCTTTGGGTTGCGTGTGTTCAACTCACAGAGTTGAACCTTCCTTTTGACAGAGCAGATTGGAAACCCTCTTTTTGTGGAATTTGCAAGTGGACATTTCAAGCGCTTTGGCGCCCACGGTACAAATGGAAATATCTTCTTATAAAAACTAGAGAGAATCATTCCCAGAAACCACTTTGTGATGTGTGCGTTCCACTCACGGAGTTTAACCTTTCTTTTCGTAGAACAGTTAGGAAACACTCTGTTTGTAAAGTCTGCAAGTGGATATTTGGACCTCTTTGAGGATTTCGTTGGAAACGGGATTTCTTCATCTAATGCTAGACAGAAGAATTCTCAGTAACTTCTTTGGGTTGCGTGTGTTCAACTCACAGAGTTGAGCCTTCCTTTAGACAGAGCAGATTTGAAACCCTGTTTTTGTGGAATTTGCAAGTGGACATTTCAAGCGCTTTGGCGCCCACGGTAGAAAAGGAAATATCTTCGTATAAAAACTAGAGAAAGTCATTCTCAGAAACCGCTTTGTGATGTGTGCGTTCCACTCACAGAGTGTAACCTTTCTTTTCATAGAACAGTTTGGAAACACTCTGTTTGTAAAGTCTGCAAGTGGATATTTGGACCTCTTTGAGGATTTCGTTGGAAACGGGATTTCTTCATCTAATGCTAGACAGAAGAATTCTCAGTAACTTCTCTGGGTTGTGTGTGTTCAACTCACAGAGTTGAACCTTACTTTAGACAGAGCAGATTGGAAACCCTCTTTTTGTGGAATTTGCAAGTGGACATTTGAAGCGCTTTGGCGCCCACGGTACAAAAGGAAATATCTTCGTATAAAAACTAGAGAGAATCATTCTCAGAAACCACTTTGTGATGTGTGCGTTCCACTCACAGAGTTTAACCTTTCTTTTCATAGAACAGTTTGGAAACTCTCTGTTTGTAAAGTCTGCAAGTGGATATTTGGACCTCTTTGAGGATTTCGTTGGAAACGGGATTTCTTCATCTAATGCTAGACAGAAGAATTCTCAGTAACTTCTTGGGTTGCGTGTGTTCAACTCACAGAGTTGAACCTTCCTTTTGACAGAGCAGATTTGAAACCCTCTTTTTGTGGAATTTGCAAGTGGACATTTCAAGCGCTTTGGCACAAAAGGTAGAAAAGGAAATATCTTCGTATAAAAACTAGAGTGAATCATTCTCAGAAACCGCTTTGGGATGTGTGCGTTCCACTCACAGAGTTTAACCTTTCTTTTCATAGAACAGTTTGGAAACAGTCTGTTTGTAAAGTCTACAAGTGGATATTTGGATCTCTTTGAGGATTTCGTTGGAAACGGGATTTCTTCATCTAATGCTAGACAGAAGAATTCTCAGTAACTTCTTTGGGTTGCGTGTGTTCAACTCACAGAGTTGGACCTTCCTTTTGACAGAGCAGATTTGAAACCCTCTTTTTGTGGAATTTGCAAGTGGACATTTCAAGCGCTTTGGGGCCAACGGTAGAAAAGGAAATATCTTCGTATAAAAACTGGAGAGAATCATTCTCAGAAACCGCTTTGTGATGTGTGCGTTCCACTCACAGAGTTTAACCTTTCTTTTCATAGAACAGTTTGGAAACACTGTTTGTAAAGTCTGTAAGTGGATATTTGGACCTCTTTGAGGATTTCGTTGGAAACGGGATTTCTTCATCTAATGCTAGACAGAAAAATTCTCACTAACTTCTTTGGGTTGCGTGTGTTCAACTCACAGAGTTGAGCCTTCCTTTAGAAAGAGCAGATTTGAAACCCTCTTTTTGTGGAATTTGCAAGTGGACATTTCAAGCGCTTTTGGGCCAACGGTAGAAAAGGAAATATCTTCGTATAAAAACTAGAGAGAATCATTCTCAGAAACCGCATTGTGATGTGTGCATTCCACTCACAGAGTTTAACCTTTCTTTTCATAGAACAGTTTGGAAACACTCTGTTTGTAAAGTCTGCAAGTGGATATTTAGACCTCTTTGAGGATTTGGTTGGAAACGGGATTTCTTCATCTAATGCTAGACAGAAGAATTCTCAGTAACTTCTTTGGGTTGAGTGTGTTCAACTCACAGAGTTGAACCTTCCTTTAGACAGAGCAGATTTGAAACCCTCTTTTTGTGGAATTTGCAAGTGGACATTTCAAGCGCTTTGGCGACCACGGTAGAAAAGGAAATATCTTCGTATAAAACTAGAGAGAATCATTCTCAGAAACCACTTTGTGATGTGTGCGTTCCACTCACAGAGTTTAACCTTTCTTTTCATAGAACAGTTTGGAAACACTCTGTTTGTAAAGTCTGCAAGTGGATATTTGGACCTCTTTGAGGACTTCGTTGGAAACGGGATTTCTTCATCTAATGCTAGACAGAAGAATTCTCAGTAACTTCTCTGGGTTGTGTGTGTTCAACTCACAGAGTTGAACCTTCCTTTAGACAGAGCAGATTGGAAACCCTCTTTTTGTGGAATTTGCAAGTGGACATTTGAAGCGCTTTGGCGCCCACGGTAGAAAGGAAATATCTTCTTATAAAAACTAGAGAGAATCATTCTCAGAAACCACTTTGTGATGTGTGCGTTCCACTCACAGAGTTTAACCTTTCTTTTCATAGAACAGTTTGGAAACACTCTGTTTGTAAAGTCTGCAAGTGGATATTTGGACCTCTTTGAGGATTTCGTTGGAAACGGGATTTCTTCATCTAATGCTAGACAGAAGAATTCTCAGTAACTTCTTGGGTTGCGTGTGTTCAACTCACAGAGTTGAACCTTCCTTTAGAAAGAGCAGATTTGAAACCCTCTTTTTGTGGAATTTGCAAGTGGACATTTCAAGCGCTTTGGGGCCAACGGTAGAAAAGGAAATATCTTCGTATAAAAACTAGAGAGAATCATTCTCAGAAACCGCTTTGTGATGTGGGCGTTCCACTCACAGAGTGTAACCTTTCTTTTCATAGAACAGTTTGGAAACACTCTGTTTGTAAAGTCTGCAAGTGGATATTTAGACCTCTTTGAGGATTTCGTTTGAAACGGGATTTCTTCATCTAATGCTAGACAGAAGAATTCTCAGTAACTTCTTTGGGTTGCGTGTGTTCAACTCACAGAGTTGGACCTTCCTTTTGACAGAGCAGATTTGAAACCCTCTTTTTGTGGAATTTGCAAGTGGACATTTCAAGCGCTTTGGGGCCAACGGTAGAAAAGGAAATATCTTCGTATAAAAACTGGAGAGAATCATTCTCAGAAACCGCTTTGTGATGTGTGCGTTCCACTCACAGAGTTTAACCTTTCTTTTCATAGAACAGTTTGGAAACACTCTGTTTGTAAAGTCTGTAAGTGGATATTTGGACCTCTTTGAGGATTTCGTTGGAAACGGGATTTCTTCATCTAATGCTAGACAGAAAAATTCTCACTAACTTCTTTGGGTTGCGTGTGTTCAACTCACAGAGTTGAGCCTTCCTTTAGAAAGAGCAGATTTGAAACCCTCTTTTTGTGGAATTTGCAAGTGGACATTTCAAGCGCTTTTGGGCCAACGGTAGAAAAGGAAATATCTTCGTATAAAAACTAGAGAGAATCATTCTCAGAAACCGCTTTGTGATGTGTGCATTCCACTCACAGAGTTTAACCTTTCTTTTCATAGAACAGTTTGGAAACACTCTGTTTGTAAAGTCTGCAAGTGGATATTTAGACCTCTTTGAGGATTTGGTTGGAAACGGGATTTCTTCATCTAATGCTAGACAGAAGAATTCTCAGTAACTTCTTTGGGTTGAGTGTGTTCAACTCACAGAGTTGAACCTTCCTTTAGACAGAGCAGATTTGAAACCCTCTTTTTGTGGAATTTGCAAGTGGACATTTCAAGCGCTTTGGCGACCACGGTAGAAAAGGAAATATCTTCGTATAAAAGTAGAGAGAATCATTCTCAGAAACCACTTTGTGATGTGTGCGTTCCACTCACAGAGTTTAACCTTTCTTTTCATAGAACAGTTTGGAAACACTCTGTTTGTAAAGTCTGCAAGTGGATATTTGGACCTCTTTGAGCATTTCGTTGGAAACGGGATTTCTTCATCTAATGCTAGACAGAAGAATTCTCAGTAACTTCTTTGGGTTGCGTGTGTTCAACTCACAGAGTTGAGCCCTCCTTTAGACAGAGCAGATTTGAAACCCTCTTTTTGTGGAATTTGCAAGTGGACATTTCAAGCGCTTTGGGGCCAACGGTAGAAAAGGAAATATCTTCGTATAAAAACTAGAGAGAATCATTCCCAGAAACCACTTTGTGATGTGTGCATTCCACTCACAGAGTTTAACCTTTCTTTTCATAGAACAGTTTGGAAACACTCTGTTTGTAAAGTCTGCAAGTGGATATTTGGACCTCTTTGAGGATTTCGTTGGAAACGGGATTTCTTCATCTAATGCTAGACAGAAGAATTCTCAGTAACTTCTCTGGGTTGTGTGTGTTCAACTCACAGAGTTGAACCTTCCTTTAGACAGAGCAGATTGGAAACCCTCTTTTTGTGGAATTTGCAAGTGGACATTTGAAGCGCTTTGGCGCCCACGGTAGAAAGGAAATATCTTCTTATAAAAACTAGAGAGAATCATTCTCAGAAACCACTTTGTGATGTGTGCGTTCCACTCACAGAGTTTAACCTTTCTTTTCATAGAACAGTTTGGAAACACTCTGTTTGTAAAGTCTGCAAGTGGATATTTGGACCTCTTTGAGGATTTCGTTGGAAACGGGATTTCTTCATCTAATGCTAGACAGAAGAATTCTCAGTAACTTCTTGGGTTGCGTGTGTTCAACTCACAGAGTTGAACCTTCCTTTAGAAAGAGCAGATTTGAAACCCTCTTTTTGTGGAATTTGCAAGTGGACATTTCAAGCGCTTTGGGGCCAACGGTAGAAAAGGAAATATCTTCGTATAAAAACTAGAGAGAATCATTCTCAGAAACCGCTTTGTGATGTGGGCGTTCCACTCACAGAGTTTAACCTTTCTTTTCATAGAACAGTTTGGAAACACTCTGTTTGTAAAGTCTGCAAGTGGATATTTAGACCTCTTTGAGGATTTCGTTGGAAACGGGATTTCTTCATCTAATGCTAGACAGAAGAATTCTCAGTAACTTATTTGGGTTGAGTGTGTTCAACTCACAGAGTTGAACCTTCCTTTAGACAGAGCAGATTTGAAACCCTCTTTTAGTGGAATTTCCAAGTGGACATTTCAAGCGCTTTGGCGCCCACGGTACAAAAGGAAATATCTTCGTATAAAACTAGAGAGAATCATTCTCAGAAACCGCTTTGTGATGTGTGCGTTCCACTCACAGAGGGTAACCTTTCTTTTCATAGAACAGTTTGGAAACACTCTGTTTGTAAAGTCTGCAAGTGGATATTTGGACCTCTTTGAGGATTTCGTTGGAAACGGGATTTCTTCATCTAATGCTAGACAGAAGAATTCTCAGTAACTTCTTTGGGTTGCGTGTGTTCAGCTCACAGAGTTGAACCTTCCTTTAGACAGAGCAGATTTGAAACCCTCTTTTTGTGGAATTTGCAAGTGGACATTTCAAGCGCTTTGGCGCCCACGGTACAAATGGAAATATCTTCGTATAAAAACTAGAGAGAATCATTCCCAGAAACCACTTTGTGATGTGTGCGTTCCACTCACGGAGTTTAACCTTTCTTTTCATAGAACAGTTTGGAAACACTCTGTTTGTAAAGTCTGCAAGTGGATATTTGGACCTCTTTGAGGATTTCGTTGGAAACGGGATTTCTTCATCTAATGCTAGACAGAAGAATTCTCAGTAACTTCTTTGGGTTGCGTGTGTTCAACTCACAGAGTTGAGCCTTCCTTTAGACAGAGCAGATTGGAAACCCTCTTTTTGTGGAATTTGCAAGTGGACATTTCAAGCGCTTTGGGGCCAACAGTAGAAAAGGAAATATGTTCGTATAAAAACTAGAGAGAATCATTCTCAGAAACCACTTTGTGATGTGTGCGTTC
The DNA here is from genome assembly GCF_029281585.2 of Gorilla gorilla gorilla. NCBI lineage: Eukaryota > Metazoa > Chordata > Mammalia > Primates > Hominidae > Gorilla > Gorilla gorilla. The sequence goes on along the minus strand of NC_073231.2, from coordinate 76,751,110 downwards.
TACTCACAGAGTGTAACCTTTCTTTTCATAGAACAGTTTGGAAACACTCTGTAAAGTCTGCAAGTGGATATTTGGACCTCTTTGAGGATTTCGTTGGAAACGGGATTTCTTCATCTAATGCTAGACAGAAGAATTCTCAGTAACTTCTTTGGGTTGCGTGTGTTCAACTCACAGAGTTGAACCTTCCTTTAGACAGAGCAGATTTGAAACCCTCTTTTTGTGGAATTTGCAAGTGGACATTTCAAGCGCTTTGGCGCCCACGGTACATATGGAAATATCTTCGTATAAAAACTAGAGAGAATCATTCCCAGAAACCACATTGTGATGTGTGCGTTCCACTCACGGAGTTTAACCTTTCTTTTCATAGAACAGTTTGGAAACACTCTGTTTGTAAAGTCTGCAAGTGGATATTTGGACCTCTTTGAGGATTTCGTTGGAAACGGGATTTCTTCATCTAATGCTAGACAGAAGAATTCTGAGTAACTTCTTTGGGTTGCGTGTGTTCAACTCACAGAGTTGAACCTTCCTTTAGACAGAGCAGATTTGAAACCCTCTTTTTGTGGAATTTGCAAGTGGACATTTCAAGCGCTTTGACGCCCACGGTACAAATGGAAATATCTTCGTATAAAAACTAGAGAGAATCATTCCCAGAAACCACTTTGTGATGTGTGCGTTCCACTCACGGAGTTTAACCTTTCTTTTCATAGAACAGTTTGGAAACACTCTGTTTGTAAAGTCTGCAAGTGGATATTTGGACCTCTTTGAGGATTTCGTTGGAAACGGGATTTCTTCATCTAAAGCTAGACAGAAGAATTCTCAGTAACTTCTTTGGGTAGCGTGTGTTCAACTCACAGAGTTGAGCCTTCCTTTAGACAGAGCAGATTTGAAACCCTCTTTTTGTGGAATTTGCAAGTGGACATTTCAAGCGCTTTGGGGCCAACGGTAGAAAAGGAAATATCTTCGTATAAAAACTAGAGAGAATCATTCTCAGGAACCTCTTTGTGATGTGTGCGTTCCACTCACAGAGTTTAACCTTTCTTTTCATAGAACAGTTTGGAAACACTCTGTTTGTAAAGTCTGCAAGTGGATACTTGGACCTCTTTGAGGATTTCGTTGGAAACGGGATTTCTTCATCTAATGCTAGACAGAAGAATTCTCAGTAACTTCTTTGGGTTGCGTGTGTTCAACTCACAGAGTTGAACTTTCCTTTAGACAGAGCAGATTGGAAACCCTCTTTTTGTGGAATTTGCAAGTGGACATTTCAAGCGCTTTGGGGCCAACAGTAGAAAAGGAAATATCTTCGTATAAAAACTAGAGAGAATCATTCTCAGAAACCACTTTGTGATGTGTGCGTTCCACTCACAGAGTGTAACCTTTCTTTTCATAGAACAGTTTGGAAACACTCTGTTTGTAAAGTCTGCAAGTGGATATTTGGACCTCTTTGAGGATTTCGTTGGAAACGGGATTTCTTCATCTAATGCTAGACAGAAGAATTCTCAGTAACTTCTTTGGGTTGCGTGTGTTCAACTCACAGAGTTGAACCTTCCTTTAGACAGAGCAGATTTGAAACCCTCTTTTTGTGGAATTTGCAAGTGGACATTTCAAGCGCTTTGGCGCCCACGGTACAAATGGAAATATCTTCGTATAAAAACTAGAGAGAATCATTCTCAGAAACCACATTGTGATGTGTGCGTTCCACTCACGGAGTTTAACCTTTCTTTTCATAGAACAGTTTGGAAACACTCTGTTTGTAAAGTCTGCAAGTGGATATTTGGACCTCTTTGAGGATTTCGTTGGAAACGGGATTTCTTCATCTAATGCTAGACAGAAGAATTCTCAGTAACTTCTTTGGGTTGCGTGTGTTCAACTCACAGAGTTGAACCTTCCTTTAGACAGAGCAGATTTGAAACCCTCTTTTTGTGGAATTTGCAAGTGGACATTTCAAGCGCTTTGGCGCCCACGGTACAAATGGAAATATCTTCGTATAAAAACTAGAGAGAATCATTCCCAGAAACCACTTTGTGATGTGTGCGTTCCACTCACGGAGTTTAACCTTTCTTTTCATAGAACAGTTTGGAAACACTCTGTTTGTAAAGTCTGCAAGTGGATATTTGGACCTCTTTGAGGATTTCGTTGGAAACGGGATTTCTTCATCTAATGCTAGACAGAAGAATTCTCAGTAACTTCTTTGGGTTGCGTGTGTTCAACTCACAGAGTTGAACCTTCCTTTAGACAGAGTAGTTTGGAAACCCTCTTTTTGTGGAATTTGCAAGTGGACATTTCAAGCGCTTTGGAGCCCACGGTAGAAAAGTAAATATCTTCGTATAAAAACTAGAGAAAGTCATTCTCAGAAACCACTTTGTGATGTGTGCGTTCCACTCACAGAGTGTAACCTTTCTTTTCATAGAACAGTTTGGAAACACTCTGTTTGTAAAGTCTGCAAGTGGATATTTGGACCTCTTTGAGGATTTCGTTGGAAACGGGATTTCTTCATCTAATGCTAGACCGAAGAATTCTCAGTAACTTCTTTGGGTTGCGTGTGTTCAACTCACAGAGTTGAGCCTTCCTTTTGACAGAGCAGATTGGAAACCCTCTTTTTGTGGAATTTGCAAGTGGACATTTCAAGCGCTTTGGCGCCAACGGTAGAAAATTAAATATCTTCGTATAAAAACTAGAGAAAGTCATTCTCAGAAACCACTTTGTGATGTGTGCGTTCCACTCACAGAGTGTAACCTTTCTTTTCATAGAACAGTTTGGAAACACTCTGTTTGTAAAGTCTGCAAGTGGATATTTGGACCTCTTTGAGGATTTCGTTGGAAACGGGATTTCTTCATCTAATGCTAGACCGAAGAATTCTCAGTAACTTCTTTGAGATGCGTGTGTTCAACTCACAGAGTTGAACCTTCCTTTTGACAGAGCAGATTTGAAACCCTCTTTTTGTGGAATTTGCAAGTGGACATTTCAAGCGCTTTGGGGCCAACGGTAGAAAAGGAAATATCTTCGTATAAAAACTAGAGAGAATCATTCTCAGAAACCGCTTTGTGATGTGGGCGTTCCACTCACAGAGTTTAACCTTTCTTTTCATAGAACAGTTTGGAAACACTCTGTTTGTAAAGTCTGCAAGTGGATATTTAGACCTCTTTGAGGATTTCGTTGGAAACGGGATTTCTTCATCTAATGCTAGACAGAAGAATTCTCAGTAACTTCTTTGGGTTGAGTGTGTTCAACTCACAGAGTTGAACCTTCCTTTAGACAGAGCAGATTTGAAACCCTCTTTTAGTGGAATTTCCAAGTGGACATTTCAAGCGCTTTGGCGCCCACGGTACAAAAGGAAATATCTTCGTATAAAACTAGAGAGAATCATTCTCAGAAACCGCTTTGTGATGTGTGCGTTCCACTCACAGAGGGTAACCTTTCTTTTCATAGAACAGTTTGGAAACACTCTGTTTGTAAAGTCTGCAAGTGGATATTTGGACCTCTTTGAGGATTTCGTTGGAAACGGGATTTCTTCATCTAATGCTAGACCGAAGAATTCTCAGTAACTTCTTTGGGTTGCGTGTGTTCAGCTCACAGAGTTGAACCTTCCTTTAGACAGAGCAGATTTGAAACCCTCTTTTTGTGGAATTTGCAAGTGGACATTTCAAGCGCTTTGGCGCCCACGGTACAAATGGAAATATCTTCGTATAAAAACTAGAGAGAATCATTCCCAGAAACCACTTTGTGATGTGTGCGTTCCACTCACGGAGTTTAACCTTTCTTTTCATAGAACAGTTTGGAAACACTCTGTTTGTAAAGTCTGCAAGTGGATATTTGGACCTCTTTGAGGATTTCGTTGGAAACGGGATTTCTTCATCTAATGCTAGACAGAAGAATTCTCAGTAACTTCTTTGGGTTGCGTGTGTTCAACTCACAGAGTTGAGCCTTCCTTTAGACAGAGCAGATTGGAAACCCTCTTTTTGTGGAATTTGCAAGTGGACATTTCAAGCGCTTTGGGGCCAACGGTAGAAAAGGAAATATGTTCGTATAAAAACTAGAGAGAATCATTCTCAGAAACCACTTTGTGATGTGTGCGTTCTACTCACAGAGTGTAACCTTTCTTTTCATAGAACAGTTTGGAAACACTCTGTTTGTAAAGTCTGCAAGTGGATATTTGGACCTCTTTGAGGATTTCGTTTGAAACGGGATTTCTTCATCTAATGCTAGACAGAAGAATTCTCAGTAACTTCTTTGGGTTGCGTGTGTTCAACTCACAGAGTTGAACCTTCCTTTAGACAGAGCAGATTTGAAACCCTCTTTTTGTGGAATTTGCAAGTGGACATTTCAAGCGCTTTGGCGCCCACGGTACATATGGAAATATCTTCGTATAAAAACTAGAGAGAATCATTCCCAGAAACCACATTGTGATGTGTGCGTTCCACTCACGGAGTTTAACCTTTCTTTTCATAGAACAGTTTGGAAACACTCTGTTTGTAAAGTCTGCAAGTGGATATTTGGACCTCTTTGAGGATTTCGTTGGAAACGGGATTTCTTCATCTAATGCTAGACAGAAGAATTCTGAGTAACTTCTTTGGGTTGCGTGTGTTCAACTCACAGAGTTGAACCTTCCTTTAGACAGAGCAGATTTGAAACCCTCTTTTTGTGGAATTTGCAAGTGGACATTTCAAGCGCTTTGGCGCCCACGGTACAAATGGAAATATCTTCGTATAAAAACTAGAGAGAATCATTCCCAGAAACCACTTTGTGATGTGTGCGTTCCACTCACGGAGTTTAACCTTTCTTTTCATAGAACAGTTTGGAAACACTCTGTTTGTAAAGTCTGCAAGTGGATATTTGGACCTCTTTGAGGATTTCGTTGGAAACGGGATTTCTTCATCTAAAGCTAGACAGAAGAATTCTCAGTAACTTCTTTGGGTAGCGTGTGTTCAACTCACAGAGTTGAACCTTCCTTTAGACAGAGTAGTTTGGAAACCCTCTTTTTGTGGAATTTGCAAGTGGACATTTCAAGCGCTTTGGAGCCCACGGTAGAAAAGTAAATATCTTCGTATAAAAACTAGAGAAAGTCATTCTCAGAAACCACTTTGTGATGTGTGCGTTCCACTCACAGAGTGTAACCTTTCTTTTCATAGAACAGCTTGGAAACACTCTGTTTGTAAAGTCTGCAAGTGGATATTTGGACCTCTTTGAGGATTTCGTTGGAAACGGGATTTCTTCATCTAATGCTAGACCGAAGAATTCTCAGTAACTTCTTTGGGTTGCGTGTGTTCAACTCACAGAGTTGAGCCTTCCTTTTGACAGAGCAGATTGGAAACCCTCTTTTTGTGGAATTTGCAAGTGGACATTTCAAGCGCTTTGGCGCCAACGGTAGAAAATTAAATATCTTCGTATAAAAACTAGAGAAAGTCATTCTCAGAAACCACTTTGTGATGTGTGCGTTCCACTCACAGAGTGTAACCTTTCTTTTCATAGAACAGTTTGGAAACACTCTGTTTGTAAAGTCTGCAAGTGGATATTTGGACCTCTTTGAGGATTTCGTTGGAAACGGGATTTCTTCATCTAATGCTAGACCGAAGAATTCTCAGTAACTTCTTTGAGATGCGTGTGTTCAACTCACAGAGTTGAACCTTCCTTTTGACAGAGCAGATTTGAAACCCTCTTTTTGTGGAATTTGCAAGTGGACATTTCAAGCGCTTTGGGGCCAACGGTAGACAAGGAAATATCTTCGTATAAAAACTAGAGAGAATCATTCTCAGAAACCGCTTTGTGATGTGGGCGTTCCACTCACAGAGTTTAACCTTTCTTTTCATAGAACAGTTTGGAAACACTCTGTTTGTAAAGTCTGCAAGTGGATATTTAGACCTCTTTGAGGATTTCGTTGGAAACGGGATTTCTTCATCTAATGCTAGACAGAAGAATTCTCAGTAACTTCTTTGGGTTGAGTGTGTTCAACTCACAGAGTTGAACCTTCCTTTAGACAGAGCAGATTTGAAACCCTCTTTTAGTGGAATTTCCAAGTGGACATTTCAAGCGCTTTGGCGCCCACGGTACAAAAGGAAATATCTTCGTATAAAACTAGAGAGAATCATTCTCAGAAACCGCTTTGTGATGTGTGCGTTCCACTCACAGAGGGTAACCTTTCTTTTCATAGAACAGTTTGGAAACACTCTGTTTGTAAAGTCTGCAAGTGGATATTTGGACCTCTTTGAGGATTTCGTTGGAAACGGGATTTCTTCATCTAATGCTAGACAGAAGAATTCTCAGTAACTTCTTTGGGTTGCGTGTGTTCAGCTCACAGAGTTGAACCTTCCTTTAGACAGAGCAGATTTGAAACCCTCTTTTTGTGGAATTTGCAAGTGGACATTTCAAGCGCTTTGGCGCCCACGGTACAAATGGAAATATCTTCGTATAAAAACTAGAGAGAATCATTCCCAGAAACCACTTTGTGATGTGTGCGTTCCACTCACGGAGTTTAACCTTTCTTTTCATAGAACAGTTTGGAAACACTCTGTTTGTAAAGTCTGCAAGTGGATATTTGGACCTCTTTGAGGATTTCGTTGGAAACGGGATTTCTTCATCTAATGCTAGACAGAAGAATTCTCAGTAACTTCTTGGGTTGCGTGTGTTCAACTCACAGAGTTGAACCTTCCTTTAGAAAGAGCAGATTTGAAACCCTCTTTTTGTGGAATTTGCAAGTGGACATTTCAAGCGCTTTGGGGCCAACGGTAGAAAAGGAAATATCTTCGTATAAAAACTAGAGAGAATCATTCTCAGAAACCGCTTTGTGATGTGGGCGTTCCACTCACAGAGTGTAACCTTTCTTTTCATAGAACAGTTTGGAAACACTCTGTTTGTAAAGTCTGCAAGTGGATATTTAGACCTCTTTGAGGATTTCGTTTGAAACGGGATTTCTTCATCTAATGCTAGACAGAAGAATTCTCAGTAACTTCTTTGGGTTGCGTGTGTTCAACTCACAGAGTTGGACCTTCCTTTTGACAGAGCAGATTTGAAACCCTCTTTTTGTGGAATTTGCAAGTGGACATTTCAAGCGCTTTGGGGCCAACGGTAGAAAAGGAAATATCTTCGTATAAAAACTGGAGAGAATCATTCTCAGAAACCGCTTTGTGATGTGTGCGTTCCACTCACAGAGTTTAACCTTTCTTTTCATAGAACAGTTTGGAAACACTCTGTTTGTAAAGTCTGTAAGTGGATATTTGGACCTCTTTGAGGATTTCGTTGGAAACGGGATTTCTTCATCTAATGCTAGACAGAAAAATTCTCACTAACTTCTTTGGGTTGCGTGTGTTCAACTCACAGAGTTGAGCCTTCCTTTAGAAAGAGCAGATTTGAAACCCTCTTTTTGTGGAATTTGCAAGTGGACATTTCAAGCGCTTTTGGGCCAACGGTAGAAAAGGAAATATCTTCGTATAAAAACTAGAGAGAATCATTCTCAGAAACCGCTTTGTGATGTGTGCATTCCACTCACAGAGTTTAACCTTTCTTTTCATAGAACAGTTTGGAAACACTCTGTTTGTAAAGTCTGCAAGTGGATATTTAGACCTCTTTGAGGATTTGGTTGGAAACGGGATTTCTTCATCTAATGCTAGACAGAAGAATTCTCAGTAACTTCTTTGGGTTGAGTGTGTTCAACTCACAGAGTTGAACCTTCCTTTAGACAGAGCAGATTTGAAACCCTCTTTTTGTGGAATTTGCAAGTGGACATTTCAAGCGCTTTGGCGACCACGGTAGAAAAGGAAATATCTTCGTATAAAAGTAGAGAGAATCATTCTCAGAAACCACTTTGTGATGTGTGCGTTCCACTCACAGAGTTTAACCTTTCTTTTCATAGAACAGTTTGGAAACACTCTGTTTGTAAAGTCTGCAAGTGGATATTTGGACCTCTTTGAGCATTTCGTTGGAAACGGGATTTCTTCATCTAATGCTAGACAGAAGAATTCTCAGTAACTTCTTTGGGTTGCGTGTGTTCAACTCACAGAGTTGAGCCTTCCTTTAGACAGAGCAGATTTGAAACCCTCTTTTTGTGGAATTTGCAAGTGGACATTTCAAGCGCTTTGGGGCCAACGGTAGAAAAGGAAATATCTTCGTATAAAAACTAGAGAGAATCATTCCCAGAAACCACTTTGTGATGTGTGCATTCCACTCACAGAGTTTAACCTTTCTTTTCATAGAACAGTTTGGAAACACTCTGTTTGTAAAGTCTGCAAGTGGATATTTGGACCTCTTTGAGGATTTCGTTGGAAACGGGATTTCTTCATCTAATGCTAGACAGAAGAATTCTCAGTAACTTCTCTGGGTTGTGTGTGTTCAACTCACAGAGTTGAACCTTCCTTTAGACAGAGCAGATTGGAAACCCTCTTTTTGTGGAATTTGCAAGTGGACATTTGAAGCGCTTTGGCGCCCACGGTAGAAAGGAAATATCTTCTTATAAAAACTAGAGAGAATCATTCTCAGAAACCACTTTGTGATGTGTGCGTTCCACTCACAGAGTTTAACCTTTCTTTTCATAGAACAGTTTGGAAACACTCTGTTTGTAAAGTCTGCAAGTGGATATTTGGACCTCTTTGAGGATTTCGTTGGAAACGGGATTTCTTCATCTAATGCTAGACAGAAGAATTCTCAGTAACTTCTTGGGTTGCGTGTGTTCAACTCACAGAGTTGAACCTTCCTTTAGAAAGAGCAGATTTGAAACCCTCTTTTTGTGGAATTTGCAAGTGGACATTTCAAGCGCTTTGGGGCCAACGGTAGAAAAGGAAATATCTTCGTATAAAAACTAGAGAGAATCATTCTCAGAAACCGCTTTGTGATGTGGGCGTTCCACTCACAGAGTTTAACCTTTCTTTTCATAGAACAGTTTGGAAACACTCTGTTTGTAAAGTCTGCAAGTGGATATTTAGACCTCTTTGAGGATTTCGTTGGAAACGGGATTTCTTCATCTAATGCTAGACAGAAGAATTCTCAGTAACTTATTTGGGTTGAGTGTGTTCAACTCACAGAGTTGAACCTTCCTTTAGACAGAGCAGATTTGAAACCCTCTTTTAGTGGAATTTCCAAGTGGACATTTCAAGCGCTTTGGCGCCCACGGTACAAAAGGAAATATCTTCGTATAAAACTAGAGAGAATCATTCTCAGAAACCGCTTTGTGATGTGTGCGTTCCACTCACAGAGGGTAACCTTTCTTTTCATAGAACAGTTTGGAAACACTCTGTTTGTAAAGTCTGCAAGTGGATATTTGGACCTCTTTGAGGATTTCGTTGGAAACGGGATTTCTTCATCTAATGCTAGACAGAAGAATTCTCAGTAACTTCTTTGGGTTGCGTGTGTTCAGCTCACAGAGTTGAACCTTCCTTTAGACAGAGCAGATTTGAAACCCTCTTTTTGTGGAATTTGCAAGTGGACATTTCAAGCGCTTTGGTGCCCACGGTACAAATGGAAATATCTTCGTATAAAAACTAGAGAGAATCATTCCCAGAAACCACTTTGTGATGTGTGCGTTCCACTCACGGAGTTTAACCTTTCTTTTCATAGAACAGTTTGGAAACACTCTGTTTGTAAAGTCTGCAAGTGGATATTTGGACCTCTTTGAGGATTTCGTTGGAAACGGGATTTCTTCATCTAATGCTAGACAGAAGAATTCTCAGTAACTTCTTTGGGTTGCGTGTGTTCAACTCACAGAGTTGAGCCTTCCTTTAGACAGAGCAGATTGGAAACCCTCTTTTTGTGGAATTTGCAAGTGGACATTTCAAGCGCTTTGGGGCCAACAGTAGAAAAGGAAATATGTTCGTATAAAAACTAGAGAGAATCATTCTCAGAAACCACTTTGTGATGTGTGCGTTCTACTCACAGAGTGTAACCTTTCTTTTCATAGAACAGTTTGGAAACACTCTGTTTGTAAAGTCTGCAAGTGGATATTTGGACCTCTTTGAGGATTTCGTTTGAAACGGGATTTCCTCATCTAATGCTAGACAGAAGAATTCTCAGTAACTTCTTTGGGTTGCGTGTGTTCAACTCACAGAGTTGAACCTTCCTTTAGACAGAGCAGATTTGAAACCCTCTTTTTGTGGAATTTGCAAGTGGACATTTCAAGCGCTTTGGCGCCCACGGTACATATGGAAATATCTTCGTATAAAAACTAGAGAGAATCATTCCCAGAAACCACATTGTGATGTGTGCGTTCCACTCACGGAGTTTAACCTTTCTTTTCATAGAACAGTTTGGAAACACTCTGTTTGTAAAGTCTGCAAGTGGATATTTGGACCTCTTTGAGGATTTCGTTGGAAACGGGATTTCTTCATCTAATGCTAGACAGAAGAATTCTGAGTAACTTCTTTGGGTTGCGTGTGTTCAACTCACAGAGTTGAACCTTCCTTTAGACAGAGCAGATTTGAAACCCTCTTTTTGTGGAATTTGCAAGTGGACATTTCAAGCGCTTTGACGCCCACGGTACAAATGGAAATATCTTCGTATAAAAACTAGAGAGAATCATTCCCAGAAACCACTTTGTGATGTGTGCGTTCCACTCACGGAGTTTAACCTTTCTTTTCATAGAACAGTTTGGAAACACTCTGTTTGTAAAGTCTGCAAGTGGATATTTGGACCTCTTTGAGGATTTCGTTGGAAACGGGATTTCTTCATCTAAAGCTAGACAGAAGAATTCTCAGTAACTTCTTTGGGTAGCGTGTGTTCAACTCACAGAGTTGAGCCTTCCTTTAGACAGAGCAGATTTGAAACCCTCTTTTTGTGGAATTTGCAAGTGGACATTTCAAGCGCTTTGGGGCCAACGGTAGAAAAGGAAATATCTTCGTATAAAAACTAGAGAGAATCATTCTCAGGAACCTCTTTGTGATGTGTGCGTTCCACTCACAGAGTTTAACCTTTCTTTTCATAGAACAGTTTGGAAACACTCTGTTTGTAAAGTCTGCAAGTGGATACTTGGACCTCTTTGAGGATTTCGTTGGAAACGGGATTTCTTCATCTAATGCTAGACAGAAGAATTCTCAGTAACTTCTTTGGGTTGCGTGTGTTCAACTCACAGAGTTGAACTTTCCTTTAGACAGAGCAGATTGGAAACCCTCTTTTTGTGGAATTTGCAAGTGGACATTTCAAGCGCTTTGGGGCCAACAGTAGAAAAGGAAATATCTTCGTATAAAAACTAGAGAGAATCATTCTCAGAAACCACTTTGTGATGTGTGCGTTCCACTCACAGAGTGTAACCTTTCTTTTCATAGAACAGTTTGGAAACACTCTGTTTGTAAAGTCTGCAAGTGGATATTTAGACCTCTTTGAGGATTTCGTTTGAAACGGGATTTCTTCATCTAATGCTAGACAGAAGAATTCTCAGTAACTTCTTTGGGTTGCGTGTGTTCAACTCACAGAGTTGGACCTTCCTTTTGACAGAGCAGATTTGAAACCCTCTTTTTGTGGAATTTGCAAGTGGACATTTCAAGCGCTTTGGGGCCAACGGTAGAAAAGGAAATATCTTCGTATAAAAACTGGAGAGAATCATTCTCAGAAACCGCTTTGTGATGTGTGCGTTCCACTCACAGAGTTTAACCTTTCTTTTCATAGAACAGTTTGGAAACACTCTGTTTGTAAAGTCTGTAAGTGGATATTTGGACCTCTTTGAGGATTTCGTTGGAAACGGGATTTCTTCATCTAATGCTAGACAGAAAAATTCTCACTAACTTCTTTGGGTTGCGTGTGTTCAACTCACAGAGTTGAGCCTTCCTTTAGAAAGAGCAGATTTGAAACCCTCTTTTTGTGGAATTTGCAAGTGGACATTTCAAGCGCTTTTGGGCCAACGGTAGAAAAGGAAATATCTTCGTATAAAAACTAGAGAGAATCATTCTCAGAAACCGCTTTGTGATGTGTGCATTCCACTCACAGAGTTTAACCTTTCTTTTCATAGAACAGTTTGGAAACACTCTGTTTGTAAAGTCTGCAAGTGGATATTTAGACCTCTTTGAGGATTTGGTTGGAAACGGGATTTCTTCATCTAATGCTAGACAGAAGAATTCTCAGTAACTTCTTTGGGTTGAGTGTGTTCAACTCACAGAGTTGAACCTTCCTTTAGACAGAGCAGATTTGAAACCCTCTTTTTGTGGAATTTGCAAGTGGACATTTCAAGCGCTTTGGCGACCACGGTAGAAAAGGAAATATCTTCGTATAAAAGTAGAGAGAATCATTCTCAGAAACCACTTTGTGATGTGTGCGTTCCACTCACAGAGTTTAACCTTTCTTTTCATAGAACAGTTTGGAAACACTCTGTTTGTAAAGTCTGCAAGTGGATATTTGGACCTCTTTGAGCATTTCGTTGGAAACGGGATTTCTTCATCTAATGCTAGACAGAAGAATTCTCAGTAACTTCTTTGGGTTGCGTGTGTTCAACTCACAGAGTTGAGCCCTCCTTTAGACAGAGCAGATTTGAAACCCTCTTTTTGTGGAATTTGCAAGTGGACATTTCAAGCGCTTTGGGGCCAACGGTAGAAAAGGAAATATCTTCGTATAAAAACTAGAGAGAATCATTCCCAGAAACCACTTTGTGATGTGTGCATTCCACTCACAGAGTTTAACCTTTCTTTTCATAGAACAGTTTGGAAACACTCTGTTTGTAAAGTCTGCAAGTGGATATTTGGACCTCTTTGAGGATTTCGTTGGAAACGGGATTTCTTCATCTAATGCTAGACAGAAGAATTCTCAGTAACTTCTCTGGGTTGTGTGTGTTCAACTCACAGAGTTGAACCTTCCTTTAGACAGAGCAGATTGGAAACCCTCTTTTTGTGGAATTTGCAAGTGGACATTTGAAGCGCTTTGGCGCCCACGGTAGAAAGGAAATATCTTCTTATAAAAACTAGAGAGAATCATTCTCAGAAACCACTTTGTGATGTGTGCGTTCCACTCACAGAGTTTAACCTTTCTTTTCATAGAACAGTTTGGAAACACTCTGTTTGTAAAGTCTGCAAGTGGATATTTAGACCTCTTTGAGGATTTCGTTGGAAACGGGATTTCTTCATCTAATGCTAGACAGAAGAATTCTCAGTAACTTCTTTGGGTTGAGTGTGTTCAACTCACAGAGTTGAACCTTCCTTTAGACAGAGCAGATTTGAAACCCTCTTTTAGTGGAATTTCCAAGTGGACATTTCAAGCGCTTTGGCGCCCACGGTACAAAAGGAAATATCTTCGTATAAAACTAGAGAGAATCATTCTCAGAAACCGCTTTGTGATGTGTGCGTTCCACTCACAGAGGGTAACCTTTCTTTTCATAGAACAGTTTGGAAACACTCTGTTTGTAAAGTCTGCAAGTGGATATTTGGACCTCTTTGAGGATTTCGTTGGAAACGGGATTTCTTCATCTAATGCTAGACAGAAGAATTCTCAGTAACTTCTTTGGGTTGCGTGTGTTCAGCTCACAGAGTTGAACCTTCCTTTAGACAGAGCAGATTTGAAACCCTCTTTTTGTGGAATTTGCAAGTGGACATTTCAAGCGCTTTGGCGCCCACGGTACAAATGGAAATATCTTCGTATAAAAACTAGAGAGAATCATTCCCAGAAGCCACTTTGTGATGTGTGCGTTCCACTCACGGAGTTTAACCTTTCTTTTCATAGAACAGTTTGGAAACACTCTGTTTGTAAAGTCTGCAAGTGGATATTTGGACCTCTTTGAGGATTTCGTTGGAAACGGGATTTCTTCATCTAATGCTAGACAGAAGAATTCTCAGTAACTTCTTTGGGTTGCGTGTGTTCAACTCACAGAGTTGAGCCTTCCTTTAGACAGAGCAGATTGGAAACCCTCTTTTTGTGGAATTTGCAAGTGGACATTTCAAGCGCTTTGGGGCCAACAGTAGAAAAGGAAATATGTTCGTATAAAAACTAGAGAGAATCATTCTCAGAAACCACTTTGTGATGTGTGCGTTCTACTCACAGAGTGTAACCTTTCTTTTCATAGAACAGTTTGGAAACACTCTGTTTGTAAAGTCTGCAAGTGGATATTTGGACCTCTTTGAGGATTTCGTTTGAAACGGGATTTCCTCATCTAATGCTAGACAGAAGAATTCTCAGTAACTTCTTTGGGTTGCGTGTGTTCAACTCACAGAGTTGAACCTTCCTTTAGACAGAGCAGATTTGAAACCCTCTTTTTGTGGAATTTGCAAGTGGACATTTCAAGCGCTTTGGCGCCCACGGTACATATGGAAATATCTTCGTATAAAAACTAGAGAGAATCATTCCCAGAAACCACATTGTGATGTGTGCGTTCCACTCACGGAGTTTAACCTTTCTTTTCATAGAACAGTTTGGAAACACTCTGTTTGTAAAGTCTGCAAGTGGATATTTGGACCTCTTTGAGGATTTCGTTGGAAACGGGATTTCTTCATCTAATGCTAGACAGAAGAATTCTGAGTAACTTCTTTGGGTTGCGTGTGTTCAACTCACAGAGTTGAACCTTCCTTTAGACAGAGCAGATTTGAAACCCTCTTTTTGTGGAATTTGCAAGTGGACATTTCAAGCGCTTTGACGCCCACGGTACAAATGGAAATATCTTCGTATAAAAACTAGAGAGAATCATTCCCAGAAACCACTTTGTGATGTGTGCGTTCCACTCACGGAGTTTAACCTTTCTTTTCATAGAACAGTTTGGAAACACTCTGTTTGTAAAGTCTGCAAGTGGATATTTGGACCTCTTTGAGGATTTCGTTGGAAACGGGATTTCTTCATCTAAAGCTAGACAGAAGAATTCTCAGTAACTTCTTTGGGTAGCGTGTGTTCAACTCACAGAGTTGAGCCTTCCTTTAGACAGAGCAGATTTGAAACCCTCTTTTTGTGGAATTTGCAAGTGGACATTTCAAGCGCTTTGGGGCCAACGGTAGAAAAGGAAATATCTTCGTATAAAAACTAGAGAGAATCATTCTCAGGAACCTCTTTGTGATGTGTGCGTTCCACTCACAGAGTTTAACCTTTCTTTTCATAGAACAGTTTGGAAACACTCTGTTTGTAAAGTCTGCAAGTGGATACTTGGACCTCTTTGAGGATTTCGTTGGAAACGGGATTTCTTCATCTAATGCTAGACAGAAGAATTCTCAGTAACTTCTTTGGGTTGCGTGTGTTCAACTCACAGAGTTGAACTTTCCTTTAGACAGAGCAGATTGGAAACCCTCTTTTTGTGGAATTTGCAAGTGGACATTTCAAGCGCTTTGGGGCCAACAGTAGAAAAGGAAATATCTTCGTATAAAAACTAGAGAGAATCATTCTCAGAAACCACTTTGTGATGTGTGCGTTCCACTCACAGAGTGTAACCTTTCTTTTCATAGAACAGTTTGGAAACACTCTGTTTGTAAAGTCTGCAAGTGGATATTTAGACCTCTTTGAGGATTTCGTTTGAAACGGGATTTCTTCATCTAATGCTAGACAGAAGAATTCTCAGTAACTTCTTTGGGTTGCGTGTGTTCAACTCACAGAGTTGGACCTTCCTTTTGACAGAGCAGATTTGAAACCCTCTTTTTGTGGAATTTGCAAGTGGACATTTCAAGCGCTTTGGGGCCAACGGTAGAAAAGGAAATATCTTCGTATAAAAACTGGAGAGAATCATTCTCAGAAACCGCTTTGTGATGTGTGCGTTCCACTCACAGAGTTTAACCTTTCTTTTCATAGAACAGTTTGGAAACACTCTGTTTGTAAAGTCTGTAAGTGGATATTTGGACCTCTTTGAGGATTTCGTTGGAAACGGGATTTCTTCATCTAATGCTAGACAGAAAAATTCTCACTAACTTCTTTGGGTTGCGTGTGTTCAACTCACAGAGTTGAGCCTTCCTTTAGAAAGAGCAGATTTGAAACCCTCTTTTTGTGGAATTTGCAAGTGGACATTTCAAGCGCTTTTGGGCCAACGGTAGAAAAGGAAATATCTTCGTATAAAAACTAGAGAGAATCATTCTCAGAAACCGCTTTGTGATGTGTGCATTCCACTCACAGAGTTTAACCTTTCTTTTCATAGAACAGTTTGGAAACACTCTGTTTGTAAAGTCTGCAAGTGGATATTTAGACCTCTTTGAGGATTTGGTTGGAAACGGGATTTCTTCATCTAATGCTAGACAGAAGAATTCTCAGTAACTTCTTTGGGTTGAGTGTGTTCAACTCACAGAGTTGAACCTTCCTTTAGACAGAGCAGATTTGAAACCCTCTTTTTGTGGAATTTGCAAGTGGACATTTCAAGCGCTTTGGCGACCACGGTAGAAAAGGAAATATCTTCGTATAAAAGTAGAGAGAATCATTCTCAGAAACCACTTTGTGATGTGTGCGTTCCACTCACAGAGTTTAACCTTTCTTTTCATAGAACAGTTTGGAAACACTCTGTTTGTAAAGTCTGCAAGTGGATATTTGGACCTCTTTGAGCATTTCGTTGGAAACGGGATTTCTTCATCTAATGCTAGACAGAAGAATTCTCAGTAACTTCTTTGGGTTGCGTGTGTTCAACTCACAGAGTTGAGCCCTCCTTTAGACAGAGCAGATTTGAAACCCTCTTTTTGTGGAATTTGCAAGTGGACATTTCAAGCGCTTTGGGGCCAACGGTAGAAAAGGAAATATCTTCGTATAAAAACTAGAGAGAATCATTCCCAGAAACCACTTTGTGATGTGTGCATTCCACTCACAGAGTTTAACCTTTCTTTTCATAGAACAGTTTGGAAACACTCTGTTTGTAAAGTCTGCAAGTGGATATTTGGACCTCTTTGAGGATTTCGTTGGAAACGGGATTTCTTCATCTAATGCTAGACAGAAGAATTCTCAGTAACTTCTCTGGGTTGTGTGTGTTCAACTCACAGAGTTGAACCTTCCTTTAGACAGAGCAGATTGGAAACCCTCTTTTTGTGGAATTTGCAAGTGGACATTTGAAGCGCTTTGGCGCCCACGGTAGAAAGGAAATATCTTCTTATAAAAACTAGAGAGAATCATTCTCAGAAACCACTTTGTGATGTGTGCGTTCCACTCACAGAGTTTAACCTTTCTTTTCATAGAACAGTTTGGAAACACTCTGTTTGTAAAGTCTGCAAGTGGATATTTAGACCTCTTTGAGGATTTCGTTGGAAACGGGATTTCTTCATCTAATGCTAGACAGAAGAATTCTCAGTAACTTCTTTGGGTTGAGTGTGTTCAACTCACAGAGTTGAACCTTCCTTTAGACAGAGCAGATTTGAAACCCTCTTTTAGTGGAATTTCCAAGTGGACATTTCAAGCGCTTTGGCGCCCACGGTACAAAAGGAAATATCTTCGTATAAAACTAGAGAGAATCATTCTCAGAAACCGCTTTGTGATGTGTGCGTTCCACTCACAGAGGGTAACCTTTCTTTTCATAGAACAGTTTGGAAACACTCTGTTTGTAAAGTCTGCAAGTGGATATTTGGACCTCTTTGAGGATTTCGTTGGAAACGGGATTTCTTCATCTAATGCTAGACAGAAGAATTCTCAGTAACTTCTTTGGGTTGCGTGTGTTCAGCTCACAGAGTTGAACCTTCCTTTAGACAGAGCAGATTTGAAACCCTCTTTTTGTGGAATTTGCAAGTGGACATTTCAAGCGCTTTGGCGCCCACGGTACAAATGGAAATATCTTCGTATAAAAACTAGAGAGAATCATTCCCAGAAACCACTTTGTGATGTGTGCGTTCCACTCACGGAGTTTAACCTTTCTTTTCATAGAACAGTTTGGAAACACTCTGTTTGTAAAGTCTGCAAGTGGATATTTGGACCTCTTTGAGGATTTCGTTGGAAACGGGATTTCTTCATCTAATGCTAGACAGAAGAATTCTCAGTAACTTCTTGGGTTGCGTGTGTTCAACTCACAGAGTTGAACCTTCCTTTAGAAAGAGCAGATTTGAAACCCTCTTTTTGTGGAATTTGCAAGTGGACATTTCAAGCGCTTTGGGGCCAACGGTAGAAAAGGAAATATCTTCGTATAAAAACTAGAGAGAATCATTCTCAGAAACCGCTTTGTGATGTGGGCGTTCCACTCACAGAGTGTAACCTTTCTTTTCATAGAACAGTTTGGAAACACTCTGTTTGTAAAGTCTGCAAGTGGATATTTAGACCTCTTTGAGGATTTCGTTTGAAACGGGATTTCTTCATCTAATGCTAGACAGAAGAATTCTCAGTAACTTCTTTGGGTTGCGTGTGTTCAACTCACAGAGTTGGACCTTCCTTTTGACAGAGCAGATTTGAAACCCTCTTTTTGTGGAATTTGCAAGTGGACATTTCAAGCGCTTTGGGGCCAACGGTAGAAAAGGAAATATCTTCGTATAAAAACTGGAGAGAATCATTCTCAGAAACCGCTTTGTGATGTGTGCGTTCCACTCACAGAGTTTAACCTTTCTTTTCATAGAACAGTTTGGAAACACTCTGTTTGTAAAGTCTGTAAGTGGATATTTGGACCTCTTTGAGGATTTCGTTGGAAACGGGATTTCTTCATCTAATGCTAGACAGAAAAATTCTCACTAACTTCTTTGGGTTGCGTGTGTTCAACTCACAGAGTTGAGCCTTCCTTTAGAAAGAGCAGATTTGAAACCCTCTTTTTGTGGAATTTGCAAGTGGACATTTCAAGCGCTTTTGGGCCAACGGTAGAAAAGGAAATATCTTCGTATAAAAACTAGAGAGAATCATTCTCAGAAACCGCTTTGTGATGTGTGCATTCCACTCACAGAGTTTAACCTTTCTTTTCATAGAACAGTTTGGAAACACTCTGTTTGTAAAGTCTGCAAGTGGATATTTAGACCTCTTTGAGGATTTGGTTGGAAACGGGATTTCTTCATCTAATGCTAGACAGAAGAATTCTCAGTAACTTCTTTGGGTTGAGTGTGTTCAACTCACAGAGTTGAACCTTCCTTTAGACAGAGCAGATTTGAAACCCTCTTTTTGTGGAATTTGCAAGTGGACATTTCAAGCGCTTTGGCGACCACGGTAGAAAAGGAAATATCTTCGTATAAAAGTAGAGAGAATCATTCTCAGAAACCACTTTGTGATGTGTGCGTTCCACTCACAGAGTTTAACCTTTCTTTTCATAGAACAGTTTGGAAACACTCTGTTTGTAAAGTCTGCAAGTGGATATTTGGACCTCTTTGAGCATTTCGTTGGAAACGGGATTTCTTCATCTAATGCTAGACAGAAGAATTCTCAGTAACTTCTTTGGGTTGCGTGTGTTCAACTCACAGAGTTGAGCCTTCCTTTAGACAGAGCAGATTTGAAACCCTCTTTTTGTGGAATTTGCAAGTGGACATTTCAAGCGCTTTGGGGCCAACGGTAGAAAAGGAAATATCTTCGTATAAAAACTAGAGAGAATCATTCCCAGAAACCACTTTGTGATGTGTGCATTCCACTCACAGAGTTTAACCTTTCTTTTCATAGAACAGTTTGGAAACACTCTGTTTGTAAAGTCTGCAAGTGGATATTTGGACCTCTTTGAGGATTTCGTTGGAAACGGGATTTCTTCATCTAATGCTAGACAGAAGAATTCTCAGTAACTTCTCTGGGTTGTGTGTGTTCAACTCACAGAGTTGAACCTTCCTTTAGACAGAGCAGATTGGAAACCCTCTTTTTGTGGAATTTGCAAGTGGACATTTGAAGCGCTTTGGCGCCCACGGTAGAAAGGAAATATCTTCTTATAAAAACTAGAGAGAATCATTCTCAGAAACCACTTTGTGATGTGTGCGTTCCACTCACAGAGTTTAACCTTTCTTTTCATAGAACAGTTTGGAAACACTCTGTTTGTAAAGTCTGCAAGTGGATATTTGGACCTCTTTGAGGATTTCGTTGGAAACGGGATTTCTTCATCTAATGCTAGACAGAAGAATTCTCAGTAACTTCTTGGGTTGCGTGTGTTCAACTCACAGAGTTGAACCTTCCTTTAGAAAGAGCAGATTTGAAACCCTCTTTTTGTGGAATTTGCAAGTGGACATTTCAAGCGCTTTGGGGCCAACGGTAGAAAAGGAAATATCTTCGTATAAAAACTAGAGAGAATCATTCTCAGAAACCTCTTTGTGATGTGGGCGTTCCACTCACAGAGTTTAACCTTTCTTTTCATAGAACAGTTTGGAAACACTCTGTTTGTA
Organism: Gorilla gorilla gorilla; assembly: GCF_029281585.2. Lineage (NCBI taxonomy): Eukaryota > Metazoa > Chordata > Mammalia > Primates > Hominidae > Gorilla > Gorilla gorilla. Next base: position 76,731,014 of record NC_073231.2, on the reverse strand, counting down.
AAGTCTGCAAGTGGATATTTAGACCTCTTTGAGGATTTCGTTGGAAACGGGATTTCTTCATCTAATGCTAGACAGAAGAATTCTCAGTAACTTATTTGGGTTGAGTGTGTTCAACTCACAGAGTTGAACCTTCCTTTAGACAGAGCAGATTTGAAACCCTCTTTTAGTGGAATTTCCAAGTGGACATTTCAAGCGCTTTGGCGCCCACGGTACAAAAGGAAATATCTTCGTATAAAACTAGAGAGAATCATTCTCAGAAACCGCTTTGTGATGTGTGCGTTCCACTCACAGAGGGTAACCTTTCTTTTCATAGAACAGTTTGGAAACACTCTGTTTGTAAAGTCTGCAAGTGGATATTTGGACCTCTTTGAGGATTTCGTTGGAAACGGGATTTCTTCATCTAATGCTAGACAGAAGAATTCTCAGTAACTTCTTTGGGTTGCGTGTGTTCAGCTCACAGAGTTGAACCTTCCTTTAGACAGAGCAGATTTGAAACCCTCTTTTTGTGGAATTTGCAAGTGGACATTTCAAGCGCTTTGGCGCCCACGGTACAAATGGAAATATCTTCGTATAAAAACTAGAGAGAATCATTCCCAGAAACCACTTTGTGATGTGTGCGTTCCACTCACGGAGTTTAACCTTTCTTTTCATAGAACAGTTTGGAAACACTCTGTTTGTAAAGTCTGCAAGTGGATATTTGGACCTCTTTGAGGATTTCGTTGGAAACGGGATTTCTTCATCTAATGCTAGACAGAAGAATTCTCAGTAACTTCTTTGGGTTGCGTGTGTTCAACTCACAGAGTTGAGCCTTCCTTTAGACAGAGCAGATTGGAAACCCTCTTTTTGTGGAATTTGCAAGTGGACATTTCAAGCGCTTTGGGGCCAACAGTAGAAAAGGAAATATGTTCGTATAAAAACTAGAGAGAATCATTCTCAGAAACCACTTTGTGATGTGTGCGTTCTACTCACAGAGTGTAACCTTTCTTTTCATAGAACAGTTTGGAAACACTCTGTTTGTAAAGTCTGCAAGTGGATATTTGGACCTCTTTGAGGATTTCGTTTGAAACGGGATTTCCTCATCTAATGCTAGACAGAAGAATTCTCAGTAACTTCTTTGGGTTGCGTGTGTTCAACTCACAGAGTTGAACCTTCCTTTAGACAGAGCAGATTTGAAACCCTCTTTTTGTGGAATTTGCAAGTGGACATTTCAAGCGCTTTGGCGCCCACGGTACATATGGAAATATCTTCGTATAAAAACTAGAGAGAATCATTCCCAGAAACCACATTGTGATGTGTGCGTTCCACTCACGGAGTTTAACCTTTCTTTTCATAGAACAGTTTGGAAACACTCTGTTTGTAAAGTCTGCAAGTGGATATTTGGACCTCTTTGAGGATTTCGTTGGAAACGGGATTTCTTCATCTAATGCTAGACAGAAGAATTCTGAGTAACTTCTTTGGGTTGCGTGTGTTCAACTCACAGAGTTGAACCTTCCTTTAGACAGAGCAGATTTGAAACCCTCTTTTTGTGGAATTTGCAAGTGGACATTTCAAGCGCTTTGACGCCCACGGTACAAATGGAAATATCTTCGTATAAAAACTAGAGAGAATCATTCCCAGAAACCACTTTGTGATGTGTGCGTTCCACTCACGGAGTTTAACCTTTCTTTTCATAGAACAGTTTGGAAACACTCTGTTTGTAAAGTCTGCAAGTGGATATTTGGACCTCTTTGAGGATTTCGTTGGAAACGGGATTTCTTCATCTAAAGCTAGACAGAAGAATTCTCAGTAACTTCTTTGGGTAGCGTGTGTTCAACTCACAGAGTTGAGCCTTCCTTTAGACAGAGCAGATTTGAAACCCTCTTTTTGTGGAATTTGCAAGTGGACATTTCAAGCGCTTTGGGGCCAACGGTAGAAAAGGAAATATCTTCGTATAAAAACTAGAGAGAATCATTCTCAGGAACCTCTTTGTGATGTGTGCGTTCCACTCACAGAGTTTAACCTTTCTTTTCATAGAACAGTTTGGAAACACTCTGTTTGTAAAGTCTGCAAGTGGATACTTGGACCTCTTTGAGGATTTCGTTGGAAACGGGATTTCTTCATCTAATGCTAGACAGAAGAATTCTCAGTAACTTCTTTGGGTTGCGTGTGTTCAACTCACAGAGTTGAACTTTCCTTTAGACAGAGCAGATTGGAAACCCTCTTTTTGTGGAATTTGCAAGTGGACATTTCAAGCGCTTTGGGGCCAACAGTAGAAAAGGAAATATCTTCGTATAAAAACTAGAGAGAATCATTCTCAGAAACCACTTTGTGATGTGTGCGTTCCACTCACAGAGTGTAACCTTTCTTTTCATAGAACAGTTTGGAAACACTCTGTTTGTAAAGTCTGCAAGTGGATATTTAGACCTCTTTGAGGATTTCGTTTGAAACGGGATTTCTTCATCTAATGCTAGACAGAAGAATTCTCAGTAACTTCTTTGGGTTGCGTGTGTTCAACTCACAGAGTTGGACCTTCCTTTTGACAGAGCAGATTTGAAACCCTCTTTTTGTGGAATTTGCAAGTGGACATTTCAAGCGCTTTGGGGCCAACGGTAGAAAAGGAAATATCTTCGTATAAAAACTGGAGAGAATCATTCTCAGAAACCGCTTTGTGATGTGTGCGTTCCACTCACAGAGTTTAACCTTTCTTTTCATAGAACAGTTTGGAAACACTCTGTTTGTAAAGTCTGTAAGTGGATATTTGGACCTCTTTGAGGATTTCGTTGGAAACGGGATTTCTTCATCTAATGCTAGACAGAAAAATTCTCACTAACTTCTTTGGGTTGCGTGTGTTCAACTCACAGAGTTGAGCCTTCCTTTAGAAAGAGCAGATTTGAAACCCTCTTTTTGTGGAATTTGCAAGTGGACATTTCAAGCGCTTTTGGGCCAACGGTAGAAAAGGAAATATCTTCGTATAAAAACTAGAGAGAATCATTCTCAGAAACCGCTTTGTGATGTGTGCATTCCACTCACAGAGTTTAACCTTTCTTTTCATAGAACAGTTTGGAAACACTCTGTTTGTAAAGTCTGCAAGTGGATATTTAGACCTCTTTGAGGATTTGGTTGGAAACGGGATTTCTTCATCTAATGCTAGACAGAAGAATTCTCAGTAACTTCTTTGGGTTGAGTGTGTTCAACTCACAGAGTTGAACCTTCCTTTAGACAGAGCAGATTTGAAACCCTCTTTTTGTGGAATTTGCAAGTGGACATTTCAAGCGCTTTGGCGACCACGGTAGAAAAGGAAATATCTTCGTATAAAAGTAGAGAGAATCATTCTCAGAAACCACTTTGTGATGTGTGCGTTCCACTCACAGAGTTTAACCTTTCTTTTCATAGAACAGTTTGGAAACACTCTGTTTGTAAAGTCTGCAAGTGGATATTTGGACCTCTTTGAGCATTTCGTTGGAAACGGGATTTCTTCATCTAATGCTAGACAGAAGAATTCTCAGTAACTTCTTTGGGTTGCGTGTGTTCAACTCACAGAGTTGAGCCCTCCTTTAGACAGAGCAGATTTGAAACCCTCTTTTTGTGGAATTTGCAAGTGGACATTTCAAGCGCTTTGGGGCCAACGGTAGAAAAGGAAATATCTTCGTATAAAAACTAGAGAGAATCATTCCCAGAAACCACTTTGTGATGTGTGCATTCCACTCACAGAGTTTAACCTTTCTTTTCATAGAACAGTTTGGAAACACTCTGTTTGTAAAGTCTGCAAGTGGATATTTGGACCTCTTTGAGGATTTCGTTTGAAACGGGATTTCCTCATCTAATGCTAGACAGAAGAATTCTCAGTAACTTCTTTGGGTTGCGTGTGTTCAACTCACAGAGTTGAACCTTCCTTTAGACAGAGCAGATTTGAAACCCTCTTTTTGTGGAATTTGCAAGTGGACATTTCAAGCGCTTTGGCGCCCACGGTACATATGGAAATATCTTCGTATAAAAACTAGAGAGAATCATTCCCAGAAACCACATTGTGATGTGTGCGTTCCACTCACGGAGTTTAACCTTTCTTTTCATAGAACAGTTTGGAAACACTCTGTTTGTAAAGTCTGCAAGTGGATATTTGGACCTCTTTGAGGATTTCGTTGGAAACGGGATTTCTTCATCTAATGCTAGACAGAAGAATTCTGAGTAACTTCTTTGGGTTGCGTGTGTTCAACTCACAGAGTTGAACCTTCCTTTAGACAGAGCAGATTTGAAACCCTCTTTTTGTGGAATTTGCAAGTGGACATTTCAAGCGCTTTGACGCCCACGGTACAAATGGAAATATCTTCGTATAAAAACTAGAGAGAATCATTCCCAGAAACCACTTTGTGATGTGTGCGTTCCACTCACGGAGTTTAACCTTTCTTTTCATAGAACAGTTTGGAAACACTCTGTTTGTAAAGTCTGCAAGTGGATATTTGGACCTCTTTGAGGATTTCGTTGGAAACGGGATTTCTTCATCTAAAGCTAGACAGAAGAATTCTCAGTAACTTCTTTGGGTAGCGTGTGTTCAACTCACAGAGTTGAGCCTTCCTTTAGACAGAGCAGATTTGAAACCCTCTTTTTGTGGAATTTGCAAGTGGACATTTCAAGCGCTTTGGGGCCAACGGTAGAAAAGGAAATATCTTCGTATAAAAACTAGAGAGAATCATTCTCAGGAACCTCTTTGTGATGTGTGCGTTCCACTCACAGAGTTTAACCTTTCTTTTCATAGAACAGTTTGGAAACACTCTGTTTGTAAAGTCTGCAAGTGGATACTTGGACCTCTTTGAGGATTTCGTTGGAAACGGGATTTCTTCATCTAATGCTAGACAGAAGAATTCTCAGTAACTTCTTTGGGTTGCGTGTGTTCAACTCACAGAGTTGAACTTTCCTTTAGACAGAGCAGATTGGAAACCCTCTTTTTGTGGAATTTGCAAGTGGACATTTCAAGCGCTTTGGGGCCAACAGTAGAAAAGGAAATATCTTCGTATAAAAACTAGAGAGAATCATTCTCAGAAACCACTTTGTGATGTGTGCGTTCCACTCACAGAGTGTAACCTTTCTTTTCATAGAACAGTTTGGAAACACTCTGTTTGTAAAGTCTGCAAGTGGATATTTAGACCTCTTTGAGGATTTCGTTTGAAACGGGATTTCTTCATCTAATGCTAGACAGAAGAATTCTCAGTAACTTCTTTGGGTTGCGTGTGTTCAACTCACAGAGTTGGACCTTCCTTTTGACAGAGCAGATTTGAAACCCTCTTTTTGTGGAATTTGCAAGTGGACATTTCAAGCGCTTTGGGGCCAACGGTAGAAAAGGAAATATCTTCGTATAAAAACTGGAGAGAATCATTCTCAGAAACCGCTTTGTGATGTGTGCGTTCCACTCACAGAGTTTAACCTTTCTTTTCATAGAACAGTTTGGAAACACTCTGTTTGTAAAGTCTGTAAGTGGATATTTGGACCTCTTTGAGGATTTCGTTGGAAACGGGATTTCTTCATCTAATGCTAGACAGAAAAATTCTCACTAACTTCTTTGGGTTGCGTGTGTTCAACTCACAGAGTTGAGCCTTCCTTTAGAAAGAGCAGATTTGAAACCCTCTTTTTGTGGAATTTGCAAGTGGACATTTCAAGCGCTTTTGGGCCAACGGTAGAAAAGGAAATATCTTCGTATAAAAACTAGAGAGAATCATTCTCAGAAACCGCTTTGTGATGTGTGCATTCCACTCACAGAGTTTAACCTTTCTTTTCATAGAACAGTTTGGAAACACTCTGTTTGTAAAGTCTGCAAGTGGATATTTAGACCTCTTTGAGGATTTGGTTGGAAACGGGATTTCTTCATCTAATGCTAGACAGAAGAATTCTCAGTAACTTCTTTGGGTTGAGTGTGTTCAACTCACAGAGTTGAACCTTCCTTTAGACAGAGCAGATTTGAAACCCTCTTTTTGTGGAATTTGCAAGTGGACATTTCAAGCGCTTTGGCGACCACGGTAGAAAAGGAAATATCTTCGTATAAAAGTAGAGAGAATCATTCTCAGAAACCACTTTGTGATGTGTGCGTTCCACTCACAGAGTTTAACCTTTCTTTTCATAGAACAGTTTGGAAACACTCTGTTTGTAAAGTCTGCAAGTGGATATTTGGACCTCTTTGAGCATTTCGTTGGAAACGGGATTTCTTCATCTAATGCTAGACAGAAGAATTCTCAGTAACTTCTTTGGGTTGCGTGTGTTCAACTCACAGAGTTGAGCCCTCCTTTAGACAGAGCAGATTTGAAACCCTCTTTTTGTGGAATTTGCAAGTGGACATTTCAAGCGCTTTGGGGCCAACGGTAGAAAAGGAAATATCTTCGTATAAAAACTAGAGAGAATCATTCCCAGAAACCACTTTGTGATGTGTGCATTCCACTCACAGAGTTTAACCTTTCTTTTCATAGAACAGTTTGGAAACACTCTGTTTGTAAAGTCTGCAAGTGGATATTTGGACCTCTTTGAGGATTTCGTTGGAAACGGGATTTCTTCATCTAATGCTAGACAGAAGAATTCTCAGTAACTTCTCTGGGTTGTGTGTGTTCAACTCACAGAGTTGAACCTTCCTTTAGACAGAGCAGATTGGAAACCCTCTTTTTGTGGAATTTGCAAGTGGACATTTGAAGCGCTTTGGCGCCCACGGTAGAAAGGAAATATCTTCTTATAAAAACTAGAGAGAATCATTCTCAGAAACCACTTTGTGATGTGTGCGTTCCACTCACAGAGTTTAACCTTTCTTTTCATAGAACAGTTTGGAAACACTCTGTTTGTAAAGTCTGCAAGTGGATATTTGGACCTCTTTGAGGATTTCGTTGGAAACGGGATTTCTTCATCTAATGCTAGACAGAAGAATTCTCAGTAACTTCTTGGGTTGCGTGTGTTCAACTCACAGAGTTGAACCTTCCTTTAGAAAGAGCAGATTTGAAACCCTCTTTTTGTGGAATTTGCAAGTGGACATTTCAAGCGCTTTGGGGCCAACGGTAGAAAAGGAAATATCTTCGTATAAAAACTAGAGAGAATCATTCTCAGAAACCGCTTTGTGATGTGGGCGTTCCACTCACAGAGTTTAACCTTTCTTTTCATAGAACAGTTTGGAAACACTCTGTTTGTAAAGTCTGCAAGTGGATATTTAGACCTCTTTGAGGATTTCGTTGGAAACGGGATTTCTTCATCTAATGCTAGACAGAAGAATTCTCAGTAACTTATTTGGGTTGAGTGTGTTCAACTCACAGAGTTGAACCTTCCTTTAGACAGAGCAGATTTGAAACCCTCTTTTAGTGGAATTTCCAAGTGGACATTTCAAGCGCTTTGGCGCCCACGGTACAAAAGGAAATATCTTCGTATAAAACTAGAGAGAATCATTCTCAGAAACCGCTTTGTGATGTGTGCGTTCCACTCACAGAGGGTAACCTTTCTTTTCATAGAACAGTTTGGAAACACTCTGTTTGTAAAGTCTGCAAGTGGATATTTGGACCTCTTTGAGGATTTCGTTGGAAACGGGATTTCTTCATCTAATGCTAGACAGAAGAATTCTCAGTAACTTCTTTGGGTTGCGTGTGTTCAGCTCACAGAGTTGAACCTTCCTTTAGACAGAGCAGATTTGAAACCCTCTTTTTGTGGAATTTGCAAGTGGACATTTCAAGCGCTTTGGCGCCCACGGTACAAATGGAAATATCTTCGTATAAAAACTAGAGAGAATCATTCCCAGAAACCACTTTGTGATGTGTGCGTTCCACTCACGGAGTTTAACCTTTCTTTTCATAGAACAGTTTGGAAACACTCTGTTTGTAAAGTCTGCAAGTGGATATTTGGACCTCTTTGAGGATTTCGTTGGAAACGGGATTTCTTCATCTAATGCTAGACAGAAGAATTCTCAGTAACTTCTTTGGGTTGCGTGTGTTCAACTCACAGAGTTGAGCCTTCCTTTAGACAGAGCAGATTGGAAACCCTCTTTTTGTGGAATTTGCAAGTGGACATTTCAAGCGCTTTGGGGCCAACAGTAGAAAAGGAAATATGTTCGTATAAAAACTAGAGAGAATCATTCTCAGAAACCACTTTGTGATGTGTGCGTTCTACTCACAGAGTGTAACCTTTCTTTTCATAGAACAGTTTGGAAACACTCTGGTTGTAAAGTCTGCAAGTGGATATTTGGACCTCTTTGAGGATTTCGTTTGAAACGGGATTTCTTCATCTAATGCTAGACAGAAGAATTCTCAGTAACTTCTTTGGGTTGCGTGTGTTCAACTCACAGAGTTGAACCTTCCTTTAGACAGAGCAGATTTGAAACCCTCTTTTTGTGGAATTTGCAAGTGGACATTTCAAGCGCTTTGGCGCCCACGGTACATATGGAAATATCTTCGTATAAAAACTAGAGAGAATCATTCCCAGAAACCACATTGTGATGTGTGCGTTCCACTCACGGAGTTTAACCTTTCTTTTCATAGAACAGTTTGGAAACACTCTGTTTGTAAAGTCTGCAAGTGGATATTTGGACCTCTCTGAGGATTTCGTTGGAAACGGGATTTCTTCATCTAATGCTAGACAGAAGAATTCTGAGTAACTTCTTTGGGTTGCGTGTGTTCAACTCACAGAGTTGAACCTTCCTTTAGACAGAGCAGATTTGAAACCCTCTTTTTGTGGAATTTGCAAGTGGACATTTCAAGCGCTTTGACGCCCACGGTACAAATGGAAATATCTTCGTATAAAAACTAGAGAGAATCATTCCCAGAAACCACTTTGTGATGTGTGCGTTCCACTCACGGAGTTTAACCTTTCTTTTCATAGAACAGTTTGGAAACACTCTGTTTGTAAAGTCTGCAAGTGGATATTTGGACCTCTTTGAGGATTTCGTTGGAAACGGGATTTCTTCATCTAAAGCTAGACAGAAGAATTCTCAGTAACTTCTTTGGGTAGCGTGTGTTCAACTCACAGAGTTGAGCCTTCCTTTAGACAGAGCAGATTTGAAACCCTCTTTTTGTGGAATTTGCAAGTGGACATTTCAAGCGCTTTGGGGCCAACGGTAGAAAAGGAAATATCTTCGTATAAAAACTAGAGAGAATCATTCTCAGGAACCTCTTTGTGATGTGTGCGTTCCACTCACAGAGTTTAACCTTTCTTTTCATAGAACAGTTTGGAAACACTCTGTTTGTAAAGTCTGCAAGTGGATACTTGGACCTCTTTGAGGATTTCGTTGGAAACGGGATTTCTTCATCTAATGCTAGACAGAAGAATTCTCAGTAACTTCTTTGGGTTGCGTGTGTTCAACTCACAGAGTTGAACTTTCCTTTAGACAGAGCAGATTGGAAACCCTCTTTTTGTGGAATTTGCAAGTGGACATTTCAAGCGCTTTGGGGCCAACAGTAGAAAAGGAAATATCTTCGTATAAAAACTAGAGAGAATCATTCTCAGAAACCACTTTGTGATGTGTGCGTTCCACTCACAGAGTGTAACCTTTCTTTTCATAGAACAGTTTGGAAACACTCTGTTTGTAAAGTCTGCAAGTGGATATTTGGACCTCTTTGAGGATTTCGTTGGAAACGGGATTTCTTCATCTAATGCTAGACAGAAGAATTCTCAGTAACTTCTTTGGGTTGCGTGTGTTCAACTCACAGAGTTGAACCTTCCTTTAGACAGAGCAGATTTGAAACCCTCTTTTTGTGGAATTTGCAGGTGGACATTTCAAGCGCTTTGGCGCCCACGGTACAAATGGAAATATCTTCGTATAAAAACTAGAGAGAATCATTCTCAGAAACCACATTGTGATGTGTGCGTTCCACTCACGGAGTTTAACCTTTCTTTTCATAGAACAGTTTGGAAACACTCTGTTTGTAAAGTCTGCAAGTGGATATTTGGACCTCTTTGAGGATTTCGTTGGAAACGGGATTTCTTCATCTAATGCTAGACAGAAGAATTCTCAGTAACTTCTTTGGGTTGCGTGTGTTCAACTCACAGAGTTGAACCTTCCTTTAGACAGAGCAGATTTGAAACCCTCTTTTTGTGGAATTTGCAAGTGGACATTTCAAGCGCTTTGGCGCCCACGGTACAAATGGAAATATCTTCGTATAAAAACTAGAGAGAATCATTCCCAGAAACCACTTTGTGATGTGTGCGTTCCACTCACGGAGTTTAACCTTTCTTTTCATAGAACAGTTTGGAAACACTCTGTTTGTAAAGTCTGCAAGTGGATATTTGGACCTCTTTGAGGATTTCGTTGGAAACGGGATTTCTTCATCTAATGCTAGACAGAAGAATTCTCAGTAACTTCTTTGGGTTGCTTGTGTTCAACTCACAGAGTTGAACCTTCCTTTAGACAGAGTAGTTTGGAAACCCTCTTTTTGTGGAATTTGCAAGTGGACATTTCAAGCGCTTTGGAGCCCACGGTAGAAAAGTAAATATCTTCGTATAAAAACTAGAGAAAGTCATTCTCAGAAACAACTTTGTGATGTGTGCGTTCCACTCACAGAGTGTAACCTTTCTTTTCATAGAACAGCTTGGAAACACTCTGTTTGTAAAGTCTGCAAGTGGATATTTGGACCTCTTTGAGAATTTCGTTGGAAACGGGATTTCTTCATCTAATGCTAGACCGAAGAATTCTCAGTAACTTCTTTGGGTTGCGTGTGTTCAACTCACAGAGTTGAGCCTTCCTTTTGACAGAGCAGATTGGAAACCCTCTTTTTGTGGAATTTGCAAGTGGACATTTCAAGCGCTTTGGGGCCAACGGTAGAAAAGGAAATATCTTCGTATAAAAACTAGAGAGAATCATTCTCAGAAACCGCTTTGTGACGTGGGCGTTCCACTCACAGAGTTTAACCTTTCTTTTCATAGAACAGTTTGGAAACACTCTGTTTGTAAAGTCTGCAAGTGGATATTTAGACCTCTTTGAGGATTTCGTTGGAAACGGGATTTCTTCATCTAATGCTAGACAGAAGAATTCTCAGTAACTTATTTGGGTTGAGTGTGTTCAACTCACAGAGTTGAACCTTCCTTTAGACAGAGCAGATTTGAAACCCTCTTTTAGTGGAATTTCCAAGTGGACATTTCAAGCGCTTTGGCGCCCACGGTACAAAAGGAAATATCTTCGTATAAAACTAGAGAGAATCATTCTCAGAAACCGCTTTGTGATGTGTGCGTTCCACTCACAGAGGGTAACCTTTCTTTTCATAGAACAGTTTGGAAACACTCTGTTTGTAAAGTCTGCAAGTGGATATTTGGACCTCTTTGAGGATTTCGTTGGAAACGGGATTTCTTCATCTAATGCTAGACAGAAGAATTCTCAGTAACTTCTTTGGGTTGCGTGTGTTCAGCTCACAGAGTTGAACCTTCCTTTAGACAGAGCAGATTTGAAACCCTCTTTTTGTGGAATTTGCAAGTGGACATTTCAAGCGCTTTGGCGCCCACGGTACAAATGGAAATATCTTCGTATAAAAACTAGAGAGAATCATTCCCAGAAACCACTTTGTGATGTGTGCGTTCCACTCACGGAGTTTAACCTTTCTTTTCATAGAACAGTTTGGAAACACTCTGTTTGTAAAGTCTGCAAGTGGATATTTGGACCTCTTTGAGGATTTCGTTGGAAACGGGATTTCTTCATCTAATGCTAGACAGAAGAATTCTCAGTAACTTCTTTGGGTTGCGTGTGTTCAACTCACAGAGTTGAGCCTTCCTTTAGACAGAGCAGATTGGAAACCCTCTTTTTGTGGAATTTGCAAGTGGACATTTCAAGCGCTTTGGGGCCAACAGTAGAAAAGGAAATATGTTCGTATAAAAACTAGAGAGAATCATTCTCAGAAACCACTTTGTGATGTGTGCGTTCTACTCACAGAGTGTAACCTTTCTTTTCATAGAACAGTTTGGAAACACTCTGGTTGTAAAGTCTGCAAGTGGATATTTGGACCTCTTTGAGGATTTCGTTTGAAACGGGATTTCTTCATCTAATGCTAGACAGAAGAATTCTCAGTAACTTCTTTGGGTTGCGTGTGTTCAACTCACAGAGTTGAACCTTCCTTTAGACAGAGCAGATTTGAAACCCTCTTTTTGTGGAATTTGCAAGTGGACATTTCAAGCGCTTTGGCGCCCACGGTACATATGGAAATATCTTCGTATAAAAACTAGAGAGAATCATTCCCAGAAACCACATTGTGATGTGTGCGTTCCACTCACGGAGTTTAACCTTTCTTTTCATAGAACAGTTTGGAAACACTCTGTTTGTAAAGTCTGCAAGTGGATATTTGGACCTCTCTGAGGATTTCGTTGGAAACGGGATTTCTTCATCTAATGCTAGACAGAAGAATTCTGAGTAACTTCTTTGGGTTGCGTGTGTTCAACTCACAGAGTTGAACCTTCCTTTAGACAGAGCAGATTTGAAACCCTCTTTTTGTGGAATTTGCAAGTGGACATTTCAAGCGCTTTGACGCCCACGGTACAAATGGAAATATCTTCGTATAAAAACTAGAGAGAATCATTCCCAGAAACCACTTTGTGATGTGTGCGTTCCACTCACGGAGTTTAACCTTTCTTTTCATAGAACAGTTTGGAAACACTCTGTTTGTAAAGTCTGCAAGTGGATATTTGGACCTCTTTGAGGATTTCGTTGGAAACGGGATTTCTTCATCTAAAGCTAGACAGAAGAATTCTCAGTAACTTCTTTGGGTAGCGTGTGTTCAACTCACAGAGTTGAGCCTTCCTTTAGACAGAGCAGATTTGAAACCCTCTTTTTGTGGAATTTGCAAGTGGACATTTCAAGCGCTTTGGGGCCAACGGTAGAAAAGGAAATATCTTCGTATAAAAACTAGAGAGAATCATTCTCAGGAACCTCTTTGTGATGTGTGCGTTCCACTCACAGAGTTTAACCTTTCTTTTCATAGAACAGTTTGGAAACACTCTGTTTGTAAAGTCTGCAAGTGGATACTTGGACCTCTTTGAGGATTTCGTTGGAAACGGGATTTCTTCATCTAATGCTAGACAGAAGAATTCTCAGTAACTTCTTTGGGTTGCGTGTGTTCAACTCACAGAGTTGAACTTTCCTTTAGACAGAGCAGATTGGAAACCCTCTTTTTGTGGAATTTGCAAGTGGACATTTCAAGCGCTTTGGGGCCAACAGTAGAAAAGGAAATATCTTCGTATAAAAACTAGAGAGAATCATTCTCAGAAACCACTTTGTGATGTGTGCGTTCCACTCACAGAGTGTAACCTTTCTTTTCATAGAACAGTTTGGAAACACTCTGTTTGTAAAGTCTGCAAGTGGATATTTGGACCTCTTTGAGGATTTCGTTGGAAACGGGATTTCTTCATCTAATGCTAGACAGAAGAATTCTCAGTAACTTCTTTGGGTTGCGTGTGTTCAACTCACAGAGTTGAACCTTCCTTTAGACAGAGCAGATTTGAAACCCTCTTTTTGTGGAATTTGCAAGTGGACATTTCAAGCGCTTTGGCGCCCACGGTACAAATGGAAATATCTTCGTATAAAAACTAGAGAGAATCATTCTCAGAAACCACATTGTGATGTGTGCGTTCCACTCACGGAGTTTAACCTTTCTTTTCATAGAACAGTTTGGAAACACTCTGTTTGTAAAGTCTGCAAGTGGATATTTGGACCTCTTTGAGGATTTCGTTGGAAACGGGATTTCTTCATCTAATGCTAGACAGAAGAATTCTCAGTAACTTCTTTGGGTTGCGTGTGTTCAACTCACAGAGTTGAACCTTCCTTTAGACAGAGCAGATTTGAAACCCTCTTTTTGTGGAATTTGCAAGTGGACATTTCAAGCGCTTTGGCGCCCACGGTACAAATGGAAATATCTTCGTATAAAAACTAGAGAGAATCATTCCCAGAAACCACTTTGTGATGTGTGCGTTCCACTCACGGAGTTTAACCTTTCTTTTCATAGAACAGTTTGGAAACACTCTGTTTGTAAAGTCTGCAAGTGGATATTTGGACCTCTTTGAGGATTTCGTTGGAAACGGGATTTCTTCATCTAATGCTAGACAGAAGAATTCTCAGTAACTTCTTTGGGTTGCGTGTGTTCAACTCACAGAGTTGAACCTTCCTTTAGACAGAGTAGTTTGGAAACCCTCTTTTTGTGGAATTTGCAAGTGGACATTTCAAGCGCTTTGGAGCCCACGGTAGAAAAGTAAATATCTTCGTATAAAAACTAGAGAAAGTCATTCTCAGAAACAACTTTGTGATGTGTGCGTTCCACTCACAGAGTGTAACCTTTCTTTTCATAGAACAGCTTGGAAACACTCTGTTTGTAAAGTCTGCAAGTGGATATTTGGACCTCTTTGAGGATTTCGTTGGAAACGGGATTTCTTCATCTAATGCTAGACCGAAGAATTCTCAGTAACTTCTTTGGGTTGCGTGTGTTCAACTCACAGAGTTGAGCCTTCCTTTTGACAGAGCAGATTGGAAACCCTCTTTTTGTGGAATTTGCAAGTGGACATTTCAAGCGCTTTGGCGCCAACGGTAGAAAATTAAATATCTTCGTATAAAAACTAGAGAAAGTCATTCTCAGAAACCACTTTGTGATGTGTGCGTTCCACTCACAGAGTGTAACCTTTCTTTTCATAGAACAGTTTGGAAACACTCTGTTTGTAAAGTCTGCAAGTGGATATTTGGACCTCTTTGAGGATTTCGTTGGAAACGGGATTTCTTCATCTAATGCTAGACCGAAGAATTCTCAGTAACTTCTTTGAGATGCGTGTGTTCAACTCACAGAGTTGAACCTTCCTTTTGACAGAGCAGATTTGAAACCCTCTTTTTGTGGAATTTGCAAGTGGACATTTCAAGCGCTTTGGGGCCAACGGTAGAAAAGGAAATATCTTCGTATAAAAACTAGAGAGAATCATTCTCAGAAACCGCTTTGTGATGTGGGCGTTCCACTCACAGAGTTTAACCTTTCTTTTCATAGAACAGTTTGGAAACACTCTGTTTGTAAAGTCTGCAAGTGGATATTTAGACCTCTTTGAGGATTTCGTTGGAAACGGGATTTCTTCATCTAATGCTAGACAGAAGAATTCTCAGTAACTTCTTTGGGTTGAGTGTGTTCAACTCACAGAGTTGAACCTTCCTTTAGACAGAGCAGATTTGAAACCCTCTTTTAGTGGAATTTCCAAGTGGACATTTCAAGCGCTTTGGCGCCCACGGTACAAAAGGAAATATCTTCGTATAAAACTAGAGAGAATCATTCTCAGAAACCGCTTTGTGATGTGTGCGTTCCACTCACAGAGGGTAACCTTTCTTTTCATAGAACAGTTTGGAAACACTCTGTTTGTAAAGTCTGCAAGTGGATATTTGGACCTCTTTGAGGATTTCGTTGGAAACGGGATTTCTTCATCTAATGCTAGACAGAAGAATTCTCAGTAACTTCTTTGGGTTGCGTGTGTTCAGCTCACAGAGTTGAACCTTCCTTTAGACAGAGCAGATTTGAAACCCTCTTTTTGTGGAATTTGCAAGTGGACATTTCAAGCGCTTTGGCGCCCACGGTACAAATGGAAATATCTTCGTATAAAAACTAGAGAGAATCATTCCCAGAAACCACTTTGTGATGTGTGCGTTCCACTCACGGAGTTTAACCTTTCTTTTCATAGAACAGTTTGGAAACACTCTGTTTGTAAAGTCTGCAAGTGGATATTTGGACCTCTTTGAGGATTTCGTTGGAAACGGGATTTCTTCATCTAATGCTAGACAGAAGAATTCTCAGTAACTTCTTTGGGTTGCGTGTGTTCAACTCACAGAGTTGAGCCTTCCTTTAGACAGAGCAGATTGGAAACCCTCTTTTTGTGGAATTTGCAAGTGGACATTTCAAGCGCTTTGGGGCCAACAGTAGAAAAGGAAATATGTTCGTATAAAAACTAGAGAGAATCATTCTCAGAAACCACTTTGTGATGTGTGCGTTCTACTCACAGAGTGTAACCTTTCTTTTCATAGAACAGTTTGGAAACACTCTGTTTGTAAAGTCTGCAAGTGGATATTTGGACCTCTTTGAGGATTTCGTTTGAAACGGGATTTCTTCATCTAATGCTAGACAGAAGAATTCTCAGTAACTTCTTTGGGTTGCGTGTGTTCAACTCACAGAGTTGAACCTTCCTTTAGACAGAGCAGATTTGAAACCCTCTTTTTGTGGAATTTGCAAGTGGACATTTCAAGCGCTTTGGCGCCCACGGTACATATGGAAATATCTTCGTATAAAAACTAGAGAGAATCATTCCCAGAAACCACATTGTGATGTGTGCGTTCCACTCACGGAGTTTAACCTTTCTTTTCATAGAACAGTTTGGAAACACTCTGTTTGTAAAGTCTGCAAGTGGATATTTGGACCTCTTTGAGGATTTCGTTGGAAACGGGATTTCTTCATCTAATGCTAGACAGAAGAATTCTGAGTAACTTCTTTGGGTTGCGTGTGTTCAACTCACAGAGTTGAACCTTCCTTTAGACAGAGCAGATTTGAAACCCTCTTTTTGTGGAATTTGCAAGTGGACATTTCAAGCGCTTTGGCGCCCACGGTACAAATGGAAATATCTTCGTATAAAAACTAGAGAGAATCATTCCCAGAAACCACTTTGTGATGTGTGCGTTCCACTCACGGAGTTTAACCTTTCTTTTCATAGAACAGTTTGGAAACACTCTGTTTGTAAAGTCTGCAAGTGGATATTTGGACCTCTTTGAGGATTTCGTTGGAAACGGGATTTCTTCATCTAAAGCTAGACAGAAGAATTCTCAGTAACTTCTTTGGGTAGCGTGTGTTCAACTCACAGAGTTGAGCCTTCCTTTAGACAGAGCAGATTTGAAACCCTCTTTTTGTGGAATTTGCAAGTGGACATTTCAAGCGCTTTGGGGCCAACGGTAGAAAAGGAAATATCTTCGTATAAAAACTAGAGAGAATCATTCTCAGGAACCTCTTTGTGATGTGTGCGTTCCACTCACAGAGTTTAACCTTTCTTTTCATAGAACAGTTTGGAAACACTCTGTTTGTAAAGTCTGCAAGTGGATACTTGGACCTCTTTGAGGATTTCGTTGGAAACGGGATTTCTTCATCTAATGCTAGACAGAAGAATTCTCAGTAACTTCTTTGGGTTGCGTGTGTTCAACTCACAGAGTTGAACTTTCCTTTAGACAGAGCAGATTGGAAACCCTCTTTTTGTGGAATTTGCAAGTGGACATTTCAAGCGCTTTGGGGCCAACAGTAGAAAAGGAAATATCTTCGTATAAAAACTAGAGAGAATCATTCTCAGAAACCACTTTGTGATGTGTGCGTTCCACTCACAGAGTGTAACCTTTCTTTTCATAGAACAGTTTGGAAACACTCTGTTTGTAAAGTCTGCAAGTGGATATTTGGACCTCTTTGAGGATTTCGTTGGAAACGGGATTTCTTCATCTAATGCTAGACAGAAGAATTCTCAGTAACTTCTTTGGGTTGCGTGTGTTCAACTCACAGAGTTGAACCTTCCTTTAGACAGAGCAGATTTGAAACCCTCTTTTTGTGGAATTTGCAAGTGGACATTTCAAGCGCTTTGGCGCCCACGGTACAAATGGAAATATCTTCGTATAAAAACTAGAGAGAATCATTCTCAGAAACCACATTGTGATGTGTGCGTTCCACTCACGGAGTTTAACCTTTCTTTTCATAGAACAGTTTGGAAACACTCTGTTTGTAAAGTCTGCAAGTGGATATTTGGACCTCTTTGAGGATTTCGTTGGAAACGGGATTTCTTCATCTAATGCTAGACAGAAGAATTCTCAGTAACTTCTTTGGGTTGCGTGTGTTCAACTCACAGAGTTGAACCTTCCTTTAGACAGAGCAGATTTGAAACCCTCTTTTTGTGGAATTTGCAAGTGGACATTTCAAGCGCTTTGGCGCCCACGGTACAAATGGAAATATCTTCGTATAAAAACTAGAGAGAATCATTCCCAGAAACCACTTTGTGATGTGTGCGTTCCACTCACGGAGTTTAACCTTTCTTTTCATAGAACAGTTTGGAAACACTCTGTTTGTAAAGTCTGCAAGTGGATATTTGGACCTCTTTGAGGATTTCGTTGGAAACGGGATTTCTTCATCTAATGCTAGACAGAAGAATTCTCAGTAACTTCTTTGGGTTGCGTGTGTTCAACTCACAGAGTTGAACCTTCCTTTAGACAGAGTAGTTTGGAAACCCTCTTTTTGTGGAATTTGCAAGTGGACATTTCAAGCGCTTTGGAGCCCACGGTAGAAAAGTAAATATCTTCGTATAAAAACTAGAGAAAGTCATTCTCAGAAACCACTTTGTGATGTGTGCGTTCCACTCACAGAGTGTAACCTTTCTTTTCATAGAACAGCTTGGAAACACTCTGTTTGTAAAGTCTGCAAGTGGATATTTGGACCTCTTTGAGGATTTCGTTGGAAACGGGATTTCTTCATCTAATGCTAGACCGAAGAATTCTCAGTAACTTCTTTGGGTTGCGTGTGTTCAACTCACAGAGTTGAGCCTTCCTTTTGACAGAGCAGATTGGAAACCCTCTTTTTGTGGAATTTGCAAGTGGACATTTCAAGCGCTTTGGCGCCAACGGTAGAAAATTAAATATCTTCGTATAAAAACTAGAGAAAGTCATTCTCAGAAACCACTTTGTGATGTGTGCGTTCCACTCACAGAGTGTAACCTTTCTTTTCATAGAACAGTTTGGAAACACTCTGTTTGTAAAGTCTGCAAGTGGATATTTGGACCTCTTTGAGGATTTCGTTGGAAACGGGATTTCTTCATCTAATGCTAGACCGAAGAATTCTCAGTAACTTCTTTGAGATGCGTGTGTTCAACTCACAGAGTTGAACCTTCCTTTTGACAGAGCAGATTTGAAACCCTCTTTTTGTGGAATTTGCAAGTGGACATTTCAAGCGCTTTGGGGCCAACGGTAGACAAGGAAATATCTTCGTATAAAAACTAGAGAGAATCATTCTCAGAAACCGCTTTGTGATGTGGGCGTTCCACTCACAGAGTTTAACCTTTCTTTTCATAGAACAGTTTGGAAACACTCTGTTTGTAAAGTCTGCAAGTGGATATTTAGACCTCTTTGAGGATTTCGTTGGAAACGGGATTTCTTCATCTAATGCTAGACAGAAGAATTCTCAGTAACTTCTTTGGGTTGAGTGTGTTCAACTCACAGAGTTGAACCTTCCTTTAGACAGAGCAGATTTGAAACCCTCTTTTAGTGGAATTTCCAAGTGGACATTTCAAGCGCTTTGGCGCCCACGGTACAAAAGGAAATATCTTCGTATAAAACTAGAGAGAATCATTCTCAGAAACCGCTTTGTGATGTGTGCGTTCCACTCACAGAGGGTAACCTTTCTTTTCATAGAACAGTTTGGAAACACTCTGTTTGTAAAGTCTGCAAGTGGATATTTGGACCTCTTTGAGGATTTCGTTGGAAACGGGGTTTCTTCATCTAATGCTAGACAGAAGAATTCTCAGTAACTTCTTTGGGTTGCGTGTGTTCAGCTCACAGAGTTGAACCTTCCTTTAGACAGAGCAGATTTGAAACCCTCTTTTTGTGGAATTTGCAAGTGGACATTTCAAGCGCTTTGGGGCCAACGGTAGAAAAGGAAATATCTTCGTATAAAAACTAGAGAGAATCATTCTCAGAAACCGCTTTGTGATGTGTGCGTTCCACTCACGGAGTTTAACCTTTCTTTTCATAGAACAGTTTGGAAACACTCTGTTTGTAAAGTCTGCAAGTGGATATTTGGACCTCTTTGAGGATTTCGTTGGAAACGGGATTTCTTCATCTAATGCTAGACAGAAGAATTCTCAGTAACTTCTTGGGTTGCGTGTGTTCAACTCACAGAGTTGAACCTTCCTTTAGAAAGAGCAGATTTGAAACCCTCTTTTTGTGGAATTTGCAAGTGGACATTTCAAGCGCTTTGGGGCCAACGGTAGAAAAGGAAATATCTTCGTATAAAAACTAGAGAGAATCATTCTCAGAAACCGCTTTGTGATGTGGGCGTTCCACTCACAGAGTGTAACCTTTCTTTTCATAGAACAGTTTGGAAACACTCTGTTTGTAAAGTCTGCAAGTGGATATTTAGACCTCTTTGAGGATTTCGTTTGAAACGGGATTTCTTCATCTAATGCTAGACAGAAGAATTCTCAGTAACTTCTTTGGGTTGCGTGTGTTCAACTCACAGAGTTGGACCTTCCTTTTGACAGAGCAGATTTGAAACCCTCTTTTTGTGGAATTTGCAAGTGGACATTTCAAGCGCTTTGGGGCCAACGGTAGAAAAGGAAATATCTTCGTATAAAAACTGGAGAGAATCATTCTCAGAAACCGCTTTGTGATGTGTGCGTTCCACTCACAGAGTTTAACCTTTCTTTTCATAGAACAGTTTGGAAACACTCTGTTTGTAAAGTCTGTAAGTGGATATTTGGACCTCTTTGAGGATTTCGTTGGAAACGGGATTTCTTCATCTAATGCTAGACAGAAAAATTCTCACTAACTTCTTTGGGTTGCGTGTGTTCAACTCACAGAGTTGAGCCTTCCTTTAGAAAGAGCAGATTTGAAACCCTCTTTTTGTGGAATTTGCAAGTGGACATTTCAAGCGCTTTTGGGCCAACGGTAGAAAAGGAAATATCTTCGTATAAAAACTAGAGAGAATCATTCTCAGAAACCGCTTTGTGATGTGTGCATTCCACTCACAGAGTTTAACCTTTCTTTTCATAGAACAGTTTGGAAACACTCTGTTTGTAAAGTCTGCAAGTGGATATTTCGACCTCTTTGAGGATTTGGTTGGAAACGGGATTTCTTCATCTAATGCTAGACAGAAGAATTCTCAGTAACTTCTTTGGGTTGAGTGTGTTCAACTCACAGAGTTGAACCTTCCTTTAGACAGAGCAGATTTGAAACCCTCTTTTTGTGGAATTTGCAAGTGGACATTTCAAGCGCTTTGGCGACCACGGTAGAAAAGGAAATATCTTCGTATAAAAGTAGAGAGAATCATTCTCAGAAACCACTTTGTGATGTGTGCGTTCCACTCACAGAGTTTAACCTTTCTTTTCATAGAACAGTTTGGAAACACTCTGTTTGTAAAGTCTGCAAGTGGATATTTGGACCTCTTTGAGCATTTCGTTGGAAACGGGATTTCTTCATCTAATGCTAGACAGAAGAATTCTCAGTAACTTCTTTGGGTTGCGTGTGTTCAACTCACAGAGTTGAGCCTTCCTTTAGACAGAGCAGATTTGAAACCCTCTTTTTGTGGAATTTGCAAGTGGACATTTCAAGCGCTTTGGGGCCAACGGTAGAAAAGGAAATATCTTCGTATAAAAACTAGAGAGAATCATTCCCAGAAACCACTTTGTGATGTGTGCATTCCACTCACAGAGTTTAACCTTTCTTTTCATAGAACAGTTTGGAAACACTCTGTTTGTATAGTCTGCAAGTGGATATTTGGACCTCTTTGAGGATTTCGTTGGAAACGGGATTTCTTCATCTAATGCTAGACAGAAGAATTCTCAGTAACTTCTCTGGGTTGTGTGTGTTCAACTCACAGAGTTGAACCTTCCTTTAGACAGAGCAGATTGGAAACCCTCTTTTTGTGGAATTTGCAAGTGGACATTTGAAGCGCTTTGGCGCCCACGGTAGAAAGGAAATATCTTCTTATAAAAACTAGAGAGAATCATTCTCAGAAACCACTTTGTGATGTGTGCGTTCCACTCACAGAGTTTAACCTTTCTTTTCATAGAACAGTTTGGAAACACTCTGTTTGTAAAGTCTGCAAGTGGATATTTGGACCTCTTTGAGGATTTCGTTGGAAACGGGATTTCTTCATCTAATGCTAGACAGAAGAATTCTCAGTAACTTCTTGGGTTGCGTGTGTTCAACTCACAGAGTTGAACCTTCCTTTAGAAAGAGCAGATTTGAAACCCTCTTTTTGTGGAATTTGCAAGTGGACATTTCAAGCGCTTTGGGGCCAACGGTAGAAAAGGAAATATCTTCGTATAAAAACTAGAGAGAATCATTCTCAGAAACCGCTTTGTGATGTGGGCGTTCCACTCACAGAGTTTAACCTTTCTTTTCATAGAACAGTTTGGAAACACTCTGTTTGTAAAGTCTGCAAGTGGATATTTAGACCTCTTTGAGGATTTCGTTGGAAACGGGATTTCTTCATCTAATGCTAGACAGAAGAATTCTCAGTAACTTATTTGGGTTGAGTGTGTTCAACTCACAGAGTTGAACCTTCCTTTAGACAGAGCAGATTTGAAACCCTCTTTTAGTGGAATTTCCAAGTGGACATTTCAAGCGCTTTGGCGCCCACGGTACAAAAGGAAATATCTTCGTATAAAACTAGAGAGAATCATTCTCAGAAACCGCTTTGTGATGTGTGCGTTCCACTCACAGAGGGTAACCTTTCTTTTCATAGAACAGTTTGGAAACACTCTGTTTGTAAAGTCTGCAAGTGGATATTTGGACCTCTTTGAGGATTTCGTTGGAAACGGGATTTCTTCATCTAATGCTAGACAGAAGAATTCTCAGTAACTTCTTTGGGTTGCGTGTGTTCAGCTCACAGAGTTGAACCTTCCTTTAGACAGAGCAGATTTGAAACCCTCTTTTTGTGGAATTTGCAAGTGGACATTTCAAGCGCTTTGGCGCCCACGGTACAAATGGAAATATCTTCGTATAAAAACTAGAGAGAATCATTCCCAGAAACCACTTTGTGATGTGTGCGTTCCACTCACGGAGTTTAACCTTTCTTTTCATAGAACAGTTTGGAAACACTCTGTTTGTAAAGTCTGCAAGTGGATATTTGGACCTCTTTGAGGATTTCGTTGGAAACGGGATTTCTTCATCTAATGCTAGACAGAAGAATTCTCAGTAACTTCTTTGGGTTGCGTGTGTTCAACTCACAGAGTTGAGCCTTCCTTTAGACAGAGCAGATTGGAAACCCTCTTTTTGTGGAATTTGCAAGTGGACATTTCAAGCGCTTTGGGGCCAACAGTAGAAAAGGAAATATGTTCGTATAAAAACTAGAGAGAATCATTCTCAGAAACCACTTTGTGATGTGTGCGTTCTACTCACAGAGTGTAACCTTTCTTTTCATAGAACAGTTTGGAAACACTCTGTTTGTAAAGTCTGCAAGTGGATATTTGGACCTCTTTGAGGATTTCGTTTGAAACGGGATTTCTTCATCTAATGCTAGACAGAAGAATTCTCAGTAACTTCTTTGGGTTGCGTGTGTTCAACTCACAGAGTTGAACCTTCCTTTAGACAGAGCAGATTTGAAACCCTCTTTTTGTGGAATTTGCAAGTGGACATTTCAAGCGCTTTGGCGCCCACGGTACAAAAGGAAATATCTTCGTATAAAAACTAGAGAGAATCATTCCCAGAAACCACATTGTGATGTGTGCGTTCCACTCACGGAGTTTAACCTTTCTTTTCATAGAACAGTTTGGAAACACTCTGTTTGTAAAGTCTGCAAGTGGATATTTGGACCTCTTTGAGGATTTCGTTGGAAACGGGATTTCTTCATCTAATGCTAGACAGAAGAATTCTGAGTAACTTCTTTGGGTTGCGTGTGTTCAACTCACAGAGTTGAACCTTCCTTTAGACAGAGCAGATTTGAAACCCTCTTTTTGTGGAATTTGCAAGTGGACATTTCAAGCGCTTTGACGCCCACGGTACAAATGGAAATATCTTCGTATAAAAACTAGAGAGAATCATTCCCAGAAACCACTTTGTGATGTGTGCGTTCCACTCACGGAGTTTAACCTTTCTTTTCATAGAACAGTTTGGAAACACTCTGTTTGTAAAGTCTGCAAGTGGATATTTGGACCTCTTTGAGGATTTCGTTGGAAACGGGATTTCTTCATCTAAAGCTAGACAGAAGAATTCTCAGTAACTTCTTTGGGTAGCGTGTGTTCAACTCACAGAGTTGAGCCTTCCTTTAGACAGAGCAGATTTGAAACCCTCTTTTTGTGGAATTTGCAAGTGGACATTTCAAGCGCTTTGGGGCCAACGGTAGAAAAGGAAATATCTTCGTATAAAAACTAGAGAGAATCATTCTCAGGAACCTCTTTGTGATGTGTGCGTTCCACTCACAGAGTTTAACCTTTCTTTTCATAGAACAGTTTGGAAACACTCTGTTTGTAAAGTCTGCAAGTGGATACTTGGACCTCTTTGAGGATTTCGTTGGAAACGGGATTTCTTCATCTAATGCTAGACAGAAGAATTCTCAGTAACTTCTTTGGGTTGCGTGTGTTCATCTCACAGAGCTGAACTTTCCTTTAGACAGAGCAGATTGGAAACCCTCTTTTTGTGGAATTTGCAAGTGGACATTTCAAGCGCTTTGGGGCCAACAGTAGAAAAGGAAATATCTTCGTATAAAAACTAGAGAGAATCATTCTCAGAAACCACTTTGTGATGTGTGCGTTCCACTCACAGAGTGTAACCTTTCTTTTCATAGAACAGTTTGGAAACACTCTGTTTGTAAAGTCTGCAAGTGGATATTTGGACCTCTTTGAGGATTTCGTTGGAAACGGGATTTCTTCATCTAATGCTAGACAGAAGAATTCTCAGTAACTTCTTTGGGTTGCGTGTGTTCAACTCACAGAGTTGAACCTTCCTTTAGACAGAGCAGATTTGAAACCCTCTTTTTGTGGAATTTGCAAGTGGACATTTCAAGCGCTTTGGCGCCCACGGTACAAATGGAAATATCTTCGTATAAAAACTAGAGAGAATCATTCTCAGAAACCACATTGTGATGTGTGCGTTCCACTCACGGAGTTTAACCTTTCTTTTCATAGAACAGTTTGGAAACACTCTGTTTGTAAAGTCTGCAAGTGGATATTTGGACCTCTTTGAGGATTTCGTTGGAAACGGGATTTCTTCATCTAATGCTAGACAGAAGAATTCTCAGTAACTTCTTTGGGTTGCGTGTGTTCAACTCACAGAGTTGAACCTTCCTTTAGACAGAGCAGATTTGAAACCCTCTTTTTGTGGAATTTGCAAGTGGACATTTCAAGCGCTTTGGCGCCCACGGTACAAATGGAAATATCTTCGTATAAAAACTAGAGAGAATCATTCCCAGAAACCACTTTGTGATGTGTGCGTTCCACTCACGGAGTTTAACCTTTCTTTTCATAGAACAGTTTGGAAACACTCTGTTTGTAAAGTCTGCAAGTGGATATTTGGACCTCTTTGAGGATTTCGTTGGAAACGGGATTTCTTCATCTAATGCTAGACAGAAGAATTCTCAGTAACTTCTTTGGGTTGCGTGTGTTCAACTCACAGAGTTGAACCTTCCTTTAGACAGAGTAGTTTGGAAACCCTCTTTTTGTGGAATTTGCAAGTGGACATTTCAAGCGCTTTGGAGCCCACGGTAGAAAAGTAAATATCTTCGTATAAAAACTAGAGAAAGTCATTCTCAGAAACCACTTTGTGATGTGTGCGTTCCACTCACAGAGTGTAACCTTTCTTTTCATAGAACAGTTTGGAAACACTCTGTTTGTAAAGTCTGCAAGTGGATATTTGGACCTCTTTGAGGATTTCGTTGGAAACGGGATTTCTTCATCTAATGCTAGACCGAAGAATTCTCAGTAACTTCTTTGGGTTGCGTGTGTTCAACTCACAGAGTTGAGCCTTCCTTTTGACAGAGCAGATTGGAAACCCTCTTTTTGTGGAATTTGCAAGTGGACATTTCAAGCGCTTTGGCGCCAACGGTAGAAAATTAAATATCTTCGTATAAAAACTAGAGAAAGTCATTCTCAGAAACCACTTTGTGATGTGTGCGTTCCACTCACAGAGTGTAACCTTTCTTTTCATAGAACAGTTTGGAAACACTCTGTTTGTAAAGTCTGCAAGTGGATATTTGGACCTCTTTGAGGATTTCGTTGGAAACGGGATTTCTTCATCTAATGCTAGACCGAAGAATTCTCAGTAACTTCTTTGAGATGCGTGTGTTCAACTCACAGAGTTGAACCTTCCTTTTGACAGAGCAGATTTGAAACCCTCTTTTTGTGGAATTTGCAAGTGGACATTTCAAGCGCTTTGGGGCCAACGGTAGAAAAGGAAATATCTTCGTATAAAAACTAGAGAGAATCATTCTCAGAAACCGCTTTGTGATGTGGGCGTTCCACTCACAGAGTTTAACCTTTCTTTTCATAGAACAGTTTGGAAACACTCTGTTTGTAAAGTCTGCAAGTGGATATTTAGACCTCTTTGAGGATTTCGTTGGAAACGGGATTTCTTCATCTAATGCTAGACAGAAGAATTCTCAGTAACTTCTTTGGGTTGAGTGTGTTCAACTCACAGAGTTGAACCTTCCTTTAGACAGAGCAGATTTGAAACCCTCTTTTAGTGGAATTTCCAAGTGGACATTTCAAGCGCTTTGGCGCCCACGGTACAAAAGGAAATATCTTCGTATAAAACTAGAGAGAATCATTCTCAGAAACCGCTTTGTGATGTGTGCGTTCCACTCACAGAGGGTAACCTTTCTTTTCATAGAACAGTTTGGAAACACTCTGTTTGTAAAGTCTGCAAGTGGATATTTGGACCTCTTTGAGGATTTCGTTGGAAACGGGATTTCTTCATCTAATGCTAGACAGAAGAATTCTCAGTAACTTCTTTGGGTTGCGTGTGTTCAGCTCACAGAGTTGAACCTTCCTTTAGACAGAGCAGATTTGAAACCCTCTTTTTGTGGAATTTGCAAGTGGACATTTCAAGCGCTTTGGCGCCCACGGTACAAATGGAAATATCTTCGTATAAAAACTAGAGAGAATCATTCCCAGAAACCACTTTGTGATGTGTGCGTTCCACTCACGGAGTTTAACCTTTCTTTTCATAGAACAGTTTGGAAACACTCTGTTTGTAAAGTCTGCAAGTGGATATTTGGACCTCTTTGAGGATTTCGTTGGAAACGGGATTTCTTCATCTAATGCTAGACAGAAGAATTCTCAGTAACTTCTTTGGGTTGCGTGTGTTCAACTCACAGAGTTGAGCCTTCCTTTAGACAGAGCAGATTGGAAACCCTCTTTTTGTGGAATTTGCAAGTGGACATTTCAAGCGCTTTGGGGCCAACAGTAGAAAAGGAAATATGTTCGTATAAAAACTAGAGAGAATCATTCTCAGAAACCACTTTGTGATGTGTGCGTTCTACTCACAGAGTGTAACCTTTCTTTTCATAGAACAGTTTGGAAACACTCTGTTTGTAAAGTCTGCAAGTGGATATTTGGACCTCTTTGAGGATTTCGTTTGAAACGGGATTTCTTCATCTAATGCTAGACAGAAGAATTCTCAGTAACTTCTTTGGGTTGCGTGTGTTCAACTCACAGAGTTGAACCTTCCTTTAGACAGAGCAGATTTGAAACCCTCTTTTTGTGGAATTTGCAAGTGGACATTTCAAGCGCTTTGGCGCCCACGGTACATATGGAAATATCTTCGTATAAAAACTAGAGAGAATCATTCCCAGAAACCACATTGTGATGTGTGCGTTCCACTCACGGAGTTTAACCTTTCTTTTCATAGAACAGTTTGGAAACACTCTGTTTGTAAAGTCTGCAAGTGGATATTTGGACCTCTCTGAGGATTTCGTTGGAAACGGGATTTCTTCATCTAATGCTAGACAGAAGAATTCTGAGTAACTTCTTTGGGTTGCGTGTGTTCAACTCACAGAGTTGAACCTTCCTTTAGACAGAGCAGATTTGAAACCCTCTTTTTGTGGAATTTGCAAGTGGACATTTCAAGCGCTTTGACGCCCACGGTACAAATGGAAATATCTTCGTATAAAAACTAGAGAGAATCATTCCCAGAAACCACTTTGTGATGTGTGCGTTCCACTCACGGAGTTTAACCTTTCTTTTCATAGAACAGTTTGGAAACACTCTGTTTGTAAAGTCTGCAAGTGGATATTTGGACCTCTTTGAGGATTTCGTTGGAAACGGGATTTCTTCATCTAAAGCTAGACAGAAGAATTCTCAGTAACTTCTTTGGGTAGCGTGTGTTCAACTCACAGAGTTGAGCCTTCCTTTAGACAGAGCAGATTTGAAACCCTCTTTTTGTGGAATTTGCAAGTGGACATTTCAAGCGCTTTGGGGCCAACGGTAGAAAAGGAAATATCTTCGTATAAAAACTAGAGAGAATCATTCTCAGGAACCTCTTTGTGATGTGTGCGTTCCACTCACAGAGTTTAACCTTTCTTTTCATAGAACAGTTTGGAAACACTCTGTTTGTAAAGTCTGCAAGTGGATACTTGGACCTCTTTGAGGATTTCGTTTGAAACGGGATTTCTTCATCTAATGCTAGACAGAAGAATTCTCAGTAACTTCTTTGGGTTGCGTGTGTTCAACTCACAGAGTTGAACTTTCCTTTAGACAGAGCAGATTGGAAACCCTCTTTTTGTGGAATTTGCAAGTGGACATTTCAAGCGCTTTGGGGCCAACAGTAGAAAAGGAAATATCTTCGTATAAAAACTAGAGAGAATCATTCTCAGAAACCACTTTGTGATGTGTGCGTTCCACTCACAGAGTGTAACCTTTCTTTTCATAGAACAGTTTGGAAACACTCTGTTTGTAAAGTCTGCAAGTGGATATTTGGACCTCTTTGAGGATTTCGTTGGAAACGGGATTTCTTCATCTAATGCTAGACAGAAGAATTCTCAGTAACTTCTTTGGGTTGCGTGTGTTCAACTCACAGAGTTGAACCTTCCTTTAGACAGAGCAGATTTGAAACCCTCTTTTTGTGGAATTTGCAAGTGGACATTTCAAGCGCTTTGGCGCCCACGGTACAAATGGAAATATCTTCGTATAAAAACTAGAGAGAATCATTCTCAGAAACCACATTGTGATGTGTGCGTTCCACTCACGGAGTTTAACCTTTCTTTTCATAGAACAGTTTGGAAACACTCTGTTTGTAAAGTCTGCAAGTGGATATTTGGACCTCTTTGAGGATTTCGTTGGAAACGGGATTTCTTCATCTAATGCTAGACAGAAGAATTCTCAGTAACTTCTTTGGGTTGCGTGTGTTCAACTCACAGAGTTGAACCTTCCTTTAGACAGAGCAGATTTGAAACCCTCTTTTTGTGGAATTTGCAAGTGGACATTTCAAGCGCTTTGGCGCCCACGGTACAAATGGAAATATCTTCGTATAAAAACTAGAGAGAATCATTCCCAGAAACCACTTTGTGATGTGTGCGTTCCACTCACGGAGTTTAACCTTTCTTTTCATAGAACAGTTTGGAAACACTCTGTTTGTAAAGTCTGCAAGTGGATATTTGGACCTCTTTGAGGATTTCGTTGGAAACGGGATTTCTTCATCTAATGCTAGACAGAAGAATTCTCAGTAACTTCTTTGGGTTGCGTGTGTTCAACTCACAGAGTTGAACCTTCCTTTAGACAGAGTAGTTTGGAAACCCTCTTTTTGTGGAATTTGCAAGTGGACATTTCAAGCGCTTTGGAGCCCACGGTAGAAAAGTAAATATCTTCGTATAAAAACTAGAGAAAGTCATTCTCAGAAACCACTTTGTGATGTGTGCGTTCCACTCACAGAGTGTAACCTTTCTTTTCATAGAACAGTTTGGAAACACTCTGTTTGTAAAGTCTGCAAGTGGATATTTGGACCTCTTTGAGGATTTCGTTGGAAACGGGATTTCTTCATCTAATGCTAGACCGAAGAATTCTCAGTAACTTCTTTGGGTTGCGTGTGTTCAACTCACAGAGTTGAGCCTTCCTTTTGACAGAGCAGATTGGAAACCCTCTTTTTGTGGAATTTGCAAGTGGACATTTCAAGCGCTTTGGCGCCAACGGTAGAAAATTAAATATCTTCGTATAAAAACTAGAGAAAGTCATTCTCAGAAACCACTTTGTGATGTGTGCGTTCCACTCACAGAGTGTAACCTTTCTTTTCATAGAACAGTTTGGAAACACTCTGTTTGTAAAGTCTGCAAGTGGATATTTGGACCTCTTTGAGGATTTCGTTGGAAACGGGATTTCTTCATCTAATGCTAGACCGAAGAATTCTCAGTAACTTCTTTGAGATGCGTGTGTTCAACTCACAGAGTTGAACCTTCCTTTTGACAGAGCAGATTTGAAACCCTCTTTTTGTGGAATTTGCAAGTGGACATTTCAAGCGCTTTGGGGCCAACGGTAGAAAAGGAAATATCTTCGTATAAAAACTAGAGAGAATCATTCTCAGAAACCGCTTTGTGATGTGGGCGTTCCACTCACAGAGTTTAACCTTTCTTTTCATAGAACAGTTTGGAAACACTCTGTTTGTAAAGTCTGCAAGTGGATATTTAGACCTCTTTGAGGATTTCGTTGGAAACGGGATTTCTTCATCTAATGCTAGACAGAAGAATTCTCAGTAACTTCTTTGGGTTGAGTGTGTTCAACTCACAGAGTTGAACCTTCCTTTAGACAGAGCAGATTTGAAACCCTCTTTTAGTGGAATTTCCAAGTGGACATTTCAAGCGCTTTGGCGCCCACGGTACAAAAGGAAATATCTTCGTATAAAACTAGAGAGAATCATTCTCAGAAACCGCTTTGTGATGTGTGCGTTCCACTCACAGAGGGTAACCTTTCTTTTCATAGAACAGTTTGGAAACACTCTGTTTGTAAAGTCTGCAAGTGGATATTTGGACCTCTTTGAGGATTTCGTTGGAAACGGGATTTCTTCATCTAATGCTAGACAGAAGAATTCTCAGTAACTTCTTTGGGTTGCGTGTGTTCAGCTCACAGAGTTGAACCTTCCTTTAGACAGAGCAGATTTGAAACCCTCTTTTTGTGGAATTTGCAAGTGGACATTTCAAGCGCTTTGGCGCCCACGGTACAAATGGAAATATCTTCGTATAAAAACTAGAGAGAATCATTCCCAGAAACCACTTTGTGATGTGTGCGTTCCACTCACGGAGTTTAACCTTTCTTTTCATAGAACAGTTTGGAAACACTCTGTTTGTAAAGTCTGCAAGTGGATATTTGGACCTCTTTGAGGATTTCGTTGGAAACGGGATTTCTTCATCTAATGCTAGACAGAAGAATTCTCAGTAACTTCTTTGGGTTGCGTGTGTTCAACTCACAGAGTTGAGCCTTCCTTTAGACAGAGCAGATTGGAAACCCTCTTTTTGTGGAATTTGCAAGTGGACATTTCAAGCGCTTTGGGGCCAACAGTAGAAAAGGAAATATGTTCGTATAAAAACTAGAGAGAATCATTCTCAGAAACCACTTTGTGATGTGTGCGTTCTACTCACAGAGTGTAACCTTTCTTTTCATAGAACAGTTTGGAAACACTCTGTTTGTAAAGTCTGCAAGTGGATATTTGGACCTCTTTGAGGATTTCGTTTGAAACGGGATTTCTTCATCTAATGCTAGACAGAAGAATTCTCAGTAACTTCTTTGGGTTGCGTGTGTTCAACTCACAGAGTTGAACCTTCCTTTAGACAGAGCAGATTTGAAACCCTCTTTTTGTGGAATTTGCAAGTGGACATTTCAAGCGCTTTGGCGCCCACGGTACATATGGAAATATCTTCGTATAAAAACTAGAGAGAATCATTCCCAGAAACCACATTGTGATGTGTGCGTTCCACTCACGGAGTTTAACCTTTCTTTTCATAGAACAGTTTGGAAACACTCTGTTTGTAAAGTCTGCAAGTGGATATTTGGACCTCTTTGAGGATTTCGTTGGAAACGGGATTTCTTCATCTAATGCTAGACAGAAGAATTCTGAGTAACTTCTTTGGGTTGCGTGTGTTCAACTCACAGAGTTGAACCTTCCTTTAGACAGAGCAGATTTGAAACCCTCTTTTTGTGGAATTTGCAAGTGGACATTTCAAGCGCTTTGGCGCCCACGGTACAAATGGAAATATCTTCGTATAAAAACTAGAGAGAATCATTCCCAGAAACCACTTTGTGATGTGTGCGTTCCACTCACGGAGTTTAACCTTTCTTTTCATAGAACAGTTTGGAAACACTCTGTTTGTAAAGTCTGCAAGTGGATATTTGGACCTCTTTGAGGATTTCGTTGGAAACGGGATTTCTTCATCTAAAGCTAGACAGAAGAATTCTCAGTAACTTCTTTGGGTAGCGTGTGTTCAACTCACAGAGTTGAGCCTTCCTTTAGACAGAGCAGATTTGAAACCCTCTTTTTGTGGAATTTGCAAGTGGACATTTCAAGCGCTTTGGGGCCAACGGTAGAAAAGGAAATATCTTCGTATAAAAACTAGAGAGAATCATTCTCAGGAACCTCTTTGTGATGTGTGCGTTCCACTCACAGAGTTTAACCTTTCTTTTCATAGAACAGTTTGGAAACACTCTGTTTGTAAAGTCTGCAAGTGGATACTTGGACCTCTTTGAGGATTTCGTTGGAAACGGGATTTCTTCATCTAATGCTAGACAGAAGAATTCTCAGTAACTTCTTTGGGTTGCGTGTGTTCAACTCACAGAGTTGAACTTTCCTTTAGACAGAGCAGATTGGAAACCCTCTTTTTGTGGAATTTGCAAGTGGACATTTCAAGCGCTTTGGGGCCAACAGTAGAAAAGGAAATATCTTCGTATAAAAACTAGAGAGAATCATTCTCAGAAACCACTTTGTGATGTGTGCGTTCCACTCACAGAGTGTAACCTTTCTTTTCATAGAACAGTTTGGAAACACTCTGTTTGTAAAGTCTGCAAGTGGATATTTGGACCTCTTTGAGGATTTCGTTGGAAACGGGATTTCTTCATCTAATGCTAGACAGAAGAATTCTCAGTAACTTCTTTGGGTTGCGTGTGTTCAACTCACAGAGTTGAACCTTCCTTTAGACAGAGCAGATTTGAAACCCTCTTTTAGTGGAATTTCCAAGTGGACATTTCAAGCGCTTTGGCGCCCACGGTACAAAAGGAAATATCTTCGTATAAAACTAGAGAGAATCATTCTCAGAAACCGCTTTGTGATGTGTGCGTTCCACTCACAGAGGGTAACCTTTCTTTTCATAGAACAGTTTGGAAACACTCTGTTTGTAAAGTCTGCAAGTGGATATTTGGACCTCTTTGAGGATTTCGTTGGAAACGGGATTTCTTCATCTAATGCTAGACAGAAGAATTCTCAGTAACTTCTTTGGGTTGCGTGTGTTCAGCTCACAGAGTTGAACCTTCCTTTAGACAGAGCAGATTTGAAACCCTCTTTTTGTGGAATTTGCAAGTGGACATTTCAAGCGCTTTGGCGCCCACGGTACAAATGGAAATATCTTCGTATAAAAACTAGAGAGAATCATTCCCAGAAACCACTTTGTGATGTGTGCGTTCCACTCACGGAGTTTAACCTTTCTTTTCATAGAACAGTTTGGAAACACTCTGTTTGTAAAGTCTGCAAGTGGATATTTGGACCTCTTTGAGGATTTCGTTGGAAACGGGATTTCTTCATCTAATGCTAGACAGAAGAATTCTCAGTAACTTCTTTGGGTTGCGTGTGTTCAACTCACAGAGTTGAGCCTTCCTTTAGACAGAGCAGATTGGAAACCCTCTTTTTGTGGAATTTGCAAGTGGACATTTCAAGCGCTTTGGGGCCAACAGTAGAAAAGGAAATATGTTCGTATAAAAACTAGAGAGAATCATTCTCAGAAACCACTTTGTGATGTGTGCGTTCTACTCACAGAGTGTAACCTTTCTTTTCATAGAACAGTTTGGAAACACTCTGTTTGTAAAGTCTGCAAGTGGATATTTGGACCTCTTTGAGGATTTCGTTTGAAACGGGATTTCTTCATCTAATGCTAGACAGAAGAATTCTCAGTAACTTCTTTGGGTTGCGTGTGTTCAACTCACAGAGTTGAACCTTCCTTTTGACAGAGCAGATTTGAAACCCTCTTTTTGTGGAATTTGCAAGTGGACATTTCAAGCGCTTTGGCGCCCACGGTACATATGGAAATATCTTCGTATAAAAACTAGAGAGAATCATTCCCAGAAACCACATTGTGATGTGTGCGTTCCACTCACGGAGTTTAACCTTTCTTTTCATAGAACAGTTTGGAAACACTCTGTTTGTAAAGTCTGCAAGTGGATATTTGGACCTCTTTGAGGATTTCGTTGGAAACGGGATTTCTTCATCTAATGCTAGACAGAAGAATTCTGAGTAACTTCTTTGGGTTGCGTGTGTTCAACTCACAGAGTTGAACCTTCCTTTAGACAGAGCAGATTTGAAACCCTCTTTTTGTGGAATTTGCAAGTGGACATTTCAAGCGCTTTGGCGCCCACGGTACAAATGGAAATATCTTCGTATAAAAACTAGAGAGAATCATTCCCAGAAAACACTTTGTGATGTGTGCGTTCCACTCACGGAGTTTAACCTTTCTTTTCATAGAACAGTTTGGAAACACTCTGTTTGTAAAGTCTGCAAGTGGATATTTGGACCTCTTTGAGGATTTCGTTGGAAACGGGATTTCTTCATCTAAAGCTAGACAGAAGAATTCTCAGTAACTTCTTTGGGTAGCGTGTGTTCAACTCACAGAGTTGAGCCTTCCTTTAGACAGAGCAGATTTGAAACCCTCTTTTTGTGGAATTTGCAAGTGGACATGTCAAGCGCTTTGGGGCCAACGGTAGAAAAGGAAATATCTTCGTATAAAAACTAGAGAGAATCATTCTCAGGAACCTCTTTGTGATGTGTGCGTTCCACTCACAGAGTTTAACCTTTCTTTTCATAGAACAGTTTGGAAACACTCTGTTTGTAAAGTCTGCAAGTGGATACTTGGACCTCTTTGAGGATTTCGTTGGAAACGGGATTTCTTCATCTAATGCTAGACAGAAGAATTCTCAGTAACTTCTTTGGGTTGCGTGTGTTCAACTCACAGAGTTGAACTTTCCTTTAGACAGAGCAGATTGGAAACCCTCTTTTTGTGGAATTTGCAAGTGGACATTTCAAGCGCTTTGGGGCCAACAGTAGAAAAGGAAATATCTTCGTATAAAAACTAGAGAGAATCATTCTCAGAAACCACTTTGTGATGTGTGCGTTCCACTCACAGAGTGTAACCTTTCTTTTCATAGAACAGTTTGGAAACACTCTGTTTGTAAAGTCTGCAAGTGGATATTTGGACCTCTTTGAGGATTTCGTTGGAAACGGGATTTCTTCATCTAATGCTAGACAGAAGAATTCTCAGTAACTTCTTTGGGTTGCGTGTGTTCAACTCACAGAGTTGAACCTTCCTTTAGACAGAGCAGATTTGAAACCCTCTTTTTGTGGAATTTGCAAGTGGACATTTCAAGCGCTTTGGCGCCCACGGTACAAATGGAAATATCTTCGTATAAAAACTAGAGAGAATCATTCTCAGAAACCACATTGTGATGTGTGCGTTCCACTCACGGAGTTTAACCTTTCTTTTCATAGAACAGTTTGGAAACACTCTGTTTGTAAAGTCTGCAAGTGGATATTTGGACCTCTTTGAGGATTTCGTTGGAAACGGGATTTCTTCATCTAATGCTAGACAGAAGAATTCTCAGTAACTTCTTTGGGTTGCGTGTGTTCAACTCACAGAGTTGAACCTTCCTTTAGACAGAGCAGATTTGAAACCCTCTTTTTGTGGAATTTGCAAGTGGACATTTCAAGCGCTTTGGCGCCCACGGTACAAATGGAAATATCTTCGTATAAAAACTAGAGAGAATCATTCCCAGAAACCACTTTGTGATGTGTGCGTTCCACTCACGGAGTTTAACCTTTCTTTTCATAGAACAGTTTGGAAACACTCTGTTTGTAAAGTCTGCAAGTGGATATTTGGACCTCTTTGAGGATTTCGTTGGAAACGGGATTTCTTCATCTAATGCTAGACAGAAGAATTCTCAGTAACTTCTTTGGGTTGCGTGTGTTCAACTCACAGAGTTGAACCTTCCTTTAGACAGAGTAGTTTGGAAACCCTCTTTTTGTGGAATTTGCAAGTGGACATTTCAAGCGCTTTGGAGCCCACGGTAGAAAAGTAAATATCTTCGTATAAAAACTAGAGAAAGTCATTCTCAGAAACCACTTTGTGATGTGTGCGTTCCACTCACAGAGTGTAACCTTTCTTTTCATAGAACAGTTTGGAAACACTCTGTTTGTAAAGTCTGCAAGTGGATATTTGGACCTCTTTGAGGATTTCGTTGGAAACGGGATTTCTTCATCTAATGCTAGACCGAAGAATTCTCAGTAACTTCTTTGGGTTGCGTGTGTTCAACTCACAGAGTTGAGCCTTCGTTTTGACAGAGCAGATTGGAAACCCTCTTTTTGTGGAATTTGCAAGTGGACATTTCAAGCGCTTTGGCGCCAACGGTAGAAAATTAAATATCTTCGTATAAAAACTAGAGAAAGTCATTCTCAGAAACCACTTTGTGATGTGTGCGTTCCACTCACAGAGTGTAACCTTTCTTTTCATAGAACAGTTTGGAAACACTCTGTTTGTAAAGTCTGCAAGTGGATATTTGGACCTCTTTGAGGATTTCGTTGGAAACGGGATTTCTTCATCTAATGCTAGACCGAAGAATTCTCAGTAACTTCTTTGAGATGCGTGTGTTCAACTCACAGAGTTGAACCTTCCTTTTGACAGAGCAGATTGGAAACCCTCTTTTTGTGGAATTTGCAAGTGGACATTTCAAGCGCTTTGGCGCCAACGGTAGAAAAGGAAATATCTTCGTATAAAAACTAGAGAAAGTCATTCTCAGAAACCACTTTGTGATGTGTGCGTTCCACTCACAGAGTGTAACCTTTCTTTTCATAGAACAGTTTGTAAACACTCTGTTTGTAAAGTCTGCAAGTGGATATTTGGACCTCTTTGAGGATTTCGTTGGAAACGGGATTTCTTCATCTAATGCTAGACCGAAGAATTCTCAGTAACTTCTTTGAGATGCGTGTGTTCAACTCACAGAGTTGAACCTTCCTTTTGACAGAGCAGATTGCAAACCCTCTTTTTGTGGAATTTGCAAGTGGACATTTCAAGCGCTTTGGGTCCAACGGTAGAAAAGGAAATATCTTCGTATAAAAACTAGAGAGAAGCATTCTCAGAAACCGCTTTGTGATGTGTGCGTTCCACTCACAGAGTGTAACCTTTCTTTTCATAGAACAGTTTGGAAACACTCTGTTTGTAAAGTCTGCAAGTGGATATTTGGACCTCTTTGAGGATTTCGTTGGAAACGGGATTTCTTCATCTAATGCTAGACAGAAGAATTCTCAGTAACTTCTTTGGGTTGCGTGTGTTCAACTCACAGAGTTGAACCTTCCTTTAGACAGAGCAGATTTGAAACCCTCTTTTTGTGGAATGTGCAAGTGGACATTTCAAGCACTTTGGGGCCAACGGTAGAAAAGGAAATATCTTCGTAGAAAAACTAGAGAGAATCATTCTCAGAAACCACTTTGTGATGTGTGCGTTCCACTCACAGAGTTTAACCTTTCTTTTAATAGAACAGTTTGGAAACACTCTGTTTGTAAAGTCTGCAAGTGGATATTTGGACCTCTTTGAGGATTTCGTTTGAAACGGTATTTCTTCATCTAATGCTAGACAGAAGAATTCTCAGTAACTTCTCTGGGTTGCGTGTGTTCAACTCACAGAGTTGAACCTTCCTTTAGACAGAGCAGATTGGAAACCCTCATTTTGTGGAATTTGCAAGTGGACATTTGAAGCGCTTTGGTGCCCACGGTAGAAAAGGAAATATCTTCGTATAAAAACTAGAGAGAATCATTCTCAGAAAACACTTTGTGATGTGTGCGTTCCACTCACAGAGTTTAACCTTTCTTTTCATAGAACAGTTTGGAAACACTCTGTTTGTAAAGTCTGCAAGTGGATATTTGGACCTCTTTGAGGATTTCGTTGGAAACGGGATTTCTTCATCTAATGCTAGACAGAAGAATTCTCAGTAACTTCTTTGGGTAGCGTGTGTTCAACTCACAGAGTTGAGCCTTCCTTTAGACAGAGCAGATTTGAAACCCTCTTTTTGTGGAATTTGCAAGTGGACATTTCAAGCGCTTTGGGGCCAACGGTAGAAAAGGAAATATCTTCGTATAAAAACTAGAGAGAATCATTCTCACGAACCTCTTTGTGATGTGTGCGTTCCACTCACAGAGTTTAACCTTTCTTTTCATAGAACAGTTTGGAAACACTCTGTTTGTAAAGTCTGCAAGTGGATACTTGGACCTCTTTGAGGATTTCGTTGGAAACGGGATTTCTTCATCTAATGCTAGACAGAAGAATTCTCAGTAACTTCTTTGGGTTGCGTGTGTTCAACTCACAGAGTTGAACTTTCCTTTAGACAGAGCAGATTGGAAACCCTCTTTTTGTGGAATTTGCAAGTGGACATTTCAAGCGCTTTGGGGCCAACAGTAGAAAAGGAAATATCTTCGTATAAAAACTAGAGAGAATCATTCTCAGAAACCACTTTGTGATGTGTGCGTTCCACTCACAGAGTGTAACCTTTCTTTTCATAGAACAGTTTGGAAACACTCTGTTTGTAAAGTCTGCAAGTGGATATTTGGACCTCTTTGAGGATTTCGTTGGAAACGGGATTTCTTCATCTAATGCTAGACAGAAGAATTCTCAGTAACTTCTTTGGGTTGCGTGTGTTCAACTCACAGAGTTGAACCTTCCTTTAGACAGAGCAGATTTGAAACCCTCTTTTTGTGGAATTTGCAAGTGGACATTTCAAGCGCTTTGGCGCCCACGGTACAAATGGAAATATCTTCGTATAAAAACTAGAGAGAATCATTCTCAGAAACCACATTGTGATGTGTGCGTTCCACTCACGGAGTTTAACCTTTCTTTTCATAGAACAGTTTGGAAACACTCTGTTTGTAAAGTCTGCAAGTGGATATTTGGACCTCTTTGAGGATTTCGTTGGAAACGGGATTTCTTCATCTAATGCTAGACAGAAGAATTCTCAGTAACTTCTTTGGGTTGCGTGTGTTCAACTCACAGAGTTGAACCTTCCTTTAGACAGAGCAGATTTGAAACCCTCTTTTTGTGGAATTTGCAAGTGGACATTTCAAGCGCTTTGGCGCCCACGGTACAAATGGAAATATCTTCGTATAAAAACTAGAGAGAATCATTCCCAGAAACCACTTTGTGATGTGTGCGTTCCACTCACGGAGTTTAACCTTTCTTTTCATAGAACAGTTTGGAAACACTCTGTTTGTAAAGTCTGCAAGTGGATATTTGGACCTCTTTGAGGATTTCGTTGGAAACGGGATTTCTTCATCTAATGCTAGACAGAAGAATTCTCAGTAACTTCTTTGGGTTGCGTGTGTTCAACTCACAGAGTTGAACCTTCCTTTAGAGAGAGTAGTTTGGAAACCCTCTTTTTGTGGAATTTGCAAGTGGACATTTCAATCGCTTTGGAGCCCACGGTAGAAAAGTAAATATCTTCGTATAAAAACTAGAGAAAGTCATTCTCAGAAACCACTTTGTGATGTGTGCGTTCCACTCACAGAGTGTAACCTTTCTTTTCATAGAACAGTTTGGAAACACTCTGTTTGTAAAGTCTGCAAGTGGATATTTGGACCTCTTTGAGGATTTCGTTGGAAACGGGATTTCTTCATCTAATGCTAGACCGAAGAATTCTCAGTAACTTCTTTGGGTTGCGTGTGTTCAACTCACAGAGTTGAGCCTTCCTTTTGACAGAGCAGATTGGAAACCCTCTTTTTGTGGAATTTGCAAGTGGACATTTCAAGCGCTTTGGCGCCAACGGTAGAAAATTAAATATCTTCGTATAAAAACTAGAGAAAGTCATTCTCAGAAACCACTTTGTGATGTGTGCGTTCCACTCACAGAGTGTAACCTTTCTTTTCATAGAACAGTTTGGAAACACTCTGTTTGTAAAGTCTGCAAGTGGATATTTGGACCTCTTTGAGGATTTCGTTGGAAACGGGATTTCTTCATCTAATGCTAGACCGAAGAATTCTCAGTAACTTCTTTGAGATGCGTGTGTTCAACTCACAGAGTTGAACCTTCCTTTTGACAGAGCAGATTGGAAACCCTCTTTTTGTGGAATTTGCAAGTGGACATTTCAAGCGCTTTGGGGCCAACGGTAGAAAAGGAAATATCTTCGTATAAAAACTAGAGAGAATCATTCTCAGAAACCGCTTTGTGATGTGGGCGTTCCACTCACAGAGTTTAACCTTTCTTTTCATAGAACAGTTTGGAAACACTCTGTTTGTAAAGTCTGCAAGTGGATATTTAGACCTCTTTGAGGATTTCGTTGGAAACGGGATTTCTTCATCTAATGCTAGACAGAAGAATTCTCAGTAACTTCTTTGGGTTGAGTGTGTTCAACTCACAGAGTTGAACCTTCCTTTAGACAGAGCAGATTGCAAACCCTCTTTTAGTGGA
The DNA here is from genome assembly GCF_029281585.2 of Gorilla gorilla gorilla. NCBI lineage: Eukaryota > Metazoa > Chordata > Mammalia > Primates > Hominidae > Gorilla > Gorilla gorilla. Next base: position 76,690,740 of record NC_073231.2, on the reverse strand, counting down.
ATTTCCAAGTGGACATTTCAAGCGCTTTGGCGCCCACGGTACAAAAGGAAATATCTTCGTATAAAACTAGAGAGAATCATTCTCAGAAACCGCTTTGTGATGTGTGCGTTCCACTCACAGAGGGTAACCTTTCTTTTCATAGAACAGTTTGGAAACACTCTGTTTGTAAAGTCTGCAAGTGGATATTTGGACCTCTTTGAGGATTTCGTTGGAAACGGGATTTCTTCATCTAATGCTAGACAGAAGAATTCTCAGTAACTTCTTTGGGTTGCGTGTGTTCAGCTCACAGAGTTGAACCTTCCTTTAGACAGAGCAGATTTGAAACCCTCTTTTTGTGGAATGTGCAAGTGGACATTTCAAGCGCTTTGGCGCCCACGGTACAAATGGAAATATCTTCGTATAAAAACTAGAGAGAATCATTCCCAGAAACCACTTTGTGATGTGTGCGTTCCACTCACGGAGTTTAACCTTTCTTTTCATAGAACAGTTTGGAAACACTCTGTTTGTAAAGTCTGCAAGTGGATATTTGGACCTCTTTGAGGATTTCGTTGGAAACGGGATTTCTTCATCTAATGCTAGACAGAAGAATTCTCAGTAACTTCTTTGGGTTGCGTGTGTTCAACTCACAGAGTTGAGCCTTCCTTTAGACAGAGCAGATTGGAAACCCTCATTTTGTGGAATTTGCAAGTGGACATTTCAAGCGCTTTGGGGCCAACAGTAGAAAAGGAAATATGTTCGTATAAAAACTAGAGAGAATCATTCTCAGAAACCACTTTGTGATGTGTGCGTTCTACTCACAGAGTGTAACCTTTCTTTTCATAGAACAGTTTGGAAACACTCTGTTTGTAAAGTCTGCAAGTGGATATTTGGACCTCTTTGAGGATTTCGTTTGAAACGGGATTTCTTCATCTAATGCTAGACAGAAGAATTCTCAGTAACTTCTTTGGGTTGCGTGTGTTCAACTCACAGAGTTGAACCTTCCTTTAGACAGAGCAGATTTGAAACCCTCTTTTTGTGGAATTTGCAAGTGGACATTTCAAGCGCTTTGGCGCCCACGGTACATATGGAAATATCTTCGTATAAAAACTAGAGAGAATCATTCTCACGAACCTCTTTGTGATGTGTGCGTTCCACTCACAGAGTTTAACCTTTCTTTTCATAGAACAGTTTGGAAACACTCTGTTTGTAAAGTCTGCAAGTGGATATTTGGACCTCTTTGAGGATTTCGTTGGAAACGGGATTTCTTCATCTAATGCTAGACAGAAGAATTCTGAGTAACTTCTTTGGGTTGCGTGTGTTCAACTCACAGAGTTGAACCTTCCTTTAGACAGAGCAGATTGGAAACCCTCTTTTTGTGGAATTTGCAAGTGGACATTTCAAGCGCTTTGGCGCCCACGGTACAAATGGAAATATCTTCGTATAAAAACTAGAGAGAATCATTCCCAGAAACCACTTTGTGATGTGTGCGTTCCACTCACGGAGTTTAACCTTTCTTTTCATAGAACAGTTTGGAAACACTCTGTTTGTAAAGTCTGCAAGTGGATATTTGGACCTCTTTGAGGATTTCGTTGGAAACGGGATTTCTTCATCTAAAGCTAGACAGAAGAATTCTCAGTAACTTCTTTGGGTTGCGTGTGTTCAACTCACAGAGTTGAGCCTTCCTTTAGACAGAGCAGATTTGAAACCCTCTTTTTGTGGAATTTGCAAGTGGACATTTCAAGCGCTTTGGCGCCCACGGTAGAAAAGGAAATATCTTCGTATAAAAACTAGAGAGAATCATTCTCAGGAACCTCTTTGTGATGTGTGCGTTCCACTCACAGAGTTTAACCTTTCTTTTCATAGAACAGTTTGGAAACACTCTGTTTGTAAAGTCTGCAAGTGGATATTTGGACCTCTTTGAGGATTTCGTTGGAAACGGGATTTCTTCATCTAATGCTAGACAGAAGAATTCTCAGTAACTTCTTTGGGTTGCGTGTGTTCAACTCACAGAGTTGAACCTTCCTTTAGACAGAGCAGATTGGAAACCCTCTTTTTGTGGAATTTGCAAGTGGACATTTCAAGCGCTTTGGCGCCCACGGTACAAATGGAAATATCTTCGTATAAAAACTAGAGAGAATCATTCCCAGAAACCACTTTGTGATGTGTGCGTTCCACTCACGGAGTTTAACCTTTCTTTTCATAGAACAGTTTGGAAACACTCTGTTTGTAAAGTCTGCAAGTGGATATTTGGACCTCTTTGAGGATTTCGTTGGAAACGGGATTTCTTCATCTAATGCTAGACAGAAGAATTCTCAGTAACTTCTTTGGGTTGCGTGTGTTCAACTCACAGAGTTGAACCTTCCTTTAGAGAGAGTAGTTTGGAAACCCTCTTTTTGTGGAATTTGCAAGTGGACATTTCAATCGCTTTGGAGCCCACGTTAGAAAAGTAAATATCTTCGTATAAAAACTAGAGAAAGTCATTCTCAGAAACCACTTTGTGATGTGTGCGTTCCACTCACAGAGTGTAACCTTTCTTTTCATAGAACAGTTTGGAAACACTCTGTTTGTAAAGTCTGCAAGTGGATATTTGGACCTCTTTGAGGATTTCGTTGGAAACGGGATTTCTTCATCTAATGCTAGACAGAAGAATTCTCAGTAACTTCTTTGGGTTGCGTGTGTTCAACTCACAGAGTTGAGCCTTCCTTTTGACAGAGCAGATTGGAAACCCTCTTTTTGTGGAATTTGCAAGTGGACATTTCAAGCGCTTTGGCGCCAACGGTAGAAAATTAAATATCTTCGTATAAAAACTAGAGAAAGTCATTCTCAGAAACCACTTTGTGATGTGTGCGTTCCACTCACAGAGTGTAACCTTTCTTTTCATAGAACAGTTTGGAAACACTCTGTTTGTAAAGTCTGCAAGTGGATATTTGGACCTCTTTGAGGATTTCGTTGGAAACGGGATTTCTTCATCTAATGCTAGACCGAAGAATTCTCAGTAACTTCTTTGAGATGCGTGTGTTCAACTCACAGAGTTGAACCTTCCTTTTGACAGAGCAGATTTGAAACCCTCTTTTTGTGGAATTTGCAAGTGGACATTTCAAGCGCTTTGGGGCCAACGGTAGAAAAGGAAATATCTTCGTATAAAAACTAGAGAGAATCATTCTCAGAAACCGCTTTGTGATGTGGGCGTTCCACTCACAGAGTTTAACCTTTCTTTTCATAGAACAGTTTGGAAACACTCTGTTTGTAAAGTCTGCAAGTGGATATTTAGACCTCTTTGAGGATTTCGTTGGAAACGGGATTTCTTCATCTAATGCTAGACAGAAGAATTCTCAGTAACTTCTTTGGGTTGAGTGTGTTCAACTCACAGAGTTGAACCTTCCTTTAGACAGAGCAGATTTGAAACCCTCTTTTAGTGGAATTTCCAAGTGGACATTTCAAGCGCTTTGGCGCCCACGGTACAAAAGGAAATATCTTCGTATAAAACTAGAGAGAATCATTCTCAGAAACCGCTTTGTGATGTGTGCGTTCCACTCACAGAGGGTAACCTTTCTTTTCATAGAACAGTTTGGAAACACTCTGTTTGTAAAGTCTGCAAGTGGATATTTGGACCTCTTTGAGGATTTCGTTGGAAACGGGATTTCTTCATCTAATGCTAGACAGAAGAATTCTCAGTAACTTCTTTGGGTTGCGTGTGTTCAGCTCACAGAGTTGAACCTTCCTTTTGACAGAGCAGATTTGAAACCCTCTTTTTGTGGAATTTGCAAGTGGACATTTCAAGCGCTTTGGCGCCCACGGTACAAATGGAAATATCTTCGTATAAAAACTAGAGAGAATCATTCCCAGAAACCACTTTGTGATGTGTGCGTTCCACTCACGGAGTTTAACCTTTCTTTTCATAGAACAGTTTGGAAACACTCTGTTTGTAAAGTCTGCAAGTGGATATTTGGACCTCTTTGAGGATTTCGTTGGAAACGGGATTTCTTCATCTAATGCTAGACAGAAGAATTCTCAGTAACTTCTTTGGGTTGCGTGTGTTCAACTCACAGAGTTGAGCCTTCCTTTAGACAGAGCAGATTGGAAACCCTCTTTTTGTGGAATTTGCAAGTGGACATTTCAAGCGCTTTGGGGCCAACAGTAGAAAAGGAAATATGTTCGTATAAAAACTAGAGAGAATCATTCTCAGAAACCACTTTGTGATGTGTGCGTTCTACTCACAGAGTGTAACCTTTCTTTTCATAGAACAGTTTGGAAACACTCTGTTTGTAAAGTCTGCAAGTGGATATTTGGACCTCTTTGAGGATTTCGTTGGAAACGGGATTTCTTCATCTAATGCTAGACAGAAGAATTCTCAGTAACTTCTTTGGGTTGCGTGTGTTCAACTCACAGAGTTGAGCCTTCCTTTAGACAGAGCAGATTGGAAACCCTCTTTTTGTGGAATTTGCAAGTGGACATTTCAAGCGCTTTGGGGCCAACAGTAGAAAAGGAAATATGTTCGTATAAAAACTAGAGAGAATCATTCTCAGAAACCACTTTGTGATGTGTGCGTTCTACTCACAGAGTGTAACCTTTCTTTTCATAGAACAGTTTGGAAACACTCTGTTTGTAAAGTCTGCAAGTGGATATTTGGACCTCTTTGAGGATTTCGTTTGAAACGGGATTTCTTCATCTAATGCTAGACAGAAGAATTCTGAGTAACTTCTTTGGGTTGCGTGTGTTCAACTCACAGAGTTGAACCTTCCTTTAGACAGAGCAGATTTGAAACCCTCTTTTTGTGGAATTTGCAAGTGGACATTTCAAGCGCTTTGGCGCCCACGGTACAAATGGAAATATCTTCGTATAAAAACTAGAGAGAATCATTCCCAGAAACCACTTTGTGATGTGTGCGTTCCACTCACGGAGTTTAACCTTTCTTTTCATAGAACAGTTTGGAAACACTCTGTTTGTAAAGTCTGCAAGTGGATATTTGGACCTCTTTGAGGATTTCGTTGGAAACGGGATTTCTTCATCTAAAGCTAGACAGAAGAATTCTCAGTAACTTCTTTGGGTAGCGTGTGTTCAACTCACAGAGTTGAGCCTTCCTTTAGACAGAGCAGATTTGAAACCCTCTTTTTGTGGAATTTGCAAGTGGACATTTCAAGCGCTTTGGGGCCAACGGTAGAAAAGGAAATATCTTCGTATAAAAACTAGAGAGAATCATTCTCAGGAACCTCTTTGTGATGTGTGCGTTCCACTCACAGAGTTTAACCTTTCTTTTCATAGAACAGTTTGGAAACACTCTGTTTGTAAAGTCTGCAAGTGGATACTTGGACCTCTTTGAGGATTTCGTTGGAAACGGGATTTCTTCATCTAATGCTAGACAGAAGAATTCTCAGTAACTTCTTTGGGTTGCGTGTGTTCAACTCACAGAGTTGAACTTTCCTTTAGACAGAGCAGATTGGAAACCCTCTTTTTGTGGAATTTGCAAGTGGACATTTCAAGCGCTTTGGGGCCAACAGTAGAAAAGGAAATATCTTCGTATAAAAACTAGAGAGAATCATTCTCAGAAACCACTTTGTGATGTGTGCGTTCCACTCACAGAGTGTAACCTTTCTTTTCATAGAACAGTTTGGAAACACTCTGTTTGTAAAGTCTGCAAGTGGATATTTGGACCTCTTTGAGGATTTCGTTGGAAACGGGATTTCTTCATCTAATGCTAGACAGAAGAATTCTCAGTAACTTCTTTGGGTTGCGTGTGTTCAACTCACAGAGTTGAACCTTCCTTTAGACAGAGCAGATTTGAAACCCTCTTTTTGTGGAATTTGCAAGTGGACATTTCAAGCGCTTTGGCGCCCACGGTACAAATGGAAATATCTTCGTATAAAAACTAGAGAGAATCATTCTCAGAAACCACATTGTGATGTGTGCGTTCCACTCACGGAGTTTAACCTTTCTTTTCATAGAACAGTTTGGAAACACTCTGTTTGTAAAGTCTGCAAGTGGATATTTGGACCTCTTTGAGGATTTCGTTGGAAACGGGATTTCTTCATCTAATGCTAGACAGAAGAATTCTCAGTAACTTCTTTGGGTTGCGTGTGTTCAACTCACAGAGTTGAACCTTCCTTTAGACAGAGCAGATTTGAAACCCTCTTTTTGTGGAATTTGCAAGTGGACATTTCAAGCGCTTTGGCGCCCACGGTACAAATGGAAATATCTTCGTATAAAAACTAGAGAGAATCATTCCCAGAAACCACTTTGTGATGTGTGCGTTCCACTCACGGAGTTTAACCTTTCTTTTCATAGAACAGTTTGGAAACACTCTGTTTGTAAAGTCTGCAAGTGGATATTTGGACCTCTTTGAGGATTTCGTTGGAAACGGGATTTCTTCATCTAATGCTAGACAGAAGAATTCTCAGTAACTTCTTTGGGTTGCGTGTGTTCAACTCACAGAGTTGAACCTTCCTTTAGACAGAGTAGTTTGGAAACCCTCTTTTTGTGGAATTTGCAAGTGGACATTTCAAGCGCTTTGGAGCCCACGGTAGAAAAGTAAATATCTTCGTATAAAAACTAGAGAAAGTCATTCTCAGAAACCACTTTGTGATGTGTGCGTTCCACTCACAGAGTGTAACCTTTCTTTTCATAGAACAGTTTGGAAACACTCTGTTTGTAAAGTCTGCAAGTGGATATTTGGACCTCTTTGAGGATTTCGTTGGAAACGGGATTTCTTCATCTAATGCTAGACCGAAGAATTCTCAGTAACTTCTTTGGGTTGCGTGTGTTCAACTCACAGAGTTGAGCCTTCCTTTTGACAGAGCAGATTGGAAACCCTCTTTTTGTGGAATTTGCAAGTGGACATTTCAAGCGCTTTGGCGCCAACGGTAGAAAATTAAATATCTTCGTATAAAAACTAGAGAAAGTCATTCTCAGAAACCACTTTGTGATGTGTGCGTTCCACTCACAGAGTGTAACCTTTCTTTTCATAGAACAGTTTGGAAACACTCTGTTTGTAAAGTCTGCAAGTGGATATTTGGACCTCTTTGAGGATTTCGTTGGAAACGGGATTTCTTCATCTAATGCTAGACCGAAGAATTCTCAGTAACTTCTTTGAGATGCGTGTGTTCAACTCACAGAGTTGAACCTTCCTTTTGACAGAGCAGATTGGAAACCCTCTTTTTGTGGAATTTGCAAGTGGACATTTCAAGCGCTTTGGCGCCAACGGTAGAAAAGGAAATATCTTCGTATAAAAACTAGAGAAAGTCATTCTCAGAAACCACTTTGTGATGTGTGCGTTCCACTCACAGAGTGTAACCTTTCTTTTCATAGAACAGTTTGGAAACACTCTGTTTGTAAAGTCTGCAAGTGGATATTTGGACCTCTTTGAGGATTTCGTTGGAAACGGGATTTCTTCATCTAATGCTAGACCGAAGAATTCTCAGTAACTTCTTTGAGATGCGTGTGTTCAACTCACAGAGTTGAACCTTCCTTTTGACAGAGCAGATTGCAAACCCTCTTTTTGTGGAATTTGCAAGTGGACATTTCAAGCGCTTTGGGTCCAACGGTAGAAAAGGAAATATCTTCGTATAAAAACTAGAGAGAAGCATTCTCAGAAACCGCTTTGTGATGTGTGCGTTCCACTCACAGAGTGTAACCTTTCTTTTCATAGAACAGTTTGGAAACACTCTGTTTGTAAAGTCTGCAAGTGGATATTTGGACCTCTTTGAGGATTTCGTTGGAAACGGGATTTCTTCATCTAATGCTAGACAGAAGAATTCTCAGTAACTTCTTTGGGTTGCGTGTGTTCAACTCACAGAGTTGAACCTTCCTTTAGACAGAGCAGATTTGAAACCCTCTTTTTGTGGAATGTGCAAGTGGACATTTCAAGCACTTTGGGGCCAACGGTAGAAAAGGAAATATCTTCGTAGAAAAACTAGAGAGAATCATTCTCAGAAACCACTTTGTGATGTGTGCGTTCCACTCACAGAGTTTAACCTTTCTTTTAATAGAACAGTTTGGAAACACTCTGTTTGTAAAGTCTGCAAGTGGATATTTGGACCTCTTTGAGGATTTCGTTTGAAACGGTATTTCTTCATCTAATGCTAGACAGAAGAATTCTCAGTAACTTCTCTGGGTTGCGTGTGTTCAACTCACAGAGTTGAACCTTCCTTTAGACAGAGCAGATTGGAAACCCTCATTTTGTGGAATTTGCAAGTGGACATTTGAAGCGCTTTGGTGCCCACGGTAGAAAAGGAAATATCTTCGTATAAAAACTAGAGAGAATCATTCTCAGAAAACACTTTGTGATGTGTGCGTTCCACTCACAGAGTTTAACCTTTCTTTTCATAGAACAGTTTGGAAACACTCTGTTTGTAAAGTCTGCAAGTGGATATTTGGACCTCTTTGAGGATTTCGTTGGAAACGGGATTTCTTCATCTAATGCTAGACAGAAGAATTCTCAGTAACTTCTTTGGGTAGCGTGTGTTCAACTCACAGAGTTGAGCCTTCCTTTAGACAGAGCAGATTTGAAACCCTCTTTTTGTGGAATTTGCAAGTGGACATTTCAAGCGCTTTGGGGCCAACGGTAGAAAAGGAAATATCTTCGTATAAAAACTAGAGAGAATCATTCTCACGAACCTCTTTGTGATGTGTGCGTTCCACTCACAGAGTTTAACCTTTCTTTTCATAGAACAGTTTGGAAACACTCTGTTTGTAAAGTCTGCAAGTGGATACTTGGACCTCTTTGAGGATTTCGTTGGAAACGGGATTTCTTCATCTAATGCTAGACAGAAGAATTCTCAGTAACTTCTTTGGGTTGCGTGTGTTCAACTCACAGAGTTGAACTTTCCTTTAGACAGAGCAGATTGGAAACCCTCTTTTTGTGGAATTTGCAAGTGGACATTTCAAGCGCTTTGGGGCCAACAGTAGAAAAGGAAATATCTTCGTATAAAAACTAGAGAGAATCATTCTCAGAAACCACTTTGTGATGTGTGCGTTCCACTCACAGAGTGTAACCTTTCTTTTCATAGAACAGTTTGGAAACACTCTGTTTGTAAAGTCTGCAAGTGGATATTTGGACCTCTTTGAGGATTTCGTTGGAAACGGGATTTCTTCATCTAATGCTAGACAGAAGAATTCTCAGTAACTTCTTTGGGTTGCGTGTGTTCAACTCACAGAGTTGAACCTTCCTTTAGACAGAGCAGATTTGAAACCCTCTTTTTGTGGAATTTGCAAGTGGACATTTCAAGCGCTTTGGCGCCCACGGTACAAATGGAAATATCTTCGTATAAAAACTAGAGAGAATCATTCTCAGAAACCACATTGTGATGTGTGCGTTCCACTCACGGAGTTTAACCTTTCTTTTCATAGAACAGTTTGGAAACACTCTGTTTGTAAAGTCTGCAAGTGGATATTTGGACCTCTTTGAGGATTTCGTTGGAAACGGGATTTCTTCATCTAATGCTAGACAGAAGAATTCTCAGTAACTTCTTTGGGTTGCGTGTGTTCAACTCACAGAGTTGAACCTTCCTTTAGACAGAGCAGATTTGAAACCCTCTTTTTGTGGAATTTGCAAGTGGACATTTCAAGCGCTTTGGCGCCCACGGTACAAATGGAAATATCTTCGTATAAAAACTAGAGAGAATCATTCCCAGAAACCACTTTGTGATGTGTGCGTTCCACTCACGGAGTTTAACCTTTCTTTTCATAGAACAGTTTGGAAACACTCTGTTTGTAAAGTCTGCAAGTGGATATTTGGACCTCTTTGAGGATTTCGTTGGAAACGGGATTTCTTCATCTAATGCTAGACAGAAGAATTCTCAGTAACTTCTTTGGGTTGCGTGTGTTCAACTCACAGAGTTGAACCTTCCTTTAGACAGAGTAGTTTGGAAACCCTCTTTTTGTGGAATTTGCAAGTGGACATTTCAAGCGCTTTGGAGCCCACGGTAGAAAAGTAAATATCTTCGTATAAAAACTAGAGAAAGTCATTCTCAGAAACCACTTTGTGATGTGTGCGTTCCACTCACAGAGTGTAACCTTTCTTTTCATAGAACAGTTTGGAAACACTCTGTTTGTAAAGTCTGCAAGTGGATATTTGGACCTCTTTGAGGATTTCGTTGGAAACGGGATTTCTTCATCTAATGCTAGACCGAAGAATTCTCAGTAACTTCTTTGGGTTGCGTGTGTTCAACTCACAGAGTTGAGCCTTCCTTTTGACAGAGCAGATTGGAAACCCTCTTTTTGTGGAATTTGTAAGTGGACATTTCAAGCGCTTTGGCGCCAACGGTAGAAAATTAAATATCTTCGTATAAAAATTAGAGAAAGTCATTCTCAGAAACCACTTTGTGATGTGTGCGTTCCACTCACAGAGTGTAACCTTTCTTTTCATAGAACAGTTTGGAAACACTCTGTTTGTAAAGTCTGCAAGTGGATATTTGGACCTCTTTGAGGATTTCGTTGGAAACGGGATTTCTTCATCTAATGCTAGACCGAAGAATTCTCAGTAACTTCTTTGAGATGCGTGTGTTCAACTCACAGAGTTGAACCTTCCTTTTGACAGAGCAGATTTGAAACCCTCTTTTTGTGGAATTTGCAAGTGGACATTTCAAGCGCTTTGGGGCCAACGGTAGAAAAGGAAATATCTTCGTATAAAAACTAGAGAGAATCATTCTCAGAAACCGCTTTGTGATGTGGGCGTTCCACTCACAGAGTTTAACCTTTCTTTTCATAGAACAGTTTGGAAACACTCTGTTTGTAAAGTCTGCAAGTGGATATTTAGACCTCTTTGAGGATTTCGTTGGAAACGGGATTTCTTCATCTAATGCTAGACAGAAGAATTCTCAGTAACTTCTTTGGGTTGAGGGTGTTCAACTCACAGAGTTGAACCTTCCTTTAGACAGAGCAGATTTGAAACCCTCTTTTAGTGGAATTTCCAAGTGGACATTTCAAGCGCTTTGGCGCCCACGGTACAAAAGGAAATATCTTCGTATAAAACTAGAGAGAATCATTCTCAGAAACCGCTTTGTGATGTGTGCGTTCCACTCACAGAGGGTAACCTTTCTTTTCATAGAACAGTTTGGAAACACTCTGTTTGTAAAGTCTGCAAGTGGATATTTGGACCTCTTTGAGGATTTCGTTGGAAACGGGATTTCTTCATCTAATGCTAGACAGAAGAATTCTCAGTAACTTCTTTGGGTTGCGTGTGTTCAGCTCACAGAGTTGAACCTTCCTTTAGACAGAGCAGATTTGAAACCCTCTTTTTGTGGAATTTGCAAGTGGACATTTCAAGCGCTTTGGCGCCCACGGTACAAATGGAAATATCTTCGTATAAAAACTAGAGAGAATCATTCCCAGAAACCACTTTGTGATGTGTGCGTTCCACTCACGGAGTTTAACCTTTCTTTTCATAGAACAGTTTGGAAACACTCTGTTTGTAAAGTCTGCAAGTGGATATTTGGACCTCTTTGAGGATTTCGTTGGAAACGGGATTTCTTCATCTAATGCTAGACAGAAGAATTCTCAGTAACTTCTTTGGGTTGCGTGTGTTCAACTCACAGAGTTGAGCCTTCCTTTAGACAGAGCAGATTGGAAACCCTCTTTTTGTGGAATTTGCAAGTGGACATTTCAAGCGCTTTGGGGCCAACAGTAGAAAAGGAAATATGTTCGTATAAAAACTAGAGAGAATCATTCTCAGAAACCACTTTGTGATGTGTGCGTTCTACTCACAGAGTGTAACCTTTCTTTTCATAGAACAGTTTGGAAACACTCTGTTTGTAAAGTCTGCAAGTGGATATTTGGACCTCTTTGAGGATTTCGTTTGAAACGGGATTTCTTCATCTAATGCTAGACAGAAGAATTCTCAGTAACTTCTTTGGGTTGCGTGTGTTCAACTCACAGAGTTGAACCTTCCTTTAGACAGAGCAGATTTGAAACCCTCTTTTTGTGGAATTTGCAAGTGGACATTTCAAGCGCTTTGGCGCCCACGGTACATATGGAAATATCTTCGTATAAAAACTAGAGAGAATCATTCCCAGAAACCACATTGTGATGTGTGCGTTCCACTCACGGAGTTTAACCTTTCTTTTCATAGAACAGTTTGGAAACACTCTGTTTGTAAAGTCTGCAAGTGGATATTTGGACCTCTTTGAGGATTTCGTTGGAAACGGGATTTCTTCATCTAATGCTAGACAGAAGAATTCTGAGTAACTTCTTTGGGTTGCGTGTGTTCAACTCACAGAGTTGAACCTTCCTTTAGACAGAGCAGATTTGAAACCCTCTTTTTGTGGAATTTGCAAGTGGACATTTCAAGCGCTTTGGCGCCCACGGTACAAATGGAAATATCTTCGTATAAAAACTAGAGAGAATCATTCCCAGAAACCACTTTGTGATGTGTGCGTTCCACTCACGGAGTTTAACCTTTCTTTTCATAGAACAGTTTGGAAACACTCTGTTTGTAAAGTCTGCAAGTGGATATTTGGACCTCTTTGAGGATTTCGTTGGAAACGGGATTTCTTCATCTAAAGCTAGACAGAAGAATTCTCAGTAACTTCTTTGGGTAGCGTGTGTTCAACTCACAGAGTTGAGCCTTCCTTTAGACAGAGCAGATTTGAAACCCTCTTTTTGTGGAATTTGCAAGTGGACATTTCAAGCGCTTTGGGGCCAACGGTAGAAAAGGAAATATCTTCGTATAAAAACTAGAGAGAATCATTCTCAGGAACCTCTTTGTGATGTGTGCGTTCCACTCACAGAGTTTAACCTTTCTTTTCATAGAACAGTTTGGAAACACTCTGTTTGTAAAGTCTGCAAGTGGATACTTGGACCTCTTTGAGGATTTCGTTGGAAACGGGATTTCTTCATCTAATGCTAGACAGAAGAATTCTCAGTAACTTCTTTGGGTTGCGTGTGTTCAACTCACAGAGTTGAACTTTCCTTTAGACAGAGCAGATTGGAAACCCTCTTTTTGTGGAATTTGCAAGTGGACATTTCAAGCGCTTTGGGGCCAACAGTAGAAAAGGAAATATCTTCGTATAAAAACTAGAGAGAATCATTCTCAGAAACCACTTTGTGATGTGTGCGTTCCACTCACAGAGTGTAACCTTTCTTTTCATAGAACAGTTTGGAAACACTCTGTTTGTAAAGTCTGCAAGTGGATATTTGGACCTCTTTGAGGATTTCGTTGGAAACGGGATTTCTTCATCTAATGCTAGACAGAAGAATTCTCAGTAACTTCTTTGGGTTGCGTGTGTTCAACTCACAGAGTTGAACCTTCCTTTAGACAGAGCAGATTTGAAACCCTCTTTTAGTGGAATTTCCAAGTGGACATTTCAAGCGCTTTGGCGCCCACGGTACAAAAGGAAATATCTTCGTATAAAACTAGAGAGAATCATTCTCAGAAACCGCTTTGTGATGTGTGCGTTCCACTCACAGAGGGTAACCTTTCTTTTCATAGAACAGTTTGGAAACACTCTGTTTGTAAAGTCTGCAAGTGGATATTTGGACCTCTTTGAGGATTTCGTTGGAAACGGGATTTCTTCATCTAATGCTAGACAGAAGAATTCTCAGTAACTTCTTTGGGTTGCGTGTGTTCAGCTCACAGAGTTGAACCTTCCTTTAGACAGAGCAGATTTGAAACCCTCTTTTTGTGGAATTTGCAAGTGGACATTTCAAGCGCTTTGGCGCCCACGGTACAAATGGAAATATCTTCGTATAAAAACTAGAGAGAATCATTCCCAGAAACCACTTTGTGATGTGTGCGTTCCACTCACGGAGTTTAACCTTTCTTTTCATAGAACAGTTTGGAAACACTCTGTTTGTAAAGTCTGCAAGTGGATATTTGGACCTCTTTGAGGATTTCGTTGGAAACGGGATTTCTTCATCTAATGCTAGACAGAAGAATTCTCAGTAACTTCTTTGGGTTGCGTGTGTTCAACTCACAGAGTTGAGCCTTCCTTTAGACAGAGCAGATTGGAAACCCTCTTTTTGTGGAATTTGCAAGTGGACATTTCAAGCGCTTTGGGGCCAACAGTAGAAAAGGAAATATGTTCGTATAAAAACTAGAGAGAATCATTCTCAGAAACCACTTTGTGATGTGTGCGTTCTACTCACAGAGTGTAACCTTTCTTTTCATAGAACAGTTTGGAAACACTCTGTTTGTAAAGTCTGCAAGTGGATATTTGGACCTCTTTGAGGATTTCGTTTGAAACGGGATTTCTTCATCTAATGCTAGACAGAAGAATTCTCAGTAACTTCTTTGGGTTGCGTGTGTTCAACTCACAGAGTTGAACCTTCCTTTAGACAGAGCAGATTTGAAACCCTCTTTTTGTGGAATTTGCAAGTGGACATTTCAAGCGCTTTGGCGCCCACGGTACATATGGAAATATCTTCGTATAAAAACTAGAGAGAATCATTCCCAGAAACCACATTGTGATGTGTGCGTTCCACTCACGGAGTTTAACCTTTCTTTTCATAGAACAGTTTGGAAACACTCTGTTTGTAAAGTCTGCAAGTGGATATTTGGACCTCTTTGAGGATTTCGTTGGAAACGGGATTTCTTCATCTAATGCTAGACAGAAGAATTCTGAGTAACTTCTTTGGGTTGCGTGTGTTCAACTCACAGAGTTGAACCTTCCTTTAGACAGAGCAGATTTGAAACCCTCTTTTTGTGGAATTTGCAAGTGGACATTTCAAGCGCTTTGGCGCCCACGGTACAAATGGAAATATCTTCGTATAAAAACTAGAGAGAATCATTCCCAGAAACCACTTTGTGATGTGTGCGTTCCACTCACGGAGTTTAACCTTTCTTTTCATAGAACAGTTTGGAAACACTCTGTTTGTAAAGTCTGCAAGTGGATATTTGGACCTCTTTGAGGATTTCGTTGGAAACGGGATTTCTTCATCTAAAGCTAGACAGAAGAATTCTCAGTAACTTCTTTGGGTAGCGTGTGTTCAACTCACAGAGTTGAGCCTTCCTTTAGACAGAGCAAATTTGAAACCCTCTTTTTGTGGAATTTGCAAGTGGACATTTCAAGCGCTTTGGGGCCAACGGTAGAAAAGGAAATATCTTCGTATAAAAACTAGAGAGAATCATTCTCAGGAACCTCTTTGTGATGTGTGCGTTCCACTCACAGAGTTTAACCTTTCTTTTCATAGAACAGTTTGGAAACACTCTGTTTGTAAAGTCTGCAAGTGGATACTTGGACCTCTTTGAGGATTTCGTTGGAAACGGGATTTCTTCATCTAATGCTAGACAGAAGAATTCTCAGTAACTTCTTTGGGTTGCGTGTGTTCAACTCACAGAGTTGAACTTTCCTTTAGACAGAGCAGATTGGAAACCCTCTTTTTGTGGAATTTGCAAGTGGACATTTCAAGCGCTTTGGGGCCAACAGTAGAAAAGGAAATATCTTCGTATAAAAACTAGAGAGAATCATTCTCAGAAACCACTTTGTGATGTGTGCGTTCCACTCACAGAGTGTAACCTTTCTTTTCATAGAACAGTTTGGAAACACTCTGTTTGTAAAGTCTGCAAGTGGATATTTGGACCTCTTTGAGGATTTCGTTGGAAACGGGATTTCTTCATCTAATGCTAGACAGAAGAATTCTCAGTAACTTCTTTGGGTTGCGTGTGTTCAACTCACAGAGTTGAACCTTCCTTTAGACAGAGCAGATTTGAAACCCTCTTTTAGTGGAATTTCCAAGTGGACATTTCAAGCGCTTTGGCGCCCACGGTACAAAAGGAAATATCTTCGTATAAAACTAGAGAGAATCATTCTCAGAAACCGCTTTGTGATGTGTGCGTTCCACTCACAGAGGGTAACCTTTCTTTTCATAGAACAGTTTGGAAACACTCTGTTTGTAAAGTCTGCAAGTGGATATTTGGACCTCTTTGAGGATTTCGTTGGAAACGGGATTTCTTCATCTAATGCTAGACAGAAGAATTCTCAGTAACTTCTTTGGGTTGCGTGTGTTCAGCTCACAGAGTTGAACCTTCCTTTAGACAGAGCAGATTTGAAACCCTCTTTTTGTGGAATTTGCAAGTGGACATTTCAAGCGCTTTGGCGCCCACGGTACAAATGGAAATATCTTCGTATAAAAACTAGAGAGAATCATTCCCAGAAACCACATTGTGATGTGTGCGTTCCACTCACGGAGTTTAACCTTTCTTTTCATAGAACAGTTTGGAAACACTCTGTTTGTAAAGTCTGCAAGTGGATATTTGGACCTCTTTGAGGATTTCGTTGGAAACGGGATTTCTTCATCTAATGCTAGACAGAAGAATTCTGAGTAACTTCTTTGGGTTGCGTGTGTTCAACTCACAGAGTTGAACCTTCCTTTAGACAGAGCAGATTTGAAACCCTCTTTTTGTGGAATTTGCAAGTGGACATTTCAAGCGCTTTGGCGCCCACGGTACAAATGGAAATATCTTCGTATAAAAACTAGAGAGAATCATTCCCAGAAACCACTTTGTGATGTGTGCGTTCCACTCACGGAGTTTAACCTTTCTTTTCATAGAACAGTTTGGAAACACTCTGTTTGTAAAGTCTGCAAGTGGATATTTGGACCTCTTTGAGGATTTCGTTGGAAACGGGATTTCTTCATCTAAAGCTAGACAGAAGAATTCTCAGTAACTTCTTTGGGTAGCGTGTGTTCAACTCACAGAGTTGAGCCTTCCTTTAGACAGAGCAGATTTGAAACCCTCTTTTTGTGGAATTTGCAAGTGGACATTTCAAGCGCTTTGGGGCCAACGGTAGAAAAGGAAATATCTTCGTATAAAAACTAGAGAGAATCATTCTCAGGAACCTCTTTGTGATGTGTGCGTTCCACTCACAGAGTTTAACCTTTCTTTTCATAGAACAGTTTGGAAACACTCTGTTTGTAAAGTCTGCAAGTGGATACTTGGACCTCTTTGAGGATTTCGTTGGAAACGGGATTTCTTCATCTAATGCTAGACAGAAGAATTCTCAGTAACTTCTTTGGGTTGCGTGTGTTCAACTCACAGAGTTGAACTTTCCTTTAGACAGAGCAGATTGGAAACCCTCTTTTTGTGGAATTTGCAAGTGGACATTTCAAGCGCTTTGGGGCCAACAGTAGAAAAGGAAATATCTTCGTATAAAAACTAGAGAGAATCATTCTCAGAAACCACTTTGTGATGTGTGCGTTCCACTCACAGAGTGTAACCTTTCTTTTCATAGAACAGTTTGGAAACACTCTGTTTGTAAAGTCTGCAAGTGGATATTTGGACCTCTTTGAGGATTTCGTTGGAAACGGGATTTCTTCATCTAATGCTAGACAGAAGAATTCTCAGTAACTTCTTTGGGTTGCGTGTGTTCAACTCACAGAGTTGAACCTTCCTTTAGACAGAGCAGATTTGAAACCCTCTTTTTGTGGAATTTGCAAGTGGACATTTCAAGCGCTTTGGCGCCCACGGTACAAATGGAAATATCTTCGTATAAAAACTAGAGAGAATCATTCTCAGAAACCACTTTGTGATGTGTGCGTTCCACTCACGGAGTTTAACCTTTCTTTTCATAGAACAGTTTGGAAACACTCTGTTTGTAAAGTCTGCAAGTGGATATTTGGACCTCTTTGAGGATTTCGTTGGAAACGGGATTTCTTCATCTAATGCTAGACAGAAGAATTCTCAGTAACTTCTTTGGGTAGCGTGTGTTCAACTCACAGAGTTGAACCTTCCTTTAGACAGAGCAGATTTGAAACCCTCTTTTTGTGGAATTTGCAAGTGGACATTTCAAGCGCTTTGGCGCCCACGGTACAAATGGAAATATCTTCGTATAAAAACTAGAGAGAATCATTCCCAGAAACCACTTTGTGATGTGTGCGTTCCACTCACGGAGTTTAACCTTTCTTTTCATAGAACAGTTTGGAAACACTCTGTTTGTAAAGTCTGCAAGTGGATATTTGGACCTCTTTGAGGATTTCGTTGGAAACGGGATTTCTTCATCTAATGCTAGACAGAAGAATTCTCAGTAACTTCTTTGGGTTGCGTGTGTTCAACTCACAGAGTTGAACCTTCCTTTAGACAGAGTAGTTTGGAAACCCTCTTTTTGTGGAATTTGCAAGTGGACATTTCAAGCGCTTTGGAGCCCACGGTAGAAAAGTAAATATCTTCGTATAAAAACTAGAGAAAGTCATTCTCAGAAACCACTTTGTGATGTGTGCGTTCCACTCACAGAGTGTAACCTTTCTTTTCATAGAACAGTTTGGAAACACTCTGTTTGTAAAGTCTGCAAGTGGATATTTGGACCTCTTTGAGGATTTCGTTGGAAACGGGATTTCTTCATCTAATGCTAGACCGAAGAATTCTCAGTAACTTCTTTGGGTTGCGTGTGTTCAACTCACAGAGTTGAGCCTTCCTTTTGACAGAGCAGATTGGAAACCCTCTTTTTGTGGAATTTGCAAGTGGACATTTCAAGCGCTTTGGCGCCAACGGTAGAAAATTAAATATCTTCGTATAAAAACTAGAGAAAGTCATTCTCAGAAACCACTTTGTGATGTGTGCGTTCCACTCACAGAGTGTAACCTTTCTTTTCATAGAACAGTTTGGAAACACTCTGTTTGTAAAGTCTGCAAGTGGATATTTGGACCTCTTTGAGGATTTCGTTGGAAACGGGATTTCTTCATCTAATGCTAGACCGAAGAATTCTCAGTAACTTCTTTGAGATGCGTGTGTTCAACTCACAGAGTTGAACCTTCCTTTTGACAGAGCAGATTGGAAACCCTCTTTTTGTGGAATTTGCAAGTGGACATTTCAAGCGCTTTGGCGCCAACGGTAGAAAAGGAAATATCTTCGTATAAAAACTAGAGAAAGTCATTCTCAGAAACCACTTTGTGATGTGTGCGTTCCACTCACAGAGTGTAACCTTTCTTTTCATAGAACAGTTTGGAAACACTCTGTTTGTAAAGTCTGCAAGTGGATATTTGGACCTCTTTGAGGATTTCGTTGGAAACGGGATTTCTTCATCTAATGCTAGACCGAAGAATTCTCAGTAACTTCTTTGAGATGCGTGTGTTCAACTCACAGAGTTGAACCTTCCTTTTGACAGAGCAGATTGCAAACCCTCTTTTTGTGGAATTTGCAAGTGGACATTTCAAGCGCTTTGGGTCCAACGGTAGAAAAGGAAATATCTTCGTATAAAAACTAGAGAGAAGCATTCTCAGAAACCGCTTTGTGATGTGTGCGTTCCACTCACAGAGTGTAACCTTTCTTTTCATAGAACAGTTTGGAAACACTCTGTTTGTAAAGTCTGCAAGTGGATATTTGGACCTCTTTGAGGATTTCGTTGGAAACGGGATTTCTTCATCTAATGCTAGACAGAAGAATTCTCAGTAACTTCTTTGGGTTGCGTGTGTTCAACTCACAGAGTTGAACCTTCCTTTAGACAGAGCAGATTTGAAACCCTCTTTTTGTGGAATGTGCAAGTGGACATTTCAAGCACTTTGGGGCCAACGGTAGAAAAGGAAATATCTTCGTAGAAAAACTAGAGAGAATCATTCTCAGAAACCACTTTGTGATGTGTGCGTTCCACTCACAGAGTTTAACCTTTCTTTTAATAGAACAGTTTGGAAACACTCTGTTTGTAAAGTCTGCAAGTGGATATTTGGACCTCTTTGAGGATTTCGTTTGAAACGGTATTTCTTCATCTAATGCTAGACAGAAGAATTCTCAGTAACTTCTCTGGGTTGCGTGTGTTCAACTCACAGAGTTGAACCTTCCTTTAGACAGAGCAGATTGGAAACCCTCATTTTGTGGAATTTGCAAGTGGACATTTGAAGCGCTTTGGTGCCCACGGTAGAAAAGGAAATATCTTCGTATAAAAACTAGAGAGAATCATTCTCAGAAAACACTTTGTGATGTGTGCGTTCCACTCACAGAGTTTAACCTTTCTTTTCATAGAACAGTTTGGAAACACTCTGTTTGTAAAGTCTGCAAGTGGATATTTGGACCTCTTTGAGGATTTCGTTGGAAACGGGATTTCTTCATCTAATGCTAGACAGAAGAATTCTCAGTAACTTCTTTGGGTAGCGTGTGTTCAACTCACAGAGTTGAGCCTTCCTTTAGACAGAGCAGATTTGAAACCCTCTTTTTGTGGAATTTGCAAGTGGACATTTCAAGCGCTTTGGGGCCAACGGTAGAAAAGGAAATATCTTCGTATAAAAACTAGAGAGAATCATTCTCACGAACCTCTTTGTGATGTGTGCGTTCCACTCACAGAGTTTAACCTTTCTTTTCATAGAACAGTTTGGAAACACTCTGTTTGTAAAGTCTGCAAGTGGATACTTGGACCTCTTTGAGGATTTCGTTGGAAACGGGATTTCTTCATCTAATGCTAGACAGAAGAATTCTCAGTAACTTCTTTGGGTTGCGTGTGTTCAACTCACAGAGTTGAACTTTCCTTTAGACAGAGCAGATTGGAAACCCTCTTTTTGTGGAATTTGCAAGTGGACATTTCAAGCGCTTTGGGGCCAACAGTAGAAAAGGAAATATCTTCGTATAAAAACTAGAGAGAATCATTCTCAGAAACCACTTTGTGATGTGTGCGTTCCACTCACAGAGTGTAACCTTTCTTTTCATAGAACAGTTTGGAAACACTCTGTTTGTAAAGTCTGCAAGTGGATATTTGGACCTCTTTGAGGATTTCGTTGGAAACGGGATTTCTTCATCTAATGCTAGACAGAAGAATTCTCAGTAACTTCTTTGGGTTGCGTGTGTTCAACTCACAGCGTTGAACCTTCCTTTAGACAGAGCAGATTTGAAACCCTCTTTTTGTGGAATTTGCAAGTGGACATTTCAAGCGCTTTGGCGCCCACGGTACAAATGGAAATATCTTCGTATAAAAACTAGAGAGAATCATTCTCAGAAACCACATTGTGATGTGTGCGTTCCACTCACGGAGTTTAACCTTTCTTTTCATAGAACAGTTTGGAAACACTCTGTTTGTAAAGTCTGCAAGTGGATATTTGGACCTCTTTGAGGATTTCGTTGGAAACGGGATTTCTTCATCTAATGCTAGACAGAAGAATTCTCAGTAACTTCTTTGGGTTGCGTGTGTTCAACTCACAGAGTTGAACCTTCCTTTAGACAGAGCAGATTTGAAACCCTCTTTTTGTGGAATTTGCAAGTGGACATTTCAAGCGCTTTGGCGCCCACGGTACAAATGGAAATATCTTCGTATAAAAACTAGAGAGAATCATTCCCAGAAACCACTTTGTGATGTGTGCGTTCCACTCACGGAGTTTAACCTTTCTTTTCATAGAACAGTTTGGAAACACTCTGTTTGTAAAGTCTGCAAGTGGATATTTGGACCTCTTTGAGGATTTCGTTGGAAACGGGATTTCTTCATCTAATGCTAGACAGAAGAATTCTCAGTAACTTCTTTGGGTTGCGTGTGTTCAACTCACAGAGTTGAACCTTCCTTTAGACAGAGTAGTTTGGAAACCCTCTTTTTGTGGAATTTGCAAGTGGACATTTCAAGCGCTTTGGAGCCCACGGTAGAAAAGTAAATATCTTCGTATAAAAACTAGAGAAAGTCATTCTCAGAAACCACTTTGTGATGTGTGCGTTCCACTCACAGAGTGTAACCTTTCTTTTCATAGAACAGTTTGGAAACACTCTGTTTGTAAAGTCTGCAAGTGGATATTTGGACCTCTTTGAGGATTTCGTTGGAAACGGGATTTCTTCATCTAATGCTAGACCGAAGAATTCTCAGTAACTTCTTTGGGTTGCGTGTGTTCAACTCACAGAGTTGAGCCTTCCTTTTGACAGAGCAGATTGGAAACCCTCTTTTTGTGGAATTTGCAAGTGGACATTTCAAGCGCTTTGGCGCCAACGGTAGAAAATTAAATATCTTCGTATAAAAACTAGAGAAAGTCATTCTCAGAAACCACTTTGTGATGTGTGCGTTCCACTCACAGAGTGTAACCTTTCTTTTCATAGAACAGTTTGGAAACACTCTGTTTGTAAAGTCTGCAAGTGGATATTTGGACCTCTTTGAGGATTTCGTTGGAAACGGGATTTCTTCATCTAATGCTAGACCGAAGAATTCTCAGTAACTTCTTTGAGATGCGTGTGTTCAACTCACAGAGTTGAACCTTCCTTTTGACAGAGCAGATTTGAAACCCTCTTTTTGTGGAATTTGCAAGTGGACATTTCAAGCGCTTTGGGGCCAACGGTAGAAAAGGAAATATCTTCGTATAGAAACTAGAGAGAATCATTCTCAGAAACCGCTTTGTGATGTGGGCGTTCCACTCACAGAGTTTAACCTTTCTTTTCATAGAACAGTTTGGAAACACTCTGTTTGTAAAGTCTGCAAGTGGATATTTAGACCTCTTTGAGGATTTCGTTGGAAACGGGATTTCTTCATCTAATGCTAGACAGAAGAATTCTCAGTAACTTCTTTGGGTTGAGTGTGTTCAACTCACAGAGTTGAACCTTCCTTTAGACAGAGCAGATTTGAAACCCTCTTTTAGTGGAATTTCCAAGTGGACATTTCAAGCGCTTTGGCGCCCACGGTACAAAAGGAAATATCTTCGTATAAAACTAGAGAGAATCATTCTCAGAAACCGCTTTGTGATGTGTGCGTTCCACTCACAGAGGGTAACCTTTCTTTTCATAGAACAGTTTGGAAACACTCTGTTTGTAAAGTCTGCAAGTGGATATTTGGACCTCTTTGAGGATTTCGTTGGAAACGGGATTTCTTCATCTAATGCTAGACAGAAGAATTCTCAGTAACTTCTTTGGGTTGCGTGTGTTCAGCTCACAGAGTTGAACCTTCCTTTAGACAGAGCAGATTTGAAACCCTCTTTTTGTGGAATTTGCAAGTGGACATTTCAAGCGCTTTGGCGCCCACGGTACAAATGGAAATATCTTCGTATAAAAACTAGAGAGAATCATTCCCAGAAACCACTTTGTGATGTGTGCGTTCCACTCACGGAGTTTAACCTTTCTTTTCATAGAACAGTTTGGAAACACTCTGTTTGTAAAGTCTGCAAGTGGATATTTGGACCTCTTTGAGGATTTCGTTGGAAACGGGATTTCTTCATCTAATGCTAGACAGAAGAATTCTCAGTAACTTCTTTGGGTTGCGTGTGTTCAACTCACAGAGTTGAGCCTTCCTTTAGACAGAGCAGATTGGAAACCCTCTTTTTGTGGAATTTGCAAGTGGACATTTCAAGCGCTTTGGGGCCAACAGTAGAAAAGGAAATATGTTCGTATAAAAACTAGAGAGAATCATTCTCAGAAACCACTTTGTGATGTGTGCGTTCTACTCACAGAGTGTAACCTTTCTTTTCATAGAACAGTTTGGAAACACTCTGTTTGTAAAGTCTGCAAGTGGATATTTGGACCTCTTTGAGGATTTCGTTTGAAACGGGATTTCTTCATCTAATGCTAGACAGAAGAATTCTCAGTAACTTCTTTGGGTTGCGTGTGTTCAACTCACAGAGTTGAACCTTCCTTTAGACAGAGCAGATTTGAAACCCTCTTTTTGTGGAATTTGCAAGTGGACATTTCAAGCGCTTTGGCGCCCACGGTACATATGGAAATATCTTCGTATAAAAACTAGAGAGAATCATTCCCAGAAACCACATTGTGATGTGTGCGTTCCACTCACGGAGTTTAACCTTTCTTTTCATAGAACAGTTTGGAAACACTCTGTTTGTAAAGTCTGCAAGTGGATATTTGGACCTCTTTGAGGATTTCGTTGGAAACGGGATTTCTTCATCTAATGCTAGACAGAAGAATTCTGAGTAACTTCTTTGGGTTGCGTGTGTTCAACTCACAGAGTTGAACCTTCCTTTAGACAGAGCAGATTTGAAACCCTCTTTTTGTGGAATTTGCAAGTGGACATTTCAAGCGCTTTGGCGCCCACGGTACAAATGGAAATATCTTCGTATAAAAACTAGAGAGAATCATTCCCAGAAACCACTTTGTGATGTGTGCGTTCCACTCACGGAGTTTAACCTTTCTTTTCATAGAACAGTTTGGAAACACTCTGTTTGTAAAGTCTGCAAGTGGATATTTGGACCTCTTTGAGGATTTCGTTGGAAACGGGATTTCTTCATCTAAAGCTAGACAGAAGAATTCTCAGTAACTTCTTTGGGTAGCGTGTGTTCAACTCACAGAGTTGAGCCTTCCTTTAGACAGAGCAGATTTGAAACCCTCTTTTTGTGGAATTTGCAAGTGGACATTTCAAGCGCTTTGGGGCCAACGGTAGAAAAGGAAATATCTTCGTATAAAAACTAGAGAGAATCATTCTCAGGAACCTCTTTGTGATGTGTGCGTTCCACTCACAGAGTTTAACCTTTCTTTTCATAGAACAGTTTGGAAACACTCTGTTTGTAAAGTCTGCAAGTGGATACTTGGACCTCTTTGAGGATTTCGTTGGAAACGGGATTTCTTCATCTAATGCTAGACAGAAGAATTCTCAGTAACTTCTTTGGGTTGCGTGTGTTCAACTCACAGAGTTGAACTTTCCTTTAGACAGAGCAGATTGGAAACCCTCTTTTTGTGGAATTTGCAAGTGGACATTTCAAGCGCTTTGGGGCCAACAGTAGAAAAGGAAATATCTTCGTATAAAAACTAGAGAGAATCATTCTCAGAAACCACTTTGTGATGTGTGCGTTCCACTCACAGAGTGTAACCTTTCTTTTCATAGAACAGTTTGGAAACACTCTGTTTGTAAAGTCTGCAAGTGGATATTTGGACCTCTTTGAGGATTTCGTTGGAAACGGGATTTCTTCATCTAATGCTAGACAGAAGAATTCTCAGTAACTTCTTTGGGTTGCGTGTGTTCAACTCACAGAGTTGAACCTTCCTTTAGACAGAGCAGATTTGAAACCCTCTTTTAGTGGAATTTCCAAGTGGACATTTCAAGCGCTTTGGCGCCCACGGTACAAAAGGAAATATCTTCGTATAAAACTAGAGAGAATCATTCTCAGAAACTGCTTTGTGATGTGTGCGTTCCACTCACAGAGGGTAACCTTTCTTTTCATAGAACAGTTTGGAAACACTCTGTTTGTAAAGTCTGCAAGTGGATATTTGGACCTCTTTGAGGATTTCGTTGGAAACGGGATTTCTTCATCTAATGCTAGACAGAAGAATTCTCAGTAACTTCTTTGGGTTGCGTGTGTTCAGCTCACAGAGTTGAACCTTCCTTTAGACAGAGCAGATTTGAAACCCTCTTTTTGTGGAATTTGCAAGTGGACATTTCAAGCGCTTTGGCGCCCACGGTACAAATGGAAATATCTTCGTATAAAAACTAGAGAGAATCATTCCCAGAAACCACTTTGTGATGTGTGCGTTCCACTCACGGAGTTTAACCTTTCTTTTCATAGAACAGTTTGGAAACACTCTGTTTGTAAAGTCTGCAAGTGGATATTTGGACCTCTTTGAGGATTTCGTTGGAAACGGGATTTCTTCATCTAATGCTAGACAGAAGAATTCTCAGTAACTTCTTTGGGTTGCGTGTGTTCAACTCACAGAGTTGAGCCTTCCTTTAGACAGAGCAGATTGGAAACCCTCTTTTTGTGGAATTTGCAAGTGGACATTTCAAGCGCTTTGGGGCCAACAGTAGAAAAGGAAATATGTTCGTATAAAAACTAGAGAGAATCATTCTCAGAAACCACTTTGTGATGTGTGCGTTCTACTCACAGAGTGTAACCTTTCTTTTCATAGAACAGTTTGGAAACACTCTGTTTGTAAAGTCTGCAAGTGGATATTTGGACCTCTTTGAGGATTTCGTTTGAAACGGGATTTCTTCATCTAATGCTAGACAGAAGAATTCTCAGTAACTTCTTTGGGTTGCGTGTGTTCAACTCACAGAGTTGAACCTTCCTTTAGACAGAGCAGATTTGAAACCCTCTTTTTGTGGAATTTGCAAGTGGACATTTCAAGCGCTTTGGCGCCCACGGTACATATGGAAATATCTTCGTATAAAAACTAGAGAGAATCATTCCCAGAAACCACATTGTGATGTGTGCGTTCCACTCACGGAGTTTAACCTTTCTTTTCATAGAACAGTTTGGAAACACTCTGTTTGTAAAGTCTGCAAGTGGATATTTGGACCTCTTTGAGGATTTCGTTGGAAACGGGATTTCTTCATCTAATGCTAGACAGAAGAATTCTGAGTAACTTCTTTGGGTTGCGTGTGTTCAACTCACAGAGTTGAACCTTCCTTTAGACAGAGCAGATTTGAAACCCTCTTTTTGTGGAATTTGCAAGTGGACATTTCAAGCGCTTTGGCGCCCACGGTACAAATGGAAATATCTTCGTATAAAAACTAGAGAGAATCATTCCCAGAAACCACTTTGTGATGTGTGCGTTCCACTCACGGAGTTTAACCTTTCTTTTCATAGAACAGTTTGGAAACACTCTGTTTGTAAAGTCTGCAAGTGGATATTTGGACCTCTTTGAGGATTTCGTTGGAAACGGGATTTCTTCATCTAAAGCTAGACAGAAGAATTCTCAGTAACTTCTTTGGGTAGCGTGTGTTCAACTCACAGAGTTGAGCCTTCCTTTAGACAGAGCAGATTTGAAACCCTCTTTTTGTGGAATTTGCAAGTGGACATTTCAAGCGCTTTGGGGCCAACGGTAGAAAAGGAAATATCTTCGTATAAAAACTAGAGAGAATCATTCTCAGGAACCTCTTTGTGATGTGTGCGTTCCACTCACAGAGTTTAACCTTTCTTTTCATAGAACAGTTTGGAAACACTCTGTTTGTAAAGTCTGCAAGTGGATACTTGGACCTCTTTGAGGATTTCGTTGGAAACGGGATTTCTTCATCTAATGCTAGACAGAAGAATTCTCAGTAACTTCTTTGGGTTGCGTGTGTTCAACTCACAGAGTTGAACTTTCCTTTAGACAGAGCAGATTGGAAACCCTCTTTTTGTGGAATTTGCAAGTGGACATTTCAAGCGCTTTGGGGCCAACAGTAGAAAAGGAAATATCTTCGTATAAAAACTAGAGAGAATCATTCTCAGAAACCACTTTGTGATGTGTGCGTTCCACTCACAGAGTGTAACCTTTCTTTTCATAGAACAGTTTGGAAACACTCTGTTTGTAAAGTCTGCAAGTGGATATTTGGACCTCTTTGAGGATTTCGTTGGAAACGGGATTTCTTCATCTAATGCTAGACAGAAGAATTCTCAGTAACTTCTTTGGGTTGCGTGTGTTCAACTCACAGAGTTGAACCTTCCTTTAGACAGAGCAGATTTGAAACCCTCTTTTAGTGGAATTTCCAAGTGGACATTTCAAGCGCTTTGGCGCCCACGGTACAAAAGGAAATATCTTCGTATAAAACTAGAGAGAATCATTCTCAGAAACCGCTTTGTGATGTGTGCGTTCCACTCACAGAGGGTAACCTTTCTTTTCATAGAACAGTTTGGAAACACTCTGTTTGTAAAGTCTGCAAGTGGATATTTGGACCTCTTTGAGGATTTCGTTGGAAACGGGATTTCTTCATCTAATGCTAGACAGAAGAATTCTCAGTAACTTCTTTGGGTTGCGTGTGTTCAGCTCACAGAGTTGAACCTTCCTTTAGACAGAGCAGATTTGAAACCCTCTTTTTGTGGAATTTGCAAGTGGACATTTCAAGCGCTTTGGCGCCCACGGTACAAATGGAAATATCTTCGTATAAAAACTAGAGAGAATCATTCCCAGAAACCACTTTGTGATGTGTGCGTTCCACTCACGGAGTTTAACCTTTCTTTTCATAGAACAGTTTGGAAACACTCTGTTTGTAAAGTCTGCAAGTGGATATTTGGACCTCTTTGAGGATTTCGTTGGAAACGGGATTTCTTCATCTAATGCTAGACAGAAGAATTCTCAGTAACTTCTTTGGGTTGCGTGTGTTCAACTCACAGAGTTGAGCCTTCCTTTAGACAGAGCAGATTGGAAACCCTCTTTTTGTGGAATTTGCAAGTGGACATTTCAAGCGCTTTGGGGCCAACAGTAGAAAAGGAAATATGTTCGTATAAAAACTAGAGAGAATCATTCTCAGAAACCACTTTGTGATGTGTGCGTTCTACTCACAGAGTGTAACCTTTCTTTTCATAGAACAGTTTGGAAACACTCTGTTTGTAAAGTCTGCAAGTGGATATTTGGACCTCTTTGAGGATTTCGTTTGAAACGGGATTTCTTCATCTAATGCTAGACAGAAGAATTCTCAGTAACTTCTTTGGGTTGCGTGTGTTCAACTCACAGAGTTGAACCTTCCTTTAGACAGAGCAGATTTGAAACCCTCTTTTTGTGGAATTTGCAAGTGGACATTTCAAGCGCTTTGGCGCCCACGGTACATATGGAAATATCTTCGTATAAAAACTAGAGAGAATCATTCCCAGAAACCACATTGTGATGTGTGCGTTCCACTCACGGAGTTTAACCTTTCTTTTCATAGAACAGTTTGGAAACACTCTGTTTGTAAAGTCTGCAAGTGGATATTTGGACCTCTTTGAGGATTTCGTTGGAAACGGGATTTCTTCATCTAATGCTAGACAGAAGAATTCTGAGTAACTTCTTTGGGTTGCGTGTGTTCAACTCACAGAGTTGAACCTTCCTTTAGACAGAGCAGATTTGAAACCCTCTTTTTGTGGAATTTGCAAGTGGACATTTCAAGCGCTTTGGCGCCCACGGTACAAATGGAAATATCTTCGTATAAAAACTAGAGAGAATCATTCCCAGAAACCACTTTGTGATGTGTGCGTTCCACTCACGGAGTTTAACCTTTCTTTTCATAGAACAGTTTGGAAACACTCTGTTTGTAAAGTCTGCAAGTGGATATTTGGACCTCTTTGAGGATTTCGTTGGAAACGGGATTTCTTCATCTAAAGCTAGACAGAAGAATTCTCAGTAACTTCTTTGGGTAGCGTGTGTTCAACTCACAGAGTTGAGCCTTCCTTTAGACAGAGCAGATTTGAAACCCTCTTTTTGTGGAATTTGCAAGTGGACATTTCAAGCGCTTTGGGGCCAACGGTAGAAAAGGAAATATCTTCGTATAAAAACTAGAGAGAATCATTCTCAGGAACCTCTTTGTGATGTGTGCGTTCCACTCACAGAGTTTAACCTTTCTTTTCATAGAACAGTTTGGAAACACTCTGTTTGTAAAGTCTGCAAGTGGATACTTGGACCTCTTTGAGGATTTCGTTGGAAACGGGATTTCTTCATCTAATGCTAGACAGAAGAATTCTCAGTAACTTCTTTGGGTTGCGTGTGTTCAACTCACAGAGTTGAACTTTCCTTTAGACAGAGCAGATTGGAAACCCTCTTTTTGTGGAATTTGCAAGTGGACATTTCAAGCGCTTTGGGGCCAACAGTAGAAAAGGAAATATCTTCGTATAAAAACTAGAGAGAATCATTCTCAGAAACCACTTTGTGATGTGTGCGTTCCACTCACAGAGTGTAACCTTTCTTTTCATAGAACAGTTTGGAAACACTCTGTTTGTAAAGTCTGCAAGTGGATATTTGGACCTCTTTGAGGATTTCGTTGGAAACGGGATTTCTTCATCTAATGCTAGACAGAAGAATTCTCAGTAACTTCTTTGGGTTGCGTGTGTTCAACTCACAGAGTTGAACCTTCCTTTAGACAGAGCAGATTTGAAACCCTCTTTTTGTGGAATTTGCAAGTGGACATTTCAAGCGCTTTGGCGCCCACGGTACAAATGGAAATATCTTCGTATAAAAACTAGAGAGAATCATTCTCAGAAACCACATTGTGATGTGTGCGTTCCACTCACGGAGTTTAACCTTTCTTTTCATAGAACAGTTTGGAAACACTCTGTTTGTAAGGTCTGCAAGTGGATATTTGGACCTCTTTGAGGATTTCGTTGGAAACGGGATTTCTTCATCTAATGCTAGACAGAAGAATTCTCAGTAACTTCTTTGGGTTGCGTGTGTTCAACTCACAGAGTTGAACCTTCCTTTAGACAGAGCAGATTTGAAACCCTCTTTTTGTGGAATTTGCAAGTGGACATTTCAAGCGCTTTGGCGCCCACGGTACAAATGGAAATATCTTCGTATAAAAACTAGAGAGAATCATTCCCAGAAACCACTTTGTGATGTGTGCGTTCCACTCACGGAGTTTAACCTTTCTTTTCATAGAACAGTTTGGAAACACTCTGTTTGTAAAGTCTGCAAGTGGATATTTGGACCTCTTTGAGGATTTCGTTGGAAACGGGATTTCTTCATCTAATGCTAGACAGAAGAATTCTCAGTAACTTCTTTGGGTTGCGTGTGTTCAACTCACAGAGTTGAACCTTCCTTTAGACAGAGTAGTTTGGAAACCCTCTTTTTGTGGAATTTGCAAGTGGACATTTCAAGCGCTTTGGAGCCCACGGTAGAAAAGTAAATATCTTCGTATAAAAACTAGAGAAAGTCATTCTCAGAAACCACTTTGTGATGTGTGCGTTCCACTCACAGAGTGTAACCTTTCTTTTCATAGAACAGTTTGGAAACACTCTGTTTGTAAAGTCTGCAAGTGGATATTTGGACCTCTTTGAGGATTTCGTTGGAAACGGGATTTCTTCATCTAATGCTAGACCGAAGAATTCTCAGTAACTTCTTTGGGTTGCGTGTGTTCAACTCACAGAGTTGAGCCTTCCTTTTGACAGAGCAGATTGGAAACCCTCTTTTTGTGGAATTTGCAAGTGGACATTTCAAGCGCTTTGGCGCCAACGGTAGAAAATTAAATATCTTCGTATAAAAACTAGAGAAAGTCATTCTCAGAAACCACTTTGTGATGTGTGCGTTCCACTCACAGAGTGTAACCTTTCTTTTCATAGAACAGTTTGGAAACACTCTGTTTGTAAAGTCTGCAAGTGGATATTTGGACCTCTTTGAGGATTTCGTTGGAAACGGGATTTCTTCATCTAATGCTAGACCGAAGAATTCTCAGTAACTTCTTTGAGATGCGTGTGTTCAACTCACAGAGTTGAACCTTCCTTTTGACAGAGCAGATTGGAAACCCTCTTTTTGTGGAATTTGCAAGTGGACATTTCAAGCGCTTTGGCGCCAACGGTAGAAAAGGAAATATCTTCGTATAAAAACTAGAGAAAGTCATTCTCAGAAACCACTTTGTGATGTGTGCGTTCCACTCACAGAGTGTAACCTTTCTTTTCATAGAACAGTTTGGAAACACTCTGTTTGTAAAGTCTGCAAGTGGATATTTGGACCTCTTTGAGGATTTCGTTGGAAACGGGATTTCTTCATCTAATGCTAGACCGAAGAATTCTCAGTAACTTCTTTGAGATGCGTGTGTTCAACTCACAGAGTTGAACCTTCCTTTTGACAGAGCAGATTGCAAACCCTCTTTTTGTGGAATTTGCAAGTGGACATTTCAAGCGCTTTGGGTCCAACGGTAGAAAAGGAAATATCTTCGTATAAAAACTAGAGAGAAGCATTCTCAGAAACCGCTTTGTGATGTGTGCGTTCCACTCACAGAGTGTAACCTTTCTTTTCATAGAACAGTTTGGAAACACTCTGTTTGTAAAGTCTGCAAGTGGATATTTGGACCTCTTTGAGGATTTCGTTGGAAACGGGATTTCTTCATCTAATGCTAGACAGAAGAATTCTCAGTAACTTCTTTGGGTTGCGTGTGTTCAACTCACAGAGTTGAACTTTCCTTTAGACAGAGCAGATTTGAAACCCTCTTTTTGTGGAATGTGCAAGTGGACATTTCAAGCACTTTGGGGCCAACGGTAGAAAAGGAAATATCTTCGTAGAAAAACTAGAGAGAATCATTCTCAGAAACCACTTTGTGATGTGTGCGTTCCACTCACAGAGTTTAACCTTTCTTTTAATAGAACAGTTTGGAAACACTCTGTTTGTAAAGTCTGCAAGTGGATATTTGGACCTCTTTGAGGATTTCGTTTGAAACGGTGTTTCTTCATCTAATGCTAGACAGAAGAATTCTCAGTAACTTCTCTGGGTTGCGTGTGTTCAACTCACAGAGTTGAACCTTCCTTTAGACAGAGCAGATTGGAAACCCTCATTTTGTGGAATTTGCAAGTGGACATTTGAAGCGCTTTGGTGCCCACGGTAGAAAAGGAAATATCTTCGTATAAAAACTAGAGAGAATCATTCTCAGAAAACACTTTGTGATGTGTGCGTTCCACTCACAGAGTTTAACCTTTCTTTTCATAGAACAGTTTGGAAACACTCTGTTTGTAAAGTCTGCAAGTGGATATTTGGACCTCTTTGAGGATTTCGTTGGAAACGGGATTTCTTCATCTAATGCTAGACAGAAGAATTCTCAGTAACTTCTTTGGGTTGCGTGTGTTCAACTCACAGAGTTGAACCTTCCTTTAGACAGAGCAGATTTGAAACCCTCTTTTTGTGGAATTTGCAAGTGGACATTTCAAGCGCTTTGGCGCCCACGGTACAAATGGAAATATCTTCGTATAAAAACTAGAGAGAATCATTCCCAGAAACCACTTTGTGATGTGTGCGTTCCACTCACGGAGTTTAACCTTTCTTTTCATAGAACAGTTTGGAAACACTCTGTTTGTAAAGTCTGCAAGTGGATATTTGGACCTCTTTGAGGATTTCGTTGGAAACGGGATTTCTTCATCTAATGCTAGACAGAAGAATTCTCAGTAACTTCTTTGGGTAGCGTGTGTTCAACTCACAGAGTTGAGCCTTCCTTTAGACAGAGCAGATTTGAAACCCTCTTTTTGTGGAATTTGCAAGTGGACATTTCAAGCGCTTTTAGGCCAACGGTAGAAAAGGAAATATCTTCGTATAAAAACTAGAGAGAATCATTCTCAGGAACCTCCTTGTGATGTGGGCGTTCCACTCACAGAGTTTAACCTTTCTTTTCATAGAACAGTTTGGAAACAATCTGTTTGTAAAGCCTGCAAGTGGATACTTGGACCTCTTTGAGGATTTCGTTGGAAACGGGATTTCTTCTTCTAATGCTAGACAGAAAAATTCTCAGTAACTTCTTTGGGTTGCGTGTGTTCAACTCACAGAGTTGAGCCTTCCTTCAGAAAGAGCAGATTTGAAACCCTCTTTTTGTGGAATTTGCAAGTGGACATTTCAAGCGCTTTTTGGCCAACGGTAGAAAAGGAAATATCTTCGTATAAAAACTAGAGAGAATCATTCTCAGAAACCGCTTTGTGATGTGTGCATTCCACTCACAGAGTTTAACCTTTCTTTTCATAGAACAGTTTGGAAACACTCTGTTTGTAAAGTCTGCAAGTGGATATTTGGACCTCTTTGAGGATTTGGTTGGAAACGGGATTTCTTCATCTAATGCTAGACAGAAGAATTCTCAGTAACTTCTTTGGGTTGAGTGTGTTCAACTCACAGAGTTGAACCTTCCTTTAGACAGAGCAGATTTGAAACCCTCTTTTTGTGGAATTTGCAAGTGGACATTTCAAGCGCTTTGGCGCCCACGGTAGAAAAGGAAATATCTTCGTATAAAACTAGAGAGAATCATTCTCAGAAACCACTTTGTGATGTGTGCGTTCCACTCACAGAGTTTAACCTTTCTTTTCATAGAACAGTTTGGAAACACTCTGTTTGTAAAGTCTGCAAGTGGATGTTTGGACCTCTTTGAGCATTTCGTTGGAAACGGGATTTCGTCATCTAATGCTAGACAGAAGAATTCTCAGTAACTTCTTTGGGTTGCGTGTGTTCAACTCACAGAGTTGAACCTTCCTTTAGACAGAGCAGTTTGGAAACCCTCTTTTTGTGGAATTTGCAAGTGGAC
Organism: Gorilla gorilla gorilla; assembly: GCF_029281585.2. Classification (NCBI taxonomy): domain Eukaryota; kingdom Metazoa; phylum Chordata; class Mammalia; order Primates; family Hominidae; genus Gorilla; species Gorilla gorilla. Next base: position 76,657,075 of record NC_073231.2, on the reverse strand, counting down.
ATTTCAAGCGCTTTGGCGCCCACGGTAGAAAAGGAAATATCTTCGTATAAAAACTAGAGAAAGTCATTCTCAGAAACCACTTTGTGATGTGTGCGTTCCACTCACAGAGTGTAACCTTTCTTTTCATAGAACAGTTTGGAAACACTCTGTTTGTAAAGTCTGCAAGTGGATATTTGGACCTCTTTGAGGATTTCGTTGGAAACGGGATTTCTTCATCTAATGCTAGACCGAAGAATTCTCAGTAACTTCTTTGGGTTGCGTGTGTTTAACTCACAGAGTTGAGCCTTCCTTTTGACAGAGCAGATTGGAAACCCTCTTTTTGTGGAATTTGCAAGTGGACATTTCAAGCGCTTTGGCGCCAACGGTAGAAAAGGAAATATCTTCGTATAAAAACTAGAGAAAGTCATTCTCAGAAACCACTTTGTGATGTGTGCGTTCCACTCACGGAGTTTAACCTTTCTTTTCATAGAACAGTTTGGAAACACTCTGTTTGTAAAGTCTGCAAGTGGATATTTGGACCTCTTTGAGGATTTCGTTGGAAACGGGATTTCTTCATCTAATGCTAGACAGAAGAATTCTCAGTAACTTCTTTGGGTAGCGTGTGTTCAACTCACAGAGTTGAGCCTTCCTTTAGACAGAGCACATTTGAAACCCTCTTTTTGTGGAATTTGCAAGTGGACATTTCAAGGGCTTTGTGGCCAACGGTAGAAAAGGAAATATCTTCGTATAAAAACTAGAGAGAATCATTCTCAGGAACCTCCTTGTGATGTGGGCGTTCCACTCACAGAGTTTAACCTTTCTTTTCATAGAACAGTTTGGAAACACTCTGTTTGTAAAGTCTGCAATGGATACTTGGACCTCTTTGAGGATTTCGTTGGAAACGGGATTTCTTCATCTAATGCTAGACAGAAGAATTCTCAGTAACTTCTGTGGGTTGCGTGTGTTCAACTCACAGAGTTGAACCTTCCTTTAGACAGAGCTGTTTAGAAACCCTCTTTTTGTGGAATTTGCAAGTGGACATTTCAAGCACTTTGGGGCCAACGGTAGAAAAGGAAATATCTTCGTAGAAAAACTAGAGAGAATCATTCTCAGAAACCACTTTGTGATGTGTGCGTTCCACTCACAGAGTTTAACCTTTCTTTTAATAGAACAGTTTGGAAACACTCTGTTTGTAAAGTCTGCAAGTGGATATTTGGACCTCTTTGAGGATTTCGTTGGAAACGGGATTTCTTCATCTAATGCTAGACAGAAGAATTCTCAGTAACTTCTCTGGGTTGCGTGTGTTCAACTCACAGAGTTGAACCTTCCTTTAGACAGAGCAGATTGGAAACCCTCATTTTGTGGAATTTGCAAGTGGACATTTGAAGCGCTTTCGTGCCCACGGAAGAAAAGGAAATATCTTCGTATAAAAACTAGAGAGAATCATTCTCAGAAAACACTTTGTGATGTGTGCGTTCCACTCACAGAGTTTAACCTTTCTTTTCATAGAACAGTTTGGAAACACTCTGTTTGTAAAGTCTGCAAGTGGATATTTGGACCTCTTTGAGGATTTCGTTGGAAACGGGATTTCTTCATCTAATGCTAGACAGAAGAATTCTCAGTAACTTCTTTGGGTTGCGTGTGTTCAACTCACAGAGTTGAACCTTCCTTTAGACAGAGCAGATTTGAAACCCTCTTTTTGTGGAATTTGCAAGTGGACATTTCAAGCGCTTTGGGGCCAACGGTGGAAAAGGAAATATCTTCGTATAAAAACTAGAGAGAATCATTCTAAGAAACCGCTTTGTGATGTGTGCGTTCCACTCACAGAGGGTAACCTTTCTTTTCATAGAACAGTTTGGAAACACTCTGTTTGTAAAGTCTGCAAGTGGATATTTGGACCTCTTTGAGGATTTCGTTTGAAACGGGATTTCTTCATCTAATGCTAGACAGAAGAATTCTCAGTAACTTCTTTGGGTTGCGTGTGTTCAACTCACAGAGTTGAACTTTCCTTTAGACAGAGCAGATTGGAAACCCTCTTTTTGTGGAATTTGCAAGTGGACATTTCAAGCGCTTTGGCGCCCACGGTACAAATGGAAATATCTTCGTATAAAAACTAGAGAGAATCATTCCCAGAAACCACTTTGTGATGTGTGCGTTCCACTCACGGAGTTTAACCTTTCTTTTCATAGAACAGTTTGGAAACACTCTGTTTGTAAAGTCTGCAAGTGGATATTTGGACCTCTTTGAGGATTTCGTTGGAAACGGGATTTCTTCATCTAATGCTAGACAGAAGAATTCTCAGTAACTTCTTTGGGTTGCGTGTGTTCAACTCACAGAGTTGAACCTTCCTTTAGACAGAGTAGTTTGGAAACCCTCTTTTTGTGGAATTTGCAAGTGGACATTTCAAGAGCTTTGGCGCCCACGGTAGAAAAGTAAATATTTTCGTATAAAAACTAGAGAAAGTCATTCTCAGAAACCACTTTGTGATGTGTGCGTTCCACTCACAGAGTGTAACCTTTCTTTTCATAGAACAGTTTGGAAACACTCTGTTTGTAAAGTCTGCAAGTGGATATTTGGACCTCTTTGAGGATTTCGTTGGAAACGGGATTTCTTCATCTAATGCTAGACCGAAGAATTCTCAGTAACTTCTTTGGGTTGCGTGTGTTCAACTCACAGAGTTGAGCCTTCCTTTTGACAGAGCAGATTGGAAACCCTCTTTTTGTGGAATTTGCAAGTGGACATTTCAAGCGCTTTGGCGCCAACGTTAGAAAAGGAAGTATCTTCGTATAAAAACTAGAAAAAGTCATTCTCAGAAACCACTTTGTGATGTGTGCGTTCCACTCACAGAGTGTAACCTTTCTTTTCATAGAACAGTTTGGAAACACTCTGTTTGTAAAGTCTGCAAGTGGATATTTGGACCTCTTTGAGGATTTCGTTGGAAACGGGATTTCTTCATCTAATGCTAGACCGAAGAATTCTCAGTAACTTCTTTGAGATGCGTGTGTTCAACTCACAGAGTTGAACCTTCCTTTTGACAGAGCAGATTGGAAACCCTCTTTTTGTGGAATTTGCAAGTGGACATTTCAAGCGCTTTGGGGCCAACGGTAGAAAAGGAAATATCTTCGTATAAAAACTAGAGAGAATCATTCTCAGAAACCGCTTTGTGATGTGTGCATTCCACTCACAGAGTTTAACCTTTCTTTTCATAGAACAGTTTGGAAACACTCTGTTTGTAAAGTCTGCAAGTGGATATTTGGACCTCTTTGAGGATTTGTTTGGAAACGGGATTTCTTCATCTAATGCTAGACAGAAGAATTCTCAGTAACTTCTTTGGGTTGAGTGTGTTCAACTCACAGAGTTGAACCTTCCTTTAGACAGAGCAGATTTGAAACCCTCTTTTTGTGGAATTTGCAAGTGGACATTTCAAGCGCTTTGGCGCCCACGGTAGAAAAGGAAATATCTTCGTATAAAACTAGAGAGAATCATTCTCAGAAACCACTTTGTGATGTGTGCGTTCCACTCACAGAGTGTAACCTTTCTTTTCATAGAACAGTTTGGAAACACTCTGTTTGTAAAGTCTGCAAGTGGATATTTGGACCTCTTTGAGGATTTCGTTTGAAACGGTATTTCTTCATCTAATGCTAGACCGAAGAATTCTCAGTAACTTCTTTGGGTTGCGTGTGTTCAACTCACAGAGTTGAGCCTTCCTTTTGACAGAGCAGATTGGAAACCCTCTTTTTGTGGAATTTGCAAGTGGACATTTCAAGCGCTTTGGCGCCAACGGTAGAAAAGGAAATATCTTCGTATAAAAACTAGAGAAAGTCATTCTCAGAAACCACTTTGTGATGTGTGCGTTCCACTCACAGAGTTTAACCTTTCTTTTCATAGAACAGTTTGGAAACACTCTGTTTGTAAAGTCTGCAAGTGGATACTTGGACCTCTTTGAGGATTTCGTTGGAAACGGGATTTCTTCATCTAATGCTAGACAGAAGAATTCTCAGTAACTTCTTTGGGTTGCGTGTGTTCAACTCACAGAGTTGAACCTTCCTTTAGACAGAGCAGATTGGAAACCCTCTTTTTGTGGTATTTGCAAGTGGACATTTCAAGCGCTTTGGCGCCCACGGTACAAAAGGAAATATCTTCGTATAAAAACTAGAGAGAATCATTGTCAGAAACCGCTTTGTGATGTGTGCGTACCACTCACAGAGTGTAACCTTTCTTTTCATAGAACAGTTTGCAAACACTCTGTTTGAAAAGTCTGCAAGTGGATATTTGGACCTCTTTGAGGATTTCGTTGGAAACGGGATTTCTTCATCTAATGCTAGACAGAAGAATTCTCAGTAACTTCTTTGAGTTGCATGTGTTCAACTCACAGAGTTGAGCCTTCCTTTAGACAGAGCAGATTTGAAACCCTCTTTTTCTGGAATTTCCAAGTGGACATTTCTAGCGCTTTGGGGCCAACGGTGGAAAAGGAAATATCTTCGTATAAAAACTAGAGAGAATCATTCTCAGAAACCGCTTTGTGATGTGTGCGTTCCACTCACAGAGGGTAACCTTTCTTTTCATAGAACAGTTTGGAAACACTCTGTTTGTAAAGTCTGCAAGTGGATATTTGGACCTCTTTGAGGATTTCGTTTGAAACGGGATTTCTTCATCTAATGCTAGACAGAAGAATTCTCAGTAACTTCTTTGGGTTGCGTGTGTTCAACTCACAGAGTTGAACTTTCCTTTTGACAGAGCAGATTTGAAACCCTCTTTTTGTGGAATTTGCAAGTGGACATTTCAAGCGCTTTGGCGCCCACGGTACAAAAGGAAATATCTTCGTACAAAAACTAGAGAGAATCATTCTCAGAAACCGCTTTGTGATGTGTGCGTTCCACTCACAGAGTGTAACCTTTCTTTTCATAGAACAGTTTGGAAACACTCTGTTTGTAAAGTCTGCAAGTGGATATTTGGACCTCTTTGAGGATTTCGTTTGAAACGGGATTTCTTCATCTAATGCTAGACAGAAGAATTCTCAGTAACTTCTCTGGGTTGCGTGTGTTCAACTCACAGAGTTGAACCTTCCTTTAGACAGAGCAGATTGGAAACCCTCATTTTGTGGAATTTGCAAGTGGACATTACAAGCGCTTTGGCGCCCACGGTAGAAAAGGAAATATCTTCGTATAAAAACTAGAGAGAATCATTCTCAGAAAACACTTTGTGATGTGTGCGTTCCACTCACAGAGTTTAACCTTTCTTTTCATAGAACAGTTTGGAAACACTCTGTTTGTAAAGTCTGCAAGTGGATATTTGGACCTCTTTGAGGATTTCGTTGGAAACGGGATTTCTTCATCTAATGGTAGACAGAAGAATTCTCAGTAACTTCTTTGGGTTGCGTGTGTTCAACTCAGAGTTGAACCTTCCTTAGACAGAGCAGATTTGAAACCCTCTTTTTGTGGAATTTGCAAGTGGACATTTCAAGCGCTTTGGCGCCCACGGTACAAATGGAAATATCTTCGTATAAAAACTAGAGAGAATCATTCCCAGAAACCACTTTGTGATGTGTGCGTTCCACTCACGGAGTTTAACCTTTCTTTTAATAGAACAGTTTGGAAACACTCTGTTTGTAAAGTCTGCAAGAGGATATTTGGACCTCTTTGAGGATTTCGTTGGAAACGGGATTTCTTCATCTAATGCTAGACAGAAGAATTCTCAGTAACTTCTTTGGGTTGTGTGTGTTCAACTCACAGAGTTGAGCCTTCCTTTAGACAGAGCAGATTTGAAACCCTCTTTTTGTGGAATTTGCAAGTGGACATTTCAAGCGCTTTGGGGCCAACGGTAGAAAAGGAAATATCTTCGTATAAAAACTAGAGAGAATCATTCTCAGGAACCTCTTTGTGATGTGTGCGTTCCACTCACAGAGTTTAACCTTTCTTTTCATAGAACAGTTTGGAAACACTCTGTTTGTAAAGTCTGCAAGTGGATACTTGGACCTCTTTGAGGATTTCGTTGGAAACGGGATTTCTTCATCTAATGCTAGACAGAAGAATTCTCAGTAACTTCTTTGGGTTGCGTGTGTTCAACTCACAGAGTTGAACCTTCCTTTAGACAGAGGAGATTTGAAACCCTCTTTTTGTGGAATTTGCAAGTGGACATTTCAAGCGCTTTGGCGCCCACGGTACAAAAGGAAATATCTTCGTATAAAAACTAGAGAGAATCATTGTCAGAAACCGCTTTGTGATGTGTGCGTTCCACTCACAGAGTGTAACCTTTCTTTTCATAGAACAGTTTGCAAACACTCTGTTTGTAAAGTCAGCAAGTGGATATTTGGACCTCTTTGAGGATTTCGTTTGAAACGGGATTTCTTCATCTAATGCTAGACAGAAGAATTCTCAGTAACTTCTTTGAGTTGCGTGTGTTCAACTCACAGAGTTGAGCCTTCCTTTAGACAGAGCAGATTTGAAACCCTCTTTTTCTGGAATTTCCAAGTGGACATTTCTAGCGCTTTGGGGCCAACGGTGGAAAAGGAAATATCTTCGTATAAAAACTAGAGAGAATCATTCTCAGAAACCGCTTTGTGATGTGTGCGTTCCACTCACAGAGGGTAACCTTTCTTTTCATAGAACAGTTTGGAAACACTCTGTTTGTAAAGTCTGCAAGTGGATATTTGGACCTCTTTGAGGATTTCGTTTGAAACGGGATTTCTTCATCTAATGCTAGACAGAAGAATTCTCAGTAACTTCTTTGGGTTGCGTGTGTTCAACTCGCAGAGTTGAACTTTCCTTTTGACAGAGCAGATTTGAAACCCTCTTTTTGTGGAATTTGCAAGTGGACATTTCAAGCGCTTTGGCGCCCACGGTACAAAAGGAAATATCTTCGTATAAAAACTAGAGAGAATCATTCTCAGAAACCGCTTTGTGATGTGTGCATTCCACTCACAGAGTTTAACCTTTCTTTTCATAGAACAGTTTGGAAACACTCTGTTTGTAAAGTCTGCAAGTGGATATTTGGACCTCTTTGAGGATTTCGTTGGAAACGGGATTTCTTCATCTAATGCTAGACAGAAGAATTCACAGTAACTTCTTTGGGTTGAGTGTGTTCAACTCACAGAGTTGAACCTTCCTTTAGACAGAGCAGATTTGAAACCCTCTTTTTGTGGAATTTGCAAGTGGACATTTCAAGCGCTTTGGCGCCCACGGTAGAAAAGGAAATATCTTCGTATAAAACTAGAGAGAATCATTCTCAGAAACCACTTTGTGATGTGTGCGTTCCACTCACAGAGTTTAACCTTTCTTTTCATAGAACAGTTTGGAAACACTCTGTTTGTAAAGTCTGCAAGTGGATATTTGGACCTCTTTGAGCATTTCGTTGGAAACGGGATTTCTTCATCTAATGCTAGAGAGAAGAATTCTCAGTAACTTCTTTGGGTTGCGTGTGTTCAACTCACAGAGTTGAGCCTTCCTTTAGACAGAGCAGATTTGAAACCCTCTTTTTGTGGAATTTGCAAGTGGACATTTCAAGCGATTTGGCGCCCACGGTAGAAAAGGAAATATCTTCGTATAAAAACTAGAGAAAGTCATTCTCAGAAACCGCTTTGTGATGTGTGCGTTCCACTCACAGAGTGTAACCTTTCTTTTCATAGAACAGTTTGGAAACACTCTGTTTGTAAAGTCTGCAAGTGGATATTTGGACCTCTTTGAGGATTTCGTTGGAAACGGGATTTCTTCATCTAATGCTAGACAGAAGAATTCGCAGTAACTTCTTTGGGTAGCGTGTGTTCAACTCACAGAGTTGAGCCTTCCTTTAGACAGAGCAGATTTGAAACCCTCTTTTTGTGGAATTTGCAAGTGGACATTTCAAGCGCTTTGGGGCCAACGGTAGAAAAGGAAATATCTTCGTATAAAAACTAGAGAGAATCATTCTCAGGAACCTCTTTGTGATGTGTGCGTTCCACTCACAGAGTTTAACCTTTCTTTTCATAGAACAGTTTGGAAACACTCTGTTTGTAAAGTCTGCAAGTGGATACTTGGACCTCTTTGAGGATTTCGTTGGAAACGGGATTTCTTCATCTAATGCTAGACAGAAGAATTCTCAGTAACTTCTTTGGGTTGCGTGTGTTCAACTCACAGAGTTGAACCTTCCTTTAGACAGAGCAGATTTGAAACCCTCTTTTTGTGGAATTTGCAAGTGGACATTTCAAGCGCTTTGGCGCCCACGGTACAAATGGAAATATCTTCGTATAAAAACTAGAGAGAATCATTGTCAGAAACCGCTTTGTGATGTGTGCGTTCCACTCACAGAGTGTAACCTTTCTTTTCATAGAACAGTTTGCAAACACTCTGTTTGTAAAGTCTGCAAGTGGATATTTGGACCTCTTTGAGGATTTCGTTTGAAACGGGATTTCTTCATCTAATGCTAGACAGAAGAATTCTCAGTAACTTCTTTGAGTTGCGTGTGTTCAACTCACAGAGTTGAGCCTTCCTTTAGACAGAGCAGATTTGAAACCCTCTTTTTCTGGAATTTCCAAGTGGACATTTCTAGCGCTTTGGGGCCAACGGTGGAAAAGGAAATATCTTCGTATAAAAACTAGAGAGAATCATTCTCAGAAACCGCTTTGTGATGTGTGCGTTCCACTCACAGAGGGTAACCTTTCTTTTCATAGAACAGTTTGGAAACACTCTGTTTGTAAAGTCTGCAAGTGGATATTTGGACCTCTTTGAGGATTTCGTTTGAAACGGGATTTCTTCATCTAATGCTAGACAGAAGAATTCTCAGTAACTTCTTTGGGTTGCGTGTGTTCAACTCACAGAGTTGAACTTTCCTTTTGACAGAGCAGATTTGAAACCCTCTTTTTGTGGAATTTGCAAGTGGACATTTCAAGCGCTTTGGCGCCCACGGTACAAAAGGAAATATCTTCGTATAAAAACTAGAGAGAATCATTCTCAGAAACCGCTTTGTGATGTGTGCATTCCACTCACAGAGATTAACCTTTCTTTTCATAGAACAGTTTGGAAACACTCTGTTTGTAAAGTCTGCAAGTGGATATTTGGACCTCTTTGAGGATTTGGATGGAAACGGGATTTGTTCATCTAATGCTAGACAGAAGAATTCACAGTAACTTCTTTGGGTTGAGTGTGTTCAACTCACAGAGTTGAACCTTCCTTTAGACAGAGCAGATTTGAAACCCTCTTTTTGTGGAATTTGCAAGTGGACATTTCAAGCGCTTTGGCGCCCACGGTAGAAAAGGAAATATCTTCGTATAAAACTAGAGAGAATCATTCTCAGAAACCACTTTGTGATGTGTGCGTTCCACTCACAGAGTTTAACCTTTCTTTTCATAGAACAGTTTGGAAACACTCTGTTTGTAAAGTCTGCAAGTGGATATTTGGACCTCTTTGAGCATTTCGTTGGAAACGGGATTTCTTCATCTAATGCTAGAGAGAAGAATTCTCAGTAACTTCTTTGGGTTGCGTGTGTTCAACTCACAGAGTTGAGCCTTCCTTTAGACAGAGCAGATTTGAAACCCTCTTTTTGTGGAATTTGCAAGTGGACATTTCAAGCGCTTTGGCGCCCACGGTAGAAAAGGAAATATCTTCGTATAAAAACTAGAGAAAGTCATTCTCAGAAACCGCTTTGTGATGTGTGCGTTCCACTCACAGAGTGTAACCTTTCTTTTCATAGAACAGTTTGGAAACACTCTGTTTGTAAAGTCTGCAAGTGGATATTTGGACCTCTTTGAGGATTTCGTTGGAAACGGGATTTCTTCATCTAATGCTAGACCGAAGAATTCTCAGTAACTTCTTTGAGATGCGTGTGTTCAACTCACAGAGTTGAACCTTCCTTTTGACAGAGCAGATTGGAAACCCTCTTTTTGTGGAATTTGCAAGTGGACATTTCAAGCGCTTTGGGGCCAACGGTAGAAAAGGAAATATCTTCGTATAAAAACTAGAGAGAATCATTCTCAGAATCCGCTTTGTGATGTGTGCGTTCCACTCACAGAGTGTAACCTTTCTTTTCATAGAACAGTTTGGAAACACTCTGTTTGTAAAGTCTGCAAGTGGATATTTGGACCTCTTTGAGGATTTCGTTGGAAACGGGATTTCTTCATCTAATGCTAGACAGAAGAATTCTCAGTAACTTCTTTGGGTTGCGTGTGTTCAACTCACAGAGTTGAACCTTCCTTTAGACAGAGCAGATTTGAAACCCTCTTTTTGTGGAATTTGCAAGTGGACATTTCAAGCACTTTGGGGCCAACGGTAGAAAAGGAAATATCTTCGTAGAAAAACTAGAGAGAATCATTCTCAGAAACCACTTTGTGATGTGTGCGTTCCACTCACAGAGTTTAACCTTTCTTTTAATAGAACAGTTTGGAAACACTCTGTTTGTAAAGTCTGCAAGTGGATATTTGGACCTCTTTGAGGATTTCGTTGGAAACGGGATTTCTTCATCTAATGCTAGACAGAAGAATTCTCAGTAACTTCTCTGGGTTGCGTGTGTTCAACTCACAGAGTTGAGCCTTCCTTTTGACAGAGCAGATTGGAAACCCTCTTTTTGTGGAATTTGCAAGTGGACATTTCAAGCGCTTTGGCGCCAACGGTAGAAAAGGAAATATCTTCGTATAAAAACTAGAGAAAGTCATTCTCAGAAACCACTTTGTGATGTGTGCGTTCCACTCACAGAGTGTAACCTTTCTTTTCATAGAACAGTTTGGAAACACTCTGTTTGTAAAGTCTGCAAGTGGATATTTGGACCTCTTTGAGGATTTCGTTGGAAACGGGATTTCTTCATCTAATGCTAGACCGAAGAATTCTCAGTAACTTCTTTGAGATGCGTGTGTTCAACTCACAGAGTTGAACCTTCCTTTTGACAGAGCAGATTGGAAACCCTCTTTTTGTGGAATTTGCAAGTGGACATTTCAAGCGCTTTGGGGCCAACGGTAGAAAAGGAAATATCTTCGTATAAAAACTAGAGAGAATCATTCGCAGAAACCGCTTTGTGATGTGTGCGTTCCACTCACAGAGTGTAACCTTTCTTTTCATAGAACAGTTTGGAAACACTCTGTTTGTAAAGTCTGCAAGTGGATATTTGGACCTCTTTGAGGATTTCGTTGGAAACGGGATTTCTTCATCTAATGCTAGACAGAAGAATTCTCAGTAACTTCTTTGGGTTGCGTGTGTTCAACTCACAGAGTTGAACCTTCCTTTAGACAGAGCAGATTTGAAACCCTCTTTTTGTGGAATTTGCAAGTGGACATTTCAAGCACTTTGGGGCCAACGGTAGAAAAGGAAATATCTTCGTATAAAAACTAGAGAGAATCATTCTCAGAAACCACTTTGTGATGTGTGCGTTCCACTCACAGAGTTTAACCTTTCTTTTAATAGAACAGTTTGGAAACACTCTGTTTGTAAAGTCTGCAAGTGGATATTTGGACCTCTTTGAGGATTTCGTTTGAAACGGTATTTCTTCATCTAATGCTAGACAGAAGAATTCTCAGTAACTTCTCTGGGTTGCGTGTGTTCAACTCACAGAGTTGAACCTTCCTTTAGACAGAGCAGATTGGAAACCCTCATTTTGTGGAATTTGCAAGTGGACATTTGAAGCGCTTTGGCGCCCACGGTAGAAAAGGAAATATCTTCGTATAAAAACTAGAGAGAATCATTCTCAGAAATCACTTTGTGATGTGTGCGTTCCACTCACAGAGTTTAACCTTTCTTTTCATAGAACAGTTTGGAAACACTCTGTTTGTAAAGTCTGCAAGTGGATATTTGGACCTCTTTGAGGATTTCGTTGGAAACGGGATTTCTTCATCTAATGCTAGACAGAAGAATTCTCAGTAACTTCTTTGGGTTGCGTGTGTTCAACTCACAGAGTTGAACCTTCCTTTAGACAGAGCAGATTTGAAACCCTCTTTTTGTGGAATTTGCAAGTGGACATTTCAAGCGCTTTGGCGCCCACGGTACAAATGGAAATATCTTCGTATAAAAACTAGAGAGAATCATTCCCAGAAACCACTTTGTGATGTGTGCGTTCCACTCACGGAGTTTAACCTTTCTTTTCATAGAACAGTTTGGAAACACTCTGTTTGTAAAGTCTGCAAGTGGATATTTGGACCTCTTTGAGGATTTCGTTGGAAACGGGATTTCTTCATCTAATGCTAGACAGAAGAATTCTCAGTAACTTCTTTGGGTAGTGTGTGTTCAACTCATAGAGTTGAGCCTTCCTTTAGACAGAGCAGATTTGAAACCCTCTTTTTGTGGAATTTGCAAGTGGACATTTCAAGCGCTTTGGGGCCAACGGTAGAAAAGGAAATATCTTCGTATAAAAACTAGAGAGAATCATTCTCAGGAACCTCTTTGTGATGTGTGCGTTCCACTCACAGAGTTTAACCTTTCTTTTCATAGAACAGTTTGGAAACACTCTGTTTGTAAAGTCTGCAAGTGGATACTTGGACCTCTTTGAGGATTTCGTTGGAAACGGGATTTCTTCATCTAATGCTAGACAGAAGAATTCTCAGTAACTTCTTTGGGTTGCGTGTGTTCAACTCACAGAGTTGAACCTTCCTTTAGACAGAGCAGATTGGAAACCCTCTTTTTGTGGAATTTGCAAGTGGACATTTCAAGCGCTTTGGCGCCCACGGTACAAAAGGAAATATCTTCGTATAAAAACTAGAGAGAATCATTGTCAGAAACCGCTTTGTGATGTGTGCGTACCACTCACAGAGTGTAACCTTTCTTTTCATAGAACAGTTTGCAAACACTCTGTTTGTAAAGTCTGCAAGTGGATATTTGGACCTCTTTGAGGATTTCGTTGGAAACGGGATTTCTTCATCTAATGCTAGACAGAAGAATTCTCAGTAACTTCTTTGAGTTGCGTGTGTTCAACTCACAGAGTTGAGCCTTCCTTTAGACAGAGCAGATTTGAAACCCTCTTTTTCTGGAAATTCCAAGTGGACATTTCTATCGCTTTGGGGCCAACGGTGGAAAAGGAAATATCTTCGTATAAAAACTAGAGAGAATCATTCTCAGAAACCACTTTGTGATGTGTGCGTTCCACTCACAGAGGGTAACCTTTCTTTTCATAGAACAGTTTGGAAACACTCTCTTTGTAAAGTCTGCAAGTGGATATTTGGACCTCTTTGAGGATTTCGTTGGAAACGGGATTTCTTCATCTAATGCTAGACAGAAGAATTCTCAGTAACTTCTTTGGGTTGCGTGTGTTCAACTCACAGAGTTGAACTTTCCTTTTGACAGAGCAGATTTGAAACCCTCTTTTTGTGGAATTTACAAGTGGACATTTCAAGCGCTTTGGCGCCCACGGTACAAAAGGAAATATCTTCGTATAAAAACTAGAGAGAATCATTCTCAGAAACCGCTTTGTGATGTGTGCGTTCCACTCACAGAGTGTAACCTTTCTTTTCATAGAACAGTTTGGAAACACTCTGTTTGTAAAGTCTGCAAGTGGATATTTGGACCTCTTTGAGGATTTCGTTGGAAACGGGATTTCTTCATCTAATGCTAGACAGAAAAATTCTCAGTAACTTCTTTGGGTTGCGTGTGTTCAACTCACAGAGTTGAGCCTTCCTTTAGGAAGAGCAGATTTGAAACCCTCTTTTTGTGGAATTTGCAAGTGGACATTTCAAGCGCTTTGTGGCCAACGGTAGAAAAGGAAATATCTTCGTATAAAAACTAGAGAGAATCATTCTCAGAAACCGCTTTGTGATGTGTGCATTCCACTCACAGAGTTTAACTTTTCTTTTCATAGAACAGTTTGGAAACACTCTGTTTGTAAAGTCTGCAAGTGGATATTTGGACCTCTTTGAGGATTTGGTTGGAAACGGGATTTCTTCATCTAATGCTAGACAGAAGAATTCACAGTAACTTCTTTGGGTTGAGTGTGTTCAACTCACAGAGTTGAACCTTCCTTTAGACAGAGCAGATTTGAAACCCTCTTTTTGTGGAATTTGGAAGTGGACATTTCAAGCGCTTTGGCGCCCACGGTAGAAAAGGAAATATCTTCGTATAAAACTAGAGAGAATCATTCTCAGAAACCACTTTGTGATGTGTGCGTTCCACTCACAGAGTTTAACCTTTCTTTTCATAGAACAGTTTGGAAACACTCTGTTTGTAAAGTCTGCAAGTGGATATTTGGACCTCTTTGAGCATTTCGTTGGAAACGGGATTTCTTCATCTAATGCTAGAGAGAAGAATTCTCAGTAACTTCTTTGGGTTGCGTGTGTTCAACTCACAGAGTTGAGCCTTCCTTTAGACAGAGCAGATTTGAAACCCTCTTTTTGTGGAATTTGCAAGTGGACATTTCAAGCGCTTTGGCGCCCACGGTAGAAAAGGAAATATCTTCGTATAAAAACTAGAGAAAGTCATTCTCAGAAACCGCTTTGTGATCTGTGCGTTCCACTCACAGAGTGTAACCTTTCTTTTCATAGAACAGTTTGGAAACACTCTGTTTGTAAAGTCTGCAAGTGGATATTTGGACCTCTTTGAGGATTTCGTTGGAAACGGGATTTCTTCATCTAATGCTAGACAGAAGAATTCTCAGTATCTTCTCTGGGTTGTGTGTGTTCAACTCACAGAGTTGAACCTTACTTTAGACAGAGCAGATTGGAAACCCTCTTTTTGTGGAATTTGCAAGTGGACATTTCAAGCGCTTTGGCGCCCACGGTAGAAAGGAAATATCTTCTTATAAAAACTAGAGAGAATCATTCTCAGAAACCACTTTGTGATGTGTGCGTTCCACTCACAGAGTTTAACCTTTCTTTTCATAGAACAGTTTGGAAACACTCTGTTTGTAAAGTCTGCAAGTGGATATTTGGACCTCTTTGAGGATTTCGTTGGAAACGGGATTTCTTCATCTAATGCTAGACCGAAGAATTCTCAGTAACTTCTTTGAGATTCGTGTGTTCAACTCACAGAGTTGAACCTTCCTTTTGACAGAGCAGATTGGAAACCCTCTTTTTGTGGAATTTGCAAGTGGACATTTCAAGGGCTTTGGGGCCAACGGTAGAAAAGGAAATATCTTCATATAAAAACTAGAGAGAATCATTCTCAGAAACCGCTTTGTGATGTGTGCGTTCCACTCACAGAGTGTAACCTTTCTTTTCATAGAACAGTTTGGAAACACTCTGTTTGTAAAGTCTGCAAGTGGATATTTGGACCTCTTTGAGGATTTCGTTGGAAACGGGATTTCTTCATCTAATGCTAGACAGAAGAATTCTCAGTAACTTCTTTGGGTTGCGTGTGTTCAACTCACAGAGTTGAACCTTCCTTTAGACAGAGCAGATTTGAAACCCTCTTTTTGTGGAATTTGCAAGTGGACATTTCAAGCACTTTGGGGCCAACGGTAGAAAAGGAAATATCTTCGTAGAAAAACTAGAGAGAATCATTCTCAGAAACCACTTTGTGATGTGTGCGTTCCACTCACAGAGTTTAACCTTTCTTTTAATAGAACAGTTTGGAAACACTCTGTTTGTAAAGTCTGCAAGTGGATATTTGGACCTCTTTGAGGATTTCGTTGGAAACGGTATTTCTTCATCTAATGCTAGACAGAAGAATTCTCAGTAACTTCTCTGGGTTGCGTGTGTTCAACTCACAGAGTTGAACCTTCCTTTAGACAGAGCAGATTGGAAACCCTCATTTTGTGGAATTTGCAAGTGGACATTTGAAGCGCTTTGGCGCCCACGGTAGAAAAGGAAATATCTTCGTATAAAAACTAGAGAGAATCATTCTCAGAAAACACTTTGTGATGTGTGCGTTCCACTCACAGAGTTTAACCTTTCTTTTCATAGAACAGTTTGGAAACACTCTGTTTGTAAAGTCTGCAAGTGGATATTTGGACCTCTTTGAGGATTTCGTTGGAAACGGGATTTCTTCATCTAATGCTAGACAGAAGAATTCTCAGTAACTTCTTTGGGTTGCGTGTGTTCAACTCACAGAGTTGAACCTTCCTTTAGACAGAGCAGATTTGAAACCCTCTTTTTGTGGAATTTGCAAGTGGACATTTCAAGCGCTTTGGCGCCCACGGTACAAATGGAAATATCTTCGTATAAAAACTAGAGAGAATCATTCTCAGAAACCGCTTTGTGATGTGTGCGTTCCACTCACAGAGTGTAACCTTTCTTTTCATAGAACTGTTTGGAAACACTCTGTTTGTAAAGTCTGTAAGTGGATATTTGGACCTCTTTGAGGATTTCGTTGGAAACGGGATTTCTTCATCTAATGCTAGACAGAAAAATTCTCAGTAACTTCTTTGGGTTGCGTGTGTTCAACTCACAGAGTTGAGCCTTCCTTTAGAAAGAGCAGATTTGAAACCCTCTTTTTGTGGAATTTGCAAGTGGACATTTCAAGCGCTTTGTGGCCAACGGTAGAAAAGGAAATATCTTCGTATAAAAACTAGAGAGAATCATTCTCAGAAACCGCTTTGTGATGTGTGCATTCCACTCACAGAGTTTAACCTTTCTTTTCATAGAACAGTTTGGAAACACTCTGTTTGTAAAGTCTGCAAGTGGATATTTGGACCTCTTTGAGGATTTGGTTGGAAACGGGATTTCTTCATCTAATGCTAGACAGAAGAATTCACAGTAACTTCTTTGGGTTGAGTGTGTTCAACTCACAGAGTTGAACCTTCCTTTAGACAGAGCAGATTTGAAACCCTCTTTTTGTGGAATTTGCAAGTGGACATTTCAAGCGCTTTGGCGCCCACGGTAGAAAAGGAAATATCTTCGTATAAAAACTAGAGAAAGTCATTCTCAGAAACAACTTTGTGATGTGTGCGTTCCACTCACAGAGTGTAACCTTTCTTTTCATAGAACAGTTTGGAAACACTCTGTTTGTAAAGTCTGCAAGTGGATATTTGGACCTCTTTGAGGATTTCGTTGGAAACGGGATTTCTTCATCTAATGCTAGACAGAAGAATTCTCAGTAACTTCTCTGGGTTGTGTGTGTTCAACTCACAGAGTTGAACCTTCCTTTAGACAGAGCAGATTGGAAACCCTCTTTTTGTGGAATTTGCAAGTGGACATTTGAAGCGCTTTGGCGCCCACGGTAGAAAGGAAATATCTTCTTATAAAAACTAGAGAGAATCATTCTCAGAAACCGCTTTGTGATGTGTGCGTTCCACTCACAGAGTCTAACCTTTCTTTTCATAGAACAGTTTGGAAACACTCTGTTTGTAAAGTCTGCAAGTGGATATTTGGACCTCTTTGAGGATTTCGTTGGAAACGGGATTTCTTCATCTAATGCTAGACAGAAGAATTCTCAGTAACTTCTTTGGGTTGCGTGTGTTCAACTCACAGAGTTGAACCTTCCTTTAGACAGAGCAGATTTGAAACCCTCTTTTTGTGGAATTTGCAAGTGGACATTTCAAGCACTTTGAGGCCAACGGTAGAAAAGGAAATATCTTCGTAGAAAAACTAGAGAGAATCATTCTCAGAAACCACTTTGTGATGTGTGCGTTCCACTCACAGAGTTTAACCTTTCTTTTAATAGAACAGTTTGGAAACACTCTGTTTGTAAAGTCTGCAAGTGGATATTTGGACCTCTTTGAGGATTTCGTTGGAAACGGGATTTCTTCATCTAATGCTAGACAGAAGAATTCTCAGTAACTTCTCTGGGTTGCGTGTGTTCAACTCACAGAGTTGAACCTTCCTTTAGACAGAGCAGATTGGAAACCCTCATTTTGTGGAATTTGCAAGTGGACATTTGAAGCGCTTTGGCGCCCACGGTAGAAAAGGAAATATCTTCGTATAAAAACTAGAGAGAATCATTCTCAGAAAACACTTTGTGATGTGTGCGTTCCACTCACAGAGTTTAACCTTTCTTTTCATAGAACAGTTTGGAAACACTCTGTTTGTAAAGTCTGCAAGTGGATATTTGGACCTCTTTGAGGATTTGGTTGGAAACGGGATTTCTTCATCTAATGCTAGACAGAAGAATTCTCAGTAACTTCTTTGGGTTGCGCGTGTTCAACTCACAGAGTTGAACCTTCCTTTAGACAGAGCAGATTTGAAACCCTCTTTTTGTGGAATTTGCAAGTGGACATTTCAAGCGCTTTGGCGCCCACGGTAGAAAAGGAAATATCTTCGTAAAAAAACTAGAGAAAGTCATTCTCAGAAACCGCTTTGTGATGTGTGCGTTCCACTCACATAGTGTAACCTTTCTTTTCATAGAACAGTTTGGAAACACTCTGTTTGTAAAGTCTGCAAGTGGATATTTGGACCTCTTTGAGGATTTCGTTGGAAACGGGATTTCTTCATCTAATGCTAGACAGAAGAATTCTCAGTAACTTCTTGGGTTGCGTGTGTTCAACTCACAGAGTTGAACCTTCCTTTTGACAGAGCAGATTTGAAACCCTCTTTTTGTGGAATTTGCAAGTGGACATTTCAAGCGCTTTGTGGCCAACGGTAGAAAAGGAAATATCTTCGTATAAAAACTAGAGAGAATCATTCTCAGAAACCGCTTTGTGATGTGTGCGTTCCACTCACAGAGTTTAACCTTTCTTTTCATAGAACAGTTTGGAAACACTCTGTTTGTAAAGTCTGCAAGTGGATATTTGGACCTCTTTGAGGATTTCGTTGGAAACGGGATTTCTTCATCTAATGCTAGACAGAAGAATTCTCAGTAACTTCTTTGGGTTGCGTGTGTTCAACTCACAGAGATGAACTTTCCTTTAGACAGAGCAGATTTGAAACCCTCTTTTTGTGGAATTTGCAAGTGCACATTTCAAGCGCTTTGGCGCAAACGGTAGAAAAGGAAATATCTTCGTATAAAAACTAGAGAGAATCATTCTCAGAAACCGCTTTGTGATGTGTGCGTTCCACTCACAGAGTTTAACCTTTCTTTTCATAGAACAGTTTGGAAACAGTCTGTTTGTAAAGTCTGCAAGTGGATATTTGGATCTCTTTGAGGATTTCGTTGGAAACGGGATTTCTTCATCTAATGCTAGACAGAAGAATTCTCAGTAACTTCTTTGGGTTGCGTGTGTTCAACTCACAGAGTTGAACCTTCCTTTTGACAGAGCAGATTGGAAACCCTCTTTTTGTGGAATTTGCAAGTGGACATTTCAAGCGCTTTGGGGCCAACGGTAGAAAAGGAAATATCTTCGTATAACAACTAGAGAGAATCATTCTCAGAAACTGCTTTGTGATGTGTGCGTTCCACTCACAGAGTTTAACCTTTCTTTTCATAGAACAGCTTGGAAACAGTCTGTTTGTAAAGTCTGCAAGTGGATATTTGGATCTCTTTGAGGATTTCGTTGGAAACGGGATTTCTTCATCTAATGCTAGACAGAAGAATTCTCAGTAACTTCTTTGGGTTGCGTGTGTTCAACTCACAGAGTTGAACCTTCCTTTTGACAGAGCAGATTGGAAACCCTCTTTTTGTGGAATTTGCAAGTGGACATTTCAAGCGCTTTGGGGCCAACGGTAGAAAAGGAAATATCTTCGTATAAAAACTAGAGAGAATCATTCTCAGAAACCGCTTTGTGATGTGTGCGTACCACTCTCAGAGTTTAACCTTTCTTTTCATAGAACAGTTTGGAAACACTCTGTTTGTAAAGTCTGTAAGTGGATATTTGGACCTCTTTGAGGATTTCGTTGGAAACGGGATTTCTTCATCTAATGCTAGACAGAAGAATTCTCAGTAACTTCTTTGGGTTGCGTGTGTTCAACTCACAGGGTTGAACCTTCCTTTTGACAGAGCAGATTGGAAACCCTCTTTTTGTGGAATTTGCAAGTGGACATTTCAAGCGCTTTGGGGCCAACGGTAGAAAAGGAAATATCTTCGTATAAAAACTAGAGAGAATCATTCTCAGAAACCGCTTTGTGATGTGTGCGTTCCACTCACAGAGTTTAACCTTTCTTTTCATAGAACAGTTTGGAAACAGTCTGTTTGTAAAGTCTGCAAGTGGATATTTGGATCTCTTTGAGGATTTCGTTGGAAACGGGATTTCTTCATCTAATGCTAGACAGAAGAATTCTCAGTAACTTCTCTGGGTTGCGTGTGTTCAACTCACAGAGTTGAACCTTCCTTTAGACAGAGCAGATTTGAAACCCTCTTTTTGTGGAATTTGCAAGTGGACATTTCAAGCACTTTGAGGCCAACGGTAGAAAAGGAAATATCTTCGTAGAAAAACTAGAGAGAATCATTCTCAGAAACCACTTTGTGATGTGTGCGTTCCACTCACAGAGTTTAACCTTTCTTTTAATAGAACAGTTTGGAAACAGTCTGTTTGTAAAGTCTGCAAGTGGATATTTTGACCTCTTTGAGGATTTCGTTGGAAACGGGATTTCTTCATCTAATGCTAGACAGAAGAATTCTCAGTAACTTCTCTGGGTTGTGTGTGTTCAACTCACAGAGTTGAACCTTCCTTTAGACAGAGCAGATTGGAAACCCTCATTTTGTGGAATTTGCAAGTGGACATTTGAAGCGCTTTGGCGCCCACGGTAGAAAAGGAAGTATCTTCGTATAAAAACTAGAGTGAATCATTCTCAGAAAACACTTTGTGATGTGTGCGTTCCACTCACAGAGTTTAACCTTTCTTTTCATAGAACAGTTTGGAAACAGTCTGTTTGTAAAGTCTGCAAGTGGATATTTGGATCTCTTTGAGGATTTCGTTGGAAACGGGATTTCTTCATCTAATGCTAGACAGAAGAATTCTCAGTAACTTCTTTGGGTTGCGTGTGTTCAACTCACAGAGTTGAACCTTCCTTTTGACAGAGCAGATTGGAAACCCTCTTTTTGTGGAATTTGCAAGTGGACATTTCAAGCGCTTTGGGGCCAACGGTAGAAAAGGAAATATCTTCGTATAACAACTAGAGAGAATCATTCTCAGAAACTGCTTTGTGATGTGTGCGTTCCACTCACAGAGTTTAACCTTTCTTTTCATAGAACAGCTTGGAAACAGTCTGTTTGTAAAGTCTGCAAGTGGATATTTGGATCTCTTTGAGGATTTCGTTGGAAACGGGATTTCTTCATCTAATGCTAGACAGAAGAATTCTCAGTAACTTCTTTGGGTTGCGTGTGTTCAACTCACAGAGTTGAACCTTCCTTTTGACAGAGCAGATTGGAAACCCTCTTTTTGTGGAATTTGCAAGTGGACATTTCAAGCGCTTTGGGGCCAACGGTAGAAAAGGAAATATCTTCGTATAAAAACTAGAGAGAATCATTCTCAGAAACCGCTTTGTGATGTGTGCGTTCCACTCTCAGAGTTTAACCTTTCTTTTCATAGAACAGTTTGGAAACACTCTGTTTATAAAGTCTGTAAGTGGATATTTGGACCTCTTTGAGGATTTCGTTGGAAACGGGATTTCTTCATCTAATGCTAGACAGAAGAATTCTCAGTAACTTCTTTGGGTTGCGTGTGTTCAACTCACAGGGTTGAACCTTCCTTTTGACAGAGCAGATTGGAAACCCTCTTTTTGTGGAATTTGCAAGTGGACATTTCAAGCGCTTTGGGGCCAACGGTAGAAAAGGAAATATCTTCGTATAAAAACTAGAGAGAATCATTCTCAGAAACCGCTTTGTGATGTGTGCGTTCCACTCACAGAGTTTAACCTTTTTTTTCATAGAACCGTTTGGAAACAGTCTGTTTGTAAAGTCTGCAAGTGGATATTTGGATCTCTTTGAGGATTTCGTTGGAAACGGGATTTCTTCATCTAATGCTAGACAGAAGAATTCTCAGTAACTTCTTTGGGTTGCGTGTGTTCAACTCACAGAGTTGAACCTTCCTTTTGACAGAGCAGATTGGAAACCCTCTTTTTCTGGAATTTGCAAGTGGACATTTCAAGCGCTTTGGGGCCAACGGTAGAAAAGGAAATATCTTCGTATAAAAACTAGAGAGAATCATTCTCAGAAACCGCTTTGTGATGTGTGCGTTCCACTCACAGAGTTTAACCTTTCTTTTCATAGAACAGTTTGGAAACACTCTGTTTGTAAAGTCTGTAAGTGGATATTTGGACCTCTTTTAGGATTTCGTTGGAAACGGGATTTCTTCATCTAATGCTAGACAGAAGAATTCTCAGTAACTTCTTTGGGTTGCGTGTGTTCAACTCACAGAGTTGAACCTTCCTTTTGACAGAGCAGATTGGAAACCCTCTTTTTGTGGAATTTGCAAGTGGACATTTCAAGCGCTTTGGGGCCAACGGTAGAAAAGGAAATATCTTCGTATAAAAACTAGAGAGAATCATTCTCAGAAACCGCTTTGTGATGTGTGCGTTCCACTCACAGAGTTTAACCTTTCTTTTCATAGAACAGTTTGGAAACACTCTGTTTGTAAAGTCTGTAAGTGGATATTTGGACCTCTTTGAGGATTTCGTTGGAAACGGGATTTCTTCATCTAATGCTGGACAGAAGAATTCTCAGTAACTTCTTTGGGTTGCGTGTGTTCAACTCACAGAGTTGAACCTCCCTTTAGACAGAGCAGATTTGAAACCCTCTTTTTGTGGAATTTGCAAGTGGACATTTCAAGCGCTTTGGGGCCAACGGTAGAAAAGGAAATATCTTCGTATAAAAACTAGAGAGAATCATTCTCAGAAACCGCTTTGTGATGTGTGCGTTCCACTCACAGTGTGTAACCTTTCTTTTCATAGAACAGTTTGGAAACACTCTGTTTGTAAAGTCTGCAAGTGGATATTTGGACCTCTTTGAGGATTTCGTTTGAAACGGGATTTCTTCATCTAATGCTAGACAGAAGAATTCTCAGTAACTTCTTTGGGTTGCGTGTGTTCAACTCACAGAGTTGAGCCTTCCTTTAGACAGAGCAGATTTGAAACCCTCTTTTTGTGGAATTTGCAAGTGGACATTTCAAGCGCTTTGGCGCCCACGGTACAAATGGAAATATCTTCGTATAAAAACTAGAGAGAATCATTCCCAGAAACCACATTGTGATGTGTGCGTTCCACTCACGGAGTTTAACCTTTCTTTTCATAGAACAGTTTGGAAACACTCTGTTTGTAAAGTCTGCAAGTGGATATTTGGACCTCTTTGAGGATTTCGTTGGAAACGGGATTTTTTCATCTAATGCTAGACAGAAGAATTCTCAGTAACTTCTTTGGGTTGCGTGTGTTCAACTCACAGACTTGGACCTTCCTTTAGACAGAGCAGATTGGAAACCCTCTTTTTGTGGAATTTGCAAGTGGACATTTCAAGCGCTTTGGCGCCCACGGTAGAAAAGGAAATATCTTCGTATAAAAACTAGAGAAAGTCATTCTCAGAAACCACTTTGTGATGTGTGCGTTCCACTCACAGAGTGTAACCTTTCTTTTCATAGAACAGTTTGGAAACACTCTGTTTGTAAAGTCTGCAAGTGGATATTTGGACCTCTTTGAGGATTTCGTTGGAAACGGGATTTCTTCATCTAATGCTAGACAGAAGAATTCTCAGTAACTTCTCTGGGTTGTGTGTGTTCAACTCACAGAGTTGAACCTTCCTTTAGACAGAGCAGATTGGAAACCCTCTTTTTGTGGAATTTGCAAGTGGACATTTGAAGCGCTTTGGCGCCCACGGTAGAAAGGAAATATCTTCTTATAAAAACTAGAGAGAATCATTCTCAGAAACCACTTTGTGATGTGTGCGTTCCACTCACAGAGTGTAACCTTTCTTTTCATAGAACAGTTTGGAAACACTCTGTTTGTAAAGTCTGCAAGTGGATATTTGGACCTCTTTGAGGATTTCGTTGGAAACGGGATTTCTTCATCTAATGCTAGACAGAAGAATTCTCAGTAACTTCTTGGGTTGCGTGTGTTCAACTCACAGAGTTGAACCTTCCTTTTGACAGAGCAGATTTGAAACCCTCTTTTTGTGGAATTTGCAAGTGGACATTTCAAGCGCTTTGTGGCCAACGGTAGAAAAGGAAATATCTTCGTATAAAAACTAGAGAGAATCATTCTCAGAAACCGCTTTGTGATGTGTGCGTTCCACTCACAGAGTTTAACCTTTCTTTTCATAGAACAGTTTGGAAACACTCTGTTTGTAAAGTCTGCAAGTGGATATTTGGACCTCTTTGAGGATTTCGTTGGAAACGGGATTTCTTCATCTAATGCTAGACAGAAGAATTCTCAGTAACTTCTTTGGGTTGCGTGTGTTCAACTCACAGAGATGAACTTTCCTTTAGACAGAGCAGATTTGAAACCCTCTTTTTGTGGAATTTGCAAGTGCACATTTCAAGCGCTTTGGCGCAAACGGTAGAAAAGGAAATATCTTCGTATAAAAACTAGAGAGAATCATTCTCAGAAACCGCTTTGTGATGTGTGCGTTCCACTCACAGAGTTTAAGCTTTCTTTTCATAGAACAGTTTGGAAACACTCTGTTTGTAAAGTCTGCAAGTGGATATTTGGATCTCTTTGAGGATTTCGTTGGAAACGGGATTTCTTCATCTAATGCTAGACAGAAGAATTCTCAGTAACTTCTTTGGGTTGCGTGTGTTCAACTCACAGAGTTGAACCTTCCTTTTGACAGAGCAGATTGGAAACCCTCTTTTTGTGGAATTTGCAAGTGGACATTTCAAGCGCTTTGGGGCCAACGGTAGAAAAGGAAATATCTTCGTATAAAAACTAGAGAGAATCATTCTCAGAAACCGCTTTGTGATGTGTGCGTTCCACTCACAGAGTTTAACCTTTCTTTTCATAGAACTGTTTGGAAACACTCTGTTTGTAAAGTCTGTAAGTGGATATTTGGACCTCTTTGAGGATTTCGTTGGAAACGGGATTTCTTCATCTAATGCTAGACAGAAGAATTCTCAGTAACTTCTTTGGGTAGCGTGTGTTCAACTCACAGAGTTGAACCTTCCTTTTGACAGAGCAGATTGGAAACCCTCTTTTTGTGGAATTTGCAAGTGGACATTTCAAGCGCTTTGGGGCCAACGGTAGAAAAGGAAATATCTTCGTATAAAAACTAGAGAGAATCATTCTCAGAAACCGCTTTGTGATGTGTGCGTTCCACTCACAGAGTTTAACCTTTCTTTTCATAGAACAGTTTGGAAACACTCTGTTTGTAAAGTCTGTAAGTGGATATTTGGACCTCTTTGAGGATTTCGTTGGAAACGGGATTTCTTCATCTAATGCTGGACAGAAGAATTCTCAGTAACTTCTTTGGGTTGCGTGTGTTCAACTCACAGAGTTGAACCTTCCTTTTGACAGAGCAGATTTGAAACCCTCTTTTTGTGGAATTTGCAAGTGGACATTTCAAGCGCTTTGGGGCCAACGGTAGAAAAGGAAATATCTTCGTATAAAAACTATAGAGAATCATTCTCAGAAACCGCTTTGTGATGTGGGCGTTCCACTCACAGAGTGTAACCTTTCTTTTCATAGAACAGTTTGGAAACACTCTGTTTGTAAAGTCTGCAAGTGGATATTTAGACCTCTTTGAGGATTTCGTTGGAAACGGGATTTCTTCATCTAATGCTAGACAGAAGAATTCTCAGTAACTTCTTTGGGTTGAGCGTGTTCAACTCACAGAGTTGAACCTTCCTTTAGACAGAGCAGAATTGAAACCCTCTTTTAGTGGAATTTCCAAGTGGACATTTCAAGCGCTTTGGCGCCCACGGTACAAAAGGAAATATCTTCGTATAAAACTAGAGAGAATCATTCTCAGAAACCGCTTTGTGATGTGTGCATTCCACTCACAGAGGGTAACCTTTCTTTTCATAGAACAGTTTGGAAACACTCTGTTTGTAAAGTCTGCAAGTGGATATTTGGACCTCTTTGAGGATTTCGTTGGAAACGGGATTTCTTCATCTAATGCTAGACAGAAGAATTCTCAGTAACTTCTTTGGGTTGCGTGTGTTCAACTCACAGAGTTGAACCTTCCTTTAGACAGAGCAGATTTGAAACCCTCTTTTTGTGGAATTTGCAAGTGGACATTTCAAGCGCTTTGGCGCCCACGGTACAAATGGAAATATCTTCGTATAAAAACTACAGAGAATCATTCCCAGAAACCACATTGTGATGTGTGCGTTCCACTCACGGAGTTTAACCTTTCTTTTCATAGAACAGTTTGGAAACACTCTGTTTGTAAAGTCTGCAAGTGGATTTTTGGACCTCTTTGAGGATTTCGTTGGAAACGGGATTTCTTCATCTAATGCTAGACAGAAGAATTCTCAGTAACTTCTTTGGGTTGCGTGTGTTCAACTCACAGAGTTGAACCTTCCTTTAGACAGAGCAGATTGGAAACCCTCTTTTTGTGGAATTTGCAAGTAGACATTTCAAGCGCTTTGGCGCCCACGGTAGAAAAGGAAATATCTTCGTATAAAAACTAGAGAGAATCATTCTCAGAAACCGCTTTGTGATGTGTGCATTCCACTCACAGAGTTTAACCTTTCTTTTCATAGAACAGTTTGGAAACACTCTGTTTGTAAAGTCTGTAAGTGGATATTTGGACCTCTTTGAGGATTTCATTGGAAACGGGATTTCTTCATCTAATGCTGGACAGAAGAATTCTCAGTAACTTCTTTGGGTTGCGTGTGTTCAACTCACAGAGTTGAACCTTCCTTTTGACAGAGCAGATTGGAAACCCTCTTTTTGTGGAATTTGCAAGTGGACATTTCAAGCGCTTTGGGGCCAACAGTAGAAAAGGAAATATCTTCGTATAAAAACTAGAGAGAATCATTCTCAGAAACCGCTTTGTGATGTGGGCGTTCCACTCACAGAGTGTAACCTTTCTTTTCATAGAACAGTTTGGAAACACTCTGTTTGTAAAGTCTGCAAGTGGATATTTAGACCTCTTTGAGGATTTCGTTGGAAACGGGATTTCTTCATCTAATGCTAGACAGAAGAATTCTCAGTAACTTCTTTGGGTTTCGTGTGTTCAACTCACAGAGTTGAACCTTCCTTTAGACAGAGCAGAATTGAAACCCTCTTTTAGTGGAATTTCCAAGTGGACATTTCAAGCGCTTTGGCGCCCACGGTACAAAAGGAAATATCTTCGTATAAAACTAGAGAGAATCATTCTCAGAAACCGCTTTGTGATGTGTGCATTCCACTCACAGAGTTTAACCTTTCTTTTCATAGAACAGTTTGGAAACACTCTGTTTGTAAAGTCTGTAAGTGGATATTTGGACCTCTTTGAGGATTTCATTGGAAACGGGATTTCTTCATCTAATGCTGGACAGAAGAATTCTCAGTAACTTCTTTGGGTTGCGTGTGTTCAACTCACAGAGTTGAACCTTCCTTTTGACAGAGCAGATTGGAAACCCTCTTTTTGTGGAATTTGCAAGTGGACATTTCAAGCGCTTTGGCGCCCACGGTAGAAAAGGAAATATCTTCGTATAAAAACTAGAGAGAATCATTCTCAGAAACCGCTTTGTGATGTGTGCGTTCCACTCACAGAGGGTAACCTTTCTTTTCATAGAACAGTTTGGAAACACTCTGTTTGTAAAGTCTGCAAGTGGATATTTGGACCTCTTTGAGGATTTCGTTGGAAACGGGATTTCTTCATCTAATGCTAGACAGAAGAATTCTCAGTAACTTCTTTGGGTTGCGTGTGTTCAACTCACAGAGTTGAACCTTCCTTTAGACAGAGCAGATTGGAAACCCTCTTTTTGTGGAATTTGCAAGTGGACATTTGAAGCGCTTTGGCGCCCACGGTAGAAAGGAAATATCTTCTTATAAATACTAGAGAGAATCATTCTCAGAAACCACTTTGTGATGTGTGCGTTCCACTCACAGAGTTTAACCTTTCTTTTCATAGAACAGTTTGGAAACACTCTGTTTGTAAAGTCTGCAAGTGGATATTTGGACCTCTTTGAGGATTTCGTTGGAAACGGGATTTCTTCATCTAATGCTAGACAGAAGAATTCTCAGTAACTTCTTGGGTTGCGTGTGTTCAACTCACAGAGTTGAACCTTCCTTTTGACAGAGCAGATTTGAAACCCTCTTTTTGTGGAATTTGCAAGTGGACATTTCAAGCGCTTTGTGGCCAACGGTAGAAAAGGAAATATCTTCGTATAAAAAATAGAGAGAATCATTCTCAGAAACCGCTTTGTGATGTGTGCATTCCACTCACAGAGTTTAACCTTTCTTTTAATAGAACAGTTTGGAAACACTCTGTTTGTAAAGTCTGCAAGTGGATATTTGGACCTCTTTGAGGATTTCGTTGGAAACGGGATTTCTTCATCTAATGCTAGACAGAAGAATTCTCAGTAACTTCTTTGGGTTGCGTGTGTTCAACTCACAGAGATGAACTTTCCTTTAGACAGAGCAGATTTGAAACCCTCTTTTTGTGGAATTTGCAAGTGCACATTTCAAGCGCTTTGGCGCAAACGGTAGAAAAGGAAATATCTTCGTATAAAAACTAGAGAGAATCATTCTCAGAAACCGCTTTGTGATGTGTGCGTTCCACTCACAGAGTTTAAACTTTCTTTTCATAGAACAGTTTGGAAACAGTCTCTTTGTAAAGTCTGCAAGTGGATATTTGGATCTCTTTGAGGATTTCGTTGGAAACGGGATTTCTTCATCTAATGCTAGACAGAAGAATTCTCAGTAACTTCTTTGGGTTGCGTGTGTTCAACTCACAGAGTTGAACCTTCCTTTTGACAGAGCAGATTGGAAACCCTCTTTTTGTGGAATTTGCAAGTGGACATTTCAAGCGCTTTGGGGCCAACGGTAGAAAAGGAAATATCTTCGTATAAAAACTAGAGAGAATCATTCTCAGAAACCGCTTTGTGATGTGTGCGTTCCACTCACAGAGTTTAACCTTTCTTTTCATAGAACAGTTTGGAAACACTCTGTTTGTAAAGTCTGTAAGTGGATATTTGGACCTCTTTGAGGATTTCGTTGGAAACGGGATTTCTTCATCTAATGCTAGACAGAAGAATTCTCAGTAACTTCTTTGGGTTGCGTGTGTTCAACTCACAGAGTTGAACCTTCCTTTTGACAGAGCAGATTGGAAACCCTCTTTTTGTGGAATTTGCAAGTGGACATTTCAAGCGCTTTGGGGCCAACGGTAGAAAAGGAAATATCTTCGTATAAAAACTAGAGAGAATCATTCTCAGAAACCGCTTTGTGATGTGTGCGTTCCACTCACAGAGTTTAACCTTTCTTTTCATAGAACAGTTTGGAAACACTCTGTTTGTAAAGTCTGTAAGTGGATATTTGGACCTCTTTGAGGATTTCATTGGAAACGGGATTTCTTCATCTAATGCTGGACAGAAGAATTCTCAGTAACTTCTTTGGGTTGCGTGTGTTCAACTCACAGAGTTGAACCTTCCTTTAGAAAGAGCAGATTTGAAACCCTCTTTTTGTGGAATTTGCAAGTGGACATTTCAAGTGCTTTGGGGCCAACGGTAGAAAAGGAAATATCTTCGTATAAAAACTAGAGAGAATCATTCTCAGAAACCGCTTTGTGATGTGGGCGTTCCACTCACAGAGTGTAACCTTTCTTTTCATAGAACAGTTTGGAAACACTCTGTTTGTAAAGTCTGCAAGTGGATATTTAGACCTCTTTGAGGATTTCGTTGGAAACGGGATTTCTTCATCTAATGCTAGACAGAAGAATTCTCAGTAAATTCTTTGGGTTGAGCGTGTTCAACTCACAGAGTTGAACCTTCCTTTAGACAGAGCAGAATTGAAACCCTCTTTTAGTGGAATTTCCAAGTGGACAATTCAAGCGCTTTGGCGCCCACGGTACAAAAGGAAATATCTTCGTATAAAACTAGAGAGAATCATTCTCAGAAACCGCTTTGTGATGTGTGCGTTCCACTCACAGAGGGTAACCTTTCTTTTCATAGAACAGTTTGGAAACACTCTGTTTGTAAAGTCTGCAAGTGGATATTTGGACCTCTTTGAGGATTTCGTTGGAAACGGGATTTCTTCATCTAATGCTAGACAGAAGAATTCTCAGTAACTTCTTGGGTTGCGTGTGTTCAACTCACAGAGTTGAACCTTCCTTTTGACAGAGCAGATTTGAAACCCTCTTTTTGTGGAATTTGCAAGTGGACATTTCAAGCGCTTTGTGGCCAACGGTAGAAAAGGAAATATCTTCGTATAAAAACTAGAGAGAATCATTCTCAGAAACCGCTTTGTGATGTGTGCGTTCCACTCACAGAGTTTAACCTTTCTTTTAATAGAACAGTTTGGAAACACTCTGTTTGTAAAGTCTGCAAGTGGATATTTGGACCTCTTTGAGGATTTCGTTGGAAACGGGATTTCTTCATCTAATGCTAGACAGAAGAATTCTCAGTAACTTCTTTGGGTTGCGTGTGTTCAACTCACAGAGATGAACTTTCCTTTAGACAGAGCAGATTTGAAACCCTCTTTTTGTGGAATTTGCAAGTGCACATTTCAAGCGCTTTGGCGCAAACGGTAGAAAAGGAAATATCTTCGTATAAAAACTAGAGAGAATCATTCTCAGAAACCGCTTTGTGATGTTTGCGTTCCACTCACAGAGTTTAACCTTTCTTTTCATAGAACAGTTTGGAAACAGTCTGTTTGTAAAGTCTGCAAGTGGATATTTGGATCTCTTTGAGGATTTCGTTGGAAACGGGATTTCTTCATCTAATGCTAGACAGAAGAATTCGCAGTAACTTCTTTGGGTTGCGTGTGTTCAACTCACAGAGTTGAACCTTCCTTTTGACAGAGCAGATTGGAAACCCTCTTTTTGTGGAATTTGCAAGTGGACATTTCAAGCGCTTTGGGGCCAACGGTAGAAAAGGAAATATCTTCGTATAAAAACTAGAGAGAATCATTCTCAGAAACCGCTTTGTGATGTGTGCGTTCCACTCACAGAGTTTAACCTTTCTTTTCATAGAACAGTTTGGAAACACTCTGTTTGTAAAGTCTGTAAGTGGATATTTGGACCTCTTTGAGGATTTCATTGGAAACGGGATTTCTTCATCTAATGCTGGACAGAAGAATTCTCAGTAACTTCTTTGGGTTGCGTGTGTTCAACTCACAGAGTTGAACCTTCCTTTAGAAAGAGCAGATTTGAAACCCTCTTTTTGTGGAATTTGCAAGTGGACATTTCAAGTGCTTTGGGGCCAACGGTAGAAAAGGAAATATCTTCGTATAAAAACTAGAGAGAATCATTCTCAGAAACCGCTTTGTGATGTGGGCGTTCCACTCACAGAGTGTAACCTTTCTTTTCATAGAACAGTTTGGAAACACTCTGTTTGTAAAGTCTGCAAGTGGATATTTAGACCTCTTTGAGGATTTCGTTGGAAACGGGATTTCTTCATCTAATGCTAGACAGAAGAATTCTCAGTTACTTCTTTGGGTTGAGCGTGTTCAACTCACAGAGTTGAACCTTCCTTTAGACAGAGCAGAATTCAAACCCTCTTTTAGTGGAATTTCCAAGTGGACATTTCAAGCGCTTTGGTGCCCACGGTACAAAAGGAAGTATCTTCGTATAAAACTAGAGAGAATCATTCTCAGAAACCGCTTTGTGATGTGTGCGTTCCACTCACAGAGGGTAACCTTTCTTTTCATAGAACAGTTTGGAAACACTCTGTTTGTAAAGTCTGCAAGTGGATATTTGGACCTCTTTGAGGATTTCGTTGGAAACGGGATTTCTTCATCTAATGCTAGACAGAAGAATTCTCAGTAACTTCTTGGGTTGCGTGTGTTCAACTCACAGAGTTGAACCTTCCTTTTGACAGAGCAGATTTGAAACCCTCTTTTTGTGGAATTTGCAAGTGGACATTTCAAGCGCTTTGTGGCCAACGGTAGAAAAGGAAATATCTTCGTATAAAAACTAGAGAGAATCATTCTCAGAAACCGCTTTGTGATGTGTGCGTTCCACTCACAGAGTTTAACCTTTCTTTTAATAGAACAGTTTGGAAACACTCTGTTTGTAAAGTCTGCAAGTGGATATTTGGAC
Source organism: Gorilla gorilla gorilla (assembly GCF_029281585.2). NCBI lineage: Eukaryota > Metazoa > Chordata > Mammalia > Primates > Hominidae > Gorilla > Gorilla gorilla. Next base: position 76,625,297 of record NC_073231.2, on the reverse strand, counting down.
CTCTTTGAGGATTTCGTTGGAAACGGGATTTCTTCATCTAATGCTAGACAGAAGAATTCTCAGTAACTTCTTTGGGTTGCGTGTGTTCAACTCACAGAGATGAACTTTCCTTTAGACAGAGCAGATTTGAAACCCTCTTTTTGTGGAATTTGCAAGTGCACATTTCAAGCGCTTTGGCGCAAACGGTAGAAAAGGAAATATCTTCGTATAAAAACTAGAGAGAATCATTCTCAGAAACCGCTTTGTGATGTGTGCGTTCCACTCACAGAGTTTAACCTTTCTTTTCATAGAACAGTTTGGAAACAGTCTGTTTGTAAAGTCTGCAAGTGGATATTTGGATCTCTTTGAGGATTTCGTTGGAAACGGGATTTCTTCATCTAATGCTAGACAGAAGAATTCTCAGTAACTTCTTTGGGTTGCGTGTGTTCAACTCACAGAGTTGAACCTTCCTTTTGACAGAGCAGATTGGAAACCCTCTTTTTGTGGAATTTGCAAGTGGACATTTCAAGCGCTTTGGGGCCAACGGTAGAAAAGGAAATATCTTCGTATAAAAACTAGAGAGAATCATTCTCAGAAACCGCTTTGTGATGTGTGCGTTCCACTCACAGAGTTTAACCTTTCTTTTCATAGAACAGTTTGGAAACACTCTGTTTGTAAAGTCTGTAAGTGGATATTTGGACCTCTTTGAGGATTTCATTGGAAACGGGATTTCTTCATCTAATGCTGGACAGAAGAATTCTCAGTAACTTCTTTGGGTTGCGTGTGTTCAACTCACAGAGTTGAACCTTCCTTTAGAAAGAGCAGATTTGAAACCCTCTTTTTGTGGAATTTGCAAGTGGACATTTCAAGTGCTTTGGGGCCAACGGTAGAAAAGGAAATATCTTCGTATAAAAACTTGAGAGAATCATTCTCAGAAACCGCTTTGTGATGTGGGCGTTCCACTCACAGAGTGTAACCTTTCTTTTCATAGAACAGTTTGGAAACACTCTGTTTGTAAAGTCTGCAAGTGGATATTTAGACCTCTTTGAGGATTTCGTTGGAAACGGGATTTCTTCATCTTATGCTAGACAGAAGAATTCTCAGTAACTTCTTTGGGTTGCGTGTGTTCAACTCACAGAGTTGAACCTTCCTGTAGACAGAGCAGATTTGAAACCCTCTTTTTGTGGAATTTGCAAGTGGACATTTCAAGCGCTTTGGCGCCCACGGTACAAATGGAAATATCTTCGTATAAAAACTAGAGAGAATCATTCCCAGAAACCACTTTGTGATGTGTGCGTTCCACTCATGGAGTTTAACCTTTCTTTTCATAGAACAGTTTGGAAACACTCTGTTTGTAAAGTCTGCAAGTGGATATTTGGACCTCTTTGAGGATTTCGTTGGAAACGGGATTTCTTCATCTAATGCTAGACAGAAGAATTCTCAGTAACTTCTTTGGGTTGCGTGTGTTCAACTCACAGAGTTGAACCTTCCTTTAGACAGAGCAGATTTGAAACCCTCTTTTTGTGGAATTTGCAAGTGGACATTTCAAGCACTTTGAGGCCAACGGTAGAAAAGGAAATATCTTCGTATAAAAACTAGAGAAAGTCATTCTCAGAAACCGCTTTGTGATGTGTGTGTTCCACTCACAGAGGGTAACCTTTCTTTTCATAGAACAGTTTGGAAACACTCTGTTTGTAAAGTCTGCAAGTGGATATTTGGACCTCTTTGAGGATTTCGTTGGAAACGGGATTTCTTCATCTAATGCTAGACAGAAGAATTCTCAGTAACTTCTTGGGTTGCGTGTGTTCAACTCACAGAGTTGAACCTTCCTTTTGACAGAGCAGATTTGAAACCCTCTTTTTGTGGAATTTGCAAGTGGACATTTCAAGCGCTTTGTGGCCAACGGTAGAAAAGGAAATATCTTCGTATAAAAACTAGAGAGAATCATTCTCAGAAACCGCTTTGTGATGTGTGCGTTCCACTCACAGAGTTTAACCTTTCTTTTAATAGAACAGTTTGGAAACACTCTGTTTGTAAAGTCTGCAAGTGGATATTTGGACCTCTTTGAGGATTTCGTTGGAAACGGGATTTCTTCATCTAATGCTAGACAGAAGAATTCTCAGTAACTTCTTTGGGTTGCGTGTGTTCAACTCACAGAGATGAACTTTCCTTTAGACAGAGCAGATTTGAAACCCTCTTTTTGTGGAATTTGCAAGTGCACATTTCAAGCGCTTTGGCGCAAACGGTAGAAAAGGAAATATCTTCGTATAAAAACTAGAGAGAATCATTCTCAGAAACCGCTTTGTGATGTGTGCGTTCCACTCACAGAGTTTAACCTTTCTTTTCATAGAACAGTTTGGAAACAGTCTGTTTGTAAAGTCTGCAAGTGGATATTTGGATCTCTTTGAGGATTTCGTTGGAAACGGGATTTCTTCATCTAATGCTAGACAGAAGAATTCTCAGTAACTTCTTTGGGTTGCGTGTGTTCAACTCACAGAGTTGAACCTTCCTTTTGACAGAGCAGATTGGAAACCCTCTTTTTGTGGAATTTGCAAGTGGACATTTCAAGCGCTTTGGGGCCAACGGTAGAAAAGGAAATATCTTCGTATAAAAACTAGAGAGAATCATTCTCAGAAACCGCTTTGTGATGTGTGCGTTCCACTCACAGAGTTTAACCTTTCTTTTCATAGAACAGTTTGGAAACACTCTGTTTGTAAAGTCTGTAAGTGGATATTTGGACCTCTTTGAGGATTTCATTGGAAACGGGATTTCTTCATCTAATGCTGGACAGAAGAATTCTCAGTAACTTCTTTGGGTTGCGTGTGTTCAACTCACAGAGTTGAACCTTCCTTTAGAAAGAGCAGATTTGAAACCCTCTTTTTGTGGAATTTGCAAGTGGACATTTCAAGTGCTTTGGGGCCAACGGTAGAAAAGGAAATATCTTCGTATAAAAACTAGAGAGAATCATTCTCAGAAACCGCTTTGTGATGTGGGCGTTCCACTCACAGAGTGTAACCTTTCTTTTCATAGAACAGTTTGGAAACACTCTGTTTGTAAAGTCTGCAAGTGGATATTTAGACCTCTTTGAGGATTTCGTTGGAAACGGGATTTCTTCATCTAATGCTAGACAGAAGAATTCTCAGTAACTTCTTTGGGTTGAGCGTGTTCAACTCACAGAGTTGAACCTTCCTTTAGACAGAGCAGAATTGAAACCCTCTTTTAGTGGAATTTCCAAGTGGACATTTCAAGCGCTTTGGCGACCACGGTACAAAAGGAAATATCTTCGTATAAAACTAGAGAGAATCATTCTCAGAAACCGCTTTGTGATGTGTGCGTTCCACTCACAGAGGGTAACCTTTCTTTTCATAGAACAGTTTGGAAACACTCTGTTTGTAAAGTCTGCAAGTGGATATTTGGACCTCTTTGAGGATTTCGTTGGAAACGGGATTTCTTCATCTAATGCTAGACAGAAGAATTCTCAGTAACTTCTTTGGGTTGCGTGTGTTCAACTCACAGAGTTGAACCTTCCTTTAGACAGAGCAGATTTGAAACCCTCTTTTTGTGGAATTTGCAAGTGGACATTTCAAGCGCTTTGGCGCCCACGGTACAAATGGAAATATCTTCGTATAAAAACTAGAGAGAATCATTCCCAGCAACCACTTTGTGATGTGTGCGTTCCACTCACGGAGTTTAACCTTTCTTTTCATAGAACAGTTTGGAAACACTCTGTTTGTAAAGTCTGCAAGTGGATACTTGGACCTCTTTGAGGATTTCGTTGGAAACGGGATTTCTTCATCTAATGCTAGACAGAAGAATTCTCAGTAACTTCTTTGGGTTGCGTGTGTTCAACTCACAGAGTTGAACCTTCCTTTAGACAGAGCAGATTTGAAACCCTCTTTTTGTGGAATTTGCAAGTGGACATTTCAAGCGCTTTGGCGCCCACGGTACAAAAGGAAATATCTTCGTATAAAAACTAGAGAGAATCATTGTCAGAAACCGCTTTGTGATGTGTGCGTACCACTCACAGAGTGTAACCTTTCTTTTCATAGAACAGTTTGCAAACACTCTGTTTGTAAAGTCTGCAAGTGGATATTTGGACCTCTTTGAGGATTTCGTTGGAAACGGGATTTCTTCATCTAATGCTAGACAGAAGAATTCTCAGTAACTTCTTTGAGTTGCGTGTGTTCAACTCACAGAGTTGAGCCTTCCTTTAGACAGAGCAGATTTGAAACCCTCTTTTTCTGGAATTTCCAAGGGGACATTTCTAGCGCTTTGGGGCCAACGGTGGAAAAGGAAATATCTTCGTATAAAAACTAGAGAGAATCATTCTCAGAAACCGCTTTGTGATGTGTGCGTTCCACTCACAGAGGGTAACCTTTCTTTTCATAGAACAGTTTGGAAACACTCTGTTTGTAAAGTCTGCAAGTGGATATTTGGACCTCTTAGAGGATTTCGTTTGAAACGGGATTTCTTCATCTAATGCTAGACAGAAGAATTCTCAGTAACTTCTTTGGGTTGCGTGTGTTCAACTCACAGAGTTGAACCTTCCTTTAGACAGAGCAGATTTGAAACCCTCTTTTTGTGGAATTTGCAAGTGGACATTTCAAGCGCTTTGGCGCCCACGGTACAAATGGAAATATCTTCGTATAAAAACTAGAGAGAATCATTCCCAGAAACCACTTTGTGATGTGTGCGTTCCACTCATGGAGTTTAACCTTTCTTTTCATAGAACAGTTTGGAAACACTCTGTTTGTAAAGTCTGCAAGTGGATATTTGGACCTCTTTGAGGATTTCGTTGGAAACGGGATTTCTTCATCTAATGCTAGACAGAAGAATTCTCAGTAACTTCTTTGGGTTGCGTGTGTTCAACTCACAGAGTTGAACCTTCCTTTAGACAGAGCAGATTTGAAACCCTCTTTTTGTGGAATTTGCAAGTGGACATTTCAAGCACTTTGAGGCCAACGGTAGAAAAGGAAATATCTTCGTAGAAAAACTAGAGAGAATCATTCTCAGAAACCACTTTGTGATGTGTGCGTTCCACTCACAGAGTTTAACCTTTCTTTTAATAGAACAGTTTGGAAACACTCTGTTTGTAAAGTCTGCAAGTGGATATTTGGACCTCTTTGAGGATTTCGTTGGAAACGGGATTTCTTCATCTAATGCTAGACAGAAGAATTCTCAGTAACTTCTCTGGGTTGCGTGTGTTCAACTCACAGAGTTGAACCTTCCTTTAGACAGAGCAGATTGGAAACCCTCATTTTGTGGAATTTGCAAGTGGACATTTGAAGCGCTTTGGCGCCCACGGTAGAAAAGGAAATATCTTCGTATAAAAACTAGAGAGAATCATTCTCAGAAAACACTTTGTGATGTGTGCGTTCCACTCACAGAGTTTAACCTTTCTTTTCATAGAACAGTTTGGAAACACTCTGTTTGTAAAGTCTGCAAGTGGATATTTGGACCTCTTTGAGGATTTCGTTGGAAACGGGATTTCTTCATCTAATGCTAGACAGAAGAATTCTCAGTAACTTCTTTGGGTTGCGTGTGTTCAACTCACAGAGTTGAACCTTCCTTTAGACAGAGCAGATTTGAAACCCTCTTTTTGTGGAATTTGCAAGTGGACATTTCAAGCGCTTTGGCGCCCACGGTACAAATGGAAATATCTTCGTATAAAAACTAGAGAGAATCATTCCCAGCAACCACTTTCTGATGTGTGCGTTCCACTCACAGAGTTTAACCTTTCTTTTCATAGAACAGTTTGGAAACACTCTGTTTGTAAAGTGTGCATGTTGATATTTGGACCTCTTTGAGGATTTCGTTGGAAACGGGATTTCTTCATCTAATGCTAGACAGAAGAATTCTCAGTAACTTCTTTGGGTTGCGTGTGTTCAACTCACAGAGTTGAACCTTCCTTTAGACAGAGCAGATTTGAAACCCTCTTTTTGTGGAATTTGCAAGTGGACATTTCAAGCGCTTTGGCGTCCACGGTACAAAAGGAAATATCTTCGTATAAAAACTAGAGAGAATCATTCTCAGAAACCGCTTTGTGATGTGTGGATTCCACTCACAGAGTTTAACCTTTCTTTTCATAGAACAGTTTGGAAACACTCTGTTTGTAAAGTCTGCAAGTGGATATTTGGACCTCTTTGAGGATTTGGTTGGAAACGGGATTTCTTCACCTAATGCTAGACAGAAGAATTCACAGTAACTTCTCTGGGTTGAGTGTGTTCAACTCACAGAGTTGAACCTTCCTTTAGACAGAGCAGATTTGAAACCCTCTTTTTGTGGAATTTGCAAGTGGACATTTCAAGCGCTTTGGCGCCCACGGTAGAAAAGGAAATATCTTCGTATAAAACTAGAGAGAATCATTCTCAGAAACCACTTTGTGATGTGTGCGTTCCACTCACAGAGTTTAACCTTTCTTTTCATAGAACAGTTTGGAAACACTCTGTTTGTAAAGTCTGCAAGTGGATATTTGGACCTCTTTGAGCATTTCGTTGGAAACGGGATTTCTTCATCTAATGCTAGAGAGAAGAATTCTCAGTAACTTCTTTGGGTTGCGTGTGTTCAACTCACAGAGTTGAGCCTTCCTTTAGACAGAGCAGATTTGAAACCCTCTTTTTGTGGAATTTGCAAGTGGACATTTCAAGCGCTTTGGCGCCCACGGTAGAAAAGGAAATATCTTCGTATAAAAACTAGAGAAAGTCATTCTCAGAAACCGCTTTGTGATGTGTGCGTTCCACTCACAGAGTGTAACCTTTCTTTTCATAGAGCAGTTTGGAAACACTCTGTTTGTAAAGTCTGCAAGTGGATATTTGGACCTCTTTGAGGATTTCGTTGGAAAAGGGATTTCTTCATCTAATGCTAGACAGAAGAATTCTCAGTAACTTCTCTGGGTTGTGTGTGTTCAACTCACAGAGTTGAACCTTCCTTTAGACAGAGCAGATTGGAAACCCTCTTTTTGTGGAATTTGCAAGTGGACATTTCAAGCGCTTTGGCGCCCACGGTAGAAAGGAAATATCTTCTTATAAAAACTAGAGAGAATCATTCTCAGAAACCACTTTGTGATGTGTGCGTTCCACTCACAGAGTTTAACCTTTCTTTTCATAGAACAGTTTGGAAACACTCTGTTTGTAAAGTCTGCAAGTGGATATTTGGACCTCTTTGAGGGTTTCGTTGGAAACGGGATTTCTTCATCTAATGCTAGACAGAAGAATTCTCAGTAACTTCTTGGGTTGCGTGTGTTCAACTCACAGAGTTGAACCTTCCTTTTGACAGAGCAGATTTGAAACCCTCTTTTTGTGGAATTTGCAAGTGGACATTACAAGCGCTTTGGGGCCAACGGTAGAAAAGGAAATATCTTCGTATAAAAACTAGAGAGAATCATTCTCAGAAACCGCTTTGTGATGTGTGCGTTCCACTCACAGAGTTTAACCTTTCTTTTCATAGAACAGTTTGGAAACACTCTGTTTGTAAAGTCTGCAAGTGGATATTTGGACCTCTTTGAGGATTTCGTTGGAAACGGGATTTCTTCATCTAATGCTGGACAGAAGAATTCTCAGTAACTTCTTTGGGTTCATGTGTTCAACTCACAGAGTTGAACCTTCCTTTAGAAAGAGCAGATTTGAAACCCTCTTTTTGTGGAATTTGCAAGTGGACATTTCAAGCGCTTTGGGGCCAACGGTAGAAAAGGAAATATCTTCGTATAAAAACTAGAGAGAATCATTCTCAGAAACCGCTTTGTGATGTGTGCGTTCCACTCACAGTGTGTAACCTTTCTTTTCATAGAACAGTTTGGAAACACTCTGTTTGTAAAGTCTGCAAGTGGATATTTGGACCTCTTTGAGGATTTCGTTGGAAACGGGATTTCTTCATCTAATGCTAGACAGAAGAATTCTCAGTAACTTCTTTGGGTTGCGTGTGTTCAACTCACAGAGTTGAGCCTTCCTTTAGACAGAGCAGATTTGAAACCCTCTTTTTGTGGAATTTGCAAGTGGACATTTCAAGCGCTTTGGCGCCCACGGTACAAATGGAAATATCTTCGTATAAAAACTAGAGAGAATCATTCCCAGAAACCACATTGTGATGTGTGCGTTCCACTCACGGAGTTTAACCTTTCTTTTCATAGAACAGTTTGGAAACACTCTGTTTGTAAAGTCTGCAAGTGGATATTTGGACCTCTTTGAGGATTTCGTTGGAAACGGGATTTCTTCATCTAATGCTAGACAGAAGAATTCTCAGTAACTTCTTTGGGTTGCGTGTGTTCAACTCACAGAGTTGAACCTTCCTTTAGACAGAGCAGATTGGAAACCCTCTTTTTGTGGAATTTGCAAGTGGACATTTCAAGCGCTTTGGCGCCCACGGTAGAAAAGGAAATATCTTCGTTTAAAAACTATAGAAAGTCATTCTCAGAAACCACTTTGTGATATGTGCGTTCCACTCACAGAGTGTAAGCTTTCTTTTCATAGAACAGTTTGGAAACACTCTGTTTGTAAAGTCTGCAAGTGGATATTTGGACCTCTTTGAGCATTTCGTTGGAAACGGGATTTCTTCATCTAATGCTAGAGAGAAGAATTCTCAGTAACTTCTTTGGGTTGCGTGTGTTCAACTCGCAGAGTTGAGCCTTCCTTTAGACAGAGCAGATTTGAAACCCTCTTTTTGTGGAATTTGCAAGTGGACATTTCAAGCGCTTTGGCGCCCACGGTAGAAAAGGAAATGTCTTCGTATAAAAACTAGAGAAAGTCATTCTCAGAAACCGCTTTGTGATGTGTGCGTTCCACTCACATAGTGTAACCTTTCTTTTCATAGAACAGTTTGGAAACACTCTGTTTGTAAAGTCTGCAAGTGGATATTTGGACCTCTTTGAGGATTTCGTTGGAAACGGGATTTCTTCATCTAATGCTAGACAGAAGAATTCTCAGTAACTTCTCTGGGTTGTGTGTGTTCAACTCACAGAGTTGAACCTTCCTTTAGACAGAGCAGATTGGAAACCCTCTTTTTGTGGAATTTGCAAGTGGACATTTCAAGCGCTTTGGCGCCCACGGTAGAAAGGAAATATCTTCTTATAAAAACTAGAGAGAATCATTCTCAGAAACCACTTTGTGATGTGTGCGTTCCACTCACAGAGTTTAACCTTTCTTTTCATAGAACAGTTTGGAAACACTCTGTTTGTAAAGTCTGCAAGTGGATATTTGGACCTCTTTGAGGATTTCGTTGGAAACGGGATTTCTTCATCTAATGCTAGACAGAAGAATTCTCAGTAACTTCTTGGGTTGCGTGTGTTCAGCTCACAGAGTTGAACCTTCCTTTTGACAGAGCAGATTTGAAACCCTCTTTTTGTGGAATTTGCAAGTGGACATTTCAAGCGCTTTGTGGCCAACGGTAGAAAAGGAAATATCTTCGTATAAAAACTAGAGAGAATCATTCTCAGAAACCGCTTTGTGATGTGTGCGTTCCACTCACAGAGTTTAACCTTTCTTTTCATAGAACAGTTTGGAAACACTCTGTTTGTAAAGTCTGCAAGTGGATATTTGGACCTCTTTGAGGATTTCGTTGGAAACGGGATTTCTTCATCTAATGCTAGACAGAAGAATTCTCAGTAACTTCTTTGGGTTGCGTGTGTTCAACTCACAGAGATGAACTTTCCTTTAGACAGAGCAGATTTGAAACCCTCTTTTTGTGGAATTTGCAAGTGCACATTTCAAGCGCTTTGGCGCAAACGGTAGAAAAGGAAATATCTTCGTATAAAAACTAGAGAGAATCATTCTCAGAAACCGCTTTGTGATGTGTGCGTTCCACTCACAGAGTTTAACCTTTCTTTTCATAGAACAGTTTGGAAACAGTCTGTTTGTAAAGTCTGCAAGTGGATATTTGGATCTCTTTGAGGATTTCGTTGGAAACGGGATTTCTTCATCTAATGCTAGACAGAAGAATTCTCAGTGACTTCTTTGGGTTGCGTGTGTTCAACTCACAGAGTTGAACCTTCCTTTTGACAGAGCAGATTGGAAACCCTCTTTTTGTGGAATTTGCAAGTGGACATTTCAAGCGCTTTGGGGCCAACGGTAGAAAAGGAAATATCTTCGTATAAAAACTAGAGAGAATCATTCTCAGAAACCGCTTTGTGATGTGTGCGTTCCACTCACAGAGTTTAACCTTTCTTTTCATAGAACAGCTTGGAAACAGTCTGTTTGTAAAGTCTGCAAGTGGATATTTGGATCTCTTTGAGGATTTCGTTGGAAACGGGATTTCTTCATCTAATGCTAGACAGAAGAATTCTCAGTAACTTCTTTGGGTTGCGTGTGTTCAACTCACAGAGTTGAACCTTCCTTTTGACAGAGCAGATTGGAAACCCTCTTTTTGTGGAATTTGCAAGTGGACATTTCAAGCGCTTTGGGGCCAACGGTAGAAAAGGAAATATCTTCGTATAAAAACTAGAGAGAATCATTCTCAGAAACCGCTTTGTGATGTGTGCGTTCCACTCACAGAGTTTAACCTTTCTTTTCATAGAACAGTTTGGAAACACTCTGTTTGTAAAGTCTGTAAGTGGATATTTGGACCTCTTTGAGGATTTCGTTGGAAACGGGATTTCTTCATCTAATGCTAGACAGAAGAATTCTCAGTAACTTCTTTGGGTTGCGTGTGTTCAACTCACAGGGTTGAACCTTCCTTTTGACAGAGCAGATTGGAAACCCTCTTTTTGTGGAATTTGCAAGTGGAGATTTCAAGCGCTTTCGGGCCAACGGTAGAAAAGGAAATATCTTCGTATAAAAACTAGAGAGAATCATTCTCAGAAACCGCTTTGTGATGTGTGCGTTCCACTCACAGAGTTTAACCTTTCTTTTCATAGAACAGTTTGGAAACAGTCTGTTTGTAAAGTCTGCAAGTGGATATTTGGATCTCTTTGAGGATTTCGTTGGAAACGGGATTTCTTCATCTAATGCTAGACAGAAGAATTCTCAGTAACTTCTTTGGGTTGCATGTGTTCAACTCACAGAGTTGAACCTTCCTTTTGACAGAGCAGATTGGAAACCCTCTTTTTGTGGAATTTGCAAGTGGACATTTCAAGCGCTTTGGGGCCAACGGTAGAAAAGGAAATATCTTCGTATAAAAACTAGAGAGAATCATTCTCAGAAACCGCTTTGTGATGTGTGCGTTCCACTCACAGAGTTTAACCTTTCTTTTCATAGAACAGTTTGGAAACACTCTGTTTGTAAAGTCTGTAAGTGGATATTTGGACCTCTTTTAGGATTTCGTTGGAAACGGGATTTCTTCATCTAATGCTAGACAGAAGAATTCTCAGTAACTTCTTTGGGTTGCGTGTGTTCAACTCACAGAGTTGAACCTTCCTTTTGACAGAGCAGATTGGAAACCCTCTTTTTGTGGAATTTGCAAGTGGACATTTCAAGCGCTTTGGGGCCAATGGTAGAAAAGGAAATATCTTCGTATAAAAACTAGAGAGAATCATTCTCAGAAACCGCTTTGTGATGTGTGCGTTCCACTCACAGAGTTTAACCTTTCTTTTCATAGAACAGTTTGGAAACACTCTGTTTGTAAAGTCTGTAAGTGGATATTTGGACCTCTTTGAGGATTTCGTTGGAAACGGGATTTCTTCATCTAATGCTGGACAGAAGAATTCTCAGTAACTTCTTTGGGTTGCGTGTGTTCAACTCACAGAGTTGAACCTTCCTTTAGACAGAGCAGATTTGAAACCCTCTTTTTGTGGAATTTGCAAGTGGACATTTCAAGCGCTTTGGGGCCAACGGTAGAAAAGGAAATATCTTCGTATAAAAACTAGAGAGAATCATTCTCAGAAACCGCTTTGTGATGTGTGCGTTCCACTCACAGAGTTTAACCTTTCTTTTCATAGAACAGTTTGGAAACACTCTGTTTGTAAAGTCTGTAAGTGGATATTTGGACCTCTTTGAGGATTTCGTTGGAAACGGGATTTCTTCATCTAATGCTAGACAGAAGAATTCTCAGTAACTTCTTTGGGTTGCGTGTGTTCAACTCACAGGGTTGAACCTTCCTTTTGACAGAGCAGATTGGAAACCCTCTTTTTGTGGAATTTGCAAGTGGACATTTCAAGCGCTTTGGGGCCAACGGTAGAAAAGGAAATATCTTCGTATAAAAACTAGAGAGAATCATTCTCAGAAACCGCTTTGTGATGTGTGCGTTCCACTCACAGAGTTTAACCTTTCTTTTCATAGAACAGTTTGGAAACAGTCTGTTTGTAAAGTCTGCAAGTGGATATTTGGATCTCTTTGAGGATTTCGTTGGAAACGGGATTTCTTCATCTAATGCTAGACAGAAGAATTCTCAGTAACTTCTTTGGGTTGCGTGTGTTCAACTCACAGAGTTGAACCTTCCTTTTGACAGAGCAGATTGGAAACCCTCTTTTTGTGGAATTTGCAAGTGGACATTTCAAGCGCTTTGGGGCCAACGGTAGAAAAGGAAATATCTTCGTATAAAAACTAGAGAGAATCATTCTCAGAAACCGCTTTGTGATGTGTGCGTTCCACTCACAGAGTTTAACCTTTCTTTTCATAGAACAGTTTGGAAACACTCTGTTTGTAAAGTCTGTAAGTGGATATTTGGACCTCTTTTAGGATTTCGTTGGAAACGGGATTTCTTCATCTAATGCTAGACAGAAGAATTCTCAGTAACTTCTTTGGGTTGCGTGTGTTCAACTCACAGAGTTGAACCTTCCTTTTGACAGAGCAGATTGGAAACCCTCTTTTTGTGGAATTTGCAAGTGGACATTTCAAGCGCTCTGGGGCCAATGGTAGAAAAGGAAATATCTTCGTATAAAAACTAGAGAGAATCATTCTCAGAAACCGCTTTGTGATGTGTGCGTTCCACTCACAGAGTTTAACCTTTCTTTTCATAGAACAGTTTGGAAACACTCTGTTTGTAAAGTCTGTAAGTGGATATTTGGACCTCTTTGAGGATTTCGTTGGAAACGGGATTTCTTCATCTAATGCTGGACAGAAGAATTCTCAGTAACTTCTTTGGGTTGCGTGTGTTCAACTCACAGAGTTGAACCTTCCTTTAGAAAGAGCAGATTTGAAACCCTCTTTTTGTGGAATTTGCAAGTGGACATTTCAAGCGCTTTGGGGCCAATGGTAGAAAAGGAAATATCTTCGTATAAAAACTAGAGAGAATCATTCTCAGAAACCGCTTTGTGATGTGTGCGTTCCACTCACAGTGTGTAACCTTTCTTTTCATAGAACAGTTTGGAAACACTCTGTTTGTAAAGTCTGCAAGTGGATATTTGGACCTCTTTGAGGATTTCGTTTGAAACGGGATTTCTTCATCTAATGCTAGACAGAAGAATTCTCAGTAACTTCTTTGGGTTGCGTGTGTTCAACTCACAGAGTTGAGCCTTCCTTTAGACAGAGCAGATTTGAAACCCTCTTTTTGTGGAATTTGCAAGTGGACATTTCAAGCGCTTTGGCGCCCACGGTACAAATGGAAATATCTTCGTATAAAAACTAGAGAGAATCATTCCCAGAAACCACATTGTGATGTGTGCGTTCCACTCACGGAGTTTAACCTTTCTTTTCATAGAACAGTTTGGAAACACTCTGTTTGTAAAGTCTGCAAGTGGATATTTGGACCTCTTTGAGGATTTCGTTGGAAACGGGATTTCTTCATCTAATGCTAGACAGAAGAATTCTCAGTAACTTCTTTGGGTTGCGTGTGTTCAACTCACAGAGTTGAACCTTCCTTTAGACAGAGCAGATTGGAAACCCTCTTTTTGTGGAATTTGCAAGTGGACATTTCAAGCGCTTTGGCGCCCACGGTAGAAAAGGAAATATCTTCGTATATAAACTAGAGAAAGTCATTCTCAGAAACCACTTTGTGATGTGTGCGTTCCACTCACAGAGTGTAACCTTTCTTTTCATAGAACAGTTTGGAAACACTCTGTTTGTAAAGTCTGCAAGTGGATATTTGGACCTCTTTGAGCATTTCGTTGGAAACGGGATTTCTTCATCTAATGCTAGACAGAAGAATTCTCAGTAACTTCTTTGGGTTGCGTGTGTTCAACTCACAGAGTTGAGCCTTCCTTTAGACAGAGCAGATTTGAAACCCTCTTTTTGTGGAATTTGCAAGTGGACATTTCAAGCGCTTTGGTGCCCACGGTAGAAAAGGAAATATCTTCGTATAAAAACTAGAGAAAGTCATTCTCAGAAACCGCTTTGTGATGTGTGCGTTCCACTCACAGAGTGTAACCTTTCTTTTCATAGAACAGTTTGGAAACACTCTGTTTGTAAAGTCTGCAAGTGGATATTTGGACCTCTTTGAGGATTTCGTTGGAAACGGGATTTCTTCATCTAATGCTAGACAGAAGAATTCTCAGTAACTTCTCTGGGTTGTGTGTGTTCAACTCACAGAGTTGAACCTTCCTTTAGACAGAGCAGATTGGAAACCCTCTTTTTGTGGAATTTGCAAGTGGACATTTGAAGCGCTTTGGCGCCCACGGTAGAAAGGAAATATCTTCTTATAAAAACTAGAGAGAATCATTCTCAGAAACCACTTTGTGATGTGTGCGTTCCACTCACAGAGTTTAACCTTTCTTTTAATAGAACAGTTTGGAAACACTCTGTTTGTAAAGTCTGCAAGTGGATATTTGGACCTCTTTGAGGATTTCGTTGGAAACGGGATTTCTTCATCTAATGCTAGACAGAAGAATTCTCAGTAACTTCTTGGGTTGCGTGTGTTCAACTCACAGAGTTGAACCTTCCTTTTGACAGAGCAGATTTGAAACCCTCTTTTTGTGGAATTTGCAAGTGGACATTTCAAGCGCTTTGTGGCCAACGGTAGAAAAGGAAATATCTTCGTATAAAAACTACAGAGAATCATTCTCAGAAACCTCTTTGTGATGTGTGCGTTCCACTCACAGAGTTTAACCTTTCTTTTCATAGAACAGTTTGGAAACACTCTGTTTGTAAAGTCTGCAAGTGGATATTTTGACCTCTTTGAGGATTTCGTTGGAAACGGGATTTCTTCATCTAATGCTAGACAGAAGAATTCTCAGTAACTTCTTTGGGTTGCGTGTGTTCAACTCACAGAGTTGAGCCTTCCTTTAGACAGAGCAGATTTGAAAACCTCTTTTTGTGGAATTTGCAAGTCGACATTTCAAGCGCTTTGGGGCCAACGGTAGAAAAGGAAATATCTTCGTATAAAAACTAGAGAGAATCATTCTCAGAAACCGCTTTGTGATGTGTGCGTTCCACTCACAGAGTTTAACCTTTCTTTTCATAGAACAGTTTGGAAACACTCTGTTTGTAAAGTCTGCAAGTGGATATTTGGATCTCTTTGAGGATTTCGTTGGAAACGGGATTTCTTCATCTAATGCTAGACAGAAGAATTCTCAGTAACTTCTCTGGGTTGCGTGTGTTCAACTCACAGAGTTGAACCTTCCTTTAGACAGAGCAGATTTGAAACCCTCTTTTTGTGGAATTTGCAAGTGGACATTTCAAGCACTTTGAGGCCAACGGTAGAAAAGGAAATATCTTCGTAGAAAAACTAGAGAGAATCATTCTCAGAAACCACTTTGTGATGTGTGCGTTCCACTCACAGAGTTTAACCTTTCTTTTAATAGAACAGTTTGGAAACAGTCTGTTTGTAAAGTCTGCAAGTGGATATTTGGACCTCTTTGAGGATTTCGTTGGAAACGGGATTTCTTCATCTAATGCTAGACAGAAGAATTCTCAGTAACTTCTCTGGGTTGTGTGTGTTCAACTCACAGAGTTGAACCTTCCTTTAGACAGAGCAGATTGGAAACCCTCATTTTGTGGAATTTGCAAGTGGACATTTGAAGCGCTTTGGCGCCCACGGTAGAAAAGGAAATATCTTCGTATAAAAACTAGAGAGAATCATTCTCAGAAAACACTTTGTGATGTGTGCGTTCCACTCACAGAGTTTAACCTTTCTTTTCATAGAACAGTTTGGAAACACTCTGTTTGTAAAGTCTGCGAGTGGATATTTGGACCTCTTTGAGGATTTCGTTGGAAACGGGATTTCTTCATCTAATGCTAGACAGAAGAATTCTCAGTAACTTCTTTGGGTTGCGTGTGTTCAACTCACAGAGTTGAACCTTCCTTTAGACAGAGCAGATTTCAAACCCTCTTTTTGTGGAATTTGCAAGTGGACATTTCAAGCGCTTTGGCGCCCACGGTAGAAAAGGAAATATCTTCGTATAAAAACTAGAGAAAGTCATTCTCAGAAACCGCTTTGTGATGTGTGCGTTCCACTCACAGAGTTTAACCTTTCTTTTCATAGAACAGTTTGGAAACAGTCTGTTTGTAAAGTCTGCAAGTGGATATTTGGATCTCTTTGAGGATTTCATTGGAAACGGGATTTCTTCATCTAATGCTAGACAGAAGAATTCTCAGTAACTTCTTTGGGTTGCGTGTGTTCAACTCACAGAGTTGAACCTTCCTTTTGACAGAGCAGATTGGAAACCCTCTTTTTGTGGAATTTGCAAGTGGACATTTCAAGCGCTTTGGGGCCAACGGTAGAAAAGGAAATATCTTCGTATAAAAACTAGAGAGAATCATTCTCAGAAACCGCTTTGTGATGTGTGCGTTCCACTCTCAGAGTTTAACCTTTCTTTTCATAGAACAGTTTGGAAACACTCTGTTTATAAAGTCTGTAAGTGGATATTTGGACCTCTTTGAGGATTTCGTTGGAAACGGGATTTCTTCATCTAATGCTAGACAGAAGAATTCTCAGTAACTTCTTTGGGTTGCGTGTGTTCAACTCACAGGGTTGAACCTTCCTTTTGACAGAGCAGATTGGAAACCCTCTTTTTGTGGAATTTGCAAGTGGACATTTCAAGCGCTTTGGGGCCAACGGTAGAAAAGGAAATATCTTCGTATAAAAACTAGAGAGAATCATTCTCAGAAACCGCTTTGTGATGTGTGCGTTCCACTCACAGAGTTTAACCTTTCTTTTCATAGAACAGTTTGGAAACAGTCTGTTTGTAAAGTCTGCAAGTGGATATTTGGATCTCTTTGAGGATTTCGTTGGAAACGGGATTTCTTCATCTAATGCTAGACAGAAGAATTCTCAGTAACTTCTTTGGGTTGCGTGTGTTCAACTCACAGAGTTGAACCTTCCTTTTGACAGAGCAGATTGGAAACCCTCTTTTTCTGGAATTTGCAAGTGGACATTTCAAGCGCTTTGGGGCCAACGGTAGAAAAGGAAATATCTTCGTATAAAAACTAGAGAGAATCATTCTCAGAAACCGCTTTGTGATGTGTGCGTTCCACTCACAGAGTTTAACCTTTCTTTTCATAGAACAGTTTGGAAACACTCTGTTTGTAAAGTCTGTAAGTGGATATTTGGACCTCTTTTAGGATTTCGTTGGAAACGGGATTTCTTCATCTAATGCTAGACAGAAGAATTCTCAGTAACTTCTTTGGGTTGCGTGTGTTCAACTCACAGAGTTGAACCTTCCTTTTGACAGAGCAGATTGGAAACCCTCTTTTTGTGGAATTTGCAAGTGGACATTTCAAGCGCTTTGGGGCCAATGGTAGAAAAGGAAATATCTTCGTATAAAAACTAGAGAGAATCATTCTCAGAAACCGCTTTGTGATGTGTGCGTTCCACTCACAGAGTTTAACCTTTCTTTTCATAGAACAGTTTGGAAACACTCTGTTTGTAAAGTCTGTAAGTGGATATTTGGACCTCTTTGAGGATTTCGTTGGAAACGGGATTTCTTCATCTAATGCTGGACAGAAGAATTCTCAGTAACTTCTTTGGGTTGCGTGTGTTCAACTCACAGAGTTGAGCCTCCCTTTAGACAGAGCAGATTTGAAACCCTCTTTTTGTGGAATTTGCAAGTGGACATTTCAAGCGCTTTGGGGCCAACGGTAGAAAAGGAAATATCTTCGTATAAAAACTAGAGAGAATCATTCTCAGAAACCGCTTTGTGATGTGTGCGTTCCACTCACAGTGTGTAACCTTTCTTTTCATAGAACAGTTTGGAAACACTCTGTTTGTAAAGTCTGCAAGTGGATATTTGGACCTCTTTGAGGATTTCGTTTGAAACGGGATTTCTTCATCTAATGCTAGACAGAAGAATTCTCAGTAACTTCTTTGGGTTGCGTGTGTTCAACTCACAGAGTTGAGCCTTCCTTTAGACAGAGCAGATTTGAAACCCTCTTTTTGTGGAATTTGCAAGTGGACATTTCAAGCGCTTTGGCGCCCACGGTACAAATGGAAATATCTTCGTATAAAAACTAGAGAGAATCATTCCCAGAAACCACATTGTGATGTGTGCGTTCCACTCACGGAGTTTAACCTTTCTTTTCATAGAACAGTTTGGAAACACTCTGTTTGTAAAGTCTGCAAGTGGATATTTGGACCTCTTTGAGGATTTCGTTGGAAACGGGATTTCTTCATCTAATGCTAGACAGAAGAATTCTCAGTAACTTCTTTGGGTTGCGTGTGTTCAACTCACAGACTTGGACCTTCCTTTAGACAGAGCAGATTGGAAACCCTCTTTTTGTGGAATTTGCAAGTGGACATTTCAAGCGCTTTGGCGCCCACGGTAGAAAAGGAAATATCTTCGTATAAAAACTAGAGAAAGTCATTCTCAGAAACCACTTTGTGATGTGTGCGTTCCACTCACAGAGTGTAACCTTTCTTTTCATAGAACAGTTTGGAAACACTCTGTTTGTAAAGTCTGCAAGTGGATATTTGGACCTCTTTGAGCATTTCGTTGGAAACGGGATTTCTTCATCTAATGCTAGAGAGAAGAATTCTCAGTAACTTCTTTGGGTTGCGTGTGTTCAACTCACAGAGTTGAGCCTTCCTTTAGACAGAGCAGATTTGAAACCCTCTTTTTGTGGAATTTGCAAGTGGACATTTCAAGCGCTTTGGTGCTCACGGTAGAAAAGGAAATATCTTCGTATAAAAACTAGAGAAAGTCATTCTCAGAAACCGCTTTGTGATGTGTGCGTTCCACTCACAGAGTGTAACCTTTCTTTTCATAGAACAGTTTGGAAACACTCTGTTTGTAAAGTCTGCAAGTGGATATTTGGACCTCTTTGAGGATTTCGTTGGAAACGGGATTTCTTCATCTAATGCTAGACAGAAGAATTCTCAGTAACTTCTCTGGGTTGTGTGTGTTCAACTCACAGAGTTGAACCTTCCTTTAGACAGAGCAGATTGGAAACCCTCTTTTTGTGGAATTTGCAAGTGGACATTTGAAGCGCTTTGGCGCCCACGGTAGAAAGGAAATATCTTCTTATAAAAACTAGAGAGAATCATTCTCAGAAACCACTTTGTGATGTGTGCGTTCCACTCACAGAGTTTAACCTTTCTTTTAATAGAACAGTTTGGAAACACTCTGTTTGTAAAGTCTGCAAGTGGATATTTGGACCTCTTTGAGGATTTCGTTGGAAACGGGATTTCTTCATCTAATGCTAGACAGAAGAATTCTCAGTAACTTCTTGGGTTGCGTGTGTTCAACTCACAGAGTTGAACCTTCCTTTTGACAGAGCAGATTTGAAACCCTCTTTTTGTGGAATTTGCAAGTGGACATTTCAAGCGCTTTGTGGCCAACGGTAGAAAAGGAAATATCTTCGTATAAAAACTAGAGAGAATCATTCTCAGAAACCGCTTTGTGATGTGTGCGTTCCACTCACAGAGTTTAACCTTTCTTTTCATAGAACAGTTTGGAAACACTCTGTTTGTAAAGTCTGCAAGTGGATATTTGGACCTCTTTGAGGATTTCGTTGGAAACGGGATTTCTTCATCTAATGCTAGACAGAAGAATTCTCAGTAACTTCTTTGGGTTGCGTGTGTTCAACTCACAGAGATGAACTTTCCTTTAGACAGAGCAGATTTGAAACCCTCTTTTTGTGGAATTTGCAAGTGCACATTTCAAGCGCTTTGGCGCAAACGGTAGAAAAGGAAATATCTTCGTATAAAAACTAGAAAGAATCATTCTCAGAAACCGCTTTGTGATGTGTGCGTTCCACTCACAGAGTTTAAGCTTTCTTTTCATAGAACAGTTTGGAAACACTCTGTTTGTAAAGTCTGCAAGTGGATATTTGGATCTCTTTGAGGATTTCGTTGGAAACGGGATTTCTTCATCTAATGCTAGACAGAAGAATTCTCAGTAACTTCTTTGGGTTGCGTGTGTTCAACTCACAGAGTTGAACCTTCCTTTTGACAGAGCAGATTGGAAACCCTCTTTTTGTGGAATTTGCAAGTGGACATTTCAAGCGCTTTGGGGCCAACGGTAGAAAAGGAAATATCTTCGTATAAAAACTAGAGAGAATCATTCTCAGAAACCGCTTTGTGATGTGTGCGTTCCACTCACAGAGTTTAACCTTTCTTTTCATAGAACAGTTTGGAAACACTCTGTTTGTAAAGTCTGTAAGTGGATATTTGGACCTCTTTGAGGATTTCGTTGGAAACGGGATTTCTTCATCTAATGCTGGACAGAAGAATTCTCAGTAACTTCTTTGGGTTGCGTGTGTTCAACTCACAGAGTTGAACCTTCCTTTTGACAGAGCAGATTTGAAACCCTCTTTTTCTGGAATTTGCAAGTGGACATTTCAAGCGCTTTGGGGCCAACGGTAGAAAAGGAAATATCTTCGTATAAAAACTATAGAGAATCATTCTCAGAAACCGCTTTGTGATGTGGGCGTTCCACTCACAGAGTGTAACCTTTCTTTTCATAGAACAGTTTGGAAACACTCTGTTTGTAAAGTCTGCAAGTGGATATTTAGACCTCTTTGAGGATTTCGTTGGAAACGGGATTTCTTCATCTAATGCTAGACAGAAGAATTCTCAGTAACTTCTTTGGGTTGAGCGTGTTCAACTCACAGAGTTGAACCTTCCTTTAGACAGAGCAGAATTGAAACCCTCTTTTAGTGGAATTTCCAAGTGGACATTTCAAGCGCTTTGGCGCCCACGGTACAAAAGGAAATATCTTCGTATAAAACTAGAGAGAATCATTCTCAGAAACCGCTTTGTGATGTGTGCATTCCACTCACAGAGGGTAACCTTTCTTTTCATAGAACAGTTTGGAAACACTCTGTTTGTAAAGTCTGCAAGTGGATATTTGGACCTCTTTGAGGATTTCGTTGGAAACGGGATTTCTTCATCTAATGCTAGACAGAAGAATTCTCAGTAACTTCTTTGGGTTGCGTGTGTTCAACTCACAGAGTTGAACCTTCCTTTAGACAGAGCAGATTTGAAACCCTCTTTTTGTGGAATTTGCAAGTGGACATTTCAAGCGCTTTGGCGCCCACGGTACAAATGGAAATATCTTCGTATAAAAACTACAGAGAATTATTCCCAGAAACCACATTGTGATGTGTGCGTTCCACTCACGGAGTTTAACCTTTCTTTTCATAGAACAGTTTGGAAACACTCTGTTTGTAAAGTCTGCAAGTGGATATTTGGACCTCTTTGAGGATTTCGTTGGAAACGGGATTTCTTCATCTAATGCTAGACAGAAGAATTCTCAGTAACTTCTTGGGTTGCGTGTGTTCAACTCACAGAGTTGAACCTTCCTTTTGACAGAGCAGATTTGAAACCCTCTTTTTGTGGAATTTGCAAGTGGACATTTCAAGCGCTTTGTGGCCAACGGTAGAAAAGGAAATATCTTCGTATAAAAACTAGAGAGAATCATTCTCAGAAACCGCTTTGTGATGTGTGCGTTCCACTCACAGAGTTTAACCTTTCTTTTAATAGAACAGTTTGGAAACACTCTGTTTGTAAAGTCTGCAAGTGGATATTTGGACCTCTTTGAGGATTTCGTTGGAAACGGGATTTCTTCATCTAATGCTAGACAGAAGAATTCTCAGTAACTTCTTTGGGTTGCGTGTGTTCAACTCACAGAGATGAACTTTCCTTTAGACAGAGCAGATTTGAAACCCTCTTTTTGTGGAATTTGCAAGTGCACATTTCAAGCGCTTTGGCGCAAACGGTAGAAAAGGAAATATCTTCGTATAAAAACTAGAGAGAATCATTCTCAGAAACCGCTTTGTGATGTTTGCGTTCCACTCACAGAGTTTAACCTTTCTTTTCATAGAACAGTTTGGAAACAGTCTGTTTGTAAAGTCTGCAAGTGGATATTTGGATCTCTTTGAGGATTTCGTTGGAAACGGGATTTCTTCATCTAATGCTAGACAGAAGAATTCGCAGTAACTTCTTTGGGTTGCGTGTGTTCAACTCACAGAGTTGAACCTTCCTTTTGACAGAGCAGATTGGAAACCCTCTTTTTGTGGAATTTGCAAGTGGACATTTCAAGCGCTTTGGGGCCAACGGTAGAAAAGGAAATATCTTCGTATAAAAACTAGAGAGAATCATTCTCAGAAACCGCTTTGTGATGTGTGCGTTCCACTCACAGAGTTTAACCTTTCTTTTCATAGAACAGTTTGGAAACACTCTGTTTGTAAAGTCTGTAAGTGGATATTTGGACCTCTTTGAGGATTTCATTGGAAACGGGATTTCTTCATCTAATGCTGGACAGAAGAATTCTCAGTAACTTCTTTGGGTTGCGTGTGTTCAACTCACAGAGTTGAACCTTCCTTTAGAAAGAGCAGATTTGAAACCCTCTTTTTGTGGAATTTGCAAGTGGACATTTCAAGTGCTTTGGGGCCAACGGTAGAAAAGGAAATATCTTCGTATAAAAACTAGAGAGAATCATTCTCAGAAACCGCTTTGTGATGTGTGCGTTCCACTCACAGAGTTTAACCTTTCTTTTAATAGAACAGTTTGGAAACACTCTGTTTGTAAAGTCTGCAAGTGGATATTTGGACCTCTTTGAGGATTTCGTTGGAAACGGGATTTCTTCATCTAATGCTAGACAGAAGAATTCTCAGTAACTTCTTTGGGTTGCGTGTGTTCAACTCACAGAGATGAACTTTCCTTTAGACAGAGCAGATTTGAAACCCTCTTTTTGTGGAATTTGCAAGTGCACATTTCAAGCGCTTTGGCGCAAACGGTAGAAAAGGAAATATCTTCGTATAAAAACTAGAGAGAATCATTCTCAGAAACCGCTTTGTGATGTGTGCGTTCCACTCACAGAGTTTAACCTTTCTTTTCATAGAACAGTTTGGAAACAGTCTGTTTGTAAAGTCTGCAAGTGGATATTTGGATCTCTTTGAGGATTTCGTTGGAAACGGGATTTCTTCATCTAATGCTAGAGAGAAGAATTCTCAGTAACTTCTTTGGGTTGCGTGTGTTCAACTCACAGAGTTGAGCCTTCCTTTAGACAGAGCAGATTTGAAACCCTCTTTTTGTGGAATTTGCAAGTGGACATTTCAAGCGCTTTGGTGCTCACGGTAGAAAAGGAAATATCTTCGTATAAAAACTAGAGAAAGTCATTCTCAGAAACCGCTTTGTGATGTGTGCGTTCCACTCACAGAGTGTAACCTTTCTTTTCATAGAACAGTTTGGAAACACTCTGTTTGTAAAGTCTGCAAGTGGATATTTGGACCTCTTTGAGGATTTCGTTGGAAACGGGATTTCTTCATCTAATGCTAGACAGAAGAATTCTCAGTAACTTCTCTGGGTTGTGTGTGTTCAACTCACAGAGTTGAACCTTCCTTTAGACAGAGCAGATTGGAAAACCTCTTTTTGTGGAATTTGCAAGTGGACATTTGAAGCGCTTTGGCGCCCACGGTAGAAAGGAAATATCTTCTTATAAAAACTAGAGAGAATCATTCTCAGAAACCACTTTGTGATGTGTGCGTTCCACTCACAGAGTTTAACCTTTCTTTTAATAGAACAGTTTGGAAACACTCTGTTTGTAAAGTCTGCAAGTGGATATTTGGACCTCTTTGAGGATTTCGTTGGAAACGGGATTTCTTCATCTAATGCTAGACAGAAGAATTCTCAGTAACTTCTTCGGTTGCGTGTGTTCAACTCACAGAGTTGAACCTTCCTTTTGACAGAGCAGATTTGAAACCCTCTTTTTGTGGAATTTGCAAGTGGACATTTCAAGCGCTTTGTGGCCAACGGTAGAAAAGGAAATATCTTCGTATAAAAACTAGAGAGAATCATTCTCAGAAACCGCTTTGTGATGTGTGCGTTCCACTCACAGAGTTTAACCTTTCTTTTCATAGAACAGTTTGGAAACACTCTGTTTGTAAAGTCTGCAAGTGGATATTTGGACCTCTTTGAGGATTTCGTTGGAAACGGGATTTCTTCATCTAATGCTAGACAGAAGAATTCTCAGTAACTTCTTTGGGTTGCGTGTGTTCAACTCACAGAGATGAACTTTCCTTTAGACAGAGCAGATTTGAAACCCTCTTTTTGTGGAATTTGCAAGTGCACATTTCAAGCGCTTTGGCGCAAACGGTAGAAAAGGAAATATCTTCGTATAAAAACTAGAAAGAATCATTCTCAGAAACCGCTTTGTGATGTGTGCGTTCCACTCACAGAGTTTAAGCTTTCTTTTCATAGAACAGTTTGGAAACACTCTGTTTGTAAAGTCTGCAAGTGGATATTTGGATCTCTTTGAGGATTTCGTTGGAAACGGGATTTCTTCATCTAATGCTAGACAGAAGAATTCTCAGTAACTTCTTTGGGTTGCGTGTGTTCAACTCACAGAGTTGAACCTTCCTTTTGACAGAGCAGATTGGAAACCCTCTTTTTGTGGAATTTGCAAGTGGACATTTCAAGCGCTTTGGGGCCAACGGTAGAAAAGGAAATATCTTCGTATAAAAACTAGAGAGAATCATTCTCAGAAACCGCTTTGTGATGTGTGCGTTCCACTCACAGAGTTTAACCTTTCTTTTCATAGAACAGTTTGGAAACACTCTGTTTGTAAAGTCTGTAAGTGGATATTTGGACCTCTTTGAGGATTTCGTTGGAAACGGGATTTCTTCATCTAATGCTAGACAGAAGAATTCTCAGTAACTTCTTTGGGTTGCGTGTGTTCAACTCACAGAGTTGAACCTTCCTTTTGACAGAGCAGATTGGAAACCCTCTTTTTGTGGAATTTGCAAGTGGACATTTCAAGCGCTTTGGGGCCAACGGTAGAAAAGGAAATATCTTCGTATAAAAACTAGAGAGAATCATTCTCAGAAACCGCTTTGTGATGTGTGCGTTCCACTCACAGAGTTTAACCTTTCTTTTCATAGAACAGTTTGGAAACACTCTGTTTGTAAAGTCTGTAAGTGGATATTTGGACCTCTTTGAGGATTTCGTTGGAAACGGGATTTCTTCATCTAATGCTGGACAGAAGAATTCTCAGTAACTTCTTTGGGTTGCGTGTGTTCAACTCACAGAGTTGAACCTTCCTTTTGACAGAGCAGATTTGAAACCCTCTTTTTGTGGAATTTGCAAGTGGACATTTCAAGCGCTTTGGGGCCAACGGTAGAAAAGGAAATATCTTCGTATAAAAACTAGAGAGAATCATTCTCAGAAACCGCTTTGTGATGTGTGCGTTCCACTCACAGAGTTTAACCTTTCTTTTAATAGAACAGTTTGGAAACACTCTGTTTGTAAAGTCTGCAAGTGGATATTTGGACCTCTTTGAGGATTTCGTTGGAAACGGGATTTCTTCATCTAATGCTAGACAGAAGAATTCTCAGTAACTTCTTTGGGTTGCGTGTGTTCAACTCACAGAGATGAACTTTCCTTTAGACAGAGCAGATTTGAAACCCTCTTTTTGTGGAATTTGCAAGTGCACATTTCAAGCGCTTTGGCGCAAACGGTAGAAAAGGAAATATCTTCGTATAAAAACTAGAGAGAATCATTCTCAGAAACCGCTTTGTGATGTTTGCGTTCCACTCACAGAGTTTAACCTTTCTTTTCATAGAACAGTTTGGAAACAGTCTGTTTGTAAAGTCTGCAAGTGGATATTTGGATCTCTTTGAGGATTTCGTTGGAAACGGGATTTCTTCATCTAATGCTAGACAGAAGAATTCGCAGTAACTTCTTTGGGTTGCGTGTGTTCAACTCACAGAGTTGAACCTTCCTTTTGACAGAGCAGATTGGAAACCCTCTTTTTGTGGAATTTGCAAGTGGACATTTCAAGCGCTTTGGGGCCAACGGTAGAAAAGGAAATATCTTCGTATAAAAACTAGAGAGAATCATTCTCAGAAACCGCTTTGTGATGTGTGCGTTCCACTCACAGAGTTTAACCTTTCTTTTCATAGAACAGTTTGGAAACACTCTGTTTGTAAAGTCTGTAAGTGGATATTTGGACCTCTTTGAGGATTTCATTGGAAACGGGATTTCTTCATCTAATGCTGGACAGAAGAATTCTCAGTAACTTCTTTGGGTTGCGTGTGTTCAACTCACAGAGTTGAACCTTCCTTTAGAAAGAGCAGATTTGAAACCCTCTTTTTGTGGAATTTGCAAGTGGACATTTCAAGTGCTTTGGGGCCAACGGTAGAAAAGGAAATATCTTCGTATAAAAACTAGAGAGAATCATTCTCAGAAACCGCTTTGTGATGTGGGCGTTCCACTCACAGAGTGTAACCTTTCTTTTCATAGAACAGTTTGGAAACACTCTGTTTGTAAAGTCTGCAAGTGGATATTTAGACCTCTTTGAGGATTTCGTTGGAAACGGGATTTCTTCATCTAATGCTAGACAGAAGAATTCTCAGTTACTTCTTTGGGTTGAGCGTGTTCAACTCACAGAGTTGAACCTTCCTTTAGACAGAGCAGAATTCAAACCCTCTTTTAGTGGAATTTCCAAGTGGACATTTCAAGCGCTTTGGCGCCCACGGTACAAAAGGAAATATCTTCGTATAAAACTAGAGAGAATCATTCTCAGAAACCGCTTTGTGATGTGTGCGTTCCACTCACAGAGGGTAACCTTTCTTTTCATAGAACAGTTTGGAAACACTCTGTTTGTAAAGTCTGCAAGTGGATATTTGGACCTCTTTGAGGATTTCGTTGGAAACGGGATTTCTTCATCTAATGCTAGACAGAAGAATTCTCAGTAACTTCTTGGGTTGCGTGTGTTCAACTCACAGAGTTGAACCTTCCTTTTGACAGAGCAGATTTGAAACCCTCTTTTTGTGGAATTTGCAAGTGGACATTTCAAGCGCTTTGTGGCCAACGGTAGAAAAGGAAATATCTTCGTATAAAAACTAGAGAGAATCATTCTCAGAAACCGCTTTGTGATGTGTGCGTTCCACTCACAGAGTTTAACCTTTCTTTTAATAGAACAGTTTGGAAACACTCTGTTTGTAAAGTCTGCAAGTGGATATTTGGACCTCTTTGAGGATTTCGTTGGAAACGGGATTTCTTCATCTAATGCTAGACAGAAGAATTCTCAGTAACTTCTTTGGGTTGCGTGTGTTCAACTCACAGAGATGAACTTTCCTTTAGACAGAGCAGATTTGAAACCCTCTTTTTGTGGAATTTGCAAGTGCACATTTCAAGCGCTTTGGCGCAAACGGTAGAAAAGGAAATATCTTCGTATAAAAACTAGAGAGAATCATTCTCAGAAACCGCTTTGTGATGTGTGCGTTCCACTCACAGAGTTTAACCTTTCTTTTCATAGAACAGTTTGGAAACAGTCTGTTTGTAAAGTCTGCAAGTGGATATTTGGATCTCTTTGAGGATTTCGTTGGAAACGGGATTTCTTCATCTAATGCTAGACAGAAGAATTCTCAGTAACTTCTTTGGGTTGCGTGTGTTCAACTCACAGAGTTGAACCTTCCTTTTGACAGAGCAGATTGGAAACCCTCTTTTTGTGGAATTTGCAAGTGGACATTTCAAGCGCTTTGGGGCCAACGGTAGAAAAGGAAATATCTTCGTATAAAAACTAGAGAGAATCATTCTCAGAAACCGCTTTGTGATGTGTGCGTTCCACTCACAGAGTTTAACCTTTCTTTTCATAGAACAGTTTGGAAACACTCTGTTTGTAAAGTCTGTAAGTGGATATTTGGACCTCTTTGAGGATTTCATTGGAAACGGGATTTCTTCATCTAATGCTGGACAGAAGAATTCTCAGTAACTTCTTTGGGTTGCGTGTGTTCAACTCACAGAGTTGAACCTTCCTTTAGAAAGAGCAGATTTGAAACCCTCTTTTTGTGGAATTTGCAAGTGGACATTTCAAGTGCTTTGGGGCCAACGGTAGAAAAGGAAATATCTTCGTATAAAAACTAGAGAGAATCATTCTCAGAAACCGCTTTGTGATGTGGGCGTTCCACTCACAGAGTGTAACCTTTCTTTTCATAGAACAGTTTGGAAACACTCTGTTTGTAAAGTCTGCAAGTGGATATTTAGACCTCTTTGAGGATTTCGTTGGAAACGGGATTTCTTCATCTAATGCTAGACAGAAGAATTCTCAGTAACTTCTTTGGGTTGAGCGTGTTCAACTCACAGAGTTGAACCTTCCTTTAGACAGAGCAGAATTGAAACCCTCTTTTAGTGGAATTTCCAAGTGGACATTTCAAGCGCTTTGGCGCCCACGGTACAAAAGGAAATATCTTCGTATAAAACTAGAGAGAATCATTCTCAGAAACCGCTTTGTGATGTGTGCGTTCCACTCACAGAGGGTAACCTTTCTTTTCATAGAACAGTTTGGAAACACTCTGTTTGTAAAGTCTGCAAGTGGATATTTGGACCTCTTTGAGGATTTCGTTGGAAACGGGATTTCTTCATCTAATGCTAGACAGAAGAATTCTCAGTAACTTCTTTGGGTTGCGTGTGTTCAACTCACAGAGTTGAACCTTCCTTTAGACAGAGCAGATTTGAAACCCTCTTTTTGTGGAATTTGCAAGTGGACATTTCAAGCGCTTTGGCGCCCACGGTACAAATGGAAATATCTTCGTATAAAAACTAGAGAGAATCATTCCCAGAAACCACTTTGTGATGTGTGCGTTCCACTCATGGAGTTTAACCTTTCTTTTCATAGAACAGTTTGGAAACACTCTGTTTGTAAAGTCTGCAAGTGGATATTTGGACCTCTTTGAGGATTTCGTTGGAAACGGGATTTCTTCATCTAATGCTAGACAGAAGAATTCTCAGTAACTTCTTTGGGTTGCGTGTGTTCAACTCACAGAGTTGAACCTTCCTTTTGACAGAGCAGATTGGAAACCCTCTTTTTGTGGAATTTGCAAGTGGACATTTCAAGCGCTTTGGGGCCAACGGTAGAAAAGGAAATATCTTCGTATAAAAACTAGAGAGAATCATTCTCAGAAACCGCTTTGTGATGTGTGCGTTCCACTCACAGAGTTTAACCTTTCTTTTCATAGAACAGTTTGGAAACACTCTGTTTGTAAAGTCTGTAAGTGGATATTTGGACCTCTTTGAGGATTTCATTGGAAACGGGATTTCTTCATCTAATGCTGGACAGAAGAATTCTCAGTAACTTCTTTGGGTTGCGTGTGTTCAACTCACAGAGTTGAACCTTCCTTTAGAAAGAGCAGATTTGAAACCCTCTTTTTGTGGAATTTGCAAGTGGACATTTCAAGTGCTTTGGGGCCAACGGTAGAAAAGGAAATATCTTCGTATAAAAACTATAGAGAATCATTCTCAGAAACCGCTTTGTGATGTGGGCGTTCCACTCACAGAGTGTAACCTTTCTTTTCATAGAACAGTTTGGAAACACTCTGTTTGTAAAGTCTGCAAGTGGATATTTAGACCTCTTTGAGGATTTCGTTGGAAACGGGATTTCTTCATCTAATGCTAGACAGAAGAATTCTCAGTTACTTCTTTGGGTTGAGCGTGTTCAACTCACAGAGTTGAACCTTCCTTTAGACAGAGCAGAATTCAAACCCTCTTTTAGTGGAATTTCCAAGTGGACATTTCAAGCGCTTTGGTGCCCACGGTACAAAAGGAAATATCTTCGTATAAAACTAGAGAGAATCATTCTCAGAAACCGCTTTGTGATGTGTGCGTTCCACTCACAGACGGTAACCTTTCTTTTCATAGAACAGTTTGGAAACACTCTGTTTGTAAAGTCTGCAAGTGGATATTTGGACCTCTTTGAGGATTTCGTTGGAAACGGGATTTCTTCATCTAATGCTAGACAGAAGAATTCTCAGTAACTTCTTGGGTTGCGTGTGTTCAACTCACAGAGTTGAACCTTCCTTTTGACAGAGCAGATTTGAAACCCTCTTTTTGTGGAATTTGCAAGTGGACATTTCAAGCGCTTTGTGGCCAACGGTAGAAAAGGAAATATCTTCGTATAAAAACTAGAGAGAATCATTCTCAGAAACCGCTTTGTGATGTGTGCGTTCCACTCACAGAGTTTAACCTTTCTTTTAATAGAACAGTTTGGAAACACTCTGTTTGTAAAGTCTGCAAGTGGATATTTGGACCTCTTTGAGGATTTCGTTGGAAACGGGATTTCTTCATCTAATGCTAGACAGAAGAATTCTCAGTAACTTCTTTGGGTTGCGTGTGTTCAACTCACAGAGATGAACTTTCCTTTAGACAGAGCAGATTTGAAACCCTCTTTTTGTGGAATTTGCAAGTGCACATTTCAAGCGCTTTGGCGCAAACGGTAGAAAAGGAAATATCTTCGTATAAAAACTAGAGAGAATCATTCTCAGAAACCGCTTTGTGATGTGTGCGTTCCACTCACAGAGTTTAACCTTTCTTTTCATAGAACAGTTTGGAAACAGTCTGTTTGTAAAGTCTGCAAGTGGATATTTGGATCTCTTTGAGGATTTCGTTGGAAACGGGATTTCTTCATCTAATGCTAGACAGAAGAATTCTCAGTAACTTCTTTGGGTTGCGTGTGTTCAACTCACAGAGTTGAACCTTCCTTTTGACAGAGCAGATTGGAAACCCTCTTTTTGTGGAATTTGCAAGTGGACATTTCAAGCGCTTTGGGGCCAACGGTAGAAAAGGAAATATCTTCGTATAAAAACTAGAGAGAATCATTCTCAGAAACCGCTTTGTGATGTGTGCGTTCCACTCACAGAGTTTAACCTTTCTTTTCATAGAACAGTTTGGAAACACTCTGTTTGTAAAGTCTGTAAGTGGATATTTGGACCTCTTTGAGGATTTCATTGGAAACGGGATTTCTTCATCTAATGCTGGACAGAAGAATTCTCAGTAACTTCTTTGGGTTGCGTGTGTTCAACTCACAGAGTTGAACCTTCCTTTAGAAAGAGCAGATTTGAAACCCTCTTTTTGTGGAATTTGCAAGTGGACATTTCAAGTGCTTTGGGGCCAACGGTAGAAAAGGAAATATCTTCGTATAAAAACTAGAGAGAATCATTCTCAGAAACCGCTTTGTGATGTGGGCGTTCCACTCACAGAGTGTAACCTTTCTTTTCATAGAACAGTTTGGAAACACTCTGTTTGTAAAGTCTGCAAGTGGATATTTAGACCTCTTTGAGGATTTCGTTGGAAACGGGATTTCTTCATCTAATGCTAGACAGAAGAATTCTCAGTAACTTTGGGTTGAGCGTGTTCAACTCACAGAGTTGAACCTTCCTTTAGACAGAGCAGAATTGAAACCCTCTTTTAGTGGAATTTCCAAGTGGACATTTCAAGCGCTTTGGCGCCCACGGTACAAAAGGAAATATCTTCGTATAAAACTAGAGAGAATCATTCTCAGAAACCGCTTTGTGATGTGTGCGTTCCACTCACAGAGGGTAACCTTTCTTTTCATAGAACAGTTTGGAAACACTCTGTTTGTAAAGTCTGCAAGTGGATATTTGGACCTCTTTGAGGATTTCGTTGGAAACGGGATTTCTTCATCTAATGCTAGACAGAAGAATTCTCAGTAACTTCTTTGGGTTGCGTGTGTTCAACTCACAGAGTTGAACCTTCCTTTAGACAGAGCAGATTTGAAACCCTCTTTTTGTGGAATTTGCAAGTGGACATTTCAAGCGCTTTGGCGCCCACGGTACAAATGGAAATATCTTCGTATAAAAACTAGAGAGAATCATTCCCAGAAACCACTTTGTGATGTGTGCGTTCCACTCACATAGTGTAACCTTTCTTTTCATAGAACAGTTTGGAAACACTCTGTTTGTAAAGTCTGCAAGTGGATATTTGGACCTCTTTGAGGATTTCGTTGGAAACGGGATTTCTTCATCTAATGCTAGACAGAAGAATTCTCAGTAACTTCTTTGGGTTGCGTGTGTTCAACTCACAGAGTTGAACCTTCCTTTAGACAGAGCAGATTTGAAACCCTCTTTTTGTGGAATTTGCAAGTGGACATTTCAAGCACTTTGAGGCCAACGGTAGAAAAGGAAATATCTTCGTAGAAAAACTAGAGAGAATCATTCTCAGAAACCACTTTGTGATGTGTGCGTTCCACTCACAGAGTTTAACCTTTCTTTTAATAGAACAGTTTGGAAACACTCTGTTTGTAAAGTCTGCAAGTGGATATTTGGACCTCTTTGAGGATTTCGTTGGAAACGGGATTTCTTCATCTAATGCTAGACAGAAGAATTCTCAGTAACTTCTCTGGGTTGCGTGTGTTCAACTCACAGAGTTGAACCTTCCTTTAGACAGAGCAGATTGGAAACCCTCATTTTGTGGAATTTGCAAGTGGACATTTGAAGCGCTTTGGCGCCCACGGTAGAAAAGGAAATATCTTCGTATAAAAACTAGAGAGAATCATTCTCAGAAAACACTTTGTGATGTGTGCGTTCCACTCACAGAGTTTAACCTTTCTTTTCATAGAACAGTTTGGAAACACTCTGTTTGTAAAGTCTGCAAGTGGATATTTGGACCTCTTTGAGGATTTCGTTGGAAACGGGATTTCTTCATCTAATGCTAGACAGAAGAATTCTCAGTAACTTCTTTGGGTTGCGTGAGTTCAACTCACAGAGTTGAACCTTCCTTTAGACAGAGCAGATTTGAAACCCTCTTTTTGTGGAATTTGCAAGTGGACATTTCAAGCGCTTTGGCGCCCACGGTACAAATGGAAATATCTTCGTATAAAAACTAGAGAGAATCATTCCCAGCAACCACTTTGTGATGTGTGCGTTCCACTCACGGAGTTTAACCTTTCTTTTCATAGAACAGTTTGGAAACACTCTGTTTGTAAAGTCTGCAAGTGGATACTTGGACCTCTTTGAGGATTTCGTTGGAAACGGGATTTCTTCATCTAATGCTAGACAGAAGAATTCTCAGTAACTTCTTTGGGTTGCGTGTGTTCAACTCACAGAGTTGAACCTTCCTTTAGACAGAGCAGATTTGAAACCCTCTTTTTGTGGAATTTGCAAGTGGACATTTCAAGCGCTTTGGCGCCCACGGTACAAAAGGAAATATCTTCGTATAAAAACTAGAGAGAATCATTGTCAGAAACCGCTTTGTGATGTGTGCGTACCACTCACAGAGTGTAACCTTTCTTTTCATAGAACAGTTTGCAAACACTCTGTTTGTAAAGTCTGCAAGTGGATATTTGGACCTCTTTGAGGATTTCGTTGGAAACGGGATTTCTTCATCTAATGCTAGACAGAAGAATTCTCAGTAACTTCTTTGAGTTGCGTGTGTTCAACTCACAGAGTTGAGCCTTCCTTTAGACAGAGCAGATTTGAAACCCTCTTTTTCTGGAATTTCCAAGGGGACATTTCTAGCGCTTTGGGGCCAACGGTGGAAAAGGAAATATCTTCGTATAAAAACTAGAGAGAATCATTCTCAGAAACAGCTTTGTGATGTGTGCGTTCCACTCACAGAGGGTAACCTTTCTTTTCATAGAACAGTTTGGAAACACTCTGTTTGTAAAGTCTGCAAGTGGATATTTGGACCTCTTAGAGGATTTCGTTTGAAACGGGATTTCTTCATCTAATGCTAGACAGAAGAATTCTCAGTAACTTCTTTGGGTTGCGTGTGTTCAACTCACAGAGTTGAACCTTCCTTTAGACAGAGCAGATTTGAAACCCTCTTTTTGTGGAATTTGCAAGTGGACATTTCAAGCGCTTTGGCGCCCACGGTACAAATGGAAATATCTTCGTATAAAAACTAGAGAGAATCATTCCCAGAAACCACTTTGTGATGTGTGCGTTCCACTCATGGAGTTTAACCTTTCTTTTCATAGAACAGTTTGGAAACACTCTGTTTGTAAAGTCTGCAAGTGGATATTTGGACCTCTTTGAGGATTTCGTTGGAAACGGGATTTCTTCATCTAATGCTAGACAGAAGAATTCTCAGTAACTTCTTTGGGTTGCGTGTGTTCAACTCACAGAGTTGAACCTTCCTTTAGACAGAGCAGATTTGAAACCCTCTTTTTGTGGAATTTGCAAGTGGACATTTCAAGCACTTTGAGGCCAACGGTAGAAAAGGAAATATCTTCGTAGAAAAACTAGAGAGAATCATTCTCAGAAACCACTTTGTGATGTGTGCGTTCCACTCACAGAGTTTAACCTTTCTTTTAATAGAACAGTTTGGAAACACTCTGTTTGTAAAGTCTGCAAGTGGATATTTGGACCTCTTTGAGGATTTCGTTGGAAACGGGATTTCTTCATCTAATGCTAGACAGAAGAATTCTCAGTAACTTCTCTGGGTTGCGTGTGTTCAACTCACAGAGTTGAACCTTCCTTTAGACAGAGCAGATTGGAAACCCTCATTTTGTGGAATTTGCAAGTGGACATTTGAAGCGCTTTGGCGCCCACGGTAGAAAGGAAATATCTTCTTATAAAAACTAGAGAGAATCATTCTCAGAAACCACTTTGTGATGTGTGCGTTCCACTCACAGAGTTTAACCTTTCTTTTCATAGAACAGTTTGGAAACACTCTGTTTGTAAAGTCTGCAAGTGGATATTTGGACCTCTTTGAGGATTTCGTTGGAAACGGGATTTCTTCATCTAATGCTAGACAGAAGAATTCTCAGTAACTTCTTGGGTTGCGTGTGTTCAACTCACAGAGTTGAACCTTCCTTTTGACAGAGCAGATTTGAAACCCTCTTTTTGTGGAATTTGCAAGTGGACATTTCAAGCGCTTTGTGGCCAACGGTAGAAAAGGAAATATCTTCGTATAAAAACTAGAGAGAATCATTCTCAGAAACCGCTTTGTGATGTGTGCGTTCCACTCACAGAGTTTAACCTTTCTTTTCATAGAACAGTTTGGAAACACTCTGTTTGTAAAGTCTGCAAGTGGATATTTGGACCTCTTTGAGGATTTCGTTGGAAACGGGATTTCTTCATCTAATGCTAGACAGAAGAATTCTCAGTAACTTCTTTGGGTTGCGTGTGTTCAACTCACAGAGATGAACTTTCCTTTAGACAGAGCAGATTTGAAACCCTCTTTTTGTGGAATTTGCAAGTGCACATTTCAAGCGCTTTGGCGCAAACGGTAGAAAAGGAAATATCTTCGTATAAAAACTAGAAAGAATCATTCTCAGAAACCGCTTTGTGATGTGTGCGTTCCACTCACAGAGTTTAAGCTTTCTTTTCATAGAACAGTTTGGAAACACTCTGTTTGTAAAGTCTGCAAGTGGATATTTGGATCTCTTTGAGGATTTCGTTGGAAACGGGATTTCTTCATCTAATGCTAGACAGAAGAATTCTCAGTAACTTCTTTGGGTTGCGTGTGTTCAACTCACAGAGTTGAACCTTCCTTTTGACAGAGCAGATTGGAAACCCTCTTTTTGTGGAATTTGCAAGTGGACATTTCAAGCGCTTTGGGGCCAACGGTAGAAAAGGAAATATCTTCGTATAAAAACTAGAGAGAATCATTCTCAGAAACCGCTTTGTGATGTGTGCGTTCCACTCACAGAGTTTGACCTTTCTTTTCATAGAACAGTTTGGAAACACTCTGTTTGTAAAGTCTGTAAGTGGATATTTGGACCTCTTTGAGGATTTCGTTGGAAACGGGATTTCTTCATCTAATGCTAGACAGAAGAATTCTCAGTAACTTCTTTGGGTTGCGTGTGTTCAACTCACAGAGTTGAACCTTCCTTTTGACAGAGCAGATTGGAAACCCTCTTTTTGTGGAATTTGCAAGTGGACATTTCAAGCGCTTTGGGGCCAACGGTAGAAAAGGAAATATCTTCGTATAAAAACTAGAGAGAATCATTCTCAGAAACCGCTTTGTGATGTGTGCGTTCCACTCACAGAGTTTAACCTTTCTTTTCATAGAACAGTTTGGAAACACTCTGTTTGTAAAGTCTGTAAGTGGATATTTGGACCTCTTTGAGGATTTCGTTGGAAACGGGATTTCTTCATCTAATGCTGGACAGAAGAATTCTCAGTAACTTCTTTGGGTTGCGTGTGTTCAACTCACAGAGTTGAACCTTCCTTTTGACAGAGCAGATTTGAAACCCTCTTTTTGTGGAATTTGCAAGTGGACATTTCAAGCGCTTTGGGGCCAACGGTAGAAAAGGAAATATCTTCGTATAAAAACTATAGAGAATCATTCTCAGAAACCGCTTTGTGATGTGGGCGTTCCACTCACAGAGTGTAACCTTTCTTTTCATAGAACAGTTTGGAAACACTCTGTTTGTAAAGTCTGCAAGTGGATATTTAGACCTCTTTGAGGATTTCGTTGGAAACGGGATTTCTTCATCTAATGCTAGACAGAAGAATTCTCAGTAACTTCTTTGGGTTGAGCGTGTTCAACTCACAGAGTTGAACCTTCCTTTAGACAGAGCAGAATTGAAACCCTCTTTTAGTGGAATTTCCAAGTGGACATTTCAAGCGCTTTGGCGCCCACGGTACAAAAGGAAATATCTTCGTATAAAACTAGAGAGAATCATTCTCAGAAACCGCTTTGTGATGTGTGCATTCCACTCACAGAGGGTAACCTTTCTTTTCATAGAACAGTTTGGAAACACTCTGTTTGTAAAGTCTGCAAGTGGATATTTGGACCTCTTTGAGGATTTCGTTGGAAACGGGATTTCTTCATCTAATGCTAGACAGAAGAATTCTCAGTAACTTCTTTGGGTTGCGTGTGTTCAACTCACAGAGTTGAACCTTCCTTTAGACAGAGCAGATTTGAAACCCTCTTTTTGTGGAATTTGCAAGTGGACACTTCAAGCGCTTTGGCGCCCACGGTACAAATGGAAATATCTTCGTATAAAAACTACAGAGAATCATTCCCAGAAACCACATTGTGATGTGTGCGTTCCACTCACGGAGTTTAACCTTTCTTTTCATAGAACAGTTTGGAAACACTCTGTTTGTAAAGTCTGCAAGTGGATATTTGGACCTCTTTGAGGATTTCGTTGGAAACGGGATTTCTTCATCTAATGCTAGACAGAAGAATTCTCAGTAACTTCTTGGGTTGCGTGTGTTCAACTCACAGAGTTGAACCTTCCTTTTGACAGAGCAGATTTGAAACCCTCTTTTTGTGGAATTTGCAAGTGGACATTTCAAGCGCTTTGTGGCCAACGGTAGAAAAGGAAATATCTTCGTATAAAAACTAGAGAGAATCATTCTCAGAAACCGCTTTGTGATGTGTGCGTTCCACTCACAGAGTTTAACCTTTCTTTTAATAGAACAGTTTGGAAACACTCTGTTTGTAAAGTCTGCAAGTGGATATTTGGACCTCTTTGAGGATTTCGTTGGAAACGGGATTTCTTCATCTAATGCTAGACAGAAGAATTCTCAGTAACTTCTTTGGGTTGCGTGTGTTCAACTCACAGAGATGAACTTTCCTTTAGACAGAGCAGATTTGAAACCCTCTTTTTGTGGAATTTGCAAGTGCACATTTCAAGCGCTTTGGCGCAAACGGTAGAAAAGGAAATATCTTCGTATAAAAACTAGAGAGAATCATTCTCAGAAACCGCTTTGTGATGTTTGCGTTCCACTCACAGAGTTTAACCTTTCTTTTCATAGAACAGTTTGGAAACAGTCTGTTTGTAAAGTCTGCAAGTGGATATTTGGATCTCTTTGAGGATTTCGTTGGAAACGGGATTTCTTCATCTAATGCTAGACAGAAGAATTCGCAGTAACTTCTTTGGGTTGCGTGTGTTCAACTCACAGAGTTGAACCTTCCTTTTGACAGAGCAGATTGGAAACCCTCTTTTTGTGGAATTTGCAAGTGGACATTTCAAGCGCTTTGGGGCCAACGGTAGAAAAGGAAATATCTTCGTATAAAAACTAGAGAGAATCATTCTCAGAAACCGCTTTGTGATGTGTGCGTTCCACTCACAGAGGGTAACCTTTCTTTTCATAGAACAGTTTGGAAACACTCTGTAAAGTCTGTAAGTGGATATTTGGACCTCTTTGAGGATTTCGTTGGAAACGGGATTTCTTCATCTAATGCTAGACAGAAGAATTCTCAGTAACTTCTTGGGTTGCGTGTGTTCAACTCACAGAGTTGAACCTTCCTTTTGACAGAGC
The DNA here is from genome assembly GCF_029281585.2 of Gorilla gorilla gorilla. NCBI lineage: Eukaryota > Metazoa > Chordata > Mammalia > Primates > Hominidae > Gorilla > Gorilla gorilla. The sequence goes on along the minus strand of NC_073231.2, from coordinate 76,587,129 downwards.
AGATTTGAAACCCTCTTTTTGTGGAATTTGCAAGTGGACATTTCAAGCGCTTTGTGGCCAACGGTAGAAAAGGAAATATCTTCGTATAAAAACTAGAGAGAATCATTCTCAGAAACCGCTTTGTGATGTGTGCGTTCCACTCACAGAGTTTAACCTTTCTTTTAATAGAACAGTTTGGAAACACTCTGTTTGTAAAGTCTGCAAGTGGATATTTGGACCTCTTTGAGGATTTCGTTGGAAACGGGATTTCTTCATCTAATGCTAGACAGAAGAATTCTCAGTAACTTCTTTGGGTTGCGTGTGTTCAACTCACAGAGATGAACTTTCCTTTAGACAGAGCAGATTTGAAACCCTCTTTTTGTGGAATTTGCAAGTGCACATTTCAAGCGCTTTGGCGCAAACGGTAGAAAAGGAAATATCTTCGTATAAAAACTAGAGAGAATCATTCTCAGAAACCGCTTTGTGATGTGTGCGTTCCACTCACAGAGTTTAACCTTTCTTTTCATAGAACAGTTTGGAAACAGTCTGTTTGTAAAGTCTGCAAGTGGATATTTGGATCTCTTTGAGGATTTCGTTGGAAACGGGATTTCTTCATCTAATGCTAGACAGAAGAATTCTCAGTAACTTCTTTGGGTTGCGTGTGTTCAACTCACAGAGTTGAACCTTCCTTTTGACAGAGCAGATTGGAAACCCTCTTTTTGTGGAATTTGCAAGTGGACATTTCAAGCGCTTTGGGGCCAACGGTAGAAAAGGAAATATCTTCGTATAAAAACTAGAGAGAATCATTCTCAGAAACCGCTTTGTGATGTGTGCGTTCCACTCACAGAGTTTAACCTTTCTTTTCATAGAACAGTTTGGAAACACTCTGTTTGTAAAGTCTGTAAGTGGATATTTGGACCTCTTTGAGGATTTCATTGGAAACGGGATTTCTTCATCTAATGCTGGACAGAAGAATTCTCAGTAACTTCTTTGGGTTGCGTGTGTTCAACTCACAGAGTTGAACCTTCCTTTAGAAAGAGCAGATTTGAAACCCTCTTTTTGTGGAATTTGCAAGTGGACATTTCAAGTGCTTTGGGGCCAACGGTAGAAAAGGAAATATCTTCGTATAAAAACTAGAGAGAATCATTCTCAGAAACCGCTTTGTGATGTGGGCGTTCCACTCACAGAGTGTAACCTTTCTTTTCATAGAACAGTTTGGAAACACTCTGTTTGTAAAGTCTGCAAGTGGATATTTAGACCTCTTTGAGGATTTCGTTGGAAACGGGATTTCTTCATCTAATGCTAGACAGAAGAATTCTCAGTAACTTCTTTGGGTTGAGCGTGTTCAACTCACAGAGTTGAACCTTCCTTTAGACAGAGCAGAATTGAAACCCTCTTTTAGTGGAATTTCCAAGTGGACATTTCAAGCGCTTTGGCGCCCACGGTACAAAAGGAAATATCTTCGTATAAAACTAGAGAGAATCATTCTCAGAAACCGCTTTGTGATGTGTGCGTTCCACTCACAGAGGGTAACCTTTCTTTTCATAGAACAGTTTGGAAACACTCTGTTTGTAAAGTCTGCAAGTGGATATTTGGACCTCTTTGAGGATTTCGTTGGAAACGGGATTTCTTCATCTAATGCTAGACAGAAGAATTCTCAGTAACTTCTTTGGGTTGCGTGTGTTCAACTCACAGAGTTGAACCTTCCTTTAGACAGAGCAGATTTGAAACCCTCTTTTTGTGGAATTTGCAAGTGGACATTTCAAGCGCTTTGGCGCCCACGGTACAAATGGAAATATCTTCGTATAAAAACTAGAGAGAATCATTCCCAGAAACCACTTTGTGATGTGTGCGTTCCACTCACATAGTGTAACCTTTCTTTTCATAGAACAGTTTGGAAACACTCTGTTTGTAAAGTCTGCAAGTGGATATTTGGACCTCTTTGAGGATTTCGTTGGAAACGGGATTTCTTCATCTAATGCTAGACAGAAGAATTCTCAGTAACTTCTTTGGGTTGCGTGTGTTCAACTCACAGAGTTGAACCTTCCTTTAGACAGAGCAGATTTGAAACCCTCTTTTTGTGGAATTTGCAAGTGGACATTTCAAGCACTTTGAGGCCAACGGTAGAAAAGGAAATATCTTCGTAGAAAAACTAGAGAGAATCATTCTCAGAAACCACTTTGTGATGTGTGCGTTCCACTCACAGAGTTTAACCTTTCTTTTAATAGAACAGTTTGGAAACACTCTGTTTGTAAAGTCTGCAAGTGGATATTTGGACCTCTTTGAGGATTTCGTTGGAAACGGGATTTCTTCATCTAATGCTAGACAGAAGAATTCTCAGTAACTTCTCTGGGTTGCGTGTGTTCAACTCACAGAGTTGAACCTTCCTTTAGACAGAGCAGATTTGAAACCCTCTTTTTGTGGAATTTGCAAGTGGACATTTCAAGCGCTTTGGCGCCCACGGTACAAATGGAAATATCTTCGTATAAAAACTAGAGAGAATCATTCCCAGCAACCACTTTGTGATGTGTGCGTTCCACTCACGGAGTTTAACCTTTCTTTTCATAGAACAGTTTGGAAACACTCTGTTTGTAAAGTCTGCAAGTGGATACTTGGACCTCTTTGAGGATTTCGTTGGAAACGGGATTTCTTCATCTAATGCTAGACAGAAGAATTCTCAGTAACTTCTTTGGGTTGCGTGTGTTCAACTCACAGAGTTGAACCTTCCTTTAGACAGAGCAGATTTGAAACCCTCTTTTTGTGGAATTTGCAAGTGGACATTTCAAGCGCTTTGGCGCCCACGGTACAAAAGGAAATATCTTCGTATAAAAACTAGAGAGAATCATTGTCAGAAACCGCTTTGTGATGTGTGCGTACCACTCACAGAGTGTAACCTTTCTTTTCATAGAACAGTTTGCAAACACTCTGTTTGTAAAGTCTGCAAGTGGATATTTGGACCTCTTTGAGGATTTCGTTGGAAACGGGATTTCTTCATCTAATGCTAGACAGAAGAATTCTCAGTAACTTCTTTGAGTTGCGTGTGTTCAACTCACAGAGTTGAGCCTTCCTTTAGACAGAGCAGATTTGAAACCCTCTTTTTCTGGAATTTCCAAGGGGACATTTCTAGCGCTTTGGGGCCAACGGTGGAAAAGGAAATATCTTCGTATAAAAACTAGAGAGAATCATTCTCAGAAACCGCTTCGTGATGCGTGCGTTCCACTCACAGAGGGTAACCTTTCTTTTCATAGAACAGTTTGGAAACACTCTGTTTGTAAAGTCTGCAAGTGGATATTTGGACCTCTTAGAGGATTTCGTTTGAAACGGGATTTCTTCATCTAATGCTAGACAGAAGAATTCTCAGTAACTTCTTTGGGTTGCGTGTGTTCAACTCACAGAGTTGAACCTTCCTTTAGACAGAGCAGATTTGAAACCCTCTTTTTGTGGAATTTGCAAGTGGACATTTCAAGCGCTTTGGCGCCCACGGTACAAATGGAAATATCTTCGTATAAAAACTAGAGAGAATCATTCCCAGAAACCACTTTGTGATGTGTGCGTTCCACTCACGGAGTTTAACCTTTCTTTTCATAGAACAGTTTGGAAACACTCTGTTTGTAAAGTCTGCAAGTGGATATTTGGACCTCTTTGAGGATTTCGTTGGAAACGGGATTTCTTCATCTAATGCTAGACAGAAGAATTCTCAGTAACTTCTTTGGGTTGCGTGTGTTCAACTCACAGAGTTGAACCTTCCTTTAGACAGAGCAGATTTGAAACCCTCTTTTTGTGGAATTTGCAAGTGGACATTTCAAGCACTTTGAGGCCAACGGTAGAAAAGGAAATATCTTCGTAGAAAAACTAGAGAGAATCATTCTCAGAAACCACTTTGTGATGTGTGCGTTCCACTCACAGAGTTTAACCTTTCTTTTCATAGAACAGTTTGGAAACACTCTGTTTGTAAAGTCTGCAAGTGGATACTTGGACCTCTTTGAGGATTTCGTTGGAAACGGGATTTCTTCATCTAATGCTAGACAGAAGAATTCTCAGTAACTTCTTTGGGTTGCGTGTGTTCAACTCACAGAGTTGAGCCTTCCTTTAGACAGAGCAGATTTGAAACCCTCTTTTTCTGGAATTTCCAAGTGGACATTTCTAGCGCTTTGGGGCCAACGGTGGAAAAGGAAATATCTTCGTATAAAAACTAGAGAGAATCATTCTCAGAAACCGCTTTGTGATGTGTGCGTTCCACTCACAGAGTGTAACCTTTCTTTTCATAGAACAGTTTGCAAACACTCTGTTTGTAAAGTCTGCAAGTGGATATTTGGACCTCTTTGAGGATTTCGTTGGAAACGGGATTTCTTCATCTAATGCTGGACAGAAGAATTCTCAGTAACTTCTTTGGGTTGCGTGTGTTCAACTCACAGAGTTGAACCTTCCTTTAGACAGAGCAGATTTGAAACCCTCTTTTTGTGGAATTTGCAAGTGGACATTTCAAGCGCTTTGGCGCCCACGGTACAAATGGAAATATCTTCGTATAAAAACTACAGAGAATCATTCCCAGAAACCGCTTTGTGATGTGTGCGTTCCACTCACAGAGTTTAACCTTTCTTTTCATAGAACAGTTTGGAAACACTCTGTTTGTAAAGTCTGCAAGTGGATATTTAGACCTCTTTGAGGATTTCGTTGGAAACGGGATTTCTTCATCTAATGCTAGACAGAAGAATTCTCAGTAACTTCTTTGGGTTGCGTGTGTTCAACTCACAGAGTTGAACCTTCCTTTAGACAGAGCAGATTTGAAACCCTCTTTTTGTGGAATTTGCAAGTGGACATTTCAAGCGCTTTGGCGCCCACGGTACAAAAGGAAATATCTTCGTATAAAACTAGAGAGAATCATTCTCAGAAACCGCTTTGTGATGTGTGCATTCCACTCACAGAGGGTAACCTTTCTTTTCATAGAACAGTTTGGAAACACTCTGTTTGTAAAGTCTGCAAGTGGATATTTGGACCTCTTTGAGGATTTCGTTGGAAACGGGATTTCTTCATCTAATGCTAGACAGAAGAATTCTCAGTAACTTCTTTGGGTTGCGTGTGTTCAACTCACAGAGTTGAACCTTCCTTTAGACAGAGCAGATTTGAAACCCTCTTTTTGTGGAATTTGCAAGTGGACATTTCAAGCGCTTTGGCGCCCACGGTACAAATGGAAATATCTTCGTATAAAAACTACAGAGAATCATTCCCAGAAACCACTTTGTGATGTGTGCGTTCCACTCACGGAGTTTAACCTTTCTTTTCATAGAACAGTTTGGAAACACTCTGTTTGTAAAGTCTGCAAGTGGATATTTGGACCTCTTTGAGGATTTCGTTGGAAACGGGATTTCTTCATCTAATGCTAGACAGAAGAATTCTAAGTAACTTCTTTGGGTTGCGTGTGTTCAACTCACAGAGTTGAACCTTCCTTTTGACAGAGCAGATTGGAAACCCTCTTTTTGTGGAATTTGCAAGTGGACATTTCAAGCGCTTTGGGGCCAACGGTAGAAAAGGAAATATCTTCGTATAAAAACTAGAGAGAATCATTCTCAGAAACCGCTTTGTGATGTGTGCGTTCCACTCACAGAGTTTAACCTTTCTTTTCATAGAACAGTTTGGAAACACTCTGTTTGTAAAGTCTGCAAGTGGATACTTGGACCTCTTTGAGGATTTCGTTGGAAACGGGATTTCTTCATCTAATGCTAGACAGAAGAATTCTCAGTAACTTCTTTGGGTTGCGTGTGTTCAACTCACAGAGATGAACTTTCCTTTAGACAGAGCAGATTTGAAACCCTCTTTTTGTGGAATTTGCAAGTGGACATTTCAAGCGCTTTGGCGCCCACGGTACAAAAGGAAATATCTTCGTATAAAAACTAGAGAGAATCATTGTCAGAAACCGCTTTGTGATGTGTGCGTACCACTCACAGAGTGTAACCTTTCTTTTAATAGAACAGTTTGGAAACACTCTGTTTGTAAAGTCTGCAAGTGGATATTTGGACCTCTTTGAGGATTTCGTTGGAAACGGGATTTCTTCATCTAATGCTAGACAGAAGAATTCTCAGTAACTTCTTTGAGTTGCGTGTGTTCAACTCACAGAGTTGAGCCTTCCTTTAGACAGAGCAGATTTGAAACCCTCTTTTTCTGGAATTTCCAAGGGGACATTTCTAGCGCTTTGGGGCCAACGGTGGAAAAGGAAATATCTTCGTATAAAAACTAGAGAGAATCATTCTCAGAAACCGCTTTGTGATGTGTGCGTTCCACTCACAGAGGGTAACCTTTCTTTTCATAGAACAGTTTGGAAACACTCTGTTTGTAAAGTCTGCAAGTGGATATTTGGACCTCTTAGAGGATTTCGTTTGAAACGGGATTTCTTCATCTAATGCTAGACAGAAGAATTCTCAGTAACTTCTTTGGGTTGAGCGTGTTCAACTCACAGAGTTGAACCTTCCTTTAGACAGAGCAGATTGGAAACCCTCTTTTTGTGGAATTTGCAAGTGGACATTTCAAGCGCTTTGGGGCCAACGGTAGAAAAGGAAATATCTTCGTATAAAAACTAGAGAGAATCATTCTCAGAAACCGCTTTGTGATGTGTGCGTTCCACTCACAGAGTTTAACCTTTCTTTTCATAGAACAGTTTGGAAACACTCTGTTTGTAAAGTCTGTAAGTGGATATTTGGACCTCTTTGAGGATTTCATTGGAAACGGGATTTCTTCATCTAATGCTGGACAGAAGAATTCTCAGTAACTTCTTTGGGTTGCGTGTGTTCAACTCACAGAGTTGAACCTTCCTTTAGAAAGAGCAGATTTGAAACCCTCTTTTTGTGGAATTTGCAAGTGGACATTTCAAGCGCTTTGGGGCCAACGGTAGAAAAGGAAATATCTTCGTATAAAAACTAGAGAGAATCATTCTCAGAAACCGCTTTGTGATGTGGGCGTTCCACTCACAGAGTGTAACCTTTCTTTTCATAGAACAGTTTGGAAACACTCTGTTTGTAAAGTCTGCAAGTGGATATTTAGACCTCTTTGAGGATTTCGTTGGAAACGGGATTTCTTCATCTAATGCTAGACAGAAGAATTCTCAGTAACTTCTTTGGGTTGAGCGTGTTCAACTCACAGAGTTGAACCTTCCTTTAGACAGAGCAGAATTGAAACCCTCTTTTAGTGGAATTTCCAAGTGGACATTTCAAGCGCTTTGGCGCCCACGGTAGAAAAGGAAATATCTTCGTATAAAACTAGAGAGAATCATTCTCAGAAACCGCTTTGTGATGTGTGCGTTCCACTCACAGAGGGTAACCTTTCTTTTCATAGAACAGTTTGGAAACACTCTGTTTGTAAAGTCTGCAAGTGGATATTTGGACCTCTTTGAGGATTTCGTTGGAAACGGGATTTCTTCATCTAATGCTAGACAGAAGAATTCTCAGTAACTTCTTTGGGTTGCGTGTGTTCAACTCACAGAGTTGAACCTTCCTTTAGACAGAGCAGATTTGAAACCCTCTTTTTGTGGAATTTGCAAGTGGACATTTCAAGCGCTTTGGCGCCCACGGTACAAATGGAAATATCTTCGTATAAAAACTAGAGAGAATCATTCCCAGAAACCACTTTGTGATGTGTGCGTTCCACTCACATAGTGTAACCTTTCTTTTCATAGAACAGTTTGGAAACACTCTGTTTGTAAAGTCTGCAAGTGGATATTTGGACCTCTTAGAGGATTTCGTTTGAAACGGGATTTCTTCATCTAATGCTAGACAGAAGAATTCTCAGTAACTTCTTTGGGTTGCGTGTGTTCAACTCACAGAGTTGAACCTTCCTTTAGACAGAGCAGATTTGAAACCCTCTTTTTGTGGAATTTGCAAGTGGACATTTCAAGTGCTTTGGGGCCAACGGTAGAAAAGGAAATATCTTCGTATAAAAACTAGAGAGAATCATTCTCAGAAACCGCTTTGTGATGTGGGCGTTCCACTCACAGAGTGTAACCTTTCTTTTCATAGAACAGTTTGGAAACACTCTGTTTGTAAAGTCTGCAAGTGGATATTTAGACCTCTTTGAGGATTTCGTTGGAAACGGGATTTCTTCATCTAATGCTAGACAGAAGAATTCTCAGTAACTTCTTTGGGTTGAGCGTGTTCAACTCACAGAGTTGAACCTTCCTTTAGACAGAGCAGAATTGAAACCCTCTTTTAGTGGAATTTCCAAGTGGACATTTCAAGCGCTTTGGCGCCCACGGTACAAAAGGAAATATCTTCGTATAAAACTAGAGAGAATCATTCTCAGAAACCGCTTTGTGATGTGTGCGTTCCACTCACAGAGGGTAACCTTTCTTTTCATAGAACAGTTTGGAAACACTCTGTTTGTAAAGTCTGCAAGTGGATATTTGGACCTCTTTGAGGATTTCGTTGGAAACGGGATTTCTTCATCTAATGCTAGACAGAAGAATTCTCAGTAACTTCTCTGGGTTGCGTGTGTTCAACTCACAGATTTGAACCTTCCTTTAGACAGAGCAGATTTGAAACCCTCTTTTTGTGGAATTTGCAAGTGGACATTTCAAGCGCTTTGGCGCCCACGGTACAAATGGAAATATCTTCGTATAAAAACTAGAGAGAATCATTCCCAGAAACCGCTTTGTGATGTGTGCGTTCCACTCACAGAGGGTAACCTTTCTTTTCATAGAACAGTTTGGAAACACTCTGTTTGTAAAGTCTGCAAGTGGATATTTGGACCTCTTTCAGGATTTCGTTGGAAACGGGATTTCTTCATCTAATGCTAGACAGAAGAATTCTCAGTAACTTCTTGGGTTGCGTGTGTTCAACTCACAGAGTTGAACCTTCCTTTTGACAGAGCAGATTTGAAACCCTCTTTTTGTGGAATTTGCAAGTGGACATTTCAAGCGCTTTGTGGCCAACGGTAGAAAAGGAAATATCTTCGTATAAAAACTAGAGAGAATCATTCTCAGAAACCGCTTTGTGATGTGTGCGTTCCACTCACAGAGTTTAACCTTTCTTTTAATAGAACAGTTTGGAAACACTCTGTTTGTAAAGTCTGCAAGTGGATATTTGGACCTCTTTGAGGATTTCGTTGGAAACGGGATTTCTTCATCTAATGCTAGACAGAAGAATTCTCAGTAACTTCTTTGGGTTGCGTGTGTTCAACTCACAGAGATGAACTTTCCTTTAGACAGAGCAGATTTGAAACCCTCTTTTTGTGGAATTTGCAAGTGCACATTTCAAGCGCTTTGGCGCAAACGGTAGAAAAGGAAATATCTTCGTATAAAAACTAGAGAGAATCATTCTCAGAAACCGCTTTGTGATGTGTGCGTTCCACTCACAGAGTTTAACCTTTCTTTTCATAGAACAGTTTGGAAACAGTCTGTTTGTAAAGTCTGCAAGTGGATATTTGGATCTCTTTGAGGATTTCGTTGGAAACGGGATTTCTTCATCTAATGCTAGACAGAAGAATTCTCAGTAACTTCTTTGGGTTGCGTGTGTTCAACTCACAGAGTTGAACCTTCCTTTTGACAGAGCAGATTGGAAACCCTCTTTTTGTGGAATTTGCAAGTGGACATTTCAAGCGCTTTGGGGCCAACGGTAGAAAAGGAAATATCTTCGTATAAAAACTAGAGAGAATCATTCTCAGAAACCGCTTTGTGATGTGTGCGTTCCACTCACAGAGTTTAACCTTTCTTTTCATAGAACAGTTTGGAAACACTCTGTTTGTAAAGTCTGTAAGTGGATATTTGGACCTCTTTGAGGATTTCGTTGGAAACGGGATTTCTTCATCTAATGCTGGACAGAAGAATTCTCAGTAACTTCTTTGGGTTGCGTGTGTTCAACTCACAGAGTTGAACCTTCCTTTAGAAAGAGCAGATTTGAAACCCTCTTTTTGTGGAATTTGCAAGTGGACATTTCAAGTGCTTTGGGGCCAACGGTAGAAAAGGAAATATCTTCGTATAAAAACTAGAGAGAATCATTCTCAGAAACCGCTTTGTGATGTGGGCGTTCCACTCACAGAGTGTAACCTTTCTTTTCATAGAACAGTTTGGAAACACTCTGTTTGTAAAGTCTGCAAGTGGATATTTAGACCTCTTTGAGGATTTCGTTGGAAACGGGATTTCTTCATCTAATGCTAGACAGAAGAATTCTCAGTAACTTCTTTGGGTTGAGCGTGTTCAACTCACAGAGTTGAACCTTCCTTTAGACAGAGCAGAATTGAAACCCTCTTTTAGTGGAATTTCCAAGTGGACATTTCAAGCGCTTTGGCGCCCACGGTACAAAAGGAAATATCTTCGTATAAAAACTAGAGAAAGTCATTCTCAGAAACCGCTTTGTGATGTGTGCGTTCCACTCACAGAGTTTAACCTTTCTTTTAATAGAACAGTTTGGAAACACTCTGTTTGTAAAGTCTGCAAGTGGATATTTGGACCTCTTTGAGGATTTCGTTGGAAACGGGATTTCTTCATCTAATGCTAGACAGAAGAATTCTCAGTAACTTCTCTGGGTTGCGTGTGTTCAACTCACAGAGTTGAACCTTCATTTAGACAGAGCAGATTGGAAACCCTCATTTTGTGGAATTTGCAAGTGGACATTTGAAGCGCTTTGGCGCCCACGGTAGAAAAGGAAATATCTTCGTATAAAAACTAGAGAGAATCATTCTCAGAAAACACTTTGTGATGTGTGCGTTCCACTCACAGAGTTTAACCTTTCTTTTCATAGAACAGTTTGGAAACACTCTGTTTGTAAAGTCTGCAAGTGGATATTTGGACCTCTTTGAGGATTTCGTTGGAAACGGGATTTCTTCATCTAATGCTAGACAGAAGAATTCTCAGTAACTTCTTTGGGTTGCGTGAGTTCAACTCACAGAGTTGAACCTTCCTTTAGACAGAGCAGATTTGAAACCCTCTTTTTGTGGAATTTGCAAGTGGACATTTCAAGCGCTTTGGCGCCCACGGTACAAATGGAAATATCTTCGTATAAAAACTAGAGAGAATCATTCCCAGCAACCGCTTTGTGATGTGTGCGTTCCACTCACGGAGTTTAACCTTTCTTTTCATAGAACAGTTTGGAAACACTCTGTTTGTAAAGTCTGCAAGTGGATACTTGGACCTCTTTGAGGATTTCGTTGGAAACGGGATTTCTTCATCTAATGCTAGACAGAAGAATTCTCAGTAACTTCTTTGGGTTGCGTGTGTTCAACTCACAGAGTTGAACCTTCCTTTAGACAGAGCAGATTTGAAACCCTCTTTTTGTGGAATTTGCAAGTGGACATTTCAAGCGCTTTGGCGCCCACGGTACAAAAGGAAATATCTTCGTATAAAAACTAGAGAGAATCATTGTCAGAAACCGCTTTGTGATGTGTGCGTACCACTCACAGAGTGTAACCTTTCTTTTCATAGAACAGTTTGCAAACACTCTGTTTGTAAAGTCTGCAAGTGGATATTTGGACCTCTTTGAGGATTTCGTTGGAAACGGGATTTCTTCATCTAATGCTAGACAGAAGAATTCTCAGTAACTTCTTTGGGTTGCGTGTGTTCAACTCACAGAGTTGAGCCTTCCTTTAGACAGAGCAGATTGGAAACCCTCATTTTGTGGAATTTGCAAGTGGACATTTGAAGCGCTTTGGCGCCCACGGTAGAAAAGGAAATATCTTCGTATAAAAACTAGAGAGAATCATTCTCAGCAACCACTTTGTGATGTGTGCGTTCCACTCACGGAGTTTAACCTTTCTTTTCATAGAACAGTTTGGAAACACTCTGTTTGTAAAGTCTGCAAGTGGATACTTGGACCTCTTTGAGGATTTCGTTGGAAACGGGATTTCTTCATCTAATGCTAGACAGAAGAATTCTCAGTAACTTCTTTGGGTTGCGTGTGTTCAACTCACAGAGTTGAACCTTCCTTTAGACAGAGCAGATTTGAAACCCTCTTTTTGTGGAATTTGCAAGTGGACATTTCAAGCGCTTTGGCGCCCACGGTACAAAAGGAAATATCTTCGTATAAAAACTAGAGAGAATCATTGTCAGAAACCGCTTTGTGATGTGTGCGTACCACTCACAGAGTGTAACCTTTCTTTTCATAGAACAGTTTGCAAACACTCTGTTTGTAAAGTCTGCAAGTGGATATTTGGACCTCTTTGAGGATTTCGTTGGAAACGGGATTTCTTCATCTAATGCTAGACAGAAGAATTCTCAGTAACTTCTTTGAGTTGCGTGTGTTCAACTCACAGAGTTGAGCCTTCCTTTAGACAGAGCAGATTTGAAACCCTCTTTTTCTGGAATTTCCAAGTGGACATTTCTAGCGCTTTGGGGCCAACGGTGGAAAAGGAAATATCTTCGTATAAAAACTAGAGAGAATCATTCTCAGAAACCGCTTTGTGATGTGTGCGTTCCACTCACAGAGGGTAACCTTTCTTTTCATAGAACAGTTTGGAAACACTCTGTTTGTAAAGTCTGCAAGTGGATATTTGGACCTCTTAGAGGATTTCGTTTGAAACGGGATTTCTTCATCTAATGCTAGACAGAAGAATTCTCAGTAACTTCATTGGGTTGCGTGTGTTCAACTCACAGAGTTGAACTTTCCTTTTGACAGAGCAGATTTGAAACCCTCTTTTTGTGGAATTTGCAAGTGGACATTTCAAGCGCTTTGGCGTCCACGGTACAAAAGGAAATATCTTCGTATAAAAACTAGAGAGAATCATTCTCAGAAACCGCTTTGTGCTGTGTGCGTTCCACTCACAGAGTGTAACCTTTCTTTTCATAGAACAGTTTGGAAACACTCTGTTTGTAAAGTCTGTAAGTGGATATTTGGACCTCTTTGAGGATTTCGTTGGAAACGGGATTTCTTCATCTAATGCTAGACAGAAAAATTCTCAGTAACTTCTTTGGGTTGCGTGTGTTCAACTCACAGAGTTGAGCCTTCCTTTAGAAAGAGCAGATTTGAAACCCTCTTTTTGTGGAATTTGCAAGTGGACATTTCAAGCGCTTTTGGGCCAACGGTAGAAAAGGAAATATCTTCGTATAAAAACTAGAGAGAATCATTCTCAGAAACCGCTTTGTGATGTGTGGATTCCACTCACAGAGTTTAACCTTTCTTTTCATAGAACAGTTTGGAAACACTCTGTTTGTAAAGTCTGCAAGTGGATATTTGGACCTCTTTGAGGATTTGGTTGGAAACGGGATTTCTTCACCTAATGCTAGACAGAAGAATTCACAGTAACTTCTCTGGGTTGAGTGTGTTCAACTCACAGAGTTGAACCTTCCTTTAGACAGAGCAGATTTGAAACCCTCTTTTTGTGGAATTTGCAAGTGGACATTTCAAGCGCTTTGGCGCCCACGGTAGAAAAGGAAATATCTTCGTATAAAACTAGAGAGAATCATTCTCAGAAACCACTTTGTGATGTGTGCGTTCCACTCACAGAGTTTAACCTTTCTTTTCATAGAACAGTTTGGAAACACTCTGTTTGTAAAGTCTGCAAGTGGATATTTGGACCTCTTTGAGCATTTCGTTGGAAACGGGATTTCTTCATCTAATGCTAGAGAGAAGAATTCTCAGTAACTTCTTTGGGTTGCGTGTGTTCAACTCACAGAGTTGAGCCTTCCTTTAGACAGAGCAGATTTGAAACCCTCTTTTTGTGGAATTTGCAAGTGGACATTTCAAGCGCTTTGGCGCCCACGGTAGAAAAGGAAATATCTTCGTATAAAAACTAGAGAAAGTCATTCTCAGAAACCGCTTTGTGATGTGTGCGTTCCACTCACAGAGTGTAACCTTTCTTTTCATAGAACAGTTTGGAAACACTCTGTTTGTAAAGTCTGCAAGTGGATATTTGGACCTCTTTGATGATTTCGTTGGAAAAGGGATTTCTTCATCTAATGCTAGACAGAAGAATTCTCAGTAACTTCTCTGGGTTGTGTGTGTTCAACTCACAGAGTTGAACCTTCCTTTAGACAGAGCAGATTGGAAACCCTCTTTTTGTGGAATTTGCAAGTGGACATTTGAAGCGCTTTGGCGCCCACGGTAGAAAGGAAATATCTTCTTATAAAAACTAGAGAGAATCATTCTCAGAAACCACTTTGTGATGTGTGCGTTCCACTCACAGAGTTTAACTTTTCTTTTAATAGAACAGTTTGGAAACACTCTGTTTGTAAAGTCTGCAAGTGGATATTTGGACCTCTTTGAGGGTTTCGTTGGAAACGGGATTTCTTCATCTAATGCTAGACAGAAGAATTCTCAGTAACTTCTTGGGTTGCGTGTGTTCAACTCACAGAGTTGAACCTTCCTTTTGACAGAGCAGATTTGAAACCCTCTTTTTGTGGAATTTGCAAGTGGACATTACAAGCGCTTTGGGGCCAACGGTAGAAAAGGAAATATCTTCGTATAAAAACTAGAGAGAATCATTCTCAGAAACCGCTTTGTGATGTGTGCGTTCCACTCACAGAGTTTAACCTTTCTTTTCATAGAACAGTTTGGAAACACTCTGTTTGTAAAGTCTGCAAGTGGATATTTGGACCTCTTAGAGGATTTCGTTTGAAACGGGATTTCTTCATCTAATGCTAGACAGAAGAATTCTCAGTAACTTCTTTGGGTTGCGTGTGTTCAACTCACAGAGTTGAACCTTCCTTTAGACAGAGCAGATTTGAAACCCTCTTTTTGTGGAATTTGCAAGTGGACATTTCAAGCGCTTTGGCGCCCACGGTACAAATGGAAATATCTTCGTATAAAAACTAGAGAGAATCATTCCCAGAAACCACTTTGTGATGTGTGCGTTCCACTCATGGAGTTTAACCTTTCTTTTCATAGAACAGTTTGGAAACACTCTGTTTGTAAAGTCTGCAAGTGGATATTTGGACCTCTTTGAGGATTTCGTTGGAAACGGGATTTCTTCATCTAATGCTAGACAGAAGAATTCTCAGTAACTTCTTTGGGTTGCGTGTGTTCAACTCACAGAGTTGAACCTTCCTTTAGACAGAGCAGATTTGAAACCCTCTTTTTGTGGAATTTGCAAGTGGACATTTCAAGCACTTTGAGGCCAACGGTAGAAAAGGAAATATCTTCGTAGAAAAACTAGAGAGAATCATTCTCAGAAACCACTTTGTGATGTGTGCGTTCCACTCACAGAGTTTAACCTTTCTTTTAATAGAACAGTTTGGAAACACTCTGTTTGTAAAGTCTGCAAGTGGATATTTGGACCTCTTTGAGGATTTCGTTGGAAACGGGATTTCTTCATCTAATGCTAGACAGAAGAATTCTCAGTAACTTCTCTGGGTTGCGTGTGTTCAACTCACAGAGTTGAACCTTCCTTTAGACAGAGCAGATTGGAAACCCTCATTTTGTGGAATTTGCAAGTGGACATTTGAAGCGCTTTGGCGCCCACGGTAGAAAAGGAAATATCTTCGTATAAAAACTAGAGAGAATCATTCTCAGAAAACACTTTGTGATGTGTGCGTTCCACTCACAGAGTTTAACCTTTCTTTTCATAGAACAGTTTGGAAACACTCTGTTTGTAAAGTCTGCAAGTGGATATTTGGACCTCTTTGAGGATTTCGTTGGAAACGGGATTTCTTCATCTAATGCTAGACAGAAGAATTCTCAGTAACTTCTTTGGGTTGCGTGTGTTCAACTCACAGAGTTGAACCTTCCTTTAGACAGAGCAGATTTGAAACCCTCTTTTTGTGGAATTTGCAAGTGGACATTTCAAGCGCTTTGGCGCCCACGGTACAAATGGAAATATCTTCGTATAAAAACTAGAGAGAATCATTCCCAGCAACCACTTTGTGATGTGTGCGTTCCACTCACGGAGTTTAACCTTTCTTTTCATAGAACAGTTTGGAAACACTCTGTTTGTAAAGTCTGCAAGTGGATACTTGGACCTCTTTGAGGATTTCGTTGGAAACGGGATTTCTTCATCTAATGCTAGACAGAAGAATTCTCAGTAACTTCTTTGGGTTGCGTGTGTTCAACTCACAGAGTTGAACCTTCCTTTAGACAGAGCAGATTTGAAACCCTCTTTTTGTGGAATTTGCAAGTGGACATTTCAAGCGCTTTGGCGCCCACGGTACAAAAGGAAATATCTTCGTATAAAAACTAGAGAGAATCATTGTCAGAAACCGCTTTGTGATGTGTGCGTACCACTCACAGAGTGTAACCTTTCTTTTCATAGAACAGTTTGCAAACACTCTGTTTGTAAAGTCTGCAAGTGGATATTTGGACCTCTTTGAGGATTTCGTTGGAAACGGGATTTCTTCATCTAATGCTAGACAGAAGAATTCTCAGTAACTTCTTTGAGTTGCGTGTGTTCAACTCACAGAGTTGAGCCTTCCTTTAGACAGAGCAGATTTGAAACCCTCTTTTTCTGGAATTTCCAAGTGGACATTTCTAGCGCTTTGGGGCCAACGGTGGAAAAGGAAATATCTTCGTATAAAAACTAGAGAGAATCATTCTCAGAAACCGCTTTGTGATGTGTGCGTTCCACTCACAGAGTTTAACCTTTCTTTTCATAGAACAGTTTGGAAACACTCTGTTTGTAAAGTCTGTAAGTGGATATTTGGACCTCTTTGAGGATTTCGTTGGAAACGGGATTTCTTCATCTAATGCTAGACAGAAGAATTCTCAGTAACTTCTTTGGGTTGCGTGTGTTCAACTCACAGAGTTGAACCTTCCTTTTGACAGAGCAGATTGGAAACCCTCTTTTTGTGGAATTTGCAAGTGGACATTTCAAGCGCTTTGGGGCCAACGGTAGAAAAGGAAATATCTTCGTATAAAAACTAGAGAGAATCATTCTCAGAAACCGCTTTGTGATGTGTGCGTTCCACTCACAGAGTTTAACCTTTCTTTTCATAGAACAGTTTGGAAACACTCTGTTTGTAAAGTCTGTAAGTGGATATTTGGACCTCTTTGAGGATTTCGTTGGAAACGGGATTTCTTCATCTAATGCTGGACAGAAGAATTCTCAGTAACTTCTTTGGGTTGCGTGTGTTCAACTCACAGAGTTGAACCTTCCTTTTGACAGAGCAGATTTGAAACCCTCTTTTTGTGGAATTTGCAAGTGGACATTTCAAGCGCTTTGGGGCCAACGGTAGAAAAGGAAATATCTTCGTATAAAAACTATAGAGAATCATTCTCAGAAACCGCTTTGTGATGTGGGCGTTCCACTCACAGAGTGTAACCTTTCTTTTCATAGAACAGTTTGGAAACACTCTGTTTGTAAAGTCTGCAAGTGGATATTTAGACCTCTTTGAGGATTTCGTTGGAAACGGGATTTCTTCATCTAATGCTAGACAGAAGAATTCTCAGTAACTTCTTTGGGTTGAGCGTGTTCAACTCACAGAGTTGAACCTTCCTTTAGACAGAGCAGAATTGAAACCCTCTTTTAGTGGAATTTCCAAGTGGACATTTCAAGCGCTTTGGCGCCCACGGTACAAAAGGAAATATCTTCGTATAAAACTAGAGAGAATCATTCTCAGAAACCGCTTTGTGATGTGTGCATTCCACTCACAGAGGGTAACCTTTCTTTTCATAGAACAGTTTGGAAACACTCTGTTTGTAAAGTCTGCAAGTGGATATTTGGACCTCTTTGAGGATTTCGTTGGAAACGGGATTTCTTCATCTAATGCTAGACAGAAGAATTCTCAGTAACTTCTTTGGGTTGCGTGTGTTCAACTCACAGAGTTGAACCTTCCTTTAGACAGAGCAGATTTGAAACCCTCTTTTTGTGGAATTTGCAAGTGGACATTTCAAGCGCTTTGGCGCCCACGGTACAAATGGAAATATCTTCGTATAAAAACTACAGAGAATCATTCCCAGAAACCACATTGTGATGTGTGCGTTCCACTCACGGAGTTTAACCTTTCTTTTCATAGAACAGTTTGGAAACACTCTGTTTGTAAAGTCTGCAAGTGGATATTTGGACCTCTTTGAGGATTTCGTTGGAAACGGGATTTCTTCATCTAATGCTAGACAGAAGAATTCTAAGTAACTTCTTGGGTTGCGTGTGTTCAACTCACAGAGTTGAACCTTCCTTTTGACAGAGCAGATTTGAAACCCTCTTTTTGTGGAATTTGCAAGTGGACATTTCAAGCGCTTTGTGGCCAACGGTAGAAAAGGAAATATCTTCGTATAAAAACTAGAGAGAATCATTCTCAGAAACCGCTTTGTGATGTGGGCGTTCCACTCACAGAGTGTAACCTTTCTTTTCATAGAACAGTTTGGAAACACTCTGTTTGTAAAGTCTGCAAGTGGATATTTAGACCTCTTTGAGGATTTCGTTGGAAACGGGATTTCTTCATCTAATGCTAGACAGAAGAATTCTCAGTAACTTCTTTGGGTTGAGCGTGTTCAACTCACAGAGTTGAACCTTCCTTTAGACAGAGCAGAATTGAAACCCTCTTTTAGTGGAATTTCCAAGTGGACATTTCAAGCGCTTTGGCGCCCACGGTACAAAAGGAAATATCTTCGTATAAAACTAGAGAGAATCATTCTCAGAAACCGCTTTGTGATGTGTGCGTTCCACTCACAGAGGGTAACCTTTCTTTTCATAGAACAGTTTGGAAACACTCTGTTTGTAAAGTCTGCAAGTGGATATTTGGACCTCTTTGAGGATTTCGTTGGAAACGGGATTTCTTCATCTAATGCTAGACAGAAGAATTCTCAGTAACTTCTTTGGGTTGCGTGTGTTCAACTCACAGAGTTGAACCTTCCTTTAGACAGAGCAGATTTGAAACCCTCTTTTTGTGGAATTTGCAAGTGGACATTTCAAGCGCTTTGGCGCCCACGGTACAAATGGAAATATCTTCGTATAAAAACTAGAGAGAATCATTCCCAGAAACCACTTTGTGATGTGTGCGTTCCACTCACATAGTGTAACCTTTCTTTTCATAGAACAGTTTGGAAACACTCTGTTTGTAAAGTCTGCAAGTGGATATTTGGACCTCTTTGAGGATTTCGTTGGAAACGGGATTTCTTCATCTAATGCTAGACAGAAGAATTCTCAGTAACTTCTTTGGGTTGCGTGTGTTCAACTCACAGAGTTGAACCTTCCTTTAGACAGAGCAGATTTGAAACCCTCTTTTTGTGGAATTTGCAAGTGGACATTTCAAGCACTTTGAGGCCAACGGTAGAAAAGGAAATATCTTCGTAGAAAAACTAGAGAGAATCATTCTCAGAAACCACTTTGTGATGTGTGCGTTCCACTCACAGAGTTTAACCTTTCTTTTAATAGAACAGTTTGGAAACACTCTGTTTGTAAAGTCTGCAAGTGGATATTTGGACCTCTTTGAGGATTTCGTTGGAAACGGGATTTCTTCATCTAATGCTAGACAGAAGAATTCTCAGTAACTTCTCTGGGTTGCGTGTGTTCAACTCACAGAGTTGAACCTTCATTTAGACAGAGCAGATTGGAAACCCTCATTTTGTGGAATTTGCAAGTGGACATTTGAAGCGCTTTGGCGCCCACGGTAGAAAAGGAAATATCTTCGTATAAAAACTAGAGAGAATCATTCTCAGAAAACACTTTGTGATGTGTGCGTTCCACTCACAGAGTTTAACCTTTCTTTTCATAGAACAGTTTGGAAACACTCTGTTTGTAAAGTCTGCAAGTGGATATTTGGACCTCTTTGAGGATTTCGTTGGAAACGGGATTTCTTCATCTAATGCTAGACAGAAGAATTCTCAGTAACTTCTTTGGGTTGCGTGAGTTCAACTCACAGAGTTGAACCTTCCTTTAGACAGAGCAGATTTGAAACCCTCTTTTTGTGGAATTTGCAAGTGGACATTTCAAGCGCTTTGGCGCCCACGGTACAAATGGAAATATCTTCGTATAAAAACTAGAGAGAATCATTCCCAGCAACCACTTTGTGATGTGTGCGTTCCACTCACGGAGTTTAACCTTTCTTTTCATAGAACAGTTTGGAAACACTCTGTTTGTAAAGTCTGCAAGTGGATACTTGGACCTCTTTGAGGATTTCGTTGGAAACGGGATTTCTTCATCTAATGCTAGACAGAAGAATTCTCAGTAACTTCTTTGGGTTGCGTGTGTTCAACTCACAGAGTTGAACCTTCCTTTAGACAGAGCAGATTTGAAACCCTCTTTTTGTGGAATTTGCAAGTGGACATTTCAAGCGCTTTGGCGCCCACGGTACAAAAGGAAATATCTTCGTATAAAAACTAGAGAGAATCATTGTCAGAAACCGCTTTGTGATGTGTGCGTACCACTCACAGAGTGTAACCTTTCTTTTCATAGAACAGTTTGCAAACACTCTGTTTGTAAAGTCTGCAAGTGGATATTTGGACCTCTTTGAGGATTTCGTTGGAAACGGGATTTCTTCATCTAATGCTAGACAGAAGAATTCTCAGTAACTTCTTTGAGTTGCGTGTGTTCAACTCACAGAGTTGAGCCTTCCTTTAGACAGAGCAGATTTGAAACCCTCTTTTTCTGGAATTTCCAAGGGGACATTTCTAGCGCTTTGGGGCCAACGGTGGAAAAGGAAATATCTTCGTATAAAAACTAGAGAGAATCATTCTCAGAAACCGCTTTGTGATGTGTGCGTTCCACTCACAGAGGGTAACCTTTCTTTTCATAGAACAGTTTGGAAACACTCTGTTTGTAAAGTCTGCAAGTGGATATTTGGACCTCTTAGAGGATTTCGTTTGAAACGGGATTTCTTCATCTAATGCTAGACAGAAGAATTCTCAGTAACTTCTTTGGGTTGCGTGTGTTCAACTCACAGAGTTGAACCTTCCTTTAGACAGAGCAGATTTGAAACCCTCTTTTTGTGGAATTTGCAAGTGGACATTTCAAGCGCTTTGGCGCCCACGGTACAAATGGAAATATCTTCGTATAAAAACTAGAGAGAATCATTCTCAGAAACCACTTTGTGATGTGTGCGTTCCACTCACAGAGTTTAACCTTTCTTTTAATAGAACAGTTTGGAAACACTCTGTTTGTAAAGTCTGCAAGTGGATATTTGGACCTCTTTGAGGATTTCGTTGGAAACGGGATTTCTTCATCTAATGCTAGACAGAAGAATTCTCAGTAACTTCTCTGGGTTGCGTGTGTTCAACTCACAGAGTTGAACCTTCCTTTAGACAGAGCAGATTGGAAACCCTCATTTTGTGGAATTTGCAAGTGGACATTTGAAGCGCTTTGGCGCCCACGGTAGAAAAGGAAATATCTTCGTATAAAAACTAGAGAGAATCATTCTCAGAAAACACTTTGTGATGTGTGCGTTCCACTCACAGAGTTTAACCTTTCTTTTCATAGAACAGTTTGGAAACACTCTGTTTGTAAAGTCTGCAAGTGGATATTTGGACCTCTTTGAGGATTTCGTTGGAAACGGGATTTCTTCATCTAATGCTAGACAGAAGAATTCTCAGTAACTTCTTTGGGTTGCGTGTGTTCAACTCACAGAGTTGAACCTTCCTTTAGACAGAGCAGATTTGAAACCCTCTTTTTGTGGAATTTGCAAGTGGACATTTCAAGCGCTTTGGCGCCCACGGTACAAATGGAAATATCTTCGTATAAAAACTAGAGAGAATCATTCCCAGCAACCACTTTGTGATGTGTGCGTTCCACTCACGGAGTTTAACCTTTCTTTTCATAGAACAGTTTGGAAACACTCTGTTTGTAAAGTCTGCAAGTGGATACTTGGACCTCTTTGAGGATTTCGTTGGAAACGGGATTTCTTCATCTAATGCTAGACAGAAGAATTCTCAGTAACTTCTTTGGGTTGCGTGTGTTCAACTCACAGAGTTGAACCTTCCTTTAGACAGAGCAGATTTGAAACCCTCTTTTTGTGGAATTTGCAAGTGGACATTTCAAGCGCTTTGGCGCCCACGGTACAAAAGGAAATATCTTCGTATAAAAACTAGAGAGAATCATTGTCAGAAACCGCTTTGTGATGTGTGCGTACCACTCACAGAGTGTAACCTTTCTTTTCATAGAACAGTTTGCAAACACTCTGTTTGTAAAGTCTGCAAGTGGATATTTGGACCTCTTTGAGGATTTCGTTGGAAACGGGATTTCTTCATCTAATGCTAGACAGAAGAATTCTCAGTAACTTCTTTGAGTTGCGTGTGTTCAACTCACAGAGTTGAGCCTTCCTTTAGACAGAGCAGATTTGAAACCCTCTTTTTCTGGAATTTCCAAGTGGACATTTCTAGCGCTTTGGGGCCAACGGTGGAAAAGGAAATATCTTCGTATAAAAACTAGAGAGAATCATTCTCAGAAACCGCTTTGTGATGTGTGCGTTCCACTCACAGAGGGTAACCTTTCTTTTCATAGAACAGTTTGGAAACACTCTGTTTGTAAAGTCTGCAAGTGGATATTTGGACCTCTTAGAGGATTTCGTTTGAAACGGGATTTCTTCATCTAATGCTAGACAGAAGAATTCTCAGTAACTTCATTGGGTTGCGTGTGTTCAACTCACAGAGTTGAACTTTCCTTTTGACAGAGCAGATTTGAAACCCTCTTTTTGTGGAATTTGCAAGTGGACATTTCAAGCGCTTTGGCGTCCACGGTACAAAAGGAAATATCTTCGTATAAAAACTAGAGAGAATCATTCTCAGAAACCGCTTTGTGCTGTGTGCGTTCCACTCACAGAGTGTAACCTTTCTTTTCATAGAACAGTTTGGAAACACTCTGTTTGTAAAGTCTGTAAGTGGATATTTGGACCTCTTTGAGGATTTCGTTGGAAACGGGATTTCTTCATCTAATGCTAGACAGAAAAATTCTCAGTAACTTCTTTGGGTTGCGTGTGTTCAACTCACAGAGTTGAGCCTTCCTTTAGAAAGAGCAGATTTGAAACCCTCTTTTTGTGGAATTTGCAAGTGGACATTTCAAGCGCTTTTGGGCCAACGGTAGAAAAGGAAATATCTTCGTATAAAAACTAGAGAGAATCATTCTCAGAAACCGCTTTGTGATGTGTGGATTCCACTCACAGAGTTTAACCTTTCTTTTCATAGAACAGTTTGGAAACACTCTGTTTGTAAAGTCTGCAAGAGGATATTTGGACCTCTTTGAGGATTTGGTTGGAAACGGGATTTCTTCACCTAATGCTAGACAGAAGAATTCACAGTAACTTCTCTGGGTTGAGTGTGTTCAACTCACAGAGTTGAACCTTCCTTTAGACAGAGCAGATTTGAAACCCTCTTTTTGTGGAATTTGCAAGTGGACATTTCAAGCGCTTTGGCGCCCACGGTAGAAAAGGAAATATCTTCGTATAAAACTAGAGAGAATCATTCTCAGAAACCACTTTGTGATGTGTGCGTTCCACTCACAGAGTTTAACCTTTCCTTTCATAGAACAGTTTGGAAACACTCTGTTTGTAAAGTCTGCAAGTGGATATTTGGACCTCTTTGAGCATTTCGTTGGAAACGGGATTTCTTCATCTAATGCTAGAGAGAAGAATTCTCAGTAACTTCTTTGGGTTGCGTGTGTTCAACTCACAGAGTTGAGCCTTCCTTTAGACAGAGCAGATTTGAAACCCTCTTTTTGTGGAATTTGCAAGTGGACATTTCAAGCGCTTTGGCGCCCACGGTAGAAAAGGAAATATCTTCGTATAAAAACTAGAGAAAGTCATTCTCAGAAACCGCTTTGTGATGTGTGCGTTCCACTCACAGAGTGTAACCTTTCTTTTCATAGAACAGTTTGGAAACACTCTGTTTGTAAAGTCTGCAAGTGGATATTTGGACCTCTTTGATGATTTCGTTGGAAAAGGGATTTCTTCATCTAATGCTAGACAGAAGAATTCTCAGTAACTTCTCTGGGTTGTGTGTGTTCAACTCACAGAGTTGAACCTTCCTTTAGACAGAGCAGATTGGAAACCCTCTTTTTGTGGAATTTGCAAGTGGACATTTGAAGCGCTTTGGCGCCCACGGTAGAAAGGAAATATCTTCTTATAAAAACTAGAGAGAATCATTCTCAGAAACCACTTTGTGATGTGTGCGTTCCACTCACAGAGTTTAACTTTTCTTTTCATAGAACAGTTTGGAAACACTCTGTTTGTAAAGTCTGCAAGTGGATATTTGGACCTCTTTGAGGGTTTCGTTGGAAACGGGATTTCTTCATCTAATGCTAGACAGAAGAATTCTCAGTAACTTCTTGGGTTGCGTGTGTTCAACTCACAGAGTTGAACCTTCCTTTTGACAGAGCAGATTTGAAACCCTCTTTTTGTGGAATTTGCAAGTGGACATTACAAGCGCTTTGGGGCCAACGGTAGAAAAGGAAATATCTTCGTATAAAAACTAGAGAGAATCATTCTCAGAAACCGCTTTGTGATGTGTGCGTTCCACTCACAGAGTTTAACCTTTCTTTTCATAGAACAGTTTGGAAACACTCTGTTTGTAAAGTCTGCAAGTGGATATTTGGACCTCTTTGAGGATTTCGTTGGAAACGGGATTTCTTCATCTAATGCTGGACAGAAGAATTCTCAGTAACTTCTTTGGGTTCATGTGTTCAACTCACAGAGTTGAACCTTCCTTTAGAAAGAGCAGATTTGAAACCCTCTTTTTGTGGAATTTGCAAGTGGACATTTCAAGCGCTTTGGGGCCAACGGTAGAAAAGGAAATATCTTCGTATAAAAACTAGAGAGAATCATTCTCAGAAACCGCTTTGTGATGTGTGCGTTCCAATCACAGTGTGTAACCTTTCTTTTCATAGAACAGTTTGGAAACACTCTGTTTGTAAAGTCTGCAAGTGGATATTTGGACCTCTTTGAGGATTTCGTTTGAAACGGGATTTCTTCATCTAATGCTAGACAGAAGAATTCTCAGTAACTTCTTTGGGTTGCGTGTGTTCAACTCACAGAGTTGAGCCTTCCTTTAGACAGCGCAGATTTGAAACCCTCTTTTTGTGGAATTTGCAAGTGGACATTTCAAGCGCTTTGGCGCCCACGGTACAAATGGAAATATCTTCGTATAAAAACTAGAGAGAATCATTCCCAGAAACCACATTGTGATGTGTGCGTTCCACTCACGGAGTTTAACCTTTCTTTTCATAGAACAGTTTGGAAACACTCTGTTTGTAAAGTCTGCAAGTGGATATTTGGACCTCTTTGAGGATTTCGTTGGAAACGGGATTTCTTCATCTAATGCTAGACAGAAGAATTCTCAGTAACTTCTTTGAGTTGCGTGTGTTCAACTCACAGAGTTGAGCCTTCCTTTAGACAGAGCAGATTTGAAACCCTCTTTTTCTGGAATTTCCAAGGGGACATTTCTAGCGCTTTGGGGCCAACGGTGGAAAAGGAAATATCTTCGTATAAAAACTAGAGAGAATCATTCTCAGAAACCGCTTTGTGATGTGTGCGTTCCACTCACAGAGGGTAACCTTTCTTTTCATAGAACAGTTTGGAAACACTCTGTTTGTAAAGTCTGCAAGTGGATATTTGGACCTCTTAGAGGATTTCGTTTGAAACGGGATTTCTTCATCTAATGCTAGACAGAAGAATTCTCAGTAACTTCTTTGGGTTGCGTGTGTTCAACTCACAGAGTTGAACCTTCCTTTAGACAGAGCAGATTTGAAACCCTCTTTTTGTGGAATTTGCAAGTGGACATTTCAAGCGCTTTGGCGCCCACGGTACAAATGGAAATATCTTCGTATAAAAACTAGAGAGAATCATTCCCAGAAACCACTTTGTGATGTGTGCGTTCCACTCATGGAGTTTAACCTTTCTTTTCATAGAACAGTTTGGAAACACTCTGTTTGTAAAGTCTGCAAGTGGATATTTGGACCTCTTTGAGGATTTCGTTGGAAACGGGATTTCTTCATCTAATGCTAGACAGAAGAATTCTCAGTAACTTCTTTGGGTTGCGTGTGTTCAACTCACAGAGTTGAACCTTCCTTTAGACAGAGCAGATTTGAAACCCTCTTTTTGTGGAATTTGCAAGTGGACATTTCAAGCACTTTGAGGCCAACGGTAGAAAAGGAAATATCTTCGTAGAAAAACTAGAGAGAATCATTCTCAGAAACCACTTTGTGATGTGTGCGTTCCACTCACAGAGTTTAACCTTTCTTTTAATAGAACAGTTTGGAAACACTCTGTTTGTAAAGTCTGCAAGTGGATATTTGGACCTCTTTGAGGATTTCGTTGGAAACGGGATTTCTTCATCTAATGCTAGACAGAAGAATTCTCAGTAACTTCTCTGGGTTGCGTGTGTTCAACTCACAGAGTTGAACCTTCCTTTAGACAGAGCAGATTGGAAACCCTCATTTTGTGGAATTTGCAAGTGGACATTTGAAGCGCTTTGGCGCCCACGGTAGAAAAGGAAATATCTTCGTATAAAAACTAGAGAGAATCATTCTCAGAAAACACTTTGTGATGTGTGCGTTCCACTCACAGAGTTTAACCTTTCTTTTCATAGAACAGTTTGGAAACACTCTGTTTGTAAAGTCTGCAAGTGGATATTTGGACCTCTTTGAGGATTTCGTTGGAAACGGGATTTCTTCATCTAATGCTAGACAGAAGAATTCTCAGTAACTTCTTTGGGTTGCGTGTGTTCAACTCACAGAGTTGAACCTTCCTTTAGACAGAGCAGATTTGAAACCCTCTTTTTGTGGAATTTGCAAGTGGACATTTCAAGCGCTTTGGCGCCCACGGTACAAATGGAAATATCTTCGTATAAAAACTAGAGAGAATCATTCCCAGCAACCACTTTGTGATGTGTGCGTTCCACTCACGGAGTTTAACCTTTCTTTTCATAGAACAGTTTGGAAACACTCTGTTTGTAAAGTCTGCAAGTGGATACTTGGACCTCTTTGAGGATTTCGTTGGAAACGGGATTTCTTCATCTAATGCTAGACAGAAGAATTCTCAGTAACTTCTTTGGGTTGCGTGTGTTCAACTCACAGAGTTGAACCTTCCTTTAGACAGAGCAGATTTGAAACCCTCTTTTTGTGGAATTTGCAAGTGGACATTTCAAGCGCTTTGGCGCCCACGGTACAAAAGGAAATATCTTCGTATAAAAACTAGAGAGAATCATTGTCAGAAACCGCTTTGTGATGTGTGCGTACCACTCACAGAGTGTAACCTTTCTTTTCATAGAACAGTTTGCAAACACTCTGTTTGTAAAGTCTGCAAGTGGATATTTGGACCTCTTTGAGGATTTCGTTGGAAACGGGATTTCTTCATCTAATGCTAGACAGAAGAATTCTCAGTAACTTCTTTGAGTTGCGTGTGTTCAACTCACAGAGTTGAGCCTTCCTTTAGACAGAGCAGATTTGAAACCCTCTTTTTCTGGAATTTCCAAGTGGACATTTCTAGCGCTTTGGGGCCAACGGTGGAAAAGGAAATATCTTCGTATAAAAACTAGAGAGAATCATTCTCAGAAACCGCTTTGTGATGTGTGCGTTCCACTCACAGAGTTTAACCTTTCTTTTCATAGAACAGTTTGGAAACACTCTGTTTGTAAAGTCTGTAAGTGGATATTTGGACCTCTTTGAGGATTTCGTTGGAAACGGGATTTCTTCATCTAATGCTAGACAGAAGAATTCTCAGTAACTTCTTTGGGTTGCGTGTGTTCAACTCACAGAGTTGAACCTTCCTTTTGACAGAGCAGATTGGAAACCCTCTTTTTGTGGAATTTGCAAGTGGACATTTCAAGCGCTTTGGGGCCAACGGTAGAAAAGGAAATATCTTCGTATAAAAACTAGAGAGAATCATTCTCAGAAACCGCTTTGTGATGTGTGCGTTCCACTCACAGAGTTTAACCTTTCTTTTCATAGAACAGTTTGGAAACACTCTGTTTGTAAAGTCTGTAAGTGGATATTTGGACCTCTTTGAGGATTTCGTTGGAAACGGGATTTCTTCATCTAATGCTGGACAGAAGAATTCTCAGTAACTTCTTTGGGTTGCGTGTGTTCAACTCACAGAGTTGAACCTTCCTTTTGACAGAGCAGATTTGAAACCCTCTTTTTGTGGAATTTGCAAGTGGACATTTCAAGCGCTTTGGGGCCAACGGTAGAAAAGGAAATATCTTCGTATAAAAACTATAGAGAATCATTCTCAGAAACCGCTTTGTGATGTGGGCGTTCCACTCACAGAGTGTAACCTTTCTTTTCATAGAACAGTTTGGAAACACTCTGTTTGTAAAGTCTGCAAGTGGATATTTAGACCTCTTTGAGGATTTCGTTGGAAACGGGATTTCTTCATCTAATGCTAGACAGAAGAATTCTCAGTAACTTCTTTGGGTTGAGCGTGTTCAACTCACAGAGTTGAACCTTCCTTTAGACAGAGCAGAATTGAAACCCTCTTTTAGTGGAATTTCCAAGTGGACATTTCAAGCGCTTTGGCGCCCACGGTACAAAAGGAAATATCTTCGTATAAAACTAGAGAGAATCATTCTCAGAAACCGCTTTGTGATGTGTGCATTCCACTCACAGAGGGTAACCTTTCTTTTCATAGAACAGTTTGGAAACACTCTGTTTGTAAAGTCTGCAAGTGGATATTTGGACCTCTTTGAGGATTTCGTTGGAAACGGGATTTCTTCATCTAATGCTAGACAGAAGAATTCTCAGTAACTTCTTTGGGTTGCGTGTGTTCAACTCACAGAGTTGAACCTTCCTTTAGACAGAGCAGATTTGAAACCCTCTTTTTGTGGAATTTGCAAGTGGACATTTCAAGCGCTTTGGCGCCCACGGTACAAATGGAAATATCTTCGTATAAAAACTACAGAGAATCATTCCCAGAAACCACATTGTGATGTGTGCGTTCCACTCACGGAGTTTAACCTTTCTTTTCATAGAACAGTTTGGAAACACTCTGTTTGTAAAGTCTGCAAGTGGATATTTGGACCTCTTTGAGGATTTCGTTGGAAACGGGATTTCTTCATCTAATGCTAGACAGAAGAATTCTAAGTAACTTCTTGGGTTGCGTGTGTTCAACTCACAGAGTTGAACCTTCCTTTTGACAGAGCAGATTTGAAACCCTCTTTTTGTGGAATTTGCAAGTGGACATTTCAAGCGCTTTGTGGCCAACGGTAGAAAAGGAAATATCTTCGTATAAAAACTAGAGAGAATCATTCTCAGAAACCGCTTTGTGATGTGTGCGTTCCACTCACAGAGTTTAACCTTTCTTTTAATAGAACAGTTTGGAAACACTCTGTTTGTAAAGTCTGCAAGTGGATATTTGGACCTCTTTGAGGATTTCGTTGGAAACGGGATTTCTTCATCTAATGCTAGACAGAAGAATTCTCAGTAACTTCTTTGGGTTGCGTGTGTTCAACTCACAGAGATGAACTTTCCTTTAGACAGAGCAGATTTGAAACCCTCTTTTTGTGGAATTTGCAAGTGCACATTTCAAGCGCTTTGGCGCAAACGGTAGAAAAGGAAATATCTTCGTATAAAAACTAGAGAGAATCATTCTCAGAAACCGCTTTGTGATGTTTGCGTTCCACTCACAGAGTTTAACCTTTCTTTTCATAGAACAGTGTGGAAACAGTCTGTTTGTAAAGTCTGCAAGTGGATATTTGGATCTCTTTGAGGATTTCGTTGGAAACGGGATTTCTTCATCTAATGCTAGACAGAAGAATTCGCAGTAACTTCTTTGGGTTGCGTGTGTTCAACTCACAGAGTTGAACCTTCCTTTTGACAGAGCAGATTGGAAACCCTCTTTTTGTGGAATTTGCAAGTGGACATTTCAAGCGCTTTGGGGCCAACGGTAGAAAAGGAAATATCTTCGTATAAAAACTAGAGAGAATCATTCTCAGAAACCGCTTTGTGATGTGTGCGTTCCACTCACAGAGTTTAACCTTTCTTTTCATAGAACAGTTTGGAAACACTCTGTTTGTAAAGTCTGTAAGTGGATATTTGGACCTCTTTGAGGATTTCATTGGAAACGGGATTTCTTCATCTAATGCTGGACAGAAGAATTCTCAGTAACTTCTTTGGGTTGCGTGTGTTCAACTCACAGAGTTGAACCTTCCTTTAGAAAGAGCAGATTTGAAACCCTCTTTTTGTGGAATTTGCAAGTGGACATTTCAAGTGCTTGGGGGCCAACGGTAGAAAAGGAAATATCTTCGTATAAAAACTAGAGAGAATCATTCTCAGAAACCGCTTTGTGATGCGGGCGTTCCACTCACAGAGTGTAACCTTTCTTTTCATAGAACAGTTTGGAAACACTCTGTTTGTAAAGTCTGCAAGTGGATATTTAGACCTCTTTGAGGATTTCGTTGGAAACGGGATTTCTTCATCTAATGCTAGACAGAAGAATTCTCAGTTACTTCTTTGGGTTGAGCGTGTTCAACTCACAGAGTTGAACCTTCCTTTAGACAGAGCAGAATTCAAACCCTCTTTTAGTGGAATTTCCAAGTGGACATTTCAAGCGCTTTGGTGCCCACGGTACAAAAGGAAATATCTTCGTATAAAACTAGAGAGAATCATTCTCAGAAACCGCTTTGTGATGTGTGCGTTCCACTCACAGAGGGTAACCTTTCTTTTCATAGAACAGTTTGGAAACACTCTGTTTGTAAAGTCTGCAAGTGGATATTTGGACCTCTTTGAGGATTTCGTTGGAAACGGGATTTCTTCATCTAATGCTAGACAGAAGAATTCTCAGTAACTTCTTGGGTTGCGTGTGTTCAACTCACAGAGTTGAACCTTCCTTTTGACAGAGCAGATTTGAAACCCTCTTTTTGTGGAATTTGCAAGTGGACATTTCAAGCGCTTTGTGGCCAACGGTAGAAAAGGAAATATCTTCGTATAAAAACTAGAGAGAATCATTCTCAGAAACCGCTTTGTGATGTGTGCGTTCCACTCACAGAGTTTAACCTTTCTTTTAATAGAACAGTTTGGAAACACTCTGTTTGTAAAGTCTGCAAGTGGATATTTGGACCTCTTTGAGGATTTCGTTGGAAACGGGATTTCTTCATCTAATGCTAGACAGAAGAATTCTCAGTAACTTCTTTGGGTTGCGTGTGTTCAACTCACAGAGATGAACTTTCCTTTAGACAGAGCAGATTTGAAACCCTCTTTTTGTGGAATTTGCAAGTGCACATTTCAAGCGCTTTGGCGCAAACGGTAGAAAAGGAAATATCTTCGTATAAAAACTAGAGAGAATCATTCTCAGAAACCGCTTTGTGATGTGTGCGTTCCACTCACAGAGTTTAACCTTTCTTTTCATAGAACAGTTTGGAAACAGTCTGTTTGTAAAGTCTGCAAGTGGATATTTGGATCTCTTTGAGGATTTCGTTGGAAAAGGGATTTCTTCATCTAATGCTAGACAGAAGAATTCTCAGTAACTTCTTTGGGTTGCGTGTGTTCAACTCACAGAGTTGAACCTTCCTTTTGACAGAGCAGATTGGAAACCCTCTTTTTGTGGAATTTGCAAGTGGACATTTCAAGCGCTTTGGGGCCAACGGTAGAAAAGGAAATATCTTCGTATAAAAACTAGAGAGAATCATTCTCAGAAACCGCTTTGTGATGTGTGCGTTGCACTCACAGAGTTTAACCTTTCTTTTCATAGAACAGTTTGGAAACACTCTGTTTGTAAAGTCTGTAAGTGGATATTTGGACCTCTTTGAGGATTTCATTGGAAACGGGATTTCTTCATCTAATGCTGGACAGAAGAATTCTCAGTAACTTCTTTGGGTTGCGTGTGTTCAACTCACAGAGTTGAACCTTCCTTTAGAAAGAGCAGATTTGAAACCCTCTTTTTGTGGAATTTGCAAGTGGACATTTCAAGTGCTTTGGGGCCAACGGTAGAAAAGGAAATATCTTCGTATAAAAACTAGAGAGAATCATTCTCAGAAACCGCTTTGTGATGTGGGCGTTCCACTCACAGAGTGTAACCTTTCTTTTCATAGAACAGTTTGGAAACACTCTGTTTGTAAAGTCTGCAAGTGGATATTTAGACCTCTTTGAGGATTTCGTTGGAAACGGGATTTCTTCATCTAATGCTAGACAGAAGAATTCTCAGTAACTTCTTTGGGTTGAGCGTGTTCAACTCACAGAGTTGAACCTTCCTTTAGACAGAGCAGAATTGAAACCCTCTTTTAGTGGAATTTCCAAGTGGACATTTCAAGCGCTTTGGCGCCCACGGTACAAAAGGAAATATCTTCGTATAAAACTAGAGAGAATCATTCTCAGAAACCGCTTTGTGATGTGTGCGTTCCACTCACAGAGGGTAACCTTTCTTTTCATAGAACAGTTTGGAAACACTCTGTTTGTAAAGTCTGCAAGTGGATATTTGGACCTCTTTGAGGATTTCGTTGGAAACGGGATTTCTTCATCTAATGCTAGACAGAAGAATTCTCAGTAACTTCTTTGGGTTGCGTGTGTTCAACTCACAGAGTTGAACCTTCCTTTAGACAGAGCAGATTTGAAACCCTCTTTTTGTGGAATTTGCAAGTGGACATTTCAAGCGCTTTGGCGCCCACGGTACAAATGGAAATATCTTCGTATAAAAACTAGAGAAAGTCATTCTCAGAAACCGCTTTGTGATGTGTGCGTTCCACTCACAGAGGGTAACCTTTCTTTTCATAGAACAGTTTGGAAACACTCTGTTTGTAAAGTCTGCAAGTGGATATTTGGACCTCTTTCAGGATTTCGTTGGAAACGGGATTTCTTCATCTAATGCTAGACAGAAGAATTCTCAGTAACTTCTTGGGTTGCGTGTGTTCAACTCACAGAGTTGAACCTTCCTTTTGACAGAGCAGATTTGAAACCCTCTTTTTGTGGAATTTGCAAGTGGACATTTCAAGCGCTTTGTGGCCAACGGTAGAAAAGGAAATATCTTCGTATAAAAACTAGAGAGAATCATTCTCAGAAACCGCTTTGTGATGTGTGCGTTCCACTCACAGAGTTTAACCTTTCTTTTAATAGAACAGTTTGGAAACACTCTGTTTGTAAAGTCTGCAAGTGGATATTTGGACCTCTTTGAGGATTTCGTTGGAAACGGGATTTCTTCATCTAATGCTAGACAGAAGAATTCTCAGTAACTTCTTTGGGTTGCGTGTGTTCAACTCACAGAGATGAACTTTCCTTTAGACAGAGCAGATTTGAAACCCTCTTTTTGTGGAATTTGCAAGTGCACATTTCAAGCGCTTTGGCGCAAACGGTAGAAAAGGAAATATCTTCGTATAAAAACTAGAGAGAATCATTCTCAGAAACCGCTTTGTGATGTGTGCGTTCCACTCACAGAGTTTAACCTTTCTTTTCATAGAACAGTTTGGAAACAGTCTGTTTGTAAAGTCTGCAAGTGGATATTTGGATCTCTTTGAGGATTTCGTTGGAAACGGGATTTCTTCATCTAATGCTAGACAGAAGAATTCTCAGTAACTTCTTTGGGTTGCGTGTGTTCAACTCACAGAGTTGAACCTTCCTTTTGACAGAGCAGATTGGAAACCCTCTTTTTGTGGAATTTGCAAGTGGACATTTCAAGCGCTTTGGGGCCAACGGTAGAAAAGGAAATATCTTCGTATAAAAACTAGAGAGAATCATTCTCAGAAACCGCTTTGTGATGTGTGCGTTCCACTCACAGAGTTTAACCTTTCTTTTCATAGAACAGTTTGGAAACACTCTGTTTGTAAAGTCTGTAAGTGGATATTTGGATCTCTTTGAGGATTTCATTGGAAACGGGATTTCTTCATCTAATGCTGGACAGAAGAATTCTCAGTAACTTCTTTGGGTTGCGTGTGTTCAACTCACAGAGTTGAACCTTCCTTTAGAAAGAGCAGATTTGAAACCCTCTTTTTGTGGAATTTGCAAGTGGACATTTCAAGTGCTTTGGGGCCAACGGTAGAAAAGGAAATATCTTCGTATAAAAACTAGAGAGAATCATTCTCAGAAACCGCTTTGTGATGTGGGCGTTCCACTCACAGAGTGTAACCTTTCTTTTCATAGAACAGTTTGGAAACACTCTGTTTGTAAAGTCTGCAAGTGGATATTTAGACCTCTTTGAGGATTTCGTTGGAAACGGGATTTCTTCATCTAATGCTAGACAGAAGAATTCTCAGTAACTTCTTTGGGTTGAGCGTGTTCAACTCACAGAGTTGAACCTTCCTTTAGACAGAGCAGAATTGAAACCCTCTTTTAGTGGAATTTCCAAGTGGACATTTCAAGCGCTTTGGCGCCCACGGTACAAAAGGAAATATCTTCGTATAAAACTAGAGAGAATCATTCTCAGAAACCGCTTTGTGATGTGTGCGTTCCACTCACAGAGGGTAACCTTTCTTTTCATAGAACAGTTTGGAAACACTCTGTTTGTAAAGTCTGCAAGTGGATATTTGGACCTCTTTGAGGATTTCGTTGGAAACGGGATTTCTTCATCTAATGCTAGACAGAAGAATTCTCAGTAACTTCTTTGGGTTGCGTGTGTTCAACTCACAGAGTTGAACCTTCCTTTAGACAGAGCAGATTTGAAACCCTCTTTTTGTGGAATTTGCAAGTGGACATTTCAAGCGCTTTGGCGCCCACGGTACAAATGGAAATATCTTCGTATAAAAACTAGAGAGAATCATTCCCAGAAACCACTTTGTGATGTGTGCGTTCCACTCACATAGTGTAACCTTTCTTTTCATAGAACAGTTTGGAAACACTCTGTTTGTAAAGTCTGCAAGTGGATATTTGGACCTCTTTGAGGATTTCGTTGGAAACGGGATTTCTTCATCTAATGCTAGACAGAAGAATTCTCAGTAACTTCTTTGGGTTGCGTGTGTTCAACTCACAGAGTTGAACCTTCCTTTAGACAGAGCAGATTTGAAACCCTCTTTTTGTGGAATTTGCAAGTGGACATTTCAAGCACTTTGAGGCCAACGGTAGAAAAGGAAATATCTTCGTAGAAAAACTAGAGAGAATCATTCTCAGAAACCACTTTGTGATGTGTGCGTTCCACTCACAGAGTTTAACCTTTCTTTTAATAGAACAGTTTGGAAACACTCTGTTTGTAAAGTCTGCAAGTGGATATTTGGACCTCTTTGAGGATTTCGTTGGAAACGGGATTTCTTCATCTAATGCTAGACAGAAGAATTCTCAGTAACTTCTCTGGGTTGCGTGTGTTCAACTCACAGAGTTGAACCTTCCTTTAGACAGAGCAGATTGGAAACCCTCATTTTGTGGAATTTGCAAGTGGACATTTGAAGCGCTTTGGCGCCCACGGTAGAAAAGGAAATATCTTCGTATAAAAACTAGAGAGAATCATTCTCAGAAAACACTTTGTGATGTGTGCGTTCCACTCAAAGAGTTTAACCTTTCTTTTCATAGAACAGTTTGGAAACACTCTGTTTGTAAAGTCTGCAAGTGGATATTTGGACCTCTTTGAGGATTTCGTTGGAAACGGGATTTCTTCATCTAATGCTAGACAGAAGAATTCTCAGTAACTTCTTTGGGTTGCGTGAGTTCAACTCACAGAGTTGAACCTTCCTTTAGACAGAGCAGATTTGAAACCCTCTTTTTGTGGAATTTGCAAGTGGACATTTCAAGCGCTTTGGCGCCCACGGTACAAATGGAAATATCTTCGTATAAAAACTAGAGAGAATCATTCCCAGCAACCACTTTGTGATGTGTGCGTTCCACTCACGGAGTTTAACCTTTCTTTTCATAGAACAGTTTGGAAACACTCTGTTTGTAAAGTCTGCAAGTGGATACTTGGACCTCTTTGAGGATTTCGTTGGAAACGGGATTTCTTCATCTAATGCTAGACAGAAGAATTCTCAGTAACTTCTTTGGGTTGCGTGTGTTCAACTCACAGAGTTGAACCTTCCTTTAGACAGAGCAGATTTGAAACCCTCTTTTTGTGGAATTTGCAAGTGGACATTTCAAGCGCTTTGGCGCCCACGGTACAAAAGGAAATATCTTCGTATAAAAACTAGAGAGAATCATTGTCAGAAACCGCTTTGTGATGTGTGCGTACCACTCACAGAGTGTAACCTTTCTTTTCATAGAACAGTTTGCAAACACTCTGTTTGTAAAGTCTGCAAGTGGATATTTGGACCTCTTTGAGGATTTCGTTGGAAACGGGATTTCTTCATCTAATGCTAGACAGAAGAATTCTCAGTAACTTCTTTGAGTTGCGTGTGTTCAACTCACAGAGTTGAGCCTTCCTTTAGACAGAGCAGATTTGAAACCCTCTTTTTCTGGAATTTCCAAGGGGACATTTCTAGCGCTTTGGGGCCAACGGTGGAAAAGGAAATATCTTCGTATAAAAACTAGAGAGAATCATTCTCAGAAACCGCTTTGTGATGTGTGCGTTCCACTCACAGAGGGTAACCTTTCTTTTCATAGAACAGTTTGGAAACACTCTGTTTGTAAAGTCTGCAAGTGGATATTTGGACCTCTTAGAGGATTTCGTTTGAAACGGGATTTCTTCATCTAATGCTAGACAGAAGAATTCTCAGTAACTTCTTTGGGTTGCGTGTGTTCAACTCACAGAGTTGAACCTTCCTTTAGACAGAGCAGATTTGAAACCCTCTTTTTGTGGAATTTGCAAGTGGACATTTCAAGCGCTTTGGCGCCCACGGTACAAATGGAAATATCTTCGTATAAAAACTAGAGAGAATCATTCCCAGAAACCACTTTGTGATGTGTGCGTTCCACTCATGGAGTTTAACCTTTCTTTTCATAGAACAGTTTGGAAACACTCTGTTTGTAAAGTCTGCAAGTGGATATTTGGACCTCTTTGAGGATTTCGTTGGAAACGGGATTTCTTCATCTAATGCTAGACAGAAGAATTCTCAGTAACTTCTTTGGGTTGCGTGTGTTCAACTCACAGAGTTGAACCTTCCTTTAGACAGAGCAGATTTGAAACCCTCTTTTTGTGGAATTTGCAAGTGGACATTTCAAGCACTTTGAGGCCAACGGTAGAAAAGGAAATATCTTCGTAGAAAAACTAGAGAGAATCATTCTCAGAAACCACTTTGTGATGTGTGCGTTCCACTCACAGAGTTTAACCTTTCTTTTAATAGAACAGTTTGGAAACACTCTGTTTGTAAAGTCTGCAAGTGGATATTTGGACCTCTTTGAGGATTTCGTTGGAAACGGGATTTCTTCATCTAATGCTAGACAGAAGAATTCTCAGTAACTTCTCTGGGTTGCGTGTGTTCAACTCACAGAGTTGAACCTTCCTTTAGACAGAGCAGATTGGAAACCCTCATTTTGTGGAATTTGCAAGTGGACATTTGAAGCGCTTTGGCGCCCACGGTAGAAAAGGAAATATCTTCGTATAAAAACTAGAGAGAATCATTCTCAGAAAACACTTTGTGATGTGTGCGTTCCACTCACAGAGTTTAACCTTTCTTTTCATAGAACAGTTTGGAAACACTCTGTTTGTAAAGTCTGCAAGTGGATATTTGGACCTCTTTGAGGATTTCGTTGGAAACGGGATTTCTTCATCTAATGCTAGACAGAAGAATTCTCAGTAACTTCTTTGGGTTGCGTGTGTTCAACTCACAGAGTTGAACCT
Organism: Gorilla gorilla gorilla; assembly: GCF_029281585.2. Taxonomy (NCBI): domain Eukaryota; kingdom Metazoa; phylum Chordata; class Mammalia; order Primates; family Hominidae; genus Gorilla; species Gorilla gorilla. The sequence continues at coordinate 76,549,766 of NC_073231.2, read as the reverse complement.
TCCTTTAGACAGAGCAGATTTGAAACCCTCTTTTTGTGGAATTTGCAAGTGGACATTTCAAGCGCTTTGGCGCCCACGGTACAAATGGAAATATCTTCGTATAAAAACTAGAGAGAATCATTCCCAGCAACCACTTTGTGATGTGTGCGTTCCACTCACGGAGTTTAACCTTTCTTTTCATAGAACAGTTTGGAAACACTCTGTTTGTAAAGTCTGCAAGTGGATACTTGGACCTCTTTGAGGATTTCGTTGGAAACGGGATTTCTTCATCTAATGCTAGACAGAAGAATTCTCAGTAACTTCTTTGGGTTGCGTGTGTTCAACTCACAGAGTTGAACCTTCCTTTAGACAGAGCAGATTTGAAACCCTCTTTTTGTGGAATTTGCAAGTGGACATTTCAAGCGCTTTGGCGCCCACGGTACAAAAGGAAATATCTTCGTATAAAAACTAGAGAGAATCATTGTCAGAAACCGCTTTGTGATGTGTGCGTACCACTCACAGAGTGTAACCTTTCTTTTCATAGAACAGTTTGCAAACACTCTGTTTGTAAAGTCTGCAAGTGGATATTTGGACCTCTTTGAGGATTTCGTTGGAAACGGGATTTCTTCATCTAATGCTAGACAGAAGAATTCTCAGTAACTTCTTTGAGTTGCGTGTGTTCAACTCACAGAGTTGAGCCTTCCTTTAGACAGAGGAGATTTGAAACCCTCTTTTTCTGGAATTTCCAAGTGGACATTTCTAGCGCTTTGGGGCCAACGGTGGAAAAGGAAATATCTTCGTATAAAAACTAGAGAGAATCATTCTCAGAAACCGCTTTGTGATGTGTGCGTTCCACTCACAGAGGGTAACCTTTCTTTTCATAGAACAGTTTGGAAACACTCTGTTTGTAAAGTCTGCAAGTGGATATTTGGACCTCTTAGAGGATTTCGTTTGAAACGGGATTTCTTCATCTAATGCTAGACAGAAGAATTCTCAGTAACTTCATTGGGTTGCGTGTGTTCAACTCACAGAGTTGAACTTTCCTTTTGACAGAGCAGATTTGAAACCCTCTTTTTGTGGAATTTGCAAGTGGACATTTCAAGCGCTTTGGCGTCCACGGTACAAAAGGAAATATCTTCGTATAAAAACTAGAGAGAATCATTCTCAGAAACCGCTTTGTGCTGTGTGCGTTCCACTCACAGAGTGTAACCTTTCTTTTCATAGAACAGTTTGGAAACACTCTGTTTGTAAAGTCTGTAAGTGGATATTTGGACCTCTTTGAGGATTTCGTTGGAAACGGGATTTCTTCATCTAATGCTAGACAGAAAAATTCTCAGTAACTTCTTTGGGTTGCGTGTGTTCAACTCACAGAGTTGAGCCTTCCTTTAGAAAGAGCAGATTTGAAACCCTCTTTTTGTGGAATTTGCAAGTGGACATTTCAAGCGCTTTTGGGCCAACGGTAGAAAAGGAAATATCTTCGTATAAAAACTAGAGAGAATCATTCTCAGAAACCGCTTTGTGATGTGTGGATTCCACTCACAGAGTTTAACCTTTCTTTTCATAGAACAGTTTGGAAACACTCTGTTTGTAAAGTCTGCAAGTGGATATTTGGACCTCTTTGAGGATTTGGTTGGAAACGGGATTTCTTCACCTAATGCTAGACAGAAGAATTCACAGTAACTTCTCTGGGTTGAGTGTGTTCAACTCACAGAGTTGAACCTTCCTTTAGACAGAGCAGATTTGAAACCCTCTTTTTGTGGAATTTGCAAGTGGACATTTCAAGCGCTTTGGCGCCCACGGTAGAAAAGGAAATATCTTCGTATAAAACTAGAGAGAATCATTCTCAGAAACCACTTTGTGATGTGTGCGTTCCACTCACAGAGTTTAACCTTTCTTTTCATAGAACAGTTTGGAAACACTCTGTTTGTAAAGTCTGCAAGTGGATATTTGGACCTCTTTGAGCATTTCGTTGGAAACGGGATTTCTTCATCTAATGCTAGAGAGAAGAATTCTCAGTAACTTCTTTGGGTTGCGTGTGTTCAACTCACAGAGTTGAGCCTTCCTTTAGACAGAGCAGATTTGAAACCCTCTTTTTGTGGAATTTGCAAGTGGACATTTCAAGCGCTTTGGCGCCCACGGTAGAAAAGGAAATATCTTCGTATAAAAACTAGAGAAAGTCATTCTCAGAAACCGCTTTGTGATGTGTGCGTTCCACTCACAGAGTGTAACCTTTCTTTTCATAGAACAGTTTGGAAACACTCTGTTTGTAAAGTCTGCAAGTGGATATTTGGACCTCTTTGATGATTTCGTTGGAAAAGGGATTTCTTCATCTAATGCTAGACAGAAGAATTCTCAGTAACTTCTCTGGGTTGTGTGTGTTCAACTCACAGAGTTGAACCTTCCTTTAGACAGAGCAGATTGGAAACCCTCTTTTTGTGGAATTTGCAAGTGGACATTTGAAGCGCTTTGGCGCCCACGGTAGAAAGGAAATATCTTCTTATAAAAACTAGAGAGAATCATTCTCAGAAACCACTTTGTGATGTGTGCGTTCCACTCACAGAGTTTAACTTTTCTTTTCATAGAACAGTTTGGAAACACTCTGTTTGTAAAGTCTGCAAGTGGATATTTGGACCTCTTTGAGGGTTTCGTTGGAAACGGGATTTCTTCATCTAATGCTAGACAGAAGAATTCTCAGTAACTTCTTGGGTTGCGTGTGTTCAACTCACAGAGTTGAACCTTCCTTTTGACAGAGCAGATTTGAAACCCTCTTTTTGTGGAATTTGCAAGTGGACATTACAAGCGCTTTGGGGCCAACGGTAGAAAAGGAAATATCTTCGTATAAAAACTAGAGAGAATCATTCTCAGAAACCGCTTTGTGATGTGTGCGTTCCACTCACAGAGTTTAACCTTTCTTTTCATAGAACAGTTTGGAAACACTCTGTTTGTAAAGTCTGCAAGTGGATATTTGGACCTCTTTGAGGATTTCGTTGGAAACGGGATTTCTTCATCTAATGCTGGACAGAAGAATTCTCAGTAACTTCTTTGGGTTCATGTGTTCAACTCACAGAGTTGAACCTTCCTTTAGAAAGAGCAGATTTGAAACCCTCTTTTTGTGGAATTTGCAAGTGGACATTTCAAGCGCTTTGGGGCCAACGGTAGAAAAGGAAATATCTTCGTATAAAAACTAGAGAGAATCATTCTCAGAAACCGCTTTGTGATGTGTGCGTTCCAATCACAGTGTGTAACCTTTCTTTTCATAGAACAGTTTGGAAACACTCTGTTTGTAAAGTCTGCAAGTGGATATTTGGACCTCTTTGAGGATTTCGTTTGAAACGGGATTTCTTCATCTAATGCTAGACAGAAGAATTCTCAGTAACTTCTTTGGGTTGCGTGTGTTCAACTCACAGAGTTGAGCCTTCCTTTAGACAGCGCAGATTTGAAACCCTCTTTTTGTGGAATTTGCAAGTGGACATTTCAAGCGCTTTGGCGCCCACGGTACAAATGGAAATATCTTCGTATAAAAACTAGAGAGAATCATTCCCAGAAACCACATTGTGATGTGTGCGTTCCACTCACGGAGTTTAACCTTTCTTTTCATAGAACAGTTTGGAAACACTCTGTTTGTAAAGTCTGCAAGTGGATATTTGGACCTCTTTGAGGATTTCGTTGGAAACGGGATTTCTTCATCTAATGCTAGACAGAAGAATTCTCAGTAACTTCTTTGGGTTGCGTGTGTTCAACTCACAGAGTTGAACCTTCCTTTAGACAGAGCAGATTGGAAACCCTCTTTTTGTGGAATTTGCAAGTGGACATTTCAAGCGCTTTGGCGCCCACGGTAGAAAAGGAAATATCTTCGTTTAAAAACTATAGAAAGTCATTCTCAGAAACCACTTTGTGATATGTGCGTTCCACTCACAGAGTGTAAGCTTTCTTTTCATAGAACAGTTTGGAAACACTCTGTTTGTAAAGTCTGCAAGTGGATATTTGGACCTCTTTGAGCATTTCGTTGGAAACGGGATTTCTTCATCTAATGCTAGAGAGAAGAATTCTCAGTAACTTCTTTGGGTTGCGTGTGTTCAACTCACAGAGTTGAGCCTTCCTTTAGACAGAGCAGATTTGAAACCCTCTTTTTGTGGAATTTGCAAGTGGACATTTCAAGCGCTTTGGCGCCCACGGTAGAAAAGGAAATATCTTCGTATAAAAACTAGAGAAAGTCATTCTCAGAAACCGCTTTGTGATGTGTGCGTTCCACTCACATAGTGTAACCTTTCTTTTCATAGAACAGTTTGGAAACACTCTGTTTGTAAAGTCTGCAAGTGGATATTTGGACCTCTTTGAGGATTTCGTTGGAAACGGGATTTCTTCATCTAATGCTAGACAGAAGAATTCTCAGTAACTTCTCTGGGTTGTGTGTGTTCAACTCACAGAGTTGAACCTTCCTTTAGACAGAGCAGATTGGAAACCCTCTTTTTGTGGAATTTGCAAGTGGACATTTGAAGCGCTTTGGCGCCCACGGTAGAAAGGAAATATCTTCTTATAAAAACTAGAGAGAATCATTCTCAGAAACCACTTTGTGATGTGTGCGTTCCACTCACAGAGTTTAACCTTTCTTTTCATAGAACAGTTTGGAAACACTCTGTTTGTAAAGTCTGCAAGTGGATATTTGGACCTCTTTGAGGATTTCGTTGGAAACGGGATTTCTTCATCTAATGCTAGACAGAAGAATTCTCAGTAACTTCTTGGGTTGCGTGTGTTCAGCTCACAGAGTTGAACCTTCCTTTTGACAGAGCAGATTTGAAACCCTCTTTTTGTGGAATTTGCAAGTGGACATTTCAAGCGCTTTGTGGCCAACGGTAGAAAAGGAAATATCTTCGTATAAAAACTAGAGAGAATCATTCTCAGAAACCGCTTTGTGATGTGTGCGTTCCACTCACAGAGTTTAACCTTTCTTTTCATAGAACAGTTTGGAAACACTCTGTTTGTAAAGTCTGCAAGTGGATATTTGGACCTCTTTGAGGATTTCGTTGGAAACGGGATTTCTTCATCTAATGCTAGACAGAAGAATTCTCAGTAACTTCTTTGGGTTGCGTGTGTTCAACTCACAGAGATGAACTTTCCTTTAGACAGAGCAGATTTGAAACCCTCTTTTTGTGGAATTTGCAAGTGCACATTTCAAGCGCTTTGGCGCAAACGGTAGAAAAGGAAATATCTTCGTATAAAAACTAGAGAGAATCATTCTCAGAAACCGCTTTGTGATGTGTGCGTTCCACTCACAGAGTTTAACCTTTCTTTTCATAGAACAGTTTGGAAACAGTCTGTTTGTAAAGTCTGCAAGTGGATATTTGGATCTCTTTGAGGATTTCGTTGGAAACGGGATTTCTTCATCTAATGCTAGACAGAAGAATTCTCAGTAACTTCTTTGGGTTGCGTGTGTTCAACTCACAGAGTTGAACCTTCCTTTTGACAGAGCAGATTGGAAACCCTCTGTTTGTGGAATTTGCAAGTGGACATTTCAAGCGCTTTGGGGCCAACGGTAGAAAAGGAAATATCTTCGTATAAAAACTAGAGAGAATCATTCTCAGAAACCGCTTTGTGATGTGTGCGTTCCACTCACAGAGTTTAACCTTTCTTTTCATAGAACAGCTTGGAAACAGTCTGTTTGTAAAGTCTGCAAGTGGATATTTGGATCTCTTTGAGGATTTCGTTGGAAACGGGATTTCTTCATCTAATGCTAGACAGAAGAATTCTCAGTAACTTCTTTGGGTTGCGTGTGTTCAACTCACAGAGTTGAACCTTCCTTTTGACAGAGCAGATTGGAAACCCTCTTTTTGTGGAATTTGCAAGTGGACATTTCAAGCGCTTTGGGGCCAACGGTAGAAAAGGAAATATCTTCGTATAAAAACTAGAGAGAATCATTCTCAGAAACCGCTTTGTGATGTGTGCGTTCCACTCACAGAGTTTAACCTTTCTTTTCATAGAACAGTTTGGAAACACTCTGTTTGTAAAGTCTGCAAGTGGATATTTGGACCTCTTTGAGGATTTCGTTGGAAACGGGATTTCTTCATCTAATGCTAGACAGAAGAATTCTCAGTAACTTCTTTGGGTTGCGTGTGTTCAACTCACAGGGTTGAACCTTCCTTTTGACAGAGCAGATTGGAAACCCTCTTTTTGTGGAATTTGCAAGTGGACATTTCAAGTGCTTTGGGGCCAACGGTAGAAAAGGAAATATCTTCGTATAAAAACTAGAGAGAATCATTCTCAGAAACCGCTTTGTGATGTGGGCGTTCCACTCACAGAGTGTAACCTTTCTTTTCATAGAACAGTTTGGAAACACTCTGTTTGTAAAGTCTGCAAGTGGATATTTAGACCTCTTTGAGGATTTCGTTGGAAACGGGATTTCTTCATCTAATGCTAGACAGAAGAATTCTCAGTAACTTCTTTGGGTTGAGCGTGTTCAACTCACAGAGTTGAACCTTCCTTTAGACAGAGCAGAATTGAAACCCTCTTTTAGTGGAATTTCCAAGTGGACATTTCAAGCGCTTTGGCGCCCACGGTACAAAAGGAAATATCTTAGTATAAAACTAGAGAGAATCATTCTCAGAAACCGCTTTGTGATGTGTGCGTTCCACTCACAGAGGGTAACCTTTCTTTTCATAGAACAGTTTGGAAACACTCTGTTTGTAAAGTCTGCAAGTGGATATTTGGACCTCTTTGAGGATTTCGTTGGAAACGGGATTTCTTCATCTAATGCTAGACAGAAGAATTCTCAGTAACTTCTTTGGGTTGCGTGTGTTCAACTCACAGAGTTGAACCTTCCTTTAGACAGAGCAGATTTGAAACCCTCTTTTTGTGGAATTTGCAAGTGGACATTTCAAGCGCTTTGGCGCCCACGGTACAAATGGAAATATCTTCGTATAAAAACTAGAGAGAATCATTCCCAGAAACCACTTTGTGATGTGTGCGTTCCACTCACATAGTGTAACCTTTCTTTTCATAGAACAGTTTGGAAACACTCTGTTTGTAAAGTCTGCAAGTGGATATTTGGACCTCTTTGAGGATTTCGTTGGAAACGGGATTTCTTCATCTAATGCTAGACAGAAGAATTCTCAGTAACTTCTTTGGGTTGCGTGTGTTCAACTCACAGAGTTGAACCTTCCTTTAGACAGAGCAGATTTGAAACCCTCTTTTTGTGGAATTTGCAAGTGGACATTTCAAGCACTTTGAGGCCAACGGTAGAAAAGGAAATATCTTCGTAGAAAAACTAGAGAGAATCATTCTCAGAAACCACTTTGTGATGTGTGCGTTCCACTCACAGAGTTTAACCTTTCTTTTAATAGAACAGTTTGGAAACACTCTGTTTGTAAAGTCTGCAAGTGGATATTTGGACCTCTTTGAGGATTTCGTTGGAAACGGGATTTCTTCATCTAATGCTAGACAGAAGAATTCTCAGTAACTTCTCTGGGTTGCGTGTGTTCAACTCACAGAGTTGAACCTTCCTTTAGACAGAGCAGATTGGAAACCCTCATTTTGTGGAATTTGCAAGTGGACATTTGAAGCGCTTTGGCGCCCACGGTAGAAAAGGAAATATCTTCGTATAAAAACTAGAGAGAATCATTCTCAGAAAACACTTTGTGATGTGTGCGTTCCACTCACAGAGTTTAACCTTTCTTTTCATAGAACAGTTTGGAAACACTCTGTTTGTAAAGTCTGCAAGTGGATATTTGGACCTCTTTGAGGATTTCGTTGGAAACGGGATTTCTTCATCTAATGCTAGACAGAAGAATTCTCAGTAACTTCTTTGGGTTGCGTGAGTTCAACTCACAGAGTTGAACCTTCCTTTAGACAGAGCAGATTTGAAACCCTCTTTTTGTGGAATTTGCAAGTGGACATTTCAAGCGCTTTGGCGCCCACGGTACAAATGGAAATATCTTCGTATAAAAACTAGAGAGAATCATTCCCAGCAACCACTTTGTGATGTGTGCGTTCCACTCACGGAGTTTAACCTTTCTTTTCATAGAACAGTTTGGAAACACTCTGTTTGTAAAGTCTGCAAGTGGATACTTGGACCTCTTTGAGGATTTCGTTGGAAACGGGATTTCTTCATCTAATGCTAGACAGAAGAATTCTCAGTAACTTCTTTGGGTTGCGTGTGTTCAACTCACAGAGTTGAACCTTCCTTTAGACAGAGCAGATTTGAAACCCTCTTTTTGTGGAATTTGCAAGTGGACATTTCAAGCGCTTTGGCGCCCACGGTACAAAAGGAAATATCTTCGTATAAAAACTAGAGAGAATCATTGTCAGAAACCGCTTTGTGATGTGTGCGAACCACTCACAGAGTGTAACCTTTCTTTTCATAGAACAGTTTGCAAACACTCTGTTTGTAAAGTCTGCAAGTGGATATTTGGACCTCTTTGAGGATTTCGTTGGAAACGGGATTTCTTCATCTAATGCTAGACAGAAGAATTCTCAGTAACTTCTTTGAGTTGCGTGTGTTCAACTCACAGAGTTGAGCCTTCCTTTAGAAAGAGCAGATTTGAAACCCTCTTTTTCTGGAATTTCCAAGGGGACATTTCTAGCGCTTTGGGGCCAACGGTGGAAAAGGAAATATCTTCGTATAAAAACTAGAGAGAATCATTCTCAGAAACCGCTTTGTGATGTGTGCGTTCCACTCACAGAGGGTAACCTTTCTTTTCATAGAACAGTTTGGAAACACTCTGTTTGTAAAGTCTGCAAGTGGATACTTGGACCTCTTAGAGGATTTCGTTTGAAACGGGATTTCTTCATCTAATGCTAGACAGAAGAATTCTCAGTAACTTCTTTGGGTTGCGTGTGTTCAACTCACAGAGTTGAACCTTCCTTTAGACAGAGCAGATTTGAAACCCTCTTTTTGTGGAATTTGCAAGTGGACATTTCAAGCGCTTTGGCGCCCACGGTACAAAAGGAAATATCTTCGTATAAAAACTAGAGAGAATCATTGTCAGAAACCGCTTTGTGATGTGTGCGTACCACTCACAGAGTGTAACCTTTCTTTTCATAGAACAGTTTGCAAACACTCTGTTTGTAAAGTCTGCAAGTGGATATTTGGACCTCTTTGAGGATTTCGTTGGAAACGGGATTTCTTCATCTAATGCTAGACAGAAGAATTCTCAGTAACTTCTTTGAGTTGCGTGTGTTCAACTCACAGAGTTGAGCCTTCCTTTAGACAGAGGAGATTTGAAACCCTCTTTTTCTGGAATTTCCAAGTGGACATTTCTAGCGCTTTGGGGCCAACGGTGGAAAAGGAAATATCTTCGTATAAAAACTAGAGAGAATCATTCTCAGAAACCGCTTTGTGATGTGTGCGTTCCACTCACAGAGGGTAACCTTTCTTTTCATAGAACAGTTTGGAAACACTCTGTTTGTAAAGTCTGCAAGTGGATATTTGGACCTCTTAGAGGATTTCGTTTGAAACGGGATTTCTTCATCTAATGCTAGACAGAAGAATTCTCAGTAACTTCATTGGGTTGCGTGTGTTCAACTCACAGAGTTGAACTTTCCTTTTGACAGAGCAGATTTGAAACCCTCTTTTTGTGGAATTTGCAAGTGGACATTTCAAGCGCTTTGGCGTCCACGGTACAAAAGGAAATATCTTCGTATAAAAACTAGAGAGAATCATTCTCAGAAACCGCTTTGTGCTGTGTGCGTTCCACTCACAGAGTGTAACCTTTCTTTTCATAGAACAGTTTGGAAACACTCTGTTTGTAAAGTCTGTAAGTGGATATTTGGACCTCTTTGAGGATTTCGTTGGAAACGGGATTTCTTCATCTAATGCTAGACAGAAAAATTCTCAGTAACTTCTTTGGGTTGCGTGTGTTCAACTCACAGAGTTGAGCCTTCCTTTAGAAAGAGCAGATTTGAAACCCTCTTTTTGTGGAATTTGCAAGTGGACATTTCAAGCGCTTTTGGGCCAACGGTAGAAAAGGAAATATCTTCGTATAAAAACTAGAGAGAATCATTCTCAGAAACCGCTTTGTGATGTGTGGATTCCACTCACAGAGTTTAACCTTTCTTTTCATAGAACAGTTTGGAAACACTCTGTTTGTAAAGTCTGCAAGTGGATATTTGGACCTCTTTGAGGATTTGGTTGGAAACGGGATTTCTTCACCTAATGCTAGACAGAAGAATTCACAGTAACTTCTCTGGGTTGAGTGTGTTCAACTCACAGAGTTGAACCTTCCTTTAGACAGAGCAGATTTGAAACCCTCTTTTTGTGGAATTTGCAAGTGGACATTTCAAGCGCTTTGGCGCCCACGGTAGAAAAGGAAATATCTTCGTATAAAACTAGAGAGAATCATTCTCAGAAACCACTTTGTGATGTGTGCGTTCCACTCACAGAGTTTAACCTTTCTTTTCATAGAACAGTTTGGAAACACTCTGTTTGTAAAGTCTGCAAGTGGATATTTGGACCTCTTTGAGCATTTCGTTGGAAACGGGATTTCTTCATCTAATGCTAGAGAGAAGAATTCTCAGTAACTTCTTTGGGTTGCGTGTGTTCAACTCACAGAGTTGAGCCTTCCTTTAGACAGAGCAGATTTGAAACCCTCTTTTTGTGGAATTTGCAAGTGGACATTTCAAGCGCTTTGGCGCCCACGGTAGAAAAGGAAATATCTTCGTATAAAAACTAGAGAAAGTCATTCTCAGAAACCGCTTTGTGATGTGTGCGTTCCACTCACAGAGTGTAACCTTTCTTTTCATAGAACAGTTTGGAAACACTCTGTTTGTAAAGTCTGCAAGTGGATATTTGGACCTCTTTGATGATTTCGTTGGAAAAGGGATTTCTTCATCTAATGCTAGACAGAAGAATTCTCAGTAACTTCTCTGGGTTGTGTGTGTTCAACTCACAGAGTTGAACCTTCCTTTAGACAGAGCAGATTGGAAACCCTCTTTTTGTGGAATTTGCAAGTGGACATTTGAAGCGCTTTGGCGCCCACGGTAGAAAGGAAATATCTTCTTATAAAAACTAGAGAGAATCATTCTCAGAAACCACTTTGTGATGTGTGCGTTCCACTCACAGAGTTTAACTTTTCTTTTCATAGAACAGTTTGGAAACACTCTGTTTGTAAAGTCTGCAAGTGGATATTTGGACCTCTTTGAGGGTTTCGTTGGAAACGGGATTTCTTCATCTAATGCTAGACAGAAGAATTCTCAGTAACTTCTTGGGTTGCGTGTGTTCAACTCACAGAGTTGAACCTTCCTTTTGACAGAGCAGATTTGAAACCCTCTTTTTGTGGAATTTGCAAGTGGACATTACAAGCGCTTTGGGGCCAACGGTAGAAAAGGAAATATCTTCGTATAAAAACTAGAGAGAATCATTCTCAGAAACCGCTTTGTGATGTGTGCGTTCCACTCACAGAGTTTAACCTTTCTTTTCATAGAACAGTTTGGAAACACTCTGTTTGTAAAGTCTGCAAGTGGATATTTGGACCTCTTTGAGGATTTCGTTGGAAACGGGATTTCTTCATCTAATGCTGGACAGAAGAATTCTCAGTAACTTCTTTGGGTTCATGTGTTCAACTCACAGAGTTGAACCTTCCTTTAGAAAGAGCAGATTTGAAACCCTCTTTTTGTGGAATTTGCAAGTGGACATTTCAAGCGCTTTGGGGCCAACGGTAGAAAAGGAAATATCTTCGTATAAAAACTAGAGAGAATCATTCTCAGAAACCGCTTTGTGATGTGTGCGTTCCAATCACAGTGTGTAACCTTTCTTTTCATAGAACAGTTTGGAAACACTCTGTTTGTAAAGTCTGCAAGTGGATATTTGGACCTCTTTGAGGATTTCGTTTGAAACGGGATTTCTTCATCTAATGCTAGACAGAAGAATTCTCAGTAACTTCTTTGGGTTGCGTGTGTTCAACTCACAGAGTTGAGCCTTCCTTTAGACAGCGCAGATTTGAAACCCTCTTTTTGTGGAATTTGCAAGTGGACATTTCAAGCGCTTTGGCGCCCACGGTACAAATGGAAATATCTTCGTATAAAAACTAGAGAGAATCATTCCCAGAAACCACATTGTGATGTGTGCGTTCCACTCACGGAGTTTAACCTTTCTTTTCATAGAACAGTTTGGAAACACTCTGTTTGTAAAGTCTGCAAGTGGATATTTGGACCTCTTTGAGGATTTCGTTGGAAACGGGATTTCTTCATCTAATGCTAGACAGAAGAATTCTCAGTAACTTCTTTGGGTTGCGTGTGTTCAACTCACAGAGTTGAACCTTCCTTTAGACAGAGCAGATTGGAAACCCTCTTTTTGTGGAATTTGCAAGTGGACATTTCAAGCGCTTTGGCGCCCACGGTAGAAAAGGAAATATCTTCGTTTAAAAACTATAGAAAGTCATTCTCAGAAACCACTTTGTGATATGTGCGTTCCACTCACAGAGTGTAAGCTTTCTTTTCATAGAACAGTTTGGAAACACTCTGTTTGTAAAGTCTGCAAGTGGATATTTGGACCTCTTTGAGCATTTCGTTGGAAACGGGATTTCTTCATCTAATGCTAGAGAGAAGAATTCTCAGTAACTTCTTTGGGTTGCGTGTGTTCAACTCACAGAGTTGAGCCTTCCTTTAGACAGAGCAGATTTGAAACCCTCTTTTTGTGGAATTTGCAAGTGGACATTTCAAGCGCTTTGGCGCCCACGGTAGAAAAGGAAATATCTTCGTATAAAAACTAGAGAAAGTCATTCTCAGAAACCGCTTTGTGATGTGTGCGTTCCACTCACATAGTGTAACCTTTCTTTTCATAGAACAGTTTGGAAACACTCTGTTTGTAAAGTCTGCAAGTGGATATTTGGACCTCTTTGAGGATTTCGTTGGAAACGGGATTTCTTCATCTAATGCTAGACAGAAGAATTCTCAGTAACTTCTCTGGGTTGTGTGTGTTCAACTCACAGAGTTGAACCTTCCTTTAGACAGAGCAGATTGGAAACCCTCTTTTTGTGGAATTTGCAAGTGGACATTTGAAGCGCTTTGGCGCCCACGGTAGAAAGGAAATATCTTCTTATAAAAACTAGAGAGAATCATTCTCAGAAACCACTTTGTGATGTGTGCGTTCCACTCACAGAGTTTAACCTTTCTTTTCATAGAACAGTTTGGAAACACTCTGTTTGTAAAGTCTGCAAGTGGATATTTGGACCTCTTTGAGGATTTCGTTGGAAACGGGATTTCTTCATCTAATGCTAGACAGAAGAATTCTCAGTAACTTCTTGGGTTGCGTGTGTTCAGCTCACAGAGTTGAACCTTCCTTTTGACAGAGCAGATTTGAAACCCTCTTTTTGTGGAATTTGCAAGTGGACATTTCAAGCGCTTTGTGGCCAACGGTAGAAAAGGAAATATCTTCGTATAAAAACTAGAGAGAATCATTCTCAGAAACCGCTTTGTGATGTGTGCGTTCCACTCACAGAGTTTAACCTTTCTTTTCATAGAACAGTTTGGAAACACTCTGTTTGTAAAGTCTGCAAGTGGATATTTGGACCTCTTTGAGGATTTCGTTGGAAACGGGATTTCTTCATCTAATGCTAGACAGAAGAATTCTCAGTAACTTCTTTGGGTTGCGTGTGTTCAACTCACAGAGATGAACTTTCCTTTAGACAGAGCAGATTTGAAACCCTCTTTTTGTGGAATTTGCAAGTGCACATTTCAAGCGCTTTGGCGCAAACGGTAGAAAAGGAAATATCTTCGTATAAAAACTAGAGAGAATCATTCTCAGAAACCGCTTTGTGATGTGTGCGTTCCACTCACAGAGTTTAACCTTTCTTTTCATAGAACAGTTTGGAAACAGTCTGTTTGTAAAGTCTGCAAGTGGATATTTGGATCTCTTTGAGGATTTCGTTGGAAACGGGATTTCTTCATCTAATGCTAGACAGAAGAATTCTCAGTAACTTCTTTGGGTTGCGTGTGTTCAACTCACAGAGTTGAACCTTCCTTTTGACAGAGCAGATTGGAAACCCTCTGTTTGTGGAATTTGCAAGTGGACATTTCAAGCGCTTTGGGGCCAACGGTAGAAAAGGAAATATCTTCGTATAAAAACTAGAGAGAATCATTCTCAGAAACCGCTTTGTGATGTGTGCGTTCCACTCACAGAGTTTAACCTTTCTTTTCATAGAACAGCTTGGAAACAGTCTGTTTGTAAAGTCTGCAAGTGGATATTTGGATCTCTTTGAGGATTTCGTTGGAAACGGGATTTCTTCATCTAATGCTAGACAGAAGAATTCTCAGTAACTTCTTTGGGTTGCGTGTGTTCAACTCACAGAGTTGAACCTTCCTTTTGACAGAGCAGATTGGAAACCCTCTTTTTGTGGAATTTGCAAGTGGACATTTCAAGCGCTTTGGGGCCAACGGTAGAAAAGGAAATATCTTCGTATAAAAACTAGAGAGAATCATTCTCAGAAACCGCTTTGTGATGTGTGCGTTCCACTCACAGAGTTTAACCTTTCTTTTCATAGAACAGTTTGGAAACACTCTGTTTGTAAAGTCTGCAAGTGGATATTTGGACCTCTTTGAGGATTTCGTTGGAAACGGGATTTCTTCATCTAATGCTAGACAGAAGAATTCTCAGTAACTTCTTTGGGTTGCGTGTGTTCAACTCACAGGGTTGAACCTTCCTTTTGACAGAGCAGATTGGAAACCCTCTTTTTGTGGAATTTGCAAGTGGACATTTCAAGTGCTTTGGGGCCAACGGTAGAAAAGGAAATATCTTCGTATAAAAACTAGAGAGAATCATTCTCAGAAACCGCTTTGTGATGTGGGCGTTCCACTCACAGAGTGTAACCTTTCTTTTCATAGAACAGTTTGGAAACACTCTGTTTGTAAAGTCTGCAAGTGGATATTTAGACCTCTTTGAGGATTTCGTTGGAAACGGGATTTCTTCATCTAATGCTAGACAGAAGAATTCTCAGTAACTTCTTTGGGTTGAGCGTGTTCAACTCACAGAGTTGAACCTTCCTTTAGACAGAGCAGAATTGAAACCCTCTTTTAGTGGAATTTCCAAGTGGACATTTCAAGCGCTTTGGCGCCCACGGTACAAAAGGAAATATCTTAGTATAAAACTAGAGAGAATCATTCTCAGAAACCGCTTTGTGATGTGTGCGTTCCACTCACAGAGGGTAACCTTTCTTTTCATAGAACAGTTTGGAAACACTCTGTTTGTAAAGTCTGCAAGTGGATATTTGGACCTCTTTGAGGATTTCGTTGGAAACGGGATTTCTTCATCTAATGCTAGACAGAAGAATTCTCAGTAACTTCTTTGGGTTGCGTGTGTTCAACTCACAGAGTTGAACCTTCCTTTAGACAGAGCAGATTTGAAACCCTCTTTTTGTGGAATTTGCAAGTGGACATTTCAAGCGCTTTGGCGCCCACGGTACAAATGGAAATATCTTCGTATAAAAACTAGAGAGAATCATTCCCAGAAACCACTTTGTGATGTGTGCGTTCCACTCACATAGTGTAACCTTTCTTTTCATAGAACAGTTTGGAAACACTCTGTTTGTAAAGTCTGCAAGTGGATATTTGGACCTCTTTGAGGATTTCGTTGGAAACGGGATTTCTTCATCTAATGCTAGACAGAAGAATTCTCAGTAACTTCTTTGGGTTGCGTGTGTTCAACTCACAGAGTTGAACCTTCCTTTAGACAGAGCAGATTTGAAACCCTCTTTTTGTGGAATTTGCAAGTGGACATTTCAAGCACTTTGAGGCCAACGGTAGAAAAGGAAATATCTTCGTAGAAAAACTAGAGAGAATCATTCTCAGAAACCACTTTGTGATGTGTGCGTTCCACTCACAGAGTTTAACCTTTCTTTTAATAGAACAGTTTGGAAACACTCTGTTTGTAAAGTCTGCAAGTGGATATTTGGACCTCTTTGAGGATTTCGTTGGAAACGGGATTTCTTCATCTAATGCTAGACAGAAGAATTCTCAGTAACTTCTCTGGGTTGCGTGTGTTCAACTCACAGAGTTGAACCTTCCTTTAGACAGAGCAGATTGGAAACCCTCATTTTGTGGAATTTGCAAGTGGACATTTGAAGCGCTTTGGCGCCCACGGTAGAAAAGGAAATATCTTCGTATAAAAACTAGAGAGAATCATTCTCAGAAAACACTTTGTGATGTGTGCGTTCCACTCACAGAGTTTAACCTTTCTTTTCATAGAACAGTTTGGAAACACTCTGTTTGTAAAGTCTGCAAGTGGATATTTGGACCTCTTTGAGGATTTCGTTGGAAACGGGATTTCTTCATCTAATGCTAGACAGAAGAATTCTCAGTAACTTCTTTGGGTTGCGTGAGTTCAACTCACAGAGTTGAACCTTCCTTTAGACAGAGCAGATTTGAAACCCTCTTTTTGTGGAATTTGCAAGTGGACATTTCAAGCGCTTTGGCGCCCACGGTACAAATGGAAATATCTTCGTATAAAAACTAGAGAGAATCATTCCCAGCAACCACTTTGTGATGTGTGCGTTCCACTCACGGAGTTTAACCTTTCTTTTCATAGAACAGTTTGGAAACACTCTGTTTGTAAAGTCTGCAAGTGGATACTTGGACCTCTTTGAGGATTTCGTTGGAAACGGGATTTCTTCATCTAATGCTAGACAGAAGAATTCTCAGTAACTTCTTTGGGTTGCGTGTGTTCAACTCACAGAGTTGAACCTTCCTTTAGACAGAGCAGATTTGAAACCCTCTTTTTGTGGAATTTGCAAGTGGACATTTCAAGCGCTTTGGCGCCCACGGTACAAAAGGAAATATCTTCGTATAAAAACTAGAGAGAATCATTGTCAGAAACCGCTTTGTGATGTGTGCGAACCACTCACAGAGTGTAACCTTTCTTTTCATAGAACAGTTTGCAAACACTCTGTTTGTAAAGTCTGCAAGTGGATATTTGGACCTCTTTGAGGATTTCGTTGGAAACGGGATTTCTTCATCTAATGCTAGACAGAAGAATTCTCAGTAACTTCTTTGAGTTGCGTGTGTTCAACTCACAGAGTTGAGCCTTCCTTTAGAAAGAGCAGATTTGAAACCCTCTTTTTCTGGAATTTCCAAGGGGACATTTCTAGCGCTTTGGGGCCAACGGTGGAAAAGGAAATATCTTCGTATAAAAACTAGAGAGAATCATTCTCAGAAACCGCTTTGTGATGTGTGCGTTCCACTCACAGAGGGTAACCTTTCTTTTCATAGAACAGTTTGGAAACACTCTGTTTGTAAAGTCTGCAAGTGGATACTTGGACCTCTTAGAGGATTTCGTTTGAAACGGGATTTCTTCATCTAATGCTAGACAGAAGAATTCTCAGTAACTTCTTTGGGTTGCGTGTGTTCAACTCACAGAGTTGAACCTTCCTTTAGACAGAGCAGATTTGAAACCCTCTTTTTGTGGAATTTGCAAGTGGACATTTCAAGCGCTTTGGCGCCCACGGTACAAATGGAAATATCTTCGTATAAAAACTAGAGAGAATCATTCCCAGAAACAACTTTGTGATGTGTGCGTTCCACTCATGGAGTTTAACCTTTCTTTTCATAGAACAGTTTGGAAACACTCTGTTTGTAAAGTCTGCAAGTGGATATTTGGACCTCTTTGAGGATTTCGTTGGAAACGGGATTTCTTCATCTAATGCTAGACAGAAGAATTCTCAGTAACTTCTTTGGGTTGCGTGTGTTCAACTCACAGAGTTGAACCTTCCTTTAGACAGAGCAGATTTGAAACCCTCTTTTTGTGGAATTTGCAAGTGGACATTTCAAGCACTTTGAGGCCAACGGTAGAAAAGGAAATATCTTCGTAGAAAAACTAGAGAGAATCATTCTCAGAAACCACTTTGTGATGTGTGCGTTCCACTCACAGAGTTTAACCTTTCTTTTAATAGAACAGTTTGGAAACACTCTGTTTGTAAAGTCTGCAAGTGGATATTTGGACCTCTTTGAGGATTTCGTTGGAAACGGGATTTCTTCACCTAATGCTAGACAGAAGAATTCTCAGTAACTTCTCTGGGTTGCGTGTGTTCAACTCACAGAGTTGAACCTTCCTTTAGACAGAGCAGATTGGAAACCCTCATTTTGTGGAATTTGCAAGTGGACATTTGAAGCGCTTTGGCGCCCACGGTAGAAAAGGAAATATCTTCGTATAAAAACTAGAGAGAATCATTCTCAGAAAACACTTTGTGATGTGTGCGTTCCACTCACAGAGTTTAACCTTTCTTTTCATAGAACAGTTTGGAAACACTCTGTTTGTAAAGTCTGCAAGTGGATATTTGGACCTCTTTGAGGATTTCGTTGGAAACGGGATTTCTTCATCTAATGCTAGACAGAAGAATTCTCAGTAACTTCTTTGGGTTTCGTGTGTTCAACTCACAGAGGTGAACCTTCCTTTAGACAGAGCAGATTTGAAACCCTCTTTTTGTGGAATTTGCAAGTGGACATTTCAAGCGCTTTGGCGCTCACGGTACAAATGGAAATATCTTCGTATAAAAACTAGAGAGAATCATTCCCAGCAACCACTTTGTGATGTGTGCGTTCCACTCACGGAGTTTAACCTTTCTTTTCATAGAACAGTTTGGAAACACTCTGTTTGTAAAGTCTGCAAGTGGATACTTGGACCTCTTTGAGGATTTCGTTGGAAACGGGATTTCTTCATCTAATGCTAGACAGAAGAATTCTCAGTAACTTCTTTGGGTTGCGTGTGTTCAACTCACAGAGTTGAACCTTCCTTTAGACAGAGCAGATTTGAAACCCTCTTTTTGTGGAATTTGCAAGTGGACATTTCAAGCGCTTTGGCGCCCACGGTACAAAAGGAAATATCTTCGTATAAAAACTAGAGAGAATCATTGTCAGAAACCGCTTTGTGATGTGTGCGTACCACTCACAGAGTGTAACCTTTCTTTTCATAGAACAGTTTGCAAACACTCTGTTTGTAAAGTCTGCAAGTGGATATTTGGACCTCTTTGAGGATTTCGTTGGAAACGGGATTTCTTCATCTAATGCTAGACAGAAGAATTCTCAGTAACTTCTTTGAGTTGCGTGTGTTCAACTCACAGAGTTGAGCCTTCCTTTAGACAGAGCAGATTTGAAACCCTCTTTTTCTGGAATTTCCAAGTGGACATTTCTAGCGCTTTGGGGCCAACGGTGGAAAAGGAAATATCTTCGTATAAAAACTAGAGAGAATCATTCTCAGAAACCGCTTTGTGATGTGTGCGTTCCACTCACAGAGGGTAACCTTTCTTTTCATAGAACAGTTTGGAAACACTCTGTTTGTAAAGTCTGCAAGTGGATATTTGGACCTCTTAGAGGATTTCGTTTGAAACGGGATTTCTTCATCTAATGCTAGACAGAAGAATTCTCAGTAACTTCATTGGGTTGCGTGTGTTCAACTCACAGAGTTGAACTTTCCTTTTGACAGAGCAGATTTGAAACCCTCTTTTTGTGGAATTTGCAAGTGGACATTTCAAGCGCTTTGGCGTCCACGGTACAAAAGGAAATATCTTCGTATAAAAACTAGAGAGAATCATTCTCAGAAACCGCTTTGTGCTGTGTGCGTTCCACTCACAGAGTGTAACCTTTCTTTTCATAGAACAGTTTGGAAACACTCTGTTTGTAAAGTCTGTAAGTGGATATTTGGACCTCTTTGAGGATTTCGTTGGAAACGGGATTTCTTCATCTAATGCTAGACAGAAAAATTCTCAGTAACTTCTTTGGGTTGCGTGTGTTCAACTCACAGAGTTGAGCCTTCCTTTAGAAAGAGCAGATTTGAAACCCTCTTTTTGTGGAATTTGCAAGTGGACATTTCAAGCGCTTTTGGGCCAACGGTAGAAAAGGAAATATCTTCGTATAAAAACTAGAGAGAATCATTCTCAGAAACCGCTTTGTGATGTGTGGATTCCACTCACAGAGTTTAACCTTTCTTTTCATAGAACAGTTTGGAAACACTCTGTTTGTAAAGTCTGCAAGTGGATATTTGGACCTCTTTGAGGATTTGGTTGGAAACGGGATTTCTTCACCTAATGCTAGACAGAAGAATTCACAGTAACTTCTCTGGGTTGAGTGTGTTCAACTCACAGAGTTGAACCTTCCTTTAGACAGAGCAGATTTGAAACCCTCTTTTTGTGGAATTTGCAAGTGGACATTACAAGCGCTTTGGGGCCAACGGTAGAAAAGGAAATATCTTCGTATAAAAACTAGAGAGAATCATTCTCAGAAACCGCTTTGTGATGTGTGCGTTCCACTCACAGAGTTTAACCTTTCTTTTCATAGAACAGTTTGGAAACACTCTGTTTGTAAAGTCTGCAAGTGGATATTTGGACCTCTTTGAGGATTTCGTTGGAAACGGGATTTCTTCATCTAATGCTGGACAGAAGAATTCTCAGTAACTTCTTTGGGTTCATGTGTTCAACTCACAGAGTTGAACCTTCCTTTAGAAAGAGCAGATTTGAAACCCTCTTTTTGTGGAATTTGCAAGTGGACATTTCAAGCGCTTTGGGGCCAACGGTAGAAAAGGAAATATCTTCGTATAAAAACTAGAGAGAATCATTCTCAGAAACCGCTTTGTGATGTGTGCGTTCCAATCACAGTGTGTAACCTTTCTTTTCATAGAACAGTTTGGAAACACTCTGTTTGTAAAGTCTGCAAGTGGATATTTGGACCTCTTTGAGGATTTCGTTTGAAACGGGATTTCTTCATCTAATGCTAGACAGAAGAATTCTCAGTAACTTCTTTGGGTTGCGTGTGTTCAACTCACAGAGTTGAGCCTTCCTTTAGACAGAGCAGATTTGAAACCCTCTTTTTGTGGAATTTGCAAGTGGACATTTCAAGCGCTTTGGCGCCCACGGTACAAATGGAAATATCTTCGTATAAAAACTAGAGAGAATCATTCCCAGAAACCACATTGTGATGTGTGCGTTCCACTCACGGAGTTTAACCTTTCTTTTCATAGAACAGTTTGGAAACACTCTGTTTGTAAAGTCTGCAAGTGGATATTTGGACCTCTTTGAGCATTTCGTTGGAAACGGGATTTCTTCATCTAATGCTAGACAGAAGAATTCTCAGTAACTTCTTTGGGTTGCGTGTGTTCAACTCACAGAGTTGAACCTTCCTTTAGACAGAGCAGATTGGAAACCCTCTTTTTGTGGAATTTGCAAGTGGACATTTCAAGCGCTTTGGCGCCCACGGTAGAAAAGGAAATATCTTCGTTTAAAAACTATAGAAAGTCATTATCAGAAACCACTTTGTGATATGTGCGTTCCACTCACAGAGTGTAAGCTTTCTTTTCATAGAACAGTTTGGAAACACTCTGTTTGTAAAGTCTGCAAGTGGATATTTGGACCTCTTTGAGCATTTCGTTGGAAACGGGATTTCTTCATCTAATGCTAGACAGAAGAATTCTCAGTAACTTCTTTGGGTTGCGTGTGTTCAACTCACAGAGTTGAGCCTTCCTTTAGACAGAGCAGATTTGAAACCCTCTTTTTGTGGAATTTGCAAGTGGACATTTCAAGCGCTTTGGCGCCCACGGTAGAAAAGGAAATATCTTCGTATAAAAACTAGAGAAAGTCATTCTCAGAAACCGCTTTGTGATGTGTGCGTTCCACTCACATAGTGTAACCTTTCTTTTCATAGAACAGTTTGGAAACACTCTGTTTGTAAAGTCTGCAAGTGGATATTTGGACCTCTTTGAGGATTTCGTTGGAAACGGGATTTCTTCATCTAATGCTAGACAGAAGAATTCTCAGTAACTTCTCTGGGTTGTGTGTGTTCAACTCACAGAGTTGAACCTTCCTTTAGACAGAGCAGATTGGAAACCCTCTTTTTGTGGAATTTGCAAGTGGACATTTGAAGCGCTTTGGCGCCCACGGTAGAAAGGAAATATCTTCTTATAAAAACTAGAGAGAATCATTCTCAGAAACCACTTTGTGATGTGTGCGTTCCACTCACAGAGTTTAACCTTTCTTTTCATAGAACAGTTTGGAAACACTCTGTTTGTAAAGTCTGCAAGTGGATATTTGGACCTCTTTGAGGATTTCGTTGGAAACGGGATTTCTTCATCTAATGCTAGACAGAAGAATTCTCAGTAACTTCTTGGGTTGCGTGTGTTCAGCTCACAGAGTTGAACCTTCCTTTTGACAGAGCAGATTTGAAACCCTCTTTTTGTGGAATTTGCAAGTGGACATTTCAAGCGCTTTGTGGCCAACGGTAGAAAAGGAAATATCTTCGTATAAAAACTAGAGAGAATCATTCTCAGAAACCGCTTTGTGATGTGTGCGTTCCACTCACAGAGTTTAACCTTTCTTTTCATAGAACAGTTTGGAAACACTCTGTTTGTAAAGTCTGCAAGTGGATATTTGGACCTCTTTGAGGATTTCGTTGGAAACGGGATTTCTTCATCTAATGCTAGACAGAAGAATTCTCAGTAACTTCTTTGGGTTGCGTGTGTTCAACTCACAGAGATGAACTTTCCTTTAGACAGAGCAGATTTGAAACCCTCTTTTTGTGGAATTTGCAAGTGCACATTTCAAGCGCTTTGGCGCAAACGGTAGAAAAGGAAATATCTTCGTATAAAAACTAGAGAGAATCATTCTCAGAAACCGCTTTGTGATGTGTGCGTTCCACTCACAGAGTTTAACCTTTCTTTTCATAGAACAGTTTGGAAACAGTCTGTTTGTAAAGTCTGCAAGTGGATATTTGGATCTCTTTGAGGATTTCGTTGGAAACGGGATTTCTTCATCTAATGCTAGACAGAAGAATTCTCAGTAACTTCTTTGGGTTGCGTGTGTTCAACTCACAGAGTTGAACCTTCCTTTTGACAGAGCAGATTGGAAACCCTCTTTTTGTGGAATTTGCAAGTGGACATTTCAAGCGCTTTGGGGCCAACGGTAGAAAAGGAAATATCTTCGTATAAAAACTAGAGAGAATCATTCTCAGAAACCGCTTTGTGATGTGTGCGTTCCACTCACAGAGTTTAACCTTTCTTTTCATAGAACAGTTTGGAAACACTCTGTTTGTAAAGTCTGTAAGTGGATATTTGGACCTCTTTGAGGATTTCATTGGAAACGGGATTTCTTCATCTAATGCTGGACAGAAGAATTCTCAGTAACTTCTTTGGGTTGCGTGTGTTCAACTCACAGAGTTGAACCTTCCTTTAGAAAGAGCAGATTTGAAACCCTCTTTTTGTGGAATTTGCAAGTGGACATTTCAAGTGCTTTGGGGCCAACGGTAGAAAAGGAAATATCTTCGTATAAAAACTAGAGAGAATCATTCTCAGAAACCGCTTTGTGATGTGGGCGTTCCACTCACAGAGTGTAACCTTTCTTTTCATAGAACAGTTTGGAAACACTCTGTTTGTAAAGTCTGCAAGTGGATATTTAGACCTCTTTGAGGATTTCGTTGGAAACGGGATTTCTTCATCTAATGCTAGACAGAAGAATTCTCAGTAACTTCTTTGGGTTGAGCGTGTTCAACTCACAGAGTTGAACCTTCCTTTAGACAGAGCAGAATTGAAACCCTCTTTTAGTGGAATTTCCAAGTGGACATTTCAAGCGCTTTGGCGCCCACGGTACAAAAGGAAATATCTTCGTATAAAACTAGAGAGAATCATTCTCAGAAACCGCTTTGTGATGTGTGCGTTCCACTCACAGAGGGTAACCTTTCTTTTCATAGAACAGTTTGGAAACACTCTGTTTGTAAAGTCTGCAAGTGGATATTTGGACCTCTTTGAGGATTTCGTTGGAAACGGGATTTCTTCATCTAATGCTAGACAGAAGAATTCTCAGTAACTTCTTTGGGTTGCGTGTGTTCAACTCACAGAGTTGAACCTTCCTTTAGACAGAGCAGATTTGAAACCCTCTTTTTGTGGAATTTGCAAGTGGACATTTCAAGCGCTTTGGCGCCCACGGTACAAATGGAAATATCTTCGTATAAAAACTAGAGAGAATCATTCCCAGAAACCACTTTGTGATGTGTGCGTTCCACTCACATAGTGTAACCTTTCTTTTCATAGAACAGTTTGGAAACACTCTGTTTGTAAAGTCTGCAAGTGGATATTTGGACCTCTTTGAGGATTTCGTTGGAAACGGGATTTCTTCATCTAATGCTAGACAGAAGAATTCTCAGTAACTTCTTTGGGTTGCGTGTGTTCAACTCACAGAGTTGAACCTTCCTTTAGACAGAGCAGATTTGAAACCCTCTTTTTGTGGAATTTGCAAGTGGACATTTCAAGCACTTTGAGGCCAACGGTAGAAAAGGAAATATCTTCGTAGAAAAACTAGAGAGAATCATTCTCAGAAACCACTTTGTGATGTGTGCGTTCCACTCACAGAGTTTAACCTTTCTTTTAATAGAACAGTTTGGAAACACTCTGTTTGTAAAGTCTGCAAGTGGATATTTGGACCTCTTTGAGGATTTCGTTGGAAACGGGATTTCTTCATCTAATGCTAGACAGAAGAATTCTCAGTAACTTCTCTGGGTTGCGTGTGTTCAACTCACAGAGTTGAACCTTCCTTTAGACAGAGCAGATTGGAAACCCTCATTTTGTGGAATTTGCAAGTGGACATTTGAAGCGCTTTGGCGCCCACGGTAGAAAAGGAAATATCTTCGTATAAAAACTAGAGAGAATCATTCTCAGAAATCACTTTGTGATGTGTGCGTTCCACTCACAGAGTTTAACCTTTCTTTTCATAGAACAGTTTGGAAACACTCTGTTTGTAAAGTCTGCAAGTGGATATTTGGACCTCTTTGAGGATTTCGTTGGAAACGGGATTTCTTCATCTAATGCTAGACAGAAGAATTCTCAGTAACTTCTTTGGGTTGCGTGAGTTCAACTCACAGAGTTGAACCTTCCTTTAGACAGAGCAGATTTGAAACCCTCTTTTTGTGGAATTTGCAAGTGGACATTTCAAGCGCTTTGGCGCCCACGGTACAAATGGAAATATCTTCGTATAAAAACTAGAGAGAATCATTCCCAGCAACCACTTTGTGATGTGTGCGTTCCACTCACGGAGTTTAACCTTTCTTTTCATAGAACAGTTTGGAAACACTCTGTTTGTAAAGTCTGCAAGTGGATACTTGGACCTCTTTGAGGATTTCGTTGGAAACGGGATTTCTTCATCTAATGCTAGACAGAAGAATTCTCAGTAACTTCTTTGGGTTGCGTGTGTTCAACTCACAGAGTTGAACCTTCCTTTAGACAGAGCAGATTTGAAACCCTCTTTTTGTGGAATTTGCAAGTGGACATTTCAAGCGCTTTGGCGCCCACGGTACAAAAGGAAATATCTTCGTATAAAAACTAGAGAGAATCATTGTCAGAAACCGCTTTGTGATGTGTGCGTACCACTCACAGAGTGTAACCTTTCTTTTCATAGAACAGTTTGCAAACACTCTGTTTGTAAAGTCTGCAAGTGGATATTTGGACCTCTTTGAGGATTTCGTTGGAAACGGGATTTCTTCATCTAATGCTAGACAGAAGAATTCTCAGTAACTTCTTTGAGTTGCGTGTGTTCAACTCACAGAGTTGAGCCTTCCTTTAGACAGAGCAGATTTGAAACCCTCTTTTTCTGGAATTTCCAAGGGGACATTTCTAGCGCTTTGGGGCCAACGGTGGAAAAGGAAATATCTTCGTATAAAAACTAGAGAGAATCATTCTCAGAAACCGCTTTGTGATGTGTGCGTTCCACTCACAGAGGGTAACCTTTCTTTTCATAGAACAGTTTGGAAACACTCTGTTTGTAAAGTCTGCAAGTGGATATTTGGACCTCTTAGAGGATTTCGTTTGAAACGGGATTTCTTCATCTAATGCTAGACAGAAGAATTCTCAGTAACTTCTTTGGGTTGCGTGTGTTCAACTCACAGAGTTGAACCTTCCTTTAGACAGAGCAGATTTGAAACCCTCTTTTTGTGGAATTTGCAAGTGGACATTTCAAGCGCTTTGGCGCCCACGGTACAAATGGAAATATCTTCGTATAAAAACTAGAGAGAATCATTCCCAGAAACCACTTTGTGATGTGTGCGTTCCACTCATGGAGTTTAACCTTTCTTTTCATAGAACAGTTTGGAAACACTCTGTTTGTAAAGTCTGCAAGTGGATATTTGGACCTCTTTGAGGATTTCGTTGGAAACGGGATTTCTTCATCTAATGCTAGACAGAAGAATTCTCAGTAACTTCTTTGGGTTGCGTGTGTTCAACTCACAGAGTTGAACCTTCCTTTAGACAGAGCAGATTTGAAACCCTCTTTTTGTGGAATTTGCAAGTGGACATTTCAAGCACTTTGAGGCCAACGGTAGAAAAGGAAATATCTTCGTAGAAAAACTAGAGAGAATCATTCTCAGAAACCACTTTGTGATGTGTGCGTTCCACTCACAGAGTTTAACCTTTCTTTTAATAGAACAGTTTGGAAACACTCTGTTTGTAAAGTCTGCAAGTGGATATTTGGACCTCTTTGAGGATTTCGTTGGAAACGGGATTTCTTCATCTAATGCTAGACAGAAGAATTCTCAGTAACTTCTCTGGGTTGCGTGTGTTCAACTCACAGAGTTGAACCTTCCTTTAGACAGAGCAGATTGGAAACCCTCATTTTGTGGAATTTGCAAGTGGACATTTGAAGCGCTTTGGCGCCCACGGTAGAAAAGGAAATATCTTCGTATAAAAACTAGAGAGAATCATTCTCAGAAAACACTTTGTGATGTGTGCGTTCCACTCACAGAGTTTAACCTTTCTTTTCATAGAACAGTTTGGAAACACTCTGTTTGTAAAGTCTGCAAGTGGATATTTGGACCTCTTTGAGGATTTCGTTGGAAACGGGATTTCTTCATCTAATGCTAGACAGAAGAATTCTCAGTAACTTCTTTGGGTTGCGTGTGTTCAACTCACAGAGTTGAACCTTCCTTTAGACAGAGCAGATTTGAAACCCTCTTTTTGTGGAATTTGCAAGTGGACATTTCAAGCGCTTTGGCGCCCACGGTACAAATGGAAATATCTTCGTATAAAAACTAGAGAGAATCATTCCCAGCAACCACTTTGTGATGTGTGCGTTCCACTCACGGAGTTTAACCTTTCTTTTCATAGAACAGTTTGGAAACACTCTGTTTGTAAAGTCTGCAAGTGGATACTTGGACCTCTTTGAGGATTTCGTTGGAAACGGGATTTCTTCATCTAATGCTAGACAGAAGAATTCTCAGTAACTTCTTTGGGTTGCGTGTGTTCAACTCACAGAGTTGAACCTTCCTTTAGACAGAGCAGATTTGAAACCCTCTTTTTGTGGAATTTGCAAGTGGACATTTCAAGCGCTTTGGCGCCCACGGTACAAAAGGAAATATCTTCGTATAAAAACTAGAGAGAATCATTGTCAGAAACCGCTTTGTGATGTGTGCGTACCACTCACAGAGTGTAACCTTTCTTTTCATAGAACAGTTTGCAAACACTCTGTTTGTAAAGTCTGCAAGTGGATATTTGGACCTCTTTGAAGATTTCGTTGGAAACGGGATTTCTTCATCTAATGCTAGACAGAAGAATTCTCAGTAACTTCTTTGAGTTGCGTGTGTTCAACTCACAGAGTTGAGCCTTCCTTTAGACAGAGCAGATTTGAAACCCTCTTTTTCTGGAATTTCCAAGTGGACATTTCTAGCGCTTTGGGGCCAACGGTGGAAAAGGAAATATCTTCGTATAAAAACTAGAGAGAATCATTCTCAGAAACCGCTTTGTGATGTGTGCGTTCCACTCACAGAGGGTAACCTTTCTTTTCATAGAACAGTTTGGAAACACTCTGTTTGTAAAGTCTGCAAGTGGATATTTGGACCTCTTAGAGGATTTCGTTTGAAACGGGATTTCTTCATCTAATGCTAGACAGAAGAATTCTCAGTAACTTCATTGGGTTGCGTGTGTTCAACTCACAGAGTTGAACTTTCCTTTTGACAGAGCAGATTTGAAACCCTCTTTTTGTGGAATTTGCAAGTGGACATTTCAAGCGCTTTGGCGTCCACGGTACAAAAGGAAATATCTTCGTATAAAAACTAGAGAGAATCATTCTCAGAAACCGCTTTGTGCTGTGTGCGTTCCACTCACAGAGTGTAACCTTTCTTTTCATAGAACAGTTTGGAAACACTCTGTTTGTAAAGTCTGTAAGTGGATATTTGGACCTCTTTGAGGATTTCGTTGGAAACGGGATTTCTTCATCTAATGCTAGACAGAAAAATTCTCAGTAACTTCTTTGGGTTGCGTGTGTTCAACTCACAGAGTTGAGCCTTCCTTTAGAAAGAGCAGATTTGAAACCCTCTTTTTGTGGAATTTGCAAGTGGACATTTCAAGCGCTTTTGGGCCAACGGTAGAAAAGGAAATATCTTCGTATAAAAACTAGAGAGAATCATTCTCAGAAACCGCTTTGTGATGTGTGGATTCCACTCACAGAGTTTAACCTTTCTTTTCATAGAACAGTTTGGAAACACTCTGTTTGTAAAGTCTGCAAGTGGATATTTGGACCTCTTTGAGGATTTGGTTGGAAACGGGATTTCTTCACCTAATGCTAGACAGAAGAATTCACAGTAACTTCTCTGGGTTGAGTGTGTTCAACTCACAGAGTTGAACCTTCCTTTAGACAGAGCAGATTTGAAACCCTCTTTTTGTGGAATTTGCAAGTGGACATTTCAAGCGCTTTGGCGCCCACGGTAGAAAAGGAAATATCTTCGTATAAAACTAGAGAGAATCATTCTCAGAAACCACTTTGTGATGTGTGCGTTCCACTCACAGAGTTTAACCTTTCTTTTCATAGAACAGTTTGGAAACACTCTGTTTGTAAAGTCTGCAAGTGGATATTTGGACCTCTTTGAGCATTTCGTTGGAAACGGGATTTCTTCATCTAATGCTAGAGAGAAGAATTCTCAGTAACTTCTTTGGGTTGCGTGTGTTCAACTCACAGAGTTGAGCCTTCCTTTAGACAGAGCAGATTTGAAACCCTCTTTTTGTGGAATTTGCAAGTGGACATTTCAAGCGCTTTGGCGCCCACGGTAGAAAAGGAAATATCTTCGTATAAAAACTAGAAAAAGTCATTCTCAGAAACCGCTTTGTGATGTGTGCGTTCCACTCACAGAGTGTAACCTTTCTTTTCATAGAACAGTTTGGAAACACTCTGTTTGTAAAGTCTGCAAGTGGATATTTGGACCTCTTTGAGGATTTCGTTGGAAAAGGGATTTCTTCATCTAATGCTAGACAGAAGAATTCTCAGTAACTTCTCTGGGTTGTGTGTGTTCAACTCACAGAGTTGAACCTTCCTTTAGACAGAGCAGATTGGAAACCCTCTTTTTGTGGAATTTGCAAGTGGACATTTGAAGCGCTTTGGCGCCCACGGTAGAAAGGATATATCTTCTTATAAAAACTAGAGAGAATCATTCTCAGAAACCACTTTGTGATGTGTGCGTTCCACTCACAGAGTTTAACCTTTCTTTTCATAGAACAGTTTGGAAACACTCTGTTTGTAAAGTCTGCAAGTGGATATTTGGACCTCTTTGAGGGTTTCGTTGGAAACGGGATTTCTTCATCTAATGCTAGACAGAAGAATTCTCAGTAACTTCTTGGGTTGCGTGTGTTCAACTCACAGAGTTGAACCTTCCTTTTGACAGAGCAGATTTGAAACCCTCTTTTTGTGGAATTTGCAAGTGGACATTACAAGCGCTTTGGGGCCAACGGTAGAAAAGGAAATATCTTCGTATAAAAACTAGAGAGAATCATTCTCAGAAACCGCTTTGTGATGTGTGCGTTCCACTCACAGAGTTTAACCTTTCTTTTCATAGAACAGTTTGGAAACACTCTGTTTGTAAAGTCTGCAAGTGGATATTTGGACCTCTTTGAGGATTTCGTTGGAAACGGGATTTCTTCATCTAATGCTGGACAGAAGAATTCTCAGTAACTTCTTTGGGTTCATGTGTTCAACTCACAGAGTTGAACCTTCCTTTAGAAAGAGCAGATTTGAAACCCTCTTTTTGTGGAATTTGCAAGTGGACATTTCAAGCGCTTTGGGGCCAACGGTAGAAAAGGAAATATCTTCGTATAAAAACTAGAGAGAATCATTCTCAGAAACCGCTTTGTGATGTGTGCGTTCCAATCACAGTGTGTAACCTTTCTTTTCATAGAACAGTTTGGAAACACTCTGTTTGTAAAGTCTGCAAGTGGATATTTGGACCTCTTTGAGGATTTCGTTTGAAACGGGATTTCTTCATCTAATGCTAGACAGAAGAATTCTCAGTAACTTCTTTGGGTTGCGTGTGTTCAACTCACAGAGTTGAGCCTTCCTTTAGACAGAGCAGATTTGAAACCCTCTTTTTGTGGAATTTGCAAGTGGACATTTCAAGCGCTTTGGCGCCCACGGTACAAATGGAAATATCTTCGTATAAAAACTAGAGAGAATCATTCCCAGAAACCACATTGTGATGTGTGCGTTCCACTCACGGAGTTTAACCTTTCTTTTCATAGAACAGTTTGGAAACACTCTGTTTGTAAAGTCTGCAAGTGGATATTTGGACCTCTTTGAGGATTTCGTTGGAAACGGGATTTCTTCATCTAATGCTAGACAGAAGAATTCTCAGTAACTTCTTTGGGTTGCGTGTGTTCAACTCACAGAGTTGAACCTTCCTTTAGACAGAGCAGATTGGAAACCCTCTTTTTGTGGAATTTGCAAGTGGACATTTCAAGCGCTTTGGCGCCCACGGTAGAAAAGGAAATATCTTCGTTTAAAAACTATAGAAAGTCATTCTCAGAAACCACTTTGTGATATGTGCGTTCCACTCACAGAGTGTAAGCTTTCTTTTCATAGAACAGTTTGGAAACACTCTGTTTGTAAAGTCTGCAAGTGGATATTTGGACCTCTTTGAGCATTTCGTTGGAAACGGGATTTCTTCATCTAATGCTAGAGAGAAGAATTCTCAGTAACTTCTTTGGGTTGCGTGTGTTCAACTCACAGAGTTGAGCCTTCCTTTAGACAGAGCAGATTTGAAACCCTCTTTTTGTGGAATTTGCAAGTGGACATTTCAAGCGCTTTGGCGCCCACGGTAGAAAAGGAAATATCTTCGGATAAAAACTAGAGAAAGTCATTCTCAGAAACCGCTTTGTGATGTGTGCGTTCCACTCACATAGTGTAACCTTTCTTTTCATAGAACAGTTTGGAAACACTCTGTTTGTAAAGTCTGCAAGTGGATATTTGGACCTCTTTGAGGATTTCGTTGGAAACGGGATTTCTTCGTCTAATGCTAGACAGAAGAATTCTCAGTAACTTCTCTGGGTTGTGTGTGTTCAACTCACAGAGTTGAACCTTCCTTTAGACAGAGCAGATTGGAAACCCTCTTTTTGTGGAATTTGCAAGTGGACATTTGAAGCGCTTTGGCGCCCACGGTAGAAAGGAAATATCTTCTTATAAAAACTAGAGAGAATCATTCTCAGAAACCACTTTGTGATGTGTGCGTTCCACTCACAGAGTTTAACCTTTCTTTTCATAGAACAGTTTGGAAACACTCTGTTTGTAAAGTCTGCAAGTGGATATTTGGACCTCTTTGAGGATTTCGTTGGAAACGGGATTTCTTCATCTAATGCTAGACAGAAGAATTCTCAGTAACTTCTTGGGTTGCGTGTGTTCAGCTCACAGAGTTGAACCTTCCTTTTGACAGAGCAGATTTGAAACCCTCTTTTTGTGGAATTTGCAAGTGGACATTTCAAGCGCTTTGTGGCCAACGGTAGAAAAGGAAATATCTTCGTATAAAAACTAGAGAGAATCATTCTCAGAAACCGCTTTGTGATGTGTGCGTTCCACTCACAGAGTTTAACCTTTCTTTTCATAGAACAGTTTGGAAACACTCTGTTTGTAAAGTCTGCAAGTGGATATTTGGACCTCTTTGAGGATTTCGTTGGAAACGGGATTTCTTCATCTAATGCTAGACAGAAGAATTCTCAGTAACTTCTTTGGGTTGCGTGTGTTCAACTCACAGAGATGAACTTTCCTTTAGACAGAGCAGATTTGAAACCCTCTTTTTGTGGAATTTGCAAGTGCACATTTCAAGCGCTTTGGCGCAAACGGTAGAAAAGGAAATATCTTCGTATAAAAACTAGAGAGAATCATTCTCAGAAACCGCTTTGTGATGTGTGCGTTCCACTCACAGAGTTTAACCTTTCTTTTCATAGAACAGTTTGGAAACAGTCTGTTTGTAAAGTCTGCAAGTGGATATTTGGATCTCTTTGAGGATTTCGTTGGAAACGGGATTTCTTCATCTAATGCTAGACAGAAGAATTCTCAGTAACTTCTTTGGGTTGCGTGTGTTCAACTCACAGAGTTGAACCTTCCTTTTGACAGAGCAGATTGGAAACCCTCTGTTTGTGGAATTTGCAAGTGGACATTTCAAGCGCTTTGGGGCCAACGGTAGAAAAGGAAATATCTTCGTATAAAAACTAGAGAGAATCATTCTCAGAAACCGCTTTGTGATGTGTGCGTTCCACTCACAGAGTTTAACCTTTCTTTTCATAGAACAGCTTGGAAACAGTCTGTTTGTAAAGTCTGCAAGTGGATATTTTGATCTCTTTGAGGATTTCGTTGGAAACGGGATTTCTTCATCTAATGCTAGACAGAAGAATTCTCAGTAACTTCTTTGGGTTGCGTGTGTTCAACTCACAGAGTTGAACCTTCCTTTTGACAGAGCAGATTGGAAACCCTCTTTTTGTGGAATTTGCAAGTGGACATTTCAAGCGCTTTGGGGCCAACGGTAGAAAAGGAAATATCTTCGTATAAAAACTAGAGAGAATCATTCTCAGAAACCGCTTTGTGATGTGTGCGTTCCACTCACAGAGTTTAACCTTTCTTTTCATAGAACAGTTTGGAAACACTCTGTTTGTAAAGTCTGTAAGTGGATATTTGGACCTCTTTGAGGATTTCGTTGGAAACGGGATTTCTTCATCTAATGCTAGACAGAAGAATTCTCAGTAACTTCTTTGGGTTGCGTGTGTTCAACTCACAGGGTTGAACCTTCCTTTTGACAGAGCAGATTGGAAACCCTCTTTTTGTGGAATTTGCAAGTGGACATTTCAAGTGCTTTGGGGCCAACGGTAGAAAAGGAAATATCTTCGTATAAAAACTAGAGAGAATCATTCTCAGAAACCGCTTTGTGATGTGGGCGTTCCACTCACAGAGTGTAACCTTTCTTTTCATAGAACAGTTTGGAAACACTCTGTTTGTAAAGTCTGCAAGTGGATATTTAGACCTCTTTGAGGATTTCGTTGGAAACGGGATTTCTTCATCTAATGCTAGACAGAAGAATTCTCAGTAACTTCTTTGGGTTGAGCGTGTTCAACTCACAGAGTTGAACCTTCCTTTAGACAGAGCAGAATTGAAACCCTCTTTTAGTGGAATTTCCAAGTGGACATTTCAAGCGCTTTGGCGCCCACGGTACAAAAGGAAATATCTTCGTATAAAACTAGAGAGAATCATTCTCAGAAACCGCTTTGTGATGTGTGCGTTCCACTCACAGAGGGTAACCTTTCTTTTCATAGAACAGTTTGGAAACACTCTGTTTGTAAAGTCTGCAAGTGGATATTTGGACCTCTTTGAGGATTTCGTTGGAAACGGGATTTCTTCATCTAATGCTAGACAGAAGAATTCTCAGTAACTTCTTTGGGTTGCGTGTGTTCAACTCACAGAGTTGAACCTTCCTTTAGACAGAGCAGATTTGAAACCCTCTTTTTGTGGAATTTGCAAGTGGACATTTCAAGCGCTTTGGCGCCCACGGTACAAATGGAAATATCTTCGTATAAAAACTAGAGAGAATCATTCCCAGAAACCACTTTGTGATGTGTGCGTTCCACTCACATAGTGTAACCTTTCTTTTCATAGAACAGTTTGGAAACACTCTGTTTGTAAAGTCTGCAAGTGGATATTTGGACCTCTTTGAGGATTTCGTTGGAAACGGGATTTCTTCATCTAATGCTAGACAGAAGAATTCTCAGTAACTTCTTTGGGTTGCGTGTGTTCAACTCACAGAGTTGAACCTTCCTTTAGACAGAGCAGATTTGAAACCCTCTTTTTGTGGAATTTGCAAGTGGACATTTCAAGCACTTTGAGGCCAACGGTAGAAAAGGAAATATCTTCGTAGAAAAACTAGAGAGAATCATTCTCAGAAACCACTTTGTGATGTGTGCGTTCCACTCACAGAGTTTAACCTTTCTTTTAATAGAACAGTTTGGAAACACTCTGTTTGTAAAGTCTGCAAGTGGATATTTGGACCTCTTTGAGGATTTCGTTGGAAACGGGATTTCTTCATCTAATGCTAGACAGAAGAATTCTCAGTAACTTCTCTGGGTTGCGTGTGTTCAACTCACAGAGTTGAACCTTCCTTTAGACAGAGCAGATTGGAAACCCTCATTTTGTGGAATTTGCAAGTGGACATTTGAAGCGCTTTGGCGCCCACGGTAGAAAAGGAAATATCTTCGTATAAAAACTAGAGAGAATCATTCTCAGAAAACACTTTGTGATGTGTGCGTTCCACTCACAGAGTTTAACCTTTCTTTTCATAGAACAGTTTGGAAACACTCTGTTTGTAAAGTCTGCAAGTGGATATTTGGACCTCTTTGAGGATTTCGTTGGAAACGGGATTTCTTCATCTAATGCTAGACAGAAGAATTCTCAGTAACTTCTTTGGGTTGCGTGAGTTCAACTCACAGAGTTGAACCTTCCTTTAGACAGAGCAGATTTGAAACCCTCTTTTTGTGGAATTTGCAAGTGGACATTTCAAGCGCTTTGGCGCCCACGGTACAAATGGAAATATCTTCGTATAAAAACTAGAGAGAATCATTCCCAGCAACCACTTTGTGATGTGTGCGTTCCACTCACGGAGTTTAACCTTTCTTTTCATAGAACAGTTTGGAAACACTCTGTTTGTAAAGTCTGCAAGTGGATACTTGGACCTCTTTGAGGATTTCGTTGGAAACGGGATTTCTTCATCTAATGCTAGACAGAAGAATTCTCAGTAACTTCTTTGGGTTGCGTGTGTTCAACTCACAGAGTTGAACCTTCCTTTAGACAGAGCAGATTTGAAACCCTCTTTTTGTGGAATTTGCAAGTGGACATTTCAAGCGCTTTGGCGCCCACGGTACAAAAGGAAATATCTTCGTATAAAAACTAGAGAGAATCATTGTCAGAAACCGCTTTGTGATGTGTGCGTACCACTCACAGAGTGTAACCTTTCTTTTCATAGAACAGTTTGCAAACACTCTGTTTGTAAAGTCTGCAAGTGGATATTTGGACCTCTTTGAGGATTTCGTTGGAAACGGGATTTCTTCATCTAATGCTAGACAGAAGAATTCTCAGTAACTTCTTTGAGTTGCGTGTGTTCAACTCACAGAGTTGAGCCTTCCTTTAGACAGAGCAGATTTGAAACCCTCTTTTTCTGGAATTTCCAAGGGGACATTTCTAGCGCTTTGGGGCCAACGGTGGAAAAGGAAATATCTTCGTATAAAAACTAGAGAGAATCATTCTCAGAAACCGCTTTGTGATGTGTGCGTTCCACTCACAGAGGGTAACCTTTCTTTTCATAGAACAGTTTGGAAACACTCTGTTTGTAAAGTCTGCAAGTGGATATTTGGACCTCTTAGAGGATTTCGTTTGAAACGGGATTTCTTCATCTAATGCTAGACAGAAGAATTCTCAGTAACTTCTTTGGGTTGCGTGTGTTCAACTCACAGAGTTGAACCTTCCTTTAGACAGAGCAGATTTGAAACCCTCTTTTTGTGGAATTTGCAAGTGGACATTTCAAGCGCTTTGGCGCCCACGGTACAAATGGAAATATCTTCGTATAAAAACTAGAGAGAATCATTCCCAGAAACCACTTTGTGATGTGTGCGTTCCACTCATGGAGTTTAACCTTTCTTTTCATAGAACAGTTTGGAAACACTCTGTTTGTAAAGTCTGCAAGTGGATATTTGGACCTCTTTGAGGATTTCGTTGGAAACGGGATTTCTTCATCTAATGCTAGACAGAAGAATTCTCAGTAACTTCTTTGGGTTGCGTGTGTTCAACTCACAGAGTTGAACCTTCCTTTAGACAGAGCAGATTTGAAACCCTCTTTTTGTGGAATTTGCAAGTGGACATTTCAAGCACTTTGAGGCCAACGGTAGAAAAGGAAATATCTTCGTAGAAAAACTAGAGAGAATCATTCTCAGAAACCACTTTGTGATGTGTGCGTTCCACTCACAGAGTTTAACCTTTCTTTTAATAGAACAGTTTGGAAACACTCTGTTTGTAAAGTCTGCAAGTGGATATTTGGACCTCTTTGAGGATTTCGTTGGAAACGGGATTTCTTCATCTAATGCTAGACAGAAGAATTCTCAGTAACTTCTCTGGGTTGCGTGTGTTCAACTCACAGAGTTGAACCTTCCTTTAGACAGAGCAGATTGGAAACCCTCATTTTGTGGAATTTGCAAGTGGACATTTGAAGCGCTTTGGCGCCCACGGTAGAAAAGGAAATATCTTCGTATAAAAACTAGAGAGAATCATTCTCAGAAAACACTTTGTGATGTGTGCGTTCCACTCACAGAGTTTAACCTTTCTTTTCATAGAACAGTTTGGAAACACTCTGTTTGTAAAGTCTGCAAGTGGATATTTGGACCTCTTTGAGGATTTCGTTGGAAACGGGATTTCTTCATCTAATGCTAGACAGAAGAATTCTCAGTAACTTCTTTGGGTTTCGTGTGTTCAACTCACAGAGGTGAACCTTCCTTTAGACAGAGCAGATTTGAAACCCTCTTTTTGTGGAATTTGCAAGTGGACATTTCAAGCGCTTTGGCGCCCACGGTACAAATGGAAATATCTTCGTATAAAAACTAGAGAGAATCATTCCCAGCAACCACTTTGTGATGTGTGCGTTCCACTCACGGAGTTTAACCTTTCTTTTCATAGAACAGTTTGGAAACACTCTGTTTGTAAAGTCTGCAAGTGGATACTTGGACCTCTTTGAGGATTTCGTTGGAAACGGGATTTCTTCATCTAATGCTAGACAGAAGAATTCTCAGTAACTTCTTTGGGTTGCGTGTGTTCAACTCACAGAGTTGAACCTTCCTTTAGACAGAGCAGATTTGAAACCCTCTTTTTGTGGAATTTGCAAGTGGACATTTCAAGCGCTTTGGCGCCCACGGTACAAAAGGAAATATCTTCGTATAAAAACTAGAGAGAATCATTGTCAGAAACCGCTTTGTGATGTGTGCGTACCACTCACAGAGTGTAACCTTTCTTTTCATAGAACAGTTTGCAAACACTCTGTTTGTAAAGTCTGCAAGTGGATATTTGGACCTCTTTGAGGATTTCGTTGGAAACGGGATTTCTTCATCTAATGCTAGACAGAAGAATTCTCAGTAACTTCTTTGAGTTGCGTGTGTTCAACTCACAGAGTTGAGCCTTCCTTTAGACAGAGCAGATTTGAAACCCTCTTTTTCTGGAATTTCCAAGTGGACATTTCTAGCGCTTTGGGGCCAACGGTGGAAAAGGAAATATCTTCGTATAAAAACTAGAGAGAATCATTCTCAGAAACCGCTTTGTGATGTGTGCGTTCCACTCACAGAGGGTAACCTTTCTTTTCATAGAACAGTTTGGAAACACTCTGTTTGTAAAGTCTGCAAGTGGATATTTGGACCTCTTAGAGGATTTCGTTTGAAACGGGATTTCTTCATCTAATGCTAGACAGAAGAATTCTCAGTAACTTCATTGGGTTGCGTGTGTTCAACTCACAGAGTTGAACTTTCCTTTTGACAGAGCAGATTTGAAACCCTCTTTTTGTGGAATTTGCAAGTGGACATTTCAAGCGCTTTGGCGTCCACGGTACAAAAGGAAATATCTTCGTATAAAAACTAGAGAGAATCATTCTCAGAAACCGCTTTGTGCTGTGTGCGTTCCACTCACAGAGTGTAACCTTTCTTTTCATAGAACAGTTTGGAAACACTCTGTTTGTAAAGTCTGTAAGTGGATATTTGGACCTCTTTGAGGATTTCGTTGGAAACGGGATTTCTTCATCTAATGCTAGACAGAAAAATTCTCAGTAACTTCTTTGGGTTGCGTGTGTTCAACTCACAGAGTTGAGCCTTCCTTTAGAAAGAGCAGATTTGAAACCCTCTTTTTGTGGAATTTGCAAGTGGACATTTCAAGCGCTTTTGGGCCAACGGTAGAAAAGGAAATATCTTCGTATAAAAACTAGAGAGAATCATTCTCAGAAACCGCTTTGTGATGTGTGGATTCCACTCACAGAGTTTAACCTTTCTTTTCATAGAACAGTTTGGAAACACTCTGTTTGTAAAGTCTGCAAGTGGATATTTGGACCTCTTTGAGGATTTGGTTGGAAACGGGATTTCTTCACCTAATGCTAGACAGAAGAATTCACAGTAACTTCTCTGGGTTGAGTGTGTTCAACTCACAGAGTTGAACCTTCCTTTAGACAGAGCAGATTTGAAACCCTCTTTTTGTGGAATTTGCAAGTGGACATTTCAAGCGCTTTGGGGCCAACGGTAGAAAAGGAAATATCTTCGTATAAAACTAGAGAGAATCATTCTCAGAAACCACTTTGTGATGTGTGCGTTCCACTCACAGAGTTTAACCTTTCTTTTCATAGAACAGTTTGGAAACACTCTGTTTGTAAAGTCTGCAAGTGGATATTTGGACCTCTTTGAGCATTTCGTTGGAAACGGGATTTCTTCATCTAATGCTAGAGAGAAGAATTCTCAGTAACTTCTTTGGGTTGCGTGTGTTCAACTCACAGAGTTGAGCCTTCCTTTAGACAGAGCAGATTTGAAACCCTCTTTTTGTGGAATTTGCAAGTGGACATTTCAAGCGCTTTGGCGCCCACGGTAGAAAAGGAAATATCTTCGTATAAAAACTAGAGAAAGTCATTCTCAGAAACCGCTTTGTGATGTGTGCGTTCCACTCACAGAGTGTAACCTTTCTTTTCATAGAACAGTTTGGAAACACTCTGTTTGTAAAGTCTGCAAGTGGATATTTGGACCTCTTTGAGGATTTCGTTGGAAAAGGGATTTCTTCATCTAATGCTAGACAGAAGAATTCTCAGTAACTTCTCTGGGTTGTGTGTGTTCAACTCACAGAGTTGAACCTTCCTTTAGACAGAGCAGATTGGAAACCCTCTTTTTGTGGAATTTGCAAGTGGACATTTGAAGCGCTTTGGCGCCCACGGTAGAAAGGAAATATCTTCTTATAAAAACTAGAGAGAATCATTCTCAGAAACCACTTTGTGATGTGTGCGTTCCACTCACAGAGTTTAACCTTTCTTTTCATAGAACAGTTTGGAAACACTCTGTTTGTAAAGTCTGCAAGTGGATATTTGGACCTCTTTGAGGGTTTCGTTGGAAACGGGATTTCTTCATCTAATGCTAGACAGAAGAATTCTCAGTAACTTCTTGGGTTGCGTGTGTTCAACTCACAGAGTTGAACCTTCCTTTTGACAGAGCAGATTTGAAACCCTCTTTTTGTGGAATTTGCAAGTGGACATTACAAGCGCTTTGGGGCCAACGGTAGAAAAGGAAATATCTTCGTATAAAAACTAGAGAGAATCATTCTCAGAAACCGCTTTGTGATGTGTGCGTTCCACTCACAGAGTTTAACCTTTCTTTTCATAGAACAGTTTGGAAACACTCTGTTTGTAAAGTCTGCAAGTGGATATTTGGACCTCTTTGAGGATTTCGTTGGAAACGGGATTTCTTCATCTAATGCTGGACAGAAGAATTCTCAGTAACTTCTTTGGGTTCATGTGTTCAACTCACAGAGTTGAACCTTCCTTTAGAAAGAGCAGATTTGAAACCCTCTTTTTGTGGAATTTGCAAGTGGACATTTCAAGCGCTTTGGGGCCAACGGTAGAAAAGGAAATATCTTCGTATAAAAACTAGAGAGAATCATTCTCAGAAACCGCTTTGTGATGTGTGCGTTCCAATCACAGTGTGTAACCTTTCTTTTCATAGAACAGTTTGGAAACACTCTGTTTGTAAAGTCTGCAAGTGGATATTTGGACCTCTTTGAGGATTTCGTTTGAAACGGGATTTCTTCATCTAATGCTAGACAGAAGAATTCTCAGTAACTTCTTTGGGTTGCGTGTGTTCAACTCACAGAGTTGAGCCTTCCTTTAGACAGAGCAGATTTGAAACCCTCTTTTTGTGGAATTTGCAAGTGGACATTTCAAGCGCTTTGGCGCCCACGGTACAAATGGAAATATCTTCGTATAAAAACTAGAGAGAATCATTCCCAGAAACCACATTGTGATGTGTGCGTTCCACTCACGGAGTTTAACCTTTCTTTTCATAGAACAGTTTGGAAACACTCTGTTTGTAAAGTCTGCAAGTGGATATTTGGACCTCTTTGAGGATTTCGTTGGAAACGGGATTTCTTCATCTAATGCTAGACAGAAGAATTCTCAGTAACTTCTTTGGGTTGCGTGTGTTCAACTCACAGAGTTGAACCTTCCTTTAGACAGAGCAGATTGGAAACCCTCTTTTTGTGGAATTTGCAAGTGGACATTTCAAGCGCTTTGGCGCCCACGGTAGAAAAGGAAATATCTTCGTTTAAAAACTATAGAAAGTCATTCTCAGAAACCACTTTGTGATATGTGCGTTCCACTCACAGAGTGTAAGCTTTCTTTTCATAGAACAGTTTGGAAACACTCTGTTTGTAAAGTCTGCAAGTGGATATTTGGACCTCTTTGAGCATTTCGTTGGAAACGGGATTTCTTCATCTAATGCTAGAGAGAAGAATTCTCAGTAACTTCTTTGGGTTGCGTGTGTTCAACTCACAGAGTTGAGCCTTCCTTTAGACAGAGCAGATTTGAAACCCTCTTTTTGTGGAATTTGCAAGTGGACATTTCAAGCGCTTTGGCGCCCACGGTAGAAAAGGAAATATCTTCGTATAAAAACTAGAGAAAGTCATTCTCAGAAACCGCTTTGTGATGTGTGCGTTCCACTCACATAGTGTAACCTTTCTTTTCATAGAACAGTTTGGAAACACTCTGTTTGTAAAGTCTGCAAGTGGATATTTGGACCTCTTTGAGGATTTCGTTGGAAACGGGATTTCTTCATCTAATGCTAGACAGAAGAATTCTCAGTAACTTCTCTGGGTTGTGTGTGTTCAACTCACAGAGTTGAACCTTCCTTTAGACAGAGCAGATTGGAAACCCTCTTTTTGTGGAATTTGCAAGTGGACATTTGAAGCGCTTTGGCGCCCACGGTAGAAAGGAAATATCTTCTTATAAAAACTAGAGAGAATCATTCTCAGAAACCACTTTGTGATGTGTGCGTTCCACTCACAGAGTTTAACCTTTCTTTTCATAGAACAGTTTGGAAACACTCTGTTTGTAAAGTCTGCAAGTGGATATTTGGACCTCTTTGAGGATTTCGTTGGAAACGGGATTTCTTCATCTAATGCTAGACAGAAGAATTCTCAGTAACTTCTTGGGTTGCGTGTGTTCAGCTCACAGAATTGAACCTTCCTTTTGACAGAGCAGATTTGAAACCCTCTTTTTGTGGAATTTGCAAGTGGACATTTCAAGCGCTTTGTGGCCAACGGTAGAAAAGGAAATATCTTCGTATAAAAACTAGAGAGAATCATTCTCAGAAACCGCTTTGTGATGTGTGCGTTCCACTCACAGAGTTTAACCTTTCTTTTCATAGAACAGTTTGGAAACACTCTGTTTGTAAAGTCTGCAAGTGGATATTTGGACCTCTTTGAGGATTTCGTTGGAAACGGGATTTCTTCATCTAATGCTAGACAGAAGAATTCTCAGTAACTTCTTTGGGTTGCGTGTGTTCAACTCACAGAGATGAACTTTCCTTTAGACAGAGCAGATTTGAAACCCTCTTTTTGTGGAATTTGCAAGTGCACATTTCAAGCGCTTTGGCGCAAACGGTAGAAAAGGAAATATCTTCGTATAAAAACTAGAGAGAATCATTCTCAGAAACCGCTTTGTGATGTGTGCGTTCCACTCACAGAGTTTAACCTTTCTTTTCATAGAACAGTTTGGAAACAGTCTGTTTGTAAAGTCTGCAAGTGGATATTTGGATCTCTTTGAGGATTTCGTTGGAAACGGGATTTCTTCATCTAATGCTAGACAGAAGAATTCTCAG
Source organism: Gorilla gorilla gorilla (assembly GCF_029281585.2). NCBI lineage: Eukaryota > Metazoa > Chordata > Mammalia > Primates > Hominidae > Gorilla > Gorilla gorilla. Next base: position 76,507,681 of record NC_073231.2, on the reverse strand, counting down.
TAACTTCTTTGGGTTGCGTGTGTTCAACTCACAGAGTTGAACCTTCCTTTTGACAGAGCAGATTGGAAACCCTCTGTTTGTGGAATTTGCAAGTGGACATTTCAAGCGCTTTGGGGCCAACGGTAGAAAAGGAAATATCTTCGTATAAAAACTAGAGAGAATCATTCTCAGAAACCGCTTTGTGATGTGTGCGTTCCACTCACAGAGTTTAACCTTTCTTTTCATAGAACAGCTTGGAAACAGTCTGTTTGTAAAGTCTGCAAGTGGATATTTGGATCTCTTTGAGGATTTCGTTGGAAACGGGATTTCTTCATCTAATGCTAGACAGAAGAATTCTCAGTAACTTCTTTGGGTTGCGTGTGTTCAACTCACAGAGTTGAACCTTCCTTTTGACAGAGCAGATTGGAAACCCTCTTTTTGTGGAATTTGCAAGTGGACATTTCAAGCGCTTTGGGGCCAACGGTAGAAAAGGAAATATCTTCGTATAAAAACTAGAGAGAATCATTCTCAGAAACCGCTTTGTGATGTGTGCGTTCCACTCACAGAGTTTAACCTTTCTTTTCATAGAACAGTTTGGAAACACTCTGTTTGTAAAGTCTGTAAGTGGATATTTGGACCTCTTTGAGGATTTCGTTGGAAACGGGATTTCTTCATCTAATGCTAGACAGAAGAATTCTCAGTAACTTCTTTGGGTTGCGTGTGTTCAACTCACAGGGTTGAACCTTCCTTTTGACAGAGCAGATTGGAAACCCTCTTTTTGTGGAATTTGCAAGTGGAGATTTCAAGCGCTTTCGGGCCAACGGTAGAAAAGGAAATATCTTCGTATAAAAACTAGAGAGAATCATTCTCAGAAACCGCTTTGTGATGTGTGCGTTCCACTCACAGAGTTTAACCTTTCTTTTCATAGAACAGTTTGGAAACAGTCTGTTTGTAAAGTCTGCAAGTGGATATTTGGATCTCTTTGAGGATTTCGTTGGAAACGGGATTTCTTCATCTAATGCTAGACAGAAGAATTCTCAGTAACTTCTTTGGGTTGCATGTGTTCAACTCACAGAGTTGAACCTTCCTTTTGACAGAGCAGATTGGAAACCCTCTTTTTGTGGAATTTGCAAGTGGACATTTCAAGCGCTTTGGGGCCAACGGTAGAAAAGGAAATATCTTCGTATAAAAACTAGAGAGAATCATTCTCAGAAACCGCTTTGTGATGTGTGCGTTCCACTCACAGAGTTTAACCTTTCTTTTCATAGAACAGTTTGGAAACACTCTGTTTGTAAAGTCTGCAAGTGGATATTTGGACCTCTTTTAGGATTTCGTTGGAAACGGGATTTCTTCATCTAATGCTAGACAGAAGAATTCTCAGTAACTTCTTTGGGTTGCGTGTGTTCAACTCACAGAGTTGAACCTTCCTTTTGACAGAGCAGATTGGAAACCCTCTTTTTGTGGAATTTGCAAGTGGACATTTCAAGCGCTTTGGGGCCAATGGTAGAAAAGGAAATATCTTCGTATAAAAACTAGAGAGAATCATTCTCAGAAACCGCTTTGTGATGTGTGCGTTCCACTCACAGAGTTTAACCTTTCTTTTCATAGAACAGTTTGGAAACACGCTGTTTGTAAAGTCTGTAAGTGGATATTTGGACCTCTTTGAGGATTTCGTTGGAAACGGGATTTCTTCATCTAATGCTGGACAGAAGAATTCTCAGTAACTTCTTTGGGTTGCGTGTGTTCAACTCACAGAGTTGAACCTTCCTTTTGACAGAGCAGATTTGAAACCCTCTTTTTGTGGAATTTGCAAGTGGACATTTCAAGCGCTTTGGGGCCAACGGTAGAAAAGGAAATATCTTCGTATAAAAACTAGAGAGAATCATTCTCAGAAACCGCTTTGTGATGTGTGCGTTCCACTCACAGAGTTTAACCTTTCTTTTCATAGAACAGTTTGGAAACACTCTGTTTGTAAAGTCTGTAAGTGGATATTTGGACCTCTTTGAGGATTTCGTTGGAAACGGGATTTCTTCATCTAATGCTAGACAGAAGAATTCTCAGTAACTTCTTTGGGTTGCGTGTGTTCAACTCACAGGGTTGAACCTTCCTTTTGACAGAGCAGATTGGAAACCCTCTTTTTGTGGAATTTGCAAGTGGACATTTCAAGCGCTTTGGGGCCAACGGTAGAAAAGGAAATATCTTCGTATAAAAACTAGAGAGAATCATTCTCAGAAACCGCTTTGTGATGTGTGCGTTCCACTCACAGAATTTAACCTTTCTTTTCATAGAACAGTTTGGAAACAGTCTGTTTGTAAAGTCTGCAAGTGGATATTTGGATCTCTTTGAGGATTTCGTTGGAAACGGGATTTCTTCATCTAATGCTAGACAGAAGAATTCTCAGTAACTTCTTTGGGTTGCGTGTGTTCAACTCACAGAGTTGAACCTTCCTTTTGACAGAGCAGATTGGAAACCCTCTTTTTGTGGGATTTGCAAGTGGACATTTCAAGCGCTTTGGGGCCAACGGTAGAAAAGGAAATATCTTCGTATAAAAACTAGAGAGAATCATTCTCAGAAACCGCTTTGTGATGTGTGCGTTCCACTCACAGAGTTTAACCTTTCTTTTCATAGAACAGTTTGGAAACACTCTGTTTGTAAATTCTGTAAGTGGATATTTGGACCTCTTTTAGGATTTCGTTGGAAACGGGATTTCTTCATCTAATGCTAGACAGAAGAATTCTCAGTAACTTCTTTGGGTTGCGTGTGTTCAACTCACAGAGTTGAACCTTCCTTTTGACAGAGCAGATTGGAAACCCTCTTTTTGTGGAATTTGCAAGTGGACATTTCAAGCGCTTTGGGGCCAATGGTAGAAAAGGAAATATCTTCGTATAAAAACTAGAGAGAATCATTCTCAGAAACCGCTTTGTGATGTGTGCGTTCCACTCACAGAGTTTAACCTTTCTTTTCATAGAACAGTTTGGAAACACTCTGTTTGTAAAGTCTGTAAGTGGATATTTGGACCTCTTTGAGGATTTCGTTGGAAACGGGATTTCTTCATCTAATGCTGGACAGAAGAATTCTCAGTAACTTCTTTGGGTTGCGTGTGTTCAACTCACAGAGTTGAACCTTCCTTTAGAAAGAGCAGATTTGAAACCCTCTTTTTGTGGAATTTGCAAGTGGACATTTCAAGCGCTTTGGGGCCAATGGTAGAAAAGGAAATATCTTCGTATAAAAGCTAGAGAGAATCATTCTCAGAAACCGCTTTGTGATGTGTGCGTTCCACTCACAGTGTGTAACCTTTCTTTTCATAGAACAGTTTGGAAACACTCTGTTTGTAAAGTCTGCAAGTGGATATTTGGACCTCTTTGAGGATTTCGTTTGAAACGGGATTTCTTCATCTAATGCTAGACAGAAGAATTCTCAGTAACTTCTTTGGGTTGCGTGTGTTCAACTCACAGAGTTGAGCCTTCCTTTAGACAGAGCAGATTTGAAACCCTCTTTTTGTGGAATTTGCAAGTGGACATTTCAAGCGCTTTGGCGCCCACGGTACAAATGGAAATATCTTCGTATAAAAACTAGAGAGAATCATTCCCAGAAACCACATTGTGATGTGTGCGTTCCACTCACGGAGTTTAACCTTTCTTTTCATAGAACAGTTTGGAAACACTCTGTTTGTAAAGTCTGCAAGTGGATATTTGGACCTCTTTGAGGATTTCGTTGGAAACGGGATTTCTTCATCTAATGCTAGACAGAAGAATTCTCAGTAACTTCTTTGGGTTGCGTGTGTTCAACTCACAGAGTTGAACCTTCCTTTAGACAGAGCAGATTGGAAACCCTCTTTTTGTGGAATTTGCAAGTGGACATTTCAAGCGCTTTGGCGCCCACGGTAGAAAAGGAAATATCTTCGTATATAAACTAGAGAAAGTCATTCTCAGAAACCACTTTGTGATGTGTGCGTTCCACTCACAGAGTGTAACCTTTCTTTTCATAGAACAGTTTGGAAACACTCTGTTTGTAAAGTCTGCAAGTGGATATTTGGACCTCTTTGAGCATTTCGTTGGAAACGGGATTTCTTCATCTAATGCTAGAGAGAATTCTCAGTAACTTCTTTGGGTTGCGTGTGTTCAACTCACAGAGTTGAGCCTTCCTTTAGACAGAGCAGATTTGAAACCCTCTTTTTGTGGAATTTGCAAGTGGACATTTCAAGCGCTTTGGTGCCCACGGTAGAAAAGGAAATATCTTCGTATAAAAACTAGAGAAAGTCATTCTCAGAAACCGCTTTGTGATGTGTGCGTTCCACTCACAGAGTGTAACCTTTCTTTTCATAGAACAGTTTGGAAACACTCTGTTTGTAAAGTCTGCAAGTGGATATTTGGACCTCTTTGAGGATTTCGTTGGAAACGGGATTTCTTCATCTAATGCTAGACAGAAGAATTCTCAGTAACTTCTCTGGGTTGTGTGTGTTCAACTCACAGAGTTGAACCTTCCTTTAGACAGAGCAGATTGGAAACCCTCTTTTTGTGGAATTTGCAAGTGGACATTTGAAGCGCTTTGGCGCCCACGGTAGAAAGGAAATATCTTCTTATAAAAACTAGAGAGAATCATTCTCAGAAACCACTTTGTGATGTGTGCGTTCCACTCACAGAGTTTAACCTTTCTTTTAATAGAACAGTTTGGAAACACTCTGTTTGTAAAGTCTGCAAGTGGATATTTGGACCTCTTTGAGGATTTCGTTGGAAACGGGATTTCTTCATCTAATGCTAGACAGAAGAATTCTCAGTAACTTCTTGGGTTGCGTGTGTTCAACTCACAGAGTTGAACCTTCCTTTTGACAGAGCAGATTTGAAACCCTCTTTTTGTGGAATTTGCAAGTGGACATTTCAAGCGCTTTGTGGCCAACGGTAGAAAAGGAAATATCTTCGTATAAAAACTACAGAGAATCATTCTCAGAAACCGCTTTGTGATGTGTGCGTTCCACTCACAGAGTTTAACCTTTCTTTTCATAGAACAGTTTGGAAACACTCTGTTTGTAAAGTCTGCAAGTGGATATTTTGACCTCTTTGAGGATTTCGTTGGAAACGGGATTTCTTCATCTAATGCTAGACAGAAGAATTCTCAGTAACTTCTTTGGGTTGCGTGTGTTCAACTCACAGAGATGAACTTTCCTTTAGACAGAGCAGATTTGAAACCCTCTTTTTGTGGAATTTGCAAGTGCACATTTCAAGCGCTTTGGCGCAAACGGTAGAAAAGGAAATATCTTCGTATAAAAACTAGAGAGAATCATTCTCAGAAACCGCTTTGTGATGTGTGCGTTCCACTCACAGAGTTTAACCTTTCTTTTCATAGAACAGTTTGGAAACAGTCTGTTTGTAAAGTCTGCAAGTGGATATTTGGACCTCTTTGAGGATTTCGTTGGAAACGGGATTTCTTCATCTAATGCTAGACAGAAGAATTCTCAGTAACTTCTTTGGGTTGCGTGTGTTCAACTCACAGAGTTGAACCTTCCTTTAGACAGAGCAGATTGGAAACCCTCTTTTTGTGGAATTTGCAAGTGGACATTTCAAGCGCTTTGGCGCCCACGGTAGAAAAGGAAATATCTTCGTATAAAAACTAGAGAAAGTCATTCTCAGAAACCACTTTGTGATGTGTGCGTTCCACTCACAGAGTGTAACCTTTCTTTTCATAGAACCGTTTGGAAACACTCTGTTTGTAAAGTCTGCAAGTGGATATTTGGACCTCTTTGAGCATTTCGTTGGAAACGGGATTTCTTCATCTAATGCTAGAGAGAAGAATTCTCAGTAACTTCTTTGGGTTGCGTGTGTTCAACTCACAGAGTTGAGCCTTCCTTTAGACAGAGCAGATTTGAAACCCTCTTTTTGTGGAATTTGCAAGTGGACATTTCAAGCGCTTTGGTGCCCACGGTAGAAAAGGAAATATCTTCGTATAAAAACTAGAGAAAGTCATTCTCAGAAACCGCTTTGTGATGTGTGCGTTCCACTCACAGAGTGTAACCTTTCTTTTCATAGAACTGTTTGGAAACACTCTGTTTGTAAAGTCTGCAAGTGGATATTTGGACCTCTTTGAGGATTTCGTTGGAAACGGGATTTCTTCATCTAATGCTAGACAGAAGAATTCTCAGTAACTTCTCTGGGTTGTGTGTGTTCAACTCACAGAGTTGAACCTTCCTTTAGACAGAGCAGATTGGAAACCCTCTTTTTGTGGAATTTGCAAGTGGACATTTGAAGCGCTTTGGCGCCCACGGTAGAAAGGAAATATCTTCTTATAAAAACTAGAGAGAATCATTCTCAGAAACCACTTTGTGATGTGTGCGTTCCACTCACAGAGTTTAACCTTTCTTTTCATAGAACAGTTTGGAAACACTCTGTTTGTAAAGTCTGTAAGTGGATATTTGGACTTCTTTGAGGATTTCGTTGGAAACGGGATTTCTTCATCTAATGCTAGACAGAAGAATTCTCAGTAACTTCTTTGGGTTGCGTGTGTTCAACTCACAGAGTTGAACCTTCCTTTTGACAGAGCAGATTTGAAACCCTCTTTTTGTGGAATTTGCAAGTGGACATTTCAAGCGCTTTGGGGCCAACGGTCGAAAAGGAAATACCTTCGTATAAAAACTAGAGAGAATCATTCTCAGAAACCGCTTTGTGATGTGTGCGTTCCACTCACAGAGTTTAACCTTTCTTTTCATAGAACAGTTTGGAAACACTCTGTTTGTAAAGTCTGTAAGTGGATATTTGGACCTCTTTGAGGATTTCGTTGGAAACGGGATTTCTTCATCTAATGCTGGACAGAAGAATTCTCAGTAACTTCTTTGGGTTGCGTGTGTTCAACTCACAGAGTTGAACCTTCCTTTAGAAAGAGCAGATTTGAAACCCTCTTTTTGTGGAATTTGCAAGTGGACATTTCAACCGCTTTGGGGCCAACGGTAGAAAAGGAAATATCTTCGTATAAAAACTAGAGAGAATCATTCTCAGAAACCGCTTTGTGATGTGTGCGTTCCACTCACAGAGTTTAACCTTTCTTTTCATAGAACAGTTTGGAAACACTCTGTTTGTAAAGTCTGCAAGTGGATATTTTGACCTCTTTGAGGATTTCGTTGGAAACGGGATTTCTTCATCTAATGCTAGACAGAAGAATTCTCAGTAACTTCTTTGGGTTGCGTGTGTTCAACTCACAGAGATGAACTTTCCTTTAGACAGAGCAGATTTGAAACCCTCTTTTTGTGGAATTTGCAAGTGCACATTTCAAGCGCTTTGGCGCAAACGGTAGAAAAGGAAATATCTTCGTATAAAAACTAGAGAGAATCATTCTCAGAAACCGCTTTGTGATGTGTGCGTTCCACTCACAGAGTTTAACCTTTCTTTTCATAGAACAGTTTGGAAACAGTCTGTTTGTAAAGTCTGCAAGTGGATATTTGGACCTCTTTGAGGATTTCGTTGGAAACGGGATTTCTTCATCTAATGCTAGACAGAAGAATTCTCAGTAACTTCTTTGGGTTGCGTGTGTTCAACTCACAGAGTTGAACCTTCCTTTAGACAGAGCAGATTGGAAACCCTCTTTTTGTGGAATTTGCAAGTGGACATTTCAAGCGCTTTGGCGCCCACGGTAGAAAAGGAAATATCTTCGTAAAAAAACTAGAGAAAGTCATTCTCAGAAACCACTTTGTGATGTGTGCGTTCCACTCACAGAGTGTAACCTTTCTTTTCATAGAACCGTTTGGAAACACTCTGTTTGTAAAGTCTGCAAGTGGATATTTGGACCTCTTTGAGCATTTCGTTGGAAACGGGATTTCTTCATCTAATGCTAGAGAGAAGAATTCTCAGTAACTTCTTTGGGTTGCGTGTGTTCAACTCACAGAGTTGAGCCTTCCTTTAGACAGAGCAGATTTGAAACCCTCTTTTTGTGGAATTTGCAAGTGGACATTTCAAGCGCTTTGGTGGCCACGGTAGAAAAGGAAATATCTTCGTATAAAAACTAGAGAAAGTCATTCTCAGAAACCGCTTTGTGATGTGTGCGTTCCACTCACAGAGTGTAACCTTTCTTTTCATAGAACTGTTTGGAAACACTCTGTTTGTAAAGTCTGCAAGTGGATATTTGGACCTCTTTGAGGATTTCGTTGGAAACGGGATTTCTTCATCTAATGCTAGACAGAAGAATTCTCAGTAACTTCTCTGGGTTGTGTGTGTTCAACTCACAGAGTTGAACCTTCCTTTAGACAGAGCAGATTGGAAACCCTCTTTTTGTGGAATTTGCAAGTGGACATTTGAAGCGCTTTGGCGCCCACGGTAGAAAGGAAATATCTTCTTATAAAAACTAGAGAGAATCATTCTCAGAAACCACTTTGTGATGTGTGCGTTCCACTCACAGAGTTTAACCTTTCTTTTCATAGAACAGTTTGGAAACACTCTGTTTGTAAAGTCTGTAAGTGGATATTTGGACTTCTTTGAGGATTTCGTTGGAAACGGGATTTCTTCATCTAATGCTAGACAGAAGAATTCTCAGTAACTTCTTTGGGTTGCGTGTGTTCAACTCACAGAGTTGAACCTTCCTTTTGACAGAGCAGATTTGAAACCCTCTTTTTGTGGAATTTGCAAGTGGACATTTCAAGCGCTTTGGGGCCAACGGTCGAAAAGGAAATATCTTCGTATAAAAACTAGAGAGAATCATTCTCAGAAACCGCTTTGTGATGTGTGCGTTCCACTCACAGAGTTTAACCTTTCTTTTCATAGAACAGTTTGGAAACACTCTGTTTGTAAAGTCTGTAAGTGGATATTTGGACCTCTTTGAGGATTTCGTTGGAAACGGGATTTCTTCATCTAATGCTGGACAGAAGAATTCTCAGTAACTTCTTTGGGTTGCGTGTGTTCAACTCACAGAGTTGAACCTTCCTTTAGAAAGAGCAGATTTGAAACCCTCTTTTTGTGGAATTTGCAAGTGGACATTTCAAGCGCTTTGGGGCCAACGGTAGAAAAGGAAATATCTTCGTATAAAAACTAGAGAGAATCATTCTCAGAAACCGCTTTGTGATGTGGGCGTTCCACTCACAGAGTGTAACCTTTCTTTTCATAGAACAGTTTGGAAACACTCTGTTTGTAAAGTCTGCAAGCGGATTTTTAGACCTCTTTGAGGATTTCGTTGGAAACGGGATTTCTTCATCTAATGCTAGACAGAAGAATTCTCAGTAACTTCTTTGGGTTGAGCGTGTTCAACTCACAGAGTTGAACCTTCCTTTAGACAGAGCAGAATTGAAACCCTCTTTTAGTGGAATTTCCAAGTGGACATTTCAAGCGCTTTGGCGCCCACGGTACAAAAGGAAATATCTTCGTATAAAACTAGAGAGAATCATTCTCAGAAACCGCTTTGTGATGTGTGCGTTCCACTCACAGAGGGTAACCTTTCTTTTCATAGAACAGTTTGGAAACACTCTGTTTGTAAAGTCTGCAAGTGGATATTTGGACCTCTTTGAGGATTTCGTTGGAAACGGGATTTCTTCATCTAATGCTAGACAGAAGAATCCTCAGTAACTTCTTTGGGTTGCGTGTGTTCAACTCACAGAGTTGAACCTTCCTTTAGACAGAGCAGATTTGAAACCCTCTTTTTGTGGAATTTGCAAGTGGACATTTCAAGCGCTTTGGCGCCCACGGTACAGATGGAAATATCTTCGTATAAAAACTAGAGAGAATCATTCCCAGAAACCACTTTGTGATGTGTGCGTTCCACTCACGGAGTTTAACCTTTCTTTTCATAGAACAGTTTGGAAACACTCTGTTTGAAAAGTCTGCAAGTGGATATTTGGACCTCTTTGAGGATTTCGTTGGAAACGGGATTTCTTCATCTAATGCTAGACAGAAGAAATCTCAGTAACTTCTTTGGGATGCGTGTGTTCAACTCACAGAGTTGAGCCTTCCTTTAGACAGAGCAGATTGGAAACCCTCTTTTTGTGGAATTTGCAAGTGGACATTTCAAGCGCTTTGGGGCCAACAGCAGAAAAGGAAATATCTTCGTATAAAAACTAGAGAGAATCATTCTCAGAAACCACTTTGTGATGTGTGCGTTCCACTCACAGAGTCTAACCTTTCTTTTCATAGAACAGTTTGGAAACACTCTGTTTGTAAAGTCTGCAAGTGGATATTTGGACCTCTTTGAGGATTTCGTTGGAAACGGGATTTCTTCATCTAATGCTAGACAGAAGAATTCTCAGTAACTTCTTTGGGTTGCGTGTGTTCATCTCACAGAGTTGAACCTTCCTTTAGACAGAGCAGATTTGAAACCCTCTTTTTGTGGAATTTGCAAGTGGACATTTCAAGCGCTTTGGCGCCCACGGTACAAATGGAAATATCTTCGTATAAAAACTAGAGAGAATCATTCCCAGAAACCACATTGTGATGTGTGCGTTCCACTCACGGAGTTTAACCTTTCTTTTCATAGAACAGTTTGGAAACACTCTGTTTGTAAAGTCTGCAAGTGGATATTTGGACCTCTTTGAGGATTTCGTTGGAAACGGGATTTCTTCATCTAATGCTAGACAGAAGAATTCTCAGTAACTTCTTTGGCTTGCGTGTGTTCAACTCACAGAGTTGATCCTTCCTTTAGACAGAGCAGATTGGAAACCCTCTTTTTGTGGAATTTGCAAGTGGACATTTCAAGCGCTTTGGCGCCCACGGTAGAAAAGGAAATATCTTCGTATAAAACCTAGAGAAAGTCATTCTCAGAAACCACTTTGTGATGTGTGCGTTCCACTTACAGAGTGTAACCTTTCTTTTCATAGAACAGTTTGGAAACACTCTGTTTGTAAAGTCTGCAAGTGGATATTTGGACCTCTTTGAGGATTTCGTTGGAAACGGGATTTCTTCATCTAATGCTAGACCGAAGAATTCTCAGTAACTTCTTTGGGTTGCGTGTGTTCAACTCACAGAGTTGAGCCTTCCTTTAGACAGAGCAGATTGGAAATCCTCTTTTTGTGGAATTTGCAAGTGGACATTTCAAGCGCTTTGGGGCCAACGGTAGAAAAGGAAATATCTTCGTATAAAAACTAGAGAGAATCATTCTCAGAAACCGCTTTGTGATGTGTGCTTTCCACTCACAGAGTGTAACCTTTCTTTTCATAGAACAGTTTGGAAACACTCTGTTTGTAAAGTCTGCAAGTGGATATTTGGACCTCTTTGAGGATTTCGTTGGAAACGGGATTTCTTCATCTAATGCTAGACAGAAGAATTCTCAGTAACTTCTTTGGGTTGCGTGTGTTCAACACACACAGTTGAACCTTCCTTTTGACAGAGCAGATTTGAAACCCTCTTTTTGTGGAATTTGCAAGTGGACATTTCAAGCGCTTTGTGGCCAACGGTAGAAAAGGAAATATCTTCGTATAAAAACTAGAGAGAATCATTCCCAGAAACCACTTTGTGATGTGTGCATTCCACTCACGGAGTTTAACCTTTCTTTTCATAGAACAGTTTGGAAACACTCTGTTTGTAAAGTCTGCAAGTGGATATTTGGACCTCTTTGAGGATTTCATTGGAAACGGGATTTCTTCATCTAATGCTACACAGAAGAATTCTCAGTAACTTCTTTGGGTTGCGTGTGTTCAACTCACAGAGTTGAACCTTCCTAAAGACAGAGCAGTTTGGAAACCCTCTTTTTGTGGAATTTGCAAGTGGACATTTCAAGCGCTTTGGCGCCCACGGTAGAAAAGGAAATATCTTCGTAAAAAAACTAGAGAAAGTCATTCTCAGAAACCACTTTGTGATGTGTGCGTTCCACTCACAGAGTGTAACCTTTCTTTTCATAGAACCGTTTGGAAACACTCTGTTTGTAAAGTCTGCAAGTGGATATTTGGACCTCTTTGAGCATTTCGTTGGAAACGGGATTTCTTCATCTAATGCTAGAGAGAAGAATTCTCAGTAACTTCTTTGGGTTGCGTGTGTTCAACTCACAGAGTTGAGCCTTCCTTTAGACAGAGCAGATTTGAAACCCTCTTTTTGTGGAATTTGCAAGTGGACATTTCAAGCGCTTTGGTGGCCACGGTAGAAAAGGAAATATCTTCGTATAAAAACTAGAGAAAGTCATTCTCAGAAACCGCTTTGTGATGTGTGCGTTCCACTCACAGAGTGTAACCTTTCTTTTCATAGAACTGTTTGGAAACACTCTGTTTGTAAAGTCTGCAAGTGGATATTTGGACCTCTTTGAGGATTTCGTTGGAAACGGGATTTCTTCATCTAATGCTAGACAGAAGAATTCTCAGTAACTTCTCTGGGTTGTGTGTGTTCAACTCACAGAGTTGAACCTTCCTTTAGACAGAGCAGATTGGAAACCCTCTTTTTGTGGAATTTGCAAGTGGACATTTGAAGCGCTTTGGCGCCCACGGTAGAAAGGAAATATCTTCTTATAAAAACTAGAGAGAATCATTCTCAGAAACCACTTTGTGATGTGTGCGTTCCACTCACAGAGTTTAACCTTTCTTTTCATAGAACAGTTTGGAAACACTCTGTTTGTAAAGTCTGTAAGTGGATATTTGGACTTCTTTGAGGATTTCGTTGGAAACGGGATTTCTTCATCTAATGCTAGACAGAAGAATTCTCAGTAACTTCTTTGGGTTGCGTGTGTTCAACTCACAGAGTTGAACCTTCCTTTTGACAGAGCAGATTTGAAACCCTCTTTTTGTGGAATTTGCAATTGGACATTTCAAGCGCTTTGGGGCCAACGGTCGAAAAGGAAATATCTTCGTATAAAAACTAGAGAGAATCATTCTCAGAAACCGCTTTGTGATGTGTGCGTTCCACTCACAGAGTTTAACCTTTCTTTTCATAGAACAGTTTGGAAACACTCTGTTTGTAAAGTCTGTAAGTGGATATTTGGACCTCTTTGAGGATTTCGTTGGAAACGGGATTTCTTCATCTAATGCTGGACAGAAGAATTCTCAGTAACTTCTTTGGGTTGCGTGTGTTCAACTCACAGAGTTGAACCTTCCTTTAGAAAGAGCAGATTTGAAACCCTCTTTTTGTGGAATTTGCAAGTGGACATTTCAAGCGCTTTGGGGCCAACGGTAGAAAAGGAAATATCTTCGTATAAAAACTAGAGAGAATCATTCCCAGAAACCACTTTGTGATGTGTGCATTCCACTCACGGAGTTTAACCTTTCTTTTCATAGAACAGTTTGGAAACACTCTGTTTGTAAAGTCTGCAAGTGGATATTTGGACCTCTTTGAGGATTTCATTGGAAACGGGATTTCTTCATCTAATGCTACACAGAAGAATTCTCAGTAACTTCTTTGGGTTGCGTGTGTTCAACTCACAGAGTTGAACCTTCCTAAAGACAGAGCAGTTTGGAAACCCTCTTTTTGTGGAATTTGCAAGTGGACATTTCAAGCGCTTTGGCGCCCACGGTAGAAAAGGAAATATCTTCGTATAAAAACTAGAGAAAGTCATTCTCAGAAACCACTTTGTGATGTGTGCGTTCCACTCACAGAGTGTAACCTTTCTTTTCATAGAACAGTTTGGAAACACTCTGTTTGTAAAGTCTGCAAGTGGATATTTGGACCTCTTTGAGGATTTCGTTGGAAACGGGATTTCTTCATCTAATGCTAGACAGAAGAATTCTCAGTAACTTCTTTGGGTTGCGTGTGTTCAACTCACAGAGTTGAACCTTCCTTTTGACAGAGCAGATTGGAAACCCTCTTTTTGTGGAATTTGCAAGTGCACATTTCAAGCGCTTTGGCGCCCACGGTAGAAAAGGAAATATCTTCGTATAAAAACTAGAGAAAGTCATTCTCAGAAACCACTTTGTGATGTGTGCGTTCCACTCAGAGAGTGTAACCTTTCTTTTCATAGAACAGTTTGGAAACACTCTGTTTGTAAAGTCTGCAAGTGGATATTTGGACCTCTTTGAGGATTTCGTTGGAAACGGGATTTCTTCATCTAATGCTAGACCGAAGAATTCTCAGTAACTTCTTTGAGATGCGTGTGTTCAACTCACAGAGTTGAACCTTCCTTTTGACAGAGCAGATTGGAAACCCTCTTTTTGTGGAATTTGCAAGTGGACATTTCAAGCGCTTTGGGGCCAACGGTAGAAAAGGAAATATCTTCGTATAAAAACTAGAGAGAATCATTCTCAGAAACCGCTTTGTGATGTGTGCGTTCCACTCACAGAGTGTAACCTTTCTTTTCATAGAACAGTTTGGAAACACTCTGTTTGTAAAGTCTGCAAGTGGATATTTGGACCTCTTTGAGGATTTCGTTGGAAACGGGATTTCTTCATCTAATGCTAGACAGAAGAATTCTCAGTAACTTCTTTGGGTTGCGTGTGTTCAACTCACAGAGTTGAACCTTCCTTTAGACAGAGCAGATTTGAAACCCTCTTTTTGTGGAATTTGCAAGTGGACATTTCAAGCACTTTGGGGCCAACGGTAGAAAAGGAAATATCTTCGTAGAAAAACTAGAGAGAATCATTCTCAGAAACCACTTTGTGATGTGTGCGTTCCACTCACAGAGTTTAACCTTTCTTTTCATAGAACAGTTTGGAAACACTCTGTTTGTAAAGTCTGCAAGTGGATATTTGGACCTCTTTGAGGATTTCGTTTGAAACGGTATTTCTTCATCTAATGCTAGACAGAAGAATTCTCAGTAAATTCTCTGGGTTGCGTGTGTTCAACTCACAGAGTTGAACCTTCCTTTAGACAGAGCAGATTGGAAACCCTCATTTTGTGGAATTTGCAAGTGGACATTTGAAGCGCTTTGGCGCCCACGGTAGAAAAGGAAATATCTTCGTATAAAAACTAGAGAGAATCATTCTCAGAAAACACTTTGTGATGTGTGCGTTCCACTCACAGAGTTTAACCTTTCTTTTCATAGAACAGTTTGGAAACACTCTGTTTGTAAAGTCTGCAAGTGGATATTTGGACCTCTTTGAGGATTTCGTTGGAAACGGTATTTCTTCATCTAATGCTAGACAGAAGAATTCTCAGTAACTTTTTTGGGTTGCGTGTGTTCAACTCACAGAGTTGAACCTTCCTTTAGACAGAGCAGATTTGAAACCCTCTTTTTGTGGAATTTGCAAGTGGACATTTCAAGCGCTTTGGCGCCCACGGTACAAATGGAAATATCTTCGTATAAAAACTAGAGAGAATCATTCCCAGAAACCACTTTGTGATGTGTGCGTTCCACTCACGGAGTTTAACCTTTCTTTTCATAGAACAGTTTGGAAACACTCTGTTTGTAAAGTCTGCAAGTGGATATTTGGACCTCTTTGAGGATTTCGTTGGAAACGGGATTTCTTCATCTAATGCTAGACAGAAGAATTCTCAGTAACTTCTTTGGGTTGCGTGTGTTCAACTCACAGAGTTGAACCTTCCTTTTGACAGAGCAGATTGGAAATCCTCTTTTTGTGGAATTTGCAAGTGGACATTTCAAGCGCTTTGGGGCCAACAGTAGAAAAGGAAATATCTTCGTATAAAAACTAGAGAGAATCATTCTCAGAAACCACTTTGTGATGTGTGCTTTCCACTCACAGAGTTTAACCTTTCTTTTCATAGAACAGTTTGGAAACACTCTGTTTGTAAAGTCTGCAAGTGGATATTTGGACCTCTTTGAGGATTTCTTTGGAAACGGGATTTCTTCATCTAATGCTAGACAGAAGAATTCTCAGTAACTTCTTTGGGTTGCGTGTGTTCAACTCACAGAGTTGAACCTTCCTTTAGACAGAGCAGATTGGAAACCCTCTTTTTGTGGAATTTGCAAGTGGACATTTCAAGCGCTTTGGCGCCCACGGTAGAAAAGGAAATATCTTTGTATAAAAACTAGAGAAAGTCATTCTCAGAAACCACTTTGTGATGTGTGCGTTCCACTCACAGAGTGTAACCTTTCTTTTCATAGAACAGTTTGGAAACACTCTGTTTGTAAAGTCTGCAAGTGGATATTTGGACCTCTTTGAGGATTTCGTTGGAAACGGGATTTCTTCATCTAATGCTAGACAGAAGAATTCTCAGTAACTTCTTTGGGTTGCGTGTGTTCAACTCACAGAGTTGAACCTTCCTTTTGACAGAGCAGATTGGAAACCCTCTTTTTGTGGAATTTGCAAGTGGACATTTCAAGCGCTTTGGGGCCAACGGTAGAAAAGGAAATATCTTCGTATAAAAACTAGAGAGAATCATTCTCAGAAACCGCTTTGTGATGTGTGCTTTCCACTCACAGAGTGTAACCTTTCTTTTCATAGAACAGTTTGGAAACACTCTGTGTGTAAAGTCTGCAAGTGGATATTTCGACCTCTTTGAGGATTTCGTTGGAAACGGGATTTCTTCATCTAATGCTAGACAGAAAAATTCTCAGTAACTTCTTTGGGTTGCGTGTGTTTAACTCACAGAGTTGAACCTTCCCTTAGACAGAGCAGATTGGAAACCCTCTTTT
The DNA here is from genome assembly GCF_029281585.2 of Gorilla gorilla gorilla. NCBI lineage: Eukaryota > Metazoa > Chordata > Mammalia > Primates > Hominidae > Gorilla > Gorilla gorilla. The sequence goes on along the minus strand of NC_073231.2, from coordinate 76,491,292 downwards.
TGTGGAATTTGCAAGTGGACATGTCAAGCACTTTGTGGCCAACGGTAGAAAAGGAAATATCTTCGTATAAAAACTAGAGAGAATCATTCTCAGAAACCACTTTGTGATGTGTGCGTTCCACTCACAGAGTTTAACCTTTCTTTTCATAGAACAGTTTGCAAACACTCTGTTCGTAAAGTCTGCAAGTGGATATTTGGACCTCTTTGAGGATTTCGTTGGAAACGGGATTTCTTCATCTAATGCTAGACAGAAGAATTCTCAGTAACTTCTTTGGGTTGCGTGTGTTCAACTCACAGAGTTGAACCTTCCTTTAGACAGAGTAGATTTGAAACCCTCTTTTTGTGGAATTTGCAAGTGGACATTTCAAGCGCTTTGGGGCCAACGGTAGAAAAGGAAATATCTTCGTATAAAAACTAGAGAGAATCATTGTCAGAAACCGCTTTGTGATGTGTGCGTTCCACTCACAGAGTGTAACCTTTCTTTTCATAGAACAGTTTGCAAACACTCTGTTTGTAAAGTCTGCAAGTGGATATTTGGACCTCTTTGAGGATTTCGTTGGAAACGGGATTTCTTCATCTAATGCTAGACAGAAGAATTCTCAGTAACTTCTTTGGGTTGTGTGTGTTCAACTCACAGAGATGAGCTTTCCTTTAGACAGAGCAGATTTGAAACCCTCTTTTTGTGGAATTTGCAAGTGGACATTTCAAGCGCTTTGGCGCAAACGGTAGAAAAGGAAATATCTTCGTATAAAAACTAGAGAGAATCATTCTCAGAAACCGCTTTGTGATGTGTGCGTTCCACTCACAGAGTTTAACCTTTCTTTTCATAGAACAGTTTGGAAACACTCTGTTTGTAAAGTCTGCAAGTGGATACTTGGACCTCTTTGAGGATTTCGTTGGAAACGGGATTTCTTCATCTAATGCTAGACAGAAGAATTCTCAGTAACTTCTTTGGGTTGCGTGTGTTCATCTCACAGAGTTGAACCTTCCTTTAGACAGAGCAGATTTGAAACCCTCTTTTTGTGGAATTTGCAAGTGGACATTTCAAGCGCTTTGGCGCCCACGGTACAAAAGGAAATATCTTCGTATAAAAACTAGAGAGAATCATTGTCAGAAACCGCTTTGTGATGTGTGCATTCCACTCACAGAGTGTAACCTTTCTTTTCATAGAACAGTTTGCAAACACTCTGTTTGTAAAGTCTGCAAGTGGATATTTGGACCTCTTTGAGGATTTCGTTGGAAACGGGATTTCTTCATCTAATGCTAGACAGAAGAATTCTCAGTAACTTCTTTGAGTTGCGTGTGTTCAACTCACAGAGTTGAACCTTCCTTTTGACAGAGCAGATTAGAATCCCTCTTTTTGTGGAATTTGCAAGTCGACATTTCAAGCGCTTTGGGGCCAACGGTAGAAAAGGAAATATCTTCGTAGAAAAACTAGAGAGAATCATTCTCAGAAACCACTTTGTGATGTGTGCGTTCCACTCACAGAGTTTAACCTTTCTTTTCATAGAACAGTTTGGAAACACTCTGTTTGTAAAGTCTGCAAGTGGATATTTGGACCTCTTTGAGGATTTCGTTGGAAACGGGATTTCTTCATCTAATGCTAGACAGAAGAATTCTCAGTAACTTCTTTGGCTTGCGTGTGTTCAACTCACAGAGTTGAACCTTCCTTTAGACAGAGCAGATTTGAAACCCTCTTTTTGTGGAATTTGCAAGTGGACATTTCAAGCGCTTTGGGGCCAACGGTAGAAAAGGAAATATCTTCGTATAAAAACTAGAGAGAATCATTGTCAGAAACCGCTTTGTGATGTGTACGTTCCACTCACAGAGTGTAACCTTTCTTTTCATAGAACAGTTTGGAAACACTCTGTGTGTAAAGTCTGCAAGTGGATATTTGGACCTCTTTGAGGATTTCGTTGGAAACGGGATTTCTTCATCTAATGCTAGACAGAAGAATTCTCAGTAACTTCTTTGGGTTGCGTGTGTTCAACTCACAGAGTTGAACCTTCCTTTTGACAGAGCAGATTAGAATCCCTCTTTTTGTGGAATTTGCAAGTCGACATTTCAAGCGCTTTGGGGCCAACGGTAGAAAAGGAAATATCTTCGTATAAAAACTAGAGAGAATCATTCTCAGAAACCACTTTGTGATGTGTGTGTTCCACTCACAGAGTTTAACCTTTCTTTTCATAGAACAGTTTGGAAACACTCTGTTTGTAAAGTCTGCAAGTGGATATTTGGACCTCTTTGAGGATTTCATTGGAAACGGGATTTCTTCATCTAATGCTAGACAGAAGAATTCTCAGTAACTTCTTTGGGTTGCGTGTGTTCAACTCACGGAGTTGTACCTTCCTTTAGACAGAGCAGATTGGAAACCCTCTTTTTGTGGAATTTGCAAGTGGACATTTCAAGCACTTTGGGGCCAACTGTAGAAAAGGAAATATCTTCGTAGAAAAACTAGAGAGAATCATTCTCAGAAACCACTTTGTGATGTGTGCATTCCACTCACAGAGTTTAACCTTTCTTTTCATAGAACAGTTTGGAAACACTCTGTTTGTAAAGTCTGCAAGTGGATATTTGGACCTCTTTGAGGATTTCGTTGGAAACGGAATTTCTTCATCTAATGCTAGACAGAAGAATTCTCAGTAACTTCTTTGGGTTGCGTGTGTTCAACTCACAGAGTTGAACCTTCCTTTAGACAGAGCAGATTTGAAACCCTCTTTTTGTGGAATTTGCAAGTGGACATTTCAAGCGCTTTGGGGCCAACAGTAGAAAAGGAAATATCTTCGTATAAAAACTACAGAGAATCATTCTCAGAAACCACTTTGTGATGTGTGCGTTCCACTCACAGAGTTTAACCTTTCTTTTCATAGAACAGTTTGGAATCACTCTGTTTGTAAAGTCTGCAAGTGGATATTTGGACCTTTTTGAGGATTTCATTGGAAACGGGATTTCTTCATCTAATGCTAGACAGAAGAATTCTCAGTAACTTCTTTGGGTTGAGTGTGTTCAACTCACAGAGTTGAGCCTTCCTTTAGACAGAGCAGATTTGAAACCCTCTTTTAGTGGAATTTCCAAGTGGACATTTCAAGCGCTTTGGGGCCAACGGTGGAAAAGGAAATATCTTCGTATAAAAACTAGAGAGAATCATTCTCAGAAACCGCTTTGTGATGTGTGCGTTCCACTCACAGAGTTTAACCTTTCTTTTCATAGAACAGTTTGGAAACACTCTGTTTGTAAAGTCTGCAAGTGGATATTTGGACCTCTTTGAGGATTTCGTTGGAAACGGGATTTCTGCATATAACGCTAGACAGAAAAATTCTCAGTAACTTCTTTGGGTTGCGTGTGTTCAACTAACAGAGTTGTACCTTCCTTTTGACAGAGCAGATTAGAAACCCTCTTTTTGTGGAATTTGCAAGTGGACATTTCAAGCGTCTTGGGGCCAACGGTAGAAAAGGAAATATCTTCATATAAAAACTAGAGAGAATCATTCTCAGAAACCGCTTTGTGATGTGTGCGTTCCTCTCACAGAGTGTAACCTTTCTTTTCATAGAACAGTTTGGAAACACTCTGTTTGTAAAGTCTGCAAGTGGATATTTGGACCTCTTTGAGGATTTCGTTGGAAACGGGATTTCTTCATCTAATGCTAGAGAGAAGAATTCTCAGTAACTTCTTTGGGTTGCGTGTGTTCAACTCACAGAGTTGAACCTTCCTTTAGACAGAGTAGATTTGAAACCCACTTTTTGTGGAATTTGCAAGTGGACATTTCAAGCGCTTTGGGGCCAACTGTAGAAAAGGAAATATCTTCGTATAAAAACTAGAGAGAATCATTCTCAGAAACCACTTTGTGATGTGTGCGTTCCACTCACAGAGTTTAACCTTTCTTTTCATAGAACAGTTTGGAAACACTGTGTTTGTAAAGTCTGCAAGTGGATATTTGGACCTCTTTGAGGTTTTCGTTGGAAACGGGATTTCTTCATCTAATGCTAGACAGAAGAATTCTCAGTAACTTCTTTGGGTTGGGTGTGTTCAACTCACAGAGTTGAGCCTTCCTTTAGACAGAGCAGATTTGAAACCCTCTTTTTGTGGAATTTGCAAGTGGACATTTCAAGCGCTTTGGCGCCCACGGTAGAAAAGGAAATATCTTCGTATAAAAACTAGAGAAAGTCATTCTCAGAAACCGCTTTGTGATGTGTGCGTTCCACTCACAGAGTGTAACCTTTCTTTTCATAGAACAGTTTGGAAACACTCTGTTCGTAAAGTCTGCAAGTGGATATTTGGACCTCTTAGAGGATTTCGTGGGAAACGGGATTTCTTCATCTAATGCTAGACAGAAGAATTCTCAGTAACTTCTTTGGTTTCTGTGTGTTCAACTCACAGAGTTGAGCCTTCCTTTAGACAGAGCAGATTTGAAACCCTCTTTTTGTGGAATTTGCAAGTGGACATTTCAAGCGCTTTGGGGCCAACGGTAGAAAAGGAAATATCTTCGTATAAAAACTAGAGAGAATCATTCTCAGGAACCTCTTTGTGATGTGTGCGTTCCACTCACAGAATGTAACCTTTCTTTTCATAGAACAGTTTGCAAACACTCTGTTTGTAAAGTCTGCAAGTGGATATTTGGACGTCTTTGAGGATTTCGTTGGAAACGGGATTTCTTCATCTAATGCTAGACAGAAGAATTCTCAGTAACTTCTTTGAGTTGCGTGTGTTCAACTCACAGAGTTGAACCTTCCTTTTGACAGAGCAGATTAGAATCCCTCTTTTTGTGGAATTTGCAAGTCGACATTTCAAGCGCTTTGGGGCCAACGGTAGAAAAGGAAATATCTTCGTATAAAAACTAGAGAGAATCATTCTCAGAAACCACTTTGTGATGTGTGCGTTACACTCACAGAGTTTAACCTTTCTTTTCATAGAACAGTTTGGAAACACTCTGTTTGTAAAGTCTGCAAGTGGATATTTGGACCTCTTTGAGGATTTCATTGGAAACGGGATTTCTTCATCTAATGCTAGACAGAAGAATTCTCAGTAACTTCTTTGGGTTGCGTGTGTTCAACTCACGGAGTTGAACCTTCCTTTAGACAGAGCAGATTGGAAACCCACTTTTTGTGGAATTTGCAAGTGGACATTTCAAGCGGTTTGGGGCCAACGGTAGAAAAGGAAATATCTTCGTATAAAAACTAGAGAGAATGATTCTCAGAAACCACTTTGTGATGTGTGCGTTCCACTCACAGAGTTTAACCTTTCTTTTCATAGAACAGTTTGGAAACAGTCTGTTTGTAAAGTCTGCAAGTGGATATTTGGACCTCTTTGAGGATTTCGTTGGAAACGGGATTTCTTCATCTAATGCTAGACAGAAGAATTCTCAGTAACTTCTTTGGGTTGCGTGTGTTCAACTCACAGAGTTGAACCTTCCTTTTGACAGAGCAGATTGGAAACCCTCTTTTTGTGGAATTTGCAAGTGGACATTTCAAGCGCTTTGGGGCCAACAGTAGAAAAGGAAATATCTTCGTATAAAAACTACAGAGAATCATTCTCAGAAACCACTTTGTGATGTGTGCGTTCCACTCACAGAGTTTAACCTTTCTTTTCATAGAACAGTTTGGAATCACTCTGTTTGTAAAGTCTGCAAGTGGATATTTGGACCTCTTTGAGGATTTCATTGGAAACGGGATTTCTTCATCTAATGCTAGACAGAAGAATTCTCAGTAACTTCTTTGGGTTGCGTGTGTTCAACTCACAGAGTTGAGCCTTCCTTTAGACAGAGCAGATTTGAAACCCTCTTTTAGTGGAATTTCCAAGTGGACATTTCAAGCGCTTTGGGGCCAACGGTGGAAAAGGAAATATCTTCGTATAAAAACTAGAGAGAATCATTCTCAGAAACCGCTTTGTGATGTGTGCATTCCACTCACAGAGTTTAACCTTTCTTTTCATAGAACAGTTTGGAAACACTCTGTTTGTAAAGTCTGCAAGTGGATATTTGGACCTCTTTGAGGATTTCGTTGGAAACGGGATTTCTTCATCTAATGCTAGACAGAAGAATTCTCAGTAACTTCTTTGGGTTGCGTGTGTTCAACTCACAGAGTTGAACCTTCCTTTAGACAGAGCAGATTTGAAACCCTCTTTTTGTGGAATTTGCGAGTGGACATTTCAAGCGCTTTTGGGCCAACGGTAGAAAAGGAAATATCTTCGTATAAAAACTAGAGAGAATCATTCTCAGAAACCGCTTTGTGATGTGTGCGTTCCACTCACAGAGTTTAACCTTTCTTTTCATAGAACAGTTTGGAAACACTCTGTTTGTAAAGTCTGCAAGTGGATATTTGGACCTCTTTGAGGATTTCGTTGGAAACGGGATTTCTTCATCTAATGCTAGACAGAAGAATTCTCAGTAACTTCTTTGGGTTGCGTGTGTTCAACTCACAGAGTTGAGCCTTCCTTTAGACAGAGCAGATTTGAAAACCTCTTTTTGTGGAATTTGCAAGTGGACATTTCAAGCGCTTTGGGGCCAACGGTAGAAAAGGAAATATCTTCGTATAAAAACTAGAGAGAATCATTCTCAGAAACCGCTTTGTGATATGTGCGTTCCACTCACAGAGTGTAACCTTTCTTTTCATAGAACAGTTTGGAAACACTCTGTTTGTAAAGTTTGCAAGTGGATATTTGGACCTCTTTGAGGATTTCGTTGGAAACGGGATTTCTTCATCTAATGCTAGACAGAAGAATTCTCAGTAACTTCTTTGGGTTGGGTGTGTTCAACTCACAGAGTTGAGCCTTCCTTTAGACAGAGCAGATTTGAAACCCTCTTTTTGTGGAATTTGCAAGTGGACATTTCAAGCGCTTTGGCGCCCACGGTAGAAAAGGAAATATCTTCGTATAAAAACTAGAGAAAGTCATTCTCAGAAACCGCTTTGTGATGTGTGCGTTCCACTCACAGAGTGTAACCTTTCTTTTCATAGAACAGTTTGGAAACACTCTGTTCGTAAAGTCTGCAAGTGGATATTTGGACCTCTTAGAGGATTTCGTGGGAAACGGGATTTCTTCATCTAATGCTAGACAGAAGAATTCTCAGTAACTTCTTTGGTTTCTGTGTGTTCAACTCACAGAGTTGAGCCTTCCTTTAGACAGAGCAGATTTGAAACCCTCTTTTTGTGGAATTTGCAAGTGGACATTTCAAGCGCTTTGGGGCCAACGGTAGAAAAGGAAATATCTTCGTATAAAAACTAGAGAGAATCATTCTCAGGAACCTCTTTGTGATGTGTGCGTTCCACTCACAGAATGTAACCTTTCTTTTCATAGAACAGTTTGCAAACACTCTGTTTGTAAAGTCTGCAAGTGGATATTTGGACGTCTTTGAGGATTTCGTTGGAAACGGGATTTCTTCATCTAATGCTAGACAGAAGAATTCTCAGTAACTTCTTTGAGTTGCGTGTGTTCAACTCACAGAGTTGAACCTTCCTTTTGACAGAGCAGATTAGAATCCCTCTTTTTGTGGAATTTGCAAGTCGACATTTCAAGCGCTTTGGGGCCAACGGTAGAAAAGGAAATATCTTCGTATAAAAACTAGAGAGAATCATTCTCAGAAACCACTTTGTGATGTGTGCGTTACACTCACAGAGTTTAACCTTTCTTTTCATAGAACAGTTTGGAAACACTCTGTTTGTAAAGTCTGCAAGTGGATATTTGGACCTCTTTGAGGATTTCATTGGAAACGGGATTTCTTCATCTAATGCTAGACAGAAGAATTCTCAGTAACTTCTTTGGGTTGCGTGTGTTCAACTCACGGAGTTGAACCTTCCTTTAGACAGAGCAGATTGGAAACCCACTTTTTGTGGAATTTGCAAGTGGACATTTCAAGCGGTTTGGGGCCAACGGTAGAAAAGGAAATATCTTCGTATAAAAACTAGAGAGAATGATTCTCAGAAACCACTTTGTGATGTGTGCGTTCCACTCACAGAGTTTAACCTTTCTTTTCATAGAACAGTTTGGAAACAGTCTGTTTGTAAAGTCTGCAAGTGGATATTTGGACCTCTTTGAGGATTTCGTTGGAAACGGGATTTCTTCATCTAATGCTAGACAGAAGAATTCTCAGTAACTTCTTTGGGTTGCGTGTGTTCAACTCACAGAGTTGAACCTTCCTTTTGACAGAGCAGATTGGAAACCCTCTTTTTGTGGAATTTGCAAGTGGACATTTCAAGCGCTTTGGGGCCAACAGTAGAAAAGGAAATATCTTCGTATAAAAACTACAGAGAATCATTCTCAGAAACCACTTTGTGATGTGTGCGTTCCACTCACAGAGTTTAACCTTTCTTTTCATAGAACAGTTTGGAATCACTCTGTTTGTAAAGTCTGCAAGTGGATATTTGGACCTCTTTGAGGATTTCATTGGAAACGGGATTTCTTCATCTAATGCTAGACAGAAGAATTCTCAGTAACTTCTTTGGGTTGCGTGTGTTCAACTCACAGAGTTGAGCCTTCCTTTAGACAGAGCAGATTTGAAACCCTCTTTTAGTGGAATTTCCAAGTGGACATTTCAAGCGCTTTGGGGCCAACGGTGGAAAAGGAAATATCTTCGTATAAAAACTAGAGAGAATCATTCTCAGAAACCGCTTTGTGATGTGTGCGTTCCACTCACAGAGTTTAACCTTTCTTTTCATAGAACAGTTTGGAAACACTCTGTTTGTAAAGTCTGCAAGTGGATATTTGGACCTCTTTGAGGATTTCGTTGGAAACGGGATTTCTTCATCTAATGCTAGACAGAAGAATTCTCAGTAACTTCTTTGGGTTGCGTGTGTTCAACTCACAGAGTTGAACCTTCCTTTAGACAGAGCAGATTTGAAACCCTCTTTTTGTGGAATTTGCGAGTGGACATTTCAAGCGCTTTTGGGCCAACGGTAGAAAAGGAAATATCTTCGTATAAAAACTAGAGAGAATCATTCTCAGAAACCGCTTTGTGATGTGTGCGTTCCACTCACAGAGTTTAACCTTTCTTTTCATAGAACAGTTTGGAAACACTCTGTTTGTAAAGTCTGCAAGTGGATATTTGGACCTCTTTGAGGATTTCGTTGGAAACGGGATTTCTTCATCTAATGCTAGACAGAAGAATTCTCAGTAACTTCTTTGGGTTGCGTGTGTTCAACTCACAGAGTTGAGCCTTCCTTTAGACAGAGCAGATTTGAAAACCTCTTTTTGTGGAATTTGCAAGTGGACATTTCAAGCGCTTTGGGGCCAACGGTAGAAAAGGAAATATCTTCGTATAAAAACTAGAGAGAATCATTCTCAGAAACCGCTTTGTGATATGTGCGTTCCACTCACAGAGTTTAACCTTTCTTTTCATAGAACAGTTTGGAATCACTCTGTTTGTAAAGTCTGCAAGTGGATATTTGGACCTCTTTGAGGATTTCATTGGAAACGGGATTTCTTCATCTAATGCTAGACAGAAGAATTCTCAGTAACTTCTTTGGGTTGCGTGTGTTCAACTCACAGAGTTGAACCTTCCTTTAGACAGAGCAGATTTGAAACCCTCTTTTTGTGGAATTTGCAAGTGGACATTTCAAGCGCTTTGGGGCCAACGGTAGAAAAGGAAATATCTTCGTATAAAAACTAGAGAGAATCATTGTCAGAAACCGCTTTGTGATGTGTACGTTCCACTCACAGAGTGTAACCTTTCTTTTCATAGAACAGTTTGGAAACACTCTGTGTGTAAAGTCTGCAAGTGGATATTTGGACCTCTTTGAGGATTTCGTTGGAAACGGGATTTCTTCATCTAATGCTAGACAGAAGAATTCTCAGTAACTTCTTTGGGTTGCGTGTGTTCAACTCACAGAGTTGAACCTTCCTTTTGACAGAGCAGATTAGAATCCCTCTTTTTGTGGAATTTGCAAGTCGACATTTCAAGCGCTTTGGGGCCAACGGTAGAAAAGGAAATATCTTCGTATAAAAACTAGAGAGAATCATTCTCAGAAACCACTTTGTGATGTGTGTGTTCCACTCACAGAGTTTAACCTTTCTTTTCATAGAACAGTTTGGAAACACTCTGTTTGTAAAGTCTGCAAGTGGATATTTGGACCTCTTTGAGGATTTCATTGGAAACGGGATTTCTTCATCTAATGCTAGACAGAAGAATTCTCAGTAACTTCTTTGGGTTGCGTGTGTTCAACTCACGGAGTTGTACCTTCCTTTAGACAGAGCAGATTGGAAACCCTCTTTTTGTGGAATTTGCAAGTGGACATTTCAAGCACTTTGGGGCCAACTGTAGAAAAGGAAATATCTTCGTAGAAAAACTAGAGAGAATCATTCTCAGAAACCACTTTGTGATGTGTGCATTCCACTCACAGAGTTTAACCTTTCTTTTCATAGAACAGTTTGGAAACACTCTGTTTGTAAAGTCTGCAAGTGGATATTTGGACCTCTTTGAGGATTTCGTTGGAAACGGAATTTCTTCATCTAATGCTAGACAGAAGAATTCTCAGTAACTTCTTTGGGTTGCGTGTGTTCAACTCACAGAGTTGAACCTTCCTTTAGACAGAGCAGATTTGAAACCCTCTTTTTGTGGAATTTGCAAGTGGACATTTCAAGCGCTTTGGGGCCAACAGTAGAAAAGGAAATATCTTCGTATAAAAACTACAGAGAATCATTCTCAGAAACCACTTTGTGATGTGTGCGTTCCACTCACAGAGTTTAACCTTTCTTTTCATAGAACAGTTTGGAATCACTCTGTTTGTAAAGTCTGCAAGTGGATATTTGGACCTTTTTGAGGATTTCATTGGAAACGGGATTTCTTCATCTAATGCTAGACAGAAGAATTCTCAGTAACTTCTTTGGGTTGAGTGTGTTCAACTCACAGAGTTGAGCCTTCCTTTAGACAGAGCAGATTTGAAACCCTCTTTTAGTGGAATTTCCAAGTGGACATTTCAAGCGCTTTGGGGCCAACGGTGGAAAAGGAAATATCTTCGTATAAAAACTAGAGAGAATCATTCTCAGAAACCGCTTTGTGATGTGTGCGTTCCACTCACAGAGTTTAACCTTTCTTTTCATAGAACAGTTTGGAAACACTCTGTTTGTAAAGTCTGCAAGTGGATATTTGGACCTCTTTGAGGATTTCGTTGGAAACGGGATTTCTGCATATAACGCTAGACAGAAAAATTCTCAGTAACTTCTTTGGGTTGCGTGTGTTCAACTAACAGAGTTGTACCTTCCTTTTGACAGAGCAGATTAGAAACCCTCTTTTTGTGGAATTTGCAAGTGGACATTTCAAGCGTCTTGGGGCCAACGGTAGAAAAGGAAATATCTTCATATAAAAACTAGAGAGAATCATTCTCAGAAACCGCTTTGTGATGTGTGCGTTCCTCTCACAGAGTGTAACCTTTCTTTTCATAGAACAGTTTGGAAACACTCTGTTTGTAAAGTCTGCAAGTGGATATTTGGACCTCTTTGAGGATTTCGTTGGAAACGGGATTTCTTCATCTAATGCTAGAGAGAAGAATTCTCAGTAACTTCTTTGGGTTGCGTGTGTTCAACTCACAGAGTTGAACCTTCCTTTAGACAGAGTAGATTTGAAACCCACTTTTTGTGGAATTTGCAAGTGGACATTTCAAGCGCTTTGGGGCCAACTGTAGAAAAGGAAATATCTTCGTATAAAAACTAGAGAGAATCATTCTCAGAAACCACTTTGTGATGTGTGCGTTCCACTCACAGAGTTTAACCTTTCTTTTCATAGAACAGTTTGGAAACACTGTGTTTGTAAAGTCTGCAAGTGGATATTTGGACCTCTTTGAGGTTTTCGTTGGAAACGGGATTTCTTCATCTAATGCTAGACAGAAGAATTCTCAGTAACTTCTTTGGGTTGGGTGTGTTCAACTCACAGAGTTGAGCCTTCCTTTAGACAGAGCAGATTTGAAACCCTCTTTTTGTGGAATTTGCAAGTGGACATTTCAAGCGCTTTGGCGCCCACGGTAGAAAAGGAAATATCTTCGTATAAAAACTAGAGAAAGTCATTCTCAGAAACCGCTTTGTGATGTGTGCGTTCCACTCACAGAGTGTAACCTTTCTTTTCATAGAACAGTTTGGAAACACTCTGTTCGTAAAGTCTGCAAGTGGATATTTGGACCTCTTAGAGGATTTCGTGGGAAACGGGATTTCTTCATCTAATGCTAGACAGAAGAATTCTCAGTAACTTCTTTGGTTTCTGTGTGTTCAACTCACAGAGTTGAGCCTTCCTTTAGACAGAGCAGATTTGAAACCCTCTTTTTGTGGAATTTGCAAGTGGACATTTCAAGCGCTTTGGGGCCAACGGTAGAAAAGGAAATATCTTCGTATAAAAACTAGAGAGAATCATTCTCAGGAACCTCTTTGTGATGTGTGCGTTCCACTCACAGAATGTAACCTTTCTTTTCATAGAACAGTTTGCAAACACTCTGTTTGTAAAGTCTGCAAGTGGATATTTGGACGTCTTTGAGGATTTCGTTGGAAACGGGATTTCTTCATCTAATGCTAGACAGAAGAATTCTCAGTAACTTCTTTGAGTTGCGTGTGTTCAACTCACAGAGTTGAACCTTCCTTTTGACAGAGCAGATTAGAATCCCTCTTTTTGTGGAATTTGCAAGTCGACATTTCAAGCGCTTTGGGGCCAACGGTAGAAAAGGAAATATCTTCGTATAAAAACTAGAGAGAATCATTCTCAGAAACCACTTTGTGATGTGTGCGTTACACTCACAGAGTTTAACCTTTCTTTTCATAGAACAGTTTGGAAACACTCTGTTTGTAAAGTCTGCAAGTGGATATTTGGACCTCTTTGAGGATTTCATTGGAAACGGGATTTCTTCATCTAATGCTAGACAGAAGAATTCTCAGTAACTTCTTTGGGTTGCGTGTGTTCAACTCACGGAGTTGAACCTTCCTTTAGACAGAGCAGATTGGAAACCCACTTTTTGTGGAATTTGCAAGTGGACATTTCAAGCGGTTTGGGGCCAACGGTAGAAAAGGAAATATCTTCGTATAAAAACTAGAGAGAATGATTCTCAGAAACCACTTTGTGATGTGTGCGTTCCACTCACAGAGTTTAACCTTTCTTTTCATAGAACAGTTTGGAAACAGTCTGTTTGTAAAGTCTGCAAGTGGATATTTGGACCTCTTTGAGGATTTCGTTGGAAACGGGATTTCTTCATCTAATGCTAGACAGAAGAATTCTCAGTAACTTCTTTGGGTTGCGTGTGTTCAACTCACAGAGTTGAACCTTCCTTTTGACAGAGCAGATTGGAAACCCTCTTTTTGTGGAATTTGCAAGTGGACATTTCAAGCGCTTTGGGGCCAACAGTAGAAAAGGAAATATCTTCGTATAAAAACTACAGAGAATCATTCTCAGAAACCACTTTGTGATGTGTGCGTTCCACTCACAGAGTTTAACCTTTCTTTTCATAGAACAGTTTGGAATCACTCTGTTTGTAAAGTCTGCAAGTGGATATTTGGACCTCTTTGAGGATTTCATTGGAAACGGGATTTCTTCATCTAATGCTAGACAGAAGAATTCTCAGTAACTTCTTTGGGTTGCGTGTGTTCAACTCACAGAGTTGAGCCTTCCTTTAGACAGAGCAGATTTGAAACCCTCTTTTAGTGGAATTTCCAAGTGGACATTTCAAGCGCTTTGGGGCCAACGGTGGAAAAGGAAATATCTTCGTATAAAAACTAGAGAGAATCATTCTCAGAAACCGCTTTGTGATGTGTGCATTCCACTCACAGAGTTTAACCTTTCTTTTCATAGAACAGTTTGGAAACACTCTGTTTGTAAAGTCTGCAAGTGGATATTTGGACCTCTTTGAGGATTTCGTTGGAAACGGGATTTCTTCATCTAATGCTAGACAGAAGAATTCTCAGTAACTTCTTTGGGTTGCGTGTGTTCAACTCACAGAGTTGAACCTTCCTTTAGACAGAGCAGATTTGAAACCCTCTTTTTGTGGAATTTGCGAGTGGACATTTCAAGCGCTTTTGGGCCAACGGTAGAAAAGGAAATATCTTCGTATAAAAACTAGAGAGAATCATTCTCAGAAACCGCTTTGTGATGTGTGCGTTCCACTCACAGAGTTTAACCTTTCTTTTCATAGAACAGTTTGGAAACACTCTGTTTGTAAAGTCTGCAAGTGGATATTTGGACCTCTTTGAGGATTTCGTTGGAAACGGGATTTCTTCATCTAATGCTAGACAGAAGAATTCTCAGTAACTTCTTTGGGTTGCGTGTGTTCAACTCACAGAGTTGAGCCTTCCTTTAGACAGAGCAGATTTGAAAACCTCTTTTTGTGGAATTTGCAAGTGGACATTTCAAGCGCTTTGGGGCCAACGGTAGAAAAGGAAATATCTTCGTATAAAAACTAGAGAGAATCATTCTCAGAAACCGCTTTGTGATATGTGCGTTCCACTCACAGAGTGTAACCTTTCTTTTCATAGAACAGTTTGGAAACACTCTGTTTGTAAAGTTTGCAAGTGGATATTTGGACCTCTTTGAGGATTTCGTTGGAAACGGGATTTCTTCATCTAATGCTAGACAGAAGAATTCTCAGTAACTTCTTTGGGTTGGGTGTGTTCAACTCACAGAGTTGAGCCTTCCTTTAGACAGAGCAGATTTGAAACCCTCTTTTTGTGGAATTTGCAAGTGGACATTTCAAGCGCTTTGGCGCCCACGGTAGAAAAGGAAATATCTTCGTATAAAAACTAGAGAAAGTCATTCTCAGAAACCGCTTTGTGATGTGTGCGTTCCACTCACAGAGTGTAACCTTTCTTTTCATAGAACAGTTTGGAAACACTCTGTTCGTAAAGTCTGCAAGTGGATATTTGGACCTCTTAGAGGATTTCGTGGGAAACGGGATTTCTTCATCTAATGCTAGACAGAAGAATTCTCAGTAACTTCTTTGGTTTCTGTGTGTTCAACTCACAGAGTTGAGCCTTCCTTTAGACAGAGCAGATTTGAAACCCTCTTTTTGTGGAATTTGCAAGTGGACATTTCAAGCGCTTTGGGGCCAACGGTAGAAAAGGAAATATCTTCGTATAAAAACTAGAGAGAATCATTCTCAGGATCCTCTTTGTGATGTGTGCGTTCCACTCACAGAATGTAACCTTTCTTTTCATAGAACAGTTTGCAAACACTCTGTTTGTAAAGTCTGCAAGTGGATATTTGGACGTCTTTGAGGATTTCGTTGGAAACGGGATTTCTTCATCTAATGCTAGACAGAAGAATTCTCAGTAACTTCTTTGAGTTGCGTGTGTTCAACTCACAGAGTTGAACCTTCCTTTTGACAGAGCAGATTAGAATCCCTCTTTTTGTGGAATTTGCAAGTCGACATTTCAAGCGCTTTGGGGCCAACGGTAGAAAAGGAAATATCTTCGTATAAAAACTAGAGAGAATCATTCTCAGAAACCACTTTGTGATGTGTGCGTTACACTCACAGAGTTTAACCTTTCTTTTCATAGAACAGTTTGGAAACACTCTGTTTGTAAAGTCTGCAAGTGGATATTTGGACCTCTTTGAGGATTTCATTGGAAACGGGATTTCTTCATCTAATGCTAGACAGAAGAATTCTCAGTAACTTCTTTGGGTTGCGTGTGTTCAACTCACGGAGTTGAACCTTCCTTTAGACAGAGCAGATTGGAAACCCACTTTTTGTGGAATTTGCAAGTGGACATTTCAAGCGGTTTGGGGCCAACGGTAGAAAAGGAAATATCTTCGTATAAAAACTAGAGAGAATGATTCTCAGAAACCACTTTGTGATGTGTGCGTTCCACTCACAGAGTTTAACCTTTCTTTTCATAGAACAGTTTGGAAACAGTCTGTTTGTAAAGTCTGCAAGTGGATATTTGGACCTCTTTGAGGATTTCGTTGGAAACGGGATTTCTTCATCTAATGCTAGACAGAAGAATTCTCAGTAACTTCTTTGGGTTGCGTGTGTTCAACTCACAGAGTTGAACCTTCCTTTTGACAGAGCAGATTGGAAACCCTCTTTTTGTGGAATTTGCAAGTGGACATTTCAAGCGCTTTGGGGCCAACAGTAGAAAAGGAAATATCTTCGTATAAAAACTACAGAGAATCATTCTCAGAAACCACTTTGTGATGTGTGCGTTCCACTCACAGAGTTTAACCTTTCTTTTCATAGAACAGTTTGGAATCACTCTGTTTGTAAAGTCTGCAAGTGGATATTTGGACCTCTTTGAGGATTTCATTGGAAACGGGATTTCTTCATCTAATGCTAGACAGAAGAATTCTCAGTAACTTCTTTGGGTTGCGTGTGTTCAACTCACAGAGTTGAGCCTTCCTTTAGACAGAGCAGATTTGAAACCCTCTTTTAGTGGAATTTCCAAGTGGACATTTCAAGCGCTTTGGGGCCAACGGTGGAAAAGGAAATATCTTCGTATAAAAACTAGAGAGAATCATTCTCAGAAACCGCTTTGTGATGTGTGCGTTCCACTCACAGAGTTTAACCTTTCTTTTCATAGAACAGTTTGGAAACACTCTGTTTGTAAAGTCTGCAAGTGGATATTTGGACCTCTTTGAGGATTTCGTTGGAAACGGGATTTCTTCATCTAATGCTAGACAGAAGAATTCTCAGTAACTTCTTTGGGTTGCGTGTGTTCAACTCACAGAGTTGAACCTTCCTTTTGACAGAGCAGATTTGAAACCCTCTTTTTGTGGAATTTGCGAGTGGACATTTCAAGCGCTTTTGGGCCAACGGTAGAAAAGGAAATATCTTCGTATAAAAACTAGAGAGAATCATTCTCAGAAACCGCTTTGTGATGTGTGCGTTCCACTCACAGAGTTTAACCTTTCTTTTCATAGAACAGTTTGGAAACACTCTGTTTGTAAAGTCTGCAAGTGGATATTTGGACCTCTTTGAGGATTTCGTTGGAAACGGGATTTCTTCATCTAATGCTAGACAGAAGAATTCTCAGTAACTTCTTTGGGTTGCGTGTGTTCAACTCACAGAGTTGAGCCTTCCTTTAGACAGAGCAGATTTGAAAACCTCTTTTTGTGGAATTTGCAAGTGGACATTTCAAGCGCTTTGGGGCCAACGGTAGAAAAGGAAATATCTTCGTATAAAAACTAGAGAGAATCATTCTCAGAAACCGCTTTGTGATATGTGCGTTCCACTCACAGAGTTTAACCTTTCTTTTCATAGAACAGTTTGGAATCATTCTGTTTGTAAAGTCTGCAAGTGGATATTTGGACCTCTTTGAGGATTTCATTGGAAACGGGATTTCTTCATCTAATGCTAGACAGAAGAATTCTCAGTAACTTCTTTGGGTTGCGTGTGTTCAACTCACAGAGTTGAGCCTTCCTTTAGACAGAGCAGATTTGAAACCCTCTTTTAGTGGAATTTCCAAGTGGACATTTCAAGCGCTTTGGGGCCAACGGTGGAAAAGGAAATATCTTCGTATAAAAACTAGAGAGAATCATTCTCAGAAACCGCTTTGTGATGTGTGCATTCCACTCACAGAGTTTAACCTTTCTTTTCATAGAACAGTTTGGAAACACTCTGTTTGTAAAGTCTGCAAGTGGATATTTGGACCTCTTTGAGGATTTCGTTGGAAACGGGATTTCTTCATCTAATGCTAGACAGAAGAATTCTCAGTAACTTCTTTGGGTTGCGTGTGTTCAACTCACAGAGTTGAACCTTCCTTTAGACAGAGCAGATTTGAAACCCTCTTTTTGTGGAATTTGCGAGTGGACATTTCAAGCGCTTTTGGGCCAACGGTAGAAAAGGAAATATCTTCGTATAAAAACTAGAGAGAATCATTCTCAGAAACCGCTTTGTGATGTGTGCGTTCCACTCACAGAGTTTAACCTTTCTTTTCATAGAACAGTTTGGAAACACTCTGTTTGTAAAGTCTGCAAGTGGATATTTGGACCTCTTTGAGGATTTCGTTGGAAACGGGATTTCTTCATCTAATGCTAGACAGAAGAATTCTCAGTAACTTCTTTGGGTTGCGTGTGTTCAACTCACAGAGTTGAGCCTTCCTTTAGACAGAGCAGATTTGAAAACCTCTTTTTGTGGAATTTGCAAGTGGACATTTCAAGCGCTTTGGGGCCAACGGTAGAAAAGGAAATATCTTCGTATAAAAACTAGAGAGAATCATTCTCAGAAACCGCTTTGTGATATGTGCGTTCCACTCACAGAGTGTAACCTTTCTTTTCATAGAACAGTTTGGAAACACTCTGTTTGTAAAGTTTGCAAGTGGATATTTGGACCTCTTTGAGGATTTCGTTGGAAACGGGATTTCTTCATCTAATGCTAGACAGAAGAATTCTCAGTAACTTCTTTGGGTTGCGTGTGTTCAACTCACGGAGTTGTACCTTCCTTTAGACAGAGCAGATTGGAAACCCTCTTTTTGTGGAATTTGCAAGTGGACATTTCAAGCACTTTGGGGCCAACTGTAGAAAAGGAAATATCTTCGTAGAAAAACTAGAGAGAATCATTCTCAGAAACCACTTTGTGATGTGTGCATTCCACTCACAGAGTTTAACCTTTCTTTTCATAGAACAGTTTGGAAACACTCTGTTTGTAAAGTCTGCAAGTGGATATTTGGACCTCTTTGAGGATTTCGTTGGAAACGGAATTTCTTCATCTAATGCTAGACAGAAGAATTCTCAGTAACTTCTTTGGTTTGTGTGTGTTCAACTCACAGAGTTGAACCTTCCTTTAGACAGAGCAGATTTGAAACCCTCTTTTTGTGGAATTTGCAAGTGGACATTTCAAGCGCTTTGGGGCCAACAGTAGAAAAGGAAATATCTTCGTATAAAAACTACAGAGAATCATTCTCAGAAACCACTTTGTGATGTGTGCGTTCCACTCACAGAGTTTAACCTTTCTTTTCATAGAACAGTTTGGAATCACTCTGTTTGTAAAGTCTGCAAGTGGATATTTGGACCTTTTTGAGGATTTCATTGGAAACGGGATTTCTTCATCTAATGCTAGACAGAAGAATTCTCAGTAACTTCTTTGGGTTGAGTGTGTTCAACTCACAGAGTTGAGCCTTCCTTTAGACAGAGCAGATTTGAAACCCTCTTTTAGTGGAATTTCCAAGTGGACATTTCAAGCGCTTTGGGGCCAACGGTGGAAAAGGAAATATCTTCGTATAAAAACTAGAGAGAATCATTCTCAGAAACCGCTTTGTGATGTGTGCGTTCCACTCACAGAGTTTAACCTTTCTTTTCATAGAACAGTTTGGAAACACTCTGTTTGTAAAGTCTGCAAGTGGATATTTGGACCTCTTTGAGGATTTCGTTGGAAACGGGATTTCTGCATATAACGCTAGACAGAAAAATTCTCAGTAACTTCTTTGGGTTGCGTGTGTTCAACTAACAGAGTTGTACCTTCCTTTTGACAGAGCAGATTAGAAACCCTCTTTTTGTGGAATTTGCAAGTGGACATTTCAAGCGTCTTGGGGCCAACGGTAGAAAAGGAAATATCTTCATATAAAAACTAGAGAGAATCATTCTCAGAAACCGCTTTGTGATGTGTGCGTTCCTCTCACAGAGTGTAACCTTTCTTTTCATAGAACAGTTTGGAAACACTCTGTTTGTAAAGTCTGCAAGTGGATATTTGGACCTCTTTGAGGATTTCGTTGGAAACGGGATTTCTTCATCTAATGCTAGAGAGAAGAATTCTCAGTAACTTCTTTGGGTTGCGTGTGTTCAACTCACAGAGTTGAACCTTCCTTTAGACAGAGTAGATTTGAAACCCACTTTTTGTGGAATTTGCAAGTGGACATTTCAAGCGCTTTGGGGCCAACTGTAGAAAAGGAAATATCTTCGTATAAAAACTAGAGAGAATCATTCTCAGAAACCACTTTGTGATGTGTGCGTTCCACTCACAGAGTTTAACCTTTCTTTTCATAGAACAGTTTGGAAACACTGTGTTTGTAAAGTCTGCAAGTGGATATTTGGACCTCTTTGAGGTTTTCGTTGGAAACGGGATTTCTTCATCTAATGCTAGACAGAAGAATTCTCAGTAACTTCTTTGGTTTCTGTGTGTTCAACTCACAGAGTTGAGCCTTCCTTTAGACAGAGCAGATTTGAAACCCTCTTTTTGTGGAATTTGCAAGTGGACATTTCAAGCGCTTTGGGGCCAACGGTAGAAAAGGAAATATCTTCGTATAAAAACTAGAGAGAATCATTCTCAGAAACCACTTTGTGATGTGTGCGTTACACTCACAGAGTTTAACCTTTCTTTTCATAGAACAGTTTGGAAACACTCTGTTTGTAAAGTCTGCAAGTGGATATTTGGACCTCTTTGAGGATTTCATTGGAAACGGGATTTCTTCATCTAATGCTAGACAGAAGAATTCTCAGTAACTTCTTTGGGTTGCGTGTGTTCAACTCACGGAGTTGAACCTTCCTTTAGACAGAGCAGATTGGAAACCCACTTTTTGTGGAATTTGCAAGTGGACATTTCAAGCGGTTTGGGGCCAACGGTAGAAAAGGAAATATCTTCGTATAAAAACTAGAGAGAATGATTCTCAGAAACCACTTTGTGATGTGTGCGTTCCACTCACAGAGTTTAACCTTTCTTTTCATAGAACAGTTTGGAAACAGTCTGTTTGTAAAGTCTGCAAGTGGATATTTGGACCTCTTTGAGGATTTCGTTGGAAACGGGATTTCTTCATCTAATGCTAGACAGAAGAATTCTCAGTAACTTCTTTGGGTTGCGTGTGTTCAACTCACAGAGTTGAACCTTCCTTTTGACAGAGCAGATTGGAAACCCTCTTTTTGTGGAATTTGCAAGTGGACATTTCAAGCGCTTTGGGGCCAACAGTAGAAAAGGAAATATCTTCGTATAAAAACTACAGAGAATCATTCTCAGAAACCACTTTGTGATGTGTGCGTTCCACTCACAGAGTTTAACCTTTCTTTTCATAGAACAGTTTGGAATCACTCTGTTTGTAAAGTCTGCAAGTGGATATTTGGACCTCTTTGAGGATTTCATTGGAAACGGGATTTCTTCATCTAATGCTAGACAGAAGAATTCTCAGTAACTTCTTTGGGTTGCGTGTGTTCAACTCACAGAGTTGAGCCTTCCTTTAGACAGAGCAGATTTGAAACCCTCTTTTAGTGGAATTTCCAAGTGGACATTTCAAGCGCTTTGGGGCCAACGGTGGAAAAGGAAATATCTTCGTATAAAAACTAGAGAGAATCATTCTCAGAAACCGCTTTGTGATGTGTGCGTTCCACTCACAGAGTTTAACCTTTCTTTTCATAGAACAGTTTGGAAACACTCTGTTTGTAAAGTCTGCAAGTGGATATTTGGACCTCTTTGAGGATTTCGTTGGAAACGGGATTTCTTCATCTAATGCTAGACAGAAGAATTCTCAGTAACTTCTTTGGGTTGCGTGTGTTCAACTCACAGAGTTGAACCTTCCTTTAGACAGAGCAGATTTGAAACCCTCTTTTTGTGGAATTTGCGAGTGGACATTTCAAGCGCTTTTGGGCCAACGGTAGAAAAGGAAATATCTTCGTATAAAAACTAGAGAGAATCATTCTCAGAAACCGCTTTGTGATGTGTGCGTTCCACTCACAGAGTTTAACCTTTCTTTTCATAGAACAGTTTGGAAACACTCTGTTTGTAAAGTCTGCAAGTGGATATTTGGACCTCTTTGAGGATTTCGTTGGAAACGGGATTTCTTCATCTAATGCTAGACAGAAGAATTCTCAGTAACTTCTTTGGGTTGCGTGTGTTCAACTCACAGAGTTGAGCCTTCCTTTAGACAGAGCAGATTTGAAAACCTCTTTTTGTGGAATTTGCAAGTGGACATTTCAAGCGCTTTGGGGCCAACGGTAGAAAAGGAAATATCTTCGTATAAAAACTAGAGAGAATCATTCTCAGAAACCGCTTTGTGATATGTGCGTTCCACTCACAGAGTGTAACCTTTCTTTTCATAGAACAGTTTGGAAACACTCTGTTTGTAAAGTTTGCAAGTGGATATTTGGACCTCTTTGAGGATTTCGTTGGAAACGGGATTTCTTCATCTAATGCTAGACAGAAGAATTCTCAGTAACTTCTTTGGGTTGGGTGTGTTCAACTCACAGAGTTGAGCCTTCCTTTAGACAGAGCAGATTTGAAACCCTCTTTTTGTGGAATTTGCAAGTGGACATTTCAAGCGCTTTGGCGCCCACGGTAGAAAAGGAAATATCTTCGTATAAAAACTAGAGAAAGTCATTCTCAGAAACCGCTTTGTGATGTGTGCGTTCCACTCACAGAGTGTAACCTTTCTTTTCATAGAACAGTTTGGAAACACTCTGTTCGTAAAGTCTGCAAGTGGATATTTGGACCTCTTAGAGGATTTCGTGGGAAACGGGATTTCTTCATCTAATGCTAGACAGAAGAATTCTCAGTAACTTCTTTGGTTTCTGTGTGTTCAACTCACAGAGTTGAGCCTTCCTTTAGACAGAGCAGATTTGAAACCCTCTTTTTGTGGAATTTGCAAGTGGACATTTCAAGCGCTTTGGGGCCAACGGTAGAAAAGGAAATATCTTCGTATAAAAACTAGAGAGAATCATTCTCAGGAACCTCTTTGTGATGTGTGCGTTCCACTCACAGAATGTAACCTTTCTTTTCATAGAACAGTTTGCAAACACTCTGTTTGTAAAGTCTGCAAGTGGATATTTGGACGTCTTTGAGGATTTCGTTGGAAACGGGATTTCTTCATCTAATGCTAGACAGAAGAATTCTCAGTAACTTCTTTGAGTTGCGTGTGTTCAACTCACAGAGTTGAACCTTCCTTTTGACAGAGCAGATTAGAATCCCTCTTTTTGTGGAATTTGCAAGTCGACATTTCAAGCGCTTTGGGGCCAACGGTAGAAAAGGAAATATCTTCGTATAAAAACTAGAGAGAATCATTCTCAGAAACCACTTTGTGATGTGTGCGTTACACTCACAGAGTTTAACCTTTCTTTTCATAGAACAGTTTGGAAACACTCTGTTTCCAAAGTCTGCAAGTGGATATTTGGACCTCTTTGAGGATTTCATTGGAAACGGGATTTCTTCATCTAATGCTAGACAGAAGAATTCTCAGTAACTTCTTTGGGTTGCGTGTGTTCAACTCACGGAGTTGAACCTTCCTTTAGACAGAGCAGATTGGAAACCCACTTTTTGTGGAATTTGCAAGTGGACATTTCAAGCGGTTTGGGGCCAACGGTAGAAAAGGAAATATCTTCGTATAAAAACTAGAGAGAATGATTCTCAGAAACCACTTTGTGATGTGTGCGTTCCACACACAGAGTTTAACCTTTCTTTTCATAGAACAGTTTGGAAACAGTCTGTTTGTAAAGTCTGCAAGTGGATATTTGGACCTCTTTGAGGATTTCGTTGGAAACGGGATTTCTTCATCTAATGCTAGACAGAAGAATTCTCAGTAACTTCTTTGGGTTGCGTGTGTTCAACTCACAGAGTTGAACCTTCCTTTTGACAGAGCAGATTGGAAACCCTCTTTTTGTGGAATTTGCAAGTGGACATTTCAAGCGCTTTGGGGCCAACAGTAGAAAAGGAAATATCTTCGTATAAAAACTACAGAGAATCATTCTCAGAAACCACTTTGTGATGTGTGCGTTCCACTCACAGAGTTTAACCTTTCTTTTCATAGAACAGTTTGGAATCACTCTGTTTGTAAAGTCTGCAAGTGGATATTTGGACCTCTTTGAGGATTTCATTGGAAACGGGATTTCTTCATCTAATGCTAGACAGAAGAATTCTCAGTAACTTCTTTGGGTTGGGTGTGTTCAACTCACAGAGTTGAGCCTTCCTTTAGACAGAGCAGATTTGAAACCCTCTTTTTGTGGAATTTGCAAGTGGACATTTCAAGCGCTTTGGCGCCCACGGTAGAAAAGGAAATATCTTCGTATAAAAACTAGAGAAAGTCATTCTCAGAAACCGCTTTGTGATGTGTGCGTTCCACTCACAGAGTGTAACCTTTCTTTTCATAGAACAGTTTGGAAACACTCTGTTCGTAAAGTCTGCAAGTGGATATTTGGACCTCTTAGAGGATTTCGTGGGAAACGGGATTTCTTCATCTAATGCTAGACAGAAGAATTCTCAGTAACTTCTTTGGTTTCTGTGTGTTCAACTCACAGAGTTGAGCCTTCCTTTAGACAGAGCAGATTTGAAACCCTCTTTTTGTGGAATTTGCAAGTGGACATTTCAAGCGCTTTGGGGCCAACGGTAGAAAAGGAAATATCTTCGTATAAAAACTAGAGAGAATCATTCTCAGGAACCTCTTTGTGATGTGTGCGTTCCACTCACAGAATGTAACCTTTCTTTTCATAGAACAGTTTGCAAACACTCTGTTTGTAAAGTCTGCAAGTGGATATTTGGACGTCTTTGAGGATTTCGTTGGAAACGGGATTTCTTCATCTAATGCTAGACAGAAGAATTCTCAGTAACTTCTTTGAGTTGCGTGTGTTCAACTCACAGAGTTGAACCTTCCTTTTGACAGAGCAGATTAGAATCCCTCTTTTTGTGGAATTTGCAAGTCGACATTTCAAGCGCTTTGGGGCCAACGGTAGAAAAGGAAATATCTTCGTATAAAAACTAGAGAGAATCATTCTCAGAAACCACTTTGTGATGTGTGCGTTACACTCACAGAGTTTAACCTTTCTTTTCATAGAACAGTTTGGAAACACTCTGTTTCCAAAGTCTGCAAGTGGATATTTGGACCTCTTTGAGGATTTCATTGGAAACGGGATTTCTTCATCTAATGCTAGACAGAAGAATTCTCAGTAACTTCTTTGGGTTGCGTGTGTTCAACTCACGGAGTTGAACCTTCCTTTAGACAGAGCAGATTGGAAACCCACTTTTTGTGGAATTTGCAAGTGGACATTTCAAGCGGTTTGGGGCCAACGGTAGAAAAGGAAATATCTTCGTATAAAAACTAGAGAGAATGATTCTCAGAAACCACTTTGTGATGTGTGCGTTCCACTCACAGAGTTTAACCTTTCTTTTCATAGAACAGTTTGGAAACAGTCTGTTTGTAAAGTCTGCAAGTGGATATTTGGACCTCTTTGAGGATTTCATTGGAAACGGGATTTCTTCATCTAATGCTAGACAGAAGAATTCTCAGTAACTTCTTTGGGTTGCGTGTGTTCAACTCACAGAGTTGAGCCTTCCTTTAGACAGAGCAGATTTGAAACCCTCTTTTAGTGGAATTTCCAAGTGGACATTTCAAGCGCTTTGGGGCCAACGGTGGAAAAGGAAATATCTTCGTATAAAAACTAGAGAGAATCATTCTCAGAAACCGCTTTGTGATGTGTGCATTCCACTCACAGAGTTTAACCTTTCTTTTCATAGAACAGTTTGGAAACACTCTGTTTGTAAAGTCTGCAAGTGGATATTTGGACCTCTTTGAGGATTTCGTTGGAAACGGGATTTCTTCATCTAATGCTAGACAGAAGAATTCTCAGTAACTTCTTTGGGTTGCGTGTGTTCAACTCACAGAGTTGAACCTTCCTTTAGACAGAGCAGATTTGAAACCCTCTTTTTGTGGAATTTGCGAGTGGACATTTCAAGCGCTTTTGGGCCAACGGTAGAAAAGGAAATATCTTCGTATAAAAACTAGAGAGAATCATTCTCAGAAACCGCTTTGTGATGTGTGCGTTCCACTCACAGAGTTTAACCTTTCTTTTCATAGAACAGTTTGGAAACACTCTGTTTGTAAAGTCTGCAAGTGGATATTTGGACCTCTTTGAGGATTTCGTTGGAAACGGGATTTCTTCATCTAATGCTAGACAGAAGAATTCTCAGTAACTTCTTTGGGTTGCGTGTGTTCAACTCACAGAGTTGAGCCTTCCTTTAGACAGAGCAGATTTGAAAACCTCTTTTTGTGGAATTTGCAAGTGGACATTTCAAGCGCTTTGGGGCCAACGGTAGAAAAGGAAATATCTTCGTATAAAAACTAGAGAGAATCATTCTCAGAAACCGCTTTGTGATATGTGCGTTCCACTCACAGAGTTTAACCTTTCTTTTCATAGAACAGTTTGGAATCACTCTGTTTGTAAAGTCTGCAAGTGGATATTTGGACCTCTTTGAGGATTTCATTGGAAACGGGATTTCTTCATCTAATGCTAGACAGAAGAATTCTCAGTAACTTCTTTGGGTTGCGTGTGTTCAACTCACAGAGTTGAGCCTTCCTTTAGACAGAGCAGATTTGAAACCCTCTTTTAGTGGAATTTCCAAGTGGACATTTCAAGCGCTTTGGGGCCAACGGTGGAAAAGGAAATATCTTCGTATAAAAACTAGAGAGAATCATTCTCAGAAACCGCTTTGTGATGTGTGCATTCCACTCACAGAGTTTAACCTTTCTTTTCATAGAACAGTTTGGAAACACTCTGTTTGTAAAGTCTGCAAGTGGATATTTGGACCTCTTTGAGGATTTCGTTGGAAACGGGATTTCTTCATCTAATGCTACACAGAAGAATTCTCAGTAACTTCTTTGGGTTGCGTGTGTTCAACTCACAGAGTTGAACCTTCCTTTAGACAGAGCAGATTTGAAACCCTCGTTTTGTGGAATTTGCGAGTGGACATTTCAAGCGCTTTTGGGCCAACGGTAGAAAAGGAAATATCTTCGTATAAAAACTAGAGAGAATCATTCTCAGAAACCGCTTTGTGATGTGTGCGTTCCACTCACAGAGTTTAACCTTTCTTTTCATAGAACAGTTTGGAAACACTCTGTTTGTAAAGTCTGCAAGTGGATATTTGGACCTCTTTGAGGATTTCGTTGGAAACGGGATTTCTTCATCTAATGCTAGACAGAAGAATTCTCAGTAACTTCTTTGGGTTGCGTGTGTTCAACTCACAGAGTTGAGCCTTCCTTTAGACAGAGCAGATTTGAAAACCTCTTTTTGTGGAATTTGCAAGTGGACATTTCAAGCGCTTTGGGGCCAACGGTAGAAAAGGAAATATCTTCGTATAAAAACTAGAGAGAATCATTCTCAGAAACCGCTTTGTGATATGTGCGTTCCACTCACAGAGTGTAACCTTTCTTTTCATAGAACAGTTTGGAAACACTCTGTTTGTAAAGTTTGCAAGTGGATATTTGGACCTCTTTGAGGATTTCGTTGGAAACGGGATTTCTTCATCTAATGCTAGACAGAAGAATTCTCAGTAACTTCTTTGGGTTGCGTGTGTTCAACTCACGGAGTTGTACCTTCCTTTAGACAGAGCAGATTGGAAACCCTCTTTTTGTGGAATTTGCAAGTGGACATTTCAAGCACTTTGGGGCCAACTGTAGAAAAGGAAATATCTTCGTAGAAAAACTAGAGAGAATCATTCTCAGAAACCACTTTGTGATGTGTGCATTCCACTCACAGAGTTTAACCTTTCTTTTCATAGAACAGTTTGGAAACACTCTGTTTGTAAAGTCTGCAAGTGGATATTTGGACCTCTTTGAGGATTTCGTTGGAAACGGAATTTCTTCATCTAATGCTAGACAGAGGAATTCTCAGTAACTTCCTTGGGTTGCGTGTGTTCAACTCACAGAGTTGAACCTTCCTTTAGACAGAGCAGATTTGAAACCCTCTTTTTGTGGAATTTGCAAGTGGACATTTCAAGCGCTTTGGGGCCAACAGTAGAAAAGGAAATATCTTCGTATAAAAACTACAGAGAATCATTCTCAGAAACCACTTTGTGATGTGTGCGTTCCACTCACAGAGTTTAACCTTTCTTTTCATAGAACAGTTTGGAATCACTCTGTTTGTAAAGTCTGCAAGTGGATATTTGGACCTTTTTGAGGATTTCATTGGAAACGGGATTTCTTCATCTAATGCTAGACAGAAGAATTCTCAGTAACTTCTTTGGGTTGAGTGTGTTCAACTCACAGAGTTGAGCCTTCCTTTAGACAGAGCAGATTTGAAACCCTCTTTTAGTGGAATTTCCAAGTGGACATTTCAAGCGCTTTGGGGCCAACGGTGGAAAAGGAAATATCTTCGTATAAAAACTAGAGAGAATCATTCTCAGAAACCGCTTTGTGATGTGTGCGTTCCACTCACAGAGTTTAACCTTTCTTTTCATAGAACAGTTTGGAAACACTCTGTTTGTAAAGTCTGCAAGTGGATATTTGGACCTCTTTGAGGATTTCGTTGGAAACGGGATTTCTGCATATAACGCTAGACAGAAAAATTCTCAGTAACTTCTTTGGGTTGCGTGTGTTCAACTAACAGAGTTGTACCTTCCTTTTGACAGAGCAGATTAGAAACCCTCTTTTTGTGGAATTTGCAAGTGGACATTTCAAGCGTCTTGGGGCCAACGGTAGAAAAGGAAATATCTTCATATAAAAACTAGAGAGAATCATTCTCAGAAACCGCTTTGTGATGTGTGCGTTCCTCTCACAGAGTGTAACCTTTCTTTTCATAGAACAGTTTGGAAACACTCTGTTTGTAAAGTCTGCAAGTGGATATTTGGACCTCTTTGAGGATTTCGTTGGAAACGGGATTTCTTCATCTAATGCTAGAGAGAAGAATTCTCAGTAACTTCTTTGGGTTGCGTGTGTTCAACTCACAGAGTTGAACCTTCCTTTAGACAGAGTAGATTTGAAACCCACTTTTTGTGGAATTTGCAAGTGGACATTTCAAGCGCTTTGGGGCCAACTGTAGAAAAGGAAATATCTTCGTATAAAAACTAGAGAGAATCATTCTCAGAAACCACTTTGTGATGTGTGCGTTCCACTCACAGAGTTTAACCTTTCTTTTCATAGAACAGTTTGGAAACACTGTGTTTGTAAAGTCTGCAAGTGGATATTTGGACCTCTTTGAGGTTTTCGTTGGAAACGGGATTTCTTCATCTAATGCTAGACAGAAGAATTCTCAGTAACTTCTTTGGGTTGGGTGTGTTCAACTCACAGAGTTGAGCCTTCCTTTAGACAGAGCAGATTTGAAACCCTCTTTTTGTGGAATTTGCAAGTGGACATTTCAAGCGCTTTGGCGCCCACGGTAGAAAAGGAAATATCTTCGTATAAAAACTAGAGAAAGTCATTCTCAGAAACCGCTTTGTGATGTGTGCGTTCCACTCACAGAGTGTAACCTTTCTTTTCATAGAACAGTTTGGAAACACTCTGTTCGTAAAGTCTGCAAGTGGATATTTGGACCTCTTAGAGGATTTCGTGGGAAACGGGATTTCTTCATCTAATGCTAGACAGAAGAATTCTCAGTAACTTCTTTGGTTTCTGTGTGTTCAACTCACAGAGTTGAGCCTTCCTTTAGACAGAGCAGATTTGAAACCCTCTTTTTGTGGAATTTGCAAGTGGACATTTCAAGCGCTTTGGGGCCAACGGTAGAAAAGGAAATATCTTCGTATAAAAACTAGAGAGAATCATTCTCAGGAACCTCTTTGTGATGTGTGCGTTCCACTCACAGAATGTAACCTTTCTTTTCATAGAACAGTTTGCAAACACTCTGTTTGTAAAGTCTGCAAGTGGATATTTGGACGTCTTTGAGGATTTCGTTGGAAACGGGATTTCTTCATCTAATGCTAGACAGAAGAATTCTCAGTAACTTCTTTGAGTTGCGTGTGTTCAACTCACAGAGTTGAACCTTCCTTTTGACAGAGCAGATTAGAATCCCTCTTTTTGTGGAATTTGCAAGTCGACATTTCAAGCGCTTTGGGGCCAACGGTAGAAAAGGAAATATCTTCGTATAAAAACTAGAGAGAATCATTCTCAGAAACCACTTTGTGATGTGTGCGTTACACTCACAGAGTTTAACCTTTCTTTTCATAGAACAGTTTGGAAACACTCTGTTTGTAAAGTCTGCAAGTGGATATTTGGACCTCTTTGAGGATTTCATTGGAAACGGGATTTCTTCATCTAATGCTAGACAGAAGAATTCTCAGTAACTTCTTTGGGTTGCGTGTGTTCAACTCACGGAGTTGAACCTTCCTTTAGACAGAGCAGATTGGAAACCCACTTTTTGTGGAATTTGCAAGTGGACATTTCAAGCGGTTTGGGGCCAACGGTAGAAAAGGAAATATCTTCGTATAAAAACTAGAGAGAATGATTCTCAGAAACCACTTTGTGATGTGTGCGTTCCACTCACAGAGTTTAACCTTTCTTTTCATAGAACAGTTTGGAAACAGTCTGTTTGTAAAGTCTGCAAGTGGATATTTGGACCTCTTTGAGGATTTCGTTGGAAACGGGATTTCTTCATCTAATGCTAGACAGAAGAATTCTCAGTAACTTCTTTGGGTTGCGTGTGTTCAACTCACAGAGTTGAACCTTCCTTTTGACAGAGCAGATTGGAAACCCTCTTTTTGTGGAATTTGCAAGTGGACATTTCAAGCGCTTTGGGGCCAACAGTAGAAAAGGAAATATCTTCGTATAAAAACTACAGAGAATCATTCTCAGAAACCACTTTGTGATGTGTGCGTTCCACTCACAGAGTTTAACCTTTCTTTTCATAGAACAGTTTGGAATCACTCTGTTTGTAAAGTCTGCAAGTGGATATTTGGACCTCTTTGAGGATTTCATTGGAAACGGGATTTCTTCATCTAATGCTAGACAGAAGAATTCTCAGTAACTTCTTTGGGTTGCGTGTGTTCAACTCACAGAGTTGAGCCTTCCTTTAGACAGAGCAGATTTGAAACCCTCTTTTAGTGGAATTTCCAAGTGGACATTTCAAGCGCTTTGGGGCCAACGGTGGAAAAGGAAATATCTTCGTATAAAAACTAGAGAGAATCATTCTCAGAAACCGCTTTGTGATGTGTGCGTTCCACTCACAGAGTTTAACCTTTCTTTTCATAGAACAGTTTGGAAACACTCTGTTTGTAAAGTCTGCAAGTGGATATTTGGACCTCTTTGAGGATTTCGTTGGAAACGGGATTTCTTCATCTAATGCTAGACAGAAGAATTCTCAGTAACTTCTTTGGGTTGCGTGTGTTCAACTCACAGAGTTGAACCTTCCTTTAGACAGAGCAGATTTGAAACCCTCTTTTTGTGGAATTTGCGAGTGGACATTTCAAGCGCTTTTGGGCCAACGGTAGAAAAGGAAATATCTTCGTATAAAAACTAGAGAGAATCATTCTCAGAAACCGCTTTGTGATGTGTGCGTTCCACTCACAGAGTTTAACCTTTCTTTTCATAGAACAGTTTGGAAACACTCTGTTTGTAAAGTCTGCAAGTGGATATTTGGACCTCTTTGAGGATTTCGTTGGAAACGGGATTTCTTCATCTAATGCTAGACAGAAGAATTCTCAGTAACTTCTTTGGGTTGCGTGTGTTCAACTCACAGAGTTGAGCCTTCCTTTAGACAGAGCAGATTTGAAAACCTCTTTTTGTGGAATTTGCAAGTGGACATTTCAAGCGCTTTGGGGCCAACGGTAGAAAAGGAAATATCTTCGTATAAAAACTAGAGAGAATCATTCTCAGAAACCGCTTTGTGATATGTGCGTTCCACTCACAGAGTGTAACCTTTCTTTTCATAGAACAGTTTGGAAACACTCTGTTTGTAAAGTTTGCAAGTGGATATTTGGACCTCTTTGAGGATTTCGTTGGAAACGGGATTTCTTCATCTAATGCTAGACAGAAGAATTCTCAGTAACTTCTTTGGGTTGGGTGTGTTCAACTCACAGAGTTGAGCCTTCCTTTAGACAGAGCAGATTTGAAACCCTCTTTTTGTGGAATTTGCAAGTGGACATTTCAAGCGCTTTGGCGCCCACGGTAGAAAAGGAAATATCTTCGTATAAAAACTAGAGAAAGTCATTCTCAGAAACCGCTTTGTGATGTGTGCGTTCCACTCACAGAGTGTAACCTTTCTTTTCATAGAACAGTTTGGAAACACTCTGTTCGTAAAGTCTGCAAGTGGATATTTGGACCTCTTAGAGGATTTCGTGGGAAACGGGATTTCTTCATCTAATGCTAGACAGAAGAATTCTCAGTAACTTCTTTGGTTTCTGTGTGTTCAACTCACAGAGTTGAGCCTTCCTTTAGACAGAGCAGATTTGAAACCCTCTTTTTGTGGAATTTGCAAGTGGACATTTCAAGCGCTTTGGGGCCAACGGTAGAAAAGGAAATATCTTCGTATAAAAACTAGAGAGAATCATTCTCAGGAACCTCTTTGTGATGTGTGCGTTCCACTCACAGAATGTAACCTTTCTTTTCATAGAACAGTTTGCAAACACTCTGTTTGTAAAGTCTGCAAGTGGATATTTGGACGTCTTTGAGGATTTCGTTGGAAACGGGATTTCTTCATCTAATGCTAGACAGAAGAATTCTCAGTAACTTCTTTGAGTTGCGTGTGTTCAACTCACAGAGTTGAACCTTCCTTTTGACAGAGCAGATTAGAATCCCTCTTTTTGTGGAATTTGCAAGTCGACATTTCAAGCGCTTTGGGGCCAACGGTAGAAAAGGAAATATCTTCGTATAAAAACTAGAGAGAATCATTCTCAGAAACCACTTTGTGATGTGTGCGTTACACTCACAGAGTTTAACCTTTCTTTTCATAGAACAGTTTGGAAACACTCTGTTTCCAAAGTCTGCAAGTGGATATTTGGACCTCTTTGAGGATTTCATTGGAAACGGGATTTCTTCATCTAATGCTAGACAGAAGAATTCTCAGTAACTTCTTTGGGTTGCGTGTGTTCAACTCACGGAGTTGAACCTTCCTTTAGACAGAGCAGATTGGAAACCCACTTTTTGTGGAATTTGCAAGTGGACATTTCAAGCGGTTTGGGGCCAACGGTAGAAAAGGAAATATCTTCGTATAAAAACTAGAGAGAATGATTCTCAGAAACCACTTTGTGATGTGTGCGTTCCACTCACAGAGTTTAACCTTTCTTTTCATAGAACAGTTTGGAAACAGTCTGTTTGTAAAGTCTGCAAGTGGATATTTGGACCTCTTTGAGGATTTCGTTGGAAACGGGATTTCTTCATCTAATGCTAGACAGAAGAATTCTCAGTAACTTCTTTGGGTTGCGTGTGTTCAACTCACAGAGTTGAACCTTCCTTTTGACAGAGCAGATTGGAAACCCTCTTTTTGTGGAATTTGCAAGTGGACATTTCAAGCGCTTTGGGGCCAACAGTAGAAAAGGAAATATCTTCGTATAAAAACTACAGAGAATCATTCTCAGAAACCACTTTGTGATGTGTGCGTTCCACTCACAGAGTGTAACCTTTCTTTTCATAGAACAGTTTGGAATCACTCTGTTTGTAAAGTCTGCAAGTGGATATTTGGACCTCTTTGAGGATTTCATTGGAAACGGGATTTCTTCATCTAATGCTAGACAGAAGAATTCTCAGTAACTTCTTTGGGTTGGGTGTGTTCAACTCACAGAGTTGAGCCTTCCTTTAGACAGAGCAGATTTGAAACCCTCTTTTTGTGGAATTTGCAAGTGGACATTTCAAGCGCTTTGGCGCCCACGGTAGAAAAGGAAATATCTTCGTATAAAAACTAGAGAAAGTCATTCTCAGAAACCGCTTTGTGATGTGTGCGTTCCACTCACAGAGTGTAACCTTTCTTTTCATAGAACAGTTTGGAAACACTCTGTTCGTAAAGTCTGCAAGTGGATATTTGGACCTCTTAGAGGATTTCGTGGGAAACGGGATTTCTTCATCTAATGCTAGACAGAAGAATTCTCAGTAACTTCTTTGGTTTCTGTGTGTTCAACTCACAGAGTTGAGCCTTCCTTTAGACAGAGCAGATTTGAAACCCTCTTTTTGTGGAATTTGCAAGTGGACATTTCAAGCGCTTTGGGGCCAACGGTAGAAAAGGAAATATCTTCGTATAAAAACTAGAGAGAATCATTCTCAGGAACCTCTTTGTGATGTGTGCGTTCCACTCACAGAATGTAACCTTTCTTTTCATAGAACAGTTTGCAAACACTCTGTTTGTAAAGTCTGCAAGTGGATATTTGGACGTCTTTGAGGATTTCGTTGGAAACGGGATTTCTTCATCTAATGCTAGACAGAAGAATTCTCAGTAACTTCTTTGAGTTGCGTGTGTTCAACTCACAGAGTTGAACCTTCCTTTTGACAGAGCAGATTAGAATCCCTCTTTTTGTGGAATTTGCAAGTCGACATTTCAAGCGCTTTGGGGCCAACGGTAGAAAAGGAAATATCTTCGTATAAAAACTAGAGAGAATCATTCTCAGAAACCACTTTGTGATGTGTGCGTTACACTCACAGAGTTTAACCTTTCTTTTCATAGAACAGTTTGGAAACACTCTGTTTCCAAAGTCTGCAAGTGGATATTTGGACCTCTTTGAGGATTTCATTGGAAACGGGATTTCTTCATCTAATGCTAGACAGAAGAATTCTCAGTAACTTCTTTGGGTTGCGTGTGTTCAACTCACGGAGTTGAACCTTCCTTTAGACAGAGCAGATTGGAAACCCACTTTTTGTGGAATTTGCAAGTGGACATTTCAAGCGGTTTGGGGCCAACGGTAGAAAAGGAAATATCTTCGTATAAAAACTAGAGAGAATGATTCTCAGAAACCACTTTGTGATGTGTGCGTTCCACTCACAGAGTTTAACCTTTCTTTTCATAGAACAGTTTGGAAACAGTCTGTTTGTAAAGTCTGCAAGTGGATATTTGGACCTCTTTGAGGATTTCGTTGGAAACGGGATTTCTTCATCTAATGCTAGACAGAAGAATTCTCAGTAACTTCTTTGGGTTGCGTGTGTTCAACTCACAGAGTTGAACCTTCCTTTTGACAGAGCAGATTGGAAACCCTCTTTTTGTGGAATTTGCAAGTGGACATTTCAAGCGCTTTGGGGCCAACAGTAGAAAAGGAAATATCTTCGTATAAAAACTACAGAGAATCATTCTCAGAAACCACTTTGTGATGTGTGCGTTCCACTCACAGAGTTTAACCTTTCTTTTCATAGAACAGTTTGGAATCACTCTGTTTGTAAAGTCTGCAAGTGGATATTTGGACCTCTTTGAGGATTTCATTGGAAACGGGATTTCTTCATCTAATGCTAGACAGAAGAATTCTCAGTAACTTCTTTGGGTTGCGTGTGTTCAACTCACAGAGTTGAGCCTTCCTTTAGACAGAGCAGATTTGAAACCCTCTTTTAGTGGAATTTCCAAGTGGACATTTCAAGCGCTTTGGGGCCAACGGTGGAAAAGGAAATATCTTCGTATAAAAACTAGAGAGAATCATTCTCAGAAACCGCTTTGTGATGTGTGCATTCCACTCACAGAGTTTAACCTTTCTTTTCATAGAACAGTTTGGAAACACTCTGTTTGTAAAGTCTGCAAGTGGATATTTGGACCTCTTTGAGGATTTCGTTGGAAACGGGATTTCTTCATCTAATGCTAGACAGAAGAATTCTCAGTAACTTCTTTGGGTTGCGTGTGTTCAACTCACAGAGTTGAACCTTCCTTTAGACAGAGCAGATTTGAAACCCTCTTTTTGTGGAATTTGCGAGTGGACATTTCAAGCGCTTTTGGGCCAACGGTAGAAAAGGAAATATCTTCGTATAAAAACTAGAGAGAATCATTCTCAGAAACCGCTTTGTGATGTGTGCGTTCCACTCACAGAGTTTAACCTTTCTTTTCATAGAACAGTTTGGAAACACTCTGTTTGTAAAGTCTGCAAGTGGATATTTGGACCTCTTTGAGGATTTCGTTGGAAACGGGATTTCTTCATCTAATGCTAGACAGAAGAATTCTCAGTAACTTCTTTGGGTTGCGTGTGTTCAACTCACAGAGTTGAGCCTTCCTTTAGACAGAGCAGATTTGAAAACCTCTTTTTGTGGAATTTGCAAGTGGACATTTCAAGCGCTTTGGGGCCAACGGTAGAAAAGGAAATATCTTCGTATAAAAACTAGAGAGAATCATTCTCAGAAACCGCTTTGTGATATGTGCGTTCCACTCACAGAGTTTAACCTTTCTTTTCATAGAACAGTTTGGAATCACTCTGTTTGTAAAGTCTGCAAGTGGATATTTGGACCTCTTTGAGGATTTCATTGGAAACGGGATTTCTTCATCTAATGCTAGACAGAAGAATTCTCAGTAACTTCTTTGGGTTGCGTGTGTTCAACTCACAGAGTTGAGCCTTCCTTTAGACAGAGCAGATTTGAAACCCTCTTTTAGTGGAATTTCCAAGTGGACATTTCAAGCGCTTTGGGGCCAACGGTGGAAAAGGAAATATCTTCGTATAAAAACTAGAGAGAATCATTCTCAGAAACCGCTTTGTGATGTGTGCATTCCACTCACAGAGTTTAACCTTTCTTTTCATAGAACAGTTTGGAAACACTCTGTTTGTAAAGTCTGCAAGTGGATATTTGGACCTCTTTGAGGATTTCGTTGGAAACGGGATTTCTTCATCTAATGCTACACAGAAGAATTCTCAGTAACTTCTTTGGGTTGCGTGTGTTCAACTCACAGAGTTGAACCTTCCTTTAGACAGAGCAGATTTGAAACCCTCGTTTTGTGGAATTTGCGAGTGGACATTTCAAGCGCTTTTGGGCCAACGGTAGAAAAGGAAATATCTTCGTATAAAAACTAGAGAGAATCATTCTCAGAAACCGCTTTGTGATGTGTGCGTTCCACTCACAGAGTTTAACCTTTCTTTTCATAGAACAGTTTGGAAACACTCTGTTTGTAAAGTCTGCAAGTGGATATTTGGACCTCTTTGAGGATTTCGTTGGAAACGGGATTTCTTCATCTAATGCTAGACAGAAGAATTCTCAGTAACTTCTTTGGGTTGCGTGTGTTCAACTCACGGAGTTGAACCTTCCTTTAGACAGAGCAGATTGGAAACCCACTTTTTGTGGAATTTGCAAGTGGACATTTCAAGCGGTTTGGGGCCAACGGTAGAAAAGGAAATATCTTCGTATAAAAACTAGAGAGAATGATTCTCAGAAACCACTTTGTGATGTGTGCGTTCCACTCACAGAGTTTAACCTTTCTTTTCATAGAACAGTTTGGAAACAGTCTGTTTGTAAAGTCTGCAAGTGGATATTTGGACCTCTTTGAGGATTTCGTTGGAAACGGGATTTCTTCATCTAATGCTAGACAGAAGAATTCTCAGTAACTTCTTTGGGTTGCGTGTGTTCAACTCACAGAGTTGAACCTTCCTTTTGACAGAGCAGATTGGAAACCCTCTTTTTGTGGAATTTGCAAGTGGACATTTCAAGCGCTTTGGGGCCAACAGTAGAAAAGGAAATATCTTCGTATAAAAACTACAGAGAATCATTCTCAGAAACCACTTTGTGATGTGTGCGTTCCACTCACAGAGTTTAACCTTTCTTTTCATAGAACAGTTTGGAATCACTCTGTTTGTAAAGTCTGCAAGTGGATATTTGGACCTCTTTGAGGATTTCATTGGAAACGGGATTTCTTCATCTAATGCTAGACAGAAGAATTCTCAGTAACTTCTTTGGGTTGCGTGTGTTCAACTCACAGAGTTGAGCCTTCCTTTAGACAGAGCAGATTTGAAACCCTCTTTTAGTGGAATTTCCAAGTGGACATTTCAAGCGCTTTGGGGCCAACGGTGGAAAAGGAAATATCTTCGTATAAAAACTAGAGAGAATCATTCTCAGAAACCGCTTTGTGATGTGTGCATTCCACTCACAGAGTTTAACCTTTCTTTTCATAGAACAGTTTGGAAACACTCTGTTTGTAAAGTCTGCAAGTGGATATTTGGACCTCTTTGAGGATTTCGTTGGAAACGGGATTTCTTCATCTAATGCTAGACAGAAGAATTCTCAGTAACTTCTTTGGGTTGCGTGTGTTCAACTCACAGAGTTGAACCTTCCTTTAGACAGAGCAGATTTGAAACCCTCTTTTTGTGGAATTTGCGAGTGGACATTTCAAGCGCTTTTGGGCCAACGGTAGAAAAGGAAATATCTTCGTATAAAAACTAGAGAGAATCATTCTCAGAAACCGCTTTGTGATGTGTGCGTTCCACTCACAGAGTTTAACCTTTCTTTTCATAGAACAGTTTGGAAACACTCTGTTTGTAAAGTCTGCAAGTGGATATTTGGACCTCTTTGAGGATTTCGTTGGAAACGGGATTTCTTCATCTAATGCTAGACAGAAGAATTCTCAGTAACTTCTTTGGGTTGCGTGTGTTCAACTCACAGAGTTGAGCCTTCCTTTAGACAGAGCAGATTTGAAAACCTCTTTTTGTGGAATTTGCAAGTGGACATTTCAAGCGCTTTGGGGCCAACGGTAGAAAAGGAAATATCTTCGTATAAAAACTAGAGAGAATCATTCTCAGAAACCGCTTTGTGATATGTGCGTTCCACTCACAGAGTGTAACCTTTCTTTTCATAGAACAGTTTGGAAACACTCTGTTTGTAAAGTTTGCAAGTGGATATTTGGACCTCTTTGAGGATTTCGTTGGAAACGGGATTTCTTCATCTAATGCTAGACAGAAGAATTCTCAGTAACTTCTTTGGGTTGCGTGTGTTCAACTCACAGAGTTGAACCTTCCTTTAGACAGAGCAGATTTGAAACCCTCTTTTTGTGGAATTTGCAAGTGGACATTTCAAGCGGTTTGGGGCCAACAGTAGAAAAGGAAATATCTTCGTATAAAAACTAGAGAGAATCATTCTCAGAAACCGCTTTGTGATGTGTGCATTCCACTCACAGAGTGTAACCTTTCTTTTCATAGAACAGCTGGGAAACACTCTGTTTGTAAAGTCTGCAAGTGGATATTTGGACCTCTTTGAGGATTTCGTTGGAAACGGGATTTCTGCATATAACGCTAGACAGAAAAATTCTCTCTAACTTCTTTGGGTTGCGTGTGTTCAACTCACAGAGTTGAACCTTCCTTTTGACAGAGCAGATTAGAAACCCTCTTTTTGTGGAATTTGCAAGTGGACATTTCAAGCGCTTTGGGGCCAACGGTAGAAAAGGAAATATCTTCGTATAAAAACTAGAGAGAATCATTCTCAGAAACAGCTTTGTGATGTGTGCGTTCCTCTCACAGAGTGTAACCTTTCTTTTCATAGAACAGTTTGGAAACACTCTGTTTGTAAAGTCTGCAAGTGGATATTTGGACCTCTTTGAGGATTTCGTTGGAAACGGGATTTCTTCATCTAATGCTAGACAGAAGAATTCTCAGTAACTTCTCTGGGTTGCTTGTGTTCAACTCACAGAGTTGAACCTTCCTTTTGACAGAGCAGATTAGAATCCCTCTTTTTGTGGAATTTGCAAGTCGACATTTCAAGCGCTTTGGGGCCAACGGTAGAAAAGGAAATATCTTCGTATAAAAACTAGAGAGAATCATTCTCAGAAACCACTTTGTGATGTGTGTGTTCCACTCACAGAGTTTAACCTTTCTTTTCATAGAACAGTTTGGAAACACTCTGTTTGTAAAGTCTGCAAGTGGATATTTGGACCTCTTTGAGGATTTCATTGGAAACGGGATTTCTTCATCTAATGCTAGACAGAAGAATTCTCAGTAACTTCTTTGGGTTGCGTGTGTTCAACTCACAGAGTTGTACCTTCCTTTAGACAGAGCAGATTGGAAACCCTCTTTTTGTGGAATTTGCAAGTGGACATTTCAAGCACTTTGGGGCCAACTGTAGAAAAGGAAATATCTTCGTAGAAAAACTAGAGAGAATCATTCTCAGAAACCACTTTGTGATGTGTGCGTTCCACTCACAGAGTTTAACCTTTCTTTTCGTAGAACAGTTTGGAAACACTCTGTTTGTAAAGTCTGCAAGTGGATATTTGGACCTCTTTGAGGATTTCTTTGGAAACGGAATATCTTCATCTAATGCTAGACAGAAGAATTCTCAGTAACTTCTTTGGGTTGCGTGTGTTCAACTCACAGAGTTGAACCTTCCTTTAGACAGAGCAGATTTGAAACCCTCTTTTTGTGGAATTTGCAGGTGGACATTTCAAGCGCTTTGGCGCCCACGGTACAAAAGGAAATATCTTCGTATGAAAACTAGAGAGAATCATTGTCAGAAACCACTTTGTGATGTGTGCGTTCCACTCACAGAATGTAACCTTTCTTTTCATAGAACAGTTTGCAAACACTCTGTTTGTAAAGTCTGCAAGTGGATATTTGGACCTCTTTGAGGATTTCGTTGGAAACGGGATTTCTTCATCTAATGCTAGACAGAAGAATTCTCAGTAACTTCTTTGAGTTGCGTGTGTTCAACTCACAGAGTTGAACCTTCCTTTTGACAGAGCAGATTAGAATCCCTCTTTTTGTGGAATTTGCAAGTCGACATTTCAAGCGCTTTGGGGCCAACGGTAGAAAAGGAAATATCTTCGTATAAAAACTAGAGAGAATCATTCTCAGAAACCACTTTGTGATGTGTGCGTTACACTCACAGAGTTTAACCTTTCTTTTCATAGAACAGTTTGGAAACACTCTGTTTGTAAAGTCTGCAAGTGGATATTTGGACCTCTTTGAGGATTTCATTGGAAACGGGATTTCTTCATCTAATGCTAGACAGAAGAATTCTCAGTAACTTCTTTGGATTGCGTGTGTTCAACTCACAGAGTTGAACCTTCCTTTAGACAGAGCAGATTGGAAACCCACTTTTTGTGGAATTTGCAAGTGGACATTTCAAACGGTTTGGGGCCAACGGTAGAAAAGGAAATATCTTCGTATAAAAACTACAGAGAATCATTCTCAGAAACCACTTTGTGATGTGTGCGTTCCACTCACAGAGTTTAACCTTTCTTTTCATAGAACAGTTTGGAAACACTCTGTTTGTAAAGTCTGCAAGTGGATATTTGGACCTCTTTGAGGATTTCGTTGGAAACGGGATTTCTTCATCTAATGCTAGAGAGAAGAATTCTCAGTAACTTCTTTGGGTTGCGTGTGTTCAACTCACAGAGTTGAACCTTCCTTTAGACAGAGTAGATTTGAAACCCACTTTTTGTGGAATTTGCAAGTGGACATTTCAAGCGCTTTGGGGCCAACTGTAGAAAAGGAAATATCTTCGTATAAAAACTAGAGAGAATCATTCTCAGAAACCACTTTGTGATGTGTGCGTTCCACTCACAGAGTTTAACCTTTCTTTTCATAGAACAGTTTGGAAACACTGTGTTTGTAAAGTCTGCAAGTGGATATTTGGACCTCTTTGAGGTTTTCGTTGGAAACGGGATTTCTTCATCTAATGCTAGACAGAAGAATTCTCAGTAACTTCTTTGGGTTGGGTGTGTTCAACTCACAGAGTTGAGCCTTCCTTTAGACAGAGCAGATTTGAAACCCTCTTTTTGTGGAATTTGCAAGTGGACATTTCAAGCGCTTTGGCGCCCACGGTAGAAAAGGAAATATCTTCGTATAAAAACTAGAGAAAGTCATTCTCAGAAACCGCTTTGTGATGTGTGCGTTCCACTCACAGAGTGTAACCTTTCTTTTCATAGAACAGTTTGGAAACACTCTGTTCGTAAAGTCTGCAAGTGGATATTTGGACCTCTTAGAGGATTTCGTGGGAAACGGGATTTCTTCATCTAATGCTAGACAGAAGAATTCTCAGTAACTTCTTTGGTTTGTGTGTGTTCAACTCACAGAGTTGAGCCTTCCTTTAGACAGAGCAGATTTGAAACCCTCTTTTTGTGGAATTTGCAAGTGGACATTTCAAGCGCTTTGGGGCCAACGGTAGAAAAGGAAATATCTTCGTATAAAAACTAGAGAGAATCATTCTCAGGAACCTCTTTGTGATGTGTGCGTTCCACTCACAGAATGTAACCTTTCTTTTCATAGAACAGTTTGCAAACACTCTGTTTGTAAAGTCTGCAAGTGGATATTTGGACGTCTTTGAGGATTTCGTTGGAAACGGGATTTCTTCATCTAATGCTAGACAGAAGAATTCTCAGTAACTTCTTTGAGTTGCGTGTGTTCAACTCACAGAGTTGAACCTTCCTTTTGACAGAGCAGATTAGAATCCCTCTTTTTGTGGAATTTGCAAGTCGACATTTCAAGCGCTTTGGGGCCAACGGTAGAAAAGGAAATATCTTCGTATAAAAACTAGAGAGAATCATTCTCAGAAACCACTTTGTGATGTGTGCGTTACACTCACAGAGTTTAACCTTTCTTTTCATAGAACAGTTTGGAAACACTCTGTTTGTAAAGTCTGCAAGTGGATATTTGGACCTCTTTGAGGATTTCATTGGAAACGGGATTTCTTCATCTAATGCTAGACAGAAGAATTCTCAGTAACTTCTTTGGGTTGCGTGTGTTCAACTCACGGAGTTGAACCTTCCTTTAGACAGAGCAGATTGGAAACCCACTTTTTGTGGAATTTGCAAGTGGACATTTCAAGCGGTTTGGGGCCAACGGTAGAAAAGGAAATATCTTCGTATAAAAACTAGAGAGAATGATTCTCAGAAACCACTTTGTGATGTGTGCGTTCCACTCACAGAGTTTAACCTTTCTTTTCATAGAACAGTTTGGAAACAGTCTGTTTGTAAAGTCTGCAAGTGGATATTTGGACCTCTTTGAGGATTTCGTTGGAAACGGGATTTCTTCATCTAATGCTAGACAGAAGAATTCTCAGTAACTTCTTTGGGTTGCGTGTGTTCAACTCACAGAGTTGAACCTTCCTTTTGACAGAGCAGATTGGAAACCCTCTTTTTGTGGAATTTGCAAGTGGACATTTCAAGCGCTTTGGGGCCAACAGTAGAAAAGGAAATATCTTCGTATAAAAACTACAGAGAATCATTCTCAGAAACCACTTTGTGATGTGTGCGTTCCACTCACAGAGTTTAACCTTTCTTTTCATAGAACAGTTTGGAATCACTCTGTTTGTAAAGTCTGCAAGTGGATATTTGGACCTCTTTGAGGATTTCATTGGAAACGGGATTTCTTCATCTAATGCTAGACAGAAGAATTCTCAGTAACTTCTTTGGGTTGCGTGTGTTCAACTCACAGACTTGAGCCTTCCTTTAGACAGAGCAGATTTGAAACCCTCTTTTAGTGGAATTTCC
Source organism: Gorilla gorilla gorilla (assembly GCF_029281585.2). Taxonomy (NCBI): domain Eukaryota; kingdom Metazoa; phylum Chordata; class Mammalia; order Primates; family Hominidae; genus Gorilla; species Gorilla gorilla. Next base: position 76,448,440 of record NC_073231.2, on the reverse strand, counting down.
AAGTGGACATTTCAAGCGCTTTGGGGCCAACGGTGGAAAAGGAAATATCTTCGTATAAAAACTAGAGAGAATCATTCTCAGAAACCGCTTTGTGATGTGTGCATTCCACTCACAGAGTTTAACCTTTCTTTTCATAGAACAGTTTGGAAACACTCTGTTTGTAAAGTCTGCAAGTGGATATTTGGACCTCTTTGAGGATTTCGTTGGAAACGGGATTTCTTCATCTAATGCTAGACAGAAGAATTCTCAGTAACTTCTTTGGGTTGCGTGTGTTCAACTCACAGAGTTGAACCTTCCTTTAGACAGAGCAGATTTGAAACCCTCTTTTTGTGGAATTTGCGAGTGGACATTTCAAGCGCTTTTGGGCCAACGGTAGAAAAGGAAATATCTTCGTATAAAAACTAGAGAGAATCATTCTCAGAAACCGCTTTGTGATGTGTGCGTTCCACTCACAGAGTTTAACCTTTCTTTTCATAGAACAGTTTGGAAACACTCTGTTTGTAAAGTCTGCAAGTGGATATTTGGACCTCTTTGAGGATTTCGTTGGAAACGGGATTTCTTCATCTAATGCTAGACAGAAGAATTCTCAGTAACTTCTTTGGGTTGCGTGTGTTCAACTCACAGAGTTGAGCCTTCCTTTAGACAGAGCAGATTTGAAAACCTCTTTTTGTGGAATTTGCAAGTGGACATTTCAAGCGCTTTGGGGCCAACGGTAGAAAAGGAAATATCTTCGTATAAAAACTAGAGAGAATCATTCTCAGAAACCGCTTTGTGATATGTGCGTTCCACTCACAGAGTGTAACCTTTCTTTTCATAGAACAGTTTGGAAACACTCTGTTTGTAAAGTTTGCAAGTGGATATTTGGACCTCTTTGAGGATTTCGTTGGAAACGGGATTTCTTCATCTAATGCTAGACAGAAGAATTCTCAGTAACTTCTTTGGGTTGTGTGTGTTCAACTCACAGAGTTGAACCTTCCTTTAGACAGAGCAGATTTGAAACCCTCTTTTTGTGGAATTTGCAAGTGGACATTTCAAGCGGTTTGGGGCCAACAGTAGAAAAGGAAATATCTTCGTATAAAAACTAGAGAGAATCATTCTCAGAAACCGCTTTGTGATGTGTGCATTCCACTCACAGAGTGTAACCTTTCTTTTCATAGAACAGCTGGGAAACACTCTGTTTGTAAAGTCTGCAAGTGGATATTTGGACCTCTTTGAGGATTTCGTTGGAAACGGGATTTCTGCATATAACGCTAGACAGAAAAATTCTCTCTAACTTCTTTGGGTTGCGTGTGTTCAACTCACAGAGTTGAACCTTCCTTTTGACAGAGCAGATTAGAAACCCTCTTTTTGTGGAATTTGCAAGTGGACATTTCAAGCGCTTTGGGGCCAACGGTAGAAAAGGAAATATCTTCGTATAAAAACTAGAGAGAATCATTCTCAGAAACAGCTTTGTGATGTGTGCGTTCCTCTCACAGAGTGTAACCTTTCTTTTCATAGAACAGTTTGGAAACACTCTGTTTGTAAAGTCTGCAAGTGGATATTTGGACCTCTTTGAGGATTTCGTTGGAAACGGGATTTCTTCATCTAATGCTAGACAGAAGAATTCTCAGTAACTTCTCTGGGTTGCTTGTGTTCAACTCACAGAGTGGAACCTTCCTTTTGACAGAGCAGATTGGAAACCTTCTTTTTGTGGAATTTGCAAGTGGACATTTCAAGCGCTTTGGGGCCAACGGTACAAAAGGAAATATCTTCGTATAAAAACTAGAGAGAATCATTCTCAGAAACCACTTTGTGATGTGTGCGTTCCACTCACAGAGTTTAACCTTTCTTTTCATAGAACAGTTTGGAAACACTCTGTTTGTAAAGTCTGCAAGTGGATATTTGGACCTCTTTGAGGATTTCGTTGGAAACGGGATTTCTTCATCTAATGCTAGACAGAAGAATTCTCAGTAACTTCTCTGGGTTGCTTGTGTTCAACTCACAGAGTTGAACCTTCCTTTTGACAGAGCAGATTGGAAACCTTCTTTTTGTGGAATTTGCAAGTGGACATTTCAAGCGCTTTGGGGCCAACGGTACAAAAGGAAATATCTTCGTATAAAAACTAGAGAGAATCATTCTCAGAAACCACTTTGTGATGTGTGCGTTCCACTCACAGAGTTTAACCTTTCTTTTCATAGAACAGTTTGGAAACACTCTGTTTGTAAAGTCTGAAAGTGGATATTTGGACCTCTTTGAGGATTTCGTTGGAAACGGGATTTCTTCATCTAATGCTAGACAGAAGAATTCTCAGTAACTTCTTTGGGTTGTGTGTGTTCAACTCACAGAGTTGAACCTTCCTTTAGACAGAGCAGATTGGAAACCCTCTTTTTGTGGAATTTGCAAGTGGATATTTGAAGCGTTTTGGCGCCCACGGTAGAAAAGGAAATATCTTCGTATAAAAACTAGAGAGAATCATTCTCAGAAACCACTTTGTGATGTGTGCGTTCCACTCACAGAGTTTAACCTTTCTTTTCATAGAACAGTTTGGAATCACTCTGTTTGTAAAGTCTGCAAGTGGATATTTGGACCTCTTTGAGGATTTCATTGGAAACGGGATTTCTTCATCTAATGCTAGACAGAAGAATTCTCAGTAACTTCTTTGGGTTGCGTGTGTTCAACTCACAGAGTTGAGCCTTCCTTTAGACAGAGCAGATTTGAAACCCTCTTTTAGTGGAATTTCCAAGTGGACATTTCAAGCGCTTTGGGGCCAACGGTGGAAAAGGAAATATCTTCGTATAAAAACTAGAGAGAATCATTCTCAGAAACCGCTTTGTGATGTGTGCATTCCACTCACAGAGTTTAACCTTTCTTTTCATAGAACAGTTTGGAAACACTCTGTTTGTAAAGTCTGCAAGTGGATATTTGGACCTCTTTGAGGATTTCGTTGGAAACGGGATTTCTTCATCTAATGCTAGACAGAAGAATTCTCAGTAACTTCTTTGGGTTGCGTGTGTTCAACTCACAGAGTTGAACCTTCCTTTAGACAGAGCAGATTTGAAACCCTCTTTTTGTGGAATTTGCGAGTGGACATTTCAAGCGCTTTTGGGCCAACGGTAGAAAAGGAAATATCTTCGTATAAAAACTAGAGAGAATCATTCTCAGAAACCGCTTTGTGATGTGTGCGTTCCACTCACAGAGTTTAACCTTTCTTTTCATAGAACAGTTTGGAAACACTCTGTTTGTAAAGTCTGCAAGTGGATATTTGGACCTCTTTGAGGATTTCGTTGGAAACGGGATTTCTTCATCTAATGCTAGACAGAAGAATTCTCAGTAACTTCTTTGGGTTGCGTGTGTTCAACTCACAGAGTTGAGCCTTCCTTTAGACAGAGCAGATTTGAAAACCTCTTTTTGTGGAATTTGCAAGTGGACATTTCAAGCGCTTTGGGGCCAACGGTAGAAAAGGAAATATCTTCGTATAAAAACTAGAGAGAATCATTCTCAGAAACCGCTTTGTGATATGTGCGTTCCACTCACAGAGTGTAACCTTTCTTTTCATAGAACAGTTTGGAAACACTCTGTTTGTAAAGTTTGCAAGTGGATATTTGGACCTCTTTGAGGATTTCGTTGGAAACGGGATTTCTTCATCTAATGCTAGACAGAAGAATTCTCAGTAACTTCTTTGGGTTGCGTGTGTTCAACTCACAGAGTTGAACCTTCCTTTAGACAGAGCAGATTTGAAACCCTCTTTTTGTGGAATTTGCAAGTGGACATTTCAAGCGGTTTGGGGCCAACAGTAGAAAAGGAAATATCTTCGTATAAAAACTAGAGAGAATCATTCTCAGAAACCGCTTTGTGATGTGTGCATTCCACTCACAGAGTGTAACCTTTCTTTTCATAGAACAGCTGGGAAACACTCTGTTTGTAAAGTCTGCAAGTGGATATTTGGACCTCTTTGAGGATTTCGTTGGAAACGGGATTTCTGCATATAACGCTAGACAGAAAAATTCTCTCTAACTTCTTTGGGTTGCGTGTGTTCAACTCACAGAGTTGAACCTTCCTTTTGACAGAGCAGATTAGAAACCCTCTTTTTGTGGAATTTGCAAGTGGACATTTCAAGCGCTTTGGGGCCAACGGTAGAAAAGGAAATATCTTCGTATAAAAACTAGAGAGAATCATTCTCAGAAACAGCTTTGTGATGTGTGCGTTCCTCTCACAGAGTGTAACCTTTCTTTTCATAGAACAGTTTGGAAACACTCTGTTTGTAAAGTCTGCAAGTGGATATTTGGACCTCTTTGAGGATTTCGTTGGAAACGGGATTTCTTCATCTAATGCTAGACAGAAGAATTCTCAGTAACTTCTCTGGGTTGCTTGTGTTCAACTCACAGAGTTGAACCTTCCTTTTGACAGAGCAGATTAGAATCCCTCTTTTTGTGGAATTTGCAAGTCGACATTTCAAGCGCTTTGGGGCCAACGGTAGAAAAGGAAATATCTTCGTATAAAAACTAGAGAGAATCATTCTCAGAAACCACTTTGTGATGTGTGTGTTCCACTCACAGAGTTTAACCTTTCTTTTCATAGAACAGTTTGGAAACACTCTGTTTGTAAAGTCTGCAAGTGGATATTTGGACCTCTTTGAGGATTTCATTGGAAACGGGATTTCTTCATCTAATGCTAGACAGAAGAATTCTCAGTAACTTCTTTGGGTTGCGTGTGTTCAACTCACAGAGTTGTACCTTCCTTTAGACAGAGCAGATTGGAAACCCTCTTTTTGTGGAATTTGCAAGTGGACATTTCAAGCACTTTGGGGCCAACTGTAGAAAAGGAAATATCTTCGTAGAAAAACTAGAGAGAATCATTCTCAGAAACCACTTTGTGATGTGTGCGTTCCACTCACAGAGTTTAACCTTTCTTTTCGTAGAACAGTTTGGAAACACTCTGTTTGTAAAGTCTGCAAGTGGATATTTGGACCTCTTTGAGGATTTCTTTGGAAACGGAATATCTTCATCTAATGCTAGACAGAAGAATTCTCAGTAACTTCTTTGGGTTGCGTGTGTTCAACTCACAGAGTTGAACCTTCCTTTAGACAGAGCAGATTTGAAACCCTCTTTTTGTGGAATTTGCAGGTGGACATTTCAAGCGCTTTGGCGCCCACGGTACAAAAGGAAATATCTTCGTATGAAAACTAGAGAGAATCATTGTCAGAAACCACTTTGTGATGTGTGCGTTCCACTCACAGAATGTAACCTTTCTTTTCATAGAACAGTTTGCAAACACTCTGTTTGTAAAGTCTGCAAGTGGATATTTGGACCTCTTTGAGGATTTCGTTGGAAACGGGATTTCTTCATCTAATGCTAGACAGAAGAATTCTCAGTAACTTCTTTGAGTTGCGTGTGTTCAACTCACAGAGTTGAACCTTCCTTTTGACAGAGCAGATTAGAATCCCTCTTTTTGTGGAATTTGCAAGTCGACATTTCAAGCGCTTTGGGGCCAACGGTAGAAAAGGAAATATCTTCGTATAAAAACTAGAGAGAATCATTCTCAGAAACCACTTTGTGATGTGTGCGTTACACTCACAGAGTTTAACCTTTCTTTTCAAAGAACAGTTTGGAAACACTCTGTTTGTAAAGTCTGCAAGTGGATATTTGGACCTCTTTGAGGATTTCATTGGAAACGGGATTTCTTCATCTAATGCTAGACAGAAGAATTCTCAGTAACTTCTTTGGATTGCGTGTGTTCAACTCACAGAGTTGAACCTTCCTTTAGACAGAGCAGATTGGAAACCCACTTTTTGTGGAATTTGCAAGTGGACATTTCAAACGGTTTGGGGCCAACGGTAGAAAAGGAAATATCTTCGTATAAAAACTACAGAGAATCATTCTCAGAAACCACTTTGTGATGTGTGCGTTCCACTCACAGAGTTTAACCTTTCTTTTCATAGAACAGTTTGGAAACACTCTGTTTGTAAAGTCTGCAAGTGGATATTTGGACCTCTTTGAGGATTTCGTTGGAAACGGGATTTCTTCATCTAATGCTAGAGAGAAGAATTCTCAGTAACTTCTTTGGGTTGCGTGTGTTCAACTCACAGAGTTGAACCTTCCTTTAGACAGAGTAGATTTGAAACCCACTTTTTGTGGAATTTGCAAGTGGACATTTCAAGCGCTTTGGGGCCAACTGTAGAAAAGGAAATATCTTCGTATAAAAACTAGAGAGAATCATTCTCAGAAACCACTTTGTGATGTGTGCGTTCCACTCACAGAGTTTAACCTTTCTTTTCATAGAACAGTTTGGAAACACTGTGTTTGTAAAGTCTGCAAGTGGATATTTGGACCTCTTTGAGGTTTTCGTTGGAAACGGGATTTCTTCATCTAATGCTAGACAGAAGAATTCTCAGTAACTTCTTTGGGTTGGGTGTGTTCAACTCACAGAGTTGAGCCTTCCTTTAGACAGAGCAGATTTGAAACCCTCTTTTTGTGGAATTTGCAAGTGGACATTTCAAGCGCTTTGGCGCCCACGGTAGAAAAGGAAATATCTTCGTATAAAAACTAGAGAAAGTCATTCTCAGAAACCGCTTTGTGATGTGTGCGTTCCACTCACAGAGTGTAACCTTTCTTTTCATAGAACAGTTTGGAAACACTCTGTTCGTAAAGTCTGCAAGTGGATATTTGGACCTCTTAGAGGATTTCGTGGGAAACGGGATTTCTTCATCTAATGCTAGACAGAAGAATTCTCAGTAACTTCTTTGGTTTGTGTGTGTTCAACTCACAGAGTTGAGCCTTCCTTTAGACAGAGCAGATTTGAAACCCTCTTTTTGTGGAATTTGCAAGTGGACATTTCAAGCGCTTTGGGGCCAACGGTAGAAAAGGAAATATCTTCGTATAAAAACTAGAGAGAATCATTCTCAGGAACCTCTTTGTGATGTGTGCGTTCCACTCACAGAATGTAACCTTTCTTTTCATAGAACAGTTTGCAAACACTCTGTTTGTAAAGTCTGCAAGTGGATATTTGGACGTCTTTGAGGATTTCGTTGGAAACGGGATTTCTTCATCTAATGCTAGACAGAAGAATTCTCAGTAACTTCTTTGAGTTGCGTGTGTTCAACTCACAGAGTTGAACCTTCCTTTTGACAGAGCAGATTAGAATCCCTCTTTTTGTGGAATTTGCAAGTCGACATTTCAAGCGCTTTGGGGCCAACGGTAGAAAAGGAAATATCTTCGTATAAAAACTAGAGAGAATCATTCTCAGAAACCACTTTGTGATGTGTGCGTTACACTCACAGAGTTTAACCTTTCTTTTCATAGAACAGTTTGGAAACACTCTGTTTGTAAAGTCTGCAAGTGGATATTTGGACCTCTTTGAGGATTTCATTGGAAACGGGATTTCTTCATCTAATGCTAGACAGAAGAATTCTCAGTAACTTCTTTGGGTTGCGTGTGTTCAACTCACGGAGTTGAACCTTCCTTTAGACAGAGCAGATTGGAAACCCACTTTTTGTGGAATTTGCAAGTGGACATTTCAAGCGGTTTGGGGCCAACGGTAGAAAAGGAAATATCTTCGTATAAAAACTAGAGAGAATGATTCTCAGAAACCACTTTGTGATGTGTGCGTTCCACTCACAGAGTTTAACCTTTCTTTTCATAGAACAGTTTGGAAACAGTCTGTTTGTAAAGTCTGCAAGTGGATATTTGGACGTCTTTGAGGATTTCGTTGGAAACGGGATTTCTTCATCTAATGCTAGACAGAAGAATTCTCAGTAACTTCTTTGGGTTGCGTGTGTTCAACTCACAGAGTTGAACCTTCCTTTTGACAGAGCAGATTGGAAACCCTCTTTTTGTGGAATTTGCAAGTGGACATTTCAAGCGCTTTGGGGCCAACAGTAGAAAAGGAAATATCTTCGTATAAAAACTACAGAGAATCATTCTCAGAAACCACTTTGTGATGTGTGCGTTCCACTCACAGAGTTTAACCTTTCTTTTCATAGAACAGTTTGGAATCACTCTGTTTGTAAAGTCTGCAAGTGGATATTTGGACCTCTTTGAGGATTTCATTGGAAACGGGATTTCTTCATCTAATGCTAGACAGAAGAATTCTCAGTAACTTCTTTGGGTTGCGTGTGTTCAACTCACAGACTTGAGCCTTCCTTTAGACAGAGCAGATTTGAAACCCTCTTTTAGTGGAATTTCCAAGTGGACATTTCAAGCGCTTTGGGGCCAACGGTGGAAAAGGAAATATCTTCGTATAAAAACTAGAGAGAATCATTCTCAGAAACCGCTTTGTGATGTGTGCATTCCACTCACAGAGTTTAACCTTTCTTTTCATAGAACAGTTTGGAAACACTCTGTTTGTAAAGTCTGCAAGTGGATATTTGGACCTCTTTGAGGATTTCGTTGGAAACGGGATTTCTTCATCTAATGCTAGACAGAAGAATTCTCAGTAACTTCTTTGGGTTGCGTGTGTTCAACTCACAGAGTTGAACCTTCCTTTAGACAGAGCAGATTTGAAACCCTCTTTTTGTGGAATTTGCGAGTGGACATTTCAAGCGCTTTTGGGCCAACGGTAGAAAAGGAAATATCTTCGTATAAAAACTAGAGAGAATCATTCTCAGAAACCGCTTTGTGATGTGTGCGTTCCACTCACAGAGTTTAACCTTTCTTTTCATAGAACAGTTTGGAAACACTCTGTTTGTAAAGTCTGCAAGTGGATATTTGGACCTCTTTGAGGATTTCGTTGGAAACGGGATTTCTTCATCTAATGCTAGACAGAAGAATTCTCAGTAACTTCTTTGGGTTGCGTGTGTTCAACTCACAGAGTTGAGCCTTCCTTTAGACAGAGCAGATTTGAAAACCTCTTTTTGTGGAATTTGCAAGTGGACATTTCAAGCGCTTTGGGGCCAACGGTAGAAAAGGAAATATCTTCGTATAAAAACTAGAGAGAATCATTCTCAGAAACCGCTTTGTGATATGTGCGTTCCACTCACAGAGTGTAACCTTTCTTTTCATAGAACAGTTTGGAAACACTCTGTTTGTAAAGTTTGCAAGTGGATATTTGGACCTCTTTGAGGATTTCGTTGGAAACGGGATTTCTTCATCTAATGCTAGACAGAAGAATTCTCAGTAACTTCTTTGGGTTGTGTGTGTTCAACTCACAGAGTTGAACCTTCCTTTAGACAGAGCAGATTTGAAACCCTCTTTTTGTGGAATTTGCAAGTGGACATTTCAAGCGGTTTGGGGCCAACAGTAGAAAAGGAAATATCTTCGTATAAAAACTAGAGAGAATCATTCTCAGAAACCGCTTTGTGATGTGTGCATTCCACTCACAGAGTGTAACCTTTCTTTTCATAGAACAGCTGGGAAACACTCTGTTTGTAAAGTCTGCAAGTGGATATTTGGACCTCTTTGAGGATTTCGTTGGAAACGGGATTTCTGCATATAACGCTAGACAGAAAAATTCTCTCTAACTTCTTTGGGTTGCGTGTGTTCAACTCACAGAGTTGAACCTTCCTTTTGACAGAGCAGATTAGAAACCCTCTTTTTGTGGAATTTGCAAGTGGACATTTCAAGCGCTTTGGGGCCAACGGTAGAAAAGGAAATATCTTCGTATAAAAACTAGAGAGAATCATTCTCAGAAACAGCTTTGTGATGTGTGCGTTCCTCTCACAGAGTGAAACCTTTCTTTTCATAGAACAGTTTGGAAACACTCTGTTTGTAAAGTCTGCAAGTGGATATTTGGACCTCTTTGAGGATTTCGTTGGAAACGGGATTTCTTCATCTAATGCTAGACAGAAGAATTCTCAGTAACTTCTCTGGGTTGCTTGTGTTCAACTCACAGAGTTGAACCTTCCTTTTGACAGAGCAGATTGGAAACCTTCTTTTTGTGGAATTTGCAAGTGGACATTTCAAGCGCTTTGGGGCCAACGGTACAAAAGGAAATATCTTCGTATAAAAACTAGAGAGAATCATTCTCAGAAACCACTTTGTGATGTGTGCGTTCCACTCACAGAGTTTAACCTTTCTTTTCATAGAACAGTTTGGAAACACTCTGTTTGTAAAGTCTGCAAGTGGATATTTGGACCTCTTTGAGGATTTCGTTGGAAACGGGATTTCTTCATCTAATGCTAGACAGAAGAATTCTCAGTAACTTCTCTGGGTTGCTTGTGTTCAACTCACAGAGTTGAACCTTCCTTTTGACAGAGCAGATTGGAAACCTTCTTTTTGTGGAATTTGCAAGTGGACATTTCAAGCGCTTTGGGGCCAACGGTACAAAAGGAAATATCTTCGTATAAAAACTAGAGAGAATCATTCTCAGAAACCACTTTGTGATGTGTGCGTTCCACTCACAGAGTTTAACCTTTCTTTTCATAGAACAGTTTGGAAACACTCTGTTTGTAAAGTCTGAAAGTGGATATTTGGACCTCTTTGAGGATTTCGTTGGAAACGGGATTTCTTCATCTAATGCTAGACAGAAGAATTCTCAGTAACTTCTTTGGGTTGTGTGTGTTCAACTCACAGAGTTGAACCTTCCTTTAGACAGAGCAGATTGGAAACCCTCTTTTTGTGGAATTTGCAAGTGGATATTTGAAGCGTTTTGGCGCCCACGGTAGAAAAGGAAATATCTTCGTATAAAAACTAGAGAGAATCATTCTCAGAAACCACTTTGTGATGTGTGCGTTCCACTCACAGAGTTTAACCTTTCTTTTCATAGAACAGTTTGGAAACACTCTGTTTCTAAAGTCTGCATGTGGATATTTGGACCTCTTTGAGGATTTCGTTGGAAACGGGATTTCTTCATCTAATGCTAGACAGAAGAATTCTCAGTAACTTCTTTGGGTTGCGTGTGTTCAACTCACAGAGTTGAGCCTTCCTTTAGACAGAGCAGATATGAAACCCTCTTTTTGTGGAATTTGCAAGTGGACATTTCAAGCGCTTTTGGGCCAACCGTAGAAAAGGAAATATCTTCGTATAAAAACTAGAGAGAATCATTCTCAGAAACCGCTTTGTGATGTGTGCGTTCCACTCACAGAGTTTAATCTTTCTTTTTGTAGAACAGTTTGGAAACACTCTGTTTGTAAAGTCTGCAAGTGGATATTTGGACCTCTTTGAGGATTTCGCTGGAAACGGGATTTCTTCATCTAGTGCTAGACAGAAGAATTCTCAGTAACTTCTTTGAGTTGCTTGTGTTCAACTCACAAAGTTGAACCTTCCTTTAGACAGAGCAGATTTGAAACCCTCTTTTTGTGGAATTTGCAAGTGGACATTTAAAGCGCTTTTGGGCCAAAGGCAGGAAAGGAAATATCTTCGTATACAAACTAGAGAGAATCATTCTCAGAAACCGCTTTGTGATGTGTTCGTTCCACTCACAGAGTTTAACCTTTCTTTTCATAGAACGGTTTGGAAAAACTCTGTTTGTAAATTCTGCAAGTTGATATTTGGACCTCTTTGAGGATTTGGTTGGTAACGGGATTTCTTCATCTAATGCTAGACAGAAAAATTCTCAGTAACTTCTTTGGGTTGTGTGTGTTCAACTCACAGAGTTGAACCTTCCTTTAGACAGAGCAGATTTGAAACCCTCTTTTTGTGGAATTTGCAAGTGGACATTTCAAGCGCTTTGGGGCCAACGGTAGAAAAGGAAATATCTTCGTATAAAAACTAGAGAGAATCATTCTCAGAAACTGCTTTGTGATGTGTGCGTTCCACTCACAGAGTTTAACCTTTCTTTTCATAGAACAGTTTGGAAACACTCTGTTTGTAAAGTCTGCAAGTGGATATTTGGACCTCTTTGAGGATTTCGTTGGAAACGGGATTTCTTCATCTAATGCTAGACAGAAGAATTCTCAGTAACTTCTTTGGGTTGCGTGTGTTCAACTCACAGAGTTGAACCTTCCTTTTGACAGAGCAGATTTGAAACCCTCTTTTTGTGAAATTTGCAAGTGGACATTTCAAGCGCTTTGTGGCCAACTGTAGAAAAGGAAATATCTTCGTATAAAAACTAGAGAGAATCATTCTCAGAAACCGCTTTGTGATGTGTGCGTTCCACTCACAGAGTTTAACCTTTCTTTTCATAGAACAGTTTGGAAACACTCTGTTTGTAAAGTCTGCAAGTGGATATTTGGACCTCTTTGAGGATTTCGTTGGAAACGGGATTTCTTCATCTAATGCTAGACAGAAGAATTCTCAGTAACTTCTCTGGGTTGTGTGTGTTCAACTCACAGAGTTGATCCTTCCTTTAGACAGAGCAGATTGGAAACCCTCTTTTTGTGGAATTTGCAAGTGGATATTTGAAGCGCTTTGGCGCCCACGGTAGAAAAGGAAATATCTTCGTATAAAAACTAGAGAGAATCATTCTCAGAAACCACTTTGTGATGTGTGCGTTCCACTCACAGAGTTTAACCTTTCTTTTCATAGAACAGTTTGGAAACACTCTGTTTCTAAAGTCTGCATGTGGATATTTGGACCTCTTTGAGGATTTCGTTGGAAACGGGATTTCTTCATCTAATGCTAGACAGAAGAATTCTCAGTAACTTCTTTGGGTTGCGTGTGTTCAACTCACAGAGTTGAGCCTTCCTTTAGACAGAGCAGATATGAAACCCTCTTTTTGTGGAATTTGCAAGTGGACATTTCAAGCGCTTTTGGGCCAACGGTAGAAAAGGAAATATCTTCGTATGAAAACTAGAGAGAATCATTCTCAGAAACCGCTTTGTGATGTGTGCGTTCCACTCACAGAGTTTAATCTTTCTTTTCATAGAACAGTTTGGAAACACTCTGTTTGTAAAGTCTGCAAGTGGATACTTGGACCTCTTTGAGGATTTCGCTGGAAACGGGATTTCTTCATCTAGTGCTAGACAGAAGAATTCTCAGTAACTTCTTTGAGTTGCTTGTGTTCAACTCACAAAGTTGAACCTTCCTTTAGACAGAGCAGATTTGAAACCCTCTTTTTGTGGAATTTGCAAGTGGACATTTAAAGCGCTTTTGGGCCAAAGGCAGGAAAGGAAATATCTTCGTATACAAACTAGAGAGAATCATTCTCAGAAACCGCTTTGTGATGTGTTCGTTCCACTCACAGAGTTTAACCTTTCTTTTCATAGAACGGTTTGGAAAAACTCTGTTTGTAAATTCTGCAAGTTGATATTTGGACCTCTTTGAGGATTTGGTTGGTAACGGGATTTCTTCATCTAATGCTAGACAGAAAAATTCTCAGTAACTTCTTTGGGTTGTGTGTGTTCAACTCACAGAGTTGAACCTTCCTTTAGACAGAGCAGATTTGAAACCCTCTTTTTGTGGAATTTGCAAGTGGACATTTCAAGCGCTTTGGGGCCAACGGTAGAAAAGGAAATATCTTCATATAAAAACTAGAGAGAATCATTCTCAGAAACTGCTTTGTGATGTGTGCGTTCCACTCACAGAGTTTAACCTTTCTTTTCATAGAACAGTTTGGAAACACTCTGTTTTGTAAAGTCTGCAAGTGGATATTTGGACCTCTTTGAGGATTTCATTGGAAACGGGATTTCTTCATCTAATGCTAGACAGAAGAATTCTCAGTAACTTCTTTGGGTTGCGTGTGTTCAACTCACAGAGTTGAACCTTCCTTTTGACAGAGCAGATTGGAAACCCTCTTTTTGTGGAATTTGCAAGTGGACATTTCAAGCGCTTTGGGGCCAATGGTAGAAAAGGAAATATCTTCGTATAAAAACTAGAGAGAATCATTCTCAGAAACCGCTTTGTGATGTGTGTGTTCCACTCACAGAGTGTAACCTTTCTTTTCATAGAACAGTTTGGAAACACTCTGTTTGTAAAGTCTGCAAGTGGATATTTGGACCTCTTTGAGGATTTCGTTGGAAACGGGATTTCTTCATCTAATGCTAGACAGAAGAATTCTCAGTAACTTCTTTGGGTTGCGTGTGTTCAACTCACAGAGTTGAACCTTCCTTTAGACAGAGCAGATTTGAAACCCTCTTTTTGTGGAATTTGCAAGTGGACATTTCAAGCACTTTGGGGTCAACGGTAGAAAAGGAAATATCTTCGTATAAAAACTAGAGAGAATCATTCTCAGAAACCACTTTGTGATGTGTGCGTTCCACTCACAGAGTTTAACCTTTCTTTTCATAGAACAGTTTGGAAACACTCTGTTTGTAAAGTCTGCAAGTGGATATTTGGACCTCTTTGAGGATTTCGTTGGAAACGGGATTTCTTCATCTAATGCTAGACAGAAGAATTCTCAGTAACTTCTTTGGGTTGCGTGTGTTCAACTCACAGAGTTGAACCTTCCTTTAGACAGAGCAGATTTGAAACCCTCTTTTTGTGGAATTTGCAAGTGGACATTTCAAGCGCTTTGGGGCCCACGGTAGAAAAGGAAATATCTTCGTATAAAAACTAGAGAGAATCATTCTCAGAAACCGCTTTGTGATGTGTGCGTTCCACTCACAGAGTTTAACCTTTCTTTTCATAGAACAGTTTGGAAACACTCTGTTTGTAAAGTCTGCAAGTGGATATTTGGACCTCTTTGAGGATTTCATTGGAAACGGGATTCCTTCATCTAATGCTAGACAGAAGAATTCTCAGTAACTTCTTTGGGTTGCGTGTGTTCAACTCACAGAGGTGAACCTTCCTTTTGACAGAGCAGATTGGAAACCCTCTTTTTGTGGAATTTGCAAGTGGACATTTCAAGCGCTTTGGCGCCCTCGGTAGAAAAGGAAATATCTTCGTATAAAAACTAGAGAAAGTCATTATCAGAAACCACTTTGTGATGTGTGCGTTCCACTCACAGAGTGTAACCTTTCTTTTCATAGAACAGTTTGGAAACACTCTGTTTGTAAAGTCTGCAAGTGGATATTTGGACCTCTTTGAGGATTTCGTTGGAAACGGGATTTCTTCATCTAATGCTAGACAGAAGAATTCTCAGTAACTTCTTTGGGTTGCGTGTGTTCAACTCACAGAGTTGAACCTTCCTTTTGACAGAGCAGATTGGAAACCCTCTTTTTGTGGAATTTGCAAGTGGACATTTCAAGCGCTTTGGGGCCAATGGTAGAAAAGGAAATATCTTCGTATAAAAACTAGAGAGAATCATTCTCAGAAACCGCTTTGTGATGTATGCGTTCCACTCACAGAGTGTAACCTTTCTTTTCATAGAACAGTTTGGAAACACTCTGTTTGTAAAGTCTGCAAGTGGATATTTGGACCTCTTTGAGGATTTCGTTGGAAACGGGATTTCTTCATCTAATGCTAGACAGAAGAATTCTCAGTAACTTCTTTGGGTTGCGTGTGTTCAACTCACAGAGTTGAACCTTCCTTTAGACAGAGCAGATTTGAAACCCTCTTTTTGTGGAATTTGCAAGTGGACATTTCAAGCACTTTGGGGCCAACGGTAGAAAAGGAAATATCTTCGTAGAAAAACTAGAGAGAATCATTCTCAGAAACCACTTTGTGATGTGTGCGTTCCACTCACAGAGTTTAACCTTTCTTTTCATAGAACAGTTTGGAAACACTCTGTTTGTAAAGTCTGCAAGTGGATATTTGGACCTCTTTGAGGATTTCGTTGGAAACGGGATTTCTTCATCTAATGCTAGACAGAAGAATTCTCAGTAACTTCTTTGGGTTGCGTGTGTTCAACTCACAGAGTTGAACCTTCCTTTAGACAGAGCAGATTTGAAACCCTCTTTTTGTGGAATTTGCAAGTGGACATTTCAAGCGCTTTGGCGCCCACGGTACAAAAGGAAATATCTTCGTATAAAAACTAGAGAGAATCATTCTCAGAAACCACTTTGTGATGTGTGCGTTCCACTCACAGAGTTTAACCTTTCTTTTCATGGAACAGTTTGGAAACACTCTGTTTGTAAAGTCTGCAAGTGGATATTTGGACCTCTTTGAGGATTTCATTGGAAACGGGATTTCTTCATCTAATGCTAGACAGAAGAATTCTCAGTAACTTCTTTGGGTTGCGTGTGTTCAACTCACAGAGTTGAACCTTCCTTTAGACAGAGCAGATTGGAAACCCTCTTTTTATGGAATTTGCAAGTGGACATTTCATGCGCTTTGCCGCCCACGGTAGAAAAGGAAATATCTTCGTATAAAAACTAGAGAAAGTCATTCTCAGAAACCACTTTGCGATGTGTGCGTTCCACTCACAGAGTGTAACCTTTCTTTTCATAGAACAGTTTGGAAACACTCTGTTTGTAAAGTCTGCAAGTGGATATTTGGACCTCTTTGAGGATTTCGTTGGAAACGGGATTTCTTCATCTAATGCTAGACAGAAGAATTCTCAGTAACTTCTTTGGGTTGCGTGTGTTCAACTCACAGAGTTGAACCTTCCTTTTGACAGAGCAGATTGGAAACCCTCATTTTGTGGAATTTGCAAGTGGACATTTCAAGCGCTTTGGGGCCAACAGTAGAAAAGGAAATATCTTCGTATACAAACTAGAGAGAATCATTCTCAGAAACCGCTTTGTGATGTGTGCGTTCCACTCACAGAGTGTAACCTTTCTTTTCATAGAACAGTTTGGAAACAGTCTGTTTGTAAAGTCTGCAAGTGGATATTTGGACCTCTTTGAGGATTTCGCTGGAAACGGGATTTCTTCATCTAATGCTAGACAGAAGAATTCTCAGTAACTTCATTGGGTTGCGTGTGTTCAACTCACAGAGTTGAGCCTTCCTTTAGACAGAGCAGATTTGAAACCCTCTTTTTGTGGAATTTGCAAGTGGACATTTCAAGCGCTTTGGCGCACACGGTACAAAAGGAAATATCTTCGTATAAAAACTAGAGAGAATCATTGTCAGAAACCGCTTTGTGATGTGTGCGTTCCACTCACAGAGTGTAACCTTTCTTTTCATAGAACAGTTTGCAAACACTCTGTTTGTAAAGTCTGCAAGTGGATATTTGGACCTCTATGAGGATTTCGTTGGAAACGGGATTTCTTCACCTAATGCTAGACAGAAGAATTCTCAGTAACTTCTTTGAGATGCATGTGTTCAACTCACAGAGTTGAACCTTCCTTTTGACAGAGCAGATTAGAATCCCTCTTTTTGTGGAATTTGCAAGTCGACATTTCAAGCGCTTTGGGCCCAACGGTAGAAAAGGAAATATCTTCGTATAAAAACTAGAGAGAATCATTCTCAGAAACCACTTTGTGATGTGTGCGTTCCACTCACAGAGTTTAACCTTTCTTTTCATAGAACAGTTTGGAAACACTCTGTTTGTAAAGTCTGCAAGTGGATATTTGGACCTCTTTGAGGATTTCATTGGAAACGGGATTTCTTCATCTAATGCTAGACAGAAGAATTCTCAGTAACTTCTTTGGGTTGCGTGTGTTCAACTCACAGAGTTGAACCTTCCTTTTGACAGAGCAGATTGGAAACCCTCTTTTTGTGGAATTTGCAAGTGGACATTTCAAGCGCTTTGGCGCCCTCGGTAGAAAAGGAAATATCTTCGTATAAAAACTAGAGAAAGTCATTATCAGAAACCACTTTGTGATGTGTGCGTTCCACTCACAGAGTGTAACCTTTCTTTTCATAGAACAGTTTGGAAACACTCTGTTTGTAAAGTCTGCAAGTGGATATTTGGACCTCTTTGAGGATTTCGTTGGAAACGGGATTTCTTCATCTAATGCTAGACAGAAGAATTCTCAGTAACTTCTTTGGGTTGCGTGTGTTCAACTCACAGAGTTGAACCTTCCTTTTGACAGAGCAGATTGGAAACCCTCTTTTTGTGGAATTTGCAAGTGGACATTTCAAGCGCTTTGTGGCCAATGGTAGAAAAGGAAATATCTTCGTATAAAAACTAGAGAGAATCATTCTCAGAAACCGCTTTGTGATGTATGCGTTCCACTCACAGAGTGTAACCTTTCTTTTCATAGAACAGTTTGGAAACACTCTGTTTGTAAAGTCTGCAAGTGGATATTTGGACCTCTTTGAGGATTTCGTTGGAAACGGGATTTCTTCATCTAATGCTAGACAGAAGAATTCTCAGTAACTTCTTTGGGTTGCGTGTGTTCAACTCACAGAGTTGAACCTTCCTTTAGACAGAGCAGATTTGAAACCCTCTTTTTGTGGAATTTGCAAGTGGACATTTCAAGCACTTTGGGGCCAACGGTAGAAAAGGAAATATCTTCGTAGAAAAACTAGAGAGAATCATTCTCAGAAACCACTTTGTGATGTGTGCGTTCCACTCACAGAGTTTAACCTTTCTTTTCATAGAACAGTTTGGAAACACTCTGTTTGTAAAGTCTGCAAGTGGATATTTGGACCTCTTTGAGGATTTCGTTGGAAACGGGATTTCTTCATCTAATGCTAGACAGAAGAATTCTCAGTAACTTCTTTGGGTTGCGTGTGTTCAACTCACAGAGTTGAACCTTCCTTTAGACAGAGCAGATTTGAAACCCTCTTTTTGTGGAATTTGCAAGTGGACATTTCAAGCGCTTTGGGGCCAACGGTAGAAAAGGAAATATCTTCGTATAAAAACTAGAGAGAATCATTCTCAGAAACCACTTTGTGATGTGTGCGTTCCACTCACAGAGTTTAACCTTTCTTTTCATGGAACAGTTTGGAAACACTCTGTTTGTAAAGTCTGCAAGTGGATATTTGGACCTCTTTGAGGATTTCATTGGAAACGGGATTTCTTCATCTAATGCTAGACAGAAGAATTCTCAGTAACTTCTTTGGGTTGCGTGTGTTCAACTCACAGAGTTGAACCTTCCTTTAGACAGAGCAGATTGGAAACCCTCTTTTTATGGAATTTGCAAGTGGACATTTCAAGCGCTTTGGCGCCCACGGTAGAAAAGGAAATATCTTCGTATAAAAACTAGAGAAAGTCATTCTCAGAAACCACTTTGCGATGTGTGCGTTCCACTCACAGAGTGTAACCTTTCTTTTCATAGAACAGTTTGGAAACACTCTGTTTGTAAAGTCTGCAAGTGGATATTTGGACCTCTTTGAGGATTTCGTTGGAAACGGGATTTCTTCATCTAATGCTAGACAGAAGAATTCTCAGTAACTTCTTTGGGTTGCGTGTGTTCAACTCACAGAGTTGAACCTTCCTTTTGACAGAGCAGATTGGAAACCCTCATTTTGTGGAATTTGCAAGTGGACATTTCAAGCGCTTTGGGGCCAACAGTAGAAAAGGAAATATCTTCGTATACAAACTAGAGAGAATCATTCTCAGAAACCGCTTTGTGATGTGTGCGTTCCACTCACAGAGTGTAACCTTTCTTTTCATAGAACAGTTTGGAAACACTCTGTTTGTTAAGTCTGCAAGTGGATATTTGGACCTCTTTGAGGATTTCATTGGAAACGGGATTTCTTCATCTAATGCTAGACAGAAGAATTTTCAGTAACTTCTTTGGGTTGCGTGTGTTCACCTCACAGAGTTGAACCTTCCTTTAGACAGAGCAGATTTGAAACCCTCTTTTTGTGGAATTTGCAAGTGGACATTTCAAGCACTTTGGGGCCAACAGTAGAAAAGGAAATATCTTCGTAGAAAAACTAGAGAGAATCATTCTCAGAAACCACTTTGTGATGTGTGCGTTCCACTCACAGAGTTTAACCTTTCTTTTCATAGAACAGTTTGGAAACAGTCTGTTTGTAAAGTCTGCAAGTGGATATTTGGACCTCTTTGAGGATTTCGTTGGAAACGGGATTTCTTCATCTAATGCTAGACAGAAGAATTCTCAGTAACTTCTTTGGGTTGCGTGTGTTCAACTCACAGAGTTGAACCTTCCTTTAGACAGAGCAGATTTGAAACCCTCTTTTTGTGGAATTTGCAAGTGGACATTTCAAGCGCTTTTGGGCCAATGGTAGAAAAGGAAATATCTTCGTATACAAACTAGAGAGAATCATTCTCAGAAACCGCTTTGTGATGTGTGCGTTCCACTCACAGAGTGTAACCTTTCTTTTCATAGAACAGTTTGGAAACACTCTGTTTGTAAAGTCTGCAAGTGGATATTTGGACCTCTTTGAGGATTTCGTTGGAAACGGGATTTCTTCATCTAATGCTAGACAGAAGAATTCTCAGTAACTTCTTTGGGTTGCGTGTGTTCAACTCACAGAGTTGAGCCTTCCTTTAGACAGAGCAGATTTGAAAACCTCTTTTTGTGGAATTTGCAAGTGGACATTTCAAGCGTTTTGGGGCCAACGGTAGAAAAGGAAATATCTTCGTATAAAAACTAGAGAGAATCATTCTCAGAAACCGCTTTGTGATGGGTGCATTCCACTCACAGAGTGTAACCTTTCTTTTCATAGAACAGTTTGGAAACACTCTGTTTGTAAAGTCCGCAAGTGGATATTTGGACCTCTTTGAGGATTTCGTTGGAAACGGGATTTCTGCATATAACGCTAGACAGAAAAATTCTCAGTAACTTCTTAGTGTTGCGTGTGTTCAACTCACAGAGTTGTACCTTCCTTTAGACAGAGCAGATTAGAAACCCTCTTTTTGTGGAATTTGCAAGTGGACATTTCAAGCGCTTTGGGGCCAACGGTAGAAAAGGAAATATCTTCGTATAAAAACTAGAGAGAATCATTCTCAGAAACCGCTTTGTGATGTGTGCGTTCCTCTCACAGAGTGTAACCTTTCTTTTCATAGAACAGTTTGGAAACACTCTGTTTGTAAAGTCTGCAAGTGGATATTTGGACCTCTTTGAGGATTTCGTTGGAAACGGGATTTCTTCATCTAATGCTAGACAGAAGAATTCTCAGTAACTTCTTTGGGTTGCGTGTGTTCAACTCACAGAGTTGAACCTTCCTTTAGACAGAGCAGATTTGAAACCCTCTTTTTGTGGAATTTGCAAGTGGACATTTCAAGCACTTTGGGGCCAACGGTAGAAAAGGAAATATCTTCGTATAAAAACTAGAGAGAATCATTCTCAGAAACCACTTTGTGATGTGTGCGTTCCACTCACAGAGTTTAACCTTTCTTTTCATAGAACAGTTTGGAAACACTCTGTTTGTAAAGTCTGCAAGTGGATATTTGGACCTGTTTGAGGATTTCGTTGGAAACGGGATTTCTTCATCTAATGCTAGACAGAAGAATTCTCAGTAACTTCTTTGGGTTGCGTGTGTTCAACTCACAGAGTTGAACCTTCCTTTAGACAGAGCAGATTTGAAACCCTCTTTTTGTGGAATTTGCAAGTGGACATTTCAAGCGCTTTGGGGCCAACGGTAGAAAAGGAAATATCTTCGTATAAAAACTAGAGAGAATCATTCTCAGAAACCACTTTGTGATGTGTGCGTTCCACTCACAGAGTTTAACCTTTCTTTTCATGGAACAGTTTGGAAACACTCTGTTTGTAAAGTCTGCAAGTGGATATTTGGACCTCTTTGAGGATTTCATTGGAAACGGGATTTCTTCATCTAATGCTAGACAGAAGAATTCTCAGTAACTTCTTTGGGTTGCGTGTGTTCAACTCACAGAGTTGAACCTTCCTTTAGACAGAGCAGATTGGAAACCCTCTTTTTATGGAATTTGCAAGTGGACATTTCAAGCGCTTTGGCGCCCACGGTAGAAAAGGAAATATCTTCGTATAAAAACTAGAGAGAATCATTCTCAGAAACCACTTTGCGATGTGTGCGTTCCACTCACAGAGTGTAACCTTTCTTTTCATAGAACAGTTTGGAAACACTCTGTTTGTAAAGTCTGCAAGTGGATATTTGGACCTCTTTGAGGATTTCGTTGGAAACGGGATTTCTTCATCTAATGCTAGACAGAAGAATTCTCAGTAACTTCTTTGGGTTGCGTGTGTTCAACTCACAGAGTTGAACCTTCCTTTTGACAGAGCAGATTGGAAACCCTCATTTTGTGGAATTTGCAAGTGGACATTTCAAGCGCTTTGGGGCCAACAGTAGAAAAGGAAATATCTTCGTATACAAACTAGAGAGAATCATTCTCAGAAACCGCTTTGTGATGTGTGCGTTCCACTCACAGAGTGTAACCTTTCTTTTCATAGAACAGTTTGGAAACACTCTGTTTGTTAAGTCTGCAAGTGGATATTTGGACCTCTTTGAGGATTTCATTGGAAACGGGATTTCTTCATCTAATGCTAGACAGAAGAATTTTCAGTAACTTCTTTGGGTTGCGTGTGTTCACCTCACAGAGTTGAACCTTCCTTTAGACAGAGCAGATTTGAAACCCTCTTTTTGTGGAATTTGCAAGTGGACATTTCAAGCACTTTGGGGCCAACAGTAGAAAAGGAAATATCTTCGTAGAAAAACTAGAGAGAATCATTCTCAGAAACCACTTTGTGATGTGTGCGTTCCACTCACAGAGTTTAACCTTTCTTTTCATAGAACAGTTTGGAAACAGTCTGTTTGTAAAGTCTGCAAGTGGATATTTGGACCTCTTTGAGGATTTCGTTGGAAACGGGATTTCTTCATCTAATGCTAGACAGAAGAATTCTCAGTAACTTCTTTGGGTTGCGTGTGTTCAACTCACAGAGTTGAACCTTCCTTTAGACAGAGCAGATTTGAAACCCTCTTTTTGTGGAATTTGCAAGTGGACATTTCAAGCGCTTTTGGGCCAATGGTAGAAAAGGAAATATCTTCGTATACAAACTAGAGAGAATCATTCTCAGAAACCGCTTTGTGATGTGTGCGTTCCACTCACAGAGTGTAACCTTTCTTTTCATAGAACAGTTTGGAAACACTCTGTTTGTAAAGTCTGCAAGTGGATATTTGGACCTCTTTGAGGATTTCGTTGGAAACGGGATTTCTTCATCTAATGCTAGACAGAAGAATTCTCAGTAACTTCTTTGGGTTGCGTGTGTTCAACTCACAGAGTTGAGCCTTCCTTTAGACAGAGCAGATTTGAAAACCTCTTTTTGTGGAATTTGCAAGTGGACATTTCAAGCGTTTTGGGGCCAACGGTAGAAAAGGAAATATCTTCGTATAAAAACTAGAGAGAATCATTCTCAGAAACCGCTTTGTGATGGGTGCATTCCACTCACAGAGTGTAACCTTTCTTTTCATAGAACAGTTTGGAAACACTCTGTTTGTAAAGTCTGCAAGTGGATATTTGGACCTCTTTGAGGATTTCGTTGGAAACGGGATTTCTGCATATAACGCTAGACAGAAAAATTCTCAGTAACTTCTTAGTGTTGCGTGTGTTCAACTCACAGAGTTGTACCTTCCTTTAGACAGAGCAGATTAGAAACCCTCTTTTTGTGGAATTTGCAAGTGGACATTTCAAGCGCTTTGGGGCCAACGGTAGAAAAGGAAATATCTTCGTATAAAAACTAGAGAGAATCATTCTCAGAAACCGCTTTGTGATGTGTGCGTTCCTCTCACAGAGTGTAACCTTTCTTTTCATAGAACAGTTTGGAAACACTCTGTTTGTAAAGTCTGCAAGTGGATATTTGGACCTCTTTGAGGATTTCATTGGAAACGGGATTTCTTCATCTAATGCTAGACAGAAGAATTTTCAGTAACTTCTTTGGGTTGCGTGTGTTCAACTCACAGAGTTGAACCTTCCTTTAGACAGAGCAGATTTGAAACCCTCTTTTTGTGGAATTTGCAAGTGGACATTTCAAGCACTTTGGGGCCAACAGTAGAAAAGGAAATATCTTCGTAGAAAAACTAGAGAGAATCATTCTCAGAAACCACTTTGTGATGTGTGCGTTCCACTCACAGAGTGTAACCTTTCTTTTCATAGAACAGTTTGGAAACACTC
Organism: Gorilla gorilla gorilla; assembly: GCF_029281585.2. NCBI lineage: Eukaryota > Metazoa > Chordata > Mammalia > Primates > Hominidae > Gorilla > Gorilla gorilla. The sequence goes on along the minus strand of NC_073231.2, from coordinate 76,424,824 downwards.
TGTTTGTAAAGTCTGCAAGTGGATATTTGGAACTCTTTGAGGATTTCGTTGTAAACGGGATTTCTTCATCTAATGCTAGACAGAAGAATTCTCAGTAACTTCTTTGGGTTGCGTGTGTTCAACTCACAGAGTTGAACCTTCCTTTTGACAGAGCAGATTGGAAACCCTCTTTTTGTGGAATTTGCAAGTGGACATTTCAAGCGCTTTGGGGCCAATGGTAGAAAAGGAAATATCTTCGTATACAAACTAGAGAGAATCATTCTCAATAACCGCTTTGTGATGTGTGCGTTCCACTCACAGAGTGTAACCTTTCTTTTCATAGAACAGTTTGGAAACACTCTGTTTGTAAAGTCTGCAAGTGGATATTTGGACCTCTTTGAGGATTTCGTTGGAAACGGGATTTCTGCATATAATGCTAGACAGAAGAATTCTCAGTAACTTCTTTGGGTTGCGTGTGTTCAACTCACAGAGTTGAACCTTCCTTTAGACAGAGCAGATTTGAAACCCTCTTTTTGTGGAATTTGAAAGTGGACATTTCAAGCGCTTTGGGGCCAACGGTAGAAAAGGAAATATCTTCGTATAAAAACTAGAGAGAATCATTCTCAGAAACCGCTTTGTGATGTGTGCATTCCACTCACAGAGTGTAACCTTTCTTTTCATAGAACAGTTTGGAAACACTCTGTTTGTAAAGTCTGCAAGTGGATATTTGGACCTCTTTGAGGATTTCGTTGGAAACGGGATTTCTGCATATAACGCTAGACAGAAAAATTCTCAGTAACTTCTTTGGGTTGCGTGTGTTCAACTCACAGAGTTGTACCTTCCTTTTGACAGAGTAGATTAGAAACCCTCTTTTTGTGGAATTTGCAAGTGGACATTTCAAGCGCTTTGGGGCCAACAGAAGAAAAGGAAATATCTTCGTATTAAAAACTAGAGAGAATCATTCTCAGAAACCGCTTTGTGATGTGTGCGTTCCTCTCACAGAGTGTAACCTTTCTTTTCATAGAACAGTTTGGAAACACTCTGTTTGTAAAGTCTGCAAGTGGATGTTTGGACCTCTTTGAGGATTTCGTTGGAAACGGGATTTCTTCATCTAATGCTAGACAGAAGAATTCTCAGTAACTTCTTTGGGTTGCGTGTGTTCAACTCACAGAGTTGAGCCTTACTTTAGACAGAGCAGATTTCAAAACCTCTTTTTGTGGAATTTGCAAGTGGACATTTCAAGCGCTTTGGGGCCAACGGTAGAAAAGGAAATATCTTCGTATAAAAACTAGAGAGAATCATTCTCAGAAACCGCTTTGTGATGTGTGCATTCCACTCACAGAGTGTAACCTTTCTTTTCATAGAACAGTTTGGAAACACTCTGTTTGTAAAGTCTGCAAGTGGATATTTGGACCTCTTTGAGGATTTCGTTGGAAACGGGATTTCTGCATATAACGCTAGACAGAAAAATTCTCAGTAACTTCTTTGGGTTGCGTGTGTTCAACTCACAGAGTTGTACCTTCCTTTTGACCGAGTAGATTAGAAACCCTCTTTTTGTGGAATTTGCAAGTGGACATTTCAAGCGCTTTGGGGCCAACAGTATAAAAGGAAATATCTTCGTATTAAAAACTAGAGAGAATCATTCTCAGAAACCGCTTTGTAATGTGTGCGTTCCTCTCACAGAGTGTAACCTTTCTTTTCATAGAACAGTTTGGAAACACTCTGTTTGTAAAGTCTGCAAGTGGATATTTGGACCTCTTTGAGGATTTCGTTGGAAACGGGATTTCTTCATCTAATGCTAGACAGAAGAATTCTCAGTAACTTCTTTGGGTTGCGTGTGTTCAACTCACAGAGTTGAACCTTCCTTTAGACAGAGCAGATTTGAAACCCTCTTTTTGTGGAATTTGCAAGTGGACATTTCAAGCGCTTTGGCGCCCACAGAACAAAAGGAAATATCTTCGTATAAAAACTAGAGAGAATCATTGTCAGAAACCGCTTTGTGATGTGTGCGTTCCAATCACAGAGTGTAACCTTTCTTTTCATAGAACAGTTTGCAAACACTCTGTTTGTAAAGTCTGCAAGTGGATATTTGGACCTCTTTGAGGATTTCGTTGGAAACGGGATTTCTTCATCTAATGCTAGACAGAAGAATTCTCAGTAACTTCTTTGAGATGCGTGTGTTCAACTCACAGAGTTGAGCCTTCCTTTAGACAGAGCAGATTTGAAAACCTCTTTTTGTGGAATTTGCAAGTCGACATTTCAAGCGCTTTGTGGCCAACGGTAGAAAAGGAAATATCTTCGTATAAAAACTAGAGAGAATCATTCTCAGAAACCGCTTTGTGATGTGTGCATTCCACTCACAGAGTGTAACCTTTCTTTTCATAGAACAGTTTGGAAACACTCTGTTTGTAAAGTCTGCAAGTGAATATTTGGACCTCTTTGAGGATTTCGTTGGAAACGGGATTTCTGCATATAACGCTAGACAGAAAAATTCTCAGTAACTTCTTTGGGTTGCGTGTGTTCAACTCACAGAGTTGTACCTTCCTTTTGACAGAGCAGATTAGAAACCCTCTTTTTGTGGAATTTGCAAGTGGACATTTCAAGCGCTTTGGGGCCAACGGTAGAAAAGGAAATATCTTCGTATAAAAACTAGAGAGAATCATTCTCAGAAACCGCTTTGTGATGTGTGCGTTCCTCTCACAGAGTGTAACCTTTCTTTTCATAGAACAGTTTGGAAACACTCTGTTTGTAAAGTCTGCAAGTGGATATTTGGACCTCTTTGAGGATTTCATTGGAAACGGGATTTCTTCATCTAATGCTAGACAGAAGAATTCTCAGTAACTTCTTTGGGTTGCGTGTGTTCAACTCACAGAGTTGAACCTTCCTTTAGACAGAGCAGATTGGAAACCCTCTTTTTGTGGAATTTGCAAGTGGACATTTCAAGCGCTTTGGCGCCCACGGTAGAAAAGGAAATATCTTCGTATAAAAACTAGAGAAAGTCATTCTCAGAAACCACTTTGTGATGTGTGCGTTCCACTCACAGAGTGTAACCTTTCTTTTCATAGAACAGTTTGGAAACACTCTGTTTGTAAAGTCTGCAAGTGGATATTTGGACCTCTTTGAGGATTTCGTTGGAAACGGGATTTCTTCATCTAATGCTAGACAGAAGAATTCTCAGTAACGTCTTTGGGTTGCGTGTGTTCAACTCACAGAGTTGAACCTTCCTTTTGACAGAGCAGATTGGAAACCCTCTTTTTGTGGAATTTGCAAGTGGACATTTCAAGCGCTTTGGGGCCAATGGTAGAAAATAAAATATCTTCGTATACAAACTAGAGAGAATCATTCTCAGAAACCGCTTTGTGATGTGTGCGTTCCACTCACAGAGTGTAACCTTTCTTTTCATAGAACAGTTTGGAAACACTCTGTTTGTAAAGTCTGCAAGTGGATATTTGGACCTCTTTGAGGATTTCGTTGGAAACGGGATTTCTTCATCTAATGCTAGACAGAAGAATTCTCAGTAACTTCTTTGGGTTGCGTGTGTTCAACTCACAGAGTTGAACCTTCCTTTAGACAGAGCAGATTTGAAACCCTCTTTTTGTGGAATTTGCAAGTGGACATTTCAAGCGCTTTGGCGCCCACGGTACAAAAGGAAATATCTTCGTATAAAAACTAGAGAGAATCATTGTCAGAAACCGCTTTGTGATGTGTGCGTTCCACTCACAGAGTGTAACCTTTCTTTTCATAGAACAGTTTGCAAACACTCTGTTTGTAAAGTCTGCAAGTGGATATTTGGACCTCTTTGAGGATTTCGTTGGAAACGGGATTTCTTCATCTAATGCTAGACAGAAGAATTCTCAGTAACTTCTTTGGGTTGCGTGTGTTCAACTCACAGAGTTGAACCTTCCTTTTGACAGAGCAGATTAGAAACCCTCTTTTTGTGGAATTTGCAAGTGGACATTTCAAGCGCTTTGGGGCCAATGGTAGAAAAGGAAATATCTTCGTATACAAACTAGAGAGAATCATTCTCAGAAACCGCTTTGTGATGTGTGCGTTCCACTCACAGAGTGTACCCTTTCTTTTCATAGAACAGTTTGGAAACACTCTGTTTGTAAAGTCTGCAAGTGGATATTTGGACCTCTTTGAGGATTTCATTGGAAACGGGATTTCTTCATCTAATGCTAGACAGAAGAATTCTCAGTAACTTCTTTGGGTTGCGTGTGTTCAACTCACAGAGTTGAACCTTCCTTTAGACAGAGCAGATTTGAAACCCTCTTTTTGTGGAATTTGCAAGTGGACATTTCAAGCGCTTTGGCGCCCACAGAACAAAAGGAAATATCTTCGTATAAAAACTAGAGAGAATCATTGTCAGAAACCGCTTTGTGATGTGTGCGTTCCAATCACAGAGTGTAACCTTTCTTTTCATAGAACAGTTTGCAAACACTCTGTTTGTAAAGTCTGCAAGTGGATATTTGGACCTCTTTGAGGATTTCGTTGGAAACGGGATTTCTTCATCTAATGCTAGACAGAAGAATTCTCAGTAACTTCTTTGAGATGCGTGTGTTCAACTCACAGAGTTGAGCCTTCCTTTAGACAGAGCAGATTTGAAAACCTCTTTTTGTGGAATTTGCAAGTCGACATTTCAAGCGCTTTGTGGCCAACGGTAGAAAAGGAAATATCTTCGTATAAAAACTAGAGCGAATCATTCTCAGAAACCGCTTTGTGATGTGTGCATTCCACTCACAGAGTGTAACCTTTCTTTTCATAGAACAGTTTGGAAACACTCTGTTTGTAAAGTCTGCAAGTGAATATTTGGACCTCTTTGAGGATTTCGTTGGAAACGGGATTTCTGCATATAACGCTAGACAGAAAAATTCTCAGTAACTTCTTTGGGTTGCGTGTGTTCAACTCACAGAGTTGTACCTTCCTTTTGACAGAGCAGATTAGAAACCCTCTTTTTGTGGAATTTGCAAGTGGACATTTCAAGCGCTTTGGGGCCAACGGTAGAAAAGGAAATATCTTCGTATAAAAACTAGAGAGAATCATTCTCAGAAACCGCTTTGTGATGTGTGCGTTCCTCTCACAGAGTGTAACCTTTCTTTTCATAGAACAGTTTGGAAACACTCTGTTTGTAAAGTCTGCAAGTGGATATTTGGACCTCTTTGAGGATTTCATTGGAAACGGGATTTCTTCATCTAATGCTAGACAGAAGAATTCTCAGTAACTTCTTTGGGTTGCGTGTGTTCAACTCACAGAGTTGAACCTTCCTTTAGACAGAGCAGATTGGAAACCCTCTTTTTGTGGAATTTGCAAGTGGACATTTCAAGCGCTTTGGCGCCCACGGTAGAAAAGGAAATATCTTCGTATAAAAACTAGAGAAAGTCATTCTCAGAAACCACTTTGTGATGTGTGCGTTCCACTCACAGAGTGTAACCTTTCTTTTCATAGAACAGTTTGGAAACACTCTGTTTGTAAAGTCTGCAAGTGGATATTTGGACCTCTTTGAGGATTTCGTTGGAAACGGGATTTCTTCATCTAATGCTAGACAGAAGAATTCTCAGTAACGTCTTTGGGTTGCGTGTGTTCAACTCACAGAGTTGAACCTTCCTTTTGACAGAGCAGATTGGAAACCCTCTTTTTGTGGAATTTGCAAGTGGACATTTCAAGCGCTTTGGGGCCAATGGTAGAAAAGGAAATATCTTCGTATACAAACTAGAGAGAATCATTCTCAGAAACCGCTTTGTGATGTGTGCGTTCCACTCACAGAGTGTAACCTTTCTTTTCATAGAACAGTTTGGAAACACTCTGTTTGTAAAGTCTGCAAGTGGATATTTGGACCTCTTTGAGGATTTCGTTGGAAACGGGATTTCTTCATCTAATGCTAGACAGAAGAATTCTCAGTAACTTCTTTGGGTTGCGTGTGTTCAACTCACAGAGTTGAACCTTCCTTTAGACAGAGCAGATTTGAAACCCTCTTTTTGTGGAATTTGCAAGTGGACATTTCAAGCGCTTTGGCGCCCACGGTACAAAAGGAAATATCTTCGTATAAAAACTAGAGAGAATCATTGTCAGAAACCGCTTTGTGATGTGTGCGTTCCACTCACAGAGTGTAACCTTTCTTTTCATAGAACAGTTTGCAAACACTCTGTTTGTAAAGTCTGCAAGTGGATATTTGGACCTCTTTGAGGATTTCGTTGGAAACGGGATTTCTTCATCTAATGCTAGACAGAAGAATTCTCAGTAACTTCTTTGGGTTGCGTGTGTTCAACTCACAGAGTTGAACCTTCCTTTTGACAGAGCAGATTGGAAACCCTCTTTTTGTGGAATTTGCAAGTGGACATTTCAAGCGCTTTGGGGCCAATGGTAGAAAAGGAAATATCTTCGTATACAAACTAGAGAGAATCATTCTCAGAAACCGCTTTGTGATGTGTGCGTTCCACTCACAGAGTGTACCCTTTCTTTTCATAGAACAGTTTGGAAACACTCTGTTTGTAAAGTCTGCAAGTGGATATTTGGACCTCTTTGAGGATTTCATTGGAAACGGGATTTCTTCATCTAATGCTAGACAGAAGAATTCTCAGTAACTTCTTTGGGTTGCGTGTGTTCAACTCACAGAGTTGAACCTTCCTTTAGACAGAGCAGATTTGAAACCCTCTTTTTGTGGAATTTGCAAGTGGACATTTCAAGCGCTTTGGCGCCCACAGAACAAAAGGAAATATCTTCGTATAAAAACTAGAGAGAATCATTGTCAGAAACCGCTTTGTGATGTGTGCGTTCCAATCACAGAGTGTAACCTTTCTTTTCATAGAACAGTTTGCAAACACTCTGTTTGTAAAGTCTGCAAGTGGATATTTGGACCTCTTTGAGGATTTCGTTGGAAACGGGATTTCTTCATCTAATGCTAGACAGAAGAATTCTCAGTAACTTCTTTGAGATGCGTGTGTTCAACTCACAGAGTTGAGCCTTCCTTTAGACAGAGCAGATTTGAAAACCTCTTTTTGTGGAATTTGCAAGTCGACATTTCAAGCGCTTTGTGGCCAACGGTAGAAAAGGAAATATCTTCGTATAAAAACTAGAGAGAATCATTCTCAGAAACCGCTTTGTGATGTGTGCATTCCACTCACAGAGTGTAACCTTTCTTTTCATAGAACAGTTTGGAAACACTCTGTTTGTAAAGTCTGCAAGTGAATATTTGGACCTCTTTGAGGATTTCGTTGGAAACGGGATTTCTGCATATAACGCTAGACAGAAAAATTCTCAGTAACTTCTTTGGGTTGCGTGTGTTCAACTCACAGAGTTGTACCTTCCTTTTGACAGAGCAGATTAGAAACCCTCTTTTTGTGGAATTTGCAAGTGGACATTTCAAGCGCTTTGGGGCCAACGGTAGAAAAGGAAATATCTTCGTATAAAAACTAGAGAGAATCATTCTCAGAAACCGCTTTGTGATGTGTGCGTTCCTCTCACAGAGTGTAACCTTTCTTTTCATAGAACAGTTTGGAAACACTCTGTTTGTAAAGTCTGCAAGTGGATATTTGGACCTCTTTGAGGATTTCATTGGAAACGGGATTTCTTCATCTAATGCTAGACAGAAGAATTCTCAGTAACTTCTTTGGGTTGCGTGTGTTCAACTCACAGAGTTGAACCTTCCTTTAGACAGAGCAGATTGGAAACCCTCTTTTTGTGGAATTTGCAAGTGGACATTTCAAGCGCTTTGGCGCCCACGGTAGAAAAGGAAATATCTTCGTATAAAAACTAGAGAAAGTCATTCTCAGAAACCACTTTGTGATGTGTGCGTTCCACTCACAGAGTGTAACCTTTCTTTTCATAGAACAGTTTGGAAACACTCTGTTTGTAAAGTCTGCAAGTGGATATTTGGACCTCTTTGAGGATTTCGTTGGAAACGGGATTTCTTCATCTAATGCTAGACAGAAGAATTCTCAGTAACTTCTTTGGGTTGCGTGTGTTCAACTCACAGAGTTGAACCTTCCTTTTGACAGAGCAGATTGGAAACCCTCTTTTTGTGGAATTTGCAAGTGGACATTTCAAGCGCTTTGGGGCCAATGGTAGAAAAGGAAATATCTTCGTATACAAACTAGAGAGAATCATTCTCAGAAACCGCTTTGTGATGTGTGCGTTCCACTCACAGAGTGTAACCTTTCTTTTCATAGAACAGTTTGGAAACACTCTGTTTGTAAAGTCTGCAAGTGGATATTTGGACCTCTTTGAGGATTTCGTTGGAAACGGGATTTCTTCATCTAATGCTAGACAGAAGAATTCTCAGTAACTTCTTTGGGTTGCGTGTGTTCAACTCACAGAGTTGAACCTTCCTTTAGACAGAGCAGATTTGAAACCCTCTTTTTGTGGAATTTGCAAGTGGACATTTCAAGCGCTTTGGCGGCCACGGTACAAAAGGAAATATCTTCGTATAAAAACTAGAGAGAATCATTGTCAGAAACCGCTTTGTGATGTGTGCGTTCCACTCACAGAGTGTAACCTTTCTTTTCATAGAACAGTTTGCAAACACTCTGTTTGTAAAGTCTGCAAGTGGATATTTGGACCTCTTTGAGGATTTCGTTGGAAACGGGATTTCTTCATCTAATGCTAGACAGAAGAATTCTCAGTAACTTCTTTGGGTTGCGTGTGTTCAACTCACAGAGTTGAACCTTCCTTTTGACAGAGCAGATTGGAAACCCTCTTTTTGTGGAATTTGCAAGTGGACATTTCAAGCGCTTTGGGGCCAATGGTAGAAAAGGAAATATCTTCGTATACAAACTAGAGAGAATCATTCTCAGAAACCGCTTTGTGATGTGTGCGTTCCACTCACAGAGTGTACCCTTTCTTTTCATAGAACAGTTTGGAAACACTCTGTTTGTAAAGTCTGCAAGTGGATATTTGGACCTCTTTGAGGATTTCATTGGAAACGGGATTTCTTCATCTAATGCTAGACAGAAGAATTCTCAGTAACTTCTTTGGGTTGCGTGTGTTCAACTCACAGAGTTGAACCTTCCTTTAGACAGAGCAGATTTGAAACCCTCTTTTTGTGGAATTTGCAAGTGGACATTTCAAGCACTTTGGGGCCAACGGTAGAAAAGGAAATATCTTCGTAGAAAAACTAGAGAGAATCATTCTCAGAAACCACTTTGTGATGTGTGCGTTCCACTCACAGAGTTTAACCTTTCTTTTCATAGAACAGTTTGGAAACACTCTGTTTGTAAAGTCTGCAAGTGGATATTTGGACCTCTTTGAGGATTTCGTTGGAAACGGGATTTCTTCATCTAATGCTAGACAGAAGAATTCTCAGTAACTTCTTTGCGTTGCGTGTGTTCAACTCACAGAGTTGAACCTTCCTTTAGACAGAGCAGATTTGAAACCCTCTTTTTGTGGAATTTGCAAGTGGACATTTCAAGCGCTTTGGGGCCAACGGTAGAAAAGGAAATATCTTCGTATAAAAACTAGAGAGAATCATTCTCAGAAACCACTTTGTGATGTGTGCGTTCCACTCACAGAGTTTAACCTTTCTTTTCATGGAACAGTTTGGAAACACTCTGTTTGTAAAGTCTGCAAGTGGATATTTGGACCTCTTTGAGGATTTCATTGGAAACGGGATTTCTTCATCTAATGCTAGACAGAAGAATTCTCAGTAACTTCTTTGGGTTGCGTGTGTTCAACTCACAGAGTTGAACCTTCCTTTAGACAGAGCAGATTGGAAACCCTCTTTTTATGGAATTTGCAAGTGGACATTTCAAGCGCTTTGGCGCCCACGGTAGAAAAGGAAATATCTTCGTATAAAAACTAGAGAAAGTCATTCTCAGAAACCACTTTGCGATGTGTGCGTTCCACTCACAGAGTGTAACCTTTCTTTTCATAGAACAGTTTGGAAACACTCTGTTTGTAAAGTCTGCAAGTGGATATTTGGACCTCTTTGAGGATTTCGTTGGAAACGGGATTTCTTCATCTAATGCTAGACAGAAGAATTCTCAGTAACTTCTTTGGGTTGCGTGTGTTCAACTCACAGAGTTGAACCTTCCTTTTGACAGAGCAGATTGGAAACCCTCATTTTGTGGAATTTGCAAGTGGACATTTCAAGCGCTTTGGGGCCAACAGTAGAAAAGGAAATATCTTCGTATACAAACTAGAGAGAATCATTCTCAGAAACCGCTTTGTGATGTGTGCGTTCCACTCACAGAGTGTAACCTTTCTTTTCATAGAACAGTTTGGAAACACTCTGTTTGTTAAGTCTGCAAGTGGATATTTGGACCTCTTTGAGGATTTCATTGGAAACGGGATTTCTTCATCTAATGCTAGACAGAAGAATTTTCAGTAACTTCTTTGGGTTGCGTGTGTTCACCTCACAGAGTGGAACGTTCCTTTAGACAGAGCAGATTTGAAACCCTCTTTTTGTGGAATTTGCAAGTGGACATTTCAAGCACTTTGGGGCCAACAGTAGAAAAGGAAATATCTTCGTAGAAAAACTAGAGAGAATCATTCTCAGAAACCACTTTGTGATGTGTGCGTTCCACTCACAGAGTTTAACCTTTCTTTTCATAGAACAGTTTGGAAACAGTCTGTTTGTAAAGTCTGCAAGTGGATATTTGGACCTCTTTGAGGATTTCGTTGGAAACGGGATTTCTTCATCTAATGCTAGACAGAAGAATTCTCAGTAACTTCTTTGGGTTGCGTGTGTTCAACTCACAGAGTTGAACCTTCCTTTAGACAGAGCAGATTTGAAACCCTCTTTTTGTGGAATTTGCAAGTGGACATTTCAAGCGCTTTTGGGCCAATGGTAGAAAAGGAAATATCTTCGTATACAAACTAGAGAGAATCATTCTCAGAAACCGCTTTGTGATGTGTGCGTTCCACTCACAGAGTGTAACCTTTCTTTTCATAGAACAGTTTGGAAACACTCTGTTTGTAAAGTCTGCAAGTGGATATATGGACCTCTTTGAGGATTTCGTTGGAAACGGGATTTCTTCATCTAATGCTAGACAGAAGAATTCTCAGTAACTTCTTTGGGTTGCGTGTGTTCAACTCACAGAGTTGAGCCTTCCTTTAGACAGAGCAGATTTGAAAACCTCTTTTTGTGGAATTTGCAAGTGGACATTTCAAGCGTTTTGGGGCCAACGGTAGAAAAGGAAATATCTTCGTATAAAAACTAGAGAGAATCATTCTCAGAAACCGCTTTGTGATGGGTGCATTCCACTCACAGAGTGTAACCTTTCTTTTCATAGAACAGTTTGGAAACACTCTGTTTGTAAAGTCTGCAAGTGGATATTTGGACCTCTTTGAGGATTTCGTTGGAAACGGGATTTCTGCATATAACGCTAGACAGAAAAATTCTCAGTAACTTCTTAGTGTTGCGTGTGTTCAACTCACAGAGTTGTACCTTCCTTTAGACAGAGCAGATTAGAAACCCTCTTTTTGTGGAATTTGCAAGTGGACATTTCAAGCGCTTTGGGGCCAACGGTAGAAAAGGAAATATCTTCGTATAAAAACTAGAGAGAATCATTCTCAGAAACCGCTTTGTGATGTGTGCGTTCCTCTCACAGAGTGTAACCTTTCTTTTCATAGAACAGTTTGGAAACACTCTGTTTGTAAAGTCTGCAAGTGGATATTTGGACCTCTTTGAGGATTTCATTGGAAACGGGATTTCTTCATCTAATGCTAGACAGAAGAATTTTCAGTAACTTCTTTGGGTTGCGTGTGTTCAACTCACAGAGTTGAACCTTCCTTTAGACAGAGCAGATTTGAAACCCTCTTTTTGTGGAATTTGCAAGTGGACATTTCAAGCACTTTGGGGCCAACAGTAGAAAAGGAAATATCTTCGTAGAAAAACTAGAGAGAATCATTCTCAGAAACCACTTTGTGATGTGTGCGTTCCACTCACAGAGTGTAACCTTTCTTTTCATAGAACAGTTTGGAAACACTCTGTTTGTAAAGTCTGCAAGTGGATATTTGGAACTCTTTGAGGATTTCGTTGTAAACGGGATTTCTTCATCTAATGCTAGACAGAAGAATTCTCAGTAACTTCTTTGGGTTGCGTGTGTTCAACTCACAGAGTTGAACCTTCCTTTTGACAGAGCAGATTGGAAACCCTCTTTTTGTGGAATTTGCAAGTGGACATTTCAAGCGCTTTGGGGCCAATGGTAGAAAAGGAAATATCTTCGTATACAAACTAGAGAGAATCATTCTCAATAACCGCTTTGTGATGTGTGCGTTCCACTCACAGAGTGTAACCTTTCTTTTCATAGAACAGTTTGGAAACACTCTGTTTGTAAAGTCTGCAAGTGGATATTTGGACCTCTTTGAAGATTTCGTTGGAAACGGGATTTCTTCATCTAATGCTAGACAGAAGAATTCTCAGTAACTTCTTTGGGTTGCGTGTGTTCAACTCACAGAGTTGAACCTTCCTTTAGACAGAGCAGATTTGAAACCCTCTTTTTGTGGAATTTGAAAGTGGACATTTCAAGCGCTTTGGGGCCAACGGTAGAAAAGGAAATATCTTCGTATAAAAACTAGAGAGAATCATTCTCAGAAACCGCTTTGGATGTGTGCATTCCACTCACAGAGTGTAACCTTTCTTTTCATAGAACAGTTTGGAAACACTCTGTTTGTAAAGTCTGCAAGTGGATATTTGGACCTCTTTGAGGATTTCGTTGGAAACGGGATTTCTGCATATAACGCTAGACAGAAAAATTCTCAGTAACTTCTTTGGGTTGCGTGTGTTCAACTCACAGAGTTGTACCTTCCTTTTGACAGAGTAGATTAGAAACCCTCTTTTTGTGGAATTTGCAAGTGGACATTTCAAGCGCTTTGGGGCCAACAGAAGAAAAGGAAATATCTTCGTATTAAAAACTAGAGAGAATCATTCTCAGAAACCGCTTTGTGATGTGTGCGTTCCTCTCACAGAGTGTAACCTTTCTTTTCATAGAACAGTTTGGAAACACTCTGTTTGTAAAGTCTGCAAGTGGATATTTGGACCTCTTTGAGGATTTCGTTGGAAACGGGATTTCTTCATCTAATGCTAGACAGAAGAATTCTCAGTAACTTCTTTGGGTTGCGTGTGTTCAACTCACAGAGTTGAGCCTTACTTTAGACAGAGCAGATTTCAAAACCTCTTTTTGTGGAATTTGCAAGTGGACATTTCAAGCGCTTTGGGGCCAACGGTAGAAAAGGAAATATCTTCGTATAAAAACTAGAGAGAATCATTCTCAGAAACCGCTTTGTGATGTGTGCATTCCACTCACAGAGTGTAACCTTTCTTTTCATAGAACAGTTTGGAAACACTCTGTTTGTAAAGTCTGCAAGTGGATATTTGGACCTCTTTGAGGATTTCGTTGGAAACGGGATTTCTGCATATAACGCTAGACAGAAAAATTCTCAGTAACTTCTTTGGGTTGCGTGTGTTCAACTCACAGAGTTGTACCTTCCTTTTGACAGAGTAGATTAGAAACCCTCTTTTTGTGGAATTTGCAAGTGGACATTTCAAGCGCTTTGGGGCCAACAGTAGAAAAGGAAATATCTTCGTATTAAAAACTAGAGAGAATCATTCTCAGAAACCGCTTTGTAATGTGTGCGTTCCTCTCACAGAGTGTAACCTTTCTTTTCATAGAACAGTTTGGAAACACTCTGTTTGTAAAGTCTGCAAGTGGATATTTGGACCTCTTTGAGGATTTCGTTGGAAACGGGATTTCTTCATCTAATGCTAGACAGAAGAATTCTCAGTAACTTCTTTGGGTTGCGTGTGTTCAACTCACAGAGTTGAACCTTCCTTTAGACAGAGCAGATTTGAAACCCTCTTTTTGTGGAATTTGCAAGTGGACATTTCAAGCGCTTTGGCGCCCACAGAACAAAAGGAAATATCTTCGTATAAAAACTAGAGAGAATCATTGTCAGAAACCGCTTTGTGATGTGTGCGTTCCAATCACAGAGTGTAACCTTTCTTTTCATAGAACAGTTTGCAAACACTCTGTTTGTAAAGTCTGCAAGTGGATATTTGGACCTCTTTGAGGATTTCGTTGGAAACGGGATTTCTTCATCTAATGCTAGACAGAAGAATTCTCAGTAACTTCTTTGAGATGCGTGTGTTCAACGCACAGAGTTGAGCCTTCCTTTAGACAGAGCAGATTTGAAAACCTCTTTTTGTGGAATTTGCAAGTCGACATTTCAAGCGCTTTGTGGCCAACGGTAGAAAAGGAAATATCTTCGTATAAAAACTAGAGAGAATCATTCTCAGAAACCGCTTTGTGATGTGTGCATTCCACTCACAGAGTGTAACCTTTCTTTTCATAGAACAGTTTGGAAACACTCTGTTTGTAAAGTCTGCATGTGAATATTTGGACCTCTTTGAGGATTTCGTTGGAAACGGGATTTCTGCATATAACGCTAGACAGAAAAATTCTCAGTAACTTCTTTGGGTTGCGTGTGTTCAACTCACAGAGTTGTACCTTCCTTTTGACAGAGCAGATTAGAAACCCTCTTTTTGTGGAATTTGCAAGTGGACATTTCAAGCGCTTTGGGGCCAACGGTAGAAAAGGAAATATCTTCGTATAAAAACTAGAGAGAATCATTCTCAGAAACCGCTTTGTGATGTGTGCGTTCCTCTCACAGAGTGTAACCTTTCTTTTCATAGAACAGTTTGGAAACACTCTGTTTGTAAAGTCTGCAAGTGGATATTTGGACCTCTTTGAGGATTTCATTGGAAACGGGATTTCTTCATCTAATGCTAGACAGAAGAATTCTCAGTAACTTCTTTGGGTTGCGTGTGTTCAACTCACAGAGTTGAACCTTCCTTTAGACAGAGCAGATTGGAAACCCTCTTTTTGTGGAATTTGCAAGTGGACATTTCAAGCGCTTTGGCGCCCACGGTAGAAAAGGAAATATCTTCGTATAAAAACTAGAGAAAGTCATTCTCAGAAACCACTTTGTGATGTGTGCGTTCCACTCACAGAGTGTAACCTTTCTTTTCATAGAACAGTTTGGAAACACTCTGTTTGTAAAGTCTGCAAGTGGATATTTGGACCTCTTTGAGGATTTCGTTGGAAACGGGATTTCTTCATCTAATGCTATACAGAAGAATTCTCAGTAACGTCTTTGGGTTGCGTGTGTTCAACTCACAGAGTTGAACCTTCCTTTTGACAGAGCAGATTGGAAACCCTCTTTTTGTGGAATTTGCAAGTGGACATTTCAAGCGCTTTGGGGCCAATGGTAGAAAAGGAAATATCTTCGTATACAAACTAGAGAGAATCATTCTCAGAAACCGCTTTGTGATGTGTGCGTTCCACTCACAGAGTGTAACCTTTCTTTTCATAGAACAGTTTGGAAACACTCTGTTTGTAAAGTCTGCAAGTGGATATTTGGACCTCTTTGAGGATTTCGTTGGAAACGGGATTTCTTCATCTAATGCTAGACAGAAGAATTCTCAGTAACTTCTTTGGGTTGCGTGTGTTCAACTCACAGAGTTGAACCTTCCTTTAGACAGAGCAGATTTGAAACCCTCTTTTTGTGGAATTTGCAAGTGGACATTTCAAGCGCTTTGGCGCCCACGGTACAAAAGGAAATATCTTCGTATAAAAACTAGAGAGAATCATTGTCAGAAACCGCTTTGTGATGTGTGCGTTCCACTCACAGAGTGTAACCTTTCTTTTCATAGAACAGTTTGCAAACACTCTGTTTGTAAAGTCTGCAAGTGGATATTTGGACCTCTTTGAGGATTTCGTTGGAAACGGGATTTCTTCATCTAATGCTAGACAGAAGAATTCTCAGTAACTTCTTTGGGTTGCGTGTGTTCAACTCACAGAGTTGAACCTTCCTTTTGACAGAGCAGATTGGAAACCCTCTTTTTGTGGAATTTGCAAGTGGACATTTCAAGCGCTTTGGGGCCAATGGTAGAAAAGGAAATATCTTCGTATACAAACTGGAGAGAATCATTCTCAGAAACCGCTTTGTGATGTGTGCGTTCCACTCACAGAGTGTACCCTTTCTTTTCATAGAACAGTTTGGAAACACTCTGTTTGTAAAGTCTGCAAGTGGATATTTGGACCTCTTTGAGGATTTCATTGGAAACGGGATTTCTTCATCTAATGCTAGACAGAAGAATTCTCAGTAACTTCTTTGTGTTGCGTGTGTTCAACTCACAGAGTTGAACCTTCCTTTAGACAGAGCAGATTTGAAACCCTCTTTTTGTGGAATTTGCAAGTGGACATTTCAAGCGCTTTGGCGCCCACAGAACAAAAGGAAATATCTTCGTATAAAAACTAGAGAGAATCATTGTCAGAAACCGCTTTGTGATGTGTGCGT
Organism: Gorilla gorilla gorilla; assembly: GCF_029281585.2. Classification (NCBI taxonomy): domain Eukaryota; kingdom Metazoa; phylum Chordata; class Mammalia; order Primates; family Hominidae; genus Gorilla; species Gorilla gorilla. The sequence continues at coordinate 76,408,552 of NC_073231.2, read as the reverse complement.
TCCAATCACAGAGTGTAACCTTTCTTTTCATAGAACAGTTTGCAAACACTCTGTTTGTAAAGTCTGCAAGTGGATATTTGGACCTCTTTGAGGATTTCGTTGGAAACGGGATTTCTTCATCTAATGCTAGACAGAAGAATTCTCAGTAACTTCTTTGAGATGCGTGTGTTCAACTCACAGAGTTGAGCCTTCCTTTAGACAGAGCAGATTTGAAAACCTCTTTTTGTGGAATTTGCAAGTCGACATTTCAAGCGCTTTGTGGCCAACGGTAGAAAAGGAAATATCTTCGTATAAAAACTAGAGAGAATCATTCTCAGAAACCGCTTTGTGATGTGTGCATTCCACTCACAGAGTGTAACCTTTCTTTTCATAGAACAGTTTGGAAACACTCTGTTTGTAAAGTCTGCAAGTGAATATTTGGACCTCTTTGAGGATTTCGTTGGAAACGGGATTTCTGCATATAACGCTAGACAGAAAAATTCTCAGTAACTTCTTTGGGTTGCGTGTGTTCAACTCACAGAGTTGTACCTTCCTTTTGACAGAGCAGATTAGAAACCCTCTTTTTGTGGAATTTGCAAGTGGACATTTCAAGCGCTTTGGGGCCAACGGTAGAAAAGGAAATATCTTCGTATAAAAACTAGAGAGAATCATTCTCAGAAACCGCTTTGTGATGTGTGCGTTCCTCTCACAGAGTGTAACCTTTCTTTTCATAGAACAGTTTGGAAACACTCTGTTTGTAAAGTCTGCAAGTGGATATTTGGACCTCTTTGAGGATTTCATTGGAAACGGGATTTCTTCATCTAATGCTAGACAGAAGAATTCTCAGTAACTTCTTTGGGTTGCGTGTGTTCAACTCACAGAGTTGAACCTTCCTTTAGACAGAGCAGATTGGAAACCCTCTTTTTGTGGAATTTGCAAGTGGACATTTCAAGCGCTTTGGCGCCCACGGTAGAAAAGGAAATATCTTCGTATAAAAACTAGAGAAAGTCATTCTCAGAAACCACTTTGTGATGTGTGCGTTCCACTCACAGAGTGTAACCTTTCTTTTCATAGAACAGTTTGGAAACACTCTGTTTGTAAAGTCTGCAAGTGGATATTTGGACCTCTTTGAGGATTTCGTTGGAAACGGGATTTCTTCATCTAATGCTAGACAGAAGAATTCTCAGTAACTTCTTTGGGTTGCGTGTGTTCAACTCACAGAGTTGAACCTTCCTTTTGACAGAGCAGATTGGAAACCCTCTTTTTGTGGAATTTGCAAGTGGACATTTCAAGCGCTTTGGGGCCAATGGTAGAAAAGGAAATATCTTCGTATACAAACTAGAGAGAATCATTCTCAGAAACCGCTTTGTGATGTGTGCGTTCCACTCACAGAGTGTAACCTTTCTTTTCATAGAACAGTTTGGAAACACTCTGTTTGTAAAGTCTGCAAGTGGATATTTGGACCTCTTTGAGGATTTCGTTGGAAACGGGATTTCTTCATCTAATGCTAGACAGAAGAATTCTCAGTAACTTCTTTGGGTTGCGTGTGTTCAACTCACAGAGTTGAACCTTCCTTTAGACAGAGCAGATTTGAAACCCTCTTTTTGTGGAATTTGCAAGTGGACATTTCAAGCGCTTTGGCGCCCACGGTACAAAAGGAAATATCTTCGTATAAAAACTAGAGAGAATCATTGTCAGAAACCGCTTTGTGATGTGTGCGTTCCACTCACAGAGTGTAACCTTTCTTTTCATAGAACAGTTTGCAAACACTCTGTTTGTAAAGTCTGCAAGTGGATATTTGGACCTCTTTGAGGATTTCGTTGGAAACGGGATTTCTTCATCTAATGCTAGACAGAAGAATTCTCAGTAACTTCTTTGGGTTGCGTGTGTTCAACTCACAGAGTTGAACCTTCCTTTTGACAGAGCAGATTGGAAACCCTCTTTTTGTGGAATTTGCAAGTGGACATTTCAAGCGCTTTGGGGCCAATGGTAGAAAAGGAAATATCTTCGTATACAAACTAGAGAGAATCATTCTCAGAAACCGCTTTGTGATGTGTGCGTTCCACTCACAGAGTGTACCCTTTCTTTTCATAGAACAGTTTGGAAACACTCTGTTTGTAAAGTCTGCAAGTGGATATTTGGACCTCTTTGAGGATTTCATTGGAAACGGGATTTCTTCATCTAATGCTAGACAGAAGAATTCTCAGTAACTTCTTTGGGTTGCGTGTGTTCAACTCACAGAGTTGAACCTTCCTTTAGACAGAGCAGATTTGAAACCCTCTTTTTGTGGAATTTGCAAGTGGACATTTCAAGCACTTTGGGGCCAACGGTAGAAAAGGAAATATCTTCGTAGAAAAACTAGAGAGAATCATTCTCAGAAACCGCTTTGTGATGTGTGCGTTCCACTCACAGAGTTTAACCTTTCTTTTCATAGAACAGTTTGGAAACACTCTGTTTGTAAAGTCTGCAGGTGGATATTTGGACCTCTTTGAGGATTTCGTTGGAAACGGGATTTCTTCATCTAATGCTAGACAGAAGAATTCTCAGTAACTTCTTTGGGTTGCGTGTGTTCAACTCACAGAGTTGAACCTTCCTTTAGACAGAGCAGATTTGAAACCCTCTTTTTGTGGAATTTGCAAGTGGACATTTCAAGCGCTTTGGGGCCAACGGTAGAAAAGGGAATATCTTCGTATAAAAACTAGAGAGAATCATTGTCAGAAACCTCTTTGTGATGTGTGCGTTACACTCACAGAGTTTAACCTTTCTTTTCATAGAACAGTTTGGAAACACTCTGTTTGAAAAGTCTGCAAGTGGATATTTGGACCTCTTTGTGGATTTCGTTGGAAACGGGATTTCTTCATCTAATTCTAGACAGAAGAATTCTCAGTAACTTCTTTGGGTTGCGTGTGTTCAACTCACAGAGTTGAACCTTCCTTTTGACAGAGCAGATTGGAAACCCTCTTTTTGTGGAATTTGCAAGTGGACATTTCAAGTGCTTATGGGCCAATGGCAGAAAAGGAAATATCTTCGTATAAAAAGTAGAGAAAGTCATTCTCAGAAACCACTTTGTGATGTGTGCGTTCCACTCACATAGTGTAACCTTTCTTTTCATAGAACAGTTTGGAAACACTCTGTTTGTAAACTCTGCAAGTGGATATTTGGACCTCTTTGAGGATTTCGTTGGAAACGTGATTTCTTCATCTAATGCTAGACAGAAGAATTCTCAGTAACTTCTTTGGTTTGCGTGTGTTCAACTCACAGAGTTGAACCTTCCTTTTGACAGAGCAGATTGGAAACCCTCTTTTTGTGGAATTTGCAAGTGGACATTTCAAGCGCTTTGGGGCCAATGGTAGAAAAGGAAATATCTTCGTATAAAAACTAGAGAGAATCATTCTCAGAAACCACTTTGTGATGTGTGCGTTCCACTCACAGAGTGTAACCTTTCTTTTCATAGAACAGTTTGGAAACACTCTGTTTGTAAAGTCTGCAAGTGGATATTTGGACCTCTTTGAGGATTTCGTTGGAAACGGGATTTCTTCATCTAATGCTAGACAGAAGAATTCTCAGTAACTTCTTTGGGTTGCGTGTGTTCAACTCACAGAGTTGAACCTTCATTTAGACAGAGCAGATTTGAAACCCTCTTTTTGTGGAATTTGCAAGTGGACATTTCAAGCGCTTTGGCGCCCACGGTACAAAAGGAAATATCTTCGTATAAAAACTAGAGAGAATCATTGTCAGAAACCGCTTTGTGATGTGTGCGTTCCACTCACAGAGTGTAACCTTTCTTTTCATAGAACAGTTTGCAAACACTCTGTTTGTAAAGTCTGCAAGTGGATATTTGGACCTCTTTTAGGATTTCGTTGGAAACGGGATTTCTTCATCTAATGCTAGACAGAAGAATTCTCAGTAACTTCTTTGAGATGCGTGTGTTCAACTCACAGAGTTGAACCTTCCTTATGACAGAGCAGATAAGAATCCCTCTTTTTGTGGAATTTGCAAGTCGACATTTGTAGCTCTTTGAGGCCAACGGTAGAAAAGGAAATATCTTCGTATAAAAACTAGAGAGAATCATTCTCAGAAACCACTTTGTGATGTGTGCGTTCCACTCACAGAGTTTAACCTTTCTTTTCATAGAACAGTTTGGAAACACTCTGTTTGTAAAGTCTGCAAGTGGATATTTGGACCTCTTTGAGGATTTCATTGGAAACGGGATTTCTTCATCTAATGCTAGACAGAAGAATTCTCAGTAACTTCTTTGGGTTGCGTGTGTTCAACTCACAGAGTTGAACCTTCCTTTAGACAGAGCAGATTGGAAACCCTCTTTTTGTGGAATTTGCAAGTGGACATTTCAAGCGCTTTGGCGCCCACGGTAGAAAAGGAAATATCTTCGTATAAAAACTAGAGAGAATCATTCTCAGAAACCACTTTGTGATGTGTGCGTTCCACTCACAGAGTGTAACCTTTCTTTTCATAGAACAGTTTGGAAACACTCTGTTTGTAAAGTCTGCAAGTGGATATTTGGACCTCTTTGAGGATTTCGTTGGAAACGGGATTTCTTCATCTAATGCTAGACAGAAGAATTCTCAGTAACTTCTTTGGGTTGTGTGTGTTCAACTCACAGAGTTGAACCTTCCTTTAGACAGAGCAGATTTGAAACCCTCTTTTTGTGGAATTTGCAAGTGGACATTTCAAGCGCTTTGGGGCCAATGGTAGAAAAGGAAATATCTTCGTATACAAACTAGAGAGAATCATTCTCAGAAACCGCTTTGTGATGTGTGCGTTCCACTCACAGAGTGTAACCTTTCTTTTCATAGAACAGTTTGGAAACACTCTGTTTGTAAAGTCTGCAAGTGGATATTTGGACCTCTTTGAGGATTTCGTTGGAAACGGGATTTCTGCATGTAACGCTAGGCAGAAAAATTCTCAGTAACTTCTTTGGGTTGCGTGTGTTCAACTCACAGAGTTGTACCTTCCTTTTGACAGAGTAGATTAGAAAACCTCTTTTTGTGGAATTTGCAAGTGGACATTTCAAGCGCTTTGGGGCCAACGGTAGAAAAGGAAATATCTTCGTATAAAAACTAGAGAGAATCATTCTCAGAAACCGCTTTGTGATGTGTGCGTTCCTCTCACAGAGTGTAACCTTTCTTTTCATAGAACAGTTTGGAAACACTCTGTTTGTAAAGTCTGCAAGTGGATATTTGGACCTCTTTGAGGATTTCGTTGGAAACGGGATTTCTTCATCTAATGCTAGACAGAAGAATTCTCAGTAACTTCTTTGGGTTGCGTGTGTTCAACTCACAGAGTTGAACCTTCCTTTAGACAGAGTAGATTTGAAACCCTCTTTTTGTGGAATTTTCAAGTGGACATTTCAAGCGCTTTGGCGCCCACGGTACAAAAGGAAATATCTTCGTATAAAAACTAGAGAGAATCATTGTCAGAAACCGCTTTGTGATGTGTGCGTTCCACTCACAGAGTGTAACCTTTCTTTTCATAGAACAGTTTGCAAACACTCTGTTTGTAAAGTCTGCAAGTGGATATTTGGACCTCTTTGAGGATTTCGTTGGAAACGGGATTTCTTCATCTAATGCTAGACAGAAGAATTCTAAGTAACTTCTTTGGGTTGCGTGTGTTCAACTCACAGAGTTGAACCTTCCTTTTGACAGAGCAGATTGGAAACCCTCTTTTTGTGGAATTTGCAAGTGGACATTTCAAGCGCTTTGGGGCCAATGGTAGAAAAGGAAATATCTTCGTATACAAACTAGAGAGAATCATTCTCAGAAACCGCTTTGTGATGTGTGCGTTCCACTGACAGAGTGTACCCTTTCTTTTCATAGAACAGTTTGGAAACACTCTGTTTGTAAAGTCTGCAAGTGGATATTTGGACCTCTTTGAGGATTTCATTGGAAACGGGATTTCTTCATCTAATGCTAGACAGAAGAATTCTCAGTAACTTCTTTGGGTTGCGTGTGTTCAACTCACAGAGTTGAACCTTCCTTTAGACAGAGCAGATTTGAAACCCTCTTTTTGTGGAATTTGCAAGTGGACATTTCAAGCACTTTGGGGCCAACGGTAGAAAAGGAAATATCTTCGTAGAAAAACTAGAGAGAATCATTCTCAGAAACCACTTTGTGATGTGTGCGTTCCACTCACAGAGTGTAACCTTTCTTTTCATAGAACAGTTTGGAAACACTCTGTTTGAAAAGTCTGCAAGTGGATATTTGGACCTCTTTGTGGATTTCGTTGGAAACGGGATTTCTTCATCTAATGCTAGACAGAAGAATTCTCAGTAACTTCTTTGGGTTGCGTGTGTTCAACTCACAGAGTTGAACCTTCCTTTTGACAGAGCAGATTGGAAACCCTCTTTTTGTGGAATTTGCAAGTGGAGATTTCAAGTGCTTATGGGCCAATGGCAGAAAAGGAAATATCTTCGTATAAAAAGTAGAGAAAGTCATTCTCAGAAACCACTTTGTGATGTGTGCGTTCCACTCACATAGTGTAACCTTTCTTTTCATAGAACAGTTTGGAAACACTCTGTTTGTAAAGTCTGCAACTGGATATTTGGACCTCTTTGAGGATTTCGTTGGAAACGGGATTTCTTCATCTAATGCTAGACAGAAGAATTCTCAGTAACTTCTTTGGTTTGCGTGTGTTCAACTCACAGAGTTGAACCTTCCTTTTGACAGAGCAGATTGGAAACCCTCTTTTTGTGGAATTTGCAAGTGGACATTTCAAGCGCTTTGGGGCCAATGGTAGAAAAGGAAATATCTTCGTATAAAAACTAGAGAGAATCATTCTCAGAAACCACTTTGTGATGTGTGCGTTCCACTCACAGAGTGTAACCTTTCTTTTCATAGAACAGTTTGGAAACACTCTGTTTGTAAAGTCTGCAAGTGGATATTTGGACCTCTTTGAGGATTTCGTTGGAAACGGGATTTCTTCATCTAATGCTAGACAGAAGAATTCTCAGTAACTTCTTTGGGTTGCGTGTGTTCAACTCACAGAGTTGAACCTTCATTTAGACAGAGCAGATTTGAAACCCTCTTTTTGTGGAATTTGCAAGTGGACATTTCAAGCGCTTTGGCGCCCACGGTACAAAAGGAAATATCTTCGTATAAAAACTAGAGAGAATCATTGTCAGAAACCGCTTTGTGATGTGTGCGTTCCACTCACAGAGTGTAACCTTTCTTTTCATAGAACAGTTTGCAAACACTCTGTTTGTAAAGTCTGCAAGTGGATATTTGGACCTCTTTGAGGATTTCGTTGGAAACGGGATTTCTTCATCTAATGCTAGACAGAAGAATTCTCAGTAACTTCTTTGAGATGCGTGTGTTCAACTCACAGAGTTGAACCTTCCTTTTGACAGAGCAGATAAGAATCCCTCTTTTTGTGGAATTTGCAAGTCGACATTTCTAGCTCTTTGAGGCCAACGGTAGAAAAGGAAATATCTTCGTATAAAAACTAGAGAGAATCATTCTCAGAAACCACTTTGTGATGTGTGCGTTCCACTCACAGAGTTTAACCTTTCTTTTCATAGAACAGTTTGGAAACACTCTGTTTGTAAAGTCTGCAAGTGGATATTTGGACCTCTTTGAGGATTTCATTGGAAACGGGATTTCTTCATCTAATGCTAGACAGAAGAATTCTCAGTAACTTCTTTGGGTTGCGTGTGTTCAACTCACAGAGTTGAACCTTCCTTTAGACAGAGCAGATTGGAAACCCTCTTTTTGTGGAATTTGCAAGTGGACATTTCAAGCGCTTTGGCGCCCACGGTAGAAAAGGAAATATCTTCGTATAAAAACTAGAGAAAGTCATTCTCAGAAACCACTTTGTGATGTGTGCGTTCCACTCACAGAGTGTAACCTTTCTCTTCATAGAACAGTTTGGAAACACTCTGTTTGTAAAGTCTGCAAGTGGATATTTGGACCTCTTTGAGGATTTCGTTGGAAACGGGATTTCTTCATCTAATGCTAGACAGAAGAATTCTCAGTAACTTCTTTGGGTTGCGTGTGTTCAACTCACAGAGTTGAACCTTCCTTTAGACAGAGCAGATTTGAAACCCTCTTTTTCTGGAATTTGCAAGTGGACATTTCAAGCGCTTTGGGGCCAATGGTAGAAAAGGAAATATCTTCGTATACAAACTAGAGAGAATCATTCTCAGAAACCGCTTTGTGATGTGTGCGTTCCACTCACAGAGTGTAACCTTTCTTTTCATAGAACAGTTTGGAAACACTCTGTTTGTAAAGTCTGCAAGTGGATATTTGGACCTCTTTGAGGATTTCGTTGGAAACGGGATTTCTGCATATAACGCTAGGCAGAAAAATTCTCAGTAACTTCTTTGGGTTGCGTGTGTTCAACTCACAGAGTTGTACCTTCCTTTTGACAGAGTAGATTAGAAACCCTCTTTTTGTGGAATTTGCAAGTGGACATTTCAAGCGCTTTGGGGCCAACGGTAGAAAAGGAAATATCTTCGTATAAAAACTAGAGAGAATCATTCTCAGAAACCGCTTTGTGATGTGTGCGTTCCTCTCACAGAGTGTAACCTTTCTTTTCATAGAACAGTTTGGAAACACTCTGTTTGTAAAGTCTGCAAGTGTATATTTGGACCTCTTTAAGGATTTCGTTGGAAACGGGATTTCTTCATCTAATGCTAGACAGAAGAATTCTCAGTAACTTCTTTGGGTTGCGTGTGTTCAACTCACAGAGTTGAACCTTCCTTTAGACAGAGCAGATTTGAAACCCTCTTTTTGTGGAATTTTCAAGTGGACATTTCAAGCGCTTTGGCGCCCACGGTACAAAAGGAAATATCTTCGTATAAAAACTAGAGAGAATCATTGTCAGAAACCGCTTTGTGATGTGTGCGTTCCACTCACAGAGTGTAACCTTTCTTTTCATAGAACAGTTTGGAAACACTCTGTTTGTAAAGTCTGCAAGTGGATATTTGGACCTCTTTGAGGATTTCGTTGGAAACGGGATTTCTTCATCTAATGCTAGACAGAAGAATTCTCAGTAACTTCTTTCGGTTGTGTGTGTTCAACTCACAGAGTTGAACCTTCCTTTTGACAGAGCAGATTGGAAACCCTCTTTTTGTGGAATTTGCAAGTGGACATTTCAAGCGCTTTGGGGCCAATGGTAGAAAAGGAAATATCTTCGTATACAAACTAGAGAGAATCATTCTCAGAAACCGCTTTGTGATGTGTGCGTTCCACTCACAGAGTGTACCCTTTCTTTTCATAGAACAGTTTGGAAACACTCTGTTTGTAAAGTCTGCAAGTGGATATTTGGACCTCTTTGAGGATTTCATTGGAAACGGGATTTCTTCATCTAATGCTAGACAGAAGAATTCTCAGTAACTTCTTTGGGTTGCGTGTGTTCAACTCACAGAGTTGAACCTTCCTTTAGACAGAGCAGATTTGAAACCCTCTTTTTGTGGAATTTGCAAGTGGACATTTCAAGCACTTTGGGGCCAACGGTAGAAAAGGAAATATCTTCGTAGAAAAACTAGAGAGAATCATTCTCAGAAACCACTTTGTGATGTGTGCGTTCCACTCACAGAGTGTAACCTTTCTTTTCATAGAACAGTTTGCAAACACTCTGTTTGTAAAGTCTGCAGGTGGATATTTGGACCTCTTTGAGGATTTCGTTGGAAACGGGATTTCTTCATCTAATGCTAGACAGAAGAATTCTCAGTAACTTCTTTGGGTTGCGTGTGTTCAACTCACAGAGTTGAACCTTCCTTTAGACAGAGCAGATTTGAAACCCTCTTTTTGTGGAATTTGCAAGTGGACATTTCAAGCGCTTTGGGGCCAACGGTAGAAAAGGGAATATCTTCGTATAAAAACTAGAGAGAATCATTGTCAGAAACCTCTTTGTGATGTGTGCGTTCCACTCACAGAGTTTAACCTTTCTTTTCATAGAACAGTTTGGAAACACTCTGTTTGAAAAGTCTGCAAGTGGATATTTGGACCTCTTTGTGGATTTCGTTGGAAACGGGATTTCTTCATCTAATGCTAGACAGAAGAATTCTCAGTAACTTCTTTGGGTTGCGTGTGTTCAACTCACAGAGTTGAACCTTCCTTTTGACAGAGCAGATTGGAAACCCTCTTTTTGTGGAATTTGCAAGTGGACATTTCAAGTGCTTATGGGCCAATGGCAGAAAAGGAAATATCTTCGTATAAAAAGTAGAGAAAGTCATTCTCAGAAACCACTTCGTGATGTGTGCGTTCCACTCACAGAGTGTAACCTTTCTCTTCATAGAACAGTTTGGAAACACTCTGTTTGTAAAGTCTGCAAGTGGATATTTGGACCTCTTTGAGGATTTCGTTGGAAACGGGATTTCTTCATCTAATGCTAGACAGAAGAATTCTCAGTAACTTCTTTGGGTTGCGTGTGTTCAACTCACAGAGTTGAACCTTCCTTTAGACAGAGCAGATTTGAAACCCTCTTTTTGTGGAATTTGCAAGTGGACATTTCAAGCGCTTTGGGGCCAATGGTAGAAAAGGAAATATCTTCGTATACAAACTAGAGAGAATCATTCTCAGAAACCGCTTTGTGATGTGTGCGTTCCACTCACAGAGTGTAACCTTTCTTTTCATAGAACAGTTTGGAAACACTCTGTTTGTAAAGTCTGCAAGTGGATATTTGGACCTCTTTGAGGATTTCGTTGGAAACGGGATTTCTGCATATAACGCTAGGCAGAAAAATTCTCAGTAACTTCTTTGGGTTGCGTGTGTTCAACTCACAGAGTTGTACCTTCCTTTTGACAGAGTAGATTAGAAACCCTCTTTTTGTGGAATTTGCAAGTGGACATTTCAAGCGCTTTGGGGCCAACGGTAGAAAAGGAAATATCTTCGTATAAAAACTAGAGAGAATCATTCTCAGAAACCGCTTTGTGATGTGTGCGTTCCTCTCACAGAGTGTAACCTTTCTTTTCATAGAACAGTTTGGAAACACTCTGTTTGTAAAGTCTGCAAGTGGATATTTGGACCTCTTTGAGGATTTCGTTGGAAACGGGATTTCTTCATCTAATGCTAGACAGAAGAATTCTCAGTAACTTCTTTGGGTTGCGTGTGTTCAACTCACAGAGTTGAACCTTCCTTTAGACAGAGCAGATTTGAAACTCTCTTTTTGTGGAATTTTCAAGTGGACATTTCAAGCGCTTTGGCGCCCACGGTACAAAAGGAAATATCTTCGTATAAAAACTAGAGAGAATCATTGTCAGAAACCGCTTTGTGATGTGCGCGTTCCACTCACAGAGTGTAACCTTTCTTTTCATAGAACAGTTTGCAAACACTCTGTTTGTAAAGTCTGCAAGTGGATATTTGGACCTCTTTGAGGATTTCGTTGGAAACGGGATTTCTTCATCTAATGCTAGACAGAAGAATTCTCAGTAACTTCTTTGAGATGCGTGTGTTCAACTCACAGAGTTGAGCCTTCCTTTAGACAGAGCAGATTTGAAAACCTCTTTTTGTGGAATTTGCAAGTGGACATTTCAAGCGCTTTGGCGCCCACGGTACAAAAGGAAATATCTTCGTATAAAAACTAGAGAGAATCATTGTCAGAAACCGCTTTGTGATGTGTGCATTCCACTCACAGAGTGTAACCTTTCTTTTCATAGAACAGTTTGCAAACACTCTGTTTGTAAAGTCTGCAAGTGGATATTTGGACCTCTTTGAGGATTTCGTTGGAAACGGGATTTCTTCATCTAATGCTAGACAGAAGAATTCTCAGTAACTTCTTTGAGATGCGTGTGTTCAACTCACAGAGTTGAACCTTCCTTTTGACAGAGCAGATAAGAATCCCTCTTTTTGTGGAATTTGCAAGTCGACATTTCTAGCTCTTTGAGGCCAACGGTAGAAAAGGAAATATCTTCGTATAAAAACTAGAGAGAATCATTCTCAGAAACCACTTTGTGATGTGTGCGTTCCACTCACAGAGTTTAACCTTTCTTTTCATAGAACAGTTTGGAAACACTCTGTTTGTAAAGTCTGCAAGTGGATATTTGGACCTCTTTGAGGATTTCATTGGAAACGGGATTTCTTCATCTAATGCTAGACAGAAGAATTTTCAGTAACTTCTTTGGGTTGCGTGTGTTCAACTCACAGAGTTGAACCTTCCTTTAGACAGAGCAGATTGGAAACCCTCTTTTTGTGGAATTTGCAAGTGGACATTTCAAGCGCTTTGGCGCCCACAGTAGAAAAGGAAATATCTTCGTATAAAAACTAGAGAAAGTCATTCTCAGAAACCACTTTGTGATGTGTGCGTTCCACTCACAGAGTGTAACCTTTCTTTTCATAGAACAGTTTGGAAACACTCTGTTTGTAAAGTCTGCAAGTGGATATTTGGACCTCTTTGAGGATTTCGTTGGAAACGGGATTTCTTCATCTAATGCTAGACAGAAGAATTCTCAGTAACTTCTTTGGGTTGCGTGTGTTCAACTCACAGAGTTGAACCTTCCTTTTGACAGAGCAGATTGGAAACCCTCTTTTTGTGGAATTTGCAAGTGGAGATTTCAAGTGCTTATGGGCCAATGGCAGAAAAGGAAATATCTTCGTATAAAAAGTAGAGAAAGTCATTCTCAGAAACCACTTTGTGATGTGTGCGTTCCACTCACATAGTGTAACCTTTCTTTTCATAGAACAGTTTGGAAACACTCTGTTTGTAAAGTCTGCAACTGGATATTTGGACCTCTTTGAGGATTTCGTTGGAAACGGGATTTCTTCATCTAATGCTAGACAGAAGAATTCTCAGTAACTTCTTTGGTTTGCGTGTGTTCAACTCACAGAGTTGAACCTTCCTTTTGACAGAGCAGATTGGAAACCCTCTTTTTGTGGAATTTGCAAGTGGACATTTCAAGCGCTTTGGGGCCAATGGTAGAAAAGGAAATATCTTCGTATAAAAACTAGAGAGAATCATTCTCAGAAACCACTTTGTGATGTGTGCGTTCCACTCACAGAGTGTAACCTTTCTTTTCATAGAACAGTTTGGAAACACTCTGTTTGTAAAGTCTGCAAGTGGATATTTGGACCTCTTTGAGGATTTCGTTGGAAACGGGATTTCTTCATCTAATGCTAGACAGAAGAATTCTCAGTAACTTCTTTGGGTTGCGTGTGTTCAACTCACAGAGTTGAACCTTCATTTAGACAGAGCAGATTTGAAACCCTCTTTTTGTGGAATTTGCAAGTGGACATTTCAAGCGCTTTGGCGCCCACGGTACAAAAGGAAATATCTTCGTATAAAAACTAGAGAGAATCATTGTCAGAAACCGCTTTGTGATGTGTGCGTTCCACTCACAGAGTGTAACCTTTCTTTTCATAGAACAGTTTGCAAACACTCTGTTTGTAAAGTCTGCAAGTGGATATTTGGACCTCTTTGAGGATTTCGTTGGAAACGGGATTTCTTCATCTAATGCTAGACAGAAGAATTCTCAGTAACTTCTTTGAGATGCGTGTGTTCAACTCACAGAGTTGAACCTTCCTTTTGACAGAGCAGATAAGAATCCCTCTTTTTGTGGAATTTGCAAGTCGACATTTCTAGCTCTTTGAGGCCAACGGTAGAAAAGGAAATATCTTCGTATAAAAACTAGAGAGAATCATTCTCAGAAACCACTTTGTGATGTGTGCGTTCCACTCACAGAGTTTAACCTTTCTTTTCATAGAACAGTTTGGAAACACTCTGTTTGTAAAGTCTGCAAGTGGATATTTGGACCTCTTTGAGGATTTCATTGGAAACGGGATTTCTTCATCTAATGCTAGACAGAAGAATTCTCAGTAACTTCTTTGGGTTGCGTGTGTTCAACTCACAGAGTTGAACCTTCCTTTAGACAGAGCAGATTGGAAACCCTCTTTTTGTGGAATTTGCAAGTGGACATTTCAAGCGCTTTGGCGCCCACGGTAGAAAAGGAAATATCTTCGTATAAAAACTAGAGAAAGTCATTCTCAGAAACCACTTTGTGATGTGTGCGTTCCACTCACAGAGTGTAACCTTTCTCTTCATAGAACAGTTTGGAAACACTCTGTTTGTAAAGTCTGCAAGTGGATATTTGGACCTCTTTGAGGATTTCGTTGGAAACGGGATTTCTTCATCTAATGCTAGACAGAAGAATTCTCAGTAACTTCTTTGGGTTGCGTGTGTTCAACTCACAGAGTTGAACCTTCCTTTAGACAGAGCAGATTTGAAACCCTCTTTTTCTGGAATTTGCAAGTGGACATTTCAAGCGCTTTGGGGCCAATGGTAGAAAAGGAAATATCTTCGTATACAAACTAGAGAGAATCATTCTCAGAAACCGCTTTGTGATGTGTGCGTTCCACTCACAGAGTGTAACCTTTCTTTTCATAGAACAGTTTGGAAACACTCTGTTTGTAAAGTCTGCAAGTGGATATTTGGACCTCTTTGAGGATTTCGTTGGAAACGGGATTTCTGCATATAACGCTAGGCAGAAAAATTCTCAGTAACTTCTTTGGGTTGCGTGTGTTCAACTCACAGAGTTGTACCTTCCTTTTGACAGAGTAGATTAGAAACCCTCTTTTTGTGGAATTTGCAAGTGGACATTTCAAGCGCTTTGGGGCCAACGGTAGAAAAGGAAATATCTTCGTATAAAAACTAGAGAGAATCATTCTCAGAAACCGCTTTGTGATGTGTGCGTTCCTCTCACAGAGTGTAACCTTTCTTTTCATAGAACAGTTTGCAAACACTCTGTTTGTAAAGTCTGCAAGTGGATATTTGGACCTCTTTGAGGATTTCGTTGGAAACGGGATTTCTTCATCTAATGCTAGACAGAAGAATTCTCAGTAACTTCTTTGGGTTGTGTGTGTTCAACTCACAGAGTTGAACCTTCCTTTAGACAGAGCAGATTGGAAACCCTCTTTTTGTGGAATTTGCAAGTGGACATTTCAAGCACTTTGGGGCCAACGGTAGAAAAGGAAATATCTTCGTAGAAAAACTAGAGAGAATCATTCTCAGAAACCACTTTGTGATGTGTGCGTTCCACTCACAGAGTGTAACCTTTCTTTTCATAGAACAGTTTGCAAACACTCTGTTTGTAAAGTCTGCAGGTGGATATTTGGACCTCTTTGAGGATTTCGTTGGAAACGGGATTTCTTCATCTAATGCTAGACAGAAGAATTCTCAGTAACTTCTTTGGGTTGCGTGTGTTCAACTCACAGAGTTGAACCTTCCTTTAGACAGAGCAGATTTGAAACCCTCTTTTTGTGGAATTTGCAAGTGGACATTTCAAGCGCTTTGGGGCCAACGGTAGAAAAGGGAATATCTTCGTATAAAAACTAGAGAGAATCATTGTCAGAAACCTCTTTGTGATGTGTGCGTTCCACTCACAGAGTTTAACCTTTCTTTTCATAGAACAGTTTGGAAACACTCTGTTTGAAAAGTCTGCAAGTGGATATTTGGACCTCTTTGTGGATTTCGTTGGAAACGGGATTTCTTCATCTAATGCTAGACAGAAGAATTCTCAGTAACTTCTTTGGGTTGCGTGTGTTCAACTCACAGAGTTGAACCTTCCTTTTGACAGAGCAGATTGGAAACCCTCTTTTTGTGGAATTTGCAAGTGGACATTTCAAGTGCTTATGGGCCAATGGCAGAAAAGGAAATATCTTCGTATAAAAAGTAGAGAAAGTCATTCTCAGAAACCACTTCGTGATGTGTGCGTTCCACTCACAGAGTGTAACCTTTCTCTTCATAGAACAGTTTGGAAACACTCTGTTTGTAAAGTCTGCAAGTGGATATTTGGACCTCTTTGAGGATTTCGTTGGAAACGGGATTTCTTCATCTAATGCTAGACAGAAGAATTCTCAGTAACTTCTTTGGGTTGCGTGTGTTCAACTCACAGAGTTGAACCTTCCTTTAGACAGAGCAGATTTGAAACCCTCTTTTTGTGGAATTTGCAAGTGGACATTTCAAGCGCTTTGGGGCCAATGGTAGAAAAGGAAATATCTTCGTATACAAACTAGAGAGAATCATTCTCAGAAACCGCTTTGTGATGTGTGCGTTCCACTCACAGAGTGTAACCTTTCTTTTCATAGAACAGTTTGGAAACACTCTGTTTGTAAAGTCTGCAAGTGGATATTTGGACCTCTTTGAGGATTTCGTTGGAAACGGGATTTCTGCATATAACGCTAGGCAGAAAAATTCTCAGTAACTTCTTTGGGTTGCGTGTGTTCAACTCACAGAGTTGTACCTTCCTTTTGACAGAGTAGATTAGAAACCCTCTTTTTGTGGAATTTGCAAGTGGACATTTCAAGCGCTTTGGGGCCAACGGTAGAAAAGGAAATATCTTCGTATAAAAACTAGAGAGAATCATTCTCAGAAACCGCTTTGTGATGTGTGCGTTCCTCTCACAGAGTGTAACCTTTCTTTTCATAGAACAGTTTGGAAACACTCTGTTTGTAAAGTCTGCAAGTGGATATTTGGACCTCTTTGAGGATTTCGTTGGAAACGGGATTTCTTCATCTAATGCTAGACAGAAGAATTCTCAGTAACTTCTTTGGGTTGCGTGTGTTCAACTCACAGAGTTGAACCTTCCTTTAGACAGAGCAGATTTGAAACTCTCTTTTTGTGGAATTTTCAAGTGGACATTTCAAGCGCTTTGGCGCCCACGGTACAAAAGGAAATATCTTCGTATAAAAACTAGAGAGAATCATTGTCAGAAACCGCTTTGTGATGTGTGCGTTCCACTCACAGAGTGTAACCTTTCTTTTCATAGAACAGTTTGCAAACACTCTGTTTGTAAAGTCTGCAAGTGGATATTTGGACCTCTTTGAGGATTTCGTTGGAAACGGGATTTCTTCATCTAATGCTAGACAGAAGAATTCTCAGTAACTTCTTTGGGTTGCGTGTGTTCAACTCACAGAGTTGAACCTTCCTTTTGACAGAGCAGATTGGAAACCCTCTTTTTGTGGAATTTGCAAGTGGACATTTCAAGCGCTTTGGGGCCAATGGTAGAAAAGGAAATATCTTCGTATACAAACTAGAGAGAATCATTCTCAGAAACCGCTTTGTGATGTGTGCGTTCCACTCACAGAGTGTACCCTTTCTTTTCATAGAACAGTTTGGAAACACTCTGTTTGTAAAGTCTGCAAGTGGATATTTGGACCTCTTTGAGGATTTCATTGGAAACGGGATTTCTTCATCTAATGCTAGACAGAAGAATTCTCAGTAACTTCTTTGGGTTGCGTGTGTTCAACTCACAGAGTTGAACCTTCCTTTAGACAGAGCAGATTTGAAACCCTCTTTTTGTGGAATTTGCAAGTGGACATTTCAAGCACTTTGGGGCCAACGGTAGAAAAGGAAATATCTTCGTAGAAAAACTAGAGAGAATCATTCTCAGAAACCACTTTGTGATGTGTGCGTTCCACTCACAGAGTTTAACCTTTCTTGTCATAGAACAGTTTGGAAACACTCTGTTTGTAAAGTCTGCAGGTGGATATTTGGACCTCTTTGAGGATTTCGTTGGAAACGGGATTTCTTCATCTAATGCTAGACAGAAGAATTCTCAGTAACTTCTTTGGGTTGCGTGTGTTCAACTCACAGAGTTGAACCTTCCTTTAGACAGAGCAGATTTGAAACCCTCTTTTTGTGGAATTTGCAAGTGGACATTTCAAGCGCTTTGGGGCCAACGGTAGAAAAGGGAATATCTTCGTATAAAAACTAGAGAGAATCATTGTCAGAAACCTCTTTGTGATGTGTGCGTTCCACTCACAGAGTTTAACCTTTCTTTTCATAGAACAGTTTGGAAACACTCTGTTTGAAAAGTCTGCAAGTGGATATTTGGACCTCTTTGTGGATTTCGTTGGAAACGGGATTTCTTCATCTAATGCTAGACAGAAGAATTCTCAGTAACTTCTTTGGGTTGCGTGTGTTCAACTCACAGAGTTGAACCTTCCTTTTGACAGAGCAGATTGGAAACCCTCTTTTTGTGGAATTTGCAAGTGGACATTTCAAGTGCTTATGGGCCAATGGCAGAAAAGGAAATATCTTCGTATAAAAAGTAGAGAAAGTCATTCTCAGAAACCACTTTGTGATGTGTGCGTTCCACTCACATAGTGTAACCTTTCTTTTCATAGAACAGTTTGGAAACACTCTGTTTGTAAAGTCTGCAAGTGGATATTTGGACCTCTTTGAGGATTTCATTGGAAACGGGATTTCTTCATCTAATGCTAGACAGAAGAATTCTCAGTAACTTCTTTGGTTTGCGTGTGTTCAACTCACAGAGTTGAACCTTCCTTTTGACAGAGCAGATTGGAAACCCTCTTTTTGTGGAATTTGCAAGTGGACATTTCAAGCGCTTTGGGGCCAATGGTAGAAAAGGAAATATCTTCGTATAAAAACTAGAGAGAATCATTCTCAGAAACCACTTTGTGATGTGTGCGTTCCACTCACAGAGTGTAACCTTTCTTTTCATAGAACAGTTTGGAAACACTCTGTTTGTAAAGTCTGCAAGTGGATATTTGGACCTCTTTGAGGATTTCGTTGGAAACGGGATTTCTTCATCTAATGCTAGACAGAAGAATTCTCAGTAACTTCTTTGGGTTGCGTGTGTTCAACTCACAGAGTTGAACCTTCATTTAGACAGAGCAGATTTGAAACCCTCTTTTTGTGGAATTTGCAAGTGGACATTTCAAGCGCTTTGGCGCCCACGGTACAAAAGGAAATATCTTCGTATAAAAACTAGAGAGAATCATTGTCAGAAACCGCTTTGTGATGTGCGCGTTCCACTCACAGAGTGTAACCTTTCTTTTCATAGAACAGTTTGCAAACACTCTGTTTGTAAAGTCTGCAAGTGGATATTTGGACCTCTTTGAGGATTTCGTTGGAAACGGGATTTCTTCATCTAATGCTAGACAGAAGAATTCTCAGTAACTTCTTTGAGATGCGTGTGTTCAACTCACAGAGTTGAGCCTTCCTTTAGACAGAGCAGATTTGAAAACCTCTTTTTGTGGAATTTGCAAGTGGACATTTCAAGCGCTTTGGCGCCCACGGTACAAAAGGAAATATCTTCGTATAAAAACTAGAGAGAATCATTGTCAGAAACCGCTTTGTGATGTGTGCATTCCACTCACAGAGTGTAACCTTTCTTTTCATAGAACAGTTTGCAAACACTCTGTTTGTAAAGTCTGCAAGTGGATATTTGGACCTCTTTGAGGATTTCGTTGGAAACGGGATTTCTTCATCTAATGCTAGACAGAAGAATTCTCAGTAACTTCTTTGAGATGCGTGTGTTCAACTCACAGAGTTGAACCTTCCTTTTGACAGAGCAGATAAGAATCCCTCTTTTTGTGGAATTTGCAAGTCGACATTTCTAGCTCTTTGAGGCCAACGGTAGAAAAGGAAATATCTTCGTATAAAAACTAGAGAGAATCATTCTCAGAAACCACTTTGTGATGTGTGCGTTCCACTCACAGAGTTTAACCTTTCTTTTCATAGAACAGTTTGGAAACACTCTGTTTGTAAAGTCTGCAAGTGGATATTTGGACCTCTTTGAGGATTTCATTGGAAACGGGATTTCTTCATCTAATGCTAGACAGAAGAATTTTCAGTAACTTCTTTGGGTTGCGTGTGTTCAACTCACAGAGTTGAACCTTCCTTTAGACAGAGCAGATTGGAAACCCTCTTTTTGTGGAATTTGCAAGTGGACATTTCAAGCGCTTTGGCGCCCACAGTAGAAAAGGAAATATCTTCGTATAAAAACTAGAGAAAGTCATTCTCAGAAACCACTTTGTGATGTGTGCGTTCCACTCACAGAGTGTAACCTTTCTTTTCATAGAACAGTTTGGAAACACTCTGTTTGTAAAGTCTGCAAGTGGATATTTGGACCTCTTTGAGGATTTCGTTGGAAACGGGATTTCTTCATCTAATGCTAGACAGAAGAATTCTCAGTAACTTCTTTGGGTTGCGTGTGTTCAACTCACAGAGTTGAACCTTCCTTTAGACAGAGCAGATTGGAAACCCTCTTTTTGTGGAATTTGCAAGTGGACATTTCAAGCGCTTTGGGGCCAACGGTAGAAAAGGGAATATCTTCGTATAAAAACTAGAGAGAATCATTGTCAGAAACCTCTTTGTGATGTGTGCGTTCCACTCACAGAGTTTAACCTTTCTTTTCATAGAACAGTTTGGAAACACTCTGTTTGAAAAGTCTGCAAGTGGATATTTGGACCTCTTTGTGGATTTCGTTGGAAACGGGATTTCTTCATCTAATGCTAGACAGAAGAATTCTCAGTAACTTCTTTGGGTTGCGTGTGTTCAACTCACAGAGTTGAACCTTCCTTTTGACAGAGCAGATTGGAAACCCTCTTTTTGTGGAATTTGCAAGTGGACATTTCAAGTGCTTATGGGCCAATGGCAGAAAAGGAAATATCTTCGTATAAAAAGTAGAGAAAGTCATTCTCAGAAACCACTTCGTGATGTGTGCGTTCCACTCACAGAGTGTAACCTTTCTTTTCATAGAACAGTTTGGAAACACTCTGTTTGTAAAGTCTGCAAGTGGATATTTGGACCTCTTTGAGGATTTCGTTGGAAACGGGATTTCTTCATCTAATGCTAGACAGAAGAATTCTCAGTAACTTCTTTGGGTTGCGTGTGTTCAACTCACAGAGTTGAACCTTCCTTTAGACAGAGCAGATTTGAAACCCTCTTTTTGTGGAATTTGCAAGTGGACATTTCAAGCGCTTTGGGGCCAATGGTAGAAAAGGAAATATCTTCGTATACAAACTAGAGAGAATCATTCTCAGAAACCGCTTTGTGATGTGTGCGTTCCACTCACAGAGTGTAACCTTTCTTTTCATAGAACAGTTTGGAAACACTCTGTTTGTAAAGTCTGCAAGTGGATATTTGGACCTCTTTGAGGATTTCGTTGGAAACGGGATTTCTGCATATAACGCTAGGCAGAAAAATTCTCAGTAACTTCTTTGGGTTGCGTGTGTTCAACTCACAGAGTTGTACCTTCCTTTTGACAGAGTAGATTAGAAACCCTCTTTTTGTGGAATTTGCAAGTGGACATTTCAAGCGCTTTGGGGCCAACGGTAGAAAAGGAAATATCTTCGTATAAAAACTAGAGAGAATCATTCTCAGAAACCGCTTTGTGATGTGTGCGTTCCTCTCACAGAGTGTAACCTTTCTTTTCATAGAACAGTTTGGAAACACTCTGTTTGTAAAGTCTGCAAGTGGATATTTGGACCTCTTTGAGGATTTCGTTGGAAACGGGATTTCTTCATCTAATGCTAGACAGAAGAATTCTCAGTAACTTCTTTGGGTTGCGTGTGTTCAACTCACAGAGTTGAACCTTCCTTTAGACAGAGCAGATTTGAAACTCTCTTTTTGTGGAATTTTCAAGTGGACATTTCAAGCGCTTTGGCGCCCACGGTACAAAAGGAAATATCTTCGTATAAAAACTAGAGAGAATCATTGTCAGAAACCGCTTTGTGATGTGTGCGTTCCACTCACAGAGTGTAACCTTTCTTTTCATAGAACAGTTTGCAAACACTCTGTTTGTAAAGTCTGCAAGTGGATATTTGGACCTCTTTGAGGATTTCGTTGGAAACGGGATTTCTTCATCTAATGCTAGACAGAAGAATTCTCAGTAACTTCTTTGGGTTGCGTGTGTTCAACTCACAGAGTTGAACCTTCCTTTTGACAGAGCAGATTGGAAACCCTCTTTTTGTGGAATTTGCAAGTGGACATTTGAAGCGCTTTGGGGCCAATGGTAGAAAAGGAAATATCTTCGTATACAAACTAGAGAGAATCATTCTCAGAAACCGCTTTGTGATGTGTGCGTTCCACTCACAGAGTGTACCCTTTCTTTTCATAGAACAGTTTGGAAACACTCTGTTTGTAAAGTCTGCAAGTGGATATTTGGACCTCTTTGAGGATTTCATTGGAAACGGGATTTCTTCATCTAATGCTAGACAGAAGAATTCTCAGTAACTTCTTTGGGTTGCGTGTGTTCAACTCACAGAGTTGAACCTTCCTTTAGACAGAGCAGATTTGAAACCCTCTTTTTGTGGAATTTGCAAGTGGACATTTCAAGCACTTTGGGGCCAACGGTAGAAAAGGAAATATCTTCGTAGAAAAACTAGAGAGAATCATTCTCAGAAACCACTTTGTGATGTGTGCGTTCCACTCACAGAGTTTAACCTTTCTTTTCATAGAACAGTTTGGAAACACTCTGTTTGTAAAGTCTGCAGGTGGATATTTGGACCTCTTTGAGGATTTCGTTGGAAACGGGATTTCTTCATCTAATGCTAGACAGAAGAATTCTCAGTAACTTCTTTGGGTTGCGTGTGTTCAACTCACAGAGTTGAACCTTCCTTTAGACAGAGCAGATTTGAAACCCTCTTTTTGTGGAATTTGCAAGTGGACATTTCAAGCGCTTTGGGGCCAACGGTAGAAAAGGGAATATCTTCGTATAAAAACTAGAGAGAATCATTGTCAGAAACCTCTTTGTGATGTGTGCGTTCCACTCACAGAGTTTAACCTTTCTTTTCATAGAACAGTTTGGAAACACTCTGTTTGAAAAGTCTGCAAGTGGATATTTGGACCTCTTTGTGGATTTCGTTGGAAACGGGATTTCTTCATCTAATGCTAGACAGAAGAATTCTCAGTAACTTCTTTGGGTTGCGTGTGTTCAACTCACAGAGTTGAACCTTCCTTTTGACAGAGCAGATTGGAAACCCTCTTTTTGTGGAATTTGCAAGTGGACATTTCAAGTGCTTATGGGCCAATGGCAGAAAAGGAAATATCTTCGTATAAAAAGTAGAGAAAGTCATTCTCAGAAACCACTTTGTGATGTGTGCGTTCCACTCACATAGTGTAACCTTTCTTTTCATAGAACAGTTTGGAAACACTCTGTTTGTAAAGTCTGCAACTGGATATTTGGACCTCTTTGAGGATTTCGTTGGAAACGGGATTTCTTCATCTAATGCTAGACAGAAGAATTCTCAGTAACTTCTTTGGTTTGCGTGTGTTCAACTCACAGAGTTGAACCTTCCTTTTGACAGAGCAGATTGGAAACCCTCTTTTTGTGGAATTTGCAAGTGGACATTTCAAGCGCTTTGGGGCCAATGGTAGAAAAGGAAATATCTTCGTATAAAAACTAGAGAGAATCATTCTCAGAAACCACTTTGTGATGTGTGCGTTCCACTCACAGAGTGTAACCTTTCTTTTCATAGAACAGTTTGGAAACACTCTGTTTGTAAAGTCTGCAAGTGGATATTTGGACCTCTTTGAGGATTTCGTTGGAAACGGGATTTCTTCATCTAATGCTAGACAGAAGAATTCTCAGTAACTTCTTTGGGTTGCGTGTGTTCAACTCACAGAGTTGAACCTTCATTTAGACAGAGCAGATTTGAAACCCTCTTTTTGTGGAATTTGCAAGTGGACATTTCAAGCGCTTTGGCGCCCACGGTACAAAAGGAAATATCTTCGTATAAAAACTAGAGAGAATCATTGTCAGAAACCGCTTTGTGATGTGCGCGTTCCACTCACAGAGTGTAACCTTTCTTTTCATAGAACAGTTTGCAAACACTCTGTTTGTAAAGTCTGCAAGTGGATATTTGGACCTCTTTGAGGATTTCGTTGGAAACGGGATTTCTTCATCTAATGCTAGACAGAAGAATTCTCAGTAACTTCTTTGAGATGCGTGTGTTCAACTCACAGAGTTGAGCCTTCCTTTAGACAGAGCAGATTTGAAAACCTCTTTTTGTGGAATTTGCAAGTGGACATTTCAAGCGCTTTGGCGCCCACGGTACAAAAGGAAATATCTTCGTATAAAAACTAGAGAGAATCATTGTCAGAAACCGCTTTGTGATGTGTGCATTCCACTCACAGAGTGTAACCTTTCTTTTCATAGAACAGTTTGCAAACACTCTGTTTGTAAAGTCTGCAAGTGGATATTTGGACCTCTTTGAGGATTTCGTTGGAAACGGGATTTCTTCATCTAATGCTAGACAGAAGAATTCTCAGTAACTTCTTTGAGATGCGTGTGTTCAACTCACAGAGTTGAACCTTCCTTTTCACAGAGCAGATAAGAATCCCTCTTTTTGTGGAATTTGCAAGTCGACATTTCTAGCTCTTTGAGGCCAACGGTAGAAAAGGAAATATCTTCGTATAAAAACTAGAGAGAATCATTCTCAGAAACCACTTTGTGATGTGTGCGTTCCACTCACAGAGTTTAACCTTTCTTTTCATAGAACAGTTTGGAAACACTCTGTTTGTAAAGTCTGCAAGTGGATATTTGGACCTCTTTGAGGATTTCATTGGAAACGGGATTTCTTCATCTAATGCTAGACAGAAGAATTTTCAGTAACTTCTTTGGGTTGCGTGTGTTCAACTCACAGAGTTGAACCTTCCTTTAGACAGAGCAGATTGGAAACCCTCTTTTTGTGGAATTTGCAAGTGGACATTTCAAGCGCTTTGGCGCCCACAGTAGAAAAGGAAATATCTTCGTATAAAAACTAGAGAAAGTCATTCTCAGAAACCACTTTGTGATGTGTGCGTTCCACTCACAGAGTGTAACCTTTCTTTTCATAGAACAGTTTGGAAACACTCTGTTTGTAAAGTCTGCAAGTGGATATTTGGACCTCTTTGAGGATTTCGTTGGAAACGGGATTTCTTCATCTAATGCTAGACAGAAGAATTCTCAGTAACTTCTTTGGGTTGCGTGTGTTCAACTCACAGAGTTGAACCTTCCTTTAGACAGAGCAGATTTGAAACCCTCTTTTTGTGGAATTTGCAAGTGGACATTTCAAGCGCTTTGGGGCCAATGGTAGAAAAGGAAATATCTTCGTATACAAACTAGAGAGAATCATTCTCAGAAACCGCTTTGTGATGTGTGCGTTCCACTCACAGAGTGTAACCTTTCTTTTCATAGAACAGTTTGGAAACACTCTGTTTGTAAAGTCTGCAAGTGGATATTTGGACCTCTTTGAGGATTTCGTTGGAAACGGGATTTCTGCATATAACGCTAGGCAGAAAAATTCTCAGTAACTTCTTTGGGTTGCGTGTGTTCAACTCACAGAGTTGTACCTTCCTTTTGACAGAGTAGATTAGAAACCCTCTTTTTGTGGAATTTGCAAGTGGACATTTCAAGCGCTTTGGGGCCAACGGTAGAAAAGGAAATATCTTCGTATAAAAACGAGAGAGAATCATTCTCAGAAACCGCTTTGTGATGTGTGCGTTCCTCTCACAGAGTGTAACCTTTCTTTTCATAGAACAGTTTGGAAACACTCTGTTTGTAAAGTCTGCAAGTGGATATTCGGACCTCTTTGAGGATTTCGTTGGAAACGGGATTTCTTCATCTAATGCTAGACAGAAGAATTCTCAGTAACTTCTTTGGGTTGCGTGTGTTCAACTCACAGAGTTGAACCTTCCTTTAGACAGAGCAGATTTGAAACCCTCTTTTTGTGGAATTTTCAAGTGGACATTTCAAGCGCTTTGGCGCCCACGGTACAAAAGGAAATATCTTCGTATAAAAACTAGAGAGAATCATTGTCAGAAACCGCTTTGTGATGTGTGCGTTCCACTCACAGAGTGTAACCTTTCTTTTCATAGAACAGTTTGCAAACACTCTGTTTGTAAAGTCTGCAAGTGGATATTTGGACCTCTTTGAGGATTTCGTTGGAAACGGGATTTCTTCATCTAATGATAGACAGAAGAATTCTCAGTAACTTCTTTGGGTTGCGTGTGTTCAACTCACAGAGTTGAACCTTCCTTTTGACAGAGCAGATTGGAAACCCTCTTTTTGTGGAATTTGCAAGTGGACATTTCAAGCGCTTTGGGGCCAATGGTAGAAAAGGAAATATCTTCGTATACAAACTAGAGAGAATCATTCTCAGAAACCGCTTTGTGATGTGTGCGTTCCACTCACAGAGTGTACCCTTTCTTTTCATAGAACAGTTTGGAAACACTCTGTTTGTAAAGTCTGCAAGTGGATATTTGGACCTCTTTGAGGATTTCATTGGAAACGGGATTTCTTCATCTAATGCTAGACAGAAGAATTCTCAGTAACTTCTTTGGGTTGCGTGTGTTCAACTCACAGAGTTGAACCTTCCTTTAGACAGAGCAGATTTGAAACCCTCTTTTTGTGGAATTTGCAAGTGGACATTTCAAGCACTTTGGGGCCAACGGTAGAAAAGGAAATATCTTCGTAGAAAAACTAGAGAGAATCATTCTCAGAAACCACTTTGTGATGTGTGCGTTCCACTCACAGAGTTTAACCTTTCTTTTCATAGAACAGTTTGGAAACACTCTGTTTGTAAAGTCTGCAGGTGGATATTTGGACCTCTTTGAGGATTTCGTTGGAAACGGGATTTCTTCATCTAATGCTAGACAGAAGAATTCTCAGTAACTTCTTTGGGTTGCGTGTGTTCAACTCACAGAGTTGAACCTTCCTTTAGACAGAGCAGATTTGAAACCCTCTTTTTGTGGAATTTGCAAGTGGACATTTCAAGCGCTTTGGGGCCAACGGTAGAAAAGGGAATATCTTCGTATAAAAACTAGAGAGAATCATTGTCAGAAACCTCTTTGTGATGTGTGCGTTCCACTCACAGAGTTTAACCTTTCTTTTCATAGAACAGTTTGGAAACACTCTGTTTGAAAAGTCTGCAAGTGGATATTTGGACCTCTTTGTGGATTTCGTTGGAAACGGGATTTCTTCATCTAATGCTAGACAGAAGAATTCTCAGTAACTTCTTTGGGTTGCGTGTGTTCAACTCACAGAGTTGAACCTTCCTTTTGACAGAGCAGATTGGAAACCCTCTTTTTGTGGAATTTGCAAGTGGACATTTCAAGTGCTTATGGGCCAATGGCAGAAAAGGAAATATCTTCGTATAAAAAGTAGAGAAAGTCATTCTCAGAAACCACTTTGTGATGTGTGCGTTCCACTCACATAGTGTAACCTTTCTTTTCATAGAACAGTTTGGAAACACTCTGTTTGTAAAGTCTGCAACTGGATATTTGGACCTCTTTGAGGATTTCGTTGGAAACGGGATTTCTTCATCTAATGCTAGACAGAAGAATTCTCAGTAACTTCTTTGGTTTGCGTGTGTTCAACTCACAGAGTTGAACCTTCCTTTTGACAGAGCAGATTGGAAACCCTCTTTTTGTGGAATTTGCAAGTGGACATTTCAAGCGCTTTGGGGCGAATGGTAGAAAAGGAAATATCTTCGTATAAAAACTAGAGAGAATCATTCTCAGAAACCACTTTGTGATGTGTGCGTTCCACTCACAGAGTGTAACCTTTCTTTTCATAGAACAGTTTGGAAACACTCTGTTTGTAAAGTCTGCAAGTGGATATTTGGACCTCTTTGAGGATTTCGTTGGAAACGGGATTTCTTCATCTAATGCTAGACAGAAGAATTCTCAGTAACTTCTTTGGGTTGCGTGTGTTCAACTCACAGAGTTGAACCTTCATTTAGACAGAGCAGATTTGAAACCCTCTTTTTGTGGAATTTGCAAGTGGACATTTCAAGCGCTTTGGCGCCCACGGTACAAAAGGAAATATCTTCGTATAAAAACTAGAGAGAATCATTGTCAGAAACCGCTTTGTGATGTGCGCGTTCCACTCACAGAGTGTAACCTTTCTTTTCATAGAACAGTTTGCAAACACTCTGTTTGTAAAGTCTGCAAGTGGATATTTGGACCTCTTTGAGGATTTCGTTGGAAACGGGATTTCTTCATCTAATGCTAGACAGAAGAATTCTCAGTAACTTCTTTGAGATGCGTGTGTTCAACTCACAGAGTTGAGCCTTCCTTTAGACAGAGCAGATTTGAAAACCTCTTTTTGTGGAATTTGCAAGTGGACATTTCAAGCGCTTTGGCGCCCACGGTACAAAAGGAAATATCTTCGTATAAAAACTAGAGAGAATCATTGTCAGAAACCGCTTTGTGATGTGTGCATTCCACTCACAGAGTGTAACCTTTCTTTTCATAGAACAGTTTGCAAACACTCTGTTTGTAAAGTCTGCAAGTGGATATTTGGACCTCTTTGAGGATTTCGTTGGAAACGGGATTTCTTCATCTAATGCTAGACAGAAGAATTCTCAGTAACTTCTTTGAGATGCGTGTGTTCAACTCACAGAGTTGAACCTTCCTTTTGACAGAGCAGATAAGAATCCCTCTTTTTGTGGAATTTGCAAGTCGACATTTCTAGCTCTTTGAGGCCAACGGTAGAAAAGGAAATATCTTCGTATAAAAACTAGAGAGAATCATTCTCAGAAACCACTTTGTGATGTGTGCGTTCCACTCACAGAGTTTAACCTTTCTTTTCATAGAACAGTTTGGAAACACTCTGTTTGTAAAGTCTGCAAGTGGATATTTGGACCTCTTTGAGGATTTCATTGGAAACGGGATTTCTTCATCTAATGCTAGACAGAAGAATTTTCAGTAACTTCTTTGGGTTGCGTGTGTTCAACTCACAGAGTTGAACCTTCCTTTAGACAGAGCAGATTGGAAACCCTCTTTTTGTGGAATTTGCAAGTGGACATTTCAAGCGCTTTGGCGCCCACGGTAGAAAAGGAAATATCTTCGTATAAAAACTAGAGAAAGTCATTCTCAGAAACCACTTTGTGATGTGTGCGTTCCACTCACAGAGTGTAACCTTTCTTTTCATAGAACAGTTTGGAAACACTCTGTTTGTAAAGTCTGCAAGTGGATATTTGGACCTCTTTGAGGATTTCGTTGGAAACGGGATTTCTTCATCTAATGCTAGACAGAAGAATTCTCAGTAACTTCTTTGGGTTGCGTGTGTTCAACTCACAGAGTTGAACCTTCCTTTAGACAGAGCAGATTTGAAACCCTCTTTTTGTGTAATTTGCAAGTGGACATTTCAAGCGCTTTGGGGCCAATGGTAGAAAAGGAAATATCTTCGTATACAAACTAGAGAGAATCATTCTCAGAAACCGCTTTGTGATGTGTGCGTTCCACTCACAGAGTGTAACCTTTCTTTTCATAGAACAGTTTGGAAACACTCTGTTTGTAAAGTCTGCAAGTGGATATTTGGACCTCTTTGAGGATTTCGTTGGAAACGGGATTTCTGCATATAACGCTAGGCAGAAAAATTCTCAGTAACTTCTTTGGGTTGCGTGTGTTCAACTCACAGAGTTGTACCTTCCTTTTGACAGAGTAGATTAGAAACCCTCTTTTTGTGGAATTTGCAAGTGGACATTTCAAGCGCTTTGGGGCCAACGGTAGAAAAGGAAATATCTTCGTATAAAAACGAGAGAGAATCATTCTCAGAAACCGCTTTGTGATGTGTGCGTTCCTCTCACAGAGTGTAACCTTTCTTTTCATAGAACAGTTTGGAAACACTCTGTTTGTAAAGTCTGCAAGTGGATATTCGGACCTCTTTGAGGATTTCGTTGGAAACGGGATTTCTTCATCTAATGCTAGACAGAAGAATTCTCAGTAACTTCTTTGGGTTGCGTGTGTTCAACTCACAGAGTTGAACCTTCCTTTAGACAGAGCAGATTTGAAACCCTCTTTTTGTGGAATTTTCAAGTGGACATTTCAAGCGCTTTGGCGCCCACGGTACAAAAGGAAATATCTTCGTATAAAAACTAGAGAGAATCATTGTCAGAAACCGCTTTGTGATGTGTGCGTTCCACTCACAGAGTGTAACCTTTCTTTTCATAGAACAGTTTGCAAACACTCTGTTTGTAAAGTCTGCAAGTGGATATTTGGACCTCTTTGAAGATTTCGTTGGAAACGGGATTTCTTCATCTAATGCTAGACAGAAGAAATCTCAGTAACTTCTTTGAGATGCATGTGTTCAACTCACAGAGTTGAACCTTCCTTTTGACAGAGCAGATTAGAATCCCTCTTTTTGTGGAATTTGCAAGTCGACATTTCTAGCGCTTTGAGGCCAACGGTAGAAAAGGAAATATCTTCGTATAAAAACTAGAGAGAATCATTCTCAGAAACCACTTTGTGATGTGTGCGTTCCACTCACAGAGTTTAACCTTTCTTTTCATAGAACAGTTTGGAAACACTCTGTTTGTAAAGTCTGCAAGTGGATATTTGGACCTCTTTGAAGATTTCATTGGAAACGGGATTTCTTCATCTAATGCTAGACAGAAGAATTCTCAGTAACTTCTTTGGGTTGCGTGTGTTCAACTCACAGAGTTGAAACTTCCTTTAGACAGAGCAGATTGGAAACCCTCTTTTTGTGGAATTTGCAAGTGGACATTTCAAGCGCTTTGGCGCTCATGGTAGAAAAGGAAATATCTTCGTATAAAAACTAGAGAAAGTCATTCTCAGAAACCACTTTGCGATGTGTGCGTTCCACTCACAGAGTGTAACCTTTCTTTTTGTAGAACAGTTTGGAAACACTCTGTTTGTAAAGTCTGCAAGTGGATATTTGGACCTCTTTGAGGATTTCGTTGGAAACGGGATTTCTTCATCTAATGCTAGACAGAAGAATTCTCAGTAACTTCTTTGGGTTGCGTGTGTTCAACTCACAGAGTTGAACCTTCCTTTTGACAGAGCAGATTGGAAACCCTCTTTTTGTGGAATTTGCAAGTGGACATTTCAAGCGCTTTGGGGCCAATGGTAGAAAAGGAAATATCTTCGTATAAAAACTAGAGAGAATCATTCTCAGAAACCGCTTTGTGATGTGTGCGTTCTACTCACAGAGTGTAACCTTTCTTTTCATAGAACAGTTTGGAAACACTCTGTTTGTAAAGTCTGCAAGTGGATATTTGGACCTCTTTGAGGATTTCATTGGAAACGGGATTTCTTCATCTAATGCTAGACAGAAGAATTCTCAGTAACTTCTTTGGGTTGCATGTGTTCAGCTCACAGAGTTGAACCTTCCTTTAGACAGAGCAGATTTGAAACCCTCTTTTTGTGGAATTTGCAAGTGGAAATTTCAAGCACTTTGGGACCAACGGTAGAAAAGGAAATATCTTCGTAGAAAAACTAGAGAGAATCATTCTCAGAAACCACTTTGTGATGTGTGCGTTCCACTCACAGAGTTTAACCTTTCTTTTCATAGAACAGTTTGGAAACACTCTGTTTGTAAAGTCTGCAAGTGGATATTTGGACCTCTTTGAGGATTTCGTTGGAAACGGTATTTCTTCATCTAATGTTAGACAGAAGAATTCTCAGTAACTTCTTTGGGTTGCGTGTGTTCAACTCACAGAGTTGAACCTTCCTTTTGACAGAGCAGATTTGAAACCCTCTTTTTGTGGAATTTGCAAGTGGACATTTCAAGCGCTTTGGGGCCAATGGTAGAAAAGGAAATATCTTCGTATAAAAACTAGAGAGAATCATTCTCAGAAACCACTTTGTGATGTGTGCGTTCCACTCACAGAGTGTAACCTTTCTTTTCATAGAACAGTTTGGAAACACTCTGTTTGTAAAGTCTGCAAGTGGATATTTGGACCTCTTTGAGGATTTCGTTGGAAACGGGATTTCTTCATCTAATGCTAGACAGAAGAATTCTCAGTAACTTCTTTGGGTTGCGTGTGTTCAACTCACAGAGTTGAACCTTCCTTTAGACAGAGCAGATTTGAAACCCTCTTTTTGTGGAATTTGGAAGTGGACATTTCAAGCGCTTTGGCGCCCACGGTACAAAAAGAAATATCTTCGTATAAAAACTAGAGAGAATTATTGTCAGAAACCGCTTTGTGATGTGTGCGTTCCACTCACAGAGTGTAACCTTTCTTTTCATAGAACAGTTTGGAAACACTCTGTTTGTAAAGTCTGCAAGTGGATATTTGGACCTCTTTGAGGATTTCGTTGGAAACGGGATTTCTTCATCTAATGCTAGACAGAAGAATTCTCAGTAACTTCTTTGGGTTGCGTGTGTTCAACTCACAGAGTTGAGCCTTCCTTTAGACAGAGCAGATTTGAAACCCTCTTTTTGTGGAATTTGCAAGTGGACATTTCAAGCGCTTTGGGGCCAACGGTGGAAAAGGAAATATCTTCGTATAAAAACTAGAGAGAATCATTCTCAGAAACCGCTTTGTGATGTGTGCATTCCACTCACAGAGTGTAACCTTTCTTTTCATAGAACAGTTTGGAAACACTCTGTTTGTAAAGTCTGCAAGTGGATATTTGGACCTCTTTGAGGATTTCGTTGGAAACGGGATTTCTGCATATAACGCTAGACAGAAAAATTCTCAGTAACTTCTTTGGGTTGCGTGTGTTCAACTCACAGAGTTGTACCTTCCTTTTGACAGAGCAGATTGCAAACCCTCTTTTTGTGGAATTTGCAAGTGGACATTTCAAGCGCTTTGGGGCCAACGGTAGAAAAGGAAATATCTTCGTATTAAAAACTAGAGAGAATCATTCTCAGAAACCGCTTTGTGATGTGTGCGTTCCTCTCACAGAGTGTAACCTTTCTTTTCATAGAACAGTTTGGAAACACTCTGTTTGTAAAGTCTGCAAGTGGATATTTGGACCTCTTTGAGGATTTCGTTGGAAACGGGATTTCTTCATCTAATGCTAGACAGAAGAATTCTCAGTAACTTCTTTGGGTTGCGTGTGTTCAACTCACAGAGTTGAACCTTCCTTTAGACAGAGCAGATTTGAAACCCTCTTTTTGTGGAATTTGCAAGTGGACATTTCAAGCGCTTTGGCGCCCACGGTACAAAAGGAAATATCTTCGTATAAAAACTAGAGAGAATCATTGTCAGAAACCGCTTTGTGATGTGTGCGTTCCACTCACAGAGTGTAACCTTTCTTTTCATAGAACAGTTTGGAAACACTCTGTTTGTAAAGTCTGCAAGTGGATATTTGGACCTCTTTGAGGATTTCGTTGGAAACGGGATTTCTTCATCTAATGCTAGACAGAAGAATTCTCAGTAACTTCTTTGAGATGCGTGTGTTCAACTCACAGAGTTGAACCTTCCTTTTGACAGAGCAGATTAGAATCCCTCTTTTTGTGGAATTTGCAAGTCGACATTTCAAGGGCTTTGGGGCCAACGGTAGAAAAGGAAATATCTTCGTAGAAAAACTAGAGAGAATCATTCTCAGAAACCACTTTGTGATGTGTGCGTCCCACTCACAGAGTGTAACCTTTCTTTTCATAGAACAGTTTGGAAACACTCTGTTTGTAAAGTGTGCAAGTGGATATTTGGACCTCTTTGAGGATTTCGTTGGAAACGGGATTTCTTCATCTAATGCTAGACAGAAGAATTCTCAGTAACTTCTTTGGGTTGCGTGTGTTCAACTCACAGAGTTGAACCTTCCTTTAGACAGAGCAGATTTGAAACCCTCTTTTTGTGGAATTTGCAAGTGGACATTTCAACCGCTTTGGCGCCCACGGTACAAAAGGAAATATCTTCGTATAAAAACTAGAGAGAATCATTCTCAGAAACCGCTTTGTGATGTGTGCGTTCCACTCACAGAGTGTAACCTTTCTTTTCATAGAACAGTTTGGAAACACTCTGTTTGTAAAGTCTGCAAGTGGATATTTGGACCTCTTTGAGGATTTCGTTGGAAACGGGATTTCTTCATCTAATGCTAGACAGAAGAATTCTCAGTAACTTCTTTGGGTTGCGTGTGTTCAACTCACAGAGTTGAACCTTCCTTTAGACAGAGCAGATTTGAAACCCTCTTTTTGTGGAATTTGCAAGTGGACATTTCAAGCGCTTTGGCGCCCACGGTACAAAAGGAAATATCTTCGTATAAAAACTAGAGAGAATCATTGTCAGAAACCGCTTTGTGATGTGTGCGTTCCACTCACAGAGTGTAACCTTTCTATTCATAGAACAGTTTGCAAACACTCTGTTTGTAAAGTCTGCAAGTGGATATTTGGACCTCTTTGAGGATTTCGTTGGAAACGGGATTTCTTCATCTAATGCTAGACAGAAGAGTTCTCAGTAACTTCTTTGGGTTGCGTGTGTTCAACTCACAGAGTTGAGCCTTCCTTTAGACAGAGCAGATTTGAAAACCTCTTTTTGTGGAATTTGCAAGTGGACATTTCAAGCGCTTTGGGGCCAACGGTAGAAAAGGAAATATCTTCGTATAAAAACTAGAGAGAATCATTCTCAGAAACCGCTTTGTGATGTGTGCATTCCACTCACAGAATGTAACCTTTCTTTTCATAGAACAGTTTGGAAACACTCTGTTTGTAAAGTCTGCAAGTGGATATTTGGACCTCTTTGAGGATTTCGTTGGAAACGGGATTTCTGCCTATAACGCTAGACAGAAAAATTCTCAGTAACTTCTTTGGGTTGCGTGTGTTCAACTCACAGAGTTGTACCTTCCTTTTGACAGAGCAGATTAGAAACCCTCTTTTTGTGGAATTTGCAAGTGGACATTTCAAGCGCTTTGGGGCCAACGGTAGAAAAGGAAATATCTTCGTATAAAAACTAGAGAGAATCATTCTCAGAAACCGCTTTGTGATGTGTGCGTTCCTCTCACAGAGTGTAACCTTTCTTTTCATAGAACAGTTTGGAAACACTCTGTTTGTAAAGTCTGCAAGTAGATATTTGGACCTCTTTGAGGATTTCGTTGGAAACGGGATTTCTTCATCTAATGCTAGAGAGAAGAATTCTCAGTAACTTCTTTGGGTTGGGTGTGTTCAACTCACAGAGTTGAACCTTCCTTTAGACAGAGCAGATTTGAAACCCTCTTTTTGTGGAATTTGCAAGTGGACATTTCAAGCGATTTGGCGCCCACGGTACAAAAGGAAATATCTTCGTATAAAAACTAGAGAGAATCATTGTCAGAAACCGCTTTGTGATGTGTGCGTTCCACTCACAGAGTGTAACCTTTCTTTTCATAGAACAGTTTGCAAACACTCTGTTTGTAAAGTCTGCAAGTGGATATTTGGACCTCTTTGAGGATTTCGTTGGAAACGGGATTTCTTCATCTAATGCTAGACAGAAGAATTCTCAGTAACTTCTTTGGGTTGCGTGTGTTCAACTCACAGAGTTGAACCTTCCTTTTGACAGAGCAGATTAGAATCCCTCTTTTTGTGGAATTTGCAAGTCGACATTTCAAGCGCTTTGGGGCCAACGGTAGAAAAGGAAATATCTTCGTATAAAAACTAGAGAGAATCATTCTCAGAAACCACTTTGTGATGTGTGCGTTCCACTCACAGAGTTTAACCTTTCTTTTCATAGAACAGTTTGGAAACACTCTGTTTGTAAAGTCTGCATGTGGATATTTGGACCACTTTGAGGATTTCATTGGAAACGGGATTTCTTCATCTAATGCTAGACAGAAGAATTCTCAGTAACTTCTTTGGGTTGCGTGTGTTCAACTCACAGAGTTGAACCTTACTTTAGACAGAGCAGATTGGAAACCCTCTTTTTGTGGAATTTGCCAGTGGACATTTCAAGCGCTTTGGCGCCCACGGTAGAAAAGGAAATATCTTCGTATAAAAAGTAGAGAAAGTCATTCTCAGAAACCACTTTGTGTTGTGTGCGTTCCACTCACAGAGTGTAACCTTTCTTTTCATAGAACAGTTTGGAAACACTCTGTTTGTAAAGTCTGCAAGTAGATATTTGGACCTCTTTGAGGATTTCGTTGGAAACGGGATTTCTTCATCTAATGCTAGACAGAAGAATTCTCAGTAACTTCTTTGGGTTGCGTGTGTTCAACTCACAGAGTTGAACCTTCCTTTTGACAGAGCAGATTGGAAACCCTCTTTTTGTGGAATTTGCAAGTGGACATTTCAAGCGCTTTGGGGCCAATGGTAGAAAAGGAAATATCTTCGTATACAAACTAGAGAGAATCATTGTCAGAAACCGCTTTGTGATGTGTGCGTTCCACTCACAGAGTGTAACCTTTCTTTTCATAGAACAGTTTGGAAACACTCTGTTTGTAAAGTCTGCAAGTGGATATTTGGACCTCTTTGAGGATTTCGTTGGAAACGGGATTTCTTCATCTAATGCTAGACAGAAGAATTCTCAGTAACTTCTTTGGGTTGCGTGTGTTCAACTCACAGAGTTGAACCTTCCTTTAGACAGAGCAGATTTGAAACCCTCTTTTTGTGGAATTTGCAAGTGGACATTTCAAGCACTTTGGGGCCAACGGTAGAAAAGGAAATATCTTCGTAGAGAAACTAGAGAGAATCATTCTCAGAAACCACTTTGTGATGTGTGCGTTCCACTCACAGAGTTTAACCTTTCTTTTCATAGAACAGTTTGGAAACACTCTGTTTGTAAAGTCTGCAAGTGGATATTTGGACCTCTTTGAGGATTTCGTTGGAAACGGGATTTCTTCATCTAATGCTAGACAGAAGAATTCTCAGTAACTTCTTTGGGTTGCGTGTGTTCAACTCACAGAGTTGAACCTTCCTTTAGACAGAGCAGATTTGAAACCCTCTTTTTGTGGAATTTGCAAGTGGACATTTCAAGCGCTTTGGCGCCCACGGTACAAAAGAAAATATCTTCGTATAAAAACTAGAGAGAATCATTGTCAGAAACCGCTTTGTGATGTGTGCGTTCCACTCACAGAGTGTAACCTTTCTTTTCATAGAACAGTTTGCAAACACTCTGTTTGTAAAGTCTGCAAGTGGATATTTGGACCTCTTTGAGGATTTCGTTGGAAACGGGATTTCTTCATCTAATGCTAGACAGAAGAATTCTCAGTAACTTCTTTGAGATGCATGTGTTCAACTCACGGAGTTGAACCTTCCTTTTGACAGAGCAGATTAGAATCCCTCTTTTTGTGGAATTTGTAAGTCGACATTTCAAGCGCTTTGGGGCCAACGGTAGAAAAGGAAATATCTTCGTATTTAAAACTAGAGAGAATCATTCTCAGAAACCGCTTTGTGATGTGTGCGTTCCTCTCACAGAGTGTAACCTTTCTTTTCATAGAACAGTTTGGAAACACTCTGTTTGTAAAGTCTGCAAGTGGATATTTGGACCTCTTTGAGGATTTCGTTGGAAACGGGATTTCTTCATCTAATGCTAGACAGAAGAATTCTCAGTAACTTCTTTGGGTTGCGTGTGTTCAACTCACAGAGTTGAACCTTCCTTTAGACAGAGCAGATTTGAAACCCTCTTTTTGTGGAATTTGCAAGTGGACATTTCAAGCGCTTTGGCGCCCACGGTACAAAAGGAAATATCTTCGTATAAAAACTAGAGAGAATCATTGTCAGAAACCGCTTTGTGATGTGTGCGTTCCACTCACAGAGTGTAACCTTTCTTTTCATAGAACAGTTTGGAAACACTCTGTTTGTAAAGTCTGCAAGTGGATATTTGGACCTCTTTGAGGATTTCGTTGGAAACGGGATTTCTTCATCTAATGCTAGACAGAAGAATTCTCAGTAACTTCTTTGAGATGCGTGTGTTCAACTCACAGAGTTGAACCTTCCTTTTGACAGAGCAGATTAGAATCCCTCTTTTTGTGGAATTTGCAAGTCGACATTTCAAGCGCTTTGGGGCCAACGGTTGAAAAGGAAATATCTTCGTAGAAAAACTAGAGAGAATCATTCTCAGAAACCACTTTGTGATGTGTGCGTTCCACTCACAGAGTGTAACCTTTCTTTTCATAGAACAGTTTGGAAACACTCTGTTTGTAAAGTCTGCAAGTGGATATTTGGACCTCTTTGAGGATTTCGTTGGAAACGGGATTTCTTCATCTAATGCTAGACAGAAGAATTCTCAGTAACTTCTTTGGGTTGCGTGTGTTCAACTCACAGAGTTGAACCTTCCTTTAGACAGAGCAGATTTGAAACCCTCTTTTTGTGGAATTTGCAAGTGGACATTTCAAGCGCTTTGGGGCCAACGGTAGAAAAGGAAATATCTTCGTATAAAAACTAGAGAGAATCATTCTCAGAAACCGCTTTGTGATGTGTGCATTCCACTCACAGAGTGTAACCTTTCTTTTCATAGAACAGTTTGGAAACACTCTGTTTGTAAAGTCTGCAAGTGGATATTTGGACCTCTTTGAGGATTTCGTTGGAAACGGGATTTCTGCATATAACCCTAGACAGAAAAATTCTCAGTAACTTCTTTGGGTTGCGTGTGTTCAACTCACAGAGTTGTACCTTCCTTTTGACAGAGCAGAGTAGAAACCCTCTTTTTGTGGAATTTGCAAGTGGACATTTCAAGCGCTTTGGGGCCAACGGTAGAAAAGGAAATATCTTCGTATAAAAACTAGAGAGAATCATTCTCAGAAACCGCTTTGTGATGTGTGCGTTCCTCTCACAGAGTGTAACCTTTCTTTTCATAGAACAGTTTGGAAACACTCTGTTTGTAAAGTCTGCAAGTGGATATTTGGACCTCTTTGAGGATTTCGTTGGAAACGGGATTTCTTCATCTAATGCTAGACAGAAGAATTCTCAGTAACTTCTTTGGGTTGCGTGTGTTCAACTCACAGAGTTGAACCTTCCTTTAGACAGAGCAGATTTGAAACCCTCTTTTTGTGGAATTTGCAAGTGGACATTTCAAGCGATTTGGCGCCCACGGTACAAAAGGAAATATCTTCGTATAAAAACTAGAGAGAATCATTGTCAGAAACCGCTTTGTGATGTGTGCGTTCCACTCACAGAGTGTAACCTTTCTTTTCATAGAACAGTTTGGAAACACTCTGTTTGTAAAGTCTGCAAGTGGATATTTGGACCTCTTTGAGGATTTCATTGGAAACGGGATTTCTTCATCTAATGCTAGACAGAAGAATTCTCAGTAACTTCTTTGAGATGCGTGTGTTCAACTCACAGAGTTGAACCTTCCTTTTGACAGAGCAGATTAGAATCCCTCTTTTTGTGGAATTTGCAAGTGGACATTTCAAGCGCTTAGGGGCCAACGGTTGAAAAGGAAATATCTTCGTAGAAAAACTAGAGAGAATCATTCTCAGAAACCACTTTGTGATGTGTGCGTTCCACTCACAGAGTGTAACCTTTCTTTTCATAGAACAGTTTGGAAACACTCTGTTTGTAAAGTCTGCAAGTGGATATTTGGACCTCTTTGAGGATTTCGTTGGAAACGGGATTTCTTCATCTAATGCTAGACAGAAGAATTCTCAGTAACTTCTTTGGGTTGCGTGTGTTCAACTCACAGAGTTGAACCTTCCTTTAGACAGAGCAGATTTTAAACCCTCTTTTTGTGGAATTTGCAAGTGGACATTTCAAGCACTTTGGGGCCAACGGTAGAAAAGGAAATATCTTCGTAGAAAAACTAGAGAGAATCATTCTCAGAAACCGCTTTGTGATGTGTGCGTTCCACTCACAGAGTTTAACCTTTCTTTTCATAGAACAGTTTGGAAACACTCTGTTTGTAAAGTCTGCAAGTGGATATTTGGGCCTCTTTGAGGATTTCGTTGGAAACGGGATTTCTTCATCTAATGCTAGACAGAAGAATTCTCAGTAACTTCTTTGGTTTGCCTGTGTTCAACTCACAGAGTTGAACCTTCCTTTAGACAGAGCAGATTTGAAACCCTCTTTTTGTGGAATTTGCAAGTGGACATTTCAAGCGCTTTGGGGCCAACGGTAGAAAAGGAAATATCTTCGTATAAAAACTAGAGAGAATCATTCTCAGAAACCGCTTTGTGATGTGTGCATTCCACTCACAGAGTGTAACCTTTCTTTTCATAGAACAGTTTGGAAACACTCTGTTTGTAAAGTCTGCAAGTGGATATTTGGACCTCTTTGAGGATTTCGTTGGAAACGGGATTTCTGCATATAACGCTAGACAGAAAAATTCTCAGTAACTTCTTTGGGTTGCGTGTGTTCAACTCACAGAGTTGTACCTTCCTTTTGACAGAGCAGAGTAGAAACCCTCTTTTTGTGGAATTTGCAAGTGGACATTTCAAGCGCTTTGGGGCCAACGGTAGAAAAGGAAATATCTTCGTATAAAAACTAGAGAGAATCATTCTCAGAAACCGCTTTGTGATGTGTGCGTTCCTCTCACAGAGTGTAACCTTTCTTTTCATAGAACAGTTTGGAAACACTCTGTTTGTAAAGTCTGCAAGTGGATATTTGGACCTCTTTGAGGATTTCGTTGGAAACGGGATTTCTTCATCTAATGCTAGACAGAAGAATTCTCAGTAACTTCTTTGGGTTGCGTGTGTTCAACTCACAGAGTTGAACCTTCCTTTAGACAGAGCAGATTTGCAACCCTCTTTTTGTGGAATTTGCAAGTGGACATTTCAAGCGCTTTGGCGCCCACGGTACAAAAGAAAATATCTTCGTATAAAAACTAGAGAGAATCATTGTCAGAAACCGCTTTGTGATGTGTGCGTTCCACTCACAGAGTGTAACCTTTCTTTTCATAGAACAGTTTGCAAACACTCTGTTTGTAAAGTCTGCAAGTGGATATTTGGACCTCTTTGAGGATTTCGTTGGAAACGGGATTTCTTCATCTAATGCTAGACAGAAGAATTCTCAGTAACTTCTTTGAGATGCATGTGTTCAACTCACAGAGTTGAACCTTCCTTTTGACAGAGCAGATTAGAATCCCTCTTTTTGTGGAATTTGTAAGTCGACATTTCAAGCGCTTTGGGGCCAACGGTAGAAAAGGAAATATCTTCGTATAAAAACTAGAGAGAATCATTCTCAGAAACCACTTTGTGATGTGTGCGTTCCACTCACAGAGTTTAACCTTTCTTTTCATAGAACAGTTTGGAAACACTCTGTTTGTAAAGTCTGCAAGTGGATATTTGGACCTCTTGGAGGATTTCATTGGAAACGGGATTTCTTCATCTAATGCTAGACAGAAGAATTCTCAGTAACTTCTTTGCGTTGCGTGTGTTCAACTCACAGAGTTGAACCTTCCTTTAGACAGAGCAGATTGGAAACCCTCTTTTTGTGGAATTTGCAAGTGGACATTTCAAGCGCTTTGGCGCCCACGGTAGAAAAGGAAATATCTTCGTATAAAAACTAGAGAAAGTCATTCTCAGAAACCACTTTGTGATGTGTGCGTTCCACTCACAGAGTGTAACCTTTCTTTTCATAGAACAGTTTGGAAACACTCTGTTTGTAAAGTCTGCAAGTGGATATTTGGACCTCTTTGAGGATTTCGTTGGAAACGGGATTTCTTCATCTAATGCTAGACAGAAGAATTCTCAGTAACTTCTTTGGGTTGCGTGTGTTCAACTCACAGAGTTGAACCTTCCTGTAGACAGAGCAGATTTGAAAACCTCTTTTTGTGGAATTTGCAAGTGGACATTTCAAGCACTTTGGGGCCAACGGTAGAAAAGGAAATATCTTCGTAGAAAAACTAGAGAGAATCATTCTCAGAAACCACTTTGTGATGTGTGCGTTCCACTCAAAGAGTTTAACCTTTCTTTTCATAGAACAGTTTGGAAACACTCTGTTTGTAAAGTCTGCAAGTGGATATTTGGACCTCTTTGGGGATTTCGTTGGAAACGGGATTTCTTCATCTAATGCTAGACAGAAGAATTCTCAGTAACTTCTTTGGGTTGCGTGTGTTCAACTCACAGAGTTGAACCTTCCATTAGACAGAGCAGATTTGAAACCCTCTTTTTGTGGAATTTGCAAGTGGACATTTCAAGCGCTTTGGCGCCCACGGTACAAAAGAAAATATCTTCGTATAAAAACTAGAGAGAATCATTGTCAGAAACCGCTTTGTGATGTGTGCGTTCCACTCACAGAGTGTAACCTTTCTTTTCATAGAACAGTTTGCAAACACTCTGTTTGTAAAGTCTGCAAGTGGATATTTGGACCTCTTTGAGGATTTCGTTGGAAACGGGATTTCTTCATCTAATGCTAGACAGAAGAATTCTCAGTAACTTCTTTGAGATGCATGTGTTCAACTCACAGAGTTGAACCTTCCTTTTGACAGAGCAGATTAGAATCCCTCTTTTTGTGGAATTTGTAAGTCGACATTTCAAGCGCTTTGGGGCCAACGGTAGAAAAGGAAATATCTTCGTATAAAAAGTAGAGAGAATCATTCTCAGAAACCACTTTGTGATGTGTGCGTTCCACTCACAGAGTTTAACCTTTCTTTTCATAGAACAGTTTGGAAACAGTCTGTTTGTAAAGTCTGCAAGTGGATATTTGGACGTCTTTGAGGATTTCGTTGGAAACGGGATTTCTTCATCTAATGCTAGACAGAAGAATTCTCAGTAACTTCTTTGGGTTGCGTGTGTTCAACTCACAGAGTTGAACCTTCCTTTAGACAGAGCAGATTTGAAACCCTCTTTTTGTGGAATTTGCAAGTGGACATTTGAAGCGCTTTGGGGCCAACGGTAGAAAAGGAAATATCTTCGTATAAAATCTAGAGAGAATCATTCTCAGAAACCGCTTTGTGATGTGTGCATTCCACTCACAGAGTGTAACCTTTCTTTACATAGAACAGTTTGGAAACACTCTGTTTGTAAAGTCTGCAAGTGGATATTTGGACCTCTTTGAGGATTTCGTTGGAAACGGGATTTCTGCATATAACGCTAGACAGAAAAATTCTCAGTAACTTCTTTGGGTTGCGTGTGTTCAACTCACAGAGTTGTACCTTCCTTTTGACAGAGCAGATTAGAAACCCTCTTTTTGTGGAATTTGCAAGTGGACATTTCAAGCGCTTTGGGGCCAATGGTAGAAAAGGAAATATCTTCGTATAAAAACTAGAGAAAGTCATTCTCAGAAACCGCTTTGTGATGTGTGCGTTCCACTCACAGAGTGTAACCTTTCTTTT
Source organism: Gorilla gorilla gorilla (assembly GCF_029281585.2). NCBI lineage: Eukaryota > Metazoa > Chordata > Mammalia > Primates > Hominidae > Gorilla > Gorilla gorilla. The sequence goes on along the minus strand of NC_073231.2, from coordinate 76,366,022 downwards.
CATAGAACAGTTTGGAAACACTCTGTTTGTAAAGTCTGCAAGTGGATATTTGGACCTCTTTGAAGATTTCGTTGGAAACGGGATTTCTTCATCTAATGCTAGACAGAAGAATTCTCAGTAACTTCTTTGGGTTGCGTGTGTTCAACTCACAGAGTTGAGCCTTCCTTTAGACAGAGCAGATTTGAAACCCTCTTTTTGTGGAATTTGCAAGTGGACATTTCAAGCGCTTTGGGGCCAACGGTAGAAAAGGAATTATCTTCGTATAAAAACTAGAGAGAATCATTCTCAGAAACCGCTTTGTGATGTGTGCGTTCCACTCACAGAGTGTAAACTTTCTTTTCATAGAACAGTTTGGAAACACTCTGTTTGTAAAGTCTGCAAGTGGATATTTGGACCTCCTTGATGATTTCGTTGGAAACGGGATTTCTTCATCTAATGCTAGACAGAAGAATTCTCAGTAACTTCTTTGGGTTGCGTGTGTTCAACGCACAGAGTTGAACCTTCCTTTAGACAGAGCAGATTTGAAACCCTCTTTTTGTGGAATTTGCAAGTGGACATTTCAAGCGCTTTGGGGCCAACGGTAGAAAAGGAAATATCTTCGTATAAAAACTAGAGAGAATCATTCTCAGAAACCACTTTGTGATGTGTGCGTTCCACTCACAGAGTTTAACCTTTCTTTTCATAGAACAGTTTGGAAACAGTCTGTTTGTAAAGTCTGCAAGTCGATATTTGGACATCTTTGAGGATTTCATTGGAAACGGGATTTCTTCATCTAATGCTAGACAGAAGAATTCTCAGTAACTTCTTTGGGTTGCGTGTGTTCAACTCACAGAGTTGAACCTTCCTTTAGACAGAGCAGATTGGTAACCCACTTTTTGTGGAATTTGCAAGTGGATATTTCAAGCGGTTTGGGGCCAACGGTAGAAAAGGAAATATCTTCGTATAAAAACTAGAGAGAATCATTCTCAGAAACCACTTTGTGATGTGTGCGTTCCACTCACAGAGTTTAACCTTTCTTTTCATAGAACAGTTTGGAAACAGTCTGTTTGTAAAGTCTGCAAGTGGATATTTGGACGTCTTTGAGGATTTCGTTGGAAACGGGATTTCTTCATCTAATGCTAGACAGAAGAATTCTCAGTAACTTCTTTGGGTTGCGTGTGTTCAAGTCACAGAGTTGAACCTTCCTTTTGACAGAGCAGATTGGAAACCCTCTTTTTGTGGAATTTGCAAGTGGACATTTCAAGCGCTTTGGGGCCAACAGTAGAAAAGGAAATATCTTCGTATAAAAACTACAGAGAATCATTCTCAGAAACCACTTTGTGATGTGTGCGTTACACTCACAGAGTTTAACCTTTCTTTTCATTGAACAGTTTGGAAACACTCTGTTTGTAAAGTCTGCAACTGGATATTTGGACCTCTTTGAGGATTTCATTGGAAACGGGATTTCTTCATCTAATGCTAGACAGAAGAATTCTCAGTAACTTCTTTGGGTTGCGTGTGTTCAACTCACAGAGTTGAACCTTCCTTTAGACAGAGCAGATTGGTAACCCACTTTTTGTGGAATTTGCAAGTGGATATTTCAAGCGGTTTGGGGCCAACGGTAGAAAAGGAAATATCTTCGTATAAAAACTAGAGAGAATCATTCTCAGAAACCACTTTGTGATGTGTGCGTTCCACTCACAGAGTTTAACCTTTCTTTTCATAGAACAGTTTGGAAACAGTCTGTTTGTAAAGTCTGCAAGTGGATATTTGGACGTCTTTGAGGATTTCGTTGGAAACGGGATTTCTTCATCTAATGCTAGACAGAAGAATTCTCAGTAACTTCTTTGGGTTGCGTGTGTTCAAGTCACAGAGTTGAACCTTCCTCTTGACAGAGCAGATTGGAAACCCTCTTTTTGTGGAATTTGCAAGTGGACATTTCAAGCGCTTTGGGGCCAACAGTAGAAAAGGAAATATCTTCGTATAAAAACTACAGAGAATCATTCTCAGAAACCACTTTGTGATGTGTGCGTTACACTCACAGAGTTTAACCTTTCTTTTCATTGAACAGTTTGGAAACACTCTGTTTGTAAAGTCTGCAACTGGATATTTGGACCTCTTTGAGGATTTCATTGGAAACGGGATTTCTTCATCTAATGCTAGACAGAAGAATTCTCAGTAACTTCTTTGGGTTGCATGTGTTCAACTCACAGAGTTGAGCCTTCCTTTAGACAGAGCAGGTTTGAAAACCTCTTTTTGTGGAATTTGCAAGTGGACATTTCTAGCGCTTTGGGGCCAACGGTAGAAAAGGAAATATCTTCGTATAAAAACTAGAGAGAATCATTCTCAGAAACCGCTTTGTGATGTGTGCGTTCCACTCACAGAGTGTAACCTTTCTTTTCATAGAACAGTTTGGAAACACTCTGTTTGTAAAGTCTGCAAGTGGATATTTGGACCTCTTTGAGGATTTCGTTGGAAACGGGATTTCTTCATCTAATGCTAGACAGAAGAATTCTCAGTAACTTCTTTGGGTTGCGTGTGTTCAACTCACAGAGTTGAACCTTCCTGTAGACAGAGCAGATTTGAAACCCTCTTTTTGTGGAATTTGCAAGTGGACATTTCAAGCACTTTGGGGCCAACGGTAGAAAAGGAAATATCTTCGTAGAAAAACTAGAGAGAATCATTCTCAGAAACAACTTTGTGATGTGTGCGTTCCACTCACAGAGTTTAACCTTTCTTTTCATAGAACAGTTTGGAAACAGTCTGTTTGTAAAGTCTGCAAGTGGATATTTGGACGTCTTTGAGGATTTCGTTGGAAACGGGATTTCTTCATCTAATGCTAGACAGAAGAATTCTCAGTAACTTCTTTGGGTTGCGTGTGTTCAACTCACAGAGTTGAACCTTCCTTTTGACAGAGCAGATTGGAAACCCTCTTTTTGTGGAATTTGCAAGTGGACATTTCAAGCGCTTTGGGGCCAACAGTTGAAAAGGAATTATCTTCGTATAAAAACTACAGAGAATCATTCTCAGAAACCACTTTGTGATGTGTGCGTTCCACTCACAGAGTTTAACCTTTCTTTTCATAGAACAGTTTGGAAACACTCTGTTTGTAAAGTCTGCAACTGGATATTTGGACCTCTTTGAGGATTTCATTGGAAACGGGATTTCTTCATCTAATGCTAGACAGAAGAATTCTCAGTAACTTCTTTGGGTTGCGTGTGTTCAACTCACAGAGTTGAACCTTCCTTTAGACAGAGCAGATTTGAAACCCTCTTTTTGTGGAATTTGCAAGTGGACATTTCAAGCGCTTTGGGGCCAACGGTAGAAAAGGAAATATCTTCGTATAAAATCTAGAGAGAATCATTCTCAGAAACCGCTTTGTGATGTGTGCATTCCACTCACAGAGTGTAACCTTTCTTTTCATAGAACAGTTTGGAAACACTCTGTTTGTAAAGTCTGCAAGTGGATATTTGGACCTCTTTGAGGATTTCGTTGGAAACGGGATTTCTCCATATAACGCTAGACAGAAAAATTCTCAGTAACTTCTTTGGGTTGCGTGTGTTCAACTCACAGAGTTGTACCTTCCTTTTGACAGAGCAGATTAGAAACCCTCTTTTTGTGGAATTTCCAAGTGGACATTTCAAGCGCTTTGGGGCCAACGGTAGAAAAGGAAATATCTTCGTATAAAAACTAGAGAAAGTCATTCTCAGAAACCGCTTTGTGATGTGTGCGTTCCACTCACAGAGTGTAACCTTTCTTTTCATAGAACAGTTTGGAAACACTCTGTTTGTAAAGTCTGCAAGTGGATATTTGGACCTCTTTGAAGATTTCGTTGGAAACGGGATTTCTTCATCTAATGCTAGACAGAAGAATTCTCAGTAACTTCTTTGGGTTGCGTGTGTTCAACTCACAGAGTTGAGCCTTCCTTTAGACAGAGCAGATTTGAAACCCTCTTTTTGTGGAATTTGCAAGTGGACATTTCAAGCGCTTTGGGGCCAACGGTAGAAAAGGAATTATCTTCGTATAAAAACTAGAGAGAATCATTCTCAGAAACCGCTTTGTGATGTGTGCGTTCCACTCACAGAGTGTAAACTTTCTTTTCATAGAACAGTTTGGAAACACTCTGTTTGTAATGTCTGCAAGTGGATATTTGGACCTCCTTGATGATTTCGTTGGAAACGGGATTTCTTCATCTAATGCTAGACAGAAGAATTCTCAGTAACTTCTTTGGGTTGCGTGTGTTCAACGCACAGAGTTGAACCTTCCTTTAGACAGAGCAGATTTGAAACACTCTTTTTGTGGAATTTGCAAGTGGACATTTCAAGCGCTTTGGGGCCAATGGTAGAAAAGGAAATATCTTCGTATAAAAACTAGAGAGAATCATTCTCAGAAACCACTTTGTGATGTGTGCGTTCCACTCACAGAGTTTAACCTTTCTTTTCATAGAACAGGTTGGAAACAGTCTGTTTGTAAAGTCTGCAAGTGGATATTTGGACCTCTTTGAGGATTTCGTTGGAAACGGGATTTCTTCATCTTATGCAAGACAGAAGAATTCTCAGTAACTTCTTTGGTTTGCGTGTGTTCAACTCACAGAGTTGAGCCTTCCTTTAGACAGAGCAGATTTGAAACCCTCTTTTTGTGGAATTTGCAAGTGGACATTTCAAGCGCTTTGGGGCCAACGGTAGAAAAGGAAATATCTTCGTAGAAAAACTAGAGAAAATCATTCTCAGAAACCACTTTGTGATGTGTGCGTTACACTCACAGAGTTTAACCTTTCTTTTCATAGAACAGTTTGGAAACACTCTGTTTGTAAGGTCTGCAAGTGGATATTTGGACCTCTTTGAGGATTTCATTGGAAACGGGATTTCTTCATCTAATGCTAGACAGAAGAATTCTCAGTAACTTCTTTGGGTTGCGTGTGTTCAACTCACAGAGTTGAACCTTCCTTTAGACAGAGCAGATTTGAAACCCTCTTTTTGTGGAATTTGCAAGTGGACATTTCAAGCGCTTTGGGGCCAACGGTAGAAAAGGAAATATCTTCGTATAAAATCTAGAGAGAATCATTCTCAGAAACCGCTTTGTGATGTGTGCATTCCACTCACAGAGTGTAACCTTTCTTTTCATAGAACAGTTTGGAAACACTCTGTTTGTAAAGTCTGCAAGTGGATATTTGGACCTCTTTGAGGATTTCGTTGGAAACGGGATTTCTCCATATAACGCTAGACAGAAAAATTCTCAGTAACTTCTTTGGGTTGCGTGTGTTCAACTCACAGAGTTGTACCTTCCTTTTGACAGAGCAGATTAGAAACCCTCTTTTTGTGGAATTTGCAAGTGGACATTTCAAGCGCTTTGGGGCCAACGGTAGAAAAGGAAATATCTTCGTATAAAAACTAGAGAAAGTCATTCTCAGAAACCGCTTTGTGATGTGTGCGTTCCACTCACAGAGTGTAACCTTTCTTTTCATAGAACAGTTTGGAAACACTCTGTTTGTAAAGTCTGCAAGTGGATATTTGGACCTCTTTGAAGATTTCGTTGGAAACGGGATTTCTTCATCTAATGCTAGACAGAAGAATTCTCAGTAACTTCTTTGGGTTGCGTGTGTTCAACTCACAGAGTTGAGCCTTCCTTTAGACAGAGCAGATTTGAAACCCTCTTTTTGTGGAATTTGCAAGTGGACATTTCAAGCGCTTTGGGGCCAACGGTAGAAAAGGAATTATCTTCGTATAAAAACTAGAGAGAATCATTCTCAGAAACCGCTTTGTGATGTGTGCGTTCCACTCACAGAGTGTAAACTTTCTTTTCATAGAACAGTTTGGAAACACTCTGTTTGTAAAGTCTGCAAGTGGATATTTGGACCTCCTTGATGATTTCGTTGGAAACGGGATTTCTTCATCTAATGCTAGACAGAAGAATTCTCAGTAACTTCTTTGGGTTGCGTGTGTTCAACGCACAGAGTTGAACCTTCCTTTAGACAGAGCAGATTTGAAACACTCTTTTTGTGGAATTTGCAAGTGGACATTTCAAGCGCTTTGGGGCCAACGGTAGAAAAGGAAATATCTTCGTATAAAAACTAGAGAGAATCATTCTCAGAAACCACTTTGTGATGTGTGCGTTCCACTCACAGAGTTTAACCTTTCTTTTCATAGAACAGTTTGGAAACAGTCTGTTTGTAAAGTCTGCAAGTCGATATTTGGACCTCTTTGAGGATTTCGTTGGAAACGGGATTTCTTCATCTTATGCTAGACAGAAGAATTCTCAGTAACTTCTTTGGTTTGCGTGTGTTCAACTCACAGAGTTGAGCCTTCCTTTAGACAGAGCAGATTTGAAACCCTCTTTTTGTGGAATTTGCAAGTGGACATTTCAAGCGCTTTGGGGCCAACGGTAGAAAAGGAAATATCTTCGTATAAAAACTAGAGAAAATCATTCTCAGAAACCACTTTGTGATGTGTGCGTTACACTCACAGAGTTTAACCTTTCTTTTCATAGAACAGTTTGGAAACACTCTGTTTGTAAAGTCTGCAAGTGGATATTTGGACCTCTTTGAGGATTTCATTGGAAACGGGATTTCTTCATCTAATGCTAGACAGAAGAATTCTCAGTAACTTCTTTGGGTTGCGTGTGTTCAACTCACAGAGTTGAACCTTCCTTTAGACAGAGCAGATTGGTAACCCACTTTTTGTGGAATATGCAAGTGGATATTTCAAGCGGTTTGGGGCCAACGGTAGAAAAGGAAATATCTTCGTATAAAAACTAGAGAGAATCATTCTCAGAAACCACTTTGTGATGTGTGCGTTCCACTCACAGAGTTTAACCTTTCTTTTCATAGAACAGTTTGGAAACAGTCTGTTTGTAAAGTCTGCAAGTGGATATTTGGACGTCTTTGAGGATTTCGTTGGAAACGGGATTTCTTCATCTAATGCTAGACAGAAGAATTCTCAGTAACTTCTTTGGGTTGCGTGTGTTCAACTCACAGAGTTGAACCTTCCTTTTGACAGAGCAGATTGGAAACCCTCTTTTTGTGGAATTTGCAAGTGGACATTTCAAGCGCTTTGGGGCCAACAGTAGAAAAGGAAATATCTTCGTATAAAAACTACAGAGAATCATTCTCAGAAACCACTTTGTGATGTGTGCGTTACACTCACAGAGTTTAACCTTTCTTTTCATAGAACAGTTTGGAAACACTCTGTTTGTAAAGTCTGCAAGTGGATATTGGGACCTCTTTGAGGATTTCATTGGAAACGGGATTTCTTCATCTAATGCTAGACAGAAGAATTCTCAGTAATGTCTTTGGGTTGCATGTGTTCAACTCACAGAGTTGAGCCTTCCTTTAGACAGAGCAGGTTTGAAAACCTCTTTTTGTGGAATTTGCAAGTGGACATTTCAAGCGCTTTGGGGCCAACGGTAGAAAAGGAAATATCTTCGTATAAAAACTAGAGAGAATCATTCTCAGAAACCGCTTTGTGATGTGTGCGTTCCACTCACAGAGTGTAACCTTTCTTTTCATAGAACAGTTTGGAAACACTCTGTTTGTAAAGTCTGCAAGTGGATATTTGGACCTCTTTGAGGATTTCGTTGGAAACGGGATTTCTTCATCTAATGCTAGACAGAAGAATTCTCAGTAACTTCTTTGGGTTGCGTGTGTTCAACTCACAGATTTGAACCTTCCTTTAGACAGAGCAGATTTGAAACCCTCTTTTTGTGGAATTTCCAAGTGGACATTTGAAGCGCTTTGGGGTCAACGGTAGAAAAGGAAATATCTTCGTATAAAAACTAGAGAGAATCATTCTCAGAAACCGCTTTGTGATGTGTGCATTCCACTCACAGAGTGTAACCTTTCTTTTCATAGAACAGTTTGGAAACACTCTGTTTTTAAAGTCTGCAAGTGGATATTTGGACCTCTTTGAGGATTTCGTTGGAAACGGGATTTCTGCTTATAACGCTAGACAGAAGAATTCTCAGTAACTTCTTTGGGTTGCGTGTGTTCAACTCAGAGAGTTTTACCTTCCTTTTGACAGAGCAGATTAGAAACCCTCTTTTTGTGGAATTTGCAAGTGGACATTTCAAGCGCTTTGGGGCCAACGGTAGAAAAGGAAATATCTTCGTATAAAAACTAGAGAAAGTCATTCTCAGAAACCGCTTTGTGATGTGTGCGTTCCACTCACAGAGTGTAACCTTTCTTTTCATAGAACAGTTTGGAAACACTCTGTTTGTAAGGTCTGCAAGTGGATATTTGGACCTCTTTGAGGATTTCGTTGGAAACGGGATTTCTTCATCTAATGCTAGACAGAAGAATTCTCAGTAACTTCTTTGGGTTGCGTGTGTTCAACTCACAGAGTTGAGCCTTCCTTTAGACAGAGCAGATTTGAAACCCTCTTTTTGTGGAATTTGCAAGTGGACATTTCAAGCGCTTTGGGGCCAACGGTAGAAAAGGAAATATCTTCGTATAAAAACTAGAGAGAATCATTCTCAGAAACCGCTTTGTGATGTGTGCGTTCCACTCACAGAGTGTAAACTTTCTTTTCATAGAACAGTTTGGAAACACTCTGTTTGTAAAGTCTGCAAGTGGATATTTGGAACTCCTTGATGATTTCGTTGGAAACGGGATTTCTTCATCTAATGCTAGACAGAAGAATTCTCAGTAACTTCTTTGGGTTGCGTGTGTTCAACGCACAGAGTTGAACCTTCCTTTAGACAGAGCAGATTTGAAACACTCTTTTTGTGGAATTTGCAAGTGGACATTTCAAGCGCTTTGGGGCCAACGGTAGAAAAGGAAATATCTTCGTATAAAAACTACAGAGAATCATTCTCAGAAACCACTTTGTGATGTGTGCGTTCCACTCACAGAGTTTAACCTTTCTTTTCATAGAACAGTTTGGAAACACTCTGTTTGTAAAGTCTGCAAGTGGATATTTGGACCTCTTTGAGGATTTCGTTGGAAACGGGATTTCTTCATCTTATGCTAGACAGAAGAATTCTCAGTAACTTCTTTGGTTTGCGTGTGTTCAACTCACAGAGTTGAGCCTTCCTTTAGACAGAGCAGATTTGAAACCCTCTTTTTGTGGAATTTGCAAGTGGACATTTCAAGCGCTTTGGGGCCAACGGTAGAAAAGGAAATATCTTCGTATAAAAACTAGAGAAAATCATTCTCAGAAACCTCTTTGTGATGTGTGCGTTACACTCACAGAGTTTAACCTTTCTTTTCATAGAACAGTTTGGAAACAGTCTGTTTGTAAAGTCTGCAAGTGGATATTTGGACGTCTTTGAGGATTTCGTTGGAAACGGGATTTCTTCATCTAATGCTAGACAGAAGAATTCTCAGTAACTTCTTTGGGTTGCGTGTGTTCAACTCACAGAGTTGAACCTTCCTTTTGACAGAGCAGATTGGAAACCCTCTTTTTGTGGAATTTGCAAGTGGACATTTCAAGCGCTTTGGGGCCAACAGTAGAAAAGGAAATATCTTCGTATAAAAACTACAGAGAATCATTCTCAGAAACCACTTTGTGATGTGTGCGTTACACTCACAGAGTTTAACCTTTCTTTTCATAGAACAGTTTGGAAACACTCTGTTTGTAAAGTCTGCAAGTGGATATTGGGACCTCTTTGAGGATTTCATTGGAAACGGGATTTCTTCATCTAATGCTAGACAGAAGAATTCTCAGTAATGTCTTTGGGTTGCATGTGTTCAACTCACAGAGTTGAGCCTTCCTTTAGACAGAGCAGGTTTGAAAACCTCTTTTTGTGGAATTTGCAAGTGGACATTTCAAGCGCTTTGGGGCCAACGGTAGAAAAGGAAATATCTTCGTATAAAAACTAGAGAGAATCATTCTCAGAAACCGCTTTGTGATGTGTGCGTTCCACTCACAGAGTGTAACCTTTCTTTTCATAGAACAGTTTGGAAACACTCTGTTTGTAAAGTCTGCAAGTGGATATTTGGACCTCTTTGAGGATTTCGTTGGAAACGGGATTTCTTCATCTAATGCTAGACAGAAGAATTCTCAGTAACTTCTTTGGGTTGCGTGTGTTCAACTCACAGATTTGAACCTTCCTTTAGACAGAGCAGATTTGAAACCCTCTTTTTGTGGAATTTCCAAGTGGACATTTGAAGCGCTTTGGGGTCAACGGTAGAAAAGGAAATATCTTCGTATAAAAACTAGAGAGAATCATTCTCAGAAACCGCTTTGTGATGTGTGCATTCCACTCACAGAGTGTAACCTTTCTTTTCATAGAACAGTTTGGAAACACTCTGTTTTTAAAGTCTGCAAGTGGATATTTGGACCTCTTTGAGGATTTCGTTGGAAACGGGATTTCTGCTTATAACGCTAGACAGAAGAATTCTCAGTAACTTCTTTGGGTTGCGTGTGTTCAACTCAGAGAGTTTTACCTTCCTTTTGACAGAGCAGATTAGAAACCCTCTTTTTGTGGAATTTGCAAGTGGACATTTCAAGCGCTTTGGGGCCAACGGTAGAAAAGGAAATATCTTCGTATAAAAACTAGAGAAAGTCATTCTCAGAAACCGCTTTGTGATGTGTGCGTTCCACTCACAGAGTGTAACCTTTCTTTTCATAGAACAGTTTGGAAACACTCTGTTTGTAAGGTCTGCAAGTGGATATTTGGACCTCTTTGAGGATTTCGTTGGAAACGGGATTTCTTCATCTAATGCTAGACAGAAGAATTCTCAGTAACTTCTTTGGGTTGCGTGTGTTCAACTCACAGAGTTGAGCCTTCCTTTAGACAGAGCAGATTTGAAACCCTCTTTTTGTGGAATTTGCAAGTGGACATTTCAAGCGCTTTGGGGCCAACGGTAGAAAAGGAAATATCTTCGTATAAAAACTAGAGAGAATCATTCTCAGAAACCGCTTTGTGATGTGTGCGTTCCACTCACAGAGTGTAAACTTTCTTTTCATAGAACAGTTTGGAAACACTCTGTTTGTAAAGTCTGCAAGTGGATATTTGGAACTCCTTGATGATTTCGTTGGAAACGGGATTTCTTCATCTAATGCTAGACAGAAGAATTCTCAGTAACTTCTTTGGGTTGCGTGTGTTCAACGCACAGAGTTGAACCTTCCTTTAGACAGAGCAGATTTGAAACACTCTTTTTGTGGAATTTGCAAGTGGACATTTCAAGCGCTTTGGGGCCAACGGTAGAAAAGGAAATATCTTCGTATAAAAACTACAGAGAATCATTCTCAGAAACCACTTTGTGATGTGTGCGTTCCACTCACAGAGTTTAACCTTTCTTTTCATAGAACAGTTTGGAAACACTCTGTTTGTAAAGTCTGCAAGTGGATATTTGGACCTCTTTGAGGATTTCGTTGGAAACGGGATTTCTTCATCTTATGCTAGACAGAAGAATTCTCAGTAACTTCTTTGGTTTGCGTGTGTTCAACTCACAGAGTTGAGCCTTCCTTTAGACAGAGCAGATTTGAAACCCTCTTTTTGTGGAATTTGCAAGTGGACATTTCAAGCGCTTTGGGGCCAACGGTAGAAAAGGAAATATCTTCGTATAAAAACTAGAGAAAATCATTCTCAGAAACCTCTTTGTGATGTGTGCGTTACACTCACAGAGTTTAACCTTTCTTTTCATAGAACAGTTTGGAAACAGTCTGTTTGTAAAGTCTGCAAGTGGATATTTGGACGTCTTTGAGGATTTCGTTGGAAACGGGATTTCTTCATCTAATGCTAGACAGAAGAATTCTCAGTAACTTCTTTGGGTTGCGTGTGTTCAACTCACAGAGTTGAACCTTCCTTTTGACAGAGCAGATTGGAAACCCTCTTTTTGTGGAATTTGCAAGTGGACATTTCAAGCGCTTTGGCGCCCACGGTACAAAAGGAAATATCTTCGTATAAAAACTACAGAGAATCATTCTCAGAAACCACTTTGTGATGTGTGCATTCCACTCACAGAGTTTAACCTTTCTTTTCATAGAACAGTTTGGAAACACTCTGTTTGTAAAGTCTGCAAGTGGATATTTGGACCTCTTTGAGGATTTCATAGGAAACGGGATTTCTTCATCTAATGCTAGACAGAAGAATTCTCAGTAACCTCTTTGGGTTGCGTGTGTTCAACTCACAGAGTTGAGCCTTCCTTTAGACAGAGCAGATTTGAAACCCTCTTTTAGTGGAATTTCCAAGTGGACATTTCAAGTGCTTTGGGGCCAACGGTGGAAAAGGAAATATCTTCGTATAAAAACTAGAGAGAATCATTCTCAGAAACCGCTTTGTGATGTGTGCGTTCCACTCACAGAGGGTAACCTTTCTTTTCATAGAACAGTTTGGAAACACTCTGTTTGTAAAGTCTGCAAGTGGATATTTGGACCTCTTTGAGCATTTCGTTGGAAACGGGATTTCTTCATCTAATGCTAGACAGAAGAATTCTCAGTAACTTCTTTGGGTTGCGTGTGTTCAACTCACAGAGTTGAACCTTCCTTTAGACAGAGCAGATTAGAAACCCTCTTCTTGTGGAATTTGCAAGTGGACATTTCAAGCGCTTTGGGGCCAACGGTAGAAAGGGAAATATCTTCGTATAAAAACTAGAGAAAGTCATTCTCAGAAACCGCTTTGTGATGTGTGGGTTCCACTCACAGAGTGAAACCTTTCTTTTCATAGAACAGTTTGGAAACACTCTGTTTGTAAAGTCTGCAAGTGGATATTTGGACCTCTTTGAGGATTTCGTTGGAAACGGGATTTCTACATCTAATGCTAGACAGAAGAATTCTCAGTAACTTCTTTGGGTTGCGTGTGTTCAACTCACAGAGTTGAGCCTTCCTTTAGACAGAGCAGATTTGAAACCCTCTTTTTGTGGAATTTGCAAGTGGACATTTCAAGCGCTTTGGGGCCAACGGTAGAAAAGGAAATATCTTCGTATAAAAACTAGAGAGAATCATTCTCAGAAACCGCTTTGTGATGTGTGCGTTCCACTCACAGAGTGTAAACTTTCTTTTCATAGAACAGTTTGGAAACACTCTGTTTGTAAAGTCTGCAAGTGGATATTTGGACCTCCTTGATGATTTCGTTGGAAACGGGATTTCTTCATCTAATGCTAGACAGAAGAATTCTCAGTAACTTCTTTGGGTTGCGTGTGTTCAACTCACAGAGTTGAACCTTCCTTTAGACAGAGCAGATTTGAAACACTCTTTTTGTGGAATTTGCAAGTGGACATTTCAAGCGCTTTGGGGCCAACGGTAGAAAAGGAAATATCTTCGTATAAAAACTAGAGAGAATCATTCTCAGAAACCGCTTTGTGATGTGTGCGTTCCACTCACAGAGTGTAAACTTTCTTTTCATAGAACAGTTTGGAAACACTCTGTTTGTAAAGTCTGCAAGTGGATATTTGGACCTCTTTGAGGATTTCGTTGGAAACGGGATTTCTTCATCTAATGCTAGACAGAAGAATTCTCAGTAACTTCTTTGGGTTGCGTGTGTTCAACGCACAGAGTTGAACCTTCCTTTAGACAGAGCAGATTTGAAACACTCTTTTTGTGGAATTTGCAAGTGGACATTTCAAGCGCTTTGGGGTCAACGGTAGAAAAGGAAATATCTTCGTATAAAAACTAGAGAGAATCATTCTCAGAAACCTCTTTGTGATGTGTGCGTTCCACTCACAGAGTTTAACCTTTCTTTTCATAGAACAGTTTGGAAACAGTCTGTTTGTAATGTCTGCAAGTGGATATTTGGACCTCTTTGAGGATTTCGTTGGAAACGGGATTTCTTCATCTTATGCTAGACAGAAGAATTCTCAGTAACTTCTTTGGTTTGCGTGTGTTCAACTCACAGAGTTGAGCCTTCCTTTAGACAGAGCAGATTTGAAACCCTCTTTTTGTGGAATTTGAAAGTGGACATTTCAAGCGCTTTGGGGCCAACGGTAGAAAAGGAAATATCTTCGTATAAAAACTAGAGAGAATCATTCTCAGAAACCGCTTTGTGATGTGTGCGTTCCTCTCACAGAGTGTAACTTTTCTTTTCATAGAACAGTTTGGAAACACTCTGTTTGTAAAGTCTGCAAGTAGATATTTGGACCTCTTTGAGGATTTCGTTGGAAACGGGATTTCTTCATCTAATGCTAGACAGAAGAATTCTCAGTAACTTCTTTGGGTTGCGTGTGTTCAACTCACAGAGTTGAACCTTGCTTTAGACAGAGCAGATTTGAAACCCTCTTTTTGTGGAATTTGCAAGTGGACATTTCAAGCGATTTGGCGCCCACGGTACAAAAGGAAATATCTTCGTATAAAAACTAGAGAGAATCATTGTCAGAAACCGCTTTGTGATGTGTGCGTTCCACTCACAGAGTGTAACCTTTCTTTTCATAGAACAGTTTGGAAACACTCTGTTTGTAAAGTCTGCAAGTGGATATTTGGACCTCTTTGAGGATTTCGTTGGAAACGGGATTTCTTCATCTAATGCTAGACAGAAGAATTCTCAGTAACTTCTTTGGGTTGCGTGTGTTCAACTCACAGAGTTGAGCCTTCCTTTAGACAGAGCAGATTTGAAAACCTCTTTTTGTGGAATTTGCAAGTGGACATTTCAAGCGCTTTGGGGCCAACGGTAGAAAAGGAAATATCTTCGTATAAAAACTAGAGAGAATCATTCTCAGAAACCGCTTTGTGATGTGTGCATTCCACTCACAGAGTGTAACCTTTCTTTTCATAGAACAGTTTGGAAACACTCTGTTTGTAAAGTCTGCAAGTGGATATTTGGACCTCTTTGAGGATTTCGTTGGAAACGGGATTTCTGCATATAACGCTAGACAGAAAAATTCTCAGTAACTTCTTTGGGTTGCGTGTGTTCAACTCACAGAGTTGTACTTTCCTTTTGACAGAGCAGATTAGAAACCCTCTTTTTGTGGAATTTGCAAGTGGACATTTCAAGCGCTTTGGGGCCAACGGTAGAAAAGGAAATATCTTCGTATTAAAAAGTAGAGAGAATCATTCTCAGAAACCGCTTTGTGATGTGTGCGTTCCTCTCACAGAGTGTAACCTTTCTTTTCATAGAACAGTTTGGAAACACTCTGTTTGTAAAGTCTGCAAGTGGATATTTGGACCTCTTTGAGGATTTCGTTGGAAACGGGATTTCTTCATCTAATGCTAGACAGAAGAATTCTCAGTAACTTCTTTGGGTTGCGTGTGTTCAACTCACAGAGTTGAACCTTCCTTTAGACAGAGCAGATTTGAAACCCTCTTTTTGTGGAATTTGCAAGTGGACATTTCAAGCGCTTTGGCGCCCACGGTTCAAAAGGAAATATCTTCGTATAAAAACTAGAGAGAATCATTGTCAGAAACCGCTTTGTGATGTGTGCGTTCCACTCACAGAGTGTAACCTTTCTTTTCATAGAACAGTTTGCAAACACTCTGTTTGTAAAGTCTGCAAGTGGATATTTGGACCTCTTTGAGGATTTCGTTGGAAACGGGATTTCTTCATCTAATGCTAGACAGAAGAATTCTCAGTAACTTCTTTGAGATGCGTGTGTTCAACTCACAGAGTTCAACCTTCCTTTTGACAGAGCAGATTAGAATCCCTCTTTTTGTGGAATTTGCAAGTGGACATTTCAAGCGCTTTGGGGCCAACGGTAGAAAAGGAAATATCTTCGTAGAAAAACTAGAGAGAATCATTCTCAGAAACCACTTTGTGATGTGTGCGTTCCACTCACAGAGTGTAACCTTTCTTTTCATAGAACAGTTTGGAAACACTCTGTTTGTAAAGTCTGCAAGTGGATATTTGGACCTCTTTGAGGATTTCGTTGGAAACGGGATTTCTTCATCTAATGCTAGACAGAAGAATTCTCAGTAACTTCTTTGGGTTGCGTGTGTTCAACTCACAGAGTTGAACCTTCCTTTAGACAGAGCAGATTTGAAACCCTCTTTTTGTGGAATTTGCAAGTGGACATTTCAAGCGCTTTGGCGCCCACGGTACAAAAGGAAATATCTTCGTATAAAAACTAGAGAGAATCATTGTCAGAAACCGCTTTGTGATGTGTGCGTTCCACTCACAGAGTGTAACCTTTCTTTTCATAGAACAGTTTGGAAACACTCTGTTTGTAAAGTCTGCAAGTGGATATTTGGACCTCTTTGAGGATTTTGTTGGAAACGGGATTTCTTCATCTAATGCTAGACAGAAGAATTCTCAGTAACTTCTTTGGGTTGCCTGTGTTCAACTCACAGAGTTGAGCCTTCCTTTAGACAGAGCAGATTTGAAAACCTCTTTTTGTGGAATTTGCAAGTCGACATTTCAAGCGCTTTGGGGCCAACGGTAGAAAAGGAAATATCTTCGTATAAAAACTAGAGAGAATCATTCTCAGAAACCACTTTGTGATGTGTGCGTTCCACTCACAGAGTTTAACCTTTCTTTTCATAGAACAGTTTGGAAACACTCTGTTTGTAAAGTCTGCAAGTGGATATTTGGACCTCTTTGAGGATTTCATTGGAAACGGGATTTCTTCATCTAATGCTAGACAGAAGAATTCTCAGTAACTTCTTTGGGTTGTGTGTGTTCAACTCACAGAGTTGAACCTTCCTTTAGACAGAGCAGATTGGAAACCCTCTTTTTGTGGAATTTGCAAGTGGACATTTCAAGCGCTTTGGCGCCCACGGTAGAAAAGGAAATATCTTCGTATAAAAACTAGAGAAAGTCATTCTCAGAAACCACTTTGTGTTGTGTGCGTTCCACTCACAGAGTGTAACCTTTCTTTTCATAGAACAGTTTGGAAACAGTCTGTTTGTAAAGTCTGCAAGTGGATATTTGGACCTCTTTGAGGATTTCGTTGGAAACGGGATTTCTTCATCTAATGCTAGACAGAAGAATTCTCAGTAACTTCTTAGGTTGCGTGTGTTCAACTCACAGAGTTGAGCCTTCCTTTAGACAGAGCAGATTTGAAAACCTCTTTTTGTGGAATTTGCAAGTGGACATTTCAAGCGCTTTGGGGCCAACGGTAGAAAAGGAAATATCTTCGTATAAAAACTAGAGAGAATCATTCTCAGAAACCGCTTTGTGATGTGTGCGTTCCACTCACAGAGTGTAAACTTTCTTTTCATAGAACAGTTTGGAAACACTCTGTTTGTAAAGTCTGCAAGTGGATATTTGGACCTCTTTGAGGATTTCATTGGAAACGGGATTTCTTCATCTAATGCTAGACAAAAGAATTCTCAGTAACTTCTTTGGGTTGCGTGTGTTCAACGCACAGAGTTGAACCTTCCTTTAGACAGAGCAGATTTGAAACACTCTTTTTGTGGAATTTGCAAGTGGACATTTCAAGCGCTTTGGGGCCAACGGTAGAAAAGGAAATATCTTCGTATAAAAACTAGAGAGAATCATTCTCAGAAACCACTTTGTGATGTGTGCGTTCCACTCACAGAGTTTAACCTTTCTTTTCATAGAACAGTTTGGAAACAGTCTGTTTGTAAAGTCTGCAAGTGGATATTTGGACCTCTTTGAGGATTTCGTTGGAAACGGGATTTCTTCATCTTATGCTAGACAGAAGAATTCTCAGTAACTTCTTTGGTTTGCGTGTGTTCAACTCACAGAGTTGAGCCTTCCTTTAGACAGAGAAGATTTGAAACCCTCTTTTTGTGGAATTTGCAAGTGGACATTTCAAGCGCTTTGGGGCCAACGGTAGAAAAGGAAATATCTTCGTATAAAAACTAGAGAGAATCATTCTCAGGAACCTCTTTGTGATGAGTGCGTTCCACTCACAGAGTTTAACCTTTCTTTTCATAGAACAGTTTGGAAACACTCTGTTTGTAAAGTCTGCAAGTGGATACTTGAACCTCTTTGAGGATTTCGTTGGAAACGGGATTTCTTCATCTAATGCTAGACAGAAGAATTCCCAGTAACTACTTTGGGTTGCGTGTGTTCAACTCACAGAGTTGAACCTTCCTTTAGACAGAGCAGATTTGAAACCCTCTTTTTGTGGAATTTGCAAGTGGACATTTCAAGCGCTTTGGCGCCCACGGTACAAAAGGAAATATCTTCGTATAAAAACTAAAGAGAATCATTGTCAGAAACCGCTTTGTGATGTGTGCGTTCCACTCACAGAGTGTAACCTTTCTTTTCATAGAACAGTTTGGAAACACTCTGTTTGTAAAGTCTGCAAGTGGATATTTGGACCTCTTTGAGGATTTCGTTGGAAACGGGATTTCTGCATATAACGCTAGACAGAAAAATTCTCAGTAACTTCTTTGGGTTGCGTGTGTTCAACTCACAGAGTTGTACTTTCCTTTTGACAGAGCAGATTAGAAACCCTCTTTTTGTGGAATTTGCAAGTGGACATTTCAAGCGCTTTGGGGCCAACGGTAGAAAAGGAAATATCTTCGTATTAAAAAGTAGAGAGAATCATTCTCAGAAACCGCTTTGTGATGTGTGCGTTCCTCTCACAGAGTGTAACCTTTCTTTTCATAGAACAGTTTGGAAACACTCTGTTTGTAAAGTCTGCAAGTGGATATTTGGACCTCTTTGAGGATTTCGTTGGAAACGGGATTTCTTCATCTAATGCTAGACAGAAGAATTCTCAGTAACTTCTTTGGGTTGCGTGTGTTCAACTCACAGAGTTGAACCTTCCTTTAGACAGAGCAGATTTGAAACCCTCTTTTTGTGGAATTTGCAAGTGGACATTTCAAGCGCTTTGGCGCCAACGGTTCAAAAGGAAATATCTTCGTATAAAAACTAGAGAGAATCATTGTCAGAAACCGCTTTGTGATGTGTGCGTTCCACTCACAGAGTGTAACCTTTCTTTTCATAGAACAGTTTGCAAACACTCTGTTTGTAAAGTCTGCAAGTGGATATTTGGACCTCTTTGAGGATTTCGTTGGAAACGGGATTTCTTCATCTAATGCTAGACAGAAGAATTCTCAGTAACTTCTTTGAGATGCGTGTGTTCAACTCACAGAGTTCAACCTTCCTTTTGACAGAGCAGATTAGAATCCCTCTTTTTGTGGAATTTGCAAGTCGACATTTCAAGCGCTTTGGGGCCAACGGTAGAAAAGGAAATATCTTCGTAGAAAAACTAGAGAGAATCATTCTCAGAAACCACTTTGTGATGTGTGCGTTCCACTCACAGAGTGTAACCTTTCTTTTCATAGAACAGTTTGGAAACACTCTGTTTGTAAAGTCTGCAAGTGGATATTTGGACCTCTTTGAGGATTTCGTTGGAAACGGGATTTCTTCTTCTAATGCTAGACAGAAGAATTCTCAGTAACTTCTTTGGGTTGCGTGTGTTCAACTCACAGAGTTGAACCTTCCTTTAGACAGAGCAGATTTGAAACCCTCTTTTTGTGGAATTTGCAAGTGGACATTTCAAGCGCTTTGGCGCCCACGGTACAAAAGGAAATATCTTCGTATAAAAACTAGAGAGAATCATTGTCAGAAACCGCTTTGTGATGTGTGCGTTCCACTCACAGAGTGTAACCTTTCTTTTCATAGAACAGTTTGGAAACACTCTGTTTGTAAAGTCTGCAAGTGGATATTTGGACCTCTTTGAGGATTTCGTTGGAAACGGGATTTCTTCATCTAATGCTAGACAGAAGAATTCTCAGTAACTTCTTTGGGTTGCCTGTGTTCAACTCACAGAGTTGAGCCTTCCTTTAGACAGAGCAGATTTGAAAACCTCTTTTTGTGGAATTTGCAAGTGGACATTTCAAGCGCTTTGGGGCCAACGGTAGAAAAGGAAATATCTTCGTATAAAAACTAGAGAGAATCATTCTCAGAAACCGCTTTGTGATGTGTGCATTCCACTCACAGAGTGTAACCCTTCTTTTCATAGAACAGTTTGGAAACACTCTGTTTGTAAAGTCTGCAAGTGGATATTTGGACCTCTTTGAGGATTTCGTTGGAAACGGATTTCTTCATCTAATGCTAGACAGAAGAATTCTCAATAACTTCTTTCAGATGCGTGTGTTCAACTCACAGAGTTGAACCTTCCTTTTGACAGAGCAGATTAGAATCCCTCTTTTTGTGGAATTTGCAAGTCGACATTTCAAGCGCTTTGGGGCCAACGGTAGAAAAGGAAATATCTTCGTATAAAAACTAGAGAGAATCATTCTCAGAAACCACTTTGTGATGTGTGCGTTCCACTCACAGAGTTTAACCTTTCTTTTCATAGAACAGTTTGGAAACACTCTGTTTGTAAAGTCTGCAAGTGGATATTTGGACCTCTTTGAGGATTTCATTGGAAACGGGATTTCTTCATCTAATGCTAGACAGAAGAATTCTCAGTAACTTCTTTGGGTTGTGTGTGTTCAACTCACAGAGTTGAACCTTCCTTTAGACAGAGCAGATTGGAAACCCTCTTTTTGTGGAATTTGCAAGTGGACATTTCAAGCGCTTTGGCGCCCACGGTAGAAAAGGAAATATCTTCGTATAAAAACTAGAGAAAGTCATTCTCAGAAACCACTTTGTGTTGTGTGCGTTCCACTCACAGAGTGTAACCTTTCTTTTCATAGAACAGTTTGGAAACAGTCTGTTTGTAAAGTCTGCAAGTGGATATTTGGACCTCTTTGAGGATTTCGTTGGAAACGGGATTTCTTCATCTAATGCTAGACAGAAGAATTCTCAGTAACTTCTTAGGTTGCGTGTGTTCAACTCACAGAGTTGAGCCTTCCTTTAGACAGAGCAGATTTGAAAACCTCTTTTTGTGGAATTTGCAATTGGACATTTCAAGCGCTTTGGGGCCAACGGTAGAAAAGGAAATATCTTCGTATAAAAACTAGAGAGAATCATTCTCAGAAACCGCTTTGTGATGTGTGCGTTCCACTCACAGAGTGTAAACTTTCTTTTCATAGAACAGTTTGGAAACACTCTGTTTGTAAAGTCTGCAAGTGGATATTTGGACCTCTTTGAGGATTTCATTGGAAACGGGAATTCTTCATCTAATGCTAGACAAAAGAATTCTCAGTAACTTCTTTGGGTTGCGTGTGTTCAACGCACAGAGTTGAACCTTCCTTTAGACAGAGCAGATTTGAAACACACTTTTTGTGGAATTTGCAAGTGGACATTTCAAGCGCTTTGGGGCCAACGGTAGAAAAGGAAATATCTTCGTATAAAAACTAGAGAGAATCATTCTCAGAAACCACTTTGTGATGTGTGCGTTCCACTCACAGAGTTTAACCTTTCTTTTCATAGAACAGTTTGGAAACAGTCTGTTTGTAAAGTCTGCAAGTGGATATTTGGACCTCTTTGAGGATTTCGTTGGAAACGGGATTTCTTCATCTTATGCTAGACAGAAGAATTCTCAGTAACTTCTTTGGTTTGCGTGTGTTCAACTCACAGAGTTGAGCCTTCCTTTAGACAGAGCAGATTTGAAACCCTCTTTTTGTGGAATTTGCAAGTGGACATTTCAAGCGCTTTGGGGCCAACGGTAGAAAAGGAAATATCTTCGTATAAAAACTAGAGAGAATCATTCTCAGGAACCTCTTTGTGATGAGTGCGTTCCACTCACAGAGTTTAACCTTTCTTTTCATAGAACAGTTTGGAAACACTCTGTTTGTAAAGTCTGCAAGTGGATACTTGAACCTCTTTGAGGATTTCGTTGGAAACGGGATTTCTTCATCTAATGCTAGACAGAAGAATTCTCAGTAACTTCTTTGGGTTGCGTGTGTTCAACTCACAGAGTTGAACCTTCCTTTAGACAGAGCAGATTTGAAACCCTCTTTTTGTGGAATTTGCAAGTGGACATTTCAAGCGCTTTGGCGCCCACGGTACAAAAGGAAATATCTTCGTATAAAAACTAAAGAGAATCATTGTAAGAAACCGCTTTGTGATGTGTGCGTTCCACTCACAGAGTGTAACCTTTCTTTTCATAGAACAGTTTGGAAACACTCTGTTTGTAAAGTCTGCAAGTGGATATTTGGACCTCTTTGAGGATTTCGTTGGAAACGGGATTTCTTCATCTAATGCTAGACAGAAGAATTCTCAGTAACTTCTTTGGGTTGCGTGTGTTCAACTCACAGAGTTGAGCCTTCCTTTAGACAGAGCAGATTTGAAAACCTCTTTTTGTGGAATTTGCAAGTGGACATTTCAAGCGCTTTGGGGCCAACGGTAGAAAAGGAAATATCTTCGTATAAAAACTAGAGAGAATCATTCTCAGAAACCGCTTTGTGATGTGTGCATTCCACTCACGGAGTGTAACCTTTCTTTTCATAGAACAGTTTGGAAACACTCTGTTTGTAAAGCCTGCAAGTGGATATTTGGACCTCTTTGAGGATTTCGTTGGAAACGGGATTTCTGCATATAACGCTAGACAGAAAAATTCTCAGTAACTTCTTTGGGTTGCGTGTGTTCAACTCACAGAGTTGTACCTTCCTTTTGACAGAGCAGATTAGAAACCCTCTTTTTGTGGAATTTGCAAGTGGACATTTCAAGCGCTTTGTGGCCAACGGTAGAAAAGGAAATATCTTCGTATAAAAACTAGAGAGAATCATTCTCAGAAACCGCTTTGTGATGTGTGCGTTCCTCTCACAGAGTGTAACCTTTCTTTTCATAGAACAGTTTGGAAACCCTCTGTTTGTAAAGTCTGCAAGTAGATATTTGGACCTCTTTGAGGATTTCGTTGGAAACGGGATTTCTTCATCTAATGCTAGACAGAAGAATTCTCAGTAACTTCTTTGGGTTGCGTGTGTTCAACTCACAGAGTTGAACCTTCCTTTAGACAGAGCAGATTTGAAACCCTCTTTTTGTGGAATTTGCAAGTGGACATTTCAAGCGATTTGGCGCCCACGGTACAAAAGGAAATATCTTCGTATAAAAACTAGAGAAAGTCATTCTCAGAAACCGCTTTGTGATGTGTGCGTTCCACTCACAGAGTGTAACCTTTCTTTTCATAGAACAGTTTGCAAACACTCTGTTTGTAAAGTCTGCAAGTGGATATTTGGACCTCTTTGAGGATTTCGTTGGAAACGGGATTTCTTCATCTAATGCTAGACAGAAGAATTCTCAGTAACTTCTTTGAGATGCGTGTGTTCAACTCACAGAGTTGAACCTTCCTTTTGACAGAGCAGATTAGAATCCCTCTTTTTGTGGAATTTGCAAGTCGACATTTCAAGCGCTTTGGGGCCAACGGTAGAAAAGGAAATATCTTCGTATAAAAACTAGAGAGAATCATTCTCAGGAACCTCTTTGTGATGTGTGCGTTCCACTCACAGAGTTTAACCTTTCTTTTCATAGAACAGTTTGGAAACAGTCTGTTTGTAAAGTCTGCAAGTGGATATTTGGACCTCTTTGAGGATTTCGTTGGAAACGGGATTTCTTCATCTAATGCTAGACAGAAGAATTCTCAGTAACTTCTTTGGGTTGTGTGTGTTCAACTCACAGAGTTGAACCTTCCTTTAGACAGAGCAGATTGGAAACCCTCTTTTTGTGGAATTTGCAAGTGGACATTTCAAGCGCTTTGGCGCACACGGTAGAAAAGGAAATATCTTCGTATAAAAACTAGAGAAAGTCATTCTCAGAAACCACTTTGTGTTGTGTGCGTTCCACTCACAGAGTGTAACCTTTCTTTTCATAGAACAGTTTGGAAACACTCTGTTTGTAAAGTCTGCAAGTGGATATTTGGACCTCTTTGAGGATTTCGTTGGAAACGGGATTTCTTCATCTAATGCTAGACAGAAGAATTCTCAGTAACTTCTTTGGGTTGCGTGTGTTCAACTCACAGAGTTGAACCTTCCTTTTGACAGAGCAGATTGGAAACCCTCTTTCTGTGGAATTTGCATGTGGACATTTCTAGCGCTTTGGGGCCAATGGTAGAAAAGGAAATATCTTCGTATACAAACTAGGGAGAATCATTCTCTGAAACCGCTTTGTGATGTGTGCGTTCCACTCACAGAGTGTAACCTTTCTTTTCATAGAACAGTTTGGAAACACTCTGTTTGTAAAGTCTGCAAGTGGATATTTGGACCTCTTTGCGGATTTCGTTGGAAACGGGATTTCTTCATCTAATGCTAGACAGAAGAATTCTCAGTAACTTCTTTGGGTTGCGTGTGTTCAACTCACAGAGTTGAGCCTTCCTTTAGACAGAGCAGATTTGAAAACCTCTTTTTGTGGAATTTGCAAGTGGACATTTCAAGCGCTTTGGGGCCAACGGTAGAAAAGGAAATATCTTCGTATAAAAACTAGAGAGAATCATTCTCAGAAACCGCTTTGTGATGTGTGCATTCCACTCACTGAGTGTAACCTTTCTTTTCATAGAACAGTTTGGAAACACTCTGTTTGTAAAGCCTGCAAGTGGATATTTGGACCTCTTTGAGGATTTCGTTGGAAACGGGATTTCTGCATATAACGCTAGACAGAAAAATTCTCAGTAACTTCTTTGGGTTGCGTGTGTTCAACTCACAGAGTTGTACCTTCCTTTTGACAGAGCAGATTAGAAACCCTCTTTTTGTGGAATTTGCAAGTGGACATTTCAAGCGCTTTGGGGCCAACGGTAGAAAAGGAAATATCTTCGTATAAAAACTAGAGAGAAACATTCTCAGAAACCGCTTTGTGATGTGTGCGTTCCTCTCACAGAGTGTAACCTTTCTTTTCATAGAACAGTTTGGAAACACTCTGTTTGTAAAGTCTGCAAGTAGATATTTGGACCTCTTTGAGGATTTCGTTGGAAACGGGATTTCTTCATCTAATGCTAGACAGAAGAATTCTCAGTAACTTCTTTGGGTTGCGTGTGTTCAACTCACAGAGTTGAACCTTCCTTTAGACAGAGCAGATTGGAAACCCTCTTTTTGTGGAATTTGCAAGTGGACATTTCCAGCGCTTTGGCGCACACGGTAGAAAAGGAAATATCTTCGTATAAAAACTAGAGAAAGTCATTCTCAGAAACCACTTTGTGTTGTGTGCGTTCCACTCACAGAGTGTAACCTTTCTTTTCATAGAACAGTTTGGAAACACTCTGTTTGTAAAGTCTGCAAGTGGATATTTGGACCTCTTTGAGGATTTCGTTGGAAACGGGATTTCTTCATCTAATGCTAGACAGAAGAATTCTCAGTAACTTCTTTGGGTTGCGTGTGTTCAACTCACAGAGTTGAACCTTCCTTTTGACAGAGCAGGTTGGAAACCCTCTTTTTGTGGAATTTGCATGTGGACATTTCAAGCGATTTGGGGCCAATGGTAGAAAAGGAAATATCTTCGTATACAAACTAGGGAGAATCATTCTCTGAAACCGCTTTGTGATGTGTGCGTTCCACTCACAGAGTGTAACCTTTCTTTTCATAGAACAGTTTGGAAACACTCTGTTTGTAAAGTCTGCAAGTGGATATTTGGACCTCTTTGAGGATTTCGTTGGAAACGGGATTTCTTCATCTAATGCTAGACAGAAGAATTCTCAGTAACTTCTTTGAGATGCGTGTGTTCAACTCACAGAGTTGAACCTTCCTTTTGACAGAGCAGATTAGAATCCCTCTTTTTGTGGAATTTGCAAGTCGACATTTCAAGCGCTTTGGGGCCAACGGTAGAAAAGGAAATATCTTCGTATAAAAACTAGAGAGAATCATTCTCAGAAACCACTTTGTGATGTGTGCGTTCCACTCACAGAGTGTAACCTTTCTTTTCATAGAACAGTTTGGAAACACTCTGTTTGTAAAGTCTGCAAGTGGATATTTGGACCTCTTTGAGGATTTCATTGGAAACGGGATTTCTTCATCTAATGCTAGACAGAAGAATTCTCAGTAACTTCTTTGAGTTGCGTGTGTTCAACTCACAGAGTTGAACCTTCCTTTTGACAGAGCAGATTAGAATCCCTCTTTTTGTGGAATTTGCAAGTCGACATTTCAAGCGCTTTGGGGCCAACAGTGGAAAAGGAAATATCTTCGTAGAAAAACTAGAGAGAATCATTCTCAGAAACCACTTTGTGATGTGTGCGTTCCACTCACAGAGTTTAACCTTTCTTTTCATAGAACAGTTTGGAAACACTCTGTTTGTAAAGTCTGCAAGTGGATATTTGGACCTCTTTGAGGATTTCATTGGAAACTGGATTTCTTCATCTAATGCTAGACAGAAGAATTCTCAGTAACTTCTTTGGGTTGCGTGTGTTCAACTCACAGAGTTGAACCTTCCTTTAGACAGAGCAGATTGGTAACCCACTTTTTGTGGAATTTGCAAGTGGACATTTCAAGCGGTTTGGGGACAACGGTAGAAAAGGAAATATCTTCGTATAAAAACTAGAGAGAATCATTCTCAGAAACCACTTTGTGATGTGTGCGTTCCACTCACAGAGTTTAACCTTTCTTTTCATAGAACAGTTTGGAAACACTCTGTTTGTAAAGTCTGCAAGTGGATATTTGGACCTCTTTGAGGATTTCGTTGGAAACGGGATTTCTGCATATAACGCTAGACAGAAAAATTCTCAGTAACTTCTTTGGGTTGCGTGTGTTCAACTCACAGGGTTGTACCTTCCTTTTGACAGAGCAGATTAGAAACCCTCTTTTTGTGGAATTTGCAAGTGGACATTTCAAGCGCTTTGGGGCCAACGGTAGAAAAGGAAATATCTTCGTATAAAAACTAGAGAGAATCATTCTCAGAAACCGCTTTGTGATGTGTGCGTTCCTCTCACAGAGTGTAACCTTTCTTTTCATAGAACAGTTTGGAAACACTCTGTTTGTAAAGTCTGCAAGTAGATATTTGGACCTCTTTGAGGATTTCGTTGGAAACGGGATTTCTTCATCTAATGCTAGACAGAAGAATTCTCAGTAACTTCTTTGGGTTGCGTGTGTTCAACTCACAGAGTTGAACCTTCCTTTAGACAGAGCAGATTTGAAACCCTCTTTTTGTGGAATTTGCAAGTGGACATTTCAAGCGATTTGGCGCCCACGGTACAAAAGGAAATATCTTCGTATAAAAACTAGAGAGAATCATTGTCAGAAACCGCTTTGTGATGTGTGCGTTCCACTCACAGAGTTTAACCTTTCTTTTCATAGAACAGTTTGGAAACACTCTGTTTGTAAAGTCTGCAAGTGGATATTTGGACCTCTTTGAGGATTTCATTCGAAACGGGATTTCTTCATCTAATGCTAGACAGAAGAATTCTCAGTAACTTCATTGGGTTGTGTGTGTTCAACTCACAGAGTTGAACCTTCCTTTAGACAGAGCAGATTGGAAACCCTCTTTTTGTGGAATTTGCAAGTGGACATTTCAAGCGCTTTGGCGCCCACGGTAGAAAATTAAATATCTTCGTATAAAAACTAGAGAAAGTCATTCTCAGAAACCACTTTGTGTTGTGTGCGTTCCACTCACAGAGTGAAACCTTTCTTTTCATAGAACAGTTTGGAAACACTCTGTTTGTAAAGTCTGCAAGTGGATATTTGGACCTCTTTGAGGATTTCGTTGGAAACGGGATTTCTTCATCTAATGCTAGACAGAAGAATTCTCAGTAACTTCTTTGGGTTGCGTGTGTTCAACTCACAGATTTGAACCTTCCTTTTGACAGAGCAGATTGGAAACCCTCTTTTTGTGGAATTTGCAAGTGGACATTTCAAGCGCTTTGGGGCCAATGGTAGAAAAGGAAATATCTTCGTATACAAACTAGGGAGAATCATTCTCAGAAACCGCTTTGTGATGTGTGCGTTCCACTCACAGAGTGTAACCTTTCTTTTCATAGAACAGTTTGGAAACACTCTGTTTGTAAAGTCTGCAAGTGGATATTTGGACCTCTTTGAGGATTTTGTTGGAAACGGGATTTCTTCATCTAATGCTAGACAGAAGAATTCTCAGTAACTTCTTTGGGTTGCGTGTGATCAACTCACAGAGTTGAGCCTTCCTTTAGACAGAGCAGATTTGAAAACCTCTTTTTGTGGAATTTGCAAGTGGACATTTCAAGCGCTTTGGGGCCAACGGTAGAAAAGGAAATATCTTCGTATAAAAACTAGAGAGAATCATTCTCAGAAACCGCTTTGTGATGTGTGCATTCCACTCACAGAGTGTAACCTTTCTTTTCATAGAACAGTTTGGAAACACTCTGTTTGTAAAGTCTGCAAGTGGAGATTTGGACCTCTTTGAGGATTTCATTGGAAACGGGATTTCTGCATATAAAGCTAGACACAAAAATTCTCAGTAACTTCTTTGGGTTGCGTGTGTTCAACTCACAGAGTTGTACCTTCCTTTTGACAGAGCAGATTAGAAACCCTCTTTTTGTGGAATTTGCAAGTGGACATTTCAAGCGCTTTGGGGCCAACGGTAGAAAAGGAAATATCTTCGTATTAAAAACTAGAGAGAATCATTCTCAGAAACCGCTTTGTGATGTGTGCGTTCCTCTCACAGAGTGTAACCTTTCTTTTCATAGAACAGTTTGGAAACACTCTGTTTGTAAAGTCTGCAAGTGGATATTTGGACCTCTTTGAGGATTTCGTTGGAAACGGGATTTCTTAATCTAATGCTAGACAGAAGAATTCTCAGTAACTTCTTTGGGTTGCGTGTGTTCAACTCACAGAGTTGAACCATCCTTTAGACAGAGCAGATTTGAAACCCTCTTTTTGTGGAATTTGCAAGTGGACATTTCAAGCCCTTTGGCGCCCACGGTACAAAAGGAAATATCTTCGTATAAAAACTAGAGAGAATCATTGTCAGAAACCGCTTTGTGATGTGTGCGTTCCACTCACAGAGTGCAACCTTTCTTTTCATAGAACAGTTTGCAAACACTCTGTTTGTAAAGTCTGCAAGTGGATATTTGGACCTCTTTGAGGATTTCGTTGGAAACGGGATTTCTTCATCTAATGCTAGACAGAAGAATTCTCAGTAACTTCTTTGAGATGCGTGTGTTCAACCCACAGAGTTGAACCTTCCTTTTGACAGAGCAGATTAGAATCCCTCTTTTTGTGGAATTTGCAAGTCGACAATTCTAGCGCTTTGGGGCCAACGGTAGAAAAGGAAATATCTTCGTAGAAAAACTAGAGAGAATCATTCTCAGAAACCACTTTGTGATGTGTGCGTTCCACTCACAGAGTTTAACCTTTCTTTTCATAGAACAGTTTGGAAACACTCTGTTTGTAAAGTCTGCAAGTGGATATTTGGACCTCTTTGAGGATTTCATTGGAAACGGGATTTCTTCATCTAATGCTAGACAGAAGAATTCTCAGTAACTTCTTTGGGTTGTGTGTGTTCAACTCACAGAGTTGAACCTTCCTTTAGACAGAGCAGATTGGAAACCCTCTTTTTGTGGAATTTGCAAGTGGACATTTCAAGCGCTTTGGCGCCCACGGTAGAAAAGGAAATATCTTCGTATAAAAACTAGAGAAAGTCATTCTCAGAAACCACTTAGTGTTGTGTGCATTCCACTCACAGAGTGTAACCTTTCTTTTCATAGAACAGTTTGGAAACACTCTGTTTGTAAAGTCTGCAAGTGGATATTTGGACCTCTTTGAGGATTTCGTTGGAAACGGGATTTCTTCATCTAATGCTAGACAGAAGAATTCTCAGTAACTTCTTTGGGTTGCGTGTGTTCAACTCACAGAGTTGAACCTTCCTTTTGACAGAGCAGATTGGAAACCCTCTTTTTGTGGAATTTGCAAGTGGACATTTCAAGCGCTTTGGGGCCAACGGTAGAAAAGGAAATATCTTCGTATAAAAACTAGAGAGAATCATTCTCAGAAACCGCTTTGTGATGTGTGCATTCCACTCACGGAGTGTAACCTTTCTTTTCATAGAACAGTTTGGAAACACTCTGTTTGTAAAGCCTGCAAGTGGATATTTGGACCTCTTTGAGGATTTCGTTGGAAACGGGATTTCTGCATATAACGCTAGACAGAAAAATTCTCAGTAACTTCTTTGGGTTGCGTGTGTTCAACTCACAGAGTTGTACCTTCCTTTTGACAGAGCAGATTAGAAACCCTCTTTTTGTGGAATTTGCAAGTGGACATTTCAAGCGCTTTGGGGCCAACGGTAGAAAAGGAAATATCTTCGTATAAAAACTAGAGAGAATCATTCTCAGAAACCGCTTTGTGATGTGTGCGTTCCTCTCACAGAGTGTAACCTTTCTTTTCATAGAACAGTTTGGAAACACTCTGTTTGTAAAGTCTGCAAGTAGATATTTGGACCTCTTTGAGGATTTCGTTGGAAACGGGATTTCTTCATCTAATGCTAGACAGAAGAATTCTCAGTAACTTCTTTGGGTTGCGTGTGTTCAACTCACAGAGTTGAACCTTCCTTTAGACAGAGCAGATTTGAAACCCTCTTTTTGTGGAATTTGCAAGTGGACATTTCAAGCGATTTGGCGCCCACGGTACAAAAGGAAATATCTTCGTATAAAAACTAGAGAAAGTCATTCTCAGAAACCGCTTTGTGATGTGTGCGTTCCACTCACAGAGTGTAACCTTTCTTTTCATAGAACAGTTTGCAAACACTCTGTTTGTAAAGTCTGCAAGTGGATATTTGGACCTCTTTGAGGATTTCGTTGGAAACGGGATTTCTTCATCTAATGCTAGACAGAAGAATTCTCAGTAACTTCTTTGAGATGCGTGTGTTCAACTCACAGAGTTGAACCTTCCTTTTGACAGAGCAGATTAGAATCCCTCTTTTTGTGGAATTTGCAAGTCGACATTTCAAGCGCTTTGGGGCCAACGGTAGAAAAGGAAATATCTTCGTATAAAAACTAGAGAGAATCATTCTCAGGAACCTCTTTGTGATGTGTGCGTTCCACTCACAGAGTTTAACCTTTCTTTTCATAGAACAGTTTGGAAACAGTCTGTTTGTAAAGTCTGCAAGTGGATATTTGGACCTCTTTGAGGATTTCGTTGGAAACGGGATTTCTTCATCTAATGCTAGACAGAAGAATTCTCAGTAACTTCTTTGGGTTGTGTGTGTTCAACTCACAGAGTTGAACCTTCCTTTAGACAGAGCAGATTGGAAACCCTCTTTTTGTGGAATTTGCAAGTGGACATTTCAAGCGCTTTGGCGCACACGGTAGAAAAGGAAATATCTTCGTATAAAAACTAGAGAAAGTCATTCTCAGAAACCACTTTGTGTTGTGTGCGTTCCACTCACAGAGTGTAACCTTTCTTTTCATAGAACAGTTTGGAAACACTCTGTTTGTAAAGTCTGCAAGTGGATATTTGGACCTCTTTGAGGATTTCGTTGGAAACGGGATTTCTTCATCTAATGCTAGACAGAAGAATTCTCAGTAACTTCTTTGGGTTGCGTGTGTTCAACTCACAGAGTTGAACCTTCCTTTTGACAGAGCAGATTGGAAACCCTCTTTCTGTGGAATTTGCATGTGGACATTTCTAGCGCTTTGGGGCCAATGGTAGAAAAGGAAATATCTTCGTATACAAACTAGGGAGAATCATTCTCTGAAACCGCTTTGTGATGTGTGCGTTCCACTCACAGAGTGTAACCTTTCTTTTCATAGAACAGTTTGGAAACACTCTGTTTGTAAAGTCTGCAAGTGGATATTTGGACCTCTTTGCGGATTTCGTTGGAAACGGGATTTCTTCATCTAATGCTAGACAGAAGAATTCTCAGTAACTTCTTTGGGTTGCGTGTGTTCAACTCACAGAGTTGAGCCTTCCTTTAGACAGAGCAGATTTGAAAACCTCTTTTTGTGGAATTTGCAAGTGGACATTTCAAGCGCTTTGGGGCCAACGGTAGAAAAGGAAATATCTTCGTATAAAAACTAGAGAGAATCATTCTCAGAAACCGCTTTGTGATGTGTGCATTCCACTCACTGAGTGTAACCTTTCTTTTCATAGAACAGTTTGGAAACACTCTGTTTGTAAAGCCTGCAAGTGGATATTTGGACCTCTTTGAGGATTTCGTTGGAAACGGGATTTCTGCATATAACGCTAGACAGAAAAATTCTCAGTAACTTCTTTGGGTTGCGTGTGTTCAACTCACAGAGTTGTACCTTCCTTTTGACAGAGCAGATTAGAAACCCTCTTTTTGTGGAATTTGCAAGTGGACATTTCAAGCGCTTTGGGGCCAACGGTAGAAAAGGAAATATCTTCGTATTAAAAACTAGAGAGAATCATTCTCAGAAACCGCTTTGTGATGTGTGCGTTCCTCTCACAGAGTGTAACCTTTCTTTTCATAGAACAGTTTGGAAACACTCTGTTTGTAAAGTCTGCAAGTGGATATTTGGACCTCTTTGAGGATTTCGTTGGAAACGGGATTTCTTAATCTAATGCTAGACAGAAGAATTCTCAGTAACTTCTTTGGGTTGCGTGTGTTCAACTCACAGAGTTGAACCATCCTTTAGACAGAGCAGATTTGAAACCCTCTTTTTGTGGAATTTGCAAGTGGACATTTCAAGCCCTTTGGCGCCCACGGTACAAAAGGAAATATCTTCGTATAAAAACTAGAGAGAATCATTGTCAGAAACCGCTTTGTGATGTGTGCGTTCCACTCACAGAGTGCAACCTTTCTTTTCATAGAACAGTTTGCAAACACTCTGTTTGTAAAGTCTGCAAGTGGATATTTGGACCTCTTTGAGGATTTCGTTGGAAACGGGATTTCTTCATCTAATGCTAGACAGAAGAATTCTCAGTAACTTCTTTGAGATGCGTGTGTTCAACCCACAGAGTTGAACCTTCCTTTTGACAGAGCAGATTAGAATCCCTCTTTTTGTGGAATTTGCAAGTCGACAATTCAAGCGCTTTGGGGCCAACGGTAGAAAAGGAAATATCTTCGTAGAAAAACTAGAGAGAATCATTCTCAGAAACCACTTTGTGATGTGTGCGTTCCACTCACAGAGTTTAACCTTTCTTTTCATAGAACAGTTTGGAAACACTCTGTTTGTAAAGTCTGCAAGTGGATATTTGGACCTCTTTGAGGATTTCATTGGAAACGGGATTTCTTCATCTAATGCTAGACAGAAGAATTCTCAGTAACTTCTTTGGGTTGCGTGTGTTCAACTCACAGAGTTGAACCTTCCTTTAGACAGAGCAGATTGGAAACCCTCTTTTTGTGGAATTTGCAAGTGGACATTTCAAGCGCTTTGGCGCCCACGGTAGAAAAGGAAATATCTTCGTATAAAAACTAGAGAAAGTCATTCTCAGAAACCACTTAGTGTTGTGTGCATTCCACTCACAGAGTGTAACCTTTCTTTTCATAGAACAGTTTGGAAACACTCTGTTTGTAAAGTCTGCAAGTGGATATTTGGACCTCTTTGAGGATTTCGTTGGAAACGGGATTTCTTCATCTAATGCTAGACAGAAGAATTCTCAGTAACTTCTTTGGGTTGCGTGTGTTCAACTCACAGAGTTGAACCTTCCTTTTGACAGAGCAGATTGGAAACCCTCTTTTTGTGGAATTTGCAAGTGGACATTTCAAGCGCTTTGGGGCCAACGGTAGAAAAGGAAATATCTTCGTATAAAAACTAGAGAGAATCATTCTCAGAAACCGCTTTGTGATGTGTGCATTCCACTCACGGAGTGTAACCTTTCTTTTCATAGAACAGTTTGGAAACACTCTGTTTGTAAAGCCTGCAAGTGGATATTTGGACCTCTTTGAGGATTTCGTTGGAAACGGGATTTCTGCATATAACGCTAGACAGAAAAATTCTCAGTAACTTCTTTGGGTTGCGTGTGTTCAACTCACAGAGTTGTACCTTCCTTTTGACAGAGCAGATTAGAAACCCTCTTTTTGTGGAATTTGCAAGTGGACATTTCAAGCGCTTTGGGGCCAACGGTAGAAAAGGAAATATCTTCGTATAAAAACTAGAGAGAATCATTCTCAGAAACCGCTTTGTGATGTGTGCGTTCCTCTCACAGAGTGTAACCTTTCTTTTCATAGAACAGTTTGGAAACACTCTGTTTGTAAAGTCTGCAAGTAGATATTTGGACCTCTTTGAGGATTTCGTTGGAAACGGGATTTCTTCATCTAATGCTAGACAGAAGAATTCTCAGTAACTTCTTTGGGTTGCGTGTGTTCAACTCACAGAGTTGAACCTTCCTTTAGACAGAGCAGATTTGAAACCCTCTTTTTGTGGAATTTGCAAGTGGACATTTCAAGCGATTTGGCGCCCACGGTACAAAAGGAAATATCTTCGTATAAAAACTAGAGAAAGTCATTCTCAGAAACCGCTTTGTGATGTGTGCGTTCCACTCACAGAGTGTAACCTTTCTTTTCATAGAACAGTTTGCAAACACTCTGTTTGTAAAGTCTGCAAGTGGATATTTGGACCTCTTTGAGGATTTCGTTGGAAACGGGATTTCTTCATCTAATGCTAGACAGAAGAATTCTCAGTAACTTCTTTGAGATGCGTGTGTTCAACTCACAGAGTTGAACCTTCCTTTTGACAGAGCAGATTAGAATCCCTCTTTTTGTGGAATTTGCAAGTCGACATTTCAAGCGCTTTGGGGCCAACGGTAGAAAAGGAAATATCTTCGTATAAAAACTAGAGAGAATCATTCTCAGGAACCTCTTTGTGATGTGTGCGTTCCACTCACAGAGTTTAACCTTTCTTTTCATAGAACAGTTTGGAAACAGTCTGTTTGTAAAGTCTGCAAGTGGATATTTGGACCTCTTTGAGGATTTCGTTGGAAACGGGATTTCTTCATCTAATGCTAGACAGAAGAATTCTCAGTAACTTCTTTGGGTTGTGTGTGTTCAACTCACAGAGTTGAACCTTCCTTTAGACAGAGCAGATTGGAAACCCTCTTTTTGTGGAATTTGCAAGTGGACATTTCAAGCGCTTTGGCGCACACGGTAGAAAAGGAAATATCTTCGTATAAAAACTAGAGAAAGTCATTCTCAGAAACCACTTTGTGTTGTGTGCGTTCCACTCACAGAGTGTAACCTTTCTTTTCATAGAACAGTTTGGAAACACTCTGTTTGTAAAGTCTGCAAGTGGATATTTGGACCTCTTTGAGGATTTCGTTGGAAACGGGATTTCTTCATCTAATGCTAGACAGAAGAATTCTCAGTAACTTCTTTGGGTTGCGTGTGTTCAACTCACAGAGTTGAACCTTCCTTTTGACAGAGCAGATTGGAAACCCTCTTTCTGTGGAATTTGCATGTGGACATTTCTAGCGCTTTGGGGCCAATGGTAGAAAAGGAAATATCTTCGTATACAAACTAGGGAGAATCATTCTCTGAAACCGCTTTGTGATGTGTGCGTTCCACTCACAGAGTGTAACCTTTCTTTTCATAGAACAGTTTGGAAACGCTCTGTTTGTAAAGTCTGTAAGTGGATATTTGGACCTCTTTGCGGATTTCATTGGAAACGGGATTTCTTCATCTAATGCTAGACAGAAGAATTCTCAGTAACTTCTTTGGGTTGCGTGTGTTCAACTCACAGAGTTGAGCCTTCCTTTAGACAGAGCAGATTTGAAAACCTCTTTTTGTGGAATTTGCAAGTGGACATTTCAAGCGCTTTGGGGCCAACGGTAGAAAAGGAAATATCTTCGTATAAAAACTAGAGAGAATCATTCTCAGAAACCGCTTTGTGATGTGTGCATTCCACTCACTGAGTGTAACCTTTCTTTTCATAGAACAGTTTGGAAACACTCTGTTTGTAAAGCCTGCAAGTGGATATTTGGACCTCTTTGAGGATTTCGTTGGAAACGGGATTTCTGCATATAACGCTAGACAGAAAAATTCTCAGTAACTTCTTTGGGTTGCGTGTGTTCAACTCACAGAGTTGTACCTTCCTTTTGACAGAGCAGATTAGAAACCCTCTTTTTGTGGAATTTGCAAGTGGACATTTCAAGCGCTTTGGGGCCAACGGTAGAAAAGGAAATATCTTCGTATAAAAACTAGAGAGAAACATTCTCAGAAACCGCTTTGTGATGTGTGCGTTCCTCTCACAGAGTGTAACCTTTCTTTTCATAGAACAGTTTGGAAACACTCTGTTTGTAAAGTCTGCAAGTAGATATTTGGACCTCTTTGAGGATTTCGTTGGAAACGGGATTTCTTCATCTAATGCTAGACAGAAGAATTCTCAGTAACTTCTTTGGGTTGCGTGTGTTCAACTCACAGAGTTGAACCTTCCTTTAGACAGAGCAGATTGGAAACCCTCTTTTTGTGGAATTTGCAAGTGGACATTTCCAGCGCTTTGGCGCACACGGTAGAAAAGGAAATATCTTCGTATAAAAACTAGAGAAAGTCATTCTCAGAAACCACTTTGTGTTGTGTGCGTTCCACTCACAGAGTGTAACCTTTCTTTTCATAGAACAGTTTGGAAACACTCTGTTTGTAAAGTCTGCAAGTGGATATTTGGACCTCTTTGAGGATTTCGTTGGAAACGGGATTTCTTCATCTAATGCTAGACAGAAGAATTCTCAGTAACTTCTTTGGGTTGCGTGTGTTCAACTCACAGAGTTGAACCTTCCTTTTGACAGAGCAGGTTGGAAACCCTCTTTTTGTGGAATTTGCATGTGGACATTTCAAGCGATTTGGGGCCAATGGTAGAAAAGGAAATATCTTCGTATACAAACTAGGGAGAATCATTCTCTGAAACCGCTTTGTGATGTGTGCGTTCCACTCACAGAGTGTAACCTTTCTTTTCATAGAACAGTTTGGAAACACTCTGTTTGTAAAGTCTGCAAGTGGATATTTGGACCTCTTTGAGGATTTCATTGGAAACGGGATTTCTTCATCTAATGCTAGACAGAAGAATTCTCAGTAACTTCTTTGAGTTGCGTGTGTTCAACTCACAGAGTTGAACCTTCCTTTTGACAGAGCAGATTAGAATCCCTCTTTTTGTGGAATTTGCAAGTCGACATTTCAAGCGCTTTGGGGCCAACGGTAGAAAAGGAAATATCTTCGTAGAAAAACTAGAGAGAATCATTCTCAGAAACCACTTTGTGATGTGTGCGTTCCACTCACAGAGTTTAACCTTTCTTTTCATAGAACAGTTTGGAAACACTCTGTTTGTAAAGTCTGCAAGTGGATATTTGGACCTCTTTGAGGATTTCATTGGAAACTGGATTTCTTCATCTAATGCTAGACAGAAGAATTCTCAGTAACTTCTTTGGGTTGCGTGTGTTCAACTCACAGAGTTGAACCTTCCTTTAGACAGAGCAGATTGGTAACCCACTTTTTGTGGAATTTGCAAGTGGACATTTCAAGCGGTTTGGGGACAACGGTAGAAAAGGAAATATCTTCGTATAAAAACTAGAGAGAATCATTCTCAGAAACCACTTTGTGATGTGTGCGTTCCACTCACAGAGTTTAACCTTTCTTTTCATAGAACAGTTTGGAAACACTCTGTTTGTAAAGTCTGCAAGTGGATATTTGGACCTCTTTGAGGATTTCGTTGGAAACGGGATTTCTGCATATAACGCTAGACAGAAAAATTCTCAGTAACTTCTTTGGGTTGCGTGTGTTCAACTCACAGAGTTGTACCTTCCTTTTGACAGAGCAGATTAGAAACCCTCTTTTTGTGGAATTTGCAAGTGGACATTTCAAGCGCTTTGGGGCCAACGGTAGAAAAGGAAATATCTTCGTATAAAAACTAGAGAGAATCATTCTCAGAAACCGCTTTGTGATGTGTGCGTTCCTCTCACAGAGTGTAACCTTTCTTTTCATAGAACAGTTTGGAAACACTCTGTTTGTAAAGTCTGCAAGTAGATATTTGGACCTCTTTGAGGATTTCGTTGGAAACGGGATTTCTTCATCTAATGCTAGACAGAAGAATTCTCAGTAACTTCTTTGGGTTGCGTGTGTTCAACTCACAGAGTTGAACCTTCCTTTAGACAGAGCAGATTTGAAACCCTCTTTTTGTGGAATTTGCAAGTGAACATTTCAAGCGATTTGGCGCCCACGGTACAAAAGGAAATATCTTCGTATAAAAACTAGAGAGAATCATTGTCAGAAACCGCTTTGTGATGTGTGCGTTCCACTCACAGAGTTTAACCTTTCTTTTCATAGAACAGTTTGGAAACACTCTGTTTGTAAAGTCTGCAAGTGGATATTTGGACCTCTTTGAGGATTTCATTCGAAACGGGATTTCTTCATCTAATGCTAGACAGAAGAATTCTCAGTAACTTCATTGGGTTGTGTGTGTTCAACTCACAGAGTTGAACCTTCCTTTAGACAGAGCAGATTGGAAACCCTCTTTTTGTGGAATTTGCAAGTGGACATTTCAAGCGCTTTGGCGCCCACGGTAGAAAATTAAATATCTTCGTATAAAAACTAGAGAAAGTCATTCTCAGAAACCACTTTGTGTTGTGTGCGTTCCACTCACAGAGTGAAACCTTTCTTTTCATAGAACAGTTTGGAAACACTCTGTTTGTAAAGTCTGCAAGTGGATATTTGGACCTCTTTGAGGATTTCGTTGGAAACGGGATTTCTTCATCTAATGCTAGACAGAAGAATTCTCAGTAACTTCTTTGGGTTGCGTGTGTTCAACTCACAGATTTGAACCTTCCTTTTGACAGAGCAGATTGGAAACCCTCTTTTTGTGGAATTTGCAAGTGGACATTTCAAGCGCTTTGGGGCCAATGGTAGAAAAGGAAATATCTTCGTATACAAACTAGGGAGAATCATTCTCAGAAACCGCTTTGTGATGTGTGCGTTCCACTCAAAGAGTGTAACCTTTCTTTTCATAGAACAGTTTGGAAACACTCTGTTTGTAAAGTCTGCAAGTGGATATTTGGACCTCTTTGAGGATTTTGTTGGAAACGGGATTTCTTCATCTAATGCTAGACAGAAGAATTCTCAGTAACTTCTTTGGGTTGCGTGTGATCAACTCACAGAGTTGAGCCTTCCTTTAGACAGAGCAGATTTGAAAACCTCTTTTTGTGGAATTTGCAAGTGGACATTTCAAGCGCTTTGGGGCCAACGGTAGAAAAGGAAATATCTTCGTATAAAAACTAGAGAGAATCATTCTCAGAAACCGCTTTGTGATGTGTGCATTCCACTCACAGAGTGTAACCTTTCTTTTCATAGAACAGTTTGGAAACACTCTGTTTGTAAAGTCTGCAAGTGGAGATTTGGACCTCTTTGAGGATTTCATTGGAAACGGGATTTCTGCATATAAAGCTAGACACAAAAATTCTCAGTAACTTCTTTGGGTTGCGTGTGTTCAACTCACAGAGTTGTACCTTCCTTTTGACAGAGCAGATTAGAAACCCTCTTTTTGTGGAATTTGCAAGTGGACATTTCAAGCGCTTTGGGGCCAACGGTAGAAAAGGAAATATCTTCGTATTAAAAACTAGAGAGAATCATTCTCAGAAACCGCTTTGTGATGTGTGCGTTCCTCTCACAGAGTGTAACCTTTCTTTTCATAGAACAGTTTGGAAACACTCTGTTTGTAAAGTCTGCAAGTGGATATTTGGACCTCTTTGAGGATTTCGTTGGAAACGGGATTTCTTAATCTAATGCTAGACAGAAGAATTCTCAGTAACTTCTTTGGGTTGCGTGTGTTCAACTCACAGAGTTGAACCATCCTTTAGACAGAGCAGATTTGAAACCCTCTTTTTGTGGAATTTGCAAGTG
Organism: Gorilla gorilla gorilla; assembly: GCF_029281585.2. Lineage (NCBI taxonomy): Eukaryota > Metazoa > Chordata > Mammalia > Primates > Hominidae > Gorilla > Gorilla gorilla. The sequence goes on along the minus strand of NC_073231.2, from coordinate 76,326,707 downwards.
GACATTTCAAGCCCTTTGGCGCCCACGGTACAAAAGGAAATATCTTCGTATAAAAACTAGAGAGAATCATTGTCAGAAACCGCTTTGTGATGTGTGCGTTCCACTCACAGAGTGCAACCTTTCTTTTCATAGAACAGTTTGCAAACACTCTGTTTGTAAAGTCTGCAAGTGGATATTTGGACCTCTTTGAGGATTTCGTTGGAAACGGGATTTCTTCATCTAATGCTAGACAGAAGAATTCTCAGTAACTTCTTTGAGATGCGTGTGTTCAACCCACAGAGTTGAACCTTCCTTTTGACAGAGCAGATTAGAATCCCTCTTTTTGTGGAATTTGCAAGTCGACAATTCAAGCGCTTTGGGGCCAACGGTAGAAAAGGAAATATCTTCGTAGAAAAACTAGAGAGAATCATTCTCAGAAACCACTTTGTGATGTGTGCGTTCCACTCACAGAGTTTAACCTTTCTTTTCATAGAACAGTTTGGAAACACTCTGTTTGTAAAGTCTGCAAGTGGATATTTGGACCTCTTTGAGGATTTCATTGGAAACGGGATTTCTTCATCTAATGCTAGACAGAAGAATTCTCAGTAACTTCTTTGGGTTGTGTGTGTTCAACTCACAGAGTTGAACCTTCCTTTAGACAGAGCAGATTGGAAACCCTCTTTTTGTGGAATTTGCAAGTGGACATTTCAAGCGCTTTGGCGCCCACGGTAGAAAAGGAAATATCTTCGTATAAAAACTAGAGAAAGTCATTCTCAGAAACCACTTAGTGTTGTGTGCATTCCACTCACAGAGTGTAACCTTTCTTTTCATAGAACAGTTTGGAAACACTCTGTTTGTAAAGTCTGCAAGTGGATATTTGGACCTCTTTGAGGATTTCGTTGGAAACGGGATTTCTTCATCTAATGCTAGACAGAAGAATTCTCAGTAACTTCTTTGGGTTGCGTGTGTTCAACTCACAGAGTTGAACCTTCCTTTTGACAGAGCAGATTGGAAACCCTCTTTTTGTGGAATTTGCAAGTGGACATTTCAAGCGCTTTGGGGCCAATGGTAGAAAAGGAAATATCTTCGTATACAAACTAGAGAGAATCATTGTCAGAAACCGCTTTGTGATGTGTGCGTTCCACTCACAGAGTGTAACCTTTCTTTTCATAGAACAGTTTGGAAACACTCTGTTTGTAGAGTCTGCAAGTGGATATTTGGACCTCTTTGAGGATTTCGTTGGAAACGGGATTTCTTCATCTAATGCTAGACAGAAGAATTCTCAGTAACTTCTTTGGGTTGCGTGTGTTCAACTCACAGAGTTGAACCTTCCTTTTGACAGAGCAGATTGGAAACCCTCTTTCTGTGGAATTTGCATGTGGACATTTCTAGCGCTTTGGGGCCAATGGTAGAAAAGGAAATATCTTCGTATACAAACTAGGGAGAATCATTCTCTGAAACCGCTTTGTGATGTGTGCGTTCCACTCACAGAGTGTAACCTTTCTTTTCATAGAACAGTTTGGAAACGCTCTGTTTGTAAAGTCTGCAAGTGGATATTTGGACCTCTTTGCGGATTTCATTGGAAACGGGATTTCTTCATCTAATGCTAGACAGAAGAATTCTCAGTAACTTCTTTGGGTTGCGTGTGTTCAACTCACAGAGTTGAGCCTTCCTTTAGACAGAGCAGATTTGAAAACCTCTTTTTGTGGAATTTGCAAGTGGACATTTCAAGCGCTTTGGGGCCAACGGTAGAAAAGGAAATATCTTCGTATAAAAACTAGAGAGAATCATTCTCAGAAACCGCTTTGTGATGTGTGCATTCCACTCACTGAGTGTAACCTTTCTTTTCATAGAACAGTTTGGAAACACTCTGTTTGTAAAGCCTGCAAGTGGATATTTGGACCTCTTTGAGGATTTCGTTGGAAACGGGATTTCTGCATATAACGCTAGACAGAAAAATTCTCAGTAACTTCTTTGGGTTGCGTGTGTTCAACTCACAGAGTTGTACCTTCCTTTTGACAGAGCAGATTAGAAACCCTCTTTTTGTGGAATTTGCAAGTGGACATTTCAAGCGCTTTGGGGCCAACGGTAGAAAAGGAAATATCTTCGTATAAAAACTAGAGAGAAACATTCTCAGAAACCGCTTTGTGATGTGTGCGTTCCTCTCACAGAGTGTAACCTTTCTTTTCATAGAACAGTTTGGAAACACTCTGTTTGTAAAGTCTGCAAGTAGATATTTGGACCTCTTTGAGGATTTCGTTGGAAACGGGATTTCTTCATCTAATGCTAGACAGAAGAATTCTCAGTAACTTCTTTGGGTTGCGTGTGTTCAACTCACAGAGTTGAACCTTCCTTTAGACAGAGCAGATTGGAAACCCTCTTTTTGTGGAATTTGCAAGTGGACATTTCCAGCGCTTTGGCGCACACGGTAGAAAAGGAAATATCTTCGTATAAAAACTAGAGAAAGTCATTCTCAGAAACCACTTTGTGTTGTGTGCGTTCCACTCACAGAGTGTAACCTTTCTTTTCATAGAACAGTTTGGAAACACTCTGTTTGTAAAGTCTGCAAGTGGATATTTGGACCTCTTTGAGGATTTCGTTGGAAACGGGATTTCTTCATCTAATGCTAGACAGAAGAATTCTCAGTAACTTCTTTGGGTTGCGTGTGTTCAACTCACAGAGTTGAACCTTCCTTTTGACAGAGCAGGTTGGAAACCCTCTTTTTGTGGAATTTGCATGTGGACATTTCAAGCGATTTGGGGCCAATGGTAGAAAAGGAAATATCTTCGTATACAAACTAGGGAGAATCATTCTCTGAAACCGCTTTGTGATGTGTGCGTTCCACTCACAGAGTGTAACCTTTCTTTTCATAGAACAGTTTGGAAACACTCTGTTTGTAAAGTCTGCAAGTGGATATTTGGACCTCTTTGAGGATTTCATTGGAAACGGGATTTCTTCATCTAATGCTAGACAGAAGAATTCTCAGTAACTTCTTTGAGTTGCGTGTGTTCAACTCACAGAGTTGAACCTTCCTTTTGACAGAGCAGATTAGAATCCCTCTTTTTGTGGAATTTGCAAGTCGACATTTCAAGCGCTTTGGGGCCAACGGTAGAAAAGGAAATATCTTCGTAGAAAAACTAGAGAGAATCATTCTCAGAAACCACTTTGTGATGTGTGCGTTCCACTCACAGAGTTTAACCTTTCTTTTCATAGAACAGTTTGGAAACACTCTGTTTGTAAAGTCTGCAAGTGGATATTTGGACCTCTTTGAGGATTTCATTGGAAACTGGATTTCTTCATCTAATGCTAGACAGAAGAATTCTCAGTAACTTCTTTGGGTTGCGTGTGTTCAACTCACAGAGTTGAACCTTCCTTTAGACAGAGCAGATTGGTAACCCACTTTTTGTGGAATTTGCAAGTGGACATTTCAAGCGGTTTGGGGACAACGGTAGAAAAGGAAATATCTTCGTATAAAAACTAGAGAGAATCATTCTCAGAAACCACTTTGTGATGTGTGCGTTCCACTCACAGAGTTTAACCTTTCTTTTCATAGAACAGTTTGGAAACACTCTGTTTGTAAAGTCTGCAAGTGGATATTTGGACCTCTTTGAGGATTTCGTTGGAAACGGGATTTCTGCATATAACGCTAGACAGAAAAATTCTCAGTAACTTCTTTGGGTTGCGTGTGTTCAACTCACAGAGTTGTACCTTCCTTTTGACAGAGCAGATTAGAAACCCTCTTTTTGTGGAATTTGCAAGTGGACATTTCAAGCGCTTTGGGGCCAACGGTAGAAAAGGAAATATCTTCGTATAAAAACTAGAGAGAATCATTCTCAGAAACCGCTTTGTGATGTGTGCGTTCCTCTCACAGAGTGTAACCTTTCTTTTCATAGAACAGTTTGGAAACACTCTGTTTGTAAAGTCTGCAAGTAGATATTTGGACCTCTTTGAGGATTTCGTTGGAAACGGGATTTCTTCATCTAATGCTAGACAGAAGAATTCTCAGTAACTTCTTTGGGTTGCGTGTGTTCAACTCACAGAGTTGAACCTTCCTTTAGACAGAGCAGATTTGAAACCCTCTTTTTGTGGAATTTGCAAGTGAACATTTCAAGCGATTTGGCGCCCACGGTACAAAAGGAAATATCTTCGTATAAAAACTAGAGAGAATCATTGTCAGAAACCGCTTTGTGATGTGTGCGTTCCACTCACAGAGTTTAACCTTTCTTTTCATAGAACAGTTTGGAAACACTCTGTTTGTAAAGTCTGCAAGTGGATATTTGGACCTCTTTGAGGATTTCATTCGAAACGGGATTTCTTCATCTAATGCTAGACAGAAGAATTCTCAGTAACTTCATTGGGTTGTGTGTGTTCAACTCACAGAGTTGAACCTTCCTTTAGACAGAGCAGATTGGAAACCCTCTTTTTGTGGAATTTGCAAGTGGACATTTCAAGCGCTTTGGCGCCCACGGTAGAAAATTAAATATCTTCGTATAAAAACTAGAGAAAGTCATTCTCAGAAACCACTTTGTGTTGTGTGCGTTCCACTCACAGAGTGAAACCTTTCTTTTCATAGAACAGTTTGGAAACACTCTGTTTGTAAAGTCTGCAAGTGGATATTTGGACCTCTTTGAGGATTTCGTTGGAAACGGGATTTCTTCATCTAATGCTAGACAGAAGAATTCTCAGTAACTTCTTTGGGTTGCGTGTGTTCAACTCACAGATTTGAACCTTCCTTTTGACAGAGCAGATTGGAAACCCTCTTTTTGTGGAATTTGCAAGTGGACATTTCAAGCGCTTTGGGGCCAATGGTAGAAAAGGAAATATCTTCGTATACAAACTAGGGAGAATCATTCTCAGAAACCGCTTTGTGATGTGTGCGTTCCACTCAAAGAGTGTAACCTTTCTTTTCATAGAACAGTTTGGAAACACTCTGTTTGTAAAGTCTGCAAGTGGATATTTGGACCTCTTTGAGGATTTTGTTGGAAACGGGATTTCTTCATCTAATGCTAGACAGAAGAATTCTCAGTAACTTCTTTGGGTTGCGTGTGATCAACTCACAGAGTTGAGCCTTCCTTTAGACAGAGCAGATTTGAAAACCTCTTTTTGTGGAATTTGCAAGTGGACATTTCAAGCGCTTTGGGGCCAACGGTAGAAAAGGAAATATCTTCGTATAAAAACTAGAGAGAATCATTCTCAGAAACCGCTTTGTGATGTGTGCATTCCACTCACAGAGTGTAACCTTTCTTTTCATAGAACAGTTTGGAAACACTCTGTTTGTAAAGTCTGCAAGTGGAGATTTGGACCTCTTTGAGGATTTCATTGGAAACGGGATTTCTGCATATAAAGCTAGACACAAAAATTCTCAGTAACTTCTTTGGGTTGCGTGTGTTCAACTCACAGAGTTGTACCTTCCTTTTGACAGAGCAGATTAGAAACCCTCTTTTTGTGGAATTTGCAAGTGGACATTTCAAGCGCTTTGGGGCCAACGGTAGAAAAGGAAATATCTTCGTATTAAAAACTAGAGAGAATCATTCTCAGAAACCGCTTTGTGATGTGTGCGTTCCTCTCACAGAGTGTAACCTTTCTTTTCATAGAACAGTTTGGAAACACTCTGTTTGTAAAGTCTGCAAGTGGATATTTGGACCTCTTTGAGGATTTCGTTGGAAACGGGATTTCTTAATCTAATGCTAGACAGAAGAATTCTCAGTAACTTCTTTGGGTTGCGTGTGTTCAACTCACAGAGTTGAACCATCCTTTAGACAGAGCAGATTTGAAACCCTCTTTTTGTGGAATTTGCAAGTGGACATTTCAAGCCCTTTGGCGCCCACGGTACAAAAGGAAATATCTTCGTATAAAAACTAGAGAGAATCATTGTCAGAAACCGCTTTGTGATGTGTGCGTTCCACTCACAGAGTGCAACCTTTCTTTTCATAGAACAGTTTGCAAACACTCTGTTTGTAAAGTCTGCAAGTGGATATTTGGACCTCTTTGAGGATTTCGTTGGAAACGGGATTTCTTCATCTAATGCTAGACAGAAGAATTCTCAGTAACTTCTTTGAGATGCGTGTGTTCAACCCACAGAGTTGAACCTTCCTTTTGACAGAGCAGATTAGAATCCCTCTTTTTGTGGAATTTGCAAGTCGACAATTCAAGCGCTTTGGGGCCAACGGTAGAAAAGGAAATATCTTCGTAGAAAAACTAGAGAGAATCATTCTCAGAAACCACTTTGTGATGTGTGCGTTCCACTCACAGAGTTTAACCTTTCTTTTCATAGAACAGTTTGGAAACACTCTGTTTGTAAAGTCTGCAAGTGGATATTTGGACCTCTTTGAGGATTTCATTGGAAACGGGATTTCTTCATCTAATGCTAGACAGAAGAATTCTCAGTAACTTCTTTGGGTTGTGTGTGTTCAACTCACAGAGTTGAACCTTCCTTTAGACAGAGCAGATTGGAAACCCTCTTTTTGTGGAATTTGCAAGTGGACATTTCAAGCGCTTTGGCGCCCACGGTAGAAAAGGAAATATCTTCGTATAAAAACTAGAGAAAGTCATTCTCAGAAACCACTTAGTGTTGTGTGCATTCCACTCACAGAGTGTAACCTTTCTTTTCATAGAACAGTTTGGAAACACTCTGTTTGTAAAGTCTGCAAGTGGATATTTGGACCTCTTTGAGGATTTCGTTGGAAACGGGATTTCTTCATCTAATGCTAGACAGAAGAATTCTCAGTAACTTCTTTGGGTTGCGTGTGTTCAACTCACAGAGTTGAACCTTCCTTTTGACAGAGCAGATTGGAAACCCTCTTTTTGTGGAATTTGCAAGTGGACATTTCAAGCGCTTTGGGGCCAATGGTAGAAAAGGAAATATCTTCGTATACAAACTAGAGAGAATCATTGTCAGAAACCGCTTTGTGATGTGTGCGTTCCACTCACAGAGTGTAACCTTTCTTTTCATAGAACAGTTTGGAAACACTCTGTTTGTAGAGTCTGCAAGTGGATATTTGGACCTCTTTGAGGATTTCGTTGGAAACGGGATTTCTTCATCTAATGCTAGACAGAAGAATTCTCAGTAACTTCTTTGGGTTGTGTGTGTTCAACTCACAGAGTTGAACCTTCCTTTAGACAGAGCAGATTTGAAACCCTCTTTTTGTGGAATTTGCAAGTGGACATTTCAAGCACTTTGGGGCCAACGGTAGAAAAGGAAATATCTTCGTAGAAAAACTAGAGAGAATCATTCTCAGAAACCACTTTGTGATGTGTGCGTTCCACTCACAGAGTTTAACCTTTCTTTTCATAGAACAGTTTGGAAACACTCTGTTTGTAAAGTCTGCCAGTGGATATTTGGACCTCTTTGAGGATTTCGTTGGAAACGGGATTTCTTCATCTAATGCTAGACAGAAGAATTCTCAGTAACTTCTTTGGGTTGCGTGTGTTCAACTCACAGAGTTGAACCTTCCTTTAGACAGAGCAGATTTGAAACCCTCTTTTTGTGGAATTTGCAAGTGGACATTTCAAGCGCTTTGGCGCCCACGGTACAAAAGAAAAAATCTTCGTATAAAAACTAGAGAGAATCATTGTCAGAAACCGCTTTGTGATGTGTGCGTTCCACTCACAGAGTGTAACCTTTCTTTTCATAGAACAGTTTGCAAACACTCTGTTTGTAAAGTCTGCAAGTGGATATTTGGACCTCTTTGAGGATTTCGTTGGAAACGGGATTTCTTCATCTAATGCTAGACAGAAGAATTCTCAGTAACTTCTTTGAGATTCATGTGTTCAACTCACAGAGTTGAACCTTCCTTTTGACAGAGCAGATTAGAATCCCTCTTTTTGTGGAATTTGCAAGTCGACAATTCAAGCGCTTTGGGGCCAACGGTAGAAAAGGAAATATCTTCGTAGAAAAACTAGAGAGAATCATTCTCAGAAACCACTTTGTGATGTGTTCGTTCCACTCACAGAGTTTAACCTTTCTTTTCATAGAACAGTTTGGAAACACTCTGTTTGTAAAGTCTGCAAGTGGATATTTGGACCTCTTTGAGGATTTCGTTGGAAACGGGATTTCTTCATCTAATGCTAGACAGAAGAATTCTCAGTAACTTCTTTGGGTTGCGTGTGTTCAACTCACAGAGTTGAACCTTCCTTTAGACAGAGCAGATTTGAAACCCTCTTTTTGTGGAATTTGCAAGTGGACATTTCAAGCGCTTTGGCGCCCACGGTACAAAAGGAAATATCTTCGTATAAAAACTAGAGAGAATCATTGTCAGAAACCGCTTTGTGATGTGTGCGTTCCACTCACAGAGTGTAACCTTTCTTTTCATAGAACAGTTTGCAAACACTCTGTTTGTAAAGTCTGCAAGTGGATATTTGGACCTCTTTGAGGATTTCGTTGGAAACGGGATTTCTTCATCTAATGCTAGACAGAAGAATTCTCAGTAACTTCTTTGGGTTGCGTGTGTTCAACTCACAGAGTTGAGCCTTCCTTTAGACAGAGCAGATTTGAAAACCTCTTTTTGTGGAATTTGCAAGTGGACATTTCAAGCGCTTTGGGGCCAACGGTAGATAAGGAAATATCTTCGTATAAAAACTAGAGAGAATCATTCTCAGAAACCGCTTTGTGATGTGTGCATTCCACTCACAGAGTGTAACCTTTCTTTTCATAGAACAGTTTGGAAACACTCTGTTTGTAAAGTCTGCAAGTGGATATTTGGACCTCTTTGAGGATTTCGTTGGAAACGGGATTTCTTCATCTAATGCTAGACAGAAGAATTCCCAGTAACTTCTTTGGGTTGCGAGTGTTCAACTCACAGAGTTGTACCTTCCTTTTGACAGAGCAGATTACAAACCCTCTTTTTGTGGAATTTGCAAGTGGACATTTCAAGCGCTTTGGGGCCAACTGTAGAAAAGGAAATATCTTCGTATAAAAACTAGAGAGAATCATTCTCAGAAACCGCTTTGTGATGTGTGCGTTCCTCTCACAGAGTGTAACCTTTCTTTTCATAGAACAGTTTGCAAACACTCTGTTTGTAAAGTCTGCAAGTGGATATTTGGACCTCTTTGAGGATTTCGTTGGAAACGGGATTTCTTCATCTAATGCTAGACAGAAGAATTCTCAGTAACTTCTTTGGGTTGCGTGTGTTCAACTCACAGAGTTGAGCCTTCCTTTAGACAGAGCAGATTTGAAACCCTCTTTTTGTGGAATTTGCAAGTGGACATTTCAAGCGCTTTGGGGCCAACGGTAGAAAAGGAAATATCTTCGTATAAAAACTAGAGAGAATCATTCTCAGAAACCGCTTTGTGATGTGTGCATTCCACTCACAGAGTGTAACCTTTCTTTTCATAGAACAGTTTGGAAACACTCTGTTTGTAAAGTCTGCAAGTGGATATTTGGACCTCTTTGAGGATTTCGTTGGAAACGGGATTTCTGCATATAACGCTAGACAGAAAAATTCTCAGTAACTTCTTTGGGTTGCGAGTGTTCAACTCACAGAGTTGTACCTTCCTTTTGACAGAGCAGATTAGAAACCCTCTTTTTGTGGAATTTGCAAGTGGACATTTCAAGCGCTTTGGGGCCAACGGTAGAAAAGGAAATATCTTCGTATAAAAACTAGAGAGAATCATTCTCAGAAACCGCTTTGTGATGTGTGCGTTCCTCTCACAGAGTGTAACCTTTCTTTTCATAGAACAGTTTGGAAACACTCTGTTTGTAAAGTCTGCAAGTGGATATTTGGACCTCTTTGAGGATTTCGTTGGAAACGGGATTTCTTCATCTAATGCTAGACAGAAGAATTCTCAGTAACTTCTTTGAGATGCGTGTGTTCAACTCACAGAGTTGAACCTTCCTTTTGACAGAGCAGATTAGAATCCCTCTTTTTGTGGAATTTGCAAGTGGACATTTCAAGCGCTTTGGGGCCAACGGTAGAAAAGGAAATATCTTCGTATAAAAACTAGAGAGAATCATTCTCAGAAACCACTTTGTGATGTGTGCGTTCCACTCACAGAGTTTAACCTTTCTTTTCATAGAACAGTTTGGAAACACTCTGTTTGTAAAGTCTGCAAGTGGATATTTGGACCTCTTTGAGGATTTCATTGGAAACGGGATTTCTTCATCTAATGCTAGACAGAAGAATTCTCAGTAACTTCTTTGGGTTGTGTGTGTTCAACTCACAGAGTTGAACCTTCCTTTAGACAGAGCAGATTGGAAACCCTCTTTTTGTGGAATTTGCAAGTGGACATTTCAAGCGCTTTGGCGCCCACGGTAGAAAAGGAAATATCTTCGTATCAAAACTAGAGAAAGTCATTCTCAGAAACCACTTTGTGTTGTGTGCGTTCCACTCACAGAGTGTAACCTTTCTTTTCATAGAACAGTTTGGAAACACTCTGTTTGTAAAGTCTGCAAGTGGATATTTGGACCTCTTTGAGGATTTCGTTGGAAACGGGATTTCTTCATCTAATGCTAGACAGAAGAATTCTCAGTAACTTCTTTGGGTTGCGTGTGTTCAACTCACAGAGTTGAGCCTTCCTTTAGACAGAGCAGATTTGAAAACCTCTTTTTGTGGAATTTGCAAGTGGACATTTCAAGCGATTTGGGGCCAACGGTAGAAAAGGAAATATCTTCGTATAAAAACTAGAGAGAATCATTCTCAGAAACCGCTTTGTGATGTGTGCATTCCACTCACAGAGTGTAACCTTTCTTTTCATAGAACAGTTTGGAAACACTCTGTTTGTAAAGTCTGCAAGTGGATATTTGGACCTCTTTGAGGATTTCGTTGGAAACGGGATTTCTTCATCTAATGCTAGACAGAAGAATTCCCAGTAACTTCTTTGGGTTGCGAGTGTTCAACTCACAGAGTTGTACCTTCCTTTTGACAGAGCAGATTACAAACCCTCTTTTTGTGGAATTTGCAAGTGGACATTTCAAGCGCTTTGGGGCCAACGGTAGAAAAGGAAATATCTTCGTATAAAAACTAGAGAGAATCATTCTCAGTAACCGCTTTGTGATGTGTGCGTTCCTCTCACAGAGTGTAACCTTTCTTTTCATAGAACAGTTTGGAAACACTCTGTTTGTAAAGTCTGCAAGTAGATATTTGGACCTCTTTGAGGATTTCATTGGAAACGGGATTTCTTCATCTAATGCTAGAGAGAAGAATTCTCAGTAACTTCTTTGGGTTGCGTGTGTTCAACTCACAGAGTTGAACCTTCCTTTAGACAGAGCAGATTTGAAACCCTCTTTTTGTGGAATTTGCAAGTGGACATTTCAAGAGATTTGGCGCCCACAGTACAAAAGGAAATATCTTCGTATAAAAACTACAGAGAATCATTGTCAGAAACCGCTTTGTGATGTGTGCGTTCCACTCACAGAGTGTAACCTTTCTTTTCATAGAACAGTTTGCAAACACTCTGTTTGTAAAGTCTGCAAGTGGATATTTGGACCTCTTTGAGGATTTCGTTGGAAACGGGATTTCTTCATCTAATGCTAGACAGAAGAATTCTCAGTAACTTCTTTGAGATGCGTGTGTTCAACTCACAGAGTTGAACCTTCCTTTTGACAGAGCAGATTAGAATCCCTCTTTTTGTGGAATTTGCAAGTGGACATTTCAAGCGCTTTGGGGCCAACGGTAGAAAAGGAAATATCTTCGTATAAAAACTAGAGAGAATCATTCTCAGAAACCACTTTGTGATGTGTGCGTTCCACTCACAGAGTTTAACCTTTCTTTTCATAGAACAGTTTGGAAACACTCTGTTTGTAAAGTCTGCAAGTGGATATTTGGACCTCTTTGAGGATTTCATTGGAAACGAGATTTCTTCATCTAATGCTAGACAGAAGAATTCTCAGTAACTTCTTTGGGTTGTGTGTGTTCAACTCACAGAGTTGAACCTTCCTTTAGACAGAGCAGATTGGAAACCCTCTTTTTGTGGAATTTGCAAGTGGACATTTCAAGCACTTTGGCGCCCACGGTAGAAAAGGAAATATCTTCGTATAAAAACTAGAGAAAGTCTTTCTCAGAAACCACTTTGTGTTGTGTGCGTTCCACTCACAGAGTGTAACCTTTCTTTTCATAGAACAGTTTGGAAACACTCTGTTTGTAAGTCTGCAAGTGGATATTTGGACCTCTTTGAGGATTTCGTTGGAAACGGGATTTCTTCATCTAATGCTAGACAGAAAAATTCTCAGTAACTTCTTTGGGTTGCGTGTGTTCAACTCACAGAGTTGAACCTTCCTTTTGACAGAGCAGATTGGAAACCCTCTTTTTGTGGAATTTGCAAGTGGACATTTCAAGCGCTTTGGGGCCAATGGTAGAAAAGGAAATATCTTCGTATACAAACTAGAGAGAATCATTGTCAGAAACCGCTTTGTGATGTGTGCGTTCCACTCACAGAGTTTAACCTTTCTTTTCATAGAACAGTTTGGAAACAGTCTGTTTGTAAAGTCTGCAAGTGGATATTTGGACCTCTTTGAGGATTTCGTTGGAAACGGGATTTCTTCATCTAATGCTAGACAGAAGAATTCTCAGTAACTTCTTTGGGTTGCGTGTGTTCAACTCACAGAGTTGAACCTTCCTTTAGACAGAGCAGATTTGAAACCCTCTTTTTGCGGAATTTGCAAGTGGACATTTAAAGCACTTTGGGGCCAACGGTAGAAAAGGAAATATCTTCGTAGAAAAACTAGAGAGAATCATTCTCAGAAACCACTTTGTGATGTGTGCGTTCCACTCACAGAGTTTAACCTTTCTTTTCATAGAACAGTTTGGAAACACTCTGTTTGTAAAGTCTGCAAGTGGATATTTGGACCTCTTTGAGGATTTCGTTGGAAACGGGATTTCTTCATCTAATGCTAGACAGAAGAATTCTCAGTAACTTCTTTGGGTTGCGTGTGTTCAACTCACAGAGTTGAACCTTCCTTTAGACAGAGCAGATTTGAAACCCTCTTTTTGTGGAATTTGCAAGTAGACATTTCAAGCGCTTTGGCGCCCACGGTACAAAAGAAAATATCTTCGTATAAAAACTAGAGAGAATCATTGTCAGAAACCGCTTTGTGATGTGTGCGTTCCACTCACAGAGTGTAACCTTTCTTTTCATAGAACAGTTTGCAAACACTCTGTTTGTAAAGTCTGCAAGTGGATATTTGGACCTCTTTGAGGATTTCGTTGGAAACGGGATTTCTTCATCTAATGCTAGACAGAAGAATTCTCAGTAACTTCTTTGAGGTGCATGTGTTCAACTCACAGAGTTGAACCTTCCTTTTGACAGAGCAGATTGGAAACCCTCTTTTTGTGGAATTTGCAAGTGGACATTTCAAGCGATTTGGGGCCAACGGTAGAAAAGGAAATATCTTCGTATAAAAACTAGACAGAATCATTCTCAGAAACCGCTTTGTGATGTGTGCGTTCCACTCACAGAGTGTAACCTTTCTTTTCATAGAACAGTTTGGAAACACTCTGTTTGTAAAGTCTGCAAGTGGATATTTGGACCTCTTTGAGGATTTCGTTGGAAACGGGATTTCTTCATCTAATGCTAGACAGAAGAATTCTCAGTAACTTCTTTGAGTTGCGTGTGTTCAACTCACAGAGTTGAACCTTCCTTTTGACAGAGCAGATTAGAATCCCTCTTTTTGTGGAATTTGCAAGTCGACATTTCAAGCGCTTTGGGGCCAACGGTAGAAAAGGAAATATCTTCGTATAAAAACTAGAGAGAATCATTCTCAGAAACCACTTTGTGATGTGTGCGTTACACTCACAGAGTTTAACCTTTCTTTTCATAGAACAGTTTGGAAACACTCTGTTTGTAAAGTCTGCAAGTGGATATTTGGACCTCTTTGAGGATTTCATTGGAAACTGGATTTCTTCATCTAATGCTAGACAGAAGAATTCTCAGTAACTTCTTTGGGTTGCGTGTGTTCAACTCACAGAGTTGAACCTTCCTTTAGACAGAGCAGATTGGTAACCCACTTTTTGTGGAATTTGCAAGTGGACATTTCAAGCGCTTTGGGGCCAACGGTAGAAAAGGAAATATCTTCGTATAAAAACTAGAGAGAATCATTCTCAGAAACCACTTTGTGATGTGTGCGTTCCACTCACAGAGTTTAACCTTTCTTTTCATAGAACAGTTTGGAAACAGTCTGTTTGTAAAGTCTGCAAGGGGATACTTGGACCTCTTTGAGGATTTCGTTGGAAACGGGATTTCTTCATCTAATGCTAGACAGAAGAATTCTCAGTAACTTCTTTGGGTTGCGTGTGTTCAACTCACAGAGTTGAACCTTCCTTTTGACAGAGCAGATTGGAAACCCTCTTTTTGTGGAATTTGCAAGTGGACATTTCAAGCGCTTTGGGGCCAACAGTTGAAAAGGAAACATCTTCGTATAAAAACTACAGAGAATCATTCTCAGAAACCACTTTGTGATGTGTGCGTTCCACTCACAGAGTTTAACCTTTCTTTTCATAGAACAGTTTGGAAACACTCTGTTTGTAAAGTCTGCAAGTGGATATTTGGACCTCTTTGAGGATTTCCTTGGAAACGGGATTTCTTCATGTAATGCTAGACAGAAGAATTCTCAGTAACTTCTTTGGGTTGCGTGTGTTCAACTCACAGAGTTGAGCCTTCCTTTAGACAGAGCAGGTTTGAAAACCTCTTTTTGTGGAATTTGCAAGTGGACATTTCAAGCGCTTTGGGGCCAACGGTAGAAAAGGAAATATCTTCGTATAAAAACTAGAGAGAATCATTCTCAGAAACCGCTTTGTGATGTGTGCGTTCCACTCACAGAGTGTAACCTTTCTTTTCATAGAACAGTTTGGAAACACTCTGTTTGTAAAGTCTGCAAGTGGATATTTGGACCTCTTTGAGGATTTCGTTGGAAACGGGATTTCTTCATCTAATGCTAGACAGAAGAATTCTCAGTAACTTCTTTGGGTTGCGTGTGTTCAACTCACAGAGTTGAACCTTCCTTTAGACAGAGCAGATTTGAAACCCTCTTTTTGTGGAATTTGCAAGTGGACATTTCAAGCGCTTTGGGGCCAACGGTAGAAAAGGAAATATCTTCGTATAAAAACTAGAGAGAATCATTCTCAGAAACCGCTTTGTGATGTGTGCATTCCACTCACAGAGTGTAACCTTTCTTTTCATAGAACAGTTTGGAAACACTCTGTTTGTAAAGTCTGCAAGTGGATATTTGGACCTCTTTGAGGATTTCGTTGGAAACGGGATTTCTTCATCTAATGCTAGACAGAAGAATTCTCAGTAACTTCTTTGGGTTGCGTGTGTTCAACTCACAGAGCTGAACCTTCCTTTAGACAGAGCAGATTTGAAACCCTCTTTTTGTGGAATTTGCAAGTGGACATTTCAAGCGCTTTGGGTCCAACGGTAGAAAAGGAAATATCTTCGCATAAAAACTAGAGAGAATCATTCTCAGAAACCGCTTTGTGATGTGTGCATTCCACTCACAGAGTGTAACCTTTCTTTTCATAGAACAGTTTGGAAACACTCTGTTTGTAAAGTCTGCAAGTGGATATTTGGACCTGTTTGAGGATTTCGTTGGAAACGGGATTTCTGCATATAACGCTATACAGAAAAATTCTCAGTAACTTCTTTGGGTTGCGTGTGTTCAACTCACAGAGTCGTACCTTCCTTTTGACAGAGCAGATTAGAAACCCTCTTTTTGTGGAATTTGCAAGTGGACATTTCAAGCGCTTTGGGGCCAACGGTAGAAAAGGAAATATCTTCGTATAAAAACTAGAGAAAGTCATTCTCAGAAACCGCTTTGTGATGTGTGCGTTCCACTCACAGAGTGTAACCTTTCTTTTCACAGAACAGTTTGGAAACACTCTGTTTGTAAAGTCTGCAAGTGGATATTTGGACCTCTTTGAGGATTTCGTTGGAAACGGGATTTCTTCATCTAATGCTAGACAGAAGAAATCACAGTAACTTCTTTGGGTTGCGTGTGTTCAACTCACAGAGTTGAGCCTTCGTTTAGACAGAGCAGATTTGAAACCCTCTTTTTGTGGAATTTCCAAGTGGACATTTCAAGCGCTTTGGGGCCAACAGTAGAAAAGGAAATATCTTCGTATAAAAACTACGGAGAATCATTCTCAGAAACCGCTTTGTGATGTGTGCGTTCCACTCACAGAGGGTAACCTTTCTTTTCATAGAACAGTTTGGAAACACTCTGTTTGTAAAGTCTGCAAGTGGATATTTGGACCTCTTTGAGGATTTCGTTGGAAAGGGTATTTCTTCATCTAATGCTAGACAGAAGAATTCTCAGTAACTTCTTTGGGTTGCGTGTGTTCAACTCACAGAGTTGAACCTTCCTTTAGACAGAGCAGATTTGAAACCCTCTTTTTGTGGAATTTGCAAGTGGACATTTCAAGCGCTTTTGGGCCAACGGTAGAAAAGGAAATATCTTCGTATAAAAACTAGAGAGAATCATTCTCAGAAACCGCTTTGTGATGTGTGCGTTCCACTCACAGAGTTTAACCTTTCTTTTCATAGAACAGTTTGGAAACACTCTGTTTGTAAAGTCGGCAAGTGGATATTTGGACCTCTTTGAGGATTTCGTTGGAAACGGGATTTCTTCATCTAATGCTAGACAGCAGAATTCTCAGTAACTTCTTTGGGTTGCGTGTGTTCAACTCACAGAGTTGAACCTTCCTTTAGACAGAGCAGATTTGAAACCCTCTTTTTGTGGAATTTACAAGTGGACATTTCAAGCGCTTTGAGGCCAACGGTAGAAAAGGAAATATCTTCGTATAAAAACTAGAGAGAATCATTCTCAGAAACCGCTTTGTGATGTGTGCATTCCACTCACAGAGTGTAACCTTTCTTTTCATAGAACAGTTTGGAAACACTCTGTTTGTAAAGTCTGCAAGTGGATATTTGGACCTCTTTGAGGATTTCGTTGGAAACGGGATTTCTGCATATAACGCTAGAGAGAAAAATTCTCAGTAACTTCTTTGGGTTGCGTGTGTTCAACTCACAGAGTTGTACCTTCCTTTTGACAGAGCAGATTAGAAACCCTCTTTTTGTGGAATTTGCAAGTGGACATTTCAAGCGCTTTGTGGCCAACGGTAGAAAAGGAAATATCTTCGTATAAAAACTAGAGAAAGTCATTCTCAGAAACCGCTTTGTGATGTGTGCGTTCCACTCACAGAGTGTACCCTTTCTTTTCATAGAACAGTTTGGAAACACTCTGTTTGTAAAGTCTGCAAGTGGATATTTGGACCTCTTTGAGGATTTCGTTGGAAACGGGATTTCTTCGTCTAATGCTAGACAGAAGAATTCTCAGTAACTTCTTTGGGTTGCGTGTGTTCAACTCACATAGTTGAGCCTTCCTTTAGACAGAGCAGATTTGAAACCCTCTTTTTGTGGAATTTGCAAGTGGACATTTCAAGCGCTTTGGGGCCAACGGTAGAAAAGGAAATATCTTCGTATAAAAACTAGAGAGAATCATTCTCAGAAACCGCTTTGTGATGTGTGCATTCCACTCACAGAGTGTAAACTTTCTTTTCATAGAACAGTTCGGAAACACTCTGGATGTAAAGTCTGCAAGTGGATATTTGGACCTCCTTGAGGATTTCGTTGGAAACGGGATTTCTTCATCTAATGCTAGACAGAAGAATTCTCAGTAACTTCTTTGGGTTGCGTGTGTTCAACGCACAGAGTTGAACCTTCCTTTAGACAGAGCAGATTTGAAACACTCTTTTTGTGGAATTTGCAAGTGGACATTTCAAGCGCTTTGGGGCCAACGGTAGAAAAGGAAATATCTTCGTATAAAAACTAGAGAGAATCATTCTCAGAAACCACTTTGTGATGTGTGCGTTCCACTCACAGAGTTTAACCTTTCTTTTCAAAGAACAGTTTGGAAACAGTCTGTTTGTAAAGTCTGCAAGTGGATATTTGGACCTCTTTGAGGATTTCTTTGGAAACGGGATTTCTTCATCTTATGCTAGACAGAAGAATTCTCAGTAACTTCTTTGGTTTGCGTGTGTTCAACTCACAGAGTTGAGCCTTCCTTTAGACACAGCAGATTTGAAACCCTCTTTTTGTGGAATTTGCAAGTGGACATTTCAAGCGCTTTGGGGCCAACGGTAGAAAAGGAAATATCTTCGTATAAAAACTAGAGAGAATCATTCTCAGGAACCTCTTTGTGATGTGTGCGTTCCACTCACAGAGTTTAACCTTTCTTTTCATTTGACAGTTTGGAAACACTCTGTTTGTAAAGTCTGCAAGTGGATACTTGGACCTCTTTGAGGATTTCGTTGGAAACGGGATTTCTTCATCTAATGCTAGACAGAAGAATTCTCAGTAACTTCTTTGGGTTGCGTGTGTTCAACTCACAGAGTTGAACCTTCCTTTAGACAGAGCAGATTTGAAACCCTCTTTTTGTGGAATTTGCAAGTGGACATTTCATGAACTTTGGGGCCAACGTTAGAAAAGGAAATATCTTCGTAGAAAAACTAGAGAGAATCATTCTCAGAAACCACTTTGTGATGTGTGCGTTCCACTCACAGAGTTTAACCTTTCTTTTCATAGAACAGTTTGGAAACACTCTGTTTGTAAAGTCTGCAAGTGGATATTTGGACCTCTTTGAGGATTTCATTGGAAACGGGATTTCTTCATCTAATGCTAGACAGAAGAATTCTCAGTAACTTCTTTGGGTTGTGTGTGTTCAACTCACAGAGTTGAACCTTCCTTTAGACAGAGCAGATTGGAAACCCTCTTTTTGTGGAATTTGCAAGTGGACATTTCAAGCGCTTTGGCGCCCACGGTAGAAAAGGAAATATCTTCTTATAAAAACTAGAGAAAGTCATTCTCAGAAACCACTTTGTGATGTGTGCGTTCCACTCACAGAGTGTAACCTTTCTTTTCATAGAACAGTTTGGAAACACTCTGTTTGTAAAGTCTGCAAGTGGATATTTGGACCTCTTTGAGGATTTCGTTGGAAACGGGATTTCTTCATCTAATGCTAGACAGAAGAATTCTCTGTAACTTCTTTGGGTTGCGTTTGTTCAACTCACAGAGTTGAACCTTCCTTTTGACAGAGCAGATTGGAAACCCTCTTTTTGTGGAATTTGCAAGTGGACATTTCAACCGCTTTGGGGCCAACGGTAGAAAAGGAAATATCTTCGTATAAAAACTAGAGAGAATCATTCTCAGAAACCACTTTGTGATGTGTGCGTTCCACTCACAGAGTGTAACCTTTCTTTTCATAGAACAGTTTGGAAACACTCTGTTTGTAAAGTCTGCAAGTGGATATTTGAACCTCTTTGAGGATTTCGTTGGAAACGGGATTTCTTCATCTAATGCTAGACAGAAGAATTCTCAGTAACTTCTTTGGGTTGCGTGTGTTCAACTCACAGAGTTGAACCTTCCTTTTGACAGAGCAGATTGGAAACCCTCTTTTTGTGGAATTTGCAAGTGGATATTTCAAGCGCTTTGGGGCCAACGGTAGAAAGGGAAATATCTTCGTATAAAAACTAGAGAGAATCATTCTCAGAAACCGCTTTGTGATGTGTGCGTTCCACTCACAGAGTGTAACCTTTCTTTTCATAGAACAGTTTGGAATCACTCTGTTTGTAAAGTCTGCAAGTGGATATTTGGACCTCTTTGAGGATTTCGTTGGAAACGGGATTTCTTCATCTGATGCTAGACAGAAGAATTCTCAGTAACTTCTTTTGGTTGCTTGTGTTCAACTAACAGATTTGAACCTTCCTTTTGACAGAGCAGATTGGAAACCCTCTTTTTGTGGAATTTGCAAGTGGACATTTCAAGCGCTTTGGGGCCAACAGTAGAAAAAAAAATATCTTCGTATAAAAACTAGAGAGAATCATTCTCAGGAAACGCTTTGTGATGTGTGCGTTCCACTCACAGAGTTTAACCTTTCTTTTCATAGAACAGTTTGGAAACACTCTGTTTGTAAAGTCTGCAAGTGGATATTTGGACCTCTTTGGGGATTTCATTGGAAACGGGGTTTCTTCATCTAATGCTAGACAGAAGAAATCACAGTAACTTCTTTGGGTTGCGTGTGTTCAACTCACAGAGTTGAGCCTTCGTTTAGACAGAGCAGATTTGAAACCCTCTTTTTGTGGAATTTCCAAGTGGACATTTCAAGCGCTTTGGGGCCAACGGTGGAAAAGGAAATATCTTCGTATAAAAACTAGAGAGAATCATTCTCAGAAACCGCTTTGTGATGTGTGTGTTCCACTCACAGAGGGTAACCTTTCTTTTCATAGAACAGTTTGGAAACACTCTGTTTGTAAAGTCTGCAAGTGGATATTTGGACCTCTTTGAGGATTTTGTTGGAAACGGGATTTCTTCATCTAATGCTAGACAGAAGAATTCTCAGTAACTTCTTTGGGTTGCGTGTGTTCAACTCACAGAGTTGAACCTTCCTTTAGACAGAGCAGATTTGAAACCCTCTTTTTGTGGAATTTGCGAGTGGACATTTCAAGCGCTTTTGGGCCAACTGTAGAAAAGGAAATATCTTCGTATAAAAACTAGAGAGAATTATTCTCAGAAACCGCTTTGTGATGTGTGCGTTCCACTCACAGAGTTTAACCTTTCTTTTCATAGAACAGTTTGGAAACACTCTGGTTGTAAAGTCTGCAAGTGGATATTTGGACCTCTTTGAGGATTTCGTGGGAAACGGGATTTCTTCATCTAATGCTAGACAGAAGAATTCTCAGTAACTTCTTTGGGTTGCGTGTGTTCAACTCACAGAGTTGAGCCTTCCTTTAGACAGAGCAGATTTGAAACCCTCTTTCTGTGGAATTAGCAAGTGGACATTTCAAGCGCTTTGGGGCCAACGGTAGAAAAGGAAATATCTTCGTATAAAAACTAGAGAGAATCATTCTCAGAAACCGCTTTGTGATGTGTGCGTTCCACTCACAGAGTGTAACCTTTCTTTTCATAGAACAGTTTGGAAACACTCTGTTTGTAAAGTCTGCAAGTGGATATTTGGACCTCTTTGAGTGTTTCGTTGGAAACGGGATTTCTTCATCTAATGCTAGACAGAAGAATTCTCAGTAACTTCTTTGTGTTGCGTGTGTTCAACTCACAGAGTTGAGCCTTCCTTTAGACAGAGCAGATTTGAAACCCTCTTTTTGTGGAATTTGCAAGTGGACATTTCAAGCGCTTTGGGGCCAACGGTCGAAAAGGAAATATCTTCGTATAAAAACTAGAGAGAATCATTCTCAGAAACCGCTTTGTGATGTGTGCATTCCACTCACAGAGTGTAACCTTTCTTTTCATAGAACAGTTTGGAAACACTCTGTTTGTAAAGTCTGCAAGTGGATATTTGGACCTCTTTGAGGATTTCGTTGGAAACGGGATTTCTGCATATAACGCTAGACAGAAAAATTCTCAGTAACTTCTTTGGGTTGCGTGTGTTCAACTCACAGAGTTGAACCTTCCTTTTGACAGAGCAGATTAGAAACCCTCTTTTTGTGGAATTTGCAAGTGGACATTTCAAGCGCTTTGGGGCCAACGGTAGAAAAGGAAATATCTTCGTATAAAAACTAGAGAGAATCATTCTCAGAAACCGCTTTGTGATGTGTGCGTTCCTCTCACAGAGTTTAACCTTTCTTTTCATAGAACAGTTGGGAAACACTCTGTTTGTAAAGTCTGCAAGTGGATATTTGGACCTCTTTGAGGATTTAGTTGGAAACGGGATTTCTTCATCTAATGCTAGACAGAAGAATTCTCAGTAACTTCTTTGGGTTGCGTGTGTTCAACTCACAGAGTTGAACCTTCCTTTAGACAGAGCAGATTTGAAACCCACTTTTTGTGGAATTTGCAAGTGGACATTTCAAGCGCTTTGGGGCCAACGGTAGAAAAGGAAATATCTTCGTATAAAAACTAGAGAGAATGATTCTCAGAAACCGCTTTGTGATGTGTGCGTTCCACTCACAGAGTTTAACCTTTCTTTTCATAGAACAGTTTGGAAACAGTCTGTTTGTACAGTCTGCAAGTGGATATTTGGACCTCTTTGAGGATTTCGTTGGAAACGGGATTTCTTCATCTAATGCTAGACAGAAGAATTCTCAGTAACTTCTTTGGGTTGTGTGTGTTCAACTCACAGAGTTGAGCCTTCCTTTAGACAGAGCATATTTGAAACCCTCTTTTTGTGGAATTTGCAAGTGGACATTTCAAGCGCTTTGGGGCCAACGGTAGAAAAGGAAATATCTTCGTATAAAAACTAGAGAGAATCATTCTCAGAAACCGCTTTGTGATGTGTGCGTTCCACTCACAGAGTTTAACCTTTCTTTTCATAGAACAGTTTGGAAACACTCTCTTTGTAAAGTCTGCAAGTGGATATTTGGACCTCTTTGAGGATTTCGTTGGAAACGGGATTTCTTCATCTAATGCTAGACAGAAGAATTCTCAGTAACTTCTTTGGGTTGCGTGTGTTCAACTCACAGAGTTGAGCCTTCCTTTAGACAGAGCAGATTTGAAACCCTCTTTTTGTGGAATTAGCAAGTAGACATTACAAGCGCTTTGGGGCCAACGGTAGAAAAGGAAATATCTTCGTATAAAAACTAGAGAGAATCATTCTCAGAAACCGCTTTGTGATGTGTGCGTTCCACTCACAGAGTGTAACCTTTCTTTTCATAGAACAGTTTGGAAACACTCTGTTTGTAAAGTCTGCAAGTGGATATTTGGACCTCTTTGAGTGTTTCGTTGGAAACGGGATTTCTTCATCTAATGCTAGACAGAAGAATTCTCAGTAACTTCTTTGGGTTACGTGTGTTCAACTCCCAGAGTTGAGCCTTCCTTTAGACAGAGCAGATTTGAAACCCTCTTTTTGTGGAATTAGCAAGTGGACATTTCCAGCGCTTTGGGGCCAACAGTAGAAAAGGAAATATCTTCGTATAAAAACTAGAGAGAATCATTCTCAGAAACCGCTTTGTGATGTGTGCGTTCCACTCACAGAGTGTAACCTTTCTTTTCATAGAACAGTTTGGAAACACTCTGTTTGTAAAGTCTGCAAGTGGATATTTGGACCTCTTTGAGTGTTTCGTTGGAAACGGGATTTCTTCATCTAATGCTAGACAGAAGAATTCTCAGTAACTTCTTTGGGTTGCGTGTGTTCAACTCCCAGAGTTGAGCCTTCCTTTAGACAGAGCAGATTTGAAACCCTCTTTTTGTGGAATTAGCAAGTGGACATTTCCAGCGCTTTGGGGCCAACAGTAGAAAAGGAAATATCTTCGTATAAAAACTAGAGAGAATCATTCTCAGAAACCACTTTGTGATGTGTGCGTTCCACTCACAGAGTGTAACCTTTCTTTTCATAGAACAGTTTGGAAACACTCTGTTTGTAAAGTCTGCAAGTGGATATTTGGACCTCTTTGAGTGTTTCGTTGGAAACGGGATTTCTTCATCTAATGCTAGACAGAAGAATTCTCAGTAACTTCTTTGGGTTGCGTGTGTTCAGCTCACAGAGTTGAGCCTTCCTTTAGACAGAGCAGATTTGAAACCCTCTTTTTGTGGAATTTGCAAGTGGACATTACAAGCGCTTTGGTGCCAACGGTAGAAAAGGAAATATCTTCGTATAAAAACTAGAGAGAATCATTCTCAGAAACCGCTTTGTGATGTGTGCGTTCCACTCACAGAGTGTAACCTTTCTTTTCATAGAACAGTTTGGAAACACTCTGTTTGTAAAGTCTGCAAGTGGATATTTGGACCTCTTTGAGTGTTTCGTTTGAAACGGGATTTCTTCATCTAATGCTAGACAGAAGAATTCTCAGTAACTTCTTTGGGTTGCGTGTGTTCAGCTCACAGAGTTGAGCCTTCCTTTAGACAGAGCAGATTTGAAACCCTCTTTTTGTGGAATTTGCAAGTGGACATTTCAAGCGCTTTGGGGCCAACGGTAGAAAAGGAAATATCTTCGTATAAAAACTAGAGAGAATCATTCTCAGAAACCGCTTTGTGATGTGTGCATTCCACTCACAGAGTGTAACCTTTCTTTTCATAGAACAGTTTGGAAACACTCTGTTTGTAAAGTCTGCAAGTGGATATTTGGACCTCTTTGAGGATTTCGTTGGAAACGGGATTTCTGCATATAACGCTAGACAGAAAAATTCTCAGTAACTTCTTTGGGTTGCGTGTGTTCAACTCACAGAGTTGAACCTTCCTTTTGACAGAGCAGATTAGAAACCCTCTTTTTGTGGAATTTGCAAGTGGACATTTCAAGCGCTTTGGGGCCAACGGTAGAAAAGGAAATATCTTCGTATAAAAACTAGAGAGAATCATTCTCAGAAACCGCTTTGTGATGTGTGCGTTCCTCTCACAGAGTTTAACCTTTCTTTTCATAGAACAGTTTGGAAACACTCTGTTTGTAAAGTCTGCAAGTGGATATTTGGACCTCTTTGAGTGTTTCGTTGGAAACGGGATTTCTTCATCTAATGCTAGACAGAAGAATTCTCAGTAACTTCTTTGGGTTGCGTGTGTTCAACTCACAGAGTTGAACCTTCCTTTAGACAGAGCATATTTGAAACCCTCTTTTTGTGGAATTTGCAAGTGGACATTTCAAGCGCTTTGGGGCCAACGGTAGAAAAGGAAATATCTTCGTATAAAAACTAGAGAGAATCATTCTCAGAAACCGCTTTGTGATGTGTGCGTTCCACTCACAGAGTGTAACCTTTCTTTTCATAGAACAGTTTGGAAACACTCTGTTTGTAAAGTCTGCAAGTGGATATTTGGACCTCTTTGAGGATTTCGTTGGAAACGGGATTTCTGCATATAACGCTAGACAGAAAAATTCTCAGTAACTTCTTTGGGTTGCGTGTGTTCAACTCACAGAGTTGAACCTTCCTTTTGACAGAGCAGATTAGAAACCCTCTTTTTGTGGAATTTGCAAGTGGACATTTCAAGCGCTTTGGGGCCAACGGTAGAAAAGGAAATATCTTCGTATAAAAACTAGAGAGAATCATTCTCAGAAACCGCTTTGTGATGTGTGCATTCCTCTCACAGAGTTTAACCTTTCTTTTCATAGAACAGTTTGGAAACACTCTGTTTGTAAAGTCTGCAAGTGGATATTTGGACCTCTTTGAGGATTTAGTTGGAAACGGGATTTCTTCATCTAATGCTAGACAGAAGAATTCTCAGTAACTTCTTTGGGTTGCGTGTGTTCAACTCACAGAGTTGAGCCTTCCTTTAGACAGAGCATATTTGAAACCCTCTTTTTGTGGAATTTGCAAGTGGACATTTCAAGCGCTTTGGGGCCAACGGTAGAAAAGGAAATATCTTCGTATAAAAACTAGAGAGAATCATTCTCAGAAACCGCTTTGTGATGTGTGCGTTCCACTCACAGAGTTTAACCTTTCTTTTCATAGAACAGTTTGGAAACACTCTGTTTGTAAAGTCTGCAAGTGGATATTTGGACCTCTTTGAGGATTTCGTTGGAAACGGGATTTCTTCATCTAATGCTAGACAGAAGAATTCTCAGTAACTTCTTTGGGTTGCGTGTGTTCAACTCACAGAGTTGAGCCTTCCTTTAGACAGAGCAGATTTGAAACCCTCTTTTTGTGGAATTTGCAAGTGGACATTTCAAGGGCTTTGGGGCCAACGGTAGAAAAGGAAATATCTTCGTATAAAAACTAGAGAGAATCATTCTCCGAAACCGCTTTGTGATGTGTGCGTTCCACTCACAGAGTGTAACCTTTCTTTTCATAGAACAGTTTGGAAACACTCTGTTTGTAAAGTCTGCAAGTGGATATTTGGACCTCTTTGAGGATTTCGTTGGAAACGGGATTTCTGCATATAACGCTAGACAGAAGAATTCTCAGTAACTTCTTTGGGTTGCGTGTGTTCAACTCACAGAGTTGAGCCTTCCTTTAGACAGAGCAGATTTGAAACCCTCTTTTTGTGGAATTTGCAAGTGGACATTTCAAGCGCTTTGGGGCCAACGGTAGAAAAGGAAATATCTTCGTATAAATACTAGAGAGAATCATTCTCAGAAACCGCTTTGTGATGTGTGCATTCCACTCACAGAGTGTAACCTTTCTTTTCATAGAACAGTTTGGAAACACTCTGTTTGTAAAGTCTGCAAGTGGATATTTGGACCTCTTTGAGGATTTCGTTGGAAACGGGATTTCTGCATATAACACTAGACAGAAAAATTCTCAGTAACTTCTTTGGGTTGCGTGTGTTTAACTCACAGAGTTGAACCTTCCTTTTGACAGAGCAGATTAGAAACCCTCTTTTTGTGGAATTTGCAAGTGGACATTTCAAGCGCTTTGGGGCCAACGGTAGAAAAGGAAATATCTTCGTATAAAAACTAGAGGGAATGACTCTCAGAAACCACTTTGTGATGTGTGCGTTCCACTCACAGAGTTTAACCTTTCTTTTCATAGAACAGTTTGGAAACAGTCTGTTTGTAAAGTCTGCAAGTGGATATTTGGACCTCTTTGAGGATTTCGTTGGAAACGGGATTTCTTCATCTAATGCTAGACAGAAGAATTCTCAGTAACTTCTTTGGGTTGCGTGTGTTCAACTCACAGAGTTGAGCCTTCCTTTAGACAGAGCATATTTGAAACCCTCTTTTTGTGGAATTTGCAAGTGGACATTTCAAGCGCTTTGGGGCCAACGGTAGAAAAGGAAATATCTTCGTATAAAAACTAGAGAGAATCATTCTCAGAAACCGCTTTGTGATGTGTGCGTTCCACTCACAGAGTTTAACCTTTCTTTTCATAGAACAGTTTGGAAACACTCTGTTTGTAAAGTCTGCAAGTGGATATTTGGACCTCTTTGAGGATTTCGTTGGAAACGGGATTTCTTCATCTAATGCTAGACAGAAGAATTCTCAGTAACTTCTTTGGGTTGCGTGTGTTCAACTCACAGAGTTGAGCCTTCCTTTAGACAGAGCAGATTTGAAACCCTCTTTTTGTGGAATTTGCAAGTGGACATTTCAAGGGCTTTGGGGCCAACGGTAGAAAAGGAAATATCTTCGTATAAAAACTAGAGAGAATCATTCTCCGAAACCGCTTTGTGATGTGTGCGTTCCACTCACAGAGTGTAACCTTTCTTTTCATAGAACAGTTTGGAAACACTCTGTTTGTAAAGTCTGCAAGTGGATATTTGGACCTCTTTGAGGATTTCGTTGGAAACGGGATTTCTGCATATAACGCTAGACAGAAGAATTCTCAGTAACTTCTTTGGGTTGCGTGTGTTCAACTCACAGAGTTGAGCCTTCCTTTAGACAGAGCAGATTTGAAACCCTCTTTTTGTGGAATTTGCAAGTGGACATTTCAAGCGCTTTGGGGCCAACGGTAGAAAAGGAAATATCTTCGTATAAATACTAGAGAGAATCATTCTCAGAAACCGCTTTGTGATGTGTGCATTCCACTCACAGAGTGTAACCTTTCTTTTCATAGAACAGTTTGGAAACACTCTGTTTGTAAAGTCTGCAAGTGGATATTTGGACCTCTTTGAGGATTTCGTTGGAAACGGGATTTCTGCATATAACACTAGACAGAAAAATTCTCAGTAACTTCTTTGGGTTGCGTGTGTTCAACTCACAGAGTTGAACCTTCCTTTTGACAGAGCAGATTAGAAACCCTCTTTTTGTGGAATTTGCAAGTGGACATTTCAAGCGCTTTGGGGCCAACGGTAGAAAAGGAAATATCTTCGTATAAAAACTAGAGGGAATGACTCTCAGAAACCACTTTGTGATGTGTGCGTTCCACTCACAGAGTTTAACCTTTCTTTTCATAGAACAGTTTGGAAACAGTCTGTTTGTAAAGTCTGCAAGTGGATATTTGGACCTCTTTGAGGATTTCGTTGGAAACGGGATTTCTTCATCTAATGCTAGACAGAAGAATTCTCAGTAACTTCTTTGGTTTGCGTGTGTTCAACTCACAGAGTTGAGCCTTCCTTTAGACAGAGCATATTTGAAACCCTCTTTTTGTGGAATTTGCAAGTGGACATTTCAAGCGCTTTGGGGCCAACGGTAGAAAAGGAAATATCTTCGTATAAAAACTAGAGAGAATCATTCTCAGAAACCGCGTTGTGATGTGTGCGTTCCACTCACAGAGTTTAACCTTTCTTTTCATAGAACAGTTTGGAAACACTCTGTTTGTAAAGTCTGCAAGTGGATATTTGGACCTCTTTGAGGATTTCGTTGGAAACGGGATTTCTTCATCTAATGCTAGACAGAAGAATTCTCAGTAACTTCTTTGGGTTGCGTGTGTTCAACTCACAGAGTTGAGCCTTCCTTTAGACAGAGCAGATTTGAAACCCTCTTTTTGTGGAATTAGCAAGTGGACATTTCAAGCGCTTTGGGGCCAACGGTAGAAAAGGAAATATCTTCGTATAAAAACTAGAGAGAATCATTCTCAGAAACCGCTTTGTGATGTGTGCGTTCCACTCACAGAGTGTAACCTTTCTTTTCATAGAACAGTTTGGAAACACTCTGTTTGTAAAGTCTGCAAGTGGATATTTGGACCTCTTTGAGTGTTTCGTTGGAAACGGGATTTCTTCATCTAATGCTAGACAGAAGAATTCTCAGTAACTTCTTTGGGTTGCGTGTGTTCAACTCACAGAGTTGAGCCTTCCTTTAGACAGAGCAGATTTGAAACCCTCTTTTTGTGGAATTTGCAAGTGGACATTTCAAGCACTTTGGGGCCAACGGTAGAAAAGGAAATATCTTCGTATAAAAACTAGAGAGAATCATTCTCAGAAACCGCTTTGTGATGTGTGCATTCCACTCACAGAGTGTAACCTTTCTTTTCATAGAACAGTTTGGAAACACTCTGTTTGTAAAGTCTGCAAGTGGATATTTGGACCTCTTTGAGGATTTCGTTGGAAACGGGATTTCTGCATATAACGCTAGACAGAAAAATTCTCAGTAACTTCTTTGGGTTGCGTGTGTTCAACTCACAGAGTTGAACCTTCCTTTTGACAGAGCAGATTAGAAACCCTCTTTTTGTGGAATTTGCAAGTGGACATTTCAAGCGCTTTGGGGCCAACGGTAGAAAAGGAAATATCTTCGTATAAAAAATAGAGAGAGTCATTCTCAGAAACCGCTTTGTGATGTGTGCGTTCCTCTCACAGAGTTTAACCTTTCTTTTCATAGAACAGTTTGGAAACACTCTGTTTGTAAAGTCTGCAAGTGGATATTTGGACCTCTTTCAGGATTTCGTTGGAAACGGGATTTCTTCATCTAATGCTAGACAGAAGAATTCTCAGTAACTTCTTTGGGTTGCGTGTGTTCAACTCACAGAGTTGAACCTTCCTTTAGACAGAGCAGATTTGAAACCCACTTTTTGTGGAATTTGCAAGTGGACATTTCAAGCGCTTTGGGGCCAACGGTAGAAAAGGAAATATCTTCGTATAAAAACTAGAGAGAATCAGTCTCAGAAACCGCTTTGTGATGTGTGCATTCCACTCACAGAGTGTAACCTTTCTTTTCATAGAACAGTTTGGAAACACTCTGTTTGTAAAGTCTGCAAGTGGATATTTGGACCTCTTTGAGGATTTCGTTGGAAACGGGATTTCTGCATATAACGCTAGACAGAAAAATTCTCAGTAACTTCTTTGGGTTGCGTGTGTTCAACTCACAGAGTTAAACCTTCCTTTTGACAGAGCAGATTAGAAACCCTCTTTTTGTGGAATTTGCAAGTGGACATTTCAAGCGCTTTGGGGCCAACGGTAGAAAAGGAAATATCTTCGTATAAATACTAGAGAGAATCATTCTCAGAAACCGCTTTGTGATGTGTGCATTCCACTCACAGAGTGTAACCTTTCTTTTCATAGAACAGTTTGGAAACACTCTGTTTGTAAAGTCTGCAAGTGGATATTTGGACCTCTTTGAGGATTTCGTTGGAAACGGGATTTCTGCATATAACACTAGACAGAAAAATTCTCAGTAACTTCTTTGGGTTGCGTGTGTTTAACTCACAGAGTTGAACCTTCCTTTTGACAGAGCAGATTAGAAACCCTCTTTTTGTGGAATTTGCAAGTGGACATTTCAAGCGCTTTGGGGCCAACGGTAGAAAAGGAAATATCTTCGTATAAAAACTAGAGGGAATGACTCTCAGAAACCACTTTGTGATGTGTGCGTTCCACTCACAGAGTTTAACCTTTCTTTTCATAGAACAGTTTGGAAACAGTCTGTTTGTAAAGTCTGCAAGTGGATATTTGGACCTCTTTGAGGATTTCGTTGGAAACGGGATTTCTTCATCTAATGCTAGACAGAAGAATTCTCAGTAACTTCTTTGGGTTGCGTGTGTTCAACTCACAGAGTTGAGCCTTCCTTTAGACAGAGCATATTTGAAACCCTCTTTTTGTGGAATTTGCAAGTGGACATTTCAAGCGCTTTGGGGCCAACGGTAGAAAAGGAAATATCTTCGTATAAAAACTAGAGAGAATCATTCTCAGAAACCGCTTTGTGATGTGTGCGTTCCACTCACAGAGTTTAACCTTTCTTTTCATAGAACAGTTTGGAAACACTCTGTTTGTAAAGTCTGCAAGTGGATATTTGGACCTCTTTGAGGATTTCGTTGGAAACGGGATTTCTTCATCTAATGCTAGACAGAAGAATTCTCAGTAACTTCTTTGGGTTGCGTGTGTTCAACTCACAGAGTTGAGCCTTCCTTTAGACAGAGCAGATTTGAAACCCTCTTTTTGTGGAATTTGCAAGTGGACATTTCAAGGGCTTTGGGGCCAACGGTAGAAAAGGAAATATCTTCGTATAAAAACTAGAGAGAATCATTCTCCGAAACCGCTTTGTGATGTGTGCGTTCCACTCACAGAGTGTAACCTTTCTTTTCATAGAACAGTTTGGAAACACTCTGTTTGTAAAGTCTGCAAGTGGATATTTGGACCTCTTTGAGGATTTCGTTGGAAACGGGATTTCTGCATATAACGCTAGACAGAAGAATTCTCAGTAACTTCTTTGGGTTGCGTGTGTTCAACTCACAGAGTTGAGCCTTCCTTTAGACAGAGCAGATTTGAAACCCTCTTTTTGTGGAATTTGCAAGTGGACATTTCAAGCGCTTTGGGGCCAACGGTAGAAAAGGAAATATCTTCGTATAAATACTAGAGAGAATCATTCTCAGAAACCGCTTTGTGATGTGTGCATTCCACTCACAGAGTGTAACCTTTCTTTTCATAGAACAGTTTGGAAACACTCTGTTTGTAAAGTCTGCAAGTGGATATTTGGACCTCTTTGAGGATTTCGTTGGAAACGGGATTTCTGCATATAACACTAGACAGAAAAATTCTCAGTAACTTCTTTGGGTTGCGTGTGTTCAACTCACAGAGTTGAACCTTCCTTTTGACAGAGCAGATTAGAAACCCTCTTTTTGTGGAATTTGCAAGTGGACATTTCAAGCGCTTTGGGGCCAACGGTAGAAAAGGAAATATCTTCGTATAAAAACTAGAGGGAATGACTCTCAGAAACCACTTTGTGATGTGTGCGTTCCACTCACAGAGTTTAACCTTTCTTTTCATAGAACAGTTTGGAAACAGTCTGTTTGTAAAGTCTGCAAGTGGATATTTGGACCTCTTTGAGGATTTCGTTGGAAACGGGATTTCTTCATCTAATGCTAGACAGAAGAATTCTCAGTAACTTCTTTGGTTTGCGTGTGTTCAACTCACAGAGTTGAGCCTTCCTTTAGACAGAGCATATTTGAAACCCTCTTTTTGTGGAATTTGCAAGTGGACATTTCAAGCGCTTTGGGGCCAACGGTAGAAA
Source organism: Gorilla gorilla gorilla (assembly GCF_029281585.2). Lineage (NCBI taxonomy): Eukaryota > Metazoa > Chordata > Mammalia > Primates > Hominidae > Gorilla > Gorilla gorilla. The sequence continues at coordinate 76,295,053 of NC_073231.2, read as the reverse complement.
AGGAAATATCTTCGTATAAAAACTAGAGAGAATCATTCTCAGAAACCGCGTTGTGATGTGTGCGTTCCACTCACAGAGTTTAACCTTTCTTTTCATAGAACAGTTTGGAAACACTCTGTTTGTAAAGTCTGCAAGTGGATATTTGGACCTCTTTGAGGATTTCGTTGGAAACGGGATTTCTTCATCTAATGCTAGACAGAAGAATTCTCAGTAACTTCTTTGGGTTGCGTGTGTTCAACTCACAGAGTTGAGCCTTCCTTTAGACAGAGCAGATTTGAAACCCTCTTTTTGTGGAATTAGCAAGTGGACATTTCAAGCGCTTTGGGGCCAACGGTAGAAAAGGAAATATCTTCGTATAAAAACTAGAGAGAATCATTCTCAGAAACCGCTTTGTGATGTGTGCGTTCCACTCACAGAGTGTAACCTTTCTTTTCATAGAACAGTTTGGAAACACTCTGTTTGTAAAGTCTGCAAGTGGATATTTGGACCTCTTTGAGTGTTTCGTTGGAAACGGGATTTCTTCATCTAATGCTAGACAGAAGAATTCTCAGTAACTTCTTTGGGTTGCGTGTGTTCAACTCACAGAGTTGAGCCTTCCTTTAGACAGAGCAGATTTGAAACCCTCTTTTTGTGGAATTTGCAAGTGGACATTTCAAGCACTTTGGGGCCAACGGTAGAAAAGGAAATATCTTCGTATAAAAACTAGAGAGAATCATTCTCAGAAACCGCTTTGTGATGTGTGCATTCCACTCACAGAGTGTAACCTTTCTTTTCATAGAACAGTTTGGAAACACTCTGTTTGTAAAGTCTGCAAGTGGATATTTGGACCTCTTTGAGGATTTCGTTGGAAACGGGATTTCTGCATATAACGCTAGACAGAAAAATTCTCAGTAACTTCTTTGGGTTGCGTGTGTTCAACTCACAGAGTTGAACCTTCCTTTTGACAGAGCAGATTAGAAACCCTCTTTTTGTGGAATTTGCAAGTGGACATTTCAAGCGCTTTGGGGCCAACGGTAGAAAAGGAAATATCTTCGTATAAAAAATAGAGAGAGTCATTCTCAGAAACCGCTTTGTGATGTGTGCGTTCCTCTCACAGAGTTTAACCTTTCTTTTCATAGAACAGTTTGGAAACACTCTGTTTGTAAAGTCTGCAAGTGGATATTTGGACCTCTTTCAGGATTTCGTTGGAAACGGGATTTCTTCATCTAATGCTAGACAGAAGAATTCTCAGTAACTTCTTTGGGTTGCGTGTGTTCAACTCACAGAGTTGAACCTTCCTTTAGACAGAGCAGATTTGAAACCCACTTTTTGTGGAATTTGCAAGTGGACATTTCAAGCGCTTTGGGGCCAACGGTAGAAAAGGAAATATCTTCGTATAAAAACTAGAGAGAATCAGTCTCAGAAACCGCTTTGTGATGTGTGCATTCCACTCACAGAGTGTAACCTTTCTTTTCATAGAACAGTTTGGAAACACTCTGTTTGTAAAGTCTGCAAGTGGATATTTGGACCTCTTTGAGGATTTCGTTGGAAACGGGATTTCTGCATATAACGCTAGACAGAAAAATTCTCAGTAACTTCTTTGGGTTGCGTGTGTTCAACTCACAGAGTTAAACCTTCCTTTTGACAGAGCAGATTAGAAACCCTCTTTTTGTGGAATTTGCAAGTGGACATTTCAAGCGCTTTGGGGCCAACGGTAGAAAAGGAAATATCTTCGTATAAAAACTAGAGAGAATCATTCTCAGAAACCGCTTTGTGATGTGTGCGTTCCTCTCACAGAGTTTAACCTTTCTTTTCATAGAACAGTTTGGAAACACTCTGTTTGTAAAGTCTGCAAGTGGATATTTGGACCTCTTTGAGGATTTAGTTGGAAACGGGATTTCTTCACCTAATGCTAGACAGAAGAATTCTCAGTAACTTCTATGGGTTGCGTGTGTTCAACTCACAGAGGTAAACCTTTCTTTTGACAGAGCAGATTGGAAACCCTCTTTTTGTGGAATTTGCAAGTTGACATTTCAAGCGCTTTGGGGCCAACAGCAGAAAAGGAAATATCTTCGTATAAAAACTAGAGAGAATCATTCTCAGAAACCAATTTGTGATGTGTGCGTTCCACTCACAGAGTTTAACCTTTCTTTTCATAGAACAGTTTGGAAACACTCTGTTTGTAAAGTCTGCAAGTGGATATTTGGACCTCTTTGAGGATTTCATTGGAAACGGGATTTCTTCATCTAATGCTAGACAGAAGAATTCTCAGTAACTTCCTTGGGTTGCGTGTGTTCAACTCACAGAGTTGAGCCTTCCTTTAGACAGAGCAGATTTGAAACCCTCTTTTTGTGGAATTTCCAAGTGGACATTTCAAGCGCTTTGGGGCCAACGGTGGAAAAGGAAATATCTTCGTATAAAAACTAGAGAGAATCATTCTCAGAAACCGCTTTGTGATGTGTGCGTTCCACTCACAGAGGGTAACCTTTCTTTTCATTGAACAGTTTGGAAACACTCTGTTTGTAAAGTCTGCGAGTTGATATTTGGACCTCTTTGAGGATTTCGTTGGAAACGGGATTTCTTCATCTAATGCTAGAGAGAAGAATTCTCAGTAACTTCTTTGGGTTGCCTGTGTTCAACTCACAGAGTTGAGCCTTCCTTTACACAGAGCAGATTTGAAACCCTCTTTTTGTGGAATTTGCAAGTGGACATTTCAAGCGCTTTGGGGCCAACGGTAGAAAAGGAAATATCTTCGCATTAAAACTAGAGAGAATCATTCTCAGAAACCGCTTTGTGATGTGTGCGTTCCTCTCACAGAGTGTAACCTTTCTTTTCATAGAACAGTTTGGAAACACTCTGTTTGTAAAGTCTGCAAGTGGATATTTGGACCTCTTTGAGGATTTCGTTGGAAACGGGATTTCTGCATATAACGCTAGACAGAAGAATTCTCAGTAACTTCTTTGGGTTGCGTGTGTTCAACTCACAGAGTTGAGCCTTCCTTTAGACAGAGCAGATTTGAAACCCTCTTTTTGTGGAATTTGCAAGTGGACATTTCAAGGGCTTTGGGGCAAACGGTAGAAAAGGAAATATCTTCGTATAAAAACTAGAGAGAATCATTCTCCGAAACCGCTTTGTGATGTGTGCGTTCCACTCACAGAGTGTAACCTTTCTTTTCATAGAACAGTTTGGAAACACTCTGTTTGTAAAGTCTGCAAGTGGATATTTGGACCTCTTTGAGGATTTCGTTGGAAACGGGATTTCTGCATATAACGCTAGACAGAAGAATTCTCAGTAACTTCTTTGGGTTGCGTGTGTTCAACTCACAGAGTTGAGCCTTCCTTTAGACAGAGCAGATTTGAAACCCTCTTTTTGTGGAATTTGCAAGTGGACATTTCAAGCGCTTTGGGGCCAACGGTAGAAAAGGAAATATCTTCGTATAAATACTAGAGAGAATCATTCTCAGAAACCGCTTTGTGATGTGTGCATTCCACTCACAGAGTGTAACCTTTCTTTTCATAGAACAGTTTGGAAACACTCTGTTTGTAAAGTCTGCAAGTGGATATTTGGACCTCTTTGAGGATTTCGTTGGAAACGGGATTTCTGCATATAACACTAGACAGAAAAATTCTCAGTAACTTCTTTGGGTTGCGTGTGTTCAACTCACAGAGTTGAACCTTCCTTTTGACAGAGCAGATTAGAAACCCTCTTTTTGTGGAATTTGCAAGTGGACATTTCAAGCGCTTTGGGGCCAACGGTAGAAAAGGAAATATCTTCGTATAAAAACTAGAGGGAATGACTCTCAGAAACCACTTTGTGATGTGTGCGTTCCACTCACAGAGTTTAACCTTTCTTTTCATAGAACAGTTTGGAAACAGTCTGTTTGTAAAGTCTGCAAGTGGATATTTGGACCTCTTTGAGGATTTCGTTGGAAACGGGATTTCTTCATCTAATGCTAGACAGAAGAATTCTCAGTAACTTCTTTGGTTTGCGTGTGTTCAACTCACAGAGTTGAGCCTTCCTTTAGACAGAGCATATTTGAAACCCTCTTTTTGTGGAATTTGCAAGTGGACATTTCAAGCGCTTTGGGGCCAACGGTAGAAAAGGAAATATCTTCGTATAAAAACTAGAGAGAATCATTCTCAGAAACCGCTTTGTGATGTGTGCGTTCCACTCACAGAGTTTAACCTTTCTTTTCATAGAACAGTTTGGAAACACTCTGTTTGTAAAGTCTGCAAGTGGATATTTGGACCTCTTTGAGGATTTCGTTGGAAACGGGATTTCTTCATCTAATGCTAGACAGAAGAATTCTCAGTAACTTCTTTGGGTTGCGTGTGTTCAACTCACAGAGTTGAGCCTTCCTTTAGACAGAGCAGATTTGAAACCCTCTTTTTGTGGAATTAGCAAGTGGACATTTCAAGCGCTTTGGGGCCAACGGTAGAAAAGGAAATATCTTCGTATAAAAACTAGAGAGAATCATTCTCAGAAACCGCTTTGTGATGTGTGCGTTCCACTCACAGAGTGTAACCTTTCTTTTCATAGAACAGTTTGGAAACACTCTGTTTGTAAAGTCTGCAAGTGGATATTTGGACCTCTTTGAGTGTTTCGTTGGAAACGGGATTTCTTCATCTAATGCTAGACAGAAGAATTCTCAGTAACTTCTTTGGGTTGCGTGTGTTCAACTCACAGAGTTGAGCCTTCCTTTAGACAGAGCAGATTTGAAACCCTCTTTTTGTGGAATTTGCAAGTGGACATTTCAAGCACTTTGGGGCCAACGGTAGAAAAGGAAATATCTTCGTATAAAAACTAGAGAGAATCATTCTCAGAAACCGCTTTGTGATGTGTGCATTCCACTCACAGAGTGTAACCTTTCTTTTCATAGAACAGTTTGGAAACACTCTGTTTGTAAAGTCTGCAAGTGGATATTTGGACCTCTTTGAGGATTTCGTTGGAAACGGGATTTCTGCATATAACGCTAGACAGAAAAATTCTCAGTAACTTCTTTGGGTTGCGTGTGTTCAACTCACAGAGTTGAACCTTCCTTTTGACAGAGCAGATTAGAAACCCTCTTTTTGTGGAATTTGCAAGTGGACATTTCAAGCGCTTTGGGGCCAACGGTAGAAAAGGAAATATCTTCGTATAAAAAATAGAGAGAGTCATTCTCAGAAACCGCTTTGTGATGTGTGCGTTCCTCTCACAGAGTTTAACCTTTCTTTTCATAGAACAGTTTGGAAACACTCTGTTTGTAAAGTCTGCAAGTGGATATTTGGACCTCTTTCAGGATTTCGTTGGAAACGGGATTTCTTCATCTAATGCTAGACAGAAGAATTCTCAGTAACTTCTTTGGGTTGCGTGTGTTCAACTCACAGAGTTGAACCTTCCTTTAGACAGAGCAGATTTGAAACCCACTTTTTGTGGAATTTGCAAGTGGACATTTCAAGCGCTTTGGGGCCAACGGTAGAAAAGGAAATATCTTCGTATAAAAACTAGAGAGAATCAGTCTCAGAAACCGCTTTGTGATGTGTGCATTCCACTCACAGAGTGTAACCTTTCTTTTCATAGAACAGTTTGGAAACACTCTGTTTGTAAAGTCTGCAAGTGGATATTTGGACCTCTTTGAGGATTTCGTTGGAAACGGGATTTCTGCATATAACGCTAGACAGAAAAATTCTCAGTAACTTCTTTGGGTTGCGTGTGTTCAACTCACAGAGTTAAACCTTCCTTTTGACAGAGCAGATTAGAAACCCTCTTTTTGTGGAATTTGCAAGTGGACATTTCAAGCGCTTTGGGGCCAACGGTAGAAAAGGAAATATCTTCGTATAAAAACTAGAGAGAATCATTCTCAGAAACCGCTTTGTGATGTGTGCGTTCCTCTCACAGAGTTTAACCTTTCTTTTCATAGAACAGTTTGGAAACACTCTGTTTGTAAAGTCTGCAAGTGGATATTTGGACCTCTTTGAGGATTTAGTTGGAAACGGGATTTCTTCACCTAATGCTAGACAGAAGAATTCTCAGTAACTTCTATGGGTTGCGTGTGTTCAACTCACAGAGGTAAACCTTTCTTTTGACAGAGCAGATTGGAAACCCTCTTTTTGTGGAATTTGCAAGTTGACATTTCAAGCGCTTTGGGGCCAACAGCAGAAAAGGAAATATCTTCGTATAAAAACTAGAGAGAATCATTCTCAGAAACCAATTTGTGATGTGTGCGTTCCACTCACAGAGTTTAACCTTTCTTTTCATAGAACAGTTTGGAAACACTCTGTTTGTAAAGTCTGCAAGTGGATATTTGGACCTCTTTGAGGATTTCATTGGAAACGGGATTTCTTCATCTAATGCTAGACAGAAGAATTCTCAGTAACTTCTTTGGGTTGCGTGTGTTCAACTCACAGAGTTGAGCCTTCCTTTAGACAGAGCAGATTTGAAACCCTCTTTTTGTGGAATTTCCAAGTGGACATTTCAAGCGCTTTGGGGCCAACGGTGGAAAAGGAAATATCTTCGTATAAAAACTAGAGAGAATCATTCTCAGAAACCGCTTTGTGATGTGTGCGTTCCACTCACAGAGGGTAACCTTTCTTTTCATTGAACAGTTTGGAAACACTCTGTTTGTAAAGTCTGCGAGTTGATATTTGGACCTCTTTGAGGATTTCGTTGGAAACGGGATTTCTTCATCTAATGCTAGAGAGAAGAATTCTCAGTAACTTCTTTGGGTTGCCTGTGTTCAACTCACAGAGTTGAGCCTTCCTTTACACAGAGCAGATTTGAAACCCTCTTTTTGTGGAATTTGCAAGTGGACATTTCAAGCGCTTTGGGGCCAACGGTAGAAAAGGAAATATCTTCGCATTAAAACTAGAGAGAATCATTCTCAGAAACCGCTTTGTGATGTGTGCGTTCCTCTCACAGAGTGTAACCTTTCTTTTCATAGAACAGTTTGGAAACACTCTGTTTGTAAAGTCTGCAAGTGGATATTTGGACCTCTTTGAGGATTTCGTTGGAAACGGGATTTCTGCATATAACGCTAGACAGAAGAATTCTCAGTAACTTCTTTGGGTTGCGTGTGTTCAACTCACAGAGTTGAGCCTTCCTTTAGACAGAGCAGATTTGAAACCCTCTTTTTGTGGAATTTGCAAGTGGACATTTCAAGGGCTTTGGGGCAAACGGTAGAAAAGGAAATATCTTCGTATAAAAACTAGAGAGAATCATTCTCCGAAACCGCTTTGTGATGTGTGCGTTCCACTCACAGAGTGTAACCTTTCTTTTCATAGAACAGTTTGGAAACACTCTGTTTGTAAAGTCTGCAAGTGGATATTTGGACCTCTTTGAGGATTTCGTTGGAAACGGGATTTCTGCATATAACGCTAGACAGAAGAATTCTCAGTAACTTCTTTGGGTTGCGTGTGTTCAACTCACAGAGTTGAGCCTTCCTTTAGACAGAGCAGATTTGAAACCCTCTTTTTGTGGAATTTGCAAGTGGACATTTCAAGCGCTTTGGGGCCAACGGTAGAAAAGGAAATATCTTCGTATAAAAACTAGAGAGAATCATTCTCAGAAACCGCTTTGTGATGTGTGCATTCCACTCACAGAGTGTAACCTTTCTTTTCATAGAACAGTTTGGAAACACTCTGTTTGTAAAGTCTGCAAGTGGATATTTGGACCTCTTTGAGGATTTCGTTGGAAACGGGATTTCTGCATATAACACTAGACAGAAAAATTCTCAGTAACTTCTTTGGGTTGCGTGTGTTCAACTCACAGAGTTGAACCTTCCTTTTGACAGAGCAGATTAGAAACCCTCTTTTTGTGGAATTTGCAAGTGGACATTTCAAGCGCTTTGGGGCCAATGGTAGAAAAGGAAATATCTTCGTATAAAAACTAGAGAGAATCATTCTCAGAAACCAATTTGTGATGTGTGCGTTCCACTCACAGAGTTTAACCTTTCTTTTCATAGAACAGTTTGGAAACACTCTGTTTGTAAAGTCTGCAAGTGGATATTTGGACCTCTTTGAGGATTTCGTTGGAAACGGGATTTCTTCATCTAATGCTAGACAGAAGAATTCTCAGTAACTTCTTTTGGTTGCCTGTGTTCAACTCACAGAGTTGAACCTTCCTTTTGACAGAGCAGATTGGAAACCCTCTTTTTGTGGAATTTGCAAGTGGACATTTCAAGCGCTTTGGGGTGAACGGTACAAAAGGAAATATCTTCGTATAAAAACTAGAGAGAATCATTCTCAGAAACCACTTTGTGATGTGTGCGTTCCACTCACAGAGTTTAACCTTTCTTTTCATAGAACAGTTTTGAAACACTCTGTTTGTAAAGTCTGCAAGTGGATATTTGGACCTCTTTGAGGATTTCGTTGGAAACGGGATTTCTTCATCTAATGCTGGAGAGAAGAATTCTCAGTAACTTCTTTGGGTTGCGTGTGTTCAACTCACAGAGTTGAGCCTTCCTTTAGACAGAGCAGATTTGAAACCCTCTTTTTGTGGAATTTGCAAGTGGACATTTCAAGCGCTTTGGGGCCAACGGTAGAAAAGGAAATATCTTCGTATAAAAACTAGAGAGAATCATTCTCAGAAACCGCTTTGTGATGTGTGCATTCCACTCACAGAGTGTAACCTTTCTTTTCATAGAACAGTTTGGAAACACTCTGTTTGTAAAGTCTGCAAGTGGATATTTGGACCTCTTTGAGGATTTCGTTGGAAACGGGATTTCTGCATATAACACTAGACAGAAAAATTCTCAGTAACTTCTTTGGGTTGCGTGTGTTCAACTCACAGAGTTGAACCTTCCTTTTGACAGAGCAGATTAGAAACCCTCTTTTTGTGGAATTTGCAAGTGGACATTTCAAGCGCTTTGGGGCCAACGGTAGAAAAGGAAATATCTTCGTATAAAAACTAGAGAGAATGACTCTCAGAAACCACTTTGTGATGTGTGCGTTCCACTCACAGAGTTTAACCTTTCTTTTCATAGAACAGTTTGGAAACAGTCTGTTTGTAAAGTCTGCAAGTGGATATTTGGACCTCTTTGAGGATTTCGTTGGAAACGGGATTTCTTCATCTAATGCTAGACAGAAGAATTCTCAGTAACTTCTTTGGGTTGCGTGTGTTCAACTCACAGAGTTGAGCCTTCCTTTAGACAGAGCAGATTTGAAACCCTCTTTTTGTGGAATTTGCAAGTGGACATTTCAAGCGCTTTGGGGCCAACGGTAGAAAAGGAAATATCTTCGTATAAAAACTAGAGAGAATCATTCTCAGAAACCGCTTTGTGATGTGTGCGTTCCTCTCACAGAGTTTAACCTTTCTTTTCATAGAACAGTTTGGAAACACTCTGTTTGTAAAGTCTGCAAGTGGATATTTGGACCTCTTTGAGGATTTCGTTGGAAACGGGATTTCTTCATCTAATGCTAGACAGAAGAATTCTCAGTAACTTCTTTGGGTTGCGTGTGTTCAACTCACAGAGTTGAACCTTCCTTTAGACAGAGCAGATTTGAAACCCACTTTTTGTGGAATTTGCAAGTGGACATTTCAAGCGCTTTGGGGCCAACGGTAGAAAAGGAAATATCTTCGTATAAAAACTAGAGAGAATCATTCTCAGAAACCGCTTTGTGATGTGTGCATTCCACTCACAGAGTGTAACCTTTCTTTTCATAGAACAGTTTGGAAACACTCTGTTTGTAAAGTCTGCAAGTGGATATTTGGACCTCTTTGAGGATTTCGTTGGAAACGGGATTTCTGCATATAACGCTAGACAGAAAAATTCTCAGTAACTTCTTTGGGTTGCGTGTGTTCAACTCACAGAGTTTAACCTTCCTTTTGACAGAGCAGATTAGAAACCCTCTTTTTGTGGAATTTGCAAGTGGACATTTCAAGCGCTTTGGGGCCAACGGTAGAAAAGGAAATATCTTCGTATAAAAACTAGAGAGAATCATTCTCAGAAACCGCTTTGTGATGTGTGCGTTCCTCTCACAGAGTTTAACCTTTCTTTTCATAGAACAGTTTGGAAACACTCTGTTTGTAAAGTCTGCAAGTGGATATTTGGACCTCTTTGAGGATTTCGTTGGAAACGGGATTTCTTCATCTAATGCTAGACAGAAGAATTCTCAGTAACTTCTTTGGGTTGCGTGTGTTCAACTCACAGAGTTGAACCTTCCTTTAGACAGAGCAGATTTGAAACCCACTTTTTGTGGAATTTGCAAGTGGACATTTCAAGCGCTTTGGGGCCCACGGTAGAAAAGGAAATATCTTCGTACAAAAACTAGAGAGAATGATTCTCAGAAACCACTTTGTGATGTGTGCGTTCCACTCACAGAGTTTAACCTTTCTTTTCATAGAACAGTTTGGAAACAGTCTGTTTGTAAAGTCTGCAAGTGGATATTTGGACCTCTTTGAGGATTTCGTTGGAAACGGGATTTCTTCACCTAATGCTAGACAGAAGAATTCTCAGTAACTTCTATGGGTTGCGTGTGTTCAACTCACAGAGGTGAACCTTTCTTTTGACAGAGCAGATTGGAAACCCTCTTTTTGTGGAATTTGCAAGTTGACATTTCAAGCGCTTTGGGGCCAACAGCAGAAAAGGAAATATCTTCGTATAAAAACTAGAGAGAATCATTCTCAGAAACCACTTTGTGATGTGTGCGTTCCTCTCACAGAGTGTAACCTTTCTTTTCATAGAACAGTTTGGAAACACTCTGTTTGTAAAGTCTGCAAGTGGATATTTGGACCTCTTTGAGGATTTCGTTGGAAACGGGATTTCTTCATCTAATGCTAGACAGAAGAATTCTCAGTAACTTCTTTGGGTTGCGTGTTTTCAACTCACAGGGTTGAACCTTCCTTTTGACAGAGCAGATTTGAAACCCTCCTTTTGTGGAATTTGCAAGTGGACATTTCAAGCGCTTTGGGGCCAAAGGCAGGGAAGGAAATATCTTGGTATAAAAACTAGAGAGAATCATTCTCAGAAACCACTTTGTGATGTGTTCGTTCCACTCACAGAGTTTAACCTTTCTTTTCATAGAAGAGTTTGGAAACACTCTGTTTGTAAAGTCTGCAAGTTGATATTTGGACCTCTTTGAGGATTTGGTTGGAAACAGGATTTCTTCATCTAATGCTAGACAGAAAAATTCTCAGTAACTTCTTTGGGTTGTGTGTGTTCAACTCACAGAGTTGAACCTTCCTTTAGACAGAGCAGATTTGAAACCCTCTTTTTGTGGAATTTGAAAGTGGACATTTCATGCGCTTTGGGGCCAACGGTAGAAAAGGAAATATCTTCGTATAAAAACTAGAGAGAATCATTCTCAGAAACCGCTTTGTGATGTGTGCATTCCACTCACAGGGTTTAACCTTTCTTTTCATAGAACAGTTTGGAAACACTCTGTTTGTAAAGTCTGCAAGTGGATACTTGGACCTCTTTGAGGATTTCGTAGGAAACGGGATTTCTTCATCTAATGCTAGACAGAAGAATTCTCAGTAACTTCTTTGGGTTGCGTGTGTTCAACTCACAGAATTGAACCTTCCTTTAGATAGAGCAGATTTGAAACCCTCTTTTTGTGGAATTTGCAAGTGGACATTTCAAGCGCTTTGGGGCCAACGGTAGAAAAGGAAATATCTTCGTATAAAAACTAGAGAGAATCATTCTCAGAAACCACTTTGTGATGTGTGCGTTCCACTCACAGAGTTTAACTTTTCTTTTCATAGAACAGTTTGGAAACACTCTGTTTGTAAAGTCTGCAAGTGGATACTTGGACCTCTTTGAGGATTTCGTTGGAAACGGGATTTCTTCATCTAATGCTAGGCAGAAGAATTCTCAGTAACTTCTTTGTGTTGCCTGTCTTCATCTCACAGAGTTGAGCGTTCCTTTAGTCAGAGCAGATTTGAAACCCTCTTTTTGTGGAATTTGCAAGTGGACATTTCAAGCGCTTTGGGGCCAACGGTAGAAAAGGAAATATCTTCGTATAAAAACTAGGGAGAATCATTCTCAGGAACCGCTTTGTGATGTGTGCGTTCCACTCACAGAGTGTAACCTTTCTTTTCATAGAACAGTTTGGAAACACTCTGTTTGTAAAGTCTGCAAGTGGATATTTGGACCTCCTTGAGGATTTCGTTGGAAACGGGATTTCTTCATCTAATGCTAGACAGAAAAATTCTCAGTAACTTCTTTGGGTTGCGTGTGTTCAACTCACAGAGTTGAACCTTACTTTATACAGAGCAGATTTGAAACCCTCTTTTTGTGAAATTTGCGAGTGGACATTTCAAGCGCTTTGGGGCCAACGGTAGAAAAGGAAATATCTTCGTATAAAAACTAGAGAGAATCATTCTCAGAAACGGCTTTGTGATGTGTGCATTCCACCCACAGAGTTTAACCTTTCTTTTCATAGAACAGTTTTTTAAACACTCTGTTTGTAAAGTCTACAAGTGGATATTTGGTCCTCTTTGAGGATTTCGTTGGAAACGGGATTTCTTCATCTAATGCTAGACAGAAGAATTCTCAGTAACTTCTTTGGGTTGCGTGTGTTCAACTCACAGAGTTGAGCCTTCCTTTACACAGAGCAGATTTGAAACCCTCTTTTTGTGGAATTAGCAAGTGGACATTTCAAGCGGTTTGGGGCCAACGGTAGAAAAGGGAATATCTTCGTATAAAAACTAGAGAGAATCATTCTCAGAAACCGCTTTGTGATGTGTGCGTTCCAGTCACAGAGTGTAACCTTTCTTTTCATAGAACAGTTTGGAAACACTCTGTTTGTAAAGTCTGCAAGTGGATATTTGGACCTCTTTGAGGATTTCGTTGGAAACGGGATTTCTTCATCTAATGCTAGACAGAAGAATTCTCAGTAACTTCTTTGGTTTGCGTGTGTTCAACTCACAGAGTTGAACCTTCCTTTTGACAGAGCAGATTTGAAACCCTCCTTTTGTGGAATTTGAAAGTGGACATTTCAAGCGCTTTGGGGCCAACGGTGGAAAAGGAAATATCTTCGTATAAAAAGTAGAGAGAATCATTCCCAGAAACCACTTTGTGATGTGTGCGTTCCACTCTCAGTGGTAACCTTTCTTTTCATAGAACAGTTTGGAAACACTCTGTTTGTAAAGTCTGCAATTGGATATTTGGACATCTTTGAGGATTTCGTTGGAAACGGGATTTCTTAATCTAATGCTAGACAGAAGAATTCTCAGTATCTTCTTTGGGTTGCCTGTGTTCAACTCACAGAGTTGAACCTTCCTTTTGACAGAGCAGATTGGAAACCCTCTTTTTGTGGAATTTGCAAGTGGACATTTCAAGCGCTTTTGGGCCAAAGGCAGGAAAGGAAATATCTTGGTATAAAAACTAGAGAGAATCATTCTCAGAAACCACTTTGTGATGTGTTCGTTCCACTCACAGAGTTTAACCTTTCTTTTCATAGAACAGTTTGGAAACACTCTGTTTGTAAAGTCTGCAAGTTGATATTTGTACCTCTTTGAGGATTTTGTTGGAAACAGGATTTCTTCATCTAATGCTAGACAGAAAAATTCTCAGTAACTTCTGTGGGTTGTGTGTGTTCAACTCACAGGGTTGAACCTTCCTTTAGACAGAGCAGATTTGAAACCCTCTTTTTGTGGAATTTGCAAGTGGACATTTCAAGCGCTTTGGGGCCAACGGTAGAAAAGGAAATATCTTCGTACAAAAACCAGAGAGAATCATTCTCAGAAACCGCTTTGTGATGTGTGCATTCCACTCACAGAGTTTAACCTTTCTTTTCATAGAACAGTTTGGAAACACTCTGTTTGTAAAGTCTGCAAGTGGATATTTGGACCTCTTTGAGGATTTCGTTGGAAACGGGATTTCTTCATCTAATGCTAGACAGAAGAATTCTCAGTAAATTCTTTGGGTTGCGTGTGTTCAACTCACAGAGTTGAACCTTCCTTTAGACAGAGCAGATTTGAAACCCTCTTTTTGTGGAATTTGCAAGTGGACATTTCAAGCGCTTTGGGGCCAACGGTAGAAAAGGAAATATCTTCGTATAAAAACTAGAGAGAATCATTCTCAGAAACCACTTTGTGATGTGTGCGTTCCACTCACAGAGTTTAACTTTTCTTTTCATAGAACAGTTTGGAAACACTCTGTTTGTAAAGTCTGCAAGTGGATATTTGGACCTCTCTGAGGATTTCGTTGGAAACGGGATTTCTTCATCTAATGCTAGACAGAAGAATTCTCAGTAACTTCTTTGGGTTGCGTGTGTTCAACTCACAGAGTTGAACCTTCCTTTATACAGAGCAGATTTGAAACCCTCTTTTTGTGAAATTTGCGAGTGGACATTTCAAGCGCTTTGGGGCCAACGGTAGAAAAGGAAATATCTTCGTATAATAACTAGAGAGAATCATTCTCAGAAACCGTTTTGTGATGTGTGCATTCCACCCACAGAGTTTAACCTTTCTTTTCATAGAACAGTTTTTTAAACACTCTGTTTGTAAAGTCTACAAGTGGATATTTGGTCCTCTATGAGGATTTCGTTGGAAACGGGATTTCTTCATCTAATGCTAGACAGAAGAATTCTCAGTAACTTCTTTGGGTTGCGTGTGTTCAACTCACAGAGTTGAGCCTTCCTTTAGACAGAGCATATTTGAAACCCTCTTTTTGTGGAATTTGCAAGTGGACATTTCAAGCGGTTTCGGGCCAACGGTAGAAAAGGAAATATCTTCGTATAAAAACTAGAGAGAATCATTCTCAGAAACCGCTTTGTGATGTGTGCGTTCCAGTCACAGAGTGTAACCTTTCTTTTCATAGAACAGTTTGGAAACACTCTGTTTGTAAAGTCTGCAAGTGGATGTTTGGACCTCTTTGAGGATTTCGTTGGAAACGGGATTTCTTCATCTAATGCTAGACAGAAGAATTCTCAGTAACTTCTTTGGGTTGCGTGTGTTCAACTCACAGAGTTGAACCTTCCTTTTGACAGAGCAGATTTGAAACCCTCCTTTTGTGGAATTTGAAAGTGGACATTTCAAGCGCTTTGGGGCCAACGGTGGAAAAGGAAATATCTTCGTATAAAAAGTAGAGAGAATCATTCCCAGAAACCACTTTGTGATGTGTGCGTTCCACTCTCAGTGGTAACCTTTCTTTTCATAGAACAGTTTGGAAACACTCTGTTTGTAAAGTCTGCAATTGGATATTTGGACATCTTTGAGGATTTCGTTGGAAACGGGATTTCTTAATCTAATGCTAGACAGAAGAATTCTCAGTATCTTCTTTGGGTTGCCTGTGTTCAACTCACAGAGTTGAACCTTCCTTTTGACAGAGCAGATTGGAAACCCTCTTTTTGTGGAATTTGCAAGTGGACATTTCAAGCGCTTTGGGGCCAACGGTACAAAAGGAAATATCTTCGTATAAAAACTAGAGAGAATCATTCTCAGAAACCACTTTGTGATGTGTGTGTTCCACTCACAGAGTTTAACCTTTCTTTTCATAGAACAGTTTGGAAACACTCTGTTTGTAAAGTCTGCAAGTGGATATTTGGACCTCTTTGAGGATTTCGTTGGAAACGGGATTTCTTCATCTAATGCTAGACAGAAGAATTCTCAGTAACTTCTTTGGGTTGCCTGTGTTCAACTCACAGAGTTGAGCCTTCCTTTAGACAGAGCAGATTTGAAACCCGCTTTTTGTGGAATTTGCAAGTGGACATTTCAAGCGGTTTGGGGCCAACGGTAGAAAAGGAAATATCTTCGTATAAAAACTAGAGAGAATCATTCCCAGAAACCACTTTGTGATCTGTGCGTTCCACTCACAGTGTTTAACCTTTCTTTGCATAGAACAGTTTTGAAACACTCAGTTTGTAAAGTCTGCAAGTGGATATTTGGTCCAATTTGAGGATTTCGTTGGAAACGGGATTTCTTCATCTAATGCTAGACAGAAGAATTCACAGTAACTTCTTTGGGTTGCGTGTGTTCAACTCACAGAGTTGAACCTTCCTTTAGACAGAGCAGATTTGAAACCCTCTTTTTGTGGAATTTGCAAGTGGACATTTCAAGCGCTTTTGGGCCAAAGGCAGGAAAGGAAATATCTTGGTATAAAAACTAGAGAGAATCATTCTCAGAAACCACTTTGTGATGTGTTCGTTCCACTCACAGAGTTTAACCTTTCTTTTCATAGAACAGTTTGGAAACACTCTGTTTGTAAAGTCTGCAAGTTGATATTTTTACCTCTTTGAGGATTTTGTTGGAAACAGGATTTCTTCATCTAATGCTAGACAGAAAAATTCTCAGTAACTTCTGTGGGTTGCGTGTGTTCAACTCACAGAGTTGAACCTTCCTTTAGACAGAGCAGATTTGAAACCCTCTTTTTGTGGAATTTGCAAGTGGACATTTCAAGCGCTTTGGGGCCAACGGTAGAAAAGGAAATATCTTCGTACAAAAACCAGAGAGAATCATTCTCAGAAACCGCTTTGTGATGTGTGCATTCCACTCACAGAGTTTAACCTTTCTTTTCATAGAACAGTTTGGAAACACTCTGTTTGTAAAGTCTGCAAGTGGATATTTGGACCTCTTTGAGGATTTCGTTGGAAACGGGATTTCTTCATCTAATGCTAGACAGAAGAATTCTCAGTAAATTCTTTGGGTTGCGTGTGTTCAACTCACAGAGTTGAACCTTCCTTTAGACAGAGCAGATTTGAAACCCTCTTTTTGTGGAATTTGCAAGTGGACATTTCAAGCGCTTTGGGGCCAACGGTAGAAAAGGAAATATCTTCGTATAAAAACTAGAGAGAATCATTCTCAGAAACCACTTTGTGATGTGTGCGTTCCACTCACAGAGTTTAACTTTTCTTTTCATAGAACAGTTTGGAAACACTCTGTTTGTAAAGTCTGCAAGTGGATATTTGGACCTCTCTGAGGATTTCGTTGGAAACGGGATTTCTTCATCTAATGCTAGACAGAAGAATTCTCAGTAACTTCTTTGGGTTGCGTGTGTTCAACTCACAGAGTTGAACCTTCCTTTATACAGAGCAGATTTGAAACCCTCTTTTTGTGAAATTTGCGAGTGGACATTTCAAGCGCTTTGGGGCCAACGGTAGAAAAGGAAATATCTTCGTATAATAACTAGAGAGAATCATTCTCAGAAACCGCTTTGTGATGTGTGCATTCCACCCACAGAGTTTAACCTTTCTTTTCATAGAACAGTTTTTTAAACACTCTGTTTGTAAAGTCTACAAGTGGATATTTGGTCCTCTATGAGGATTTCGTTGGAAACGGGATTTCTTCATCTAATGCTAGACAGAAGAATTCTCAGTAACTTCTTTGGGTTGCGTGTGTTCAACTCACAGAGTTGAGCCTTCCTTTAGACAGAGCATATTTGAAACCCTCTTTTTGTGGAATTTGCAAGTGGACATTTCAAGCGGTTTCGGGCCAACGGTAGAAAAGGAAATATCTTCGTATAAAAACTAGAGAGAATCATTCTCAGAAACCGCTTTGTGATGTGTGCGTTCCTCTCACAGAGTGTAACCTTTCTGTTCATAGAACAGTTTGGAAACACTCTGTTTGTAAAGTCTGCAAGTGGATGTTTGGACCTCTTTGAGGATTTCGTTGGAAACGGGATTTCTTCATCTAATGCTAGACAGAAGAATTCTCAGTAACTTCTTTGGGTTGCGTGTGTTCAACTCACAGAGTTGAACCTTCCTTTTGACAGAGCAGATTGGAAACCCTCTTTTTGTGGAATTTGCAAGTGGACATTTCAAGCGCTTTGGGGCTGACGGTAGAAAAGGAAATATCTTCGTATAAAAACTAGAGAGAATCATTCTCAGAAACCACTTTGTGATGTGTGCGTTCCACTCACAGAGTTTAACCTTTCTTTTCATAGAACAGTTTGGAAACACTCTGTTTGTAAAGTCTGCAAGTGGATATTTGGACCTCTTTGAGGATTTCGTTGGAAACGGGATTTCTTCATCTAATGCTAGACAGAAGAATTCTCAGTAACTTATTTGGGTTGCGTGTGTTCAACTCACAGAGTTGAGCCTTACTTTAGACAGAGCAGATTTGAAACCCTCTTTTCGTGTAATTTGCAAGTGGACATTTCAAGCTCCTTTGGGCCAAAGGCAGTAAAGGAAATATCTTGGTATAAAAACTAGAGAGAATCATTCTCAGAAACCACTTTGTGATGTGTTCGTTCCACTCACAGAGTTTAACCTTTCTTTTCATAGAACAGTTTGGAAACACTCTGTTTGTAAAGTCTGCAAGTGGATATTTGGACCTCTTTGAGGATTTTGTTGGAAACAGGATTTCTTCATCTAATGCTAGACAGAAAAATTCTCAGTAACTTCTTTGGGTTGCGTGTGTTCAACTCACAGAGTTGTACCTTCCTTTTGACAGAGCAGATTAGAAACCCTCTTTTTGTGGAATTTGCAAGTGGACATTTCAAGCGCTTTGGGGCCAACGGTAGAAAAGGAAATATCTTCGTATAAAAACTAGAGAAAGTAATTCTCCGAAACCGCTTTGTGATGTGTGCGTTCCACTCACAGAGTGTAACCTTTCTTTTCACAGAACAGTTTGGAAACACTCTGTTTGTAAAGTCTGCAAGTGGATATTTGGACCTCTTTGAGGATTTCGTTGGAAACGGGATTTCTTCATCTAATGCTAGACAGAAGAATTCTCAGTAACTTCTTTGGGTTGCGTGTGTTCAACTCACAGAGTTGAACCTTCCTTTAGACAGAGCAGATTTGAAACCCTCTTTTTGTGGAATTTGCAAGTGGACATTTCAAGCGCTTTGGGGCCAACGGTAGAAAAGGAAATATCTTCGTATAAAAACTAGAGAGAATCATTCTCAGAAACCACTTTGTGATGTGTGCGTTCCACTCACAGAGTTTAACTTTTCTTTTCATAGAACAGTTTGGAAACACTCTGTTTGTAATGTCTGCAAGTGGATATTTGGACCTCTCTGAGGATTTCGTCGGAAACGGGATTTCTTCATCTAATGCTAGACAGAAGAATTCTCAGTAACTTCTTTGGGTTGCGTGTGTTCAACTCACAGAGTTGAACCTTCCTTTATACAGAGCAGATTTGAAACCCTCTTTTTGTGAAATTTGCGAGTGGACATTTCAAGCGCTTTGGGGCCAACGGTAGAAAAGGAAATATCTTCGTATAATAACTAGAGAGAATCATTCTCAGAAACCGCTTTGTGATGTGTGCATTCCACCCACAGAGTTTAACCTTTCTTTTCATAGAACAGTTTTTTAAACACTCTGTTTGTAAAGTCTACAAGTGGATATTTGGTCCTCTATGAGGATTTCGTTGGAAACGGGATTTCTTCATCTAATGCTAGACAGAAGAATTCTCAGTAACTTCTTTGGGTTGCGTGTGTTCAACTCACAGAGTTGAGCCTTCCTTTAGACAGAGCAGATTTGAAACCCTCTTTTTGTGGAATTTGCAAGTGGACATTTCAAGCGGTTTCGGGCCAACGGTAGAAAAGGAAATATCTTCGTATAAAAACTAGAGAGAATCATTCTCAGAAACTGCTTTGTGATGTGTGCGTTCCAGTCACAGAGTGTAACCTTTCTTTTCATAGAACAGTTTGGAAACACTCTGTTTGTAAAGTCTGCAAGTGGATGTTTGGACCTCTTTGAGGATTTCGTTGGAAACGGGATTTCTTCATCTAATGCTAGACAGAAGAATTCTCAGTAACTTCTTTGGGTTGCATGTGTTCAACTCACAGAGTTGAACCTTCCTTTTGACAGAGCAGATTGGAAACCCTCTTTTTGTGGAATTTGCAAGTGGACATTTCAAGCGCTTTGGGGCTGACGGTAGAAAAGGAAATATCTTCGTATAAAAACTAGAGAGAATCATTCTCAGAAACCACTTTGTGATGTGTGCGTTCCACTCACAGAGTTTAACCTTTCTTTTCATAGAACAGTTTGGAAACACTCTGTTTGTAAAGTCTGCAAGTGGATATTTGGACCTCTTTGAGGATTTCTTTGGAAACGGGATTTCTTCATCTAATGCTAGACGGAAGAATTCTCAGTAACTTCTTTGGGTTCCGTGTGTTCAACTCACAGAGTTGAACCTTCCTTTTGACAGAGCAGATTGGAAACCCTCTTTTTGTGGAATTTGCAAGTGGGCATTTCAAGCGCTTTGGGGCCAACGGTAGCAAAGGAAATATCTTCGTATAAAAACTAGAGAGAATCATTCTCAGAAACCGCTTTGTGATGTGTGCGTTCCACTCACAGAGTGTAACCTTTCTTTTCATAGAACAGTTTGGAAACACTCTGTTTGTAAAGTCTGCAAGTGGATATTTGGACCTCTTTGAGGATTTCGTTGGAAACGGGATTTCTTCATCTAATGCTAGACAGAAGAATTCTCAGTAACTTCTTTGGGTTGTGTGTGTTCAACTCACAGAGTTGAACCTTCCTTTAGACAGAGCAGATTGGAAACCCTCTTTTTGTGGAATTTGCAAGTGGACATTTCAAGCGCTTTTGGGCCAAAGGCAGTAAAGGAAATATCTTGGTATAAAAACTAGAGAGAATCATTCTCAGAAACCACTTTGTGATGTGTTCGTTCCACTCACAGAGTTTAACCTTTCTCTTCATAGAACAGTTTGGAAACACTCTGTTTGTAAAGTCTGCAAGTGGATATTTGGACCTCTTTGAGGATTTTGTTGGAAACAGGATTTCTTCATCTAATGCTAGACAGAAAAATTCTCAGTAACTTCTTTGGGTTGTGTGTGTTCAACTCACAGAGTTGAACCTTCCTTTAGACAGAGCCGATTTGAAACCCTCTTTTTGTGGAATTTGCAAGTGGACATTTCAAGCGCTTTGGGGACAACGGTAGAAAAGGAAATATCTTCGTATAAAAACTAGAGAGAATCATTCTCAGAAACCGCTTTGTGATGTGTGCGTTGCACTCACGGAGTTTAACCTTTCTTTTCATAGAACAGTTTGGAAACACTCTGTTTGTAAAGTCTGCAAGTGGATATTTGGACCTCTTTGAGGATTTCGATGGAAACGGGATTTCTTCATCTAATACTAGACAGAAGAATTCTCAGTAACTTCTTTGGGTTGCGTGTGTTCAACTCACAGAGTTGAACCTTCCTTTTGACAGAGCAGATTTGAAACCCACTTTTTGTGGAGTTTGCAAGTGGACATTTCAAGCGCTTTGGGGCCAACGGTAGAAAACGAAATATCTTCGTATAAAAACTAGAGAGAATCATTCTCAGAAACCACTTTGTGATGTGTGGTTTCCACTCACAGAGTTTAACCTTTCTTTTCACAGAACAGTTTGGAAACAGTCTGTTTGTAAAGTCTGCAAGTGGATATTTGGACCTCTTTGAGGATTTCTTTGGAAACGGGATTTCTTCATCTAATGCTAGACAGAAGAATTCTCAGTAACTTCTTTGGGTTGCGTGTGTTCAACTCACAGAGTTGAGCCTTCCTTTAGACAGAGCAGATTTGAAACCCTCTTTTTGTGGAATTTGCAAGTGGACATTTCACGCGGTTTGGGGCCAACGGTAGAAAAGGAAATATCTTCGTATAAAAACTAGAGAGAATCATTCTCAGAAACCGCTATATGATGTGTGCGTTCCACTCTCAGAGTGTAACCTTTCTTTTCATAGAACAGTTTGGAAACACTCTGTTTGTAAAGTCTGCAAGTGGATATTTGGACCTCTTTGAGGATTTTGTTGGAAACAGGATTTCTTCATCTAATGCTAGACAGAAAAATTCTCAGTAACTTCCTTGGGTTGTGTGTGTTCAACTCACAGAGTTGAACCTTCCTTTAGACAGAGCCGATTTGAAACCCTCTTTTTGTGGAATTTGCAAGTGGACATTTCAAGCGCTTTGGGGACAACGGTAGAAAAGGAAATATCTTCGTATAAAAACTAGAGAGAATCATTCTCAGAAACCGCTTTGTGATGTGTGCGTTGCACTCACGGAGTTTAACCTTTCTTTTCATAGAACAGTTTGGAAACACTCTGTTTGTAAAGTCTGCAAGTGGATATTTGGACCTCTTTGAGGATTTCGATGGAAACGGGATTTCTTCATCTAATGCTAGACAGAAGAATTCTCAGTAACTTCTTTGGGTTGCGTGTGTTCAACTCACAGAGTTGAACCTTCCTTTTGACAGAGCAGATTTGAAACCCACTTTTTGTGGAGTTTGCAAGTGGACATTTCAAGCGCTTTGGGGCCAACGGTAGAAAACGAAATATCTTCGTATAAAAACAAGAGAGAATCATTCTCAGAAACCACTTAGTGATGTGTCCGTTCCACTCACAGAGTTTAACCTTTCTTTTCATAGAACAGTTTGGAAACACTCTGTTTGTAAAGTCTGCAAGTGGATATTTGGACCTCTTTGAGGATTTCGTTGGAAACGGGATTTCTTCATCTAATGCTAGACAGAAGAATTCTCAGTAACTTCTTCGGGTTGCGTGTGTTCAACTCACAGAGTTGAACCTTCCTTTTGACAGAGCAGATTGGAGACCCTCTTTTTGTGGAATTTGCAAGTGGACATTTCAAGCGCTTTGGGGCCAACGTTAGAAAAGGAAACATCTTCGTATAAAAACTAGAGAGAATCATTCTCAGAAACCACTTTGTGATGTGTGGTTTCCACTCACAGAGTTTAACCTTTCTTTTCACAGAACAGTTTGGAAACAGTCTGTTTGTAAAGTCTGCAAGTGGATATTTGGACCTCTTTGAGGATTTCTTTGGAAACGGGATTTCTTCATCTAATGCTAGACAGAAGAATTCTCAGTAACTTCTTTGGGTTGCGTGTGTTCAACTCACAGAGTTGAGCCTTCCTTTAGACAGAGCAGATTTGAAACCCTCTTTTTGTGGAATTTGCAAGTGGACATTTCACGCGGTTTGGGGCCAACGGTAGAAAAGGAAATATCTTCGTATAAAAACTAGAGAGAATCATTCTCAGAAACCGCTATATGATGTGTGCGTTCCACTCTCAGAGTGTAACCTTTCTTTTCATAGAACAGTTTGGAAACACTCTGTTTGTAAAGTCTGCAAGTGGATATTTGGACCTCTTTGAGGATTTCGTTGGAAACGGGATTTCTTCATCTAATGCTAGACAGAAGAATTCTCAGTAACTTCTTTGGGTTGCGTGTGTTCAACTCACAGAGTTGAACCTTCCTTTAGACAGAGCAGATTTGAAACCGTCTTTTTGTGGAATTTGCAAGTGGACATTTCAAGCGCTTTGGGGCCAACGGTAGAAAAGGAAATATCTTCGTATAAAAACTAGAGAGAATCATTCTCAGAAACCACTTTGTGATGTGTGCATTGCACTCACAGAGTTTAACCTTTCTTTTCATAGAACAGTTTGGAAACAGTCTGTTTGTAAAGTCTGCAAGTGGATATTTGGACCTCTTTGAGGATTTCGTTGGAAACGGGATTTCTTCATCTAATGCTAGACAGAAAAATTCTCAGTAACTTCTTTGGGTTGCGTGTGTTCAACTCACAGAGTTGAGCCTTACTTTAGACAGAGCAGATTTGAAACCCTCTTTTCGTGTAATTTGCAAGTGGACATTTCAAGCGCTTTGGGGCCAACGGTAGAAAAGGAAATATCTTCGTAGAAAAACTAAAGAGAATCATTCTCAGAAACCGCTTTGTGATGTGTGCGTTCCACTCACAGAGTGTAACCTTTCTTTTCATAGAACAGTTTGGAAACACTCTGTTTGTAAAGTCTGCAAGTGGATATTTGGACCTCTTTGAGGATTTCGTTGGAAACGGGATTTCTTCATCTAATGCTAGACAGAAGAATTCTCAGTAACTTCTTTGGGTTGTGTGTGTTCAACTCACAGAGTTGAACCTTCCTTTAGACAGAGCAGATTGGAAACCCTCTTTTTGTGGAATTTGCAAGTGGACATTTCAAGCGCTTTTGGGCCAAAGGCAGTAAAGGAAATATCTTGGTATAAAAACTAGAGAGAATCATTCTCAGAAACCACTTTGTGATGTGTTTGTTCCACTCACAGAGTTTAACCTTTCTTTTCATAGAACAGTTTGGAAACACTCTGTTTGTAAAGTCTGCAAGTGGATATTTGGACCTCTTTGAGGATTTTGTTGGAAACAGGATTTCTTCATCTAATGCTAGACAGAAAAATTCTCAGTAACTTCTTTGGGTTGCGTGTGTTCAACTCACAGAGTTGTACCTTCCTTTTGACAGAGCAGATTAGAAACCCTCTTTTTGTGGAATTTGCAAGTGGACATTTCAAGCGCTTTGGGGCCAACGGTAGAAAAGGAAATATCTTCGTATAAAAACTAGAGAAAGTCATTCTCAGAAACCGCTTTGTGATGTGTGCGTTCCACTCACAGAGTGTAACCTTTCTTTTCACAGAACAGTTTGGAAACACTCTGTTTGTAAAGTCTGCAAGTGGATATTTGGACCTCTTTGAGGATTTCGTTGGAAACGGGATTTCTTCATCTAATGCTAGACAGAAGAATTCTCAGTAACTTCTTTGGGTTGCGTGTGTTCAACTCACAGAGT
The DNA here is from genome assembly GCF_029281585.2 of Gorilla gorilla gorilla. Taxonomy (NCBI): domain Eukaryota; kingdom Metazoa; phylum Chordata; class Mammalia; order Primates; family Hominidae; genus Gorilla; species Gorilla gorilla. The sequence goes on along the minus strand of NC_073231.2, from coordinate 76,270,663 downwards.
TGAGCCTTCCTTTAGACAGAGCAGATTTGAAACCCTCTTTTTGTGGAATTTGCAAGTGGACATTTCAAGCGCTTTGGGGCCAACGGTAGAAAAGGAAATATCTTCGTATAAAAACTAGAGAGAATCATTCTCAGAAACCGCTTTGTGATGTGTGCGTTCCAGTCACAGAGTGTAAACTTTCTTTTCATAGAACAGTTTGGAAACACTCTGTTTGTAAAGTCTGCAAGTGGATATTTGGACCTCCTTGATGATTTCGTTGGAAACGGGATTTCTTCATCTAATGCTAGACAGAAGAATTCTCAGTAACTTCTTTGGGTTGCGTGTGTTCAACGCACAGAGTTGAACCTTCCTTTAGACAGAGCAGATTTGAAACACTCTTTTTGTGGAATTTGCAAGTGGACATTTCAAGCGCTTTGGGGCCAACGGTAGAAAAGGAAATATCTTCGTATAAAAACTAGAGAGAATCATTCTCAGAAACCACTTTGTGATGTGTGCGTTCCACTCACAGAGTTTAACCTTTCTTTTCATAGAACAGTTTGGAAACAGTCTGTTTGTAAAGTCTGCAAGTGGATATTTGGACCTCTTTGAGGATTTCGTTGGAAACGGGATTTCTGCATATAACGCTAGACAGAAAAATTCTCAGTAACTTCTTTGGGTTGCGTGTGTTCAACTCACAGAGTTGTACCTTCCTTTTGACAGAGCAGATTAGAAACCCTCTTTTTGTGGAATTTTCAAGTGGACATTTCAAGCGCTTTGGGGCCAACGGTAGAAAAGGAAATATCTTCGTATAAAAACTAGAGAAAGTCATTCTCAGAAACCGCTTTGTGATGTGTGCGTTCCACTCACAGAGCGTAACCTTTCTTTTCATAGAACAGTTTGGAAACACTCTGTTTGTAAAGTCTGCAAGTGGATATTTGGACCTCTTTGAGGATTTCGTTGGAAACGGGATTTCTTCATCTAATGCTAGACAGAAGAATTCTCAGTAACTTCTTTGGGTTGCGTGTGTTCAACTCACAGAGTTGAGCCTTCCTTTAGACAGAGCAGATTTGAAACCCTCTTTTTGTGGAATTTGCAAGTGGACATTTCAAGCGCTTTGGGGCCTACGGTAGAAAAGGAAATATCTTCGTATAAAAACTAGAGAGAATCATTCTCAGAAACCGCTTTGTGATGTGTGCGTTCCACTCACAGAGTGTAAACTTTCTTTTCATAGAACAGTTTGGAAACACTCTGTTTGTAAAGTCTGCAAGTGGATATTTGGACCTCCTTGATGATTTCGTTGGAAACGGGATTTCTTCATCTAATGCTAGACAGAAGAATTCTCAGTAACTTCTTTGGGTTGCGTGTGTTCAACGCACAGAGTTGAACCTTCCTTTAGACAGAGCAGATTTGAAACACTCTTTTTGTGGAATTTGCAAGTGGACATTTCAAGCGCTTTGGGGCCAACGGTAGAAAAGGAAATATCTTCGTATAAAAACTAGAGAGAATCATTCTCAGAAACCACTTTGTGATGTGTGCATTCCACTCACAGAGTTTAACCTTTCTTTTCATAGAACAGTTTGGAAACACTCTGTTTGTAAAGTCTGCAAGTGGATATTTGGACCTCTTTGAGGATTTCGTTGGAAACGGGATTTCTTCATCTAATGGTAGACAGAAGAATTCTCAGTAACTTCTTTGGGTTGCGTGTGTTCAACTCACAGAGTTGAACCTTCCTTTAGACAGAGCAGATTTGAAACCCTCTTTTTGTGGAATTTGCAAGTGGACATTTCAAGCGCTTTGGGGCCAACGGTAGAAAAGGAAATATCTTCGTATAAAAACTAGTGAGAATCATTCTCAGAAACCGCTTTGTGATGTGTGCATTCCACTCACAGAGTGTAACCTTTCTTTTCATAGAACAGTTTGGAAACACTCTGTTTGTAAAGTCTGCAAGTGGATATTTGGACCTCTTTGAGGAATTCGTTGGAAACGGGATTTCTGCATATAACGCTAGACAGAAAAATTCTCAGTAACTTCTTTGGGTTGCGTGTGTTCAACTCACAGAGTTGTACCTTCCTTTTGACAGAGAAGATTAGAAACCCTCTTTTTGTGGAATTTGCAAGTGGACATTTCAAGCACTTTGGGGCTGACGGTAGAAAAGGAAATATCTTCGTATAAAAACTAGAGAGAATCATTCTCAGAAACCACTTTGTGATGTGTGCGTTCCACTCACAGAGTGTAAACTTTCTTTTCATAGAACAGTTTGGAAACACTCTGTTTGTAAAGTCTGCAAGTGGATATTTGGACCTCTTTGAGGATTTCATTGGAAACGGGATTTCTTCATCTAATGCTAGACAGAAGAATTCTCAGTAACTTCTTTGGGTTGCGTGTGTTCAACTCACAGAGTTGAACCTTCCTTTTGACAGAGCAGATTGGAAACCCTCTTTTTGTGGAATTTGCAAGTGGACATTTCATGCGCTTTGGGGCTGAAGGTAGAAAAGGAAATATCTTCGTATAAAAACTAGAGAGAATCATTCTCAGAAACCACTTTGTGATGTGTGCGTTCCACTCACAGAGTTTAACCTTTCTTTTCATAGAACAGTTTGGAAACACTCTGTTTGTAAAGTCTGCAAGTGGATATTTGGACCTCTTTGAGGATTTCTTTGGAAACGGGATTTCTTCATCTAATGCTAGACGGAAGAATTCTCAGTAACTTCTTTGGGTTGCGTGTGTTCAACTCACAGAGTTGAACCTTCCTTTTGACAGAGCAGATTGGAAACCCTCTTTTTGTGGAATTTGCAAGTGGGCATTTCAAGCGCTTTAGGGCCAACGGTAGAAAAGGATATATCTTCGTATAAAAACTAGAGAGAATCATTCTCAGAAACCGCTTTGTGATGTGTGCGTTCCACTCACAGAGTGTAACCTTTCTTTTCATAGAACAGTTTGGAAACACTCTGTTTGTAAAGTCTGCAAGTGGATATTTGGACCTCTTTGAGGATTTCGTTGGAAACGGGATTTCTTCATCTAATGCTAGACAGAAGAATTCTCAGTAACTTCTTTGGGTTGTGTGTGTTCAACTCACAGAGTTGAACCTTCCTTTAGACAGAGCAGATTGGAAACCCTCTTTTTGTGGAATTTGCAAGTGGACATTTCAAGCGCTTTTGGGCCAAAGGCAGTAAAGGAAATATCTTGGTATAAAAACTAGAGAGAATCATTCTCAGAAACCACTTTGTGATGTGTTCGTTCCACTCACAGAGTTTAACCTTTCTTTTCATAGAACAGTTTGGAAACACTCTGTTTGTAAAGTCTACAAGTGGATATTTGGACCTCTTTGAGGATTTTGTTGGAAACAGGATTTCTTCATCTAATGCTAGACAGAAAAATTCTCAGTAACTTCTTTGGGTTGTGTGTGTTCAACTCACAGAGTTGAACCTTCCTTTAGACAGAGCCGATTTGAAACCCTCTTTTTGTGGAATTTGCAAGTGGACATTTCAAGCGCTTTGGGGACAACGGTAGAAAAGGAAATATCTTCGTATAAAAACTAGAGAGAATCATTCTCAGAAACCGCTTTGTGATGTGTGCGTTGCACTCACGGAGTTTAACCTTTCTTTTCATAGAACAGTTTGGAAACAGTCTGTTTGTAAAGTCTGCAAGTGGATATTTGGACCTCTTTGAGGATTTCGTTGGAAACGGGATTTCTTCATCTAATGCTAGACAGAAGAATTCTCAGTAACTTCTTTGGGTTGCGTGTGTTCAACTCACAGAGTTGAACCTTCCTTTTGACAGAGCAGATTGGAAACCCTCTTTTTGTGGAATTTGCAAGTGGACATTTCAAGCGCTTTGGGGCCAACGTTAGAAAAGGAAACATCTTCGTATAAAAACTAGAGAGAATCATTCTCAGAAACCACTTTGCGATGTGTGCGTTCCACTCACAGAGTTTAACCTTTCTTTTCACAGAACAGTTTGGAAACAGTCTGTTTGTAAAGTCTGCAAGTGGATATTTGGACCTCTTTGAGGATTTCTTTGGAAACGGGATTTCTTCATCTAATGCTAGACAGAAGAATTCTCAGTAACTTCTTTGTGTTGCGTGTGTTCAACTCACAGAGTTGAGCCTTCCTTTAGACAGAGCAGATTTGAAACCCTCTTTTTGTGGAATATGCAAGTGGACATTTCAAGCGGTTTGGGGCCAACGGTAGAAAAGGAAATATCTTCGTATAAAAACTAGAGAGAATCATTCTCAGAAACCGCTATATGATGTGTGCGTTCCACTCTCAGAGTGTAACCTTTCTTTTCATAGAACAGTTTGGAAACACTCTGTTTGTAAAGTCTGCAAGTGGATATTTGGACCTCTTTGAGGATTTCGTTGGAAACGGGATTTCTTCATCTAATGCTAGACAGAAGAATTCTCAGTAACTTCTTTGGGTTGCGTGTGTTCAACTCACAGAGTTGAACCTTCCTTTAGACAGAGCAGATTTGAAACCGTCTTTTTGTGGAATTTGCAAGTGGACATTTCAAGCTCTTTGGGGCCAACGGTAGAAAAGGAAATATCTTCGTATAAAAACTAGAGAGAATCATTCTCAGAAACCACTTTGTGATGTGTGCATTGCACTCACAGAGTTTAACCTTTCTTTTCATAGAACAGTTTGGAAACAGTCTGTTTGTAAAGTCTGCAAGTGGATATTTGGACCTCTTTGAGGATTTCGTTGGAAACGGGATTTCTTCATCTAATGCTAGACAGAAGAATTCTCAGTAACTTCTTTGGGTTGCGTGTGTTCAACTCACAGAGTTGAGCCTTACTTTAGACAGAGCAGATTTGAAACCCTCTTTTCGTGTAATTTGCAAGTGGACATTTCAAGCGCTTTGGGGCCAACGGTAGAAAAGGAAATATCTTCGTAGAAAAACTAAAGAGAATCATTCTCAGAAACCGCTTTGTGATGTGTGCGTTCCACTCACAGAGTGTAACCTTTCTTTTCATAGAACAGTTTGGAAACACTCTGTTTGTAAAGTCTGCAAGTGGATATTTGGACCTCTTTGAGGATTTCGTTGGAAACGGGATTTCTTCATCTAATGCTAGACAGAAGAATTCTCAGTAACTTCTTTGGGTTGTGTGTGTTCAACTCACAGAGTTGAAGCTTCCTTTAGACAGAGCAGATTGGAAACCCTCTTTTTGTGGAATTTGCAAGTGGACATTTAAAGCGCTTTTGGGCCAAAGGCAGTAAAGGAAATATCTTGGTATAAAAACTAGAGAGAATCATTCTCAGAAACCACTTTGTGATGTGTTCGTTCCACTCACAGAGTTTAACCGTTGTTTTCATAGAACAGTTTGGAAACACTCTGTTTGTAAAGTCTGCAAGTGGATATTTGGACCTCTTTGAGGATTTTGTTGGAAACAGGATTTCTTCATCTAATGCTAGACAGAAAAATTCTCAGTAACTTCTTTGGGTTGCGTGTGTTCAACTCACAGAGTTGTACCTTCCTTTTGACAGAGCAGATTAGAAACCCTCTTTTTGTGGAATTTGCAAGTGGACATTTCAAGCGTTTTGGGGCCAACGGTAGAAAAGGAAATATCTTCGTATAAAAACTAGAGAAAGTCATTCTCAGAAACCGCTTTGTGATGTGTGCGTTCCACTCACAGAGTGTAACCTTTCTTTTCACAGAACAGTTTGGAAACACTCTGTTTGTAAAGTCTGCAAGTGGATATTTGGACCTCTTTGAGGATTTCGTTGGAAACGGGATTTCTTCATCTAATGCTAGACAGAAGAATTCTCAGTAACTTCTTTGGGTTGCGTGTGTTCAACTCACAGAGTTGAGCCTTCCTTTAGACAGAGCAGATTTGAAACCCTCTTTTTGTGGAATTTGCAAGTGGACATTTCAAGCGCTTTGGGGCCAACGGTAGAAAAGGAAATATCTTCGTATAAAAACTAGAGAGAATCATTCTCAGAAACCGCTTTGTGATGTGTGCGTTCCACTCACAGAGTGTAAACTTTCTTTTCATAGAACAGTTTGGAAACACTCTGTTTGTAAAGTCTGCAAGTGGATATTTGGACCTCCTTGATGATTTCGTTGGAAACGGGATTTCTTCATCTAATGCTAGACAGAAGAATTCTCAGTAACTTCTTTGGGTTGTGTGTGTTCAACTCACAGAGTTGAAGCTTCCTTTAGACAGAGCAGATTGGAAACCCTCTTTTTGTGGAATTTGCAAGTGGACATTTAAAGCGCTTTTGGGCCAAAGGCAGTAAAGGAAATATCTTGGTATAAAAACTAGAGAGAATCATTCTCAGAAACCACTTTGTGATGTGTTCGTTCCACTCACAGAGTTTAACCGTTCTTTTCATAGAACAGTTTGGAAACACTCTGTTTGTAAAGTCTGCAAGTGGATATTTGGACCTCTTTGAGGATTTTGTTGGAAACAGGGTTTCTTCATCTAATGCTAGACAGAAAAATTCTCAGTAACTTCTTTGGGTTGCGTGTGTTCAACTCACAGAGTTGTACTTTCCTTTTGACAGAGCAGATTAGAAACCCTCTTTTTGTGGAATTTGCAAGTGGACATTTCAAGGGCTTTGGGGCCAACGGTAGAAAAGGAAATATCTTCGTATAAAAACTAGAGAAAGTCATTCTCAGAAACCGCTTTGTGATGTGTGCGTTCCACTCACAGAGTGTAACCTTTCTTTTCACAGAACAGTTTGGAAACACTCTGTTTGTAAAGTCTACAAGTGGATATTTGGACCTCTTTGAGGATTTCGTTGGAAACGGGATTTCTTCATCTAATGCTAGACAGAAGAATTCTCAGTAACTTCTTTGGGTTGCGTGTGTTCAACTCACAGAGTTGAGCCTTCCTTTAGACAGAGCAGATTTGAAACCCTCTTTTTGTGGAATTTGCAAGTGGCATTTCAAGCGCTTTGGGGCCAACGGTAGAAAAGGAAATATCTTCGTATAAAAACTAGAGAGAATCATTCTCAGAAACCGCTTTGTGATGTGTGCGTTCCACTCACAGAGTGTAAACTTTCTTTTCATAGAACAGTTTGGAAACACTCTGTTTGTAAAGTCTGCAAGTGGATATTTGGACCTCCTTGATGATTTCGTTGGAAACGGGATTTCTTCATCTAATGCTAGACAGAAGAATTCTCAGTAACTTCTTTGGGTTGCGTGTGTTCAACGCACAGAGTTGAACCTTCCTTTAGACAGAGCAGATTTGAAACCCTCTTTTTGTGGAATTTGCAAGTGGACATTTCAAGCGCTTTGGGGCCAACGGTAGAAAAGGAAATATCTTGGTATAAAAACTAGAGAGAATCATTCTCAGAAACCACTTTGTGATGTGTGCGTTCCACTCACAGAGTTTAACCTTTCTTTTCATAGAACAGTTTGGAAACAGTCTGTTTGTAAAGTCTGCAAGTGGATATTTGGACCTCTTTGAGGATTTCGTTGGAAACGGGATTTCTGCATATAACGCTAGACAGAAAAATTCTCAGTAACTTCTTTGGGTTGCGTGTGTTCAACTCACAGAGTTGTACCTTCCTTTTGACAGAGCAGATTAGAAACCCTCTTTTTGTGGAATTTGCAAGTGGACATTTCAAGCGCTTTGGGGCCAACGGTAGAAAAGGAAATATCTTCGTATAAAAACTAGAGAAAGTCATTCTCAGAAAAAGCTTTGTGATGTGTGCGTTCCACTCACAGAGCGTAACCTTTCTTTTCATAGAACAGTTTGGAAACACTCTGTTTGTAAAGTCTGCAAGTGGATATTTGGACCTCTTTGAGGATTTCGTTGGAAACGGGATTTCTTCATCTAATGGTAGACAGAAGAATTCTCAGTAACTTCTTTGGGTTGCGTGTGTTCAACTCACAGAGTTGAACCTTCCTTTAGACAGAGCAGATTTGAAACCCTCTTTTTGTGGAATTTGCAAGTGGACATTTCAAGCGCTTTGGGGCCAACGGTAGAAAAGGAAATATCTTCGTATAAAAACTAGAGAGAATCATTCTCAGAAACCGCTTTGTGATGTGTGCATTCCACTCACAGAGTGTAACCTTTCTTTTCATAGAGCAGTTTGGAAACACTCTGTTTGTAAAGTCTGCAAGTGGATATTTGGACCTCTTTGAGGATTTCGTTGGAAACGGGATTTCTGCATATAACGCTAGACAGAAAAATTCTCAGTAACTTCTTTGGGTTGCGTGTGTTCAACTCACAGAGTTGTACTTTCCTTTTGACAGAGCAGATTAGAAACCCTCTTTTTGTGGAATTTGCAAGTGGACATTTCAAGCGCTTTGGGGCCAACGGTAGAAAAGGAAATATCTTCGTATAAAAACTAGAGAAAGTCATTCTCAGAAACCGCTTTGTGATGTGTGCGTTCCACTCACAGAGTGTAACCTTTCTTTTCACAGAACAGTTTGGAAACACTCTGTTTGTAAAGTCTGAAAGTGGATATTTGGACCTCTTTGAGGATTTCGTTGGAAACGGGATTTCTTCATCTAATGCTAGACAGAAGAATTCTCAGTAACTTCTTTGGGTTGCGTGTGTTCAACTCACAGAGTTGAGCCTTCCTTTAGACAGAGCAGATTTGAAACCCTCTTTTTGTGGAATTTGCAAGTGGACATTTCAAGCGCTTTGGGGCCAACGGTAGAAAAGGAAATATCTTCGTATAAAAACTAGAGAGAATCATTCTCAGAAACTGCTTTGTGATGTGTGCGTTCCACTCACAGAGTGTAAACTTTCTTTTCATAGAACAGTTTGGAAACACTCTGTTTGTAAAGTCTGCAAGTGGATATTTGGACCTCCTTGATGATTTCGTTGGAAACGGGATTTCCTCATCTAATGCTAGACAGAAGAATTCTCAGTAACTTCTTTGGGTTGCGTGTGTTCAACGCACAGAGTTGAACCTTCCTTTAGACAGAGCAGATTTGAAACCCTCTTTTTGTGGAATTTGCAAGTGGACATTTCAAGCGCTTTGGGGCCAACGGTAGAAAAGGAAATATCTTGGTATAAAAACTAGAGAGAATCATTCTCAGAAACCACTTTGTGATGTGTGCGTTCCACTCACAGAGTTTAACCTTTCTTTTCATAGAACAGTTTGGAAACAGTCTGTTTGTAAAGTCTGCAAGTGGATATTTGGACCTCTTTGAGGATTTCGTTGGAAACGGGATTTCTGCATATAACGCTAGACAGAAAAATTCTCAGTAACTTCTTTGGGTTGCGTGTGTTCAACTCACAGAGTTGTACCTTCCTTTTGACAGAGCAGATTAGAAACCCTCTTTTTGTGGAATTTGCAAGTGGACATTTCAAGTGCTTTGGGGCCAACGGTAGAAAAGGAAATATCTTCGTATAAAAACTAGAGAAAGTCATTCTCAGAAAAAGCTTTGTGATGTGTGCGTTCCACTCACAGAGCGTAACCTTTCTTTTCATAGAACAGTTTGGAAACACTCTGTTTGTAAAGTCTGCAAGTGGATATTTGGACCTCTTTGAGGATTTCGTTGGAAACGGGATTTCTTCATCTAATGCTAGACAGAAGAATTCTCAGTAACTTCTTTGGGTTGCGTGTGTTCAACTCACAGAGTTGAACCTTCCTTTAGACAGAGCAGATTTGAAACCCTCTTTTTGTGGAATTTGCAAGTGGACATTTCAAGCGCTTTGGGGCCAACGGTAGAAAAGGAAATATCTTCGTATAAAAACTAGAGAGAATCATTCTCAGAAACCGCTTTGTGATGTGTGCATTCCACTCACAGAGTGTAACCTTTCTTTTCATAGAACAGTTTGGAAACACTCTGTTTGTAAAGTCTGCAAGTGGATATTTGGACCTCTTTGAGGATTTCGTTGGAAACGGGATTTCTGCATATAACGCTAGACAGAAAAATTCTCAGTAACTTCTTTGGGTTGCGTGTGTTCAACTCACAGAGTTGTACCTTCCTTTTGACAGAGCAGATTAGAAACCCTCTTTTTGTGGAATTTGCAAGTGGACATTTCAAGCGCTTTGGGGCCAACGTTAGAAAAGGAAACATCTTCGTATAAAAACTAGAGAGAATCATTCTCAGAAACCACTTTGTGATGTGTGCGTTCCACTCACAGAGTTTAACCTTTCTTTTCACAGAACAGTTTGGAAACAGTCTGTTTGTAAAGTCTGCAAGTGGATATTTGGACCTCTTTGAGGATTTCTTTGGAAACGGGATTTCTTCATCTAATGCTAGACAGAAGAATTCTCAGTAACTTCTTTGGGTTGCGTGTGTTCAACTCACAGAGTTGAGCCTTCCTTTAGACAGAGCAGATTTGAAACCCTCTTTTTGTGGAATTTGCAAGTGGACATTTCAAGCGGTTTGGGGCCAACGGTAGAAAAGGAAATATCTTCGTATAAAAACTAGAGAGAATCATTCTCAGAAACCGCTATATGATGTGTGCGTTCCACTCTCAGAGTGTAACCTTTCTTTTCATAGAACAGTTTGGAAACACTCTGTTTGTAAAGTCTGCAAGTGGATATTTGGACCTCTTTGAGGATTTCGTTGGAAACGGGATTTCTTCATCTAATGTTAGACAGAAGAATTCTCAGGAACTTCTTTGGGTTGCGTGTGTTCAACTCACAGAGTTGAACCTTCCTTTAGACAGAGCAGATATGAAACCGTCTTTTTGTGGAATTTGCAAGTAGACATTTCAAGCTCTTCGGGGCCAATGGTAGAAAAGGAAATATCTTCGTATAAAAACTAGAGAGAATCATTCTCAGAAACCACTTTGTGATGTGTGCATTGCACTCACAGAGTTTAACCTTTCTTTTCATAGAACAGTTTGGAAACAGTCTGTTTGTAAAGTCTGCAAGTGGATATTTGGACCTCTTTGAGGATTTCGTTGGAAACGGGATTTCTTCATCTAATGCTAGACAGAAGAATTCTCAGTAACTTCTTTGGGTTGCGTGTGTTCAACTCACAGAGTTGAGCCTTACTTTAGACAGATCAGATTTGAAACCCTCTTTTCGTGTAATTTGCAAGTGGACATTTCAAGCGCTTTGGGGCCAACGGTAGAAAAGGAAATATCTTCGTAGAAAAACTAAAGAGAATCATTCTCAGAAACCGCTTTGTGATGTGTGCGTTCCACTCACAGAGTGTAACCTTTCTTTTCATAGAACAGTTTGGAAACACTCTGTTTGTAAAGTCTGCAAGTGGATATTTGGACCTCTTTGAGGATTTCGTTGGAAACGGCATTTCTTCATCTCATGCTAGACAGAAGAATTCTCAGTAACTTCTTTGGGTTGTGTGTGTTCAACTCACAGAGTTGAACCTTCCTTTAGACAGAGCAGATTGGAAACCCTCTTTTTGTGGAATTTGCAAGTGGACATTTCAAGCGCTTTTGGGCCAAAGGCAGTAAAGGAAATATCTTGGTATAAAAACTAGAGAGAATCATTCTCAGAAACCACTTTGTGATGTGTTCGTTCCACTCACAGAGTTTAACCTTTCTTTTCATAGAACAGTTTGGAAACACTCTGTTTGTAAAGTCTGCAAGTGGATATTTGGACCTCTTTGAGGATTTTGTTGGAAACAGTATTTCTTCATCTAATGCTAGACAGAAAATTTCTCAGTAACTTCTTTGGGTTGCGTGTGTTCAACTCACAGAGTTGTACCTTCCTTTTGACAGAGCAGATTAGAAACCCTCTTTTTGTGGAATTTGCAAGTGGACATTTCAAGCGCTTTGGGGCCAACGGTAGAAAAGGAAATATCTTCGTATAAAAACTAGAGAAAGTCATTCTCAGAAACCGCTTTGTGATGTGTGCGTTCCACTCACAGAGTGTAACCTTTCTTTTCCCAGAACAGTTTGGAAACACTCTGTTTGTAAAGTCTGCAAGTGGATATTTGGACCTCTTTGAGGATTTCGTTGGAAACGGGATTTCTTCATCTAATGCTAGACAGAAGAATTCTCAGTAACTTCTTTGGGTTGCGTGTGTTCAACTCACAGAGTTGAGCCTTCCTTTAGACAGAGGAGATTTGAAACCCTCTTTTTGTGGAATTTGCAAGTGGACATTTCAGGCGCTTTGGGGCCAACGGTAGAAAAGGAAATATCTTCGTATAAAAACTAGAGAGAATCATTCTCAGAAACTGCTTTGTGATGTGTGCGTTCCACTCACAGAGTGTATACTTTCTTTTCATAGAACAGTTTGGAAACACTCTGTTTGTAAAGTCTGCAAGTGGATATTTCGACCTCCTTGATGATTTCGTTGGAAACGGGATTTCTTCATCTAATGCTAGACAGAAGAATTCTCAGTAACTTCTTTGGGTTGCGTGTGTTCAACGCACAGAGTTGAACCTTCCTTTAGACAGAGCAGATTTGAAACCCTCTTTTTGTGGAATTTGCAAGTGGACATTTCAAGCGCTTTGGGGCCAACGGTAGAAAAGGAAATATCTTCGTATAAAAACTAGAGAGAATCATTCTCAGAAACCACTTTGTGATGTGTGCGTTCCACTCACAGAGTTTAACCTTTCTTTTAATAGAACAGTTTGGAAACAGTCTGTTTGTAAAGTCTGCAAGTGGATATTTGGACCTCTTTGAGGATTTCGTTGGAAACGGGATTTCTGCATATAACGCTAGACAGAAAAATTCTCAGTAACTTCTTTGGGTTGCGTGTGTTCAACTCACAGAGTTGTACCTTCCTTTTGACAGAGCAGATTAGAAACCCTCTTTTTGTGGAATTTGCAAGTGGACATTTCAAGCGCTTTGGGGCCAACGGTAGAAAAGGAAATATCTTCGTATAAAAACTAGAGAAAGTCATTCTCAGAAACCGCTTTGTGATGTGTGCGTTCCACTCACAGAGCGTAACCTTTCTTTTCATAGAACAGTTTGGAAACACTCTGTTTGTAAAGTCTGCAAGTGGATATTTGGACCTCTTTGAGGATTTCATTGGAAATGGGATTTCTTCATCTAATGCTAGACAGAAGAATTCTCAGTAACTTCTTTGGGTTGTGTGTGTTCAACTCACAGAGTTGAGCCTTCCTTTAGACAGAGCAGATTTGAAACCCTCCTTTTGTGGAATTTGCAAGTGGACATTTCAAGCGCTTTGGGGCCAACGGTAGAAAAGGAAATATCTTCGTATAAAAACTAGAGAGAATCATTCTCAGAAACCGCTTTGTGATGTGTGCGTTCCACTCACAGAGTGTAAACTTTCTTTTCATAGAACAGTTTGGAAACACTCTGTTTGTAAAGTCTGCAAGTGGATATTTGGACCTCCTTGATGATTTCGTTGGAAACGGGATTTCTTCATCTAATGCTAGACAGAAGAATTCTCAGTAACTTCTTTGGGTTGCGTGTGTCCAACGCACAGAGTTGAACCTTCCTTTAGACAGAGCAGATTTGAAACACTCTTTTTGTGGAATTTGCAAGTGGACATTTCAAGCGCTTTGGGGCCAACGGTAGAAAAGGAAATATCTTCGTATAAAAACTAGAGAGAATCATTCTCAGAAACCACTTTGTGATGTGTGCGTTCCACTCACAGAGTTTAACCTTTCTTTTCATAGAACAGTTTGGAAACAGTCTGTTTGTAAAGTCTGCAAGTGGATATTTGGACCTCTTTGAGGATTTCGTTGGAAACGGGATTTCTTCATCTTATGCTAGACAGAAGAATTCTCAGTAACTTCTTTGGTTTCCGTGTGTTCAACTCACAGAGTTGAGCCTTCCTTTAGACAGAGCAGACTTGAAACCCTCTTTTTGTGGAATTTGCAAGTGGACATTTCAAGCGCTTTGGGGCCAATGGTAGAAAAGGAAATATCTTCGTATAAAAACTAGAGAAAATCATTCTCAGAAACCACTTTGTGATGTGTGCGTTACACTCACAGAGTTTAACCTTTCTTTTCATAGAACAGTTTGGAAACACTCTGTTTGTAAAGTCTGCAAGTGGATATTTGGACCTCTTTGAGGATTTCATTGGAAACGGGATTTCTTCATCTAATGCTAGACAGAAGAATTCTCAGTAACTTCTTTGGGTTGCGTGTGTTCAACACACAGAGTTGAGCCTTCCTTTAGACAGAGCAGATTTGAAACCCTCTTTTTGTGGAATTTGCAAGTGGACATTTCAAGCGCTTTGGGGCCAACGGTAGAAAAGGAAATATCTTCGTATAAAAACTAGAGAAAATCATTCTCAGAAACCACTTTGTGATGTGTGCGTTACACTCACAGAGTTTAACCTTTCTTTTCATAGAACAGTTTGGAAACACTCTGTTTGTAAAGTCTGCAAGTGGATATTTGGACCTCTTTGAGGATTTCATTGGAAACGGGATTTCTTCATCTAATGCTAGACAGAAGAATTCTCAGTAACTTCTTTGGGTGGCGTGTGTTCAACTCACAGAGTTGAGCCTTCCTTTAGACAGAGCAGATTTGAAACCCTCTTTTTGTGGAATTTGCAAGTGGACATTTCAAGCGGTTTGGGGCCAACGGTAGAAAAGGAAATATCTTCGTATAAAAACTAGAGAAAGTCATTCTCAGAAACCGCTTTGTGATGTGTGCGTTCCACTCACAGAGTGTAACCTTTCTTTTCCCAGAACAGTTTGGAAACACTCTGTTTGTAAAGTCTGCAAGTGGATATTTGGACCTCTTTGAGGATTTCGTTGGAAACGGGATTTCTTCATCTAATGCTAGACAGAAGAATTCTCAGTAACTTCTTTGGGTTGCGTGTGTTCAACTCACAGAGTTGAGCCTTCCTTTAGACAGAGCAGATTGGAAACCCTCTTTTTGTGGAATTTGCAAGTGGACATTTCAAGCGCTTTGGGGCCAACGGTAGAAAAGGAAATATCTTCGTATAAAAACTAGAGAGAATCATTCTCAGAAACTGCTTTGTGATGTGTGCGTTCCACTCACAGAGTGTATACTTTCTTTTCATAGAACAGTTTGGAAACACTCTGTTTGTAAAGTCTGCAAGTGGATATTTGGACCTCCTTGATGATTTCGTTGGAAACGGGATTTCTTCATCTAATGCTAGACAGAAGAATTCTCAGTAACTTCTTTGGGTTGCGTGTGTTCAACTCACAGAGTTGAACCTTCCTTTAGACAGAGCAGATTTGAAACCCTCTTTTTGTGGAATTTGCAAGTGGACATTTCAAGCGCTTTGGGGCCAACGGTAGAAAAGGAAATATCTTCGTATAAAAACTAGAGAGAATCATTCTCAGAAACCACTTTGTGATGTGTGCGTTCCACTCACAGAGTTTAACCTTTCTTTTAATAGAACAGTTTGGAAACAGTCTGTTTGTAAAGTCTGCAAGTGGATATTTGGACCTCTTTGAGGATTTCGTTGGAAACGGCATTTCTGCATATAACGCTAGACAGAAAAATTCTCAGTAACTTCTTTGGGTTGCGTGTGTTCAACTCACAGAGTTGTACCTTCCTTTTGACAGAGCAGATTAGAAACCCTCTTTTTGTGGAATTTGCAAGTGGACATTTCAAGCGCTTTGGGGCCAACGGTAGAAAAGGAAATATCTTCGTATAAAAACTAGAGAAAGTCATTCTCAGAAACCGCTTTGTGATGTGTGCGTTCCACTCACAGAGCGTAACCTTTCTTTTCATAGAACAGTTTGGAAACACTCTGTTTGTAAAGTCTGCAAGTGGATATTTGGACCTCTTTGAGGATTTCATTGGAAATGGGATTTCTTCATCTAATGCTAGACAGAAGAATTCTCAGTAACTTCTTTGGGTTGTGTGTGTTCAACTCACAGAGTTGAGCCTTCCTTTAGACAGAGCAGATTTGAAACCCTCCTTTTGTGGAATTTGCAAGTGGACATTTCAAGCGCTTTGGGGCCAACGGTAGAAAAGGAAATATCTTCGTATAAAAACTAGAGAGAATCATTCTCAGAAACCGCTTTGTGATGTGTGCGTTCCACTCACAGAGTGTAAACTTTCTTTTCATAGAACAGTTTGGAAACACTCTGTTTGTAAAGTCTGCAAGTGGATATTTGGACCTCCTTGATGATTTCGTTGGAAACGGGATTTCTTCATCTAATGCTAGACAGAAGAATTCTCAGTAACTTCTTTGGGTTGCGTGTGTCCAACGCACAGAGTTGAACCTTCCTTTAGACAGAGCAGATTTGAAACACTCTTTTTGTGGAATTTGCAAGTGGACATTTCAAGCGCTTTGGGGCCAACGGTAGAAAAGGAAATATCTTCGTATAAAAACTAGAGAGAATCATTCTCAGAAACCACTTTGTGATGTGTGCGTTCCACTCACAGAGTTTAACCTTTCTTTTCATAGAACAGTTTGGAAACAGTCTGTTTGTAAAGTCTGCAAGTGGATATTTGGACCTCTTTGAGGATGTCGTTGGAAACGGGATTTCTTCATCTTATGCTAGACAGAAGAATTCTCAGTAACTTCTTTGGTTTGCATGTGTTCAACTCACAGAGTTGAGCCTTCCTTTAGACAGAGCAGACTTGAAACCCTCTTTTTGTGGAATTTGCAAGTGGACATTTCAAGCGCTTTGGGGCCAACGGTAGAAAAGGAAATATCTTCGTATAAAAACTAGAGAAAATCATTCTCAGAAACCACTTTGTGATGTGTGCGTTACACTCAGAGAGTTTAACCTTTCTTTTTATAGAACAGTTTGGAAACACTCTGTTTGTAAAGTCTGCAAGTGGATATTTGGACCTCTTTGAGGATTTCATTGGAAACGGGATTTCTTCATCTAATGCTAGACAGAAGAATTCTCAGTAACTTCTTTGGGTTGCGTGTGTTCAACTCACAGAGTTGAACCTTCCTTTAGACAGAGCAGATTGGTAACCCACTTTTTGTGGAATTTGCAAGTGGACATTTCAAGCGGTTTGGGGCCAACGGTAGAAAAGGAAATATCTTCGTATAAAAACTAGAGAAAATCATTCTCAGAAACCACTTTGTGATGTGTGCGTTCCACTCACAGAGTTTAACCTTTCTTTTCATAGAACAGTTTGGAAACAGTCTGTTTGTAAAGTCTACAAGTGGATATTTGGACGTCTTTGAGGATTTCGTTGGAAACGGGATTTCTTCATCTAATGCTAGACAGAAGAATTCTCAGTAACTTCTTTGGGTTGCGTGTGTTCAACTCACAGAGTTGAACATTCCTTTTGACAGAGCAGATTGGAAACCCTCTTTTTGTGGAATTTGCAAGTGGACATTTCAAGCGCTTTGGGGCCAACAGTAGAAAAGGAAATATCTTCGTATAAAAACTAGAGAGAATCATTCTCAGAAACCACTTTGTGATGTGTGCGTTCCACTCACAGAGTTTAACCTTTCTTTTCATAGAACAGTTTGGAAACACTCTGTTTGTAAAGTCTGCAAGTGGATATTTGGACCTCTTTGAGGATTTCATTGGAAACGGGATTTCTTCATCTAATGCTAGACAGAAGAATTCTCAGTAACTTCTTTGGGTTGCGTGTGTTCAACTCACAGAGTTGAGCCTTCCGTTAGACAGAGCAGATTTGAAAGCCTCTTTTAGTGCAATTTCCAAGTGGACATTTCAAGCGCTTTGGGGCCAACGGTGGAAAAGGAAATATCTTCGTATAAAAACTAGAGAGAATCATTCTCAGAAACCGCTTTGTGATGTGTGCGTTCCACTCACGGAGGGTAACCTTTCTTTTCATAGAACAGTTTGGAAACACTCTGTTTGTAAAGTCTGCAAGTGGATATTTGGACCTCTTTGAGGATTTCGTTGGAAACGGTATTTCTTCATCTAATGCTAGACAGAAGAATTCTCAGTAACTTCTTTGGGTTGCGTGTGTTCAACTCACAGAGTTGAACCTTCCTTTAGACAGAGCAGATTAGAAACCCTCTTTTTGTGGAATTTGCAAGTGGACATTTCAAGCGCTTTGGGGCCAACGGTAGAAAAGGAAATATCTTCGTATAAAAACTAGAGAAAGTCATTCTCAGAAACCGCTTTGTGATGTGTGCGTTCCACTCACAGAGTGTAACCTTTCTTTTCATAGAACAGTTTGGAAACACTCTGTTTGTAAAGTCTGCAAGTGGATATTTGGACCTCTTTGAGGATTTCGTTGGAAACGGGATTTCTTCATCTAATGCTAGACAGAAGAATTCTCAGTAACTTCTTTGGGTTGCGTGTGTTCAACGCACAGAGTTGAACCTTCCTTTAGACAGAGCAGATTAGAAACCCTCCTTTTGTGGAATTTGCAAGTGGACATTTCAAGCGCTTTGGGGCCAACGGTAGAAAAGGAAATATCTTCGTATAAAAACTAGAGAAAGTCATTCTCAGAAACCGCTTTGTGATGTGTTCGTTCCACTCACAGAGTGTAAC
This sequence comes from Gorilla gorilla gorilla, assembly GCF_029281585.2. NCBI lineage: Eukaryota > Metazoa > Chordata > Mammalia > Primates > Hominidae > Gorilla > Gorilla gorilla. The sequence goes on along the minus strand of NC_073231.2, from coordinate 76,252,468 downwards.
CTTTCTTCTCATAGAACAGTTTGGAAACACTCTGTTTGTAAAGTCTGCAAGTGGATATTTGGACCTCTTTGAGGATTTCGTTGGAAACGGGATTTCTTCATCTAATGCTAGACAGAAGAATTCTCAGTAACTTCTTCGGGGTTGCGTGTGTTCAACTCACAGAGTTGAGCCTTCCTTTAGACAGAGCAGATTTGAAACCCTCTTTTTGTGGAATTTGCAAGTGGACATTTCAAGCGCTTTGGGTTCAACGGTAGAAAAGGAAATATCTTCGTATAAAAACTAGAGAAAATCATTCTCAGAAACCACTTTGTGATGTGTGCGTTACACTCACAGAGTTTAACCTTTCTTTTCATAGAACAGTTTGGAAACACTCTGTTTGTAAAGTCTGCAAGTGGATATTTGGACCTCTTTGAGGATTTCATTGGAAACGGGATTTCTTCATCTAATGCTAGACAGAAGAATTCTCAGTAACTTCTTTGGGTTGCGTGTGTTCAACTCACAGAGTTGAACCTTCCTTTAGACAGAGTAGATTGGTAACCCACTTTTTGTGGAATTTGCAAGTGGACATTTCAAGCGGTTTGGGGCCAACGGTAGAAAAGGAAATATCTTCGTATAAAAACTAGAGAGAATCATTCTCAGAAACCACTTTGTGATGTGTGCGTTCCACTCACAGAGTTTAACCTTTCTTTTAATAGAACAGTTTGGAAACAGTCTGTTTGTAAAGTCTGCAAGTGGATATTTGGACCTCTTTGAGGATTTCGTTGGAAACGGGATTTCTTCATCTAATGCTAGACAGAAGAATTCTCAGTAACTTCTTTGGGTTGCGTGTGTTCAACTCACAGAGATGAGCCTTCCTTTAGACAGAGCAGATTTGAAACCCTCTTTTAGTGGAAATTCCAAGTGGACATTTCAAGCGCTTTGGGGCCAACGGTGGAAAAGGAAATATCTTCGTATAAAAACTAGAGAGAATCATTCTCAGAAACCGCTTTGTGATGTGTGCGTTCCACTCACAGAGGGTAACCTTTCTTTTCATAGAACAGTTTGGAAACACTCTGTTTGTAAAGTCTGCAAGTGGATATTTGGACCTCTTTGAGGATTTCGTTGGAAACGGTATTTCTTCATCTAATGCTAGACAGAAGAATTCTCAGTAACTTCTTTGGGTTGCGTGTGTTCAACTCACAGAGTTGAACCTTCCTTTAGACAGAGCAGATTAGAAACCCTCTTTTTGTGGAATTTGCAAGTGGACATTTCAAGCGCTTTGGGGCCAACGGTAGAAAAGGAAATATCTTCGTGTAAAAACTAGAGAAAGTCATTCTCAGAAACCGCTTTGTGATGTGTGCGTTCCACTCACAGAGTGTAACCTTTCTTTTCATAGAACAGTTTGGAAACACTCTGTTTGTAAAGTCTGCAAGTGGATATTTGGACCTCTTTGAGGATTTCGTTGGAAACGGGATTTCTTCATCTAATGCTAGACAGAAGAATTCTCAGTAACTTCTTTGGGTTGCGTGTGTTCAACTCACAGAGTTGAGCCTTCCTTTAGACAGAGCAGATTTGAAACCCTCTTTTTGTGGAATTTGCATGTGGACATTTCAAGCGCTATGGGGCCAATGGTAGAAAAGGAAATATCTTCGTATAAAAACTAGAGAGAATCATTCTCAGAAACCGCTTTGTGATGTGTGCGTTCCACTCACAGAGTGTAAACTTTCTTTTCATAGAACAGTTTGGAAACACTCTGTTTGTAAAGTCTGCAAGTGGATATTTGGACCTCCTTGATGATTTCGTTGGAAACGGGATTTCTTCATCTAATGCTAGACAGAAGAATTCTCAGTAACTTCTTTGGGTTGCGTGTGTTCAACGCACAGAGTTGAACCTTCCTTTAGACAGAGCAGATTTGAAACACTCTTTTTGTGGAATTTGCAAGTGGACATTTCAAGCGCTTTTGGGCCAACGGTAGAAAAGGAAATATCTTCGTATAAAAACTAGAGAGAATCATTCTCAGAAACCACTTTGTGATGTGTGCGTTCCACTCACAGAGTGTAACCTTTCTTTTCATAGAACAGTTTGGAAACACTCTGTTTGTAAAGTCTGCAAGTGGATATTTGGACGTCTTTGAGGATTTCGTTGGAAACGGGATTTCTTCATCTAATGCTAGACAGAAGAATTCTCAGTAACTTCTTTGGGTTGTGTGTGTTCAACTCACAGAGTTGAACCTTCCTTTAGACAGAGCAGATTGGAAACCCTCTTTTTGTGGAATTTGCAAGTGGACATTTCAAGCGCTTTTGGGCCAAAGGCAGTAAAGGAAATATCTTGGTATAAAAACTAGAGAGAATCATTCTCAGAAACCACTTTGTGATGTGTTCGTTCCACTCACAGAGTTTAACCTTTCTTTTCATAGAACAGTTTGGAAACACTCTGTTTGTAAAGTCTGCAAATGGATATTTGGACCTCTTTGAGGATTTTGTTGGAAACATGATTTCTTCATCTAATGCTAGACAGAAAAATTCTCAGTAACTTCTTTGGGTTGCGTGTGTTCAACTCACAGAGTTGTACCTTCCTTTTGACAGAGCAGATTAGAAACCCTCTTTTTGTGGAATTTGCAAGTGGACATTTCAAGCGCTTTGGGGCCAACGGTAGAAAAGGAAATATCTTCGTATAAAAACTAGAGAAAGTCATTCTCAGAAACCGCTTTGTGATGTGTGCGTTCCACTCACAGAGTGTAACCTTTCTTTTCATAGAACAGTTTGGAAACACTCTGTTTGTAAAGTCTGCAAGTGGATATTTGGACCTCTTTGAGGATTTCGTTGGAAACGGGATTTCTGCATATAACGCTAGACAGAAGAATTCTCAGTAACTTCTTTGGGTTGCGTGTGTTCAACTCACAGAGTTGAGCCTTCCTTTAGACAGAGCAGATTTGAAACCCTCTTTTTGTGGAATTTGCAAGTGGACATTTCAAGCGCTTTGGGGCCAACGGTAGAAAAGGAAATATCTTCGTATAAAAACTAGAGAGAATCATTCTCAGAAACCGCTTTGTGATGTGTGCGTTCCACTCACAGAGTGTAAACTTTCTTTTCATAGAACAGTTTGGAAACACTCTGTTTGTAAAGTCTGCAAGTGGATATTTGGACCTCCTTGATGATTTCGTTGGAAACTGGATTTCTTCATCTAATGCTAGACAGAAGAATTCTCAGTAACTTCTTTGGGTTGCGTGTGTTCAACGCACAGAGTTGAACCTTCCTTTAGACAGAGCAGATTTGAAACCCTCTTTTTGTGGAATTTGCAAGTGGACATTTCAAGCGCTTTGGGGCCAACGGTAGAAAAGGAAATATCTTCGTATAAAAACTAGAGAGAATCATTCTCAGAAACCACTTTGTGATGTGTGCATTCCACTCACAGAGTTTAACCTTTCTTTTCATAGAACAGTTTGGAAACAGTCTGTTTGTAACGTCTGCAAGTGGATATTTGGACCTCTTTGAGGATTTCGTTGGAAACGGGATTTCTGCATATAACGCTAGACAGAAAAATTCTCAGTAACTCCTTTTGGTTGCGTGTGTTCAACTCACAGAGTTGTACCTTCCTTTTGACAGAGCAGATTAGAAACCCTCTTTTTGTGGAATTTGCAAGTGGACATTTCAAGCGCTTTGGGGCCAACGGTAGAAAAGGAAATATCTTCGTATAAAAACTAGAGAAAGTCATTCTCAGAAACCGCTTTGTGATGTGTGCCTTCCACTCACAGAGCGTAACCTTTCTTTTCATAGAACAGTTTGGAAACACTCTGTTTGTAAAGTCTGCAAGTGGATATTTGGACCTCTTTGAGGATTTCGTTGGAAACGGGATTTCTTCATCTTATGCTAGACAGAAGAATTCTCAGTAACTTCTTTGGTTTGCGTGTGTTCAACTCACAGAGTTGAGCCTTCCTTTAGACAGAGCAGATTTGAAACCCTCTTTTTGTGGAATTTGCAAGTGGACATTTCAAGAGGTTTGGGGCCAACGGTAGAAAAGGAAATATCTTCGTATAAAAACTAGAGAAAATCATTCTCAGAAACCACTTTGTGATGTGTGCGTTACACTCACAGAGTTTAACCATTCTTTTCATAGAACAGTTTGGAAACACTCTGTTTGTAAAGTCTGCAAGTGGATATTTGGACCTCTTTGAGGATTTCATTGGAAACGGGATTTCTTCATCTAATGCTAGACAGAAGAATTCTCAGTAACTTCTTTGGGTTGCGTGTGTTCAACTCACAGAGTTGAACCTTCCTTTAGACAGAGCAGATTGGTAACCCACTTTTTGTGGAATTTGCAAGTGGACATTTCAAGCGCTTTGGGGCCAACAGTAGAAAAGGAAATATCTTCGTATAAAAACTACAGAGAATCATTCTCAGAAACCACTTTGTGATGTGTGCGTTCCACTCACAGAGTTTAACCTTTCTTTTCATAGAACAGTTTGGAAACACTCTGTTTGTAAAGTCTGCAAGTGGATATTTGGACCTCTTTGAGGCTTTCATTGGAAACGGGATTTCTTCATCTAATGCTAGACAGAAGAATTCTCAGTAACTTCTTTGGGTTGCGTGTGTTCAACTCACAGAGTTGAGCCTTCCTTTAGACAGAGCAGGTTTGAAAACCTCTTTTTGTGGAATTTGCAAGTGGACATTTCAAGCGCTTTGGGGCCAACGGTAGAAAAGGAAATATCTTCGTATAAAAACTAGAGAGAATCATTCTCAGAAACCGCTTTGTGATGTGTGCGTTCCACTCACAGAGTGTAACCTTTCTTTTCATAGAACAGTTTGGAAACACTCTGTTTGTAAAGTCTGCAAGTGGATATTTGGACCTCTTTGAGGATTTCGTTGGAAACGGGATTTCTACATCTAATGGTAGACGGAAGAATTCTCAGTAACTTCTTTGGGTTGCATGTGTTCAACTCACAGAGTTGAACCTTCCTTTAGACAGAGCAGATTTGAAACCCTCTTTTTGTGGAATTTGCAAGTGGACATTTCAAGCGCTTTGGGGCCAACGGTCGAAAAGGAAATATCTTCGTATAAAAACTAGAGAGAATCATTCTCAGAAACCGATTTGTGATGTGTGCATTCCACTCACAGAGTGTAACCTTTCTTTTCATAGAACAGTTTGGAAACACTCTGTTTGTAAAGTCTGCAAGTGGATATTTGGACCTCTTTGAGGATTTCGTTGGAAACGGGATTTCTGCATATAACGCTAGACAGAAAAATTCTCAGTAACTTCTTTGGGTTGCATGTGTTCAACTCACAGAGTTGTACCTTCCTTTTGACAGAGCAGTTTAGAAACCCTCTTTTTGTGGAATTTGCAAGTGGACATTTCAAGCACTTTGGGGCCAACGGTAGAAAAGGAAATATCTTCGTATAAAAACTAGAGAAAGTCATTCTCAGAAACCGCTTTGTGATGTGTGCGTTCCACTCACAGAGTGTAACCTTTCTTTTCATAGAACAGTTTGGAAACACTCTGTTTGTAAAGTCTGCAAGTGGATATTTGGACCTCTTTGAGGATTTCGTTGGAAACGGGATTTCTTCATCTAATGTTAGACAGAAGAATTGTCAGTAACTTCTTTGGGTTGCGTGTGTTCAACTCACAGAGTTGAGCCTTCCTTTAGACAGAGCAGATTTGAAACCCTCTTTTTGTGGAATTTGCAAGTGGACATTTCAAGCGCTTTGGGGCCAACGGTAGAAAAGGAAATATCTTCGTATAAAAACTAGAGAGAATCATTCTCAGAAACCGCTTTGTGATGTGTGCGTTCCACTCACAGAGTGTAAACTTTCTTTTCATAGAACAGTTTGGAAACACTCTGTTTGTAAAGTCTGCAAGTGGATATTTGGACCTCCTTGATGATTTCGTTGGAAACGGGATTTCTTCATCTAATGCTACACAGAAGAATTCTCAGTAACTTCTTTGGGTTGCGTGTGTTCAACGCACAGAGTTGAACCTTCCTTTAGACAGAGCAGATTTGAAACCCTCTTTTTGTGGAATTTGCAAGTGGACATTTCAAGCGCTTTGGGGCCAACGGTAGAAAAGGAAATATCTTCGTATAAAAACTAGAGAGAATCATTCTCAGAAACCACTTTGTGATGTGTGCGTTCCACTCACAGAGTTTAACCTTTCTTTTCATAGAACAGTTTGGAAACAGTCTGTTTGTAAAGTCTGCAAGTGGATATTTGGACCTCTTTGAGGATTTCATTGGAAACGGGATTTCTTCATCTTATACTAGACAGAAGAATTCTCAGTAACTTCTTTGGTTTGCGTGTGTTCAACTCACAGAGTTGAGCCTTCCTTTAGACAGAGCAGACTTGAAACCCTCTTTTTGTGGAATTTGCAAGTGGACATTTCAAGCGCTTTGGGGCCAACGGTAGAAAAGGAAATATCTTCGTATAAAAACTAGAGAAAATCATTCTCAGAAACCACTTTGTGATGTGTGCGTTACACTCACAGAGTTTAACCTTTCTTTTCACAGAACAGTTTGGAAACACTCTGTTTGTAAAGTCTGCAAGTGGATATTTGGACCTCTTTGAGGATTTCATTGGAAACGGGATTTCTTCATCTAATGCTAGACAGAAGAATTCTCAGTAACTTCTTTGGGTTGCGTGTGTTCAACTCACAGAGTTGAACCTTCCTTTAGACAGAGCAGATTGGTAACCCACTTTTTGTGGAATTTGCAAGTGGACATTTCAAGCGGTTTGGGGCCAACGGTAGAAAAGGAAATATCTTCGTATAAAAACTAGAGAAAATCATTCTCAGAAACCACTTTGTGATGTGTGCGTTCCACTCACAGAGTTTAACCTTTCTTTTCATAGAACAGTTTGGAAACAGTCTGTTTGTAAAGTCTGCAAGTGGATATTTGGTCGTCTTTGAGGATTTCGTTGGAAACGGGATTTCTTCTTCTAATGCTGGACAGAAGAATTCTCAGTAACTTCTTTGGGTTGCGTGTGTTCAACTCACAGAGTTGAACCTTCCTTTTGACAGAGCAGATTGGAAACCCTCTTTTTGTGGAATTTGCAAGTGGACATTTCAAGCGCTTTGGGGCCAACAGTAGAAAAGGAAATATCTTCGTATAAAAACTACAGAGAATCATTCTCAGAAACCACTTTGTGATGTGTGCGTTCCACTCACAGAGTTTAACCTTTCTTTTCATAGAACAGTTTGGAAACACTCTGTTTGTAAAGTCTGCATGTGGATATTTGGACCTCTTTGAGGATTTCATTGGAAACGGGATTTCTTCATCTAATGCTAGAGAGAAGAATTCTCAGTAACTTCTTTGGGTTGCGTGTATTCAACTCACAGAGTTGAGCCTTCCTTTAGACAGAGCAGGTTTGAAAACCTCTTTTTGTGGAATTTGCAAGTGGACATTTCAAGCGCTTTGGGGCCAACGGTAGAAAATGAAATATCTTCGTATAAAAACTAGAGAGAATCATTCTCAGAAACCGCTTTGTGATGTGTGCGTTCCACTCACAGAGTGTAACCTTTCTTTTCATAGAACAGTTTGGAAACACTCTGTTTGTAAAGTCTGCAAGTGGATATTTGGACCTCTTTGAGGATTTCGTTGGAAACGGGATTTCTGCATATAACGCTAGACAGAAGAATTCTCAGTAACTTCTTTGGGTTGCGTGTGTTCAACTCACAGAGTTGAGCCTTCCTTTAGACAGAGCAGATTTGAAACCCTCTTTTTGTGGAATTTGCAAGTGGACATTTCAAGCGCTTTGGGGCCAACGGTAGAAAAGGAAATATCTTCGTATAAAAACTAGAGAGAATCATTCTCAGAAACCGCTTTGTGATGTGTGCGTTCCACTCACAGAGTGTAAACTTTCTTTTCATAGAACAGTTTGGAAACACTCTGTTTGTAAAGTCTGCAAGTGGATATTTGGACCTCCTTGATGATTTCGTTGGAAACGGGATTTCTTCATCTAATGCTAGACAGAACAATTCTCAGTAACTTCTTTGGGTTGCGTGTGTTCAACGCACAGAGTTGAACCTTCCTTTAGACAGAGCAGATTTGAAACCCTCTTTTTGTGGAATTTGCAAGTGGACATTTCAAGCGCTTTGGGGCCAACGGTAGAAAAGGAAATATCTTCGTATAAAAACTAGAGAGAATCATTCTCAGAAACCACTTTGTGATGTGTGCGTTCCACTCACAGAGTTTAACCTTTCTTTTCATAGAACAGTTTGGAAACAGTCTGTTTGTAAAGTCTGCAAGTGGATATTTGGACCTCTTTGAGGATTTCGTTGGAAACGGGATTTCTTCATCTTATACTAGACAGAAGAATTCTCAGTAACTTCTTTGGTTTGCGTGTGTTCAACTCACAGAGTTGAGCCTTCCTTTAGACAGAGCAGACTTGAAACCCTCTTTTTGTGGAATTTGCAAGTGGACATTTCAAGCGCTTTGGGGCCAACGGTAGAAAAGGAAATATCTTCGTATAAAAACTAGAGAAAATCATTCTCAGAAACCACTTTGTGATGTGTGCGTTACACTCACAGAGTTTAACCTTTCTTTTCACAGAACAGTTTGGAAACACTCTGTTTGTAAAGTCTGCAAGTGGATATTTGGACCTCTTTGAGGATTTCATTGGAAACGGGATTTCTTCATCTAATGCTAGACAGAAGAATTCTCAGTAACTTCTTTGGGTTGCGTGTGTTCAACTCACAGAGTTGAACCTTCCTTTAGACAGAGCAGATTGGTAACCCTCTTTTTGTGGAATTTGCAAGTGGACATTTCAAGCGGTTTGGGGCCAACGGTAGAAAAGGAAATATCTTCGTATAAAAACTAGAGAAAATCATTCTCAGAAACCACTTTGTGATGTGTGCGTTCCACTCACAGAGTTTAACCTTTCTTTTCATAGAACAGTTTGGAAACAGTCTGTTTGTAAAGTCTGCAAGTGGATATTTGGTCGTCTTTGAGGATTTCGTTGGAAACGGGATTTCTTCTTCTAATGCTGGACAGAAGAATTCTCAGTAACTTCTTTGGGTTGCGTGTGTTCAACTCACAGAGTTGAACCTTCCTTTTGACAGAGCAGATTGGAAACCCTCTTTTTGTGGAATTTGCAAGTGGACATTTCAAGCGCTTTGGGGCCAACAGTAGAAAAGGAAATATCTTCGTATAAAAACTACAGAGAATCATTCTCAGAAACCACTTTGTGATGTGTGCGTTCCACTCACAGAGTTTAACCTTTCTTTTCATAGAACAGTTTGGAAACACTCTGTTTGTAAAGTCTGCATGTGGATATTTGGACCTCTTTGAGGATTTCATTGGAAACGGGATTTCTTCATCTAATGCTAGAGAGAAGAATTCTCAGTAACTTCTTTGGGTTGCGTGTATTCAACTCACAGAGTTGAGCCTTCCTTTAGACAGAGCAGGTTTGAAAACCTCTTTTTGTGGAATTTGCAAGTGGACATTTCAAGCGCTTTGGGGCCAACGGTAGAAAAGGAAATATCTTCGTATAAAAACTAGAGAGAATCATTCTCAGAAACCGCTTTGTGATGTGTGCGTTCCACTCACAGAGTGTAACCTTTCTTTTCATAGAACAGTTTGGAAACACTCTGTTTGTAAAGTCTGCAAGTGGATATTTGGACCTCTTTGAGGATTTCGTTGGAAACGGGATTTCTGCATATAACGCTAGACAGAAGAATTCTCAGTAACTTCTTTGGGTTGCGTGTGTTCAACTCACAGAGTTGAGCCTTCCTTTAGACAGAGCAGATTTGAAACCCTCTTTTTGTGGAATTTGCAAGTGGACATTTCAAGCGCTTTGGGGCCAACGGTAGAAAAGGAAATATCTTCGTATAAAAACCAGAGAGAATCATTCTCAGAAACTGCTTTGTGATGTGTGCGTTCCACTCACAGAGTGTAAACTTTCTTTTCATAGAACAGTTTGGAAACACTCTGTTTGTAAAGTCTGCAAGTGGATATTTGGACCTCCTTGATGATTTCGTTGGAAACGGGATTTCTTCATCTAATGCTAGACAGAAGAATTCTCAGTAACTTCTTTGGGTTGCGTGTGTTCAACGCACAGAGTTGAACCTTCCTTTAGACAGAGCAGATTTGAAACCCTCTTTTTGTGGAATTTGCAAGTGGACATTTCAAGCGCTTTGGGGCCAACGGTAGAAAAGGAAATATCTTCGTATAAAAACTAGAGAGAATCATTCTCAGAAACCACTTTGTGATGTGTGCGTTCCACTCACAGAGTTTAACCTTTCTTTTCATAGAACAGTTTGGAAACAGTCTGTTTGTAAAGTCTGCAAGTGGATATTTGGACCTCTTTGAGGATTTCGTTGGAAACGGGATTTCTTCATCTTATACTAGACAGAAGAATTCTCAGTAACTTCTTTGGTTTGCGTGTGTTCAACTCACAGAGTTGAGCCTTCCTTTAGACAGAGCAGACTTGAAACCCTCTTTTTGTGGAATTTGCAAGTGGACATTTCAAGCGCTTTGGGGCCAACGGTAGAAAAGGAAATATCTTCGTATAAAAACTAGAGAAAATCATTCTCAGAAACCACTTTGTGATGTGTGCGTTACACTCACAGAGTTTAACCTTTCTTTTCACAGAACAGTTTGGAAACACTCTGTTTGTAAAGTCTGCAAGTGGATATTTGGACCTCTTTGAGGATTTCATTGGAAACGGGATTTCTTCATCTAATGCTAGACAGAAGAATTCTCAGTAACTTCTTTGGGTTGCGTGTGTTCAACTCACAGAGTTGAACCTTCCTTTAGACAGAGCAGATTGGTAACCCTCTTTTTGTGGAATTTGCAAGTGGACATTTCAAGCGGTTTGGGGCCAACGGTAGAAAAGGAAATATCTTCGTATAAAAACTAGAGAAAATCATTCTCAGAAACCACTTTGTGATGTGTGCGTTCCACTCACAGAGTTTAACCTTTCTTTTCATAGAACAGTTTGGAAACAGTCTGTTTGTAAAGTCTGCAAGTGGATATTTGGTCGTCTTTGAGGATTTCGTTGGAAACGGGATTTCTTCTTCTAATGCTGGACAGAAGAATTCTCAGTAACTTCTTTGGGTTGCGTGTGTTCAACTCACAGAGTTGAACCTTCCTTTTGACAGAGCAGATTGGAAACCCTCTTTTTGTGGAATTTGCAAGTGGACATTTCAAGCGCTTTGGGGCCAACAGTAGAAAAGGAAATATCTTCGTATAAAAACTACAGAGAATCATTCTCAGAAACCACTTTGTGATGTGTGCGTTCCACTCACAGAGTTTAACCTTTCTTTTCATAGAACAGTTTGGAAACACTCTGTTTGTAAAGTCTGCAAGTGGATATTTGGACCTCTTTGAGGATTTCATTGGAAACGGGATTTCTTCATCTAATGCTAGACAGAAGAATTCTCAGTAACTTCTTTGGGTTGCGTGTATTCAACTCACAGAGTTGAGCCTTCCTTTAGACAGAGCAGATTTGAAACCCTCTTTTAGTGGAATTTCCAAGTGGACATTTCAAGCGCTTTGGGGCCAACGGTGGAAAAGGAAATATCTTCGTATAAAAACTAGAGAGAATCATTCTCAGAAACCGCTTTGTGATGTGTGCGTTACACTCACAGAGGGTAACCTTTCTTTTCATAGAACAGTTTGGAAACACTCTGTTTGTAAAGTCTGCAAGTGGATATTTGGACCTCTTTGAGGATTTCGTTGGAAACGGGATTTCTTCATCTAATGCTAGACAGAAGAATTCTCAGTAACTTCTTTGGGTTGCGTGTGTTCAACTCACAGAGTTGAGCCTTACTTTAGACAGAGCAGGTTTGAAAACCTCTTTTTGTGGAATTTGCAAGTGGACATTTCAAGCGCTTTGGGGCCAACGGTAGAAAAGGAAATATCTTCGTATAAAAACTAGAGAGAATCATTCTCAGAAACCGCTTTGTGATGTGTGCGTTCCACTCACAGAGTGTAACCTTTCTTTTCATAGAACAGTTTGGAAACACTCTGTTTGTAAAGTCTGCAAGTGGATATTTGGACCTCTTTGAGGATTTCGTTGGAAACGGGATTTCTGCATATAACGCTAGACAGAAGAATTCTCAGTAACTTCTTTGGGTTGCGTGTGTTCAACTCACAGAGTTGAGCCTTCCTTTAGACAGAGCAGATTTGAAACCCTCTTTTTGTGGAATTTGCAAGTGGACATTTCAAGCGCTTTGGGGCCAACGGTAGAAAAGGAAATATCTTCGTATAAAAACTAGAGAGAATCATTCTCAGAAACCGCTTTGTGATGTGTGCGTTCCACTCACAGAGTGTAAACTTTCTTTTCATAGAACAGTTTGGAAACACTCTGTTTGTAAAGTCTGCAAGTGGATATTTGGACCTCCTTGATGATTTCGTTGGAAACGGGATTTCTTCATCTAATGCTAGACAGAAGAATTCTCAGTAACTTCTTTGGGTTGCGTGTGTTCAACGCACAGAGTTGAACCTTCCTTTAGACAGAGCAGATTTGAAACCCTCTTTTTGTGGAATTTGCAAGTGGACATTTCAAGCGCTTTGGGGCCAACGGTAGAAAAGGAAATATCTTCGTATAAAAACTAGAGAGAATCATTCTCAGAAACCACTTTGTGATGTGTGCGTTCCACTCACAGAGTTTAACCTTTCTTTTCATAGAACAGTTTGGAAACAGTCTGTTTGTAAAGTCTGCAAGTGGATATTTGGTCGTCTTTGAGGATTTCGTTGGAAACGGGATTTCTTCTTCTAATGCTGGACAGAAGAATTCTCAGTAACTTCTTTGGGTTGCGTGTGTTCAACTCACAGAGTTGAACCTTCCTTTTGACAGAGCAGATTGGAAACCCTCTTTTTGTGGAATTTGCAAGTGGACATTTCAAGCGCTTTGGGGCCAACAGTAGAAAAGGAAAAATCTTCGTATAAAAACTACAGAGAATCATTCTCAGAAACCACTTTGTGATGTGTGCGTTCCACTCACAGAGTTTAACCTTTCTTTTCATAGAACAGTTTGGAAACACTCTGTTTCTAAAGTCTGCAAGTGGATATTTGGACCTCTTTGAGGATTTCATTGGAAACGGGATTTCTTCATCTAATGCTAGACAGAAGAATTCTCAGTAACTTCTTTGGGTTGCGTGTATTCAACTCACAGAGTTGAGCCTTCCTTTAGACAGAGCAGATTTGAAACCCTCTTTTAGTGGAATTTCCAAGTGGACATTTCAAGCGCTTTGGGGCCAACGGTGGAAAAGGAAATATCTTCGTATAAAAACTAGAGAGAATCATTCTCAGAAACCGCTTTGTGATGTGTGCGTTACACTCACAGAGGGTAACCTTTCTTTTCATAGAACAGTTTGGAAACACTCTGTTTGTAAAGTCTGCAAGTGGATATTTGGACCTCTTTGAGGATTTCGTTGGAAACGGGATTTCTTCATCTAATGCTAGACAGAAGAATTCTCAGTAACTTCTTTGGGTTGCGTGTGTTCAACTCACAGAGTTGAGCCTTCCTTTAGACAGAGCAGGTTTGAAAACCTCTTTTTGTGGAATTTGCAAGTGGACATTTCAAGCGCTTTGGGGCCAACGGTAGAAAAGGAAATATCTTCGTATAAAAACTAGAGAGAATCATTCTCAGAAACCGCTTTGTGATGTGTGCGTTCCACTCACAGAGTGTAACCTTTCTTTTCATAGAACAGTTTGGAAACACTCTGTTTGTAAAGTCTGCAAGTGGATATTTGGACCTCTTTGAGGATTTCGTTGGAAACGGGATTTCTGCATATAACGCTAGACAGAAGAATTCTCAGTAACTTCTTTGGGTTGCGTGTGTTCAACTCACAGAGTTGAGCCTTCCTTTAGACAGAGCAGATTTGAAACCCTCTTTTTGTGGAATTTGCAAGTGGACATTTCAAGCGCTTTGGGGCCAACGGTAGAAAAGGAAATATCTTCGTATAAAAACTAGAGAGAATCATTCTCAGAAACCGCTTTGTGATGTGTGCGTTCCACTCACAGAGTGTAAACTTTCTTTTCATAGAACAGTTTGGAAACACTCTGTTTGTAAAGTCTGCAAGTGGATATTTGGACCTCCTTGATGATTTCGTTGGAAACGGGATTTCTTCATCTAATGCTAGACAGAAGAATTCTCAGTAACTTCTTTGGGTTGCGTGTGTTCAACGCACAGAGTTGAACCTTCCTTTAGACAGAGCAGATTTGAAACCCTCTTTTTGTGGAATTTGCAAGTGGACATTTCAAGCGCTTTGGGGCCAACGGTAGAAAAGGAAATATCTTCGTATAAAAACTAGAGAGAATCATTCTCAGAAACCACTTTGTGATGTGTGCGTTCCACTCACAGAGTTTAACCTTTCTTTTCATAGAACAGTTTGGAAACAGTCTGTTTGTAAAGTCTGCAAGTGGATATTTGGACCTCTTTGAGGATTTCGTTGGAAACGGGATTTCTTCATCTAATGCTAGACAGAAGAATTCTCAGTAACTTCTTTGGGTTGCGTGTGTTCAACTCACAGAGTTGAGCCTTCCTTTAGACAGAGCAGGTTTGAAAACCTCTTTTTGTGGAATTTGCAAGTGGACATTTCAAGCGCTTTGGGGCCAACGGTAGAAAAGGAAATATCTTCGTATAAAAACTAGAGAGAATCATTCTCAGAAACCGCTTTGTGATGTGTGCGTTCCACTCACAGAGTGTAACCTTTCTTTTCATAGAACAGTTTGGAAACACTCTGTTTGTAAAGTCTGCAAGTGGATATTTGGACCTCTTTGAGGATTTCGTTGGAAACGGGATTTCTGCATATAACGCTAGACAGAAGAATTCTCAGTAACTTCTTTGGGTTGCGTGTGTTCAACTCACAGAGTTGAGCCTTCCTTTAGACAGAGCAGATTTGAAACCCTCTTTTTGTGGAATTTGCAAGTGGACATTTCAAGCGCTTTGGGGCCAACGGTAGAAAAGGAAATATCTTCGTATAAAAACTAGAGAGAATCATTCTCAGAAACCGCTTTGTGATGTGTGCGTTCCACTCACAGAGTGTAAACTTTCTTTTCATAGAACAGTTTGGAAACACTCTGTTTGTAAAGTCTGCAAGTGGATATTTGGACCTCCTTGATGATTTCGTTGGAAACGGGATTTCTTCATCTAATGCTAGACAGAAGAATTCTCAGTAACTTCTTTGGGTTGCGTGTGTTCAACGCACAGAGTTGAACCTTCCTTTAGACAGAGCAGATTTGAAACCCTCTTTTTGTGGAATTTGCAAGTGGACATTTCAAGCGCTTTGGGGCCAACGGTAGAAAAGGAAATATCTTCGTATAAAAACTAGAGAGAATCATTCTCAGAAACCACTTTGTGATGTGTGCGTTCCACTCACAGAGTTTAACCTTTCTTTTCATAGAACAGTTTGGAAACAGTCTGTTTGTAAAGTCTGCAAGTGGATATTTGGACCTCTTTGAGGATTTCGTTGGAAACGGGATTTCTTCATCTTATACTAGACAGAAGAATTCTCAGTAACTTCTTTGGTTTGCGTGTGTTCAACTCACACAGTTGAGCCTTCCTTTAGACAGAGCAGACTTGAAACCCTCTTTTTGTGGAATTTGCAAGTGGACATTTCAAGCGCTTTGGGGCCAACGGTAGAAAAGGAAATATCTTCGTATAAAAACTAGAGAAAATCATTCTCAGAAACCACTTTGTGATGTGTGCGTTACACTCACAGAGTTTAACCTTTCTTTTCACAGAACAGTTTGGAAACACTCTGTTTGTAAAGTCTGCAAGTGGATATTTGGACCTCTTTGAGGATTTCATTGGAAACGGGATTTCTTCATCTAATGCTAGACAGAAGAATTCTCAGTAACTTCTTTGGGTTGCGTGTGTTCAACTCACAGAGTTGAACCTTCCTTTAGACAGAGCAGATTGGTAACCCACTTTTTGTGGAATTTGCAAGTGGACATTTCAAGCGGTTTGGGGCCAACGGTAGAAAAGGAAATATCTTCGTATAAAAACTAGAGAAAATCATTCTCAGAAACCACTTTGTGATGTGTGCGTTCCACTCACAGAGTTTAACCTTTCTTTTCATAGAACAGTTTGGAAACAGTCTGTTTGTAAAGTCTGCAAGTGGATATTTGGTCGTCTTTGAGGATTTCGTTGGAAACGGGATTTCTTCTTCTAATGCTGGACAGAAGAATTCTCAGTAACTTCTTTGGGTTGCGTGTGTTCAACTCACAGAGTTGAACCTTCCTTTTGACAGAGCAGATTGGAAACCCTCTTTTTGTGGAATTTGCAAGTGGACATTTCAAGCGCTTTGGGGCCAACAGTAGAAAAGGAAATATCTTCGTATAAAAACTACAGAGAATCATTCTCAGAAACCACTTTGTGATGTGTGCGTTCCACTCACAGAGTTTAACCTTTCTTTTCATAGAACAGTTTGGAAACACTCTGTTTGTAAAGTCTGCAAGTGGATATTTGGACCTCTTTGAGGATTTCATTGGAAACGGGATTTCTTCATCTAATGCTAGACAGAAGAATTCTCAGTAACTTCTTTGGGTTGCGTGTATTCAACTCACAGAGTTGAGCCTTCCTTTAGACAGAGCAGATTTGAAACCCTCTTTTAGTGGAATTTCCAAGTGGACATTTCAAGCGCTTTGGGGCCAACGGTGGAAAAGGAAATATCTTCGTATAAAAACTAGAGAGAATCATTCTCAGAAACCGCTTTGTGATGTGTGCGTTACACTCACAGAGGGTAACCTTTCTTTTCATAGAACAGTTTGGAAACACTCTGTTTGTAAAGTCTGCAAGTGGATATTTGGACCTCTTTGAGGATTTCGTTGGAAACGGGATTTCTTCATCTAATGCTAGACAGAAGAATTCTCAGTAACTTCTTTGGGTTGCGTGTGTTCAACTCACAGAGTTGAGCCTTCCTTTAGACAGAGCAGGTTTGAAAACCTCTTTTTGTGGAATTTGCAAGTGGACATTTCAAGCGCTTTGGGGCCAACGGTAGAAAAGGAAATATCTTCGTATAAAAACTAGAGAGAATCATTCTCAGAAACCGCTTTGTGATGTGTGCGTTCCACTCACAGAGTGTAACCTTTCTTTTCATAGAACAGTTTGGAAACACTCTGTTTGTAAAGTCTGCAAGTGGATATTTGGACCTCTTTGAGGATTTCGTTGGAAACGGGATTTCTGCATATAACGCTAGACAGAAGAATTCTCAGTAACTTCTTTGGGTTGCGTGTGTTCAACTCACAGAGTTGAGCCTTCCTTTAGACAGAGCAGATTTGAAACCCTCTTTTTGTGGAATTTGCAAGTGGACATTTCAAGCGCTTTGGGGCCAACGGTAGAAAAGGAAATATCTTCGTATAAAAACTAGAGAGAATCATTCTCAGAAACCGCTTTGTGATGTGTGCGTTCCACTCACAGAGTGTAAACTTTCTTTTCATAGAACAGTTTGGAAACACTCTGTTTGTAAAGTCTGCAAGTGGATATTTGGACCTCCTTGATGATTTCGTTGGAAACGGGATTTCTTCATCTAATGCTAGACAGAAGAATTCTCAGTAACTTCTTTGGGTTGCGTGTGTTCAACGCACAGAGTTGAACCTTCCTTTAGACAGAGCAGATTTGAAACCCTCTTTTTGTGGAATTTGCAAGTGGACATTTCAAGCGCTTTGGGGCCAACGGTAGAAAAGGAAATATCTTCGTATAAAAACTAGAGAGAATCATTCTCAGAAACCACTTTGTGATGTGTGCGTTCCACTCACAGAGTTTAACCTTTCTTTTCATAGAACAGTTTGGAAACAGTCTGTTTGTAAAGTCTGCAAGTGGATATTTGGACCTCTTTGAGGATTTCGTTGGAAACGGGATTTCTTCATCTTATACTAGACAGAAGAATTCTCAGTAACTTCTTTGGGTTGCGTGTGTTCAACTCACAGAGTTGAGCCTTCCTTTAGACAGAGCAGACTTGAAACCCTCTTTTTGTGGAATTTGCAAGTGGACATTTCAAGCGCTTTGGGGCCAACGGTAGAAAAGGAAATATCTTCGTATAAAAACTAGAGAAAATCATTCTCAGAAACCACTTTGTGATGTGTGCGTTACACTCACAGAGTTTAACCTTTCTTTTCACAGAACAGTTTGGAAACACCCTGTTTGTAAAGTCTGCAAGTGGATATTTGGACCTCTTTGGGGATTTCATTGGAAACGGGATTTCTTCATCTAATGCTAGACAGAAGAATTCTCAGTAACTTCTTTGGGTTGCGTGTGTTCAACTCACAGAGTTGAACCTTCCTTTAGACAGAGCAGATTGGTAACCCACTTTTTGTGGAACTTGCAAGTGAACATTTCAAGCGGTTTGGGGCCAACGGTAGAAAAGGAAATATCTTCGTATAAAAACTAGAGAAAATCATTCTCAGAAACCACTTTGTGATGTGTGCGTTCCACTCACAGAGTTTAACCTTTCTTTTCATAGAACAGTTTGGAAACAGTCTGTTTGTAAAGTCTGCAAGTGGATATTTGGTCGTCTTTGAGGATTTCGTTGGAAACGGGATTTCTTCTTCTAATGCTGGACAGAAGAATTCTCAGTAACTTCTTTGGGTTGCGTGTGTTCAACTCACAGAGTTGAACCTTCCTTTTGACAGAGCAGATTGGAAACCCTCTTTTTGTGGAATTTGCAAGTGGACATTTCAAGCGCTTTGGGGCCAACAGTAGAAAAGGAAATATCTTCGTATAAAAACTACAGAGAATCATTCTCAGAAACCACTTTGTGATGTGTGCGTTCCACTCACAGAGTTTAACCTTTCTTTTCATAGAACAGTTTGGAAACACTCTGTTTGTAATGTCTGCAAGTGGATATTTGGACCTCTTTGAGGATTTCATTGGAAACGGGATTTCTTCATCTAATGCTAGACAGAAGAATTCTCAGTAACTTCTTTGGGTTGCGTGTATTCAACTCACAGAGTTGAGCCTTCCTTTAGACAGAGCAGATTTGAAACCCTCTTTTAGTGGAATTTCCAAGTGGACATTTCAAGCGCTTTGGGGCCAACGGTGGAAAAGGAAATATCTTCGTATAAAAACTAGAGAGAATCATTCTCAGAAACCGCTTTGTGATGTGTGCGTTACACTCACAGAGGGTAACCTTTCTTTTCATAGAACAGTTTGGAAACACTCTGTTTGTAAAGTCTGCAAGTGGATATTTGGACCTCTTTGAGGATTTCGTTGGAAACGGGATTTCTTCATCTAATGCTAGACAGAAGAATTCTCAGTAACTTCTTTGGGTTGCGTGTGTTCAACTCACAGAGTTGAGCCTTCCTTTAGACAGAGCAGGTTTGAAAACCTCTTTTTGTGGAATTTGCAAGTGGACATTTCAAGCGCTTTGGGGCCAACGGTAGAAAAGGAAATATCTTCGTATAAAAACTAGAGAGAATCATTCTCAGAAACCGCTTTGTGATGTGTGCGTTCCACTCACAGAGTGTAACCTTTCTTTTCATAGAACAGTTTGGAAACACTCTGTTTGTAAAGTCTGCAAGTGGATATTTGGACCTCTTTGAGGATTTCGTTGGAAACGGGATTTCTGCATATAACGCTAGACAGAAGAATTCTCAGTAACTTCTTTGGGTTGCGTGTGTTCAACTCACAGAGTTGAGCCTTCCTTTAGACAGAGCAGATTTGAAACCCTCTTTTTGTGGAATTTGCAAGTGGACATTTCAAGCGCTTTGGGGCCAACGGTAGAAAAGGAAATATCTTCGTATAAAAACTAGAGAGAATCATTCTCAGAAACCGCTTTGTGATGTGTGCGTTCCACTCACAGAGTGTAAACTTTCTTTTCATAGAACAGTTTGGAAACACTCTGTTTGTAAAGTCTGCAAGTGGATATTTGGACCTCTTTGAGGATTTCGTTGGAAACGGGATTTCTTCATCTAATGCTAGACAGAAGAATTCTCAGTAACTTCTTTGGGTTGCGTGTGTTCAACGCACAGAGTTGAACCTTCCTTTAGACAGAGCAGATTTGAAACCCTCTTTTTGTGGAATTTGCAAGTGGACATTTCAAGCGCTTTGGGGCCAACGGTAGAAAAGGAAATATCTTCGTATAAAAACTAGAGAGAATCATTCTCAGAAACCACTTTGTGATGTGTGCGTTCCACTCACAGAGTTTAACCTTTCTTTTCATAGAACAGTTTGGAAACAGTCTGTTTGTAAAGTCTGCAAGTGGATATTTGGACCTCTTTGAGGATTTCGTTGGAAACGGGATTTCTTCATCTTATACTAGACAGAAGAATTCTCAGTAACTTCTTTGGTTTGCGTGTGTTCAACTCACAGAGTTGAGCCTTCCTTTAGACAGAGCAGACTTGAAACCCTCTTTTTGTGGAATTTGCAAGTGGACATTTCAAGCGCTTTGGGGCCAACGGTAGAAAAGGAAATATCTTCGTATAAAAACTAGAGAAAATCATTCTCAGAAACCACTTTGTGATGTGTGCGTTACACTCACAGAGTTTAACCTTTCTTTTCACAGAACAGTTTGGAAACACTCTGTTTGTAAAGTCTGCAAGTGGATATTTGGACCTCTTTGAGGATTTCATTGGAAACGGGATTTCTTCATCTAATGCTAGACAGAAGAATTCTCAGTAACTTCTTTGGGTTGCGTGTGTTCAACTCACAGAGTTGAACCTTCCTTTAGACAGAGCAGATTGGTAACCCACTTTTTGTGGAATTTGCAAGTGGACATTTCAAGCGGTTTGGGGCCAACGGTAGAAAAGGAAATATCTTCGTATAAAAACTAGAGAAAATCATTCTCAGAAACCACTTTGTGATGTGTGCGTTCCACTCACAGAGTTTAACCTTTCTTTTCATAGAACAGTTTGGAAACAGTCTGTTTGTAAAGTCTGCAAGTGGATATTTGGTCGTCTTTGAGGATTTCGTTGGAAACGGGATTTCTTCTTCTAATGCTGGACAGAAGAATTCTCAGTAACTTCTTTGGGTTGCGTGTGTTCAACTCACAGAGTTGAACCTTCCTTTTGACAGAGCAGATTGGAAACCCTCTTTTTGTGGAATTTGCAAGTGGACATTTCAAGCGCTTTGGGGCCAACAGTAGAAAAGGAAATATCTTCGTATAAAAACTACAGAGAATCATTCTCAGAAACCACTTTGTGATGTGTGCGTTCCACTCACAGAGTTTAACCTTTCTTTTCATAGAACAGTTTGGAAACACTCTGTTTGTAAAGTCTGCAAGTGGATATTTGGACCTCTTTGAGGATTTCATTGGAAACGGGATTTCTTCATCTAATGCTAGACAGAAGAATTCTCAGTAACTTCTTTGGGTTGCGTGTATTCAACTCACAGAGTTGAGCCTTCCTTTAGACAGAGCAGATTTGAAACCCTCTTTTAGTGGAATTTCCAAGTGGACATTTCAAGCGCTTTGGGGCCAACGGTGGAAAAGGAAATATCTTCGTATAAAAACTAGAGAGAATCATTCTCAGAAACCGCTTTGTGATGTGTGCGTTACACTCACAGAGGGTAACCTTTCTTTTCATAGAACAGTTTGGAAACACTCTGTTTGTAAAGTCTGCAAGTGGATATTTGGACCTCTTTGAGGATTTCGTTGGAAACGGGATTTCTTCATCTAATGCTAGACAGAAGAATTCTCAGTAACTTCTTTGGGTTGCGTGTGTTCAACTCACAGAGTTGAGCCTTCCTTTAGACAGAGCAGGTTTGAAAACCTCTTTTTGTGGAATTTGCAAGTGGACATTTCAAGCGCTTTGGGGCCAACGGTAGAAAAGGAAATATCTTCGTATAAAAACTAGAGAGAATCATTCTCAGAAACCGCTTTGTGATGTGTGCGTTCCACTCACAGAGTGTAACCTTTCTTTTCATAGAACAGTTTGGAAACACTCTGTTTGTAAAGTCTGCAAGTGGATATTTGGACCTCTTTGAGGATTTCGTTGGAAACGGGATTTCTGCATATAACGCTAGACAGAAGAATTCTCAGTAACTTCTTTGGGTTGCGTGTGTTCAACTCACAGAGTTGAGCCTTCCTTTAGACAGAGCAGATTTGAAACCCTCTTTTTGTGGAATTTGCAAGTGGACATTTCAAGCGCTTTGGGGCCAACGGTAGAAAAGGAAATATCTTCGTATAAAAACTAGAGAGAATCATTCTCAGAAACCGCTTTGTGATGTGTGCGTTCCACTCACAGAGTGTAAACTTTCTTTTCATAGAACAGTTTGGAAACACTCTGTTTGTAAAGTCTGCAAGTGGATATTTGGACCTCCTTGATGATTTCGTTGGAAACGGGATTTCTTCATCTAATGCTAGACAGAAGAATTCTCAGTAACTTCTTTGGGTTGCGTGTGTTCAACGCACAGAGTTGAACCTTCCTTTAGACAGAGCAGATTTGAAACCCTCTTTTTGTGGAATTTGCAAGTGGACATTTCAAGCGCTTTGGGGCCAACGGTAGAAAAGGAAATATCTTCGTATAAAAACTAGAGAGAATCATTCTCAGAAACCACTTTGTGATGTGTGCGTTCCACTCACAGAGTTTAACCTTTCTTTTCATAGAACAGTTTGGAAACAGTCTGTTTGTAAAGTCTGCAAGTGGATATTTGGACCTCTTTGAGGATTTCGTTGGAAACGGGATTTCTTCATCTTATACTAGACAGAAGAATTCTCAGTAACTTCTTTGGTTTGCGTGTGTTCAACTCACAGAGTTGAGCCTTCCTTTAGACAGAGCAGACTTGAAACCCTCTTTTTGTGGAATTTGCAAGTGGACATTTCAAGCGCTTTGGGGCCAACGGTAGAAAAGGAAATATCTTCGTATAAAAACTAGAGAAAATCATTCTCAGAAACCACTTTGTGATGTGTGCGTTACACTCACAGAGTTTAACCTTTCTTTTCACAGAACAGTTTGGAAACACTCTGTTTGTAAAGTCTGCAAGTGGATATTTGGACCTCTTTGAGGATTTCATTGGAAACGGGATTTCTTCATCTAATGCTAGACAGAAGAATTCTCAGTAACTTCTTTGGGTTGCGTGTGTTCAACTCACAGAGTTGAACCTTCCTTTAGACAGAGCAGATTGGTAACCCACTTTTTGTGGAATTTGCAAGTGGACATTTCAAGCGGTTTGGGGCCAACGGTAGAAAAGGAAATATCTTCGTATAAAAACTAGAGAAAATCATTCTCAGAAACCACTTTGTGATGTGTGCGTTCCACTCACAGAGTTTAACCTTTCTTTTCATAGAACAGTTTGGAAACAGTCTGTTTGTAAAGTCTGCAAGTGGATATTTGGTCGTCTTTGAGGATTTCGTTGGAAACGGGATTTCTTCTTCTAATGCTGGACAGAAGAATTCTCAGTAACTTCTTTGGGTTGCGTGTGTTCAACTCACAGAGTTGAACCTTCCTTTTGACAGAGCAGATTGGAAACCCTCTTTTTGTGGAATTTGCAAGTGGACATTTCAAGCGCTTTGGGGCCAACAGTAGAAAAGGAAATATCTTCGTATAAAAACTACAGAGAATCATTCTCAGAAACCACTTTGTGATGTGTGCGTTCCACTCACAGAGTGTAACCTTTCTTTTCATAGAACAGTTTGGAAACACTCTGTTTGTAAAGTCTGCAAGTGGATATTTGGACCTCTTTGAGGATTTCGTTGGAAACGGGATTTCTGCATATAACGCTAGACAGAAGAATTCTCAGTAACTTCTTTGGGTTGCGTGTGTTCAACTCACAGAGTTGAGCCTTCCTTTAGACAGAGCAGATTTGAAACCCTCTTTTTGTGGAATTTGCAAGTGGACATTTCAAGCGCTTTGGGGCCAACGGTAGAAAAGGAAATATCTTCGTATAAAAACTAGAGAGAATCATTCTCAGAAACCGCTTTGTGATGTGTGCGTTCCACTCACAGAGTGTAAACTTTCTTTTCATAGAACAGTTTGGAAACACTCTGTTTGTAAAGTCTGCAAGTGGATATTTGGACCTCCTTGATGATTTCGTTGGAAACGGGATTTCTTCTTCTAATGCTAGACAGAAGAATTCTCAGTAACTTCTTTGGGTTGCGTGTGTTCAACGCACAGAGTTGAACCTTCCTTTAGACAGAGCAGATTTGAAACCCTCTTTTTGTGGAATTTGCAAGTGGACATTTCAAGCGCTTTGGGGCCAACGGTAGAAAAGGAAATATCTTCGTATAAAAACTAGAGAGAATCATTCTCAGAAAGCACTTTGTGATGTGTGCGTTCCACTCACAGAGTTTAACCTTTCTTTTCATAGAACAGTTTGGAAACAGTCTGTTTGTAAAGTCTGCAAGTGGATATTTGGACCTCTTTGAGGATTTCGTTGGAAACGGGATTTCTTCATCTTATAATAGACAGAAGAATTCTCAGTAACTTCTTTGGGTTGCGTGTGTTCAACTCACAGAGTTGAGCCTTCCTTTAGACAGAGCAGACTTGAAACCCTCTTTTTGTGGAATTTGCAAGTGGACATTTCAAGCGCTTTGGGGCCAACGGTAGAAAAGGAAATATCTTCGTATAAAAACTAGAGAAAATCATTCTCAGAAACCACTTTGTGATGTGTGCGTTACACTCACAGAGTTTAACCTTTCTTTTCACAGAACAGTTTGGAAACACTCTGTTTGTAAAGTCTGCAAGTGGATATTTGGACCTCTTTGAGGATTTCATTGGAAACGGGATTTCTTCATCTAATGCTAGACAGAAGAATTCTCAGAAACTTCTTTGGGTTGCGTGTGTTCAACTCACAGAGTTGAACCTTCCTTTAGACAGAGCAGATTGGTAACCCACTTTTTGTGGAATTTGCAAGTGGACATTTCAAGCGGTTTGGGGCCAACGGTAGAAAAGGAAATATCTTCGTATAAAAACTAGAGAAAATCATTCTCAGAAACCACTTTGTGATGTGTGCGTTCCACTCACAGAGTTTAACCTTTCTTTTCATAGAACAGTTTGGAAACAGTCTGTTTGTAAAGTCTGCAAGTGGATATTTGGTCTTCTTTGAGGATTTCGTTGGAAACGGGATTTCTTCTTCTAATGCTGGACAGAAGAATTCTCAGTAACTTCTTTGGGTTGCGTGTGTTCAACTCACAGAGTTGAACCTTCCTTTTGACAGAGCAGATTGGAAACCCTCTTTTTGTGGAATTTGCAAGTGGACATTTCAAGCGCTTTGGGGCCAACAGTAGAAAAGGAAATATCTTCGTATAAAAACTACAGAGAATCATTCTCAGAAACCACTTTGTGATGTGTGCGTTCCACTCACAGAGTTTAACCTTTCTTTTCATAGAACAGTTTGGAAACACTCTGTTTGTAAAGTCTGCAAGTGGATATTTGGACCTCTTTGAGGATTTCATTGGAAACGGGATTTCTTCATCTAATGCTAGACAGAAGAATTCTCAGTAACTTCTTTGGGTTGCGTGTATTCAACTCACAGAGTTGAGCCTTCCTTTAGACAGAGCAGATTTGAAACCCTCTTTTAGTGGAATTTCCAAGTGGACATTTCAAGCGCTTTGGGGCCAACGGTGGAAAAGGAAATATCTTCGTATAAAAACTAGAGAGAATCATTCTCAGAAACCGCTTTGTGATGTGTGCGTTACACTCACAGAGGGTAACCTTTCTTTTCATAGAACAGTTTGGAAACACTCTGTTTGTAAAGTCTGCAAGTGGATATTTGGACCTCTTTGAGGATTTCGTTGGAAACGGGATTTCTTCATCTAATGCTAGACAGAAGAATTCTCAGTAACTTCTTTGGGTTGCGTGTGTTCAACTCACAGAGTTGAGCCTTCCTTTAGACAGAGCAGGTTTGAAAACCTCTTTTTGTGGAATTTGCAAGTGGACATTTCAAGCGCTTTGGGGCCAACGGTAGAAAAGGAAATATCTTCATATAAAAACTAGAGAGAATCATTCTCAGAAACCGCTTTGTGATGTGTGCGTTCCACTCACAGAGTGTAACCTTTCTTTTCATAGAACAGTTTGGAAACACTCGGTTTGTAAAGTCTGCAAGTGGATATTTGGACCTCTTTGAGGATTTCGTTGGAAACGGGATTTCTGCATATAACGCTAGACAGAAGAATTCTCAGTAACTTCTTTGGGTTGCGTGTGTTCAACTCACAGAGTTGAGCCTTCCTTTAGACAGAGCAGATTTGAAACCCTCTTTTTGTGGAATTTGCAAGTGGACATTTCAAGCGCTTTGGGGCCAACGGTAGAAAAGGAAATATCTTCGTATAAAAACTAGAGAGAATCATTCTCAGAAACCACTTTGTGATGTGTGCGTTCCACTCACAGAGTTTAACCTTTCTTTTCATAGAACAGTTTGGAAACAGTCTGTTTGTAAAGTCTGCAAGTGGATATTTGGACCTCTTTGAGGATTTCGTTGGAAACGGGATTTCTTCATCTTATACTAGACAGAAGAATTCTCAGTAACTTCTTTGGTTTGCGTGTGTTCAACTCACAGAGTTGAGCCTTCCTTTAGACAGAGCAGACTTGAAACCCTCTTTTTGTGGAATTTGCAAGTGGACATTTCAAGCGCTTTGGGGCCAACGGTAGAAAAGGAAATATCTTCGTATAAAAACTAGAGAAAATCATTCTCAGAAACCACTTTGTGATGTGTGCGTTACACTCACAGAGTTTAACCTTTCTTTTCACAGAACAGTTTGGAAACACTCTGTTTGTAAAGTCTGCAAGTGGATATTTGGACCTCTTTGAGGATTTCATTGGAAACGGGATTTCTTCATCTAATGCTAGACAGAAGAATTCTCAGTAACTTCTTTGGGTTGCGTGTGTTCAACTCACAGAGTTGAACCTTCCTTTAGACAGAGCAGATTGGTAACCCACTTTTTGTGGAATTTGCAAGTGGACATTTCAAGCGGTTTGGGGCCAACGGTAGAAAAGGAAATATCTTCGTATAAAAACTAGAGAAAATCATTCTCAGAAACCACTTTGTGATGTGTGCGTTCCACTCACAGAGTTTAACCTTTCTTTTCATAGAACAGTTTGGAAACAGTCTGTTTGTAAAGTCTGCAAGTGGATATTTGGTCGTCTTTGAGGATTTCGTTGGAAACGGGATTTCTTCTTCTAATGCTGGACAGAAGAATTCTCAGTAACTTCTTTGGGTTGCGTGTGTTCAACTCACAGAGTTGAACCTTCCTTTTGACAGAGCAGATTGGAAACCCTCTTTTTGTGGAATTTGCAAGTGGACATTTCAAGCGCTTTGGGGCCAACAGTAGAAAAGGAAATATCTTCGTATAAAAACTACAGAGAATCATTCTCAGAAACCACTTTGTGATGTGTGCGTTCCACTCACAGAGTTTAACCTTTCTTTTCATAGAACAGTTTGGAAACACTCTGTTTGTAAAGTCTGCAAGTGGATATTTGGACCTCTTTGAGGATTTCATTGGAAACGGGATTTCTTCATCTAATGCTAGACAGAAGAATTCTCAGTAACTTCTTTGGGTTGCGTGTATTCAACTCACAGAGTTGAGCCTTCCTTTAGACAGAGCAGATTTGAAACCCTCTTTTAGTGGAATTTCCAAGTGGACATTTCAAGCGCTTTGGGGCCAACGGTGGAAAAGGAAATATCTTCGTATAAAAACTAGAGAGAATCATTCTCAGAAACCGCTTTGTGATGTGTGCGTTCCACTCACAGAGGGTAAACTTTCTTTTCATAGAACAGTTTGGAAACACTCTGTTTGTAAAGTCTGCAGGTGGATATTTGGACCTCTTTGAGGATTTCGTTGGAAACGGTATTTCTTCATGTAATGCTAGACAGAAGAATTCTCAGTAACTTCTTTGGGTTGCGTGTGTTCAACTCACAGAGTTGAACCTTCCTTTAGACAGAGCAGATTAGAAACCCTCTTTTTGTGGAATTTGCAAGTGGACATTTCAAGCGCTTTGGGGCCAACGGTAGAAAAGGAAATATCTTCGTATAAAAACTAGAGAAAGTCATTCTCAGAAACCGCTTTGTGATGTGTGCGTTCCACTCACAGAGTGTAACCTTTCTTTTCGTAGAACAGTTTGGAAACACTCTGTTTGTAAAGTCTGCAAGTGGATATTTGGAACTCTTTGAGGATTTCGTTGGAAACGGGATTTCTTCATCTAATGCTAGACAGAAGAATTCTCAGTAACTTCTTTGGGTTGCGTGTGTTCAACTCACAGAGTTGAACCTTCCTTTAGACAGAGCAGATTTGAAACCCTCTTTTTGTGGAATTTGCAAGTGGACATTTCAAGCGCTTTGAGGCCAACGGTAGAAAAGGAAATATCTTCGTATAAAACTAGAGAGAATCATTCTCAGAAACCGCTTTGTGATGTGTGCATTCCACTCACAGAGTGTAACCTTTCTTTTCATAGAACAGTTTGGAAACACTCTGTTTGTAAAGTCTGCAAGTGGATATTTGGACCTCTTTGAGGATTTCGTTGGAAACGGGATTTCTGCATATAACGCTAGACAGAAAAATTCTCAGTAACTTCTTTGGGTTGCGTGTGTTCAACTCACAGAGTTTAACCTTCCTTTTGACAGAGCAGATTAGAAACCCTCTTTTTGTGGAATTTGCAAGTGGACATTTCAAGCGCTTTGGGGCCAACGGTAGAAAAGGAAATATCTTCGTATAAAAACTAGAGAAAGTCATTCTCAGAAACCGCTTTGTGATGTGTGCGTTCCACTCACAGAGTGTAACCTTTCTTTTCATAGAACAGTTTGGAAACACTCTGTTTGTAAAGTCTGCAAGTGGATATTTGGACCTCTTTCAGGATTTCGTTGGAAACGGGATTTCTTCATCTAATGCTAGACAGAAGAATTCTCAGTAACTTCTTTGGGTTGCGTGTGTTCAACTCACAGAGTTGAGCCTTCCTTTAGACAGAGCAGATTTGAAACCCTCTTTTTGTGGAATTTGAAAGTGGACATTTCAAGCGCTTTGGGGCCAACGGTAGAAAAGGAAATATCTTCGTATAAAAACTAGAGAGAATCATTGTCAGAAACCACTTTGTGATGTGTGCGTTCCACTCACAGAGTTTAACCTTTCTTTTCATAGAACAGTTTGGAAACAGTCTGTTTGTAAAGTCTGCAAGTGGATATTTGGACGTCTTTGAGGATTTCGTTGGAAACGGGATTTCTTCATCTAATGCTAGACAGAAGAATTCTCAGTAACTTCTTTGGGTTGCGTGTGTTCAACTCACAGAGTTGAGCCTTCCTTTAGACAGAGCAGATTTGAAACCCTCTTTTAGTGGAATTTCCAAGTGGACATTTCAAGCGCTTTGGGGCCAACGGTGGAAAAGGAAATATCTTCGTATAAAAACTAGAGAGAATCATTCTCAGAAACCGCTTTGTGATGTGTGCGTTCCAATCACAGAGGGTAACCTTTCTTTTCATAGAACAGTTTGGAAACACTCTGTTTGTAAAGTCTGCAAGTGGATATTTGGACCTCTTTGAGGATTTCGTTGGAAACGGGATTTCTTCATCTAATGCTAGACAGAAGAATTCTCAGTAACTTCTTTGGGTTGCGTGTGTTCAACTCACAGAGTTGAGCCTTCCTTTAGACAGAGCAGATTAGAAACCCTCTTTTTGTGGAATTTGCAAGTGGACATTTCAAGCGCTATGGGGCCAACGGTAGAAAAGGAAATATCTTCGTATAAAAACTAGAGAGAATCATTCTCAGAAACCGCTTTGTGATGTGTGCGTTCCACTCACAGAGTGTAAACTTTCTTTTCATAGAACAGTTTGGAAACACTCTGTTTGTAAAGTCTGCAAGTGGATATTTGGACCTCCTTGATGATTTCGTTGGAAACGGGATTTCTTCATCTAATGCTAGACAGAAGAATTCTCAGTAACTTCTTTGGGTTGCGTGTGTTCAACGCACAGAGTTGAACCTTCCTTTAGACAGAGCAGATTAGAAACCCTCTTTTTGTGGAATTTGCAAGTGGACATTTCAAGCGTTTTGGGGCCAACGGTAGAAAAGGAAATATCTTCGTATAAAAACTAGAGAAAGTCATTCTCAGAAACCGCTTTGTGATGTGTGCGTTCCACTCACAGAGTGTAACCTTTCTTTTCATAGAACAGTTTGGAAACACTCTGTTTGTAAAGTCTGCAAGTGGATATTTGGACCTCTTTGAGGATTTCGTTGGAAACGGGATTTCTTCATCTAATGCTAGACAGAAGAATTCTCAGTAACTTCTTTGGGTTGCGTGTGTTCAACTCACAGAGTTGAGCCTTCCTTTAGACAGAGCAGATTTGAAACCCTCTTTTTGTGGAATTTGCAAGTGGACATTTCAAGCGCTTTGGGTTCAACGGTAGAAAAGGAAATATCTTCGTATAAAAACTAGAGAAAATCATTCTCAGAAACCGCTTTGTGATGTGTGCGTTACACTCACAGAGTTTAACCTTTCTTTTCATAGAACAGTTTGGAAACACTCTGTTTGTAAAGTCTGCAAGTGGATATTTGGACCTCTTTGAGGATTTCGTTGGAAACGGGATTTCTTCATCTAATGCTAGACAGAAGAATTCTCAGTAACTTCTTTGGGTTGCGTGTGTTCAACTCACAGAGTTGAACCTTCCTTTAGACAGAGCAGATTGGTAACCCACTTTTTGTGGAATTTGCAAGTGGACATTTCAAGCGGTTTGGGGCCAACGGTAGAAAAGGAAATATCTTCGTATAAAAACTAGAGAGAATCATTCTCAGAAACCACTTTGTGATGTGTGCGTTCCACTCACAGAGTTTAACCTTTCTTTTAATAGAACAGTTTGGAAACACTCTGTTTGTAAAGTCTGCAAGTGGATATTTGGACGTCTTTGAGGATTTCGTTGGAAACGGGATTTCTTCATCTAATGCTAGACAGAAGAATTCTCAGTAACTTCTTTGGGTTGCGTGTGTTCAACTCACAGAGTTGAACCTTCCTTTAGACAGAGCAGATTAGAAACCCTCTTTTTGTGGAATTTGCAAGTGGACATTTCAAGCGCTTTGGGGCCAACGGTAGAAAAGGAAATATCTTCGTATAAAAACTAGAGAAAGTCATTCTCAGAAACCGCTTTCTGATGTGTGCGTTCCACTCACAGAGTGTAACCTTTCTTTTCATAGAACAGTTTGGAAACACTCTGTTTGTAAAGTCTGCAAGTGGATATTTGGACCTCTTTGAGGATTTCGTTGGAAACGGGATTTCTTCATCTAATGCTAGACAGAAGAATTCTCAGTAACTTCTTTGGGTTGCGTGTGTTCAACTCACAGAGTTGAGCCTTCCTTTAGACAGAGCAGATTTGAAACCCTCTTTTTGTGGAATTTGCAAGTGGACATTTCAAGCGCTATGGGGCCAATGGTAGAAAAGGAAATATCTTCGTATAAAAACTAGAGAGAATCATTCTCAGAAACCGCTTTGTGATGTGTGCGTTCCACTCACAGAGTGTAAACTTTCTTTTCATAGAACAGTTTGGAAACACTCTGTTTGTAAAGTCTGCAAGTGGATATTTGGACTTCCTTGATGATTTCGTTGGAAACGGGATTTCTTCATCTAATGCTAGACAGAAGAATTCTCAGTAACTTCTTTGGGTTGCGTGTGTTCAACGCACAGAGTTGAACCTTCCTTTAGACAGAGCAGATTTGAAACACTCTTTTTGTGGAATTTGCAAGTGGACATTTCAAGCGCTTTGGGGCCAACGGTAGAAAAGGAAATATCTTCGTAGAAAAACTAGAGAGAATCATTCTCAGAAACCACTTTGTGATGTGTGCGTTCCACTCACAGAGTTTAACCTTTCTTTTCATAGAACAGTTTGGAAACAGTCTGTTTGTAAAGTCTGCAAGTGGATATTTGGACCTCTTTGAGGATTTCGTTGGAAACGGGATTTCTTCATCTTATGCTAGACAGAAGAATTCTCAGTAACTTCTTTGGTTTGCGTGTGTTCAACTCACAGAGTTGAGCCTTCCTTTAGACAGAGCAGATTTGAAAACCTCTTTTTGTGGAATTTGCAAGTGGACATTTCAAGCGCTTTGGGGCCAACGGTAGAAAAGGAAATATCTTCGTATAAAAACTAGAGAAAATCATTCTCAGAAACCACTTTGTGATGTGTGCGTTACACTCACAGAGTTTAACCTTTCTTTTCATAGAACAGTTTGGAAACACTCTGTTTGTAAAGTCTGCAAGTGGATATTTGGACCTCTTTGAGGATTTCATAGGAAACGGGATTTCTTCATCTAATGCTAGACAGAAGAATTCTCAGTAACTTCTTTGGGTTGCGTGTGTTCAACTCACAGAGTTGAACCTTCCTTTAGACAGAGCAGATTGGAAACCCACTTTTTGTGGAATTTGCAAGTGGACATTTCAAGCGGTTTGGGGCCAACGGTAGAAAAGGAAATATCTTCGTATAAAAACTAGAGAGAATCATTCTCAGAAACCACTTTGTGATGTGTGCGTTCCACTCACAGAGTTTAACCTTTCTTTTCATAGAACAGTTTGGAAACAGTCTGTTTGTAAAGTCTGCAAGTGGATATTTGGACGTCTTTGAGGATTTCGTTGGAAACGGGATTTCTTCATCTAATGCTAGACAGAAGAATTCTCAGTAACTTCTTTGGGTTGCGTGTGTTCAACTCACAGAGTTGAACCTTCCCTTTGACAGAGCAGATTGGAAACCCTCTTTTTGTGGAATTTGCAAGTGGACATTTCAAGCGCTTTGGGGCCAACAGTAGAAAAGGAAATATCTTCGTATAAAAACTAGAGAGAATCATTCTCAGAAACCACTTTGTGATGTGTGCGTTCCACTCACAGAGTTTAACCTTTCTTTTCATAGAACAGTTTGGAAACACTCTGTTTGTGAAGTCTGCAAGTGGATATTTGGACCTCTTTGAGGATTTCATTGGAAACGGGATTTCTTCATCTAATGCTAGACAGAAGAATTCTCAGTAACTTCTTTGGTTTGCGTGTGTTCAACTCACAGAGTTGAGCCTTCCTTTAGACAGAGCAGACTTGAAACCCTCTTTTTGTGGAATTTGCAAGTGGACATTTCAAGCGCTTTGGGGCCAACGGTAGAAAAGGAAATATCTTCGTATAAAAACTAGAGAAAATCATTCTCAGAAACCACTTTGTGATGTGTGCGTTACACTCACAGAGTTTAACCTTTCTTTTCACAGAACAGTTTGGAAACACTCTGTTTGTAAAGTCTGCAAGTGGATATTTGGACCTCTTTGAGGATTTCATTGGAAACGGGATTTCTTCATCTAATGCTAGACAGAAGAATTCTCAGTAACTTCTTTGGGTTGCGTGTGTTCAACTCACAGAGTTGAACCTTCCTTTAGACAGAGCAGATTGGTAACCCACTTTTTGTGGAATTTGCAAGTGGACATTTCAAGCGGTTTGGGGCCAACGGTAGAAAAGGAAATATCTTCGTATAAAAACTAGAGAAAATCATTCTCAGAAACCACTTTGTGATGTGTGCGTTCCACTCACAGAGTTTAACCTTTCTTTTCATAGAACAGTTTGGAAACAGTCTGTTTGTAAAGTCTGCAAGTGGATATTTGGTCGTCTTTGAGGATTTCGTTGGAAACGGGATTTCTTCTTCTAATGCTGGACAGAAGAATTCTCAGTAACTTCTTTGGGTTGCGTGTGTTCAACTCACAGAGTTGAACCTTCCTTTTGACAGAGCAGATTGGAAACCCTCTTTTTGTGGAATTTGCAAGTGGACATTTCAAGCGCTTTGGGGCCAACAGTAGAAAAGGAAATATCTTCGTATAAAAACTACAGAGAATCATTCTCAGAAACCACTTTGTGATGTGTGCGTTCCACTCACAGAGTTTAACCTTTCTTTTCATAGAACAGTTTGGAAACACTCTGTTTGTAAAGTCTGCAAGTGGATATTTGGACCTCTTTGAGGATTTCATTGGAAACGGGATTTCTTCATCTAATGCTAGACAGAAGAATTCTCAGTAACTTCTTTGGGTTGCGTGTATTCAACTCACAGAGTTGAGCCTTCCTTTAGACAGAGCAGATTTGAAACCCTCTTTTAGTGGAATTTCCAAGTGGACATTTCAAGCGCTTTGGGGCCAACGGTGGAAAAGGAAATATCTTCGTATAAAAACTAGAGAGAATCATTCTCAGAAACCGCTTTGTGATGTGTGCGTTCCACTCACAGAGGGTAACCTTTCTTTTCATAGAACAGTTTGGAAACACTCTGTTTGTAAAGTCTGCAGGTGGATATTTGGACCTCTTTGAGGATTTCGTTGGAAACGGTATTTCTTCATGTAATGCTAGACAGAAGAATTCTCAGTAACTTCTTTGGGTTGCATGTGTTCAACTCACAGAGTTGAACCTTCCTTTAGACAGAGCAGATTAGAAACCCTCTTTTTGTGGAATTTGCAAGTGGACATTTCAAGCGCTTTGGGGCCAACGGTAGAAAAGGAAATATCTTCGTATAAAAACTAGAGAAAGTCATTCTCAGAAACCGCTTTGTGATGTGTGCGTTCCACTCACAGAGTGTAACCTTTCTTTTCGTAGAACAGTTTGGAAACACTCTGTTTGTAAAGTCTGCAAGTGGATATTTGGAACTCTTTGAGGATTTCGTTGGAAACGGGATTTCTTCATCTAATGCTAGACAGAAGAATTCTAAGTAACTTCTTTGGGTTGCGTGTGTTCAACTCACAGAGTTGAACCTTCCTTTAGACAGAGCAGATTTGAAACCCTCTTTTTGTGGAATTTGCAAGTGGACATTTCAAGCGCTTTGAGGCCAACGGTAGAAAAGGAAATATCTTCGTATAAAACTAGAGAGAATCATTCTCAGAAACCGCTTTGTGATGTGTGCATTCCACTCACAGAGTGTAACCTTTCTTTTCATAGAACAGTTTGGAAACACTCTGTTTGTAAAGTCTGCAAGTGGATATTTGGACCTCTTTGAGGATTTCGTTGGAAACGGGATTTCTGCATATAACGCTAGACAGAAAAATTCTCAGTAACTTCTTTGGGTTGCGTGTGTTCAACTCACAGAGTTTAACCTTCCTTTTGACAGAGCAGATTAGAAACCCTCTTTTTGTGGAATTTGCAAGTGGACATTTCAAGCGCTTTGGGGCCAACGGTAGAAAAGGAAATATCTTCGTATAAAAACTAGAGAAAGTCATTCTCAGAAACCGCTTTGTGATGTGTGCATTCCACTCACAGAGTGTAACCTTTCTTTTCATAGAACAGTTTGGAAACACTCTGTTTGTAAAGTCTGCAAGTGGATATTTGGACCTCTTTCAGGATTTCTTTGGAAACGGGATTTCTTCATCTAATGCTAGACAGAAGAATTCTCAGTAACTTCTTTGGGTTGCGTGTGTTCAACTCACAGAGTTGAGCCTTCCTTTAGACAGAGCAGATTTGAAACCCTCTTTTTGTGGAATTTGAAAGTGGACATTTCAAGCGCTTTGGGGCCAACGGTAGAAAAGGAAATATCTTCGTATAAAAACTAGAGAGAATCATTGTCAGAAACCACTTTGTGATGTGTGCGTTCCACTCACAGAGTTTAACCTTTCTTTTAATAGAACAGTTTGGAAACAGTCTGTTTGTAAAGTCTGCAAGTGGATATTTGGACGTCTTTGAGGATTTCGTTGGAAACGGGATTTCTTCATCTAATGCTAGACAGAAGAATTCTCAGTAACTTCTTTGGGTTGCGTGTGTTCAACTCACAGAGTTGAGCCTTCCTTTAGACAGAGCAGATTTGAAACCCTCTTTTAGTGGAATTTCCAAGTGGACATTTCAAGCGCTTTGGGGCCAACGGTGGAAAAGGAAATATCTTCGTATAAAAACTAGAGAGAATCATTCTCAGAAACCGCTTTGTGATGTGTGCGTTCCAATCACAGAGGGTAACCTTTCTTTTCATAGAACAGTTTGGAAACACTCTGTTTGTAAAGTCTGCAAGTGGATATTTGGACCTCTTTGAGGATTTCGTTGGAAACGGGATTTCTTCATCTAATGCTAGACAGAAGAATTCTCAGTAACTTCTTTGGGTTGCGTGTGTTCAACTCACAGAGTTGAGCCTTCCTTTAGACAGAGCAGATTTGAAACCCTCTTTTTGTGGAATTTGCAAGTGGACATTTCAAGCGCTATGGGGCCAACGGTAGAAAAGGAAATATCTTCGTATAAAAACTAGAGAAAATCATTCTCAGAAACCGCTTTGTGATGTGTGCGTTCCACTCACAGAGTTTAACCTTTCTTTTCATAGAACAGTTTGGAAACACTCTGTTTGTAAAGTCTGCAAGTGGATATTTGGACCTCTTTGAGGATTTCATTGGAAACGGGATTTCTTCATCTAATGCTAGACAGAAGAATTCTCAGTAACTTCTTTGGGTTGCGTGTGTTCAACTCACAGAGTTGAACCTTCCTTTAGACAGAGCAGATTGGTAACCCACTTTTTGTGGAATTTGCAAGTGGACATTTCAAGCGGTTTGGGGCCAACGGTAGAAAAGGAAATATCTTCGTATAAAAACTAGAGAGAATCATTCTCAGAAACCACTTTGTGATGTGTGCGTTCCACTCACAGAGTTTAACCTTTCTTTTAATAGAACAGTTTGGAAACAGTCTGTTTGTAAAGTCTGCAAGTGGATATTTGGACGTCTTTGAGGATTTCGTTGGAAACGGGATTTCTTCATCTAATGCTAGACAGAAGAATTCTCAGTAACTTCTTTCGGTTGCGTGTGTTCAACTCACAGAGTTGAGCCTTCCTTTAGACAGAGCAGATTTGAAACCCTCTTTTAGTGGAATTTCCAAGTGGACATTTCAAGCGCTTTGGGGCCAACGGTGGAAAAGGAAATATCTTCGTATAAAAACTAGAGAGAATCATTCTCAGAAACCGCTTTGTGATGTGTGCGTTCCACTCACAGAGGGTAACCTTTCTTTTCATAGAACAGTTTGGAAACACTCTGTTTGTAAAGTCTGAAAGTGGATATTTGGACCTCTTTGAGGATTTCGTTGGAAACGGTATTTCTTCATCTAATGCTAGACAGAAGAATTCTCAGTAACTTCTTTGGGTTGCGTGTGTTCAACTCACAGAGTTGAACCTTCCTTTAGACAGAGCAGATTAGAAACCCTCTTTTTGTGGAATTTGCAAGTGGACATTTCAAGCGCTTTGGGGCCAACGGTAGAAAAGGAAATATCTTCGTATAAAAACTAGAGAAAGTCATTCTCAGAAACCGCTTTGTGATGTGTGCGTTCCACTCACAGAGTGTAACCTTTCTTTTCATAGAACAGTTTGGAAACACTCTGTTTGTAAAGTCTGCAAGTGGATATTTGGACCTCTTTGAGGATTTTGTTGGAAATGGGATTTCTTCATCTAATGCTAGACAGAAGAATTCTCAGTAACTTCTTTGGGTTGCGTGTGTTCAACTCACAGAGTTGAGCCTTCCTTTAGACAGAGCAGATTTGAAACCCTCTTTTTGTGGAATTTGCAAGTGGACATTTCAAGCGCTATGGGGCCAACGGTAGAAAAGGAAATATCTTCGTATAAGAACTAGAGAGAATCATTCTCAGAAACCGCTTTGTGATGTGTGCGTTCCACTCACAGAGTGTAAACTTTCTTTTCATAGAACAGTTTGGAAACACTCTGTTTGTAAAGTCTGCAAGTGGATATTTGGACCTCCTTGATGATTTCGTTGGAAACGGGATTTCTTCATCTAATGCTAGACAGAAGAATTCTCAGTAACTTCTTTGGGTTGCGTGTGTTCAACGCACAGAGTTGAACCTTCCTTTAGACAGAGCAGATTAGAAACCCTCTTTTTGTGGAATTTGCAAGTGGACATTTCAAGCGCTTTGGGGCCAACGGTAGAAAAGGAAATATCTTCGTATAAAAACTAGAGAAAGTCATTCTCAGAAACCGCTTTGTGATGTGTGCGTTCCACTCACAGAGTGTAACCTTTCTTTTCATAGAACAGTTTGGAAACACTCTGTTTGTAAAGTCTGCAAGTGGATATTTGGACCTCTTTGAGGATTTCGTTGGAAACGGGATTTCTTCATCTAATGCTAGACAGAAGAATTCTCAGTAACTTCTTTGGGTTGCGTGTGTTCAACTCACAGAGTTGAGCCTTCCTTTAGACAGAGCAGATTTGAAACCCTCTTTTAGTGGAATTTCCAAGTGGACATTTCAAGCGCTTTGGGGCCAACGGTGGAAAAGGAAATATCTTCGTATAAAAACTAGAGAGAATCATTCTCAGAAACCGCTTTGTGATGTGTGCGTTCCACTCACAGAGTTTAACCTTTCTTTTCATAGAACAGTTTGGAAACAGTCTGTTTGTAAAGTCTGCAAGTGGATATTTGGACCTCTTTGAGGATTTCGTTGGAAACGGTATTTCTTCATCTAATGCTAGACAGAAGAATTCTCAGTAACTTCTTTGGGTTGCGTGTGTTCAACTCACAGAGTTGAACCTTACTTTAGACAGAGCAGATTAGAAACCCTCTTTTTGTGGAATTTGCAAGTGGACATTTCAAGCGCTTTGGGGCCAACGGTAGAAAAGGAAATATCTTCGTATAAAAACTAGAGAGAATCATTCTCAGAAACCACTTTGTGATGTGTGCGTTCCACTCACAGAGTTTAACCTTTCTTTTAATAGAACAGTTTGGAAACAGTCTGTTTGTAAAGTCTGCAAGTGGATATTTGGACGTCTTTGAGGATTTCGTTGGAAACGGGATTTCTTCATCTAATGCTAGACAGAAGAATTCTCAGTAACTTCTTTGGGTTGCGTGTGTTCAACTCACAGAGTTGAGCCTTCCTTTAGACAGAGCAGATTTGAAACCCTCTTTTAGTGGAATTTCCAAGTGGACATTTCAAGCGCTTTGGGGCCAACGGTGGAAAAGGAAATATCTTCGTATAAAAACTAGAGAGAATCATTCTCAGAAACCGCTTTGTGATGTGTGCGTTCCACTCACAGAGGGTAACCTTTCTTTTCATAGAACAGTTTGGAAACACTCTGTTTGTAAAGTCTGAAAGTGGATATTTGGACCTCTTTGAGGATTTCGTTGGAAACGGTATTTCTTCATCTAATGCTAGACAGAAGAATTCTCAGTAACTTCTTTGGGTTGCGTGTGTTCAACTCACAGAGTTGAACCTTCCTTTAGACAGAGCAGATTAGAAACCCTCTTTTTGTGGAATTTGCAAGTGGACATTTCAAGCGCTTTGGGGCCAACGGTAGAAAAGGAAATATCTTCGTATAAAAACTAGAGAAAGTCATTCTCAGAAACCGCTTTGTGATGTGTGCGTTCCACTCACAGAGTGTAACCTTTCTTTTCATAGAACAGTTTGGAAACACTCTGTTTGTAAAGTCTGCAAGTGGATATTTGGACCTCTTTGAGGATTTCGTTGGAAACGGGATTTCTTCATCTAATGCTAGACAGAAGAATTCACAGTAACTTCTTTGGGTTGCGTGTGTTCAACTCACAGAGTTGAACCTTCCTTTAGACAGAGCAGATTTGAAACCCTCTTTTTGTGGAATTTGCAAGTGGACATTTCAAGCGCTATGGGGCCAACGGTAGAAAAGGAAATATCTTCGTATAAAAACTAGAGAGAATCATTCTCAGAAACCGCTTTGTGATGTGTGCGTTCCACTCACAGAGTGTAAACTTTCTTTTCATAGAACAGTTTGGAAACACTCTGTTTGTAAAGTCTGCAAGTGGATATTTGGACCTCCTTGATGATTTCGTTGGAAACGGGATTTCTTCATCTAATGCTAGACAGAAGAATTCTCAGTAACTTCTTTGGGTTGCGTGTGTTCAACGCACAGAGTTGAACCTTCCTTTAGACAGAGCAGATTAGAAACCCTCTTTTTGTGGAATTTGCAAGTGGACATTTCAAGCGCTTTGGGGCCAACGGTAGAAAAGGAAATATCTTCGTATAAAAACTAGAGAAAGTCATTCTCAGAAACCGCTTTGTGATGTGTGCGTTCCACTCACAGAGTGTAACCTTTCTTTTCATAGAACAGTTTGGAAACACTCTGTTTGTAAAGTCTGCAAGTGGATATTTGGACCTCTTTGAGGATTTCGTTGGAAACGGGATTTCTTCATCTAATGCTAGACAGAAGAATTCTCAGTAACTTCTTTGGGTTGCGTGTGTTCAACTCACAGAGTTGAGCCTTCCTTTAGACAGAGCAGATTTGAAACCCTCTTTTTGTGGAATTTGCAAGTGGACATTTCAGGCGCTATGGGGCCAATGGTAGAAAAGGAAATATCTTCGTATAAAAACTAGAGAGAATCATTCTCAGAAACCGCTTTGTGATGTGTGCGTTCCACTCACAGAGGGTAACCTTTCTTTTCATAGAACAGTTTGGAAACACTCTGTTTGTAAAGTCTGCAAGTGGATATTTGGACCTCTTTGAGGATTTCGTTGGAAACGGGATTTCTTCGTCTAATGCTAGACAGAAGAATTCTCAGTAACTTCTTTGGGTTGCGTGTGTTCAACTCACAGAGTTGAACCTTCCTTTAGACAGAGCAGATTGGTAACCCACTTTTTGTGGAATTTGCAAGTGGACATTTCAAGCGCTTTGGGGCCAACGGTAGAAAAGGAAATATCTTCGTATAAAAACTAGAGAAAGTCATTCTCAGAAACCGCTTTGTGATGTGTGCGTTCCACTCACAGAGCGTAACCTTTCTTTTCATAGAACAGTTTGGAAACACTCTGTTTGTAAAGTCTGCAAGTGGATATTTGGACCTCTTTGAGGATTTCGTTGGAAACGGGATTTCTTCATCTAATGGTAGACAGAAGAATTCTCAGTAACTTCTTTGGGTTGCGTGTGTTCAACTCACAGAGTTGAACCTTCCTTTAGACAGAGCATATTTGAAACCCTCTTTTTGTGGAATTTGCAAGTGGACATTTCAAGCGCTTTGGGGCCAACGGTAGAAAAGGAAATATCTTCGTATAAAAACTAGAGAGAATCATTCTCAGAAACCGCTTTGTGATGTGTGCATTCCACTCACAGAGTGTAACCTTTCTTTTCATAGAACAGTTTGGAAACACTCTGTTTGTAAAGTCTGCAAGTGGATATTTGGACCTCTTTGAGGATTTCGTTGGAAACGGGATTTCTGCATATAACGCTAGACAGAAAAATTCTCAGTAACTTCTTTGGGTTGCGTGTGTTCAACTCACAGAGTTGTACCTTCCTTTTGACAGAGCAGATTAGAAACCCTCTTTTTGTGGAATTTGCAAGTGGACATTTCAAGCGCTTTGGGGCCAACGGTAGAAAAGGAAATATCTTCGTATAAAAACTAGAGAAAGTCATTCTCAGAAACCGCTTTGTGATGTGGGCGTTCCACTCACAGAGTGTAACCTTTCTTTTCATAGAACAGTTTGGAAACACTCTGTTTGTAAAGTCTGCAAGTGGATATTTGGACCTCTTTGAGGATTTCGTTGGAAACGGGATTTCTTCGTCTAATGCTAGACAGAAGAATTCTCAGTAACTTCTTTGGGTTGCGTGTGTTCAACTCACAGAGTTGAACCTTCCTTAAGACAGAGCAGATTGGTAACCCACTTTTTGTGGAATTTGCAAGTGGACATTTCAAGCGCTTTGTGGCCAACAGTA
Organism: Gorilla gorilla gorilla; assembly: GCF_029281585.2. Lineage (NCBI taxonomy): Eukaryota > Metazoa > Chordata > Mammalia > Primates > Hominidae > Gorilla > Gorilla gorilla. The sequence continues at coordinate 76,211,077 of NC_073231.2, read as the reverse complement.
GAAAAGGAAATATCTTCGTATAAAAACTAGAGAGAATCATTCTCAGAAACCACTTTGTGATGTGTGCGTTCCACTCACAGAGTTTAACCTTTCTTTTCATAGAACAGTTTGGAAACACTCTGTTTGTAAAGTCTGCAAGTGGATATTTGGACCTCTTTGAGGATTTCGTTGGAAACGGGATTTCTGCATATAACGCTAGACAGAAAAATTCTCAGTAACTTCTTTGGGTTGCGTGTGTTCAACTCACAGAGTTGTACCTTCCTTTTGACAGAGCAGATTAGAAACCCTCTTTTTGTGGAATTTGCAAGTGGACATTTCAAGCGCTTTGGGGCCAACGGTAGAAAAGGAAATATCTTCGTATAAAAACTAGAGAAAGTCATTCTCAGAAACCGCTTTGTGATGTGGGCGTTCCACTCACAGAGTGTAACCTTTCTTTTCATAGAACAGTTTGGAAACACTCTGTTTGTAAAGTCTGCAAGTGGATATTTGGACCTCTTTGAGGATTTCGTTGGAAACGGGATTTCTTCGTCTAATGCTAGACAGAAGAATTCTCAGTAACTTCTTTGGGTTGCGTGTGTTCAACTCACAGAGTTGAACCTTCCTTAAGACAGAGCAGATTGGTAACCCACTTTTTGTGGAATTTGCAAGTGGACATTTCAAGCGCTTTGTGGCCAACAGTAGAAAAGGAAATATCTTCGTATAAAAACTAGAGAGAATCATTCTCAGAAACCACTTTGTGATGTGTGCGTTCCACTCACAGAGTTTAACCTTTCTTTTCATAGAACAGTTTGGAAACACTCTGTTTGTAAAGTCTGCAAGTGGATATTTGGACCTCTTTGAGGATTTCATTGGAAACGGGATTTCTTCATCTAATGCTAGACAGAAGAATTCTCAGTAACTTCTTTGGGTTGCGTGTGTTCAACTCACAGAGTTGAGCCTTCCTTTAGACAGAGCAGGTTTGAAACCCTCTTTTTGTGGAATTTGCAAGTGGACATTTCAAGCGCTTTGGGGCCAACGGTAGAAAAGGAAATATCTTTGTATAAAAACTAGAGAGAATCATTCTCAGAAACCGCTTTGTGATGTGTGCGTTCCACTCACAGAGTGTAACCTTTCTTTTCATAGAACAGTTTGGAAACACTCTGTTTGTAAAGTCTGCAAGTGGATATTTGGACCTCTTTGAGGATTTCGTTGGAAACGGGATTTCTTCATCTAATGGTAGACAGAAGAATTCTCAGTAACTTCTTTGGGTTGCGTGTGTTCAACTCACAGAGTTGAACCTTCCTTTATACAGAGCAGATTTGAAACCCTCTTTTTGTGGAATTTGCAAGTGGACATTTCAAGCGCTTTGGGGCCAACGGTAGAAAAGGAAATATCTTCGTGTAAAAACTAGAGAGAATCATTCTCAGAAACCGCTTTGTGATGTGTGCATTCCACTCACAGAGTGTAACCTTTCTTTTCATAGAACAGTTTGGAAACACTCTGTTTGTAAAGTCTGCAAGTGGATATTTGGACCTCTTTGAGGATTTCGTTGGAAACGGGATTTCTGCATATAACGCTAGACAGAAAAATTCTCAGTAACTTCTTTGGGTTGCGTGTGTTCAACTCACAGAGTTGTACCTTCCTTTTGACAGAGCAGATTTGAAACACTCTTTTTGTGGAATTTGCAAGTGGACATTTCAAGCGCTTTGGGGCCAACGGTAGAAAAGGAAATATCTTAGTATAAAAACTAGAGAGAATCATTCTCAGAAACCACTTTGTGATGTGTGCGTTCCACTCACAGAGTTTAACCTTTCTTTTCATAGAACAGTTTGGAAACAGTCTGTTTGTAAAGTCTGCAAGTGGATATTTGGACCTCTTTGAGGATTTCGTTGGAAACGGGATTTCTTCATCTTATGCTAGACAGAAGAATTCTCAGTAACTTCTTTGATTTGCGTGTGTTCAACTCACAGAGTTGAGCCTTCCTTTAGACAGAGCAGATTTGAAACCCTCTTTTTGTGGAATTTGCAAGTGGACATTTCAAGCGCTTAGGGGCCAACGGTAGAAAAGGAAACATCTTCGTATATAAACTAGAGAGAATCATTCTCAGAAACCACTTTGTGATGTGTGCTTTCCACTCACAGAGTTTAACCTTTCTTTTCACAGAACAGTTTGGAAACAGTCTGTTTGTAAAGTCTGCAAGTGGATATTTGGACCTCTTTGAGGATTTCTTTGGAAACGGGATTTCTTCATCTAATGCTAGACAGAAGAATTCTCAGTAACTTCTTTGGGTTGCGTGTGTTCAACTCACAGAGTTGAGCCTTCCTTTAGACAGAGCAGATTTGAAACCCTCTTTTTGTGGAATTTGCAAGTGGACATTTCAAGCGGTTTGGGGCCAACGGTAGAAAAGGAAATATCTTCGTATAAAAACTAGAGAGAATCATTCTCAGAAACCGCTATATGATGTGTGCATTCCACTCTCAGAGTGTAACCTTTCTTTTCATAGAACAGTTTGGAAACACTCTGTTTGTAAAGTCTGCAAGTGGATATTTGGACCTCTTTGAGGATTTCGTTGGAAACGGGATTTCTTCATCTAATGCTAGACAGAAGAATTCTCAGTAACTTCTTTGGGTTGCGTGTGTTCAACTCACAGAGTTGAACCTTCCTTTAGACAGAGCAGATTTGAAACCGTCTTTTTGTGGAATTTGCAAGTGGACATTTCAAGCTCTTTGGGGCCAACGGTAGAAAAGGAAATATCTTCGTATAAAAACTAGAGAGAATCATTCTCAGAAACCACTTTGTGATGTGTGCATTGCACTCACAGAGTTTAACCTTTCTTTTCATAGAACAGTTTGGAAACAGTCTGTTTGTAAAGTCTGCAAGTGGATATTTGGACCTCTTTGAGTGTTTCGTTGGAAACGGGATTTCTTCATCTAATGCTAGACAGAAGAATTCTCAGTAACTTCTTTGGGTTGCGTGTGTTCAACTCACAGAGTTGAGCCTTACTTTAGACAGAGCAGATTTGAAACCCTCTTTTCGTGTAATTTGCAAGTGGACATTTCAAGCGCTTTGGAGCCAACGGTAGAAAAGGAAATATCTTCGTAGAAAAACTAAAGAGAATCATTCTCAGAAACCGCTTTGTGATGTGTGCGTTCCACTCACAGAGTGTAACCTTTCTTTTCATAGAACAGTTTGGAAACACTCTGTTTGTAAAGTCTGCAAGTGGATATTTGGACCTCTTTGAGGATTTCGTTGGAAACGGGATTTCTTCATCTAATGCTAGACAGAAGAATTCTCAGTAACTTCTTTGGGTTGTGTGTGTTCAACTCACAGAGTTGAAGCTTCCTTTAGACAGAGCAGATTGGAAACCCTCTTTTTGTGGAATTTGCAAGTGGACATTTCAAGCGCTTTTGGGCAAAAGGCAGTAAAGGAAATATCTTGGTATAAAAACTAGAGAGAATCATTCTCAGAAACCACTTTGTGATGTGTTCGTTCCACTCACAGAGTTTAACCTTTCTTTTCATAGAACAGTTTGGAAACACTCTGTTTGTAAAGTCTGCAAGTGGATATTTGGACCTCTTTGAGGATTTTGTTGGAAACAGGATTTCTTCATCTAATGCTAGACAGAAAAATTCTCAGTAACTTCTTTGGGTTGCGTGTGTTCAACTCACAGAGTTGTACCTTCCTTTTGACAGAGCAGATTAGAAACCCTCTTTTTGTGGAATTTGCAAGTGGACATTTCAAGCGTTTTGGGGCCAACGGTAGAAAAGGAAATATGTTCGTATAAAAACTAGAGAAAGTCATTCTCAGAAACCGCTTTGTGATGTGTGCGTTCCACTCACAGAGTGTAACCTTTCTTTTCACAGAACAGTTTGGAAACACTCTGTTTGTAAAGTCTGCAAGTGGATATTTGGACCTCTTTGAGGATTTCGTTGGAAACGGGATTTCTTCATCTAATGCTAGACAGAAGAATTCTCAGTAACTTCTTTGGGTTGCGTGTGTTCAACTCACAGAGTTGAGCCTTCCTTTAGACAGAGCAGATTTGAAACCCTCTTTTTGTGGAATTTGCAAGTGGACATTTCAAGCGCTTTGGGGCCAACGGTAGAAAAGGAAATATCTTCGTATAAAAACTAGAGAGAATCATTCTCAGAAACCGCTTTGTGATGTGTGCGTTCCACTCACAGAGTGTAAACTTTCTTTTCATAGAACAGTTTGGAAACACTCTGTTTGTAAAGTCTGCAAGTGGATATTTGGACCTCCTTGATGATTTCGTTGGAAACGGGATTTCTTCATCTAATGCTAGACAGAAGAATTCTCAGTAACTTCTTTGGGTTGCGTGTGTTCAACGCACAGAGTTGAACCTTCCTTTAGACAGAGCAGATTTGAAACCCTCTTTTTGTGGAATTTGCAAGTGGACATTTCAAGCGCTTTGGGGCCAACGGTAGAAAAGGAAATATCTTGGTATAAAAACTAGAGAGAATCATTCTCAGAAACCACTTTGTGATGTGTGCGTTCCACTCACAGAGTTTAACCTTTCTTTTCATAGAACAGTTTGGAAACAGTCTGTTTGTAAAGTCTGCAAGTGGATATTTGGACCTCTTTGAGGATTTCGTTGGAAACGGGATTTCTGCATATAACGCTAGACAGAAAAATTCTCAGTAACTTCTTTGGGTTGCGTGTGTTCAACTCACAGAGTTGTACCTTCCTTTTGACAGAGCAGATTAGAAACCCTCTTTTTGTGGAATTTGCAAGTGGACATTTCAAGCGCTTTGGGGCCAACGGTAGAAAAGGAAATATCTTCGTATAAAAACTAGAGAAAGTCATTCTCAGAAACCGCTTTGTGATGTGTGCGTTCCGCTCACAGAGCGTAACCTTTCTTTTCATAGAACAGTTTGGAAACACTCTGTTTGTAAAGTCTGCAAGTGGATATTTGGACCTCTTTGAGGATTTCGTTGGAAACGGGATTTCTTCATCTAATGGTAGACAGAAGAATTCTCAGTAACTTCTTTGGGTTGCGTGTGTTCAACTCACAGAGTTGAGCCTTCCTTTAGACAGAGCAGATTTGAAACCCTCTTTTTGTGGAATTTGCAAGTGGACATTTCAAGCGCTTTGGGGCCAACGGTAGAAAAGGAAATATCTTCGTATAAAAACTAGAGAGAATCATTCTCAGAAACCGCTTTGTGATGTGTGCGTTCCACTCACAGAGTGTAAACTTTCTTTCATAGAACAGTTTGGAAACACTCTGTTTGTAAAGTCTGCAAGTGGATATTTGGACCTCCTTGATGATTTCGTTGGAAACGGGATTTCTTCATCTAATGCTAGACAGAAGAATTCTCAGTAACTTCTTTGGGTTGCGTGTGTTCCACGCACAGAGTTGAACCTTCCTTTAGACAGAGCAGATTTGAAACCCTCTTTTTGTGGAATTTGCAAGTGGACATTTCAAGCGCTTTGGGGCCAACGGTAGAAAAGGAAATATCTTGGTATAAAAACTAGAGAGAATCATTCTCAGAAACCACTTTGTGATGTGTGCGTTCCACTCACAGAGTTTAACCTTTCTTTTCATAGAACAGTTTGGAAACAGTCTGTTTGTAAAGTCTGCAAGTGGATATTTGGACCTCTTTGAGGATTTCGTTGGAAACGGGATTTCTGCATATAACGCTAGACAGAAAAATTCTCAGTAACTTCTTTGGGTTGCGTGTGTTCAACTCACAGAGTTGTACCTTCCTTTTGACAGAGCAGATTAGAAACCCTCTTTTTGTGGAATTTGCAAGTGGACATTTCAAGCGCTTTGGGGCCAACGGTAGAAAAGGAAATATCTTCGTATAAAAACTAGAGAAAGTCATTCTCAGAAACCGCTTTGTGATGTGTGCATTCCACTCACAGAGCGTAACCTTTCTTTTCATAGAACAGTTTGGAAACACTCTGTTTGTAAAGTCTGCAAGTGGATATTTGGACCTCTTTGAGGATTTCGTTGGAAACGGGATTTCTTCATCTAATGGTAGACAGAAGAATTCTCAGTAACTTCTTTGGGTTGCGTGTGTTCAACTCACAGAGTTGAACCTTCCTTTAGACAGAGCAGATTTGAAACCCTCTTTTTGTGGAATTTGCAAGTGGACATTTCAAGCGCTTTGGGGCCAACGGTAGAAAAGGAAATATCTTCGTATAAAAACTAGAGAGAATCATTCTCAGAAACCGCTTTGTGATGTGTGCATTCCACTCACAGAGTGTAACCTTTCTTTTCATAGAACAGTTTGGAAACACTCTGTTTGTAAAGTCTGCAAGTGGATATTTGGACCTCTTTGAGGATTTCGTTGGAAACGGGATTTCTGCATATAACGCTAGACAGAAAAATTCTCAGTAACTTCTTTGGGTTGCGTGTGTTCAACTCACAGAGTTGTACCTTCCTTTTGACAGAGCAGATTAGAAACCCTCTTTTTGTGGAATTTGCAAGTGGACATTTCAAGCGCTTTGGGGCCAATGGTAGAAAAGGAAATATCTTCGTATAAAAACTAGAGAAAGTCATTCTCAGAAACCGCTTTGTGATGTGTGCGTTCCACTCACAGAGTGTAACCTTTCTTTTCATAGAACAGTTTGGAAACACTCTGTTTGTAAAGTCTGCAAGTGGATATTTGGACCTCTTTGAGGATTTCTTTGGAAACGGGATTTCTTCGTCTAATGCTAGACAGAAGAATTCTCAGTAACTTCTTTGGGTTGCGTGTGTTCAACTCACAGAGTTGAACCTTCCTTAAGACAGAGCAGATTGGTAACCCACTTTTTGTGGAATTTGCAAGTGGACATTTCAAGCGCTTTGTGGCCAACAGTAGAAAAGGAAATATCTTCGTATAAAAACTAGAGAGAATCATTCTCAGAAACCACTTTGTGATGTGTGCGTTCCACTCACAGAGTTTAACCTTTCTTTTCATAGAACAGTTTGGAAACACTCTGTTTGTAAAGTCTGCAAGTGGATATTTGGACCTCTTTGAGGATTTCATTGGAAACGGGATTTCTTCATCTAATGCTAGACAGAAGAATTCTCAGTAACTTCTTTGGGTTGCGTGTGTTCAACTCACAGAGTTGAGCCTTCCTTTAGACAGAGCAGGTTTGAAAACCTCTTTTTGTGGAATTTGCAAGTGGACATTTCAAGCGCTTTGGGGCCAACGGTAGAAAAGGAAATATCTTCGTATAAAAACTAGAGAGAATCATTCTCAGAAACCGCTTTGTGATGTGTGCGTTCCACTCACAGAGTGTAACCTTTCTTTTCATAGAACAGTTTGGAAACACTCTGTTTGTAAAGTCTGCAAGTGGATATTTGGACCTCTTTGAGGATTTCGTTGGAAACGGGATTTCTTCATCTAATGGTAGACAGAAGAATTCTCAGTAACTTCTTTGGGTTGCGTGTGTTCAACTCACAGAGTTGAACCTTCCTTTAGACAGAGCAGATTTGAAACCCTCTTTTTGTGGAATTTGCAAGTGGACATTTCAAGCGCTTTGGGGCCAACGGTAGAAAAGGAAATATCTTCGTGTAAAAACTAGAGAGAATCATTCTCAGAAACCGCTTTGTGATGTGTGCATTCCACTCACACAGTGCAACCTTTCTTTTCATAGAACAGTTTGGAAACACTCTGTTTGTAAAGTCTGCAAGTGGATATTTGGACCTCTTTGAGGATTTCGTTGGAAACGGGATTTCTGCATATAACGCTAGACAGAAAAATTCTCAGTAACTTCTTTGGGTTGCGTGTGTTCAACTCACAGAGTTGTACCTTCCTTTTGACAGAGCAGATTAGAAACCCTCTTTTTGTGGAATTTGCAAGTGGACATTTCAAGCACTTTGCGGCCAACGGTAGAAAAGGAAATATCTTCGTATAAAAACTAGAGAAAGTCATTCTCAGAAACCGCTTTGTGATGTGTGCGTTCCACTCACAGAGTGTAACCTTTCTTTTCATAGAACAGTTTGGAAACACTCTGTTTGTAAAGTCTGCAAGTGGATATTTGGACCTCTTTGAGGATTTCGTTGGAAACGGGATTTCTTCATCTAATGCTAGACAGAAGAATTCTCAGTAACTTCTTTGGGTTGCGTGTGTTCAACTCACAGAGTTGAGCCTTCCTTTAGACAGAGCAGATTTGAAACCCTCTTTTTGTGGAATTTGCAAGTGGACATTTCAAGCGCTTTGGGGCCAACGGTAGAAAAGGAAATATCTTCGTATAAAAACTAGAGAGAATCATTCTCAGAAACCGCTTTGTGATGTGTGCGTTCCACTCACAGAGTGTAAACTTTCTTTTCATAGAACAGTTTGGAAACACTCTGTTTGTAAAGTCTGCAAGTGGATATTTGGACCTCCTTGATGATTTCGTTGGAAACGGGATTTCTTCATCTAATGCTAGACAGAAGAATTCTCAGTAACTTCTTTGGGTTGCGTGTGTTCAACGCACAGAGTTGAACCTTCCTTTAGACAGAGCAGATTTGAAACACTCTTTTTGTGGAATTTGCAAGTGGACATTTCAAGCTCTTTGGGGCCAACGGTAGAAAAGGAAATATCTTAGTATAAAAACTAGAGAGAATCATTCTCAGAAACCACTTTGTGATGTGTGCGTTCCACTCACAGAGTTTAACCTTTCTTTTCATAAAACAGTTTGGAAACAGTCTGTTTGTAAAGTCTGCAAGTGGATATTTGGACCTCTTTGAGGATTTCGTTGGAAACGGGATTTCTTTATCTTATGCTAGACAGAAGAATTCTCAGTAACTTCTTTGGTTTGCGTGTGTTCAACTCACAGATCTGAGCCTTCCTTTAGACAGAGCAGATTTGAAACCCTCTTTTTGTGGAATTTGCAAGTGGACATTTCAAGCGCTTTGGGGCCAACGGTAGAAAAGGAAACATCTTCGTATATAAACTAGAGAGAATCATTCTCAGAAACCACTTTGTGATGTGTGCGTTCCACTCACAGAGTTTAACCTTTCTTTTCACAGAACAGTTTGGAAACAGTCTGTTTGTAAAGTCTGCAAGTGGATATTTGGACCTCTTTGAGGATTTCTTTGGAAACGGGATTTCTTCATCTAATGCTAGACAGAAGAATTCTCAGTAACTTCTTTGGGTTGCGTGTGTTCAACTCACAGAGTTGAGCCTTCCTTTAGACAGAGCAGATTTGAAACCCTCTTTTTGTGGAATTTGCAAGTGGACATTTCAAGCGGTTTGGGGCCAACGGTAGAAAAGGAAATATCTTCGTATAAAAACTAGAGAGAATCATTCTCAGAAACCGCTATATGATGTGTGCATTCCACTCTCAGAGTGTAACCTTTCTTTTCATAGAACAGTTTGGAAACACTCTGTTTGTAAAGTCTGCAAGTGGATATTTGGACCTCTTTGAGGATTTCGTTGGAAACGGGATTTCTTCATCTAATGCTAGACAGAAGAATTCTCAGTAACTTCTTTGGGTTGCGTGTGTTCAACTCACAGAGTTGAACCTTCCTTTAGACAGAGCAGATTTGAAACCGTCTTTTTGTGGAATTTGCAAGTGGACATTTCAAGCTCTTTGGGGCCAACGGTAGAAAAGGAAATATCTTCGTATAAAAACTAGAGAGAATCATTCTCAGAAACCACTTTGTGATGTGTGCATTGCACTCACAGAGTTTAACCTTTCTTTTCATAGAACAGTTTGGAAACAGTCTGTTTGTAAAGTCTGCAAGTGGATATTTGGACCTCTTTGAGGATTTCGTTGGAAACGGGATTTCTTCATCTAATGCTAGACAGAAGAATTCTCACTAACTTCTTTGGGTTGCGTGTGTTCAACTCACAGAGTTGAGCCTTACTTTAGACAGAGCAGATTTGAAACCCTCTTTTCGTGTAATTTTCAAGTGGACATTTCAAGCGCTTTGGAGCCAACGGTAGAAAAGGAAATATCTTCGTAGAAAAACTAAAGAGAATCATTCTCAGAAACCGCTTTGTGATGTGTGAGTTCCACTCACAGAGTGTAACCTTTCTTTTCATAGAACAGTTTGGAAACACTCGGTTTGTAAAGTCTGCAAGTGGATATTTGGACCTCTTTGAGGATTTCGTTGGAAACGGGATTTCTTCATCTAATGCTAGACAGAAGAATTCTCAGTAACTTCTTTGGGTTGTGTGTGTTCAACTCACAGAGTTGAAGCTTCCTTTAGACAGAGCAGATTGGAAACCCTCTTTTTGTGTAATTTGCAAGTGGACATTTCAAGCGCTTTTGGGCCAAAGGCAGTAAAGGAAATATCTTGGTATAAAAACTAGAGAGAATCATTCTCAGAAACCACTTTGTGATGTGTTCGTTCCACTCACAGAGTTTAACCTTTCTTTTCATAGAACAGTTTGGAAACACTCTGTTTGTAAAGTCTGCAAGTGGATATTTGGACCTCTTTGAGGATTTTGTTGGAAACAGGATTTCTTCATCTAATGCTAGACAGAAAAATTCTCAGTAACTTCTTTGGGTTGCGTGTGTTCAACTCACAGAGTTGTACCTTCCTTTTGACAGAGCAGATTAGAAACCCTCTTTTTGTGGAATTTGCAAGTGGACATTTCAAGCGTTTTGGGGCCAACGGTAGAAAAGGAAATATCTTCGTATAAAAACTAGAGAAAGTCATTCTCAGAAACCGCTTTGTGATGTGTGCGTTCCACTCACAGAGTGTAACCTTTCTTTTCACAGAACAGTTTGGAAACACTCTGTTTGTAAAGTCTGCAAGTGGATATTTGGACCTCTTTGAGGATTTCGTTGGAAACGGGATTTCTTCATCTAATGCTAGACAGAAGAATTCTCAGTAACTTCTTTGGGTTGCGTGTGTTCAACTCACAGAGTTGAGCCTTCCTTTAGACAGAGCAGATTTGAAACCCTCTTTTTGTGGAATTTGCAAGTGGACATTTCTAGCGCTTTGGGGCCAACGGTAGAAAAGGAAATATCTTCGTATAAAAACTAGAGAGAATCATTCTCAGAAACCGCTTTGTGATGTGTGCGTTCCACTCACAGAGTGTAAACTTTCTTTTCATAGAACAGTTTGGAAACACTCTGTTTGTAAAGTCTGCAAGTGGATATTTGGACCTCCTTGATGATTTCGTTGGAAACGGGATTTCTTCATCTAATGCTAGACAGAAGAATTCTCAGTAACTTCTTTGGGTTGCGTGTGTTCAACGCACAGAGTTGAACCTTCCTTTAGACAGAGCAGATTTGAAACCCTCTTTTTGTGGAATTTGCAAGTGGAGATTTCAAGCGCTTTGGGGCCAACGGTAGAAAAGGAAATATCTTGGTATAAAAACTAGAGAGAATCATTCTCAGAAACCACTTTGTGATGTGTGCGTTCCACTCACAGAGTTTAACCTTTCTTTTCATAGAACAGTTTGGAAACAGTCTGTTTGTAAAGTCTGCAAGTGGATATTTGGACCTCTTTGAGGATTTCGTTGGAAACGGGATTTCTGCATATAACGCTAGACAGAAAAATTCTCAGTAACTTCTTTGGGTTGCGTGTGTTCAACTCACAGAGTTGTACCTTCCTTTTGACAGAGCAGATTAGAAACCCTCTTTTTGTGGAATTTGCAAGTGGACATTTCAAGCGCTTTGGGGCCAACGGTAGAAAAGGAAATATCTTCGTATAAAAACTAGAGAAAGTCATTCTCAGAAACCGCTTTGTGATGTGTGCGTTCCACTCACAGAGCGTAACTTTTCTTTTCATAGGACAGTTTGGAAACACTCTGTTTCTAAAGTCTGCAAGTGGATATTTGGACCTCTTTGAGGATTTCGTTGGAAACGGGATTTCTTCATCTAATGGTAGACAGAAGAATTCTCAGTAACTTCTTTGGGTTGCGTGTGTTCTACTCACAGAGTTGAGCCTTCCTTTAGACAGAGCAGATTTGAAACCCTCTTTTTGTGGAATTTGCAAGTGGACATTTCAAGCGCTTTGGGGCCAACGGTAGAAAAGGAAATATCTTCGTATAAAAACTAGAGAGAATCATTCTCAGAAACCGCTTTGTGATGTGTGCGTTCCACTCACAGAGTGTAAACTTTCTTTTCATAGAACAGTTTGGAAACACTCTGTTTGTAAAGTCTGCAAGTGGATATTTGGACCTCCTTGATGATTTCGTTGGAAACGGGATTTCTTCATCTAATGCTAGACAGAAGAATTCTCAGTAACTTCTTTGGGTTGCGTGTGTTCAACGCACAGAGTTGAACCTTCCTTTAGACAGAGCAGATTTGAAACCCTCTTTTTGTGGAATTTGCAAGTGGACATTTCAAGCGCTTTGGGGCCAACGGTAGAAAAGGAAATATCTTGGTATAAAAACTAGAGAGAATCATTCTCAGAAACCACTTTGTGATGTGTGCGTTCCACTCACAGAGTTTAACCTTTCTTTTAATAGAACAGTTTGGAAACAGTCTGTTTGTAAAGTCTGCAAGTGGATATTTGGACCTCTTTGAGGATTTCGTTGGAAACGGGATTTCTGCATATAACGCTAGACAGAAAAATTCTCAGTAACTTCTTTGGGTTGCGTGTGTTCAACTCACAGAGTTGTACCTTCCTTTTGACAGAGCAGATTAGAAACCCTCTTTTTGTGGAATTTGCAAGTGGACATTTCAAGCGCTTTGGGGCCAATGGTAGAAAAGGAAATATCTTCGTATAAAAACTAGAGAAAGTCATTCTCAGAAACCGCTTTGTGATGTGTGCGTTCCACTCACAGAGCGTAACTTTTCTTTTCATAGGACAGTTTGGAAACACTCTGTTTCTAAAGTCTGCAAGTGGATATTTGGACCTCTTTGAGGATTTCGTTGGAAACGGGATTTCTTCATCTAATGGTAGACAGAAGAATTCTCAGTAACTTCTTTGGGTTGCGTGTGTTCTACTCACAGAGTTGAGCATTCCTTTAGACAGAGCAGATTTGAAACCCTCTTTTTGTGGAATTTGCAAGTGGACATTTCAAGCGCTTTGGGGCCAACGGTAGAAAAGGAAATATCTTCGTATAAAAACTAGAGAGAATCATTCTCAGAAACCGCTTTGTGATGTGTGCGTTCCACTCACAGAGTGTAAACTTTCTTTTCATAGAACAGTTTGGAAACACTCTGTTTGTAAAGTCTGCAAGTGGATATTTGGACCTCCTTGATGATTTCGTTGGAAACGGGATTTCTTCATCTAATGCTAGACAGAAGAATTCTCAGTAACTTCTTTGGGTTGCGTGTGTTCAACGCACAGAGTTGAACCTTCCTTTAGACAGAGCAGATTTGAAACCCTCTTTTTGTGGAATTTGCAAGTGGACATTTTAAGCGCTTTGGGGCCAACGGTAGAAAAGGAAATATCTTGGTATAAAAACTAGAGAGAATCATTCTCAGAAACCACTTTGTGATGTGTGCGTTCCACTCACAGAGTTTAACCTTTCTTTTCATAGAACAGTTTGGAAACAGTCTGTTTGTAAAGTCTGCAAGTGGATATTTGGACCTCTTTGAGGATTTCGTTGGAAACGGGATTTCTGCATATAACGCTAGACAGAAAAATTCTCAGTAACTTCTTTGGGTTGCGTGTGTTCAACTCACAGAGTTGTACCTTCCTTTTGACAGAGCAGATTAGAAACCCTCTTTTTGTGGAATTTGCAAGTGGACATTTCAAGCGCTTTGGGGCCAACGGTAGAAAAGGAAATATCTTCGTATAAAAACTAGAGAAAGTCATTCTCAGAAACCGCTTTGTGATGTGTGCGTTCCACTCACAGAGCGTAACTTTTCTTTTCATAGGACAGTTTGGAAACACTCTGTTTCTAAAGTCTGCAAGTGGATATTTGGACCTCTTTGAGGATTTCGTTGGAAACGGGATTTCTTCATCTAATGGTAGACAGAAGAATTCTCAGTAACTTCTTTGGGTTGCGTGTGTTCTACTCACAGAGTTGAGCCTTCCTTTAGACAGAGCAGATTTGAAACCCTCTTTTTGTGGAATTTGCAAGTGGACATTTCAAGCGCTTTGGGGCCAACAGTAGAAAAGGAAATATCTTCGTATAAAAACTAGAGAGAATCATTCTCAGAAACCGCTTTGTGATGTGTGCGTTCCACTCACAGAGTGTAAACTTTCTTTTCATAGAACAGTTTGGAAACACTCTGTTTGTAAAGTCTGCAAGTGGATATTTGGACCGCCTTGATGATTTCGTTGGAAACGGGATTTCTTCATCTAATGCTAGACAGAAGAATTCTCAGTAACTTCTTTGGGTTGCGTGTGTTCAACGCACAGAGTTGAACCTTCCTTTAGACAGAGCAGATTTGAAACCCTCTTTTTGTGGAATTTGCAAGTGGACATTTCAAGCGCTTTGGGGCCAACGGTAGAAAAGGAAATATCTTGGTATAAAAACTAGAGAGAATCATTCTCAGAAACCACTTTGTGATGTGTGCGTTCCACTCACAGAGTTTAACCTTTCTTTTCATAGAACAGTTTGGAAACAGTCTGTTTGTAAAGTCTGCAAGTGGATATTTGGACCTCTTTGAGGATTTCGTTGGAAACGGGATTTCTGCATATAACGCTAGACAGAAAAATTCTCAGTAACTTCTTTGGGTTGCGTGTGTTCAACTCACAGAGTTGTACCTTCCTTTTGACAGAGCAGATTAGAAACCCTCTTTTTGTGGAATTTGCAAGTGGACATTTCAAGCGCTTTGGGGCCAACGGTAGAAAAGGAAATATCTTCGTATAAAAACTAGAGAAAGTCATTCTCAGAAACCGCTTTGTGATGTGTGCGTTCCACTCACAGAGCGTAACCTTTCTTTTCATAGAACAGTTTGGAAACACTCTGTTTGTAAAGTCTGCAAGTGGATATTTGGACCTCTTTGAGGATTTCGTTGGAAACGGGATTTCTTCATCTAATGGTAGACAGAAGAATTCTCAGTAACTTCTTTGGGTTGCGTGTGTTCAACTCACAGAGTTGAACCTTCCTTTAGACAGAGCATATTTGAAACCCTCTTTTTGTGGAATTTGCAAGTGGACATTTCAAGCGCTTTGGGGCCAACGGTAGAAAAGGAAATATCTTCGTATAAAAACTAGAGAGAATCATTCTCAGAAACCGCTTTGTGATGTGTGCATTCCACTCACAGAGTGTAACCTTTCTTTTCATAGAACAGTTTGGAAACACTCTGTTTGTAAAGTCTGCAAGTGGATATTTGGACCTCTTTGAGGATTTCGTTGGAAACGGGATTTCTGCATATAACGCTAGACAGAAAAATTCTCAGTAACTTCTTTGGGTTGCGTGTGTTCAACTCACAGAGTTGTACCTTCCTTTTGACAGAGCAGATTAGAAACCCTCTTTTTGTGGAATTTGCAAGTGGACATTTCAAGCGCTTTGGGGCCAACGGTAGAAAAGGAAATATCTTCGTATAAAAACTAGAGAAAGTCATTCTCAGAAACCGCTTTGTGATGTGGGCGTTCCACTCACAGAGTGTAACCTTTCTTTTCATAGAACAGTTTGGAAACACTCTGTTTGTAAAGTCTGCAAGTGGATATTTGGACCTCTTTGAGGATTTCGTTGGAAACGGGATTTCTTCGTCTAATGCTAGACAGAAGAATTCTCAGTAACTTCTTTGGGTTGCGTGTGTTCAACTCACAGAGTTGAACCTTCCTTAAGACAGAGCAGATTGGTAACCCACTTTTTGTGGAATTTGCAAGTGGACATTTCAAGCGCTTTGTGGCCAACAGTAGAAAAGGAAATATCTTCGTATAAAAACTAGAGAGAATCATTCTCAGAAACCACTTTGTGATGTGTGCGTTCCACTCACAGAGTTTAACCTTTCTTTTCATAGAACAGTTTGGAAACACTCTGTTTGTAAAGTCTGCAAGTGGATATTTGGACCTCTTTGAGGATTTCATTGGAAACGGGATTTCTTCATCTAATGCTAGACAGAAGAATTCTCAGTAACTTCTTTGGGTTGCGTGTGTTCAACTCACAGAGTTGAGCCTTCCTTTAGACAGAGCAGGTTTGAAACCCTCTTTTTGTGGAATTTGCAAGTGGACATTTCAAGCGCTTTGGGGCCAACGGTGGAAAAGGAAATATCTTTGTATAAAAACTAGAGAGAATCATTCTCAGAAACCGCTTTGTGATGTGTGCGTTCCACTCACAGAGTGTAACCTTTCTTTTCATAGAACAGTTTGGAAACACTCTGTTTGTAAAGTCTGCAAGTGGATATTTGGACCTCTTTGAGGATTTCGTTGGAAACGGGATTTCTTCATCTAATGGTAGACAGAAGAATTCTCAGTAACTTCTTTGGGTTGCGTGTGTTCAACTCACAGAGTTGAACCTTCCTTTATACAGAGCAGATTTGAAACCCTCTTTTTGTGGAATTTGCAAGTGGACATTTCAAGCGCTTTGGGGCCAACGGTAGAAAAGGAAATATCTTCGTGTAAAAACTAGAGAGAATCATTCTCAGAAACCGCTTTGTGATGTGTGCATTCCACTCACAGAGTGTAACCTTTCTTTTCATAGAACAGTTTGGAAACACTCTGTTTGTAAAGTCTGCAAGTGGATATTTGGACCTCTTTGAGGATTTCGTTGGAAACGGGATTTCTGCATATAACGCTAGACAGAAAAATTCTCAGTAACTTCTTTGGGTTGCGTGTGTTCAACTCACAGAGTTGTACCTTCCTTTTGACAGAGCAGATTTGAAACACTCTTTTTGTGGAATTTGCAAGTGGACATTTCAAGCGCTTTGGGGCCAACGGTAGAAAAGGAAATATCTTAGTATAAAAACTAGAGAGAATCATTCTCAGAAACCACTTTGTGATGTGTGCGTTCCACTCACAGAGTTTAACCTTTCTTTTCATAGAACAGTTTGGAAACAGTCTGTTTGTAAAGTCTGCAAGTGGATATTTGGACCTCTTTGAGGATTTCGTTGGAAACGGGATTTCTTCATCTTATGCTAGACAGAAGAATTCTCAGTAACTTCTTTGGTTTGCGTGTGTTCAACTCACAGAGTTGAGCCTTCCTTTAGACAGAGCAGATTTGAAACCCTCTTTTTGTGGAATTTGCAAGTGGACATTTCAAGCGCTTTGGGGCCAACGTTAGAAAAGGAAACATCTTCGTATAAAAACTAGAGAGAATCATTCTCAGAAACCACTTTGTGATGTGTGCGTTCCACTCACAGAGTTTAACCTTTCTTTTCACAGAACAGTTTGGAAACAGTCTGTTTGTAAAGTCTGCAAGTGGATATTTGGACCTCTTTGAGGATTTCTTTGGAAACGGGATTTCTTCATCTAATGCTAGACAGAAGAATTCTCAGTAACTTCTTTGGGTTGCGTGTGTTCAACTCACAGAGTTTAGCCTTCCTTTAGACAGAGCAGATTTGAAACCCTCTTTTTGTGGAATTTGCAAGTGGACATTTCAAGCGGTTTGGGGCCAACGGTAGAAAAGGAAATATCTTCGTATAAAAACTAGAGAGAATCATTCTCAGAAACCGCTATATGATGTGTGCGTTCCACTCTCAGAGTGTAACCTTTCTTTTCATAGAACAGTTTGGAAACACTCTGTTTGTAAAGTCTGCAAGTGGATATTTGGACCTCTTTGAGGATTTCGTTGGAAACGGGATTTCTTCATCTAATGCTAGACAGAAGAATTCTCAGTAACTTCTTTGGGTTGCGTGTGTTCAACTCACAGAGTTGAACCTTCCTTTAGACAGAGCAGATTTGAAACCGTCTTTTTGTGGAATTTGCAAGTGGACATTTCAAGCTCTTTGGGGCCAACGGTAGAAAAGGAAATATCTTCATATAAAAACTAGAGAGAATCATTCTCAGAAACCACTTTGTGATGTGTGCATTGCACTCACAGAGTTTAACCTTTCTTTTCATAGAACAGTTTGGAAACAGTCTGTTTGTAAAGTCTGCAAGTGGATATTTGGACCTCTTTGAGGATTTCGTTGGAAACGGGATTTCTTCATCTAATGCTAGACAGAAGAATTCTCAGTAACTTCTTTGGGTTGCGTGTGTTCAACTCACAGAGTTGAGCCTTACTTTAGACAGAGCAGATATGAAACCCTCTTTTCGTGTAATTTGCAAGTGGACATTTCAAGCGCTATGGGGCCAACGGTAGAAAAGGAAATATCTTCGTAGAAAAACTAAAGAGAATCATTCTCAGAAACCGCTTTGTGATGTGTGCGTTCTACTCACAGAGTGTAACCTTTCTTTTCATAGAACAGTTTGGAAACACTCTGTTTGTAAAGTCTGCAAGTGGATATTTGGACCTCTTTGAGGATTTCGTTGGAAACGGGATTTCTTCATCTAATGCTAGACAGAAGAATTCTCAGTAACTTCTTTGGGTTGTGTGTGTTCAACTCACAGAGTTGAAGCTTCATTTAGACAGAGCAGATTGGAAACCCTCTTTTTGTGGAATTTGCAAGTGGACATTTCAAGCGCTTTTGGGCCAAAGGCAGTAAAGGAAATATCTTGGTATAAAAACTAGAGAGAATCATTCTCAGAAACCACTTTGTGATGTGTTCGTTCCACTCACAGAGTTTAACCTTTCTTTTCATAGAACAGTTTGGAAACACTCTGTTTGTAAAGTCTGCAAGTGGATATTTGGACCTCTTTGAGGATTTTGTTGGAAACAGGATTTCTTCATCTAATGCTAGACAGAAAAATTCTCAGTAACTTCTTTGGGTTGTGTGTGTTCAACTCACAGAGTTGTACCTTCCTTTTGACAGAGCAGATTAGAAACCCTCTTTTTGTGGAATTTGCAAGTGGACATTTCAAGCGTTTTGGGGCCAACGGTAGAAAAGGAAATATCTTCGTATAAAAACTAGAGAAAGTCATTCTCAGAAACCGCTTTGTGATGTGTGCGTTCCACTCACAGAGTGTAACCTTTCTTTTCACAGAACAGTTTGGAAACACTCTGTTTGTAAAGTCTGCAAGTGGATATTTGGACCTCTTTGAGGATTTCGTTGGAAACGGGATTTCTTCATCTAATGCTAGACAGAAGAATTCTCAGTAACTTCTTTGGGTTGCATGTGTTCAACTCACAGAGTTGAGCCTTCCTTTAGACAGAGCAGATTTGAAACCCTCTTTTTGTGGAATTTGCAAGTGGACATTTCAAGCGCTTTGGGGCCAACGGTAGAAAAGGAAATATCTTCGTATAAAAACTAGAGAGAATCATTCTCAGAAACCGCTTTGTGATGTGTGCGTTCCACTCACAGAGTGTAAACTTTCTTTTCATAGAACAGTTTGGAAACACTCTGTTTGTAAAGTCTGCAAGTGGATATTTGGACCTCCTTGATGATTTCGTTGGAAACGGGATTTCTTCATCTAATGCTAGACAGAAGAATTCTCAGTAACTTCTTTGGGTTGCGTGTGTTCAACGCACAGAGTTGAACCTTCCTTTAGACAGAGCAGATTTGAAACCCTCTTTTTGTGGAATTTGAAAGTGGACATTTCAAGCGCTTTGGGGCCAACGGTAGAAAAGGAAATATCTTGGTATAAAAACTAGAGAGAATCATTCTCAGAAACCACTTTGTGATGTGTGCGTTCCACTCACAGAGTTTAACCTTTCTTTTCATAGAACAGTTTGGAAACAGTCTGTTTGTAAAGTCTGCAAGTGGATATTTGGACCTCTTTGAGGATTTCGTTGGAAACGGGATTTCTGCATATAACGCTAGACAGAAAAATTCTCAGTAACTTCTTTGGGTTGCGTGTGTTCAACTCACAGAGTTGTACCTTCCTTTTGACAGAGCAGATTAGAAACCCTCTTTTTGTGGAATTTGCAAGTGGACATTTCAAGCGCTTTGGGGCCAACGGTAGAAAAGGAAATATCTTCGTATAAAAACTAGAGAAAGTCATTCTCAGAAACCGCTTTGTGATGTATGCGTTCCACTCACAGAGTGTAACCTTTCTTTTCATAGAACAGTTTGGAAACACTCTGTTTGTAAAGTCTGCAAGTGGATATTTGGACCTCTTTGAGGATTTCGTTGGAAACGGGATTTCTTCATCTAATGCTAGACAGAAGAATTCTCAGTAACTTCTTTGGGTTGCGTGTGTTCAACTCACAGAGTTGAACCTTCCTTTAGACAGAGCAGATTTGAAACCCTCTTTTTGTGGAATTTGCAAGTGGACATTTCAAGCGCTTTGGGGCCAACGGTAGAAAAGGAAATATCTTCGTATAAAAACTAGAGAGAATCATTCTCAGAAACCGCTTTGTGATGTGTGCATTCCACTCACAGAGTGTAACCTTTCTTTTCATAGAACAGTTTGGAAACACTCTGTTTGTAAAGTCTGCAAGTGGATATTTGGACCTCTTTGAGGATTTCGTTGGAAACGGGATTTCTGCATATAACGCTAGACAGAAAAATTCTCAGTAACTTCTTTGGGTTGCGTGTGTTCAACTCACAGAGTTGTACCTTCCTTTTGACAGAGCAGATTAGAAACCCTCTTTTTGTGGAATTTGCAAGTGGACATTTCAAGCGCTTTGGGGCCAACGGTAGAAAAGGAAATATCTTCGTATAAAAACTAGAGAAAGTCATTCTCAGAAACCGCTTTGTGATGTGTGCGTTCCACTCACAGAGTGTAACCTTTCTTTTCACAGAACAGTTTGGAAACACTCTGTTTGTAAAGTCTGCAAGTGGATATTTGGACCTCTTTGACGATTTCGTTGGAAACGGGATTTCTTCATCTAATGCTAGACAGAAGAATTCTCAGTAACTTCTTTGGGTTGCGTGTGTTCAACTCACAGAGTTGAGCCTTCCTTTAGACAGAGCAGATTTGAAACCCTCTTTTTGTGGAATTTGCAAGTGGACATTTCAAGCGCTTTGGGGCCAACGGTAGAAAAGGAAATATCTTCGTATAAAAACTAGAGAGAATCATTCTCAGAAACCGCTTTGTGATGTGTGCGTTCCAGTCACAGAGTGTAAACTTTCTTTTCATAGAACAGTTTGGAAACACTCTGTTTGTAAAGTCTGCAAGTGGATATTTGGACCTCCTTGATGATTTCGTTGGAAACGGGATTTCTTCATCTAATGCTAGACAGAAGAATTCTCAGTAACTTCTTTGGGTTGCGTGTGTTCAACTCACAGAGTTGAACCTTCCTTTTGACAGAGCAGATTGGAAACCCTCTTTTTGTGGAATTTGCAAGTGGACATTTCAAGCGCTTTGGGGCCAACGTTAGAAAAGGAAACATCTTCGTATAAAAACTAGAGAGAATCATTCTCAGAAACCACTTTGTGATGTGTGCGTTCCACTCACAGAGTTTAACATTTCTTTTCACAGAACAGTTTGGAAACAGTCTGTTTGTAAAGTCTGCAAGTGGATATTTGGACCTCTTTGAGGATTTCTTTGGAAACGGGATTTCTTCATCTAATGCTAGACAGAAGAATTCTCAGTAACTTCTTTGGATTGCGTGTGTTCAACTCACAGAGTTGAGCCTTCCTTTAGACAGAGCAGATTTGAAACCCTCTTTTTGTGGAATTTGCAAGTGGACATTTCAAGCGGTTTGGGGCCAACGGTAGAAAAGGAAATATCTTCGTATAAAAACTAGAGAGAATCATTCTCAGAAACCGCTATATGATGTGTGCGTTCCACTCTCAGAGTGTAACCTTTCTTTTCATAGAACAGTTTGGAAACAGTCTGTTTGTAAAGTCTGCAAGTGGATATTTGGACCTCTTTGAGGATTTCGTTGGAAACGGGATTTCTTCATCTAATGCTAGACAGAAGAATTCTCAGTAACTTCTTTGGGTTGCGTGTGTTCAACTCACAGAGTTGAACCTTCCTTTAGAAAGAGCAGATATGAAACCGTCTTTTTGTGGAATTTGCAAGTAGACATTTCAAGCTCTTCGGGGCCAACGGTAGAAAAGGAAATATCTTCGTATAAAAACTAGAGAGAATCATTCTCAGAAACCACTTTGTGATGTGTGCATTGCACTCACAGAGTTTAACCTTTCTTTTCATAGAACAGTTTGGAAACAGTCTGTTTGTAAAGTCTGCAAGTGGATATTTGGACCTCTTTGAGGATTTCGTTGGAAACGGGATTTCTTCATCTAATGCTAGACAGAAGAGTTCTCAGTAACTTCTTTGGGTTGCGTGTGTTCAACTCACAGAGTTGAGCCTTACTTTAGACAGAGCAGATTTGAAACCCTCTTTTCGTGTAATTTGCAAGTGGACATTTCAAGCACTTTGGGGCCAACGGTAGAAAAGGAAATATCTTCGTAGAAAAACTAAAGAGAATCATTCTCAGAAACCGCTTTGTGATGTGTGCGTTCCACTCACAGAGTGTAACCTTTCTTTTCATAGAACAGTTTGGAAACACTCTGTTTGTAAAGTCTGCAAGTGGATATTTGGACCTCTTTGAGGATTTCGTTGGAAACGGGATTTCTTCATCTAATGCTAGACAGAAGAATTCTCAGTAACTTCTTTGGGTTGCGTGTGTTCAAGTCACAGAGTTGAACCTTCCTTTAGACAGAGCAGATTGGAAACCCTCTTTTTGTGGAATTTGCAAGTGGACATTTCAAGCGCTTTTGGGCCAAAGGCAGTAAAGGAAATATCTTGGTATAAAAACTAGAGAGAATCATTCTCAGAAACCACTTTGTGATGTGTTCGTTCCACTCACAGAGTTTAACCTTTCTTTTCATAGAACAGTTTGGAAACACTCTGTTTGTAAAGTCTGCAAGTGGATAGTTGGACCTCTTTGAGGATTTTGTTGGAAACAGGATTTCTTCATCTAATGCTAGAGAGAAAAATTCTCAGTAACTTCTTTGGGTTGCGTGTGTTCAACTCACAGAGTTGTACCTTCCTTTTGACAGAGCAGATTAGAAACCCTCTTTTTGTGGAATTTGCAAGTGGACATTTCAAGCGCTTTGGGGCCAACGGTAGAAAAGGAAATATCTTCGTATAAAAACTAGAGAAAGTCATTCTCAGAAACCGCTTTGTGATGTGTGCGTTCCACTCACAGAGTGTAACCTTTCTTTTCACAGAACAGTTTGGAAACACTCTGTTTGTAAAGTCTGCAAGTGGATATTTGGACCTCTTTGAGGATTTCGTTGGAAACGGGATTTCTTCATCTAATGCTAGACAGAAGAATTCTCAGTAACTTCTTTGGGTTGCGTGTGTTCAACTCACAGAGTTGAGCCTTCCTTTAGACAGAGCAGATTTGAAACCCTCTTTTTGTGGAATTTGCAAGTGGACATTTCAAGCGCTTTGGGGCCAACGGTAGAAAAGGAAATATCTTCGTATAAAAACTAGAGAGAATCATTCTCAGAAACTGCTTTGTGATGTGTGCGTTCCACTCACAGAGTGTAAACTTTCTTTTCATAGAACAGTTTGGAAACACTCTGTTTGTAAAGTCTGCAAGTGGATATTTGGACCTCCTTGATGATTTCGTTGGAAACG
Organism: Gorilla gorilla gorilla; assembly: GCF_029281585.2. Taxonomy (NCBI): domain Eukaryota; kingdom Metazoa; phylum Chordata; class Mammalia; order Primates; family Hominidae; genus Gorilla; species Gorilla gorilla. Next base: position 76,187,781 of record NC_073231.2, on the reverse strand, counting down.
GGATTTCTTCATCTAATGCTAGACAGAAGAATTCTCAGTAACTTCTTTGGGTTGCGTGTGTTCAACGCACAGAGTTGAACCTTCCTTTAGACAGAGCAGATTTGAAACCCTCTTTTTGTGGAATTTGCAAGTGGACATTTCAAGCGCTTTGGGGCCAACGGTAGAAAAGGAAATATCTTCGTATAAAAACTAGAGAGAATCATTCTCAGAAACCACTTTGTGATGTGTGCGTTCCACTCACAGAGTTTAACCTTTCTTTTAATAGAACAGTTTGGAAACAGTCTGTTTGTAAAGTCTGCAAGTGGATATTTGGACCTCTTTGAGGATTTCGTTGGAAACGGGATTTCTGCATATAACGCTAGACAGAAAAATTCTCAGTAACTTCTTTGGGTTGCATGTGTTCAACTCACAGAGTTGTACCTTCCTTTTGACAGAGCAGATTAGAAACCCTCTTTTTGTGGAATTTGCAAGTGGACATTTCAAGCGCTTTGGGGCCAACGGTAGAAAAGGAAATATCTTCGTATAAAAACTAGAGAAAGTCATTCTCAGAAACCGCTTTGTGATGTGTGCGTTCCACTCACAGAGCGTAACCTTTCTTTTCATAGAACAGTTTGGAAACACTCTGTTTGTAAAGTCTGCAAGTGGATATTTGGACCTCTTTGAGGATTTCATTGGAAATGGGATTTCTTCATCTAATGCTAGACAGAAGAATACTCAGTAACTTCTTTGGGTTGCGTGTGTTCAACTCACAGAGTTGAGCCTTCCTTTAGACAGAGCAGATTTGAAACCCTCCTTTTGTGGAATTTGCAAGTGGACATTTCAAGCGCTTTGGGGCCAACGGTAGAAAAGGAAATATCTTCGTATAAAAACTAGAGAGAATCATTCTCAGAAACCGCTTTGTGATGTGTGCGTTCCACTCACAGAGTGTAAACTTTCTTTTCATAGAACAGTTTGGAAACACTCTGTTTGTAAAGTCTGCAAGTGGATATTTGGACCTCCTTGATGATTTCGTTGGAAACTGGATTTCTTCATCTAATGCTAGACAGAAGAATTCTCAGTAACTTCTTTGGGTTGCGTGTGTCCAACGCACAGAGTTGAACCTTCCTTTAGACAGAGCTGATTTGAAACACTCTTTTTGTGGAATTTGCAAGTGGACATTTCAAGCGCTTTGGGGCCAACGGTAGAAAAGGAAATATCTTTGTATAACAACTAGAGAGAATCATTCTCAGAAACCACTTTGTGATGTGTGCGTTCCACTCACAGAGTTTAACCTTTCTTTTCATAGAACAGTTTGGAAACAGTCTGTTTGTAAAGTCTGCAAGTGGATATTTGGACCTCTTTGAGGATTTCGTTGGAAACGGGATTTCTTCATCTTATGCTAGACAGAAGAATTCTCAGTAACTTCTTTGGTTTGCGTGTGTTCAACTCACAGAGTTGAGCCTTCCTTTAGACAGAGCAGATTTGAAACCCTCTTTTTGTGGAATTTGCAAGTGGACATTTCAAGCGCTTTGGGGCCAACGGTAGAAAAGGAAATATCTTCGTATAAAAACTAGAGAAAATCATTCTCAGAAACCACTTTGTGATGTGTGCGTTACACTCACAGAGTTTAACCTTTCTTTTCATAGAACAGTTTGGAAACACTCTGTTTGTAAAGTCTGCAAGTGGATATTTGGACCTCTTTGAGGATTTCATTGGAAACGGGATTTCTTCATCTAATGCTAGACAGAAGAATTCTCAGTAACTTCTTTGGGTTGCGTGTGTTCAACTCACAGAGTTGAACCTTCCTTTGGACAGAGCAGATTGGTAACCCACTTTTTGTGGAACTTGCAAGTGGACATTTCAAGCGCTTTGGGGCCAACAGTAGAAAAGGAAATATCTTCGTATAAAAACTACAGAGAATCATTCTCAGAAACCACTTTGTGATGTGTGCGTTCCACTCACAGAGTTTAACCTTTCTTTTCATAGAACAGTTTGGAAACACTCTGTTTGTAAAGTCTGCAAGTGGATATTTGGACCTCTTTGAGGATTTCATTGGAAACGGGATTTCTTCATCTAATGCTAGACAGAAGAATTCTCAGTAACTCCTTTGGGTTGCGTGTGTTCAACTCACAGAGTTGAGCCTTCCTTTAGACAGAGCAGGTTTGAAAACCTCTTTTTGTGGAATTTGCAAGTGGACATTTCAAGCGCTTTGGGGCCAACGGTAGAAAAGGAAATATCTTCGTATAAAAACTAGAGAGAATCATTCTCAGAAACCGCTTTGTGATGTGTGCGTTCCACTCACAGAGTGTAACCTTTCTTTTCATAGAACAGTTTGGAAACACTCTGTTTGTAAAGTCTGCAAGTGGATATTTGGACCTCTTTGAGGATTTCGTTGGAAACGGGATTTCTTCATCTAATGGTAGACAGAAGAATTCTCAGTAACTTCTTTGGGTTGCGTGTGTTCAACTCACAGAGTTGAACCTTCCTTTAGACAGAGCAGATTTGAAACCCTCTTTTTGTGGAATTTGCAAGTGGACATTTCAAGCGCTTTGGGGCCAACGGTAGAAAAGGAAATATCTTCGTATAAAAACTAGAGAGAATCATTCTCAGAAACCGCTTTGTGATGTGTGCATTCCACTCACAGAGTGTAACCTTTCTTTTCATAGAACAGTTTGGAAACACTCTGTTTGTAAAGTCTGCAAGTGGATATTTGGACCTCTTTGAGGATTTCGTTGGAAACGGGATTTCTGCATGTAACGCTGGACAGAAAAATTCTCAGTAACTTCTTTGGGTTGCGTGTGTTCAACTCACAGAGTTGTACCTTCCTTTTGACAGAGCAGATTAGAAACCCTCTTTTTGTGGAATTTGCAAGTGGACATTTCAAGCACTTTGGGGCCAACGGTAGAAAAGGAAATATCTTCGTATAAAAACTAGAGAAAGTCATTCTCAGAAACCGCTTTGTGATGTGTGCGTTCCACTCACAGAGTGTAACCTTTCTTTTCATAGAACAGTTTGGAAACACTCTGTTTGTAAAGTCTGCAAGTGGATATTTGGACCTCTTTGAGGATTTCGTTGGAAACGGGATTTCTTCATCTAATGGTAGACAGAAGAATTCTCAGTAACTTCTTTGGGTTGCGTGTGTTCAACTCACAGAGTTGAGCCTTCCTTTAGACAGAGCAGATTTGAAACCCTCTTTTTGTGGAATTTGCAAGTGGACATTTCAAGCGCTTTGAGGCCAACGGTAGAAAAGGAAATATCTTCGTATAAAAACTAGAGAGAATCATTCTCAGAAACCGCTTTGTGATGTGTGCGTTCCACTCACAGAGTGTAACCTTTCTTTTCATAGAACAGTTTGGAAACACTCTGTTTGTAAAGTCTGCAAGTGGATATTTGGACCTCCTTGATGATTTCGTTGGAAACGGGATTTCTTCATCTAATGCTAGACAGAAGAATTCTCAGTAACTTCTTTGGGTTGCGTGTGTTCAACGCACAGAGTTGAACCTTCCTTTAGACAGAGCAGATTTGAAACACTCTTTTTGTGGAATTTGCAAGTGGACATTTCAAGCGCTTTGGGGCCAACGGTAGAAAAGGAAATATCTTCGTATAAAAACTAGAGAGAATCATTCTCAGAAACCACTTTGTGATGTGTGCGTTCCACTCACAGAGTTTAACCTTTCTTTTCATAGAACAGTTTGGAAACAGTCTGTTTGTAAAGTCTGCAAGTGGATATTTGGACCTCTTTGAGGATTTCGTTGGAAATGGGATTTCTTCATCTTATGCTAGACAGAAGAATTCTCAGTAACTTCTTTGGTTTGCGTGTGTTCAACTCACAGAGTTGAGCCTTCCTTTAGACAGAGCAGACTTGAAACCCTCTTTTTGTGGAATTTGCAAGTGGACATTTCAAGCGCTTTGGGGCCAACGGTAGAAAAGGAAATATCTTCGTATAAAAACTAGAGAAAATCATTCTCAGAAACCACTTTGTGATGTGTGCGTTACACTCACAGAGTTTAACCTTTCTTTTCATAGAACAGTTTGGAAACACTCTGTTTGTAAAGTCTGCAAGTGGATATTTGGACCTCTTTGAGGATTTCATTGGAAACGGGATTTCTTCATCTAATGCTAGACAGAAGAATTCTCAGTAACTTCTTTGGGTTGCGTGTGTTCAACTCACAGAGTTGAACCTTCCTTTAGACAGAGCAGATTGGTAACCCACTTTTTGTGGAATTTGCAAGTGGACATTTCAAGCGGTTTGGGGCCAACGGTAGAAAAGGAAATATCTTCGTATAAAAAGTAGAGAAAATCATTCTCAGAAACCACTTTGTGATGTGTGCGTTCCACTCACAGAGTTTAACCTTTCTTTTCATAGAACAGTTTGGAAACAGTCTGTTTGTAAAGTCTGCAAGTGGATATTTGGACGTCTTTGAGGATTTCGTTGGAAACGGGATTTCTTCGTCTAATGCTAGACAGAAGAATTCTCAGTAACTTCTTTGGGTTGCGTGTGTTCAACTCACAGAGTTGAACATTCCTTTTGACAGAGCAGATTGGAAACCCTCTTTTTGTGGAATTTGCAAGTGGACATTTCAAGCGCTTTGGGGCCAACAGTAGAAAAGGAAATATCTTCGTATAAAAACTACAGAGAATCATTCTCAGAAACCACTTTGTGATGTGTGCGTTCCACTCACAGAGTTTAACCTTTCTTTTCATAGAACAGTTTGGAAACACTCTGTTTGTAAAGTCTGCAAGTGGATATTTGGACCTCTTTGAGGATTTCATTGGAAACGGGATTTCTTCATCTAATGCTAGACAGAAGAATTCTCAGTAACTTCTTTGGGTTGCGTGTGTTCAACTCACAGAGTTGAGCCTTCCTTTAGACAGAGCAGATTTGAAACCCTCTTTTAGTGCAATTTCCAAGTGGACATTTCAAGCGCTTTGGGGCCAACGGTGGAAAAGGAAATATCTTCGTATAAAAACTAGAGAGAATCATTCTCAGAAACCGCTTTGTCATGTGTGCGTTCCACTCACGGAGGGTAACCTTTCTTTTCATAGAACAGTTTGGAAACACTCTGTTTGTAAAGTCTGCAAGTGGATATTTGGACCTCTTTGAGGATTTCGTTGGAAACGGTATTTCTTCATCTAATGCTAGACAGAAGAATTCTCAGTAACTTCTTTGGGTTGCGTGTGTTCAACTCACAGAGTTGAACCTTCCTTTAGACAGAGCAGATTAGAAACCCTCTTTTTGTGGAATTTGCAAGTGGACATTTCAAGCGCTTTGGGGCCAACGGTAGAAAAGGAAATATCTTCGTATAAAAACTAGAGAAAGTCATTCTCAGAAACCGCTTTGTGATGTGTGCGTTCCACTCACAGAGTGTAACCTTTCTTTTCATAGAACAGTTTGGAAACACTCTGTTTGTAAAGTCTGCAAGTGGATATTTGGACCTCTTTGAGGATTTCATTGGAAACGGGATTTCTTCATCTAATGCTAGACAGAAGAATTCTCAGTAACTTCTTTGGGTTGCGTGTGTTCAACTCACAGAGTTGAGCCTTCCTTTAGACAGAGCAGATTGGTAACCCACTTTTTGTGGAATTTGCAAGTGGACATTTCAAGCGCTTTGGGGCCAACAGTAGAAAAGGAAATATCTTCGTATAAAAACTACAGAGAATCATTCTCAGAAACCACTTTGTGATGTGTGCGTTCCACTCACAGAGTTTAACCTTTCTTTTCATAGAACAGTTTGGAAACACTCTGTTTGTAAAGTCTGCAAGTGGATATTTGGACCTCCTTGATGATTTCGTTGGAAACGGGATTTCTTCATCTAATGCTAGACAGAAGAATTCTCAGTAACTTCTTTGGGTTGCGTGTGTTCAACGCACAGAGTTGAACCTTCCTTTAGACAGAGCAGATTTGAAACACTCTTTTTGTGGAATTTGCAAGTGGACATTTCAAGCGCTTTGGGGCCAACGGTAGAAAAGGAAATATCTTCGTATAAAAACTAGAGAAAGTCATTCTCAGAAACCGCTTTGTGATGTGTGCGTTCCACTCACAGAGTGTAACCTTTCTTTTCACAGAACAGTTTGGAAACACTCTGTTTGTAAAGTCTGCAAGTGGATATTTGGACCTCTTTGACGATTTCGTTGGAAACGGGATTTCCTCATCTAATGCTAGACAGAAGAATTCTCAGTAACTTCTTTGGGTTGCGTGTGTTCAACTCACAGAGTTGAGCCTTCCTTTAGACAGAGCAGATTTGAAACCCTCTTTTTGTGGAATTTGCAAGTGGACATTTCAAGCGCTTTGGGGCCAACGGTAGAAAAGGAAATATCTTCGTATAAAAACTAGAGAGAATCATTCTCAGAAACCGCTTTGTGATGTGTGCGTTCCAGTCACAGAGTGTAAACTTTCTTTTCATAGAACAGTTTGGAAACACTCTGTTTGTAAAATCTGCAAGTGGATATTTGGACCTCCTTGATGATTTCGTTGGAAACGGGATTTCTTCATCTAATGCTAGACAGAAGAATTCTCAGTAACTTCTTTGGGTTGCGTGTGTTCAACTCACAGAGTTGAACCTTCCTTTTGACAGAGCAGATTGGAAACCCTCTTTTTGTGGAATTTGCAAGTGGACAATTCAAGCTCTTTGGGGCCAACGTTAGAAAAGGAAACATCTTCGTATAAAAACTAGAGAGAATCATTCTCAGAAACCACTTTGTGATGTGTGCGTTCCACTCACAGAGTTTAACCTTTCTTTTCACAGAACAGTTTGGAAACAGTCTGTTTGTAAAGTCTGCAAGTGGATATTTGGACCTCTTTGAGGATTTCTTTGGAAACGGGATTTCTTCATCTAATGCTAGACAGAAGAATTCTCAGTAACTTCTTTGGGTTGCGTGTGTTGAACTCACAGAGTTGAGCCTTCCTTTAGACAGAGCAGATTTGAAACCCTCTTTTTGTGGAATTTGCAAGTGGACATTTCAAGCGGTTTGGGGCCAACGGTAGAAAAGGAAATATCTTCGTATAAAAACTAGAGAGAATCATTCTCAGAAACCGCTATATGATGTGTGCGTTCCACTCTCAGAGTGTAACCTTTCTTTTCATAGAACAGTTTGGAAACACTCTGTTTGTAAAGTCTGCAAGTGGATATTTGGACCTCTTTGAGGATTTCGTTGGAAACGGGATTTCTTCATCTAATGCTAGACAGAAGAATTCTCAGTAACTTCTTTGGGTTGCGTGTGTTCAACTCACAGAGTTGAACCTTCCTTTAGACAGAGCAGATATGAAACCGTCTTTTTGTGGAATTTGCAAGTAGACATTTCAAGCTCTTCGGGGCCAACGGTAGAAAAGGAAATATCTTCGTATAAAAACTAGAGAGAATCATTCTCAGAAACCACTTTGTGATGTGTGCATTGCACTCACAGAGTTTAACCTTTCTTTTCATAGAACAGTTTGGAAACACTCTGTTTGTAAAGTCTGCAAGTGGATATTTGGACCTCTTTGAGGATTTCGTTGGAAACGGGATTTCTTCATCTAATGCTAGACAGAAGAATTCTCAGTAACTTCTTTGGGTTGCGTGTGTTCAACTCACAGAGTTGAGCCTTACTTTAGACAGAGCAGATTTGAAACCCTCTTTTCGTGTAATTTGCAAGTGGACATTTCAAGCGCTTTGGGGCCAACGGTAGAAAAGGAAATATCTTCGTAGAAAAACTAAAGAGAATCATTCTCAGAAACCGCTTTGTGATGTGTGCGATCCACTCACAGAGTGTAAACTTTCTTTTCATAGAACAGTTTGGAAACACTCTGTTTGTAAAGTCTGCAAGTGGATATTTGGACCTCCTTGATGATTTCGTTGGAAACGGGATTTCTTCATCTAATGCTAGACAGAAGAATTCTCAGTAACTTCTTTGGGTTGCGTGTGTCCAACGCACAGAGTTGAACCTTCCTTTAGACAGAGCTGATTTGAAACACTCTTTTTGTGGAATTTGCAAGTGGACATTTCAAGCGCTTTGGGGCCAACGGTAGAAAAGGAAATATCTTCGTATAACAACTAGAGAGAATCATTCTCAGAAACCACTTTGTGATGTGTGCGTTCCACTCACAGAGTTTAACCTTTCTTTTCATAGAACAGTTTGGAAACAGTCTGTTTGTAAAGTCTGCAAGTGGATATTTGGACCTCTTTGAGGATTTCATTGGAAACGGGATTTCTTCATCTAATGCTAGACAGAAGAATTCTCAGTAACTCCTTTGGGTTGCGTGTGTTCAACTCACAGAGTTGAGCCTTCCTTTAGACAGAGCAGGTTTGAAAACCTCTTTTTGTGGAATTTGCAAGTGGACATTTCAAGGGCTTTGGGGCCAACGGTAGAAAAGGAAATATCTTCGTATAAAAACTAGAGAGAATCATTCTCAGAAACCGCTTTGTGATGTGTGCGTTCCACTCACAGAGTGTAACCTTTCTTTTCATAGAACAGTTTGGAAACACTCTGTTTGTAAAGTCTGCAAGTGGATATTTGGACCTCTTTGAGGATTTCGTTGGAAACGGGATTTCTTCATCTAATGGTAGACAGAAGAATTCTCAGTAAATTCTTTGGGTTGCGTGTGTTCAACTCACAGAGTTGAACCTTCCTTTAGACAGAGCAGATTTGAAACCCTCTTTTTGTGGAATTTGCAAGTGGACATTTCAAGCGCTTTGGGGCCTACGGTAGAAAAGGAAATATCTTCGTATAAAAACTAGAGAGAATCATTCTCAGAAACCGCTTTGTGATGTGTGCATTCCACTCACAGAGTGTAACCTTTCTTTTCATAGAACAGTTTGGAAACACTCTGTTTGTAAAGTCTGCAAGTGGATATTTGGACCTCTTTGAGGATTTCGTTGGAAACGGGATTTCTGCATGTAACGCTAGACAGAAAAATTCTCAGTAACTTCTTTGGGTTGCGTGTGTTCAACTCACAGAGTTGTACCTTCCTTTTGACAGAGCAGATTAGAAACCCTCTGTTTGTGGAATTTGCAAGTGGACATTTCAAGCACTTTGGGGCCAACGGTAGAAAAGGAAATATCTTCGTATAAAAACTAGAGAAAGTCATTCTCAGAAACCGCTTTGTGATGTGTGCGTTCCACTCACAGAGTGTAACCTTTCTTTTCATAGAACAGTTTGGAAACACTCTGTTTGTAAAGTCTGCAAGTGGATATTTGGACCTCTTTGAGGATTTCGTTGGGAACGGGATTTCTTCATCTAATGCTAGACAGAAGAATTCTCAGTAACTTCTTTGGGTTGCGTGTGTTCAACTCACAGAGTTGAGCCTTCCTTTAGACAGAGCAGATTTGAAACCCTCTTTTTGTGGAATTTGCAAGTGGACATTTCAAGCGCTTTGGGGCCAACGGTAGAAAAGGAAATATCTTCGTATAAAAACTAGAGAGAATCATTCTCAGAAACCGCTTTGTGATGTGTGCGTTCCACTCACAGAGTGTAAACTTTCTTTTCATAGAACAGTTTGGAAACACTCTGTTTGTAAAGTCTGCAAGTGGATATTTGGACCTCCTTGATGATTTCGTTGGAAACGGGATTTCTTCATCTAATGCTAGACAGAAGAATTCTCAGTAACTTCTTTGGGTTGCGTGTGTTCAACGCACAGAGTTGAACCTTCCTTTAGACAGAGCAGATTTGAAACACTCTTTTTGTGGAATTTGCAAGTGGACATTTCAAGCGCTTTGGGGCCAACGGTAGAAAAGGAAATATCTTCGTATAAAAACTAGAGAGAATCATTCTCAGAAACCACTTTGTGATGTGTGCGTTCCACTCACAGAGTTTAACCTTTCTTTTCATAGAACAGTTTGGAAACAGTCTGTTTGTAAAGTCTGCAAGTGGATATTTGGACCTCTTTGAGGATTTCGTTGGAAACGGGATTTCTTCATCTTATGCTAGACAGAAGAATTCTCAGTAACTTCTTTGGTTTGCGTGTGTTCAACTCACAGAGTTGAGCCTTCCTTTAGACAGAGCAGACTTGAAACCCTCTTTTTGTGGAATTTGCAAGTGGACATTTCAAGCGCTTTGGGGCCAACGGTAGAAAAGGAAATATCTTCGTATAAAAACTAGAGAAAATCATTCTCAGAAACCACTTTGTGATGTGTGCGTTACACTCACAGAGTTTAACCTTTCTTTTCATAGAACAGTTTGGAAACACTCTGTTTGTAAAGTCTGCAAGTGGATATTTGGACCTCTTTGAGGATTTCATTGGAAACGGGATTTCTTCATCTAATGCTAGACAGAAGAATTCTCAGTAACTTCTTTGGGTTGCGTGTGTTCAACTCACAGAGTTGAACCTTCCTTTAGACAGAGCAGATTGGTAACCCACTTTTTGTGGAATTTGCAAGTGGACATTTCAAGCGGTTTGGGGCCAACGGTAGAAAAGGAAATATCTTCGTATAAAAAGTAGAGAAAATCATTCTCAGAAACCACTTTGTGATGTGTGCGTTCCACTCACAGAGTTTAACCTTTCTTTTCATAGAACAGTTTGGAAACAGTCTGTTTGTAAAGTCTGCAAGTGGATATTTGGACGTCTTTGAGGATTTCGTTGGAAACGGGATTTCTTCGTCTAATGCTAGACAGAAGAATTCTCAGTAACTTCTTTGGGTTGTGTGTGTTCAACTCACAGAGTTGAACATTCCTTTTGACAGAGCAGATTGGAAACCCTCTTTTTGTGGAATTTGCAAGTGGACATTTCAAGCGCTTTGGGGCCAACAGTAGAAAAGGAAATATCTTCGTATAAAAACTACAGAGAATCATTCTCAGAAACCGCTATATGATGTGTGCGTTCCACTCTCAGAGTGTAACCTTTCTTTTCATAGAACAGTTTGGAAACACTCTGTTTGTAAAGTCTGCAAGTGGATATTTGGACCTCTTTGAGGATTTCGTTGGAAACGGGATTTCTTCATCTAATGCTAGACAGAAGAATTCTCAGTAACTTCTTTGGGTTGCGTGTGTTCAACTCACAGAGTTGAACCTTCCTTTAGACAGAGCAGATTTGAAACCGTCTTTTTGTGGAATTTGCAAGTGGACATTTCAAGCGGTTTGGGGCCAACGGTAGAAAAGGAAATATCTTCATATAAAAACTAGAGAGAATCATTCTCAGAAACCACTTTGTGATGTGTGCATTGCACTCACAGAGTTTAACCTTTCTTTTCATAGAACAGTTTGGAAACAGTCTGTTTGTAAAGTCTGCAAGTGGATATTTGGACCTCTTTGAGGATTTCGTTGGAAACGGGATTTCTTCATCTAATGCTAGACAGAAGAATTCTCAGTAACTTCTTTGGGTTGCGTGTGTTCAACTCACAGAGTTGAGCCTTACTTTAGACAGAGCAGATATGAAACCCTCTTTTCGTGTAATTTGCAAGTGGACATTTCAAGCGCTTTGGGGCCAACGGTAGAAAAGGAAATATCTTCGTAGAAAAACTAAAGAGAATCATTCTCAGAAACCGCTTTGTGATGTGTGCGTTCCACTCACAGAGTGTAACCTTTCTTTTCATAGAACAGTTTGGAAACACTCTGTTTGTAAAGTCTGCAAGTGGATATTTGGACCTCTTTGAGGATTTCGTTGGAAACGGGATTTCTTCATCTAATGCTAGACAGAAGAATTCTCAGTAACTTCTTTGGGTTGCGTGTGTTCAACTCACAGAGTTGAACCTTCATTTAGACAGAGCAGATTGGAAACCCTCTTTTTGTGGAATTTGCAAGTGGACATTTCAAGCTCTTTGGGGCCAACGGTAGAAAAGGAAATATCTTCATATAAAAACTAGAGAGAATCATTCTCAGAAACCACTTTGTGATGTGTGCATTGCACTCACAGAGTTTAACCTTTCTTTTCATAGAACAGTTTGGAAACAGTCTGTTTGTAAAGTCTGCAAGTGGATATTTGGACCTCTTTGAGGATTTCGTTGGAAACGGGATTTCTTCATCTAATGCTAGACAGAAGAATTCTCAGTAACTTCTTTGGGTTGCGTGTGTTCAACTCACAGAGTTGAGCCTTACTTTAGACAGAGCAGATATGAAACCCTCTTTTCGTGTAATTTGCAAGTGGACATTTCAAGCGCTTTGGGGCCAACGGTAGAAAAGGAAATATCTTCGTAGAAAAACTAAAGAGAATCATTCTCAGAAACCGCTTTGTGATGTGTGCGTTCCACTCACAGAGTGTAACCTTTCTTTTCATAGAACAGTTTGGAAACACTCTGTTTGTAAAGTCTGCAAGTGGATATTTGGACCTCTTTGAGGATTTCGTTGGAAACGGGATTTCTTCATCTAATGCTAGACAGAAGAATTCTCAGTAACTTCTTTGGGTTGTGTGTGTTCAACTCACAGAGTTGAAGCTTCATTTAGACAGAGCAGATTGGAAACCCTCTTTTTGTGGAATTTGCAAGTGGACATTTCAAGCGCTTTTGGGCCAAAGGCAGTAAAGGAAATATCTTGGTATAAAAACTAGAGAGAATCATTCTCAGAAACCACTTTGTGATGTGTTCGTTCCACTCACAGAGTTTAACCTTTCTTTTCATAGAACAGTTTGGAAACACTCTGTTTGTAAAGTCTGCAAGTGGATATTTGGACCTCTTTGAGGATTTTGTTGGAAACAGGATTTCTTCATCTAATGCTAGACAGAAAAATTCTCAGTAACTTCTTTGGGTTGTGTGTGTTCAACTCACAGAGTTGTACCTTCCTTTTGACAGAGCAGATTAGAAACCCTCTTTTTGTGGAATTTGCAAGTGGACATTTCAAGCGTTTTGGCGCCAACGGTAGAAAAGGAAATATCTTCGTATAAAAACTAGAGAAAGTCATTCTCAGAAACCGCTTTGTGATGTGTGCGTTCCACTCACAGAGTGTAACCTTTCTTTTCACAGAACAGTTTGGAAACACTCTGTTTGTAAAGTCTGCAAGTGGATATTTGGACCTCTTTGAGGATTTCGTTGGAAACGGGATTTCTTCATCTAATGCTAGACAGAAGAATTCTCAGTAACTTCTTTGGGTTGCATGTGTTCAACTCACAGAGTTGAGCCTTCCTTTAGACAGAGCAGATTTGAAACCCTCTTTTTGTGGAATTTGCAAGTGGACATTTCAAGCGCTTTGGGGCCAACGGTAGAAAAGGAAATATCTTCGTATAAAAACTAGAGAGAATCATTCTCAGAAACCGCTTTGTGATGTGTGCGTTCCACTCACAGAGTGTAAACTTTCTTTTCATAGAACAGTTTGGAAACACTCTGTTTGTAAAGTCTGCAAGTGGATATTTGGACCTCCTTGATGATTTCGTTGGAAACGGGATTTCTTCATCTAATGCTAGACAGAAGAATTCTCAGTAACTTCTTTGGGTTGCGTGTGTTCAACGCACAGAGTTGAACCTTCCTTTAGACAGAGCAGATTTGAAACCCTCTTTTTGTGGAATTTGAAAGTGGACATTTCAAGCGCTTTGGGGCCAACGGTAGAAAAGGAAATATCTTGGTATAAAAACTAGAGAGAATCATTCTCAGAAACCACTTTGTGATGTGTGCGTTCCACTCACAGAGTTTAACCTTTCTTTTCATAGAACAGTTTGGAAACAGTCTGTTTGTAAAGTCTGCAAGTGGATATTTGGACCTCTTTGAGGATTTCGTTGGAAACGGGATTTCTGCATATAACGCTAGACAGAAAAATTCTCAGTAACTTCTTTGGGTTGCGTGTGTTCAACTCACAGAGTTGTACCTTCCTTTTGACAGAGCAGATTAGAAACCCTCTTTTTGTGGAATTTGCAAGTGGACATTTCAAGCGCTTTGGGGCCAACGGTAGAAAAGGAAATATCTTCGTATAAAAACTAGAGAAAGTCATTCTCAGAAACCGCTTTGTGATGTATGCGTTCCACTCACAGAGCGTAACCTTTCTTTTCATAGAACAGTTTGGAAACACTCTGTTTGTAAAGTCTGCAAGTGGATATTTGGACCTCTTTGAGGATTTCGTTGGAAACGGGATTTCTTCATCTAATGGTAGACAGAAGAATTCTCAGTAACTTCTTTGGGTTGCGTGTGTTCAACTCACAGAGTTGAACCTTCCTTTAGACAGAGCAGATTTGAAACCCTCTTTTTGTGGAATTTGCAAGTGGACATTTCAAGCGCTTTGGGGCCAACGGTAGAAAAGGAAATATCTTCGTATAAAAACTAGAGAGAATCATTCTCAGAAACCGCTTTGTGATGTGTGCATTCCACTCACAGAGTGTAACCTTTCTTTTCATAGAACAGTTTGGAAACACTCTGTTTGTAAAGTCTGCAAGTGGATATTTGGACCTCTTTGAGGATTTCGTTGGAAACGGGATTTCTGCATATAACGCTAGACAGAAAAATTCTCAGTAACTTCTTTGGGTTGCGTGTGTTCAACTCACAGAGTTGTACCTTCCTTTTGACAGAGCAGATTAGAAACCCTCTTTTTGTGGAATTTGCAAGTGGACATTTCAAGCGCTTTGGGGCCAACGGTAGAAAAGGAAATATCTTCGTATAAAAACTAGAGAAAGTCATTCTCAGAAACCGCTTTGTGATGTGTGCGTTCCACTCACAGAGTGTAACCTTTCTTTTCACAGAACAGTTTGGAAACACTCTGTTTGTAAAGTCTGCAAGTGGATATTTGGACCTCTTTGACGATTTCGTTGGAAACGGGATTTCTTCATCTAATGCTAGACAGAAGAATTCTCAGTAACTTCTTTGGGTTGCGTGTGTTCAACTCACAGAGTTGAGCCTTCCTTTAGACAGAGCAGATTTGAAACCCTCTTTTTGTGGAATTTGCAAGTGGACATTTCAAGCGCTTTGGGGCCAACGGTAGAAAAGGAAATATCTTCGTATAAAAACTAGAGAGAATCATTCTCAGAAACCGCTTTGTGATGTGTGCGTTCCAGTCACAGAGTGTAAACTTTCTTTTCATAGAACAGTTTGGAAACACTCTGTTTGTAAAGTCTGCAAGTGGATATTTGGACCTCCTTGATGATTTCGTTGGAAACGGGATTTCTTCATCTAATGCTAGACAGAAGAATTCTCAGTAACTTCTTTGGGTTGCGTGTGTTCAACTCACAGAGTTGAACCTTCCTTTTGACAGAGCAGATTGGAAACCCTCTTTTTGTGGAATTTGCAAGTGGACATTTCAAGCGCTTTGGGGCCAACGTTAGAAAAGGAAACATCTTCGTATAAAAACTAGAGAGAATCATTCTCAGAAACCACTTTGTGATGTGTGCGTTCCACTCACAGAGTTTAACCTTTCTTTTCACAGAACAGTTTGGAAACAGTCTGTTTGTAAAGTCTGCAAGTGGATATTTGGACCTCTTTGAGGATTTCTTTGGAAACGGGATTTCTTCATCTAATGCTAGACAGAAGAATTCTCAGTAACTTCTTTGGATTGCGTGTGTTCAACTCACAGAGTTGAGCCTTCCTTTAGACAGAGCAGATTTGAAACCCTCTTTTTGTGGAATTTGCAAGTGGACATTTCAAGCGGTTTGGGGCCAACGGTAGAAAAGGAAATATCTTCATATAAAAACTAGAGAGAATCATTCTCAGAAACCGCTATATGATGTGTGCGTTCCACTCTCAGAGTGTAACCTTTCTTTTCATAGAACAGTTTGGAAACAGTCTGTTTGTAAAGTCTGCAAGTGGATATTTGGACCTCTTTGAGGATTTCGTTGGAAACGGGATTTCTTCATCTAATGCTAGACAGAAGAATTCTCAGTAACTTCTTTGGGTTGCGTGTGTTCAACTCACAGAGTTGAACCTTCCTTTAGAAAGAGCAGATATGAAACCGTCTTTTTGTGGAATTTGCAAGTAGACATTTCAAGCTCTTCGGGGCCAACGGTAGAAAAGGAAATATCTTCGTATAAAAACTAGAGAGAATCATTCTCAGAAACCACTTTGTGATGTGTGCATTGCACTCACAGAGTTTAACCTTTCTTTTCATAGAACAGTTTGGAAACAGTCTGTTTGTAAAGTCTGCAAGTGGATATTTGGACCTCTTTGAGGATTTCGTTGGAAACGGGATTTCTTCATCTAATGCTAGACAGAAGAGTTCTCAGTAACTTCTTTGGGTTGCGTGTGTTCAACTCACAGAGTTGAGCCTTACTTCAGACAGAGCAGATTTGAAACCCTCTTTTCGTGTAATTTGCAAGTGGACATTTCAAGCACTTTGGGGCCAACGGTAGAAAAGGAAATATCTTCGTAGAAAAACTAAAGAGAATCATTCTCAGAAACCGCTTTGTGATGTGTGCGTTCCACTCACAGAGTGTAACCTTTCTTTTCATAGAACAGTTTGGAAACACTCTGTTTGTAAAGTCTGCAAGTGGATATTTGGACCTCTTTGAGGATTTCGTTGGAAACGGGATTTCTTCATCTAATGCTAGACAGAAGAATTCTCAGTAACTTCTTTGGGTTGCGTGTGTTCAAGTCACAGAGTTGAACCTTCCTTTAGACAGAGCAGATTGGAAACCCTCTTTTTGTGGAATTTGCAAGTGGACATTTCAAGCGCTTTTGGGCCAAAGGCAGTAAAGGAAATATCTTGGTATAAAAACTAGAGAGAATCATTCTCAGAAACCACTTTGTGATGTGTTCGTTCCACTCACAGAGTTTAACCTTTCTTTTCATAGAACAGTTTGGAAACACTCTGTTTGTAAAGTCTGCAAGTGGATAGTTGGACCTCTTTGAGGATTTTGTTGGAAACAGGATTTCTTCATCTAATGCTAGAGAGAAAAATTCTCAGTAACTTCTTTGGGTTGCGTGTGTTCAACTCACAGAGTTGTACCTTCCTTTTGACAGAGCAGATTAGAAACCCTCTTTTTGTGGAATTTGCAAGTGGACATTTCAAGCGCTTTGGGGCCAACGGTAGAAAAGGAAATATCTTCGTATAAAAACTAGAGAAAGTCATTCTCAGAAACCGCTTTGTGATGTGTGCGTTCCACTCACAGAGTGTAACCTTTCTTTTCACAGAACAGTTTGGAAACACTCTGTTTGTAAAGTCTGCAAGTGGATATTTGGACCTCTTTGAGGATTTCGTTGGAAACGGGATTTCTTCATCTAATGCTAGACAGAAGAATTCTCAGTAACTTCTTTGGGTTGCGTGTGTTCAACTCACAGAGTTGAGCCTTCCATTAGACAGAGCAGATTTGAAACCCTCTTTTTGTGGAATTTGCAAGTGGACATTTCAAGCGCTTTGGGGCCAACGGTAGAAAAGGAAATATCTTCGTATAAAAACTAGAGAGAATCATTCTCAGAAACTGCTTTGTGATGTGTGCGTTCCACTCACAGAGTGTAAACTTTCTTTTCATAGAACAGTTTGGAAACACTCTGTTTGTAAAGTCTGCAAGTGGATATTTGGACCTCCTTGATGATTTCGTTGGAAACGGGATTTCTTCATCTAATGCTAGACAGAAGAATTCTCAGTAACTTCTTTGGGTTGCGTGTGTTCAACGCACAGAGTTGAACCTTCCTTTAGACAGAGCAGATTTGAAACCCTCTTTTTGTGGAATTTGCAAGTGGACATTTCAAGCGCTTTGGGGCCAACGGTAGAAAAGGAAATATCTTCGTATAAAAACTAGAGAGAATCATTCTCAGAAACCACTTTGTGATGTGTGCGTTCCACTCACAGAGTTTAACCTTTCTTTTAATAGAACAGTTTGGAAACAGTCTGTTTGTAAAGTCTGCAAGTGGATATTTGGACCTCTTTGAGGATTTCGTTGGAAACGGGATTTCTGCATATAACGCTAGACAGAAAAATTCTCAGTAACTTCTTTGGGTTGCATGTGTTCAACTCACAGAGTTGTACCTTCCTTTTGACAGAGCAGATTAGAAACCCTCTTTTTGTGGAATTTGCAAGTGGACATTTCAAGCGCTTTGGGGCCAACGGTAGAAAAGGAAATATCTTCGTATAAAAACTAGAGAAAGTCATTCTCAGAAACCGCTTTGTGATGTGTGCGTTCCACTCACAGAGCGTAACCTTTCTTTTCATAGAACAGTTTGGAAACACTCTGTTTGTAAAGTCTGCAAGTGGATATTTGGACCTCTTTGAGGATTTCATTGGAAATGGGATTTCTTCATCTAATGCTAGACAGAAGAATACTCAGTAACTTCTTTGGGTTGCGTGTGTTCAACTCACAGAGTTGAGCCTTCCTTTAGACAGAGCAGATTTGAAACCCTCCTTTTGTGGAATTTGCAAGTGGACATTTCAAGCGCTTTGGGGCCAACGGTAGAAAAGGAAATATCTTCGTATAAAAACTAGAGAGAATCATTCTCAGAAACCGCTTTGTGATGTGTGCGTTCCACTCACAGAGTGTAAACTTTCTTTTCATAGAACAGTTTGGAAACACTCTGTTTGTAAAGTCTGCAAGTGGATATTTGGACCTCCTTGATGATTTCGTTGGAAACTGGATTTCTTCATCTAATGCTAGACAGAAGAATTCTCAGTAACTTCTTTGGGTTGCGTGTGTCCAACGCACAGAGTTGAACCTTCCTTTAGACAGAGCTGATTTGAAACACTCTTTTTGTGGAATTTGCAAGTGGACATTTCAAGCGCTTTGGGGCCAACGGTAGAAAAGGAAATATCTTTGTATAACAACTAGAGAGAATCATTCTCAGAAACCACTTTGTGATGTGTGCGTTCCACTCACAGAGTTTAACCTTTCTTTTCATAGAACAGTTTGGAAACAGTCTGTTTGTAAAGTCTGCAAGTGGATATTTGGACCTCTTTGAGGATTTCGTTGGAAACGGGATTTCTTCATCTTATGCTAGACAGAAGAATTCTCAGTAACTTCTTTGGTTTGCGTGTGTTCAACTCACAGAGTTGAGCCTTCCTTTAGACAGAGCAGATTTGAAACCCTCTTTTTGTGGAATTTGCAAGTGGACATTTCAAGCGCTTTGGGGCCAACGGTAGAAAAGGAAATATCTTCGTATAAAAACTAGAGAAAATCATTCTCAGAAACCACTTTGTGATGTGTGCGTTACACTCACAGAGTTTAACCTTTCTTTTCATAGAACAGTTTGGAAACACTCTGTTTGTAAAGTCTGCAAGTGGATATTTGGACCTCTTTGAGGATTTCATTGGAAACGGGATTTCTTCATCTAATGCTAGACAGAAGAATTCTCAGTAACTTCTTTGGGTTGCGTGTGTTCAACTCACAGAGTTGAACCTTCCTTTAGACAGAGCAGATTGGTAACCCACTTTTTGTGGAACTTGCAAGTGGACATTTCAAGCGCTTTGGGGCCAACAGTAGAAAAGGAAATATCTTCGTATAAAAACTACAGAGAATCATTCTCAGAAACCACTTTGTGATGTGTGCGTTCCACTCACAGAGTTTAACCTTTCTTTTCATAGAACAGTTTGGAAACACTCTGTTTGTAAAGTCTGCAAGTGGATATTTGGACCTCTTTGAGGATTTCATTGGAAACGGGATTTCTTCATCTAATGCTAGACAGAAGAATTCTCAGTAACTCCTTTGGGTTGCGTGTGTTCAACTCACAGAGTTGAGCCTTCCTTTAGACAGAGCAGGTTTGAAAACCTCTTTTTGTGGAATTTGCAAGTGGACATTTCAAGCGCTTTGGGGCCAACGGTAGAAAAGGAAATATCTTCGTATAAAAACTAGAGAGAATCATTCTCAGAAACCGCTTTGTGATGTGTGCGTTCCACTCACAGAGTGTAACCTTTCTTTTCATAGAACAGTTTGGAAACACTCTGTTTGTAAAGTCTGCAAGTGGATATTTGGACCTCTTTGAGGATTTCGTTGGAAACGGGATTTCTTCATCTAATGGTAGACAGAAGAATTCTCAGTAACTTCTTTGGGTTGCGTGTGTTCAACTCACAGAGTTGAACCTTCCTTTAGACAGAGCAGATTTGAAACCCTCTTTTTGTGGAATTTGCAAGTGGACATTTCAAGCGCTTTGGGGCCAACGGTAGAAAAGGAAATATCTTCGTATAAAAACTAGAGAAAGTCATTCTCAGAAACCGCTTTGTGATGTGTGCGTTCCACTCACAGAGTGTAACCTTTCTTTTCATAGAACAGTTTGGAAACACTCTGTTTGTAAAGTCTGCAAGTGGATATTTGGACCTCTTTGAGGATTTCGTTGGAAACGGGATTTCTTCATCTAATGCTAGACAGAAGAATTCTCAGTAACTTCTTTGGGTTGCGTGTGTTCAACTCACAGAGTTGAGCCTTCCTTTAGACAGAGCAGATTTGAAACCCTCTTTTTGTGGAATTTGCAAGTGGACATTTCAAGCGCTTTGAGGCCAACGGTAGAAAAGGAAATATCTTCGTATAAAAACTAGAGAGAATCATTCTCAGAAACCGCTTTGTGATGTGTGCGTTCCACTCACAGAGTGCAACCTTTCTTTTCATAGAACAGTTTGGAAACACTCTGTTTGTAAAGTCTGCAAGTGGATATTTGGACCTCCTTGATGATTTCGTTGGAAACGGGATTTCTTCATCTAATGCTAGACAGAAGAATTCTCAGTAACTTCTTTGGGTTGCGTGTGTTCAACGCACAGAGTTGAACCTTCCTTTAGACAGAGCAGATTTGAAACCCTCTTTTTGTGGAATTTGCAAGTGGACATTTCAAGCGCTTTGGGGCCAACGGTAGAAAAGGAAATATCTTCGTATAAAAACTAGAGAGAATCATTCTCAGAAACCACTTTGTGATGTGTGCGTTCCACTCACAGAGTTTAACCTTTCTTTTAATAGAACAGTTTGGAAACAGTCTGTTTGTAAAGTCTGCAAGTGGATATTTGGACCTCTTTGAGGATTTCGTTGGAAATGGGATTTCTTCATCTTATGCTAGACAGAAGAATTCTCAGTAACTTCTTTGGTTTGCGTGTGTTCAACTCACAGAGTTGAGCCTTCCTTTAGACAGAGCAGACTTGAAACCCTCTTTTTGTGGAATTTGCAAGTGGACATTTCAAGCGCTTTGGGGCCAACGGTAGAAAAGGAAATATCTTCGTATAAAAACTAGAGAAAATCATTCTCAGAAACCACTTTGTGATGTGTGCGTTACACTCACAGAGTTTAACCTTTCTTTTCATAGAACAGTTTGGAAACACTCTGTTTGTAAAGTCTGCAAGTGGATATTTGGACCTCTTTGAGGATTTCATTGGAAACGGGATTTCTTCATCTAATGCTAGACAGAAGAATTCTCAGTAACTTCTTTGGGTTGCGTGTGTTCAACTCACAGAGTTGAACCTTCCTTTAGACAGAGCAGATTGGTAACCCACTTTTTGTGGAATTTGCAAGTGGACATTTCAAGCGGTTTGGGGCCAACGGTAGAAAAGGAAATATCTTCGTATAAAAAGTAGAGAAAATCATTCTCAGAAACCACTTTGTGATGTGTGCGTTCCACTCACAGAGTTTAACCTTTCTTTTCATAGAACAGTTTGGAAACAGTCTGTTTGTAAAGTCTGCAAGTGGATATTTGGACGTCTTTGAGGATTTCGTTGGAAACGGGATTTCTTCGTCTAATGCTAGACAGAAGAATTCTCAGTAACTTCTTTGGGTTGCGTGTGTTCAACTCACAGAGTTGAACATTCCTTTTGACAGAGCAGATTGGAAACCCTCTTTTTGTGGAATTTGCAAGTGGACATTTCAAGCGCTTTGGGGCCAACAGTAGAAAAGGAAATATCTTCGTATAAAAACTACAGAGAATCATTCTCAGAAACCACTTTGTGATGTGTGCGTTCCACTCACAGAGTTTAACCTTTCTTTTCATAGAACAGTTTGGAAACACTCTGTTTGTAAAGTCTGCAAGTGGATATTTGGACCTCTTTGAGGATTTCGTTGGAAACGGTATTTCTTCATCTAATGCTAGACAGAAGAATTCTCAGTAACTTCTTTGGGTTGCGTGTGTTCAACTCACAGAGTTGAACCTTCCTTTAGACAGAGCAGATTAGAAACCCTCTTTTTGTGGAATTTGCAAGTGGACATTTCAAGCGCTTTGGGGCCAACGGTAGAAAAGGAAATATCTTCGTATAAAAACTAGAGAAAGTCATTCTCAGAAACCGCTTTGTGATGTGTGCGTTCCACTCACAGAGTGTAACCTTTCTTTTCATAGAACAGTTTGGAAACACTCTGTTTGTAAAGTCTGCAAGTGGATATTTGGACCTCTTTGAGGATTTCATTGGAAACGGGATTTCTTCATCTAATGCTAGACAGAAGAATTCTCAGTAACTTCTTTGGGTTGCGTGTGTTCAACTCACAGAGTTGAGCCTTCCTTTAGACAGAGCAGATTGGTAACCCACTTTTTGTGGAATTTGCAAGTGGACATTTCAAGCGCTTTGGGGCCAACAGTAGAAAAGGAAATATCTTCGTATAAAAACTACAGAGAATCATTCTCAGAAACCACTTTGTGATGTGTGCGTTCCACTCACAGAGTTTAACCTTTCTTTTCATAGAACAGTTTGGAAACACTCTGTTTGTAAAGTCTGCAAGTGGATATTTGGACCTCCTTGATGATTTCGTTGGAAACGGGATTTCTTCATCTAATGCTAGACAGAAGAATTCTCAGTAACTTCTTTGGGTTGCGTGTGTTCAACGCACAGAGTTGAACCTTCCTTTAGACAGAGCAGATTTGAAACACTCTTTTTGTGGAATTTGCAAGTGGACATTTCAAGCGCTTTGGGGCCAACGGTAGAAAAGGAAATATCTTCGTATAAAAACTAGAGAAAGTCATTCTCAGAAACCGCTTTGTGATGTGTGCGTTCCACTCACAGAGTGTAACCTTTCTTTTCACAGAACAGTTTGGAAACACTCTGTTTGTAAAGTCTGCAAGTGGATATTTGGACCTCTTTGACGATTTCGTTGGAAACGGGATTTCCTCATCTAATGCTAGACAGAAGAATTCTCAGTAACTTCTTTGGGTTGCGTGTGTTCAACTCACAGAGTTGAGCCTTCCTTTAGACAGAGCAGATTTGAAACCCTCTTTTTGTGGAATTTGCAAGTGGACATTTCAAGCGCTTTGGGGCCAACGGTAGAAAAGGAAATATCTTCGTATAAAAACTAGAGAGAATCATTCTCAGAAACCGCTTTGTGATGTGTGCGTTCCAGTCACAGAGTGTAAACTTTCTTTTCATAGAACAGTTTGGAAACACTCTGTTTGTAAAATCTGCAAGTGGATATTTGGACCTCCTTGATGATTTCGTTGGAAACGGGATTTCTTCATCTAATGCTAGACAGAAGAATTCTCAGTAACTTCTTTGGGTTGCGTGTGTTCAACTCACAGAGTTGAACCTTCCTTTTGACAGAGCAGATTGGAAACCCTCTTTTTGTGGAATTTGCAAGTGGACAATTCAAGCTCTTTGGGGCCAACGTTAGAAAAGGAAACATCTTCGTATAAAAACTAGAGAGAATCATTCTCAGAAACCACTTTGTGATGTGTGCGTTCCACTCACAGAGTTTAACCTTTCTTTTCACAGAACAGTTTGGAAACAGTCTGTTTGTAAAGTCTGCAAGTGGATATTTGGACCTCTTTGAGGATTTCTTTGGAAACGGGATTTCTTCATCTAATGCTAGACAGAAGAATTCTCAGTAACTTCTTTGGGTTGCGTGTGTTGAACTCACAGAGTTGAGCCTTCCTTTAGACAGAGCAGATTTGAAACCCTCTTTTTGTGGAATTTGCAAGTGGACATTTCAAGCGGTTTGGGGCCAACGGTAGAAAAGGAAATATCTTCGTATAAAAACTAGAGAGAATCATTCTCAGAAACCGCTATATGATGTGTGCGTTCCACTCTCAGAGTGTAACCTTTCTTTTCATAGAACAGTTTGGAAACACTCTGTTTGTAAAGTCTGCAAGTGGATATTTGGACCTCTTTGAGGATTTCGTTGGAAACGGGATTTCTTCATCTAATGCTAGACAGAAGAATTCTCAGTAACTTCTTTGGGTTGCGTGTGTTCAACTCACAGAGTTGAACCTTCCTTTAGACAGAGCAGATATGAAACCGTCTTTTTGTGGAATTTGCAAGTAGACATTTCAAGCTCTTCGGGGCCAACGGTAGAAAAGGAAATATCTTCGTATAAAAACTAGAGAGAATCATTCTCAGAAACCACTTTGTGATGTGTGCATTGCACTCACAGAGTTTAACCTTTCTTTTCATAGAACAGTTTGGAAACAGTCTGTTTGTAAAGTCTGCAAGTGGATATTTGGACCTCTTTGAGGATTTCGTTGGAAACGGGATTTCTTCATCTAATGCTAGACAGAAGAATTCTCAGTAACTTCTTTGGGTTGCGTGTGTTCAACTCACAGAGTTGAGCCTTACTTTAGACAGAGCAGATTTGAAACCCTCTTTTCGTGTAATTTGCAAGTGGACATTTCAAGCGCTTTGGGGCCAACGGTAGAAAAGGAAATATCTTCGTAGAAAAACTAAAGAGAATCATTCTCAGAAACCGCTTTGTGATGTGTGCGATCCACTCACAGAGTGTAAACTTTCTTTTCATAGAACAGTTTGGAAACACTCTGTTTGTAAAGTCTGCAAGTGGATATTTGGACCTCCTTGATGATTTCGTTGGAAACGGGATTTCTTCATCTAATGCTAGACAGAAGAATTCTCAGTAACTTCTTTGGGTTGCGTGTGTCCAACGCACAGAGTTGAACCTTCCTTTAGACAGAGCTGATTTGAAACACTCTTTTTGTGGAATTTGCAAGTGGACATTTCAAGCGCTTTGGGGCCAACGGGAGAAAAGGAAATATCTTCGTATAACAACTAGAGAGAATCATTCTCAGAAACCACTTTGTGATGTGTGCGTTCCACTCACAGAGTTTAACCTTTCTTTTCATAGAACAGTTTGGAAACAGTCTGTTTGTAAAGTCTGCAAGTGGATATTTGGACCTCTTTGAGGATTTCATTGGAAACGGGATTTCTTCATCTAATGCTAGACAGAAGAATTCTCAGTAACTCCTTTGGGTTGCGTGTGTTCAACTCACAGAGTTGAGCCTTCCTTTAGACAGAGCAGGTTTGAAAACCTCTTTTTGTGGAATTTGCAAGTGGACATTTCAAGGGCTTTGGGGCCAACGGTAGAAAAGGAAATATCTTCGTATAAAAACTAGAGAGAATCATTCTCAGAAACCGCTTTGTGATGTGTGCGTTCCACTCACAGAGTGTAACCTTTCTTTTCATAGAACAGTTTGGAAACACTCTGTTTGTAAAGTCTGCAAGTGGATATTTGGACCTCTTTGAGGATTTCGTTGGAAACGGGATTTCTTCATCTAATGGTAGACAGAAGAATTCTCAGTAAATTCTTTGGGTTGCGTGTGTTCAACTCACAGAGTTGAACCTTCCTTTAGACAGAGCAGATTTGAAACCCTCTTTTTGTGGAATTTGCAAGTGGACATTTCAAGCGCTTTGGGGCCTACGGTAGAAAAGGAAATATCTTCGTATAAAAACTAGAGAGAATCATTCTCAGAAACCGCTTTGTGATGTGTGCATTCCACTCACAGAGTGTAACCTTTCTTTTCATAGAACAGTTTGGAAACACTCTGTTTGTAAAGTCTGCAAGTGGATATTTGGACCTCTTTGAGGATTTCGTTGGAAACGGGATTTCTGCATGTAACGCTAGACAGAAAAATTCTCAGTAACTTCTTTGGGTTGCGTGTGTTCAACTCACAGAGTTGTACCTTCCTTTTGACAGAGCAGATTAGAAACCCTCTGTTTGTGGAATTTGCAAGTGGACATTTCAAGCACTTTGGGGCCAACGGTAGAAAAGGAAATATCTTCGTATAAAAACTAGAGAAAGTCATTCTCAGAAACCGCTTTGTGATGTGTGCGTTCCACTCACAGAGTGTAACCTTTCTTTTCATAGAACAGTTTGGAAACACTCTGTTTGTAAAGTCTGCAAGTGGATATTTGGACCTCTTTGAGGATTTCGTTGGGAACGGGATTTCTTCATCTAATGCTAGACAGAAGAATTCTCAGTAACTTCTTTGGGTTGCGTGTGTTCAACTCACAGAGTTGAGCCTTCCTTTAGACAGAGCAGATTTGAAACCCTCTTTTTGTGGAATTTGCAAGTGGACATTTCAAGCGCTTTGGGGCCAACGGTAGAAAAGGAAATATCTTCGTATAAAAACTAGAGAGAATCATTCTCAGAAACCGCTTTGTGATGTGTGCGTTCCACTCACAGAGTGTAAACTTTCTTTTCATAGAACAGTTTGGAAACACTCTGTTTGTAAAGTCTGCAAGTGGATATTTGGACCTCCTTGATGATTTCGTTGGAAACGGGATTTCTTCATCTAATGCTAGACAGAAGAATTCTCAGTAACTTCTTTGGGTTGCGTGTGTTCAACGCACAGAGTTGAACCTTCCTTTAGACAGAGCAGATTTGAAACACTCTTTTTGTGGAATTTGCAAGTGGACATTTCAAGCGCTTTGGGGCCAACGGTAGAAAAGGAAATATCTTCGTATAAAAACTAGAGAGAATCATTCTCAGAAACCACTTTGTGATGTGTGCGTTCCACTCACAGAGTTTAACCTTTCTTTTCATAGAACAGTTTGGAAACAGTCTGTTTGTAAAGTCTGCAAGTGGATATTTGGACCTCTTTGAGGATTTCGTTGGAAACGGGATTTCTTCATCTTATGCTAGACAGAAGAATTCTCAGTAACTTCTTTGGTTTGCGTGTGTTCAACTCACAGAGTTGAGCCTTCCTTTAGACAGAGCAGACTTGAAACCCTCTTTTTGTGGAATTTGCAAGTGGACATTTCAAGCGCTTTGGGGCCAACGGTAGAAAAGGAAATATCTTCGTATAAAAACTAGAGAAAATCATTCTCAGAAACCACTTTGTGATGTGTGCGTTACACTCACAGAGTTTAACCTTTCTTTTCATAGAACAGTTTGGAAACAGTCTGTTTGTAAAGTCTGCAAGTGGATATTTGGACCTCTTTGAGGATTTCATTGGAAACGGGATTTCTTCATCTAATGCTAGACAGAAGAATTCTCAGTAACTCCTTTGGGTTGCGTGTGTTCAACTCACAGAGTTGAGCCTTCCTTTAGACAGAGCAGGTTTGAAAACCTCTTTTTGTGGAATTTGCAAGTGGACATTTCAAGGGCTTTGGGGCCAACGGTAGAAAAGGAAATATCTTCGTATAAAAACTAGAGAGAATCATTCTCAGAAACCGCTTTGTGATGTGTGCGTTCCACTCACAGAGTGTAACCTTTCTTTTCATAGAACAGTTTGGAAACACTCTGTTTGTAAAGTCTGCAAGTGGATATTTGGACCTCTTTGAGGATTTCGTTGGAAACGGGATTTCTTCATCTAATGGTAGACAGAAGAATTCTCAGTAAATTCTTTGGGTTGCGTGTGTTCAACTCACAGAGTTGAACCTTCCTTTAGACAGAGCAGATTTGAAACCCTCTTTTTGTGGAATTTGCAAGTGGACATTTCAAGCGCTTTGGGGCCTACGGTAGAAAAGGAAATATCTTCGTATAAAAACTAGAGAGAATCATTCTCAGAAACCGCTTTGTGATGTGTGCATTCCACTCACAGAGTGTAACCTTTCTTTTCATAGAACAGTTTGGAAACACTCTGTTTGTAAAGTCTGCAAGTGGATATTTGGACCTCTTTGAGGATTTCGTTGGAAACGGGATTTCTGCATGTAACGCTAGACAGAAAAATTCTCAGTAACTTCTTTGGGTTGCGTGTGTTCAACTCACAGAGTTGTACCTTCCTTTTGACAGAGCAGATTAGAAACCCTCTGTTTGTGGAATTTGCAAGTGGACATTTCAAGCACTTTGGGGCCAACGGTAGAAAAGGAAATATCTTCGTATAAAAACTAGAGAAAGTCATTCTCAGAAACCGCTTTGTGATGTGTGCGTTCCACTCACAGAGTGTAACCTTTCTTTTCATAGAACAGTTTGGAAACACTCTGTTTGTAAAGTCTGCAAGTGGATATTTGGACCTCTTTGAGGATTTCGTTGGGAACGGGATTTCTTCATCTAATGCTAGACAGAAGAATTCTCAGTAACTTCTTTGGGTTGCGTGTGTTCAACTCACAGAGTTGAGCCTTCCTTTAGACAGAGCAGATTTGAAACCCTCTTTTTGTGGAATTTGCAAGTGGACATTTCAAGCGCTTTGGGGCCAACGGTAGAAAAGGAAATATCTTCGTATAAAAACTAGAGAGAATCATTCTCAGAAACCGCTTTGTGATGTGTGCGTTCCACTCACAGAGTGTAAACTTTCTTTTCATAGAACAGTTTGGAAACACTCTGTTTGTAAAGTCTGCAAGTGGATATTTGGACCTCCTTGATGATTTCGTTGGAAACGGGATTTCTTCATCTAATGCTAGACAGAAGAATTCTCAGTAACTTCTTTGGGTTGCGTGTGTTCAACGCACAGAGTTGAACCTTCCTTTAGACAGAGCAGATTTGAAACACTCTTTTTGTGGAATTTGCAAGTGGACATTTCAAGCGCTTTGGGGCCAACGGTAGAAAAGGAAATATCTTCGTATAAAAACTAGAGAGAATCATTCTCAGAAACCACTTTGTGATGTGTGCGTTCCACTCACAGAGTTTAACCTTTCTTTTCATAGAACAGTTTGGAAACAGTCTGTTTGTAAAGTCTGCAAGTGGATATTTGGACCTCTTTGAGGATTTCGTTGGAAACGGGATTTCTTCATCTTATGCTAGACAGAAGAATTCTCAGTAACTTCTTTGGTTTGCGTGTGTTCAACTCACAGAGTTGAGCCTTCCTTTAGACAGAGCAGACTTGAAACCCTCTTTTTGTGGAATTTGCAAGTGGACATTTCAAGCGCTTTGGGGCCAACGGTAGAAAAGGAAATATCTTCGTATAAAAACTAGAGAAAATCATTCTCAGAAACCACTTTGTGATGTGTGCGTTACACTCACAGAGTTTAACCTTTCTTTTCATAGAACAGTTTGGAAACACTCTGTTTGTAAAGTCTGCAAGTGGATATTTGGACCTCTTTGAGGATTTCATTGGAAACGGGATTTCTTCATCTAATGCTAGACAGAAGAATTCTCAGTAACTTCTTTGGGTTGCGTGTGTTCAACTCACAGAGTTGAACCTTCCTTTAGACAGAGCAGATTGGTAACCCACTTTTTGTGGAATTTGCAAGTGGACATTTCAAGCGGTTTGGGGCCAACGGTAGAAAAGGAAATATCTTCGTATAAAAAGTAGAGAAAATCATTCTCAGAAACCACTTTGTGATGTGTGCGTTCCACTCACAGAGTTTAACCTTTCTTTTCATAGAACAGTTTGGAAACAGTCTGTTTGTAAAGTCTGCAAGTGGATATTTGGACGTCTTTGAGGATTTCGTTGGAAACGGGATTTCTTCGTCTAATGCTAGACAGAAGAATTCTCTGTAACTTCTTTGGGTTGTGTGTGTTCAACTCACAGAGTTGAACATTCCTTTTGACAGAGCAGATTGGAAACCCTCTTTTTGTGGAATTTGCAAGTGGACATTTCAAGCGCTTTGGGGCCAACAGTAGAAAAGGAAATATCTTCGTATAAAAACTACAGAGAATCATTCTCAGAAACCACTTTGTGATGTGTGCGTTCCACTCACAGAGTTTAACCTTTCTTTTCATAGAACAGTTTGGAAACACTCTGTTTGTAAAGTCTGCAAGTGGATATTTGGACCTCTTTGAGGATTTCATTGGAAACGGGATTTCTTCATCTAATGCTAGACAGAAGAATTCTCAGTAACTTCTTTGGGTTGCGTGTGTTCAACTCACAGAGTTGAGCCTTCCTTTAGACAGAGCAGATTTGAAACCCTCTTTTAGTGCAATTTCCAAGTGGACATTTCAAGCGCTTTGGGGCCAACGGTGGAAAAGGAAATATCTTCGTATAAAAACTAGAGAGAATCATTCTCAGAAACCGCTTTGTCATGTGTGCGTTCCACTCACGGAGGGTAACCTTTCTTTTCATAGAACAGTTTGGAAACACTCTGTTTGTAAAGTCTGCAAGTGGATATTTGGACCTCTTTGAGGATTTCGTTGGAAACGGTATTTCTTCATCTAATGCTAGACAGAAGAATTCTCAGTAACTTCTTTGGGTTGCGTGTGTTCAACTCACAGAGTTGAACCTTCCTTTAGACAGAGCAGATTAGAAACCCTCTTTTTGTGGAATTTGCAAGTGGACATTTCAAGCGCTTTGGGGCCAACGGTAGAAAAGGAAATATCTTCGTATAAAAACTAGAGAAAGTCATTCTCAGAAACCGCTTTGTGATGTGTGCGTTCCACTCACAGAGTGTAACCTTTCTTTTCATAGAACAGTTTGGAAACACTCTGTTTGTAAAGTCTGCAAGTGGATATTTGGACCTCTTTGAGGATTTCGTTGGAAACGGGATTTCTTCATCTAATGCTAGACAGAAGAATTCTCAGTAACTTCTTTGGGTTGCGTGTGTTCAACTCACAGAGTTGAGCCTTCCTTTAGACAGAGCAGATTGGTAACCCACTTTTTGTGGAATTTGCAAGTGGACATTTCAAGCGCTTTGGGGCCAACAGTAGAAAAGGAAATATCTTCGTATAAAAACTACAGAGAATCATTCTCAGAAACCACTTTGTGATGTGTGCGTTCCACTCACAGAGTTTAACCTTTCTTTTCATAGAACAGTTTGGAAACACTCTGTTTGTAAAGTCTGCAAGTGGATATTTGGACCTCCTTGATGATTTCGTTGGAAACGGGATTTCTTCATCTAATGCTAGACAGAAGAATTCTCAGTAACTTCTTTGGGTTGCGTGTGTTCAACGCACAGAGTTGAACCTTCCTTTAGACAGAGCAGATTTGAAACCCTCTTTTTGTGGAATTTGCAAGTGGACATTTCAAGCGCTTTGGGGCCAACGGTAGAAAAGGAAATATCTTCGTATAAAAACTAGAGAAAGTCATTCTCAGAAACCGCTTTGTGATGTGTGCGTTCCACTCACAGAGTGTAACCTTTCTTTTCACAGAACAGTTTGGAAACACTCTGTTTGTAAAGTCTGCAAGTGGATATTTGGACCTCTTTGACGATTTCGTTGGAAACGGGATTTCCTCATCTAATGCTAGACAGAAGAATTCTCAGTAACTTCTTTGGGTTGCGTGTGTTCAACTCACAGAGTTGAGCCTTCCTTTAGACAGAGCAGATTTGAAACCCTCTTTTTGTGGAATTTGCAAGTGGACATTTCAAGCGCTTTGGGGCCAACGGTAGAAAAGGAAATATCTTCGTGTAAAAACTAGAGAGAATCATTCTCAGAAACCGCTTTGTGATGTGTGCGTTCCAGTCACAGAGTGTAAACTTTCTTTTCATAGAACAGTTTGGAAACACTCTGTTTGTAAAGTCTGCAAGTGGATATTTGGACCTCCTTGATGATTTCGTTGGAAACGGGATTTCTTCATCTAATGCTAGACAGAAGAATTCTCAGTAACTTCTTTGGGTTGCGTGTGTTCAACTCACAGAGTTGAACCTTCCTTTTGACAGAGCAGATTGGAAACCCTCTTTTTGTGGAATTTGCAAGTGGACAATTCAAGCTCTTTGGGGCCAACGTTAGAAAAGGAAACATCTTCGTATAAAAACTAGAGAGAATCATTCTCAGAAACCACTTTGTGATGTGTGCGTTCCACTCACAGAGTTTAACCTTTCTTTTCACAGAACAGTTTGGAAACAGTCTGTTTGTAAAGTCTGCAAGTGGATATTTGGACCTCTTTGAGGATTTCTTTGGAAACGGGATTTCTTCATCTAATGCTAGACAGAAGAATTCTCAGTAACTTCTTTGGGTTGCGTGTGTTGAACTCACAGAGTTGAGCCTTCCTTTAGACAGAGCAGATTTGAAACCCTCTTTTTGTGGAATTTGCAAGTGGACATTTCAAGCGGTTTGGGGCCAACGGTAGAAAAGGAAATATCTTCGTATAAAAACTAGAGAGAATCATTCTCAGAAACCGCTATATGATGTGTGCGTTCCACTCTCAGAGTGTAACCTTTCTTTTCATAGAACAGTTTGGAAACACTCTGTTTGTAAAGTCTGCAAGTGGATATTTGGACCTCTTTGAGGATTTCGTTGGAAACGGGATTTCTTCATCTAATGCTAGACAGAAGAATTCTCAGTAACTTCTTTGGGTTGCGTGTGTTCAACTCACAGAGTTGAACCTTCCTTTAGACAGAGCAGATATGAAACCGTCTTTTTGTGGAATTTGCAAGTAGACATTTCAAGCTCTTCGGGGCCAACGGTAGAAAAGGAAATATCTTCGTATAAAAACTAGAGAGAATCATTCTCAGAAACCACTTTGTGATGTGTGCATTGCACTCACAGAGTTTAACCTTTCTTTTCATAGAACAGTTTGGAAACAGTCTGTTTGTAAAGTCTGCAAGTGGATATTTGGACCTCTTTGAGGATTTCGTTGGGAACGGGATTTCTTCATCTAATGCTAGACAGAAGAATTCTCAGTAACTTCTTTGGGTTGCGTGTGTTCAACTCACAGAGTTGAGCCTTACTTTAGACAGAGCAGATTTGAAACCCTCTTTTCGTGTAATTTGCAAGTGGACATTTCAAGCGCTTTGGGGCCAACGGTAGAAAAGGAAATATCTTCGTAGAAAAACTAAAGAGAATCATTCTCAGAAACCGCTTTGTGATGTGTGCGTTCCACTCACAGAGTGTAACCTTTCTTTTCATAGAACAGTTTGGAAACACTCTGTTTGTAAAGTCTGCAAGTGGATATTTGGACCTCTTTGAGGATTTCGTTGGAAACGGGATTTCTTCATCTAATGCTAGACAGAAGAATTCTCAGTAACTTCTTTGGGTTGCGTGTGTTCAACTCACAGAGTTGAACCTTCCTTTAGACAGAGCAGATTGGAAACCCTCTTTTTGTGGAATTTGCAAGTGGACATTTCAAGCGCTTTTGGGCCAAAGGCAGTAAAGGAAATATCTTGGTATAAAAACTAGAGAGAATCATTCTCAGAAACCACTTTGTGATGTGTTCGTTCCACTCACAGAGTTTAACCTTTCTTTTCATAGAACAGTTTGGAAACACTCTGTTTGTAAAGTCTGCAAGTGGATATTTGGACCTCTTTGAGGATTTTGTTGGAAACAGGATTTCTTCATCTAATGCTAGACAGAAAAATTCTCAGTAACTTCTTTGGGTTGCGTGTGTTCAACTCACAGAGTTGTACCTTCCTTTTGACAGAGCAGATTAGAAACCCTCTTTTTGTGGAATTTGCAAGTGGACATTTCAAGCGCTTTGGGGCCAACGGTAGAAAAGGAAATATCTTCGTATAAAAACTAGAGAGAATCATTCTCAGAAACCGCTTTGTGATGTGTGCGTTCCACTCACAGAGTGTAACCTTTCTTTTCACAGAACAGTTTGGAAACACTCTGTTTGTAAAGTCTGCAAGTGGATATTTGGACCTCCTTGATGATTTCGTTGGAAACGGGATTTCTTCATCTAATGCTAGACAGAAGAATTCTCAGTAACTTCTTTGGGTTGCATGTGTTCAACGCACAGAGTTGAACCTTCCTTTAGACAGAGCAGATTTGAAACCCTCTTTTTGTGGAATTTGCAAGTGGACATTTCAAGCGCTTTGGGGCCAACGGTAGAAAAGGAAATATCTTCGTATAAAAACTAGAGAGAATCATTCTCAGAAACCACTTTGTGATGTGTGCGTTCCACTCACAGAGTTTAAACTTTCTTTTAATAGAACAGTTTGGAAACAGTCTGTTTGTAAAGTCTGCAAGTGGATATTTGGACCTCTTTGAGGATTTCGTTGGAAACGGGATTTCTGCATATAACGCTAGACAGAAAAATTCTCAGTAACTTCTTTGGGTTGCATGTGTTCAACTCACAGAGTTGTACCTTCCTTTTGACAGAGCAGATTAGAAACCCTCTTTTTGTGGAATTTGCAAGTGGACATTTCAAGCGCTTTGGGGCCAACGGTAGAAAAGGAAATATCTTCGTATAAAAACTAGAGAAAGTCATTCTCAGAAACCGCTTTGTGATGTGTGCGTTCCACTCACAGAGCGTAACCTTTCTTTTCATAGAACAGTTTGGAAACACTCTGTTTGTAAAGTCTGCAAGTGGATATTTGGACCTCTTTGAGGATTTCATTGGAAATGGGATTTCTTCATCTAATGCTAGACAGAAGAATTCTCCGTAACTTCTTTGGGTTGCGTGTGTTCAACTCACAGAGTTGAGCCTTCCTTTAGACAGAGCAGATTTGAAACCCTCCTTTTGTGGAATTTGCAAGTGGACATTTCAAGCGCTTTGGGGCCAACGGTAGAAAAGGAAATATCTTCGTATAAAAACTAGAGAGAATCATTCTCAGAAACCGCTTTGTGATGTGTGCGTTCCACTCACAGAGTGTAACCTTTCTTTTCATAGAACAGTTTGGAAACACTCTGTTTGTAAAGTCTGCAAGTGGATATTTGGACCTCCTTGATGATTTCGTTGGAAACGGGATTTCTTCATCTAATGCTAGACAGAAGAATTCTCAGTAACTTCTTTGGGTTGCGTGTGTTCAACGCACAGAGTTGAACCTTCCTTTAGACAGAGCAGATTTGAAACACTCTTTTTGTGGAATTTGCAAGTGGACATTTCAAGCGCTTTGGGGCCAACGGTAGAAAAGGAAATATCTTGGTATAAAAACTAGAGAGAATCATTCTCAGAAACCACTTTGTGATGTGTGCGTTCCACTCACAGAGTTTAACCTTTCTTTTCATAGAACAGTTTGGAAACAGTCTGTTTGTAAAGTCTGCAAGTGGATATTTGGACCTCTTTGAGGATTTCGTTGGAAACGGGATTTCTTCATCTTATGCTAGACAGAAGAATTCTCAGTAACTTCTTTGGTTTGCGTGTGTTCAACTCACAGAGTTGAGCCTTCCTTTAGACAGAGCAGACTTGAAACCCTCTTTTTGTGGAATTTGCAAGTGGACATTTCAAGCGCTTTGGGGCCAACGGTAGAAAAGGAAATATCTTCGTATAAAAACTAGAGAAAATCATTCTCAGAAACCACTTTGTGATGTGTGCGTTACACTCACAGAGTTTAACCTTTCTTTTCATAGAACAGTTTGGAAACACTCTGTTTGTAAAGTCTGCAAGTGGATATTTGGACCTCTTTGAGGATTTCATTGGAAACGGGATTTCTTCATCTAATGCTAGACAGAAGAATTCTCAGTAACTTCTTTGGGTTGCGTGTGTTCAACTCACAGAGTTGAACCTTCCTTTAGACAGAGCAGATTGGTAACCCACTTTTTGTGGAATTTGCAAGTGGACATTTCAAGCGGTTTGGGGCCAACGGTAGAAAAGGAAATATCTTCGTATAAAAAGTAGAGAAAATCATTCTCAGAAACCACTTTGTGATGTGTGCGTTCCACTCACAGAGTTTAACCTTTCTTTTCATAGAACAGTTTGGAAACAGTCTGTTTGTAAAGTCTGCAAGTGGATATTTGGACGTCTTTGAGGATTTCGTTGGAAACGGGATTTCTTCGTCT
Organism: Gorilla gorilla gorilla; assembly: GCF_029281585.2. Classification (NCBI taxonomy): domain Eukaryota; kingdom Metazoa; phylum Chordata; class Mammalia; order Primates; family Hominidae; genus Gorilla; species Gorilla gorilla. The sequence goes on along the minus strand of NC_073231.2, from coordinate 76,152,407 downwards.
AATGCTAGACAGAAGAATTCTCAGTAACTTCTTTGGGTTGCGTGTGTTCAACTCACAGAGTTGAACATTCCTTTTGACAGAGCAGATTGGAAACCCTCTTTTTGTGGAATTTGCAAGTGGACATTTCAAGCGCTTTGGGGCCAACGGTAGAAAAGGAAATATCTTCGTATAAAAACTACAGAGAATCATTCTCAGAAACCACTTTGTGATGTGTGCGTTCCACTCACAGAGTTTAACCTTTCTTTTCATAGAACAGTTTGGAAACACTCTGTTTGTAAAGTCTGCAAGTGGATATTTGGACCTCTTTGAGGATTTCATTGGAAACGGGATTTCTTCATCTAATGCTAGACAGAAGAATTCTCAGTAACTTCTTTGGGTTGCGTGTGTTCAACTCACAGAGTTGAGCCTTCCTTTAGACAGAGCAGATTTGAAACCCTCTTTTAGTGCAATTTCCAAGTGGACATTTCAAGCGCTTTGGGGCCAACGGTGGAAAAGGAAATATCTTCGTATAAAAACTAGAGAGAATCATTCTCAGAAACCGCTTTGTCATGTGTGCGTTCCACTCACGGAGGGTAACCTTTCTTTTCATAGAACAGTTTGGAAACACTCTGTTTGTAAAGTCTGCAAGTGGATATTTGGACCTCTTTGAGGATTTCGTTGGAAACGGTATTTCTTCATCTAATGCTAGACAGAAGAATTCTCAGTAACTTCTTTGGGTTGCGTGTGTTCAACTCACAGAGTTGAACCTTCCTTTAGACAGAGCAGATTAGAAACCCTCTTTTTGTGGAATTTGCAAGTGGACATTTCAAGCGCTTTGGGGCCAACGGTAGAAAAGGAAATATCTTCGTATAAAAACTAGAGAAAGTCATTCTCAGAAACCGCTTTGTGATGTGTGCGTTCCACTCACAGAGTGTAACCTTTCTTTTCATAGAACAGTTTGGAAACACTCTGTTTGTAAAGTCTGCAAGTGGATATTTGGACCTCTTTGAGGATTTCATTGGAAACGGGATTTCTTCATCTAATGCTAGACAGAAGAATTCTCAGTAACTTCTTTGGGTTGCGTGTGTTCAACTCACAGAGTTGAGCCTTCCTTTAGACAGAGCAGATTGGTAACCCACTTTTTGTGGAATTTGCAAGTGGACATTTCAAGCGCTTTGTGGCCAACAGTAGAAAAGGAAATATCTTCGTATAAAAACTACAGAGAATCATTCTCAGAAACCACTTTGTGATGTGTGCGTTCCACTCACAGAGTTTAACCTTTCTTTTCATAGAACAGTTTGGAAACACTCTGTTTGTAAAGTCTGCAAGTGGATATTTGGACCTCCTTGATGATTTCGTTGGAAACGGGATTTCTTCATCTAATGCTAGACAGAAGAATTCTCAGTAACTTCTTTGGGTTGCGTGTGTTCAACGCACAGAGTTGAACCTTCCTTTAGACAGAGCAGATTTGAAACACTCTTTTTGTGGAATTTGCAAGTGGACATTTCAAGCGCTTTGGGGCCAACGGTAGAAAAGGAAATATCTTCGTATAAAAACTAGAGAAAGTCATTCTCAGAAACCGCTTTGTGATGTGTGCGTTCCACTCACAGAGTGTAACCTTTCTTTTCACAGAACAGTTTGGAAACACTCTGTTTGTAAAGTCTGCAAGTGGATATTTGGACCTCTTTGACGATTTCGTTGGAAACGGGATTTCCTCATCTAATGCTAGACAGAAGAATTCTCAGTAACTTCTTTGGGTTGCGTGTGTTCAACTCACAGAGTTGAGCCTTCCTTTAGACAGAGCAGATTTGAAACCCTCTTTTTGTGGAATTTGCAAGTGGACATTTCAAGCGCTTTGGGGCCAACGGTAGAAAAGGAAATATCTTCGTATAAAAACTAGAGAGAATCATTCTCAGAAACCGCTTTGTGATGTGTGCGTTCCAGTCACAGAGTGTAAACTTTCTTTTCATAGAACAGTTTGGAAACACTCTGTTTGTAAAATCTGCAAGTGGATATTTGGACCTCCTTGATGATTTCGTTGGAAACGGGATTTCTTCATCTAATGCTAGACAGAAGAATTCTCAGTAACTTCTTTGGGTTGCGTGTGTTCAACTCACAGAGTTGAACCTTCCTTTTGACAGAGCAGATTGGAAACCCTCTTTTTGTGGAATTTGCAAGTGGACAATTCAAGCTCTTTGGGGCCAACGTTAGAAAAGGAAACATCTTCGTATAAAAACTAGAGAGAATCATTCTCAGAAACCACTTTGTGATGTGTGCGTTCCACTCACAGAGTTTAACCTTTCTTTTCACAGAACAGTTTGGAAACAGTCTGTTTGTAAAGTCTGCAAGTGGATATTTGGACCTCTTTGAGGATTTCTTTGGAAACGGGATTTCTTCATCTAATGCTAGACAGAAGAATTCTCAGTAACTTCTTTGGGTTGCGTGTGTTGAACTCACAGAGTTGAGCCTTCCTTTAGACAGAGCAGATTTGAAACCCTCTTTTTGTGGAATTTGCAAGTGGACATTTCAAGCGGTTTGGGGCCAACGGTAGAAAAGGAAATATCTTCGTATAAAAACTAGAGAGAATCATTCTCAGAAACCGCTATATGATGTGTGCGTTCCACTCTCAGAGTGTAACCTTTCTTTTCATAGAACAGTTTGGAAACACTCTGTTTGTAAAGTCTGCAAGTGGATATTTGGACCTCTTAGAGGATTTCGTTGGAAACGGGATTTCTTCATCTAATGCTAGACAGAAGAATTCTCAGTAACTTCTTTGGGTTGCGTGTGTTCAACTCACAGAGTTGAACCTTCCTTTAGACAGAGCAGATATGAAACCGTCTTTTTGTGGAATTTGCAAGTAGACATTTCAAGCTCTTCGGGGCCAACGGTAGAAAAGGAAATATCTTCGTATAAAAACTAGAGAGAATCATTCTCAGAAACCACTTTGTGATGTGTGCATTGCACTCACAGAGTTTAACCTTTCTTTTCATAGAACAGTTTGGAAACAGTCTGTTTGTAAAGTCTGCAAGTGGATATTTGGACCTCTTTGAGGATTTCGTTGGAAACGGGATTTCTTCATCTAATGCTAGACAGAAGAATTCTCAGTAACTTCTTTGGGTTGCGTGTGTTCAACTCACAGAGTTGAGCCTTACTTTAGACAGAGCAGGTTTGAAACCCTCTTTTCGTGTCATTTGCAAGTGGACATTTCAAGCGCTTTGGGGCCAACGGTAGAAAAGGAAATATCTTCGTAGAAAAACTAAAGAGAATCATTCTCAGAAACCGCTTTGTGATGTGTGCGATCCACTCACAGAGTGTAAACATTCTTTTCATAGAACAGTTTGGAAACACTCTGTTTGTAAAGTCTGCAAGTGGATATTTGGACCTCCTTGATGATTTCGTTGGAAACGGGATTTCTTCATCTAATGCTAGACAGAAGAATTCTCAGTAACTTCTTTGGGTTGCGTGTGTCCAACGCACAGAGTTGAACCTTCCTTTAGACAGAGCTGATTTGAAACACTCTTTTTGTGGAATTTGCAAGTGGACATTTCAAGCGCTTTGGGGCCAACGGTAGAAAAGGAAATATCTTCGTATAACAACTAGAGAGAATCATTCTCAGAAACCACTTTGTGATGTGTGCGTTCCACTCACAGAGTTTAACCTTTCTTTTCATAGAACAGTTTGGAAACAGTCTGTTTGTAAAGTCTGCAAGTGGATATTTGGACCTCTTTGAGGATTTCATTGGAAACGGGATTTCTTCATCTAATGCTAGACAGAAGAATTCTCAGTAACTCCTTTGGGTTGCGTGTGTTCAACTCACAGAGTTGAGCCTTCCTTTAGACAGAGCAGGTTTGAAAACCTCTTTTTGTGGAATTTGCAAGTGGACATTTCAAGGGCTTTGGGGCCAACGGTAGAAAAGGAAATATCTTCGTATAAAAACTAGAGAGAATCATTCTCAGAAACCGCTTTGTGATGTGTGCGTTCCACTCACAGAGTGTAACCTTTCTTTTCATAGAACAGTTTGGAAACACTCTGTTTGTAAAGTCTGCAAGTGGATATTTGGACCTCTTTGAGGATTTCGTTGGAAACGGGATTTCTTCATCTAATGGTAGACAGAAGAATTCTCAGTAAATTCTTTGGGTTGCGTGTGTTCAACTCACAGAGTTGAACCTTCCTTTAGACAGAGCAGATTTGAAACCCTCTTTTTGTGGAATTTGCAAGTGGACATTTCAAGCGCTTTGGGGCCAACGGTAGAAAAGGAAATATCTTCGTATAAAAACTAGAGAGAATCATTCTCAGAAACCGCTTTGTGATGTGTGCATTCCACTCACAGAGTGTAACCTTTCTTTTCATAGAACAGTTTGGAAACACTCTGTTTGTAAAGTCTGCAAGTGGATATTTGGACCTCTTTGAGGATTTCGTTGGAAACGGGATTTCTGCATGTAACGCTAGACAGAAAAATTCTCAGTAACTTCTTTGGGTTGCGTGTGTTCAACTCACAGAGTTGTACCTTCCTTTTGACAGAGCAGATTAGAAACCCTCTGTTTGTGGAATTTGCAAGTGGACATTTCAAGCACTTTGGGGCCAACGGTAGAAAAGGAAATATCTTCGTATAAAAACTAGAGAAAGTCATTATCAGAAACCGCTTTGTGATGTGTGCGTTCCACTCACAGAGTGTAACCTTTCTTTTCATAGAACAGTTTGGAAACACTCTGTTTGTAAAGTCTGCAAGTGGATATTTGGACCTCTTTGAGGATTTCGTTGGGAACGGGATTTCTTCATCTAATGCTAGACAGAAGAATTCTCAGTAACTTCTTTGGGTTGCGTGTGTTCAACTCACAGAGTTGAGCCTTCCTTTAGACAGAGCAGATTTGAAACCCTCTTTTTGTTGAATTTGCAAGTGGACATTTCAAGCGCTTTGGGGCCAACGGTAGAAAAGGAAATATCTTCGTATAAAAACTAGAGAGAATCATTCTCAGAAACCGCTTTGTGATGTGTGCGTTCCACTCACAGAGTGTAAACTTTCTTTTCATAGAACAGTTTGGAAACACTCTGTTTGTAAAGTCTGCAAGTGGATATTTGGACCTCCTTGATGATTTCGTTGGAAACGGGATTTCTTCATCTAATGCTAGACAGAAGAATTCTCAGTAACTTCTTTGGGTTGCGTGTGTTCAACGCACGGAGTTGAACCTTCCTTTAGACAGAGCAGATTTGAAACACTCTTTTTGTGGAATTTGCAAGTGGACATTTCAAGCGCTTTGGGGCCAACGGTAGAAAAGGAAATATCTTCGTATAAAAACTAGAGAGAATCATTCTCAGAAACCACTTTGTGATGTGTGCGTTCCACTCACAGAGTTTAACCTTTCTTTTCATAGAACAGTTTGGAAACAGTCTGTTTGTAAAGTCTGCAAGTGGATATTTGGACCTCTTTGAGGATTTCGTTGGAAACGGGATTTCTTCATCTTATGCTAGACAGAAGAATTCTCAGTAACTTCTTTGGTTTGCGTGTGTTCAACTCACAGAGTTGAGCCTTCCTTTAGACAGAGCAGACTTGAAACCCTCTTTTTGTGGAATTTGCAAGTGGACATTTCAAGCGCTTTGGGGCCAACGGTAGAAAAGGAAATATCTTCGTATAAAAACTAGAGAAAATCATTCTCAGAAACCACTTTGTGATGTGTGCGTTACACTCACAGAGTTTAACCTTTCTTTTCATAGAACAGTTTGGAAACACTCTGTTTGTAAAGTCTGCAAGTGGATATTTGGACCTCTTTGAGGATTTCATTGGAAACGGGATTTCTTCATCTAATGCTAGACAGAAGAATTCTCAGTAACTTCTTTGGGTTGCGTGTGTTCAACTCACAGAGTTGAACCTTCCTTTAGACAGAGCAGATTGGTAACCCACTTTTTGTGGAATTTGCAAGTGGACATTTCAAGCGGTTTGGGGCCAACGGTAGAAAAGGAAATATCTTCGTATAAAAAGTAGAGAAAATCATTCTCAGAAACCACTTTGTGATGTGTGCGTTCCACTCACAGAGTTTAACCTTTCTTTTCATAGAACAGTTTGGAAACAGTCTGTTTGTAAAGTCTGCAAGTGGATATTTGGACGTCTTTGAGGATTTCGTTGGAAACGGGATTTCTTCGTCTAATGCTAGACAGAAGAATTCTCAGTAACTTCTTTGGCTTGCGTGTGTTCAACTCACAGAGTTGAACATTCCTTTTGACAGAGCAGATTGGAAACCCTCTTTTTGTGGAATTTGCAAGTGGACATTTCAAGCGCTTTGGGGCCAACAGTAGAAAAGGAAATATCTTCGTATAAAAACTACAGAGAATCATTCTCAGAAACCACTTTGTGATGTGTGCGTTCCACTCACAGAGTTTAACCTTTCTTTTCATAGAACAGTTTGGAAACACTCTGTTTGTAAAGTCTGCAAGTGGATATTTGGACCTCTTTGAGGATTTCATTGGAAACGGGATTTCTTCATCTAATGCTAGACAGAAGAATTCTCAGTAACTTCTTTGGGTTGCGTGTGTTCAACTCACAGAGTTGAGCCTTCCTTTAGACAGAGCAGATTTGAAACCCTCTTTTAGTGCAATTTCCAAGTGGACATTTCAAGCGCTTTGGGGCCAACGGTGGAAAAGGAAATATCTTCGTATAAAAACTAGAGAGAATCATTCTCAGAAACCGCTTTGTCATGTGTGCGTTCCACTCACGGAGGGTAACCTTTCTTTTCATAGAACAGTTTGGAAACACTCTGTTTGTAAAGTCTGCAAGTGGATATTTGGACCTCTTTGAGGATTTCGTTGGAAACGGTATTTCTTCATCTAATGCTAGACAGAAGAATTCTCAGTAACTTCTTTGGGTTGCGTGTGTTCAACTCACAGAGTTGAACCTTCCTTTAGACAGAGCAGATTAGAAACCCTCTTTTTGTGGAATTTGCAAGTGGACATTTCAAGCGCTTTGGGGCCAACGGTAGAAAAGGAAATATCTTCGTATAAAAACTAGAGAAAGTCATTCTCAGAAACCGCTTTGTGATGTGTGCGTTCCACTCACAGAGTGTAACCTTTCTTTTCATAGAACAGTTTGGAAACACTCTGTTTGTAAAGTCTGCAAGTGGATATTTGGACCTCTTTGAGGATTTCGTTGGAAACGGGATTTCTTCATCTAATGCTAGACAGAAGAATTCTCAGTAACTTCTTTGGGTTGCGTGTGTTCAACTCACAGAGTTGAGCCTTCCTTTAGACAGAGCAGATTGGTAACCCACTTTTTGTGGAATTTGCAAGTGGACAATTCAAGCGCTTTGGGGCCAACAGTAGAAAAGGAAATATCTTCGTATAAAAACTACAGAGAATCATTCTCAGAAACCACTTTGTGATGTGTGCGTTCCACTCACAGAGTTTAACCTTTCTTTTCATAGAACAGTTTGGAAACACTCTGTTTGTAAAGTCTGCAAGTGGATATTTGGACCTCCTTGATGATTTCGTTGGAAACGGGATTTCTTCATCTAATGCTAGACAGAAGAATTCTCAGTAACTTCTTTGGGTTGCGTGTGTTCAACGCACAGAGTTGAACCTTCCTTTAGACAGAGCAGATTTGAAACACTCTTTTTGTGGAATTTGCAAGTGGACATTTCAAGCGCTTTGGGGCCAACGGTAGAAAAGGAAATATCTTCGTATAAAAACTAGAGAAAGTCATTCTCAGAAACCGCTTTGTGATGTGTGCGTTCCACTCACAGAGTGTAACCTTTCTTTTCACAGAACAGTTTGGAAACACTCTGTTTGTAAAGTCTGCAAGTGGATATTTGGACCTCTTTGACGATTTCGTTGGAAACGGGATTTCCTCATCTAATGCTAGACAGAAGAATTCTCAGTAACTTCTTTGGGTTGCGTGTGTTCAACTCACAGAGTTGAGCCTTCCTTTAGACAGAGCAGATTTGAAACCCTCTTTTTGTGGAATTTGCAAGTGGACATTTCAAGCGCTTTGGGGCCAACGGTAGAAAAGGAAATATCTTCGTATAAAAACTAGAGAGAATCATTCTCAGAAACCGCTTTGTGATGTGTGCGTTCCAGTCACAGAGTGTAAACTTTCTTTTCATAGAACAGTTTGGAAACACTCTGTTTGTAAAATCTGCAAGTGGATATTTGGACCTCCTTGATGATTTCGTTGGAAACGGGATTTCTTCATCTAATGCTAGACAGAAGAATTCTCAGTAACTTCTTTGGGTTGCGTGTGTTCAACTCACAGAGTTGAACCTTCCTTTTGACAGAGCAGATTGGAAACCCTCTTTTTGTGGAATTCGCAAGTGGACAATTCAAGCTCTTTGGGGCCAACGTTAGAAAAGGAAACATCTTCGTATAAAAACTAGAGAGAATCATTCTCAGAAACCACTTTGTGATGTGTGCGTTCCACTCACAGAGTTTAACCTTTCTTTTCACAGAACAGTTTGGAAACAGTCTGTTTGTAAAGTCTGCAAGTGGATATTTGGACCTCTTTGAGGATTTCTTTGGAAACGGGATTTCTTCATCTAATGCTAGACAGAAGAATTCTCAGTAACTTCTTTGGGTTGCGTGTGTTGAACTCACAGAGTTGAGCCTTCCTTTAGACAGAGCAGATTTGAAACCCTCTTTTTGTGGAATTTGCAAGTGGACATTTCAAGCGGTTTGGGGCCAACGGTAGAAAAGGAAATATCTTCGTATAAAAACTAGAGAGAATCATTCTCAGAAACCGCTATATGATGTGTGCGTTCCACTCTCAGAGTGTAACCTTTCTTTTCATAGAACAGTTTGGAAACACTCTGTTTGTAAAGTCTGCAAGTGGATATTTGGACCTCTTTGAGGATTTCGTTGGAAACGGGATTTCTTCATCTAATGCTAGACAGAAGAATTCTCAGTAACTTCTTTGGGTTGCGTGTGTTCAACTCACAGAGTTGAACCTTCCTTTAGACAGAGCAGATATGAAACCGTCTTTTTGTGGAATTTGCAAGTAGACATTTCAAGCTCTTCGGGGCCAACGGTAGAAAAGGAAATATCTTGGTATAAAAACAAGAGAGAATCATTCTCAGAAACCACTTTGTGATGTGTGCATTGCACTCACAGAGTTTAACCTTTCTTTTCATAGAACAGTTTGGAAACAGTCTGTTTGTAAAGTCTGCAAGTGGATATTTGGACCTCTTTGAGGATTTCGTTGGAAACGGGATTTCTTCATCTAATGCTAGACAGAAGAATTCTCAGTAACTTCTTTGGGTTGCGTGTGTTCAACTCACAGAGTTGAGCCTTACTTTAGACAGAGCAGATTTGAAACCCTCTTTTCGTGTAATTTGCAAGTGGACATTTCAAGCGCTTTGGGGCCAACGGTAGAAAAGGAAATATCTTCGTAGAAAAACTAAAGAGAATCATTCTCAGAAACCGCTTTGTGATGTGTGCGTTCCACTCACAGAGTGTAACCTTTCTTTTCATAGAACAGTTTGGAAACACTCTGTTTGTAAAGTCTGCAAGTGGATATTTGGACCTCTTTGAGGATTTCGTTGGAAACGGGATTTCTTCATCTAATGCTAGACAGAAGAATTCTCAGTAACTTCTTTGGGTTGCGTGTGTTCAACTCACAGAGTTGAACCTTCCTTTAGACAGAGCAGATTGGAAACCCTCTTTTTGTGGAATTTGCAAGTGGACATTTCAAGCGCTTTTGGGCCAAAGGCAGTAAAGGAAATATCTTGGTATAAAAACTAGAGAGAATCATTCTCAGAAACCACTTTGTGATGTGTTCGTTCCACTCACAGAGTTTAACCTTTCTTTTCATAGAACAGTTTGGAAACACTCTGTTTGTAAAGTCTGCAAGTGGATATTTGGACCTCTTTGAGGATTTTGTTGGAAACAGGATTTCTTCATCTAATGCTAGACAGAAAAATTCTCAGTAACTTCTTTGGGTTGCGTGTGTTCAACTCACAGAGTTGTACCTTCCTTTTGACAGAGCAGATTAGAAACCCTCTTTTTGTGGAATTTGCAAGTGGACATTTCAAGCGCTTTGGGGCCAACGGTAGAAAAGGAAATATCTTCGTATAAAAACTAGAGAGAATCATTCTCAGAAACCGCTTTGTGATGTGTGCGTTCCACTCACAGAGTGTAACCTTTCTTTTCACAGAACAGTTTGGAAACACTCTGTTTGTAAAGTCTGCAAGTGGATATTTGGACCTCCTTGATGATTTCGTTGGAAACGGGATTTCTTCATCTAATGCTAGACAGAAGAATTCTCAGTAACTTCTTTGGGTTGCGTGTGTTCAACGCACAGAGTTGAACCTTCCTTTAGACAGAGCAGATTTGAAACCCTCTTTTTGTGGAATTTGCAAGTGGACATTTCAAGCGCTTTGGGGCCAACGGTAGAAAAGGAAATATCTTCGTATAAAAACTAGAGAGAATCATTCTCAGAAACCACTTTGTGATGTGTGCGTTCCACTCACAGAGTTTAAACTTTCTTTTAATAGAACAGTTTGGAAACAGTCTGTTTGTAAAGTCTGCAAGTGGATATTTGGACCTCTTTGAGGATTTCGTTGGAAACGGGATTTCTGCATATAACGCTAGACAGAAAAATTCTCAGTAACTTCTTTGGGTTGCATGTGTTCAACTCACAGAGTTGTACCTTCCTTTTGACAGAGCAGATTAGAAACCCTCTTTTTGTGGAATTTGCAAGTGGACATTTCAAGCGCTTTGGGGCCAACGGTAGAAAAGGAAATATCTTCGTATAAAAACTAGAGAAAGTCATTCTCAGAAACCGCTTTGTGATGTGTGCGTTCCACTCACAGAGCGTAACCTTTCTTTTCATAGAACAGTTTGGAAACACTCTGTTTGTAAAGTCTGCAAGTGGATATTTGGACCTCTTTGAGGATTTCATTGGAAATGGGATTTCTTCATCTAATGCTAGACAGAAGAATTCTCAGTAACTTCTTTGGGTTGCGTGTGTTCAACTCACAGAGTTGAGCCTTCCTTTAGACAGAGCAGATTTGAAACCCTCCTTTTGTGGAATTTGCAAGTGGACATTTCAAGCGCTTTGGGGCCAACGGTAGAAAAGGAAATATCTTCGTATAAAAACTAGAGAGAATCATTCTCAGAAACCGCTTTGTGATGTGTGCGATCCACTCACAGAGTGTAAACTTTCTTTTCATAGAACAGTTTGGAAACACTCTGTTTGTAAAGTCTGCAAGTGGATATTTGGACCTCCTTGATGATTTCGTTGGAAACGGGATTTCTTCATCTAATGCTAGACAGAAGAATTCTCAGTAACTTCTTTGGGTTGCGTGTGTCCAACGCACAGAGTTGAACCTTCCTTTAGACAGAGCTGATTTGTAACACTCTTTTTGTGGAATTTGCAAGTGGACATTTCAAGCGCTTTGGGGCCAACGGTAGAAAAGGAAATATCTTCGTATAACAACTAGAGAGAATCATTCTCAGAAACCACTTTGTGATGTGTGCGTTCCACTCACAGAGTTTAACCTTTCTTTTCATAGAACAGTTTGGAAACAGTCTGTTTGTAAAGTCTGCAAGTGGATATTTGGACCTCTTTGAGGATTTCGTTGGAAACGGGATTTCTTCATCTTATGCTAGACAGAAGAATTCTCAGTAACTTCTTTGGTTTGCGTGTGTTCAACTCACAGAGTTGAGCCTTCCTTTACACAGAGCAGATTTGAAACCCTCTTTTTGTGGAATTTGCAAGTGGACATTTCAAGCGCTTTGGGGCCAACGGTAGAAAAGGAAATATCTTCGTATAAAAACTAGAGAAAATCATTCTCAGAAACCACTTTGTGATGTGTGCGTTACACTCACAGAGTTTAACCTTTCTTTTCATAGAACAGTTTGGAAACACTCTGTTTGTAAAGTCTGCAAGTGGATATTTGGACCTCTTTGAGGATTTCATTGGAAACGGGATTTCTTCATCTAATGCTAGACAGAAGAATTCTCAGTAACTTCTTTGGGTTGCGTGTGTTCAACTCACAGAGTTGAACCTTCCTTTAGACAGAGCAGATTGGTAACCCACTTTTTGTGGAATTTGCAAGTGGACATTTCAAGCGCTTTGGGGCCAACAGTAGAAAAGGAAATATCTTCGTATAAAAACTACAGAGAATCATTCTCAGAAACCACTTTGTGATGTGTGCGTTCCACTCACAGAGTTTAACCTTTCTTTTCATAGAACAGTTTGGAAACACTCTGTTTGTAAAGTCTGCAAGTGGATATTTGGACCTCTTTGAGGATTTCATTGGAAACGGGATTTCTTCATCTAATGCTAGACAGAAGAATTCTCAGTAACTCCTTTGGGTTGCGTGTGTTCAACTCACAGAGTTGAGCCTTCCTTTAGAAAGAGCAGGTTTGAAAACCTCTTTTTGTGGAATTTGCAAGTGGACATTTCAAGGGCTTTGGGGCCAACGGTAGAAAAGGAAATATCTTCGTATAAAAACTAGAGAGAATCATTCTCAGAAACCGCTTTGTGATGTGTGCGTTCCACTCACAGAGTGTAACCTTTCTTTTCATAGAACAGTTTGGAAACACTCTGTTTGTAAAGTCTGCAAGTGGATATTTGGACCTCTTTGAGGATTTCGTTGGAAACGGGATTTCTTCATCTAATGGTAGACAGAAGAATTCTCAGTAAATTCTTTGGGTTGCGTGTGTTCAACTCACAGAGTTGAACCTTCCTTTAGACAGAGCAGATTTGAAACCCTCTTTTTGTGGAATTTGCAAGTGGACATTTCAAGCGCTTTGGGGCCAACGGTAGAAAAGGAAATATCTTCGTATAAAAACTAGAGAGAATCATTCTCAGAAACCGCTTTGTGATGTGTGCATTCCACTCACAGAGTGTAACCTTTCTTTTCATAGAACAGTTTGGAAACACTCTGTTTGTAAAGTCTGCAAGTGGATATTTGGACCTCTTTGAGGATTTCGTTGGAAACGGGATTTCTGCATGTAACGCTAGACAGAAAAATTCTCAGTAACTTCTTTGGGTTGCGTGTGTTCAACTCACAGAGTTGTACCTTCCTTTTGACAGAGCAGATTAGAAACCCTCTGTTTGTGGAATTTGCAAGTGGACATTTCAAGCACTTTGGGGCCAACGGTAGAAAAGGAAATATCTTCGTATAAAAACTAGAGAAAGTCATTCTCAGAAACCGCTTTGTGATGTGTGCGTTCCACTCACAGAGCGTAACCTTTCTTTTCATAGAACAGTTTGGAAACACTCTGTTTGTAAAGTCTGCAAGTGGATATTTGGACCTCTTTGAGGATTTCGTTGGGAACGGGATTTCTTCATCTAATGCTAGACAGAAGAATTCTCAGTAACTTCTTTGGGTTGCGTGTGTTCAACTCACAGAGTTGAGCCTTCCTTTAGACAGAGCAGATTTGAAACCCTCTTTTTGTGGAATTTGCAACTGGACATTTCAAGCGCTTTGGGGCCAACGGTAGAAAAGGAAATATCTTCGTATAAAAACTAGAGAGAATCATTCTCAGAAACCGCTTTGTGATGTGTGCGTTCCACTCACAGAGTGTAAACTTTCTTTTCATAGAACAGTTTGGAAACACTCTGTTTGTAAAGTCTGCAAGTGGATATTTGGACCTCCTTGATGATTTCGTTGGAAACGGGATTTCTTCATCTAATGCTAGACAGAAGAATTCTCAGTAACTTCTTTGGGTTGCGTGTGTTCAACGCACAGAGTTGAACCTTCCTTTAGACAGAGCAGATTTGAAACACTCTTTTTGTGGAATTTGCAAGTGGACATTTCAAGCTCTTTGGGGCCAACGGTAGAAAAGGAAATATCTTCGTATAAAAACTAGAGAGAATCATTCTCAGAAACCACTTTGTGATGTGTGCGTTCCACTCACAGAGTTTAACCTTTCTTTTCATAGAACAGTTTGGAAACAGTCTGTTTGTAAAGTCTGCAAGTGGATATTTGGACCTCTTTGAGGATTTCGTTGGAAACGGGATTTCTTCATCTTATGCTAGACAGAAGAATTCTCAGTAACTTCTTTGGTTTGCGTGTGTTCAACTCACAGAGTTGAGCCTTCCTTTAGACAGAGCAGACTTGAAACCCTCTTTTTGTGGAATTTGCAAGTGGACATTTCAAGCGCTTTGGGGCCAACGGTAGAAAAGGAAATATCTTCGTATAAAAACTAGAGAAAATCATTCTCAGAAACCACTTTGTGATGTGTGCGTTACACTCACAGAGTTTAACCTTTCTTTTCATAGAACAGTTTGGAAACACTCTGTTTGTAAAGTCTGCAAGTGGATATTTGGACCTCTTTGAGGATTTCATTGGAAACGGGATTTCTTCATCTAATGCTAGACAGAAGAATTCTCAGTAACTTCTTTGGGTTGCGTGTGTTCAACTCACAGAGTTGAACCTTCCTTTAGACAGAGCAGATTGGTAACCCACTTTTTGTGGAATTTGCAAGTGGACATTTCAAGCGGTTTGGGGCCCACGGTAGAAAAGGAAATATCTTCGTATAAAAAGTAGAGAAAATCATTCTCAGAAACCACTTTGTGATGTGTGCGTTCCACTCACAGAGTTTAACCTTTCTTTTCATAGAACAGTTTGGAAACAGTCTGTTTGTAAAGTCTGCAAGTGGATATTTGGACGTCTTTGAGGATTTCGTTGGAAACGGGATTTCTTCATCTAATGCTAGACAGAAGAATTCTCAGTAACTTCTTTGGGTTGCGTGTGTTCAACTCACAGAGTTGAACATTCCTTTTGACAGAGCAGATTGGAAACCCTCTTTTTGTGGAATTTGCAAGTGGACATTTCAAGCGCTTTGGGGCCAACAGTAGAAAAGGAAATATCTTCATATAAAAACTACAGAGAATCATTCTCAGAAACCACTTTGTGATGTGTGCGTTCCACTCACAGAGTTTAACCTTTCTTTTCATAGAACAGTTTGGAAACACTCTGTTTGTAAAGTCTGCAAGTGGATATTTGGACCTCTTTGAGGATTTCATTGGAAACGGGATTTCTTCATCTAATGCTAGACAGAAGAATTCTCAGTAACTTCTTTGGGTTGCGTGTGTTCAACTCACAGAGTTGAGCCTTCCTTTAGACAGAGCAGATTTGAAACCCTCTTTTAGTGCAATTTCCAAGTGGACATTTCAAGCGCTTTGGGGCCAATGGTGGAAAAGGAAATATCTTCGTATAAAAACTAGAGAGAATCATTCTCAGAAACCGCTTTGTCATGTGTGCGTTCCACTCACGGAGGGTAACCTTTCTTTTCATAGAACAGTTTGGAAACACTCTGTTTGTAAAGTCTGCAAGTGGATATTTGGACCTCTTTGAGGATTTCGTTGGAAACGGTATTTCTTCATCTAATGCTAGACAGAAGAATTCTCAGTAACTTCTTTGGGTTGCGTGTGTTCAACTCACAGAGTTGAACCTTCCTTTAGACAGAGCAGATTAGAAACCCTCTTTTTGTGGAATTTGCAAGTAGACATTTCAAGCGCTTTGGGGCCAACGGTAGAAAAGGAAATATCTTCGTATAAAAACTAGAGAAAGTCATTCTCAGAAACCGCTTTGTGATGTGTGCGTTCCACTCACAGAGTGTAACCTTTCTTTTCATAGAACAGTTTGGAAACACTCTGTTTGTAAAGTCTGCAAGTGGATATTTGGACCTCTTTGAGGATTTCATTGGAAACGGGATTTCTTCATCTAATGCTAGACAGAAGAATTCTCAGTAACTTCTTTGGGTTGCGTGTGTTCAACTCACAGAGTTGAACCTTCCTTTAGACAGAGCAGATTGGTAACCCACTTTTTGTGGAATTTGCAAGTGGACATTTCAAGCGCTTTGGGGCCAACAGTAGAAAAGGAAATATCTTCGTATAAAAACTACAGAGAATCATTCTCAGAAACCACTTTGTGATGTGTGCGTTCCACTCACAGAGTTTAACCTTTCATTTCATAGAACAGTTTGGAAACACTCTGTTTGTAAAGTCTGCAAGTGGATATTTGGACCTCTTTGAGGATTTCATTGGAAACGGGATTTCTTCATCTAATGCTAGACAGAAGAATTCTCAGTAACTCCTTTGGGTTGCGTGTGTTCAACTCACAGAGTTGAGCCTTCCTTTAGACAGAGCAGGTTTGAAAACCTCTTTTTGTGGAATTTGCAAGTGGACATTTCAAGCGCTTTGGGGCCAACGGTAGAAAAGGAAATATCTTCGTATAAAAACTAGAGAGAATCATTCTCAGAAACCGCTTTGTGATGTGTGCGTTCCACTCACAGAGTGTAACCTTTCTTTTCATAGAACAGTTTGGAAACACTCTGTTTGTAAAGTCTGCAAGTGGATATTTGGACCTCTTTGAGGATTTCGTTGGAAACGGGATTTCTTCATCTAATGCTAGACAGAAGAATTCTCAGTAACTTCTTTGGGTTGCGTGTGTTCAACTCACAGAGTTGAGCCTTCCTTTAGACAGAGCAGATTTGAAACCCTCTTTTTGTGGAATTTGCAAGTGGACATTTCAAGCGCTTTGGGGCCAACGGTAGAAAAGGAAATATCTTCGTATAAAAACTAGAGAGAATCATTCTCAGAAACCGCTTTGTGATGTGTGCGTTCCACTCACAGAGTGTAAACTTTCTTTTCATAGAACAGTTTGGAAACACTCTGTTTGTAAAGTCTGCAAGTGGATATTTGGACCTCCTTGATGATTTCGTTGGAAACGGGATTTCTTCATCTAATGCTAGACAGAAGAATTCTCAGTAACTTCTTTGGGTTGCGTGTGTTCAACGCACAGAGTTGAACCTTCCTTTAGACAGAGCAGATTTGAAACACTCTTTTTGTGGAATTTGCAAGTGGACATTTCAAGCGCTTTGGGGCCAACGGTAGAAAAGGAAATATCTTGGTATAAAAACTAGAGAGAATCATTCTCAGAAACCACTTTGTGATGTGTGCGTTCCACTCACAGAGTTTAACCTTTCTTTTCATAGAACAGTTTGGAAACAGTCTGTTTGTAAAGTCTGCAAGTGGATATTTGGACCTCTTTGAGGATTTCGTTGGAAACGGGATTTCTTCATCTTATGCTAGACAGAAGAATTCTCAGTAACTTCTTTGGTTTGCGTGTGTTCAACTCACAGAGTTGAGCCTTCCTTTAGACAGAGCAGACTTGAAACCCTCTTTTTGTGGAATTTGCAAGTGGACATTTCAAGCGCTTTGGGGCCAACGGTAGAAAAGGAAATATCTTCGTATAAAAACTAGAGAAAATCATTCTCAGAAACCACTTTGTGATGTGTGCGTTACACTCACAGAGTTTAACCTTTCTTTTCATAGAACAGTTTGGAAACACTCTGTTTGTAAAGTCTGCAAGTGGATATTTGGACCTCTTTGAGGATTTCATTGGAAACGGGATTTCTTCATCTAATGCTAGACAGAAGAATTCTCAGTAACTTCTTTGGGTTGCGTGTGTTCAACTCACAGAGTTGAACCTTCCTTTAGACAGAGCAGATTGGTAACCCACTTTTTGTTGAATTTGCAAGTGGACATTTCAAGCGGTTTGGGGCCAACGGTAGAAAAGGAAATATCTTCGTATAAAAACTAGAGAAAATCATTCTCAGAAACCACTTTGTGATGTGTGCGTTCCACTCACAGAGTTTAACCTTTCTTTTCATAGAACAGTTTGGAAACAGTCTGTTTGTAAAGTCTGCAAGTGGATATTTGGACGTCTTTGAGGATTTCGTTGGAAACGGGATTTCTTCATCTAATGCTAGACAGAAGAATTCTCAGTAACTTCTTTGGGTTGCGTGTGTTCAACTCACAGAGTTGAACATTCCTTTTGACAGAGCAGATTGGAAACCCTCTTTTTGTGGAATTTGCAAGTGGACATTTCAAGCGCTTTGCGCCAACAGTAGAAAAGGAAATATCTTCGTATAAAAACTACAGAGAATCATTCTCAGAAACCACTTTGTGATGTGTGCGTTCCACTCACAGAGTTTAACCTTTCTTTTCATAGAACAGTTTGGAAACACTCTGTTTGTAAAGTCTGCAAGTGGATATTTGGACCTCTTTGAGGATTTCATTGGAAACGGGATTTCTTCATCTAATGCTAGACAGAAGAATTCTCAGTAACTTCTTTGGGTTGCGTGTGTTCAACTCACAGAGTTGAGCCTTCCTTTAGACAGAGCAGATTTGAAACCCTCTTTTAGTGCAATTTCCAAGTGGACATTTCAAGCGCTTTGGGGCCAACGGTGGAAAAGGAAATATCTTCGTATAAAAACTAGAGAGAATCATTCTCAGAAACCGCTTTGTCATGTGTGCATTCCACTCACGGAGGGTAACCTTTCTTTTCATAGAACAGTTTGGAAACACTCTGTTTGTAAAGTCTGCAAGTGGATATTTGGACCTCTTTGAGGATTTCGTTGGAAACGGTATTTCTTCATCTAATGCTAGACAGAAGAATTCTCAGTAACTTCTTTGGGTTGCGTGTGTTCAACTCATAGAGTTGAACCTTCCTTTAGACAGAGCAGATTAGAAACCCTCTTTTTGTGGAATTTGCAAGTGGACATTTCAAGCGCTTTGGGGCCAACGGTAGAAAAGGAAATATCTTCGTATAAAAACTAGAGAAAGTCATTCTCAGAAACCGCTTTGTGATGTGTGCGTTCCACTCACAGAGTGTAACCTTTCTTTTCATAGAACAGTTTGGAAACACTCTGTTTGTAAAGTCTGCAAGTGGATATTTGGACCTCTTTGAGGATTTCGTTGGAAACGGGATTTCTTCATCTAATGCTAGACAGAAGAATTCTCAGTAACTTCTTTGGGTTGCGTGTGTTCAACTCACAGAGTTGAGCCTTCCTTTAGACAGAGCAGATTTGAAACCCTCTTTTTGTGGAATTTGCAAGTGGACATTTCAAGCGCTATGGGGCCAACGGTAGAAAAGGAAATATCTTCGTATAAAAACTAGAGAGAATCATTCTCAGAAACCGCTTTGTGATGTGTGCGTTCCACTCACAGAGTGTAAACTTTCTTTTCATAGAACAGTTTGGAAACACTCTGTTTGTAAAGTCTGCAAGTGGATATTTGGACCTCCTTGATGATTTCGTTGGAAACGGGATTTCTTCATCTAATGCTAGACAGAAGAATTCTCAGTAACTTCTTTGGGTTGCGTGTGTTCAACGCACAGAGTTGAACCTTCCTTTTGACAGAGCAGATTAGAAACCCTCTTTTTGTGGAATTTGCAAGTGGACATTTCAAGCGCTTTGGGGCCAACGGTAGAAAAGGAAATATCTTCGTATAAAAACTAGAGAAAGTCATTCTCAGAAACCGCTTTGTGATGTGTGCGTTCCACTCACAGAGTGTAACCTTTCTTTTCACAGAACAGTTTGGAAACACTCTGTTTGTAAAGTCTGCAAGTGGATATTTGGACCTCTTTGAGGATTTCGTAGGAAACGGGATTTCTTCATCTAATGCTAGACAGAAGAATTCTCAGTAACTTCTTTGGGTTGCGTGTGTTCAACTCACAGAGTTGAGCCTTCCTTTAGACAGAGCAGATTTGAAACCCTCTTTTTGTGGAATTTGCAAGTGGACATTTCAAGCGCTTTGGGGGCAACGGTAGAAAAGGAAATATCTTCGTATAAAAACTAGAGAGAATCATTCTCAGAAACCGCTTTGTGATGTGTGCGTTCCAGTCACAGAGTTTAACCTTTCTTTTCACAGAACAGTTTGGAAACAGTCTGTTTGTAAAGTCTGCAAGTGGATATTTGGACCTCTTTGAGGATTTCGTTGGAAACGGGATTTCTTCATCTAATGCTAGACAGAAGAATTCTCAGTAACATCTTTGGGTTGCGTGTGTTCAATTCACAGAGTTGAACCTTCCTTTAGACAGAGCAGATATGAAACCGTCTTTTTGTGGAATTTGCAAGTAGACATTTCAAGCTCTTCGGGGCCAACGGTAGAAAAGGAAATATCTTCGTATAAAAACTAGAGAGAATCATTCTCAGAAACCACTTTGTGATGTGTGCATTGCACTCACAGAGTTTAACCTTTCTTTTCATAGAACAGTTTGGAAACAGTCTGTTTGTAAAGTCTGCAAGTGGATATTTGGACCTCTTTGAGGATTTCGTTGGAAACGGGATTTCTTCATCTAATGCTAGACAGAAGAATTCTCAGTAACTTCTTTGGGTTGCGTGTGTTCAACTCACAGAGTTGAGCCTTACTTTAGACAGAGCAGATTTGAAACCCTCTTTTCGTGTAATTTGCAAGTGGACATTTCAAGCGCTTTGGGGCCAACGGTAGAAAAGGAAATATCTTCGTAGAAAAACTAGAGAGAATCATTCTCAGAAACCGCTTTGTGATGTGTGCGTTCCACTCACAGAGTGTAACCTTTCTTTTCATAGAACAGTTTGGAAACACTCTGTTTGTAAAGTCTGCAAGTGGATATTTGGACCTCTTTGAGGATTTCGTTGGAAACGGGATTTCTTCATCTAATGCTAGACAGAAGAATTCTCAGTAACTTCTTTGGGTTGTGTGTGTTCAACTCACAGAGTTGAACCTTCCTTTAGACAGAGCAGATTGGAAACCCTCTTTTTGTGGAATTTGCAAGTGGACATTTCAAGGGCTTTTGGGCCAAAGGCAGTAAAGGAAATATCTTGGTATAAAAACTAGAGAGAATCATTCTCAGAAACCACTTTGTGATGTGTTCGTTCCACTCACAGAGTTTAACCTTTCTTTTCATAGAACAGTTTGGAAACACTCTGTTTGTAAAGTCTGCAAGTGGATATTTGGACCTCTTTGAGGATTTTGTTGGAAACAGGATTTCTTCATCTAATGCTAGACAGAAAAATTCTCAGTAACTTCTTTGGGTTGCGTGTGTTCAACTCACAGAGTTGTACCTTCCTTTTGACAGAGCAGATTAGAAACCCTCTTTTTGTGGAATTTGCAAGTGGACATTTCAAGCGCTTTGGGGCCAACGGTAGAAAAGGAAATATCTTCGTATAAAAACTAGAGAAAGTCATTCTCAGAAACCGCTTTGTGATGTGTGCGTTCCACTCACAGAGTGTAACCTTTCTTTTCACAGAACAGTTTGGAAACACTCTGTTTGTAAAGTCTGCAAGTGGATATTTGGACCTCTTTGAGGATTTCGTTGGAAACGGGATTTCTTCATCTAATGCTAGACAGAAGAATTCTCAGTAACTTCTTTGGGTTGCGTGTGTTCAACTCACAGAGTTGAGCCTTCCTTTAGACAGAGCAGATTTGAAACCCTCTTTTTGTGGAATTTGCAAGTGGACATTTCAAGCGCTTTGGGGCCAACGGTAGAAAAGGAAATATCTTCGTATAAAAACTAGAGAGAATCATTCTCAGAAACTGCTTTGTGATGTGTGCGTTCCACTCACAGAGTGTAAACTTTCTTTTCATAGAACAGTTTGGAAACACTCTGTTTGTAAAGTCTGCAAGTGGATATTTGGACCTCCTTGATGATTTCGTTGGAAACGGGATTTCTTCATCTAATGCTAGACAGAAGAATTCTCAGTAACTTCTTTGGGTTGCGTGTGTTCAACGCACAGAGTTGAACCTTCCTTTAGACAGAGCAGATTAGAAACCCTCTTTTTGTGGAATTTGCAAGTGGACATTTCAAGCGCTTTGGGGCCAACGGTAGAAAAGGAAATATCTTCGTATAAAAACTAGAGAAAGTCATTCTCAGAAACCGCTTTGTGATGTGTGCGTTCCACTCACAGAGTGTAACCTTTCTTTTCACAGAACAGTTTGGAAACACTCTGTTTGTAAAGTCTGCAAGTGGATATTTGGACCTCTTTGAGGATTTCGTTGGAAACGGGATTTCTTCATCTAATGCTAGACAGAAGAATTCTCAGTAACTTCTTTGGGTTGCGTGTGTTCAACTCACAGAGTTGAGCCTTCCTTTAGACAGAGCAGATTTGAAACCCTCTTTTTGTGGAATTTGCAAGTGGACATTTCAAGCGCTTTGGGGCCAACGGTAGAAAAGGAAATATCTTCGTATAAAAACTAGAGAGAATCATTCTCAGAAACCGCTTTGTGATGTGTGCGTTCCAGTCACAGAGTGTAAACTTTCTTTTCATAGAACAGTTTGGAAACACTCTGTTTGTAAAGTCTGCAAGTGGATATTTGGACCTCCTTGATGATTTCGTTGGAAACGGGATTTCTTCATCTAATGCTAGACAGAAGAATTCTCAGTAACTTCTTTGGGTTGCGTGTGTTCAACTCACAGAGTTGAACCTTCCTTTTGACAGAGCAGATTGGAAACCCTCTTTTTGTGGAATTTGCAAGTGGACATTTCAAGCGCTTTGGGGCCAACGTTAGAAAAGGAAACATCTTCGTATAAAAACTAGAGAGAATCATTCTCAGAAACCACTTTGTGATGTGTGCGTTCCACTCACAGAGTTTAACCTTTCTTTTCACAGAACAGTTTGGAAACAGTCTGTTTGTAAAGTCTGCAAGTGGATATTTGGACCTCTTTGAGGATTTCTTTGGAAACGGGATTTCTTCATCTAATGCTAGACAGAAGAATTCTCAGTAACTTCTTTGGGTTGCGTGTGTTCAACTCACAGAATTGAGCCTTCCTTTAGACAGAGCAGATTTGAAACCCTCTTTTTGTGGAATTTGCAAGTGGACATTTGAAGCGGTTTGGGGCCAACGGTAGAAAAGGAAATATCTTCGTATAAAAACTAGAGAGAATCATTCTCAGAAACCGCTATATGATGTGTGCGTTCCACTCTCAGAGTGTAACCTTTCTTTTCATAGAACAGTTTGGAAACACTCTGTTTGTAAAGTCTGCAAGTGGATATTTGGACCTCTTTGAGGATTTCGTTGGAAACGGGATTTCTTCATCTAATGCTAGACAGAAGAATTCTCGGTAACATCTTTGGGTTGCGTGTGTTCAACTCACAGAGTTGAACCTTCCTTTAGACAGAGCAGATATGAAACCGTCTTTTTGTGGAATTTGCAAGTAGACATTTCAAGCTCTTCGGGGCCAACGGTAGAAAAGGAAATATCTTCGTATAAAAACTAGAGAGAATCATTCTCAGAAACCACTTTGTGATGTGTGCATTGCACTCACAGAGTTTAACCTTTCTTTTCATAGAACAGTTTGGAAACAGTCTGTTTGTAAAGTCTGCAAGTGGATATTTGGACCTCTTTGAGGATTTCGTTGGAAACGGGATTTCTTCATCTAATGCTAGACAGAAGAATTCTCAGTAACTTCTTTGGGTTGCGTGTGTTCAACTCACAGAGTTGAGCCTTACTTTAGACAGAGCAGATTTGAAACCCTCTTTTCGTGTAATTTGCAAGTGGACATTTCAAGCGCTTTGGGGCCAACGGTAGAAAAGGAAATATCTTCGTAGAAAAACTAAAGAGAATCATTCTCAGAAACCGCTTTGTGATGTGTGCGTTCCACTCACAGAGTGTAACCTTTCTTTTCATAGAACAGTTTGGAAACACTCTGTTTGTAAAGTCTGCAAGTGGATATTTGGACCTCTTTGAGGATTTCGTTGGAAACGGGATTTCTTCATCTAATGCTAGACAGAAGAATTCTCAGTAACTTCTTTGGGTTGTGTGTGTTCAACTCACAGAGTTGAACCTTCCTTTAGACAGAGCAGATTGGAAACCCTCTTTTTGTGGAATTTGCAAGTGGACATTTCAAGGGCTTTTGGGCCAAA
The DNA here is from genome assembly GCF_029281585.2 of Gorilla gorilla gorilla. NCBI lineage: Eukaryota > Metazoa > Chordata > Mammalia > Primates > Hominidae > Gorilla > Gorilla gorilla. The sequence goes on along the minus strand of NC_073231.2, from coordinate 76,128,803 downwards.
GGCAGTAAAGGAAATATCTTGGTATAAAAACTAGAGAGAATCATTCTCAGAAACCACTTTGTGATGTGTTCGTTCCACTCACAGAGTTTAACCTTTCTTTTCATAGAACAGTTTGGAAACACTCTGTTTGTAAAGTCTGCAAGTGGATATTTGGACCTCTTTGAGGATTTTGTTGGAAACAGGATTTCTTCATCTAATGCTAGACAGAAAAATTCTCAGTAACTTCTTTGGGTTGCGTGTGTTCAACTCACAGAGTTGTACCTTCCTTTTGACAGAGCAGATTAGAAACCCTCTTTTTGTGGAATTTGCAAGTGGACATTTCAAGCGCTTTGGGGCCAACGGTAGAAAAGGAAATATCTTCGTATAAAAACTAGAGAAAGTCATTCTCAGAAACCGCTTTGTGATGTGTGCGTTGCACTCACAGAGTGTAACCTTTCTTTTCACAGAACAGTTTGGAAACACTCTGTTTGTAAAGTCTGCAAGTGGATATTTGGACCTCTTTGAGGATTTCGTTGGAAACGGGATTTCTTCATCTAATGCTAGACAGAAGAATTCTCAGTAACTTCTTTGGGTTGCGTGTGTTCAACTCACAGAGTTGAGCCTTCCTTTAGACAGAGCAGATTTGAAACCCTCTTTTTGTGGAATTTGCAAGTGGACATTTCAAGCGCTTTGGGGCCAACGGTAGAAAAGGAAATATCTTCGTATAAAAACTAGAGAGAATCATTCTCAGAAACTGCTTTGTGATGTGTGCGTTCCACTCACAGAGTGTAAACTTTCTTTTCATAGAACAGTTAGGAAACACTCTGTTTGTAAAGTCTGCAAGTGGATATTTGGACCTCCTTGATGATTTCGTTGGAAACGGGATTTCTTCATCTAATGCTAGACAGAAGAATTCTCAGTAACTTCTTTGGGTTGCGTGTGTTCAACGCACAGAGTTGAACCTTCCTTTAGACAGAGCAGATTTGAAACCCTCTTTTTGTGGAATTTGCAAGTGGACATTTCAAGCGCTTTGGGGCCAACGGTAGAAAAGGAAATATCTTCGTATAAAAACTAGAGAGAATGATTCTCAGAAACCGCTTTGTGATGTGTGCGTTCCACTCACAGAGTGTAAACTTTCTTTTCATAGAACAGTTTGGAAACACTCTGTTTGTAAAGTCTGCAAGTGGATATTTGGACCTCCTTGATGATTTCGTTGGAAACGGGATTTCTTCATCTAATGCTAGACAGAAGAATTCTCAGTAACTTCTTTGGGTTGTGTGTGTTCAACTCACAGAGTTGAACCTTCCTTTAGACAGAGCAGATTGGAAACCCTCTTTTTGTGGAATTTGCAAGTGGACATTTCAAGCGCTTTTGGGCCAAAGGCAGTAAAGGAAATATCTTGGTATAAAAACTAGAGAGAATCATTCTCAGAAACCACTTTGTGATGTGTTCGTTCCACTCACAGAGTTTAACCTTTCTTTTCATAGAACAGTTTGGAAACACTCTGTTTGTAAAGTCTGCAAGTGGATATTTGGACCTCTTTGAGGATTTTGTTGGAAACGGGATTTCTTCATCTAATGCTAGACAGAAAAATTCTCAGTAACTTCTTTGGGTTGCGTGTGTTCAACTCACAGAGTTGTACCTTCCTTTTGACAGAGCAGATTAGAAACCCTCTTTTTGTGGAATTTGCAAGTGGACATTTCAAGCGCTTTGGGGCCAACGGTAGAAAAGGAAATATCTTCGTATAAAAACTAGAGAAAGTCATTCTCAGAAACCGCTTTGTGATGTGTGCGTTCCACTCACAGAGCGTAACCTTTCTTTTCATAGAACAGTTTGGAAACACTCTGTTTGTAAAGTCTGCAAGTGGATATTTGGACCTCTTTGAGGATTTCGTTGGGAACGGGATTTCTTCATCTAATGCTAGACAGAAGAATTCTCAGTAACTTCTTTGGGTTGCGTGTGTTCAACTCACAGAGTTGAGCCTTCCTTTAGACAGAGCAGATTTGAAACCCTCTTTTTGTGGAATTTGCAACTGGACATTTCAAGCGCTTTGGGGCCAACGGTAGAAAAGGAAATATCTTCGTATGAAAACTAGAGAGAATCATTCTCAGAAACCGCTTTGTGATGTGTGCGTTCCACTCACAGAGTGTAAACTTTCTTTTCATAGAACAGTTTGGAAACACTCTGTTTGTAAAGTCTGCAAGTGGATATTTGGACCTCCTTGATGATTTCGTTGGAAACGGGATTTCTTCATCTAATGCTAGACAGAAGAATTCTCAGTAACTTCTTTGGGTTGCGTGTGTTCAACGCACAGAGTTGAACCTTCCTTTAGACAGAGCAGATTTGAAACACTCTTTTTGTGGAATTTGCAAGTGGACATTTCAAGCTCTTTGGGGCCAACGGTAGAAAAGGAAATATCTTCGTATAAAAACTAGAGAGAATCATTCTCAGAAACCACTTTGTGATGTGTGCGTTCCACTCACAGAGTTTAACCTTTCTTTTCATAGAACAGTTTGGAAACAGTCTGTTTGTAAAGTCTGCAAGTGGATATTTGGACCTCTTTGAGGATTTCGTTGGAAACGGGATTTCTTCATCTTATGCTAGACAGAAGAATTCTCAGTAACTTCTTTGGTTTGCGTGTGTTCAACTCACAGAGTTGAGCCTTCCTTTAGACAGAGCAGACTTGAAACCCTCTTTTTGTGGAATTTGCAAGTGGACATTTCAAGCGCTTTGGGGCCAACGGTAGAAAAGGAAATATCTTCGTATAAAAACTAGAGAAAATCATTCTCAGAAACCACTTTGTGATGTGTGCGTTACACTCACAGAGTTTAACCTTTCTTTTCATAGAACAGTTTGGAAACACTCTGTTTGTAAAGTCTGCAAGTGGATATTTGGACCTCTTTGAGGATTTCATTGGAAACGGGATTTCTTCATCTAATGCTAGACAGAAGAATTCTCAGTAACTTCTTTGGGTTGCGTGTGTTCAACTCACAGAGTTGAACCTTCCTTTAGACAGAGCAGATTGGTAACCCACTTTTTGTGGAATTTGCAAGTGGACATTTCAAGCGGTTTGGGGCCCACGGTAGAAAAGGAAATATCTTCGTATAAAAAGTAGAGAAAATCATTCTCAGAAACCACTTTGTGATGTGTGCGTTCCACTCACAGAATTTAACCTTTCTTTTCATAGAACAGTTTGGAAACAGTCTGTTTGTAAAGTCTGCAAGTGGATATTTGGACGTCTTTGAGGATTTCGTTGGAAACGGGATTTCTTCATCTAATGCTAGACAGAAGAATTCTCAGTAACTTCTTTGGGTTGCGTGTGTTCAACTCACAGAGTTGAACATTCCTTTTGACAGAGTAGATTGGAAACCCTCTTTTTGTGGAATTTGCAAGTGGACATTTCAAGCGCTTTGGGGCCAACAGTAGAAAAGGAAATATCTTCATATAAAAACTACAGAGAATCATTCTCAGAAACCACTTTGTGATGTGTGCGTTCCACTCACAGAGTTTAACCTTTCTTTTCATAGAACAGTTTGGAAACACTCTGTTTGTAAAGTCTGCAAGTGGATATTTGGACCTCTTTGAGGATTTCATTGGAAACGGGATTTCTTCATCTAATGCTAGACAGAAGAATTCTCAGTAACTTCTTTGGGTTGCGTGTGTTCAACTCACAGAGTTGAGCCTTCCTTTAGACAGAGCAGATTTGAAACCCTCTTTTAGTGCAATTTCCAAGTGGACATTTCAAGCGCTTTGGGGCCAATGGTGGAAAAGGAAATATCTTCGTATAAAAACTAGAGAGAATCATTCTCAGAAACCGCTTTGTCATGTGTGCGTTCCACTCACGGAGGGTAACCTTTCTTTTCATAGAACAGTTTGGAAACACTCTGTTTGTAAAGTCTGCAAGTGGATATTTGGACCTCTTTGAGGATTTCGTTGGAAACGGTATTTCTTCATCTAATGCTAGACAGAAGAATTCTCAGTAACTTCTTTGGGTTGCGTGTGTTCAACTCACAGAGTTGAACCTTCCTTTAGACAGAGCAGATTAGAAACCCTCTTTTTGTGGAATTTGCAAGTAGACATTTCAAGCGCTTTGGGGCCAACGGTAGAAAAGGAAATATCTTCGTATAAAAACTAGAGAAAGTCATTCTCAGAAACCGCTTTGTGATGTGTGCGTTCCACTCACAGAGTGTAACCTTTCTTTTCATAGAACAGTTTGGAAACACTCTGTTTGTAAAGTCTGCAAGTGGATATTTGGACCTCTTTGAGGATTTCATTGGAAACGGGATTTCTTCATCTAATGCTAGACAGAAGAATTCTCAGTAACTTCTTTGGGTTGCGTGTGTTCAACTCACAGAGTTGAACCTTCCTTTAGACAGAGCAGATTGGTAACCCACTTTTTGTGGAATTTGCAAGTGGACATTTCAAGCGCTTTGGGGCCAACAGTAGAAAAGGAAATATCTTCGTATAAAAACTACAGAGAATCATTCTCAGAAACCACTTTGTGATGTGTGCGTTCCACTCACAGAGTTTAACCTTTCTTTTCATAGAACAGTTTGGAAACACTCTGTTTGTAAAGTCTGCAAGTGGATATTTGGACCTCTTTGAGGATTTCATTGGAAACGGGATTTCTTCATCTAATGCTAGACAGAAGAATTCTCAGTAACTCCTTTGGGTTGCGTGTGTTCAACTCACAGAGTTGAGCCTTCCTTTAGACAGAGCAGGTTTGAAAACCTCTTTTTGTGGAATTTGCAAGTGGACATTTCAAGCGCTTTGGGGCCAACGGTAGAAAAGGAAATATCTTCGTATAAAAACTAGAGAGAATCATTCTCAGAAACCGCTTTGTGATGTGTGCGTTCCACTCACAGAGTGTAACCTTTCTTTTCATAGAACAGTTTGGAAACACTCTGTTTGTAAAGTCTGCAAGTGGATATTTGGACCTCTTTGAGGATTTCGTTGGAAACGGGATTTCTTCATCTAATGCTAGACAGAAGAATTCTCAGTAACTTCTTTGGGTTGCGTGTGTTCAACTCACAGAGTTGAGCCTTCCTTTAGACAGAGCAGATTTGAAACCCTCTTTTTGTGGAATTTGCAAGTGGACATTTCAAGCGCTTTGGGGCCAACGGTAGAAAAGGAAATATCTTCGTATAAAAACTAGAGAGAATCATTCTCAGAAACCGCTTTGTGATGTGTGCGTTCCACTCACAGAGTGTAAACTTTCTTTTCATAGAACAGTTTGGAAACACTCTGTTTGTAAAGTCTGCAAGTGGATATTTGGACCTCCTTGATGATTTCGTTGGAAACGGGATTTCTTCATCTAATGCTAGACAGAAGAATTCTCAGTAACTTCTTTGGGTTGCGTGTGTTCAACGCACAGAATTGAACCTTCCTTTAGACAGAGCAGATTTGAAACACTCTTTTTGTGGAATTTGCAAGTGGACATTTCAAGCGCTTTGGGGCCAACGGTAGAAAAGGAAATATCTTGGTATAAAAACTAGAGAGAATCATTCTCAGAAACCACTTTGTGATGTGTGCGTTCCACTCACAGAGTTTAACCTTTCTTTTCATAGAACAGTTTGGAAACAGTCTGTTTGTAAAGTCTGCAAGTGGATATTTGGACCTCTTTGAGGATTTCGTTGGAAACGGGATTTCTTCATCTTATGCTAGACAGAAGAATTCTCAGTAACTTCTTTGGTTTGCGTGTGTTCAACTCACAGAGTTGAGCCTTCCTTTAGACAGAGCAGACTTGAAACCGTCTTTTTGTGGAATTTGCAAGTGGACATTTCAAGCGCTTTGGGGCCAACGGTAGAAAAGGAAATATCTTCGTATAAAAACTAGAGAAAATCATTCTCAGAAACCACTTTGTGATGTGTGCGTTACACTCACAGAGTTTAACCTTTCTTTTCATAGAACAGTTTGGAAACACTCTGTTTGTAAAGTCTGCAAGTGGATATTTGGACCTCTTTGAGGATTTCATTGGAAACGGGATTTCTTCATCTAATGTTAGACAGAAGAATTCTCAGTAACTTCTTTGGGTTGCGTGTGTTCAACTCACAGAGTTGAACCTTCCTTTAGACAGAGCAGATTGGTAACCCACTTTTGGTTGAATTTGCAAGTGGACATTTCAAGCGGTTTGGGGCCAACGGTAGAAAAGGAAATATCTTCGTATAAAAACTAGAGAAAATCATTCTCAGAAACCACTTTGTGATGTGTGCGTTCCACTCACAGAGTTTAACCTTTCTTTTCATAGAACAGTTTGGAAACAGTCTGTTTGTAAAGTCTGCAAGTGGATATTTGGACGTCTTTGAGGATTTCGTTGGAAACGGGATTTCTTCATCTAATGCTAGACAGAAGAATTCTCAGTAACTTCTTTGGGTTGCGTGTGTTCAACTCACAGAGTTGAACATTCCTTTTGACAGAGCAGATTGGAAACCCTCTTTTTGTGGAATTTGCAAGTGGACATTTCAAGCGCTTTGCGCCAACAGTAGAAAAGGAAATATCTTCGTATAAAAACTACAGAGAATCATTCTCAGAAACCACTTTGTGATGTGTGCGTTCCACTCACAGAGTTTAACCTTTCTTTTCATAGAACAGTTTGGAAACACTCTGTTTGTAAAGTCTGCAAGTGGATATTTGGACCTCTTTGAGGATTTCATTGGAAACGGGATTTCTTCATCTAATGCTAGACAGAAGAATTCTCAGTAACTTCTTTGGGTTGCGTGTGTTCAACTCACAGAGTTGAGCCTTCCTTTAGACAGAGCAGATTTGAAACCCTCTTTTAGTGCAATTTCCAAGTGGACATTTCAAGCGCTTTGGGGCCAACGGTGGAAAAGGAAATATCTTCGTATAAAAACTAGAGAGAATCATTCTCAGAAACCGCTTTGTCATGTGTGCGTTCCACTCACGGAGGGTAACCTTTCTTTTCATAGAACAGTTTGGAAACACTCTGTTTGTAAAGTCTGCAAGTGGATATTTGGACCTCTTTGAGGATTTCGTTGGAAACGGTATTTCTTCATCTAATGCTAGACAGAAGAATTCTCAGTAACTTCTTTGGGTTGCGTGTGTTCAACTCATAGAGTTGAACCTTCCTTTAGACAGAGCAGATTAGAAACCCTCTTTTTGTGGAATTTGCAAGTGGACATTTCAAGCGCTTTGGGGCCAACGGTAGAAAAGGAAATATCTTCGTATAAAAACTAGAGAAAGTCATTCTCAGAAACCGCTTTGTGATGTGTGCGTTCCACTCACAGAGTGTAACCTTTCTTTTCATAGAACAGTTTGGAAACACTCTGTTTGTAAAGTCTGCAAGTGGATATTTGGACCTCTTTGAGGATTTCGTTGGAAACGGGATTTCTTCATCTAATGCTAGACAGAAGAATTCTCAGTAACTTCTTTGGGTTGCGTGTGTTCAACTCACAGAGTTGAGCCTTCCTTTAGACAGAGCAGATTTGAAACCCTCTTTTTGTGGAATTTGCAAGTGGACATTTCAAGCGCTATGGGGCCAACGGTAGAAAAGGAAATATCTTCGTATAAAAACTAGAGAGAATCATTCTCAGAAACCGCTTTGTGATGTGTGCGTTCCACTCACAGAGTGTAAACTTTCTTTTCATAGAACAGTTTGGAAACACTCTGTTTGTAAAGTCTGCAAGTGGATATTTGGACCTCCTTGATGATTTCGTTGGAAACGGGATTTCTTCATCTAATGCTAGACAGAAGAATTCTCAGTAACTTCTTTGGGTTGCGTGTGTTCAACGCACAGAGTTGAACCTTCCTTTTGACAGAGCAGATTAGAAACCCTCTTTTTGTGGAATTTGCAAGTGGACATTTCAAGCGCTTTGGGGCCAACGGTAGAAAAGGAAATATCTTCGTATAAAAACTAGAGAAAGTCATTCTCAGAAACCGCTTTGTGATGTGTGCGTTCCACTCACAGAGTGTAACCTTTCTTTTCACAGAACAGTTTGGAAACACTCTGTTTGTAAAGTCTGCAAGTGGATATTTGGACCTCTTTGAGGATTTCGTAGGAAACGGGATTTCTTCATCTAATGCTAGACAGAAGAATTCTCAGTAACTTCTTTGGGTTGCGTGTGTTCAACTCACAGAGTTGAGCCTTCCTTTAGACAGAGCAGATTTGAAACCCTCTTTTTGTGGAATTTGCAAGTGGACATTTCAAGCGCTTTGGGGCCAACGGTAGAAAAGGAAATATCTTCGTATAAAAACTAGAGAGAATCATTCTCAGAAACCGCTTTGTGATGTGTGCGTTCCACTCACAGAGTTTAACCTTTCTTTTCACAGAACAGTTTGGAAACAGTCTGTTTGTAAAGTCTGCAAGTGGATATTTGGACCTCTTTGAGGATTTCGTTGGAAACGGGATTTCTTCATCTAATGCTAGACAGAAGAATTCTCAGTAACATCTTTGGGTTGCGTGTGTTCAACTCACAGAGTTGAACCTTCCTTTAGACAGAGCAGATATGAAACCGTCTTTTTGTGGAATTTGCAAGTAGACATTTCAAGCTCTTCGGGGCCAACGGTAGAAAAGGAAATATCTTCGTATAAAAACTAGAGAGAATCATTCTCAGAAACCACTTTGTGATGTGTGCATTGCACTCACAGAGTTTAACCTTTCTTTTCATAGAACAGTTTGGAAACAGTCTGTTTGTAAAGTCTGCAAGTGGATATTTGGACCTCTTTGAGGATTTCGTTGGAAACGGGATTTCTTCATCTAATGCTAGACAGAAGAATTCTCAGTAACTTCTTTGGGTTGCGTGTGTTCAACTCACAGAGTTGAGCCTTACTTTAGACAGAGCAGATTTGAAACCCTCTTTTCGTGTAATTTGCAAGTGGACATTTCAAGCGCTTTGGGGCCAACGGTAGAAAAGGAAATATCTTCGTAGAAAAACTAGAGAGAATCATTCTCAGAAACCGCTTTGTGATGTGTGCGTTCCACTCACAGAGTGTAACCTTTCTTTTCATAGAACAGTTTGGAAACACTCTGTTTGTAAAGTCTGCAAGTGGATATTTGGACCTCTTTGAGGATTTCGTTGGAAACGGGATTTCTTCATCTAATGCTAGACAGAAGAATTCTCAGTAACTTCTTTGGGTTGTGTGTGTTCAACTCACAGAGTTGAACCTTCCTTTAGACAGAGCAGATTGGAAACCCTCTTTTTGTGGAATTTGCAAGTGGACATTTCAAGGGCTTTTGGGCCAAAGGCAGTAAAGGAAATATCTTGGTATAAAAACTAGAGAGAATCATTCTCAGAAACCACTTTGTGATGTGTTCGTTCCACTCACAGAGTTTAACCTTTCTTTTCATAGAACAGTTTGGAAACACTCTGTTTGTAAAGTCTGCAAGTGGATATTTGGACCTCTTTGAGGATTTTGTTGGAAACAGGATTTCTTCATCTAATGCTAGACAGAAAAATTCTCAGTAACTTCTTTGGGTTGCGTGTGTTCAACTCACAGAGTTGTACCTTCCTTTTGACAGAGCAGATTAGAAACCCTCTTTTTGTGGAATTTGCAAGTGGACATTTCAAGCGCTTTGGGGCCAACGGTAGAAAAGGAAATATCTTCGTATAAAAACTAGAGAAAGTCATTCTCAGAAACCGCTTTGTGATGTGTGCGTTCCACTCACAGAGTGTAACCTTTCTTTTCACAGAACAGTTTGGAAACACTCTGTTTGTAAAGTCTGCAAGTGGATATTTGGACCTCTTTGAGGATTTCGTTGGAAACGGGATTTCTTCATCTAATGCTAGACAGAAGAATTCTCAGTAACTTCTTTGGGTTGCGTGTGTTCAACTCACAGAGTTGAGCCTTCCTTTAGACAGAGCAGATTTGAAACCCTCTTTTTGTGGAATTTGCAAGTGGACATTTCAAGCGCTTTGGGGCCAACGGTAGAAAAGGAAATATCTTCGTATAAAAACTAGAGAGAATCATTCTCAGAAACTGCTTTGTGATGTGTGCGTTCCACTCACAGAGTGTAAACTTTCTTTTCATAGAACAGTTTGGAAACACTCTGTTTGTAAAGTCTGCAAGTGGATATTTGGACCTCCTTGATGATTTCGTTGGAAACGGGATTTCTTCATCTAATGCTAGACAGAAGAATTCTCAGTAACTTCTTTGGGTTGCGTGTGTTCAACGCACAGAGTTGAACCTTCCTTTAGACAGAGCAGATTAGAAACCCTCTTTTTGTGGAATTTGCAAGTGGACATTTCAAGCGCTTTGGGGCCAACGGTAGAAAAGGAAATATCTTCGTATAAAAACTAGAGAAAGTCATTCTCAGAAACCGCTTTGTGATGTGTGCGTTCCACTCACAGAGTGTAACCTTTCTTTTCACAGAACAGTTTGGAAACACTCTGTTTGTAAAGTCTGCAAGTGGATATTTGGACCTCTTTGAGGATTTAGTTGGAAAAGGGATTTCTTCATCTAATGCTAGACAGAAGAATTCTCAGTAACTTCTTTGGGTTGCGTGTGTTCAACTCACAGAGTTGAGCCTTCCTTTAGACAGAGCAGATTTGAAACCCTCTTTTTGTGGAATTTGCAAGTGGACATTTCAAGCGCTTTGGGGCCAACGGTAGAAAAGGAAATATCTTCGTATAAAAACTAGAGAGAATCATTCTCAGAAACCGCTTTGTGATGTGTGCGTTCCAGTCACAGAGTGTAAACTTTCTTTTCATAGAACAGTTTGGAAACACTCTGTTTGTAAAGTCTGCAAGTGGATATTTGGACCTCCTTGATGATTTCGTTGGAAACGGGATTTCTTCATCTAATGCTAGACAGAAGAATTCTCAGTAACTTCTTTGGGTTGCGTGTGTTCAACTCACAGAGTTGAACCTTCCTTTTGACAGAGCAGATTGGAAACCCTCTTTTTGTGGAATTTGCAAGTGGACATTTCAAGCGCTTTGGGGCCAACGTTAGAAAAGGAAACATCTTCGTATAAAAACTAGAGAGAATCATTCTCAGAAACCACTTTGTGATGTGTGCGTTCCACTCACAGAGTTTAACCTTTCTTTTCACAGAACAGTTTGGAAACAGTCTGTTTGTAAAGTCTGCAAGTGGATATTTGGACCTCTTTGAGGATTTCTTTGGAAACGGGATTTCTTCATCTAATGCTAGACAGAAGAATTCTCAGTAACTTCTTTGGGTTGCGTGTGTTCAACTCACAGAATTGAGCCTTCCTTTAGACAGAGCAGATTTGAAACCCTCTTTTTGTGGAATTTGCAAGTGGACATTTGAAGCGGTTTGGGGCCAACGGTAGAAAAGGAAATATCTTCGTATAAAAACTAGAGAGAATCATTCTCAGAAACCGCTATATGATGTGTGCGTTCCACTCTCAGAGTGTAACCTTTCTTTTCATAGAACAGTTTGGAAACACTCTGTTTGTAAAGTCTGCAAGTGGATATTTGGACCTCTTTGAGGATTTCGTTGGAAACGGGATTTCTTCATCTAATGCTAGACAGAAGAATTCTCAGTAACATCTTTGGGTTGCGTGTGTTCAACTCACAGAGTTGAACCTTCCTTTAGACAGAGCAGATATGAAACCGTCTTTTTGTGGAATTTGCAAGTAGACATTTCAAGCTCTTCGGGGCCAACGGTAGAAAAGGAAATATCTTCGTATAAAAACTAGAGAGAATCATTCTCAGAAACCACTTTGTGATGTGTGCATTGCACTCACAGAGTTTAACCTTTCTTTTCATAGAACAGTTTGGAAACAGTCTGTTTGTAAAGTCTGCAAGTGGATATTTGGACCTCTTTGAGGATTTCGTTGGAAACGGGATTTCTTCATCTAATGCTAGACAGAAGAATTCTCAGTAACTTCTTTGGGTTGCGTGTGTTCAACTCACAGAGTTGAGCCTTACTTTAGACAGAGCAGATTTGAAACCCTCTTTTCGTGTAATTTGCAAGTGGACATTTCAAGCGCTTTGGGGCCAACGGTAGAAAAGGAAATATCTTCGTAGAAAAACTAAAGAGAATCATTCTCAGAAACCGCTTTGTGATGTGTGCGTTCCACTCACAGAGTGTAACCTTTCTTTTCATAGAACAGTTTGGAAACACTCTGTTTGTAAAGTCTGCAAGTGGATATTTGGACCTCTTTGAGGATTTCGTTGGAAACGGGATTTCTTCATCTAATGCTAGACAGAAGAATTCTCAGTAACTTCTTTGGGTTGTGTGTGTTCAACTCACAGAGTTGAACCTTCCTTTAGACAGAGCAGATTGGAAACCCTCTTTTTGTGGAATTTGCAAGTGGACATTTCAAGGGCTTTTGGGCCAAAGGCAGTAAAGGAAATATCTTGGTATAAAAACTAGAGAGAATCATTCTCAGAAAACACTTTGTGATGTGTTCGTTCCACTCACAGAGTTTAACCTTTCTTTTCATAGAACAGTTTGGAAACACTCTGTTTGTAAAGTCTGCAAGTGGATATTTGGACCTCTTTGAGGATTTTGTTGGAAACAGGATTTCTTCATCTAATGCTAGACAGAAAAATTCTCAGTAACTTCTTTGGGTTGCGTGTGTTCAACTCACAGAGTTGTACCTTCCTTTTGACAGAGCAGATTAGAAACCCTCTTTTTGTGGAATTTGCAAGTGGACATTTCAAGCGCTTTGGGGCCAACGGTAGAAAAGGAAATATCTTCGTATAAAAACTAGAGAAAGTCATTCTCAGAAACCGCTTTGTGATGTGTGCGTTGCACTCACAGAGTGTAACCTTTCTTTTCACAGAACAGTTTGGAAACACTCTGTTTGTAAAGTCTGCAAGTGGATATTTGGACCTCTTTGAGGATTTCGTTGGAAACGGGATTTCTTCATCTAATGCTAGACAGAAGAATTCTCAGTAACTTCTTTGGGTTGCGTGTGTTCAACTCACAGAGTTGAGCCTTCCTTTAGACAGAGCAGATTTGAAACCCTCTTTTTGTGGAATTTGCAAGTGGACATTTCAAGCGCTTTGGGGCCAACGGTAGAAAAGGAAATATCTTCGTATAAAAACTAGAGAGAATCATTCTCAGAAACTGCTTTGTGATGTGTGCATTCCACTCACAGAGTGTAAACTTTCTTTTCATAGAACAGTTAGGAAACACTCTGTTTGTAAAGTCTGCAAGTGGATATTTGGACCTCCTTGATGATTTCGTTGGAAACGGGATTTCTTCATCTAATGCTAGACAGAAGAATTCTCAGTAACTTCTTTGGGTTGCGTGTGTTCAACGCACAGAGTTGAACCTTCCTTTAGACAGAGCAGATTTGAAACCCTCTTTTTGTGGAATTTGCAAGTGGACATTTCAAGCGCTTTGGGGCCAACGGTAGAAAAGGAAATATCTTCGTATAAAAACTAGAGAGAATGATTCTCAGAAACCGCTTTGTGATGTGTGCGTTCCACTCACAGAGTGTAAACTTTCTTTTCATAGAACAGTTTGGAAACACTCTGTTTGTAAAGTCTGCAAGTGGATATTTGGACCTCCTTGATGATTTCGTTGGAAACGGGATTTCTTCATCTAATGCTAGACAGAAGAATTCTCAGTAACTTCTTTGGGTTGTGTGTGTTCAACTCACAGAGTTGAACCTTCCTTTAGACAGAGCAGATTGGAAACCCTCTTTTTGTGGAATTTGCAAGTGGACATTTCAAGCGCTTTTGGGCCAAAGGCAGTAAAGGAAATATCTTGGTATAAAAACTAGAGAGAATCATTCTCAGAAACCACTTTGTGATGTGTTCGTTCCACTCACAGAGTTTAACCTTTCTTTTCATAGAACAGTTTGGAAACACTCTGTTTGTAAAGTCTGCAAGTGGATATTTGGACCTCTTTGAGGATTTTGTTGGAAACGGGATTTCTTCATCTAATGCTAGACAGAAAAATTCTCAGTAACTTCTTTGGGTTGCGTGTGTTCAACTCACAGAGTTGTACCTTCCTTTTGACAGAGCAGATTAGAAACCCTCTTTTTGTGGAATTTGCAAGTGGACATTTCAAGCGCTTTGGGGCCAACGGTAGAAAAGGAAATATCTTCGTATAAAAACTAGAGAAAGTCATTCTCAGAAACCGCTTTGTGATGTGTGCGTTCCACTCACAGAGCGTAACCTTTCTTTTCATAGAACAGTTTGGAAACACTCTGTTTGTAAAGTCTGCAAGTGGATATTTGGACCTCTTTGAGGATTTCATTGGAAATGGGATTTCTTCATCTAATGCTAGACAGAAGAATTCTCAGTAACTTCTTTGGGTTGCGTGTGTTCAACTCACAGAGTTGAGCCTTCCTTTAGACAGAGCAGATTTGAAACCCTCCTTTTGTGGAATTTGCAAGTGGACATTTCAAGCGCTTTGGGGCCAACGGTAGAAAAGGAAATATCTTCGTATAAAAACTAGAGAGAATCATTCTCAGAAACCGCTTTGTGATGTGTGCGTTCCACTCACAGAGTGTAAACTTTCTTTTCATAGAACAGTTTGGAAACACTCTGTTTGTAAAGTCTGCAAGTGGATATTTGGACCTACTTGATGATTTTGTTGGAAACGGGATTTCTTCATCTAATGCTAGACAGAAGAATTCTCAGTAACTTCTTTGGGTTGCGTGTGTTCAACGCTCAGAGTTGAACCTTCCTTTAGACAGAGCAGATTTGAAACACTCTTTTTGTGGAATTTGCAAGTGGACATTTCAAGCTCTTTAGGGCCAACGGTAGAAAAGGAAATATCTTCGTATAAAAACTAGAGAGAATCATTCTCAGAAACCACTTTGTGATGTGTGCGTTCCACTCACAGAGTTTAACCTTTCTTTTCATAGAACAGTTTGGAAACACTCTGTTTGTAAAGTCTGCAAGTGGATATTTGGACCTCCTTGATGATTTCGTTGGAAACGGGATTTCTTCATCTAATGCTAGACAGAAGAATTCTCAGTAACTTCTTTGGGTTGCGTGTGTTCAACGCACAGAGTTGAACCTTCCTTTAGACAGAGCAGATTTGAAACACTCTTTTTGTGGAATTTGCAAGTGGACATTTCAAGGGCTTTGGGTCCAACGGTAGAAAAGGAAATATCTTCGTATAAAAACTAGAGAGAATCATTCTCAGAAACCACTTTGTGATGTGTGCGTTCCACTCACAGAGTTTAACCTTTCTTTTCATAGAACAGTTTGGAAACAGTCTGGTTGTAAAGTCTGCAAGTGGATATTTGGACCTCTTTGAGGATTTCATTGGAAACGGGGTTTCTTCATCTAATGCTAGACAGAAGAATTCTCAGTAACTTCTTTGGTTTGCGTGTGTTCAACTCACAGAGTTGAGCCTTCCTTTAGACAGAGCAGACTTGAAACCCTCTTTTTGTGGAATTTGCAAGTGGACATTTCAAGCGCTTTGGGGCCAACGGTAGAAAAGGAAATATCTTCGTATAAAAACTACAGAGAATCATTCTCAGAAACCACTTTGTGATGTGTGCGTTCCACTCACAGAGTTTAACCTTTCTTTTCATAGAACAGTTTGGAAACACTCTGTTTGTAAAGTCTGCAAGTGGATATTTGGACCTCCTTGATGATTTCGTTGGAAACGGGATTTCTTCATCTAATGCTAGACAGAAGAATTCTCAGTAACTTCTTTGGGTTGTGTGTGTTCAACTCACAGAGTTGAACCTTCCTTTAGACAGAGCAGATTGGAAACCCTCTTTTTGTGGAATTTGCAAGTGGACATTTCAAGCGCTTTTGGGCCAAAGGCAGTAAAGGAAATATCTTGGTATAAAAACTAGAGAGAATCATTCTCAGAAACCACTTTGTGATGTGTTCGTTCCACTCACAGAGTTTAACCTTTCTTTTCATAGAACAGTTTGGAAACACTCTGTTTGTAAAGTCTGCAAGTGGATATTTGGACCTCTTTGAGGATTTTGTTGGAAACGGGATTTCTTCATCTAATGCTAGACAGAAAAATTCTCAGTAACTTCTTTGGGTTGCGTGTGTTCAACTCACAGAGTTGTACCTTCCTTTTGACAGAGCAGATTAGAAACCCTCTTTTTGTGAAATTTGCAAGTGGACATTTCAAGCGCTTTGGGGCCAACGGTAGAAAAGGAAATATCTTCGTATAAAAACTAGAGAAAGTCATTCTCAGAAACCGCTTTGTGATGTGTGCGTTCCACTCACAGAGTGTAAACTTTCTTTTCATAGAACAGTTTGGAAACACTCTGTTTGTAAAGTCTGCAAGTGGATATTTGGACCTCCTTGATGATTTCGTTGGAAACGGGATTTCTTCATCTAATGCTAGACAGAAGAATTCTCAGTAACTTCTTTGGGTTGCGTGTGTTCAACGCTCAGAGTTGAACCTTCCTTTAGACAGAGCAGATTTGAAACACTCTTTTTGTGGAATTTGCAAGTGGACATTTCAAGCGCTTTGGGGCCAACGGTAGAAAAGGAAATATCTTCGTATAAAAACTAGAGAGAATCATTCTCAGAAACCACTTTGTGATGTGTGCGTTCCACTCACAGAGTTTAACCTTTCTTTTCATAGAACAGTTTGGAAACACTCTGTTTGTAAAGTCTGCAAGTGGATATTTGGACCTCCTTGATGATTTCGTTGGAAACGGGATTTCTTCATCTAATGCTAGACAGAAGAATTCTCAGTAACTTCTTTGGGTTGTGTGTGTTCAACTCACAGAGTTGAACCTTCCTTTAGACAGAGCAGATTGGAAACCCTCTTTTTGTGGAATTTGCAAGTGGACATTTCAAGCGCTTTTGGGCCAAAGGCAGTAAAGGAAATATCTTGGTATAAAAACTAGAGAGAATCATTCTCAGAAACCACTTTGTGATGTGTTCGTTCCACTCACAGAGTTTAACCTTTCTTTTCATAGAACAGTTTGGAAACACTCTGTTTGTAAAGTCTGCAAGTGGATATTTGGACCTCTTTGAGGATTTTGTTGGAAACGGGATTTCTTCATCTAATGCTAGACAGAAAAATTCTCAGTAACTTCTTTGGGTTGCGTGTGTTCAACTCACAGAGTTGTACCTTCCTTTTGACAGAGCAGATTAGAAACCCTCTTTTTGTGGAATTTGCAAGTGGACATTTCAAGCGCTTTGGGGCCAACGGTAGAAAAGGAAATATCTTCGTATAAAAACTAGAGAAAGTCATTCTCAGAAACCGCTTTGTGATGTGTGCGTTCCACTCACAGAGCGTAACCTTTCTTTTCATAGAACAGTTTGGAAACACTCTGTTTGTAAAGTCTGCAAGTGGATATTTGGACCTCTTTGAGGATTTCATTGGAAATGGGATTTCTTCATCTAATGCTAGACAGAAGAATTCTCAGTAACTTCTTTGGGTTGCGTGTGTTCAACTCACAGAGTTGAGCCTTCCTTTAGACAGAGCAGATTTGAAACCCTCCTTTTGTGGAATTTGCAAGTGGACATTTCAAGCGCTTTGGGGCCAACGGTAGAAAAGGAAATATCTTCGTATAAAAACTAGAGAGAATCATTCTCAGAAACCGCTTTGTGATGTGTGCGTTCCACTCACAGAGTGTAAACTTTCTTTTCATAGAACAGTTTGGAAACACTCTGTTTGTAAAGTCTGCAAGTGGATATTTGGACCTCCTTGATGATTTCGTTGGAAACGGGATTTCTTCATCTAATGCTAGACAGAAGAATTCTCAGTAACTTCTTTGGGTTGCGTGTGTTCAACGCTCAGAGTTGAACCTTCCTTTAGACAGAGCAGATTTGAAACACTCTTTTTGTGGAATTTGCAAGTGGACATTTCAAGCTCTTTAGGGCCAACGGTAGAAAAGGAAATATCTTCGTATAAAAACTAGAGAGAATCATTCTCAGAAACCACTTTGTGATGTGTGCGTTCCACTCACAGAGTTTAACCTTTCTTTTCATAGAACAGTTTGGAAACAGTCTGGTTGTAAAGTCTGCAAGTGGATATTTGGACCTCTTTGAGGATTTCATTGGAAACGGGGTTTATTCATCTAATGCTAGACAGAAGAATTCTCAGTAACTTCTTTGGTTTGCGTGTGTTCAACTCACAGAGTTGAGCCTTCCTTTAGACAGAGCAGACTTGAAACCCTCTTTTTGTGGAATTTGCAAGTGGACATTTCAAGCGCTTTGGGGCCAACGGTAGAAAAGGAAATATCTTCGTATAAAAACTAGAGAGAATCATTCTCAGAAACCACTTTGTGATGTGTGCGTTCCACTCACAGAGTTTAACCTTTCTTTTCATAGAACAGTTTGGAAACACTCTGTTTGTAAAGTCTGCAAGTGGATATTTGGACCTCCTTGATGATTTCGTTGGAAACGGGATTTCTTCATCTAATGCTAGACAGAAGAATTCTCAGTAACTTCTTTGGGTTGTGTGTGTTCAACTCACAGAGTTGAACCTTCCTTTAGACAGAGCAGATTGGAAACCCTCTTTTTGTGGAATTTGCAAGTGGACATTTCAAGCGCTTTTGGGCCAAAGGCAGTAAAGGAAATATCTTGGTATAAAAACTAGAGAGAATCATTCTCAGAAACCACTTTGTGATGTGTTCGTTCCACTCACAGAGTTTAACCTTTCTTTTCATTGAACAGTTTGGAAACACTCTGTTTGTAAAGTCTGCAAGTGGATATTTGGACCTCTTTGAGGATTTTGTTGGAAACGGGATTTCTTCATCTAATGCTAGACAGAAAAATTCTCAGTAACTTCTTTGGGTTGCATGTGTTCAACTCACAGAGTTGTACCTTCCTTTTGACAGAGCAGATTAGAAACCCTCCTTTTGTGAAATTTGCAAGTGGACATTTCAAGCGCTTTGGGGCCAACGGTAGAAAAGGAAATATCTTCGTATAAAAACTAGAGAAAGTCATTCTCAGAAACCGCTTTGTGATGTGTGCGTTCCACTCACAGAGCGTAACCTTTCTTTTCATAGAACAGTTTGGAAACACTCTGTTTGTAAAGTCTGCAAGTGGATATTTGGACCTCTTTGAGGATTTCATTGGAAATGGGATTTCTTCATCTAATGCTAGACAGAAGAATTCTCAGTAACTTCTTTGGGTTGCGTGTGTTCAACTCACAGAGTTGAGCCTTCCTTTAGACAGAGCAGATTTGAAACCCTCCTTTTGTGGAATTTGCAAGTGGACATTTCAAGCGCTTTGGGGCCAACGGTAGAAAAGGAAATATCTTCGTATAAAAACTAGAGAGAATCATTCTCAGAAACCGCTTTGTGATGTGTGCGTTCCACTCACAGAGTGTAAACTTTCTTTTCATAGAACAGTTTGGAAACACTCTGTTTGTAAAGTCTGCAAGTGGATATTTGGACCTCCTTGATGATTTCGTTGGAAACGGGATTTCTTCATCTAATGCTAGACAGAAGAATTCTCAGTAACTTCTTTGGGTTGCGTGTGTTCAACGCTCAGAGTTGAACCTTCCTTTAGACAGAGCAGATTTGAAACACTCTTTTTGTGGAATTTGCAAGTGGACATTTCAAGCGCTTTGGGGCCAACGGTAGAAAAGGAAATATCTTCGTATAAAAACTAGAGAGAATCATTCTCAGAAACCACTTTGTGATGTGTGCGTTCCACTCACAGAGTTTAACCTTTCTTTTCATAGAACAGTTTGGAAACACTCTGTTTGTAAAGTCTGCAAGTGGATATTTGGACCTCCTTGATGATTTCGTTGGAAACGGGATTTCTTCATCTAATGCTAGACAGAAGAATTCTCAGTAACTTCTTTGGGTTGCGTGTGTTCAACGCACAGAGTTGAACCTTCCTTTAGACAGAGCAGATTTGAAACACTCTTTTTGTGGAATTTGCAAGTGGACATTTCAAGCGCTTTGGGGCCAACGGTAGAAAAGGAAATATCTTCGTATAAAAACTAGAGAGAATCATTCTCAGAAACCACTTTGTGATGTGTGCGTTCCACTCACAGAGTTTAACCTTTCTTTTCATAGAACAGTTTGGAAACAGTCTGGTTGTAAAGTCTGCAAGTGGATATTTGGACCTCTTTGAGGATTTCATTGGAAACGGGATTTCTTCATCTAATGCTAGACAGAAGAATTCTCAGTAACTTCTTTGGTTTGCGTGTGTTCAACTCACAGAGTTGAGCCTTCCTTTAGACAGAGCAGACTTGAAACCCTCTTTTTGTGGAATTTGCAAGTGGACATTTCAAGCGCTTTGGGGCCAACGGTAGAAAAGGAAATATCTTCGTATAAAAACTACAGAGAATCTTTCTCAGAAACCACTTTGTGATGTGTGCGTTCCACTCACAGAGTTTAACCTTTCTTTTCATAGAACAGTTTGGAAACACTCTGTTTGTAAAGTCTGCAAGTGGATATTTGGACCTCTTTGAGGATTTCATTGGAAACGGGATTTCTTCATCTAATGCTAGACAGAAGAATTCTCAGTAACTTCTTTGGGTTGCGTGTGTTCAACTCACAGAGTTGAACCTTCCTTTAGACAGAGCAGATTGGTAACCCACTTTTTGTGGAATTTGCAAGTGGACATTTCAAGCGGTTTGGGGCCAACAGTAGAAAAGGAAATATCTTCGTATAAAAACTAGAGAAAATCATTCTCAGAAACCACTTTGTGATGTGTGCGTTCCACTCACAGAGTTTAACCTTTCTTTTCATAGAACAGTTTGGAAACAGTCTGTTTGTAAAGTCTGCAAGTGGATATTTGGACGTCTTTGAGGATTTCGTTGGAAACGGGATTTCTTCATCTAATGCTAGACAGAAGAATTCTCAGTAACTTCTTTGGGTTGCGTGTGTTCAACTCACAGAGTTGAACATTCCTTTTGACAGAGCAGATTGGAAACCCTCTTTTTGTGGAATTTGCAAGTGGACATTTCAAGCGCTTTGGGGCCAACGGTAGAAAAGGAAATATCTTCGTATAAAAACTAGAGAAAGTCATTCTCAGAAACCGCTTTGTGATGTGTGCGTTCCACTCACAGAGTGTAACCTTTCTTTTCATAGAACAGTTTGGAAACACTCTGTTTGTAAAGTCTGCAAGTGGATATTTGGACCTCTTTGAGGATTTCGTTGGAAACGGGATTTCTTCATCTAATGCTAGACAGAAGAATTCTCAGTAACTTCTTCGGGGTTGCGTGTGTTCAACTCACAGAGTTGAGCCTTCCTTTAGACAGAGCAGATTTGAAACCCTCTTTTTGTGGAATTTGCAAGTGGACATTTCAAGCGCTTTGGGTTCAACGGTAGAAAAGGAAATATCTTCGTATAAAAACTAGAGAAAATCATTCTCAGAAACCGCTTTGTGATGTGTGCGTTACACTCACAGATTTTAACCTTTCTTTTCATAGAACAGTTTGGAAACACTCTGTTTGTAAAGTCTGCAAGTGGATATTTGGACCTCTTTGAGGATTTCATTGGAAACGGGATTTCTTCATCTAATGCTAGACAGAAGAATTCTCAGTAACTTCTTTGGGTTGCGTGTGTTCAACTCACAGAGTTGAACCTTCCTTTAGACAGAGCAGATTGGTAACCCACTTTTTGTGGAATTTGCAAGTGGACATTTCAAACGGTTTGTGGCCAGCAGTAGAAAAGGAAATATCTTCGTATAAAAACTAGAGAGAATCATTCTCAGAAACCACTTTGTGATGTGTGCGTTCCACTCACAGAGTTTAACCTTTCTTTTAATAGAACAGTTTGGAAACAGTCTGTTTGTAAAGTCTGCAAGTGGATATTTGGACGTCTTTGAGGATTTCGTTGGAAACGGGATTTCTTCATCTAATGCTAGACAGAAGAATTCTCAGTAACTTCTTTGGGTTGCGTGTGTTCAACTCACAGAGTTGAGCCTTCCTTTAGACAGAGCAGATTTGAAACCCTCTTTTAGTGGAATTTCCAAGTGGACATTTCAAGCGCTTTGGGGCCAACGGTGGAAAAGGAAATATCTTCGTATAAAAACTAGAGAGAATCATTCTCAGAAACCGCTTTGTGATGTGTGCGTTCCAATCACAGAGGGTAACCTTTCTTTTCATAGAACAGTTTGGAAACACTCTGTTTGTAAAGTCTGCAAGTGGATATTTGGACCTCTTTGAGGATTTCGTTGGAAACGGTATTTCTTCATCTAATGCTAGACAGAAGAATTCTCAGTAACTTCTTTGGGTTGCGTGTGTTCAACTCACAGAGTGGAACCTTCCTTTAGACAGAGCAGATTAGAAACCCTCTTTTTGTGGAATTTGCAAGTGGACATTTCAAGCGCTTTGGGGCCAATGGTAGAAAAGGAAATATCTTCGTATAAAAACTAGAGAAAGTCATTCTCAGAAACCGCTTTGTGATGTGTGCGTTCCACTCACAGAGTGTAACCTTTCTTTTCATAGAACAGTTTGGAAACACTCTGTTTGTAAAGTCTGCAAGTGGATATTTGGACCTCTTTGAGGATTTCGTTGGAAACGGGATTTCTTCATCTAATGCTAGACAGAAGAATTCTCAGTAA
Source organism: Gorilla gorilla gorilla (assembly GCF_029281585.2). NCBI lineage: Eukaryota > Metazoa > Chordata > Mammalia > Primates > Hominidae > Gorilla > Gorilla gorilla. The sequence continues at coordinate 76,106,481 of NC_073231.2, read as the reverse complement.
CTTCTTTGGGTTGCGTGTGTTCCACGCACAGAGTTGAGCCTTCCTTTAGACAGAGCAGATTTGAAACCCTCTTTTTGTGGAATTTGCAAGTGGACATTTCAAGCGCTATGGGGCCAATGGTAGAAAAGGAAATATCTTCGTATAAAAACTAGAGAGAATCATTCTCAGAAACCGCTTTGTGATGTGTGCGTTCCACTCACAGAGTGTAAACTTTCTTTTCATAGAACAGTTTGGAAACACTCTGTTTGTAAAGTCTGCAAGTGGATATTTGGACCTCCTTGATGATTTAGTTGGAAACGGGATTTCTTCATCTAATGCTAGACAGAAGAATTCTCAGTAACTTCTTTGGGTTGCGTGTGTTCAACGCACAGAGTTGAACCTTCCTTTAGACAGAGCAGATTAGAAACCCTCCTTTTGTGGAATTTGCAAGTGGACATTTCAAGCGCTTTGGGGCCAACGGTAGAAAAGGAAATATCTTCGTATAAAAACTAGAGAAAGTCATTCTCAGAAACCGCTTTGTGATGTGTGCGATCCACTCACAGAGTGTAACCTTTCTTTTCACAGAACAGTTTGGAAACACTCTGTTTGTAAAGTCTGCAAGTGGATATTTGGACCTCTTTGAGGATTTCGTTGGAAACGGGATTTCTTCATCTAATGCTAGACAGAAGAATTCTCAGTAACTTCTTTGGGTTGCGTGTGTTCAACTCACAGAGTTGAGCCTTCCTTTAGACAGAGCAGATTTGAAACCCTCTTTTTGTGGAATTTGCAAGTGGACATTTCAAGGGCTTTGGGGCCAACGGTAGAAAAGGAAATATCTTCGTATAAAAACTAGAGAGAATCATTCTCAGAAACCACTTTGTGATGTGTGCATTCCACACACAGAGTTTAACCTTTCTTTTAATAGAACAGTTTGGAAACAGTCTGTTTGTAAAGTCTGCAAGTGGATATTTGGACCTCTTTGAGGATTTCGTTGGAAACGGGATTTCTGCATATAACGCTAGACAGAAAAATTCTCAGTAACTTCTTTGGGTTGCGTGTGTTCAACTCACAGAGTTGAGCCTTCCTTTAGACAGAGCAGATTTGAAACCCTCTTTTAGTGGAATTTCCAAGTGGACATTTCAAGCGCTTTGGGGCCAACGGTGGAAAAGGAAATATCTTCGTATAAAAACTAGAGAAAGTCATTCTCAGAAACCGCTTTGTGATGTGTGCGTTCCACTCACAGAGTGTAACCTTTCTTTTCATAGAACAGTTTGGAAACACTCTGTTTGTAAAGTCTGCAAGTGGATATTTGGACCTCTTTGAGGATTTCGTTGGAAACGGTATTTCTTCATCTAATGCTAGACAGAAGAATTCTCAGTAACTTCTTTGGGTTGCGTGTGTTCAACTCACAGAGTTGAACCTTCCTTTAGACAGAGCAGATTTGAAACCCTCTTTTTGTGGAATTTGCAAGTGGACATTTCAAGCGCTTTGGGGCCAACGGTAGAAAAGGAAATATCTTCGTATAAAAACTAGAGAAAGTCATTCTCAGAAACCGCTTTGTGATGTGTGCGTTCCACTCACAGAGTGTAACCTTTCTTTTCATAGAACAGTTTGGAAACACTCTGTTTGTAAAGTCTGCAAGTGGATATTTGGACCTCTTTGAGGATTTCGTTGGAAACGGGATTTCTTCATCTAATGCTAGACAGAAGAATTCTCAGTAACTTCTTTGGGTTGCGTGTGTTCAACTCACAGAGTTGAGCCTTCCTTTAGACAGAGCAGATTTGAAACCCTCTTTTTGTGGAATTTGCAAGTGGACATTTCAAGCGCTATGGGGCCAATGGTAGAAAAGGAAATATCTTCGTATAAAAACTAGAGAGAATCATTCTCAGAAACCGCTTTGTGATGTGTGCGTTCCACTCACAGAGTGTAAACTTTCTTTTCATAGAACAGTTTGGAAACACTCTGTTTGTAAAGTCTGCAAGTGGATATTTGGACCTCCTTGATGATTTCGTTGGAAACGGGATTTCTTCATCTAATGCTAGACAGAAGAATTCTCAGTAACTTCTTTGGGTTGCGTGTGTTCAACGCACAGAGTTGAACCTTCCTTTAGACAGAGCAGATTTGAAACACTCTTTTTGTGGAATTTGCAAGTGGACATTTCAAGCGCTTTGGGGCCAACGGTAGAAAAGGAAATATCTTCGTATAAAAACTAGAGAAAGTCATTCTCAGAAACCGCTTTGTGATGTGTGCGTTCCACTCACAGAGTGTAACCTTTCTTTTCACAGAACAGTTTGGAAACACTCTGTTTGTAAAGTCTGCAAGTGGATATTTGGACCTCTTTGAGGATTTCGTTGGAAACGGGATTTCTTCATCTAATGCTAGACAGAAGAATTCTCAGTAACTTCTTTGGGTTGCGTGTGTTCAACTCACAGAGTTGAGCCTTCCTTTAGACAGAGCAGATTTGAAACCCTCTTTTTGTGGAATTTGCAAGTGGACATTTCAAGCGCTTTGGGGCCAACGGTAGAAAAGGAAATATCTTCGTATAAAAACTAGAGAGAATCATTCTCAGAAACCGCTTTGTGATGTGTGCGTTCCACTCACAGAGTGTAAACTTTCTTTTCATAGAACAGTTTGGAAACACTCTGTTTGTAAAGTCTGCAAGTGGATATTTGGACCTCCTTGATGATTTCGTAGGAAACGGGATTTCTTCATCTAATGCTAGACAGAAGAATTCTCAGTAACTTCTTTGGGTTGCGTGTGTTCAACGCACAGAGTTGAACCTTCCTTTAGACAGAGCAGATTTGAAACCCTCTTTTTGTGGAATTTGCAAGTGGACATTTCAAGCGCTTTGGGGCCAACGGTAGAAAAGGAAATATCTTCGTATAAAAACTAGAGAGAATCATTCTCAGAAACCGCTTTGTGATGTGTGCGTTCCACTCACAGAGTTTAACCTTTCTTTTAATAGAACAGTTTGGAAACAGTCCGTTTGTAACGTCTGCAAGTGGATATTTGGACCTCTTTGAGGATTTCGTTGGAAACGGGATTTCTGCATATAACGCTAGACAGAAAAATTCTCAGTAACTTCTTTGGGTTGCGTGTGTTCAACTCACAGAGTTGTACCTTCCTTTTGACAGAGCAGATTAGAAACCCTCTTTTTGTGGAATTTGCAAGTGGACATTTCAAGCGCTTTGGGGCCATCGGTAGAAAAGGAAATATCTTCGTATAAAAACTAGAGAAAGTCATTCTCAGAAACCGCTTTGTGATGTGTGCGTTCCACTCACAGAGCGTAACCTTTCTTTTCATAGAACAGTTTGGAAACACTCTGTTTGTAAAGTCTGCAAGTGGATATTTGGACCTCTTTGAGGATTTCGTTGGAAATGGGATTTCTTCATCTAATGCTAGACAGAAGAGTTCTCAGTAACTTCTTTGGGTTGCGTGTGTTCAACTCACAGAGTTGAGCCTTCCTTTAGACAGAGCAGATTTGAAACCCTCTTTTTGTGGAATTTGCAAGTGGACATTTCAAGCGCTTTGGGGCCAACGGTAGAAAAGGAAATATCTTCGTATAAAAACTAGAGAAAATCATTCTCAGAAACCACTTTGTGATGTGTGCGTTACACTCACAGAGTTTAACCTTTCTTTTCATAGAACAGTTTGGAAACACTCTCTTTGTAAAGTCTGCAAGTGGATATTTGGACCTCTTTGAGGATTTCATTGGAAACGGGATTTCTTCATCTAATGCTAGACAGAAGAATTCTCAGTAACTTCTTTGGGTTGCGTGTGTTCAACTCACAGAGTTGAACCTTCCTTTAGACAGAGCAGATTGGTAACCCACTTTTTGTAGAATTTGCAAGTGGACATTTCAAGCGGTTTGGGGCCAACGGTAGAAAAGGAAATATCTTCGTATAAAAACTAGAGAAAATCATTCTCAGAAACCACTTTGTGATGTGTGCGTTCCACTCACAGAGTTTAACCTTTCTTTTCATAGAACAGTTTGGAAACAGTCTGTTTGTAAAGTCTGCAAGTGGATATTTGGTCGTCTTTGAGGATTTCGTTGGAAACGGGATTTCTTCTTCTAATTCTGGACAGAAGAATTCTCAGTAACTTCTTTGGGTTGCGTGTGTTCAACTCACAGAGTTGAACCTTCCTTTTGACAGAGCAGATTGGAAACCCACTTTTTGTGGAATTTGCAAGTGGACATTTCAAGCGCTTTGGGGACAACGGTAGAAAAGGAAATATCTTCGTATAAAAACTACAGAGAATCATTCTCAGACACCACTTTGTGATGTGTGCGTTCCACTCACAGAGTTTAACCTTTCTTTTAATAGAACAGTTTGGAAACACTCTGTTTGTAAAGTCTGCAAGTGGATATTTGGACCTCTTTGAGGATTTCATTGGAAACGGGATTTCTTCATCTAATGCTAGACAGAAGAATTCTCAGTAACTTCTTTGGGTTGCGTGTATTCAACTCACAGAGTTGAGCCTTCCTTTAGACAGAGCAGATTTGAAACCCTCTTTTAGTGGAATTTCCAAGTGGACATTTCAAGCGCTTTGGGGCCAACGGTGGAAAAGGAAATATCTTCGTATAAAAACTAGAGAGAATCATTCTCAGAAACCGCTTTGTGATGTGTGCGTTACACTCACAGAGGGTAACCTTTCTTTTCATAGAACAGTTTGGAAACACTCTGTTTGTAAAGTCTGCAAGTGGATATTTGGACCTCTTTGAGGATTTCGTTGGAAACGGTATTTCTTCATGTAATGCTAGACAGAAGAATTCTCAGTAACTTCTTTGGGTTGCGTGTGTTCAACTCACAGAGTTGAACCTTCCTTTAGACAGAGCAGATTAGAAACCCTCTTTTTGTGGAATTTGCAAGTGGACATTTCAAGCGCTTTGGGGCCAACGGTAGAAAAGGAAATATCTTCGTATAAAAACTAGAGAAAGTCATTCTCAGAAACCGCTTTGTGATGTGTGCGTTCCACTCACAGAGTGTAACCTTTCTTTTCATAGAACAGTTTGGAAACAATCTGTTTGTAAAGTCTGCAAGTGGATATTTGGACCTCTTTGAGGATTTCGTTGGAAACGGGATTTCTTCATCTAATGCTAGACAGAAGAATTCTCAGTAACTTCTTTGGATTGCGTGTGTTCAACTCACAGAGTTGAACCTTCCTTTAGACAGAGCAGATTTGAAACCCTCTTTTTGTGGAATTTGCAAGTGGACATTTCAAGCGCTTTGGGGCCAACGGTAGAAAAGGAAATATCTTCGTATAAAAACTAGAGAGAATCATTCTCAGAAACCGCTTTGTGATGTGTGCATTCCACTCACAGAGTGTAACCTTTCTTTTCATAGAACAGTTTGGAAACACTCTATTTGTAAAGTCTGAAAGTGGATATTTGGACCTCTTTGAGGATTTCGTTGGAAACGGGATTTCTGCATATAACGCTAGACAGAAAAATTCTCAGTAACTTCTTTGGGTTGCGTGTGTTCAACTCACAGAGTTTAACCTTCCTTTTGACAGAGCAGATTAGAAACCCTCTTTTTGTGGAATTTGCAAGTGGACATTTCAAGCGCTTTGGGGCCAACGGTAGAAAAGGAAATATCTTCGTATAAAAACTAGAGAAAGTCATTCTCAGAAACCGCTTTGTGGTGTGTGCATTCCACTCACAGAGGGTAACCTTTCTTTTCATAGAACAGTTTGGAAACACTCTGTTTGTAAAGTCTGCAAGTGGATATTTGGACCTCTTTGAGGATTTCGTTGGAAACGGGATTTCTTCATCTAATGCTAGACAGAAGAATTCTCAGTAACTTCTTTGGGTTGCGTGTGTTCAACTCACAGAGTTGAGCCTTCCTTTAGACAGAGCAGATTTGAAACCCTCTTTTTGTGGAATTTGAAAGTGGACATTTCAAGCGCTTTGGGGCCAACGGTAGAAAAGGAAATATCTTCGTATAAAAACTAGAGAAAATCATTCTCAGAAACCGCTTTGTGATGTGTGCGTTACACTCACAGAGTTTAACCTTTCTTTTCATAGAACAGTTTGGAAACACTCTGTTTGTAAAGTCTGCAAGTGGATATTTGGACCTCTTTGAGGATTTCATTGGAAACGGGATTTCTTCATCTAATGCTAGACAGAAGAATTCTCAGTAACTTCTTTGGGTTGCGTGTGTTCAACTCACAGAGTTGAACCTTCCTTTAGACAGAGCAGATTGGTAACCCACTTTTTGTGGAATTTGCAAGTGGACATTTCAAGCGGTTTGGGGCCAACGGTAGAAAAGGAAATATCTTCGTATAAAAACTAGAGAGAATCATTCTCAGAAACCACTTTGTGATGTGTGCGTTCCACTCACAGAGTTTAACCTTTCTTTTAATAGAACAGTTTGGAAACAGTCTGTTTGTAAAGTCTGCAAGTGGATATTTGGACGTCTTTGAGGATTTCGTTGGAAACGGGATTTCTTCATCTAATGCTAGACAGAAGAATTCTCAGTAACTTCTTTGGGTTGCGTGTGTTCAACTCACAGAGTTGAGCCTTCCTTTAGACAGAGCAGATTTGAAACCCTCTTTTAGTGGAATTTCCAAATGGACATTTCAAGCGCTTTGGGGCCAACGGTGGAAAAGGAAATATCTTCGTATAAAAACTAGAGAGAATCATTCTCAGAAACCGCTTTGTGATGTGTTCGTTCCACTCACAGAGGGTAACCTTTCTTTTCATAGAACAGTTTGGAAACACTCTGTTTGTAAAGTCTGCAAGTGGATATTTGGACCTCTTTGAGGATTTCGTTGGAAACGGGATTTCTTCATCTAATGCTAGACAGAAGAATTCTCAGTAACTTCTTTGGGTTGCGTGTGTTCAACTCACAGAGTTGAGCCTTCCTTTAGACAGAGCAGATTTGAAACCCTCTTTTTGTGGAATTTGAAAGTGGACATTTCAAGCGCTTTGGGGCCAACGGTAGAAAAGGAAATATCTTCGTATAAAAACTAGAGAAAATCATTCTCAGAAACCGCTTTGTGATGTGTGCGTTACACTCACAGAGTTTAACCTTTCTTTTCATAGAACAGTTTGGAAACACTCTGTTTGTAAAGTCTGCAAGTGGATATTTGGACCTCTTTGAGGATTTCATTGGAAACGGGATTTCTTCATCTAATGCTAGACAGAAGAATTCTCAGTAACTTCTTTGGGTTGCGTGTGTTCAACTCACAGAGTTGAACCTTCCTTTAGACAGAGCAGATTGGTAACCCACTTTTTGTGGAATTTGCAAGTGGACATTTCAAGCGGTTTGGGGCCAACGGTAGAAAAGGACATATCTTCGTATAAAAACTAGAGAGAATCATTCTCAGAAACCACTTTGTGACGTGTGCGTTCCACTCACAGAGTTTAAACTTTCTTTTAATAGAACAGTTTGGAAACAGTCTGTTTGTAAAGTCTGCAAGTGGATATTTGGACGTCTTTGAGGATTTCGTTGGAAACGGGATTTCTTCATCTAATGCTAGACAGAAGAATTCTCAGTAACTTCTTTGGGTTGCGTGTGTTCAACTCACAGAGTTGAGCCTTCCTTTAGACAGAGCAGATTTGAAACCCTCTTTTAGTGGAATTTCCAAATGGACATTTCAAGCGCTTTGGGGCCAACGGTGGAAAAGGAAATATCTTCGTATAAAAACTAGAGAGAATCATTCTCAGAAACCGCTTTGTGATGTGTTCGTTCCACTCACAGAGGGTAACCTTTCTTTTCATAGAACAGTTTGGAAACACTCTGTTTGTAAAGTCTGCAAGTGGATATTTGGACCTCTTTGAGGATTTCGTTGGAAACGGTATTTCTTCATCTAATGCTAGACAGAAGAATTCTCAGTAACTTCTTTGGGTTGCGTGTGTTCAACTCACAGAGTTGAACCTTCCTTTAGACAGAGCAGATTAGAAACCCTCTTTTTGTGGAATTTGCAAGTGGACATTTCAAGCGCTTTGGGGCCAACGGTAGAAAAGGAAATATCTTCGTATAAAAACTAGAGAAAGTCATTCTCAGAAACCGCTTTGTGATGTGTGCGTTCCACTCACAGAGTGTAACCTTTCTTTTCATAGAACAGTTTGGAAACACTCTGTTTGTAAAGTCTGCAAGTGGATATTTGGACCTCTTTGAGGATTTCGTTGGAAACGGGATTTCTTCATCTAATGCTAGACAGAAGAATTCTCAGTAACTTCTTTGGGTTGCGTGTGTTCAACTCACAGAGTTGAGCCTTCCTTTAGACAGAGCAGATTTGAAACCCTCTTTTTGTGGAATTTGCAAGTGGACTTTTCAAGCGCTATGGGGCCAACGGTAGAAAAGGAAATATCTTCGTATAAAAACTAGAGAGAATCATTCGCAGAAACCGCTTTGTGATGTGTGCGTTCCACTCACAGAGTGTAAACTTTCTTTTCATAGAACAGTTTGGAAACACTCTGTTTGTAAAGTCTGCAAGTGGATATTTGGACCTCCTTGATGATTTCGTTGGAAACGGGATTTCTTCATCTAATGCTAGACAGAAGAATTCTCAGTAACTTCTTTGGGTTGCGTGTGTTCAACGCACAGAGTTGAACCTTCCTTTAGACAGAGCAGATTAGAAACCCTCTTTTTGTGGAATTTGCAAGTGGACATTTCAAGCGCTTTGGGGCCAACGGTAGAAAAGGAAATATCTTCGTATAAAAACTAGAGAAAGTCATTCTCAGAAACCGCTTTGTGATGTGTGCGTTCCACTCACAGAGTGTAACCTTTCTTTTCATAGAACAGTTTGGAAACACTCTGTTTGTAAAGTCTGCAAGTGGATATTTGGACCTCTTTGAGGATTTCGTTGGAAACGGGATTTCTTCATCTAATGCTAGACAGAAGAATTCTCAGTAACTTCTTTGGGTTGCGTGTGTTCAACTCACAGAGTTGAGCCTTCCTTTAGACAGAGCAGATTTGAAAACCTCTTTTTGTGGAATTTACAAGTGGACATTTCAAGCGCTTTGGGTTCAACGGTAGAAAAGGAAATATCTTCGTATAAAAACTAGAGAAAATCATTCTCAGAAACCGCTTTGTGATGTGTGCGTTACACTCACAGAGTTTAACCTTTCTTTTCATAGAACAGTTTGGAAACACTCTGTTTGTAAAGTCTGCAAGTGGATATTTGGACCTCTTTGAGGATTTCGTTGGAAACGGGATTTCTTCATCTAATGCTAGACAGAAGAATTCTCAGTAACTTCTTTGGGTTGCGTGTGTTCAACTCACAGAGTTGAACCTTCCTTTAGACAGAGCAGATTGGTAACCCACTTTTTGTGGAATTTGCAAGTGGACATTTCAAGCGGTTTGGGGCCAACGGTAGAAAAGGAAATATCTTCGTATAAAAACTAGAGAGAATCATTCTCAGAAACCACTTTGTGATGTGTGCGTTCCACTCACAGAGTTTAACCTTTCTTTTAATAGAACAGTTTGGAAACAGTCTGTTTGTAAAGTCTGCAAGTGGATATTTGGACGTCTTTGAGGATTTCGTTGGAAACGGGATTTCTTCATCTAATGCTAGACAGAAGAATTCTCAGTAACTTCTTTGGGTTGCGTGTGTTCAACTCACAGAGTTGAGCCTTCCTTTAGACAGAGCAGATTTGAAACCCTCTTTTAGTGGAATTTCCAAGTGGACATTTCAAGCGCTTTGGGGCCAACGGTGGAAAAGGAAATATCTTCGTATAAAAACTAGAGAGAATCATTCTCAGAAACCGCTTTGTGATGTGTGCGTTCCACTCACAGAGGGTAACCTTTCTTTTCATAGAACAGTTTGGAAACACTCTGTTTGTAAAGTCTGCAAGTGGATATTTGGACCTCTTTGAGGATTTCGTTGGAAACGGGATTTCTTCATCTAATGCTAGACAGAAGAATTCTCAGTAACTTCTTTGGGTTGCGTGTGTTCAACTCACAGAGTTGAGCCTTCCTTTAGACAGAGCAGATTTGAAACCCTCTTTTTGTGGAATTTGCAAGTGGACTTTTCAAGCGCTATGGGGCCAACGGTAGAAAAGGAAATATCTTCGTATAAAAACTAGAGAGAATCATTCGCAGAAACCGCTTTGTGATGTGTGCGTTCCACTCACAGAGTGTAAACTTTCTTTTCATAGAACAGTTTGGAAACACTCTGTTTGTAAAGTCTGCAAGTGGATATTTGGACCTCCTTGATGATTTCGTTGGAAACGGGATTTCTTCATCTAATGCTAGACAGAAGAATTCTCAGTAACTTCTTTGGGTTGCGTGTGTTCAACGCACAGAGTTGAACCTTCCTTTAGACAGAGCAGATTAGAAACCCTCTTTTTGTGGAATTTGCAAGTGGACATTTCAAGCGCTTTGGGGCCAACGGTAGAAAAGGAAATATCTTCGTATAAAAACTAGAGAAAGTCATTCTCAGAAACCGCTTTGTGATGTGTGCGTTCCACTCACAGAGTGTAACCTTTCTTTTCATAGAACAGTTTGGAAACACTCTGTTTGTAAAGTCTGCAAGTGGATATTTGGACCTCTTTGAGGATTTCGTTGGAAACGGGATTTCTTCATCTAATGCTAGACAGAAGAATTCTCAGTAACTTCTTTGGGTTGCGTGTGTTCAACTCACAGAGTTGAGCCTTCCTTTAGACAGAGCAGATTTGAAAACCTCTTTTTGTGGAATTTACAAGTGGACATTTCAAGCGCTTTGGGTTCAACGGTAGAAAAGGAAATATCTTCGTATAAAAACTAGAGAAAATCATTCTCAGAAACCGCTTTGTGATGTGTGCGTTACACTCACAGAGTTTAACCTTTCTTTTCATAGAACAGTTTGGAAACACTCTGTTTGTAAAGTCTGCAAGTGGATATTTGGACCTCTTTGAGGATTTCGTTGGAAACGGGATTTCTTCATCTAATGCTAGACAGAAGAATTCTCAGTAACTTCTTTGGGTTGCGTGTGTTCAACTCACAGAGTTGAACCTTCCTTTAGACAGAGCAGATTGGTAACCCACTTTTTGTGGAATTTGCAAGTGGACATTTCAAGCGGTTTGGGGCCAACGGTAGAAAAGGAAATATCTTCGTATAAAAACTAGAGAGAATCATTCTCAGAAACCACTTTGTGATGTGTGCGTTCCACTCACAGAGTTTAACCTTTCTTTTAATAGAACAGTTTGGAAACAGTCTGTTTGTAAAGTCTGCAAGTGGATATTTGGACGTCTTTGAGGATTTCGTTGGAAACGGGATTTCTTCATCTAATGCTAGACAGAAGAATTCTCAGTAACTTCTTTGGGTTGCGTGTGTTCAACTCACAGAGTTGAGCCTTCCTTTAGACAGAGCAGATTTGAAACCCTCTTTTAGTGGAATTTCCAAGTGGACATTTCAAGCGCTTTGGGGCCAACGGTGGAAAAGGAAATATCTTCGTATAAAAACTAGAGAGAATCATTCTCAGAAACCGCTTTGTGATGTGTGCGTTCCACTCACAGAGGGTAACCTTTCTTTTCATAGAACAGTTTGGAAACACTCTGTTTGTAAAGTCTGCAAGTGGATATTTGGACCTCTTTGAGGATTTCGTTGGAAACGGTATTTCTTCATCTAATGCTAGACAGAAGAATTCTCAGTAACTTCTTTGGGTTGCGTGTGTTCAACTCACAGAGTTGAACCTTCCTTTAGACAGAGCAGATTAGAAACCCTCTTTTTGTGGAATTTGCAAGTGGACATTTCAAGCGCTTTGGGGCCAACGGTAGAAAAGGAAATATCTTCTTATAAAAACTAGAGAAAGTCATTCTCAGAAACCGCTTTCTGATGTGTGCGTTCCACTCACAGAGTGTAACCTTTCTTTTCATAGAACAGTTTGGAAACACTCTGTTTGTAAAGTCTGCAAGTGGATATTTGGACCTCTTTGAGGGTTTCGTTGGAAACGGGATTTCTTCATCTAATGCTAGACAGAAGAATTCTCAGTAACTTCTTTGGGTTGCGTGTGTTCAACTCACAGAGTTGAGCCTTCCTTTAGACAGAGCAGATTTGAAACCCTCTTTTTGTGGAATTTGCAAGTGGACATTTCAAGCGCTTTGGGGCCAATGGTAGAAAAGGAAATATCTTCGTATAAAAACTAGAGAGAATCATTCTCAGAAACCGCTTTGTGATGTGTGCGTTCCACTCACAGAGTGTAAACTTTCTTTTCATAGAACAGTTTGGAAACACTCTGGTTGTAAAGTCTGCAAGTGGATATTTGGACCTCTTTGAGGATTTCGTTGGAAACGGGATTTCTTCATCTAATGCTAGACAGAAGAATTCTCAGTAACTTCTTTGGGTTGCGTGTGTTCAACGCACAGAGTTGAACCTTCCTTTAGACAGAGCAGATTTGAAACACTCTTTTTGTGGAATTTGCAAGTGGACATTTCAAGCGCTTTGGGGCCAACGGTAGAAAAGGAAATATCTTCGTATAAAAACTAGAGAGAATCATTCTCAGAAACCACTTTGTGATGTGTGCGTTCCACTCACAGAGTTTAACCTTTCTTTTCATAGAACAGTTTGGAAACAGTCTGTTTGTAAAGTCTGCAAGTGGATATTTGGACCTCTTTGAGGATTTCTTTGGAAACGGGATTTCTTCATCTTATGCTAGACAGAAGAATTCTCAGTAACTTCTTTGGTTTGCGTGTGTTCAACTCACAGAGTTGAGCCTTCCTTTAGACAGAGCAGATTTGAAACCCTCTTTTTGTGGAATTTGCAAGTGGACATTTCAAGCGCTTTGGGGCCAACGGTAGAAAAGGAAATATCTTCGTATAAAAACTAGAGAAAATCATTCTCAGAAACCACTCTGTGATGTGTGCGTTACACTCACAGAGTTTAACCTTTCTTTTCATAGAACAGTTTGGAAACACTCTGTTTGTAAAGTCTGCAAGTGGATATTTGGACCTCTTTGAGGATTTCATTGGAAACGGGATTTCTTCATCTAATGCTAGACAGAAGAATTCCCAGTAACTTCTTTCGGTTGCGTGTGTTCAACTCACAGAGTTGAACCTTCCTTTAGACAGAGCAGATTGGAAACCCACTTTTTGTGGAATTTGCAAGTGGACATTTCAAGCGGTTTGGGGCCAACGGTAGAAAAGGAAATATCTTCGTATAAAAACTAGAGAGAATCATTCTCAGAAACCACTTTGTGATGTGTGCGTTCCACTCACAGAGTTTAACCTTTCTTTTCATAGAACAGTTTGGAAACACTCTGTTTGTAAAGTCTGCAAGTGGATATTTGGACCTCTTTGAGGATTTCATTGGAAACGGGATTTCTTCATCTAATGCTAGACAGAAGAATTCTCAGTAACTTCTTTGGGTTGCGTGTGTTCAACTCACAGAGTTGAGCCTTCCTTTAGACAGAGCAGATTTGAAACCCTCTTTTAGTGGAATTTCCAAGTGGACATTTCAAGCGCTTTGGGGCCAACGGTGGAAAAGGAAATATCTTCGTATAAAAACTAGAGCGAATCATTCTCAGAAACCGCTTTGTAATGTGTGCGTTCCACTCACAGAGGGTAACATTTCTTTTCATAGAACAGTTTGGAAACACTCTGTTTGTAAAGTCTGCAAGTGGATATTTGGACCTCTTTGAGGATTTCGTTGGAAACGGTATTTCTTCATCTAATGCTAGACAGAAGAATTCTCAGTAACTTCTTTGGGTTGCGTGTGTTCAACTCACAGAGTTGAACCTTCCTTTAGACAGAGCAGATTTGAAACCCTCTTTTTGTGGAATTTGGAAGTGGACATTTCAAGCGCTTTTGGGCCAACGGTAGAAAAGGAAATATCTTCGTATAAAAACTAGAGAGAATCATTCTCAGAAACCGCTTTGTGATGTGTGCGTTCCACTCACAGAGTTTAACCTTTCTTTTCATAGAACAGTTTGGAAACACTCTGTTTGTAAAGTCGGCAAGTGGATATTTGGACCTCTTTGAGGATTTCGTTGGAAACGGGATTTCTTCATCTAATGCTAGACAGCAGAATTCTCAGTAACTTCTTTGGGTTGCGTGTGTTCAACTCACTGAGTTGAACCTTCCTTTAGACAGAGCAGATTTGAAACCCTCTTTTTGTGGAATTTACAAGTGGACATTTCAAGCGCTTTGAGGCCAACGGTAGAAAAGGAAATATCTTCGTATAAAAACTAGAGAGAATCATTCTCAGAAACCGCTTTGTGATGTGTGCATTCCACTCACAGAGTGTAACCTTTCTTTTCATAGAACAGTTTGGAAACACTCTGTTTGTAAAGTCTGCAAGTGGATATTTGGACCTCTTTGAGGATTTCGTTGGAAACGGGATTTCTGCATATAACGCTAGAGAGAAAAATTCTCAGTAACTTCTTTGGGTTCCGTGTGTTCAACTCACAGAGTTGTACCTTCCTTTTGACAGAGCAGATTAGAAACCCTCTTTTTGGGGAATTTGCAAGTGGACATTTCAAGCGCTTTGTGGCCAACGGTAGAAAAGGAAATATCTTCGTATAAAAACTAGAGAAAGTCATTCTCAGAAACCGCTTTGTGATGTGTGCGTTCCACTCACAGAGTGTACCCTTTCTTTTCATAGAACAGTTTGGAGACACTCTGTTTGTAAAGTCTGCAAGTGGATATTTGGACCTCTTTGAGGATTTCGTTGGAAACGGGATTTCTTCGTCTAATGCTAGACAGAAGAATTCTCAGTAACTTCTTTGGGTTGCGTGTGTTCAACTCACAGAGTTGAGCCTTCCTTTAGACAGAGCAGATTTGAAACCCTCTTTTTGTGGAATTTGCAAGTGGACATTTCAAGCGCTTTGGGGCCAACGGTAGAAAAGGAAATATCTTCGTATAAAAACTAGAGAGAATCATTCTCAGAAACCGCTTTGTGATGTGTGCATTCCACTCACAGAGTGTAAACTTTCTTTTCATAGAACAGTTCGGAAACACTCTGTTTGTAAAGTCTGCAAGTGGATATTTGGACCTCCTTGAGGATTTCGTTGGAAACGGGATTTCTTCATCTAATGCTAGACAGAAGAATTCTCAGTAACTTCTTTGGGTTGCGTGTGTTCAACGCACAGAGTTGAACCTTCCTTTAGACAGAGCAGATTTGAAACACTCTTTTTGTGGAATTTGCAAGTGGACATTTCAAGCGCTTTGGGGCCAACGGTGGAAAAGGAAATATCTTCGTATAAACACTAGAGAGAATCATTCTCAGAAACCACTTTGTGATGTGTGCGTTCCACTCACAGAGTTTAACCTTTCTTTTCATAGAACAGTTTGGAAACAGTCTGTTTGTAAAGTCTGCAAGTGGATATTTGGACCTCTTTGAGGATTTCTTTGGAAACGGGATTTCTTCATCTTGTGCTAGACAGAAGAATTCTCAGTAACTTCTTTGGTTTGCGTGTGTTCAACTCACAGAGTTGAGCCTTCCTTTAGACAGAGCAGATTTGAAACCCTCTTTTTGTGGAATTTGCAAGTGGACATTTCAAGCGCTTTGGGGCCAACGGTAGAAAAGGAAATATCTTCGTATAAAAACTAGAGAGAATCATTCTCAGGAACCTCTTTGTGATGTGTGCGTTCCACTCACAGAGTTTAACCTTTCTTTTCATAGAACAGTTTGGAAACACTCTGTTTGTAAAGTCTGCAAGTGGATACTTGGACCTCTTTGAGGATTTCGTTGGAAACGGGATTTCTTCATCTAATGCTAGACAGAAGAATTCTCAGTAACTTCTTTGGGTTGCGTGTGTTCAACTCACAGAGTTGAACCTTCCTTTAGACAGAGCAGATTTGAAACCCTCTTTTTGTGGAATTTGCAAGTGGACATTTCATGAACTTTGGGGCCAACGTTAGAAAAGGAAATATCTTCGTAGAAAAACTAGAGAGAATCATTCTCAGAAACCACTTTGTGATGTGTGCGTTCCACTCACAGAGTTTAACCTTTCTTTTCATAGAACAGTTTGGAAACACTCTGTTTGTAAAGTCTGCAAGTGGATATTTGGACCTCTTTGAGGATTTCATTGGAAACGTGGTTTCTTCATCTAATGCTAGACAGAAGAAATCACAGTAACTTCTTTGGGTTGCGTGTGTTCAACTCACAGAGTTGAGCCTTCGTTTAGACAGAGCAGATTTGAAACCCTCTTTTTGTGGAATTTCCAAGTGGACATTTCAAGCGCTTTAGGGCCAACAGTGGAAAAGGAAATATCTTCGTATAAAAACTAGAGAGAATCATTCTCAGAAACCGCTTTGTGATGTGTGTGTTCCACTCACAGAGGGTAACCTTTCTTTTCATAGAACAGTTTGGAAACACTCTGTTTGTAAAGTCTGCAAGTGGATATTTGGACCTCTTTGAGGATTTCGTTGGAAACGAGATTTCTTCATCTAATGCTAGACAGAAGAATTCTCAGTAACTTCTTTGGGTTGCATGTGTTCAACTCACAGAGTTGAACCTTCCTTTAGACAGAGCAGATTTGAAACCCTCTTTTTGTGGAATTTGCGAGTGGACATTTCAAGCGCTTTTGGGCCAACTGTAGAAAAGGAAATATCTTCGTATAAAAACTAGAGAGAATTATTCTCAGAAACCGCTTTGTGATGTGTACGTTCCACTCACAGAGTTTAACCTTTCTTTTCATAGAACAGTTTGGAAACACTCTGTTTGTAAAGTCTGCAAGTGGATATTTGGACCTCTTTGAGGATTTCGTGGGAAACGGGATTTCTTCATCTAATGCTAGACAGAAGAATTCTCAGTAACTTCTTTGGGTTGCGTGTGTTCAACTCACAGAGTTGAGCCTTCCTTTAGACAGAGCAGATTTGAAACCCTCTTTTTGTGGAATTAGCAAGTGGACATTTCAAGCGCTTTGGGGCCAACGGTAGAAAAGGAAATATCTTCGTATAAAAACTAGAGAGAATCATTCTCAGAAACCGCTTTGTGATGTGTGCGTTCCACTCACAGAGTGTAACCTTTCTTTTCATAGAACAGTTTGGAAACACTCTGTTTGTAAAGTCTGCAAGTGGATATTTGGACCTCTTTGAGTGTTTCGTTGGAAACGGGATTTCTTCATCTAATGCTAGACAGAAGAATTCTCAGTAACTTCTTTGTGTTGCGTGTGTTCAACTCACAGAGTTGAGCCTTCCTTTAGACAGAGCAGATTTGAAACCCTCTTTTTGTGGAATTTGCAAGTGGACATTTCAAGCGCTTTGGGGCCAACGGTCGAAAAGGAAATATCTTCGTATAAAAACTAGAGAGAATCATTCTCAGAAACCGCTTTGTGATGTGTGCATTCCACTCACAGAGTGTAACCTTTCTTTTCATAGAACAGTTTGGAAACACTCTGTTTGTAAAGTCTGCAAGTGGATATTTGGACCTCTTTGAGGATTTCGTTGGAAACGGGATTTCTGCATATAACGCTAGACAGAAAAATTCTCAGTAACTTCTTTGGGTTGCGTGTGTTCAACTCACAGAGTTGAACCTTCCTTTTGACAGAGCAGATTAGAAACCCTCTTTTTGTGGAATTTGCAAGTGGACATTTCAAGCGCTTTGGGGCCAACGGTAGAAAAGGAAATATCTTCGTATAAAAACTAGAGAGAATCATTCTCAGAAACCGCTTTGTGATGTGTGCGTTCCTCTCACAGAGTTTAACCTTTCTTTTCATAGAACAGTTGGGAAACACTCTGTTTGTAAAGTCTGCAAGTGGATATTTGGACCTCTTTGAGGATTTAGTTGGAAACGGGATTTCTTCATCTAATGCTAGACAGAAGAATTCTCAGTAACTCCTTTGGGTTGTGTGTGTTCAACTCACAGAGTTGAGCCTTCCTTTAGACAGAGCATATTTGAAACCCTCTTTTTGTGGAATTTGCAAGTGGACATTTCAAGCGCTTTGGGGCCAACGGTAGAAAAGGAAATATCTTCGTATAAAAACTAGAGAGAATCATTCTCAGAAACCGCTTTGTGATGTGTGCGTTCCACTCACAGAGTTTAACCTTTCTTTTCATAGAACAGTTTGGAAACACTCTCTTTGTAAAGTCTGCAAGTGGATATTTGGACCTCTTTGAGGATTTCGTTGGAAACGGGATTTCTTCATCTAATGCTAGACAGAAGAATTCTCAGTAACTTCTTTGGGTTGCGTGTGTTCAACTCACAGAGTTGAGCCTTCCTTTAGACAGAGCAGATTTGAAACCCTCTTTTTGTGGAATTAGCAAGTAGACATTACAAGCGCTTTGGGGCCAACGGTAGAAAAGGAAATATCTTCGTATAAAAACTAGAGAGAATCATTCTCAGAAACCGCTTTGTGATGTGTGCGTTCCACTCACAGAGTGTAACCTTTCTTTTCATAGAACAGTTTGGAAACACTCTGTTTGTAAAGTCTGCAAGTGGATATTTGGACCTCTTTGAGTGTTTCGTTGGAAACGGGATTTCTTCATCTAATGCTAGACAGAAGAATTCTCAGTAACTTCTTTGGGTTACGTGTGTTCAACTCCCAGAGTTGAGCCTTCCTTTAGACAGAGCAGATTTGAAACCCTCTTTTTGTGGAATTTTCAAGTGGACATTTCCAGCGCTTTGGGGCCAACAGTAGAAAAGGAAATATCTTCGTATAAAAACTAGAGAGAATCATTCTCAGAAACCGCTTTGTGATGTGTGCGTTCCACTCACAGAGTGTAACCTTTCTTTTCATAGAACAGTTTGGAAACACTCTGTTTGTAAAGTCTGCAAGTGGATATTTGGACCTCTTTGAGTGTTTCGTTGGAAACGGGATTTCTTCATCTAATGCTAGACAGAAGAATTCTCAGTAACTTCTTTGGGTTGCGTGTGTTCAACTCCCAGAGTTGAGCCTTCCTTTAGACAGAGCAGATTTGAAACCCTCTTTTTGTGGAATTAGCAAGTGGACATTTCCAGCGCTTTGGGGCCAACAGTAGAAAAGGAAATATCTTCGTATAAAAACTAGAGAGAATCATTCTCAGAAACCACTTTGTGATGTGTGCGTTCCACTCACAGAGTGTAACCTTTCTTTTCATAGAACAGTTTGGAAACACTCTGTTTGTAAAGTCTGCATGTGGATATTTGGACCTCTTTGAGTGTTTCGTTGGAAACGGGATTTCTTCATCTAATGATAGACAGAAGAATTCTCAGTAACTTCTTTGGGTTGCGTGTGTTCAGCTCACAGAGTTGAGCCTTCCTTTAGACAGAGCAGATTTGAAACCCTCTTTTTGTGGAATTTGCAAGTGGACATTACAAGCGCTTTGGTGCCAACGGTAGAAAAGGAAATATCTTCGTATAAAAACTAGAGAGAATCATTCTCAGAAACCGCTTTGTGATGTGTGCGTTCCACTCACAGAGTGTAACCTTTCTTTTCATAGAACAGTTTGGAAACACTCTGTTTGTAAAGTCTGCAAGTGGATATTTGGACCTCTTTGAGTGTTTCGTTGGAAACGGGATTTCTTCATCTAATGCTAGACAGAAGAATTCTCAGTAACTTCTTTGGGTTGCGTGTGTTCAGCTCACAGAGTTGAGCCTTCCTTTAGACAGAGCAGATTTGAAACCCTCTTTTTGTGGAATTTGCAAGTGGACATTTCAAGCGCTTTGGGGCCAACGGTAGAAAAGGAAATATCTTCGTATAAAAACTAGAGAGAATCATTCTCAGAAACCGCTTTGTGATGTGTGCATTCCACTCACAGAGTGTAACCTTTCTTTTCATAGAACAGTTTGGAAACACTCTGTTTGTAAAGTCTGCAAGTGGATATTTGGACCTCTTTGAGGATTTCGTTGGAAACGGGATTTCTGCATATAACGCTAGACAGAAAAATTCTCAGTAACTTCTTTGGGTTGCGTGTGTTCAACTCACAGAGTTGAACCTTCCTTTTGACAGAGCAGATTAGAAACCCTCTTTTTGTGGAATTTGCAAGTGGACATTTCAAGCGCTTTGGGGCCAACGGTAGAAAAGGAAATATCTTCGTATAAAAACTAGAGAGAATCATTCTCAGAAACCGCTTTGTGATGTGTGCGTTCCTCTCACAGAGTTTAACCTTTCTTTTCATAGAACAGTTTGGAAACACTCTGTTTGTAAAGTCTGCAAGTGGATATTTGGACCTCTTTGAGGATTTAGTTGGAAACGGGATTTCTTCATCTAATGCTAGACAGAAGAATTCTCAGTAACTTCTTTGGGTTGCGTGTGTTCAACTCACAGAGTTGAGCCTTCCTTTAGACAGAGCATATTTGAAACCCTCTTTTTGTGGAATTTGCAAGTGGGCATTTCAAGCGCTTTGGGGCCAACGGTAGAAAAGGAAATATCTTCGTATAAAAACTAGAGAGAATCATTCTCAGAAACCGCTTTGTGATGTGTGCGTTCCACTCACAGAGTTTAACCTTTCTTTTCATAGAACAGTTTGGAAACACTCTGTTTGTAAAGTCTGCAAGTGGATATTTGGACCTCTTTGAGGATTTCGTTGGAAACGGGATTTCTTCATCTAATGCTAGACAGAAGAATTCTCAGTAACTTCTTTGGGTTGCGTGTGTTCAACTCACAGAGTTGAGCCTTCCTTTAGACAGAGCAGATTTGAAACCCTCTTTTTGTGGAATTAGCAAGTGGACATTTCAAGCGCTTTGGGGCCAACGGTAGAAAAGGAAATATCTTCGTATAAAAACTAGAGAGAATCATTCTCAGAAACCGCTTTGTGATGTGTGCGTTCCACTCACAGAGTGTAACCTTTCTTTTCATAGAACAGTTTGGAAACACTCTGTTTGTAAAGTCTGCAAGTGGATATTTGGACCTCTTTGAGTGTTTCGTTGGAAACGGGATTTCTTCATCTAATGCTAGACAGAAGAATTCTCAGTAACTTCTTTGGGTTGCGTGTGTTCAACTCACAGAGTTGAGCCTTCCTTTAGACAGAGCATATTTGAAACCCTCTTTTTGTGGAATTTGCAAGTGGACATTTCAAGCGCTTTGGGGCCAACGGTAGAAAAGGAAATAACTTCGTATAAAAACTAGAGAGAATCATTCTCAGAAACCGCTTTGTGATGTGTGCGTTCCACTCACAGAGTTTAACCTTTCTTTTCATAGAACAGTTTGGAAACACTCTGTTTGTAAAGTCTGCAAGTGGATATTTGGACCTCTTTGAGGATTTCGTTGGAAACGGGATTTCTTCATCTAATGCTAGACAGAAGAATTCTCAGTAACTTCTTTGGGTTGCGTGTGTTCAACTCACAGAGTTGAGCCTTCCTTTAGACAGAGCAGATTTGAAACCCTCTTTTTGTGGAATTAGCAAGTAGACATTACAAGCGCTTTGGGGCCAACGGTAGAAAAGGAAATATCTTCGTATAAAAACTAGAGAGAATCATTCTCAGAAACCGCTTTGTGATGTGTGCGTTCCACTCACAGAGTGTAACCTTTCTTTTCATAGAACAGTTTGGAAACACTCTGTTTGTAAAGTCTGCAAGTGGATATTTGGACCTCTTTGAGTGTTTCGTTGGCAACGGGATTTCTTCATCTAATGCTAGACAGAAGAATTCTCAGTAACTTCTTTGGGTTGCGTGTGTTCAACTCCCAGAGTTGAGCCTTCCTTTAGACAGAGCAGATTTGAAACCCTCTTTTTGTGGAATTAGCAGGTGGACATTACCAGCGCTTTGGGGCCAACAGTAGAAAAGGAAATATCTTCGTATAAAAACTAGAGAGAATCATTCTCAGAAACCACTTTGTGATGTGTGCGTTCCACTCACAGAGTGTAACCTTTCTTTTCATAGAACAGTTTGGAAACACTCTGTTTGTAAAGTCTGCAAGTGGATATTTGGACCTCTTTGAGTGTTTCGTTGGAAACGGGATTTCTTCATCTAATGCTAGACAGAAGAATTCTCAGTAACTTCTTTGGGTTGCGTGTGTTCAGCTCACAGAGTTGAGCCTTCCTTTAGACAGAGCAGATTTGAAACCCTCTTTTTGTGGAATTTGCAAGTGGACATTTCAAGCGCTTTGGGGCCAACGGTAGAAAAGGAAATATCTTCGTATAAAAACTAGAGAGAATCATTCTCAGAAACCGCTTTGTGATGTGTGCGTTCCACTCACAGAGTGTAACCTTTCTTTTCATAGAACAGTTTGGAAACACTCTGTTTGTAAAGTCTGCAAGTGGATATTTGGACCTCTTTGAGGATTTCGTTGGAAACGGGATTTCTGCATATAACGCTAGACAGAAAAATTCTCAGTAACTTCTTTGGGTTGCGTGTGTTCAACTCACAGAGTTGAACCTTCCTTTTGACAGAGCAGATTAGAAACCCTCTTTTTGTGGAATTTGCAAGTGGACATTTCAAGCGCTTTGGGGCCAACGGTAGAAAAGGAAATATCTTCATATAAAAACTAGAGAGAATCATTCTCAGAAACCGCTTTGTGATGTGTGCATTCCTCTCACAGAGTTTAACCTTTCTTTTCATAGAACAGTTTGGAAACAGTCTGTTTGTAAAGTCTGCAAGTGGATATTTGGACCTCTTTGAGGATTTCGTTGGAAACGGGATTTCTTCACCTAATGCTAGACAGAAGAATTCTCAGTAACTTCTATGGGTTGCGTGTGTTCAACTCACAGAGGTGAACCTTTCTTTTGACAGAGCAGATTGGAAACCCTCTTTTTGTGGAATTTGCAAGTTGACATTTCAAGCGCTTTGGGGCCAACAGCAGAAAAGGAAATATCTTCGTATAAAAACTAGAGAGAATCATTCTCAGAAACCACTTTGTGATGTGTGCGTTCCACTCACAGAGTTTAACCTTTCTTTTCATAGAACAGTTTGGAAACACTCTGTTTGTAAAGTCTGCAAGTGGATATTTGGACCTCTTTGAGGATTTCGTTGGAAACGGGATTTCTTCATCTAATGCTAGACAGAAGAATTCTCAGTAACTTCTTTGGGTTGCGTGTGTTCAACTCACAGAGTTGAGCCTTCCTTTAGACAGAGCAGATTTGAAACCCTCTTTTTGTGGAATTTGCAAGTGGACATTTCAAGCGCTTTGGGGCCAACGGTAGAAAAGGAAATATCTTCGTATAAAAACTAGAGAGAATCATTCTCAGAAACCGCTTTGTGATGTGTGCGTTCCACTCACAGAGTGTAACCTTTCTTTTCATAGAACAGTTTGGAAACACTCTGTTTGTAAAGTCTGCAAGTGGATATTTGGACCTCTTTGAGGATTTCGTTGGAAACGGGATTTCTGCATATAACGCTAGACAGAAAAATTCTCAGTAACTTCTTTGGGTTGCGTGTGTTCAACTCACAGAGTTGAACCTTCCTTTTGACAGAGCAGATTAGAAACCCTCTTTTTGTGGAATTTGCAAGTGGACATTTCAAGCGCTTTGGGGCCAACGGTAGAAAAGGAAATATCTTCGTATAAAAACTAGAGAGAATCATTCTCAGAAACCGCTTTGTGATGTGTGCATTCCTCTCACAGAGTTTAACCTTTCTTTTCATAGAACAGTTTGGAAACACTCTGTTTGTAAAGTCTGCAAGTGGATATTTGGACCTCTTTGAGGATTTAGTTGGAAACGGGATTTCTTCATCTAATGCTAGACAGAAGAATTCTCAGTAACTTCTTTGGGTTGCGTGTGTTCAACTCACAGAGTTGAGCCTTCCTTTAGACAGAGCATATTTGAAACCCTCTTTTTGTGGAATTTGCAAGTGGACATTTCAAGCGCTTTGGGGCCAACGGTAGAAAAGGAAATATCTTCGTATAAAAACTAGAGAGAATCATTCTCAGAAACCGCTTTGTGTTGTGTGCGTTCCACTCACAGAGTTTAACCTTTCTTTTCATAGAACAGTTTGGAAACACTCTGTTTGTAAAGTCTGCAAGTGGATATTTGGACCTCTTTGAGGATTTCGTTGGAAACGGGATTTCTTCATCTAATGCTAGACAGAAGAATTCTGAGTAACTTCTTTGGGTTGCGTGTGTTCAACTCACAGAGTTGAACCTTCCTTTAGACAGAGCAGATTTGAAACCCACTTTTTGTGGAATTTGCAAGTGGACATTTCAAGCGCTTTGGGGCCCACGGTAGAAAAGGAAATATCTTCGTACAAAAACTAGAGAGAATGATTCTCAGAAACCACTTTGTGATGTGTGCGTTCCACTCACAGAGTTTAACCTTTCTTTTCATAGAACAGTTTGGAAACAGTCTGTTTGTAAAGTCTGCAAGTGGATATTTGGACCTCTTTGAGGATTTCGCTGGAAACGGGATTTCTTCACCTAATGCTAGACAGAAGAATTCTCAGTAACTTCTATGGGTTGCGTGTGTTCAACTCACAGAGGTGAACCTTTCTTTTGACAGAGCAGATTGGAAACCCTCTTTTTGTGGAATTTGCAAGTTGACATTTCAAGCGCTTTGGGGCCAACAGCAGAAAAGGAAATATCTTCGTATAAAAACTAGAGAGAATCATTCTCAGAAACCACTTTGTGATGTGTGAGTTCCACTCACAGAGTTTAACCTTTCTTTTCATAGAACAGTTTGGAAACACTCTGTTTGTAAAGTCTGCAAGTGGATATTTGGACCTCTTTGAGGATTTCGTTGGAAACGGGATTTCTTCATCTAATGCTAGACAGAAGAATTCTCAGTAACTTCTTTGGGTTGCGTGTGTTCAACTCACAGAGTTGAGCCTTCCTTTAGACAGAGCAGATTTGAAACCCTCTTTTTGTGGAATTTGCAAGTGGACATTTCAAGCGCTTTGGGGCCAACGGTAGAAAAGGAAATATCTTCGTATAAAAACTAGAGAGAATCATTCTCAGAAACCGCTTTGTGATGTGTGCGTTCCACTCACAGAGTGTAACCTTTCTTTTCATAGAACAGTTTGGAAACACTCTGTTTGTAAAGTCTGCAAGTGGATATTTGGACCTCTTTGAGGATTTCGTTGGAAACGGGATTTCTGCATATAACGCTAGACAGAAAAATTCTCAGTAACTTCTTTGGGTTGCGTGTGTTCAACTCACAGAGTTGAACCTTCCTTTTGACAGAGCAGATTAGAAACCCTCTTTTTGTGGAATTTGCAAGTGGACATTTCAAGCGCTTTGGGGCCAACGGTAGAAAAGGAAATATCTTCGTATAAAAACTAGAGAGAATCATTCTCAGAAACCGCTTTGTGATGTGTGCATTCCTCTCACAGAGTTTAACCTTTCTTTTCATAGAACAGTTTGGAAACACTCTGTTTGTAAAGTCTGCAAGTGGATATTTGGACCTCTTTGAGGATTTAGTTGGAAACGGGATTTCTTCATCTAATGCTAGACAGAAGAATTCTCAGTAACTTCTTTGGGTTGCGTGTGTTCAACTCACAGAGTTGAGCCTTCCTTTAGACAGAGCATATTTGAAACCCTCTTTTTGTGGAATTTGCAAGTGGACATTTCAAGCGCTTTGGGGCCAACGGTAGAAAAGGAAATATCTTCGTATAAAAACTAGAGAGAATCATTCTCAGAAACCGCTTTGTGTTGTGTGCGTTCCACTCACAGAGTTTAACCTTTCTTTTCATAGAACAGTTTGGAAACACTCTGTTTGTAAAGTCTGCAAGTGGATATTTGGACCTCTTTGAGGATTTCGTTGGAAACGGGATTTCTTCATCTAATGCTAGACAGAAGAATTCTGAGTAACTTCTTTGGGTTGCGTGTGTTCAACTCACAGAGTTGAACCTTCCTTTAGACAGAGCAGATTTGAAACCCACTTTTTGTGGAATTTGCAAGTGGACATTTCAAGCGCTTTGGGGCCCACGGTAGAAAAGGAAATATCTTCGTACAAAAACTAGAGAGAATGATTCTCAGAAACCACTTTGTGATGTGTGCGTTCCACTCACAGAGTTTAACCTTTCTTTTCATAGAACAGTTTGGAAACAGTCTGTTTGTAAAGTCTGCAAGTGGATATTTGGACCTCTTTGAGGATTTCGCTGGAAACGGGATTTCTTCACCTAATGCTAGACAGAAGAATTCTCAGTAACTTCTATGGGTTGCGTGTGTTCAACTCACAGAGGTGAACCTTTCTTTTGACAGAGCAGATTGGAAACCCTCTTTTTGTGGAATTTGCAAGTTGACATTTCAAGCGCTTTGGGGCCAACAGCAGAAAAGGAAATATCTTCGTATAAAAACTAGAGAGAATCATTCTCAGAAACCACTTTGTGATGTGTGAGTTCCACTCACAGAGTTTAACCTTTCTTTTCATAGAACAGTTTGGAAACACTCTGTTTGTAAAGTCTGCAAGTGGATATTTGGACCTCTTTGAGGATTTCGTTGGAAACGGGATTTCTTCATCTAATGCTAGACAGAAGAATTCTCAGTAACTTCTTTGGGTTGCGTGTGTTCAACTCACAGAGTTGAGCCTTCCTTTAGACAGAGCAGATTTGAAACCCTCTTTTTGTGGAATTTGCAAGTGGACATTTCAAGGGCTTTGGGGCCAACGGTAGAAAAGGAAATATCTTCGTATAAAAACTAGAGAGAATCATTCTCCGAAACCACTTTGTGATGTGTGCGTTCCACTCACAGAGTGTAACCTTTCTTTTCATAGAACAGTTTGGAAACACTCTGTTTGTAAAGTCTGCAAGTGGATATTTGGACCTCTTTGAGGATTTCGTTGGAAACGGGATTTCTGCATATAACGCTAGACAGAAGAATTCTCAGTAACTTCTTTGGGTTGCGTGTGTTCAACTCACAGAGTTGAGCCTTCCTTTAGACAGAGCAGATTTGAAACCCTCTTTTTGTGGAATTTGCAAGTGGACATTTCAAGCGCTTTGGGGCCAACGGTAGAAAAGGAAATATCTTCGTATAAATACTAGAGAGAATCATTCTCAGAAACCGCTTTGTGATGTGTGCATTCCACTCACAGAGTGTAACCTTTCTTTTCATAGAACAGTTTGGAAACACTCTGTTTGTAAAGTCTGCAAGTGGATATTTGGACCTCTTTGAGGATTTCGTTGGAAACGGGATTTCTGCATATAACACTAGACAGAAAAATTCTCAGTAACTTCTTTGGGTTGCGTGTGTTCAACTCACAGAGTTGAACCTTCCTTTTGACAGAGCAGATTAGAAACCCTCTTTTTGTGGAATTTGCAAGTGGACATTTCAAGCGCTTTGGGGCCAACGGTAGAAAAGGAAATATCTTCGTATAAAAACTAGAGAGAATGACTCTCAGAAACCACTTTGTGATGTGTGCGTTCCACTCACAGAGTTTAACCTTTCTTTTCATAGAACAGTTTGGAAACAGTCTGTTTGTAAAGTCTGCAAGTGGATATTTGGACCTCTTTGAGGATTTCGTTGGAAACGGGATTTCTTCATCTAATGCTAGACAGAAGAATTCTCAGTAACTTCTTTGGGTTGCGTGTGTTCAACTCACAGTGTTGAGCCTTCCTTTAGACAGAGCATATTTGAAACCCTCTTTTTGTGGAATTTGCAAGTGGACATTTCAAGCGCTTTGGGGCCAACGGTAGAAAAGGAAATATCTTCGTATAAAAACTAGAGAGAATCATTCTCAGAAACCGCTTTGTGATGTGTGCGTTCCACTCACAGAGTTTAACCTTTCTTTTCATAGAACAGTTTGGAAACACTCTGTTTGTAAAGTCTGCAAGTGGATATTTGGACCTCTTTGAGGATTTCGTTGGAAACGGGATTTCTTCATCTAATGCTAGACAGAAGAATTCTCAGTAACTTCTTTGGGTTGCGTGTGTTCAACTCACAGAGTTGAGCCTTCCTTTAGACAGAGCAGATTTGAAACCCTCTTTTTGTGGAATTAGCAAGTGGACATTTCAAGCGCTTTGGGGCCAACGGTAGAAAAGGAAATATCTTCGTATAAAAACTAGAGAGAATCATTCTCAGAAACCGCTTTGCGATGTGTGCGTTCCTCTCACAGAGTGTAACCTTTCTTTTCATAGAACAGTTTGGAAACACTCTGTTTGTAAAGTCTGCAAGTGGATATTTGGACCTCTTTGAGTGTTTCGTTGGAAACGGGATTTCTTCATCTAATGCTAGACAGAAGAATTCTCAGTAACTTCTTTGGGTTGCGTGTGTTCAACTCACAGAGTTGAGCCTTCCTTTAGACAGAGCAGATTTGAAACCCTCTTTTTGTGGAATTTGCAAGTGGACATTTCAAGCACTTTGGGGCCAACGGTAGAAAAGGAAATATCTTCGTATAAAAACTAGAGAGAATCATTCTCAGAAACCGCTTTGTGATGTGTGCATTCCACTCACAGAGTGTAACCTTTCTTTTCATAGAACAGTTTGGAAACACTCTGTTTGTAAAGTCTGCAAGTGGATATTTGGACCTCTTTGAGGATTTCGTTGGAAACGGGATTTCTGCATATAACGCTAGACAGAAAAATTCTCAGTAACTTCTTTGGGTTGCGTGTGTTCAACTCACAGAGTTGAACCTTCCTTTTGACAGAGCAGATTAGAAACCCTCTTTTTGTGGAATTTGCAAGTGGACATTTCAAGCGCTTTGGGGCCAACGGTAGAAAAGGAAATATCTTCGTATAAAAACTAGAGAGAATCATTCTCAGAAACCGCTTTGTGATGTGTGCGTTCCTCTCACAGAGTTTAACCTTTCTTTTCATAGAACAGTTTGGAAACACTCTGTTTGTAAAGTCTGCAAGTGGATATTTGGACCTCTTTGAGGATTTCGTTGGAAACGGGATTTCTTCATCTATTGCTAGACAGAAGAATTCTCAGTAACTTCTTTGGGTTGCGTGTGTTCAACTCACAGAGTTGAAACTTCCTTTAGACAGAGCAGATTTGAAACCCACTTTTTGTGGAATTTGCAAGTGGACATTTCAAGCGCTTTGGGGCCAACGGTAGAAAAGGAAATATCTTCGTATAAAAACTAGAGAGAATCATTCTCAGAAACCGCTTTGTGATGTGTGCATTCCACTCACAGAGTGTAACCTTTCTTTTCATAGAACAGTTTGGAAACACTCTGTTTGTAAAGTCTGCAAGTGGATATTTGGACCTCTTTGAGGATTTCGTTGGAAACGGGATTTCTGCATATAACGCTAGACAGAAAAATTCTCAGTAACTTCTTTGGGTTGCGTGTGTTCAACTCACAGAGTTAAACCTTCCTTTTGACAGAGCAGATTAGAAACCCTCTTT
The DNA here is from genome assembly GCF_029281585.2 of Gorilla gorilla gorilla. Classification (NCBI taxonomy): domain Eukaryota; kingdom Metazoa; phylum Chordata; class Mammalia; order Primates; family Hominidae; genus Gorilla; species Gorilla gorilla. Next base: position 76,077,507 of record NC_073231.2, on the reverse strand, counting down.
TTGTGGAATTTGCAAGTGGACATTTCAAGCGCTTTGGGGCCAACGGTAGAAAAGGAAATATCTTCGTATAAAAACTAGAGAGAATCATTCTCAGAAACCGCTTTGTGATGTGTGCGTTCCTCTCACAGAGTTTAACCTTTCTTTTCATAGAACAGTTTGGAAACACTCTGTTTGTAAAGTCTGCAAGTGGATATTTGGACCTCCTTGAGGATTTCGTTGGAAACGGGATTTCTTCATCTAATGCTAGACAGAAGAATTCTCAGTAACTTCTTTTGGTTGCGTGTGTTCAACTCACAGAGTTGAACCTTCCTTTAGACAGAGCAGATTTGAAACCCACTTTTTGTGGAATTTGCAAGTGGACATTTCAAGCGCTTTGGGGCCCACGGTAGAAAAGGAAATATCTTCGTACAAAAACTAGAGAGAATGATTCTCAGAAACCACTTTGTGATGTGTGCGTTCCACTCACAGAGTTTAACCTTTCTTTTCATAGAACAGTTTGGAAACAGTCTGTTTGTAAAGTCTGCAAGTGGATATTTGGACCTCTTTGAGGATTTCGTTGGAAACGGGATTTCTTCACCTAATGCTAGACAGAAGAATTCTCAGTAACTTCTATGGGTTGCGTGTGTTCAACTCACAGAGGTAAACCTTTCTTTTGACAGAGCAGATTTGAAACCCTCTTTTTGTGGAATTTGCAAGTTGACATTTCAAGCGCTTTGGGGCCAACAGCAGAAAAGGAAATATCTTCGTATAAAAACTAGAGAGAATCATTCTCAGAAACCAATTTGTGATGTGTGCGTTCCACTCACAGAGTTTAACCTTTCTTTTCATAGAACAGTTTGGAAACACTGTGTTTGTAAAGTCTGCAAGTGGATATTTGGACCTCTTTGAGGATTTCATTGGAAACGGGATTTCTTCATCTAATGCTAGACAGAAGAATTCTCAGTAACTTCTTTGGGTTGCGTGTGTTCAACTCACAGAGTTGAGCCTTCCTTTAGACAGAGCAGATTTGAAACCCTCTTTTTGTGGAATTTCCAAGTGGACATTTCAAGCGCTTTGGGGCCAACGGTGGAAAAGGAAATATCTTCGTATAAAAACTAGAGAGAATCATTCTCAGAAACCGCTTTGTGATGTGTGCGTTCCACTCACAGAGGGTAACCTTTCTTTTCATTGAACAGTTTGGAAACACTCTCTTTGTAAAGTCTGCGAGTTGATATTTGGACCTCTTTGAGGATTTCGTTGGAAACGGGATTTCTTCATCTAATGCTAGACAGAAGAATTCTCAGTAACTTCTTTTGGTTGCCTGTGTTCAACTCACAGAGTTGAACCTTCCTTTTGACAGAGCAGATTGGAAACCCTCTTTTTGTGGAATTTGCAAGTGGACATTTCAAGCGCTTTGGGGCCAACGGTACAAAAGGAAATATCTTCGTATAAAAACTAGAGAGAATCATTCTCAGAAACCACTTTGTGATGTGTGCGTTCCACTCACAGAGTTTAACCTTTCTTTTCATAGAACAGTTTTGAAACACTCTGTTTGTAAAGTCTGCAAGTGGATATTTGGACCTCTTTGAGGATTTCGTTGGAAACGGGATTTCTTCATCTAATGCTAGAGAGAAGAATTCTCAGTAACTTCTTTGGGTTGCCTGTGTTCAACTCACAGAGTTGAGCCTTCCTTTAGACAGAGCAGATTTGAAACCCTCTTTTTGTGGAATTTGCAAGTGGACATTTCAAGCGCTTTGGGGCCAACGGTAGAAAAGGAAATATCTTCGCATTAAAACTAGAGAGAATCATTCTCAGAAACCGCTTTGTGATGTGTGCGTTCCTCTCACAGAGTGTAACCTTTCTTTTCATAGAACAGTTTGGAAACACTCTGTTTGTAAAGTCTGCAAGTGGATATTTGGACCTCTTTGAGGATTTCGTTGGAAACGGGATTTCTGCATATAACGCTAGACAGAAGAATTCTCAGTAACTTCTTTGGGTTGCGTGTGTTCAACTCACAGAGTTGAGCCTTCCTTTAGACAGAGCAGATTTGAAACCCTCTTTTTGTGGAATTTGCAAGTGGACATTTCAAGCGCTTTGGGGCCAACGGTAGAAAAGGAAATATCTTCGTATAAAAACTAGAGAGAATCATTCTCAGAAACCGCTTTGTGATGTGTGCATTCCACTCACAGAGTGTAACCTTTCTTTTCATAGAACAGTTTGGAAACACTCTGTTTGTAAAGTCTGCAAGTGGATATTTGGACCTCTTTGAGGATTTCGTTGGAAACGGGATTTCTGCATATAACACTAGACAGAAAAATTCTCAGTAACTTCTTTGGGTTGCGTGTGTTCAACTCACAGAGTTGAACCTTCCTTTTGACAGAGCAGATTAGAAACCCTCTTTTTGTGGAATTTGCAAGTGGACATTTCAAGCGCTTTGGGGCCAATGGTAGAAAAGGAAATATCTTCGTATAAAAACTAGAGAGAATCATTCTCAGAAACCAATTTGTGATGTGTGCGTTCCACTCACAGAGTTTAACCTTTCTTTTCATAGAACAGTTTGGAAACACTCTGTTTGTAAAGTCTGCAAGTGGATATTTGGACCTCTTTGAGGATTTCATTGGAAAAGGGATTTCTTCATCTAATGCTAGACAGAAGAATTCTCAGTAACTTCTTTGGGTTGCGTGTGTTCAACTCACAGAGTTGAGCCTTCCTTTAGACAGAGCAGATTTGAAACCCTCTTTTTGTGGAATTTCCAAGTGGACATTTCAAGCGCTTTGGGGCCAACGGTGGAAAAGGAAATATCTTCGTATAAAAACTAGAGAGAATCATTCTCAGAAACCGCTTTGTGATGTGTGCGTTCCACTCACAGAGGGTAACCTTTCTTTTCATTGAACAGTTTGGAAACACTCTGTTTGTAAAGTCTGCGAGTTGATATTTGGACCTCTTTGAGGATTTCGTTGGAAACGGGATTTCTTCATCTAATGCTAGACAGAAGAATTCTCAGTAACTTCTTTTGGTTGCCTGTGTTCAACTCACAGAGTTGAACCTTCCTTTTGACAGAGCAGATTGGAAACCCTCTTTTTGTGGAATTTGCAAGTGGACATTTCAAGCGCTTTGGGGCGAACGGTACAAAAGGAAATATCTTCGTATAAAAACTAGAGAGAATCATTCTCAGAAACCACTTTGTGATGTGTGCGTTCCACTCACAGAGTTTAACCTTTCTTTTCATAGAACAGTTTTGAAACACTCTGTTTGTAAAGTCTGCAAGTGGATATTTGGACCTCTTTGAGGATTTCGTTGGAAACGGGATTTCTTCATCTAATGCTGGAGAGAAGAATTCTCAGTAACTTCTTTGGGTTGCCTGTGTTCAACTCACAGAGTTGAGCCTTCCTTTAGACAGAGCAGATTTGAAACCCTCTTTTTGTGGAATTTGCAAGTGGACATTTCAAGCGCTTTGGGGCCTACGGTAGAAAAGGAAATATCTTCGCATTAAAACTAGAGAGAATCATTCTCAGAAACCGCTTTGTGATGTGTGCGTTCCTCTCACAGAGTGTAACCTTTCTTTTCATAGAACAGTTTGGAAACACTCTGTTTGTAAAGTCTGCAAGTGGATATTTGGACCTCTTTGAGGATTTCGTTGGAAACGGGATTTCTGCATATAACGCTAGACAGAAGAATTCTCAGTAACTTCTTTGGGTTGCGTGTGTTCAACTCACAGAGTTGAGCCTTCCTTTAGACAGAGCAGATTTGAAACCCTCTTTTTGTGGAATTTGCAAGTGGACATTTCAAGGGCTTTGGGGCCAACGGTAGAAAAGGAAATATCTTCGTATAAAAAGTAGAGAGAATCATTCTCCGAAACCGCTTTGTGATGTGTGCGTTCCACTCACAGAGTGTAACCTTTCTTTTCATAGAACAGTTTGGAAACACTCTGTTTGTAAAGTCTGCAAGTGGATATTTGGACCTCTTTGAGGATTTCGTTGGAAACGGGATTTCTGCATATAACGCTAGACAGAAGAATTCTCAGTAACTTCTTTGGGTTGCGTGTGTTCAACTCACAGAGTTGAGCCTTCCTTTAGACAGAGCAGATTTGAAACCCTCTTTTTGTGGAATTTGCAAGTGGACATTTCAAGCGCTTTGGGGCCAACGGTAGAAAAGGAAATATCTTCGTATAAAAACTAGAGAGAATCATTCTCAGAAACCGCTTTGTGATGTGTGCATTCCACTCACAGAGTGTAACCTTTCTTTTCATAGAACAGTTTGGAAACACTCTGTTTGTAAAGTCTGCAAGTGGATATTTGGACCTCTTTGAGGATTTCGTTGGAAACGGGATTTCTGCATATAACACTAGACAGAAAAATTCTCAGTAACTTCTTTGGGTTGCGTGTGTTCAACTCACAGAGTTGAACCTTCCTTTTGACAGAGCAGATTAGAAACCCTCTTTTTGTGGAATTTGCAAGTGGACATTTCAAGCGCTTTGGGGCCAACGGTAGAAAAGGAAATATCTTCGTATAAAAACTAGAGAGAATGACTCTCAGAAACCACTTTGTGATGTGTGCGTTCCACTCACAGAGTTTAACCTTTCTTTTCATAGAACAGTTTGGAAACAGTCTGTTTGTAAAGTCTGCAAGTGGATATTTGGACCTCTTTGAGGATTTCGTTGGAAACGGGATTTCTTCATCTAATGCTAGACAGAAGAATTCTCAGTAACTTCTTTGGGTTGCGTGTGTTCAACTCACAGAGTTGAGCCTTCCTTTAGACAGAGCATATTTGAAACCCTCTTTTTGTGGAATTTGCAAGTGGACATTTCAAGCGCTTTGGGGCCAACGGTAGAAAAGGAAATATCTTCGTATAAAAACTAGAGAGAATCATTCTCAGAAACCGCTTTGTGATGTGTGCGTTCCTCTCACAGAGTTTAACCTTTCTTTTCATAGAACAGTTTGGAAACACTCTGTTTGTAAAGTCTGCAAGTGGATATTTGGACCTCTTTGAGGATTTCGTTGGAAACGGGATTTCTTCATCTAATGCTAGACAGAAGAATTCTCAGTAACTTCTTTGGGTTGCGTGTGTTCAACTCACAGAGTTGAACCTTCCTTTAGACAGAGCAGATTTGAAACCCACTTTTTGTGGAATTTGCAAGTGGACATTTCAAGCGCTTTGGGGCCAACGGTAGAAAAGGAAATATCTTCGTATAAAAACTAGAGAGAATCATTCTCAGAAACCGCTTTGTGATGTGTGCATTCCACTCACAGAGTGTAACCTTTCTTTTCATAGAACAGTTTGGAAACACTCTGTTTGTAAAGTCTGCAAGTGGATATTTGGACCTCTTTGAGGATTTCGTTGGAAACGGGATTTCTGCATATAACGCTAGACAGAAAAATTCTCAGTAACTTCTTTGGGTTGCGTGTGTTCAACTCGCAGAGTTTAACCTTCCTTTTGACAGAGCAGATTAGAAACCCTCTTTTTGTGGAATTTGCAAGTGGACATTTCAAGCGCTTTGGGGCCAACGGTAGAAAAGGAAATATCTTCGTATAAAAACTAGAGAGAATCATTCTCAGAAACCGCTTTGTGATGTGTGCGTTCCTCTCACAGAGTTTAACCTTTCTTTTCATAGAACAGTTTGGAAACACTCTGTTTGTAAAGTCTGCAAGTGGATATTTGGACCTCTTTGAGGATTTCGTTGGAAACGGGATTTCTTCATCTAATGCTAGACAGAAGAATTCTCAGTAACTTCTTTGGGTTGCGTGTGTTCAACTCACAGAGTTGAACCTTCCTTTAGACAGAGCAGATTTGAAACCCACTTTTTGTGGAATTTGCAAGTGGACATTTCAAGCGCTTTGGGGCCCACGGTAGAAAAGGAAATATCTTCGTACAAAAACTAGAGAGAATGATTCTCAGAAACCACTTTGTGATGTGTGCGTTCCACTCACAGAGTTTAACCTTTCTTTTCATAGAACAGTTTGGAAACAGTCTGTTTGTAAAGTCTGCAAGTGGATATTTGGACCTCTTTGAGGATTTCGTTGGAAACGGGATTTCTTCATCTAATGCTAGACAGAAGAATTCTCAGTAACTTCTATGGGTTGCGTGTGTTCAACTCACAGAGGTGAACCTTTCTTTTGACAGAGCAGATTGGAAACCCTCTTTTTGTGGAATTTGCAAGTTGACATTTCAAGCGCTTTGGGGCCAACAGCAGAAAAGGAAATATCTTCGTATAAAAACTAGAGAGAATCATTCTCAGAAACCACTTTGTGATGTGTGCGTTCCACTCACAGAGTTTAACCTTTCTTTTCATAGAACAGTTTGGAAACACTCTGTTTGTAAAGTCTGCAAGTGGATATTTGGACCTCTTTGAGGATTTCGTTGGAAACGGGATTTCTTCATCTAATGCTAGAGAGAAGAATTCTCAGTAACTTATTTGGGTTGCCTGTGTTCAACTCACAGAGCTGAGCCTTCCTTTAGACAGAGCAGATTTGAAACCCTCTTTTTGTGGAATTTGCAAGTGGACATTTCAAGCGCTTTGGGGCCAACGGTAGAAAAGGAAATATCTTCGCATTAAAACTAGAGAGAATCATTCTCAGAAACCGCTTTGTGATGTGTGCGTTCCTCTCACAGAGTGTAACCTTTCTTTTCATAGAACAGTTTGGAAACACTCTGTTTGTAAAGTCTGCAAGTGGATATTTGGACCTCTTTGAGGATTTCGTTGGAAACGGGATTTCTTCATCTAATGCTAGACAGAAGAATTCTCAGTAACTTCTTTGGGTTGCGTATTTTCAACTCACAGGGTTGAACCTTCCTTTTGACAGAGCAGATTTGAAACCCTCCTTTTGTGGAATTTGCAAGTGGACATTTCAAGCGCTTTGGGGCCAAAGGCAGGAAAGGAAATATCTTGGTATAAAAACTAGAGAGAATCATTCTCAGAAACCACTTTGTGATGTGTTCGTTCCACTCACAGAGTTTAACCTTTCTTTTCATAGAAGAGTTTGGAAACACTCTGTTTGTAAAGTCTGCAAGTTGATATTTGGACCTCTTTGAGGATTTGGTTGGAAACAGGATTTCTTCATCTAATGCTAGACAGAAAAATTCTCAGTAACTTCTTTGGGTTGTGTGTGTTCAACTCACAGAGTTGAACCTTCCTTTAGACAGAGCAGATTTGAAACCCTCTTTTTGTGGAATTTGAAAGTGGACATTTCATGCGCTTTGGGGCCAACGGTAGAAAAGGAAATATCTTCGTATAAAAACTAGAGAGAATCATTCTCAGAAACCGCTTTGTGATGTGTGCATTCCACTCACAGGGTTTAACCTTTCTTTTCATAGAACAGTTTGGAAACACTCTGTTTGTAAAGTCTGCAAGTGGATACTTGGACCTCTTTGAGGATTTCGTAGGAAACGGGATTTCTTCATCTAATGCTAGACAGAAGAATTCTCAGTAACTTCTTTGGGTTGCGTGTGTTCAACTCACAGAATTGAACCTTCCTTTAGATAGAGCAGATTTGAAACCCTCTTTTTGTGGAATTTGCAAGTGGACATTTCAAGCGCTTTGGGGCCAACGGTAGAAAAGGAAATATCTTCGTATAAAAACTAGAGAGAATCATTCCCAGAAACCACTTTGTGATGTGTGCGTTCCACTCACAGAGTGTAACCTTTCTTTTCATAGAACAGTTTGGAAACACTCTGTTTGTAAAGTCTGCAAGTGGATATTTGGACCTCCTTGAGGATTTCGTTGGAAACGGGATTTCTTCATCTAATGCTAGACAGAAGAATTCTCAGTAACTTCTTTGTGTTGCCTGTCTTCAACTCACAGAGTTGAGCGTTCCTTTAGTCAGAGCAGATTTGAAACCCTCTTTTTGTGGAATTTGCAAGTGGACATTTCAAGCGCTTTGGGGCCAACGGTAGAAAAGGAAATATCTTCGTATAAAAACTAGGGAGAATCATTCTCAGGAACCGCTTTGTGATGTGTGCGTTCCACTCACAGAGTGTAACCTTTCTTTTCATAGAACAGTTTGGAAACACTCTGTTTGTAAAGTCTGCAAGTGGATATTTGGACCTCCTTGAGGATTTCGTTGGAAACGGGATTTCTTCATCTAATGCTAGACAGAAGAATTCTCAGTAACTTCTTTGGGTTGCGTGTGTTCAACTCACAGAGTTGAACCTTACTTTATACAGAGCAGATTTGAAACCCTCTTTTTGTGAAATTTGCGAGTGGACATTTCAAGCCCTTTGGGGCCAACGGTAGAAAAGGAAATATCTTCGTATAAAAACTAGAGAGAATCATTCTCAGAAACCGCTTTGTGATGTGTGCGTTCCAGTCACAGAGTGTAACCTTTCTTTTCATAGAACAGTTTGGAAACACTCTGTTTGTAAAGTCTGCAAGTGGATATTTGGACCTCTTTGAGGATTTCGTTGGAAACGGGATTTCTTCATCTAATGCTAGACAGAAGAATTCTCAGTAACTTCTTTGGTTTGCGTGTGTTCAACTCACAGAGTTGAACCTTCCTTTTGACAGAGCAGATTTGAAACCCTCCTTTTGTGGAATTTGAAAGTGGACATTTCAAGCGCTTTGGGGCCAACGGTGGAAAAGGAAATATCTTCGTATAAAAAGTAGAGAGAATCATTCCCAGAAACCACTTTGTGATGTGTGCGTTCCACTCTCAGTGGTAACCTTTCTTTTCATAGAACAGTTTGGAAACACTCTGTTTGTAAAGTCTGCAATTGGATATTTGGACATCTTTGAGGATTTCGTTGGAAACGGGATTTCTTAATCTAATGCTAGACAGAAGAATTCTCAGTATCTTCTTTGGGTTGCCTGTGTTCAACTCACAGAGTTGAACCTTCCTTTTGACAGAGCAGATTGGAAACCCTCTTTTTGTGGAATTTGCAAGTGGACATTTCAAGCGCTTTGGGGCCAACGGTACAAAAGGAAATATCTTCGTATAAAAACTAGAGAGAATCATTCTCAGAAACCACTTTGTGATGTGTGTGTTCCACTCACAGAGTTTAACCTTTCTTTTCATAGAACAGTTTGGAAACACTCTGTTTGTAAAGTCTGCAAGTGGATATTTGGACCTCTTTGAGGATTTCGTTGGAAACGGGATTTCTTCATCTAATGCTAGACAGAAGAATTCTCAGTAACTTCTTTGGGTTGCCTGTGTTCAACTCACAGAGTTGAGCCTTCCTTTAGACAGAGCAGATTTGAAACCCTCTTTTTGTGGAATTTGCAAGTGGACATTTCAAGCGGTTTGGGGCCAACGGTAGAAAAGGAAATATCTTCGTATAAAAACTAGAGAGAATCATTCCCAGAAACCACTTTGTGATCTGTGCGTTCCACTCACAGTGTTTAACCTTTCTTTTCATAGAACAGTTTTGAAACACTCAGTTTGTAAAGTCTGCAAGTGGATATTTGGTCCAATTTGAGGATTTCGTTGGAAACGGGATTTCTTCATCTAATGCTAGACAGAAGAATTCACAGTAACTTCTTTGGGTTGCGTGTGTTCAACTCACAGAGTTGAACCTTCCTTTAGACAGAGCAGATTTGAAACCCTCTTTTTGTGGAATTTTCAAGTGGACATTTCAAGCGCTTTTGGGCCAAAGGCAGGAAAGGAAATATCTAGGTATAAAAACTAGAGAGAATCATTCTCAGAAACCACTTTGTGATGTGTTCGTTCCACTCACAGAGTTTAACCTTTCTTTTCATAGAACAGTTTGGAAACACTCTGTTTGTAAAGTCTGCAAGTTGATATTTGTACCTCTTTGAGGATTTTGTTGGAAACAGGATTTCTTCATCTAATGCTAGACAGAAAAATTCTCAGTAACTTCTGTGGGTTGTGTGTGTTCAACTCACAGAGTTGAACCTTCCTTTAGACAGAGCAGATTTGAAACCCTCTTTTTGTGGAATTTGCAAGTGGACATTTCAAGCGCTTTGGGGCCAACGGTAGAAAAGGAAATATCTTCGTACAAAAACCAGAGAGAATCATTCTCAGAAACCGCTTTGTGATGTGTGCATTCCACTCACAGAGTTTAACCTTTCTTTTCATAGAACAGTTTGGAAACACTCTGTTTGTAAAGTCTGCAAGTGGATATTTGGACCTCTTTGAGGATTTCGTTGGAAACGGGATTTCTTCATCTAATGCTAGACAGAAGAATTCTCAGTAAATTCTTTGGGTTGCGTGTGTTCAACTCACAGAGTTGAACCTTCCTTTTGACAGAGCAGATTGGAAACCCTCTTTTTGTGGAATTTGCAAGTGGACATTTCAAGCGCTTTGGGGCCAACGGTAGAAAATGAAATATCTTCGTATAAAAACTAGAGAGAATCATTCTCAGAAACCACTTTGTGATGTGTGCGTTCCACTCACAGAGTTTAACTTTTCTTTTCATAGAACAGTTTGGAAACACTCTGTTTGTAAAGTCTGCAAGTGGATATTTGGACCTCTCTGAGGATTTCGTTGGAAACGGGATTTCTTCATCTAATGCTAGACAGAAGAATTCTCAGTAACTTCTTTGGGTTGCGTGTGTTCAACTCACAGAGTTGAACCTTCCTTTATACAGAGCAGATTTGAAACCCTCTTTTTGTGAAATTTGCGAGTGGACATTTCAAGCGCTTTGGGGCCAACGGTAGAAAAGGAAATATCTTCGTATAATAACTAGAGAGAATCATTCTCAGAAACCGCTTTGTGATGTGTGCATTCCACCCACAGAGTTTAACCTTTCTTTTCATAGAACAGTTTTTTAAACACTCTGTTTGTAAAGTCTACAAGTGGATATTTGGTCCTCTATGAGGATTTCGTTGGAAACGGGATTTCTTCATCTAATGCTAGACAGAAGAATTCTCAGTAACTTCTTTGGGTTGCGTGTGTTCAACTCACAGAGTTGAGCCTTCCTTTAGACAGAGCATATTTGAAACCCTCTTTTTGTGGAATTTGCAAGTGGACATTTCAAGCGGTTTCGGGCCAACGGTAGAAAAGGAAATATCTTCGTATAAAAACTAGAGAGAATCATTCTCAGAAACCGCTTTGTGATGTGTGCGTTCCAGTCACAGAGTGTAACCTTTCTTTTCATAGAACAGTTTGGAAACACTCTGTTTGTAAAGTCTGCAAGTGGATGTTTGGACCTCTTTGAGGATTTCGTTGGAAACGGGATTTCTTCATCTAATGCTAGACAGAAGAATTCTCAGTAACTTCTTTGGGTTGCGTGTGTTCAACTCACAGAGTTGAACCTTCCTTTTGACAGAGCAGATTGGAAACCCTCTTTTTGTGGAATTTGCAAGTGGACATTTCAAGCGCTTTGGGGCTGACGGTAGAAAAGGAAATATCTTCGTATAAAAACTAGAGAGAATCATTCTCAGAAACCACTTTGTGATGTGTGCGTTCCACTCACAGAGTTTAACCTTTCTTTTCATAGAACAGTTTGGAAACACTCTGTTTGTAAAGTCTGCAAGTGGATATTTGGACCTCTTTGAGGATTTCTTTGGAAACGGGATTTCTTCATCTAATGCTAGACGGAAGAATTCTCAGTAACTTCTTTGGGTTGCGTGTGTTCAACTCACAGAGTTGAACCTTCCTTTTGACAGAGCAGATTGGAAACCCTCTTTTTGTGGAATTTGCAAGTTGGCATTTCAAGCGCTTTGGGGCCAACGGTAGAAAAGAAAATATCTTCGTATAAAAACTAGAGAGAATCATTCTCAGAAACCGCTTTGTGATGTGTGCGTTCCACTCACAGAGTGTAACCTTTCTTTTCATAGAACAGTTTTTTAAACACTCTGTTTGTAAAGTCTGCAAGTGGATATTTGGACCTCTTTGAGGATTTCGTTGGAAACGGGATTTCTTCATCTAATGCTAGACAGAAGAATTCTCAGTAACTTCTTTGGGTTGTGTGTGTTCAACTCACAGAGTTGAACCTTCCTTTAGACAGAGCAGATTGGAAACCCTCTTTTTGTGGAATTTGCAAGTGGACATTTCAAGCGCTTTTGGGCCAAAGGCAGTAAAGGAAATATCTTGGTATAAAAACTAGAGAGAATCATTCTCAGAAACCACTTTGTGATGTGTTCGTTCCACTCACAGAGTTTAACCTTTCTTTTCATAGAACAGTTTGGAAACACTCTGTTTGTAAAGTCTGCAAGTGGATATTTGGACCTCTTTGAGGATTTTGTTGGAAACAGGATTTCTTCATCTAATGCTAGACAGAAAAATTCTCAGTAACTTCTTTGGGTTGTGTGTGTTCAACTCACAGAGTTGAACCTTCCTTTAGACAGAGCCGATTTGAAACCCTCTTTTTGTGGAATTTGCAAGTGGACATTTCAAGCGCTTTGGGGACAACGGTAGAAAAGGAAATATCTTCGTATAAAAACTAGAGAGAATCATTCTCAGAAACCGCTTTGTGATGTGTGCGTTGCACTCACGGAGTTTAACCTTTCTTTTCATAGAACAGTTTGGAAACACTCTGTTTGTAAAGTCTGCAAGTGGATATTTGGACCTCTTTGAGGATTTCGATGGAAACGGGATTTCTTCATCTAATGCTAGACAGAAGAATTCTCAGTAACTTCTTTGGGTTGCGTGTGTTCAACTCACAGAGTTGAACCTTCCTTTTGACAGAGCAGATTTGAAACCCACTTTTTGTGGAATTTGCAAGTGGACATTTCAAGCGCTTTGGGGCCAACGGTAGAAAACGAAATATCTTCGTATAAAAACTAGAGAGAATCATTCTCAGAAACCACTTAGTGATGTGTCCGTTCCACTCACAGAGTTTAACCTTTCTTTTCATAGAACAGTTTGGAAACACTCTGTTTGTAAAGTCTGCAAGTGGATATTTGGACCTCTTTGAGGATTTCGTTGGAAACGGGATTTCTTCATCTAATGCTAGACAGAAGAATTCTCAGTAACTTCTTTGGGTTGCGTGTGTTCAACTCACAGAGTTGAACCTTCCTTTTGACAGAGCAGATTGGAAACCCTCTTTTTGTGGAATTTGCAAGTGGACATTTCAAGCGCTTTGGGCCAACGTTAGAAAAGGAAACATCTTCGTATAAAAACTAGAGAGAATCATTCTCAGAAACCACTTTGTGATGTGTGCGTTCCACTCACAGAGTTTAACCTTTCTTTTCACAGAACAGTTTGGAAACAGTCTGTTTGTAAAGTCTGCAAGTGGATATTTGGACCTCTTTGAGGATTTCTTTGGAAACGGGATTTCTTCATCTAATGCTAGACAGAAGAATTCTCAGTAACTTCTTTGGGTTGCGTGTGTTCAACTCACAGAGTTGAGCCTTCCTTTAGACAGAGCAGATTTGAAACCCTCTTTTTGTGGAATTTGCAAGTGGACATTTCACGCGGTTTGGGGCCAACGGTAGAAAAGGAAATATCTTCGTATAAAAACTAGAGAGAATCATTCTCAGAAACCACTTTGTGATGTGTGCATTGCACTCACAGAGTTTAACTTTTCTTTTCATAGAACAGTTTGGAAACAGTCTGTTTGTAAAGTCTGCAAGTGGATATTTGGACCTCTTTGAGGATTTCGTTGGAAACGGGATTTCTTCATCTAATGCTAGACAGAAGAATTCTCAGTAACTTCTTTGGGTTGCGTGTGTTCAACTCACAGAGTTGAGCCTTACTTTAGACAGAGCAGATTTGAAACCCTCTTTTCGTGTAATTTGCAAGTGGACATTTCAAGCGCTTTGGGGCCAACGGTAGAAAAGGAAATATCTTCGTATAAAAACTAAAGAGAATCATTCTCAGAAACCGCTTTGTGATGTGTGCGTTCCACTCACAGAGTGTAACCTTTCTTCTCATAGAACAGTTTGGAAACACTCTGTTTGTAAAGTCTGCAAGTGGATATTTGGACCTCTTTGAGGATTTCGTTGGAAACGGTATTTCTTCATCTAATGCTAGACAGAAGAATTCTCAGTAACTTCTTTGGGTTGTGTGTGTTCAACTCACAGAGTTGAACCTTCCTTTAGACAGAGCAGATTGGAAACCCTCTTTTTGTGGAATTTGCAAGTGGACATTTCAAGCTATTTTGGGCCAAAGGCAGTAAAGGAAATATCTTGGTATAAAAACTAGAGAGAATCATTCTCAGAAACCACTTTGTGATGTGTTCGTTCCACGCACAGAGTTTAACCTTTCTTTTCATAGAACAGTTTGGAAACACTCTGTTTGTAAAGTCTGCAAGTGGATATTTGGACCTCTTTGAGGATTTTGTTGGAAACAGGATTTCTTCATCTAATGCTAGACAGAAAAATTCTCAGTAACTTCTTTGGGTTGCGTGTGTTCAACTCACAGAGTTGTACCTTCCTTTTGACAGAGCAGATTAGAAACCCTCTTTTTGTGGAATTTGCAAGTGGACATTTCAAGCGCTTTGGGGCCAACGGTAGAAAAGGAAATATCTTCGTATAAAAACTAGAGAAAGTCATTCTCAGAAACCGCTTTGTGATGTGTGCGTTCCACTCACAGAGTGTAACGTTTCTTTTCACAGAACAGTTTGGAAACACTCTGTTTGTAAAGTCTGCAAGTGGATATTTGGACCTCTTTGAGGATTTCGTTGGAAACGGGATTTCTTCATCTAATGCTAGACAGAAGAATTCTCAGTAACTTCTTTGGGTTGCGTGTGTTCAACTCACAGAGTTGAACCTTCCTTTAGACAGAGCAGATTTGAAACCCTCTTTTTGTGGAATTTGCAAGTGGACATTTCAAGCGCTTTGGGGCCAACGGTAGAAAAGGAAATATCTTCGTATAAAAACTAGAGAGAATCATTCTCAGAAACCACTTTGTGATGTGTGCGTTCCACTCACAGAGTTTAACTTTTCTTTTCATAGAACAGTTTGGAAACACTCTGTTTGTAATGTCTGCAAGTGGATATTTGGACCTCTCTGAGGATTTCGTTGGAAACGGGATTTCTTCATCTAATGCTAGACAGAAGAATTCTCAGTAACTTCTTTGGGTTGCGTGTGTTCAACTCACAGAGTTGAACCTTCCTTTATACAGAGCAGATTTGAAACCCTCTTTTTGTGAAATTTGCGAGTGGACATTTCAAGCGCTTTGGGGCCAACGGTAGAAAAGGAAATATCTTCGTATAATAACTAGAGAGAATCATTCTCAGAAATCGCTTTGTGATGTGTGCATTCCACCCACAGAGTTTAACCTTTCTTTTCATAGAACAGTTTTTTAAACACTCTGTTTGTAAAGTCTACAAGTGGATATTTGGTCCTCTATGAGGATTTCGTTGGAAACGGGATTTCTTCATCTAATGCTAGACAGAAGAATTCTCAGTAACTTCTTTGGGTTGCGTGTGTTCAACTCACAGAGTTGAGCCTTCCTTTAGACAGAGCATATTTGAAACCCTCTTTTTGTGGAATTTGCAAGTGGACATTTCAAGCGGTTTCGGGCCAACGGTAGAAAAGGAAATATCTTCGTATAAAAACTAGAGAGAATCATTCTCAGAAACCGCTTTGTGATGTGTGCGTTCCTCTCACAGAGTGTAACCTTTCTTTTCATAGAACAGTTTGGAAACACTCTGTTTGTAAAGTCTGCAAGTGGATGTTTGGACCTCTTTGAGGATTTCGTTGGAAACGGGATTTCTTCATCTAATGCTAGACAGAAGAATTCTCAGTAACTTCTTTGGGTTGCATGTGTTCAACTCACAGAGTTGAACCTTCCTTTTGACAGAGCAGATTGGAAACCCTCTTTTTGTGGAATTTGCAAGTGGACATTTCAAGCGCTTTGGGGCTGACGGTAGAAAAGGAAATATCTTCGTATAAAAACTAGAGAGAATCATTCTCAGAAACCACTTTGTGATGTGTGCGTTCCACTCACAGAGTTTAACCTTTCTTTTCATAGAACAGTTTGGAAACACTCTGTTTGTAAAGTCTGCAAGTGGATATTTGGACCTCTTTGAGGATTTCTTTGGAAACGGGATTTCTTCATCTAATGCTAGACGGAAGAATTCTTAGTAACTTCTTTGGGTTGCGTGTGTTCAACTCACAGAGTTGAACCTTCCTTTTGACAGAGCAGATTGGAAACCCTCTTTTTGTGGAATTTGCAAGTGGGCATTTCAAGCGCTTTGGGGCCAACGGTAGCAAAGGAAATATCTTCGTATAAAAACTAGAGAGAATCATTCTCAGAAACCGCTTTGTGATGTGTGCGTTCCACTCACAGAGTGTAACCTTTCTTTTCATAGAACAGTTTGGAAACACTCTGTTTGTAAAGTCTGCAAGTGGATATTTGGACCTCTTTGAGGATTTCGTTGGAAACGGGATTTCTTCATCTAATGCTAGACAGAAGAATTCTCAGTAACTTCTTTGGGTTGTGTGTGTTCAACTCACAGAGTTGAACCTTCCTTTAGACAGAGCAGATTGGAAACCCTCTTTTTGTGGAATTTGCAAGTGGACATTTCAAGCGCTTTTGGGCCAAAGGCAGTAAAGGAAATATCTTGGTATAAAAACTAGAGAGAATCATTCTCAGAAACCACTTTGTGATGTGTTCGTTCCACTCACAGAGTTTAACCTTTCTCTTCATAGAACAGTTTGGAAACACTCTGTTTGCAAAGTCTGCAAGTGGATATTTGGACCTCTTTGAGGATTTTGTTGGAAACAGGATTTCTTCATCTAATGCTAGACAGAAAAATTCTCAGTAACTTCTTTGGGTTGTGTGTGTTCAACTCACAGAGTTGAACCTTCCTTTAGACAGAGCCGATTTGAAACCCTCTTTTTGTGGAATTTGCAAGTGGACATTTCAAGCGCTTTGGGGACAACGGTAGAAAAGGAAATATCTTCGTATAAAAACTAGAGAGAATCATTCTCAGAAACCGCTTTGTGATGTGTGCGTTGCACTCACGGAGTTTAACCTTTCTTTTCATAGAACAGTTTGGAAACACTCTGTTTGTAAAGTCTGCAAGTGGATATTTGGACCTCTTTGAGGATTTCGATGGGAACGGGATTTCTTCATCTAATGCTAGACAGAAGAATTCTCAGTAACTTCTTTGGGTTGCGTGTGTTCAACTCACAGAGTTGAACCTTCCTTTTGACAGAGCAGATTTGAAACCCACTTTTTGTGGAGTTTGCAAGTGGACATTTCAAGCGCTTTGGGGCCAACGGTAGAAAACGAAATATCTTCGTATAAAAACTAGAGAGAATCATTCTCAGAAACCACTTAGTGATGTGTCCGTTCCACTCACAGAGTTTAACCTTTCTTTTCATAGAACAGTTTGGAAACACTCTGTTTGTAAAGTCTGCAAGTGGATATTTGGACCTCTTTGAGGATTTCGTTGGAAACGGGATTTCTTCATCTAATGCTAGACAGAAGAATTCTCAGTAACTTCTTCGGGTTGCGTGTGTTCAACTCACAGAGTTGAACCTTCCTTTTGACAGAGCAGATTGGAAACCCTCTTTTTGTGGAATTTGCAAGTGGACATTTCAAGCGCTTTGGGGCCAACGTTAGAAAAGGAAACATCTTCGTATAAAAACTAGAGAGAATCATTCTCAGAAACCACTTTGTGATGTGTGGTTTCCACTCACAGAGTTTAACCTTTCTTTTCACAGAACAGTTTGGAAACAGTCTGTTTGTAAAGTCTGCAAGTGGATATTTGGACCTCTTTGAGGATTTCTTTGGAAACGGGATTTCTTCATCTAATGCTAGACAGAAGAATTCTCAGTAACTTCTTTGGGTTGCGTGTGTTCAACTCACAGAGTTGAGCCTTCCTTTAGACAGAGCAGATTTGAAACCCTCTTTTTGTGGAATTTGCAAGTGGACATTTCACGCGGTTTGGGGCCAACGGTAGAAAAGGAAATATCTTCGTATAAAAACTAGAGAGAATCATTCTCAGAAACCGCTATATGATGTGTGCGTTCCACTCTCAGAGTGTAACCTTTCTTTTCATAGAACAGTTTGGAAACACTCTGTTTGTAAAGTCTGCAAGTGGATATTTGGACCTCTTTGAGGATTTCGTTGGAAACGGGATTTCTTCATCTAATGCTAGACAGAAGAATTCTCAGTAACTTCTTTGGGTTGCGTGTGTTCAACTCACAGAGTTGAACCTTCCTTTAGACAGAGCAGATTTGCAACCGTCTTTTTGTGGAATTTGCAAGTGGACATTTCAAGCGCTTTGGGGCCAACGGTAGAAAAGGAAATATCTTCGTATAAAAACTAGAGAGAATCATTCTCAGAAACCACTTTGTGATGTGTGCATTGCACTCACAGAGTTTAACCTTTCTTTTCATAGAACAGTTTGGAAACAGTCTGTTTGTAAAGTCTGCAAGTGGATATTTGGACCTCTTTGAGGATTTCGTTGGAAACGGGATTTCTTCATCTAATGCTAGACAGAAGAATTCTCAGTAACTTCTTTGGGTTGCGTGTGTTCAACTCACAGAGTTGAGCCTTACTTTAGACAGAGCAGATTTGAAACCCTCTTTTCGTGTAATTTGCAAGTGGACATTTCAAGCGCTTTGGGGCCAACGGTAGAAAAGGAAATATCTTCGTAGAAAAACTAAAGAGAATCATTCTCAGAAACCGCTTTTTGATGTGTGCGTTCCACTCACAGAGTGTAACCTTTCTTTTCATAGAACAGTTTGGAAACACTCTGTTTGTAAAGTCTGCAAGTGGATATTTGGACCTCTTTGAGGATTTCGTTGGAAACGGGATTTCTTCATCTAATGCTAGACAGAAGAATTCTCAGTAACTTCTTTGGGTTGTGTGTGTTCAACTCACAGAGTTGAACCTTCCTTTAGACAGAGCAGATTGGAAACACACTTTTTGTGGAATTTGCAAGTGGACATTTCAAGCGCTTTTGGGCCAAAGGCAGTAAAGGAAATATCTTGGTATAAAAACTAGAGAGAATCATTCTCAGAAACCACTTTGTGATGTGTTCGTTCCACTCACAGAGTTTAACCTTTCTTTTCATAGAACAGTTTGGAAACACTCTGTTTGTAAAGTCTGCAAGTGGATATTTGGACCTCTTTGAGGATTTTGTTGGAAACAGGATTTCTTCATCTAATGCTAGACAGAAAAATTCTCAGTAACTTCTTTGGGTTGCGTGTGTTCAACTCACAGAGTTGTACCTTCCTTTTGACAGAGCAGATTAGAAACCCTCTTTTTGTGGAATTTGCAAGTGGACATTTCAAGCGCTTTGGGGCCAACGGTAGAAAAGGAAATATCTTCGTATAAAAACTAGAGAAAGTCATTCTCAGAAACCGCTTTGTGATGTGTGCGTTCCACTCACAGAGTGTAACCTTTCTTTTCACAGAACAGTTTGGAAACACTCTGTTTGTAAAGTCTGCAAGTGGATATTTGGACCTCTTTGAGGATTTCGTTGGAAACGGGATTTCTTCATCTAATGCTAGACAGAAGAATTCTCAGTAACTTCTTTGGGTTGCGTGTGTTCAACTCACAGAGTTGAGCCTTCCTTTAGACAGAGCAGATTTGAAACCCTCTTTTTGTGGAATTTGCAAGTGGACATTTCAAGCGCTTTGGGGCCAACGGTAGAAAAGGAAATATCTTCGTATAAAAACTAGAGAGAATCATTCTCAGAAACCGCTTTGTGATGTGTGCGTTCCAGTCACAGAGTGTAAACTTTCTTTTCATAGAACAGTTTGGAAACACTCTGTTTGTAAAGTCTGCAAGTGGATATTTGGACCTCCTTGATGATTTCGTTGGAAACGGGATTTCTTCATCTAATGCTAGACAGAAGAATTCTCAGTAACTTCTTTGGGTTGCGTGTGTTCAACGCACAGAGTTGAACCTTCCTTTAGACAGAGCAGATTTGAAACACTCTTTTTGTGGAATTTGCAAGTGGACATTTCAAGCGCTTTGGGGACAACGGTAGAAAAGGAAATATCTTCGTATAAAAACTAGAGAGAATCATTCTCAGAAACCGCTTTGTGATGTGTGCGTTGCACTCACGGAGTTTAACCTTTCTTTTCATAGAACAGTTTGGAAACACTCTGTTTGTAAAGTCTGCAAGTGGATATTTGGACCTCTTTGAGGATTTCGATGGAAACGGGATTTCTTCATCTAATGCTAGACAGAAGAATTCTCAGTAACTTCTTTGGGTTGCGTGTGTTCAACTCACAGAGTTGAACCTTCCTTTTGACAGAGCAGATTTGAAACCCACTTTTTGTGGAGTTTGCAAGTGGACATTTCAAGCGCTTTGGGGCCAACGGTAGAAAACGAAATATCTTCGTATAAAAACTAGAGAGAATCATTCTCAGAAACCACTTAGTGATGTGTCCGTTCCACTCACAGAGTTTAACCTTTCTTTTCATAGAACAGTTTGGAAACACTCTGTTTGTAAAGTCTGCAAGTGGATATTTGGACCTCTTTGAGGATTTCGTTGGAAACGGGATTTCTTCATCTAATGCTAGACAGAAGAATTCTCAGTAACTTCTTCGGGTTGCGTGTGTTCAACTCACAGAGTTGAACCTTCCTTTTGACAGAGCAGATTGGAAACCCTCTTTTTGTGGAATTTGCAAGTGGACATTTCAAGCGCTTTGGGGCCAACGTTAGAAAAGGAAACATCTTCGTATAAAAACTAGAGAGAATCATTCTCAGAAACCACTTTGTGATGTGTGGTTTCCACTCACAGAGTTTAACCTTTCTTTTCACAGAACAGTTTGGAAACAGTCTGTTTGTAAAGTCTGCAAGTGGATATTTGGACCTCTTTGAGGATTTCTTTGGAAACGGGATTTCTTCATCTAATGCTAGACAGAAGAATTCTCAGTAACTTCTTTGGGTTGCGTGTGTTCAACTCACAGAGTTGAGCCTTCCTTTAGACAGAGCAGATTTGAAACCCTCTTTTTGTGGAATTTGCAAGTGGACATTTCACGCGGTTTGGGGCCAACGGTAGAAAAGGAAATATCTTCGTATAAAAACTAGAGAGAATCATTCTCAGAAACCGCTATATGATGTGTGCGTTCCACTCTCAGAGTGTAACCTTTCTTTTCATAGAACAGTTTGGAAACACTCTGTTTGTAAAGTCTGCAAGTGGATATTTGGACCTCTTTGAGGATTTCGTTGGAAACGGGATTTCTTCATCTAATGCTAGACAGAAGAATTCTCAGTAACTTCTTTGGGTTGCGTGTGTTCAACTCACAGAGTTGAACCTTCCTTTAGACAGAGCAGATTTGCAACCGTCTTTTTGTGGAATTTGCAAGTGGACATTTCAAGCGCTTTGGGGCCAACGGTAGAAAAGGAAATATCTTCGTATAAAAACTAGAGAGAATCATTCTCAGAAACCACTTTGTGATGTGTGCATTGCACTCACAGAGTTTAACCTTTCTTTTCATAGAACAGTTTGGAAACAGTCTGTTTGTAAAGTCTGCAAGTGGATATTTGGACCTCTTTGAGGATTTCGTTGGAAACGGGATTTCTTCATCTAATGCTAGACAGAAGAATTCTCAGTAACTTCTTTGGGTTGCGTGTGTTCAACTCACAGAGTTGAGCCTTACTTTAGACAGAGCAGATTTGAAACCCTCTTTTCGTGTAATTTGCAAGTGGACATTTCAAGCGCTTTGGGGCCAACGGTAGAAAAGGAAATATCTTCGTAGAAAAACTAAAGAGAATCATTCTCAGAAACCGCTTTTTGATGTGTGCGTTCCACTCACAGAGTGTAACCTTTCTTTTCATAGAACAGTTTGGAAACACTCTGTTTGTAAAGTCTGCAAGTGGATATTTGGACCTCTTTGAGGATTTCGTTGGAAACGGGATTTCTTCATCTAATGCTAGACAGAAGAATTCTCAGTAACTTCTTTGGGTTGTGTGTGTTCAACTCACAGAGTTGAACCTTCCTTTAGACAGAGCAGATTGGAAACACTCTTTTTGTGGAATTTGCAAGTGGACATTTCAAGCGCTTTTGGGCCAAAGGCAGTAAAGGAAATATCTTGGTATAAAAACTAGAGAGAATCATTCTCAGAAACCACTTTGTGATGTGTTCGTTCCACTCACAGAGTTTAACCTTTCTTTTCATAGAACAGTTTGGAAACACTCTGTTTGTAAAGTCTGCAAGTGGATATTTGGACCTCTTTGAGGATTTTGTTGGAAACAGGATTTCTTCATCTAATGCTAGACAGAAAAATTCTCAGTAACTTCTTTGGGTTGCGTGTGTTCAACTCACAGAGTTGTACCTTCCTTTTGACAGAGCAGATTAGAAACCCTCTTTTTGTGGAATTTGCAAGTGGACATTTCAAGCGCTTTGGGGCCAACGGTAGAAAAGGAAATATCTTCGTATAAAAACTAGAGAAAGTCATTCTCAGAAACCGCTTTGTGATGTGTGCGTTCCACTCACAGAGTGTAACCTTTCTTTTCACAGAACAGTTTGGAAACACTCTGTTTGTAAAGTCTGCAAGTGGATATTTGGACCTCTTTGAGGATTTCGTTGGAAACGGGATTTCTTCATCTAATGCTAGACAGAAGAATTCTCAGTAACTTCTTTGGGTTGCGTGTGTTCAACTCACAGAGTTGAGCCTTCCTTTAGACAGAGCAGATTTGAAACCCTCTTTTTGTGGAATTTGCAAGTGGACATTTCAAGCGCTTTGGGGCCAACGGTAGAAAAGGAAATATCTTCGTATAAAAACTAGAGAGAATCATTCTCAGAAACCGCTTTGTGATGTGTGCGTTCCAGTCACAGAGTGTAAACTTTCTTTTCATAGAACAGTTTGGAAACACTCTGTTTGTAAAGTCTGCAAGTGGATATTTGGACCTCCTTGATGATTTCGTTGGAAACGGGATTTCTTCATCTAATGCTAGACAGAAGAATTCTCAGTAACTTCTTTGGGTTGCGTGTGTTCAACGCACAGAGTTGAACCTTCCTTTAGACAGAGCAGATTTGAAACCCTCTTTTTGTGGAATTTGCAAGTGGACATTTCAAGCGCTTTGGGGCCAACGGTAGAAAAGGAAATATCTTCGTATAAAAACTAGAGAGAATCATTCTCAGAAACCACTTTGTGATGTGTGCGTTCCACTCACAGAGTTTAACCTTTCTTTTCATAGAACAGTTTGGAAACAGTCTGTTTGTAAAGTCTGCAAGTGGATATTTGGACCTCTTTGAGGATTTCGTTGGAAACGGGATTTCTGCATATAACGCTAGACAGAAAAATTCTCAGTAACTTCTTTTTGTTGCGTGTGTTCAACTCACAGAGTTGTACCTTCCTTTTGACAGAGCAGATTAGAAACCCTCTTTTTGTGGAATTTTCAAGTGGACATTTCAAGCGCTTTGGGGCCAACGGTAGAAAAGGAAATATCTTCGTATAAAAACTAGAGAAAGTCATTCTCAGAAACCGCTTTGTGATGTGTGCGTTCCACTCACAGAGCGTAACCTTTCTTTTCATAGAACAGTTTGGAAACACTCTGTTTGTAAAGTCTGCAAGTGGATATTTGGACCTCTTTGAGGATTTCGTTGGAAACGGGATTTCTTCATCTAATGCTAGACAGAAGAGTTCTCAGTAACTTCTTTGGGTTGCGTGTGTTCAACTCACAGAGTTGAGCCTTCCTTTAGACAGAGCAGATTTGAAACCCTCTTTTTGTGGAATTTGCAAGTGGACATTTCAAGCGCTTTGGGGCCTACGGTAGAAAAGGAAATATCTTCGTATAAAAACTAGAGAGAATCATTCTCAGAAACCGCTTTGTGATGTGTGCGTTCCACTCACAGAGTGTAAACTTTCTTTTCATAGAACAGTTTGGAAACACTCTGTTTGTAAAGTCTGCAAGTGGATATTTGGACCTCCTTGATGATTTCGTTGGAAACGGGATTTCTTCATCTAATGCTAGACAGAAGAATTCTCAGTAACTTCTTTGGGTTGCGTGTGTTCAACTCACAGAGTTGAGCCTTCCTTTAGACAGAGCAGATTTGAAACCCTCTTTTTGTGAAATTTGCGAGTGGACATTTCAAGCGCTTTGGGGCCAACGGTAGAAAAGGAAATATCTTCGTATAATAACTAGAGAGAATCATTCTCAGAAACCGCTTTGTGATGTGTGCATTCCACCCACAGAGTTTAACCTTTCTTTTCATAGAACAGTTTTTTAAACACTCTGTTTGTAAAGTCTACAAGTGGATATTTGGTCCTCTATGAGGATTTCGTTGGAAACGGGATTTCTTCATCTAATGCTAGACAGAAGAATTCTCAGTAACTTCTTTGGGTTGCGTGTGTTCAACTCACAGAGTTGAGCCTTCCTTTAGACAGAGCATATTTGAAACCCTCTTTTTGTGGAATTTGCAAGTGGACATTTCAAGCGGTTTCGGGCCAACGGTAGAAAAGGAAATATCTTCGTATAAAAACTAGAGAGAATCATTCTCAGAAACTGCTTTGTGATGTGTGCGTTCCAGTCACAGAGTGTAACCTTTCTTTTCATAGAACAGTTTGGAAACACTCTGTTTGTAAAGTCTGCAAGTGGATGTTTGGACCTCTTTGAGGATTTCGTTGGAAACGGGATTTCTTCATCTAATGCTAGACAGAAGAATTCTCAGTAACTTCTTTGGGTTGCATGTGTTCAACTCACAGAGTTGAACCTTCCTTTTGACAGAGCAGATTGGAAACCCTCTTTTTGTGGAATTTGCAAGTGGACATTTCAAGCGCTTTGGGGCTGACGGTAGAAAAGGAAATATCTTCGTATAAAAACTAGAGAGAATCATTCTCAGAAACCACTTTGTGATGTGTGCGTTCCACTCACAGAGTTTAACCTTTCTTTTCATAGAACAGTTTGGAAACACTCTGTTTGTAAAGTCTGCAAGTGGATATTTGGACCTCTTTGAGGATTTCATTGGAAACGGGATTTCTTCATCTAATGCTAGACGGAAGAATTCTTAGTAACTTCTTTGGGTTGCGTGTGTTCAACTCACAGAGTTGAACCTTCCTTTTGACAGAGCAGATTGGAAACCCTCTTTTTGTGGAATTTGCAAGTGGGCATTTCAAGCGCTTTGGGGCCAACGGTAGCAAAGGAAACATCTTCGTATAAAAACTAGAGAGAATCATTCTCAGAAACCACTTTGTGATGTGTGGTTTCCACTCACAGAGTTTAACCTTTCTTTTCACAGAACAGTTTGGAAACAGTCTGTTTGTAAAGTCTGCAAGTGGATATTTGGACCTCTTTGAGGATTTCTTTGGAAACGGGATTTCTTCATCTAATGCTAGACAGAAGAATTCTCAGTAACTTCTTTGGGTTGCGTGTGTTCAACTCACAGAGTTGAGCCTTCCTTTAGACAGAGCAGATTTGAAACCCTCTTTTTGTGGAATTTGCAAGTGGACATTTCACGCGGTTTGGGGCCAACGGTAGAAAAGGAAATATCTTCGTATAAAAACTAGAGAGAATCATTCTCAGAAACCGCTATATGATGTGTGCGTTCCACTCTCAGAGTGTAACCTTTCTTTTCATAGAACAGTTTGGAAACACTCTGTTTGTAAAGTCTGCAAGTGGATATTTGGACCTCTTTGAGGATTTCGTTGGAAACGGGATTTCTTCATCTAATGCTAGACAGAAGAATTCTCAGTAACTTCTTTGGGTTGCGTGTGTTCAACTCACAGAGTTGAACCTTCCTTTAGACAGAGCAGATTTGCAACCGTCTTTTTGTGGAATTTGCAAGTGGACATTTCAAGCGCTTTGGGGCCAACGGTAGAAAAGGAAATATCTTCGTATAAAAACTAGAGAGAATCATTCTCAGAAACCACTTTGTGATGTGTGCATTGCACTCACAGAGTTTAACCTTTCTTTTCATAGAACAGTTTGGAAACAGTCTGTTTGTAAAGTCTGCAAGTGGATATTTGGACCTCTTTGAGGATTTCGTTGGAAACGGGATTTCTTCATCTAATGCTAGACAGAAGAATTCTCAGTAACTTCTTTGGGTTGCGTGTGTTCAACTCACAGAGTTGAGCCTTCCTTTAGACAGAGCAGATTTGAAACCCTCTTTTTGTGGAATTTGCAAGTGGACATTTCAAGCGCTTTGGGGCCAACGGTAGAAAAGGAAATATCTTCGTATAAAAACTAGAGAGAATCATTCTCAGAAACCGCTTTGTGATGTGTGCGTTCCAGTCACAGAGTGTAAACTTTCTTTTCATAGAACAGTTTGGAAACACTCTGTTTGTAAAGTCTGCAAGTGGATATTTGGACCTCCTTGATGATTTCGTTGGAAACGGGATTTCTTCATCTAATGCTAGACAGAAGAATTCTCAGTAACTTCTTTGGGTTGCGTGTGTTCAACGCACAGAGTTGAACCTTCCTTTAGACAGAGCAGATTTGAAACACTCTTTTTGTGGAATTTGCAAGTGGACATTTCAAGCGCTTTGGGGACAACGGTAGAAAAGGAAATATCTTCGTATAAAAACTAGAGAGAATCATTCTCAGAAACCGCTTTGTGATGTGTGCGTTGCACTCACGGAGTTTAACCTTTCTTTTCATAGAACAGTTTGGAAACACTCTGTTTGTAAAGTCTGCAAGTGGATATTTGGACCTCTTTGAGGATTTCGATGGAAACGGGATTTCTTCATCTAATGCTAGACAGAAGAATTCTCAGTAACTTCTTTGGGTTGCGTGTGTTCAACTCACAGAGTTGAACCTTCCTTTTGACAGAGCAGATTTGAAACCCACTTTTTGTGGAGTTTGCAAGTGGACATTTCAAGCGCTTTGGGGCCAACGGTAGAAAACGAAATATCTTCGTATAAAAACTAGAGAGAATCATTCTCAGAAACCACTTAGTGATGTGTCCGTTCCACTCACAGAGTTTAACCTTTCTTTTCATAGAACAGTTTGGAAACACTCTGTTTGTAAAGTCTGCAAGTGGATATTTGGACCTCTTTGAGGATTTCGTTGGAAACGGGATTTCTTCATCTAATGCTAGACAGAAGAATTCTCAGTAACTTCTTCGGGTTGCGTGTGTTCAACTCACAGAGTTGAACCTTCCTTTTGACAGAGCAGATTGGAAACCCTCTTTTTGTGGAATTTGCAAGTGGACATTTCAAGCGCTTTGGGGCCAACGTTAGAAAAGGAAACATCTTCGTATAAAAACTAGAGAGAATCATTCTCAGAAACCACTTTGTGATGTGTGGTTTCCACTCACAGAGTTTAACCTTTCTTTTCACAGAACAGTTTGGAAACAGTCTGTTTGTAAAGTCTGCAAGTGGATATTTGGACCTCTTTGAGGATTTCTTTGGAAACGGGATTTCTTCATCTAATGCTAGACAGAAGAATTCTCAGTAACTTCTTTGGGTTGCGTGTGTTCAACTCACAGAGTTGAGCCTTCCTTTAGACAGAGCAGATTTGAAACCCTCTTTTTGTGGAATTTGCAAGTGGACATTTCACGCGGTTTGGGGCCAACGGTAGAAAAGGAAATATCTTCGTATAAAAACTAGAGAGAATCATTCTCAGAAACCGCTATATGATGTGTGCGTTCCACTCTCAGAGTGTAACCTTTCTTTTCATAGAACAGTTTGGAAACACTCTGTTTGTAAAGTCTGCAAGTGGATATTTGGACCTCTTTGAGGATTTCGTTGGAAACGGGATTTCTTCATCTAATGCTAGACAGAAGAATTCTCAGTAACTTCTTTGGGTTGCGTGTGTTCAACTCACAGAGTTGAACCTTCCTTTAGACAGAGCAGATTTGCAACCGTCTTTTTGTGGAATTTGCAAGTGGACATTTCAAGCGCTTTGGGGCCAACGGTAGAAAAGGAAATATCTTCGTATAAAAACTAGAGAGAATCATTCTCAGAAACCACTTTGTGATGTGTGCATTGCACTCACAGAGTTTAACCTTTCTTTTCATAGAACAGTTTGGAAACAGTCTGTTTGTAAAGTCTGCAAGTGGATATTTGGACCTCTTTGAGGATTTCGTTGGAAACGGGATTTCTTCATCTAATGCTAGACAGAAGAATTCTCAGTAACTTCTTTGGGTTGCGTGTGTTCAACTCACAGAGTTGAGCCTTACTTTAGACAGAGCAGATTTGAAACCCTCTTTTCGTGTAATTTGCAAGTGGACATTTCAAGCGCTTTGGGGCCAACGGTAGAAAAGGAAATATCTTCGTAGAAAAACTAAAGAGAATCATTCTCAGAAACCGCTTTTTGATGTGTGCGTTCCACTCACAGAGTGTAACCTTTCTTTTCATAGAACAGTTTGGAAACACTCTGTTTGTAAAGTCTGCAAGTGGATATTTGGACCTCTTTGAGGATTTCGTTGGAAACGGGATTTCTTCATCTAATGCTAGACAGAAGAATTCTCAGTAACTTCTTTGGGTTGTGTGTGTTCAACTCACAGAGTTGAACCTTCCTTTAGACAGAGCAGATTGGAAACACTCTTTTTGTGGAATTTGCAAGTGGACATTTCAAGCGCTTTTGGGCCAAAGGCAGTAAAGGAAATATCTTGGTATAAAAACTAGAGAGAATCATTCTCAGAAACCACTTTGTGATGTGTTCGTTCCACTCACAGAGTTTAACCTTTCTTTTCATAGAACAGTTTGGAAACACTCTGTTTGTAAAGTCTGCAAGTGGATATTTGGACCTCTTTGAGGATTTTGTTGGAAACAGGATTTCTTCATCTAATGCTAGACAGAAAAATTCTCAGTAACTTCTTTGGGTTGCGTGTGTTCAACTCACAGAGTTGTACCTTCCTTTTGACAGAGCAGATTAGAAACCCTCTTTTTGTGGAATTTGCAAGTGGACATTTCAAGCGCTTTGGGGCCAACGGTAGAAAAGGAAATATCTTCGTATAAAAACTAGAGAAAGTCATTCTCAGAAACCGCTTTGTGATGTGTGCGTTCCACTCACAGAGTGTAACCTTTCTTTTCACAGAACAGTTTGGAAACACTCTGTTTGTAAAGTCTGCAAGTGGATATTTGGACCTCTTTGAGGATTTCGTTGGAAACGGGATTTCTTCATCTAATGCTAGACAGAAGAATTCTCAGTAACTTCTTTGGGTTGCGTGTGTTCAACTCACAGAGTTGAGCCTTCCTTTAGACAGAGCAGATTTGAAACCCTCTTTTTGTGGAATTTGCAAGTGGACATTTCAAGCGCTTTGGGGCCAACGGTAGAAAAGGAAATATCTTCGTATAAAAACTAGAGAGAATCATTCTCAGAAACCGCTTTGTGATGTGTGCGTTCCAGTCACAGAGTGTAAACTTTCTTTTCATAGAACAGTTTGGAAACACTCTGTTTGTAAAGTCTGCAAGTGGATATTTGGACCTCCTTGATGATTTCGTTGGAAACGGGATTTCTTCATCTAATGCTAGACAGAAGAATTCTCAGTAACTTCTTTGGGTTGCGTGTGTTCAACGCACAGAGTTGAACCTTCCTTTAGACAGAGCAGATTTGAAACCCTCTTTTTGTGGAATTTGCAAGTGGACATTTCAAGCGCTTTGGGGCCAACGGTAGAAAAGGAAATATCTTCGTATAAAAACTAGAGAGAATCATTCTCAGAAACCACTTTGTGATGTGTGCGTTCCACTCACAGAGTTTAACCTTTCTTTTCATAGAACAGTTTGGAAACAGTCTGTTTGTAAAGTCTGCAAGTGGATATTTGGACCTCTTTGAGGATTTCGTTGGAAACGGGATTTCTGCATATAACGCTAGACAGAAAAATTCTCAGTAACTTCTTTTTGTTGCGTGTGTTCAACTCACAGAGTTGTACCTTCCTTTTGACAGAGCAGATTAGAAACCCTCTTTTTGTGGAATTTTCAAGTGGACATTTCAAGCGCTTTGGGGCCAACGGTAGAAAAGGAAATATCTTCGTATAAAAACTAGAGAAAGTCATTCTCAGAAACCGCTTTGTGATGTGTGCGTTCCACTCACAGAGCGTAACCTTTCTTTTCATAGAACAGTTTGGAAACACTCTGTTTGTAAAGTCTGCAAGTGGATATTTGGACCTCTTTGAGGATTTCGTTGGAAACGGGATTTCTTCATCTAATGCTAGACAGAAGAGTTCTCAGTAACTTCTTTGGGTTGCGTGTGTTCAACTCACAGAGTTGAGCCTTCCTTTAGACAGAGCAGATTTGAAACCCTCTTTTTGTGGAATTTGCAAGTGGACATTTCAAGCGCTTTGGGGCCTACGGTAGAAAAGGAAATATCTTCGTATAAAAACTAGAGAGAATCATTCTCAGAAACCGCTTTGTGATGTGTGCGTTCCACTCACAGAGTGTAAACTTTCTTTTCATAGAACAGTTTGGAAACACTCTGTTTGTAAAGTCTGCAAGTGGATATTTGGACCTCCTTGATGATTTCGTTGGAAACGGGATTTCTTCATCTAATGCTAGACAGAAGAATTCTCAGTAACTTCTTTGGGTTGCGTGTGTTCAACTCACAGAGTTGAGCCTTCCTTTAGACAGAGCAGATTTGAAACCCTCTTTTTGTGAAATTTGCGAGTGGACATTTCAAGCGCTTTGGGGCCAACGGTAGAAAAGGAAATATCTTCGTATAATAACTAGAGAGAATCATTCTCAGAAACCGCTTTGTGATGTGTGCATTCCACCCACAGAGTTTAACCTTTCTTTTCATAGAACAGTTTTTTAAACACTCTGTTTGTAAAGTCTACAAGTGGATATTTGGTCCTCTATGAGGATTTCGTTGGAAACGGGATTTCTTCATCTAATGCTAGACAGAAGAATTCTCAGTAACTTCTTTGGGTTGCGTGTGTTCAACTCACAGAGTTGAGCCTTCCTTTAGACAGAGCATATTTGAAACCCTCTTTTTGTGGAATTTGCAAGTGGACATTTCAAGCGGTTTCGGGCCAACGGTAGAAAAGGAAATATCTTCGTATAAAAACTAGAGAGAATCATTCTCAGAAACTGCTTTGTGATGTGTGCGTTCCAGTCACAGAGTGTAACCTTTCTTTTCATAGAACAGTTTGGAAACACTCTGTTTGTAAAGTCTGCAAGTGGATGTTTGGACCTCTTTGAGGATTTCGTTGGAAACGGGATTTCTTCATCTAATGCTAGACAGAAGAATTCTCAGTAACTTCTTTGGGTTGCATGTGTTCAACTCACAGAGTTGAACCTTCCTTTTGACAGAGCAGATTGGAAACCCTCTTTTTGTGGAATTTGCAAGTGGACATTTCAAGCGCTTTGGGGCTGACGGTAGAAAAGGAAATATCTTCGTATAAAAACTAGAGAGAATCATTCTCAGAAACCACTTTGTGATGTGTGCGTTCCACTCACAGAGTTTAACCTTTCTTTTCATAGAACAGTTTGGAAACACTCTGTTTGTAAAGTCTGCAAGTGGATATTTGGACCTCTTTGAGGATTTCTTTGGAAACGGGATTTCTTCATCTAATGCTAGACGGAAGAATTCTTAGTAACTTCTTTGGGTTGCGTGTGTTCAACTCACAGAGTTGAACCTTCCT
The DNA here is from genome assembly GCF_029281585.2 of Gorilla gorilla gorilla. Taxonomy (NCBI): domain Eukaryota; kingdom Metazoa; phylum Chordata; class Mammalia; order Primates; family Hominidae; genus Gorilla; species Gorilla gorilla. Next base: position 76,046,253 of record NC_073231.2, on the reverse strand, counting down.
TTTGACAGAGCAGATTGGAAACCCTCTTTTTGTGGAATTTGCAAGTGGGCATTTCAAGCGCTTTGGGGCCAACGGTAGCAAAGGAAACATCTTCGTATAAAAACTAGAGAGAATCATTCTCAGAAACCACTTTGTGATGTGTGGTTTCCACTCACAGAGTTTAACCTTTCTTTTCACAGAACAGTTTGGAAACAGTCTGTTTGTAAAGTCTGCAAGTGGATATTTGGACCTCTTTGAGGATTTCTTTGGAAACGGGATTTCTTCATCTAATGCTAGACAGAAGAATTCTCAGTAACTTCTTTGGGTTGCGTGTGTTCAACTCACAGAGTTGAGCCTTCCTTTAGACAGAGCAGATTTGAAACCCTCTTTTTGTGGAATTTGCAAGTGGACATTTCACGCGGTTTGGGGCCAACGGTAGAAAAGGAAATATCTTCGTATAAAAACTAGAGAGAATCATTCTCAGAAACCGCTATATGATGTGTGCGTTCCACTCTCAGAGTGTAACCTTTCTTTTCATAGAACAGTTTGGAAACACTCTGTTTGTAAAGTCTGCAAGTGGATATTTGGACCTCTTTGAGGATTTCGTTGGAAACGGGATTTCTTCATCTAATGCTAGACAGAAGAATTCTCAGTAACTTCTTTGGGTTGCGTGTGTTCAACTCACAGAGTTGAACCTTCCTTTAGACAGAGCAGATTTGCAACCGTCTTTTTGTGGAATTTGCAAGTGGACATTTCAAGCGCTTTGGGGCCAACGGTAGAAAAGGAAATATCTTCGTATAAAAACTAGAGAGAATCATTCTCAGAAACCACTTTGTGATGTGTGCATTGCACTCACAGAGTTTAACCTTTCTTTTCATAGAACAGTTTGGAAACAGTCTGTTTGTAAAGTCTGCAAGTGGATATTTGGACCTCTTTGAGGATTTCGTTGGAAACGGGATTTCTTCATCTAATGCTAGACAGAAGAATTCTCAGTAACTTCTTTGGGTTGCGTGTGTTCAACTCACAGAGTTGAGCCTTACTTTAGACAGAGCAGATTTGAAACCCTCTTTTCGTGTAATTTGCAAGTGGACATTTCAAGCGCTTTGGGGCCAACGGTAGAAAAGGAAATATCTTCGTAGAAAAACTAAAGAGAATCATTCTCAGAAACCGCTTTGTGATGTGTGCGTTCCACTCACAGAGTGTAACCTTTCTTTTCATAGAACAGTTTGGAAACACTCTGTTTGTAAAGTCTGCAAGTGGATATTTGGACCTCTTTGAGGATTTCGTTGGAAACGGGATTTCTTCATCTAATGCTAGACAGAAGAATTCTCAGTAACTTCTTTGGGTTGTGTGTGTTCAACTCACAGAGTTGAACCTTCCTTTAGACAGAGCAGATTGGAAACACTCTTTTTGTGGAATTTGCAAGTGGACATTTCAAGCGCTTTTGGGCCAAAGGCAGTAAAGGAAATATCTTGGTATAAAAACTAGAGAGAATCATTCTCAGAAACCACTTTGTGATGTGTTCGTTCCACTCACAGAGTTTAACCTTTCTTTTCATAGAACAGTTTGGAAACACTCTGTTTGTAAAGTCTGCAAGTGGATATTTGGACCTCTTTGAGGATTTTGTTGGAAACAGGATTTCTTCATCTAATGCTAGACAGAAAAATTCTCAGTAACTTCTTTGGGTTGCGTGTGTTCAACTCACAGAGTTGTCCCTTCCTTTTGACAGAGCAGATTAGAAACCCTCTTTTTGTGGAATTTGCAAGTGGACATTTCAAGCGCTTTGGGGCCAACGGTAGAAAAGGAAATATCTTCGTATAAAAACTAGAGAAAGTCATTCTCAGAAACCGCTTTGTGATGTGTGCGTTCCACTCACAGAGTGTAACCTTTCTTTTCACAGAACAGTTTGGAAACACTCTGTTTGTAAAGTCTGCAAGTGGATATTTGGACCTCTTTGAGGATTTCGTTGGAAACGGGATTTCTTCATCTAATGCTAGACAGAAGAATTCTCAGTAACTTCTTTGGGTTGCGTGTGTTCAACTCACAGAGTTGAGCCTTCCTTTAGACAGAGCAGATTTGAAACCCTCTTTTTGTGGAATTTGCAAGTGGACATTTCAAGCGCTTTGGGGCCAACGGTAGAAAAGGAAATATCTTCGTATAAAAACTAGAGAGAATCATTCTCAGAAACCGCTTTGTGATGTGTGCGTTCCAGTCACAGAGTGTAAACTTTCTTTTCATAGAACAGTTTGGAAACACTCTGTTTGTAAAGTCTGCAAGTGGATATTTGGACCTCTTTGAGGATTTCGATGGAAACGGGATTTCTTCATCTAATGCTAGACAGAAGAATTCTCAGTAACTTCTTTGGGTTGCGTGTGTTCAACTCACAGAGTTGAACCTTCCTTTTGACAGAGCAGATTTGAAACCCACTTTTTGTGGAGTTTGCAAGTGGACATTTCAAGCGCTTTGGGGCCAACGGTAGAAAAGGAAATATCTTCGTATAAAAACTAGAGAGAATCATTCTCAGAAACCACTTAGTGATGTGTCCGTTCCACTCACAGAGTTTAACCTTTCTTTTCATAGAACAGTTTGGAAACATTCTGTTTGTAAAGTCTGCAAGTGGATATTTGGACCTCTTTGAGGATTTCGTTGGAAACGGGATTTCTTCATCTAATGCTAGACAGAAGAATTCTCAGTAACTTCTTCGGGTTGCGTGTGTTCAACTCACAGAGTTGAACCTTCCTTTTGACAGAGCAGATTGGAAACCCTCTTTTTGTGGAATTTGCAAGTGGACATTTCAAGCGCTTTGGGGCCAACGTTAGAAAAGGAAACATCTTCGTATAAAAACTAGAGAGAATCATTCTCAGAAACCACTTTGTGATGTGTGGTTTCCACTCACAGAGTTTAACCTTTCTTTTCACAGAACAGTTTGGAAACAGTCTGTTTGTAAAGTCTGCAAGTGGATATTTGGACCTCTTTGAGGATTTCTTTGGAAACGGGATTTCTTCATCTAATGCTAGACAGAAGAATTCTCAGTAACTTCTTTGGGTTGCGTGTGTTCAACTCACAGAGTTGAGCCTTCCTTTAGACAGAGCAGATTTGAAACCCTCTTTTTGTGGAATTTGCAAGTGGACATTTCACGCGGTTTGGGGCCAACGGTAGAAAAGGAAATATCTTCGTATAAAAACTAGAGAGAATCATTCTCAGAAACCGCTATATGATGTGTGCGTTCCACTCTCAGAGTGTAACCTTTCTTTTCATAGAACAGTTTGGAAACACTCTGTTTGTAAAGTCTGCAAGTGGATATTTGGACCTCTTTGAGGATTTCGTTGGAAACGGGATTTCTTCATCTAATGCTAGACAGAAGAATTCTCAGTAACTTCTTTGGGTTGCGTGTGTTCAACTCACAGAGTTGAACCTTCCTTTAGACAGAGCAGATTTGCAACCGTCTTTTTGTGGAATTTGCAAGTGGACATTTCAAGCGCTTTGGGGCCAACGGTAGAAAAGGAAATATCTTCGTATAAAAACTAGAGAGAATCATTCTCAGAAACCACTTTGTGATGTGTGCATTGCACTCACAGAGTTTAACCTTTCTTTTCATAGAACAGTTTGGAAACAGTCTGTTTGTAAAGTCTGCAAGTGGATATTTGGACCTCTTTGAGGATTTCGTTGGAAACGGGATTTCTTCATCTAATGCTAGACAGAAGAATTCTCAGTAACTTCTTTGGGTTGCGTGTGTTCAACTCACAGAGTTGAGCCTTACTTTAGACAGAGCAGATTTGAAACCCTCTTTTCGTGTCATTTGCAAGTGGACATTTCAAGCGCTTTGGGGCCAACGGTAGAAAAGGAAATATCTTCGTAGAAAAACTAAAGAGAATCATTCTCAGAAACCGCTTTGTGATGTGTGCGTTCCACTCACAGAGTGTAACCTTTCTTTTCATAGAACAGTTTGGAAACACTCTGTTTGTAAAGTCTGCAAGTGGATATTTGGACCTCTTTGAGGATTTCGTTGGAAACGGGATTTCTTCATCTAATGCTAGACAGAAGAATTCTCAGTAACTTCTTTGGGTTGTGTGTGTTCAACTCACAGAGTTGAACCTTCCTTTAGACAGAGCAGATTGGAAACACTCTTTTTGTGGAATTTGCAAGTGGACATTTCAAGCGCTTTTGGGCCAAAGGCAGTAAAGGAAATATCTTGGTATAAAAACTAGAGAGAATCATTCTCAGAAACCACTTTGTGATGTGTTCGTTCCACTCACAGAGTTTAACCTTTCTTTTCATAGAACAGTTTGGAAACACTCTGTTTGTAAAGTCTGCAAGTGGATATTTGGACCTCTTTGAGGATTTTGTTGGAAACAGGATTTCTTCATCTAATGCTAGACAGAAAAATTCTCAGTAACTTCTTTGGGTTGCGTGTGTTCAACTCACAGAGTTGTACCTTCCTTTTGACAGAGCAGATTAGAAACCCTCTTTTTGTGGAATTTGCAAGTGGACATTTCAAGCGCTTTGGGGCCAACGGTAGAAAAGGAAATATCTTCGTATAAAAACTAGAGAAAGTCATTCTCAGAAACCGCTTTGTGATGTGTGCATTCCACTCACGGAGTGTAACCTTTCTTTTCACAGAACAGTTTGGAAACACTCTGTTTGTAAAGTCTGCAAGTAGATATTTGGACCTCTTTGAGGATTTCGTTGGAAACGGGATTTCTTCATCTAATGCTAGACAGAAGAATTCTCAGTAACTTCTTTGGGTTGCGTGTGTTCAACTCACAGAGTTGAGCCTTCCTTTAGACAGAGCAGATTTGAAACCCTCTTTTTGTGGAATTTGCAAGTGGACATTTCAAGCGCTTTGGGGCCAACGGTAGAAAAGGAAATATCTTCGTATAAAAACTAGAGAGAATCATTCTCAGAAACCGCTTTGTGATGTGTGCGTTCCACTCACAGAGTGTAAACTTTCTTTTCATAGAACAGTTTGGAAACACTCTGTTTGTAAAGTCTGCAAGTGGATATTTGGACCTCTTTGAGGATTTCGTTGGAAACGGGATTTCTGCATATAACGCTAGACAGAAAAATTCTCAGTAACTTCTTTTTGTTGCGTGTGTTCAACTCACAGAGTTGTACCTTCCTTTTGACAGAGCAGATTAGAAACCCTCTTTTTGTGGAATTTTCAAGTGGACATTTCAAGCGCTTTGGGGCCAACGGTAGAAAAGGAAATATCTTCGTATAAAAACTAGAGAAAGTCATTCTCAGAAACCGCTTTGTGATGTGTGCGTTCCACTCACAGAGCGTAACCTTTCTTTTCATAGAACAGTTTGGAAACACTCTGGTTGTAAAGTCTGCAAGTGGATATTTGGACCTCTTTGAGGATTTCGTTGGAAACGGGATTTCTTCATCTAATGCTAGACAGAAGAATTCTCAGTAACTTCTTTGGGTTGTGTGTGTTCAACTCACAGAGTTGAAGCTTCCTTTAGACAGAGCAGATTGGAAACCCTCTTTTTGTGGAATTTGCAAGTGGACATTTCAAGCGCTTTTGGGCCAAAGGCAGTAAAGGAAATATCTTGGTATAAAAACTAGAGAGAATCATTCTCAGAAACCACTTTGTGATGTGTTCGTTCCACTCACAGAGTTTAACCGTTCTTTTCATAGAACAGTTTGGAAACACTCTGTTTGTAAAGTCTGCAAGTGGATATTTGGACCTCTTTGAGGATTTTGTTGGAAACAGGATTTCTTCATCTAATGCTAGACAGAAAAATTCTCAGTAACTTCTTTGGGTTGCGTGTGTTCAACTCACAGAGTTGTACCTTCCTTTTGACAGAGCAGATTAGAAACCCTCTTTTTGTGGAATTTGCAAGTGGACATTTCAAGCGTTTTGGGCCAACGGTAGAAAAGGAAATATCTTCGTATAAAAACTAGAGAAAGTCATTCTCAGAAACCGCTTTGTGATGTGTGCGTTCCACTCACAGAGTGTAACCTTTCTTTTCACAGAACAGTTTGGAAACACTCTGTTTGTAAAGTCTGCAAGTGGATATTTGGACCTCTTTGAGGATTTCGTTGGAAACGGGATTTCTTCATCTAATGCTAGACAGAAGAATTCTCAGTAACTTCTTTGGGTTGCGTGTGTTCAACTCACAGAGTTGAACCTTCCTTTAGACAGAGCAGATTTGCAACCGTCTTTTTGTGGAATTTGCAAGTGGACATTTCAAGCGCTTTGGGGCCAACGGTAGAAAAGGAAATATCTTCGTATAAAAACTAGAGAGAATCATTCTCAGAAACCACTTTGTGATGTGTGCATTGCACTCACAGAGTTTAACCTTTCTTTTCATAGAACAGTTTGGAAACAGTCTGTTTGTAAAGTCTGCAAGTGGATATTTGGACCTCTTTGAGGATTTCGTTGGAAACGGGATTTCTTCATCTAATGCTAGACAGAAGAATTCTCAGTAACTTCTTTGGGTTGCGTGTGTTCAACTCACAGAGTTGAGCCTTACTTTAGACAGAGCAGATTTGAAACCCTCTTTTCGTGTCATTTGCAAGTGGACATTTCAAGCGCTTTGGGGCCAACGGTAGAAAAGGAAATATCTTCGTAGAAAAACTAAAGAGAATCATTCTCAGAAACCGCTTTGTGATGTGTGCGTTCCACTCACAGAGTGTAACCTTTCTTTTCATAGAACAGTTTGGAAACACTCTGTTTGTAAAGTCTGCAAGTGGATATTTGGACCTCTTTGAGGATTTCGTTGGAAACGGGATTTCTTCATCTAATGCTGGACAGAAGAATTCTCAGTAACTTCTTTGGGTTGTGTGTGTTCAACTCACAGAGTTGAACCTTCCTTTAGACAGAGCAGATTGGAAACACTCTTTTTGTGGAATTTGCAAGTGGACATTTCAAGCGCTTTTGGGCCAAAGGCAGTAAAGGAAATATCTTGGTATAAAAACTAGAGAGAATCATTCTCAGAAACCACTTTGTGATGTGTTCGTTCCACTCACAGAGTTTAACCTTTCTTTTCATAGAACAGTTTGGAAACACTCTGTTTGTAAAGTCTGCAAGTGGATATTTGGACCTCTTTGAGGATTTTGTTGGAAACAGGATTTCTTCATCTAATGCTAGACAGAAAAATTCTCAGTAACTTCTTTGGGTTGCGTGTGTTCAACTCACAGAGTTGTACCTTCCTTTTGACAGAGCAGATTAGAAACCCTCTTTTTGTGGAATTTGCAAGTGGACATTTCAAGCGCTTTGGGGCCAACGGTAGAAAAGGAAATATCTTCGTATAAAAACTAGAGAAAGTCATTCTCAGAAACCGCTTTGTGATGTGTGCGTTCCACTCACAGAGTGTAACCTTTCTTTTCACAGAACAGTTTGGAAACACTCTGTTTGTAAAGTCTGCAAGTGGATATTTGGACCTCTTTGAGGATTTCGTTGGAAACGGGATTTCTTCATCTAATGCTAGACAGAAGAATTCTCAGTAACTTCTTTGGGTTGCGTGTGTTCAACTCACAGAGTTGAGCCTTCCTTTAGACAGAGCAGATTTGAAACCCTCTTTTTGTGGAATTTGCAAGTGGACATTTCAAGCGCTTTGGGGCCAACGGTAGAAAAGGAAATATCTTCGTATAAAAACTAGAGAGAATCATTCTCAGAAACCGCTTTGTGATGTGTGCGTTCCACTCACAGAGTGTAAACTTTCTTTTCATAGAACAGTTTGGAAACACTCTGTTTGTAAAGTCTGCAAGTGGATATTTGGACCTCCTTGATGATTTCGTTGGAAACGGGATTTCTTCATCTAATGCTAGACAGAAGAATTCTCAGTAACTTCTTTGGGTTGCGTGTGTTCAACGCACAGAGTTGAACCTTCCTTTAGACAGAGCAGATTTGAAACACTCTTTTTGTGGAATTTGCAAGTGGACATTTCAAGCGCTTTGGGGCCAACGGTAGAAAAGGAAATATCTTCGTATAAAAACTAGAGAGAATCATTCTCAGAAACCACTTTGTGATGTGTGCGTTCCACTCACAGAGTTTAACCTTTCTTTTCATAGAACAGTTTGGAAACAGTCTGTTTGTAAAGTCTGCAAGTGGATATTTGGACCTCTTTGAGGATTTCGTTGGAAACGGGATTTCTGCATATAACGCTAGACAGAAAAATTCTCAGTAACTTCTTTTTGTTGCGTGTGTTCAACTCACAGAGTTGTACCTTCCTTTTGACAGAGCAGATTAGAAACCCTCTTTTTGTGGAATTTTCAAGTGGACATTTCAAGCGCTTTGGGGCCAACGGTAGAAAAGGAAATATCTTCGTATAAAAACTAGAGAAAGTCATTCTCAGAAACCGCTTTGTGATGTGTGCGTTCCACTCACAGAGTGTAACCTTTCTTTTCACAGAACAGTTTGGAAACACTCTGTTTGTAAAGTCTGCAAGTGGATATTTGGACCTCTTTGAGGATTTCGTTGGAAACGGGATTTCTTCATCTAATGCTAGACAGAAGAATTCTCAGTAACTTCTTTGGGTTGCGTGTGTTCAACTCACAGAGTTGAGCCTTCCTTTAGACAGAGCAGATTTGAAACCCTCTTTTTGTGGAATTTGCAAGTGGACATTTCAAGCGCTTTGGGGCCAACGGTAGAAAAGGAAATATCTTCGTATAAAAACTAGAGAGAATCATTCTCAGAAACCGCTTTGTGATGTGTGCGTTCCACTCACAGAGTGTAACCTTTCTTTTCATAGAACAGTTTGGAAACACTCTGTTTGTAAAGTCTGCAAGTGGATATTTGGACCTCCTTGATGATTTCGTTGGAAACGGGATTTCTTCATCTAATGCTAGACAGAAGAATTCTCAGTAACTTCTTTGGGTTGCGTGTGTTCAACGCACAGAGTTGAACCTTCCTTTAGACAGAGCAGATTTGAAACCCTCTTTTTGTGGAATTTGCAAGTGGAAATTTCAAGCGCTTTGGGGCCAACGGTAGAAAAGGAAATATCTTGGTATAAAAACTAGAGAGAATCATTCTCAGAAACCTCTTTGTGATGTGTGCGTTCCACTCACAGAGTTTAACCTTTCTTTTCATAGAACAGTTTGGAAACAGTCTGTTTGTAAAGTCTGCAAGTGGATATTTGGACCTCTTTGAGGATTTCGTTGGAAACGGGATTTCTGCATATAACGCTAGACAGAAAAATTGTCAGTAACTTCTTTGGGTTGCGTGTGTTCAACTCACAGAGTTGTACCTTCCTTTTGACAGAGCAGAGTAGAAACCCTCTTTTTGTGGAATTTGCAAGTGGACATTTCAAGCGCTTTGGGGCCAACGGTAGAAAAGGAAATATCTTCGTATAAAAACTAGAGAAAGTCATTCTCAGAAAAAGCTTTGTGATGTGTGCGTTCCACTCACAGAGCGTAACCTTTCTTTTCATAGAACAGTTTGGAAACACTCTGTTTGTAAAGTCTGCAAGTGGATATTTGGACTTCTTTGAGGATTTCGTTGGAAACGGGATTTCTTCATCTAATGGTAGACAGAAGAATTCTCAGTAACTTCTTTGGGTTGCGTGTGTTCAACTCACAGAGTTGAACCTTCCTTTAGACAGAGCAGATTTGAAACCCTCTTTTTGTGGAATTTGCAAGTGGACATTTCAAGCGCTTTGGGGCCAACGGTAGAAAAGGAAATATCTTCGTATAAAAACTAGAGAGAATCATTCTCAGAAACCGCTTTGTGATGTGTGCATTCCACTCACAGAGTGTAACCTTTCTTTTCATAGAACAGTTTGGAAACACTCTGTTTGTAAAGTCTGCAAGTGGATATTTGGACCTCTTTGAGGATTTCGTTGGAAACGGGATTTCTGCATATAACGCTAGACAGAAAAATTCTCAGTAACTTCTTTGGGTTGCGTGTGTTCAACTCACAGAGTTGTACCTTCCTTTTGACAGAGCAGATTAGAAACCCTCTTTTTGTGGAATTTGCAAGTGGACATTTCAAGCGCTTTGGGGCCAACGGTAGAAAAGGAAATATCTTCGTATAAAAACTAGAGAAAGTCATTCTCAGAAACCGCTTTGTGATGTGTGCGTTCCACTCACAGAGTGTAACCTTTCTTTTCATAGAACAGTTTGGAAACACTCTGTTTGTAAAGTCTGCAAGTGGATATTTGGACCTCTTTGAGGATTTCGTTGGAAACGGCATTTCTTCATCTCATGCTAGACAGAAGAATTCTCAGTAACTTCTTTGGGTTGTGTGTGTTCAACTCACAGAGTTGAACCTTCCTTTAGACAGAGCAGATTGGAAACCCTCTTTTTGTGGAATTTGCAAGTGGACATTTCAAGCGCTTTTGGGCCAAAGGCAGTAAAGGAAATATCTTGGTATGAAAACTAGAGAGAATCATTCTCAGAAACCACTTTGTGATGTGTTCGTTCCACTCACAGAGTTTAACCTTTCTTTTCATAGAACAGTTTGGAAACACTCTGTTTGTAAAGTCTGCAAGTGGATATTTGGACCTCTTTGAGGATTTTGTTGGAAACAGGATTTCTTCATCTAATGCTAGACAGAAAAATTCTCAGTAACTTCTTTGGGTTGCGTGTGTTCAACTCACAGAGTTGTACCTTCCTTTTGACAGAGCAGATTAGAAACCCTCTTTTTGTGGAATTTGCAAGTGGACATTTCAAGCGCTTTGGGGCCAACGGTAGAAAAGGAAATATCTTCGTATAAAAACTAGAGAAAGTCATTCTCAGAAACCGCTTTGTGATGTGTGCGTTCCACTCACAGAGTGTAACCTTTCTTTTCCCAGAACAGTTTGGAAACACTCTGTTTGTAAAGTCTGCAAGTGGATATTTGGACCTCTTTGAGGATTTCGTTGGAAACGGGATTTCTGCATATAACGCTAGACAGAAAAATTCTCAGTAACTTCTTTGGGTTGCGTGTGTTCAACTCACAGAGTTGTACCTTCCTTTTGACAGAGCAGATTAGAAACCCTCTTTTTGTGGAATTTGCAAGTGGACATTTCAAGCGCTTTGGGGCCAACGGTAGAAAAGGAAATATCTTCGTATAAAAACTAGAGAAAGTCATTCTCAGAAACCGCTTTGTGATGTGTGCGTTCCACTCACAGAGTGTAACCTTTCTTTTCACAGAACAGTTTGGAAACACTCTGTTTGTAAAGTCTGCAAGTGGATATTTGGACCTCTTTGAGGATTTCGTTGGAAACGGGATTTCTTCATCTAATGCTAGACAGAAGAATTCTCAGTAACTTCTTTGGGTTGCGTGTGTTCAACTCACAGAGTTGAGCCTTCCTTTAGACAGAGCAGATTTGAAACCCTCTTTTTGTGGAATTTGCAAGTGGACATTTCAAGCGCTTTGGGGCCAACGGTAGAAAAGGAAATATCTTCGTATAAAAACTAGAGAGAATCATTCTCAGAAACCGCTTTGTGATGTGTGCGTTCCACTCACAGAGTGTAAACTTTCTTTTCATAGAACAGTTTGGAAACACTCTGTTTGTAAAGTCTGCAAGTGGATATTTGGACCTCCTTGATGATTTCGTTGGAAACGGGATTTCTTCATCTAATGCTAGACAGAAGAATTCTCAGTAACTTCTTTGGGTTGCGTGTGTTCAACTCACAGAGATGAACCTTCCTTTAGACAGAGCAGATATGAAACCGTCTTTTTGTGGAATTTGCAAGTAGACATTTCAAGCTCTTCGGGGCCAACGGTAGAAAAGGAAATATCTTCGTATAAAAACTAGAGAGAATCATTCTCAGAAACCACTTTGTGATGTGTGCATTGCACTCACAGAGTTTAACCTTTCTTTTCATAGAACAGTTTGGAAACAGTCTGTTTGTAAAGTCTGCAAGTGGATATTTGGACCTCTTTGAGGATTTCGTTGGAAACGGGATTTCTTCATCTAATGCTAGACAGAAGAATTCTCAGTAACTTCTTTGGGTTGCGTGTGTTCAACTCACAGAGTTGAGCCTTACTTTAGACAGATCAGATTTGAAACCCTCTTTTCGTGTAATTTGCAAGTGGACATTTCAAGCGTTTGGGGCCAACGGTAGAAAAGGAAATATCTTCGTAGAAAAACTAAAGAGAATCATTCTCAGAAACCGCTTTGTGATGTGTGCGTTCCACTCACAGAGTGTAACCTTTCTTTTCATAGAACAGTTTGGAAACACTCTGTTTGTAAAGTCTGCAAGTGGATATTTGGACCTCTTTGAGGATTTCGTTGGAAACGGCATTTCTTCATCTCATGCTAGACAGAAGAATTCTCAGTAACTTCTTTGGGTTGTGTGTGTTCAACTCACAGAGTTGAACCTTCCTTTAGACAGAGCAGATTGGAAACCCTCTTTTTGTGGAATTTGCAAGTGGACATTTCAAGCGCTTTTGGGCCAAAGGCAGTAAAGGAAATATCTTGGTATGAAAACTAGAGAGAATCATTCTCAGAAACCACTTTGTGATGTGTTCGTTCCACTCACAGAGTTTAACCTTTCTTTTCATAGAACAGTTTGGAAACACTCTGTTTGTAAAGTCTGCAAGTGGATATTTGGACCTCTTTGAGGATTTTGTTGGAAACAGGATTTCTTCATCTAATGCTAGACAGAAAAATTCTCAGTAACTTCTTTGGGTTGCGTGTGTTCAACTCACAGAGTTGTACCTTCCTTTAGACAGAGCAGATTAGAAACCCTCTTTTTGTGGAATTTGCAAGTGGACATTTCAAGCGCTTTGGGGCCAACGGTAGAAAAGGAAATATCTTCGTATAAAAACTAGAGAAAGTCATTCTCAGAAACCGCTTTGTGATGTGTGCGTTCCACTCACAGAGTGTAACCTTTCTTTTCCCAGAACAGTTTGGAAACACTCTGTTTGTAAAGTCTGCAAGTGGATATTTGGACCTCTTTGAGGATTTCGTTGGAAACGGGATTTCTTCATCTAATGCTAGACAGAAGAATTCTCAGTAACTTCTTTGGGCTGCGTGTGTTCAACTCACAGAGTTGAGCCTTCCTTTAGACAGAGCAGATTTGAAACCCTCTTTTTGTGGAATTTGCAAGTGGACATTTCAGGCGCTTTGGGGCCAACGGTAGAAAAGGAAATATCTTCGTATAAAAACTAGAGAGAATCATTCTCAGAAACTGCTTTGTGATGTGTGCGTTCCACTCACAGAGTGTATACTTTCTTTTCATAGAACAGTTTGGAAACACTCTGTTTGTAAAGTCTGCAAGTGGATATTTGGACCTCCTTGATGATTTCGTTGGAAACGGGATTTCTTCATCTAATGCTAGACAGAAGAATTCTCAGTAACTTCTTTGGGTTGCGTGTGTTCAACGCACAGAGTTGAACTTTCCTTTAGACAGAGCAGATTTGAAACCCTCTTTTTGTGGAATTTGCAAGTGGACATTTCAAGCGCTTTGGGGCCAACGGTAGAAAAGGAAATATCTTCGTATAAAAACTAGAGAGAATCATTGTCAGAAACCACTTTGTGATGTGTGCGTTCCACTCACAGAGTTTAACCTTTCTTTTAATAGAACAGTTTGGAAACAGTCTGTTTGTAAAGTCTGCAAGTGGATATTTGGACCTCTTTGAGGATTTCGTTGGAAACGGGATTTCTGCATATAACGCTAGACAGAAAAATTCTCAGTAACTTCTTTGGGTTGCGTGTGTTCAACTCACAGAGTTGTACCTTCCTTTTGACAGAGCAGATTAGAAACCCTCTTTTTGTGGAATTTGCAAGTGGACATTTCAAGCGCTTTGGGGCCAACGGTAGAAAAGGAAATATCTTCGTATAAAAACTAGAGAAAGTCCTTCTCAGAAACCGCTTTGTGATGTGTGCTTTCCACTCACAGAGCGTAACCTTTCTTTTCATAGAACAGTTTGGAAACACTCTGTTTGTAAAGTCTGCAAGTGGATATTTGGACCTCTTTGAGGATTCCATTGGAAATGGGATTTCTTCATCTAATGCTAGACAGAAGAATTCTCAGTAACTTCTTTGGGTTGTGTGTGTTCAACTCACAGAGTTGAGCCTTCCTTTAGACAGAGCAGATTTGAAACCCTCCTTTTGTGGAATTTGCAAGTGGACATTTCAAGCGCTTTGGGGCCAACGGTAGAAAAGGAAATATCTTCGTATAAAAACTAGAGAGAATCATTCTCAGAAACCGCTTTGTGATGTGTGCGTTCCACTCACAGAGTGTAAACTTTCTTTTCATAGAACAGTTTGGAAACACTCTGTTTGTAAAGTCTGCAAGTGGATATTTGGACCTCCTTGATGATTTCGTTGGAAACGGGATTTCTTCATCTAATGCTAGACAGAAGAATTCTCAGTAACTTCTTTGGGTTGCGTGTGTCCAACGCACAGAGTTGAACCTTCCTTTAGACAGAGCAGATTTGAAACACTCTTTTTGTGGAATTTGCAAGTGGACATTTCAAGCGCTTTGGGGCCAACGGTAGAAAAGGAAATATCTTCGTATAAAAACTAGAGAGAATCATTCTCAGAAACCACTTTGTGATGTGTGCGTTCCACTCACAGAGTTTAACCTTTCTTTTCATAGAACAGTTTGGAAACAGTCTGTTTGTAAAGTCTGCAAGTGGATATTTGGACCTCTTTGAGGATTTCGTTGGAAACGGGATTTCTTCATCTTATGCTAGACAGAAGAATTCTCAGTAACTTCTTTGGTTTGCGTGTGTTCAACTCACAGAGTTGAGCCTTCCTTTAGACAGAGCAGACTTGAAACCCTCTTTTTGTGGAATTTGCAAGTGGACATTTCAAGCGCTTTGGGGCCAACGGTAGAAAAGGAAATATCTTCGTATAAAAACTAGAGAAAATCATTCTCAGAAACCACTTTGTGATGTGTGCGTTACACTCACAGAGTTTAACCTTTCTTTTCATAGAACAGTTTGGAAACACTCTGTTTGTAAAGTCTGCAAGTGGATATTTGGACCTCTTTGAGGATTTCATTGGAAACGGGATTTCTTCATCTAATGCTAGACAGAAGAATTCTCAGTAACTTCTTTGGGTTGCGTGTGTTCAACTCACAGAGTTGAGCCTTCCTTTAGACAGAGCAGATTTGAAACCCTCTTTTTGTGGAATTTGCAAGTGGACATTTCAAGCGCTTTGGGGCCAACGGTAGAAAAGGAAATATCTTCGTATAAAAACTAGAGAAAATCATTCTCAGAAACCACTTTGTGATGTGTGCGTTACACTCACAGAGTTTAACCTTTCTTTTCATAGAACAGTTTGGAAACACTCTGTTTGTAAAGTCTGCAAGTGGATATTTGGACCTCTTTGAGGATTTCATTGGAAACGGGATTTCTTCATCTAATGCTAGACAGAAGAATTCTCAGTAACTTCTTTGGGTTGCGTGTGTTCAACTCACAGAGTTGAGCCTTCCTTTAGACGGAGCAGATTTGAAACCCTCTTTTTGTGGAATTTGCAAGTGGACATTTCAAGCGGTTTGGGGCCAACGGTAGAAAAGGAAATATCTTCGTATAAAAACTAGAGAAAGTCATTCTCAGAAACCGCTTTGTGATGTGTGCGTTCCACTCACAGAGTGTAACCTTTCTTTTCCCAGAACAGTTTGGAAACACTCTGTTTGTAAAGTCTGCAAGTGGATATTTGGACCTCTTTGAGGATTTCATTGGAAATGGGATTTCTTCATCTAATGCTAGACAGAAGAATTCTCAGTAACTTCTTTGGGTTGTGTGTGTTCAACTCACAGAGTTGAGCCTTCCTTTAGACAGAGCAGATTTGAAACCCTCCTTTTGTGGAATTTGCAAGTGGACATTTCAAGCGCTTTGGGGCCAACGGTAGAAAAGGAAATATCTTCGTATAAAAACTAGAGAGAATCATTCTCAGAAACCGCTTTGTGATGTGTGCGTTCCACTCACAGAGTGTAAACTTTCTTTTCATAGAACAGTTTGGAAACACTCTGTTTGTAAAGTCTGCAAGTGGATATTTGGACCTCTTTGAGGATTTTGTTGGAAACAGGATTTCTTCATCTAATGCTAGACAGAAAAATTCTCAGTAACTTCTTTGGGTTGCGTGTGTTCAACTCACAGAGTTGTACCTTCCTTTTGACAGAGCAGATTAGAAACCCTCTTTTTGTGGAATTTGCAAGTGGACATTTCAAGCGCTTTGGGGCCAACGGTAGAAAAGGAAATATCTTCGTATAAAAACTAGAGAAAGTCATTCTCAGAAACCGCTTTGTGATGTGTGCGTTCCACTCACAGAGCGTAACCTTTCTTTTCATAGAACAGTTTGGAAACACTCTGTTTGTAAAGTCTGCAAGTGGATATTTGGACCTCTTTGAGGATTCCATTGGAAATGGGATTTCTTCATCTAATGCTAGACAGAAGAATTCTCAGTAACTTCTTTGGGTTGTGTGTGTTCAACTCACAGAGTTGAGCCTTCCTTTAGACAGAGCAGATTTGAAACCCTCCTTTTGTGGAATTTGCAAGTGGACATTTCAAGCGCTTTGGGGCCAACGGTAGAAAAGGAAATATCTTCGTATAAAAACTAGAGAGAATCATTCTCAGAAACCGCTTTGTGATGTGTGCGTTCCACTCACAGAGTGTAAACTTTCTTTTCATAGAACAGTTTGGAAACACTCTGTTTGTAAAGTCTGCAAGTGGATATTTGGACCTCCTTGATGATTTCGTTGGAAACGGGATTTCTTCATCTAATGCTAGACAGAAGAATTCTCAGTAACTTCTTTGGGTTGCGTGTGTCCAACGCACAGAGTTGAACCTTCCTTTAGACAGAGCAGATTTGAAACACTCTTTTTGTGGAATTTGCAAGTGGACATTTCAAGCGCTTTGGGGCCAACGGTAGAAAAGGAAATATCTTCGTATAAAAACTAGAGAGAATCATTCTCAGAAACCACTTTGTGATGTGTGCGTTCCACTCACAGAGTTTAACCTTTCTTTTCATAGAACAGTTTGGAAACAGTCTGTTTGTAAAGTCTGCAAGTGGATATTTGGACCTCTTTGAGGATTTCGTTGGAAACGGGATTTCTTCATCTTATGCTAGACAGAAGAATTCTCAGTAACTTCTTTGGTTTGCGTGTGTTCAACTCACAGAGTTGAGCCTTCCTTTAGACAGAGCAGACTTGAAACCCTCTTTTTGTGGAATTTGCAAGTGGACATTTCAAGCGCTTTGGGGCCAACGGTAGAAAAGGAAATATCTTCGTATAAAAACTAGAGAAAATCATTCTCAGAAACCACTTTGTGATGTGTGCGTTACACTCACAGAGTTTAACCTTTCTTTTCATAGAACAGTTTGGAAACAGTCTGTTTGTAAAGTCTGCAAGTGGATATTTGGACCTCTTTGAGGATTTCATTGGAAACGGGATTTCTTCATCTAATGCTAGACAGAAGAATTCTCAGTAACTTCTTTGGGTTGCGTGTGTTCAACTCACAGAGTTGAGCCTTCCTTTAGACAGAGCAGATTTGAAACCCTCTTTTTGTGGAATTTGCAAGTGGACATTTCAAGCGCTTTGGGGCCAACGGTAGAAAAGGAAATATCTTCGTATAAAAACTAGAGAAAATCATTCTCAGAAACCACTTTGTGATGTGTGCGTTACACTCACAGAGTTTAACCTTTCTTTTCATAGAACAGTTTGGAAACACTCTGTTTGTAAAGTCTGCAAGTGGATATTTGGACCTCTTTGAGGATTTCATTGGAAACGGGATTTCTTCATCTAATGCTAGACAGAAGAATTCTCAGTAACTTCTTTGGGTTGCGTGTGTTCAACTCACAGAGTTGAGCCTTCCTTTAGACGGAGCAGATTTGAAACCCTCTTTTTGTGGAATTTGCAAGTGGACATTTCAAGCGGTTTGGGGCCAACGGTAGAAAAGGAAATATCTTCGTATAAAAACTAGAGAAAGTCATTCTCAGAAACCGCTTTGTGATGTGTGCGTTCCACTCACAGAGTGTAACCTTTCTTTTCCCAGAACAGTTTGGAAACACTCTGTTTGTAAAGTCTGCAAGTGGATATTTGGACCTCTTTGAGGATTTCATTGGAAATGGGATTTCTTCATCTAATGCTAGACAGAAGAATTCTCAGTAACTTCTTTGGGTTGTGTGTGTTCAACTCACAGAGTTGAGCCTTCCTTTAGACAGAGCAGATTTGAAACCCTCCTTTTGTGGAATTTGCAAGTGGACATTTCAAGCGCTTTGGGGCCAACGGTAGAAAAGGAAATATCTTCGTATAAAAACTAGAGAGAATCATTCTCAGAAACCGCTTTGTGATGTGTGCGTTCCACTCACAGAGTGTAAACTTTCTTTTCATAGAACAGTTTGGAAACACTCTGTTTGTAAAGTCTGCAAGTGGATATTTGGACCTCTTTGAGGATTTTGTTGGAAACAGGATTTCTTCATCTAATGCTAGACAGAAAAATTCTCAGTAACTTCTTTGGGTTGCGTGTGTTCAACTCACAGAGTTGTACCTTCCTTTTGACAGAGCAGATTAGAAACCCTCTTTTTGTGGAATTTGCAAGTGGACATTTCAAGCGCTTTGGGGCCAACGGTAGAAAAGGAAATATCTTCGTATAAAAACTAGAGAAAGTCATTCTCAGAAACCGCTTTGTGATGTGTGCGTTCCACTCACAGAGTGTAACCTTTCTTTTCCCAGAACAGTTTGGAAACACTCTGTTTGTAAAGTCTGCAAGTGGATATTTGGACCTCTTTGAGGATTTCGTTGGAAACGGGATTTCTTCATCTAATGCTAGACAGAAGAATTCTCAGTAACTTCTTTGGGTTGCGTGTGTTCAACGCACAGAGTTGAACCTTCCTTTAGACAGAGCAGATTTGAAACCCTCTTTTTGTGGAATTTGCAAGTGGACATTTCAAGCGCTTTGGGGCCAACGGTAGAAAAGGAAATATCTTCGTATAAAAACTAGAGAGAATCATTCTCAGAAACCGCTTTGTGATGTGTGCGTTCCACTCACAGAGTTTAACCTTTCTTTTAATAGAACAGTTTGGAAACAGTCTGTTTGTAAAGTCTGCAAGTGGATATTTGGACCTCTTTGAGGATTTCGTTGGAAACGGGATTTCTGCATATAACGCTAGACAGAAAAATTCTCAGTAACTTCTTTGGGTTGCATGTGTTCAACTCACAGAGTTGTACCTTCCTTTTGACAGAGCAGATTAGAAACCCTCTTTTTGTGGAATTTGCAAGTGGACATTTCAAGCGCTTTGGGGCCAACGGTAGAAAAGGAAATATCTTCGTATAAAAACTAGAGAAAGTCATTCTCAGAAACCGCTTTGTGATGTGTGCGTTCCACTCACAGAGCGTAACCTTTCTTTTCATAGAACAGTTTGGAAACACTCTGTTTGTAAAGTCTGCAAGTGGATATTTGGACCTCTTTGAGGATTCCATTGGAAATGGGATTTCTTCATCTAATGCTAGACAGAAGAATTCTCAGTAACTTCTTTGGGTTGTGTGTGTTCAACTCACAGAGTTGAGCCTTCCTTTAGACAGAGCAGATTTGAAACCCTCCTTTTGTGGAATTTGCAAGTGGACATTTCAAGCGCTTTGGGGCCAACGGTAGAAAAGGAAATATCTTCGTATAAAAACTAGAGAGAATCATTCTCAGAAACCGCTTTGTGATGTGTGCGTTCCACTCACAGAGTGTAAACTTTCTTTTCATAGAACAGTTTGGAAACACTCTGTTTGTAAAGTCTGCAAGTGGATATTTGGACCTCCTTGATGATTTCGTTGGAAACGGGATTTCTTCATCTAATGCTAGACAGAAGAATTCTCAGTAACTTCTTTGGGTTGCGTGTGTCCAACGCACAGAGTTGAACCTTCCTTTAGACAGAGCAGATTTGAAACACTCTTTTTGTGGAATTTGCAAGTGGACATTTCAAGCGCTTTGGGGCCAACGGTAGAAAAGGAAATATCTTCGTATAAAAACTAGAGAGAATCATTCTCAGAAACCACTTTGTGATGTGTGCGTTCCACTCACAGAGTTTAACCTTTCTTTTCATAGAACAGTTTGGAAACAGTCTGTTTGTAAAGTCTGCAAGTGGATATTTGGACCTCTTTGAGGATTTCGTTGGAAACGGGATTTCTTCATCTTATGCTAGACAGAAGAATTCTCAGTAACTTCTTTGGTTTGCGTGTGTTCAACTCACAGAGTTGAGCCTTCCTTTAGACAGAGCAGACTTGAAACCCTCTTTCTGTGGAATTTGCAAGTGGACATTTCAAGCGCTTTGGGGCCAACGGTAGAAAAGGAAATATCTTCGTATAAAAACTAGAGAAAATCATTCTCAGAAACCACTTTGTGATGTGTGCGTTACACTCACAGAGTTTAACCTTTCTTTTCATAGAACAGTTTGGAAACACTCTGTTTGTAAAGTCTGCAAGTGGATATTTGGACCTCTTTGAGGATTTCATTGGAAACGGGATTTCTTCATCTAATGCTAGACAGAAGAATTCTCAGTAACTTCTTTGGGTTGCGTGTGTTCAACTCACAGAGTTGAGCCTTCCTTTAGACAGAGCAGATTTGAAACCCTCCTTTTGTGGAATTTGCAAGTGGACATTTCAAGCGCTTTGGGGCCAACGGTAGAAAAGGAAATATCTTCGTATAAAAACTAGAGAAAATCATTCTCAGAAACCACTTTGTGATGTGTGCGTTACACTCACAGAGTTTAACCTTTCTTTTCATAGAACAGTTTGGAAACACTCTGTTTGTAAAGTCTGCAAGTGGATATTTGGACCTCTTTGAGGATTTCATTGGAAACGGGATTTCTTCATCTAATGCTAGACAGAAGAATTCTCAGTAACTTCTTTGGGTTGCGTGTGTTCAACTCACAGAGTTGAGCCTTCCTTTAGACAGAGCAGATTTGAAACCCTCTTTTTGTGGAATTTGCAAGTGGACATTTCAAGCGGTTTGGGGCCAACGGTAGAAAAGGAAATATCTTCGTATAAAAACTAGAGAAAGTCATTCTCAGAAACCGCTTTGTGATGTGTGCGTTCCACTCACAGAGTGTAACCTTTCTTTTCCCAGAACAGTTTGGAAACACTCTGTTTGTAAAGTCTGCAAGTGGATATTTGGACCTCTTTGAGGATTTCATTGGAAATGGGATTTCTTCATCTAATGCTAGACAGAAGAATTCTCAGTAACTTCTTTGGGTTGTGTGTGTTCAACTCACAGAGTTGAGCCTTCCTTTAGACAGAGCAGATTTGAATCCCTCCTTTTGTGGAATTTGCAAGTGGACATTTCAAGCGCTTTGGGGCCAACGGTAGAAAAGGAAATATCTTCGTATAAAAACTAGAGAGAATCATTCTCAGAAACCGCTTTGTGATGTGTGCGTTCCACTCACAGAGTGTAAACTTTCTTTTCATAGAACAGTTTGGAAACACTCTGTTTGTAAAGTCTGCAAGTGGATATTTGGACCTCTTTGAGGATTTTGTTGGAAACAGGATTTCTTCATCTAATGCTAGACAGAAAAATTCTCAGTAACTTCTTTGGGTTGCGTGTGTTCAACTCACAGAGTTGTACCTTCCTTTTGACAGAGCAGATTAGAAACCCTCTTTTTGTGGAATTTGCAAGTGGACATTTCAAGCGCTTTGGGGCCAACGGTAGAAAAGGAAATATCTTCGTATAAAAACTAGAGAAAGTCATTCTCAGAAACCGCTTTGTGATGTGTGCGTTCCACTCACAGAGTGTAACCTTTCTTTTCCCAGAACAGTTTGGAAACACTCTGTTTGTAAAGTCTGCAAGTGGATATTTGGACCTCTTTGAGGATTTCGTTGGAAACGGGATTTCTTCATCTAATGCTAGACAGAAGAATTCTCAGTAACTTCTTTGGGTTGCGTGTGTTCAACTCACAGAGTTGAGCCTTCCTTTAGACAGAGCAGATTTGAAACCCTCTTTTTGTGGAATTTGCAAGTGGACATTTCAGGCGCTTTGGGGCCAACGGTAGAAAAGGAAATATCTTCGTATAAAAACTAGAGAGAATCATTCTCAGAAACTGCTTTGTGATGTGTGCGTTCCACTCACAGAGTGTATACTTTCTTTTCATAGAACAGTTTGGAAACACTCTGTTTGTAAAGTCTGCAAGTGGATATTTGGACCTCCTTGATGATTTCGTTGGAAACGGGATTTCTTCATCTAATGCTAGACAGAAGAATTCTCAGTAACTTCTTTGGGTTGCGTGTGTTCAACGCACAGAGTTGAACCTTCCTTTAGACAGAGCAGATTTGAAACCCTCTTTTTGTGGAATTTGCAAGTGGACATTTCAAGCGCTTTGGGGCCAACGGTAGAAAAGGAAATATCTTCGTATAAAAACTAGAGAGAATCATTCTCAGAAACCACTTTGTGATGTGTGCGTTCCACTCACAGAGTTTAACCTTTCTTTTAATAGAACAGTTTGGAAACAGTCTGTTTGTAAAGTCTGCAAGTGGATATTTGGACCTCTTTGAGGATTTCGTTGGAAACGGGATTTCTGCATATAACGCTAGACAGAAAAATTCTCAGTAACTTCTTTGGGTTGCGTGTGTTCAACTCACAGAGTTGTACCTTCCTTTTGACAGAGCAGATTAGAAACCCTCTTTTTGTGGAATTTGCAAGTGGACATTTCAAGCGCTTTGGGGCCAACGGTAGAAAAGGAAATATCTTCGTATAAAAACTAGAGAAAGTCATTCTCAGAAACCGCTTTGTGATGTGTGCGTTCCACTCACAGAGCGTAACCTTTCTTTTCATAGAACAGTTTGGAAACACTCTGTTTGTAAAGTCTGCAAGTGGATATTTGGACCTCTTTGAGGATTTCATTGGAAATGGGATTTCTTCATCTAATGCTAGACAGAAGAATTCTCAGTAACTTCTTTGGGTTGTGTGTGTTCAACTCACAGAGTTGAGCCTTCCTTTAGACAGAGCAGATTTGAAACCCTCCTTTTGTGGAATTTGCAAGTGGACATTTCAAGCGCTTTGGGGCCAACGGTAGAAAAGGAAATATCTTCGTATAAAAACTAGAGAGAATCATTCTCAGAAACCGCTTTGTGATGTGTGCGTTCCACTCACAGAGTGTAAACTTTCTTTTCATAGAACAGTTTGGAAACACTCTGTTTGTAAAGTCTGCAAGTGGATATTTGGACCTCCTTGATGATTTCATTGGAAACGGGATTTCTTCATCTAATGCTAGACAGAAGAATTCTCAGTAACTTCTTTGGGTTGCGTGTGTCCAACGCACAGAGTTGAACCTTCCTTTAGACAGAGCAGATTTGAAACACTCTTTTTGTGGAATTTGCAAGTGGACATTTCAAGCGCTTTGGGGCCAACGGTAGAAAAGGAAATATCTTCGTATAAAAACTAGAGAGAATCATTCTCAGAAACCACTTTGTGATGTGTGCGTTCCACTCACAGAGTTTAACCTTTCTTTTCATAGAACAGTTTGGAAACAGTCTGTTTGTAAAGTCTGCAAGTGGATATTTGGACCTCTTTGAGGATTTCGTTGGAAACGGGATTTCTTCATCTTATGCTAGACAGAAGAATTCTCAGTAACTTCTTTGGTTTGCGTGTGTTCAACTCACAGAGTTGAGCCTTCCTTTAGACAGAGCAGACTTGAAACCCTCTTTTTGTGGAATTTGCAAGTGGACATTTCAAGCGCTTTGGGGCCAACGGTAGAAAAGGAAATATCTTCGTATAAAAACTAGAGAAAATCATTCTCAGAAACCACTTTGTGATGTGTGCGTTACACTCACAGAGTTTAACCTTTCTTTTCATAGAACAGTTTGGAAACACTCTGTTTGTAAAGTCTGCAAGTGGATATTTGGACCTCTTTGAGGATTTGGTTGGAAACGGGATTTCTTCATCTAATGCTAGACAGAAGAATTCTCAGTAACTTCTTTGGGTTGCGTGTGTTCAACTCACAGAGTTGAGCCTTCCTTTAGACAGAGCAGATTTGAAACCCTCTTTTTGTGGAATTTGCAAGTGGACATTTCAAGCGCTTTGGGGCCAACGGTAGAAAAGGAAATATCTTTGTATAAAAACTAGAGAAAATCATTCTCAGAAACCACTTTGTGATGTGTGCGTTACACTCACAGAGTTTAACCTTTCTTTTCATAGAACAGTTTGGAAACACTCTGTTTGTAAAGTCTGCAAGTGGATATTTGGACCTCTTTGAGGATTTCATTGGAAACGGGATTTCTTCATCTAATGCTAGACAGAAGAATTCTCAGTAACTTCTTTGGGTTGCGTGTGTTCAACTCACAGAGTTGAGCCTTCCTTTAGACAGAGCAGATTTGAAACCCTCTTTTTGTGGAATTTGCAAGTGGACATTTCAAGCGGTTTGCGGCCAACGGTAGAAAAGGAAATATCTTCGTATGAAAACTAGAGAAAGTCATTCTCAGAAACCGCTTTGTGATGTGTGCGTTCCACTCACAGAGTGTAACCTTTCTTTTCCCAGAACAGTTTGGAAACACTCTGTTTGTAAAGTCTGCAATTGGATATTTGGACCTCTTTGAGGATTTCATTGGAAATGGGATTTCTTCATCTAATGCTAGACAGAAGAATTCTCAGTAACTTCTTTGGGTTGTGTGTGTTCAACTCACAGAGTTGAGCCTTCCTTTAGACAGAGCAGATTTGAAACCCTCCTTTTGTGGAATTTGCAAGTGGACATTTCAAGCGCTTTGGGGCCAACGGTAGAAAAGGAAATATCTTCGTATAAAAACTAGAGAGAATCATTCTCAGAAACCGCTTTGTGATGTGTGCGTTCCACTCACAGAGTGTAAACTTTCTTTTCATAGAACAGTTTGGAAACACTCTGTTTGTAAAGTCTGCAAGTGGATATTTGGACCTCCTTGATGATTTCGTTGGAAACGGGATTTCTTCATCTAATGCTAGACAGAAGAATTCTCAGTAACTTCTTTGGGTTGCGTGTGTCCAACGCACAGAGTTGAACCTTCCTTTAGACAGAGCAGATTTGAAACACTCTTTTTGTGGAATTTGCAAGTGGACATTTCAAGCGCTTTGGGGCCAACGGTAGAAAAGGAAATATCTTCGTATAAAAACTAGAGAGAATCATTCTCAGAAACCACTTTGTGATGTGTGCGTTCCACTCACAGAGTTTAACCTTTCTTTTCATAGAACAGTTTGGAAACAGTCTGTTTGTAAAGTCTGCAAGTGGATATTTGGACCTCTTTGAGGATTTCGTTGGAAACGGGATTTCTTCATCTTATGCTAGACAGAAGAATTCTCAGTAACTTCTTTGGTTTGCGTGTGTTCAACTCACAGAGTTGAGCCTTCCTTTAGACAGAGCAGACTTGAAACCCTCTTTTTGTGGAATTTGCAAGTGGACATTTCAAGCGCTTTGGGGCCAACGGTAGAAAAGGAAATATCTATTTATAAAAACTAGAGAAAATCATTCTCAGAAACCACTTTGTGATGTGTGCGTTCCACTCACAGAGTGTAACCTTTCTTTTCCCAGAACAGTTTGGAAACACTCTGTTTGTAAAGTCTGCAAGTGGATATTTGGACCTCTTTGAGGATTTCATTGGAAATGGGATTTCTTCATCTAATGCTAGACAGAAGAATTCTCAGTAACTTCTTTGGGTTGTGTGTGTTCAACTCACAGAGTTGAGCCTTCCTTTAGACAGAGCAGATTTGAAACCCTCCTTTTGTGGAATTTGCAAGTGGACATTTCAAGCGCTTTGGGGCCAACGGTAGAAAAGGAAATATCTTCGTATAAAAACTAGAGAGAATCATTCTCAGAAACCGCTTTGTGATGTGTGCGTTCCATTCACAGAGTGTAAACTTTCTTTTCATAGAACAGTTTGGAAACACTCTGTTTGTAAAGTCTGCAAGTGGATATTTGGACCTCCTTGATGATTTCGTTGGAAACGGGATTTCTTCATCTAATGCTTGACAGAAGAATTCTCAGTAACTTCTTTGGGTTGCGTGTGTCCAACGCACAGAGTTGAACCTTCCTTTAGACAGAGCAGATTTGAAACACTCTTTTTGTGGAATTTGCAAGTGGACATTTCAAGCGCTTTGGGGCCAACGGTAGAAAAGGAAATATCTTCGTATAAAAACTAGAGAGAATCATTCTCAGAAACCACTTTGTGATGTGTGCGTTCCACTCACAGAGTTTAACCTTTCTTTTCATAGAACAGTTTGGAAACACTCTGTTTGTAAAGTCTGCAAGTGGATATTTGGACCTCTTTGAGGATTTCATTGGAAACGGGATTTCTTCATCTAATGCTAGACAGAAGAATTCTCAGTAACTTCTTTGGTTTGCGTGTGTTCAACTCACAGAGTTGAGCCTTCCTTTAGACAGAGCAGATTTGAAACCCTCTTTTTGTGGAATTTGCAAGTGGACATTTCAAGCGCTTTGGGGCCAACGGTAGAAAAGGAAATATCTTCGTATAAAAACTAGAGAAAATCATTCTCAGAAACCACTTTGTGATGTGTGCGTTACACTCACAGAGTTTAACCTTTCTTTTCATAGAACAGTTTGGAAACACTCTGTTTGTAAAGTCTGCAAGTGGATATTTGGACCTCTTTGAGGATTTCATTGGAAACGGGATTTCTTCATCTAATGCTAGACAGAAGAATTCTCAGTAACTTCTTTGGGTTGCGTGTGTTCAACTCACAGAGTTGAGCCTTCCTTTAGACAGAGCAGATTTGAAACCCTCTTTTTGTGGAATTTGCAAGTGGACATTTCAAGCGCTTTGGGGCCAACGGTAGAAAAGGAAATATCTTCGTATAAAAACTAGAGAAAGTCATTCTCAGAAACCGCTTTGTGATGTGTGCGTTCCACTCACAGAGTGTAACCTTTCTTTTCCCAGAACAGTTTGGAAACACTCTGTTTGTAAAGTCTGCAAGTGGATATTTGGACCTCTTTGAGGATTTCGTTGGAAACGGGATTTCTTCATCTAATGCTAGACAGAAGAATTCTCAGTAACTTCTTTGGGTTGCGTGTGTTCAACTCACAGAGTTGAGCCTTCCTTTAGACAGAGCAGATTTGAAACCCTCTTTTTGTGGAATTTGCAAGTGGACATTTCAAGCGCTTTGGGGCCAACGGTAGAAAAGGAAATATCTTCTTATAAAAACTAGAGAGAATCATTCTCAGAAACTGCTTTGTGATGTGTGCGTTCCACTCACAGAGTGTATACTTTCTTTTCATAGAACAGTTTGGAAACACTCTGTTTGTAAAGTCTGCAAGTGGATATTTGGACCTCCTTGATGATTTCGTTGGAAACGGGATTTCTTCATCTAATGCTAGACAGAAGAATTCTCAGTAACTTCTTTGGGTTGCGTGTGTTCAACTCACAGAGTTGAACCTTCCTTTAGACAGAGCAGATTTGAAACCCTCTTTTTGTGGAATTTGCAAGTGGACATTTCAAGCGCTTTGGGGCCAACGGTAGAAAAGGAAATATCTTCGTATAAAAACTAGAGAGAATCATTCTCAGAAACCACTTTGTGATGTGTGCGTTCCACTCACAGAGTTTAACCATTCTTTTAATAGAACAGTTTGGAAACAGTCTGTTTGTAAAGTCTGCAAGTGGATATTTGGACCTCTTTGAGGATTTCGTTGGAAACGGGATTTCTGCATATAACGCTAGACAGAAAAATTCTCAGTAACTTCTTTGGGTTGCGTGTGTTCAACTCACAGAGTTGTACCTTCCTTTTGACAGAGCAGATTAGAAACCCTCTTTTTGTTGAATTTGCAAGTGGACATTTCAAGCGCTTTGGGGCCAACGGTAGAAAAGGAAATATCTTCGTATAAAAACTAGAGAAAGTCATTCTCAGAAACCGCTTTGTGATGTGTGCATTCCACTCACAGAGCGTAACCTTTCTTTTCATAGAACAGTTTGGAAACACTCTGTTTGTAAAGTCTGCAAGTGGATATTTGGACCTCTTTGAGGATTTCATTGGAAATGGGATTTCTTCATCTAATGCTAGACAGAAGAATTCTCAGTAACTTCTTTGGGTTGTGTGTGTTCAACTCACAGAGTTGAGCCTTCCTTTAGACAGAGCAGATTTGAAACCCTTCTTTTGTGGAATTTGCAAGTGGACATTTCAAACGCTTTGGGGCCAACGGTAGAAAAGGAAATATCTTCGTATAAAAACTAGAGAGAATCATTCTCAGAAACCGCTTTGTGATGTGTGCGTTCCACTCACAGAGTGTAAACTTTCTTTTCATAGAACAGTTTGGAAACACTCTGTTCGTAAAGTCTGCAAGGGGATATTTGGACCTCCTTGATGATTTCGTTGGAAACGGGATTTCTTCATCTAATGCTAGACAGAAGAATTCTCAGTAAGTTCTTTGGGTTGCGTGTGTCCAACGCACAGAGTTGAACCTTCCTTTAGACAGAGCAGATTTGAAACACTCTTTTTGTGGAATTTGCAAGTGGACATTTCAAGCGCTTTGGGGCCAACGGTAGAAAAGGAAATATCTTCGTATAAAAACTAGAGAGAATCATTCTCAGAAACCACTTTGTGATGTGTGCGTTCCACTCACAGAGTTTAACCTTTCTTTTCATAGAACAGTTTGGAAACAGTCTGTTTGTAAAGTCTGCAAGTGGATATTTGGACCTCTTTGAGGATGTCGTTGGAAACGGGATTTCTTCATCTTATGCTAGACAGAAGAATTCTCAGTAACTTCTTTGGTTTGCGTGTGTTCAACTCACAGAGTTGAGCCTTCCTTTAGACAGAGCAGACTTGAAACCCTCTTTTTGTGGAATTTGCAAGTGGACATTTCAAGCGCTTTGGGGCCAACGGTAGAAAAGGAAATATCTTCGTATAAAAACTAGAGAAAATCATTCTCAGAAACCACTTTGTGATGTGTGCGTTACACTCACAGAGTTTAACCTTTCTTTTCATAGAACAGTTTGGAAACACTCTGTTTGTAAAGTCTGCAAGTGGATATTTGGACCTCTTTGAGGATTTCGTTGGAAACGGTATTTCTTCATCTAATGCTAGACAGAAGAATTCTCAGTAACTTTTTTGGGTTGCGTGTGTTCAACTCACAGAGTTGAACCTTCCTTTAGACAGAGCAGATTAGAAACCCTCTTTTTGTGGAATTTGCAAGTGGACATTTCAAGCGCTTTGGGGCCAACGGTAGAAAAGGAAATATCTTCGTATAAAAACTAGAGAAAGTCATTCTCAGAAACCGCTTTGTGATGTGTGCGTTCCACTCACAGAGTGTAACCTTTCTTTTCATAGAACAGTTTGGAAACACTCTGTTTGTAAAGTCTGCAAGTGGATATTTGGACCTCTTTGAGGATTTCGTTGGAAACGGGATTTCTTCATCTAATGCTAGACAGAAGAATTCTCAGTAACTTCTTTGGGTTGCGTGTGTTCAACTCACAGAGTTGAGCCTTCCTTTAGACAGAGCAGATTTGAAACCCTCTTTTTGTGGAATTTGCAAGTGGACATTTCAAGCGCTATGGGGCCAACGGTAGAAAAGGAAATATCTTCGTATAAAAACTAGAGAGAATCATTCTCAGAAACCGCTTTGTGATGTGTGCGTTCCACTCACAGAGTGTAAACTTTCTTTTCATAGAACAGCTTGGAAACACTCTGTTTGTAAAGTCTGCAAGTGGATATTTGGACCTCCTTGATGATTTCGTTGGAAACGGGATTTCTTCATCTAATGCTAGACAGAAGAATTCTCAGTAACTTCTTTGGGTTGCGTGTGTTCAACGCACAGAGTTGAACCTTCCTTTAGACAGAGCAGATTAGAAACCCTCCTTTTGTGGAATTTGCAAGTGGACATTTCAAGCGCTTTGGGGCCAACGGTAGAAAAGGAAATATCTTCGTATAAAAACTAGAGAAAGTCATTCTCAGAAACCGCTTTGTGATGTGTGCGTTCCACTCACAGAGTGTAACCTTTCTTTTCATAGAACAGTTTGGAAACACTCTGTTTGTAAAGTCTGCAAGTGGATATTTGGACCTCTTTGAGGATTTCGTTGGAAACGGGATTTCTTCATCTAATGCTAGACAGAAGAATTTTCAGTAACTTCTTCGGGGTTGCGTGTGTTCAACTCACAGAGTTGAGCCTTCCTTTAGACAGAGCAGATTTGAAACCCTCTTTTTGTGGAATTTGCAAGTGGACATTTCAAGCGCTTTGGGTTCAACGGTAGAAAAGGAAATATCTTCGTATAAAAACTAGAGAAAATCATTCTCAGAAACCGCTTTGTGATGTGTGCGTTACACTCACAGAGTTTAACCTTTCTTTTCATAGAACAGTTTGGAAACACTCTGTTTGTAAAGTCTGCAAGTGGATATTTGGACCTCTTTGAGGATTTCATTGGAAACGGGATTTCTTCATCTAATGCTAGACAGAAGAATTCTCAGTAACTTCTTTGGGTTGCGTGTGTTCAACTCACAGAGTTGAACCTTCCTTTAGACAGAGTAGATTGGTAACCCACTTTTTGTGGAATTTGCAAGTGGACATTTCAAGCGGTTTGGGGCCAACGGTAGAAAAGGAAATATCTTCGTATAAAAACTAGAGAGAATCATTCTCAGAAACCACTTTGTGATGTGTGCGTTCCACTCACAGAGTTTAACCTTTCTTTTAATAGAACAGTTTGGAAACAGTCTGTTTGTAAAGTCTGCAAGTGGATATTTGGACCTCTTTGAGGATTTCGTTGGAAACGGGATTTCTTCATCTAATGCTAGACAGAAGAATTCTCAGTAACTTCTTTGGGTTGCGTGTGTTCAACTCACAGAGATGAGCCTTCCTTTAGACAGAGCAGATTTGAAACCCTCTTTTAGTGGAATTTCCAAGTGGACATTTCAAGCGCTTTGGGGCCAACGGTGGAAAAGGAAATATCTTCGTATAAAAACTAGAGAGAATCATTCTCAGAAACCGCTTTGTGATGTGTGCGTTCCACTCACAGAGGGTAACCTTTCTTTTCATAGAACAGTTTGGAAACACTCTGTTTGTAAAGTCTGCACGTGGATATTTGGACCTCTTTGAGGATTTCGTTGGAAACGGTATTTCTTCATCTAATGCTAGACAGAAGAATTCTCAGTAACTTCTTTGGGTTGCGTGTGTTCAACTCACAGAGTTGAACCTTCCTTTAGACAGAGCAGATTAGAAACCCTCTTTTTGTGGAATTTGCAAGTGGACATTTCAAGCGCTTTGGGGCCAACGGTAGAAAAGGAAATATCTTCGTGTAAAAACTAGAGAAAGTCATTCTCAGAAACCGCTTTCTGATGTGTGCGTTCCACTCACAGAGTGTAACCTTTCTTTTCATAGAACAGTTTGGAAACACTCTGTTTGTAAAGTCTGCAAGTGGATATTTGGACCTCTTTGAGGATTTCGTTGGAAACGGGATTTCTTCATCTAATGCTAGACAGAAGAATTCTCAGTAACTTCTTTGGGTTGCGTGTGTTCAACTCACAGAGTTGAGCCTTCCTTTAGACAGAGCAGATTTGAAACCCTCTTTTTGTGGAATTTGCAAGTGGACATTTCAAGCGCTATGGGGCCAATGGTAGAAAAGGAAATATCTTCGTATAAAAACTAGAGAGAATCATTCTCAGAAACCGCTTTGTGATGTGTGCGTTCCACTCACAGAGTGTAAACTTTCTTTTCATAGAACAGTTTGGAAACACTCTGTTTGTAAAGTCTGCAAGTGGATATTTGGACCTCCTTGATGATTTCGTTGGAAACGGGATTTCTTCATCTAATGCTAGACAGAAGAATTCTCAGTAACTTCTTTGGGTTGCGTGTGTTCAACGCACAGAGTTGAACCTTCCTTTAGACAGAGCAGATTTGAAACACTCTTTTTGTGGAATTTGCAAGTGGACATTTCAAGCGCTTTTGGGCCAACGGTAGAAAAGGAAATATCTTCGTATAAAAACTAGAGAGAATCATTCTCAGAAACCACTTTGTGATGTGTGCGTTCCACTCACAGAGTGTAACCTTTCTTTTCATAGAACAGTTTGGAAACACTCTGTTTGTAAAGTCTGCAAGTGGATATTTGGACCTCTTTGAGGATTTCGTTGGAAACCGGATTTCTTCATCTAATGCTAGACAGAAGAATTCTCAGTAACTTCTTTGGGTTGTGTGTGTTCAACTCACAGAGTTGAACCTTCCTTTAGACAGAGCAGATTGGAAACCCTCTTTTTGTGGAATTTGCAAGTGGACATTTCAAGCGCTTTTGGGCCAAAGGCAGTAAAGGAAATATCTTGGTATAAAAACTAGAGAGAATCATTCTCAGAAACCACTTTGTGATGTGTTCGTTCCACTCACAGAGTTTAACCTTTCTTTTCATAGAACAGTTTGGAAACACTCTGTTTGTAAAGTCTGCAAATGGATATTTGGACCTCTTTTAGGATTTTGTTGGAAACAGGATTTCTTCATCTAATGCTAGACAGAAAAATTCTCAGTAACTTCTTTGGGTTGCGTGTGTTCAACTCACAGAGTTGTACCTTCCTTTTGACAGAGCAGATTAGAAACCCTCTTTTTGTGGAATTTGCAAGTGGACATTTCAAGCGCTTTGGGGCCAACGGTAGAAAAGGAAATATCTTCGTATAAAAACTAGAGAAAGTCATTCTCAGAAACCGCTTTGTGATGTGTGCGTTCCACTCACAGAGTGTAACCTTTCTTTTCATAGAACAGTTTGGAAACACTCTGTTTGTAAAGTCTGCAAGTGGATATTTGGACCTCTTTGAGGATTTCGTTGGAAACGGGATTTCTTCATCTAATGCTAGACAGAAGAATTCTCAGTAACTTCTTTGGGTTGCGTGTGTTCAACTCACAGAGTTGAGCCTTCCTTTAGACAGAGCAGATTTGAAACCCTCTTTTTGTGGAATTTGCAAGTGGACATTTCAAGCGCTTTGGGGCCAACGGTAGAAAAGGAAATATCTTCGTATAAAAACTAGAGAGAATCATTCTCAGAAACCGCTTTGTGATGTGTGCGTTCCACTCACAGAGTGTAAACTTTCTTTTCATAGAACAGTTTGGAAACACTCTGTTTGTAAAGTCTGCAAGTGGATATTTGGACCTCCTTGATGATTTCGTTGGAAACGGGATTTCTTCATCTAATGCTAGACAGAAGAATTCTCAGTAACTTCTTTGGGTTGCGTGTGTTCAACGCACAGAGTTGAACCTTCCTTTAGACAGAGCAGATTTGAAACCCTCTTTTTGTGGAATTTGCAAGTGGACATTTCAAGCGCTTTGGGGCCAACGGTAGAAAAGGAAATATCTTCGTATAAAAACTAGAGAGAATCATTCTCAGAAACCACTTTGTGATGTGTGCGTTCCACTCACAGAGTTTAACCTTTCTTTTCATAGAACAGTTTGGAAACAGTCTGTTTGTAAAGTCTGCAAGTGGATATTTGGACCTCTTTGAGGATTTCGTTGGAAAAGGGATTTCTGCATATAACGCTAGACAGAAAAATTCTCAGTAACTTCTTTGGGTTGCGTGTGTTCAACTCACAGAGTTGTACCTTCCTTTTGACAGAGCAGATTAGAAACCCTCTTTTTGTGGAATTTGCAAGTGGACATTTCAAGCGCTTTCGGGCCAACGGTAGAAAAGGAAATATCTTCGTATAAAAACTAGAGAAAGTCATTCTCAGAAACCGCTTTGTGATGTGTGCGTTCCACTCACAGAGCGTAACCTTTCTTTTCATAGAACAGTTTGGAAACACTCTGTTTGTAAAGTCTGCAAGTGGATATTTGGACCTCTTTGAGGATTTCGTTGGAAACGGGATTTCTTCATCTTATGCTAGACAGAAGAATTCTCAGTAACTTCTTTGGTTTGCGTGTGTTCAACTCACAGAGTTGAGCCTTCCTTTAGACAGAGCAGATTTGAAACCCTCTTTTTGTGGAATTTGCAAGTGGACATTTCAAGAGGTTTGGGGCCAATGGTAGAAAAGGAAATATCTTCGTATAAAAACTAGAGAAAATCATTCTCAGAAACCACTTTGTGATGTGTGCGTTACACTCATAGAGTTTAACCATTGTTTTCATAGAACAGTTTGGAAACACTCTGTTTGTAAAGTCTGCAAGTGGATATTTGGACCTCTTTGAGGATTTCATTGGAAACGGGATTTCTTCATCTAATGCTAGACAGAAGAATTCTCAGTAACTTCTTTGGGTTGTGTGTGTTCAACTCACAGAGTTGAACCTTCCTTTAGACAGAGCAGATTGGTAACCCACTTTTTGTGGAATTTGCAAGTGGACATTTCAAGCGCTTTGGGGCCAACAGTAGAAAAGGAAATATCTTCGTATAAAAACTACAGAGAATCATTCTCAGAAACCACTTTGTGATGTGTGCGTTCCACTCACAGAGTTTAACCTTTCTTTTCATAGAACAGTTTGGAAACACTCTGTTTGTAAAGTCTGCAAGTGGATATTTGGACCTCTTTGAGGCTTTCATTGGAAACGGGATTTCTTCATCTAATGCTAGACAGAAGAATTCTCAGTAACTTCTTTGGGTTGCATGTGTTCAACTCACAGAGTTGAGCCTTCCTTTAGACAGAGCAGGTTTGAAAACCTCTTTTTGTGGAATTTGCAAGTGGACATTTCAAGCGCTTTGGGGCCAACGGTAGAAAAGGAAATATCTTCGTATAAAAACTAGAGAGAATCATTCTCAGAAACCGCTTTGTGATGTGTGCGTTCCACTCACAGAGTGTAACCTTTCTTTTCATAGAACAGTTTGGAAACACTCTGTTTGTAAAGTCTGCAAGTGGATATTTGGACCTCTTTGAGGATTTCGTTGGAAACGGGATTTCTTCATCTAATGCTAGACAGAAGAATTCTCAGTAACTTCTTTCGGTTGCGTGTGTTCAACTCACAGAGTTGAACCTTCCTTTAGACAGAGCAGATTTGAAACCCTCTTTTTGTGGAATTTGCAAGTGGACATTTCAAGCGCTTTGGGGCCAACGGTAGAAAAGGAAATATCTTCGTATAAAAACTAGAGAGAATCATTCTCAGAAACCGCTTTGTGATGTGTGCATTCCACTCACAGAGTGTAACCTTTCTTTTCATAGAACAGTTTGGAAACACTCTGTTTGTAAAGTCTGCAAGTGGATATTTGGACCTCTTTGAGGATTTCGTTGGAAACGGGATTTCTGCATATAACGCTAGACAGAAAAATTCTCAGTAACTTCTTTGGGTTGCGTGTGTTCAACTCACAGAGTTGTACCTTCCTTTTGACAGAGCAGATTAGAAACCCTCTTTTTGTGGAATTTGCAAGTGGACATTTCAAGCACTTTGGGGCCAACGGTAGAAAAGGAAATATCTTCGTATAAAAACTAGAGAAAGTCATTCTCAGAAACCGCTTTGTGATGTGTGCGTTCCACTCACAGAGTGTAACCTTTCTTTTCATAGAACAGTTTGGAAACACTCTGTTTGTAAAGTCTGCAAGTGGATATTTGGACCTCTTTGAGGATTTCGTTGGAAACGGGATTTCTTCATCTAATGTTAGACAGAAGAATTCTCAGTAACTTCTTTGGGTTGCGTGTGTTCAACTCACAGAGTTGAGCCTTCCTTTAGACAGAGCAGATTTGAAACCCTCTTTTTGTGGAATTTGCAAGTGGACATTTCAAGCGCTTTGGGGCCAACGGTAGAAAAGGAAATATCTTCGTATAAAAACTAGAGAGAATCATTCTCAGAAACCGCTTTGTGATGTGTGCGTTCCACTCACAGAGTGTAAACTTTCTTTTCATAGAACAGTTTGGAAACACTCTGTTTGTAAAGTCTGCAAGTGGATATTTGGACCTCCTTGATGATTTCGTTGGAAACGGGATTTCTTCATCTAATGCTAGACAGAAGAATTCTCAGTAACTTCTTTGGGTTGTGTGTGTTCAACGCACAGAGTTGAACCTTCCTTTAGACAGAGCAGATTTGAAACCCTCTTTTTGTGGAATTTGCAAGTGGACATTTCAAGCGCTTTGGGGCCAACGGTAGAAAAGGAAATATCTTCGTATAAAAACTAGAGAGAATCATTCTCAGAAACCACTTTGTGATGTGTGCGTTCCACTCACAGAGTTTAACCTTTCTTTTCATAGAACAGTTTGGAAACAGTCTGTTTGTAAAGTCTGCAAGTGGATATTTGGACCTCTTTGAGGATTTCGTTGGAAACGGGATTTCTTCATCTTATACTAGACAGAAGAATTCTCAGTAACTTCTTTGGTTTGCGTGTGTTCAACTCACAGAGTTGAGCCTTCCTTTAGACAGAGCAGACTTGAAACCCTCTTTTTGTGGAATTTGCAAGTGGACATTTCAAGCGCTTTGGGGCCAACGGTAGAAAAGGAAATATCTTCGTATAAAAACTAGAGAAAATCATTCTCAGAAACCACTTTGTGATGTGTGCGTTACACTCACAGAGTTTAACCTTTCTTTTCACAGAACAGTTTGGAAACACTCTGTTTGTAAAGTCTGCAAGTGGATATTTGGACCTCTTTGAGGATTTCATTGGAAACGGGATTTCTTCATCTAATGCTAGACAGAAGAATTCTCAGTAACTTCTTTGGGTTGCGTGTGTTCAACTCACAGAGTTGAACCTTCCTTTAGACAGAGCAGATTGGTAACCCACTTTTTGTGGAATTTGCAAGTGGACATTTCAAGCGGTTTGGGGCCAACGGTAGAAAAGGAAATATCTTCGTATAAAAACTAGAGAAAATCATTCTCAGAAACCACTTTGTGATGTGTGCGTTCCACTCACAGAGTTTAACCTTTCTTTTCATAGAACAGTTTGGAAACAGTCTGTTTGTAAAGTCTGCAAGTGGATATTTGGTCGTCTTTGAGGATTTCGTTGGAAACGGGATTTCTTCTTCTAATGCTGGACAGAAGAATTCTCAGTAACTTCTTTGGGTTGCGTGTGTTCAACTCACAGAGTTGAACCTTCCTTTAGACAGAGCAGATTTGAAACCCTCTTTTTGTGGAATTTGCAAGTGGACATTTCAAGCGCTTTGGGGCCAACGGTAGAAAAGGAAATATCTTCGTATAAAAACTAGAGAGAATCATTCTCAGAAACCGCTTTGTGATGTGTGCATTCCACTCACAGAGTGTAACCTTTCTTTTCATAGAACAGTTTGGAAACACTCTGTTTGTAAAGTCTGCAAGTGGATATTTGGACCTCTTTGAGGATTTCGTTGGAAACGGGATTTCTGCATATAACGCTAGACAGAAAAATTCTCAGTAACTTCTTTGGGTTGCGTGTGTTCAACTCACAGAGTTGTACCTTCCTTTTGACAGAGCAGATTAGAAACCCTCTTTTTGTGGAATTTGCAAGTGGACATTTCAAGCACTTTGGGGCCAACGGTAGAAAAGGAAATATCTTCGTATAAAAACTAGAGAAAGTCATTCTCAGAAACCGCTTTGTGATGTGTGCGTTCCACTCACAGAGTGTAACCTTTCTTTTCATAGAACAGTTTGGAAACACTCTGTTTGTAAAGTCTGCAAGTGGATATTTGGACCTCTTTGAGGATTTCGTTGGAAACGGGATTTCTTCATCTAATGTTAGACAGAAGAATTCTCAGTAACTTCTTTGGGTTGCGTGTGTTCAACTCACAGAGTTGAGCCTTCCTTTAGACAGAGCAGATTTGAAACCCTCTTTTTGTGGAATTTGCAAGTGGACATTTCAAGCGCTTTGGGGCCAACGGTAGAAAAGGAAATATCTTCGTATAAAAACTAGAGAGAATCATTCTCAGAAACCGCTTTGTGATGTGTGCGTTCCACTCACAGAGTGTAAACTTTCTTTTCATAGAACAGTTTGGAAACACTCTGTTTGTAAAGTCTGCAAGTGGATATTTGGACCTCCTTGATGATTTCGTTGGAAACGGGATTTCTTCATCTAATGCTAGACAGAAGAATTCTCAGTAACTTCTTTGGGTTGTGTGTGTTCAACGCACAGAGTTGAACCTTCCTTTAGACAGAGCAGATTTGAAACCCTCTTTTTGTGGAATTTGCAAGTGGACATTTCAAGCGCTTTGGGGCCAACGGTAGAAAAGGAAATATCTTCGTATAAAAACTAGAGAGAATCATTCTCAGAAACCACTTTGTGATGTGTGCGTTCCACTCACAGAGTTTAACCTTTCTTTTCATAGAACAGTTTGGAAACAGTCTGTTTGTAAAGTCTGCAAGTGGATATTTGGACCTCTTTGAGGATTTCGTTGGAAACGGGATTTCTTCATCTTATACTAGACAGAAGAATTCTCAGTAACTTCTTTGGTTTGCGTGTGTTCAACTCACAGAGTTGAGCCTTCCTTTAGACAGAGCAGACTTGAAACCCTCTTTTTGTGGAATTTGCAAGTGGACATTTCAAGCGCTTTGGGGCCAACGGTAGAAAAGGAAATATCTTCGTATAAAAACTAGAGAAAATCATTCTCAGAAACCACTTTGTGATGTGTGCGTTACACTCACAGAGTTTAACCTTTCTTTTCACAGAACAGTTTGGAAACACTCTGTTTGTAAAGTCTGCAAGTGGATATTTGGACCTCTTTGAGGATTTCATTGGAAACGGGATTTCTTCATCTAATGCTAGACAGAAGAATTCTCAGTAACTTCTTTGGGTTGCGTGTGTTCAACTCACAGAGTTGAACCTTCCTTTAGACAGAGCAGATTGGTAACCCACTTTTTGTGGAATTTGCAAGTGGACATTTCAAGCGGTTTGGGGCCAACGGTAGAAAAGGAAATATCTTCGTATAAAAACTAGAGAAAATCATTCTCAGAAACCACTTTGTGATGTGTGCGTTCCACTCACAGAGTTTAACCTTTCTTTTCATAGAACAGTTTGGAAACAGTCTGTTTGTAAAGTCTGCAAGTGGATATTTGGTCGTCTTTGAGGATTTCGTTGGAAACGGGATTTCTTCTTCTAATGCTGGACAGAAGAATTCTCAGTAACTTCTTTGGGTTGCGTGTGTTCAACTCACAGAGTTGAACCTTCCTTTTGACAGAGCAGATTGGAAACCCTCTTTTTGTGGAATTTGCAAGTGGACATATCAAGCGCTTTGGGGCCAACAGTAGAAAAGGAAATATCTTCGTATAAAAACTACAGAGAATCATTCTCAGAAACCACTTTGTGATGTGTGCGTTCCACTCACAGAGTTTAACCTTTCTTTTCATAGAACAGTTTGGAAACACTCTGTTTGTAAAGTCTGCAAGTGGATATTTGGACCTCTTTGAGGATTTCATTGGAAACGGGATTTCTTCATCTAATGCTAGACAGAAGAATTCTCAGTAACTTCTTTGGGTTGCGTGTATTCAACTCACAGAGTTGAGCCTTCCTTTAGACAGAGCAGATTTGAAACCCTCTTTTAGTGGAATTTCCAAGTGGACATTTCAAGCGCTTTGGGGCCAACGGTGGAAAAGGAAATATCTTCGTATAAAAACTAGAGAGAATCATTCTCAGAAACCGCTTTGTGATGTGTGCGTTACACTCACAGAGGGTAACCTTTCTTTTCATAGAACAGTTTGGAAACACTCTGTTTGTAAAGTCTGCAAGTGGATATTTGGACCTCTTTGAGGATTTCGTTGGAAACGGGATTTCTTCATCTAATGCTAGACAGAAGAATTCTCAGTAACTTCTTTGGGTTGCGTGTGTTCAACTCACAGAGTTGAGCCTTCCTTTAGACAGAGCAGGTTTGAAAACCTCTTTTTGTGGAATTTGCAAGTGGACATTTCAAGCGCTTTGGGGCCAACGGTAGAAAAGGAAATATCTTCGTATAAAAACTAGAGAGAATCATTCTCAGAAACCGCTTTGTGATGTGTGCGTTCCACTCACAGAGTGTAACCTTTCTTTTCATAGAACAGTTTGGAAACACTCTGTTTGTAAAGTCTGCAAGTGGATATTTGGACCTCTTTGAGGATTTCGTTGGAAACGGGATTTCTGCATATAACGCTAGACAGAAGAATTCTCAGTAACTTCTTTGGGTTGCGTGTGTTCAACTCACAGAGTTGAGCCTTCCTTTAGACAGAGCAGATTTGAAACCCTCTTTTTGTGGAATTTGCAAGTGGACATTTCAAGCGCTTTGGGGCCAACGGTAGAAAAGGAAATATCTTCGTATAAAAACTAGAGAGAATCATTCTCAGAAACCGCTTTGTGATGTGTGCGTTCCACTCACAGAGTGTAAACTTTCTTTTCATAGAACAGTTTGGAAACACTCTGTTTGTAAAGTCTGCAAGTGGATATTTGGACCTCCTTGATGATTTCGTTGGAAACGGGATTTCTTCATCTAATGCTAGACAGAAGAATTCTCAGTAACTTCTTTGGGTTGCGTGTGTTCAACGCACAGAGTTGAACCTTCCTTTAGACAGAGCAGATTTGAAACCCTCTTTTTGTGGAATTTGCAAGTGGACATTTCAAGCGCTTTGGGGCCAACGGTAGAAAAGGAAATATCTTCGTATAAAAACTAGAGAGAATCATTCTCAGAAACCACTTTGTGATGTGTGCGTTCCACTCACAGAGTTTAACCTTTCTTTTCATAGAACAGTTTGGAAACAGTCTGTTTGTAAAGTCTGCAAGTGGATATTTGGACCTCTTTGAGGATTTCGTTGGAAACGGGATTTCTTCATCTTATACTAGACAGAAGAATTCTCAGTAACTTCTTTGGTTTGCGTGTGTTCAACTCACAGAGTTGAGCCTTCCTTTAGACAGAGCAGACTTGAAACCCTCTTTTTGTGGAATTTGCAAGTGGACATTTCAAGCGCTTTGGGGCCAACGGTAGAAAAGGAAATATCTTCGTATAAAAACTAGAGAAAATCATTCTCAGAAACCCCTTTGTGATGTGTGCGTTCCACTCACAGAGTTTAACCTTTCTTTTCATAGAACAGTTTGGAAACAGTCTGTTTGTAAAGTCTGCAAGTGGATATTTGGTCGTCTTTGAGGATTCCGTTGGAAACGGGATTTCTTCTTCTAATGCTGGACAGAAGAATTCTCAGTAACTTCTTTGGGTTGCGTGTGTTCAACTCACAGAGTTGAACCTTCCTTTTGACAGAGCAGATTGGAAACCCTCTTTTTGTGGAATTTGCAAGTGGACATTTCAAGCGCTTTGGGGCCAACAGTAGAAAAGGAAATATCTTCGTACAAAAACTACAGAGAATCATTCTCAGAAACCACTTTGTGATGTGTGCGTTCCACTCACAGAGTTTAACCTTTCTTTTCATAGAACAGTTTGGAAACACTCTGTTTGTAAAGTCTGCAAGTGGATATTTGGACCTCTTTGAGGATTTCATTGGAAACGGGATTTCTTCATCTAATGCTAGACAGAAGAATTCTCAGTAACTTCTTTGGGTTGCGTGTATTCAACTCACAGAGTTGAGCCTTCCTTTAGACAGAGCAGATTTGAAACCCTCTTTTAGTGGAATTTCCAAGTGGACATTTCAAGCGCTTTGGGGCCAACGGTGGAAAAGGAAATATCTTCGTATAAAAACTAGAGAGAATCATTCTCAGAAACCGCTTTGTGATGTGTGCGTTACACTCACAGAGGGTAACCTTTCTTTTCATAGAACAGTTTGGAAACACTCTGTTTGTAAAGTCTGCAAGTGGATATTTGGACCTCTTTGAGGATTTCGTTGGAAACGGGATTTCTTCATCTAATGCTAGACAGAAGAATTCTCAGTAACTTCTTTGGGTTGCGTGTGTTCAACTCACAGAGTTGAGCCTTCCTTTAGACAGAGCAGGTTTGAAAACCTCTTTTTGTGGAATTTGCAAGTGGACATTTCAAGCGCTTTGGGGCCAACGGTAGAAAAGGAAATATCTTCGTATAAAAACTAGAGAGAATCATTCTCAGAAACCGCTTTGTGATGTGTGCGTTCCACTCACAGAGTGTAACCTTTCTTTTCATAGAACAGTTTGGAAACACTCTGTTTGTAAAGTCTGCAAGTGGATATTTGGACCTCTTTGAGGATTTCGTTGGAAACGGGATTTCTGCATATAACGCTAGACAGAAGAATTCTCAGTAACTTCTTTGGGTTGCGTGTGTTCAACTCACAGAGTTGAGCCTTCCTTTAGACAGAGCAGATTTGAAACCCTCTTTTTGTGGAATTTGCAAGTGGACATTTCAAGCGCTTTGGGGCCAACGGTAGAAAAGGAAATATCTTCGTATAAAAACTAGAGAGAATCATTCTCAGAAACCGCTTTGTGATGTGTGCGTTCCACTCACAGAGTGTAAACTTTCTTTTCATAGAACAGTTTGGAAACACTCTGTTTGTAAAGTCTGCAAGTGGATATTTGGACCTCCTTGATGATTTCGTTGGAAACGGGATTTCTTCATCTAATGCTAGACAGAAGAATTCTCAGTAACTTCTTTGGGTTGCGTGTGTTCAACGCACAGAGTTGAACCTTCCTTTAGACAGAGCAGATTTGAAACCCTCTTTTTGTGGAATTTGCAAGTGGACATTTCAAGCGCTTTGGGGCCAACGGTAGAAAAGGAAATATCTTCGTATAAAAACTAGAGAGAATCATTCTCAGAAACCACTTTGTGATGTGTGCGTTCCACTCACAGAGTTTAACCTTTCTTTTCATAGAACAGTTTGGAAACAGTCTGTTTGTAAAGTCTGCAAGTGGATATTTGGACCTCTTTGAGGATTTCGTTGGAAACGGGATTTCTTCATCTTATACTAGACAGAAGAATTCTCAGTAACTTCTTTGGTTTGCGTGTGTTCAACTCACAGAGTTGAGCCTTCCTTTAGACAGAGCAGACTTGAAACCCTCTTTTTGTGGAATTTGCAAGTGGACATTTCAAGCGCTTTGGGGCCAACGGTAGAAAAGGAAATATCTTCGTATAAAAACTAGAGAAAATCATTCTCAGAAACCACTTTGTGATGTGTGCGTTACACTCACAGAGTTTAACCTTTCTTTTCACAGAACAGTTTGGAAACACTCTGTTTGTAAAGTCTGCAAGTGGATATTTGGACCTCTTTGAGGATTTCATTGGAAACGGGATTTCTTCATCTAATGCTAGACAGAAGAATTCTCAGTAACTTCTTTGGGTTGCGTGTGTTCAACTCACAGAGTTGAACCTTCCTTTAGACAGAGCAGATTGGTAACCCACTTTTTGTGGAATTTGCAAGTGGACATTTCAAGCGGTTTGGGGCCAACGGTAGAAAAGGAAATATCTTCGTATAAAAACTAGAGAAAATCATTCTCAGAAACCACTTTGTGATGTGTGCGTTCCACTCACAGAGTTTAACCTTTCTTTTCATAGAACAGTTTGGAAACAGTCTGTTTGTAAAGTCTGCAAGTGGATATTTGGTCGTCTTTGAGGATTTCGTTGGAAACGGGA
Source organism: Gorilla gorilla gorilla (assembly GCF_029281585.2). Taxonomy (NCBI): domain Eukaryota; kingdom Metazoa; phylum Chordata; class Mammalia; order Primates; family Hominidae; genus Gorilla; species Gorilla gorilla. The sequence continues at coordinate 76,003,157 of NC_073231.2, read as the reverse complement.
TTTCTTCTTCTAATGCTGGACAGAAGAATTCTCAGTAACTTCTTTGGGTTGCGTGTGTTCAACTCACAGAGTTGAACCTTCCTTTTGACAGAGCAGATTGGAAACCCTCTTTTTGTGGAATTTGCAAGTGGACATTTCAAGCGCTTTGGGGCCAACAGTAGAAAAGGAAATATCTTCGTATAAAAACTACAGAGAATCATTGTCAGAAACCACTTTGTGATGTGTGCGTTCCACTCACAGAGTTTAACCTTTCTTTTCATAGAACAGTTTGGAAACACTCTGTTTGTAAAGTCTGCAAGTGGATATTTGGACCTCTTTGAGGATTTCATTGGAAACGGGATTTCTTCATCTAATGCTAGACAGAAGAATTCTCAGTAACTTCTTTGGGTTGCGTGTATTCAACTCACAGAGTTGAGCCTTCCTTTAGACAGAGCAGATTTGAAACCCTCTTTTAGTGGAATTTCCAAGTGGACATTTCAAGCGCTTTGGGGCCAACGGTGGAAAAGGAAATATCTTCGTATAAAAACTAGAGAGAATCATTCTCAGAAACCGCTTTGTGATGTGTGCGTTCCACTCACAGAGGGTAACCTTTCTTTTCATAGAACAGTTTGGAAACACTCTGTTTGTAAAGTCTGCAAGTGGATATTTGGACCTCTTTGAGGATTTCGTTGGAAACGGGATTTCTTCATCTAATGCTAGACAGAAGAATTCTCAGTAACTTCTTTGGGTTGCGTGTGTTCAACTCACAGAGTTGAGCCTTCCTTTAGACAGAGCAGGTTTGAAAACCTCTTTTTGTGGAATTTGCAAGTGGACATTTCAAGCGCTTTGGGGCCAACGGTAGAAAAGGAAATATCTTCGTATAAAAACTAGAGAGAATCATTCTCAGAAACCGCTTTGTGATGTGTGCGTTCCACTCACAGAGTGTAACCTTTCTTTTCATAGAACAGTTTGGAAACACTCTGTTTGTAAAGTCTGCAAGTGGATATTTGGACCTCTTTGAGGATTTCGTTGGAAACGGGATTTCTGCATATAACGCTAGACAGAAGAATTCTCAGTAACTTCTTTGGGTTGCGTGTGTTCAACTCACAGAGTTGAGCCTTCCTTTAGACAGAGCAGATTTGAAACCCTCTTTTTGTGGAATTTGCAAGTGGACATTTCAAGCGCTTTGGGGCCAACGGTAGAAAAGGAAATATCTTCGTATAAAAACTAGAGAGAATCATTCTCAGAAACCGCTTTGTGATGTGTGCGTTCCACTCACAGAGTGTAAACTTTCTTTTCATAGAACAGTTTGGAAACACTCTGTTTGTAAAGTCTGCAAGTGGATATTTGGACCTCCTTGATGATTTCGTTGGAAACGGGATTTCTTCATCTAATGCTAGACAGAAGAATTCTCAGTAACTTCTTTGGGTTGCGTGTGTTCAACGCACAGAGTTGAACCTTCCTTTAGACAGAGCAGATTTGAAACCCTCTTTTTGTGGAATTTGCAAGTGGACATTTCAAGCGCTTTGGGGCCAACGGTAGAAAAGGAAATATCTTCGTATAAAAACTAGAGAGAATCATTCTCAGAAACCACTTTGTGATGTGTGCGTTCCACTCACAGAGTTTAACCTTTCTTTTCATAGAACAGTTTGGAAACAGTCTGTTTGTAAAGTCTGCAAGTGGATATTTGGACCTCTTTGAGGATTTCGTTGGAAACGGGATTTCTTCATCTTATACTAGACAGAAGAATTCTCAGTAACTTCTTTGGTTTGCGTGTGTTCAACTCACAGAGTTGAGCCTTCCTTTAGACAGAGCAGACTTGAAACCCTCTTTTTGTGGAATTTGCAAGTGGACATTTCAAGCGCTTTGGGGCCAACGGTAGAAAAGGAAATATCTTCGTATAAAAACTAGAGAAAATCATTCTCAGAAACCACTTTGTGATGTGTGCGTTACACTCACAGAGTTTAACCTTTCTTTTCACAGAACAGTTTGGAAACACTCTGTTTGTAAAGTCTGCAAGTGGATATTTGGACCTCTTTGAGGATTTCATTGGAAACGGGATTTCTTCATCTAATGCTAGACAGAAGAATTCTCAGTAACTTCTTTGGGTTGCGTGTGTTCAACTCACAGAGTTGAACCTTCCTTTTGACAGAGCAGATTGGAAACCCTCTTTTTGTGGAATTTGCAAGTGGACATTTCAAGCGCTTTGGGGCCAACAGTAGAAAAGGAAATATCTTCGTATAAAAACTACAGAGAATCATTCTCAGAAACCACTTTGTGATGTGTGCGTTCCACTCACAGAGTTTAACCTTTCTTTTCATAGAACAGTTTGGAAACACTCTGTTTGTAAAGTCTGCAAGTGGATATTTGGACCTCTTTGAGGATTTCATTGGAAACGGGATTTCTTCATCTAATGCTAGACAGAAGAATTCTCAGTAACTTCTTTGGGTTGCGTGTATTCAACTCACAGAGTTGAGCCTTCCTTTAGACAGAGCAGATTTGAAACCCTCTTTTAGTGGAATTTCCAAGTGGACATTTCAAGCGCTTTGGGGCCAACGGTGGAAAAGGAAATATCTTCGTATAAAAACTAGAGAGAATCATTCTCAGAAACCGCTTTGTGATGTGTGCGTTACACTCACAGAGGGTAACCTTTCTTTTCATAGAACAGTTTGGAAACACTCTGTTTGTAAAGTCTGCAAGTGGATATTTGGACCTCTTTGAGGATTTCGTTGGAAACGGGATTTCTTCATCTAATGCTAGACAGAAGAATTCTCAGTAACTTCTTTGGGTTGCGTGTGTTCAACTCACAGAGTTGAGCCTTCCTTTAGACAGAGCAGGTTTGAAAACCTCTTTTTGTGGAATTTGCAAGTGGACATTTCAAGCGCTTTGGGGCCAACGGTAGAAAAGGAAATATCTTCGTATAAAAACTAGAGAGAATCATTCTCAGAAACCGCTTTGTGATGTGTGCGTTCCACTCACAGAGTGTAACCTTTCTTTTCATAGAACAGTTTGGAAACACTCTGTTTGTAAAGTCTGCAAGTGGATATTTGGACCTCTTTGAGGATTTCGTTGGAAACGGGATTTCTGCATATAACGCTAGACAGAAGAATTCTCAGTAACTTCTTTGGGTTGCGTGTGTTCAACTCACAGAGTTGAGCCTTCCTTTAGACAGAGCAGATTTGAAACCCTCTTTTTGTGGAATTTGCAAGTGGACATTTCAAGCGCTTTGGGGCCAACGGTAGAAAAGGAAATATCTTCGTATAAAAACTAGAGAGAATCATTCTCAGAAACCGCTTTGTGATGTGTGCGTTCCACTCACAGAGTGTAAACTTTCTTTTCATAGAACAGTTTGGAAACACTCTGTTTGTAAAGTCTGCAAGTGGATATTTGGACCTCCTTGATGATTTCGTTGGAAACGGGATTTCTTCATCTAATGCTAGACAGAAGAATTCTCAGTAACTTCTTTGGGTTGCGTGTGTTCAACGCACAGAGTTGAACCTTCCTTTAGACAGAGCAGATTTGAAACCCTCTTTTTGTGGAATTTGCAAGTGGACATTTCAAGCGCTTTGGGGCCAACGGTAGAAAAGGAAATATCTTCGTATAAAAACTAGAGAGAATCATTCTCAGAAACCACTTTGTGATGTGTGCGTTCCACTCACAGAGTTTAACCTTTCTTTTCATAGAACAGTTTGGAAACACTCTGTTTGTAAAGTCTGCAAGTGGATATTTGGACCTCTTTGAGGATTTCATTGGAAACGGGATTTCTTCATCTAATGCTAGACAGAAGAATTCTCAGTAACTTCTTTGGGTTGCGTGTGTTCAACTCACAGAGTTGAACCTTCCTTTAGACAGAGCAGATTGGTAACCCACTTTTTGTGGAATTTGCAAGTGGACATTTCAAGCGGTTTGGGGCCAACGGTAGAAAAGGAAATATCTTCGTATAAAAACTAGAGAAAATCATTCTCAGAAACCACTTTGTGATGTGTGCGTTCCACTCACAGAGTTTAACCTTTCTTTTCATAGAACAGTTTGGAAACAGTCTGTTTGTAAAGTCTGCAAGTGGATATTTGGTCGTCTTTGAGGATTTCGTTGGAAACGGGATTTCTTCTTCTAATGCTGGACAGAAGAATTCTCAGTAACTTCTTTGGGTTGCGTGTGTTCAACTCACAGAGTTGAACCTTCCTTTTGACAGAGCAGATTGGAAACCCTCTTTTTGTGGAATTTGCAAGTGGACATTTCAAGCGCTTTGGGGCCAACAGTAGAAAAGGAAATATCTTCGTATAAAAACTACAGAGAATCATTCTCAGAAACCACTTTGTGATGTGTGCGTTCCACTCACAGAGTTTAACCTTTCTTTTCATAGAACAGTTTGGAAACACTCTGTTTGTAAAGTCTGCAAGTGGATATTTGGACCTCTTTGAGGATTTCATTGGAAACGGGATTTCTTCATCTAATGCTAGACAGAAGAATTCTCAGTAACTTCTTTGGGTTGCGTGTATTCAACTCACAGAGTTGAGCCTTCCTTTAGACAGAGCAGATTTGAAACCCTCTTTTAGTGGAATTTCCAAGTGGACATTTCAAGCGCTTTGGGGCCAACGGTGGAAAAGGAAATATCTTCGTATAAAAACTAGAGAGAATCATTCTCAGAAACCGCTTTGTGATGTGTGCGTTACACTCACAGAGGGTAACCTTTCTTTTCATAGAACAGTTTGGAAACACTCTGTTTGTAAAGTCTGCAAGTGGATATTTGGACCTCTTTGAGGATTTCGTTGGAAACGGGATTTCTTCATCTAATGCTAGACAGAAGAATTCTCAGTAACTTCTTTGGGTTGCGTGTGTTCAACTCACAGAGTTGAGCCTTCCTTTAGACAGAGCAGGTTTGAAAACCTCTTTTTGTGGAATTTGCAAGTGGACATTTCAAGCGCTTTGGGGCCAACGGTAGAAAAGGAAATATCTTCGTATAAAAACTAGAGAGAATCATTCTCAGATACCGCTTTGTGATGTGTGCGTTCCACTCACAGAGTGTAACCTTTCTTTTCATAGAACAGTTTGGAAACACTCTGTTTGTAAAGTCTGCAAGTGGATATTTGGACCTCTTTGAGGATTTCGTTGGAAACGGGATTTCTGCATATAACGCTAGACAGAAGAATTCTCAGTAACTTCTCTGGGTTGCGTGTGTTCAACTTACAGAGTTGAGCCTTCCTTTAGACAGAGCAGATTTGAAACCCTCTTTTTGTGGAATTTGCAAGTGGACATTTCAAGCGCTTTGGGGCCAACGGTAGAAAAGGAAATATCTTCGTATAAAAACTAGAGAGAATCATTCTCAGAAACCGCTTTGTGATGTGTGCGTTCCACTCACAGAGTGTAAACTTTCTTTTCATAGAACAGTTTGGAAACACTCTGTTTGTAAAGTCTGCAAGTGGATATTTGGACCTCCTTGATGATTTCGTTGGAAACGGGATTTCTTCATCTAATGCTAGACAGAAGAATTCTCAGTAACTTCTTTGGGTTGCGTGTGTTCAACGCACAGAGTTGAACCTTCCTTTAGACAGAGCAGATTTGAAACCCTCTTTTTGTGGAATTTGCAAGTGGACATTTCAAGCGCTTTGGGGCCAACGGTAGAAAAGGAAATATCTTCGTATAAAAACTAGAGAGAATCATTCTCAGAAACCACTTTGTGATGTGTGCGTTCCACTCACAGAGTTTAACCTTTCTTTTCATAGAACAGTTTGGAAACAGTCTGTTTGTAAAGTCTGCAAGTGGATATTTGGACCTCTTTGAGGATTTCGTTGGAAACGGGATTTCTTCATCTTATACTATACAGAAGAATTCTCAGTAACTTCTTTGGTTTGTGTGTGTTCAACTCACAGAGTTGAGCCTTCCTTTAGACAGAGCAGACTTGAAACCCTCTTTTTGTGGAATTTGCAAGTGGACATTTCAAGCGCTTTGGGGCCAACGGTAGAAAAGGAAATATCTTCGTATAAAAACTAGAGAAAATCATTCTCAGAAACCACTTTGTGATGTGTGCGTTACACTCACAGAGTTTAACCTTTCTTTTCACAGAACAGTTTGGAAACACTCTGTTTGTAAAGTCTGCAAGTGGATATTTGGACCTCTTTGAGGATTTCATTGGAAACGGGATTTCTTCATCTAATGCTAGACAGAAGAATTCTCAGTAACTTCTTTGGGTTGCGTGTGTTCAACTCACAGAGTTGAACCTTCCTTTAGACAGAGCAGATTGGTAACCCACTTTTTGTGGAATTTGCAAGTGGACATTTCAAGCGGTTTGGGGCCAACGGTAGAAAAGGAAATATCTTCGTATAAAAACTAGAGAAAATCATTCTCAGAAACCACTTTGTGATGTGTGCGTTCCACTCACAGAGTTTAACCTTTCTTTTCATAGAACAGTTTGGAAACAGTCTGTTTGTAAAGTCTGCAAGTGGATATTTGGTCGTCTTTGAGGATTTCGTTGGAAACGGGATTTCTTCTTCTAATGCTGGACAGAAGAATTCTCAGTAACTTCTTTGGGTTGCGTGTGTTCAACTCACAGAGTTGAACCTTCCTTTTGACAGAGCAGATTGGAAACCCTCTTTTTGTGGAATTTGCAAGTGGACATATCAAGCGCTTTGGGGCCAACAGTAGAAAAGGAAATATCTTCGTATAAAAACTACAGAGAATCATTCTCAGAAACCACTTTGTGATGTGTGCGTTCCACTCACAGAGTTTAACCTTTCTTTTCATAGAACAGTTTGGAAACACTCTGTTTGTAAAGTCTGCAAGTGGATATTTGGACCTCTTTGAGGATTTCATTGGAAACGGGATTTCTTCATCTAATGCTAGACAGAAGAATTCTCAGTAACTTCTTTGGGTTGCGTGTATTCAACTCACAGAGTTGAGCCTTCCTTTAGACAGAGCAGATTTGAAACCCTCTTTTAGTGGAATTTCCAAGTGGACATTTCAAGCGCTTTGGGGCCAACGGTGGAAAAGGAAATATCTTCGTATAAAAACTAGAGAGAATCATTCTCAGAAACCGCTTTGTGATGTGTGCGTTACACTCACAGAGGGTAACCTTTCTTTTCATAGAACAGTTTGGAAACACTCTGTTTGTAAAGTCTGCAAGTGGATATTTGGACCTCTTTGAGGATTTCGTTGGAAACGGGATTTCTTCATCTAATGCTAGACAGAAGAATTCTCAGTAACTTCTTTGGGTTGCGTGTGTTCAACTCACAGAGTTGAGCCTTCCTTTAGACAGAGCAGGTTTGAAAACCTCTTTTTGTGGAATTTGCAAGTGGACATTTCAAGCGCTTTGGGGCCAACGGTAGAAAAGGAAATATCTTCGTATAAAAACTAGAGAGAATCATTCTCAGAAACCGCTTTGTGATGTGTGCGTTCCACTCACAGAGTGTAACCTTTCTTTTCATAGAACAGTTTGGAAACACTCTGTTTGTAAAGTCTGCAAGTGGATATTTGGACCTCTTTGAGGATTTCGTTGGAAACGGGATTTCTGCATATAACGCTAGACAGAAGAATTCTCAGTAACTTCTTTGGGTTGCGTGTGTTCAACTCACAGAGTTGAGCCTTCCTTTAGACAGAGCAGATTTGAAACCCTCTTTTTGTGGAATTTGCAAGTGGACATTTCAAGCGCTTTGGGGCCAACGGTAGAAAAGGAAATATCTTCGTATAAAAACTAGAGAGAATCATTCTCAGAAACCGCTTTGTGATGTGTGCGTTCCACTCACAGAGTGAAAACTTTCTTTTCATAGAACAGTTTGGAAACACTCTGTTTGTAAAGTCTGCAAGTGGATATTTGGACCTCCTTGATGATTTCGTTGGAAACGGGATTTCTTCATCTAATGCTAGACAGAAGAATTCTCAGTAACTTCTTTGGGTTGCGTGTGTTCAACGCACAGAGTTGAACCTTCCTTTAGACAGAGCAGATTTGAAACCCTCTTTTTGTGGAATTTGCAAGTGGACATTTCAAGCGCTTTGGGGCCAACGGTAGAAAAGGAAATATCTTCGTATAAAAACTAGAGAGAATCATTCTCAGAAACCACTTTGTGATGTGTGCGTTCCACTCACAGAGTTTAACCTTTCTTTTCATAGAACAGTTTGGAAACAGTCTGTTTGTAAAGTCTGCAAGTGGATATTTGGACCTCTTTGAGGATTTCGTTGGAAACGGGATTTCTTCATCTTATACTAGACAGAAGAATTCTCAGTAACTTCTTTGGTTTGCGTGTGTTCAACTCACAGAGTTGAGCCTTCCTTTAGACAGAGCAGACTTGAAACCCTCTTTTTGTGGAATTTGCAAGTGGACATTTCAAGCGCTTTGGGGCCAACGGTAGAAAAGGAAATATCTTCGTATAAAAACTAGAGAAAATCATTCTCAGAAACCCCTTTGTGATGTGTGCGTTCCACTCACAGAGTTTAACCTTTCTTTTCATAGAACAGTTTGGAAACAGTCTGTTTGTAAAGTCTGCAAGTGGATATTTGGTCGTCTTTGAGGATTCCGTTGGAAACGGGATTTCTTCTTCTAATGCTGGACAGAAGAATTCTCAGTAACTTCTTTGGGTTGCGTGTGTTCAACTCACAGAGTTGAACCTTCCTTTTGACAGAGCAGATTGGAAACCCTCTTTTTGTGGAATTTGCAAGTGGACATTTCAAGCGCTTTGGGGCCAACAGTAGAAAAGGAAATATCTTCGTACAAAAACTACAGAGAATCATTCTCAGAAACCACTTTGTGATGTGTGCGTTCCACTCACAGAGTTTAACCTTTCTTTTCATAGAACAGTTTGGAAACACTCTGTTTGTAAAGTCTGCAAGTGGATATTTGGACCTCTTTGAGGATTTCATTGGAAACGGGATTTCTTCATCTAATGCTAGACAGAAGAATTCTCAGTAACTTCTTTGGGTTGCGTGTATTCAACTCACAGAGTTGAGCCTTCCTTTAGACAGAGCAGATTTGAAACCCTCTTTTAGTGGAATTTCCAAGTGGACATTTCAAGCGCTTTGGGGCCAACGGTGGAAAAGGAAATATCTTCGTATAAAAACTAGAGAGAATCATTCTCAGAAACCGCTTTGTGATGTGTGCGTTACACTCACAGAGGGTAACCTTTCTTTTCATAGAACAGTTTGGAAACACTCTGTTTGTAAAGTCTGCAAGTGGATATTTGGACCTCTTTGAGGATTTCGTTGGAAACGGGATTTCTTCATCTAATGCTAGACAGAAGAATTCTCAGTAACTTCTTTGGGTTGCGTGTGTTCAACTCACAGAGTTGAGCCTTCCTTTAGACAGAGCAGGTTTGAAAACCTCTTTTTGTGGAATTTGCAAGTGGACATTTCAAGCGCTTTGGGGCCAACGGTAGAAAAGGAAATATCTTCGTATAAAAACTAGAGAGAATCATTCTCAGAAACCGCTTTGTGATGTGTGCGTTCCACTCACAGAGTGTAACCTTTCTTTTCATAGAACAGTTTGGAAACACTCTGTTTGTAAAGTCTGCAAGTGGATATTTGGACCTCTTTGAGGATTTCGTTGGAAACGGGATTTCTGCATATAACGCTAGACAGAAGAATTCTCAGTAACTTCTTTGGGTTGCGTGTGTTCAACTCACAGAGTTGAGCCTTCCTTTAGACAGAGCAGATTTGAAACCCTCTTTTTGTGGAATTTGCAAGTGGACATTTCAAGCGCTTTGGGGCCAACGGTAGAAAAGGAAATATCTTCGTATAAAAACTAGAGAGAATCATTCTCAGAAACCGCTTTGTGATGTGTGCGTTCCACTCACAGAGTGTAAACTTTCTTTTCATAGAACAGTTTGGAAACACTCTGTTTGTAAAGTCTGCAAGTGGATATTTGGACCTCCTTGATGATTTCGTTGGAAACGGGATTTCTTCATCTAATGCTAGACAGAAGAATTCTCAGTAACTTCTTTGGGTTGCGTGTGTTCAACGCACAGAGTTGAACCTTCCTTTAGACAGAGCAGATTTGAAACCCTCTTTTTGTGGAATTTGCAAGTGGACATTTCAAGCGCTTTGGGGCCAACGGTAGAAAAGGAAATATCTTCGTATAAAAACTAGAGAGAATCATTCTCAGAAACCACTTTGTGATGTGTGCGTTCCACTCACAGAGTTTAACCTTTCTTTTCATAGAACAGTTTGGAAACAGTCTGTTTGTAATGTCTGCAAGTGGATATTTGGACCTCTTTGAGGATTTCGTTGGAAACGGGATTTCTTCATCTTATACTAGACAGAAGAATTCTCAGTAACTTCTTTGGTTTGCGTGTGTTCAACTCACAGAGTTGAGCCTTCCTTTAGACAGAGCAGACTTGAAACCCTCTTTTTGTGGAATTTGCAAGTGGACATTTCAAGCGCTTTGGGGCCAACGGTAGAAAAGGAAATATCTTCGTATAAAAACTAGAGAAAATCATTCTCAGAAACCACTTTGTGATGTGTGCGTTGCACTCACAGAGTTTAACCTTTCTTTTCACAGAACAGTTTGGAAACACTCTGTTTGTAAAGTCTGCAAGTGGATATTTGGACCTCTTTGAGGATTTCATTGGAAACGGGATTTCTTCATCTAATGCTAGACAGAAGAATTCTCAGTAACTTCTTTGGGTTGCGTGTGTTCAACTCACAGAGTTGAACCTTCCTTTAGACAGAGCAGATTGGTAACCCACTTTTTGTGGAATTTGCAAGTGGACATTTCAAGCGGTTTGGGGCCAACGGTAGAAAAGGAAATATCTTCGTATAAAAACTAGAGAAAATCATTCTCAGAAACCACTTTGTGATGTGTGCGTTCCACTCACAGAGTTTAACCTTTCTTTTCATAGAACAGTTTGGAAACAGTCTGTTTGTAAAGTCTGCAAGTGGATATTTGGTCGTCTTTGAGGATTTCGTTGGAAACGGGATTTCTTCTTCTAATGCTGGACAGAAGAATTCTCAGTAACTTCTTTGGGTTGCGTGTGTTCAACTCACAGAGTTGAACCTTCCTTTTGACAGAGCAGATTGGAAACCCTCTTTTTGTGGAATTTGCAAGTGGACATTTCAAGCGCTTTGGGGCCAACAGTAGAAAAGGAAATATCTTCGTATAAAAACTACAGAGAATCATTGTCAGAAACCACTTTGTGATGTGTGCGTTCCACTCACAGAGTTTAACCTTTCTTTTCATAGAACAGTTTGGAAACACTCTGTTTGTAAAGTCTGCAAGTGGATATTTGGACCTCTTTGAGGATTTCATTGGAAACGGGATTTCTTCATCTAATGCTAGACAGAAGAATTCTCAGTAACTTCTTTGGGTTGCGTGTATTCAACTCACAGAGTTGAGCCTTCCTTTAGACAGAGCAGATTTGAAACCCTCTTTTAGTGGAATTTCCAAGTGGACATTTCAAGCGCTTTGGGGCCAACGGTGGAAAAGGAAATATCTTCGTATAAAAACTAGAGAGAATCATTCTCAGAAACCGCTTTGTGATGTGTGCGTTCCACTCACAGAGGGTAACCTTTCTTTTCATAGAACAGTTTGGAAACACTCTGTTTGTAAAGTCTGCAAGTGGATATTTGGACCTCTTTGAGGATTTCGTTGGAAACGGGATTTCTTCATCTAATGCTAGACAGAAGAATTCTCAGTAACTTCTTTGGGTTGCGTGTGTTCAACTCACAGAGTTGAGCCTTCCTTTAGACAGAGCAGGTTTGAAAACCTCTTTTTGTGGAATTTGCAAGTGGACATTTCAAGCGCTTTGGGGCCAACGGTAGAAAAGGAAATATCTTCGTATAAAAACTAGAGAGAATCATTCTCAGAAACCGCTTTGTGATGTGTGCGTTCCACTCACAGAGTGTAACCTTTCTTTTCATAGAACAGTTTGGAAACACTCTGTTTGTAAAGTCTGCAAGTGGATATTTGGACCTCTTTGAGGATTTCGTTGGAAACGGGATTTCTGCATATAACGCTAGACAGAAGAATTCTCAGTAACTTCTTTGGGTTGCGTGTGTTCAACTCACAGAGTTGAGCCTTCCTTTAGACAGAGCAGATTTGAAACCCTCTTTTTGTGGAATTTGCAAGTGGACATTTCAAGCGCTTTGGGGCCAACGGTAGAAAAGGAAATATCTTCGTATAAAAACTAGAGAGAATCATTCTCAGAAACCGCTTTGTGATGTGTGCGTTCCACTCACAGAGTGTAAACTTTCTTTTCATAGAACAGTTTGGAAACACTCTGTTTGTAAAGTCTGCAAGTGGATATTTGGACCTCCTTGATGATTTCGTTGGAAACGGGATTTCTTCATCTAATGCTAGACAGAAGAATTCTCAGTAACTTCTTTGGGTTGCGTGTGTTCAACGCACAGAGTTGAACCTTCCTTTAGACAGAGCAGATTTGAAACCCTCTTTTTGTGGAATTTGCAAGTGGACATTTCAAGCGCTTTGGGGCCAACGGTAGAAAAGGAAATATCTTCGTATAAAAACTAGAGAGAATCATTCTCAGAAACCACTTTGTGATGTGTGCGTTCCACTCACAGAGTTTAACCTTTCTTTTCATAGAACAGTTTGGAAACAGTCTGTTTGTAAAGTCTGCAAGTGGATATTTGGACCTCTTTGAGGATTTCGTTGGAAACGGGATTTCTTCATCTTATACTAGACAGAAGAATTCTCAGTAACTTCTTTGGTTTGCGTGTGTTCAACTCACAGAGTTGAGCCTTCCTTTAGACAGAGCAGACTTGAAACCCTCTTTTTGTGGAATTTGCAAGTGGACATTTCAAGCGCTTTGGGGCCAACGGTAGAAAAGGAAATATCTTCGTATAAAAACTAGAGAAAATCATTCTCAGAAACCACTTTGTGATGTGTGCGTTACACTCACAGAGTTTAACCTTTCTTTTCACAGAACAGTTTGGAAACACTCTGTTTGTAAAGTCTGCAAGTGGATATTTGGACCTCTTTGAGGATTTCATTGGAAACGGGATTTCTTCATCTAATGCTAGACAGAAGAATTCTCAGTAACTTCTTTGGGTTGCGTGTGTTCAACTCACAGAGTTGAACCTTCCTTTTGACAGAGCAGATTGGAAACCCTCTTTTTGTGGAATTTGCAAGTGGACATTTCAAGCGCTTTGGGGCCAACAGTAGAAAAGGAAATATCTTCGTATAAAAACTACAGAGAATCATTCTCAGAAACCACTTTGTGATGTGTGCGTTCCACTCACAGAGTTTAACATTTCTTTTCATAGAACAGTTTGGAAACACTCTGTTTGTAAAGTCTGCAAGTGGATATTTGGACCTCTTTGAGGATTTCATTGGAAACGGGATTTCTTCATCTAATGCTAGACAGAAGAATTCTCAGTAACTTCTTTGGGTTGCGTGTATTCAACTCACAGAGTTGAGCCTTCCTTTAGACAGAGCAGATTTGAAACCCTCTTTTAGTGGAATTTCCAAGTGGACATTTCAAGCGCTTTGGGGCCAACGGTGGAAAAGGAAATATCTTCGTATAAAAACTAGAGAGAATCATTCTCAGAAACCGCTTTGTGATGTGTGCGTTACACTCACAGAGGGTAACCTTTCTTTTCATAGAACAGTTTGGAAACACTCTGTTTGTAAAGTCTGCAAGTGGATATTTGGACCTCTTTGAGGATTTCGTTGGAAACGGGATTTCTTCATCTAATGCTAGACAGAAGAATTCTCAGTAACTTCTTTGGGTTGCGTGTGTTCAACTCACAGAGTTGAGCCTTCCTTTAGACAGAGCAGGTTTGAAAACCTCTTTTTGTGGAATTTGCAAGTGGACATTTCAAGCGCTTTGGGGCCAACGGTAGAAAAGGAAATATCTTCGTATAAAAACTAGAGAGAATCATTCTCAGAAACCGCTTTGTGATGTGTGCGTTCCACTCACAGAGTGTAACCTTTCTTTTCATAGAACAGTTTGGAAACACTCTGTTTGTAAAGTCTGCAAGTGGATATTTGGACCTCTTTGAGGATTTCGTTGGAAACGGGATTTCTGCATATAACGCTAGACAGAAGAATTCTCAGTAACTTCTTTGGGTTGCGTGTGTTCAACTCACAGAGTTGAGCCTTCCTTTAGACAGAGCAGATTTGAAACCCTCTTTTTGTGGAATTTGCAAGTGGACATTTCAAGCGCTTTGGGGCCAACGGTAGAAAAGGAAATATCTTCGTATAAAAACTAGAGAGAATCATTCTCAGAAACCGCTTTGTGATGTGTGCGTTCCACTCACAGAGTGTAAACTTTCTTTTCATAGAACAGTTTGGAAACACTCTGTTTGTAAAGTCTGCAAGTGGATATTTGGACCTCCTTGATGATTTCGTTGGAAACGGGATTTCTTCATCTAATGCTAGACAGAAGAATTCTCAGTAACTTCTTTGGGTTGCGTGTGTTCAACGCACAGAGTTGAACCTTCCTTTAGACAGAGCAGATTTGAAACCCTCTTTTTGTGGAATTTGCAAGTGGACATTTCAAGCGCTTTGGGGCCAACGGTAGAAAAGGAAATATCTTCGTATAAAAACTAGAGAGAATCATTCTCAGAAACCACTTTGTGATGTGTGCGTTCCACTCACAGAGTTTAACCTTTCTTTTCATAGAACAGTTTGGAAACACTCTGTTTGTAAAGTCTGCAAGTGGATATTTGGACCTCTTTGAGGATTTCATTGGAAACGGGATTTCTTCATCTAATGCTAGACAGAAGAATTCTCAGTAACTTCTTTGGGTTGCGTGTGTTCAACTCACAGAGTTGAACCTTCCTTTAGACAGAGCAGATTGGTAACCCACTTTTTGTGGAATTTGCAAGTGGACATTTCAAGCGGTTTGGGGCCAACGGTAGAAAAGGAAATATCTTCGTATAAAAACTAGAGAAAATCATTCTCAGAAACCACTTTGTGATGTGTGCGTTCCACTCACAGAGTTTAACCTTTCTTTTCATAGAACAGTTTGGAAACAGTCTGTTTGTAAAGTCTGCAAGTGGATATTTGGTCGTCTTTGAGGATTTCGTTGGAAACGGGATTTCTTCTTCTAATGCTGGACAGAAGAATTCTCAGTAACTTCTTTGGGTTGCGTGTGTTCAACTCACAGAGTTGAACCTTCCTTTTGACAGAGCAGATTGGAAACCCTCTTTTTGTGGAATTTGCAAGTGGACATTTCAAGCGCTTTGGGGCCAACAGTAGAAAAGGAAATATCTTCGTATAAAAACTACAGAGAATCATTCTCAGAAACCACTTTGTGATGTGTGCGTTCCACTCACAGAGTTTAACCTTTCTTTTCATAGAACAGTTTGGAAACACTCTGTTTGTAAAGTCTGCAAGTGGATATTTGGACCTCTTTGAGGATTTCATTGGAAACGGGATTTCTTCATCTAATGCTAGACAGAAGAATTCTCAGTAACTTCTTTGGGTTGCGTGTATTCAACTCACAGAGTTGAGCCTTCCTTTAGACAGAGCAGATTTGAAACCCTCTTTTAGTGGAATTTCCAAGTGGACATTTCAAGCGCTTTGGGGCCAACGGTGGAAAAGGAAATATCTTCGTATAAAAACTAGAGAGAATCATTCTCAGAAACCGCTTTGTGATGTGTGCGTTACACTCACAGAGGGTAACCTTTCTTTTCATAGAACAGTTTGGAAACACTCTGTTTGTAAAGTCTGCAAGTGGATATTTGGACCTCTTTGAGGATTTCGTTGGAAACGGGATTTCTTCATCTAATGCTAGACAGAAGAATTCTCAGTAACTTCTTTGGGTTGCGTGTGTTCAACTCACAGAGTTGAGCCTTCCTTTAGACAGAGCAGGTTTGAAAACCTCTTTTTGTGGAATTTGCAAGTGGACATTTCAAGCGCTTTGGGGCCAACGGTAGAAAAGGAAATATCTTCGTATAAAAACTAGAGAGAATCATTCTCAGATACCGCTTTGTGATGTGTGCGTTCCACTCACAGAGTGTAACCTTTCTTTTCATAGAACAGTTTGGAAACACTCTGTTTGTAAAGTCTGCAAGTGGATATTTGGACCTCTTTGAGGATTTCGTTGGAAACGGGATTTCTGCATATAACGCTAGACAGAAGAATTCTCAGTAACTTCTTTGGGTTGCGTGTGTTCAACTTACAGAGTTGAGCCTTCCTTTAGACAGAGCAGATTTGAAACCCTCTTTTTGTGGAATTTGCAAGTGGACATTTCAAGCGCTTTGGGGCCAACGGTAGAAAAGGAAATATCTTCGTATAAAAACTAGAGAGAATCATTCTCAGAAACCGCTTTGTGATGTGTGCGTTCCACTCACAGAGTGTAAACTTTCTTTTCATAGAACAGTTTGGAAACACTCTGTTTGTAAAGTCTGCAAGTGGATATTTGGACCTCCTTGATGATTTCGTTGGAAACGGGATTTCTTCATCTAATGCTAGACAGAAGAATTCTCAGTAACTTCTTTGGGTTGCGTGTGTTCAACGCACAGAGTTGAACCTTCCTTTAGACAGAGCAGATTTGAAACCCTCTTTTTGTGGAATTTGCAAGTGGACATTTCAAGCGCTTTGGGGCCAACGGTAGAAAAGGAAATATCTTCGTATAAAAACTAGAGAGAATCATTCTCAGAAACCACTTTGTGATGTGTGCGTTCCACTCACAGAGTTTAACCTTTCTTTTCATAGAACAGTTTGGAAACAGTCTGTTTGTAAAGTCTGCAAGTGGATATTTGGACCTCTTTGAGGATTTCGTTGGAAACGGGATTTCTTCATCTTATACTAGACAGAAGAATTCTCAGTAACTTCTTTGGTTTGTGTGTGTTCAACTCACAGAGTTGAGCCTTCCTTTAGACAGAGCAGACTTGAAACCCTCTTTTTGTGGAATTTGCAAGTGGACATTTCAAGCGCTTTGGGGCCAACGGTAGAAAAGGAAATATCTTCGTATAAAAACTAGAGAAAATCATTCTCAGAAACCACTTTGTGATGTGTGCGTTACACTCACAGAGTTTAACCTTTCTTTTCACAGAACAGTTTGGAAACACTCTGTTTGTAAAGTCTGCAAGTGGATATTTGGACCTCTTTGAGGATTTCATTGGAAACGGGATTTCTTCATCTAATGCTAGACAGAAGAATTCTCAGTAACTTCTTTGGGTTGCGTGTGTTCAACTCACAGAGTTGAACCTTCCTTTAGACAGAGCAGATTGGTAACCCACTTTTTGTGGAATTTGCAAGTGGACATTTCAAGCGGTTTGGGGCCAACGGTAGAAAAGGAAATATCTTCGTATAAAAACTAGAGAAAATCATTCTCAGAAACCACTTTGTGATGTGTGCGTTCCACTCACAGAGTTTAACCTTTCTTTTCATAGAACAGTTTGGAAACAGTCTGTTTGTAAAGTCTGCAAGTGGATATTTGGTCGTCTTTGAGGATTTCGTTGGAAACGGGATTTCTTCTTCTAATGCTGGACAGAAGAATTCTCAGTAACTTCTTTGGGTTGCGTGTGTTCAACTCACAGAGTTGAACCTTCCTTTTGACAGAGCAGATTGGAAACCCTCTTTTTGTGGAATTTGCAAGTGGACATTTCAAGCGCTTTGGGGCCAACAGTAGAAAAGGAAATATCTTCGTATAAAAACTACAGAGAATCATTGTCAGAAACCACTTTGTGATGTGTGCGTTCCACTCACAGAGTTTAACCTTTCTTTTCATAGAACAGTTTGGAAACACTCTGTTTGTAAAGTCTGCAAGTGGATATTTGGACCTCTTTGAGGATTTCATTGGAAACGGGATTTCTTCATCTAATGCTAGACAGAAGAATTCTCAGTAACTTCTTTGGGTTGCGTGTATTCAACTCACAGAGTTGAGCCTTCCTTTAGACAGAGCAGATTTGAAACCCTCTTTTAGTGGAATTTCCAAGTGGACATTTCAAGCGCTTTGGGGCCAACGGTGGAAAAGGAAATATCTTCGTATAAAAACTAGAGAGAATCATTCTCAGAAACCGCTTTGTGATGTGTGCGTTCCACTCACAGAGGGTAACCTTTCTTTTCATAGAACAGTTTGGAAACACTCTGTTTGTAAAGTCTGCAAGTGGATATTTGGACCTCTTTGAGGATTTCGTTGGAAAAGGGATTTCTGCATATAACGCTAGACAGAAAAATTCTCAGTAACTTCTTTGGGTTGCGTGTGTTCAACTCACAGATTTGTACCTTCCTTTTGACAGAGCAGATTAGAAACCCTCTTTTTGTGGAATTTGCAAGTGGACATTTCAAGCGCTTTGGGGCCAACGGTAGAAAAGGAAATATCTTCGTATAAAAACTAGAGAAAGTCATTCTCAGAAACCGCTTTGTGATGTGTGCGTTCCACTCACAGAGCGTAACCTTTCTTTTCATAGAACAGTTTGGAAACACTCTGTTTGTAAAGTCTGCAAGTGGATATTTGGACCTCTTTGAGGATTTCGTTGGAAACGGGATTTCTTCATCTTATGCTAGACAGAAGAATTCTCAGTAGCTTCTTTGGTTTGCGTGTGTTCAACTCACAGAGTTGAGCCTTCCTTTAGACAGAGCAGATTTGAAACCCTCTTTTTGTGGAATTTGCAAGTGGACATTTCAAGAGGTTTGGGGCCAACGGTAGAAAAGGAAATATCTTCGTATAAAAACTAGAGAAAATCATTCTCAGAAACCACTTTGTGATGTGTGCGTTACACTCATAGAGTTTAACCATTGTTTTCATAGAACAGTTTGGAAACACTCTGTTTGTAAAGTCTGCAAGTGGATATTTGGACCTCTTTGAGGATTTCATTGGAAACGGGATTTCTTCATCTAATGCTAGACAGAAGAATTCTCAGTAACTTCTTTGGGTTGTGTGTGTTCAACTCACAGAGTTGAACCTTCCTTTAGACAGAGCAGATTGGTAACCCACTTTTTGTGGAATTTGCAAGTGGACATTTCAAGCGCTTTGGGGCCAACAGTAGAAAAGGAAATATCTTCGTATAAAAACTACAGAGAATCATTCTCAGAAACCACTTTGTGATGTGTGCGTTCCACTCACAGAGTTTAACCTTTCTTTTCATAGAACAGTTTGGAAACACTCTGTTTGTAAAGTCTGCAAGTGGATATTTGGACCTCTTTGAGGCTTTCATTGGAAACGGGATTTCTTCATCTAATGCTAGACAGAAGAATTCTCAGTAACTTCTTTGGGTTGCGTGTGTTCAACTCACAGAGTTGAGCCTTCCTTTAGACAGAGCAGGTTTGAAAACCTCTTTTTGTGGAATTTGCAAGTGGACATTTCAAGCGCTTTGGGGCCAACGGTAGTAAAGGAAATATCTTCGTATAAAAACTAGAGAGAATCATTCTCAGAAACCGCTTTGTGATGTGTGCGTTCCACTCACAGAGTGTAACCTTTCTTTTCATAGAACAGTTTGGAAACACTCTGTTTGTAAAGTCTGCAAGTGGATATTTGGACCTCTTTGAGGATTTCGTTGGAAACGGGATTTCTTCATCTAATGCTAGACAGAAGAATTCTCAGTAACTTCTTTGGGTTGCGTGTGTTCAACTCACAGAGTTGAACCTTCCTTTAGACAGAGCAGATTTGAAACCCTCTTTTTGTGGAATTTGCAAGTGGACATTTCAAGCGCTTTGGGGCCAACGGTAGAAAAGGAAATATCTTCGTATAAAAACTAGAGAGAATCATTCTCAGAAACCGCTTTGTGATGTGTGCATTCCACTCACAGAGTGTAACCTTTCTTTTCATAGAACAGTTTGGAAACACTCTGTTTGTAAAGTCTGCAAGTGGATATTTGGACCTCTTTGAGGATTTCGTTGGAAACGGGATTTCTGCATATAACGCTAGACAGAAAAATTCTCAGTAACTTCTTTGGGTTGCGTGTGTTCAACTCACAGAGTTGTACCTTCCTTTTGACAGAGCAGATTAGAAACCCTCTTTTTGTGGAATTTGCAAGTGGACATTTCAAGCACTTTGGGGCCAACGGTAGAAAAGGAAATATCTTCGTATAAAAACTAGAGAAAGTCATTCTCAGAAACCGCTTTGTGATGTGTGCGTTCCACTCACAGAGTGTAACCTTTCTTTTCATAGAACAGTTTGGAAACACTCTGTTTGTAAAGTCTGCAAGTGGATATTTGGACCTCTTTGAGGATTTCGTTGGAAACGGGATTTCTTCATCTAATGTTAGACAGAAGAATTCTCAGTAACTTCTTTGGGTTGCGTGTGTTCAACTCACAGAGTTGAGCCTTCCTTTAGACAGAGCAGATTTGAAACCCTCTTTTTGTGGAATTTGCAAGTGGACATTTCAAGCGCTTTGGGGCCAACGGTAGAAACGGAAATATCTTCGTATAAAAACTAGAGAGAATCATTCTCAGAAACCGCTTTGTGATGTGTGCGTTCCACTCACAGAGTGTAAACTTTCTTTTCATAGAACAGTTTGGAAACACTCTGTTTGTAAAGTCTGCAAGTGGATATTTGGACCTCCTTGATGATTTCGTTGGAAACGGGATTTCTTCATCTAATGCTAGACAGAAGAATTCTCAGTAACTTCTTTGGGTTGTGTGTGTTCAACGCACAGAGTTGAACCTTCCTTTAGACAGAGCAGATTTGAAACCCTCTTTTTGTGGAATTTGCAAGTGGACATTTCAAGCGCTTTGGGGCCAACGGTAGAAAAGGAAATATCTTCGTATAAAAACTAGAGAGAATCATTCTCAGAAACCACTTTGTGATGTGTGCGTTCCACTCACAGAGTTTAACCTTTCTTTTCATAGAACAGTTTGGAAACAGTCTGTTTGTAAAGTCTGCAAGTGGATATTTGGACCTCTTTGAGGATTTCGTTGGAAACGGGATTTCTTCATCTTATACTAGACAGAAGAATTCTCAGTAACTTCTTTGGTTTGCGTGTGTTCAACTCACAGAGTTGAGCCTTCCTTTAGACAGAGCAGACTTGAAACCCTCTTTTTGTGGAATTTGCAAGTGGACATTTCAAGCGCTTTGGGGCCAACGGTAGAAAAGGAAATATCTTCGTATAAAAACTAGAGAAAATCATTCTCAGAAACCACTTTGTGATGTGTGCGTTACACTCACAGAGTTTAACCTTTCTTTTCACAGAACAGTTTGGAAACACTCTGTTTGTAAAGTCTGCAAGTGGATATTTGGACCTCTTTGAGGATTTCATTGGAAACGGGATTTCTTCATCTAATGCTAGACAGAAGAATTCTCAGTAACTTCTTTGGGTTGCGTGTGTTCAACTCACAGAGTTGAACCTTCCTTTAGACAGAGCAGATTGGTAACCCACTTTTTGTGGAATTTGCAAGTGGACATTTCAAGCGGTTTGGGGCCAACGGTAGAAAAGGAAATATCTTCGTATAAAAACTAGAGAAAATCATTCTCAGAAACCACTTTGTGATGTGTGCGTTCCACTCACAGAGTTTAACCTTTCTTTTCATAGAACAGTTTGGAAACAGTCTGTTTGTAAAGTCTGCAAGTGGATATTTGGTCGTCTTTGAGGATTTCGTTGGAAACGGGATTTCTTCTTCTAATGCTGGACAGAAGAATTCTCAGTAACTTCTTTGGGTTGCGTGTGTTCAACTCACAGAGTTGAACCTTCCTTTTGACAGAGCAGATTGGAAACCCTCTTTTTGTGGAATTTGCAAGTGGACATTTCAAGCGCTTTGGGGCCAACAGTAGAAAAGGAAATATCTTCGTATAAAAACTACAGAGAATCATTCTCAGAAACCACTTTGTGATGTGTGCGTTCCACTCACAGAGTTTAACCTTTCTTTTCATAGAACAGTTTGGAAACACTCTGTTTGTAAAGTCTGCAAGTGGATATTTGGACCTCTTTGAGGATTTCATTGGAAACGGGATTTCTTCATCTAATGCTAGACAGAAGAATTCTCAGTAACTTCTTTGGGTTGCGTGTGTTCAACTCACAGAGTTGAGCCTTCCTTTAGACAGAGCAGATTTGAAACCCTCTTTTTGTGGAATTTGCAAGTGGACATTTCAAGCGCTTTGGGGCCAACGGTAGAAAAGGAAATATCTTCGTATAAAAACTAGAGAGAATCATTCTCAGAAACCGCTTTGTGATGTGTGCGTTCCACTCACAGAGTGTAAACTTTCTTTTCATAGAACAGTTTGGAAACACTCTGTTTGTAAAGTCTGGAAGTGGATATTTGGACCTCCTTGATGATTTCGTTGGAAACGGGATTTCTTCATCTAATGCTAGACAGAAGAATTCTCAGTAACTTCTTTGGGTTGTGTGTGTTCAACGCACAGAGTTGAACCTTCCTTTAGACAGAGCAGATTTGAAACCCTCTTTTTGTGGAATTTGCAAGTGGACATTTCAAGCGCTTTGGGGCCAACGGTAGAAAAGGAAATATCTTCGTATAAAAACTAGAGAGAATCATTCTCAGAAACCACTTTGTGATGTGTGCGTTCCACTCACAGAGTTTAACCTTTCTTTTCATAGAACAGTTTGGAAACAGTCTGTTTGTAAAGTCTGCAAGTGGATATTTGGACCTCTTTGAGGATTTCGTTGGAAACGGGATTTCTTCATCTTATACTAGACAGAAGAATTCTCAGTAACTTCTTTGGTTTGCGTGTGTTCAACTCACAGAGTTGAGCCTTCCTTTAGACAGAGCAGACTTGAAACCCTCTTTTTGTGGAATTTGCAAGTGGACATTTCAAGCGCTTTGGGGCCAACGGTAGAAAAGGAAATATCTTCGTATAAAAACTAGAGAAAATCATTCTCAGAAACCACTTTGTGATGTGTGCGTTACACTCACAGAGTTTAACCTTTCTTTTCACAGAACAGTTTGGAAACACTCTGTTTGTAAAGTCTGCAAGTGGATATTTGGACCTCTTTGAGGATTTCATTGGAAACGGGATTTCTTCATCTAATGCTAGACAGAAGAATTCTCAGTAACTTCTTTGGGTTGCGTGTGTTCAATTCACAGAGTTGAACCTTCCTTTAGACAGAGCAGATTGGTAACCCACTTTTTGTGGAATTTGCAAGTGGACATTTCAAGCGGTTTGGGGCCAACGGTAGAAAAGGAAATATCTTCGTATAAAAACTAGAGAAAATCATTCTCAGAAACCACTTTGTGATGTGTGCGTTCCACTCACAGAGTTTAACCTTTCTTTTCATAGAACAGTTTGGAAACAGTCTGTTTGTAAAGTCTGCAAGTGGATATTTGGTCGTCTTTGAGGATTTCGTTGGAAACGGGATTTCTTCTTCTAATGCTGGACAGAAGAATTCTCAGTAACTTCTTTGGGTTGCGTGTGTTCAACTCACAGAGTTGAACCTTCCTTTTGACAGAGCAGATTGGAAACCCTCTTTTTGTGGAATTTGCAAGTGGACATTTCAAGCGCTTTGGGGCCAACAGTAGAAAAGGAAATATCTTCGTATAAAAACTACAGAGAATCATTCTCAGAAACCACTTTGTGATGTGTGCGTTCCACTCACAGAGTTTAACCTTTCTTTTCATAGAACAGTTTGGAAACACTCTGTTTGTAAAGTCTGCAAGTGGATATTTGGACCTCTTTGAGGATTTCATTGGAAACGGGATTTCTTCATCTAATGCTAGACAGAAGAATTCTCAGTAACTTCTTTGGGTTGCGTGTATTCAACTCACAGAGTTGAGCCTTCCTTTAGACAGAGCAGATTTGAAACCCTCTTTTTGTGGAATTTCCAAGTGGACATTTCAAGCGCTCTGGGGCCAACGGTGGAAAAGGAAATATCTTCGTATAAAAACTAGAGAGAATCATTCTCAGAAACCGCTTTGTGATGTGTGCGTTACACTCACAGAGGGTAACCTTTCTTTTCATAGAACAGTTTGGAAACACTCTGTTTGTAAAGTCTGCAAGTGGATATTTGGACCTCTTTGAGGATTTCGTTGGAAACGGGATTTCTTCATCTAATGCTAGACAGAAGAATTCTCAGTAACTTGTTTGGGTTGCGTGTGTTCAACTCACAGAGTTGAGCCTTCCTTTAGACAGAGCAGGTTTGAAAACCTCTTTTTGTGGAATTTGCAAGTGGACATTTCAAGCGCTTTGGGGCCAACGGTAGAAAAGGAAATATCTTCGTATAAAAACTAGAGAGAATCATTCTCAGAAACCGCTTTGTGATGTGTGCGTTCCACTCACAGAGTGTAACCTTTCTTTTCATAGAACAGTTTGGAAACACTCTGTTTGTAAAGTCTGCAAGTGGATATTTGGACCTCTTTGAGGATTTCGTTGGAAACGGGATTTCTGCATATAACGCTAGACAGAAGAATTCTCAGTAACTTCTTTGGGTTGCGTGTGTTCAACTCACAGAGTTGAGCCTTCCTTTAGACAGAGCAGATTTGAAACCCTCTTTTTGTGGAATTTGCAAGTGGACATTTCAAGCGCTTTGGGGCCAACGGTAGAAAAGGAAATATCTTCGTATAAAAACTAGAGAGAATCATTCTCAGAAACCGCTTTGTGATGTGTGCGTTCCACTCACAGAGTGTAAACTTTCTTTTCATAGAACAGTTTGGAAACACTCTGTTTGTAAAGTCTGCAAGTGGATATTTGGACCTCCTTGATGATTTCGTTGGAAACGGGATTTCTTCATCTAATGCTAGACAGAAGAATTCTCAGTAACTTCTTTGGGTTGCGTGTGTTCAACGCACAGAGTTGAACCTTCCTTTAGACAGAGCAGATTTGAAACCCTCTTTTTGTGGAATTTGCAAGTGGACATTTCAAGCGCTTTGGGGCCAACGGTAGAAAAGGAAATATCTTCGTATAAAAACTAGAGAGAATCATTCTCAGAAACCACTTTGTGATGTGTGCGTTCCACTCACAGAGTTTAACCTTTCTTTTCATAGAACAGTTTGGAAACAGTCTGTTTGTAAAGTCTGCAAGTGGATATTTGGACCTCTTTGAGGATTTCGTTGGAAACGGGATTTCTTCATCTTATACTAGACAGAAGAATTCTTAGTAACTTCTTTGGTTTGCGTGTGTTCAACTCACAGAGTTGAGCCTTCCTTTAGACAGAGCAGACTTGAAACCCTCTTTTTGTGGAATTTGCAAGTGGACATTTCAAGCGCTTTGGGGCCAACGGTAGAAAAGGAAATATCTTCGTATAAAAACTAGAGAAAATCATTCTCAGAAACCACTTTGTGATGTGTGCGTTACACTCACAGAGTTTAACCTTTCTTTTCACAGAACAGTTTGGAAACACTCTGTTTGTAAAGTCTGCAAGTGGATATTTGGACCTCTTTGAGGATTTCATTGGAAACGGGATTTCTTCATCTAATGCTAGACAGAAGAATTCTCAGTAACTTCTTTGGGTTGCGTGTGTTCAACTCACAGAGTTGAACCTTCCTTTAGACAGAGCAGATTGGTAACCCACTTTTTGTGGAATTTGCAAGTGGACATTTCAAGCGGTTTGGGGCCAACGGTAGAAAAGGAAATATCTTCGTATAAAAACTAGAGAAAATCATTCTCAGAAACCACTTTGCGATGTGTGCGTTCCACTCACAGAGTTTAACCTTTCTTTTCATAGAACAGTTTGGAAACAGTCTGTTTGTAAAGTCTGCAAGTGGATATTTGGTCGTCTTTGAGGATTTCGTTGGAAACGGGATTTCTTCT
Source organism: Gorilla gorilla gorilla (assembly GCF_029281585.2). Classification (NCBI taxonomy): domain Eukaryota; kingdom Metazoa; phylum Chordata; class Mammalia; order Primates; family Hominidae; genus Gorilla; species Gorilla gorilla. Next base: position 75,977,649 of record NC_073231.2, on the reverse strand, counting down.
TCTAATGCTGGACAGAAGAATTCTCAGTAACTTCTTTGGGTTGCGTGTGTTCAACTCACAGAGTTGAACCTTCCTTTTGACAGAGCAGATTGGAAACCCTCTTTTTGTGGAATTTGCAAGTGGACATTTCAAGCGCTTTGGGGCCAACAGTAGAAAAGGAAATATCTTCGTATAAAAACTACAGAGAATCATTCTCAGAAACCACTTTGTGATGTGTGCGTTCCACTCACAGAGTTTAACCTTTCTTTTCATAGAACAGTTTGGAAACACTCTGTTTGTAAAGTCTGCAGGTGGATATTTGGACCTCTTTGAGGATTTCATTGGAAACGGGATTTCTTCATCTAATGCTAGACAGAAGAATTCTCAGTAACTTCTTTGGGTTGCGTGTATTCAACTCACAGAGTTGAGCCTTCCTTTAGACAGAGCAGATTTGAAACCCTCTTTTAGTGGAATTTCCAAGTGGACATTTCAAGCGCTTTGGGGCCAACGGTGGAAAAGGAAATATCTTCGTATAAAAACTAGAGAGAATCATTCTCAGAAACCGCTTTGTGATGTGTGCGTTACACTCACAGAGGGTAACCTTTCTTTTAGTAGAACAGTTTGGAAACAGTCTGTTTGTAAAGTCTGCAAGTGGATATTTGGACCTCTTTGAGGATTTCGTTGGAAACGGGATTTCTTCATCTAATGCTAGACAGAAGAATTCTCAGTAACTTCTTTGGGTTGCGTGTGTTCAACTCACAGAGTTGAGCCTTCCTTTAGACAGAGCAGGTTTGAAAACCTCTTTTTGTGGAATTTGCAAGTGGACATTTCAAGCGCTTTGGGGCCAACGGTAGAAAAGGAAATATCTTCGTATAAAAACTAGAGAGAATCATTCTCAGAAACCGCTTTGTGATGTGTGCGTTCCACTCACAGAGTGTAACCTTTCTTTTCATAGAACAGTTTGGAAACACTCTGTTTGTAAAGTCTGCAAGTGGATATTTGGACCTCTTTGAGGATTTCGTTGGAAACGGGATTTCTGCATATAACGCTAGACAGAAGAATTCTCAGTAACTTCTTTGGGTTGCGTGTGTTCAACTCACAGAGTTGAGCCTTCCTTTAGACAGAGCAGATTTGAAACCCTCTTTTTGTGGAATTTGCAAGTGGACATTTCAAGCGCTTTGGGGCCAACGGTAGAAAAGGAAATATCTTCGTATAAAAACTAGAGAGAATCATTCTCAGAAACCGCTTTGTGATGTGTGCGTTCCACTCACAGAGTGTAAACTTTCTTTTCATAGAACAGTTTGGAAACACTCTGTTTGTAAAGTCTGCAAGTGGATATTTGGACCTCCTTGATGATTTCGTTGGAAACGGGATTTCTTCATCTAATGCTAGACAGAAGAATTCTCAGTAACTTCTTTGGGTTGCGTGTGTTCAACGCACAGAGTTGAACCTTCCTTTAGACAGAGCAGATTTGAAACCCTCTTTTTGTGGAATTTGCAAGTGGACATTTCAAGCGCTTTGGGGCCAACGGTAGAAAAGGAAATATCTTCGTATAAAAACAAGAGAGAATCATTCTCAGAAACCACTTTGTGATGTGTGCGTTCCACTCACAGAGTTTAACCTTTCTTTTCATAGAACAGTTTGGAAACAGTCTGTTTGTAAAGTCTGCAAGTGGATATTTGGACCTCTTTGAGGATTTCGTTGGAAACGGGATTTCTTCATCTTATACTAGACAGAAGAATACTCAGTAACTTCTTTGGTTTGCGTGTGTTCAACTCACAGAGTTGAGCCTTCCTTTAGACAGAGCAGACTTGAAACCCTCTTTTTGTGGAATTTGCAAGTGGACATTTCAAGCGCTTTGGGGCCAACGGTAGAAAAGGAAATATCTTCGTATAAAAACTAGAGAGAATCATTCTCAGAAACCACTTTGTGATGTGTGCGTTACACTCACAGAGTTTAACCTTTCTTTTCACAGAACAGTTTGGAAACACTCTGTTTGTAAAGTCTGCAAGTGGATATTTGGACCTCTTTGAGGATTTCATTGGAAACGGGATTTCTTCATCTAATGCTAGACAGAAGAATTCTCAGTAACTTCTTTGGGTTGCGTGTGTTCAACTCACAGAGTTGAACCTTCCTTTAGACAGAGCAGATTGGTAACCCACTTTTTGTGGAATTTGCAAGTGGACATTTCAAGCGGTTTGGGGCCAACGGTAGAAAAGGAAATATCTTCGTATAAAAACTAGAGGAAATCATTCTCAGAAACCACTTTGTGATGTGTGCGTTCCACTCACAGAGTTTAACCTTTCTTTTCATAGAACAGTTTGGAAACAGTCTGTTTGTAAAGTCTGCAAGTGGATATTTGGTCGTCTTTGAGGATTTCGTTGGAAACGGGATTTCTTCTTCTAATGCTGGACAGAAGAATTCTCAGTAACTTCTTTGGGTTGCGTGTGTTCAACTCACAGAGTTGAACCTTCCTTTTGACAGAGCAGATTGGAAACCCTCTTTTTGTGGAATTTGCAAGTGGACATTTCAAGCGCTTTGGGGCCAACAGTAGAAAAGGAAATACCTTCGTATAAAAACTACAGAGAATCATTCTCAGAAACCACTTTGTGATGTGTGCGTTCCACTCACAGAATTTAACCTTTCTTTTCATAGAACAGTTTGGAAACACTCTGTTTGTAAAGTCTGCAAGTGGATATTTGGACCTCTTTGAGGATTTCATTGGAAACGGGATTTCTTCATCTAATGCTAGACAGAAGAATTCTCAGTAACTTCTTTGGGTTGCGTGTATTCAACTCACAGAGTTGAGCCTTCCTTTAGACAGAGCAGATTTGAAACCCTCTTTTAGTGGAATTTCCAAGTGGACATTTCAAGCGCTTTGGGGCCAACGGTGGAAAAGGAAATATCTTCGTATAAAAACTAGAGAGAATCATTCTCAGAAACCGCTTTGTGATGTGTGCGTTACACTCACAGAGGGTAACCTTTCTTTTCATAGAACAGTTTGGAAGCACTCTGTTTGTAAAGTCTGCAAGTGGATATTTGGACCTCTTTGAGGATTTCGTTGGAAACGGGATTTCTTCATCTAATGCTAGACAGAAGAATTCTCAGTAACTTCTTTGGGTTGCGTGTGTTCAACTCACAGAGTTGAGCCTTCCTTTAGACAGAGCAGGTTTGAAAACCTCTTTTTGTGGAATTTGCAAGTGGACATTTCAAGCGCTTTGGGGCCAACGGTAGAAAAGGAAATATCTTCGTATAAAAACTAGAGAGAATCATTCTCAGAAACCGCTTTGTGATGTGTGCGTTCCACTCACAGAGTGCAACCTTTCTTTTCATAGAACAGTTTGGAAACACTCTGTTTGTAAAGTCTGCAAGTGGATATTTGGACCTCTTTGAGGATTTCGTTGGAAACGGGATTTCTGCATATAACGCTAGACAGAAGAATTCTCAGTAACTTCTTTGGGTTGCGTGTGTTCAACTCACAGAGTTGAGCCTTCCTTTAGACAGAGCAGATTTGAAACCCTCTTTTTGTGGAATTTGCAAGTGGACATTTCAAGCGCTTTGGGGCCAACGGTAGAAAAGGAAATATCTTCGTATAAAAACTAGAGAGAATCATTCTCAGAAACCGCTTTGTGATGTGTGCGTTCCACTCACAGAGTGTAAACTTTCTTTTCATAGAACAGTTTGGAAACACTCTGTTTGTAAAGTCTGCAAGTGGATATTTGGACCTCCTTGATGATTTCGTTGGAAACGGGATTTCTTCATCTAATGCTAGACAGAAGAATTCTCAGTAACTTCTTTGGGTTGCGTGTGTTCAACGCACAGAGTTGAACCTTCCTTTAGACAGAGCAGATTTGAAACCCTCTTTTTGTGGAATTTGCAAGTGGACATTTCAAGCGCTTTGGGGCCAACGGTAGAAAAGGAAATATCTTCGTATAAAAACTAGAGAGAATCATTCTCAGAAACCACTTTGTGATGGGTGCGTTCCACTCACAGAGTTTAACCTTTCTTTTCATAGAACAGTTTGGAAACAGTCTGTTTGTAAAGTCTGCAAGTGGATATTTGGACCTCTTTGAGGATTTCGTTGGAAACGGGATTTCTTCATCTTATACTAGACAGAAGAATTCTCAGTAACTTCTTTGGTTTGCGTGTGTTCAACTCACAGAGTTGAGCCTTCCTTTAGACAGAGCAGACTTGAAACCCTCTTTTTGTGGAATTTGCAAGTGGACATTTCAAGCGCTTTGGGGCCAACGGTAGAAAAGGAAATATCTTCGTATAAAAACTAGAGAAAATCATTCTCAGAAACCACTTTGTGATGTGTGCGTTCCACTCACAGAGTTTAACCTTTCTTTTCATAGAACAGTTTGGAAACAGTCTGTTTGTAAAGTCTGCAAGTGGATATTTGGTCGTCTTTGAGGATTTCGTTGGAAACGGGATTTCTTCTTCTAATGCTGGACAGAAGAATTCTCAGTAACTTCTTTGGGTTGCGTGTGTTCAACTCACAGAGTTGAACCTTCCTTTTGACAGAGCAGATTGGAAACCCTCTTTTTGTGGAATTTGCAAGTGGACATTTCAAGCGCTTTGGGGCCAACAGTAGAAAAGGAAATATCTTCGTACAAAAACTACAGAGAATCATTCTCAGAAACCACTTTGTGATGTGTGCGTTCCACTCACAGAGTTTAACCTTTCTTTTCATAGAACAGTTTGGAAACACTCTGTTTGTAAAGTCTGCAAGTGGATATTTGGACCTCTTTGAGGATTTCATTGGAAACGGGATTTCTTCATCTAATGCTAGACAGAAGAATTCTCAGTAACTTCTTTGGGTTGCGTGTATTCAACTCACAGAGTTGAGCCTTCCTTTAGACAGAGCAGATTTGAAACCCTCTTTTAGTGGAATTTCCAAGTGGACATTTCAAGCGCTTTGGGGCCAACGGTGGAAAAGGAAATATCTTCGTATAAAAACTAGAGAGAATCATTCTCAGAAACCGCTTTGTGATGTGTGCGTTACACTCACAGAGGGTAACCTTTCTTTTCATAGAACAGTTTGGAAACACTCTGTTTGTAAAGTCTGCAAGTGGATATTTGGACCTCTTTGAGGATTTCGTTGGAAACGGGATTTCTTCATCTAATGCTACACAGAAGAATTCTCAGTAACTTCTTTGGGTTGCGTGTGTTCAACTCACAGAGTTGAGCCTTCCTTTAGACAGAGCAGGTTTGAAAACCTCTTTTTGTGGAATTTGCAAGTGGACATTTCAAGCGCTTTGGGGCCAACGGTAGAAAAGGAAATATCTTCGTATAAAAACTAGAGAGAATCATTCTCAGAAACCGCTTTGTGATGTGTGCGTTCCACTCACAGAGTGTAACCTTTCTTTTCATAGAACAGTTTGGAAACACTCTGTTTGTAAAGTCTGCAAGTGGATATTTGGACCTCTTTGAGGATTTCGTTGGAAACGGGATTTCTGCATATAACGCTAGACAGAAGAATTCTCAGTAACTTCTTTGGGTTGCGTGTGTTCAACTCACAGAGTTGAGCCTTCCTTTAGACAGAGCAGATTTGAAACCCTCTTTTTGTGGAATTTGCAAGTGGACATTTCAAGCGCTTTGGGGCCAACGGTAGAAAAGGAAATATCTTCGTATAAAAACTAGAGAGAATCATTCTCAGAAACCGCTTTGTGATGTGTGCGTTCCACTCACAGAGTGTAAACTTTCTTTTCATAGAACAGTTTGGAAACACTCTGTTTGTAAAGTCTGCAAGTGGATATTTGGACCTCCTTGATGATTTCGTTGGAAACGGGATTTCTTCATCTAATGCTAGACAGAAGAATTCTCAGTAACTTCTTTGGGTTGCGTGTGTTCAACGCACAGAGTTGAAACTTCCTTTAGACAGAGCAGATTTGAAACCCTCTTTTTGTGGAGTTTGCAAGTGGACATTTCAAGCGCTTTGGGGCCAACGGTAGAAAAGGAAATATCTTCGTATAAAAACTAGAGAGAATCATTCTCAGAAACCACTTTGTGATGTGTGCGTTCCACTCACAGAGTTTAACCTTTCTTTTCATAGAACAGTTTGGAAACAGTCTGTTTGTAAAGTCTGCAAGTGGATATTTGGACCTCTTTGAGGATTTCGTTGGAAACGGGATTTCTTCATCTTATACTAGACAGAAGAATTCTCAGTAACTTCTTTGGTTTGCGTGTGTTCAACTCACAGAGTTGAGCCTTCCTTTAGACAGAGCAGACTTGAAACCCTCTTTTTGTGGAATTTGCAAGTGGACATTTCAAGCGCTTTGGGGCCAACGGTAGAAAAGGAAATATCTTCGTATAAAAACTAGAGAAAATCATTCTCAGAAACCACTTTGTGATGTGTGCGTTACACTCACAGAGTTTAACCTTTCTTTTCACAGAACAGTTTGGAAACACTCTGTTTGTAAAGTCTGCAAGTGGATATTTGGACCTCTTTGAGGATTTCATTGGAAACGGGATTTCTTCATCTAATGCTAGACAGAAGAATTCTCAGTAACTTCTTTGGGTTGCATGTGTTCAACTCACAGAGTTGAACCTTCCTTTAGACAGAGCAGATTGGTAACCCACTTTTTGTGGAATTTGCAAGTGGACATTTCAAGCGGTTTGGGGCCAACGGTAGAAAAGGAAATATCTTCGTATAAAAACTAGAGAAAATCATTCTCAGAAACCACTTTGTGATGTGTGCGTTCCACTCACAGAGTTTAACCTTTCTTTTCATAGAACAGTTTGGAAACAGTCTGTTTGTAAAGTCTGCAAGTGGATATTTGGTCGTCTTTGAGGATTTCGTTGGAAACGGGATTTCTTCTTCTAATGCTGGACAGAAGAATTCTCAGTAACTTCTTTGGGTTGCGTGTGTTCAACTCACAGAGTTGAACCTTCCTTTTGACAGAGCAGATTGGAAACCCTCTTTTTGTGGAATTTGCAAGTGGACATTTCAAGCGCTTTGGGGCCAACAGTAGAAAAGGAAATATCTTCGTATAAAAACTAGAGAGAATCATTCTCAGAAACCGCTTTGTGATGTGTGCGTTCCACTCACAGAGTGTAACCTTTCTTTTCATAGAACAGTTTGGAAACACTCTGTTTGTAAAGTCTGCAAGTGGATATTTGGACCTCTTTGAGGATTTCGTTGGAAACGGGATTTCTGCATATAACGCTAGACAGAAGAATTCTCAGTAACTTCTTTGGGTTGCGTGTGTTCAACTCACAGAGTTGAGCCTTCCTTTAGACAGAGCAGATTTGAAACCCTCTTTTTGTGGAATTTGCAAGTGGACATTTCAAGCGCTTTGGGGCCAACGGTAGAAAAGGAAATATCTTCGTATAAAAACTAGAGAGAATCATTCTCAGAAACCGCTTTGTGATGTGTGCGTTCCACTCACAGAGTGTAAACTTTCTTTTCATAGAACAGTTTGGAAACACTCTGTTTGTAAAGTCTGCAAGTGGATATTTGGACCTCCTTGATGATTTCGTTGGAAACGGGATTTCTTCATCTAATGCTAGACAGAAGAATTCTCAGTAACTTCTTTGGGTTGCGTGTGTTCAACGCACAGAGTTGAACCTTCCTTTAGACAGAGCAGATTTGAAACCCTCTTTTTGTGGAATTTGCAAGTGGACATTTCAAGCGCTTTGGGGCCAACGGTAGAAAAGGAAATATCTTCGTATAAAAACTAGAGAGAATCATTCTCAGAAACCACTTTGTGATGTGTGCGTTCCACTCACAGAGTTTAACCTTTCTTTTCATAGAACAGTTTGGAAACAGTCTGTTTGTAAAGTCTGCAAGTGGATATTTGGACCTCTTTGAGGATTTCGTTGGAAACGGGATTTCTTCATCTTATACTAGACAGAAGAATTCTCAGTAACTTCTTTGGTTTGCGTGTGTTCAACTCACAGAGTTGAGCCTTCCTTTAGACAGAGCAGACTTGAAACCCTCTTTTTGTGGAATTTGCAAGTGGACATTTCAAGCGCTTTGGGGCCAACGGTAGAAAAGGAAATATCTTCGTATAAAAACTAGAGAAAATCATTCTCAGAAACCACTTTGTGATGTGTGCGTTACACTCACAGAGTTTAACCTTTCTTTTCACAGAACAGTTTGGAAACACTCTGTTTGTAAAGTCTGCAAGTGGATATTTGGACCTCTTTGAGGATTTCATTGGAAACGGGATTTCTTCATCTAATGCTAGACAGAAGAATTCTCAGTAACTTCTTTGGGTTGCGTGTGTTCAACTCACAGAGTTGAACCTTCCTTTAGACAGAGCAGATTGGTAACCCACTTTTTGTGGAATTTGCAAGTGGACATTTCAAGCGGTTTGGGGCCAACGGTAGAAAAGGAAATATCTTCGTATAAAAACTAGAGAAAATCATTCTCAGAAACCACTTTGTGATGTGTGCGTTCCACTCACAGAGTTTAACCTTTCTTTTCATAGAACAGTTTGGAAACACTCTGTTTGTAAAGTCTGCAAGTGGATATTTGGACCTCTTTGAGGATTTCATTGGAAACGGGATTTCTTCATCTAATGCTAGACAGAAGAATTCTCAGTAACTTCTTTGGGTTGCGTGTATTCAACTCACAGAGTTGAGCCTTCCTTTAGACAGAGCAGATTTGAAACCCTCTTTTAGTGGAATTTCCAAGTGGACATTTCAAGCGCTTTGGGGCCAACGGTGGAAAAGGAAATATCTTCGTATAAAAACTAGAGAGAATCATTCTCAGAAACCGCTTTGTGATGTGTGCGTTACACTCACAGAGGGTAACCTTTCTTTTCATAGAACAGTTTGGAAACACTCTGTTTGTAAAGTCTGCAAGTGGATATTTGGACCTCTTTGAGGATTTCGTTGGAAACGGGATTTCTTCATCTAATGCTAGACAGAAGAATTCTCAGTAACTTCTTTGGGTTGCGTGTGTTCAACTCACAGAGTTGAGCCTTCCTTTAGACAGAGCAGGTTTGAAAACCTCTTTTTGTGGAATTTGCAAGTGGACATTTCAAGCGCTTTGGGGCCAACGGTAGAAAAGGAAATATCTTCGTATAAAAACTAGAGAGAATCATTCTCAGAAACCGCTTTGTGATGTGTGCGTTCCACTCACAGAGTGTAACCTTTCTTTTCATAGAACAGTTTGGAAACACTCTGTTTGTAAAGTCTGCAAGTGGATATTTGGACCTCTTTGAGGATTTCGTTGGAAACGGGATTTCTGCATATAACGCTAGACAGAAGAATTCTCAGTAACTTCTTTGGGTTGCGTGTGTTCAACGCACAGAGTTGAGCCTTCCTTTAGACAGAGCAGATTTGAAACCCTCTTTTTGTGGAATTTGCAAGTGGACATTTCAAGCGCTTTGGGGCCAACGGTAGAAAAGGAAATATCTTCGTATAAAAACTAGAGAGAATCATTCTCAGAAACCGCTTTGTGATGTGTGCGTTCCACTCACAGAGTGTAAACTTTCTTTTCATAGAACAGTTTGGAAACACTCTGTTTGTAAAGTCTGCAAGTGGATATTTGGACCTCCTTGATGATTTCGTTGGAAACGGGATTTCTTCATCTAATGCTAGACAGAAGAATTCTCAGTAACTTCTTTGGGTTGCGTGTGTTCAACGCACAGAGTTGAACCTTCCTTTAGACAGAGCAGATTTGAAACCCTCTTTTTGTGGAATTTGCAAGTGGACATTTCAAGCGCTTTGGGGCCAACGGTAGAAAAGGAAATATCTTCGTATAAAAACTAGAGAGAATCATTCTCAGAAACCACTTTGTGATGTGTGCGTTCCACTCACAGAGTTTAACCTTTCTTTTCATAGAACAGTTTGGAAACAGTCTGTTTGTAAAGTCTGCAAGTGGATATTTGGACCTCTTTGAGGATTTCGTTGGAAACGGGATTTCTTCATCTTATACTAGACAGAAGAATTCTCAGTAACTTCTTTGGTTTGCGTGTGTTCAACTCACAGAGTTGAGCCTTCCTTTAGACAGAGCAGACTTGAAACCCTCTTTTTGTGGAATTTGCAAGTGGACATTTCAAGCGCTTTGGGGCCAACGGTAGAAATGGAAATATCTTCGTATAAAAACTAGAGAAAATCATTCTCAGAAACCACTTTGTGATGTGTGCGTTACACTCACAGAGTTTAACCTTTCTTTTCACAGAACAGTTTGGAAACACTCTGTTTGTAAAGTCTGCAAGTGGATATTTGGACCTCTTTGAGGATTTCATTGGAAACGGGATTTCTTCATCTAATGCTAGACAGAAGAATTCTCAGTAACTTCTTTGGGTTGCGTGTGTTCAACTCACAGAGTTGAACCTTCCTTTTGACAGAGCAGATTGGTAACCCACTTTTTGTGGAATTTGCAAGTGGACATTTCAAGCGGTTTGGGGCCAACGGTAGAAAAGGAAATATCTTCGTATAAAAACTAGAGAAAATCATTCTCAGAAACCACTTTGTGATGTGTGCGTTCCACTCACAGAGTTTAACCTTTCTTTTCATAGAACAGTTTGGAAACAGTCTGTTTGTAAAGTCTGCAAGTGGATATTTGGTCGTCTTTGAGGATTTCGCTGGAAACGGGATTTCTTCTTCTAATGCTGGACAGAAGAATTCTCAGTAACTTCTTTGGGTTGCGTGTGTTCAACTCACAGAGTTGAACCTTCCTTTTGACAGAGCAGATTGGAAACCCTCTTTTTGTGGAATTTGCAAGTGGACATTTCAAGCGCTTTGGGGCCAACAGTAGAAAAGGAAATATCTTCGTATAAAAACTACAGAGAATCATTCTCAGAAACCACTTTGTGATGTGTGCGTTCCACTCACAGAGTTTAACCTTTCTTTTCATAGAACAGTTTGGAAACACTCTGTTTGTAAAGTCTGCAAGTGGATATTTGGACCTCTTTGAGGATTTCATTGGAAACGGGATTTCTTCATCTAATGCTAGACAGAAGAATTCTCAGTAACTTCTTTGGGTTGCATGTATTCAACTCACAGAGTTGAGCCTTCCTTTAGACAGAGCAGATTTGAAACCCTCTTTTAGTGGAATTTCCAAGTGGACATTTCAAGCGCTTTGGGGCCAACGGTGGAAAAGGAAATATCTTCGTATAAAAACTAGAGAGAATCATTCTCAGAAACCGCTTTGTGATGTGTGCGTTACACTCACAGAGGGTAACCTTTCTTTTCATAGAACAGTTTGGAAACACTCTGTTTGTAAAGTCTGCAAGTGGATATTTGGACCTCTTTGAGGATTTCGTTGGAAACGGTATTTCTTCATCTAATGCTAGACAGAAGAATTCTCAGTAACTTCTTTGGGTTGCGTGTGTTCAACTCACAGAGTTGAGCCTTCCTTTAGACAGAGCAGGTTTTAAAACCTCTTTTTGTGGAATTTGCAAGTGGACATTTCAAGCGCTTTGGGGCCAACGGTAGAAAAGGAAATATCTTCGTATAAAAACTAGAGAGAATCATTCTCAGAAACCGCTTTGTGATGTGTGCGTTCCACTCACAGAGTGTAACCTTTCTTTTCATAGAACAGTTTGGAAACACTCTGTTTGTAAAGTCTGCAAGTGGATATTTGGACCTCTTTGAGGATTTCGTTGGAAACGGGATTTCTGCATATAACGCTAGACAGAAGAATTCTCAGTAACTTCTTTGGGTTGCGTGTGTTCAACGCACAGAGTTGAGCCTTCCTTTAGACAGAGCAGATTTGAAACCCTCTTTTTGTGGAATTTGCAAGTGGACATTTCAAGCGCTTTGGGGCCAACGGTAGAAAAGGAAATATCTTCGTATAAAAACTAGAGAGAATCATTCTCAGAAACCGCTTTGTGATGTGTGCGTTCCACTCACAGAGTGTAAACTTTCTTTTCATAGAACAGTTTGGAAACACTCTGTTTGTAAAGTCTGCAAGTGGATATTTGGACCTCCTTGATGATTTCGTTGGAAACGGGATTTCTTCATCTAATGCTAGACAGAAGAATTCTCAGTAACTTCTTTGGGTTGCGTGTGTTCAACGCACAGAGTTGAACCTTCCTTTAGACAGAGCAGATTTGAAACCCTCTTTTTGTGGAATTTGCAAGTGGACATTTCAAGCGCTTTGGGGCCAACGGTAGAAAAGGAAATATCTTCGTATAAAAACTAGAGAGAATCATTCTCAGAAACCACTTTGTGATGTGTGCGTTCCACTCACAGAGTTTAACCTTTCTTTTCATAGAACAGTTTGGAAACAGTCTGTTTGTAAAGTCTGCAAGTGGATATTTGGACCTCTTTGAGGATTTCGTTGGAAACGGGATTTCTTCATCTTATACTAGACAGAAGAATTCTCAGTAACTTCTTTGGTTTGCGTGTGTTCAACTCACAGAGTTGAGCCTTCCTTTAGACAGAGCAGACTTGAAACCCTCTTTTTGTGGAATTTGCAAGTGGACATTTCAAGCGCTTTGGGGCCAACGGTAGAAATGGAAATATCTTCGTATAAAAACTAGAGAAAATCATTCTCAGAAACCACTTTGTGATGTGTGCGTTACACTCACAGAGTTTAACCTTTCTTTTCACAGAACAGTTTGGAAACACTCTGTTTGTAAAGTCTGCAAGTGGATATTTGGACCTCTTTGAGGATTTCATTGGAAACGGGATTTCTTCATCTAATGCTAGACAGAAGAATTCTCAGTAACTTCTTTGGGTTGCGTGTGTTCAACTCACAGAGTTGAACCTTCCTTTAGACAGAGCAGATTGGTAACCCACTTTTTGTGGAATTTGCAAGTGGACATTTCAAGCGGTTTGGGGCCAACGGTAGAAAAGGAAATATCTTCGTATAAAAACTAGAGAAAATCATTCTCAGAAACCACTTTGTGATGTGTGCGTTCCACTCACAGAGTTTAACCTTTCTTTTCATAGAACAGTTTGGAAACAGTCTGTTTGTAAAGTCTGCAAGTGGATATTTGGTCGTCTTTGAGGATTTCGCTGGAAACGGGATTTCTTCTTCTAATGCTGGACAGAAGAATTCTCAGTAACTTCTTTGGGTTGCGTGTGTTCAACTCACAGAGTTGAACCTTCCTTTTGACAGAGCAGATTGGAAACCCTCTTTTTGTGGAATTTGCAAGTGGACATTTCAAGCGCTTTGGGGCCAACAGTAGAAAAGGAAATATCTTCGTATAAAAACTACAGAGAATCATTCTCAGAAACCACTTTGTGATGTGTGCGTTCCACTCACAGAGTTTAACCTTTCTTTTCATAGAACAGTTTGGAAACACTCTGTTTGTAAAGTCTGCAAGTGGATATTTGGACCTCTTTGAGGATTTCATTGGAAACGGGATTTCTTCATCTAATGCTAGACAGAAGAATTCTCAGTAACTTCTTTGGGTTGCATGTATTCAACTCACAGAGTTGAGCCTTCCTTTAGACAGAGCAGATTTGAAACCCTCTTTTAGTGGAATTTCCAAGTGGACATTTCAAGCGCTTTGGGGCCAACGGTGGAAAAGGAAATATCTTCGTATAAAAACTAGAGAGAATCATTCTCAGAAACCGCTTTGTGATGTGTGCGTTACACTCACAGAGGGTAACCTTTCTTTTCATAGAACAGTTTGGAAACACTCTGTTTGTAAAGTCTGCAAGTGGATATTTGGACCTCTTTGAGGATTTCGTTGGAAACGGGATTTCTTCATCTAATGCTAGACAGAAGAATTCTCAGTAACTTCTTTGGGTTGCGTGTGTTCAACTCACAGAGTTGAGCCTTCCTTTAGACAGAGCAGGTTTTAAAACCTCTTTTTGTGGAATTTGCAAGTGGACATTTCAAGCGCTTTGGGGCCAACGGTAGAAAAGGAAATATCTTCGTATAAAAACTAGAGAGAATCATTCTCAGAAACCGCTTTGTGATGTGTGCGTTCCACTCACAGAGTGTAACCTTTCTTTTCATAGAACAGTTTGGAAACACTCTGTTTGTAAAGTCTGCAAGTGGATATTTGGACCTCTTTGAGGATTTCGTTGGAAACGGGATTTCTGCATATAACGCTAGACAGAAGAATTCTCAGTAACTTCTTTGGGTTGCGTGTGTTCAACTTACAGAGTTGAGCCTTCCTTTAGACAGAGCAGATTTGAAACCCTCTTTTTGTGGAATTTGCAAGTGGACATTTCAAGCGCTTTGGGGCCAACGGTAGAAAAGGAAATATCTTCGTATAAAAACTAGAGAGAATCATTCTCAGAAACCGCTTTGTGATGTGTGCGTTCCACTCACAGAGTGTAAACTTTCTTTTCATAGAACAGTTTGGAAACACTCTGTTTGTAAAGTCTGCAAGTGGATATTTGGACCTCCTTGATGATTTCGTTGGAAACGGGATTTCTTCATCTAATGCTAGACAGAAGAATTCTCAGTAACTTCTTTGGGTTGCGTGTGTTCAACGCACAGAGTTGAACCTTCCTTTAGACAGAGCAGATTTGAAACCCTCTTTTTGTGGAATTTGCAAGTGGACATTTCAAGCGCTTTGGGGCCAACGGTAGAAAAGGAAATATCTTCGTATAAAAACTAGAGAGAATCATTCTCAGAAACCACTTTGTGATGTGTGCGTTCCACTCACAGAGTTTAACCTTTCTTTTCATAGAACAGTTTGGAAACAGTCTGTTTGTAAAGTCTGCAAGTGGATATTTGGACCTCTTTGAGGATTTCGTTGGAAACGGGATTTCTTCATCTTATACTAGACAGAAGAATTCTCAGTAACTTCTTTGGTTTGCGTGTGTTCAACTCACAGAGTTGAGCCTTCCTTTAGACAGAGCAGACTTGAAACCCTCTTTTTGTGGAATTTGCAAGTGGACATTTCAAGCGCTTTGGGGCCAACGGTAGAAAAGGAAATATCTTCGTATAAAAACTAGAGAAAATCATTCTCAGAAACCACTTTGTGATGTGTGCGTTACACTCACAGAGTTTAACCTTTCTTTTCACAGAACAGTTTGGAAACACTCTGTTTGTAAAGTCTGCAAGTGGATATTTGGACCTCTTTGAGGATTTCATTGGAAACGGGATTTCTTCATCTAATGCTAGACAGAAGAATTCTCAGTAACTTCTTTGGGTTGCGTGTGTTCAACTCACAGAGTTGAACCTTCCTTTAGACAGAGCAGATTGGTAACCCACTTTTTGTGGAATTTGCAAGTGGACATTTCAAGCGGTTTGGGGCCAACGGTAGAAAAGGAAATATCTTCGTATAAAAACTAGAGAAAATCATTCTCAGAAACCACTTTGTGATGTGTGCGTTCCACTCACAGAGTTTAACCTTTCTTTTCATAGAACAGTTTGGAAACAGTCTGTTTGTAAAGTCTGCAAGTGGATATTTGGTCGTCTTTGAGGATTTCGTTGGAAACGGGATTTCTTCTTCTAATGCTGGACAGAAGAATTCTCAGTAACTTCTTTGGGTTGCGTGTGTTCAACTCACAGAGTTGAACCTTCCTTTTGACAGAGCAGATTGGAAACCCTCTTTTTGTGGAATTTGCAAGTGGACATTTCAAGCGCTTTGGGGCCAACAGTAGAAAAGGAAATATCTTCGTATAAAAACTACAGAGAATCATTCTCAGAAACCACTTTGTGATGTGTGCGTTCCACTCACAGAGTTTAACCTTTCTTTTCATAGAACAGTTTGGAAACACTCTGTTTGTAAAGTCTGCAAGTGGATATTTGGACCTCTTTGAGGATTTCATTGGAAACGGGATTTCTTCATCTAATGCTAGACAGAAGAATTCTCAGTAACTTCTTTGGGTTGCGTGTATTCAACTCACAGAGTTGAGCCTTCCTTTAGACAGAGCAGATTTGAAACCCTCTTTTAGTGGAATTTCCAAGTGGACATTTCAAGCGCTTTGGGGCCAACGGTGGAAAAGGAAATATCTTCGTATAAAAACTAGAGAGAATCATTCTCAGAAACCGCTTTGTGATGTGTGCGTTACACTCACAGAGGGTAACCTTTCTTTTCATAGAACAGTTTGGAAACACTCTGTTTGTAAAGTCTGCAAGTGGATATTTGGACCTCTTTGAGGATTTCGTTGGAAACGGTATTTCTTCATGTAATGCTAGACAGAAGAATTCTCAGTAACCTCTTTGGGTTGCGTGTGTTCAACTCACAGAGTTGAACCTTCCTTTAGAGAGAGCAGATTAGAAACCCTCTTTTTGTGGAATTTGCAAGTGGACATTTCAAGCACTTTGGGGCCAACGGTAGAAAAGGAAATATCTTCGTATAAAAACTAGAGAAAGTCATTCTCAGAAACCGCATTGTGATGTGTGCGTTCCACTCACAGAGTGTAACCTTTCTTTTCATAGAACAGTTTGGAAACACTCTGTTTGTAAAGTCTGCGAGTGGATATTTGGACCTCTTTGAGGATTTCGTTGGAAACGGGATTTCTTCATCTAATGCTAGACAGAAGAATTCTCAGTAACTTCTTTGGGTTGCGTGTGTTCAACTCACAGAGTTGAACCTTCCTTTAGACAGAGCAGATTTGAAACCCTCTTTTTGTGGAATTTGCAAGTGGATATTTCAAGCGCTTTGAGGCCAACGGTAGAAAAGGAAATATCTTCGTATAAAACTAGAGAGAATCATTCTCAGAAACCGCTTTGTGATGTGTGCATTCCACTCACAGAGTGTAACCTTTCTTTTCATAGAACAGTTTGGAAACACTCTGTTTGTAAAGTCTGCAAGTGGATATTTGGACCTCTTTGAGGATTTCGTTGGAAACGGGATTTCTGCATATAACGCTAGACAGAAAAATTCTCAGTAACTTCTTTGGGTTGCGTGTGTTCAACTCACAGAGTTTAACCTTCCTTTTGACATAGCAGATTAGAAACCCTCTTTTTGTGGAATTTGCAAGTGGACATTTCAAGCGCTTTGGGGCCAACGGTAGAAAAGGAAATATCTTCGTATAAAAACTAGAGAAAGTCATTCTCAGAAACCGCTTTGTGATGTGTGCGTTCCACTCACAGAGTTTAACCTTTCTTTTCATAGAACAGTTTGGAAACACTCTGTTTGTAAAGTCTGCAAGTGGATATTTGGACCTCTTTGAGGATTTCGTTGGAAACGGGATTTCTTCATCTTATGCTAGACAGAAGAATTCTCAGTAACTTCTTTGGTTTGCGTGTGTTCAACTCACAGAGTTGAGCCTTCCTTTAGACAGAGGAGATTTGAAACCCTCTTTTTGTGGAATTTGCAAGTGGACATTTCAAGCGCTTTGGGGCCAACGGTAGAAAAGGAAATATCTTCGTATAAAAACTAGAGAAAATCATTCTCAGAAACCACTTTGTGATGTGTGCGTTACACTCACAGAGTTTAACCTTTCTTTTCATAGAACAGTTTGGAAACACTCTGTTTGTAAAGTCTGCAAGTGGATATTTGGACCTCTTTGAGGATTTCATAGGAAACGGGATTTCTTCATCTAATGCTAGACAGAAGAATTCTCAGTAACTTCTTTGGGTTGCGTGTGTTCAACTCACAGAGTTGAACCTTCCTTTAGACAGAGCAGATTGGAAACCCACTTTTTGTGGAATTTGCAAGTGGACATTTCAAGCGGTTTGGGGCCAACGGTAGAAAAGGAAATATCTTCGTATAAAAACTAGAGAGAATCATTCTCAGAAACCACTTTGTGATGTGTGCGTTCCACTCACAGAGTTTAACCTTTCTTTTCATAGAACAGTTTGGAAACACTCTGTTTGTAAAGTCTGCAAGTGGATATTTGGACGTCTTTGAGGATTTCGTTGGAAACGGGATTTCTTCATCTAATGCTAGACAGAAGAATTCTCAGTAACTTCTTTGGGTTGCGTGTGTTCAACTCACAGAGTTGAACCTTCCCTTTGACAGAGCAGATTGGAAACCCTCTTTTTGTGGAATTTGCAAGTGGACATTTCAAGCGCTTTGGGGCCAACAGTAGAAAAGGAAATATCTTCGTATAAAAACTAGAGAGAATCATTCTCAGAAACCACTTTGTGATGTGTGCATTCCACTCACAGAGTTTAACCTTTCTTTTCATAGAACAGTTTGGAAACACTCTGTTTGTAAAGTCTGCAAGTGGATATTTGGACCTCTTTGAGGATTTCATTGGAAACGGGATTTCTTCATCTAATGCTAGACAGAAGAATTCTCAGTAACTTCTTTGGGTTGCGTGTATTCAACTCACAGAGTTGAGCCTTCCTTTAGACAGAGCAGATTTGAAACCCTCTTTTAGTGGAATTTCGAAGTGGACATTTCAAGCGCTTTGGGGCCAATGGTGGAAAAGGAAATATCTTCGTATAAAAACTAGAGAGAATCATTCTCAGAAACCGCTTTGTGATGTGTGTGTTACACTCACAGAGGGTAACCTTTCTTTTCATAGAACAGTTTGGAAACACTCTGTTTGTAAAGTCTGCAAGTGGATATTTGGACCTCTTTGAGGATTTCGTTGGAAACGGTATTTCTTCATGTAATGCTAGACAGAAGAATTCTCAGTAACTTCTTTGGGTTGCGTGTGTTCAACTCACAGAGTTGAACCTTCCTTTAGACAGAGCAGATTAGAAACCCTCTTTTTGTGGAATTTGCAAGTGGACATTTCAAGCGCTTTGGGGCCAACGGTAGAAAAGGAAATATCTTCGTATAAAAACTAGAGAAAGTCATTCTCAGAAACCGCTTTGTGATGTGTGCGTTCCACTCACAGAGCGTAACCTTTCTTTTCATAGAACAGTTTGGAAACACTCTGTTTGTAAAGTCTGCAAGTGGATATTTGGACCTCTTTGAGGATTTCGTTGGAAACGGGATTTCTTCATCTAATGCTAGACAGAAGAATTCTCAGTAACTTCTTTGGGTTGCGTGTGTTCAACTCACAGAGTTGAACCTTCCTTTAGACAGAGCAGATTTGAAACCCTCTTTTTGTGGAATTTGCAAGTGGACATTTCAAGCGCTTTGAGGCCAACGGTAGAAAAGGAAATATCTTCGTATAAAAACTAGAGAGAATCATTCTCAGAAACCGCTTTGTGATGTGTGCATTCCACTCACAGAGTGTAACCTTTCTTTTCATAGAACAGTTTGGAAACACTCTGTTTGTAAAGTCTGCAAGTGGATATTTGGACCTCTTTGAGGATTTCGTTGGAAACGGGATTTCTGCATATAACGCTAGACAGAAAAATTCTCAGTAACTTCTTTGGGTTGCGTGTGTTCAACTCACAGAGTTTAACCTTCCTTTTGACAGAGCAGATTAGAAACCCTCTTTTTGTGGAATTTGCAAGTGGACATTTCAAGCGCTTTGGGGCCAACGGTAGAAAAGGAAATATCTTCGTATAAAAACTAGAGAAAGTCATTCTCAGAAACCGCTTTGTGATGTGTGCGTTCCACTCACAGAGTGTAACCTTTCTTTTCATAGAACAGTTTGGAAACACTCTGTTTGTAAAGTCTGCAAGTGGATATTTGGACCTCTTTGAGGATTTCGTTGGAAACGGGATTTCTTCATCTAATGCTAGACAGAAGAATTCTCAGTAACTTCTTTGGGTTGCGTGTGTTCAACTCACAGAGTTGAGAGTTCCTTTAGACAGAGCAGATTTGAAACCCTCTTTTTGTGGAATTTGAAAGTGGACATTTCAAGCGCTTTGGGGCCAACGGTAGAAAAGGAAATATCTTCGTATAAAAACTAGAGAAAATCATTCTCAGAAACCGCTTTGTGATGTGTGCGTTCCACTCACAGAGTTTAACCTTTCTTTTCATAGAACAGTTTGGAAACACTCTGTTTGTAAAGTCTGCAAGTGGATATTTGGACCTCTTTGAGGATTTCATTGGAAACGGGATTTCTTCATCTAATGCTAGACAGAAGAATTCTCAGTAACTTCTTTGGGTTGCGTGTGTTCAACTCACAGAGTTGAACCTTCCTTTAGACAGAGCAGATTGGTAACCCACTTTTTGTGGAATTTGCAAGTGGACATTTCAAGCGGTTTGGGGCCAACGGTAGAAAAGGAAATATCTTCGTATAAAAACTAGAGAGAATCATTCTCAGAAACCACTTTGTGATGTGTGCGTTCCACTCACAGAGTTTAACCTTTCTTTTAATAGAACAGTTTGGAAACAGTCTGTTTGTAAAGTCTGCAAGTGGATATTTGGACGTCTTTGAGGATTTCTTTGGAAACGGGATTTCTTCATCTAATGCTAGACAGAAGAATTCTCAGTAACTTCTTTGGGTTGCGTGTGTTCAACTCACAGAGTTGAGCCTTCCTTTAGACAGAGCAGATTTGAAACCCTCTTTTAGTGGAATTTCCAAGTGGACATTTCAAGCGCTTTGGGGCCAACGGTGGAAAAGGAAATATCTTCGTATAAAAACTAGAGAGAATCATTCTCAGAAACCGCTTTGTGATGTGTGCGTTCCACTCACAGAGGGTAACCTTTCTTTTCATAGAACAGTTTGGAAACACTCTGTTTGTAAAGTCTGAAAGTGGATATTTGGACCTCTTTGAGGATTTCGTTGGAAACGGTATTTCTTCATGTAATGCTAGACAGAAGAATTCTCAGTAACTTCTTTGGGTTGCGTGTGTTCAACTCACAGAGTTGAACCTTCCTTTAGACAGAGCAGATTAGAAACCCTCTTTTTGTGGAATTTGCAAGTGGACATTTCAAGCGCTTTGGGGCCAACGGTAGAAAAGGAAATATCTTCGTATAAAAACTAGAGAAAGTCATTCTCAGAAACCGCTTTGTGATGTGTGCGTTCCACTCACAGAGTGTAACCTTTCTTTTCATAGAACAGTTTGGAAACACTCTGTTTGTAAAGTCTGCAAGTGGATATTTGGACCTCTTTGAGGATTTCGTTGGAAACGGGATTTCTTCATCTAATGCTAGACAGAAGAATTCTCAGTAACTTCTTTGGGTTGCGTGTGTTCAACTCACAGAGTTGAGCCTTCCTTTAGACAGAGCAGATTTGAAACCCTCTTTTTGTGGAATTTGCAAGTGGACATTTCAAGCGCTATGGGGCCAACGGTAGAAAAGGAAATATCTTCGTATAAAAACTAGAGAGAATCATTCTCAGAAACCGCTTTGTGATGTGTGCGTTCCTCTCACAGAGTGTAACCTTTCTTTTCATAGAACAGTTTGGAAACACTCTGTTTGTAAAGTCTGCAAGTGGATATTTGGACCTCTTTGAGGATTTCGTTGGAAACGGGATTTCTTCATCTAATGCTAGACAGAAGAATTCTCAGTAACTTCTTTGGGTTGCGTGTGTTCAACTCACAGAGTTGAACCTTCCTTTAGACAGAGCAGATTGGTAACCCACTTTTTGTGGAATTTGCAAGTGGACATTTCAAGCGGTTTGGGGCCAACGGTAGAAAAGGAAATATCTTCGTATAAAAACTAGAGAGAATCATTCTCAGAAACCACTTTGTGATGAGTGCGTTCCACTCACAGAGTTTAACCTTTCTTTTAATAGAACAGTTTGGAAACAGTCTGTTTGTAAAGTCTGCAAGTGGATATTTGGACGTCTTTGAGGATTTCTTTGGAAACGGGATTTCTTCATCTAATGCTAGACAGAAGAATTCTCAGTAACTTCTTTGGGTTGCGTGTGTTCAACTCACAGAGTTGAGCCTTCCTTTAGACAGAGCAGATTTGAAACCCTCTTTTAGTGGAATTTCCAAGTGGACATTTCAAGCGCTTTGGGGCCAACGGTGGAAAAGGAAATATCTTCGTATAAAAACTAGAGAGAATCATTCTCAGAAACCGCTTTGTGATGTGTGCGTTCCACTCACAGAGGGTAACCTTTCTTTTCATAGAACAGTTTGGAAACACTCTGTTTGTAAAGTCTGCAAGTGGATATTTGGACCTCTTTGAGGATTTCTTTGGAAACGGTATTTCTTCATCTAATGCTAGACAGAAGAATTCTCAGTAACTTCTTTGGGTTGCGTGTGTTCAACTCACAGAGTTGAACCTTACTTTAGACAGAGCAGATTAGAAACCCTCTTTTTGTGGAATTTGCAAGTGGACATTTCAAGCGCTTTGGGGCCAACGGTAGAAAAGGAAATATCTTCGTATAAAAACTAGAGAAAGTCATTCTCAGAAACCGCTTTCTGATGTGTGCGTTCCACTCACAGAGTGTAACCTTTCTTTTCATAGAACAGTTTGGAAACACTCTGTTTGTAAAGTCTGCAAGTGGATATTTGGACCTCTTTGAGGATTTCGTTGGAAACGGGATTTCTTCATCTAATGCTAGACAGAAGAATTCTCAGTAACTTCTTTGGGTTGCGTGTGTTCAACTCACAGAGTTGAGCCTTCCTTTAGACAGAGCAGATTTGAAACCCTCTTTTTGTGGAATTTGCAAGTGGACATTTCAAGCGCTATGGGGCCAATGGTAGAAAAGGAAATATCTTCGTATAAAAACTAGAGAGAATCATTCTCAGAAACCGCTTTGTGATGTGTGCGTTCCACTCACAGAGTGTAAACTTTCTTTTCATAGAACAGTTTGGAAACACTCTGTTTGTAAAGTCTGCAAGTGGATATTTGGACTTCCTTGATGATTTCGTTGGAAACGGGATTTCTTCATCTAATGCTAGACAGAAGAATTCTCAGTAACTTCTTTGGGTTGCGTGTGTTCAACGCACAGAGTTGAACCTTCCTTTAGACAGAGCAGATTTGAAACACTCTTTTTGTGGAATTTGCAAGTGGACATTTCAAGCGCTTTGGGGCCAACGGTAGAAAAGGAAATATCTTCGTATAAAAACTAGAGAGAATCATTCTCAGAAACCACTTTGTGAAGTGTGCGTTCCACTCACAGAGTTTAACCTTTCTTTTCATAGAACAGTTTGGAAACAGTCTGTTTGTAAAGTCTGCAAGTGGATATTTGGACCTCTTTGAGGATTTCGTTGGAAACGGGATTTCTTCATCTTATGCTAGACAGAAGAATTCTCAGTAACTTCTTTGGTTTGCGTGTGTTCAACTCACAGAGTTGAGCCTTCCTTTAGACAGAGCAGATTTGAAACCCTCTTTTTGTGGAATTTGCAAGTGGACATTTCAAGCGCTTTGGGGCCAACGGTAGAAAAGGAAATATCTTCGTATAAAAACTAGAGAAAATCATTCTCAGAAACCACTTTGTGATGTGTGCGTTACACTCACAGAGTTTAACCTTTCTTTTCATAGAACAGTTTGGAAACACTCTGTTTGTAAAGTCTGCAAGTGGATATTTGGACCTCTTTGAGGATTTCATAGGAAACGGGATTTCTTCATCTAATGCTAGACAGAAGAATTCTCAGTAACTTCTTTGGGTTGCGTGTGTTCAACTCACAGAGTTGAACCTTCCTTTAGACAGAGCAGATTGGAAACCCACTTTTTGTGGAATTTGCAAGTGGACATTTCAAGCGGTTTGGGGCCAACGGTAGAAAAGGAAATATCTTCGTATAAAAACTAGAGAGAATCATTCTCAGAAACCACTTTGTGATGTGTGCGTTCCACTCACAGAGTTTAACCTTTCTTTTCATAGAACAGTTTGGAAACAGTCTGTTTGTAAAGTCTGCAAGTGGATATTTGGACGTCTTTGAGGATTTCGTTGGAAACGGGATTTCTTCATCTAATGCTAGACAGAAGAATTCTCAGTAACTTCTTTGGGTTGCGTGTGTTCAACTCACAGAGTTGAACCTTCCCTTTGACAGAGCAGATTGGAAACCCTCTTTTTGTGGAATTTGCAAGTGGACATTTCAAGCGCTTTGGGGCCAACAGTAGAAAAGGAAATATCTTCGTATAAAAACTAGAGAGAATCATTCTGAGAAACCACTTTGTGATGTGTGCGTTCCACTCACAGAGTTTAACCTTTCTTTTCATAGAACAGTTTGGAAACACTCTGTTTGTAAAGTCTGCAAGTGGATATTTGGACCTCTTTGAGGATTTCATTGGAAACGGGATTTCTTCATCTAATGCTAGACAGAAGAATTCTCAGTAACTTCTTTGGGTTGCGTGTGTTCAACTCACAGAGTTGAGCCTTCCTTTAGACAGAGCAGATTTGAAACCCTCTTTTAGTGGAATTTCCAAGTGGACATTTCAAGCGCTTTGGGGCCAACGGTGGAAAAGGAAATATCTTCGTATAAAAACTAGAGAGAATCATTCTCAGAAACCGCTTTGTGATGTGTGCGTTCCACTCACAGAGGGTAACCTTTCTTTTCATAGAACAGTTTGGAAACACTCTGTTTGTAAAGTCTGCAAGTGGATATTTGGACCTCTTTGAGGATTTCGTTGGAAACGGGATTTCTTCATCTAATGCTAGACAGAAGAATTCTCAGTAACTTCTTTGGGTTGCGTGTGTTCAACTCACAGAGTTGAACCTTCCTTTCGACAGAGCAGATTGGTAACCCACTTTTTGTGCAATTTGCAAGTGGACATTTCAAGCGCTTTGGGGCCAACAGTAGAAAAGGAAATATCTTCGTATAAAAACTACAGAGAATCATTCTCAGAAACCACTTTGTGATGTGTGCATTCCACTCACAGAGTTTAACCTTTCTTTTCATAGAAAAGTTTGGAAACACTCTGTTTGTAAAGTCTGCAAGTGGATATTTGGACCTCTTTGAGGATTTCATTGGAAACGGGATTTCTTCATCTAATGCTAGACAGAAGAATTCTCAGTAACTTCTTTGGGTTGCGTGTGTTCAACTCACAGAGTTGAGCCTTCCTTTAGACAGAGCAGGTTTGAAAACCTCTTTTTGTGGAATTTGCAAGTGGACATTTCAAGCGCTTTGGGGCCAACGGTAGAAAAGGAAATATCTTCGTATAAAAACTAGAGAGAATCATTCTCAGAAACCACTTTGTGATGTGTGCGTTCCACTCACAGAGTGTAACCTTTCTTTTCATAGAACAGTTTGGAAACACTCTGTTTGTAAAGTCTGCTAGTGGATATTTGGACCTCTTTGAGGATTTCGTTGGAAACGGGATTTCTTCATCTAATGGTAGACAGAAGAATTCTCAGTAACTTCTTTGGGTTGCGTGTGTTCAACTCACAGAGTTGAACCTTCCTTTAGACAGAGCAGATTGGTAACCCACTTTTTGTGGAATTTGCAAGTGGACATTTCAAGCGGTTTGGGGCCAACGGTAGAAAAGGAAATATCTTCGTATAAAAACTAGAGAGAATCATTCTCAGAAACCACTTTGTGATGTGTGCGTTCCACTCACAGAGTTTAACCTTTCTTTTAATAGAACAGTTTGGAAACAGTCTGTTTGTAAAGTCTGCAAGTGGATATTTGGACGTCTTTGAGGATTTCGTTGGAAACGGGATTTCTTCATCTAATGCTAGACAGAAGAATTCTCAGTAACTTCTTTGGGTTGCGTGTGTTCAACTCACAGAGTTGAGCCTTCCTTTAGACAGAGCAGATTTGAAACCCTCTTTTAGTGGAATTTCCAAGTGGACATTTCAAGCGCTTTGGGGCCAACGGTGGAAAAGGAAATATCTTCGTATAAAAACTAGAGAGAATCATTCTCAGAAACCGCTTTGTGATGTGTGCGTTCCACTCACAGAGGGTAACCTTTCTTTTCATAGAACAGTTTGGAAACACTCTGTTTGTAAAGTCTGCAAGTGGATATTTGGACCTCTTTGAGGATTTCGTTGGAAACGGTATTTCTTCATCTAATGCTAGACAGAAGAATTCTCAGTAACTTCTTTGGGTTGCGTGTGTTCAACTCACAGAGTTGAACCTTCCTTTAGACAGAGCAGATTAGAAACCCTCTTTTTGTGGAATTTGCAAGTGGACATTTCAAGCACTTTGGGGCCAACGGTAGAAAAGGAAATATCTTCGTATAAAAACTAGAGAAAGTCATTCTCAGAAACCGCTTTGTGATGTGTGCGTTCCACTCACAGAGTGTAACCTTTCTTTTCATAGAACAGTTTGGAAACACTCTGTTTGTAAAGTCTGCAAGTGGATATTTGGACCTCTTTGAGGATTTCGTTGGAAACGGGATTTCTTCATCTAATGCTAGACAGAAGAATTCTCAGTAACTTCTTTGGGTTGCGTGTGTTCAACTCACAGAGTTGAGCCTTCCTTTAGACAGAGCAGATTTGAAACCCTCTTTTTGTGGAATTTGCAAGTGGACATTTCAAGCGCTATGGGGCCAACGGTAGAAAAGGAAATATCTTCGTATAAAAACTAGAGAGAATCATTCTCAGAAACCGCTTTGTGATGTGTGCGTTCCACTCACAGAGTGTAAACTTTCTTTTCATAGAACAGTTTGGAAACACTCTGTTTGTAAAGTCTGCAAGTGGATATTTGGACCTCCTTGATGATTTCGTTGGAAACGGGATTTCTTCATCTAATGCTAGACAGAAGAATTCTCAGTAACTTCTTTGGGTTGCGTGTGTTCAACGCACAGAGTTGAACCTTCCTTTAGACAGAGCAGATTAGAAACCCTCTTTTTGTGGAATTTGCAAGTGGACATTTCAAGCGCTTTGGGGCCAACGGTAGAAAAGGAAATATCTTCGTATAAAAACTAGAGAAAGTCATTCTCAGAAACCGCTTTGTGATGTGTGCGTTCCACTCACAGAGTGTAACCTTTCTTTTCATAGAACAGTTTGGAAACACTCTGTTTGTAAAGTCTGCAAGTGGATATTTGGACCTCTTTGAGGATTTCGTTGGAAACGGGATTTCTTCATCTAATGCTAGACAGAAGAATTCTCAGTAACTTCTTTGGGTTGCGTGTGTTCAACTCACAGAGTTGAGCCTTCCTTTAGACAGAGCAGATTTGAAACCCTCTTTTTGTGGAATTTGCAAGTGGACATTTCAAGCGCTTTGGGTTCAACGGTAGAAAAGGAAATATCTTCGTATAAAAACTAGAGAGAATCATTCTCAGAAACCGCTTTGTGATGTGTGCGTTCCACTCACAGAGTTTAACCTTTCTTTTCATAGAACAGTTTGGAAACACTCTGTTTGTAAAGTCTGCAAGTGGATATTTGGACCTCTTTGAGGATTTCGTTGGAAACGGGATTTCTTCATCTAATGCTAGACAGAAGAATTCTCAGTAACTTCTTTGGGTTGCGTGTGTTCAACTCACAGAGTTGAACCTTCCTTTAGACAGAGCAGATTGGTAACCCACTTTTTGTGGAATTTGCAAGTGGACATTTCAAGCGGTTTGGGGCCAACGGTAGAAAAGGAAATATCTTCGTATAAAAACTAGAGAGAATCATTCTCAGAAACCGCTTTGTGATGTGTGCGTTCCACTCACAGAGTGTAAACTTTCTTTTCATAGAACAGTTTGGAAACACTCTGTTTGTAAAGTCTGCAAGTGGATATTTGGACTTCCTTGATGATTTCGTTGGAAACGGGATTTCTTCATCTAATGCTAGACAGAAGAATTCTCAGTAACTTCTTTGGGTTGCGTGTGTTCAACGCACAGAGTTGAACCTTCCTTTAGACAGAGCAGATTTGAAACACTCTTTTTGTGGAATTTGCAAGTGGACATATCAAGCGCTTTGGGGCCAACGGTAGAAAAGGAAATATCTTCGTATAAAAACTAGAGAGAATCATTCTCAGAAACCACTTTGTGAAGTGTGCGTTCCACTCACAGAGTTTAACCTTTCTTTTCATAGAACAGTTTGGAAACAGTCTGTTTGTAAAGTCTGCAAGTGGATATTTGGACCTCTTTGAGGATTTCGTTGGAAACGGGATTTCTTCATCTTATGCTAGACAGAAGAATTCTCAGTAACTTCTTTGGTTTGCGTGTGTTCAACTCACAGAGTTGAGCCTTCCTTTAGACAGAGCAGATTTGAAACCCTCTTTTTGTGGAATTTGCAAGTGGACATTTCAAGCGCTTTGGGGCCAACGGTAGAAAAGGAAATATCTTCGTATAAAAACTAGAGAAAATCATTCTCAGAAACCACTTTGTGATGTGTGCGTTACACTCACAGAGTTTAACCTTTCTTTTCATAGAACAGTTTGGAAACACTCTGTTTGTAAAGTCTGCAAGTGGATATTTGGACCTCTTTGAGGATTTCATAGGAAACGGGATTTCTTCATCTAATGCTAGACAGAAGAATTCTCAGTAACTTCTTTGGGTTGCGTGTGTTCAACTCACAGAGTTGAACCTTCCTTTAGACAGAGCAGATTGGAAACCCACTTTTTGTGGAATTTGCAAGTGGACATTTCAAGCGGTTTGGGGCCAACGGTAGAAAAGGAAATATCTTCGTATAAAAACTAGAGAGAATCATTCTCAGAAACCACTTTGTGATGTGTGCGTTCCACTCACAGAGTTTAACCTTTCTTTTCATAGAACAGTTTGGAAACAGTCTGTTTGTAAAGTCTGCAAGTGGATATTTGGACGTCTTTGAGGATTTCGTTGGAAACGGGATTTCTTCATCTAATGCTAGACAGAAGAATTCTCAGTAACTTCTTTGGGTTGCGTGTGTTCAACTCACAGAGTTGAACCTTCCCTTTGACAGAGCAGATTGGAAACCCTCTTTTTGTGGAATTTGCAAGTGGACATTTCAAGCGCTTTGGGGCCAACAGTAGAAAAGGAAATATCTTCGTATAAAAACTAGAGAGAATCATTCTGAGAAACCACTTTGTGATGTGTGCGTTCCACTCACAGAGTTTAACCTTTCTTTTCATAGAACAGTTTGGAAACACTCTGTTTGTAAAGTCTGCAAGTGGATATTTGGACCTCTTTGAGGATTTCATTGGAAACGGGATTTCTTCATCTAATGCTAGACAGAAGAATTCTCAGTAACTTCTTTGGGTTGCGTGTGTTCAACTCACAGAGTTGAGCCTTCCTTTAGACAGAGCAGATTTGAAACCCTCTTTTAGTGGAATTTCCAAGTGGACATTTCAAGCGCTTTGGGGCCAACGGTGGAAAAGGAAATATCTTCGTATAAAAACTAGAGAGAATCATTCTCAGAAACCGCTTTGTGATGTGTGCGTTCCACTCACAGAGGGTAACCTTTCTTTTCATAGAACAGTTTGGAAACACTCTGTTTGTAAAGTCTGCAAGTGGATATTTGGACCTCTTTGAGGATTTCGTTGGAAACGGGATTTCTTCATCTAATGCTAGACAGAAGAATTCTCAGTAACTTCTTTGGGTTGCGTGTGTTCAACTCACAGAGTTGAACCTTCCTTTCGACAGAGCAGATTGGTAACCCACTTTTTGTGCAATTTGCAAGTGGACATTTCAAGCGCTTTGGGGCCAACAGTAGAAAAGGAAATATCTTCGTATAAAAACTACAGAGAATCATTCTCAGAAACCACTTTGTGATGTGTGCATTCCACTCACAGAGTTTAACCTTTCTTTTCATAGAAAAGTTTGGAAACACTCTGTTTGTAAAGTCTGCAAGTGGATATTTGGACCTCTTTGAGGATTTCATTGGAAACGGGATTTCTTCATCTAATGCTAGACAGAAGAATTCTCAGTAACTTCTTTGGGTTGCGTGTGTTCAACTCACAGAGTTGAGCCTTCCTTTAGACAGAGCAGGTTTGAAAACCTCTTTTTGTGGAATTTGCAAGTGGACATTTCAAGCGCTTTGGGGCCAACGGTAGAAAAGGAAATATCTTCGTATAAAAACTAGAGAGAATCATTCTCAGAAACCACTTTGTGATGTGTGCGTTCCACTCACAGAGTGTAACCTTTCTTTTCATAGAACAGTTTGGAAACACTCTGTTTGTAAAGTCTGCTAGTGGATATTTGGACCTCTTTGAGGATTTCGTTGGAAACGGGATTTCTTCATCTAATGGTAGACAGAAGAATTCTCAGTAACTTCTTTGGGTTGCGTGTGTTCAACTCACAGAGTTGAACCTTCCTTTAGACAGAGCAGATTGGTAACCCACTTTTTGTGGAATTTGCAAGTGGACATTTCAAGCGGTTTGGGGCCAACGGTAGAAAAGGAAATATCTTCGTATAAAAACTAGAGAGAATCATTCTCAGAAACCACTTTGTGATGTGTGCGTTCCACTCACAGAGTTTAACCTTTCTTTTAATAGAACAGTTTGGAAACAGTCTGTTTGTAAAGTCTGCAAGTGGATATTTGGACGTCTTTGAGGATTTCGTTGGAAACGGGATTTCTTCATCTAATGCTAGACAGAAGAATTCTCAGTAACTTCTTTGGGTTGCGTGTGTTCAACTCACAGAGTTGAGCCTTCCTTTAGACAGAGCAGATTTGAAACCCTCTTTTAGTGGAATTTCCAAGTGGACATTTCAAGCGCTTTGGGGCCAACGGTGGAAAAGGAAATATCTTCGTATAAAAACTAGAGAGAATCATTCTCAGAAACCGCTTTGTGATGTGTGCGTTCCACTCACAGAGGGTAACCTTTCTTTTCATAGAACAGTTTGGAAACACTCTGTTTGTAAAGTCTGCAAGTGGATATTTGGACCTCTTTGAGGATTTCGTTGGAAACGGTATTTCTTCATCTAATGCTAGACAGAAGAATTCTCAGTAACTTCTTTGGGTTGCGTGTGTTCAACTCACAGAGTTGAACCTTCCTTTAGACAGAGCAGATTAGAAACCCTCTTTTTGTGGAATTTGCAAGTGGACATTTCAAGCACTTTGGGGCCAACGGTAGAAAAGGAAATATCTTCGTATAAAAACTAGAGAAAGTCATTCTCAGAAACCGCTTTGTGATGTGTGCGTTCCACTCACAGAGTGTAACCTTTCTTTTCATAGAACAGTTTGGAAACACTCTGTTTGTAAAGTCTGCAAGTGGATATTTGGACCTCTTTGAGGATTTCGTTGGAAACGGGATTTCTTCATCTAATGCTAGACAGAAGAATTCTCAGTAACTTCTTTGGGTTGCGTGTGTTCAACTCACAGAGTTGAGCCTTCCTTTAGACAGAGCAGATTTGAAACCCTCTTTTTGTGGAATTTGCAAGTGGACATTTCAAGCGCTATGGGGCCAACGGTAGAAAAGGAAATATCTTCGTATAAAAACTAGAGAGAATCATTCTCAGAAACCGCTTTGTGATGTGTGCGTTCCACTCACAGAGTGTAAACTTTCTTTTCATAGAACAGTTTGGAAACACTCTGTTTGTAAAGTCTGCAAGTGGATATTTGGACCTCCTTGATGATTTCGTTGGAAACGGGATTTCTTCATCTAATGCTAGACAGAAGAATTCTCAGTAACTTCTTTGGGTTGCGTGTGTTCAACGCACAGAGTTGAACCTTCCTTTAGACAGAGCAGATTAGAAACCCTCTTTTTGTGGAATTTGCAAGTGGACATTTCAAGCGCTTTGGGGCCAACGGTAGAAAAGGAAATATCTTCGTATAAAAACTAGAGAAAGTCATTCTCAGAAACCGCTTTGTGATGTGTGCGTTCCACTCACAGAGTGTAACCTTTCTTTTCATAGAACAGTTTGGAAACACTCTGTTTGTAAAGTCTGCAAGTGGATATTTGGACCTCTTTGAGGATTTCGTTGGAAACGGGATTTCTTCATCTAATGCTAGACAGAAGAATTCTCAGTAACTTCTTTGGGTTGCGTGTGTTCAACTCACAGAGTTGAGCCTTCCTTTAGACAGAGCAGATTTGAAACCCTCTTTTTGTGGAATTTGCAAGTGGACATTTCAAGCGCTTTGGGTTCAACGGTAGAAAAGGAAATATCTTCGTATAAAAACTAGAGAGAATCATTCTCAGAAACCGCTTTGTGATGTGTGCGTTCCACTCACAGAGTTTAACCTTTCTTTTCATAGAACAGTTTGGAAACACTCTGTTTGTAAAGTCTGCAAGTGGATATTTGGACCTCTTTGAGGATTTCGTTGGAAACGGGATTTCTTCATCTAATGCTAGACAGAAGAATTCTCAGTAACTTCTTTGGGTTGCGTGTGTTCAACTCACAGAGTTGAACCTTCCTTTAGACAGAGCAGATTGGTAACCCACTTTTTGTGGAATTTGCAAGTGGACATTTCAAGCGGTTTGGGGCCAACGGTAGAAAAGGAAATATCTTCGTATAAAAACTAGAGAGAATCATTCTCAGAAACCACTTTGTGATGAGTGCGTTCCACTCACAGAGTTTAACCTTTCTTTTAATAGAACAGTTTGGAAACAGTCTGTTTGTAAAGTCTGCAAGTGGATATTTGGACGTCTTTGAGGATTTCGTTGGAAACGGGATTTCTTCATCTAATGCTAGACAGAAGAATTCTCAGTAACTTCTTTGGGTTGCGTGTGTTCAACTCACAGAGTTGAGCCTTCCTTTAGACAGAGCAGATTTGAAACCCTCTTTTAGTGGAATTTCCAAGTGGACATTTCAAGCGCTTTGGGGCCAACGGTGGAAAAGGAAATATCTTCGTATAAAAACTAGAGAGAATCATTCTCAGAAACCGCTTTGTGATGTGTGCGATCCACTCACAGAGGGTAACCTTTCTTTTCATAGAACAGTTTGGAAACACTCTGTTTGTAAAGTCTGCAAGTGGATATTTGGACCTCTTTGAGGATTTCGTTGGAAACGGTATTTCTTCATCTAATGCTAGACAGAAGAATTCTCAGTAACTTCTTTGGGTTGCGTGTGTTCAACTCACAGAGTTGAACCTTACTTTAGACAGAGCAGATTAGAAACCCTCTTTTTGTGGAATTTGCAAGTGGACATTTCAAGCGCTTTGGGGCCAACGGTAGAAAAGGAAATATCTTCGTATAAAAACTAGAGAAAGTCATTCTCAGAAACCGCTTTCTGATGTGTGCGTTCCACTCACAGAGTGTAACCTTTCTTTTCATAGAACAGTTTGGAAACACTCTGTTTGTAAAGTCTGCAAGTGGATATTTGGACCTCTTTGAGGATTTCGTTGGAAACGGGATTTCTTCATCTAATGCTAGACAGAAGAATTCTCAGTAACTTCTTTGGGTTGCGTGTGTTCAACTCACAGAGTTGAGCCTTCCTTTAGACAGAGCAGATTTGAAACCCTCTTTTTGTGGAATTTGCAAGTGGACATTTCAAGCGCTTTGGGGCCAACGGTAGAAAAGGAAATATCTTCGTATAAAAACTAGAGAAAATCATTCTCAGAAACCACTTTGTGATGTGTGCGTTACACTCACAGAGTTTAACCTTTCTTTTCATAGAACAGTTTGGAAACACTCTGTTTGTAAAGTCTGCAAGTGGATATTTGGACCTCTTTGAGGATTTCATAGGAAACGGGATTTCTTCATCTAATGCTAGACAGAAGAATTCTCAGTAACTTCTTTGGGTTGCGTGTGTTCAACTCACAGAGTTGAACCTTCCTTTAGACAGAGCAGATTGGAAACCCACTTTTTGTGGAATTTGCAAGTGGACATTTCAAGCGGTTTGGGGCCAACGGTAGAAAAGGAAATATCTTCGTATAAAAACTAGAGAGAATCATTCTCAGAAACCACTTTGTGATGAGTGCGTTCCACTCACAGAGTTTAACCTTTCTTTTAATAGAACAGTTTGGAAACAGTCTGTTTGTAAAGTCTGCAAGTGGATATTTGGACCTCTTTGAGGATTTCGTTGGAAACGGGATTTCTTCATCTAATGCTAGACAGAAGAATTCTCAGTAACTTCTTTGGGTTGCGTGTGTTCAACTCACAGAGTTGAGCCTTCCTTTAGACAGAGCAGATTTGAAACCCTCTTTTTGTGGAATTTGCAAGTGGACATTTCAAGCGCTATGGGGCCAACGGTAGAAAAGGAAATATCTTCGTATAAAAACTAGAGAGAATCATTCTCAGAAACCGCTTTGTGATGTGTGCGTTCCACTCACAGAGTGTAAACTTTCTTTTCATAGAACAGTTTGGAAACACTCTGTTTGTAAAGTCTGCAAGTGGATATTTGGACCTCCTTGATGATTTCGTTGGAAACGGGATTTCTTCATCTAATGCTAGACAGAAGAATTCTCAGTAACTTCTTTGGGTTGCGTGTGTTCAACGCACAGAGTTGAACCTTCCTTTAGACAGAGCAGATTAGAAACCCTCTTTTTGTGGAATTTGCAAGTGGACATTTCAAGCGCTTTGGGGCCAACGGTAGAAAAGGAAATATCTTCGTATAAAAACTAGAGAAAGTCATTCTCAGAAACCGCTTTGTGATGTGTGCGTTCCACTCACAGAGTGTAACCTTTCTTTTCATAGAACAGTTTGGAAACACTCTGTTTGTAAAGTCTGCAAGTGGATATTTGGACCTCTTTGAGGATTTCGTTGGAAACGGGATTTCTTCATCTAATGCTAGACAGAAGAATTCTCAGTAACTTCTTTGGGTTGCGTGTGTTCAACTCACAGAGTTGAGCCTTCCTTTAGACAGAGCAGATTTGAAACCCTCTTTTTGTGGAATTTGCAAGTGGACATTTCAAGCGCTTTGGGTTCAACGGTAGAAAAGGAAATATCTTCGTATAAAAACTAGAGAAAATCATTCTCAGAAACCGCTTTGTGATGTGTGCGTTCCACTCACAGAGTTTAACCTTTCTTTTCATAGAACAGTTTGGAAACACTCTGTTTGTAAAGTCTGCAAGTGGATATTTGGACCTCTTTGAGGATTTCGTTGGAAACGGGATTTCTTCATCTAATGCTAGACAGAAGAATTCTCAGTAACTTCTTTGGGTTGCGTGTGTTCAACTCACAGAGTTGAACCTTCCTTTAGACAGAGCAGATTGGTAACCCACTTTTTGTGGAATTTGCAAGTGGACATTTCAAGCGGTTTGGGGCCAACGGTAGAAAAGGAAATATCTTCGTATAAAAACTAGAGAGAATCATTCTCAGAAACCACTTTGTGATGAGTGCGTTCCACTCACAGAGTTTAACCTTTCTTTTAATAGAACAGTTTGGAAACAGTCTGTTTGTAAAGTCTGCAAGTGGATATTTGGACGTCTTTGAGGATTTCGTTGGAAACGGGATTTCTTCATCTAATGCTAGACAGAAGAATTCTCAGTAACTTCTTTGGGTTGCGTGTGTTCAACTCACAGAGTTGAGCCTTCCTTTAGACAGAGCAGATTTGAAACCCTCTTTTAGTGGAATTTCCAAGTGGACATTTCAAGCGCTTTGGGGCCAACGGTGGAAAAGGAAATATCTTCGTATAAAAACTAGAGAGAATCATTCTCAGAAACCGCTTTGTGATGTGTGCGTTCCACTCACAGAGGGTAACCTTTCTTTTCATAGAACAGTTTGGAAACACTCTGTTTGTAAAGTCTGCAAGTGGATATTTGGACCTCTTTGAGGATTTCGTTGGAAACGGTATTTCTTCATCTAATGCTAGACAGAAGAATTCTCAGTAACTTCTTTGGGTTGCGTGTGTTCAACTCACAGAGTTGAACCTTACTTTAGACAGAGCAGATTAGAAACCCTCTTTTTGTGGAATTTGCAAGTGGACATTTCAAGCGCTTTGGGGCCAACGGTAGAAAAGGAAATATCTTCGTATAAAAACTAGAGAAAGTCATTCTCAGAAACCGCTTTCTGATGTGTGCGTTCCACTCACAGAGTGTAACCTTTCTTTTCATAGAACAGTTTGGAAACACTCTGTTTGTAAAGTCTGCAAGTGGATATTTGGACCTCTTTGAGGATTTCGTTGGAAACGGGATTTCTTCATCTAATGCTAGACAGAAGAATTCTCAGTAACTTCTTTGGGTTGCGTGTGTTCAACTCACAGAGTTGAGCCTTCCTTTAGACAGAGCAGATTTGAAACCCTCTTTTTGTGGAATTTGCAAGTGGACATTTCAAGCGCTTTGGGGCCAACGGTAGAAAAGGAAATATCTTCGTATAAAAACTAGAGAAAATCATTCTCAGAAACCACTTTGTGATGTGTGCGTTACACTCACAGAGTTTAACCTTTCTTTTCATAGAACAGTTTGGAAACACTCTGTTTGTAAAGTCTGCAAGTGGATATTTGGACCTCTTTGAGGATTTCATAGGAAACGGGATTTCTTCATCTAATGCTAGACAGAAGAATTCTCAGTAACTTCTTTGGGTTGCGTGTGTTCAACTCACAGAGTTGAACCTTCCTTTAGACAGAGCAGATTGGAAACCCACTTTTTGTGGAATTTGCAAGTGGACATTTCAAGCGGTTTGGGGCCAACGGTAGAAAAGGAAATATCTTCGTATAAAAACTAGAGAGAATCATTCTCAGAAACCACTTTGTGATGTGTGCGTTCCACTCACAGAGTTTAACCTTTCTTTTCATAGAACAGTTTGGAAACAGTCTGTTTGTAAAGTCTGCAAGTGGATATTTGGACGTCTTTGAGGATTTCGTTGGAAACGGGATTTCTTCATCTAATGCTAGACAGAAGAATTCTCAGTAACTTCTTTGGGTTGCGTGTGTTCAACTCACAGAGTTGAACCTTCCCTTTGACAGAGCAGATTGGAAACCCTCTTTTTGTGGAATTTGCAAGTGGACATTTCAAGCGCTTTGGGGCCAACAGTAGAAAAGGAAATATCTTCGTATAAAAACTAGAGAGAATCATTCTCAGAAACCACTTTGTGATGTGTGCGTTCCACTCACAGAGTTTAACCTTTCTTTTCATAGAACAGTTTGGAAACACTCTGTTTGTAAAGTCTGCAAGTGGATATTTGGACCTCTTTGAGGATTTCATTGGAAACGGGATTTCCTCATCTAATGCTAGACAGAAGAATTCTCAGTAACTTCTTTGGGTTGCGTGTGTTCAACTCACAGAGTTGAGCCTTCCTTTAGACAGAGCAGATTTGAAACCCTCTTTTAGTGGAATTTCCAAGTGGACATTTCAAGCGCTTTGGGGCCAACGGTGGAAAAGGAAATATCTTCGTATAAAAACTAGAGAGAATCATTCTCAGAAACCGCTTTGTGATGTGTGCGTTCCACTCACAGAGGGTAACCTTTCTTTTCATAGAACAGTTTGGAAACACTCTGTTTGTAAAGTCTGCAAGTGGATATTTGGACCTCTTTGAGGATTTCGTTGGAAACGGGATTTCTTCGTCTAATGCTAGACAGAAGAATTCTCAGTAACTTCTTTGGGTTGCGTGTGTTCAACTCACAGAGTTGAACCTTCCTTTCGACAGAGCAGATTGGTAACCCACTTTTTGTGGAATTTGCAAGTGGACATTTCAAGCGCTTTGGGGCCAACAGTAGAAAAGGAAATATCTTCGTATAAAAACTAGAGAGAATCATTCTCAGAAACCACTTTGTGATGTGTGCGTTCCACTCACAGAGTTTAACCTTTCTTTTCATAGAACAGTTTGGAAACACTCTGTTTGTAAAGTCTGCAAGTGGATATTTGGACCTCTTTGAGGATTTCATTGGAAACGGGATTTCTTCATCTAATGCTAGACAGAAGAATTCTCAGTAACTTCTTTGGGTTGCGTGTGTTCAACTCACAGAGTTGAGCCTTCCTTTAGACAGAGCAGGTTTGAAACCCTCTTTTTGTGGAATTTGCAAGTGGACATTTCAAGCGCTTTGGGGCCAACGGTAGAAAAGGAAATATCTTCGTATAAAAACTAGAGAGAATCATTCTCAGAAACCGCTTTGTGATGTGTGCGTTCCACTCACAGAGTGTAACCTTTCTTTTCATAGAACAGTTTGGAAACACTCTGTTTGTAAAGTCTGCTAGTGGATATTTGGACCTCTTTGAGGATTTCGTTGGAAACGGGATTTCTTCATCTAATGGTAGACAGAAGAATTCTCAGTAACTTCTTTGGGTTGCGTGTGTTCAACTCACAGAGTTGAACCTTCCTTTCGACAGAGCAGATTGGTAACCCACTTTTTGTGGAATTTGCAAGTGGACATTTCAAGCGCTATGGGGCCAATGGTAGAAAAGGAAATATCTTCGTATAAAAACTAGAGAGAATCATTCTCAGAAACCGCTTTGTGATGTGTGCGTTCCACTCACAGAGTGTAAACTTTCTTTTCATAGAACAGTTTGGAAACACTCTGTTTGTAAAGTCTGCAAGTGGATATTTGGACTTCCTTGATGATTTCGTTGGAAACGGGATTTCTTCATCTAATGCTAGACAGAAGAATTCTCAGTAACTTCTTTGGGTTGCGTGTGTTCAACGCACAGAGTTGAACCTTCCTTTAGACAGAGCAGATTTGAAACACTCTTTTTGTGGAATTTGCAAGTGGACATTTCAAGCGCTTTGGGGCCAACGGTAGAAAAGGAAATATCTTCGTATAAAAACTAGAGAGAATCATTCTCAGAAACCACTTTGTGAAGTGTGCGTTCCACTCACAGAGTTTAACCTTTATTTTCATAGAACAGTTTGGAAACAGTCTGTTTGTAAAGTCTGCAAGTGGATATTTGGACCTCTTTGAGGATTTCGTTGGAAACGGGATTTCTTCATCTTATGCTAGACAGAAGAATTCTCAGTAACTTCTTTGGTTTGCGTGTGTTCAACTCACAGAGTTGAGCCTTCCTTTAGACAGAGCAGATTTGAAACCCTCTTTTTGTGGAATTTGCAAGTGGACATTTCAAGCGCTTTGGGGCCAACGGTAGAAAAGGAAATATCTTCGTATAAAAACTAGAGAAAATCATTCTCAGAAACCACTTTGTGATGTGTGCGTTACACTCACAGAGTTTAACCTTTCTTTTCATAGAACAGTTTGCAAACACTCTGTTTGTAAAGTCTGCAAGTGGATATTTGGACCTCTTTGAGGATTTCATAGGAAACGGGATTTCTTCATCTAATGCTAGACAGAAGAATTCTCAGTAACTTCTTTGGGTTGCGTGTGTTCAACTCACAGAGTTGAACCTTCCTTTAGACAGAGCAGATTGGAAACCCACTTTTTGTGGAATTTGCAAGTGGACATTTCAAGCGGTTTGGGGTCAACGGTAGAAAAGGAAATATCTTCGTATAAAAACTAGAGAGAATCATTCTCAGAAACCACTTTGTGATGTGTGCGTTCCACTCACAGAGTTTAACCTTTCTTTTCATAGAACAGTTTGGAAACAGTCTGTTTGTAAAGTCTGCAAGTGGATATTTGGACGTCTTTGAGGATTTCGTTGGAAACGGGATTTCTTCATCTAATGCTAGACAGAAGAATTCTCAGTAACTTCTTTGGGTTGCGTGTGTTCAACTCACAGAGTTGAACCTTCCCTTTGACAGAGAAGATTGGAAACCCTCTTTTTGTGGAATTTGCAAGTGGACATTTCAAGCGCTTTGGGGCCAACAGTAGAAAAGGAAATATCTTCGTATAAAAACTAGAGAGAATCATTCTCAGAAACCACTTTGTGATGTGTGCGTTCCACTCACAGAGTTTAACCTTTCTTTTCATAGAACAGTTTGGAAACACTCTGTTTGTAAAGTCTGCAAGTGGATATTTGGACCTCTTTGAGGATTTCATTGGAAACGGGATTTCTTCATCTAATGCTAGACAGAAGAATTCTCAGTAACTTCTTTGGGTTGCGTGTGTTCAACTCACAGAGTTGAGCCTTCCTTTAGACAGAGCAGATTTGAAACCCTCTTTTAGTGGAATTTCCAAGTGGACATTTCAAGCGCTTTGGGGCCAACGGTGGAAAAGGAAATATCTTCGTATAAAAACTAGAGAGAATCATTCTCAGAAACCGCTTTGTGATGTGTGCGTTCCACTCACAGAGGGTAACCTTTCTTTTCATAGAACAGTTTGGAAACACTCTGTTTGTAAAGTCTGCAAGTGGATATTTGGACCTCTTTGAGGATTTCGTTGGAAACGGGATTTCTTCGTCTAATGCTAGACAGAAGAATTCTCAGTAACTTCTTTGGGTTGCGTGTGTTCAACTCACAGAGTTGAACCTTCCTTTCGACAGAGCAGATTGGTAACCCACTTTTTGTGGAATTTGCAAGTGGACATTTCAAGCGCTTTGGGGCCAACAGTAGAAAAGGAAATATCTTCGTATAAAAACTAGAGAGAATCATTCTCAGAAACCACTTTGTGATGTGTGCGTTCCACTCACAGAGTTTAACCTTTCTTTTCATAGAACAGTTTGGAAACACTCTGTTTGTAAAGTCTGCAAGTGGATATTTGGACCTCTTTGAGGATTTCATTGGAAACGGGATTTCTTCATCTAATGCTAGACAGAAGAATTCTCAGTAACTTCTTTGGGTTGCGTGTGTTCAACTCACAGAGTTGAGCCTTCCTTTAGACAGAGCAGGTTTGAAAACCTCTTTTTGTGGAATTTGCAAGTGGACATTTCAAGCGCTTTGGGGCCAACGGTAGAAAAGGAAATATCTTCGTATAAAAACTAGAGAGAATCATTCTCAGAAACCGCTTTGTGATGTGTGCGTTCCACTCACAGAGTGTAACCTTTCTTTTCATAGAACAGTTTGGAAACACTCTGTTTGTAAAGTCTGCTATTGGATATTTGGACCTCTTTGAGGATTTCGTTGGAAACGGGATTTCTTCATCTAATGGTAGACAGAAGAATTCTCAGTAACTTCTTTGGGTTGCGTGTGTTCAACTCACAGAGTTGAACCTTCCTTTAGACAGAGCAGATTGGTAACCCACTTTTTGTGGAATTTGCAAGTGGACATTTCAAGCGCTTTGGGGCCAACGGTAGAAAAGGAAATATCTTCGTATAAAAACTAGAGAGAATCATTCTCAGAAACCACTTTGTGATGTGTGCGTTCCACTCACAGAGTTTAACCTTTCTTTTAATAGAACAGTTTGGAAACAGTCTGTTTGTAAAGTCTGCAAGTGGATATTTGGACGTCTTTGAGGATTTCGTTGGAAACGGGATTTCTTCATCTAATGCTAGACAGAAGAATTCTCAGTAACTTCTTTGGGTTGCGTGTGTTCAACTCACAGAGTTGAGCCTTCCTTTAGACAGAGCAGATTTGAAACCCTCTTTTAGTGGAATTTCCAAGTGGACATTTCAAGCGCTTTGGGGCCAACGGTGGAAAAGGAAATATCTTCGTATAAAAACTAGAGAGAATCATTCTCAGAAACCGCTTTGTGATGTGTGCGTTCCACTCACAGAGGGTAACCTTTCTTTTCATAGAACAGTTTGGAAACACTCTGTTTGTAAAGTCTGCAAGTGGATATTTGGACCTCTTTGAGGATATCGTTGGAAACGGTATTTCTTCATCTAATGCTAGACAGAAGAATTCTCAGTAACTTCTTTGGGTTGCGTGTGTTCAACTCACAGAGTTGAACCTTCCTTTAGACAGAGCAGATTAGAAACCCTCTTTTTGTGGAATTTGCAAGTGGACATTTCAAGCGCTTTGGGGCCAACGGTAGAAAAGGAAATATCTTCGTATAAAAACTAGAGAAAGTCATTCTCAGAAACCGCTTTGTGATGTGTGCGTTCCACTCACAGAGTGTAACCTTTCTTTTCATAGAACAGTTTGGAAACACTCTGTTTGTAAAGTCTGCAAGTGGATATTTGGACCTCTTTGAGGATTTCGTTGGAAACGGGATTTCTTCATCTAATGCTAGACAGAAGAATTCTCAGTAACTTCTTTGGGTTGCGTGTGTTCAACTCACAGAGTTGAGCCTTCCTTTAGACAGAGCAGATTTGAAACCCTCTTTTTGTGGAATTTGCAAGTGGACATTTCAAGCGCTATGGGGCCAATGGTAGAAAAGGAAATATCTTCGTATAAAAACTAGAGAGAATCATTCTCAGAAACCGCTTTGTGATGTGTGCGTTCCACTCACAGAGTGTAAACTTTCTTTTCATAGAACAGTTTGGAAACACTCTGTTTGTAAAGTCTGCAAGTGGATATTTGGACTTCCTTGATGATTTCGTTGGAAACGGGATTTCTTCATCTAATGCTAGACAGAAGAATTCTCAGTAACTTCTTTGGGTTGCGTGTGTTCAACGCACAGAGTTGAACCTTCCTTTAGACAGAGCAGATTTGAAACATTCTTTTTGTGGAATTTGCAAGTGGAAATTTCAAGAGCTTTGGGGCCAACGGTAGAAAAGGAAATATCTTCGTATAAAAACTAGAGAGAATCATTCTCAGAAACCACTTTGTGAAGTGTGCGTTCCACTCACAGAGTTTAACCTTTCTTTTCATAGAACAGTTTGGAAACAGTCTGTTTGTAAAGTCTGCAAGTGGATATTTGGACCTCTTTGAGGATTTCGTTGGAAACGGGATTTCTTCATCTTATGCTAGACAGAAGAATTCTCAGTAACTTCTTTGGTTTGCGTGTGTTCAACTCACAG
This sequence comes from Gorilla gorilla gorilla, assembly GCF_029281585.2. Lineage (NCBI taxonomy): Eukaryota > Metazoa > Chordata > Mammalia > Primates > Hominidae > Gorilla > Gorilla gorilla. Next base: position 75,935,769 of record NC_073231.2, on the reverse strand, counting down.
AGTTGAGCCTTCCTTTAGACAGAGCAGATTTGAAACCCTCTTTTTGTGGAATTTGCAAGTGGACATTTCAAGCGCTTTGGGGCCAACGGTAGAAAAGTAAATATCTTCGTATAAAAACTAGGGAGAATCATTCTCAGAAACCACTTTGTGATGTGTGCATTCCACTCACAGAGTGTAACCTTTCTTTTCATAGTACAGTTTGGAAACACTATGTTTGTAAAGTCTGCAAGTGGATATTTGGACCTCTTTGAGGATTTCGTTGGAAACGGGATTTCTGCATATAACGCTAGACAGAAAAATTCTCAGTAACTTCTTTGGGTTGCGTGTGTTCAACTCACAGAGTTTAACCTTCCTTTTGACAGAGCAGATTAGAAACCCTCTTTTTGTGGAATTTGCAAGTGGACATTTCAAGCACTTTGGGGCCAACGGTAGAAAAGGAAATATCTTCGTATAAAAACTAGAGAAAGTCATTCTCAGAAACCGCTTTGTGATGTGTGCGTTCCACTCACAGAGTGTAACCTTTCTTTTCATAGAACAGTTTGGAAACACTCTGTTTGTAAAGTCTGCAAGTGGATATTTGGACCTCTTTGAGGATTTCGTTGGAAACGGGATTTCTTCGTCTAATGCTAGACAGAATAATTCTCAGTAACTTCTTTGGGTTGCGTGTGTTCAACTCACAGAGTTGAACCTTCCTTAAGACAGAGCAGATTGGTAACCCACTTTTTGTGGAATTTGCAAGTGGACATTTCAAGCGCTTTGGGGCCAACAGTAGAAAAGGAAATATCTTCGTATAAAAACTACAGAGAATCATTCTCAGAAACCACTTTGTGATGTGTGCGTTCCACTCACAGAGTTTAACCTTTCTTTTCATAGAACAGTTTGGAAACACTCTGTTTGTAAAGTCTGCAAGTGGATATTTGGACCTCTTTGAGGATTTCATTGGAAACGGGATTTCTTCATCTAATGCTAGACAGAAGAATTCTCAGTAACTTCTTTGGGTTGCGTGTGTTCAACTCACAGAGTTGAGCCTTCCTTTAGACAGAGCAGGTTTGAAAACCTCTTTTTGTGGAATTTGCAAGTGGACATTTCAAGCGCTTTGGGGCCAACGGTAGAAAAGGAAATATCTTCGTATAAAAACTAGAGAGAATCATTCTCAGAAACCGCTTTGTGATGTGTGCGTTCCACTCACAGAGTGTAACCTTTCTTTTCATAGAACAGTTTGGAAACACTCTGTTTGTAAAGTCTGCAAGTGGATATTTGGACCTCTTTGAGGATTTCGTTGGAAACGGGATTTCTTCATCTAATGGTAGACAGAAGAATTCTCAGTAACTTCTTTGGGTTGCGTGTGTTCAACTCACAGAGTTGAACCTTCCTTTAGACAGAGCAGATTTGAAACCCTCTTTTTGTGGAATTTGCAAGTGGACATTTCAAGCGCTTTGGGGCCAACGGTAGAAAAGGAAATATCTTCGTGTAAAAACTAGAGAGAATCATTCTCCGAAACCGCTTTGTGATGTGTGCATTCCACTCACAGAGTGTAACCTTTCTTTTCATAGAACAGTTTGGAAACACTCTGTTTGTAAAGTCTGCAAGTGGATATTTGGACCTCTTTGAGGATTTCGTTGGAAACGGGATTTCTGCATATAACGCTAGACAGAAAAATTCTCAGTAACTTCTTTGGGTTGCGTGTGTTCAACTCACAGAGTTGTACCTTCCTTTTGACAGAGCAGATTAGAAACCCTCTTTTTGTGGAATTTGCAAGTGGACATTTCAAGCGCTTTGGGGCCAACGGTAGAAAAGGAAACATCTTCGTATAAAAACTAGAGAGAATCATTCTCAGAAACCACTTTGTGATGTGTGCGTTCCACTCACAGAGTTTAACCTTTCTTTTCACAGAACAGTTTGGAAACAGTCTGTTTGTAAAGTCTGCAAGTGGATATTTGGACCTCTTTGAGGATTTCTTTGGAAACGGGATTTCTTCATCTAATGCTAGACAGAAGAATTCTCAGTAACTTCTTTGGGTTGCGTGTGTTCAACTCACAGAGTTGAGCCTTCCTTTAGACAGAGCAGATTTGAAACCCTCTTTTTGTGGAATTTGCAAGTGGACATTTCAAGCGGTTTGGGGCCAACGGTAGAAAAGGAAATATCTTCGTATAAAAACTAGAGAGAATCATTCTCAGAAACCGCTATATGATGTGTGCATTCCACTCTCAGAGTGTAACCTTTCTTTTCATAGAACAGTTTGGAAACACTCTGTTTGTAAAGTCTGCAAGTGGATATTTGGACCTCTTTGAGGATTTCGTTGGAAACGGGATTTCTTCATCTAATGCTAGACAGAAGAATTCTCAGTAACTTCTTTGGGTTGCGTGTGTTCAACTCACAGAGTTGAACCTTCCTTTAGACAGAGCAGATTTGAAACCCTCTTTTTGTGGAATTTGCAAGTGGACATTTCAAGCTCTTTGGGGCCAACGGTAGAAAAGGAAATATCTTCGTATAAAAACTAGAGAGAATCATTCTCAGAAACCACTTTGTGATGTGTGCATTGCACTCACAGAGTTTAACCTTTCTTTTCATAGAACAGTTTGGAAACAGTCTGTTTGTAAAGTCTGCAAGTGGATATTTGGACCTCTTTGAGGATTTCGTTGGAAACGGGATTTCTTCATCTAATGCTAGACAGAAGAATTCTCAGTAACTTCTTTGGGTTGCGTGTGTTCAACTCACAGAGTTGAGCCTTACTTTAGACAGAGCAGATTTGAAACCCTCTTTTCGTGTAATTTGCAAGTGGACATTTCAAGCGCTTTGGAGCCAACGGTAGAAAAGGAAATATCTTCGTAGAAAAACTAAAGAGAATCATTCTCAGAAACCGCTTTGTGATGTGTGCGTTCCACTCACAGAGTGTAACGTTTCTTTTCATAGAACAGTTTGGAAACACTCTGTTTGTAAAGTCTGCAAGTGGATATTTGGACCTCTTTGAGGATTTCGTTGGAAACGGGATTTCTTCATCTAATGCTAGACAGAAGAATTCTCAGTAACTTCTTTGGGTTGTGTGTGTTCAACTCACAGAGTTGAAGCTTCCTTTAGACAGAGCAGATTGGAAACCCTCTTTTTGTGGAATTTGCAAGTGGACATTTCAAGCGCTTTTGGGCCAAAGGCAGTAAAGGAAATATCTTGGTATAAAAACTAGAGAGAATCATTCTCAGAAACCACTTTGTGATGTGTTCGTTCCACTCACGGAGTTTAACCTTTCTTTTCATAGAACAGTTTGGAAACACTCTGTTTGTAAAGTCTGCAAGTGGATATTTGGACCTCTTTGAGGATTTTGTTGGAAACAGGATTTCTTCATCTAATGCTAGACAGAAAAATTCTCAGTAACTTCTTTGGGTTGCGTGTGTTCAACTCACAGAGTTGTACCTTCCTTTTGACAGAGCAGATTAGAAACCCTCTTTTTGTGGAATTTGCAAGTGGACATTTCAAGCGTTTTGGGGCCAACGGTAGAAAAGGAAATATCTTCGTATAAAAACTAGAGAAAGTCATTCTCAGAAACCGCTTTGTGATGTGTGCGTTCCACTGACAGAGTGTAACCTTTCTTTTCACAGAACAGTTTGGAAACACTCTGTTTGTAAAGTCTGCAAGTGGATATTTGGACCTCTTTGAGGATTTCGTTGGAAACGGGATTTCTTCATCTAATGCTAGACAGAAGAATTCTCAGTAACTTCTTTGGGTTGCGTGTGTTCAACTCACAGAGTTGAGCCTTCCTTTAGAGAGAGCAGATTTGAAACCCTCTTTTTGTGGAATTTGCAAGTGGACATTTCAAGCGCTTTGGGGCCAACGGTAGAAAAGGAAATATCTTCGTATAAAAACTAGAGAGAATCATTCTCAGAAACCGCTTTGTGATGTGTGCGTTCCACTCACAGAGTGTAAACTTTCTTTTCATAGAACAGTTTGGAAACACTCTGTTTGTAAAGTCTGCAAGTGGATATTTGGACCTCCTTGATGATTTCGTTGGAAACGGGATTTCTTCATCTAATGCTAGACAGAAGAATTCTCAGTAACTTCTTTGGGTTGCGTGTGTTCAACGCACAGAGTTGAACCTTCCTTTAGACAGAGCAGATTTGAAACCCTCTTTTTGTGGAATTTGCAAGTGGACATTTCAAGCGCTTTGGGGCCAACGGTAGAAAAGGAAATATCTTGGTATAAAAACTAGAGAGAATCATTCTCAGAAACCACTTTGTGATGTGTGCGTTCCACTCACAGAGTTTAACCTTTCTTTTCATAGAACAGTTTGGAAACAGTCTGTTTGTAAAGTCTGCAAGTGGATATTTGGACCTCTTTGAGGATTTCGTTGGAAACGGGATTTCTGCATATAACGCTAGACAGAAAAATTCTCAGTAACTTCTTTGGGTTGCGTGTGTTCAACTCACAGAGTTGTACCTTCCTTTTGACAGAGCAGATTAGAAACCCTCTTTTTGTGGAATTTGCAAGTGGACATTTCAAGCGCTTTGGGGCCAACGGTAGAAAAGGAAATATCTTCGTATAAAAACTAGAGAAAGTCATTCTCAGAAACCGCTTTGTGATGTGTGCGTTCCACTCACAGAGCGTAACCTTTCTTTTCATAGAACAGTTTGGAAACACTCTGTTTGTAAAGTCTGCAAGTGGATATTTGGACCTCTTTGAGGATTTCGTTGGAAACGGGATTTCTTCATCTAATGGTAGACAGAAGAATTCTCAGTAACTTCTTTGGGTTGCGTGTGTTCAACTCACAGAGTTGAGCCTTCCTTTAGACAGAGCAGATTTGAAACCCTCTTTTTGTGGAATTTGCAAGTGGACATTTCAAGCGCTTTGGGGCCAACGGTAGAAAAGGAAATATCTTCGTATAAAAACTAGAGAGAATCATTCTCAGAAACCGCTTTGTGATGTGTGCGTTCCACTCACAGAGTGTAACCTTTCTTTTCATAGAACAGTTTGGAAACACTCTGTTTGTAAAGTCTGCAAGTGGATATTTGGACCTCCTTGATGATTTCGTTGGAAACGGGATTTCTTCATCTAATGCTAGACAGAAGAATTCTCAGTAACTTCTTTGGGTTGCGTGTGTTCCACGCACACAGTTGAACCTTCCTTTAGACAGAGCAGATTTGAAACCCTCTTTTTGTGGAATTTGCAAGTGGACATTTCAAGCGCTTTGGGGCCAATGGTAGAAAAGGAAATATCTTGGTATAAAAACTAGAGAGAATAATTCTCAGAAACCACTTTGTGATGTGTGCGTTCCACTCACAGAGTTTAACCTTTCTTTTCATAGAACAGTTTGGAAACAGTCTGTTTGTAAAGTCTGCAAGTGGATATTTGGACCTCTTTGAGGATTTCGTTGGAAACGGGATTTCTGCATATAACGCTAGACAGAAAAATTCTCAGTAACTTCTTTGGGTTGCGTGTGTTCAACTCACAGAGTTGTACCTTCCTTTTGACAGAGCAGATTAGAAACCCTCTTTTTGTGGAATTTGCAAGTGGACATTTCAAGCGCTTTGGGGCCAACGGTAGAAAAGGAAATATCTTCGTATAAAAACTAGAGAAAGTCATTCTCAGAAACCGCTTTGTGATGTGTGCCTTCCACTCACAGAGCGTAACCTTTCTTTTCATAGAACAGTTTGGAAACACTCTGTTTGTAAAGTCTGCAAGTGGATATTTGGACCTCTTTGAGGATTTCGTTGGAAACGGGATTTCTTCATCTAATGGTAGACAGAAGAATTCTCAGTAACTTCTTTGGGTTGCATGTGTTCAACTCACAGAGTTGAACCTTCCTTTAGACAGAGCAGATTTGAAACCCTCTTTTTGTGGAATTTGCAAGTGGACATTTCAAGCGCTTTGGGGCCAACGGTAGAAAAGGAAATATCTTCGTATAAAAACTAGAGAGAATCATTCTCAGAAACCGCTTTGTGATGTGTGCATTCCACTCACAGAGTGTAACCTTTCTTTTCATAGAGCAGTTTGGAAACACTCTGTTTGTAAAGTCTGCAAGTGGATATTTGGACCTCTTTGAGGATTTCGTTGGAAACGGGATTTCTGCATATAACGCTAGACAGAAAAATTCTCAGTAACTTCTTTGGGTTGCGTGTGTTCAACTCACAGAGTTGTACCTTCCTTTTGACAGAGCAGATTAGAAACCCTCTTTTTGTGGAATTTGCAAGTGGACATTTCAAGCGCTTTGGGGCCAACGGTAGAAAAGGAAATATCTTCGTATAAAAACTAGAGAAAGTCATTCTCAGAAACCGCTTTGTGATGTGTGCGTTCCACTCACAGAGTGTAACCTTTCTTTTCATAGAACAGTTTGGAAACACTCTGTTTGTAAAGTCTGCAAGTGGATATTTGGACCTCTTTGAGGATTTCGTTGGAAACGGGATTTCTTCGTCTAATGCTAGACAGAAGAATTCTCAGTAACTTCTTTGGGTTGCGTGTGTTCAACTCACAGAGTTGAACCTTCCTTAAGACAGAGCAGATTGGTAACCCACTTTTTGTGGAATTTGCAAGTGGACATTTCAAGCGCTTTGTGGCCAACAGTAGAAAAGGAAATATCTTCGTATAAAAACTAGAGAGAATCATTCTCAGAAACCACTTTGTGATGTGTGCGTTCCACTCACAGAGTTTAACCTTTCTTTTCATAGAACAGTTTGGAAACACTCTGTTTGTAAAGTCTGCAAGTGGATATTTGGACCTCTTTGAGGATTTCATTGGAAACGGGATTTCTTCATCTAATGCTAGACAGAAGAATTCTCAGTAACTTCTTTGGGTTGCGTGTGTTCAACTCACAGAGTTGAGCCTTCCTTTAGACAGAGCAGGTTTGAAAACCTCTTTTTGTGGAATTTGCAAGTGGACATTTCAAGCGCTTTGGGGCCAACGGTAGAAAAGGAAATATCTTCGTATAAAAACTAGAGAGAATCATTCTCAGAAACCGCTTTGTGATGTGTGCGTTCCACTCACAGAGTGTAACCTTTCTTTTCATAGAACAGTTTGGAAACACTCTGTTTGTAAAGTCTGCAAGTGGATATTTGGACCTCTTTGAGGATTTCGTTGGAAACGGGATTTCTTCATCTAATGGTAGACAGAAGAATTCTCAGTAACTTCTTTGGGTTGCGTGTGTTCAACTCACAGAGTTGAACCTTCCTTTAGACAGAGCAGATTTGAAACCCTCTTTTTGTGGAATTTGCAAGTGGACATTTCAAGCGCTTTGGGGCCAACGGTAGAAAAGGAAATATCTTCGTGTAAAAACTAGAGAGAATCATTCTCAGAAACCGCTTTGTGATGTGTGCATTCCACTCACAGAGTGTAACCTTTCTTTTCATAGAACAGTTTGGAAACACTCTGTTTGTAAAGTCTGCAAGTAGATATTTGGACCTCTTTGAGGATTTCGTTGGAAACGGGATTTCTGCATATAACGCTAGACAGAAAAATTCTCAGTAACTTCTTTGGGTTGCGTGTGTTCAACTCACAGAGTTGTACCTTCCTTTTGACAGAGCAGATTAGAAACCCTCTTTTTGTGGAATTTGCAAGTGGACATTTCAAGCGCTTTGGGGCCAACGGTAGAAAAGGAAATATCTTCGTATAAAAACTAGAGAAAGTCATTCTCAGAAACCGCTTTGTGATGTGTGCCTTCCACTCACAGAGCGTAACCTTTCTTTTCATAGAACAGTTTGGAAACACTCTGTTTGTAAAGTCTGCAAGTGGATATTTGGACCTCTTTGAGGATTTCGTTGGAAACGGGATTTCTTCATCTAATGGTAGACAGAAGAATTCTCAGTAACTTCTTTGGGTTGCATGTGTTCAACTCACAGAGTTGAACCTTCCTTTAGACAGAGCAGATTTGAAACCCTCTTTTTGTGGAATTTGCAAGTGGACATTTCAAGCGCTTTGGGGCCAACGGTAGAAAAGGAAATATCTTCGTATAAAAACTAGAGAGAATCATTCTCAGAAACCGCTTTGTGATGTGTGCATTCCACTCACAGAGTGTAACCTTTCTTTTCATAGAACAGTTTGGAAACACTCTGTTTGTAAAGTCTGCAAGTGGATATTTGGACCTCTTTGAGGATTTCGTTGGAAACGGGATTTCTGCATATAACGCTAGACAGAAAAATTCTCAGTAACTTCTTTGGGTTGCGTGTGTTCAACTCACAGAGTTGTACCTTCCTTTTGACAGAGCAGATTAGAAACCCTCTTTTTGTGGAATTTGCAAGTGGACATTTCAAGCGCTTTGGGGCCAACGGTAGAAAAGGAAATATCTTCGTATAAAAACTAGAGAAAGTCATTCTCAGAAACCGCTTTGTGATGTGTGCGTTCCACTCACAGAGTGTAACCTTTCTTTTCATAGAACAGTTTGGAAACACTCTGTTTGTAAAGTCTGCAAGTGGATATTTGGACCTCTTTGAGGATTTCGTTGGAAACGGGATTTCTTCGTCTAATGCTAGACAGAAGAATTCTCAGTAACTTCTTTGGGTTGCGTGTGTTCAACTCACAGAGTTGAACCTTCCTTAAGACAGAGCAGATTGGTAACCCACTTTTTGTGGAATTTGCAAGTGGACATTTCAAGCGCTTTGTGGCCAACAGTAGAAAAGGAAATATCTTCGTATAAAAACTAGAGAGAATCATTCTCAGAAACCACTTTGTGATGTGTGCGTTCCACTCACAGAGTTTAACCTTTCTTTTCATAGAACAGTTTGGAAACACTCTGTTTGTAAAGTCTGCAAGTGGATATTTGGACCTCTTTGAGGATTTCATTGGAAACGGGATTTCTTCATCTAATGCTAGACAGAAGAATTCTCAGTAACTTCTTTGGGTTGCGTGTGTTCAACTCACAGAGTTGAGCCTTCCTTTAGACAGAGCAGGTTTGAAAACCTCTTTTTGTGGAATTTGCAAGTGGACATTTCAAGCGCTTTGGGGCCAACGGTAGAAAAGGAAATATCTTCGTATAAAAACTAGAGAGAATCATTCTCAGAAACCGCTTTGTGATGTGTGCGTTCCACTCACAGAGTGTAACCTTTCTTTTCATAGAACAGTTTGGAAACACTCTGTTTGTAAAGTCTGCAAGTGGATATTTGGACCTCTTTGAGGATTTCGTTGGAAACGGGATTTCTTCATCTAATGGTAGACAGAAGAATTCTCAGTAACTTCTTTGGGTTGCGTGTGTTCAACTCACAGAGTTGAACCTTCCTTTAGACAGAGCAGATTTGAAACCCTCTTTTTGTGGAATTTGCAAGTGGACATTTCAAGCGCTTTGGGGCCAACGGTAGAAAAGGAAATATCTTCGTGTAAAAACTAGAGAGAATCATTCTCAGAAACCGCTTTGTGATGTGTGCATTCCACTCACAGAGTGTAACCTTTCTTTTCATAGAACAGTTTGGAAACACTCTGTTTGTAAAGTCTGCAAGTAGATATTTGGACCTCTTTGAGGATTTCGTTGGAAACGGGATTTCTGCATATAACGCTAGACAGAAAAATTCTCAGTAACTTCTTTGGGTTGCGTGTGTTCAACTCACAGAGTTGTACCTTCCTTTTGACAGAGCAGATTAGAAACCCTCTTTTTGTGGAATTTGCAAGTGGACATTTCAAGCGCTTTGGGGCCAACGGTAGAAAAGGAAATATCTTCGTATAAAAACTAGAGAAAGTCATTCTCAGAAACCGCTTTGTGATGTGTGCCTTCCACTCACAGAGCGTAACCTTTCTTTTCATAGAACAGTTTGGAAACACTCTGTTTGTAAAGTCTGCAAGTGGATATTTGGACCTCTTTGAGGATTTCGTTGGAAACGGGATTTCTTCATCTAATGCTAGACAGAAGAATTCTCAGTAACTTCTTTGGGTTGCATGTGTTCAACTCACAGAGTTGAACCTTCCTTTAGACAGAGCAGATTTGAAACCCTCTTTTTGTGGAATTTGCAAGTGGACATTTCAAGCGCTTTGGGGCCAACGGTAGAAAAGGAAATATCTTCGTATAAAAACTAGAGAGAATCATTCTCAGAAACCGCTTTGTGATGTGTGCATTCCACTCACAGAGTGTAGCCTTTCTTTTCATAGAACAGTTTGGAAACACTCTGTTTGTAAAGTCTGCAAGTGGATATTTGGACCTCTTTGAGGATTTCGTTGGAAACGGGATTTCTGCATATAACGCTAGACAGAAAAATTCTCAGTAACTTCTTTGGGTTGCGTGTGTTCAACTCACAGAGTTGTACCTTCCTTTTGACAGAGCAGATTAGAAACCCTCTTTTTGTGGAATTTGCAAGTGGACATTTCAAGCGCTTTGGGGCCAACGGTAGAAAAGGAAATATCTTCGTATAAAAACTAGAGAAAGTCATTCTCAGAAACCGCTTTGTGATGTGTGCATTCCACTCACAGAGTGTAACCTTTCTTTTCATAGAACAGTTTGGAAACACTCTGTTTGTAAAGTCTGCAAGTGGATATTTGGACCTCTTTGAGGATTTCGTTGGAAACGGGATTTCTTCGTCTAATGCTAGACAGAAGAATTCTCAGTAACTTCTTTGGGTTGCGTGTGTTCAACTCACAGAGTTGAACCTTCCTTAAGACAGAGCAGATTGGTAACCCACTTTTTGTGGAATTTGCAAGTGGACATTTCAAGCGCTTTGTGGCCAACAGTAGAAAAGGAAATATCTTCGTATAAAAACTAGAGAGAATCATTCTCAGAAACCACTTTGTGATGTGTGCGTTCCACTCACAGAGTTTAACCTTTCTTTTCATAGAACAGTTTGGAAACACTCTGTTTGTAAAGTCTGCAAGTGGATATTTGGACCTCTTTGAGGATTTCATTGGAAACGGGATTTCTTCATCTAATGCTAGACAGAAGAATTCTCAGTAACTTCTTTGGGTTGCGTGTGTTCAACTCACAGAGTTGAGCCTTCCTTTAGACAGAGCAGGTTTGAAAACCTCTTTTTGTGGAATTTGCAAGTGGACATTTCAAGCGCTTTGGGGCCAACGGTAGAAAAGGAAATATCTTCGTATAAAAACTAGAGAGAATCATTCTCAGAAACCGCTTTGTGATGTGTGCGTTCCACTCACAGAGTGTAACCTTTCTTTTCATAGAACAGTTTGGAAACACTCTGTTTGTAAAGTCTGCAAGTGGATATTTGGACCTCTTTGAGGATTTCGTTGGAAACGGGATTTCTTCATCTAATGGTAGACAGAAGAATTCTCAGTAACTTCTTTGGGTTGCGTGTGTTCAACTCACAGAGTTGAACCTTCCTTTAGACAGAGCAGATTTGAAACCCTCTTTTTGTGGAATTTGCAAGTGGACATTTCAAGCGCTTTGGGGCCAACGGTAGAAAAGGAAATATCTTCGTGTAAAAACTAGAGAGAATCATTCTCAGAAACCGCTTTGTGATGTGTGCATTCCACTCACAGAGTGTAACCTTTCTTTTCATAGAACAGTTTGGAAACACTCTGTTTGTAAAGTCTGCAAGTGGATATTTGGACCTCTTTGAGGATTTCGTTGGAAACGGGATTTCTGCATATAACGCTAGACAGAAAAATTCTCAGTAACTTCTTTGGGTTGCGTGTGTTCAACTCACAGAGTTGTACCTTCCTTTTGACAGAGCAGATTAGAAACCCTCTTTTTGTGGAATTTGCAAGTGGACATTTCAAGCACTTTGCGGCCAACGGTAGAAAAGGAAATATCTTCGTATAAAAACTAGAGAAAGTCATTCTCAGAAACCGCTTTGTGATGTGTGCGTTCCACTCACAGAGTGTAACCTTTCTTTTCATAGAACAGTTTGGAAACACTCTGTTTGTAAAGTCTGCAAGTGGATATTTGGACCTCTTTGAGGATTTCGTTGGAAACGGGATTTCTTCATCTAATGCTAGACAGAAAAATTCTCAGTAACTTCTTTGGGTTGCGTGTGTTCAACTCACAGAGTTGAGCCTTCCTTTAGACAGAGCAGATTTGAAACCCTCTTTTTGTGGAATTTGCAAGTGGACATTTCAAGCGCTTTGGGGCCAACGGTAGAAAAGGAAATATCTTCGTATAAAAACTAGAGAGAATCATTCTCAGAAACCGCTTTGTGATGTGTGCGTTCCACTCACAGAGTGTAAACTTTCTTTTCATAGAACAGTTTGGAAACACTCTGTTTGTAAAGTCTGCAAGTGGATATTTGGACCTCCTTGATGATTTCGTTGGAAACGGGATTTCTTCATCTAATGCTAGACAGAAGAATTCTCAGTAACTTCTTTGGGTTGCGTGTGTTCAACGCACAGAGTTGAACCTTCCTTTAGACAGAGCAGATTTGAAACACTCTTTTTGTGGAATTTGCAAGTGGACATTTCAAGCTCTTTGTGGCCAACGGTAGAAAAGGAAATATCTTAGTATAAAAACTAGAGAGAATCATTCTCAGAAACCACTTTGTGATGTGTGCGTTCCACTCACAGAGTTTAACCTTTCTTTTCATAGAACAGTTTGGAAACAGTCTGTTTGTAAAGTCTGCAAGTGGATATTTGGACCTCTTTGAGGATTTCGTTGGAAACGGGATTTCTTCATCTTATGCTAGACAGAAGAATTCTCAGTAACTTCTTTGGTTTGCGTGTGTTCAACTCACAGAGTTGAGCCTTCCTTTAGACAGAGCAGATTTGAAACCCTCTTTTTGTGGAATTTGCAAGTGGACATTTCAAGCGCTTTGGGGCCAACGGTAGAAAAGGAAACATCTTCGTATATAAACTAGAGAGAATCATTCTCAGAAACCACTTTGTGATGTGTGCGTTCCACTCACAGAGTTTAACCTTTCTTTTCACAGAACAGTTTGGAAACAGTCTGTTTGTAAAGTCTGCAAGTGGATATTTGGACCTCTTTGAGGATTTCTTTGGAAACGGGATTTCTTCATCTAATGCTAGACAGAAGAATTCTCAGTAACTTCTTTGGGTTGCGTGTGTTCAACTCACAGAGTTTAGCCTTCCTTTAGACAGAGCAGATTTGAAACCCTCTTTTTGTGGAATTTGCAAGTGGACATTTCAAGCGGTTTGGGGCCAACGGTAGAAAAGGAAATATCTTCGTATAAAAAGTAGAGAGAATCATTCTCAGAAACCGCTATATGATGTGTGCGTTCCACTCTCAGAGTGTAACCTTTCTTTTCATAGAACAGTTTGGAAACACTCTGTTTGTAAAGTCTGCAAGTGGATATTTGGACCTCTTTGAGGATTTCGTTGGAAACGGGATTTCTTCATCTAATGCTAGACAGAAGAATTCTCAGTAACTTCTTTGGGTTGCGTGTGTTCAACTCACAGAGTTGAACCTTCCTTTAGACAGAGCAGATTTGAAACCGTCTTTTTGTGGAATTTGCAAGTGGACATTTCAAGCTCTTTGGGGCCAACGGTAGAAAAGGAAATATCTTCGTATAAAAACTAGAGAGAATCATTCTCAGAAACCACTTTGTGATGTGTGCATTGCACTCACAGAGTTTAACCTTTCTTTTCATAGAACAGTTTGGAAACAGTCTGTTTGTAAAGTCTGCAAGTGGATATTTGGACCTCTTTGAGGATTTCGTTGGAAACGGGATTTTTTCATCTAATGCTAGACAGAAGAATTCTCAGTAACTTCTTTGGGTTGCGTGTGTTCAACTCACAGAGTTGAGCCTTACTTTAGACAGAGCAGATTTGAAACCCTCTTTTCGTGTAATTTGCAAGTGGACATTTCAAGCGCTTTGGGGCCAACGGTAGAAAAGGAAATATCTTCGTAGAAAAACTAAAGAGAATCATTCTCAGAAACCGCTTTGTGATGTGTGCGTTCCACTCACAGAGTGTAACCTTTCTTTTCATAGAACAGTTTGGAAACACTCTGTTTGTAAAGTCTGCAAGTGGATATTTGGACCTCTTTGAGGATTTCGTTGGAAACGGGATTTCTTCATCTAATGCTAGACAGAAGAATTCTCAGTAACTTCTTTGGGTTGTGTGTGTTCAACTCACAGAATTGAAGCTTCCTTTAGACAGAGCAGATTGGAAACCCTCTTTTTGTGGAATTTGCAAGTGGACATTTCAAGCGCTTTTGGGCCAAAGGCAGTAAAGGAAATATCTTGGTATAAAAACTAGAGAGAATCATTCTCAGAAACCACTTTGTGATGTGTTCGTTCCACTCACAGAGTTTAACCTTTCTTTTCATAGAACAGTTTGGAAACACTCTGTTTGTAAAGTCTGCAAGTGGATATTTGGACCTCTTTGAGGATTTTGTTGGAAACAGGATTTCTTCATCTAATGCTAGACAGAAAAATTCTCAGTAACTTCTTTGGGTTGTGTGTGTTCAACTCACAGAGTTGTACCTTCCTTTTGACAGAGCAGATTAGAAACCCTCTTTTTGTGGAATTTGCAAGTGGACATTTCAAGCGTTTTGGGGCCAACGGTAGAAAAGGAAATATCTTCGTATAAAAACTAGAGAAAGTCATTCTCAGAAACCGCTTTGTGATGTGTGCGTTCCACTCACAGAGTGTAACCTTTCTTTTCACAGAACAGTTTGGAAACACTCTGTTTGTAAAGTCTGCAAGTGGATATTTGGACCTCTTTGAGGATTTCGTTGGAAACGGGATTTCTTCATCTAATGCTAGACAGAAGAATTCTCAGTAACTTCTTTGGGTTGCGTGTGTTCAACTCACAGAGTTGAGCCTTCCTTTAGACAGAGCAGATTTGAAACCCTCTTTTTGTGGAATTTGCAAGTGGACATTTCAAGCGCTTTGGGGCCAACGGTAGAAAAGGAAATATCTTCGTATAAAAACTAGAGAGAATCATTCTCAGAAACCGCTTTGTGATGTGTGCGTTCCACTCACAGAGTGTAAACTTTCTTTTCATAGAACAGTTTGGAAACACTCTGTTTGTAAAGTCTGCAAGTGGATATTTGGACCTCCTTGATGATTTCGTTGGAAACGGGATTTCTTCATCTAATGCTAGACAGAAGAATTCTCAGTAACTTCTTTGGGTTGCGTGTGTTCAACGCACAGAGTTGAACCTTCCTTTAGACAGAGCAGATTTGAAACCCTCTTTTTGTGGAATTTGCAAGTGGACATTTCAAGCGCTTTGGGCCAACGGTAGAAAAGGAAATATCTTGGTATAAAAACTAGAGAGAATCATTCTCAGAAACCACTTTGTGATGTGTGCGTTCCACTCACAGAGTTTAACCTTTCTTTTCATAGAACAGTTTGGAAACAGTCTGTTTGTAAAGTCTGCAAGTGGATATTTGGACCTCTATGAGGATTTCGTTGGAAACGGGATTTCTGCATATAACGCTAGACAGAAAAATTCTCAGTAACTTCTTTGGGTTGCGTGTGTTCAACTCACAGAGTTGTACCTTCCTTTTGACAGAGCAGATTAGAAACCCTCTTTCTGTGGAATTTGCAAGTGGACATTTCAAGCGCTTTGGGGCCAACGGTAGAAAAGGAAATATCTTCGTATAAAAACTAGAGAAAGTCATTCTCAGAAACCGCTTTGTGATGTATGCGTTCCACTCACAGAGCGTAACCTTTCTTTTCATGGAACAGTTTGGAAACACTCTGTTTGTAAAGTCTGCAAGTGGATATTTGGACCTCTTTGAGGATTTCGTTGGAAACGGGATTTCTTCATCTAATGGTAGACAGAAGAATTCTCAGTAACTTCTTTGGGTTGTGTGTGTTCAACTCACAGAGTTGAACCTTCCTTTAGACAGAGCAGATTTGAAACCCTCTTTTTTGTGGAATTTGCAAGTGGACATTTCAAGCGCTTTGGGGCCAACGGTAGAAAAGGAAATATCTTCGTATAAAAACTAGAGAGAATCATTCTCAGAAACCGCTTTGTGATGTGTGCATTCCACTCACAGAGTGTAACCTTTCTTTTCATAGAACAGTTTGGAAACACTCTGTTTGTAAAGTCTGCAAGTGGATATTTGGACCTCTTTGAGGATTTCGTTGGAAACGGGATTTCTGCATATAACGCTAGACAGAAAAATTCTCAGTAACTTCTTTGGGTTGCGTGTGTTCAACTCATAGAGTTGTACCTTCCTTTTGACAGAGCAGATTAGAAACCCTCTTTTTGTGGAATTTGCAAGTGGACATTTCAAGCGCTTTGGGGCCAACGGTAGAAAAGGAAATATCTTCGTATAAAAACTAGAGAAAGTCATTCTCAGAAACCGCTTTGTGATGTGTGCGTTCCACTCACAGAGTGTAACCTTTCTTTTCACAGAACAGTTTGGAAACACTCTGTTTGTAAAGTCTGCAAGTGGATATTTGGACCTCTTTGACGATTTCGTTGGAAACGGGATTTCTTCATCTAATGCTAGACAGAAGAATTCTCAGTAACTTCTTTGGGTTGCGTGTGTTCAACTCACAGAGTTGAGCCTTCCTTTAGACAGAGCAGATTTGAAACCCTCTTTTTGTGGAATTTGCAAGTGGACATTTCAAGCGCTTTGGGGCCAACGGTAGAAAAGGAAATATCTTCGTATAAAAACTAGAGAGAATCATTCTCAGAAACCGCTTTGTGATGTGTGCGTTCCAGTCACAGAGTGTAAACTTTCTTTTCATAGAACAGTTTGGAAACACTCTGTTTGTAAAGTCTGCAAGTGGATATTTGGACCTCCTTGATGATTTCGTTGGAAACGGGATTTCTTCATCTAATGCTAGACAGAAGAATTCTCAGTAACTTCTTTGGGTTGCGTGTGTTCAACTCACAGAGTTGAACCTTCCTTTAGACAGAGCAGATATGAAACCGTCTTTTTGTGGAATTTGCAAGTAGACATTTCAAGCTCTTCGGGGCCAACGGTAGAAAAGGAAATATCTTCGTATAAAAACTAGAGAGAATCATTCTCAGAAACCACTTTGTGATGTGTGCATTGCACTCACAGAGATTAACCTTTCTTTTCATAGAACAGTTTGGAAACAGTCTGTTTGTAAAGTCTGCAAGTGGATATTTGGACCTCTTTGAGGATTTCGTTGGAAACGGGATTTCTTCATCTAATGCTAGACAGAAGAATTCTCAGTAACTTCTTTGGGTTGCGTGTGTTCAACTCACAGAGTTGAGCCTTCCTTTAGACAGAGCAGATTTGAAACCCTCTTTTCGTGTAATTTGCAAGTGGACATTTCAAGCGCTTTGGGGCCAACGGTAGAAAAGGAAATATCTTCGTAGAAAAACTAAAGAGAATCATTCTCAGAAACCGCTTTGTGATGTGTGCGTTCCACTCACAGAGTGTAACCTTTCTTTTCATAGAACAGTTTGGAAACACTCTGTTTGTAAAGTCTGCAAGTGGATATTTGGACCTCTTTGAGGATTTCGTTGGAAACGGGATTTCTTCATCTAATGCTAGACAGAAGAATTCTCAGTAACTTCTTTGGGTTGCGTGTGTTCAACTCACAGAGTTGAGCCTTACTTTAGACAGAGCAGATTTGAAACCCTCTTTTCGTGTAATTTGCAAGTGGACATTTCAAGCGCTTTGGGGCCAACGGTAGAAAAGGAAATATCTTGGTATAAAAACTAGAGAGAATCATTCTCAGAAACCGCTTTGTGATGTGTTCGTTCCACTCACAGAGTTTAACCTTTCTTTTCATAGAACAGTTTGGAAACACTCTGTTTGTAAAGTCTGCAAGTGGATATTTGGACCTCTTTGAGGATTTTGTTGGAAACAGGATTTCTTCATCTAATGCTAGACAGAAAAATTCTCAGTAACTTCTTTGGGTTGCGTGTGTTCAACTCACAGAGTTGTACCTTCCTTTTGACAGAGCAGATTAGAAACCCTCTTTTTGTGGAATTTGCAAGTGGACATTTCAAGCGCTTTGGGGCCAACGGTAGAAAAGGAAATATCTTCGTATAAAAACTAGAGAAAGTCATTCTCAGAAACCGCTTTGTGATGTGTGCGTTCCACTCACAGAGTGTAACCTTTCTTTTCACAGAACAGTTTGGAAACACTCTGTTTGTAAAGTCTGCAAGTGGATATTTGGACCTCCTTAATGATTTCGTTGGAAACGGGATTTCTTCATCTAATGCTAGACAGAAGAATTCTCAGTAACTTCTTTGGGTTGCGTGTGTTCAACGCACAGAGTTGAACCTTCCTTTAGACAGAGCAGATTTGAAACCCTCTTTTTGTGGAATTTGCAAGTGGACATTTCAAGCGCTTTGGGGCCAACGGTAGAAAAGGAAATATCTTCGTATAAAAACTAGAGAGAATCATTCTCAGAAACCACTTTGTGATGTGTGCGTTCCACTCACAGAGTTTAACCTTTCTTTTAATAGAACAGTTTGGAAACAGTCTGTTTGTAAAGTCTGCAAGTGGATATTTGGACCTCTTTGAGGATTTCGTTGGAAACGGGATTTCTGCATATAACGCTAGACAGAAAAATTCTCAGTAACTTCTTTGGGTTGCATGTGTTCAACTCACAGAGTTGTACCTTCCTTTTGACAGAGCAGATTAGAAACCCTCTTTTTGTGGAATTTGCAAGTGGACATTTCAAGCGCTTTGGGGCCAACGGTAGAAAAGGAAATATCTTCGTATAAAAACTAGAGAAAGTCATTCTCAGAAACCGCTTTGTGATGTGTGCGTTCCACTCACGGAGCGTAACCTTTCTTTTCATAGAACAGTTTGGAAACACTCTGTTTGTAAAGTCTGCAAGTGGATATTTGGACCTCTTTGAGGATTTCATTGGAAATGGGATTTCTTCATCTAATGCTAGACAGAAGAATTCTCAGTAACTTCTTTGGGTTGCGTGTGTTCAACTCACAGAGTTGAGCCTTCCTTTAGACAGAGCAGATTTGAAACCCTCCTTTTGTGGAATTTGCAAGTGGACATTTCAAGCGCTTTGGGGCCAACGGTAGAAAAGGAAATATCTTCGTATAAAAACTAGAGAGAATCATTCTCAGAAACCGCTTTGTGATGTGTGCGTTCCACTCACAGAGTGTAAACTTTCTTTTCATAGAACAGTTTGGAAACACTCTGTTTGTAAAGTCTGCAAGTGGATATTTGGACCTCCTTGATGATTTCGTTGGAAACGGGATTTCTTCATCTAATGCTAGACAGAAGAATTCTGAGTAACTTCTTTGGGTTGCGTGTGTCCAACGCACAGAGTTGAACCTTCCTTTAGACAGAGCTGATTTGAAACACTCTTTTTGTGGAATTTGCAAGTGGACATTTCAAGCGCTTTGGGCCAACGGTAGAAAAGGAAATATCTTCGTATAACAACTAGAGAGAATCATTCTCAGAAACCACTTTGTGATGTGTGCGTTCCACTCACAGAGTTTAACCTTTCTTTTCATAGAACAGTTTGGAAACAGTCTGTTTGTAAAGTCTGCAAGTGGATATTTGGACCTCTTTGAGGATTTCGTTGGAAACGGGATTTCTTCATCTTATGCTAGACAGAAGAATTCTCAGTAACTTCTTTGGTTTGCGTGTGTTCAACTCACAGAGTTGAGCCTTCCTTTAGACAGAGCAGATTTGAAACCCTCTTTTTGTGGAATTTGCAAGTGGACATTTCAAGCGCTTTGGGGCCAACGGTAGAAAAGGAAATATCTTCGTATAAAAACTAGAGAAAATCATTCTCAGAAACCACTTTGTGATGTGTGCGTTACACTCACAGAGTTTAACCTTTCTTTTCATAGAACAGTTTGGAAACACTCTGTTTGTAAAGTCTGCAAGTGGATATTTGGACCTCTTTGAGGATTTCATTGGAAACGGGATTTCTTCATCTAATGCTAGACAGAAGAATTCTCAGTAACTTCTTTGGGTTGCGTGTGTTCAACTCACAGAGTTGAACCTTCCTTTAGACAGAGCAGAATGGTAACCCACTTTTTGTGGAATTTGCAAGTGGACATTTCAAGCGCTTTGGGGCCAACAGTAGAAAAGGAAATATCTTCGTATAAAAACTACAGAGAATCATTCTCAGAAACCACTTTGTGATGTGTGCGTTCCACTCACAGAGTGTAACCTTTCTTTTCATAGAACAGTTTGGAAACACTCTGTTTGTAAAGTCTGCAAGTGGATATTTGGACCTCTTTGAGGATTTCATTGGAAACGGGATTTCTTCATCTAATGCTAGACAGAAGAATTCTCAGTAACTTCTTTGGGTTGCGTGTGTTCAACTCACAGAGTTGAGCCTTCCTTTAGACAGAGCAGGTTTGAAAACCTCTTTTTGTGGAATTTGCAAGTGGACATTTCAAGCGCTTTGGGGCCAACGGTAGAAAAGGAAATATCTTCGTATAAAAACTAGAGAGAATCATTCTCAGAAACCGCTTTGTGATGTGTGCGTTCCACTCACAGAGTGTAACCTTTCTTTTCATAGAACAGTTTGGAAACACTCTGTTTGTAAAGTCTGCAAGTGGATATTTGGACCTCTTTGAGGATTTCGTTGGAAACGGGATTTCTTCATCTAATGGTAGACAGAAGAATTCTCAGTAACTTCTTTGGGTTGCGTGTGTTCAACTCACAGAGTTGAACCTTCCTTTAGACAGAGCAGATTTGAAACCCTCTTTTTGTGGAATTTGCAAGTGGACATTTCAAGCGCTTTGGGGCCAACGGTAGAAAAGGAAATATCTTCGTGTAAAAACTAGAGAGAATCATTCTCAGAAACCGCTTTGTGATGTGTGCATTCCACTCACAGAGTGTAACCTTTCTTTTCATAGAACAGTTTGGAAACACTCTGTTTGTAAAGTCTGCAAGTGGATATTTGGACCTCTTTGAGGATTTCGTTGGAAACGGGATTTCTGCATATAACGCTAGACAGAAAAATTCTCAGTAACTTCTTTGGGTTGCGTGTGTTCAACTCACAGAGTTGTACCTTCCTTTTGACAGAGCAGATTAGAAACCCTCTTTTTGTGGAATTTGCAAGTGGACATTTCAAGCACTTTGCGGCCAACGGTAGAAAAGGAAATATCTTCGTATAAAAACTAGAGAAAGTCATTCTCAGAAACCGCTTTGTGATGTGTGCGTTCCACTCACAGAGTGTAACCTTTCTTTTCATAGAACAGTTTGGAAACACTCTGTTTGTAAAGTCTGCAAGTGGATATTTGGACCTCTTTGAGGATTTCGTTGGAAACGGGATTTCTTCATCTAATGCTAGACAGAAGAATTCTCAGTAACTTCTTTGGGTTGCGTGTGTTCAACTCACAGAGTTGAGCCTTCCTTTAGACAGAGCAGATTTGAAACCCTCTTTTTGTGGAATTTGCAAGTGGACATTTCAAGCGCTTTGTGGCCAACGGTAGAAAAGGAAATATCTTCGTATAAAAACTAGAGAGAATCATTCTCAGAAACCGCTTTGTGATGTGTGCGTTCCACTCACAGAGTGTAAACTTTCTTTTCATAGAACAGTTTGGAAACACTCTGTTTGTAAAGTCTGCAAGTGGATATTTGGACCTCCTTGATGATTTCGTTGGAAACGGGATTTCTTCATCTAATGCTAGACAGAAGAATTCTCAGTAACTTCTTTGGGTTGCGTGTGTTCAACGCACAGAGTTGAACCTTCCTTTAGACAGAGCAGATTTGAAACACTCTTTTTGTGGAATTTGCAAGTGGACATTTCAAGCTCTTTGGGGCCAACGGTAGAAAAGGAAATATCTTAGTATAAAAACTAGAGAGAATCATTCTCAGAAACCACTTTGTGATGTGTGCGTTCCACTCACAGAGTTTAACCTTTCTTTTCATAGAACAGTTTGGAAACAGTCTGTTTGTAAAGTCTGCAAGTGGATATTTGGACCTCTTTGAGGATTTCGTTGGAAACGGGATTTCTTCATCTTATGCTAGACAGAAGAATTCTCAGTAACTTCTTTGGTTTGCGTGTGTTCAACTCACAGAGTTGAGCCTTCCTTTAGACAGAGCAGATTTGAAACCCTCTTTTTGTGGAATTTGCAAGTGGACATTTCAAGCGCTTTGGGGCCAACGGTAGAAAAGGAAACATCTTCGTATATAAACTAGAGAGAATCATTCTCAGAAACCACTTTGTGATGTGTGCGTTCCACTCACAGAGTTTAACCTTTCTTTTCACAGAACAGTTTGGAAACAGTCTGTTTGTAAAGTCTGCAAGTGGATATTTGGACCTCTTTGAGGATTTCTTTGGAAACGGGATTTCTTCATCTAATGCTAGACAGAAGAATTCTCAGTAACTTCTTTGGGTTGCGTGTGTTCAACTCACAGAGTTTAGCCTTCCTTTAGACAGAGCAGATTTGAAACCCTCTTTTTGTGGAATTTGCAAGTGGACATTTCAAGCGGTTTGGGGCCAACGGTAGAAAAGGAAATATCTTCGTATAAAAAGTAGAGAGAATCATTCTCAGAAACCGCTATATGATGTGTGCGTTCCACTCTCAGAGTGTAACCTTTCTTTTCATAGAACAGTTTGGAAACACTCTGTTTGTAAAGTCTGCAAGTGGATATTTGGACCTCTTTGAGGATTTCGTTGGAAACGGGATTTCTTCATCTAATGCTAGACAGAAGAATTCTCAGTAACTTCTTTGGGTTGCGTGTGTTCAACTCACAGAGTTGAACCTTCCTTTAGACAGAGCAGATTTGAAACCGTCTTTTTGTGGAATTTGCAAGTGGACATTTCAAGCTCTTTGGGGCCAACGGTAGAAAAGGAAATATCTTCGTATAAAAACTAGAGAGAATCATTCTCAGAAACCACTTTGTGATGTGTGCATTGCACTCACAGAGTTTAACCTTTCTTTTCATAGAACAGTTTGGAAACAGTCTGTTTGTAAAGTCTGCAAGTGGATATTTGGACCTCTTTGAGGATTTCGTTGGAAACGGGATTTCTTCATCTAATGCTAGACAGAAGAATTCTCAGTAACTTCTTTGGGTTGCGTGTGTTCAACTCACAGAGTTGAGCCTTACTTTAGACAGAGCAGATTTGAAACCCTCTTTTCGTGTAATTTGCAAGTGGACATTTCAAGCGCTTTGGGGCCAACGGTAGAAAAGGAAATATCTTCGTAGAAAAACTAAAGAGAATCATTCTCAGAAACCGCTTTGTGATGTGTGCGTTCCACTCACAGAGTGTAACCTTTCTTTTCATAGAACAGTTTGGAAACACTCTGTTTGTAAAGTCTGCAAGTGGATATTTGGACCTCTTTGAGGATTTCGTTGGAAACGGGATTTCTTCATCTAATGCTAGACAGAAGAATTCTCAGTAACTTCTTTGGGTTGTGTGTGTTCAACTCACAGAATTGAAGCTTCCTTTAGACAGAGCAGATTGGAAACCCTCTTTTTGTGGAATTTGCAAGTGGACATTTCAAGCGCTTTCGGGCCAAAGGCAGTAAAGGAAATATCTTGGTATAAAAACTAGAGAGAATCATTCTCAGAAACCACTTTGTGATGTGTTCGTTCCACTCACAGAGTTTAACCTTTCTTTTCATAGAACAGTTTGGAAACACTCTGTTTGTAAAGTCTGCAAGTGGATATTTGGACCTCTTTGAGGATTTTGTTGGAAACAGGATTTCTTCATCTAATGCTAGACAGAAAAATTCTCAGTAACTTCTTTGGGTTGTGTGTGTTCAACTCACAGAGTTGTACCTTCCTTTTGACAGAGTAGATTAGAAACCCTCTTTTTGTGGAATTTGCAAGTGGACATTTCAAGCGTTTTGGGGCCAACGGTAGAAAAGGAAATATCTTCGTATAAAAACTAGAGAAAGTCATTCTCAGAAACCGCTTTGTGATGTGTGCGTTCCACTCACAGAGTGTAACCTTTCTTTTCACAGAACAGTTTGGAAACACTCTGTTTGTAAAGTCTGCAAGTGGATATTTGGACCTCTTTGAGGATTTCGTTGGAAACGGGATTTCTTCATCTAATGCTAGACAGAAGAATTCTCAGTAACTTCTTTGGGTTGCGTGTGTTCAACTCACAGAGTTGAGCCTTCCTTTAGACAGAGCAGATTTGAAACCCTCTTTTTGTGGAATTTGCAAGTGGACATTTCAAGCGCTTTGGGGCCAACGGTAGAAAAGGAAATATCTTCGTATAAAAACTAGAGAGAATCATTCTCAGAAACCGCTTTGTGATGTGTGCGTTCCACTCACAGAGTGTAAACTTTCTTTTCATAGAACAGTTTGGAAACACTCTGTTTGTAAAGTCTGCAAGTGGATATTTGGACCTCCTTGATGATTTCGTTGGAAACGGGATTTCTTCATCTAATGCTAGACAGAAGAATTCTCAGTAACTTCTTTGGGTTGCGTGTGTTCAACGCACAGAGTTGAACCTTCCTTTAGACAGAGCAGATTTGAAACCCTCTTTTTGTGGAATTTGCAAGTGGACATTTCAAGCGCTTTGGGCCAACGGTAGAAAAGGAAATATCTTGGTATAAAAACTAGAGAGAATCATTCTCAGAAACCACTTTGTGATGTGTGCGTTCCACTCACAGAGTTTAACCTTTCTTTTCATAGAACAGTTTGGAAACAGTCTGTTTGTAAAGTCTGCAAGTGGATATTTGGACCTCTATGAGGATTTCGTTGGAAACGGGATTTCTGCATATAACGCTAGACAGAAAAATTCTCAGTAACTTCTTTGGGTTGCGTGTGTTCAACTCACAGAGTTGTACCTTCCTTTTGACAGAGCAGATTAGAAACCCTCTTTCTGTGGAATTTGCAAGTGGACATTTCAAGCGCTTTGGGGCCAACGGTAGAAAAGGAAATATCTTCGTATAAAAACTAGAGAAAGTCATTCTCAGAAACCGCTTTGTGATGTATGCGTTCCACTCACAGAGCGTAACCTTTCTTTTCATAGAACAGTTTGGAAACACTCTGTTTGTAAAGTCTGCAAGTGGATATTTGGACCTCTTTGAGGATTTCGTTGGAAACGGGATTTCTTCATCTAATGGTAGACAGAAGAATTCTCAGTAACTTCTTTGGGTTGCGTGTGTTCAACTCACAGAGTTGAACCTTCCTTTAGACAGAGCAGATTTGAAACCCTCTTTTTTGTGGAATTTGCAAGTGGACATTTCAAGCGCTTTGGGGCCAACGGTAGAAAAGGAAATATCTTCGTATAAAAACTAGAGAGAATCATTCTCAGAAACCGCTTTGTGATGTGTGCATTCCACTCACAGAGTGTAACCTTTCTTTTCATAGAACAGTTTGGAAACACTCTGTTTGTAAAGTCTGCAAGTGGATATTTGGACCTCTTTGAGGATTTCGTTGGAAACGGGATTTCTGCATATAACGCTAGACAGAAAAATTCTCAGTAACTTCTTTGGGTTGCGTGTGTTCAACTCACAGAGTTGTACCTTCCTTTTGACAGAGCAGATTAGAAACCCTCTTTTTGTGGAATTTGCAAGTGGACATTTCAAGCGCTTTGGGGCCAACGGTAGAAAAGGAAATATCTTCGTATAAAAACTAGAGAAAGTCATTCTCAGAAACCGCTTTGTGATGTGTGCGTTCCACTCACAGAGTGTAACCTTTCTTTTCACAGAACAGTTTGGAAACACTCTGTTTGTAAAGTCTGCAAGTGGATATTTGGACCTCTTTGACGATTTCGTTGGAAACGGGATTTCTTCATCTAATGCTAGACAGAAGAATTCTCAGTAACTTCTATGGGTTGCGTGTGTTCAACTCACAGAGTTGAGCCTTCCTTTAGACAGAGCAGATTTGAAACCCTCTTTTTGTGGAATTTGCAAGTGGACATTTCAAGCGCTTTGGGGCCAACGGTAGAAAAGGAAATATCTTCGTATAAAAACTAGAGAGAATCATTCTCAGAAACCGCTTTGTGATGTGTGCGTTCCACTCACAGAGGGTAACCTTTCTTTTCATAGAACAGTTTGGAAACACTCTGTTTGTAAAGTCTGCAAGTGGATATTTGGACCTCCTTGATGATTTCGTTGGAAACGGGATTTCTTCATCTAATGCTAGACAGAAGAATTCTCAGTAACTTCTTTGGGTTGCGTGTGTTCAACTCACAGAGTTGAACCTTCCTTTTGACAGAGCAGATTGGAAACCCTCTTTTTGTGGAATTTGCAAGTGGACATTTCAAGCGCTTTGGGGCCAACGTTAGAAAAGGAAACATCTTCGTATAAAAACTAGAGAGAATCATTCTCAGAAACCACTTTGTGATGTGTGCGTTCCACTCACAGAGTTTAACCTTTCTTTTCACAGAACAGTTTGGAAACAGTCTGTTTGTAAAGTCTGCAAGTGGATATTTGGACCTCTTTGAGGATTTCTTTGGAAACGGGATTTCTTCATCTAATGCTAGACAGAAGAATTCTCAGTAACTTCTTTGGGTTGCGTGTGTTCAACTCACAGAGTTGAGCCTTCCTTTAGACAGAGCAGATTTGAAACCCTCTTTTTGTGGAATTTGCAAGTGGACATTTCAAGAGGTTTGGGGCCAACGGTAGAAAAGGAAATATCTTCGTATAAAAACTAGAGAGAATCATTCTCAGAAACCGCTATATGATGTGTGCGTTCCACTCTCAGAGTGTAACCTTTCTTTTCATAGAACAGTTTGGAAACACTCTGTTTGTAAAGTCTGCAAGTGGATATTTGGACCTCTTTGAGGATTTCGTTGGAAACGGGATTTCTTCATCTAATGCTAGACAGAAGAATTCTCAGTAACTTCTTTGGGTTGCGTGTGTTCAACTCACAGAGTTGAACCTTCCTTTAGACAGAGCAGATATGAAACCGTCTTTTTGTGGAATTTGCAAGTAGACATTTCAAGCTCTTCGGGGCCAACGGTAGAAAAGGAAATATCTTCGTATAAAAACTAGAGAGAATCATTCTCAGAAACCACTTTGTGATGTGTGCATTGCACTCACAGAGTTTAACCTTTCTTTTCATAGAACAGTTTGGAAACAGTCTGTTTGTAAAGTCTGCAAGTGGATATTTGGACCTCTTTGAGGATTTCGTTGGAAACGGGATTTCTTCATCTAATGCTAGACAGAAGAATTCTCAGTAACTTCTTTGGGTTGCGTGTGTTCAACTCACAGAGTTGAGCCTTACTTTAGACAGAGCAGATTTGAAACCCTCTTTTCGTGTAATTTGCAAGTGGACATTTCAAGCGCTTTGGGGCCAACGGTAGAAAAGGAAATATCTTCGTAGAAAAACTAAAGAGAATCATTCTCAGAAACCGCTTTGTGATGTGTGCGTTCCACTCACAGAGTGTAACCTTTCTTTTCATAGAACAGTTTGGAAACACTCTGTTTGTAAAGTCTGCAAGTGGATATTTGGACCTCTTTGAGGATTTCGTTGGAAACGGGATTTCTTCATCTAATGCTAGACAGAAGAATTCTCAGTAACTTCTTTGGGTTGCGTGTGTTCAACTCACAGAGTTGAACCTTCCTTTAGACAGAGCAGATTGGAAACCCTCTTTTTGTGGAATTTGCAAGTGGACATTTCAAGCGCTTTTGGGCCAAAGGCAGTAAAGGAAATATCTTGGTATAAAAACTAGAGAGAATCATTCTCAGAAACCACTTTGTGATGTGTTCGTTCCACTCACAGAGTTTAACCTTTCTTTTCATAGAACAGTTTGGAAACACTCTGTTTGTAAAGTCTGCAAGTGGATATTTGGACCTCTTTGAGGATTTTGTTGGAAACAGGATTTCTTCATCTAATGCTAGACAGAAAAATTCTCAGTAACTTCTTTGGGTTGCGTGTGTTCAACTCACAGAGTTGTACCTTCCTTTTGACAGAGCAGATTAGAAACCCTCTTTTTGTGGAATTTGCAAGTGGACATTTCAAGCGCTTTGGGGCCAACGGTAGAAAAGGAAATATCTTCGTATAAAAACTAGAGAAAGTCATTCTCAGAAACCGCTTTGTGATGTGTGCGTTCCACTCACAGAGTGTAACCTTTCTTTTCACAGAACAGTTTGGAAACACTCTGTTTGTAAAGTCTGCAAGTGGATATTTGGACCTCTTTGAGGATTTCGTTGGAAACGGGATTTCTTCATCTAATGCTAGACAGAAGAATTCTCAGTAACTTCTTTGGGTTGCGTGTGTTCAACTCACAGAGTTGAGCCTTCCTTTAGACAGAGCAGATTTGAAACCCTCTTTTTGTGGAATTTGCAAGTGGACATTTCAAGCGCTTTGGGGCCAACGGTAGAAAAGGAAATATCTTCGTATAAAAACTAGAGAGAATCATTCTCAGAAACTGCTTTGTGATGTGTGCGTTCCACTCACAGAGTGTAAACTTTCTTTTCATAGAACAGTTTGGAAACAGTCTGTTTGTAAAGTCTGCAAGTGGATATTTGGACCTCCTTAATGATTTCGTTGGAAACGGGATTTCTTCATCTAATGCTAGACAGAAGAATTCTCAGTAACTTCTTTGGGTTGCGTGTGTTCAACTCACAGAGTTGAACCTTCCTTTAGACAGAGCAGATTGGTAACCCACTTTTTGTGGAATTTGCAAGTGGACATTTCAAGCGGTTTGGGGCCAACGGTAGAAAAGGAAATATCTTCGTATAAAAACTAGAGAAAATCATTCTCAGAAACCACTTTGTGATGTGTGCGTTCCACTCACAGAGTTTAACCTTTCTTTTCATAGAACAGTTTGGAAACAGTCTGTTTGTAAAGTCTGCAAGTGGATATTTGGACGTCTTTGAGGATTTCGTTGGAAACGGGATTTCTTCATCTAATGCTAGACAGAAGAATTCTCAGTAACTTCTTTGGGTTGCGTGTGTTCAACTCACAGAGTTGAACATTCCTTTTGACAGAGCAGATTGGAAACCCTCTTTTTGTGGAATTTGCAAGTGGACATTTCAAGCGCTTTGGGGCCAACAGTAGAAAAGGAAATATCTTCGTATAAAAACTACAGAGAATCATTCTCAGAAACCACTTTGTGATGTGTGCGTTCCACTCACAGAGTTTAACCTTTCTTTTCATAGAACAGTTTGGAAACACTCTGTTTGTAAAGTCTGCAAGTGGATATTTGGACCTCTTTGAGGATTTCATTGTAAACGGGATTTCTTCATCTAATGCTAGACAGAAGAATTCTCAGTAACTTCTTTGGGTTGCGTGTGTTCAACTCACAGAGTTGAGCCTTCCTTTAGACAGAGCAGATTTGAAACCCTCTTTTAGTGCAATTTCCAAGTGGACATTTCAAGCGCTTTGGGGCCAAAGGTGGAAAAGGAAATATCTTCGTATAAAAACTAGAGAGAATCATTCTCAGAAACCGCTTTGTCATGTGTGCGTTCCACTCATGGAGGGTAACCTTTCTTTTCATAGAACAGTTTGGAAACACTCTGTTTGTAAAGTCTGCAAGTGGATATTTGGACCTCTTTGAGGATTTCGTTGGAAACGGTATTTCTTCATCTAATGCTAGACAGAAGAATTCTCAGTAACTTCTTTGGGTTGCGTGTGTTCAACTCACAGAGTTGAACCTTCCTTTAGACAGAGCAGATTAGAAACCCTCTTTTTGTGGAATTTGCAAGTGGACATTTCAAGCGCTTTGGGGCCAACGGTAGAAAAGGAAATATCTTCGTATAAAAACTAGAGAAAGTCATTCTCAGAAACCGCTTTGTGATGTGTGCGTTCCACTCACAGAGTGTAACCTTTCTTTTCATAGAACAGTTTGGAAACACTCTGTTTGTAAAGTCTGCAAGTGGATATTTGGACCTCTTTGAGGATTTCGTTGGAAACGGGATTTCTTCATCTAATGCTAGACAGAAGAATTCTCAGTAACTTCTTTGGGTTGCGTGTGTTCAACTCACAGAGTTGAGCCTTCCTTTAGACAGAGCAGGTTTGAAACCCTCTTTTTGTGGAATTTGCAAGTGGACATTTCAAGCGCTTTGGGGCCAACGGTAGAAAAGGAAATATCTTCGTATAAAAACTAGAGAGAATCATTCTCAGAAACCGCTTTGTGATGTGTGCGTTCCACTCACAGAGTGTAAACTTTCTTTTCATAGAACAGTTTGGAAACACTCTGTTTGTAAAGTCTGCAAGTGGATATTTGGACCTCCTTGATGATTTCGTTGGAAACGGGATTTCTTCATCTAATGCTAGACAGAAGAATTCTCAGTAACTTCTTTGGGTTGCGTGTGTTCAACGCACAGAGTTGAACCTTCCTTTAGACAGAGCAGATTTGAAACACTCTTTTTGTGGAATTTGCAAGTGGACATTTCAAGCGCTTTGGGGCCAACGGTAGAAAAGGAAATATCTTCGTATAAAAACTAGAGAGAATCATTCTCAGAAACCACTTTGTGATGTGTGCGTTCCACTCACAGAGTTTAACCTTTCTTTTCATAGAACAGTTTGGAAACAGTCTGTTTGTAAAGTCTGCAAGTGGATATTTGGACCTCTTTGAGGATTTCGTTGGAAACGGGATTTCTTCATCTTATGCTAGAAAGAAGAATTCTCAGTAACTTCTTTGGTTTGCGTGTGTTCAACTCACAGAGTTGAGCCTTCCTTTAGACAGAGCAGACTTGAAACCCTCTTTTTGTGGAATTTGCAAGTGGACATTTCAAGCGCTTTGGGGCCAACGGTAGAAAAGGAAATATCTTCGTATAAAAACTAGAGAAAATCATTCTCAGAAACCACTTTGTGATGTGTGCGTTCCACTCACAGAGTTTAACCTTTCTTTTCATAGAACAGTTTGGAAACACTCTGTTTGTAAAGTCTGCAAGTGGATATTTGGACCTCTTTGAGGATTTCATTGGAAACGGGATTTCTTCATCTAATGCTAGACAGAAGAATTCTCAGTAACTTCTTTGGGTTGCGTGTGTTCAACTCACAGAGTTGAACCTTCCTTTAGACAGAGCAGATTGGTAACCCACTTTTTGTGGAATTTGCAAGTGGACATTTCAAGCGGTTTGGGGCCAACGGTAGAAAAGGAAATATCTTCGTATAAAAACTAGAGAAAATCATTCTCAGAAACCACTTTGTGATGTGTGCGTTCCACTCACAGAGTTTAACCTTTCTTTTCATAGAACAGTTTGGAAACAGTCTGTTTGTAAAGTCTGCAAGTGGATATTTGGACGTCTTTGAGGATTTCGTTGGAAACGGGATTTCTTCATCTAATGCTAGACAGAAGAATTCTCAGTAACTTCTTTGGGTTGCGTGTGTTCAACTCACAGAGTTGAACATTCCTTTTGACAGAGCAGATTGGAAGCCCTCTTTTTGTGGAATTTGCAAGTGGACATTTCAAGCGCTTTGGGGCCAACAGTAGAAAAGGAAATATCTTCGTATAAAAACTACAGAGAATCATTCTCAGAAACCACTTTGTGAGGTGTGCGTTCCACTCACAGAGTTTAACCTTTCTTTTCATAGAACAGTTTGGAAACACTCTGTTTGTAAAGTCTGCAAGTGGATATTTGGACCTCTTTGAGGATTTCATTGGAAACGGGATTTCTTCATCTAATGCTAGACAGAAGAATTCTCAGTAACTTCTTTGGGTTGCGTGTGTTCAACTCACAGAGTTGAGCCTTCCTTTAGACAGAGCAGATTTGAAACCCTCTTTTAGTGCAATTTCCAAGTGGACATTTCAAGCGCTTTGGGGCCAAAGGTGGAAAAGGAAATATCTTCGTATAAAAACTAGAGAGAATCATTCTCAGAAACCGCTTTGTCATGTGTGCGTTCCACTCATGGAGGGTAACCTTTCTTTTCATAGAACAGTTTGGAAACACTCTGTTTGTAAAGTCTGCAAGTGGATATTTGGACCTCTTTGAGGATTTCGTTGGAAACGGTATTTCTTCATCTAATGCTAGACAGAAGAATTCTCAGTAACTTCTTTGGGTTGCGTGTGTTCAACTCACAGAGTTGAACCTTCCTTTAGACAGAGCAGATTAGAAACCCTCTTTTTGTGGAATTTGCAAGTGGACATTTCAAGCGCTTTGGGGCCAACGGTAGAAAAGGAAATATCTTCGTATAAAAACTAGAGAAAGTCATTCTCAGAAACCGCTTTGTGATGTGTGCGTTCCACTCACAGAGTGTAACCTTTCTTTTCATAGAACAGTTTGGAAACACTCTGTTTGTAAAGTCTGCAAGTGGAGATTTGGACCTCTTTGAGGATTTCGTTGGAAACGGGATTTCTTCATCTAATGCTAGACAGAAGAATTCTCAGTAACTTCTTTGGGTTGCGTGTGTTCAACTCACAGAGTTGAGCCTTCCTTTAGACAGAGCAGATTTGAAACCCTCTTTTTGTGGAATTTGCAAGTGGACATTTCAAGCGCTATGGGGCCAACGGTAGAAAAGGAAATATCTTCGTATAAAAACTAGAGAGAATCATTCTCAGAAACCGCTTTGTGATGTGTGCGTTCCACTCACAGAGTGTAAACTTTCTTTTCATAGAACAGTTTGGAAACACTCTGTTTGTAAAGTCTGCAAGTGGATATTTGGACCTCCTTGATGATTTCGTTGGAAACGGGATTTCTTCATCTAATGCTAGACAGAAGAATTCTCAGTAACTTCTTTGGGTTGCGTGTGTTCAACGCACAGAGTTGAACCTTCCTTTTGACAGAGCAGATTAGAAACCCTCTTTTTGTGGAATTTGCAAGTGGACATTTCAAGCGCTTTGGGGCCAACGGTAGAAAAGGAAATATCTTCGTATAAAAACTAGAGAAAGTCATTCTCAGAAACCGCATTGTGATGTGTGCGTTCCACTCACAGAGTGTAACCTTTCTTTTCACAGAACAGTTTGGAAACACTCTGTTTGTAAAGTCTGCAAGTGGATATTTGGACCTCTTTGAGGATTTCGTTGGAAACGGGATTTCTTCATCTAATGCTAGACAGAAGAATTCTCAGTAACTTCTTTGGGTTGCGTGTGTTCAACTCACAGAGTTGAGCCTTCCTTTAGACAGAGCAGATTTGAAACCCTCTTTTTGTGGAATTTGCAAGTGGACATTTCAAGCGCTTTGGGGCCAACGGTAGAAAAGGAAATATCTTCGTATAAAAACTAGAGAGAATCATTCTCAGAAACCGCTTTGTGATGTGTGCGTTCCAGTCACAGAGTGTAAACTTTCTTTTCATAGAACAGTTTGGAAACACTCTGTTTGTAAAGTCTGCAAGTGGATATTTGGACCTCCTTGATGATTTCGTTGGAAACGGGATTTCTTCATCTAATGCTAGACAGAAGAATTCTCAGTAACTTCTTTGGGTTGCGTGTGTTCAACTCACAGAGTTGAACCTTCCTTTTGACAGAGCAGATTGGAAACCCTCTTTTTGTGGAATTTGCAAGTGGACATTTCAAGCGCTTTGGGGACAACATTAGAAAAGGAAACATCTTCGTATAAAAACTAGAGAGAATCATTCTCAGAAACCACTTTGTGATGTGTGCGTTCCACTCACAGAGTTTAACCTTTCTTTTCACAGAACAGTTTGGAAACAGTCTGTTTGTAAAGTCTGCAAGTGGATATTTGGACCTCTTTGAGGATTTCTTTGGAAACGGGATTTCTTCATCTAATGCTAGACAGAAGAATTCTCAGTAACTTCTTTGGGTTGCGTGTGTTCAACTCACAGAATTGAGCCTTCCTTTAGACAGAGCAGATTTGAAACCCTCTTTTTGTGGAATTTGCAAGTGGACATTTCAAGCGGTTTGGGGCCAACGGTAGAAAAGGAAATATCTTCGTATAAAAACTAGAGAGAATCATTCTCAGAAACCGCTATATGATGTGTGCGTTCCACTCTCAGAGTGTAACCTTTCTTTTCATAGAACAGTTTGGAAACACTCTGTTTGTAAAGTCTGCAAGTGGATATTTGGACCTCTTTGAGGATTTCGTTGGAAACGGGATTTCTTCATCTAATGCTAGACAGAAGAATTCTCAGTAACTTCTTTGGGTTGCGTGTGTTCAACTCACAGAGTTGAACCTTCCTTTAGACAGAGCAGATATGAAACCGTCTTTTTGTGGAATTTGCAAGTAGACATTTCAAGCTCTTCGGGGCCAACGGTAGAAAAGGAAATATCTTCGTATAAAAACTAGAGAGAATCATTCTCAGAAACCACTTTGTGATGTGTGCATTGCACTCACAGAGTTTAACCTTTATTTTCATAGAACAGTTTGGAAACAGTCTGTTTGTAAAGTCTGCAAGTGGATATTTGGACCTCTTTGAGGATTTCGTTGGAAACGGGATTTCTTCATCTAATGCTAGACAGAAGAATTCTCAGTAACTTCTTTGGGTTGCGTGTGTTCAACTCACAGAGTTGAGCCTTACTTTAGACAGAGCAGATTTGAAACCCTCTTTTCGTGTAATTTGCAAGTGGACATTTCAAGCGCTTTGGGGCCAACGGTAGAAAAGGAAATATCTTCGTAGAAAAACTAAAGAGAATCATTCTCAGAAACCGCTTTGTGATGTGTGCGTTCCACTCACAGAGTGTAACCTTTCTTTTCATAGAACAGTTTGGAAACACTCTGTTTGTAAAGTCTGCAAGTGGATATTTGGACCTCTTTGAGGATTTCGTTGGAAACGGGATTTCTTCATCTAATGCTAGACAGAAGAATTCTCAGTAACTTCTTTGGGTTGTGTGTGTTCAACTCACAGAGTTGAACCTTCCTTTAGACAGAGCAGATTGGAAACCCTCTTTTTGTGGAATTTGCAAGTGGACATTTCAAGGGCTTTTGGGCCAAAGGCAGTAAAGGAAATATCTTGGTATAAAAACTAGAGAGAATCATTCTCAGAAACCACTTTGTGATGTGTTCGTTCCACTCACAGAGTTTAACCTTTCTTTTCATAGAACAGTTTGGAAACACTCTGTTTGTAAAGTCTGCAAGTGGATATTTGGACCTCTTTGAGGATTTTGTTGGAAACAGGATTTCTTCATCTAATGCTAGACAGAAAAATTCTCAGTAACTTCTTTGGGTTGCGTGTGTTCAACTCACAGAGTTGTACCTTCCTTTTGACAGAGCAGATTAGAAACCCTCTTTTTGTGGAATTTGCAAGTGGACATTTCAAGCGCTTTGGGGCCAACGGTAGAAAAGGAAATATCTTCGTATAAAAACTAGAGAAAGTCATTCTCAGAAACCGCTTTGTGATGTGTGCGTTCCACTCACAGAGTGTAACCTTTCTTTTCACAGAACAGTTTGGAAACACTCTGTTTGTAAAGTCTGCAAGTGGATATTTGGACCTCTTTGAGGATTTCGTTGGAAACGGGATTTCTTCATCTAATGCTAGACAGAAGAATTCTCAGTAACTTCTTTGGGTTGTGTGTGTTCAACTCACAGAGTTGAGCCTTCCTTTAGACAGAGCAGATTTGAAACCCTCTTTTTGTGGAATTTGCAAGTGGACATTTCAAGCGCTTTGGGGCCAACGGTAGAAAAGGAAATATCTTCGTATAAAAACTAGAGAGAATCATTCTCAGAAACTGCTTTGTGATGTGTGCGTTCCACTCACAGAGTGTAAACTTTCTTTTCATAGAACAGTTTGGAAACACTCTGTTTGTAAAGTCTGCAAGTGGATATTTGGACCTCCTTGATGATTTCGTTGGAAACGGGATTTCTTCATCTAATGCTAGACAGAAGAATTCTCAGTAACTTCTTTGGGTTGCGTGTGTTCAACGCACAGAGTTGAACCTTCCTTTAGACAGAGCAGATTTGAAACCCTCTTTTTGTGGAATTTGCAAGTGGACATTTCAAGCGCTTTGGGGCCAACGGTAGAAAAGGAAATATCTTCGTATAAAAACTAGAGAGAATCATTCTCAGAAACCACTTTGTGATGTGTGCGTTCCACTCACAGAGTTTAACCTTTCTTTTAATAGAACAGTTTGGAAACAGTCTGTTTGTAAAGTCTGCAAGTGGATATTTGGACCTCTTTGAGGATTTCGTTGGAAACGGGATTTCTGCATATAACGCTAGACAGAAAAATTCTCAGTAACTTCTTTGGGTTGCGTGTGTTCAACTCACCGAGTTGTACCTTCCTTTTGACAGAGAAGATTAGAAACCCTCTTTTTGTGGAATTTGCAAGTGGACATTTCAAGCGCTTTGGGGCCAACGGTAGAAAAGGAAATATCTTCGTATAAAAACTAGAGAAAGTCATTCTCAGAAACCGCTTTGTGATGTGTGCGTTCCACTCACAGAGCGTAACCTTTCTTTTCATAGAACAGTATGGAAACACTCTGTTTGTAAAGTCTGCAAGTGGATATTTGGACCTCTTTGAGGATTTCATTGGAAATGGGATTTCTTCATCTAATGCTAGACAGAAGAATTCTCAGTAACTTCTTTGGGTTGCGTGTGTTCAACTCACAGAGTTGAGCCTTCCTTTAGACAGAGCAGATTTGAAACCCTCCTTTTGTGGAATTTGCAAGTGGACATTTCAAGCGCTTTGGGGCCAACGGTAGAAAAGGAAATATCTTCGTATAAAAACTAGAGAGAATCATTCTCAGAAACCGCTTTGTGATGTGTGCGTTCCACTCACAGAGTGTAAACTTTCTTTTCATAGAACAGTTTGGAAACCCTCTGTTTGTAAAGTCTGCAAGTGGATATTTGGACCTCCTTGATGATTTCATTGGAAACGGGATTTCTTCATCTAATGCTAGACAGAAGAATTCTCAGTAACTTCTTTGGGTTGTGTGTGTTCAACTCACAGAGTTGAACCTTCCTTTAGACAGAGCAGATTGGAAACCCTCTTTTTGTGGAATTTGCAAGTGGACATTTCAAGCGCTTTTGGGCCAAAGGCAGTAAAGGAAATATCTTGGTATAAAAACTAGAGAGAATCATTCTCAGAAACCACTTTGTGATGTGTTCGTTCCACTCACAGAGTTTAACCTTTCTTTTCATAGAACAGTTTGGAAACACTCTGTTTGTAAAGTCTGCAAGTGGATATTTGGACCTCTTTGAGGATTTTGTTGGAAACGGGATTTCTTCATCTAATGCTAGACAGAAAAATTCTCAGTAACTTCTTTGGGTTGCGTGTGTTCAACTCACAGAGTTGTACCTTCCTTTTGACAGAGCAGATTAGAAACCCTCTTTTTGTGGAATTTGCAAGTGGACATTTCAAGCGCTTTGGGGCCAACGGTAGAAAAGGAAATATCTTCGTATAAAAACTAGAGAAAGTCATTCTCAGAAACCGCTTTGTGATGTGTGCGTTCCACTCACAGAGCGTAACCTTTCTTTTCATAGAACAGTTTGGAAACACTCTGTTTGTAAAGTCTGCAAGTGGATATTTGGACCTCTTTGAGGATTTCATTGGAAATGGGATTTCTTCATCTAATGCTAGACAGAAGAATTCTCAGTAACTTCTTTGGGTTGCGTGTGTTCAACTCACAGAGTTGAGCCTTCCTTTAGACAGAGCAGATTTGAAACCCTCCTTTTGTGGAATTTGCAAGTGGACATTTCAAGCGCTTTGGGGCCAACGGTAGAAAAGGAAATATCTTCGTATAAAAACTAGAGAGAATCATTCTCAGAAACCGCTTTGTGATGTGTGCGTTCCACTCACAGAGTGTAAACTTTCTTTTCATAGAACAGTTTGGAAACACTCTGTTTGTAAAGTCTGCAAGTGGATATTTGGACCTCCTTGATGATTTCGTTGGAAACGGGATTTCTTCATCTAATGCTAGACAGAAGAATTCTCAGTAACTTCTTTGGGTTGCGTGTGTTCAACGCTCAGAGTTGAACCTTCCTTTAGACAGAGCAGATTTGAAACACTCTTTTTGTGGAATTTGCAAGTGGACATTTCAAGCGCTTTGGGGCCAACGGTAGAAAAGGAAATATCTTCGTATAAAAACTAGAGAGAATCATTCTCAGAAACCACTTTGTGATGTGTGCGTTCCACTCACAGAGTTTAACCTTTCTTTTCATAGAACAGTTTGGAAACACTCTGTTTGTAAAGTCTGCAAGTGGATATTTGGACCTCCTTGATGATTTCGTTGGAAACGGGATTTCTTCATCTAATGCTAGACAGAAGAATTCTCAGTAACTTCTTTGGTTTGTGTGTGTTCAACTCACAGAGTTGAGCCTTCCTTTAGACAGAGCAGACTTGAAACCCTCTTTTTGTGGAATTTGCAAGTGGACATTTCAAGCGCTTTGGGGCCAACGGTAGAAAAGGAAATATCTTCGTATAAAAACTACAGAGAATCATTCTCAGAAACCACTTTGTGATGTGTGCGTTCCACTCACAGAGTTTAACCTTTCTTTTCATAGAACAGTTTGGAAACACTCTGTTTGTAAAGTCTGCAAGTGGATATTTGGACCTCTTTGAGGATTTCATTGGAAACGGGATTTCTTCATCTAATGCTAGACAGAAGAATTCTCAGTAACTTCTTTGGGTTGCGTGTGTTCAACTCACAGAGTTGAACCTTCCTTTAGACAGAGCAGATTGGTAACCCACTTTTTGTGGAATTTGCAAGTGGACATTTCAAGCGGTTTGGGGCCAACGGTAGAAAAGGAAATATCTTCGTATAAAAACTAGAGAAAATCATTCTCAGAAACCACTTTGTGATGTGTGCGTTCCACTCACAGAGTTTAACCTTTCTTTTCATAGAACAGTTTGGAAACAGTCTGTTTGTAAAGTCTGCAAGTGGATATTTGGACGTCTTTGAGGATTTCGTTGGAAACGGGATTTCTTCATCTAATGCTAGACAGAAGAATTCTCAGTAACTTCTTTGGGTTGCGTGTGTTCAACTCACAGAGTTGAACATTCCTTTTGACAGAGCAGATTGGAAACCCTCTTTTTGTGGAATTTGCAAGTGGACATTTCAAGCGCTTTGGGGCCAACAGTAGAAAAGGAAATATCTTCGTATAAAAACTACAGAGAATCATTCTCAGAAACCACTTTGTGATGTGTGCGTTCCACTCACAGAGTTTAACCTTTCTTTTCATAGAACAGTTTGGAAACACTCTGTTTGTAAAGTCTGCAAGTGGATATTTGGACCTCTTTGAGGATTTCATTGGAAACGGGATTTCTTCATCTAATGCTAGACAGAAGAATTCTCAGTAACTTCTTTGGGTTGCGTGTGTTCAACTCACAGAGTTGAGCCTTCCTTTAGACAGAGCAGATTTGAAACCCTCTTTTAGTGCAATTTCCAAGTGGACATTTCAAGCGCTTTGGGGCCAACGGTGGAAAAGGAAATATCTTCGTATAAAAACTAGAGAGAATCATTCTCAGAAACCGCTTTGTCATGTGTGCGTTCCACTCACGGAGGGTAACCTTTCTTTTCATAGAACAGTTTGGAAACACTCTGTTTGTAAAGTCTGCAAGTGGATATTTGGACCTCTTTGAGGATTTTGTTGGAAACGGTATTTCTTCATCTAATGCTAGACAGAAGAATTCTCAGTAACTTCTTTGGGTTGCGTGTGTTCAACTCACAGAGTTGAACCTTCCTTTAGACGGAGCAGATTAGAAACCCTCTTTTTGTGGAATTTGCAAGTGGACATTTCAAGCGCTTTGGGGCCAACGGTAGAAAAGGAAATATCTTCGTATAAAAACTAGAGAAAGTCATTCTCAGAAACCGCTTTGTGATGTGTGCGTTCCACTCACAGAGTGTAACCTTTCTTTTCATAGAACAGTTTGGAAACACTCTGTTTGTAAAGTCTGCAAGTGGATATTTGGACCTCCTTGATGATTTTGTTGGAAACGGGATTTCTTCATCTAATGCTAGACAGAAGAATTCTCAGTAACTTCTTTGGGTTGCGTGTGTTCAACGCTCAGAGTTGAACCTTCCTTTAGACAGAGCAGATTTGAAACACTCTTTTTGTGGAATTTGCAAGTGGACATTTCAAGCGCTTTGGGGCCAACGGTAGAAAAGGAAATATCTTCGTATAAAAACTAGAGAGAATCATTCTCAGAAACCACTTTGTGATGTGTGCGTTCCACTCACAGAGTTTAACCTTTCTTTTCATAGAACAGTTTGGAAACAGTCTGTTTGTAAAGTCTGCAAGTGGATATTTGGACCTCCTTGATGATTTCGTTGGAAACGGGATTTCTTCATCTAATGCTAGACAGAAGAATTCTCAGTAACTTCTTTGGGTTGCGTGTGTTCAACGCACAGAGTTGAACCTTCCTTTAGACAGAGCAGATTTGAAACACTCTTTTTGTGGAAGTTGCAAGTGGACATTTCAAGCGCTTTGGGTTCAACGGTAGAAAAGGAAATATCTTCGTATAAAAACTAGAGAAAATCATTCTCAGAAACCGCTTTGTGATGTGTGCGTTACACTCACAGATTTTAACCTTTCTTTTCATAGAACAGTTTGGAAAC
This sequence comes from Gorilla gorilla gorilla, assembly GCF_029281585.2. NCBI lineage: Eukaryota > Metazoa > Chordata > Mammalia > Primates > Hominidae > Gorilla > Gorilla gorilla. The sequence goes on along the minus strand of NC_073231.2, from coordinate 75,895,783 downwards.
ACTCTGTTTGTAAAGTCTGCAAGTGGATATTTGGACCTCTTTGAGGATTTCATTGGAAACGGGATTTCTTCATCTAATGCTAGACAGAAGAATTCTCAGTAACTTCTTTGGGTTGCGTGTGTTCAACTCACAGAGTTGAACCTTCCTTTAGACAGAGCAGATTGGTAACCCACTTTTTGTGGAATTTGCAAGTGGACATTTCAAGCGGTTTGTGGCCAGCAGTAGAAAAGGAAATATCTTCGTATAAAAACTAGAGAGAATCATTCTCAGAAACCACTTTGTGATGTGTGCGTTCCACTCACAGAGTTTAACCTTTCTTTTAATAGAACAGTTTGGAAACAGTCTGTTTGTAAAGTCTGCAAGTGGATATTTGGACCTCTTTGAGGATTTCGTTGGAAACGGGATTTCTTCATCTAATGCTAGACAGAAGAATTCTCAGTAACTTCTTTGGGTTGCGTGTGTTCAACTCACAGAGTTGAGCCTTCCTTTAGACAGAGCAGATTTGAAACCCTCTTTTTGTGGAATTTGCAATTGGACATTTCAAGCGCTTTGGGGCCAACGGTGGAAAAGGAAATATCTTCGTATAAAAACTAGAGAGAATCATTCTCAGAAACCGCTTTGTGATGTGTGCGTTCCAATCACAGAGGGTAACCTTTCTTTTCATAGAACAGTTTGGAAACACTCTGTTTGTAAAGTCTGCAAGTGGATATTTGGACCTCTTTGAGGATTTCGTTGGAAACGGTATTTCTTCATCTAATGCTAGACAGAAGAATTCTCAGTAACTTCTTTGGGTTGCGTGTGTTCAACTCACAGAGTTGAACCTTCCTTTAGACAGAGCAGATTAGAAACCCTCTTTTTGTGGAATTTGCAAGTGGACATTTCAAGCGCTTTGGGGCCAAAGGTAGAAAAGGAAATATCTTCGTATAAAAACTAGAGAAAGTCATTCTCAGAAACCGCTTTGTGATGTGTGCGTTCCACTCACAGAGTGTAACCTTTCTTTTCATAGAACAGTTTGGAAACACTCTGTTTGTAAAGTCTGCAAGTGGATATTTGGACCTCTTTGAGGATTTCGTTGGAAACGGGATTTCTTCATCTAATGCTTGACAGAAGAATTCTCAGTAACTTCTTTGGGTTGCGTGTGTTCAACTCACAGAGTTGAGCCTTCCTTTAGACAGAGCAGATTTGAAACCCTCTTTTTGTGGAATTTGCAAGTGGACATTTCAAGCGCTATGGGGCCAATGGTAGAAAAGGAAATATCTTCGTATAAAAACTAGAGAGAATCATTCTCAGAAACCGCTTTGTGATGTGTGCGTTCCACTCACAGAGTGTAAACTTTCTTTTCATAGAACAGTTTGGAAACACTCTGTTTGTAAAGTCTGCAAGTGGATATTTGGACCTCCTTGATGATTTCGTTGGAAACGGGATTTCTTCATCTAATGCTAGACAGAAGAATTCTCAGTAACTTCTTTGGGTTGCGTGTGTTCAACGCACAAGGTTGAACCTTCCTTTAGACAGAGCAGATTAGAAACCCTCCTTTTGTGGAATTTGCAAGTGGACATTTCAAGCGCTTTGGGGCCAACGGTAGAAAAGGAAATATCTTCGTATAAAAACTAGAGAAAGTCATTCTCTGAAACCGCTTTGTGATGTGTGCGATCCACTCACAGAGTGTAACCTTTCTTTTCACAGAACAGTTTGGAAACACTCTGTTTGTAAAGTCTGCAAGTGGATATTTGGACCTCTTTGAGGATTTCGTTGGAAACGGGATTTCTTCATCTAATGCTAGACAGAAGAATTCTCAGTAACTTCTTTGGGTTGCGTGTGTTCAACTCACAGAGTTGAGCCTTCCTTTAGACAGAGCAGATTTGAAACCCTCTTTTTGTGGAATTTGCAAGTGGACATTTCAAGCGCTTTGGGGCCAACGGTAGAAAAGGAAATATCTTCGTATAAAAACTAGAGAGAATCATTCTCAGAAACCGCTTTGTGATGTGTGCGTTCCACTCACAGAGTGTAAACTTTCTTTTCATAGAACAGTTTGGAAACACTCTGTTTGTAAAGTCTGCAAGTGGATATTTGGACCTCCTTGATGATTTCGTTGGAAACGGGATTTCTTCATCTAATGCTAGACAGAAGAATTCTCAGTAACTTCTTTGGGTTGCGTGTGTTCAACGCACAGAGTTGAACCTTCCTTTAGACAGAGCAGATTGGTAACCCACTTTTTGTGGAATTTGCAAGTGGACATTTCAAGCGGTTTGTGGCCAGCAGTAGAAAAGGAAATATGTTCGTATGAAAACTAGAGAGAATCATTCTCAGAAACCACTTTGTGATGTGTGCGTTCCACTCACAGAGTTTAACCTTTCTTTTAATAGAACAGTTTGGAAACAGTCTGTTTGTAAAGTCTGCAAGTGGATATTTGGACCTCTTTGAGGATTTCGTTGGAAACGGGATTTCTGCATATAACGCTAGACAGAAAAATTCTCAGTAACTTCTTTGGGTTGCGTGTGTTCAACTCACAGAGTTGAGCCTTCCTTTAGACAGAGCAGATTTGAAACCCTCTTTTAGTGGAATTTCCAAGTGGACATTTCAAGCGCTTTGGGGCCAACGGTGGAAAAGGAAATATCTTCGTATAAAAACTAGAGAGAATCATTCTCAGAAACCGCTTTGTGATGTGTGCGTTCCAATCACAGAGGGTAACCTTTCTTTTCATAGAACAGTTTGGAAACACTCTGTTTGTAAAGTCTGCAAGTGGATATTTGGACCTCTTTGAGGATTTCGTTGGAAACGGTATTTCTTCATCTAATGCTAGACAGAAGAATTCTCAGTAACTTCTTTGGGTTGCGTGTGTTCAACTCACAGAGTTGAACCTTCCTTTAGACAGAGCAGATTAGAAACCCTCTTTTTGTGGAATTTGCAAGTGGACATTTCAAGCGCTTTGGGGCCAATGGTAGAAAAGGAAATATCTTCGTATAAAAACTAGAGAAAGTCATTCTCAGAAACCGCTTTGTGATGTGTGCATTCCACTCACAGAGTGTAACCTTTCTTTTCATAGAACAGTTTGGAAACACTCTGTTTGTAAAGTCTGCAAGTGGATATTTGGACCTCTTTGAGGATTTCGTTGGAAACGGGATTTCTTCATCTAATGCTAGACAGAAGAATTCTCAGTAACTTCTTTGGGTTGCGTGTGTTCAACTCACAGAGTTGAGCCTTCCTTTAGACAGAGCAGATTTGAAACCCTCTTTTTGTGGAATTTGCAAGTGGACATTTCAAGCGCTATGGGGCCAATGGTAGAAAAGGAAATATCTTCGTATAAAAACTAGAGAGAATCATTCTCAGAAACCGCTTTGTGATGTGTGCGTTCCACTCACAGAGTGTAAACTTTCTTTTCATAGAACAGTTTGGAAACACTCTGTTTGTAAAGTCTGCAAGTGGATATTTGGACCTCCTTGATGATTTCGTTGGAAACGGGATTTCTTCATCTAATGCTAGACAGAAGAATTCTCAGTAACTTCTTTGGGTTGCGTGTGTTCAACGCACAGAGTTGAACCTTCCTTTAGACAGAGCAGATTAGAAACCCTCCTTTTGTGGAATTTGCAAGTGGACATTTCAAGCGCTTTGGGGCCAACGGTAGAAAAGGAAATATCTTCGTATAAAAACTAGAGAAAGTCATTCTCAGAAACCGCTTTGTGATGTGTGCGATCCACTCACGGAGTGTAACCTTTCTTTTCACAGAACAGTTTGGAAACACTCTGTTTGTAAAGTCTGCAAGTGGATATTTGGACCTCTTTGAGGATTTCGTTGGAAACGGGATTTCTTCATCTAATGCTAGACAGAAGAATTCTCAGTAACTTCTTTGGGTTGCGTGTGTTCAACTCACAGAGTTGAGCCTTCCTTTAGACAGAGCAGATTTGAAACCCTCTTTTTGTGGAATTTGCAAGTGGACATTTCAAGCGCTTTGGGGCCAACGGTAGAAAAGGAAATATCTTCGTATAAAAACTAGAGAGAATCATTCTCAGAAACCGCTTTGTGATGTGTGCGTTCCACTCACAGAGTGTAAACTTTCTTTTCATAGAACAGTTTGGAAACACTCTGTTTGTAAAGTCTGCAAGTGGATATTTGGACCTCCTTGATGATTTCGTTGGAAACGGGATTTCTTCATCTAATGCTAGACAGAAGAATTCTCAGTAACTTCTTTGGGTTGCGTGTGTTCAACGCACAGTGTTGAACCTTCCTTTAGACAGAGCAGATTGGTAACCCACTTTTTGTGGAATTTGCAAGTGGACATTTCAAGCGGTTTGTGGCCAGCAGTAGAAAAGGAAATATCTTCGTATAAAAAGTAGAGAGAATCATTCTCAGAAACTACTTTGTGATGTGTGCGTTCCACTCACAGAGTTTAACCTTTCTTTTAATAGAACAGTTTGGAAACAGTCTGTTTGTAAAGTCTGCAAGAGGATATTTGGACCTCTTTGAGGATTTCGTTGGAAACGGGATTTCTGCATATAACGCTAGACAGAAAAATTCTCAGTAACTTCTTTGGGTTGCGTGTGTTCAACTCACAGAGTTGAGCCTTCCTTTAGACAGAGCAGATTTGAAACCCTCTTTTAGTGGAATTTCCAAGTGGACATTTCAAGCGCTTTGGGGCCAACGGTGGAAAAGGAAATATCTTCGTATAAAAACTAGAGAAAGTCATTCTCAGAAACCGCTTTGTGATGTGTGCGTTCCACTCACAGAGCGTAACCTTTCTTTTCATAGAACAGTTTGGAAACACTCTGTTTGTAAAGTCTGCAAGTGGATATTTGGACCTCTTTGAGGATTTCGTTGGAAACGGTATTTCTTCATCTAATGCTAGACAGAAGAATTCTCAGTAACTTCTTTGGGTTGCGTGTGTTCAACTCACAGAGTTGAACCTTCCTTTAGACAGAGCAGATTTGAAACCCTCTTTTTGTGGAATTTGCAAGTGGACATTTCAAGCGCTTTGGGGCCAACGGTAGAAAAGGAAATATCTTCGTATAAAAACTAGAGAAAGTCATTCTCAGAAACCGCTTTGTGATGTGTGCGTTCCACTCACAGAGTGTAACCTTTCTTTTCATAGAACAGTTTGGAAACACTCTGTTTGTAAAGTCTGCAAGTGGATATTTGGACCTCTTTGAGGATTTCGTTGGAAACGGGATTTCTTCATCTAATGCTAGACAGAAGAATTCTCAGTAACTTCTTTGGGTTGCGTGTGTTCAACTCACAGAGTTGAGCCTTCCTTTAGACAGAGCAGTTTTGAAACCCTCTTTTTGTGGAATTTGCAAGTGGACATTTCAAGCGCTATGGGGCCAATGGTAGAAAAGGAAATATCTTCGTATAAAAACTAGAGAGAATCATTCTCAGAAACCGCTTTGTGATGTGTGCGTTCCACTCACAGAGTGTAAACTTTCTTTTCATAGAACAGTTTGGAAACACTCTGTTTGTAAAGTCTGCAAGTGGATATTTGGACCTCCTTGATGATTTCGTTGGAAACGGGATTTCTTCATCTAATGCTAGACAGAAGAATTCTCAGTAACTTCTTTGGGTTGCGTGTGTTCAACGCACAGAGTTGAACCTTCCTTTAGACAGAGCAGATTTGAAACACTCTTTTTGTGGAATTTGCAAGTGGACATTTCAAGCGCTTTGGGGCCAACGGTAGAAAAGGAAATATCTTCGTATAAAAACTAGAGAAAGTCATTCTCAGAAACCGCTTTGTGATGTGTGCGTTCCACTCACAGAGTGTAACCTTTCTTTTCACAGAACAGTTTGGAAACACTCTGTTTGTAAAGTCTGCAAGTGGATATTTGGACCTCTTTGAGGATTTCGTTGGAAACGGGATTTCTTCATCTAATGCTAGACAGAAGAATTCTCAGTAACTTCTTTGGGTTGCGTGTGTTCAACTCACAGAGTTGAGCCTTCCTTTAGACAGAGCAGATTTGAAACCCTCTTTTTGTGGAATTTGCAAGTGGACATTTCAAGCGCTTTGGGGCCAACGGTAGAAAAGGAAATATCTTCGTATAAAAACTAGAGAGAATCATTCTCAGAAACCGCTTTGTGATGTGTGCGTTCCACTCACAGAGTGTAAACTTTCTTTTCATAGAACAGTTTGGAAACACTCTGTTTGTAAAGTCTGCAAGTGGATATTTGGACCTCCTTGATGATTTCGTTGGAAACGGGATTTCTTCATCTAATGCTAGACAGAAGAATTCTCAGTAACTTCTTTGGGTTGCGTGTGTTCAACGCACAGAGTTGAACCTTCCTTTAGACAGAGCAGATTTGAAACCCTCTTTTTGTGGAATTTGCAAGTGGACATTTCAAGCGCTTTGGGGCCAACGGTAGAAAAGGAAATATCTTCGTATAAAAACTAGAGAGAATCATTCTCAGAAACCGCTTTGTGATGTGTGCGTTCCACTCACAGAGTTTAACCTTTCTTTTAATAGAACAGTTTGGAAACAGTCCGTTTGTAACGTCTGCAAGTGGATATTTGGACCTCTTTGAGGATTTCGTTGGAAACGGGATTTCTGCATATAATGCTAGACAGAAAAATTCTCAGTAACTTCTTTGGGTTGCGTGTGTTCAACTCACAGAGTTGTACCTTCCTTTTGACAGAGCAGATTAGAAACCCTCTTTTTGTGGAATTTGCAAGTGGACATTTCAAGCGCTTTGGGGCCATCGGTAGAAAAGGAAATATCTTCGTATAAAAACTAGAGAAAGTCATTCTCAGAAACCGCTTTGTGATGTGTGCGTTCCACTCACAGAGCGTAACCTTTCTTTTCATAGAACAGTTTGGAAACACTCTGTTTGTAAAGTCTGCAAGTGGATATTTGGACCTCTTTGAGGATTTCGTTGGAAATGGGATTTCTTCATCTAATGCTAGACAGAAGAGTTCTCAGTAACTTCTTTGGGTTGCGTGTGTTCAACTCACAGAGTTGAGCCTTCCTTTAGACAGAGCAGATTTGAAACCCTCTTTTTGTGGAATTTGCAAGTGGACATTTCAAGCGCTTTGGGGCCAACGGTAGAAAAGGAAATATCTTCGTATAAAAACTAGAGAAAATCATTCTCAGAAACCACTTTGTGATGTGTGCGTTACACTCACAGAGTTTAACCTTTCTTTTCATAGAACAGTTTGGAAACACTCTCTTTGTAAAGTCTGCAAGTGGATATTTGGACCTCTTTGAGGATTTCATTGGAAACGGGATTTCTTCATCTAATGCTAGACAGAAGAATTCTCAGTAACTTCTTTGGGTTGCGTGTGTTCAACTCACAGAGTTGAACCTTCCTTTAGACAGAGCAGATTGGTAACCCACTTTTTGTAGAATTTGCAAGTGGACATTTCAAGCGGTTTGGGGCCAACGGTAGAAAAGGAAATATCGTCGTATAAAAACTAGAGAAAATCATTCTCAGAAACCACTTTGTGATGTGTGCGTTCCACTCACAGAGTTTAACCTTTCTTTTCATAGAACAGTTTGGAAACAGTCTGTTTGTAAAGTCTGCAAGTGGATATTTGGTCGTCTTTGAGGATTTCGTTGGAAACGGGATTTCTTCTTCTAATGCTGGACAGAAGAATTCTCAGTAACTTCTTTGGGTTGCGTGTGTTCAACTCACAGAGTTGAACCTTCCTTTTGACAGAGCAGATTGGAAACCCTCTTTTTGTGGAATTTGCAAGTGGACATTTCAAGCGCTTTGGGGCCAACAGTAGAAAAGGAAATATCTTCGTATAAAAACTACAGAGAATCATTCTCAGACACCACTTTGTGATGTGTGCGTTCCACTCACAGAGTTTAACCTTTCTTTTCATAGAACAGTTTGGAAACACTCTGTTTGTAAAGTCTGCAAGTGGATATTTGGACCTCTTTGAGGATTTCATTGGAAACGGGATTTCTTCATCTAATGCTAGACAGAAGAATTCTCAGTAACTTCTTTGGGTTGCGTGTATTCAACTCACAGAGTTGAGCCTTCCTTTAGACAGAGCAGATTTGAAACCCTCTTTTAGTGGAATTTCCAAGTGGACATTTCAAGCGCTTTGGGGCCAACGGTGGAAAAGGAAATATCTTCGTATAAAAACTAGAGAGAATCATTCTCAGAAACCGCTTTGTGATGTGTGCGTTACACTCACAGAGGGTAACCTTTCTTTTCATAGAACAGTTTGGAAACACTCTGTTTGTAAAGTCTGCAAGTGGATATTTGGACCTCTTTGAGGATTTCGTTGGAAACGGTATTTCTTCATCTAATGCTAGACAGAAGAATTCTCAGTAACTTCTTTGGGTTGCGTGTGTTCAACTCACAGAGTTGAACCTTCCTTTAGACAGAGCAGATTAGAAACCCCCTTTTTGTGGAATTTGCAAGTGGACATTTCAAGCGCTTTGGGGCCAACGGTAGAAAAGGAAATATCTTCGTATAAAAACTAGAGAAAGTCATTCTCAGAAACCGCTTTGTGATGTGTGCGTTCCACTCACAGAGTGTAACCTTTCTTATCATAGAACAGTTTGGAAACAATCTGTTTGTAAAGTCTGCAAGTGGATATTTGGACCTCTTTGAGGATTTCTTTGGAAACGGGATTTCTTCATCTAATGCTAGACAGAAGAATTCTCAGTAACTTCTTTGGGTTGCGTGTGTTCAACTCACAGAGTTGAACCTTCCTTTAGACAGAGCAGATTTGAAACCCTCTTTTTGTGGAATTTGCAAGTGGACATTTCAAGCGCTTTGAGGCCAACGGTAGAAAAGGAAATATCTTCGTATAAAAACTAGAGAGAATCATTCTCAGAAACCGCTTTGTGATGTGTGCATTCCACTCACAGAGTGTAACCATTCTTTTCATAGAACAGTTTGGAAACACTCTATTTGTAAAGTCTGCAAGTGGATATTTGGACCTCTTTGAGGATTTCGTTGGAAACGGGATTTCTTCATCTAATGCTAGACAGAAGAATTCTCAGTAACTTCTTTGGGTTGCGTGTGTTCAACTCACAGAGTTGAGCCTTCCTTTAGACAGAGCAGATTTGAAACCCTCTTTTTGTGGAATTTGCATGTGGACTTTTCAAGCGCTATGGGGCCAACGGTAGAAAAGGAAATATCTTCGTATAAAAACTAGAGAGAATCATTCTCAGAAACCGCTTTGTGATGTGTGCGTTCCACTCACAGAGTGTAAACTTTCTTTTCATAGAACAGTTTGGAAACACTCTGTTTGTAAAGTCTGCAAGTGGATATTTGGACCTCCTTGATGATTTCGTTGGAAACGGGATTTCTTCATCTAATGCTAGACAGAAGAATTCTCAGTAACTTCTTTGGGTTGCGTGTGTTCAACGCACAGAGTTGAACCTTCCTTTAGACAGAGCAGATTAGAAACCCTCTTTTTGTGGAATTTGCAAGTGGATATTTCAAGCGCTTTGGGGCCAACGGTAGAAAAGGAAATATCTTCGTATAAAAACTAGAGAAAGTCATTCTCAGAAACCGCTTTGTGATGTGTGCGTTCCACTCACAGAGTGTAACCTTTGTTTTCATAGAACAGTTTGGAAACACTCTGTTTGTAAAGTCTGCAAGTGGATATTTGGACCTCTTTGAGGATTTCGTTGGAAACGGGATTTCTTCATCTAATGCTAGACAGAAGAATTCTCAGTAACTTCTTTGGGTTGCGTGTGTTCAACTCACAGAGTTGAGCCTTCCTTTAGACAGAGCAGATTTGAAAACCTCTTTTTGTGGAATTTGCAAGTGGACATTTCAAGCGCTTTGGGTTCAACGGTAGAAAAGGAAATATCTTCGTATAAAAACTAGAGAAAATCATTCTCAGAAACCGCTTTGTGATGTGTGCGTTACACTCACAGAGTTTAACCTTTCTTTTCATAGAACAGTTTGGAAACACTCTGTTTGTAAAGTCTGCAAGTGGATATTTGGACCTCTTTGAGGATTTCGTTGGAAACGGGATTTCTTCATCTAATGCTAGACAGAAGAATTCTCAGTAACTTCTTTGGGTTGCGTGTGTTCGACTCACAGAGTTGAACCTTCCTTTAGACAGAGCAGATTGGTAACCCACTTTTTGTGGAATTTGCAAGTGGACATTTCAAGCGCTTTGGGGCCAACGGTAGAAAAGGAAATATCTTCGTATAAAAACTAGAGAAAGTCATTCTCAGAAACCGCTTTCTGATGTGTGCGTTCCACTCACAGAGTGTAACCTTTCTTTTCATAGAACAGTTTGGAAACACTCTGTTTGTAAAGTCTGCAATTGGATATTTGGACCTCTTTGAGGATTTCGTTGGAAACGGGATTTCTTCATCTAATGCTAGACAGAAGAATTCTCAGTAACTTCTTTGGGTTGCGTGTGTTCAACTCACAGAGTTGAGCCTTCCTTTAGACAGAGCAGATTTGAAACCCTCTTTTTGTGGAATTTGCAAGTGGACATTTCAAGCGCTATGGGGCCAATGGTAGAAAAGGAAATATCTTCGTATAAAAACTAGAGAGAATCATTCTCAGAAACCGCTTTGTGATGTGTGCGTTCCACTCACAGAGTGTAAACTTTCTTTTCATAGAACAGTTTGGAAACAATCTGTTTGTAAAGTCTGCAAGTGGATATTTGGACTTCCTTGATGATTTCGTTGGAAACGGGATTTCTTCATCTAATGCTAGACAGAAGAATTCTCAGTAACTTCTTTGGGTTGCGTGTGTTCAACTCACAGAGTTGAACCTTCCTTTAGACAGAGCAGATTTGAAACACTCTTTTTGTGGAATTTGCGAGTGGACATTTCAAGCGCTTTTGGGCCAACGGTAGAAAAGGAAATATCTTCGTATGAAAACTAGAGAGAATCATTCTCAGAAACCGCTTTGTGATGTGTGCGTTCCACTCACAGAGTTTAACCTTTCTTTTCATAGAACAGTTTGGAAACACTCTGTTTGTAAAGTCTGCAAGTGGATATTTGGACCTCTTTGAGGATTTCGCTGGAAACGGGATTTCTTCATCTAATGCTAGACAGAAGAATTCTCAGTAACTTCTTTGGGTTGAGTGTGTTCAAATCACAGAGTTGAACCTTCCTTTAGACAGAGCAGATTTGAAACCCTCTTTTTGTGGAATTTACAAGTGGACATTTCAAGAGCTTTGAGGCCAACGGTAGAAAAGGAAATATCTTCGTATAAAAACTAGAGAGAATCATTCTCAGAAACCGCTTTGTGATGTGTGCATTCCACTCACAGAGTGTAACCTTTCTTTTCATAGAACAGTTTGGAAACACTCTGTTTGTAAAGTCTGCAAGTGGATATTTGGACCTCTTTGAGGATTTCGTTGGAAACGGGATTTCTGCATATAACGCTAGACAGAAAAATTCTCAGTAACTTCTTTGGGTTGCGTGTGTTCAACTCACAGAGTTGTACCTTCCTTTTGACAGAGCAGATTAGAAACCCTCTTTTTGTGGAATTTGCAAGTGGACATTTCAAGCGCTTTGGGGCCAACGGTAGAAAAGGAAATATCTTCGTATAAAAAATAGAGAAAGTCACTCTCAGAAACCGCTTTGTGATGTGTGCGTTCCACTCACAGAGTGTAACCTTTCTTTTCATAGAACAGTTTGGAAACACTCTGTTTGTAAAGTCTGCAAGTGGATATTTGGACCCCTTTGAGGATTTCGTTGGAAACGGGATTTCTTCGTCTAATGCTAGACAGAAGAATTCTCAGTAACTTCTTTGGGTTGCGTGTGTTCAACTCACAGAGTTGAACCTTCCTTTAGACAGAGCAGATTGGTAACCCACTTTTTGTGGAATTTGTAAGTGGACATTTCAAGCGCTTTGGGGCCAACAGTAGAAAAGGAAATATCTTCGTATAAAAACTACAGAGAATCATTCTCAGAAACCACTTTGTGATGTGTGCGTTCCACTCACAGAGTGTAACCTTTCTTTTCATAGAACAGTTTGGAAACACTCTGTTTGTAAAGTCTGCAAGTGGATATTTGGACCTCTTTGAGGATTTCATTGGAAACGGGATTTCTTCATCTAATGCTAGACAGAAGAATTCTCAGTAACTTCTTTGGGTTGCGTGTGTTCAACTCACAGAGTTGAGCCTTCCTTTAGACAGAGCAGGTTTGAAAACCTCTTTTTGTGGAATTTGCAAGTGGACATTTCAAGCGCTTTGGGGCCAACGGTAGAAAAGGAAATATCTTCGTATAAAAACTAGAGAGAATCATTCTCAGAAACCGCTTTGTGATGTGTGCGTTCCACTCACAGAGTGTAACCTTTCTTTTCATAGAACAGTTTGGAAACACACTGTTTGTAAAGTCTGCAAGTGGATATTTGGACCTCTTTGAGGATTTCGTTGGAAACGGGATTTCTTCATCTAATGCTAGACAGAAGAATTCTCAGTAACTTCTTTGGGTTGCGTGTGTTCAACTCACAGAGTTGAGCCTTCCTTTAGACAGAGCAGATTTGAAACCCTCTTTTTGTGGAATTTGCAAGTGGACATTTCAAGCGCTTTGGGGCCAACGGTAGAAAAGGAAATATCTTCGTATAAAAACTAGAGAGAATCATTCTCAGAAACCGCTTTGTGATGTGTGCGTTCCACTCACAGAGTGTAAACTTTCTTTTCATAGAACAGTTTGGAAACACTCTGTTTGTAAAGTCTGCAAGTGGATATTTGGACCTCCTTGATGATTTCGTTGGAAACGGTATTTCTTCATCTAATGCTAGACAGAAGAATTCTCAGTAACTTCTTTGGGTTGCGTGTGTTCAACGCACAGAGTTGAACCTTCCTTTAGACAGAGCAGATTTGAAACACTCTTTTTGTGGAATTTGCAAGTGGACATTTCAAGCGGTTTGGGGCCAACGGTAGAAAAGGAAATATCTTCGTATAAAAACTAGAGAAAATCATTCTCAGAAACCACTTTGTGATGTGTGCATTCCACTCACAGAGTTTAACCTTTCTTTTCATAGAACAGTTTGGAAACACTCTGTTTGTAAAGTCTGCAAGTGGATATTTGGACGTTTTTGAGGATTTCGTTGGAAACGGGATTTCTTCATCTAATGCTAGACAGAAGAATTCTCAGTAACTTCTTTGGGTTGCGTGTGTTCAACTCACAGAGTTGAACCTTCCTTTTGACAGAGCAGATTGGAAACCCTCTTTTTGTGGAATTTGCAAGTGGACATTTCAAGCGCTTTGGGGCCAACAGTAGAAAAGGAAATATCTTCGTATAAAAACTACAGAGAATCATTCTCAGAAACCACTTTGTGATGTGTGCGTTCCACTCACAGAGTTTAACCTTTCTTTTCATAGAACAGTTTGGAAACACTCTGTTTGTAAAGTCTGCAAGTGGATATTTGGACCTCTTTGAGGATTTCATTGGAAACGGGATTTCTTCATCTAATGCTAGACAGAAGAATTCTCAGTAACTTCTTTGGGTTGCGTGTGTTCAACTCACAGAGTTGAACCTTCCTTTAGACAGAGCAGATTTGAAACCCTCTTTTTGTGGAATTTGCAAGTGGACATTTCAAGCGCTTTGGGGCCAACGGTAGAAAAGGAAATATCTTCGTATAAAAACTAGGGAGAATCATTCTCAGAAACCGCTTTGTGATGTGTGCATTCCACTCACAGAGTGTAACCTTTCTTTTCATAGAACAGTTTGGAAACACTCTGTTTGTAAAGTCTGCAAGTGGATATTTGGACCTCTTTGAGGATTTCGTTGGAAACGGGATTTCTGCATATAACGCTAGACAGAAAAATTCTCAGTAACTTCTTTGGGTTGCGTGTGTTCAACTCACAGAGTTTAACCTTCCTTTTGACAGAGCAGATTAGAAACCCTCTTTTTGTGGAATTTGCAAGTGGTCATTTCAAGCACTTTGGGGCCAACGGTAGAAAAGGAAATATCTTCGTATAAAAACTAGAGAAAGTCATTCTCAGAAACCGCTTTGTGATGTGTGCGTTCCACTCACAGAGTGTAACCTTTCTTTTCATAGAACAGTTTGGAAACACTCTGTTTGTAAAGTCTGCAAGTGGATATTTGGACCTCTTTGAGGATTTCGTTGGAAACGGGATTTCTTCGTCTAATGCTAGACAGAAGAATTCTCAGTAACTTCTTTGGGTTGCGTGTGTTCAACTCACAGAGTTGAACCTTCCTTTAGACAGAGCAGATTGGTAACCCACTTTTTGTGGAATTTGCAAGTGGACATTTCAAGCGCTTTGGGGCCAACAGTAGAAAAGGAAATATCTTCGTATAAAAACTACAGAGAATCATTCTCAGAAACCACTTTGTGATGTGTGCGTTCCACTCACAGAGTTTAACCTTTCTTTTCATAGAACAGTTTGGAAACACTCTGTTTGTAAAGTCTGCAAGTGGATATTTGGACCTCTTTGAGGATTTCGTTGGAAACGGGATTTCTTCATCTAATGCTAGACAGAAGAATTCTCAGTAACTTCTTTGGGTTGCGTGTGTTCAACTCACAGAGTTGAGCCTTCCTTTAGACAGAGCAGGTTTGAAAACCTCTTTTTGTGGAATTTGCAAGTGGACATTTCAAGCGCTTTGGGGCCAATGGTAGAAAAGGAAATATCTTCGTATAAAAACTAGAGAGAATCATTCTCAGAAACCGCTTTGTGATGTGTGCGTTCCACTCACAGAGTGTAACCTTTCTTTTCATAGAACAGTTTGGAAACACTCTGTTTGTAAAGTCTGCACGTGGATATTTGGACCTCTTTGAGGATTTCGTTGGAAACGGGATTTCTTATCTAATGCTAGACAGAAGAATTCTCAGTAACTTCTTTGGGTTGCGTGTGTTCAACTCACAGAGTTGAGCCTTCCTTTAGACAGAGCAGATTTGAAACCCTCTTTTTGTGGAATTTGCAAGTGGACATTTCAAGCGCTTTGGGGCCAACGGTAGAAAAGGAAATATCTTCGTATAAAAACTAGAGAAAATCATTCTCAGAAACCGCTTTGTGATGTGTGCGTTACACTCACAGAGTTTAACCTTTCTTTTCATAGAACTGTTTGGAAACACTCTGTTTGTAAAGTCTGCAAGTGGATATTTGGACCTCTTTGAGGATTTCATTGGAAACGGGATTTCTTCATCTAATGCTAGACAGAAGAATTCTCAGTAACTTCTTTGGGTTGCGTGTGTTCAACTCACAGAGTTGAACCTTCCTTTAGACAGAGCAGATTGGTAACCCAATTTTTGTGGAATTTGCAAGTGGACATTTCAAGCGGTTTGGGGCCAACGGTAGAAAAGGAAATATCTTCGTATAAAAACTAGAGAGAATCATTCTCAGAAACCACTTTGTGATGTGTGCATTCCACTCACAGAGTTTAACCTTTCTTTTAATAGAACAGTTTGGAAACAGTCTGTTTGTAAAGTCTGCAAGTGGATATTTGGACGTCTTTGAGGATTTCGATGGAAACGGGATTTCTTCATCTAATGCTAGACAGAAGAATTCTCAGTAACTTCTTTGGGTTGCGTGTGTTCAACTCACAGAGTTGAGCCTTCCTTTAGACAGAGCAGATTTGAAACCCTCTTTTAGTGGAATTTCCAAGTGGACATTTCAAGCGCTTTGGGGCCAACGGTGGAAAAAGAAATATCTTCGTATAAAAGCTAGAGAGAATCATTCTCAGAAACCGCTTTGTGATGTGTGCGTTCCACTCACAGAGGGTAACCTTTCTTTTCATAGAACAGTTTGGAAACACTCTGTTTGTAAAGTCTGCAAGTGGATATTTGGACCTCTTTGAGGATTTCGTTGGAAACGGTATTTCTTCATCTAATGCTAGACAGAAGAATTCTCAGTAACTTCTTTGGGTTGCGTGTGTTCAACTCACAGAGTTGAACCTTCCTTTAGACAGAGCAGATTAGAAACCCTCTTTTTGTGGAATTTGCAAGTGGACATTTCAAGCGCTTTGGGGCCAACGGTAGAAAAGGAAATATCTTCGTATAAAAACTAGAGAAAGTCATTCTCAGAAACCGCTTTGTGATGTGTGCGTTCCACTCACAGAGTGTAACCTTTCTTTTCATAGAACAGTTTGGAAACACTCTGTTTGTAAAGTCTGCAAGTGGATATTTGGACCTCTTTGAGGATTTCGTTGGAAACGGGATTTCTTCATCTAATGCTAGACAGAAGAATTCTCAGTAACTTCTTTGGGTTGCGTGTGTTCAACTCACAGAGTTGAGCCTTCCTTTAGACAGAGCAGATTTGAAACCCTCTTTTTGTGGAATTTGCAAGTGGACATTTCAAGCGCTATGGGGCCAACGGTAGAAAAGGAAATATCTTCGTATAAAAACTAGAGAGAATCATTCTCAGAAACCGCTTTGTGATGTGTGCGTTCCACCCACAGAGTGTAAACTTTCTTTTCATAGAACAGTTTGGAAACACTCTGTTTGTAAAGTCTGCAAGTGGATATTTGGACCTCCTTGATGATTTCGTTGGAAACGGGATTTCTTCATCTAATGCTAGACAGAAGAATTCTCAGTAACTTCTTTGGGTTGCGTGTGTTCAACGCACAGAGTTGAACCTTCCTTTAGACAGAGCAGATAAGAAACCCTCTTTTTGTGGAATTTGCAAGTGGACATTTCAAGCGCTTTGGGGCCAACGGTAGAAAAGGAAATATCTTCGTATAAAAACTAGAGAAAGTCATTCTCAGAAACCGCTTTGTGATGTGTGCGTTCCACTCACAGAGTGTAACCTTTCTTTTCATAGAACAGTTTGGAAACACTCTGTTTGTAAAGTCTGCAAGTGGATATTTGGACCTCTTTGAGGATTTCGTTGGAAACGGGATTTCTTCATCTAATGCTAGACAGAAGAATTCTCAGTAACTTCTTTGGGTTGCGTGTGTTCAACTCACAGAGTTGAGCCTTCCTTTAGACAGAGCAGATTTGAAACCCTCTTTTTGTGGAATTTGCAAGTGGACATTTCAAGCGCTTTGGGGCCAACGGTAGAAAAGGAAATATCTTCGTATAAAAACTAGAGAAAATCATTCTCAGAAACCGCTTTGTGATGTGTGCGTTACACTCACAGAGTTTAACCTTTCTTTTCATAGAACAGTTTGGAAACACTCTGATTGTAAAGTTTGCAAGTGGATATTTGGACCTCTTTGAGGATTTCATTGGAAACGGGATTTCTTCATCTAATGCTAGACAGAAGAATTCTCAGTAACTTCTTTGGTTTGCGTGTGTTCAACTCACAGAGTTGAACCTTCCTTTAGACAGAGCAGATTGGTAACCCACTTTTTGTGGAATTTGCAAGTGGACATTTCAAGCGCTTTGGGGCCAACGGTAGAAAAGGAAATATCTTCGTATAAAAACTAGAGAGAATCATTCTCAGAAACCACTTTGTGATGTGTGCGTTCCACTCACAGAGTTTAACCTTTCTTTTAATAGAACAGTTTGGAAACAGACTGTTTGTAAAGTCTGCAAGTGGATATTTGGACCTCTTTGAGGATTTCGTTGGAAACGGGATTTCTTCATCTAATGCTAGACAGAAGAATTCTCAGTAACTTCTTTGGGTTGCGTGTGTTCAACTCACAGAGTTGAGCCTTCCTTTAGGCAGAGCAGATTTGAAACCCTCTTTTAGTGGAATTTCCAAGTGGACATTTCAAGCGCTTTGGGGCCAACGGTGGAAAAGGAAATATCTTCGTATAAAAACCAGAGAGAATCATTCTCAGAAACCGCTTTGTGATGTGTGCGTTCCACTCACAGAGGGTAACCTTTCTTTTCATAGAACAGTTTGGAAACACTCTGTTTGTAAAGTCTGCAAGTGGATATTTGGACCTCTTTGAGGATTTCGTTGGAAACGGGATTTCTTCATCTAATGCTAGACAGAAGAATTCTCAGTAACTTCTTTGGGTTGCGTGTGTTCAACTCACAGAGTTGAACCTTCCTTTAGACAGAGCAGATTAGAAACCCTCTTTTTGTGGAATTTGCAAGTGGACATTTCAAGCGCTTTGGGGCCAACGGTAGAAAAGGAAATATCTTCATATAAAAACTAGAGAAAGTCATTCTCAGAAACCGCTTTGTGATGTGTGCGTTCCACTCACAGAGTGTAACGTTTCTTTTCATAGAACAGTTTGGAAACACTCTGTTTGTAAAGTCTGCAAGTGGATATTTGGACCTCTTTGAGGATTTCGTTGGAAACGGGATTTCTTCATCTAATGCTAGACAGAAGAATTCTCAGTAACTTCTTTGGGTTGCGTGTGTTCAACTCACAGAGTTGAGCCTTCCTTTAGACAGAGCAGATTTGAAACCCACTTTTTGTGGAATTTGCAAGTGGACATTTCAAGCGCTATGGGGCCAACGGTAGAAAAGGAAATATCTTCGTATAAAAACTAGAGAGAATCATTCTCAGAAACCGCTTTGTGATGTGTGCGTTCCACTCACAGAGTGTAAACTTTCTTTTCATAGAACAGTTTGGAAACACTCTGTTTGTAAAGTCTGCAAGTGGATATTTGGACCTCCTTGATGATTTCGTTGGAAACGGGATTTCTTCATCTAATGCTAGACAGAAGAATTCTCAGTAACTTCTTTGGGTTGCGTGTGTTCAACGCACAGAGTTGAACCTTCCTTTAGACAGAGCAGATTTGAAACACTCTTTTTGTGGAATTTGCAAGTGGACATTTCAAGCGCTTTGGGGCCAACGGTAGAAAAGGAAATATCTTCGTAGAAAAACTAGAGAGAATCATTCTCAGAAACCACTTTGTGATGTGTGCGTTCCACTCACAGAGTTTAACCTTTCTTTTCATAGAACAGTTTGGAAACAGTCTGTTTGTAAAGTCTGCAAGTGGATATTTGGACCTCTTTGAGGATTTCGTTGGAAACGGGATTTCTTCATCTTATGCTAGACAGAAGAATTCTCAGTAACTTCTTTGGTTTGCGTGTGTTCAACTCACAGAGTTGAGCCTTCCTTTAGACAGAGCAGATTTGAAACCCTCTTTTTGTGGAATTTGCAAGTGGACATTTCAAGCGCTTTGGGGCCAACGGTAGAAAAGGAAATATCTTCGTATAAAAACTAGAGAAAATCATTCTCAGAAACCACTTTGTGATGTGTGCATTACACTCACAGAGTTTAACCTTTCTTTTCATAGAACAGTTTGGAAACACTCTGTTTGTAAAGTCTGCAAGTGTATATTTGGACCTCTTTGAGGATTTCATTGGAAACGGGATTTCTTCATCTAATGCTAGACAGAAGAATTCTCAGTAACTTCTTTGGGTTGCGTGTGTTCAACTCACAGAGTTGAACCTTCCTTTAGACAGAGCAGATTGGAAACCCACTTTTTGTGGAATTTGCAAGTGGACATTTCAAGCGGTTTGGGGCCAACGGTAGAAAAGGAAATATCTTCGTATAAATACTAGAGAGAATCATTCTCAGAAACCACTTTGTGATGTGTGCGTTCCACTCACAGAGTTTAACCTTTCTTTTCATAGAACAGTTTGGAAACAGTCTGTTTGTAAAGTCTGCAAGTGGATATTTGGACGTCTTTGAGGATTTCGTTGGAAACGGGATTTCTTCATCTAATGCTAGACAGAAGAATTCTCAGTAACTTCTTTGGGTTGCGTGTGTTCAACTCACAGAGTTGAACCTTCCTTTTGACAGAGCAGATTGGAAACCCTCTTTTTGTGGAATTTGCAAGTGGACATTTCAAGCGCTTTGGGGCCAACAGTAGAAAAGGAAATATCTTCGTATAAAAACTAGAGAGAATCATTCTCAGAAACCACTTTGTGATGTGTGCGTTCCACTCACAGAGTTTAACCTTTCTTTTCATAGAACAGTTTGGAAACACTCTGTTTGTAAAGTCTGCAAGTGGATATTTGGACCTCTTTGAGGATTTCACTGGAAACGGGATTTCTTCATCTAATGCTAGACAGAAGAATTCTCAGTAACTTCTTTGGGTTGCGTGTGTTCAACTCACAGATTTGAGCCTTCCTTTAGACAGAGCAGATTTGAAACCCTCTTTTAGTGGAATTTCCAAGTGGACATTTCAAGGGCTTTGGGGTCAACGGTGGAAAAGGAAATATCTTCGTATAAAAACTAGAGAGAATCATTCTCAGAAACCGCTTTGTGATGTGTGCGTTCCACTCACAGAGGGTAACCTTTCTTTTCATAGAACAGTTTGGAAACACTCTGTTTGTAAAGTCTGCAAGTGGATATTTGGACCTCTTTGAGGATTTCGTTGGAAACGGGATTTCTTCATCTAATGCTAGACAGAAGAATTCTCAGTAACTTCTTTGGGTTGCGTGTGTTCAACTCACAGAGTTGAGCCTTCCTTTAGACCGAGCAGATTTGAAACCCTCTTTTTGTGGAATTTGCAAGTGGACATTTCAAGCGCTTTGGGGCCAACGGTAGAAAAGGAAATATCTTCGTAGAAAAACTAGAGAGAATCATTCTCAGAAACCACTTTGTGATGTGTGCGTTCCACTCACAGAGTTTAACCTTTCTTTTCATAGAACAGTTTGGAAACACTCTGTTTGTAAAGTCTGCAAGTGGATATTTGGACCTCTTTGAGGATTTCATTGGAAACGGGATTTCTTCATCTAATGCTAGACAGAAGAATTCTCAGTAACTTCTTTGGGTTGTGTGTGTTCAACTCACAGAGTTGAACCTTCCTTTAGACAGAGCAGATTGGAAACCCTCTTTTTGTGGAATTTGCAAGTGGACATTTCAAGCGCTTTGGCGCCCACGGTAGAAAAGGAAATATCTTCGTATAAAAACTAGAGAAAGTCATTCTCAGAAACCACTTTGTGATGTGTGCGTTCCACTCACAGAGTGTAACCTTTCTTTTCATAGAACAGTTTGGAAACACTCTGTTTGTAAAGTCTGCAAGTGGATATTTGGACCTCTTTGAGGATTTCGTTGGAAACGGGATTTCTTCATCTAATGCTAGACAGAAGAATTCTCAGTAACTTCTTTGGGTTGCGTGTGTTCAACTCACAGAGTTGAACCTTCCTTTTGACAGAGCAGATTGGAAACCCTCTTTTTGTGGAATTTGCAAGTGGACATTTCAAGCGCTTTGTGGCCAAGGGTAGAAAAGGAAATATCTTCGTATAAAAACTAGAGAGAATCATTCTCAGAAACCGCTTTGTGATGTGTGCGTTCCACTCACAGAGTTTAACCTTTCTTTTCATAGAACAGTTTGGAAGCACTCTGTTTGTAAAGTCTGCAAGTGGATATTTGGACCTCTTTGAGGATTTCGTTGGAAACGGGATTTCTTCATCTAATGCTAGACAGAAGAATTCTCAGTAACTTCTTTGGGTTGCGTGTGTTCAACTCACAGAGTTGAACCTTCCTTTTGACAGAGCAGATTGGAAACCCTCTTTTTGTGGAATTTGCAAGTGGATATTTCAAGCGCTTTGGGTCCAACGGTAGAAAGGGAAATATCTTCGTATAAAAACTAGAGAGAATCATTCTCAGAAACCGCTTTGTGATGTGTGCGTTCCACTCACAGAGTGTAACCTTTCTTTTCATAGAACAGTTTGGAAACACTCTGTTTGTAAAGTCTGCAAGTGGATATTTGGACCTCTTTGAGGATTTCGTTGGAAACGGGATTTCTTCATCTAATGCTAGACAGAAGAATTCTCAGTAACTTCTTTTGGTTGCTTGTGTTCAACTAACAGATTTGAACCTTCCTTTTGACAGAGCAGATTGGAAACCCTCTTTTTGTGGAATTTGCAAGTGGACATTTCAAGCGCTTTGGGGCCAACAGTAGAAAAAGAAATATCTTCGTATAAAAACTAGAGAGAATCATTCTCAGGAACCGCTTTGTGATGTGTGCGTTCCACTCACAGAGTTTAACCTTTCTTTTCATAGAACAGTTTGGAAACACTCTGTTTGTAAAGTCTGCAAGTGGATATTTGGACCTCTTTGAGGATTTCATTGGAAACGGGATTTCTTCATCTAATGCTAGACAGAAGAATTCTCAGTAACTTCTTTGGGTTGCGTGTGTTCAACTCACAGAGTTTAGCCTTCCTTTAGACAGAGCAGATTTGAAACCCTCTTTTTGTGGAATTTCCAAGTGGACATTTCAAGCCCTTTGGGGCCAACGGTGGAAAAGGAAATATCTTCGTATAAAAACTAGAGAGAATCATTCTCAGAAACCGCTTTGTGATGTGTGTGTTCCACTCACAGAGGGTAACCTTTCTTTTCATAGAACAGTTTGGAAACACTCTGTTTGTAAATTCTGCAAGTGGATATTTGGACCTCTTTGAGGATTTCGTTGGAAATGGGATTTCTTCATCTAATGCTAGACAGAAGAATTCTCAGTAACTTCTTTGGTTTGCGTGTGTTCAACTCACAGAGTTGAACCTTCCTTTAGACAGAGCAGATTTGAAACCCTCTTTTTGTGGAATTTGCGAGTGGACATTTCAAGCGCTTTTGGGCCAACTGTAGAAAAGGAAATATCTTCGTATAAAAACTAGAGAGAATTTTTCTCAGAAACCGCTTTGTGATGTGTGCGTTCCACTCACAGAGTTTAACCTTTCTTTTCATAGAACAGTTTGGAAACACTCTGTTTGTAAAGTCTGCAAGTGGATATTTGGACCTCTTTGAGGATTTCGTTGGAAACGGGATTTCTTCAACTAATGCTAGACAGAAGAATTCTCAGTAACTTCTTTGGGTTGCGTGTGTTCAACTCACAGAGTTGAGCCTTCCTTTAGACAGAGCAGATTAGAAACCCTCTTTTTGTGGAATTAGCAAGTGGACATTTCAAGCGCTTTGGGGCCAACGGTAGAAAAGGAAATATCTTCGTATAAAAACTAGAGAGAATCATTCTCAGAAACCGCTTTGTGATGTGTGCGTTCCACTCACAGAGTGTAACCTTTCTTTTCATAGAACAGTTTGGAAACACTCTGTTTGTAAAGTCTGCAAGTGGATATTTGGACCTCTTTGAGTGTTTCGTTGGAAACGGGATTTCTTCATCTAATGCTAGACAGAAGAATTCTCAGTAACTTCTTTGGGTTGCGTGTGTTCAACTCACAGAGTTGAGCCTTCCTTTAGACAGAGCAGATTTGAAACCCTCTTTTTGTGGAATTTGCAAGTGGACATTTCAAGCGCTTTGGGGCCAACGATAGAAAAGGAAATATCTTCGTATAAAAACTAGAGAGAATCATTCTCAGAAACCGCTTTGTGATGTGTGCATTCCACTCACAGAGTTTAACCTTTCTTTTCATTGAACAGTTTGGAAACAGTCTGTTTGTAAAGTCTGCAAGTGGATATTTGGACCTCTTTGAGGATTTCGTTGGAAACGGGATTTCTTCATCTTATGCTAGACAGAAGAATTCTCAGTAACTTCTTTGGTTTGCGTGTGTTCAACTCACAGAGTTGAGCCTTCCTTTAGACAGAGCAGATTTGAAACCCTCTTTTTGTGGAATTTGCAAGTGGACATTTCAAGCGCTTTGGAGCCAACGGTAGAAAAGGAAATATCTTCGTATAAAAACTAGAGAAAATCATTCTCAGAAACCACTTTGTGATGTGTGCGTTACACTCACAGAGTTTAACCTTTCTTTTCATAGAACAGTTTGGAAACACTCTGTTTGTAAAGTCTGCAAGTGGATATTTGGACCTCTTTGAGGATTTCATTGGAAACGGGATTTCTTCATCTAATGCTAGACAGAAGAATTCTCAGTAACTTCTTTGGGTTGCGTGTGTTCAACTCACAGAGTTGAACCTTCCTTTAGACAGAGCAGATTGGAAACCCACTTTTTGTGGAATTTGCAAGTGGACATTTCAAGCGGTTTGGGGCCAACGGTAGAAAAGGAAATATCTTCGTATAAAAACTAGAGAGAATCATTCTCAGAAACCACTTTGTGATGTGTGCGTTCCACTCACAGAGTTTAACCTTTCTTTTCATAGAACAGTTTGGAAACAGTCTGTTTGTAAAGTCTGCAAGTGGATATTTGGACGTCTTTGAGGATTTCGTTGGAAACGGGATTTCTTCATCTAATGCTAGACAGAAGAATTCTCAGTAACTTCTTTGGGTTGCGTGTGTTCAACTCACAGAGTTGAACCTTCCTTTTGACAGAGCAGATTGGAAACCCTCTTTTTGTGGAATTTGCAAGTGGACATTTCAAGCGCTTTGGGGCCAACAGTAGAAAAGGAAATATCTTCGTATAAAAACTAGAGAGAATCATTCTCAGAAACCACTTTGTGATGTGTGCGTTCCACTCACAGAGTTTAACCTTTCTTTTCATAGAACAGTTTGGAAACACTCTGTTTGTAAAGTCTGCAAGTGGATATTTGGACCTCTTTGAGGATTTCATTGGAAACGGGATTTCTTCATCTAATGCTAGACAGAAGAATTCTCAGTAACTTCTTTGGGTTGCGTGTGTTCAACTCACAGAGTTGAGCCTTCCTTTAGACAGAGCAGATTTGAAACCCTCTTTTAGTGGAATTTCCAAGTGGACATTTCAAGCGCTTTGGGGCCAAAGGTGGAAAAGGAAATATCTTCGTATAAAAACTAGAGAGAATCATTCTCAGAAACCGCTTTGTGATGTGTGCGTTCCACTCACAGAGGGTAACCTTTCTTTTCATAGAACAGTTTGGAAACACTCTGTTTGTAAAGTCTGCAAGTGGATATTTGGACCTCTTTGAGGATTTCGTTGGAAACGGGATTTCTTCATCTAATGCTAGACAGAAGAATTCTCAGTAACTTCTTTGGGTTGCGTGTGTTCAACTCACAGAGTTGAACGTTCCTTTAGACAGAGCAGATTTGAAACCCTCTTTTTGTGGAATTTGCAAGTGGACATTTCAAGCGCTTTGAGGCCAACGGTAGAAAAGGAAATATCTTCGTATAAAAACTAGAGAGAATCATTCTCAGAAACCGCTTTGTGATGTGTGCATTCCACTCACAGAGTGTAACCTTTCTTTTCATAGAACAGTTTGGAAACACTCTGTTTGTAAAGTCTGCAAGTGGATATTTGGACCTCTTTGAGGATTTCGTTGGAAACGGGATTTCTGCATATAACGCTAGACAGAAAAATTCTCAGTAACTTCTTTGGGTTGCGTGTGTTCAACTCACAAAGTTGTACCTTCCTTTTGACAGAGCAGATTAGAAACCCACTTTTTGTGGAATTTGCAAGTGGACATTTCAAGCGCTTTGGGGCCAACGGTAGAAAAGGAAATATCTTCGTATAAAAACTAGAGAAAGTCATTCTCAGAAACCGCTTTGTGATGTGTGCATTCCACTCACAGAGTGTACCTTTCCTTTCATAGAACAGTTTGGAAACACTCTGTTTGTAAAGTCTGCAAGTGGATATTTGGACCTCTTTGAGGATTTCGTTGGAAACGGGATTTCTTCATCTAATGCTAGACAGAAGAATTCTCAGTAACTTCTTTGGGTTGCGTGTGTTCAACTCACAGAGTTGAGCCTTCCTTTAGACAGAGGAGATTTGAAACCCTCTTTTTGTGGAATTTGCAAGTGGACATTTCAAGCGCTTTGGGGCCAACGGTAGAAAAGGAAATATCTTCGTATAAAAACTAGAGAGAATCATTCTCAGAAACCGCTTTGTGATGTGTGCGTTCCACTCACAGAGTGTAAGCTTTCTTTTCATAGAACAGTTTGGAAACACTCTGTTTGTAAAGTCTGCAAGTGGATATTTGGACCTCTTTGAGGATTTCGTTGGAAACGGGATTTCTTCATCTAATGCTAGACAGAAGAATTCTCAGTAACTTCTTTGGGTTGCGTGTGTTCAACGCACAGAGTTGAACCTTACTTTAGACAGAGCAGATTTGAAACACTCTTTTTGTGGAATTTGCAAGTGGACATTTCAAGCGCTTTGGGGCCAACGGTAGAAAAGGAAATATCTTCGTATAAAAACTAGAGAGAATCATTCTCAGAAACCACTTTGTGATGTGTGCGTTCCACTCACAGAGTTTAACGTTTCTTTTCATAGAACAGTTTGGAAACACTCTGTTTGTAAAGTCTGCAAGTGGATATTTGGACCTCTTTGAGGATTTCGTTGGAAACGGGATTTCTTCAACTAATGCTAGACAGAAGAATTCTCAGTAACTTCTTTGGGTTGCGTGTGTTCAACTCACAGAGTTGAGCCTTCCTTTAGACAGAGCAGATTTGAAACCCTCTTTTTGTGGAATTAGCAAGTGGACATTTCAAGCGCTTTGGGGCCAACGGTAGAAAAGGAAATATCTTCGTATAAAAACTAGAGAGAATCATTCTCAGAAACCGCTTTGTGATGTGTGCGTTCCACTCACAGAGTGTAACCTTTCTTTTCATAGAACAGTTTGGAAACACTCTGTTTGTAAAGTCTGCAAGTGGATATTTGGACCTCTTTGAGTGTTTCGTTGGAAACGGGATTTCTTCATCTAATGCTAGACAGAAGAATTCTCAGTAACTTCTTTGGGTTGCGTGTGTTCAACTCACAGAGTTGAGCCTTCCTTTAGACAGAGCAGATGTGAAACCCTCTTTTTGTGGAATTTGCAAGTGGACATTTCAAGCGCTTTGGGGCAAACGATAGAAAAGGAAATATCTTCGTATAAAAACTAGAGAGAATCATTCTCAGAAACCGCTTTGTGATGTGTGCATTCCACTCACAGAGTTTAACCTTTCTTTTCATTGAACAGTTTGGAAACAGTCTGTTTGTAAAGTCTGCAAGTGGATATTTGGACCTCTTTGAGGATTTCGTTGGAAACGGGATTTCTTCATCTTATGCTAGACAGAAGAATTCTCAGTAACTTCTTTGGTTTGCGTGTGTTCAACTCACAGAGTTGAGCCTTCCTTTAGACAGAGCAGATTTGAAACCCTCTTTTTGTGGAATTTGCAAGTGGACATTTCAAGCGCTTTGGAGCCAACGGTAGAAAAGGAAATATCTTCGTATAAAAACTAGAGAAAATCATTCTCAGAAACCACTTTGTGATGTGTGCGTTACACTCACAGAGTTTAACCTTTCTTTTCATAGAACAGTTTGGAAACACTCTGTTTGTAAAGTCTGCAAGTGGATATTTGGACCTCTTTGAGGATTTCATTGGAAACGGGATTTCTTCATCTAATGCTAGACAGAAGAATTCTCAGTAACTTCTTTGGGTTGCGTGTGTTCAACTCACAGAGTTGAACCTTCCTTTAGACAGAGCAGATTGGAAACCCACTTTTTGTGGAATTTGCAAGTGGACATTTCAAGCGGTTTGGGGCCAACGGTAGAAAAGGAAATATCTTCGTATAAAAACTAGAGAGAATCATTCTCAGAAACCACTTTGTGATGTGTGCGTTCCACTCACAGAGTTTAACCTTTCTTTTCATAGAACAGTTTGGAAACAGTCTGTTTGTAAAGTCTGCAAGTGGATATTTGGACGTCTTTGAGGATTTCGTTGGAAACGGGATTTCTTCATCTAATGCTAGACAGAAGAATTCTCAGTAACTTCTTTGGGTTGCGTGTGTTCAACTCACAGAGTTGAACCTTCCTTTTGACAGAGCAGATTGGAAACCCTCTTTTTGTGGAATTTGCAAGTGGACATTTCAAGGGCTTTGGGGCCAACAGTAGAAAAGGAAATATCTTCGTATAAAAACTAGAGAGAATCATTCTCAGAAACCACTTTGTGATGTGTGCGTTCCACTCACAGAGTTTAACCTTTCTTTTCATAGAACAGTTTGGAAACACTCTGTTTGTAAAGTCTGCAAGTGGATATTTGGACCTCTTTGAGGATTTCATTGGAAACGGGATTTCTTCATCTAATGCTAGACAGAAGAATTCTCAGTAACTTCTTTGGGTTGCGTGTGTTCAACTCACAGAGTTGAGCCTTCCTTTAGACAGAGCAGATTTGAAACCCTCTTTTAGTGGAATTTCCAAGTGGACATTTCAAGCGCTTTGGGGCCAAAGGTGGAAAAGGAAATATCTTCGTATAAAAACTAGAGAGAATCATTCTCAGAAACCGCTTTGTGATGTGTGCGTTCCACTCACAGAGGGTAACCTTTCTTTTCATAGAACAGTTTGGAAACACTCTGTTTGTAAAGTCTGCAAGTGGATATTTGGACCTCTTTGAGGATTTCGTTGGAAACGGGATTTCTTCATCTAATGCTAGACAGAAGAATTCTCAGTAACTTCTTTGGGTTGCGTGTGTTCAACTCACAGAGTTGAACGTTCCTTTAGACAGAGCAGATTTGAAACCCTCTTTTTGTGGAATTTGCAAGTGGACATTTCAAGCGCTTTGAGGCCAACGGTAGAAAAGGAAATATCTTCGTATAAAAACTAGAGAGAATCATTCTCAGAAACCGCTTTGTGATGTGTGCATTCCACTCACAGAGTGTAACCTTTCTTTTCATAGAACAGTTTGGAAACACTCTGTTTGTAAAGTCTGCAAGTGGATATTTGGACCTCTTTGAGGATTTCGTTGGAAACGGGATTTCTGCATATAACGCTAGACAGAAAAATTCTCAGTAACTTCTTTGGGTTGCGTGTGTTCAACTCACAAAGTTGTACCTTCCTTTTGACAGAGCAGATTAGAAACCCACTTTTTGTGGAATTTGCAAGTGGACATTTCAAGCGCTTTGGGGCCAACGGTAGAAAAGGAAATATCTTCGTATAAAAACTAGAGAAAGTCATTCTCAGAAACCGCTTTGTGATGTGTGCATTCCACTCACAGAGTGTAACCTTTCTTTTCATAGAACAGTTTGGAAACACTCTGTTTGTAAAGTCTGCAAGTGGATATTTGGACCTCTTTGAGGATTTCGTTGGAAACGGGATTTCTTCATCTAATGCTAGACAGAAGAATTCTCAGTAACTTCTTTGGGTTGCGTGTGTTCAACTCACAGAGTTGAGCCTTCCTTTAGACAGAGCAGATTTGAAACCCTCTTTTTGTGGAATTTGCAAGTGGACATTTCAAGCGCTTTGGGGCCAACGGTAGAAAAGGAAATATCTTCGTATAAAAACTAGAGAGAATCATTCTCAGAAACCGCTTTGTGATGTGTGCGTTCCACTCACAGAGTGTAAGCTTTCTTTTCATAGAACAGTTTGGAAACACTCTGTTTGTAAAGTCTGCAAGTGGATATTTGGACCTCTTTGAGGATTTCGTTGGAAACGGGATTTCTTCATCTAATGCTAGACAGAAGAATTCTCAGTAACTTCTTTGGGTTGCGTGTGTTCAACGCACAGAGTTGAACCTTACTTTAGACAGAGCAGATTTGAAACACTCTTTTTGTGGAATTTGCAAGTGGACATTTCAAGCGCTTTGGGGCCAACGGTAGAAAAGGAAATATCTTCGTATAAAAACTAGAGAGAATCATTCTCAGAAACCACTTTGTGATGTGTGCGTTCCACTCACAGAGTTTAACCTTTCTTTTCATAGAACAGTTTGGAAACAGTCTGTTTGTAAAGTCTGCAAGTGGATATTTGGACCTCTTTGAGGATTTCGTTGGAAACGGGATTTCTTCATCTTATGCTGGACAGAAGAATTCTCAGTAACTTCTTTGGTTTGCGTGTGTTCAACTCACAGAGTTGAGCCTTCCTTTAGACAGAGCAGATTTGAAACCCTCTTTTTTTGGAATCTGCAAGTGGACATTTCAAGCGCTTTGGGGCCAACGGTAGAAAAGGAAATATCTTCGTATAAAAACTAGAGAGAATCATTCTCAGGAACCTCTTTGTGATGTGTGCGTTCCACTCACAGAGTTTAACCTTTCTTTTCATAGAACAGTTTGGAAACACTCTGTTTGTAAAGTCTGCAAGTGGATATTTGGACCTCTTTGAGGATTTCATTGGAAACGGGATTTCTTCATCTAATGCTAGACAGAAGAATTCTCAGTAACTTCTTTGGGTTGCGTGTGTTCAACTCACAGAGTTGAGCCTTCCTTTAGACAGAGCAGATTTGAAACCCTCTTTTAGTGGAATTTCCAAGTGGACATTTCAAGCGCTTTTGGGCCAAAGGTGGAAAAGGAAATATCTTCGTATAAAAACTAGAGAGAATCATTCTCAGAAACCGCTTTGTGATGTGTGCGTTCCACTCACAGAGGGTAACCTTTCTTTTCATAGAACAGTTTGGAAACACTCTGTTTGTAAAGTCTGCAAGTGGATATTTGGACCTCTTTGAGGATTTCGTTGGAAACGGGATTTCTTCATCTAATGCTAGACAGAAGAATTCTCAGTAACTTCTTTGTGTTGTGTGTGTTCAACTCACAGAGTTGAACGTTCCTTTAGACAGAGCAGATTTGAAACCCTCTTTTTGTGGAATTTGCAAGTGGACATTTCAAGCGCTTTGAGGCCAACGGTAGAAAAGGAAATATCTTCGTATAAAAACTAGAGAGAATCATTCTCAGAAACCGCTTTGTGATGTGTGCATTCCACTCACAGAGTGTAACCTTTCTTTTCATAGAACAGTTTGGAAACACTCTGTTTGTAAAGTCTGCAAGTGGATATTTGGACCTCTTTGAGGATTTCGTTGGAAACGGGATTTCTGTATATAACGCTAGACAGAAAAATTCTCAGTAACTTCTTTGGGTTGCGTGTGTTCAACTCACAGAGTTGTACCTTCCTTTTGACAGAGCAGATTAGAAACCCTCTTTTTGTGGAATTTGCAAGTGGACATTTCAAGCGCTTTGGGGCCAACGGTAGAAAAGGAAATATCTTCGTATAAAAACTAGAGAAAGTCATTCTCAGAAACCGCTTTGTGATGTGTGCGTTCCACTCACAGAGTGTAACCTTTCTTTTCATAGAACAGTTTGGAAACACTCTGTTTGTAAAGTCTGCAAGTGGATATTTGGACCTCTTTGAGGATTTCGTTGGAAACGGGATTTCTTCATCTAATGCTAGACAGAAGAATTCTCAGTAACTTCTTTGGGTTGCGTGTGTTCAACTCACAGAGTTGAGCCTTCCTTTAGACAGAGCAGATTTGAAACCCTCTTTTTGTGGAATTTGCAAGTGGACATTTCAAGCGCTTTGGGGCCAACGGTAGAAATGGAAATATCTTCGTATAAAAACTAGAGAGAATCATTCTCAGAAACCGCTTTGTGATGTGTGCGTTCCACTCACAGAGTTTAACCTTTCTTTTCATAGAACAGTTTGGAAACACTCTGTTTGTAAAGTCTGCAAGTGGATATTTGGACCTCTTTGAGGATTTCATTGGAAACGGAATTTCTTCATCTAATACTAGACAGAAGAATTCTCAGTAACTTCTTTGGGTTGTGTGTGTTCAACTCACAGAGTTGAACCTTCCTTTAGACAGAGCAGATTGGAAACCCTCTTTTTGTGGAATTTGCAAGTGGACATTTCAAGCGCTTTGGCGCCCACGGTAGAAAAGGAAATAGCTTCGTATAAAAACTAGAGAAAGTCATTCTCAGAAACCACTTTGTGATGTGTGCGTTCCACTCACAGAGTGTAACCTTTCTTTTCATAGAACAGTTTGGAAACACTCTGTTTGTAAAGTCTGCAAGTGGATATTTGGACCTCTTTGAGGATTTCGTTGGAAACGGGATTTCTTCATCTAATGCTAGACAGAAGAATTCTCAGAAACTTCTTTGGGTTGCGTGTGTTCAACTCACAGAGTTGAACCTTCCTTTTGACAGAGCAGATTGGAAACCCTCTTTTTGTGGAATTTGCAAGTGGACATTTCAAGCGCTTTGCGGCCAAGGGTAGAAAAGGTAATATCTTCGTATAAAAACTAGAGAGAATCATTCTCAGAAACCGCTTTGTGATGTGTGCGTTCCACTCACAGAGTGTAACCTTTCTTTTCATAGAACAGTTTGGAAACACTCTGTTTGTAAAGTCTGCAAGTGGATATTTGGACCTCTTTGAGGATTTCGTTGGAAACGGGATTTCTTCATCTAATGCTAGACAGAAGAATTCTCAGTAACTTCTTTGGGTTGCGTGTGTTCAACTCACAGAGTTGAACCTTCCTTTTGACAGAGCAGATTGGAAACCCTCTTTTTGTGGAATTTGCAAGTGGATATTTCAAGCGCTTTGGGTCCAACGGTAGAAAGGGAAATATCTTCGTATAAAAACTAGAGAGAATCATTCTCAGAAACCGCTTTGTGATGTGTGCGTTCCACTCACAGAGTGTAACCTTTCTTTTCATAGAACAGTTTGGAAACACTCTGTTTGTAAAGTCTGCAAGTGGATATTTGGACCTCTTTGAGTGTTTCGTTGGAAACGGGATTTCTTCATCTAATACTAGACAGAAGAATTCTCAGTAACTTCTTTGGGTTGTGTGTGTTCAACTCACAGAGTTGAACCTTCCTTTAGACAGAGCAGATTGGAAACCCTCTTTTTGTGGAATTTGCAAGTGGACATTTCAAGCGCTTTGGCGCCCACGGTAGAAAAGGAAATATCTTCGTATAAAAACTAGAGAAAGTCTTTCTCAGAAACCACTTTGTGATGTGTGCGTTCCACTCACAGAGTGTAACCTTTCTTTTCATAGAACAGTTTGGAAACACTCTGTTTGTAAAGTCTGCAAGTGGATATTTGGACCTCTTTGAGGATTTCGTTGGAAACGGGATTTCTTCATCTAATGCTAGACAGAAGAATTCTCAGTAACTTCTTTGGGTTGCGTGTGTTCAACTCACAGAGTTGAACCTTCCTTTTGACAGAGCAGATTGGAAACCCTCTTTTTGTGTTATTTGCAAGTGGACATTTCAAGCGCTTTGCGGCCAAGGGTAGAAAAGGTAATATCTTCGTATAAAAACTAGAGAGAATCATTCTCAGAAACCGCTTTGTGATGTGTGCGTTCCACTCACAGAGTGTAACCTTTCTTTTCATAGAACAGTTTGGAAACACTCTGTTTGTAAAGTCTGCAAGTGGATATTTGGACCTCTTTGAGGATTTCGTTGGAAACGGGATTTCTTCATCTAATGCTAGACAGAAGAATTCTCAGTAACTTCTTTGGGTTGCGTGTGTTCAACTCACAGAGTTGAACCTTCCTTTTGACAGAGCAGATTGGAAACCCTCTTTTTGTGGAATTTGCAAGTGGATATTTCAAGCGCTTTGGGTCCAACGGTAGAAAGGGAAATATCTTCGTATAAAAACTAGAGAGAATCATTCTCAGAAACCGCTTTGTGATGTGTGCGTTCCAGTCACAGAGTGTAACCTTTCTTTTCATAGAACAGTTTGGAAACACTCTGTTTTTAAAGTCTGCAAGTGGATATTTGGACCTCTTTGAGTGTTTCGTTGGAAACGGGATTTCTTCATCTAATGCTAGACAGAAGAATTCTCAGTAACTTCTTTGGGTTGCGTGTGTTCAACTCACAGAGTTGAGCCTCCCTTTAGACAGAGCAGATTTGAAACCCTCTTTTTGTGGAATTTGCAAGTGGACATTTCAAGCGCTTTGGGGCCAACGGTAGAAAAGGAAATATCTTCGTATAAAAACTAGAGAGAATCATTCTCAGAAACCGCTTTGTGATGTGTGCATTCCACTCACAGAGTGTAACCTTTCTTTTCATAGAACAGTTTGGAAACACTCTGTTTGTAAAGTCTGCAAGTGGATATTTGGACCTCTTTGAGGATTTCGTTGGAAACGGGATTTCTTCATCTAACGCTAGACAGAAAAATTCTCAGTAACTTCATTGGGTTGCGTGTGTTCAACTCACAGAGTTGAACCTTCCTTTTGGCAGAGCAGATTAGAAACCCTCTTTTTGTGGAATTTGCAAGTGGACATTTCAAGCGCTTTGGGGCCAACGGTAGAAAAGGAAATATCTTCGTATAAAAACTAGAGAGAATCATTCTCAGAAACCGCTTTGTGATGTCTGCGTTCCTCTCACAGAGTTTAACCTTTCTTTTCATAGAACAGTTTGGAAACACTCTGTTTGTAAAGTCTGCAAGTGGATATTTGGACCTCTTTGAGGATTTAGTTGGAAACGGGATTTCTTCATCTAATGCTAGACAGAAGAATTCTCAGTAACTTCTTTGGGTTGCGTGTGTTCAACTCACAGAGTTGAACCTTCCTTTAGACAGAGCAGATTTGAAACCCACTTTTTGTGGAATTTGCAAGTGGACATTTCAAGCGCTTTGGGGCCAACGGTAGAAAAGGAAATATCTTCGTATAAAAACTAGAGAGAATGATTCTCAGAAACCACTTTGTGATGTGTGCGTTCCACTCACAGAGTTTAACCTTTCTTTTCATAGAACAGTTTGGAAACACTCTGTTTGTAAAGTCTGCAAGTGGATATTTGGACCTCTTTGAGGATTTCGTTGGAAACGGGATTTCTTCATCTAATGCTAGACAGAAGAATTCTCAGTAACTTCTTTGGGTTGCGTGTGTTCAACTCACAGAGTTGAGCCTTCCTTTAGACAGAGCAGATTTGAAACCCTCTTTTTGTGGAATTAGCAAGTAGACATTACAAGCGCTTTGGGGCCAACGGTAGAAAAGGAAATATCTTCGTATAAAAACTAGAGAGAATCATTCTCAGAAACCGCTTTGTGATGTGTGCGTTCCACTCACAGAGTGTAACCTTTCTTTTCATAGAACAGTTTGGAAACACTCTGTTTGTAAAGTCTGCAAGTGGATATTTGGACCTCTTTGAGTGTTTCGTTGGAAACGGGATTTCTTCATCTAATGCTAGACAGAAGAATTCTCAGTAACTTCTTTGGGTTGCGTGTGTTCAACTCCCAGAGTTGAACCTTCCTTTAGACAGAGCAGATTTGAAACCCTCTTTTTGTGGAATTAGCAAGTGGACATTTCCAGCGCTTTGGGGCCAACAGTAGAAAAGGAAATATCTTCGTATAAAAACTAGAGAGAATCATTCTCAGAAACCACTTTGTGATGTGTGCGTTCCACTCACAGAGTGTAACCTTTCTTTTCATAGAACAGTTTGGAAACACTCTGTTTGTAAAGTCTGCAAGTGGATATTTGGACCTCTTTGAGTGTTTCGTTGGAAACGGGATTTCTTCATCTAATGCTAGACAGAAGAATTCTCAGTAACTTCTTTGGGTTGCGTGTGTTCAACTCACAGAGTTGAGCCTTCCTTTAGACAGAGCAGATTTGAAACCCTCTTTTTGTGGAATTTGCAAGTGGACATTTCAAGCGCTTTGGGGCCAACGGTAGAAAAGGAAATATCTTCGTATAAAAACTAGAGAGAATCATTCTCAGAAACCGCTTTGTGATGTGTGCATTCCACTCACAGAGTGTAACCTTTCTTTTCATAGAACAATTTGGAAACACTCTGTTTGTAAAGTCTGCAAGTGGATATTTGGACCTCTTTGAGGATTTCGTTGGAAACGGAATTTCTGCATATAACGCTAGACAGAAAAATTCTCAGTAACTTCTTTGGGTTGCGTGTGTTCAACTCACAGAGTTGAACCTTCCTTTTGACAGAGCAGATTAGAAACCCTCTTTTTGTGGAATTTGCAAGTGGACATTTCAAACGCTTTGGGGCCAACGGTAGAAAAGGAAATATCTTCGTATAAAAACTAGAGAGAATCATTCTCAGAAACCACTTTGTGATGTGTGCGTTCCACTCACAGAGTTTAACCTTTCTTTTCATAGAACAGTTTGGAAACAGTCTGTTTGTAAAGTCTGCAAGTGGATATTTGGACGTCTTTGAGGATTTCGTTGGAAACGGGATTTCTTCATCTAATGCTAGACAGAAGAATTCTCAGTAACTTCTTTGGGTTGCGTGTGTTCAACTCACAGAGTTGAACCTTCCTTTTGACAGAGCAGATTGGAAACCCTCTTTTTGTGGAATTTGCAAGTGGACATTTCAAGCGCTTTGGGGCCAACAGTAGAAAAGGAAATATCTTCGTATAAAAACTAGAGAGAATCATTCTCAGAAACCACTTTGTGATGTGTGCGTTCCACTCACAGAGTTTAACCTTTCTTTTCATAGAACAGTTTGGAAACACTCTCTTTGTAAAGTCTGCAAGTGGATATTTGGACCTCTTTGAGGATTTCATTGGAAACGGGATTTCTTCATCTAATGCTAGACAGAAGAATTCTCAGTAACTTCTTTGGGTTGCGTGTGTTCAACTCACAGAGTTGAGCCATCCTTTAGACAGAGCAGATTTGAAACCCTCTTTTAGTGTAATTTCCAAGTGGACATTTCAAGCGCTTTTGGGCCAAAGGTGGAAAAGGAAATATCTTCGTATAAAAACTAGAGAGAATCATTCTCAGAAACCGCTTTGTGATGTGTGCGTTCCACTCACAGAGGGTAACCTTTCTTTTCATAGAACAGTTTGGAAACACTCTGTTTGTAAAGTCTGCAAGTGGATATTTGGACGTCTTTGAGGATTTCGTTGGAAACGGGATTTCTTCATCTAATGCTAGACAGAAGAATTCTCAGTAACTTCTTTGGGTTGCGTGTGTTCAACTCACAGAGTTGAACGTTCCTTTAGACAGAGCAGATTTGAAACCCTCTTTTTGTGGAATTTGCAAGTGGACATTTCAAGCGCTTTGAGGCCAACGGTAGAAAAGGAAATATCTTCGTATAAAAACTAGAGAGAATCATTCTCAGAAACCGCTTTGTGATGTGTGCATTCCACTCACAGAGTGTAACCTTTCTTTTCATAGAACAGTTTGGAAACACTCTGTTTGTAAAGTCTGCAAGTGGATATTTGGACCTCTTTGAGGATTTCGTTGGAAACGGGATTTCTGCATATAACGCTAGACAGAAAAATTCTCAGTAACTTCTTTGGGTTGCGTGTGTTCAACTCACAGAGTTGAGCCTCCCTTTAGACAGAGCAGATTTGAAACCCTCTTTTTGTGGAATTTGCAAGTGGACATTTCAAGCGCTTTGGGGCCAACGGTAGAAAAGGAAATATCTTCGTATAAAAACTAGAGAGAATCATTCTCAGAAACCGCTTTGTGATGTGTGCATTCCACTCACAGAGTGTAACCTTTCTTTTCATAGAACAGTTTGGAAACACTCTGTTTGTAAAGTCTGCAAGTGGATATTTGGACCTCTTTGAGGATTTCGTTGGAAACGGGATTTCTTCATCTAACGCTAGACAGAAAAATTCTCAGTAACTTCTTTGGGTTGCGTGTGTTCAACTCACAGAGTTGAACCTTCCTTTTGACAGAGCAGATTAGAAACCCTCTTTTTGTGGAATTTGCAAGTGGACATTTCAAGCGCTTTGGGGCCAACGGTAGAAAACGAAATATCTTCGTATAAAAACTAGAGAGAATCATTCTCAGAAACCGCTTTGTGATGTGTGCATTCCACTCACAGAGTGTAACCTTTCTTTTCATAGAACAGTTTGGAAACACTCTGTTTGTAAAGTCTGCAAGTGGATATTTGGACCTCTTTGAGGATTTCGTTGGAAACGGGATTTCTGCATATAACGCTAGACAGAAAAATTCTCAGTAACTTCTTTGGGTTGCGTGTGTTCAACTCACAGAGTTGAGCCTCCCTTTAGACAGAGCAGATTTGAAACCCTCTTTTTGTGGAATTTGCAAGTGGACATTTCAAGCGCTTTGGGGCCAACGGTAGAAAAGGAAATATCTTCGTATAAAAACTAGAGAGAATCATTCTCAGAAACCGCTTTGTGATGTGTGCATTCCACTCACAGAGTGTAACCTTTCTTTTCATAGAACAGTTTGGAAACACTCTGTTTGTAAAGTCTGCAAGTGGATATTTGGACCTCTTTGAGGATTTCGTTGGAAACGGGATTTCTTCATCTAACGCTAGACAGAAAAATTCTCAGTAACTTCTTTGGGTTGCGTGTGTTCAACTCACAGAGTTGAACCTTCCTTTTGACAGAGCAGATTAGAAACCCTCTTTTTGTGGAATTTGCAAGTGGACATTTCAAGCGCTTTGGGGCCAACGGTAGAAAACGAAATATCTTCGTATAAAAACTAGAGAGAATCATTCTCAGAAACCGCTTTGTGATGTCTGCGTTCCTCTCACAGAGTTTAACCTTTCTTTTCATAGAACAGTTTGGAAACACTCTGTTTGTAAAGTCTGCAAGTGGATATTTGGACCTCTTTGAGGATTTAGTTGGAAACGGGATTTCTTCATCTAATGCTAGACAGAAGAATTCTCAGTAACTTCTTTGGGTTGCGTGTGTTCAACTCACAGAGTTGAACCTTCCTTTAGACAGAGCAGATTTGAAACCCACTTTTTTTGGAATTTGCAAGTGGACATTTCAAGCGCTTTGGGGCCAACGGTAGAAAAGGAAATATCTTCGTATAAAAACTAGAGAGAATGATTCCCAGAAACCACTTTGTGATGTGTGCGTTCCACTCACAGAGTTTAACCTTTCTTTTCATAGAACAGTTTGGAAACACTCTGTTTGTAAAGTCTGCAAGTGGATATTTGGACCTCTTTGAGGATTTCGTTGGAAACGGGATTTCTTCATCTAATGCTAGACAGAAGAATTCTCAGTAACTTCTTTGGGTTGCGTGCGTTCAACTCACAGAGTTGAGCCTTCCTTTAGACAGAGCAGATTTGAAACCCTCTTTTTGTGGAATTAGCAAGTAGACATTACAAGCGCTTTGGGGCCAACGGTAGAAAAGGAAATATCTTCGTATAAAAACTAGAGAGAATCATTCTCAGAAACCGCTTTGTGATGTGTGCGTTCCACTCACAGAGTGTAACCTTTCTTTTCATAGAACAGTTTGGAAACACTCTGTTTGTAAAGTCTGCAAGTGGATATTTGGACCTCTTTGAGTGTTTCGTTGGAAACGGGATTTCTTCATCTAATGCTAGACAGAAGAATTCTCAGTAACTTCTTTGGGTTGCGTGTGTTCAACTCCCAGAGTTGAACCTTCCTTTAGACAGAGCAGATTTGAAACCCTCTTTTTGTGGAATTAGCAAGTGGACATTTCCAGCGCTTTGGGGCCAACAGTAGAAAAGGAAATATCTTCGTATAAAAACTAGAGAGAATCATTCTCAGAAACCACTTTGTGATGTGTGCGTTCCACTCACAGAGTGTAACCTTTCTTTTCATAGAACAGTTTGGAAACACTCTGTTTGTAAAGTCTGCAAGTGGATATTTGGACCTCTTTGAGTGTTTCGTTGGAAACGGGATTTCTTCATCTAATGCTAGACAGAAGAATTCTCAGTAACTTCTTTGGGTTGCGTGTGTTCAACTCACAGAGTTGAGCCTTCCTTTAGACAGAGCAGATTTGAAACCCTCTTTTTGTGGAATTTGCAAGTGGACATTTCAAGCGCTTTGGGGCCAACGGTAGAAAAGGAAATATCTTCGTATAAAAACTAGAGAGAATCATTCTCAGAAACCGCTTTGTGATGTGTGCATTCCACTCACAGAGTGTAACCTTTCTTTTCATAGAACAGTTTGGAAACACTCTGTTTGTAAAGTCTGCAAGTGGATATTTGGACCTCTTTGAGGATTTCGTTGGAAACGGAATTTCTGCATATAACGCTAGACAGAAAAATTCTCAGTAACTTCTTTGGGTTGCGTGTGTTCAACTCACAGAGTTGAACCTTCCTTTTGACAGAGCAGATTAGAAACCCTCTTTTTGTGGAATTTGCAAGTGGACATTTCAAACGCTTTGGGGCCAACGGTAGAAAAGGAAATATCTTCGTTTAAAAACTAGAGAGAATCATTCTCAGAAACCGCTTTGTGATGTGTGCGTTCCTCTCACAGAGTTTAACCTTTCTTTTCATAGAACAGTTTGGAAACACTCTGTTTGTAAAGTCTGCAAGTGGATATTTGGACCTCTTTGAGGATTTAGTTGGAAACGGGATTTCTTCATCTAATGCTAGACAGAAGAATTCTCAGTAACTTCTTTGGGTTGCGTGTGTTCAACTCACAGAGTTGAGCCTTCCTTTAGACAGAGCATATTTGAAACCCTCTTTTTGTGGAATTTGCAAGTGGACATTTCAAGCGCTTTGGGGCCAACGGTAGAAAAGGAAATATCTTCGTATAAAAACTAGAGAGAATCATTCTCAGAAACCGCTTTGTGATGTGTGCGTTCCACTCACAGAGTTTAACCTTTCTTTTCATAGAACAGTTTGGAAACACTCTGTTTGTAAAGTCTGCAAGTGGATATTTGGACCTCTTTGAGGATTTCGTTGGAAACGGGATTTCTTCATCTAATGCTAGACAGAAGAATTCTCAGTAACTTCTTTGGGTTGCGTGTGTTCAACTCAGAGAGTTGAGCCTTCCTTTAGACAGAGCAGATTTGAAACCCTCTTTTTGTGGAATTAGCAAGTGGACATTTCAAGCGCTTTGGGGCCAACGGTAGAAAAGGAAATATCTTCGTATAAAAACTAGAGAGAATCATTCTCAGAAACCGCTTTGTGATGTGTGCGTTCCACTCACAGAGTGTAACCTTTCTTTTCATAGAACAGTTTGGAAACAGTCTGTTTGTAAAGTCTGCAAGTGGATATTTGGACCCCTTTGAGTGTTTCGTTGGAAACGGGATTTCTTCATCTAATGCTAGACAGAAGAATTCTCAGTAACTTCTTTGGGTTGCGTGCGTTCAACTCACAGAGTTGAGCCTTCCTTTAGACAGAGCAGATTTGAAACCCTCTTTTTGTGGAATTTGCAAGTGGACATTTCAAGCGCTTTGGGGCCAACGGTAGAAAAGGAAATATCTTCGTATAAAAACTAGAGAGAATCATTCTCAGAAACCGCTTTGTGATGTGTGCATTCCACTCACAGAGTGTAACCATTCTTTTCATAGAACAGTTTGGAAACACTCTGTTTGTAAAGTCTGCAAGTGGATATTTGGACCTCTTTGAGGATTTCGTTGGAAACGGGATTTCTGCATATAACGCTAGACAGAAAAATTCTCAGTAACTTCTTTGGGTTGCGTGTGTTCAACTCACAGTGTTGAACCTTCCTCTTGACAGAGCAGATTAGAAACCCTCTTTTTGTGGAATTTGCAAGTGGACATTTCAAGCGCTTTGGGGCCAACGGTAGAAAAGGAAATATCTTCGTATAAAAACTAGAGAGAATCATTCTCAGAAACCGCTTTGTGATGTGTGCGTTCCTCTCACAGAGTTTAACCTTTCTTTTCATAGAACAGTTTGGAAACACTCTGTTTGTAAAGTCTGCAAGTGGATATTTGGACCTCTTTGAGGATTTCGTTGGAAACGGGATTTCTTCATCTAATGCTAGACAGAAGAATTCTCAGTAACTTCTTTGGGTTGCGTGTGTTCAACTCAGAGAGTTGAACCTTCCTTTAGACAGAGCAGATTTGAAACCCACTTTTTGTGGAATTTGCAAGTGGACATTTCAAGCGCTTTGGGGCCAACGGTAGAAAAGGAAATATCTTCGTATAAAAACTAGAGAGAATCATTCTCAGAAACCACTTTGTGATGTGTGCGTTCCACTCACAGAGTGTAACCTTTGTTTTCATAGAACAGTTTGGAAACACTCTGTTTGTAAAGTCTGCAAGTGGATATTTGGACCTCTTTGAGGATTTCGTTGGAAACGGGATTTCTTCATCTAATGCTAGACAGAAGAATTCTCAGTAACTTCTATGGGTTGCGTGTGTTCAACTCACAGAGTTGAACCTTTCTTTTGACAGAGCAGATTGGAAACCCTCTTTTTGTGGAATTTGCAAGTGGACATTTCAAGCGCTTTGGGGCCAACAGTAGAAAAGGAAATATCTTCGTATAAAAACTAGAGAGAATCATTCTCAGAAACCGCTTTGTGATGTGTGCGTTCCACTCACAGAGTTTAACCTTTCTTTTCATAGAACAGTTTGGAAACACTCTGTCTGTAAAGTCTGCATGTGGATATTTGGACCTCTTTGAGGATTTCGCTGGAAACGGGATTTCTTCATCTAATGCTAGACAGAAGAATTCTCAGTAACTTCTTTGAGTTGCGTGTGTTCAACACACAGAGTTGAACCTTCCTTTAGACAGAGCAGATTTGAAACCCTCTTTTTGTGGAATTTGCGAGTGGACATTTCAAGCGCTTTTGTGCCAACTGTAGAAAGGGAAATATCTTCGTATAAAAACTAGAGAGAATTATTCTCAGAAACCGCTTTGTGATGTGTGCGTTCCACTCACAGAGTTTAACCTTTCTTTTCATAGAACAGTTTGGAAACACTCTGTTTGTAAAGTCTGCAAGTGGATATTTGCACCTCTTTGAGGATTTCGTTGGAAACGGGATTTCTTCATCTAATGCTAGACAGAAGAATTCTCTGTAACTTCTTTGGGTTGCATGTGTTCAACTCACAGAGTTGAGCCTTCCTTTAGACAGAGCAGATTTGAAACCCTCTTTTTGTGGAATTAACAAGTGGACATTTCAAGCGCTTTGGGGCCAACGGTAGAAAAGGAAATATCTTCGTATAAAAACTAGAGAGAATCATTCTCAGAAACAGCTTTGTGATGTGTGCGTTCCACTCACAGAGTGTAACCTTTCTTTTCATAGAACAGTTTGGAAACACTCTGTTTGTAAAGTCTGCAAGTGGATATTTGGACCTCTTTGAGTGTTTCGTTGGAAACGGGATTTCTTCATCTAATGCTAGACAGAAGAATTCTCAGTAACTTCTTTGGGTTGCGTGTGTTCAACTCACAGAGTTGAGCCTTCCTTTAGACAGAGCATATTTGAAACCCTCTTTTTGTGGAATTTGCAAGTGGACATTTCAAGCGCTTTGGGGCCAACGGTAGAAAAGGAAATATCTTCGTATAAAAACTAGAGAGAATCATTCTCAGAAACCGCTTTGTGATGTGTGCATTCCACTCACAGAGTGTAACCTTTCTTTTCATAGAAAAGTTTGGAAACAGTCTGTTTGTAAAGTCTGCAAGTGGATATTTGGACCTCTTTGAGGATTTCGTTGGAAACGGGATTTCTGCATATAACGCTAGACAGAAAAATTCTCAGTAACTTCTTTGGGTTGCGTGTGTTCAACTCAAAGAGTTGAACCTTCCTTTTGACAGAGCAGATTTGAAACCCTCTTTTTGTGGAATTTGCAAGTGGACATTTCAAGCGCTTTGGGGCCAACGTTAGAAAAGGAAATATCTTCGTATAAAAACTAGAGAGAATCATTCTCAGAAACCGCTTTGTGATGTGTGCGTTCCACTCACAGAGTTTAACCTTTCTTTTCATAGAACAGTTTGGAAACACTCTGTTTGTAAAGTCTGCAAGTGGATATTTGGACCTCTTTGAGGATTTCGTTGGAAACGGGATTTCTTCATCTAATGCTAGACAGAAGAATTCTCAGTAACTTCTTTGGGTTGCGTGTGTTCAACTCACAGAGTTGAGCCTTCCTTTAGACAGAGCAGATTTGAAACCCTCTTTTTGTGGAATTAGCAAGTGGACATTTCAAGCGCTTTGGGGCCAACGGTAGAAAAGGAAATATCTTCGTATAAAAACTAGAGAGAATCATTCTCAGAAACCGCTTTGTGATGTGTGCGTTCCACTCACAGAGTGTAACCTTTCTTTTCATAGAACAGTTTGGAAACAGTCTGTTTGTAAAGTCTGCAAGTGGATATTTGGACCCCTTTGAGTGTTTCGTTGGAAACGGGATTTCTTCATCTAATGCTAGACAGAAGAATTCTCAGTAACTTCTTTGGGTTGCGTGTGTTCAACTCACAGAGTTGAGCCTTCCTTTAGACAGAGCAGATTTGAAACCCTCTTTTTGTGGAATTTGCAAGTGGACATTTCAAGCGCTTTGGGGCCAACGGTAGAAAAGGAAATATCTTCGTATAAAAACTAGAGAGAATCATTCTCAGAAACCGCTTTGTGATGTGTGCATTCCACTCACAGAGTGTAACCTTTCTTTTCATAGAACAGTTTGGAAACACTCTGTTTGTAAAGTCTGCAAGTGGATATTTGGACCTCTTTGAGGATTTCGTTGGAAACGGGATTTCTGCATACAACGCTAGACAGAAAAATTCTCAGTAACTTCTTTGGGTTGCGTGTGTTCAACTCACAGAGTTGAACCTTCCTTTTGACAGAGCAGATTAGAAACCCTCTTTTTGTGGAATTTGCAAGTGGACATTTCAAGCGCTTTGGGGCCAACGGTAGAAAAGGAAATATCTTCGTATAAAAACTAGAGAGAATCATTCTCAGAAACCGCTTTGTGATGTGTGCGTTCCTCTCACAGAGTTTAACCTTTCTTTTCATAGAACAGTTTGGAAACACTCTGTTTGTAAAGTCTGCAAGTGGATATTTGGACCTCTTTGAGGATTTCGTTGGAAACGGGATTTCTTCATCTAATGCTAGACAGAAGAATTCTCAGTAACTTCTTTGGGTTGCGTGTGTTCAACTCACAGATTTGAACCTTCCTTTAGACAGAGCAGATTAGAAACCCTCTTTTTGTGGAATTTGCAAGTTGACATTTCAGGCGCTTTTGGGCCAAAGGCAGGAAAGGAAATATCTTGGTATAAAAACTAGAGAGAATCATTCTCAGAAACCACTTTGTGATGTGTTCGTTCCACTCACAGAGTTTAACCTTTCTTTTCATAGAACAGTTTGGAAACACTCTGTTTGTAAAGTCTGCAAGTGGATATTTGGACCACTTTGAGGATTTGGTTGGAAACAGGATTTCTTCATCTAATGCTAGACAGAAAAATTCTCAGTAACTTCTTTGGGTTGTGTGTGTTCAACTCACAGAGTTGAACCTTCCTTTAGACAGAGCAGA
The DNA here is from genome assembly GCF_029281585.2 of Gorilla gorilla gorilla. Lineage (NCBI taxonomy): Eukaryota > Metazoa > Chordata > Mammalia > Primates > Hominidae > Gorilla > Gorilla gorilla. The sequence continues at coordinate 75,851,424 of NC_073231.2, read as the reverse complement.
TTTGAAACCCTCTTTTTGTGGAATTTGCTAGTGGACATTTCAAGCGCTTTGGGGCCAACGGTAGAAAAGGAAATATCTTCGTATAAAAACTGGAGAGAATCATTCTCAGAAACTGCTTTGTGATGTGTGCGTTTCACTCACAGAGTTTAACCTTTCTTTTCATAGAACAGTTTGGAAACACTCTGTTTGTAAAGTCTGCAAGTGGATATTTGGACCTCTTTGTTGATTTCGTTGGAAACGGGATTTCTTCATCTAATGCTAGACAGAAGAATTCTCAGTAACTTCTTTGGGTTGCGTGTGTTCAACTCACAGAGTTGAACCTTCCTTTTGACAGAGCAGATTGGAAACCCTCTTTTTGTGGAATTTGCAAGTGGACATTTCAAGCGCTTTGGGGCCAACGGTAGAAAAGGAAATATCTTCGTATAAAAACTAGAGAGAATCATTCTCAGAAACCGCTTTGTGATGTGTGCATTCCACTCACAGAGTTTAACCTTTCTTTTCATAGAACAGTTTGGAAACACTCTGTTTGTAAAGTCTGCAAGTGGATATTTGGACCTCTTTGAGGATTTCGTTGGAAACGGGATTTCTTCATCTAATGCTAGACAGAAGAATTCTCAGTAACTTCTTTGGGTTGCATGTGTTCAACTCACAGAGTTGAACCTTCCTTTAGACAGAGCATATTTGAAACCCTCTTTTTGTGGAATTTGCAAGTGGACATTTCAAGCGCTTTGGGGCCAACGGTAGAAAAGGAAATATCTTTGTATAAAAACTAGAGAGAATCATTCTCAGAAACCACTTTGTGATGTGTGCGTTCCACTCACAGAGTTTAACCTTTCTTTTCATAGAACAGTTTGGAAACACTCTGTTTGTAAAGTCTGCAAGTGGATATTTGGACCTCTTTGAGGATTTCGTTGGAAACGGGATTTCTTCATCTAATGCTAGACAGAAGAATTCTCAGTAACTTCTTTGGGTTGCGTGTCTTCAACTCACAGAGTTGAGCGTTCCTTTAGTCAGAGCAGATTTGAAACCCTCTTTTTGTGGAATTTGCAAGTGGACATTTCAAGCGCTTTGGGGCTAACGGTAGAAAAGGAAATATCTTCGTATAAAAACTAGGGAGAATCATTCTCAGGAACCGCTTTGTGATGTGTGCGTTCCACTCACAGAGTGTAACCTTTCTTTTCATAGAACAGTTTGGAAACACTCTGTTTGTAAAGTCTGCAAGTGGATATTTGGACCTCTTTGAGGATTTCGTTGGAAACGGGATTTCTTCATCTAATGCTAGACAGAAGAATTCTCAGTAACTTCTTTGGGTTGCGTGTGTTCAACTCACAGAGTTGAACCTTCCTTTATACAGAGCAGATTTGAAACCCTCTTTTTGTGAAATTTACGAGTGGACATTTCAAGCGCTTTGGGGCCAACGGTAGAAAAGGAAATATCTTCGTATAAAAACTAGAGAGAATCATTCTCAGAAACCGCCTTGTGATGTGTGCATTCCACCCACAGAGTTTAACCTTTCTTTTCATAGAACAGTTTTTTAAACACTCTGTTTGTAAAGTCTACAAGTGGATATTTGGTCCTCTTTGAGGATTTCGTTGGAAACGGGATTTCTTCATCTAATGCTAGACAGAAGAATTCTCTGTAACTTCTTTGGGTTGCGTGTGTTCAACTAACAGAGTTGAGCCTTCCTTTAGACAGAGCAGATTTGAAACCCTCTTTTTGTGGAATTTGCAAGTGGACATTTCAAGCGGTTTGGGGCCAACGGTAGAAAAGGAAATATCTTCGTATAAAAACTAGAGAGAATCATTCTCAGAAACCACTTTGTGATGTGTGCGTTCCAGTCACAGAGTGTAACCTTTCTTTTCATAGAACAGTTTGGAAACACTCTCTTTGTAAAGTCTGCAAGTGGATATTTGGACCTCTTTGAGGATTTCGTTGGAAACGGGATTTCTTCATCTAATGCTAGACAGAAGAATTCTCAGTAACTTCTTTGGGTTGCGTGTTTTCAACTCACAGGGTTGAACTTTCCTTTTGACAGAGCAGATTTGAAACCCTCCTTTTGTGGAATTTGTAAGTGGACATTTCAAGCGCTTTGGGGCCAAAGGCAGGAAAGGAAATATCTTGGTATAAAAACTAGAGAGAATCATTCTCAGAAACCACTTTGTGATGTGTTCGTTCCACTCACAGAGTTTAACCTTTCTTTTTATAGAAGAGTTTGGAAACACTCTGTTTGTAAAGTCTGCAAGTTGATATTTGGACCTCTTTGAGGATTTCGTTGGAAACAGGATTTCTTCATCTAATGCTAGACAGAAAAATTCTCAGTAACTTCTTTGGGTTGTGTGTGTTCAACTCACAGAGTTGAACCTTCCTTTAGACAGAGCAGATTTGAAACCCTCTTTTTGTGGAATTTGCAAGTGGACATTTCAAGCGCTTTGGGGCCAACGGTAGAAAAGGAAATATCTTCGTATAAAAACTAGAGAGAATCATTCTCAGAAACCGCTTTTTGATGTGTGCATTCCACTCACAGAGTTTAACTTTTCTTTTCATAGAACAGTTTGGAAACACTCTGTTTGTAAAGTCTGCAAGTGGATACTTGGACCTCTTTGAGGATTTCGTTGGAAACGGGATTTCTTCATCTAATGCTAGACAGAAGAATTCTCAGTAACTTCTTTGTGTTGCGTGTCTTCAACTCACAGAGTTGAGCGTTCCTTTAGTCAGAGCAGATTTGAAACCCTCTTTTTGTGGAATTTGCAAGTGGACATTTGAAGCGCTTTGGGGCCAACGGTAGAAAAGGATATATCTTCGTATAAAAACTAGGGAGAATCATTCTCAGGAACCGCTTTGTGATGTGTGCGTTCCACTCACAGAGTGTAACCTTTCTTTTCATAGAACAGTTTGGAAACACTCTGTTTGTAAAGTCTGCAAGTGGATATTTGGACCTCTTTGAGGATTTCGTTGGAAACGGGATTTCTTCATCTAATGCTAGACAGAAGAATTCTCAGTAACTTCTTTGGGTTGCGTGTGTTCAACTCACAGAGTTGAACCTTACTTTATACAGAGCAGATTTGAAACCCTCTTTTTGTGAAATTTGCGAGTGGACATTTCAAGCGCTTTGGGGCCAATGGTAGAAAAGGAAATATCTTCGTATAAAAACTAGAGAGAATCATTCTCAGAAACCGCTTTGTGATGTGTGCATTCCACCCACAGAGTTTAACCTTTCTTTTCATAGAACAGTTTTTTAAACACTCTGTTTGTAAAGTCTGCAAGTGGATATTTGGTCCTCTTTGAGGATTTCGTTGGAAACGGGATTTCTTCATCTAATGCTAGACAGAAGAATTCTCAGTAACTTCTTTGGGTTGCGTGTGTTCAACTCACAGAGTTGAGCCTTCCTTTAGACAGAGCAGATTTGAAACCCTCTTTTTGTGGAATTTGCAAGTGGACATTTCAAGCGGTTTGGGGCCAACGGTAGAAAAGGAAATATCTTCGTATAAAAACTAGAGAGAATCATTCTCAGAAACCGCTTTGTGATGTGTGCGTTCCAGTCACAGAGTGTAACCTTTCTTTTCATAGAACAGTTTGGAAACACTCTGTTTGTAAAGTCTGCAAGTGGATATTTGGACCTCTTTGAGGATTTCGTTGGAAACGGGATTTCTTCATCTAATGCTAGACAGAAGAATTCTCAGTAACTTCTTTGGGTTGCGTGTGTTCAACTCACAGAGTTGAACCTTCCTTTTGACAGAGCAGATTTGAAACCCTCCTTTTGTGGAATTTGCAAGTGGACATTTCAAGCGCTTTGGGGCCAACGGTGGAAAAGGAAATAGCTTCGTATAAAAAGTAGAGAGAATCATTCCCAGAAACCACTTTGTGATGTGTGCGTTCCACTCACAGTGGTAACCTTTCTTTTCATAGAACAGTTTGGAAACACTCTGTTTGTAAAGTCTGCAAGTGGATATTTGGACCTCTTTGAGGATTTCGTTGGAAACGGGATTTCTTCATCTAATGCTAGACAGAAGAATTCTCAGTAACTTCTTTGGGTTGCCTGTGTTCAACTCACAGAGTTGAACCTTCCTTTTGACAGAGCAGATTGGAAACCCTCTTTTTGTGGAATTTGCAAGTGGACATTTCAAGCGCTTTGGGGCCAACGGTACAAAAGGAAATATCTTCGTATAAAAACTAGAGAGAATCATTCTCAGAAACCACTTTGTGATGTGTGCGTTCCACTCACAGAGTTTAACCTTTCTTTTCATAGAACAGTTTGGAAACACTCTGTTTGTAAAGTCTGCAAGTGGATATTTGGACCTCTTTGAGGATTTCGTTGGAAACGGGATTTCTTCATCTAATGCTAGACAGAAGAATTCTCAGTAACTTCTTTGGGTTGCCTGTGTTCAACTCACAGAGTTGAGCCTTCCTTTAGACAGAGCAGATTTGAAACCCTCTTTTTGTGGAATTTGCAAGTGGACATTTCAAGCGGTTTGGGGCCAACGGTAGAAAAGGAAATATCTTCGTATAAAAACTAGAGAGAATCATTCTAAGAAACCGCTTTGTGATGTGTGCGTTCCAGTCACAGAGTGTAACCTTTCTTTTCATAGAACAGTTTGGAAACACTCTGTTTGTAAATTCTGCAAGTGGATATTTGGACCTCTTTGAGGATTTCGTTGGAAACGGGATTTCTTCATCTAATGCTAGACAGAAGAATTCTCAGTAACTACTTTGGGTTGCGTGTGTTCAACTCACAGATTTGAACCTTCCTTTAGACAGAGCAGATTAGAAACCCTCTTTTTGTGGAATTTGCAAGTGGACATTTCAAGCGCTTTTGGGCCAAAGGCAGGAAAGGAAATATCTTGGTATAAAAACTAGAGAGAATCATTCTCAGAAACCACTTTGTGATGTGTTCGTTCCACTCACAGAGTTTAACCTTTCTTTTCATAGAACAGTTTGGAAACACTCTGTTTGTAAAGTCTGCAAGTTGATATTTGGACCACTTTGAGGATTTGGTTGGAAACAGGAATTCTTCATCTAATGCTAGACAGAAAAATTCTCAGTAACTTCTTTGGGCTGTGTGTGTTCAACTCACAGAGTTGAACCTTCCTTTTGACAGAGCAGATTGGAAACCCTCTTTTTGTGGAATTTGCAAGTGGACATTTCAAGCGCTTTGGGGCCAACGGTAGAAAAGGAAATATCTTCGTATAAAAACTAGAGAGAATCATTCTCAGAAACCGCTTTGTGATGTGTGTGTTCCACTCACAGAGTGTAACCTTTCTTTTCATAGAACAGTTTGGAAACACTCTGTTTGTAAAGTCTGCAAGTGGATATTTGGACCTCTTTGAGGATTTCGTTGGAAACGGGATTTCTTCATCTAATGCTAGACAGAAGAATTCTCAGTAACTTCTTTGGGTTGCGTGTGTTCAACTCACAGAGTTGAACCTTCCTTTTGACAGAGCAGATTTGAAACCCTCCTTTTGTGGAATTTGCAAGTGGACGTTTCAAGCGCTTTGGGGCCAACGGTGGAAAAGGAAATATCTTCGTATAAAAACTAGAGAGAATCACTCCCAGAGACCACTTTGTGATCTGTGCGTTCCACTCACAGTGTTTAACCTTTCTTTTCATAGAACAGTTTTGAAACACTCAGTTTGTAAAGTCTGCAAGTGGATATTTGGTCCACTTTGAGGATTTCGTTGGAAACGGGATTTCTTCATCTAATGCTAGACAGAAGAATTCTCAGTAACTTCTTTGGGTTGCGTGTGTTCAACTCACAGAGTTGAACCTTCCTTTAGACAGAGCAGATTTGAAACCCTCTTTTTGTGGAATTTGCAAGTGGACATTTCAAGCGCTTTTGGGCCAAAGGCAGGAAAGGAAATATCTTGGTATAAAAACTAGAGAGAATCATTCTCAGAAACCACTTTGTGATGTGTTCGTTCCACTCACAGAGTTTAACCTTTCTTTTCATAGAACAGTTTGGAAACACTCTGTTTGTAAAGTCTGCAAGTTGATATTTGGACCTCTTTGAGGATTTGGTTGGAAACAGGATTTCTTCATCTAATGCTAGACAGAAAAATTCTCAGTAACTTCTGTGGGTTGTGTGTGTTCAACTCACAGAGTTGAACCTTCCTTTAGACAGAGCAGATTTGAAACCCGCTTTTTGTGGAATTTGCAAGTGGACATTTCAAGCGCTTTGGGGCCAACGGTAGAAAAGGAAATATCTTCGTACAAAAACCAGAGAGAATCATTCTCAGAAACCGCTTTGTGATGTGTGCATTCCACTCACAGAGTTTAACCTTTCTTTTCATAGAACAGTTTGGAAACACTCTATTTGTAAAGTCTGCAAGTGGATATTTGGACCTCTTTGAGGATTTCGTTGGAAACGGGATTTCTTCATCTAATGCTAGACAGAAGAATTCTCAGTAACTTCTTTGGGTTGTGTGTGTTCAACTCACAGAGTTGAACCTTCCTTTAGACAGAGCAGATTTGAAACCCTCTTTTTGTGGAATTTGCAAGTGGACATTTCAAGCGCTTTGGGGCCAACGGTAGAAAAGGAAATATCTTCGTATAAAAACTACAGAGAATCATTCTCAGAAACCACTTTGTGATGTGTGCGTTCCACTCACAGAGTTTAACTTTTCTTTTCATAGAACAGTTTGGAAACACTCTGTTTGTAAAGTCTGCAAGTGGATATTTGGACCTCTTTGAGGATTTCGTTGGAAACGGGATTTCTTCATCTAATGCTAGACAGAAGAATTCTCAGTAACTTCTTTGTGTTGCGTGTCTTCAACTCACAGAGTTGAGCGTTCCTTTAGTCAGAGCAGATTTGAAACCCTCTTTTTGTGGAATTTGCAAGTGGACATTTGAAGCGCTTTGGGGCCAACGGTAGAAAAGGAAATATCTTCGTATAAAAACTAGGGAGAATCATTCTCAGGAACCGCTTTGTGATGTGTGCGTTCCACTCACAGAGTGTAACCTTTCTTTTCATAGAACAGTTTGGAAACACTCTGTTTGTAAAGTCTGCAAGTGGATATTTGGACCTCTTTGAGGATTTCGTTGGAAACGGGATTTCTTCATCTAATGCTAGACAGAAGAATTCTCAGTAACTTCTTTGGGTTGCGTGTGTTCAACTCACAGAGTTGAACCTTCCTTTATACAGAGCAGATTTGAAACCCTCTTTTTGTGAAATTTACGAGTGGACATTTCAAGCGCTTTGGGGCCAACGGTAGAAAAGGAAATATCTTCGTATAAAAACTAGAGAGAATCATTCTCAGAAACCGCTTTGTGATGTGTGCATTCCACCCACAGAGTTTAACCTTTCTTTTCATAGAACAGTTTTTTAAACACTCTGTTTGTAAAGTCTACAAGTGGATATTTGGTCCTCTTTGAGGATTTCGTTGGAAACGGGATTTCTTCATCTAATGCTAGACAGAAGAATTCTCAGTAACTTCTTTGGGTTGCGTGTGTTCAACTAACAGAGTTGAGCCTTCCTTTAGACAGAGCAGATTTGAAACCCTCTTTTTGTGGAATTTGCAAGTGGACATTTCAAGCGGTTTGGGGCCAACGGTAGAAAAGGAAATATCTTCGTATAAAAACTAGAGAGAATCATTCTCAGAAACCACTTTGTGATGTGTGCGTTCCAGTCACAGAGTGTAACCTTTCTTTTCATAGAACAGTTTGGAAACACTCTCTTTGTAAAGTCTGCAAGTGGATATTTGGACCTCTTTGAGGATTTCGTTGGAAACGGGATTTCTTCATCTAATGCTAGACAGAAGAATTCTCAGTAACTTCTTTGGGTTGCGTGTTTTCAACTCACAGGGTTGAACTTTCCTTTTGACAGAGCAGATTTGAAACCCTCCTTTTGTGGAATTTGTAAGTGGACATTTCAAGCGCTTTGGGGCCAAAGGCAGGAAAGGAAATATCTTGGTATAAAAACTAGAGAGAATCATTCTCAGAAACCACTTTGTGATGTGTTCGTTCCACTCACAGAGTTTAACCTTTCTTTTTATAGAAGAGTTTGGAAACACTCTGTTTGTAAAGTCTGCAAGTTGATATTTGGACCTCTTTGAGGATTTCGTTGGAAACAGGATTTCTTCATCTAATGCTAGACAGAAAAATTCTCAGTAACTTCTTTGGGTTGTGTGTGTTCAACTCACAGAGTTGAACCTTCCTTTAGACAGAGCAGATTTGAAACCCTCTTTTTGTGGAATTTGCAAGTGGACATTTCAAGCGCTTTGGGGCCAACGGTAGAAAAGGAAATATCTTCGTATAAAAACTAGAGAGAATCATTCTCATAAACCGCTTTTTGATGTGTGCATTCCACTCACAGAGTTTAACCTTTCTTTTCATAGAACAGTTTGGAAACACTCTGTTTGTAAAGTCTGCAAGTGGATATTTGGACCTCTTTGAGGATTTCGTTGGAAACGGGATTTCTTCATCTAATGCTAGACAGAAGAATTCTCAGTAACTTCTTTGGGTTGCGTGTGTTCTACTCACAGAGTTGAACCTTCCTTTAGACAGAGCAGATTTGAAACCCTCTTTTTGTGGATTTTGCAAGTGGACATTTCAAGCGCTTTGGGGACAACGGTAGAAAAGGAAATATCTTCGTATAAAAACTAGAGAGAATCATTCTCAGAAACCACTTTGTGATGTGTGCGTTCCACTCACAGAGTTTAACTTTTCTTTTCATAGAACAGTTTGGAAACACTCTGTTTGTAAAGTCTGCAAGTGGATACTTGGACCTCTTTGAGGATTTCGTTGGAAACGGGATTTCTTCATCTAATGCTAGACAGAAGAATTCTCAGTAACTTCTTTGTGTTGCGTGTCTTCAACTCACAGAGTTGAGCGTTCCTTTAGTCAGAGCAGATTTGAAACCCTCTTTTTGTGGAATTTGCAAGTGGACATTTGAAGCGCTTTGGGGCCAACGGTAGAAAAGGAAATATCTTCGTATAAAAACTAGGGAGAATCATTCTCAGGAACCGCTTTGTGATGTGTGCGTTCCACTCACAGAGTGTAACCTTTCTTTTCATAGAACAGTTTGGAAACACTCTGTTTGTAAAGTCTGCAAGTGGATATTTGGACCTCTTTGAGGATTTCGTTGGAAACGGGATTTCTTCATCTAATGCTAGACAGAAGAATTCTCAGTAACTTCTTTGGGTTGCGTGTGTTCAACTCACAGAGTTGAACCTTACTTTATACAGAGCAGATTTGAAACCCTCTTTTTGTGAAATTTGCGAGTGGACATTTCAAGCGCTTTGGGGCCAATGGTAGAAAAGGAAATATCTTCGTATAAAAACTAGAGAGAATCATTCTCAGAAACCGCTTTGTGATGTGTGCATTCCACCCACAGAGTTTAACCTTTCTTTTCATAGAACAGTTTTTTAAACACTCTGTTTGTAAAGTCTGCAAGTGGATATTTGGTCCTCTTTGAGGATTTCGTTGGAAACGGGATTTCTTCATCTAATGCTAGACAGAAGAATTCTCAGTAACTTCTTTGGGTTGCGTGTGTTCAACTCACAGAGTTGAGCCTTCCTTTAGACAGAGCAGATTTGAAACCCTCTTTTTGTGGAATTTGCAAGTGGACATTTCAAGCGGTTTGGGGCCAACGGTAGAAAAGGAAATATCTTCGTATAAAAACTAGAGAGAATCATTCTCAGAAACCGCTTTGTGATGTGTGCGTTCCAGTCACAGAGTGTAACCTTTCTTTTCATAGAACAGTTTGGAAACACTCTGTTTGTAAAGTCTGCAAGTGGATATTTGGACCTCTTTGAGGATTTCGTTGGAAACGGGATTTCTTCATCTAATGCTAGACAGAAGAATTCTCAGTAACTTCTTTGGGTTGCGTGTGTTCAACTCACAGAGTTGAACCTTCCTTTTGACAGAGCAGATTTGAAACCCTCCTTTTGTGGAATTTGCAAGTGGACATTTCAAGCGCTTTGGGGCCAACGGTGGAAAAGGAAATATCTTCGTATAAAAAGTAGAGAGAATCATTCCCAGAAACCACTTTGTGATGTGTGCGTTCCACTCACAGTGGTAACCTTTCTTTTCATAGAACAGTTTGGAAACACTCTGTTTGTAAAGTCTGCAAGTGGATATTTGGACCTCTTTGAGGATTTCGTTGGAAACGGGATTTCTTCATCTAATGCTAGACAGAAGAATTCTCAGTAACTTCTTTGGGTTGCCTGTGTTCAACTCACAGAGTTGAACCTTCCTTTTGACAGAGCAGATTGGAAACCCTCTTTTTGTGGAATTTGCAAGTGGACATTTCAAGCGCTTTGGGGCCAACGGTACAAAAGGAAATATCTTCGTATAAAAACTAGAGAGAATCATTCTCAGAAACCACTTTGTGATGTGTGCGTTCCACTCACAGAGTTTAACCTTTCTTTTCATAGAACAGTTTGGAAACACTCTGTTTGTAAAGTCTGCAAGTGGATATTTGGACCTCTTTGAGGATTTCGTTGGAAACGGGATTTCTTCATCTAATGCTAGACAGAAGAATTCTCAGTAACTTCTTTGGGTTGCCTGTGTTCAACTCACAGAGTTGAGCCTTCCTTTAGACAGAGCAGATTTGAAACCCTCTTTTTGTGGAATTTGCAAGTGGACATTTCAAGCGGTTTGGGGCCAACGGTAGAAAAGGAAATATCTTCGTATAAAAACTAGAGAGAATCATTCTAAGAAACCGCTTTGTGATGTGTGCGTTCCAGTCACAGAGTGTAACCTTTCTTTTCATAGAACAGTTTGGAAACACTCTGTTTGTAAATTCTGCAAGTGGATATTTGGACCTCTTTGAGGATTTCGTTGGAAACGGGATTTCTTCATCTAATGCTAGACAGAAGAATTCTCAGTAACTACTTTGGGTTGCGTGTGTTCAACTCACAGATTTGAACCTTCCTTTAGACAGAGCAGATTAGAAACCCTCTTTTTGTGGAATTTGCAAGTGGACATTTCAAGCGCTTTTGGGCCAAAGGCAGGAAAGGAAATATCTTGGTATAAAAACTAGAGAGAATCATTCTCAGAAACCACTTTGTGATGTGTTCGTTCCACTCACAGAGTTTAACCTTTCTTTTCATAGAACAGTTTGGAAACACTCTGTTTGTAAAGTCTGCAAGTTGATATTTGGACCACTTTGAGGATTTGGTTGGAAACAGGAATTCTTCATCTAATGCTAGACAGAAAAATTCTCAGTAACTTCTTTGGGCTGTGTGTGTTCAACTCACAGAGTTGAACCTTCCTTTTGACAGAGCAGATTGGAAACCCTCTTTTTGTGGAATTTGCAAGTGGACATTTCAAGCGCTTTGGGGCCAACGGTAGAAAAGGAAATATCTTCGTATAAAAACTAGAGAGAATCATTCTCAGAAACCGCTTTGTGATGTGTGTGTTCCACTCACAGAGTGTAACCTTTCTTTTCATAGAACAGTTTGGAAACACTCTGTTTGTAAAGTCTGCAAGTGGATATTTGGACCTCTTTGAGGATTTCGTTGGAAACGGGATTTCTTCATCTAATGCTAGACAGAAGAATTCTCAGTAACTTCTTTGGGTTGCGTGTGTTCAACTCACAGAGTTGAACCTTCCTTTTGACAGAGCAGATTTGAAACCCTCCTTTTGTGGAATTTGCAAGTGGACGTTTCAAGCGCTTTGGGGCCAACGGTGGAAAAGGAAATATCTTCGTATAAAAACTAGAGAGAATCACTCCCAGAGACCACTTTGTGATCTGTGCGTTCCACTCACAGTGTTTAACCTTTCTTTTCATAGAACAGTTTTGAAACACTCAGTTTGTAAAGTCTGCAAGTGGATATTTGGTCCACTTTGAGGATTTCGTTGGAAACGGGATTTCTTCATCTAATGCTAGACAGAAGAATTCTCAGTAACTTCTTTGGGTTGCGTGTGTTCAACTCACAGAGTTGAACCTTCCTTTAGACAGAGCAGATTTGAAACCCTCTTTTTGTGGAATTTGCAAGTGGACATTTCAAGCGCTTTTGGGCCAAAGGCAGGAAAGGAAATATCTTGGTATAAAAACTAGAGAGAATCATTCTCAGAAACCACTTTGTGATGTGTTCGTTCCACTCACAGAGTTTAACCTTTCTTTTCATAGAACAGTTTGGAAACACTCTGTTTGTAAAGTCTGCAAGTTGATATTTGGACCTCTTTGAGGATTTGGTTGGAAACAGGATTTCTTCATCTAATGCTAGACAGAAAAATTCTCAGTAACTTCTGTGGGTTGTGTGTGTTCAACTCACAGAGTTGAACCTTCCTTTAGACAGAGCAGATTTGAAACCCGCTTTTTGTGGAATTTGCAAGTGGACATTTCAAGCGCTTTGGGGCCAACGGTAGAAAAGGAAATATCTTCGTACAAAAACCAGAGAGAATCATTCTCAGAAACCGCTTTGTGATGTGTGCATTCCACTCACAGAGTTTAACCTTTCTTTTCATAGAACAGTTTGGAAACACTCTATTTGTAAAGTCTGCAAGTGGATATTTGGACCTCTTTGAGGATTTCGTTGGAAACGGGATTTCTTCATCTAATGCTAGACAGAAGAATTCTCAGTAACTTCTTTGGGTTGTGTGTGTTCAACTCACAGAGTTGAACCTTCCTTTAGACAGAGCAGATTTGAAACCCTCTTTTTGTGGAATTTGCAAGTGGACATTTCAAGCGCTTTGGGGCCAACGGTAGAAAAGGAAATATCTTCGTATAAAAACTAGAGAGAATCATTCTCAGAAACCACTTTGTGATGTGTGCGTTCCACTCACAGAGTTTAACTTTTCTTTTCATAGAACAGTTTGGAAACACTCTGTTTGTAAAGTCTGCAAGTGGATATTTGGACCTCTTTGAGGATTTCGTTGGAAACGGGATTTCTTCATCTAATGCTAGACAGAAGAATTCTCAGTAACTTCTTTGTGTTGCGTGTCTTCAACTCACAGAGTTGAGCGTTCCTTTAGTCAGAGCAGATTTGAAACCCTCTTTTTGTGGAATTTGCAAGTGGACATTTGAAGCGCTTTGGGGCCAACGGTAGAAAAGGAAATATCTTCGTATAAAAACTAGGGAGAATCATTCTCAGGAACCGCTTTGTGATGTGTGCGTTCCACTCACAGAGTGTAACCTTTCTTTTCATAGAACAGTTTGGAAACACTCTGTTTGTAAAGTCTGCAAGTGGATATTTGGACCTCTTTGAGGATTTCGTTGGAAACGGGATTTCTTCATCTAATGCTAGACAGAAGAATTCTCAGTAACTTCTTTGGGTTGCGTGTGTTCAACTCACAGAGTTGAACCTTCCTTTATACAGAGCAGATTTGAAACCCTCTTTTTGTGAAATTTACGAGTGGACATTTCAAGCGCTTTGGGGCCAACGGTAGAAAAGGAAATATCTTCGTATAAAAACTAGAGAGAATCATTCTCAGAAACCGCTTTGTGATGTGTGCATTCCACCCACAGAGTTTAACCTTTCTTTTCATAGAACAGTTTTTTAAACACTCTGTTTGTAAAGTCTACAAGTGGATATTTGGTCCTCTTTGAGGATTTCGTTGGAAACGGGATTTCTTCATCTAATGCTAGACAGAAGAATTCTCAGTAACTTCTTTGGGTTGCGTGTGTTCAACTAACAGAGTTGAGCCTTCCTTTAGACAGAGCAGATTTGAAACCCTCTTTTTGTGGAATTTGCAAGTGGACATTTCAAGCGGTTTGGGGCCAACGGTAGAAAAGGAAATATCTTCGTATAAAAACTAGAGAGAATCATTCTCAGAAACCACTTTGTGATGTGTGCGTTCCAGTCACAGAGTGTAACCTTTCTTTTCATAGAACAGTTTGGAAACACTCTCTTTGTAAAGTCTGCAAGTGGATATTTGGACCTCTTTGAGGATTTCGTTGGAAACGGGATTTCTTCATCTAATGCTAGACAGAAGAATTCTCAGTAACTTCTTTGGGTTGCGTGTTTTCAACTCACAGGGTTGAACTTTCCTTTTGACAGAGCAGATTTGAAACCCTCCTTTTGTGGAATTTGTAAGTGGACATTTCAAGCGCTTTGGGGCCAAAGGCAGGAAAGGAAATATCTTGGTATAAAAACTAGAGAGAATCATTCTCAGAAACCACTTTGTGATGTGTTCGTTCCACTCACAGAGTTTAACCTTTCTTTTTATAGAAGAGTTTGGAAACACTCTGTTTGTAAAGTCTGCAAGTTGATATTTGGACCTCTTTGAGGATTTCGTTGGAAACAGGATTTCTTCATCTAATGCTAGACAGAAAAATTCTCAGTAACTTCTTTGGGTTGTGTGTGTTCAACTCACAGAGTTGAACCTTCCTTTAGACAGAGCAGATTTGAAACCCTCTTTTTGTGGAATTTGCAAGTGGACATTTCAAGCGCTTTGGGGCCAACGGTAGAAAAGGAAATATCTTCGTATAAAAACTAGAGAGAATCATTCTCAGAAACCGCTTTTTGATGTGTGCATTCCACTCACAGAGTTTAACCTTTCTTTTCATAGAACAGTTTGGAAACACTCTGTTTGTAAAGTCTGCAAGTGGATATTTGGACCTCTTTGAGGATTTCGTTGGAAACGGGATTTCTTCATCTAATGCTAGACAGAAGAATTCTCAGTAACTTCTTTGGGTTGCGTGTGTTCTACTCACAGAGTTGAACCTTCCTTTAGACAGAGCAGATTTGAAACCCTCTTTTTGTGGATTTTGCAAGTGGACATTTCAAGCGCTTTGGGGACAACGGTAGAAAAGGAAATATCTTCGTATAAAAACTAGAGAGAATCATTCTCAGAAACCACTTTGTGATGTGTGCGTTCCACTCACAGAGTTTAACTTTTCTTTTCATAGAACAGTTTGGAAACACTCTGTTTGTAAAGTCTGCAAGTGGATACTTGGACCTCTTTGAGGATTTCGTTGGAAACGGGATTTCTTCATCTAATGCTAGACAGAAGAATTCTCAGTAACTTCTTTGTGTTGCGTGTCTTCAACTCACAGAGTTGAGCGTTCCTTTAGTCAGAGCAGATTTGAAACCCTCTTTTTGTGGAATTTGCAAGTGGACATTTGAAGCGCTTTGGGGCCAACGGTAGAAAAGGAAATATCTTCGTATAAAAACTAGGGAGAATCATTCTCAGGAACCGCTTTGTGATGTGTGCGTTCCACTCACAGAGTGTAACCTTTCTTTTCATAGAACAGTTTGGAAACACTCTGTTTGTAAAGTCTGCAAGTGGATATTTGGACCTCTTTGAGGATTTCGTTGGAAACGGGATTTCTTCATCTAATGCTAGACAGAAGAATTCTCAGTAACTTCTTTGGGTTGCGTGTGTTCAACTCACAGAGTTGAACCTTACTTTATACAGAGCAGATTTGAAACCCTCTTTTTGTGAAATTTGCGAGTGGACATTTCAAGCGCTTTGGGGCCAATGGTAGAAAAGGAAATATCTTCGTATAAAAACTAGAGAGAATCATTCTCAGAAACCGCTTTGTGATGTGTGCATTCCACCCACAGAGTTTAACCTTTCTTTTCATAGAACAGTTTTTTAAACACTCTGTTTGTAAAGTCTGCAAGTGGATATTTGGTCCTCTTTGAGGATTTCGTTGGAAACGGGATTTCTTCATCTAATGCTAGACAGAAGAATTCTCAGTAACTTCTTTGGGTTGCGTGTGTTCAACTCACAGAGTTGAGCCTTCCTTTAGACAGAGCAGATTTGAAACCCTCTTTTTGTGGAATTTGCAAGTGGACATTTCAAGCGGTTTGGGGCCAACGGTAGAAAAGGAAATATCTTCGTATAAAAACTAGAGAGAATCATTCTCAGAAACCGCTTTGTGATGTGTGCGTTCCAGTCACAGAGTGTAACCTTTCTTTTCATAGAACAGTTTGGAAACACTCTGTTTGTAAAGTCTGCAAGTGGATATTTGGACCTCTTTGAGGATTTCGTTGGAAACGGGATTTCTTCATCTAATGCTAGACAGAAGAATTCTCAGTAACTTCTTTGGGTTGCGTGTGTTCAACTCACAGAGTTGAACCTTCCTTTTGACAGAGCAGATTTGAAACCCTCCTTTTGTGGAATTTGCAAGTGGACATTTCAAGCGCTTTGGGGCCAACGGTGGAAAAGGAAATATCTTCGTATAAAAAGTAGAGAGAATCATTCCCAGAAACCACTTTGTGATGTGTGCGTTCCACTCACAGTGGTAACCTTTCTTTTCATAGAACAGTTTGGAAACACTCTGTTTGTAAAGTCTGCAAGTGGATATTTGGACCTCTTTGAGGATTTCGTTGGAAACGGGATTTCTTCATCTAATGCTAGACAGAAGAATTCTCAGTAACTTCTTTGGGTTGCCTGTGTTCAACTCACAGAGTTGAACCTTCCTTTTGACAGAGCAGATTGGAAACCCTCTTTTTGTGGAATTTGCAAGTGGACATTTCAAGCGCTTTGGGGGCAACGGTACAAAAGGAAATATCTTCGTATAAAAACTAGAGAGAATCATTCTCAGAAACCACTTTGTGATGTGTGCGTTCCACTCACAGAGTTTAACCTTTCTTTTCATAGAACAGTTTGGAAACACTCTGTTTGTAAAGTCTGCAAGTGGATATTTGGACCTCTTTGAGGATTTCGTTGGAAACGGGATTTCTTCATCTAATGCTAGACAGAAGAATTCTCAGTAACTTCTTTGGGTTGCCTGTGTTCAACTCACAGAGTTGAGCCTTCCTTTAGACAGAGCAGATTTGAAACCCTCTTTTTGTGGAATTTGCAAGTGGACATTTCAAGCGGTTTGGGGCCAACGGTAGAAAAGGAAATATCTTCGTATAAAAACTAGAGAGAATCATTCTAAGAAACCGCTTTGTGATGTGTGCGTTCCAGTCACAGAGTGTAACCTTTCTTTTCATAGAACAGTTTGGAAACACTCTGTTTGTAAATTCTGCAAGTGGATATTTGGACCTCTTTGAGGATTTCGTTGGAAACGGGATTTCTTCATCTAATGCTAGACAGAAGAATTCTCAGTAACTACTTTGGGTTGCGTGTGTTCAACTCACAGATTTGAACCTTCCTTTAGACAGAGCAGATTAGAAACCCTCTTTTTGTGGAATTTGCAAGTGGACATTTCAAGCGCTTTTGGGCCAAAGGCAGGAAAGGAAATATCTTGGTATAAAAACTAGAGAGAATCATTCTCAGAAACCACTTTGTGATGTGTTCGTTCCACTCACAGAGTTTAACCTTTCTTTTCATAGAACAGTTTGGAAACACTCTGTTTGTAAAGTCTGCAAGTTGATATTTGGACCACTTTGAGGATTTGGTTGGAAACAGGAATTCTTCATCTAATGCTAGACAGAAAAATTCTCAGTAACTTCTTTGGGCTGTGTGTGTTCAACTCACAGAGTTGAACCTTCCTTTTGACAGAGCAGATTGGAAACCCTCTTTTTGTGGAATTTGCAAGTGGACATTTCAAGCGCTTTGGGGCCAACGGTAGAAAAGGAAATATCTTCGTATAAAAACTAGAGAGAATCATTCTCAGAAACCGCTTTGTGATGTGTGTGTTCCACTCACAGAGTGTAACCTTTCTTTTCATAGAACAGTTTGGAAACACTCTGTTTGTAAAGTCTGCAAGTGGATATTTGGACCTCTTTGAGGATTTAGTTGGAAACGGGATTTCTTCATCTAATGCTAGACAGAAGAATTCTCAGTAACTTCTTTGGGTTGCGTGTGTTCAACTCACAGAGTTGAACCTTCCTTTTGACAGAGCAGATTTGAAACCCTCCTTTTGTGGAATTTGCAAGTGGACGTTTCAAGCGCTTTGGGGCCAACGGTGGAAAAGGAAATATCTTCGTATAAAAACTAGAGAGAATCACTCCCAGAGACCACTTTGTGATCTGTGCGTTCCACTCACAGTGTTTAACCTTTCTTTTCATAGAACAGTTTTGAAACACTCAGTTTGTAAAGTCTGCAAGTGGATATTTGGTCCACTTTGAGGATTTCGTTGGAAACGGGATTTCTTCATCTAATGCTAGACAGAAGAATTCTCAGTAACTTCTTTGGGTTGCGTGTGTTCAACTCACAGAGTTGAACCTTCCTTTAGACAGAGCAGATTTGAAACCCTCTTTTTGTGGAATTTGCAAGTGGACATTTCAAGCGCTTTTGGGCCAAAGGCAGGAAAGGAAATATCTTGGTATAAAAACTAGAGAGAATCATTCTCAGAAACCACTTTGTGATGTGTTCGTTCCACTCACAGAGTTTAACCTTTCTTTTCATAGAACAGTTTGGAAACACTCTGTTTGTAAAGTCTGCAAGTTGATATTTGGACCTCTTTGAGGATTTGGTTGGAAACAGGATTTCTTCATCTAATGCTAGACAGAAAAATTCTCAGTAACTTCTGTGGGTTGTGTGTGTTCAACTCACAGAGTTGAACCTTCCTTTAGACAGAGCAGATTTGAAACCCGCTTTTTGTGGAATTTGCAAGTGGACATTTCAAGCGCTTTGGGGCCAACGGTAGAAAAGGAAATATCTTCGTACAAAAACCAGAGAGAATCATTCTCAGAAACCGCTTTGTGATGTGTGCATTCCACTCACAGAGTTTAACCTTTCTTTTCATAGAACAGTTTGGAAACACTCTATTTGTAAAGTCTGCAAGTGGATATTTGGACCTCTTTGAGGATTTCGTTGGAAACGGGATTTCTTCATCTAATGCTAGACAGAAGAATTCTCAGTAACTTCTTTGGGTTGTGTGTGTTCAACTCACAGAGTTGAACCTTCCTTTAGACAGAGCAGATTTGAAACCCTCTTTTTGTGGAATTTGCAAGTGGACATTTCAAGCGCTTTGGGGCCAACGGTAGAAAAGGAAATATCTTCGTATAAAAACTAGAGAGAATCATTCTCAGAAACCACTTTGTGATGTGTGCGTTCCACTCACAGAGTTTAACTTTTCTTTTCATAGAACAGTTTGGAAACACTCTGTTTGTAAAGTCTGCAAGTGGATATTTGGACCTCTTTGAGGATTTCGTTGGAAACGGGATTTCTTCATCTAATGCTAGACAGAAGAATTCTCAGTAACTTCTTTGGGTTGCGTGTCTTCAACTCACAGAGTTGAGCGTTCCTTTAGTCAGAGCAGATTTGAAACCCTCTTTTTGTGGAATTTGCAAGTGGACATTTCAAGCGTTTTGGGGCCAACGGTAGAAAAGGAAATATCTTCGTATAAAAACAAGGGAGAATCATTCTCAGGAACCGCTTTGTGATGTGTGCGTTCCACTCACAGAGTGTAACCTTTCTTTTCGTAGAAGAGTTTGGAAACACCCTCTTTGTAAAGTCTGCAAGTGGATATTTGGACCACTCTGAGGATTTCGTTGGAAACGGGATTTCTTCATCTAATGCTAGACAGAAGAATTCTCAGTAACTTCTTTGGGTTGCGTGTGTTCAACTCACAGAGTTGAACCTTCCTTTATACAGAGCAGATTTGAAACCCTCTTTTTGTGAAATTTGCGAGTGGACATTTCAAGCGCTTTGGGGCCAACGATAGAAAAGGAAATATCTTCGTATAATAACTAGAGAGAATCATTCTCAGAAACCGCTTTGTGATGTGTGCATTCCACCCACAGAGTTTAACCTTTCTTTTCATAGAACAGTTTTTTAAACACTCTGTTTGTAAAGTCTACAAGTGGATATTTGGTCCTCTTTGAGGATTTCGTTGGAAACGGGATTTCTTCATCTAATGCTAGACAGAAGAATTCTCAGTAACTTCTTTGGGTTGCGTGTGTTCAACTCACAGAGTTTAGCCTTCCTTTAGACAGAGCATATTTGAAACCCTCTTTTTGTGGAATTTGCAAGTGGACATTTCAAGCGGTTAGGGGCCAACGGTAGAAAAGGAAATATCTTGGTATAAAAACTAGAGAGAATCATTCTCAGAAACCGCTTTGTGATGTGTGCGTTCCAGTGAAAGAGTGTAACCTTTCTTTTCATAGAACAGTTTGGAAACACTCTGTTTGTAAAGTCTGCAAGTGGATGTTTGGACCTCTTTGAGGATTTCCCTGGAAACGGGATTTCTTCATCTAATGCTAGACAGAAGAATTCTCAGTAACTTCTTTGGGTTGCGTGTGTTCAACTCACAGAGTTGAACCTTCCTTTTGACAGAGCAGATTTGAAACCCACTTTTTGTGGAATTTGCAAGTGGACATTTCGAGTGCTTTGGGGCCAACGGTAGAAAACGAAATATCTTCGTATAAAAACTAGAGAGAATCATTCTCAGAAACCACTTAGTGATGTGTGCGTTCCACTCACAGAGTTTAACCTTTCTTTTCATAGAACAGTTTGGAAACACTCTGTTTGTAAAGTCTGCAAGTGGATATTTGGACCTCTTTGAGGATTTCGTTGGAAACGGGATTTCTTCATCTAATGCTAGACAGAAGAATTCTCAGTAACTTCTTTGGGTTGCTTGTGTTCAACTCACAGAGTTGAACCTTCCTTTTGACAGAGCAGATTGGAAACCCTCTTTTTGTGGAATTTGCAAGTGGACATTTCAAGCGCTTTGGGGCCAACGTTAGAAAAGGAAACATCTTCGTATAAAAACTAGAGAGAATCATTCTCAGAAACCACTTTGTGATGTGTGCATTCCACTCACAGAGTTTAACCTTTCTTTTCACAGAACAGTTTGGAAACAGTCTGTTTGTAAAGTCTGCAAGTGGATATTTGGACCTCCTTGAGGATTTCTTTGGAAACGGGATTTCTTCATCTAATGCTAGACAGAAGAATTCTCAGTAACTTCTTTGTGTTGCGTGTGTTCAACTCACAGAGTTGAGCCTTCCTTTAGACAGAGCAGATTTGAAACCCTCTTTTTGTGGAATTTGCAAGTGGACATTTCAAGCGCTTTGGGGCCAACGGTAGAAAAGGAAATATCTTCGTATAAAAACTAGAGAGAATCATTCTCAGAAACCGCTATATGATGTGTGCGTTCCACTCTCAGAGTGTAACCTTTCTTTTCATAGAACAGATTGGAAACACTCTGTTTGTAAAGTCTGCAAGTGGATATTTGGACCTCTTTGAGGATTTCGTTGGAAACGGGATTTCTTCATCTAATGCTAGACAGAAGAATTCTCAGTAACTTCTTTGGGTTGCGTGTGTTCAACTCACAGAGTTGAACCTTCCTTTAGACAGAGCAGATTTGAAACCGTCTTTTTGTGGAATTTGCAAGTGGACATTTCAAGCGCTTTGGGGCCAACGGTAGGAAAGGAAATATCTTCGTATAAAAACTAGAGAGAATCATTCTCAGAAACCACTTTGTGATGTGTGCATTGCACTCACAGAGTTTAACCTTTCTTTTCATAGAACAGTTTGGAAACAGTCTGTTTGTAAAGTCTGCAAGTGGATATTTGGACCTCTTTGAGGATTTCGTTGGAAACGGGATTTCTTCATCTAATGCTAGACAGAAGAATTCTCAGTAACTTCTTTGTGTTGCGTGTGTTCAACTCACAGAGTTGAGCCTTACTTTAGACAGAGCAGATTTGAAACCCTCTTTTCGTGTAATTTGCAAGTGGACATTTCAAGCGCTTTGGGGCCAATGGTAGAAAAGGAAATATCTTCGTAGAAAAACTAAAGAGAATCATTCTCAGAAACCGCTTTGTGATGTGTGCGTTCCACTCACAGAGTGTAACCTTTCTTTTCATAGAACAGTTTGGAAACACTCTGTTTGTAAAGTCTGCAAGTGGATATTTGGACCTCTTTGAGGATTTCGTTGGAAACGGGATTTCTTCATCTAATGCTAGACAGAAGAATTCTCAGTAACTTCTTTGGGTTGTGTGTGTTCAACTCACAGAGTTGAACCTTCCTTTAGACAGAGCAGATTGGAAACCCTCTTTTTGTGGAATTTGCAAGTGGACATTTCAAGCGCTTTTGGGCCAAAGGCATTAAAGGAAATATCTTGGTATAAAAACTAGAGAGAATCATTCTCAGAAACCACTTTGTGATGTGTTCGTTCCACTCACAGAGTTTAACCTTTCATTTCATAGAACAGTTTGGAAACACTCTGTTTGTAAAGTCTGCAAGTGGATATTTGGACCTCTTTGAGGATTTTGTTGGAAACAGGATTTCTTCATCTAATGCTAGACAGAAAAATTCTCAGTAACTTCTTTGGGTTGTGTGTGTTCAACTCACAGAGTTGAACCTTCCTTTAGACAGAGCCGATTTGAAACCCTCTTTTTGTGGAATTTCCAAGTGGACATTTCAAGCGCTTTGGGGACAACGGTAGAAAAGGAAATATCTTCGTATAAAAACTAGAGAGAATCATTCTCAGAAACCGCTTTGTGATGTGTGCGTTGCACTCACGGAGTTTAACCTTTCTTTTCATAGTACAGTTTGGAAACACTCTGTTTGTAAAGTCTGCAAGTGGATATTTGGACCTCTTTGAGGATTTCGTTGGAAACGGGATTTCTTCATCTAATGCTAGACAGAAGAATTCTCAGTAACTTCTTTGGGTTGCGTGTGTTCAACTCACAGAGTTGAACCTTCCTTTTGACAGAGCAGATTTGAAACCCACTTTTTGTGGAATTTGCAAGTGGACATTTCAAGCGCTTTGGGGCCAACGGTAGAAAACGAAATATCTTCGTATAAAAACTAGAGAGAATCATTCTCAGAAACCACTTAGTGATGTGTGCGTTCCACTCACAGAGTTTAACCTTTCTTTTCATAGAACAGTTTGGAAACACTCTGTTTGTAAAGTCTGCAAGTGGATATTTGGACCTCTTTGAGGATTTCGTTGGAAACGGGATTTCTTCATCTAATGCTAGACAGAAGAATTCTCAGTAACTTCTTTGGGTTGCGTGTGTTCAACTCACAGAGTTGAACCTTCCTTTTGACAGAGCAGATTGGAAACCCTCTTTTTGTGGAATTTGCAAGTGGACATTTCAAGCGCTTTGGGGCCAACGTTAGAAAAGGAAACATCTTCGTATAAAAACTAGAGAGAATCATTCTCAGAAACCACTTTGTGATGTGTGCGTTCCACTCACAGAGTTTAACCTTTCTTTTCACAGAACAGTTTGGAAACAGTCTGTTTGTAAAGTCTGCAAGTGGATATTTGGACCTCTTTGAGGATTTCTTTGGAAACGGGATTTCTTCATCTAATGCTAGACAGAAGAATTCTCAGTAACTTCTTTGGGTTGCGTGTGTTCAACTCACAGAGTTGAGCCTTCCTTTAGACAGAGCAGATTTGAAACCCTCTTTTTGTGGAATTTGCAAGTGGACATTTCAAGCGGTTTGGGGCCAACGGTAGAAAAGGAAATATCTTCGTATAAAAACTAGAGAGAATCATTCTCAGAAACCGCTTTGTGATGTTTGCGTTCCACTCACAGAGTGTAACCTTTCTTTTCATAGAACAGTTTGGAAACACTCTGTTTGTAAAGTCTGCAAGTGGATATTTGGACCTCTTTGAGGATTTCGTTGGAAACGGGATTTCTTCATCTAATGCTAGACAGAAGATTTCTCAGTAACTTCTTTGGGTTGCGTGTGTTCAACTCACAGAGTTGAACCTTCCTTTTGACAGAGCAGATTGGAAACACTCCTTTTGTGGAATTTGCAAGTGGACATTTCAAGCGCTTTGGGGCCTACGGTGGAATAGGAAATATCTTCGTATAAAAACTAGAGAGAATCATTCCCAGAAACCACTTTGTGATGTGTGCGTTCCACTCACAGTGTTTAACCTTTCTTTTCATAGAACAGTTTGGAAACACTCTGTTTGTAAAGTCTGCAAGTGGATATTTGGACCTCTTTGAGGATTTCGTTGGAAACGGGATTTCTTAATCTAATGCTAGACAGAAGAATTCTCAGTAACTTCTTTGGGTTGCCTGTGTTCAACTCACAGAGTTGAACCTTCCTTTTGACAGAGCAGATTGGAAACCCTCTTTTTGTGGAATTTGCAAGTGGACATTTCAAGCGCTTTGGGGCCAACGGTACAAAAGGAAATATCTTCGTATAAAAACTAGAGAGAATCATTCTCAGAAACCACTTTGTGATGTGTGCGTTCCACTCACAGAGTGCAACCTTTCTTTTCATAGAACAGTTTGGAAACACTCTGTTTGTAAAGTCTGCAAGTGGATATTTGGACCTCTTTGAGGATTTCGTTGGAAACGGGATTTCTTCATCTAATGCTAGACAGAAGAATTCTCAGTAACTTCTTTGGGTTGCCTGTGTTCAACTCACAGAGTTGAGCCTTCCTTTAGACAGAGCAGATTTGAAACCCTCTTTTTGTGGAATTTGCAAGTGGACATTTCAAGCGGTTTGGGGCCAACGGTAGAAAAGGAAATATCTTCGTATAAAAACTAGAGAGAATCATTCTCAGAAACTGCTTTGTGATGTGTGCGTTCCAGTCACAGAGTGTAACCTTTCTTTTCATAGAACAGTTTGGTAACACTCTGTTTGTAAAGTCTGCAAGTGGATATTTGGACCTCTTTGAGGATTTCGTTGGAAACGGGATTTCTTCATCTAATGCTAGACAGAAGAATTCTCAGTAACTTCTTTGGGTTGCGTGTGTTCAACTCACAGATTTGAACCTTCCTTTAGACAGAGCAGATTAGAAACCCTCTTTTTGTGGAATTTGCAAGTGGACATTTCAAGCGCTTTTGGGCCAAAGGCAGGAAAGGAAATATCTTGGTATAAAAACTAGAGAGAATCATTCTCAGAAACCACTTTGTGATGTGTTCGTTCCACTCACAGAGTTTAACCTTTCTTTTCATAGAACAGTTTGGAAACACTCTGTTTGTAAAGTCTGCAAGTTGATATTTGGACCACTTTGAGGATTTGGTTGGAAACAGGAATTCTTCATCTAATGCTAGACAGAAAAATTCTCAGTAACTTCTTTGGGTTGTGTGTGTTCAACTCACAGAGTTGAACCTTCCTTTTGACAGAGCAGATTGGAAACCCTCTTTTTGTGGAATTTGCAAGTGGACATTTCAAGCGCTTTGGGGCCAACGGTAGAAAAGGAAATATCTTCGTATAAAAACTAGAGAGAATCATTCTCAGAAACCGCTTTGTGATGTGTGTGTTCCACTCACAGAGTGTAACCTTTCTTTTCATAGAACAGTTTGGAAACACTCTGTTTGTAAAGTCTGCAAGTGGATATTTGGACCTCTTTGAGGATTTCGTTGGAAACGGGATTTCTTCATCTAATGCTAGACAGAAGAATTCTCAGTAACTTCTTTGGGTTGCGTGTGTTCAACTCACAGAGTTGAACCTTCCTTTTGACAGAGCAGATTTGAAACCCTCCTTTTGTGGAATTTGCAAGTGGACATTTCAAGTGCTTTGGGGCCAACGGTGGAAAAGGAAATATCTTCGTATAAAAACTAGAGAGAATCATTCCCAGAAACCACTTTGTGATCTGTGCGTTCCACTCACAGTGTTTAACCTTTCTTTTCATAGAACAGTTTTGAAACACTCAGTTTTTAAAGTCTGCAAGTGGATATTTGGTCCACTTTGAGGATTTCGTTGGAAACGGGATTTCTTCATCTAATGCTAGACAGAAGAATTCTCAGTAACTTCTTTGGGTTGCGTGTGTTCAACTCACAGAGTTGAACCTTCCTTTAGACAGAGCAGATTTGAAACCCTCTTTTTGTGGAATTTGCAAGTGGACATTTCAAGCGCTTTTGGGCCAAAGGCAGGAAAGGAAATATCTTGGTATAAAAACTAGAGAGAATCATTCTCAGAAACCACTTTGTGATGTGTTCGTTCCACTCACAGAGTTTAACCTTTCTTTTCATAGAACAGTTTGGAAACACTCTGTTTGTAAAGTCTGCAAGTGGATATTTGGACCTCTTTGAGGATTTCGTTGGAAACGGGATTTCTTCATCTAATGCTAGACAGAAGAATTCTCAGTAACTTCTTTGGGTTGTGTGTGTTCAACTCACAGAGTTGAACCTTCCTTTAGACAGAGCAGATTTGAAACCCTCTTTTTGTGGAATTTGCAAGTGGACATTTCAAGCGCTTTGGGGCCAACGGTAGAAAAGGAAATATCTTCGTATAAAAACTAGAGAGAATCATTCTCAGAAACCACTTTGTGATGTGTGCGTTCCACTCACAGAGTTTAACTTTTCTTTTCATAGAACAGTTTGGAAACACTCTGTTTGTAAAGTCTGCAAGTGGATATTTGGACCTCTTTGTGGATTTCGTTGGAAACGGGATTTCTTCATCTAATGCTAGACAGAAGAATTCTCAGTAACTTCTTTGGGTTGCGTGTCTTCAACTCACAGAGTTGAGCGTTCCTTTAGTCAGAGCAGATTTGAAACCCTCTTTTTGTGGAATTTGCAAGTGGACATTTCAAGCGTTTTGGGGCCAACGGTAGAAAAGGAAATATCTTCGTATAAAAACTAGGGAGAATCATTCTCAGGAACCGCTTTGTGATGTGTGGGTTCCACTCACAGAGTGTAACCTTTCTTTTCATAGAAGAGTTTGGTAACACTCTGTTTGTAAAGTCTGCAAGTGGATATTTGGACCTCTCTGAGGATTTCGTTGGAAACGGGATTTCTTCATCTAATGCTAGACAGAAGAATTCTCAGTAACTTCTTTGGGTTGCGTGTGTTCAACTCACAGAGTTGAACCTTCCTTTATACAGAGCAGATTTGAAACCCTCATTTTGTGAAATTTGCGAGTGGACATTTCAAGCGCTTTGGCGCCCACGGTAGAAAAGGAAATATCTTCGTATAATAACTAGAGAGAATCATTCTCAGAAACCGCTTTGTGATGTGTGCATTCCACCCACAGAGTTTAACCTTTCTTTTCATAGAACAGTTTTTTAAACACTCTGTTTGTAAAGTCTACAAGTGGATATTTGGTCCTCTTTGAGGATTTCGTTGGAAACGGGATTTCTTCATCTAATGCTAGACAGAAGAATTCTCAGTAACTTCTTTGGGTTGCGTGTGTTCAACTCACAGAGTTGAGCCTTCCTTTAGAAAGAGCAGATTTGAAACCCTCTTTTTGTGGAATTTGCAAGTGGACATTTCAAGCGGTTTGGGGCCAACGGTAGAAAAGGAAATATCTTGGTATAAAAACTAGAGAGAATCATTCTCAGAAACCGCTTTGTGATGTGTGCGTTCCAGTCACAGAGTGTAACCTTTCTTTTCATAGAACAGTTTGGAAACACTCTGTTTGTAAAGTCTGCAAGTGGATGTTTGGACCTCTTTGAGGATTTCGCTGGAAACGGGATTTCTTCATCTAATGCTAGACAGAAGAATTCTCAGTAACTTCTTTGGGTTGCGTGTGTTCAACTCACAGAGTTGAACCTTCCTTTTGACAGAGCAGATTTGAAACCCTCTTTTTGTGGAATTTGCAAGTGGACATTTCAAGCGCTTTGGGGCCAACGGTAGAAAAGGAAATATCTTCGTATAAAAACTAGAGAGAATCATTCTCAGAAACTGCTTTGTGATGTGTGCGTTCCACTCACAGAGTTTAACCTTTCTTTTCATAGAACAGTTTGGAAACACTCTGTTTGTAAAGTCTGCAAGTGGATATTTGGACCTCTTTGAGGATTTCGTTGGAAACGGGATTTCTTAATCTAATGCTAGACAGAAGAATTCTCAGTAACTTCTTTGGGTTGCCTGTGTTCAACTCACAGAGTTGAACCTTCCTTTTGACAGAGCAGATTGGAAACCCTCTTTTTGTGGAATTTGCAAGTGGACATTTCAAGCGCTTTGGGGCCAACGGTACAAAAGGAAATATCTTCGTATAAAAACTAGGGAGAATCATTCTCAGAAACCACTTTGTGATGTGTGCGTTCCACTCACAGAGTGCAACCTTTCTTTTCATAGAACAGTTTGGAAACACTCTGTTTGTAAAGTCTGCAAGTGGATATTTGGACCTCTTTGAGGATTTCGTTGGAAACGGGATTTCTTCATCTAATGCTAGACAGCAGAATTCTCAGTAACTTCTTTGGGTTGCCTGTGTTCAACTCACAGAGTTGAGCCTTCCTTTAGACAGAGCAGATTTGAAACCCTCTTTTTGTGGAATTTGCAAGTGGACATTTCAAGCGGTTTGGGGCCAACGGTAGAAAAGGAAATATCTTCGTATAAAAACTAGAGTGAATCATTCTCAGAAACCGCTTTGTGATGTGTGCGTTCCAGTCACAGAGTGTAACCTTTCTTTTCATAGAACAGTTTGGTAACACTCTGTTTGTAAAGTCTGCAAGTGGATATTTGGACCTCTTTGAGGATTTCGTTGGAAACGGGATTTCTTCATCTAATGCTAGACAGAAGAATTCTCAGTAACTTCTTTGGGTTGCGTGTGTTCAACTCACAGATTTGAACCTTCCTTTAGACAGAGCAGATTAGAAACCCACTTTTTGTGGAATTTGCAAGTGGACATTTCAAGCGCTTTTGGGCCAAAGGCAGGAAAGGAAATATCTTGGTATAAAAACTAGAGAGAATCATTCTCAGAAACCACTTTGTGATGTGTTCGTTCCACTCACAGAGTTTAACCTTTCTTTTCATAGAACAGTTTGGAAACACTCTGTTTGTAAAGTCTGCAAGTTGATATTTGGACCACTTTGAGGATTTGGTTGGAAACAGGAATTCTTCATCTAATGCTAGACAGAAAAATTCTCAGTAACTTCTTTGGGTTGTGTGTGTTCAACTCACAGAGTTGAACCTTCCTTTTGACAGAGCAGATTGGAAACCCTCTTTTTGTGGAATTTGCAAGTGGACATTTCAAGCGCTTTGGGGCCAACGGTAGAAAAGGAAATATCTTCGTATAAAAACTAGAGAGAATCATTCTCAGAAACCGCTTTGTGATGTGTGTGTTCCACTCACAGAGTGTAACCTTTCTTTTCATAGAACAGTTTGGAAACACTCTGTTTGTAAAGTCTGCAAGTGGATATTTGGACCTCTTTGAGGATTTCGTTGGAAACGGGATTTCTTCATCTAATGCTAGACAGAAGAATTCTCAGTAACTTCTTTGGGTTGCGTGTGTTCAACTCACAGAGTTGAACCTTCCTTTTGACAGAGCAGATTTGAAACCCTCCTTTTGTGGAATTTGCAAGTGGACATTTCAAGTGCTTTGGGGCCAACGGTGGAAAAGGAAATATCTTCGTATAAAAACTAGAGAGAATCATTCCCAGAAACCACTTTGTGATCTGTGCGTTCCACTCACAGTGTTTAACCTTTCTTTTCATAGAACAGTTTTGAAACACTCAGTTTGTAAAGTCTGCAAGTGGATATTTGGTACACTTTGAGGATTTCGTTGGAAACGGGATTTCTTCATCTAATGCTAGACAGAAGAATTCTCAGTAACTTCTTTGGGTTGCGTGTGTTCAACTCACAGAGTTGAACCTTCCTTTAGACAGAGCAGATTTGAAACCCTCTTTTTGTGGAATTTGCAAGTGGACATTTCAAGCGCTTTTGGGCCAAAGGCAGGAAAGGAAATATCTTGGTATAAAAACTAGAGAGAATCATTCTCAGAAACCACTTTGTGATGTGTTCGTTCCACTCACAGAGTTTAACCTTTCTTTTCATAGAACAGTTTGGAAACACTCTGTTTGTAAAGTCTGCAAGTGGATATTTGGACCTCTTTGAGGATTTCGTTGGAAACGGGATTTCTCCATCTAATGCTAGACAGAAGAATTCTCAGTAACTTCTTTGGGTTGTGTGTGTTCAACTCACAGAGTTGAACCTTCCTTTAGACAGAGCAGATTTGAAACCCTCTTTTTGTCGAATTTGCAAGTGGACATTTCAAGCGCTTTGGGGCCAATGGTAGAAAAGGAAATATCTTCGTATAAAAACTAGAGAGAATCATTCTCAGAAACCACTTTGTGATGTGTGCGTTCCACTCACAGAGTTTAACTTTTCTTTTCATAGAACAGTTTGGAAACACTCTGTTTGTAAAGTCTGCAAGTGGATATTTGGACCTCTTTGAGGATTTCGTTGGAAACGGGATTTCTTCATCTAATGCTAGACAGAAGAATTCTCAGTAACTTCTTTGGGTTGCGTGTCTTCAACTCACAGAGTTGAGCGTTCCTTTAGTCAGAGCAGATTTGAAACCCTCTTTTTGTGGAATTTGCAAGTGGACATTTCAAGCGTTTTGGGGCCAACGGTAGAAAAGGAAATATCTTCGTATAAAAACTAGGGAGAATCATTCTCAGGAACCGCTTTGTGATGTGTGGGTTCCACTCACAGAGTGTAACCTTTCTTTTCGTAGAAGAGTTTGGAAACACTCTGTTTGTAAAGTCTGCAAGTGGATATTTGGACCTCTCTGAGGATTTCGTTGGATACGGGATTTCTTCATCTAATGCTAGACAGAAGAATTCTCAGTAACTTCTTTGGGTTGCGTGTGTTCAACTCACAGAGTTGAACCTTCCTTTATACAGAGCAGATTTGAAACCCTCATTTTGTGAAATTTGCGAGTGGACATTTCAAGCGCTTTGGCGCCCACGGTAGAAAAGGAAATATCTTCGTATAATAACTAGAGAGAATCATTCTCAGAAACCGCTTTGTGATGTGTGCATTCCACCCACAGAGTTTAACCTTTCTTTTCATAGAACAGTTTTTTAAACACTCTGTTTGTAAAGTCTACAAGTGGATATTTGGTCCTCTTTGAGGATTTCGTTGGAAACGGGATTTCTTCATCTAATGCTAGACAGAAGAATTCTCAGTAACTTCTTTGGGTTGCGTGTGTTCAACTCACAGAGTTGAGCCTTCCTTTAGACAGAGCATATTTGAAACCCTCTTTTTGTGGAATTTGCAAGTGGACATTTCAAGCGGTTTGGGGCCAACGGTAGAAAAGGAAATATCTTGGTATAAAAACTAGAGAGAATCATTCTCAGAAACCGCTTTGTGATGTGTGCGTTCCAGTCACAGAGTGTAACCTTTCTTTTCATAGAACAGTTTGGAAACACTCTGTTTGTAAAGTCTGCAAGTGGATGTTTGGACCTCTTTGAGGATTTCGCTGGAAACGGGATTTCTTCATCTAATGCTAGACAGAAGAATTCTCAGTAACTTCTTTGGGTTGCGTGTGTTCAACCCACAGAGTTGAACCTTCCTTTTGACAGAGCAGATTTGAAACCCTCTTTTTGTGGAATTTGCAAGTGGACATTTCAAGCGCTTTGGGGCCAACGGTAGAAAAGGAAATATCTTCGTATAAAAACTAGAGAGAATCATTCTCAGAAACTGCTTTGTGATGTGTGCGTTCCACTCACAGAGTTTAACCTTTCTTTTCATAGAACAGTTTGGAAACACTCTGTTTGTAAAGTCTGCAAGTGGATATTTGGACCTCTTTGAGGATTTCGTTGGAAACGGGATTTCTTCATCTAATGCTAGACAGAAGAATTCTCAGTAACTTCTTTGGGTTGCGTGTGTTCAACTCACAGAGTTGAACCTTCCTTTTGACAGAGCAGATTTGAAACCCACTTTTTGTGGAATTTGCAAGTGGACATTTCGAGCGCTTTGGGGCCAACGGTAGAAAACGAAATATCTTCGTATAAAAACTAGAGAGAATCATTCTCAGAAACCACTTAGTGATGTGTGCGTTCCACTCACAGAGTTTAACCTTTCTTTTCATAGAACAGTTTGGAAACACTCTGTTTGTAAAGTCTGCAAGTGGATATTTGGACCTCTTTGAGGATTTCGTTGGAAACGGGATTTCTTCATCTAATGCTAGACAGAAGAACTCTCAGTAACTTCTTTGGGTTGCGTGTGTTCAACTCACAGAGTTGAACCTTCCTTTTGACAGAGCAGATTGGAAAAACTCTTTTTGTGGAATTTGCAAGTGGACATTTCAAGCGCTTTGGGGCCAACGTTAGAAAAGGAAACATCTTCGTATAAAAACTAGAGAGAATCATTCTCAGAAACCACTTTGTGATGTTTGCATTCCACTCACAGAGTTTAACCTTTCTTTTCACAGAACAGTTTGGAAACAGTCTGTTTGTAAAGTCTGCAAGTGGATATTTGGACCTCCTTGAGGATTTCGTTGGAAACGGGATTTCTTCATCTAATGCTAGACAGAAGAATTCTCAGTAACTTCTTTGGGTTGCGTGTGTTCAACTCACAGAGTTGAGCCTTCCTTTAGACAGAGCATATTTGAAACCCTCTTTTTGTGGAATTTGCAAGTGGACATTTCAAGCGGTTTGGGGCCAACGGTAGAAAAGGAAATATCTTGGTATAAAAACTAGAGAGAATCATTCTCAGAAACCGCTTTGTGATGTGTGCGTTCCAGTCACAGAGTGTAACCTTTCTTTTCATAGAACAGTTTGGAAACACTCTGTTTGTAAAGTCTGCAAGTGGATGTTTGGACCTCTTTGAGGATTTCGCTGGAAACGGGATTTCTTCATCTAATGCTAGACAGAAGAATTCTCAGTAACTTCTTTGGGTTGCGTGTGTTCAACCCACAGAGTTGAACCTTCCTTTTGACAGAGCAGATTTGAAACCCTCTTTTTCTGGAATTTGCAAGTGGACATTTCAAGCGCTTTGGGGCCAACGGTAGAAAAGGAAATATCTTCGTATAAAAACTAGAGAGAATCATTCTCAGAAACTGCTTTGTGATGTGTGCGTTCCACTCACAGAGTTTAACCTTTCTTTTCATAGAACAGTTTGGAAACACTCTGTTTGTAAAGTCTGCAAGTGGATATTTGGACCTCTTTGAGGATTTCGTTGGAAACGGGATTTCTTCATCTAATGCTAGACAGAAGAATTCTCAGTAACTTCTTTGGGTTGCGTGTGTTCAACTCACAGAGTTGAACCTTCCTTTTGACAGAGCAGATTTGAAACCCACTTTTTGTGGAATTTGCAAGTGGACATTTCGAGCGCTTTGGGGCCAACGGTAGAAAACGAAATATCTTCGTATAAAAACTAGAGAGAATCATTCTCAGAAACCACTTAGTGATGTGTGCGTTCCACTCACAGAGTTTAACCTTTCTTTTCATAGAACAGTTTGGAAACACTCTGTTTGTAAAGTCTGCAAGTGGATATTTGGACCTCTTTGAGGATTTCGTTGGAAACGGGATTTCTTCATCTAATGCTAGACAGAAGAATTCTCAGTAACTTCTTTGGGTTGCGTGTGTTCAACTCACAGAGTTGAACCTTCCTTTTGACAGAGCAGATTGGAAAAACTCTTTTTGTGGAATTTGCAAGTGGACATTTCAAGCGCTTTGGGGCCAACGTTAGAAAAGGAAACATCTTCGTATAAAAACTAGAGAGAATCATTCTCAGAAACCACTTTGTGATGTTTGCATTCCACTCACAGAGTTTAACCTTTCTTTTCACAGAACAGTTTGGAAACAGTCTGTTTGTAAAGTCTGCAAGTGGATATTTGGACCTCCTTGAGGATTTCGTTGGAAACGGGATTTCTTCATCTAATGCTAGACAGAAGAATTCTCAGTAACTTCTTTGGGTTGCGTGTGTTCAACTCACAGAGTTGAGCCTTCCTTTAGACAGAGCATATTTGAAACCCTCTTTTTGTGGAATTTGCAAGTGGACATTTCAAGCGGTTTGGGGCCAACGGTAGAAAAGGAAATATCTTGGTATAAAAACTAGAGAGAATCATTCTCAGAAACCGCTTTGTGATGTGTGCGTTCCAGTCACAGAGTGTAACCTTTCTTTTCATAGAACAGTTTGGAAACACTCTGTTTGTAAAGTCTGCAAGTGGATGTTTGGACCTCTTTGAGGATTTCGCTGGAAACGGGATTTCTTCATCTAATGCTAGACAGAAGAATTCTCAGTAACTTCTTTGGGTTGCGTGTGTTCAACTCACAGAGTTGAACCTTCCTTTTGACAGAGCAGATTTGAAAAACTCTTTTTGTGGAATTTGCAAGTGGACATTTCAAGCGCTTTGGGGCCAACGTTAGAAAAGGAAACATCTTCGTATAAAAACTAGAGAGAATCATTCTCAGAAACCACTTTGTGATGTTTGCATTCCACTCACAGAGTTTAACCTTTCTTTTCACAGAACAGTTTGGAAACAGTCTGTTTGTAAAGTCTGCAAGTGGATATTTGGACCTCCTTGAGGATTTCTTTGGAAACGGGATTTCTTCATCTAATGCTAGACAGAAGAATTCTCAGTAACTTCTTTGGGTTGCGTGTGTTCAACTCACAGAGTTGAGCCTTCCTTTAGACAGAGCAGATTTGAAACCCTCTTTTTGTGGAATTTGCAAGTGGACATTTCAAGCGCTTTGGGGCCAACGGTAGAAAAGGAAATATCTTCGTATAAAAACTAGAGAGAATCATTCTCAGAAACCGCTATATGATGTGTGCGTTCCACTCTCAGAGTGTAACCTTTCTTTTCATAGAACAGTTTGGAAACACTCTGTTTGTAAAGTCTGCAAGTGGATATTTGGACCTCTTTGAGGATTTCGTTGGAAACGGGATTTCTTCATCTAATGCTAGACGGAAGAATTCTCAGTAACTTCTTTGGGTTGCGTGTGTTCAACGCACAGAGTTGAACCTTCCTTTAGACAGAGCAGATTTGAAACCGTCTTTTTGTGGAATTTGCAAGTGGACATTTCAAGCGCTTTGGGGCCAACGGTAGAAAAGGAAATATCTTCGTATAAAAACTAGAGAGAATCATTCTCAGAAACCACTTTGTGATGTGTGCATTGCACTCACAGAGTTTAACCTTTCTTTTCATAGAACAGTTTGGAAACAGTCTGTTTGTAAAGTCTGCAAGTGGATATTTGGACCTCTTTGAGGATTTCGTTGGAAACGGGATTTCTTCATCTAATGCTAGACAGAAGAATTCTCAGTAACTTCTTTGGGTTGCGTGTGTTCAACTCACAGATTTGAGCCTTACTTTAGACAGAGCAGATTTGAAACCCTCTTTTCGTGTAATTTGCAAGTGGACATTTCAAGCGCTTTGGGGCCAATGGTAGAAAAGGAAATATCTTCGTAGAAAAACTAAAGAGAATCATTCTCAGAAACCGCATTGTGATGTGTGCGTTCCACTCACAGAGTGTAACCTTTCTTTTCATAGAACAGTTTGGAAACACTCTGTTTGTAAAGTCTGCAAGTGGATATTTGGACCTCTTTGAGGATTTCGTTGGAAACGGGATTTCTTCATCTAATGCTAGACAGAAGAATTCTCAGTAACTTCTTTGG
This sequence comes from Gorilla gorilla gorilla, assembly GCF_029281585.2. NCBI lineage: Eukaryota > Metazoa > Chordata > Mammalia > Primates > Hominidae > Gorilla > Gorilla gorilla. Next base: position 75,816,448 of record NC_073231.2, on the reverse strand, counting down.
GTTGTGTGTGTTCAACTCACAGAGTTGAACCTTCCTTTAGACAGAGCAGATTGGAAGCCCTCTTTTTGTGGAATTTGCAAGTGGACATTTCAAGCGCTTTTGGGCCAAAGGCAGTAAAGGAAATATCTTGGTATAAAAACTAGAGAGAATCATTCTCAGAAACCACTTTGTGATGTGTTCGTTCCACTCACAGAGTTTAACCTTTCTTTTCATAGAACAGTTTGGAAACACTCTGTTTGTAAAGTCTGCAAATGGATATTTGGACCTCTTTGAGGATTTTGTTGGAAACAGGATTTCTTCATCTAATGCTAGACAGAAAAATTCTCAGTAACTTCTTTGGGTTGTGTGTGTTCAACTCACAGAGTTGAACCTTCCTTTAGACAGAGCCGATTTGAAACCCTCTTTTTGTGGAATTTGCAAGTGGACATTTGAAGCGCTTTGGGGACAACGGTAGAAAAGGAAATATCTTCGTATAAAAACTAGAGAGAATCATTCTCAGAAACCGCTTTGTGATGTGTGCGTTGCACTCACGGAGTTTAACCTTTCTTTTCATAGAACAGTTTGGAAACACTCTGTTTGTAAAGTCTGCAAGTGGATATTTGGACCTCTTTGAGGATTTCGTTGGAAACGGGATTTCTTCATCTAATGCTAGACAGAAGAATTCTCAGTAACTTCTTTGGGTTGCGTGTGTTCAACTCACAGAGTTGAACCTTCCTTTTGACAGAGCAGGTTTGAAACCCACTTTTTGTGGAATTTGCAAGTGGACATTTCAAGCGCTTTGGGGCCAACGGTAGAAAACGAAATATCTTCGTATAAAAACTAGAGAGAATCATTCTCAGAAACCACTTAGTGATGTGTGCGTTCCACTCACAGAGTTTAACCTTTCTTTTCATAGAACAGTTTGGAAACACTCTGTTTGTAAAGTCTGCAAGTGGATATTTGGACCTCTTTGAGGATTTCGTTGGAAACGGGATTTCTTCATCTAATGCTAGACAGAAGAATTCTCAGTAACTTCTTTGGGTTGCGTGTGTTCAACTCACAGAGTTGAACCTTCCTTTTGACAGAGCAGATTGGAAACCCTCTTTTTGTGGAATTTGCAAGTGGACATTTCAAGCGCTTTGGGGCCAACGTTAGAAAAGGAAACATCTTCGTATAAAAACTAGAGAGAATCATTCTCCGAAACCACTTTGTGATGTGTGCGTTCCACTCAGAGTTTAACCTTTCTTTTCACAGAACAGTTTGGAAACAGTCTGTTTGTAAAGTCTGCAAGTGGATATTTGGACCTCTTTGAGGATTTCTATGGAAACGGGATTTCTTCATCTAATGCTAGACAGAAGAATTCTCAGTAACTTCTTTGGGTTGCGTGTGTTCAACTCACAGAGTTGAGCCTTCCTTTAGACAGAGCAGATTTGAAACCCTCTTTTTGTGGAATTTGCAAGTGGACATTTCAAGCGGTTTGGGGCCAACGGTAGAAAAGGAAATATCTTCGTATAAAAACTAGAGAGAATCATTCTCAGAAACCGCTTTGTGATGTGTGCGTTCCACTCACAGAGTGTAACCTTTCTTTTCATAGAACAGTTTGGAAACACTCTGTTTGTAAAGTCTGCAAGTGGATATTTGAACCTCTTTGAGGATTTCGTTGGAAACGGGATTTCTTCATCTAATGCTAGACAGAAGAATTCTCAGTAACTTCTTTGGGTTGCGTGTGTTCAACTCACAGAGTTGAACCTTCCTTTTGACAGAGCAGATTTGAAACACTCCTTTTGTGGAATTTGCAAGTGGACATTTCAAGCACTTTGGGGCCTATGGTGGAATAGGAAATATCTTCGTATAAAAACTAGAGAGAATCATTCCCAGAAACCACTTTGTGATGTGTGCATTCCACTCACAGTGTTTAACCTTTCTTTTCATAGAACAGTTTGGAAACACTCTGTTTGTAAAGTCTGCAAGTGGATATTTGGACCTCTTTGAGGATTTCGTTGGAAACGGGATTTCTTCATCTAATGCTAGACAGAAGAATTCTCAGTAACTTCTTTGGGTTGCGTGTGTTCAACTCACAGATTTGAACCTTCCTTTAGACAGAGCAGATTAGAAACCCTCTTTTTGTGGAATTTGCAAGTGGACATTTCAAGCGCTTTGGGGCCAAAGGCAGGAAAGGAAATATCTTGGTATAAAAACTAGAGAGAATCATTCTCAGAAACCACTTTGTGATGTGTTCGTTCCAATCACAGAGTTTAACCTTTCTTTTCATAGAACAGTTTGGAAACACTCTGTTTGTAAAGTCTGCAAGGTGATATTTGGACCTCTTTGAGGATTTCGTTGGAAACGGGATTTCTTCATCTAATGCTAGACAGAAGAATTCTCAGTAACTTCTTTGGGTTGCGTGTGTTCAACTCACAGATTTGAACCTTCCTTTAGACAGAGCAGATTAGAAACCCTCTTTTTGTGGAATTTGCAAGTGGACATTTCAAGCGCTTTTGGGCCAAAGGCAGGAAAGGAAATATCTTGGTATAAAAACTAGAGAGAATCATTCTCAGAAACCACTTTGTGATGTGTTCGTTCCTCTCACAGAGTTTAACCTTTCTTTTCATAGAACAGTTTGGAAACACTCTGTTTGTAAAGTCTGCAAGGTGATATTTGGACCTCTTTGAGGATTTGGTTGGAAACAGGATTTCTTCATCTAAGGCTAGACAGAAAAATTCTCAGTAACTTCTTTGGGTTGTGTGTGTTCAACTCACAGAGTTGAACCTTCCTTTAGACAGAGCAGATTTGAAACTCTCTTTTTGTGGAATTTGCAAGTGGACATTTCAAGCGCTTTGGGGCCAATGGTAGAAAAGGAAATATCTTCATATAAAAACTAGAGAGAATCATTCTCAGAAACCGCTTTGTGATGTGTGCGTTCCACTCACAGAGTTTAACTTTTCTTTTCATAGAACAGTTTGGAAACACTCTGTTTGTAAAGTGTGCAAGTGGATATTTGGACCTCTTTGAGGATTTCGTTGGAAACGGGATTTCTTCATCTAATGCTAGACAGAAGAATTCTCAGTAACTTCTTTGGGTTGCGTGTGTTCAACTCACAGAGTTGAACCTTCCTTTTGACAGAGCAGATTGGAAACCCTCTTTTTGTGGAATTTGCAAGTGGACATTTCAAGCGCTTTGGGGCCAAAGGTAGAAAAGGAAATATCTTCGTATAAAAACTAGAGAGAATCATTCTCAGAAACCGCTTTGTGATGTGTGCATTCCACTCACAGAGTGAAACCTTTCTTTTCATAGAACAGTTTGGAAACACTCTGTTTGTAAAGTCTGCAAGTGGATATTTGGACCTCTTTGAGGATTTCGTTGGAAACGGGATTTCTTCATCTAATGCTAGACAGAAGAATTCTCAGTAACTTCTTTGGGTTGCATGTGTTCAACTCACAGAGTTGAACCTTCCTTTTGACAGAGCAGATTGGAAACCCTCCTTTTGTGGAATTTGCAAGTGGACATTTCAAGCGCTTTGGGGCCAACGGTGGAAAAGGAAATATCTTCGTATAAAAACTAGAGAGAATCATTCCCAGAAACCACTTTGTGATCTGTGCGTTCCACTCACAGAGTTTAACCTTTCTTTTCATAGAACAGTTAGGAAACACTCTGTTTGTAAAGTCTGCAAGTGGATATTTGGACCTCTTTGAGGATTTCGTTGGAAACCGGATTTCTTCATCTAATGCTAGACAGAAGAATTCTCAGTAACTTCTTTGGGTTGCGTGTGTTCAACTCACAGAGTTGAACCTTCCTTTGGACAGAGCAGATTGGAAACCCTCTTTTTGTGGAATTTGCAAGTGGACATTTCAAGCGCTTTTGGGCCAAAGGCAGGAAAGGAAATATCTTGGTATAAAAACTAGAGAGAATCATTCTCAGAAACCACTTTGTGATGTGTTCGTTCCACTCACAGAGTTTAACCTTTCTTTTCATAGAACAGTTTGGAAACACTCTGTTTGTAAAGTCTGCAAGTTGATATTTGGACCTCTTTGAGGATTTGGTTGGAAACAGGATTTCTTCTTCTAATGCTAGACAGAAAAATTGTCAGTAACTTCTTTGGGTTGTGTGTGTTCAACTCACAGAGTTGAACCTTCCTTTAGACAGAGCCGATTTGAAACCCTCTTTTTGTGGAATTTGCAAGTGGACATTTCAAGCGCTTTGGGGACAACGGTAGAAAAGGAAATATATTCGTATAAAAACTAGAGAGAATCATTCTCAGAAACCGCTTTGTGATGTGTGCGTTCCACTCACGGAGTTTAACCTTTCTTTTCATAGAACAGTTTGGAAACACTCAGTTTGTAAAGTCTGCAAGTGGATATTTGGACCTCTTTGAGGATTTCGTTGGAAACGGGATTTCTTCATCTAATGCTAGACAGAAGAATTCTCAGTAACTTCTTTGGGTTGCGTGTGTTCAACTCACAGAGTTGAACCTTCCTTTTCACAGAGCAGATTTGAAACCCTCTTTTTGTGGAATTTGCAAGTGGACATTTCAAGCGCTTTGGGGCCAACGGTAGAAAAGGAAATATCTTCGTATAAAAACTAGAGAGAATCATTCTCAGAAACCACTTAGTGATGTGTGCATTCCACTCACAGAGTTTAACCTTTCTTTTCATAGAACAGTTTGGAAACACTCTGTTTGTAAAGTCTGCAAGTGGATATTTGGACCTCTTTGAGGATTTCGTTGGAAACGGGATTTCTTCATCTAATGCTAGACAGAAGAATTCTCAGTAACTTCTTTGGGTTGCGTGTGTTCAACTCACAGAGTTGAACCTTCCTTTTGACAGAGCAGATTGGAAACCCTCTTTTTGTGGAATTTGCAAGTGGACATTTCAAGCGCTTTGGGGCCAAAGGCAGGAAAGGAAATATCTTGGTATAAAAACTAGAGAGAATCATTCTCAGAAACCACTTTGTGATGTGTTCGTTCCACTCACAGAGTTTAACCTTTCTTTTCATAGAACAGTTTGGAAACAGTCTGTTTGTAAAGTCTGCAAGTGGATATTTGGACCTCTTTGGGGATTTCTTTGGAAACGGGATTTCTTCATCTAATGCTAGACAGAAGAATTCTCAGTAACTTCTTTGGGTTGCGTGTGTTCAACTCACAGAGTTGAGCCTTCCTTTAGACAGAGCAGATTTGAAACCCTCTTTTTGTGGAATTTGCAAGTGGACATTTCAAGCGGTTTGGGGCCAACGGTAGAAAAGGAAATATCTTCGTATAAAAACTAGAGAGAATCATTCTCAGAAACCGCTTTGTGATGTGTGCGTTCCACTCACAGAGTGTAACCTTTCTTTTCATAGAACAGTTTGGAAACACTCTGTTTGTAAAGTCTGCAAGTGGATATTTGGACCTCTTTGAGGATTTCGTTGGAAACGGGATTTCTTCATCTAATGCTAGACAGAAGAATTCTCAGTAACTTCTTTGGGTTGCGTGTGTTCAACTCACAGAGTTGAACCTTCCTTTTTACAGAGCAGATTTGAAACACTCCTTTTCTGGAATTTGCAAGTGGACATTTCAAGCGCTTTGGGGCCAACGGTAGAAAAGGAAATATCTTGGTATAAAAACTAGAGAGAATCATTCTCAGAAACCGCTTTGTGATGTGTGCGTTCCAGTCACAGAGTGTAACCTTTCTTTTCATAGAACAGTTTGGAAACACTCTGTTTGTAAAGTCTGCAAGTGGATGTTTGGACCTCTTTGACGATTTCGCTGGAAACGGGATTTCTTCATCTAATGCTAGACAGAAGAATTCTCAGTAACTTCTTTGGGTTGCGTGTGTTCAACTCACAGAGTTGAACCTTCCTTTTGACAGAGCAGATTTGAAAAACTCTTTTTGTGGAATTTGCAAGTGGACATTTCAAGCGCTTTGGGGCCAACGGTAGAAAAGGAAACATCTTCGTATAAAAACTAGAGAGAATCATTCTCAGAAACCACTTTGTGATGTTTGCATTCCACTCACAGAGTTTAACCTTTCTTTTCACAGAACAGTTTGGAAACAGTCTGTTTGTAAAGTCTGCAAGTGGATATTTGGACCTCCTTGAGGATTTCTTTGGAAACGGGATTTCTTCATCTAATGCTAGACAGAAGAATTCTCAGTAACTTCTTTGGGTTGCGTGTGTTCAACTCACAGAGTTGAGCCTTCCTTTAGACAGAGCAGATTTGAAACCCTCTTTTTGTGGAATTTGCAAGTGGACATTTCAAGCGCTTTGGGGCCAACGGTAGAAAAGGAAATATCTTCGTATAAAAACTAGAGAGAATCATTCTCAGAAACCGCTATATGATGTGTGCGTTCCACTCTCAGAGTGTAACCTTTCTTTTCATAGAACAGTTTGGAAACACTCTGTTTGTAAAGTCTGCAAGTGGATATTTGGACCTCTTTGAGGATTTCGTTGGAAACGGGATTTCTTCATCTAATGCTAGACGGAAGAATTCTCAGTAACTTCTTTGGGTTGCGTGTGTTCAACGCACAGAGTTGAACCTTCCTTTAGACAGAGCAGATTTGAAACCGTCTTTTTGTGGAATTTGCAAGTGGACATTTCAAGCGCTTTGGGGCCAACGGTAGAAAAGGAAATATCTTGGTATAAAAACTAGAGAGAATCATTCTCAGAAACCACTTTGTGATGTGTGCATTGCACTCACAGAGTTTAACCTTTCTTTTCATAGAACAGTTTGGAAACAGTCTGTTTGTAAAGTCTGCAAGTGGATATTTGGACCTCTTTCAGGATTTCGTTGGAAACGGGATTTCTTCATCTAATGCTAGACAGAAGAATTCTCAGTAACTTCTTTGGGTTGCGTGTGTTCAACTCACAGATTTGAGCCTTACTTTAGACAGAGCAGATTTGAAACCCTCTTTTCGTGTAATTTGCAAGTGGACATTTCAAGCGCTTTGGGGCCAATGGTAGAAAAGGAAATATCTTCGTAGAAAAACTAAAGAGAATCATTCTCAGAAACCGCATTGTGATGTGTGCGTTCCACTCACAGAGTGTAACCTTTCTTTTCATAGAACAGTTTGGAAACACTCTGTTTGTAAAGTCTGCAAGTGGATATTTGGACCTCTTTGAGGATTTCGTTGGAAACGGGATTTCTTCATCTAATGCTAGACAGAAGAATTCTCAGTAACTTCTTTGGGTTGTGTGTGTTCAACTCACAGAGTTGAACCTTCCTTTAGACAGAGCAGATTGGAAGCCCTCTTTTTGTGGAATTTGCAAGTGGACATTTCAAGCGCTTTTGGGCCAAAGGCAGTAAAGGAAATATCTTGGTATAAAAACTAGAGAGAATCATTCTCAGAAACCACTTTGTGATGTGTTCGTTCCACTCACAGAGTTTAACCTTTCTTTTCATAGAACAGTTTGGAAACACTCTGTTTGTAAAGTCTGCAAATGGATATTTGGACCTCTTTGAGGATTTTGTTGGAAACAGGATTTCTTCATTTAATGCTAGACAGAAAAATTCTCAGTAACTTCTTTGGGTTGTGTGTGTTCAACTCACAGAGTTGAACCTTCCTTTAGACAGAGCCGATTTGAAACCCTCTTTTTGTGGAATTTGCAAGTGGACATTTGAAGCGCTTTGGGGACAACGGTAGAAAAGGAAATATCTTCGTATAAAAACTAGAGAGAATCATTCTCAGAAACCGCTTTGTGATGTGTGCGTTGCACTCACGGAGTTTAACCTTTCTTTTCATAGAACAGTTTGGAAACACTCTGTTTGTAAAGTCTGCAAGTGGATATTTGGACCTCTTTGAGGATTTCGTTGGAAACGGGATTTCTTCATCTAATGCTAGACAGAAGAATTCTCAGTAACTTCTTTGGGTTGCGTGTGTTCAACTCACAGAGTTGAACCTTCCTTTTGACAGAGCAGGTTTGAAACCCACTTTTTGTGGAATTTGCAAGTGGACATTTCAAGCGCTTTGGGGCCAACGGTAGAAAACGAAATATCTTCGTATAAAAACTAGAGAGAATCATTCTCAGAAACCACTTAGTGATGTGTGCGTTCCACTCACAGAGTTTAACCTTTCTTTTCATAGAACAGTTTGGAAACACTCTGTTTGTAAAGTCTGCAAGTGGATATTTGGACCTCTTTGAGGATTTCGTTGGAAACGGGATTTCTTCATCTAATGCTAGACAGAAGAATTCTCAGTAACTTCTTTGGGTTGCGTGTGTTCAACTCACAGAGTTGAACCTTCCTTTTGACAGAGCAGATTGGAAACCCTCTTTTTGTGGAATTTGCAAGTGGACATTTCAAGCGCTTTGGGGCCAACGTTAGAAAAGGAAACATCTTCGTATAAAAACTAGAGAGAATCATTCTCAGAAACCACTTTGTGATGTGTGCGTTCCACTCAGAGTTTAACCTTTCTTTTCACAGAACAGTTTGGAAACAGTCTGTTTGTAAAGTCTGCAAGTGGATATTTGGACCTCTTTGAGGATTTCTATGGAAACGGGATTTCTTCATCTAATGCTAGACAGAAGAATTCTCAGTAACTTCTTTGGGTTGCGTGTGTTCAACTCACAGAGTTGAGCCTTCCTTTAGACAGAGCAGATTTGAAACCCTCTTTTTGTGGAATTTGCAAGTGGACATTTCAAGCGGTTTGGGGCCAACGGTAGAAAAGGAAATATCTTCGTATAAAAACTAGAGAGAATCATTCTCAGAAACCGCTTTGTGATGTGTGCGTTCCACTCACAGAGTGTAACCTTTCTTTTCATAGAACAGTTTGGAAACACTCTGTTTGTAAAGTCTGCAAGTGGATATTTGAACCTCTTTGAGGATTTCGTTGGAAACGGGATTTCTTCATCTAATGCTAGACAGAAGAATTCTCAGTAACTTCTTTGGGTTGCGTGTGTTCAACTCACAGAGTTGAACCTTCCTTTTGACAGAGCAGATTTGAAACACTCCTTTTGTGGAATTTGCAAGTGGATATTTCAAGCACTTTGGGGCCTACGGTGGAATAGGAAATATCTTCGTATAAAAACTAGAGAGAATCATTCCCAGAAACCACTTTGTGATGTGTGCATTCCACTCACAGTGTTTAACCTTTCTTTTCATAGAACAGTTTGGAAACACTCTGTTTGTAAAGTCTGCAAGTGGATATTTGGACCTCTTTGAGGATTTCGTTGGAAACGGGATTTCTTCATCTAATGCTAGACAGAAGAATTCTCAGTAACTTCTTTGGGTTGCGTGTGTTCAACTCACAGATTTGAACCTTCCTTTAGACAGAGCAGATTAGAAACCCTCTTTTTGTGGAATTTGCAAGTGGACATTTCAAGCGCTTTGGGGCCAAAGGCAGGAAAGGAAATATCTTGGTATAAAAACTAGAGAGAATCATTCTCAGAAACCACTTTGTGATGTGTTCGTTCCAATCACAGAGTTTAACCTTTCTTTTCATAGAACAGTTTGGAAACACTCTGTTTGTAAAGTCTGCAAGGTGATATTTGGACCTCTTTGAGGATTTCGTTGGAAACGGGATTTCTTCATCTAATGCTAGACAGAAGAATTCTCAGTAACTTCTTTGGGTTGCGTGTGTTCAACTCACAGATTTGAACCTTCCTTTAGACAGAGCAGATTAGAAACCCTCTTTTTGTGGAATTTGCAAGTGGACATTTCAAGCGCTTTTGGGCCAAAGGCAGGAAAGGAAATATCTTGGTATAAAAACTAGAGAGAATCATTCTCAGAAACCACTTTGTGATGTGTTCGTTCCACTCACAGAGTTTAACCTTTCTTTTCATAGAACAGTTTGGAAACACTCTGTTTGTAAAGTCTGCAAGGTGATATTTGGACCTCTTTGAGGATTTGGTTGGAAACAGGATTTCTTCATCTAAGGCTAGACAGAAAAATTCTCAGTAACTTCTTTGGGTTGTGTGTGTTCAACTCACAGAGTTGAACCTTCCTTTAGACAGAGCAGATTTGAAACTCTCTTTTTGTGGAATTTGCAAGTGGACATTTCAAGCGCTTTGGGGCCAATGGTAGAAAAGGAAATATCTTCATATAAAAACTAGAGAGAATCATTCTCAGAAACCGCTTTGTGATGTGTGCGTTCCACTCACAGAGTTTAACTTTTCTTTTCATAGAACAGTTTGGAAACACTCTGTTTGTAAAGTGTGCAAGTGGATATTTGGACCTCTTTGAGGATTTCGTTGGAAACGGGATTTCTTCATCTAATGCTAGACAGAAGAATTCTCAGTAACTTCTTTGGGTTGCGTGTGTTCAACTCACAGAGTTGAACCTTCCTTTTGACAGAGCAGATTGGAAACCCTCTTTTTGTGGAATTTGCAAGTGGACATTTCAAGCGCTTTGGGGCCAAAGGTAGAAAAGGAAATATCTTCGTATAAAAACTAGAGAGAATCATTCTCAGAAACCGCTTTGTGATGTGTGCATTCCACTCACAGAGTGAAACCTTTCTTTTCATAGAACAGTTTGGAAACACTCTGTTTGTAAAGTCTGCAAGTGGATATTTGGACCTCTTTGAGGATTTCGTTGGAAACGGGATTTCTTCATCTAATGCTAGACAGAAGAATTCTCAGTAACTTCTTTGGGTTGCGTGTGTTCAACTCACAGAGTTGAACCTTCCTTTTGACAGAGCAGATTGGAAACCCTCCTCTTGTGGAATTTGCAAGTGGACATTTCAAGCGCTTTGGGGCCAACGGTGGAAAAGGAAATATCTTCGTATAAAAACTAGAGAGAATCATTCCCAGAAACCACTTTGTGATCTGTGCGTTCCACTCACAGAGTTTAACCTTTCTTTTCATAGAACAGTTTGGAAACACTCTGTTTGTAAAGTCTGCAAGTGGATATTTGGACCTCTTTGAGGATTTGGTTGGAAACAGGATTTCTTCTTCTAATGCTAGACAGAAAAATTGTCAGTAACTTCTTTGGGTTGTGTGTGTTCAACTCACAGAGTTGAACCTTCCTTTAGACAGAGCCGATTTGAAACCCTCTTTTTGTGGAATTTGCAAGTGGACATTTCAAGCGCTTTGGGGACAACGGTAGAAAAGGAAATATATTCGTATAAAAACTAGAGAGAATCATTCTCAGAAACCGCTTTGTGATGTGTGCGTTCCACTCACGGAGTTTAACCTTTCTTTTCATAGAACAGTTTGGAAACACTCAGTTTGTAAAGTCTGCAAGTGGATATTTGGACCTCTTTGAGGATTTCGTTGGAAACGGGATTTCTTCATCTAATGCTAGACAGAAGAATTCTCAGTAACTTCTTCGGGTTGCGTGTGTTCAACTCACAGAGTTGAACCTTCCTTTTGACAGAGCAGATTGGAAACCCTCTTTTTGTGGAATTTGCAAGTGGACATTTCAAGCGCTTTGGGGCCAAAGGCAGGAAAGGAAATATCTTGGTATAAAAACTAGAGAGAATCATTCTGAGAAACCACTTTGTGATGTGTTCGTTCCACTCACAGAGTTTAACCTTTCTTTTCATAGAACAGTTTGGAAACAGTCTGTTTGTAAAGTCTGCAAGTGGATATTTGGACCTCTTTGGGGATTTCTTTGGAAACGGGATTTCTTCATCTAATGCTAGACAGAAGAATTCTCAGTAACTTCTTTGGGTTGCGTGTGTTCAACTCACAGAGTTGAGCCTTCCTTTAGACAGAGCAGATTTGAAACCCTCTTTTTGTGGAATTTGCAAGTGGACATTTCAAGCGGTTTGGGGCCAACGGTAGAAAAGGAAATATCTTCGTATAAAAACTAGAGAGAATCATTCTCAGAAACCGCTTTGTGATGTGTGCATTCCACTCACAGAGTGTAACCTTTCTTTTCATAGAACAGTTTGGAAACACTCTGTTTGTAAAGTCTGCAAGTGGATATTTGGACCTCTTTGAGGATTTCGTTGGAAACGGGATTTCTTCATCTAATGCTAGACAGAAGAATTCTCAGTAACTTCTTTGGGTTGCGTGTGTTCAACTCACAGAGTTGAACCTTCCTTTAGACAGAGCAGATTAGAAACCCTCTTTTTGTGGAATTTGCAAGTGGACATTTCAAGCGCTTTTGGGCGAAAGGCAGGAAAGGAAATATCTTGGTATAAAAACTAGAGAGAATCATTCTCAGAAACCACTTTGTGATGTGTGCGTTCCACTCACAGAGTTTAACCTTTCTTTTCATAGAAAAGTTTGGAAACACTCTGTTTGTAAAGTCTGCAAGTGGATATTTGGACCTCTTTGAGGATTTCGTTGGAAACGGGATTTCTGCATATAACGCTAGACAGAGAAATTCTCAGTAACTTCTTTGGGTTGCGTGTGTTCAACTCACAGAGTTGAACCTTCCTTTTGACAGAGCAGATTAGAAACCCTCTTTTTGTGGAATTTGCAAGTCGACATTTCAGGCGCTTTGGGGCCAACGGTAGAAAAGGAAATATCTTCGTATAAAAACTAGAGAGAATCATTCTCAGAAACCACTTTGTGATGTGTGCGTTCCTCTCACAGAGTTTAAACTTTCTTTTCATAGAACAGTTTGGAAACAGTCTGTTTGTAAAGTCTGCAAGTGGATATTTGGATATCTTTGAGGATTTCGTTGGAAACGGGATTTCTGCATATAACGCTAGACAGAAGAATTCTCAGTAACTTCTGTGGGTTGCGTGTGTTCAACTAACAGAGTTGAACCTTCCTTTTGACAGAGCAGATTAGAAACCCTCTCTTTGTGGAATTTGCAAGTGGCCATTTCAAGGGCTTTGGGGCCAAAGGAAGAAAAGGAAATATCTTCGTATAAAAACTAGAGAGAATCATTCTCAGAAACCACTTTGTGATGTGTGCGTTCCTCTCACAGAGTTTAACCTTTCTTTTCATAGAACAGTTTGGAAAGAGTCTGTTTGTAAAGTCTGCAAGTGGATATTTGGACGTCTTTGAGGATTTCGTTGGAAACGGGATTTCTTCATCTAATGCTAGACAGAAGAATTCTCAGTAACTTCTTTGGGTTGCGTGTGTTCAACTCACAGAGTTGAACCTTCCTTTTGACAGAGCAGATGAGAAACCTTCTTTTTGTGGAATTTGCAAGTGGACATTTCATGCGCTTTGGGGCCAAGGGAAGAAAAGGAAATATCTTCGTATAAAAACTAGAGAGAATCATTCCCAGAAACCACTTTGTGATGTGTGCGTTCCACTCACAGAGTTTAACCTTTCTTTTCATAGAACAGTTTGGAAACACTCTGTTTGTAAAGTGTGCAAGTGGATATTTGGACCTCTATGAGGATTTCGTTGGAAACGGGGTTTCTTCATCTAATGCTAGACAGAAGAATTCTCAGTAACTTCTTTGGGTTGCGTGTGTTCAACTCACAGAGTTGAACCTTCCTTTTGACAGAGCAGATTGGAAACCCTCTTTTTGAGGAATTTGCAAGAGGACATTTCAAGCGCTTTGGGGCCAACGGTAGAAAAGGAAATATCTTCGTATAAAAACTAGAGAGAATCATTCTCAGAAACCGCTTTGTGATGTGTGCGGTTCCACTCACAGAGTGTAACCTTTCTTTTCATAGAACAGTTTGGAAACAGTCTGTTTGTAAAGTCTGCAAGTGGATATTTGGACGTCTTTGAGGATTTCGTTGGAAACGGGATTTCTTCATCTAATGCTAGACAGAAGAATTCTCAGTAACTTCTTTCGGTTGCATGTGTTCAACTCACAGAGTTGAACCTTTCTTTAGACAGAGCAGATTTGAAACCCTCTTTTTGTGGAATTTGCAAGTGGACATTTCAAGCGCTTTGGGGCCAACGGAAGAAAAGGAAATATCTTGGTATAAAAACTAGAGAGAATCATTCTCAGAAACCACTTTGTGATGTGTGCTTTCCACTCACAGAGTTTAACCTTTCTTTGCATAGAACAGTTTGGAAACACTCTGTTTGTAAAGTATGCAAGTGGATATTTGGACCTCTTTGAGGATTTCGTTGGAAACGGGATTTCTTCATCTAATGCTAGACAGAAGAATTCTCAGTAACTTCTTTGGGTTGCGTGTGTTCAACTCACAGAGTTGAACCTTCCTTTAGACAGAGCAGATTAGAAACCCTCTTTTTGTAGAATTTGCAAGTGGACATTTCAAGCGCATTCGGGCCAAAGGCAGGAAAGGAAATATCTTGGTATAAAAACTAGAGAGAATCATTCTCAGAAACCACTTTGTGATGTGTTCGTTCCACTCACAGAGTTTAACCTTTCTTTTCATAGAACAGTTTGGAAACACTCTGTTTGTAAAGTCTGCAAGTTGATATTTGAACCTCTTTGAGGATTTGGTTGGAAACAGGATTTCTTCATCTAATGCTAGACAGAAAAATTCTCAGTAACTTCTTTGGGTTGTGTGTGTTCAACTCACAGAGTTGAACCTTCCTTTAGACAGAGCAGATTTGAAACTCTCTTTTTGTGGAATTTGCAAGTGGACATTTCAAGCGCTTTTGGGCCAATGGTAGAAAAGGAAATATCTTCATATAAAAACTAGAGAGAATCATTCTCAGAAACCGCTTTGTGATGTGTGCGTTCCACTCACAGAGTTTAACCTTTCTTTTCATAGAACACTTTGGAAACACTCTGTTTGTAAAGTCTGCAAGTGGATATTTGGACCTCTTTGAGGATTTCGTTGGAAACGGGATTTCTTCATCTAATGCTAGACAGAAGAATTCTCAGTAACTTCTTTGGGTTGCGTGTGTTCAACTCACAGAGTTGAACCTTCCTTTTGTCAGAGCAGATTTGAAACCCTCCTTTTGTGGAATTTGCAAGTGGACATTTCAAGCGCTTTGGGGCCAATGGTGGAAAAGGAAATATCTTCGTATAAAAACTAGAGAGAATCATTCCCAGAAACCACTTTGTGATCTGTGCGTTCCACTCACAGTGTTTAACCTTTCTTTTCATAGAACAGTTTGGAAACACTCTGTTTGTAAAGTCTGCAAGTGGATATTTGGACCTCTTTGAGGATTTCATTGGAAACGGGATTTCTTCATCTAATGCTAGACAGAAGAATTCTCAGTAACTTCTTTGGGTTGCGTGTGTTCAACTCACAGAGTTGAACCTTCCTTTAGACAGAGCAGATTGGAAACCCTCTTTTTGTGGAATTTGCAAGTGGACATTTCAAGCGCTTTTGGGCCAAAGGCAGGAAAGGAAATATCTTGGTATAAAAACTAGAGAGAATCATTCTCAGAAACCACTTTGTGATGTGTGCGTTCCACTCACAGAGTGTAACCTTTCTTTTCATAGAACAGTTTGGAAACACTCTGTTTGTAAAGTCTGCAAGTGGATATTTGAACCTCTTTGAGGATTTCGTTGGAAACGGGATTTCTTCATCTAATGCTAGACAGAAGAATTCTCAGTAACTTCTTTGGGTTGCGTGTGTTCAACTCACAGAGTTGAACCTTCCTTTTGACAGAGCAGATTTGAAACACTCCTTTTGTGGAATTTGCAAGTGGATATTTCAAGCACTTTGGGGCCTACGGTGGAATAGGAAATATCTTCGTATAAAAACTAGAGAGAATCATTCCCAGAAACCACTTTGTGATGTGTGCATTCCACTCACAGTGTTTAACCTTTCTTTTCATAGAACAGTTTGGAAACACTCTGTTTGTAAAGTCTGCAAGTGGATATTTGGACCTCTTTGAGGATTTGGTTGGAAACGGGATTTCTTCCTCTAATGCTAGACAGAAGAATTCTCAGTAACTTCTTTGGGTTGCGTGTGTTCAACTCACAGATTTGAACCTTCCTTTAGACAGAGCAGATTAGAAACCCTCTTTTTGTGGAATTTGCAAGTGGACATTTCAAGCGCTTTGGGGCCAAAGGCAGGAAAGGAAATATCTTGGTATAAAAACTAGAGAGAATCATTCTCAGAAACCACTTTGTGATGTGTTCGTTCCAATCACAGAGTTTAACCTTTCTTTTCATAGAACAGTTTGGAAACACTCTGTTTGTAAAGTCTGCAAGGTGATATTTGGACCTCTTTGAGGATTTCGTTGGAAACGGGATTTCTTCATCTAATGCTAGACAGAAGAATTCTCAGTAACTTCTTTGGGTTGCGTGTGTTCAACTCACAGATTTGAACCTTCCTTTAGACAGAGCAGATTAGAAACCCTCTTTTTGTGGAATTTGCAAGTGGACATTTCAAGCGCTTTTGGGCCAAAGGCAGGAAAGGAAATATCTTGGTATAAAAACTAGAGAGAATCATTCTCAGAAACCACTTTGTGATGTGTTCGTTCCACTCACAGAGTTTAACCTTTCTTTTCATAGAACAGTTTGGAAACACTCTGTTTGTAAAGTCTGCAAGGTGATATTTGGACCTCTTTGAGGATTTGGTTGGAAACAGGATTTCTTCATCTAAGGCTAGACAGAAAAATTCTCAGTAACTTCTTTGGGTTGTGTGTGTTCAACTCACAGAGTTGAACCTTCCTTTAGACAGAGCAGATTTGAAACTCTCTTTTTGTGGAATTTGCAAGTGGACATTTCAAGCGCTTTGGGGCCAATGGTAGAAAAGGAAATATCTTCATATAAAAACTAGAGAGAATCATTCTCAGAAACCGCTTTGTGATGTGTGCGTTCCACTCACAGAGTTTAACTTTTCTTTTCATAGAACAGTTTGGAAACACTCTGTTTGTAAAGTGTGCAAGTGGATATTTGGACCTCTTTGAGGATTTCGTTGGAAACGGGATTTCTTCATCTAATGCTAGACAGAAGAATTCTCAGTAACTTCTTTGGGTTGCGTGTGTTCAACTCACAGAGTTGAACCTTCCTTTTGACAGAGCAGATTGGAAACCCTCTTTTTGTGGAATTTGCAAGTGGACATTTCAAGCGCTTTGGGGCCAAAGGTAGAAAAGGAAATATCTTCGTATAAAAACTAGAGAGAATCATTCTCAGAAACCGCTTTGTGATGTGTGCATTCCACTCACAGAGTGAAACCTTTCTTTTCATAGAACAGTTTGGAAACACTCTGTTTGTAAAGTCTGCAAGTGGATATTTGGACCTCTTTGAGGATTTCGTTGGAAACGGGATTTCTTCATCTAATGCTAGACAGAAGAATTCTCAGTAACTTCTTTGGGTTGCGTGTGTTCAACTCACAGAGTTGAACCTTCCTTTTGACAGAGCAGATTGGAAACCCTCCTCTTGTGGAATTTGCAAGTGGACATTTCAAGCGCTTTGGGGCCAACGGTGGAAAAGGAAATATCTTCGTATAAAAACTAGAGAGAATCATTCCCAGAAACCACTTTGTGATCTGTGCGTTCCACTCACAGAGTTTAACCTTTCTTTTCATAGAACAGTTTGGAAACACTCTGTTTGTAAAGTCTGCAAGTGGATATTTGGACCTCTTTGAGGATTTCGTTGGAAACGGGATTTCTTCATCTAATGCTAGACAGAAGAATTCTCAGTAACTTCTTTGGGTTGCGTGTGTTCAACTCACAGAGTTGAACCTTCCTTTGGACAGAGCAGATTGGAAACCCTCTTTTTGTGGAATTTGCAAGTGGACATTTCAAGCGCTTTTGGGCCAAAGGCAGGAAAGGAAATATCTTGGTATAAAAACTAGAGAGAATCATTCTCAGAAACCACTTTGTGATGTGTTCGTTCCACTCACAGAGTTTAACCTTTCTTTTCATAGAACAGTTTGGAAACACTCTGTTTGTAAAGTCTGCAAGTTGATATTTGGACCTCTTTGAGGATTTGGTTGGAAACAGGATTTCTTCTTCTAATGCTAGACAGAAAAATTGTCAGTAACTTCTTTGGGTTGTCTGTGTTCAACTCACAGAGTTGAACCTTCCTTTAGACAGAGCCGATTTGAAACCCTCTTTTTGTGGAATTTGCAAGTGGACATTTCAAGCGCTTTGGGGACAACGGTAGAAAAGGAAATATATTCGTATAAAAACTAGAGAGAATCATTCTCAGAAACCGCTTTGTGATGTGTGCGTTCCACTCACGGAGTTTAACCTTTCTTTTCATAGAACAGTTTGGAAACACTCAGTTTGTAAAGTCTGCAAGTGGATATTTGGACCTCTTTGAGGATTTCGTTGGAAACGGGATTTCTTCATCTAATGCTAGACAGAAGAATTCTCAGTAACTTCTTTGGGTTGCGTGTGTTCAACTCACAGAGTTGAACCTTCCTTTTCACAGAGCAGATTTGAAACCCTCTTTTTGTGGAATTTGCAAGTGGACATTTCAAGCGCTTTGGGGCCAACGGTAGAAAAGGAAATATCTTCGTATAAAAACTAGAGAGAATCATTCTCAGAAACCACTTAGTGATGTGTGCATTCCACTCACAGAGTTTAACCTTTCTTTTCATAGAACAGTTTGGAAACACTCTGTTTGTAAAGTCTGCAAGTGGATATTTGGACCTCTTTGAGGATTTCGTTGGAAACGGGATTTCTTCATCTAATGCTAGACAGAAGAATTCTCAGTAACTTCTTCGGGTTGCGTGTGTTCAACTCACAGAGTTGAACCTTCCTTTTGACAGAGCAGATTGGAAACCCTCTTTTTGTGGAATTTGCAAGTGGACATTTCAAGCGCTTTGGGGCCAAAGGCAGGAAAGGAAATATCTTGGTATAAAAACTAGAGAGAATCATTCTGAGAAACCACTTTGTGATGTGTTCGTTCCACTCACAGAGTTTAACCTTTCTTTTCATAGAACAGTTTGGAAACAGTCTGTTTGTAAAGTCTGCAAGTGGATATTTGGACCTCTTTGGGGATTTCTTTGGAAACGGGATTTCTTCATCTAATGCTAGACAGAAGAATTCTCAGTAACTTCTTTGGGTTGCGTGTGTTCAACTCACAGAGTTGAGCCTTCCTTTAGACAGAGCAGATTTGAAACCCTCTTTTTGTGGAATTTGCAAGTGGACATTTCAAGCGGTTTGGGGTCAACGGTAGAAAAGGAAATATCTTCGTATAAAAACTAGAGAGAATCATTCTCAGAAACCGCTTTGTGATGTGTGCGTTCCACTCACAGAGTGTAACCTTTCTTTTCATAGAACAGTTTGGAAACACTCTGTTTGTAAAGTCTGCAAGTGGATATTTGGACCTCTTTGAGGATTTCGTTGGAAACGGGATTTCTTCATCTAATGCTAGACAGAAGAATTCTCAGTAACTTCTTTGGGTTGCGTGTGTTCAACTCACAGAGTTGAACCTTCCTTTTGACAGAGCAGATTTGAAACACTCCTTTTCTGGAATTTGCAAGTGGACATTTCAAGCGCTTTGGGGCCAATGGTGGAATAGGAAATATCTTCGTATAAAAACTAGAGAGAATCATTCCCAGAAACCACTTTGTGATGTGTGCGTTCCACTCACAGTGTTTAACCTTTCTTTTCATAGAACAGTTTGGAAACACTCTGTTTGTAAAGTCTGCAAGTGGATATTTGGACCTCTTTGAGGATTTCGTTGGAAACGGGATTTCTTCATCTAATGCTAGACAGAAGAATTCTCAGTAACTTCTTTGGGTTGCGTGTGTTCAACTCACAGAGTTGAACCTTCCTTTAGACAGAGCAGATTAGAAACCCTCTTTTTGTGGAATTTGCAAGTGGACATTTCAAGCGCTTTTGGGCGAAAGGCAGGAAAGGAAATATCTTGGTATAAAAACTAGAGAGAATCATTCTCAGAAACCACTTTGTGATGTGTGCGTTCCACTCACAGAGTTTAACCTTTCTTTTCATAGAAAAGTTTGGAAACACTCTGTTTGTAAAGTCTGCAAGTGGATATTTGGACCTCTTTGAGGATTTCGTTGGAAACGGGATTTCTGCATATAACGCTAGACAGAGAAATTCTCAGTAACTTCTTTGGGTTGCGTGTGTTCAACTCACAGAGTTGAACCTTCCTTTTGACAGAGCAGATTAGAAACCCTCTTTTTGTGGAATTTGCAAGTCGACATTTCAGGCGCTTTGGGGCCAACGGTAGAAAAGGAAATATCTTCGTATAAAAACTAGAGAGAATCATTCTCAGAAACCACTTTGTGATGTGTGCGTTCCTCTCACAGAGTTTAAACTTTCTTTTCATAGAACAGTTTGGAAACAGTCTGTTTGTAAAGTCTGCAAGTGGATATTTGGATATCTTTGAGGATTTCGTTGGAAACGGGATTTCTGCATATAACGCTAGACAGAAGAATTCTCAGTAACTTCTGTGGGTTGCGTGTGTTCAACTAACAGAGTTGAACCTTCCTTTTGACAGAGCAGATTAGAAACCCTCTCTTTGTGGAATATGCAAGTGGCCATTTCAAGGGCTTTGGGGCCAAAGGAAGAAAAGGAAATATCTTCGTATAAAAACTAGAGAGAATCATTCTCAGAAACCACTTTGTGATGTGTGCGTTCCTCTCACAGAGTTTAACCTTTCTTTTCATAGAACAGTTTGGAAAGAGTCTGTTTGTAAAGTCTGCAAGTGGATATTTGGACGTCTTTTAGGATTTCGTTGGAAACGGGATTTCTTCATCTAATGCGAGACAGAAGAATTCTCAGTAACTTCTTTGGGTTGCGTGTGTTCAACTCACAGAGTTGAACCTTCCTTTTGACAGAGCAGATGAGAAACCTTCTTTTTGTGGAATTTGCAAGTGGACATTTCATGCGCTTTGGGGCCAAGGGAAGAAAAGGAAATATCTTCGTATAAAAACTAGAGAGAATCATTCCCAGAAACCACTTTGTGATGTGTGCGTTCCACTCACAGAGTTTAACCTTTCTTTTCATAGAACAGTTTGGAAACACTCTGTTTGTAAAGTGTGCAAGTGGATATTTGGACGTCTTTGAGGATTTCGTTGGAAACGGGATTTCTTCATCTAATGCTAGACAGAAGAATTCTCAGTAACTTCTTTCGGTTGCATGTGTTCAACTCACAGAGTTGAACCTTTCTTTAGACAGAGCAGATTAGAAACCCTCTTTTTGTGGAATTTGCAAGTGGACATTTCAAGCGCTTTGGGGCCAACGGAAGAAAAGGAAATATCTTGGTATAAAAACTAGAGAGAATCATTCTCAGAAACCACTTTGTGATGTGTGCTTTCCACTCACAGAGTGTAACCTTTCTTTTCATAGAACAGTTTGGAAACACTCTGTTTGTAAAGTATGCAAGTGGATATTTGGACCTCTTTGAGGATTTCGTTGGAAACGGGATTTCTTCATCTAATGCTAGACAGAAGAATTCTCAGTAACTTCTTTGGGTTGCGTGTGTTCAACTCACAGAGTTGAACCTTCCTTTAGACAGAGCAGATTAGAAACCCTCTTTTTGTGGAATTTGCAAGTGGACATTTCAAGCGCATTCGGGCCAAAGGCAGGAAAGGAAATATCTTGGTATAAAAACTAGAGAGAATCATTCTCAGAAACCACTTTGTGATGTGTTCGTTCCACTCACAGAGTTTAACCTTTCTTTTCATAGAACAGTTTGGAAACACTCTGTTTGTAAAGTCTGCAAGTTGATATTTGAACCTCTTTGAGGATTTGGTTGGAAACAGGATTTCTTCATCTAATGCTAGACAGAAAAATTCTCAGTAACTTCTTTGGGTTGTGTGTGTTCAACTCACAGAGTTGAACCTTCCTTTAGACAGAGCAGATTTGAAACTCTCTTTTTGTGGAATTTGCAAGTGGACATTTCAAGCGCTTTTGGGCCAATGGTAGAAAAGGAAATATCTTCATATAAAAACTAGAGAGAATCATTCTCAGAAACCGCTTTGTGATGTGTGCGTTCCACTCACAGAGTTTAACCTTTCTTTTCATAGAACAGTTTGGAAACACTCTGTTTGTAAAGTCTGCAAGTGGATATTTGGACCTCTTTGAGGATTTCGTTGGAAACGGGATTTCTTCATCTAATGCTAGACAGAAGAATTCTCAGTAACTTCTTTGCGTTGCGTGTGTTCAACTCACAGAGTTGAACCTTCCTTTTGTCAGAGCAGATTTGAAACCCTCCTTTTGTGGAATTTGCAAGTGGACATTTCAAGCGCTTTGGGGCCAATGGTGGAAAAGGAAATATCTTCGTATAAAAACTAGAGAGAATCATTCCCAGAAACCACTTTGTGATCTGTGCGTTCCACTCACAGTGTTTAACCTTTCTTTTCATAGAACAGTTTGGAAACACTCTGTTTGTAAAGTCTGCAAGTGGATATTTGGACCTCTTAGAGGATTTCGTTGGAAACGGGATTTCTTCATCTAATGCTAGACAGAAGAATTCTCAGTAACTTCTTTGGGTTGCGTGTGTTCAACTCACAGAGTTGAACCTTCCTTTAGACAGAGCAGATTGGAAACCCTCTTTTTGTGGAATTTGCAAGTGGACATTTCAAGCGCTTTTGGGCCAAAGGCAGGAAAGGAAATATCTTGGTATAAAAACTAGAGAGAATCATTCTCAGAAACCACTTTGTGATGTGTTCGTTCCACTCACAGAGTTTAACCTTTCTTTTCATAGAACAGTTTGGAAACACTCTGTTTGTAAAGTCTGCAAGTTGATATTTGGACCTCTTTGAGGATTTGGTTGGAAACAGGATTTCTTCATCTAATGCTAGACAGAAAAATTCTCAGTAACTTCTTTGGGTTGTGTGTGTTCAACTCACAGAGTTGAACCTTCCTTTAGACAGAGCAGATTTGAAACCCTCTTTTTGTGGAATTTGCAAGTGGACATTTCAAGCGCTTTGGGGCCAACTGTAGAAAAGGAAATATCTTCGTATAAAAACTAGAGAGAATCATTCTCAGAAACCACTTAGTGATGTGTGCGTTCCACTCACAGAGTTTAACCTTTCTTTTCATAGAACAGTTTGGAAACACTCTGTTTGTATAGTCTGCAAGTGGATATTTGGACCTCTTTGAGGATTTCGTTGGAAACGGGATTTCTTCATCTAATGCTAGACAGAAGAATTCTCAGTAACTTCTTTGGGTTGCGTGTGTTCAACTCACAGAGTTGAACCTTCCTTTTGACAGAGCAGATTGGAAACCCTCTTTTTGTGGAATTTGCAAGTGGGCATTTCAAGCGCTTTGGGGCCAACGTTAGAAAAGGAAATATCTTCGTATAAAAACTAGAGAGAATCATTCTCAGAAACCACTTTGTGATGTGTGCGTTCCACTCACAGAGTTTAACCTTTCTTTTCATAGAACAGTTTGGAAACAGTCTGTTTGTAAAGTCTGCAAGTGGATATTTGGACTTCTTTGAGGATTTCTTTGGAAACGGGATTTCTTCATCTAATGCTAGACAGAAGAATTCTCAGTAACTTCTTTGGGTTGCGTGTGTTCAACTCACAGAGTTGAGCCTCCCTTAAACAGAGCAGATTTGAAACCCTCTTTTTGTGGAATTTGCAAGTGGACATTTCAAGAGGTTTGGGGCCAACGGTAGAAAAGGAAATATCTTCGTATAAAAACTAGAGAGAATCATTCTCAGAAACTGCTTTGTGATGTGTGCATTCTACTCACAGAGTGTAACCTTTCTTTTCATAGAACAGTTTGGAAACACTCTGTTTGTAAACTCTGCAAGTGGATATTTGGACCTCTTTGAGGATTTGGTTGGAAACAGGATTTCTTCATCTAATGCTAGACAGAAAAATTCTCAGTAACTTCTTTGGGTTGTGTGTGTTCAACTCACAGAGTTGAACCTTCCTTTAGACAGAGCAGATTTGAAACTCTCTTTTTGTGGAATTTGCAAGTGGACATTTCATGCGCTTTGGGGCCAACGGAAGAAAAGGAAATATCTTCATATAAAAACTAGAGAAAATCATTCTGAGAAACCGCTTTGTGATGTGTGCGTTCCACTCACAGAGTTTAACCTTTCTTTTCATAGAACAGTTTGGAAACACTCTGTTTGTAAAGTCTGCAAGTGGATATTTGGACCTCTTTGAGGATTTCGTTGGAAACGGGATTTCTTCATCTAATGCTAGACAGAAGAATTCTCAGTAACTTCTTTGGGTTGCGTGTCTTCAACTCACAGAGTTGAACCTTCCTTTTGACAGAGCAGATTGGAAACCCTCTTTTTGTGGAATTTGCAAGTGGACATTTCAAGCGCTTAGGGGCCGACGGCAGAAAAGGAAATATCTTCGTATAAAAACTAGAGAGAATCATTCTCCGAAACCACTTTGTGATGTGTGCTTTCCACTCACAGAGTTTAACCTTTCTTTTCATAGAACAGTTTGGAAACACTCTGTTTGTAAAGTCTGCAAGTGGATATTTGGACCTCTTTGAGGATTTCTTTGGAAACGGGATTTCTTCATCTAATGCTAGACAGAAGAATTCTCAGTAACTTCTTTGGGTTGCGTGTGTTCAACTCACAGAGTTGAACCTTCCTTTAGACAGAGCAGATTGGAAACCCTCTTTTTGTGGAATTTGCAAGTGGACATTTCAAGCGCTTTTGGGCCAAAGGCAGGAAAGGAAATATCTTGGTATAAAAACTAGAGAGAATCATTCTCAGAAACCACTTTGTGATGTGTTCGTTCCACTCACAGAGTTTAACCTTTCTTTTCATAGAACAGTTTGGAAACACTCTGTTTGTAAAGTCTGCAAGTTGATATTTGGACCTCTTTGAGGATTTGGTTGGAAACAGGATTTCTTCATTTAATGCTAGACAGAAAAATTCTCAGTAACTTCTTTGGGTTGTGTGTGTTCAACTCACAGAGTTGAACCTTCCTTTAGACAGAGCAGATTTGAAACCCACTTTTTGTGGAATTTGCAAGTGGACATTTCAAGCGCTTCGGGGACAACGG
Organism: Gorilla gorilla gorilla; assembly: GCF_029281585.2. Lineage (NCBI taxonomy): Eukaryota > Metazoa > Chordata > Mammalia > Primates > Hominidae > Gorilla > Gorilla gorilla. Next base: position 75,791,861 of record NC_073231.2, on the reverse strand, counting down.
TAGAAAAGGAGATATCTTCGTATAAAAACTAGAGAGAATCATTCTCAGAAACCGCTTTGTGATGTGTGCGTTCCACACACGGACTTTAACCTTTCTTTTCATAGAACAGTTTGGAAACACTCTGTTTGTAAAGTCTGCAAGTGGATATTTGGACCTCTTTGAGGATTTCGTTGGAAACGGGATTTCTTCATCTAATGCTAGACAGAAGAATTCTCAGTAACTTCTTTGGGTTGCGTGTGTTCAACTCACAGAGTTGAACCTTCCTTTTGACAGAGCAGATTGGAAACCCTCTTTTTGTGGAATTTGAAAGTGGACATTTCAAGCGCTTTGGGGCCTACGGTAGAAAAGGAAATATCTTCGTATAAAAACTAGAGAGAATCATTCTCAGAAACCACTTAGTGATGTGTGCGTTCCACTCACAGAGTTTAACCTTTCTTTTCATAGAACAGTTTGGAAACACTCTGTTTGTATAGTCTGCAAGTGGATATTTGGACCTCTTTGAGGATTTCGTTGGAAACGGGATTTCTTCATCTAATGCTAGACAGAAGAATTCTCAGTAACTTCTTTGGGTTGCGTGTGTTCAACTCACAGAGTTGAACCTTCCTTTTGAAAGAGCAGATTGGAAACCCTCTTTTTGTGGAATTTGCTAGTGGACATTTCAAGCGCTTTGGGGCCAACGTTAGAAAAGGAAATATCTTCGTATAAAAACTAGAGAGAATCATTCTCAGAAACCACTTTGTGATGTGTGCGTTCCACTCACAGAGTTTAACCTTTCTTTTCATAGAACAGTTTGGAAACAGTCTGTTTGTAAAGTCTGCAAGTGGATATTTGGACTTCTTTGAGGATTTCTTTGGAAACGGGATTTCTTCATCTAATGCTAGACAGAAGAATTCTCAGTAACTTCTTTGGGTTGCGTGTGTTCAACTCACAGAGTTGAGCCTTCCTTAAACAGAGCAGATTTGAAACCCTCTTTTTGTGGAATTTGCAAGTGGACATTTCAAGAGGTTTGGGGCCAACGGTAGAAAAGGAAATATCTTCGTATAAAAACTAGAGAGAATCATTCTCAGAAACTGCTTTGTGATGTGTGCATTCCACTCACAGAGTGTAACCTTTCTTTTCATAGAACAGTTTGGAAACACTCTGTTTGTAAACTCTGCAAGTGGATATTTGGACCTCTTTGAGGATTTGGTTGGAAACAGGATTTCTTCATCTAATGCTAGACAGAAAAATTCTCAGTAACTTCTTTGGGTTGTGTGTGTTCAACTCACAGAGTTGAACCTTCCTTTAGACAGAGCAGATTTGAAACTCTCTTTTTGTGGAATTTGCAGGTGGACATTTCATGCGCTTTGGGGCCAACGGAAGAAAAGGAAATATCTTCATATAAAAACTAGAGAGAATCATTCTGAGAAACCGCTTTGTGATGTGTGCGTTCCACTCACAGAGTTTAACCTTTCTTTTCATAGAACAGTTTGGAAACACTCTGTTTGTAAAGTCTACAAGTGGATATTTGGACCTCTTTGAGGATTTCGTTGGAAACGGGATTTCTTCATCTAATGCTAGACAGAAGAATTCTCAGTAACTTCTTTGGGTTGCGAGTGTTCAACTCACAGAGTTGAACCTTCCTTTTGACAGAGCAGATTGGAAACCCTCTTTTTGTGGAATTTGCAAGTGGACATTTCAAGCGCTTAGGGGCCGACGGCAGAAAAGGAAATATCTTCGTATAAAAACTAGAGAGAATCATTCTCAGAAACCACTTTGTGATGTGTGCTTTCCACTCACAGAGTTTAACCTTTCTTTTCATAGAACAGATTGGAAACACTCTGTTTGTAAAGTCTGCAAGTGGATATTTGGACCTCTTTGAGGATTTCTTTGGAAACGGGATTTCTTCATCTAATGCTAGACAGAAGAATTCTCAGTAACTTCTTTGGGTTCCGTGTGTTCAACTCACAGAGTTGAACCTTCCTTTTGACAGAGCAGATTGGAAACCCTCTTTTTGTGGAATTTGCAAGTGGACATTTCAAGCGCTTTGGGGCCAACTGTAGAAAAGGAAATATCTTCGTATAAAAACTAGAGAGAATCATTCTCAGAAACCGCTTTGTGATGTGTGCGTTCCACTCACAGAGTGTAACCTTTCTTTTCATAGAACAGTTTGGAAACACTCTGTTTGTAAAGTCTGCAAGTGGATATTTGGACCTCTTTGAGGATTTCGATGGAAACGGGATTTCTGCATATAACGCTAGACAGAAGAATTCTCAGTAACTTCTTTGGGTTGCGTGTGTTCAACTCACAGAGTTGAACCTTCCTTTTGACAGAGCAGATTAGAAACCCTCTCTTTGTGGAATTTGCAAGAGGACATTTCAAGCGCTTTGGGGCCTACGGAAGAAAAGGAAATATCTTCGTATAAAAACTAGAGAGAATCATTCTCAGAAACCACTTTGTGATGTGTGCGTTCCTCTCACAGAGTTTAACCTTTCTTTTCATAGAACAGTTTGGAAACACTCTGTTTGTAAAGTCTGCAAGTGGATATTTGGAGCTCTTTGAGGATTTCGTTGGAAACGGGATTTCTTCATCTAATGCTAGACAGAAGAATTCTCAGTAACTTCTTTGGGCTGTGTGTGTTCAACTCACAGAGTTGAACCTTCCTTTTGACAGAGCAGATTGGAAACCCTCTTTTAGTGGAATTTGCAAGTGGACATTTCAAGCGCTTTGGGGCCAACGGTAGAAAAGGAAATATCTTCGTATAAAAACTAGAGAGAATCATTCTCAGAAACCGCTTTGTGATGTGTGCATTCCACTCACAGAGTGTAACCTTTCTTTTCATAGAACAGTTTGGAAACACTCTGTTTGTAAAGTCTGCAAGTGGATATTTGGACCTCTTTGAGGATTTCGTTGGAAACGGGATTTCTTCATCTAATGCTAGACAGAAGAATTCTCAGTAACTTCCTTGGGTTGCGTGTCTTCAACTCACAGAGTTGAGCCTTCCTTTAGTCAGAGCAGATTTGAAACCCTCTTTTTGTGGAATTTGCAAGTGGACATTTCAAGCGCTTTGGGGCCAACGGTAGAAAAGGAAATATCTTCGTATAAAAACTAGAGAGAATCATTCTCAGAAACCGCTTTGTGATGTGTGCGTTCCTCTCACAGAGTTTAACCTTTGTTTTCATAGAACAGTTTGGAAACACTCTGTTTGTAAAGTCTGCAAGTGGATATTTGGACCTCTTTGAGGATTTCGTTGGAAACGGGATTTCTTCATCTAATGCTAGACAGAGGAATTCTCAGTAACTTCTTTCAGTTGCGTGTGTTCAACTCACAGAGTTGAACCTTCCTGTAGACAGAGCAGATTTGAAACCCTCTTTTTGTGGAATTTGCAAGTGGACATTTCATGCGCTTTGGCGCCCACGGTAGAAAAGGAAATATCTTCGTATAAAAACTAGAGAGAATCATTCTCAGAAACCACTTTGCGATGTGTGCGTTCCACTCACAGAGTTTAACCTTTCTTTTCATAGAACAGCTTGGAAACACTCTGTTTTTTAAAGTCTGCAAGTGGATATTTGGACCTCTTTGAGGATTTCGTTGGAAACGGGATTTCTTCATCTAATGCTAGACAGAAGAATTCTCAGTAACTTTTTGGGTTGCGTGTGTTCAACTCACAGAGTTGAGCCTTCCTTTAGACAGAGCAGATTTGAAACCCTCTTTTTGTGGAAATTGCAAGTGGATATTTCAAGCGCTTTGGCGCCCACGGTAGAAAAGGAAATATCTTCGTATAAAAACTAGAGAGAATCATTCCCAGAAACCACTTTGTGATGTGTGCGTTCCACTCACAGAGTTTAACCTTTCTTTTCATAGAACAGTTTGGAAACACTCTGTTTGTAAAGTCTGCAAGTGGATATTTGGACCTCTATGAGGATTTCGTTGGAAACGGGGTTTCTTCATCTAATGCTAGACAGAAGAATTCTCAGTAACTTCTTTGGGTTGCGTGTGTTCAACTCACAGAGTTGAACCTTCCTTTTGACAGAGCAGATTGGAAACCCTCTTTTTGTGGAATTTGCAAGTGGACATTTCAAGCGCTTTGGGCCCAACTGTAGAAAAGGAAATATCTTCGTAAAAAACTAGAGAGAATCATTCTCAGAAACCGCTTTGTGATGTGTGCGTTCCACTCACAGAGTGTAACCTTTCTTTTCATAGAACAGTTTGGAAACACTCTGTTTGTAAAGTCTGCAAGTGGATATTTGGACCTCTTTGAGGATTTCGTTGGAAACGGGATTTCTTCATCTAATGCTAGACAGAAGAATTCTCAGTAACTTCTTTGGGTTGCGTGTGTTCAACTCACAGAGTTGAACCTTCCTTTTGACAGAGCAGATTGGAAACCCTCTTTTTGTGGAATTTGAAAGTGGACATTTCAAGCGCTTTGGGGCCAACGGTAGAAAAGGAAATATCTTCGTATAAAAACTAGAGAGAATCATTCTCAGAAACCACTTAGTGATGTGTGCGTTCCACTCACAGAGTTTAACCTTTCTTTTCATAGAACAGTTTGGAAACACTCTGTTTGTATAGTCTGCAAGTGGATATTTGGACCTCTTTGAGGATTTCGTTGGAAACGGGATTTCTTCATCTAATGCTAGACAGAAGAATTCTCAGTAACTTCTTTGGGTTGCGTGTGTTCAACTCACAGAGTTGAACCTTCCTTTTGACAGAGCAGATTGGAAACCCTCTTTTTGTGGAATTTGCAAGTGGACATTTCAAGCGCTTTGGGGCCAACGTTAGAAAAGGAAATATCTTCGTATAAAAACTAGAGAGAATCATTCTCAGAAACCACTTTGTGATGTGTGCGTTCCACTCACAGAGTTTAACCTTTCTTTTCATAGAACAGTTTGGAAACAGTCTGTTTGTAAAGTCTGCAAGTGGATATTTGGACTTCTTTGAGGATTTCTTTGGAAACGGGATTTCTTCATCTAATGCTAGACAGAAGAATTCTCAGTAACTTCTTTGGGCTGTGTGTGTTCAACTCACAGAGTTGAACCTTCCTTTTGACAGAGCAGATTGGAAACCCTCTTTTTGTGGAATTTGCAAGTGGACATTTCAAGCGCTTTGGGGCCAACGGTAGAAAAGGAAATATCTTCGTATAAAAACTAGAGAGAATCATTCTCAGAAACCGCTTTGTGATGTGTGCATTCCACTCACAGAGTGTAACCTTTCTTTTCATAGAACAGTTTGGAAACACTCTGTTTGTAAAGTCTGCAAGTGGATATTTGGACCTCTTTGAGGATTTCGTTGGAAACGGGATTTCTTCATCTAATGCTAGACAGAAGAATTCTCAGTAACTTCCTTGGGTTGCGTGTCTTCAACTCACAGAGTTGAGCCTTCCTTTAGTCAGAGCAGATTTGAAACCCTCTTTTTGTGGAATTTGCAAGTGGACATTTCAAGCGATTTGGGGCCAACGTTAGAAAAGGAAATATCTTCGTATAAAAACTAGAGAGAATCATTCTCAGAAACAACTTTGTGATGTGTGCGTTCCACTCACAGAGTTTAACCTTTCTTTTCATAGAACAGTTTGGAAACAGTCTGTTTGTAAAGTCTGCAAGTGGATATTTGGACTTCTTTGAGGATTTCTTTGGAAACGGGATTTCTTCATCTAATGCTAGACAGAAGAATTCTCAGTAACTTCTTTGGGTTGCGTGTGTTCAACTCACAGAGTTGAGCCTTCCTTAAACAGAGCAGATTTGAAACCCTCTTTTTGTGGAATTTGCAAGTGGACATTTCAAGAGGTATGGGGCCAACGGTAGAAAAGGAAATATCTTCGTATAAAAACTAGAGAGAATCATTCTCAGAAACTGCTTTGTGATGTGTGCATTCCACTCACAGAGTGTAACCTTTCTTTTCATAGAACAGTTTGGAAACACTCTGTTTGTAAACTCTGCAAGTGGATATTTGGACCTCTTTGAGGATTTGGTTGGAAACAGGATTTCTTCATCTAGTGCTAGACAGAAAAATTCTCAGTAACTTCTTTGGGTTGTGTGTGTTCAACTCACAGAGTTGAACCTTCCTTTAGACAGAGCAGTTTTGAAACTCTCTTTTTGTGGAATTTGCAAGTGGACATTTCATGCGCTTTGGGGCCAACGGAAGAAAAGGAAATATCTTCATATAAAAACTAGAGAGAATCATTCTGAGAAAACGCTTTGTGATGTGTGCGTTCCACTCACAGAGTTTAACCTTTCTTTTCATAGAACAGTTTGGAAACAGTCTGTTTGTAAAGTCTGCAAGTGGATATTTGGACCTCTTTGAGGATTTCGTTGGAAACGGGATTTCTTCATCTAATGCTAGACAGAAGAATTCTCAGTAACTTCTTTGGGTTCCGTGTGTTCAACTCACAGAGTTGAACCTTCCTTTTGACAGAGCAGATTGGAAACCCTCTTTTTGTGGAATTTGCAAGTGGACATTTCAAGCGCTTTGGGGCCAACTGTAGAAAAGGAAATATCTTCGTATAAAAACTAGAGAGAATCATTCTCAGAAACCGCTTTGTGATGTGTGCGTTCCACTCACAGAGTGTAACCTTTCTTTTCATAGAACAGTTTGGAAACACTCTGTTTGTAAAGTCTGCAAGTGGATATTTGGACCTCTTTGAGGATTTCGATGGAAACGGGATTTCTGCATATAACGCTAGACAGAAGAATTCTCAGTAACTTCTTTGGGTTGCGTGTGTTCAACTCACAGAGTTGAACCTTCCTTTTGACAGAGCAGATTAGAAACCCTCTCTTTGTGGAATTTGCAAGAGGACATTTCAAGCGCTTTGGGGCCTACGGAAGAAAAGGAAATATCTTCGTATAAAAACTAGAGAGAATCATTCTCAGAAACCACTTTGTGATCTGTGCGTTCCTCTCACAGAGTTTAACCTTTCTTTTCATAGAACAGTTTGGAAACACTCTGTTTGTAAAGTCTGCAAGTGGATATTTGGAGCTCTTTGAGGATTTCGTTGGAAACGGGATTTCTTCATCTAATGCTAGACAGAAGAATTCTCAGTAACTTCTTTGGGTTGCGTGTGTTCAACTCACAGAGTTGAGCCTTCCTTTAGTCAGAGCAGATTTGAAACCCTCTTTTTGTTGAATTTGCAAGTGGACATTTCAAGCGCTTTGGGGCCAACGGTAGAAAAGGAAATATCTTCGTATAAAAACTAGAGAGAATCATTCTCAGAAACCGCTTTGTGATGTGTGCGTTCCTCTCACAGAGTTTAACCTTTCTTTTCATAGAACAGTTTGGAAACAGTCTGTTTGTAAAGTCTGCAAGTGGATATTTGGACGTCTTTGAGGTTTTCGTTGGAAACGGGATTTCTTCATCTAATGCTAGACAGAAGAGTTCTCAGTAACTTCTTTGGGTTGCGTGTGTTCAACTCACAGAGTTGAACATTCCTTTTGACAGAGCAGATTTGAAACCCTCTTTTTGTGGAATTTGCAAGTGGACATTTCAAGCGCTTTGGGGCCAACGGTAGAAAAGGAAATATCTTCGTATAAAAACAAGAGAGAATCATTCTCAGAAATCGCTTTGTGATGTGTGCGTTCCACTCACAGAGTTTAACCTTTCTTTTCATAGAACAGTTTGGAAACACTCTGTTTGTAAAGTCTGCAAGTGGATATTTGGACCTCTTTGAGGATTTCGTTGGAAACGGGATTTCTTCATCTAATTCTAGACAGAAGAATTCTCAGTAACTTCTTTGGGTTGCGTGTGTTCAACTCACAGAGTTGAGCCTTCCCTTAGACAGAGCAGATTTGAAACCCTCTTTTTGTGGAATTTGCAAGTGGACATTTCAAGGGCTTTGGCACCCACGGTAGAAAAGGAAATATCTTCGTATAAAAACTAGAGAGAATCATTCTCAGAAACCACTTTGTGATGTGTGCGTTCCACTCACAGAGTGTAACCTTTGTTTTCATAGAACAGTTTGGAAACACTCTGTTTGTAAAGTCTGCAAGTGGATATTTGGACCTCTTTGAGGATTTCGTTGGAAACGGGATTTCTTCATCTAATGCTAGACAGAGGAATTCTCAGTAACTTCTTTCGGTTGCGTGTGTTCAACTCACAGAGTTGAACCTTCCTGTAGACAGAGCAGATTTGAAACCCTCTTTTTGTGGAATTTGCAAGTGGACATTTCATGCGCTTTGGCGCCCACGGTAGAAAAGGAAATATCTTCGTATAAAAACTAGAGAGAATCATTCTCAGAAACCACTTTGCGATGTGTGCGTTCCACTCACAGAGTTTAACCTTTCTTTTCATAGAACAGTTTGGAAACACTCTGTTTTTTAAAGTCTGCAAGTGGATATTTGGAGCTCTTTGAGGATTTCGTTGGAAACGGGATTTCTTCATCTAATGCTAGACAGAAGAATTCTCAGTAACTTCTTTGGGCTGTGTGTGTTCAACTCACAGAGTTGAACCTTCCTTTTGACAGAGCAGATTGGAAACCCTCTTTTAGTGGAATTTGCAAGTGGACATTTCAAGCGCTTTGGGGCCAACGGTAGAAAAGGAAATATCTTCGTATAAAAACTAGAGAGAATCATTCTCAGAAACCGCTTTGTGATGTGTGCATTCCACTCACAGAGTGTAACCTTTCTTTTCATAGAACAGTTTGGAAACACTCTGTTTGTAAAGTCTGCAAGTGGATATTTGGACCTCTTTGAGGATTTCGTTGGAAACGGGATTTCTTCATCTAATGCTAGACAGAAGAATTCTCAGTAACTTCCTTGGGTTGCGTGTCTTCAACTCACAGAGTTGAGCCTTCCTTTAGTCAGAGCAGATTTGAAACCCTCTTTTTGTGGAATTTGCAAGTGGACATTTCAAGCGCTTTGGGGCCAACGGTAGAAAAGGAAATATCTTCGTATAAAAACTAGAGAGAATCATTCTCAGAAACCGCTTTGTGATGTGTGCGTTCCTCTCACAGAGTTTAACCTTTGTTTTCATAGAACAGTTTGGAAACACTCTGTTTGTAAAGTCTGCAAGTGGATATTTGGACCTCTTTGAGGATTTCGTTGGAAACGGGATTTCTTCATCTAATGCTAGACAGAGGAATTCTCAGTAACTTCTTTCAGTTGCGTGTGTTCAACTCACAGAGTTGAACCTTCCTGTAGACAGAGCAGATTTGAAACCCTCTTTTTGTGGAATTTGCAAGTGGACATTTCATGCGCTTTGGCGCCCACGGTAGAAAAGGAAATATCTTCGTATAAAAACTAGAGAGAATCATTCTCAGAAACCACTTTGCGATGTGTGCGTTCCACTCACAGAGTTTAACCTTTCTTTTCATAGAACAGCTTGGAAACACTCTGTTTTTTAAAGTCTGCAAGTGGATATTTGGACCTCTTTGAGGATTTCGTTGGAAACGGGATTTCTTCATCTAATGCTAGACAGAAGAATTCTCAGTAACTTTTTGGGTTGCGTGTGTTCAACTCACAGAGTTGAGCCTTCCTTTAGACAGAGCAGATTTGAAACCCTCTTTTTGTGGAAATTGCAAGTGGATATTTCAAGCGCTTTGGCGCCCACGGTAGAAAAGGAAATATCTTCGTATAAAAACTAGAGAGAATCATTCCCAGAAACCACTTTGTGATGTGTGCGTTCCACTCACAGAGTTTAACCTTTCTTTTCATAGAACAGTTTGGAAACACTCTGTTTGTAAAGTCTGCAAGTGGATATTTGGACCTCTATGAGGATTTCGTTGGAAACGGGGTTTCTTCATCTAATGCTAGACAGAAGAATTCTCAGTAACTTCTTTGGGTTGCGTGTGTTCAACTCACAGAGTTGAACCTTCCTTTTGACAGAGCAGATTGGAAACCCTCTTTTTGTGGAATTTGCAAGTGGACATTTCAAGCGCTTTGGGCCCAACTGTAGAAAAGGAAATATCTTCGTAAAAAACTAGAGAGAATCATTCTCAGAAACCGCTTTGTGATGTGTGCGTTCCACTCACAGAGTGTAACCTTTCTTTTCATAGAACAGTTTGGAAACACTCTGTTTGTAAAGTCTGCAAGTGGATATTTGGACCTCTTTGAGGATTTCGTTGGAAACGGGATTTCTTCATCTAATGCTAGACAGAAGAATTCTCAGTAACTTCTTTGGGTTGCGTGTGTTCAACTCACAGAGTTGAACCTTCCTTTTGACAGAGCAGATTGGAAACCCTCTTTTTGTGGAATTTGAAAGTGGACATTTCAAGCGCTTTGGGGCCAACGGTAGAAAAGGAAATATCTTCGTATAAAAACTAGAGAGAATCATTCTCAGAAACCACTTAGTGATGTGTGCGTTCCACTCACAGAGTTTAACCTTTCTTTTCATAGAACAGTTTGGAAACACTCTGTTTGTATAGTCTGCAAGTGGATATTTGGACCTCTTTGAGGATTTCGTTGGAAACGGGATTTCTTCATCTAATGCTAGACAGAAGAATTCTCAGTAACTTCTTTGGGTTGCGTGTGTTCAACTCACAGAGTTGAACCTTCCTTTTGACAGAGCAGATTGGAAACCCTCTTTTTGTGGAATTTGCAAGTGGACATTTCAAGCGCTTTGGGGCCAACGTTAGAAAAGGAAATATCTTCGTATAAAAACTAGAGAGAATCATTCTCAGAAACCACTTTGTGATGTGTGCATTCCACTCACAGAGTTTAACCTTTCTTTTCATAGAACAGTTTGGAAACACTCTGTTTGTAAAGTCTGCAAGTGGATATTTGGACTTCTTTGAGGATTTCTTTGGAAACGGGATTTCTTCATCTAATGCTAGACAGAAGAATTCTCAGTAACTTCTTTGGGCTGTGTGTGTTCAACTCACAGAGTTGAACCTTCCTTTTGACAGAGCAGATTGGAAACCCTCTTTTTGTGGAATTTGCAAGTGGACATTTCAAGCGCTTTGGGGCCAACGGTAGAAAAGGAAATATCTTCGTATAAAAACTAGAGAGAATCATTCTCAGAAACCGCTTTGTGATGTGTGCATTCCACTCACAGAGTGTAACCTTTCTTTTCATAGAACAGTTTGGAAACACTCTGTTTGTAAAGTCTGCAAGTGGATATTTGGACCTCTTTGAGGATTTCGTTGGAAACGGGATTTCTTCATCTAATGCTAGACAGAAGAATTCTCAGTAACTTCCTTGGGTTGCGTGTCTTCAACTCACAGAGTTGAGCCTTCCTTTAGTCAGAGCAGATTTGAAACCCTCTTTTTGTGGAATTTGCAAGTGGACATTTCAAGCGATTTGGGGCCAACGTTAGAAAAGGAAATATCTTCGTATAAAAACTAGAGAGAATCATTCTCAGAAACAACTTTGTGATGTGTGCGTTCCACTCACAGAGTTTAACCTTTCTTTTCATAGAACAGTTTGGAAACAGTCTGTTTGTAAAGTCTGCAAGTGGATATTTGGACTTCTTTGAGGATTTCTTTGGAAACGGGATTTCTTCATCTAATGCTAGACAGAAGAATTCTCAGTAACTTCTTTGGGTTGCGTGTGTTCAACTCACAGAGTTGAGCCTTCCTTAAACAGAGCAGATTTGAAACCCTCTTTTTGTGGAATTTGCAAGTGGACATTTCAAGAGGTATGGGGCCAACGGTAGAAAAGGAAATATCTTCGTATAAAAACTAGAGAGAATCATTCTCAGAAACTGCTTTGTGATGTGTGCATTCCACTCACAGAGTGTAACCTTTCTTTTCATAGAACAGTTTGGAAACACTCTGTTTGTAAACTCTGCAAGTGGATATTTGGACCTCTTTGAGGATTTGGTTGGAAACAGGATTTCTTCATCTAGTGCTAGACAGAAAAATTCTCAGTAACTTCTTTGGGTTGTGTGTGTTCAACTCACAGAGTTGAACCTTCCTTTAGACAGAGCAGTTTTGAAACTCTCTTTTTGTGGAATTTGCAAGTGGACATTTCATGCGCTTTGGGGCCAACGGAAGAAAAGGAAATATCTTCATATAAAAACTAGAGAGAATCATTCTGAGAAAACGCTTTGTGATGTGTGCGTTCCACTCACAGAGTTTAACCTTTCTTTTCATAGAACAGTTTGGAAACAGTCTGTTTGTAAAGTCTGCAAGTGGATATTTGGACCTCTTTGAGGATTTCGTTGGAAACGGGATTTCTTCATCTAATGCTAGACAGAAGAATTCTCAGTAACTTCTTTGGGTTCCGTGTGTTCAACTCACAGAGTTGAACCTTCCTTTTGACAGAGCAGATTGGAAACCCTCTTTTTGTGGAATTTGCAAGTGGACATTTCAAGCGCTTTGGGGCCAACTGTAGAAAAGGAAATATCTTCGTATAAAAACTAGAGAGAATCATTCTCAGAAACCGCTTTGTGATGTGTGCGTTCCACTCACAGAGTGTAACCTTTCTTTTCATAGAACAGTTTGGAAACACTCTGTTTGTAAAGTCTGCAAGTGGATATTTGGACCTCTTTGAGGATTTCGATGGAAACGGGATTTCTGCATATAACGCTAGACAGAAGAATTCTCAGTAACTTCTTTGGGTTGCGTGTGTTCAACTCACAGAGTTGAACCTTCCTTTTGACAGAGCAGATTAGAAACCCTCTCTTTGTGGAATTTGCAAGAGGACATTTCAAGCGCTTTGGGGCCTACGGAAGAAAAGGAAATATCTTCGTATAAAAACTAGAGAGAATCATTCTCAGAAACCACTTTGTGATCTGTGCGTTCCTCTCACAGAGTTTAACCTTTCTTTTCATAGAACAGTTTGGAAACACTCTGTTTGTAAAGTCTGCAAGTGGATATTTGGAGCTCTTTGAGGATTTCGTTGGAAACGGGATTTCTTCATCTAATGCTAGACAGAAGAATTCTCAGTAACTTCTTTGGGTTGCGTGTGTTCAACTCACAGAGTTGAGCCTTCCTTTAGTCAGAGGAGATTTGAAACCCTCTTTTTGTTGAATTTGCAAGTGGACATTTCAAGCGCTTTGGGGCCAACGGTAGAAAAGGAAATATCTTCGTATAAAAACTAGAGAGAATCATTCTCAGAAACCGCTTTGTGATGTGTGCGTTCCTCTCACAGAGTTTAACCTTTCTTTTCATAGAACAGTTTGGAAACAGTCTGTTTGTAAAGTCTGCAAGTGGATATTTGGACGTCTTTGAGGTTTTCGTTGGAAACGGGATTTCTTCATCTAATGCTAGACAGAAGAGTTCTCAGTAACTTCTTTGGGTTGCGTGTGTTCAACTCACAGAGTTGAACATTCCTTTTGACAGAGCAGATTTGAAACCCTCTTTTTGTGGAATTTGCAAGTGGACACTTCAAGCGCTTTGGGGCCAACGGTAGAAAAGGAAATATCTTCGTATAAAAACAAGAGAGAATCATTCTCAGAAATCGCTTTGTGATGTGTGCGTTCCACTCACAGAGTTTAACCTTTCTTTTCATAGAACAGTTTGGAAACACTCTGTTTGTAAAGTCTGCAAGTGGATATTTGGACCTCTTTGAGGATTTCGTTGGAAACGGGATTTCTTCATCTAATTCTAGACAGAAGAATTCTCAGTAACTTCTTTGGGTTGCGTGTGTTCAACTCACAGAGTTGAGCCTTCCCTTAGACAGAGCAGATTTGAAACCCTCTTTTTGTGGAATTTGCAAGTGGACATTTCAAGGGCTTTGGCACCCACGGTAGAAAAGGAAATATCTTCGTATAAAAACTAGAGAGAATCATTCTCAGAAACCACTTTGTGATGTGTGCGTTCCACTCACAGAGTGTAACCTTTGTTTTCATAGAACAGTTTGGAAACACTCTGTTTGTAAAGTCTGCAAGTGGATATTTGGACCTCTTTGAGGATTTCGTTGGAAACGGGATTTCTTCATCTAATGCTAGACAGAGGAATTCTCAGTAACTTCTTTCGGTTGCGTGTGTTCAACTCACAGAGTTGAACCTTCCTGTAGACAGAGCAGATTTGAAACCCTCTTTTTGTGGAATTTGCAAGTGGACATTTCATGCGCTTTGGCGCCCACGGTAGAAAAGGAAATATCTTCGTATAAAAACTAGAGAGAATCATTCTCAGAAACCACTTTGCGATGTGTGCGTTCCACTCACAGAGTTTAACCTTTCTTTTCATAGAACAGTTTGGAAACACTCTGTTTTTTAAAGTCTGCAAGTGGATATTTGGACCTCTTTGAGGATTTCGTTGCAAACGGGTTTTCTTCATCTAATGCTAGACAGAAGAATTCTCAGTAACTTCTTTGGGTTGCGTGTGTTCAACTCACAGAGTTGAACCTTCCTTTAGTCAGAGCAGATGTGAAACCCTCTTTTTGTGGAATTTGCAAGTGGACATTTCAAGCTCTTTGGGGCCAACGGTAGAAAAGGAAATATCTTCGTATAAAAACTAGAGAGAATCATTCTCAGAAACCACTTTGTGATGTGTGCGTTCCACTCACAGAGTTTAACCTTTCTTTTCATAGAACAGTTTGGAAACACTCTGTTTGTAAAGTCTGCAAGTGGATATTTGGACCTCTTTGAGGATTTCGTTGGAAACGGGATTTCTTCATCTAATGCTAGACAGAAGAATTCTCAGTAACTTTTCGGGTTGCGTGTGTTCAACTCACAGAGTTGAGCCTTCCTTTAGACAGAGCAGATTTGAAACCCTCTTTTTGTGGAAATTGCAAGTGGATATTTCAAGCGATTTGGCGCCCACGGTAGAAAAGGAAATATCTTCGTATAAAAACTAGAGAGAATCATTCCCAGAAACCACTTTGTGATGTGTGCGTTCCACTCACGGAGTTTAACCTTTCTTTTCATAGAACAGTTTGGAAACACTCTGTTTGTAAAGTCTGCAAGTGGATATTTGGACCTCTATGAGGATTTCGTTGGAAACGGGGTTTCTTCATCTAATGCTAGACAGAAGAATTCTCAGTAACTTCTTTGGGTTGCGTGTGTTCAACTCACAGAGTTGAACCTTCCTTTTGACAGAGCAGATTGGAAACCCTCTTTTTGTGGAATTTGCAAGTGGACATTTCAAGCGCTTTGGGCCCAACTGTAGAAAAGGAAATATTTTCGTAAAAAACTAGAGAGAATCATTCTCAGAAACCGCTTTGTGATGTGTGCGTTCCACTCACAGAGTGTAACCTTTCTTTTCATAGAACAGTTTGGAAACACTCTGTTTGTAAAGTCTGCAAGTGGATATTTGGACCTCTTTGAGGATTTCGATGGAAACGGGATTTCTGCATATAACGCTAGACAGAAGAATTCTCAGTAACTTCTTTGGGTTGCATGTGTTCAACTCACAGAGTTGAACCTTCCTTTTGACAGAGCAGATTAGAAACCCTCTTTTTGTGGAATTTGCAAGTGGACATTTCAAGCGCTTTGGGGCCAACGGTAGAAAAGGAAATATCTTCGTATAAAAACAAGAGAGAATCATTCTCAGAAATCGCTTTGTGATGTGTGCGTTCCACTCACAGAGTTTAACCTTTCTTTTCATAGAACAGTTTGGAAACACTCTGTTTGTAAAGTCTGCAAGTGGATATTTGGACCTCTTTGAGGATTTCGTTGGAAACGGGATTTCTTCATCTAATTCTAGACAGAAGAATTCTCAGTAACTTCTTTGGGTTGCGTGTGTTCAACTCACAGAGTTGAGCCTTCCCTTAGACAGAGCAGATTTGAAACCCTCTTTTTGTGGAATTTGCAAGTGGACATTTCAAGGGCTTTGGCACCCACGGTAGAAAAGGAAATATCTTCGTATAAAAACTAGAGAGAATCATTCTCAGAAACCACTTTGTGATGTGTGCGTTCCACTCACAGAGTGTAACCTTTGTTTTCATAGAACAGTTTGGAAACACTCTGTTTGTAAAGTCTGCAAGTGGATATTTGGACCTCTTTGAGGATTTCGTTGGAAACGGGATTTCTTCATCTAATGCTAGACAGAGGAATTCTCAGTAACTTCTTTCGGTTGCGTGTGTTCAACTCACAGAGTTGAACCTTCCTGTAGACAGAGCAGATTTGAAACCCTCTTTTTGTGGAATTTGCAAGTGGACATTTCATGCGCTTTGGCGCCCACGGTAGAAAAGGAAATATCTTCGTATAAAAACTGGAGAGAATCATTCTCAGAAACCACTTTGCGATGTGTGCGTTCCACTCACAGAGTTTAACCTTTCTTTTCATAGAACAGTTTGGAAACACTCTGTTTTTTAAAGTCTGCAAGTGGATATTTGGACCTCTTTGAGGATTTCGTTGCAAACGGGTTTTCTTCATCTAATGCTAGACAGAAGAATTCTCAGTAACTTCTTTGGGTTGCGTGTGTGCAACTCACAGAGTTGAACCTTCCTTTAGTCAGAGCAGATGTGAAACCCTCTTTTTGTGGAATTTGCAAGTGGACATTTCAAGCTCTTTGGGGCCAACGGTAGAAAAGGAAATATCTTCGTATAAAAACTAGAGAGAATCATTCTCAGAAACCACTTTGTGATGTGTGCGTTCCACTCACAGAGTTTAACCTTTCTTTTCATAGAACAGTTTGGAAACACTCTGTTTGTAAAGTCTGCAAGTGGATATTTGGACCTCTTTGAGGATTTCGTTGGAAACGGGATTTCTTCATCTAATGCTAGACAGAAGAATTCTCAGTAACTTTTTGGGTTGCGTGTGTTCAACTCACAGAGTTGAACCTTCCTTTTGACAGAGCAGATTAGAAACCCTCTCTTTGTGGAATTTGCAAGAGGACATTTCAAGCGCTTTGGGGCCTACGGAAGAAAAGGAAATATCTTCGTATAAAAACTAGAGAGAATCATTCTCAGAAACCACTTTGTGATGTGTGCGTTCCTCTCACAGAGTTTAACCTTTCTTTTCATAGAACAGTTTGGAAACCCTCTGTTTGTAAAGTCTTCAAGTGGATATTTGGACCTCTTTGAAGATTTCGTTGGAAACGGGATTTCTTCATCTAATGCTAGACAGAAGAATTCTCAGTAACTTCTTTGGGCTGTGTGTGTTCAACTCACAGAGTTGAACCTTCCTTTTGACAGAGCAGATTGGAAACCCTCTTTTTGTGGAATTTGCAAGTGGACATTTCAAGCGCTTTGGGGCCAACGGTAGAAAAGGAAATATCTTCGTACAAAAACTAGAGAGAATCATTCTCAGAAACCGCTTTGTGATGTGTGCATTCCACTCACAGAGTGTAACCTTTCTTTTCATAGAATAGTTTGGAAACACTCTGTTTGTAAAGTCTGCAAGTGGATATTTGGACCTCTTTGAGGATTTCGTTGGAAACGGGATTTCTTCATCTAATGCTAGACAGAAGAATTCTCAGTAACTTCTTTGGGTTGCGTGTCTTCAACTCACAGAGTTGAGCCTTCCTTTAGTCAGAGCAGATTTGAAACCCTCTTTTTGTGGAATTTGCAAGTGGACATTTCAAGCGCTTTGGGGCCAACGGTAGAAAAGAAAATATCTTCGTATAAAAACTAGAGAGAATCATTCTCAGGAACCGCTTTGTGATGTGTGCGTTCCAATCACAGAGTGTATCCTTTCTTTTCATAGAACAGTTTGGAAACACTCTGTTTGTAAAGTCTGCAAGTGGATATTTGGACCTCTTTGAGGATTTCGTTGGAAACGGGATTTCTGCATATAACGCTAGACAGAAAAATTCTCAGTAACTTCTTTGGGTTGCGTGTGTTCAACTCACAGAGTTGAACCTTCCTTTTGACAGAGCAGATTAGAAACCCTCTTTTTGTGGAATTTGCAAGTCGACATTTCAGGCGCTTTGGGGCCAACGGTAGAAAAGGAAATATCTTCGTATAAAAACTAGAGAGAATCATTCTCAGAAACCGCTTTGTGATGTGTGCGTTCCTCTCACAGAGTTTAACCTTTCTTTTCATAGAACAGTTTGGAAACAGTCTGTTTGTAAAGTCTGCAAGTGGATATTTGGACGTCTTTGAGGTTTTCGTTGGAAACGGGATTTCTTCATCTAATGCTAGACAGAAGAGTTCTCAGTAACTTCTTTGGGTTGCGTGTGTTCAACTCACAGAGTTGAACCTTCCTTTAGACAGAGCAGATTGGAAACCCTCTTTTTGTGGAATTTGCAAGTGGACATTTCAAGCGCTTTGGGGCCAACGGTAGAAAAGGAAATATCTTCGTATAAAAACTAGAGAGAATCATTCTCAGAAACCACTTTGTGATGTGTGCGTTCCACTCACAGAGTGTAACCTTTGTTTTCATAGAACAGTTTGGAAACACTCTGTTTGTAAAGTCTGCAAGTGGATATTTGGACCTCTTTGAGGATTTCGTTGGAAACGGGATTTCTTCATCTAATGCTAGACAGAGGAATTCTCAGTAACTTCTTTCAGTTGCGTGTGTTCAACTCACAGAGTTGAACCTTCCTGTAGACAGAGCAGATTTGAAACCCTCTTTTTGTGGAACTTGCAAGTGGACATTTCATGCGCTTTGGCGCCCACGGTAGAAAAGGAAATATCTTCGTATAAAAACTAGAGAGAATCATTCTCAGAAACCGCCTTGTGATGTGTGCGTTCCACTCACAGAGTTTAACCTTTCTTTTCATAGAACAGTTTGGAAACACTCTGTTTGTAAAGTCTGCAAGTGGATATTTGGACCTCTTTGAGGATTTCGTTGGAAAAGGGATTTCTTCATCTAATGCTAGACAGAAGAATTCTCAGTAACTTCTTTGGGTTGCGTGTGTTCAACTCACAGAGTTGAGCCTTCCCTTAGACAGAGCAGATTTGAAACCCTCTTTTTGTGGAATTTGCAAGTGGACATTTCAAGCGCTTTGGGGCCAACGGTAGAAAAGGAAATATCTTCGTATAAAAACTAGAGAGAATCATTCTCAGAAACCACTTTGTGATGTGTGCCTTCCTCTCACAGAGTTTAACCTTTCTTTTCATAGAACAGTTTGGAAACACTCTGTTTGTAAAGTCTGCAAGTGGATATTTGGACCTCTTTGAGGATTTCGTTGGAAACGGGATTTCTTCATCTAATGCTAGACAGAAGAATTCTCAGTAACTTCTTTGGGCTGTGTGTGTTCAACTCACAGAGTTGAACCTTCCTTTTGACAGAGCAGATTGGAAACCCTCTTTTTGTGGAATTTGCAAGTGGACATTTCAAGCGCTTTGGGGCCAACGGTAGAAAAGGAAATATCTTCGTATAAAAACTAGAGAGAATCATTCTCAGAAACCGCTTTGTGATGTGTGCATTCCACTCACAGAGTGTAACCTTTCTTTTCATAGAATAGTTTGGAAACACTCTGTTTGTAAAGTCTGCAAGTGGATATTTGGACCTCTTTGAGGATTTCGTTGGAAACGGGATTTCTTCATCTAATGCTAGACAGAAGAATTCTCAGTAACTTCCTTGGGTTGCGTGTCTTCAACTCACAGAGTTGAGCCTTCCTTTAGTCAGAGCAGATTTGAAACGCTCTTTTTGTGGAATTTGCAAGTGGACATTTCAAGCGCTTTGGGGCCAACGGTAGAAAAGGAAATATCTTCGTATAAAAACTAGAGAGAATCATTCTCAGAAACCGCTTTGTGATGTGTGCGTTCCTCTCACAGAGTTTAACCTTTCTTTTCATAGAACAGTTTGGAAACAGTCTGTTTGTAAAGTCTGCAAGTGGATATTTGGACGTCTTTGAGGTTTTCGTTGGAAACGGGATTTCTTCATCTAATGCTAGACAGAAGAGTTCTCAGTAACTTCTTTGGGTTGCGTGTGTTCAACTCACAGAGTTGAACCTTCCTTTAGACAGAGCAGATTGGAAACCCTCTTTTTGTGGAATTTGCAAGTGGACATTTCAAGCGCTTTGGGGCCAACGGTAGAAAAGGAAATATCTTCGTATAAAAACTAGAGAGAATCATTCTCAGAAACCACTTTGTGATGTGTGCGTTCCACTCACAGAGTGTAACCTTTGTTTTCATAGAACAGTTTGGAAACACTCTGTTTGTAAAGTCTGCAAGTGGATATTTGGACGTCTTTGAGGATTTCGTTGGAAACGGGATTTCTTCATCTAATGCTAGACAGAGGAATTCTCAGTAACTTCTTTCAGTTGCGTGTGTTCAACTCACAGAGTTGAACCTTCCTGTAGACAGAGCAGATTTGAAACCCTCTTTTTGTGGAACTTGCAAGTGGACATTTCATGCGCTTTGGCGCCCACGGTATAAAAGGAAATATCTTCGTATAAAAACTAGAGAGAATCATTCTCAGAAACCACTTTGTGATGTGTGCGTTCCACTCACAGAGTTTAACCTTTCTTTTCATAGAACAGTTTGGAAACACTCTGTTTTTTAAAGTCTGCAAGTGGATATTTGGACCTCTTTGAGGATTTCGTTGGAAACGGGATTTCTTCATCTAATGCTAGACAGAAGAATTCTCAGTAACTTCTTTGGGTTGCGTGTGTTCAACTCACAGAGTTGAACCTTCCTTTATTCAGAGCAGATTTGAAACCCTCTTTTTGTGGAATTTGCAAGTGGACATTTCAAGCTCTTTGGGGCCAACGGTAGAAAAGGAAATATCTTCGTATAAAAACTAGAGAGAATCATTCTCAGAAACCACTTTGTGATGTGTGCGTTCCACTCACAGAGTTTAACCTTTCTTTTCATAGAACAGTTTGGAAACACTCTGTTTGTAAGGTCTGCAAGTGGATATTTGGACCTCTTTGAGGATTTCGTTGGAAACGGGATTTCTTCATCTAATGCTAGACAGAAGAATTCTCAGTAACTTTTTGGGTTGCGTGTGTTCAACTCACAGAGTTGAGCCTTCCTTTAGACAGAGGAGATTTGAAACCCTCTTTTTGTGGAATTTCAAAGTGGACATTTCAAGCGCTTTGGGGCCAACGGTAGAAAAGGAAATATCTTCGTATAAAAACTAAAGAGAATCATTCCCAGAAACTGTTTTGTGATGTGTGCATTCCACTCACAGAGTGTAACCTTTCTTTTCATAGAACAGTTTGGAAACACTCTGTTTGTAAAGTCTGCAAGTGGATATTTGGACCTCTTTGAGGATTTCATTGGAAACGGGATTTCTTCATCTAATGCTAGACAGAAGAATTCTCAGTAACTTCTTTGGGTTGCGTGTGTTCAACTCACAGAGTTGAACCTTCCTTTAGACAGAGCAGATTTGAAACCCTCTTTTTACGGAATTTGCAAGTGGATATTTCAAGCGCTTTGGTGCCCACGGTAGAAAAGGAAATATCTTCGTATAAAAACTAGAGAGAATCATTCCCAGAAACCACTTTGTGATGTGTGCGTTCCACTCACAGAGTTTAACCTTTCTTTTCATAGAACAGTTTGGAAACACTCTGTTTGTAAAGTCTGCAAGTGGATATTTGGACCTCTACGAGGATTTCGTTGGAAACGGGGTTTCTTCATCTAATGCTAGACAGAAGAATTCTCAGTAACTTCTTTGGGTTGCGTGTGTTCAACTCACAGAGTTGAACCTTCCTTTTGACAGAGCAGATTGGAAACCCTCTTTTTGTGGAATTTGCAAGAGGACATTTCAAGCGCTTTGGGGCCAACGGTAGAAAAGGAAATATCTTCGTATAAAAACTAGAGAGAATCATTCTCAGAAACCGCTTTGTGATGTGTGCGTTCCACTCACAGAGTTTAACCTTTCTTTTCATAGAACAGTTTGGAAACACTCTGTTTGTAAAGTCTGCAAGTGGATATTTGGACCTCTTTGAGGATTTCGTTGGAAAAGGGATTTCTTCATCTAATGCTAGACAGAAGAATTCTCAGTAACTTCTTTGGGTTGCGTGTGTTCAACTCACAGAGTTGAGCCTTCCCTTAGACAGAGCAGATTTGAAACCCTCTTTTTGTGGAATTTGCAAGTGGACATTTCAAGCGCTTTGGGGCCAACGGTAGAAAAGGAAATATCTTCGTATAAAAACTAGAGAGAATCATTCTCAGAAACCACTTTGTGATGTGTGCGTTCCTCTCACAGAGTTTAACCTTTCTTTTCATAGAACAGTTTGGAAACACTCTGTTTGTAAAGTCTACAAGTGGATATTTGGACCTCTTTGAGGATTTCGTTGGAAACGGGATTTCTTCATCTAATGCTAGACAGAAGAATTCTCAGTAACTTCTTTGGGCTGTGTGTGTTCAACTCACAGAGTTGAACCTTCCTTTTGACAGAGCAGATTGGAAACCCTCTTTTTGTGGAATTTGCAAGTGGACATTTCAAGCGCTTTGGGGCCAACGGTAGAAAAGGAAATATCTTCGTATAAAAACTAGAGAGAATCATTCTCAGAAACCGCTTTGTGATGTGTGCATTCCACTCACAGAGTGTAACCTTTCTTTTCATAGAATAGTTTGGAAACACTCTGTTTGTAAAGTCTGCAAGTGGATATTTGGACCTCTTTGAGGATTTCGTTGGAAACGGGATTTCTTCATCTAATGCTAGACAGAAGAATTCTCAGTAACTTCCTTGGGTTGCGTGTCTTCAACTCACAGAGTTGAGCCTTACTTTAGTCAGAGCAGATTTGAAACGCTCTTTTTGTGGAATTTGCAAGTGGACATTTCAAGCGCTTTGGGGCCAACGGTAGAAAAGGAAATATCTTCGTATAAAAACTAGAGAGAATCATTATCAGAAACCGCTTTGTGATGTGTGCGTTCCTCTCACAGAGTTTAACCTTTCTTTTCATAGAACAGTTTGGAAACAGTCTGTTTGTAAAGTCTGCAAGTGGATATTTGGACCTCTTTGAGGTTTTCGTTGGAAACGGGATTTCTTCATCTAATGCTAGACAGAAGAGTTCTCAGTAACTTCTTTGGGTTGCGTGTGTTCAACTCACAGAGTTGAACATTCCTTTTGACAGAGCAGATTGGAAACCCTCTTTTTGTGGAATTTGCAAGTGGACATTTCAAGCGCTTTGGGGCCAACGGTAGAAAAGGAAATATCTTCGTATAAAAACAAGAGAGAATCTTTCTCAGAAATCGCTTTGTGATGTGTGCGTTCCACTCACAGAGTTTAACCTTTCTTTTCATAGAACAGTTTGGAAACACTCTGTTTGTAAAGTCTGCAAGTGGATATTTGGACCTCTTTGAGGATTTCGTTGGAAACGGGATTTCTTCATCTAATGCTAGACAGAAGAATTCTCAGTAACTTCTTTGGGTTGCGTGTGTTCAACTCACAGAGTTGAGCCTTCCCTTAGACAGAGCAGATTTGAAACCCTCTTTTTGTGGAATTTGCAAGTGGACATTTCAAGGGCTTTGGCACCCACGGTAGAAAAGGAAATATCTTCGTATAAAAACTAGAGAGAATCATTCTCAGAAACCACTTTGTGATGTGTGCGTTCCACTCACAGAGTGTAACCTTTGTTTTCATAGAACAGTTTGGAAACACTCTGTTTGTAAAGTCTGCAAGTGGATATTTGGACCTCCTTGAGGATTTCGTTGGAAACGGGATTTCTTCATCTAATGCTAGACAGAGGAATACTCAGTAACTTCTTTCGGTTGCGTGTGTTCAACTCACAGAGTTGAACCTTCCTGTAGACAGAGCAGATTTGAAACCCTCTTTTTGTGGAATTTGCAAGTGGACATTTCATGCGCTTTGGCGCCCACGGTAGAAAAGGAAATATCTTCGTATAAAAACTAGAGAGAATCATTCTCAGAAACCACTTTGCGATGTGTGCGTTCCACTCACAGAGTTTAACCTTTCTTTTCATAGAACAGTTTGGAAACACTCTGTTTTTTAAAGTCTGCAAGTGGATATTTGGACCTCTTTGAGGATTTCGTTGGAAACGGGATTTCTTCATCTAATGCTAGACAGAAGAATTCTCAGTAACTTCTTTGGGTTGCGTGTGTTCAACTCACAGAGTTGAACCTTCCTTTAGTCAGAGCAGATGTGAAACCCTCTTTTTGTGGAATTTGCAAGTGGACATTTCAAGCTCTTTGGGGCCAACGGTAGAAAAGAAATATCTTCGTATAAAAACTAGAGAGAATCATTCTCAGAAACCACTTTGTGATGTGTGCGTTCCACTCACAGAGTTTAACCTTTCTTTTCATAGAACAGTTTGGAAACACTCTGTTTGTAAAGTCTGCAAGTGGATATTTGGACCTCTTTGAGGATTTCGTTGGAAACGGGATTTCTTCATCTAATGCTAGACAGAAGAATTCTCAGTAACTTTTTGGGTTGCGTGTGTTCAACTCACAGAGTTGAGCCTTCCTTTAGACAGAGCAGATTTGAAACCCTCTTTTTGTGGAAATTGCAAGTGGATATTTCCAGCGCTTTGGCGCCCACGGTAGAAAAGGAAATATCTTCGTATAAAAACTGGAGAGAATCATTCCCAGAAACCACTTTGTGATGTGTGCGTTCCACTCACAGAGTTTAACCTTTCTTTTCATAGAACAGTTTGGAAACACTCTGTTTGTAAAGTCTGCAAGTGGATATTTGGACCTCTTTGAGGATTTCGTTGGAAACGGGGTTTCTTCATCTAATGCTAGACGGAAGAATTCTCAGTAACTTCTTTGGGTTGCGTGTGTTCAACTCACAGAGTTGAACCTTCCTTTTGACAGAGCAGATTGGAAACCCTCTTTTTGTGGAATTTGCAAGTGGACATTTCAAGCGCTTTGGGGCCAACTGTAGAAAAGGAAATATCTTCGTAAAAAACTAGAGAGAATCATTCTCAGAAACCGCTTTGTGATGTGTGCGTTCCACTCACAGAGTGTAACCTTTCTTTTCATAGAACAGTTTGGAAACACTCTGTTTGTAAAGTCTGCAAGTGGATATTTGGACCTCTTTGAGGATTTCGATGGAAACGGGATTTCTGCATATAACGCTAGACAGAAGAATTCTCAGTAACTTCTTTGGGTTGCGTGTGTTCAACTCACAGAGTTGAACCTTCCTTTTGACAGAGCAGATTAGAAACCCTCTCTTTGTGGAATTTGCAAGAGGACATTTCAAGCGCTTTGGGGCCTACGGAAGAAAAGGAAATATCTTCGTATAAAAACTAGAGAGAATCATTCTCAGAAACCACTTTGTGATGTGTGCATTCCTCTCACAGAGTTTAACCTTTCTTTTCATAGAACAGTTTGGAAACCCTCTGTTTGTAAAGTCTGCAAGTGGATATTTGGACCTCTTTGAAGATTTCGTTGGAAACGGGATTTCTTCATCTAATGCTAGACAGAAGAATTCTCAGTAACTTCTTTGGGCTGTGTGTGTTCAACTCACAGAGTTGAACCTTCCTTTTGACAGAGCAGATTGGAAACCCTCTTTTTGTGGAATTTGCAAGTGGACATTTCAAGCGCTTTGGGGCCAACGGTAGAAAAGGAAATATCTTCGTATAAAAACTAGAGAGAATCATTCTCAGAAACCGCTTTGTGATGTGTGCATTCCACTCACAGAGTGTAACCTTTCTTTTCATAGAATAGTTGGGAAACACTCTGTTTGTAAAGTCTGCAAGTGGATATTTGGACCTCTTTGAGGATTTCGTTGGAAACGGGATTTCTTCATCTAATGCTAGACAGAAGAATTCTCAGTAACTTCTTTGGGTTGCGTGTCTTCAACTCACAGAGTTGAGCCTTCCTTTAGTCAGAGCAGATTTGAAACCCTCTTTTTGTGGAATTTGCAAGTGGACATTTCAAGCGCTTTGGGGCCAACGGTAGAAAAGAAAATATCTTCGTATAAAAACTAGAGAGAATCATTCTCAGGAACCGCTTTGTGATGTGTGCGTTCCAATCACAGAGTGTATCCTTTCTTTTCATAGAACAGTTTGGAAACACTCTGTTTGTAAAGTCTGCAAGTGGATATTTGGACCTCTTTGAGGATTTCGTTGGAAACGGGATTTCTGCATATAACGCTAGACAGAAAAATTCTCAGTAACTTCTTTGGGTTGCGTGTGTTCAACTCACAGAGTTGAACCTTCCTTTTGACAGAGCAGATTAGAAACCCTCTTTTTGTGGAATTTGCAAGTCGACATTTCAGGCGCTTTGGGGCCAACGGTAGAAAAGGAAATATCTTCGTATAAAAACTAGAGAGAATCATTCTCAGAAACCGCTTTGTGATGTGTGCGTTCCTCTCACAGAGTTTAACCTTTCTTTTCATAGAACAGTTTGGAAACAGTCTGTTTGTAAAGTCTGCAAGTGGATATTTGGACGTCTTTGAGGTTTTCGTTGGAAACGGGATTTCTTCATCTAATGCTAGACAGAAGAGTTCTCAGTAACTTCTTTGGGTTGCGTGTGTTCAACTCACAGAGTTGAACCTTCCTTTAGACAGAGCAGATTGGAAACCCTCTTTTTGTGGAATTTGCAAGTGGACATTTCAAGCGCTTTGGGGCCAACGGTAGAAAAGGAAATATCTTCGTATAAAAACTAGAGAGAATCATTCTCAGAAACCACTTTGTGATGTGTGCGTTCCACTCACAGAGTGTAACCTTTGTTTTCATAGAACAGTTTGGAAACACTCTGTTTGTAAAGTCTGCAAGTGGATATTTGGACCTCTTTGAGGATTTCGTTGGAAACGGGATTTCTTCATCTAATGCTAGACAGAGGAATTCTCAGTAACTTCTTTCAGTTGCGTGTGTTCAACTCACAGAGTTGAACCTTCCTGTAGACAGAGCAGATTTGAAACCCTCTTTTTGTGGAACTTGCAAGTGGACATTTCATGCGCTTTGGCGCCCACGGTAGAAAAGGAAATATCTTCGTATAAAAACTAGAGAGAATCATTCTCAGAAACCGCCTTGTGATGTGTGCGTTCCACTCACAGAGTTTAACCTTTCTTTTCATAGAACAGTTTGGAAACACTCTGTTTGTAAAGTCTGCAAGTGGATATTTGGACCTCTTTGAGGATTTCGTTGGAAAAGGGATTTCTTCATCTAATGCTAGACAGAAGAATTCTCAGTAACTTCTTTGGGTTGCGTGTGTTCAACTCACAGAGTTGAGCCTTCCCTTAGACAGAGCAGATTTGAAACCCTCTTTTTGTGGAATTTGCAAGTGGACATTTCAAGCGCTTTGGGGCCAACGGTAGAAAAGGAAATATCTTCGTATAAAAACTAGAGAGAATCATTCTCAGAAACCACTTTGTGATGTGTGCCTTCCTCTCACAGAGTTTAACCTTTCTTTTCATAGAACAGTTTGGAAACACTCTGTTTGTAAAGTCTGCAAGTGGATATTGGGACCTCTTTGAGGATTTCGTTGGAAACGGGATTTCTTCATCTAATGCTAGACAGAAGAATTCTCAGTAACTTCTTTGGGCTGTGTGTGTTCAACTCACAGAGTTGAACCTTCCTTTTGACAGAGCAGATTGGAAACCCTCTTTTTGTGGAATTTGCAAGTGGACATTTCAAGCGCTTTGGGGCCAACGGTAGAAAAGGAAATATCTTCGTATAAAAACTAGAGAGAATCATTCTCAGAAACCGCTTTGTGATGTGTGCATTCCACTCACAGAGTGTAACCTTTCTTTTCATAGAATAGTTTGGAAACACTCTGTTTGTAAAGTCTGCAAGTGGATATTTGGACCTCTTTGAGGATTTCGTTGGAAACGGGATTTCTTCATCTAATGCTAGACAGAAGAATTCTCAGTAACTTCCTTGGGTTGCGTGTCTTCAACTCACAGAGTTGAGCCTTCCTTTAGTCAGAGCAGATTTGAAACGCTCTTTTTGTGGAATTTGCAAGTGGACATTTCAAGCGCTTTGGGGCCAACGGTAGAAAAGGAAATATCTTCGTATAAAAACTAGAGAGAATCATTATCAGAAACCGCTTTGTGATGTGTGCGTTCCTCTCACAGAGTTTAACCTTTCTTTTCATAGAACAGTTTGGAAACAGTCTGTTTGTAAAGTCTGCAAGTGGATATTTGGACGTCTTTGAGGTTTTCGTTGGAAACGGGATTTCTTCATCTAATGCTAGACAGAAGAGTTCTCAGTAACTTCTTTGGGTTGCGTGTGTTCAACTCACAGAGTTGAACCTTCCTTTAGACAGAGCAGATTGGAAACCCTCTTTTTGTGGAATTTGCAAGTGGACATTTCAAGCGCTTTGGGGCCAACGGTAGAAAAGGAAATATCTTCGTATAAAAACTAGAGAGAATCATTCTCAGAAACCACTTTGTGATGTGTGCGTTCCACTCACAGAGTGTAACCTTTGTTTTCATAGAACAGTTTGGAAACACTCTGTTTGTAAAGTCTGCAAGTGGATATTTGGACCTCTTTGAGGATTTCGTTGGAAACGGGATTTCTTCATCTAATGCTAGACAGAGGAATTCTCAGTAACTTCTTTCAGTTGCGTGTGTTCATCTCACAGAGTTGAACCTTCCTGTAGACAGAGCAGATTTGAAACCCTCTTTTTGTGGAACTTGCAAGTGGACATTTCATGCGCTTTGGCGCCCACGGTATAAAAGGAAATATCTTCGTATAAAAACTAGAGAGAATCATTCTCAGAAACCACTTTGTGATGTGTGCGTTCCACTCACAGAGTTTAACCTTTCTTTTCATAGAACAGTTTGGAAACACTCTGTTTTTTAAAGTCTGCAAGTGGATATTTGGACCTCTTTGAGGATTTCGTTGGAAACGGGATTTCTTCATCTAATGCTAGACAGAAGAATTCTCAGTAACTTCTTTGGGTTGCGTGTGTTCAACTCACAGAGTTGAACCTTCCTTTATTCAGAGCAGATTTGAAACCCTCTTTTTGTGGAATTTGCAAGTGGACATTTCAAGCTCTTTGGGGCCAACGGTAGAAAAGGAAATATCTTCGTATAAAAACTAGAGAGAATCATTCTCAGAAACCACTTTGTGATGTGTGCGTTCCACTCACAGAGTTTAACCTTTCTTTTCATAGAACAGTTTGGAAACACTCTGTTTGTAAGGTCTGCAAGTGGATATTTGGACCTCTTTGAGGATTTCGTTGGAAACGGGATTTCTTCATCTAATGCTAGACAGAAGAATTCTCAGTAACTTTTTGGGTTGCGTGTGTTCAACTCACAGAGTTGAGCCTTCCTTTAGACAGAGGAGATTTGAAACCCTCTTTTTGTGGAATTTCAAAGTGGACATTTCAAGCGCTTTGGGGCCAACGGTAGAAAAGGAAATATCTTCGTATAAAAACTAAAGAGAATCATTCCCAGAAACTGTTTTGTGATGTGTGCATTCCACTCACAGAGTGTAACCTTTCTTTTCATAGAACAGTTTGGAAACACTCTGTTTGTAAAGTCTGCAAGTGGATATTTGGACCTCTTTGAGGATTTCATTGGAAACGGGATTTCTTCATCTAATGCTAGACAGAAGAATTCTCAGTAACTTCTTTGGGTTGCGTGTGTTCAACTCACAGAGTTGAACCTTCCTTTAGACAGAGCAGATTTGAAACCCTCTTTTTACGGAATTTGCAAGTGGATATTTCAAGCGCTTTGGTGCCCACGGTAGAAAAGGAAATATCTTCGTATAAAAACTAGAGAGAATCATTCCCAGAAACCACTTTGTGATGTGTGCGTTCCACTCACAGAGTTTAACCTTTCTTTTCATAGAACAGTTTGGAAACACTCTGTTTGTAAAGTCTGCAAGTGGATATTTGGACCTCTACGAGGATTTCGTTGGAAACGGGGTTTCTTCATCTAATGCTAGACAGAAGAATTCTCAGTAACTTCTTTGGGTTGCGTGTGTTCAACTCACAGAGTTGAACCTTCCTTTTGACAGAGCAGATTGGAAACCCTCTTTTTGTGGAATTTGCAAGAGGACATTTCAAGCGCTTTGGGGCCAACGGTAGAAAAGGAAATATCTTCGTATAAAAACTAGAGAGAATCATTCTCAGAAACCGCTTTGTGATGTGTGCGTTCCACTCACAGAGTTTAACCTTTCTTTTCATAGAACAGTTTGGAAACACTCTGTTTGTAAAGTCTGCAAGTGGATATTTGGACCTCTTTGAGGATTTCGTTGGAAAAGGGATTTCTTCATCTAATGCTAGACAGAAGAATTCTCAGTAACTTCTTTGGGTTGCGTGTGTTCAACTCACAGAGTTGAGCCTTCCCTTAGACAGAGCAGATTTGAAACCCTCTTTTTGTGGAATTTGCAAGTGGACATTTCAAGCGCTTTGGGGCCAACGGTAGAAAAGGAAATATCTTCGTATAAAAACTAGAGAGAATCATTCTCAGAAACCACTTTGTGATGTGTGCGTTCCTCTCACAGAGTTTAACCTTTCTTTTCATAGAACAGTTTGGAAACACTCTGTTTGTAAAGTCTACAAGTGGATATTTGGACCTCTTTGAGGATTTCGTTGGAAACGGGATTTCTTCATCTAATGCTAGACAGAAGAATTCTCAGTAACTTCTTTGGGCTGTGTGTGTTCAACTCACAGAGTTGAACCTTCCTTTTGACAGAGCAGATTGGAAACCCTCTTTTTGTGGAATTTGCAAGTGGACATTTCAAGCGCTTTGGGGCCAACGGTAGAAAAGGAAATATCTTCGTATAAAAACTAGAGAGAATCATTCTCAGAAACCGCTTTGTGATGTGTGCATTCCACTCACAGAGTGTAACCTTTCTTTTCATAGAATAGTTTGGAAACACTCTGTTTGTAAAGTCTGCAAGTGGATATTTGGACCTCTTTGAGGATTTCGTTGGAAACGGGATTTCTTCATCTAATGCTAGACAGAAGAATTCTCAGTAACTTCCTTGGGTTGCGTGTCTTCAACTCACAGAGTTGAGCCTTACTTTAGTCAGAGCAGATTTGAAACGCTCTTTTTGTGGAATTTGCAAGTGGACATTTCAAGCGCTTTGGGGCCAACGGTAGAAAAGGAAATATCTTCGTATAAAAACTAGAGAGAATCATTATCAGAAACCGCTTTGTGATGTGTGCGTTCCTCTCACAGAGTTTAACCTTTCTTTTCATAGAACAGTTTGGAAACAGTCTGTTTGTAAAGTCTGCAAGTGGATATTTGGACCTCTTTGAGGTTTTCGTTGGAAACGGGATTTCTTCATCTAATGCTAGACAGAAGAGTTCTCAGTAACTTCTTTGGGTTGCGTGTGTTCAACTCACAGAGTTGAACATTCCTTTTGACAGAGCAGATTGGAAACCCTCTTTTTGTGGAATTTGCAAGTGGACATTTCAAGCGCTTTGGGGCCAACGGTAGAAAAGGAAATATCTTCGTATAAAAACAAGAGAGAATCTTTCTCAGAAATCGCTTTGTGATGTGTGCGTTCCACTCACAGAGTTTAACCTTTCTTTTCATAGAACAGTTTGGAAACACTCTGTTTGTAAAGTCTGCAAGTGGATATTTGGACCTCTTTGAGGATTTCGTTGGAAACGGGATTTCTTCATCTAATGCTAGACAGAAGAATTCTCAGTAACTTCTTTGGGTTGCGTGTGTTCAACTCACAGAGTTGAGCCTTCCCTTAGACAGAGCAGATTTGAAACCCTCTTTTTGTGGAATTTGCAAGTGGACATTTCAAGGGCTTTGGCACCCACGGTAGAAAAGGAAATATCTTCGTATAAAAACTAGAGAGAATCATTCTCAGAAACCACTTTGTGATGTGTGCGTTCCACTCACAGAGTGTAACCTTTGTTTTCATAGAACAGTTTGGAAACACTCTGTTTGTAAAGTCTGCAAGTGGATATTTGGACCTCCTTGAGGATTTCGTTGGAAACGGGATTTCTTCATCTAATGCTAGACAGAGGAATACTCAGTAACTTCTTTCGGTTGCGTGTGTTCAACTCACAGAGTTGAACCTTCCTGTAGACAGAGCAGATTTGAAACCCTCTTTTTGTGGAATTTGCAAGTGGACATTTCATGCGCTTTGGCGCCCACGGTAGAAAAGGAAATATCTTCGTATAAAAACTAGAGAGAATCATTCTCAGAAACCACTTTGCGATGTGTGCGTTCCACTCACAGAGTTTAACCTTTCTTTTCATAGAACAGTTTGGAAACACTCTGTTTTTTAAAGTCTGCAAGTGGATATTTGGACCTCTTTGAGGATTTCGTTGGAAACGGGATTTCTTCATCTAATGCTAGACAGAAGAATTCTCAGTAACTTCTTTGGGTTGCGTGTGTTCAACTCACAGAGTTGAACCTTCCTTTAGTCAGAGCAGATGTGAAACCCTCTTTTTGTGGAATTTGCAAGTGGACATTTCAAGCTCTTTGGGGCCAACGGTAGAAAAGAAATATCTTCGTATAAAAACTAGAGAGAATCATTCTCAGAAACCACTTTGTGATGTGTGCGTTCCACTCACAGAGTTTAACCTTTCTTTTCATAGAACAGTTTGGAAACACTCTGTTTGTAAAGTCTGCAAGTGGATATTTGGACCTCTTTGAGGATTTCGTTGGAAACGGGATTTCTTCATCTAATGCTAGACAGAAGAATTCTCAGTAACTTTTTGGGTTGCGTGTGTTCAACTCACAGAGTTGAGCCTTCCTTTAGACAGAGCAGATTTGAAACCCTCTTTTTGTGGAAATTGCAAGTGGATATTTCCAGCGCTTTGGCGCCCACGGTAGAAAAGGAAATATCTTCGTATAAAAACTGGAGAGAATCATTCCCAGAAACCACTTTGTGATGTGTGCGTTCCACTCACAGAGTTTAACCTTTCTTTTCATAGAACAGTTTGGAAACACTCTGTTTGTAAAGTCTGCAAGTGGATATTTGGACCTCTTTGAGGATTTCGTTGGAAACGGGGTTTCTTCATCTAATGCTAGACGGAAGAATTCTCAGTAACTTCTTTGGGTTGCGTGTGTTCAACTCACAGAGTTGAACCTTCCTTTTGACAGAGCAGATTGGAAACCCTCTTTTTGTGGAATTTGCAAGTGGACATTTCAAGCGCTTTGGGGCCAACTGTAGAAAAGGAAATATCTTCGTAAAAAACTAGAGAGAATCATTCTCAGAAACCGCTTTGTGATGTGTGCGTTCCACTCACAGAGTGTAACCTTTCTTTTCATAGAACAGTTTGGAAACACTCTGTTTGTAAAGTCTGCAAGTGGATATTTGGACCTCTTTGAGGATTTCGATGGAAACGGGATTTCTGCATATAACGCTAGACAGAAGAATTCTCAGTAACTTCTTTGGGTTGCGTGTGTTCAACTCACAGAATTGAACCTTCCTTTTGACAGAGCAGATTAGAAACCCTCTCTTTGTGGAATTTGCAAGAGGACATTTCAAGCGCTTTGGGGCCTACGGAAGAAAAGGAAATATCTTCGTATAAAAACTAGAGAGAATCATTCTCAGAAACCACTTTGTGATGTGTGCATTCCTCTCACAGAGTTTAACCTTTCTTTTCATAGAACAGTTTGGAAACCCTCTGTTTGTAAAGTCTGCAAGTGGATATTTGGACCTCTTTGAAGATTTCGTTGGAAACGGGATTTCTTCATCTAATGCTAGACAGAAGAATTCTCAGTAACTTCTTTGGGTTGCGTGTCTTCAACTCACAGAGTTGAGCCTTCCTTTAGTCAGAGCAGATTTGAAACCCTCTTTTTGTGGAATTTGCAAGTGGACATTTCAAGCGCTTTGGGGCCAACGGCAGAAAAGAAAATATCTTCGTATAAAAACTAGAGAGAATCATTCTCAGGAACCGCTTTGTGATGTGTGCGTTCCAATCACAGAGTGTGTCCTTTCTTTTCATAGAACAGTTTGGAAACACTCTGTTTGTAAAGTCTGCAAGTGGATATTTGGACCTCTTTGAGGATTTCGTTGGAAACGGGATTTCTGCATATAACGCTAGACAGAAAAATTCTCAGTAACTTCTTTGGGTTGCGTGTGTTCAACTCACAGAGTTGAACCTTCCTTTTGACAGAGCAGATTAGAAACCCTCTTTTTGTGGAATTTGCAAGTCGACATTTCAGGCGCTTTGGGGCCAATGGTAGAAAAGGAAATATCTTCGTATAAAAACTAGAGAGAATCATTCTCAGAAACCGCTTTGTGATGTGTGCGTTCCTCTCACAGAGTTTAACCTTTCTTTTCATAGAACAGTTTGGAAACAGTCTGTTTGTAAAGTCTGCAAGTGGATATTTGGACGTCTTTGAGGTTTTCGTTGGAAACGGGATTTCTTCATCTAATGCTAGACAGAAGAGTTCTCAGTAACTTCTTTGGGTTGCGTGTGTTCAACTCACAGAGTTGAACCTTCCTTTAGACAGAGCAGATTGGAAACCCTCTTTTTGTGGAATTTGCAAGTGGACATTTCAAGCGCTTTGGGGCCAACGGTAGAAAAGGAAATATCTTCGTATAAAAACTAGAGAGAATCATTCTCAGAAACCACTTTGTGATGTGTGCGTTCCACTCACAGAGTGTAACCTTTGTTTTCATAGAACAGTTTGGAAACACTCTGTTTGTAAAGTCTGCAAGTGGATATTTGGACCTCTTTGAGGATTTCGTTGGAAACGGGATTTCTTCATCTAATGCTAGACAGAAGAATTCTCAGTAACTTCTTTCGGTTGCGTGTGTTCAACTCACAGAGTTGAACCTTCCTGTAGACAGAGCAGATTTGAAACCCTCTTTTTGTGGAACTTGCAAGTGGACATTTCATGCGCTTTGGCGCCCACGGTAGAAAAGGAAATATCTTCGTATAAAAACTAGAGAGAATCATTCACAGAAACCACTTTGTGATGTGTGCGTTCCACTCACAGAGTTTAACCTTTCTTTTCATAGAACAGTTTGGAAACACTCTGTTTTTTAAAGTCTGCAAGTGGATATTTGGACCTCTTTGAGGATTTCGTTGGAAACGGGATTTCTTCATCTAATGCTAGACAGAAGAATTCTCAGTAACTTCTTTGGGTTGCGTGTGTTCAACTCACAGAGTTGAACCTTCCTTTAGTCAGAGCAGATTTGAAACCCTCTTTTTGTGGAATTTGCAAGTGGACATTTCAAGCTCTTTGGGGCCAACGGTAGAAAAGGAAATATCTTCGTATAAAAACTAGAGAGAATCATTCTCAGAAACCACTTTGTGATGTGTGCGTTCCACTCACAGAGTTTAACCTTTCTTTTCATAGAACAGTTTGGAAACACTCTGTTTGTAAAGTCTGCAAGTGGATATTTGGACCTCTTTGAGGATTTCGTTGGAAACGGGATTTCTTCATCTAATGCTAGACAGAAGAATTCTCAGTAACTTTTTGGGTTGCGTGTGTTCAACTCACAGAGTTGAGCCTTCCTTTAGACAGAGGAGATTTGAAACCCTCTTTTTGTGGAATTTCATAGTGGACATTTCAAGAGCTTTGGGGCCAACGGTAGAAAAGGGAATATCTTCGTATAAAAACTAAAGAGAATCATTCCCAGAAACTGTTTTGTGATGTGTGCATTCCACTCACAGAGTGTAACCTTTCTTTTCATAGAACAGTTTGGAAACACTCTGTTTGTAAAGTCTGCAAGTGGATATTTGGACCTCTTTGAGGATTTCATTGGAAACGGGATTTCTTCATCTAATGCTAGACAGAAGAATTCTCAGTAACTTCTTTGGGTAGCGTGTGTTCAACTCAAAGAGTTGAACCTTCCTTTAGACAGAGCAGATTTGAAACCCTCTTTTTGCGGAATTTGCAAGTGGATATTTCAAGCGCTTTGGGGCCTACGGAAGAAAAGGAAATATCTTCGTATAAAAACTAGAGAGAATCATTCTCAGAAACCACTTTGTGATGTGTGCGTTCCTCTCACAGAGTTTAACCTTTCTTTTCATAGAACAGTTTGGAAACCCTCTGTTTGTAAAGTCTGCAAGTGGATATTTGGACCTCTTTGAAGATTTCGTCGGAAACGGGATTTCTTCATCTAATGCTAGACAGAAGAATTCTCAGTAACTTCTTTGGCCTGTGTGTGTTCAACTCACAGAGTTGAACCTTCCTTTTGACAGAGCAGATTGGAAACCCTCTTTTTGTGGAATTTGCAAGTGGACATTTCAAGCGCTTTGGGGCCAACGGTAGAAAAGGAAATATCTTCGTATAAAAACTAGAGAGAATCATTCTCAGAAACCGCTTTGTGATGTGTGCATTCCACTCACAGAGTGTAACCTTTCTTTTCATAGAATAGTTTGGAAACACTCTGTTTGTAAAGTCTGCAAGTGGATATTTGGACCTCTTTGAGGATTTCGTTGGAAACGGGATTTCTTCATCTAATGCTAGACAGAAGAATTCTCAGTAACTTCTTTGGGTTGCGTGTGTTCAACTCACAGAGTTGAACCTTCCTTTTGACAGAGCAGATTGGAAACCCTCTTTTTGTGGAATTTGCAAGAGGACATTTCAAGCGCTTTGGGGCCAACGGTAGAAAAGGAAATATCTTCGTATAAAAACTAGAGAGAATCATTCTCAGAAACCGCTTTGTGATGTGTGCGTTCCACTCACAGAGTTTAACCTTTCTTTTCATAGAACAGTTTGGAAACACTCTGTTTGTAAAGTCTGCAAGTGGATATTTGGACCTCTTTGAGGATTTCGTTGGAAACGGGATTTCTTCATCTAATGCTAGACAGAAGAATTCTCAGTAACTTCTTTGGGTTGCGTGTCTTCAACTCACAGAGTTGAGCCTTCCCTTAGACAGAGCAGATTTGAAACCCTCTTTTTGTGGAACTTGCAAGTGGACATTTCATGCGCTTTGGCGCCCACGGTAGAAAAGGAAATATCTTCGTATAAAAACTAGAGAGAATCATTCTCAGAAACCACTTTGTGATGTGTGCGTTCCACTCACAGAGCTTAACCTTTCTTTTCATAGAACAGTTTGGAAACACTCTGTTTTTTAAAGTCTGCAAGTGGATATTTGGACCTCTTTGAGGATTTCGTTGGAAACGGGATTTCTTCATCTAATGCTAGACAGAAGAATTCTCAGTAACTTCTTTGGGTTGCGTGTGTTCAACTCACAGAGTTGAACCTTCCTTTAGTCAGAGCAGATTTGAAACCCTATTTTTGTGGAATTTGCAAGTGGACATTTCAAGCTCTTTGGGGCCAACGGGAGAAAAGGAAATATCTTCGTATAAAAACTAGAGAGAATCATTCTCAGAAACCACTTTGTGATGTGTGCGTTCCACTCACAGAGTTTAACCTTTCTTTTCATAGAACAGTTTGGAAACACTCTGTTTGTAAAGTCTGCAAGTGGATATTTGGACCTCTTTGAGGATTTCGTTGGAAACGGGATTTCTTCATCTAATGCTAGACAGAAGAATTCTCAGTAACTTTTTGGGTTGCGTGTGTTCAACTCACAGAGTTGAGCCTTCCTTTAGACAGAGGAGATTTGAAACCCTCTTTTTGTGGAATTTCAAAGTGGACATTTCAAGCGCTTTGGGGCCAACGGTAGAAAAGGAAATATCTTCGTATAAAAACTAAAGAGAATCATTCCCAGAAACTGTTTTGTGATGTGTGCATTCCACTCACAGAGTGTAACCTTTCTTTTCATAGAACAGTTTGGAAACACTCTGTTTGTAAAGTCTGCAAGTGGATATTTGGACCTCTTTGAGGATTTCATTGGAAACGGGATTTCTTCATCTAATGCTAGACAGAAGAATTCTCAGTAACTTCTTTGGGTTGCGTGTGTTCAACTCACAGAGTTGAACCTTCCTTTAGACAGAGCAGATTTGAAATCCTCTTTTTGCGGAATTTGCAAGTGGATATTTCAAGCGCTTTGGGGCCTACGGAAGAAAAGGAAATATCTTCGTATAAAAACTAGAGAGAATCATTCTCAGAAACCACTTTGTGATGTGTGCGTTCCTCTCACAGAGTTTAACCTTTCTTTTCATAGAACAGTTTGGAAACACTCTGTTTGTAAAGTCTGCAAGTGGATATTTGGACCTCTTTGAAAATTTCGTTGGAAACGGGATTTCTTCATCTAATGCCAGACAGAAGAATTCTCAGTAACTTCTTTGGGTTGCGTGTGTTCAACTCACAGAGTTGAACCTTCCTTTATTCAGAGCAGATTTGAAACCCTCTTTTTGTGGAATTTGCAAGTGGACATTTCAAGCTCTTTGGGGCCAACGGTAGAAAAGGAAATATCTTCGTATAAAAACTAGAGAGAATCATTCTCAGAAACCACTTTGTGATGTGTGCGTTCCACTCACAGAGTTTAACCTTTCTTTTCATAGAACAGTTTGGAAACACTCTGTTTGTAAAGTCTGCAAGTGGATATTTGGACCTCTTTGAGGATTTCGTTGGAAACGGGATTTCTTCATCTAATGCTAGACAGAAGAATTCTCAGTAACTTTTTGGGTTGCGTGTGTTCAACTCACAGAGTTGAGCCTTCCTTTAGACAGAGGAGATTTGAAACCCTCTTTTTGTGGAATTTCAAAGTGGACATTTCAAGCGCTTTGGGGCCAACGGTAGAAAAGGAAATATCTTCGTATAAAAACTAAAGAGAATCATTCCCAGAAACTGTTTTGTGATGTGTGCATTCCACTCACAGAGTGTAACCTTTCTTTTCATAGAACAGTTTGGAAACACTCTGTTTGTAAAGTCTGCAAGTGGATATTTGGACCTCTTTGAGGATTTCATTGGAAACGGGATTTCTTCATCTAATGCTAGACAGAAGAATTCTCAGTAACTTCTTTGGGTTGCGTGTGTTCAACTCACAGAGTTGAACCTTCCTTTAGACAGAGCAGATTTGAAACCCTCTTTTTACGGAATTTGCAAGTGGATATTTCAAGCGCTTTGGTGCCCACGGTAGAAAAGGAAATATCTTCGTATAAAAACTAGAGAGAATCATTCCCAGAAACCACTTTGTGATGTGTGCGTTCCACTCACAGAGTTTAACCTTTCTTTTCATAGAACAGTTTGGAAACAGTCTGTTTGTAAAGTCTGCAAGTGGATATTTGGACGTCTTTGAGGTTTTCGTTGGAAACGGGATTTCTTCATCTAATGCTAGACAGAAGAGTTCTCAGTAACTTCTTTGGGTTGCGTGTGTTCAACTCACAGAGTTGAACATTCCTTTTGACAGAGCAGATTGGAAACCCTCTTTTTGTGGAATTTGCAAGTGGACATTTCAAGCGCTTTGGGGCCAACGGTAGAAAAGGAAATATCTTCGTATAAAAACAAGAGAGAATCTTTCTCAGAAATCGCTTTGTGATGTGTGCGTTCCACTCACAGAGTTTAACCTTTCTTTTCATAGAACAGTTTGTAAACACTCTGTTTGTAAAGTCTGCAAGTGGATATTTGGACCTCTTTGAGGATTTCGTTGGAAACGGGATTTCTTCATCTAATGCTAGACAGAAGAATTCTCAGTAACTTCTTTGGGTTGCGTGTGTTCAACTCACAGAGTTGAGCCTTCCCTTAGACAGAGCAGATTTGAAACCCTCTTTTTGTGGAATTTGCAAGTGGACATTTCAAGGGCTTTGGCACCCACGGTAGAAAAGGAAATATCTTCGTATAAAAACTAGAGAGAATCATTCTCAGAAACCACTTTGTGATGTGTGCGTTCCACTCACAGAGTGTAACCTTTGTTTTCATAGAACAGTTTGGAAACACTCTGTTTGTAAAGTCTGCAAGTGGATATTTGGACCTCCTTGAGGATTTCGTTGGAAACGGGATTTCTTCATCTAATGCTAGACAGAGGAATTCTCAGTAACTTCTTTCAGTTGCGTGTGTTCAACTCACAGAGTTGAACCTTCCTGTAGACAGAGCAGATTTGAAACCCTCTTTTTGTGGAATTTGCAAGTGGACATTTCATGCGCTTTGGCGCCCACGGTAGAAAAGGAAATATCTTCGTATAAAAACTAGAGAGAATCATTCTCAGAAACCACTTTGCGATGTGTGCGTTCCACTCACAGAGTTTAACCTTTCTTTTCATAGAACAGTTTGGAAACACTCTGTTTTTTAAAGTCTGCAAGTGGATATTTGGACCTCTTTGAGGATTTCGTTGGAAACGGGATTTCTTCATCTAATGCTAGACAGAAGAATTCTCAGTAACTTCTTTGGGTTGCGTGTGTTCAACTCACAGAGTTGAACCTTCCTTTAGTCAGAGCAGATGTGAAACCCTCTTTTTGTGGAAATTGCAAGTGGATATTTCCAGCGCTTTGGCGCCCACGGTAGAAAAGGAAATATCTTCGTATAAAAACTGGAGAGAATCATTCCCAGAAACCACTTTGTGATGTGTGCGTTCCACTCACAGAGTTTAACCTTTCTTTTCATAGAACAGTTTGGAAACACTCTGTTTGTAAAGTCTGCAAGTGGATATTTGGACCTCTATGAGGATTTCGTTGGAAACGGGGTTTCTTCATCTAATGCTAGACGGAAGAATTCTCAGTAACTTCTTTGGGTTGCGTGTGTTCAACTCACAGAGTTGAACCTTCCTTTTGACAGAGCAGATTGGAAACCCTCTTTTTGTGGAATTTGCAAGTGGACATTTCAAGCGCTTTGGGGCCAACTGTAGAAAAGGAAATATCTTCGTAAAAAACTAGAGAGAATCATTCTCAGAAACCGCTTTGTGATGTGTGCGTTCCACTCACAGAGTGTAACCTTTCTGTTCATAGAACAGTTTGGAAACACTCTGTTTGTAAAGTCTGCAAGTGGATATTTGGACCTCTTTGAGGATTTCGATGGAAACGGGATTTCTGCATATAACGCTAGACAGAAGAATTCTCAGTAACTTCTTTGGGTTGCGTGTGTTCAACTCACAGAGTTGAACCTTCCTTTTGACAGAGCAGATTAGAAACCCTCTCTTTGTGGAATTTGCAAGAGGACATTTCAAGCGCTTTGGGGCCTACGGAAGAAAAGGAAATATCTTCGTATAAAAACTAGAGAGAATCATTCTCAGAAACCACTTTGTGATGTGTGCATTCCTCTCACAGAGTTTAACCTTTCTTTTCATAGAACAGTTTGGAAACCCTCTGTTTGTAAAGTCTGCAAGTGGATATTTGGACCTCTTTGAAGATTTCGTTGGAAACGGGATTTCTTCATCTAATGCTAGACAGAAGAATTCTCAGTAACTTCTTTGGGCTGTGTGTGTTCAACTCACAGAGTTGAACCTTCCTTTTGACAGAGCAGATTGGAAACCCTCTTTTTGTGGAATTTGCAAGTGGACATTTCAAGCGCTTTGGGGCCAACGGTAGAAAAGGAAATATCTTCGTATAAAAACTAGAGAGAATCATTCTCAGAAACCGCTTTGTGATGTGTGCATTCCACTCACAGAGTGTAACCTTTCTTTTCATAGAATAGTTGGGAAACACTCTGTTTGTAAAGTCTGCAAGTGGATATTTGGACCTCTTTGAGGATTTCGTTGGAAACGGGATTTCTTCATCTAATGCTAGACAGAAGAATTCTCAGTAACTTCTTTGGGTTGCGTGTCTTCAACTCACAGAGTTGAGCCTTCCTTTAGTCAGAGCAGATTTGAAACCCTCTTTTTGTGGAATTTGCAAGTGGACATTTCAAGCGCTTTGGGGCCAACGGCAGAAAAGAAAATATCTTCGTATAAAAACTAGAGAGAATCATTCTCAGGAACCGCTTTGTGATGTGTGCGTTCCAATCACAGAGTGTGTCCTTTCTTTTCATAGAACAGTTTGGAAACACTCTGTTTGTAAAGTCTGCAAGTGGATATTTGGACCTCTTTGAGGATTTCGTTGGAAACGGGATTTCTGCATATAACGCTAGACAGAAAAATTCTCAGTAACTTCTTTGGGTTGCGTGTGTTCAACTCACAGAGTTGAACCTTCCTTTTGACAGAGCAGATTAGAAACCCTCTTTTTGTGGAATTTGCAAGTCGACATTTCAGGCGCTTTGGGGCCAATGGTAGAAAAGGAAATATCTTCGTATAAAAACTAGAGAGAATCATTCTCAGAAACCGCTTTGTGATGTGTGCGTTCCTCTCACAGAGTTTAACCTTTCTTTTCATAGAACAGTTTGGAAACAGTCTGTTTGTAAAGTCTGCAAGTGGATATTTGGACGTCTTTGAGGTTTTCGTTGGAAACGGGATTTCTTCATCTAATGCTAGACAGAAGAGTTCTCAGTAACTTCTTTGGGTTGCGTGTGTTCAACTCACAGAGTTGAACCTTCCTTTAGACAGAGCAGATTGGAAACCCTCTTTTTGTGGAATTTGCAAGTGGACATTTCAAGCGCTTTGGGGCCAACGGTAGAAAAGGAAATATCTTCGTATAAAAACTAGAGAGAATCATTCTCAGAAACCACTTTGTGATGTGTGCGTTCCACTCACAGAGTGTAACCTTTGTTTTCATAGAACAGTTTGGAAACACTCTGTTTGTAAACTCTGCAAGTGGATATTTGGACCTCTTTGAGGATTTCGTTGGAAACGGGATTTCTTCATCTAATGCTAGACAGAGGAATTCTCAGTAACTTCTTTCGGTTGCGTGTGTTCAACTCACAGAGTTGAGCCTTCCTGTAGACAGAGCAGATTTGAAACCCTCTTTTTGTGGAACTTGCAAGTGGACATTTCATGCGCTTTGGCGCCCACGGTAGAAAAGGAAATATCTTCGTATAAAAACTAGAGAGAATCATTCTCAGAAACCACTTTGTGATGTGTGCGTTCCACTCACAGAGTTTAACCTTTCTTTTCATAGAACAGTTTGGAAACACTCTGTTTTTTAAAGTCTGCAAGTGGATATTTGGACCTCTTTGAGGATTTCGTTGGAAACGGGATTTCTTCATCTAATGCTAGACAGAAGAATTCTCAGTAACTTCTTTGGGTTGCGTGTGTTCAACTCACAGAGTTGAACCTTCCTTTAGTCAGAGCAGATTTGAAACCCTCTTTTTGTGGAATTTGCAAGTGGACATTTCAAGCTCTTTGGGGCCAACGGTAGAAAAGGAAATATCTTCGTATAAAAACTAGAGAGAATCATTCTCAGAAACCACTTTGTGATGTGTGCGTTCCACTCACAGAGTTTAACCTTTCTTTTCATAGAACAGTTTGGAAACACTCTGTTTGTAAAGTCTGCAAGTGGATATTTGGACCTCTTTGAGGATTTCGTTGGAAACGGGATTTCTTCATCTAATGCTAGACAGAAGAATTCTCAGTAACTTTTTGGGTTGCGTGTGTTCAACTCACAGAGTTGAGCCTTCCTTTAGACAGAGGAGATTTGAAACCCTCTTTTTGTGGAATTTCATAGTGGACATTTCAAGAGCTTTGGGGCCAACGGTAGAAAAGGGAATATCTTCGTATAAAAACTAAAGAGAATCATTCCCAGAAACTGTTT
The DNA here is from genome assembly GCF_029281585.2 of Gorilla gorilla gorilla. NCBI lineage: Eukaryota > Metazoa > Chordata > Mammalia > Primates > Hominidae > Gorilla > Gorilla gorilla. Next base: position 75,748,974 of record NC_073231.2, on the reverse strand, counting down.
TGTGATGTGTGCATTCCACTCACAGAGTGTAACCTTTCTTTTCATAGAACAGTTTGGAAACACTCTGTTTGTAAAGTCTGCAAGTGGATATTTGGACCTCTTTGAGGATTTCATTGGAAACGGGATTTCTTCATCTAATGCTAGACAGAAGAATTCTCAGTAACTTCTTTGGGTTGCGTGTGTTCAACTCACAGAGTTGAACCTTCCTTTAGACAGAGCAGATTTGAAACCCTCTTTTTGCGGAATTTGCAAGTGGATATTTCAAGCGCTTTGGGGCCTACGGAAGAAAAGGAAATATCTTCGTATAAAAACTAGAGAGAATCATTCTCAGAAACCACTTTGTGATGTGTGCGTTCCTCTCACAGAGTTTAACCTTTCTTTTCATAGAACAGTTTGGAAACACTCTGTTTGTAAAGTCTGCAAGTGGATATTTGGACCTCTTTGAGGATTTCGTTGGAAAAGGGATTTCTTCATCTAATGCTAGACAGAAGAATTCTCAGTAACTTCTTTGGGTTGCGTGTGTTCAACTCACAGAGTTGAGCCTTCCCTTAGACAGAGCAGATTTGAAACCCTCTTTTTGTGGAATTTGCAAGTGGAAATTTCAAGCGCTTTGGGGCCAACGGTAGAAAAGGAAATATCTTCGTATAAAAACTAGAGAGAATCATTCTCAGAAACCACTTTGTGATGTGTGCGTTCCTCTCACAGAGTTTAACCTTTCTTTTCATAGAACAGTTTGGAAACACTCTGTTTGTAAAGTCTGCAAGTGGATATTTGGACCTCTTTGAGGATTTCGTTGGAAACGGGATTTCTTCATCTAATGCTAGACAGAAGAATTCTCAGTAACTTCTTTGGGTTGCGTGTCTTCAACTCACAGAGTTGAACCTTCCTGTAGACAGAGCAGATTTGAAACCCTCTTTTTGTGGAACTTGCAAGTGGACATTTCATGCGCTTTGGCGCCCACGGTAGAAAAGGAAATATCTTCGTATAAAAACTAGAGAGAATCATTCTCAGAAACCACTTTGTGATGTGTGCGTTCCACTCACAGAGTTTAACCTTTCTTTTCATAGAACAGTTTGGAAACACTCTGTTTTTTAAAGTCTGCAAGTGGATATTTGGACCTCTTTGAGGATTTCGTTGGAAACGGGATTTCTTCATCTAATGCTAGACAGAAGAATTCTCAGTAACTTCTTTGGGTTGCGTGTGTTCAACTCACAGAGTTGAACCTTCCTTTAGTCAGAGCAGATTTGAAACCCTCTTTTTGTGGAATTTGCAAGTGGACATTTCAAGCTCTTTGGGGCCAACGGTAGAAAAGGAAATATCTTCGTATAAAAACTAGAGAGAATCATTCCCAGAAACTGTTTTGTGATGTGTGCATTCCACTCACAGAGTGTAACCTTTCTTTTCATAGAACAGTTTGGAAACACTCTGTTTGTAAAGTCTGCAAGTGGATATTTGGACCTCTTTGAGGATTTCATTGGAAACGGGATTTCTTCATCTAATGCTAGACAGAAGAATTCTCAGTAACTTCTTTGGGTTGCGTGTGTTCAACTCACAGAGTTGAACCTTCCTTTAGACAGAGCAGATTTGAAACCCTCTTTTTACGGAATTTGCAAGTGGATATTTCAAGCGCTTTGGTGCCCACGGTAGAAAAGGAAATATCTTCGTATAAAAACTAGAGAGAATCATTCCCAGAAACCACTTTGTGATGTGTGCGTTCCACTCACAGAGTTTAACCTTTCTTTTCATAGAACAGTTTGGAAACACTCTGTTTGTAAAGTCTGCAAGTGGATATTTGGACCTCTATGAGGATTTCATTGGAAACGGGGTTTCTTCATCTAATGCTAGACAGAAGAATTCTCAGTAACTTCTTTGGGTTGCGTGTGTTCAACTCACAGAGTTGAACCTTCCTTTTGACAGAGCAGATTGGAAACCCTCTTTTTGTGGAATTTGCAAGAGGACATTTCAAGCGCTTTGGGGCCAACGGTAGAAAAGGAAATATCTTCGTATAAAAACTAGAGAGAATCATTCTCAGAAACCGCTTTGTGATGTGTGCGTTCCACTCACAGAGTTTAACCTTTCTTTTCATAGAACAGTTTGGAAACACTCTGTTTGTAAAGTCTGCAAGTGGATATTTCGACCTCTTTGAGGATTTCGTTGTAAAAGGGATTTCTTCATCTAATGCTAGACAGAAGAATTCTCAGTAACTTCTTTGGGTTGCGTGTGTTCAACTCACAGAGTTGAGCCTTCCCTTAGACAGAGCAGATTTGAAACCCTCTTTTTGTGGAATTTGCAAGTGGACATTTCAAGCGCTTTGGGGCCAACGGTAGAAAAGGAAATATCTTCGTATAAAAACTAGAGAGAATCATTCTCAGAAACCACTTTGTGATGTGTGCGTTCCTCTCACAGAGTTTAACCTTTCTTTTCATAGAACAGTTTGGAAACACTCTGTTTGTAAAGTCTGCAAGTGGATATTTGGACCTCTTTGAGGATTTCGTTGGAAACGGGATTTCTTCATCTAATGCTAGACAGAAGAATTCTCAGTAACTTCTTTGGGCTGTGTGTTTTCAACTCACAGAGTTGAACCTTCCTTTTGACAGAGCAGATTGGAAACCCTCTTTTTGTGGAATTTGCAAGTGGACATTTCAAGCGCTTTGGGGCCAACGGTAGAAAAGGAAATATCTTCGTATAAAAACTAGAGAGAATCATTCTCAGAAACCGCTTTGTGATGTGTGCATTCCACTCACAGAGTGTAACCTTTCTTTTCATAGAATAGTTTGGAAACACTCTGTTTGTAAAGTCTGCAAGTGGATATTTGGACCTCTTTGTGGATTTCGTTGGAAACGGGATTTCTTCATCTAATGCTAGACAGAAGAATTCTCAGTAACTTCCTTGGGTTGCGTGTCTTCAACTCACAGAGTTGAGCCTTCCTTTAGTCAGAGCAGATTTGAAACGCTCTTTTTGTGGAATTTGCAAGTGGACATTTCAAGCGCTTTGGGGCCAACGGTAGAAAAGGAAATATCTTCGTATAAAAACTAGAGAGAATCATTCTCAGAAACCGCTTTGTGATGTGTGCGTTCCTCTCACAGAGTTTAACCTTTCTTTTCATAGAACAGTTTGGAAACAGTCTGTTTGTAAAGTCTGCAAGTGGATATTTGGACGTCTTTGAGGTTTTCGTTGGAAACGGGATTTCTTCATCTAATGCTAGACAGAAGAGTTCTCAGTAACTTCTTTGGGTTGCGTGTGTTCAACTCACAGAGTTGAACCTTCCTTTAGACAGAGCAGATTGGAAACCCTCTTTTTGTGGAATTTGCAAGTGGACATTTCAAGCGCTTTGGGGCCAACGGTAGAAAAGGAAATATCTTCGTATAAAAACTAGAGAGAATCATTCTCAGAAACCACTTTGTGATGTGTGCGTTCCACTCACAGAGTGTAACCTTTGTTTTCATAGAACAGTTTGGAAACACTCTGTTTGTAAAGTCTGCAAGTGGATATTTGGACCTCTTTGAGGATTTCGTTGGAAACGGGATTTCTTCATCTAATGCTAGACAGAGGAATTCTCAGTAACTTCTTTCAGTTGCGTGTGTTCAACTCACAGAGGTGAACCTTCCTGTAGACAGAGCAGATTTGAAACCCTCTTTTTGTGGAACTTGCAAGTGGACATTTCTTGCGCTTTGGCACCCACGGTATAAAAGGAAATATCTTCGTATAAAAACTAGAGAGAATCATTCTCAGAAACCACTTTGTGATGTGTGCGTTCCACTCACAGAGTTTAACCTTTCTTTTCATAGAACAGTTTGGAAACACTCTGTTTTTTAAAGTCTGCAAGTGGATATTTGGACCTCTTTGAGGATTTCGTTGGAAACGGGATTTCTTCATCTAATGCTAGACAGAAGAATTCTCAGTAACTTCTTTGGGTTGCGTGTGTTCAACTCACAGAGTTGAACCTTCCTTTATTCAGAGCAGATTTGAAACCCTCTTTTTGTGGAATTTGCAAGTGGACATTTCAAGCTCTTTGGGGCCAACGGTAGAAAAGGAAATATCTTCGTATAAAAACTAGAGAGAATCATTCTCAGAAACCACTTTGTGATGTGTGCGTTCCACTCACAGAGTTTAACCTTTCTTTTCATAGAACAGTTTGGAAACACTCTGTTTGTAAGGTCTGCAAGTGGATATTTGGACCTCTTTGAGGATTTCGTTGGAAACGGGATTTCTTCATCTAATGCTAGACAGAAGAATTCTCAGTAACTTTTTGGGTTGCGTGTGTTCAACTCACAGAGTTGAGCCTTCCTTTAGACAGAGGAGATTTGAAACCCTCTTTTTGTGGAATTTCAAAGTGGACATTTCAAGCGCTTTGGGGCCAACGGTAGAAAAGGAAATATCTTCGTATAAAAACTAAAGAGAATCATTCCCAGAAACTGTTTTGTGATGTGTGCATTCCACTCACAGAGTGTAACCTTTCTTTTCATAGAACAGTTTGGAAACACTCTGTTTGTAAAGTCTGCAAGTGGATATTTGGACCTCTTTGAGGATTTCATTGGAAACGGGATTTCTTCATCTAATGCTAGACAGAAGAATTCTCAGTAACTTCTTTGGGTTGCGTGTGTTCAACTCACAGAGTTGAACCTTCCTTTAGACAGAGCAGATTTGAAACCCTCTTTTTACGGAATTTGCAAGTGGATATTTCAAGCGCTTTGGTGCCCACGGTAGAAAAGGAAATATCTTCGTATAAAAACCAGAGAGAATCATTCCCAGAAACCACTTTGTGATGTGTGCGTTCCACTCACAGAGTTTAACCTTTCTTTTCATAGAACAGTTTGGAAACACTCTGTTTGTAAAGTCTGCAAGTGGATATTTGGACCTCTACGAGGATTTCGTTGGAAACGGGGTTTCTTCATCTAATGCTTGACAGAAGAATTCTCAGTAACTTCTTTGGGTTGCGTGTGTTCAACTCACAGAGTTGAACCTTCCTTTTGACAGAGCAGATTGGAAACCCTCTTTTTGTGGAATTTGCAAGAGGACATTTCAAGCGCTTTGGGGCCAACGGTCGAAAAGGAAATATCTTCGTATAAAAACTAGAGAGAATCATTCTCAGAAACCGCTTTGTGATGTGTGCGTTCCACTCACAGAGTTTAACCTTTCTTTTCATAGAACAGTTTGGAAACACTCTGTTTGTAAAGTCTGCAAGTGGATATTTGGACCTCTTTGAGGATTTCGTTGGAAAAGGGATTTCTTCATCTAATGCTAGACAGAAGAATTCTCAGTAACTTCTTTGGGTTGCGTGTGTTCAACTCACAGAGTTGAGCCTTCCCTTAGACAGAGCAGATTTGAAACCCTCTTTTTGTGGAATTTGCAAGTGGACATTTCAAGCGCTTTGGGGCCAACGGTAGAAAAGGAAATATCTTCGTATAAAAACTAGAGAGAATCATTCTCAGAAACCACTTTGTGATGTGTGCGTTCCTCTCACAGAGTTTAACCTTTCTTTTCATAGAACAGTTTGGAAACACTCTGTTTGTAAAGTCTGCAAGTGGATATTTGGACCTCTTTGAGGATTTCGTTGGAAACGGGATTTCTTCATCTAATGCTAGACAGAAGAATTCTCAGTAACTTCTTTGGGCTGTGTGTGTTCAACTCACAGAGTTGAACCTTCCTTTTGACAGAGCAGATTGGAAACCCTCTTTTTGTGGAATTTGCAAGTGGACATTTCAAGCGCTTTGGGGCCAACGGTAGAAAAGGAAATATCTTCGTATAAAAACTAGAGAGAATCATTCTCAGAAACCGCTTTGTGATGTGTGCATTCCACTCACAGAGTGTAACCTTTCTTTTCATAGAATAGTTTGGAAACACTCTGTTTGTAAAGTCTGCAAGTGGATATTTGGACCTCTTTGAGGATTTCGTTGGAAACGGGATTTCTTCATCTAATGCTAGACAGAAGAATTCTCAGTAACTTCCTTGGGTTGCGTGTCTTCAACTCACAGAGTTGAGCCTTCCTTTAGTCAGAGCAGATTTGAAACGCTCTTTTTGTGGAATTTGCAAGTGGACATTTCAAGCGCTTTGGGGCCAACGGTAGAAAAGGAAATATCTTCGTATAAAAACTAGAGAGAATCATTCTCAGAAACCGCTTTGTGATGTGTGCGTTCCTCTCACAGAGTTTAACCTTTCTTTTCATAGAACAGTTTGGAAACACTCTGTTTGTAAAGTCTGCAAGTGGATATTTGGACCTCTATGAGGATTTCATTGGAAACGGGGTTTCTTCATCTAATGCTAGACAGAAGAATTCTCAGTAACTTCTTTGGGTTGCGTGTGTTCAACTCACAGAGTTGAACCTTCCTTTTGACAGAGCAGATTGGAAACCCTCTTTTTGTGGAATTTGCAAGAGGACATTTCAAGCGCTTTGGGGCCAACGGTAGAAAAGGAAATATCTTCGTATAAAAACTAGAGAGAATCATTCTCAGAAACCGCTTTGTGATGTGTGCGTTCCACTCACAGAGTTTAACCTTTCTTTTCATAGAACAGTTTGGAAACACTCTGTTTGTAAAGTCTGCAAGTGGATATTTCGACCTCTTTGAGGATTTCGTTGTAAAAGGGATTTCTTCATCTAATGCTAGACAGAAGAATTCTCAGTAACTTCTTTGGGTTGCGTGTGTTCAACTCACAGAGTTGAGCCTTCCCTTAGACAGAGCAGATTTGAAACCCTCTTTTTGTGGAATTTGCAAGTGGACATTTCAAGCGCTTTGGGGCCAACGGTAGAAAAGGAAATATCTTCGTATAAAAACTAGAGAGAATCATTCTCAGAAACCACTTTGTGATGTGTGCGTTCCTCTCACAGAGTTTAACCTTTCTTTTCATAGAACAGTTTGGAAACACTCTGTTTGTAAAGTCTGCAAGTGGATATTTGGACCTCTTTGAGGATTTCGTTGGAAACGGGATTTCTTCATCTAATGCTAGACAGAAGAATTCTCAGTAACTTCTTTGGGCTGTGTGTGTTCAACTCACAGAGTTGAACCTTCCTTTTGACAGAGCAGATTGGAAACCCTCTTTTTGTGGAATTTGCAAGTGGACATTTCAAGCGCTTTGGGGCCAACGGTAGAAAAGGAAATATCTTCGTATAAAAACTAGAGAGAATCATTCTCAGAAACCGCTTTGTGATGTGTGCATTCCACTCACAGAGTGTAACCTTTCTTTTCATAGAATAGTTTGGAAACACTCTGTTTGTAAAGTCTGCAAGTGGATATTTGGACCTCTTTGAGGATTTCGTTGGAAACGGGATTTCTTCATCTAATGCTAGACAGAAGAATTCTCAGTAACTTCCTTGGGTTGCGTGTCTTCAACTCACAGAGTTGAGCCTTCCTTTAGTCAGAGCAGATTTGAAACGCTCTTTTTGTGGAATTTGCAAGTGGACATTTCAAGCGCTTTGGGGCCAACGGTAGAAAAGGAAATATCTTCGTATAAAAACTAGAGAGAATCATTCTCAGAAACCGCTTTGTGATGTGTGCGTTCCTCTCACAGAGTTTAACCTTTCTTTTCATAGAACAGTTTGGAAACAGTCTGTTTGTAAAGTCTGCAAGTGGATATTTGGACGTCTTTGAGGTTTTCGTTGGAAACGGGATTTCTTCATCTAATGCTAGACAGAAGAGTTCTCAGTAACTTCTTTGGGTTGCGTGTGTTCAACTCACAGAGTTGAACCTTCCTTTAGACAGAGCAGATTGGAAACCCTCTTTTTGTGGAATTTGCAAGTGGACATTTCAAGCGCTTTGGGGCCAACGGTAGAAAAGGAAATATCTTCGTATAAAAACTAGAGAGAATCATTCTCAGAAACCACTTTGTGATGTGTGCGTTCCACTCACAGAGTGTAACCTTTGTTTTCATAGAACAGTTTGGAAACACTCTGTTTGTAAAGTCTGCAAGTGGATATTTGGACCTCTTTGAGGATTTCGTTGGAAACGGGATTTCTTCATCTAATGCTAGACAGAGGAATTCTCAGTAACTTCTTTCAGTTGCGTGTGTTCAACTCACAGAGGTGAACCTTCCTGTAGACAGAGCAGATTTGAAACCCTCTTTTTGTGGAACTTGCAAGTGGACATTTCTTGCGCTTTGGCACCCACGGTATAAAAGGAAATATCTTCGTATAAAAACTAGAGAGAATCATTCTCAGAAACCACTTTGTGATGTGTGCGTTCCACTCACAGAGTTTAACCTTTCTTTTCATAGAACAGTTTGGAAACACTCTGTTTTTTAAAGTCTGCAAGTGGATATTTGGACCTCTTTGAGGATTTCGTTGGAAACGGGATTTCTTCATCTAATGCTAGACAGAAGAATTCTCAGTAACTTCTTTGGGTTGCGTGTGTTCAACTCACAGAGTTGAACCTTCCTTTATTCAGAGCAGATTTGAAACCCTCTTTTTGTGGAATTTGCAAGTGGACATTTCAAGCTCTTTGGGGCCAACGGTAGAAAAGGAAATATCTTCGTATAAAAACTAGAGAGAATCATTCTCAGAAACCACTTTGTGATGTGTGCGTTCCACTCACAGAGTTTAACCTTTCTTTTCATAGAACAGTTTGGAAACACTCTGTTTGTAAGGTCTGCAAGTGGATATTTGGACCTCTTTGAGGATTTCGTTGGAAACGGGATTTCTTCATCTAATGCTAGACAGAAGAATTCTCAGTAACTTTTTGGGTTGCGTGTGTTCAACTCACAGAGTTGAGCCTTCCTTTAGACAGAGGAGATTTGAAACCCTCTTTTTGTGGAATTTCAAAGTGGACATTTCAAGCGCTTTGGGGCCAACGGTAGAAAAGGAAATATCTTCGTATAAAAACTAAAGAGAATCATTCCCAGAAACTGTTTTGTGATGTGTGCATTCCACTCACAGAGTGTAACCTTTCTTTTCATAGAACAGTTTGGAAACACTCTGTTTGTAAAGTCTGCAAGTGGATATTTGGACCTCTTTGAGGATTTCATTGGAAACGGGATTTCTTCATCTAATGCTAGACAGAAGAATTCTCAGTAACTTCTTTGGGTTGCGTGTGTTCAACTCACAGAGTTGAACCTTCCTTTAGACAGAGCAGATTTGAAACCCTCTTTTTACGGAATTTGCAAGTGGATATTTCAAGCGCTTTGGTGCCCACGGTAGAAAAGGAAATATCTTCGTATAAAAACCAGAGAGAATCATTCCCAGAAACCACTTTGTGATGTGTGCGTTCCACTCACAGAGTTTAACCTTTCTTTTCATAGAACAGTTTGGAAACACTCTGTTTGTAAAGTCTGCAAGTGGATATTTGGACCTCTACGAGGATTTCGTTGGAAACGGGGTTTCTTCATCTAATGCTTGACAGAAGAATTCTCAGTAACTTCTTTGGGTTGCGTGTGTTCAACTCACAGAGTTGAACCTTCCTTTTGACAGAGCAGATTGGAAACCCTCTTTTTGTGGAATTTGCAAGAGGACATTTCAAGCGCTTTGGGGCCAACGGTCGAAAAGGAAATATCTTCGTATAAAAACTAGAGAGAATCATTCTCAGAAACCGCTTTGTGATGTGTGCGTTCCACTCACAGAGTTTAACCTTTCTTTTCATAGAACAGTTTGGAAACACTCTGTTTGTAAAGTCTGCAAGTGGATATTTGGACCTCTTTGAGGATTTCGTTGGAAAAGGGATTTCTTCATCTAATGCTAGACAGAAGAATTCTCAGTAACTTCTTTGGGTTGCGTGTGTTCAACTCACAGAGTTGAGCCTTCCCTTAGACAGAGCAGATTTGAAACCCTCTTTTTGTGGAATTTGCAAGTGGACATTTCAAGCGCTTTGGGGCCAACGGTAGAAAAGGAAATATCTTCGTATAAAAACTAGAGAGAATCATTCTCAGAAACCACTTTGTGATGTGTGCGTTCCTCTCACAGAGTTTAACCTTTCTTTTCATAGAACAGTTTGGAAACACTCTGTTTGTAAAGTCTGCAAGTGGATATTTGGACCTCTTTGAGGATTTCGTTGGAAACGGGATTTCTTCATCTAATGCTAGACAGAAGAATTCTCAGTAACTTCTTTGGGCTGTGTGTGTTCAACTCACAGAGTTGAACCTTCCTTTTGACAGAGCAGATTGGAAACCCTCTTTTTGTGGAATTTGCAAGTGGACATTTCAAGCGCTTTGGGGCCAACGGTAGAAAAGGAAATATCTTCGTATAAAAACTAGAGAGAATCATTCTCAGAAACCGCTTTGTGATGTGTGCATTCCACTCACAGAGTGTAACCTTTCTTTTCATAGAATAGTTTGGAAACACTCTGTTTGTAAAGTCTGCAAGTGGATATTTGGACCTCTTTGAGGATTTCGTTGGAAACGGGATTTCTTCATCTAATGCTAGACAGAAGAATTCTCAGTAACTTCCTTGGGTTGCGTGTCTTCAACTCACAGAGTTGAGCCTTCCTTTAGTCAGAGCAGATTTGAAACGCTCTTTTTGTGGAATTTGCAAGTGGACATTTCAAGCGCTTTGGGGCCAACGGTAGAAAAGGAAATATCTTCGTATAAAAACTAGAGAGAATCATTCTCAGAAACCGCTTTGTGATGTGTGCGTTCCTCTCACAGAGTTTAACCTTTCTTTTCATAGAACAGTTTGGAAACAGTCTGTTTGTAAAGTCTGCAAGTGGATATTTGGACGTCTTTGAGGTTTTCGTTGGAAACGGGATTTCTTCATCTAATGCTAGACAGAAGAGTTCTCAGTAACTTCTTTGGGTTGCGTGTGTTCAACTCACAGAGTTGAACATTCCTTTTGACAGAGCAGATTGGAAACCCTCTTTTTGTGGAATTTGCAAGTGGACATTTCAAGCGCTTTGGGGCCAACGGTAGAAAAGGAAATATCTTCGTATAAAAACAAGAGAGAATCATTCTCAGAAATCGCTTTGTGATGTGTGCGTTCCACTCACAGAGTTTAACCTTTCTTTTCATAGAACAGTTTGGAAACACTCTGTTTGTAAAGTCTGGAAGTGGATATTTGGACCTCTTTGAGGATTTCGTTGGAAACGGGATTTCTTCATCTAATGCTAGACAGAAGAATTCTCAGTAACTTCTTTGGGTTGCGTGTGTTCAACTCACAGAGTTGAGCCTTCCCTTAGACAGAGCAGATTTGAAACCCTCTTTTTGTGGAATTTGCAAGTGGACATTTCAAGGGCTTTGGCACCCACGGTAGAAAAGGAAATATCTTCGTATAAAAACTAGAGAGAATCATTCTCAGAAACCACTTTGTGATGTGTGCGTTCCACTCACAGAGTGTAACCTTTGTTTTCATAGAACAGTTTGGAAACACTCTGTTTGTAAAGTCTGCAAGTGGATATTTGGACCTCCTTGAGGATTTCGTTGGAAACGGGATTTCTTCATCTAATGCTAGACAGAGGAATTCTCAGTAACTTCTTTCGGTTGCGTGTGTTCAACTCACAGAGTTGAACCTTCCTGTAGACAGAGCAGATTTGAAACCCTCTTTTTGTGGAATTTGCAAGTGGACATTTCATGCGCTTTGGCGCCCACGGTAGAAAAGGAAATATCTTCGTATAAAAACTAGAGAGAATCATTCTCAGAAACCACTTTGCGATGTGTGCGTTCCAGTCACAGAGTTTAACCTTTCTTTTCATAGAACAGTTTGGAAACACTCTGTTTTTTAAAGTCTGCAAGTGGATATTTGGACCTCTTTGAGGATTTCGTTGGAAACGGGATTTCTTCATCTAATGCTAGACAGAAGAATTCTCAGTAACTTCTTTGGGTTGCGTGTGTTCAACTCACAGAGTTGAACCTTCCTTTAGTCAGAGCAGATGTGAAACCCTCTTTTTGTGGAATTTGCAAGTGGACATTTCAAGCTCTTTGGGGCCAACGGTAGAAAAGAAATATCTTCGTATAAAAACTAGAGAGAATCATTCTCAGAAACCACTTTGTGATGTGTGCGTTCCACTCACAGAGTTTAACCTTTCTTTTCATAGAACAGTTTGGAAACACTCTGTTTGTAAAGTCTGCAAGTGGATATTTGGACCTCTTTGAGGATTTCGTTGGAAACGGGATTTCTTCATCTAATGCTAGACAGAAGAATTCTCAGTAACTTTTTGGGTTGCGTGTGTTCAACTCACAGAGTTGAGCCTTCCTTTAGACAGAGCAGATTTGAAACCCTCTTTTTGTGGAAATTGCAAGTGGATATTTCCAGCGCTTTGGCGCCCACGGTAGAAAAGGAAATATCTTCGTATAAAAACTGGAGAGAATCATTCCCAGAAACCACTTTGTGATGTGTGCGTTCCACTCACAGAGTTTAACCTTTCTTTTCATAGAACAGTTTGGAAACACTCTGTTTGTAAAGTCTGCAAGTGGATATTTGGACCACTATGAGGATTTCGTTGGAAACGGGGTTTCTTCATCTAATGCTAGACGGAAGAATTCTCAGTAACTTCTTTGGGTTGCGTGTGTTCAACTCACAGAGTTGAACCTTCCTTTTGACAGAGCAGATTGGAAACCCTCTTTTTGTGGAATTTGCAAGTGGACATTTCAAGCGCTTTGGGGCCAACTGTAGAAAAGGAAATATCTTCGTAAAAAACTAGAGAGAATCATTCTCAGAAACCGCTTTGTGATGTGTGCGTTCCACTCACAGAGTGTAACCTTTCTTTTCATAGAACAGTTTGGAAACACTCTGTTTGTAAAGTCTGCAAGTGGATATTTGGACCTCTTTGAGGATTTCGATGGAAACGGGATTTCTGCATATAACGCTAGACAGAAGAATTCTCAGTAACTTCTTTGGGTTGCGTGTGTTCAACTCACAGAGTTGAACCTTCCTTTTGACAGAGCAGATTAGAAACCCTCTCTTTGTGGAATTTGCAAGAGGACATTTCAAGCGCTTTGGGGCCTACGGAAGAAAAGGAAATATCTTCGTATAAAAACTAGAGAGAATCATTCTCAGAAACCACTTTGTGATGTGTGCATTCCTCTCACAGAGTTTAACCTTTCTTTTCATAGAACAGTTTGGAAACCCTCTGTTTGTAAAGTCTGCAAGTGGATATTTGGACCTCTTTGAAGATTTCGTTGGAAACGGGATTTCTTCATCTAATGCTAGACAGAAGAATTCTCAGTAACTTCTTTGGGCTGTGTGTGTTCCACTCACAGAGTTGAACCTTCCTTTTGACAGAGCAGATTGGAAACCCTCTTTTTGTGGAATTTGCAAGTGGACATTTCAAGCGCTTTGGGGCCAACGGTAGAAAAGGAAATATCTTCGTATAAAAACTAGAGAGAATCATTCTCAGAAACCGCTTTGTGATGTGTGCATTCCACTCACAGAGTGTAACCTTTCTTTTCATAGAATAGTTTGGAAACACTCTGTTTGTAAAGTCTGCAAGTGGATATTTGGACCTCTTTGAGGATTTCGTTGGAAACGGGATTTCTTCATCTAATGCTAGACAGAAGAATTCTCAGTAACTTCTTTGGGTTGCGTGTCTTCAACTCACAGAGTTGAGCCTTCCTTTAGTCAGAGCAGATTTGAAACCCTCTTTTTGTGGAATTTGCAAGTGGACATTTCAAGCGCTTTGGGGCCAACGGTAGAAAAGAAAATATCTTCGTATAAAAACTAGAGAGAATCATTCTCAGGAACCGCTTTGTGATGTGTGCGTTCCAATCACAGAGTGTGTCCTTTCTTTTCATAGAACAGTTTGGAAACACTCTGTTTGTAAAGTCTGCAAGTGGATATTTGGACCTCTTTGAGGATTTCGTTGGAAACGGGATTTCTGCATATAACGCTAGACAGAAAAATTCTCAGTAACTTCTTTGGGTTGCGTGTGTTCAACTCACAGAGTTGAACCTTCCTTTTGACAGAGCAGATTAGAAACCCTCTTTTTGTGGAATTTGCAAGTCGACATTTCAGGCGCTTTGGGGCCAATGGTAGAAAAGGAAATATCTTCGTATAAAAACTAGAGAGAATCATTCTCAGAAACCGCTTTGTGATGTGTGCGTTCCTCTCACAGAGTTTAACCTTTCTTTTCATAGAACAGTTTGGAAACAGTCTGTTTGTAAAGTCTGCAAGTGGATATTTGGACGTCTTTGAGGTTTTCGTTGGAAACGGGATTTCTTCATCTAATGCTAGACAGAAGAGTTCTCAGTAACTTCTTTGGGTTGCGTGTGTTCAACTCACAGAGTTGAACCTTCCTTTAGACAGAGCAGATTGGAAACGCTCTTTTTGTGGAATTTGCAAGTGGACATTTCAAGCGCTTTGGGGCCAACGGTAGAAAAGGAAATATCTTCGTATAAAAACTAGAGAGAATCATTCTCAGAAACCACTTTGTGATGTGTGCGTTCCACTCACAGAGTGTAACCTTTGTTTTCATAGAACAGTTTGGAAACACTCTGTTTGTAAAGTCTGCAAGTGGATATTTGGACCTCTTTGAGGATTTCGTTGGAAACGGGATTTCTTCATCTAATGCTAGACAGAGGAATTCTCAGTAACTTCTTTCGGTTGCTTGTGTTCAACTCACAGAGTTGAACCTTCCTGTAGACAGAGCAGATTTGAAACCCTCTTTTTGTGGAACTTGCAAGTGGACATTTCATGCGCTTTGGCGCCCACGGTAGAAAAGGAAATATCTTCGTATAAAAACTAGAGAGAATCATTCTCAGAAACCACTTTGTGATGTGTGCGTTCCACTCACAGAGTTTAACCTTTCTTTTCATAGAACAGTTTGGAAACACTCTGTTTTTTAAAGTCTGCAAGTGGATATTTGGACCTCTTTGAGGATTTCGTTGGAAACGGGATTTCTTCATCTAATGCTAGACAGAAGAATTCTCAGTAACTTCTTTGGGTTGCGTGTGTTCAACTCACAGAGTTGAACCTTCCTTTAGTCAGAGCAGATTTGAAACCCTCTTTTTGTGGAATTTGCAAGTGGACATTTCAAGCTCTTTGGGGCCAACGGTAGAAAAGGAAATATCTTCGTATAAAAACTAGAGAGAATCATTCTCAGAAACCACTTTGTGATGTGTGCGTTCCACTCACAGAGTTTAACCTTTCTTTTCATAGAACAGTTTGGAAACACTCTGTTTGTAAAGTCTGCAAGTGGATATTTGGACCTCTTTGAGGATTTCGTTGGAAACGGGATTTCTTCATCTAATGCTAGACAGAAGAATTCTCAGTAACTTTTTGGGTTGCGTGTGTTCAACTCACAGAGTTGAGCCTTCCTTTAGACAGAGGAGATTTGAAACCCTCTTTTTGTGGAATTTCAAAGTGGACATTTCAAGCGCTTTGGGGCCAACGGTAGAAAAGGAAATATCTTCGTATAAAAACTAAAGAGAATCATTCTCAGAAACCACTTTGTGATGTGTGCATTCCACTCACAGAGTGTAACCTTTCTTTTCATAGAACAGTTTGGAAACACTCTGTTTGTAAAGTCTGCAAGTGGATATTTGGACCTCTTTGAGGATTTCATTGGAAACGGGATTTCTTCATCTAATGCTAGACAGAAGAATTCTCAGTAACTTCTTTCGGTTGCGTGTGTTCAACTCACAGAGTTGAACCTTCCTTTAGACAGAGCAGATTTGAAACCCTCTTTTTGCGGAATTTGCAAGTGGATATTTCAAGCGCTTTGGGGCCTACGGAAGAAAAGGAAATATCTTCGTATAAAAACTAGAGAGAATCATTCTCAGAAACCACTTTGTGATGTGTGCGTTCCTCTCACAGAGTTTAACCTTTCTTTTCATAGAACAGTTTGGAAACCCTCTGTTTGTAAAGTCTGCAAGTGGATATTTGGACCTCTTTGAAGATTTCGTTGGAAACGGGATTTCTTCATCTAATGCTAGACAGAAGAATTCTCAGTAACTTCTTTGGGCTGTGTGTGTTCAACTCACAGAGTTGAACCTTCCTTTTGACAGAGCAGATTGGAAACCCTCTTTTTGTGGAATTTGCAAGTGGACATTTCAAGCGCTTTGGGGCCAACGGTAGAAAAGGAAATATCTTCGTATAAAAACTAGAGAGAATCATTCTCAGAAACCGCTTTGTGATGTGTGCATTCCACTCACAGAGTGTAACCTTTCTTTTCATAGAATAGTTTGGAAACACTCTGTTTGTAAAGTCTGCAAGTGGATATTTGGACCTCTTTGAGGATTTCGTTGGAAACGGGATTTCTTCATCTAATGCTAGACAGAAGAATTCTCAGTAACTTCTTTGGGTTGCGTGTCTTCAACTCACAGAGTTGAGCCTTCCTTTAGTCAGAGCAGATTTGAAACCCTCTTTTTGTGGAATTTGCAAGTGGACATTTCAAGCGCTTTGGGGCCAACGGTAGAAAAGAAAATATCTTCGTATAAAAACTAGAGAGAATCATTCTCAGGAACCGCTTTGTGATGTGAGCGTTCCAATCACAGAGTGTATCCTTTCTTTTCATAGAACAGTTTGGAAACACTCTGTTTGTAAAGTCTGCAAGTGGATATTTGGACCTCTTTGAGGATTTCGTTGGAAACGGGATTTCTGCATATAACGCTAGACAGAAAAATTCTCAGTAACTTCTTTGGGTTGCGTGTGTTCAACTCACAGAGTTGAACCTTCCTTTTGACAGAGCAGATTAGAAACCCTCTTTTTGTGGAATTTGCAAGTCGACATTTCAGGCGCTTTGGGGCCAACGGTAGAAAAGGAAATATCTTCGTATAAAAACTAGAGAGAATCATTCTCAGAAACCGCTTTGTGATGTGTGCGTTCCTCTCACAGAGTTTAACCTTTCTTTTCATAGAACAGTTTGGAAACAGTCTGTTTGTAAAGTCTGCAAGTGGATATTTGGACGTCTATGAGGTTTTCGTTGGAAACGGGATTTCTTCATCTAATGCTAGACAGAAGAGTTCTCAGTAACTTCTTTGGGTTGCGTGTGTTCAACTCACAGAGTTGAACCTTCCTTTAGTCAGAGCAGATGTGAAACCCTCTTTTTGTGGAATTTGCAAGTGGACATTTCAAGCTCTTTGGGGCCAACGGTAGAAAAGGAAATATCTTCGTATAAAAACTAGAGAGAATCATTCTCAGAAACCACTTTGTGATGTGTGCGTTCCACTCACAGAGTTTAACCTTTCTTTTCATAGAACAGTTTGGAAACACTCTGTTTGTAAAGTCTGCAAGTGGATATTTGGACCTCTTTGAGGATTTCGTTGGAAACGGGATTTCTTCATCTAATGCTAGACAGAAGAATTCTCAGTAACTTTTTGGGTTGCGTGTGTTCAACTCACAGAGTTGAGCCTTCCTTTAGACAGAGCAGATTTGAAACCCTCTTTTTGTGGAAATTGCAAGTGGATATTTCCAGCGCTTTGGCGCCCACGGTAGAAAAGGAAATATCTTCGTATAAAAACTGGAGAGAATCATTCCCAGAAACCACTTTGTGATGTGTGCGTTCCACTCACAGAGTTTAACCTTTCTTTTCATAGAACAGTTTGGAAACACTCTGTTTGTAAAGTCTGCAAGTGGATATTTGGACCTCTATGAGGATTTCGTTGGAAACGGGGTTTCTTCATCTAATGCTAGACAGAAGAATTCTCAGTAACTTCTTTGGGTTGCGTGTGTTCAACTCACAGAGTTGAACCTTCCTTTTGACAGAGCAGATTGGAAACCCTCTTTTTGTGGAATTTGCAAGTGGACATTTCAAGCGCTTTGGGGCCAACTGTAGAAAAGGAAATATCTTCGTAAAAAACTAGAGAGAATCATTCTCAGAAACCGCTTTGTGATGTGTGCGTTCCACTCACAGAGTGTAACCTTTCTTTTCATAGAACAGTTTGGAAACACTCTGTTTGTAAAGTCTGCAAGTGGATATTTGGACCTCTTTGAGGATTTCGATGGAAACGGGATTTCTGCATATAACGCTAGACAGAAGAATTCTCAGTAACTTCTTTGGGTTGCGTGTGTTCAACTCACAGAGTTGAACCTTCCTTTTGACAGAGCAGATTAGAAACCCTCTCTTTGTGGAATTTGCAAGAGGACATTTCAAGCGCTTTGGGGCCTACGGAAGAAAAGGAAATATCTTCGTATAAAAACTAGAGAGAATCATTCTCAGAAACCACTTTGTGATGTGTGCGTTCCTCTCACAGAGTTTAACCTTTCTTTTCATAGAACAGTTTGGAAACCCTCTGTTTGTAAAGTCTGCAAGTGGATATTTGGACCTCTTTGAGGATTTCGTTGGAAACGGGATTTCTTCATCTAATGCTAGACAGAAGAATTCTCAGTAACTTCTTTGGGCTGTGTGTGTTCAACTCACAGAGTTGAACCTTCCTTTTGACAGAGCAGATTGGAAACCCTCTTTTTGTGGAATTTGCAAGTGGACATTTCAAGCGCTTTGGGGCCAACGGTAGAAAAGGAAATATCTTCGTATAAAAACTAGAGAGAATCATTCTCAGAAACCGCTTTGTGATGTGTGCATTCCACTCACAGAGTGTAACCTTTCTTTTCATAGAATAGTTTGGAAACACTCTGTTTGTAAAGTCTGCAAGTGGATATTTGGACCTCTTTGAGGATTTCGTTGGAAACGGGATTTCTTCATCTAATGCTAGACAGAAGAATTCTCAGTAACTTCTTTGGGTTGCGTGTCTTCAACTCACAGAGCTGAGCCTTCCTTTAGTCAGAGCAGATTTGAAACCCTCTTTTTGTGGAATTTGCAAGTGGACATTTCAAGCGCTTTGGGGCCAACGGTAGAAAAGAAAATATCTTCGTATAAAAACTAGAGAGAATCATTCTCAGGAACCGCTTTGTGATGTGTGCGTTCCAATCACAGAGTGTATCCTTTCTTTTCATAGAACAGTTTGGAAACACTCTGTTTGTAAAGTCTGCAAGTGGATA
The DNA here is from genome assembly GCF_029281585.2 of Gorilla gorilla gorilla. Taxonomy (NCBI): domain Eukaryota; kingdom Metazoa; phylum Chordata; class Mammalia; order Primates; family Hominidae; genus Gorilla; species Gorilla gorilla. Next base: position 75,730,187 of record NC_073231.2, on the reverse strand, counting down.
TTTGGACCTCTTTGAGGATTTCGTTGGAAACGGGATTTCTGCATATAACGCTAGACAGAAAAATTCTCAGTAACTTCTTTGGGTTGCGTGTGTTCAACTCACAGATTTGAACCTTCCTTTTGACAGAGCAGATTAGAAACCCTCTTTTTGTGGAATTTGCAAGTCGACATTTCAGGCGCTTTGGGGCCAACGGTAGAAAAGGAAATATCTTCGTATAAAAACTAGAGAGAATCATTCTCAGAAACCGCTTTGTGATGTGTGCGTTCCTCTCACAGAGTTTAACCTTTCTTTTCATAGAACAGTTTGGAAACAGTCTGTTTGTAAAGTCTGCAAGTGGATATTTGGACGTCTTTGAGGTTTTCGTTGGAAACGGGATTTCTTCATCTAATGCTAGACAGAAGAGTTCTCAGTAACTTCTTTGGGTTGCGTGTGTTCAACTCACAGAGTTGAACCTTCCTTTAGACAGAGCAGATTGGAAACCCTCTTTTTGTGGAATTTGCAAGTGGACATTTCAAGCGCTTTGGGGCCAACGGTAGAAAAGGAAATATCTTCGTATAAAAACTAGAGAGAATCATTCTCAGAAACCACTTTGTGATGTGTGCGTTCCACTCACAGAGTGTAACCTTTGTTTTCATAGAACAGTTTGGAAACACCCTGTTTGTAAAGTCTGCAAGTGGATATTTGGACCTCTTTGAGGATTTCGTTGGAAACGGGATTTCTTCATCTAATGCTAGACAGAGGAATTCTCAGTAACTTCTTTCGGTTGCGTGTGTTCAACTCACAGAGTTGAACCTTCCTGTAGACAGAGCAGATTTGAAACCCTCTTTTTGTGGAACTTGCAAGTGGACATTTCATGCGCTTTGGCGCCCACGGTAGAAAAGGAAATATCTTCGTATAAAAACTAGAGAGAATCATTCTCAGAAACCACTTTGTGATGTGTGCGTTCCACTCACAGAGTTTAACCTTTCTTTTCATAGAACAGTTTGGAAACACTCTGTTTGTAAAGTCTGCAAGTGGATATTTGGACCTCTTTGAGGATTTCGTTGGAAACGGGATTTCTTCATCTAATGCTAGACAGAAGAATTCTCAGTAACTTTTTGGGTTGCGTGTGTTCAACTCACAGAGTTGAGCCTTCCTTTAGACAGAGTAGATTTGAAACCCTCTTTTTGTGGAATTTCAAAGTGGACATTTCAAGCGCTTTGTGGCCAATGGTAGAAAAGGAAATATCTTCGTATAAAAACTAAAGAGAATCATTCCCAGAAACTGTTTTGTGATGTGTGCATTCCACTCACAGAGTGTAACCTTTCTTTTCATAGAACAGTTTGGAAACACTCTGTTTGTAAAGTCTGCAAGTGGATATTTGGACCTCTTTGAGGATTTCATTGGAAACGGGATTTCTTCATCTAATGCTAGACAGAAGAATTCTCAGTAACTTCTTTGGGTTGCGTGTGTTCAACTCAAAGAGTTGAACCTTCCTTTAGACAGAGCAGATTTGAAACCCTCTTTTTGCGGAATTTGCAAGTGGATATTTCAAGCGCTTTGGTGCCCACGGTAGAAAAGGAAATATCTTCGTATAAAAACTAGAGAGAATCATTCCCAGAAACCACTTTGTGATGTGTGCGTTCCACTCACAGAGTTTAACCTTTCTTTTCATAGAACAGTTTGGAAACACTCTGTTTGTAAAGTCTGCAAGTGGATATTTGGACCTCTTTGAGGATTTCGTTGGAAACGGGGTTTCTTCATCTAATGCTAGACAGAAGAATTCTCAGTAACTTCTTTGGGTTGCGTGTGTTCAACTCACAGAGTTGAACCTTCCTTTTGACAGAGCAGATTGGAAACCCTCTTTTTGTGGAATTTGCAAGAGGACATTTCAAGCGCTTTGGGACCAACGGTAGAAAAGGAAATATCTTCGTATAAAAACTAGAGAGAATCATTCTCAGGAACCGCTTTGTGATGTGTGCGTTCCACTCACAGAGTGTAACCTTTCTTTCCATAGAACAGTTTGGAAACACTCTGTTTGTATAGTCTGCAAGTGGATATTTGGACCTCTTTGAGGATTTCGTTGGAAACGGGATTTCTTCATCAAATGCTAGAGAGAAGTATTCTCAGTAACTTCTTTGGGTTGCTTGTGTTCAACTCACAGAGTTGAACCTTCCTTTAGACAGAGCAGATTTGAAACCCTCTTTTTGTGGAATTTGCAAGTGGACATTTCAAGCGCTTTGGGGCCAACGGTAGAAAAGGAAATATCTTCGTATAAAAACTAGAGAGAATCATTCTCAGAAACCACTTTGTGATGTGTGCGTTCCACTCACAGAGTTTAACCTTTCTTTTCATAGAACAGTTTGGAAACACTCTGTTTGTAAAGTCTACAAGTGGATATTTGGACCTCTTTGAGGATTTCGTTGGAAACGGGATTTCTTCATCAAATGCTAGACAGAAGTATTCTCAGTAACTTCTTTGGGTTGCTTGTGTTCAACTCACAGAGTTGAACCTTCCTTTAGACAGAGCAGATTTCAAACCCTCTTTTTGTGGAATTTGCAAGTGGACATTTCAAGCGCTTTGCGGCCAACGGTAGAAAAGGAAATATCTTCGTATAAAAACTAGAGAGAATCATTCTCAGAAACCACTTTGTGATGTGTGCGTTCCACTCACAGAGTTTAACCTTTCTTTTCATAGAACAGTTTGGAAACACTCTGTTTGTAAAGTCTGCAAGTGGATATTTGGACCTCTTTGAGGATTTCGTTGGAAACGGGATTTCTGCATATAACGCTAGACAGAAAAATTCTCAGTAACTTCTTTGGGTTGCGTGTGTTCAACTCACAGAGTTGAACCTTCCTTTTGACAGAGCAGATTAGAAACCCTCTTTTTGTGGAATTTGCAAGTCGACATTTCAGGCGCTTTGGGGCCAACGGTATAAAAGGAAATATCTTCGTATAAAAACTAGAGAGAATCATTCTCAGAAACCACTTTGTGATGTGTGCGTTCCTCTCACAGAGTTTAAACTTTCTTTTCATAGAACAGTTTGGAAACAGTCTGTTTGTAAAGTCTGCAAGTGGATATTTGGATATCTTTGAGGATTTCGTTGGAAACGGGATTTCTGCATATAACGCTAGACAGAAGAATTCTCAGTAACTTCTGTGGGTTGCGTGTGTTCAACTAACAGAGTTGAACCTTCCTTTTGACAGAGCAGATTAGAAACCCTCTCTTTGTGGAATTTGCAAGTGGACATTTCATGCGCTTTGGGGCCAAGGGAAGAAAAGGAAATATCTTCGTATAAAAACTAGAGAGAATCATTCTCAGAAACCACTTTGTGATGTGTGCGTTCCTCTCACAGAGTTTAAACTTTCTTTTCATAGAACAGTTTGGAAACAGTCTGTTTGTAAAGTCTGCAAGTGGATATTTGGACGTCTTTGAGGTTTTCGTTGGAAACGGGATTTCTTCATTTAATGCTAGACAGAAGAGTTCTCAGTAACTTCTTTGGGTTGCGTGTGTTCAACTCACAGAGTTGAACATTCCTTTTGACAGAGCAGATTGGAAACCCTCTTTTTGTGGAATTTGCAAGTGGACATTTCAAGCGCTTTGGGGCCAACGGTAGAAAAGGAAATATCTTCGTATAAAAACAAGAGAGAATCATTCTCAGAAATCGCTTTGTGATGTGTGCGTTCCACTCACAGAGTTTAACCTTTCTTTTCATAGAACAGTTTGGAAACACTCTGTTTGTAAAGTCTGCAAGTGGATATTTGGACCTCTTTGAGGATTTCGTTGGAAACGGGATTTCTTCATCTAATGCTAGACAGAAGAATTCTCAGTAACTTCTTTGGGTTGCGTGTGTTCAACTCACAGAGTTGAGCCTTCCCTTAGACAGAGCAGATTTGAAACCCTCTTTTTGTGGAATTTGCAAGTGGACATTTCAAGGGCTTTGGCACCCACGGTAGAAAAGGAAATATCTTCGTATAAAAACTAGAGAGAATCATTCTCAGAAACCACTTTGTGATGTGTGCGTTCCACTCACAGAGTGTAACCTTTGTTTTCATAGAACAGTTTGGAAACACTCTGTTTGTAAAGTCTGCAAGTGGATATTTGGACCTCTTTGAGGATTTCGTTGGAAACGGGATTTCTTCATCTAATGCTAGACAGAGGAATTCTCAGTAACTTCTTTCGGTTGCGTGTGTTCAACTCACAGAGTTGAACCTTCCTGTAGACAGAGCAGATTTGAAACCCTCTTTTTGTGGAATTTGCAAGTGGACATTTCAAGCGCTTTGGGGCCAACGGTAGAAAAGGAAATATCTTCGTATAAAAACAAGAGAGAATCATTCTCAGAAATCGCTTTGTGATGTGTGCGTTCCACTCACAGAGTTTAACCTTTCTTTTCATAGAACAGTTTGGAAACACTCTGTTTGTAAAGTCTGCAAGTGGATATTTGGACCTCTTTGAGGATTTCGTTGGAAACGGGATTTCTTCATCTAATGCTAGACAGAAGAATTCTCAGTAACTTCTTTGGGTTGCGTGTGTTCAACTCACAGAGTTGAGCCTTCCCTTAGACAGAGCAGATTTGAAACCCTCTTTTTGTGGAATTTGCAAGTGGACATTTCAAGGGCTTTGGCACCCACGGTAGAAAAGGAAATATCTTCGTATAAAAACTAGAGAGAATCATTCTCAGAAACCACTTTGTGATGTGTGCGTTCCACTCACAGAGTGTAACCTTTGTTTTCATAGAACAGTTTGGAAACACTCTGTTTGTAAAGTCTGCAAGTGGATATTTGGACCTCTTTGAGGATTTCGTTGGAAACGGGATTTCTTCATCTAATGCTAGACAGAGGAATTCTCAGTAACTTCTTTCGGTTGCGTGTGTTCAACTCACAGAGTTGAACCTTCCTGTAGACAGAGCAGATTTGAAACCCTCTTTTTGTGGAATTTGCAAGTGGACATTTCATGCGCTTTGGCGCCCACGGTAGAAAAGGAAATATCTTCGTATAAAAACTAGAGAGAATCATTCTCAGAAACCACTTTGCGATGTGTGCGTTCCACTCACAGAGTTTAACCTTTCTTTTCATAGAACAGTTTGGAAACACTCTGTTTGTAAAGTCTGCAAGTGGATATTTGGACCTCTATGAGGATTTCGTTGGAAACGGGGTTTCTTCATCTAATGCTAGACAGAAGAATTCTCAGTAACTTCTTTGGGTTGCGTGTGTTCAACTCACAGAGTTGAACCTTCCTTTTGACAGAGCAGATTGGAAACCCTCTTTTTGTGGAATTTGCAAGTGGACATTTCAAGCGCTTTGGGGCCAACGGTAGAAAAGGAAATATCTTCGTATAAAAACTAGAGAGAATCATTCTCAGAAACCGCTTTGTGATGTGTGCGTTCCACTCACAGAGTTTAACCTTTCTTTTCATAGAACAGTTTGGAAACACTCTGTTTGTAAAGTCTGCAAGTGGATATTTGGACCTCTTTGAGGATTTCGTTGGAAAAGGGATTTCTTCATCTAATGCTAGACAGAAGAATTCTCAGTAACTTCTTTGGGTTGCGTGTGTTCAACTCACAGAGTTGAGCCTTCCCTTAGACAGAGCAGATTTGAAACCCTCTTTTTGTGGAATTTGCAAGTGGACATTTCAAGCGCTTTGGGGCCAACGGTAGAAAAGGAAATATCTTCGTATAAAAACTAGAGAGAATCATTCTCAGAAACCACTTTGTGATGTGTGCGTTCCTCTCACAGAGTTTAACCTTTCTTTTCATAGAACAGTTTGGAAACACTCTGTTTGTAAAGTCTGCAAGTGGATATTTGGACCTCTTTGAGGATTTCGTTGGAAACGGGATTTCTTCATCTAATGCTAGACAGAAGAATTCTCAGTAACTTCTTTGGGCTGTGTGTGTTCAACTCACAGAGTTGAACCTTCCTTTTGACAGAGCAGATTGGAAACCCTCTTTTTGTGGAATTTGCAAGTGGACATTTCAAGCGCTTTGGGGCCAACGGTAGAAAAGGAAATATCTTCGTATAAAAACTAGAGAGAATCATTCTCAGAAACCGCTTTGTGATGTGTGCATTCCACTCACAGAGTGTAACCTTTCTTTTCATAGAATAGTTTGGAAACACTCTGTTTGTAAAGTCTGCAAGTGGATATTTGGACCTCTTTGAGGATTTCGTTGGAAACGGGATTTCTTCATCTAATGCTAGACAGAAGAATTCTCAGTAACTTCCTTGGGTTGCGTGTCTTCAACTCACAGAGTTGAGCCTTCCTTTAGTCAGAGCAGATTTGAAACGCTCTTTTTGTGGAATTTGCAAGTGGACATTTCAAGCGCTTTGGGGCCAACGGTAGAAAAGGAAATATCTTCGTATAAAAACTAGAGAGAATCATTATCAGAAACCGCTTTGTGATGTGTGCGTTCCTCTCACAGAGTTTAACCTTTCTTTTCATAGAACAGTTTGGAAACAGTCTGTTTGTAAAGTCTGCAAGTGGATATTTGGACGTCTTTGAGGTTTTCGTTGGAAACGGGATTTCTTCATTTAATGCTAGACAGAAGAGTTCTCAGTAACTTCTTTGGGTTGCGTGTGTTCAACTCACAGAGTTGAACATTCCTTTTGACAGAGCAGATTGGAAACCCTCTTTTTGTGGAATTTGCAAGTGGACATTTCAAGCGCTTTGGGGCCTACGGTAGAAAAGGAAATATCTTCGTATAAAAACAAGAGAGAATCATTCTCAGAAATCGCTTTGTGATGTGTTCGTTCCACTCACAGAGTTTAACCTTTCTTTTCATAGAACAGTTTGGAAACACTCTGTTTGTAAAGTCTGCAAGTGGATATTTGGACCTCCTTGAGGATTTCGTTGGAAACGGGATTTCTTCATCTAATGCTAGACAGAAGAATTCTCAGTAACTTCTTTGGGTTGCGTGTGTTCAACTCACAGAGTTGAGCCTTCCCTTAGACAGAGCAGATTTGAAACCCTCTTTTTGTGGAATTTGCAAGTGGACATTTCAAGGGCTTTGGCACCCACGGTAGAAAAGGAAATATCTTCGTATAAAAACTAGAGAGAATCATTCTCAGAAACCACTTTGTGATGTGTGCGTTCCACTCACAGAGTGTAACCTTTGTTTTCATAGAACAGTTTGGAAACACTCTGTTTGTAAAGTCTGCAAGTGGATATTTGGACCTCTTTGAGGATTTCGTTGGAAACGGGATTTCTTCATCTAATGCTAGACAGAGGAATTCTCAGTAACTTCTTTCGGTTGCGTGTGTTCAACTCACAGAGTTGAACCTTCCTGTAGACAGAGCAGATTTGAAACCCTCTTTTTGTGGAATTTGCAAGTGGACATTTCATGCGCTTTGGTGCCCACGGTAGAAAAGGAAATATCTTCGTATAAAAACTAGAGAGAATCATTCTCAGAAACCACTTTGCGATGTGTGCGTTCCACTCACAGAGTTTAACCTTTCTTTTCATAGAACAGTTTGGAAACACTCTGTTTTTTAAAGTCTGCAAGTGGATATTTGGACCTCTTTGAGGATTTCGTTGGAAACGGGATTTCTTCATCTAATGCTAGACAGAAGAATTCTCAGTAACTCCTTTGGGTTGCGTGTGTTCAACTCACAGAGTTGAGCCTTCCCTTAGACAGAGCAGATTTGAAACCCTCTTTTTGTGGAATTTGCAAGTGGACATTTCAAGGGCTTTGGCACCCACGGTAGAAAAGGAAATATCTTCGTATAAAAACTAGAGAGAATCATTCTCAGAAACCACTTTGTGATGTGTGCGTTCCACTCACAGAGTGTAACCTTTGTTTTCATAGAACAGTTTGGAAACACTCTGTTTGTAAAGTCTGCAAGTGGATATTTGGACCTCTTTGAGGATTTCGTTGGAAACGGGATTTCTTCATCTAATGCTAGACAGAGGAATTCTCAGTAACTTCTTTCGGTTGCGTGTGTTCAACTCACAGAGTTGAACCTTCCTGTAGACAGAGCAGATTTGAAACCCTCTTTTTGTGGAATTTGCAAGTGGACATTTCATGCGCTTTGGCGCCCACGGTAGAAAAGGAAATATCTTCGTATAAAAACTAGAGAGAATCATTCTCAGAAACCACTTTGCGATGTGTGCGTTCCACTCACAGAGTTTAACCTTTCTTTTCATAGAACAGTTTGGAAACACTCTGTTTGTAAAGTCTGCAAGTGGATATTTGGACCTCTATGAGGATTTCGTTGGAAACGGGGTTTCTTCATCTAATGCTAGACAGAAGAATTCTCAGTAACTTCTTTGGGTTGCGTGTGTTCAACTCACAGAGTTGAACCTTCCTTTTGACAGAGCAGATTGGAAACCCTCTTTTTGTGGAATTTGCAAGTGGACATTTCAAGCGCTTTGGGGCCAACGGTAGAAAAGGAAATATCTTCGTATAAAAACTAGAGAGAATCATTCTCAGAAACCGCTTTGTGATGTGTGCGTTCCACTCACAGAGTTTAACCTTTCTTTTCATAGAACAGTTTGGAAACACTCTGTTTGTAAAGTCTGCAAGTGGATATTTGGACCTCTTTGAGGATTTCGTTGGAAAAGGGATTTCTTCATCTAATGCTAGACAGAAGAATTCTCAGTAACTTCTTTGGGTTGCGTGTGTTCAACTCACAGAGTTGAGCCTTCCCTTAGACAGAGCAGATTTGAAACCCTCTTTTTGTGGAATTTGCAAGTGGACATTTCAAGCGCTTTGGGGCCAACGGTAGAAAAGGAAATATCTTCGTATAAAAACTAGAGAGAATCATTCTCAGAAACCACTTTGTGATGTGTGCGTTCCTCTCACAGAGTTTAACCTTTCTTTTCATAGAACAGTTTGGAAACACTCTGTTTGTAAAGTCTGCAAGTGGATATTTGGACCTCTTTGAGGATTTCGTTGGAAACGGGATTTCTTCATCTAATGCTAGACAGAAGAATTCTCAGTAACTTCTTTGGGCTGTGTGTGTTCAACTCACAGAGTTGAACCTTCCTTTTGACAGAGCAGATTGGAAACCCTCTTTTTGTGGAATCTGCAAGTGGACATTTCAAGCGCTTTGGGGCCAACGGTAGAAAAGGAAATATCTTCGTATAAAAACTAGAGAGAATCATTCTCAGAAACCGCTTTGTGATGTGTGCATTCCACTCACAGAGTGTAACCTTTCTTTTCATAGAATAGTTTGGAAACACTCTGTTTGTAAAGTCTGCAAGTGGATATTTGGACCTCTTTGAGGATTTCGTTGGAAACGGGATTTCTTCATCTAATGCTAGACAGAAGAAATCTCAGTAACTTCCTTGGGTTGCGTGTCTTCAACTCACAGAGTTGAGCCTTCCTTTAGTCAGAGCAGATTTGAAACGCTCTTTTTGTGGAATTTGGAAGTGGACATTTCAAGCGCTTTGGGGCCAACGGTAGAAAAGGAAATATCTTCGTATAAAAACTAGAGAGAATCATTATCAGAAACCGCTTTGTGATGTGTGCGTTCCTCTCACAGAGTTTAACCTTTCTTTTCATAGAACAGTTTGGAAACAGTCTGTTTGTAAAGTCTGCAAGTGGATATTTGGACGTCTTTGAGGTTTTCGTTGGAAACGGGATTTCTTCATTTAATGCTAGACAGAAGAGTTCTCAGTAACTTCTTTGGGTTGCGTGTGTTCAACTCACAGAGTTGAACATTCCTTTTGACAGAGCAGATTGGAAACCCTCTTTTTGTGGAATTTGCAAGTGGACATTTCAAGCGCTTTGGGGCCAACGGTAGAAAAGGAAATATCTTCGTATAAAAACAAGAGAGAATCATTCTCAGAAATCGCTTTGTGATGTGTTCGTTCCACTCACAGAGTTTAACCTTTCTTTTCATAGAACAGTTTGGAAACACTCTGTTTGTAAAGTCTGCAAGTGGATATTTGGACCTCTTTGAGGATTTCGTTGGAAACGGGATTTCTTCATCTAATGCTAGACAGAAGAATTCTCAGTAACTTCTTTGGGTTGCGTGTGTTCAACTCACAGAGTTGAGCCTTCCCTTAGACAGAGCAGATTTGAAACCCTCTTTTTGTGGAATTTGCAAGTGGACATTTCAAGGGCTTTGGCACCCACGGTAGAAAAGGAAATATCTTCGTATAAAAACTAGAGAGAATCATTCTCAGAAACCACTTTGTGATGTGTGCGTTCCACTCACAGAGTGTAACCTTTGTTTTCATAGAACAGTTTGGAAACACTCTGTTTGTAAAGTCTGCAAGTGGATATTTGGACCTCTTTGAGGATTTCGTTGGAAACGGGATTTCTTCATCTAATGCTAGACAGAGGAATTCTCAGTAACTTCTTTCGGTTGCGTGTGTTCAACTCACAGAGTTGAACCTTCCTGTAGACAGAGCAGATTTGAAACCCTCTTTTTGTGGAATTTGCAAGTGGACATTTCATGCGCTTTGGTGCCCACGGTAGAAAAGGAAATATCTTCGTATAAAAACTAGAGAGAATCATTCTCAGAAACCACTTTGCGATGTGTGCGTTCCACTCACAGAGTTTAACCTTTCTTTTCATAGAACAGTTTGGAAACACTCTGTTTTTTAAAGTCTGCAAGTGGATATTTGGACCTCTTTGAGGATTTCGTTGGAAACGGGATTTCTTCATCTAATGCTAGACAGAAGAATTCTCAGTAACTCCTTTGGGTTGCGTGTGTTCAACTCACAGAGTTGAACCTTCCTTTAGTCAGAGCAGATGTGAAACCCTCTTTTTGTGGGATTTGCAAGTGGACATTTCAAGCTCTTTGGGGCCAACGGTAGAAAAGGAAATATCTTCGTATAAAAACTAGAGAGAATCATTCTCAGAAACCACTTTGTGATGTGTGCGTTCCACTCACAGAGTTTAACCTTTCTTTTCATAGAACAGTTTGGAAACACTCTGTTTGTAAAGTCTGCAAGTGGATATTTGGACCTCTTTGAGGATTTCGTTGGAAACGGGATTTCTTCATCTAATGCTAGACAGAAGAATTCTCAGTAACTTTTTGGGTTGCGTGTGTTCAACTCACAGAGTTGAGCCTTCCTTTAGACAGAGCAGATTTGAAACCCTCTTTTTGTGGAAATTGCAAGTGGATATTTCCAGCGCTTTGGCGCCCACGGTAGAAAAGGAAATATCTTCGTATAAAAACTGGAGAGAATCATTCCCAGAAACCACTTTGTGATGTGTGCGTTCCACTCACAGAGTTTAACCTTTCTTTTCATAGAACAGTTTGGAAACACTCTGTTTGTAAAGTCTGCAAGTGGATATTTGGACCTCTATGAGGATTTCGTTGGAAACGGGGTTTCTTCATCTAATGCTAGACAGAAGAATTCTCAGTAACTTCTTTGGGTTGCGTGTGTTCAACTCACAGAGTTGAACCTTCCTTTTGACAGAGCAGATTGGAAACCCTCTTTTTGTGGAATTTGCAAGTGGACATTTCAAGCGCTTTGGGGCCAACTGTAGAAAAGGAAATATCTTCGTAAAAAACTAGAGAGAATCATTCTCAGAAACCGCTTTGTGATGTGTGCGTTCCACTCACAGAGTGTAACCTTTCTTTTCATAGAACAGTTTGGAAACACTCTGTTTGTAAAGTCTGCAAGTGGATATTTGGACCTCTTTGAGGATTTCGATGGAAACGGGATTTCTGCATATAACGCTAGACAGAAGAATTCTCAGTAACTTCTATGGGTTGCGTGTGTTCAACTCACAGAGTTGAACCTTCCTTTTGACAGAGCAGATTAGAAACCCTCTCTTTGTGGAATTTGCAAGAGGACATTTCAAGCGCTTTGGGGCCTACGGAAGAAAAGGAAATATCTTCGTATAAAAACTGGAGAGAATCATTCTCAGAAACCACTTTGTGATGTGTGCGTTCCTCTCACAGAGTTTAACCTTTCTTTTCATAGAACAGTTTGGAAACCCTCTGTTTGTAAAGTCTGCAAGTGGATATTTGGACCTCTTTGAGGATTTCGTTGGAAACGGGATTTCTTCATCTAATGCTAGACAGAAGAATTCTCAGTAACTTCTTTGGGCTGTGTGTGTTCAACTCACAGAGTTGAACCTTCCTTTTGACAGAGCAGATTGGAAACCCTCTTTTTGTGGAATTTGCAAGTGGACATTTCAAGCGCTTTGGGGCCAACGGTAGAAAAGGAAATATCTTCGTATAAAAACTAGAGAGAATCATTCTCAGAAACCGCTTTGTGATGTGTGCATTCCACTCACAGAGTGTAACCTTTCTTTTCATAGAATAGTTTGGAAACACTCTGTTTGTAAAGTCTGCAAGTGGATATTTGGACCTCTTTGAGGATTTCGTTGGAAACGGGATTTCTTCATCTAATGCTAGACAGAAGAATTCTCAGTAACTTCTTTGGGTTGCGTGTCTTCAACTCACAGAGTTGAGCCTTCCTTTAGTCAGAGCAGATTTGAAACCCTCTTTTTGTGGAATTTGCAAGTGGACATTTCAAGCGCTTTGGGGCCAACGGTAGAAAAGAAAATATCTTCGTATAAAAACTAGAGAGAATCATTCTCAGGAACCGCTTTGTGATGTGTGCGTTCCAATCACAGAGTGTATCCTTTCTTTTCATAGAACAGTTTGGAAACACTCTGTTTGTAAAGTCTGCAAGTGGATATTTGGACCTCTTTGAGGATTTCGTTGGAAACGGGATTTCTGCATATAACGCTAGACAGAAAAATTCTCAGTAACTTCTTTGGGTTGCGTGTGTTCAACTCACAGAGTTGAACCTTCCTTTTGACAGAGCAGATTAGAAACCCTCTTTTTGTGGAATTTGCAAGTCGACATTTCAGGCGCTTTGGGGCCAACGGTAGAAAAGGAAATATCTTCGTATAAAAACTAGAGAGAATCATTCTCAGAAACCGCTTTGTGATGTGTGCGTTCCTCTCACAGAGTTTAACCTTTCTTTTCATAGAACAGTTTGGAAACAGTCTGTTTGTAAAGTCTGCAAGTGGATATTTGGACGTCTTTGAGGTTTTCGTTGGAAACGGGATTTCTTCATCTAATGCTAGACAGAAGAGTTCTCAGTAACTTCTTTGGGTTGCGTGTGTTCAACTCACAGAGTTGAACCTTCCTTTAGACAGAGCAGATTGGAAACCCTCTTTTTGTGGAATTTGCAAGTGGACATTTCAAGCGCTTTGGGGCCAACGGTAGAAAAGGAAATATCTTCGTATAAAAACTAGAGAGAATCATTCTCAGAAACCACTTTGTGATGTGTGCGTTCCACTCACAGAGTGTAACCTTTGTTTTCATAGAACAGTTTGGAAACACCCTGTTTGTAAAGTCTGCAAGTGGATATTTGGACCTCTTTGAGGATTTCGTTGGAAACGGGATTTCTTCATCTAATGCTAGACAGAGGAATTCTCAGTAACTTCTTTCGGTTGCGTGTGTTCAACTCACAGAGTTGAACCTTCCTTTAGACAGAGCAGATTTGAAACCCTCTTTTTGTGGAACTTGCAAGTGGACATTTCATGCGCTTTGGCGCCCACGGTATAAAAGGAAATATCTTCGTATAAAAACTAGAGAGAATCATTCTCAGAAACCACTTTGTGATGTGTGCGTTCCACTCACAGAGTTTAACCTTTCTTTTCATAGAACAGTTTGGAAACACTCTGTTTGTAAAGTCTGCAAGTGGATATTTGGACCTCTTTGAGGATTTCGTTGGAAACGGGATTTCTTCATCTAATGCTAGACAGAAGAATTCTCAGTAACTTTTTGGGTTGCGTGTGTTCAACTCACAGAGTTGAGCCTTCCTTTAGACAGAGGAGATTTGAAACCCTCTTTTTGTGGAATTTCAAAGTGGACATTTCAAGCGCTTTGTGGCCAATGGTAGAAAAGGAAATATCTTCGTATAAAAACTAAAGAGAATCATTCCCAGAAACTGTTTTGTGATGTGTGCATTCCACTCACAGAGTGTAACCTTTCTTTTCATAGAACAGTTTGGAAACACTCTGTTTGTAAAGTCTGCAAGTGGATATTTGGACCTCTTTGAGGATTTCATTGGAAACGGGATTTCTTCATCTAATGCTAGACAGAAGAATTCTCAGTAACTTCTTTGGGTTGCGTGTGTTCAACTCACAGAGTTGAACCTTCCTTTAGACAGAGCAGATTTGAAACCCTCTTTTTGCGGAATTTGCAAGTGGATATTTCAAGCGCTTTGGTGCCCACGGTAGAAAAGGAAATATCTTCGTATAAAAACTAGAGAGAATCATTCCCAGAAACCACTTTGTGATGTGTGCGTTCCACTCACAGAGTTTAACCTTTCTTTTCATAGAACAGTTTGGAAACACTCTGTTTGTAAAGTCTGCAAGTGGATATTTGGACCTCTTTGAGGATTTCGTTGGAAACGGGGTTTCTTCATCTAATGCTAGACAGAAGAATTCTCAGTAACTTCTTTGGGTTGCGTGTGTTCAACTCACAGAGTTGAACCTTCCTTTTGACAGAGCAGATTGGAAACCCTCTTTTTGTGGAATTTGCAAGAGGACATTTCAAGCGCTTTGGGACCAACGGTAGAAAAGGAAATATCTTCGTATAAAAACTAGAGAGAATCATTCTCAGGAACCGCTTTGTGATGTGTGCGTTCCACTCACAGAGTGTAACCTTTCTTTCCATAGAACAGTTTGGAAACACTCTGTTTGTATACTCTGCAAGTGGATATTTGGACCTCTATGAGGATTTCGTTGGAAACGGGATTTCTTCATCAAATGCTAGAGAGAAGTATTCTCAGTAACTTCTTTGGGTTGCTTGTGTTCAACTCACAGAGTTGAACCTTCCTTTAGACAGAGCAGATTTGAAACCCTCTTTTTGTGGAATTTGCAAGTGGACATTTCAAGCGCTTTGGGGCCAACGGTAGAAAAGGAAATATCTTCGTATAAAAACTAGAGAGAATCATTCTCAGAAACCACTTTGTGATGTGTGCGTTCCACTCACAGAGTTTAACCTTTCTTTTCATAGAACAGTTTGGAAACACTCTGTTTGTAAAGTCTACAAGTGGATATTTGGACCTCTTTGAGGATTTCGTTGGAAACGGGATTTCTTCATCAAATGCTAGACAGAAGTATTCTCAGTAACTTCTTTGGGTTGCTTGTGTTCAACTCACAGAGTTGAACCTTCCTTTAGACAGAGCAGATTTCAAACCCTCTTTTTGTGGAATTTGCAAGTGGACATTTCAAGCGCTTTGCGGCCAACGGTAGAAAAGGAAATATCTTCGTATAAAAACTAGAGAGAATCATTCTCAGAAACCACTTTGTGATGTGTGCGTTCCACTCACAGAGTTTAACCTTTCTTTTCATAGAACAGTTTGGAAACACTCTGTTTGTAAAGTCTGCAAGTGGATATTTGGACCTCTTTGAGGATTTCGTTGGAAACGGGATTTCTGCATATAACGCTAGACAGAAAAATTCTCAGTAACTTCTTTGGGTTGCGTGTGTTCAACTCACAGAGTTGAACCTTCCTTTTGACAGAGCAGATTAGAAACCCTCTTTTTGTGGAATTTGCAAGTCGACATTTCAGGCGCTTTGGGGCCAACGGTATAAAAGGAAATATCTTCGTATAAAAACTAGAGAGAATCATTCTCAGAAACCACTTTGTGATGTGTGCGTTCCTCTCACAGAGTTTAAACTTTCTTTTCATAGAACAGTTTGGAAACAGTCTGTTTGTAAAGTCTGCAAGTGGATATTTGGATATCTTTGAGGATTTCGTTGGAAACGGGATTTCTGCATATAACGCTAGACAGAAGAATTCTCAGTAACTTCTGTGGGTTGCGTGTGTTCAACTCACAGAGTTGAACCTTCCTTTTGACAGAGCAGATTAGAAACCCTCTCTTTGTGGAATTTGCAAGTGGACATTTCATGCGCTTTGGGGCCAAGGGAAGAAAAGGAAATATCTTCGTATAAAAACTAGAGAGAATCATTCTCAGAAACCACTTTGTGATGTGTGCGTTCCACTCACAGAGTTTAACCTTTCATTTCATAGAACAGTTTGGAAACACTCTGTTTGTAAAGTCTGCAAGTGGATATTTGGACCTCTTTGAGGGTTTCATTGGAAACGGGATTTCTTCATCTAATGCTAGACAGAAGAATTCTCAGTAACTTCTTTGGGTTGCGTGTGTTCAACTCACAGAGTTGAACCTTCCTTTAGACAGAGCAGATTTGAAACCCTCTTTTTGTGGAATTTGCAATTGGATATTTCAAGCGCTTTGGCGCCCACGGTAGAAAAGGAAATATCTTCGTATAAAAACTAGAGAGAATCATTCCCAGAAACCACTTTGTGATGTGTGCGTTCCACTCACAGAGTTTAACCTTTCTTTTCATAGAACAGTTTGGAAACACTCTGTTTGTAAAGTCTGCAAGTGGATATTTGGACCTCTATGAGGATTTCGTTGGAAACGGGGTTTCTTCATCTAATGCTAGACAGAAGAATTCTCAGTAACTTCTTTGGGTTGCGTGTGTTCAACTCACAGAGTTGAACCTTCCTTTTGACAGAGCAGATTGGAAACCCTCTTTTTGAGGAATTTGCAAGAGGACATTTCAAGCGCTTTGGGGCCAACGGTAGAAAAGGAAATATCTTCGTATAAAAACTAGAGAGAATCATTCTCAGAAACCGCTTTGTGATGTGTGTGGTTCCACTCACAGAGTGTAACCTTTCTTTTCATAGAACAGTTTGGAAACAGTCTGTTTGTAAAGTCTGCAAGTGGATATTTGGACGTCTTTGAGGATTTCGTTGGAAACGGGATTTCTTCATCTAATGCTAGACAGAAGAATTCTCAGTAACTTCTTTCGGTTGCGTGTGTTCAACTCACAGAGTTGAACCTTTCTTTAGACAGAGCAGATTTGAAACCCTCTTTTTGTGGAATTTGCAAGTGGACATTTCAAGCGCTTTGGGGCCAACGGAAGAAAAGGAAATATCTTGGTATAAAAACTAGAGAGAATCATTCTCAGAAACCACTTTGTGATGTGTGCGTTCCACTCACAGAGTTTAACCTTTCTTTTCATAGAACAGTTTGGAAACACTCTGTTTGTAAAGTATGCAAGTGGATATTTGGACCTCTTTGAGGATTTCGTTGGAAACGGGATTTCTTCATCTAATGCTAGACAGAAGAATTCTCAGTAACTTCTTTGGGTTGCGTGTGTTCAACTCACAGAGTTGAACCTTCCTTTTGACAGAGCAGATTGGAAACCCTCTTTTTGTGGAATTTGCAAGAGGACATTTCAAGCGCTTTGGGGCCAACGGTAGAAAAGGAAATATCTTCGTATAAAAACTAGAGAGAATCATTCTCAGAAACGGCTTTGTGATGTGTGCGTTCTACTCACAGAGTGTAACCTTTCTTTTCATAGAACAGTTTGGAAACACTCTGTTTGTAAAGTCTGCAAGTGGATATTTGGACCTCTTTGAGGATTTCATTGGAAACGGGATTTCTTCATCTAATGCTAGACAGAAGAATTCTCAGTAACTTCTTTGGGTTGCGTGTGTTCAACTCACAGAGTTGAACCTTCCTTTAGACAGAGCAGATTTGAAACCCTCTTTTTGTGGAATTTGCAAGTGGATATTTCAAGCGCTTTGGCGCCCACGGTAGAAAAGGAAATATCTTCGTATAAAAACTAGAGAGAATCATTCTCAGAAACCACTTTGTGATGTGTGCGTTCCACTCACGGAGTGTAACCTTTCTTTTCATAGAACAGTTTGGAAACACTCTGTTTGTAAAGTCTGCAAGTGGATATTTGGACCTCTTTGAGGATTTCGTTGGAAACGGGATTTCTGCATATAACGCTAGACAGAAAAATTCTCAGTAACTTCTTTGGGTTGCGTGTGTTCAACTCACAGAGTTGAACCTTCCTTTTGACAGAGCTGATTAGAAACCCTCTTTTTGTGGAATTTGCAAGTCGACATTTCAGGCGCTTTGGGGCCAACGGTAGAAAAGGAAATATCTTCGTATAAAAACTAGAGAGAATCATTCTCAGAAACCACTTTGTGATGTGTGCGTTCCTCTCACAGAGTTTAAACTTTCTTTTCATAGAACAGTTTGGAAACAGTCTGTTTGTAAAGTCTGCAAGTGGATATTTGGACGTCTTTGAGGATTTCGTTGGAAACGGGATTTCTTCATCTAATGCTAGACAGAAGAATTCTCAGTAACTTCTTTGGGTTGCGTGTGTTCAACTCACAGAGTTGAGCCTTCCTTTCGACAGAGCAGATTTGAAACCCTCTTTTTGTGGAATTTGCAAGTGGACATTTCAAGCGCTTTGGGGCCAACGGCAGAAAAGGAAATATCTTCGTATAAAAACTAGAGAGAATCATCCTCAGAAACCGCTTTGTGATGTGTGCGTTCCACTCAGAGTGTAACCTTTCTTTTCATAGAACAGTTTGGAAACACTCTGTTTGTAAAGTCTGCAAGTGGATATTTGGACCTCTGTGAGGATTTCGTTGGAAACGGGACTTCTTCATCTAATGCTAGACAGAAGAATTCTCAGTAACTTCTTTGGGTTGCGTGTGTTCAACTCACAGAGTTGAACCTTCCTTTAGACAGAGCAGATTTGAAAGCCTCTTTTTGTGGAATTTGCAAGTGGACATTTCAAGCGCTTTGGGGCCAACGGTAGAAAAGGAAATATCTTCGTATAAAAACTAGAGAGAATCATTCTCAGAAACCACTTTGTGATGTGTGCGTTCCACTCACAGAGTTTAACCTTTCTTTTCATAGAACAGTTTGGAAACACTCTGTTTGTAAAGTCTGCAAGTGGATATTTGGACTCTTTGAGGATTTCCTTGGAAACGGGATTTCTTCATCTAATGCTAGACAGAAGAATTCTCAGTAACTTTTTTTGGGTGCGTGTGTTCAACTCACAGAGTTGAGCCTTCCTTTAGACAGAGCAGATTTGAAACCCACTTTTTGTTTAATTTGCAAGTGGACATTACAAGCGCTTTGGCGCCCACGGTTGAAAAGGAAATATCTTCGTATAAAAACTAGAGAGAATCATTCCCAGAAACCACTTTGTGATGTGTGTGTTCCACTCACAGAGTGTAACCTTTCTTTTCATAGAACAGTTTGGAAACACTCTGTTTGTAAAGTCTGCAAGTGGATATTTGGACCTCTGTGAGGATTTCGTTGGAAACGGGACTTCTTCATCTAATGCTAGACAGAAGAATTCTCAGTAACTTCTTTGGGTTGCGTGTGTTCAACTCACAGAGTTGAACCTTCCTTTAGACAGAGCAGATTTGAAACCCTCTTTTTGTGGAATTTGCAAGTGGACATTTCAAGCGCTTTGGTGTGCACGGTAGAAAAGGAAATATCTTCGTTTAAAAACTAGAGAGAATCATTCTCAGAAACCACTTTGTGATGTGTGCGTTCCACTCACAGAGTTTAACCTTTCTTTTCATAGAACAGTTTGGAAACACTCTGTTTGTAAAGTCTACAAGTGGATATTTGGACCTCTTTGAGGATTTCGTTGGAAACGGGATTTCTTCATCTAATGCTAGACAGAAGAATTCTCAGTAACTTCTTTGGGTTGCGTGTGTTCAACTCACAGAGGTGAGCCTTCCTTTAGACAGAGCAGATTTGAAACACTCTTTTTGTGGAATTTGCAAGTGGACATTTCAAGCGCTTTGGGGCCAATGGTAGAAAAGGAAATATCTTCGTATAAAAACTAAAGAGAATCATTCTCAGAAACTGCTTTGTGATGTGTGCATTCCACTAACAGAGTGTAACCTTTCTTTTCATAGAACAGATTGGAAACACTCTGTTTGTAAAGTCTGCAAGTGGATATTTGGACCTCTTTGAGGATTTCATTGGAAACGGGATTTCTTCATCTAATGCTAGACAGAAGAATTCTCAGTAACTTCTTTGGGTTGCGTGTGTTCAACTCAGAGAGTTGAACCTTCCTTTAGACAGAGCAGATTTGAAACCCTCTTTTTGTGGAATTTGCAAGTGGACATTTCAAGCGCTTTGGTGTGCACGGTAGAAAAGGGAATATCTTCGTTTAAAAACTAGAGAGAATCATTCTCAGAAACCACTTTGTGATGTGTGCGTTCCACTCACAGAGTTTAACCTTTCTTTTCATAGAACAGTTTGGAAACACTCTGTTTGTAAAGTCTGCAAGTGGATATTTGGACCTCTTTGAGGATTTCGTTGGAAACGGGATTTCTTCATCTAATGCTAGACAGAAGAATTCTCAGTAACTTCTTTGGGTTGCATGTGTTCAACTCACAGAGGTGAGCCTTCCTTTAGACAGAGCAGATTTGAAACACTCTTTTTGTGGAATTTGCAAGTGGACATTTCAAGCGCATTGGAGCCAACGGTAGAAAAGGAAATATCTTCGTATAAAAACTAAAAAGAATCATTCTCAGAAACTGCTTTGTGATGTGTGCATTCCACTAACAGAGTGTAACCTTTCTTTTCATAGAACAGATTGGAAACACTCTGTTTGTAAAGTCTGCAAGTGGATATTTGGACCTCTTTGAGGATTTCATTGGAAACGGGATTTCTTCATCTAATGCTAGACAGAAGAATTCTCAGTAACTTCTTTGGGTTGCGTGTGTTCAAGTCACAGAGTTGAGCATTCCTTTAGACAGAGCAGATTTGAAACCCTCTTTTTGTGGAATTTGCAAGTGGACATTACAAGCGCTTTGGCGCCCACGGTAGAAAAGGAAATATCTTCGTATAAAAACTAGAGAGAATCATTCCCAGAAACCACTTTGTGATGTGTGCGTTCCACTCACAGAGTGTAACCTTTCTTTTCATAGAACAGTTTGGAAACACTCTGTTTGTAAAGTCTGCAACTGGATATTTGGACCTCTTTGAGGATTTCGTTGGAAACGGGATTTCTTCATCTAATGCTAGACAGAAGAATTCTCAGTAACTTCTTTGGGTTGCGTGTGTTCAACTCAGAGAGTTGAACCTTCCTTTAGACAGAGCAGATTTGAAACCCTCTTTTTGTGGAATTTGCAAGTGGACATTTCAAGCGCTTTGGTGTGCACGGTAGAAAAGGAAATATCTTCGTTTAAAAACTAGAGAGAATCATTCTCAGAAACCACTTTGTGATGTGTGCGTTCCACTCACAGAGTTTAACCTTTCTTTTCATAGAACAGTTTGGAAACACTCTGTTTGTAAAGTCTGCAAGTGGATATTTGGACCTCTTTTAGGATTTCGTTGGAAAAGGGATTTCTTCATCTAATGCTAGACAGAAGAATTCTCAGTAACTTCTTTGGGTTGCGTGTGTTCAGCTCACAGAGTTGAGCCTTCCTTTAGACAGAGGAGATTTGAAACCCTCTTTTTGTGGAATTTGCAAGTGGACATTTCAAGTGCTTTGGGGCCAACGGTAGAAAAGGAAATATCTTCGTATAAAAACTAAAGAGAATCATTCTCAGAAACTGCTTTGTGATGTGTGCATTCCACTGACAGAGTGTAACCTTTCTTATCATAGAACAGTTTGGAAACACTCTGTTTGTAAAGTCTGCAAGTGGATATTTAGACCTCTTTGAGGATTTCATTGGAAACGGGATTTCTTCATCTAATGCTAGACAGAAGAATTCTCAGTAACTTCTTTGGGTTGCGTGTGTTCAACTCACAGAGTTGAACCTTCCTTTAGACAGAGCAGATTTGAAACCCTCTTTTTGTGGAATTTGCAGGTGGATATTTCAAGCGCTTTGGCGCCCACGGTAGAAAAGGAAATATCTTCGTATAAAAACTAGAGAGAATCATTCCCAGAAACCACTTTGTGATGTGTGCGTTCCACTCACAGAGTTTAACCTTTCTTTCCATAGAACAGTTTGGAAACACTCTGTTTGTAACGTCTGCAAGTGGATATTTGGACCTCTATGAGGATTTCTTTGGAAACGGGATTTCTTCATCTAATGCTAGACAGAAGAATTCTCAGTAACTTCTTTGGGTTGCGTGTGTTCAACTCACAGAGTTGAACCTTCCTTTTGACAGAGCAGATTGGAAACCCTCTTTTTGTGGAATTTGCAAGAGGACATTTCAAGCGCTTTGGGGCCAACGGTAGAAAAGGAAATATCTTCGTATAAAAACTAGAGAGAATCATTCTCAGAAACCGCTTTGTGATGTGTGCGATGCACTCACAGAGTGTAACCTTTCTTTTCATAGAACAGTTTGGAAACAGTCTGTTTGTAAAGTCTGCAAGTGGATATTTGGACCTCTTTGAGGATTTCGTTGGAAACGGGATTTCTTCATCTAATGCTAGACAGAAGAATTCTCAGTAACTTCTTTGGGTTGCGTGTGTTCAACTCACAGAGTTGAACCTTCCTTTAGACAGAGCAGATTTGAAACCCTCTTTTTGTGGAATTTGCAAGTGGACATTTCAAGCGCTTTGGCGCCCACGGTAGAAAAGGAAATATCTTCGTATAAAAACTAGAGAGAATCATTCTCAGAAACCACTTTTTGATGTGTGCGTTCCACTCACAGAGTTTAACCTTTCTTTTCATAGAACAGTTTGGAAACACTCTGTTTGTAAAGTCTGCAAGTTGATATTTGGACCTCTTTGAGGATTTGGTTGGAAACAGGATTTCTTCATCTAATGCTAGACAGAAAAATTCTCAGTAACTTCTTTGGGTTGTGTGTGTTCAACTCACAGAGTTGAACCTTCCTTTAGACAGAGCAGATTTGAAACCCTCTTTTTGTGGAATTTGCAAGTGGACATTTCAAGCGCTTCGGGGACAACGGTAGAAAAGGAAATATCTTCGTATAAAAACTAGAGAGAATCATTCTCAGAAACCGCTTTGTGATGTGTGCGTTCCACTCACAGAGTGTAACCTTTCTTTTCATAGAACAGTTTGGAAACACTCTGTTTGTAAAGTCTGCAAGTGGATATTTGGACCTCTTTGAGGATTTCGTTGGAAACGGGATTTCTTCATCTAATGCTAGACAGAAGAATTCTCAGTAACTTCTTTGGGTTGCGTTTGTTCAACTCACAGAGTTGAACCTTCCTTTTGACAGAGCAGATTTGAAACACTCCTTTTGTGGAATTTGCAAGTGGACATTTCAAGCGCTTTGGGGCCAACGGTGGAATAGGAAATATCTTCGTATAAAAACTAGAGAGAATCATTCCCAGAAACCACTTTGTGATGTGTGCGTTCCACTCACAGAGTTTAACCTTTCTTTTCATAGAACAGTTTGGAAACACTCTGTTTGCAAAGTCTGCAAGTGGATACTTGGACCTCTTTGAGGATTTCGTTGGAAACGGGATTTCTTCATCTAATGCTAGACAGAAGAATTCTCAGTAACTTTTTTTGGGTGTGTGTGTTCAACTCACAGAGTTGAACCTTCCTTTAGACAGAGCAGATTAGAAACCCTCTTTTTGTGGAATTTGCAAGTGGACATTTCAAGCGCTTTTGGGCCAAAGGCAGGAAAGGAAATATCTTGGTATAAAAACTAGAGAGAATCATTCTCAGAAACCACTTTGTGATGTGTTCATTCCACTCACAGAGTTTAACCTTTCTTTTCATAGAACAGTTTGGAAACACTCTGTTTGTAAAGTCTGCAAGTTGATATTTGGACCTCTTTGAGGATTCGGTTGGAAACAGGATTTCTTCATCTAATGCTAGACAGAAAAATTTTCAGTAACTTCTTTGGGTTGTGTGTGTTCAACTCACAGAGTTGAACCTTCCTTTAGACAGAGCAGATTTGAAACTCTCTTTTTGTGGAATTTGCAAGTGGACATTTCATGCCCTTTGGGGCCAACGGTAGAAAAGGAAATATCTTCATATAAAAACTAGAGAGAATCATTCTCAGAAACCGCTTTGTGATGTGTGCGTTCCACTCACAGAGTTTAACCTTTCTTTTCATAGAACAGTTTGGAAACACTCTGTTTGTAAAGTCTGCAAGTGGATATTTGGACCTCTTTGAGGATTTCGTTGGAAACGGGATTTCTTCATCTAATGCTAGACAGAAGAATTCTCAGTAACTTCTTTGGGTTGCGTGTGTTCAACTCACAGAGTTGAACCTTCCTTTTGACAGAGCAGATTGGAAACCCTCTTTTTGTGGAATTTGCAAGTGGACATTTCAAGCGCTTTGGGGCCGACGGTAGAAAAGGAAATATCTTCGTATAAAAACTAGAGAGAATCATTCTCAGAAACCACTTTGTGATGTGTGCATTCCTCTCACAGAGTTTAACCTTTCTTTTCAAAGAACAGTTTGGAAACACTCTGTTTGTAAAGTCTGCAAGTGGATATTTGGACCTCTTTGAGGATTTCGTTGGAAACGGGATTTCTTCATCTAATGCTAGACAGAAGAATTCTCAGTAACTTCTTTGGGCTGCGTGTGTTCAACTCACAGAGTTGAACCTTCCTTTTGACAGAGCAGATTTGAAACCCTCTTTTTGTGGAATTTGCAAGTCGACATTTCAGGCGCTTTGGGGCCAACGGTAGAAAAGGAAATATCTTCGTATAAAAACTAGAGAGAATCATTCTCAGAAACCGCTTTGTGATGTGTGCGTTCCTCTCACAGAGTTTAACCTTTCTTTTCATAGAACAGTTTGGAAACAGTCTGTTTGTAAAGTCTGCAAGTGGATATTTGGACGTCTTTGAGGTTTTCGTTGGAAACGGGATTTCTTCATCTAATGCTAGACAGAAGAATTCTCAGTAACTTCTTTGGGTTGCGTGTGTTCAACTCACCCAGTTGAATCTTCCTTTTGACAGAGCAGATTGGAAACCCTCTTTTTGTGGAATTTGCAAGTGGACATTTCAAGCGCTTTTGGGCCAACGGTAGAAAAGGAAATATCTTCGTATAAAAACAAGAGAGAATCATTCTCAGAAACCGCTTTGTGATGTGTGCGTTCCACTCACAGAGTTTAACCTTTCTTTTCATAGAACAGTTTGGAAACACTCTCTTTGTAAAGTCTGCAAGTGGATATTTGGACCTCTTTGAGGATTTCGTTGGAAACGGGATTTCTTCATCTAATGCTAGACAGAAAAATTCTCAGTAACTTCTTTGGGTTGCATGTGTTCAACTCACAGAGTTGAGCCTTCCTTAAGCAGAGCAGATTTGAAACCCTCTTTTTGTGGAATTTGCAAGTGGACATTTCAAGAGGTTTGGGGCCAACGGTAGAAAAGGAAATATCTTAGTATAAAAACTAGAGAGAATCATTCCCAGAAACCGCTTTGTGATGTGTGCATTCCACTCACAGAGTGTAACCTTTCTTTTCATAGAACAGTTTGGAAACACTCTGTTTGTAAACTCTGCAAGTGGATATTTGGACCTCTTTGAGGATTTGGTTGGAAACAGGATTTCTTCATCTAATGCTAGAAAGAAAAATTCTCAGTAACTTCTTTGGGTTGTGTGTGTTCAACTCACAGAGTTGAACCTTCCTTTAGACAGAGCAGATTTGAAACTCTCTTTTTGTGGAATTTGCAAGTGGACATTTCAAGCGGTTTGGGGCCAACGGTAGAAAAGGAAATATCTTCGTATAAAAACTAGAGAGAATCATTCTCAGAAACCGCTTTGTGATGTGTGCGTTCCACTCACAGAGTGTAACCTTTCTTTTCATAGAACAGTTTGGAAACACTCTGTTTGTAAAGTCTGCAAGTGGATATTTGGACCTCTTTGAGGATTTCGTTGGAAACGGGATTTCTTCATCTAATGCTAGACAGAAGAATTCTCAGTAACTTCTTTGGGCTGCGTGTGTTCAACTCACAGAGTTGAACCTTCCTTTTGACAGAGCAGATTTGAAACCCTCTTTTTGTGGAATTTGCAAGTCGACATTTCAGGCGCTTTGGGGCCAACGGTAGAAAAGGAAATATCTTCGTATAAAAACTAGAGAGAATGATTCTCAGAAACCGCTTTGTGATGTGTGCGTTCCTCTCACAGAGTTTAACCTTTCTTTTCATAGAACAGTTTGTAAACAGTCTGTTTGTAAAGTCTGCAAGTGGATATTTGGACGTCTTTGAGGTTTTCGTTGGAAACGGGATTTCTTCATCTAATGCTAGACAGAAGAATTCTCAGTAACTTCTTTGGGTTGCGTGTGTTCAACTCACCCAGTTGAATCTTCCTTTTGACAGAGCAGTTTGGAAACCCTCTTTTTGTGGAATTTGCAAGTGGACATTTCAAGCGCTTTGGGGCCAACGGTAGAAAAGGAAATATCCTCGTATAAAAACAAGAGAGAATCATTCTCAGAAACCGCTTCGTGATGTGTGCGTTCCACTCACAGAGTTTAACCTTTCTTTTCGTAGAACAGTTTGGAAACACTCTCTTTGTAAAGTCTGCAAGTGGATATTTGGACCTCTTTGAGGATTTCGTTGGAAACGGGATTTCTTCATCTAATGCTAGACAGAAAAATTCTCAGTAACTTCTTTGGGTTGCGTGTGTTCAACTCACAGAGTTGAGCCTTCCTTAAACAGAGCAGATTTGAAACCCTCTTTTTGTGGAATTTGCAAGTGGACATTTCAAGAGGTTTGGGGCCAACGGTAGAAAAGGAAATATCTTCGTATAAAAACTAGAGAGAATCATTCTCAGAAACCGCTTTGTGATGTGTGCATTCCACTCACGGAGTGTAACCTTTCTTTTCATAGAACAGTTTGGAAACACTCTGTTTGTAAACTCTGCAAGTGGATATTTGGACCTCTTTGAGGATTTGGTTGGAAACAGGATTTCTTCATCTAATGCTAGACAGAAAAATGCTCAGTAACTTCTTTGGGTTGTGTGTGTTCAACTCACAGAGTTGAACCTTCCTTTAGACAGAGCAGATTTGAAACTCTCTTTTTGTGGAATTTGCAAGTGGACATTTCATGCGCTTTGGGGCCAACGGTAGAAAAGGAAATATCTTCATATAAAAACTAGAGAGAATCATTCTCAGAAACCGCTTTGTGATGTGTGCGTTCCACTCACAGAGTTTAACCTTTCTTTTCATAGAACAGTTTGGAAACACTCTGTTTGTAAAGTCTGCAAGTGGATATTTGGACCTCTTTGAGGATTTCGTTGGAAACGGGATTTCTTCATCTAATGCTAGACAGAAGAATTCTCAGTAACTTCTTTGGGTTGCGTGTGTTCAACTCACAGAGTTGAACCTTCCTTTTGACAGAGCAGATTGGAAACCCTCTTTTTGTGGAATTTGCAAGTGGACATTTCAAGCGCTTAGGGGCCGTCGGCAGAAAAAGAAATATCTTCGTATAAAAACTAGAGAGAATCATTCTCAGAAACCACTTTGTGATGTGTGCTTTCCACTCACAGAGTTTAACCTTTCTTTTCATAGAACAGTTTGGAAACACTCTGTTTGTAAAGTCTGCAAGTGGATATTTGGACCTCTTTGAGGATTTCTTTGGAAACGGGATTTCTTCATCTAATGCTAGACAGAAGAATTCTCAGTAACTTCTTTGGGTTGCGTGTGTGCAACTCACAGAGTTGAACCTTCCTTTTGACAGAGCAGATTGGAAACCCTCTTTTTGTGGAATTTGCAAGTGGACATTTCAAGCGCTTTGGGGCCAACTGTAGAAAAGGAAATATCTTCGTATAAAAACTAGAGAGAATCATTCTCAGAAACCGCTTTGTGATGTGTGCGTTCCACTCACAGAGTGTAACCTTTCTTTTCATAGAACAGTTTGGAAACACTCTGTTTGTAAAGTCTGCAAGTGGATATTTGGACCTCTTTGAGGATTTCGATGGAAACGGGATTTCTGCATATAACGCTAGACAGAAGAATTCTCAGTAACTTCTTTGGGTTGCGTGTGTTCAACTCACAGAGTTGAACCTTCCTTTTGACAGAGCAGATTAGAAACCCTCTCTTTGTGGAATTTGCAAGTGGACATTTCAAGCGCTTTGGGGCCAACTGTAGAAAAGGAAATATCTTCGTATACAAACTAGAGAGAATCATTCTCAGAAACCGCTTTGTGATGTGTGCACCCACTCACAGAGTTTAACCTTTCTTTTCATAGAACAGTTTGGAAACACTCTGTAAAGTCTGCAAGTTGATATTTGGACCTCTTTGAGGATTTGGTTGGAAACAGGATTTCTTCATCTAATGCTAGACAAAAAAATTCTCAGTAACTTCTTTGGGTTGTGTGTGTTCAACTCACAGAGTTGAACCTTCCTTTAGACAGAGCAGATTTGAAACTCTCTTTTTGTGGAATTTGCAAGTGGACATTTCAAGCGCTTTTGGGCCAACGGTAGAAAAGGAAATATCTTCATATAAAAACTAGAGAGAATCATTCTCAGAAACCGCTTTGTGATGTGTGCGTTCCACTCACAGAGTTTAACCTTTCTTTTCATAGAACAGATTGGAAACAGTCTGTTTGTAAAGTCTGCAAGTGGATATTTGGACCTCTTTGAGGATTTCTTTGGAAACGGGATTTCTTCATCTAATGCTAGACAGAAGAATTCTCAGTAACTTCTTTGCATTGCGTGTGTTCAACTCACAGAGTTGAACCTTCCTTTTGACAGAGCAGATTTGAAACCCTCCTTTTGTGGAATTGGCAAGTGGACATTTCAAGCGCTTTGGGGCCAACGGTGGAAAAGGAAATATCTTCGTATAAAAACTAGAGAGAATCATTCCCAGAAACCACTTTGTGATCTGTGCGTTCCACTCACAGAGTTTAACCTTTCTTTTCATAGAACAGTTTGGAAACAGTCTGTTTGTAAAGTCTGCAAGTGGATATTTGGACCTCTTTGAGGATTTCGTTGGAAACGGGATTTCTTCATCTAATGCTAGACAGAAGAATTCTCAGTAACTTCTTTGGGTTGCGTGTGTTCAACTCACAGAGTTGAACCTTCCTTTAGACAG
This sequence comes from Gorilla gorilla gorilla, assembly GCF_029281585.2. Taxonomy (NCBI): domain Eukaryota; kingdom Metazoa; phylum Chordata; class Mammalia; order Primates; family Hominidae; genus Gorilla; species Gorilla gorilla. The sequence continues at coordinate 75,701,512 of NC_073231.2, read as the reverse complement.
AGCAGATTGGAAACCCTCTTTTTGTGGAATTTGCAAGTGGACATTTCAAGCGCTTTTGGGCCAAAGGCAGGAAAGGAAATATCTTGGTATAAAAACTAGAGAGAATCATTCTCAGAAACCACTTTGTGATGTGTTCGTTCCACTCACAGAGTTTAACCTTTCTTTTCATAGAACAGTTTGGAAACAGTCTGTTTGTAAAGTCTGCAAGTGGATATTTGGACCTCTTTGAGGATTTCTTTGGAAACGGAATTTCTTCATCTAATGCTAGACAGAAGAATTCTCAGTAACTTCTTTGGGTTGCGTGTGTTCAACTCACAGAGTTGAGCCTTCCTTTAGACAGAGCAGATTGGAAACCCTCTTTTTGTGGAATTTGCAAGTGGACATTTCAAGCGGTTTGGGGCCAACGGTAGAAAAGGAAATATCTTCGTATAAAAACTAGAGAGAATCATTCTCAGAAACCGCTTTGTGATGTGTGCGTTCCACTCACAGAGTGTAACCTTTCTTTTCATAGAACAGTTTGGAAACACTCTGTTTGTAAAGTCTGCAAGTGGATATTTGGACCTCTTTGAGGATTCCGTTGGAAACGGGATTTCTTCATCTAATGCTAGACAGAAGAATTCTCAGTAACTTCTTTGGGTTGCGTGTGTTCAACTCACAGAGTTGAACCTTCCTTTTGACAGAGCAGATTTGAAACACTCCTTTTCTGGAATTTGCAAGTGGACATTTCAAGCGCTTTGGGGCCAATGGTGGAATAGGAAATATCTTCGTATAAAAACTAGAGAGAATCATTCCCAGAAACCACTTTGTGATGTGTGCGTTCCACTCACAGTGTTTAACCTTTCTTTTCATAGAACAGTTTGGAAACACTCTGTTTGTAAAGTCTGCAAGTGGATATTTGGACCTCTTTGAGGATTTCGTTGGAAACGGGATTTCTTCATCTAATGCTAGACAGAAGAATTCTCAGTAACTTCTTTGTGTTGCGTGTGTTCAACTCACAGAGTTGAACCTTCCTTTAGACAGAGCAGATTAGAAACCCTCTTTTTGTGGAATTTGCAAGTGGACATTTCAAGCGCTTTTGGGCGAAAGGCAGGAAAGGAAATATCTTGGTATAAAAACTAGAGAGAATCATTCTCAGAAACCACTTTGTGATGTGTTCGTTCCACTCACAGAGTTTAACCTTTCTTTTCATAGAACAGTTTGGAAACACTCTGTGTGTAAAGTCTGCAAGTTGATATTTGGACCTCTTTGAGGATTTGGTTGGAAACAGGATTTCTTCATCTAATGCTAGACAGAAAAATTCTCAGTAACTTCTTTGTTTTGTGTGTGTTCAACTCACAGAGTTGAACCTTCCTTTAGACAGAGCAGATTTGAAACTCTCTTTTTGTGGAATTTGCAAGTGGACATTTCAAGCGCTTTGGGGCCAATGGTAGAAAAGGAAATATCTTCATATAAAAACTAGAGAGAATCATTCTCAGAAACCGCTTTGTGATGTGTGCGTCCCACTCACAGAGTTTAACCTTTCTTTTCATAGAACAGTTTGGAAACACTCTGTTTGTAAAGTCTGCAAGTGGATATTTGGACCTCTTTGAGGATTTCGTTGGAAACGGGATTTCTTCATCTAATGCTAGACAGAAGAATTCTCAGTAACTTCCTTGGGTTGCGTGTGTTCAACTCACAGAGTTGAACCTTCCTTTTGACAGAGAAGATTGGAAACCCTCTTTTTGTGGAATTTGCAAGTGGACATTTCAAGCGATTTGGGGCTGACGGTAGAAAAGGAAATATCTTCATATAAAAACTAGAGAGAATCATTCTCAGAAACCACTTTGTGATGTGTGCGTTCCACTCACAGAGTTTAACCTTTCTTTTCATAGAAAAGTTTGGAAACACTCTGTTTGTAAAGTCTGCAAGTGGATATTTGGAACTCTTTGAGGATTTCTTTGGAAACGGGATTTCCTCATCTAATGCTAGACAGAAGAATTCTCAGTAACTTCTTTGGGTTGCGTGTGTTCAACTCACAGAGTTGAACCTTCCTTTTGACAGAGCAGATTGGAAACCCTCTTTTTGTGGAATTTGCAAGTGGACAGTTCAAGCGCTTTGGGGCCAATGGTAGAAAAGGAAATATCTTCGTATACAAACTAGAGAGAATCATTCTCAGAAACCGCTTTGTGATGTGTTCGTTCCACTCACAGAGTTTAACCTTTCTTTTCATAGAACAGTTTGGAAACACTCTGTAAAGTCTGCAAGTTGATATTTGGACCTCTTTGAGGATTTGGTTGGAAACAGGATTTCTTCATCTAATGCTAGACAAAAAAATTCTCAGTAACTTCTTTGGGTTGTGTGTGTTCAACTCACAGAGTTGAACCTTCCTTTAGACAGAGCAGATTTGAAACTCTCTTTTTGTGGAATTTGCAAGTGGACATTTCAAGCGCTTTTGGGCCAACGGTAGAAAAGGAAATATCTTCATATAAAAACTAGAGAGAATCATTATCAGAAACCGCTTTGTGATGTGTGCGTTCCACTCACAGAGTTTAACCTTTCTTTTCATAGAACAGATTGGAAACACTCTGTTTGTAAAGTCTGCAAGTGGATATTTGGACCTCTTTGAGGATTTCTTTGGAAACGGGATTTCTTCATCTAATGCTAGACAGAAGAATTCTCAGAAACTTCTTTGCATTGCGTGTGTTCAACTCACAGAGTTGAACGTTCCTTTTGACAGAGCAGATTTGAAACCCTCCTTTTGTGGAATTTGCAAGTGGACATTTCAAGCGCTTTGGGGCCAACGGTGGAAAAGGAAATATCTTCGTATAAAAACTAGAGAGAATCATTCCCAGAAACCACTTTGTGATCTGTGCGTTCCACTCACAGTGTTTAGCCTTTCTTTTCATAGAACAGTTTGGAAACACTCTGTTTGTAAAGTCTGCAAGTGGATATTTGGACCTCTTTGAGGATTTCGTTGGAAACGGGATTTCTTCATCTAATGCTAGACAGAAGAATTCTCAGTAACTTCTATGGGTTGCGTGTGTTCAACTCACAGAGTTGAACCTTCCTTTAGACAGAGCAGATTGGAAACCCTCTTTTTGTGGAATTTGCAAGTGGACATTTCAAGCGCTTTTGGGCCAAAGGCAGGAAAGGAAATATCTTGGTATAAAAACTAGAGAGAATCATTCTCAGAAACCACTTTGTGATGTGTTCGTTCCATTCACAGAGTTTAACCTTTCTTTTCATAGAACAGTTTGGAAACACTCTGTTTGTAAAGTCTGCAAGTTGATATTTGGACCTCTTTGAGGATTTGGTTGGAAACAGGATTTCTTCATCTAATGCTAGACAGAAAAATTCTCAGTAACTTCTTTGTTTTGTGTGTGTTCAACTCACAGAGTTGAACCTTCCTTTAGACAGAGCAGATTTGAAACTCTCTTTTTGTGGAATTTGCAAGTGGACATTTCAAGCGCTTTGGGGCCAATGGTAGAAAAGGAAATATCTTCATATAAAAACTAGAGAGAATCATTCTCAGAAACCGCTTTGTGATGTGTGCGTTCCACTCACACAGTTTAACCTTTCTTTTCATAGAAAAGTTTGGAAACACTCTGTTTGTAAAGTCTGCAAGTGGATATTTGGAACTCTTTGAGGATTTCTTTGGAAACGGGATTTCCTCATCTAATGCTAGACAGAAGAATTCTCAGTAACTTTTTTGGGTTGCGTGTGTTCAACTCACAGAGTTGAACCTTCCTTTTGACAGAGCAGATTGGAAACCCTCTTTTTGTGGAATTTGCAAGTGGACATTTCAAGCGCTTTGGGGCCAATGGTAGAAAAGGAAATATCTTCGTATACAAACTAGAGAGAATCATTCTCAGAAACCGCTTTGTGATGTGTTCGTTCCACTCACAGAGTTTAACCTTTCTTTTCATAGAACAGTTTGGAAACACTCTGTAAAGTCTGCAAGTTGATATTTGGACCTCTTTGAGGATTTGGTTGGAAACAGGATTTCTTCATCTAATGCTAGACAAAAAAATTCTCAGTAACTTCTTTGGGTTGTGTGTGTTCAACTCACAGAGTTGAACCTTCCTTTAGACAGAGCAGATTTGAAACTCTCTTTTTGTGGAATTTGCAAGTGGACATTTCAAGCGCTTTTGGGCCAACGGTAGAAAAGGAAATATCTTCATATAAAAACTAGAGAGAATCATTATCAGAAACCGCTTTGTGATGTGTGCGTTCCACTCACAGAGTTTAACCTTTCTTTTCATAGAACAGATTGGAAACACTCTGTTTGTAAAGTCTGCAAGTGGATATTTGGACCTCTTTGAGGATTTCTTTGGAAACGGGATTTCTTCATCTAATGCTAGACAGAAGAATTCTCAGAAACTTCTTTGCATTGCGTGTGTTCAACTCACAGAGTTGAACGTTCCTTTTGACAGAGCAGATTTGAAACCCTCCTTTTGTGGAATTTGCAAGTGGACATTTCAAGCGCTTTGGGGCCAATGGTGGAAAAGGAAATATCTTCGTATAAAAACTAGAGAGAATCATTCCCAGAAACCACTTTGTGATCTGTGCGTTCCACTCACAGTGTTTAACCTTTCTTTTCATAGAACAGTTTGGAAACACTCTGTTTGTAAAGTCTGCAAGTGGATATTTGGACCTCTTTGAGGATTTCGTTGGAAACGGGATTTCTTCATCTAATGCTAGACAGAAGAATTCTCAGTAACTTCTATGGGTTGCGTGTGTTCAACTCACAGAGTTGAACCTTCCTTTAGACAGAGCAGATTGGAAACCCTCTTTTTGTGGAATTTGCAAGTGGACATTTCAAGCGCTTTTGGGCCAAAGGCAGGAAAGGAAATATCTTGGTATAAAAACTAGAGAGAATCATTCTCAGAAACCACTTTGTGATGTGTTCGTTCCATTCACAGAGTTTAACCTTTCTTTTCATAGAACAGTTTGGAAACACTCTGTTTGTAAAGTCTGCAAGTTGATATTTGGACCTCTTTGAGGATTTGGTTGGAAACAGGATTTCTTCATCTAATGCTAGACAGAAAAATTCTCAGTAACTTCTTTGTTTTGTGTGTGTTCAACTCACAGAGTTGAACCTTCCTTTAGACAGAGCAGATTTGAAACTCTCTTTTTGTGGAATTTGCAAGTGGACATTTCAAGCGCTTTGGGGCCAATGGTAGAAAAGGAAATATCTTCATATAAAAACTAGAGAGAATCATTCTCAGAAACCGCTTTGTGATGTGTTCGTTCCACTCACAGAGTTTAACCTTTCTTTTCATAGAAGAGTTTGGAAACACTCTGTAAAGTCTGCAAGTTGATATTTGGACCTCTTTTAGGATTTGGTTGGAAACAGGATTTCTTCGTCTAATGCTAGACAGAAAAATTCTCAGTAACTTCTTTGGGTTGCGTGTGTTCAACTCACAGAGTTGAACCTTCCTTTTGACAGAGCAGATTGGAAACCCTCTTTTTGTGGAATTTGCAAGTGGACAGTTCAAGCGCTTTGGGGCCAATGGTAGAAAAGGAAATATCTTCGTATACAAACTAGAGAGAATCATTCTCAGAAACCGCTTTGTGATGTGTTCGTTCCACTCACAGAGTTTAACCTTTCTTTTCATAGAACAGTTTGGAAACACTCTGTAAAGTCTGCAAGTTGATATTTGGACCTCTTTGAGGATTTGGTTGGAAACAGGATTTCTTCATCTAATGCTAGACAAAAAAATTCTCAGTAACTTCTTTGGGTTGTGTGTGTTCAACTCACAGAGTTGAACCTTCCTTTAGACAGAGCAGATTTGAAACTCTCTTTTTGTGGAATTTGCAAGTGGACATTTCAAGCGCTTTTGGGCCAACGGTAGAAAAGGAAATATCTTCATATAAAAACTAGAGAGAATCATTATCAGAAACCGCTTTGTGATGTGTGCGTTCCACTCACAGAGTTTAACCTTTCTTTTCATAGAACAGATTGGAAACACTCTGTTTGTAAAGTCTGCAAGTGGATATTTGGACCTCTTTGAGGATTTCTTTGGAAACGGGATTTCTTCATCTAATGCTAGACAGAAGAATTCTCAGAAACTTCTTTGCATTGCGTGTGTTCAACTCACAGAGTTGAACGTTCCTTTTGACAGAGCAGATTTGAAACCCTCCTTTTGTGGAATTTGCATGTGGACATTTCAAGCGCTTTGGGGCCAACGGTGGAAAAGGAAATATCTTCGTATAAAAACTAGAGAGAATCATTCCCAGAAACCACTTTGTGATCTGTGCGTTCCACTCACAGTGTTTAACCTTTCTTTTCATAGAACAGTTTGGAAACACTCTGTTTGTAAAGTCTGCAAGTGGATATTTGGACCTCTTTGAGGATTTCGTTGGAAACGGGATTTCTTCATCTAATGCTAGACAGAAGAATTCTCAGTAACTTCTATGGGTTGCGTGTGTTCAACTCACAGAGTTGAACCTTCCTTTAGACAGAGCAGATTGGAAACCCTCTTTTTGTGGAATTTGCAAGTGGACATTTCAAGCGCTTTTGGGCCAAAGGCAGGAAAGGAAATATCTTGGTATAAAAACTAGAGAGAATCATTCTCAGAAACCACTTTGTGATGTGTTCGTTCCATTCACAGAGTTTAACCTTTCTTTTCATAGAACAGTTTGGAAACACTCTGTTTGTAAAGTCTGCAAGTTGATATTTGGACCTCTTTGAGGATTTGGTTGGAAACAGGATTTCTTCATCTAATGCTAGACAGAAAAATTCTCAGTAACTTCTTTGTTTTGTGTGTGTTCAACTCACAGAGTTGAACCTTCCTTTAGACAGAGCAGATTTGAAACTCTCTTTTTGTGGAATTTGCAAGTGGACATTTCAAGCGCTTTGGGGCCAATGGTAGAAAAGGAAATATCTTCATATAAAAACTAGAGAGAATCATTCTCAGAAACCGCTTTGTGATGTGTGCGTTCCACTCACACAGTTTAACCTTTCTTTTCATAGAAAAGTTTGGAAACACTCTGTTTGTAAAGTCTGCAAGTGGATATTTGGAACTCTTTGAGGATTTCTTTGGAAACGGGATTTCCTCATCTAATGCTAGACAGAAGAATTCTCAGTAACTTCTTTGGGTTGCGTGTGTTCAACTCACAGAGTTGAACCTTCCTTTTGACAGAGCAGATTGGAAACCCTCTTTTTGTGGAATTTGCAAGTGGACATTTCAAGCGCTTTGGGGCCAATGGTAGAAAAGGAAATATCTTCGTATACAAACTAGAGAGAATCATTCTCAGAAACCGCTTTGTGATGTGTTCGTTCCACTCACAGAGTTTAACCTTTCTTTTCATAGAACAGTTTGGAAACACTCTGTAAAGTCTGCAAGTTGATATTTGGACCTCTTTGAGGATTTGGTTGGAAACAGGATTTCTTCATCTAATGCTAGACAAAAAAATTCTCAGTAACTTCTTTGGGTTGTGTGTGTTCAACTCACAGAGTTGAACCTTCCTTTAGACAGAGCAGATTTGAAACTCTCTTTTTGTGGAATTTGCAAGTGGACATTTCAAGCGCTTTTGGGCCAACGGTAGAAAAGGAAATATCTTCATATAAAAATTAGAGAGAATCATTATCAGAAACCGCTTTGTGATGTGTGCGTTCCACTCACAGAGTTTAACCTTTCTTTTCATAGAACAGATTGGAAACACTCTGTTTGTAAAGTCTGCAAGTGGATATTTGGACCTCTTTGAGGATTTCTTTGGAAACGGGATTTCTTCATCTAATGCTAGACAGAAGAATTCTCAGAAACTTCTTTGCATTGCGTGTGTTCAACTCACAGAGTTGAACGTTCCTTTTGACAGAGCAGATTTGAAACCCTCCTTTTGTGGAATTTGCAAGTGGACATTTCAAGCGCTTTGGGGCCAACGGTGGAAAAGGAAATATCTTCGTATAAAAACTAGAGAGAATCATTCCCAGAAACCACTTTGTGATCTGTGCGTTCCACTCACAGTGTTTAACCTTTCTTTTCATAGAACAGTTTGGAAACACTCTGTTTGTAAAGTCTGCAAGTGGATATTTGGACCTCTTTGAGGATTTCGTTGGAAACGGGATTTCTTCATCTAATGCTAGACAGAAGAATTCTCAGTAACTTCTATGGGTTGCGTGTGTTCAACTCACAGAGTTGAACCTTCCTTTAGACAGAGCAGATTGGAAACCCTCTTTTTGTGGAATTTGCAAGTGGACATTTCAAGCGCTTTTGGGCCAAAGGCAGGAAAGGAAATATCTTGGTATAAAAACTAGAGAGAATCATTCTCAGAAACCACTTTGTGATGTGTTCGTTCCATTCACAGAGTTTAACCTTTCTTTTCATAGAACAGTTTGGAAACACTCTGTTTGTAAAGTCTGCAAGTTGATATTTGGACCTCTTTGAGGATTTGGTTGGAAACAGGATTTCTTCATCTAATGCTAGACAGAAAAATTCTCAGTAACTTCTTTGTTTTGTGTGTGTTCAACTCACAGAGTTGAACCTTCCTTTAGACAGAGCAGATTTGAAACTCTCTTTTTGTGGAATTTGCAAGTGGACATTTCAAGCGCTTTGGGGCCAATGGTAGAAAAGGAAATATCTTCATATAAAAACTAGAGAGAATCATTCTCAGAAACCGCTTTGTGATGTGTGCGTTCCACTCACACAGTTTAACCTTTCTTTTCATAGAAAAGTTTGGAAACACTCTGTTTGTAAAGTCTGCAAGTGGATATTTGGAACTCTTTGAGGATTTCTTTGGAAACGGGATTTCCTCATCTAATGCTAGACAGAAGAATTCTCAGTAACTTCTTTGGGTTGCGTGTGTTCAACTCACAGAGTTGAACCTTCCTTTTGACAGAGCAGATTGGAAACCCTCTTTTTGTGGAATTTGCAAGTGGACATTTCAAGCGCTTTGGGGCCAATGGTAGAAAAGGAAATATCTTCGTATACAAACTAGAGAGAATCATTCTCAGAAACCGCTTTGTGATGTGTTCGTTCCACTCACAGAGTTTAACCTTTCTTTTCATAGAACAGTTTGGAAACACTCTGTAAAGTCTGCAAGTTGATATTTGGACCTCTTTGAGGATTTGGTTGGAAACAGGATTTCTTCATCTAATGCTAGACAAAAAAATTCTCAGTAACTTCTTTGGGTTGTGTGTGTTCAACTCACAGAGTTGAACCTTCCTTTAGACAGAGCAGATTTGAAACTCTCTTTTTGTGGAATTTGCAAGTGGACATTTCAAGCGCTTTTGGGCCAACGGTAGAAAAGGAAATATCTTCATATAAAAATTAGAGAGAATCATTATCAGAAACCGCTTTGTGATGTGTGCGTTCCACTCACAGAGTTTAACCTTTCTTTTCATAGAACAGATTGGAAACACTCTGTTTGTAAAGTCTGCAAGTGGATATTTGGACCTCTTTGAGGATTTCTTTGGAAACGGGATTTCTTCATCTAATGCTAGACAGAAGAATTCTCAGAAACTTCTTTGCATTGCGTGTGTTCAACTCACAGAGTTGAACGTTCCTTTTGACAGAGCAGATTTGAAACCCTCCTTTTGTGGAATTTGCAAGTGGACATTTCAAGCGCTTTGGGGCCAACGGTGGAAAAGGAAATATCTTCGTATAAAAACTAGAGAGAATCATTCCCAGAAACCACTTTGTGATCTGTGCGTTCCACTCACAGTGTTTAACCTTTCTTTTCATAGAACAGTTTGGAAACACTCTGTTTGTAAAGTCTGCAAGTGGATATTTGGACCTCTTTGAGGATTTCGTTGGAAACGGGATTTCTTCATCTAATGCTAGACAGAAGAATTCTCAGTAACTTCTATGGGTTGCGTGTGTTCAACTCACAGAGTTGAACCTTCCTTTAGACAGAGCAGATTGGAAACCCTCTTTTTGTGGAATTTGCAAGTGGACATTTCAAGCGCTTTTGGGCCAAAGGCAGGAAAGGAAATATCTTGGTATAAAAACTAGAGAGAATCATTCTCAGAAACCACTTTGTGATGTGTTCATTCCATTCACAGAGTTTAACCTTTCTTTTCATAGAACAGTTTGGAAACACTCTGTTTGTAAAGTCTGCAAGTTGATATTTGGACCTCTTTGAGGATTTGGTTGGAAACAGGATTTCTTCATCTAATGCTAGACAGAAAAATTCTCAGTAACTTCTTTGTTTTGTGTGTGTTCAACTCACAGAGTTGAACCTTCCTTTAGACAGAGCAGATTTGAAACTCTCTTTTTGTGGAATTTGCAAGTGGACATTTCAAGCGCTTTGGGGCCAATGGTAGAAAAGGAAATATCTTCATATAAAAACTAGAGAGAATCATTCTCAGAAACCGCTTTGTGATGTGTGCATTCCACTCACACAGTTTAACCTTTCTTTTCATAGAAAAGTTTGGAAACACTCTGTTTGTAAAGTCTGCAAGTGGATATTTGGAACTCTTTGAGGATTTCTTTGGAAACGGGATTTCCTCATCTAATGCTAGACAGAAGAATTCTCAGTAACTTTTTTGGGTTGCGTGTGTTCAACTCACAGAGTTGAACCTTCCTTTTGACAGAACAGATTGGAAACCCTCTTTTTGTGGAATTTGCAAGTGGACATTTCAAGCGCTTTGGGGCCAATGGTAGAAAAGGAAATATCTTCGTATACAAACTAGAGAGAATCATTCTCAGAAACCGCTTTGTGATGTGTTCGTTCCACTCACAGAGTTTAACCTTTCTTTTCATAGAAGAGTTTGGAAACACTCTGTAAAGTCTGCAAGTTGATATTTGGACCTCTTTTAGGATTTGGTTGGAAACAGGATTTCTTCGTCTAATGCTAGACAGAAAAACTCTCAGTAACTTCTTTGGGTTGTGTGTGTTCAACTCACAGAGTTGAACCTTCCTTTAGACAGAGCAGATTTGAAACTCTCTTTTTGTGGAATTTGCAAGTGGACATTTCAAGCGCTTTTGGGCCAACGGTAGAAAAGGAAATATCTTCATATAAAAACTAGAGAGAATCATTCTCAGAAACCGCTTTGTGATGTGTGCGTTCCACTCACAGAGTTTAACCTTTCTTTTCATAGAACAGATTGGAAACACTCTGTTTGTAAAGTCTGCATGTGGATATTTGGACCTCTTTGAGGCTTTCTTTGGAAACGGGATTTCTTCATCTAATGCTAGACAGAAGAATTCTCAGTAACTTCTTTGCATTGCGTGTGTTCAACTCACAGAGTTGAACCTTCCTTTTGACAGAGCAGATTTGAAACCCTCCTTTTGTGGAATTTGCAAGTGGACATTTCAAGCGCTTTGGGGCCAACGGTGGAAAAGGAAATATCTTCGTATAAAAACTAGAGAGAATCATTCCCAGAAACCACTTTGTGATCTGTGCGTTCCACTCACAGTGTTTAACCTTTCTTTTCATAGAACAGTTTGGAAACACTCTGTTTGTAAAGTCTGCAAGTGGATATTTGGACCTCTTTGAGGATTTCGTTGGAAACGGGATTTCTTCATCTAATGCTAGACAGAAGAATTTTCAGTAACTTCTTTGGGTTGCATGTGTTCAACTCACAGAGTTGAACCTTCCTTTAGACAGAGCAGATTGGAAACCCTCTTTTTGTGGAATTTGCAAGTGGACATTTCAAGCGCTTTTGGGGCAAAGGCAGGAAAGGAAATATCTTGGTATAAAAACTAGAGAGAATCATTCTCAGAAACCACTTTGTGATGTGTTCGTTCCACTCACAGAGTGTAACCTTTCTTTTCATAGAACAGTTTGGAAACACTCTGTTTGTAAAGTCTGCAAGTGGATATTTGGACCTCTTTGAGGATTTCTTTGGAATCGGGATTTCTTCATCTAATGCTAGACAGAAGAATTCTCAGTAACTTCTTTGGGTTGCGTGTGTTCAACTCACAGAGTTGAGCCTTCCTTTAGACAGAGCAGATTGGAAACCCTCTTTTTGTGGAATTTGCAAGTGGACATTTCAAGCGGTTTGGGGCCAACGGTAGAAAAGGAAATATCTTCGTATAAAAACTAGAGAGAATCATTCTCAGAAACCGCTTTGTGATGTGTGCGTTCCACTCACAGAGTGTAACCTTTCTTTTCATAGAACAGTTTGGAAACACTCTGTTTGTAAAGTCTGCAAGTGGATATTTGGACCTCTTTGAGGATTTCGTTGGAAACGGGATTTCTTCATCTAATGCTAGACAGAAGAATTCTCAGTAACTTCTTTGGGTTGCGTGTGTTCAACTCACAGAGTTGAACCTTCCTTTTGACAGAGCAGATTTGAAACACTCCTTTTGTGGAATTTGCAAGTGGACATTTCAAGCGCTTTGGGGCCAACGCTGGAATAGGAAATATCTTCGTATAAAAACTAGAGAGAATCATTCCCAGAAACCACTTTGTGATGTGTGCGTTCCACTCACAGTGTTTAACCTTTCTTTTCATAGAACAGTTTGGAAACACTCTGTTTGTAAAGTCTGCAAGTGGATATTTGGACCTCTTTGAGGATTTCGTTGGAAACGGGATTTCTTCATCTAATGCTAGACAGAAGAATTCTCAGTAACTTCTTTGGGTTGCGTGTGTTCAACTCACAGAGTTGAACCTTCCTTTAGACAGAGCAGATTAGAAACCCTCTTTTTGTGGAATTTGCAAGTGGACATTTCAAGCGCTTTTGGGCGAAAGGCAGGAAAGGAAATATCTTGGTATAAAAACTAGAGAGAATCATTCTCAGAAACCACTTTGTGATGTGTTCGTTCCACTCACGGAGTTTAACCTTTCTTTTCATAGAACAGTTTGGAAACACTCTGTAAAGTCTGCAAGTTGATATTTGGACCTCTTTGAGGATTTGGTTGGAAACAGGATTTCTTCATCTAATGCTAGACAAAAAAATTCTCAGTAACTTCTTTGGGTTGTGTGTGTTCAACTCACAGAGTTGAACCTTCCTTTAGACAGAGCAGATTTGAAACTCTCTTTTTGTGGAATTTGCAAGTGGACATTTCAAGCGCTTTTGGGCCAACGGTAGAAAAGGAAATATCTTCATATAAAAACTAGAGAGAATCATTATCAGAAACCGCTTTGTGATGTGTGCGTTCCACTCACAGAGTTTAACCTTTCTTTTCATAGAACAGATTGGAAACACTCTGTTTGTAAAGTCTGCAAGTGGATATTTGGACCTCTTTGAGGATTTCTTTGGAAACGGGATTTCTTCATCTAATGCTAGACAGAAGAATTCTCAGAAACTTCTTTGCATTGCGTGTGTTCAACTCACAGAGTTGAACGTTCCTTTTGACAGAGCAGATTTGAAACCCTCCTTTTGTGGAATTTGCAAGTGGACATTTCAAGCGCTTTGGGGCCAACGGTGGAAAAGGAAATATCTTCGTATAAAAACTAGAGAGAATCATTCCCAGAAACCACTTTGTGATCTGTGCGTTCCACTCACAGTGTTTAACCTTTCTTTTCATAGAACAGTTTGGAAACACTCTGTTTGTAAAGTCTGCAAGTGGATATTTGGACCTCTTTGAGGATTTCGTTGGAAACGGGATTTCTTCATCTAATGCTAGACAGAAGAATTCTCAGTAACTTCTATGGGTTGCGTGTGTTCAACTCACAGAGTTGAACCTTCCTTTAGACAGAGCAGATTGGAAACCCTCTTTTTGTGGAATTTGCAAGTGGACATTTCAAGCGCTTTTGGGCCAAAGGCAGGAAAGGAAATATCTTGGTATAAAAACTAGAGAGAATCATTCTCAGAAACCACTTTGTGATGTGTTCGTTCCATTCACAGAGTTTAACCTTTCTTTTCATAGAACAGTTTGGAAACACTCTGTTTGTAAAGTCTGCAAGTTGATATTTGGACCTCTTTGAGGATTTGGTTGGAAACAGGATTTCTTCATCTAATGCTAGACAGAAAAATTCTCAGTAACTTCTTTGTTTTGTGTGTGTTCAACTCACAGAGTTGAACCTTCCTTTAGACAGAGCAGATTTGAAACTCTCTTTTTGTGGAATTTGCAAGTGGACATTTCAAGCGCTTTGGGGCCAATGGTAGAAAAGGAAATATCTTCATATAAAAACTAGAGAGAATCATTCTCAGAAACCGCTTTGTGATGTGTTCGTTCCACTCACAGAGTTTAACCTTTCTTTTCATAGAAGAGTTTGGAAACACTCTGTAAAGTCTGCAAGTTGATATTTGGACCTCTTTTAGGATTTGGTTGGAAACAGGATTTCTTCGTCTAATGCTAGACAGAAAAATTCTCAGTAACTTCTTTGGGTTGCGTGTGTTCAACTCACAGAGTTGAACCTTCCTTTTGACAGAGCAGATTGGAAACCCTCTTTTTGTGGAATTTGCAAGTGGACAGTTCAAGCGCTTTGGGGCCAATGGTAGAAAAGGAAATATCTTCGTATACAAACTAGAGAGAATCATTCTCAGAAACCGCTTTGTGATGTGTTCGTTCCACTCACAGAGTTTAACCTTTCTTTTCATAGAACAGTTTGGAAACACTCTGTAAAGTCTGCAAGTTGATATTTGGACCTCTTTGAGGATTTGGTTGGAAACAGGATTTCTTCATCTAATGCTAGACAAAAAAATTCTCAGTAACTTCTTTGGGTTGTGTGTGTTCAACTCACAGAGTTGAACCTTCCTTTAGACAGAGCAGATTTGAAACTCTCTTTTTGTGGAATTTGCAAGTGGACATTTCAAGCGCTTTTGGGCCAACGGTAGAAAAGGAAATATCTTCATATAAAAACTAGAGAGAATCATTATCAGAAACCGCTTTGTGATGTGTGCGTTCCACTCACAGAGTTTAACCTTTCTTTTCATAGAACAGATTGGAAACACTCTGTTTGTAAAGTCTGCAAGTGGATATTTGGACCTCTTTGAGGATTTCTTTGGAAACGGGATTTCTTCATCTAATGCTAGACAGAAGAATTCTCAGAAACTTCTTTGCATTGCGTGTGTTCAACTAACAGAGTTGAACGTTCCTTTTGACAGAGCAGATTTGAAACCCTCCTTTTGTGGAATTTGCAAGTGGACATTTCAAGCGCTTTGGGGCCAACGGTGGAAAAGGAAATATCTTCGTATAAAAACTAGAGAGAATCATTCCCAGAAACCACTTTGTGATCTGTGCGTTCCACTCACAGTGTTTAACCTTTCTTTTCATAGAACAGTTTGGAAACACTCTGTTTGTAAAGTCTGCAAGTGGATATTTGGACCTCTTTGAGGATTTCGTTGGAAACGGGATTTCTTCATCTAATGCTAGACAGAAGAATTCTCAGTAACTTCTATGGGTTGCGTGTGTTCAACTCACAGAGTTGAACCTTCCTTTAGACAGAGCAGATTGGAAACCCTCTTTTTGTGGAATTTGCAAGTGGACATTTCAAGCGCTTTTGGGCCAAAGGCAGGAAAGGAAATATCTTGGTATAAAAACTAGAGAGAATCATTCTCAGAAACCACTTTGTGATGTGTTCGTTCCATTCACAGAGTTTAACCTTTCTTTTCATAGAACAGTTTGGAAACACTCTGTTTGTAAAGTCTGCAAGTTGATATTTGGACCTCTTTGAGGATTTGGTTGGAAACAGGATTTCTTCATCTAATGCTAGACAGAAAAATTCTCAGTAACTTCTTTGTTTTGTGTGTGTTCAACTCACAGAGTTGAACCTTCCTTTAGACAGAGCAGATTTGAAACTCTCTTTTTGTGGAATTTGCAAGTGGACATTTCAAGCGCTTTGGGGCCAATGGTAGAAAAGGAAATATCTTCATATAAAAACTAGAGAGAATCATTCTCAGAAACCGCTTTGTGATGTGTGCGTTCCACTCACACAGTTTAACCTTTCTTTTCATAGAAAAGTTTGGAAACACTCTGTTTGTAAAGTCTGCAAGTGTATATTTGGAACTCTTTGAGGATTTCTTTGGAAACGGGATTTCCTCATCTAATGCTAGACAGAAGAATTCTCAGTAACTTTTTTGGGTTGCGTGTGTTCAACTCACAGAGTTGAACCTTCCTTTTGACAGAGCAGATTGGAAACCCTCTTTTTGTGGAATTTGCAAGTGGACATTTCAAGAGTTTTGGGGCCAATGGTAGAAAAGGAAATATCTTCGTATACAAACTAGAGAGAATCATTCTCAGAAACCGCTTTGTGATGTGTTCGTTCCACTCACAGAGTTTAACCTTTCTTTTCATAGAACAGTTTGGAAACACTCTGTAAAGTCTGCAAGTTGATATTTGGACCTCTTTGAGGATTTGGTTGGAAACAGGATTTCTTCATCTAATGCTAGACAAAAAAATTCTCAGTAACTTCTTTGGGTTGTGTGTGTTCAACTCACAGAGTTGAACCTTCCTTTAGACAGAGCAGATTTGAAACTCTCTTTTTGTGGAATTTGCAAGTGGACATTTCAAGCGCTTTTGGGCCAACGGTAGAAAAGGAAATATCTTCATATAAAAACTAGAGAGAATCATTATCAGAAACCGCTTTGTGATGTGTGCGTTCCACTCACAGAGTTTAACCTTTCTTTTCATAGAACAGATTGGAAACACTCTGTTTGTAAAGTCTGCAAGTGGATATTTGGACCTCTTTGAGGATTTCTTTGGAAACGGGATTTCTTCATCTAATGCTAGACAGAAGAATTCTCAGAAACTTCTTTGCATTGCGTGTGTTCAACTCACAGAGTTGAACGTTCCTTTTGACAGAGCAGATTTGAAACCCTCCTTTTGTGGAATTTGCAAGTGGACATTTCAAGCGCTTTGGGGCCAACGGTGGAAAAGGAAATATCTTCGTATAAAAACTAGAGAGAATCATTCCCAGAAACCAGTTTGTGATCTGTGCGTTCCACTCACAGTGTTTAACCTTTCTTTTCATAGAACAGTTTGGAAACACTCTGTTTGTAAAGTCTGCAAGTGGATATTTGGACCTCTTTGAGGATTTCGTTGGAAACGGGATTTCTTCATCTAATGCTAGACAGAAGAATTCTCAGTAACTTCTATGGGTTGCGTGTGTTCAACTCACAGAGTTGAACCTTCCTTTAGACAGAGCAGATTGGAAACCCTCTTTTTGTGGAATTTGCAAGTGGACATTTCAAGCGCTTTTGGGCCAAAGGCAGGAAAGGAAATATCTTGGTATAAAAACTAGAGAGAATCATTCTCAGAAACCACTTTGTGATGTGTTCGTTCCATTCACAGAGTTTAACCTTTCTTTTCATAGAACAGTTTGGAAACACTCTGTTTGTAAAGTCTGCAAGTTGATATTTGGACCTCTTTGAGGATTTGGTTGGAAACAGGATTTCTTCATCTAATGCTAGACAGAAAAATTCTCAGTAACTTCTTTGTTTTGTGTGTGTTCAACTCACAGAGTTGAACCTTCCTTTAGACAGAGCAGATTTGAAACTCTCTTTTTGTGGAATTTGCAAGTGGACATTTCAAGCGCTTTGGGGCCAATGGTAGAAAAGGAAATATCTTCATATAAAAACTAGAGAGAATCATTCTCAGAAACCGCTTTGTGATGTGTGCGTTCCACTCACACAGTTTAACCTTTCTTTTCATAGAAAAGTTTGGAAACACTCTGTTTGTAAAGTCTGCAAGTGGATATTTGGAACTCTTTGAGGATTTCTTTGGAAACGGGATTTCCTCATCTAATGCTAGACAGAAGAATTCTCAGTAACTTTTTTGGGTTGCGTGTGTTCAACTCACAGAGTTGAACCTTCCTTTTGACAGAGCAGATTGGAAACCCTCTTTTTGTGGAATTTGCAAGTGGACATTTCAAGCGCTTTGGGGCCAATGGTAGAAAAGGAAATATCTTCGTATACAAACTAGAGAGAATCATTCTCAGAAACCGCTTTGTGATGTGTTCGTTCCACTCACAGAGTTTAACCTTTCTTTTCATAGAACAGTTTGGAAACACTCTGTAAAGTCTGCAAGTTGATATTTGGACCTCTTTGAGGATTTGGTTGGAAACAGGATTTCTTCATCTAATGCTAGACAAAAAAATTCTCAGTAACTTCTTTGGGTTGTGTGTGTTCAACTCACAGAGTTGAACCTTCCTTTAGACAGAGCAGATTTGAAACTCTCTTTTTGTGGAATTTGCAAGTGGACATTTCAAGCGCTTTTGGGCCAACGGTAGAAAAGGAAATATCTTCATATAAAAATTAGAGAGAATCATTATCAGAAACCGCTTTGTGATGTGTGCGTTCCACTCACAGAGTTTAACCTTTCTTTTCATAGAACAGATTGGAAACACTCTGTTTGTAAAGTCTGCAAGTGGATATTTGGACCTCTTTGAGGATTTCTTTGGAAACGGGATTTCTTCATCTAATGCTAGACAGAAGAATTCTCAGAAACTTCTTTGCATTGCGTGTGTTCAACTCACAGAGTTGAACGTTCCTTTTGACAGAGCAGATTTGAAACCCTCCTTTTGTGGAATTTGCAAGTGGACATTTCAAGCGCTTTGGGGCCAACGGTGGAAAAGGAAATATCTTCGTATAAAAACTAGAGAGAATCATTCCCAGAAACCACTTTGTGATCTGTGCGTTCCACTCACAGTGTTTAACCTTTCTTTTCATAGAACAGTTTGGAAACACTCTGTTTGTAAAGTCTGCAAGTGGATATTTGGACCTCTTTGAGGATTTCGTTGGAAACGGGATTTCTTCATCTAATGCTAGACAGAAGAATTCTCAGTAACTTCTATGGGTTGCGTGTGTTCAACTCACAGAGTTGAACCTTCCTTTAGACAGAGCAGATTGGAAACCCTCTTTTTGTGGAATTTGCAAGTGGACATTTCAAGCGCTTTTGGGCCAAAGGCAGGAAAGGAAATATCTTGGTATAAAAACTAGAGAGAATCATTCTCAGAAACCACTTTGTGATGTGTTCGTTCCATTCACAGGGTTTAACCTTTCTTTTCATAGAACAGTTTGGAAACACTCTGTTTGTAATGTCTGCAAGTTGATATTTGGACCTCTTTGAGGATTTGGTTGGAAACAGGATTTCTTCATCTAATGCTAGACAGAAAAATTCTCAGTAACTTCTTTGTTTTGTGTGTGTTCAACTCACAGAGTTGAACCTTCCTTTAGACAGAGCAGATTTGAAACTCTCTTTTTGTGGAATTTGCAAGTGGACATTTCAAGCGCTTTGGGGCCAATGGTAGAAAAGGAAATATCTTCATATAAAAACTAGAGAGAATCATTCTCAGAAACCGCTTTGTGATGTGTGCATTCCACTCACACAGTTTAACCTTTCTTTTCATAGAAAAGTTTGGAAACACTCTGTTTGTAAAGTCTGCAAGTGGATATTTGGAACTCTTTGAGGATTTCTTTGGAAACGGGATTTCCTCATCTAATGCTAGACAGAAGAATTCTCAGTAACTTTTTTGGGTTGCGTGTGTTCAACTCACAGAGTTGAACCTTCCTTTTGACAGAACAGATTGGAAACCCTCTTTTTGTGGAATTTGCAAGTGGACATTTCAAGCGCTTTGGGGCCAATGGTAGAAAAGGAAATATCTTCGTATACAAACTAGAGAGAATCATTCTCAGAAACCGCTTTGTGATGTGTTCGTTCCACTCACAGAGTTTAACCTTTCTTTTCATAGAAGAGTTTGGAAACACTCTGTAAAGTCTGCAAGTTGATATTTGGACCTCTTTTAGGATTTGGTTGGAAACAGGATTTCTTCGTCTAATGCTAGACAGAAAAATTCTCAGTAACTTCTTTGGGTTGTGTGTGTTCAACTCACAGAGTTGAACCTTCCTTTAGACAGAGCAGATTTGAAACTCTCTTTTTGTGGAATTTGCAAGTGGACATTTCAAGCGCTTTTGGGCCAACGGTAGAAAAGGAAATATCTTCATATAAAAACTAGAGAGAATCATTCTCAGAAACCGCTTTGTGATGTGTGCGTTCCACTCACAGAGTTTAACCTTTCTTTTCATAGAACAGTTTGGAAACACTCTGTTTGTAAAGTCTGCATGTGGATATTTGGACCTCTTTGAGGATTTCTTTGGAAACGGGATTTCTTCATCTAATGCTAGACAGAAGAATTCTCAGTAACTTCTTTGCATTGCGTGTGTTCAACTCACAGAGTTGAACCTTCCTTTTGACAGAGCAGATTTGAAACCCTCCTTTTGTGGAATTTGCAAGTGGACATTTCAAGCGCTTTGGGGCCAACGGTGGAAAAGGAAATATCTTCGTATAAAAACTAGAGAGAATCATTCCCAGAAACCACTTTGTGATCTGTGCGTTCCACTCACAGTGTTTAACCTTTCTTTTCATAGAAGAGTTTGGAAACACTCTGTTTGTAAGGTCTGCAAGTGGATATTTGGACCTCTTTGAGGATTTCGTTGGAAACGGGATTTCTTCATCTAATGCTAGACAGAAGAATTTTCAGTAACTTCTTTGGGTTGCATGTGTTCAACTCACAGAGTTGAACCTTCCTTTAGACAGAGCAGATTGGAAACCCTCTTTTTGTGGAATTTGCAAGTGGACATTTCAAGCGCTTTTGGGGCAAAGGCAGGAAAGGAAATATCTTGGTATAAAAACTAGAGAGAATCATTCTCAGAAACCACTTTGTGATGTGTTCGTTCCACTCACAGAGTGTAACCTTTCTTTTCATAGAACAGTTTGGAAACAGTCTGTTTGTAAAGTCTGCAAGTGGATATTTGGACCTCTTTGAGGATTTCTTTGGAATCGGGATTTCTTCATCTAATGCTAGACAGAAGAATTCTCAGTAACTTCTTTGGGTTGCGTGTGTTCAACTCACAGAGTTGAGCCTTCCTTTAGACAGAGCAGATTGGAAACCCTCTTTTTGTGGAATTTGCAAGTGGACATTTCAAGCGGTTTGGGGCCAACGGTAGAAAAGGAAATATCTTCGTATAAAAACTAGAGAGAATCATTCTCAGAAACCGCTTTGTGATGTGTGCGTTCCACTCACAGAGTGTAACCTTTCTTTTCATAGAACAGTTTGGAAACACTCTGTTTGTAAAGTCTGCAAGTGGATATTTGGACCTCTTTGAGGATTTCGTTGGAAACGGGATTTCTTCATCTAATGCTAGACAGAAGAATTCTCAGTAACTTCTTTGGGTTGCGTGTGTTCAACTCACAGAGTTGAACCTTCCTTTTGACAGAGCAGATTTGAAACACTCCTTTTGTGGAATTTGCAAGTGGACATTTCAAGCGCTTTGGGGCCAACGCTGGAATAGGAAATATCTTCGTATAAAAACTAGAGAGAATCATTCCCAGAAACCACTTTGTGATGTGTGCGTTCCACTCACAGTGTTTAACCTTTCTTTTCATAGAACAGTTTGGAAACACTCTGTTTGTAAAGTCTGCAAGTGGATATTTGGACCTCTTTGAGGATTTCGTAGGAAACGGGATTTCTTCATCTAATGCTAGACAGAAGAATTCTCAGTAACTTCTTTGGGTTGCGTGTGTTCAACTCACAGAGTTGAACCTTCCTTTAGACAGAGCAGATTAGAAACCCTCTTTTTGTGGAATTTGCAAGTGGACATTTCAAGCGCTTTGGGGCCAATGGTAGAAAAGGAAATATCTTCATATAAAAACTAGAGAGAATCATTCTCAGAAACCGCTTTGTGATGTGTGCGTTCCACTCACAGAGTTTAACCTTTCTTTTCATAGAACAGTTTGGAAACACTCTGTTTGTAAAGTCTGCAAGTGGATATTTGGACCTCTTTGAGGATTTCGTTGGAAACGGGATTTCCTCATCTAATGCTAGACAGAAGAATTCTCCGTAACTTCTTTGGGTTGCGTGTGTTCAACTCACAGAGTTGAACCTTCCTTTTGACAGAGCAGATTGGAAACCCTCTTTTTGTGGAATTTGCAAGTGGACATTTCAAGCGCTTTGGGGCTGACGGTAGAAAAGGAAATATCTTCGTATAAAAACTAGAGAGAATCATTCTCAGAAACCACTTTGTGATGTGTGCGTTCCACTCACAGAGTTTAACCTTTCTTTTCATAGAAAAGTTTGGAAACACTCTGTTTGTAAAGTCTGCAAGTGGATATTTGGACCTCTTTGAGGATTTCGTTGGAAACGGGATTTCTGCATATAACTCTAGACAGAAAAATTCTCAGTAACTTCTTTGGGTTGCGTGTGTTCAACTCACAGAGTTGAACCTTCCTTTTGACAGAGCAGATTAGAAACCCTCTTTTTGTGGAATTTGCAAGTCGACATTTCAGGCGCTTTGGGGCCAATGGTAGAAAAGGAAATATCTTCGTATAAAAACTAGAGAGAATCATTCTCAGAAACCACTTTGTGATGTGTGCGTTCCTCTCACAGAGTTTAAACTTTCTTTTCATAGAACAGTTTGGAAACAGTCTGTTTGTAAAGTCTGCAAGTGGATATTTGGATATCTTTGAGGATTTCGTTGGAAACGGGATTTCTGCATATAACGCTAGACAGAAGAATTCTCAGTAACTTCTGTGGGTTGAGTGTGTTCAACTAACAGAGTTGAACCTTCCTTTTGACAGAGCAGATTAGAAACCCTCTCTTTGTGGAATTTGCAAGTGGCCATTTCAAGCGCTTTGGGGCCAAAGGAAGAAAAGGAAACATCTTCGTATAAAAACTAGAGAGAATCATTCTCAGAAACCACTTTGTGATGTGTGCGTTCCTCTCACAGAGTTTAACCTTTCTTTTCATAGAACAGTTTGGAAACAGTCTGTTTGTAAAGTCTGCAAGTGGATATTTGGACGTCTTTGAGGATTTCGTTGGAAACGGGATTTCTTCATCTAATGCTAGACAGAAGAATTCTCAGTAACTTCCTTGGGTTGCGTGTGTTCAACTCACAGAGTTGAACCTTCCTTTTGACAGAGCAGATGAGAAACCTTCTTTTTGTGGTATTTGCAAGTGGACATTTCATGTGCTTTGGGGCCAAGGGAAGAAAAGGAAATATCTTCGTATAAAAACTAGAGAGAATCATTCTCAGAAACCACTTTGTGATGTGTGCGTTCCACTCACAGAGTTTAACCTTTCATTTCATAGAACAGTTTGGAAACACTCTGTTTGTAAAGTCTGCAAGTGGATATTTGGACCTCTTTGAGGATTTCATTGGAAACGGGATTTCTTCATCTAATGCTAGACAGAAGAATTCTCAGTAACTTCTTTGGGTTGCGTGTGTTCAACTCACAGAGTTGAACCTTCCTTTAGACAGAGCAGATTTGAAACCCTCTTTTTGTGGAATTTGCAAGTGGATATTTCAAGCGCTTTGGCGCCCACGGTAGAAAAGGAAATATCTTCGTATAAAAACTAGAGAGAATCATTCCCAGAAACCACTTTGTGATGTGTGCGTTCCACTCACAGAGTTTAACCTTTCTTTTCATAGAACAGTTTGGAAACACTCTGTTTGTAAAGTCTGCCAGTGGATATTTGGACCTCTATGAGGATTTCGTTGGAAACGGGGTTTCTTCATCTAATGCTAGACAGAAGAATTCTCAGTAACTTCTTTGGGTTGCGTGTGTTCAACTCACAGAGTTGAACCTTCCTTTTGACAGAGCAGATTGGAAACCCTCTTTTTGAGGAATTTGCAAGAGGACATTTCAAGCGCTTTGGGGCCAACGGTAGAAAAGGAAATATCTTCGTATAAAAACTAGAGAGAATCATTCTCAGAAACCGCTTTGTGATGTGTGCGGTTCCACTCACAGAGTGTAACCTTTCTTTTCATAGAACAGTTTGGAAACAGTCTGTTTGTAAAGTCTGCAAGTGGATATTTGGACGTCTTTGAGGATTTCGTTGGAAACGGGATTTCTTCATCTAAAGCTAGACAGAAGAATTCTCAGTAACTTCTTTCGGTTGCGTGTGTTCAACTCACAGAGTTGAACCTTTCTTTAGACAGAGCAGATTTGAAACCCTCTTTTTGTGGAATTTGCAAGTGGACATTTCAAGGGCTTTGGGGCCAACGGAAGAAAAGGAAATATCTTGGTATAAAAACTAGAGAGAATCATTCTCAGAAACCACTTTGTGATGTGTGCGTTCCACTCACAGAGTTTAACCTTTCTTTTCATAGAACAGTTTGGAAACACTCTGTTTGTAAAGTATGCAAGTGGATATTTGGACCTCTTTGAGGATTTCGTTGGAAACGGGATTTCTTCATCTAATGCTAGACAGAAGAATTCTCAGTAACTTCTTTGGGTTGCGTGTGTTCAACTCACAGAGTTGAACCTTCCTTTAGACAGAGCAGATTAGAAACCCTCTTTTTGTGGAATTTGCAAGTGGACATTTCAAGCGCATTTGGGCCAAAGGCAGGAAAGGAAATATCTTGGTATAAAAACTAGAGAGAATCATTCTCAGAAACCACTTTGTGATGTGTTCGTTCCACTCACAGAGTTTAACCTTTCTTCTCATAGAACAGTTTGGAAACACTCTGTTTGTAAAGTCTGCAAGTTGATATTTGAACCTCTTTGAGGATTTGGTTGGAGACAGGATTTCTTCATCTAATGCTAGACAGAAAAATTCTCAGTAACTTCTTTGGGTTGTGTGTGTTCAACTCACAGAGTTGAACCTTCCTTTAGACAGAGCAGATTTGAAACTCTCTTTTTGTGGAATTTGCAAGTGGACATTTCAAGCGCTTTTGGGCCAACGGTAGAAAAGGAAATATCTTCATATAAAAACTAGAGAGAATCATTCTCAGAAACCGCTTTGTGATGTGTGCATTCCACTCACAGAGTTTAACCTTTCTTTTCATAGAACAGTTTGGAAACACTCTGTTTGTAAAGTCTGCAAGTGGATATTTGGACCTCTTTGAGGATTTCGTTGGAAACGGGATTTCTTCATCTAATGCTTGACAGAAGAATTCTCAGTAACTTCTTTGCATTGCGTGTGTTCAACTCACAGAGTTGAACCTTCGTTTTGTAAGAGCAGATTTGAAACCCTCCTTTTGTGGAATTTGCAAGTGGACATTTCAAGCGCTTTGGGGCCAATGGTGGAAAAGGAAATATCTTCGTATAAAAACTAGAGAGAATCATTCCCAGAAACCACTTTGTGATCTGTGCGTTCCACTCACAGTGTTTAACCTTTCTTTTCATAGAACAGTTTGGAAACACTCTGTTTGTAAAGTCTGCAAGTGGATATTTGGACCTCTTTGAGGATTTCGTTGGAAACGGGATTTCTTCATCTAATGCTAGACAGAAGAATTCTCAGTAACTTCTTTGGGTTGCGTGTGTTCAACTCACAGAGTTGAACCTTCCTTTAGACAGAGCAGATTGGAAACCCTCTTTTTGTGGAATTTGCAAGTGGACATTTCAAGCGCTTTTGGGCCAAAGGCAGGAAAGGAAATATCTTGGTATAAAAACTAGAGAGAATCATTCTCAGAAACCACTTTGTGATGTGTTCATTCCACTCACAGAGTTTAACCTTTCTTTTCATAGAACAGTTTGGAAACACTCTGTTTGTAAAGTCTGCAAGTTGATATTTGGACCTCTTTGAGGATTTGGTTGGAAACAGGATTTCTTCATCTAATGCTAGACAGAAAAATTCTCAGTAACTTCTTTGGGTTGTGTGTGTTCAACTCACAGAGTTGAACCTTCCTTTAGACAGAGCAGATTTGAAACCCTCTTTTTGTGGAATTTGCAAGTGGACATTTCAAGCGCTTCGGGGACAACGGTAGAAAAGGAGATATCTGCGTATAAAAACTAGAGAGAATCATTCTCAGAAACCGCTTTGTGATGTGTGCGTTCCACTCACGGAGTTAACCTTTCTTTTCATAGAACAGTTTGGAAACACTCTGTTTGTAAAGTCTGCAAGTGGATATTTGGACCTCTTTGAGGATTTCGTTGGAAACGGGATTTCTTCATCTAATGCTAGACAGAAGAATTCTCAGTAACTTCTTTGGGTTGCGTGTGTTCAACTCACAGAGTTGAACCTTCCTTTTGACAGAGCAGATTGGAAACCCTCTTTTTGTGGAATTTGAAAGTGGACATTTCAAGCGCTTTGGGGCCAACGGTAGAAAAGGAAATATCTTCGTATAAAAACTAGAGAGAATCATTCTCAGAAACCACTTAGTGATGTGTGCGTTCCACTCACAGAGTTTAACCTTTCTTTTCATAGAACAGTTTGGAAACAGTCTGTTTGTAAAGTCTGCAAGTGGATATTTGGACTTCTTTGTGGATTTCTTTGGAAACGGGATTTCTTCATCTAATGCTAGGCAGAAGAATTCTCAGTAACTTCTTTGGGTTGCCTGTGTTCAACTCACAGAGTTGAACCTTCCTTTTGACAGAGCAGATTGGAAACCCTCTTTTTGTGGAATTTGCAAGTGGACATTTCAAGCGCTTAGGGGCCGACGGCAGAAAAGGAAATATCTTCGTATAAAAACTAGAGAGAATCATTCTCAGAAACCACTTTGTGATGTGTGCTTTCCACTCACAGAGTTTAACCTTTCTTTTCATAGAACAGTTTGGAAACACTCTGTTTGTAAAGTCTGCAAGTGGATATTTGGACCTCTTTGAGGATTTCTTTGGAAACGGGATTTCTTCATCTAATGCTAGACAGAAGAATTCTCAGTAACTTCTTTGCATTGCGTGTGTTCAACTCACAGAGTTGAACCTTCCTTTTGTCAGAGCAGATTTGAAACCCTCCTTTTGTGGAATTTGCAAGTGGACATTTCAAGCGCTTTGGGGCCAATGGTGGAAAAGGAAATATCTTCGTATAAAAACTAGAGAGAATCATTCCCAGAAACCACTTTGTGATCTGTGCGTTCCACTCACAGTGTTTAACCTTTCTTTTCATAGAACAGTTTGGAAACACTCTGTTTGTAAAGTCTGCAAGTGGATATTTGGACCTCTTTGAGGATTTCGTTGGAAACGGGATTTCTTCATCTAATGCTAGACAGAAGAATTCTCAGTAACTTCTTTGGGTTGCGTGTGTTCAACTCACAGAGTTGAACCTTCCTTTAGACAGAGCAGATTGGAAACCCTCTTTTTGTGGAATATGCAAGTGGACATTTCAAGCACTTTTGGGCCAAAGGCAGGAAAGGAAATATCTTGGTATAAAAACTAGAGAGAATCATTCTCAGAAACCACTTTGTGATGTGTTCGTTCCACTCACAGAGTTTAACCTTTCTTTTCATAGAACAGTTTGGAAACACTCTGTTTGTAAAGTCTGCAAGTTGATATTTGGACCTCTTTGAGGATTTGGTTTGAAACAGGATTTCTTCATCTAATGCTAGACAGAAAAATTCTCAGTAACTTCTTTGGGTTGTGTGTGTTCAACTCACAGAGTTGAACCTTCCTTTAGACAGAGCAGATTTGAAACCCTCTTTTTGTGGAATTTGCAAGTGGACATTTCAAGCGCTTCGGGGACAACGGTAGAAAAGGAGATATCTTCGTATAAAAACTAGAGAGAATCATTCTCAGAAACCGCTTTGTGATGTGTGCGTTCCACTCACGGAGTTAACCTTTCTTTTCATAGAACAGTTTGGAAACCCTCTGTTTGTAAAGTCTGCAAGTGGATATTTGGACCTCTTTGAGGATTTCGTTGGAAACGGGATTTCTTCATCTAATGCTAGACAGAAGAATTCTCAGTAACTTCTTTGGGTTGCGTGTGTTCAACTCACAGAGTTGAACCTTCCTTTTGACAGAGCAGATTGGAAACCCTCTTTTTGTGGAATTTGAAAGTGGACATTTCAAGCGCTTTGGGGCCAACGGTAGAAAAGGAAATATCTTCGTATAAAAACTAGAGAGAATCATTCTCAGAAACCACTTAGTGATGTGTGCGTTCCACTCACAGAGTTTAACCTTTCTTTTCATAGAACAGTTTGGAAACACTCTGTTTGTATAGTCTGCAAGTGGGTATTTGGACCTCTTTGAGGATTTCGTTGGAAACGGGATTTCTTCATCTAATGCTAGACAGAAGAATTCTCAGTAACTTCTTTGGGTTGTGTGTGTTCAACTCACAGAGTTGAACCTTCCTTTTGACAGAGCAGATTGGAAACCCTCTTTTTGTGGAATTTGCAAGTGGATATTTCATGCGCTTTGGGGCCAACGTTAGAAAAGGAAATATCTTCGTATAAAAACTAGAGAGAATCATTCTCAGAAACCACTTTGTGATGTGTGCGTTCCACTCACAGAGTTTAACCTTTCTTTTCATAGAACAGTTTGGAAACAGTCTGTTTGTAAAGTCTGCAAGTGGATATTTGGACTTCTTTGTGGATTTCTTTGGAAACGGGATTTCTTCATCTAATGCTAGACAGAAGAATTCTCAGTAACTTCTTTGGGTTGCCTGTGTTCAACTCACAGAGTTGAGCCTTCCTTAAACAGAGCAGATTTGAAACCCTCTTTTTGTGGAATTTGCAAGTGGACATTTCAAGAGGTTTGGGGCCAACGGTAGAAAAGGAAATATCTTCGTATAAAAACTAGAGAGAATCATTCTCAGAAACCGCTTTGTGATGTGTGCATTCCACTCACAGAGTGTAACCTTTCTTTTCATAGAACAGTTTGGAAACACTCTGTTTGTAAACTCTGCAAGTGGATATTTGGACCTCTTTGAGGATATGGTTGGAAACAGGATTTCTTCATCTAATGCTAGACAGAAAAATTCTCAGTAACTTCTTTGGGTTGTGTGTGTTCAACTCACAGAGTTGAACCTTCCTTTAGACAGAGCAGATTTGAAACTCTCTTTTTGTGGAATTTGCAAGTGGACATTTCATGCGCTTTGGGGCCAACGGTAGAAAAGGAAATATCTTCATATAAAAACTAGAGAGAATCATTCTCAGAAACCGCTTTGTGATGTGTGCGTTCCACTCACAGAGTTTAACCTTTCTTTTCATAGAACAGTTTGGAAACACTCTGTTTGTAAAGTCTGCAAGTGGATATTTGGACCTCTTTGAGGATTTCGTTGGAAACGGGATTTCTTCATCTAATGCTAGACAGAAGAATTCTCAGTAACTTCTTTGGGTTGCGTGTGTTCAACTCACAGAGTTGAACCTTCCTTTTGACAGAGCAGATTGGAAACCCTCTTTTTGTGGAATTTGCAAGTGGACATTTCAAGCGCTTAGGGGCCGACGGCAGAAAAGGAAATATCTTCGTATAAAAACTAGAGAGAATCATTCTCAGAAACCACTTTGTGATGTGTGCTTTCCACTCACAGAGTTTAACCTTTCTTTTCATAGAACAGTTTGGAAACACTCTGTTTGTAAAGTCTGCAAGTGGATATTTGGACCTCTTTGAGGATTCCTTTGGAAACGGGATTTCTTCATCTAATGCTAGACAGAAGAATTCTCAGTAACTTCTTTGGGTTGCGTGTGTTCAACTCACAGAGTTGAACCTTCCTTTTGACAGAGCAGATTGGAAACCCTCTTTTTGTGGAATTTGCAAGTGGACATTTCAAGCGCTTTGGGGCCAACTGTAGAAAAGGAAATATCTTCGTATAAAAACTAGAGAGAATCATTCTCAGAAACCGCTTTGTGATGTGTGCGTTCCACTCACAGAGTGTAACCTTTCTTTTCATAGAACAGTTTGGAAACACTCTGTTTGTAAAGTCTGCAAGTGGATATTTGGACCTCTTTGAGGATTTCGCTGGAAACGGGATTTCTGCATATAACGCTAGACAGAAGAATTCTCAGTAACTTCTTTGGGTTGCGTGTGTTCAACTCACAGAGTTGAACCTTCCTTTTGACAGAGCAGATTAGAAACCCTCTCTTTGTGGAATTTGCAAGAGGACATTTCAAGCGCTTTGGGGCCTACGGAAGAAAAGGAAATATCTTCGTATAAAAACTAGAGAGAATCATTCTCAGAAACCACTTTGTGATGTGTGCGTTCCTCTCACAGAGTTTAACCTTTCTTTTCATAGAACAGTTTGGAAACACTCTGTTTGTAAAGTCTGCAAGTGGATATTTGGACCTCTTTGAGGATTTCGTAGGAAACGGGATTTCTTCATCTAATGCTAGACAGAAGAATTCTCAGTAACTTCTTTGGGCTGTGTGTGTTCAACTCACAGAGTTGAACCTTCCTTTTGACAGAGCAGATTGGAAACCCTCTTTTTGTGGAATTTGCAAGTGGACATTTCAAGCGCTTTGGGGCCAACGGTAGAAAAGGAAATATCTTCGTATAAAAACTAGAGAGAATCATTCTCAGAAACTGCTTTGTGATGTGTGCATTCCACTCACAGAGTGTAACCTTTCTTTTCATAGAATAGTTTGGAAACACTCTGTTTGTAAAGTCTGCAAGTGGATATTTGGACCTCTTTGAGGATTTCGTAGGAAACGGGATTTCTTCATCTAATGCTAGACAGAAGAATTCTCAGTAACTTCCTTGGGTTGCGTGTCTTCAACTCACAGAGTTGAGCCTTCCTTTAGTCAGAGCAGATTTGAAACCCTCTTTTTGTGGAATTTGCAAGTGGACATTACAAGCGATTTGGGGCCAACGGTAGAAAAGGAAATATCTTCGTATAAAAACTAGAGAGAATCATTCTCAGAAACCGCTTTGTGATGTGTGCGTTCCTCTCACAGAGTTTAACCTTTCTTTTCATAGAACAGTTTGGAAACAGTCTGTTTGTAAAGTCTGCAAGTGGATATTTGGACGTCTTTGAGGTTTTCGTTGGAAACGGGATTTCTTCATCTAATGCTAGACAGAAGAGTTCTCAGTAACTTCTTTGGGTTGCGTGTGTTCAACTCACAGAGTTGAACATTCGTTTTGACAGAGCAGATTTGAAACCCTCTTTTTGTCGAATTTGCAAGTGGACACTTCAAGCGCTTTGGGGCCAACGATAGAAAAGGAAATATCTTCGTATAAAAACAAGAGAGAATCATTCTCAGAAATCGCTTTGTGATGTGTGCGTTCCACTCACAGAGTTTAACCTTTCTTTTCATAGAACAGTTTGGAAACACTCTGTTTGTAAAGTCTGCAAGTGGATATTTGGACCTCTTTGAGGATTTGGTTGGAAACGGGATTTCTTCATCTAATGCTAGACAGAAGAATTCTCAGTAACATCTTTGGGTTGCGTGTGTTCAACTCACAGAGTTGAGCCTTCCCTTAGACAGAGCAGATTTGAAACCCTCTTTTTGTGGAATTTACAAGTGGACATTTCAAGGGCTTTGGCACCCACGGTAGAAAAGGAAATATCTTCGTATAAAAACTAGAGAGAATCATTCTCAGAAACCACTTTGTGATGTGTGCGTTCCACTCACAGAGTGTAACCTTTGTTTTCATAGAACAGTTTGGAAACACTCTGTTTGTAAAGTCTGCAAGTGGATATTTGGACCTCTTTGAGGATTTCGTTGGAAACGGGATTTCTTCATCTAATGCTAGACAGAGGAATTCTCAGTAACTTCTTTCGGTTGCGTGTGTTCAACTCACAGAGTTGAACCTTCCTGTAGACAGAGCAGATTTGAAACCCTCTTTTTGTGGAATTTGCAAGTGGACATTTCATGCGCTTTGGCGCCCACGGTAGAAAAGGAAATATCTTCGTATAAAAACTAGAGAGAATCATTCTCAGAAACCACTTTGCGATGTGTGCGTTCCACTCACAGAGTTTAACCTTTCTTTTCATAGAACAGTTTGGAAACACTCTGTTTTTTAAAGTCTGCAAGTGGATATTTGGACCTCTTTGAGGATTTCGTTGGAAACGGGATTTCTTCATCTAATGCTAGACAGAAGAATTCTCAGTAACTTCTTTGGGTTGCGTGTGTTCAACTCACAGAGTTGAACCTTCCTTTAGTCAGAGCAGATTTGAAACCCTCTTTTTGTGGAATTTGCAAGTGGACATTTCAAGCTCTTTGGGGCCAACGGTAGAAAAGGAAATATCTTCGTATAAAAACTAGAGAGAATCATTCTCAGAAACCACTTTGTGATGTGTGCGTTCCACTCACAGAGTTTAACCTTTCTTTTCATAGAACAGTTTGGAAACACTCTGTTTGTAAAGTCTGCAAGTGGATATTTGGACCTCTTTGAGGATTTCGTTGGAAACGGGATTTCTTCATCTAATGCTAGACAGAAGAATTCTCAGTAACTTTTTGGGTTGCGTGTGTTCAACTCACAGAGTTGAACCTTCCTTTAGACAGAGCAGATTTGAAACCCTCTTTTTGTGGAATTTCAAAGTGGACATTTCAAGCGCTTTGGGGCCAACGGTAGAAAAGGAAATATCTTCGTATAAAAACTAGAGAGAATCATTCTCAGAAACCACTTTGTGATGTGTGCGTTCCACTCACATAGTTTAACCTTTCTTTTCATAGAACAGTTTGGAAACAGTCTGTTTGTAAAGTCTGCAAGTGGATATTTGGACTTCTTTGAGGATTTCTTTGGAAACGGGATTTCTTCATCTAATGCTAGACAGAAGAATTCTCAGTAACTACTTTGGGTTGCGTGTGTTCAACTCACAGAGTTGAGCCTTCCTTAAACAGAGCAGATTTGAAACCCTCTTTTTGTGGAATTTGCAAGTGGACATTTCAAGAGGTTTGGGGCCAACGGTAGAAAAGGAAATATCTTCGTATAAAAACTAGAGAGAATCATTCTCAGAAACCGCTTTGTGATGTGTGCATTCCACTCACAGAGTGTAACCTTTCTTTTCATAGAACAGTTTGGAAACACTCTGTTTGTAAACTCTGCAAGTGGATATTTGGACCTCTTTGAGGATTTGGTTGGAAACAGGATTTCTTCATCTAATGCTAGACAGAAAAATTCTCAGTAACTTCTTTGGGTTGTGTGTGTTCAACTCACAGAGTTGAACCTTGCTTTAGACAGAGCAGATTTGAAACTCTCTTTTTGTGGAATTTGCAAGTGGACATTTCATGCGCTTTGGGGCCAACGGTAGAAAAGGAAATATCTTCATATAAAAACTAGAGAGAATCATTCTCAGAAACCGCTTTGTGATGTGTGCGTTCCACTCACAGAGTTTAACCTTTCTTTTCATAGAACAGTTTGGAAACACTCTGTTTGTAAAGTCTGCAAGTGGATATTTGGACCTCTTTGAGGATTTCGTTGGAAACGGGATTTCTTCATCTAATGCTAGACAGAAGAATTCTCAGTAACTTCTTTGGGTTGCGTGTGTTCAACTCACAGAGTTGAACCTTCCTTTTGACAGAGCAGATTGGAAACCCTCTTTTTGTGGAATTTGCAAGTGGACATTTCATGCGCTTAGGGGCCGACGGCAGAAAAGGAAATATCTTCGTATAAAAACTAGAGAGAATCATTCTCAGAAACCACTTTGTGATGTGTGCTTTCCACTCACAGAGTGTAACCTTTCTTTTCATAGAACAGTTTGGAAACACTCTGTTTGTAAAGTCTGCAAGTGGATATTTGGACCTCTTTGAGGATTTCTTTGGAAACGGGATTTCTTCATCTAATGCTAGACAGAAGAATTCTCAGTAACTTCTTCGGGTTGCGTGTGTTCAACTCACAGAGTTGAACCTTCCTTTTGACAGAGCAGATTGGAAACCCTCTTTTTGTGGAATTTGCAAGTGGACATTTCAAGCGCTTTGGGGCCAACTGTAGAAAAGGAAATATCTTCGTATAAAAACTAGAGAGAATCATTCTCAGAAACCGCTTTGTGATGTGTGCGTTCCACTCACAGAGTGTAACCTTTCTTTTCATAGAACAGTTTGGAAACACTCTGTTTGTAAAGTCTGCAAGTGGATATTTGGACCTCTTTGAGGATTTCGTTGGAAACGGGATTTCTGCATATAACGCTAGACAGAAGAATTCTCAGTAACTTCTTTGGGTTGCGTGTGTTCAACTCACAGAGTTGAACCTTCCTATTGACAGAGCAGATTAGAATCCCTCTCTTTGTGGAATTTGCAAGAGGACATTTCAAGCGCTTTGGGGCCTACAGAAGAAAAGGAAATATCTTCGTATAAAAACTAGAGAGAATCATTCTCAGAAACCACTTTGTGATGTGTGCGTTCCTCTCACAGAGTTTAACCTTTCTTTTCATAGAACAGTTTGGAAACACTCTGTTTGTAAAGTCTGCAAGTGGATATTTGGACCTCTTTGAGGATTTCGTTGGAAACGGGATTTCTTCATCTAATGCTAGACAGAAGAGTTCTCAGTAACTTCTTTGGGTTGCGTGTGTTCAACTCACAGAGTTGAACATTCCTTTTGACAGAGCAGATTTGAAACCCTCTTTTTGTGGAATTTGCAAGTGGACATTTCAAGCGCTTTGGGGCCAACGGTAGAAAAGGAAATATCTTCGTATAAAAACAAGAGAGAATCATTCTCAGAAATCGCTTTGTGATGTGTGCGTTCCACTCACAGAGTTTAACCTTTCTTTTCATAGAACAGTTTGGAAACACTCTGTTTGTAAAGTCTGCAAGTGGATATTTGGACTTCTTTGAGGATTTCTTTGGAAACGGGATTTCTTCATCTAATGCTAGACAGAAGAATTCTCAGTAACTTCTTTGGGTTGCGTGTGTTCAACTCACAGAGTTGAGCCTTCCTTAAACAGAGCAGATTTGAAACCCTCTTTTTGTGGAATTTGCAAGTGGACATTTCAAGAGGTTTGGGGCCAACGGTAGAAAAGGAAATATCTTCGTATAAAAACTAGAGAGAATCATTCTCAGAAACCGCTTTGTGATGTGTGCATTCCACTCACAGAGTGTAACCTTTCTTTTCATAGAACAGTTTGGAAACACTCTGTTTGTAAACTCTGCAAGTGGATATTTGGACCTCTTTGAGGATTTGGTTGGAAACAGGATTTCTTCATCTAATGCTAGACAGAAAAATTCTCAGTAACTTCTTTGGGTTGTGTGTGTTCAACTCACAGAGTTGAACCTTGCTTTAGACAGAGCAGATTTGAAACTCTCTTTTTGTGGAATTTGCAAGTGGACATTTCATGCGCTTTGGGGCCAACGGTAGAAAAGGAAATATCTTCATATAAAAACTAGGGAGAATCATTCTCAGAAACCGCTTTGTGATGTGTGCGTTCCACTCACAGAGTTTAACCTTTCTTTTCATAGAACAGTTTGGAAACACTCTGTTTGTAAAGTCTGCAAGTGGATATTTGGACCTCTTTGAGGATTTCGTTGGAAACGGGATTTCTTCATCTAATGCTAGACAGAAGAATTCTCAGTAACTTCTTTGGGTTGCGTGTGTTCAACTCACAGAGTTGAACCTTCCTTTTGACAGAGCAGATTGGAAACCCTCTTTTTGTGGAATTTGCAAGTGGACATTTCAAGCGCTTAGGGGCCGACGTCAGAAAAGGAAATATCTTCGTATAAAAACTAGAGAGAATCATTCTCAGAAACCACTTTGTGATGTGTGCTTTCCACTCACAGAGTTTAACCTTTCTTTTCATAGAACAGTTTGGAAACACTCTGTTTGTAAAGTCTGCAAGTGGATATTTGGACCTCTTTGAGGATTTCTTTGGAAACGGGATTTCTTCATCTAATGCTAGACAGAAGAATTCTCAGTAACTTCTTTGGGTTGCGTGTGTTCAACTCACAGAGTTGAACCTTCCTTTTGACAGAGCAGATTGGAAACCCTCTTTTTGTGGAATTTGCAAGTGGACATTTCAAGCGCTTTGGGGCCAACTGTAGAAAAGGAAATATCTTCGTATAAAAACTAGAGAGAATCATTCTCAGAAACCGCTTTGTGATGTGTGCATTCCACTCACAGAGTGTAACCTTTCTTTTCATAGAACAGTTTGGAAACACTCTGTTTGTAAAGTCTGCAAGTGGATATTTGGACCTCTTTGAGGATTTCGATGGAAACGGGATTTCTGCATATAACGCTAGACAGAAGAATTCTCAGTAACTTCTTTGGGTTGCGTGTGTTCAACTCACAGAGTTGAACCTTCCTATTGACAGAGCAGATTAGAAACCCTCTCTTTGTGGAATTTGCAAGAGGACATTTCAAGCGCTTTGGGGCCTACGGAAGAAAAGGAAATATCTTCGTATAAAAACTAGAGAGAATCATTCTCAGAAACCACTTTGTGATGTGTGCGTTCCTCTCACAGAGTTTAACCTTTCTTTTCATAGAACAGTTTGGAAACACTCTGTTTGTAAAGTCTGCAAGTGGATATTTGGACCTCTTTGAGGATTTCGTTGGAAACGGGATTTCTTCATCTAATGCTAGACAGAAGAGTTCTCAGTAACTTCTTTGGGTTGCGTGTGTTCAACTCACAGAGTTGAACATTCCTTTTGACAGAGCAGATTTGAAACCCTCTTTTTGTGGAATTTGCAAGTGGACATTTCAAGCGCTTTGGGGCCAACGGTAGAAAAGGAAATATCTTCGTATAAAAACAAGAGAGAATCATTCTCAGAAATCGCTTTGTGATGTGTGCGTTCCACTCACAGAGTTTAACCTTTCTTTTCATAGAACAGTTTGGAAACACTCTGTTTGTAAAGTCTGCAAGTGGATATTTGGACTTCTTTGAGGATTTCTTTGGAAATGGGATTTCTTCATCTAATGCTAGACAGAAGAGTTCTCAGTAACTTCTTTGGGTTGCGTGTGTTCAACTCACAGAGTTGAACATTCCTTTTGACAGAGCAGATTGGAAACCCTCTTTTTGTGGAATTTGCAAGTGGACATTTCAAGCGCTTTGGGGCCAACGATAGAAAAGGAAATATCTTCGTATAAAAACAAGAGAGAATCATTCTCAGAAATCGCTTTGTGATGTGTGCGTTCCACTCACAGAGTTTAACCTTTCTTTTCATAGAACAGTTTGGAAACACTCTGTTTGTAAAGTCTGCAAGTGGATATTTGTACCTCTTTGAGGATTTCGTTGGAAACGGGATTTCTTCATCTAATGCTAGACAGAAGAATTCTCAGTAACTTCTTTGGGTTGCGTGTGTTCAACTCACAGAGTTGAGCCTTCCCTTAGACAGAGCAGATTTGAAACCCTCTTTTTGTGGAATTTGCAAGTGGACATTTCAAGGGCTTTGGCACCCACGGTAGAAAAGGAAATATCTTCGTATAAAAACTAGAGAGAATCATTCTCAGAAACCACTTTGTGATGTGTGCGTTCCACTCATAGAGTGTAACCTTTGTTTTCATAGAACAGTTTGGAAACACTCTGTTTGTAAAGTCTGCAAGTGGATATTTGGACCTCTTTGAGGATTTCGTTGGAAACGGGATTTCTTCATCTAATGCTAGACAGAGGAATTCTCAGTAACTTCTTTCGGTTGCGTGTGTTCATCTCACAGAGTTGAAACTTCCTGTAGACAGAGCAGATTGGAAACCCTCTTTTTGTGGAATTTGCAAGTGGACATTTCAAGCGCTTTGGGGCCAACGGTAGAAAAGGAAATATCTTCGTATAAAAACAAGAGAGAATCATTCTCAGAAATCGCTTTGTGATGTGTGCGTTCCACTCACAGAGTTTAACCTTTCTTTTCATAGAACAGTTTGGAAACACTCTGTTTGTAAAGTCTGCAAGTGGATATTTGGACTTCTTTGAGGATTTCTTTGGAAACGGGATTTCTTCATCTAATGCTAGACAGAAGAATTCTCAGTAACTTCTTTGGGTTGCGTGTGTTCAACTCACAGAGTTGAGCCTTCCTTAAACAGAGCAGATTTGAAACCCTCTTTTTGTGGAATTTGCAAGTGGACATTTCAAGAGGTTTGGGGCCAACGGTAGAAAAGGAAATATCTTCGTATAAAAACTAGAGAGAATCATTCTCAGAAACCGCTTTGTGATGTGTGCATTCCACTCACAGAGTGTAACCTTTCTTTTCATAGAACAGTTTGGAAACACTCTGTTTGTAAACTCTGCAAGTGGATATTTGGACCTCTTTGAGGATTTGGTTGGAAACAGGATTTCTTCATCTAATGCTAGACAGAAACATTCTCAGTAACTTCTTTGGGTTGTGTGTGTTCAACTCACAGAGTTGAACCTTGCTTTAGACAGAGCAGATTTGAAACTCTCTTTTTGTGGAATTTGCAAGTGGACATTTCATGCGCTTTGGGGCCAACGGTAGAAAAGGAAATATCTTCATATAAAAACTAGAGAGAATCATTCTCAGAAACCGCTTTGTGATGTGTGCGTTCCACTCACAGAGTTTAACCTTTCTTTTCATAGAACAGTTTGGAAACACTCTGTTTGTAAAGTCTGCAAGTGGATATTTGGACCTCTTTGAGGATTTCGTTGGAAACGGGATTTCTTCATCTAATGCTAGACAGAAGAATTCTCAGTAACTTCTTTGGGTTGCGTGTGTTCAACTCACAGAGTTGAACCTTCCTTTTGACAGAGCAGATTGGAAACCCTCTTTTTGTGGAATTTGCAAGTGGACATTTCAAGCGCTTAGGGGCCGACGGCAGAAAAGGAAATATCTTCGTATAAAAACTAGAGAGAATCATTCTCAGAAACCACTTTGTGATGTGTGCTTTCCACTCACAGAGTTTAACCTTTCTTTTCATAGAACAGTTTGGAAACACTCTGTTTGTAAAGTCTGCAAGTGGATATTTGGACCTCTTTGAGGATTTCTTTGGAAACGGGATTTCTTCATCTAATGCTAGACAGAAGAATTCTCAGTAACTTCTTTGGGTTGCGTGTGTTCAACTCACAGAGTTGAACCTTCCTTTTGACAGAGCAGATTGGAAACCCTCTTTTTGTGGAATTTGCAAGTGGACATTTCAAGCGCTTTGGGGCCAACTGTAGAAAAGGAAATATCTTCGTATAAAAACTAGAGAGAATCATTCTCAGAAACCGCTTTGTGATGTGTGCGTTCCACTCACAGAGTGTAACCTTTCTTTTCATAGAACAGTTTGGAAACACTCTGTTTGTAAAGTCTGCAAGTGGATATTTGGACCTCTTTGAGGATTTCGATGGAAACGGGATTTCTGCATATAACGCTAGACAGAAGAATTCTCAGTAACTTCTTTGGGTTGCGTGTGTTCAACTCACAGAGTTGAACCTTCCTATTGACAGAGCAGATTAGAAACCCTCTCTTTGTGGAATTTGCAAGAGGACATTTCAAGCGCTTTGGGGCCTACGGAAGAAAAGGAAATATCTTCGTATAAAAACTAGAGAGAATCATTCTCAGAAACCACTTTGTGATGTGTGCGTTCCTCTCACAGAGTTTAACCTTTCTTTTCATAGAACAGTTTGGAAACACTCTGTTTGTAAAGTCTGCAAGTGGATATTTGGACCTCTTTGAGGATTTCGTTGGAAACGGGATTTCTTCATCTAATGCTAGACAGAAGAGTTCTCAGTAACTTCTTTGGGTTGCGTGTGTTCAACTCACAGAGTTGAACATTCCTTTTGACAGAGCAGATTTGAAACCCTCTTTTTGTGGAATTTGCAAGTGGACATTTCAAGCGCTTTGGGGCCAACGGTAGAAAAGGAAATATCTTCGTATAAAAACAAGAGAGAATCATTCTCAGAAATCGCTTTGTGATGTGTGCGTTCCACTCACAGAGTTTAACCTTTCTTTTCATAGAACAGTTTGGAAACACTCTGTTTGTAAAGTCTGCAAGTGGATATTTGGACCTCTTTGAGGATTTCGTTGGAAACGGGATTTCTTCATCTAATGCAGACAGAAGAATTCTCAGTAACTTTTTGGGTTGCGTGTGTTCAACTCACAGAGTTGAGCCTTCCTTTAGACAGAGCAGATTTGAAACCCTCTTTTTGTGGAAATTGCAAGTGGATATTTCATGCGCTTTGGCGCCCACGGTAGAAAAGGAAATATCTTCGTATAAAAACTAGAGAGAATCATTCCCAGAAACCACTTTGTGATGTGTGCGTTCCACTCACAGAGTTTAACCTTTCTTTTCATAGAACAGTTTGGAAACACTCTGTTTGTAAAGTCTGCAAGTGGATATTTGGACCTCTATGAGGATTTCTTTGGAAACGGGGTTTCTTCATCTAATGCTAGACAGAAGAATTCTCAGTAACTTCTTTGGGTTGCGTGTGTTCAACTCACAGAGTTGAACCTTCCTTTAGACAGAGCAGATTTGAAACCCTCTTTTTGTGGAATTTGCAAGTGGATATTTCAAGCGCTTTGGTGCCCACGGTAGAAAAGGAAATATCTTCGTATAAAAACTAGAGAGAATCATTCCCAGAAACCACTTTGTGATGTGTGCGTTCCACTCACAGAGTTTAACCTTTCTTTTCATAGAACAGTTTGGAAACACTCTGTTTGTAAGGTCTGCAAGTGGATATTTGGACCTCTATGAGGATTTCGTTGGAAACAGGGTTTCTTCATCTAATGCTAGACAGAAGAATTCTCAGTAACTTCTTTGGGTTGCGTGTGTTCAACTCACAGAGTTGAACCTTCCTTTTGACAGAGCAGATTAGAAACCCTCTTTTTGTGGAATTTGCAAGTGGACATTTCAGGCGCTTTGGGGCCAACGGTAGAAAAGGAAATATCTTCGTATAAAAACTAGAGAGAATCATTCTCAGAAACCACTTTGTGATGTGTGCGTTCCTCTCACAGAGTTTAAACTTTCTTTTCATAGAACAGTTTGGAAACAGTCTGTTTGTAAAGTCTGCAAGTGGATATTTGGATATCTTTGAGGATTTCGTTGGAAACGGGATTTCTGCATATAACGCTAGACAGAAGAATTCTCAGTAACTTCTTTCGGTTGCGTGTGTTCAACTCACAGAGTTGAACCTTTCTTTAGACAGAGCAGATTTGAAACCCTCTTTTTGTGGAATTTGCAAGTGGACATTTCAAGCGCTTTGGGGCCAACGGAAGAAAAGGAAATATCTTGGTATAAAAACTAGAGAGAATCATTCTCAGAAACCACTTTGTGATGTGTGCGTTCCACTCACAGAGTTTAACCTTTCTTTTCATAGAACAGTTTGGAAACACTCTGTTTGTAAAGTATGCAAGTGGATATTTGGACCTCTTTGAGGATTTCGTTGGAAACGGGATTTCTTCATCTAATGCTAGACAGAAGAATTCTCAGTAACTTCTTTGGGTTGCGTGTGTTCAACTCACAGAGTTGAACCTTCCTTTTGACAGAGCAGATTGGAAACCCTCTTTTTGTGGAATTTGCAAGAGGACATTTCAAGCGCTTTGGGGCCAACGGTAGAAAAGGAAATATCTTCGTATAAAAACTAGAGAGAATCATTCCCAGAAACCACTTTGTGATGTGTGCGTTCCACTCACAGAGTTTAACCTTTCTTTTCATAGAACAGTTTGGAAACACTCTGTTTGTAAAGTCTGCAAGTGGATATTTGGACCTCTATGAGGATTTCTTTGGAAACGGGGTTTCTTCATCTAATGCTAGACAGAAGAATTCTCAGTAACTTCTTTGGGTTGCGTGTGTTCAACTCACAGAGTTGAACCTTCCTTTAGACAGAGCAGATTTGAAACCCTCTTTTTGTGGAATTTGCAAGTGGATATTTCAAGCGCTTTGGTGCCCACGGTAGAAAAGGAAATATCTTCGTATAAAAACTAGAGAGAATCATTCCCAGAAACCACT
This sequence comes from Gorilla gorilla gorilla, assembly GCF_029281585.2. Classification (NCBI taxonomy): domain Eukaryota; kingdom Metazoa; phylum Chordata; class Mammalia; order Primates; family Hominidae; genus Gorilla; species Gorilla gorilla. The sequence continues at coordinate 75,660,308 of NC_073231.2, read as the reverse complement.
TTGTGATGTGTGCGTTCCACTCACAGAGTTTAACCTTTCTTTTCATAGAACAGTTTGGAAACACTCTGTTTGTAAGGTCTGCAAGTGGATATTTGGACCTCTATGAGGATTTCGTTGGAAACAGGGTTTCTTCATCTAATGCTAGACAGAAGAATTCTCAGTAACTTCTTTGGGTTGCGTGTGTTCAACTCACAGAGTTGAACCTTCCTTTTGACAGAGCAGATTAGAAACCCTCTTTTTGTGGAATTTGCAAGTGGACATTTCAGGCGCTTTGGGGCCAACGGTAGAAAAGGAAATATCTTCGTATAAAAACTAGAGAGAATCATTCTCAGAAAACACTTTGTGATGTGTGCGTTCCTCTCACAGAGTTTAAACTTTCTTTTCATAGAACAGTTTGGAAACAGTCTGTTTGTAAAGTCTGCAAGTGGATATTTGGATATCTTTGAGGATTTCGTTGGAAACGGGATTTCTGCATATAACGCTAGACAGAAGAATTCTCAGTAACTTCTTTCGGTTGCGTGTGTTCAACTCACAGAGTTGAACCTTTCTTTAGACAGAGCAGATTTGAAACCCTCTTTTTGTGGAATTTGCAAGTGGACATTTCAAGCGCTTTGGGGCCAACGGAAGAAAAGGAAATATCTTGGTATAAAAACTAGAGAGAATCATTCTCAGAAACCACTTTGTGATGTGTGCGTTCCACTCACAGAGTTTAACCTTTCTTTTCATAGAACAGTTTGGAAACACTCTGTTTGTAAAGTATGCAAGTGGATATTTGGACCTCTTTGAGGATTTCGTTGGAAACGGGATTTCTTCATCTAATGCTAGACAGAAGAATTCTCAGTAACTTCTTTGGGTTGCGTGTGTTCAACTCACAGAGTTGAACCTTCCTTTTGACAGAGCAGATTGGAAACCCTCTTTTTGTGGAATTTGCAAGAGGACATTTCAAGCGCTTTGGGGCCAACGGTAGAAAAGGAAATATCTTCGTATAAAAACTAGAGAGAATCATTCTCAGAAACCGCTTTGTGATGTGTGCATTCTACTCACAGAGTGTAACCTTTCTTTTCATAGAACAGTTTGGAAACACTCTCTTTGTAAAGTCTGCAAGTGGATATTTGGACCTCTTTGAGGATTTCATTGGAAACGGGATTTCTTCATCTAATGCTAGACAGAAGAATTCTCAGTAACTTCTTTGGGTTGCGTGTGTTCAACTCACAGAGTTGAACCTTCCTTTAGACAGAGCAGATTTGAAACCCTCTTTTTGTGGAATTTGCAAGTGGATATTTCAAGCGCTTTGGCGCCCACGGTAGAAAAGGAAATATCTTCGTATAAAAACTAGAGAGAATCATTCTCAGAAAACACTTTGTGATGTGTGCGTTCCACTCACAGAGTGTAACCTTTCTTTTCATAGAACAGTTTTGAAACACTCTGTTTGTAAAGTCTGCAAGTGGATATTTGGACGTCTTTGAGGATTTCGTTGGAAACGGGATTTCTTCATCTAATGCTAGACAGAAGAATTCTCAGTAACTTCTTTGGGTTGCGTGTGTTCAACTCACAGAGTTGAACCTTCCTTTTGACAGAGCAGATGAGAAACCTTCTTTTTGTGGAATTTGCAAGTGGACATTTCATGCGCTTTGGGGCCAAGGGAAGAAAAGGAAATATCTTCGTATAAAAACTAGAGAGAATCATTCTCAGAAACCGCTTTGTGATGTGTGCGTTCCACTCACAGAGTTTAACCTTTCTTTTCATAGAACAGTTTGGAAACACTCTGTTTGTAAAGTCTGCAAGTGGATATTTGGACCTCTATGAGGATTTCGTTGGAAACGGGGTTTCTTCATCTAATGCTAGACAGAAGAATTCTCAGTAACTTCTTTGGGTTGCGTGTGTTCAACTCACAGAGTTGAACCTTCCTTTTGACAGAGCAGATTGGAAACCCTCTTTTTGAGGAATTTGCAAGAGGACATTTCAAGCGCTTTGGGGCCAACGGTAGAAAAGGAAATATCTTCGTATAAAAACTAGAGAGAATCATTCTCAGAAACCGCTTTGTGATGTGTGCGGTTCCACTCACAGAGTGTAACCTTTCTTTTCATAGAACAGTTTGGAAACAGTCTGTTTGTAAAGTCTGCAAGTGGATATTTGGACGTCTTTGAGGATTTCGTTGGAAACGGGATTTCTTCATCTAATGCTAGACAGAAGAATTCTCAGTAACTTCTTTCAGTTGCGTGTGTTCAACTCACAGAGTTGAACCTTTCTTTAGACAGAGCAGATTTGAAACCCTCTTTTTGTGGAATTTGCAAGTGGACATTTCAAGCGCCTTGGGGCCAACGGAAGAAAAGGAAATATCTTGGTATAAAAACTAGAGAGAATCATTCTCAGAAACCACTTTGTGATGTGTGCGTTCCACTCACAGAGTTTAACCTTTCTTTTCATAGAACAGTTTGGAAACACTCTGTTTGTAAAGTATGCAAGTGGATATTTGGACCTCTTTGAGGATTTCGTTGGAAACGGGATTTCTTCATCTAATGCTAGACAGAAGAATTCTCAGTAACTTCTTTGGGTTGCGTGTGTTCAACTCACAGAGTTGAACCTTCCTTTTGACAGAGCAGTTTTGAAACCCTCTCTTTGTGGAATTTGCAAGAGGACATTTCAAGCGCTTTGGGGCCAACGGTAGAAAAGGAAATATCTTCGTATAAAAACTAGAGAGAATCATTCTCAGAAACCGCTTTGTGATGTGTGCGTTCTACTCACAGAGTGTAACCTTTCTTTTCATAGAACAGTTTGGAAACACTCTCTTTGTAAAGTCTGCAAGTGGATATTTGGACCTCTTTGAGGATTTCATTGGAAACGGGATTTCTTCATCTAATGCTAGACAGAAGAATTCTCAGTAACTTCTTTGGGTTGCGTGTGTTCAACTCACAGAGTTGAACCTTCCTTTAGACAGAGCAGATTTGAAACCCTCTTCTTGTGGAATTTGCAAGTGGATATTTCAAGCGCTTTGGCGCCCACGGTAGAAAAGGAAATATCTTCGTATAAAAACTAGAGAGAATCATTCTCAGAAACCACTTTGTGATGCGTGCGTTCCACTCACAGAGTGTAACCTTTCTTTTCATAGAACAGTTTGGAAACACTCTGTTTGTAAAGTCTGCAAGTGGATATTTGGACGTCTTTGAGGATTTCGTTGGAAACGGGATTTCTTCATCTAATGCTAGACAGAAGAATTCTCAGTAACTTCTTTGGGTTGCGTGTGTTCAACTCACAGAGTTGAACCTTCCTTTTGACAGAGCAGATGAGAAACCTTCTTTTTGTGGAATTTGCAAGTGGACATTTCATGCGATTTGGGGCCAAGGGAAGAAAAGGAAATATCTTCGTATAAAAACTAGAGAGAATCATTCTCAGAAACCGCTTTGTGATGTGTGCGTTCCACTCACAGAGTTTAACCTTTCATTTCATAGAACAGTTTGGAAACACTCTGTTTGTAAAGTCTGCAAGTGGATATTTGGACCTCTTTGAGGATTTCATTGGAAACGGGATTTCTTCATCTAATGCTAGACAGAAGAATTCTCAGTAACTTCTTTGGGTTGCGTGTGTTCAACTCACAGAGTTGAACCTTCCTTTAGAGAGAGCAGATTTGAAACCCTCTTTTTGTGGAATTTGCAAGTGGATATTTCAAGCGCTTTGGCGCCCACGGTAGAAAAGGAAATATCTTCGTATAAAAACTAGAGAGAATCATTCCCAGAAACCACTTTGTGATGTGTGCGTTCCACTCACAGAGTTTAACCTTTCTTTTCATAGAACAGTTTGGAAACACTCTGTTTGTAAAGTCTGCAAGTGGATATTTGGACCTCTATGAGGATTTCGTTGGAAACGGGGTTTCTTCATCTAATGCTAGACAGAAGAATTCTCAGTAACTTCTTTGGGTTGCGTGTGTTCAACTCACAGAGTTGAACCTTCCTTTTGACAGAGCAGATTGGAAACCCTTTTTTTGAGGAATTTGCAAGAGGACATTTCAAGCGCTTTGGGGCCAACGGTAGAAAAGGAAATATCTTCGTATAAAAACTAGAGAGAATCATTCTCAGAAACCGCTTTGTGATGTGTGCGGTTCCACTCACAGAGTGTAACCTTTCTTTTCATAGAACAGTTTGGAAACAGTCTGTTTGTAAAGTCTGCAAGTGGATATTTGGACGTCTTTGAGGATTTCGTTGGAAACGGGATTTCTTCATCTAATGCTAGACAGAAGAATTCTCAGTTACTTCTTTCGGTTGCGTGTGTTCAACTCACAGAGTTGAACCTTTCTTTAGACAGAGCAGATTTGAAACCCTCTTTTTGTGGAATTTGCAAGTGGACATTTCAAGCGCTTTGGGGCCAACGGAAGAAAAGGAAATATCTTGGTATAAAAACTAGAGAGAATCATTCTCAGAAACCACTTTGTGATGTGTGCGTTCCACTCACAGAGTTTAACCTTTCTTTTCATAGAACAGTTTGGAAACACTCTGTTTGTAAAGTATGCAAGTGGATATTTGGACCTCTTTGAGGATTTCGTTGGAAACGGGATTTCTTCATCTAATGCTAGACAGAAGAATTCTCAGTAACTTCTTTGGGTTGCGTGTGTTCAACTCACAGAGTTGAACCTTCCTTTTGACAGAGCAGATTGGAAACCCTCTTTTTGTGGAATTTGCAAGAGGACATTTCAAGCGCTTTGGGGCCAACGGTAGAAAAGGAAATATCTTCGTATAAAAACTAGAGAGAATCATTCTCAGAAACCGCTTTGTGATGTGTGCGTTCTACTCACAGAGTGTAACCTTTCTTTTCATAGAACAGTTTGGAAACACTCTCTTTGTAAAGTCTGCAAGTGGATATTTGGACCTCTTTTAGGATTTCATTGGAAACGGGATTTCTTCATCTAATGCCAGACAGAAGAATTCTCAGTAACTTCTTTGGGTTGCGTGTGTTCAACTCACAGAGTTGAACCTTCCTTTAGACAGAGCAGATTTGAAACCCTCTTTTTGTGGAATTTGCAAGTGGATATTTCAAGCGCTTTGGCACCCACGGTAGAAAAGGAAATATCTTCGTATAAAAACTAGAGAGAATCATTCTCAGAAACCACTTTGTGATGTGTGCGTTCCACTCACAGAGTGTAACCTTTCTTTTCATAGAACAGTTTGGAAACACTCTGTTTGTAAAGTCTGCAAGTGGATATTTGGACCTCTTTGAGGATTTCGTTGGAAACGGGATTTCTGCATATAACGCTAGACAGAAAAATTCTCAGTAACTTCTTTGGGTTGCGTGTGTTCAACTCACAGAGTTGAACCTTCCTTTTGACAGAGCTGATTAGAAACCCTCTTTTTGTGGAATTTGCAAGTCGACATTTCAGGCGCTTTGGGGCCAACGGTAGAAAAGGAAATATCTTCGTATAAAAACTAGAGAGAATCATTCTCAGAAACCACTTTGTGATGTGTGCGTTCCACTCACAGAGTTTAACCTTTCTTTTCATAGAACAGTTTGGAAACACTCTGTTTGTAAAGTGTGCAAGTGGATATTTGGACCTCTTTGAGGATTTCGTTGGAAACGCGATTTCTTCATCTAATGCTAGACAGAAGAATTCTCCGTAACTTCTTTGGGTTGCGTGTGTTCAACTCACAGAGTTGAGCCCTCCTTTAGACAGAGCAGATTTGAAACCCTCTTTTTGTGGAATTTGCAAGTGGACATTTCAAGCGCTTTGGGGCCAACGGTAGAAAAGGAAATATCTTCGTTTATAAACTAGAGAGAATCATTCTCAGAAACCACTTTGTGATGTGTGCGTTCCACTAACAGAGTGTAACCTTTCTTTTCATAGAACAGTTTGGAAACACTCTGTTTGTAAAGTCTGCAAGTGGATATTTGGACCTCTTTGAGGATTTCATTGGAAACGGGATTTCTTCATGTAATGCTAGACAGAAGAATTCTCAGTAACTTCTTTGGGTTGCGTGTGTTCAACTCACAGAGTTGAGCATTCCTTTAGACAGAGCAGATTTGAAACCCTCTTTTTGTGGAATTTGCAAGTGGACATTACAAGCGCTTTGGCGCCCACGGTAGAAAAGGAAATATCTTCGTATAAAAACTAGAGAGAATCATTCCCAGAAACCACTTTGTGATGTGTGCATTCCACTCACAGAGTGTAACCTTTCTTTTCATAGAACAGTTTGGAAACACTCTGTTTGTAAAGTCTGCAAGTGGATATTTGGACCTCTTTGAGGATTTCGTTGGAAACGGGATTTCTTCATCTAATGCTAGACAGAAGAATTCTCAGTAACTTCTTTGGGTTGCGTGTGTTCAACTCAGAGAGTTGAACCTTCCTTTAGACAGAGCAGATTTGAAACCCTCTTTTTGTGGAATTTGCAAGTGGACATTTCAAGCGCTTTGGTGTGCACGTTAGAAAAGGAAATATCTTCGTTTAAAAACTAGAGAGAATCATTCTCAGAAACCACTTTGTGATGTGTGCGTTCCACTCACAGAGTTTAACCTTTCTTTTCATAGAACAGTTTGGAAACACTCTGTTTGTAAGGTCTGCAAGTGGATATTTGGACCTCTTTGAGGATTTCGTTGGAAACGGGATTTCTTCATCCAATGCTAGACAGAAGAATTCTCAGTAACTTCTTTGGGTTGCGTGTGTTCAACTCACAGAGTTGAACCTTCCTTTTGACAGAGCAGATTGGAAACCCTCTTTTTGTGGAATTTGCAAGAGGACATTTCAAGCGCTTTGGGGCCAACGGTAGAAAAGGAAATATCTTCGTATAAAAACTAGAGAGAATCATTCTCAGAAACCGCTTTGTGATGTGTGCGATCCACTCACAGAGTGTAACCTTTCTTTTCATAGAACAGTTTGGAAACAGTCTGCTTGTAAAGTCTGCAAGTGGATATTTGGACCTCTTTGAGGATTTCGTTGGAAACGGGATTTCTTCATCTAATGCTAGACAGAAGAATTCTCAGTAACTTCTTTGGGTTGCGTGTGTTCAACTCACAGAGTTGAACCTTCCTTTAGACAGAGCAGATTTGAAACCCTCTTTTTGTGGAATTTGCAAGTGGACATTTCAAGCGCTTTGGCGCCCACGGTAGAAAAGGAAATATCTTCGTATAAAAACTAGAGAGAATCATTCTCAGAAACCACTTTGTGATGTGTGCGTTCCACTCACAGAGTTTAACCTTTCTTTTCATAGAACAGTTTGGAAACACTCTGTTTGTAAAGTCTGCAAGTTGATATTTGGACCTCTTTGAGGATTTGGTTGGAAACAGGATTTCTTCATCTAATGCTAGACAGAAAAATTCTCAGTAACTTCTTTGGGTTGTGTGTGTTCAACTCACAGAGTTGAACCTTCCTTTAGACAGAGCAGATTTGAAACCCTCTTTTTGTGGAATTTGCAAGTGGACATTTCAAGCGCTTCGGGGACAACGGTAGAAAAGGAAATATCTTCGTATAAAAACTAGAGAGAATCATTCTCAGAAACCACTTTGTGATGTGTTCGTTCCACTCACGGAGTTTAACCTTTCTTTTCATAGAACAGTTTGGAAACACTCTGTTTGTAAAGTCTGCAAGTTGATATTTGGACCTCTTTGAGGATTTCGTTGGAAACGGGATTTCTTCATCTAAAGCTAGACAGAAGAATTCTCAGTAACTTCTTTGGGTTGCGTGTGTTCAACTCACAGAGTTGAACCTTCCTTTTGACAGAGCAGATTGGAAACCCTCTTTTTGTGGAATTTGCAAGTGGACATTTCAAGCGCTTTGGGGCCAACGGTAGAAAAGGAAATATCTTCGTATAAAAACTAGAGAGAATCATTCTCAGAAACCACTTTGTGATGTGTGCGTTCCACTCACAGAGTTTAACCTTTCTTTTCATAGAACAGTTTGGAAACAGTCTGTTTGTAAAGTCTGCAAGTGGATATTTGGACCTCTTTGAGGATTTCTTTGGAAACGGGATTTCTTCATCTAATGCTAGACAGAAAAATTCTCAGTAACTTCTTTGGGTTGCGTGTGTTCAACTCACAGAGTTGAGCCTTCCTATAGACAGAGCAGATTTGAAACCCTCTTTTTGTGGAATTTGCAAGTGGACATTTCAAGCGGTTTGGGGCCAACGGTAGAAAAGGAAATATCTTCGTATAAAAACTAGAGAGAATCATTCTCAGAAACCGCTTTGTGATGTGTGCGTTCCACTCACAGAGTGTAACCTTTCTTTTCATAGAACAGTTTGGAAACACTCTGTTTGTAAAGTCTGCAAGTGGATATTTGGACCTCTTTGAGGATTTCGTTGGAAACGGGATTTCTTCATCTAATGCTAGACAGAAGAATTCTCAGTAACTTCTTTGGGTTGCGTGTGTTCAACTCACAGAGTTGAACCTTCCTTTTGACAGAGCAGATTTGAAACACTCCTTTTGTGGAATTTGCAAGTGGACATTTCAAGCGCTTTGGGGCCAACGGTGGAATAGGAAATATCTTCGTATAAAAACTAGAGAGAATCATTCCCAGAAACCACTTTGTGATGTGTGCGTTCCACTCACAGAGTTTAACCTTTCTTTTCATAGAACAGTTTGGAAACACTCTGTTTGCAAAGTCTGCAAGAGGATACTTGGACCTCTTTGAGGATTTCGTTGGAAACGGGATTTCTTCATCTAATGCTAGACAGAAGAATTCTCAGTAACTTCTTTGGGTTGTGTGTGTTCAACTCACAGAGTTGAACCTTCCTTTAGACAGAGCAGATTAGAAACCCTCTTTTTGTGGAATTTGCAAGTGGACATTTCAAGCGCTTATGGGCCAAAGGCAGGAAAGGAAATATCTTGGTATAAAAACTAGAGAGAATCATTCTCAGAAACCACTTTGTGATGTGTTCATTCCACTCACAGAGTTTAACCTTTCTTTTCATAGAACAGTGTGGAAACACTCTGTTTGTAAAGTCTGCAAGTTGATATTTGGACCTCTTTGAGGATTTGGTTGGAAACAGGATTTCTTCATCTAATGCTAGACAGAAAAATTTTCAGTAACTTCTTTGGGTTGTGTGTGTTCAACTCACAGAGTTGAACCTTCCTTTAGACAGAGCAGATTTGAAACTCTCTTTTTGTGGAATTTGCAAGTGGACATTTCATGCGCTTTGGGGCCAACGGTAGAAAAGGAAATATCTTCATATAAAAACTAGAGAGAATCATTCTCAGAAACCGCTTTGTGATGTGTGCGTTCCACTCACAGAGTTTAACCTTTCTTTTCATAGAACAGTTTGGAAACACTCTGTTTGTAAAGTCTGCAAGTGGATATTTGGACCTCTTTGAGGATTTCGTTGGAAACGGGATTTCTTCATCTAATGCTAGACAGAAGAATTCTCAGTAACTTCTTTGGGTTGCGTGTGTTCAACTCACAGAGTTGAACCTTCCTTTTGACAGAGCAGATTGGAAACCCTCTTTTTGTGGAATTTGCAAGTGGACATTTCAAGCGCTTTGGGGCCGACGGTAGAAAAGGAAATATCTTCGTATAAAAACTAGAGAGAATCATTCTCAGAAACCACTTTGTGATGTGTGCGTTCCTCTCACAGAGTTTAACCTTTCTTTTCATAGAACAGTTTGGAAACACTCTGTTTGTAAAGTCTGCAAGTGGATATTTGGACCTCTTTGAGGATTTCGTTGGAAACGGGATTTCTTCATCTAATGCTAGACAGAAGAATTCTCAGTAACTTCTTTGGGCTGCGTGTGTTCAACTCACAGAGTTGAACCTTCCTTTTGACAGAGCAGATTTGAAACCCTCTTTTTGTGGAATTTGCAAGTCGACATTTCAGGCGCTTTGGGGCCAACGGTAGAAAAGGAAATATCTTCGTATAAAAACTAGAGAGAATCATTCTCAGAAACCACTTTGTGATGTGTGCGTTCCTCTCACAGAGTTTAAACTTTCTTTTCATAGAACAGTTTGGAAACAGTCTGTTTGTAAAGTCTGCAAGTGGATATTTGGATATCTTTGAGGATTTCGTTGGAAACGGGATTTCTGCATATAACGCTAGACAGAAGAATTCTCAGTAACTTCTGTGGGTTGCGTGTGTTCAACTAACAGAGTTGAACCTTCCTTTTGACAGAGCAGATTAGAAACCCTCTCTTTGTGGAATTTGCAAGTGGCCATTTCAAGCGCTTTGGGGCCAAAGGAAGAAAAGGAAATATCTTCGTATAAAAACTAGAGAGAATCATTCTCAGAAACCACTTTGTGATGTGTGCGTTCCTCTCACAGAGTTTAACCTTTCTTTTCATAGAACAGTTTGGAAACAGTCTGTTTGTAAAGTCTGCAAGTGGATATTTGGACCTCTTTGAGGATTTCGTTGGAAACGGGATTTCTTCATCTAATGCTAGACAGAAGAATTCTCAGTAACTTCTTTGGGTTGCGTGTGTTCAACTCACAGAGTTGAACCTTCCTTTTGACAGAGCAGATGAGAAACCTTCTTTTTGTGGAATTTGCAAGTGGACATTTCATGCGCTTTGGGGCCTAGGGAAGAAAAGGAAATATCTTCGTATAAAAACTAGAGAGAATCATTCTCAGAAACCACTTTGTGATGTGTGCGTTCCACTCACAGAGTTTAACCTTTCATTTCATAGAACAGTTTGGAAACACTCTGTTTGTAAAGTCTGCAAGTGGATATTTGGACCTGTTTGAGGATTTCATTGGAAACGGGATTTCTTCATCTAATGCTAGACAGAAGAATTCTCAGTAACTTCTTTGGGTTGCGTGTGTTCAACTCACAGAGTTGAACCTTCCTTTAGACAGAGCAGATTTGAAACCCTCTTTTTGTGGAATTTGCAAGTGGATATTTCAAGCGCTTTGGCGCCCACGGTAGAAAAGAAAATATCTTCGTATAAAAACTAGAGAGAATCATTCCCAGAAACCACTTTGTGATGTGTGCGTTCCACTCACAGAGTTTAACCTTTCTTTTCATAGAACAGTTTGGAAACAGTCTGTTTGTAAAGTCTGCAAGTGGATATTTGGACCTCTTTGAGGATTTCTTTGGAAACGGGATTTCTTCATCTAATGCTAGACAGAAAAATTCTCAGTAACTTCTTTGGGTTGCGTGTGTTCAACTCACAGAGTTGAGCCTTCCTATAGACAGAGCAGATTTGAAACCCTCTTTTTGTGGAATTTGCAAGTGGACATTTCAAGCGGTTTGGGGCCAACGGTAGAAAAGGAAATATCTTCGTATAAAAACTAGAGAGAATCATTCTCAGAAACCGCTTTGTGATGTGTGCGTTCCACTCACAGAGTGTAACCTTTCTTTTCATAGAACAGTTTGGAAACACTCTGTTTGTAAAGTCTGCAAGTGGATATTTGGACCTCTTTGAGGATTTCGTTGGAAACGGGATTTCTTCATCTAATGCTAGACAGAAGAATTCTCAGTAACTTCTTTGGGTTGCGTGTGTTCAACTCACAGAGTTGAACCTTCCTTTTGACAGAGCAGATTTGAAACACTCCTTTTGTGGAATTTGCAAGTGGACATTTCAAGCGCTTTGGGGCCAACGGTGGAATAGGAAATATCTTCGTATAAAAACTAGAGAGAATCATTCCCAGAAACCACTTTGTGATGTGTGCGTTCCACTCACAGAGTTTAACCTTTCTTTTCATAGAACAGTTTGGAAACACTCTGTTTGCAAAGTCTGCAAGAGGATACTTGGACCTCTTTGAGGATTTCGTTGGAAACGGGATTTCTTCATCTAATGCTAGACAGAAGAATTCTCAGTAACTTCTTTGGGTTGTGTGTGTTCAACTCACAGAGTTGAACCTTCCTTTAGACAGAGCAGATTAGAAACCCTCTTTTTGTGGAATTTGCAAGTGGACATTTCAAGCGCTTATGGGCCAAAGGCAGGAAAGGAAATATCTTGGTATAAAAACTAGAGAGAATCATTCTCAGAAACCACTTTGTGATGTGTTCATTCCACTCACAGAGTTTAACCTTTCTTTTCATAGAACAGTGTGGAAACACTCTGTTTGTAAAGTCTGCAAGTTGATATTTGGACCTCTTTGAGGATTTGGTTGGAAACAGGATTTCTTCATCTAATGCTAGACAGAAAAATTTTCAGTAACTTCTTTGGGTTGTGTGTGTTCAACTCACAGAGTTGAACCTTCCTTTAGACAGAGCAGATTTGAAACTCTCTTTTTGTGGAATTTGCAAGTGGACATTTCATGCGCTTTGGGGCCAACGGTAGAAAAGGAAATATCTTCATATAAAAACTAGAGAGAATCATTCTCAGAAACCGCTTTGTGATGTGTGCGTTCCACTCACAGAGTTTAACCTTTCTTTTCATAGAACAGTTTGGAAACACTCTGTTTGTAAAGTCTGCAAGTGGATATTTGGACCTCTTTGAGGATTTCGTTGGAAACGGGATTTCTTCATCTAATGCTAGACAGAAGAATTCTCAGTAACTTCTTTGGGTTGCGTGTGTTCAACTCACAGAGTTGAACCTTCCTTTTGACAGAGCAGATTGGAAACCCTCTTTTTGTGGAATTTGCAAGTGGACATTTCAAGCGCTTTGGGGCCGACGGTAGAAAAGGAAATATCTTCGTATAAAAACTAGAGAGAATCATTCTCAGAAACCACTTTGTGATGTGTGCGTTCCTCTCACAGAGTTTAACCTTTCTTTTCATAGAACAGTTTGGAAACACTCTGTTTGTAAAGTCTGCAAGTGGATATTTGGACCTCTTTGAGGATTTCGTTGGAAACGGGATTTCTTCATCTAATGCTAGACAGAAGAATTCTCAGTAACTTCTTTGGGCTGCGTGTGTTCAACTCACAGAGTTGAACCTTCCTTTTGACAGAGCAGATTTGAAACCCTCTTTTTGTGGAATTTGCAAGTCGACATTTCAGGCGCTTTGGGGCCAACGGTAGAAAAGGAAATATCTTCGTATAAAAACTAGAGAGAATCATTCTCAGAAACCACTTTGTGATGTGTGCGTTCCTCTCACAGAGTTTAAACTTTCTTTTCATAGAACAGTTTGGAAACAGTCTGTTTGTAAAGTCTGCAAGTGGATATTTGGATATCTTTGAGGATTTCGTTGGAAACGGGATTTCTGCATATAACGCTAGACAGAAGAATTCTCAGTAACTTCTGTGGGTTGCGTGTGTTCAACTAACAGAGTTGAACCTTCCTTTTGACAGAGCAGATTAGAAACCCTCTCTTTGTGGAATTTGCAAGTGGCCATTTCAAGCGCTTTGGGGCCAAAGGAAGAAAAGGAAATATCTTCGTATAAAAACTAGAGAGAATCATTCTCAGAAACCACTTTGTGATGTGTGCGTTCCTCTCACAGAGTTTAACCTTTCTTTTCATAGAACAGTTTGGAAACAGTCTGTTTGTAAAGTCTGCAAGTGGATATTTGGACCTCTTTGAGGATTTCGTTGGAAACGGGATTTCTTCATCTAATGCTAGACAGAAGAATTCTCAGTAACTTCTTTGGGTTGCGTGTGTTCAACTCACAGAGTTGAACCTTCCTTTTGACAGAGCAGATGAGAAACCTTCTTTTTGTGGAATTTGCAAGTGGACATTTCATGCGCTTTGGGGCCTAGGGAAGAAAAGGAAATATCTTCGTATAAAAACTAGAGAGAATCATTCTCAGAAACCACTTTGTGATGTGTGCGTTCCACTCACAGAGTTTAACCTTTCATTTCATAGAACAGTTTGGAAACACTCTGTTTGTAAAGTCTGCAAGTGGATATTTGGACCTGTTTGAGGATTTCATTGGAAACGGGATTTCTTCATCTAATGCTAGACAGAAGAATTCTCAGTAACTTCTTTGGGTTGCGTGTGTTCAACTCACAGAGTTGAACCTTCCTTTAGACAGAGCAGATTTGAAACCCTCTTTTTGTGGAATTTGCAAGTGGATATTTCAAGCGCTTTGGCGCCCACGGTAGAAAAGAAAATATCTTCGTATAAAAACTAGAGAGAATCATTCCCAGAAACCACTTTGTGATGTGTGCGTTCCACTCACAGAGTTTAACCTTTCTTTTCATAGAACAGTTTGGAAACACTCTGTTTGTAAAGTCTGCAAGTGGATATTTGGACCTCTATGAGGATTTCGTTGGAAACGGGGTTTATTCATCTAATGCTAGACAGAAGAATTTTCAGTAAATTCTTTGGGTTGCATGTGTTCAACTCACAGAGTTGAACCTTCCTTTTGACAGAGCAGATTGGAAACCCTCTTTTTGAGGAATTTGCAAGAGGACATTTCAAGCGCTTTGGGGCCAACGGTAGAAAAGGAAATATCTTCGTATAAAAACTAGAGAGAATCATTCTCAGAAACCGCTTTGTGATGTGTGCGGTTCCACTCACAGAGTGTAACCTTTCTTTTCATAGAACAGTTTGGAAACAGTCTGTTTGTAAAGTCTGCAAGTGGATATTTGGACCTCTTTGAGGATTTCGTTGGAAACGGGATTTCTTCATCTAATGCTAGACAGAAGAATTCTCAGTAACTTCTTTCGGTTGCGTGTGTTCAACTCACAGAGTTGAACCTTTCTTTAGACAGAGCAGATTTGAAACCCTCTTTTTGTGGAATTTGCAAGTGGACATTTCAAGCGCTTTGGGGCCAACGGAAGAAAAGGAAATATCTTGGTATAAAAACTAGAGAGAATCATTCTCAGAAACCACTTTGTGATGTGTGCGTTCCACTCACAGAGTTTAACCTTTCTTTTCATAGAACAGTTTGGAAACACTCTGTTTGTAAAGTATGCAAGTGGATATTTGGACCTCTTTGAGGATTTCGTTGGAAACGGGATTTCTTCATCTAATGCTAGACAGAAGAATTCTCAGTAACTTCTTTGGGTTGCGTGTGTTCAACTCACAGAGTTGAACCTTCCTTTTGACAGAGCAGATTGGAAACCCTCTTTTTGTGGAATTTGCAAGAGGACATTTCAAGCGCTTTGGGGCCAACGGTAGAAAAGGAAATATCTTCGTATAAAAACTAGAGAGAATCATTCTCAGAAACCGCTTTGTGATGTGTGCGTTCCACTCACAGAGTTTAACCTTTCTTTTCATAGAACAGTTTGGAAACACTCTGTTTGTAAAGTCTGCAAGTGGATATTTGGACCTCTTTGAGGATTTCGTTGGAAACGGGATTTCTTCATCTAATGCTAGACAGAAGAATTCTCAGTAACTTCTTTGGGTTGCGTGTGTTCAACTCACAGAGTTGAACCTTCCTTTTGACAGAGCAGATTGGAAACCCTCTTTTTGTGGAATTTGCAAGTGGACATTTCAAGCGCTTTGGGGCCGACGGTAGAAAAGGAAATATCTTCGTATAAAAACTAGAGAGAATCATTCTCAGAAACCACTTTGTGATGTGTGCGTTCCTCTCACAGAGTTTAACCTTTCTTTTCATAGAACAGTTTGGAAACACTCTGTTTGTAAAGTCTGCAAGTGGATATTTGGACCTCTTTGAGGATTTCGTTGGAAACGGGATTTCTTCATCTAATGCTAGACAGAAGAATTCTCAGTAACTTCTTTGGGCTGCGTGTGTTCAACTCACAGAGTTGAACCTTCCTTTTGACAGAGCAGATTTGAAACCCTCTTTTTGTGGAATTTGCAAGTCGACATTTCAGGCGCTTTGGGGCCAACGGTAGAAAAGGAAATATCTTCGTATAAAAACTAGAGAGAATCATTCTCAGAAACCACTTTGTGATGTGTGCGTTCCTCTCACAGAGTTTAAACTTTCTTTTCATAGAACAGTTTGGAAACAGTCTGTTTGTAAAGTCTGCAAGTGGATATTTGGATATCTTTGAGGATTTCGTTGGAAACGGGATTTCTGCATATAACGCTAGACAGAAGAATTCTCAGTAACTTCTGTGGGTTGCGTGTGTTCAACTAACAGAGTTGAACCTTCCTTTTGACAGAGCAGATTAGAAACCCTCTCTTTGTGGAATTTGCAAGTGGCCATTTCAAGCGCTTTGGGGCCAAAGGAAGAAAAGGAAATATCTTCGTATAAAAACTAGAGAGAATCATTCTCAGAAACCACTTTGTGATGTGTGCGTTCCTCTCACAGAGTTTAACCTTTCTTTTCATAGAACAGTTTGGAAACAGTCTGTTTGTAAAGTCTGCAAGTGGATATTTGGACCTCTTTGAGGATTTCGTTGGAAACGGGATTTCTTCATCTAATGCTAGACAGAAGAATTCTCAGTAACTTCTTTGGGTTGCGTGTGTTCAACTCACAGAGTTGAACCTTCCTTTTGACAGAGCAGATGAGAAACCTTCTTTTTGTGGAATTTGCAAGTGGACATTTCATGCGCTTTGGGGCCTAGGGAAGAAAAGGAAATATCTTCGTATAAAAACTAGAGAGAATCATTCTCAGAAACCACTTTGTGATGTGTGCGTTCCACTCACAGAGTTTAACCTTTCATTTCATAGAACAGTTTGGAAACACTCTGTTTGTAAAGTCTGCAAGTGGATATTTGGACCTCTTTGAGGATTTCATTGGAAACGGGATTTCTTCATCTAATGCTAGACAGAAGAATTCTCAGTAACTTCTTTGGGTTGCGTGTGTTCAACTCACAGAGTTGAACCTTCCTTTAGACAGAGCAGATTTGAAACCCTCTTTTTGTGGAATTTGCAAGTGGATATTTCAAGCGCTTTGGCGCCCACGGTAGAAAAGAAAATATCTTCGTATAAAAACTAGAGAGAATCATTCCCAGAAACCACTTTGTGATGTGTGCGTTCCACTCACAGAGTTTAACCTTTCTTTTCATAGAACAGTTTGGAAACACTCTGTTTGTAAAGTCTGCAAGTGGATATTTGGACCTCTATGAGGATTTCGTTGGAAACGGGGTTTATTCATCTAATGCTAGACAGAAGAATTTTCAGTAAATTCTTTGGGTTGCGTGTGTTCAACTCACAGAGTTGAACCTTCCTTTTGACAGAGCAGATTGGAAACCCTCTTTTTGAGGAATTTGCAAGAGGACATTTCAAGCGCTTTGGGGCCAACGGTAGAAAAGGAAATATCTTCGTATAAAAACTAGAGAGAATCATTCTCAGAAACCGCTTTGTGATGTGTGCGGTTCCACTCACAGAGTGTAACCTTTCTTTTCATAGAACAGTTTGGAAACAGTCTGTTTGTAAAGTCTGCAAGTGGATATTTGGACCTCTTTGAGGATTTCGTTGGAAACGGGATTTCTTCATCTAATGCTAGACAGAAGAATTCTCAGTAACTTCTTTCGGTTGCGTGTGTTCAACTCACAGAGTTGAACCTTTCTTTAGACAGAGCAGATTTGAAACCCTCTTTTTGTGGAATTTGCAAGTGGACATTTCAAGCGCTTTGGGGCCAACGGAAGAAAAGGAAATATCTTGGTATAAAAACTAGAGAGAATCATTCTCAGAAACCACTTTGTGATGTGTGCGTTCCTCTCACAGAGTTTAACCTTTCTTTTCATAGAACAGTTTGGAAACACTCTGTTTGTAAAGTATGCAAGTGGATATTTGGACCTCTTTGAGGATTTCGTTGGAAACGGGATTTCTTCATCTAATGCTAGACAGAAGAATTCTCAGTAACTTCTTTGGGTTGCGTGTGTTCAACTCACAGAGTTGAACCTTCCTTTTGACAGAGCAGATTGGAAACCCTCTTTTTGTGGAATTTGCAAGAGGACATTTCAAGCGCTTTGGGGCCAACGGTAGAAAAGGAAATATCTTCGTATAAAAACTAGAGAGAATCATTCTCAGAAACCGCTTTGTGATGTGTGCGTTCTACTCACAGAGTGTAACCTTTCTTTTTATAGAACAGTTTGGAAACACTCTCTTTGTAAAGTCTGCAAGTGGATATTTTGACCTCTTTGAGGATTTCATTGGAAACGGGATTTCTCCATCTAATGCTAGACAGAAGAATTCTCAGTAACTTCTTTGGGTTGCGTGTGTTCAACTCACAGAGTTGAACCTTCCTTTAGACAGAGCAGATTTGAAACCCTCTTTTTGTGGAATTTGCAAGTGGATATTTCAAGCGCTTTGGCGCCCACGGTAGAAAAGGAAATATCTTCGTATAAAAACTAGAGAGAATCATTCTCAGAAACCACTTTGTGATGTGTGCGTTCCACTCACAGAGTGTAACCTTTCTTTTCATAGAACAGTTTGGAAACACTCTGTTTGTAAAGTCTGCAAGTGGATATTTGGACCTCTTTGAGGATTTCGTTGGAAACGGGATTTCTGCATATAACGCTAGACAGAAAAATTCTCAGTAACTTCTTTGGGTTGCGTGTGTTCAACTCACAGAGTTGAACCTTCCTTTTGACAGAGCTGATTAGAAACCCTCTTTTTGTGGAATTTGCAAGTCGACATTTCAGGCGCTTTGGGGCCAACGGTAGAAAAGGAAATATCTTCGTATAAAAACCAGAGAGAATCATTCTCAGAAACCACTTTGTGATGTGTGCGTTCCTCTCACAGAGTTTAACCTTTCTTTTCATAGAACAGTTTGGAAACAGTCTGTTTGTAAAGTCTGCAAGTGGATATTTGGACGTCTTTGAGGATTTCGTTGGAAACGGGATTTCTTCATCTAATGCTAGACAGAAGAATTCTCAGTAACTACTTTGGGTTGCGTGTGTTCAACTCACAGAGTTGAACCTTCCTTTTGACAGAGCAGATTGGAAACCCTCTTTTTGTGGAATTTGCAAGTGGACATTTCAAGCGCTTTGGGGCCAACGGTAGAAAAGGAAATATCTTCGTATAAAAACTAGAGAGAATCATTCTCAGAAACCACTTTGTGATGTGTGCGTTCCACTCACAGAGTTTAACCTTTCTTTTCATAGAACAGTTTGGAAACACTCTGTTTGTAAAGTCTGCAAGTGGATATTTGGACCTCTTTGAGGATTTCGTTGGAAACGGGATTTCTTCATCTAATGCTAGACAGAAGAATTCTCAGTAACTTCTTTGGGTTGCGTGTGTTCAACTCACAGAGTTGAACCTTCCTTTAGACAGAGCAGATTTGAAACCCTCTTTTTGTGGAATTTGCAAGTGGACATTTCAAGCGCTTTGGCGCCCACGGTTGAAAAGGAAATATCTTCGTATAAAAACTAGAGAGAATCATTCTCAGAAACCACTTTGTGATGTGTGCGTTCCACTCACAGAGTTTAACCTTTCTTTTCATAGAACAGTTTGGAAACACTCTGTTTGTAAAGTGTGCAAGTGGATATTTGGACCTCTTTGAGGATTTCGTTGGAAACGGGATTTCTTCATCTAATGCTAGACAGAAGAATTCTCCGTAACTTCTTTGGGTTGCGTGTGTTCAACTCACAGAGTTGAGCCTTCCTTTAGACAGAGCAGATTTGAAACCCTCTTTTTGTGGAATTTGCAAGTGGACATTTCAAGCGCTTTGGGGCCAACGGCAGAAAAGGAAATATCTTCGTATAAAAACTAGAGAGAATCATTCTCAGAAACCGCTTTGTGATGTGTGCGTTCTACTCACAGAGTGTAACCTTTCTTTTCATAGAACAGTTTGGAAACACTCTCTTTGTAAAGTCTGCAAGTGGATATTTGGACCTCTTTGAGGATTTCATTGGAAACGGGATTTCTTCATCTAATGCTAGACAGAAGAATTCTCAGTAACTTCTTTGGGTTGCGTGTGTTCAACTCACAGAGTTGAACCTTCCTTTAGACAGAGCAGATTTGAAACCCTCTTTTTGTGGAATTTGCAAGTGGATATTTCAAGCGCTTTGGCGCCCATGGTAGAAAAGGAAATATCTTCGTATAAAAACTAGAGAGAATCATTCTCAGAAACCACTTTGTGATGTGTGCGTTCCACTCACAGAGTGTAACCTTTCTTTTCATAGAACAGTTTGGAAACACTCTGTTTGTAATGTCTGCAAGTGGATATTTGGACCTCTTTGAGGATTTCGTTCGAAACGGGATTTCTGCATATAACGCTAGACAGAAAAATTCTCAGTAACTTCTTTGGGTTGCGTGTGTTCAACTCACAGAGTTGAACCTTCCTTTTGACAGAGCTGATTAGAAACCCTCTTTTTGTGGAATTTGCAAGTCGACATTTCAGGCGCTTTGGGGCCAACGATAGAAAAGGAAATATCTTCGTATAAAAACCAGAGAGAATCATTCCCAGAAACCACTTTGTGATGTGTGCGTTCCTCTCACAGAGTTTAAACTTTCTTTTCATAGAACAGTTTGGAAACAGTCTGTTTGTAAAGTCTGCAAGTGGATATTTGGACGTCTTTGAGGATTTCGTTGGAAACGGGATTTCTTCATCTAATGCTACACAGAAGAATTCTCAGTAACTACTTTGGGTTGCGTGTGTTCAACTCACAGAGTTGAACCTTCCTTTTGACAGAGCAGATTGGAAACCCTCTTTTTGTGGAATTTGCAAGTGGACATTTCAAGCGCTTTGGGGCCAACGGTAGAAAAGGAAATATCTTCGTATAAAAACTAGAGAGAATCATTCTCAGAAACCACTTTGTGATGTGTGCGTTCCACTCACAGAGTTTAACCTTTCTTTTCATAGAACAGTTTGGAAACACTCTGTTTGTAAAGTCTGCAAGTGGATATTTGGACCTCTTTGAGGATTTCGTTGGAAACGGGATTTCTTCATCTAATGCTAGACAGAAGAATTCTCAGTAACTTCTTTGGGTTGTGTGTGTTCAACTCACAGAGTTGAACCTTCCTTTAGACAGAGCAGATTTGAAACCCTCTTTTTGTGGAATTTGCAAGTGGACATTTCAAGCGATTTGGCGCCCACGGTTGAAAAGGAAATATCTTCGTTTAAAAACTAGAGAGAATCATTCTCAGAAACCACTTTGTGATGTGTGCATTCCACTCACAGAGTTTAACCTTTCTTTTCATAGAACAGTTTGGAAACACTCTGTTTGTAAAGTGTGCAAGTGGATATTTGGACCTCTTTGAGGATTTCGTTGGAAACGGGATTTCTTCATCTAATGCTAGACAGAAGAATTCTCCGTAACTTCTTTGGGTTGCGTGTGTTCAACTCACAGAGTTGAGCCTTCCTTTAGACAGAGCAGATTTGAAACCCTCTTTTTGTGGAATTTGCAAGTGGACATTTCAAGCGCTTTGGGGCCAACAGCAGAAAAGGAAATATCTTCGTATAAAAACTAGAGAGAATCATTCTCAGAAACCGCTTTGTGATGTGTGCGTTCCACTCAGAGTGTAACCTTTCTTTTCATAGAACAGTTTGGAAACACTCTGTTTGTAAAGTCTGCAAGTGGATATTTGGACCTCTGTGAGGATTTCGTTGGAAATGGGACTTCTTCATCTAATGCTAGACAGAAGAATTCTCAGTAACTTCTTTGGGTTGCGTGTGTTCAACTCACAGAGTTGAACCTTCCTTTAGACAGAGCAGATTTGAAACCCTCTTTTTGTGGAATTTGCAAGTGGACATTTCAAGCGCTTTGGGGCCAACGGTAGAAAAGGAAATATCTTCGTTTAAAAACTAGAGAGAATCATTCTCAGAAACCACTTTGTGATGTGTGCTTTCCACTCACAGAGTTTAACCTTTCTTTTCATAGAACAGTTTGGAAACACTCTGTTTGTAAAGTCTGCAAGTGGATATTTGGACCTCTTTGAGGATTTCGTTGGAAACGGGATTTCTTCATCTAATGCTAGACAGAAGAATTCTCAGTAACTTCTTTGGGTTGCGTGTGTTCAACTCACAGAGCTGAGCCTTCCTTTAGACAGAGCAGATTTGAAACCCTCTTTTTGTGGAATTTGCAAGTGGACATTTCAAGCGCTTTGGGGCCAACGGTAGAAAAGGAAATATCTTCGTATAAAAACTAAAGAGAATCATTCTCAGAAACTGCTTTGTGATGTGTGCATTCCACTAACAGAGTGTAACCTTTCTTTTCATAGAACAGTTTGGAAACACTCTGTTTGTAAAGTCTGCAAGTGGATATTTGGACCTCTTTGAGGATTTCATTGGAAACGGGATTTCTTCATGTAATGCTAGACAGAAGAATTCTCAGTAACTTCTTTGGGTTGCGTGTGTTCAACTCACAGAGTTGAGCATTCCTTTAGACAGAGCAGATTTGAAACCCTCTTTTTGTGGAATTTGCAAGTGGACATTACAAGCGCTTTGGCGCCCACGGTAGAAAAGGAAATATCTTCGTATAAAAACTAGAGAGAATCATTCCCAGAAACCACTTTGTGATGTGTGCGTTCCACTCACAGAGTGTAACCTTTCTTTTCATAGAACAGTTTGGAAACACTCTGTTTGTAAAGTCTGCAACTGGATATTTGGACCTCTATGAGGATTTCGTTGGAAACGGGATTTCTTCATCTAATGCTAGACAGAAGAATTCTCAGTAACTTCTTTGGGTTGCGTGTGTTCAACTCACAGAGTTGAACCTTCCTTTAGACAGAGCAGATTTGAAACCCTCTTTTTGTGGAATTTGCAAGTGGACATTTCAAGCGCTTTGGTGTGCACGTTAGAAAAGGAAATATCTTCGTTTAAAAACTAGAGAGAATCATTCTCAGAAA
Organism: Gorilla gorilla gorilla; assembly: GCF_029281585.2. NCBI lineage: Eukaryota > Metazoa > Chordata > Mammalia > Primates > Hominidae > Gorilla > Gorilla gorilla. The sequence continues at coordinate 75,637,871 of NC_073231.2, read as the reverse complement.
CCACTTTGTGATGTGTGCGTTCCACTCACAGAGTTTAACCTTTCTTTTCATAGAACAGTTTGGAAACACTCTGTTTGTAAAGTCTGCAAGTGGATATTTGGACCTCTTTGAGGATTTCGTTGGAAAAGGGATTTCTTCATCTAATGCTAGACAGAAGAATTCTCAGTAACTTCTTTGGGTTGCGTGTGTTCAACTCACAGAGTTGAGCCTTCCTTTAGACAGAGGAGATTTGAAACCCTCTTTTTGTGGAATTTGCAAGTGGACATTTCAAGCGCTTTGGGGCCAACGGTAGAAAAGGAAATATCTTCGTATAAAAACTAAAGAGAATCATTCTCAGAAACTGCTTTGTGATGTGTGCATTCCACTAACAGAGTGTAACCTTTCTTATCATAGAACAGTTTGGAAACACTCTGTTTGTAAAGTCTGCAAGTGGATATTTGGACCTCTTTGAGGATTTCATTGGAAACGGGATTTCTTCATCTAATGCTAGACAGAAGAATTCTCAGTAACTTCTTTGGGTTGCGTGTGTTCAACTCACAGAGTTGAACCTCCCTTTAGACAGAGCAGATTTGAAACCCTCTTTTTGTGGAATTTGCAAGTGGACATTTCAAGCGCTTTGGCGCCCACGGTAGAAAAGGAAATATCTTCGTATAAATACTAGAGAGAATCATTCTCAGAAACCACTTTGTGATGTGTGCGTTCCACTCACAGAGTTTAACCTTTCTTTTCATAGAACAGTTTGGAAACACTCTGTTTGTAAAGTCTGCAAGTTGATATTTGGACCTCTTTGAGGATTTGGTTGGAAACAGGATTTCTTCATCTAATGCTAGACAGAAAAATTCTCAGTAACTTCTTTGGGTTGTGTGTGTTCAACTCACAGAGTTGAACCTTCCTTTAGACAGAGGAGATTTGAAACCCTCTTTTTGTGGAATTTGCAAGTGGACATTTCAAGCGCTTCGGGGACAACGGTAGAAAAGGAAATATCTTCGTATAAAAACTAGAGAGAATCATTCTCAGAAACCACTTTGTGATGTGTTCGTTCCACTCACGGAGTTTAACCTTTCTTTTCATAGAACAGTTTGGAAACACTCTGTTTGTAAAGTCTTCAAGTGGATATTTGGACCTCTTTGAGGATTTCGTTGGAAACGGGATTTCTTCATCTAATGCTAGACAGAAGAATTCTCAGTAACTTCTTTGGGTTGCGTGTGTTCAACTCACAGAGTTGAACCTTCCTTTAGACAGAGCAGATTTGAAACCCTCTTTTTGTGGAATTTGCAAGTGGACATTTCAAGCGCTTTTGGGCCAAAGACAGGAAAGGAAATATCTTGGTATAAAAACTAGAGAGAATCATTCTCAGAAACCACTTTGTGATGTGCTCATTCCACTCACAGAGTTTAACCTTTCTTTTCATAGAACAGTGTGGAAACACTCTGTTTGTAAAGTCTGCAAGTTGATATTTGGACCTCTTTGAGGATTTGGTTGGAAACAGGATTTCTTCATCTAATGCTAGACAGAAAAATTTTCAGTAACTTCTTTGGGTTGTGTGTGTTCAACTCACAGAGTTGAACCTTCCTTTAGACAGAGCAGATTTGAAACTCTCTTTTTGTGGAATTTGCAAGTGGACATTTCATGCGCTTTGGGGCCAACGGTAGAAAAGGAAATATCTTCATATAAAAACTAGAGAGAATCATTCTCAGAAACCGCTTTGTGATGTGTGCGTTCCACTCACAGAGTTTAACCTTTCTTTTCATAGAACAGTTTGGAAACACTCTGTTTGTAAAGTCTGCAAGTGGATATTTGGACCTCTTTGAGGATTTCGTTGGAAACGGGATTTCTTCATCTAATGCTAGACAGAAGAATTCTCAGTAACTTCTTTGGGTTGCGTGTGTTGAACTCACAGAGTTGAACCTTCCTTTTGACAGAGCAGATTGGAAACCCTCTTTTTGTGGAATTTGCAAGTGGACATTTCAAGCGCTTTGGGGCCGACGGTAGAAAAGGAAATATCTTCGTATAAAAACTAGAGAGAATCATTCTCAGAAACCACTTTGTGATGTGTGCATTCCACTCACAGAGTGTAACCTTTCTTTTCATAGAACAGTTTGGAAACACTCTGTTTGTAAAGTCTGCAAGTGGATATTTGGACCTCTTTGAGGATTTCGTTGGAAACGGGATTTCTTCATCTAATGCTAGACACAAGAATTCTCAGTAACTTCTTTGGGCTGCGTGTGTTCAACTCACAGAGTTGAACCTTCCTTTTGACAGAGCAGATTTGAAACCCTCTTTTTGTGGAATTTGCAAGTCGACATTTCAGGCGCTTTGGGGCCAACGGTAGATAAGGAAATATCTTCGTATAAAAACTAGAGAGAATCATTCTCAGAAACCGCTTTGTGATGTGTGCGTTCCTCTCACAGAGTTTAACCTTTCTTTTCATAGAACAGTTTGGAAACAGTCTGTTTGTAAAGTCTGCAAGTGGATATTTGGACGTCTTTGAGGTTTTCGTTGGAAACGGGATTTCTTCATCTAATGCTAGACAGAAGAATTCTCAGTAACTTCTTTGGGTTGCGTGTGTTCAACTCACAGAGTTGAATCTTCCTTTTGACAGAGCAGATTGGAAACCCTCTTTTTGTGGAATTTGCAAGTGGACATTTCAAGCGCTTTGGGGCCAACGGTAGAAAAGGAAATATCTTCGTATAAAAACAAGAGAGAATCATTCTCAGAAACTGCTTTGTGATGTGTGCGTTCCACTCACAGAGTTTAACCTTTCTTTTCATAGAACAGTTGGGAAACACTCTCTTTGTAAAGTCTGCAAGTGGATATTTGGACCTCTTTGAGGATTTCGTTGGAAACGGGATTTCTTCATCTAATGCTAGACAGAAAAATTCTCAGTAACTTCTTTGGTTTGCGTGTGTTCAACTCACAGAGTTGAGCCTTCCTTTAGACAGAGCAGATTTGAAACCCTCTTTTTGTAGAATTTGCAAGTGGACATTTCAAGGGCTTTGGCACCCACGGTAGAAAAGGAAATATCTTCGTATAAAAACTAGAGAGAATCATTCTCAGAAACCACTTTGTGATGTGTGCATTCCACTCACAGAGTGTAACCTTTCTTTTCATAGAACAGTTTGGAAACACTCTGTTTGTAAACTCTGCAAATGGATATTTGGACCTCTTTGAGGATTTGGTTGGAAACAGGATTTCTTCATCTAATGCTAGACAGAAAAATTTTCAGTAACTTCTTTGGGTTGTTTGTGTTCAACTCACAGAGTTGAACCTTCCTTTAGACAGAGCAGATTTGAAACTCTCTTTTTGTGGAATTTGCAAGTGGACATTTCATGCGCTTTGGGGCCAACGGTAGAAAAGGAAATATCTTCATATAAAAACTAGAGAGAATCATTCTCAGAAACCGCTTTGTGATGTGTGCGTTCCACTCACAGAGTTTAACCTTTCTTTTCATAGAACAGTTTGGAAACACTCTGTTTGTAAAGTCTGCAAGTGGATATTTGGACCTCTTTGAGGATTTCGTTGGAAACGGGATTTCTTCATCTAATGCTAGACAGAAGAATTCTCAGTAACTTCTTTGGGTTGCGTGTGTTCAACTCACAGAGTTGAACCTTCCTTTTGACAGAGCAGATTGGAAACCCTCTTTTTGTGGAATTTGCAAGTGGACATTTCAAGCGCTTAGGGGCCGACGGCAGAAAAGGAAATATCTTCGTATAAAAACTAGAGAGAATCATTCTCAGAAACCACTTTGTGATGTGTGCTTTCCACTCACAGAGTTTAACCTTTCTTTTCATAGAACAGTTTGGAAACACTCTGTTTGTAAAGTCTGCAAGTGGATATTTGGACCTCTTTGAGGATTTCTTTGGAAACGGGATTTCTTCATCTAATGCTAGACAGAAGAATTCTCAGTAACTTCTCTGGGTTGCGTGTGTGCAACTCACAGAGTTGAACCTTCCTTTTGACAGAGCAGATTGGAAACCCTCTTTTTGTGGAATTTGCAAGTGGACATTTCAAGCGCTTTGGGGCCAACTGTAGAAAAGGAAATATCTTCGTATAAAAACTAGAGAGAATCATTCTCAGAAACCGCTTTGTGATGTGTGCGTTCCACTCACAGAGTGTAACCTTTCTTTTCATAGAACAGTTTGGAAACACTCTGTTTGTAAAGTCTGCAAGTGGATATTTGGACCTCTTTGAGGATTTCGATGGAAACGGGATTTCTGCATATAACGCTAGACAGAAGAATTCTCAGTAACTTCTTTGGGTTGCGTGTGTTCAACTCACAGAGTTGAACCTTCCTTTTGACAGAGCAGATTAGAAACCCTCTCTTTGTGGAATTTGCAAGAGGACATTTCAAGCGCTTTGGGGCCTACGGAAGAAAAGGAAATATCTTCGTATAAAAACTAGAGAGAATCATTCTCAGAAACCACTTTGTGATGTCTGCGTTCCTCTCACAGAGTTTAACCTTTCTTTTCATAGAACAGTTTGGAAACTCTCTGTTTGTAAAGTCTGCAAGTGGATATTTGGACCTCTTTGAGGATTTCGTTGGAAACGGGATTTCTTCATCTAATGCTAGACAGAAGAATTCTCAGTAACTTCTTTGGGCTGTGTGTGTTCAACTCACAGAGTTGAACCTTCCTTTTGACAGAGCAGATTGGAAACCCTCTTTTTGTGGAATTTGCAAGTGGACATTTCAAGCGCTTTGGGGCCAACGGTAGAAAACGAAATATCTTCGTATAAAAACTAGAGAGAATCATTCTCAGAAACCGCTTTGTGATGTGTGCGTTCTACTCACAGAGTGTAACCTTTCTTTTCATAGAACAGTTTGGAAACACTCTCTTTGTAAAGTCTGCAAGTGGATATTTGGACCTCTTTGAGGATTTCATTGGAAACGGGATTTCTTCATCTAATGCTAGACAGAAGAATTCTCAGTAACTTCTTTGGGTTGCGTGTGTTCAACTCACAGAGTTGAACCTTCCTTTAGACAGAGCAGATTTGAAACCCTCTTTTTGTGGAATTTGCAAGTGGATATTTCAAGCGCTTTGGCGCCCATGGTAGAAAAGGAAATATCTTCGTATAAAAACTAGAGAGAATCATTCTCAGAAACCACTTTGTGATGTGTGCGTTCCACTCACAGAGTGTAACCTTTCTTTTCATAGAACAGTTTGGAAACACTCTGTTTGTAATGTCTGCAAGTGGATATTTGGACCTCTTTGAGGATTTCGTTCGAAACGGGATTTCTGCATATAACGCTAGACAGAAAAATTCTCAGTAACTTCTTTGGGTTGCGTGTGTTCAACTCACAGAGTTGAACCTTCCTTTTGACAGAGCTGATTAGAAACCCTCTTTTTGTGGAATTTGCAAGTCGACATTTCAGGCGCTTTGGGGCCAACGGTAGAAAAGGAAATATCTTCGTATAAAAACCAGAGAGAATCATTCCCAGAAACCACTTTGTGATGTGTGCGTTCCTCTCACAGAGTTTAAACTTTCTTTTCATAGAACAGTTTGGAAACAGTCTGTTTGTAAAGTCTGCAAGTGGATATTTGGACGTCTTTGAGGATTTCGTTGGAAACGGGATTTCTTCATCTAATGCTACACAGAAGAATTCTCAGTAACTACTTTGGGTTGCGTGTGTTCAACTCACAGAGTTGAACCTTCCTTTTGACAGAGCAGATTGGAAACCCTCTTTTTGTGGAATTTGCAAGTGGACATTTCAAGCGCTTTGGGGCCAACGGTAGAAAAGGAAATATCTTCGTATAAAAACTAGAGAGAATCATTCTCAGAAACCACTTTGTGATGTGTGCGTTCCACTCACAGAGTTTAACCTTTCTTTTCATAGAACAGTTTGGAAACACTCTGTTTGTAAAGTCTGCAAGTGGATATTTGGACCTCTTTGAGGATTTCGTTGGAAACGGGATTTCTTCATCTAATGCTAGACAGAAGAATTCTCAGTAACTTCTTTGGGTTGTGTGTGTTCAACTCACAGAGTTGAACCTTCCTTTAGACAGAGCAGATTTGAAACCCTCTTTTTGTGGAATTTGCAAGTGGACATTTCAAGCGATTTGGCGCCCACGGTTGAAAAGGAAATATCTTCGTTTAAAAACTAGAGAGAATCATTCTCAGAAACCACTTTGTGATGTGTGCATTCCACTCACAGAGTTTAACCTTTCTTTTCATAGAACAGTTTGGAAACACTCTGTTTGTAAAGTGTGCAAGTGGATATTTGGACCTCTTTGAGGATTTCGTTGGAAACGGGATTTCTTCATCTAATGCTAGACAGAAGAATTCTCCGTAACTTCTTTGGGTTGCGTGTGTTCAACTCACAGAGTTGAGCCTTCCTTTAGACAGAGCAGATTTGAAACCCTCTTTTTGTGGAATTTGCAAGTGGACATTTCAAGCGCTTTGGGGCCAACAGCAGAAAAGGAAATATCTTCGTATAAAAACTAGAGAGAATCATTCTCAGAAACCGCTTTGTGATGTGTGCGTTCCACTCAGAGTGTAACCTTTCTTTTCATAGAACAGTTTGGAAACACTCTGTTTGTAAAGTCTGCAAGTGGATATTTGGACCTCTGTGAGGATTTCGTTGGAAATGGGACTTCTTCATCTAATGCTAGACAGAAGAATTCTCAGTAACTTCTTTGGGTTGCGTGTGTTCAACTCACAGAGTTGAACCTTCCTTTAGACAGAGCAGATTTGAAACCCTCTTTTTGTGGAATTTGCAAGTGGACATTTCAAGCGCTTTGGGGCCAACGGTAGAAAAGGAAATATCTTCGTTTAAAAACTAGAGAGAATCATTCTCAGAAACCACTTTGTGATGTGTGCTTTCCACTCACAGAGTTTAACCTTTCTTTTCATAGAACAGTTTGGAAACACTCTGTTTGTAAAGTCTGCAAGTGGATATTTGGACCTCTTTGAGGATTTCGTTGGAAACGGGATTTCTTCATCTAATGCTAGACAGAAGAATTCTCAGTAACTTCTTTGGGTTGCGTGTGTTCAACTCACAGAGCTGAGCCTTCCTTTAGACAGAGCAGATTTGAAACCCTCTTTTTGTGGAATTTGCAAGTGGACATTTCAAGCGCTTTGGGGCCAACGGTAGAAAAGGAAATATCTTCGTATAAAAACTAAAGAGAATCATTCTCAGAAGCTGCTTTGTGATGTGTGCATTCCACTAACAGAGTGTAACCTTTCTTTTTATAGAACAGTTTGGAAACACTCTGTTTGTAAAGTCTGCAAGTGGATATTTGGACCTCTTTGAGGATTTCATTGGAAACGGGATTTCTTCATGTAATGCTAGACAGAAGAATTCTCAGTAACTTCTTTGGGTTGCGTGTGTTCAACTCACAGAGTTGAGCATTCCTTTAGACAGAGCAGATTTGAAACCCTCTTTTTGTGGAATTTGCAAGTGGACATTTCAAGCGCTTTGGCGCCCACGGTAGAAAAGGAAATATCTTCGTATAAAAACTAGAGAGAATCATTCCCAGAAACCACTTTGTGATGTGTGCGTTCCACTCACAGAGTGTAACCTTTCTTTTCATAGAACAGTTTGGAAACACTCTGTTTGTAAAGTCTGCAACTGGATATTTGGACCTCTATGAGGATTTCGTTGGAAACGGGATTTCTTCATCTAATGCTAGACAGAAGAATTCTCAGTAACTTCTTTGGGTTGCGTGTGTTCAACTCACAGAGTTGAACCTTCCTTTAGACAGAGCAGATTTGAAACCCTCTTTTTGTGGAATTTGCAAGTGGACATTTCAAGCGCTTTGGTGTGCACGTTAGAAAAGGAAATATCTTCGTTTAAAAACTAGAGAGAATCATTCTCAGAAACCACTTTGTGATGTGTGCGTTCCACTCACAGAGTTTAACCTTTCTTTTCATAGAACAGTTTGGAAACACTCTGTTTGTAAAGTCTGCAAGTGGATATTTGGACCTCTTTGAGGATTTCGTTGGAAAAGGGATTTCTTCATCTAATGCTAGACAGAAGAATTCTCAGTAACTTCTTTGGGTTGCGTGTGTTCAACTCACAGAGTTGAGCCTTCCTTTAGACAGAGGAGATTTGAAACCCTCTTTTTGTGGAATTTGCAAGTGGACATTTCAAGCGCTTTGGGGCCAACGGTAGAAAAGGAAATATCTTCGTATAAAAACTAAAGAGAATCATTCTCAGAAACTGCTTTGTGATGTGTGCATTCCACTAACAGAGTGTAACCTTTCTTATCATAGAACAGTTTGGAAACACTCTGTTTGTAAAGTCTGCAAGTGGATATTTGGACCTCTTTGAGGATTTCATTGGAAACGGGATTTCTTCATCTAATGCTAGACAGAAGAATTCTCAGTAACTTCTTTGGGTTGCGTGTGTTCAACTCACAGAGTTGAACCTCCCTTTAGACAGAGCAGATTTGAAACCCTCTTTTTGTGGAATTTGCAAGTGGACATTTCAAGCGCTTTGGCGCCCACGGTAGAAAAGGAAATATCTTCGTATAAATACTAGAGAGAATCATTCTCAGAAACCACTTTGTGATGTGTGCGTTCCACTCACAGAGTTTAACCTTTCTTTTCATAGAACAGTTTGGAAACACTCTGTTTGTAAAGTCTGCAAGTTGATATTTGGACCTCTTTGAGGATTTGGTTGGAAACAGGATTTCTTCATCTAATGCTAGACAGAAAAATTCTCAGTAACTTCTTTGGGTTGTGTGTGTTCAACTCACAGAGTTGAACCTTCCTTTAGACAGAGGAGATTTGAAACCCTCTTTTTGTGGAATTTGCAAGTGGACATTTCAAGCGCTTCGGGGACAACGGTAGAAAAGGAAATATCTTCGTATAAAAACTAGAGAGAATCATTCTCAGAAACCACTTTGTGATGTGTTCGTTCCACTCACGGAGTTTAACCTTTCTTTTCATAGAACAGTTTGGAAACACTCTGTTTGTAAAGTCTGCAAGTTGATATATGGACCTCTTTGAGGATTTCGTTGGAAACGGGATTTCTTCATCTAAAGCTAGACAGAAGAATTCTCAGTAACTTCTTTGGGTTGCGTGTGTTCAACTCACAGAGTTGAGCCTTCCTTTAGACAGAGCAGATTTGAAACCCTCTTTTTGTGGAATTTGCAAGTGGACATTTCAAGCGGTTTGGGGCCAACGGTAGAAAAGGAAATATCTTCGTATAAAAACTAGAGAGAATCATTCTCAGAAACCGCTTTGTGATGTGTGCGTTCCACTCACAGAGTGTAACCTTTCTTTTCATAGAACAGTTTGGAAACACTCTGTTTGTAAAGTCTGCAAGTGGATATTTGGACCTCTTTGAGGATTTCGTTGGAAACGGGATTTCTTCATCTAATGCTAGACAGAAGAATTCTCAGTAACTTCATTGGGTTGCGTTTGTTCAACTCACAGAGTTGAACCTTCCTTTTGACAGAGCAGATTTGAAACACTCCTGTTGTGGAATTTGCAAGTGGACATTTCAAGCGCTTTGGGGCCAACGGTGGAATAGGAAATATCTTCGTATAAAAACTAGAGAGAATCATTCCCAGAAACCACTTTGTGATGTGTGCGTTCCACTCACAGAGTTTAACCTTTCTTTTCATAGAACAGTTTGGAAACACTCTGTTTGCAAAGTCTGCAAGTGGATATTTGGACCTCTTTGAGGATTTCGTTGGAAACGGGATTTCTTCATCTAATGCTAGACAGAAGAATTCTCAGTAACTTCTTTGGGTTGTGTGTGTTCAACTCACAGAGTTGAACCTTCCTTTAGACAGAGCAGATTAGAAACCCTCTTTTTGTGGAATTTGCAAGTGGACATTTCAAGCGCTTTTGGGCCAAAGACAGGAAAGGAAATATCTTGGTATAAAAACTAGAGAGAATCATTCTCAGAAACCACTTTGTGATGTGTTCATTCCACTCACAGAGTTTAACCTTTCTTTTCATAGAACAGTGTGGAAACACTCTGTTTGTAAAGTCTGCAAGTTGATATTTGGACCTCTTTGAGGATTTGGTTGGAAACAGGATTTCTTCATCTAATGCTAGACAGAAAAATTTTCAGTAACTTCTTTGGGTTGTGTGTGTTCAACTCACAGAGTTGAACCTTCCTTTAGACAGAGCAGATTTGAAACTCTCTTTTTGTGGAATTTGCAAGTGGACATTTCATGCGCTTTGGGGCCAACGGTAGAAAAGGAAATATCTTCATATAAAAACTAGAGAGAATCATTCTCAGAAACCGCTTTGTGATGTGTGCGTTCCACTCACAGAGTTTAACCTTTCTTTTCATAGAACAGTTTGGAAACACTCTGTTTGTAAAGTCTGCAAGTGGATATTTGGACCTCTTTGAGGATTTCGTTGGAAACGGGATTTCTTCATCTAATGCTAGACAGAAGAATTCTCAGTAACTTCTTTGGGTTGCGTGTGTTGAACTCACAGAGTTGAACCTTCCTTTTGACAGAGCAGATTGGAAACCCTCTTTTTGTGGAATTTGCAAGTGGACATTTCAAGCGCTTTGGGGCCAACGGTAGAAAAGGAAATATCTTCGTATAAAAACTAGAGAGAATCATTCTCAGAAACCACTTTGTGATGTGTGCGTTCCACTCACAGAGTTTAACCTTTCTTTTCATAGAACAGTTTGGAAACAGTCTGTTTGTAAAGTCTGCAAGTGGATATTTGGACCTCTTTGAGGATTTCTTTGGAAACGGGATTTCTTCATCTAATGCTAGACAGAAGAATTCTCAGTAACTTCTTTGGGTTGCGTGTGTTCAACTCACAGAGTTGAGCCTTCCTTTAGACAGAGCAGATTTGAAACCCTCTTTTTGTGGAATTTGCAAGTGGACATTTCAAGCGGTTTGGGGCCAACGGTAGAAAAGGAAATATCTTCGTATAAAAACTAGAGAGAATCATTCTCAGAAACCGCTTTGTGATGTGTGCGTTCCACTCACAGAGTGTAACCTTTCTTTTCATAGAACAGTTTGGAAACACTCTGTTTGTAAAGTCTGCAAGTGGATATTTGGACCTCTTTGAGGATTTCGTTGGAAACGGGATTTCTTCATCTAATGCTAGACAGAAGAATTCTCAGTAACTTCTTTGTGTTGCGTTTGTTCAACTCACAGAGGTGAACCTTCCTTTTGACAGAGCAGATTTGAAACACTCCTTTTGTGGAATTTGCAAGTGGACATTTCAAGCGCTTTGGGGCCAACGGTGGAATAGGAAATATCTTCGTATAAAAACTAGAGAGAATCATTCCCAGAAACCACTTTGTGATGTGTGCATTCCACTCACAGAGTTTAACCTTTCTTTTCATAGAACAGTTTGGAAACACTCTGTTTGCAAAGTCTGCAAGTGGATATTTGGACCTCTTTGAGGATTTCGTTGGAAACGGGATTTCTTCATCTAATGCTAGACAGAAGAATTCTCAGTAACTTCTTTGGGTTGCGTGTGTTCAACTCACAGAGTTGAACCTTCCTTTAGACAGAGCAGATTTGAAACCCTCTTTTTGTGGAATTTGCAAGTGGACATTTCAAGCGCTTTTGGGCCAAAGACAGGAAAGGAAATATCTTGGTATAAAAACTAGAGAGAATCATTCTCAGAAACCACTTTGTGATGTGTTCATTCCACTCACAGAGTTTAACCTTTCTTTTCATAGAACAGTGTGGAAACACTCTGTTTGTAAAGTCTGCAAGTTGATATTTGGACCTCTTTGAGGATTTGGTTGGAAACAGGATTTCTTCATCTAATGCTAGACAGAAAAATTTTCAGTAACTTCTTTGGGTTGTGTGTGTTCAACTCACAGAGTTGAACCTTCCTTTAGACAGAGCAGATTTGAAACTCTCTTTTTGTGGAATTTGCAAGTGGACATTTCATGCGCTTTGGGGCCAACGGTAGAAAAGGAAATATCTTCATATAAAAACTAGAGAGAATCATTCTCAGAAACCGCTTTGTGATGTGTGCGTTCCACTCACAGAGTTTAACCTTTCTTTTCATAGAACAGTTTGGAAACACTCTGTTTGTAAAGTCTGCAAGTGGATATTTGGACCTCTTTGAGGATTTCGTTGGAAACGGGATTTCTTCATCTAATGCTAGACAGAAGAATTCTCAGTAACTTCTTTGGGTTGCGTGTGTTGAACTCACAGAGTTGAACCTTCCTTTTGACAGAGCAGATTGGAAACCCTCTTTTTGTGGAATTTGCAAGTGGACATTTCAAGCGCTTTGGGGCCGACGGTAGAAAAGGAAATATCTTCGTATAAAAACTAGAGAGAATCATTCTCAGAAACCACTTTGTGATGTGTGCATTCCACTCACAGAGTGTAACCTTTCTTTTCATAGAACAGTTTGGAAACACTCTGTTTGTAAAGTCTGCAAGTGGATATTTGGACCTCTTTGAGGATTTCGTTGGAAACGGGATTTCTTCATCTAATGCTAGACACAAGAATTCTCAGTAACTTCTTTGGGCTGCGTGTGTTCAACTCACAGAGTTGAACCTTCCTTTTGACAGAGCAGATTTGAAACCCTCTTTTTGTGGAATTTGCAAGTCGACATTTCAGGCGCTTTGGGGCCAACGGTAGATAAGGAAATATCTTCGTATAAAAACTAGAGAGAATCATTCTCAGAAACCGCTTTGTGATGTGTGCGTTCCTCTCACAGAGTTTAACCTTTCTTTTCATAGAACAGTTTGGAAACAGTCTGTTTGTAAAGTCTGCAAGTGGATATTTGGACGTCTTTGAGGTTTTCGTTGGAAACGGGATTTCTTCATCTAATGCTAGACAGAAGAATTCTCAGTAACTTCTTTGGGTTGCGTGTGTTCAACTCACAGAGTTGAATCTTCCTTTTGACAGAGCAGATTGGAAACCCTCTTTTTGTGGAATTTGCAAGTGGACATTTCAAGCGCTTTGGGGCCAACGGTAGAAAAGGAAATATCTTCGTATAAAAACAAGAGAGAATCATTCTCAGAAACTGCTTTGTGATGTGTGCGTTCCACTCACAGAGTTTAACCTTTCTTTTCATAGAACAGTTGGGAAACACTCTCTTTGTAAAGTCTGCAAGTGGATATTTGGACCTCTTTGAGGATTTCGTTGGAAACGGGATTTCTTCATCTAATGCTAGACAGAAAAATTCTCAGTAACTTCTTTGGTTTGCGTGTGTTCAACTCACAGAGTTGAGCCTTCCTTTAGACAGAGCAGATTTGAAACCCTCTTTTTGTAGAATTTGCAAGTGGACATTTCAAGGGCTTTGGCACCCACGGTAGAAAAGGAAATATCTTCGTATAAAAACTAGAGAGAATCATTCTCAGAAACCACTTTGTGATGTGTGCATTCCACTCACAGAGTGTAACCTTTCTTTTCATAGAACAGTTTGGAAACACTCTGTTTGTAAACTCTGCAAATGGATATTTGGACCTCTTTGAGGATTTGGTTGGAAACAGGATTTCTTCATCTAATGCTAGACAGAAAAATTTTCAGTAACTTCTTTGGGTTGTTTGTGTTCAACTCACAGAGTTGAACCTTCCTTTAGACAGAGCAGATTTGAAACTCTCTTTTTGTGGAATTTGCAAGTGGACATTTCATGCGCTTTGGGGCCAACGGTAGAAAAGGAAATATCTTCATATAAAAACTAGAGAGAATCATTCTCAGAAACCGCTTTGTGATGTGTGCGTTCCACTCACAGAGTTTAACCTTTCTTTTCATAGAACAGTTTGGAAACACTCTGTTTGTAAAGTCTGCAAGTGGATATTTGGACCTCTTTGAGGATTTCGTTGGAAACGGGATTTCTTCATCTAATGCTAGACAGAAGAATTCTCAGTAACTTCTTTGGGTTGCGTGTGTTCAACTCACAGAGTTGAACCTTCCTTTTGACAGAGCAGATTGGAAACCCTCTTTTTGTGGAATTTGCAAGTGGACATTTCAAGCGCTTAGGGGCCGACGGCAGAAAAGGAAATATCTTCGTATAAAAACTAGAGAGAATCATTCTCAGAAACCACTTTGTGATGTGTGCTTTCCACTCACAGAGTTTAACCTTTCTTTTCATAGAACAGTTTGGAAACACTCTGTTTGTAAAGTCTGCAAGTGGATATTTGGACCTCTTTGAGGATTTCTTTGGAAACGGGATTTCTTCATCTAATGCTAGACAGAAGAATTCTCAGTAACTTCTCTGGGTTGCGTGTGTGCAACTCACAGAGTTGAACCTTCCTTTTGACAGAGCAGATTGGAAACCCTCTTTTTGTGGAATTTGCAAGTGGACATTTCAAGCGCTTTGGGGCCAACTGTAGAAAAGGAAATATCTTCGTATAAAAACTAGAGAGAATCATTCTCAGAAACCGCTTTGTGATGTGTGCGTTCCACTCACAGAGTGTAACCTTTCTTTTCATAGAACAGTTTGGAAACACTCTGTTTGTAAAGTCTGCAAGTGGATATTTGGACCTCTTTGAGGATTTCGATGGAAACGGGATTTCTGCATATAACGCTAGACAGAAGAATTCTCAGTAACTTCTTTGGGTTGCGTGTGTTCAACTCACAGAGTTGAACCTTCCTTTTGACAGAGCAGATTAGAAACCCTCTCTTTGTGGAATTTGCAAGAGGACATTTCAAGCACTTTGGGGCCTACGGAAGAAAAGGAAATATCTTCGTATAAAAACTAGAGAGAATCATTCTCAGAAACCACTTTGTGATGTGTGCGTTCCTCTCACAGAGTTTAACCTTTCTTTTCATAGAACAGTTTGGAAACTCTCTGTTTGTAAAGTCTGCAAGTGGATATTTGGACCTCTTTGAGGATTTCGTTGGAAACGGGATTTCTTCATCTAATGCTAGACAGAAGAATTCTCAGTAACTTCTTTGGGCTGTGTGTGTTCAACTCACAGAGTTGAACCTTCCTTTTGACAGAGCAGATTGGAAACCCTCTTTTTGTGGAATTTGCAAGTGGACATTTCAAGCGCTTTGGGGCCAACGGTAGAAAACGAAATATCTTCGTATAAAAACTAGAGAGAATCATTCTCAGAAACCGCTTTGTGATGTGTGCATTCCACTCACAGAGTGTAACCTTTCTTTTCATAGAATAGTTTGGAAACACTCTGTTTGTAAAGTCTGCAAGTGGATATTTGGACCTCTTTGAGGATTTCGTTGGAAACGGGATTTCTTCATCTAATGCTAGACAGAAGAATTCTCAGTAACTTCCTTGGGATGCGTGTCTTCAACTCACAGAGTTGAGCCTTCCTTTAGTCAGAGCAGATTTGAAACCCTCTTTCTGTGGAATTTGCAAGTGGACATTTCAAGCGCTTTGGGGCCAACGGTAGAAAAGGAAATATCTTCGTATAAAAACTAGAGAGAATCATTCTCAGGAACCGCTTTGTGATGTGTGCGTTCCAATCACAGAGTGTAACCTTTCTTTTCATAGAACAGTTTGGAAACACTCTGTTTGTAAAGTCTGCAAGTGGATATTTGGACCTCTTTGAGGATTTCGTTGGAAACGTGATTTCTGCATATAACGCTAGACAGAAAAATTCTCAGTAACTTCTTTGGGTTGCGTGTGTTCAACTCACAGAGTTGAACCTTCCTTTTGACAGAGCAGATTAGAAACCCTCTTTTTGTGGAATTTGCAAGTCGACATTTCAGGCGCTTTGGGGCCAATGGTAGAAAAGGAAATATCTTCGTATAAAAACTAGAGAGAATCATTCTCAGAAACCACTTTGTGATGTGTGCGTTCCTCTCACAGAGTTTAACCTTTCTTTTCATAGAACAGTTTGGAAACAGTCTGTTTGTAAAGTCTGCAAGTGGATATTTGGACGTCTTTGAGGTTTTCGTTGGAAACGGGATTTCTTCATCTAATGCTAGACAAAAGAGTTCTCAGTAACTTCTTTGGGTTGCGTGTGTTCAACTCACAGAGTTGAACATTCCTTTTGACAGAGCAGATTTGAAACCCTCTTTTTGTGGAATTTGCAAGTGGACATTTCAAGCGCTTTGGGGCCAACGGTAGAAAAGGAAATATCTTCGTATAAAAACAAGAGAGAATCATTCTCAGAAATCGCTTTGTGATGTGTGCGTTCCACTCACAGAGTTTAACCTTTCTTTTCATAGAACAGTTTGGAAACTCTCTGTTTGTAATGTCTGCAAGTGGATATTTGGACCTCTTTGAGGATTTCGTTGGAAACGGGATTTCTTCATCTAATGCTAGACAGAAGAATTCTCAGTAACTTCTTTGGGTTGCGTGTGTTCAACTCACAGAGTTGAGCCTTCCCTTAGACAGAGCATATTTGAAACCCTCTTTTTGTGGAATTTGCAAGTGGACATTTCAAGGGCTTTGGCACCCACGGTAGAAAAGGAAATATCTTCGTATAAAAACTAGAGAGAATCATTCTCAGAAACCACTTTGTGATGTGTGCGTTCCACTCACAGAGTGTAACCTTTGTTTTCATAGAACAGTTTGGAAACACTCTGTTTGTAAAGTCTGCAAGTGGATATTTGGACCTCTTTGAGGATTTCGTTGGAAACGGGATTTCTTCATCTAATGCTAGACAGAGGAATTCTCAGTAACTTCTTTCGGTTGCGTGTGTTCAACTCACAGAGTTGAGCCTTCCCTTAGACAGAGCAGATTTGAAACCCTCTTTTTGTGGAATTTGCAAGTGGACATTTCATGCGCTTTGGCGCCCACGGTAGAAAAGGAAATATCTTCGTATAAAAACAAGAGAGAATCATTCTCAGAAACCGCTTTGTGATGTGTGCGTTCCACTCACAGAGTTTAACCTTTCTTTTCATAGAACAGTTTGGAAACACTCTCTTTGTAAAGTCTGCAAGTGGATATTTGGACCTCTTTGAGGATTTCGTTGGAAACGGGATTTCTTCATCTAATGCTAGACAGAAGAATTCTCAGTAACTTTTTGGGTTGCGTGTGTTCAACTCACAGAGTTGAGCCTTCCTTTAGACAGAGCAGATTTGAAACCCTCTTTTATGGTATTTCAAAGTGGACATTTCAAGCGCTTTGGGGCCAACGGTAGAAAAGGAAATATCTTCTTATAAAAACTAAAGAGAATCATTCCCAGAAACTGTTTTGTGATGTGTGCATTCCACTCACAGAGTGTAACCTTTCTTTTCATAGAACAGTTTGGAAACACTCTGTTTGTAAAGTCTGCAAGTGGATATTTGGACCTCTTTGAGGATTTCATTGGAAACGGGATTTCTTCATCTAATGCTAGACAGAAGAATTCTCAGTAACTTCTTTGGGTTGCGTGTGTTCAACTCACAGAGTTGAACCTTCCTTTAGACAGAGCAGATTTGAAAACCTCTTTTTGTGGAATTTGCAAGTCGACATTTCAGGCGCTTTGGGGCCAACGGTAGAAAAGGAAATATCTTCGTATAAAAACTAGAGAGAATCATTCTCAGAAACCGCTTTGTGATGTGTGCGTTCCTCTCACAGAGTTTAACCTTTCTTTTCATAGAACAGTTTGGAAACAGTCTGTTTGTAAAGTCTGCAAGTGGATATTTGGACGTCTTTGAGGATTTCGTTGGAAACGGGATTTCTTCATCTAATGCTAGACAGAAGAATTCTCAGTAACTTCTTTGGTTTGTGTGTGTTCAACTCACAGAGTTGAATCTTCCTTTTGACAGAGCAGATTGGAAAACCTCTTTTTGTGGAATTTGCAAGTGGACATTTCAAGCGCTTTGGGGCCAACGGTAGAAAAGGAAATATCTTCGTATAAAAACAAGAGAGAATCATTCTCAGAAACCGCTTTGTGATGTGTGCGTTCCACTCACAGAGTTTAACCTTTCTTTTCATAGAACAGTTTGGAAACACTCTCTTTGTAAAGTCTGCAAGTGGATATTTGGACCTCTTTGAGGATTTGGTTGGAAACAGGATTTCTTCATCTAATGCTAGACAGAAAAATTCTCAGTAACTTCTTTGGGTTGTGTGTGTTCAACTCACAGAGTTGAACCTTCCTTTAGACAGAGCAGATTTGAAACTCTCTTTTTGTGGAATTTGCAAGTGGACATTTCATGCGCTTTGGGGCCAACGGTAGAAAAGGAAATATCTTCATATAAAAACTAGAGAGAATCATTCTCAGAAACCGCTTTGTGATGTGTGCGTTCCACTCACAGAGTTTAACCTTTCTTTTCATAGAACAGTTTGGAAACACTCTGTTTGTAAAGTCTGCAAGTGGATATTTGGACCTCTTTGAGGATTTCGTTGGAAACGGGATTTCTTCATCTAATGCTAGACAGAAGAATTCTCAGTAACTTCTTTGGGTTGCGTGTGTTCTACTCACAGAGTTGAACCTTCCTTTTGACAGAGCAGATTGGAAACCCTCTTTTTGTGGAATTTGCAAGTGGACATTTCAAGCGCTTAGGGGCCGACGGCAGAAAAGGAAATATCTTCGTATAAAAACTAGAGAGAATCATTCTCAGGAACCGCTTTGTGATGTGTGCGTTCCAATCACAGAGTGTAACCTTTCTTTTCATAGAACAGTTTGGAAACACTCTGTTTGTAAAGTCTGCAAGTGGATATTTGGACCTCTTTGAGGATTTCGTTGGAAACGTGATTTCTGCATATAACGCTAGACAGAAAAATTCTCAGTAACTTCTTTGGGTTGCGTGTGTTCAACTCACAGAGTTGAACCTTCCTTTTGACAGAGCAGATTAGAAACCCTCTTTTTGTGGAATTTGCAAGTCGACATTTCAGGCGCTTTGGGGCCAATGGTAGAAAAGGAAATATCTTCGTATAAAAACTAGAGAGAATCATTCTCAGAAACCGCTTTGTGATGTGTGCGTTCCACTCACAGAGTGTAACCTTTCTTTTCATAGAACAGTTTGGAAACACTCTGTTTGTAAAGTCTGCAAGTGGATATTTGGACCTCTTTGAGGATTTCGATGGAAACGGGATTTCTGCATATAACGCTAGACAGAAGAATTCTCAGTAACTTCTTTGGGTTGCGTGTGTTCAACTCACAGAGTTGAACCTTCCTTTTGACAGAGCAGATTAGAAACCCTCTCTTTGTGGAATTTGCAAGAGGACATTTCAAGCGCTTTGGGGCCTACGGAAGAAAAGGAAATATCTTCGTATAAAAACTAGAGAGAATCATTCTCAGAAACCACTTTGTGATGTGTGCGTTCCTCTCACAGAGTTTAACCTTTCTTTTCATAGAACAGTTTGGAAACACTCTGTTTGTAAAGTCTGCAAGTGGATATTTGGACCTCTTTGAGGATTTCGTTGGAAACGGGATTTCTTCATCTAATGCTAGACAGAAGAATTCTCAGTAACTTCTTTGGGCTGTGTGTGTTCAACTCACAGAGTTGAACCTTCCTTTTGACAGAGCAGATTGGAAACCCTCTTTTTGTGGAATTTGCAAGTGGACATTTCAAGCGCTTTGGGGCCAACGGTAGAAAAGGAAATATCTTCGTATAAAAACTAGAGAGAATCATTCTCAGAAACCGCTTTGTGATGTGTGCATTCCACTCACAGAGTGTAACCTTTCTTTTCATAGAATAGTTTGGAAACACTCTGTTTGTAAAGTCTGCAAGTGGATATTTGGACCTCTTTGAGGATTTCGTTGGAAACGGGATTTCTTCATCTAATGCTAGACAGAAGAATTCTCAGTAACTTCCTTGGGATGCGTGTCTTCAACTCACAGAGTTGAGCCTTCCTTTAGTCAGAGCAGATTTGAAACCCTCTTTCTGTGGAATTTGCAAGTGGACATTTCAAGCGCTTTGGGGCCAACGGTAGAAAAGGAAATATCTTCGTATAAAAACTAGAGAGAATCATTCTCAGGAACCGCTTTGTGATGTGTGCGTTCCAATCACAGAGTGTAACCTTTCTTTTCATAGAACAGTTTGGAAACACTCTGTTTGTAAAGTCTGCAAGTGGATATTTGGACCTCTTTGAGGATTTCGTTGGAAACGTGATTTCTGCATATAACGCTAGACAGAAAAATTCTCAGTAACTTCTTTGGGTTGCGTGTGTTCAACTCACAGAGTTGAACCTTCCTTTTGACAGAGCAGATTAGAAACCCTCTTTTTGTGGAATTTGCAAGTCGACATTTCAGGCGCTTTGGGGCCAACGGTAGAAAAGGAAATATCTTCGTATAAAAACTAGAGAGAATCATTCTCAGAAACCGCTTTGTGATGTGTGCGTTCCTCTCACAGAGTTTAACCTTTCTTTTCATAGAACAGTTTGGAAACAGTCTGTTTGTAAAGTCTGCAAGTGGATATTTGGACGTCTTTGAGGTTTTCGTTGGAAACGGGATTTCTTCATCTAATGCTAGACAGAAGAGTTCTCAGTAACTTCTTTGGGTTGCGTGTGTTCAACTCACAGAGTTGAACATTCCTTTTGACAGAGCAGATTTGAAACCCTCTTTTTGTGGAATTTGCAAGTGGACATTTCAAGCGCTTTGGGGCCAACGGTAGAAAAGGAAATATCTTCGTATAAAAACAAGAGAGAATCATTCTCAGAAATCGCTTTGTGATGTGTGCGTTCCACTCACAGAGTTTAACCTTTCTTTTCATAGAACAGTTTGGAAACACTCTGTTTGTAATGTCTGCAAGTGGATATTTGGACCTCTTTGAGGATTTCGTTGGAAACGGGATTTCTTCATCTAATGCTAGACAGAAGAATTCTCAGTAACTTCTTTGGGTTGCGTGTGTTCAACTCACAGAGTTGAGCCTTCCCTTAGACAGAGCAGATTTTTAACCCTCTTTTTGTGGAATTTGCAAGTGGACATTTCAAGGGCTTTGGCACCCACGGTAGAAAAGGAAATATCTTCGTATAAAAACTAGAGAGAATCATTCTCAGAAACCACTTTGTGATGTGTGCGTTCCACTCACAGAGTGTAACCTTTGTTTTCATAGAACAGTTTGGAAACACTCTGTTTGTAAAGTCTGCAAGTGGATATTTGGACCTCTTTGAGGATTTCGTTGGAAACGGGATTTCTTCATCTAATGCTAGACAGAGGAATTCTCAGTAACTTCTTTCGGTTGCGTGTGTTCAACTCACAGAGTTGAACCTTCCTGTAGACAGAGCAGATTTGAAACCCTCTTTTTGTGGAATTTGCAAGTGGACATTTCATGCGCTTTGGCGCCCACGGTAGAAAAGGAAATATCTTCGTATAAAAACAAGAGAGAATCATTCTCAGAAACCGCTTTGTGATGTGTGCGTTCCACTCACAGAGTTTAACCTTTCTTTTCATAGAACAGTTTGGAAACACTCTCTTTGTAAAGTCTGCAAGTGGATATTTGGACCTCTTTGAGGATTTCGTTGGAAACGGGATTTCTTCATCTAATGCTAGACAGAAGAATTCTCAGTAACTTTTTGGGTTGCGTGTGTTCAACTCACAGAGTTGAGCCTTCCTTTAGACAGAGCAGATTTGAAACCCTCTTTTATGGTATTTCAAAGTGGACATTTCAAGCGCTTTGGGGCCAACGGTAGAAAAGGAAATATCTTCTTATAAAAACTAAAGAGAATCATTCCCAGAAACTGTTTTGTGATGTGTGCATTCCACTCACAGAGTGTAACCTTTCTTTTCATAGAACAGTTTGGAAACACTCTGTTTGTAAAGTCTGCAAGTGGATATTTGGACCTCTTTGAGGATTTCATTGGAAACGGGATTTCTTCATCTAATGCTAGACAGAAGAATTCTCAGTAACTTCTTTGGGTTGCGTGTGTTCAACTCACAGAGTTGAACCTTCCTTTAGACAGAGCAGATTTGAAAACCTCTTTTTGTGGAATTTGCAAGTCGACATTTCAGGCGCTTTGGGGCCAACGGTAGAAAAGGAAATATCTTCGTATAAAAACTAGAGAGAATCATTCTCAGAAACCGCTTTGTGATGTGTGCGTTCCTCTCACAGAGTTTAACCTTTCTTTTCATAGAACAGTTTGGAAACAGTCTGTTTGTAAAGTCTGCAAGTGGATATTTGGACGTCTTTGAGGTTTTCGTTGGAAACGGGATTTCTTCATCTAATGCTAGACAGAAGAATTCTCAGTAACTTCTTTGGGTTGCGTGTGTTCAACTCACAGAGTTGAATCTTCCTTTTGACAGAGCAGATTGGAAACCCTCTTTTTGTGGAATTTGCAAGTGGACATTTCAAGCGCTTTGGGGCCAACGGTAGAAAAGGAAATATCTTCGTATAAAAACAAGAGAGAATCATTCTCAGAAACCGCTTTGTGATGTGTGCGTTCCACTCACAGAGTTTAACCTTTCTTTTCATAGAACAGTTTGGAAACACTCTCTTTGTAAAGTCTGCAAGTGGATATATGGACCTCTTTGAGGATTTCGTTGGAAACGGGATTTCTTCATCTAATGCTAGACAGAAAAATTCTCAGTAACTTCTTTGGTTTGCGTGTGTTCAACTCACAGAGTTGAGCCTTCCTTTAGACAGAGCAGATTTGAAACCCTCTTTTTGTAGAATTTGCAAGTGGACATTTCAAGGGCTTTGGCACCCACGGTAGAAAAGGAAATATCTTCGTATAAAAACTAGAGAGAATCATTCTCAGAAACCACTTTGTGATGTGTGCTTTCAACTCACAGAGTTTAACCTTTCTTTTCATAGAACAGTTTGGAAACACTCTGTTTGTAAAGTCTGCAAGTGGATATTTGGACCTCTTTGAGGATTTCTTTGGAAACGGGATTTCTTCATCTAATGCTAGACAGAAGAATTCTCAGGAACTTCTTTGGGTTGCGTGTGTGCAACTCACAGAGTTGAACCTTCCTTTTGACAGAGCAGATTGGAAACCCTCTTTTTGTGGAATTTGCAAGTGGACATTTCAAGCGCTTTGGGGCCAACTGTAGAAAAGGAAATATCTTCGTATAAAAACTAGAGAGAATCATTCTCAGAAACCGCTTTGTGATGTGTGCGTTCCACTCACAGAGTGTAACCTTTCTTTTCATAGAACAGTTTGGAAACACTCTGTTTGTAAAGTCTGCAAGTGGATATTTGGACCTCTTTGAGGATTTCGATGGAAACGGGATTTCTGCATATAACGCTAGACAGAAGAATTCCCAGTAACTTCTTTGGGTTGCGTGTGTTCAACTCACAGAGTTGAACCTTCCTTTTGACAGAGCAGATTAGAAACCCTCTCTTTGTGGAATTTGCAAGAGGACATTTCAAGCGCTTTGGGGCCTACGGAAGAAAAGGAAATATCTTCGTATAAAAACTAGAGAGAATCATTCTCAGAAACCACTTTGTGATGTGTGCGTTCCTCTCACAGAGTTTAACCTTTCTTTTCATAGAACAGTTTGGAAACACTCTGTTTGTAAAGTCTGCAAGTGGATATTTGGACCTCTTTGAGGATTTCGTTGGAAACGGGATTTCTTCATCTAATGCTAGACAGAAGAATTCTCAGTAACTTCTTTGGGCTGTGTGTGTTCAACTCACAGAGTTGAACCTTCCTTTTGACAGAGCAGATTGGAAACCCTCTTTTTGTGGAATTTGCAAGTGGACATTTCAAGCGCTTTGGGGCCAACGGTAGAAAAGGAAATATCTTCGTATAAAAACTAGAGAGAATCATTCTCAGAAACCGCTTTGTGATGTGTGCATTCCACTCACAGAGTGTAACCTTTCTTTTCATAGAATAGTTTGGAAACACTCTGTTTGTAAAGTCTGCAAGTGGATATTTGGACCTCTTTGAGGATTTCGTTGGAAACGGGATTTCTTCATCTAATGCTAGACAGAAGAATTCTCAGTAACTTCCTTGGGATGCGTGTCTTCAACTCACAGAGTTGAGCCTTCCTTTAGTCAGAGCAGATTTGAAACCCTCTTTTTGTGGAATTTGCAAGTGGACATTTCAAGCGCTTTGGGGCCAACGGTAGAAAAGGAAATATCTTCGTATAAAAACTAGAGAGAATCATTCTCAGGAACCGCTTTGTGATGTGTGCGTTCCAATCACAGAGTGTAACCTTTCTTTTCATAGAACAGTTTGGAAACACTCTGTTTGTAAAGTCTGCAAGTGGATATTTGGACCTCTTTGAGGATTTCGTTGGAAACGGGATTTCTGCATATAACGCTAGACAGAAAAATTCTCAGTAACTTCTTTGGGTTGCGTGTGTTCAACTCACAGAGTTGAACCTTCCTTTTGACAGAGCAGATTAGAAACCCTCTTTTTGTGGAATTTGCAAGTCGACATTTCAGGCGCTTTGGGGAAAACGGTAGAAAAGGAAATATCTTCGTATAAAAACTAGAGAGAATCATTCTCAGAAACCGCTTTGTGATGTGTGCGTTCCTCTCACAGAGTTTAACCTTTCTTTTCATAGAACAGTTTGGAAACAGTCTGTTTGTAAAGTCTGCAAGTGGATATTTGGACGTCTTTGAGGTTTTCGTTGGAAACGGGATTTCTTCATCTAATGCTAGACAGAAGAGTTCTCAGTAACTTCTTTGGGTTGCGTGTGTTCAACTCACAGAGTTGAACATTCCTTTTGACAGAGCAGATTTGAAACCCTCTTTTTGTGGAATTTGCAAGTGGACATTTCAAGCGCTTTGGGGCCAACGGTAGAAAAGGAAATATCTTCGTATAAAAAGAAGAGAGAATCATTCTCAGAAATCGCTTTGTGATGTGTGCGTTCCACTCACAGAGTTTAACCTTTCTTTTCATAGAACAGTTTGGAAACACTCTGTTTGTAATGTCTGCAAGTGGATATTTGGACCTCTTTGAGGATTTCGTTGGAAACGGGATTTCTTCATCTAATGCTAGACAGAAGAATTCTCAGTAACTTCTTTGGGTTGCGTGTGTTCAACTCACAGAGTTGAGCCTTCCCTTAGACAGAGCAGATTTGAAACCCTCTTTTTGTGGAATTTGCAAGTGGACATTTCAAGGGCTTTGGCACCCACGGTAAAAAAGGAAATATCTTCGTATAAAAACTAGAGAGAATCATTCTCAGAAACCACTTTGTGATGTGTGCGTTCCACTCACAGAGTGTAACCTTTGTTTTCATAGAACAGTTTGGAAACACTCTGTTTGTAAAGTCTGCAAGTGGATATTTGGACCTCTTTGAGGATTTCGTTGGAAACGGGATTTCTTCATCTAATGCTAGACAGAGGAATTCTCAGTAACTTCTTTCGGTTGCGTGTGTTCAACTCACAGAGTTGAACCTTCCTGTAGACAGAGCAGATTTGAAACCCTCTTTTTGTGGAATTTGCAAGTGGACATTTCATGCGCTTTGGCGCCCACGGTAGAAAAGGAAATATCTTCGTATAAAAACAAGAGAGAATCATTCTCAGAAACCGCTTTGTGATGTGTGCGTTCCACTCACAGAGTTTAACCTTTCTTTTCATAGAACAGTTTGGAAACACTCTCTTTGTAAAGTCTGCAAGTGGATATTTGGACCTCTTTGAGGATTTCGTTGGAAACGGGATTTCTTCATCTAATGCTAGACAGAAGAATTCTCAGTAACTTCTTTGGGTTGCGTGTGTTCAACTCACAGAGTTGAGCCTTCCTTTAGACAGAGCAGATTTGAAACCCTCTTTTTGTGGTATTTCAAAGTGGACATTTCAAGCGCTTTGGGGCCAACGGTAGAAAAGGAAATATCTTCTTATAAAAACTAAAGAGAATCATTCCCAGAAACTGTTTTGTGATGTGTGCATTCCACTCACAGAGTGTAACCTTTCTTTTCATAGAACAGTTTGGAAACACTCTGTTTGTAAAGTCTGCAAGTGGATATTTGGACCTCTTTGAGGATTTCGTTGGAAACGGGATTTCTTCATCTAATGCTAGACAGAAGAATTCTCAGTAACTTCTTTGGGTTGCGTGTGTTCAACTCACAGAGTTGAACCTTCCTTTAGACAGAGCAGATTTGAAAACCTCTTTTTGTGGAAATTGCAAGTGGATATTTCAAGCGCTTTGGCGCCCACGGTAGAAAAGGAAATATCTTCGTATAAAAACTAGAGAGAATCATTCCCAGAAACCACTTTGTGATGTGTGCGTTCCACTCACAGAGTTTAACCTTTCTTTTCATAGAACAGTTTGGAAACACTCTGTTTGTAAAGTCTGCAAGTGGATATTTGGACCTCTATGAGGATTTCGTTGGAAACGGGGTTTCTTCATCTAATGCTAGACAGAAGAATTCTCAGTAAATTCTTTGGGTTGCATGTGTTCAACTCACAGAGTTGAACATTCCTTTTGACAGAGCAGATTGGAAACCCTCTTTTTGTGGAATTTGCAAGTGGACATTTCAAGCGCTTTGGGGCCAACTGTAGAAAAGGAAATATCTTCGTATAAAAACTAGAGAGAATCATTCTCAGAAACCGCTTTGTGATGTGTGCGTTCCACTCACAGAGTGTAACCTTTCTTTTCATAGAACAGTTTGGAAACACTCTGTTTGTAAAGTCTGCAAGTGGATATTTGGACCTCTTTGAGGATTTCGATGGAAACGGGATTTCTGCATATAACGCTAGACAGAAGAATTCTCAGTAATTTCTTTGGGTTGCGTGTGTTCAACTCACAGAGTTGAACCTTCCTTTTGACAGAGCAGATTAGAAACCCTCTCTTTGTGGAATTTGCAAGAGGACATTTCAAGCACTTTGGGGCCTACGGAAGAAAAGGAAATATCTACGAATAAAAACTAGAGAGAATCATTCTCAGAAACCACTTTGTGATGTGTGCGTTCCTCTCACAGAGTTTAACCTTTCTTTTCATAGAACAGTTTGGAAACACTCTGTTTGTAAAGTCTGCAAGTGGATATTTGGACCTCTTTGAGGATTTCGTTGGAAACGGGATTTCTTCATCTAATGCTAGACAGAGGAATTCTCAGTAACTTCTTTCAGTTGCGTGTGTTCAACTCACAGAGTTGAACCTTCCTGTAGACAGAGCAGATTTGAAACCCTCTTTTTGTGGAATTTGCCAGTGGACATTTAATGCGCTTTGGCGCCCACGGTAGAAAAGGAAATATCTTCGTATAAAAACTAGAGAGAATCATTCTCAGAAACCACTTTGTGATGTGTGCGTTCCTCTCACAGAGTTTAACCTTTCTTTTCATAGAACAGTTTGGAAACACTCTGTTTGTAAAGTCTGCAAGTGGATATTTGGACCTCTTTGAGGATTTCGTTGGAAACGGGATTTCTTCATCTAATGCTAGACAGAGGAATTCTCAGTAACTTCTTTCAGTTGCGTGTGTTCAACTCACAGAGTTGAACCTTCCTTTTGACAGAGCAGATTTGAAACACTCCTTTTGTGGAATTTGCAAGTGGACATTTCAAGCGCTTTTGGGCCAAAGGCAGGAAAGGAAATATCTTGGTATAAAAACTACAGAGAATCATTCTCAGAAACCACTTTGTGATGTGTTCATTCCACTCACAGAGTTTAACCTTTCTTTTCATAGAACAGTGTGGAAACACTCTGTTTGTAAAGTCTGCAAGTTGATATTTGGACCTCTTTGAGGATTTGGTTGGAAACAGGATTTCTTCATCTAATGCTAGACAGAAAAATTTTCAGTAAGTTCTTTGGGTTGTGTGTGTTCAACTCACAGAGTTGAACCTTCCTTTAGACAGAGCAGATTTGAAACTCTCTTTTTGTGGAATTTGCAAGTGGACATTTCATGCGCTTTGGGGCCAACGGTAGAAAAGGAAATATCTTCATATAAAAACTAGAGAGAATCATTCTCAGAAACCGCTTTGTGATGTGTGCGTTCCACTCACAGAGTATAACCTTTCTTTTCATAGAACAGTTTGGAAACACTCTGTTTGTAAAGTCTGCAAGTGGATATTTGGACCTCTTTGAGGATTTCGTTGGAAACGGGATTTCTTCATCTAATGCTAGACAGAAGAATTCTCAGTAACTTCTTTGGGTTGCGTGTGTTCAACTCATAGATTTGAACCTTCCTTTTGACAGAGCAGATTGGAAACCCTCTTTTTGTGGAATTTGCAAGTGGACATTTCAAGCGCTTAGGGGCCGACGGTAGAAAAGGAAATATCTTCGTATAAAAACTAGAGAGAATCATTCTCAGAAACCACTTTGTGATGTGTGCTTTCCACTCACAGAGTTTAACCTTTCTTTTCATAGAACAGTTTGGAAACACTCTGTTTGTAAAGTCTGCAAGTGGATATTTGGACCTCTATGAGGATTTCGTTGGAAACGGGATTTCTTCATCTAATGCTAGACAGAAGAATTCTCAGTAACTTCTTTGGGTTGCGTGTGTGCAACTCACAGAGTTGAACCTTCCTTTTGACAGAGCAGATTGGAAACCCTCTTTTTGTGGAATTTGCAAGTGGACATTTCAAGCGCTTTGGGGCCAACTGTAGAAAAGGAAATATCTTCGTATAAAAACTAGAGAGAATCATTCTCAGAAACCGCTTTGTGATGTGTGCGTTCCACTCACAGAGTGTAACCTTTCTTTTCATAGAACAGTTTGGAAACACTCTGTTTGTAAAGTCTGCAAGTGGATATTTGGACCTCTTTGAGGATTTCGATGGAAACGGGATTTCTGCATATAACGCTAGACAGAAGAATTCTCAGTAACTTCTTTGGGTTGCGTGTGTTCAACTCACAGAGTTGAACCTTCCTTTTGACAGAGCAGATTAGAAACCCTCTCTTTGTGGAATTTGCAAGAGGATATTTCAAGCGCTTTGGGGCCTACGGAAGAAAAGGAAATATCTTCGTATAAAAACTAGAGAGAATCATTCTCAGAAACCACTTTGTGATGTGTGCGTTCCTCTCACAGAGTTTAACCTTTCTTTTCATAGAACAGTTTGGAAACACTCTGTTTGTAAAGTCTGCAAGTGGATATTTGGGCCTCTTTGAGGATTTCGTTGGAAACGGGATTTCTTCATCTAATGCTAGACAGAAGAATTCTCAGTAACTTCCTTGGGTTGCGTGTCTTCAACTCACAGAGTTGAGCCTTCCTTTAGTCAGAGCAGATTTGAAACCCTCTTTTTGTGGAATTTGCAAGTGGACATTTCAAGCGCTTTGGGGCCAACGGTAGAAAAGGAAATATCTTCGTATAAAAACTAGAGAGAATCATTCTCAGGAACCGCTTTGTGATGTGTGCGTTCCAATCACAGAGTGTAACCTTTCTTTTCATAGAACAGTTTGGAAACACTCTGTTTGTAAAGTCTGCAAGTGGATATTTGGACCTCTTTGAGGATTTCGTTGGAAACGGGATTTCTGCATATAACGCTAGACAGAAAAATTCTCAGTAACTTCTTTGGGTTGCGTGTGTTCAACTCACAGAGTTGAACCTTCCTTTTGACAGAGCAGATTAGAAACCCTCTCTTTGTGGAATTTGCAAGAGGACATTTCAAGCGCTTTGGGGCCTACGGAAGAAAAGGAAATATCTTCGTATAAAAACTAGAGAGAATCATTCTCAGAAACCACTTTGTGATGTGTGCGTTCCTCTCACAGAGTTTAACCTTTCTTTTCATAGAACAGTTTGGAAACACTCTGTTTGTAAAGTCTGCAAGTGGATATTTGGACCTCTTTGAGGATTTCGTTGGAAACGGGATTTCTTCATCTAATGCTAGACAGAGGAATTCTCAGTAACTTCTTTCGGTTGCATGTGTTCAACTCACAGAGTTGAACCTTCCTGTAGACAGAGCAGATTTGAAACCCTCTTTTTGTGGAATTTGCAAGTGGACATTTCATGCGCTTTGGCGCCCACGGTAGAAAAGGAAATATCTTCGTATAAAAACTAGAGAGAATCATTCTCAGAAACCACTTTGCGATGTGTGCATTCCACTCACAGAGTTTAACCTTTCTTTTCATAGAACAGTTTGGAAACACTCTGTTTTTTAAAGTCTGCAAGTGGATATTTGGACCTCTTTGAGGATTTCGTTGGAAACGGGATTTCTTCATCTAATGCTAGACAGAAGAATTCTCAGTAACTTCTTTGGGTTGCGTGTGTTCAACTCACAGAGTTGAACCTTCCTTTATTCAGAGCAGATGTGAAACCCTCTTTTTGTGGAATTTGCAAGTGGACATTTCAAGCTCTTTGGGGCCAACGGTAGAAAAGGAAATATCTTCGAATAAAAACTAGAGAGAATCATTCTCAGAAACCACTTTGTGATGTGTGCGTTCCACTCACAGAGTTTAACCTTTCTTTTCATAGAACAGTTTGGAAACACTCTGTTTGTAAAGTCTGCAAGTGGATATTTGGACCTCTTTGAGGATTTCGTTGGAAACGGGATTTCTTCATCTAATGCTAGACAGAAGAATTCTCAGTAACTTTTTGGGTTGCGTGTGTTCAACTCACAGAGTTGAGCCTTCCTTTAGACAGAGCAGATTTGAAACCCTCTTTTTGTGGAATTCCAAAGTGGACATTTCAAGCGCTTTGGGGCCAATGGTAGAAAAGGAAATATCTTCTTATAAAAACTAAAGAGAATCATTCCCAGAAACTGTTTTGTGATGTGTGCATTCCACTCACAGAGTGTAACCTTTCTTTTCATAGAACAGTTTGGAAACACTCTGTTTGTAAAGTCTGCAAGTGGATATTTGGACCTCTTTGAGGATTTCATTGGAAACGGGATTTCTTCATCTAATGCTAGACAGAAGAATTCTCAGTAACTTCTTTGGGTTGCGTGTGTTCAACTCACAGAGTTGAACCTTCCTTTAGACAGAGCAGATTTGAAACCCTCTTTTTGTGGAAATTGCAAGTGGATATTTCAAGCGCTTTGGCGCCCACGGTAGAAAAGGAAATATCTTCGTATAAAAACTAGAGAGAATCATTCCCAGAAACCACTTTGTGATGTGTGCGTTCCACTCACAGAGTTTAACCTTTCTTTTCATAGAACAGTTTGGAAACACTCTGTTTGTAAAGTCTGCAAGTGGATATTTGGACCTCTTTGAGGATTTCGTTGGAAACGGGATTTCTTCATCTAATGCTAGACAGAAA
Source organism: Gorilla gorilla gorilla (assembly GCF_029281585.2). NCBI lineage: Eukaryota > Metazoa > Chordata > Mammalia > Primates > Hominidae > Gorilla > Gorilla gorilla. The sequence continues at coordinate 75,607,120 of NC_073231.2, read as the reverse complement.
AATTCTCAGTAACTTCTTTGGTTTGCGTGTGTTCAACTCACAGAGTTGAGCCTTCCCTTAGACAGAGCAGATTTGAAACCCTCTTTTTGTAGAATTTGCAAGTGGACATTTCAAGGGCTTTGGCACCCACGGTAGAAAAGGAAATATCTTCGTATAAAAACTAGAGAGAATCATTCTCAGAAACCACTTTGTGATGTGTGCGTTCCACTCACAGAGTGTAACCTTTGTTTTCATAGAACAGTTTGGAAAATCTCTGTTTGTAAGTCTGCAAGTGGATATTTGGACCTCTTTGAGGATTTCGTTGGAAACGGGATTTCGTCATCTAATGCTAGACAGAAGAATTCTCAGTAACTTCTTTGGGTTGCGTGTGTTCAACTCACAGAGTTGAGCCTTCCTTAAACAGAGCAGATTTGAAACCCTCTTTTTGTGGAATTTGCAAGTGGACATTTCAAGAGGTTTGGGGCCAACGGTAGAAAAGGAAATATCTTCGTATAAAAACTAGAGAGAATCATTCTCAGAAACCGCTTTGTGATGTGTACATTCCACTCACAGAGTGTAACCTTTCTTTTCATAGAACAGTTTGGAAACACTCTGTTTGTAAACTCTGCAAGTGGATATTTGGACCTCTTTGAGGATTTGGTTGGAAACAGGATTTCTTCATCTAATGCTAGACAGAAAAATTCTCAGTAACTTCTTTGGGTTGTGTGTGTTCAACTCACAGAGTTGAACCTTCCTTTAGACAGAGCAGATTTGAAACTCTCTTTTTGTGGAATTTGCAAGTGGACATTTCATGCGCTTTGGGGCCAACGGTAGAAAAGGAAATATCTTCATATAAAAACTAGAGAGAATCATTCTCAGAAACCGCTTTGTGATGTGTGCGTTCCACTCACAGAGTATAACCTTTCTTTTCATAGAACAGTTTGGAAACACTCTGTTTGTAAAGTCTGCAAGTGGATATTTGGACCTCTTTGAGGATTTCGTTGGAAACGGGATTTCTTCATCTAATGCTAGACAGAAGAATTCTCAGTAACTTCTTTGGGTTGCGTGTGTTCAACTCATAGATTTGAACCTTCCTTTTGACAGAGCAGATTGGAAACCCTCTTTTTGTGGAATTTGCAAGTGGACATTTCAAGCGCTTAGGGGCCGACGGCAGAAAAGGAAATATCTTCGTATAAAAACTAGAGAGAATCATTCTCAGAAACCACTTTGTGATGTGTGCTTTCCACTCACAGAGTTTAACCTTTCTTTTCATAGAACAGTTTGGAAACACTCTGTTTGTAAAGTCTGCAAGTGGATATTTGGACCTCCTTGAGGATTTCTTTGGAAACGGGATTTCTTCATCTAATGCTAGACAGAAGAATTCTCAGTAACTTCTTTGGGTTGCGTGTGTGCAACTCACAGAGTTGAACCTTCCTTTTGACAGAGCAGATTGGAAACCCTCTTTTTGTGGAATTTGCAAGTGGACATTTCAAGCGCTTTGGGGCCAACTGTAGAAAAGGAAATATCTTCGTATAAAAACTAGAGAGAATCATTCTCAGAAACCGCTTTGTGATGTGTGCGTTCCACTCACAGAGTGTAACCTTTCTTTTCATAGAACAGTTTGGAAACACTCTGTTTGTAAAGTCTGCAAGTGGATATTTGGACCTCTTTGAGGATTTCGATGGAAACGGGATTTCTGCATATAACGCTAGACAGAAGAATTCTCAGTAACTTCTTTGGGTTGCGTGTGTTCAACTCACAGAGTTGAACCTTCCTTTTGACAGAGCAGATTAGAAACCCTCTCTTTGTGGAATTTGCAAGAGGATATTTCAAGCGCTTTGGGGCCTACGGAAGAAAAGGAAATATCTTCGTATAAAAACTAGAGAGAATCATTCTAAGAAACCGCTTTGTGATGTGTGCATTCCACTCACAGAGTGTAACCTTTCTTTTCATAGAATAGTTTGGAAACATTCTGTTTGTAAAGTCTGCAAGTGGATATTTGGACCTCTTTGAGGATTTCGTTGGAAACGGGATTTCTTCATCTAATGCTAAACAGAAGAATTCTCAGTAACTTCCTTGGGTTGCGTGTCTTCAACTCACAGAGTTGAGCCTTCCTTTAGTCAGAGCAGATTTGAAACCCTCTTTTTGTGGAATTTGCAAGTGGACATTTCAAGCGCTTTGGGGCCAACGGTAGAAAAGGAAATATCTTCGTATAAAAACTTGAGAGAATCATTCTCAGGAACCGCTTTGTGATGTGTGCGTTCCAATCACAGAGTGTAACCTTTCTTTTCATAGAACAGTTTGGAAACACTCTGTTTGTAAAGTCTGCAAGTGGATATTTGGACCTCTTTGAGGATTTCGTTGGAAACGGGATTTCTGCATATAACGCTAGACAGAAAAATTCTCAGTAACTTCTTTGGGTTGCGTGTGTTCAACTCACAGAGTTGAACCTTCCTTTTGACAGAGCAGATTAGAAACCCTCTTTTTGTGGAATTTGCAAGTCGACATTTCAGGCGCTTTGGGGCCAACGGTAGAAAAGGAAATATCTTCGTATAAAAACTAGAGAGAATCATTCTCAGAAACCGCTTTGTGATGTGTGCGTTCCTCTCACAGAGTTTAACCTTTCTTTTCATAGAACAGTTTGGAAACAGTCTGTTTGTAAAGTCTGCAAGTGGATATTTGGACGTCTTTGAGGTTTTCGTTGGAAACGGGATTTCTTCATCTAATGCTAGACAGAAGAGTTCTCAGTAACTTTTTTGGGTTGCGTGTGTTCAACTCACAGAGTTGAACATTCCTTTTGTCAGAGCAGATTTGAAACCCTCTTTTTGTGGAATTTGCAAGTGGACATTTCAAGCGCTTTGGGGCCAACGGTAGAAAAGGAAATATCTTCGTATAAAAACAAGAGAGAATCATTCTCAGAAATCGCTTTGTGATGTGTGCGTTCCACTCACAGAGTTTAACCTTTCTTTTCATAGAACAGTTTGGAAACACTCTGTTTGTAAAGTCTGCAAGTGGATATTTGGACCTCTTTGAGGATTACGTTGGAAACGGGATTTCTTCATCTAATGCTAGACAGAAGAATTCTCAGTAACTTCTTTGGGTTGCGTGTGTTCAACTCACAGAGTTGAGCCTTCCCTTAGACAGAGCAGATTTGAAACCCTCTTTTTGTGGAATTTGCAAGTGGACATTTCAAGGGCTTTGGCACCCACGGTAGAAAAGGAAATATCTTCGTATAAAAACTAGAGAGAATCATTCTCAGAAACCACTTTGTGATGCGTGCGTTCCACTCACAGAGTGTAACCTTTGTTTTCATAGAACAGTTTGGAAACACTCTGTTTGTAAAGTCTGCAAGTGGATATTTGGACCTCTTTGAGGATTTCGTTGGAAACGGGATTTCTTCATCTAATGCTAGACAGAGGAATTCTCAGTAACTTCTTTCGGTTGCGTGTGTTCAACTCACAGAGTTGAACCTTCCTGTAGACAGAGCAGATTTGAAACACTCTTTTTGTGGAATTTGCAAGTGGACATTTCATGCGCTTTGGCGCCCACGGTAGAAAAGGAAATATCTTCGTATAAAAACTAGAGAGAATCATTCTCAGAAACCACTTTGCGATGTGTGCATTCCACTCACAGAGTTTAACCTTTCTTTTCATAGAACAGTTTGGAAACACTCTGTTTTTTAAAGTCTGCAAGTGGATATTTGGACCTCTTTGAGGATTTCGTTGGAAACGGGATTTCTTCATCTAATGCTAGACAGAAGAATTCTAAGTAACTTCTTTGGGTTGCGTGTGTTCAACTCACAGAGTTGAACCTTCCTTTAGTCAGAGCAGATTTGAAACCCTCTTTTTGTGGAATTCCAAAGTGGACATTTCAAGCGCTTTGTGGCCAATGGTAGAAAAGGAAATATCTTCTTATAAAAACTAAAGAGAATCATTCCCAGAAACTGTTTTGTGATGTGTGCATTCCACTCACAGAGTGTAACCTTTCTTTTCATAGAACAGTTTGGAAACACTCTGTTTGTAAAGTCTGCAAGTGGATATTTGGACCTCTTTGAGGATTTCATTGGAAACGGGATTTCTTCATCTAATGCTAGACAGAAGAATTCTCAGTAACTTCTTTGGGTTGCGTGTGTTCAACTCACAGAGTTGAACCTTCCTTTAGACAGAGCAGATTTGAAACCCTCTTTTTGTGGAAATTGCAAGTGGATATTTCAAGCGCTTTGGCGCCCACGGTAGAAAAGGAAATATCTTCGTATAAAAACTAGAGAGAATCATTCCCAGAAACCACTTTGTGATGTGTGCGTTCCACTCACAGAGTTTAACCTTTCTTTTCATAGAACAGTTTGGAAACACTCTGTTTGTAAAGTCTGCAAGTGGATATTTGGACCTCTATGAGGATTTCGTTGGAAACGGGATTTCTTCATCTAATGCTAGACAGAGGAATTCTCAGTAACTTCTTTGGGTTGCGTGTGTTCAACTCACAGAGTTGAACCTTCCTTTTGACAGAGCAGATTGGAAACCCTCTTTTTGTGGAATTTGCAAGTGGACATTTCAAGCGCTTTGGGGCCAACTGTAGAAAAGGAAATATCTTCGTATAAAAACTAGAGAGAATCATTCTCAGAAACCGCTTTGTGATGTGTGCGTTCCACTCACAGAGTGTAACCTTTCTTTTCATAGAACAGTTTGGAAACACTCTGTTTGTAAAGTCTGCAAGTGGATATTTGGACCTCTTTGAGGATTTCGATGGAAACGGGATTTCTGCATATAACGCTAGACAGAAGAATTCTCAGTAACTTCTTTGGGTTGCGTGTGTTCAACTCACAGAGTTGAACCTTCCCTTTGACAGAGCAGATTAGAAACCCTCTGTTTGTGGAATTTGCAAGAGGACATTTCAAGCGCTTTGGGGCCTACGGAAGAAAAGGAAATATCTTCGTATAAAAACTAGAGAGAATCATTCTCAGAAACCACTTTGTGATGTGTGCGTTCCTCTCACAGAGTTTAACCTTTCTTTTCATAGAACAGTTTGGAAACACTCTGTTTGTAAAGTCTGCAAGTGGATATTTGGACCTCTTTGAGGATTTCGTTGGAAACGGGATTTCTTCATCTAATGCTAGACAGAAGAATTCTCAGTAACTTCTTTGGGCTGTGTGTGTTCAACTCACAGAGTTGAACCTTCCTTTTGACAGAGCAGATTGGAAACCCTCTTTTTGTGGAATTTGCAAGTGGACATTTCAAGCGCTTTGGGGCCAACGGTAGAAAAGGAAATATCTTCGTATAAAAACTAGAGAGAATCATTCTCAGAAACCGCTTTGTGATGTGTGCATTCCACTCACAGAGTGTAACCTTTCTTTTCATAGAATAGTTTGGAAACACTCTGTTTGTAAAGTCTGCAAGTGGATATTTGGACCTCTTTGAGGATTTCGTTGGAAACGGGATTTCTTCATCTAATGCTAGACAGAAGAATTCTCAGTAACTTCTTTGGGTTGCGTGTCTTCAACTCACAGAGTTGAGCCTTCCTTTAGTCAGAGCAGATTTGAAACCCTCTTTTTGTGGAATTTGCAAGTGGACATTTCAAGCGCTTTGGGGCCAACGGTAGAAAAGGAAATATCTTCGTATAAAAACTAGAGAGAATCATTCTCAGAAACCACTTTGTGATGTGTGCGTTCCTCTCACAGAGTTTAAACTTTCTTTTCATAGAACAGTTTGGAAACAGTCTGTTTGTAAAGTCTGCAAGTGGATATTTGGATATCTTTGAGGATTTCGTTGGAAACGGGATTTCTGCATATAACGCTAGACAGAAGAATTCTCAGTAACTTCTGTGGGTTGCGTGTGTTCAACTAACAGAGTTGAACCTTCCTTTTGACAGAGCAGATTAGAAACCCTCTCTTTGTGGAATTTGCAAGTGGCCATTTCAAGCGCTTTGGGGCCAAAGGAAGAAAAGGAAATATCTTCGTATAAAAACTAGAGAGAATCATTCTCAGAAACCACTTTGTGATGTGTGCGTTCCTCTCACAGAGTTTAACCTTTCTTTTCATAGAACAGTTTGGAAACAGTCTGTTTGTAAAGTCTGCAAGTGGATATTTGGATGTCTTTGAGGATTTCGTTGGAAACGGGATTTCTTCATCTAATGCTAGACAGAAGAATTCTCAGTAACTTCTTTGGGTTGCGTGTGTTCAACTCACAGAGTTGAACCTTCCTTTTGACAGAGCAGATGAGAAACCTTCTTTTTGTGGAATTTGCAAGTGGACATTTCATGCGCTTTGGGGCCAAGGGAAGAAAAGGAAATATCTTCGTATAAAAACTAGAGAGAATCATTCTCAGAAACCACTTTGTGATGTGTGCGTTCCACTCACAGAGTTTAACCTTTCATTTCATATAACAGTTTGGAAACACTCTGTTTGTAAAGTCTGCAAGTGGATATTTGGACCTCTTTGAGGATTTCATTGGAAACGGGATTTCTTCATCTAATGCTAGACAGAAGAATTCTCAGTAAATTCTTTGGGTTGCGTGTGTTCAACTCACAGAGTTGAACCTTCCTTTAGACAGAGCAGATTTGAAACCCTCTTTTTGTGGAATTTGCAAGTGGATATTTCAAGCGCTTTGGCGCCCACGGTAGAAAAGGAAATATCTTCGTATAAAAACTAGAGAGAATCATTCTCAGAAACCACTTTGTGATGTGTGTGTTCCACTCACAGAGTGTAACCTTTCTTTTCATAGAACAGTTTGGAAACACTCTGTTTGTAAAGTCTGCAAGTGGATATTTGGACCTCTTTGAGGATTTCGTTGGAAACGGGATTTCTGCATATAACGCTAGACAGAAAAATTCTCAGTAACTTCTTTGGGTTGCGTGTGTTCAACTCACAGAGTTGAACCTTCCTTTTGACAGAGCTGATTAGAAACCCTCTTTTTGTGGAATTTGCAAGTCGACATTTCAGGCGCTTTGGGGCCAGCGGTAGAAAAGGAAATATCTTCGTATAAAAACTAGAGAGAATCATTCTCAGAAACCACTTTCTGATGTGTGCGTTCCTCTCACAGAGTTTAAACTTTCTTTTCATAGAACAGTTTGGAAACAGTCTGTTTGTAAAGTCTGCAAGTGGATATTTGGACGTCTTTGAGGATTTCGTTGGAAACGGGATTTCTTCATCTAATGCTAGACAGAAGAATTCTCCGTAACTACTTTGGTTTGCGTGTGTTCAACTCACAGAGTTGAACCTTCCTTTTGACAGAGCAGATTGGAAACCCTCTTTTTGTGGAATTTGCAAGTGGACATTTCAAGCGCTTTGGGGCCAACGGTAGAAAAGGAAATATCTTCGTATAAAAACTAGAGAGAATCATTCTCAGAAACCACTTTGTGATGTGTGCGTTCCACTCACAGAGTTTAACCTTTCTTTTCATAGAACAGTTTGGAAACACTCTGTTTGTAAAGTCTGCAAGTGGATATTTGGACCTCTTTTGACGATTTCGTTGGAAACGGGATTTCTTCATCTAATGCTAGACAGAAGAATTCTCAGTAACTTCTTTGGGTTGCGTGTGTTCAACTCACAGAGTTGAACCTTCCTTTAGACAGAGCAGATTTGAAACCCTCTTTTTGTGGAATTTGCAAGTGGACATTTCAAGCGCTTTGGCGCCCACGGTAGAAAAGGAAATATCTTCGTATAAAAACTAGAGAGAATCATTCTCAGAAACCACTTTGTGATGTGTGCGTTCCACTCACAGAGTTTAACCTTTCTTTTCATAGAACAGTTTGGAAACACTCTGTTTGTAAAGTCTGCAAGTGGATATTTGGACCTCTTTGAGGATTTCGTTGGAAACGGGATTTCTTCATCTAATGCTAGACAGAAGAATTCTCAGTAACTTCTTTGGGTTGCGTGTGTTCAACTCACAGAGTTGAGCCTTCCTTTAGACAGAGCAGATTTGAAACCCTCTTTTTGTGGAATTTGCAAGTGGACATTTCAAGCGCTTTGGGGCCAACGGCAGAAAAGGAAATATCTTCGTATAAAAACTAGAGAGAATCATTCTCAGAAACCGCTTTGTGATGTGTGCGTTCCACTCAGAGAGTAACCTTTCTTTTCATAGAACAGTTTGGAAACACTCTGTTTGTAAAGTCTGCAAGTGGATATTTGGACCTCTGTGAGGATTTCGTTGGAAACGGGACTTCTTCATCTAATGCTAGACAGAAGAATTCTCAGTAACTTCTTTGGGTTGCGTGTGTTCAACTCACAGAGTTGAACCTTCCTTTAGACAGAGCAGATTTGAAACCCTCTTTTTGTGGAATTTGCAAGTGGACATTACAAGCGCTTTGGCGCCCACGGTTGAAAAGGAAATATCTTCGTATAAAAACTAGAGAGAATCATTCCCAGAAACCACTTTGTGATGTGTGCGTTCCACTCAAAGAGTGTAACCTTTCTTTTCATAGAACAGTTTGGAAACACTCTGTTTGTAAAGTCTGCAAGTGGATATTTGGACCTCTTTGAGGATTTCGTTGGAAACGGGATTTCTTCATCTAATGCTAGACAGAAGAATTCTCAGTAACTTTTTTGGGTTGCGTGTGTTCAACTCACAGAGTTGAGCCTTCCTTAAACAGAGCAGATTGGAAACCCTCTTTTTGTGGAATTTGCAAGTGGACATTTCAAGAGGTTTGGGGCCAACGGTAGAAAAGGAAATATCTTCGTATAAAAACTAGAGAGAATCATTCTCAGAAACCGCTTTGTGATGTGTGCATTCCACTCACAGAGTGTAACCTTTCTTTTCATAGAACAGTTTGGAAACACTCTGTTTGTAAACTCTGCAAGTGGATATTTGGACCTCTTTGAGGATTTGGTTGGAAACAGGATTTCTTCATCTAATGCTAGACAGAAAAATTCTCAGTAACTTCTTTGGGTTGTGTGTGTTCAACTCACAGAGTTGAACCTTCCTTTTGACAGAGCAGATTGGAAACCCTCTTTTTGTGGAATTTGCAAGTGGACATTTCAAGCGCTTAGGGGCCGACGGCAGAAAAGGAAATATCTTCGTATAAAAACTAGAGAGAATCATTCTCAGAAACCACTTTGTGATGTGTGCTTTCCACTCACAGAGTTTAACCTTTCTTTTCATAGAACAGTTTGGAAACACTCTGTTTGTAAAGTCTGCAAGTGGATATTTGGACCTCTTTGAGGATTTCTTAGGAAACGGGATTTCTTCATCTAATGCTAGACAGAAGAATTCTCAGTAACTTCTTTGTGTTGCGTGTGTGCAACTCACAGAGTTGAACCTTCCTTTTGACAGAGCAGATTGGAAACCCTCTTTTTGTGGAATTTGCAAGTGGACATTTCAAGCGCTTTGGGGCCAACTGTAGAAAAGGAAATATCTTCGTATAAAAACTAGAGAGAATCATTCTCAGAAACCGCTTTGTGATGTGTGCGTTCCACTCACAGAGTGTAACCTTTCTTTTCATAGAACAGTTTGGAAACACTCTGTTTGTAAAGTCTGCAAGTGGATATTTGGACCTCTTTGAGGATTTCGATGGAAACGGGATTTCTGCATATAACGCTAGACAGAAGAATTCTCAGTAACTTCTTTGGGTTGCGTGTGTTCAACTCACAGAGTTGAACCTTCCTTTTGACAGAGCAGATTAGAAACCCTCTCTTTGTGGAATTTGCAAGAGGACATTTCAAGCGCTTTGGGGCCTACGGAAGAAAAGGAAATATCTTCGTATAAAAACAAGAGAGAATCATTCTCAGAAATCGCTTTGTGATGTGTGCGTTCCACTCACAGAGTTTAACCTTTCTTTTCATAGAACAGTTTGGAAACACTCTGTTTGTAAAGTCTGCAAGTGGATATTTGGACCTCTTTGAGGATTACGTTGGAAACGGGATTTCTTCATCTAATGCTAGACAGAAGAATTCTCAGTAACTTCTTTGGGTTGCGTGTGTTCAACTCACAGAGTTGAGCCTTCCCTTAGACAGAGCAGATTTGAAACCCTCTTTTTGTGGAATTTGCAAGTGGACATTTCAAGGGCTTTGGCACCCACGGTAGAAAAGGAAATATCTTCGTATAAAAACTAGAGAGAATCATTCTCAGAAACCACTTTGTGATGTGTGCGTTCCACTCACAGAGTGTAACCTTTGTTTTCATAGAACAGTTTGGAAACACTCTGTTTGTAAAGTCTGCAAGTGGATATTTGGACCTCTTTGAGGATTTCGTTGGAAACGGGATTTCTTCATCAAATGCTAGACAGAGGAATTCTCAGTAACTTCTTTCGGTTGCGTGTGTTCAACTCACAGAGTTGAACCTTCCTGTAGACAGAGCAGATTTGAAACCCTCTTTTTGTGGAATTTGCAAGTGGACATTTCATGCGCTTTGGCGCCCACGGTAGAAAAGGAAATATCTTCGTATAAAAACTAGAGAGAATCATTCTCAGAAACCACTTTGTGATGTGTGCGTTCCACTCACAGAGTTTAACCTTTCTTTTCATAGAACAGTTTGGAAACACTCTGTTTGTAAAGTCTGCAAGTGGATATTTGGACCTCTTTGAGGATTTCGTTGGAAACGGGATTTCTTCATCTAATGCTAGACAGAAGAATTCTCAGTAACTTTTTGGGTTGCGTGTGTTCAACTCACAGAGTTGAGCCTTCCTTTAGACAGAGCAGATTTGAAACCCTCTTTTTGTGGAATTTCAAAGTGGACATTTCAAGCGCTTTGGGGCCAACGGTAAAAAAGGAAATATCTTCTTATAAAAACTAAAGAGAATCATTCCCAGAAACTGTTTTGTGATGTGTGCATTCCACTCACAGAGTGTAACCTTTCTTTTCATAGAACAGTTTGGAAACACTCTGTTTGTAAAGTCTGCAAGTGGATATTTGGACCTCTTTGAGGATTTCATTGGAAACGGGATTTCTTCATCTAATGCTAGACAGAAGAATTCTCAGTAACTTCTTTGGGTTGCGTGTGTTCAACTCACAGAGTTGAACCTTCCTTTAGACAGAGCAGATTTGAAACCCTCTTTTTGTGGAAATTGCAAGTGGATATTTCAAGCGCTTTGGCGTCCACGGTAGAAAAGGAAATATCTTCGTATAAAAACTAGAGAAAATCATTCCCAGAAACCACTTTGTGATGTGTGCGTTCCACTCACAGAGTTTAACCTTTCTTTTCATAGAACAGTTTGGAAACACTCTGTTTGTAAAGTCTGCAAGTGGATATTTGGACCTCTATGAGGATTTCGTTGGAAACGGGGTTTCTTCATCTAATGCTAGACAGAAGAATTCTCAGTAACTTCTTTGGGTTGCGTGTGTTCAACTCACAGAGTTGAACCTTCCTTTTGACAGAGCAGATTGGAAACCCTCTTTTTGTGGAATTTGCAAGTGGACATTTCAAGCGCTTTGGGGCCAACTGTAGAAAAGGAAATATCTTCGTATAAAAACTAGAGAGAATCATTCTCAGAAACCGCTTTGTGATGTGTGCGTTCCACTCACAGAGTGTAACCTTTCTTTTCATAGAACAGTTTGGAAACACTCTGTTTGTAAAGTCTGCAAGTGGATATTTGGACCTCTTTGAGGATTTCGATGGAAACGGGATTTCTGCATATAACGCTAGACAGAAGAATTCTCAGTAACTTCTTTGGGTTGCGTGTGTTCAACTCACAGAGTTGAACCTTCCTTTTGACAGAGCAGATTAGAAACCCTCTCTTTGTGGAATTTGCAAGAGGACATTTCAAGCGCTTTGGGGCCTACGGAAGAAAAGGAAATATCTTCGTATAAAAACTAGAGAGAATCATTCTCAGAAACCACTTTGTGATGTGTGCGTTCCTCTCACAGAGTTTAACCTTTCTTTTCATAGAACAGTTTGGAAACACTCTGTTTGTAAAGTCTGCAAGTGGATATTTGGACCTCTTTGAGGATTTCGTTGGAAACGGGATTTCTTCATCTAATGCTAGACAGAAGAATTCTCAGTAACTTCTTTGGGCTGTGTGTGTTCAACTCACAGAGTTGAACCTTCCTTTTGACAGAGCAGATTGGAAACCCTCTTTTTGTGGAATTTGCAAGTGGACATTTCAAGCGCTTTGGGGCCAACGGTAGAAAAGGAAATATCTTCGTATAAAAACTAGAGAGAATCATTCTCAGAAACCGCTTTGTGATGTGTGCATTCCACTCACAGAGTGTAACCTTTCTTTTCATAGAATAGTTTGGAAACACTCTGTTTGTAAAGTCTGCAAGTGGATATTTGGACCTCTTTGAGGATTTCGTTGGAAACGGGATTTCTTCATCTAATGCTAGACAGAAGAATTCTCAGTAACTTCTTTGGGTTGCGTGTGTTCAACTCACAGAGTTGAACCTTCCTTTTGACAGAGCAGATTGGAAACACTCTTTTTGTGGAATTTGCAAGTGGACATTTCAAGCGCTTAGGGGCCGACGGCAGAAAAGGAAATATCTTCGTATAAAAACTAGAGAGAATCATTCTCAGAAACCACTTTGTGATGTGTGCTTTCCACTCACAGAGTTTAACCTTTCTTTTCATAGAACAGTTTGGAAACACTCTGTTTGTAAAGTCTGCAAGTGGATATTTGGACCTCTTTGAGGATTTCTTAGGAAACGGGATTTCTTCATCTAATGCTAGACAGAAGAATTCTCAGTAACTTCTTTGGGTTGCGTGTGTGCAACTCACAGAGTTGAACCTTCCTTTTGACAGAGCAGATTGGAAACCCTCTTTTTGTGGAATTTGCAAGTGGACATTTCAAGCGCTTTGGGGCCAACTGTAGAAAAGGAAATATCTTCGTATAAAAACTAGAGAGAATCATTCTCAGAAACCGCTTTGTGATGTGTGCGTTCCACTCACAGAGTGTAACCTTTGTTTCCATAGAACAGTTTGGAAACACTCTGTTTGTAAAGTCTGCAAGTGGATATTTGGACCTCTTTGAGGATTTCGTTGGAAACGGGATTTCTTCATCAACTGCTAGACAGAGGAATTCTCAGTAACTTCTTTCGGTTGCGTGTGCTCAACTCACAGAGTTGAACCTTCCTGTAGACAGAGCAGATTTGAAACCCTCTTTTTGTGGAATTTGCAAGTGGACATTTCATGCGCTTTGGCGCCCACGGTAGAAAAGGAAATATCTTCGTATAAAAACTAGAGAGAATCATTCTCAGAAACCACTTTGCGATGTGTGCATTCCACTCACAGAGTTTAACCTTTCTTTTCATAGAACAGTTTGGAAACACTCTGTTTTTTAAAGTCTGCAAGTGGATATTTGGACCTCTTTGAGGATTTCGTTGGAAACGGGATTTCTTCATCTAATGCTAGACAGAAGAATTCTAAGTAACTTCTTTGGGTTGCGTGTGTTCAACTCACAGAGTTGAACCTTCCTTTAGTCAGAGCAGATTTGAAACCCTCTTTTTGTGGAATTTGCAAGTGGACATTTCAAGCTCTTTGGGGCCAACGGTAGAAAAGGAAATATCTTCGTATAAAAACTAGAGAGAATCATTCTCAGAAACCACTTTGTGATGTGTGCGTTCCACTCACAGAGTTTAACCTTTCTTTTCATAGAACAGTTTGGAAACACTCTGTTTGTAAAGTCTGCAAGTGGATATTTGGACCTCTTTGAGGATTTCGTTGGAAACGGGATTTCTTCATCTAATGCTAGACAGAAGAATTCTCAGTAACTTTTTGGGTTGCGTGTGTTCAACTCACAGAGTTGAGCCTTCCTTTAGACAGAGCAGATTTGAAACCCTCTTTTTGTGGAATTTCAAAGTGGACATTTCAAGCGCTTTGGGGCCAACGGATAAAAAGGAAATATCTTCTTATAAAAACTAAAGAGAATCATTCCCAGAAACTGTTTTGTCATGTGTGCATTCCACTCACAGAGTGTAACCTTTCTTTTCATAGAACAGTTTGGAAACACTCTGTTTGTAAAGTCTGCAAGTGGAAATTTGGACCTCTTTGAGGATTTCATTGGAAACGGGATTTCTTCATCTAATGCTAGACAGAAGAATTCTCAGTAACTTCTTTGGGTTGCGTGTGTTCAACTCACAGAGTTGAACCTTCCTTTAGACAGAGCAGATTTGAAACCCTCTTTTTGTGGAAATTGCAAGTGGATATTTCAAGCGCTTTGGCGTCCACGGTAGAAAAGGAAATATCTTCGTATAAAAACTAGAGAGAATCATTCCCAGAAACCACTTTGTGATGTGTGCGTTCCACTCACAGAGTTTAACCTTTCTTTTCATAGAACAGTTTGGAAACACTCTGTTTGTATAGTCTGCAAGTGGATATTTGGACCTCTATGAGGATTTCGTTGGAAACGGGGTTTCTTCATCTAATGCTAGACAGAAGAATTCTCAGTAACTTCTTTGGGTTGCGTGTGTTCAACTCACAGAGTTGAACCTTCCTTTTGACAGAGCAGATTGGAAACCCTCTTTTTGTGGAATTTGCAAGTGGACATTTCAAGCGCTTTGGGGCCAACTGTAGAAAAGGAAATATCTTCGTATAAAAACTAGAGAGAATCATTCTCAGAAACCGCTTTGTGATGTGTGCGTTCCACTCACAGAGTGTAACCTTTCTTTTCATAGAACAGTTTGGAAACACTCTGTTTGTAAAGTCTGCAAGTGGATATTTGGACCTCTTTGAGGATTTCGATGGAAACGGGATTTCTGCATATAACGCTAGACAGAAGAATTCTCAGTAACTTCTTTGGGTTGCGTGTGTTCAACTCACAGAATTGAACCTTCCTTTTGACAGAGCAGATTGGAAACCCTCTTTTTGTGGAATTTGCAAGTGGACATTTCAAGCGCTTTGGGGCCAACGGTAGAAAAGGAAATATCTTCGTATAAAAACTAGAGAGAATCATTCTCAGAAACCGCTTTGTGATGTGTGCATTCCACTCACAGAGTGTAACCTTTCTTTTCATAGAATAGTTTGGAAACACTCTGTTTGTAAAGTCTGCAAGTGGATATTTGGACCTCTTTGAGGATTTCGTTAGAAACGGGATTTCTTCATCTAATGCTAGACAGAAGAATTCTCAGTAACTTCTTTGGGTTGCGTTTCTTCAACTCACAGAGTTGAGCCTTCCTTTAGTCAGAGCAGATTTGAAACCCTCTTTTTGTGGAATTTGCAAGTGGACATTTCAAGCGCTTTGGGGCCAACGGTAGAAAAGAAAATATCTTCGTATAAAAACTAGAGAGAATCATTCTCAGGAAACGCTTTGTGATGTGTGCGTTCCAATCACAGAGTGTAACCTTTCTTTTCATAGAACAGTTTGGAAACACTCTGTTTGTAAAGTCTGCAAGTGGATATTTGGACCTCTTTGAGGATTTCGTTGGAAACGGGATTTCTGCATATAACGCTAGACAGAAAAATTCTCAGTAACTTCTTTGGGTTGCGTGTGTTCAACTCACAGAGTTGAACCTTCCTTTCGACAGAGCAGATTAGAAACCCTCTTTTTGTGGAATTTGCAAGTCGACATTTCAGGCGCTTTGGGGCCAACGGTAGAAAAGGAAATATCTTCGTATAAGAACTAGAGAGAATCATTCTCAGAAACCGCTTTGTGATGTGTGCGTTCCTCTCACAGAGTTTAACCTTTCTTTTCATAGAACAGTTTGGAAACAGTCTGTTTGTAAAGTCTGCAAGTGGATATTTGGACGTCTTTGAGGTTTTCGTTGGAAACGGGATTTCTTCATCTAATGCTAGACAGAAGAGTTCTCAGTAACTTCTTTGGGTTGCGTGTGTTCAACTCACAGAGTTGAACCTTCCTTTAGACAGAGCAGACTGGAAACCCTCTTTTTGTGGAATTTGCAAGTGGACATTTCAAGCGCTTTGGGGCCAACGGTAGAAAAGGAAATATCTTCGTATAAAACTAGAGAGAATCATTCTCAGAAACCACTTTGTGATGTGTGCGTTCCACTCACAGAGTGTAACCTTTGTTTTCATAGAACGGTTTGGAAACACTCTGTTTGTAAAGTCTGCAAGTGGATATTTGGACCTCTTTGAGGATTTCGTTGGAAACGGGATTTCTTCATCTAATGCTAGACAGAGGAATTCTCAGTAACTTCTTTCGGTTGCGTGTGTTCAACTCACAGAGTTGAACCTTCCTTTAGACAGAGCAGATTTGAAACCCTCTTTTTGTGGAACTTGCAAGTGGACATTTCATGCGCTTTGGCGCCCACGGTAGAAAAGGAAATATCTTCGTATAAAAACTAGAGAGAATCATTCTCAGAAACCACTTTGTGATGTGTGCGTTCCACTCACAGAGTTTAACCTTTCTTTTCATAGAACAGTTTGGAAACACTCTGTTTTTTAAAGTCTGCAAGTGGATATTTGGACCTCTTTGAGGATTTCGTTGGAAACGGGATTTCTTCATCTAATGCTAGACAGAAGAATTCTCAGTAACTTCTTTGGGTTGCGTGTGTTGAACTCACAGAGTTGAACCTTCCTTTAGTCAGAGCAGATTTGAAACCCTCTTTTTGTGGAATTTGCAAGTGGACATTTCAAGCTCTTTGGGGCCAACGGTAGAAAAGGAAATATCTTCGTATAAAAACTAGAGAGAATCATTCTCAGAAACCACTTTGTGATGTGTGCGTTCCACTCACAGAGTTTAACCTTTCTTTTCATAGAACAGTTTGGAAACACTCTGTCTGTAAAGTCTGCAAGTGGATATTTGGACCTCTATGAGGATTTCGTTGGAAACGGGGTTTCTTCATCTAATGCTAGACAGAAGAATTCTCAGTAACTTCTTTGGGTTGCGTGTGTTCAACTCACAGAGTTGAACCTTCCTTTTGACAGAGCAGATTGGAAACCCTCTTTTTGTGGAATTTGCAAGAGGACATTTCAAGCGCTTTGGGGCCAACGGTAGAAAAGGAAATATCTTCGTATAAAAACTAGAGAGAATCATTCTCAGAAACTGCTTTGTGATGTGTGCGTTCCACTCACAGAGTTTAACCTTTCTTTTCATAGAACAGTTTGGAAACACTCTGTTTTTTAAAGTCTGCAAGTGGATATTTGGACCTCTTTGAGGATTTCGTTGGAAACGGGATTTCTGCATATAACGCTAGACAGAAAAATTCTCAGTAACTTCTTTGGGTTGCGTGTGTTCAACTCACAGAGTTGAACCTTCCTTTTGACAGAGCAGATTAGAAACCCTCTTTTTGTGGAATTTGCGAGTCGACATTTCAGGCGCTTTGGGGCCAACGGTAGAAAAGGAAATATCTTCGTATAAAAACTAGAGAGAATCATTCTCAGAAACCACTTTGTGATGTGTGCGTTCCTCTCACAGAGTTTAAACTTTCTTTTCATAGAACAGTTTGGAAACAGTCTGTTTGTAAAGTCTGCAAGTGGATATTTGGATATCTTTGAGGATTTCGTTGGAAACGGGATTTCTGCATATAACGCTAGACAGAAGAATTCTCAGTAACTTCTGTGGGTTGCGTGTGTTCCACTAACAGAGTTGAACCTTCCTTTTGACAGAGCAGATTTGAAACCCTCTCTTTGTGGAATTTGCAAGTGGCCATTTCAAGCGCTTTGGGGCCAAAGGAAGAAAAGGAAATATCTTCGTATAAAAACTAGAGAGAATCATTCTCAGAAACCGCTTTGTGATGTGTGCATTCCACTCACAGAGTGTAACCTTTCTTTTCATAGAATAGTTTGGAAACACTCTGTTTGTAAAGTCTGCAAGTGGATATTTGGACCTCTTTGAGGATTTCGTTAGAAACGGGATTTCTTCATCTAATGCTAGACAGAAGAATTCTCAGTAACTTCTTTGGGTTGCGTTTCTTCAACTCACAGAGTTGAGCCTTCCTTTAGTCAGAGCAGATTTGAAACCCTCTTTTTGTGGAATTTGCAAGTGGACATTTCAAGCGCTTTGGGGCCAACGGTAGAAAAGAAAATATCTTCGTATAAAAACTAGAGAGAATCATTCTCAGGAAACGCTTTGTGATGTGTGCGTTCCAATCACAGAGTGTAACCTTTCTTTTCATAGAACAGTTTGGAAACACTCTGTTTGTAAAGTCTGCAAGTGGATATTTGGACCTCTTTGAGGATTTCGTTGGAAACGGGATTTCTGCATATAACGCTAGACAGAAAAATTCTCAGTAACTTCTTTGGGTTGCGTGTGTTCAACTCACAGAGTTGAACCTTCCTTTCGACAGAGCAGATTAGAAACCCTCTTTTTGTGGAATTTGCAAGTCGACATTTCAGGCGCTTTGGGGCCAACGGTAGAAAAGGAAATATCTTCGTATAAGAACTAGAGAGAATCATTCTCAGAAACCGCTTTGTGATGTGTGCGTTCCTCTCACAGAGTTTAACCTTTCTTTTCATAGAACAGTTTGGAAACAGTCTGTTTGTAAAGTCTGCAAGTGGATATTTGGACGTCTTTGAGGTTTTCGTTGGAAACGGGATTTCTTCATCTAATGCTAGACAGAAGAGTTCTCAGTAACTTCTTTGGGTTGCGTGTGTTCAACTCACAGAGTTGAACCTTCCTTTAGACAGAGCAGACTGGAAACCCTCTTTTTGTGGAATTTGCAAGTGGACATTTCAAGCGCTTTGGGGCCAACGGTAGAAAAGGAAATATCTTCGTATAAAACTAGAGAGAATCATTCTCAGAAACCACTTTGTGATGTGTGCGTTCCACTCACAGAGTGTAACCTTTGTTTTCATAGAACGGTTTGGAAACACTCTGTTTGTAAAGTCTGCAAGTGGATATTTGGACCTCTTTGAGGATTTCGTTGGAAACGGGATTTCTTCATCTAATGCTAGACAGAAGAATTCTCAGTAACTTCTTTGGGTTGCGTGTGTTGAACTCACAGAGTTGAACCTTCCTTTAGTCAGAGCAGATTTGAAACCCTCTTTTTGTGGAATTTGCAAGTGGACATTTCAAGCTCTTTGGGGCCAACGGTAGAAAAGGAAATATCTTCGTATAAAAACTAGAGAGAATCATTCTCAGAAACCACTTTGTGATGTGTGCGTTCCACTCACAGAGTTTAACCTTTCTTTTCATAGAACAGTTTGGAAACACTCTGTCTGTAAAGTCTGCAAGTGGATATTTGGACCTCTATGAGGATTTCGTTGGAAACGGGGTTTCTTCATCTAATGCTAGACAGAAGAATTCTCAGTAACTTCTTTGGGTTGCGTGTGTTCAACTCACAGAGTTGAACCTTCCTTTTGACAGAGCAGATTGGAAACCCTCTTTTTGTGGAATTTGCAAGAGGACATTTCAAGCGCTTTGGGGCCAACGGTAGAAAAGGAAATATCTTCGTATAAAAACTAGAGAGAATCATTCTCAGAAACTGCTTTGTGATGTGTGCGTTCCACTCACAGAGTTTAACCTTTCTTTTCATAGAACAGTTTGGAAACACTCTGTTTTTTAAAGTCTGCAAGTGGATATTTGGACCTCTTTGAGGATTTCGTTGGAAACGGGATTTCTGCATATAACGCTAGACAGAAAAATTCTCAGTAACTTCTTTGGGTTGCGTGTGTTCAACTCACAGAGTTGAACCTTCCTTTTGACAGAGCAGATTAGAAACCCTCTTTTTGTGGAATTTGCAAGTCGACATTTCAGGCGCTTTGGGGCCAACGGTAGAAAAGGAAATATCTTCGTATAAAAACTAGAGAGAATCATTCTCAGAAACCACTTTGTGATGTGTGCGTTCCTCTCACAGAGTTTAAACTTTCTTTTCATAGAACAGTTTGGAAACAGTCTGTTTGTAAAGTCTGCAAGTGGATATTTGGATATCTTTGAGGATTTCGTTGGAAACGGGATTTCTGCATATAACGCTAGACAGAAGAATTCTCAGTAACTTCTGTGGGTTGCGTGTGTTCCACTAACAGAGTTGAACCTTCCTTTTGACAGAGCAGATTTGAAACCCTCTCTTTGTGGAATTTGCAAGTGGCCATTTCAAGCGCTTTGGGGCCAAAGGAAGAAAAGGAAATATCTTCGTATAAAAACTAGAGAGAATCATTCTCAGAAACCACTTTGTGATGTGTGCGTTCCTCTCACAGAGTTTAAACTTTCTTTTCATAGAACAGTTTGGAAACAGTCTGTTTGTAAAGTCTGCAAGTGGATATTTGGACGTCTTTGAGGATTTCGTTGGAAACGGGATTTCTTCATCTAATGCTAGACAGAAGAATTCTCCGTAACTACTTTGGTTTGCGTGTGTTCAACTCACAGAGTTGAACCTTCCTTTTGACAGAGCAGATTGGAAACCCTCTTTTTGTGGAATTTGCAAGTGGACATTTCAAGCGCTTTGAGGCCAACGGTAGAAAAGGAAATATCTTCGTATAAAAACTAGAGAGAATCATTCTCAGAAACCACTTTGTGATGTGTGCGTTCCACTCACAGAGTTTAACCTTTCTTTTCATAGAACAGTTTGGAAACACTCTGTTTGTAAAGTCTGCAAGTGGATATTTGGACCTCTTTTGACTATTTCGTTGGAAACGGGATTTCTTCATCTAATGCTAGACAGAAGAATTCTCAGTAACTTCTTTGGGTTGCGTGTGTTCAACTCACAGAGTTGAACCTTCCTTTAGACAGAGCAGATTTGAAACCCTCTTTTTGTGGAATTTGGAAGTGGACATTTCAAGCGCTTTGGCGCCCACGGTAGAAAAGGAAATATCTTCGTATAAAAACTAGAGAGAATCATTCTCAGAAACCACTTTGTGATGTGTGCGTTCCACTCAGAGTGTAACCTTTCTTTTCATAGAACAGTTTGGAAACACTCTGTTTGTAAAGTCTGCAAGTGGATATTTGGACCTCTGTGAGGATTTCGTTGGAAACGGGATTTCTTCATCTAATGCTAGACAGAAGAATTCTCAGTAACTTCTTTGGGTTGCGTGTGTTCAACTCAGAGAGTTGAACCTTCCTTTAGACAGAGCAGATTTGAAACCCTCTTTTTGTGGAATTTGCAAGTGGACATTTCAAGCGCTTTCGTGTGCACGGTAGAAAAGGAAATATCTTCGTTTAAAAACTAGAGAGAATCATTCTCAGAAACCACTTTGTGATGAGTGCGTTCCACTCACAGAGTTTAACCTTTCTTTTCATAGAATAGTTTGGAAACACTCTGTTTGTAAAGTCTGCAAGTGGATATTTGGACCTCTTTGAGGATTTCGTTGGAAACGGGATTTCTTCATCTAATGCTAGACAGAAGAATTCTCAGTAACTTCTTTGGGTTGCGTGTGTTCAACTCACAGAGTTGAACCTTCCTTTAGACAGAGCAGATTTGAAACCCTCTTTTTGTGGAATTTGCAAGTGGACATTTCAAGCGCTTTGGTGTGCACGGTAGAAAAGGAAATATCTTCGTTTTAAAACTAGAGAGAATCATTCTCAGAAACCACTTTGTGATGTGTGCGTTCCACTCACAGAGTTTAACCTTTCTTTTCATAGAACAGTTTGGAAACACTCTGTTTGTAAAGTCTGCAAGTGGATATTTGGACCTCCTTGAGGATTTCGTTGGAAAAGGGATTTCTTCATCTAATGCTAGACAGAAGAATTCTCAGTAACTTCTTTGGGTTGCGTGTGTTCAACTCACAGAGTTGAACCTTCCTTTTGACAGAGCAGATTTGAAACACTCCTTTTGTGGAATTTGCAAGTGGACATTTCAAGCGCTTTTGGGCCAACGGTGGAATAGGAAATATCTTCGTATAAAAACTAGAGAGAATCATTCCCAGAAACCACTTTGTGATGTGTGCGTTCCACTCACAGAGTTTAACCTTTCTTTTCATAGAACAGTTTGGAAACACTCTGTTTGCAAAGTCTGGAAGTGGATACTTGGACCTCTTTGAGGATTTCGTTGGAAACGGGATTTCTTCATCTAATGCTAGACAGAAGAATTCTCAGTAACTTCTTTGGGTTGTGTGTGTTCAACTCACAGAGTTGAACCTTCCTTTAGACAGAGCAGATTAGAAACCCTCTTTTTGTGGAATTTGCAAGTGGACATTTCAAGCGCTTTTGGGCCAAAGGCAGGAAAGGAAATATCTTGGTATAAAAACTAGAGAGAATCATTCTCAGAAACCACTTTGTGATGTGTTCATTCCACTCACAGAGTTTAACCTTTCTTTTCATAGAACAGTGTGGAAACACTCTGTTTGTAAAGTCTGCAAGTTGATATTTGGACCTCTTTGAGGATTTGGTTGGAAACAGGATTTCTTCATCTAATGCTAGACAGAAAAATTTTCAGTAACTTCTTTGGGTTGTGTGTGTCCAACTCACAGAGTTGAACCCTCCTTTAGACAGAGCAGATTTGAAACTCTCTTTTTGTGGAATTTGCAAGTGGACATTTCATGCGCTTTGGGGCCAACGGTAGAAAAGGAAATATCTTCATATAAAAACTAGAGAGAATCATTCTCAGAAACCGCTTTGTGATGTGTGCGTTCCACTCACAGAGTTTAACCTTTCTTTTCATAGAACAGTTTGGAAACACTCTGTTTGTAAAGTCTGCAAGTGGATATTTGGACCTCTTTGAGGATTTCGTTGGAAACGGGATTTCTTCATCTAATGCTAGACAGAAGAATTCTCAGTAACTTCTTTGGGTTGCGTGTGTTCAACTCACAGAGTTGAACCTTCCTTTAGACAGAGCAGATTGGAAACCCTCTTTTTGTGGAATTTGCAAGTGGACATTTCAAGTGCTTTGGGGCCGACGGTAGAAAAGGAAATATCTTCGTATAAAAACTAGAGAGAATCATTCTCAGAAACCACTTTGTGATGAGTGCGTTCCTCTCACAGAGTTTAACCTTTCTTTTCATAGAACAGTTTGGAAACACTCTGTTTGTAAAGTCTGCAAGTGGATATTTGGACCTCTTTGAGGATTTCGTTGGAAACGGGATTTCTTCATCTAATGCTAGACAGAAGAATTCTCAGTAACTTCTTTGGGCTGCGTGTGTTCAACTCACAGAGTTGAACCTTCCTTTTGACAGAGCAGATTTGAAACCCTCTTTTTGTGGAATTTGCAAGTCGACATTTCAGGCGCTTTGGGGCCAACGGTAGAAAAGGAAATATCTTCGTATAAAAACTAGAGAGAATCATTCTCAGAAACCGCTTTGTGATGTGTGCGTTCCTCTCACAGAGTTTAACCTTTCTTTTCATAGAACAGTTTGGAAACAGTCTGTTTGTAAAGTCTGCAAGTGGATATTTGGACGTCTTTGAGGTTTTCGTTGGAAACGGGATTTCTTCATCTAATGCTAGACAGAAGAATTCTCAGTAACTTCTTTGGGTTGCGTGTGTTCAACTCACAGAGTTGAAACTTCCTTTTGACAGAGCAGATTTGAAACCCTCTTTTTGTGGAATTTGCAAGTGGACATTTCAAGCGCTTTGGGGCCAACGGTAGAAAAGGAAATATCTTCGTATAAAAACAAGAGAGAATCATTCTCAGAAACCGCTTTGTGATGTGTGCGTTCCACTCACAGAGTTTAACCTTTCTTTTCATAGAACAGTTTGGAAACACTCTCTTTGTAAAGTCTGCAAGTGGATATTTGGACCTCTTTGAGGATTTCGTTGGAAACGGGATTTCTTCATCTAATGCTAGACAGAAAAATTCTCAGTAACTTCTTTGGTTTGCGTGTGTTCAACTCACAGAGTTGAGCCTTCCCTTAGACAGAGCAGATTTGAAACCCTCTTTTTGTAGAATTTGCAAGTGGACATTTCAAGGGCTTTGGCACCCACGGTAGAAAAGGAAATATCTTCGTATAAAAACTAGAGAGAATCATTCTCAGAAACCACTTTGTGATGTGTGCATTCCACTCACAGAGTGTAACCTTTGTTTTCATAGAACAGTTTGGAAACACTCTGTTTGTAAAGTCTGCAAGTGGATATTTGGACCTCTTTGAGGATTTCGTTGGAAACGGGATTTCTTCATCTAATGCTAGACAGAAGAATTCTCAGTAACTTCTTTGGGTTGCGTGTGTTCAACTCACAGAGTTGAGCCTTCCTTAAACAGAGCAGATTTGAAACCCTCTTTTTGTGGAATTTGCAAGTGGACATTTCAAGAGGTTTGGGGCCAACGGAAGAAAAGGAAATATCTTCGTATAAAAACTAGAGAGAATCATTCTCAGAAACCGCTTTGTGATGTGTGTATTCCACTCACAGAGTGTAACCTTTCTTTTCATAGAACAGTTTGGAAACACTCTGTTTGTAAACTCTGCAAGTGGATATTTGGACCTCTTTGAGGATTTGGTTGGAAACAGGATTTCTTCATCTAATGCTAGACAGAAAAATTCTCAGTAACTTCTTTGGGTTGTGTGTGTTCAACTCACAGAGTTGAACCTTCCTTTAGACAGAGCAGATTTGAAACTCTCTTTTTGTGGAATTTGCAAGTGGACATTTCATGCGCTTTGGGGACAACGGTAGAAAAGGAAATATCTTCATATAAAAACTAGAGAGAATCATTCTCAGAAACCGCTTTGTGATGTGTGCGTTCCACTCACAGAGTTTAACCTTTCTTTTCATAGAACAGTTTGGAAACACTCTGTTTGTAAAGTCTGCAAATGGATATTTTGACCTCTTTGAGGATTTCGTTGGAAACGGGATTTCTTCATCTAATGCTAGACAGAAGAATTCTCAGTAACTTCTTTGGGTTGCGTGTGTTCAACTCACAGAGTTGAACCTTCCTTTTGACAGAGCAGATTGGAAACCCTCTTTTTGTGGAATTTGCAAGTGGACATTTCAAGCGCTTAGGGGCCGACGGCAGAAAAGGAAATATCTTCGTATAAAAACTAGAGAGAATCATTCTCAGAAACCACTTTGTGATGTGTGCTTTCCACTCACAGAGTTTAACCTTTCTTTTCATAGAACAGTTTGGAAACACTCTGTTTGTAAAGTCTGCAAGTGGATATTTGGACCTCCTTGAGGATTTCTTTGGAAACGGGATTTCTTCATCTAATGCTAGACAGAAGAATTCTCAGTAACTTCTTTGGGTTGCGTGTGTGCAACTCACAGAGTTGAACCTTCCTTTTGACAGAGCAGATTGGAAACCCTCTTTTTGTGGAATTTGCAAGTGGACATTTCAAGCGCTTTGGGGCCAACTGTAGAAAAGGAAATATCTTCGTATAAAAACTAGAGAGAATCATTCTCAGAAACCGCTTTGTGATGTGTGCGTTCCACTCACAAAGTGTAACCTTTCTTTTCATAGAACAGTTTGGAAACACTCTGTTTGTAAAGTCTGCAAGTGGATATTTGGACCTCTTTGAGGATTTCGATGGAAACGGGATTTCTGCATATAACGCTAGACAGAAGAATTCTCAGTAACTTCTTTGGGTTGCGTGTGTTCAACTCACAGAGTTGAACCTTCCTTTTGACAGAGCAGATTAGAAACCCTCTCTTTGTGGAATTTGCAAGAGGACATTTCAAGAGCTTTGGGGCCTACGGAAGAAAAGGAAATATCTTCGTATAAAAACTAGAGAGAATCATTCTCAGAAACCACTTTGTGATGTGTGCGTTCCTCTCACAGAGTTTAACCTTTCTTTTCATAGAACAGTTTGGAAACACTCTGTTTGTAAAGTCTGCAAGTGGATATTTGGACGTCTTTGAGGATTTCGTTGGAAACGGGATTTCTTCATCTAATGCTAGACAGAAGAATTCTCAGTAACTTCTTTGGGCTGTGTGTGTTTAACTCACAGAGTTGAACCTTCCTTTTGACACAGCAGATTGGAAACCCTCTTTTTGTGGAATTTGCAAGTGGACATTTCAAGCGCTTTGGGGCCAACGGTAGAAAAGGAAATATCTTCGTATAAAAACTAGAGAGAATCATTCTCAGAAACCGCTTTGTGATGTGTGCATTCCACTCACAGAGTGTAACCTTTCTTTTCATAGAATAGTTTGGAAACACTCTGTTTGTAAAGTCTGCAAGTGGATATTTGGACCTCTTTGAGGATTTCGTTGGAAACGGGATTTCTTCATCTAATGCTAGACAGAAGAATTCTCAGTAACTTCCTTGGGTTGCGTGTCTTCAACTCACAGAGTTGAGCCTTCCTTTAGTCAGAGCAGATTTGAAACCCTCTTTTTGTGGAATTTGCAAGTGGACATTTCAAGCGCTTTGGGGCCAACGGTAGAAAAGGAAATATCTGCGTATAAAAACTAGAGAGAATCATTCTCAGGAACCGCTTTGTGATGTGTGCGTTCCAATCACAGAGTGTAACCTTTCTTTTCATAGAACAGTTTTGAAACACTCTGTTTGTAAAGTCTGCAAGTGGATATTTGGACCTCTTTGAGGATTTCGTTGGAAACGGGATTTCTGCATATAACGCTAGACAGAAAAATTCTCAGTAACTTCTTTGGGTTGCGTGTGTTCAACTCACAGAGTTGAACCTTCCTTTTGACAGAGCAGATTAGAAACCCTCTTTTTGTGGAATTTGCAAGTCGACATTTCAGGCGCTTTGGGGCCAACGGTAGAAAAGGACATATCTTCGTATAAAAACTAGAGAGAATCATTCTCAGAAACCGCTTTGTGATGTGTGCGTTCCTCTCACAGAGTTTAACCTTTCTTTTCATAGAACAGTTTGGAAACAGTCTGTTTGTAAAGTCTGCAAGTGGATATTTGGACGTCTTTGAGGTTTTCGTTGGAAACGGGATTTCTTCATCTAATGCTAGACAGAAGAGTTCTCAGTAACTTCTTTGGGTTGCGTGTGTTCAACTCACAGAGTTGAACATTCCTTTTGACAGAGCAGATTTGAAACCCTCTTTTTGTGGAATTTGCAAGTGGACATTTCAAGCGCTTTGGGGCCAACGGTAGAAAAGGAAATATCTTCGTATAAAAACAAGAGAGAATCATTCTCAGAAATCGCTTTGTGATGTGTGCGTTCCACTCACAGAGTTTAACCTTCCTTTTCATAGAACAGTTTGGAAACACTCTGTTTGTAAAGTCTGCAAGTTGATATTTGGACCTCTTTGAGGATTACGTTGGAAACGGGATTTCTTCATCTAATGCTAGACAGAAGAATTCTCAGTAACTTCTTTGGGTTGCGTGTGTTCAACTCACAGAGTTGAGCCTTCCCTTAGACAGAGCAGATTTGAAACCCTCTTTTTGTGGAATTTGCAAGTGGACATTTCAAGGGCTTTGGCACCCACGGTAGAAAAGGAAATATCTTCGTATAAAAACTAGAGAGAATCATTCTCAGAAACCACTTTGTGATGTGTGCGTTCCACTCACAGAGTGTAACCTTTGTTTTCATAGAACAGTTTGGAAACACTCTGTTTGTAAAGTCTGCAAGTGGATATTTGGACCTCTTTGAGGATTTCGTTGGAAACGGGATTTCTTCATCTAATGCTAGACAGAGGAATTCTCAGTAACTTCTTTTGGTTGCGTGTGTTCAACTCACAGAGTTGAACCTTCCTGTAGACAGAGCAGATTTGAAACCCTCTTTTTGTGGAATTTGCAAGTGGACATTTCATGCGCTTTGGCGCCCACGGTAGAAAAGGAAATATCTTCGTATAAAAACTAGAGAGAATCATTCTCAGAAACCACTTTGCGATGTGTGCGTTCCACTCACAGAGTTTAACCTTTCTTTTCATAGAACAGTTTGGAAACACTCTGTTTTTTAAAGTCTGCAAGTGGATATTTGGACCTCTTTGAGGATTTCGTTGGAAACGGTATTTCTTCATCTAATGCTAGACAGAAGAATTCTAAGTAACTTCTTTTGGTTGCGTGTGTTCAACTCACAGAGTTGAACCTTCCTTTAGTCAGAGCAGATGTGAAACCCTCTTTTTGTGGAATTTGCAAGTGGACATTTCAAGCTCTTTGGGGCCAACGGTAGAAAAGGAAATATCTTCGTATAAAAACTAGAGAGAATTATTCTCAGAAACCACTTTGTGATGTGTGCGTTCCACTCACAGAGTTTAACCTTTCTTTTCATAGAACAGTTTGGAAACACTCTGTTTGTAAAGTCTGCAAGTGGATATTTGGACCTCTTTGAGGATTTCGTTGGAAACGGGATTTCTTCATCTAATGCTAGACAGAAGAATTCTCAGTAACTTTTTGGGTTGCGTGTGTTCAACTCACAGAGTTGAGCCTTCCTTTAGACAGAGCAGATTTGAAACCCTCTTTTTGTGGAATTTCAAGGTGGACATTTCAAGCGCTTTGGGGCCAACGGTAGAAAAGGAAATATCTTCTTATAAAAACTAAAGAGAATCATTCCCAGAAACTGTTTTGTGATGTGTGCATTCCACTCACAGAGTGTAACCTTTCTTTTCATAGAACAGTTTGGAAACACTCTGTTTGTAAAGTCTGCAAGTGGATATTTGGACCTCTTTGAGGATTTCATTGGAAACGGGATTTCTTCATCTAATGCTAGACAGAAGAATTCTCAGTAACTTCTTTGGGTTGCGTGTGTTCAACTCACAGAGTTGAACCTTCCTTTAGACAGAGCAGATTTGAAACCCTCTTTTTGTGGAAATTGCAAGTGGATATTTCAAGCGCTTTGGCGCCCACGGTAGAAAAGGAAATATCTTCGTATAAAAACTAGAGAGAATCATTCCCAGAAACCACTTTGTGATGTGTGCGTTCCACTCACAGAGTTTAACCTTTCTTTTCATAGAACAGTTTGGAAACAGTCTGTTTGTAAAGTCTGCAAGTGGATATTTGGACGTCTTTGAGGTTTTCGTTGGAAACGGGATTTCTTCATCTAATGCTAGACAGAAGAATTCTCAGTAACTTCTTTGGGTTGCGTGTGTTCAACTCACAGAGTTGAAACTTCCTTTTGACAGAGCAGATTGGAAACCCTCTTTTTGTGGAATTTGCAAGTGGACATTTCAAGCGCTTTGGGGCCAACGGTAGAAAAGGAAATATCTTCGTATAAAAACAAGAGAGAATCATTCTCAGAAACCGCTTTGTGATGTGTGCGTTCCACTCACAGAGTTTAACCTTTCTTTTCATAGAACAGTTTGGAAACACTCTCTTTGTAAAGTCTGCAAGTGGATATTTGGACCTCTTTGAGGATTTCGTTGGAAACGGGATTTCTTCATCTAATGCTAGACAGAAAAATTCTCAGTAACTTCTTTGGTTTGCGTGTGTTCAACTCACAGAGTTGAGCCTTCCCTTAGACAGAGCAGATTTGAAACCCTCTTTTTGTAGAATTTGCAAGTGGACATTTCAAGGGCTTTGGCACCCACGGTAGAAAAGGAAATATCTTCGTATAAAAACTAGAGAGAATCATTCTCAGAAACCACTTTGTGATGTGTGCGTTCCACTCACAGAGTGTAACCTTTGTTTTCATAGAACAGTTTGGAAACACTCTGTTTGTAAAGTCTGCAAGTGGATATTTGGACCTCTTTGAGGATTTCGTTGGAAACGGGATTTCTTCATATAATGCTAGACAGAAGAATTCTCAGTAACTTCTTTGGGTTGCGTGTGTTCAACTCACAGAGTTGAGCCTTCCTTAAACAGAGCAGATTTGAAACCCTCTTTTTGTGGAATTTGCAAGTGGACATTTCAAGAGGTTTGGGGCCAACGGTAGAAAAGGAAATATCTTCGTATAAAAACTAGAGAGAATCATTCTCAGAAACCGCTTTGTGATGTGTGTATTCCACTCACAGAGCGTAACCTTTCTTTTCATAGATCAGTTTGGAAACACTCTGTTTGTAAACTCTGCAAGTGGATATTTGGACCTCTTTGAGGATTTGGTTGGAAACAGGATTTCTTCATCTAATGCTAGACAGAAAAATTCTCAGTAACTTCTTTGGGTTGTGTGTGTTCAACTCACAGAGTTGAACCTTCCTTTAGACAGAGCAGATTTGAAACTCTCTTTTTGTGGAATTTGCAAGTGGACATTTCATGCGCTTTGGGGCCAACGGTAGAAAAGGAAATATCTTCATATAAAAACTAGAGAGAATCATTCTCAGAAACCGCTTTGTGATGTGTGCGTTCCACTCACAGAGTTTAACCTTTCTTTTCATAGAACAGTTTGGAAACACTCTGTTTGTAAAGTCTGCAAGTGGATATTTGGACCTCTTTGAGGATTTCGTTGGAAACGGGATTTCTTCATCTAATGCTAGACAGAAGAATTCTCAGTAACTTCTTTGGGTTGCGTGTGTTCAACTCACAGAGTTGAACCTTCCTTTAGACAGAGCAGATTGGAAACCCTCTTTTTGTGGAATTTGCAAGTGGACATTTCAAGCGCTTAGGGGCCGACGGCAGAAAAGGAAATATCTTCGTATAAAAACTAGAGAGAATCATTCTCAGAAACCACTTTGTGATGTGTGCTTTCCACTCACAGAGTTTAACCTTTCTTTTCATAGAACAGTTTGGAAACACTCTGTTTGTAAAGTCTGCAAGTGGATATTTGGACCTCCTTGAGGATTTCTTTGGAAACGGGATTTCTTCATCTAATGCTAGGCAGAAGAATTCTCAGTAACTTCTTTGGGTTGCGTGTGTGCAACTCACAGAGTTGAACCTTCCTTTTGACAGAGCAGATTGGAAACCCTCTTTTTGTGGAATTTGCAAGTGGACATTTCAAGCGCTTTGGGGCCAACTGTAGAAAAGGAAATATCTTCGTATAAAAACTAGAGAGAATCATTCTCAGAAACCGCTTTGTGATGTGTGCGTTCCACTCACAGAGTGTAACCTTTCTTTTCATAGAACAGTTTGGAAACACTCTGTTTGTAAAGTCTGCAAGTGGATATTTGGACCTCTTTGAGGATTTCGATGGAAACGGGATTTCTGCATATAACGCTAGACAGAAGAATTCTCAGTAACTTCTTTGGGTTGCGTGTGTTCAACTCACAGAGTTGAACCTTCCTTTTGACAGAGCAGATTAGAAACCCTCTCTTTGTGGAATTTGCAAGAGGACATTTCAAGAGCTTTGGGGCCTACGGAAGAAAAGGAAATATCTTCGTATAAAAACTAGAGAGAATCATTCTCAGAAACCACTTTGTGATGTGTGCGTTCCTCTCACAGAGTTTAACCTTTCTTTTCATAGAACAGTTTGGAAACACTCTGTTTGTAAAGTCTGCAAGTGGATATTTGGACGTCTTTGAGGATTTCGTTGGAAACGGGATTTCTTCATCTAATGCTAGACAGAAGAATTCTCAGTAACTTCTTTGGGCTGTGTGTGTTCAACTCACAGAGTTGAACCTTCCTTTTGACAGAGCAGATTGGAAACCCTCTTTTTGTGGAATTTGCAAGTGGACATTTCAAGCGCTTTGCGGCCAACGGTAGAAAAGGAAATATCTTCGTATAAAAACTAGAGAGAATCATTCTCAGAAACCGCTTTGTGATGTGTGCATTCCACTCACAGAGTGTAACCTTTCTTTTCATAGAATAGTTTGGAAACACTCTGTTTGTAAAGTCTGCAAGTGGATATTTGGACCTCTTTGAGGATTTCGTTGGAAACGGGATTTCTTCATCTAATGCTAGACAGAAGAATTCTCAGTAACTTCCTTGGGTTGCGTGTCTTCAACTCACAGAGTTGAGCCTTCCTTTAGTCAAAGCAGATTTGAAACCCTCTTTTTGTGGAATTTGCAAGTCGACATTTCAGGCGCTTTGGGGCCAACGGTAGAAAAGGAAATATCTTCGTATAAAAACTAGAGAGAATCATTCTCAGAAACTGCTTTGTGATGTGTGCGTTCCTCTCACAGAGTTTAACCTTTCTTTTCATAGAACAGTTTGGAAACAGTCTGTTTGTAAAGTCTGCAAGTGGATATTTGGACGTCTTTGAGGTTTTCGTTGGAAACGGGATTTCTTCATCTAATGCTAGACAGAAGAGTTCTCAGTAACTTCTTTGGGTTGCGTGTGTTCAACTCACAGAGTTGAACATTCCTTTTGACAGAGCAGATTTGAAACCCTCTTTTTGTGGAATTTGCAAGTGGACATTTCAAGCGCTTTGGGGCCAACGGTAGAAAAGGAAATATCTTCGTATAAAAACAAGAGAGAATCAATCTCAGAAATCGCTTTGTGATGTGTGCGTTCCACTCACAGAGTTTAACCTTTCTTTTCATAGAACAGTTTGGAAACACTCTGTTTGTAAAGTCTGCAAGTGGATATTTGGACCTCTTTGAGGATTACGTTGGAAACGGGATTTCTTCATCTAATGCTAGACAGAAGAATTCTCAGTAACTTCTTTGGGTTGCGTGTGTTCAACTCACAGAGTTGAGCCTTCCCTTAGACAGAGCAGATTTGAAACCCTCTTTTTGTGGAATTTGCAAGTGGACATTTCAAGGGCTTTGGCACCCACGGTAGAAAAGGAAATATCTTCGTATAAAAACTAGAGAGAATCATTCTCAGAAACCACTTTGTGATGTGTGCGTTCCACTCACAGAGTGTAACCGTTGTTTTCATAGAACAGTTTGGAAACACTCTGTTTGTAAAGTCTGCAAGTGGATATTTGGACCTCTTTGAGGATTTCGTTGGAAACGGGATTTCTTCATCTAATGCTAGACAGAGGAATTCTCAGTAACTTCTTTTGGTTGCGTGTGTTCAACTCACAGAGTTGAACCTTCCTGCAGACAGAGCAGATTTGAAACCCTCTTTTTGTGGAATTTGCAAGTGGACATTTCATGCGCTTTGGCGCACACGGTAGAAAAGGAAATATCTTCGTATAAAAACTAGAGAGAATCATTCTCAGAAACCACTTTGCGATGTGTGCGTTCCACTCACAGAGTTTAACCTTTCTTTTCATAGAACAGTTTGGAAACACTCTGTTTTTTAAAGTCTGCAAGTGGATATTTGGACCTCTTTGAGGATTTCGTTGGAAACGGGATTTCTTCAACTAATGCTAGACAGAAGAATTCTAAGTAACTTCTTTGGGTTGCGTGTGTTCAACTCACAGAGTTGAACCTTCCTTTAGTCAGAGCAGATTTGAAACCCTCTTTTTGTGGAATTTGCAAGTGGACATTTCAAGCTCTTTGGGGCCAACGGTAGAAAAGGAAATATCTTCATATAAAAACTAGAGAGAATCATTCTCAGAAACCACTTTGTGATGTGTGCGTTCCACTCACAGAGTTTAACCTTTCTTTTCATAGAACAGTTTGGAAACACTCTGTTTGTAAAGTCTGCAAGTGGATATTTGGACCTCTTTGAGGATTTCGTTGGAAACGGGATTTCTTCATCTAATGCTAGACAGAAGAATTCTCAGTAACTTTTTGGGTTGCGTGTGTTCAACTCACAGAGTTGAGCCTTCCTTTAGACAGAGCAGATTTGAAACCCTCTTTTTGTGGAATTTCAAAGTGGACATTTCAAGCGCTTTGGGGCCAACGGTAGAAAAGGAAATATCTTCTTATAAAAACTAAAGAGAATCATTCCCAGAAACTGTTTTGTGATGTGTGCATTCCACTCACAGAGTGTAACCTTTCTTTTCATAGAACAGTTTGGAAACACTCTGTTTGTAAAGTCTGCAAGTGGATATTTGGACCTCTTTGAGGATTTCATTGGAAACGGGATTTCTTCATCTAATGCTAGACAGAAGAATTCTCAGTAACTTCTTTGGGTTGCGTGTGTTCAACTCACAGAGTTGAACCTTCCTTTAGACAGAGCAGATTTGAAACCCTCTTTTTGTGGAAATTGCAAGTGGATATTTCAAGCGCTTTGGCGTCCACGGTAGAAAAGGAAATATCTTCGTATAAAAACTAGAGAGAATCATTCCCAGAAACCACTTTGTGATGTGTGCGTTCCACTCACAGAGTTTAACCTTTCTTTTCATAGAACAGTTTGGAAACACTCTGTTTGTAAAGTCTGCAAGTGGATATTTGGACCTCTATGAGGATTTCGTTGGAAACGGGGTTTCTTCATCTAATGCTAGACAGAAGAATTCTCAGTAACTTCCTTGGGTTGCGTGTGTTCAACTCACAGAGTTGAACCTTCCTTTTGACAGAGCAGATTGGAAACCCTCTTTTTGTGGAATTTGCAAGTGGACATTTCAAGCGCTTTGGGGCCAACTGTAGAAAAGGAAATATCTTCGTATAAAAACTAGAGAGAATCATTCTCAGAAACCGCTTTGTGATGTGTGCGTTCCACTCACAGAGTGTAACCTTTCTTTTCATAGAACAGTTTGGAAACACTCTGTTTGTAAAGTCTGCAAGTGGATATTTGGACCTCTTTGAGGATTTCGATGGAAACGGGATTTCTGCATATAACGCTAGACAGAAGAATTCTCAGTAACTTCTTTGGGTTGCGTGTGTTCAACTCACAGAGTTGAACCTTCCTTTTGACAGAGCAGATTAGAAACCCTCTCTTTGTGGAATTTGCAAGAGGACATTTCAAGCGCTTTGGGGCCTACGGAAGAAAAGGAAATATCTTCGTATAAAAACTAGAGAGAATCATTCTCAGAAACCACTTTGTGATGTGTGCGTTCCTCTCACAGAGTTTAACCTTTCTTTTCATAGAACAGTTTGGAAACACTCTGTTTGTAA
This sequence comes from Gorilla gorilla gorilla, assembly GCF_029281585.2. Lineage (NCBI taxonomy): Eukaryota > Metazoa > Chordata > Mammalia > Primates > Hominidae > Gorilla > Gorilla gorilla. Next base: position 75,572,863 of record NC_073231.2, on the reverse strand, counting down.
AGTCTGCAAGTGGATATTTGGACCTCTTTGAGGATTTCGTTGGAAACGGGATTTCTTCATCTAATGCTAGACAGAGGAATTCTCAGTAACTTCTTTCGGTTGCGTGTGTTCAACTCACAGAGTTGAACCTTCCTGTAGACAGAGCAGATTTGAAACCCTCTTTTTGTGGAATTTGCAAGTGGACATTTCATGCGCTTTGGCGCCCACGGTAGAAAAGGAAATATCTTCGTATAAAAACTAGAGAGAATCATTCTCAGAAACCACTTTGCGATGTGTGCGTTCCACTCACAGAGTTTAACCTTTCTTTTCATAGAACAGTTTGGAAACACTCTGTTTTTTAAAGTCTGCAAGTGGATATTTGGACCTCTTTGAGGATTTCGTTGGAAACGGGATTTCTTCATCTAATGCTAGACAGAAGAATTCTAAGTAACTTCTTTGGGTTGCGTGTGTTCAACTCACAGAGTTGAACCTTCCTTTAGTCAGAGCAGATGTGAAACCCTCTTTTTGTGGAATTTGCAAGTGGACATTTCAAGCTCTTTGGGGCCAACGGTAGAAAAGGAAATATCTTCGTATAAAAACTAGAGAGAATCATTCTCAGAAACCACTTTGTGATGTGTGCGTTCCACTCACAGAGTTTAACCTTTCTTTTCATAGAACAGTTTGGAAACACTCTGTTTGTAAAGTCTGCAAGTGGATATTTGGACCTCTTTGAGGATTTCGTTGGAAACGGGATTTCTTCATCTAATGCTAGACAGAAGAATTCTCAGTAACTTTTTGGGTTGCGTGTGTTCAACTCACAGAGTTGAGCCTTCCTTTAGACAGAGCAGATTTGAAACCCTCTTTTTGTGGAATTTCAAAGTGGACATTTCAAGCGCTTTGGGGCCAACGGTAGAAAAGGAAATATCTTCTTATAAAAACTAAAGAGAATAATTCCCAGAAACTGTTTTGTGATGTGTGCATTCCACTCACAGAGTGTAACCTTTCTTTTCATAGAACAGTTTGGAAACACTCTGTTTGTAAAGTCTGCAAGTGGATATTTGGACCTCTTTGAGGATTTCATTGGAAACGGGATTTCTTCATCTAATGCTAGACAGAAGAATTCTCAGTAACTTCTTTGGGTTGTGTGTGTTCAACTCACAGAGTTGAACCTTCCTTTAGACAGAGCAGATTTGAAACCCTCTTTTTGTGGAAATTGCAAGTGGATATTTCAAGCGCTTTGGCGCCCACGGTAGAAAAGGAAATATCTTCGTATAAAAACTAGAGAGAATCATTCCCAGAAACCACTTTGTGATGTGTGCGTTCCACTCACAGAGTTTAACCTTTCTTTTCATAGAACAGTTTGGAAACACTCTGTTTGTAAAGTCTGCAAGTGGATATTTGGACCTCTATGAGGATTTCGTTGGAAACGGGGTTTCTTCATCTAATGCTAGACAGAAGAATTCTCAGTAAATTCTTTGGGTTGCGTGTGTTCAACTCACAGAGTTGAACCTTCCTTTTGAGAGAGCAGATTGGAAACCCTCTTTTTGTGGAATTTGCAAGTGGACATTTCAAGCGCTTTGGGGCCAACTGTAGAAAAGGAAATATCTTCCTATAAAAACTAGAGAGAATCATTCTCAGAAACCGCTTTGTGATGTGTGCGTTCCACTCACAGAGTGTAACCTTTCTTTTCATAGAACAGTTTGGAAACAATCTGTTTGTAAAGTCTGCAAGTGGATATTTGGACCTCTTTGAGGATTTCGATGGAAACAGGATTTCTGCATATAACGCTAGACAGAAGAATTCTCAGTAACTTCTTTGGGTTGCGTGTGTTCAACTCACAGAGTTGAACCTTCCTTTTGACAGAGCAGATTAGAAACCCTCTCTTTGTGGAATTTGCAAGAGGACATTTCAAGCGCTTTGGGGCCTACGGAAGAAAAGGAAATATCTTCGTATAAAAACTAGAGAGAATCATTCTCAGAAACCACTTTGTGATGTGTGCGTTCCTCTCACAGAGTTTAACCTTTCTTTTCATAGAACAGTTTGGAAACACTCTGTTTGTAAAGTCTGCAAGTGGATATTTGGACCTCTTTGAGGATTTCGTTGGAAACGGGATTTCTTCATCTAATGCTAGACAGAGGAATTCTCAGTAACTTCTTTCGGTTGCGTGTGTTCAACTCACAGAGTTGAACCTTCCTGTAGACAGAGCAGATTTGAAACCCTCTTTTTGTGGAATTTGCAAGTGGACATTTCATGCGCTTTGGCGCCCACGGTAGAAAAGGAAATATCTTCGTATAAAAACTAGAGAGAATCATTCTCAGAAACCACTTTGCGATGTGTGCGTTCCACTCACAGAGTTTAACCTTTCTTTTCATAGAACAGTTTGGAAACACTCTGTTTTTTAAAGTCTGCAAGTGGATATTTGGACCTCTTTGAGGATTTCGTTGGAAACGGGATTTCTTCATCTAATGCTAGACAGAAGAATTCTAAGTAACTTCTTTGGGTTGCGTGTGTTCAACTCACAGAGTTGAACCTTCCTTTAGTCAGAGCAGATGTGAAACCCTCTTTTTGTGGAATTTGCAAGTGGACATTTCAAGCTCTTTGGGGCCAACGGTAGAAAAGGAAATATCTTCGTATAAAAACTAGAGAGAATCATTCTCAGAAACCACTTTGTGATGTGTGCGTTCCACTCACAGAGTTTAACCTTTCTTTTCATAGAACAGTTTGGAAACACTCTGTTTGTAAAGTCTGCAAGTGGATATTTGGACCTCTTTGAGGATTTCGTTGGAAACGGGATTTCTTCATCTAATGCTAGACAGAAGAATTCTCAGTAACTTTTTGGGTTGCGTGTGTTCAACTCACAGAGTTGAGCCTTCCTTTAGACAGAGCAGATTTGAAACCCTCTTTTTGTGGAATTTCAAAGTGGACATTTCAAGCGCTTTGGGGCCAACGGTAGAAAGGGAAATATCTTCTTATAAAAACTAAAGAGAATCATTCCCAGAAACTGTTTTGTGATGTGTGCATTCCACTCACAGAGTGTAACCTTTCTTTTCATAGAACAGTTTGGAAACACTCTGTTTGTAATGTCTGCAAGTGGATATTTGGACCTCTTTGAGGATTTCATTGGAAACGGGATTTCTTCATCTAATGCTAGACAGAAGAATTCTCAGTAACTTCTTTGGGTTGCGTGTGTTCAACTCACAGAGTTGAACCTTCCTTTAGACAGAGCAGATTTGAAACCCTCTTTTTGTGGAAATTGCAAGTGGATATTTCAAGCGCTTTGGCGCCCACGGTAGAAAAGGAAATATCTTCGTATAAAAACTAGAGAGAATCATTCCCAGAAACCACTTTGTGATGTGTGCGTTCCACTCACAGAGTTTAACCTTTCTTTTCATAGAACAGTTTGGAAACACTCTGTTTGTAAAGTCTGCAAGTGGATATTTGGACCTCTATGAGGATTTCGTTGGAAACGGGGTTTCTTCATCTAATGCTAGACAGAAGAATTCTCAGTAACTTCTTTGGGTTGCGTGTGTTCAACTCACAGAGTTGAACTTTCCTTTTGACAGAGCAGATTGGAAACCCTCTTTTTGTGGAATTTGCAAGTGGACATTTCAAGCGCTTTTGGGCCAAAGGCAGGAAAGGAAATATCTTGGTATAAAAACTAGAGAGAATCATTCTCAGAAACCACTTTGTGATGTGTTCATTCCACTCACAGAGTTTAACCTTTCTTTTCATAGAAGAGTGTGGAAACACTCTGTTTGTAAAGTCTGCAAGTTGATATTTGGACCTCTTTGAGGATTTGGTTGGAAACAGGATTTCTTCATCTAATGCTAGACAGAAAAATTTTCAGTAACTTCTTTGGGTTGTGTGTGTCCAACTCACAGAGTTGAACCTTCCTTTAGACAGAGCAGATTTGAAACTCTCTTTTTGTGGAATTTGCAAGTGGACATTTCATGCGCTTTGGGGCCAACAGTAGAAAAGGAAATATCTTCATATAAAAACTAGAGAGAATCATTCTCAGAAACCGCTTTGTGATGTGTGCGTTCCACTCACAGAGTTTAACCTTTCTTTTCATAGAACAGTTTGGAAACACTCTGTTTGTAAAGTCTGCAAGTGGATATTTGGACCTCTTTGAGGATTTCGTTGGAAACGGGATTTCTTCATCTAATGCTAGACAGAAGAATTCTCAGTAACTTCTTTGGGTTGCGTGTGTTCAACTCACAGAGTTGAACCTTCCTTTTGACAGAGCAGATTGGAAACCCTCTTTTTGTGGAATTTGCAAGTGGACATTTCAAGCGCTTTGGGGCCGACGGTAGAAAAGGAAATATCTTCGTATAAAAACTAGAGAGAATCATTCTCATAAACCACTTTGTGATGAGTGCGTTCCTCTCACAGAGTTTAACCTTTCTTTTCATAGAACAGTTTGGAAACACTCTGTTTGTAAAGTCTGCAAGTGGATATTTGGACCTCTTTGAGGATTTCGTTGGAAACGGGATTTCTTCATCTAATGCTAGACAGAAGAATTCTCAGTAACTTCTTTGGGCTGCGTGTGTTCAACTCACAGAGTTGAACCTTCCTTTTGACAGAGCAGATTTGAAACCCTCTTTTTGTGGAATTTGCAAGTCGACATTTCAGGCGCTTTGGGGCCAACGGTAGAAAAGGAAATATCTTCGTATAAAAACTAGAGAGAATCATTCTCAGAAACCGCTTTGTGATGTGTGCGTTCCACTCACAGAGTTTAACCTTTCTTTTCATAGAACAGTTTGGAAACAGTCTGTTTGTAAAGTCTGCAAGTGGATATTTGGACGTCTTTGAGGTTTTCGTTGGAAACGGGATTTCTTCATCTAATGCTAGACAGAAGAATTCTCAGTAACTTCTTTGGGTTGCGTGTGTTCAACTCACAGAGTTGAATCTTCCTTTTGACAGAGCAGATTGGAAACCCTCTTTTTGTGGAATTTGCAAGTGGACATTTCAAGCGCTTTGGGGCCAACGGTAGAAAAGGAAATATCTTCGTATAAAAACAAGAGAGAATCATTCTCAGAAACCGCTTTGTGATGTGTGCGTTCCACTAACAGAGTTTAACCTTTCTTTTCATAGAACAGTTTGGAAACACTCTCTTTGTAAAGTCTGCAAGTGGATATTTGGACCTCTTTGAGGATTTCGTTGGAAACGGGATTTCTTCATCTAATGCTAGACAGAAGAATTCTCAGTAACTTCTTTGGGTTGCGTGTGTTCAACTCACAGAGTTGAGCCTTCCTTAAACAGAGCAGATTTGAAACCCTCTTTTTGTGGAATTTGCAAGTGGACATTTCAAGAGGTTTGGGGCCAACGGTAGAAAAGGAAATATCTTCGTATAAAAACTAGAGAGAATCATTCTCAGAAACTGCTTTGTGATGTGTGCATTCCACTCACAGAGTGTAACCTTTCTTTTCATAGAACAGTTTGGAAACACTCTGTTTGTAAACTCTGCAAGTGGATATTTGGACCTCTTTGAGGATTTGGTTGGAAACAGGATTTCTTCATCTAATGCTAGACAGAAAAATTCTCAGTAACTTCTTTGGGTTGTGTGTGTTCAACTCACAGAGTTGAACCTTCCTTTAGACAGAGCAGATTTGAAACTCTCTTTTTGTGGAATTTGCAAGTGGACATTTCATGCGCTTTGGGGCCAACGGTAGAAAAGGAAATATCTTCATATAAAAACTAGAGAGAATCATTCTCAGAAACCGCTTTGTGATGTGTGCGTTCCACTCACAGAGTTTAACCTTTCTTTTCATAGAACAGTTTGGAAACACTCTGTTTTTTAAAGTCTGCAAGTGGATATTTGGACCTCTTTGAGGATTTCGTTGGAAACGGGATTTCTTCATCTAATGCTAGACAGAAGAATTCTAAGTAACTTCTTTGGGTTGCGTGTGTTCAACTCACAGAGTTGAACCTTCCTTTAGTCAGAGCAGATTTGAAACCCTCTTTTTGTGGAATTTGCAAGTGGACATTTCAAGCTCTTTGGGGCCAACGGTAGAAAAGGAAATATCTTCGTATAAAAACTAGAGAGAATCATTCTCAGAAACCACTTTGTGATGTGTGCGTTCCACTCACAGAGTTTAACCTTTCTTTTCATAGAACAGTTTGGAAACACTCTGTTTGTAAAGTCTGCAAGTGGATATTTGGACCTCTTTGAGGATTTCGTTGTAAACGGGATTTCTTCATCTAATGCTAGACAGAAGAATTCTCAGTAACTTTTTGGGTTGCGTGTGTTCAACTCACAGAGTTGAGCCTTCCTTTAGACAGAGCAGATTTGAAACCCTCTTTTTGTGGAATTTCAAAGTGGACATTTCAAGCGCTTTGGGGCCAACGGTAGAAAAGGAAATATCTTCTTATAAAAACTAAAGAGAATCATTCCCAGAAACTGTTTTGTGATGTGTGCATTCCACTCACAGAGTGTAACCTTTCTTTTCATAGAACAGTTTGGAAACACTCTGTTTGTAAAGTCTGCAAGTGGATATTTGGACCTCTTTGAGGATTTCATTGGAAACGGGATTTCTTCATCTAATGCTAGACAGAAGAATTCTCAGTAACTTCTTTGGGTTGCGTGTGTTCAACTCACAGAGTTGAACCTTCCTTTAGACAGAGCAGATTTGAAACCCTCTTTTTGTGGAAATTGCAAGTGGATATTTCAAGCGCTTTGGCGCCCACGGTAGAAAAGGAAATATCTTCGTATAAAAACTAGAGAGAATCATTCCCAGAAACCACTTTGTGATGTGTGCGTTCCACTCACAGAGTTTAACCTTTCTTTTCATAGAACAGTTTGGAAACACTCTGTTTGTAAAGTCTGCAAGTGGATATTTGGACCTCTATGAGGATTTCGTTGGAAACGGGGTTTCTTCATCTAATGCTAGACAGAAGAATTCTCAGTAACTTCTTTGGGTTGCGTGTGTTCAACTCACAGAGTTGAACCTTCCTTTTGAGAGAGCAGATTGGAAACCCTCTTTTTGTGGAATTTGCAAGTGGACATTTCAAGCGCTTTGGGGCCAACTGTAGAAAAGGAAATATCTTCCTATAAAAACTAGAGAGAATCATTCTCAGAAACCGCTTTGTGATGTGTGCGTTCCACTCACAGAGTGTAACCTTTCTTTTCATAGAACAGTTTGGAAACAATCTGTTTGTAAAGTCTGCAAGTGGATATTTGGACCTCTTTGAGGATTTCGATGGAAACGGGATTTCTGCATATAACGCTAGACAGAAGAATTCTCAGTAACTTCTTTGGGTTGCGTGTGTTCAACTCACAGAGTTGAACCTTCCTTTTGACAGAGCAGATTAGAAACCCTCTCTTTGTGGAATTTGCAAGAGGACATTTCAAGCGCTTTGGGGCCTACGGAAGAAAAGGAAATATCTTCGTATAAAAACTAGAGAGAATCATTCTCAGAAACCACTTTGTGATGTGTGCGTTCCTCTCACAGAGTTTAACCTTTCTTTTCATAGAACAGTTTGGAAACACTCTGTTTGTAAAGTCTGCAAGTGGATATTTGGACCTCTTTGAGGATTTCGTTGGAAACGGGATTTCTTCATCTAATGCTAGACAGAGGAATTCTCAGTAACTTCTTTGGGTTGCGTGTGTTCAACTCACAGAGTTGAACCTTCCTGTAGACAGAGCAGATTTGAAACCCTCTTTTTGTGGAATTTGCAAGTGGACATTTCATGCGCTTTGGCGCCCACGGTAGAAAAGGAAATATCTTCGTATAAAAACTAGAGAGAATCATTCTCAGAAACCACTTTGCGATGTGTGCGTTCCACTCACAGAGTTTAACCTTTCTTTTCATAGAACAGTTTGGAAACACTCTGTTTTTTAAAGTCTGCAAGTGGATATTTGGACCTCTTTGAGGATTTCGTTGGAAACGGGATTTCTTCATCTAATGCTAGACAGAAGAATTCTAAGTAACTTCTTTGGGTTGCGTGTGTTCAACTCACAGAGTTGAACCTTCCTTTAGTCAGAGCAGATGTGAAACCCTCTTTTTGTGGAATTTGCAAGTGGACATTTCAAGCTCTTTGGGGCCAACGGTAGAAAAGGAAATATCTTCGTATAAAAACTAGAGAGAATCATTCTCAGAAACCACTTTGTGATGTGTGCGTTCCACTCACAGAGTTTAACCTTTCTTTTCATAGAACAGTTTGGAAACACTCTGTTTGTAAAGTCTGCAAGTGGATATTTGGACCTCTTTGAGGATTTCGTTGGAAACGGGATTTCTTCATCTAATGCTAGACAGAAGAATTCTCAGTAACTTTTTGGGTTGCGTGTGTTCAACTCACAGAGTTGAGCCTTCCTTTAGACAGAGCAGATTTGAAACCCTCTTTTTGTGGAATTTCAAAGTGGACATTTCAAGCGCTTTGGGGCCAACGGTAGAAAGGGAAATATCTTCTTATAAAAACTAAAGAGAATCATTCCCAGAAACTGTTTTGTGATGTGTGCATTCCACTCACAGAGTGTAACCTTTCTTTTCATAGAACAGTTTGGAAACACTCTGTTTGTAATGTCTGCAAGTGGATATTTGGACCTCTTTGAGGATTTCATTGGAAACGGGATTTCTTCATCTAATGCTAGACAGAAGAATTCTCAGTAACTTCTTTGGGTTGCGTGTGTTCAACTCACAGAGTTGAACCTTCCTTTAGACAGAGCAGATTTGAAACCCTCTTTTTGTGGAAATTGCAAGTGGATATTTCAAGCGCTTTGGCGCCCACGGTAGAAAAGGAAATATCTTCGTATAAAAACTAGAGAGAATCATTCCCAGAAACCACTTTGTGATGTGTGCGTTCCACTCACAGAGTTTAACCTTTCTTTTCATAGAACAGTTTGGAAACACTCTGTTTGTAAAGTCTGCAAGTGGATATTTGGACCTCTATGAGGATTTCGTTGGAAACGGGGTTTCTTCATCTAATGCTAGACAGAAGAATTCTCAGTAACTTCTTTGGGTTGCGTGTGTTCAACTCACAGAGTTGAACTTTCCTTTTGACAGAGCAGATTGGAAACCCTCTTTTTGTGGAATTTGCAAGTGGACATTTCAAGCGCTTTTGGGCCAAAGGCAGGAAAGGAAATATCTTGGTATAAAAACTAGAGAGAATCATTCTCAGAAACCACTTTGTGATGTGTTCATTCCACTCACAGAGTTTAACCTTTCTTTTCATAGAAGAGTGTGGAAACACTCTGTTTGTAAAGTCTGCAAGTTGATATTTGGACCTCTTTGAGGATTTGGTTGGAAACAGGATTTCTTCATCTAATGCTAGACAGAAAAATTTTCAGTAACTTCTTTGGGTTGTGTGTGTCCAACTCACAGAGTTGAACCTTCCTTTAGACAGAGCAGATTTGAAACTCTCTTTTTGTGGAATTTGCAAGTGGACATTTCATGCGCTTTGGGGCCAACAGTAGAAAAGGAAATATCTTCATATAAAAACTAGAGAGAATCATTCTCAGAAACCGCTTTGTGATGTGTGCGTTCCACTCACAGAGTTTAACCTTTCTTTTCATAGAACAGTTTGGAAACACTCTGTTTGTAAAGTCTGCAAGTGGATATTTGGACCTCTTTGAGGATTTCGTTGGAAACGGGATTTCTTCATCTAATGCTAGACAGAAGAATTCTCAGTAACTTCTTTGGGTTGCGTGTGTTCAACTCACAGAGTTGAACCTTCCTTTTGACAGAGCAGATTGGAAACCCTCTTTTTGTGGAATTTGCAAGTGGACATTTCAAGCGCTTTGGGGCCGACGGTAGAAAAGGAAATATCTTCGTATAAAAACTAGAGAGAATCATTCTCATAAACCACTTTGTGATGAGTGCGTTCCTCTCACAGAGTTTAACCTTTCTTTTCATAGAACAGTTTGGAAACACTCTGTTTGTAAAGTCTGCAAGTGGATATTTGGACCTCTTTGAGGATTTCGTTGGAAACGGGATTTCTTCATCTAATGCTAGACAGAAGAATTCTCAGTAACTTATTTGGGCTGCGTGTGTTCAACTCACAGAGTTGAACCTTCCTTTTGACAGAGCAGATTTGAAACCCTCTTTTTGTGGAATTTGCAAGTCGACATTTCAGGCGCTTTGGGGCCAACGGTAGAAAAGGAAATATCTTCGTATAAAAACTAGAGAGAATCATTCTCAGAAACCGCTTTGTGATGTGTGCGTTCCACTCACAGAGTTTAACCTTTCTTTTCATAGAACAGTTTGGAAACAGTCTGTTTGTAAAGTCTGCAAGTGGATATTTGGACGTCTTTGAGGTTTTCGTTGGAAACGGGATTTCTTCATCTAATGCTAGACAGAAGAATTCTCAGTAACTTCTTTGGGTTGCGTGTGTTCAACTCACAGAGTTGAATCTTCCTTTTGACAGAGCAGATTGGAAACCCTCTTTTTGTGGAATTTGCAAGTGGACATTTCAAGCGCTTTGGGGCCAACGGTAGAAAAGGAAATATCTTCGTATAAAAACAAGAGAGAATCATTCTCAGAAACCGCTTTGTGATGTGTGCGTTCCACTAACAGAGTTTAACCTTTCTTTTCATAGAACAGTTTGGAAACACTCTCTTTGTAAAGTCTGCAAGTGGATATTTGGACCTCTTTGAGGATTTCGTTGGAAACGGGATTTCTTCATCTAATGCTAGACAGAAAAATTCTCAGTAACTTCTTTGGTTTGCGTGTGTTCAACTCACAGAGTTGAGCCTTCCCTTAGACAGAGCAGATTTGAAACCCTCTTTTTGTAGAATTTGCAAGTGGACATTTCAAGGGCTTTGGCACCCACGGTAGAAAAGGAAATATCTTCGTATAAAAACTAGAGAGAATCATTCTCAGAAACCACTTTGTGATGTGTGCGTTCCACTCACAGAGTGTAACCTTTGTTTTCATAGAACAGTTTGGAAACACTCTGTTTGTAAAGTCTGCAAGTGGATATTTGGACCTCTTTGAGGATTTCATTGGAAACGGGATTTCTTCATCTAATGCTAGACAGAGGAATTCTCAGTAACTTCTTTTGGTTGCGTGTGTTCAACTCACAGAGTTGAACCTTCCTGTAGACAGAGCAGATTTGAAACCCTCTTTTTGTGGAATTTGCAAGTGGACATTTCATGCGCTTTGGCGCCCACGGTAGAAAAGGAAATATCTTCGTATAAAAACTAGAGAGAATCATTCTCAGAAACCACTTTGCGATGTGTGCGTTCCACTCACAGAGTTTAACCTTTCTTTTCATAGAACAGTTTGGAAACACTCTGTTTTTTAAAGTCTGCAAGTGGATATTTGGACCTCTTTGAGGATTTCGTTGGAAACGGGATTTCTTCATCTAATGCTAGACAGAAGAATTCTAAGTAACTTCTTTGGGTTGCGTGTGTTCAACTCACAGAGTTGAACCTTCCTTTAGTCAGAGCAGATTTGAAACCCTCTTTTTGTGGAATTTGCAAGTGGACATTTCAAGCTCTTTGGGGCCAACGGTAGAAAAGGAAATATCTTCGTATAAAAACTAGAGAGAATCATTCTCAGAAACCACTTTGTGATGTGTGCGTTCCACTCACAGAGTTTAACCTTTCTTTTCATAGAACAGTTTGGAAACACTCTGTTTGTAAAGTCTGCAAGTGGATATTTGGACCTCTTTGAGGATTTCGTTGGAAACGGGATTTCTTCATCTAATGCTAGACAGAAGAATTCTCAGTAACTTTTTGGGTTGCGTGTGTTCAACTCACAGAGTTGAGCCTTCCTTTAGACAGAGCAGATTTGAAACCCTCTTTTTGTGGAATTTCAAAGTGGACATTTCAAGCGCTTTGGGGCCAACGGTAGAAAAGGAAATATCTTCTTATAAAAACTAAAGAGAATCATTCCCAGAAACTGTTTTGTGATGTGTGCATTCCACTCACAGAGTGTAACCTTTCTTTTCATAGAACAGTTTGGAAACACTCTGTTTGTAAAGTCTGCAAGTGGATATTTGGACCTCTTTGAGGATTTCATTGGAAACGGGATTTCTTCATCTAATGCTAGACAGAAGAGTTCTCAGTAACTTCTTTGGGTTGCGTGTGTTCAACTCACAGAGTTGAACCTTCCTTTAGACAGAGCAGATTTGAAACCCTCTTTTTGTGGAAATTGCAAGTGGATATTTCAAGCGCTTTGGCGCCCACGGTAGAAAAGGAAATATCTTCGTATAAAAACTAGAGAGAATCATTCCCAGAAACCACTTTGTGATGTGTGCGTTCCACTCACAGAGTTTAACCTTTCTTTTCATAGAACAGTTTGGAAACACTCTGTTTGTAAAGTCTGCAAGTGGATATTTGGACCTCTATGAGGATTTCGTTGGAAACGGGGTTTCTTCATCTAATGCTAGACAGAAGAATTCTCAGTAACTTCTTTGGGTTGCGTGTGTTCAACTCACAGAGTTGAACCTTCCTTTTGACAGAGCAGATTGGAAACCCTCTTTTTGTGGAATTTGCAAGTGGACATTTCAAGCGCTTTGGGGCCAACTGTAGAAAAGGAAATATCTTCGTATAAAAACTAGAGAGAATCATTCTCAGAAACCGCTTTGTGATGTGTGCGTTCCACTCACAGAGTGTAACCTTTCTTTTCATAGAACAGTTTGGAAACACTCTGTTTGTAAAGTCTGCAAGTGGATATTTGGACCTCTTTGAGGATTTCGATGGAAACGGGATTTCTGCATATAACGCTAGACAGAAGAATTCTCAGTAACTTCTTTGGGTTGCGTGTGTTCAACTCACAGAGCTGAACCTTCCTTTAGACAGAGCAGATTGGAAACCCTCTTTTTGTGGAATTTGCAAGTGGACATCTCAAGCGCTTTTGGGCCAAAGGCAGGAAAGGAAATATCTTGGTATAAAAACTAGAGAGAATCATTCTCAGAAACCACTTTGTGATGTGTTCGTTCCACTCACAGAGTTTAACCTTTCTTTTCATAGAACAGTTTGGAAACACTCTGTTTGTATAGTCTGCAAGTGGATATTTGGACCTCTTTGAGGATTTCGTTGGAAACGGGATTTCTTCATCTAATGCTAGACAGAAGAATTATCAGTAACTTCTTTGGGTTGCGTGTGTTCAACTCACAGAGTTGAACCTTCCTTTTGACAGAGCAGATTGGAAACCCTCTTTTTGTGGAATTTGCAAGTGGACATTTCAAGCGCTTTGGGGCCTACGTTAGAAAAGGAAATATCTTCGTATAAAAACTAGAGAGAATCATTCTCAGAAACCACTTTGTGATGTGTGCATTCCACTCACAGAGTTTAACCTTTCTTTTCATAGAACAGTTTGGAAACAGTCTGTTTGTAAAGTCTGCAAGTGGATATTTGGACTTCTTTGAGGATTTCTTTGGAAACGGGATTTCTTCATCTAATGCTAGACAGAAGAATTCTCAGTAACTTCTTTGGGTTGCGTGTGTTCAACTCACAGAGTTGAGCCTTCCTTAAACAGAGCAGATTTGAAACCCTCTTTTTGTGGAATTTGCAAGTGGACATTTCAAGAGGTTTGGGGCCAACGGTAGAAAAGGAAATATCTTCGTATAAAAACTAGAGAGAATCATTCTCAGAAACCGCTTTGTGATGTGTGCATTCCACTCACAGAGTGTAACCTTTCTTTTCATAGAACAGTTTGGAAACACTCTGTTTGTAAACTCTGCAAGTGGATATTTGGACCTCTTTGAGGATTTGGTTGGAAACAGGATTTCTTCATCTAATGCTAGACAGAAAAATTCTCAGTAACTTCTTTGGGTTGTGTGTGTTCAACTCACAGAGTTGAACCTTCCTTTAGACAGAGCAGATTTGAAACTCTCTTTTTGTGGAATTTGCAAGTGGACATTTCATGCGCTTTGGGGCCAACGGTAGAAAAGGAAATATCTTCATATAAAAACTAGAGAGAATCATTCTCAGAAACCGCTTTGTGATGTGTGCGTTCCACTCACAGATTTTAACCTTTCTTTTCATAGAACAGTTTGGAAACACTCTGTTTGTAAAGTCTGCAAGTGGATATTTGGACCTCTTTGAGGATTTCGTTGGAAACGGGATTTCTTCATCTAATGCTAGACAGAAGAATTCTCAGTAACTTCTTTGGGTTGCGTGTGTTCAACTCACAGGGTTGAACCTTCCTTTTGACAGAGCAGATTGGAAACCCTCTTTTTTTGGAATTTGCAAGTGGACATTTCAAGCGCTTAGGGGCCGACGGCAGAAAAGGAAATATCTTCGTATAAAAACTAGAGAGAATCATTCTCAGAAACCGCTTTGTGATGTGTGCGTTCCACTCACAGAGTGTAACCTTTCTTTTCATAGAACACTTTGGAAACACTCTGTTTGTAAAGTCTGCAAGTGGATATTTGGACCTCTTTGAGGATTTCGATGGAAACGGGATTTCTGCATATAACGCTAGACAGAAGAATTCTCAGTAACTTCTTTGGGTTGCGTGTGTTCAACTCACAGAGTTGAACCTTCCTTTTGACAGAGCAGATTAGAAACCCTCTCTTTGTGGAATTTGCAAGAGGACATTTCAAGCTCTTTGGGGCCTACGGAAGAAAAGGAAATATCTTCGTATAAAAACTAGAGAGAATCATTCTCAGAAACCACTTTGTGATGTGTGCGTTCCTCTCACAGAGTTTAACCTTTCTTTTCATAGAACAGTTTGGAAACACTCTGTTTGTAAAGTGTGCAAGTTGATATTTGGACCTCTTTGAGGATTTCGTTGGAAACGGGATTTCTTCATCTAATGCTAGACAGAAGAATTCTCAGTAACTTCCTTGGGTTGCGTGTCTTCAACTCACAGAGTTGAGCCTTCCTTTAGTCAGAGCAGATTTGAAACCCTCTTTTTGTGGAATTTGCAAGTGGACATTTCAAGCGCTTTGGGGCCAACGGTAGAAAAGGAAATATCTTCGTATAAAAACTAGAGAGAATCATTCTCAGGAACCGCTTTGTGATGTGTGCGTTCCAATCACAGAGTGTAACCTTTCTTTTCATAGAACAGTTTGGAAACACTCTGTTTGTAAAGTCTGCAAGTGGATATTTGGACCTCTTTGAGGATTTCGTTGGAAACGGGATTTCTGTATATAACGCTAGACAGAAAAATTCTCAGTAACTTCTTTGGGTTGCGTGTGTTCAACTCACAGAGTTGAACCTTCCTTTTGACAGAGCAGATTAGAAACCCTCTTTTTGTGGAATTTGCAAGTCGACATTTCAGGCGCTTTGGGGCCAACGGTAGAAAAGGAAATATCTTCGTATAAAAACTAGAGAGAATCATTCTCAGAAACCGCTTTGTGATGTGTGCGTTCCTCTCACAGAGTTTAACCTTTCTTTTCATAGAACAGTTTGGAAACACTCTGTTTGTAAAGTCTGCAAGTGGATATTTGGACCTCTTTGAGGATTTCATTGGAAACGGGATTTCTTCATCTAATGCTAGACAGAAGAATTCTCAGTAACTTCTTTGGGTTGCGTGTGTTCAACTCACAGAGTTGAACCTTCCTTTAGACAGAGCAGATTTGAAACCCTCTTTTTGTGGAATTTGCAGGTGGATATTTCAAGCGCTTTGGCGCCCACGGTAGAAAAGGAAATATCTTCGTATAAAAACTAGAGAGAATCATTCCCAGAAACCACTTTGTGATGTGTGCGTTCCACTCACAGAGTTTAACCTTTCTTTTCATAGAACAGTTTGGAAACACTCTGTTTGTAACGTCTGCAAGTGGATATTTGGACCTCTATGAGGATTTCGTTGGAAACGGGATTTCTTCATCTAATGCTAGACAGAAGAATTCTCAGTAACTTCTTTGGGTTGCGTGTGTTCAACTCACAGAGTTGAACCTTCCTTTTGACAGAGCAGATTGGAAACCCTCTTTTTGTGGAATTTGCAAGAGGACATTTCAAGCGCTTTTGGGCCAAAGGCAGGAAAGGAAATATCTTGGTATGAAAACTAGAGAGAATCATTCTCAGAAACCACTTTGTGATGTGTTCATTCCACTCACAGAGTTTAACCTTTCTTTTCATAGAACAGTTTGGAAACACTCTGTTTGTAAAGTCTGCAAGTTGATATTTGGACCTCTTTGAGGATGTGGTTGGAAACAGGATTTCTTCATCTAATGCTAGACAGAAAAATTTTCAGTAACTTCTTTGGGTTGTGTGTGTTCAACTCACAGAGTTGAACCTTCCTTTAGACAGAGCAGATTTGAAACTCTCTTTTTGTGGAATTTGCAAGTGGACATTTCATGCGCTTTGGGGCCAACGGTAGAAAAGGAAATATCTTCATATAAAAACTAGAGAGAATCATTCTCAGAAACCGCTTTGTGATGTGTGCATTCCACTCACAGAGTTTAACCTTTCTTTTCATAGAACAGTTTGGAAACTCTCTGTTTGTAAAGTCTGCAAGTGGATATTTGGACCTCTTTGAGGATTTCTTTGGAAACGGGATTTCTTCATCTAATGCTAGACAGAAGAATTCTCAGTAACTTCTTTGGGTTGCGTGTGTTCAACTCACAGAGTTGAACCTTCCTTTTGACAGAGCAGATTGGAAACCCTCTTTTTGTGGAATTTCAAAGTGGACATTTCCAGCGCTTTGGGGCCAACGGTAGAAAAGGAAATATCTTCGTATAAAAACTAGAGAGAATCATTCTCATAAACCGCTTTGTGATGTGTGCGTTCCTCTCACAGAGTTTAACCTTTCTTTTCATAGAACAGTTTGGAAACAGTCTGTTTGTAAAGTCTGCAAGTGGATATTTGGACGTCTTTGAGGATTTCGTTGGAAACGGGATTTCTTCATCTAATGCTAGACAGAAGAATTCTCAGTAACTTCTTTGGGTTGCGTGTGTTCAACTCACAGAGTTGAATCTTCCTTTTGACAGAGCAGATTGGAAACCCTCTTTTTGTGGAATTTGAAAGTGGACATTTCAAGCGCTTTGGGGCCAACGGTAGAAAAGGAAATATCTTCGTATAAAAACAAGAGAGAATCATTCTCAGAAACCGCTTTGTGATGTGTGCGTTCCACTCACAGAGTTTAAACTTTCTTTTCATAGAACAGTTTGGAAACACTCTCTTTGTAAAGTCTGCAAGTGGATATTTGGACCTCTTTGAGGATTTCGTTGGAAATGGGATTTCTTCATCTAATGCTAGACAGAAAAATTCTCAGTAACTTCTCTGGTTTGCGTGTGTTCAACTCACAGAGTTGAGCCTTCCTTAAACAGAGCAGATTTGAAACCCTCTTTTTGTAGAATTTGCAAGTGGACATTTCAAGGGCTTTGGCACCCACGGTAGAAAAGGAAATATCTTCGTATAAAAACTAGAGAGAATCATTCTCAGAAACCACTTTGTGATGTGTGCGTTCCACTCACAGAGTGTAACCTTTGTTTTCATAGAACAGTTTGGAAACACTCTGTTTGTAAAGTCTGCAAGTGGATATTTGGACCTCTTTGAGGATTTCGTTGGAAACGGGATTTCTTCATCTAATGCTAGACAGAAGAATTCTCAGTAACTTCTTTGGGTTGCATGTGTTCAGCTCACAGAGTTGAGCCTTCCTTAAACAGAGCAGATTTGAAACCCTCTTTTTGTGGAATTTGCAAGTGGACATTTCAAGAGGTTTGGGGCCAACGGTAGAAAAGGAAATATCTTCGTATAAAAACTAGAGAGAATCATTCTCAGAAACCGCTTTGTGATGTGTGCATTCCACTCACAGAGTGTAACCTTTCTTTTCATAGAACAGTTTGGATACACTCTGTTTGTAAACTCTGCAAGTGGATATTTGGACCTCTCTGAGGATTTCGATGGAAACGGGATTTCTGCATATAACGCTAGACAGAAGAATTCTCAGTAACTTCTTTGGGTTGCCTGTGTTCAACTCACAGAGTTGAACCTTCCTTTTGACAGAGCAGATTAGAAACCCTCTCTTTGTGGAATTTGCAAGAGGACATTTCAAGCGCTTTGGGGCCTACGGAAGAAAAGGAAATATCTTCGTATAAAAACTAGAGAGAATCATTCTCAGAAACCACTTTGTGATGTGTGCGTTCCTCTCACAGAGTTTAACCTTTCTTTTCATAGAACAGTTTGGAAACACTCTGTTTGTAAAGTCTGCAAGTGGATATTTGGACCTCTTTGAGGATTTCGTTGGAAACGGGATTTCTTCATCTAATGCTAGACAGAAGAATTCTCAGTAACTTCTTTGCGCTGTGTGTGTTCAACTCACAGAGTTGAACCTTCCTTTTGACAGAGCAGATTTGAAACCCTCTTTTTGTGGAATTTGCAAGTGGACATTTCAAGCGCTTTGGGGCCAACGGTAGAAAAGGAAATATCTTCGTATAAAAACTAGAGAGAATCATTCTCAGAAACCGCTTTGTGATGTGTGCATTCCACTCACAGAGTGTAACCTTTCTTTTCATAGAATAGTTTGGAAACACTCTGTTTGTAAAGTCTGCAAGTGGATATTTGGACCTCTTTGAGGATTTCGTTGGAAACGGGATTTCTTCATCTGATGCTAGACAGAAGAATTCTCAGTAACTTCCTTGGGTTGCATGTCTTCAACTCACAGAGTTGAGCCTTCCTTTAGTCAGAGCAGATTTGAAACCCTCTTTTTGTGGAATTTGCAAGTGGACATTTCAAGCGCTTTGGGGCCAACGGTAGAAAAGGAAATATCTTCGTATAAAAACTAGAGAGAATCATTCTCAGGAACCGCTTTGTGATGTGTGCGTTCCAATCACAGAGTGTAACCTTTCTTTTCATAGAACAGTTTGGAAAAACTCTGTTTGTAAAGTCTGCAAGTGGATATTTGGACCTCTTTGAGGATTTCGTTGGAAACGGTATTTCTGTATATAACGCTAGACAGAAAAATTCTCAGTAACTTCTTTGGGTTGCGTGTGTTCAACTCACAGAGTTGAACCTTCCTTTTGACAGAGCAGATTAGAAACCCTCTTTTTGTGGAATTTGCAAGTCGACATTTCAGGCGCTTTGGGGCCAACGGTAGAAAAGGAAATATCTTCGTATAAAAACTAGAGAGAATCATTCTCAGAAACCGCTTTGTGATGTGTGCGTTCCTCTCACAGAGTTTAACCTTTCTTTTCATAGAACAGTTTGGAAACACTCTGTTTGTAAAGTCTGCAAGTGGATATTTGGACCTCTTTGAGGATTTCATTGGAAACGGGATTTCTTCATCTAATGCTAGACAGAAGAATTCTCAGTAACTTCTTTGGGTTGCGTGTGTTCAACTCACAGAGTTGAACCTTCCTTTAGACAGAGCAGATTTGAAACCCTCTTTTTGTGGAATTTGCAGGTGGATATTTCAAGCGCTTTGGCGCCCACGGTAGAAAAGGAAATATCTTCGTATAAAAACTAGAGAGAATCATTCCCAGAAACCACTTTGTGATGTGTGCGTTCCACTCACAGAGTTTAACCTTTCTTTTCATAGAACAGTTTGGAAACACTCTGTTTGCAAAGTCTGCAAGTGGATACTTGGACCTCTTTGAGGATTTCGTTGGAAACGGGATTTCTTCATCTAATGCTAGACAGAAGAATTCTCAGTAACTTCTTTGGGTTGTGTGTGTTCAACTCACAGAGTTGAACCTTCCTTTAGACAGAGCAGATTAGAAACCCTCTTTTTGTGGAATTTGCAAGTGGACATTTCAAGCGCTTTTGGGCCAAAGGCAGGAAAGGAAATATCTTGGTATAAAAACTAGAGAGAATCATTCTCAGAAACCACTTTGTGATGTGTTCATTCCACTCACAGAGTTTAACCTTTCTTTTCATAGAACAGTTTGGAAACACTCTGTTTGTAAAGTCTGCAAGTTGATATTTGGACCTCTTTGAGGATTTGGTTGGAAACAGGATTTCTTCATCTAATGCTAGACAGAAAAATTTTCAGTAACTTCTTTGGGTTGTGTGTGTTCAACTCACAGAGTTGAACCTTCCTTTAGACAGAGCAGATTTGAAACTCTCTTTTTGTGGAATTTGCAAGTGGACATTTCATGCGCTTTGGGGCCAACGGTAGAAAAGGAAATATCTTCATATAAAAACTAGAGAGAATCATTCTCAGAAACCGCTTTGTGATGTGTGCATTCCACTCACAGAGTTTAACCTTTCTTTTCATAGAACAGTTTGGAAACACTCTGTTTGTAAAGTCTGCAAGTGGATATTTGGACCTCTTTGAGGATTTCGTTGGAAACGGGATTTCTTCATCTAATGCTAGACAGAAGAATTCTCAGTAACTTCTTTGGGTTGCGTGTGTTCAACTCACAGAGTTGAACCTTCCTTTTGACAGAGCAGATTGGAAACCCTCTTTTTGTGGAATTTGCAAGTGGACATTTCCAGCGCTTTGGGGCCGACGGTAGAAAAGGAAATATCTTCGTATAAAAACTAGAGAGAATCATTCTCAGAAACCACTTTGTGATGTGTGCGTTCCTCTCACAGAGTTTAACCTTTCTTTTCATAGAACAGTTTGGAAACACTCTGTTTGTAAAGTCTGCAAGTGGATATTTGGACCTCTTTGAGGATTTCGTTGGAAACGGGATTTCTTCATCTAATGCTAGACAGAAGAATTCTCAGTAACTTCTTTGGGCTGCGTGTGTTCAACTCACAGAGTTGAACCTTCCTTTTGACAGAGCAGATTTGAAACCCTCTTTTTGTGGAATTTGCAAGTCGACATTTCAGGCGCTTTGGGGCCAATGGTAGAAAAGGAAATATCTTCGTATAAAAACTAGAGAGAATCATTCTCATAAACCGCTTTGTGATGTGTGCGTTCCTCTCACAGAGTTTAACCTTTCTTTTCATAGAACAGTTTGGAAACAGTCTGTTTGTAAAGTCTGCAAGTGGATATTTGGACGTCTTTGAGGATTTCGTTGGAAACGGGATTTCTTCATCTAATGCTAGACAGAAGAATTCTCAGTAACTTCTTTGGGTTGCGTGTGTTCAACTCACAGAGTTGAATCTTCCTTTTGAGAGAGCAGATTGGAAACCCTCTTTTTGTGGAATTTGCAAGTGGACATTTCAAGCGCTTTGGGGCCAACGGTAGAAAAGGAAATATCTTCGTATAAAAACAAGAGAGAATCATTCTCAGAAACCGCTTTGTGATGTGTGCGTTCCACTCACAGAGTTTAACCTTTCTTTTCATAGAACAGTTTGGAAACACTCTCTTTGTAAAGTCTGCAAGTGGATATTTGGACCTCTTTGAGGATTTCGTTGGAAACGGGATTTCTTCATCTAATGCTAGACAGAAAAATTCTCAGTAACTTCTTTGGTTTGCGTGTGTTCAACTCACAAAGTTGAGCCTTCCTTAAACAGAGCAGATTTGAAACCCTCTTTTTGTAGAATTTGCAAGTGGACATTTCAAGGGCTTTGGCACCCACGGTAGAAAAGGAAATATCTTCGTATAAAAACTAGAGAGAATCATTCTCAGAAACCACTTTGTGATGTGTGCGTTCCACTCACAGAGTGTAACCTTTGTTTTCATAGAACAGTTTGGAAACACTCTGTTTGTAAAGTCTGCAAGTGGATATTTGGACCTCTTTGAGGATTTCGTTGGAAACGGGATTTCTTCATCTAATGCTAGACAGAAGAATTCTCAGTAACTTCTTTGGGTTGCATGTGTTCAACTCACAGAGTTGAGCCTTCCTTAAACAGAGCAGATTTGAAACCCTCTTTTTGTGGAATTTGCAAGTGGACATTTCAAGAGGTTTGGGGCCAACGGTAGAAAAGGAAATATCTTCGTATAAAAACTAGAGAGAATCATTCTCAGAAACCGCTTTGTGATGTGTGCATTCCACTCACAGAGTGTAACCTTTCTTTTCATAGAACAGTTTGGAAACACTCTGTTTGTAAACTCTGCAAGTGGATATTTGGACCTCTTTGAGGATTTGGTTGGAAACAGGATTTCTTCATCTAATGCTAGACAGAAAAATTCTCAGTAACTTCTTTGGGTTGTGTGTGTTCAACTCACAGAGTTGAACCTTCCTTTAGACAGAGCAGATTTGAAACTCTCTTTTTGTGGAATTTGCAAGTGGACATTTCATGCGCTTTGGGGCCAACGGTAGAAAAGGAAATATCTTCATATAAAAACTAGAGAGAATCATTCTCAGAAACCGCTTTGTGATGTGTGCGTTCCACTCACAGAGTTTAACCTTTCTTTTCATAGAACAGTTTGGAAACACTCTGTTTGTAAAGTCTGCAAGTGGATATTTGGACCTCTTTGAGAATTTCGTTGGAAACGGGATTTCTTCATCTAATGCTAGACAGAAGAATTCTCAGTAACTTCTTCGGGTTGCGTGTGTTCAACTCACAGAGTTGAACCTTCCTTTTGACAGAGCAGATTGGAAACCCTCTTTTTGTGGAATTTGCAAGTGGACATTTCAAGCGCTTAGGAGTCGACGGCAGAAAAGGTAATATCTTCGTATAAAAACTAGAGAGAATCATTCTCAGAAACCACTTTGTGATGTGTGCGTTCCACTCACAGAGTGTAACCTTTCTTTTCATAGAACAGTTTGGAAACACTCTGTTTGTAAAGTCTGCAAGTGGATATTTGGACCTCTCTGAGGATTTCGATGGAAACGGGATTTCTGCATATAACGCTAGACAGAAGAATTCTCAGTAACTTCTTTGGGTTGCCTGTGTTCAACTCACAGAGTTGAACCTTCCTTTTGACAGAGCAGATTAGAAACCCTCTCTTTGTGGAATTTGCAAGAGGACATTTCAAGCGCTTTGGGGCCTACGGAAGAAAAGGAAATATCTTCGTATAAAAACTAGAGAGAATCATTCTCAGAAACCACTTTGTGATGTGAGCGTTCCTCTCACAGAGTTTAACCTTTCTTTTCATAGAACAGTTTGGAAACACTCTGTTTGTAAAGTCTGCAAGTGGATATTTGGACCTCCTTGAGGACTTCGTTGGAAACGGGATTTCTTCATCTAATGCTAGACAGAAGAATTCTCAGTAACTTCTTTGGGCTGTGTGTGTTCAACTCACAGAGTTGAACCTTCCTTTTGACAGAGCAGATTGGAAACCCTCTTTTTGTGGAATTTGCAAGTGGACATTTCAAGCGCTTTGGGGCCAACGGTAGAAAAGGAAATATGTTCGTATAAAAACTAGAGAGAATCATTCTCAGAAACCGCTTTGTGATGTGTGCATTCCACTCACAGAGTGTAACCTTTCTTTTCATAGAACAGTTTGGAAACAATCTGTTTGTAAAGTCTGCAAGTGGATATTTGGACCTCTTTGAGGATTTCGTTGGAAACGGTATTTCTGTATATAACGCTAGACAGAAAAATTCTCAGTAACTTCTTTGGGTTGCGTGTGTTCAACTCACAGAGTTGAACCTTCCTTTTGACAGAGCAGATTAGAAACCCTCTTTTTGTGGAATTTGCAAGTCGACATTTCAGGCGCTTTGGGGCCAACGGTAAAAAAGGAAATATCTTCGTATAAAAACTAGAGAGAATCATTCTCAGAAACCGCTTTGTGATGTGTGCGTTCCTCTCACAGAGTTTAACCTTTCTTTTCATAGAACAGTTTGGAAACACTCTGTTTGTAAAGTCTGCAAGTGGATATTTGGACCTCTTTGAGGATTTCATTGGAAACGGGATTTCTTCATCTAATGCTAGACAGAAGAATTCTCAGTAACTTCTTTGGGTTGCGTGTGTTCAACTCACAGAGTTGAACCTTCCTTTAGACAGAGCAGATTTGAAACCCTCTTTTTGTGGAATTTGCAGGTGGATATTTCAAGCGCTTTGGCGCCCACGGTAGAAAAGGAAATATCTTCGTATAAAAACTAGAGAGAATCATTCCCAGAAACCACTTTGTGATGTGTGCGTTCCACTCACAGAGTTTAACCTTTCTTTTCATAGAACAGTTTGGAAACACTCTGTTTGTAACGTCTGCAAGTGGATATTTGGACCTCTATGAGGATTTCGTTGGAAACGGGATTTCTTCATCTAATGCTAGACAGAAGAATTCTCAGTAACTTCTTTGGGTTGCGTGTGTTCAACTCACAGAGTTGAACCTTCCTTTTGACAGAGCAGATTGGAAACCCTCTTTTTGTGGAATTTGCAAGAGGACATTTCAAGCGCTTTGGGGCCAACGGTAGAAAATGAAATATCTTCGTATAGAAACTAGAGAGAATCATTCTCAGAAACCACTTTGTGATGTGTGCGTTCCACTCACAGAGTTTAACCTTTCTTTTCATAGAACAGTTTGGAAACACTCTGTTTGTAAAGTCTGCAAGTTGATATTTGGACCTCTTTGAGGATTTGGTTGGATACAGGATTTCTTCATCTAATTCTAGACAGAAAAATTCTCAGTAACTTCTTTGGGTTGTGTGTGTTCAACTCACAGAGTTGAACCTTCCTTTAGACAGAGCAGATTTGAAACCCTCTTTTTGTGGAATTTGCAAGTGGACATTTCAAGCGCTTCGGGGACAACGGTAGAAAAGGAAATATCTTCGTATAAAAACTAGAGAGAATCATTCTCAGAAACCACTTTGTGATGTGTTCGTTCCACTCACGGAGTTTAACCTTTCTTTTCATAGAACAGTTTGGAAACACTCTGTTTGTAAAGTCTGCAAGTTGATATTTGGACCTCTTTGAGGATTTCGTTGGAAACGGGATTTCTTCATCTAAAGCTAGACAGAAGAATTCTCAGTAACTTCTGTGGGTTGCGTGTGTTCAACTCACAGAGTTGAACCTTCCTTTTGACAGAGCAGATTGGAAACCCTCTTTTTGTGGAATTTGCAAGTGGACATTTCAAGCGCTTTGGGGCCAACGGTAGAAAAGGAAATATCTTCGTATAAAAACTAGAGAGAATCATTCTCAGAAACCACTTTGTGATGTGTGCGTTCCACTCACAGAGTGTAACCTTTCTTTTCATAGAACAGTTTGGAAACAGTCTGTTTGTAAAGTCTGCAAGTGGATATTTGGACCTCTTTGAGGATTTCTTTGGAAACGGGATTTCTTCATCTAATGCTAGACAGAAGAATTCTCAGTAACTTCTTTGGGTTGCGTGTGTTCAACTCACAGAGTTGAGCCTTCCTTTAGACCGAGCAGATTTGAAACCCTCTTTTTGTGGAATTTGCAAGTGGACATTTCAAGAGGTTTGGGGCCAACGGTAGAAAAGGAAATATCTTCGTATTAAAACTAGAGAGAATCATTCTCAGAAACCGCTTTGTGATGTGTGCGTTCCACTCACAGAGTGTAACCTTTCTTTTCATAGAACAGTTTGGAAACACTCTGTTTGTAAAGTCTGCAAGTGGATATTTGGACCTCTTTGAGGATTTCGTTGGAAACGGGATTTCTTCATCTAATGCTAGACAGAAGAATTCTCAGTAACTTCTTTGGGTTGCGTTTGTTCAACTCACAGAGTTGAACCTTCCTTTTGACAGAGCAGATTTGAAACACTCCTTTTGTGGAATTTGCAAGTGGACATTTCAAGCGCTTTGGGGCCAACGGTGGAATAGGAAATATCTTCGTATAAAAACTAGAGAGAATCATTCTCAGAAACCGCTTTGTGATGTGTGCATTCCTCTCACAGAGTTTAAACTTTCTTTTCATAGAACAGTTTGGAAACAGTCTGTTTGTAAAGTCTGCAAGGGGATATTTGGACGTCTTTGAGGTTTTCGTTGGAAACGGGATTTCTTCATCTAATGCTAGACAGAAGAATTCTCAGTAACTTCTTTGGGTTGCGTGTGTTCAACTCACAGAGTTGAATCTTCCTTTTGACAGAGCAGATTGGAAACCCTCTTTTTGTGGAATTTGCAAGTGGACATTTCAAGCGCTTTGGGGCCAACGGTAGAAAAGGAAATATCTTCGTATAAAAACAAGAGAGAATCATTCTCAGAAACCGCTTTGTGATGTGTGCGTTCCACTCACAGAGTTTAACCTTTCTTTTCATAGAACAGTTTGGAAACACTCTGTTTGTAAAGTCTGCAAGTGGATATTTGGACCTCTTTGAGGATTTCGTTGGAAACGGGATTTCTTCATCTAATGCTAGACAGAAGAATTCTCAGTAACTTCTTTGGGCTGTGTGTGTTCAACTCACAGAGTTGAACCTTCCTTTTGACAGAGCAGATTGGAAACCCTCTTTTTGTGGAATTTGCAAGTGGACATTTCAAGCGCTTTGGGGCCAACGGTAGAAAAGGAAATATCTTCGTATAAAAACTAGAGAGAATCATTCTCAGAAACCGCTTTGTGATGTGTGCATTCCACTCACAGAGTGTAACCTTTCTTTTCATAGAACAGTTTGGAAACACTCTGTTTGTAAAGTCTGCAAGTGGATATTTGGACCTCTTTGAGGATTTCGTTGGAAACGGGATTTCTTCATCTGATGCTAGACAGAAGAATTCTCAGTAACTACCTTGGGTTGCGTGTCTTCAACTCACAGAGTTGAGCCTTCCTTTATTCAGAGCAGATTTGAAACCCTCTTTTTGTGGAATTTGCAGGTGGATATTTCAAGCGCTTTGGCGCCCACGGTAGAAAAGGAAATATCTTCGTATAAAAACGAGAGAGAATCATTGCCAGAAACCACTTTGTGATGTGTGCGTTCCACTCACAGAGTTTAACCTTTCTTTTCATAGAACAGTTTGGAAACACTCTGTTTGTAACGTCTGCAAGTGGATATTTGGACCTCTATGAGGATTTCGTTGGAAACGGGATTTCTTCATCTAATGCTAGACAGAAGAATTCTCAGTAACTTCTTTGGGTTGCGTGTGTTCAACTCACAGAGTTGAACCTTCCTTTTGACAGAGCAGATTGGAAACCCTCTTTTTGTGGAATTTGCAAGAGGACATTTCAAGCGCTTTGGGGCCAACGGTAGAAAAGGAAATATCTTCGTATAAAAACTAGAGAGAATCATTCTCAGAAACCGCTTTGTGATGTGTGCGATCCACTCACAGAGTGTAACCTTTCTTTTCATAGAACAGTTTGGAAACAGTCTGTTTGTAAAGTCTGCAAGTGGATATTTGGACCTCTTTGAGGATTTCGTTGGAAACGGGATTTCTTCATCTAATGCTAGACAGAAGAATTCTCAGTAACTTCTTTGGTTTGCGTGTGTTCAACTCACAGAGTTGAACCTTCCTTTAGTCAGAGCAGATTTGAAACCCTCTTTTTCTGGAATTTGCAAGTGGACATTTCAAGCGCTTTGGCGCCCACGGTAGAAAAGGAAATATCTTCGTATAAAAACTAGAGAGAATCATTCTCAGAAACCACTTTGTGATGTGTGCGTTCCACTCACAGAGTTTAACCTTTCTTTTCATAGAACAGTTTGGAAACACTCTGTTTGTAAAGTCTGCAAGCTGATATTTGGACCTCTTTGAGGATTTGGTTGGATACAGGATTTCTTCATCTAATGCTAGACAGAAAAATTCTCAGTAACTTCTTTGGGTTGTGTGTGTTCAACTCACAGAGTTGAACCTTCCTTTAGACAGAGCAGATTTGAAACCCTCTTTTTGTGGAATTTGCAAGTGGACATTTCAAGCGCTTCGGGGACAACGGTAGAAAAGGAAATATCTTCGTATAAAAACTAGAGAGAATCATTCTCAGAAACCACTTTGTGATGTGTGCGTTCCACTCACAGAGTGTAACCTTTCTTTTCATAGAACAGTTTGGAAACACTCTGTTTGTAAAGTCTGCAAGTGGATATTTGGACCTCTTTGAGGATTTCGATGGAAACGGGATTTCTGCATATAACGCTAGATAGAAGAATTCTCAGTAACTTCTTTGGGTTGCGTGTGTTCAACTCACAGAGTTGAACCTTCCTTTTGACAGAGCAGATTAGAAACCCTCTCTTTGTGGAATTTGCAAGAGGACATTTCAAGTGCTTTGGGGCCTACGGAAGAAAAGGAAATATCTTCGTATAAAAACTAGAGAGAATCATTCTCAGAAACCACTTTGTGATGTGTGCGTTCCTCTCACAGAGTTTAACCTTTCTTTTCATAGAACAGTTTGGAAACACTCTGTTTGTAAAGTCTGCAAGTGGATATTTGGACCTCTTTGAGGATTTCGTTGGAAACGGGATTTCCTCATCTAATGCTAGACAGAAGAATTCTCAGTAACTTCTTTGGGCTGTGTGTGTTCAACTCACAGAGTTGAACCTTCCTTTTGACAGAGCAGATTGGAAACCCTCTTTTTGTGGAATTTGCAAGTCGACATTTCAAGCGCTTTGGGGCCAACGGTAGAAAAGGAAATATCTTCGTATAAAAACTAGAGAGAATCATTCTCAGAAACCGCTTTGTGATGTGTGCATTCCACTCACAGAGTGTAACCTTTCTTTTCATAGAATAGTTTGGAAACACTCTGTTTGTAAAGTCTGCAAGTGGATATTTGGACCTCTTTGAGGATTTCGTTGGAAACGGGATTTCTTCATCTGATGCTAGACAGAAGAATTCTCAGTAACTTCCTTGGGTTGCGTGTCTTCAACTCACAGAGTTGAGCCTTCCTTTAGTCAGAGCAGATTTGAAACCCTCTTTTTGTGGAATTTGCAAGTGGACATTTCAAGCGCTTTGGGGCCAACGGTAGAAAAGGAAATATCTTCGTATAAAAACTAGAGAGAATCATTCTCAGGAACCGCTTTGTTATGTGTGCGTTCCAATCACAGAGTGTAACCTTTCTTTTCATAGAACAGTTTGGAAACACTCTGTTTGTAAAGTCTGCAAGTGGATATTTGGACCTCTTTGAGGATTTCGTTGGAAACGGGATTTCTTCATCTAATACTAGACAGAAGAATTCTCAGTAACTTCTTTGGGTTGCGTGTGTTCAACTCACAGAGTTGAACCTTCCTTTTGACAGAGCAGATTGGAAACCCTCTTTTTGTGGAATTTGCAAGAGGACATTTCAAGCGCTTTGGGGCCAACGGTAGAAAAGGAAATATCTTCGTATAAAAACTAGAGAGAATCATTCTCAGAAACCGCTTTGTGATGTGTGCGATCCACTCACAGAGGGTAACCTTTCTTTTCATAGAACAGTTTGGAAACAGTCTGTTTGTAAAGTCTGCAAGTGGATATTTGGACCTCTTTGAGGATTTCGTTGGAAACGGGATTTCTTCATCTAATGCTAGACAGAAGAATTCTCAGTAACTTCTTTGGGTTGCGTGTGTTCAACTCACAGAGTTGAACCTTCCTTTAGACAGAGCAGATTTGAAACCCTCTTTTTGTGGAATTTGCAAGTGGACATTTCAAGCGCTTTGGCGCCCACAGTAGAAAAGGAAATATCTTGGTATAAAAACTAGAGAGAATCATTCTCAGAAACCACTTTGTGATGTGTTCATTCCACTCACAGAGTTTAACCTTTCTTTTCATAGAACAGTTTGGAAACACTCTGTTTGTAAAGTCTGCAAGTGGATATTTGGACCTCTTTGAGGATTTTGTTGGAAACAGGATTTCTTCATCTAATGCTAGACAGAAAAATTTTCAGTAACTTCTTTGGGTTGTGTGTGTTCAACTCACAGAGTTGAACCTTCCTTTAGACAGAGCAGATTTGAAACTCTCTTTTTGTGGAATTTGCAAGTGGACATTTCATGCGCTTTGGGGCCAACGGTAGAAAAGGAAATATCTTCATATAAAAACTAGAGAGAATCATTCTCAGAAACCCCTTTGTGATGTGTGCGTTCCACTCACAGAGTTTAACCTTTCTTTTCATAGAACAGTTTGGAAACACTCTGTTTGTAAAGTCTGCAAGTGGATATTTGGACCTCTTTGAGGATTTCGTTGGAAACGGGATTTCTTCATCTAATGCTAGACAGAAGAATTCTCAGTAACTTCTTTGGGTTGCGTGTGTTCAACTCACAGAGTTGAATCTTCCTTTTGACAAAGCAGATTGGAAACCCTCTTTCTGTGGAATTTGCAAGTGGACATTTCAAGCGCTTTGGGGCCAACGGTAGAAAAGGAAATATCTTCGTATAAAAACAAGAGAGAATCATTCTCAGAAACCGCTTTGTGATGTGTGCGTTCCACTCACAGAGTTTAACCTTTCTTTTCATAGAACAGTTTGGAAACACTCTCTTTGTAAAGTCTGCAAGTGGATATTTGGACCTCTTTGAGGATTTCGTTGGAAACGGGATTTCTTCATCTAATGCTAGACAGAAAAATTCTCAGTAACTTCTTTGGTTTGCGTGTGTTCAACTCACAGAGTTTAGCCTTCCCTTAGACAGAGCAGATTTGAAACCCTCTTTTTGTAGAATTTGCAAGTGGACATTTCAAGGGCTTTGGCACCCACGGTAGAAAAGGAAATATCTTCGTATAAAAACTAGAGAGAATCATTCTCAGAAACCACTTTGTGATGTGTGCGTTCCACTCACACAGTGTAACCTTTGTTTTCATAGAACAGTTTGGAAACACTCTGTTTGTAAAGTCTGCAAGTGGATATTTGGACCTCTTTGAGGATTTCGTTGGAAACGGGATTTCTTCATCTAATGCTAGACAGAAGAATTCTCAGTAACTTCTTTGGGTTGCGTGTGTTCAACTCACAGAGTTGAGCCTTCCTTAAACAGAGCAGATTTGAAACCCTCTTTTTGTGGAATTTGCAAGTGGACATTTCAAGAGGTTTGGGGCCAACGGTAGAAAAGGAAATATCTTCGTATAAAAACTAGAGAGAATCATTCTCAGAAACCGCTTTGTGATGTGTGCATTCCACTCACAGAGTGTAACCTTTCTTTTCATAGAACAGTTTGGAAACACTCTGTTTGTAAACTCTGCAAGTGGATATTTGGACCTCTTTGAGGATTTGGTTGGAAACAGGATTTCTTCATCAAATGCTAGACAGAAAAATTCTCAGTAACTTCTTTGGGTTGTGTGTGTTCAACTCACAGAGTTGAACCTTCCTTTAGACAGAGCAGATTTGAAACTCTCTTTTTGTGGAATTTGCAAGTGGACATTTCATGCGCTTTGGGGCCAACGGTAGAAAAGGAAATATCTTCATATAAAAACTAGAGAGAATCATTCTCAGAAACCGCTTTGTGATGTGTGCGTTCCACTCACAGAGTTTAACCTTTCTTTTCATAGAACAGTTTGGAAACACTCTGTTTGTAAAGTCTGCAAGTGGATATTTGGACCTCTTTGAGGATTTCGTTGGAAACGGGATTTCTTCATCTAATGCTAGACAGAAGAATTCTCAGTAACTTCTTTGGGTTGCATGTGTTCAACTCACAGAGTTGAACCTTCCTTTTGACAGAGCAGATTAGAAACCCTCTTTTTGTGGAATTTGCAAGTGGACATTTCAAGCGCTTAGGGGCCGACGGCAGAAAAGGAAATATCTTCGTATGAAAACTAGAGAGAATCATTCCCAGAAACCACTTTGTGATGTGTGCGTTCCACTCACAGAGTTTAACCTTTCTTTTCATAGAACAGTTTGGAAACACTCTGTTTGCAAAGTCTGCAAGTGGATACTTGGACCTCTTTGAGGATTTCGTTGGAAACGGGATTTCTTCATCTAATGCTAGACAGAAGAATTCTCAGTAACTTCTTTGGGTTGTGTGTGTTCAACTCACAGAGTTGAACCTTCCTTTAGACAGAGCAGATTAGAAACCCTCTTTTTGTGGAATTTGCAAGTGGACATTTCAAGCGCTTTTGGGCCAAAGGCAGGAAAGGAAATATCTTGGTATAAAAACTAGAGAGAATCATTCTCAGAAACCACTTTGTGATGTGTTCATTCCACTCACAGAGTTTAACCTTTCTTTTCATAGAACAGTTTGGAAACACTCTGTTTGTAAAGTCTGCAAGTGGATATTTGGACCTCTTTGAGGATTTGGTTGGAAACAGGATTTCTTCATCTAATGCTAGACAGAAAAATTTTCAGTAACTTCTTTGGGTTGTGTGTGTTCAACTCACAGAGTTGAACCTTCCTTTAGACAGAGCAGATTTGAAACTCTCTTTTTGTGGAATTTGCAAGTGGACATTTCATGCGCTTTGGGGCCAACGGTAGAAAAGGAAATATCTTCATATAAAAACTAGAGAGAATCATTCTCAGAAACCCCTTTGTGATGTGTGCGTTCCACTCACAGAGTTTAACCTTTCTTTTCATAGAACAGTTTGGAAACACTCTGTTTGTAAAGTCTGCAAGTGGATATTTGGACCTCTTTGAGGATTTCGTTGGAAACGGGATTTCTTCATCTAATGCTAGACAGAAGAATTCTCAGTAACTTCTTTGGGTTGCGTGTGTTCAACTCACAGAGTTGAATCTTCCTTTTGACAAAGCAGATTGGAAACCCTCTTTCTGTGGAATTTGCAAGTGGACATTTCAAGCGCTTTGGGGCCAACGGTAGAAAAGGAAATATCTTCGTATAAAAACAAGAGAGAATCATTCTCAGAAACCGCTTTGTGATGTGTGCGTTCCACTCACAGAGTGTAACCTTTCTTTTCATAGAACAGTTTGGAAACACTCTCTTTGTAAAGTCTGCAAGTGGATATTTGGACCTCTTTGAGGATTTCGTTGGAAACGGGATTTCTTCATCTAATGCTAGACAGAAAAATTCTCAGTAACTTCTTTGGTTTGCGTGTGTTCAACTCACAGAGTTGAGCCTTCCCTTAGACAGAGCAGATTTGAAACCCTCTTTTTGTAGAATTTGCAAGTGGACATTTCAAGGGCTTTGGCACCCACGGTAGAAAAGGAAATATCTTCGTATAAAAACTAGAGAGAATCATTCTCAGAAACCACTTTGTGATGTGTGCGTTCCACTCACACAGTGTAACCTTTGTTTTCATAGAACAGTTTGGAAACACTCTGTTTGTAAAGTCTGCAAGTGGATATTTGGACCTCTTTGAGGATTTCGTTGGAAACGGGATTTCTTCATCTAATGCTAGACAGAAGAATTCTCAGTAACTTCTTTGGGTTGCGTGTGTTCAACTCACAGAGTTGAGCCTTCCTTAAACAGAGCAGATTTGAAACCCTCTTTTTGTGGAATTTGCAAGTGGACATTTCAAGAGGTTTGGGGCCAACGGTAGAAAAGGAAATATCTTCGTATAAAAACTAGAGAGAATCATTCTCAGAAACCGCTTTGTGATGTGTGCATTCCACTCACAGAGTGTAACCTTTCTTTTCATAGAACAGTTTGGAAACACTCTGTTTGTTATCTCTGCAAGTGGATATTTGGACCTCTTTGAGGATTTGGTTGGAAACAGGATTTCTTCATCAAATGCTAGACAGAAAAATTCTCAGTAACTTCTTTGGGTTGTGTGTGTTCAACTCACAGAGTTGAACCTTCCTTTAGACAGAGCAGATTTGAAACTCTCTTTTTGTGGAATTTGCAAGTGGACATTTCATGCGCTTTGGGGCCAACGGTAGAAAAGGAAATATCTTCATATAAAAACTAGAGAGAATCATTCTCAGAAACCGCTTTGTGATGTGTGCGTTCCACTCACAGAGTTTAACCGTTCTTTTCATAGAACAGTTTGGAAACACTCTGTTTGTAAAGTCTGCAAGTGGATATTTGGACCTCTTTGAGGATTTCGTTGGAAACGGGATTTCTTCATCTAATGCTAGACAGAAGAATTCTCAGTAACTTCTTTGGGTTGCATGTGTTCAACTCACAGAGTTGAACCTTCCTTTTGACAGAGCAGATTAGAAACCCTCTTTTTGTGGAATTTGCAAGTGGACATTTCAAGCGCTTAGGGGCCGACGGCAGAAAAGGAAATATCTTCGTATAAAAACTAGAGAGAATCATTCTCAGAAACCACTTTGTGATGTGTGCTTTCCACTCACAGAGTTTAACCTTTCTTTTCATAGAACAGTTTGGAAACACTCTGTTTGTAATGTCTGCAAGTGGATATTTGGACCTCTTTGAGGATTTCTTTGGAAACGGGATTTCTTCATCTAATGCTAGACAGAAGAATTCTCAGTAACTTCTTTGGGTTGCGTGTGTGCAACTCACAGAGTTGAACCTTCCTTTTGACAGAGCAGATTGGAAACCCTCTTTTTGTGGAATTTGCAAGTGGACATTTCAAGCGCTTTGGGGCCAACTGTAGAAAAGGAAATATCTTCGTATAAAAACTAGAGAGAATCATTCTCAGAAACCGCATTGTGATGTGTGCGTTCCACTCACAGAGTGTAACCTTTCTTTTCATAGAACAGTTTGGAAACACTCTGTTTGTAAAGTCTGCAAGTGGATATTTGGACCTCTTTGAGGATTTCGATGGAAACGGGATTTCTGCATATAACGCTAGACAGAAGAATTCTCAGTAACTTCTTTGGGTTGCGTGTGTTCAACTCACAGAGTTGAACCTTCCTTTTGACAGAGCAGATTAGAAACCCTCTCTTTGTGGAATTTGCAAGAGGACATTTCAAGCGCTTTGGGGCCTACGGAAGAAAAGGAAATATCTTCGTATAAAAACTAGAGAGAATCATTCTCAGAAACCACTTTGTGATGTGTGCGTTCCTCTCACAGAGTTTAACCTTTCTTTTCATAGAACAGTTTGGAAACACTCTGTTTGTAAAGTCTGCAAGTGGATATTTGGACCTCTTTGAGGATTTCGTTGGAAACGGGATTTCTTCATCTAATGCTAGACAGAAGAATTCTCAGTAACTTCTTTGGGCTGTGTGTGTTCAACTCACAGAGTTGAACCTTCCTTTTGACAGAGCAGATTGGAAACCCTCTTTTTGTGGAATTTGCAAGTGGACATTTCAAGCGCTTTGGGGCCAACGGTAGAAAAGGAAATATCTTAGTATAAAAACTAGAGAGAATCATTCTCAGAAACCGCTTTGTGATGTGTGCATTCCACTCACAGAGTGTAACCTTTCTTTTCATAGAATAGTTTGGAAACACTCTGTTTGTAAAGTCTGCAAGTGGATATTTGGACCTCTTTGAGGATTTCGTTGGAAACGGGATTTCTTCATCTAATGCTAGACAGAAGAATTCTCAGTAACTTCCTTGGGTTGCGTGTCTTCAACTCACAGAGTTGAGCCTTCCTTTAGTCAGAGCAGATTTGAAACCCTCTTTTTGTGGAATTTGCAAGTGGACATTTCAAGCGCTTTGGGGCCAACGGTAGAAAAGGAAATATCTTCGTATAAAAACTAGAGAGAATCATTCTCAGGAACCGCTTTGTGATGTGTGCGTTCCAATCACAGAGTGTAACCTTTCTTTTCATAGAACAGTTTGGAAACACTCTGTTTGTAAAGTCTGCAAGTGGATATTTGGACCTCTTTGAGGATTTCGTTGGAAACGGGATTTCTGCATATAACGCTAGACAGAAAAATTCTCAGTAACTTCTTTGGGTTGCGTGTGTTCAACTCACAGAGTTGAACCTTCCTTTTCACAGAGCAGATTAGAAACCCTCTTTTTGTGGAATTTGCAAGTCGACATTTCAGGCGCTTTGGGGCCAACGGTAGAAAAGGAAATATCTTCGTAAAAAAACTAGAGAGAATCATTCTCAGAAACCGCTTTGTGATGTGTGCGTTCCTCTCACAGAGTTTAACCTTTCTTTTCATAGAACAGTTTGGAAACAGTCTGTTTGTAAAGTCTGCAAGTGGATATTTGGACGTCTTTGAGGTTTTCGTTGGAAACGGGATTTCTTCATCTAATGCTAGACAGAAGAGTTCTCAGTAACTTCTTTGGGTTGCGTGTGTTCAACTCACAGAGTTGAACATTCCTTTTGACAGAGCAGATTTGAAACCCTCTTTTTGTGGAATTTGCAAGTGGACATTTCAAGCGCTTTGGGGCCAACGGTAGAAAAGGAAATATCTTCGTATAAAAACAAGAGAGAATCATTCTCAGAAATCGCTTTGTGATGTGTGCGTTCCACTCACAGAGTTTAACCTTTCTTTTCATAGAACAGTTTGGAAACACTCTGTTTGTAAAGTCTGCAAGTGGATATTTGGACCTCTTTGAGGATTTCGTTGGAAACGGGATTTCTTCATCTAATGCTAGACAGAGGAATTCTCAGTAACTTCTATCGGTTGCGTGTGTTCAACTCACAGAGTTGAGCCTTCCCTTAGACAGAGCAGATTTGAAACCCTCTTTTTGTGGAATTTGCAAGTGGACATTTCAAGCGCTTTGGGGCCAACGGTAGAAAAGGAAATATCTTCGTATAAAAACTAGAGAGAATCATTCTCAGAAACCACTTTGTGATGTGTGCGTTCCACTCACACAGTGTAACCTTTGTTTTCATAGAACAGTTTGGAAACACTCTGTTTGTAAAGTCTGCAAGTGGATATTTGGACCTCTTTGAGGATTTCGTTGGAAACGGGATTTCTTCATCTAATGCTAGACAGAAGAATTCTCAGTAACTTCTTTGGGTTGCGTGTGTTCAACTCACAGAGTTGAGCCTTCCTTAAACAGAGCAGATTTGAAACCCTCTTTTTGTGGAATTTGCAAGTGGACATTTCAAGAGGTTTGGGGCCAACGGTAGAAAAGGAAATATCTTCGTATAAAAACTAGAGAGAATCATTCTCAGAAACCGCTTTGTGATGTGTGCATTCCACTCACAGAGTGTAACCTTTCTTTTCATAGAACAGTTTGGAAACACTCTGTTTGTTATCTCTGCAAGTGGATATTTGGACCTCTTTGAGGATTTGGTTGGAAACAGGATTTCTTCATCAAATGCTAGACAGAAAAATTCTCAGTAACTTCTTTGGGTTGTGTGTGTTCAACTCACAGAGTTGAACCTTCCTTTAGACAGAGCAGATTTGAAACTCTCTTTTTGTGGAATTTGCAAGTGGACATTTCATGCGCTTTGGGGCCAACGGTAGAAAAGGAAATATCTTCATATAAAAACTAGAGAGAATCATTCTCAGAAACCGCTTTGTGATGTGTGCGTTCCACTCACAGAGTTTAACCGTTCTTTTCATAGAACAGTTTGGAAACACTCTGTTTGTAAAGTCTGCAAGTGGATATTTGGACCTCTTTGAGGATTTCGTTGGAAACGGGATTTCTTCATCTAATGCTAGACAGAAGAATTCTCAGTAACTTCTTTGGGTTGCATGTGTTCAACTCACAGAGTTGAACCTTCCTTTTGACAGAGCAGATTAGAAACCCTCTTTTTGTGGAATTTGCAAGTGGACATTTCAAGCGCTTAGGGGCCGACGGCAGAAAAGGAAATATCTTCGTATAAAAACTAGAGAGAATGATTCTCAGAAACCACTTTG
Organism: Gorilla gorilla gorilla; assembly: GCF_029281585.2. Classification (NCBI taxonomy): domain Eukaryota; kingdom Metazoa; phylum Chordata; class Mammalia; order Primates; family Hominidae; genus Gorilla; species Gorilla gorilla. The sequence goes on along the minus strand of NC_073231.2, from coordinate 75,535,884 downwards.
TGATGTGTGCTTTCCACTCACAGAGTTTAACCTTTCTTTTCATAGAACAGTTTGGAAACACTCTGTTTGTAAAGTCTGCAAGTGGATATTTGGACCTCTTTGAGGATTTCTTTGGAAACGGGATTTCTTCATCTAATGCTAGACAGAAGAATTCTCAGTAACTTCTTTGGGTTGCGTGTGTGCAACTCACAGAGTTGAACCTTCCTTTTGACAGAGCAGATTGGAAACCCTCTTTTTGTGGAATTTGCAAGTGGACATTTCAAGCGCTTTGGGGCCAACTGTAGAAAAGGAAATATCTTCGTATAAAAACTAGAGAGAATCATTCTCAGAAACCGCATTGTGATGTGTGCGTTCCACTCACAGAGTGTAACCTTTCTTTTCATAGAACAGTTTGGAAACACTCTGTTTGTAAAGTCTGCAAGTGGATATTTGGACCTCTTTGAGGATTTCGATGGAAACGGGATTTCTGCATATAACGCTAGACAGAAGAATTCTCAGTAACTTCTTTGGGTTGCGTGTGTTCAACTCACAGAGTTGAACCTTCCTTTTGACAGAGCAGATTAGAAACCCTCTCTTTGTGGAATTTGCAAGAGGACATTTCAAGCGCTTTGGGGCCTACGGAAGAAAAGGAAATATCTTCGTATAAAAACTAGAGAGAATCATTCTCAGAAACCACTTTGTGATGTGTGCATTCCTCTCACAGAGTTTAACCTTTCTTTTCATAGAACAGTTTGGAAACACTCTGTTTGTAAAGTCTGCAAGTGGATATTTGGACCTCTTTGAGGATTTCGTTGGAAACGGGATTTCTTCATCTAATGCTAGACAGAAGAATTCTCAGTAACTTCTTTGGGCTGTGTGTGTTCAACTCACAGAGTTGAACCTTCCTTTTGACAGAGCAGATTGGAAACCCTCTTTTTGTGGAATTTGCAAGTGGACATTTCAAGCGCTTTGGGGCCAACGGTAGAAAAGGAAATATCTTAGTATAAAAACTAGAGAGAATCATTCTCAGAAACCGCTTTGTGATGTGTGCATTCCACTCACAGAGTGTAACCTTTCTTTTCATAGAATAGTTTGGAAACACTCTGTTTGTAAAGTCTGCAAGTGGATATTTGGACCTCTTTGAGGATTTCGTTGGAAACGGGATTTCTTCATCTAATGCTAGACAGAAGAATTCTCAGTAACTTCCTTGGGTTGCATGTCTTCAACTCACAGAGTTGAGCCTTCCTTTAGTCAGAGCAGATTTGAAACCCTCTTTTTGTGGAATTTGCAAGTGGACATTTCAAGCGCTTTGGGGCCAACGGTAGAAAAGGAAATATCTTCGTATAAAAACTAGAGAGAATCATTCTCAGGAACCGCTTTGTGATGTGTGCGTTCCAATCACAGAGTGTAACCTTTCTTTTCATAGAACAGTTTGGAAACACTCTGTTTGTAAAGTCTGCAAGTGGATATTTGGACCTCTTTGAGGATTTCATTGGAAACGGGATTTCTGCATATAACGCTAGACAGAAAAATTCTCAGTAACTTCTTTGGGTTGCGTGTGTTCAACTCACAGAGTTGAACCTTCCTTTTCACAGAGCAGATTAGAAACCCTCTTTTTGTGGAATTTGCAAGTCGACATTTCAGGCGCTTTGGGGCCAACGGTAGAAAAGGAAATATCTTCGTAAAAAAACTAGAGAGAATCATTCTCAGAAACCGCTTTGTGATGTGTGCGTTCCTCTCACAGAGTTTAACCTTTCTTTTCATAGAACAGTTTGGAAACAGTCTGTTTGTAAAGTCTGCAAGTGGATATTTGGACGTCTTTGAGGTTTTCGTTGGAAACGGGATTTCTTCATCTAATGCTAGACAGAAGAGTTCTCAGTAACTTCTTTGGGTTGCGTGTGTTCAACTCACAGAGTTGAACATTCCTTTTGACAGAGCAGATTTGAAACCCTCTTTTTGTGGAATTTGCAAGTGGACATTTCAAGCGCTTTGGGGCCAACGGTAGAAAAGGAAATATCTTCGTATAAAAACAAGAGAGAATCATTCTCAGAAATCGCTTTGTGATGTGTGCGTTCCACTCACAGAGTTTAACCTTTCTTTTCATAGAACAGTTTGGAAACACTCTGTTTGTAAAGTCTGCAAGTGGATATTTGGACCTCTTTGAGGATTTCGTTGGAAACGGGATTTCTTCATCTAATGCTAGACAGAGGAATTCTCAGTAACTTCTATCGGTTGCGTGTGTTCAACTCACAGAGTTGAGCCTTCCCTTAGACAGAGCAGATTTGAAACCCTCTTTTTGTGGAATTTGCAAGTGGACATTTCAAGCGCTTTGGGGCCAACGGTAGAAAAGGAAATATCTTCGTATAAAAACTAGAGAGAATCATTCTCAGGAACCGCTTTGTGATGTGTGCGTTCCACTCACAGAGTGTAACCTTTCTTTCCATAGAACAGTTTGGAAACACTCTGTTTGTAAAGTCTGCAAGTGGATATTTGGACCTCTTTGAGGATTTCGTTGGAAACGGGATTTCTTCATCAAATGCTAGACAGAAGTATTCTCAGTAACTTCTTTGGGTTGCTTGTGTTCAACTCACAGAGTTGAACCTTCCTTTAGACAGAGCAGATTTGAAACCCTCTTTTTGTGGAATTTGCAAGTGGACATTTCAAGCGCTTTGGGGCCAACGGTAGAAAAGGAAATATCTTCGTATAAAAACTAGAGAGAATCATTCTCAGAAACCACTTTGTGATGTGTGCGTTCCACTCACAGAGTTTAACCTTTCTTTTCATAGAACAGTTTGGAAACACTCTGCTTGTAAAGTCTACAAGTGGATATTTGGACGTCTTTGAGGATTTCGTTGGAAACGGGATTTCTTCATCAAATGCTAGACAGAAGTATTCTCAGTAACTTCTTTGGTTTGCTTGTGTTCAACTCACAGAGTTGAACCTTCCTTTAGACAGAGCAGATTTGACACCCTCTTTTTGTGGAATTTGCAAGTGGACATTTCAAGCGCTTTGCGGCCAACGGTAGAAAAGGAAATATCTTCGTATAAAAACTAGAGAGAATCATTCTCAGAAACCACTTTGTGATGTGTGCTTTCCACTCACAGAGTTTAACCTTTCTTTTCATAGAACAGTTTGGAAACACTCTGTTTGTAAAGTCTGCAAGTGGATATTTGGACCTCTTTGAGGATTTCGTTGGAAACGGGATTTCTGCATATAACGCTAGACAGAAAAATTCTCAGTAACTTCTTTGGGCTGTGTGTGTTCAACTCACAGAGTTGAACCTTCCTTTTGACAGAGCAGATTAGAAAACCTCTTTTTGTGGAATTTGCAAGTCGACATTTCAGGCGCTTTGGGGCCAACGGTAGAAAAGGAAATATCTTCGTATAAAAACTAGAGAGAATCATTCTCAGAAACCACTTTGTGATGTGTGCGTTCCTCTCACAGAGTTTAAACTTTCTTTTCATAGAACAGTTTGGAAACAGTCTGTTTGTAAAGTCTGCAAGTGGATATTTGGATATCTTTGAGGATTTCGTTGGAAACGGGATTTCTGCATATAACGCTAGACAGAAGAATTCTCAGTAACTTCTGTGGGTTGCGTGTGTTCAACTAACAGAGTTGAACCTTCCTTTTGACAGAGCAGATTAGAAACCCTCTCTTTGTGGAATTTGCAAGTGGCCATTTCAAGCGCTTTGGGGCCAAAGGAAGAAAAGGAAATATCTTCGTATAAAAACTAGAGAGAATCATTCTCAGAAACCACTTTGTGATGTGTGCGTTCCACTCACAGAGTTTAACCTTTCTTTTCATAGAACAGTTTGGAAACACTCTGTTTGTAAAGTCTGCAAGTGGATATTTGGACCTCTTTGAGGATTTCATTGGAAACGGGATTTCTTCATCTAATGGTAGACAGAAGAATTCTCAGTAACTTCTTTGGGTTGCGTGTGTTCAACTCACAGAGTTGAACCTTCCTTTAGACAGAGCAGATTTGAAACCCTCTTTTTGTGGAATTTGCAAGTGGATATTTCAAGCGCTTTGGCGCCCACGGTAGAAAAGGAAATATCTTCGTATAAAAACTAGAGAGAATCATTCCCAGAAACCACTTTGTGATGTGTGCGTTCCACTCACGGAGTTTAACCTTTCTTTTCATAGAACAGTTTGGAAACACTCTGTTTGTAAAGTCTGCAAGTGGATATTTGGACGTCTTTGAGGATTTCGTTGGAAAAGGGATTTCTTCATCTAATGCTAGACAGAAGAATTCTCAGTAACTTCTTTGGGTTGCGTGTGTTCAACTCACAGAGTTGAGCCTTCCCTTAGACAGAGCAGATTTGAAACCCTCTTTTTGTGGAATTTGCAAGTGGACATTTCAAGCGCTTTGGGGCCAACGGTAGAAAAGGAAATATCTTCGTATAAAAACTAGAGAGAATCATTCTCAGGAACCGCTTTGTGATGTGTGCGTTCCACTCACAGAGTGTAACCTTTCTTTTCATAGAACAGTTTGGAAACACTCTGCTTGTAAAGTCTACAAGTGGATATTTGGACGTCTTTGAGGATTTCGTAGGAAACGGGATTTCTTCATCAAATGCTAGACAGAAGTATTCTCAGTAACTTCTTTGGGTTGCTTGTGTTCAACTCACAGAGTTGAACCTTCCTTTAGACAGAGCAGATTTGAAACCCTCTTTTTGTGGAATTTGCAAGTGGACATTTCAAGCGCTTTGCGGCCAACGGTAGAAAAGGAAATATCTTCGTATAAAAACTAGAGAGAATCATTCTCAGAAACCACTTTGTGATGTGTGCTTTCCACTCACAGAGTTTAACCTTTCTTTTCATAGAACAGTTTGGAAACACTCTGTTTGTAAAGTCTGCAAGTGGATATTTGGACCTCTTTGAGGATTTCGTTGGAAACGGGATTTCTGCATATAACGCTAGACAGAAAAATTCTCAGTAACTTCTTTGGGTTGCGTGTGTTCAACTCACAGAGTTGAACCTTCCTTTTGACAGAGCAGATTAGAAACCCTCTTTTTGTGGAATTTGCAAGTCGACATTTCAGGCGCTTTGGGGCCAATGGTAGAAAAGGAAATATCTTCGTATAAAAACTAGAGAGAATCATTCTCAGAAACCACTTTGTGATGTGTGCGTTCCTCTCACAGAGTTTAAACTTTCTTTTCATAGAACAGTTTGGAAACAGTCTGTTTGTAAAGTCTGCAAGTGGATATTTGGATATCTTTGAGGATTTCGTTGGAAACGGGATTTCTGCATATAACGCTAGACAGAAGAATTCTCAGTAACTTCTGTTGGTTGCATGTGTTCAACTCACAGAGTTGAACCTTCCTTTTGACAGAGCAGATTAGAAACCCTCTCTTTGTGGAATTTGCAAGTGCCCATTTCAAGCGCTTTGGGGCCAAAGGAAGAAAAGGAAATATCTTCGTATAAAAACTAGAGAGAATCATTCTCAGAAACCACTTTGTGATGTGTGCGTTCCTCTCACAGAGTTTAACCTTTCTTTTCATAGAACAGTTTGGAAACACTCTGTTTGTAAAGTCTGCAAGTGGATATTTGGACGTCTTTGAGGATTTCGTTGGAAACGGGATTTCTTCATCTAATGCTAGACAGAAGAATTCTCAGTAACTTCTTTGGGTTGCGTGTGTTCAACTCACAGAGTTGAACCTTCCTTTTGACAGAGCAGATGAGAAACCTTCTTTTTGTGGAATTTGCAAGTGGACATTTCATGCGCTTTGGGGCCAAGGGAAGAAAAGGAAATATCTTCGTATAAAAACTAGAGAGAATCATTCTCAGAAACCACTTTGTGATGTGTGCGTTCCACTCACAGAGTTTAACCTTTCATTTCATAGAACAGTTTTGAAACACTCTGTTTGTAAAGTCTGCAAGTGGATATTTGGACCTCTATGAGGATTTCGTTGGAAACGGGGTTTCTTCATCTAATGCTAGACAGAAGAATTCTCAGTAACTTCTTTGGGTTGCGTGTGTTCAACTCACAGAGTTGAACCTTCCTTTTGACAGAGCTGATTGGAAACCCTCTTTTTGAGGAATTTGCAAGAGGACATTTCAAGCGCTTTGGGGCCAACGGTAGAAAAGGAAATATCTTGGTATAAAAACTAGAGAGAATCATTCTCAGAAACCGCTTTGTGATGTGTGCGGTTCCACTCACAGAGTGTAACCTTTCTTTTCAAAGAACAGTTTGGAAACAGTCTGTTTGTAAAGTCTGCAAGTGGATATTTGGACGTCTTTGAGGATTTCGTTGGAAACGGGATTTCTTCATCTAATGCTAGACAGAAGAATTCTCAGTAACTTCTTTCAGTTGCGTGTGTTCAACTCACAGAGTTGAACCTTTCTTAAGACAGAGCAGATTTGAAACCCTCTTTTTGTGGAATTTGCAAGTGGACATTTCAAGCGCTTTGGGGCCAACGGAAGAAAAGGAAATATCTTGGTATAAAAACTAGAGAGAATCATTCTCAGAATCCACTTTGTGATGAGTGCGTTCCACTCACAGAGTTTAACCTTTCTTTTCATAGAACAGTTTGGAAACACTCTGTTTGTAAAGTATGCAAGTGGATATTTGGACCTCTTTGAGGATTTCGTTGGAAACGGGATTTCTTCATCTAATGCTAGACAGAAGAATTCTCAGTAACTTCTTTGGGTTGCGTGTGTTCAACTCACAGAGTTGAACCTTCCTTTTGACAGAGCAGATTGGAAACCCTCTTTTTGTGGAATTTGCAAGAGGACATTTCAAGCGCTTTGGGGCCAACGGTAGAAAAGGAAATATCTTCGTATAAAAACTAGAGAGAATCATTCTCAGAAACCGCTTTGTGATGTGTGCGTTCTACTCACAGAGTGTAACCTTTCTTTTCATAGAACAGTTTGGAAACACTCTGTTTGTAAAGTCTGCAAGTGGATATTTGGACCTCTTTGAGGATTTCATTGGAAACGGGATTTCTTCATCTAATGCTAGACAGAAGAATTCTCAGTAACTTCTTTGGGTTGCGTGTGTTCAACTCACAGAGTTGAACCTTCCTTTAGACAGAGCAGATTTGAAACCCTCTTTTTGTGTAATTTGCAAGTGGATATTTCAAGCGCTTTGGCGCCCACGGTAGAAAAGGAAATATCTTCGTATAAAAACTAGAGAGAATCATTCTCAGAAACCACTTTGTGATGTGTGCGTTCCACTCACAGAGTGTAACCTTTCTTTTCATAGAACAGTTTGGAAACACTCTGTTTGTAAAGTCTGCAAGTGGATATTTGGACCTCTTTGAGGATTTCGTTGGAAACGGGATTTCTGCATATAACGCTAGACAGAAAAATTCTCAGTAACTTCTTTGGGTTGCGTGTGTTCAACTCACAGAGTTGAACCTTCCTTTTGACAGAGCTGTTTAGAAACCCTCTTTTTGTGGAATTTGCAAGTCGACATTTCAGGCGCTTTGGGGCCAACGGTAGAAAAGGAAATATCTTCGTATAAAAACTAGAGAGAATCATTCTCAGAAACCACTTTGTGATGTGTGCGTTCCTCTCACAGAGTTTAAACTTTCTTTTCATAGAACAGTTTGGAAACAGTCTGTTTGTAAAGTCTGCAAGTGGATATTTGGACGTCTTTGAGGATTTCGTTGGAAACGGGATTTCTTCATCTAATGCTAGACAGAAGAATTCTCAGTAACTACTTTGGGTTGCGTGTGTTCAACTCACAGAGTTGAACCTTCCTTTTGACAGAGCAGATTGGAAACCCTCTTTTTGTGGAATTTGCAAGTGGACATTTCAAGCGCTTTGGGGCCAACGGTAGAAAAGGAAATATCTTCGTATAAAAACTAGAGAGAATCATTCTCAGAAACCACTTTGTGATGTGTGCGTTCCACTCACAGAGTTTAACCTTTCTTTTCATAGAACAGTTTGGAAACACTCTGTTTGTAAAGTCTGCAAGTGGATATTTGGACCTCTTTTGAGGATTTCGTTGGAAACGGGATATCTTCATCTAATGCTAGACAGAAGAATTCTCAGTAACTTCTTTGGGTTGCGTGTGTTCAACTCACAGAGTTGAGCCTTCCTTTAGACAGAGCAGATTTGAAACCCTCTTTTTGTGGAATTTGCAAGTGGACATTTCAAGCGCTTTGGGGCCAACGGCAGAAAAGGAAATATCTTCGTATAAAAACTAGAGAGAATCATTCTCAGAAACCACTTTGTGATGTGTGCGTTCCACTCACAGAGTTTAACCTTTCTTTTCATAGAACAGTTTGGAAACACTCTGTTTGTAAAGTCTGCAAGTGGATATTTGGACTCTTTGAGGATTTCCTTGGAAACGGGATTTCTTCATCTAATGCTAGACAGAAGAATTCTCAGTAACTTCTTTTGGGTGCGTGTGTTCAACTCACAGAGTTGAGCCTTCCTTTAGACAGAGCAGATTTGAAACCCTCTTTTTGTGGAATTTGCAAGTGGACATTTCAAGCGCTTTGGCGCCCACGGTTGAAAAGGAAATATCTTCGTATAAAAACTAGAGAGAATCATTCCCAGAAACCACTTTGTGATGTGTGCGTTCCACTCAAAGAGTGTAACCTTTCTTTTCATAGAACAGTTTGGAAACACTCTGTTTGTAAAGTCTGCAACTGGATATTTGGACCTCTTTGAGGACTTCGTTGGAAACGGGATTTCTTCATCTAATGCTAGACAGAAGAATTCTCAGTAACTTCTTTGGGTTGCGTGTGTTCAACTCAGAGAGTTGAACCTTCCTTTAGACAGAGCAGATTTGAAACCCTCTTTTTGTGGAATTTGCAAGTGGACATTTCAAGCGCTTTGGTGTGCACGGTAGAAAAGGAAATATCTTCGTTTAAAAACTAGAGAGAATCATTCTCAGAAACCACTTTGTGATGTGTGCGTTCCACTCACAGAGTGTAACCTTTCTTTTCATAGAACAGTTTGGAAACACTCTGTTTGTAAAGTCTGCAAGTGGATATTTGGACCTCTTTGAGGATTTCGTTGGAAACGGGATTTCTGCATATAACGCTAGACAGAAAAATTCTCAGTAACTTCTTTGGGTTGCATGTGTTCAACTCACAGAGTTGAACCTTCCTTTTGACAGAGCTGATTAGAAACCCTCTTTTTGTGGAATTTGCAAGTCGACATTTCAGGCGCTTTGGGGCCAACGGTAGAAAAGGAAATATCTTCGTATAAAAACTAGAGAGAATCATTCTCAGAAACCACTTTGTGATGTGTGCGTTCCTCTCACAGAGTTTAAACTTTCTTTTCATAGAACAGTTTGGAAACAGTCTGTTTGTAAAGTCTGCAAGTGGATATTTGGACGTCTTTGAGGATTTCGTTGGAAACGGGATTTCTTCATCTAATGCTAGACAGAAGAATTCTCAGTAACTACTTTGGGTTGCGTGTGTTCAACTCACAGAGTTGAACCTTCCTTTTGACAGAGCAGATTGGAAACCCTCTTTTTGTGGAATTTGCAAGTGGACATTTCAAGCGCTTTGGGGCCAACGGTAGAAAAGGAAATATCTTCGTATAAAAACTAGAGAGAATCATTCTCAGAAACCACTTTGTGATGTGTGCGTTCCACTCACAGAGTTTAACCTTTCTTTTCATAGAACAGTTTGGAAACACTCTGTTTGTAAAGTCTGCAAGTGGATATTTGGACCTCTTTTGAGGATTTCGTTGGAAACGTGATTTCTTCATCTAATGCTAGACAGAAGAATTCTCAGTAACTTCTTTGGGTTGCGTGTGTTCAACTCACAGAGTTGAACCTTCCTTTAGACAGAGCAGATTTGAAACCCTCTTTTTGTGGAATTTGCAAGTGGACATTTCAAGCGCTTTGGCGCCCACGGTAGAAAAGGAAATATCTTCGTATAAAAACTAGAGAGAATCATTCTCAGAAACCACTTTGTGATGTGTGCGTTCCACTCACAGAGTTTAACCTTTCTTTTCATAGAACAGTTTGGAAACACTCTGTTTGTAAAGTGTGCAAGTGGATATTCGGACCTCTTTGAGGATTTCGTTGGAAACGGGATTTCTTCATCTAATGCTAGACAGAAGAATTCTCAGTAACTTCTTTGGGTTGCGTGTGTTCAACTCACAGAGTTGAGCCTTCCTTTAGACAGAGCAGATTTGAAACCCTCTTTTTGTGGAATTTGCAAGTGGACATTTCAAGCGCTTTGGGGCCAACGGCAGAAAAGGAAATATCTTCGTATAAAAACTAGAGAGAATCATTCTCAGAAACCACTTTGTGATGTGTGCGTTCCACTCACAGAGTTTAACCTTTCTTTTCATAGAACAGTTTGGAAACACTCTGTTTGTAAAGTCTGCAAGTGGATATTTGGACTCTTTGAGTATTTCCTTGGAAACGGGATTTCTTCATCTAATGCTAGACAGAAGAATTCTCAGTAACTTCTTTTGGGTGCGTGTGTTCAACTCACAGAGTTGAGCCTTCCTTTAGACAGAGCAGATTTGAAACCCTCTTTTTGTGGAATTTGCAAGTGGACATTACAAGCGCTTTGGCGCCCACGGTTGAAAAGGAAATATCTTCGTATAAAAACTAGAGAGAATCATTCCCAGAAACCACTTTGTGATGTGTGCGTTCCACTCAAAGAGTGTAACCTTTCTTTTCATAGAACAGTTTGGAAACACTCTGTTTGTAAAGTCTGCAACTGGATATTTGGACCTCTTTGAGGACTTCGTTGGAAACGGGATTTCTTCATCTAATGCTAGACAGAAGAATTCTCAGTAACTTCTTTGGGTTGTGTGTGTTCAACTCAGAGAGTTGAACCTTCCTTTAGACAGAGCAGATTTGAAACCCTCTTTTTGTGGAATTTGCAAGTGGACATTTCAAGCGCTTTGGGGCCAACGGTAGAAAAGGAAATATCTTCGTATAAAAACTTGAGAGAATCATTCTCAGGAACCGCTTTGTGATGTGTGCGTTCCACTCACAGAGTGTAACCTTTCTTTTCATAGAACAGTTTGGAAACACTCTGTTTGTAAAGTCTGCAAGTGGATATTTGGACCTCTTTGAGGATTTCGTTGGAAACGGGATTTCTTCATCTAATGCTAGACAGAAGAATTCTCAGTAACTTCTTTGGGTTGCGTGTGTTCAACTCACAGAGTTGAACCTTCCTTTTGACAGAGCAGATTGGAAACCCTCCTTTGTGGAATTTGCAAGAGGACATTTCAAGCGCTTTGGGGCCTACGGTAGAAAAGGAAATATCTTCGTATAAAAACTAGAGAGAATCATTCTCAGAAACCACTTTGTGATGTGGGCGATCCACTCACAGAGTGTAACCTTTCTTTTCATAGAACAGTTTGGAAACAGTCTGTTTGTAAAGTCTGCAAGTGGATATTTGGACCTCTTTGAGGATTTCGTTGGAAACGGGATTTCTTCATCTAATGCTAGACAGAAGAATTCTCAGTAACTTCTTTGGGTTGCGTGTGTTCAACTCACAGAGTTGAACCTTCCTTTAGACAGAGCAGATTTGAAACCCTCTTTTTGTGGAATTTGCAAGTGGACATTTCAAGCGCTTTGGCGCCCACGGTAGAAAAGGAGATATCTTCGTATAAAAACTAGAGAGAATCATTCTCAGAAACCACTTTGTGATGTGTGCGTTCCACTCACAGAGTTTAACCTTTCTTTTCATAGAACAGTTTGGAAACACTCTGTTTGTAAAGTCTGCAAGTTGATATTTGGACCTCTTTGAGGATTTGGTGGAAACAGGATTTCTTCATCTAATGCTAGACAGAAAAATTCTCAGTAACTTCTTTGGGTTGTGTGTGTTCAACTCACAGAGTTGAACCTTCCTTTAGACAGAGCAGATTTGAAACCCTCTTTTTGTGGAATTTGCAAGTGGACATTTCAAGCGCTTCGGGGACAACGGTAGAAAAGGAAATAACTTCGTATAAAAACTAGAGAGAATCATTCTCAGAAACCACTTTGTGATGTGTTCGTTCCACTCACGGAGTTTAACCTTTCTTTTCATAGAACAGTTTGGAAACACTCTGTTTGTAAAGTCTGCAAGTTGATATTTGGACCTCTTTGAGGATTTCGTTGGAAACGGGATTTCTTCATCTAAAGCTAGACAGAAGAATTCTCAGTAACTTCTTTGGGTTGCGTGTGTTTAACTCACAGAGTTGAACCTTCCTTTTGACAGAGCAGATTGGAAACCCTCTTTTTGTGGAATTTGCAAGTGGACATTTCAAGCGCTTTGGGGCCAACTGTAGAAAAGGAAATATCTTCGTATAAAAACTAGAGAGAATCATTCTCAGAAACCACTTTGTGATGTGTGCGTTCCACTCACAGAGTTTAACCTTTCTTTTCATAGAACAGTTTGGAAACAGTCTGTTTGTAAAGTCTGCAAGTGGATATTTGGACCTCTTTGAGGATTTCTTTGGAAACGGGATTTCTTCATCTAATGCTAGACAGAAGAATTCTCGGTAACTTCTTTGGGTTGCATGTGTTCAACTCACAGAGTTGAGCCTTCCTTTAGACAGAGCAGATTTGAAACCCTCTTTTTGTGGAATTTGCAAGGGGACATTTCAAGCGGTTTGGGGCCAACGGTAGAAAAGGAAATATCTTCGTATAAAAACTAGAGAGAATCATTCTCAGAAACCGCTTTGTGATGTGTGCGTTCCACTCACAGAGTGTAACCTTTCTTTTCATAGAACAGTTTGGAAACACTCTGTTTGTAAAGTCTGCAAGTGGATATTTGGACCTCTTTGAGGATTTCGTTGGAAACGGGATTTCTTCATCTAATGCTAGACAGAAGCATTCTCAGTAACTTCTTTGGGTTGCGTTTGTTCAACTCACAGAGTTGAACCTTCCTTTTGACAGAGCAGTTTTGAAACACTCCTTTTTTCGAATTTGCAAGTGGACATTTCATGCGCTTTGTGGCCAACGGTGGAATAGGAAGTATCTTCGTATAAAAACTAGAGAGAATCATTCCCAGAAACCACTTTGTGATGTGTGCGTTCCTCTCACAGAGTTTAACCTTTCTTTTCATAGAACAGTTTGGAAACACACTGTTTGCAAAGTCTGCAAGTGGATATTTGGACCTCTTTGAGGATTTCGTTGGAAACGGGATTTCTTCATCTAATGCTAGACAGAAGAATTCTCAGTAACTTCTTTGGGTTGTGTGTGTTCAACTCACAGAGTTGAACCTTCCTTTAGACAGAGCAGATTAGAAACCCTCTTTTTGTGGAATTTGCAAGTGGACATTTCAAGCGCATTTGGGCCAAAGGCAGGAAAGGAAATATCTTGGTATAAAAACTAGAGAGAATCATTCTCAGAAACCACTTTGTGATGTGTTCATTCCACTCACAGAGTTTAACCTTTCTTTTCATAGAACAGTTTGGAAACACTCTGTTTGTAAAGTCTGCAAGTTGATATTTGGACCTCTTTGAGGATTTGGTGGAAACAGGATTTCTTCATCTAATGCTAGACAGAAAAATTTTCAGTAACTTCTTTGGGTTGTGTGTGTTCAACTCACAGAGTTGAACCTTCCTTTAGACAGAGCAGATTTGAAACTCTCTTTTTGTGGAATTTGCAAGTGGACATTTCATGCGCTTTGGGGCCAACGGTAGAAAAGGAAATATCTTCATATAAAAACTAGAGAGAATCATTCTCAGAAACCGCTTTGTGATGTGTGCGTTCCACTCACAGAGTTTAACCTTTCTTTTCATAGAACAGTTTGGAAACACTCTGTTTGTAAAGTCTGCAAGTGGATATTTGGACCTCTTTGAGGATTTCGTTGGAAACGGGATTTCTTCATCTAATGCTAGACAGAAGAATTCTCAGTAACTTCTTTGGGTTGCGTGTGTTCAACTCACAGAGTTGAACCTTCCTTTTGATAGAGCAGATTGGAAACCCTCTTTTTGTGGAATTTGCTAGTGGACATTTCAAGCGCTTTGGGGCCGACGGTAGAAAAGGAAATATCTTCGTATAAAAACTAGAGAGAATCATTCTCAGAAACCACTTTGTGATGTGTGCGTTCCTCTCACAGAGTTTAACCTTTCTTTTCTTAGAACAGTTTGGAAACACTCTGTTTGTAAAGTCTGCAAGTGGATATTTGGACCTCTTTGAGGATTTCGTTGGAAACGGGATTTCTTCATCTAATGCTAGACAGAAGAATTCTCAGTAACTTCTTTGGGCTGCGTGTGTTCAACTCACAGAGTTGAACCTTCCTTTTGACAGAGCAGATTTGAAACCCTCTTTTTGTGGAATTTGCAAGTCGACATTTCAGGCGCTTTGGGGCCAACGGTAGAAAAGGAAATATCTTCGTATAAAAACTAGGGAGAATCATTCTCAGAAACCGCTTTGTGATGTGTACGTTCCTCTCACAGAGTTTAACCTTTCTTTTCATAGAACAGTTTGGAAACAGTCTGTTTGTAAAGTCTGCAAGTGGATATTTGGACGTCTTTGAGGTTTTCGTTGGAAACGGGATTTCTTCATCTAATGCTAGACAGAAGAATTCTCAGTAACTTCTTTGGGTTGCGTGTGTTCAACTCACAGAGTTGAATCTTCCTTTTGACAGAGGAGATTGGAAACCCTCTTTTTGTGGAATTTGCAAGTGGACATTTCAAGCGCTTTTGGGCCAACGGTAGAAAAGGAAATATCTTCGTATAAAAACAAGAGAGAATCATTCTCAGAAACCGCTTTGTGATGTGTGCGTTCCACTCACAGAGTTTAACCTTTCTTTTCATAGAACAGTTTGGAAACACTCTCTTTGTAAAGTCTGCAAGTGGATATTTGGACCTCTTTGAGGATTTCATTGGAAACGGGATTTCTTCATCTAATGATAGACAGAAAAATTCTCAGTAACTTCTTTGGTTTGCGTGTGCTCAACTCACAGAGTTGAGCCTTCCCTTAGACAGAGCAGATTTGAAACCCTCTTTTTGTAGAATTTGCAAGTGGACATTTCAAGTTCTTTGGCACCCACGGTAGAAAAGGAAATATCTTCGTATAAAAACAAGAGAGAATCATTCTCAGAAACCACTTTGTGATGTGTGCGTTCCTCTCACAGAGTTTAACCTTTCTTTTCATAGAACAGTTTGGAAACACTCTGTTTGTAAAGTCTGCAAGTGGATATTTGGACCTCTTTGAGGATTTCGTTGGAAACGGGATTTCTTCATCTAATGCTAGACAGAAGAATTCTCAGTAACTTCTTTGGGCTGCGTGTGTTCAACTCACAGAGTTGAACCTTCCTTTTGACAGAGCAGATTTGAAACCCTCTTTTTGTGGAATTTGCAAGTCGACATTTCAGGCGCTTTGGGGCCAACGGTAGAAAAGGAAATATCTTCGTATAAAAACTAGAGAGAATCATTCTCAGAAACCGCTTTGTGATGTGTACGTTCCTCTCACAGAGTTTAACCTTTCTTTTCATAGAACAGTTTGGAAACAGTCTGTTTGTAAAGTCTGCAAGTGGATATTTGGACGTCTTTGAGGTTTTCGTTGGAAACGGGATCTCTTCATCTAATGCTAGACAGAAGAATTCTCAGTAACTTCTTTGGGTTGCGTGTGTTCAACTCACAGAGTTGAATCTTCCTTTTGACAGAGGAGATTGGAAACCCTCTTTTTGTGGAATTTGCAAGTGGACATTTCAAGCGCTTTTGGGCCAACGGTAGAAAAGGAAATATCTTCGTATAAAAACAAGAGAGAATCATTCTCAGAAACCGCTTTGTGAAGTGTGCATTCCACTCACAGAGTTTAACCTTTCTTTTCATAGAACAGTTTGGAAACACTCTCTTTGTAAAGTCTGCAAGTGGATATTTGGACCTCTTTGAGGATTTCGTTGGAAACGGGATTTCTTCATCTAATGATAGACAGAAAAATTCTCAGTAACTTCTTTGGTTTGCGTGTGCTCAACTCACAGAGTTGAGCCTTCCCTTAGACAGAACAGATTTGAAACCCTCTTTTTGTAGAATTTGCAAGTGGACATTTCAAGTTCTTTGGCACCCACGGTAGAAAAGGAAATATCTTCGTATAAAAACTAGAGAGAATCATTCTCAGAAACCACTTTGTGATGTGTGCGTTCCACTCACAGAGTGTAACCTTTGTTTTCATAGAACAGTTTGGAAACACTCTGTTTGTAAAGTCTGCAAGTGGATATTTGGACCTCTTTGAGGATTTCGTTGGAAACGGGATTTCTTCATCTAATGCTAGACAGAAGAATTCTCAGTAACTTCTTTCGGTTGCGTGTGTTCAACTCACAGAGTTGAACCTTCCTTTAGACAGAGCAGATTTGAAACCCTCTTTTTGTGGAATTTGCAAGTGGACATTTCATGCGCTTTGGCGCCCATGGTAGAAAAGGAAATATCTTCGTATAAAAACTAGAGAGAATCATTCTCAGAAACCACTTTGCGATGTGTGCGTTCCACTCACAGAGTTTAACCTTTCTTTTCATAGAACAGTTTGGAAACACTCTGTTTTTTAAAGTCTGCAAGTGGATATTTGGTCCTCTTTGAGGATTTCGTTGGAAACGGGATTTCTTCATCTAATGCTAGACAGAAGAATTCTCAGTAACTTCTTTGGGTTGCGTGTGTTCAACTCACAGAGTTGAACCTTCCTTTAGTCAGAGCAGATTTGAAACCCTCTTTTTGTGGAATTTGCAAGTGGACATTTCAAGCGCTTTGGGGCCAACGGTAGAAAAGGAAATATCTTCGTATAAAAACTAGAGAGAATCATTCTCAGAAACCACTTTGTGATGTGTGCGTTCCACTCACCGAGTTTAACCTTTCTTTTCATAGAACAGTTTGGAAACACTCTGCTTGTAAAGTCTGCAAGTGGATATTTGGACCTCTTTGAGGATTTCGTTGGAAACGGGATTTCTTCATCTAATGCTAGACAGAAGAATTCTCAGTAACTTTTTGGGTTGCTTGTGTTCAACTCACAGAGTTGAGCCTTCCTTTAGACAGAGCAGATTTGAAACCCTCTTTTTGTGGAATTTCCATGTGGACATTTCAAGCGCTTTGGGGCCAACGGTAGAAAAGGAAATATCTTCGTATAAAAACAAGAGAGAATCATTCTCAGAAACCGCTTTGTGATGTGTGCGTTCCACTCACAGAGTTTAACCTTTCTTTTCATAGAACCGTGTGGAAACACTCTGTTTGTAAAGTCTGCAAGTGGATATTTGGACCTCTTTGAGGATTTCGTTGGAAACGGGATTTCTTCATCTAATGCTAGACAGAAAAATTCTCAGTAACTTCTTTGGGTTGCGTGTGTTCAACTCACAGAGTTGAGCCTTCCCTTAGACAGAGCAGATTTGAAACCCTCTTTTTGTGGAATTTGCAAGTGGACATTTCAAGCGCTTTGGGGCCAACGGTAGAAAAGGAAATATGTTCGTATAAAAACTAAAGAGAATCATTCTCAGAAACTGTTTTGTGATGTGTGCATTCCATTCACGGAGTGTAACCTTTCATTTCATAGAACAGTTTGGAAACACTCTGTTTGTAAAGTCTGCAAGTGGAAATTTGGACCTCTTTGAGGATTTCATTGGAAACGGGATTTCTTCATCTAATGCTAGACAGAAGAATTCTCAGTAACTTCTTTGGGTTGCGTGTGTTCAACTCACAGAGTTGAACCTTCCTTTAGACAGAGCAGATTTGAAACCCTCTTTTTGTGGAATTTGCAAGTGGATATTTCAAGCGCTTTGGCGCCCACGGTAGAAAAGGAAATATCTTCGTATAAAAACTAGAGAGAATCATTCCCAGAAACCACTTTGTGATGTGTGTATTCCACTCACAGAGTTTAACGTTTCTTTTCATAGAACAGTTTGGAAACACTCTGTTTGTAAAGTCTGCAAGTGGATATTTGGACCTCTATGAGGATTTCGATGGAAACGGGGTTTCTTCATGTAATGCTAGACAGAAAAATTCTCAGTAACTTCTTTGGGTTGTGTGTGTTCAACTGACAGAGTTGAACCTTCCTTTAGACAGAGCAGATTTGAAACCCTCTTTTTGTGGAATTTGCAAGTGGATATTTCAAGCGCTTTTGGGCCAAAGGCAGGAAAGGAAATATCTTGGTATAAAAACTAGAGAGAATCATTCTCAGAAACCACTTTGTGATGTGTTCGTTCCACTCACAGAGTTTAACCTTTCTTTTCATAGAACAGTTTGGAAACACTCTGTTTGTAAAGTCTGCAAGTTGATATTTGGACCTCTTTGAGGATTTGGTTGGAAACAGGATTTCTTCATCTAATGCTAGACAGAAAAATTCTCAGTAACTTCTTTGGGTTGTGTGTGTTCAACTGACAGAGTTGAACCTTCCTTTAGACAGAGCAGATTTGAAACCCTCTTTTTGTGGAATTTGCAAGTGGACATTTCAAGCGCTTCGGGGACAACGGTAGAAAAGGAAATATCTTCGTATAAAAACTAGAGAGAATCATTCTCAGAAACCGCTTTGTGATGTGTGCATTCCACTCACGGAGTTTAACCTTTCTTTTCATAGAACAGTTTGGAAACACTCTGTTTGTAAAGTCTGCAAGTGGATATTTGGACCTCTTTGAGGATTTCGTTGGAAACGGGATTTCTTCATCTAATGCTAGACAGAAGAATTCTCAGTAACTTCTTTGGGTTGCGTGTGTTCAACTCACAGAGTTGAACCTTGCTTTAGACAGAGCAGATTTGAAACCCTCTTTTTGTGGAATTTGCAAGTGGATATTTCAAGCGCTTTGGCGCCCACGGTAGAAAAGGAAATATCTTCGTATAAAAACTAGAGAGAATCATTCCCAGAAACCACTTTGTGATGTGTGTATTCCACTCACAGAGTTTAACCTTTCTTTTCATAGAACAGTTTGGAAACACTCTGTTTGTAAAGTCTGCAAGTGGATATTTGGACCTCTATGAGGATTTCGATGGAAACGGGGTTTCTTCATGTAATGCTAGACAGAAAAATTCTCAGTAACTTCTTTGGGTTGTGTGTGTTCAACTGACAGAGTTGAACCTTCCTTTAGACAGAGCAGATTTGAAACCCTCTTTTTGTGGAATTTGCAAGTGGATATTTCAAGCGCTTTTGGGCCAAAGGCAGGAAAGGAAATATCTTGGTATAAAAACTAGAGAGAATCATTCTCAGAAACCACTTTGTGATGTGTTCGTTCCACTCACAGAGTTTAACCTTTCTTTTCATAGAACAGTTTGGAAACACTCTGTTTGTAAAGTCTGCAAGTTGATATTTGGACCTCTTTGAGGATTTGGTTGGAAACAGGATTTCTTCATCTAATGCTAGACAGAAAAATTCTCAGTAACTTCTTTGGGTTGTGTGTGTTCAACTCACAGAGTTGAACCTTCCTTTAGACAGAGCAGATTTGAAACCCTCTTTTTGTGGAATTTGCAAGTGGACATTTCAAGCGCTTCGGGGACAACGGTAGAAAAGGAAATATCTTCGTATAAAAACTAGAGAGAATCATTCTCAGAAACCGCTTTGTGATGTGTGCATTCCACTCACGGAGTTTAACCTTTCTTTTCATAGAACAGTTTGGAAACACTCTGTTTGTAAAGTCTGCAAGTGGATATTTGGACCTCTTTGAGGATTTCGTTGGAAACGGGATTTCTTCATCTAATGCTAGACAGAAGAATTCTCAGTAACTTCTTTGGGTTGCGTGTGTTCAACTCACAGAGTTGAACCTTGCTTTAGACAGAGCAGATTTGAAACCCTCTTTTTGTGGAATTTGCAAGTGGACATTTCAAGCGCTTTGGGGCCAACGGTAGAAAAGGAAATATCTTCGTATAAAAACTAGAGAGAATCATTCTCAGAAACCACTTAGTGATGTGTGCGTTCCACTCACAGAGTTTAACCTTTCTTTTCATAGAACAGTTTGGAAACACTCTGTTTGTATAGTCTGCAAGTGGATATTTGGACCTCTTTGAGGATTTCGTTGGAAACGGGATTTCTTCATCTAATGCTAGACAGAAGAATTCTCAGTAACTTCTTTGGGTTGCGTGTGTTCAACTCACAGAGTTGAACCTTCCTTTTGACAGAGCAGATTGGAAACCCTCTTTTTGTGGAATTTGCAAGTGGACATTTCAAGCGCTTTGGGGCCAACGTTAGAAAAGGAAATATCTTCGTATAAAAACTAGAGAGAATCATTCTCAGAAACCACTTTGTGATGTGTGCGTTCCACTCACAGAGTTTAACCTTTCTTTTCATAGAACAGTTTGGAAACAGTCTGTTTGTAAAGTCTGCAAGTGGATATTTGGACTTCTTTGAGGATTTCTTTGGAAACGGGATTCCTTCATCTAATGCTAGACAGAAGAATTCTCAGTAACTTCTTTGGGTTGCGTGTGTTCAACTCACAGAGTTGAGCCTTCCTTAAACAGAGCAGATTTGAAACCCTCTTTTTGTGGAATTTGCAAGTGGACATTTCAAGAGGTTTGGGGCCAACGGTAGAAAAGGAAATATCTTCGTATAAAAACTAGAGAGAATCATTCTCAGAAACCGCTTTGTGATGTGTGCATTCCACTCACAGAGTGTAACCTTTCTTTTCATAGAACAGTTTGGAAACACTCTGTTTGTAAACTCTGCAAGTGGATATTTGGACCTCTTTGAGGATTTGGTTGGAATCAGGATTTATTCATCTAATGCTAGACAGAAAAATTCTCAGTAACTTCTTTGGGTTGTGTGTGTTCAACTCACAGAGTTGAACCTTCCTTTAGACAGAGCAGATTTGAAACTCTCTTTTTGTCGAATTTGCAAGTGGACATTTCATGCGCTTTGGGGCCAACGGTAGAAAAGGAAATATCTTCATATAAAAACTAGAGAGAATCATTCTCAGAAACCGCTTTGTGATGTGAGCGTTCCACTCACAGAGTTTAACCTTTCTTTTCATAGAACAGTTTGGAAACACTCTGTTTGTAAAGTCTGCAAGTGGATATTTGGACCTCTTTGAGGATTTCGTTGGAAACGGGATTTCTTCATCTAATGCTAGACAGAAGAATTCTCAGTAACTTCTTTGGGTTGCGTGTGTTCAACTCACAGGGTTGAACCTTCCTTTTGACAGAGCAGATTGGAAACCCTCTTTTTGTGGAATTTGCAAGTGGACATTTCAAGCGCTTAGGGGCCGACGGCAGAAAAGGAAATATCTTCGTATAAAAACTAGAGAGAATCATTCTCAGAAACCACTTTGTGATGTGTGCTTTCCACTCACAGAGTTTAACCTTTCTTTTCATAGAACAGTTTGGAAACACTCTGCTTGTAAATTCTGCAAGTGGATATTTGGACCTCTTTGAGGATTTCTTTGGAAACGGAATTTCTTCATCTAATGCTAGACAGAAGAATTCTCAGTAACTTCTTTGGGTTGCGTGTGTTCAACTCACAGAGTTGAACCTTCCTTTTGACAGAGCAGATTGGAAACCCTCTTTTTGTGGAATTTCCAAGTGGACATTTCAAGCGCTTTGGGGCCAACTGTAGAAAAGGAAATATCTTCGTATAAAAACTAGAGAGAATCATTCTCAGAAACCGCTTTCTGATGTGTGCGTTCCACTCACAGAGTGTAACCTTTCTTTGCATAGAACAGTTTGGAAACACTCTGTTTGTAAAGTCTGCAAGTGGATATTTGGAACTCTTTGAGGATTTCGATGGAAACGGGATTTCTGCATATAACGCTAGACAGAAGAATTCTCAGTAACTTCTTTGGGTTGCGTGTGTTCAACTCACAGAGTTGAACCTTCCTTTTGACAGAGCAGATTAGAAACCCTCTCTTTGTGGAATTTGCAAGAGGACATTTCAAGCGCTTTGGGGCCTACGGAAGAAAAGGAAATATCTTCGTATAAAAACTAGAGAGAATCATTCTCAGAAACCACTTTGTGATGTGTGCGTTCCTCTCACAGAGTTTAACCTTTCTTTTCATAGAACAGTTTGGAAACACTCTGTTTGTAAAGTCTGCAAGTGGATATTTGGACCTCTTTGAGGATTTCGTTGGAAACGGGATTTCTTCATCTAATGCTAGACAGAAGAATTCTCAGTAACTTCTTTGGGCTGTGTGTGTTCAACTCACAGAGTTGAACCTTCCTTTTGACAGAGCCGATTGGAAACCCTCTTTTTGTGGAATTTGCAAGTGGACATTTCAAGCGCTTTGGGGCCAACGGTAGAAAAGGAAATATCTTCGTATAAAAACTAGAGAGAATCATTCTCAGAAACCGCTTTGTGATGTGTGCATTCCACTCACAGAGTGTAACCTTTCTTTTCATAGAATAGTTTGGAAACACTCTGTTTGTAAAGTCTGCAAGTGGATATTTGGACCTCTTTGAGGATTTCGTTGGAAACGGGATTTCTTCATCTAATGCTAGACAGAAGAATTCTCAGTAACTTCTTTGGGTTGCGTGTGTTCAACTCACAGAGTTGAGCCTTCCCTTAGACAGAGCAGATTTGAAACCCTCTTTTTGTGGAATTTGCAAGTGGACATTTCAAGGGCTTTGGCACCCACGGTAGAAAAGGAAATATCTTCGTATAAAAACTAGAGAGAATCATTCTCAGAAACCACTTTGTGATGTGTGCGTTCCACTCACAGAGTGTAACCTTTGTTTTCATAGAACAGTTTGGAAACACTCTGTTTGTAAAGTCTGCAAGTGGATATTTGGACCTCTTTGAGGATTTCGTTGGAAACGGGATTTCTTCATCTAATGCTAGACAGAGGAATTCTCAGTAACTTCTTTCGGTTGCGTGTGTTCAACTCACAGAGTTGAACCTTCCTGTAGACAGAGCAGATTTGAAACCCTCTTTTTGTGGAATTTGCAAGTGGACATTTCATGCGCTTTGGCGCCCACGGTAGAAAAGGAAGTATCTTCGTATAAAAACTAGAGAGAATCATTCTCAGAAACCACTTTGCGATGTGTGCATTCCACTCACAGAGTTTAACCTTTCTTTTCATAGAACAGTTTGGAAACACTCTGTTTTTTAAAGTCTGCAAGTGGATATTTGGACCTCTTTGAGGATTTCGTTGGAAACGGGATTTCTTCATCTAATGCTAGACAGAAGAATACTCAGTAACTTCTTTGGGTTGCGTGTGTTCAACTCACAGAGTTGAACCTTCCTTTAGTCAGAGCAGATTTGAAACCCTCTTTTTGTGGAATTTGCAAGTGGACATTTCAAGCTCTTTGGGGCCAACGGTAGAAAAGGAAATATCTTCGTATAAAAACTAGAGAGAATCATTCTCAGAAACCACTTTGTGATGTGTGCGTTCCACTCACAGAGTTTAACCTTTCTTTTCATAGAACAGTTTGGAAACACTCTGTTTGTAAAGTCTGCAAGTGGATATTTGGACCTCTTTGAGGATTTCGTTGGAAACGGGATTTCTTCATCTAATGCTAGAGAGAAGAATTCTCAGTAACTTTTTGGGTTGCTTGTGTTCAACTCACAGAGTTGAGCCTTCCTTTGGACAGAGCAGATTTGAAACCCTCTTTTTGTGGAATTTCAAAGTGGACATTTCAAGCGCTTTGGGGCCAACGGTAGAAAAGGAAATATCATCTTATAAAAACTAAAGAGAATCATTCCCAGAAACTGTTTTGTGATGTGTGCATTCCACTCACAGAGTGTAACCTTTCTTTTCATAGAACAGTTTGGAAACACTCTGTTTGTAAAGTCTGCAAGTGGATATTTGGACGTCTTTGAGGATTTCATTGGAAACGGGATTTCTTCATCTAATGCTAGACAGAAGAATTCTCAGTAACTTCTTTGGGTTGCGTGTGTTCAACTCACAGAGTTGAACCTTCCTTTAGACAGAGCAGATTTGAAACCCTCTTTTTGTGGAAATTGCAAGTGGATATTTCAAGCGCTTTGGCGCCCACGGTAGAAAAGGAAATATCTTCGTATAAAAACTAAAGAGAATCATTCCCAGAAACCACTTTGTGATGTGTGCGTTCCACTCACAGAGTTTAACCTTTCTTTTCATAGAACAGTTTGGAAACACTCTGTTTGTAAAGTCTGCAAGTGGATATTTGGACCTCTTTGAGGATTTCGATGGAAACGGGATTTCTGCATATAACGCTAGACAGAAGAATTCTCAGTAACTTCTTTGGGTTGCGTGTGTTCAACTCACAGAGTTGAACCTTCCTTTTGACAGAGCAGATTAGAAACCCTCTCTTTGTGGAATTTGCAAGAGGACATTTCAAGCGCTTTGGGGCCTACGGAAGAAAAGGAAATATCTTCGTATAAAAACTAGAGAGAATCATTCTCAGAAACCACTTTGTGATGTGTGCGTTCCTCTCACAGAGTTTAACCTTTCTTTTCATAGAACAGTTTGGAAACACTCTGTTTGTAAAGTCTGCAAGTGGATATTTGGACCTCTTTGAGGATTTCGTTGGAAACGGGATTTCTTCATCTAATGCTAGACAGAGGAATTCTCAGTAACTTCTTTCGGTTGCGTGTGTTCAACTCACAGAGTTGAACCTTCCTGTAGACAGAGCAGATTTGAAACCCTCTTTTTGTGGAATTTGCAAGTGGACATTTCATGCGCTTTGGCGCCCACGGTAGAAAAGGAAATATCTTCGTATAAAAACTAGAGAGAATCATTCTCAGAAACCACTTTGCGATGTGTGCGTTCCACTCACAGAGTTTAACCTTTCTTTTCATAGAACAGTTTGGAAACACTCTGTTTTTTAAAGTCTGCAAGTGGATATTTGGACCTCTTTGAGGATTTCGTTGGAAACGGGATTTCTTCATCTAATGCTAGACAGAAGAATTCTCAGTAACTTCTTTGGGTTGCGTGTGTTCAACTAACAGAGTTGAACCTTCCTTTAGTCAGAGCAGATTTGAAACCCTCTTTTTGTGGAATTTGCAAGTGGACATTTCAAGCTCTTTGGGGCCAACGGTAGAAAAGGAAATATCTTCGTATAAAAACTAGAGAGAATCATTCTCAGAAACCACTTTGTGATGTGTGCGTTCCACTCACAGAGTTTAACCTTTCTTTTCATAGAACAGTTTGGAAACACTGTTTGTAAAGTCTGCAAGTGGATATTTGGATCTCTTTGAGGATTTCGTTGGAAACGGGATTTCTTCATCTAATGCTAGACAGAAGAATTCTCAGTAACTTTTTGGGTTGCGTGTGTTCAACTCACAGAGTTGAGCCTTCCTTTAGACAGAGCAGATTTGAAACCCTCTTTTTGTGGAATTTCAAAGTGGACATTTCAAGCGCTTTGGGGCCAACGGTAGAAAAGGAAATATCTTCTTATAAAAACTAAAGAGAATCATTCCCAGAAACTGTTTTGTGATGTGTGCATTCCACTCACAGAGTGTAACCTTTCTTTTCATAGAACAGTTTGGAAACACTCTGTTTGTAAAGTCTGCAAGTGGATATTTGGACGTCTTTGAGGATTTCATTGGAAACGGGATTTCTTCATCTAATGCTAGACAGAAGAATTCTCAGTAACTTCTTTGGGTTGCGTGTGTTCAACTCACAGAGTTGAACCTTCCTTTAGACAGAGCAGATTTGAAACCCTCTTTTTGTGGAAATTGCAAGTGGATATTTCAAGCACTTTGGCGCCCACGGTAGAAAAGGAAATATCTTCGTATAAAAACTAGAGAGAATCATTCCCAGAAACCACTTTGTGATGTCTGCATTCCACTCACAGAGTTTAACCTTTCTTTTCATAGAACAGTTTGGAAACACTCTGTTTGTAAAGTCTGCAAGTGGATATTTGGACCTCTATGAGGATTTCGTTGGAAACGGGGTTTCTTCATCTAATGCTAGACAGAAGAATTCTCAGTAACTTCTTTGGGTTGCGTGTGTTCAACTCACCGAGTTGAACCTTCCTTTTGACAGAGCAGATTGGAAACCCTCTTTTTGTGGAATTTGCAAGTGGACATTTCAAGCCCTTTGGGTCCAACTGTAGAAAAGGAAATATCTTCGTATAAAAACTAGAGAGAATCATTCTCAGAAACCGCTTTGTGATGTGTGCGTTCCACTCACAGAGTGTAACCTTTCTTTTCATAGAACAGTTTGGAAACACTCTGTTTGTAAAGTCTGCAAGTGGATATTTGGACCTCTTTGAGGATTTCGATGGAAACGGGATTTCTGCATATAACGCTAGACAGAAGAATTCTCAGTAACTTCTTTGGGTTGCGTGTGTTCAACTCACAGAGTTGAACCTTCCTTTTGACAGAGCAGATTAGAAACCCTCTCTTTGTGGAATTTGCAAGAGGACATTTCAAGCGCTTTGGGGCCTACGGAAGAAAAGGAAATATCTTCGTATAAAAACTAGAGAGAATCATTCTCAGAAACCACTTTGTGATGTGTGCGTTCCTCTCACAGAGTTTAACCTTTCTTTTCATAGAACAGTTTGGAAACACTCTGTTTGTAAAGTCTGCAAGTGGATATTTGGACCTCTTTGAGGATTTCGTTGGAAACGGGATTTCTTCATCTAATGCTAGACAGAAGAATTCTCAGTAACTTCTTTGGGCTGTGTGTGTTCAACTCACAGAGTTGAACCTTCCTTTTGACAGAGCAGATTTGAAACCCTCTTTTTGTGGAATTTGCAAGTGGACATTTCAAGCGCTTTGGGGCCAACGGTAGAAAAGGAAATATCTTCGTATAAAAACTAGAGAGAATCATTCTCAGAAACCGCTTTGTGATCTGTGCGTTCCACTCACAGTGTTTAACCTTTCTTTTCATAGAACAGTTTGGAAACACTCTGTTTGTAAAGTCTGCAAGTGGATATTTGGACCACTTTGAGGATTTCGTTGGAAACGGGATTTCTTCATCTAATGCTAGACAGAAGAATTCTCAGTAACTTCTTTGGGTTGCGTGTGTTCAACTCACAGAGCTGAACCTTCCTTTAGACAGAGCAGATTTGAAACCCTCTTTTTGTGGAATTTGCAAGTGGACATTTCATGCGCTTTGGCGCCCACGGTAGAAAAGGAAATATCTTCGTATAAAAACTAGAGAGAATCATTCTCAGAAACCACTTTGCGATGTGTGCGTTCCACTCACAGAGTTTAACCTTTCTTTTCATAGAACAGTTTGGAAACACTCTGTTTTTTAAAGTCTGCAAGTGGATATTTGGACCTCTTTGAGGATTTCGTTGGAAACGGGATTTCTTCATCTAATGCTAGACAGAAGAATTCTCAGTAACTTCTTTGGGTTGCGTGTGTTCAACTAACAGAGTTGAACCTTCCTTTAGTCAGAGCAGATTTGAAACCCTCTTTTTGTGGAATTTGCAAGTGGACATTTCAAGCTCTTTGGGGCCAACGGTAGAAAAGGAAATATCTTCGTATAAAAACTAGAGAGAATCATTCTCAGAAACCACTTTGTGATGTGTGCGTTCCACTCACAGAGTTTAACCTTTCTTTTCATAGAACAGTTTGGAAACACTGTTTGTAAAGTCTGCAAGTGGATATTTGGACCTCTTTGAGGATTTCGTTGGAAACGGGATTTCTTCATCTAATGCTAGACAGAAGAATTCTCAGTAACTTTTTGGGTTGCGTGTGTTCAACTCACAGAGTTGAGCCTTCCTTTAGACAGAGCAGATTTGAAACCCTCTTTTTGTGGAATTTCAAAGTGGACATTTCAAGCGCTTTGGGGCCAACGGTAGAAAAGGAAATATCTTCTTATAAAAACTAAAGAGAATCATTCCCAGAAACTGTTTTGTGATGTGTGCATTCCACTCACAGAGTGTAACCTTTCTTTTCATAGAACAGTTTGGAAACACTCTGTTTGTAAAGTCTGCAAGTGGATATTTGGACGTCTTTGAGGATTTCATTGGAAACGGGATTTCTTCATCTAATGCTAGACAGAAGAATTCTCAGTAACTTCTTTGGGTTGCGTGTGTTCAACTCACAGAGTTGAACCTTCCTTTAGACAGAGCAGATTTGAAACCCTCTTTTTGTGGAAATTGCAAGTGGATATTTCAAGCACTTTGGCGCCCACGGTAGAAAAGGAAATATCTTCGTATAAAAACTAGAGAGAATCATTCCCAGAAACCACTTTGTGATGTCTGCGTTCCACTCACAGAGTTTAACCTTTCTTTTCATAGAACAGTTTGGAAACACTCTGTTTGTAAAGTCTGCAAGTGGATATTTGGACCTCTATGAGGATTTCGTTGGAAACGGGGTTTCTTCATCTAATGCTAGACAGAAGAATTCTCAGTAACTTCTTTGGGTTGCGTGTGTTCAACTCACAGAGTTGAACCTTCCTTTTGACAGAGCAGATTGGAAACCCTCTTTTTGTGGAATTTGCAAGTGGACATTTCAAGCCCTTTGGGGCCAACTGTAGAAAAGGAAATATCTTCGTATAAAAACTAGAGAGAATCATTCTCAGAAACCGCTTTGTGATGTGTGCGTTCCACTCACAGAGTGTAACCTTTCTTTTCATAGAACAGTTTGGAAACACTCTGTTTGTAAAGTCTGCAAGTTGATATTTGGACCTCTTTGAGGATTTCGATGGAAACGGGATTTCTGCATATAACGCTAGACAGAAGAATTCTCAGTAACTTCTTTGGGTTGCGTGTGTTCAACTCACAGAGTTGAACCTTCCTTTTGACAGAGCAGATTAGAAACCCTCTCTTTGTGGAATTTGCAAGAGGACATTTCAAGCGCTTTGGGGCCTACATAAGAAAAGGAAATATCTTCGTATAAAAACTAGAGAGAATCATTCTCAGAAACCACTTTGTGATGTGTGCGTTCCTCTCACAGAGTTTAACCTTTCTTTTCATAGAACAGTTTGGAAACACTCTGTTTGTAAAGTCTGCAAGTGGATATTTGGACCTCTTTGAGGATTTCGTTGGAAACGGGATTTCTTCATCTAATGCTAGACAGAAGAATTCTCAGTAACTTCTTTGGGCTGTGTGTGTTCAACTCACAGAGTTGAACCTTCCTTTTGACAGAGCAGATTGGAAACCCTCTTTTTGTGGAATTTGCAAGTGGACATTTCAAGCGCTTTGGGGCCAACGGTAGAAAAGGAAATATCTTCGTATAAAAACTAGAGAGAATCATTCTCAGAAACCGCTTTGTGATCTGTGCGTTCCACTCACAGTGTTTAACCTTTCTTTTCATAGAACAGTTTGGAAACACTCTGTTTGTAAAGTCTGCAAGTTGATATTTGGACCTCTTTGAGGATTTGGTTGGAAACAGGATTTCTTCATCTAATGCTAGACAGAAAAATTCTCAGTAACTTCTTTGGGTTGTGTGTGTTCAACTGACAGAGTTGAACCTTCCTTTAGACAGAGCAGATTTGAAACCCTCTTTTTGTGGAATTTGCAAGTGGACATTTCAAGCGCTTTGGGGCCAACGGTAGAAAAGGAAATATCTTCGTATAAAAACTAGAGAGAATCATTCTCAGAAACCGCTTTGTGATGTGTGCATTCCACTCACAGAGTGTAACCTTTCTTTTCATAGAACAGTTTGGAAACACTCTGTTTGTAAACTCTGCAAGTGGATATTTGGACCTCTTTGAGGATTTGGTTGGAATCAGGATTTATTCATCTAATGCTAGACAGAAAAATTCTCAGTAACTTCTTTGGGTTGTGTGTGTTCAACTCACAGAGTTGAACCTTCCTTTAGACAGAGCAGATTTGAAACTCTCTTTTTGTCGAATTTGCAAGTGGACATTTCCTGCGCTTTGGGGCCAACGGTAGAAAAGGAAATATCTTCATATAAAAACTAGAGAGAATCATTCTCAGAAACCGCTTTGTGATGTGTGCGTTCCACTCACAGAGTTTAACCTTTCTTTTCATAGAACAGTTTGGAAACACTCTGTTTGTAAAGTCTGCAAGTGGATATTTGGACCTCTTTGAGGATTTCGTTGGAAACGGGATTTCTTCATCTAATGCTAGACAGAAGAATTCTCAGTAACTTCTTTGGGTTGCGTGTGTTCAACTCACAGGGTTGAACCTTCCTTTTGACAGAGCAGATTGGAGACCCTCTTTTTGTGGAATTTGCAAGTGGACATTTCAAGCGCTTTGGGGCCAACAGTAGAAAAGGAAATATCTTCGTATAAAAACTAGAGAGAATCATTCTCAGAAACCGCTTTGTGATCTGTGCGTTCCACTCACAGTGTTTAACCTTTCTTTTCATAGAACAGTTTGGAAACACTCTGTTTGTAAAGTCTGCAAGTGGATATTTCGACCACTTTGAGGATTTCGTTGGAAACGGGATTTCTTCATCTAATGCTAGACAGAAGAATTCTCAGTAACTTCTTTGGGTTGCGTGTGTTCAACTCACAGAGCTGAACCTTCCTTTAGACAGAGCAGATTGGAAACCCTCTTTTTGTGGAATTTGCAAGTGGACATTTCAAGCGCTTTTGGGCCAAAGGCAGGAAAGGAAATATCTTGGTATAAAAACTAGAGAGAATCATTCTCAGAAACCACTTTGTGATGTGTTCGTTCCACTCACAAAGTTTAACCTTTCTTTTCATAGAACAGTTTGGAAACACTCTGTTTGTAAAGTCTGCAAGTTGATATTTGGACCTCTTTGAGGATTTGGTTGGAAACAGGATTTCTTCATCTAATGCTAGACAGAAAAATTCTCAGTAACTTCTTTGGGTTGTGTGTGTTCAACTGACAGAGTTGAACCTTCCTTTAGACAGAGCAGATTTGAAACCCTCTTTTTGTGGAATTTGCAAGTGGACATTTCAAGCGCTTTGGGGCCAACGGTAGAAAAGGAAATATCTTCGTATAAAAACTAGAGAGAATCATTCTCAGAAACCACTTAGTGATGTGTGCGTTCCACTCACAGAGTTTAACCTTTCTTTTCATAGAACAGTTTGGAAACACTCTGTTTGTATAGTCTGCAAGTGGATATTTGGACCTCTTTGAGGATTTCGTTGGAAACGGGATTTCTTCATCTAATGCTAGACAGAAGAATTCTCAGTAACTTCTTTGGGTTGCGTGTGTTCAACTCACAGAGTTGAACCTTCCTTTTGACAGAGCAGATTGGAAACCCTCTTTTTGTGGAATTTGCAAGTGGACATTTCAAGCGCTTTGGGGCCAACGTTAGAAAAGGAAATATCTTCGTATAAAAACTAGAGAGAATCATTCTCAGAAACCACTTTGTGATGTGTGCGTTCCACTCACAGAGTTTAACCTTTCTTTTCATAGAACAGTTTGGAAACACTCTGTTTGTAAAGTCTGCAAGTGGATATTTGGACTTCTTTGAGGATTTCTTTGGAAACGGGATTCCTTCATCTAATGCTAGACAGAAGAATTCTCAGTAACTTCTTTGGGTTGCGTGTGTTCAACTCACAGAGTTGAGCCTTCCTTAAACAGAGCAGATTTGAAACCCTCTTTTTGTGGAATTTGCAAGTGGACATTTCAAGAAGTTTGGGGCCAACGGTAGAAAAGGAAATATCTTCGTATAAAAACTAGAGAGAATCATTCTCAGAAACCGCTTTGTGATGTGTGCATTCCACTCACAGAGTGTAACCTTTCTTTTCATAGAACAGTTTGGAAACACTCTGTTTGTAAACTCTGCAAGTGGATATTTGGACCTCTTTGAGGATTTGGTTGGAATCAGGATTTATTCATCTAATGCTAGACAGAAAAATTCTCAGTAACTTCTTTGGGTTGTGTGTGTTCAACTCACAGAGTTGAACCTTCCTTTAGACAGAGCAGATTTGAAACTCTCTTTTTGTCGAATTTGCAAGTGGACATTTCATGCGCTTTGGGGCCAACGGTAGAAAAGGAAATATCTTCATATAAAAACTAGAGAGAATCATTCTCAGAAACCGCTTTGTGATGTGTGCGTTCCACTCACAGAGTTCAACCTTTCTTTTCATAGAACAGTTTGGAAACACTCTGTTTGTAAAGTCTGCAAGTGGATATTTGGACCTCTTTGAGGATTTCGTTGGAAACGGGATTTCTTCATCTAATGCTAGACAGAAGAATTCTCAGTAACTTCTTTGGGTTGCGTGTGTTCAACTCACAGGGTTGAACCTTCCTTTTGACAGAGGAGATTGGAAACCCTCTTTTTGTGGAATTTGCAAGTGGACATTTCAAGCGCTTAGGGGCCGACGGCAGAAAAGGAAATATCTTCGTATAAAAACTAGAGAGAATCATTCTCAGAAACCACTTTGTGATGTGTGCTTTCCACTCACAGAGTTTAACCTTTCTTTTCATAGAACAGTTTGGAAACACTCTGTTTGTAAAGTCTGCAAGTGGATATTTGGACCTCTTTGAGGATTTCTTTGGAAACGGAATTTCTTCATCTAATGCTAGACAGAAGAATTCTCAGTAACTTCTTTGGGTTGCGTGTGTTCAACTCACAGAGTTGAACCTTCCTTTTGACAGAGCAGATTGGAAACCCTCTTTTTGTGGAATTTCCAAGTGGACATTTCAAGCGCTTTGGGGCCAACTGTAGAAAAGGAAATATCTTCGTATAAAAACTAGAGAGAATCATTCTCAGAAACCGCTTTGTGATGTGTGCGTTCCACTCACAGAGTGTAACCTTTCTTTTCATAGAACAGTTTGGAAACACTCTGTTTGTAAAGTCTGCAAGTGGATATTTGGACCTCTTTGAGGATTTCGATGGAAACGGGATTTCTGCATATAACGCTAGACAGAAGAATTCTCAGTAACTTCTTTGGGTTGCGTGTGTTCAACTCACAGAGTTGAACCTTCCTTTTGACAGAGCAGATTAGAAACCCTCTCTTTGTGGAATTTGCAAGAGGACATTTCAAGCGCTTTGGGGCCTACGGAAGAAAAGGAAATATCTTCGTATAAAAACTAGAGAGAATCATTCTCAGAAACCACTTTGTGATGTGTGCGTTCCTCTCACAGAGTTTAACCTTTCTTTTCATAGAACAGTTTGGAAACACTCTATTTGTAAAGTCTGCAAGTGGATATTTGGACCTCTTTGAGGATTTCGTTGGAAACGGGATTTCTTCATCTAATGCTAGACAGAAGAATTCTCAGTAACTTCTTTGGGCTGTGTGTGTTCAACTCACAGAGTTGAACCTTCCTTTTGACAGAGCAGATTGGAAACCCTCTTTTTGTGGAATTTGCAAGTGGACATTTCTAGCGCTTTGGGGCCAACGGTAGAAAAGGAAATATCTTCGTATAAAAACTAGAGAGAATCATTCTCAGAAACCGCTTTGTGATGTGTGCATTCCACTCACAGAGTGTAACCTTTCTTTTCATAGAATAGTTTGGAAACACTCTGTTTGTAAAGTCTGCAAGTGGATATTTGGACTTCTTTGAGGATTTCTTTGGAAACGGGATTCCTTCATCTAATGCTAGACAGAAGAATTCTCAGTAACTTCTTTGGGTTGCGTGTGTTCAACTCACAGAGTTGAGCCTTCCTTAAACAGAGCAGATTTGAAACCCTCTTTTTGTGGAATTTGCAAGTGGACATTTCAAGAAGTTTGGGGCCAACGGTAGAAAAGGAAATATCTTCGTATAAAAACTAGAGAGAATCATTCTCAGAAACCGCTTTGTGATGTGTGCATTCCACTCACAGAGTGTAACCTTTCTTTTCATAGAACAGTTTGGAAACACTCTGTTTGCAAACTCTGCAAGTGGATATTTGGACCTCTTTGAGGATTTGGTTGGAATCAGGATTTATTCATCTAATGCTAGACAGAAAAATTCTCAGTAACTTCTTTGGGTTGTGTGTGTTCAACTCACAGAGTTGAACCTTCCTTTAGACAGAGCAGATTTGAAACTCTCTTTTTGTCGAATTTGCAAGTGGACATTTCATGCGCTTTGGGGCCAACGGTAGAAAAGGAAATATCTTCATATAAAAACTAGAGAGAATCATTCTCAGAAACCGCTTTGTGATGTGTGCGTTCCACTCACAGAGTTTAACCTTTCTTTTCATAGAACAGTTTGGAAACACTCTGTTTGTAAAGTCTGCAAGTGGATATTTGGACCTCTTTGAGGATTTCGTTGGAAACGGGATTTCTTCATCTAATGCTAGACAGAAGAATTCTCAGTAACTTCTTTGGGTTGCGTGTGTTCAACTCACAGGGTTGAACCTTCCTTTTGACAGAGGAGATTGGAAACCCTCTTTTTGTGGAATTTGCAAGTGGACATTTCAAGCGCTTAGGGGCCGACGGCAGAAAAGGAAATATCTTCGTATAAAAACTAGAGAGAATCATTCTCAGAAACCACTTTGTGATGTGTGCTTTCCACTCACAGAGTTTAACCTTTCTTTTCATAGAACAGTTTGGAAACACTCTGTTTGTAAAGTCTGCAAGTGGATATTTGGACCTCTTTGAGGATTTCTTTGGAAACGGAATTTCTTCATCTAATGCTAGACAGAAGAATTCTCAGTAACTTCTTTGGGTTGCGTGTGTTCAACTCACAGAGTTGAACCTTCCTTTTGACAGAGCAGATTGGAAACCCTCTTTTTGTGGAATTTCCAAGTGGACATTTCAAGCGCTTTGGGGCCAAGTGTAGAAAAGGAAATATCTTCGTATAAAAACTAGAGAGAATCATTCTCAGAAACCGCTTTGTGATGTGTGCGTTCCACTCACAGAGTGTAACCTTTCTTTTCATAGAACAGTTTGGAAACACTCTGTTTGTAAAGTCTGCAAGTGGATATTTGGAACTCTTTGAGGATTTCGATGGAAACGGGATTTCTGCATATAACGCTAGACAGAAGAATTCTCAGTAACTTCTTTGGGTTGCGTGTGTTCAACTCACAGAGTTGAACCTTCCTTTTGACAGAGCAGATTAGAAACCCTCTCTTTGTGGAATTTGCAAGAGGACATTTCAAGCGCTTTGGGGCCTACGGAAGAAAAGGAAATATCTTCGTATAAAAACTAGAGAGAATCATTCTCAGAAACCACTTTGTGATGTGTGCGTTCCTCTCAAAGAGTTTAACCTTTCTTTTCATAGAACAGTTTGGAAACACTCTGTTTGTAAAGTCTGCAAGTGGATATTTGGACCTCTTTGAGGATTTCGTTGGAAACGGGATTTCTTCATCTAATGCTAGACAGAAGAATTCTCAGTAACTTCTTTGGGCTGTGTGTGTTCAACTCACAGAGTTGAACCTTCCTTTTGACAGAGCAGATTGGAAACCCTCTTTTTGTGGAATTTGCAAGTGGACATTTCAAGCGCTTTGGGGCCAACGGTAGAAAAGGAAATATCTTCGTATAAAAACTAGAGAGAATCATTCTCAGAAACCGCTTTGTGATGTGTGCATTCCACTCACAGAGTGTAACCTTTCTTTTCATAGAATAGTTTGGAAACACTCTGTTTGTAAAGTCTGCAAGTGGATATTTGGACCTCTTTGAGGATTTCGTTGGAAAGGGGATTTCTTCATCTAATGCTAGACAGAAGAATTCTCAGTAACTTCCTTGGGTTGCGTGTCTTCAACTCACAGAGTTGAGCCTTCCTTTAGTCAGAGCAGATTTGAAAACCTCTTTTTGTGGAATTTGCAAGTGGACATTTCAAGCGCTTTGGGGCCAACGGTAGAAAAGGAAATATCTTTGTATAAAAACTAGAGAGAATCATTCTCAGGAACCGCTTTGTGATGTGTGCGTTCCAATCACAGAGTGTAACCTTTCTTTTCATAGAACAGTTTGGAAACACTCTGTTTGTAAAGTCTGCAAGTGGATATTTGGACCTCTTTGAGGATTTCGTTGGAAACGGGATTTCTGTATATAACGCTAGACAGAAAAATTCTCAGTAACTTCTTTGGGTTGCGTGTGTTCAACTCACAGAGTTGAACCTTCCTTTTGACAGAGCAGATTTGAAACCCTCTTTTTGTGGAATTTGCAAGTGGACATTTCAAGCGCTTTGGGGCCAACGGTAGAAAAGGAAATATCTTCGTATAAAAACTAGGGAGAATCATTCTCAGAAACCGCTTTGTGATGTGTGCGTTCCTCTCACAGAGTTTAACCTTTCTTTTCATAGAACAGTTTGTAAACAGTCTGTTTGTAAAGTCTGCAAGTGGATATTTGGACGTCTTTGAGGTTTTCGTTGGAAACGGGATTTCTTCATCTAATGCTAGACAGAAGAGTTCTCAGTAACTTCTTTGGGTTGCGTGTGTTCAACTCACAGAGTTGAACCTTCCTTTTGACAGAGCAGATTTGAAACCCTCTTTTTGTGGAATTTGCAAGTGGACATTTCAAGCGCTTTGGGGCCAACGGTAGAAAAGGAAATATCTTCGTATAAAAACAAGAGAGAATCATTCTCAGAAATCGCTTTGTGATGTGTGCGTTCCACTCACAGAGTTTAACCTTTCTTTTCATAGAACAGTTTGGAAACACTCTGTTTGTAAAGTCTGCAAGTGGATATTTGGACCTCTTTGAGGATTTCGTTGGAAACGGGATTTCTTCATCTAATGCTAGACAGAAGAATTCTCAGTAACTTCTTTGGGTTGCGTGTGTTCAACTCACAGAGTTGAGCCTTCCCTTAGACAGAGCAGATTTGAAACCCTCTTTTTGTGGAATTTGCAAGTGGACATTTCAAGGGCTTTGGCACCCACGGTAGAAAAGGAAATATCTTCGTATAAAAACTAGAGAGAATCATTCTCAGAAACCACTTTGTGATGTGTGCGTTCCACTCACAGAGTGTAACCTTTGTTTTCATAGAACAGTTTGGAAACACTCTGTTTGTAAAGTCTGCAAGTGGATATTTGGACCTCTTTGAGGATTTCGTTGGAAACGGGATTTCTTCATCTAATGCTAGACAGAGGAATTCTCAGTAACTTCTTTCGGTTGCGTGTGTTCAACTCACAGAGTTGAACCTTCCTGTAGACAGAGCAGATTTGAAACCCTCTTTTTGTGGAATTTGCAAGTGGACATTTCATGCGCTTTGGCGCCCACGGTAGAAAAGGAAATATCTTCGTATAAAAACTAGAGAGAATCATTCTCAGAAACCACTTTGCGATGTGTGCGTTCCACTCACAGAGTTTAACCTTTCTTTTCATAGAACAGTTTGGAAACACTCTGTTTTTTAAAGTCTGCAAGTGGATATTTGGACCTCTTTGAGGATTTCGTTGGAAACGGGATTTCTTCATCTAATGCTAGACAGAAGAATTCTCAGTAACTTCTTTGGGTTGCGTGTGTTCAACTAACAGAGTTGAACCTTCCTTTAGTCAGAGCAGATTTGAAACCCTCTTTTTGTGGAATTTGCAAGTGGACATTTCAAGCTCTTTGGGGCCAACGGTAGAAAAGGAAATATCTTCGTATAAAAACTAGAGAGAATCATTCTCAGAAACCACTTTGTGATGTGTGCGTTCCACTCACAGAGTTTAACCTTTCTTTTCATAGAACAGTTTGGAAACACTCTGTTTGTAAAGTCTGCAAGTGGATATTTGGACCTCTTTGAGGATTTCGTTGGAAACGGGATTTCTTCATCTAATGCTAGACAGAAGAATTCTCAGTAACTTTTTGGGTTGCTTGTGTTCAACTCACAGAGTTGAGCCTTCCTTTAGACAGAGCAGATTTGAAACCCTCTTTTTGTGGAATTTCAAAGTGGACATTTCAAGCGATTTGGGGCCAACGGTAGAAAAGGAAATATCATCTTATAAAAACTAAAGAGAATCATTCCCAGAAACTGTTTTGTGATGTGTGCATTCCACTCACAAAGTGTAACCTTTCTTTTCATAGAACAGTTTGGAAACACTCTGTTTGTAAAGTCTGCAAGTGGATATTTGGACCTCTTTGAGGATTTCATTGGAAACGGGATTTCTTCATCTAATGCTAGACAGAAGAATTCTCAGTAACTTCTTTGGGTTGCGTGTGTTCAACTCACAGAGTTGAACCTTCCTTTAGACAGAGCAGATTTGAAACCCTCTTTTTGTGGAAATTGCAAGTGGATATTTCAAGCGCTTTGGCGCCCACGGTAGAAAAGGAAATATCTTCGTATAAAAACTAAAGAGAATCATTCCCAGAAACCACTTTGTGATGTGTGCGTTCCACTCACAGAGTTTAACCTTTCTTTTCATAGAACAGTTTGGAAACACTCTGTTTGTAAAGTCTGCAAGTGGATATTTGGACCTCTATGAGGATTTCGTTGGAAACGGGGTTTCTTCATCTAATGCTAGACAGAAGAATTCTCAGTAACTTCTTTGGGTTGCGTGTGTTCAACTCACAGAGTTGAACCTTCCTTTTGACAGAGCAGATTGGAAACCCTCTTTTTGTGGAATTTGCAAGTGGACTTTTCAAGCGCTTTGGGGCCAACTGTAGAAAAGGAAATATCTTCGTATAAAAACTAGAGAGAATCATTCTCAGAAACCGCTTTGTGATGTGTGCGTTCCACTCACAGAGTGTAACCTTTCTTTTCATAGAACAGTTTGGAAACACTCTGTTTGTAAAGTCTGCAAGTGGATATTTGGACCTCTTTGAGGATTTCGATGGAAACGGGATTTCTGCATATAACGCTAGACAGAAAAATTCTCAGTAACTTCTTTGGGTTGCGTGTGTTCAACTCACAGAGTTGAACCTTCCTTTTGACAGAGCAGATTAGAAACCCTCTTTTTGTGGAATTTGCAAGTCGACATTTCAGGCGCTTTGGGGCCAACGGTAGAAAAGGAAATATCTTCGTATAAAAACTAGAGAGAATCATTCTCAGAAACCGCTTTGTGATGTGTGCGTTCCTCTCACAGAGTTTAACCTTTCTTTTCATAGAACAGTTTGTAAACAGTCTGTTTGTAAAGTCTGCAAGTGGATATTTGGACGTCTTTGAGGTTTTCGTTGGAAACGGGATTTCTTCATCTAATGCTAGACAGAAGAGTTCTCAGTAACTTCTTTGGGTTGCGTGTGTTCAACTCACAGAGTTGAACCTTCCTTTTGACAGAGCAGATTTGAAACCCTCTCTTTGTGGAATTTGCAAGTGGACATTTCAAGCGCTTTGGGGCCAACGGTAGAAAAGGAAATACCTTCGTATAAAAACAAGAGAGAATCATTCTCAGAAATCGCTTTGTGATGTGTGCGTTCCACTCACAGAGTTTAACCTTTCTTTTCATAGAACAGTTTGGAAACACTCTGTTTGTAAAGTCTGCAAGTGGATATTTGGACCTCTTTGAGGATTTCGTTGGAAACGGGATTTCTTCATCTAATGCTAGACAGAAGAATTCTCAGTAACTTCTTTGGGTTGCGTGTGTTCAACTCACAGAGTTGAGCCTTCCCTTAGACAGAGCAGATTTGAAACCCTCTTTTTGTGGAATTTGCAAGTGGACATTTCAAGGGCTTTGGCACCCACGGTAGAAAAGGAAATATCTTCGTATAAAAACTAGAGAGAATCATTCTCAGAAACCACTTTGCGATGTGTGCGTTCCACTCACAGAGTGTAACCTTTGTTTTCATAGAACAGTTTGGAAACACTCTGTTTGTAAAGTCTGCAAGTGGATATTTG
Source organism: Gorilla gorilla gorilla (assembly GCF_029281585.2). Taxonomy (NCBI): domain Eukaryota; kingdom Metazoa; phylum Chordata; class Mammalia; order Primates; family Hominidae; genus Gorilla; species Gorilla gorilla. Next base: position 75,496,701 of record NC_073231.2, on the reverse strand, counting down.
GACCTCTTTGAGGATTTCGTTGGAAACGGGATTTCTTCATCTAATGCTAGACAGAGGAATTCTCAGTAACTTCTTTGGGTTGCGTGTGTTCAACTCACAGAGTTGAACCTTCCTGTAGACAGAGCAGATTTGAAACCCTCTTTTTGTGGAATTTGCAAGTGGACATTTCATGCGCTTTGGCGCCCACGGTAGAAAAGGAAATATCTTCGTATAAAAACTAGAGAGAATCATTCTCAGAAACCACTTTGCGATGTGTGCGTTCCACTCACAGAGTTTAACCTTTCTTTTCATAGAACAGTTTGGAAACACTCTGTTTTTTAAAGTCTGCAAGTGGATATTTCGACCTCTTTGAGGATTTCGTTGGAAACGGGATTTCTTCATCTAATGCTAGACAGAAGAATTCTCAGTAACTTTTTGGGTTGCTTGTGTTCAACTCACAGAGTTGAGCCTTCCTTTAGACAGAGCAGATTTGAAACCCTCTTTTTGTGGAATTTCAAAGTGGACATTTCAAGCGCTTTGGGGCCAACGGTAGAAAAGGAAATATCATCTTATAAAAACTAAAGAGAATCATTCCCAGAAACTGTTTTGTGATGTGTGCATTCCACTCACAAAGTGTAACCTTTCTTTTCATAGAACAGTTTGGAAACACTCTGTTTGTAAAGTCTGCAAGTGGATATTTGGACCTCTTTGAGGATTTCATTGGAAACGGGATTTCTTCATCTAATGCTAGACAGAAGAATTCTCAGTAACTTCTTTGGGTTGCGTGTGTTCAACTCACAGAGTTGAACCTTCCTTTAGACAGAGCAGATTTGAAACCCTCTTTTTGTGGAAATTGCAAGTGGATATTTCAAGCGCTTTGGCGCCCACGGTAGAAAAGGAAATATCTTCGTATAAAAACTAAAGAGAATCATTCCCAGAAACCACTTTGTGATGTGTGCGTTCCACTCACAGAGTTTAACCTTTCTTTTCATAGAGCAGTTTGGAAACACTCTGTTTGTAAAGTCTGCAAGTGGATATTTGGACCTCTATGAGGATTTCGTTGGAAACGGGGTTTCTTCATCTAATGCTAGACAGAAGAATTCTCAGTAACTTCTTTGGGTTGCGTGTGTTCAACTCACAGAGTTGAACCTTCCTTTTGACAGAGCAGATTGGAAACCCTCTTTTTGTGGAATTTGCAAGTGGACTTTTCAAGCGCTTTGGGGCCAACTGTAGAAAAGGAAATATCTTCGTATAAAAACTAGAGAGAATCATTCTCAGAAACCGCTTTGTGATGTGTGCGTTCCACTCACAGAGTGTAACCTTTCTTTTCATAGAACAGTTTGGAAACACTCTGTTTGTAAAGTCTGCAAGTGGATATTTGGACCTCTTTGAGGATTTCGATGGAAACGGGATTTCTGCATATAACGCTAGACAGAAGAATTCTCAGTAACTTCTTTGGGTTGCGTGTGTTTAACTCACAGAGTTGAACCTTCCTTTTGACAGAGCAGATTAGAAACCCTCTCTTTGTGGAATTTGCAAGAGGACATTTCAAGCGCTTTGGGGCCTACGGAAGAAAAGGAAATACCTTCGTATAAAAACTAGAGAGAATCATTCTCAGAAACCACTTTGTGATGTGTGCGTTCCTCTCACAGAGTTTAACCTTTCTTTTCATAGAACAGTTTGGAAACACTCTGTTTGTAAAGTCTGCAAGTGGATATTTGGACCTCTTTGAGGATTTCGTTGGAAACGGGATTTCTGCATATAACGCTAGACAGAAAATTTCTCAGTAACTTCTTTGGGTTGCGTGTGTTCAACTCACAGAGTTGAACCTTCCTTTTGACAGAGCAGATTAGAAAACCTCTTTTTGTGGAATTTGCAAGTCGACATTTCAGGCGCTTTGGGGCCAACGGTAGAAAAGGAAATATCTTCCTATAAAAACTAGAGAGAATCATTCTCAGAAACCGCTTTGTGATGTGTGCGTTCCTCTCACAGAGTTTAACCTTTCTTTTCATAGAACAGTTTGTAAACAGTCTGTTTGTAAAGTCTGCAAGTGGATATTTGGACGTCTTTGAGGTTTTCGTTGGAAACGGGATTTCTTCATCTAATGCTAGACAGAAGAGTTCTCAGTAACTTCTTTGGGTTGCGTGTGTTCAACTCACAGAGTTGAACCTTCCTTTTGACAGAGCAGATTTGAAACCCTCTCTTTGTGGAATTTGCAAGTGGACATTTCAAGCGCTTTGGGGCCAACGGTAGAAAAGGAAATATCTTCGTATAAAAACAAGAGAGAATCATTCTCAGAAATCGCTTTGTGATGTGTGCGTTCCACTCACAGAGTTTAACCTTTCTTTTCATAGAACAGTTTGGAAACACTCTGTTTGTAAAGTCTGCAAGTGGATATTTGGACCTCTTTGAGGATTTCGTTGGAAACGGGATTTCTTCATCTAATGCTAGACAGAAGAATTCTCAGTAACTTCTTTGGGTTGCGTGTGTTCAACTCACAGAGTTGAGCCTTCCCTTAGACAGAGCAGATTTGAAACCCTCTTTTTGTGGAATTTGCAAGTGGACATTTCAAGGGCTTTGGCACCCACGGTAGAAAAGGAAATATCTTCGTATAAAAACTAGAGAGAATCATTCTCAGAAACCACTTTGCGATGTGTGCGTTCCACTCACAGAGTGTAACCTTTGTTTTCATAGAACAGTTTGGAAACACTCTGTTTGTAAAGTCTGCAAGTGGATATTTGGACCTCTTTGAGGATTTCGTTGGAAACGGGATTTCTTCATCTAATGCTAGACAGAAGAATTCTCAGTAACTTCTTTGGGTTGCGTGTGTTCAACTCACAGAGTTGAACCTTCCTTTAGTCAGAGCAGATTTGAAACCCTCTTTTTGTGGAATTTGCAAGTGGACATTTCAAGCTCTTTGGGGCCAACGGTAGAAAAGGAAATATCTTCGTATAAAAACTAGAGAGAATCATTCTCAGAAACCACTTTGTGATGTGTGCGTTCCACTCACAGAGTTTAACCTTTCTTTTCATAGAACAGTTTGGAAACACTCTGTTTGTAAAGTCTGCAAGTGGATATTTGGACCTCTTTGAGGATTTCGTTGGAAACGGGATTTCTTCATCTAATGCTAGACAGAAGAATTCTCAGTAACTTTTTGGGTTGCTTGTGTTCAACTCACAGAGTTGAGCCTTCCTTTAGACAGAGCAGATTTGAAACCCTCTTTTTGTGGAATTTCAAAGTGGACATTTCAAGCGCTTTGGGGCCAACGGTAGAAAAGGAAATATCATCTTATAAAAACTAAAGAGAATCATTCCCAGAAACTGTTTTGTGATGTGTGCATTCCACTCACAAAGTGTAACCTTTCTTTTCATAGAACAGTTTGGAAACACTCTGTTTGTAAAGTCTGCAAGTGGATATTTGGACCTCTTTGAGGATTTCATTGGAAACGGGATTTCTTCATCTAATGCTAGACAGAAGAATTCTCAGTAACTTCTTTGGGTTGCGTGTGTTCAACTCACAGAGTTGAACCTTCCTTTAGACAGAGCAGATTTGAAACCCTCTTTTTGTGGAAATTGCAAGTGGATATTTCAAGCGCTTTGGCGCCCACGGTAGAAAAGGAAATATCTTCGTATAAAAACTAAAGAGAATCATTCCCAGAAACCACTTTGTGATGTGTGCGTTCCACTCACAGAGTTTAACCTTTCTTTTCATAGAGCAGTTTGGAAACACCCTGTTTGTAAAGTCTGCAAGTGGATATTTGGACCTCTATGAGGATTTCGTTGGAAACGGGGTTTCTTCATCTAATGCTAGACAGAAGAATTCTCAGTAACTTCTTTGGGTTGCGTGTGTTCAACTCACAGAGTTGAACCTTCCTTTTGACAGAGCAGATTGGAAACCCTCTTTTTGTGGAATTTGCAAGTGGACTTTTCAAGCGCTTTGGGGCCAACTGTAGAAAAGGAAATATCTTCGTATAAAAACTAGAGAGAATCATTCTCAGAAACCGCTTTGTGATGTGTGCGTTCCACTCACAGAGTGTAACCTTTCTTTTCATAGAACAGTTTGGAAACACTCTGTTTGTAAAGTCTGCAAGTGGATATTTGGACCTCTATGAGGATTTCGATGGAAACGGGATTTCTGCATATAACGCTAGACAGAAGAATTCTCAGTAACTTCTTTGGGTTGCGTGTGTTTAACTCACAGAGTTGAACCTTCCTTTTGACAGAGCAGATTAGAAACCCTCTCTTTGTGGAATTTGCAAGAGGACATTTCAAGCGCTTTGGGGCCTACGGAAGAAAAGGAAATACCTTCGTATAAAAACTAGAGAGAATCATTCTCAGAAACCACTTTGTGATGTGTGCGTTCCTCTCACAGAGTTTAAAATTTCTTTTCATAGAACAGTTTGGAAACACTCTGTTTGTAAAGTCTGCAAGTGGATATTTGGACCTCTTTGAGGATTTCGTTGGAAACGGGATTTCTGCATATAACGCTAGACAGAAAATTTCTCAGTAACTTCTTTGGGTTGCGTGTGTTCAACTCACAGAGTTGAACCTTCCTTTTGACAGAGCAGATTAGAAACCCTCTTTTTGTGGAATTTGCAAGTCGACATTTCAGGCGCTTTGGGGCCAACGGTAGAAAAGGAAATATCTTCGTATAAAAACTAGAGAGAATCATTCTCAGAAACCGCTTTGTGATGTGTGCGTTCCTCTCACAGAGTTTAACCTTTCTTTTCATAGAACAGTTTGTAAACAGTCTGTTTGTAAAGTCTCCAAGTGGATATTTGGACGTCTTTGAGGTTTTCGTTGGAAACGGGATTTCTTCATCTAATGCTAGACAGAAGAGTTCTCAGTAACTTCTTTGGGTTGCGTGTGTTCAACTCACAGAGTTGAACCTTCCTTTTGACAGAGCAGATTTGAAACCCTCTTTTTGTGGAATTTGCAAGTGGACATTTCAAGCGCTTTGGGGCCAACGGTAGAAAAGGAAATATCTTCGTATAAAAACAAGAGAGAATCATTCTCAGAAATCGCTTTGTGATGTGTGCGTTCCACTCACAGAGTTTAACCTTTCTTTTCATAGAACAGTTTGGAAACACTCTGTTTGTAAAGTCTGCAAGTGGATATTTGGACCTCTTTGAGGATTTCGTTGGAAACGGGATTTCTTCATCTAATGCTAGACAGAAGAATTCTCAGTAACTTCTTTGGGTTGCGTGTGTTCAACTCACAGTGTTGAGCCTTCCCTTAGACAGAGCAGATTTGAAACCCTCTTTTTGTGGAATTTGCAAGTGGACATTTCAAGGGCTTTGGCACCCACGGTAGAAAAGGAAATATCTTCGTATAAAAACTAGAGAGAATCATTCTCAGAAACCACTTTGTGATGTGTGCGTTCCACTCACAGAGTGTAACCTTTGTTTTCATAGAACAGTTTGGAAACACTCTGTTTGTAAAGTCTGCAAGTGGATATTTGGACCTCTTTGAGGATTTCGTTGGAAACGGGATTTCTTCATCTAATGCTAGACAGAGGAATTCTCAGTAACTTCTTTCGGTTGCGTGTGTTCAACTCACAGAGTTGAACCTTCCTGTAGACAGAGCAGATTTGAAACCCTCTTTTTGTGGAATTTGCAAGTGGACATTTCATGCGCTTTGGCGCCCACGGTAGAAAAGGAAATATCTTCGTATAAAAACTAGAGAGAATCATTCTCAGAAACCACTTTGTGATGTGTGCGTTCCACTCACAGAGTTTAACCTTTCTTTTCATAGAACAGTTTGGAAACACTCTGTTTTTTAAAGTCTGCAAGTGGATATTTGGACCTCTTTGAGGATTTCGTTGGAAACGGGATTTCTTCATCTAATGCTAGACAGAAGAATTCTCAGTAACTTCTTTGGGTTGCGTGTGTTCAACTAACAGAGTTGAACCTTCCTTTAGTCAGAGCAGATTTGAAACCCTCTTTTTGTGGAATTTGCAAGTGGACATTTCAAGCTCTTTGGGGCCAACGGTAGAAAAGGAAATATCTTCGTATAAAAACTAGAGAGAATCATTCTCAGAAACCACTTTGTGATGTGTGCGTTCCACTCACAGAGTTTAACCTTTCTTTTCATAGAACAGTTTGGAAACACTCTGTTTGTAAAGTCTGCAAGTGGATATTTGGTCCTCTTTGAGGATTTCGTTGGAAACGGGATTTCTTCATCTAATGCTAGACAGAAGAATTCTCAGTAACTTTTTGGGTTGCTTGTGTTCAACTCACAGAGTTGAGCCTTCCTTTAGACAGAGCAGATTTGAAACCCTCTTTTTGTGGAATTTGCAAGTGGACATTTCAAGCGCTTTGGGGCCAACGGTAGAAAAGGAAATATCATCTTATAAAAACTAAAGAGAATCATTCCCAGAAACTGTTTTGTGATGTGTGCATTCCACTCACAGAGTGTAACCTTTCTTTTCATAGAACACTTTGGAAACACTCTGTTTGTAAAGTCTGCAAGTGGATATTTGGACCTCTTTGAGGATTTCATTGGAAACGGGATTTCTTCATCTAATGCTAGACAGAAGAATTCTCAGTAACTTCTTTGGGTTGCGTGTGTTCAACTCACAGAGTTGAACCTTCCTTTAGACAGAGCAGATTTGAAACCCTCTTTTTGTGGAAATTGCAAGTGGATATTTCAAGCGCTTTGGCGCCCACGGTAGAAAAGGAAATATCTTCGTATAAAAACTAAAGAGAATCATTCCCAGAAACCACTTTGTGATGTGTGCGTTCCACTCACAGAGTTTAACCTTTCTTTTCATAGAACAGTTTGGAAACACTCTGTTTGTAAAGTCTGCAAGTGGATATTTGGACCACTATGAGGATTTCGTTGGAAACGGGGTTTCTTCATCTAATGCTAGACAGAAGAATTCTCAGTAACTTCTTTGGGTTGCGTGTGTTCAACTCACAGAGTTGAACCTTCCTTTTGACAGAGCAGATTGGAAACCCTCTTTTTGTGGAATTTGCAAGTGGACTTTTCAAGCGCTTTGGGGCCAACTGTAGAAAAGGAAATATCTTCGTATAAAAACTAGAGAGAATCATTCTCAGAAACCGCTTTGTGATGTGTGCGTTCCACTCACAGAGTGTAACCTTTCTTTTCATAGAACAGTTTGGAAACACTCTGTTTGTTAAGTCTGCAAGTGGATATTTGGACCTCTTTGAGGATTTCGATGGAAACGGGATTTCTGCATATAACGCTAGACAGAAGAATTCTCAGGAACTTCTTTGGGTTGCGTGTGTTCAACTCACAGAGTTGAACCTTCCTTTTGACAGAGCAGATTAGAAACCCTCTCTTTGTGGAATTTGCAAGAGGACATTTCAAGCGCTTTGGGGCCTACGGAAGAAAAGGAAATATCTTCGTATAAAAACTAGAGAGAATCATTCTCAGAAACCACTTTGTGATGTGTGCGTTCCTCTCACAGAGTTTAACCTTTCTTTTCATAGAACAGTTTGGAAACACTCTGTTTGTAAAGTCTGCAAGTGGATATTTGGACCTCTTTGAGGATTTCGTTGGAAACGGGATTTCTTCATCTAATGCTAGACAGAGGAATTCTCAGTAACTTCTTTGGGTTGCGTGTGTTCAACTCACAGAGTTGAACCTTCCTGTAGACAGAGCAGATTTGAAACCCCCTTTTTGTGGAATTTGCAAGTGGACATTTCATTCGCTTTGGCGCCCACGGTAGAAAAGGAAATATCTTCGTATAAAAACTAGAGAGAATCATTCTCAGAAACCACTTTGCGATGTGTGCGTTCCACTCACAGAGTTTAACCTTTCTTTTCATAGAACAGTTTGGAAACACTCTGTTTTTTAAAGTCTGCAAGTGGATATTTGGACCTCTATGAGGATTTCGTTGGAAACGGGATTTCTTCATCTAATGCTACACAGAAGAATTCTCAGTAACTTCTTTGGGTTGCGTGTGTTCAACTAACAGAGTTGAACCTTCCTTTTGTCAGAGCAGATTTGAAACCCTCTTTTTGTGGAATTTGCAAGTGGACATTTCAAGCTCTTTGGGGCCAACGGTAGAAAAGGAAATATCTTCGTATAAAAACTAGAGAGAATCATTCTCAGAAACCACTTTGTGATGTGTGCGTTCCACTCACAGAGTTTAACCTTTCTTTTCATAGAACAGTTTGGAAACACTGTTTGTAAAGTCTGCAAGTGGATATTTGGACCTCTTTGAGGATTTCGTTGGAAACGGGATTTCTTCATCTAATGCTAGACAGAAGAATTCTCAGTAACTTTTTGGGTTGCGTGTGTTCAACTCACAGAGTTGAGCCTTCCTTTAGACAGAGCAGATTTGAAACCCTCTTTTTGTGGAATTTCAAAGTGGACATTTCAAGCGCTTTGGGGCCAACGGTAGAAAAGGAAATATCTTCTTATAAAAACTAAAGAGAATCATTCCCAGAAACTGTTTTGTGATGTGTGCATTCCACTCACAGAGTGTAACCTTTCTTTTCATAGAACAGTTTGGAAACACTCTGTTTGTAAAGTCTGCAAGTGGATATTTGGACGTCTTTGAGGATTTCATTGGAAACGGGATTTCTTCATCTAATGCTAGACAGAAGAATTCTCAGTAACTTCTTTGGGTTGCGTGTGTTCAACTCACAGAGTTGAACCTTCCTTTAGACAGAGCAGATTTGAAACCCTCTTTTTGTGGAATTTGCAAGTGGACATTTCATGCGCTTTGGCGCCCACGGTAGAAAAGGAAATATCTTCGTATAAAAACTAGAGAGAATCATTCTCAGAAACCACTTTGCGATGTGTGCGTTCCACTCACAGAGTTTAACCTTTCTTTTCATAGAACAGTTTGGAAACACTCTGTTTTTTAAAGTCTGCAAGTGGATATTTGGACCTCTTTGAGGATTTCGTTGGAAACGGGATTTCTTCATCTAATGCTAGACAGAAGAATTCTCAGTAACTTCTTTGGGTTGCGTGTGTTCAACTAACAGAGTTGAACCTTCCTTTAGTCAGAGCAGATTTGAAACCCTCTTTTTGTGGAATTTGCAAGTGGACATTTCAAGCTCTTTGGGGCCAACGGTAGAAAAGGAAATATCTTCGTATAAAAACTAGAGAGAATCATTCTCAGAAACCACTTTGTGATGTGTGCGTTCCACTCACAGAGTTTAACCTTTCTTTTCATAGAACAGTTTGGAAACACTCTGTTTGTAAAGTCTGCAAGTGGATATTTGGACCTCTTTGAGGATTTCGTTGGAAACGGGATTTCTTCATCTAATGCTAGACAGAAGAATTCTCAGTAACTTTTTGGGTTGCTTGTGTTCAACTCACAGAGTTGAGCCTTCCTTTAGACAGAGCAGATTTGAAACCCTCTTTTTGTGGAATTTGCATGTGGACATTTCAAGAGCTTTGGGGCCAACGGTAGAAAAGGAAATATCATCTTATAAAAACTAAAGAGAATCATTCCCAGAAACTGTTTTGTGATGTGTGCATTCCACTCACAGAGTGTAACCTTTCTTTTCATAGAACAGTTTGGAAACACTCTGTTTGTAAAGTCTGCAAGTGGATATTTGGACCTCTTTGAGGAATTCATTGGAAACGGGATTTCTTCATCTAATGCTAGACAGAAGAATTCTCAGTAACTTCTTTGGGTTGCGTGTGTTCAACTCACAGAGTTGAACCTTCCTTTTGACAGAGCAGATTAGAAACCCTCTCTTTGTGGAATTTGCAAGACGACATTTCAAGCGCTTTGGGGCCTACGGAAGAAAAGGAAATATCTTCGTATAAAAACTAGAGAGAATCATTCTCAGAAACCACTTTGTGATGTGTGCGTTCCTCTCACAGAGTTTAACCTTTCTTTTCATAGAACAGTTTGGAAACACTCTGTTTGTAAAGTCTGCAAGTGGATATTTGGACCTCTTTGAGGATTTCGTTGGAAACGGGATTTCTTCATCTAATGCTAGACAGAGGAATTCTCAGTAACTTCTTTCGGTTGCGTGTGTTCAACTCACAGAGTTGAACCTTCCTTTTGACAGAGCAGATTTGAAACCCTCTTTTTGTGGAATTTGCAAGTGGACATTTCATGCGCTTTGGCGCCCACGGTAGAAAAGGAAATATCTTCGTATAAAAACTAGAGAGAATCATTCTCAGAAACCACTTTGTGATGTGTGCGTTCCACTCACAGAGTTTAACCTTTCTTTTCATAGAACAGTTTGGAAACACTGTTTGTAAAGTCTGCAAGTGGATATTTGGACCTCTTTGAGGATTTCGTTGGAAACGGGATTTCTTCATCTAATGCTAGACAGAAGAATTCTCAGTAACTTTTTGGGTTGCGTGTGTTCAACTCACAGAGTTGAGCCTTCCTTTAGACAGAGCAGATTTGAAACCCTCTTTTTGTGGAATTTCAAAGTGGACATTTCAAGCGCTTTGGGGCCAACGGTAGAAAAGGAAATATCTTCTTATAAAAACTAAAGAGAATCATTCCCAGAAACTGTTTTGTGATGTGTGCATTCCACTCACAGAGTGTAACCTTTCTTTTCATAGAACAGTTTGGAAACACTCTGTTTGTAAAGTCTGCAAGTGGATATTTGGACGTCTTTGAGGATTTCATTGGAAACGGGATTTCTTCATCTAATGCTAGACAGAAGAATTCTCAGTAACTTCTTTGGGTTGCGTGTGTTCAACTCACAGAGTTGAACCTTCCTTTAGACAGAGCAGATTTGAAACCCTCTTTTTGTGGAAATTGCAAGTGGATATTTCAAGCACTTTGGCGCCCACGGTAGAAAAGGAAATATCTTCGTATAAAAACTAGAGAGAATCATTCCCAGAAACCACTTTGTGATGTGTGCGTTCCACTCACAGAGTTTAACCTTTCTTTTCATAGAACAGTTTGGAAACACTCTGTTTGTAAAGTCTGCAAGTGGATATTTGGACCTCTATGAGGATTTCGTTGGAAACGGGGTTTCTTCATCTAATGCTAGACAGAAGAATTCTCAGTAACTTCTTTGGGTTGCGTGTGTTCAACTCACAGAGTTGAACCTTCCTTTTGACAGAGCAGATTGGAAACCCTTTTTTTGTGGAATTTGCAAGTGGACATTTCAAGCACTTTGGGGCCAACTGTAGAAAAGGAAATATCTTCGTATAAAAACTAGAGAGAATCATTCTCAGAAACCGCTTTGTGATGTGTGCGTTCCACTCACAGAGTGTAACCTTTCTTTTCATAGAACAGTTTGGAAACACTCTGTTTGTAAAGTCTGCAAGTGGATATTTGGACCTCTTTGAGGATTTCGATGGAAACGGGATTTCTGCATATAACGCTAGACAGAAGAATTCTCAGTAACTTCTTTGGGTTGCGTGTGTTCAACTCACAGAGTTGAACCTTCCTTTTGACAGAGCAGATTAGAAACCCTCTCTTTGTGGAATTTGCAAGAGGACATTTCAAGCGCTTTGGGGCCTACGGAAGAAAAGGAAATATCTTCGTATAAAAACTAGAGAGAATCATTCTCAGAAACCACTTTGTGATGTGTGCGTTCCTCTCACAGAGTTTAACCTTTCTTTTCATAGAACAGTTTGGAAACACTCTGTTTGTAAAGTCTGCAAGTGGATATTTGGACCTCTTTGAGGATTTCGTTGGAAACGGGATTTCTTCATCTAACGCTAGACAGAAGAATTCTCAGTAACTTTTTGGGTTGCGTGTGTTCAACTCACAGAGTTGAGCCTTCCTTTAGACAGAGCAGATTTGAAACCCTCTTTTTGTGGAATTTCAAAGTGGACATTTCAAGCGCTTTGGGGCCAACGGTAGAAAAGGAAATATCTTCGTATAAAAACTAGAGAGAATCATTCTCAGAAACCACTTTGTGATGTGTGCGTTCCACTCACAGAGTTTAACCTTTCTTTTCATAGAACAGTTTGGAAACACTCTGTTTGTAAAGTCTGCAAGTGGATATTTGGACCTCTTTGAGGATTTCGTTGGAAACGGGATTTCTTCATCAAATGCTAGACAGAAGTATTCTCAGTAACTTCTTTGGGTTGCTTGTGTTCAACTCACAGAGTTGAACCTTCCTTTAGATAGAGCGGATTTGAAACCCTCTTTTTGTGGAATTTGCAAGTGGACATTTCAAGCGCTTTGCGGCCAACGGTAGAAAAGGAAATATCTTCGTATAAAAACTAGAGAGAATCATTCTCAGAAACCACTTTGTGATGTGTGCGTTCCACTCACAGAGTTTAACCTTTCTTTTCATAGAACAGTTTGGAAACACTCTGTTTGTAAAGTCTGAAAGTGGATATTTGGACCTCTTTGAGGATTTCGTTGGAAACGGGATTTCTGCATATAACGCTAGACAGAAAAATTCTCAGTAACTTCTTTGGGTTGCGTGTGTTCAACTCACAGAGTTGAACCTTCCTTTTGACAGAGCAGATTAGAGACCCTCTTTTTGTGGAATTTGCAAGTCGACATTTCAGGCGCTTTGGGGCCAACGGTAGAAAAGGAAATATCTTCGTATAAAAACTAGAGAGAATCATTCTCAGAAACCACTTTGTGATGTGTGCGTTCCACTCACAGAGTTTAACCTTTCTTTTCATAGAACAGTTTGGAAACACTCTGTTTGTAAAGTCTGCAAGTGGATATTTGGACCTCTTTGAGGATTTCGTTGGAAACGGGATTTCTTCATCTAATGCTAGACAGAAGAATTCTCAGTAACTTCTTTGAGTTGCGTGTGTTCAACTCACAGAGTTGAACCTTCCTTTAGACAGAGCAGATTTGAAACCCTCTTTTTGTGGAATTTGCAAGTGGACATTTCAAGCGCTTTGGCGCCCACGGTAGAAAAGGAAATATCTTCGTATAAAAACTAGAGAGAATCATTCTCAGAAACCACTTTGTGATGTGTGCGTTCCACTCACAGAGTATAACCTTTCTTTTCATAGAACAGTTTGGAAACAGTCTGTTTGTAAAGTCTGCAAGTGGATATTTGGACGTCTTTGAGGATTTCGTTGGAAACGGGATTTCTTCATCTAATGCTAGACAGAAGAATTCTCAGTAACTTCTTTGGGTTGCGTGTGTTCAACTCACAGAGTTGAACCTTCCTTTTGACAGAGCAGATGAGAAACCTTCTTTTTGTGGAATTTGGAAGTGGACATTTCATGCGCTTTGGGGCCAAGGGAAGAAAAGGAAATATCTTCGTATAAAAACTAGAGAGAATCATTCTCAGAAACCACTTTGTGATGTGTGCGTTCCACTCACAGAGTTTAACCTTTCATTTCATAGAACAGTTTGGAAACACTCTGTTTGTAAAGTCTGCAAGTGGATATTTGGACCTCTTTGAGGATTTCATTGGAAACGGGATTTCTTCATCTAATGCTAGACAGAAGAATTCTCAGTAACTTCTTTGGGTTGCGTGTGTTCAACTCACAGAGTTGAACCTTCCTTTAGACAGAGCAGATTTGAAACCCTCTTTTTGTGGAATTTGCAAGTGGATATTTCAAGCGCTTTGGCGCCCACGGTAGAAAAGGAAATATCTTCGTATAAAAACTAGAGAGAATCATTCCCAGAAACCACTTTGTGATGTGTGCGTTCCACTCACAGAGTTTAACCTTTCTTTTCATAGAACAGTTTGGAAACAGTCTGTTTGTAAAGTCTGCAAGTGGATATTTGGACGTCTTTGAGGATTTCGTTGGAAACGGGATTTCTTCATCTAATGCTAGACAGAAGAATTCTCAGTAACTTCTTTCGGTTGCGTGTGTTCAACTCACAGAGTTGAACCTTTCTTTAGACAGAGCAGATTTGAAACCCTCTTTTTGTGGAATTTGCAAGTGGACATTTCAAGCGCTCTGGGGCCAACGGAAGAAAAGGAAATATCTTGGTATAAAAACTAGAGAGAATCATTCTCAGAAGCCACTTTGTGATGTGTGCGTTCCACTCACAGAGTTTAACCTTTCTTTTCATAGAACAGTTTGGAAACACTCTGTTTGTAAAGTATGCAAGTGGATATTTGGACCTCTTTGAGGATTTCATTGGAAACGGGATTTCTTCATCTAATGCTAGACAGAAGAATTCTCAGTAACTTCTTTGGGTTGCGTGTGTTCAACTCACAGAGTTGAACCTTCCTTTAGACAGAGCAGATTTGAAACCCTCTTTTTGTGGAATTTGCAAGTGGATATTTCAAGCGCTTTGGCGCCCACGGTAGAAAAGGAAATATCTTCGTATAAAAACTAGAGAGAATCATTCCCAGAAACCACTTTGTGATGTGTGCGTTCCACTCACAGAGTTTAACCTTTCTTTTCATAGAACAGTTTGGAAACACTCTGTTTGTAAAGTGTGCAAGTGGATATTTGGACCTCTTTGAGGATTTCATTGGAAACGGGATTTCTTCATCTAATGCTAGACAGAAGAATTCTCAGTAACTTCTTTGGGTTGCGTGTGTTCAACTCACAGAGTTGAGCCTTCCTTTAGACAGAGCAGATTTGAAACCCTCTTTTTGTGGAATTTGCAAGTGGACATTTCAAGCGCTTAGGGGCCAATGGCAGAAAAGGAAATATCTTCGTATAAAAACTAGAGAGAATCATTCTCAGAAACCGCTTGGTGATGTGTGCGTTCCACTCAGAGTGTAACCTTTCTTTTCATAGAACAGTTTGGAAACACTCTGTTTGTAAAGTCTGCAAGTGGATATTTGGACCTCTGTGAGGATTTCGTTGGAAACGGGACTTCTTCATCTAATGCTAGATAGAAGAATTCTCAGTAACTTCTTTGGGTTGCGTGTGTTCAACTCAGAGAGTTGAACCTTCCTTTAGACAGAGCAGATTTGAAACCCTCTTTTTGTGGAATTTGCAAGTGGACATTTCAAGCGCTTTGGTGTGCACGGTAGAAAAGGAAATATCTTCGTTTAAAAACTAGAGAGAATCATTCTCAGAAACCACTTTGTGATGTGTGCGTTCCACTCACAGAGTTTAACCTTTCTTTTCATAGAACAGTTTGGAAACACTCTGTTTGTAAAGTCTGCAAGTGGATATTTGGACCTCTTTGAGGATTTCGTTGGAAACGGGATTTCTTCATCTAATGCTAGACAGAAGAATTCTCAGTAACTTCTTTGGGTTGCGTGTGTTCAACTCACAGAGTTGAGCCTTCCTTTAGACAGAGCAGATTTGAAACCCTCTTTTTGTGGAATTTGCAAGTGGACATTTCAAGCGCTTTGGGGCCAACGGTAGAAAAGGAAATATCTTCGTATAAAAACTAAAGAGAATCATTCTCAGAAACTGCTTTGTGATGTGTGCGTTCCACTAACAGAGTGTAACCTTTCTTTTCATAGAACAGTTTGGAAACACTCTGTTTGTAAAGTCTGCAAGTGGATATTTGGACCTCTTTGAGGATTTCATTGGAAACGGGATTTCTTCATCTAATGCTAGACAGAAGAATTCTCAGTAACTTCTTTGGGTTGCGTGTGTTCAACTCACAGAGTTGAGCCTTCCATTAGACAGAGCAGATTTGAAACCCTCTTTTTGTGGAATTTGCAAGTGGACATTACAAGCGCTTTGGCGCCCACGGTAGAAAAGGAAATATCTTCGTATAAAAACTAGAGAGAATCATTCCCAGAAACCACTTTGTGATGTGTGCGTTCCACTCACAGAGTGTAACCTTTCTTTTCATAGAACAGTTTGGAAACACTCTGTTTCTAAAGTCTGCAACTGGATATTTGGACCTCTTTGAGGATTTCGTTGGAAACGGGATTTCTTCATCTAATGCTAGACAGAAGAATTCTCAGTAACTTCTTTGGGTTGCGTGTGTTCAACTCACAGAGTTGAACCTTCCTTTAGACAGAGCAGATTTGAAACCCTCTTTTTGTGGAATTTGCAAGTGGACATTTCAAGCGCTTTGGTGTGCACGGTAGAAAAGGAAATATCTTCGTTTAAAAACTAGAGAGAATCATTCTCAGAAACCACTTTGTGATGTGTGCGTTCCACTCACAGAGTTTAACCTTTCTTTTCATAGAACAGTTTGGAAACACTCTGTTTGTAAAGTCTGCAAGTGGATATTTGGACCTCTTTGAGGATTTCGTTGGAAATGGGGTTTCTTCATCTAATGCTAGACAGAAGAATTCTCAGTAACTTCTTTGGGTTGCGTGTGTTCAACTCACAGAGTTGAGCCTTCCTTTAGACAGAGGAGATTTGAAACCCTCTTTTTGTGGAATTTGCAAGTGGACATTTCAAGCGCTTTGGGGCCAACGGTAGAAAAGGAAATATCTTCGTATAAAAACTAAAGAGAATCATTCTCAGAAACTGCTTTGTGATGTGTGCATTCCACTAACAGAGTGTAACCTTTCTTTTCATAGAACAGTTTGGAAACACTCTGTTTGTAAAGTCTGCAAGTGGATATTTGGACCTCTTTGAGGATTTCATTGGAAACGGGATTTCTTCATCTAATGCTAGACAGAAGAATTCTCAGTAACTTCTTTGGGTTGCGTGTGTTCAACTCACAGAGTTGAACCTTCCTTTAGACAGAGCAGATTTGAAACCCTCTTTTTGTGGAATTTGCAGGTGGATATTTCAAGCGCTTTGGCGCCCACGGTAGAAAAGGAAATATCTTCGTATAAAAACTAGAGAGAATCATTCCCAGAAACCACTTTGTGATGTGTGCGTTCCACTCACAGAGTTTAACCTTTCTTTTCATAGAACAGTTTGGAAACACTCTGTTTGTAACGTCTGCAAGTGGATATTTGGACCTCTTTGAGGATTTCGTTGGAAACGGGATTTCTTCATCTAATGCTAGACAGAAGAATTCTCAGTAACTTCTTTGGGCTGTGTGTGTTCAACTCACAGAGTTGAACCTTCCTTTTGACAGAGCAGATTGGAAACCCTCTTTTTGTGGAATTTGCAAGTGGACATTTCAAGCGCTTTGGGGCCAACGGTAGAAAAGGAAATATCTTCGTATAAAAACTAGAGAGAATCATTCTCAGAAACCGCTTTGTGATGTGTGCATTCCACTCACAGAGTGTAACCTTTCTTTTCATAGAATAGTTTGGAAACACTCTGTTTGTAAAGTCTGCAAGTGGATATTTGGACCTCTTTGAGGATTTCGTTGGAAACGGGATTTCTTCATCTAATGCTAGACAGAAGAATTCTCAGTAACTTCTTTGGGTTGCGTGTCTTCAACTCACAGAGTTGAGCCTTCCTTTAGTCAGAGCAGATTTGAAACCCTCTTTTTGTGGAATTTGCAAGTGGACATTTCAAGCGCTTTGGGGCCAACGGTAGAAAAGAAAATATCTTCGTATAAAAACTAGAGAGAATCATTCTCAGAAACCGCTTTGTGATGTGTGCGTTCCTCTCACAGAGTTTAACCTTTCTTTTCATAGAACAGTTTGGAAACAGTCTGTTTGTAAAGTCTGCAAGTGGATATTTGGACGTCTTTGAGGTTTTCGTTGGAAACGGGATTTCTTCACCTAATGCTAGACAGAAGAGATCTCAGTAACTTCTTTGGGTTGCGTGTGTTCAACTCACAGAGTTGAACCTTCCTTTAGACAGAGCAGATTGGAAACCCTCTTTTTGTGGAATTTGCAAGTGGACATTTCATGCGCTTTGGCGCCCACGGTAGAAAAGGAAATATCTTCGTATAAAAACTAGAGAGAATCATTCTCAGAAACCACTTTGCGATGTGTGCGTTCCACTCACAGAGTGTAACCTTTCTTTTCATAGAACAGTTTGGAAACACTCTGTATTTTAAAGTCTGCAAGTGGATATTTGGACCTCTTTGAGGATTTCGTTGGAAACGGGATTTCTTCATCTAATGCTAGACAGAAGAATTCTCAGTAACTTCTTTGGGTTGCGTGTGTTCAACTCACAGAGTTGAACCTTCCTTTAGTCAGAGCAGATTTGAAACCCTCTTTTTGTGGAATTTGCAAGTGGACATTTCAAGCTCTTTGGGGCCAACGGTAGAAAAGGAAATATCTTCGTATAAAAAGTAGAGAGAATCATTCTCAGAAACCACTTTGTGATGTGTGCGTTCCACTCACAGAGTTTAACCTTTCTTTTCATAGAACAGTTTGGAAACACTCTGTTTGTAAAGTCTGCAAGTGGATATTTGGACCTCTTTGAGGATTTCGTTGGAAACGGGATTTCTTCATCTAATGCTAGACAGAAGAATTCTCAGTAACTTATTGGGTTGCGTGTGTTCAACTCACAGAGTTGAGCCTTCCTTTAGACAGAGCAGATTTGAAACCCTCTTTTTGTGGAATTTCAAAGTGGACATTTCAAGCGCTTTGGGGCCAACGGTAGAAAAGGAAATATCTTCGTATAAAAACTAAAGAGAATCATTCCCAGAAACTGTTTTGTGATGTGTGCATTCCACTCACCGAGTGTAACCTTTCTTTTCATAGAACAGTTTGGAAACACTCTGTTTGTAAAGTCTGCAAGTGGATATTTGGACCTCTTTGAGGATTTAATTGGAAACGGGATTTCTTCATCTAATGCTAGACAGAAGAATTCTCAGTAACTTCTTTGGGTTGCGTGTGTTCAACTCACAGAGTTGAACCTTCCTTTAGACAGAGCAGATTTGAAACCCTCTTTTTGTGGAATTTGCAAGTGGATATTTCAAGCGCTTTGGTGCCCACGGTAGAAAAGGAAATATCTTCGTATAAAAACTAGAGAGAATCATTCCCAGAAACCACTTTGTGATGTGTGCGTTCCACTCACAGAGTTTAACCTTTCTTTTCATAGAACAGTTTGGAAACACTCTGTTTGTAAAGTCTGCAAGTGGATATTTGGACCTCTATGAGGATTTCGTTGGAAACGGGGTTTCTTCATCTAATGCTAGACAGAAGAATTCTCAGTAACTTCTTTGGGTTGCGTGTGTTCAACTCACAGAGTTGAACCTTCCTTTTGACAGAGCAGATTGGAAACCCTCTTTTTGTGGAATTTGCAAGAGGACATTTCAAGCGCTTTGGGGCCAACGGTAGAAAAGGAAATATCTTCGTATAAAAACTAGAGAGAATCATTCTCAGAAACCACTTAGTGATGTGTGCGTTCCACTCACAGAGTTTAACCTTTCTTTTCATAGAACAGTTTGGAAACACTCTGTTTGTAAAGTCTGCAAGTGGATATTTGGACCTCTTTGAGGATTTCGTTGGAAAAGGGATTTCTTCATCTAATGCTAGACAGAAGAATTCTCAGTAACTTCTTTGGGTTGCGTGTGTTCAACTCACAGAGTTGAGCCTTCCCTTAGACAGAGCAGATTTGAAACCCTCTTTTTGTGGAATTTGCAAGTGGACATTTCAAGATCTTTGGGGCCAATGGTAGAAAAGGAAATATCTTCGTATAAAAACTAGAGAGAATCATTCTCAGGAACCGCTTTGTGATGTGTGCGTTCCACTCACAGAGTGTAACCTTTCTTTCCATAGAACAGTTTGGAAACACTCTGTTTGTAAAGTCTACAAGTGGATATTTGGACCTCTTTGAGGATTTCGTTGGAAACGGGATTTCTTCATCAAATGCTAGACAGAAGTATTCTCAGTAACTTCTTTGGGTTGCGTGTGTTCAACTCACAGAGTTGAACCTTCCTTTTGACAGAGCAGATTAGAAACCCTCTTTTTGTGGAATTTGCAAGTCGACATTTCAGCCGCTTTGGGGCCAACGGTAGAAAAGGAAATATCTTCGTATAAAAACTAGAGAGAATCATTCTCAGAAACCACTTTGTGATGTGTGCGTTCCTCTCACAGAGTTTAACCTTTCTTTTCATAGAACAGTTTGGAAACAGTCTGTTTGTAAAGTCTGCAAGTGGATATTTGGACGTCTTTGAGGATTTCGTTGGAAACGGGATTTCTTCATCTAATGCTAGACAGAAGAATTCTCAGTAACTTCTTTGGGTTGCGTGTGTTCAACTCACAGAGTTGAACCTTCCTTTTGACAGAGCAGATGAGAAACCTTCTTTTTGTGGAATTTGGAAGTGGACATTTCATGCGCTTTGGGGCCAAGGGAAGAAAAGGAAATATCTTCGTATAAAAACTAGAGAGAATCATTCTCAGAAACGACTTTGTGATGTGTGCGTTCCACTCACAGAGTTTAACCTTTCATTTCATAGAACAGTTTGGAAACACTCTGTTTGTAAAGTCTGCAAGTGGATATTTGGACCTCTTTGGGGATTTCATTGGAAACGGGATTTCTTCATCTAATGCTAGACAGAAGAATTCTCAGTAACTTCTTTGGGTTGCGTGTGTTCAACTCACAGAGTTGAACCTTCCTTTAGACAGAGCAGATTTGAAACCCTCTTTTTGTGGAATTTGCAAGTGGATATTTCAAGCGCTTTGGCGCCCACGGTAGAAAAGGAAATATCTTCGTATAAAAACTAAAGAGAATCATTCCCAGAAACCACTTTGTGATGTGTGCGTTCCACTCACAGAGTTTAACCTTTCTTTTCATAGAACAGTTTGGAAACACTCTGTTTGTAAAGTCTGCAAGTGGATATTTGGACCTCTATGAGGATTTCGTTGGAAACGGGGTTTCTTCATCTAATGCTAGACAGAAGAATTCTCAGTAACTTCTTTGGGTTGCGTGTGTTAAACTCACAGAGTTGAGCCTTCCTTTTGACAGAGCTGATTAGAAACCCTCTTTTTGTGGAATTTGCAAGTCGACATTTCAGGCGCTTTGGGGCCAACGGTAGAAAACGAAATATCTTCGTATAAAAACTAGAGAGAATCATTCTCAGAAACCACTTTGTGATGTGTGCGTTCCTCTCACAGAGTTTAAACTTTCTTTTCATAGAACAGTTTGGAAACAGTCTGTTTGTAAAGTCTGCAAGTGGATATTTGGACGTCTTTGAGGATTTCGTTGGAAACGGGATTTCTTCATCTAATGCTAGACAGAAGAATTCTCAGTAACTACTTTGGGTTGCGTGTGTTCAACTCACAGAGTTGAACCTTCCTTTTGACAGAGCAGATTGGAAACCCTCTTTTTGTGGAATTTGCAAGTGGACATTTCAAGCGCTTTGGGGCCAACGGTATAAAAGGAAATATCTTCGTATAAAAACTAGAGAGAATCATTCTCAGAAACCACTTTGTGATGTGTGCGTTCCACTCACAGAGTTTAACCTTTCTTTTCATAGAACAGTTTGGAAACACTCTGTTTGTAAAGTCTGCAAGTGGATATTTGGACCTCTTTGAGGATTTCGTTGGAAACGGGATTTCTTCATCTAATGCTAGACAGAAGAATTCTCAGTAACTTCTTTGGGTTGCGTGTGTTCAACTCACAGAGTTGAACCTTCCTTTAGACAGAGCAGATTTGAAACCCTCTTTTTGTGGAATTTGCAAGTGGACATTTCAAGCGCTTTGGCGCCCACGGTAGAAAAGGAAATATCTTCGTATAAAAACTAGAGAGAATCATTCTCAGAAACCACTTTGTGATGTGTGCGTTCCACTCACAGAGTTTAACCTTTCTTTTCATAGAACAGTTTGGAAACAGTCTGTTTGTAAAGTCTGCAAGTGGATATTTGGACGTCTTTGAGGATTTCGTTGGAAACGGGATTTCTTCATCTAATGCTAGACAGAAGAATTCTCAGTAACTTCTTTGGGTTGCGTGTGTTCAACTCACAGAGTTGAACCTTCCTTTTGACAGAGCAGATGAGAAACCTTCTTTTTGTGGAATTTGGAAGTGGACATTTCATGCGCTTTGGGGCCAAGGGAAGAAAAGGAAATATCTTCGTATAAAAACTAGAGAGAATCATTCTCAGAAACCACTTTGTGATGTGTGCGTTCCACTCACAGAGTTTAACCTTTCATTTCATAGAACAGTTTGGAAACACTCTGTTTGTAAAGTCTGCAAGTGGATATTTGGACCTCTTTGAGGATTTCATTGGAAACGGGATTTCTTCATCTAATGCTAGACAGAAGAATTCTCAGTAACTTCTTTGGGTTGCGTGTGTTCAACTCACAGAGTTGAACCTTCCTTTAGACAGAGCAGATTTGAAACCCTCTTTTTGTGGAATTTGCAAGTGGATATTTCAAGCGCTTTGGCGCCCACGGTAGAAAAGGAAATATCTTCGTATAAAAACTAGAGAGAATCATTCCCAGAAACCACTTTGTGATGTGTGCATTCCACTCACAGAGTTTAACCTTTCTTTTCATAGAACAGTTTGGAAACAGTCTGTTTGTAAAGTCTGCAAGTGGATATTTGGACGTCTTTGAGGATTTCGTTGGAAACGGGATTTCTTCATCTAATGCTAGACAGAAGAATTCTCAGTAACTTCTTTCGGTTGCGTGTGTTCAACTCACAGAGTTGAACCTTTCTTTAGACAGAGCAGATTTGAAACCCTCTTTTTGTGGAATTTGCAAGTGGACATTTCAAGCGCTTTGGGGCCAACGGAAGAAAAGGAAATATCTTCGTATAAAAACTAGAGAGAATCATTCTCAGAAACCACTTTGTGATGTGTGCGTTCCACTCACAGAGTTTAACCTTTCTTTTCATAGAACAGTTTGGAAACACTCTGTTTGTAAAGTATGCAAGTGGATATTTGGACCTCTTTGAGGATTTCGTTGGAAACGGGATTTCTTCATCTAATGCTAGACAGAAGAATTCTCAGTAACTTCTTTGGGTTGCGTGTGTTCAACTCACAGAGTTGAACCTTCCTTTAGACAGAGCAGATTTGAAACCCTCTTTTTGTGGAATTTGCAAGTGGATATTTCAAGCGCTTTGGCGCCCACGGTAGAAAAGGAAATATCTTCGTATAAAAACTAGAGAGAATCATTCCCAGAAACCACTTTGTGATGTGTGCGTTCCACTCACAGAGTTTAACCTTTCTTTTCATAGAACAGTTTGGAAACACTCTGTTTGTAAAGTGTGCAAGTGGATATTTGGACCTCTTTGACGATTTCGTTGGAAACGGGGTTTCTTCATCTAATGCTAGACAGAAGAATTCTCAGTAACTTCTTTGGGTTGCGTGTGTTCAACTCACAGAGTTGAGCCTTCCTTTAGACAGAGCAGATTTGAAACCCTCTTTTTGTGGAATTTGCAAGTGGACATTTCAAGCGCTTTGGGGCCAATGGCAGAAAAGGAAATATCTTCGTATAAAAACTAGAGAGAATCATTCTCAGAAACCGCTTTGTGATGTGTGCGTTCCACTCAGAGTGTAACCTTTCTTTTCATAGAACAGTTTGGAAACACTCTGTTTGTAAAGTCTGCAAGTGGATATTTGGACCTCTGTGAGGATTTCGTTGGAAACGGGACTTCTTCATCTAATGCTAGATAGAAGAATTCTCAGTAACTTCTTTGGGTTGCGTGTGTTCAACTCAGAGAGTTGAACCTTCCTTTAGACAGAGCAGATTTGAAACCCTCTTTTTGTGGAATTTGCAAGTGGACATTTCAAGCGCTTTAGTGTGCACGGTAGAAAAGGAAATATCTTCGTTTAAAAACTAGAGAGAATCATTCTCAGAAACCACTTTGTGATGTGTGCGTTCCACTCACAGAGTTTAACCTTTCTTTTCATAGAACAGTTTGGAAACACTCTGTTTGTAAAGTCTGCAAGTGGATATTTGGACCTCTTTGAGGATTTCGTTGGAAACGGGATTTCTTCATCTAATGCTAGACAGAAGAATTCTCAGTAACTTCTTTGGGTTGCGTGTGTTCAACTCACAGAGTTGAGCCTTCCTTTAGACAGAGCAGATTTGAAACCCTCTTTTTGTGGAATTTGCAAGTGGACATTTCAAGCGCTTTGGGGCCAATGGTAGAAAAGGAAATATCTTCGTATAAAAACTAAAGAGAACCATTCTCAGAAACTGCTTTGTGATGTGTGCATTCCACTAACAGAGTGTAACCTTTCTTTTCATAGAACAGTTTGGAAACACTCTGTTTGTAAAGTCTGCAAGTGGATATTTGGACCTCTTTGAGGATTTCATTGGAAACGGGATTTCTTCATCTAATGCTAGACAGAAGAATTCTCAGTAACTTCTTTGGGTTGCGTGTGTTCAACTCACAGAGTTGAGCCTTCCTTTAGACAGAGCAGATTTGAAACCCTCTTTTTGTGGAATTTCAAAGTGGACATTTCAAGCGCTTTGGTGTGCACGGTAGAAAAGGAAATATCTTCGTTTAAAAACTAGAGAGAATCATTCTCAGAAACCACTTTGTGATGTGTGCGTTCCACTCACAGAGTTTAACCTTTCTTTTCATAGAACAGTTTGGAAACACTCTGTTTGTAAAGTCTGCAAGTGGATATTTGGACTTCTTTGAGGATTTCGTTGGAAATGGGATTTCTTCATCTAATGCTAGACAGAAGAATTCTCAGTAACTTCTTTGGGTTGCGTGTGTTCAACTCAGAGAGTTGAACCTTCCTTTAGACAGAGCTGATTTGAAACCCTCTTTTTGTGGAATTTGCTAGTGGACATTTCAAGTGCTTTGGGGCCAACGGTAGAAAAGGAAATATCTTCGTTTAAAAACTAGAGAGAATCATTCTCAGAAACCACTTTGTGATGTGTGCGTTCCACTCACAGAGTTTAACCTTTCTTTTCATAGAACAGTTTGGAAACACTCTGTTTGTAAAGTCTGCAAGTGGATATTTGGACCTCTTTGAGGATTTCGTTGGAAATGGGATTTCTTCATCTAATGCTAGACAGAAGAATTCTCAGTAACTTCTTTGGGTTGCGTGTGTTCAACTCACAGAGTTGAGCCTTCCTTTAGACAGAGGAGATTTGAAACCCTCTTTTTGTGGAATTTGCAAGTGGACATTTCAAGCGCTTTGGGGCCAACGGTAGAAAAGGAAATATCTTCGTATAAAAACTAAAGAGAATCATTCTCAGAAACTGCTTTGTGATGTGTGCGTTCCACTTACAGAGTTTAACCTTTCTTTTCATAGAACAGTTTGGAAACACTCTGTTTGTAACGTCTGCAAGTGGATATTTGGACCTCTATGAGGATTTCGTTGGAAACGGGATTTCTTCATCTAATGCTAGACAGAAGAATTCTCAGTAACTTCTTTGGGTTGTGTGTGTTCAACTCACAGAGTTGAACCTTCCTTTTGACAGAGCAGATTGGAAACCCTCTTTTTGTGGAATTTGCAAGAGGACATTTCAAGCGCTTTGGGGCCAACGGTAGAAAAGGAAATATCTTCGTATAAAAACTAGAGAGAATCATTCTCAGAAACCGCTTTGTGATGTGTGCGATCCACTCACAGAGTGTAACCTTTCTTTTCATAGAACAGTTTGGAAACAGTCTGTTTGTAAAGTCTGCAAGTGGATATTTGGACCTCTTTGAGGATTTCGTTGGAAACGGGATTTCTTCATCTAATGCTAGACAGAAGAATTCTCAGTAACTTCTTTGGGTTGCGTGTGTTCAACTCACAGAGTTGAACCTTCCTTTAGACAGAGCAGATTTGAAACCCTCTTTTTGTGGAATTTGCAAGTGGACATTTCAAGCGCTTTGGCGCCCACGGTAGAAAAGGAAATATCTTCGTATAAAAACTAGAGAGAATCATTCTCAGAAACCACTTTGTGATGTGTGCGTTCCACTCACATAGTTTAACCTTTCTTTTCATAGAACAGTTTGGAAACACTCTGTTTGTAAAGTCTGCAAGTTGATATTTGGACCTCTTTGAGGATTTGGTTGGAAACAGGATTTCTTCATCTAATGCTAGACAGAAAAATTCTCAGTAACTTCTTTGGGTTGTGTGTGTTCAACTCACAGAGTTGAACCTTCCTTTTGACAGAGCAGATTTGAAACCCTCTTTTTGTGGAATTTGCAAGTGGACATTTCAAGCGCTTCGGGGACAACGGTAGAAAAGGAAATATCTTCGTATAAAAACTAGAGAGAATCATTCTCAGAAACCACTTTGTGATGTGTTCGTTCCACTCACGGAGTTTAACCTTTCTTTTCATAGAACAGTTTGGAAACACTCTGTTTGTAAAGTCTGCAAGTTGATATTTGGACCTCTTTGAGGATTTCGTTGGAAACGGGATTTCTTCATCTAATGCTAGACAGAAGAATTCTCAGTAACTTCTTTGGGTTGCGTGTGTTCAAGTCACAGAGTTGAACCTTCCTTTTGACAGAGCAGATTGGAAACCCTCTTTTTGTGGAATTTGCAAGTGGACATTTCAAGCGCTTTGGGGCCAACGGTAGAAAAGGAAATATCTTCGTATAAAAACTAGAGAGAATCATTCTCAGAAACCACTTAGTGATGTGTGCGTTTCACTCACAGAGTTTAACCTTTCTGTTCATAGAACAGTTTGGAAACACTCTGTTTGTATAGTCTGCAAGTGGATATTTGGACCTCTTTGAGGATTTCGTTGGAAACGGGATTTCTTCATGTAATGCTAGACAGAAGAATTCTCAGTAACTTCTTTGGGTTGCGTGTGTTCAACTCACAGAGTTGAACCTTCCTTTTGACAGAGCAGATTGGAAACCCTCTTTTTGTGGAATTTGCAAGTGGACATTTCAAGCGCTTTGGGGCCAACGTTAGAAAAGGAAATATCTTCGTATAAAAACTAGACAGAATCATTCTCAGAAACCACTTTGTGATGTGTGCGTTCCACTCACGGAGTTTAACCTTTCTTTTCATAGAACAGTTTGGAAACAGTCTGTTTGTAAAGTCTGCAAGTGGATATTTGGACCTCTTTGAGGATTTCTTTGGAAACGGGATTTCTTCATCTAATGCTAGACAGAAGAATTCTCAGTAACTTCTTTGGGTTGCGTTTGTTCAACTCACAGAGTTGAACCTTCCTTTTGACAGAGCAGATTTGAAACACTCCTTTTGTGGAATTTGCAAGTGGACATTTCAAGCGCTTTGGGGCCAACGGTGGAATAGGAAATATCTTCGTATAAAAACTAGAGAGAATCATTCCCAGAAACCACTTTGTGATGTGTGCGTTCCACTCACAGAGTTTAACCTTTCTTTTCATAGAACAGTTTGGAAACACTCTGTTTGCAACGTCTGCAAGTGGATACTTGGACCTCTTTCAGGATTTCGTTGGAAACGGGATTTCTTCATCTAATGCTAGACAGAAGAATTCTCAGTAACTTCTTTGGGTTGTGTGTGTTCAACTCACAGAGTTGAACCTTCCTTTAGACAGAGCAGATTAGAAACCCTCTTTTTGTGGAATTTGCAAGTGGACATTTGAAGCGCTTTTGGGCCAAAGGCAGGAAAGGAAATATCTTGGTATAAAAACTAGGGAGAATCATTCTCAGAAACCACTTTGTGATGTGTGCATTCCACTCACAGAGTTTAACCTTTCTTTTCATGGAACAGTTTGGAAACACTCTGTTTGTAAAGTCTGCAAGTTGATATTTGGACCTCTTTGAGGATTTGGTTGGAAACAGGATTTCTTCATCTAATGCTAGACAGAAAAATTTTCAGTAACTTCTTTGGGTTGTGTGTGTTCAACTCACAGAGTTGAACCTTCCTTTTGACAGAGCAGATTTGAAACACTCCTTTTGTGGAATTTGCAAGTGGACATTTCAAGCGCTTTGGGGCCAACGGTGGAATAGGAAATATCTTCGTATAAAAACTAGAGAGAATCATTCCCAGAAACCACTTTGTGATGTGTGCGTTCCACTCACAGAGTTTAACCTTTCTTTTCATAGAACAGTTTGGAAACACTCTGTTTGCAACGTCTGCAAGTGGATACTTGGACCTCTTTCAGGATTTCTTTGGAAACGGGATTTCTTCATCTAATGCTAGACAGAAGAATTCTCAGTAACTTCTTTGGGTTGTGTGTGTTCAACTCACAGAGTTGAACCTTCCTTTAGACAGAGCAGATTAGAAATCCTCTTTTTGTGGAATTTGCAATTGGACATTTCAAGCGCTTTTGGGCCAAAGGCAGGAAAGGAAATATCTTGGTATAAAAACTAGGGAGAATCATTCTCAGAAACCACTTTGTGATGTGTTCATTCCACTCACAGAGTTTAACCTTTCTTTTCATAGAACAGTTTGGAAACACTCTGTTTGTAAAGTCTGCAAGTGGATATTTGGACCTCTTTGAGGATTTGGTTGGAAACAGGATTTCTTCATCTAATGCTAGACAGAAAAATTTTCAGTAACTTCTTTGGGTTGTGTGTGTTCAACTCACAGAGTTGAACCTTCCTTTAGGCAGAGCAGATTTGAAACTCTCTTTTTGTGGAATTTGCAAGTGGACATTTCATGCGCTTTGGGGCCAACGGTAGAAAAGGAAATATCTTCATATAAAAACTAGAGAGAATCATTCTCAGAAACCGCTTTGTGATGTGTGCGTTCCACTCACAGAGTTTAACCTTTCTTTTCATAGAACAGTTTGGAAACACTCTGTTTGTAAAGTCTGCAAGTGGATATTTGGACCTCTTTGAGGATTTCGTTGGAAACGGGATTTCTTCATCTAATGCTAGACAGAAGAATTCTCAGTAACTTCTTTGGGTTGCGTGTGTTCAACTCACAGAGTTGAACCTTCCTTTAGTCAGAGCAGATTTGAAACCCTCTTTTTGTGGAATTTGCAAGTGGACATTTCAAGCGCTTTGGGGCCAACGGTAGAAAAGGAAATATCTTCGTTTAAAAACTAGAGAGAATCATTCTAAGAAACCACTTTGTGATGTGTGCGTTCCACTCACCGAGTTTAACCTTTCTTTTCATAGAACAGTTTGGAAACACTCTGTTTGTAAAGTCTGCAAGTGGATATTTGGACCTCTTTGAGGATTTCGTTGGAAACGGGATTTCTTCATCTAATGCTAGACAGAAGAATTCTCAGTAACTTTTTGGGTTGCGTGTGTTCAACTCACAGAGTTGAGCCTTCCTTTAGACAGAGCAGATTTGAAACCCTCTTTTTGTGGAATTTCCAAGTGGACATTTCAAGCGCTTTGGGGCCAACTGTAGAAAAGGAAATATCTTCGAATAAAAACAAGAGAGAATCATTCTCAGAAACCGCTTTGTGATGTGTGCGTTCCACTCACAGAGTTTAACCTTTCTTTTCATAGAACCGTTTGGAAACACTCTGTTTGTAAAGTCTGCAAGTGGATATTTGGACCTCTTTGAGGATTTGGTTGGAAACAGGATTTCTTCATCTAATGCTAGACAGAAAAATTCTCAGTAACTTCTTTGGGTTGTGTGTGTTCAACTCACAGAGTTGAACCTTCGTTTAGACAGAGCAGATTTGAAACCCTCTTTTTGTGGAATTTGCAAGTGGACATTTCAAGCGCTTCGGGGACAACGGTAGAAAAGGAAATATCTTCGTTTAAAAACTAGAGAGAATCATTCTCAGAAACCACTTTGTGATGTGTTCGTTCCACTCACGGAGTTTAACCTTTCTTTTCATAGAACAGTTTGGAAACACTCTGTTTGTAAAGTCTGCAAGTTGATATTTGGACCTCTTTGAGGATTTCGTTGGAAACGGGATTTCTTCATCTAATGCTAGACAGAAGAATTCTCAGTAACTTCTTTGGGTTGCGTGTGTTCAACTCACAGAGTTGAACCTTCCTTTTGACAGAGCAGATTGGAAACCCTCTTTTTGTGGAATTTGCAAGTGGACATTTCAAGCGCTTTGGGGCCAACGGTAGAAAAGGAAATATCTTCGTATAAAAACTAGAGAGAATCATTCTCAGAAACCACTTAGTGATGTGTGCGTTCCACTCACAGAGTTTAACCTTTCTTTTCATAGAACAGTTTGGAAACACTCTGTTTGTATAGTCTGCAAGTGGATATTTGGACCTCTTTGAGGATTTCGTTGGAAACGGGATTTCTTCATGTAATGCTAGACAGAAGAATTCTCAGTAACTTCTTTGGGTTGCGTGTGTTCAACTCACAGAGTTGAACCTTCCTTTTGACAGAGCAGATTGGAAACCCTCTTTTTGTGGAATTTGCAAGTGGACATTTCAAGCGCTTTGGGGCCAACGGTAGAAAAGGAAATATCTTCGTATAAAAACTAGAGAGAATCATTCTCAGAAACCACTTTGTGATGTGTGCGTTCCACTCACAGAGTTTAACCTTTCTTTTCATAGAACAGTTTGGAAACAGTCTGTTTGTAAAGTCTGCAAGTGGATATTTGGACCTCTTTGAGGATTTCTTTGGAAACGGGATTTCTTCATCTAATGCTAGACAGAAGAATTCTCAGTAACTTCTTTGGGTTGCGTTTGTTCAACTCACAGAGTTGAACCTTCCTTTTGACAGAGCAGATTTGAAACACTCCTTTTGTGGAATTTGCAAGTGGACATTTCAAGCGCTTTGGGGCCAACGGTGGAATAGGAAATATCTTCGTATAAAAACTAGAGAGAATCATTCCCAGAAACCACTTTGTGATGTGTGCGTTCCACTCACAGAGTTTAACCTTTCTTTTCATAGAACAGTTTGGAAACACTCTGTTTGCAAAGTCTGCAAGTGGATACTTGGACCTCTTTCAGGATTTCGTTGGAAACGGGATTTCTTCATCTAATGCTAGACAGAAGAATTCTCAGTAACTTCTTTGGGTTGCGTGTGCTCAACTCACAGAGTTGAACCTTCCTTTAGACAGAGCAGATTAGAAACCCTCTTTTTGTGGAATTTGCAAGTGGACATTTCAAGCGCTTTTGGGCCAAAGGCAGGAAAGGAAATATCTTGGTATAAAAACTAGAGAGAATCATTCTCAGAAACCACTTTGTGATGTGTTCACTCCACTCACAGAGTTTAACCTTTCTTTTCATAGAAAAGTTTGGAAACACTCTGTTTGTAAAGTCTGCAAGTTGATATTTGGACCTCTTTGAGGATTTGGTTGGAAACAGGATTTCTTCATCTAATGCTAGACAGAAAAATTTTCAGTAACTTCTTTGGGTTGTGTGTGTTCAACTCACAGAGTTGAACCTTCCTTTAGACAGAGCAGATTTGAAACTCTCTTTTTGTGGAATTTGCAAGTGGACATTTCATGCGCTTTGGGGCCAACGGTAGAAAAGGAAATATCTTCATATAAAAACTAGAGAGAATCATTCTCAGAAACCGCTTTGTGATGTGTGCGTTCCACTCACAGAGTTTAACCTTTCTTTTCATAGAACAGTTTGGAAACACTCTGTTTGTAAAGTCTGCAAGTGGATATTTGGACCTCTTTGAGGATTTCGTTGGAAACGGGATTTCTTCATCTAATGCTAGA
Source organism: Gorilla gorilla gorilla (assembly GCF_029281585.2). Classification (NCBI taxonomy): domain Eukaryota; kingdom Metazoa; phylum Chordata; class Mammalia; order Primates; family Hominidae; genus Gorilla; species Gorilla gorilla. The sequence continues at coordinate 75,465,722 of NC_073231.2, read as the reverse complement.
CAGAAGAATTCTCAGTAACTTTTTGGGTTGCGTGTGTTCAACTCACAGAGTTGAGCCTTCCTTTAGACAGAGCAGATTTGAAACCCTCTTTTTGTGGAATTTCCAAGTGGACATTTCAAGCGCTTTGGGGCCAACGGTAGAAAAGGAAATATCTTCGTATAAAAACAAGAGAGAATAATTTTCAGAAACCGCTTTGTGATGTGTGCGTTCCACTCACAGAGTTTAACCTTTCTTTTCATAGAACCGTTTGGAAACACTCTGTTTGTAAAGTCTGCAAGTGGATATTTGGACCTCTTTGAGGATTTCGTTGGAAACAGGATTTCTTCATCTAATGCTAGACAGAAGAATTCTCAGTAACTTCTTTGGGTTGTGTGTGTTCAACTCACAGAGATGAACCTTCCTTTCGACAGAGCAGATTTGAAACCCTCTTTTTGTGGAATTTGCAAGTGGACATTTCAAGCGCTTCGGGGAGAACGGTAGAAAAGGAAATATCTTCGTATAAAAACTAGAGAGAATCATTCTCAGAAACCACTTTGTGATGTGTTCGTTCCACTCACGGAGTTTAACCTTTCTTTTCATAGAACAGTTTGGAAACACTCTGTTTGTAAAGTCTGCAAGTTGATATTTGGACCTCTTTGAGGATTTCGTTGGAAACGGGATTTCTTCATCTAATGCTAGACAGAAGAATTCTCAGTAACTTCTTTGGGTTGCGTGTGTTCAACTCACAGAGTTGAACCTTCCTTTTGACAGAGCAGATTGGAAACCCTCTTTTTGTGGAATTTGCAAGTGGACATTTCAAGCGCTTTGGGGCCAACGGTAGAAAAGGAAATATCTTCGTATAAAAACTAGAGAGAATCATTCTCAGAAACCACTTAGTGATGTGTGCGTTCCACTCACAGAGTTTAACCTTTCTTTTCATAGAACAGTTTGGAAACACTCTGTTTGTATAGTCTGCAAGTGGATATTTGGACCTCTTTGAGGATTTCGTTGGAAACGGGATTTCTTCATGTAATGCTAGACAGAAGAATTCTCAGTAACTTCTTTGGGTTGCGTGTGTTCAACTCACAGAGTTGAACCTTCCTTTTGACAGAGCAGATTTGAAACCCTCTTTTTGTGGAATTTGCAAGTGGACATTTCAAGCTCTTTAGGGCCAACGGTACAAAAGGAAATATCTTCGTATAAAAACTAGAGAGAATCATTCTCAGAAACCACTTTGTGATGTGTGCGTTCCACTCACAGAGTTTAACCTTTCTTTTCATAGAACAGTTTGGAAACACTCTGTTTGTAAAGTCTGCAAGTGGATATTTGGACCTCTTTGAGGATTTCGTTGGAAATGGGATTTCTTCATCTAATGCTAGACAGAAGATTTCTCAGTAACTTTTTGGGTAGCGTGTGTTCAACTCACAGAGTTGAGCCTTCCTTTAGACAGAGCAGATTTGAAACCCTCTTTTTGTGGAATTTCCAATTGGACATTTCAAGCGCTTTGCGGCCAACGGTAGAAAAGGAAATATCTTCGTATAAAAACTAAAGAGAATCATTCTCAGAAACTGTTTTGTGACGTGTGCATTCCACTCACGGAGTGTAACCTTTCATTTCATAGAACAGTTTGGAAACACTCTGTTTGTAAAGTCTGCAAGTGGATATTTGAAACTCTTTGAGGATTTCATTGGAAACGGGATTTCTTCATCTAATGCTAGACAGAAGAATTCTCAGTAACTTCTTTGGGTTGCGTGTGTTCAACTCACAGAGTTGAACCTTCCTTTAGACAGAGCAGATTTGAAACCCTCTTTTTGTGGAATTTGCAAGTGGATATTTCAAGCGCTTTTGCGCCCACGGTAGAAAAGGAAATATCTTCGTATAAAAACTAGAGAGAATCATTCCCAGAAACCACTTTGTGATGTGTGCGTTCCACTCACAGAGTTTAACCTTTCTTTTCATAGAACAGTTTGGAAACACTCTGTTTGTAAAGTCTGCAAGTGGATATTTGGACCTCTATGAGGATTTCGTTGGAAACGGGGTTTCTTCATCTAATGCTAGACAGAAGAATTCTCAGTAACTTCTTTGGGTTGCGTGTGTTCATCTCACAGAGTTGAACCTTCCTTTTGACAGAGCAGATTGGAAACCCTCTTTTTGTGGAATTTGCAAGAGGACATTTCAAGCGCTTTGGGGCCAACGGTAGAAAAGGAAATATCTTCGTATAAAAACTAGAGAGAATCATTCTCAGAAACCGCTTTGTGAAGTGTGCGTTCGACTCACAGAGTGTAACCTTTCTTTTCATAGAACAATTTGGAAACAGTCTGTTTGTAAAGTCTGCAAGTGGATATTTGGACGTCTTTGAGGATTTTGTTGGAAACGGGATTTCTTCATCTAATGCTAGACAGAAGAATTCTCAGTAACTTCTTTGGGCTGCGTGTGTTCAACTCACAGAGTTGAACCTTCCTTTTGACAGAGCAGATTAGAAACCCTCTTTTTGTGGAATTTGCAAGTCGACATTTCAGGCGCTTTGGGGCCAACGGTAGAAAAGGAAATATCTTCGTATAAAAACTAGAGAGAATCATTCTCAGAAACCGCTTTGTGATGTGTGCGTTCCTCTCACAGAGTTTAACCTTTCTTTTCATAGAACAGTTTGGAAACACTCTGTTTGTAAAGTCTGCAAGTGGATATTTGGTCGTCTTTGAGGTTTTCGTTGGAAACGGGATTTCTTCATCTAATGCTAGACAGAAGAATTCTCAGTAACTTCTTTGGGTTGCGTGTGTTCAACTCACAGAGTTGAACCTTCCTTTTGACAGAGCAGATTGTAAACCCTCTTTTTGTGGAATTTGCAAGTGGACATTTCAAGCGCTTTGGGTCCAACTGTAGAAAAGGAAGTATCTTCGTATAAAAACAAGAGAGAATCATTCTCAGAAACCGCTTTGTGATGTGTGCGTTCCACTCACAGAGTTTAACCTTTCTTTTCATAGAACAGTTTGGAAACACTCTGTTTGTAAAGTCTGGAAGTGGATATTTGGACCTCTTTGAGGATTTCGTTGGAAACGGGATTTCTTCATCTAATGCTAGACAGAAAAATTCTCAGTAACTTCTTTGGTTTGCGTGTGTTCAACTCACAGAGTTGAGCCTTCCCTTAGACAGAGCAGATTTGAAACCCTCTTTTTGTGGAATTTGCAAGTGGACATTTCAAGGGCTTTGGCACCCACGGTAGAAAAGGAAATATCTTCGTATAAAAACTAGAGAGAATCATTCTCAGAAACCACTTTGTGATGTGTGCGTTCCACTCACAGAGTGTAACCTTTGTTTTCATAGAACAGTTTGGAAACACTCTGTTTGTAAAGTCTGCAAGTGGATATTTGGACCTCTTTGAGGATTTCGTTGGAAACGGGATTTCTTCATCTAATGCTAGACAGAAGAATTCTCAGTAACTTCTTTCGGTTGCGTGTGTTCAACTCACAGAGTTGAACCTTCTTTAGACAGAGCAGATTTGAAACCCTCTTTTTGTGGAATTTGCAAGTGGACATTTCATGCGCTTTGGCGCCCATGGTAGAAAAGGAAATATCTTCGTATAAAAACTAGAGAGAATCATTCTCAGAAACCACTTTGCGATGTGTGCGTTCCACTCACAGAGTTTAACCTTTCTTTTCATAGAACAGTTTGGAAACACTCTGTTTGTAAAGTCTGCAAGTGGATATTTGGACCTCTTTGAGGATTTCGTTGGAAACGGGATTTCTTCATCTAATGCTAGACAGAAGAATTCTCAGTAACTTTTTGGGTTGCGTGTGTTCAACTCACAGAGTTGAGCCTTCCTTTAGACAGAGCAGATTTGAAACCCTCTTTTTGTGGAATTTCCAAGTGGACATTTCAAGCGCTTTAGGGCCAACGGTAGAAAAGGAAATATCTTCGTATAAAAACTAAAGAGAATCATTCTCAGAAACTGTTTTGTGATGTGTGCATTCCACTCACGGAGTGTAACCTTTCATTTCATAGAACAGTTTGGAAACACTCTGTTTGTAAAGTCTGCAAGTGGATATTTGGACCTCTTTGAGGATTTCATTGGAAACGGGATTTCTTCATCTAATGCTAGACAGAAGAATTCTCAGTAACTTCTTTGGGTTGTGTGTGTTCAACTCACAGAGTTGAGCCTTCCTTTAGACAGAGCAGATTTGAAACCCTCTTTTTGTGGAATTTGCAAGTGGACATTTCAAGCGCTTTGGCGCCCACGGTAGAAAAGGAAATATCTTCGTATAAAAACTAGAGAGAATCATTCTCAGAAACCGCTTTGTGATGTGTGCGTTCCACTCACAGAGTGTAACCTTTCTTTTCATAGAACAGTTTGGAAACACTCTGTTTGTAAAGTCTGCAAGTGGATATTTTTACCTCTTTGAGGATTTCGTTGGAAACGGGATTTCTTCATCTAATGCTAGACAGAAGAATTCTCAGTAACTTCTTTGGGTTGCGTGTGTTCAACTCACAGAGTTGAGCCTTCCCTTAGACAGAGCAGATTTGAAACCCTCTTTTTGTGGAATTTGCAAGTGGACATTTCAAGCGCTTTGGGGCCAACGGTAGAAAAGGAAATATCTTCGTATAAAAACTAGAGAGAATCATTCTCAGGAACCGGTTTGTGATGTGTGCGTTCCACTCACAGAGTGTAACCTTTCTTTTCATAGAACAGTTTGGAAACACTCTGTTTGTAAAGTCTGCAAGTGGATATTTGGACCTCTTTGAGGATTTCGTTGGAAACGGGATTTCTTCATCAAATGCTAGACAGAAGTATTCTCAGTAACTTCTTTGGGTTGCCTGTGTTCAACTCACAGAGTTGAACCTTCCTTTAGACAGAGCAGATTTGAAACCCTCTTTTTGTGGAATTTGCAAGTGGACATTTCAAGCGCTTTGGGGCCAACGGTAGAAAAGGAAATATCTTCGTATAAAAACTAGAGAGAATCATTCTCAGAAACCACTTTGTGATGTGTGCGTTCCACTCACAGAGTTTAACCTTTCTTTTCATAGAACCGTTTGGAAACACTCTGTTTGTAAAGTCTGCAAGTGGATATTTGGACCTCTTTGAGGATTTCGTTGGAAATGGGATTTCTTCATCTAATGCAAGACAGAAAAATTCTCAGTAACTTCTTTAGGTTGCGTGTGTTCAACTCACAGAGTTGAGCCTTCCCTTAGACAGAGCAGATTTGAAACCCTCTTTTTGTGGAATTTGCAAGTGGACATTTCAAGCTCTTTGGGGCCAACGGTAGAAAAGGAAATATCTTCGTATAAAAACTAGAGAGAATCATTCTCAGAAACCACTTTGTGATGTGTGCGTTCCACTCACAGAGTTTAACCTTTCTTTTCATAGAACAGTTTGGAAACAGTCTGTTTGTAAAGTCTGCAAGTGGATATTTGGACCTCTATGAGGATTTCGTTGGAAACGGGGTTTCTTCATCTAATGCTAGACAGAAGAATTCTCAGTAACTTCTTTGGGTTGCGTGTGTTCATGTCACAGAGTTGAACCTTCCTTTTGACAGAGCAGATTGGAAACCCTCTTTTTGTGGAATTTGCAAGAGGACATTTCAAGCTCTTTGGGGCCAACGGTAGAAAAGGAAATATCTTCGTATAAAAACTAGAGAGAATCATTCTCAGAAACCGCTTTGTGATGTGTGCGTTTGACTCACAGAGTGTAACCTTTCTTTTCATAGAACAATTTGGAAACAGTCTGTTTGTAAAGTCTGCAAGTGGATATTTGGACGTCTTTGAGGATTTTGTTGGAAACGGGATTTCTTCATCTAATGCTAGACAGAAGAATTCTCAGTAACTTCTTTGGGCTGCGTGTGTTCAACTCACAGAGTTGAACCTTCCTTTTGACAGAGCAGATTAGAAACCCTCTTTTTGTGGAATTTGCAAGTCGACATTTCAGGCGCTTTGGGGCCAACGGTAGAAAAGGAAATATCTTCGTATAAAAACTAGAGAGAATCATTCTCAGAAACCGCTTTGTGATGTGTGCGTTCCTCTCACAGAGTTTAACCTTTCTTTTCATAGAACAGTTTGGAAACAGTCTGTTTGTAAAGTCTGCAAGTGGATATTTGGTCGTCTTTGAGGTTTTCGTTGGAAACGGGATTTCTTCATCTAATGCTAGACAGAAGAATTCTCAGTAACTTCTTTGGGTTGCGTGTGTTCAACTCACAGAGTTGAACCTTCCTTTTGACAGAGCAGATTGGAAACCCTCTTTTTGTGGAATTTGCAAGTGGACATTTCAAGCGCTTTGGGTCCAACGGTAGAAAAGGAAGTATCTTCGTATAAAAACAAGAGAGAATCATTCTCAGAAACCGCTTTGTGATGTGTGCGTTCCACTCACAGAGTTTAACCTTTCTTTTCATTGAACAGTTTGGAAACACTCTGTTTGTAAAGTCTGGAAGTGGATATTTGGACCTCTTTGAGGATTTCGTTGGAAACGGGATTTCTTCATCTAATGCTAGACAGAAAAATTCTCAGTAACTTCTTTGGTTTGCGTGTGTTCAACTCACAGAGTTGAGCCTTCCCTTAGACAGAGCAGATTTGAAACCCTCTTTTTGTGGAATTTGCAAGTGGACATTTCAAGGGCTTTGGCACCCACGGTAGAAAAGGAAATATCTTCGTATAAAAACTAGAGAGAATCATTCTCAGAAACCACTTTGTGATGTGTGCGTTCCACTCACAGAGTGTAACCTTTGTTTTCATAGAACAGTTTGGAAACACTCTGTTTGTAAAGTCTGCAAGTGGATATTTGGACCTCTTTGAGGATTTCGTTGGAAACGGGATTTCTTCATCTAATGCTAGACAGAAGAATTCTCAGTAACTTCTTTGGGTTGCGTGTGTTCAACTCACAGAGTTGAACCTTCCTTTAGTCAGAGCAGATTTGAAACCCTCTTTTTGTGGAATTTGCAAGTGGACATTTCAAGCGCTTTGGGGCCAACGGTAGAAAAGGAAATATCTTCGTATAAAAACTAGAGAGAATCATTCTCAGAAACCACTTTGTGATGTGTGCGTTCCACTCACAGAGTTTAACCTTTCTTTTCATAGAACAGTTTGGAAACACTCTGTTTGTAAAGTCTGCAAGTGGATATTTGGACCTCTTTGAGGATTTCGTTGGAAACGGGATTTCTTCATCTAATGCTAGACAGAAGAATTCTCAGTAACTTTTTGGGTTGCGTGTGTTCAACTCACAGAGTTGAGCCTTCCTTTAGACAGAGCAGATTTGAAACCCTCTTTTTGTTTAATTTCCAAGTGGACATTTCAAGTGCTTTGGGGCCAACGGTAGAAAAGGAAATATCTTCGTATAAAAACAAGAGAGAATCATTCTCAGAAACCGCTTTGTGATGTGTGCGTTCCACTCACAGAGTTTAACCTTTCTTTTCATAGAACCGTTTGGAAACACTCTGTTTGTAAAGTCTGCAACTGGATATTTGGACCTCTTTGAGGATTTCGTTGGAAACGGGATTTCTTCATCTAATGCTAGACAGAAAAATTCTCAGTAAGTTCTTTGGGTTGCGTGTGTTCAACTCACAGAGTTGAGCCTTCCCTTAGACAGAGCAGATTTGAAACCCTCTTTTTGTGGAATTTGCAAGTGGACATTTCAAGCTCTTTGGGGCCAACGGTAGAAAAGGAAATATCTTCGTATAAAAACTAGAGAGAATCATTCTCAGAAACCACTTTGTAATGTGTGCGTTCCACTCACAGAGTTTAACCTTTCTTTTCATAGAACAGTTTGGAAACACTCTGTTTGTAAAGTCTGCAAGTGGATATTTGGACCTCTTTGAGGATTTCGTTGGAAACGGGATTTCTTCATCTAATGCTAGACAGAAGAATTCTCAGTAACTTTTTGGGTTGCGTGTGTTCAACTCACAGAGTTGAGCCTTCCTTTAGACAGAGCAGATTTGAAACCCTCTTTTTGTGGAATTTCCAAGTGGACATTTCAAGCGCTTTAGGGCCAACGGTAGAAAAGGAAATATCTTCGTATAAAAACTAAAGAGAATCATTCTCAGAAACTGTTTTGTGATGTGTGCATTCCACTCACGGAGTGTAACCTTTCATTTCATAGAACAGTTTGGAAACACTCTGTTTGTAAAGTCTGCAAGTGGATATTTGGACCTCTTTGAGGATTTCATTGGAAACGGGATTTCTTCATCTAATGCTAGACAGAAGTATTCTCAGTAACTTCTTTGGGTTGCCTGTGTTCAACTCACAGAGTTGAACCTTCCTTTAGACAGAGCAGATTTGAAACCCTCTATTTGTGGAATTTGCAAGTGGACATTTCAAGCGCTTTGGGGCCAACGGTAGAAAAGGAAATATCTTCGTATAAAAACTAGAGAGAATCATTCTCAGAAACCACTTTGTGATGTGTGCGTTCCACTCACAGAGTTTAACCTTTCTTTTCATAGAACAGTTTGGAAACACTCTGTTTGTAAAGTCTGCAAGTGGATATTTGGACCTCTTTGAGGATTTCGTTGGAAACGGGATTTCTTCATCTAATGCTAGACAGAAGAATTCTCAGTAACTTCTTTGGGTTGCGTGTCTTCAACTCACAGAGTTGAGCCTTCCTTTAGTCAGAGCAGATTTGAAACCCTCTTTTTGTGGAATTTGCAAGTGGACATTTCAAGCGCTTTGGGGCCAACGGTAGAAAAGGAAATATCTTCGTATAAAAACTAGAGAGAATCATTCTCAGGAACCGCTTTGTGATGTGTGCGTTCCACTCACAGAGTGTAACCTTTCTTTTCATAGAACAGTTTGGAAACACTCTGTTTGTAAAGTCTGCAAGTGGATATTTGGACCTCTTTGAGGATTTCGTTGGAAACGGGATTTCTGCATATAACGCTAGACAGAAAAATTCTCAGTAACTTCTTTGGGTTGCGTGTGTTCAACTCACAGAGTTGAACCTTCCTTTTGACAGAGCAGATTGGAAACCCTCTTTTTGTGGAATTTGCAAGTCGACATTTCAGGCGCTTTGGGGCCAACGGTAGAAAAGGAAATATCTTCGTATAAAAACTAGAGAGAATCATTCTCAGAAACCGCTTTGTGATGTGTGCGTTCCTCTCACAGAGTTTATCCTTTCTTTTCATAGAACAGTTTGGAAACACTCTGTTTGTAAAGTCTGCAAGTGGATATTTGGACCTCTTTGAGGATTTCGTTGGAAACGGGATTTCTTCATCTAATGCTAGACAGAAGAATTCTCAGTAACTTCTTTGGGTTGCGTGTGTTCAACTCACAGAGTTGAGCCTTCCCTTAGACAGAGCAGATTTGAAACCCTCTTTTTGTGGAATTTGCAAGTGGACATTTCAAGGGCTTTGGCACCCACGGTAGAAAAGGAAATATCTTCGTATAAAAACTAGAGAGAATCATTCTCAGAAACCACTTTGTGATGTGTGCGTTCCACTCACCGAGTTTAACCTTTCTTTTCATAGAACAGTTTGGAAACACTCTGTTTGTAAAGTCTGCAAGTGGATATTTGGACCTCTTTGAGGATTTCGTTGGAAACGGGATTTCTTCATCTAATGCTAGACAGAAGAATTCTCAGTAACTTTTTGGGTTGCGTGTGTTCAACTCACAGAGTTGAGCCTTCGTTTAGACAGAGCAGATTTGAAACCCTCTTTTTGTGGAATTTGCAAGTGGACATTTCATGCGCTTTGGCGCCCATGGTAGAAAAGGAAATATCTTCGTATAAAAACTAGAGAGAATCATTCTCAGAAACCACTTTGTGATGTGTTCGTTCCACTCACGGAGTTTAACCTTTCTTTTCATAGAACAGTTTGGAAACACTCTGTTTGTAAAGTCTGCAAGTTGATATTTGGACCTCTTTGAGGATTTCGTTGGAAACGGGATTTCTTCATCTAATGCTAGACAGAAGAATTCTCAGTAACTTCTTTGGGTTGCGTGTGTTCAACTCACAGAGTTGAACCTTCCTTTTGACAGAGCAGATTGGAAACCCTCTTTTTGTGGAATTTGCAAGTGGACATTTCAAGCGCTTTGGGGCCAATGGTAGAAAAGGAAATATCTTCGTATAAAAACTAGAGAGAATCATTCTCAGAAACCACTTAGTGATGTGTGTGTTCCACTCACAGAGTTTAACCTTTCTTTTCATAGAACAGTTTGGAAACACTCTGTTTGTATAGTCTGCAAGTGGATATTTGGACCTCTTTGAGGATTTCGTTGGAAACGGGATTAATTCATCTAATGCTAGACAGAAGAATTCTCAGTAACTTCTTTGGGTTGCGTGTGTTCAACTCACAGAGTTGAACCTTCCTTTTGACAGAGCAGATTGGAAACCCTCTTTTTGTGGAATTTGCAAGTGGACATTTCAAGCGCTTTGGGGCCAACGTTAGAAAAGGAAATATCTTCGTATAAAAACTAGAGAGAATCATTCTCAGAAACCACTTTGTGATGTGTGCGTTCCACTCACAGAGTTTAACCTTTCTTTTCATAGAACAGTTTGGAAACAGTCTGTTTGTAAAGTCTGCAAGTGGATATTTGGACCTCTTTGAGGATTTCTTTGGAAACGGGATTTCTTCATCTAATGCTAGACAGAAGAATTCTCAGTAACTTCTTTGGGTTGCGTGTGTTCAACTCACAGAGTTGAACCTTCCTTTTGACAGAGCAGATATGAAACACTCCTTTTGTGGAATTTGCTAGTGGACATTTCAAGCGCTTTGGGGCCAACGGTGGAATAGGAAATATCTTCGTATAAAAACTAGAGAGAATCATTCCCAGAAACCACTTTGTGATGTGTGCGTTCCACTCACAGAGTTTAACCTTTCTTTTCATAGAACAGTTTGGAAACACTCTGTTTGCAAAGTCTGCAAGTGGATACTTGGACCTCTTTCAGGATTTCGTTGGAAACGGGATTTCTTCATCTAATGCTAGACAGAAGAATTCTCAGTAACTTCTTTGGGTTGGGTGTGTTCAACTCACAGAGTTGAACCTTCCTTTAGTCAGAGCAGATTTGAAACCCTCTTTTTGTGGAATTTGCAAGTGGACATTTCAAGCGCTTTGGGGCCAACGGTAGAAAAGGAAATATCTTGGTGTAAAAACTAGAGAGAATCATTCTCAGAAACCACTTTGTGATGTGTGCGTTCCACTCACCGAGTTTAACCTTTCTTTTCATAGAACAGTTTGGAAACACTCTGTTTGTAAAGTCTGCAAGTGGATATTTGGACCTCTTTGAGGATTTCGTTGGAAACGGGATTTCTTCATCTAATGCTAGACAGAAAAATTCTCAGTAACTTCTTTGGGTTGCGTGTGTTCAACTCACAGAGTTGAGCCTTCCCTTAGACAGAGCAGATTTGAAACCCTCTTTTTGTGGAATTTGCAAGTGGACATTTCAAGGGCTTTGGCACCCACGGTAGAAAAGGAAATATCTTCGTATAAAAACTAGAGAGAATCATTCTCAGAAACCACTTTGTGATGTGTGCGTTCCACTCACAGAGTGTAACCTTTGTTTTCATAGAACAGTTTGGAAACACTCTGTTTGTAAAGTCTGCAAGTGGATATTTGGACCTCTTTGAGGATTTCGTTGGAAACGGGATTTCTTCATCTAATGCTAGACAGAAGAATTCTCAGTAACTTCTTTGGGTTGCGTGTGTTCAACTCACAGAGTTGAACCTTCTTTAGACAGAGCAGATTTGAAACCCTCTTTTTGTGGAATTTGCAAGTGGACATTTCATGCGCTTTGGCGCCCATGGTAGAAAAGGAAATATCTTCGTATAAAAACTAGAGAGAATCATTCTCAGAAACCACTTTGCGATGTGTGCGTTCCACTCACAGAGTTTAACCTTTCTTTTCATAGAACAGTTTGGAAACACTCTGTTTTTTAAAGTCTGCAAGTGGATATTTGGACCTCTTTGAGGATTTCGTTGGAAACGGGATTTCTTCATCTAATGCTAGACAGAAGAATTCTCAGTAACTTCTTTGGGTTGCGTGTGTTCAACTCACAGAGTTGAGCCTTCCTTTAGACAGAGCAGATTTGAAACCCTCTTTTTGTTTAATTTCCAAGTGGACATTTCAAGCGCTTTGGGGCCAACGGTAGAAAAGGAAATATCTTCGTATAAAAACAAGAGAGAATCATTCTCAGAAACCGCTTTGTGATGTGTGCGTTCCACTCACAGAGTTTAACCTTTCTTTTCATAGAACCGTTTGGAAACACTCTGTTTGTAAAGTCTGCAAGTGGATATTTGGACCTCTTTGAGGATTTCGTTGGAAACGGGATTTCTTCATCTAATGCTAGACAGAAAAATTCTCAGTAAGTTCTTTGGGTTGCGTGTGTTCAACTCACAGAGTTGAGCCTTCCCTTAGACAGAGCAGATTTGAAACCCTCTTTTTGTGGAATTTGCAAGTGGACATTTCAAGCTCTTTGGGGCCAACGGTAGAAAAGGAAATATCTTCGTATAAAAACTAGAGAGAATCATTCTCAGAAACCACTTTGTAATGTGTGCGTTCCACTCACAGAGTTTAACCTTTCTTTTCATAGAACAGTTTGGAAACACTCTGTTTGTAAAGTCTGCAAGTGGATATTTGGACCTCTTTGAGGATTTCGTTGGAAACGGGATTTCTTCATCTAATGCTAGACAGAAGAATTCTCAGTAACTTTTTGGGTTGCGTGTGTTCAACTCACAGAGTTGAGCCTTCCTTTAGACAGAGCAGATTTGAAACCCTCTTTTTGTGGAATTTCCAAGTGGACATTTCAAGCGCTTTAGGGCCAACGGTAGAAAAGGAAATATCTTCTTATAAAAACTAAAGAGAATCATTCTCAGAAACTGTTTTGTGATGTGTGCATTCCACTCACGGAGTGTAACCTTTCATTTCATAGAACAGTTTGGAAACACTCTGTTTGTAAAGTCTGCAAGTGGATATTTGGACCTCTTTGAGGATTTCATTGGAAACGGGATTTCTTCATCTAATGCTAGACAGAAGTATTCTCAGTAACTTCTTTGGGTTGCCTGTGTTCAACTCACAGAGTTGAACCTTCCTTTAGACAGAGCAGATTTGAAACCCTCTTTTTGTGGAATTTGCAAGTGGACATTTCAAGCGCTTCGGGGACAACGGTAGAAAAGGAAATATCTTCGTATAAAAACTAGAGAGAATCATTCTCAGAAACCACTTTGTGATGTGTTCGTTCCACTCACGGAGTTTAACCTTTCTTTTCATAGAACAGTTTGGAAACACTCTGTTTGTAAAGTCTGCAAGTTGATATTTGGACCTCTTTGAGGATTTCGTTGGAAACGGGATTTCTTCATCTAATGCTAGACAGAAGAATTCTCAGTAACTTCTTTGGGTTGCGTGTGTTCAACTCACAGAGTTGAACCTTCCTTTTGACAGAGCAGATTTGAAACCCTCTTTTTGTGGAATTTGCAAGTGGACATTTCATGCGCTTTGGGGCCAATGGTAGAAAAGGAAATATCTTCGTATAAAAACTAGAGAGAATCATTCTCAGAAACCACTTTGCGATGTGTGCGTTCCACTCACAGAGTTTAACCTTTCTTTTCATAGAACAGTTTGGAAACACTCTGTTTTTTAAAGTCTGCAAGTGGATATTTGGACCTCTTTGAGGATTTCGTTGGAAACGGGATTTCTTCATCTAATGCTAGACAGAAGAATTCTCAGTAACTTCTTTGGGTTGCGTGTGTTCAACTCACAGAGTTGAACCTTCCTTTAGTCAGAGCAGATTTGAAACCCTCTTTTTGTGGAATTTGCAAGTGGACATTTCAAGCGCTTTGGGGCCAACGGTAGAAAAGGAAATATCTTCGTATAAAAACTAGAGAGAATCATTCTCAGAAACCACTTTGTGATGTGTGCGTTCCACTCACGGAGTTTAACCTTTCTTTTCATAGAACAGTTTGGAAACACTCTGTTTGTAAAGTCTGCAAGTGGATATTTGGACCTCTTTGAGGATTTCGTTGGAAACGGGATTTCTTCATCTAATGCTAGACAGAAGAATTCTCAGTAACTTTTTGGGTTGCGTGTGTTCAACTCACAGAGTTGAACCTTCCTTTTGACAGAGCAGATTTGAAACCCTCTTTTTGTGGAATTTGCAAGTGGACATTTCATGCGCTTTGGGGCCAATGGTAGAAAAGGAAATATCTTCGTATAAAAACTAGAGAGAATCATTCTCAGAAACCACTTTGCGATGTGTGCGTTCCACTCACAGAGTTTAACCTTTCTTTTCATAGAACAGTTTGGAAACACTCTGTTTTTTAAAGTCTGCAAGTGGATATTTGGACCTCTTTGAGGATTTCGTTGGAAACGGGATTTCTTCATCTAATGCTAGACAGAAGAATTCTCAGTAACTTCTTTGGGTTGCGTGTGTTCAACTCACAGAGTTGAACCTTCCTTTAGTCAGAGCAGATTTGAAACCCTCTTTTTGTGGAATTTGCAAGTGGACATTTCAAGCGCTTTGGGGCCAACGGTAGAAAAGGAAATATCTTCGTATAAAAACTAGAGAGAATCATTCTCAGAAACCACTTTGTGATGTGTGCGTTCCACTCACGGAGTTTAACCTTTCTTTTCATAGAACAGTTTGGAAACACTCTGTTTGTAAAGTCTGCAAGTGGATATTTGGACCTCTTTGAGGATTTCGTTGGAAACGGGATTTCTTCATCTAATGCTAGACAGAAGAATTCTCAGTAACTTTTTGGGTTGCGTGTGTTCAACTCACAGAGTTGAGCCTTCCTTTAGACAGAGCAGATTTGAAACCCTCTTTTTGTGGAATTTCCAAGTGGACATTTCAAGCGCTTTGGGGCCAACGGTAGAAAAGGAAATATCTTCGTATAAAAACAAGAGAGAATCATTCTCAGAAACCGCTTTGTGATGTGTGCGTTCCACTCACAGAGTTTAACCTTTCTTTTCATAGAACCGTTTGGAAACACTCTGTTTGTAAAGTCTGCAAGTGGATATTTGGACCTCTTTGAGGATTTCGTTGGAAACGGGATTTCTTCATCTAATGCTAGACAGAAAAATTCTCAGTAAGTTCTTTGGGTTGCGTGTGTTCAACTCACAGAGTTGAGCCTTCCCTTAGACAGAGCAGATTTGAAACCCTCTTTTTGTGGAATTTGCAAGTGGACATTTCAAGCTCTTTGGGGCCAACGGTAGAAAAGGAAATATCTTCGTATAAAAACTAGAGAGAATCATTCTCAGAAACCACTTTGTAATGTGTGCGTTCCACTCACAGAGTTTAACCTTTCTTTTCATAGAACAGTTTGGAAACACTCTGTTTGTAAAGTCTGCAAGTGGATATTTGGACCTCTTTGAGGATTTCGTTGGAAACGGGATTTCTTCATCTAATGCTAGACAGAAGAATTCTCAGTAACTTCTTTGGGTTGCGTGTCTTCAACTCACAGAGTTGAGCCTTCCTTTAGTCAGAGCAGATTGGAAACCCTCTTTTTGTGGAATTTGCAAGTGGACATTTCAAGCGCTTTGGGGCCAGCGGTAGAAAAGGAAATATCTTCGTATAAAAACTAGAGAGAATCATTCTCAGGAACCGCTTTGTGATGTGTGCGTTCCACTCACAGAGTGTAACCTTTCTTTTCATAGAACAGTTTGGAAACAGTCTGTTTGTAAAGTCTGCAAGTGGATATTTGGACCTCTTTGAGGATTTCGTTGGAAACGGGATTTCTGCATATAACGCTAGACAGAAAAATTCTCAGTAACTTCTTTGGGTTGCGTGTGTTCAACTCACAGAGTTGAACCTTCCTTTTGACAGAGCAGTTTGGAAACCCTCTTTTTGTGGAATTTGCAAGTCGACATTTCAGGCGCTTTGGGGCCAATGGTAGAAAAGGAAATATCTTCGTATAAAAACTAGAGAGAATCATTCTCAGAAACCGCTTTGTGATGTGTGCGTTCCTCTCACAGAGTTTAACCTTTCTTTTCATAGAACAGTTTGGAAACAGTCTGTTTGTAAAGTCTGCAAGTGGATATTTGGACGTCTTTGAGGTTTTCGTTGGAAACGGGATTTCTTCATCTAATGCTAGACAGAAGAATTCTCAGTAACTTCTTTGGGTTGCCTGTGTTCAACTCACAGAGTTGAACCTTCCTTTTGACAGAGCAGATTGGAAACCCTCTTTTTGTGGAATTTGCAAGTGGACATTTCAAGCGCTTTGGGGCAACGGAAGAAAAGGAAATATCTTCGTATAAAAACAAGAGAGAATCATTCTCAGAAACCGCTTTGTGATGTGTGCGTTCCACTCACAGAGTTTAACCTTTCTTTTCATAGAACAGTTTGGAAACACTCTGTTTGTAAAGTCTGCAAGTGGATATTTGGACCTCTTTGAGGATTTCTTTGGAAACGGGATTTCTTCATCTAATGCTAGACAGAAGAATTCTCAGTAACTTCTTTGGGTTGTGTGTGTTCAACTCACAGAGTTGAGCCTTCCCTTAGACAGAGCAGATTTGAAACCCTCTTTTTGTGGAATTTGCAAGTGGACATTTCAAGGGCTTTGGCACCCACGGTAGAAAAGGAAATATCTTCGTATAAAAACTAGAGAGAATCATTCTCAGAAACCACTTTGTGATGTGTGCGTTCCACTCACAGAGTGTAACCTTTGTTTTCATAGAACAGTTTGGAAACACTCTGTTTGTAAAGTCTGCAAGTGGATATTTGGACGTCTTTGAGGATTTCGTTGGAAACGGGATTTCCTCATCTAATGCTAGACAGAAGAATTCTCAGTAACTTCTTTCGGTTGCGTGTGTTCAACTCACAGAGTTGAACCTTCCTTTAGACAGAGCAGATTTGAAACCCTCTTTTTGTGGAATTTGCAAGTGGACATTTCATGCGCTTTGGCGCCCACGGTAGAAAAGGAAATATCTTCGTATAAAAACTAGAGAGAATCATTCTCAGAAACCACTTTGTGATGTGTGCGTTCCACTCACAGAGTTTAACCTTTCTTTTCATAGAACAGTTTGGAAACACTCTGTTTTTTAAAGTCTGCAAGTGGATATTTGGACCTCTTTGAGGATTTCGTTGGAAACGGGATTTCTTCATCTAATGCTAGACAGAAGAATTCTCAGTAACTTCTTTGGGTTGCGTGTGTTCAACTCACAGAGTTGAACCTTCCTTTAGTCAGAGCAGATTTGAAACCCTCTTTTTGTGGAATTTGCAAGTGGACATTTCATGCGCTTTGGGGCCAAGGGAAGAAAAGGAAATATCTTCGTATAAAAACTAGAGAGAATCATTCTCAGAAACCACTTTGTGATGTGTGCGTTCCACTCACAGAGTTTAACCTTTCTTTTCTTAGAACAGTTTGGAAACACTCTGTTTGTAAAGTCTGCAAGTGGATATTTGGACCTCTTTGAGGATTTCGTTGGAAACGGGATTTCTTCAGCTAATGCTAGACAGAAGAATTCTCAGTAATTTCTTTTGGTTGCGTGTGTTCAACTCACAGAGTTGAGCCTTCCTTTAGACAGAGCAGATTTGAAACCCTCTTTTTGTGGAATTTCCAAGTGGACATTACAAGCGCTTTGGCGCCCACGGTAGAAAAGGAAACATCTTCGTATAAAAACTAGAGAGAATCATTCCCAGAAACCACTTTGTGATATGTGCGTTCCACTCACAGAGTGTAACCTTTCTTTTCATAGAACAGTTTGGAAACACTCTGTTTGTAAAGTCTGCAAGTGGATATTTGGACCTCTTTGAGGATTTCATTGGAAACGGGATTTCTTCATCTAATGCTAGACAGAAGAATTCTCAGTAACTTCTTTGGGTTGCGTGTGTTCAACTCACAGAGTTGAACCTTCCTTTAGACAGAGCAGATTTGAAACCCTCTTTTTGTGGAATTTGCAAGTGGATATTTCAAGCGCTTTGTCGCCCACGGTAGAAAAGGAAATATCTTCGTATAAAAACTAGAGAGAATCATTCCCAGAAACCACTTTGTGATGTGTGCGTTCCACTAACAGAGTTTAACCTTTCTTTTCATAGAACAGTTTGGAAACACTCTGTTTGTAAAGTCTGCAAGTGGATATTTGGACCTCTATGAGGATTTCGTTGGAAACGGGGTTTCTTCATCTAATGCTAGACAGAAGAATTCTCAGTAACTTCTTTGGGTTGCGTGTGTTCAACTCACAGAGTTGAACCTTCCTTTTGACAGAGCAGATTGGAAACCCTCTTTTTGTGGAATTTGCAAGAGGACATTTCAAGCGCTTTGGGGCCAACGGTAGAAAAGGAAATATCTTCGTATAAAAACTAGAGAGAATCATTCTCAGAAACCGCTTTGTGATGTGTGCGTTCCACTCACAGAGTGTAACCTTTCTTTTCATAGAACAGTTTGGAAACACTCTGTTTGTAAAGTCTTCAAGTGGATATTTTGACCTCATTGAGGATTTCGTTGGAAACGGGATTTCTTCATCTAATGCTAGACAGAAGAATTCTCAGTAACTTCTTTGGGTTGCATGAGTTCAACTCACGGAGTTGAGCCTTCTCTTAGACAGAGCAGATTTGAAACCCTCTTTTTGTGGAATTTGCAAGTGGACATTTCAAGCGCTTTGGGGCCAACGGTAGAAAAGGAAATATCTTCGTATAAAAACTAGAGAGAATCATTCTCAGAAACCGCTTTGTGATGTGTGCGTTCCACTCACAGAGTGTAACCTTTCTTTTCATAGAACAGTTTGGAAACACTCTGTTTGTAAAGTCTGCAAGTGGATATTTGGACCTCTTTGAGGATTTCGTTGGAAACGGGATTTCTGCATATAACGCTAGACAGAAAAATTCTCAGTAACTTCTTTGGGTTGCGTGTGTTCAACTCACAGAGTTGAACCTTCCTTTTGACAGAGCAGATTAGAAACCCTCTTTTTGTGGAATTTGCAAGTCGACATTTCAGGCGCTTTGGGGCCAACGGTAGAAAAGGAAATATCTTCGTATAAAAACTAGAGAGAATCATTCTCAGAAACCACTTTGTGATGTGTGCGTTCCTCTCACAGAGTTTAAACTTTCTTTTCATAGAACAGTTTGGAAACAGTCTGTTTGTAAAGTCTGCAAGTGGATATTTGGACCTCTTTGAGGATTTCGTTGGAAACGGGATTTCTTCATCTAATGCTAGACAGAAGAATTCTCAGTAACTTCTTTGGGTTGCGTGTGTTCAACTCACAGAGTTGAACCTTCCTTTTGACAGAGCAGATTAGAAACCCTCTTTTTGTGGAATTTGCAAGTGGACATTTCATGCGCTTTGGGGCCAAGGGAAGAAAAGGAAATATCTTCGTATAAAAACTAGAGAGAATCATTCCCAGAAACCACTTTGTGATGTGTGCGTTCCACTCACAGAGTTTAACCTTTCTTTTCATAGAACAGTTTGGAAACACTCTGTTTGTAAAGTCTGCAAGTGGATATTTGGACCTCTTTGAGGATTTCGTTGGAAACGGGATTTCTTCATCTAATGCTAGACAGAAGAATTCTCAGTAACTTCTTTGGGTTGCGTGTGTTCAACTCACAGAGTTGAACCTTCCTTTTGACAGAGCAGATTGGAAACCCTCTTTTTGTGGAATTTGCAAGAGGACATTTCAAGCGCTTTGGGGCCAACGGTAGAAAAGGAAATATCTTCGTATAAAAACTAGAGAGAATCATTCTCAGAAACCGCTTTGTGATGTGTGCGTTCCACTCACAGAGTGTAACCTTTCTTTTCATAGAACAGTTTGGAAACAGTCTGTTTGTAAAGTCTGCAAGTGGATATTTGGACCTCTTTGAGGATTTCGTTGGAAACGGGATTTCTTCATCTAATGCTAGACAGAAGAATTCTCAGTAACTTCTTTCGGTTGCGTGTGTTCAACTCACAGAGTTGAACCTTTCTTTAGACAGAGCAGATTGGAAACCCTCTTTTTGTGGAATTTGCAAGAGGACATTTCAAGCGCTTTGGGGCCAACGGTTGAAAAGGAAATATCTTCGTATAAAAACTAGAGAGAATCATTCTCAGAAACCGCTTTGTGATGTGTGCGTTCCACTCACAGAGTGTAACCTTTCTTTTCATAGAACAGTTTGGAAACACTCTGTTTGTAAAGTCTGCAAGTGGATATTTGGACCTCATTGAGGATTTCGTTGGAAACGGGATTTCTTCATCTAATGCTAGACAGAAGAATTCTCAGTAACTTCTTTGGGTTGCGTGAGTTCAACTCACAGAGTTGAGCCTTCCCTTAGACAGAGCAGATTTGAAACCCTCTTTTTGTGGAATTTGCAAGTGGACATTTCAAGCGCTTTGGGGCCAACGGTAGAAAAGGAAATATCTTCGTATAAAAACTAGAGAGAATCATTCTCAGAAACCGCTTTGTGATGTGTGCGTTCCACTCACAGAGTGTAACCTTTCTTTTCATAGAACAGTTTGGAAACACTCTGTTTGTAAAGTCTGCAAGTGGATATTTGGACCTCTTTGAGGATTTCGTTGGAAACGGGATTTCTTCATCTAATGCTAGACAGAAGAATTCTCAGTAACTTCTTTGGGTTGCGTGTGTTCAACTCACAGAGTTGAACCTTCCTTTTGACAGAGCAGATTGGAAACCCTCTTTTTGTGGAATTTGCAAGTGGACATTTCAAGCGCTTTGGGGCCAACGGTAGAAAAGGAAATATCTTCGTATAAAAACAAGAGAGAATCATTCTCAGAAACCGCTTTGTGATGTGTGCTTTCCACTCACAGAGTTTAACCTTTCTTTTCATAGAACAGTTTGGAAACACTCTGTTTCTAAAGTCTGCAAGTGGATATTTGGACCTATTTGAGGATTTCGTTGGAAACGGGATTTCTTCATCTAATGCTAGACAGAAGAATTCTCAGTAACTTCTTTGGGTTGCGTGTGTTCAACTCACAGAGTTGAACCTTCCTTTTGACAGAGCAGATTGGAAACCCTCTTTTTTTGGAATTTGCAACTGGACATTTCAAGCGCTTTGGGGCCAACGGTAGAAAAGGAAATATCTTCGTATAAAAGCTAGAGAGAATCATTCTCAGAAACCGCTTTGTGATGTGTGCGTTCCACTCACAGAGTTTAACCTTTCTTTTCATAGAACAGTTTGGAAACACTCTGTTTGTAAAGTCTGCAAGTGGATATTTGGACCTCTTTGAGGATTTCGTTGGAAACGGGATTTCTTCATCTAATGCTAGACAGAAGAATTCTCAGTAACTTCTTTGGGTTGCGTGTGTTCAACTCACAGAGTTGAGCCTTCCCTTAGACAGAGCAGATTTGAAACCCTCTTTTTGTGGAATTTGCAAGTGGACATTTCAAGGGCTTTGGCACCCACGGTAGAAAAGGAAATATCTTCGTATAAAAACTAGAGAGAATCATTCTCAGAAACCACTTTGTGATGTGTGCATTCCACTCACAGAGTGTAACCTTTGTTTTCATAGAAGAGTTTGGAAACACTCTGTTTGTAAAGTCTGCAAGTGGATATTTGGACGTCTTTGAGGATTTCGTTGGAAACGGGATTTCCTCATCTAATGCTAGACAGAAGAATTCTCAGTAACTTCTTTCGGTTGCGTGTGTTCAACTCACAGAGTTGAACCTTCCTTTAGACAGAGCAGATTTGAAACCCTCTTTTTGTGGAATTTGCAAGTGGACATTTCATGCGCTTTGGCTCCCACGGTAGAAAAGGAAATATCTTCGTATAAAAACTAGAGAGAATCATTCTCAGAAACCACTTTGTGATGTGTGCGTTCCACTCACAGCGTTTAACCTTTCTTTTCATAAAACAGTTTGGAAACACTCTGTTTTTTAAAGTCTGCAAGTGGATATTTGGACGTCTTTGAGGATTTCGTTGGAAACGGGATTTCTTCATCTAATGCTAGACAGAAGAATTCTCAGTAACTTCTTTGGGTTGTGTGTGTTCAACTCACAGAGTTGAACCTTCCTTTTGACAGAGCAGATTGGAAACCCTCTTTTTGTGGAATTTGCAAGAGGACATTTCAAGCGCTTTGGGGCCAACGGTAGAAAAGGAAATATCTTCGTATAAAAACTAGAGAGAATCATTCTCAGAAACCACTTTGTGATGTGTGCGTTCCACTCACAGAGTGTAACCTTTCTTTTCATAGAACAGTTTGGAAACAGTCTGTTTGTAAAGTCTGCAAGTGGATATTTGGACGTCTTTGAGGATTTTGTTGGAAACGGGATTTCTTCATCTAATGCTAGACAGAAGAATTCTCAGTAACTTCTTTCGGTTGCATGTGTTCAACTCACAGAGTTGAACCTTTCTTTTGACAGAGCAGATTGGAAACCCTCTTTTTGTGGAATTTGCAAGAGGACATTTCAAGCGCTTTGGGGCCAACGGTAGAAAAGGAAATATCTTCGTATAAAAACTAGAGAGAATCATTCTCAGAAACCGCTTTGTGATGTGTGCGTTCCACTCACAGAGTGTAACCTTTCTTTCCATAGAACAGTTTGGAAACAGTCTGTTTGTAAAGTCTGCAAGTGGATATTTGGACGTCTTTGAGGATTTCGTTGGAAACGGGATTTCTTCATCTAATGCTAGACAGAAGAATTCTCAGTAACTTCTTTCGGTTGCATGTGTTCAACTCACAGAGTTGAACCTTTCTTTGGACAGAGCAGATTGGAAACCCTCTTTTTGTGGAATTTGCAAGAGGACATTTCAAGCGCTTTGGGGCCATCGGTAGAAAAGGAAGTATCTTCGTATAAAAACTAGAGAGAATCATTCTCAGAAACCGCTTTGTGATGTGTGCGTTCCACTCACAGAGTGTAACCTTTCTTTTCATAGAACAGTTTGGAAAAAGTCTGTTTGTAAAGTCTGCAAGTGGATATTTGGACCTCTTTGAGGATTTCGTTGGAAACGGGATTTCTTCATCTAATGCTAGACAGAAGAATTCTCAGTAACTTCTTTGGGTTGCGTGTGTTCAACTCACAGAGTTGAGCCTTCCCTTAGACAGAGCAGATTTGAAACCCTCTTTTTGTGGAATTTGCTAGTGGACATTTCAAGGGCTTTGGCACCCACGGTAGAAAAGGAAATATCTTCGTATAAAAACTAGAGAGAATCATTCTCAGAAACCACTTTGTGATGTGTGCGTTCCACTCACAGAGTTTAACCTTTCTTTTCATAGAACAGTTTGGAAACACTCTGTTTGTAAAGTCTGCAAGTGGATATTTGGACCTCTTTGAGGATTTCGTTGGAAACGGGATTTCTTCATCTAATGCTAGACAGAAGAATTCTCAGTAACTTTTTGGGTTGCGTGTCTTCAACTCACAGAGTTGAGCCGTCCTTTAGTCAGAGCAGATTTGAAACCCTCTTTTTGTGGAATTTGCAAGTGGACATTTCAAGCGCTTTGGGGCCAACAGTAGAAAAGGAAATATCTTCGTATAAAAACTAGAGAGAATTATTCTCAGGAACCGCTTTGTGATGTGTGCGTTCCACTCACAGAGTGTAACCTTTCTTTTCATAGAACAGTTTGGAAACACTCTGTTTGTAAAGTCTGCAAGTGGATATTTGGACCTCTTTGAGGATTTCGTTGGAAACGGGATTTCTGCATATAACGCTAGACAGAAAAATTCTCAGTAACTTCTTTGGGTTGCGTGTGTTCAACTCACAGAGTTGAACCTTCCTTTTGACAGAGCAGATTAGAAACCCTCTTTTTCTGGAATTTGCAAGTCGACATTTCAGGCGCTTTGGGGCCAACGGTAGAAAAGGAAATATCTTCGTATAAAAACTAGAGAGAATCATTCTCAGAAACCACTTTGTGATGTGTGCGTTCCTCTCACAGAGTGTAACCTTTGTTTTCATAGAACAGTTTGGAAACACTCTGTTTGTAAAGTCTGCAAGTGGATATTTGGACGTCTTTGAGGATTTCGTTGGAAACGGGATTTCCTCATCTAATGCTAGACAGAAGAATTCTCAGTAACTTCTTTCGGTTGCGTGTGTTCAACTCACAGAGTTGAACCTTCCTTTAGACAGAGCAGATTTGAAACCCTCTTTTTGTGGAATTTGCAAGTGGACATTTCATGCGCTTTGGCGCCCACGGTAGAAAAGGAAATATCTTCGTATAAAAACTAGAGAGAATCATTCTCAGAAACCACTTTGTGATGTGTGCGTTCCACACACAGAGTTTAACCTTTCTTTTCATAGAACAGTTTGGAAACACTCTGTTTTTTAAAGTCTGCAAGTGGATATTTGGACCTCTTTGAGGATTTCGTTGGAAACGGGATTTCTTCATCTAATGCTAGACAGAAGAATTCTCAGTAACTTCTTTGGGTTGCGTGTGTTCAACTCACAGAGTTGAACCTTCCTTTAGTCAGAGCAGATTTGAAACCCTCTTTTTGTGGAATTTGCAAGTGGACATTTCATGCGCTTTGGGGCCAAGGGAAGAAAAGGAAATATCTTCGTATAAAAACTAGAGAGAATCATTCTCAGAAACCACTTTGTGATGTGTGCGTTCCACTCACAGAGTTTAACCTTTCTTTTCATAGAACAGTTTGGAAACACTCTGTTTGTAAAGTCTGCAAGTTGATATTTGGACCTCTTTGAGGATTTCGTTGGAAACGGGATTTCTTCATCTAATGCTAGACAGAAGAATTCTCAGTAATTTCTTTTGGTTGCGTGTGTTCAACTCACAGAGTTGAGCCTTCCTTTAGACAGAGAAGATTTGAAACCCTCTTTTTGTGGAATTTCCAAGTGGACATTACAAGCGCTTTGGCGCCCACGGTAGAAAAGGAAACATCTTCGTATAAAAACTAGAGAGAATCATTCCCAGAAACCACTTTGTGATGTGTGCGTTCCACTCACAGAGTGTAACCTTTCTTTTCATAGAACAGTTTGGAAACACTCTGTTTGTAAAGTCTGCAAGTGGATGTTTGGACCTCTTTGAGGATTTCATTGGAAACGGGATTTCTTCATCTAATGCTAGACAGAAGAATTCTCAGTAACTTCTTTGGGTTGCGTGTGTTCAACTCACAGAGTTGAACCTTCCTTTAGACAGAGCAGATTTGAAACCCTCTTTTTGTGGAATTTGCAAGTGGATATTTCAAGCGCTTTGGCGCCCACGGTAGAAAAGGAAATATCTTCGTATAAAAACTAGAGAGAATCATTCCCAGAAACCACTTTGTGATGTGTGCGTTCCACTCACAGAGTTTAACCTTTCTTTTCATAGAACAGTTTGGAAACACTCTGTTTGTAAAGTCTGCAAGTGGATATTTGGACCTCTATGAGGATTTCGTTGGAAACGGGGTTTCTTCATCTAATGCTAGACAGAAGAATTCTCAGTAACTTCTTTGGGTTGCGTGTGTTCAACTCACAGAGTTGAACCTTCCTTTTGACAGAGCAGATTGGAAACCCTCTTTTTGTGGAATTTGCAAGAGGACATTTCAAGCGCTTTGGGGCCAACGGTAGAAAAGGAAATATCTTCGTATAAAAACTAGAGAGAATCATTCTCAGAAACCGCTTTGTGATGTGTGCGTTCCACTCACAGAGTGTAACCTTTCTTTTCATAGAACAGTTTGGAAACAGTCTGTTTGTAAAGTCTGCAAGTGGATATTTGGACCTCTTTGAGGATTTCGTTGGAAACGGGATTTCTTCATCTAATGCTAGACAGAAGAATTCTCAGTAACTTCTTTGGGTTGCGTGTGTTCAACTCACAGAGTTGAACCTTTCTTTAGACAGAGCAGATTGGAAACCCTCTTTTTGTGGAATTTGCAAGAGGACATTTCAAGCGCTTTGGGGCCAACGGTTGAAAAGGAAATATCTTCGTATAAAAACTAGAGAGAATCATTCTCAGAAACCGCTTTGTGATGTGTGCGTTCCACTCACAGAGTGTAACCTTTCTTTTCATAGAACAGTTTGGAAACACTCTGTTTGTAAAGTCTGCAAGTGGATATTTGGACCTCATTGAGGATTTCGTTGGAAACGGGATTTCTTCATCTAATGCTAGACAGAAGAATTCTCAGTAACTTCTTTGGGTTGCGTGAGTTCAACTCACAGAGTTGAGCCTTCCCTTAGACAGAGCAGATTTGAAACCCTCTTTTTGTGGAATTTGCAAGTGGACATTTCAAGCGCTTTGGGGCCAACGGTAGAAAAGGAAATATCTTCGTATAAAAACTAGAGAGAATCATTCTCAGAAACCGCTTTGTGATGTGTGCGTTCCACTCACAGAGTGTAACCTTTCTTTTCATAGAACAGTTTGGAAACACTCTGTTTGTAAAGTCTGCAAGTGGATATTTGGACCTCTTTGAGGATTTCGTTGGAAACGGGATTTCTTCATCTAATGCTAGACAGAAGAATTCTCAGTAACTTCTTTGGGTTGCTTGTGTTCAACTCACAGAGTTGAACCTTCCTTTAGACAGAGCAGATTTGAAACCCTCTTTTTGTGGAATTTGCAAGTGGACATTTCTAGCGCTTTGGGGCCAACTTTAGAAAAGGAAATATCTTCGTATAAAAACTAGAGAGAATCATTCTCAGAAACCACTTTGTGATGTGTGCGTTCCACTCACAGAGTTTAACCTTTCTTTTCATAGAACAGTTTGGAAACACTCTGTTTGTAAAGTCTGCAAGTGGATATTTGGACCTCTTTGAGGATTTCGTTGGAAACGGGATTTCTTCATCTAATGCTAGACAGAAGAATTCTCAGTAACTTCTTTGGGTTGCGTGTGTTCAACTCACAGAGTTGAACCTTCCTTTTGACAGAGCAGATTGGAAACCCTCTTTTTGTGGAATTTGCAAGTGGACATTTCAAGCGCTTTGGCACCCACGGTAGAAAAGGAAATATCTTCGTATAAAAACTAGAGAGAATCATTCTCAGAAACCACTTTGTGATGTGTGCATTCCACTCACAGAGTGTAACCTTTGTTTTCATAGAACAGTTTGGAAACACTCTGTTTGTAAAGTCTGCAAGTGGATATTTGGACGTCTTTGAGGATTTCGTTGGAAACGGGATTTCCTCATCTAATGCTAGACAGAAGAATTCTCAGTAACTTCTTTCGGTTGCGTGTGTTCAACTCACAGAGTTGAACCTTCCTTTAGACAGAGCAGATTTGAAACCCTCTTTTTGTGGAATTTGCAAGTGGACATTTCATGCGCTTTGGCTCCCACGGTAGAAAAGGAAATATCTTCGTATAAAAACTAGAGAGAATCATTCTCAGAAACCACTTTGTGATGTGTGCGTTCCACTCACAGCGTTTAACCTTTCTTTTCATAAAACAGTTTGGAAACACTCTGTTTTTTAAAGTCTGCAAGTGGATATTTGGACGTCTTTGAGGATTTCGTTGGAAACGGGATTTCTTCATCTAATGCTAGACAGAAGAATTCTCAGTAACTTCTTTGGTTTGCGTGTGTTCAACTCACAGAGTTGAACCTTCCTTTTGACAGAGCAGATTGGAAACCCTCTTTTTGTGGAATTTGCAAGAGGACATTTCAAGCGCTTTGGGGCCAACGGCAGAAAAGGAAATATCTTCGTATAAAAACTAGAGAGAATCATTCTCAGAAACCGCTTTGTGATGTGTGCGTTCCACTCACAGAGTGTAACCTTTCTTTTCATAGAACAGTTTGGAAACAGTCTGTTTGTAAAGTCTGCAAGTGGATATTTGGACGTCTTTGAGGATTTCGTTGGAAACGGGATTTCTTCATCTAATGCTAGACAGAAGAATTCTCAGTAACTTCTTTCGGTTGCATGTGTTCAACTCACAGAGTTGAACCTTTCTTTAGACAGAGCAGATTGGAAACCCTCTTTTTGTGGAATTTGCAAGAGGACATTTCAAGCGCTTTGGGGCCAACGGTAGAAAAGGAAATATCTTCGTATAAAAACTAGAGAGAATCATTCTCAGAAACCGCTTTGTGATGTGTGCGTTCCACTCACAGAGTGTAACCTTTCTTTTCATAGAACAGTTTGGAAACACTCTGTTTGTAAAGTCTGCAAGTGGATATTTGGACCTCTTTGAGGATTTCGTTGGAAACGGGATTTCTTCATCTAATGCTAGACAGAAGAATTCTCAGTAACTTCTTTGGGTTGCGTGTGTTCAACTCACAGAGTTGAGCCTTCCCTGAGACAGAGCAGATTTGAAACCCTCTTTTTGAGGAATTTGCAAGAGGACATTTCAAGCGCTTTGGGGCCAACGGTAGAAAAGGAAATATCTTCGTATAAAAACTAGAGAGAATCATTCTCAGAAACCGCTTTGTGATGTGTGCGTTCCACTCACAGAGTGTAACGTTTCTTTCCATAGAACAGTTTGGAAACAGTCTGTTTGTAAAGTCTGCAAGTGGATATTTGGACGTCTTTGAGGATTTCGTTGGAAACGGGATTTCTTCATCTAATGCTAGACAGAAGAATTCTCAGTAACTTCTTTGGGTTGCGTGAGTTCAACTCACAGAGTTGAGCCTTCCCTTAGACAGAGCAGATTTGAAACCCTCTTTTTGTGGAATTTGCAAGTGGACATTTCTAGCGCTTTGGGGCCAACTTTAGAAAAGGAAATATCTTCGTATAAAAACTAGAGAGAATCATTCTCAGAAACCACTTTGTGATGTGTGCGTTCCACTCACAGAGTTTAACCTTTCTTTTCATAGAACAGTTTGGAAACACTCTGTTTGTAAAGTCTGCAAGTGGATATTTGGACCTCTTTGAGGATTTCGTTGGAAACGGGATTTCTTCATCTAATGCTAGACAGAAGAATTCTCAGTAACTTCTTTGGGTTGCGTGTGTTCAACTCACAGAGTTGAACCTTCCTTTTGACAGAGCAGATTGGAAACCCTCTTTTTGTGGAATTTGCAAGTGGACATTTCAAGCGCTTTGGCACCCACGGTAGAAAAGGAAATATCTTCGTATAAAAACTAGAGAGAATCATTCTCAGAAACCACTTTGTGATGTGTGCATTCCACTCACAGAGTGTAACCTTTGTTTTCATAGAACAGTTTGGAAACACTCTGTTTGTAAAGTCTGCAAGTGGATATTTGGACGTCTTTGAGGATTTCGTTGGAAACGGGATTTCCTCATCTAATGCTAGACAGAAGAATTCTCAGTAACTTCTTTCGGTTGCGTGTGTTCAACTCACAGAGTTGAACCTTCCTTTAGACAGAGCAGATTTGAAACCCTCTTTTTGTGGAATTTGCAAGTGGACATTTCATGCGCTTTGGCTCCCACGGTAGAAAAGGAAATATCTTCGTATAAAAACTAGAGAGAATCATTCTCAGAAACCACTTTGTGATGTGTGCGTTCCACTCACAGCGTTTAACCTTTCTTTTCATAAAACAGTTTGGAAACACTCTGTTTTTTAAAGTCTGCAAGTGGATATTTGGACGTCTTTGAGGATTTCGTTGGAAACGGGATTTCTTCATCTAATGCTAGACAGAAGAATTCTCAGTAACTTCTTTGGTTTGCGTGTGTTCAACTCACAGAGTTGAACCTTCCTTTTGACAGAGCAGATTGGAAACCCTCTTTTTGTGGAATTTGCAAGAGGACATTTCAAGCGCTTTGGGGCCAACGGCAGAAAAGGAAATATCTTCGTATAAAAACTAGAGAGAATCATTCTCAGAAACCGCTTTGTGATGTGTGCGTTCCACTCACAGAGTGTAACCTTTCTTTTCATAGAACAGTTTGGAAACAGTCTGTTTGTAAAGTCTGCAAGTGGATATTTGGACGTCTTTGAGGATTTCGTTGGAAACGGGATTTCTTCATCTAATGCTAGACAGAAGAATTCTCAGTAACTTCTTTCGGTTGCATGTGTTCAACTCACAGAGTTGAACCTTTCTTTAGACAGAGCAGATTGGAAACCCTCTTTTTGTGGAATTTGCAAGAGGACATTTCAAGCGCTTTGGGGCCAACGGTAGAAAAGGAAATATCTTCGTATAAAAACTAGAGAGAATCATTCTCAGAAACCGCTTTGTGATGTGTGCGTTCCACTCACAGAGTGTAACCTTTCTTTTCATAGAACAGTTTGGAAACACTCTGTTTGTAAAGTCTGCAAGTGGATATTTGGACCTCTTTGAGGATTTCGTTGGAAACGGGATTTCTTCATCTAATGCTAGACAGAAGAATTCTCAGTAACTTCTTTGGGTTGCGTGTGTTCAACTCACAGAGTTGAGCCTTCCCTGAGACAGAGCAGATTTGAAACCCTCTTTTTGAGGAATTTGCAAGAGGACATTTCAAGCGCTTTGGGGCCAACGGTAGAAAAGGAAATATCTTCGTATAAAAACTAGAGAGAATCATTCTCAGAAACCGCTTTGTG
Organism: Gorilla gorilla gorilla; assembly: GCF_029281585.2. Lineage (NCBI taxonomy): Eukaryota > Metazoa > Chordata > Mammalia > Primates > Hominidae > Gorilla > Gorilla gorilla. Next base: position 75,435,608 of record NC_073231.2, on the reverse strand, counting down.
ATGTGTGCGTTCCACTCACAGAGTGTAACGTTTCTTTCCATAGAACAGTTTGGAAACAGTCTGTTTGTAAAGTCTGCAAGTGGATATTTGGACGTCTTTGAGGATTTCGTTGGAAACGGGATTTCTTCATCTAATGCTAGACAGAAGAATTCTCAGTAACTTCTTTCGGTTGCATGTGTTCAACTCACAGAGTTGAACCTTTCTTTGGACAGAGCAGATTGGAAACCCTCTTTTTGTGGAATTTGCAAGAGGACATTTCAAGCGCTTTGGGGCCATCGGTAGAAAAGGAAGTATCTTCGTATAAAAACTAGAGAGAATCATTCTCAGAAACCGCTTTGTGATGTGTGCGTTCCACTCACAGAGTGTAACCTTTCTTTTCATAGAACAGTTTGGAAAAAGTCTGTTTGTAAAGTCTGCAAGTGGATATTTGGACCTCTTTGAGGATTTCGTTGGAAACGGGATTTCTTCATCTAATGCTAGACAGAAGAATTCTCAGTAACTTCTTTGGGTTGCGTGTGTTCAACTCACAGAGTTGAGCCTTCCCTTAGACAGAGCAGATTTGAAACCCTCTTTTTGTGGAATTTGCAAGTGGACATTTCAAGGGCTTTGGCACCCACGGTAGAAAAGGAAATATCTTCGTATAAAAACTAGAGAGAATCATTCTCAGAAACCACTTTGTGATGTGTGCGTTCCACTCACAGAGTTTAACCTTTCTTTTCATAGAACAGTTTGGAAACACTCTGTTTGTAAAGTCTGCAAGTGGATATTTGGACCTCTTTGAGGATTTCGTTGGAAACGGGATTTCTTCATCTAATGCTAGACAGAAGAATTCTCAGTAACTTTTTGGGTTGCGTGTCTTCAACTCACAGAGTTGAGCCGTCCTTTAGTCAGAGCAGATTTGAAACCCTCTTTTTGTGGAATTTGCAAGTGGACATTTCAAGCGCTTTGGGGCCAACAGTAGAAAAGGAAATATCTTCGTATAAAAACTAGAGAGAATAATTCTCAGGAACCGCTTTGTGATGTGTGCGTTCCTCTCACAGAGTTTAACCTTTCTTTTCATAGAACAGTTTGGAAACACTCTGTTTGTAAAGTCTGCAAGTGGATATTTGGACCTCTTTGAGGATTTCGTTGGAAACGGGATTTCTGCATATAACGCTAGACAGAAAAATTCTCAGTAACTTCTTTGGGTTGCGTGTGTTCAACTCACAGAGTTGAACCTTCCTTTTGACAGAGCAGATTAGAAACCCTCTTTTTGTGGAATTTGCAAGTCGACATTTCAGGCGCTTTGGGGCCAACGGTAGAAAAGGAAATATCTTCGTATAAAAACTAGAGAGAATCATTCTCAGAAACCACTTTGTGATGTGTGCGCTCCTCTCACAGAGTTTAACCTTTCTTTTCATAGAACAGTTTGGAAACAGTCTGTTTGTTAAGTCTGCAAGTGGATATTTGGACGTCTTTGAGGATTTCATTGGAAACGGGATTTCTTCATCTAATGCTAGACAGAAGAATTCTCAGTAACTTCTTTGGGTTGCGTGTGTTCAACTCACAGAGTTGAACCTTCCTTTTGACAGAGCAGATTGGAAACCCTCTTTTTGTGGAATTTGCAAGAGGACATTTCAAGCGCTTTGGGGCCAACGGTAGAAAAGGAAATATCTTCGTATAAAAACTAGAGAGAATCATTCTCAGAAACCGCTTTGTGATGTGTGCGTTCCACTCACAGAGTGTAACCTTTGTTTTCATAGAACAGTTTGGAAACAGTCTGTTTGTAAAGTCTGCAAGTGGATATTTGGACGTCTTTGAGGATTTCGTTGGAAACGGGATTTCTTCATCTAATGCTAGACAGAAGAATTCTCAGTAACTTCTTTCGGTTGCATGTGTTCAACTCACGGAGTTGAACCTTTCTTTAGACAGAGCAGATTGGAAACCCTCTTTTTGTGGAATTTGCAAGAGGACATTTCAAGCGCTTTGGGGCCAACGGTAGAAAAGGAAATATCTTCGTATAAAAACTAGAGAGAATCATTCTCAGAAACCGGTTTGTGATGTGTGCGTTCCACTCACAGAGTGTAACCTTTCTTTTCATAGAACAGTTTGGAAACACTCTGTTTGTAAAGTCTGCAAGTGGATATTTGGACCTCTGTGAGGATTTCGTTGGAAACGGGATTTCTTCATCTAATGCTAGACAGAAGAATTCTCAGTAACTTCTTTGGGTTTCGTGTGTTCAACTCACAGAGTTGAGCCTTCCCTTAGACAGAGCAGATTTGAAACCCTCTTTTTGTGGAATTTGCAAGTGGACATTTCAAGCGCTTTGGGGCCAACGGTAGAAAAGGAAATATCTTCGTATAAAAAGTAGAGAGAATCATTCTCAGAAACCGCTTTGTGATGTGTGCGTTCCACTCACAGAGTGTAACCTTTCTTTTCATAGAACAGTTTGGAAACACTCTGTTTGTAAAGTCTGCAAGTGGATATTTGGACCTCTTTGAGGATTTCGTTGGAAACGGGATTTCTTCATCAAATGCTACACAGAAGTATTCTCAGTAACTTCTTTCGGTTGCTTGTGTTCAACTCACAGAGTTGAACCTTCCTTTAGACAGAGCAGATTTGAAACCCTCTTTTTGTGGAATTTGCAAGTGGACATTTCAAGCGCTTTGGGGCCAACGGTAGAAAAGGAAATATCTTCGTATAAAAACTAGAGAGAATCATTCTCAGAAACCACTTTGTGATGTGTGCGTTCCACTCACAGAGTTTAACCTTTCTTTTCATAGAACAGTTTGGAAAAAGTCTGTTTGTAAAGTCTGCAAGTGGATATTTGGACCTCTTTGAGGATTTCGTTGGAAACGGGATTTCTTCATCTAATGCTAGACAGAAGAATTCTCAGTAACTTCTTTGGGTTGCGTGTGTTCAACTCACAGAGTTGAGCCTTCCCTTAGACAGAGCAGATTTGAAACCCTCTTTTTGTGGAATTTGCAAGTGGACATTTCAAGGGCTTTGGCACCCACGGTAGAAAAGGAAATATCTTCGTATAAAAACTAGAGAGAATCATTCTCAGAAACAACTTTGTGATGTGTGCGTTCCACTCCCGGAGTGCAACCTTTGTTTTCATAGAACAGTTTGGAAACACTCTGTTTGTAAAGTCTGCAAGTGGATATTTGGACGTCTTTGAGGATTTCGTTGGAAACGGGATTTCCTCATCTAATGCTAGACAGAAGAATTCTCAGTAACTTCTTTCGGTTGCGTGTGTTCAACTCACAGAGTTGAACCTTCCTTTAGACAGAGCAGATTTGAAACCCTCTTTTTGTGGAATTTGCAAGTGGAGATTTCATGCGCTTTGGCGCCCACGGTAGAAAAGGAAATATCTTCGTATAAAAACTAGAGAGAATCATTCTCAGAAACCACTTTGTGATGTGTGCGTTCCACTCACAGAGTTTAACCTTTCTTTTCATAGAACAGTTTGGAAACACTCTGTTTGTAAAGTCTGCAAGTGGATATTTGGACCTCTTTGAGGATTTCGTTGGAAACGGGATTTCTTCATCTAATGCTAGACAGAAGAATTCTCAGTAACTTTTTGGGTTGCGTGTCTTCAACTCACAGAGTTGAGCCGTCCTTTAGTCAGAGCAGATTTGAAACCCTCTTTTTGTGGAATTTGCAAGTGGACATTTCAAGCCCTTTGGGGCCAACAGTAGAAAAGGAAATATCTTCGTATAAAAACTAGAGAGAATTATTCTCAGGAACCGCTTTGTGATGTGTGCGTTCCACTCACAGAGTGTAACCTTTCTTTTCATAGAACAGTTTGGAAACACTCTGTTTGTAAAGTCTGCAAGTGGATATTTGGACCTCTTTGAGGATTTCGTTGGAAACGGGATTTCTGCATATAAAGCTAGACAGAAAAATTCTCAGTAACTTCTTTGGGTTGTGTGTGTTCAACTCACAGAGTTGAACCTTCCTTTTGACAGAGCAGATTAGAAACCCTCTTTTTGTGGAATTTGCAAGTCGACATTTCAGGCGCTTTGGGGCCAACGGTAGAAAAGGAAATATCTTCGTATAAAACTAGAGAGAATCATTCTCAGAAACCACTTTGTGATGTGTGCGTTCCTCTCACAGACTTTAACCTTTCTTTTCATAGAACAGTTTGGAAACAGTCTGTTTGTTAAGTCTGCAAGTGGATATTTGGACGTCTTTGAGGATTTCATTGGAAACGGGATTTCTTCATCTAATGCTAGACAGAAGAATTCTCAGTAACTTCTTTGGGTTGCGTGTGTTCAACTCACAGAGTTGAACCTTCCTTTTGACAGAGCAGATTGGAAACCCTCTTTTTGTGGAATTTGCAAGAGGACATTTCAAGCGCTTTGGGGCCAACGGTAGAAAAGGAAATATCTTCGTATAAAAACTAGAGAGAATCATTCTCAGAAACCGCTTTGTGATGTGTGTGTTCCACTCACAGAGTGTAACCTTTCTTTTCATAGAACAGTTTGGAAACAGTCTGTTTGTAAAGTCTGCAAGTGGATATTTGGACGTCTTTGAGGATTTCGTTGGAAACGGGATTTCTTCATCTAATGCTAGACAGAAGAATTCTCAGTAACTTCTTTCAGTTGCATGGGTTCAACTCACAGAGTTGAACCTTTCTTTAGACAGAGCAGATTGGAAACCCTCTTTTTGTGGAATTTACAAGAGGACATTTCAAGCGCTTTGGGGCCAACCGTAGAAAAGGAAATATCTTCGTATAAAAACTAGAGAGAATCATTCTCAGAAACCGCTTGGTGATGTGTGCGTTCCACTCACAGAGTGTAACCTTTCTTTTCATAGAACAGTTTGGAAACACTCTGTTTGTAAAGTCTGCAAGTGGATATTTGGACCTCATTGAGGATTTCGTTGGAAACGGGATTTCTTCATCTAATGCTAGACAGAAGAATTCTCAGTAACTTCTTTCGGTTGCATGTGTTCAACTCACAGAGTTGAACCTTTCTTTAGACAGAGCAGATTGGAAACCCTCTTTTTGTGGAATTTGCAAGAGGACATTTCAAGCGCTTTGGGGCCAACGGTAGAAAAGGAAATATCTTCGTATAAAAACTAGAGAGAATCATTCTCAGAAACCGCTTTGTGATGTGTGCGTTCCACTCACAGAGTGTAACCTTTCTTTTCATAGAACAGTTTGGAAACACTCTGTTTGTAAAGTCTGCAAGTGGATATTTGGACCTCTTTGAGGATTTCGTTGGAAACGGGATTTCTTCATCTAATGCTAGACAGAAGAATTCTCAGTAACTTCTTTCGGTTGCATGTGTTCAACTCACAGAGTTGAACCTTTCTTTGGACAGAGCAGATTGGAAACCCTCTTTTTGTGGAATTTGCAAGAGGACATTTCAAGCGCTTTGGGGCCAACGGTAGAAAAGGAAGTATCTTCGTATAAAAACTAGAGAGAATCATTCTCAGAAACCGCTTTGTGATGTGTGCGTTCCACTCACAGAGTGTAACCTTTCTTTTCATAGAACAGTTTGGAAAAAGTCTGTTTGTGAAGTCTGCAAGTGGATATTTGGACCTCTTTGAGGATTTCGTTGGAAACGGGATTTCTTCATCTAATGCTAGACAGAAGAATTCTCAGTAACTTCTTTGGGTTGCGTGTGTTCAACTCACAGAGTTGAGCCTTCCCTTAGACAGAGCAGATTTGAATCCCTCTTTTTGTGGAATTTGCAAGTGGACATTTCAAGGGCTTTGGCACCCACGGTAGAAAAGGAAATATCTTCGTATAAAAACTAGAGAGAATCATTCTCAGAAACAACTTTGTGATGTGTGCGTTCCACTCCCAGAGTGTAACCTTTGTTTTCATAGAACAGTTTCGAAACACTCTGTTTGTAAAGTCTGCAAGTGGATATTTGGACCTCTTTGAGGATTTCGTTGGAAACGGGATTTCTTCATCTAATGCTAGACAGAAGAATTCTCAGTAACTTCTTTGGGTTGCGTGTGTTCAACTCACAGAGTTGAACCTTCCTTTTGACAGAGCAGATTGGAAACCCTCTTTTTGTGGAATTTGCAAGTGGACATTTCAAGCGCTTTGGGGCCAACGGTAGAAAAGGAAATATCTTCGTATAAAAACAAGAGAGAATCATTCTCAGAAACCGCATTGTGATGTGTGCGTTCCACTCACAGAGTTTAACCTTTCTTTTCATAGAACAGTTTGGAAACACTCTGTTTGTAAAGTCTGCAAGTGGATATTTGGACCTCTTTGAGGATTTCGTTGGAAACGGGATTTCTTCATCTAATGCTAGACAGAAGAATTCTCAGTAACTTCTTTGGGTTGCGTGTGTTCAACTCACAGAGTTGAACCTTCCTTTTGACAGAGCAGATTTGAAACCCTCTTTTTGTGGAATTTGCAAGTGGACATTTCAAGGGCTTTGGCACCCACGGTAGAAAAGGAAATATCTTCGTATAAAAACTAGAGAGAATCATTCTCAGAAACCGCTTTGTGATGTGTGCGTTCCTCTCACAGAGTTTAACCTTTCTTTTCATAGAACAGTTTGGAAACAGTCTGTTTGTAAAGTCTGCAAGTGGATATTTGGACGTCTTTGAGGTTTTCGTTGGAAACGGGATTCCTTCATCTAATGCTAGTCAGAAGAATTCTCAGTAACTTCTTTGGGTTGCGTGTGTTCAACTCACAGAGTTGAACCTTCCTTTTGACAGAGCAGATTGGAAACCCTCTTTTTGTGGAATTTGCATGTGGACATTTCAAGCGCTTTGGGGCCAATGGTAGAAAAGGAAATATCTTCGTATAAAAACAAGAGAGAATCATTCTCAGAAACCGCTTTGTGATGTGTGCGTTCCACTCACAGAGTTTAACCTTTCTTTTCATAGAACAGTTTGGAAACACTCTGTTTGTAAAGTCTGCAAGTGGATATTTGGACCTCTTTGAGGATTTCGTTGGAAACGGGATTTCTTCATCTAATGCTAGACAGAAGAATTCTCAGTAACTTCTTTGGGTTGCGTGTGTTCAACTCACAGATTTGAGCCTTCCCTTAGACAGAGCAGATTTGAAACCCTCTTTTTGTGGAATTTGCAAGTGGACATTTCAAGGGCTTTGGCACCCACGGTAGAAAAGGAAATATCTTCGTATAAAAACTAGAGAGAATCATTCTCAGAAACCACTTTGTGATGTGTGCGTTCCACTCACAGAGTTTAACCTTTCTTTTCATAGAACAGTTTGGAAACACTCTGTTTTTTAAAGTCTGCAGGTGGATATTTGGAACTCTTTGAGGATTTCGTTGGAAACGGGATTTCTTCATCTAATGCTAGACAGAAGAATTCTCAGTAACTTTTTGGGTTGCGTGTCTTCAACTCACAGAGTTGAACCGTCCTTTAGTCAGAGCAGATTTGAAACCCTCTTTTTGTGGAATTTGCAAGTGGACATTTCAAGCGCTTTGGGCCCAACGATAGAAAAGGAAATATCTTCGTATAAAAACTAGAGAGAATCATTCTCAGGAACCGCTTTGTGATGTGTGCGTTCCACTCACAGAGTGTAACCTTTCTTTTCATAGAACAGTTTGGAAACACTCTGTTTGTAAAGTCTGCAAGTGGATATTTGGACCTCTTTGAGGATTTCGTTGGAAACGGGATTTCTGCATATAACGCTAGACAGAAAAATTCCCAGTAACTTCTTTGGGTTGCGTGTGTTCAACTCACACAGTTGAACCTTCCTTTTGACAGAGCAGATTAGAAACCCTCTTTTTGTGGAATTTGCAAGTCGACATTTGAGGCGCTTTGGGGCCAACGGTAGAAAAGGAAATATCTTCGTATAAAAACTAGAGAGAATCATTCTCAGAAACCGCTTTGTGATGTGTGCGTTCCTCTCACAGAGTTTAACCTTTCTTTTCATAGAACAGTTTGGAAACAGTCTGTTTTTAAAGTCTGCAAGTGGATATTTGGACGTCTTTGAAGTTTTCGTTGGAAACGGGATTTCTTCATCTAATGCTAGACAGAAGAATTCTCAGTAACTTCTTTGGGTTGCGTGTGTTCAACTCACAGAGTTGAACCTTCCTTTTGACAGAGCAGATTGGAAACCCTCTTTTTGTGGAATTTGCAAGTGGACATTTCAAGCGCTTTGGGGCCAATGGTAGAAAAGGAAATATCTTCGAATAAAAACAAGAGAGAATCATTCTCAGAAACCGCTTTGTGAAGTGTGCATTCCACTCACAGAGTTTAACCTTTCTTTTCATAGAACAGTTTGGAAACACTCTGTTTGTAAAGTCTGCAAGTGGATATTTGGACCTCTTTGAGGATTTCGTTGGAAACGGGATTTCTTCATCTAATGCTAGACAGAAGAATTCTCAGTAACTTCTTTGGGTTGCGTGTGTTCAACTCACAGATTTGAGCCTTCCCTTAGACAGAGCAGATTTGAAACCCTCTTTTTGTGGAATTTGCAAGTGGACATTTCAAGGGCTTTGGCACCCACGGTAGAAAAGGAAATATCTTCGTATAAAAACTAGAGAGAATCATTCTCAGAAACCACTTTGTGATGTGTGCGTTCCACTCACAGAGTTTAACCTTTCTTTTCATAGAACAGTTTGGAAACACTCTGTTTTTTAAAGTCTGCAAGTGGATATTTGGAACTCTTTGAGGATTTCGTTGGAAACGGGATTTCTTCATCTAATGCTAGACAGAAGAATTCTCAGTAACTTTTTGGGTTGCGTGTCTTCAACTCACAGAGTTGAGCCGTCCTTTAGTCAGAGCAGATTTGAAACCCTCTTTTTGTGGAATTTGCAAGTGGACATTTCAAGCGCTTTGGGCCCAACGATAGAAAAGGAAATATCTTCGTATAAAAACTAGAGAGAATCATTCTCAGGAACCGCTTTGTGATGTGTGCGTTCCACTCACAGAGTGTAACCTTTCTTTTCATAGAACAGTTTGGAAACACTCTGTTTGTAAAGTCTGCAAGTGGATATTTGGACCTCTTTGAGGATTTCGTTGGAAACGGGATTTCTGCATATAACGCTAGACAGAAAAATTCCCAGTAACTTCTTTGGGTTGCGTGTGTTCAACTCACAGAGTTGAACCTTCCTTTTGACAGAGCAGATTAGAAACCCTCTTTTTGTGGAATTTGCAAGTCGACATTTCAGGCGCTTTGGGGCCAAAGGTAGAAAAGGAAATATCTTCGTATAAAAACTAGAGAGAATCATTCTCAGAAACCACTTTGTGATGTGTGCGTTCCTCTCACAGAGTTTAAACTTTCTTTTCATAGAACAGTTTGGAAACAGTCTGTAAAGTCTGCAAGTGGATATTTGGACCTCTTTGAGGATTTCGTTGGAAACGGGATTTCTTCATCTAATGCTAGACAGAAGAATTCTCAGTAACTTCTTTGGGTTATGTGTGTTCCACTCACAGAGTTGAACCTTCCTTTTGACAGAGCAGATTAGAAACCCTCTCACTGTGGAATTTGCAAGTGGATATTTCAAGCGCTTTGGGGCCAACGGTAGAAAAGGAAATATCTTCGTATAAAAACTAGAGAGAATCATTCTCAGAAACCACTTTGTGATGTGTGCGTTCCTCTCACGGAGTTTAACCTTTCTTTTCATAGAACAGTTTGGAAAAGGTCTGTTTGTAAAGTCTGCAAGTGGATATTTGGACGTCTTTAAGGATTTCGTTGGAAACGGGATTTCTTCATCTAATGCTAGACAGAAGAATTCTCAGTAACTTCTTTGGGTTGCGTGTGTTCAACTCACAGAGTTGAACCTTCCTTTTGACAGAGCAGATTAGAAACCTTCTATTTATTGAATTTGCAAGTGGACATTTCAAGCGCTTTGGGGCCAACGGAAGAAAAGGAAATATCTTCGTATAAAAACTAGAGAGAATCATTCTCAGAAACCACTTTGTGATGTGTGCGTTCCACTCACAGAGTTTAACCTTTCTTTTCATAGAACAGTTTGGAAACACTCTGTTTGTAAAGTCTGCAAGTGGATATTTGGACCTCTTTGAGGATTTCGTTGGAAACGGGATTTCTTCATCTAATGCTAGACAGAAGAATTCTCAGTAACTTCTTTGGGTTGCGTGTGTTCAACTCACAGAGTTGAACCTTCCTTTTGACAGAGCAGATTGGAAACCCTCTTTGTGTGGAATTTGCAAGTGGACATTTCAAGCTCTTTGGGGCCAACAGTAGTAAAGGAATTATCTTCGTATGAAAACTACAGAGAATCATTCTCAGAAACCACTTTGTGATGTGTGCGTTCCACTCACAGAGTTTAACCTTTCTTTTCATAGAACAGTTTGGAAACACTCTGTTTGTAAAGTCTGCAAGTGGATATTTGGACCTCTTTGAGGATTTCGTTGGAAACGGGATTTCTTCATCTAATGCTAGACAGAAGAATTCTCAGTAACTTCTTTTGGGTGCGTGTGTTCAACTCACAGAGTTGAGCCTTCCTTTAGACAGAGCAGATTTGAAACCCTCTTTTTGTGGAATTTGCAAGTGGACATTACAAGCGCTTTGGCGCCCACGGTTGAAAAGGAAATATCTTCGTATAAAAACTAGAGAGAATCATTCCCAGAAACCACTTTGTCATGTCTGCGTTCCACTCACAGAGTGTAACCTTTCTTTTCATAGAACAGTTTGGAAACACTCTGTTTGTAAAGTCTGCAACTGGATATTTGGACCTCTTTGAGGATTTCGTTGGAAACGGGATTTCTTCATCTAATGCTAGACAGAAGAATTCTCAGTAACTTCTTTGGGTTGCGTGTGTTCAACTCAGAGAGTTGAACCTTCCTTTAGACAGAGCAGATTTGAAACCCTCTTTTTGTGGAATTTGCAAGTGGACATTTCAAGCGCTTTGGTGCGCACGGTAGAAAAGGAAATATCTTCGTTTAAAAACTAGAGAGAATCATTCTCAGAAACCACTTTGTGATGTGTGCGTTCCACTCACAGAGTTTAACCTTTCTTTTCATAGAACAGTTTGGAAACACTCTGTTTGTAAAGTCTGCAAGTGGATATTTGGACCTCTTTGAGGATTTCGTTGGAAACGGGATTTCTTCATCTAATGCTAGACAGAAGAATTCTCAGTAACTTCTTTGGGTTGCGTGTGTTCAACTCACAGAGTTGAGCCCTCCTTTAGACAGAGCAGATTTGAAACCCTCTTTTTGTGGAATTTGCAAGTGGACATTTCAAGCGCTTTGGGGCCAACGGTAGTAAAGGAAATATCTTCGCATAAAAACTAAAGAGAATCATTCTCAGAAACTGCTTTGTGATGTGTGCATTCCACTAACAGACTGTAACCTTTCTTTTCATAGAACAGTTTGGAAACACTCTGTTTGTAAAGTCTGCAAGTGGATATTTGGTCCTCTTTGAGGATTTCATTGGAAACGGGATTTCTTCATCTAATGCTAGACAGAAGAATTCTCAGTAACTTCTTTGGGTTGCGTGTGTTCAACTCACAGAGTTGAACCTTCCTTTAGACAGAGCAGATTTGAAACCCTCTTTTTGTGGAATTTGCAATTGGATATTTCAAGCGCTTTGGCGCCCACGGTAGAAAAGGAAATATCTTCGTATAAAAACTAGATTGAATCATTCCCAGAAACCAATTTGTGATGTGTGCGTTCCACTCACAGAGTTTAACCTTTCTTTTCATAGAACAGTTTGGAAACACTCTGTTTGTAAAGTCTGCAAGTGGATATTTGGACCTCTATGAGGATTTCGTTGGAAACGGGATTTCTTCATCTAATGCTAGAGAGAAGAATTCTCAGTAACTTCTTTGGGTTGCGTGTGTTCAACTCACAGAGTTGAACCTTCCTTTTGACAGAGCAGATTGGAAACCCTCTTTTTGTGGAATTTGCAAGAGGACATTTCAAGCGCTTTGGGGCCAACGGTAGAAAAGGAAATATCTTCGTATAAAAACTAGAGAGAATCATTCTCAGAAACCGCTTTGTGATGTGTGCGTTCTACTCACAGAGGGTAACCTTTCTTTTCATAGAACAGTTTGGAAACACTCTGTTTGTAAAGTCTGCAAGTGGATATTTGGACCTCTTTGAGGATTTCATTGGAAACGGGATTTCTGCATATAACGCTAGACAGAAGAATTCTCAGTAACTTCTTTGGGTTGCGTGTGTTCAACTCACAGAGTTGAACCTTCCTTTTGACAGAGCAGATTAGAAACCCTCTTTTTGTGGAATTTGCAAGTCGACATTTCAGGCGCTTTGGGGCCAACGGTAGAAAAGGAAATATCTTCGTATAAAAACTAGAGAAAATCATTCTCAGAAACCACTTTGTGATGTGTGCGTCCCTCTCACAGAGTTTAACCTTTCTTTTCATAGAACAGTTTGGAAACAGTCTGTTTGTAAAGTCTGCAAGTGGATATTTGGACGTCTTTGAGGATTTCGTTGGAAACGGGATTAATTCATCTAATGCTAGACAGAAGAATTCTCAGTAACTACTTTGGGTTGTGTGTGTTCAACTCACAGAGTTGAACCTTCCTTTTGACAGAGCAGATTGGAAACCCTCTTTTTGCGGAATTTGCAAGTGGACATTTCAAGCGCTTTGGGGCCAACGGTAGAAAAGGAAATATCTTCGTATAAAAACTAGAGAGAATCATTCTCAGAAACCACTTTGTGATGTGTGCGTTCCACTCACAGAGTTTAACCTTTCTTTTCATAGAACAGTTTGGAAACAGTCTGTTTGTAAAGTGTGCAAGTGGATATTTGGACCTCTTTGAGGATTTCGTTGGAAACGGGATTAATTCATCTAATGCTAGACAGAAGAATTCTCAGTAACTTCTTTGGGTTGCGTGTGTTCAACTCACAGAGTTGAACCTTCCTTTAGTCAGAGCAGATTTGAAACCCTCTTTTTGTGGAATTTGCAAGTGGACATTTCAAGCGCTTTGGCGCCCACGGTAGAAAAGGAAATATCTTCGTATAAAAACTAGAGAGAATCATTCTCAGAAACCACATTGTGATGTGTGCGTTCCACTCACAGAGTTTAACCTTTCTTTTCATAGAACAGTTTGGAAACACTCTGTTTGTAAAGTGTGCAAGTGGATATTTGGACCTCTTTGAGGATTTCGTTGGAAACGGGATTTCTTCATCTAATGCTAGACAGAAGAATTCTCAGTAACTTCTTTGGGTTGCGTGTGTTCAACTCACAGAGTTGAGCCTTCCTTTAGACAGAGCAGATTTGAAACCCTCTTTTTGTGGAATTTGCAAGTGGACATTTCAAGCGCTTTGGGGCCAACGGCAGAAAAGGAAATATCTTCGTATAAAAACTAGAGAGAATCATTCTCAGAAACCGCTTTGTGATGTGTGCGTTCCACTCAGAGAGTGTAACCTTTCTTTTCATAGAACAGTTTGGAAACACTCTGTTTGTAAAGTCTGCAAGTGGATATATGGACCTCTATGAGGATTCCGTTGGAAACGGGATTTCTTCATCTAATGCTAGACAGAAGAATTCTCAGTAACTTCTTTGTGTTGCGTGTGTTCAACTCACAGAGTTGAACCTTCCTTTTGACAGAGCAGATTGGAAACCCTCTTTTTGTGGAATTTTCAAGAGGACATTTCAAGCGCTTTGGGGCCAACGGTAGAAAAGGAAATATCTTCGTATAAAAACTAGAGAGAATCATTCTCAGGAACCGCTTTGTGATGTGTGCGTTCCACTCACAGAGTGTAACCTTTCTTTTCATAGAACAGTTTGGAAACAGTCTGTTTGTAAAGTCTGCAAGTGGATATTTGGACCTCTTTGAGGATTTCGTTGGAAACGGGATTTCTTCATCTAATGCTAGACAGAAGAATTCTCAGTAACTTCTTTGGGTTTCGTGTGTTCAACTCAGAGAGTTGAACCTTCCTTTAGACAGAGCAGATTTGAAACCCTCTTTTTGTGGAATTTGCAAGTGGACATTTCAAGCGCTTTGGTGTGCAAGGTAGAAAAGTAAATATCTTCGTTTAAAAACTAGAGAGAATCATTCTCAGAAACCACTTTGTGATGTGTGCGTTCCACTCACAGAGTTTAACCTTTCTTTTCATAGAACAGTTTGGAAACACTCTGTTTGTAAAGTCTGCAAGTGGATATTTGGACCTCTTTGAGGATTTCGTTGGAAACGGGATTTCTTCATCTAATGCTAGACAGAAGAATTCTCAGTAACTTCTTTTGGGTGCGTGTGTTCAACTCACAGAGTTGAGCCTTCCTTTAGACAGAGCAGATTTGAAACCCTCTTTTTGTGGAATTTGCAAGTGGACATTACAAGCGCTTTGGCGCCCACGGTAGAAAAGGAAATATCTTCGTATAAAAACTAGAGAGAATCATTCCCAGAAACCACTTTGTCATGTCTGCGTTCCACTCACAGAGTGTAACCTTTCTTTTCATAGAACAGTTTGGAAACACTCTGTTTGTAAAGTCTGCAACTGGATATTTGGACCTCTTTGAGGATTTCGTTGGAAACGGGATTTCTTCATCTAATGCTAGACAGAAGAATTCTCAGTAACTTCTTTGGGTTGCGTGTGTTCAACTCAGAGAGTTGAACCTTCCTTTAGACAGAGCAGATTTGAAACCCTCTTTTTGTGGAATTTGCAAGTGGACATTTCAAGCGCTTTGGGGCCAACGGTAGAAAAGGAAATATCTTCGTTTAAAAACTAGAGAGAATCATTCTCAGAAACCACTTTGTGATGTGTGCGTTCCACTCACAGAGTTTAACCTTTCTTTTCATAGAACAGTTTGGAAACACTCTGTTTGTAAAGTCTGCAAGTGGATATTTGGACCTCTTTGAGGATTTCGTTGGAAACGGGATTTCTTCATCTAATGCTAGACAGAAGAATTCTCAGTAACTTCTTTGGGTTGCGTGTGTTCAACTCACAGAGTTGAGCCCTCCTTTAGACAGAGCAGATTTGAAACCCTCTTTTTGTGGAATTTGCAAGTGGACATTTCAAGCGCTTTGGGGCCAACGGTAGTAAAGGAAATATCTTCGTATAAAAACTAAAGTGAATCATTCTCAGAAACTGCTTTGTGATGTGTGCATTCCACTAACAGACTGTAACCTTTCTTTTCATAGAACAGTTTGGAAACACTCTGTTTGTAAAGTCTGCAAGTGGATATTTGGTCCTCTTTGAGGATTTCATTGGAAACGGGATTTCTTCATCTACTGCTAGACAGAAGAATTCTCAGTAACTTCTTTGGGTTGCGTGTGTTCAACTCACAGAGTTGAACCTTCCTTTAGACAGAGCAGATTTGAAACCCTCTTTTTGTGGAATTTGCAAGTGGATATTTCAAGCGCTTTGGCGCCCACGGTAGAAAAGGAAATATCTTCGTATAAAAACTAGAGAGAATCATTCCCAGAAACCAATTTGTGATGTGTGCGTTCCACTCACAGAGTTTAACCTTTCTTTTCATAGAACAGTTTGGAAACACTCTGTTTGTAAAGTCTGCAAGTGGATATTTGGACCTCTATGAGGATTTCGTTGGAAACGGGATTTCTTCATCTACTGCTAGACAGAAGAATTCTCAGTAACTTCTTTGGGTTGCGTGTGTTCAACTCACAGAGTTGAACCTTCCTTTTGACAGGGCAGATTGGAAACCCTCTTTTTGTGGAATTTGCAAGAGGACATTTCAAGCGCTTTGGGGCCAACGGTAGAAAAGGAAATATCTTCGTATAAAAACTAGAGAGAATCATTCTCAGAAACCGCTTTGTGATGTGTGCGTTCTACTCACAGAGGGTAACCTTTCTTTTCATAGAACAGTTTGGAAACACTCTGTTTGTAAAGTCTGCAAGTGGATATTTGGACCTCTTTGAGGATTTCATTGGAAACGGGATTTCTGCATATAACGCTAGACAGAAGAATTCTCAGTAACTTCTTTGGGTTGCGTGTGTTCAACTCACAGAGTTGAACCTTCCTTTTGACAGAGCAGATTAGAAACCCTCTTTTTGTGGAATTTGCAAGTCGACATTTCAGGCGCTTTGGGGCCAACGGTAGAAAAGGAAATATCTTCGTATAAAAACTAGAGAAAATCATTCTCAGAAACCACTTTGTGATGTGTGCGTTCCTCTCACAGAGTTTAACCTTTCTTTTCATAGAACAGTTTGGAAACAGTCTGTTTGTAAAGTCTGCAAGTGGATATTTGGACGTCTTTGAGGATTTCGTTGGAAACGGGATTAATTCATCTAATGCAAGACAGAAGAATTCTCAGTAACTACTTTGGGTTGTGTGTGTTCAACTCACAGAGTTGAACCTTCCTTTTGACAGAGCAGATTGGAAACCCTCTTTTTGCGGAATTTGCAAGTGGACATTTCAAGCGCTTTGGGGCCAACGGTAGAAAAGGAAATATCTTCGTATAAAAACTAGAGAGAATCATTCCCAGAAACCACTTTGTGATGTGTGCGTTCCACTCACAGAGTTTAACCTTTCTTTTCATAGAACAGTTTGGAAACAGTCTGTTTGTAAAGTGTGCAAGTGGATATTTGGACCTCTTTGAGGATTTCGTTGGAAACGGGATTAATTCATCTAATGCTAGACAGAAGAATTCTCAGTAACTTCTTTGGGTTGCGTGTGTTCAACTCACAGAGTTGAGCCTTGCTTTAGACAGAGCAGATTTGAAACCCTCTTTTTGTGGAACTGGCAAGTGGACATTTCAAGCGCTTTGGGGCCAACGGCAGAAAAGGAAATATCTTCGTATAAAAACTAGAGAGAATCATTCTCAGAAACCGCTTTGTGATGTGTGCGTTCCACTCAGAGAGTGTAACCTTTCTTTTCATAGAACAGTTTGGAAACACTCTGTTTGTAAAGTATGCAAGTGGATATATGGACCTCTATGAGGATTTCGTTGGAAACGGGATTTCTTCATCTAATGCTAGACAGAAGAATTCTCAGTAACTTCTTTGGGTTGCGTGTGTTCAACTCACAGAGTTGAACCTTCCTTTTGACAGAGCAGATTGGAAACCCTCTTTTTGTGGAATTTTCAAGAGGACATTTCAAGCGCTTTGGAGCCCACGGTAGAAAAGGAAATATCTTCGTATAAAAACTAGAGAGAATCATTCTCAGGAACCGCTTTGTGATGTGTGCGTTCCACTCACAGAGTGTAACCTTTCTTTTCATAGAACAGTTTGGAAACAGTCTGTTTGTAAAGTCTGCAAGTGGATATTTGGACCTCTTTGAGGATTTCGTTGGAAACGGGATTTCTTCATCTAATGCTAGACAGAAGAATTCTCAGTAACTTCTTTTGGGTGCGTGTGTTCAACTCACAGAGTTGAGCCTTCCTTTAGACAGAGCAGATTTGAAACCCTCTTTTTGTGGAATTTGCAAGTGGACATTACAAGCGCTTTGGCGCCCACGGTAGAAAAGGAAATATCATCGTATAAAAACTAGAGAGAATCATTCCCAGAAACCACTTTGTGATGTGTGCGTTCCACTCACAGAGTGTAACCTTTCTTTTCATAGAACAGTTTGGAAACACTCTGTTTGTAAAGTCTGCAACTGGATATTTGGACCTCTTTGAGGATTTCGTTGGAAACGGGATTTCTTCATCTAATGCTAGACAGAAGAATTCTCAGTAACTTCTTTGGGTTGCGTGTGTTCAACTCAGAGAGTTGAACCTTCCTTTAGACAGAGCAGATTTGAAACCCTCTTTTTGTGGAATTTGCAAGTGGACATTTCAAGCGCTTTGGGGCCAACGGTAGAAAAGGAAATATCTTCGTTTAAAAACTAGAGAGAATCATTCTCAGAAACCACTTTGTGATGTGTGCGTTCCACTCACAGAGTTTAACCTTTCTTTTCATAGAACAGTTTGGAAACACTCTGTTTGTAAAGTCTGCAAGTGGATATTTGGACCTCTTTGAGGATTTCGTTGGAAACGGGATTTCTTCATCTAATGCTAGACAGAAGAATTCTCAGTAACTTCTTTGGGTTGCGTGTGTTCAACTCACAGAGTTGAGCCCTCCTTTAGACAGAGCAGATTTGAAACCCTCTTTTTGTGGAATTTGCAAGTGGACATTTCAAGCGCTTTGGGGCCAACGGTAGTAAAGGAAATATCTTCGTATAAAAACTAAAGTGAATCATTCTCAGAAACTGCTTTGTGATGTGTGCATTCCACTAACAGACTGTAACCTTTCTTTTCATAGAACAGTTTGGAAACACTCTGTTTGTAAAGTCTGCAAGTGGATATTTGGTCCTCTTTGAGGATTTCATTGGAAACGGGATTTCTTCATCTACTGCTAGACAGAAGAATTCTCAGTAACTTCTTTGGGTTGCGTGTGTTCAACTCACAGAGTTGAACCTTCCTTTAGACAGAGCAGATTTGAAACCCTCTTTTTGTGGAATTTGCAAGTGGATATTTCAAGCGCTTTGGCGCCCACGGTAGAAAAGGAAATATCTTCGTATAAAAACTAGAGAGAATCATTCCCAGAAACCAATTTGTGATGTGTGCGTTCCACTCACAGAGTTTAACCTTTCTTTTCATAGAACAGTTTGGAAACACTCTGTTTGTAAAGTCTGCAAGTGGATATTTGGACCTCTATGAGGATTTCGTTGGAAACGGGATTTCTTCATCTACTGCTAGACAGAAGAATTCTCAGTAACTTCTTTGGGTTGCGTGTGTTCAACTCACAGAGTTGAACCTTCCTTTTGACAGGGCAGATTGGAAACCCTCTTTTTGTGGAATTTGCAAGAGGACATTTCAAGCGCTTTGGGGCCAACGGTAGAAAAGGAAATATCTTCGTATAAAAACTAGAGAGAATCATTCTCAGAAACCGCTTTGTGATGTGTGCGTTCTACTCACAGAGGGTAACCTTTCTTTTCATAGAACAGTTTGGAAACACTCTGTTTGTAAAGTCTGCAAGTGGATATTTGGACCTCTTTGAGGATTTCATTGGAAACGGGATTTCTGCATATAACGCTAGACAGAAGAATTCTCAGTAACTTCTTTGGGTTGCGTGTGTTCAACTCACAGAGTTGAACCTTCCTTTTGACAGAGCAGATTAGAAACCCTCTTTTTGTGGAATTTGCAAGTCGACATTTCAGGCGCTTTGGGGCCAACGGTAGAAAAGGAAATATCTTCGTATAAAAACTAGAGAAAATCATTCTCAGAAACCACTTTGTGATGTGTGCGTTCCTCTCACAGAGTTTAACCTTTCTTTTCATAGAACAGTTTGGAAACAGTCTGTTTGTAAAGTCTGCAAGTGGATATTTGGACGTCTTTGAGGATTTCGTTGGAAACGGGATTAATTCATCTAATGCAAGACAGAAGAATTCTCAGTAACTACTTTGGGTTGTGTGTGTTCAACTCACAGAGTTGAACCTTCCTTTTGACAGAGCAGATTGGAAACCCTCTTTTTGCGGAATTTGCAAGTGGACATTTCAAGCGCTTTGGGGCCAACGGTAGAAAAGGAAATATCTTCGTATAAAAACTAGAGAGAATCATTCCCAGAAACCACTTTGTGATGTGTGCGTTCCACTCACAGAGTTTAACCTTTCTTTTCATAGAACAGTTTGGAAACAGTCTGTTTGTAAAGTGTGCAAGTGGATATTTGGACCTCTTTGAGGATTTCGTTGGAAACGGGATTAATTCATCTAATGCTAGACAGAAGAATTCTCAGTAACTTCTTTGGGTTGCGTGTGTTCAACTCACAGAGTTGAGCCTTGCTTTAGACAGAGCAGATTTGAAACCCTCTTTTTGTGGAACTGGCAAGTGGACATTTCAAGCGCTTTGGGGCCAACGGCAGAAAAGGAAATATCTTCGTATAAAAACTAGAGAGAATCATTCTCAGAAACCGCTTTGTGATGTGTGCGTTCCACTCAGAGAGTGTAACCTTTCTTTTCATAGAACAGTTTGGAAACACTCTGTTTGTAAAGTCTGCAAGTGGATATATGGACCTCTATGAGGATTTCGTTGGAAACGGGATTTCTTCATCTAATGCTAGACAGAAGAATTCTCAGTAACTTCTTTGGGTTGCGTGTGTTCAACTCACAGAGTTGAACCTTCCTTTTGACAGAGCAGATTGGAAACCCTCTTTTTGTGGAATTTTCAAGAGGACATTTCAAGCGCTTTGGAGCCCACGGTAGAAAAGGAAATATCTTCGTATAAAAACTAGAGAGAATCATTCTCAGGAACCGCTTTGTGATGTGTGCGTTCCACTCACAGAGTGTAACCTTTCTTTTCATAGAACAGTTTGGAAACAGTCTGTTTGTAAAGTCTGCAAGTGGATATTTGGACCTCTTTGAGGATTTCGTTGGAAACGGGATTTCTTCATCTAATGCTAGACAGAAGAATTCTCAGTAACTTCTTTTGGGTGCGTGTGTTCAACTCACAGAGTTGAGCCTTCCTTTAGACAGAGCAGATTTGAAACCCTCTTTTTGTGGAATTTGCAAGTGGACATTACAAGCGCTTTGGCGCCCACGGTAGAAAAGGAAATATCATCGTATAAAAACTAGAGAGAATCATTCCCAGAAACCACTTTGTGATGTGTGCGTTCCACTCACAGAGTGTAACCTTTCTTTTCATAGAACAGTTTGGAAACACTCTGTTTGTAAAGTCTGCAACTGGATATTTGGACCTCTATGAGGATTTCGTTGGAAACGGGATTTCTTCATCTAATGCTAGACAGAAGAATTCTCAGTAACTTCTTTGGGTTGCGTGTGTTCAACTCAGAGAGTTGAACCTTCCTTTAGACAGAGCAGATTTGAAACCCTCTTTTTGTGGAATTTGCAAGTGGACATTTCAAGCGCTTTGGGGCCAACGGTAGAAAAGGAAATATCTTCGTTTAAAAACTAGAGAGAATCATTCTCAGAAACCACTTTGTGATGTGTGCGTTCCACTCACAGAGTTTAACCTTTCTTTTCATAGAACAGTTTGGAAACACTCTGTTTGTAAAGTCTGCAAGTGGATATTTGGACCTCTTTGAGGATTTCGTTGGAAACGGGATTTCTTCATCTAATGCTAGACAGAAGAATTCTCAGTAACTTCTTTGGGTTGCGTGTGTTCAACTCACAGAGTTGAGCCCTCCTTTAGACAGAGCAGATTTGAAACCCTCTTTTTGTGGAATTTGCAAGTGGACATTTCAAGCGCTTTGGGGCCAACGGTAGTAAAGGAAATATCTTCGTATAAAAACTAAAGTGAATCATTCTCAGAAACTGCTTTGTGATGTGTGCATTCCACTAACAGACTGTAACCTTTCTTTTCATAGAACAGTTTGGAAACACTCTGTTTGTAAAGTCTGCAAGTGGATATTTGGTCCTCTTTGAGGATTTCATTGGAAACGGGATTTCTTCATCTACTGCTAGACAGAAGAATTCTCAGTAACTTCTTTGGGTTGCGTGTGTTCAACTCACAGAGTTGAACCTTCCTTTAGACAGAGCAGATTTGAAACCCTCTTTTTGTGGAATTTGCAAGTGGATATTTCAAGCGCTTTGGCGCCCACGGTAGAAAAGGAAATATCTTCGTATAAAAACTAGAGAGAATCATTCCCAGAAACCAATTTGTGATGTGTGCGTTCCACTCACAGAGTTTAACCTTTCTTTTCATAGAACAGTTTGGAAACACTCTGTTTGTAAAGTCTGCAAGTGGATATTTGGACCTCTATGAGGATTTCGTTGGAAACGGGATTTCTTCATCTACTGCTAGACAGAAGAATTCTCAGTAACTTCTTTGGGTTGCGTGTGTTCAACTCACAGAGTTGAACCTTCCTTTTGACAGGGCAGATTGGAAACCCTCTTTTTGTGGAATTTGCAAGAGGACATTTCAAGCGCTTTGGGGCCAACGGTAGAAAAGGAAATATCTTCGTATAAAAACTAGAGAGAATCATTCTCAGAAACCGCTTTGTGATGTGTGCGTTCTACTCACAGAGGGTAACCTTTCTTTTCATAGAACAGTTTGGAAACACTCTGTTTGTAAAGTCTGCAAGTGGATATTTGGACCTCTTTGAGGATTTCATTGGAAACGGGATTTCTGCATATAACGCTAGACAGAAGAATTCTCAGTAACTTCTTTGGGTTGCGTGTGTTCAACTCACAGAGTTGAACCTTCCTTTTGACAGAGCAGATTAGAAACCCTCTTTTTGTGGAATTTGCAAGTCGACATTTCAGGCGCTTTGGGGCCAACGGTAGAAAAGGAAATATCTTCGTATAAAAACTAGAGAAAATCATTCTCAGAAACCACTTTGTGATGTGTGCGTTCCTCTCACAGAGTTTAACCTTTCTTTTCATAGAACAGTTTGGAAACAGTCTGTTTGTAAAGTCTGCAAGTGGATATTTGGACGTCTTTGAGGATTTCGTTGGAAACGGGATTAATTCATCTAATGCAAGACAGAAGAATTCTCAGTAACTACTTTGGGTTGTGTGTGTTCAACTCACAGAGTTGAACCTTCCTTTTGACAGAGCAGATTGGAAACCCTCTTTTTGCGGAATTTGCAAGTGGACATTTCAAGCGCTTTGGGGCCAACGGTAGAAAAGGAAATATCTTCGTATAAAAACTAGAGAGAATCATTCCCAGAAACCACTTTGTGATGTGTGCGTTCCACTCACAGAGTTTAACCTTTCTTTTCATAGAACAGTTTGGAAACAGTCTGTTTGTAAAGTGTGCAAGTGGATATTTGGACCTCTTTGAGGATTTCGTTGGAAACGGGATTAATTCATCTAATGCTAGACAGAAGAATTCTCAGTAACTTCCTTGGGTTGCGTGTGTTCAACTCACAGAGTTGAGCCTTGCTTTAGACAGAGCAGATTTGAAACCCTCTTTTTGTGGAACTGGCAAGTGGACATTTCAAGCGCTTTGGGGCCAACGGCAGAAAAGGAAATATCTTCGTATAAAAACTAGAGAGAATCATTCTCAGAAACCGCTTTGTGATGTGTGCGTTCCACTCAGAGAGTGTAACCTTTCTTTTCATAGAACAGTTTGGAAACACTCTGTTTGTAAAGTCTGCAAGTGGATATATGGACCTCTATGAGGATTTCGTTGGAAACGGGATTTCTTCATCTAATGCTAGACAGAAGAATTCTCAGTAACTTCTTTGGGTTGCGTGTGTTCAACTCACAGAGTTGAACCTTCCTTTTGACAGAGCAGATTGGAAACCCTCTTTTTGTGGAATTTTCAAGAGGACATTTCAAGCGCTTTGGAGCCCACGGTAGAAAAGGAAATATCTTCGTATAAAAACTAGAGAGAATCATTCTCAGGAACCGCTTTGTGATGTGTGCGTTCCACTCACAGAGTGTAACCTTTCTTTTCATAGAACAGTTTGGAAACAGTCTGTTTGTAAAGTCTGCAAGTGGATATTTGGACCTCTTTGAGGATTTCGTTGGAAACGGGATTTCTTCATCTAATGCTAGACAGAAGAATTCTCAGTAACTTCTTTTGGGTGCGTGTGTTCAACTCACAGAGTTGAGCCTTCCTTTAGACAGAGCAGATTTGAAACCCTCTTTTTGTGGAATTTGCAAGTGGACATTACAAGCGCTTTGGCGCCCACGGTAGAAAAGGAAATATCATCGTATAAAAACTAGAGAGAATCATTCCCAGAAACCACTTTGTGATGTGTGCGTTCCACTCACAGAGTGTAACCTTTCTTTTCATAGAACAGTTTGGAAACACTCTGTTTGTAAAGTCTGCAACTGGATATTTGGACCTCTTTGAGGATTTCGTTGGAAACGGGATTTCTTCATCTAATGCTAGACAGAAGAATTCTCAGTAACTTCTTTGGGTTGCGTGTGTTCAACTCAGAGAGTTGAACCTTCCTTTAGACAGAGCAGATTTGAAACCCTCTTTTTGTGGAATTTGCAAGTGGACATTTCAAGCGCTTTGGGGCCAACGGTAGAAAAGGAAATATCTTCGTTTAAAAACTAGAGAGAATCATTCTCAGAAACCACTTTGTGATGTGTGCGTTCCACTAACAGAGTGTAACCTTTCTTTTCATAGAACAGTTTGGAAACACTCTGTTTGTAAAGTCTGCAAGTGGATATTTGGACCTCTTTGAGGATTTCATTGGAAACGGGATTTCTTCATCTAATGCTAGACAGAAGAATTCTCAGTAACTTCTTTGGGTTGCGTGTGTTCAACTCACAGAGTTGAACCTTCCTTTAGACAGAGCAGATTTGAAACCCTCTTTTTGTGGAATTTGCAAGTGGATATTTCAAGCGCTTTGGCGCCCACAGTAGAAAAGGAAATATCTTCGTATAAAAACTAGAGAGAATCATTCCCAGAAACCGCTTTGTGATGTGTGCGTTCCACTCACAGAGTTTAACCTTTCTTTTCATAGAACAGTTTGGAAACACTCTGTTTGTAAAGTCTGCAAGTGGATATTTGGACCTCTATTAGGATTTCGTTGGAAACGGGATTTCTTCATCTAATGCTAGACAGAAGAATTCTCAGTAACTTCTTTGGGTTGCGTGTGTTCAACTCACAGAGTTGAACCTTCCTTTTGACAGAGCAGATTGGAAACCCTCTTTTTGTGGAATTTGCAAGAGGACATTTCAAGCGCTTTGGGGCCAACGGTAGAAAAGGAAATATCTTTGTATAAAAACTAGAGAGAATCATTCTCAGGAACCGATTTGTGATGTGTGCGTTCCACTCACAGAGTGTAACCTTTCTTTTCATAGAACAGTTTGGAAACAGTCTGTTTGTAAAGTCTGCAAGTGGATATTTGGACCTCTTTGAGGATTTCGTTGGAAACGGGATTTCTTCATCTAATGCTAGACAGAAGAATTCTCAGTAACTTCTTTTGGGTGCGTGTTTTCAACTCACAGAGTTGAGCCTTCCTTTAGACAGAGCAGATTTGAAACCCTCTTTTTGTGGAATTTGCAAGTGGACATTACAAGCGCTTTGGCGCCCACGGTAGAAAAGGAAATATCTTCGTATAAAAACTAGAGAGAATCATTCCCCGAAACCACTTTGTGATGTGTGCGTTCCACTCACAGAGTGTAACCTTTCTTTTCATAGAACAGTTTGGAAACACTCTGTTTGTAAAGTCTGCAACTGGATATTTGGACCTCTTTGAGGATTTCGTTGGAAACGGGATTTCTTCATCTAATGCTAGACAGAAGAATTCTCAGTAACTTCTTTGGGTTGCGTGTGTTCAACTCACAGAGTTGAACCTTCCTTTTGACAGAGCAGATTGGAAACCCTCTTTTTGTGGAATTTTCAAGAGGACATTTCAAGCGCTTTGGGGCCAACGGTAGAAAAGGAAATATCTTCGTATAAAAACTAGAGAGAATCATTCTCAGGAACCGCTTTGTGATGTGTGCGTTCCACTCACAGAGTGTAACTTTTCTTTTCATAGAACAGTTTGGAAACAGTCTGTTTGTAAAGTCTGCAAGTGGATATTTGGACCTCTTTGAGGATTTCGTTGGAAACGGGATTTCTTCATCTAATGCTAGACAGAAGAATTCTCAGTAACTTCTTTTGGGTGCGTGTGTTCAACTCACAGAGTTGAGCCTTCCTTTAGACAGAGCAGATTTGAAACCCTCTTTTTGTGGAATTTGCAAGTGGACATTACAAGCGCTTTGGCGCCCACGGTAGAAAAGGAAATATCATCGTATAAAAACTAGAGAGAATCATTCCCAGAAACCACTTTGTGATGTGTGCGTTCCACTCACAGAGTGTAAGCTTTCTTTTCATAGAACAGTTTGGAAACACTCTGTTTGTAAAGTCTGCAACTGGATATTTGGACCTCTTTGAGGATTTCGTTGGAAACGGGATTTCTTCATCTAATGCTAGACAGAAGAATTCTCAGTAACTTCTTTGGGTTTCGTGTGTTCAACTCAGAGAGTTGAACCTTCCTTTAGACAGAGCAGATTTGAAACCCTCTTTTTGTGGAATTTGCAAGTGGACATTTCAAGCGCTTTGGTGTGCACGGTAGAAAAGGAAATATCTTCGTTTAAAAACTAGAGAGAATCATTCTCAGAAACCACTTTGTGATGTGTGCGTTCCACTAACAGAGTGTAACCTTTCTTTTCATAGAACAGTTTGGAAACACTCTGTTTGTAAAGTCTGCAAGTGGATATTTGGACCTCTTTGAGGATTTCATTGGAAACGGGATTTCTTCATCTAATGCTAGACAGAAGAATTCTCAGTAACTTCTTTGGGTTGCGTGTGTTCAACTCACAGAGTTGAACCTTCCTTTAGACAGAGCAGATTTGAAACCCTCTTTTTGTGGAATTTGCAAGTGGATATTCCAAGCGCTTTGGCGCCCACAGTAGAAAAGGAAATATCTTCGTATAAAAACTAGAGAGAATCATTCCCAGAAACCGCTTTGTGATGTGTGCATTCCACTCACAGAGTTTAACCTTTCTTTTCATAGAACAGTTTGGAAACACTCTGTTTGTAAAGTCTGCAAGTGGATATTTGGACCTCTTTGAGGATTTCGTTGGAAACGGGATTTCTTCATCTAATGCTAGACAGAAGAATTCTCAGTAACTTCTTTGGGTTGCGTGTGTTCAACTCACAGAGTTGAACCTTCCTTTTGACAGAGCAGATTGGAAACCCTCTTTTTGTGGAATTTGCAAGAGGACATTTCAAGCGCTTTGGGTCCAACGGTAGAAAAGGAAATATCTTCGTATAAAAACTAGAGAGAATCATTCTCAGGAACCGATTTATGATGTGTGCGTTCCACTCACAGAGTGTAACCTTTCTTTTCATAGAACAGTTTGGAAACAGTCTGTTTGTAAAGTCTGCAAGTGGATATTTGGACCTCTTTGAGGATTTCGTTGGAAACGGGATTTCTTCATCTAATGCTAGACAGAAGAATTCTCAGTAACTTCTTTTGGGTGCGTGTTTTCAACTCACAGAGTTGAGCCTTCCTTTAGACAGAGCAGATTTGAAACCCTCTTTTTGTGGAATTTGCAAGTGGACATTACAAGCGCTTTGGCGCCCACGGTAGAAAAGGAAATATCTTCGTATAAAAACTAGAGAGAATCATTCCCCGAAACCACTTTGTGATGTGTGCGTTCCACTCACAGAGTGTAACCTTTCTTTTCATAGAACAGTTTGGAAACACTCTGTTTGTAAAGTCTGCAACTGGATATTTGGACCTCTTTGAGGATTTCGTTGGAAACGGGATTTCTTCATCTAATGCTAGACAGAAGAATTCTCAGTAACTTCTTTGGGTTGCGTGTGTTCAACTCACAGAGTTGAACCTTCCTTTTGACAGAGCAGATTGGAAACCCTCTTTTTGTGGAATTTTCAAGAGGACATTTCAAGCGCTTTGGGGCCAACGGTAGAAAAGGAAATATCTTCGTATAAAAACTAGAGAGAATCATTCTCAGGAACCGCTTTGTGATGTGTGCGTTCCACTCACAGAGTGTAACCTTTCTTTTCATAGAACAGTTTGGAAACAGTCTGTTTGTAAAGTCTGCAAGTGGATATTTGGACCTCTTTGAGGATTTCGTTGGAAACGGGATTTCTTCATCTAATGCTAGACAGAAGAATTCTCAGTAACTTCTTTTGGGTGCGTGTGTTCAACTCACAGAGTTGAGCCTTCCTTTAGACAGAGCAGATTTGAAACCCTCTTTTTGTGGAATTTGCAAGTGGACATTACAAGCGCTTTGGCGCCCACGGTAGAAAAGGAAATATCATCGTATAAAAACTAGAGAGAATCATTCCCAGAAACCACTTTGTGATGTGTGCGTTCCACTCACAGAGTGTAACCTTTCTTTTCATAGAACAGTTTGGAAACACTCTGTTTGTAAAGTCTGCAACTGGATATTTGGACCTCTTTGAGGATTTCGTTGGAAACGGGATTTCTTCATCTAATGCTAGACAGAAGAATTCTCAGTAACTTCTTTGGGTTTCGTGTGTTCAACTCAGAGAGTTGAACCTTCCATTAGACAGAGCAGATTTGAAACCCTCTTTTTGTGGAATTTGCAAGTGGACATTTCAAGCGCTTTGGTGTGCACGGTAGAAAAGGAAATATCTTCGTTTAAAAACTAGAGAGAATCATTCCCAGAAACCACTTTGTGATGTGTGCGTTCCACTCACAGAGTTTAACCTTTCTTTTCATAGAACAGTTTGGAAACAGTCTGTTTGTAAAGTGTGCAAGTGGATATTTGGACCTCTTTGAGGATTTCGTTGGAAACGGGATTAATTCATCTAATGCTAGACAGAAGAATTCTCAGTAACTTCTTTGGGTTGCGTGTGTTCAACTCACAGAGTTGAGCCTTGCTTTAGACAGAGCAGATTTGAAACCCTCTTTTTGTGGAACTGGCAAGTGGACATTTCAAGCGCTTTGGGGCCAACGGCAGAAAAGGAAATATCTTCGTATAAAAACTAGAGAGAATCATTCTCAGAAACCGCTTTGTGATGTGTGCGTTCCACTCAGAGAGTGTAACCTTTCTTTTCATAGAACAGTTTGGAAACACTCTGTTTGTAAAGTCTGCAAGTGGATATATGGACCTCTATGAGGATTTCGTTGGAAACGGGATTTCTTCATCTAATGCTAGACAGAAGAATTCTCAGTAACTTCTTTGGGTTGCGTGTGTTCAACTCACAGAGTTGAACCTTCCTTTTGACAGAGCAGATTGGAAACCCTCTTTTTGTGGAATTTTCAAGAGGACATTTCAAGCGCTTTGGAGCCCACGGTAGAAAAGGAAATATCTTCGTATAAAAACTAGAGAGAATCATTCTCAGGAACCGCTTTGTGATGTGTGCGTTCCACTCACAGAGTGTAACCTTTCTTTTCATAGAACAGTTTGGAAACAGTCTGTTTGTAAAGTCTGCAAGTGGATATTTGGACCTCTTTGAGGATTTCGTTGGAAACGGGATTTCTTCATCTAATGCTAGACAGAAGAATTCTCAGTAACTTCTTTTGGGTGCGTGTGTTCAACTCACAGAGTTGAGCCTTCCTTTAGACAGAGCAGATTTGAAACCCTCTTTTTGTGGAATTTGCAAGTGGACATTACAAGCGCTTTGGCGCCCACGGTAGAAAAGGAAATATCATCGTATAAAAACTAGAGAGAATCATTCCCAGAAACCACTTTGTGATGTGTGCGTTCCACTCACAGAGTGTAACCTTTCTTTTCATAGAACAGTTTGGAAACACTCTGTTTGTAAAGTCTGCAACTGGATATTTGGACCTCTTTGAGGATTTCGTTGGAAACGGGATTTCTTCATCTAATGCTAGACAGAAGAATTCTCAGTAACTTCTTTGGGTTGCGTGTGTTCAACTCAGAGAGTTGAACCTTCCTTTAGACAGAGCAGATTTGAAACCCTCTTTTTGTGGAATTTGCAAGTGGACATTTCAAGCGCTTTGGGGCCAACGGTAGAAAAGGAAATATCTTCGTTTAAAAACTAGAGAGAATCATTCTCAGAAACCACTTTGTGATGTGTGCGTTCCACTAACAGAGTGTAACCTTTCTTTTCATAGAACAGTTTGGAAACACTCTGTTTGTAAAGTCTGCAAGTGGATATTTGGACCTCTTTGAGGATTTCATTGGAAACGGGATTTCTTCATCTAATGCTAGACAGAAGAATTCTCAGTAACTTCTTTGGGTTGCGTGTGTTCAACTCACAGAGTTGAACCTTCCTTTAGACAGAGCAGATTTGAAACCCTCTTTTTGTGGAATTTGCAAGTGGATATTTCAAGCGCTTTGGCGCCCACAGTAGAAAAGGAAATATCTTCGTATAAAAACTAGAGAGAATCATTCCCAGAAACCGCTTTGTGATGTGTGCGTTCCACTCACAGAGTTTAACCTTTCTTTTCATAGAACAGTTTGGAAACACTCTGTTTGTAAAGTCTGCAAGTGGATATTTGGACCTCTATTAGGATTTCGTTGGAAACGGGATTTCTTCATCTAATGCTAGACAGAAGAATTCTCAGTAACTTCTTTGGGTTGCGTGTGTTCAACTCACAGAGTTGAACCTTCCTTTTGACAGAGCAGATTGGAAACCCTCTTTTTGTGGAATTTGCAAGAGGACATTTCAAGCGCTTTGGGGCCAACGGTAGAAAAGGAAATATCTTTGTATAAAAACTAGAGAGAATCATTCTCAGGAACCGATTTGTGATGTGTGCGTTCCACTCACAGAGTGTAACCTTTCTTTTCATAGAACAGTTTGGAAACAGTCTGTTTGTAAAGTCTGCAAGTGGATATTTGGACCTCTTTGAGGATTTCGTTGGAAACGGGATTTCTTCATCTAATGCTAGACAGAAGAATTCTCAGTAACTTCTTTTGGGTGCGTGTTTTCAACTCACAGAGTTGAGCCTTCCTTTAGACAGAGCAGATTTGAAACCCTCTTTTTGTGGAATTTGCAAGTGGACATTACAAGCGCTTTGGCGCCCACGGTAGAAAAGGAAATATCTTCGTATAAAAACTAGAGAGAATCATTCCCCGAAACCACTTTGTGATGTGTGCGTTCCACTCACAGAGTGTAACCTTTCTTTTCATAGAACAGTTTGGAAACACTCTGTTTGTAAAGTCTGCAACTGGATATTTGGACCTCTTTGAGGATTTCGTTGGAAACGGGATTTCTTCATCTAATGCTAGACAGAAGAATTCTCAGTAACTTCTTTGGGTTGCGTGTGTTCAACTCACAGAGTTGAACCTTCCTTTTGACAGAGCAGATTGGAAACCCTCTTTCTGTGGAAGTTGCAAGAGGACATTTCAAGCGCTTGGGGCCAACGGTAGAAAAGGAAATATCTTCGTATAAAAACTAGAGAGAATCATTCTCAGGAACCGCTTTGTGATGTGTGCGTTCCACTCACAGAGTGTAACTTTTCTTTTCATAGAACAGTTTGGAAACAGTCTGTTTGTAAAGTCTGCAAGTGGATATTTGGACCTCTTTGAGGATTTCGTTGGAAACGGGATTTCTTCATCTAATGCTAGACAGAAGAATTCTCAGTAACTTCTTTTGGGTGCGTGTGTTCAACTCACAGAGTTGAGCCTTCCTTTAGACAGAGCAGATTTGAAACCCTCTTTTTGTGGAATTTGCAAGTGGACATTACAAGCGCTTTGGCGCCCACGGTAGAAAAGGAAATATCATCGTATAAAAACTAGAGAGAATCATTCCCAGAAACCACTTTGTGATGTGTGCGTTCCACTCACAGAGTGTAAGCTTTCTTTTCATAGAACAGTTTGGAAACACTCTGTTTGTAAAGTCTGCAACTGGATATTTGGACCTCTTTGAGGATTTCGTTGGAAACGGGATTTCTTCATCTAATGCTAGACAGAAGAATTCTCAGTAACTTCTTTGGGTTTCGTGTGTTCAACTCAGAGAGTTGAACCTTCCTTTAGACAGAGCAGATTTGAAACCCTCTTTTTGTGGAATTTGCAAGTGGACATTTCAAGCGCTTTGGTGTGCACGGTAGAAAAGGAAATATCTTCGTTTAAAAACTAGAGAGAATCATTCTCAGAAACCACTTTGTGATGTGTGCGTTCCACTAACAGAGTGTAACCTTTCTTTTCATAGAACAGTTTGGAAACACTCTGTTTGTAAAGTCTGCAAGTGGATATTTGGACCTCTTTGAGGATTTCATTGGAAACGGGATTTCTTCATCTAATGCTAGACAGAAGAATTCTCAGTAACTTCTTTGGGTTGCGTGTGTTCAACTCACAGAGTTGAACCTTCCTTTAGACAGAGCAGATTTGAAACCCTCTTTTTGTGGAATTTGCAAGTGGATATTCCAAGCGCTTTGGCGCCCACAGTAGAAAAGGAAATATCTTCGTATAAAAACTAGAGAGAATCATTCCCAGAAACCGCTTTGTGATGTGTGCATTCCACTCACAGAGTTTAACCTTTCTTTTCATAGAACAGTTTGGAAACACTCTGTTTGTAAAGTCTGCAAGTGGATATTTGGACCTCTTTGAGGATTTCGTTGGAAACGGGATTTCTTCATCTAATGCTAGACAGAAGAATTCTCAGTAACTTCTTTTGGGTGCGTGTTTTCAACTCACAGAGTTGAGCCTTCCTTTAGACAGAGCAGATTTGAAACCCTCTTTTTGTGGAATTTGCAAGTGGACATTACAAGCGCTTTGGCGCCCACGGTAGAAAAGGAAATATCTTCGTATAAAAACTAGAGAGAATCATTCCCCGAAACCACTTTGTGATGTGTGCGTTCCACTCACAGAGTGTAACCTTTCTTTTCATAGAACAGTTTGGAAACACTCTGTTTGTAAAGTCTGCAACTGGATATTTGGACCTCTTTGAGGATTTCGTTGGAAACGGGATTTCTTCATCTAATGCTAGACAGAAGAATTCTCAGTAACTTCTTTGGGTTGCGTGTGTTCAACTCACAGAGTTGAACCTTCCTTTTGACAGAGCAGATTGGAAACCCTCTTTTTGTGGAATTTTCAAGAGGACATTTCAAGCGCTTTGGGGCCAACGGTAGAAAAGGAAATATCTTCGTATAAAAACTAGAGAGAATCATTCTCAGGAACCGCTTTGTGATGTGTGCGTTCCACTCACAGAGTGTAACCTTTCTTTTCATAGAACAGTTTGGAAACAGTCTGTTTGTAAAGTCTGCAAGTGGATATTTGGACCTCTTTGAGGATTTCGTTGGAAACGGGATTTCTTCATCTAATGCTAGACAGAAGAATTCTCAGTAACTTCTTTTGGGTGCGTGTGTTCAACTCACAGAGTTGAGCCTTCCTTTAGACAGAGCAGATTTGAAACCCTCTTTTTGTGGAATTTGCAAGTGGACATTACAAGCGCTTTGGCGCCCACGGTAGAAAAGGAAATATCATCGTATAAAAACTAGAGAGAATCATTCCCAGAAACCACTTTGTGATGTGTGCGTTCCACTCACAGAGTGTAACCTTTCTTTTCATAGAACAGTTTGGAAACACTCTGTTTGTAAAGTCTGCAACTGGATATTTGGACCTCTTTGAGGATTTCGTTGGAAACGGGATTTCTTCATCTAATGCTAGACAGAAGAATTCTCAGTAACTTCTTTGGGTTTCGTGTGTTCAACTCAGAGAGTTGAACCTTCCATTAGACAGAGCAGATTTGAAACCCTCTTTTTGTGGAATTTGCAAGTGGACATTTCAAGCGCTTTGGTGTGCACGGTAGAAAAGGAAATATCTTCGTTTAAAAACTAGAGAGAATCATTCTCAGAAACCACTTTGTGATGTGTGCGTTCCACTAACAGAGTGTAACCTTTCTTTTCATAGAACAGTTTGGAAACACTCTGTTTGTAAAGTCTGCAAGTGGATATTTGGACCTCTTTGAGGATTTCGTTGGAAACGGGATTTCTTCATCTAATGCTAGACAGAAGAATTCTCAGTAACTTCTTTGGGTTGCGTGTGTTCAACTCACAGAGTTGAACCTTCCTTTAGACAGAGCAGATTTGAAACCCTCTTTTTGTGGAATTTGCAAGTGGACATTTCAAGCGCTTTGGTGTGCACGGTAGAAAAGGAAATATCTTCGTTTAAAAACTAGAGAGAATCATTCTCAGAAACCACTTTGTGATGTGTGCGTTCCACTAACAGAGTGTAACCTTTCTTTTCATAGAACAGTTTGGAAACAGTCTGTTTGTAAAGTCTGCAAGTGGATATTTGGACCTCTTTGAGGATTTCATTGGAAACGGGATTTCTTCATCTAATGCTAGACAGAAGAATTCTCAGTAACTTCTTTGGGTTGCGTGTGTTCAACTCACAGAGTTGAACCTTCCTTTAGACAGAGCAGATTTGAAACCCTCTTTTTGTGGAATTTGCAAGTGGATATTTCAAGCGCTTTGGCGCCCACAGTAGAAAAGGAAATATCTTCGTATAAAAACTAGAGAGAATCATTCCCAGAAACCGCTTTGTGATGTGTGCATTCCACTCACAGAGTTTAACCTTTCTTTTCATAGAACAGTTTGGAAACACTCTGTTTGTAAAGTCTGCAAGTGGATATTTGGACGTCTTTGAGGATTTCGTTGGAAACGGGATTTCTTCATCTAATGCTAGACAGAAGAATTCTCAGTAACTACTTTGGGTTGTGTGTGTTCAACTCACAGAGTTGAACCTTCCTTTTGACAGAGCAGATTGGAAACCCTCTTTTTGCGGAATTTGCACGTGGACATTTCAAGCGCTTTGGGGCCAACGGTAGAAAAGGAAATATCTTCGTATAAAAACTAGAGAGAATCATTCTCAGAAACCACTTTGTGATGTGTGCGTTCCACTCACAGAGTTTAACCTTTCTTTTCATAGAACAGTTTGGAAACAGTCTGTTTGTAAAGTGTGCAAGTGGATATTTGGACCTCTTTGAGGATTTCGTTGGAAACGGGATTAATTCATCTAATGCTAGACAGAAGAATTCTCAGTAACTTCTTTGGGTTGCGTGTGTTCAACTCACAGAGTTGAACCTTCATTTAGACAGAGCAGATTTGAAACCCTCTTTTTGTGGAATTTGCAAGTGGACATTTCAAGCGCTTTGGCGCCCACGGTAGAAAAGGAAATATCTTCGTATAAAAACTAGAGAGAATCATTCTCAGAATCCACTTTGTGATGTGTGCGTTCCACTCACAGAGTTTAACCTTTCTTTTCATAGAACAGTTTGGAAACACTCTGTTTGTAAAGTGTGCAAGTGGATATTTGGACCTCTTTGAGGATTTCGTTGGAAACGGGATTTCTTCATCTAATGCTAGACAGAAGAATTCTCAGTAACTTCTTTGGGTTGCGTGTGTTCAACTCACAGAGTTGAGCCTTCCTTTAGACAGAGCAGATTTGAAACCCTCTTTTTGTGGAATTTGCAAGTGGACATTTCAAGCGCTTTGGGGCCAATGGCAG
This sequence comes from Gorilla gorilla gorilla, assembly GCF_029281585.2. NCBI lineage: Eukaryota > Metazoa > Chordata > Mammalia > Primates > Hominidae > Gorilla > Gorilla gorilla. Next base: position 75,400,994 of record NC_073231.2, on the reverse strand, counting down.
AAAAGGAAATATCTTCGTATAAAAACTAGAGAGAATCATTCTCAGAAACCGCTTTGTGATGTGTGCGTTCCACTCAGAGAGTGTAACCTTTCTTTTCATAGAACAGTTTGGAAACACTCTGTTTGTAAAGTCTGCAAGTGGATATATGGACCTCTATGAGGATTTCGTTGGAAACGGGATTTCTTCATCTAATGCTAGACAGAAGAATTCTCAGTAACTTCTTTGGGTTGCGTGTGTTCAACTCACAGAGTTGAACCTTCCTTTTGACAGAGCAGATTGGAAACCCTCTTTTTGTGGAATTTTCAAGAGGACATTTCAAGCGCTTTGGGGCCAACGGTAGAAAAGGAAATATCTTCGTATAAAAACTAGAGAGAATCATTCTCAGGAACCGCTTTGTGATGTGTGCGTTCCACTCACAGAGTGTAACCTTTCTTTTCATAGAACAGTTTGGAAACAGTCTGTTTGTAAAGTCTGCAAGTGGATATTTGGACCTCTTTGAGGATTTCGTTAGAAACGGGATTTCTTCATCTAATGCTAGACAGAAGAATTCTCAGTAACTTCTTTTGGGTGCGTGTGTTCAACTCACAGAGTTGAGCCTTCCTTTAGACAGAGCAGATTTGAAACCCTCTTTTTGTGGAATTTGCAAGTGGACATTACAAGCGCTTGGGCGCCCACGGTAGAAAAGGAAATATCTTCGTATAAAAACTAGAGAGAATCATTCCCAGAAACCACTTTGTGATGTGTGCGTTCCACTCACAGAGTGTAACCTTTCTTTTCATAGAACAGTTTGGAAACACTCTGTTTGTAAAGTCTGCCAGTGGACATTTGGACCTCTTTGAGGATTTCGTTGGAAACGGGATTTCTTCATCTAATGCTAGACAGAAGAATTCTCAGTAACTTCTTTGGGTTGCGTGTGTTCAACTCACAGAGTTGAGCCTTCCATTAGACAGATCAGATTTGAAACCCTCTTTTTGTGGAATTTGCAAGTGGACATTTCAAGCGCTTTGGGGACAACGGTAGAAAAGGAAATATCTTCGTATAAAAACTAGAGAGAATAATTCTCAGAAACCGCTTTGTGATGTGTGCGTACCACTCACAGAGTGTAACCTTTCTTTTCATAGAACAGTTTGGAAACAGTCTGTTTGTAAAGTCTGCAAGTGGATATTTGGACCTCTTTGAGGATTTCGTTAGAAACGGGATTTCTTCATCTAATGCTAGACAGAAGAATTCTCAGTAACTTCTTTTGGGTGCGTGTGTTCAACTCACAGAGTTGAGCCTTCCTTTAGACAGAGCAGATTTGAAACCCTCTTTTTGTGGAATTTGCAAGTGGACATTACAAGCGCTTGGGCGCCCACGGTAGAAAAGGAAATATCTTCGTATAAAAACTAGAGAGAATCATTCCCAGAAACCACTTTGTGATGTGTGCGTTCCACTCACAGAGTGTAACCTTTCTTTTCATAGAACAGTTTGGAAACACTCTGTTTGTAAAGTCTGCCAGTGGACATTTGGACCTCTTTGAGGATTTCGTTGGAAACGGGATTTCTTCATCTAATGCTAGACAGAAGAATTCTCAGTAACTTCTTTGGGTTGCGTGTGTTCAACTCACAGAGTTGAGCCTTCCATTAGACAGATCAGATTTGAAACCCTCTTTTTGTGGAATTTGCAAGTGGACATTTCAAGCGCTTTGGGGACAACGGTAGAAAAGGAAATATCTTCGTATAAAAACTAGAGAGAATAATTCTCAGAAACCGCTTTGTGATGTGTGCGTACCACTCACAGAGTGTAACCTTTCTTTTCATAGAACAGTTTGGAAACCCTCTGTTTGTAAAGTCTGCAAGTGGATAATTGGAGCTCTGTGAAGATTTCGTTGGAAACGGGATTTCTTCATCTAATGCTAGACAGAAGAATTCTCAGTAACTTCTTTGGGTTGCGTGTGTTCAACTCACAGAGTTGAACCTTCCTTTTGACAGAGCAGATTTGAAACCCTCTTTCTGTGGAAGTTGCAAGAGGACATTTCAAGGGCTTTGGTTCCAACAGTAGAAAAGGAAATATCTTCGTTTAAAAACTAGAGAGAATCATTCTCAGAAACCACTTTGTGATGTGTGCGTTTCACTCACAGTGTTTAACCTTTCTTTTCATAGAACAGTTTGGAAACACTCTGTTTGTAAAGTCTGCAAGTGGATATTTGGACCTCTTTGAGGATTTCGTTGGAAACGGGATTTCTTCATCTAATGCTAGGCAGAAGAATTCTCAGTAACTTCTTTGGGTTGCGTGTGTTCAACTCACAGAGTTGAACCTTCCTTTAGACAGAGCAGATTTGAAACCCTCTTTTTGTGGAATTTGCAAGTGGACATTTCAAGCGATTTGGGGCCAACGGTAGAAAAGGAAATATCTTCGTATAAAAACTAGAGAGAATCATTCTCAGAAACTGCTTTGTGATGTGTGCGTTCCACTCACAGAGTGTAACCTTTCTTTTCATAGCACAGTTTGGAAACACTCTGTTTGTAAAGTCTGCCAGTGGACATTTGGACCTCTTTCAGGATTTCGTTGGAAACGGGATTTCTTCATCTAATGCTAGACAGAAGAATTCTCAGTAACTTCTTTGGGTTGCGTGTGTTCAACTCACAGAGTTGAGCCTTCCATTAGACAGATCAGATTTGAAACCCTCTTTTTGTGGAATTTGCAAGTGGACATTTCAAGCGCTTTGGGGACAACGGTAGAAAAGGAAATATCTTCGTATAAAAACTAGAGAGAATCATTCTCAGAAACCGCTTTGTGATGTGTGCGTACCACTCACAGAGTTTAACCTTTCTTTTCATAGAACAGTTTGGAAACCCTCTGTTTGTAAAGTCTGCAAGTGGATAATTGGAGCTCTGTGAAGATTTCGTTGGAAACGGGATTTCTTCATCTAATGCTAGACAGAAGAATTCTCAGTAACTTCTTTGGGTTGCGTGTGTTCAACTCACAGAGTTGAACCTTCCTTTAGACAGAGTAGATTTGAAACCCTCTTTTTGTGGAATTTGCAAGTGGACTTTTCAAGCGCTTTGGAGCCCACGGTAGAAAAGGAAATATCTTCGTATAAAAACTAGAGAGAATCATTCTCAGAAACCACTTTGTGATGTGTGCGTTCCACTCACAGAGTTTAACCTTTCTTTTCATAGAACAGTTTGGAAACACTCTGTTTGTAAAGTCTGCAAGTGGATATTTGGACCTCTTTGAGGATTTCGTTGGAAACGGGATTTCTTCATCTAATGCTAGACAGAAGAATTCTCAGTAACTTCTTTGGGTTGCGTGTGTTCAACTCACAGAGTTGAACCTTCCTTTTGACAGAGCAGATTTGAAACCCTCTTTCTGTGGAAGTTGCAAGATGGCATTTCAAGGGCTTTGGTTCCAACAGTAGAAAAGGAAATATCTTCGTTTAAAAACTAGAGAGAATCATTCTCAGAAACCACTTTGTGATGTGTGCGTTTCACTCACAGTGTTTAACCTTTCTTTTCATAGAACAGTTTGGAAACACTCTGTTTGTAAAGTCTGCAAGTGGATATTTGGACCTCTTTGAGGATTTCGTTGGAAACGGGATTTCTTCATCTAATGCTAGGCAGAAGAATTCTCAGTAACTTCTTTGGGTTGCGTGTGTTCAACTCACAGAGTTGAACCTTCCTTTAGACAGAGCAGATTTGAAACCCTCTTTTTGTGGAATTTGCAAGTGGACATTTCAAGCGATTTGGGGCCAACGGTAGAAAAGGAAATATCTTCGTATAAAAACTAGAGAGAATCATTCTCAGAAACTGCTTTGTGATGTGTGCGTTCCACTCACAGAGTGTAACCTTTCTTTTCATAGAACAGTTTGGAAACACTCTGTTTGTAAAGTCTGCCAGTGGACATTTGGACCTCTTTGAGGATTTCGTTGGAAACGGGATTTCTTCATCTAATGCTAGACAGAAGAATTCTCAGTAACTTCTTTGGGTTGCGTGTGTTCAACTCACAGAGTTGAGCCTTCCATTAGACAGATCAGATTTGAAACCCTCTTTTTGTGGAATTTGCAAGTGGACATTTCAAGCGCTTTGGGGACAACGGTAGAAAAGGAAATATCTTCGTATAAAAACTAGAGAGAATCATTCTCAGAAACCGCTTTGTGATGTGTGCGTACCACTCACAGAGTGTAACCTTTCTTTTCATAGAACAGTTTGGAAACCCTCTGTTTGTAAAGTCTGCAAGTGGATAATTGGAGCTCTGTGAAGATTTCGTTGGAAACGGGATTTCTTCATCTAATGCTAGACAGAAGAATTCTCAGTAACTTCTTTGGGTTGCGTGTGTTCAACTCACAGAGTTGAACCTTCCTTTTGACAGAGCAGATTTGAAACCCTCTTTCTGTGGAAGTTGCAAGAGGACATTTCAAGGGCTTTGGTTCCAACAGTAGAAAAGGAAATATCTTCGTTTAAAAACTAGAGAGAATCATTCTCAGAAACCACTTTGTGATGTGTGCGTTTCACTCACAGTGTTTAACCTTTCTTTTCATAGAACAGTTTGGAAACACTCTGTTTGTAAAGTCTGCAAGTGGATATTTGGACCTCTTTGAGGATTTCGTTGGAAACGGGATTTCTTCATCTAATGCTAGGCAGAAGAATTCTCAGTAACTTCTTTGGGTTGCGTGTGTTCAACTCACAGAGTTGAACCTTCCTTTAGACAGAGCAGATTTGAAACCCTCTTTTTGTGGAATTTGCAAGTGGACATTTCAAGCGATTTGGGGCCAACGGTAGAAAAGGAAATATCTTCGTATAAAAACTAGAGAGAATCATTCTCAGAAACTGCTTTGTGATGTGTGCATTCCACTCACAGAGTGTAACCTTTCTTTTCATAGAACAGTTTGGAAACACTCTGTTTGTAAATTCTGCCAGTGGACATTTGGACCTCTTTGAGGATTTCGTTGGAAACGGGATTTCTTCATCTAATGCTAGACAGAAGAATTCTCAGTAACTTCTTTGGGTTGCGTGTGTTCAACTCACAGAGTTGAGCCTTCCATTAGACAGATCAGATTTGAAACCCTCTTTTTGTGGAATTTGCAAGTGGACATTTCAAGCGCTTTGGGGACAACGGTAGAAAAGGAAATATCTTCGTATAAAAACTAGAGAGAATCATTCTCAGAAACCGCTTTGTGATGTGTGCGTACCACTCACAGAGTTTAACCTTTCTTTTCATAGAACAGTTTGGAAACCCTCTGTTTGTAAAGTCTGCAAGTGGATAATTGGAGCTCTGTGAAGATTTCGTTGGAAACGGGATTTCTTCATCTAATGCTAGACAGAAGAATTCTCAGTAACTTCTTTGGGTTGCGTGTGTTCAACTCACAGAGTTGAACCTTCCTTTAGACAGAGTAGATTTGAAACCCTCTTTTTGTGGAATTTGCAAGTGGACTTTTCAAGCGCTTTGGAGCCCACGGTAGAAAAGGAAATATCTTCGTATAAAAGCTAGAGAGAATCATTCTCAGAAACCACTTTGTGATGTGTGCGTTTCACTCACAGTGTTTAACCTTTCTTTTCATAGAACAGTTTGGAAACACTCTGTTTGTAAAGTCTGCAAGTGGATATTTGGACCTCTTTGAGGATTTCGTTGGAAACGGGATTTCTTCATCTAATGCTAGACAGAAGAATTCTCAGTAACTTCTTTGGGTTGCGTGTGTTCAACTCACAGAGTTGAACCTTCCCTTTGACAGAGCAGATTTGAAACCCTCTTTCTGTGGAAGTTGCAAGAGGACATTTCAAGGGCTTTGGTTCCAACAGTAGAAAAGGAAATATCTTCGTATAAAAACTAGAGAGAATCATTCTCAGAAACCACTTTGTGATGTGTGCGTTTCACTCACAGTGTTTAACCTTTCTTTTCATAGTACAGTTTGGAAACACTCTGTTTGTAAAGTCTGCAAGTGGATATTTGGACCTCTTTGAGGATTTCGTTGGAAACGGGATTTCTTCATCTAATGCTAGGCAGAAGAATTCTCAGTAACTTCTTTGGGTTGCGTGTGTTCAACTCACAGAGTTGAACCTTCCTTTAGACAGAGCAGATTTGAAACCCTCTTTTTGTGGAATTTGCAAGTGGACATTTCAAGCGCTTTGGCGCCCACGGTAGAAAAGGAAATATCTTCGTATAAAAACTAGAGAGAATCATTCTCAGAAACCACTTTGTGACGTGTGCGTTCCACTCACAGAGTTTAACCTTTCTTTTCATAGAACAGTTTGGAAACATCTGTTTGTAAAGTCTGCAAGTGGATATTTGGACCTCTTTGAGGATTTCGTTGGAAACGGGATTTCTTCATCTAGTGCTAGACAGAAGAATTCTCAGTAACTTCTTTGGGTTACGTGTGTTCAACTCACAGAGTTGAACCTTCCTTTTGACAGAGCAGATTAGAAACCCTCTCTTTGTGGAATTTGCAAGTGGATATTTCAAGCGCTTTGGGGCCAACGGAAGAAAAGGAAATATCTTCGTATAAAAACTAGAGAGAATCATTCTCAGAAACCACTTTGTGATGTGTGCGTTCCTCTCACGGAGTTTAACCTTTCTTTTCATAGAACAGTTTGGAAAAGGTCTGTTTGTAAAGTCTGCAAGTGGATATTTGGACGTCTTTAAGGATTTCGTTGGAAACGGGATTTCTTCATCTAATGCTAGACAGAAGAATTCTCAGTAACTTCTTTGGGTTGCGTGTGTTCAACTCACAGAGTTGAACCTTCCTTTTGACAGAGCAGATTGGAAACCCTCTTTGTGTGGAATTTGCAAGTGGACATTTCAAGCGCTTTGGGGCCAACAGTAGTAAAGGAAATATCTTCGTATAAAAACTAGAGAGAATCATTCCCAGAAACCACTTTGTCATGTCTGCGTTCCACTCACAGAGTGTAACCTTTCTTTTCATAGAACAGTTTGGAAACACTCTGTTTGTAAAGTCTGCAACTGGATATTTGGACCTCTTTGAGGATTTCGTTGGAAACGGGATTTCTTCATCTAATGCTAGACAGAAGAATTCTCAGTAACTTCTTTGGGTTGCGTGTGTTCAACTCAGAGAGTTGAACCTTCCTTTAGACAGAGCAGATTTGAAACCCTCTTTTTGTGGAATTTGCAAGTGGACATTTCAAGCGCTTTGGTGCGCACGGTAGAAAAGGAAATATCTTCGTTTAAAAACTAGAGAGAATCATTCTCAGAAACCACTTTGTGATGTGTGCGTTCCACTCACAGAGTTTAACCTTTCTTTTCATAGAACAGTTTGGAAACACTCTGTTTGTAAAGTCTGCAAGTGGATATTTGGACCTCTTTGAGGATTTCGTTGGAAACGGGATTTCTTCATCTAATGCTAGACAGAAGAATTCTCAGTAACTTCTTTGGGTTGCGTGTGTTCAACTCACAGAGTTGAGCCCTCCTTTAGACAGAGCAGATTTGAAACCCTCTTTTTGTGGAATTTGCAAGTGGACATTTCAAGCGCTTTGGGGCCAACGGTAGAAAAGGAAATATCTTCGTATAAAAACTAAAGAGAATCATTCTCAGAAACTGCTTTGTGATGTGTGCATTCCACTAACAGACTGTAACCTTTCTTTTCATAGAACAGTTTGGAAACACTCTGTTTGTAAAGTCTGCAAGTGGATATTTGGTCCTCTTTGAGGATTTCATTGGAAACGGGATTTCTTCATCTAATGCTAGACAGAAGAATTCTCAGTAACTTCTTTGGGTTGCGTGTGTTCAACTCACAGAGTTGAACCTTCCTTTAGACAGAGCAGATTTGAAACCCTCTTTTTGTGGAATTTGCAAGTGGATATTTCAAGCGCTTTGGCGCCCACGGTAGAAAAGGAAATATCTTCGTATAAAAACTAGAGAGAATCATTCCCAGAAACCAATTTGTGATGTGTGCGTTCCACTCACAGAGTTTAACCTTTCTTTTCATAGAACAGTTTGGAAACACTCTGTTTGTAAAGTCTGCAAGTGGATATTTGGACCTCTATGAGGATTTCGTTGGAAACGGGATTTCTTCATCTAATGCTAGACAGAAGAATTCTCAGTAACTTCTTTGGGTTGCGTGTGTTCAACTCACAGAGTTGAACCTTCCTTTTGACAGAGCAGATTGGAAACCCTCTTTTTGTGGAATTTGCAAGAGGACATTTCAAGCGCTTTGGGGCCAACGGTAGAAAAGGAAATATCTTCGTATAAAAACTAGAGAGAATCATTCTCAGAAACCGCTTTGTGATGTGTGCGTTCTACTCACAGAGTGTAACCTTTCTTTTCATAGAACAGTTTGGAAACACTCTGTTTGTAAAGTCTGCAAGTGGATATTTGGACCTCTTTGAGGATTTCATTGGAAACGGGATTTCTGCATATAACGCTAGACAGAAGAATTCTCAGTAACTTCTTTGGGTTGCGTGTGCTCAACTCACAGAGTTGAACCTTCCTTTTGACAGAGCAGATTAGAAACCCTCTTTTTGTGGAATTTGCAAGTCGACATTTCAGGCGCTTTGGGGCCAACGGTAGAAAAGGAAATATCTTCGTATAAAAACTAGAGAAAATCATTCTCAGAAACCACTTTGTGATGTGTGCGTTCCTCTCACAGAGTTTAACCTTTCTTTTCATAGAACAGTTTGGAAACAGTCTGTTTGTAAAGTCTGCAAGTGGATATTTGGACGTCTTTGAGGATTTCGTTGGAAACGGGATTTCTTCATCTAATGCTAGACAGAAGAATTCTCAGTAACTACTTTGGGTTTTGTGTGTTCAACTCACAGAGTTGAACCTTCCTTTTGACAGAGCAGATTGGAAACCCTCTTTTTGCGGAATTTGCAAGTGGACATTTCAAGCGCTTAGGGGCCAACGGTAGAAAAGGAAATATCTTCGTATAAAAACTAGAGAGAATCATTCTCAGAAACCACTTTGTGATGTGTGCGTTCCACTCACAGAGTTTAACCTTTCTTTTCATAGAACAGTTTGGAAACAGTCTGTTTGTAAAGTGTGCAAGTGGATATTTGGAACTCTTTGAGGATTTCGTTGAAAACGGGATTAATTCATCTAATGCTAGACAGAAGAATTCTCAGTAACTTCTTTGGGTTGCGTGTGTTCAACTCACAGAGTTGAACCTTCCTTTAGACAGAGCAGATTTGAAACCCTCTTTTTGTGGAATTTGGAAGTGGACATTACAAGAGCTTTGGCGCCCACGGTAGAAAAGGAAATATCTTCGTATAAAAACTAGAGAGAATCATTCCCAGAAACCGCTTTGTGATGTGTGCGTTCCACTCACAGAGTTTAACCTTTCTTTTCATAGAACAGTTTGGAAACACTCTGTTTGTAAAGTCTGCAAGTGGATATTTGGACCTCTATGAGGATTTCGTTGGAAACGGTATTTCTTCATCTAATGCTAGACAGAAGAATTCTCAGTAACTTCTTTGGGTTGCGTGTGTTCAACTCACAGAGTTGAACCTTCCTTTTGACAGAGCAGATTGGAAACCCTCTTTTTGTGGAATTTGCAAGAGGACATTTCAAGCGCTTTGGGGCCAACGGCAGAAAAGGAAATATCTTCGTATAAAAACCGGAGAGAATCATTCTCAGAAACCGCTTTGTGATGTGTGCGTTCCACTCACAGAGTGTAACCTTTCTTTTCATAGAACAGTTTGGAAACACTCTGTTTGTAAAGTCTGCAAGTGGATATTTGGACCTCTGTGAGGATTTCGTTGGAAACGGGACTTCTTCATCTAATGCTAGACAGAAGAATTCTCAGTAACTTCTTTGGGTTGCGTGTTCAACTCACAGAGTTGAACCTTCCTTTAGACAGAGCAGATTTGAAACCCTCTTTTTGTGGAATTTGCAAGTGGACATTTCAAGCGCTTTGGGGCCAACGGTAGAAAAGGAAATATCTTCGTATAATAACTAGAGAGAATCATTCTCAGAAACCTCTTTGTGATGTGTGCGTTCCACTCACAGAGTTTAACCTTTCTTTTCATAGAACAGTTTGGAAACACTCTGTTTGTAAAGGGTGCAAGTGGATATTTGGAACTCTTTGAGGATTTCGTTGAAAACGGGATTAATTCATCTAATGCTAGACAGAAGAATTCTCAGTAACTTCTTTGGGTTGCGTGTGTTCAACTCACAGAGTTGAACCTTCCTTTAGACAGAGCAGATTTGAAACCCTCTTTTTGTGGAATTTGGAAGTGGACATTACAAGAGCTTTGGCGCCCACGGTAGAAAAGGAAATATCTTCGTATAAAAACTAGAGAGAATCATTCCCAGAAACCGCTTTGTGATGTGTGCGTTCCACTCACAGAGTTTAACCTTTCTTTTCATAGAACAGTTTGGAAACACTCTGTTTGTAAAGTCTGCAAGTGGATATTTGGACTTCTATGAGGATTTCGTTGGAAACGGTATTTCTTCATCTAATGCTAGACAGAAGAATTCTCAGTAACTTCTTTGGGTTGCGTGTGTTCAACTCACAGAGTTGAACCTTCCTTTTGACAGAGCAGATTGGAAACCCTCTTTTTGTGGAATTTGCAAGAGGACATTTCAAGCGCTTTGGGGCCAACGGCAGAAAAGGAAATATCTTCGTATAAAAACCGGAGAGAATCATTCTCAGAAACCGCTTTGTGATGTGTGCGTTCCACTCACAGAGTGTAACCTTTCTTTTCATAGAACAGTTTGGAAACACTCTGTTTGTAAAGTCTGCAAGTGGATATTTGGACCTCTGTGAGGATTTCGTTGGAAACGGGACTTCTTCATCTAATGCTAGACAGAAGAATTCTCAGTAACTTCTTTGGGTTGCGTGTTCAACTCACAGAGTTGAACCTTCCTTTAGACAGAGCAGATTTGAAACCCTCTTTTTGTGGAATTTGCAAGTGGACATTTCAAGCGCTTTGGGGCCAACGGTAGAAAAGGAAATATCTTCGTATAAAAACTAGAGAGAATCATTCTCAGAAACCTCTTTGTGATGTGTGCGTTCCACTCACAGAGTTTAACCTTTCTTTTCATAGAACAGTTTGGAAACACTCTGTTTGTAAAGTCTGTAAGTGGATATTTGGACCTCTTTGAGGATTTCGTTGGAAACGGGATTTCTTCATCTAATGCTAGACAGAAGAATTCTCAGTAACTTCTTTGGGTTGCGTGTGTTCAACTCACAGAGTTGAGCCTTCCTTTAGACAGAGCAGATTTGAAACCCTCTTTTTGTGGAATTTGCAAGTGGACATTTCAAGCGCTTTGGGGCCAACGGTAGAAAAGGAAATATCTTCGTATAAAAACTAGAGAGAATCATTCTCAGAAACTGCTTTGTGATGTGTGCGTTCCACTCACAGAGTGTAACCTTTCTTTTCATAGAACAGTTTGGAAACACTCTGTTTGTAAAGTCTGCTAGTGGACATTAGGACCTCTTTGAGGATTTCGTTGGAAACGGGATTTCTTCATCTAATGCTAGACAGAAGAATTCTCAGTAACTTCTTTGGGTTGCGTGTGTTCAACTCACAGAGTTGAGCCTTCCTTTAGACAGAGCAGATTTGAAACCCTCTTTTTGTGGAATTTGCAAGTGGACATTTCAAGCGCTTTGGGGACAACGGTAGAAAAGGAAATATCTTCGTATAAAAACTAGAGAGAATCATTCTCAGAAACCGCTTTGTGATGTGTGCGTACCACTCACAGAGTGTAACCTTTCTTTTCATAGAACAGTTTGGAAACACTCTGTTTGTAAAGTCTGCAAGTGGATAATTGGAGCTCTGTGAAGATTTCATTGGAAACGGGATTTCTTCATCTAATGCTAGACAGAAGAATTCTCAGTAACTTCTTTGGGTTGCGTGTGTTCAACTCACAGAGTTGAACCTTCCTTTAGACAGAGTAGATTTGAAACCCTCTTTTTGTGGAATTTGCAAGTGGACTTTTCAAGTGCTTTGGAGCCCACGGTAGAAAAGGAAATATCTTCGTATAAAAACTAGAGAGAATCATTCTCAGAAACCACTTTGTGATGTGTGCGTTCCACTCACAGAGTTTAACCTTTCTTTTCATAGAACAGTTTGGAAACACTCTGTTTGTAAAGTCTGCAACTGGATATTTGGACCTCTTTGAGGATTTCGTTGGAAACGGGATTTCTTCATCTAATGCTAGACAGAAGAATTCTCAGTAACTTCTTTGGGTTGCGTGTGTTCAACTCAGAGAGTTGAACCTTCCTTTAGACAGAGCAGATTTGAAACCCTCTTTTTGTGGAATTTGCAAGTGGACATTTCAAGCGCTTTGGTGTGCACGGTAGAAAAGGAAATATCTTCGTTTAAAAACTAGAGAGAATCATTCTCAGAAACCACTTTGTGATGTGTGCGTTCCACTCACAGAGTTTAACCTTTCTTTTCATAGAACAGTTTGGAAACACTCTGTTTGTAAAGTCTGCAAGTGGATATTTGGACCTCTTTGAGGATTTCGTTGGAAACGGGATTTCTTCATCTAATGCTAGACAGAAGAATTCTCAGTAACTTCTTTGGGTTGCGTGTGTTCAACTCACAGAGTTGAGCCCTCCTTTAGACAGAGCAGATTTGAAACCCTCTTTTTGTGGAATTTGCAAGTGGACATTTCAAGCGCTTTGGGGCCAACGGTAGAAAAGGAAATATCTTCGTATAAAAACTAAAGAGAATCATTCTCAGAAACTGCTTTGTGATGTGTGCATTCCACTAACAGACTGTAACCTTTCTTTTCATAGAACAGTTTGGAAACACTCTGTTTGTAAAGTCTGCAAGTGGATATTTGGACCTCTTTGAGGATTTCATTGGAAACGGGATTTCTGCATATAACGCTAGACAGAAGAATTCTCAGTAACTTCTTTGGGTTGCGTGTGCTCAACTCACAGAGTTGAACCTTCCTTTTGACAGAGCAGATTAGAAACCCTCTTTTTGTGGAATTTGCAAGTCGACATTTCAGGCGCTTTGGGGCCAACGGTAGAAAAGGAAATATCTTCGTATAAAAACTAGAGAAAATCATTCTCAGAAACCACTTTGTGATGTGTGCGTTCCTCTCACAGAGTTTAACCTTTCTTTTCATAGAACAGTTTGGAAACATCTGTTTGTAAAGTCTGCAAGTGGATATTTGGACCTCTTTGAGGATTTCGTTGGAAACGGGATTTCTTCATCTAGTGCTAGACAGAAGAATTCTCAGTAACTTCTTTGGGTTACGTGTCTTCAACTCACAGAGTTGAACCTTCCTTTTGACAGAGCAGATTAGAAACCCTCTCTTTGTGGAATTTGCAAGTGGATATTTCAAGCGCTTTGGGGCCAACGGAAGAAAAGGAAATATCTTCGTATAAAAACTAGAGAGAATCATTCTCAGAAACCACTTTGTGATGTGTGCGTTCCTCTCACGGAGTTTAACCTTTCTCTTCATAGAACAGTTTGGAAAAGGTCTGTTTGTAAAGTCTGCAAGTGGATATTTGGACGTCTTTAAGGATTTCGTTGGAAACGGGATTTCTTCATCTAATGCTAGACAGAAGAATTCTCAGTAACTTCTTTGGGTTGCGTGTGTTCAACTCACAGAGTTGAACCTTCCTTTTGACAGAGCAGATTGGAAACCCTCTTTGTGTGGAATTTGCAAGTGGACATTTCAAGCGCTTTGGGGCCAACAGTAGTAAAGGAAATATCTTCGTATAAAAACTAGAGAGAATCATTCCCAGAAACCACTTTGTCATGTCTGCGTTCCACTCACAGAGTGTAACCTTTCTTTTCATAGAACAGTTTGGAAACACTCTGTTTGTAAAGTCTGCAACTGGATATTTGGACCTCTTTGAGGATTTCGTTGGAAACGGGATTTCTTCATCTAATGCTAGACAGAAGAATTCTCAGTAACTTCTTTGGGTTGCGTGTGTTCAACTCAGAGAGTTGAACCTTCCTTTAGACAGAGCAGATTTGAAACCCTCTTTTTGTGGAATTTGCAAGTGGACATTTCAAGCGCTTTGGTGCGCACGGTAGAAAAGGAAATATCTTCGTTTAAAAACTAGAGAGAATCATTCTCAGAAACCACTTTGTGATGTGTGCGTTCCACTCACAGAGTTTAACCTTTCTTTTCATAGAACAGTTTGGAAACACTCTGTTTGTAAAGTCTGCAAGTGGATATTTGGACCTCTTTGAGGATTTCGTTGGAAACGGGATTTCTTCATCTAATGCTAGACAGAAGAATTCTCAGTAACTTCTTTGGGTTGCGTGTGTTCAACTCACAGAGTTGAGCCCTCCTTTAGACAGAGCAGATTTGAAACCCTCTTTTTGTGGAATTTGCAAGTGGACATTTCAAGCGCTTTGGGGCCAACGGTAGAAAAGGAAATATCTTCGTATAAAAACTAAAGAGAATCATTCTCAGAAACTGCTTTGTGATGTGTGCATTCCACTAACAGACTGTAACCTTTCTTTTCATAGAACAGTTTGGAAACACTCTGTTTGTAAAGTCTGCAAGTGGATATTTGGTCCTCTTTGAGGATTTCATTGGAAACGGGATTTCTTCATCTAATGCTAGACAGAAGAATTCTCAGTAACTTCTTTGGGTTGCGTGTGTTCAACTCACAGAGTTGAACCTTCCTTTAGACAGAGCAGATTTGAAACCCTCTTTTTGTGGAATTTGCAAGTGGATATTTCAAGCGCTTTGGCGCCCACGGTAGAAAAGGAAATATCTTCGTATAAAAACTAGAGAGAATCATTCCCAGAAACCAATTTGTGATGTGTGCGTTCCACTCACAGAGTTTAACCTTTCTTTTCATAGAACAGTTTGGAAACACTCTGTTTGTAAAGTCTGCAAGTGGATATTTGGACCTCTATGAGGATTTCGTTGGAAACGGGATTTCTTCATCTAATGCTAGACAGAAGAATTCTCAGTAACTTCTTTGGGTTGCGTGTGTTCAACTCACAGAGTTGAACCTTCCTTTTGACAGAGCAGATTGGAAACCCTCTTTTTGTGGAATTTGCAAGAGGACATTTCAAGCGCTTTGGGGCCAACGGTAGAAAAGGAAATATCTTCGTATAAAAACTAGAGAGAATCATTCTCAGAAACCGCTTTGTGATGTGTGCGTTCTACTCACAGAGTGTAACCTTTCTTTTCATAGAACAGTTTGGAAACACTCTGTTTGTAAAGTCTGCAAGTGGATATTTGGACCTCTTTGAGGATTTCATTGGAAACGGGATTTCTGCATATAACGCTAGACAGAAGAATTCTCAGTAACTTCTTTGGGTTGCGTGTGCTCAACTCACAGAGTTGAACCTTCCTTTTGACAGAGCAGATTAGAAACCCTCTTTTTGTGGAATTTGCAAGTCGACATTTCAGGCGCTTTGGGGCCAACGGTAGAAAAGGAAATATCTTCGTATAAAAACTAGAGAAAATCATTCTCAGAAACCACTTTGTGATGTGTGCGTTCCTCTCACAGAGTTTAACCTTTCTTTTCATAGAACAGTTTGGAAACAGTCTGTTTGTAAAGTCTGCAAGTGGATATTTGGACGTCTTTGAGGATTTCGTTGGAAACGGGATTTCTTCATCTAATGCTAGACAGAAGAATTCTCAGTAACTACTTTGGGTTTTGTGTGTTCAACTCACAGAGTTGAACCTTCCGTTTGACAGAGCAGATTGGAAACCCTGTTTTTGCGGAATTTGCAAGTGGACATTTCAAGCGCTTAGGGGCCAACGGTAGAAAAGGAAATATCTTCGTATAAAAACTAGAGAGAATCATTCTCAGAAACCACTTTGTGATGTGTGCGTTCCACTCACAGAGTTTAACCTTTCTTTTCATAGAACAGTTTGGAAACAGTCTGTTTGTAAAGTGTGCAAGTGGATATTTGGAACTCTTTGAGGATTTCGTTGAAAACGGGATTAATTCATCTAATGCTAGACAGAAGAATTCTCAGTAACTTCTTTGGGTTGCGTGTGTTCAACTCACAGAGTTGAACCTTCCTTTAGACAGAGCAGATTTGAAACCCTCTTTTTGTGGAATTTGGAAGTGGACATTACAAGAGCTTTGGCGCCCACGGTAGAAAAGGAAATATCTTCGTATAAAAACTAGAGAGAATCATTCCCAGAAACCGCTTTGTGATGTGTGCGTTCCACTCACAGAGTTTAACCTTTCTTTTCATAGAACAGTTTGGAAACACTCTGTTTGTAAAGTCTGCAAGTGGATATTTGGACCTCTATGAGGATTTCGTTGGAAACGGTATTTCTTCATCTAATGCTAGACAGAAGAATTCTCAGTAACTTCTTTGGGTTGCGTGTGTTCAACTCACAGAGTTGAACCTTCCTTTTGACAGAGCAGATTGGAAACCCTCTTTTTGTGGAATTTGCAAGAGGACATTTCAAGCGCTTTGGGGCCAATGGCAGAAAAGGAAATATCTTCGTATAAAAACCGGAGAGAATCATTCTCAGAAACCGCTTTGTGATGTGTGCGTTCCACTCACAGAGTGTAACCTTTCTTTTCATAGAACAGTTTGGAAACACTCTGTTTGTAAAGTCTGCAAGTGGATATTTGGACCTCTGTGAGGATTTCGTTGGAAACGGGACTTCTTCATCTAATGCTAGACAGAAGAATTCTCAGTAACTTCTTTGGGTTGCGTGTTCAACTCACAGAGTTGAACCTTCCTTTAGACAGAGCAGATTTGAAACCCTCTTTTTGTGGAATTTGCAAGTGGACATTTCAAGCGCTTTGGGGCCAACGGTAGAAAAGGAAATATCTTCGTATAATAACTAGAGAGAATCATTCTCAGAAACCTCTTTGTGATGTGTGCGTTCCACTCACAGAGTTTAACCTTTCTTTTCATAGAACAGTTTGGAAACACTCTGTTTGTAAAGGGTGCAAGTGGATATTTGGAACTCTTTGAGGATTTCGTTGAAAACGGGATTAATTCATCTAATGCTAGACAGAAGAATTCTCAGTAACTTCTTTGGGTTGCGTGTGTTCAACTCACAGAGTTGAACCTTCCTTTAGACAGAGCAGATTTGAAACCCTCTTTTTGTGGAATTTGGAAGTGGATATTACAAGAGCTTTGGCGCCCACGGTAGAAAAGGAAATATCTTCGTATAAAAACTAGAGAGAATCATTCCCAGAAACCGCTTTGTGATGTGTGCGTTCCACTCACAGAGTTTAACCTTTCTTTTCATAGAACAGTTTGGAAACACTCTGTTTGTAAAGTCTGCAAGTGGATATTTGGACCTCTATGAGGATTTCGTTGGAAACGGTATTTCTTCATCTAATGCTAGACAGAAGAATTCTCAGTAACTTCTTTGGGTTGCGTGTGTTCAACTCACAGAGTTGAACCTTCCTTTTGACAGAGCAGATTGGAAACCCTCTTTTTGTGGAATTTGCAAGAGGACATTTCAAGCGCTTTGGGGCCAACGGCAGAAAAGGAAATATCTTCGTATAAAAACCGGAGAGAATCATTCTCAGAAACCGCTTTGTGATGTGTGCGTTCCACTCACAGAGTGTAACCTTTCTTTTCATAGAACAGTTTGGAAACACTCTGTTTGTAAAGTCTGCAAGTGGATATTTGGACCTCTGTGAGGATTTCGTTGGAAACGGGACTTCTTCATCTAATGCTAGACAGAAGAATTCTCAGTAACTTCTTTGGGTTGCGTGTTCAACTCACAGAGTTGAACCTTCCTTTAGACAGAGCAGATTTGAAACCCTCTTTTTGTGGAATTTGCAAGTGGACATTTCAAGCGCTTTGGGGCCAACGGTAGAAAAGGAAATATCTTCGTATAACAACTAGAGAGAATCATTCTCAGAAACCTCTTTGTGATGTGTGCGTTCCACTCACAGAGTTTAACCTTTCTTTTCATAGAACAGTTTGGAAACACTCTGTTTGTAAAGTCTGTAAGTGGATATTTGGACCTCTTTGAGGATTTCGTTGGAAACGGGATTTCTTCATCTAATGCTAGACAGAAGAATTCTCAGTAACTTCTTTGGGTTGCGTGTGTTCAACTCACAGAGTTGAGCCTTCCTTTAGACAGAGCAGATTTGAAACCCTCTTTTTGTGGAATTTGCAAGTGGACATTTCAAGCGCTTTGGGGCCAACGGTAGAAAAGGAAATATCTTCGTATAAAAACTAGAGAGAATCATTCTCAGAAACTGCTTTGTGATGTGTGCGTTCCACTCACAGAGTGTAACCTTTCTTTTCATAGAACAGTTTGGAAACACTCTGTTTGTAAAGTCTGCTAGTGGACATTAGGACTTCTTTGAGGATTTCGTTGGAAACGGGATTTCTTCATCTAATGCTAGACAGAAGAATTCTCAGTAACTTCTTTGGGTTGCGTGTGTTCAACTCACAGAGTTGAGCCTTCCTTTAGACAGAGCAGATTTGAAACCCTCTTTTTGTGGAATTTGCAAGTGGACATTTCAAGCGCTTTGGGGACAACGGTAGAAAAGGAAATATCTTCGTATAAAAACTAGAGTGAATCATTCTCAGAAACCGCTTTGTGATGTGTGCGTACCACTCACAGAGTGTAACCTTTCTTTTCATAGAACAGTTTGGAAACACTCTGTTTGTAAAGTCTGCAAGTGGATAATTGGAGCTCTGTGAAGATTTCATTGGAAACGGGATTTCTTCATCTAATGCTAGACAGAAGAATTCTCAGTAACTTCTTTGGGTTGCGTGTGTTCAACTCACAGAGTTGAACCTTCCTTTAGACAGAGTAGATTTGAAACCCTCTTTTTGTGGAATTTGCAAGTGGACTTTTCAAGCGCTTTGGAGCCCACGGTAGAAAAGGAAATATCTTCGTATAAAAACTAGAGAGAATCATTCTCAGAAACCACTTTGTGATGTGTGCGTTCCACTCACAGAGTTTAACCTTTCTTTTCATAGAACAGTTTGGAAACACTCTGTTTGTAAAGTCTGCAACTGGATATTTGGACCTCTTTGAGGATTTCGTTGGAAACGGGATTTCTTCATCTAATGCTAGACAGAAGAATTCTCAGTAACTTCTTTGGGTTGCGTGTGTTCAACTCAGAGAGTTGAACCTTCCTTTAGACAGAGCAGATTTGAAACCCTCTTTTTGTGGAATTTGCAAGTGGACATTTCAAGCGCTTTGGTGTGCACGGTAGAAAAGGAAATATCTTCGTTTAAAAACTAGAGAGAATCATTCTCAGAAACCACTTTGTGATGTGTGCGTTCCACTCACAGAGTTTAACCTTTCTTTTCATAGAACAGTTTGGAAACACTCTGTTTGTAAAGTCTGCAAGTGGATATTTGGACCTCTTTGAGGATTTCGTTGGAAACGGGATTTCTTCATCTAATGCTAGACAGAAGAATTCTCAGTAACTTCTTTGGGTTGCGTGTGTTCAACTCACAGAGTTGAGCCCTCCTTTAGACAGAGCAGATTTGAAACCCTCTTTTTGTGGAATTTGCAAGTGGACATTTCAAGCGCTTTGGGGCCAACGGTAGAAAAGGAAATATCTTCGTATAAAAACTAAAGAGAATCATTCTCAGAAACTGCTTTGTGATGTGTGCATTCCACTAACAGACTGTAACCTTTCTTTTCATAGAACAGTTTGGAAACACTCTGTTTGTAAAGTCTGCAAGTGGATATTTGGACCTCTTTGAGGATTTCATTGGAAACGGGATTTCTGCATATAACGCTAGACAGAAGAATTCTCAGTAACTTCCTTGGGTTGCGTGTGCTCAACTCACAGAGTTGAACCTTCCTTTTGACAGAGCAGATTAGAAACCCTCTGTTTGTGGAATTTGCAAGTCGACATTTCAGGCGCTTTGGGGCCAACGGTAGAAAAGGAAATATCTTCGTGTAAAAACTAGAGAAAATCATTCTCAGAAACCACTTTGTGATGTGTGCGTTGCTCTCACAGAGTTTAACCTTTCTTTTCATAGAACAGTTTGGAAACAGTCTGTTTGTAAAGTCTGCAAGTGGATATTTGGACGTCTTTGAGGATTTCGTTGGAAACGGGATTTCTTCATCTAATGCTAGACAGAAGAATTCTCAGTAACTACTTTGGGTTGTGTGTGTTCAACTCACAGAGTTGAACCTTCCTTTTGACAGAGCAGATTGGAAACCCTCTTTTTGCGGAATTTGCAAGTGGACATTTCAAGCGCTTAGGGGCCAACGGTAGAAAAGGAAACATCTTCGTATAAAAACTAGAGAGAATCATTCTCAGAAACCACTTTGTGATGTGTGCGTTCCACTCACAGAGTTTAACCTTTCTTTTCATAGAACAGTTTGGAAACAGTCTGTTTGTAAAGTGTGCAAGTGGATATTTGGAACTCTTTGAGGATTTCGTTGAAAACGGGATTAATTCATCTAATGCTAGACAGAAGAATTCTCAGTAACTTCTTTGGGTTGCGTGTGTTCAACTCACAGAGTTGAACCTTCCTTTAGACAGAGCAGATTTGAAACCCTCTTTTTGTGGAATTTGGAAGTGGACATTACAAGAGCTTTGGCGCCCACGGTAGAAAAGGAAATATCTTCGTATAAAAACTAGAGAGAATCATTCCCAGAAACCGCTTTGTGATGTGTGCGTTCCACTCACAGAGTTTAACCTTTCTTTTCATAGAACAGTTTGGAAACACTCTGTTTGTAAAGTCTGCAAGTGGATATTTGGACCTCTATGAGGATTTCTTTGGAAACGGTATTTCTTCATCTAATGCTAGACAGAAGAATTCTCAGTAACTTCTTTGGGTTGCGTGTGTTCAACTCACAGAGTTGAACCTTCCTTTTGACAGAGCAGATTGGAAACCCTCTTTTTGTGGAATTTGCAAGAGGACATTTCAAGCGCTTTGGGGCCAACGGCAGAAAAGGAAATATCTTTGTATAAAAACCGGAGAGAATCATTCTCAGAAACCGCTTTGTGATGTGTGTGTTCCACTCACAGAGTGTAACCTTTCTTTTCATAGAACAGTTTGGAAACACTCTGTTTGTAAAGTCTGCAAGTGGATATTTGGACCTCTGTGAGGATTTCGTTGGAAACGGGACTTCTTCATCTAATGCTAGACAGAAGAATTCTCAGTAACTTCTTTGGGTTGCGTGTTCAACTCACAGAGTTGAACCTTCCTTTAGACAGAGCAGATTTGAAACCCTCTTTTTGTGGAATTTGCAAGTGGACATTTCAAGCGCTTTGGGGCCAACGGTAGAAAAGGAAATATCTTCGTATAATAACTAGAGAGAATCATTCTCAGAAACCTCTTTGTGATGTGTGCGTTCCACTCACAGAGTTTAACCTTTCTTTTCATAGAACAGTTTGGAAACACTCTGTTTGTAAAGGGTGCAAGTGGATATTTGGAACACTTTGAGGATTTCGTTGAAAACGGGATTAATTCATCTAATGCTAGAGAGAAGAATTCTCAGTAACTTCTTTGGGTTGCGTGTGTTCAACTCACAGAGTTGAACCTTCCTTTAGATAGAGCAGATTTGAAACCCTCTTTTTGTGGAATTTGGAAGTGGACATTACAAGAGCTTTGGCGCCCACGGTAGAAAAGGAAATATCTTCGTATAAAAACTAGAGAGAATCATTCCCAGAAACCGCTTTGTGATGTGTGCGTTCCACTCACAGAGTTTAACCTTTCTTTTCATAGAACAGTTTGGAAACACTCTGTTTGTAAAGTCTGCAAGTGGATATTTGGACCTCTATGAGGATTTCGTTGGAAACGGTATTTCTTCATCTAATGCTAGACAGAAGAATTCTCAGTAACTTCTTTGGGTTGCGTGTGTTCAACTCACAGAGTTGAACCTTCCTTTTGACAGAGCAGATTGGAAACCCTCTTTTTGTGGAATTTGCAAGAGGACATTTCAAGCGCTTTGGGGCCAACGGCAGAAAAGGAAATATCTTCGTATAAAAACCGGAGAGAATCATTCTCAGAAACCGCTTTGTGATGTGTGCGTTCCACTCACAGAGTTTAACCTTTCTTTTCATAGAACAGTTTGGAAACACTCTGTTTGTAAAGTCTGCAACTGGATATTTGGACCTCTTTGAGGATTTCGTTGGAAACGGGATTTCTTCATCTAATGCTAGACAGAAGAATTCTCAGTAACTTCTTTGGGTTGCGTGTGTTCAACTCAGAGAGTTGAACCTTCCTTTAGACAGAGCAGATTTGAAACCCTCTTTTTGTGGAATTTGCAAGTGGACATTACAAGAGCTTTGGCGCCCACGGTAGAAAAGGAAATATCTTCGTATAAAAACTAGAGAGAATCATTCCCAGAAACCGCTTTGTGATGTGTGCGTTCCACTCACAGAGTTTAACCTTTCTTTTCATAGAACAGTTTGGAAACACTCTGTTTGTAAAGTCTGCAAGTGGATATTTGGACCTCTATGAGGATTTCGTTGGAAACGGGATTTCTTCATCTAATGCTAGACAGAAGAATTCTCAGTAACTTCTTTGGGTTGCGTGTGTTCAACTCACAGAGTTGAACCTTCCTTTTGACAGAGCAGATTGGAAACCCTCTTTTTGTGGAATTTGCAAGAGGACATTTCAAGCGCTTTGGGGCCAACGGCAGAAAAGGAAATATCTTCGTATAAAAACCGGAGAGAATCATTCTCAGAAACCGCTTTGTGATGTGTGCGTTCCACTCACAGAGTGTAACCTTTCTTTTCATAGAACAGTTTGGAAACACTCTGTTTGTAAAGTCTGCAAGTGGATATTTGGACCTCTGTGAGGATTTCGTTGGAAACGGGACTTCTTCATCTAATGCTAGACAGAAGAATTCTCAGTAACTTCTTTGGGTTGCGTGTTCAACTCACAGAGTTGAACCTTCCTTTAGACAGAGCAGATTTGAAACCCTCTTTTTGTGGAATTTGCAAGTGGACATTTCAAGCGCTTTGGGGCCAACGGTAGAAAAGGAAATATCTTCGTATAAAAACTAGAGAGAATCATTCTCAGAAACCTCTTTGTGATGTGTGCGTTCCACTCACAGAGTTTAACCTTTCTTTTCATAGAACAGTTTGGAAACACTCTGTTTGTAAAGTCTGTAAGTGGATATTTGGACCTCTTTGAGGATTTCGTTGGAAACGGGATTTCTTCATCTAATGCTAGACAGAAGAATTCTCAGTAACTTCTTTGGGTTGCGTGTGTTCAACTCACAGAGTTGAGCCTTCCTTTAGACAGAGCAGATTTGAAACCCTCTTTTTGTGGAATTTGCAAGTGGACATTTCAAGCGCTTTGGGGCCAACGGTAGAAAAGGAAATATCTTCGTATAAAAACTAGAGAGAATCATTCTCAGAAACTGCTTTGTGATGTGTGCGTTCCACTCACAGAGTGTAACCTTTCTTTTCATAGAACAGTTTGGAAACACTCTGTTTGTAAAGTCTGCTAGTGGACATTAGGACCTCTTTGAGGATTTCGTTGGAAACGGGATTTCTTCATCTAATGCTAGACAGAAGAATTCTCAGTAACTTCTTTGGGTTGCGTGTGTTCAACTCACAGAGTTGAGCCTTCCTTTAGACAGAGCAGATTTGAAACCCTCTTTTTGTGGAATTTGCAAGTGGACATTTCAAGCGCTTTGGGGACAACGGTAGAAAAGGAAATATCTTCGTATAAAAACTAGAGAGAATCATTCTCAGAAACCGCTTTGTGATGTGTGCGTACCACTCACAGAGTGTAACCTTTCTTTTCATAGAACAGTTTGGAAACACTCTGTTTGTAAAGTCTGCAAGTGGATAATTGGAGCTCTGTGAAGATTTCATTGGAAACGGGATTTCTTCATCTAATGCTAGACAGAAGAATTCTCAGTAACTTCTTTGGGTTGCGTGTGTTCAACTCACAGAGTTGAACCTTCCTTTAGACAGAGTAGATTTGAAACCCTCTTTTTGTGGAATTTGCAAGTGGACTTTTCAAGCGCTTTGGAGCCCATGGTAGAAAAGGAAATATCTTCGTATAAAAACTAGAGAGAATCATTCTCAGAAACCACTTTGTGATGTGTGCGTTCCACTCACAGAGTTTAACCTTTCTTTTCATAGAACAGTTTGGAAACACTCTGTTTGTAAAGTCTGCAAGTGGATATTTGGACCTCTTTGAGGATTTCGTTGGAAACGGGATTTCTTCATCTAATGCTAGACAGAAGAATTCTCAGTAACTTCTTTGGGTTGCGTGTGTTCAACTCACAGAGTTGAACCTTCCTTTTGACAGAGCAGATTTGAAACCCTCTTTCTGTGGAAGTTGCAAGAGGACATTTCAAGGGCTTTGGTTCCAACAGTAGAAAAGGAAATATCTTCGTTTAAAATCTAGAGAGAATCATTCTCAGAAACCACTTTGTGATGTGTGCGTTTCACTCACAGTGTTTAACCTTTCTTTTCATAGAACAGTTTGGAAACACTCTGGTTGTAAAGTCTGCAAGTGGATATTTGGACCTCTTTGAGGATTTCGTTGGAAACGGGATTTCTTCATCTAATGCTAGGCAGAAGAATTCTCAGTAACTTCTTTGGGTTGCGTGTGTTCAACTCACAGAGTTGAACCTTCCTTTAGACAGGGCAGATTTGAAACCCTCTTTTTGTGGAATTTGCAAGTGGACATTTCAAGCGATTTGGGGCCAACGGTAGAAAAGGAAATATCTTCGTATAAAAACTAGAGAGAATCATTCTCAGAAACTGCTTTGTGATGTGTGCGTTCCACTCACAGAGTGTAACCTTTCTTTTCATAGAACAGTTTGGAAACACTCTGTTTGTAAAGTCTGCCAGTGGACATTTGGACCTCTTTGAGGATTTCGTTGGAAACGGGATTTCTTCATCTAATGCTAGACAGAAGAATTCTCAGTAACTTCTTTGGGTTGCGTGTGTTCAACTCACAGAGTTGAGCCTTCCATTAGACAGATCAGATTTGAAACCCTCTTTTTGTGGAATTTGCAAGTGGACATTTCAAGCGCTTTGGGGACAACGGTAGAAAAGGAAATATCTTCGTATAAAAACTAGAGAGAATCATTCTCAGAAACCGCTTTGTGATGTGTGCGTACCACTCACAGAGGGTAACCTTTCTTTTCATAGAACAGTTTGGAAACCCTCTGTTTGTAAAGTCTGCAAGTGGATAATTGGAGCTCTGTGAAGATTTCGTTGGAAACGGGATTTCTTCATCTAATGCTAGACAGAAGAATTCTCAGTAACTTCTTTGGGTTGCGTGTGTTCAACTCACAGAGTTGAACCTTCCTTTTGAAAGAGCAGATTTGAAACCCTCTTTCTGTGGAAGTTGCAAGAGGACATTTAAAGGGCTTTGGTTCCAACAGTAGAAAAGGAAATATCTTCGTATAAAAACTAGAGAGAATCATTCTCAGAAACCACTTTGTGATGTGTGCGTTTCACTCACAGTGTCTAACCTTTCTTTTCATAGAACAGTTTGGAAACACTCTGTTTGTAAAGTCTGCAAGTGGATATTTGGACCTCTTTGAGGATTTCGTTGGAAACGGGATTTCTTCATCTAATGCTAGGCAGAAGAATTCTCAGTAACTTCTTTGGGTTGCGTGTGTTCAACTCACAGAGTTGAACCTTCCTTTAGACAGAGCAGATTTGAAACCCTCTTTTTGTGGAATTTGCAAGTGGACATTTCAAGCGATTTGGGGCCAACGGTAGAAAAGGAAATATCTTCGTATAAAAACTAGAGAGAATCATTCTCAGAAACTGCTTTGTGATGTGTGCGTTCCACTCACAGAGTGTAACCTTTCTTTTCATAGAACAGTTTGGAAACACTCTGTTTGTAAAGTCTGCCAGTGGACATTTGGACCTCTTTGAGGATTTCGTTGGAAACGGGATTTCTTCATCTAATGCTAGACAGAAGAATTCTCAGTAACTTCTTTGGGTTGCGTGTGTTCAACTCACAGAGTTGAGCCTTCCATTAGACAGATCAGATTTGAAACCCTCTTTTTGTGGAATTTGCAAGTGGACATTTCAAGCGCTTTGGGGACAACGGTAGAAAAGGAAATATCTTCGTATAAAAACTAGAGAGAATCATTCTCAGAAACCGCTTTGTGATGTGTGCGTACCACTCACAGAGTTTAACCTTTCTTTTCATAGAACAGTTTGGAAACCCTCTGTTTGTAAAGTCTGCAAGTGGATAATTGGAGCTCTGTGAAGATTTCGTTGGAAACGGGATTTCTTCATCTAATGCTAGACAGAAGAATTCTCAGTAACTTCTTTGGGTTGCGTGTGTTCAACTCACAGAGTTGAACCATCCTTTTGACAGAGTAGATTTGAAACCCTCTTTTTGTGGAATTTGCAAGTGGACTTTTCAAGCGCTTTGGAGCCCACGGTAGAAAAGGAAATATCTTCGTATAAAAACTAGAGAGAATCATTCTCAGAAACCACTTTGTGATGTGTGCGTTCCACTCACAGAGTTTAACCTTTCTTTTCATAGAACAGTTTGGAAACACTCTGTTTGTAAAGTCTGCAAGTGGATATTTGGACCTCTTTGAGGATTTCGTTGGAAACGGGATTTCTTCATCTAGTGCTAGACAGAAGAATTCTCAGTAACTTCTTTGGGTTGCGTGTGTTCAACTCACAGAGTTGAACCTTCCTTTTGACAGAGCAGATTTGAAACCCTCTTTCTGTGGAAGTTGCAAGAGGACATTTCAAGGGCTTTGGTTCCAACAGTAGAAAAGGAAATATCTTCGTATAAAAACTAGAGAGAATCATTCTCAGAAACCACTTTGTGATGTGTGCGTTTCACTCACAGTGTTTAACCTTTCTTTTCATAGAACAGTTTGGAAACACTCTGTTTGTAAAGTCTGCAAGTGGATATTTGGACCTCTTTGAGGATTTCGTTGGAAACGGGATTTCTTCATCTAATGCCAGGCAGAAGAATTCTCAGTAACTTCTTTGGGTTGCGTGTGTTCAACTCACAGAGTTGAACCTTCCTTTAGACAGAGCAGATTTGAAACCCTCTTTTTGTGGAATTTGCAAGTGGACATTTCAAGCGCTTTGGCGCCCACGGTAGAAAAGGAAATATCTTCGTATAAAAACTAGAGAGAATCATTCTCAGAAACCACTTTGTGATGTGTGCGTTCCACTCACAGAGTTTAACCTTTCTTTTCATAGAACAGTTTGGAAACATCTGTTTGTAAAGTCTGCAAGTGGATATATGGACCTCTATGAGGATTTCGTTGGAAACGGGATTTCTTCATCTAATGCTAGACAGAAGAATTCTCAGTAACTTCTTTGGGTTACGTGTGTTCAACTCACAGAGTTGAACCTTCCTTTTGACAGAGCAGATTGGAAACCCTCTTTTTGTGGAATTTGCAAGTGGACATTTCAAGCGCTTTGGGGCCAACGGTAGAAAAGGAAATATCTTCGTATAAAAACTAGAGAGAATCATTCTCAGAAACCGCTTTGTGATGTGTGCGTTCTACTCACAGAGTGTAACCTTTCTTTTCATAGAACAGTTTGGAAACACTCTGTTTGAAAAGTCTGCAAGTGGATATTTGGACCTCTTTGAGGATTTCATTGGAAACGGGATTTCTGCATATAACGCTAGACAGAAGAATTCTCAGTAACTTCTTTGGGTTGCGTGTGTTCAACTCACAGAGTTGAAACTTCCTTTAGACAGAGCAGATTTGAAACCCTCTTTTTGTGGAATTTGCAAGTGGATATTTCAAGCGCTTTGGCGCCCACAGTAGAAAAGGAAATATCTTCGTATAAAAACTAGAGAGAATCATTCCCAGAAACCGCTTTGTGATGTGTGCGTTCCACTCACAGAGTTTAACCTTTCTTTTCATAGAACAGTTTGGAAACACTCTGTTTGTAAAGTCTGCAAGTGGATATTTGGACCTCTATGTGGATTTCGTTGGAAACGGGATTTCTTCATCTAATGCTAGACAGAAGAATTCTCAGTAACTTCTTTGGGTTGCGTGTGTTCAACTCACAGAGTTGAACCTTCCTTTTGACAGAGCAGATTGGAAACCCTCTTTTTGTGGAATTTGCAAGAGGACATTTCAAGCGCTTTGGGGCCAACGGCAGAAAAGGAAATATCTTCGTATAAAAACCGGAGAGAATCATTCTCAGAAACCGCTTTGTGATGTGTGCGTTCCACTCACAGAGTGTAACCTTTCTTTTCATAGAACAGTTTGGAAACACTCTGTTTGTAAAGTCTGCAAGTGGATATTTGGACCTCTGTGAGGATTTCGTTGGAAACGGGACTTCTTCATCTAATGCTAGACAGAAGAATTCTCAGTAACTTCTTTGGGTTGCGTGTTCAACTCACAGAGTTGAACCTTCCTTTAGACAGAGCAGATTTGAAACCCTCTTTTTGTGGAATTTGCAAGTGGACATTTCAAGCGCTTTGGGGCCAACGGTAGAAAAGGAAATATCTTCGTATAAAAACTAGAGAGAATCATTCTCAGAAACTACTTTGTGATGTGTGCGTTCCACTCACAGAGTTTAACCTTTCTTTTCATAGAACAGTTTGGAAACACTCTGTTTGTAAAGTCTGTAAGTGGATATTTGGACCTCTTTGAGGATTTCGTTGGAAACGGCATTTCTTCTTCTAATGCTAGACAGAAGAATTCTCAGTAACTTCTTTGGGTTGCGTGTGTTCAACTCACAGAGTTGAGCCTTCCTTTAGACAGAGCAGATTTGAAACCCTCTTTTTGTGGAATTTGCAAGTGGACATTTCAAGCGCTTTGGGGCCAACGGTAGAAAAGGAAATATCTTCGTATAAAAACTAGAGAGAATCATTCTCAGAAACTGCTTTGTGATGTGTGCGTTCCACTCACAGAGTGTAGCCTTTGTTTTCATAGAACAGTTTGCAAACACTCTGTTTGTAAAGTCTGCTAGTGGACATTAGGACCTCTTTGAGGATTTCGTTGGAAACGGGATTTCTTCATCTAATGCTAGACAGAAGAATTCTCAGTAACTTCTTTGGGTTGCGTGTGTTCAACTCACAGAGTTGAGCCTTCCTTTAGACAGAGCAGATTTGAAACCCTCTTTTTGTGGAATTTGCAAGTGGACATTTCAAGCGCTTTGGGGACAACGGTAGAAAAGGAAATATCTTCGTATAAAAACTAGAGAGAATCATTCTCAGAAACCGCTTTGTGATGTGTGCGTACCACTCACAGAGTGTAACCTTTCTTTTCATAGAACAGTTTGGAAACACTCTGTTTGTAAAGTCTGCAAGTGGATAATTGGAGCTCTGTGAAGATTTCGTTGGAAACGGGATTTCTTCATCTAATGCTAGACAGAAGAATTCTCAGTAACTTATTTCGGTTGCGTGTGTTCAACTCACAGAGTTGAACCTTCCTTTAGACAGAGTAGATTTGAAACCCTCTTTTTGTGGAATTTGCAAGTGGACTTTTCAAGCGCTTTGGAGCCCACGGTAGAAAAGGAAATATCTTCGTATAAAAACTAGAGAGAATCATTCTCAGAAACCACTTTGTGATGTGTGCATTCCACTCACAGAGTTTAACCTTTCTTTTCATAGAACAGTTTGGAAACACTCTGTTTGTAAAGTCTGCAAGTGGATATTTGGACCTCTTTGAGGATTTCGTTGGAAACGGGATTTCTTCATCTAATGCTAGACAGAAGAACTCTCAGTAACTTCTTTGGGTTGCGTGTGTTCAACTCACAGAGTTGAACCTTCCTTTTGACAGAGCAGATTTGAAACCCTCTTTCTGTGGAAGTTGCAAGAGGACATTTCAAGGGCTTTGGTTCCAACAGTAGAAAAGGAAATATCTTCGTTTAAAAACTAGAGAGAATCATTCTCAGAAACCACTTTGTGATGTGTGCGTTTCACTCACAGTGTTTAACCTTTCTTTTCATAGAACAGTTTGGAAACACTCTGTTTGTAAAGTCTGCAAGTGGATATTTGGACCTCTTTGAGGATTTCGTTGGAAACGGGATTTCTTCATCTAATGCTAGGCAGAAGAATTCTCAGTAACTTCTTTGGGTTGCGTGTGTTCAACTCACAGAGTTGAACCTTCCTTTAGACAGAGCAGATTTGAAACCCTCTTTTTGTGGAATTTGCAAGTGGACATTTCAAGCGATTTGGGGCCAACGGTAGAAAAGGAAATATCTTCGTATAAAAACTAGAGAGAATCATTCTCAGAAACTGCTTTGTGATGTGTGCGTTCCACTCACAGAGTGTAACCTTTCTTTTCATAGAACAGTTTGGAAACACTCTGTTTGTAAAGTCTGCCAGTGGACATTTGGACCTCTTTGAGGATTTAGTTGGAAACGGGATTTCTTCATCTAATGCTAGACAGAAGAATTCTCAGTAACTTCTTTGGGTTGCGTGTGTTCAACTCACAGAGTTGAGCCTTCCATTAGACAGATCAGATTTGAAACCCTCTTTTTGTGGAATTTGCAAGTGGACATTTCAAGCGCTTTGGGGACAACGGTAGAAAAGGAAATATCTTCGTATAAAAACTAGAGAGAATCATTCTCAGAAACCGCTTTGTGATGTGTGCGTACCACTCACAGAGTGTAACCTTTCTTTTCATAGAACAGTTTGGAAACCCTCTGTTTGTAAAGTCTGCAAGTGGATAATTGGAGCTCTGTGAAGATTTCGTTGGAAACGGGATTTCTTCATCTAATGCTAGACAGAAGAATTCTCAGTAACTTCTTTGGGTTGCGTGTGTTCAACTCACAGAGTTGAACCTTCCTTTTGACAGAGCAGATTTGAAACCCTCTTTCTGTGGAAGTTGCAAGAGGACATTTCATGGGCTTTGGTTCCAACAGTAGAAAAGGAAATATCTTCGTATAAAAACTAGAGAGAATCATTCTCAGAAACCACTTTGTGATGTGTGCGTTTCACTCACAGTGTTTAACCTTTCTTTTCATAGAACAGTTTGGAAACACTCTGTTTGTAAAGTCTGCAAGTGGATATTTGGACCTCTTTGAGGATTTCGTTGGAAACGGGATTTCTTCATCTAATGCTAGGCAGAAGAATTCTCAGTAACTTCTTTGGGTTGCGTGTGTTCAACTCACAGAGTTGAACCTTCCTTTAGACAGAGCAGTTTTGAAACCCTCTTTTTGTGGAATTTGCAAGTGGACATTTCAAGCGATTTGGGGCCAACGGTAGAAAAGGAAATATCTTCGTATAAAAACTAGAGAGAATCATTCTCAGAAACTGCTTTGTGATGTGTGCGTTCCACTCACAGAGTGTAACCTTTCTTTTCATAGAACAGTTTGGAAACACTCTGTTTGTAAAGTCTGCCAGTGGACATTTGGACCTCTTTGAGGATTTCGTTGGAAACGGGATTTCTTCATCTAATGCTAGACAGAAGAATTCTCAGTAACTTCTTTGGGTTGCGTGTGTTCAACTCACAGAGTTGAGCCTTCCATTAGACAGATCAGATTTGAAACCCTCTTTTTGTGGAATTTGCAAGTGGACATTTCAAGCGCTTTGGGGACAACGGTAGAAAAGGAAATATCTTCGTATAAAAACTAGAGAGAATCATTCTCAGAAACCGCTTTGTGATGTGTGCGTACCACTCACAGAGTTTAACCTTTCTTTTCATAGAACAGTTTGGAAACCCTCTGTTTGTAAAGTCTGCAAGTGGATAATTGGAGCTCTGTGAAGATTTCGTTGGAAACGGGATTTCTTCATCTAATGCTAGACAGAAGAATTCTCAGTAACTTCTTTGGGTTGCGTGTGTTCAACTCACAGAGTTGAACCTTCCTTTAGACAGAGTAGATTTGAAACCCTCTTTTTGTGGAATTTGCAAGTGGACTTTTCAAGCGCTTTGGAGCCCACGGTAGAAAAGGAAATATCTTCGTATAAAAACTAGAGAGAATCATTCTCAGAAACCACTTTGTGATGTGTGCGTTCCACTCACAGAGTTTAACCTTTCTTTTCATAGAACAGTTTGGAAACACTCTGTTTGTAAAGTCTGCAAGTGGATATTTGGACCTCTTTGAGGATTTCGTTGGAAACGGGATTTCTTCATCTAATGCTAGACAGAAGAATTCTCAGTAACTTCTTTGGGTTGCGTGTGTTCAACTCACAGAGTTGAACCTTCCTTTTGACAGAGCAGATTTGAAACCCTCTTTCTGTGGAAGTTGCAAGAGGACATTTCAAGGGCTTTGGTTCCAACAGTAGAAAAGGAAATATCTTCGTATAAAAACTAGAGAGAATCATTCTCAGAAACCACTTTGTGATGTGTGCGTTTCACTCACAGTGTTTAACCTTTCTTTTCATAGAACAGTTTGGAAACACTCTGTTTGTAAAGTCTGCAAGTGGATATTTGGACCTCTTTGAGGATTTCGTTGTAAACTGGATTTCTTCATCTAATGCTAGGCAGAAGAATTCTCAGTAACTTCTTTGGGTTGCGTGTGTTCAACTCACAGAGTTGAACCTTCCTTTAGACAGAGCAGATTTGAAACCCTCTTTTTGTGGAATTTGCAAGTGGACATTTCAAGCGCTTTGGCGCCCACGGTAGAAAAGGAAATATCTTCGTATAAAAACTAGAGAGAATCATTCTCAGAAACCACTTTGTGATGTGTGCGTTCCACTCACAGAGTTTAACCTTTCTTTTCATAGAACAGTTTGGAAACATCTGTTTGTAAAGTCTGCAAGTGGATATTTGGACCTCTTTGAGGATTTCGTTGGAAACGGGATTTCTTCATCTAGTGCTAGACAGAAGAATTCTCAGTAACTTCTTTGGGTTACGTGTGTTCAACTCACAGAGTTGAACCTTCCTTTTGACAGAGCAGATTAGAAACCCTCTCTTTGTGGAATTTGCAAGTGGATATTTCAAACGCTTTGGGGCCAACGGAAGAAAAGGAAATATCTTCGTATAAAAACTAGAGAGAATCATTCTCAGAAACCACTTTGTGATGTGTGCGTTCCTCTCACGGAGTTTAACCTTTCTTTTCATAGAACAGTTTGGAAAAGGTCTGTTTGTAAAGTCTGCAAGTGGATATTTGGACGTCTTTAAAGATTTCGTTGGAAACGGGATTTCTTCATCTAATGCTAGACAGAAGAATTCTCAGTAACTTCTTTGGGTTGCGTGTGTTCAACTCACAGAGTTGAACCTTCCTTTTGACAGAGCAGATTGGAAACCCTCTTTTTGTGGAATTTGCAAGAGGACATTTCAAGCGCTTTGGGGCCAACGGTAGAAAAGGAAATATCTTCGTATAAAAACTAGAGAGAATCATTCTCAGAAACCGCTTTGTGATGTGTGCGTTCTACTCACAGAGTGTAACCTTTCTTTTCATAGAACAGTTTGGAAACACTCTGTTTGTAAAGTCTGCAAGTGGATATTTGGACCTCTTTGAGGATTTCATTGGAAACGGGATTTCTGCATATAACGCTAGACAGAAGAATTCTCAGTAACTTCTTTGGGTTGCGTGTGCTCAACTCACAGAGTTGAACCTTCCTTTTGACAGAGCAGATTAGAAACCCTCTTTTTGTGGAATTTGCAAGTCGACATTTCAGGCGCTTTGGGGCCAACGGTAGAAAAGGAAATATCTTCGTATAAAAACTAGAGAAAATCATTCTCAGAAACCACTTTGTGATGTGTGCGTTCCTCTCACAGAGTTTAACCTTTCTTTTCATAGAACAGTTTGGAAACAGTCTGTTTGTAAAGTCTGCAAGTGGATATTTGGACGTCTTTGAGGATTTCGTTGGAAACGGGATTTCTTCATCTAATGCTAGACAGAAGAATTCTCAGTAACTACTTTGGGTTTTGTGTGTTCAACTCACAGAGTTGAACCTTCCGTTTGACAGAGCAGATTGGAAACCCTGTTTTTGCGGAATTTGCAAGTGGACATTTCAAGCGCTTAGGGGCCAACGGTAGAAAAGGAAATATCTTCGTATAAAAACTAGAGAGAATCATTCTCAGAAACCACTTTGTGATGTGTGCGTTCCACTCACAGAGTTTAACCTTTCTTTTCATAGAACAGTTTGGAAACAGTCTGTTTGTAAAGTGTGCAAGTGGATATTTGGAACTCTTTGAGGATTTCGTTGAAAACGGGATTAATTCATCTAATGCTAGACAGAAGAATTCTCAGTAACTTCTTTGGGTTGCGTGTGTTCAACTCACAGAGTTGAACCTTCCTTTAGACAGAGCAGATTTGAAACCCTCTTTTTGTGGAATTTGGAAGTGGACATTACAAGAGCTTTGGCGCCCACGGTAGAAAAGGAAATATCTTCGTATAAAAACTAGAGAGAATCATTCCCAGAAACCGCTTTGTGATGTGTGCGTTCCACTCACAGAGTTTAACCTTTCTTTTCATAGAACAGTTTGGAAACACTCTGTTTGTAAAGTCTGCAAGTGGATATTTGGACCTCTATGAGGATTTCGTTGGAAACGGTATTTCTTCATCTAATGCT
Organism: Gorilla gorilla gorilla; assembly: GCF_029281585.2. NCBI lineage: Eukaryota > Metazoa > Chordata > Mammalia > Primates > Hominidae > Gorilla > Gorilla gorilla. The sequence continues at coordinate 75,366,816 of NC_073231.2, read as the reverse complement.
AGACAGAAGAATTCTCAGTAACTTCTTTGGGTTGCGTGTGTTCAACTCACAGAGTTGAACCTTCCTTTTGACAGAGCAGATTGGAAACCCTCTTTTTGTGGAATTTGCAAGAGGACATTTCAAGCGCTTTGGGGCCAATGGCAGAAAAGGAAATATCTTCGTATAAAAACCGGAGAGAATCATTCTCAGAAACCGCTTTGTGATGTGTGCGTTCCACTCACAGAGTGTAACCTTTCTTTTCATAGAACAGTTTGGAAACACTCTGTTTGTAAAGTCTGCAAGTGGATATTTGGACCTCTGTGAGGATTTCGTTGGAAACGGGACTTCTTCATCTAATGCTAGACAGAAGAATTCTCAGTAACTTCTTTGGGTTGCGTGTTCAACTCACAGAGTTGAACCTTCCTTTAGACAGAGCAGATTTGAAACCCTCTTTTTGTGGAATTTGCAAGTGGACATTTCAAGCGCTTTGGGGCCAACGGTAGAAAAGGAAATATCTTCGTATAATAACTAGAGAGAATCATTCTCAGAAACCTCTTTGTGATGTGTGCGTTCCACTCACAGAGTTTAACCTTTCTTTTCATAGAACAGTTTGGAAACACTCTGTTTGTAAAGTCTGCAAGTGGATATTTGGACCTCTTTGAGGATTTCGTTGGAAACGGGATTTCTTCATCTAATGCTAGACAGAAGAATTCTCAGTAACTTCTTTGGGTTGCGTGTGTTCAACTCACAGAGTTGAGCCCTCCTTTAGACAGAGCAGATTTGAAACCCTCTTTTTGTGGAATTTGGAAGTGGATATTACAAGAGCTTTGGCGCCCACGGTAGAAAAGGAAATATCTTCGTATAAAAACTAGAGAGAATCATTCCCAGAAACCGCTTTGTGATGTGTGCGTTCCACTCACAGAGTTTAACCTTTCTTTTCATAGAACAGTTTGGAAACACTCTGTTTGTAAAGTCTGCAAGTGGATATTTGGACCTCTATGAGGATTTCGTTGGAAACGGTATTTCTTCATCTAATGCTAGACAGAAGAATTCTCAGTAACTTCTTTGGGTTGCGTGTGTTCAACTCACAGAGTTGAACCTTCCTTTTGACAGAGCAGATTGGAAACCCTCTTTTTGTGGAATTTGCAAGAGGACATTTCAAGCGCTTTGGGGCCAACGGCAGAAAAGGAAATATCTTCGTATAAAAACCGGAGAGAATCATTCTCAGAAACCGCTTTGTGATGTGTGCGTTCCACTCACAGAGTGTAACCTTTCTTTTCATAGAACAGTTTGGAAACACTCTGTTTGTAAAGTCTGCAAGTGGATATTTGGACCTCTGTGAGGATTTCGTTGGAAACGGGACTTCTTCATCTAATGCTAGACAGAAGAATTCTCAGTAACTTCTTTGGGTTGCGTGTTCAACTCACAGAGTTGAACCTTCCTTTAGACAGAGCAGATTTGAAACCCTCTTTTTGTGGAATTTGCAAGTGGACATTTCAAGCGCTTTGGGGCCAACGGTAGAAAAGGAAATATCTTCGTATAACAACTAGAGAGAATCATTCTCAGAAACCTCTTTGTGATGTGTGCGTTCCACTCACAGAGTTTAACCTTTCTTTTCATAGAACAGTTTGGAAACACTCTGTTTGTAAAGTCTGTAAGTGGATATTTGGACCTCTTTGAGGATTTCGTTGGAAACGGGATTTCTTCATCTAATGCTAGACAGAAGAATTCTCAGTAACTTCTTTGGGTTGCGTGTGTTCAACTCACAGAGTTGAGCCTTCCTTTAGACAGAGCAGATTTGAAACCCTCTTTTTGTGGAATTTGCAAGTGGACATTTCAAGCGCTTTGGGGCCAACGGTAGAAAAGGAAATATCTTCGTATAAAAACTAGAGAGAATCATTCTCAGAAACTGCTTTGTGATGTGTGCGTTCCACTCACAGAGTGTAACCTTTCTTTTCATAGAACAGTTTGGAAACACTCTGTTTGTAAAGTCTGCTAGTGGACATTAGGACCTCTTTGAGGATTTCGTTGGAAACGGGATTTCTTCATCTAATGCTAGACAGAAGAATTCTCAGTAACTTCTTTGGGTTGCGTGTGTTCAACTCACAGAGTTGAGCCTTCCTTTAGACAGAGCAGATTTGAAACCCTCTTTTTGTGGAATTTGCAAGTGGACATTTCAAGCGCTTTGGGGACAACGGTAGGAAAGGAAATATCTTCGTATAAAAACTAGAGAGAATCATTCTCAGAAACCGCTTTGTGATGTGTGCGTACCACTCACAGAGTGTAACCTTTCTTTTCATAGAACAGTTTGGAAACACTCTGTTTGTAAAGTCTGCAAGTGGATAATTGGAGCTCTGTGAAGATTTCATTGGAAACGGGATTTCTTCATCTAATGCTAGACAGAAGAATTCTCAGTAACTTCTTTGGGTTGCGTGTGTTCAACTCACAGAGTTGAACCTTCCTTTAGACAGAGTAGATTTGAAACCCTCTTTTTGTGGAATTTGCAAGTGGACTTTTCAAGCGCTTTGGAGCCCACGGTAGAAAAGGAAATATCTTCGTATAAAAACTAGAGAGAATCATTCTCAGAAACCACTTTGTGATGTGTGCGTTCCACTCACAGAGTTTAACCTTTCTTTTCATAGAACAGTTTGGAAACACTCTGTTTGTAAAGTCTGCAACTGGATATTTGGACCTCTTTGAGGATTTCGTTGGAAACGGGATTTCTTCATCTAATGCTAGACAGAAGAATTCTCAGTAACTTCTTTGGGTTGCGTGTGTTCAACTCAGAGAGTTGAACCTTCCTTTAGACAGAGCAGATTTGAAACCCTCTTTTTGTGGAATTTGCAAGTGGACATTTCAAGCGCTTTGGTGTGCACGGTAGAAAAGGAAATATCTTCGTTTAAAAACTAGAGAGAATCATTCTCAGAAACCACTTTGTGATGTGTGCGTTCCACTCACAGAGTTTAACCTTTCTTTTCATAGAACAGTTTGGAAACACTCTGTTTGTAAAGTCTGCAAGTGGATATTTGGACCTCTTTGAGGATTTCGTTGGAAACGGGATTTCTTCATCTAATGCTAGACAGAAGAATTCTCAGTAACTTCTTTGGGTTGCGTGTGTTCAACTCACAGAGTTGAGCCCTCCTTTAGACAGAGCAGATTTGAAACCCTCTTTTTGTGGAATTTGCAAGTGGACATTTCAAGCGCTTTGGGGCCAACGGTAGAAAAGGAAATATCTTCGTATAAAAACTAAAGAGAATCATTCTCAGAAACTGCTTTGTGATGTGTGCATTCCACTAACAGACTGTAACCTTTCTTTTCATAGAACAGTTTGGAAACACTCTGTTTGTAAAGTCTGCAAGTGGATATTTGGACCTCTTTGAGGATTTCATTGGAAACGGGATTTCTGCATATAACGCTAGACAGAAGAATTCTCAGTAACTTCCTTGGGTTGCGTGTGCTCAACTCACAGAGTTGAACCTTCCTTTTGACAGAGCAGATTAGAAACCCTCTTTTTGTGGAATTTGCAAGTCGACATTTCAGGCGCTTTGGGGCCAACGGTAGAAAAGGAAATATCTTCGTGTAAAAACTAGAGAAAATCATTCTCAGAAACCACTTTGTGATGTGTGCGTTCCTCTCACAGAGTTTAACCTTTCTTTTCATAGAACAGTTTGGAAACAGTCTGTTTGTAAAGTCTGCAAGTGGATATTTGGACGTCTTTGAGGATTTCGTTGGAAACGGGATTTCTTCATCTAATGCTAGACAGAAGAATTCTCAGTAACTACTTTGGGTTGTGTGTGTTCAACTCACAGAGTTGAACCTTCCTTTTGACAGAGCAGATTGGAAACCCTCTTTTTGCGGAATTTGCAAGTGGACATTTCAAGCGCTTAGGGGCCAACGGTAGAAAAGGAAACATCTTCGTATAAAAACTAGAGAGAATCATTCTCAGAAACCACTTTGTGATGTGTGCGTTCCACTCACAGAGTTTAACCTTTCTTTTCATAGAACAGTTTGGAAACAGTCTGTTTGTAAAGTGTGCAAGTGGATATTTGGAACTCTTTGAGGATTTCGTTGAAAACGGGATTAATTCATCTAATGCTAGACAGAAGAATTCTCAGTAACTTCTTTGGGTTGCGTGTGTTCAACTCACAGAGTTGAACCTTCCTTTAGACAGAGCAGATTTGAAACCCTCTTTTTGTGGAATTTGGAAGTGGACATTACAAGAGCTTTGGCGCCCACGGTAGAAAAGGAAATATCTTCGTATAAAAACTAGAGAGAATCATTCCCAGAAACCGCTTTGTGATGTGTGCGTTCCACTCACAGAGTTTAACCTTTCTTTTCATAGAACAGTTTGGAAACACTCTGTTTGTAAAGTCTGCAAGTGGATATTTGGACCTCTATGAGGATTTCTTTGGAAACGGTATTTCTTCATCTAATGCTAGACAGAAGAATTCTCAGTAACTTCTTTGGGTTGCGTGTGTTCAACTCACAGAGTTGAACCTTCCTTTTGACAGAGCAGATTGGAAACCCTCTTTTTGTGGAATTTGCAAGAGGACATTTCAAGCGCTTTGGGGCCAACGGCAGAAAAGGAAATATCTTTGTATAAAAACCGGAGAGAATCATTCTCAGAAACCGCTTTGTGATGTGTGTGTTCCACTCACAGAGTGTAACCTTTCTTTTCATAGAACAGTTTGGAAACACTCTGTTTGTAAAGTCTGCAAGTGGATATTTGGACCTCTGTGAGGATTTCGTTGGAAACGGGACTTCTTCATCTAATGCTAGACAGAAGAATTCTCAGTAACTTCTTTGGGTTGCGTGTTCAACTCACAGAGTTGAACCTTCCTTTAGACAGAGCAGATTTGAAACCCTCTTTTTGTGGAATTTGCAAGTGGACATTTCAAGCGCTTTGGGGCCAACGGTAGAAAAGGAAATATCTTCGTATAATAACTAGAGAGAATCATTCTCAGAAACCTCTTTGTGATGTGTGCGTTCCACTCACAGAGTTTAACCTTTCTTTTCATAGAACAGTTTGGAAACACTCTGTTTGTAAAGGGTGCAAGTGGATATTTGGAACACTTTGAGGATTTCGTTGAAAACGGGATTAATTCATCTAATGCTAGAGAGAAGAATTCTCAGTAACTTCTTTGGGTTGCGTGTGTTCAACTCACAGAGTTGAACCTTCCTTTAGACAGAGCAGATTTGAAACCCTCTTTTTGTGGAATTTGGAAGTGGACATTACAAGAGCTTTGGCGCCCACGGTAGAAAAGGAAATATCTTCGTATAAAAACTAGAGAGAATCATTCCCAGAAACCGCTTTGTGATGTGTGCGTTCCACTCACAGAGTTTAACCTTTCTTTTCATAGAACAGTTTGGAAACACTCTGTTTGTAAAGTCTGCAAGTGGATATTTGGACCTCTATGAGGATTTCGTTGGAAACGGTATTTCTTCATCTAATGCTAGACAGAAGAATTCTCAGTAACTTCTTTGGGTTGCGTGTGTTCAACTCACAGAGTTGAACCTTCCTTTTGACAGAGCAGATTGGAAACCCTCTTTTTGTGGAATTTGCAAGAGGACATTTCAAGCGCTTTGGGGCCAACGGCAGAAAAGGAAATATCTTCGTATAAAAACCGGAGAGAATCATTCTCAGAAACCGCTTTGTGATGTGTGCGTTCCACTCACAGAGTTTAACCTTTCTTTTCATAGAACAGTTTGGAAACACTCTGTTTGTAAAGTCTGCAACTGGATATTTGGACCTCTTTGAGGATTTCGTTGGAAACGGGATTTCTTCATCTAATGCTAGACAGAAGAATTCTCAGTAACTTCTTTGGGTTGCGTGTGTTCAACTCAGAGAGTTGAACCTTCCTTTAGACAGAGCAGATTTGAAACCCTCTTTTTGTGGAATTTGCAAGTGGACATTACAAGAGCTTTGGCGCCCACGGTAGAAAAGGAAATATCTTCGTATAAAAACTAGAGAGAATCATTCCCAGAAACCGCTTTGTGATGTGTGCGTTCCACTCACAGAGTTTAACCTTTCTTTTCATAGAACAGTTTGGAAACACTCTGTTTGTAAAGTCTGCAAGTGGATATTTGGACCTCTATGAGGATTTCGTTGGAAACGGGATTTCTTCATCTAATGCTAGACAGAAGAATTCTCAGTAACTTCTTTGGGTTGCGTGTGTTCAACTCACAGAGTTGAACCTTCCTTTTGACAGAGCAGATTGGAAACCCTCTTTTTGTGGAATTTGCAAGAGGACATTTCAAGCGCTTTGGGGCCAACGGCAGAAAAGGAAATATCTTCGTATAAAAACCGGAGAGAATCATTCTCAGAAACCGCTTTGTGATGTGTGCGTTCCACTCACAGAGTGTAACCTTTCTTTTCATAGAACAGTTTGGAAACACTCTGTTTGTAAAGTCTGCAAGTGGATATTTGGACCTCTGTGAGGATTTCGTTGGAAACGGGACTTCTTCATCTAATGCTAGACAGAAGAATTCTCAGTAACTTCTTTGGGTTGCGTGTTCAACTCACAGAGTTGAACCTTCCTTTAGACAGAGCAGATTTGAAACCCTCTTTTTGTGGAATTTGCAAGTGGACATTTCAAGCGCTTTGGGGCCAACGGTAGAAAAGGAAATATCTTCGTATAAAAACTAGAGAGAATCATTCTCAGAAACCTCTTTGTGATGTGTGCGTTCCACTCACAGAGTTTAACCTTTCTTTTCATAGAACAGTTTGGAAACACTCTGTTTGTAAAGTCTGTAAGTGGATATTTGGACCTCTTTGAGGATATCGTTGGAAACGGGATTTCTTCATCTAATGCTAGACAGAAGAATTCTCAGTAACTTCTTTGGGTTGCGTGTGTTCAACTCACAGAGTTGAGCCTTCCTTTAGACAGAGCAGATTTGAAACCCTCTTTTTGTGGAATTTGCAAGTGGACATTTCAAGCGCTTTGGGGCCAACGGTAGAAAAGGAAATATCTTCGTATAAAAACTAGAGAGAATCATTCTCAGAAACTGCTTTGTGATGTGTGCGTTCCACTCACAGAGTGTAACCTTTCTTTTCATAGAACAGTTTGGAAACACTCTGTTTGTAAAGTCTGCTAGTGGACATTAGGACCTCTTTGAGGATTTCGTTGGAAACGGGATTTCTTCATCTAATGCTAGACAGAAGAATTCTCAGTAACTTCTTTGGGTTGCGTGTGTTCAACTCACAGAGTTGAGCCTTCCTTTAGACAGAGCAGATTTGAAACCCTCTTTTTGTGGAATTTGCAAGTGGACATTTCAAGCGCTTTGGGGACAACGGTAGAAAAGGAAATATCTTCGTATAAAAACTAGAGAGAATCATTCTCAGAAACCGCTTTGTGATGTGTGCGTACCACTCACAGAGTGTAACCTTTCTTTTCATAGAACAGTTTGGAAACACTCTGTTTGTAAAGTCTGCAAGTGGATAATTGGAGCTCTGTGAAGATTTCATTGGAAACGGGATTTCTTCATCTAATGCTAGACAGAAGAATTCTCAGTAACTTCTTTGGGTTGCGTGTGTTCAACTCACAGAGTTGAACCTTCCTTTAGACAGAGTAGATTTGAAACCCTCTTTTTGTGGAATTTGCAAGTGGACTTTTCAAGCGCTTTGGAGCCCATGGTAGAAAAGGAAATATCTTCGTATAAAAACTAGAGAGAATCATTCTCAGAAACCACTTTGTGATGTGTGCGTTCCACTCACAGAGTTTAACCTTTCTTTTCATAGAACAGTTTGGAAACACTCTGTTTGTAAAGTCTGCAAGTGGATATTTGGACCTCTTTGAGGATTTCGTTGGAAACGGGATTTCTTCATCTAATGCTAGACAGAAGAATTCTCAGTAACTTCTTTGGGTTGCGTGTGTTCAACTCACAGAGTTGAACCTTCCTTTTGACAGAGCAGATTTGAAACCCTCTTTCTGTGGAAGTTGCAAGAGGACATTTCAAGGGCTTTGGTTCCAACAGTAGAAAAGGAAATATCTTCGTTTAAAATCTAGAGAGAATCATTCTCAGAAACCACTTTGTGATGTGTGCGTTTCACTCACAGTGTTTAACCTTTCTTTTCATAGAACAGTTTGGAAACACTCTGGTTGTAAAGTCTGCAAGTGGATATTTGGACCTCTTTGAGGATTTCGTTGGAAACGGGATTTCTTCATCTAATGCTAGGCAGAAGAATTCTCAGTAACTTCTTTGGGTTGCGTGTGTTCAACTCACAGAGTTGAACCTTCCTTTAGACAGGGCAGATTTGAAACCCTCTTTTTGTGGAATTTGCAAGTGGACATTTCAAGCGATTTGGGGCCAACGGTAGAAAAGGAAATATCTTCGTATAAAAACTAGAGAGAATCATTCTCAGAAACTGCTTTGTGATGTGTGCGTTCCACTCACAGAGTGTAACCTTTCTTTTCATAGAACAGTTTGGAAACACTCTGTTTGTAAAGTCTGCCAGTGGACATTTGGACCTCTTTGAGGATTTCGTTGGAAACGGGATTTCTTCATCTAATGCTAGACAGAAGAATTCTCAGTAACTTCTTTGGGTTGCGTGTGTTCAACTCACAGAGTTGAGCCTTCCATTAGACAGATCAGATTTGAAACCCTCTTTTTGTGGAATTTGCAAGTGGACATTTCAAGCGCTTTGGGGACAACGGTAGAAAAGGAAATATCTTCGTATAAAAACTAGAGAGAATCATTCTCAGAAACCGCTTTGTGATGTGTGCGTACCACTCACAGAGGGTAACCTTTCTTTTCATAGAACAGTTTGGAAACCCTCTGTTTGTAAAGTCTGCAAGTGGATAATTGGAGCTCTGTGAAGATTTCGTTGGAAACGGGATTTCTTCATCTAATGCTAGACAGAAGAATTCTCAGTAACTTCTTTGGGTTGCGTGTGTTCAACTCACAGAGTTGAACCTTCCTTTTGAAAGAGCAGATTTGAAACCCTCTTTCTGTGGAAGTTGCAAGAGGACATTTAAAGGGCTTTGGTTCCAACAGTAGAAAAGGAAATATCTTCGTATAAAAACTAGAGAGAATCATTCTCAGAAACCACTTTGTGATGTGTGCGTTTCACTCACAGTGTCTAACCTTTCTTTTCATAGAACAGTTTGGAAACACTCTGTTTGTAAAGTCTGCAAGTGGATATTTGGACCTCTTTGAGGATTTCGTTGGAAACGGGATTTCTTCATCTAATGCTAGGCAGAAGAATTCTCAGTAACTTCTTTGGGTTGCGTGTGTTCAACTCACAGAGTTGAACCTTCCTTTAGACAGAGCAGATTTGAAACCCTCTTTTTGTGGAATTTGCAAGTGGACATTTCAAGCGATTTGGGGCCAACGGTAGAAAAGGAAATATCTTCGTATAAAAACTAGAGAGAATCATTCTCAGAAACTGCTTTGTGATGTGTGCGTTCCACTCACAGAGTGTAACCTTTCTTTTCATAGAACAGTTTGGAAACACTCTGTTTGTAAAGTCTGCCAGTGGACATTTGGACCTCTTTGAGGATTTCGTTGGAAACGGGATTTCTTCATCTAATGCTAGACAGAAGAATTCTCAGTAACTTCTTTGGGTTGCGTGTGTTCAACTCACAGAGTTGAGCCTTCCATTAGACAGATCAGATTTGAAACCCTCTTTTTGTGGAATTTGCAAGTGGACATTTCAAGCGCTTTGGGGACAACGGTAGAAAAGGAAATATCTTCGTATAAAAACTAGAGAGAATCATTCTCAGAAACCGCTTTGTGATGTGTGCGTACCACTCACAGAGTTTAACCTTTCTTTTCATAGAACAGTTTGGAAACCCTCTGTTTGTAAAGTCTGCAAGTGGATAATTGGAGCTCTGTGAAGATTTCGTTGGAAACGGGATTTCTTCATCTAATGCTAGACAGAAGAATTCTCAGTAACTTCTTTGGGTTGCGTGTGTTCAACTCACAGAGTTGAACCATCCTTTTGACAGAGTAGATTTGAAACCCTCTTTTTGTGGAATTTGCAAGTGGACTTTTCAAGCGCTTTGGAGCCCACGGTAGAAAAGGAAATATCTTCGTATAAAAACTAGAGAGAATCATTCTCAGAAACCACTTTGTGATGTGTGCGTTCCACTCACAGAGTTTAACCTTTCTTTTCATAGAACAGTTTGGAAACACTCTGTTTGTAAAGTCTGCAAGTGGATATTTGGACCTCTTTGAGGATTTCGTTGGAAACGGGATTTCTTCATCTAGTGCTAGACAGAAGAATTCTCAGTAACTTCTTTGGGTTGCGTGTGTTCAACTCACAGAGTTGAACCTTCCTTTTGACAGAGCAGATTTGAAACCCTCTTTCTGTGGAAGTTGCAAGAGGACATTTCAAGGGCTTTGGTTCCAACAGTAGAAAAGGAAATATCTTCGTATAAAAACTAGAGAGAATCATTCTCAGAAACCACTTTGTGATGTGTGCGTTTCACTCACAGTGTTTAACCTTTCTTTTCATAGAACAGTTTGGAAACACTCTGTTTGTAAAGTCTGCAAGTGGATATTTGGACCTCTTTGAGGATTTCGTTGGAAACGGGATTTCTTCATCTAATGCCAGGCAGAAGAATTCTCAGTAACTTCTTTGGGTTGCGTGTGTTCAACTCACAGAGTTGAACCTTCCTTTAGACAGAGCAGATTTGAAACCCTCTTTTTGTGGAATTTGCAAGTGGACATTTCAAGCGCTTTGGCGCCCACGGTAGAAAAGGAAATATCTTCGTATAAAAACTAGAGAGAATCATTCTCAGAAACCACTTTGTGATGTGTGCGTTCCACTCACAGAGTTTAACCTTTCTTTTCATAGAACAGTTTGGAAACATCTGTTTGTAAAGTCTGCAAGTGGATATATGGACCTCTATGAGGATTTCGTTGGAAACGGGATTTCTTCATCTAATGCTAGACAGAAGAATTCTCAGTAACTTCTTTGGGTTACGTGTGTTCAACTCACAGAGTTGAACCTTCCTTTTGACAGAGCAGATTGGAAACCCTCTTTTTGTGGAATTTGCAAGTGGACATTTCAAGCGCTTTGGGGCCAACGGTAGAAAAGGAAATATCTTCGTATAAAAACTAGAGAGAATCATTCTCAGAAACCGCTTTGTGATGTGTGCGTTCTACTCACAGAGTGTAACCTTTCTTTTCATAGAACAGTTTGGAAACACTCTGTTTGAAAAGTCTGCAAGTGGATATTTGGACCTCTTTGAGGATTTCATTGGAAACGGGATTTCTGCATATAACGCTAGACAGAAGAATTCTCAGTAACTTCTTTGGGTTGCGTGTGTTCAACTCACAGAGTTGAAACTTCCTTTAGACAGAGCAGATTTGAAACCCTCTTTTTGTGGAATTTGCAAGTGGATATTTCAAGCGCTTTGGCGCCCACAGTAGAAAAGGAAATATCTTCGTATAAAAACTAGAGAGAATCATTCCCAGAAACCGCTTTGTGATGTGTGCGTTCCACTCACAGAGTTTAACCTTTCTTTTCATAGAACAGTTTGGAAACACTCTGTTTGTAAAGTCTGCAAGTGGATATTTGGACCTCTATGTGGATTTCGTTGGAAACGGGATTTCTTCATCTAATGCTAGACAGAAGAATTCTCAGTAACTTCTTTGGGTTGCGTGTGTTCAACTCACAGAGTTGAACCTTCCTTTTGACAGAGCAGATTGGAAACCCTCTTTTTGTGGAATTTGCAAGAGGACATTTCAAGCGCTTTGGGGCCAACGGCAGAAAAGGAAATATCTTCGTATAAAAACCGGAGAGAATCATTCTCAGAAACCGCTTTGTGATGTGTGCGTTCCACTCACAGAGTGTAACCTTTCTTTTCATAGAACAGTTTGGAAACACTCTGTTTGTAAAGTCTGCAAGTGGATATTTGGACCTCTGTGAGGATTTCGTTGGAAACGGGACTTCTTCATCTAATGCTAGACAGAAGAATTCTCAGTAACTTCTTTGGGTTGCGTGTTCAACTCACAGAGTTGAACCTTCCTTTAGACAGAGCAGATTTGAAACCCTCTTTTTGTGGAATTTGCAAGTGGACATTTCAAGCGCTTTGGGGCCAACGGTAGAAAAGGAAATATCTTCGTATAAAAACTAGAGAGAATCATTCTCAGAAACTACTTTGTGATGTGTGCGTTCCACTCACAGAGTTTAACCTTTCTTTTCATAGAACAGTTTGGAAACACTCTGTTTGTAAAGTCTGTAAGTGGATATTTGGACCTCTTTGAGGATTTCGTTGGAAACGGCATTTCTTCTTCTAATGCTAGACAGAAGAATTCTCAGTAACTTCTTTGGGTTGCGTGTGTTCAACTCACAGAGTTGAGCCTTCCTTTAGACAGAGCAGATTTGAAACCCTCTTTTTGTGGAATTTGCAAGTGGACATTTCAAGCGCTTTGGGGCCAACGGTAGAAAAGGAAATATCTTCGTATAAAAACTAGAGAGAATCATTCTCAGAAACTGCTTTGTGATGTGTGCGTTCCACTCACAGAGTGTAGCCTTTGTTTTCATAGAACAGTTTGCAAACACTCTGTTTGTAAAGTCTGCTAGTGGACATTAGGACCTCTTTGAGGATTTCGTTGGAAACGGGATTTCTTCATCTAATGCTAGACAGAAGAATTCTCAGTAACTTCTTTGGGTTGCGTGTGTTCAACTCACAGAGTTGAGCCTTCCTTTAGACAGAGCAGATTTGAAACCCTCTTTTTGTGGAATTTGCAAGTGGACATTTCAAGCGCTTTGGGGACAACGGTAGAAAAGGAAATATCTTCGTATAAAAACTAGAGAGAATCATTCTCAGAAACCGCTTTGTGATGTGTGCGTACCACTCACAGAGTGTAACCTTTCTTTTCATAGAACAGTTTGGAAACACTCTGTTTGTAAAGTCTGCAAGTGGATAATTGGAGCTCTGTGAAGATTTCGTTGGAAACGGGATTTCTTCATCTAATGCTAGACAGAAGAATTCTCAGTAACTTATTTCGGTTGCGTGTGTTCAACTCACAGAGTTGAACCTTCCTTTAGACAGAGTAGATTTGAAACCCTCTTTTTGTGGAATTTGCAAGTGGACTTTTCAAGCGCTTTGGAGCCCACGGTAGAAAAGGAAATATCTTCGTATAAAAACTAGAGAGAATCATTCTCAGAAACCACTTTGTGATGTGTGCATTCCACTCACAGAGTTTAACCTTTCTTTTCATAGAACAGTTTGGAAACACTCTGTTTGTAAAGTCTGCAAGTGGATATTTGGACCTCTTTGAGGATTTCGTTGGAAACGGGATTTCTTCATCTAATGCTAGACAGAAGAACTCTCAGTAACTTCTTTGGGTTGCGTGTGTTCAACTCACAGAGTTGAACCTTCCTTTTGACAGAGCAGATTTGAAACCCTCTTTCTGTGGAAGTTGCAAGAGGACATTTCAAGGGCTTTGGTTCCAACAGTAGAAAAGGAAATATCTTCGTTTAAAAACTAGAGAGAATCATTCTCAGAAACCACTTTGTGATGTGTGCGTTTCACTCACAGTGTTTAACCTTTCTTTTCATAGAACAGTTTGGAAACACTCTGTTTGTAAAGTCTGCAAGTGGATATTTGGACCTCTGTGAGGATTTCGTTGGAAACGGGACTTCTTCATCTAATGCTAGACAGAAGAATTCTCAGTAACTTCTTTGGGTTGCGTGTTCAACTCACAGAGTTGAACCTTCCTTTAGACAGAGCAGATTTGAAACCCTCTTTTTGTGGAATTTGCAAGTGGACATTTCAAGCGCTTTGGGGCCAACGGTAGAAAAGGAAATATCTTCGTATAAAAACTAGAGAGAATCATTCTCAGAAACTACTTTGTGATGTGTGCGTTCCACTCACAGAGTTTAACCTTTCTTTTCATAGAACAGTTTGGAAACACTCTGTTTGTAAAGTCTGTAAGTGGATATTTGGACCTCTTTGAGGATTTCGTTGGAAACGGCATTTCTTCTTCTAATGCTAGACAGAAGAATTCTCAGTAACTTCTTTGGGTTGCGTGTGTTCAACTCACAGAGTTGAGCCTTCCTTTAGACAGAGCAGATTTGAAACCCTCTTTTTGTGGAATTTGCAAGTGGACATTTCAAGCGCTTTGGGGCCAACGGTAGAAAAGGAAATATCTTCGTATAAAAACTAGAGAGAATCATTCTCAGAAACTGCTTTGTGATGTGTGCGTTCCACTCACAGAGTGTAGCCTTTGTTTTCATAGAACAGTTTGCAAACACTCTGTTTGTAAAGTCTGCTAGTGGACATTAGGACCTCTTTGAGGATTTCGTTGGAAACGGGATTTCTTCATCTAATGCTAGACAGAAGAATTCTCAGTAACTTCTTTGGGTTGCGTGTGTTCAACTCACAGAGTTGAGCCTTCCTTTAGACAGAGCAGATTTGAAACCCTCTTTTTGTGGAATTTGCAAGTGGACATTTCAAGCGCTTTGGGGACAACGGTAGAAAAGGAAATATCTTCGTATAAAAACTAGAGAGAATCATTCTCAGAAACCGCTTTGTGATGTGTGCGTACCACTCACAGAGTGTAACCTTTCTTTTCATAGAACAGTTTGGAAACACTCTGTTTGTAAAGTCTGCAAGTGGATAATTGGAGCTCTGTGAAGATTTCGTTGGAAACGGGATTTCTTCATCTAATGCTAGACAGAAGAATTCTCAGTAACTTATTTCGGTTGCGTGTGTTCAACTCACAGAGTTGAACCTTCCTTTAGACAGAGTAGATTTGAAACCCTCTTTTTGTGGAATTTGCAAGTGGACTTTTCAAGCGCTTTGGAGCCCACGGTAGAAAAGGAAATATCTTCGTATAAAAACTAGAGAGAATCATTCTCAGAAACCACTTTGTGATGTGTGCATTCCACTCACAGAGTTTAACCTTTCTTTTCATAGAACAGTTTGGAAACACTCTGTTTGTAAAGTCTGCAAGTGGATATTTGGACCTCTTTGAGGATTTCGTTGGAAACGGGATTTCTTCATCTAATGCTAGACAGAAGAACTCTCAGTAACTTCTTTGGGTTGCGTGTGTTCAACTCACAGAGTTGAACCTTCCTTTTGACAGAGCAGATTTGAAACCCTCTTTCTGTGGAAGTTGCAAGAGGACATTTCAAGGGCTTTGGTTCCAACAGTAGAAAAGGAAATATCTTCGTTTAAAAACTAGAGAGAATCATTCTCAGAAACCACTTTGTGATGTGTGCGTTTCACTCACAGTGTTTAACCTTTCTTTTCATAGAACAGTTTGGAAACACTCTGTTTGTAAAGTCTGCAAGTGGATATTTGGACCTCTTTGAGGATTTCGTTGGAAACGGGATTTCTTCATCTAATGCTAGGCAGAAGAATTCTCAGTAACTTCTTTGGGTTGCGTGTGTTCAACTCACAGAGTTGAACCTTCCTTTAGACAGAGCAGATTTGAAACCCTCTTTTTGTGGAATTTGCAAGTGGACATTTCAAGCGATTTGGGGCCAACGGTAGAAAAGGAAATATCTTCGTATAAAAACTAGAGAGAATCATTCTCAGAAACTGCTTTGTGATGTGTGCGTTCCACTCACAGAGTGTAACCTTTCTTTTCATAGAACAGTTTGGAAACACTCTGTTTGTAAAGTCTGCCAGTGGACATTTGGACCTCTTTGAGGATTTAGTTGGAAACGGGATTTCTTCATCTAATGCTAGACAGAAGAATTCTCAGTAACTTCTTTGGGTTGCGTGTGTTCAACTCACAGAGTTGAGCCTTCCATTAGACAGATCAGATTTGAAACCCTCTTTTTGTGGAATTTGCAAGTGGACATTTCAAGCGCTTTGGGGACAACGGTAGAAAAGGAAATATCTTCGTATAAAAACTAGAGAGAATCATTCTCAGAAACCGCTTTGTGATGTGTGCGTACCACTCACAGAGTGTAACCTTTCTTTTCATAGAACAGTTTGGAAACCCTCTGTTTGTAAAGTCTGCAAGTGGATAATTGGAGCTCTGTGAAGATTTCGTTGGAAACGGGATTTCTTCATCTAATGCTAGACAGAAGAATTCTCAGTAACTTCTTTGGGTTGCGTGTGTTCAACTCACAGAGTTGAACCTTCCTTTTGACAGAGCAGATTTGAAACCCTCTTTCTGTGGAAGTTGCAAGAGGACATTTCATGGGCTTTGGTTCCAACAGTAGAAAAGGAAATATCTTCGTATAAAAACTAGAGAGAATCATTCTCAGAAACCACTTTGTGATGTGTGCGTTTCACTCACAGTGTTTAACCTTTCTTTTCATAGAACAGTTTGGAAACACTCTGTTTGTAAAGTCTGCAAGTGGATATTTGGACCTCTTTGAGGATTTCGTTGGAAACGGGATTTCTTCATCTAATGCTAGGCAGAAGAATTCTCAGTAACTTCTTTGGGTTGCGTGTGTTCAACTCACAGAGTTGAACCTTCCTTTAGACAGAGCAGTTTTGAAACCCTCTTTTTGTGGAATTTGCAAGTGGACATTTCAAGCGATTTGGGGCCAACGGTAGAAAAGGAAATATCTTCGTATAAAAACTAGAGAGAATCATTCTCAGAAACTGCTTTGTGATGTGTGCGTTCCACTCACAGAGTGTAACCTTTCTTTTCATAGAACAGTTTGGAAACACTCTGTTTGTAAAGTCTGCCAGTGGACATTTGGACCTCTTTGAGGATTTCGTTGGAAACGGGATTTCTTCATCTAATGCTAGACAGAAGAATTCTCAGTAACTTCTTTGGGTTGCGTGTGTTCAACTCACAGAGTTGAGCCTTCCATTAGACAGATCAGATTTGAAACCCTCTTTTTGTGGAATTTGCAAGTGGACATTTCAAGCGCTTTGGGGACAACGGTAGAAAAGGAAATATCTTCGTATAAAAACTAGAGAGAATCATTCTCAGAAACCGCTTTGTGATGTGTGCGTACCACTCACAGAGTTTAACCTTTCTTTTCATAGAACAGTTTGGAAACCCTCTGTTTGTAAAGTCTGCAAGTGGATAATTGGAGCTCTGTGAAGATTTCGTTGGAAACGGGATTTCTTCATCTAATGCTAGACAGAAGAATTCTCAGTAACTTCTTTGGGTTGCGTGTGTTCAACTCACAGAGTTGAACCTTCCTTTAGACAGAGTAGATTTGAAACCCTCTTTTTGTGGAATTTGCAAGTGGACTTTTCAAGCGCTTTGGAGCCCACGGTAGAAAAGGAAATATCTTCGTATAAAAACTAGAGAGAATCATTCTCAGAAACCACTTTGTGATGTGTGCGTTCCACTCACAGAGTTTAACCTTTCTTTTCATAGAACAGTTTGGAAACACTCTGTTTGTAAAGTCTGCAAGTGGATATTTGGACCTCTTTGAGGATTTCGTTGGAAACGGGATTTCTTCATCTAATGCTAGACAGAAGAATTCTCAGTAACTTCTTTGGGTTGCGTGTGTTCAACTCACAGAGTTGAACCTTCCTTTTGACAGAGCAGATTTGAAACCCTCTTTCTGTGGAAGTTGCAAGAGGACATTTCAAGGGCTTTGGTTCCAACAGTAGAAAAGGAAATATCTTCGTATAAAAACTAGAGAGAATCATTCTCAGAAACCACTTTGTGATGTGTGCGTTTCACTCACAGTGTTTAACCTTTCTTTTCATAGAACAGTTTGGAAACACTCTGTTTGTAAAGTCTGCAAGTGGATATTTGGACCTCTTTGAGGATTTCGTTGTAAACTGGATTTCTTCATCTAATGCTAGGCAGAAGAATTCTCAGTAACTTCTTTGGGTTGCGTGTGTTCAACTCACAGAGTTGAACCTTCCTTTAGACAGAGCAGATTTGAAACCCTCTTTTTGTGGAATTTGCAAGTGGACATTTCAAGCGCTTTGGCGCCCACGGTAGAAAAGGAAATATCTTCGTATAAAAACTAGAGAGAATCATTCTCAGAAACCACTTTGTGATGTGTGCGTTCCACTCACAGAGTTTAACCTTTCTTTTCATAGAACAGTTTGGAAACATCTGTTTGTAAAGTCTGCAAGTGGATATTTGGACCTCTTTGAGGATTTCGTTGGAAACGGGATTTCTTCATCTAGTGCTAGACAGAAGAATTCTCAGTAACTTCTTTGGGTTACGTGTGTTCAACTCACAGAGTTGAACCTTCCTTTTGACAGAGCAGATTAGAAACCCTCTCTTTGTGGAATTTGCAAGTGGATATTTCAAACGCTTTGGGGCCAACGGAAGAAAAGGAAATATCTTCGTATAAAAACTAGAGAGAATCATTCTCAGAAACCACTTTGTGATGTGTGCGTTCCTCTCACGGAGTTTAACCTTTCTTTTCATAGAACAGTTTGGAAAAGGTCTGTTTGTAAAGTCTGCAAGTGGATATTTGGACGTCTTTAAAGATTTCGTTGGAAACGGGATTTCTTCATCTAATGCTAGACAGAAGAATTCTCAGTAACTTCTTTGGGTTGCGTGTGTTCAACTCACAGAGCTGAGCCTTCCTTTAGACAGAGCAGATTTGAAACCCTCTTTTTGTGGAATTTGCAAGTGGACATTTCAAGCGCTTTGGGGACAACGGTAGAAAAGGAAATATCTTCGTATAAAAACTAGAGAGAATCATTCTCAGAAACCGCTTTGTGATGTGTGCGTACCACTCACAGAGTGTAACCTTTCTTTTCATAGAACAGTTTGGAAACACTCTGTTTGTAAAGTCTGCAAGTGGATAATTGGAGCTCTGTGAAGATTTCGTTGGAAACGGGATTTCTTCATCTAATGCTAGACAGAAGAATTCTCAGTAACTTTTTTGGGTTGCGTGTGTTCAACTCACAGAGTTGAACCTTCCTTTAGACAGAGTAGATTTGAAACCCTCTTTTTGTGGAATTTGCAAGTGGACTTTTCAAGCGCTTTGGAGCCCACGGTAGAAAAGGAAATATCTTCGTATAAAAACTAGAGAGAATCATTCTCAGAAACCACTTTGTGATGTGTGCGTTCCACTCACAGAGTTTAACCTTTCTTTTCATAGAACAGTTTGGAAACACTCTGTTTGTAAAGTCTGCAAGTGGATATTTGGACCTCTTTGAGGATTTCGTTGGAAACGGGATTTCTTCATCTAATGCTAGACAGAAGAATTCTCAGTAACTTCTTTGGGTTGCGTGTGTTCAACTCACAGAATTGAACCTTCCTTTTGACAGAGCAGATTTGAAACCCTCTTTCTGTGGAAGTTGCAAGAGGACATTTCAAGGGCTTTGGTTCCAACAGTAGAAAAGGAAATATCTTCGTTTAAAAACTAGAGAGAATCATTCTCAGAAACCACTTTGTGATGTGTGCGTTTCACTCACAGTGTTTAACCTTTCTTTTCATAGAACAGTTTGGAAACACTCTGTTTGTAAAGTCTGCAAGTGGATATTTGGACCTCTTTGAGGATTTCGTTGGAAACGGGATTTCTTCATCTAATGCTAGGCAGAAGAATTCTCAGTAACTTCTTTGGGTTGCGTGTGTTCAACTCACAGAGTTGAACCTTCCTTTAGACAGAGCAGATTTGAAACCCTCTTTTTGTGGAATTTGCAAGTGGACATTTCAAGCGATTTGGGGCCAACGGTAGAAAAGGAAATATCTTCGTATAAAAACTAGAGAGAATCATTCTCAGAAACTGCTTTGTGATGTGTGCGTTCCACTCACAGAGTGTAACCTTTCTTTTCATAAAACAGTTTGGAAACACTCTGTTTGTAAAGTCTGCCAGTGGACATTTGGACCTCTTTGAGGATTTCGTTGGAAACGGGATTTCTTCATCTAATGCTAGACAGAAGAATTCTCAGTAACTTCTTTGGGTTGCGTGTGTTCAACTCACAGAGTTGAGCCTTCCATTAGACAGATCAGATTTGAAACCCCCTTTTTGTGGAATTTGCAAGTGGACATTTCAAGCGCTTTGGGGACAACGGTAGAAAAGGAAATATCTTCGTATAAAAACTAGAGAGAATCATTCTCAGAAACCGCTTTGTGATGTGTGCGTACCACTCACAGAGTGTAACCTTTCTTTTCATAGAACAGTTTGGAAACCCTCTGTTTGTAAAGTCTGCAAGTGGATAATTGGAGCTCTGTGAAGATTTCGTTGGAAACGGGATTTCTTCATCTAATGCTAGACAGAAGAATTCTCAGTAACTACTTTGGGTTGCGTGTGTTCAACTCACAGAGTTGAACCTTCCTTTTGACAGAGCAGATTTGAAACCCTCTTTCTGTGGAAGTTGCAAGAGGACATTTCAAGGGCTTTGGTTCCAACAGTAGAAAAGGAAATATCTTCGTATAAAAACTAGAGAGAATCATTCTCAGAAACCACTTTGTGATGTGTGCGTTTCACTCACAGTGTTTAACCTTTCTTTTCATAGAACAGTTTGGAAACACTCTGTTTGTAAAGTCTGCAAGTGGATATTTGGACCTCTTTGAGGATTTCGTTGGAAACGGGATTTCTTCATCTAATGCTAGGCAGAAGAATTCTCAGTAACTTCTTTGGGTTGCGTGTGTTCAACTCACAGAGTTGAACCTTCCTTTAGACAGAGCAGATTTGAAACCCTCTTTTTGTGGAATTTGCAAGTTGACATTTCAAGCGATTTGGGGCCAACGGTAGAAAAGGAAATATCTTCGTATAAAAACTAGAGAGAATCATTCTCAGAAACTGCTTTGTGATGTGTGCGTTCCACTCACAGAGTGTAACCTTTCTTTTCATAGAACAGTTTGGAAACACTCTGTTTGTAAAGTCTGCCAGTGGACATTTGGACCTCTTTGAGGATTTCGTTGGAAACGGGATTTCTTCATCTAATGCTAGACAGAAGAATTCTCAGTAACTTCTTTGGGTTGCGTGTGTTCAACTCACAGAGTTGAGCCTTCCATTAGACAGATCAGATTTGAAACCCTCTTTTTGTGGAATTTGCAAGTGGACATTTCAAGCGCTTTGGGGACAACGGTAGAAAAGGAAATATCTTCGTATAAAAACTAGAGAGAATCATTCTCAGAAACCACTTTGTGATGTGTGCGTTTCACTCACAGTGTTTAACCTTTCTTTTCATAGAACAGTTTGGAAACACTCTGTTTGTAAAGTCTGCAAGTGGATATTTGGACCTCTTTGAGGATTTCGTTGGAAACGGGATTTCTTCATCTAATGCTAGACAGAAGAATTCTCAGTAACTTCTTTGGGTTGCGTGTGTTCAACTCACAGAGTTGAACCTTCCTTTAGACAGAGCAGATTTGAAACCCTCTTTTTGTGGAATTTGCAAGTGGACATTTCAAGCGCTTTGGCGCCCACGGTAGAAAAGGAAATATCTTCGTATAAAAACTAGAGAGAATCATTCTCAGAAACCACTTTGTGATGTGTGCGTTCCACTCACAGAGTTTAACCTTTCTTTTCATAGAACAGTTTGGAAACATCTGTTTGTAAAGTCTGCAAGTGGATATTTGGACCTCTTTGAGGATTTCGTTGGAAACGGGATTTCTTCATCTAGTGCTAGACAGAAGAATTCTCAGTAACTTCTTTGGGTTACGTGTGTTCAACTCACAGAGTTGAACCTTCCTTTTGACAGAGCAGATTAGAAACCCTCTCTTTGTGGAATTTGCAAGTGGATATTTCAAACGCTTTGGGGCCAACGGAAGAAAAGGAAATATCTTCGTATAAAAACTAGAGAGAATCATTCTCAGAAACCACTTTGTGATGTGTGCGTTCCTCTCACGGAGTTTAACCTTTCTTTTCATAGAACAGTTTGGAAAAGGTCTGTTTGTAAAGTCTGCAAGTGGATATTTGGACGTCTTTAAAGATTTCGTTGGAAACGCGATTTCTTCATCTAATGCTAGACAGAAGAATTCTCAGTAACTTCTTTGGGTTGCGTGTGTTCAACTCACAGAGCTGAGCCTTCCTTTAGACAGAGCAGATTTGAAACCCTCTTTTTGTGGAATTTGCAAGTGGACATTTCAAGCGCTTTGGGGACAACGGTAGAAAAGGAAATATCTTCGTATAAAAACTAGAGAGAATCATTCTCAGAAACCGCTTTGTGATGTGTGCGTACCACTCACAGAGTGTAACCTTTCTTTTCATAGAACAGTTTGGAAACACTCTGTTTGTAAAGTCTGCAAGTGGATAATTGGAGCTCTGTGAAGATTTCGTTGGAAACGGGATTTCTTCATCTAATGCTAGACAGAAGAATTCTCAGTAACTTCTTTGGGTTGCGTGTGTTCAACTCACAGAGTTGAACCTTCCTTTAGACAGAGTAGATTTGAAACCCTCTTTTTGTGGAATTTGCAAGTGGACTTTTCAAGCGCTTTGGAGCCCACGGTAGAAAAGGAAATATCTTCGTATAAAAACTAGAGAGAATCATTCTCAGAAACCACTTTGTGATGTGTGCGTTCCACTCACAGAGTTTAACCTTTCTTTTCATAGAACAGTTTGGAAACACTCTGTTTGTAAAGTCTGCAAGTGGATATTTGGACCTCTTTGAGGATTTCGTTGGAAACGGGATTTCTTCATCTAATGCTAGACAGAAGAATTCTCAGTAACTTCTTTGGGTTGCGTGTGTTCAACTCACAGAATTGAACCTTCCTTTTGACAGAGCAGATTTGAAACCCTCTTTCTGTGGAAGTTGCAAGAGGACATTTCAAGGGCTTTGGTTCCAACAGTAGAAAAGGAAATATCTTCGTTTAAAAACTAGAGAGAATCATTCTCAGAAACCACTTTGTGATGTGTGCGTTTCACTCACAGTGTTTAACCTTTCTTTTCATAGAACAGTTTGGAAACACTCTGTTTGTAAAGTCTGCAAGTGGATATTTGGACCTCTTTGAGGATTTCGTTGGAAACGGGATTTCTTCATCTAATGCTAGGCAGAAGAATTCTCAGTAACTTCTTTGGGTTGCGTGTGTTCAACTCACAGAGTTGAACCTTCCTTTAGACAGAGCAGATTTGAAACCCTCTTTTTGTGGAATTTGCAAGTGGACATTTCAAGCGATTTGGGGCCAACGGTAGAAAAGGAAATATCTTCGTATAAAAACTAGAGAGAATCATTCTCAGAAACTGCTTTGTGATGTGTGCGTTCCACTCACAGAGTGTAACCTTTCTTTTCATAGAACAGTTTGGAAACACTCTGTTTGTAAAGTCTGCCAGTGGACATTTGGACCTCTTTGAGGATTTCGTTGGAAACGGGATTTCTTCATCTAATGCTAGACAGAAGAATTCTCAGTAACTTCTTTGGGTTGCGTGTGTTCAACTCACAGAGTTGAGCCTTCCATTAGACAGATCAGATTTGAAACCCTCTTTTTGTGGAATTTGCAAGTGGACATTTCAAGCGCTTTGGGGACAACGGTAGAAAAGGAAATATCTTCGTATAAAAACTAGAGAGAATCATTCTCAGAAACCGCTTTGTGATGTGTGCGTACCACTCACAGAGTGTAACCTTTCTTTTCATAGAACAGTTTGGAAACCCTCTGTTTGTAAAGTCTGCAAGTGGATAATTGGAGCTCTGTGAAGATTTCGTTGGAAACGGGATTTCTTCATCTAATGCTAGACAGAAGAATTCTCAGTAACTTCTTTGGGTTGCGTGTGTTCAACTCACAGAGTTGAACCTTCCTTTTGACAGAGCAGATTTGAAACCCTCTTTCTGTGGAAGTTGCAAGAGGACATTTCAAGGGCTTTGGTTCCAACAGTAGAAAAGGAAATATCTTCGTATAAAAACTAGAGAGAATCATTCTCAGAAACCACTTTGTGATGTGTGCGTTTCACTCACAGTGTTTAACCTTTCTTTTCATAGAACAGTTTGGAAACACTCTGTTTGTAAAGTCTGCAAGTGGATATTTGGACCTCTTTGAGGATTTCGTTGGAAACGGGATTTCTTCATCTAATGCTAGGCAGAAGAATTCTCAGTAACTTCTTTGGGTTGCGTGTGTTCAACTCACAGAGTTGAACCTTCCTTTAGACAGAGCAGATTTGAAACCCTCTTTTTGTGGAATTTGCAAGTTGACATTTCAAGCGATTTGGGGCCAACGGTAGAAAAGGAAATATCTTCGTATAAAAACTAGAGAGAATCATTCTCAGAAACTGCTTTGTGATGTGTGCGTTCCACTCACAGAGTGTAACCTTTCTTTTCATAGAACAGTTTGGAAACACTCTGTTTGTAAAGTCTGCCAGTGGACATTTGGACCTCTTTGAGGATTTCGTTGGAAACGGGATTTCTTCATCTAATGCTAGACAGAAGAATTCTCAGTAACTTCTTTGGGTTGCGTGTGTTCAACTCACAGAGTTGAGCCTTCCATTAGACAGATCAGATTTGAAACCCTCTTTTTGTGGAATTTGCAAGTGGACATTTCAAGCGCTTTGGGGACAACGGTAGAAAAGGAAATATCTTCGTATAAAAACTAGAGAGAATCATTCTCAGAAACCGCTTTGTGATGTGTGCGTACCACTCACAGAGTGTAACCTTTCTTTTCATAGAACAGTTTGGAAACCCTCTGTTTGTAAAGTCTGCAAGTGGATAATTGGAGCTCTGTGAAGATTTCGTTGGAAACGGGATTTCTTCATCTAATGCTAGACAGAAGAATTCTCAGTAACTTCTTTGGGTTGCGTGTGTTCAACTCACAGAGTTGAACCTTCCTTTAGACAGAGTAGATTTGAAACCCTCTTTTTGTGGAATTTGCAAGTGGACTTTTCAAGCGCTTTGGAGCCCACGGTAGAAAAGGAAATATCTTCGTATAAAAACTAGAGAGAATCATTCTCAGAAACCACTTTGTGATGTGTGCGTTCCACTCACAGAGTTTAACCTTTCTTTTCATAGAACAGTTTGGAAACACTCTGTTTGTAAAGTCTGCAAGTGGATATTTGGACCTCTTTGAGGATTTCGTTGGAAACGGGATTTCTTCATCTAATGCTAGACAGAAGAATTCTCAGTAACTTCTTTGGGTTGCGTGTGTTCAACTCACAGAGTTGAACCTTCCTTTTGACAGAGCAGATTTGAAACCCTCTTTCTGTGGAAGTTGCAAGAGGACATTTCAAGGGCTTTGGTTCCAACAGTAGAAAAGGAAATATCTTCGTATAAAAACTAGAGAGAATCATTCTCAGAAACCACTTTGTGATGTGTGCGTTTCACTCACAGTGTTTAACCTTTCTTTTCATAGAACAGTTTGGAAACACTCTGTTTGTAAAGTCTGCAAGTGGATATTTGGACCTCTTTGAGGATTTCGTTGGAAACGGGATTTCTTCATCTAATGCTAGGCAGAAGAATTCTCAGTAACTTCTTTGGGTTGCGTGTGTTCAACTCACAGAGTTGAACCTTCCTTTAGACAGAGCAGATTTGAAACCCTCTTTTTGTGGAATTTGCAAGTGGACATTTCAAGCGCTTTGGCGCCCACGGTAGAAAAGGAAATATCTTCGTATAAAAACTAGAGAGAATCATTCTCAGAAACCACTTTGTGATGTGTGCGTTCCACTCACAGAGTTTAACCTTTCTTTTCATAGAACAGTTTGGAAACATCTGTTTGTAAAGTCTGCAAGTGGATATTTGGACCTCTTTGAGGATTTCGTTGGAAACGGGATTTCTTCATCTAGTGCTAGACAGAAGAATTCTCAGTAACTTCTTTGGGTTACGTGTGTTCAACTCACAGAGTTGAACCTTCCTTTTGACAGAGGAGATTAGAAACCCTCTCTTTGTGGAATTTGCAAGTGGATATTTCAAGCGCTTTGGGGCCAACGGAAGAAAAGGAAATATCTTCGTATAAAAACTAGAGAGAATCATTCTCAGAAACCACTTTGTGATGTGTGCGTTCCTCTCACGGAGTTTAACCTTTCTTTTCATAGAACAGTTTGGAAAAGGTCTGTTTGTAAAGTCTGCAAGTGGATATTTGGACGTCTTTAAGGATTTCGTTGGAAACGGGATTTCTTCATCTAATGCTAGACAGAAGAATTCTCAGTAACTTCTTTGGGTTGCGTGTGTTCAACTCACAGAGTTGAACCTTCCTTTTGACAGAGCAGATTAGAAACCTTCTTTTTATTGAATTTGCAAGTGGACATTTCAAGCGCTTTGGGGCCAACGGAAGAAAAGGAAATATCTTCGTATAAAAACTAGAGAGAATCATTCTCAGAAACCACTTTGTGATGTGTGCGTTCCACTCACAGAGTTTAACCTTTCTTTTCATAGAACAGTTTGGAAACACTCTGTTTGTAAAGTCTGCAAGTGGATATTTGGACCTCTTTGAGGATTTCGTTGGAAACGGGATTTCTTCATCTAATGCTAGACAGAAGAATTCTCAGTAACTTCTTTGGGTTGCGTGTGTTCAACTCACAGAGTTGAACCTTCCTTTTGACAGAGCATATTGGAAACCCTCTTTGTGTGGAATTTGCAAGTGGACGTTTCAAGCTCTTTGGGGCCAACAGTAGTAAAGGAATTATCTTCGTATAAAAACTAGAGAGAATCATTCTCAGAAACCGCTTTGTGATGTGTGCGTTCCACTCACAGAGTTTAACCTTTCTTTTCATAGAACAGTTTGGAAACACTCTGTTTGTAAAGTCTGCAAGTGGATATTTGGACCTCTTTGAGGATTTCGTTGGAAACGGGATTTCTTCATCTAATGCTAGACAGAAGAATTCTCAGTAACTTCTTTTGGGTGCGTGTGTTCAACTCACAGAGTTGAGCCTTCCTTTAGACAGAGCAGATTTGAAACCCTCTTTTTGTGGAATTTGCAAGTGGACATTACAAGCGCTTTGGCGCCCACGGTAGAAAAGGAAATATCTTCGTATAAAAACTAGAGAGAATCATTCCCAGAAACCACTTTGTCATGTCTGCGTTCCACTCACAGAGTGTAACCTTTCTTTTCATAGAACAGTTTGGAAACACTCTGTTTGTAAAGTCTGCAACTGGATATTTGGACCTCTTTGAGGATTTCGTTGGAAACGGGATTTCTTCATCTAATGCTAGACAGAAGAATTCTCAGTAACTTCTTTGGGTTGCGTGTGTTCAACTCAGAGAGTTGAACCTTCCTTTAGAGAGAGCAGATTTGAAACCCTCTTTTTGTGGAATTTGCAAGTGGACATTTCAAGCGCTTTGGTGCGCACGGTAGAAAAGGAAACAACTTCGTTTAAAAACTAGAGAGAATCATTCTCAGAAACCACTTTGTGATGTGTGCGTTCCACTCACAGAGTTTAACCTTTCTTTTCATAGAACAGTTTGGAAACACTCTGTTTGTAAAGTCTGCAAGTGGATATTTGGACCTCTTTGAGGATTTCGTTGGAAACGGGATTTCTTCATCTAATGCTAGACAGAAGAATTCTCAGTAACTTCTTTGGGTTGCGTGTGTTCAACTCACAGAGTTGAGCCCTCCTTTAGACAGAGCAGATTTGAAACCCTCTTTTTGTGGAATTTGCAAGTGGACATTTCAAGCGGTTTGGGGCCAACGGTAGAAAAGGAAATATCTTCGTATAAAAACTAAAGAGAATCATTCTCAGAAACTGCTTTGTGATGTGTGCATTCCACTAACAGACTGTAACCTTTCTTTTCATAGAACAGTTTGGAAACACTCTGTTTGTAAAGTCTGCAAGTGGATATTTGGTCCTCTTTGAGGATTTCATTGGAAACGGGATTTCTTCATCTAATGCTAGACAGAAGAATTCTCAGTAACTTCTTTGGGTTGCGTGTGTTCAACTCACAGAGTTGAACCTTCCTTTAGACAGAGTAGATTTGAAACCCTCTTTTTGTGGAATTTGCAAGTGGACTTTTCAAGCGCTTTGGAGCCCACGGTAGAAAAGGAAATATCTTCGTATAAAAACTAGAGAGAATCATTCTCAGAAACCACTTTGTGATGTGTGCGTTCCACTCACAGAGTTTAACCTTTCTTTTCATAGAACAGTTTGGAAACACTCTGTTTGTAAAGTCTGCAAGTGGATATTTGGACCTCTTTGAGGATTTCGTTGGAAACGGGATTTCTTCATCTAATGCTAGGCAGAAGAATTCTCAGTAACTTCTTTGGGTTGCGTGTGTTCAACTCACAGAGTTGAACCTTCCTTTAGACAGAGCAGATTTGAAACCCTCTTTTTGTGGAATTTGCAAGTGGACATTTCAAGCGCTTTGGCGCCCACGGTAGAAAAGGAAATATCTTCGTATAAAAACTAGAGAGAATCATTCTCAGAAACCACTTTGTGATGTGTGCGTTCCACTCACAGAGTTTAACCTTTCTTTTCATAGAACAGTTTGGAAACATCTGTTTGTAAAGTCTGCAAGTGGATATTTGGACCTCTTTGAGGATTTCGTTGGAAACGGGATTTCTTCATCTAGTGCTAGACAGAAGAATTCTCAGTAACTTCTTTGGGTTACGTGTATTCAACTCACAGAGTTGAACCTTCCTTTTGACAGAGGAGATTAGAAACCCTCTCTTTGTGGAATTTGCAAGTGGATATTTCAAGCGCTTTGGGGCCAACGGAAGAAAAGGAAATATCTTCGTATAAAAACTACAGAGAATCATTCTCAGAAACCTCTTTGTGATGTGTGCGTTCCTCTCACGGAGTTTAACCTTTCTTTTCATAGAACAGTTTGGAAAAGGTCTGTTTGTAAAGTCTGCAAGTGGATATTTGGACGTCTTTAAGGATATTGTTGGAAACGGGATTTCTTCATCTAATGCTAGACAGAAGAATTCTCAGTAACTTCTTTGGGTTGCGTGTGTTCAACTCACAGAGTTGAACCTTCCTTTTGACAGAGCAGATTAGAAACCTTCTTTTTATTGAATTTGCAAGTGGACATTTCAAGCGCTTTGGGGCCAACGGAAGAAAAGGAAATATCTTCGTATAAAAACTAGAGAGAATCATTCTCAGAAACCACTTTGTGATGTGTGCGTTCCACTCACAGAGTTTAACCTTTCTTTTCATAGAACAGTTTGGAAACACTCTGTTTGTAAAGTCTGCAAGTGGATATTTGGACCTCTTTGAGGATTTCGTTGGAAACGGGATTTCTTCATCTAATGCTAGACAGAAGAATTCTCAGTAACTTCTTTGGGTTGCGTGTGTTCAACTCACAGAGTTGAACCTTCCTTTTGACAGAGCAGATTGGAAACCCTCTTTGTGTGGAATTTGCAAGTGGACATTTCAAGCTCTTTGGGGCCAACAGTAGTAAAGGAATTATCTTCGTATAAAAACTAGAGAGAATCATTCTCAGAAACCGCTTTGTGATGTGCGCGTTCCACTCACAGAGTTTAACCTTTCTTTTCATAGAACAGTTTGGAAACACTCTGTTTGTAAAGTCTGCAAGTGGATATTTGGACCTCTTTGAGGATTTCTTTGGAAACGGGATTTCTTCATCTAATGCTAGACAGAAGAATTCTCAGTAACTTCTTTTGGGTGCGTGTGTTCAACTCACAGAGTTGAGCCTTCCTTTAGACAGAGCAGATTTGAAACCCTCTTTTTGTGGAATTTGCAAGTGGACATTACAAGCGCTTTGTCGCCCACGGCAGAAAAGGAAATATCTTCGTATAAAAACTAGAGAGAATCATTCCCAGAAACCACTTTGTCATGTCTGCGTTCCACTCACAGAGTGTAACCTTTCTTTTCATAGAACAGTTTGGAAACACTCTGTTTGTAAAGTCTGCAACTGGATATTTGGACCTCTTTGAGGATTTCGTTGGAAACGGGATTTCTTCATCTAATGCTAGACAGAAGAATTCTCAGTAACTTCTTTGGGTTGCGTGTGTTCAACTCAGAGAGTTGAACCTTCCTTTTGACAGAGCAGATTTGAAACCCTCTTTTTGTGGAATTTGCAAGTGGACATTTCAAGCGCTTTGGTGCGCACGGTAGAAAAGGAAATATCTTCGTTTAAAAACTAGAGAGAATCATTCTCAGAAACCACTTTGTGATGTGTGCGTTCCACTCACAGAGTTTAACCTTTCTTTTCATAGAACAGTTTGGAAACACTCTGTTTGTAAAGTCTGCAAGTGGATATTTGGACCTCTTTGAGGATTTCGTTGGAAACGGGATTTCTTCATCTAATGCTAGACAGAAGAATTCTCAGTAACTTCTTTGGGTTGCGTGTGTTCAACTCACAGAGTTGAGCCCTCCTTTAGACAGAGCAGATTTGAAACCCTCTTTTTGTGGAATTTGCAAGTGGACATTTCAAGCGCTTTGGGGCCAACGGTAGAAAAGGAAATATCTTCGTATAAAAACTAAAGAGAATCATTCTCAGAAACTGCTTTGTGATGTGTGCATTCCACTAACAGACTGTAACCTTTCTTTTCATAGAACAGTTTGGAAACACTCTGTTTGTAAAGTCTGCAAGTGGATATTTGGTCCTCTTTGAGGATTTCATTGGAAACGGGATTTCTTCATCTAATGCTAGACAGAAGAATTCTCAGTAACTTCTTTGGGTTCCGTGTGTTCAACTCACAGAGTTGAACCTTCCTTTAGACAGAGCAGATTTGAAACCCTCTTTTTGTGGAATTTGCAAGTGGATATTTCAAGCGTTTTGGTGCCCACGGTAGAAAAGGAAATATCTTCGTATAAAAACTAGAGAGAATCATTCCCAGAAACCAATTTGTGATGTGTGCGTTCCACTCACAGAGTTTAACCTTTCTTTTCATAGAACAGTTTGGAAACACTCTGTTTGTAAAGTCTGCAAGTGGATATTTGGACCTCTATGAGGATTTCGTTGGAAACGGGATTTCTTCATCTAATGCTAGACAGAAGAATTCTCAGTAACTTCTTTGGGTTGCGTGTGTTCAACTCACAGAGTTGAACCTTCCTTTTGACAGAGCAGATTGGAAACCCTCTTTTTGTGGAATTTGCAAGAGGACATTTCAAGCGCTTTGGGGCCAACGGTAGAAAAGGAAATATCTTCGTATAAAAACTAGAGAGAATCATTCTCAGAAACCGCTTTGTGATGTGTGCGTTCTACTCACAGAGTGTAACCTTTCTTTTCATAGAACAGTTTGGAAACACTCTGTTTGTAAAGTCTGCAAGTGGATATTTGGACCTCTTTGAGGATTTCATTGGAAACGGGATTTCTGCATATAACGCTAGACAGAAGAATTCTCAGTAACTTCTTTGGGTTGCGTGTGCTCAACTCACAGAGTTGAACCTTCCTTTTGACAGAGCAGATTAGAAACCCTCTTTTTGTGGAATTTGCAAGTCGACATTTCAGGCGCTTTGGGGCCAAAGGTAGAAAAGGAAATATCTTCGTATAAAAACTAGAGAAAATCATTCTCAGAAACCGCTTTGTGATGTGTGCGTTCCTCTCACAGAGTTTAACCTTTCTTTTCATAGAACAGTTTGGAAACAGTCTGTTTGTAAAGTCTGCAAGTGGATATTTGGACGTCTTTGAGGATTTCGTTGGAAACGGGATTTCTTCATCTAATGCTAGACAGAAGAATTCTCAGTAACTACTTTGGGTTGTGTGTGTTCAACTCACAGAGTTGAACCTTCCTTTTGACAGAGCAGATTGGAAACCCTCTTTTTGCGGAATTTGCAAGTGGACATTTCAAGCGCTTTGGGGCCAACGGTAGAAAAGGAAATATCTTCGTATAAAAACTAGAGAGAATCATTCTCAGAAACCACTTTGTGATGTGTGCGTTCCACTCACAGAGTTTAACCTTTCTTTTCATAGAACAGTTTGGAAACAGTCTGTTTGTAAAGTGTGCAAGTGGATATTTGGAACTCTTTGAGGATTTCGTTGAAAACGGGATTAATTCATCTAATGCTAGACAGAAGAATTCTCAGTAACTTCTTTGGGTTGCGTGTGTTCAACTCACAGAGTTGAACCTTCCTTTAGACAGAGCAGATTTGAAACCCTCTTTTTGTGGAATTTGCAAGTGGACATTTCAAGCGCTTTGGCGCCCACGGTAGAAAAGGAAATATCTTCGTATAAAAACTAGAGAGAATCATTCTCAGAAACCACTTTGTGATGTGTGCGTTCCACTCACAGAGTTTAACCTTTCTTTTCATAGAACAGTTTGGAAACACTCTGTTTGTAAAGTGTGCAAGTGGATATTTGGACCTCTTTGAGGATTTCATTGGAAACGGGATTTCTTCATCTAATGCTAGACAGAAGAATTCTCAGTAACTTCTTTGGGTTGCGTGTGTTCAACTCACAGAGTTGAGCCTTCCTTTAGACAGAGCAGATTTGAAACCCTCTTTTTGTGGAATTTGCAAGTGGACATTTCAAGCGCTTTGGGGCCAACGGCAGAAAAGGAAATATCTTCGTATAAAAACTAGAGAGAATCATTCTCAGAAACCGCTTTGTGATGTGTGCGTTCCACTCACAGAGTGTAACCTTTCTTTTCATAGAACAGTTTGGAAACACTCTGTTTGTAAAGTCTGCAAGTGGATATATGGACCTCTATGAGGATTTCGTTGGAAACGGGATTTCTTCATCTAATGCTAGACAGAAGAATTCTCAGTAACTTCTTTGGGTTGCGTGTGTTCAACTCACAGAGTTGAACCTTCCTTTTGACAGAGCAGATTGGAAACCCTCTTTTTGTGGAATTTTCAAGAGGACATTTCAAGCGATTTGGGGCCAACGGTAGAAAAGGAAATATCTTCGTATAAAAACTAGAGAGAATCATTCTCAGGAACCGCTTTGTGATGTGTGCGTTCCACTCACAGAGTGTAACCTTTCTTTTCATAGAACAGTTTGGAAACAGTCTGTTTGTAAAGTCTGCAAGTGGATATTTGGACCTCTTTGAGGATTTCGTTGGAAACGGGATTTCTTCATCTAATGCTAGACAGAAGAATTCTCAGTAACTTCTTTTGGGTGCATGTGTTCAACTCACAGAGTTGAGCCTTCCTTTAGACAGAGCAGATTTGAAACCCTCTTTTTGTGGAATTTGCAAGTGGACATTACAAGCGCTTTGGCGCCCACGGTAGAAAAGGAAATATCTTCGTATAAAAACTAGAGAGAATCATTCCCAGAAACCACTTTGTGATGTGTGCGTTCCACTCACAGAGTGTAACCTTTCTTTTCATAGAACAGTTTGGAAACACTCTGTTTGTAAAGTCTGCAACTGGATATTTGGACCTCTTTGAGGATTTCGTTGGAAACGGGATTTCTTCATCTAATGCTAGACAGAAGAATTCTCAGTAAGTTCTTTGGGTTTCGTGTGTTCAACTCAGAGAGTTGAACCTTCCTTTAGACAGAGCAGATTTGAAACCCTCTTTTTGTGGAATTTGCAAGTGGACATTTCAAGCGCTTTGGTGTGCACGGTAGAAAAGGAAATATCTTCGTTTAAAAACTAGAGAGAATCATTCTCAGAAACCACTTTGTGATGTGTGCGTTCCACTAACAGAGTGTAACCTTTCTTTTCATAGAACAGTTTGGAAACACTCTGTTTGTAAAGTCTGCAAGTGGATATTTGGACCTCTTTGAGGATTTCATTGGAAACGGGATTTCTTCATCTAATGCTAGACAGAAGAATTATCAGTAACTTCTTTGGGTTGCGTGTGTTCAACTCACAGAGTTGAACCTTCCTTTAGACAGAGCAGATTTGAAACCCTCTTTTTGTGGAATTTGCAAGTGGATATTTCAAGCGCTTTGGCGCCCACAGTAGAAAAGGAAATATCTTCGTATAAAAACTAGAGAGAATCATTCCCAGAATCCGCTTTGTGATGTGTGCGTTCCACTCACAGAGTTTAACCTTTCTTTTCATAGAACAGTTTGGAAACACTCTGTTTGTAAAGTCTGCAAGTGGATATTTGGACCTCTTTGAGGATTTCGTTGGAAACGGGATTTCTTCATCTAATGCTAGGCAGAAGAATTCTCAGTAACTTCTTTGGGTTGCGTGTGTTCAACTCACAGAGTTGAACCTTCCCTTAGACAGAGCAGATTTGAAACCCTCTTTTTGTGGAATTTGCAAGTGGACATTTCAAGCGCTTTGGCGCCCACGGTAGAAAAGGAAATATCTTCGTATAAAAACTAGAGAGAATCATTCTCAGAAACCACTTTGTGATGTGTGCGTTCCACTCACAGAGTTTAACCTTTCTTTTCATAGAACAGTTTGGAAACATCTGTTTGTAATGTCTGCCAGTGGACATTTGGACCTCTTTGAGGATTTCGTTGGAAACGGGATTTCTTCATCTAATGCTAGACAGAAGAATTCTCAGTAACTTCTTTGGGTTGCGTGTGTTCAACTCACAGAGTTGAGCCTTCCTTTAGACAGAGCAGATTTGAAACCCTCTTTTTGTGGAATTTGCAAGTGGACATTTCAAGCGCTTTGGGGACAACGGTAGAAAAGGAAATATCTTCGTATAAAAACTAGAGAGAATCATTCTCAGAAACCGCTTTGTGATGTGTGCGTACCACTCACAGAGTGTAACCTTTCTTTTCATAGAACAGTTTGGAAACACTCTGTTTGTAAAGTCTGCAAGTGGATAATTGGAGCTCTGTGAAGATTTCGTTGGAAACGGGATTTCTTCATCTAATGCTAGACAGAAGAATTCTCAGTAACTTCTTTGGGTTGCGTGTGTTCAACTCACAGAGTTGAACCTTCCTTTAGACAGAGTAGATTTGAAACCCTCTTTTTGTGGAATTTGCAAGTGGACTTTTCAAGCGCTTTGGAGCCCACGGTAGAAAAGGAAATATCTTCGTATAAAAACTAGAGAGAATCATTCTCAGAAACCACTTTGTGATGTGTGCGTTCCACTCACAGAGTTTAACCTTTCTTTTCATAGAACAGTTTGGAAACACTCTGTTTGTAAAGTCTGCAAGTGGATATTTGGACCTCTTTGAGGATTTCGTTGGAAACGGGATTTCTTCATCTAATGCTAGACAGAAGAATTCTCAGTAACTTCTTTGGGTTGCGTGTGTTCAACTCACAGAGTTGAACCTTCCTTTTGACAGAGCAGATTTGAAACCCTCTTTCTGTGGAAGTTGCAAGAGGACATTTCAAGGGCTTTGGTTCCAACAGTAGAAAAGGAAATATCTTCGTATAAAAACTAGAGAGAATCATTCTCAGAAACCACTTTGTGATGTGTGCGTTTCACTCACAGTGTTTAACCTTTCTTTTCATAGAACAGTTTGGAAACACTCTGTTTGTAAAGTCTGCAAGTGGATATTTGGACCTCTTTGAGGATTTCGTTGGAAACGGGATTTCTTCATCTAATGCTAGGCAGAAGAATTCTCAGTAACTTCTTTGGGTTGCGTGTGTTCAACTCACAGAGTTGAACCTTCCTTTAGACAGAGCAGATTTGAAACCCTCTTTTTGTGGAATTTGCAAGTGGACATTTCAAGCGACTTGGGGCCAACGGTAGAAAAGGAAATATCTTCGTATAAAAACTAGAGAGAATCATTCCCAGAAACCGCTTTGTGATGTGTGCGTTCCACTCACAGAGTTTAACCTTTCTTTTCATAGAACAGTTTGGAAACACTCTGTTTGTAAAGTCTGCAAGTGGATATTTGGACCTCTATGAGGATTTCGTTGGAAACGGGATTTCTTCATCTAATGCTAGACAGAAGAATTCTCAGTAACTTCTTTGGGTTGCGTGTGTTCAACTCACAGAGTTGAACCTTCCTTTTGACAGAGCAGATTGGAAACCCTCTTTTTGTGGAATTTGCAAGAGGACATTTCAAGCGCTTTGGGGCCAACGGCAGAAAAGGAAATATCTTCGTATAAAAACCGGAGAAAATCATTCTCAGAAACCGCTTTGTGATGTGTGCGTTCCACTCACAGAGTGTAACCTTTCTTTTCATAGAACAGTTTGGAAACACTCTGTTTGTAAAGTCTGCAAGTGGATATTTGGACCTCTTTGAGGATTTCGTTGGAAACGGGATTTCTTCATCTAATGCTAGACAGAAGAATTCTCAGTAACTTCTTTGGGTTGCGTGTGTTCAACTCACAGAGTTGAGCCTTCCATTAGACAGATCAGATTTGAAACCCTCTTTTTGTGGAATTTGCAAGTGGACATTTCAAGCGCTTTGGGGACAACGGTAGAAAAGGAAATATCTTCGTATAAAAACTAGAGAGAATCATTCTCAGAAACCACTTTGTGATGTGTGCGTTTCACTCACAGTGTTTAACCTTTCTTTTCATAGAACAGTTTGGAAACACTCTGTTTGTAAAGTCTGCAAGTGGATATTTGGACCTCTTTGAGGATTTCGTTGGAAACGGGATTTCTTCATCTAATGCTAGGCAGAAGAATTCTCAGTAACTTCTTTGGGTTGCGTGTGTTCAACTCACAGAGTTGAACCTTCCTTTAGACAGAGCAGATTTGAAACCCTCTTTTTGTGGAATTTGCAAGTGGACATTTCAAGCGACTTGGGGCCAACGGTAGAAAAGGAAATATCTTCGTATAAAAACTAGAGAGAATCATTCCCAGAAACCGCTTTGTGATGTGTGCGTTCCACTCACAGAGTTTAACCTTTCTTTTCATAGAACAGTTTGGAAACACTCTGTTTGTAAAGTCTGCAAGTGGATATTTGGACCTCTATGAGGATTTCGTTGGAAACGGGATTTCTTCATCTAATGCTAGACAGAAGAATTCTCAGTAACTTCTTTGGGTTGCGTGTGTTCAACTCACAGAGTTGAACCTTCCTTTTGACAGAGCAGATTGGAAACCCTCTTTTTGTGGAATTTGCAAGAGGACATTTCAAGCGCTTTGGGGCCAACGGCAGAAAAGGAAATATCTTCGTATAAAAACCGGAGAAAATCATTCTCAGAAACCGCTTTGTGATGTGTGCGTTCCACTCACAGAGTGTAACCTTTCTTTTCATAGAACAGTTTGGAAACACTCTGTTTGTAAAGTCTGCAAGTGGATATTTGGACCTCTTTGAGGATTTCGTTGGAAACGGGATTTCTTCATCTAATGCTAGACAGAAGAATTCTCAGTAACTTCTTTGGGTTGCGTGTGTTCAACTCACAGAGTTGAGCCTTCCATTAGACAGATCAGATTTGAAACCCTCTTTTTGTGGAATTTGCAAGTGGACATTTCAAGCGCTTTGGGGACAACGGTAGAAAAGGAAATATCTTCGTATAAAAACTAGAGAGAATCATTCTCAGAAACCGCTTTGTGATGTGTGCGTACCACTCACAGAGTGTAACCTTTCTTTTCATAGAACAGTTTGGAAACCCTCTGTTTGTAAAGTCTGCAAGTGGATAATTGGAGCTCTGTGAAGATTTCGTTGGAAACGGGATTTCTTCATCTAATGCTAGACAGAAGAATTCTCAGTAACTTCTTTGGGTTGCGTGTGTTCAACTCACAGAGTTGAACCTTCCTTTAGACAGAGTAGATTTGAAACCCTCTTTTTGTGGAATTTGCAAGTGGACTTTTCAAGCGCTTTGGAGCCCACGGTAGAAAAGGAAATATCTTCGTATAAAAACTAGAGAGAATCATTCTCAGAAACCACTTTGTGATGTGTGCGTTCCACTCACAGAGTTTAACCTTTCTTTTCATAGAACAGTTTGGAAACACTCTGTTTGTAAAGTCTGCAAGTGGATATTTGGACCTCTTTGAGGATTTCGTTGGAAACGGGATTTCTTCATCTAATGCTAGACAGAAGAATTCTCAGTAACTTCTTTGGGTTGCGTGTGTTCAACTCACAGAGTTGAACCTTCCTTTTGACAGAGCAGATTTGAAACCCTCTTTCTGTGGAAGTTGCAAGAGGACATTTCAAGGGCTTCGGTTCCAACAGTAGAAAAGGAAATATCTTCGTATAAGAACTAGAGAGAATCATTCTCAGAAACCACTTTGTGATGTGTGCGTTTCACTCACAGTGTTTAACCTTTCTTTTCATAGAACAGTTTGGAAACACTCTGTTTGTAAAGTCTGCAAGTGGATATTTGGACCTCTTTGAGGATTTCGTTGGAAACGGGATTTCTTCATCTAATGCTAGGCAGAAGAATTCTCAGTAACTTCTTTGGGTTGCGTGTGTTCAACTCACAGAGTTGAACCTTCCCTTAGACAGAGCAGATTTGAAACCCTCTTTTTGTGGAATTTGCAAGTGGACATTTCAAGCGCTTTGGCGCCCACGGTAGAAAAGGAAATATCTTCGTATAAAAACTAGAGAGAATCATTCTCAGAAACCACTTTGTGATGTGTGCGTTCCACTCACAGAGTTTAACCTTTCTTTTCATAGAACAGTTTGGAAACATCTGTTTGTAATGTCTGCCAGTGGACATTTGGACCTCTTTGAGGATTTCGTTGGAAACGGGATTTCTTCATCTAATGCTAGACAGAAGAATTCTCAGTAACTTCTTTGGGTTGCGTGTGTTCAACTCACAGAGTTGAGCCTTCCTTTAGACAGAGCAGATTTGAAACCCTCTTTTTGTGGAATTTGCAAGTGGACATTTCAAGCGCTTTGGGGACAACGGTAGAAAAGGAAATATCTTCGTATAAAAACTAGAGAGAATCATTCTCAGAAACCGCTTTGTGATGTGTGCGTACCACTCACAGAGTGTAACCTTTCTTTTCATAGAACAGTTTGGAAACACTCTGTTTGTAAAGTCTGCAAGTGGATAATTGGAGCTCTGTGAAGATTTCGTTGGAAACGGGATTTCTTCATCTAATGCTAGACAGAAGAATTCTCAGTAACTTCTTTGGGTTGCGTGTGTTCAACTCACAGAGTTGAACCTTCCTTTAGACAGAGTAGATTTGAAACCCTCTTTTTGTGGAATTTGCAAGTGGACTTTTCAAGCTCTTTGGAGCCCACGGTAGAAAAGGAAATATCTTCGTATAAAAACTAGAGAGAATCATTCTCAGAAACCACTTTGTGATGTGTGCGTTCCACTCACAGAGTTTAACCTTTCTTTTCATAGAACAGTTTGGAAACACTCTGTTTGTAAAGTCTGCAAGTGGATATTTGGACCTCTTTGAGGATTTCGTTGGAAACGGGATTTCTTCATCTAATGCTAGACAGAAGAATTCTCAGTAACTTCTTTGGGTTGCGTGTGTTCAACTCACAGAGTTGAACCTTCCTTTTGACAGAGCAGATTTGAAACCCTCTTTCTGTGGAAGTTGCAAGAGGACATTTCAAGGGCTTTGGTTCCAACAGTAGAAAAGGAAATATCTTCGTATAAAAACTAGAGAGAATCATTCTCAGAAACCACTTTGTGATGTGTGCGTTTCACTCACAGTGTTTAACCTTTCTTTTCATAGAACAGTTTGGAAACACTCTGTTTGTAAAGTCTGCAAGTGGATATTTGGACCTCTTTGAGGATTTCGTTGGAAACGGGATTTCTTCATCTAATGCTAGGCAGAAGAATTCTCAGTAACTTCTTTGGGTTGCGTGTGTTCAACTCACAGAGTTGAACCTTCCTTTAGACAGAGCAGATTTGAAACCCTCTTTTTGTGGAATTTGCAAGTGGACATTTCAAGCGACTTGGGGCCAACGGTAGAAAAGGAAATATCTTCGTATAAAAACTAGAGAGAATCATTCTCAGAAACTGCTTTGTGATGTGTGCGTTCCACTCACAGAGTGTAACCTTTCTTTTCATAGAACAGTTTGGAAACACTCTGTTTGTAAAGTCTGCAAGTGGACATTTGGACCTCTTTGAGGATTTCGTTGGAAACGGGATTTCTTCATCTAATGCTAGACAGAAGAATTCTCAGTAACTTCTTTGGGTTGCGTGTGTTCAACTCACAGAGTTGAGCCTTCCATTAGACAGATCAGATTTGAAACCCTCTTTTTGTGGAATTTGCAAGTGGACATTTCAAGCGCTTTGGGGACAACGGTAGAAAAGGAAATATCTTCGTATAAAAACTAGAGAGAATCATTCTCAGAAACCGCTTTGTGATATGTGCGTACCACTCACAGAGTGTAACCTTTCTTTTCATAGAACAGTTTGGAAACCCTCTGTTTGTAAAGTCTGCAAGTGGATAATTGGAGCTCTGTGAAGATTTCGTTGGAAACGGGATTTCTTCATCTAATGCTAGACAGAAGAATTCTCAGTAACTTCTTTGGGTTGCGTGTGTTCAACTCACAGAGTTGAACCTTCCTTTAGACAGAGTAGATTTGAAACCCTCTTTTTGTGGAATTTGCAAGTGGACTTTTCAAGCGCTTTGGAGCCCACGGTAGAAAAGGAAATATCTTCGTATAAAAACTAGAGAGAATCATTCTCAGAAACCACTTTGTGATGTGTGCGTTCCACTCACAGAGTTTAACCTTTCTTTTCATAGAACAGTTTGGAAACACTCTGTTTGTAAAGTCTGCAAGTGGATATTTGGACCTCTTTGAGGATTTCGTTGGAAACGGGATTTCTTCATCTAATGCTAGACAGAAGAATTCTCAGTAACTTCTTTGGGTTGCGTGTGTTCAACTCACAGAGTTGAACCTTCCTTTTGACAGAGCAGATTTGAAACCCTCTTTCTGTGGAAGTTGCAAGAGGACATTTCAAGGGCTTTGGTTCCAACAGTAGAAAAGGAAATATCTTCGTATAAAAACTAGAGAGAATCATTCTCAGAAACCACTTTGTGATGTGTGCATTTCACTCACAGTGTTTAACCTTTCTTTTCATAGAACAGTTTGGAAACACTCTGTTTGTAAAGTCTGCAAGTGGATATTTGGACCTCTTTGAGGATTTCGTTGGAAACGGGATTTCTTCATCTAATGCTAGACAGAAGAATTCTCAGTAACTTCTTTGGGTTGCGTGTGTTCAACTCACAGAGTTGAACCTTCCTTTAGACAGAGCAGATTTGAAACCCTCTTTTTGTGGAATTTGCAAGTGGACATTACAAGCGCTTTGGCGCCCACGGTAGAAAAGGAAATATCTTCGTATAAAAACTAGAGAGAATCATTCCCAGAAACCACTTTGTCATGTCTGCGTTCCACTCACAGAGTGTAACCTTTCTTTTCATAGAACAGTTTGGAAACACTCTGTTTGTAAAGTCTGCAACTGGATATTTGGACCTCTTTGAGGATTTCGTTGGAAACGGGATTTCTTCATCTAATGCTAGACAGAAGAATTCTCAGTAACTTCTTTGGGTTGCATGTGTTCAACTCAGAGAGTTGAACCTTCCTTTAGACAGAGCAGATTTGAAACCCTCTTTTTGTGGAATTTGCAAGTGGACATTTCAAGCGCTTTGGTGCGCACGGTAGAAAAGGAAATATCTTCGTTTAAAAACTAGAGAGAATCATTCTCA
The DNA here is from genome assembly GCF_029281585.2 of Gorilla gorilla gorilla. NCBI lineage: Eukaryota > Metazoa > Chordata > Mammalia > Primates > Hominidae > Gorilla > Gorilla gorilla. The sequence continues at coordinate 75,325,847 of NC_073231.2, read as the reverse complement.
GAAACCACTTTGTGATGTGTGCGTTCCACTCACAGAGTTTAACCTTTCTTTTCATAGAACAGTTTGGAAACAGTCTGTTTGTAAAGTCTGCAAGTGGATATTTGGACCTCTTTGAGGATTTCATTGGAAACGGGATTTCTGCATATAACGCTAGACAGAAGAATTCTCAGTAACTTCTTTGGGTTGCGTGTGTTCAACTCACAGAGTTGAACCTTCCTTTAGACAGAGCAGATTTGAAACCCTCTTTTTGTGGAATTTGCAAGTGGACATTTCAAGCGCTTTGGCGCCCACGGTAGAAAAGGAAATATCTTCGTATAAAAACTAGAGAGAATCATTCTCAGAAACCACTTTGTGATGTGTGCGTTCCACTCACAGAGTTTAACCTTTCTTTTCATAGAACAGTTTGGAAACACTCTGTTTGTAAAGTGTGCAAGTGGATATTTGGACCTCTTTGAGGATTTCGTTAGAAACGGGATTTCTTCATCTAATGCTAGACAGAAGAATTCTCAGTAACTTCTTTGGGTTGCGTGTGTTCAACTCACAGAGTTGAGCCTTCCTTTAGACAGAGCAGATTTGAAACCCTCTTTTTGTGGAATTTGCAAGTGGACATTTCAAGCGCTTTGGGGCCAACGGCAGAAAAGGAAATATCTTCGTATAAAAACTAGAGAGAATCATTCTCAGAAACCGCTTCGTGATGTGTGCGTTCCACTCAGAGAGTGTAACCTTTCTTTTCATAGAACAGTTTGGAAACACTCTGTTTGTAAAGTCTGCAAGTGGATATATGGACCTCTATGAGGATTTCGTTGGAAACGGGATTTCTTCATCTAATGCTAGACAGAAGAATTCTCAGTAACTTCTTTGGGTTGCGTGTGTTCAACTCACAGAGTTGAACCTTCCTTTTGACAGAGCAGATTGGAAACCCTCTTTTTGTGGAATTTGCAAGAGGACATTTCAAGCGCTTTGGGGCCAACGGTAGAAAAGGAAATATCTTCGTATAAAAACTAGAGAAAATCATTCTCAGAAACCACTTTGTGATGTGTGCGTTCCTCTCACAGAGTTTAACCTTTCTTTTCATAGAACAGTTTGGAAACAGTCTGTTTGTAAAGTCTGCAAGTGGATATTTGGACGTCTTTGAGGATTTCGTTGGAAACGGGATTTCTTCATCTAATGCTAGACAGAAGAATTCTCAGTAACTACTTTGGGTTGTGTGTGTTCAACTCACAGAGTTGAACCTTCCTTTTGACAGAGCAGATTGGAAACCCTCTTTTTGCGGAATTTGCAAGTGGACATTTCAAGCGCTTTGGGGCCAACGGTAGAAAAGGAAATATCTTCGTATAAAAACTAGAGAGAATCATTCTCAGAAACCACTTTGTAATGTGTGCATTCCACTCACAGAGTTTAACCTTTCTTTTCATAGAACAGTTTGGAAACACTCTGTTTGTAAAGTGTGCAAGTGGATATTTGGACCTCTTTGAGGATTTCGTTGGAAACGGGATTTCTTCATCTAATGCTAGACAGAAGAATTCTCAGTAACTTCTTTGGGTTGCGTGTGTTCAACTCACAGAGTTGAACCTTCCTTTTGACAGAGCAGATTGGAAACCCTCTTTTTGTGGAATTTGCAAGAGGACATTTCAAGCGCTTTGGGGCCAACGGTAGAAAAGGAAATATCTTCGTATAAAAACTAGAGAGAATCATTCTCAGGAACCGCTTTGTGATGTGTGCGTTCCACTCACAGAGTGTAACCTTTCTTTTCATAGAACAGTTTGGAAAAAGTCTGTTTGTAAAGTCTGCAAGTGGATATTTGGACCTCTTTGAGGATTTCGTTGGAAACGGGATTTCTTCATCTAATGCTAGACAGAAGAATTCTCAGTAACTTCTTTTGGGTGCGTGTGTTCAACTCACAGAGTTGAGCCTTCCTTTAGACAGAGCAGATTTGAAACCCTCTTTTTGTGGAATTTGCAAGTGGACATTACAAGCGCTTTGGCGCCCACGGTAGAAAAGGAAATATCTTCGTATAAAAACTAGAGAGAATCATTCCCAGAAACCACTTTGTGATGTGTGCGTTCCACTCACAGAGTGTAACCTTTCTTTTCATAGAACAGTTTGGAAACACTCTGTTTGTAAAGTCTGCAAGTGGATATTTGGACCTCTATGAGGATTTCGTTGGAAACGGGATTTCTTCATCTAATGCTAGACAGAAGAATTCTCAGTAACTTCTTTGGGTTGCGTGTGTTCAACTCACAGAGTTGAACCTTCCTTTTGACAGAGCAGATTGGAAACCCTCTTTTTGTGGAATTTGCAAGAGGACATTTCAAGCGCTTTGGGGCCAACGGTAGAAAAGGAAATATCTTCGTATAAAAACTAGAGAGAATCATTCTCAGGAACCGCTTTGTGATGTGTGCGTTCCACTCACAGAGTGTAACCTTTCTTTTCATAGAACAGTTTGGAAACAGTCTGTTTGTAAAGTCTGCAAGTGGATATTTGGACCTCTTTGAGGATTTCGTTGGAAACGGGATTTCTTCATCTAATGCTAGACAGAAGAATTCTCAGTAACTTCTTTGGGTTTCGTGAGTTCAACTCAGAGAGTTGAACCTTCCTATAGACAGAGCAGATTTGAAACCCTCTTTTTGTGGAATTTGCAAGTGGACATTTCAAGCGCTTTGGTGTGCACGGTAGAAAAGGAAATATCTTCGTTTAAAAACTAGAGAGAATCATTCTCAGAAACCACTTTGTGATGTGTGCGTTCCACTAACAGAGTGTAACCTTTCTTTTCATAGAACAGTTTGGAAACACTCTGTTTGTAAAGTCTGCAAGTGGATATTTGGACCTCTTTGAGGATTTCATTGGAAACGGGATTTCTTCATCTAATGCTAGACAGAAGAATTCTCAGTAACTTCTTTGGGTTGCGTGTGTTCAACTCACAGAGTTGAACCTTCCTTTAGACAGAGCAGATTTGAAACCCTCTTTTTGTGGAATTTGCAAGTGGATATTTCAAGCGCTTTGGCGCCCACAGTAGAAAAGGAAATATCTTCGTATAAAAACTGGAGAGAATCATTCCCAGAAACCGCTTTGTGATGTGTGCGTTCCACTCACAGAGTTTAACCTTTCTTTTCATAGAACAGTTTGGAAACACTCTGTTTGTAAAGTCTGCAAGTGGATATTTGGACCTCTATGAGGATTTCGTTGGAAACGGGATTTCTTCATCTAATGCTAGACAGAAGAATTCTCAGTAACTTCTTTGGGTTGCCTGTGTTCAACTCACAGAGTTGAACCTTCCTTTAGACAGAGCAGATTTGAAACCCTCTTTTTGTGGAATTTGCAATTGGACATTTCAAGCGCTTTGGCGCCCACGGTAGAAAAGGAAATATCTTCGTATAAAAACTAGAGAGAATCATTCTCAGAAATCGCTTTGTGATGTGTGCGTTCCACTCACAGAGTTTAACCTTTCTTTTCATAGAACAGTTTGGAAACACTCTGTTTGTAAAGTCTGCAAGTGGATATTTGGACCTCTTTGAGGATTAAGTTGGAAACGGGATTTCTTCATCTAATGCTAGACAGAAGAATTCTCAGTAACTTCTTTGGGTTGCGTCTGTTCAACTCACAGAGTTGAGCCTTCCCTTAGACAGAGCAGATTTGAAACCCTCTTTTTGTGGAATTTGCAAGTGGACATTTCATGGGCTTTGGCACCCACGGTAGAAAAGGAAATATCTTCGTATAAAAACTAGAGAATCATTCTCAGAAACCACTTTGTGATGTGTGCGTTCCACTCACAGAGTGTAACCTTTGTTTTCATAGAACAGTTTGGAAACACTCTGTTTGTAAAGTCTGCAAGTGGATATTTGGACCTCTTTGAGGATTTCGTTGGAAACGGAATTTCTTCATCTAATGCTAGACAGAAGAATTCTCAGTAACTTCTTATGGTTGTGTGTGTTCAACTCACAGAGTTGAACCTTCCTTTAGACAGAGCAGATTTGAAACCCTCTTTTTGTGGAATTTGCAAGTGGACATTTCATGCGCTTTGGCGCCCACGGGAGAAAAGGAAATATCTTCGTATAAAAACTAGAGAGAATCATTCTCAGAAACCACTTTGTGATGTGTGCGTTCCACTCACAGAGTTTAACCTTTTTTTCATAGAACAGTTTGGAAACACTCTGTTTTTTAAAGTCTGCAAGTGGATATTTGGACCTCTTTGAGGATTTCATTGGAAACGGGATTTCTTCATCTAATGCTAGACAGAAGAATTCTCAGTAACTTCTTCGGGTTGCGTGTGTTCAACTCACAGAGTTGAACCTTCCTTTAGTCAGAGCAGATTTGAAACCCTCTTTTTGTGGAATTTGCAAGTGGACATTTCAAGCGCTTTGGGGCCAAAGGCAGAAAAGGAAACATCTTCGTATAAAAACCAGAGAGAATCATTCTCAGAAACCGCTTTGTGATGTGTGCGTTCCACTCACAGAGTGTAACCTTTCTTTTCATAGAACAGTTTGGAAACACTCTGTTTGTAAAGTCTGCAAGTGGATATTTGGACCTCTTTGAGGATTTCGTTGGAAACGGGACTTCTTCATCTAATGCTAGACAGAAGAATTCTCAGTAACTTCTTTGGGTTGCGTGTTCAACTCACAGAGTTGAACCTTCCTTTAGACAGAGCAGATTCGAAACCCTCTTTTTGTGGAATTTGCAAGTGGACATTTCAAGCGCTTTGGGGTCAACGGTAGAAAAGGAAATATCTTGGTATAAAAACTAGAGAGAATCATTCTCAGAAACCGCTTTGTGATGTGTGCATTCCACTCACAGAGTTTAACCTTTCTTTTCATAGAACAGTTTTGAAACACTCTGTTTGTAAAGTCTGAAAGTGGATATTTGGACCTCTTTGAGGATTTCGTTGGAAACGGGATTTCTTCATCTAATGCTAGACATAAGAATTCTCAGTAACTTCTTTGGGTTGCGTGTGTTCAACTCACAGAGTTGAGCCTTCCTTTAGACAGAGCAGATTTGAAACCCTCTTTTTGTGGAATTTGCAAGTGGACATTTCAAGCGATTTGGGGCCAACGGCAGAAAAGGAAATATCTTCGTATAAAAACCGGAGAGAATCATTCTCAGAAACCGCTTTGTGATGTGTGCGTTCCACTCACAGAGTGTAACCTTTCTTTTCATAGAACAGTTTGGAAACACTCTGTTTGTAAAGTGTGCAAATGGATATTTGGACCTCTGTGAGGATTTCGTTGGAAACGGGACTTCTTCATCTAATGCTAGACAGAAGAATTCTCAGTAACTTCTTTGGGTTGCGTGTTCAACTCACAGTGTTGAACCTTCCTTTAGACAGAGCAGATTTGAAACCCTCTTTTTGTGGAATTTGCAAGTGGACATTTCAAGCGCTTTGGGGCCAACGGTAGAAAAGGAAATATCTTCGTATAAAAACTAGAGAGAATCATTCTCAGAAACCACTTTGTGATGTGTGCGTTCCACTCACAGAGTTTAACCTTTCTTTTCATAGAACAGTTTGGAAACACTCTGTTTGTAAAGTCTGTAAGTGGATATTTGGACCTCTTTGAGGATTTCGTTGGAAACGGGATTTCTTCATCTAATGCTAGACAGAAGAATTCTCAGTAACTTCTTTGGGTTGCGTGTGTTCAACTCACAGAGTTGAGCCTTCCTTTAGACAGAGCAGATTTGAAACCCTCTTTTTGTGGAATTTGCAAGTGGACATTTCAAGCGCTTTGGGGCCAACGGTAGAAAAGGAAATATCTTCGTATAAAAACTAGAGAGAATCATTCTCAGAAACTGCTTTGTGATGTGTGCGTTCCACTCACAGAGTGTAACCTTTCTTTTCATAGAACAGTTTGGAAACACTCTGTTTGTAAAGTCTGCTAGTGGACATTAGGACCTCTTTGAGGATTTCGTTGGAAACGGGATTTCTTCATCTAATGCTAGACAGAAGAATTCTCAGTAACTTCTTTGGGTTGCGTGTGTTCAACTCACAGAGTTGAGCCTTCCTTTAGACAGAGCAGATTTGAAACCCTCTTTTTGTGGAATTTGCAAGTGGACATTTCAAGCGCTTTGGCGCCCACGGTAGAAAAGGAAATATCTTCGTATAAAAACTAGAGAGAATCATTCTCAGAAACCACTTTGTGATGTGTGCGTTCCACTCACAGAGTTTAACCTTTCTTTTCATAGAACAGTTTGGAAACACTCTGTTTGTAAAGTGTGCAAGTGGATATTTGGACCTCTTTGAGGATTTCGTTGGAAACGGGATTTCTTCATCTAATGCTAGACAGAAGAATTCTCAGTAACTTCTTTGGGTTGCCTGTGTTCAACTCACAGAGTTGAACCTTCCTTTAGACAGAGCAGATTTGAAACCCTCTTTTTGTGGAATTTGCAATTGGACATTTCAAGCGCTTTGGCGCCCACGGTAGAAAAGGAAATATCTTCGTATAAAAACTAGAGAGAATCATTCTCAGAAATCGCTTTGTGATGTGTGCGTTCCACTCACAGAGTTTAACCTTTCTTTTCATAGAACAGTTTGGAAACACTCTGTTTGTAAAGTCTGCAAGTGGATATTTGGACCTCTTTGAGGATTAAGTTGGAAACGGGATTTCTTCATCTAATGCTAGACAGAAGAATTCTCAGTAACTTCTTTGGGTTGCGTCTGTTCAACTCACAGAGTTGAGCCTTCCCTTAGACAGAGCAGATTTGAAACCCTCTTTTTGTGGAATTTGCAAGTGGACATTTCATGGGCTTTGGCACCCACGGTAGAAAAGGAAATATCTTCGTATAAAAACTAGAGAATCATTCTCAGAAACCACTTTGTGATGTGTGCGTTCCACTCACAGAGTGTAACCTTTGTTTTCATAGAACAGTTTGGAAACACTCTGTTTGTAAAGTCTGCAAGTGGATATTTGGACCTCTTTGAGGATTTCGTTGGAAACGGAATTTCTTCATCTAATGCTAGACAGAAGAATTCTCAGTAACTTCTTATGGTTGTGTGTGTTCAACTCACAGAGTTGAACCTTCCTTTAGACAGAGCAGATTTGAAACCCTCTTTTTGTGGAATTTGCAAGTGGACATTTCATGCGCTTTGGCGCCCACGGGAGAAAAGGAAATATCTTCGTATAAAAACTAGAGAGAATCATTCTCAGAAACCACTTTGTGATGTGTGCGTTCCACTCACAGAGTTTAACCTTTTTTTCATAGAACAGTTTGGAAACACTCTGTTTTTTAAAGTCTGCAAGTGGATATTTGGACCTCTTTGAGGATTTCATTGGAAACGGGATTTCTTCATCTAATGCTAGACAGAAGAATTCTCAGTAACTTCTTCGGGTTGCGTGTGTTCAACTCACAGAGTTGAACCTTCCTTTAGTCAGAGCAGATTTGAAACCCTCTTTTTGTGGAATTTGCAAGTGGACATTTCAAGCGCTTTGGGGCCAAAGGCAGAAAAGGAAATATCTTCGTATAAAAACCAGAGAGAATCATTCTCAGAAACCGCTTTGTGATGTGTGCGTTCCACTCACAGAGTGTAACCTTTCTTTTCATAGAACAGTTTGGAAACACTCTGTTTGTAAAGTCTGCAAGTGGATATTTGGACCTCTTTGAGGATTTCGTTGGAAACGGGACTTCTTCATCTAATGCTAGACAGAAGAATTCTCAGTAACTTCTTTGGGTTGCGTGTTCAACTCACAGAGTTGAACCTTCCTTTAGACAGAGCAGATTCGAAACCCTCTTTTTGTGGAATTTGCAAGTGGACATTTCAAGCGCTTTGGGGTCAACGGTAGAAAAGGAAATATCTTGGTATAAAAACTAGAGAGAATCATTCTCAGAAACCGCTTTGTGATGTGTGCATTCCACTCACAGAGTTTAACCTTTCTTTTCATAGAACAGTTTTGAAACACTCTGTTTGTAAAGTCTGAAAGTGGATATTTGGACCTCTTTGAGGATTTCGTTGGAAACGGGATTTCTTCATCTAATGCTAGACATAAGAATTCTCAGTAACTTCTTTGGGTTGCGTGTGTTCAACTCACAGAGTTGAGCCTTCCTTTAGACAGAGCAGATTTGAAACCCTCTTTTTGTGGAATTTGCAAGTGGACATTTCAAGCGATTTGGGGCCAACGGCAGAAAAGGAAATATCTTCGTATAAAAACCGGAGAGAATCATTCTCAGAAACCGCTTTGTGATGTGTGCGTTCCACTCACAGAGTGTAACCTTTCTTTTCATAGAACAGTTTGGAAACACTCTGTTTGTAAAGTGTGCAAATGGATATTTGGACCTCTGTGAGGATTTCGTTGGAAACGGGACTTCTTCATCTAATGCTAGACAGAAGAATTCTCAGTAACTTCTTTGGGTTGCGTGTTCAACTCACAGTGTTGAACCTTCCTTTAGACAGAGCAGATTTGAAACCCTCTTTTTGTGGAATTTGCAAGTGGACATTTCAAGCGCTTTGGGGCCAACGGTAGATAAGGAAATATCTTCGTATAAAAACTAGAGAGAATCATTCTCAGAAACCACTTTGTGATGTGTGCGTTCCACTCACAGAGTTTAACCTTTCTTTTCATAGAACAGTTTGGAAACACTCTGTTTGTAAAGTCTGTAAGTGGATATTTGGACCTCTTTGAGGATTTCGTTGGAAACGGGATTTCTTCATCTAATGCTAGACAGAAGAATTCTCAGTAACTTCTTTGGGTTGCGTGTGTTCAACTCACAGAGTTGAGCCTTCCTTTAGACAGAGCAGATTTGAAACCCTCTTTTTGTGGAATTTGCAAGTGGACATTTCAAGCGCTTTGGGGCCAACGGTAGAAAAGGAAATATCTTCGTATAAAAACTAGAGAGAATCATTCTCAGAAACTGCTTTGTGATGTGTGCGTTCCACTCACAGAGTGTAACCTTTCTTTTCATAGAACAGTTTGGAAACACTCTGTTTGTAAAGTCTGCTAGTGGACATTAGGACCTCTTTGAGGATTTCGTTGGAAACGGGATTTCTTCATCTAATGCTAGACAGAAGAATTCTCAGTAACTTCTTTGGGTTGCGTGTGTTCAACTCACAGAGTTGAGCCTTCCTTTAGACAGAGCAGATTTGAAACCCTCTTTTTGTGGAATTTGCAAGTGGACATTTCAAGCGCTTTGGCGCCCACGGTAGAAAAGGAAATATCTTCGTATAAAAACTAGAGAGAATCATTCTCAGAAACCACTTTGTGATGTGTGCGTTCCACTCACAGAGTTTAACCTTTCTTTTCATAGAACAGTTTGGAAACACTCTGTTTGTAAAGTGTGCAAGTGGATATTTGGACCTCTTTGAGGATTTCGTTGGAAACGGGATTTCTTCATCTAATGCTAGACAGAAGAATTCTCAGTAACTTCTTTGGGTTGCGTGTGTTCAACTCACAGAGTTGAGCCTTCCTTTAGACAGAGCAGATTTGAAACCCTCTTTTTGTGGAATTTGCAAGTGGACATTTCAAGCGCTTTGAGGCCAACGGCAGAAAAGGAAATATCTTCGTATAAAAACTAGAGAGAATCATTCTCAGAAACCGCTTTGTGATGTGTGCGTTCCACTCAGAGAGTGTAACCTTTCTTTTCATAGAACAGTTTGGAAACACTCTGTTTGTAAAGTCTGCAAGTGGATATATGGACCTCTATGAGGATTTCGTTGGAAACGGGATTTCTTCATCTAATGCTAGAGAGAAGAATTCTCAGTAACTTCTTTGGGTTGCGTGTGTTCAACTCACAGAGTTGAACCTTCCTTTTGACAGAGCAGATTGGAAACCCTCTTTTTGTGGAATTTTCAAGTGGACATTTCAAGCGCTTTGGGGCCAACGGTAGAAAAGGAAATATCTTCGTATAAAAACTAGAGAGAATCATTCTCAGGAACCGCTTTGTGATGTGTGCGTTCCACTCACAGAGTGTAACCTTTCTTTTCATAGAACAGTTTGGAAACAGTCTGTTTGTAAAGTCTGCAAGTGGATATTTGGACGTCTTTGAGGATTTCGTTGGAAACGGGATTTCTTCATCTAATGCTAGACAGAAGAATTCTCAGTAACTTCTTTTGGGTGCGTGTGTTCAACTCACAGAGTTGAGCCTTCCTTTAGACAGAGCAGATTTGAAACCCTCTTTTTGTGGAATTTGCAAGTGGACATTACAAGCGCTTTGGCGCCCACGGTAGAAAAGGAAATATCTTCGTATAAAAACTAGAGAGAATCATTCCCAGAAACCACTTTGTGATGTGTGCGTTCCACTCACAGAGTGTAACCTTTCTTTTCATAGAACAGTTTGGAAACACTCTGTTTGTAAAGTCTGCAAGTGGATATTTGGACCTCTATGAGGATTTCGTTGGAAACGGGATTTCTTCATCTAATGCTAGACAGAAGAATTCTCAGTAACTTCTTTGGGTTGCGTGTGTTCAACTCACAGAGTTGAACCTTCCTTTTGACAGAGCAGATTGGAAACCCTCTTTTTGTGGAATTTGCAAGAGGACATTTCAAGCGCTTTGGGGCCAACGGTAGAAAAGGAAATATCTTCGTATAAAAACTAGAGAGAATCATTCTCAGGAACCGCTTTGTGATGTGTGCGTTCCACTCACAGAGTGTAACCTTTCTTTTCATAGAACAGTTTGGAAACAGTCTGTTTGTAAAGTCTGCAAGTGGATATTTGGACCTCTTTGAGGATTTCGTTGGAAACGGGATTTCTTCATCTAATGCTAGACAGAAGAATTCTCAGTAACTTCTTTTGGGTGCGTGTTTTCAACTCACAGAGTTGAGCCTTCCTTTAGACAGAGCAGATTTGAAACCCTCTTTTTGTGGAATTTGCAAGTGGACATTACAAGCGCTTTGGCGCCCACGGTAGAAAAGGAAATATCTTCGTATAAAAACTAGAGAGAATCATTCCCTGAAACCACTTTGTGATGTGTGCGTTCCACTCACAGAGTGTAACCTTTCTTTTCATAGAACAGTTTGGAAACACTTTGTTTGTAAAGTCTGCAACTGGATATTTGGACCTCTTTGAGGATTTCGTTGGAAACGGGATTTCTTCATCTAATGCTAGACAGAAGAATTCTCAGTAACTTCTTTGGGTTTCGTGAGTTCAACTCAGAGAGTTGAACTTTCCTATAGACAGAGCAGATTGGAAACCCTCTTTTTGTGGAATTTGCAAGTGGACATTTCAAGCGCTTTGGTGTGCACGGTAGAAAAGGAAATATCTTCGTTTAAAAACTTGAGAGAATCATTCTCAGAAACCACTTTGTGATGTGTGCGTTCCACTAACAGAGTGTAACCTTTCTTTTCATAGAACAGTTTGGAAACACTCTGTTTGTAAAGTCTGCAAGTGGATATTTGGACCTCTATGAGGATTTCGTTGGAAACGGGGTTTCTTCATCTAATGCTAGACAGAAGAATTCTCAGTAACTTCTTTGGGTTGCGTGTGTTCATCTCACAGAGTTGAACCTTCCTTTTGACAGAGCAGATTGGAAACCCTCTTTTTGTGGAATTTGCAAGAGGACATTTCAAGCGCTTTGGGGCCAACGGTAGAAAAGGAAATATCTTCGTATAAAAACTAGAGAGAATCATTCTCAGAAACCGCTTTGTGATGTGTGCGTTCGACTCACAGAGTGTAACCTTTCTTTTCATAGAACAATTTGGAAACAGTCTGTTTGTAAAGTCTGCATGTGGATATTTGGACGTCTTTGAGGATTTTGTTGGAAACGGGATTTCTTCATCTAATGCTAGACAGAAGAATTCTCAGTAACTTCTTTGGGCTGCGTGTGTTCAACTCACAGAGTTGAACCTTCCTTTTGACAGAGCAGATTAGAAACCCTCTTTTTGTGGAATTTGCAAGTCGACATTTCAGGCGCTTTGGGGCCAACGGTAGAAAAGGAAATATCTTCGTATAAAAACTAGAGAGAATCATTCTCAGAAACCGCTTTGTGATGTGTGCGTTCCTCTCACAGAGTTTAACCTTTCTTTTCATAGAACAGTTTGGAAACAGTCTGTTTGTAAAGTCTGCAAGTGGATATTTTGTCGTCTTTGAGGTTTTCGTTGGAAACGGGATTTCTTCATCTAATGCTAGACAGAAGAATTCTCAGTAACTTCTTTGGGTTGCGTGTGTTCAACTCACAGAGTTGAACCTTCCTTTTGACAGAGCAGATTGGAAACCCTCTTTTTGTGGAATTTGCAAGTGGACATTTCAAGCGCTTTGGGTCCAACGGTAGAAAAGGAAATATCTTCGTATAAAAACAAGAGAGAATCATTCTCAGAAACCGCTTTGTGATGTGTGCGTTCCACTCACAGAGTTTAACCTTTCTTTTCATAGAACAGTTTGGAAACACTCTGTTTGTAAAGTCTGGAAGTGGATATTTGGACCTCTTTCAGGATTTCGTTGGAAACGGGATTTCTTCATCTAATGCTAGACAGAAAAATTCTCAGTAACTTCTTTGGTTTGCGTGTGTTCAACTCACAGAGTTGAGCCTTCCCTTAGACAGAGCAGATTTGAAACCCTCTTTTTGTGGAATTTGCAAGTGGACATTTCAAGGGCTTTGGCACCCACGGTAGAAAAGGAAATATCTTCGTATAAAAACTAGAGAGAATCATTCTCAGAAACCACTTTGTGATGTGTGCGTTCCACTCACAGAGTGTAACCTTTGTTTTCATAGAACAGTTTGGAAACACTCTGTTTGTAAAGTCTGCAAGTGGATATTTGGACCTCTTTGAGGATTTCGTTGGAAACGGGATTTCTTCATCTAATGCTAGACAGAAGAATTCTCAGTAACTTCTTTGGGTTGCGTGTGTTCAACTCACAGAGTTGAGCCTTCCCTTAGACAGAGCAGATTTGAAACCCTCTTTTTGTGTAATTTGCAAGTGGACATTTCAAGGGCTTTGGCACCCACGGTAGAAAAGGAAATATCTTCGTATAAAAACTAGAGAGAATCATTCTCAGAAACCAGTTTGTGATGTGTGCGTTCCACTCACAGAGTTTAACCTTTCTTTTCATAGAACAGTTTGGAAACACTCTGTTTGTAAAGTCTGCAAGTGGATATTTGGACCTCTTTCAGGATTTCGTTGGAAACGGGATTTCTTCATCTAATGCTAGACAGAAGAATTCTCAGTAACTTTTTGGGTTGCGTGTGTTCAACTCACAGAGTTGAGCCTTCCTTTAGACAGAGCAGATTTGAAACCCTCTTTTTGTGGAATTTCCAAGTGGACATTTCAAGAGCTTTAGGGCCAACGGTAGAAAAGGAAATATCTTCGTATAAAAACTAAAGAGAATCATTCTCAGAAACTGTTTTGTGATGTGTGCATTCCACTCACGGAGTGTAACCTTTCATTTCATAGAACAGTTTGGAAACACTCTGTTTGTAAAGTCTGCAAGTGGATATTTGGACCTCTTTGAGGATTTCATTGGAAACGGGATTTCTTCATCTAATGCTAGACAGAAGAATTCTCAGTAACTTCTTTGGGTTGCGTGTGTTCAACTCACAGAGTTGAACCTTCCTTTAGACAGAGCAGATTTGAAACCCTCTTTTTGTGGAATTTGCAAGTGGACATTTCAAGCGCTTTGGTGCCCACGGTAGAAAAGGAAATATCTTCGTATAAAAACTAGAGAGAATCATTCTCAGGAACCGCTTTGTGATGTGTGCGTTCCACTCACAGAGTGTAACCTTTCTTTTCATAGAACAGTTTGGAAACACTCTGTTTGTAAAGTCTGTAAGTGGATATTTGGACCTCTTTGAGGATTTCGTTGGAAACGGGATTTCTTCATCAAATGCTAGACAGAAGTATTCTCAGTAACTTCTTTGGGTTGCTTGTGTTCAACTCACAGAGTTGAACCTTCCTTTAGACAGAGCAGATTTGAAACCCTCTTTTTGTGGAATTTGCAAGTGGACATTTCAAGCGCTTTGGGGCCAACGGTAGGAAAGGAAATATCTTCGTATAAAAACTAGAGAGAATCATTCTCAGGAACCGCTTTGTGATGTGTGCGTTCCACTCACAGAGTGTAACCTTTCTTTTCATAGAACAGTTTGGAAACACTCTGTTTGTAAAGTCTGCAAGTGGATATTTGGACCTCTTTGAGGATTTCGTTGGAAACGGGATTTCTGCATATAACGCTAGACAGAAAAATTCTCAGTAACTTCTTTGGGTTGCGTGTGTTCAACTCACAGAGTTGAACCTTCCTTTTGACAGAGCAGATTGGAAACCCTCTTTTTGTGGAATTTGCAAGTCGACATTTCAGGCGCTTTGGGGCCAACGGTAGAAAAGGAAATATCTTCGTATAAAAACTAGAGAGAATCATTCTCAGAAACCGCTTTGTGATGTGTGCGTTCCTCTCACAGAGTTTAACCTTTCTTTTCATAGAACAGTTTTGAAACAGTCTGTTTGTAAAGTCTGCAAGTGGATATTTGGACGTCTTTGAGGTTTTCGTTGGAAACGGGATTTCTTCATCTAATGCTAGACAGAAGAATTCTCAGTAACTTCTTTGGGTTGCGTGTGTTCAACTCACAGAGTTGAACCTTCCTTTTGACAGAGCAGATTGGAAACCCTCTTTTTGTGGAATTTGCAAGTGGACATTTCAAGCGCTTTGGGGCAACGGAAGAAAAGGAAATATTTTCGTATAAAAACAAGAGAGAATCATTCTCAGAAACCGCTTTGTGATGTGTGCGTTCCACTCACAGAGTTTCACCTTTCTTTTCATAGAACAGTTTGGAAACACTCTGTTTGTAAAGTCTGCAAGTGGATATTTGGACCTCTTTGAGGATTTCGTTGGAAACGGGATTTCTTCATCTAATGCTAGACAGAAGAATTCTCAGTAACTTCTTTGGGTTGCGTGTGTTCAACTCACAGAGTTGAGCCTTCCCTTAGACAGAGCAGATTTGAAACCCTCTTTTTGTGGAATTTGCAAGTGGACATTTCAAGGGCTTTGGCACCCACGGTAGAAAAGGAAATATCTTCGTATAAAAACTAGAGAGAATCATTCTCAGAAACCACTTTGTGATGTGTGCGTTCCACTCTCAGAGTGTAACCTTTGTTTTCATAGAACAGTTTGGAAACACTCTGTTTGTAAAGTCTGCAAGTGGATATTTGGACGTCTTTCAGGATTTCGTTGGAAACGGGATTTCCTCATCTAATGCTAGACAGAAGAATTCTCAGCAACTTCTTTCGGTTGCGTGTGTTCAACTCACAGAGTTGAACCTTCCTTTAGACAGAGCAGATTTGAAACCCTCTTTTTGTGGAATTTGCAAGTGGACATTTCATGCGCTTTGGCGCCCACGATAGAAAAGGAAATATCTTCGTATAAAAACTAGAGAGAATCATTCTCAGAAACCACTTTGTGATGTGTGCGTTCCACTCACAGAGTTTAACTTTTCTTTTCATAGAACAGTTTGGAAACACTCTGTTTTTTAAAGTCTGCAAGTGGATATTTGGACCTCTTTGAGGATTTCGTTGGAAACGGGATTTCTTCATCTAATGCTAGACAGAAGAATTCTCAGTAACTTCTTTGGGTTGCGTGTGTTCAACTCACAGAGTTGAACCTTCCTTTAGTCAGAGAAGATTTGAAACCCTCTTTTTGTGGAATTTGCAAGTGGACATTTCATGCGCTTTGGGGCCAAGGGAAGAAAAGGAAATATCTTCGTATAAAAACTAGAGAGAATCATTCTCAGAAACCACTTTGTGATGTGTGCGTTCCACTCACAGAGTTTAACCTTTCTTTTCATAGAACAGTTTGGAAACACTCTGTTTGTAAAGTCTGCAAGTTGATATTTGGACGTCTTTGAGGATTTCATTGGAAACGGGATTTCTTCATCTAATGATAGACAGAAGAATTCTCAGTAATTTCTTTTGGTTGCGTGTGTTCAACTCACAGAGTTGAGCCTTCCTTTAGACAGAGCAGATTTGAAACCCTCTTTTTGTGGAATTTCCAAGTGGACATTACAAGCGCTTTGGCGCCCACGGTAGAAAAGGAAACATCTTCGTATAAAAACTAGAGAGAATCATTCCCAGAAACCACTTTGTGATGTGTGCGTTCCACTCACAGAGTGTAACCTTTCTTTTCATAGAACAGTTTGGAAACACTCTGTTTGTAAAGTCTGCAAGTGGATATTTGGACCTCTTTGAGGATTTCATTGGAAACGGGATTTCTTCATCTAATGCTAGACAGAAGAATTCTCAGTAACTTCTTCGGGTTGCGTGTGTTCAACTCACAGGGTTGAACCTTCCTTTAGACAGAGCAGATTTGAAACCCTCTTTTTGTGGAATTTGCAAGTGGATATTTCAAGCGCTTTGGCGCCCACGGTAGAAAAGGAAATATCTTCGTATAAAAACTAGAGAGAATCATTCCCAGAAACCACTTTGTGATGTGTGCGTTCCACTCACAGAGTTTAACCTTTCTTTTCATAGAACAGTTTGGAAACACTCTGTTTGTAAAGTCTGCAAGTGGATATTTGGACCTCTATGAGGATTTCGTTGGAAACGGGATTTCTTCATCTAATGCTAGACAGAAGAATTCTCAGTAACTTCTTTGGGTTGCGTGTGTTCAACTCACAGAGTTGAACCTTCCTTTTGACAGAGCAGATTGGAAACCCTCTTTTTGTGGAATTTGAAGAGGACATTTCAAGCGCTTTGGGGCCAACGGTAGAAAAGGAAATATCTTCGTATAAAAACTAGAGAGAATCATTCTCAGAAACCGCTTTGTGATGTGTGCATTCCACTCACAGAGTGTAACCTTTCTTTTCATAGAACAGTTTGGAAACACTCTGTTTGTAAAGTCTGCAAGTGGATATTTTGACCTCTTTGAGGATTTCGTTGGAAACGGGATTTCTGCATATAACGCTAGACAGAAAAATTCTCAGTAACTTCTTTGGGTTGCGTGTGTTCAACTCACAGAGTTGAACCTTCCTTTTGACAGAGCAGATTGGAAACCCTCTTTTTGTGGAATTTGCAAGTCGACATTTCAGGCGCTTTGGGGCCAACGGTAGAAAAGGAAATATCTTCGTATAAAAACTAGAGAGAATCATTCTCAGAAACCGCTTTGTGATGTGTGCGTTCCTCTCACAGAGTTTAACCTTTCTTTTCATAGAACAGTTTTGAAACAGTCTGTTTGTAAAGTCTGCAAGTGGATATTTGGACGTCTTTGAGGTTTTCGTTGGAAACGGGATTTCTTCATCTAATGCTAGACAGAAGAATTCTCAGTAACTTCTTTGGGTTGCGTGTGTTCAACTCACAGAGTTGAACCTTCCTTTTGACAGAGCAGATTGGAAACCCTCTTTTTGTGGAATTTGCAAGTGGACATTTCAAGCGCTTTGGGGCAACGGAAGAAAAGGAAATATTTTCGTATAAAAACAAGAGAGAATCATTCTCAGAAACCGCTTTGTGATGTGTGCGTTCCACTCACAGAGTTTCACCTTTCTTTTCATAGAACAGTTTGGAAACACTCTGTTTGTAAAGTCTGCAAGTGGATATTTGGAACTCTTTGAGGATTTCGTTGGAAACGGGATTTCTTCATCTAATGCTAGACAGAAGAATTCTCAGTAACTTCTTTGGGTTGCGTGTGTTCAACTCACAGAGTTGAGCCTTCCCTTAGACAGAGCAGATTTGAAACCCTCTTTTTGTGGAATTTGCAAGTGGACATTTCAAGGGCTTTGGCACCCACGGTAGAAAAGGAAATATCTTCGTATAAAAACTAGAGAGAATCATTCTCAGAAACAACTTTGTGATGTGTGCGTTCCACTCACAGAGTTTAACCTTTCTTTTCATAGAACAGTTTGGAAACACTCTGTTTGTAAAGTCTGCAAGTGGATATTTGGACGTCTTTGAGGATTTCGTTGGAAACGGGATTTCCTCATCTAATGCTAGACAGAAGAATTCTCAGTAACTTCTTTCGGTTGCGTGTGTTCAACTCACAGAGTTGAACCTTCCTTTAGACAGAGCAGATTTGAAACCCTCTTTTTGTGGAATTTGCAAGTGGACATTTCATGCGCTTTGGCGCCCACGGTAGAAAAGGAAATATCTTCGTATAAAAACTAGAGAGAATCATTCTCAGAAACCACTTTGTGATGTGTGCGTTCCACTCACAGAGTTTAACCTTTCTTTTCATAGAACAGTTTGGAAACACTCTGTTTTTTAAAGTCTGCAAGTGGATATTTGGACCTCTTTGAGGATTTCGTTGGAAACGGGATTTCTTCATCTAATGCTAGACAGAAGAATTCTCAGTAACTTCTTTGGGTTGCGTGTGTTCAACTCACAGAGTTGAACCTTCCTTTAGTCAGAGAAGATTTGAAACCCTCTTTTTGTGGAATTTGCAAGTGGACATTTCATGCGCTTTGGGGCCAAGGGAAGAAAAGGAAATATCTTCGTATAAAAACTAGAGAGAATCATTCTCAGAAACCACTTTGTGATGTGTGCGTTCCACTCACAGAGTTTAACCTTTCTTTTCATAGAACAGTTTGGAAACACTCTGTTTGTAAAGTCTGCAAGTTGATATTTGGACCTCTTTGAGGATTTCGTTGGAAACGGGATTTCTTCATCTAATGATAGACAGAAGAATTCTCAGTAATTTCTTTTGGTTGCGTGTGTTCAACTCACAGAGTTGAGCCTTCCTTTAGACAGAGCAGATTTGAAACCCTCTTTTTGTGGAATTTCCAAGTGGACATTACAAGCGCTTTGGCGCCCACGGTAGAAAAGGAAACATCTTCGTATAAAAACTAGAGAGAATCATTCCCAGAAACCACTTTGTGATGTGTGCGTTCCACTCACAGAGTGTAACCTTTCTTTTCATAGAACAGTTTGGAAACACTCTGTTTGTAAAGTCTGCAAGTGGATATTTGGACCTCTTTGAGGATTTCATTGGAAACGGGATTTCTTCATCTAATGCTAGACAGAAGAATTCCCAGTAACTTCTTTGGGTTGCGTGTGTTCAACTCACAGAGTTGAACCTTCCTTTAGACAGAGCAGATTTGAAACCCTCTTTTTGTGGAATTTGCAAGTGGATATTTCAAGCGCTTTGGCGCCCACGGTAGAAAAGGAAATATCTTCGTATAAAAACTAGAGAGAATCATTCCCAGAAACCACTTTGTGATGTGTGCGTTCCACTCACAGAGTTTAACCTTTCTTTTCATAGAACAGTTTGGAAACACTCTGTTTGTAAAGTCTGCAAGTGGATATTTGGACCTCTATGAGGATTTCGTTGGAAACGGGATTTCTTCATCTAATGCTAGACAGAAGAATTCTCAGTAACTTCTTTGGGTTGCGTGTGTTCAACTCACAGAGGTGAACCTTCCTTTTGACAGAGCAGATTGGAAACCCTCTTTTTGTGGAATTTGAAGAGGACATTTCAAGCGCTTTGGGGCCAACGGTAGAAAAGGAAATACCTTCGTATAAAAACTAGAGAGAATCATTCTCAGAAACCGCTTTGTGATGTGTGCATTCCACTCACAGAGTGTAACCTTTCTTTTCATAGAACAGTTTGGAAACACTCTGTTTGTAAAGTCTGCAAGTGGATATTTTGACCTCATTGAGGATTTCGTTGGAAACAGGATTTCTTCATCTAATGCTAGACAGAAGAATTCTCAGTAACTTCTTTGGGTTGCGTGAGTTCAACTCACAGAGTTGAGCCTTCCCTTAGACAGAGCAGATTTGAAACCCTCTTTTTGTGGAATTTGCAAGTGGACATTTCAAGCGCTTTGGGGCCAACGGTAGAAAAGGAAATATCTTCGTATAAAAACTAGAGAGAATCATTCTCAGAAACCACTTTGTGATGTGTGCGTTCCTCTCACAGAGTTTAAACTTTCTTTTCATAGAACAGTTTGGAAACAGTCTGTTTGTAAAGTCTGCAAGTGGATATTTGGACCTCTTTGAGGATTTCGTTGGAAACGGGATTTCTTCATCTAATGCTAGACAGAAGAATTCTCAGTAACTTCTTTGGGTTGCGTGTGTTCAACTCACAGAGTTGAACCTTCCTTTTGACAGAGCAGATTAGAAACCTTCTTTTTGTGGAATTTGCAAGTGGACATTTCATGCGCTTTGGGGCCAAGGGAAGAAAAGGAAATATCTTCGTATAAAAACTAGAGAGAATCATTCTCAGAAACCACTTTGTGATGTGTGCGTTCCACTCACAGAGTTTAACCTTTCTTTTCATAGAACAGTTTGGAAACACTCTGTTTGTAAAGTCTGCAAGTGGATATTTGGACCTCTTTGAGGATTTCGTTGGAAACGGGATTTCTTCATCTAATGCTAGACAGAAGAATTCTCAGTAATTTCTTTTGGTTGCGTGTGTTCAACTCACAGAGTTGAGCCTTCCTTTAGACAGAGCAGATTTGAAACCCTCTTTTTGTGGAATTTCCAAGTGGACATTACAAGCGCTTTGGCGCCCACGGTAGAAAAGGAAACATCTTCGTATAAAAACTAGAGAGAATCATTCCCAGAAACCACTTTGTGATGTGTGCGTTCCACTCACAGAGTGTAACCTTTCTTTTCATAGAACAGTTTGGAAACACTCTGTTTGTAAAGTCTGCAAGTGGATATTTGGACCTCTTTGAGGATTTCATTGGAAACGGGATTTCTTAATCTAATGCTAGACAGAAGAATTCTCAGTAACTTCTTTGGGTTGCGTGTGTTCAACTCACAGAGTTGAACCTTCCTTTAGACAGAGCAGATTTGAAACCCTCTTTTTGTGGAATTTGCAAGTGGATATTTCAAGCGCTTTGGCGCCCACGGTAGAAAAGGAAATATCTTCGTATAAAAACTAGAGAGAATCATTCCCAGAAACCACTTTGTGATGTGTGCGTTCCACTCACAGAGTTTAACCTTTCTTTTCATAGAACAGTTTGGAAACACTCTGTTTGTAAAGTCTGCAAGTGGATATTTGGACCTCTATGAGGATTTCGTTGGAAACGGGGTTTCTTCATCTAATGCTAGACAGAAGAATTCTCAGTAACTTCTTTGGGTTGCGTGTGTTCAACTCACAGAGTTGAACCTTCCTTTTGACAGAGCAGATTGGAAACCCTCTTTTTGTGGAATTTGCAAGAGGACATTTCAAGCGCTTTGGGGCCAACGGTAGAAAAGGAAATATCTTCGTATAAAAACTAGAGAGAATCATTCTCAGAAACCGCTTTGTGATGTGTGCGTTCCACTCACAGAGTTTAACCTTTTTTTTCATAGAACAGTTTGGAAACAGTCTGTTTGTAAAGTCTGCAAGTGGATATTTGGACCTCTTTGAGGATTTCGTTGGAAACGGGATTTCTTCATCTAATGCTAGACAGAAGAATTCTCAGTAACTTCTTTCAGTTGCGTGTGTTCAACTCACAGAGTTGAACCTTTCTTTAGACAGAGCAGATTGGAAACCCTCTTTTTGTGGAATTTGCAAGAGGACATTTCAAGCGCTTTGGGGCCAACGGTAGAAAAGGAAATATATTCGTATAAAAACTAGAGAGAATCATTCTCAGAAACCGCTTTGTGATGTGTGCGTTCCACTCACAGAGTGTAACCTTTCTTTTCATAGCACAGTTTGGAAACACTCTGTTTGCAAAGTCTGCAAGTGGATATTTGGACCTCATTGAGGATTTCGTTGGAAACGGGATTTCTTCATCTAATGCTAGACAGAAGAATTCTCAGTAACTTCTTTGGGTTGCGTGAGTTCAACTCACAGAGTTGAGCCTTCCCTTAGACAGAGCAGATTTGAAACCCTCTTTTTGTGGAATTTGCAAGTGGACATTTCAAGCGCTTTGGGGCCAACGGTAGAAAAGGAAATATCTTCGTATAAAAACTAGAGAGAATCATTCTCAGAAACCGCTTTGTGATGTGTGCGTTCCACTCACAGAGTGTAACCTTTCTTTTCATAGAACAGTTTGGAAACACTCTGTTTGTAAAGTCTGCAAGTGGATATTTGGACCTCTTTGAGGATTTCGTTGGAAACGGGATTTCTTCATCTAATGCTAGACAGAAGAATTCTCAGTAACTTCTTTGGGTTGCGTGTGTTCAACTCACAGAGTTGAACCTTCCTTTAGACAGAGCAGATTTGAAACCCTCTTTTTGTGGAATTTGCAAGTGGACATTTCAAGCGCTTTGGGGCCAACGGTAGAAAAGGAAATATCTTCGTATAAAAACAAGAGATAATCATTCTCAGAAACCGCTTTGTGATGTGTGCTTTCCACTCACAGAGTTTAACCTTTCTTTTCATAGAACAGTTTGGAAACACTCTGTTTGTAAAGTCTGCAAGTGGATATTTGGACCTCTTTGAGGATTTCGTTGGAAACGGGATTTCTTCATCTAATGCTAGACAGAAGAATTCTCAGTAACTTCTTTCGGTTGCGTGTGTTCAACTCACAGAGTTGAGCCTTCCTTTAGACAGAGCAGATTTGAAACCCTCTTTTTGTGGAATTTGCAAGTGGACTTTTCTAGGGCTTTGGCACCCACGGTAGAAAAGGAAATATCTTCGTATAAAAACTAGAGAGAATCATTCTCAGAAACCACTTTGTGATGTGTGCATTCCACTCACAGAGTGTAACCTTTGTTTTCATAGAAGAGTTTGGAAACACTCTGTTTGTGAAGTCTGCAAGTGGATATTTGGACGTCTTTGAGGATTTCGTTGGAAACGGGATTTCCTCATCTAATGCTAGACAGAAGAATTCTCAGTAACTTCTTTCGGTTGCGTGTGTTCAATTCACAGAGTTGAACCTTCCTTTAGACAGAGCAGATTTGAAACCCTCTTTTTGTGGAATTTGCAAGTGGATATTTCATGCGCTTTGGCGCCCACGGTAGAAAAGGAAATATCTTCGTATAAAAACTAGAGAGAATCATTCTCAGAAACCACTTCATGATGTGTGCGTTCCACTCACAGCGTTTAACCTTTCTTTTCATAGAACAGTTTGGAAACACTCTGTTTTTTAAAGTCTGCAAGTGGATATTTGGACGCCTTTGAGGATTTCGTTGGAAACGGGATTTCTTCATCTAATGCTAGACAGAAGAATTCTCAGTAACTTCTTTGGGTTGCGTGTGTTCAACTCACAGAGTTGAACCTTCCTTTTGACAGAGCAGATTGGAAACCCTCTTTTTGTGGAATTTGCAAGAGGACATTTCAAGCGCTTTGGGGCCAACGGTAGAAAAGGAAATATCTTCGTATAAAAACTAGAGAGAATCATTCTCAGAAACCGCTTTGTGATGTGTGCGTTCCACTCACAGAGTGTAACCTTTCTTTTCATAGAACAGTTTGGAAACAGTCTGTTTGTAAAGTCTGCAAGTGGATATTTGGACGTCTTTGAGGATTTCGTTGGAAACGGGGTTTCTTCATCTAATGCTAGACAGAAGAATTCTCAGTAACTTCTTTCAGTTGCATGTGTTCAACTCACAGAGTTGAACCTTTCTTTAGACAGAGCAGATTGGAAACCCTCTTTTTGTGGAATTTGCAAGAGGACATTTCAAGCGCTTTGGGGCCAACGGAAGAAAAGGAAATATCTTCGTATAAAAACTAGAGAGAATCATTCTCAGAAGCCGCTTTGTGATGTGTGCGTTTCACTCACAGAGTGTAACCTTTCTTTTCATAGAACAGTTTGGAAACACTCTGTTTGTAAAGTCTGCAAGTGGATATTTGGACCTCTTTGAGGATTTCGTTGGAAACGGGATTTCTTCATCTAATGCTAGACAGAAGAATTCTCAGTAACTTCTTTGGGTTGCGTGTGTTCAACTCACAGAGTTGAGCCTTCCCTTAGACAGAGCAGATTTGAAACCCTCTTTTTGTGGGATTTGCAAGAGGACATTTCAAGCGCTTTGGGGCCAACGGTAGAAAAGGAAATATCTTCGTATAAAAACTAGAGAGAATCATTCTCAGAAACCGCTTTGTGATGTGTGCGTTCCCCTCACAGAGTGTAACCTTTCTTTTCATAGAACAGTTTGGAAACAGTCTGTTTGTAAAGTCTGCAAGTGGATATTTGGACGTCTTTGAGGATTTCGTTGGAAACGGGATTTCTTCATCTAATGCTAGACAGAAGAATTCTCAGTAACTTCTTTCGGTTGCATGTGTTCAACTCACAGAGTTGAACCTGTCTTTGGACAGAGCAGATTGGAAACCCTCTTTTTGTGGAATTTGCAAGAGGACATTTCAAGCGCTTTGGGGCCAACGGTAGAAAAGGAAGTATCTTCGTATAAAAACTAGAGAGAATCATTCTCAGAAACCGCTTTGTGATGTGTGCGTTCCACTCACAGAGTGTAACCTTTCTTTTCATGGAACAGTTTGGAAAAAGTCTGTTTGTAAAGTCTGCAAGTGGATATTTGGACCTCTTTGAGGATTTCGTTGGAAACGGGACTTCTTCATCTAATGCTAGACAGAAGAATTCTCAGTAACTTCTTTGGGTTGCGTGTGTTCAACTCACAGAGTTGAGCCTTCCCTTAGACAGAGCAGATTTGAAACCCTCTTTTTGTGGAATTTGCAAGTGGACATTTCAAGGGCTTTGGCACCCACGGTAGAAAAGGAAATATCTTCGTATAAAAACTAGAGAGAATCATTCTCAGAAACAACTTTGTGATGTGTGCGTTCCACTCCCGGAGTGTAACCTTTGTTTTCATAGAACAGTTTGGAAACACTCTGTTTGTAAAGTCTGCAAGTGGATATTTGGACGTCTTTGAGGATTTCGTTGGAAACGGGATTTCCTCATCTAATGCTAGACAGAAGAATTCTCAGTAACTTCTTTCGGTTGCGTGTGTTCAACTCACAGAGTTGAACCTTCCTTTAGACAGAGCAGATTTGAAACCCTCTTTTTGTGGAATTTGCAAGTGGACATTTCATGCGCTTTGGCGCCCACGGTAGAAAAGGAAATATCTTCGTATAAAAACTAGAGAGAATCATTCTCAGAAACCACTTTGTGATGTGTGCGTTCCACTCACAGAGTTTAACCTTTCTTTTCATAGAACAGTTTGGAAACACTCTGTTTGTAAAGTCTGCAAGTGGATATTTGGACCTCTTTGAGGATTTCGTTGGAAACGGGATTTCTTCATCTAATGCTAGACAGAATAATTCTCAGTAACTTTTTGGGTTGCGTGTCTTCAACTCACAGAGTTGAGCCGTCCTTTAGTCAGAGCAGATTTGAAACCCTCTTTTTGTGGAATTTGCAAGTGGACATTTCAAGCGCTTTGGGGCCAACAGTAGAAAAGGAAATATCTTCGTATAAAAACTAGAGAGAATTATTCTCAGGAACCGCTTTGTGATGTGTGCGTTCCACTCACAGAGTGTAACCTTTCTTTTCATAGAACAGTTTGGAAACACTCTGTTTGTAAAGTCTGCAAGTGGATATTTGGACCTCTTTGAGGATTTCGTTGGAAACGGGATTTCTGCATATAACGCTAGACAGAAAAATTCTCAGTAACTTCTTTGGGTTGCGTGTGTTCAACTCACAGAGTTGAACCTTCCTTTTGACAGAGCAGATTAGAAACCCTCTTTTTGTGGAATTTGCAAGTCGACATTTCAGGCGCTTTGGGGCCAACGGTAGAAAAGGAAATATCTTCGTATAAAAACTAGAGAGAATCATTCTCAGAAACCACGTTGTGATGTGTGCGTTCCTCTCACAGAGTTTAACCTTTCTTTTCATAGAACAGTTTGGAAACAGTCTGTTTGTTAAGTCTGCAAGTGGATATTTGGACGTCTTTGAGGATTTCATTGGAAACGGGATTTCTTCATCTAATGCTAGACAGAAGAATTCTCAGTAACTTCTTTGGGTTGCGTGTGTTCAACTCACAGAGTTGAACCTTCCTTTTGACAGAGCAGATTGGAAACCCTCTTTTTGTGGAATTTGCAAGAGGACATTTCAAGCGCTTTGGGGCCAACGGTAGAAAAGGAAATATCTTCGTATAAAAACTAGAGAGAATCATTCTCAGAAACCGCTTTGTGATGTGTGCGTTCCCCTCACAGAGTGTAACCTTTCTTTTCATAGAACAGTTTGGAAACAGTCTGTTTGTAAAGTCTGCAAGTGGATATTTGGACGTCTTTGAGGATTTCGTTGGAAACGGGATTTCTTCATCTAATGCTAGACAGAAGAATTCTCAGTAACTTCTTTGGGTTGCATGTGTTCAACTCACAGAGTTGAACTTTTCTTTAGACAGAGCAGATTGGAAACCCTCTTTTTGTGGAATTTGCAAGAGGACATTTCAAGCGCTTTGGGGCCAACGGTAGAAAAGGAAATATCTTCGTATAAAAACTAGAGAGAATCATTCTCAGAAACCGCTTTGTGATGTGTGCGTTCCACTCACAGAGTGTAACCTTTCTTTTCATAGAACAGTTTGGAAACACTCTGTTTGTAAAGTCTGCAAGTGGATATTTGGACCTCTTTGAGGATTTCGTTGGAAACGGGATTTCTTCATCTAATGCTAGACAGAAGAATTCTCAGTAACTTCTTTGGGTTGCGTGTGTTCAACTCACAGAGTTGAGCCTTCCCTTAGACAGAGCAGATTTGAAACCCTCTTTTTGTGGAATTTGCAAGAGGACATTTCAAGCGCTTTGGGGCCAACGGTAGAAAAGGAAATATCTTCGTATAAAAACTAGAGAGAATCATTCTCAGAAACCGCTTTGTGATGTGTGCGTTCCACTCACAGAGTGTAACCTTTCTTTTCATAGAACAGTTTGGAAACAGTCTGTTTGTAAAGTCTGCAAGTGGATATTTGGACGTCTTTGAGGATTTCGTTGGAAACGGGATTTCTTCATCTAATGCTAGACAGAAGAATTCTCAGTAACTTCTTTCGGTTGCATGTGTTCAACTCACAGAGTTGAACCTTTCTTTGGACAGAGCAGATTGGAAACCCTCTTTTTGTGGAATTTGCAAGAGGACATTTCAAGCGCTTTGGTGCCAACGGTAGAAAAGGAAGTATCTTCGTAGAAAAACTAGAGAGAATCATTCTCAGAAACCGCTTTGTGATGTGTGCGTTCCACTCACAGAGTGTAACCTTTCTTTTCATAGAACAGTTTGGAAAAAGTCTGTTTGTAAAGTCTGCAAGTGGATATTTGGACCTCTTTGAGGATTTCGTTGGAAACGGGATTTCTTCATCTAATGCTAGACAGAAGAATTCTCAGTAACTTCTTTGGGTTGCGTGTGTTCAACTCACAGAGTTGAGCCTTCCCTTAGACAGAGCAGATTTGAAACCCTCTTTTTGTGGAATTTGCAAGTGGACATTTCAAGGGCTTTGGCACCCACGGTAGAAAAGGAAATATCTTCGTATAAAAACTAGAGAGAATCATTCTCAGAAACAACTTTGTGATGTGTGCGTTCCACTCACAGAGTTTAACCTTTGTTTTCATAGAACAGTTTGGAAACACTCTGTTTGTAAAGTCTGCAAGTGGATATTTGGACGTCATTGAAGATTTCGTTGGAAACGGGATTTCCTCATCTAATGCTAGACAGAAGAATTCTCAGTAACTTCTTTCGGTTGCGTGTGTTCAACTCACAGAGTTGAACCTTCCTTTAGACAGAGCAGATTTGAAACCCTCTTTTTGTGGAATTTGCAAGTGGACATTTCATGCGCTTTGGCGCCCACGGTAGAAAAGGAAATATCTTCGTATAAAAACTAGAGAGAATCATTCTCAGAAACCACTTTGTGATGTGTGCGTTCCACTCACAGAGTTTAACCTTTCTTTTCATAGAACAGTTTGGAAACACTCTGTTTGTAAAGTCTGCAAGTGGATATTTGGACCTCTTTGAGGATTTCGTTGGAAAAAGGATTTCTTCATCTAATGCTAGACAGAATAATTCTCAGTAACTTTTTGGGTTGCGTGTCTTCAACTCACAGAGTTGAGCCGTCCTTTAGTCAGAGCAGATTTGAAACCCTCTTTTTGTGGAATTTGCAAGTGGACATTTCAAGCGCTTTGGGGCCAACAGTAGAAAAGGAAATATCTTCGTATAAAAACTAGAGAGAATTATTCTCAGGAACCGCTTTGTGATGTGTGCGTTCCACTCACAGAGTGTAACCTTTCTTTTCATAGAACAGTTTGGAAACACTCTGTTTGTAAAGTCTGCAAGTGGATATTTGGACCTCTTTGAGGATTTCGTTGGAAACGGGATTTCTGCATATAACGCTAGACAGAAAAATTCTCAGTAACTTCTTTGGGTTGCGTGTGTTCAACTCACAGAGTTGAACCTTCCTTTTGACAGAGCAGATTAGAAACCCTCTTTTTGTGGAATTTGCAAGTCGACATTTCAGTCGCTTTGGGGCCAACGGTAGAAAAGGAAATATCTTCGTATAAAAACTAGAGAGAATCATTCTCAGAAACCACTTTGTGATGTGTGCGTTCCTCTCACAGAGTTTAACCTTTCTTTTCATAGAACAGTTTGGAAACAGTCTGTTTGTTAAGTCTGCAAGTGGATATTTGGACGTCTTTGAGGATTTCGTTGGAAACGGGATTTCTTCATCTAATGCTAGACAGAAGAATTCTCAGTAACTTCTTTGGGTTGCGTGTGTTCAACTCACAGAGTTGAGCCTTCCCTTAGACAGAGCAGATTTGAAACCCTCTTTTTGTGGAATTTGCAAGTGGACATTTCAAGGGCTTTGGCACCCACGGTAGAAAAGGAAATATCTTCGTATAAAAACTAGAGAGAATCATTCTCAGAAACAACTTTGTGATGTGTGCGTTCCACTCACAGAGTTTAACCTTTCTTTTCATAGAACAGTTTGGAAACACTCTGTTTGTAAAGTCTGCAAGTGGATATTTGGACCTCTTTGAGGATTTCGTTGGAAACGGGATTTCTTCATCTAATGCTAGACAGAAGAATTCTCAGTAACTTTTTGGGTTGCGTGTCTTCAACTCACAGAGTTGAGCCGTCCTTTAGTCGGAGCAGATTTGAAACCCTCTTTTTGTGGAATTTGCAAGTGGACATTTCAAGCGCTTTGGGGCCAACAGTAGAAAAGGAAATATCTTCGTATAAAAACTAGAGAGAATTATTCTCAGGAACCGCTTTGTGATGTGTGCGTTCCACTCACAGAGTGTAACCTTTCTTTTCATAGAACAGTTTGGAAACACTCTGTTTGTAAAGTCTGCAAGTGGATATTTGGACCTCTTTGAGGATTTCGTTGGAAACGGGATTTCTGCATATAACGCTAGACAGAAAAATTCTCAGTAACTTCTTTGGGTTGCGTGTGTTCAACTCACAGAGTTGAACCTTCCTTTTGACAGAGCAGATTAGAAACCCTCTTTTTGTGGAATTTGCAAGTCGACATTTCAGTCGCTTTGGGGCCAACGGTAGAAAAGGAAATATCTTCGTATAAAAACTAGAGAGAATCATTCTCAGAAACCACTTTGTGATGTGTGCATTCCTCTCACAGAGTTTAACCTTTCTTTTCATAGAACAGTTTGGAAACAGTCTGTTTGTTAAGTCTGCAAGTGGATATTTGGACGTCTTTGAGGATTTCATTGGAAACGGGATTTCTTCATCTAATGCTAGACAGAAGAATTCTCAGTAACTTCTTTGGGTTGCGTGTGTTCAACTCACAGAGTTGAACCTTCCTTTTGACAGAGCAGATTGGAAACCCTCTTTTTGTGGAATTTGCAAGAGGACATTTCAAGCGCTTTGGGGCCAACGGTAGAAAAGGAAATATCTTCGTATAAAAACTAGAGAGAATCATTCTCAGAAACCGCTTTGTGATGTGTGCGTTCCACTCACAGAGTGTAACCTTTCTTTTCATAGAACAGTTTGGAAACAGTCTGTTTGTAAAGTCTGCAAGTGGATATTTGGACGTCTTTGAGGATTTCGTTGGAAACGGGATTTCTTCATCTAATGCTAGACAGAAGAATTCTCAGTAACTTCTTTCGGTTGCATGTGTTCAACTCACAGAGTTGAACCTTTCTTTAGACAGAGCAGATTGGAAACCCTCTTTTTGTGGAATTTGCAAGAGGACATTTCAAGCGCTTTGGGGCCAACAGTAGAAAAGGAAATATCTTCGTATAAAAACTAGAGAGAATCATTCTCAGAAACCTCTTTGTGATGTGTGCGTTCCACTCACAGAGTGTAAACTTTCTTTTCATAGAACAGTTTGGAAACACTCTGTTTGTAAAGTCTGCAAGTGGATATTTGGACCTCTGTGAGGATTTCGTTGGAAACGGGATTTCTTCATCTAATGCTAGACAGAAGAATTCTCAGTAACTTCTTTCGTTTGCGTGTGTTCAACTCACAGAGTTGAACCTTCCTTTAGACAGAGCAGATTTGAAACCCTCTTTTTGTGGAATTTGCAAGTGGACATTTCAAGCGCTTTGGGGCCAACGGTAGAAAAGGAAATATCTTCGTATAAAAACTAGAGAGAATCATTCTCAGAAACCACTTTGTGATGTGTGCGTTCCACTCACAGAGTTTAACCTTTCTTTTCATAGAACAGTTTGGAAACACTCTGTTTGTAAAGTCTGCAAGTGGATATTTGGACCTCTTTGAGGATTTCGTTGGAAACGGGATTTCTTCATCTAATGCTAGACAGAAGAATTCTCAGTAACTTTTTGGGTTGCGTGTCTTCAACTCACAGAGTTGAGCCGTCCTTTAGTCAGAGCAGATTTGAAACCCTCTTTTTGTGGAATTTGCAAGTGGACATTTCAAGCGCTTTGGGGCCAACGGTAGAAAAGGAAATATCTTCGTATAAAAACTAGAGAGAATTATTCTCAGGAACCGCTTTGTGATGTGTGCGTTCCACTCACAGAGTGTAACCTTTCTTTTCATAGAACAGTTTGGAAACACTCTGTTTGTAAAGTCTGCAAGTGGATATTTGGACCTCTTTGAGGATTTCGTTGGAAACGGGATTTCTGCATATAACGCTAGACAGAAAAATTCTCAGTAACTTCTTTGGGTTGCGTGTGTTCAACTCACAGAGTTGAACCTTCCTTTTGACAGAGCAGATTAGAAACCCTCTTTTTGTGGAATTTGCAAGTCGACATTTCAGGCGCTTTGGGGCCAACGGTAGAAAAGGAAATATCTTCGTATAAAAAGTAGAGAGAATCATTCTCAGAAACCGCTTTGTGATGTGTGCGTTCCACTCACAGAGTGTAACCTTTCTTTTCATAGAACAGTTTGGAAACACTCCGTTTGTAAAGTCTGCAAGTGGATATTTGGACCTCTTTGAGGATTTCGTTGGAAACGGGATTTCTTCATCAAATGCTAGACAGAAGTATTCTCAGTAACTTCTTTCGGTTGCTTGTGTTCAACTCACAGAGTTGAACCTTCCTTTAGACAGAGCAGATTTGAAACCCTCTTTTTGTGGAATTTGCAAGTGGACATTTCAAGGGCTTTGGCACCCACGGTAGAAAAGGAAATATCTTCGTATAAAAACTAGAGAGAATCATTCTCAGAAACAACTTTGTGATGTGTGCGTTCCACTCCCGGAGTGCAACCTTTGTTTTCATAGAACAGTTTGGAAACCCTCTGTTTGTAAAGTCTGCAAGTGGATATTTGGACCTCTTTGAGGATTTCGTTGGAAACGGGATTTCCTCATCTAATGCTAGACAGAAGAATTCTCAGTAACTTCTTTGGGTTGCGTGTTTTCAACTCACAGAGTTGAACCTTCCTTTAGACAGAGCAGATTTGAAACCCTCTTTTTGTGGAATTTGCAAGTGGACATTTCAAGCGCTTTGGGGCCAACAGTAGAAAAGGAAATATCTTCGTATAAAAACTAGAGAGAATTATTCTCAGGAACCGCTTTGTGATGTGTGCGTTCCACTCACAGAGTGTAACCTTTCTTTTCATAGAACAGTTTGGAAACACTCTGTTTGTAAAGTCTGCAAGTGGATATTTGGACCTCTTTGAGGATTTCGTTGGAAACGGGATTTCTGCATATAACGCTAGACAGAAAAATTCTCAGTAACTTCTTTGGGTTGCGTGTGTTCAACTCACAGAGTTGAACCTTCCTTTTGACAGAGCAGATTAGAAACCCTCTTTTTGTGGAATTTGCAAGTCGACATTTCAGGCGCTTTGGGGCCAACGGTAGAAAAGGAAATATCTTCGTATAAAAAGTAGAGATAATCATTCTCAGAAACCGCTTTGTGATGTGTGCGTTCCACTCACAGAGTGTAACCTTTCTTTTCATAGAACAGTTTGGAAACACTCTGTTTGTAAAGTCTGCAAGTGGATATTTGGACCTCTTTGAGGATTTCGTTGGAAACGGGATTTCTTCATCAAATGCTAGACAGAAGTATTCTCAGTAACTTCTTTTGGTTGCTTGTGTTCAACTCACAGAGTTGAACCTTCCTTTAGACAGAGCAGATTTGAAACCGTCTTTTTGTGGAATTTGCAAGTGGACATTTAAAGCGCTTTGGGGCCAACGGTAGAAAAGGAAATATCTTCGTATAAAAACTAGAGAGAATCATTCTCAGAAACCACTTTGTGATGTGTGCGTTCCACTCACAGAGTTTAACCTTTCTTTTCATAGAACAGTTTGGAAAAAGTCTGTTTGTAAAGTCTGCAAGTGGATATTTGGACCTCTTTGAGGATTTCGTTGGAAACGGGATTTCTTCATCTAATGCTAGACAGAAGAATTCTCAGTAACTTCTTTGGGTTGCGTGTGTTCAACTCACAGAGTTGAGCCTTCCCTTAGACAGAGCAGATTTGAAACCCTCTTTTTGTGGAATTTGCAAGTGGACATTTCAAGGGCTTTGGCACCCACGGTAGAAAAGGAAATATCTTCGTATAAAAACTAGAGAGAATCATTCTCAGAAACAACTTTGTGATGTGTGCGTTCCACTCCCGGAATGCAACCTTTGTTTTCATAGAACAGTTTGGAAACACTCTGTTTGTAAGGTCTGCAAGTGGATATTTGGACGTCTTTGAGGATTTCGTTGGAAACGGGATTTCCTCATCTAATGCTAGACAGAAGAATTCTCAGTAACTTCTTTCGGTTGTGTGTGTTCAACTCACAGAGTTGAACCTTCCTTTAGACAGAGCAGATTTGAAACCCTCTTTTTGTGGAATTTGCAAGTGGAAATTTCATGCGCTTTGGCGCCCACGGTAGAAAAGGAAATATCTTCGTATAAAAACTAGAGAGAATCATTCTCAGAAACCACTTTGTGATGTGTGCGTTCCACTCACAGAGTTTAACCTTTCTTTTCATAGAACAGTTTGGAAACACTCTGTTTGTAAAGTCTGCAAGTGGATATTTGGACCTCTTTGAGGATTTCGTTGGAAACGGGATTTCTTCATCTAATGCTAGACAGAAGAATTCTCAGTAACTTTTTGGGTTGCGTGTCTTCAACTCACAGAGTTGAGCCGTCCTTTAGTCAGAGCAGATTTGAAACCCTCTTTTTGTGGAATTTGCAAGTGGACATTTCAAGCGCTTTGGGGCCAACAGTAGAAAAGGAAATATCTTCGTATAAAAACTAGAGAGAATTATTCTCAGGAACCGCTTTGTGATGTGTGCGTTCCACTCACAGAGTGTAACCTTTCTTTTCATAGAACAGTTTGGAAACACTCTGTTTGTAAAGTCTGCAAGTGGATATTTGGACCTCTTTGAGGATTTCGTTGGAAACGGGATTTCTGCATATAACGCTAGACAGAAAAATTCTCAGTAACTTCTTTGGGTTGCGTGTGTTCAACTCACAGAGTTGAACCTTCCTTTTGACAGAGCAGATTGGAAACCCTCTTTTTGTGGAATTTGCAAGAGGACATTTCAAGCGCTTTGGGGCCAACGGTAGAAAAGGAAATATCTTCGTATAAAAACTAGAGAGAATCATTCTCAGAAACCACTTTGTGATGTGTGCGTTCCACTCACAGAGTGTAACCTTTCTTTTCATAGAACAGTTTGGAAACAGTCTGTTTGTAAAGTCTGCAAGTGGATATTTGGACGTCTTTGAGGATTTCGTTGGAAACGGGATTTCTTCATCTAATGCTAGACAGAAGAATTCTCAGTAACTTCTTTCGGTTGCATGTGTTCAACTCACAGAGTTGAACCTTTCTTTAGACAGAGCAGATTGGAAACCCTCTTTTTGTGGAATTTGCAAGAGGACATTTCAAGCGCTTTGGGGCCAACGGTAGAAAAGGAAATATCTTCGTATAAAAACTAGAGAGAATCATTCTCAGAAACCGCTTTGTGATGTGTGCGTTCCACTCACAGAGTGTAACCTTTCTTTTCATAGAACAGTTTGGAAACACTCTGTTTGTAAAGTCTGCAAGTGGATATTTGGACCTCTGTGAGGATTTCGTTGGAAACGGGATTTCTTCATCTAATGCTAGACAGAAGAATTCTCAGTAACTTCTTTGGGTTGCGTGTGTTCAACTCACAGAGTTGAGCCTTCCCTTAGACAGAGCAGATTTGAAACCCTCTTTTTGTGGAATTTGCAAGTGGACATTTCAAGCGCTTTGTGGCCAACGGTAGAAAAGGAAATATCTTCGTATAAAAAGTAGAGAGAATCATTCTCAGAAACCGCTTTGTGATGTGTGCATTCCACTCACAGAGTGTAACCTTTCTTTTCATAGAACAGTTTGGAAACACTCTGTTTGTAAAGTCTGCAAGTGGATATTTGGACCTCTTTGAGGATTTCGTTGGAAACGGGATTTCTTCATCAAATGCTAGACAGAAGTATTCTCAGTAACTTCTTTGGGTTGCTTGTGTTCAACTCACAGAGTTGAACCTTCCTTTAGACAGAGCAGATTTGAAACCCTCTTTTTGTGGAATTTGCAAGTGGACATTTCAAGCGCTTTGGGGCCAACGGTAGAAAAGGAAATATCTTCGTATAAAAACTAGAGAGAATCATTCTCAGAAACCACTTTGTGATGTGTGCGTTCCACTCACAGAGTTTAACCTTTCTTTTCATAGAACAGTTTGGAAACACTCTGTTTGTAAAGTCTGCAAGTGGATATTTGGACCTCTTTGAGGATTTCGTTGGAAACGGGATTTCTTCATCTAATGCTAGACAGAAGAATTCTCAGTAACTTCTTTGGGTTGCGTGTCTTCAACTCACAGAGTTGAGCCTTCCTTTAGTCAGAGCAGATTTGAAACCCTCTTTTTGTGGAATTTGCAAGTGGACATTTCAAGCTCTTTGGGGCCAACGGTAGAAAAGGAAATATCTTCGTATAAAAACTAGAGAGAATCATTCTCAGGAACCGCTTTGTGATATGTGCGTTCCACTCACAGAGTGTAACCTTTCTTTTCATAGAACAGTTTGGAAACACTCTGTTTGTAAAGTCTGCAAGTGGATATTTGGACCTCTTTGAGGATTTCGTTAGAAACGGGATTTCTGCATATAACGCTAGACAGAAAAATTCTCAGTAACTTCTTTGGGTTGCGTGTGTTCAACTCACAGAGTTGAACCTTCCTTTTGACAGAGCAGATTAGAAACCCTCTTTTTGTGGAATTTGCAAGTCGACATTTCAGGCGCTTTGGGGCCAACGGTAGAAAAGGAAATATCTTCGTATAAAAACTAGAGAGAATCATTCTCAGAAACCGCTTTGTGATGTGTGCGTTCCTCTCACAGAGTTTAACCTTTCTTTTCATAGAACAGTTTGGAAACAGTCTGTTTGTAAAGTCTGCAAGTGGATATTTGGACCTCTTTGAGGATTTCGTTGGAAACGGGATTTCTTCATCTAATGCTAGACAGAAGAATTCTCAGTAACTTCTTTGGGTTGCGTGTGTTCAACCCACAGAGTTGAACCTTCCTTTTGACAGAGCAGATTTGAAACCCTCTTTTTGTGGAATTTGCAAGTGGACATTTCAAGGGCTTTGGCACCCACGGTAGAAAAGGAAATATCTTCGTATAAAAACTAGAGAGAATCATTCTCAGAAACCACTTTGTGATGTGTGCGTTCCACTCACAGAGTTTAACCTTTCTTTTCATAGAACAGTTTGGAAACACTCTGTTTTTTAAAGTCTGCAAGTGGATATTTGGAACTCTTTGAGGGTTTCGTTGGAAACGGGATTTCTTCATCTAATGCTAGACAGAAGAATTCTCAGTAACTTTTTGGGTTGCGTGTCTTCAACTCACAGAGTTGAGCCGTCCTTTAGTCAGAGCAGATTTGAAACCCTCTTTTTGTGGAATTTGCAAGTGGACATTTCAAGCGCTTTGGGGCCAACGATAGAAAAGGAAATATCTTCGTATAAAAACTAGAGAGAATCATTCTCAGGAACCGCTTTGTGATGTGTGCGTTCCACTCACAGAGT
This sequence comes from Gorilla gorilla gorilla, assembly GCF_029281585.2. NCBI lineage: Eukaryota > Metazoa > Chordata > Mammalia > Primates > Hominidae > Gorilla > Gorilla gorilla. The sequence goes on along the minus strand of NC_073231.2, from coordinate 75,289,788 downwards.
GTAACCTTTCTTTTCATAGAACAGTTTGGAAACACTCTGTTTGTAAAGTCTGCAAGTGGATATTTGGACGTCTTTGAGGTTTTCGTTGGAAACGGGATTTCTTCATCTAATGCTAGACAGAAGAATTCTCAGTAACTTCTTTGGGTTGCGTGTGTTCAACTCACAGAGTTGAACCTTCCTTTTGACAGAGCAGATTGGAAACCCTCTTTTTGTGGAATTTGCAAGTGGACATTTCAAGCGCTTTGGGGCCAACGGTAGAAAAGGAAATATCTTCGTATAAAAACAAGAGAGAATCATTCTCAGAAACCGCTTTGTGATGTGTGCGTTCCACTCACAGAGTTTAACCTTTCTTTTCATAGAACAGTTTGGAAACACTCTGTTTGTAAAGTCTGCAAGTGGATATTTGGACCTCTTTGAGGATTTCGTTGGAAACGGGATTTCTTCATCTAATGCTAGACAGAAGAATTCTCAGTAACTTCTTTGGGTTGCGTGTGTTCAACCCACAGAGTTGAACCTTCCTTTTGACAGAGCAGATTTGAAACCCTCTTTTTGTGGAATTTGCAAGTGGACATTTCAAGGGCTTTGGCACCCACGGTAGAAAAGGAAATATCTTCGTATAAAAACTAGAGAGAATCATTCTCAGAAACCACTTTGTGATGTGTGCGTTCCACTCACAGAGTTTAACCTTTCTTTTCATAGAACAGTTTGGAAACACTCTGTTTTTTAAAGTCTGCAAGTGGATATTTGGAACTCTTTGAGGATTTCGTTGGAAACGGGATTTCTTCATCTAATGCTAGACAGAAGAATTCTCAGTAACTTTTTGGGTTGCGTGTCTTCAACTCACAGAGTTGAGCCGTCCTTTAGTCAGAGCAGATTTGAAACCCTCTTTTTGTGGAATTTGCAAGTGGACATTTCAAGCGCTTTGGGGCCAACGATAGAAAAGGAAATATCTTCGTATAAAAACTAGAGAGAATCATTCTCAGGAACCGCTTTGTGATGTGTGCGTTCCACTCACAGAGTGTAACCTTTCTTTTCATAGAACAGTTTGGAAACACTCTGTTTGTAAAGTCTGCAAGTGGATATTTGGACCTCTTTGAGGATTTCGTTGGAAACGGGATTTCTGCATATAACGCTAGACAGAAAAATTCCCAGTAACTTCTTTGGGTTGCGTGTGTTCAACTCACAGAGTTGAACCTTCCTTTTGACAGAGCAGATTAGAAACCCTCTTTTTGTGGAATTTGCAAGTCGACATTTCAGGCGCTTTGGGGCCAACGGTAGAAAAGGAAATATCTTCGTATAAAAACTAGAGAGAATCATTCTCAGAAACCACTTTGTGATGTGTGCGTTCCTCTCACAGAGTTTAAACTTTCTTTTCATAGAACAGTTTGGAAACAGTCTGTTTGTAAAGTCTGCAAGTGGATATTTGGACCTCTTTGAGGATTTCGTTGGAAACGGGATTTCTTCATCTAATGCTAGACAGAAGAATTCTCAGTAACTTCTTTGGGTTACGTGTGTTCAACTCACAGAGTTGAACCTTCCTTTTGACAGAGCAGATTAGAAACCCTCTCTTTGTGGAATTTGCAAGTGGATATTTCAAGCGCTTTGGGGCCAACGGAAGAAAAGGAAATATCTTCGTATAAAAACTAGAGAGAATCATTCTCAGAAACCACTTTGTGATGTGTGCATTCCTCTCACGGAGTTTAACCTTTCTTTTCATAGAACAGTTTGGAAACAGTCTGTTTGTAAAGTCTGCAAGTGGATATTTGGACCTCTTTAAGGATTTCGTTGGAAACGGGATTTCTTCATCTAATGCTAGACAGAAGAATTCTCAGTAACTTCTTTGGGTTGCGTGTGTTCAACTCACAGAGTTGAACCTTCCTTTTGACAGAGCAGATTAGAAACCTTCTTTTTGTGGAATTTGCATGTGGACATTTCAAGCGCTTTGGGGCCAACGGAAGAAAAGGAAATATCTTCGTATAAAAACTAGAGAGAATCATTCTCAGAAACCACTTTGTGATGTGTGCGTTCCACTCACGGAGTTTAACCTTTCTTTTCATAGAACAGTTTGGAAACACTCTGTTTGTAAAGTCTGCAAGTGGATATTTGGACCTCTTTGAGGATTTCGTTGGAAACGGGATTCTTCATCTAATGCTAGACAGAAGAATTCTCAGTAACTTCTTTGGGTTGCGTGTGTTCAACCCACAGAGTTGAACCTTCCTTTTGACAGAGCAGATTTGAAACCCTCTTTTTGTGGAATTTGCAAGTGGACATTTCAAGGGCTTTGGCACCCACGGTAGAAAAGGAAATATCTTCGTATAAAAACTAGAGAGAATCATTCTCAGAAACCACTTTGTGATGTGTGCGTTCCACTCACAGAGTTTAACCTTTCTTTTCATAGAACAGTTTGGAAACACTCTGTTTTTTAAAGTCTGCAAGTGGATATTTGGAACTCTTTGAGGATTTCGTTGGAAACGGGATTTCTTCATCTAATGCTAGACAGAAGAATTGTCAGTAACTTTTTGGGTTGCGTGTCTTCAACTCACAGAGTTGAGCCGTCCTTTAGTCAGAGCAGATTTGAAACCCTCTTTTTGTGGAATTTGCAAGTGGACATTTCAAGCGCTTTGGGGCCAACGATAGAAAAGGAAATATCTTCGTATAAAAACTAGAGAGAATCATTCTCAGGAACCGCTTTGTGATGTGTGCGTTCCACTCACAGAGTGTAACCTTTCTTTTCATAGAACAGTTTGGAAACACTCTGTTTGTAAAGTCTGCAGGTGGATATTTGGACCTCTTTGAGGATTTCGTTGGAAACGGGATTTCTGCATATAACGCTAGACAGAAAAATTCCCAGTAACTTCTTTGGGTTGCGTGTGTTCAACTCACAGAGTTGAACCTTCCTTTTGACAGAGCAGATTAGAAACCCTCTTTTTGTGGAATTTGCAAGTCGACATTTCAGGCGCTTTGGGGCCAACGGTAGAAAAGGAAATATCTTCGTATAAAAACTAGAGAGAATCATTCTCAGAAACCACTTTGTGATGTGTGCGTTCCTCTCACAGAGTTTAAACTTTCTTTTCATAGAACAGTTTGGAAACAGTCTGTTTGTAAAGTCTGCAAGTGGATATTTGGACCTCTTTGAGGATTTCGTTGGAAACGGGATTTCTTCATCTAATGCTAGACAGAAGAATTCTCAGTAACTTCTTTGGGTTACGTGTGTTCAACTCACAGAGTTGAACCTTCCTTTTGACAGAGCAGATTAGAAACCCTCTCTTTGTGGAATTTGCAAGTGGATATTTCAAGCGCTTTGGGGCCAACGGAAGAAAAGGAAATATCTTCGTATAAAAACTAGAGAGAATCATTCTCAGAAACCACTTTGTGATGTGTGCGTTCCTCTCACGGAGTTTAACCTTTCTTTTCATAGAACAGTTTGGAAACAGTCTGTTTGTAAAGTCTGCAAGTGGATATTTGGACCTCTTTAAGGATTTCGTTGGAAACGGGATTTCTTCATCTAATGCTAGACAGAAGAATTCTCAGTAACTTCTTTGGGTTGCGTGTGTTCAACTCACAGAGTTGAACCTTCCTTTTGACAGAGCAGATTAGAAACCTTCTTTTTGTGGAATTTGCAAGTGGACATTTCAAGCGCTTTGGGGCAAACGGAAGAAAAGGAAATATCTTCGTATAAAAACTAGAGAGAATCATTCTCAGAAACCACTTTGTGATGTGTGCGTTCCACTCACAGAGTTTAACCTTTCTTTTCATAGAACAGTTTGGAAACACTCTGTTTGTAAAGTCTGCAAGTGGATATTTGGACCTCTTTGAGGATTTCGTTGGAAACGGGATTTCTTCATCTAATGCTAGACAGAAGAATTCTCAGTAACTTCTTTGGGTTGCGTGTGTTCAACTCACAGAGTTGAACCTTCCTTTTGACAGAGCATATTGGAAACCCTCTTTGTGTGGAATTTGCAAGTGGACATTTCAAGCGCTTTGGGGCCAACGGTAGAAAAGGAAATATCTTCGTATAAAAACTAGAGAGAATCATTCTCAGAAACCGCTTTGTGATGTGTGCGTTCCACTCACAGAGTGTAACCTTTCTTTTCATAGAACAGTTTGGAAACACTCTGTTTGTAAAGTCTGCAAGTGGATATTTGGACCTCTTTGAAGATTTCGTTGGAAACGGGATTTCTTCATCTAATGCTAGACAGAAGAATTCTCAGTAACTTCTTTGGGTTGCGTGTGTTCAACTCACAGAGTTGAACCTTCCTTTAGACAGAGCAGATTTTAAACCCTCTTTTTGTGGAATTTGCAAGTGGACATTTCAAGCGCTTTGGTGCGCACGGTAGAAAAGGAAATATCTTCGTTTAAAAACTAGAGAGAATCATTCTCAGAAACCACTTTGTGATGTGTGCGTTCCACTCACAGAGTTTAACCTTTCTTTTCATAGAACAGTTTGGAAACACTCTGTTTGTAAAGTCTGCAAGTGGATATTTGGACCTCTTTGAGGATTTCGTTGGAAACGGGATTTCTTCATCTAATGCTAGACAGAAGAATTCTCAGTAACTTCTTTGGGTTGCGTGTGTTCAACTCACAGAGTTGAGCCCTCCTTTAGACAGAGCAGATTTGAAACCCTCTTTTTGTGGAATTTGCAAGTGGACATTTCAAGCGCTTTGGGGCCAACGGTAGAAAAGGAAATATCTTCGTATAAAAACTAAAGAGAATCATTCTCAGAAACTGCTTTGTGATGTGTGCATTCCACTAACAGACTGTAACCTTTCTTTTCATAGAACAGTTTGGAAACACTCTGTTTGTAAAGTCTGCAAGTGGATATTTGGTCCTCTTTGAGGATTTCATTGGAAACGGGATTTCTTCATCTAATGCTAGACAGAAGAATTCTCAGTAACTTCTTTGGGTTGCATGTGTTCAACTCACAGAGTTGAACATTCCTTTAGACAGAGCAGATTTGAAACCCTCTTTTTCTGGAATTTGCAAGTGGATATTTCAAGCGCTTTGGCGCCCACGGTAGAAAAGGAAATATCTTCGTATAAAAACTAGAGAGAATGATTCCCAGAAACCACTTTGTGATGTGTGCGTTCCACTCACAGAGTTTAACCTTTCTTTTCATAGAACAGTTTGGAAACACTCTGTTTGTAAAGTCTGCAAGTGGATATTTGGACCTCTATGAGGATTTCGTTGGAAACGGGATTTCTTCATCTAATGCTAGACAGAAGAATTCTCAGTAACTTCTTTGGGTTGCGTGTGTTCAACTCACAGAGTTGAACCTTCCTTTTGACAGAGCAGATTGGAAACCCTCTTTTTGTGGAATTTGCAAGAGGACATTTCAAGCGCTTTGGGGCCAACGGTAGAAAAGGAAATATCTTCGTATAAAAACTAGAGAGAATCATTCTCAGAAACCGCTTTGTGATGTGTGCGTTCTACTCACAGAGTGTAACCTTTCTTTTCATAGAACAGTTTGGAAACACTCTGTTTGTAAAGTCTGCAAGTGGATATTTGGACCTCTTTGAGGATTTCATTGGAAACGGGATTTCTGCATATAACGCTAGACAGAAGAATTCTCAGTAACTTCTTTGGGTTGCGTGTGTTCAACTCACAGAGTTGAACCTTCCTTTTGACAGAGCAGATTAGAAACCCTCTTTTTGTGGAATTTGCAAGTCGACATTTCAGGCGCTTTGGGGCCAACGGTAGAAAAGGAAATATCTTCGTATAAAAACTAGAGAGAATCATTCTCAGAAACCACTTTGTGATGTGTGCGTTCCACTCACAGAGTTTAACCTTTCTTTTCATAGAACAGTTTGGAAACAGTCTGTTTGTAAAGTGTGCAAGCGGATATTTGGACCTCTTTGAGGATTTCGTTGGAAACGGGATTAATTCATCTAATGCTAGACAGAAGAATTCTCAGTAACTTCTTTGGGTTGCGTGTGTTCAACTCACAGAGTTGAACCTTCCTTTAGACAGAGCAGATTTGAAACCCTCTTTTTGTGGAATTTGCAAGTGGACATTTCAAGCGCTTTGGCGCCCACGGTAGAAAAGGAAATATCTTCGTATAAAAACTAGAGAGAATCATTCTCAGAAACCACTTTGTGATGTGTGCGTTCCACTCACAGAGTTTAACCTTTCTTTTCATAGAACAGTTTGGAAACACTCTGTTTGTAAAGTCTGCAAGTGGATATTTGGACCTCTTTGAGGATTTCGTTGGAAACGGGATTTCTTCATCTAATGCTAGACAGAAGAATTCTCAGTAACTTCTTTGGGTTGCGTGTGTTCAACTCACAGAGTTGAGCCCTCCTTTAGACAGAGCAGATTTGAAACCCTCTTTTTGTGGAACTTGCAAGTGGACATTTCAAGCGCTTTGGGGCCAACGGTAGAAAAGGAAATATCTTCGTATAAAAACTAGAGAGAATCATTCTCAGAAACCACTTTGTGATGTGTGCGTTCCACTCACAGAGTTTAACCTTTCTTTTCATAGAACAGTTTGGAAACACTCTGTTTGTAAAGTCTGTATGTGGATATTTGGACCTCTTTGAGGATTTCATTGGAAACGGGATTTCTGCATATAACGCTAGACAGAAGAATTCTCAGTAACTTCTTTGGGTTGCGTGTGTTCAACTCACAGAGTTGAACCTTCCTTTTGACAGAGCAGATTAGAAACCCTCTTTTTGTGGAATTTGCAAGTGGACATTTCAAGCGCTTTGGGGCCAACGGTAGAAAAGGAAATATCTTCGTATAAAAACTAGAGAAAATCATTCTCAGAAACCACTTTGTGATGTGTGCGTTCCTCTCACACAGTTTAACCTTTCTTTTCATAGAACAGTTTGGAAACAGTCTGTTTGTAAAGTCTGCAAGTGGATATTTGGACCTCTTTGAAGATTTCGTTGGAAACGGGATTTCTTCATCTAATGCTAGACAGAAGAATTCTCAGTAACTTCTTTGGGTTGCGTGTGTTCAACTCACAGAGTTGAACCTTCCTTTAGACAGAGCAGATTTTAAACCCTCTTTTTGTGGAATTTGCAAGTGGACATTTCAAGCGCTTTGGTGCGCACGGTAGAAAAGGAAATATCTTCGTTTAAAAACTAGAGAGAATCATTCTCAGAAACCACTTTGTGATGTGTGCGTTCCATTCACAGAGTTTAACCTTTCTTTTCATAGAACAGTTTGGAAACACTCTGTTTGTAAAGTCTGCAAGTGGATATTTGGACCTCTTTGAGGATTTCGTTGGAAACGGGATTTCTTCATCTAATGCTAGACAGAAGAATTCTCAGTAACTTCTTTGGGTTGCGTGTGTTCAACTCACAGAGTTGAGCCCTCCTTTAGACAGAGCAGATTTGAAACCCTCTTTTTGTGGAATTTGCAAGTGGACATTTCAAGCGCTTTGGGGCCAACGGTAGAAAAGGAAATATCTTCGTATAAAAACTAAAGAGAATCATTCTCAGAAACTGCTTTGTGATGTGTGCATTCCACTAACAGACTGTAACCTTTCTTTTCATAGAACAGTTTGGAAACACTCTGTTTGTAAAGTCTGCAAGTGGATATTTGGTCCTCTTTGAGGATTTCATTGGAAACGGGATTTCTTCATCTAATGCTAGACAGAAGAATTCTCAGTAACTTCTTTGGGTTGCGTGTGTTCAACTCACAGAGTTGAACATTCCTTTAGACAGAGCAGATTTGAAACCCTCTTTTTCTGGAATTTGCAAGTGGATATTTCAAGCGCTTTGGCGCCCACGGTAGAAAAGGAAATATCTTCGTATAAAAACTAGAGAGAATGATTCCCAGAAACCACTTTGTGATGTGTGCGTTCCACTCACAGAGTTTAACCTTTCTTTTCATAGAACAGTTTGGAAACACTCTGTTTGTAAAGTCTGCAAGTGGATATTTGGACCTCTATGAGGATTTCGTTGGAAACGGGATTTCTTCATCTAATGCTAGACAGAAGAATTCTCAGTAACTTCTTTGGGTTGCGTGTGTTCAACTCACAGAGTTGAACCTTCCTTTTGACAGAGCAGATTGGAAACCCTCTTTTTGTGGAATTTGCAAGAGGACATTTCAAGCGCTTTGGGGCCAACGGTAGAAAAGGAAATATCTTCGTATAAAAACTAGAGAGAATCATTCTCAGAAACCGCTTTGTGATGTGTGCGTTCTACTCACAGAGTGTAACCTTTCTTTTCATAGAACAGTTTGGAAACACTCTGTTTGTAAAGTCTGCAAGTGGATATTTGGACCTCTTTGAGGATTTCATTGGAAACGGGATTTCTGCATATAACGCTAGACAGAAGAATTCTCAGTAACTTCTTTGGGTTGCGTGTGTTCAACTCACAGAGTTGAACCTTCCTTTTGACAGAGCAGATTAGAAACCCTCTTTTTGTGGAATTTGCAAGTCGACATTTCAGGCGCTTTGGGGCCAACGGTAGAAAAGGAAATATCTTCGTATAAAAACTAGAGAGAATCATTCTCAGAAACAACTTTGTGATGTGTGCGTTCCACTCACAGAGTTTAACCTTTCTTTTCATAGAACAGTTTGGAAACAGTCTGTTTGTAAAGTGTGCAAGTGGATATTTGGACCTCTTTGAGGATTTCGTTGGAAACGGGATTAATTCATCTAATGCTAGACAGAAGAATTCTCAGTAACTTCTTTGGGTTGCGTGTGTTCAACTCACAGAGTTGAACCTTCCTTTAGACAGAGCAGATTTGAAACCCTCTTTTTGTGGAATTTGCAAGTGGACATTTCAAGCGCTTTGGCGCCCACGGTAGAAAAGGAAATATCTTCGTATAAAAACTAGAGAGAATCATTCTCAGAAACCACTTTGTGATGTGTGCGTTCCACTCACAGAGTTTAACCTTTCTTTTCATAGAACAGTTTGGAAACACTCTGTTTGTAAAGTCTGCAAGTGGATATTTGGACCTCTTTGAGGATTTCGTTGGAAACGGGATTTCTTCATCTAATGCTAGACAGAAGAATTCTCAGTAACTTCTTTGGGTTGCGTGTGTTCAACTCACAGAGTTGAGCCCTCCTTTAGACAGAGCAGATTTGAAACCCTCTTTTTGTGGAACTTGCAAGTGGACATTTCAAGCGCTTTGGGGCCAACGGTAGAAAAGGAAATATCTTCGTATAAAAACTAGAGAGAATCATTCTCAGAAACCACTTTGTGATGTGTGCGTTCCACTCACAGAGTTTAACCTTTCTTTTCATAGAACAGTTTGGAAACACTCTGTTTGTAAAGTCTGTATGTGGATATTTGGACCTCTTTGAGGATTTCATTGGAAACGGGATTTCTGCATATAACGCTAGACAGAAGAATTCTCAGTAACTTCTTTGGGTTGCGTGTGTTCAACTCACAGAGTTGAACCTTCCTTTTGACAGAGCAGATTAGAAACCCTCTTTTTGTGGAATTTGCAAGTGGACATTTCAAGCGCTTTGGGGCCAACGGTAGAAAAGGAAATATCTTCGTATAAAAACTAGAGAAAATCATTCTCAGAAACCACTTTGTGATGTGTGCGTTCCTCTCACACAGTTTAACCTTTCTTTTCATAGAACAGTTTGGAAACAGTCTGTTTGTAAAGTCTGCAAGTGGATATTTGGACGTCTTTGAGGATTTCGTTGGAAACGGGATTAATTCATCTAATGCTAGACAGAAGAATTCTCAGTAACTACTTTGGGTTGTGTGTGTTCAACTCACAGAGTTGAACCTTCCTTTTGACAGAGCAGATTGGAAACCCTCTTTTTGCGGAATTTGCAAGTGGACATTTCAAGCGCTTTGGGGCCAACGGTAGAAAAGGAAATATCTTCGTATAAAAACTAGAGAGAATCATTCTCAGAAACCACTTTGTGATGTGTGCGTTCCACTCACAGAGTTTAACCTTTCTTTTCATAGAACAGTTTGGAAACAGTCTGTTTGTAAAGTGTGCAAGTGGATATTTGGACCTCTTTGAGGATTTCGTTGGAAACGGGATTAATTCATCTAATGCTAGACAGAAGAATTCTCAGTAACTTCTTTGGGTTGCGTTTGTTCAACTCACAGAGTTGAACCTTCCTTTAGACAGAGCAGATTTGAAACCCTCTTTTTGTGGAATTTGCAAGTGGACATTTCAAGCGCTTTGGCGCCCACGGTAGAAAAGGAAATATCTTCGTATAAAAACTAGAGAGAATCATTCTCAGAAACCACTTTGTGATGTGTGCGTTCCACTCACAGAGTTTAACCTTTCTTCTCATAGAACAGTTTGGAAACACTCTGTTTGTAAAGTGTGCAAGTGGATATTTGGACCTCTTTGAGGATTTCGTTGGAAACGGGATTTCTTCATCTAATGCTAGACAGAAGAATTCTCAGTAACTTCTTTGGGTTTCGTGTGTTCAACTCACAGAGTTGAGCCTTCCCTTAGACAGAGCAGATTTGAAACCCTCTTTTTGTGGAATTTGCAAGTGGACATTTCAAGCGCTTTGGGGCCAACGGTAGAAAAGGAAATATCTTCGTATAAAAAGTAGAGAGAATCATTCTCAGAAACCGCTTTGTGATGTGTGCGTTCCACTCACAGAGTGTAACCTTTCTTTTCATAGAACAGTTTGGAAACACTCTGTTTGTAAAGTCTGCAAGTGGATATTTGGACCTCTTTGAGGATTTCGTTGGAAACGGGATTTCTTCATCAAATGCTAGACAGAAGTATTCTCAGTAACTTCTTTCGGTTGCTTGTGTTCAACTCACAGAGTTGAACCTTCCTTTAGACAGAGCAGATTTGAAACCCTCTTTTTGTGGAATTTGCAAGTGGACATTTCAAGCGCTTTGGGGCCAACAGTAGAAAAGGAAATATCTTCGTATAAAAACTAGAGAGAATCATTCTCAGAAACCACTTTGTGATGTGTGCGTTCCACTCACAGAGTTTAACCTTTCTTTTCATAGAACAGTTTGGAAAAAGTCTGTTTGTAAAGTCTGCAAGTGGATATTTGGACCTCTTTGAGGATTTCGTTGGAAACGGGATTTCTTCATCTAATGCTAGACAGAAGAATTCTCAGTAACTTCTTTGGGTTGCGTGTGTTCAACTCACAGAGTTGAGCCTTCCCTTAGACAGAGCAGATTTGAAACCCTCTTTTTGTGGAATTTGCAAGTGGACATTTCAAGGGCTTTGGCACCCACGGTAGAAAAGGAAATATCTTCGTATAAAAACTAGAGAGAATCATTCTCAGAAACAACTTTGTGATGTGTGCGTTCCACTCCCGGAGTGCAACCTTTGTTTTCATAGAACAGTTTGGAAACACTCTGTTTGTAAAGTCTGCAAGTGGATATTTGGACGTCTTTGAGGATTTCGTTGGAAACGGGATTTCCTCATCTAATGCTAGACAGAAGAATTCTCAGTAACTTCTTTCGGTTGCGTGTGTTCAACTCACAGAGTTGAACCTTCCTTTAGACAGAGCAGATTTGAAACCCTCTTTTTGTGGAATTTGCAAGTGGACATTTCATGCGCTTTGGCGCCCACGGTAGAAAAGGAAATATCTTCGTATAAAAACTAGAGAGAATCATTCTCAGAAACCACTTTGTGATGTGTGCGTTCCACTCACAGAGTTTAACCTTTCTTTTCATAGAACAGTTTGGAAACACTCTGTTTGTAAAGTCTGCAAGTGGATATTTGGACCTCTTTGAGGATTTCGTTGGAAACAGGATTTCTTCATCTAATGCTAGACAGAATAATTCTCAGTAACTTTTTGGGTTGCGTGTCTTCAACTCACAGAGTTGAGCCGTCCTTTAGTCAGAGCAGATTTGAAACCCTCTTTTTGTGGAATTTGCAAGTGGACATTTCAAGCGCTTTGGGGCCAACAGTAGAAAAGGAAATATCTTCGTATAAAAACTAGAGAGAATTATTCTCAGGAACCGCTTTGTGATGTGTGCGTTCCACTCACAGAGTGTAACCTTTCTTTTCATAGAACAGTTTGGAAACACTCTGTTTGTAAAGTCTGCAAGTGGATATTTGGACCTCTTTGAGGATTTCGTTGGAAACGGGATTTCTGCATATAACGCTAGACAGAAAAATTCTCAGTAACTTGTTTGGGTTGCGTGTGTTCAACTCACAGAGTTGAACCTTCCTTTTGACAGAGCAGATTAGAAACCCTCTTTTTGTGGAATTTGCAAGTCGACATTTCAGGCGCTTTGGGGCCAACGGTAGAAAAGGAAATATCTTCGCATAAAAACTAGAGAGAATCATTCTCAAAAACCACATTGTGATGTGTGCGTTCCTCTCACAGAGTTTAACCTTTCTTTTCATAGAACAGTTTGGAAACAGTCTGTTTGTTAAGTCTGCAAGTGGATATTTGGACGTCTTTGAGGATTTCATTGGAAACGGGATTTCTTCATCTAATGCTAGACAGAAGAATTCTCAGTAACTTCTTTGGGTTGCGTGTGTTCAACTCACAGAGTTGAACCTTCCTTTTGACAGAGCAGATTGCAAACCCTCTTTTTGTGGAATTTGCAAGAGGACATTTCAAGCGCTTTGGGGCCAACGGTAGAAAAGGAAATATCTTCGTATAAAAACTAGAGAGAATCATTCTCAGAAACCGCTTTGTGATGTGTGCGTTCCACTCACAGAGTGTAACCTTTCTTTTCATAGAACAGTTTGGAAACAGTCTGTTTGTAAAGTCTGCAAGTGGATATTTGGACGTCTTTGAGGATTTCGTTGGAAACGGGATTTCTTCATCTAATGCTAGACAGAAGAATTCTCAGTAACTTCTTTCGGTTGCATGTGTTCAACTCACAGAGTTGAACCTTTCTTTAGACAGAGCAGATTGGAAACCCTCTTTTTGTGGAATTTGCAAGAGGACATTTCAAGCGCTTTGGGGCCAACGGTAGAAAAGGAAATATCTTCGTATAAAAACTAGAGAGAATCATTCTCAGAAACCGCTTTGTGATGTGTGCGTTCCACTCACAGAGTGTAACCTTTCTTTTCATAGAACAGTTTGGAAACACTCTGTTTGTAAAGTCTGCAAGTGGATATTTGGACCTCTGTGAGGATTTCGTTGGAAACGGGATTTCTTCATCTAATGCTAGACAGAAGAATTCTCAGTAACTTCCTTGGGTTGCGTGTGTTCAACTCACAGAGTTGAGCCTTCCCTTAGACAGAGCAGATTTGAAACCCTCTTTTTGTGGAATTTGCAAGTGGACATTTCAAGCGCTTTGGGGCCAACGGTAGAAAAGGAAATATCTTCGTATAAAAAGTAGAGAGAATCATTCTCAGAAACCGCTTTGTGATGTGTGCGTTCCACTCACAGAGTGTAACCTTTCTTTTCATAGAACAGTTTGGAAACACTCTGTTTGTAAAGTCTGCAAGTGGATATTTGGACCTCTTTGAGGATTTCGTTGGAAACGGGATTTCTTCATCTAATGCTAGACAGAAGAATTCTCAGTAACTTTTTGGGTTGCGTGTCTTCAACTCACAGAGTTGAGCCGTCCTTTAGTCAGAGCAGATTTGAAACCCTCTTTTTGTGGAATTTGCAAGTGGACATTTCAAGCGATTTGGGGCCAACGATAGAAAAGGAAATATCTTCGTATAAAAACTAGAGAGAATCATTCTCAGAAACCGCTTTGTGATGTGTGCGTTCCACTCACAGAGTGTAACCTTTCTTTTCATAGAACAGTTTGGAAACACTCTGTTTGTAAAGTCTGCAAGTGGATATTTGGACCTCTTTGAGGATTTCGTTGGAAACGGGATTTCTGCATATAACGCTAGACAGAAAAATTCCCAGTAACTTCTTTGGGTTGCGTGTGTTCAACTCACAGAGTTGAACCTTCCTTTTGACAGAGCAGATTAGAAACCCTCTTTTTGTGGAATTTGCAAGTCGACATTTCAGGCGCTTTGGGGCCATCGGTAGAAAAGGAAATATCTTCGTATAAAAACTAGAGAGAATCATTCTCAGAAACCACTTTGTGATGTGTGCGTTCCTCTCACAGAGTTTAAACTTTCTTTTCATAGAACAGTTTGGAAACAGTCTGTTTGTAAAGTCTGCAAGTGGATATTTGGACCTCTTTGAGGATTTCGTTGGAAACGGGATTTCTTCATCTAATGCTAGACAGAAGAATTCTCAGTAACTTCTTTGGGTTACGTGTGTTCAACTCACAGAGTTGAACCTTCCTTTTGACAGAGCAGATTAGAAACCCTCTCTTTGTGGAATTTGCAAGTGGATATTTCAAGCGCTTTGGGGCCAACGGAAGAAAAGGAAATATCTTCGTATAAAAACTAGAGAGAATCATTCTCAGAAACCACTTTGTGATGTGTGCGTTCCTCTCACGGAGTTTAACCTTTCTTTTCATAGAACAGTTTGGAAACAGTCTGTTTGTAAAGTCTGCAAGTGGATATTTCGACGTCTTTGAGGATTTCATTGGAAACGGGATTTCTTCATCTAATGCTAGACAGAAGAATTCTCAGTAACTTCTTTGGGTTGCGTGTGTTCAACTCACAGAGTTGAACCTTCCTTTTGACAGAGCAGATTAGAAACCTTCTTTTTGTGGAATTTGCAAGTGGACATTTCAAGCGCTTTGGGGCCAACGGAAGAAAAGGAAATATCTTCGTATAAAAACTAGAGAGAATCATTCTCAGAAACCACTTTGTGATGTGTGCATTCCACTCACAGAGTTTAACCTTTCTTTTCATAGAACAGTTTGGAAACACTCTGTTTGTAAAGTCTGCAAGTGGATATTTGGACCTCTTTGAGGATTTCGTTGGAAACGGGATTTCTTCATCTAATGCTAGACAGAAGAATTCTCAGTAACTTCTTTGGGTTGCGTGTGTTCAACTCACAGAGTTGAACCCTCCTTTTGACAGAGCATATTGGAAACCCTCTTTGTGTGGAATTTGCAAGTGGACATTTCAAGCGCTTTGGGGCCAACGGTAGAAAAGGAAATATCTTCGTATAAAAACTAGAGAGAATCATTCTCAGAAACCGCTTTGTGATGTGTGCGTTCCACTCACAGAGTGTAACCTTTCTTTTCATAGAACAGTTTGGAAACACTCTGTTTGTAAAGTCTGCAAGTGGATATTTGGACCTCTTTGAGGATTTCGTTGGAAACGGGATTTCTTCATCTAATGCTAGACAGAAGAATTCTCAGTAACTTCTTTGGGTTGCGTGTGTTCAACTCACAGAGTTGAACCTTCCTTTAGACAGAGCAGATTTTAAACCCTCTTTTTGTGGAATTTGCAAGTGGACATTTCAAGCGCTTTGGCACCCACTGTAGAAAAGGAAATATCTTCGTATAAAAACTAGAGAGAATCATTCTCAGAAACCACTTTGTGATGTGTGCGTTCCACTCACAGAGTGTAACCTTTCTTTTTCATAGAACAGTTTGGAAACAGTCTGTTTGTAAAGTCTGCAAGTGGATATTTGGACGTCTTTGAGGATTTCGTTGGAAACGGGATTTCTTCATCTAATGCTAGACAGAAGAATTCTCAGTAACTTCTTTGGGTTGCGTGTGTTCAACTCACAGAGTTGAGCCTTGTCTTAGACAGAGCAGATTTGAAACCCTCTTTTTGTGGAATTTACAAGTGGTCATTTCAAGCGCTTTGGGGCCAACGGTAGAAAAGGAAATATCTTCGTATAAAAACTAGAGAGAATCATTCTCAGAAACCGCTTTGTGATGTGTGCATTCCACTCACAGAGTGTAACTTTTCTTTTCATAGAACAGTTTGGAAACACTCTGTTTGTAAAGTCTGCAAGTGGATATTTGGACCTCTTTGAGGATTTCGTTGGAAACGGGATTTCTTCATCAAATGCTAGACAGAAGTATTCTCAGTAACTTCTTTGGGTTGCTTATGTTCAACTCACAGAGTTGAACCTTCCTTTAGACAGAGCAGATTTGAAGCCCTCTTTTTGTGGAATTTGCAAGTGGACATTTCAAGCGCTTTGGGGCCAACGGTAGAAAAGGAAATATCTTCGTATAAAAACTAGAGAGAATCATTCTCAGAAACCACTTTGTGATGTGTGCGTTCCACTCACAGAGTTTAACCTTTCTTTTCATAGAACAGTATGGAAACACTCTGTTTGTAAAGTCTGCAAGTGGATATTTGGACCTCTTTGAGGATTTCGTTGTAAACGGGATTTCTTCATCTAATGCTAGACAGAAGAATTCTCAGTAACTTCTTTGGGTTGCGTGTCTTCAACTCACAGAGTTGAGCCTTCCTTTAGTCAGAGCAGATTTGAAACCCTCTTTTTGTGGAATTTGCTAGTGGACATTTCAAGTGCTTTGGGGCCAACGGTAGAAAAGGGAATATCTTCGTATAAAAACTAGAGAGAATCATTCTCAGAAACCGCTTTGTGATGTGTGCGTTCCACTCACAGAGTGTAACCTTTCTTTTCATAGAACAGTTTGGAAACACTCTGTTTGTAAAGTCTGCAAGTGGATATTTGGACCTCTTTGAGGATTTCGTTAGAAACGGGATTTCTGCATATAACGCTAGACAGAAAAATTCTCAGTAACTTCTTTGGGTTGCGTGTGTTCAACTCACAGAGTTGAACCTTCCTTTTGACAGAGCAGATTAGAAACCCTCTTTTTGTGGAATTTGCAAGTCGACATTTCAGGCGCTTTGGGGCCAACGGTAGAAAAGGAAATATCTTCGTATAAAAACTAGAGAGAATCATTCTCAGAAACCGCTTTGTGATGTGTGCGTTCCTCTCACAGAGTTTAACCTTTCTTTTCATAGAGCAGTTTGGAAACACTCTGTTTGTAAAGTCTGCAAGTGGATATTTGGACGTCTTTGAGGTTTTCGTTGGAAACGGGATTTCTTCATCTAATGCTAGACAGAAGAATTCTCAGTAACTTCTTTGGGTTGCGTGTGTTCAACTCACAGATTTGAGCCTTCCCTTAGACAGAGCAGATTTGAAACCCTCTTTTTGTGGAATTTGCAAGTGGACATTTCAAGGGCTTTGGCACCCACGGTAGAAAAGGAAATATCTTCGTATAAAAACTAGAGAGAATCATTCTCAGAAACCACTTTGTGATGTGTGCGTTCCACTCACAGAGTTTAACCTTTCTTTTCATAGAACAGTTTGGAAACACTCTGTTTTTTAAAGTCTGCAAGTGGATATTTGGACCTCTTTGAGGATTTCGTTGGAAACGGGATTTCTTCATCTAATGCTAGACAGAAGAATTCTCAGTAACTTTTTGGGTTGCGTGTCTTCAACTCACAGAGTTGAGCCGTCCTTTAGTCAGAGCAGATTTGAAACCCTCTTTTTGTGGAATTTGCAAGTGGACATTTCAAGCGCTTTGGGCCCAACGATAGAAAGGGAAATATCTTCGTATAAAAACTAGAGAGAATCATTCTCAGGAACCGCTTTGTGATGTGTGCGTTCCACTCACAGAGTGTAACCTTTCTTTTCATAGAACAGTTTGGAAACACTCTGTTTGTAAAGTCTGCAAGTGGATATTTGGACCTCTTTGAGGATTTCGTTGGAAACGGGATTTCTGCATATAACGCTAGACAGAAAAATTCCCAGTAACTTCTTTGGGTTGCGTGTGTTCAACTCACAGAGTTGAACCTTCCTTTTGACAGAGCAGATTAGAAACCCTCTTTTTGTGGAATTTGCAAGTCGACATTTCAGGCGCTTTGGGGCCAACGGTAGAAAAGGAAATATCTTCGTATAAAAACTAGAGAGAATCATTCTCAGAAACCACTTTGTGATGTGTGCGTTCCTCTCACAGAGTTTAAACTTTCTTTTCATAGAACAGTTTGGAAACAGTCTGTTTGTAAAGTCTGCAACTGGATATTTGGACCTCTTTGAGGATTTCGTTGGAAACGGGATTTCTTCATCTAATGCTAGACAGAAGAATTCTCAGTAACTTCTTTGGGTTACGTGTGTTCAACTCACAGAGTTGAACCTTCCTTTTGACAGAGCAGATTAGAAACCCTCTCTTTGTGGAATTTGCAAGTGGATATTTCAAGCGCTTTGGGGCCAACGGAAGAAAAGGAAATATCTTCGTATAAAAACTAGAGAGAATCATTCTCAGAAACCACTTTGTGATGTGTGCGTTCCTCTCACGGAGTTTAACCTTTCTTTTCATAGAACAGTTTGGAAAAGGTCTGTTTGTAAAGTCTGCAAGTGGATATTTGGACGTCTTTAAGGATTTCGTTGGAAACGGGATTTCTTCATCCAATGCTAGACAGAAGAATTCTCAGTAACTTCTTTGGGTTGCGTGTGTTCAACTCACAGAGTTGAACCTTCCTTTTGACAGAGCAGATTAGAAACCTTCTTTTTATTGAATTTGCAAGTGGACATTTCAAGCGATTTGGGGCCAACGGAAGAAAAGGAAATATCTTCGTATAAAAACTAGAGAGATTCATTCTCAGAAACCACTTTGTGATGTGTGCGTTCCACTCACAGAGTTTAACCTTTCTTTTCATAGAACAGTTTGGAAACACTCTGTTTGTAAAGTATGCAAGTGGATATTTGGACCTCTTTGAGGATTTCGTTGGAAACGGGATTTCTTCATCTAATGCTAGACAGAAGAATTCTCAGTAACTTCTTTGGGTTGCGTGTGTTCAACTCACAGAGTTGAACCTTCCTTTTGACAGAGCAGATTGGAAACCCTCTTTGTGTGGAATTTGCAAGTGGACATTTCAAGCGCTTTGGTGCGCACGGTAGAAAAGGAAATATCTTCGTTTAAAAACTAGAGAGAATCATTCTCAGAAACCACTTTGTGATGTGTGCGTTCCACTCACAGAGTTTAACCTTTCTTTTCATAGAACAGTTTGGAAACACTCTGTTTGTAAAGTCTGCAAGTGGATATTTGGACCTCTTTGAGGATTTCGTTGGAAACGGGATTTCTTCATCTAATGCTAGACAGAAGAATTCTCAGTAACTTCTTTGGGTTGCGTGTGTTCAACTCACAGAGTTGAGCCCTCCTTTAGACAGAGCAGATTTGAAACCCTCTTTTTGTGGAATTTGCAAGTGGACATTTCAAGCGCTTTGGGGCCAACGGTAGAAAAGGAAATATCTTCGTATAAAAACTAAAGAGAATCATTCTCAGAAACTGCTTTGTGATGTGTGCATTCCACTAACAGACTGTAACCTTTCTTTTCATAGAACAGTTTGGGAACACTCTGTTTGTAAAGTCTGCAAGTGGATATTTGGTCCTCTTTGAGGATTTCATTGGAAACGGGATTTCTTCATCTAATGCTAGACAGAAGAATTCTCAGTAACTTCTTTGGGTTGCGTGTGTTCAACTCACAGAGTTGAACCTTCCTTTAGACAGAGCAGATTTGAAACCCTCTTTTTGTGGAATTTGCAAGTGGATATTTCAAGCGCTTTGGCGCCCACAGTAGAAAAGGAAATATCTTCGTATAAAAACTAGAGAGAATCATTCCCAGAAACCAATTTGTGATGTGTGCGTTCCACTCACAGAGTTTAACCTTTCTTTTCATAGAACAGTTTGGAAACACTCTGTTTGTAAAGTCTGCAAGTGGATATTTGGACCTCTATGAGGATTTCGTTGGAAACGGGATTTCTTCATCTAATGCTAGACAGAAGAATTCTCAGTAACTTCTTTGGGTTGCGTGTGTTCAACTCACAGAGTTGAACCTTCCTTTTGACAGAGCAGATTGGAAACCCTCTTTTTGTGGAACTTGCAAGAGGACATTTCAAGCGCTTTGGGGCCAACGGTAGAAAAGGAAATATCTTCGTATAAAAACTAGAGAGAATCATTCTCAGAAACCGCTTTGTGATGTGTGCGTTCTACTCACAGAGTTTAACCTTTCTTTTCATAGAACAGTTTGGAAACACTCTGTTTGTAAAGTCTGCAAGTGGATATTTGGACCTCTTTGAGGATTTCATTGGAAACGGGATTTCTGCATATAACGCTAGACAGAAGAATTCTCAGTAACTTCTTTGGGTTGCGTGTGTTCAACTCACAGAGTTGAACCTTCCTTTTGACAGAGCAGATTAGAAACCCTCTTTTTGTGGAATTTGCAAGTCGACATTTCAGGCGCTTTGGGGCCAACGGTAGAAAAGGAAATATCTTCGTATAAAAACTAGAGAAAATCATTCTCAGAAACCACTTTGTGATGTGTGCGTTCCTCTCACAGAGTTTAACCTTTCTTTTCATAGAACAGTTTGGAAACAGTCTGTTTGTAAAGTCTGCAAGTGGATATTTGGACGTCTTTGAGGATTTCGTTGGAAACGGGATTTCTTCATCTAATGCTAGACAGAAGAATGCTCAGTAACTACTTTGGGTTGTGTGTGTTCAACTCACAGAGTTGAACCTTCCTTTTGACAGAGCAGATTGGAAACCCTCTTTTTGCGGAATTTGCAAGTGGACATTTCAAGGGCTTTGGGGCCAACGGTAGAAAAGGAAATATCTTCGTATAAAAACTAGAGAGAATCATTCTCAGAAACCACTTTGTGATGTGTGCGTTCCACTCACAGAGTTTAACCTTTCTTTTCATAGAACAGTTTGGAAACAGTCTGTTTGTAAAGTGTGCAAGTGGATATTTGGACCTCTTTGAGGATTTCGTTGGAAATGGGATTAATTCATCTAATGCTAGACAGAAGAATTCTCAGTAACTTCTTTGGGTTGCGTGTGTTCAACTCACAGAGTTGAACCTTCCTTTAGACAGAGCAGATTTGAAACCCTCTTTTTGTGGAATTTGCAAGTGGACATTTCAAGCGCTTTGGCGCCCACGGTAGAAAAGGAAATATCTTCGTATAAAAACTAGAGAGAATCATTCTCAGAAACCACTTTGTGATGTGTGCGTTCCACTCACAGAGTTTAACCTTTCTTTTCATAGAACAGTTTGGAAACACTCTGTTTGTAAAGTGTGCAAGTGGATATTTGGACCTCTTTGAGGATTTCGTTGGAAACGGGATTTCTTCATCTAATGCTAGACAGAAGAATTCTCAGTAACTTCTTTGGGTTGCGTGTGTTCAACTCACAGAGTTGAGCCTTCCTTTAGACAGAGCAGATTTGAAACCCTCTTTTTGTGGAATTTGCAAGTGGACATTTCAAGCGCTTTGGGGCCAACGGCAGAAAAGGAAATATCTTCGTATAAAAACTAGAGAGAATCATTCTCAGAAACCGCTTTGTGATGTGTGCGTTCCACTCACAGAGTGTAACCTTTCTTTTCATAGAACAGTTTGGAAACACTCTGTTTGTAAAGTCTGCAAGTGGATATATGGACCTCTATGAGGATTTCGTTGGAAACGGGATTTCTTCATCTAATGCTAGACAGAAGAATTCTCAGTAACTTCTTTGGGTTGCGTGTGTTCAACTCACAGAGTTGAACCTTCCTTTTGACAGAGCAGATTGGAAACCCTCTTTTAGTGGAATTTTCAAGAGGACATTTCAAGCGCTTTGGGGCCAACGGTAGAAAAGGAAATATCTTCGTATAAAAACTAGAGAGAATCATTCTCAGGAACCGCTTTGTGATGTGTGCGTTCCACTCACAGAGTGTAACCTTTCTTTTCATAGAACAGTTTGGAAACAGTCTGTTTGTAAAGTCTGCAAGTGGATATTTGGACCTCTTTGAGGATTTCGTTGGAAACGGGATTTCTTCATCTAATGCTAGACAGAAGAATTCTCAGTAACTTCTTTTGGGTGCGTGTGTTCAACTCACAGAGTTGAGCCTTCCTTTAGACAGAGCAGATTTGAAACCCTCTTTTTGTGGAATTTGCAAGTGGACATTACAAGCGCTTTGGCGCCCACGGTAGAAAAGGAAATATCTTCGTATAAAAACTAGAGAGAATCATTCCCAGAAACCACTTTGTGATGTGTGCGTTCCACTCACAGAGTGTAACCTTTCTTTTCATAGAACAGTTTGGAAACACTCTGTTTGTAAAGTCTGCAACTGGATATTTGGACCTCTTTGAGGATTTCGTTGGAAACGGGATTTCTTCATCTAATGCTAGACAGAAGAATTCTCAATAACTTCTTTGGGTTTCGTGTGTTCAACTCAGAGAGTTGAACCTTCCTTTAGACAGAGCAGATTTGAAACCCTCTTTTTGTGGAATTTGCAAGTGGACATTTCATGCGCTTTGGTGTGCAAGGTAGAAAAGGAAATATCTTCGTTTAAAAACTAGAGAGAATCATTCTCAGAAACCACTTTGTGATGTGTGCGTTCCACTAACAGAGTGTAACCTTTCTTTTCATAGAACAGTTTGGAAACACTCTGTTTGTAAAGTCTGCAAGTGAATATTTGGACCTCTTTGAGGATTTCATTGTAAACGGGATTTCTTCATCTAATGCTAGACAGAAGAATTCTCAGTAACTTCTTTGGGTTGCGTGTGTTCAACTCACAGAGTTGAACCTTCCTTTAGACAGAGCAGATTTGAAACCCTCTTTTTGTGGAATTTGCAAGTGGATATTTCAAGCGCTTTGGCGCCCACAGTAGAAAAGGAAATATCTTCGTATAAAAACTAGAGAGAATCATTCCCAGAAACCGCTTTGTGATGTGTGCGTTCCACTCACAGAGTTTAACCTTTCTTTTCATAGAACAGTTTGGAAACACTCTGTTTGTAAAGTCTGCAAGTGGATATTTGGACCTCTATGAGGATTTCGTTGGAAACGGGATTTCTTCATCTAATGCTAGACAGAAGAATTCTCAGTAACTTCTTTGGGTTGCGTGTGTTCAACTCACAGAGTTGAACCTTCCTTTTGACAGAGCAGATTGGAAACCCTCTTTTTGTGGAATTTGCAAGAGGACATTTCAAGCGCTTTGGGGCCAACGGTAGAAAAGGAAATATCTTCGTATAAAAACTAGAGAGAATCATTCTCAGGAACCGCTTTGTGATGTGTGCGTTCCACTCACAGAGTGTAACCTTTCTTTTCATAGAACAGTTTGGAAACAGTCTGTTTGTAAAGTCTGCAAGTGGATATTTGGACCTCTTTGAGGATTTCGTTGGAAACGGGATTTCTTCATCTAATGCTAGACAGAAGAATTCTCAGTAACTTCTTTTGGGTGCGTGTTTTCAACTCACAGAGTTGAGCCTTCCTTTAGACAGAGCAGATTTGAAACCCTCTTTTTGTGGAATTTGCAAGTGGACATTACAAGCGCTTTGGCGCCCACGGTAGAAAAGGAAATATCTTCGTATAAAAACTAGAGAGAATCATTCCCCGAAACCACTTTGTGATGTGTGCGTTCCACTCACAGAGTGTAACCTTTCTTTTCATAGAACAGTTTGGAAACACTCTGTTTGTAAAGTCTGCAACTGGATATTTGGACCTCTTTGAGGATTTCGTTGGAAACGGGATTTCTTCATCTAATGCTAGACAGAAGAATTCTCAGTAACTTCTTTGGGTTTCGTGAGTTCAACTCAGAGAGTTGAACCTTCCTATAGACAGAGCAGATTTGAAACCCTCTTTTTGTGGAATTTGCAAGTGGACATTTCAAGCGCTTTGGTGTGCACGGTAGAAAAGGAAATATCTTCGTTTAAAAACTAGAGAGAATCATTCTCAGAAACCACTTTGTGATGTGTGCGTTCCACTAACAGAGTGTAACCTTTCTTTTCATAGAACAGTTTGGAAACACTCTGTTTGTAAAGTCTGCAAGTGGATATTTGGACCTCTTTGAGGATTTCATTGGAAACGGGATTTCTTCATCTAATGCTAGACAGAAGAATTCTCAGTAACTTCTTTGGGTTGCGTGTGTTCAACTCACAGAGTTGAACCTTCCTTTAGACAGAGCAGATTTGAAACCCTCTTTTTGTGGAATTTGCAAGTGGATATTTCAAGCCCTTTGGCGCCCACAGTAGAAAAGGAAATATCTTCGTATAAAAACTAGAGAGAATCATTCCCAGAAACCGCTTTGTGATGTGTGCGTTCCACTCTCAGAGTTTAACCTTTCTTTTCATAGAACAGTTTGGAAACACTCTGTTTGTAAAGTCTGCAAGTGGATATTTGGACCTCTATGAGGATTTCGTTGGAAACGGGATTTCTTCATCTAATGCTAGACAGAAGAATTCTCAGTAACTTCTTTGGGTTGCCTGTGTTCAACTCACAGAGTTGAAGCTTCCTTTAGACAGAGCAGATTTGAAACCCTCTTTTTGTGGAATTTGCAAGTGGACATTTCAAGCGCTTTGGCGCCCTCGGTAGAAAAGGAAATATCTTCCTATAAAAACTAGAGAGAATCATTCTCAGAAACCGCTTTGTGATGTGTGCGTTCCACTCACAGAGTTTAACCTTTCTTTTCATAGAACAGTTTGGAAACACTCTGTTTGTAAAGTCTGCAAGTGGATATTTGGACCTCTTTGAGGATTAAGTTGGAAACGGGATTTCTTCATCTAATGCTAGACAGAAGAATTCTCAGTAACTTCTTTGGGTTGCGTGTGTTCAACTCACAGAGTTGAGCCTTCCCTTAGACAGAGCAGATTTGAAACCCTCTTTTTGTGGAATTTGCAAGTGGACATTTCAAGGGCTTTGGCACCCACGGTAGAAAAGGAAATATCTTCGTATAAAAACTAGAGAATCATTCTCAGAAACCGCTTTGTGATGTGTGCGTTCTACTCACAGAGTTTAACCTTTCTTTTCATAGAACAGTTTGGAAACACTCTGTTTGTAAAGTCTGCAAGTGGATATTTGGACCTCTTTGAGGATTTCATTGGAAACGGGATTTCTGCATATAACGCTAGACAGAAGAATTCTCAGTAACTTCTTTGGGTTGCGTGTGTTCAACTCACAGAGTTGAACCTTCCTTTTGACAGAGCAGATTAGAAACCCTCTTTTTGTGGAATTTGCAAGTCGACATTTCAGGCGCTTTGGGGCCAACGGTAGAAAAGGAAATATCTTCGTATAAAAACTAGAGAAAATCATTCTCAGAAACCACTTTGTGATGTGTGCGTTCCACTCACAGAGTTTAACCTTTTTTTCATAGAACAGTTTGGAAACACTCTGTTTGTAAAGTCTGCAAGTGGATATTTGGACCTCTTTGAGGATTTCGTTGGAAACGGGACTTCTTCATCTAATGCTAGACAGAAGAATTCTCAGTAACTTCTTTGGGTTGCGTGTTCAACTCACAGAGTTGAACCTTCCTTTAGACAGAGCAGATTTGAAACCCTCTTTTTGTGGAATTTGCAAGTGGACATTTCAAGCGCTTTGGGGCCAACAGTAGAAAAGGAAATATCTTGGTATAAAAACTAGAGAGAATCATTCTCAGAAACCGCTTTGTGATGTGTGCGTTCCACTCACAGAGTTTAACCTTTCTTTTCATAGAACACTTTGGAAACACTCTGTTTGTAAAGTCTGAAAGTGGATATTTGGACCTCTTTGAGGATTTCGTTGGAAACGGGATTTCTTCATCTAATGCTAGACAGAAGAATTCTCAGTAACTTCTTTGGGTTGCGTGTGTTCAACTCACAGAGTTGAGCCTTCCTTTAGACAGAGCAGATTTGAAACCCTCTTTTTGTGGAATTTGCAAGTGGACATTTCAAGCGCTTTGGGGCCAACGGCAGAAAAGGAAATATCTTCGTATAAAAACCGGAGAGAATCATTCTCAGAAACCGCTTTGTGATGTGTGCGTTCCACTCACAGAGTGTAACCTTTCTTTTCATAGAACAGTTTGGAAACACTCTGTTTGTAAAGTCTGCAAGTGGATATTTGGACCTCTGTGAGGATTTCGTTGGAAACGGGACTTCTTCATCTAATGCTAGACAGAAGAATTCTCAGTAACTTCTTTGGGTTGCGTGTTCAACTCACAGAGTTGAACCTTCCTTTAGACAGAGCAGATTTGAAACCCTCTTTTTGTGGAATTTGCAAGTGGACATTTCAAGCGCTTTGGTGTGCACGGTAGAAAAGGAAATATCTTCGTTTAAAAACTAGAGAGAATCATTCTCAGAAACCACTTTGTGATGTGTGCGTTCCACTAACAGAGTGTAACCTTTCTTTTCATAGAACAGTTTGGAAACACTCTGTTTGTAAAGTCTGCAAGTGGATATTTGGACCTCTTTGAGGATTTCATTGGAAACGGGATTTCTTCATCTAATGCTAGACAGAAGAATTCTCAGTAACTTCTTTGGGTTGCGTGTGTTCAACTCACAGAGTTGAACCTTCCTTTAGACAGAGCAGATTTGAAACCCTCTTTTTGTGGAATTTGCAAGTGGATATTTCAAGCCCTTTGGCGCCCACAGTAGAAAAGGAAATATCTTCGTATAAAAACTAGAGAGAATCATTCCCAGAAACCGCTTTGTGATGTGTGCGTTCCACTCTCAGAGTTTAACCTTTCTTTTCATAGAACAGTTTGGAAACACTCTGTTTGTAAAGTCTGCAAGTGGATATTTGGACCTCTATGAGGATTTCGTTGGAAACGGGATTTCTTCATCTAATGCTAGACAGAAGAATTCTCAGTAACTTCTTTGGGTTGCCTGTGTTCAACTCACAGAGTTGAACCTTCCTTTAGACAGAGCAGATTTGAAACCCTCTTTTTGTGGAATTTGCAAGTGGACATTTCAAGCGCTTTGGCGCCCTCGGTAGAAAAGGAAATATCTTCCTATAAAAACTAGAGAGAATCATTCTCAGAAACCGCTTTGTGATGTGTGCGTTCCACTCACAGAGTTTAACCTTTCTTTTCATAGAACAGTTTGGAAACACTCTGTTTGTAAAGTCTGCAAGTGGATATTTGGACCTCTTTGAGGATTAAGTTGGAAACGGGATTTCTTCATCTAATGCTAGACAGAAGAATTCTCAGTAACTTCTTTGGGTTGCGTGTGTTCAACTCACAGAGTTGAGCCTTCCCTTAGACAGAGCAGATTTGAAACCCTCTTTTTGTGGAATTTGCAAGTGGACATTTCAAGGGCTTTGGCACCCACGGTAGAAAAGGAAATATCTTCGTATAAAAACTAGAGAATCATTCTCAGAAACCACTTTGTGATGTGTGCGTTCCACTCACAGAGTGTAACCTTTGTTTTCATAGAACAGTTTGGAAACACTCTGTTTGTAAAGTCTGCAAGTGGATATTTGGACCTCTTTGAGGATTTCGTTGGAAACGGGATTTCTTCATCTAATGCTAGACAGAAGAATTCTCAGTAACTTCTTATGGTTGTGTGTGTTCAACTCACAGAGTTGAACCTTCCTTTAGACAGAGCAGATTTGAAACCCTCTTTTTGTGGAATTTGCAAGTGGACATTTCATGCGCTTTGGCGCCCATGGGAGAAAAGGAAATATCTTCGTATAAAAACTAGAGAGAATCATTCTCAGAAACCACTTTGTGATGTGTGCGTTCCACTCACAGAGTTTAACCTTTTTTTCATAGAACAGTTTGGAAACACTCTGTTTTTTAAAGTCTGCAAGTGGATATTTGGACCTCTTTGAGGATTTCATTGGAAACGGGATTTCTTCATCTAATGCTAGACAGAAGAATTCTCAGTAACTTCTTCGGGTTGCGTGTGTTCAACTCACAGAGTTGAACCTTCCTTTAGTCAGAGCAGATTTGAAACCCTCTTTTTGTGGAATTTGCAAGTGGACATTTCAAGCGCTTTGGGGCCAAAGGCAGAAAAGGAAATATCTTCGTATAAAAACCAGAGAGAATCATTCTCAGAAACCGCTTTGTGATGTGTGCGTTCCACTCACAGAGTGTAACCTTTCTTTTCATAGAACAGTTTGGAAACACTCTGTTTGTAAAGTCTGCAAGTGGATATTTGGACCTCTTTGAGGATTTCGTTGGAAACGGGACTTCTTCATCTAATGCTAGACAGAAGAATTCTCAGTAACTTCTTTGGGTTGCGTGTTCAACTCACAGAGTTGAACCTTCCTTTAGACAGAGCAGATTTGAAACCCTCTTTTTGTGGAATTTGCAAGTGGACATTTCAAGCGCTTTGGGGCCAACAGTAGAAAAGGAAATATCTTGGTATAAAAACTAGAGAGAATCATTCTCAGAAACCGCTTTGTGATGTGTGCGTTCCACTCACAGAGTTTAACCTTTCTTTTCATAGAACACTTTGGAAACACTCTGTTTGTAAAGTCTGAAAGTGGATATTTGGACCTCTTTGAGGATTTCGTTGGAAACGGGATTTCTTCATCTAATGCTAGACAGAAGAATTCTCAGTAACTTCTTTGGGTTGCGTGTGTTCAACTCACAGAGTTGAGCCTTCCTTTAGACAGAGCAGATTTGAAACCCTCTTTTTGTGGAATTTGCAAGTGGACATTTCAAGCGCTTTGGGGCCAACGGCAGAAAAGGAAATATCTTCGTATAAAAACCGGAGAGAATCATTCTCAGAAACCGCTTTGTGATGTGTGCGTTCCACTCACAGAGTGTAACCTTTCTTTTCATAGAACAGTTTGGAAACACTCTGTTTGTAAAGTCTGCAAGTGGATATTTGGACCTCTGTGAGGATTTCGTTGGAAACGGGACTTCTTCATCTAATGCTAGACAGAAGAATTCTCAGTAACTTCTTTGGGTTGCGTGTTCAACTCACAGAGTTGAACCTTCCTTTAGACAGAGCAGATTTGAAACCCTCTTTTTGTGGAATTTGCAAGTGGACATTTCAAGCGCTTTGGGGCCAACGGTAGAAAAGGAAATATCTTCGTATAAAAACTAGAGAGAATCATTCTCAGAAACCACTTTGTGATGTGTGCGTTCCACTCACAGAGTTTAACCTTTCTTTTCATAGAACAGTTTGGAAACACTCTGTTTGTAAAGTCTGTAAGTGGATATTTGGACCTCTTTGAGGATTTCGTTGGAAACGGGATTTCTTCATCTAATGCTAGACAGAAGAATTCTCAGTAACTTCTTTCGGGTGCGTGTGTTCAACTCACAGAGTTGAGCCTTCCTTTAGACAGAGCAGATTTGAAACCCTCTTTTTGTGGAATTTGCAAGTGGACATTACAAGCGCTTTGGCGCCCACGGTAGAAAAGGAAATATCTTCGTATAAAAACTAGAGAGAATCATTCCCAGAAACCACTTTGTGATGTGTGCGTTCCACTCACAGAGTGTAACCTTTCTTTTCATAGAACAGTTTGGAAACACTCTGTTTGTAAAGTCTGCAACTGGATATTTGGACCTCTTTGAGGATTTCGTTGGAAACGGGATTTCTTCATCTAATGCTAGACAGAAGAATTCTCAGTAACTTCTTTGGGTTGCGTGTGTTCAACTCACAGAGTTGAGCCCTCCTTTAGACAGAGCAGATTTGAAACCCTCTTTTTGTGGAATTTGCAAGTGGACATTTCAAGCGCTTTGGGGCCAACGGTAGAAAAGGAAATATCTTCGTATAAAAACTAAAGAGAATCATTCTCAGAAACTGCTTTGTGATGTGTGCATTCCACTAACAGACTGTAACCTTTCTTTTCATAGAACAGTTTGGAAACACTCTGTTTGTAAAGTCTGCAAGTGGATATTTGGTCCTCTTTGAGGATTTCATTGGAAACGGGATTTCTTCATCTAATGCTAGACAGAAGAATTCTCAGTAACTTCTTTGGGTTGCGTGTGTTCAACTCACAGGGTTGAACCTTCCTTTAGACAGAGCAGATTTGAAACCCTCTTTTTGTGGAATTTGCAAGTGGATATTTCAAGCGCTTTGGCGCCCACGGTAGAAAAGGAAATATCTTCGTATAAAAACTAGAGAGAATCATTCCCAGAAACCAATTTGTGATGTGTGCGTTCCACTCACAGAGTTTAACCTTTCTTTTCATAGAACAGTTTGGAAACACTCTGTTTGTAAAGTCTGCAAGTGGATATTTGGACCTCTATGAGGATTTCGTTGGAAACGGGATTTCTTCATCTAATGCTAGACAGAAGAATTCTCAGTAACTTCTTTGGGTTGCGTGTGTTCAACTCACAGAGTTGAACCTTCCTTTTGACAGAGCAGATTGGAAACCCTCTTTTTGTGGAATTTGCAAGAGGACATTTCAAGCGCTTTGGGGCCAACGGTAGAAAAGGAAATATCTTCGTATAAAAACTAGAGAGAATCATTCTCAGAAACCGCTTTGTGATGTGTGCGTTCTACTCACAGAGTGTAACCTTTCTTTTCATAGAACAGTTTGGAAACACTCTGTTTGTAAAGTCTGCAAGTGGATATTTGGACCTCTTTGAGGATTTCATTGGAAACGGGATTTCTGCATATAACGCTAGACAGAAGAATTCTCAGTAACTTCTTTGGGTTGCGTGTGTTCAACTCACAGAGTTGAACCTTCCTTTTGACAAAGCAGATTAGAAACCCTCTTTTTGTGGAATTTGCAAGTCGACATTTCAGGCGCTTTGGGGCCAACGGTAGAAAAGGAAATATCTTCGTATAAAAACTAGAGAAAATCATTCTCAGAAACCACTTTGTGATGTGTGCGTTCCTCTCACAGAGTTTAACCTTTCTTTTCATAGAACAGTTTGGAAACAGTCTGTTTGTAAAGTGTGCAAGTGGATATTTGGACCTCTTTGAGGATTTCGTTGGAAACGGGATTAATTCATCTAATGCTAGACAGAAGAATTCTCAGTAACTTCTTTGGGTTACGTGTGTTCAACTCACAGAGTTG
The DNA here is from genome assembly GCF_029281585.2 of Gorilla gorilla gorilla. NCBI lineage: Eukaryota > Metazoa > Chordata > Mammalia > Primates > Hominidae > Gorilla > Gorilla gorilla. Next base: position 75,259,372 of record NC_073231.2, on the reverse strand, counting down.
AACCTTCCTTTAGACAGAGCAGATTTGAAACCCTCTTTTTGTGGAATTTGCAAGTGGACATTTCAAGCGCTTTGGCGCCCACGGTAGAAAAGGAAATATCTTCGTATAAAAACTAGAGAGAATCATTCTCAGAAACCGCTTTGTGATGTGTGCGTTCCACTCACAGAGTTTAACCTTTCTTTTCATAGAACAGTTTGGAAACACTCTGTTTGTAAAGTGTGCAAGTGGATATTTGGACCTCTTTGAGGATTTCGTTGGAAACGGGATTTCTTCATCTAATGCTAGACAGAAGAATTCTCAGTAACTTCTTTGGGTTGCGTGTGTTCAACTCACAGAGTTGAGCCTTCCTTTAGACAGAGCAGATTTGAAACCCTCTTTTTGTGGAATTTGCAAGTGGACATTTCAAGCGCTTTGGGGCCAACGGCAGAAAAGGAAATATCTTCGTATAAAAACTAGAGAGAATCATTCTCAGAAACCGCTTTGTGATGTGTGCGTTCCACTCAGAGAGTGTAACCTTTCTTTTCATAGAACAGTTTGGAAACACTCTGTTTGTAAAGTCTGCAAGTGGATATATGGACCTCTATGAGGATTTCGTTGGAAACGGGATTTCTTCATCTAATGCTAGACAGAAGAATTCTCAGTAACTTCTTTGGGTTGCCTGTGTTCAACTCACAGAGTTGAACCTTCCTTTTGACAGAGCAGATTGGAAACCCTCTTTTTGTGGAATTTTCAAGAGGACATTTCAAGCGCTTTGGGGCCAACGGTAGAAAAGGAAATATCTTCGTATAAAAACTAGAGAGAATCATTCTCAGGAACCGCTTTGTGATGTGTGCGTTCCACTCACAGAGTGTAACCTTTCTGTTCATAGAACAGTTTGGAAACAGTCTGTTTGTAAAGTCTGCAAGTGGATATTTGGACCTCTTTGAGGATTTCGTTGGAAACGGGATTTCTTCATCTAATGCTAGACAGAAGAATTCTCAGTAACTTCTTTTGGGTGCGTGTGTTCAACTCACAGAGTTGAGCCTTCCTTTAGACAGAGCAGATTTGAAACCCTCTTTTTGTGTAATTTGCAAGTGGACATTACAAGCGCTTTGGCGCCCACGGTAGAAAAGGAAATATCTTCGTATAAAAACTAGAGAGAATCATTCCCAGAAACCACTTTGTGATGTGTGCGTTCCACTCACAGAGTGTAACCTTTCTTTTCATAGAACAGTTTGGAAACACTCTGTTTGTAAAGTCTGCAACTGGATATTTGGACCTCTTTGAGGATTTCGTTGGAAACGGGATTTCTTCATCTAATGCTAGACAGAAGAATTCTCAGTAACTTCTTTGGGTTTCGTGTGTTCAACTCAGAGAGTTGAACCTTCCTTTAGACAGAGCAGATTGGAAACCCTCTTTTTGTGGAATTTGCAAGTGGACATTTCAAGCGCTTTGGTGTGCACGGTAGAAAAGGAAATATCTTCGTTTAAAAACTAGAGAGAATCATTCTCAGAAACCACTTTGTGATGTGTGCGTTCCACTAACAGAGTGTAACCTTTCTTTTCATAGAACAGTTTGGAAACACTCTGTTTGTAAAGTCTGCAAGTGGATATTTGGACCTCTTTGAGGATTTCATTGTAAACGGGATTTCTTCATCTAATGCTAGACAGAAGAATTCTCAGTAACTTCTTTGGGTTGCGTGTGTTCAACTCACAGAGTTGAACCTTCCTTTAGACAGAGCAGATTTGAAACCCTCTTTTTGTGGAATTTGCAAGTGGATATTTCAAGCGCTTTGGCGCCCACAGTAGAAAAGGAAATATCTTCGTATAAAAACTAGAGAGAATCATTCCCAGAAACCGCTTTGTGATGTGTGCGTTCCACTCACAGAGTTTAACCTTTCTTTTCATAGAACAGTTTGGAAACACTCTGTTTGTAAAGTCTGCAAGTGGATATTTGGACCTCTATGAGGATTTCGTTGGAAACGGGATTTCTTCATCTAATGCTAGACAGAAGAATTCTCAGTAACTTCTTTGGGTTGCGTGTGTTCAACTCACAGAGTTGAACCTTCCTTTTGACAGAGCAGATTGGAAACCCTCTTTTTGTGGAATTTGCAAGAGGACATTTCAAGCGCTTTGGGGCCAACGGTAGAAAAGGAAATATCTTCGTATAAAAACTAGAGAGAATCATTCTCAGGAACCGCTTTGTGATGTGTGCGTTCCACTCACAGAGTGTAACCTTTCTTTTCATAGAACAGTTTGGAAACAGTCTGTTTGTAAAGTCTGCAAGTGGATATTTGGACCTCTTTGAGGATTTCATTGGAAACGGGATTTCTTCATCTAATGCTAGACAGAAGAATTCTCAGTAACTTCTTTTGGGTGCGTGTGTTCAACTCACAGAGTTGAGCCTTCCTTTAGACAGAGCAGATTTGAAACCCTCTTTTTGTGGAATTTGCAAGTGGACATTACAAGCGCTTTGGCGCCCACGGTAGAAAAGGAAATATCTTCGTATAAAAACTAGAGAGAATCATTCCCCGAAACCACTTTGTGATGTGTGCGTTCCACTCACAGAGTGTAACCTTTCTTTTCATAGAACAGTTTGGAAACACTCTGTTTGTAAAGTCTGCAACTGGATATTTGGACCTCTTTGAGGATTTCGTTGGAAACGGGATTTCTTCATCTAATGCTAGACAGAAGAATTCTCAGTAACTTCTTTGGGTTTCGTGAGTTCAACTCAGAGAGTTGAACCTTCCTATAGACAGAGTAGATTTGAAACCCTCTTTTTGTGTAATTTGCAAGTGGACATTTCAAGCGCTTTGGTGTGCACGGTACAAAAGGAAATATCTTCGTTTAAAAACTAGAGAGAATCATTCTCAGAAACCACTTTGTGATGTGTGCGTTCCACTAACAGAGTGTAACCTTTCTTTTCATAGAACAGTTTGGAAACACTCTGTTTGTAAAGTCTGCAAGTGGATATTTGGACCTCTTTGAGGATTTCATTGTAAACGGGATTTCTTCATCTAATGCTAGACAGAAGAATTCTCAGTAACTTCTTTGGGTTGCGTGTGTTCAACTCACAGAGTTGAACCTTCCTTTAGACAGAGCAGATTTGAAACCCTCTTTTTGTGGAATTTGCAAGTGGATATTTCAAGCGCTTTGGCGCCCACAGTAGAAAAGGAAATATCTTCGTATAAAAACTAGAGAGAATCATTCCCAGAAACCGCTTTGTGATGTGTGCGTTCCACTCACAGAGTTTAACCTTTCTTTTCATAGAACAGTTTGGAAACACTCTGTTTGTAAAGTCTGCAAGTGGATATTTGGACCTCTATGAGGATTTCGTTGGAAACGGGATTTCTTCATCTAATGCTAGACAGAAGAATTCTCAGTAACTTCTTTGGGTTGCGTGTGTTCAACTCACAGAGTTGAACCTTCCTTTTGACAGAGCAGATTGGAAACCCTCTTTTTGTGGAATTTGCAAGAGGACATTTCAAGCGCTTTGGGGCCAACGGTAGAAAAGGAAATATCTTCGTATAAAAACTAGAGAGAATCATTCTCAGGAACCGCTTTGTGATGTGTGCGTTCCACTCACAGAGTGTAACCTTTCTTTTCATAGAACAGTTTGGAAACAGTCTGTTTGTAAAGTCTGCAAGTGGATATTTGGACCTCTTTGAGGATTTCATTGGAAACGGGATTTCTTCATCTAATGCTAGACAGAAGAATTCTCAGTAACTTCTTTTGGGTGCGTGTGTTCAACTCACAGAGTTGAGCCTTCCTTTAGACAGAGCAGATTTGAAACCCTCTTTTTGTGGAATTTGCAAGTGGACATTACAAGCGCTTTGGCGCCCACGGTAGAAAAGGAAATATCTTCGTATAAAAACTAGAGAGAATCATTCCCCGAAACCACTTTGTGATGTGTGCGTTCCACTCACAGAGTGTAACCTTTCTTTTCATAGAACAGTTTGGAAACACTCTGTTTGTAAAGTCTGCAACTGGATATTTGGACCTCTTTGAGGATTTCGTTGGAAACGGGATTTCTTCATCTAATGCTAGACAGAAGAATTCTCAGTAACTTCTTTGGGTTTCGTGAGTTCAACTCAGAGAGTTGAACCTTCCTATAGACAGAGTAGATTTGAAACCCTCTTTTTGTGTAATTTGCAAGTGGACATTTCAAGCGCTTTGGTGTGCACGGTAGAAAAGGAAATATCTTCGTTTAAAAACTAGAGAGAATCATTCTCAGAAACCACTTTGTGATGTGTGCGTTCCACTAACAGAGTGTAACCTTTCTTTTCATAGAACAGTTTGGAAACACTCTGTTTGTAAAGTCTGCAAGTGGATATTTGGACCTCTTTGAGGATTTCATTGTAAACGGGATTTCTTCATCTAATGCTAGACAGAAGAATTCTCAGTAACTTCTTTGGGTTGCGTGTGTTCAACTCACAGAGTTGAACCTTCCTTTAGACAGAGCAGATTTGAAACCCTCTTTTTGTGGAATTTGCAAGTGGATATTTCAAGCCCTTTGGCTCCCACAGTAGAAAAGGAAATATCTTCGTATAAAAACTAGAGAGAATCATTCCCAGAAACCGCTTTGTGATGTGTGCGTTCCACTCACAGAGTTTAACCTTTCTTTTCATAGAACAGTTTGGAAACACTCTGTTTGTAAAGTCTGCAAGTGGATATTTGGACCTCTCTGAGGATTTCGTTGGAAACGGGATTTCTTCATCTAATGCTAGACAGAAGAATTCTCAGTAACTTCTTTGGGTTGCCTGTGTTCAACTCACAGAGTTGAACCTTCCTTTAGACAGAGCAGATTTGAAACCCTCTTTTTGTGGAATTTGCAAGTGGACATTTCAAGCGCTTTGGCGCCCACGGTAGAAAAGGAAATATCTTCGTATAAAAACTAGAGAGAATCATTCTCATAAACCGCTTTGTGATGTGTGCCTTCCACTCACAGAGTTTAACCTTTCTTTTCATAGAACAGTTTGGAAACACTCTGTTTGTAAAGTCTGCAAGTGGATATTTGGACCTCTTTGAGGATTAAGTTGGAAACGGGATTTCTTCATCTAATGCTAGACAGAAGAATTCTCAGTAACTTCTTTGGGTTGCGTGTGTTCAACTCACAGAGTTGAGCCTTCCCTTAGACAGAGCAGATTTGAAACCCTCTTTTTGTGGAATTTGCAAGTGGACATTTCAAGGGCTTTGGCACCCACGGTAGAAAAGGAAATATCTTCGTATAAAAACTAGAGAATCATTCTCAGAAACCACTTTGTGATGTGTGCGTTCCACTCACAGAGTGTAACCTTTGTTTCATAGAACAGTTTGGAAACACTCTGTTTGTAAAGTCTGCAAGTGGATATTTGGACCTCTTTGAGGATTTCGTTGGAAACGGGATTTCTTCATCTAATGCTAGACAGAAGAATTCTCAGTAACTTCTTATGGTTGTGTGTGTTCAACTCACAGAGGTGAACCTTCCTTTAGACAGAGCAGATTTGAAACCCTCTTTTTGTGGAATTTGCAAGTGGACATTTCATGCGCTTTGGCGCCCATGGGTGAAAAGGAAATATCTTCGTATAAAAACTAGAGAGAATCATTCTCAGAAACCACTTTGTGATGTGTGCGTTCCACTCACAGAGTTTAACCTTTTTTTCATAGAACAGTTTGGAAACACTCTGTTTTTTAAAGTCTGCAAGTGGATATTTGGACCTCTTTGAGGATTTCATTGGAAACGGGATTTCTTCATCTAATGCTAGACAGAAGAATTCTCAGTAACTTCTTCGGGTTGCGTGTGTTCAACTCACAGAGTTGAACCTTCCTTTAGTCAGAGCAGATTTGAAACCCTCTTGTTGTGGAAATTGCAAGTGGACATTTCAAGCGCTTTGGGGCCAAAGGCAGAAAAGGAAATATCTTCGTATAAAAACCAGAGAGAATCATTCTCAGAAACCGCTTTGTGATGTGTGCGTTCCACTCACAGAGTGTAACCTTTCTTTTCATAGAACAGTTTGGAAACACTCTGTTTGTAAAGTCTGCAAGTGGATATTTGGACCTCTTTGAGGATTTCGTTGGAAACGGGACTTCTTCATCTAATGCTAGACAGAAGAATTCTCAGTAACTTCTTTGGGTTGCGTGTTCAACTCACAGAGTTGAACCTTCCTTTAGACAGAGCAGATTTGAAACCCTCTTTTTGTGGAATTTGCAAGTGGACATTTCAAGCGCTTTGGGGTCAACGGTAGAAAAGGAAATATCTTGGTATAAAAACTAGAGAGAATCATTCTCAGGAACCGCTTTGTGATGTGTGCGTTCCACTCACAGAGTTTAACCTTTCTTTTCATAGAACAGTTTGGAAACACTCTGTTTGTAAAGTCTGTAAGTGGATATTTGGACCTCTTTGAGGATTTCGTTGGAAACGGGATTTCTTCATCTAACGCTAGACAGAAGAATTCTCAGTAACTTCTTTTGGGTGCGTGTGTTCAACTCACAGAGTTGAGCCTTCCTTTAGACAGAGCAGATTTGAAACCCTCTTTTTGTGGAATTTGCAAGTGGACATTACAAGCGCTTTGGCGCCCACGGTAGAAAAGGAAATATCTTCGTATAAAAACTAGAGAGAATCATTCCCAGAAACCACTTTGTGATGTGTGCGTTCCACTCACAGAGTGTAACCTTTCTTTTCATAGAACAGTTTGGAAACACTCTGTTTGTAAAGTCTGCAACTGGATATTTGGACCTCTTTGAGGATTTCGTTGGAAACGGGATTTCTTCATCTAATGCTAGACAGAAGAATTCTCAGTAACTTCTTTGGGTTTCGTGTGTTCAACTCAGAGAGTTGAACCTTCCTTTAGACAGAGCAGATTTGAAACCCTCTTTTTGTGGAATTTGCAAGTGGACATTTCAAGCGCTTTGGTGTGCACGGTAGAAAAGGAAATATCTTCGTTTAAAAACTAGAGAGAATCATTCTCAGAAACCACTTTGTGATGTGTGCGTTCCACTAACAGAGTGTAACCTTTCTTTTCATAGAACAGTTTGGAAACACTCTGTTTGTAAAGTCTGCAAGTGGATATTTGGACCTCTTTGAGGATTTCATTGTAAACGGGATTTCTTCATCTAATGCTAGACAGAAGAATTCTCAGTAACTTCTTTGGGTTGCGTGTGTTCAACTCACAGAGTTGAACCTTCCTTTAGACAGAGCAGATTTGAAACCCTCTTTTTGTGGAATTTGCAAGTGGATATTTCAAGCGCTTTGGCGCCCACAGTAGAAAAGGAAATATCTTCGTATAAAAACTAGAGAGAATCATTCCCAGAAACCGCTTTGTGATGTGTGCGTTCCACTCACAGAGTTTAACCTTTCTTTTCATAGAACAGTTTGGAAACACTCTGTTTGTAAAGTCTGCAAGTGGATATTTGGACCTCTATGAGGATTTCGTTGGAAACGGGATTTCTTCATCTAATGCTAGACAGAAGAATTCTCAGTAACTTCTTTGGGTTGCGTGTGTTCAACTCACAGAGTTGAACCTTCCTTTTGACAGAGCAGATTGGAAACCCTCTTTTTGTGGAATTTGCAAGAGGACATTTCAAGCGCTTTGGGGCCAACGGTAGAAAAGGAAATATCTTCGTATAAAAACTAGAGAGAATCATTCTCAGGAACCGCTTTGTGATGTGTGCGTTCCACTCACAGAGTGTAACCTTTCTTTTCATAGAACAGTTTGGAAACAGTCTGTTTGTAAAGTCTGCAAGTGGATATTTGGACCTCTTTGAGGATTTCGTTGGAAACGGCATTTCTTCATCTAATGCTAGACAGAAGAATTCTCAGTAACTTCTTTTGGGTGCGTGTTTTCAACTCACAGAGTTGAGCCTTCCTTTAGACAGAGCAGATTTGAAACCCTCTTTTTGTGGAATTTGCAAGTGGACATTACAAGCGCTTTGGCGCCCACGGTAGAAAAGGAAATATCTTCGTATAAAAACTAGAGAGAATCATTCCCCGAAACCACTTTGTGATGTGTGCGTTCCACTCACAGAGTGTAACCTTTCTTTTCATAGAACAGTTTGGAAACACTCTGTTTGTAAAGTCTGCAACTGGATATTTGGACCTCTTTGAGGATTTCGTTGGAAACGGGATTTCTTCATCTAATGCTAGACAGAAGAATTCTCAGTAACTTCTTTGGGTTTCGTGAGTTCAACTCAGAGAGTTGAACCTTCCTATAGACAGAGCAGATTTGAAACCCTCTTTTTGTGGAATTTGCAAGTGGACATTTCAAGCGCTTTGGTGTGCACGGTAGAAAAGGAAATATCTTCGTTTAAAAACTAGAGAGAATCATTCTCAGAAACCACTTTGTGATGTGTGCGTTCCACTAACAGAGTGTAACCTTTCTTTTCATAGAACAGTTTGGAAACACTCTGTTTGTAAAGTCTGCAAGGGGATATTTGGACCTCTTTGAGGATTTCATTGGAAACGGGATTTCTTCATCTAATGCTAGACAGAAGAATTCTCAGTAACTTCTTTGGGTTGCGTGTGTTCAACTCACAGAGTTGAACCTTCCTTTAGACAGAGCAGATTTGAAACCCTCTTTTTGTGTAATTTGCAAGTGGATATTTCAAGCCCTTTGGCGCCCACAGTAGAAAAGGAAATATCTTCGTATAAAAACTAGAGAGAATCATTCCCAGAAACCGCTTTGTGATGTGTGCGTTCCACTCACAGAGTTTAACCTTTCTTTTCATAGAACAGTTTGGAAACACTCTGTTTGTAAAGTCTGCAAGTGGATATTTGGACCTCTATGAGGATTTCGTTGGAAACGGGATTTCTTCATCTAATGCTAGACAGAAGAATTCTCAGTAACTTCTTTGGGTTGCATGTGTTCAACTCACAGAGTTGAACCTTCCTTTAGACAGAGCAGATTTGAAACCCTCTTTTTGTGGAATTTGCAAGTGGACATTTCAAGCGCTTTGGCGCCCACGGTAGAAAAGGAAATATCTTCGTATAAAAACTAGAGAGAATCATTCTCAGAAACCGCTTTGTGATGTGTGCGTTCCACTCACAGAGTTTAACCTTTCTTTTCATAGAACAGTTTGGAAACACTCTGTTTGTAAAGTCTGCAAGTGGATATTTGGACCTCTTTGAGGATTAAGTTGGAAACGGGATTTCTTCATCTAATGCTAGACAGAAGAATTCTCAGTAACTTCTTTGGGTTGCGTGTGTTCAACTCACAGAGTTGAGCCTTCCTTTAGACAGAGCAGATTTGAAACCCTCTTTTTGTGGAATTTGCAAGTGGACATTTCAAGCGCTTTGGGGCCAACGGCAGAAAAGGAAATATCTTCGTATAAAAACCGGAGAGAATCATTCTCAGAAACCGCATTGTGATGTGTGCGTTCCACTCACAGAGTGTAACCTTTCTTTTCATAGAACAGTTTGGAAACACTCTGTTTGTAAAGTCTGCAAGTGGATATTTGGACCTCTGTGAGGATTTCGTTGGAAACGGGACTTCTTCATCTAATGCTAGACAGAAGAATTCTCAGTAACTTCTTTGGGTTGCGTGTTCAACTCACAGAGTTGAACCTTCCTTTAGACAGAGCAGATTTGAAACCCTCTTTTTGTGGAATTTGCAAGTGGACATTTCAAGCGCTTGGGGCCAACGGTAGAAAAGGAAATATCTTCGTATAAAAACTAGAGAGAATCATTCTCAGACACCACTTTGTGATGTGTGCGTTCCACTCACAGAGTTTAACCTTTCTTTTCATAGAACAGTTTGGAAACACTCTGTTTGTAAAGTCTGTAAGTGGATATTTGGACCTCTTTGAGGATTTCGTTGGAAACGGGATTTCTTCATCTAATGCTAGACAGAAGAATTCTCAGTAACTTCTTTGGGTTGCGTGTGTTCAACTCACAGAGTTGAGCCTTCCTTTAGACAGAGCAGATTTGAAACCCTCTTTTTGTGGAATTTGCAAGTGGACATTTCAAGCGCTTTGGGGCCAACGGTAGAAAAGGAAATATCTTCGTATAAAAACTAGAGAGAATCATTCCCAGAAACCAATTTGTGATGTGTGCGTTCCACTCACAGAGTTTAACCTTTCTTTTCATAGAACAGTTTGGAAACACTCTGTTTGTAAAGTCTGCAAGTGGATATTTGGACCTCTATGAGGATTTCGTTGGAAACGGGATTTCTTCATCTAATGCTAGACAGAAGAATTCTCAGTAACTTCTTTGGGTTGCGTGTGTTCAACTCACAGAGTTGAACCTTCCTTTTGACAGAGCAGATTGGAAACCCTCTTTTTGTGGAATTTGCAAGAGGACATTTCAAGCGCTTTGGGGCCAACGGTAGAAAAGGAAATATCTTCGTATAAAAACTAGAGAGAATCATTCTCAGAAACCACTTTGTGATGTGTGCGTTCCACTCACAGAGTTTAACCTTTTTTTCATAGAACAGTTTGGAAACACTCTGTTTTTTAAAGTCTGCAAGTGGATATTTGGACCTCTTTGAGGATTTCATTGGAAACGGGATTTCTTCATCTAATGCTAGACAGAAGAATTCTCAGTAACTTCTTCGGGTTGCGTGTGTTCAACTCACAGAGTTGAACCTTCCTTTAGTCAGAGCAGATTTGAAACCCTCTTTTTGTGGAATTTGCAAGTGGACATTTCAAGCGCTTTGGTGTGCACGGTAGAAAAGGAAATATCTTCGTTTAAAAACTAGAGAGAATCATTCTCAGAAACCACTTTGTGATGTATGCGTTCCACTAACAGAGTGTAACCTTTCTTTTCATAGAACAGTTTGGAAACACTCTGTTTGTAAAGTCTGCAAGTGGATATTTGGACCTCTTTGAGGATTTCATTGTAAACGGGATTTCTTCATCTAATGCTAGACAGAAGAATTCTCAGTAACTTCTTTGGGTTGCGTGTGTTCAACTCACAGAGTTGAACCTTCCTTTAGACAGAGCAGATTTGAAACCCTCTTTTTGTGGAATTTGCAAGTGGATATTTCAAGCGCTTTGGCGCCCACAGGAGAAAAGGAAATATCTTCGTATAAAAACTAGAGAGAATCATTCCCAGAAACCGCTTTGTGATGTGTGCGTTCCACTCACAGAGTTTAACCTTTCTTTTCATAGAACAGTTTGGAAACACTCTGTTTGTAAAGTCTGCAAGTGGATATTTGGACCTCTATGAGGATTTCGTGGAAACGGGATTTCTTCATCTAATGCTAGACAGAAGAATTCTCAGTAACTTCTTTGGGTTGCGTGTGTTCAACTCACAGAGTTGAACCTTCCTTTTGACAGAGCAGATTGGAAACCCTCTTTTTGTGGAATTTGCAAGAGGACATTTCAAGCGCTTTGGGGCCAACGGTAGAAAAGGAAATATCTTCGTATAAAAACTAGAGAGAATCATTCTCAGGAACCGCTTTGTGATGTGTGCGTTCCACTCACAGAGTGTAACCTTTCTTTTCATAGAACAGTTTGGAAACAGTCTGTTTGTAAAGTCTGCAAGTGGATATTTGGACCTCTTTGAGGATTTCGTTGGAAACGGGATTTCTTCATCTAATGCTAGACAGAAGAATTCTCAGTAACTTCTTTTGGGTGCGTGTTTTCAACTCACAGAGTTGAGCCTTCCTTTAGACAGAGCAGATTTGAAACCCTCTTTTTGTGGAATTTGCAAGTGGACATTACAAGAGCTTTGGCGCCCACGGTAGAAAAGGAAATATCTTCGTATAAAAACTAGAGAGAATCATTCCCCGAAACCACTTTGTGATGTGTGCGTTCCACTCACAGAGTGTAACCTTTCTTTTCATAGAACAGTTTGGAAACACTCTGTTTGTAAAGTCTGAAAGTGGATATTTGGACCTCTTTGAGGATTTCGTTGGAAACGGGATTTCTTCATCTAATGCTAGACAGAAGAATTCTCAGTAACTTCTTTGGGTTGCGTGTGTTCAACTCACAGAGTTGAGCCTTCCTTTAGACAGAGCAGATTTGAAACCCTCTTTTTGTGGAATTTGCAAGTGGACATTTCAAGCGCTTTGGGGCCAACGGCAGAAAAGGAAATATCTTCGTATAAAAACCGGAGAGAATCATTCTCAGAAACCGCTTTGTGATGTGTGCGTTCCACTCACAGAGTGTAACCTTTCTTTTCATAGAACAGTTTGGAAACACTCTGTTTGTAAAGTCTGCAAGTGGATATTTGGACCTCTGTGAGGATTTCGTTGGAAACGGGACTTCTTCATCTAATGCTAGACAGAAGAATTCTCAGTAACTTCTTTGGGTTGCGTGTTCAACTCACAGAGTTGAACCTTCCTTTAGACAGAGCAGATTTGAAACCCTCTTTTTGTGGAATTTGCAAGTGGACATTTCAAGCGCTTTGGGGCCAACGGTAGAAAAGGAAATATCTTCGTATAAAAACTAGAGAGAATCATTCTCAGAAACCACTTTGTGATGTGTGCATTCCACTCACAGAGTTTAACCTTTCTTTTCATAGAACAGTTTGGAAACACTCTGTTTGTAAAGTCTGTAAGTGGATATTTGGACCTCTTTGAGGATTTCGTTGGAAACGGGATTTCTTCATCTAATGCTAGACAGAAGAATTCTCAGTAACTTCTTTGGGTTGCGTGTGTTCAACTCACAGAGTTGAGCCTTCCTTTAGACAGAGCAGATTTGAAACCCTCTTTTTGTGGAATTTGCAAGTGGACATTTCAAGCGCTTTGGGGCCAACGGTAGAAAAGGAAATATCTTCGTATAAAAACTAGAGAGAATCATTCCCAGAAACCAATTTGTGATGTGTGCGTTCCACTCACAGAGTTTAACCTTTCTTTTCATAGAACAGTTTGGAAACACTCTGTTTGTAAAGTCTGCAAGTGGATATTTGGACCTCTATGAGGATTTCGTTGGAAACGGGATTTCTTCATCTAATGCTAGACAGAAGAATTCTCAGTAACTTCTTTGGGTTGCGTGTGTTCAACTCACAGAGTTGAACCTTCCTTTTGACAGAGCAGATTGGAAACCCTCTTTTTGTGGAATATGCAAGAGGACATTTCAAGCGCTTTGGGGCCAACGGTAGAAAAGGAAATATCTTCGTATAAAAACTAGAGAGAATCATTCTCAGAAACCGCTTTCTGATGTGTGCGTTCTACTCACAGAGTGTAACCTTTCTTTTCATAGAACAGTTTGGAAACACTCTGTTTGTAAAGTCTGCAAGTGGATATTTGGACCTCTTTGAGGATTTCATTGGAAACGGGATTTCTGCATACAACGCTAGACAGAAGAATTCTCAGTAACTTCTTTGGGTTGCGTGTGTTCAACTCACAGAGTTGAACCTTCCTTTTGACAGAGCAGATTTGAAACCCTCTTTTTGTGGAATTTGCAAGTGGACATTTCATGCGCTTTGGCGCCCATGGGAGAAAAGGAAATATCTTCGTATAAAAACTAGAGAGAATCATTCTCAGAAACCACTTTGTGATGTGTGCGTTCCACTCACAGAGTTTAACCTTTTTTTCATAGAACAGTTTGGAAACACTCTGTTTTTTAAAGTCTGCAAGTGGATATTTGGACCTCTTTGAGGATTTCATTGGAAACGGGATTTCTTCATCTAATGCTAGACAGAAGAATTCTCAGTAACTTCTTCGGGTTGCGTGTGTTCAACTCACAGAGTTGAACCTTCCTTTAGTCAGAGCAGATTTGAAACCCTCTTTTTGTGGAATTTGCAAGTGGACATTTCAAGCGCTTTGGGGCCAAAGGCAGAAAAGGAAATATCTTCGTATAAAAACCAGAGAGAATCATTCTCAGAAACCGCTTTGTGATGTGTGCGTTCCACTCACAGAGTGTAACCTTTCTTTTCATAGAACAGTTTGGAAACACTCTGTTTGTAAAGTCTGCAAGTGGATATTTGGACCTCTTTGAGGATTTCGTTGGAAACGGGACTTCTTCATCTAATGCTAGACAGAAGAATTCTCAGTAACTTCTTTGGGTTGCGTGTTCAACTCACAGAGTTGAACCTTCCTTTTGACAGAGCAGATTGGAAACCCTCTTTTTGTGGAATTTGCAAGAGGACATTTCAAGCGCTTTGGGGCCAATGGTAGAAAAGGAAATATCTTCGTATAAAAACTAGAGAGAATCTTTCTCAGGAACCGCTTTGTGATGTGTGCGTTCCACTCACAGAGTGTAACCTTTCTTTTCATAGAACAGTTTGGAAACAGTCTGTTTGTAAAGTCTGCAAGTGGATATTTGGACCTCTTTGAGGATTTCGTTGGAAACGGGATTTCTTCATCTAATGCTAGACAGAAGAATTCTCAGTAACTTCTTTTGGGTGCGTGTTTTCAACTCACCGAGTTGAGCCTTCCTTTAGACAGAGCAGATTGGAAACCCTCTTTTTGTGGAATTTGCAAGTGGACATTACAAGCGTTTGGCGCCCACGGTAGAAAAGGAAATATCTTCGTATAAAAACTAGAGAGAATCATTCCCCGAAACCACTTTGTGATGTGTGCGTTCCACTCACAGAGTGTAACCTTTCTTTTCATAGAACAGTTTGGAAACACTCTGTTTGTAAAGTCTGCAACTGGATATTTGGACCTCTTTGAGGATTTCGTTGGAAACGGGATTTCTTCATCTAATGCTAGACAGAAGAATTCTCAGTAACTTCTTTGGGTTTCGTGAGTTCAACTCAGAGAGTTGAACCTTCCTATAGACAGAGCAGATTTGAAACCCTCTTTTTGTGGAATTTGCAAGTGGACATTTCAAGCGCTTTGGTGTGCACGGTAGAAAAGGAAATATCTTCGTTTAAAAACTAGAGACAATCATTCTCAGAAACCACTTTGTGATGTGTGCGTTCCACTAACAGAGTGTAACCTTTCTTTTCATAGAACAGTTTGGAAACACTCTGTTTGTAAAGTCTGCAAGTGGATATTTGGACTTCTTTGAGGATTTCATTGGAAACGGGATTTCTTCATCTAATGCTAGACAGAAGAATTCTCAGTAACTTCTTTGGGTTGCGTGTGTTCAACTCACAGAGTTGAACCTTCCTTTAGACAGAGCAGATTTGAAACCCTCTTTTTGTGGAATTTGCAAGTGGATATTTCAAGCCCTTTGGCGCCCACAGTAGAAAAGGAAATATCTTCGTATAAAAACTAGAGAGAATCATTCCCAGAAACCGCTTTGTGATGTGTGCGTTCCACTCACAGAGTTTAACCTTTCTTTTCATAGAACAGTTTGGAAACACTCTGTTTGTAAAGTCTGCAAGTGGATATTTGGACCTCTTTGAGGATTAAGTTGGAAACGGGATTTCTTCATCTAATGCTAGACAGAAGAATTCTCAGTAACTTCTTTGGGTTGCGTGTGTTCAACTCACAGAGTTGAGCCTTCCCTTAGACAGAGCAGATTTGAAACCCTCTTTTTGTGGAATTTGCAAGAGGACATTTCAAGGGCTTTGGCACCCACGGTAGAAAAGGAAATATCTTCGTATAAAAACTAGAGAATCATTCTCAGAAACCACTTTGTGATGTGTGCGTTCCACTCACAGAGTGTAACCTTTGTTTTCATAGAACAGTTTGGAAACACTCTGTTTGTAAAGTCTGCAAGTGGATATTTGGACCTCTTTGAGGATTTCGTTGGAAACGGGATTTCTTCATCTAATGCTAGACAGAAGAATTCTCAGTAACTTCTTATGGTTGTGTGTGTTCAACTCACAGAGTTGAACCTTCCTTTAGACAGAGCAGATTTGAAACCCTCTTTTTGTGGAATTTGCAAGTGGACATTTCATGCGCTTTGGCGCCCACGGGAGAAAAGGAAATATCTTCGTATAAAAACTAGAGAGAATCATTCTCAGAAACCACTTGGTGATGTGTGCGTTCCACTCACAGAGTTTAACCTTTTTTTCATAGAACAGTTTGGAAACACTCTGTTTTTTAAAGTCTGCAAGTGGATATTTGGACCTCTTTGAGGATTTCATTGGAAACGGGATTTCTTCATCTAATGCTAGACAGAAGAATTCTCAGTAACTTCTTCGGGTTGCGTGTGTTCAACTCACAGAGTTGAACCTTCCTTTAGTCAGAGCAGATTTGCAACCCTCTTTTTGTGGAATTTGCAAGTGGACATTTCAAGCGCTTTGGGGCCAAAGGCAGAAAAGGAAATATCTTCGTATAAAAACCAGAGAGAATCATTCTCAGAAACCGCTTTGTGATGTGTGCGTTCCACTCACAGAGCGTAAAGTTTCTTTTCATAGAACAGTTTGGAAACACTCTGTTTGTAAAGTCTGCAAGTGGATATTTGGACCTCTTTGAGGATTTCGTTGGAAACGGGACTTCTTCATCTAATGCTAGACAGAAGAATTCTCAGTAACTTCTTTGGGTTGCGTGTTCAACTCACAGAGTTGAACCTTCCCTTAGACAGAGCAGATTTGAATCCCTCTTTTTGTGGAATTTGCAAGTGGACATTACAAGCGCTTTGGCGCCCACGGTAGAAAAGGAAATATCTTCGTATAAAAACTAGAGAGAATCATTCCCCGAAACCACTTTGTGATGTGTGCGTTCCACTCACAGAGTGTAACCTTTCTTTTCATAGAACAGTTTGGAAACACTCTGTTTGTAAAGTCTGAAAGTGGATATTTGGACCTCTTTGAGGATTTCGTTGGAAACGGGATTTCTTCATCTAATGCTAGACAGAAGAATTCTCAGTAACTTCTTTGGGTTGCGTGTGTTCAACTCACAGAGTTGAGCCTTCCTTTAGACAGAGCAGATTTGAAACCCTCTTTTTGTGGAATTTGCAAGTGGACATTTCAAGCGCTTTGGGGCCAACGGCAGAAAAGGAAATATCTTCGTATAAAAACCGGAGAGAATCATTCTCAGAAACCGCTTTGTGATGTGTGCGTTCCACTCACAGAGTGTAACCTTTCTTTTCATAGAACAGTTTGGAAACACTCTGTTTGTAAAGTCTGCAAGTGGATATTTGGACCTCTGTGAGGATTTCGTTGGAAACGGGACTTCTTCATCTAATGCTAGACAGAAGAATTCTCAGTAACTTCTTTGGGTTGCGTGTTCAACTCACAGAGTTGAACCTTCCTTTAGACAGAGCAGATTTGAAACCCTCTTTTTGTGGAATTTGCAAGTGGACATTTCAAGCGCTTTGGGGCCAACGGTAGAAAAGGAAATATCTTCGTATAAAAACTAGAGAGAATCATTCTCAGAAACCACTTTGTGATGTGTGCGTTCCACTCACAGAGTTTAACCTTTCTTTTCATAGAACAGTTTGGAAACACTCTGTTTGTAAAGTCTGTAAGTGGATATTTGGACCTCTTTGAGGATTTCGTTGGAAACGGGATTTCTTCATCTAATGCTAGACAGAAGAATTCTCAGTAACTTCTTTGGGTTGCGTGTGTTCAACTCACAGAGTTGAGCCTTCCTTTAGACAGAGCAGATTTGAAACCCTCTTTTTGTGGAATTTGCAAGTGGACATTTCAAGCGCTTTGGGGCCAACGGTAGAAAAGGAAATATCTTCGTATAAAAACTAGAGAGAATCATTCCCAGAAACCAATTTGTGATGTGTGCGTTCCACTCACAGAGTTTAACCTTTCTTTTCATAGAACAGTTTGGAAACACTCTGTTTGTAAAGTCTGCAAGTGGATATTTGGACCTCTATGAGGATTTCGTTGGAAACGGGATTTCTTCATCTAATGCTAGACAGAAGAATTCTCAGTAACTTCTTTGGGTTGCGTGTGTTCAACTCACAGAGTTGAACCTTCCTTTTGACAGAGCAGATTGGAAACCCTCTTTTTGTGGAATATGCAAGAGGACATTTCAAGCGCTTTGGGGCCAACGGTAGAAAAGGAAATATCTTCGTATAAAAACTAGAGAGAATCATTCTCAGAAACCGCTTTCTGATGTGTGCGTTCTACTCACAGAGTGTAACCTTTCTTTTCATAGAACAGTTTGGAAACACTCTGTTTGTAAAGTCTGCAAGTGGATATTTGGACCTCTTTGAGGATTTCATTGGAAACGTGATTTCTGCATACAACGCTAGACAGAAGAATTCTCAGTAACTTCTTTGGGTTGCGTGTGTTCAACTCACAGAGTTGAACCTTCCTTTTGACAGAGCAGATTTGAAACCCTCTTTTTGTGGAATTTGCAAGTGGACATTTCATGCGCTTTGGCGCCCATGGGAGAAAAGGAAATATCTTCGTATAAAAACTAGAGAGAATCATTCTCAGAAACCACTTTGTGATGTGTGCGTTCCACTCACAGAGTTTAACCTTTTTTTCATAGAACAGTTTGGAAACACTCTGTTTTTTAAAGTCTGCAGGTGGATATTTGGACCTCTTTGAGGATTTCATTGGAAACGGGATTTCTTCATCTAATGCTAGACAGAAGAATTCTCAGTAACTTCTTCGGGTTGCGTGTGTTCAACTCACAGAGTTGAACCTTCCTTTAGTCAGAGCAGATTTGAAACCCTCTTTTTGTGGAATTTGCAAGTGGACATTTCAAGCGCTTTGGGGCCAAAGGCAGAAAAGGAAATATCTTCCTATAAAAACCAGAGAGAATCATTCTCAGAAACCGCTTTGTGATGTGTGCGTTCCACTCACAGAGTGTAACCTTTCTTTTCATAGAACAGTTTGGAAACACTCTGTTTGTAAAGTCTGCAAGTGGATATTTGGACCTCTTTGAGGATTTCGTTGGAAACGGGACTTCTTCATCTAATGCTAGACAGAAGAATTCTCAGTAACTTCTTTGGGTTGCGTGTTCAACTCACAGAGTTGAACCTTCCTTTAGACAGAGCAGATTTGAAACCCTCTTTTTGTGGAATTTGCAAGTGGACATTTCAAGCGCTTTGGGGTCAACGGTAGAAAAGGAAATATCTTGGTATTAAAACTAGAGAGAATCATTCTCAGGAACCGCTTTATGATGTCTGCTTTCCACTCACAGAGTTTAACCTTTCTTTTCATAGAACAGTTTGGAAACACTCTGTTTGTAAAGTCTGTAAGTGGATATTTGGACCTCTTTGAGGATTTCGTTGGAAACGGGATTTCTTCATCTAATGCTAGACAGAAGAATTCTCAGTAACTTCTTTTGGGTGCGTGTGTTCAACTCACAGAGTTGAGCCTTCCTTTAGACAGAGCAGATTTGAAACCCTCTTTTTGTGGAATTTGCAAGTGGACATTACAAGCGCTTTGGCGCCCACGGTAGAAAAGGAAATATCTTCGTATAAAAACTAGAGAGAATCATTCCCAGAAACCACTTTGTGATGTGTGCGTTCCACTCACAGAGTGTAACCTTTCTTTTCATAGAACAGTTTGGAAACACTCTGTTTGTAAAGTCTGCAAGTGGATATTTGGACCTCTTTGAGGATTTCATTGTAAACGGGATTTCTTCATCTAATGCTAGACAGAAGAATTCTCAGTAACTTCTTTGGGTTGCGTGTGTTCAACTCACAGAGTTGAACCTTCCTTTAGACAGAGCAGATTTGAAACCCTCTTTTTGTGGAATTTGCAAGTGGATATTTCAAGCGCTTTGGCGCCCACAGTAGAAAAGGAAATATCTTCGTATAAAAACTAGAGAGAATCATTCCCAGAAACCGCTTTGTGATGTGTGCGTTCCACTCACAGAGTTTAACCTTTCTTTTCATAGAACAGTTTGGAAACACTCTGTTTGTAAAGTCTGCAAGTGGATATTTGGACCTCTATGAGGATTTCGTTGGAAACGGGATTTCTTCATCTAATGCTAGACAGAAGAATTCTCAGTAACTTCTTTGGGTTGCGTGTGTTCAACTCACAGAGTTGAACCTTCCTTTTGACAGAGCAGATTGGAAACCCTCTTTTTGTGGAATTTGCAAGAGGACATTTCAAGCGCTTTGGGGCCAACGGTAGAAAAGGAAATATCTTCGTATAAAAACTAGAGAGAATCTTTCTCAGGAACCGCTTTGTGATGTGTGCGTTCCACTCACAGAGTGTAACCTTTCTTTTCATAGAACAGTTTGGAAACAGTCTGTTTGTAAAGTCTGCAAGTGGATATTTGGACCTCTTTGAGGATTTCGTTGGAAACGGGATTTCTTCATCTAATGCTAGACAGAAGAATTCTCAGTAACTTCTTTTGGGTGCGTGTTTTCAACTCACAGAGTTGAGCCTTCCTTTAGACAGAGCAGATTGGAAACCCTCTTTTTGTGGAATTTGCAAGTGGACATTACAAGCGCTTTGGCGCCCACGGTAGAAAAGGAAATATCTTCGTATAAAAACTAGAGAGAATCATTCCCCGAAACCACTTTGTGATGTGTGCGTTCCACTCACAGAGTGTAACCTTTCTTTTCATAGAACAGTTTGGAAACACTCTGTTTGTAAAGTCTGCAACTGGATATTTGGACCTCTTTGAGGATTTCGTTGGAAACGGGATTTCTTCATCTAATGCTAGACAGAAGAATTCTCAGTAACTTCTTTGGGTTTCGTGAGTTCAACTCAGAGAGTTGAACCTTCCTATAGACAGAGCAGATTTGAAACCCTCTTTTTGTGGAATTTGCAAGTGGACATTTCAAGCGCTTTGGTGTGCACGGTAGAAAAGGAAATATCTTCGTTTAAAAACTAGAGAGAATCATTCTCAGAAACCACTTTGTGATGTGTGCGTTCCACTAACAGAGTGTAACCTTTCTTTTCATAGAACAGTTTGGAAACACTCTGTTTGTAAAGTCTGCAAGTGGATATTTGGACCTCTTTGAGGATTTCATTGGAAACGGGATTTCTTCATCTAATGCTAGACAGAAGAATTCTCAGTAACTTCTTTGGGTTGCGTGTGTTCAACTCACAGAGTTGAACCTTCCTTTAGACAGAGCAGATTTGAAACCCTCTTTTTGTGGAATTTGCAAGTGGATATTTCAAGCCCTTTGGCGCCCACAGTAGAAAAGGAAATATCTTCGTATAAAAACTAGAGAGAATCATTCCCAGAAACCGCTTTGTGATGTGTGCGTTCCACTCACAGAGTTTAACCTTTCTTTTCATAGAACAGTTTGGAAACACTCTGTTTGTAAAGTCTGCAAGTGGATATTTGGACCTCTTTGAGGATTAAGTTGGAAACGGGATTTCTTCATCTAATGCTAGACAGAAGAATTCTCAGTAACTTCTTTGGGTTGCGTGTGTTCAACTCACAGAGTTGAGCCTTCCCTCAGACAGAGCAGATTTGAAACCCTCTTTTTGTGGAATTTGCAAGAGGACATTTCAAGGGCTTTGGCACCCACGGTAGAAAAGGAAATATCTTCGTATAAAAACTAGAGAATCATTCTCAGAAACCACTTTGTGATGTGTGCGTTCCACTCACAGAGTGTAACCTTTGTTTTCATAGAACAGTTTGGAAACACTCTGTTTGTAAAGTCTGCAAGTGGATATTTGGACCTCTTTGAGGATTTCGTTGGAAACGGGATTTCTTCATCTAATGCTAGACAGAAGAATTCTCAGTAACTTCTTATGGTTGTGTGTGTTCAACTCACAGAGTTGAACCTTCCTTTAGACAGAGCAGATTTGAAACCCTCTTTTTGTGGAATTTGCAAGTGGACATTTCATGCGCTTTGGCGCCCACGGGAGAAAAGGAAATATCTTCGTATAAAAACTAGAGAGAATCATTCTCAGAAACCACTTGGTGATGTGTGCGTTCCACTCACAGAGTTTAACCTTTTTTTCATAGAACAGTTTGGAAACACTCTGTTTTTTAAAGTCTGCAAGTGGATATTTGGACCTCTTTGAGGATTTCATTGGAAACGTGATTTCTTCATCTAATGCTAGACAGAAGAATTCTCAGTAACTTCTTCGGGTTGCGTGTGTTCAACTCACAGAGTTGAACCTTCCTTTAGTCAGAGCAGATTTGAAACCCTCTTTTTGTGGAATTTGCAAGTGGACATTTCAAGCGCTTTGGGGCCAAAGGCAGAAAAGGAAATATCTTCGTATAAAAACCAGAGAGAATCATTCTCAGAAACCGCTTTGTGATGTGTGCGTTCCACTCACAGAGCGTAACCTTTCTTTTCATAGAACAGTTTGGAAACACTCTGTTTGTAAAGTCTGCAAGTGGATATTTGGACCTCTTTGAGGATTTCGTTGGAAACGGGACTTCTTCATCTAATGCTAGACAGAAGAATTCTCAGTAACTTCTTTGGGTTGCGTGTTCAACTCACAGAGTTGAACCTTCCCTTAGACAGAGCAGATTTGAAACCCTCTTTTTGTGGAATTTGCAAGTGGACATTTCAAGCGCTTTGGGGTCAACGGTAGAAAAGGAAATATCTTGGTATAAAAACTAGAGAGAATCATTCTCAGAAACCGCTTTGTGATGTGTGCGTTCCACTCACAGAGTTTAACCTTTCTTTTCATAGAACAGTTTGGAAACACTCTGTTTGTAAAGTCTGAAAGTGGATATTTGGACCTCTTTGAGGATTTCGTTGGAAACGGGATTTCTTCATCTAATGCTAGACCGAAGAATTCTCAGTAACTTCTTTGGGTTGCGTGTGTTCAACTCACAGAGTTGAGCCTTCCTTTAGACAGAGCAGATTTGAAACCCTCTTTTTGTGGAATTTGCAAGTGGACATTTCAAGCGCTTTGGGGCCAACGGCAGAAAAGGAAATATCTTCGTATAAAAACCGGAGAGAATCATTCTCAGAAACCGCTTTGTGATGTGTGCGTTCCACTCACAGAGTGTAACCTTTCTTTTCATAGAACAGTTTGGAAACACTCTGTTTGTAAAGTCTGCAAGTGGATATTTGGACCTCTGTGAGGATTTCGTTGGAAACGGGACTTCTTCATCTAATGCTAGACAGAAGAATTCTCAGTAACTTCTTTGGGTTGCGTGTTCAACTCACAGAGTTGAACCTTCCTTTAGACAGAGCAGATTTGAAACCCTCTTTTTGTGGAATTTGCAAGTGGACATTTCAAGCGCTTTGGGGCCAACGGTAGAAAAGGAAATATCTTCGTATAAAAACTAGAGAGAATCATTCTCAGAAACCACTTTGTGATGTGTGCGTTCCACTCACAGAGTTTAACCTTTCTTTTCATAGAACAGTTTGGAAACACTCTGTTTGTAAAGTCTGTAAGTGGATATTTGGACCTCTTTGAGGATTTCGTTGGAAACGGGATTTCTTCATCTAATGCTAGACAGAAGAATTCTCAGTAACTTCTTTGGGTTGCGTGTGTTCAACTCACAGAGTTGAGCCTTCCTTTAGACAGAGCAGATTTGAAACCCTCTTTTTGTGGAATTTGCAAGTGGACATTTCAAGCGCTTTGGGGCCAACGGTAGAAAAGCAAATATCTTCGTATAAAAACTAGAGAGAATCATTCCCAGAAACCAATTTGTGATGTGTGCGTTCCACTCACAGAGTTTAACCTTTCTTTTCATAGAACAGTTTGGAAACACTCTGTTTGTAAAGTCTGCAAGTGGATATTTGGACCTCTATGAGGATTTCGTTGGAAACGGGATTTCTTCATCTAATGCTAGACAGAAGAATTCTCAGTAACTTCTTTGGGTTGCGTGTGTTCAACTCACATAGTTGAACCTTCCTTTTGACAGAGCAGATTGGAAACCCTCTTTTTGTGGAATTTGCAAGAGGACATTTCAAGCGCTTTGGGGCCAACGGTAGAAAAGGAAATATCTTCGTATAAAAACTAGAGAGAATCATTCTCAGAAACCGCTTTGTGATGTGTGCGTTCTACTCACAGAGTGTAACCTTTCTTTTCATAGAACAGTTTGGAAACACTCTGTTTGTAAAGTCTGCAAGTGGATATTTGGACCTCTTTGAGGATTTCATTGGAAACGGGATTTCTGCATATAACGCTAGACAGAAGAATTCTCAGTAACTTCTTTGGGTTGCGTGTGTTCAACTCACAGAGTTGAACCTTCCTTTTGACAGAGCAGATTAGAAACCCTCTTTTTGTGGAATTTGCAAGTCGACATTTCAGGCGCTTTGGGGCCAACGGTAGAAAAGGAAATATCTTCGTATAAAAACTAGAGAAAATCATTCTCAGAAACCACTTTGTGATGTGTGCGTTCCTCTCACAGAGTTTAACCTTTCTTTTCATAGAACAGTTTGGAAACAGTCTGTTTGTAAAGTCTGCAAGTGGATATTTGGACGTCTTTGAGGATTTCGTTGGAAACGGGATTAATTCATCTAATGCTAGACAGAAGAATTCTTAGTAACTACTTTGGGTTGTGTGTGTTCAACTCACAGAGTTGAACCTTCCTTTTGACAGAGCAGATTGGAAACCCTCTTTTTGCAGAATTTGCAAGTGGACATTTCAAGCGCTTTGGGGCCAACGGTAGAAAAGGAAATATCTTCGTATAAAAACTAGAGAGAATCATTCTCAGAAACCACTTTGTGATGTGTGCGTTCCACTCACAGAGTTTAACCTTTCTTTTCATAGAACAGTTTGGAAACAGTCTGTTTGTAAAGTGTGCAAGTGGATATTTGGACCTCTTTGAGGATTTCGTTGGAAACGGGATTAATTCATCTAATGCTAGACAGAAGAATTCTCAGTAACTTCTTTGGGTTGCGTGTGTTCAACTCACAGAGTTGAACCTTCCTTTAGACAGAGCAGATTTGAAACCCTCTTTTTGTGGAATTTGCAAGTGGACATTTCAAGCGCTTTGGCGCCCACGGTAGAAAAGGAAATATCTTCGTATAAAAACTAGAGAGAATCATTCTCAGAAACCACTTTGTGATGTGTGCGTTCCACTCACAGAGTTTAACCTTTCTTTTCATAGAACAGTTTGGAAACACTCTGTTTGTAAAGTGTGCAAGTGGATATTTGGACCTCTTTGAGGATTTCGTTGGAAACGGGATTTCTTCATCTAATGCTAGACAGAAGAATTCTCAGTAACTTCTTTGGGTTGCGTGTGTTCAACTCACAGAGTTGAGCCTTCCTTTAGACAGAGCAGATTTGAAACCCTCTTTTTGTGGAATTTCCAAGTGGACATTTCAAGCGCTTTGGGGCCAACGGCAGAAAAGGAAATATCTTCGTATAAAAACTAGAGAGAATCATTCTCAGAAAACGCTTTGTGATGTGTGCGTTCCACTCAGAGAGTGTAACCTTTCTTTTCATAGAACAGTTTGGAAACACTCTGTTTGTAAAGTCTGCAAGTGGATATATGGACCTCTATGAGGATTTCGTTGGAAACGGGATTTCTTCATCTAATGCTAGACAGAAGAATTCTCAGTAACTTCTTTGGGTTTCGTGTGTTCAACTCAGAGAGTTGAACCTTCCTTTAGACAGAGCAGATTTGAAACCCTCTTTTTGTGGAATTTGCAAGTGGACATTTCAAGCGCTTTGGTGTGCACGGTAGAAAAGGAAATATCTTCGTATAAAAACTAGAGAGAATCATTCTCAGAAACCACTTTGTGATGTGTGCGTTCCACTAACAGAGTGTAACCTTTCTTTTCATAGAACAGTTTGGAAACACTCTGTTTGTAAAGTCTGCAAGTGGATATTTGGACCTCTTTGAGGATTTCATTGGAAACGGGATTTCTTCATCTAATGCTAGACAGAAGAATTCTCAGTAACTTCTTTGGGTTGCGTGTGTTCAACTCACAGAGTTGAACCTTCCTTTAGACAGAGCGGACTTGAAACCCTCTTTTTGTGGAATTTGCAAGTGGATATTTCAAGCGCTTTGGCGCCCACAGTAGAAAAGGAAATATCTTCGTATAAAAACTAGAGAGAATCATTCCCAGAAACCGCTTTGTGATGTGTGCGTTCCACTCACAGAGTGTAACCTTTCTTTTCATAGA
This sequence comes from Gorilla gorilla gorilla, assembly GCF_029281585.2. Lineage (NCBI taxonomy): Eukaryota > Metazoa > Chordata > Mammalia > Primates > Hominidae > Gorilla > Gorilla gorilla. Next base: position 75,233,711 of record NC_073231.2, on the reverse strand, counting down.
ACAGTTTGGAAACACTCTGTTTGTAAAGTCTGCAAGTGGATATTTGGACCTCTTTGAGGATTTCGTTGGAAACGGGATTTCTTCATCTAATGCTAGACAGAAGAATTCTCAGTAACTTCTTATGGTTGTGTGTGTTCAACTCACAGAGTTGAACCTTCCTTTAGACAGAGCAGATTTGAAACCCTCTTTTTGTGGAATTTGCAAGTGGACATTTCATGCGCTTTGGTGCCCACGGGAGAAAAGGAAATATCTTCGTATAAAAACTAGAGAGAATCATTCTCAGAAACCACTTTGTGATGTGTGCGTTCCACTCACAGAGTTTAACCTTTTTTTCATAGAACAGTTTGGAAACACTCTGTTTTTTAAAGTCTGCAAGTGGATATTTGGACCTCTTTGAGGATTTCATTGGAAACGGGATTTCTTCATCTAATGCTAGACAGAAGAATTCTCAGTAACTTCTTCGGGTTGCGTGTGTTCAACTCACAGAGTTGAACCTTCCTTTAGTCAGAGCAGATTTGAAACCCTCTTTTTGTGGAATTTGCAAGTGGACATTTCAAGCGCTTTGGGGCCAAAGGCAGAAAAGGAAATATCTTCGTATAAAAACCAGAGAGAATCATTCTCAGAAACCGCTTTGTGATGTGTGCGTTCCACTCACAGAGTGTAACCTTTCTTTTCATAGAACAGTTTGGAAACAGTCTGTTTGTAAAGTCTGCAAGTGGATATTTGGACCTCTTTGAGGATTACGTTGGAAACGGGATTTCTTCATCTAATGCTAGACAGAAGAATTCTCAGTAACTTCTTTTGGGTTCGTGTTTTCAACTCACAGAGTTGAGCCTTCCTTTAGACAGAGCAGATTTGAAACCCTCTTTTTGTGGAATTTGCAAGTGGACATTACAAGCGCTTTGGCGCCCACGGTAGAAAAGGAAATATCTTCGTATAAAAACTAGAGAGAATCATTCCCCGAAACCACTTTGTGATGTGTGCGTTCCACTCACAGAGTGTAACCTTTCTTTTCATAGAACAGTTTGGAAACACTCTGTTTGTAAAGTCTGCAACTGGATATTTGGACCTCTTTGAGGATTTCGTTGGAAACGGGATTTCTTCATCTAATGCTAGACAGAAGAATTCTCAGTAACTTCTTTGGGTTTCGTGAGTTCAACTCAGAGAGTTGAACCTTCCTATAGACAGAGCAGATTTGAAACCCTCTTTTTGTGGAATTTGCAAGTGGACATTTCAAGCGCTTTGGTGTGCACGGTAGAAAAGGAAATATCTTCGTTTAAAAACTAGAGAGAATCATTCTCAGAAACCACTTTGTGATGTGTGCGTTCCACTAACAGAGTGTAACCTTTCTTTTCATAGAACAGTTTGGAAACACTCTGTTTGTAAAGTCTGCAAGTGGATATTTGGACCTCTTTGAGGATTTCATTGGAAACGGGATTTCTTCATCTAATGCTAGACAGAAGAATTCTCAGTAACTTCTTTGGGTTGCGTGTGTTCAACTCACAGAGTTGAACCTTCCTTTAGACAGAGCAGATTTGAAACCCTCTTTTTGTGGAATTTGCAAGTGGATATTTCAAGCCCTTTGGCGCCCACAGTAGAAAAGGAAATATCTTTGTATAAAAACTAGAGAGAATCATTCCCAGAAACCGCTTTGTGATGTGTGCGTTCCACTCACAGAGTTTAACCTTTCTTTTCATAGAACAGTTTGGAAACACTCTGTTTGTAAAGTCTGCAAGTGGATATTTGGACCTCTATGAGGATTTCGTTGGAAACGGGATTTCTTCATCTAATGCTAGACAGAAGAATTCTCAGTAACTTCTTTGGGTTGCCTGTGTTCAACTCACAGAGTTGAACCTTCCTTTAGACAGAGCAGATTTGAAACCCTCCTTTTGTGGAATTTGCAAGTGGACATTTCAAGCGCTTTGACGCCCACGGTAGAAAAGGAAATATCTTCGTATAAAAACTAGAGAGAATCATTCTCAGAAACCGCTTTGTGATGTGTGCGTTCCACTCACAGAGTTTAACCTTTCTTTTCATAGAACAGTTTGGAAACACTCTGTTTGTAAAGTCTGCAAGTGGATATTTGGACCTCTTTGAGGATTAAGTTGGAAACGGGATTTCTTCATCTAATGCTAGACAGAAGAATTCTCAGTAACTTCTTTGGGTTGCGTGTGTTCAACTCACAGAGTTGAGCCTTCCCTTAGACAGAGCAGATTTGAAACCCTCTTTTTGTGGAATTTGCAAGTGGACATTTCAAGGGCTTTGGCACCCACGGTAGAAAAGGAAATATCTTCGTATAAAAACTAGAGAATCATTCTGAGAAACCACTTTGTGATGTGTGCGTTCCACTCACAGAGTGTAACCTTTGTTTTCATAGAACAGTTTGGAAACACTCTGTTTGTAAAGTCTGCAAGTGGATATTTAGACCTCTTTGAGGATTTCGTTGGAAACGGGATTTCTTCATCTAATGCTAGACAGAAGAATTCTCAGTAACTTCTTATGGTAGTGTGTGTTCAACTCACAGAGTTGAACCTTCCTTTAGACAGAGCAGATTTGAAACCCTCTTTTTGTGGAATTTGCAAGTGGACATTTCATGCGCTTTGGCGCCCACGGGAGAAAAGGAAATATCTTCGTATAAAAACTAGAGAGAATCATTCTCAGAAACCGCTTTGTGATGTGTGCGTTCCACTCACAGAGTTTAACCTTTTTTTCATAGAACAGTTTGGAAACACTCTGTTTTTTAAAGTCTGCAAGTGGATATTTGGACCTCTTTGAGGATTTCATTGGAAACGGGATTTCTTCATCTAATGCTAGACAGAAGAATTCTCAGTAACTTCTTCGGGTTGCGTGTGTTCAACTCACAGAGTTGAACCTTCCTTTAGTCAGAGCAGATTTGAAACCCTCTTTTTGTGGAATTTGCAAGTGGACATTTCAAGCGCTTTGGGGCCAAAGGCAGAAAAGGAAATATCTTCGTATAAAAACCAGAGAGAATCATTCTCAGAAACCGCTTTGTGATGTGTGCGTTCCACTCACAGAGTGTAACCTTTCTTTTCATAGAACAGTTTGGAAACACTCTGTTTGTAAAGTCTGCAAGTGGATATTTGGACCTCTTTGAGGATTTCGTTGGAAACGGGACTTCTTCATCTAATGCTAGACAGAAGAATTCTCAGTAACTTCTTTGGGTTGCGTGTTCAACTCACAGAGTTGAACCTTCCTTTAGACAGAGCAGATTTGAAACCCTCTTTTTGTGGAATTTGCAAGTGGACATTTCAAGCGCTTTGGGGTCAACGGTAGAAAAGGAAATATCTTGGTATAAAAACTAGAGAGAATCATTCTCAGAAACCGCTTTGTGATGTGTGCGTTCCACTCACAGAGTTTAACCTTTCTTTTCATAGAACAGTTTGGAAACACTCTGTTTGTAAAGTCTGAAAGTGGATATTTGGACCTCTTTGAGGATTTCGTTGGAAACGGGATTTCTTCATCTAATGCTAGACAGAAGAATTCTCAGTAACTTCTTTGGGTTGCGTGTGTTCAACTCACAGAGTTGAGCCTTCCTTTAGACAGAGCAGATTTGAAACCCTCTTTTTGTGGAATTTGCAAGTGGACATTTCAAGCGCTTTGGGGCCAACGGCAGAAAAGGAAATATCTTCGTATAAAAACCGGAGAGAATCATTCTCAGAAACCGCTTTGTGATGTGTGCGTTCCACGCACAGAGTGTAACCTTTCTTTTCATAGAACAGTTTGGAAACACTCTGTTTGTAAAGTCTGCAAGTGGATAATTGGAGCTCTGTGAAGATTTCGTTGGAAACGGGATTTCTTCATCTAATGCTAGACAGAAGAATTCTCAGTAACTTCTTTGGGTTGCGTGTGTTCAACTCACAGAGTTGAACCTTCCTTTAGACAGAGTAGATTTGAAACCCTCTTTTTGTGGAATTTGCAAGTGGACTTTTCAAGCGCTTTGGAGCCCACGGTAGAAAAGGAAATATCTTCGTATAAAAACTAGAGAGAATCATTCTCAGAAACCACTTTGTGATGTGTGCGTTCCACTCACAGAGTTTAACCTTTCTTTTCATAGAACAGTTTGGAAACACTCTGTTTGTAAAGTCTGCAAGTGGATATTTGGACCTCTTTGAGGATTTCGTTGGAAACGGGATTTCTTCATCTAATGCTAGACAAAAGAATTCTCAGTAACTTCTTTGGGTTGCGTGTGTTCAACTCACAGAGTTGAACCTTCCTTTTGACAGAGCAGATTTGAAACCCTCTTTCTGTGGAAGTTGCAAGAGGACATTTCAAGGGCTTTGGTTCCAACAGTAGAAAAGGAAATATCTTCGTATAAAAACTAGAGAGAATCATTCTCAGAAACCACTTTGTGATGTGTGCGTTTCACTCACAATGTTTAACCTTTCTTTTCATAGAACAGTTTGGAAACACTCTGTTTGTAAAGTCTGCAAGTGGATATTTGGACCTCTTTGAGGATTTCGTTGGAAACGGGATTTCTTCATCTAATGCTAGGCAGAAGAATTCTCAGTAACTTCTTTGGGTTGCGTGTGTTCAACTCACAGAGTTGAACCTTCCTTTAGACAGAGCAGATTTGAAACCCTCTTTTTGTGGAATTTGCAAGTGGACATTTCAAGCGCTTTGTGGCCAAAGGCAGAAAAGGAAATATCTTCGTATAAAAACCAGAGAGAATCATTCTCAGAAACCGCTTTGTGATGTGTGCGTTCCACTCACAGAGTGTAACCTTTCTTTTCATAGAACAGTTTGGAAACACTCTGTTTGTAAAGTCTGCAAGTGGATATTTGGACCTCTTTGAGGATTTCGTTGGAAACGGGACTTCTTCATCTAATGCTAGACAGAAGAATTCTCAGTAACTTCTTTGGGTTGCGTGTGTTCAACTCACAGAGTTGAACCTTCCTTTAGACAGAGCAGATTTGAAACCCTCTTTTTGTGGAATTTGCAAGTGGACATTTCAAGCGCTTTGGGGTCAACGGTAGAAAAGGAAATATCTTGGTATGAAAACTAGAGAGAATCATTCTCAGAAACCGCTTTGTGATGTGTGCGTTCCACTCACAGAGTTTAACCTTTCTTTTCATAGAACAGTTTGGAAACACTCTGTTTGTAAAGTCTGAAAGTGGATATTTGGACCTCTTTGAGGATTTCGTTGGAAACGGGATTTCTTCATCTAATGCTAGACAGAAGAATTCTCAGTAACTTCTTTGGGTTGCGTGTGTTCAACTCACAGAGTTGAGCCTTCCTTTAGACAGAGCAGATTTGAAACCCTCTTTTTGTGGAATTTGCAAGTGGACATTTCAAGCGCTTTGGGGCCAACGGCAGAAAAGGAAATATCTTCGTATAAAAACCGGAGAGAATCATTCTCAGAAACCGCTTTGTGATGTGTGCGTTCCACTCACAGAGTGTAACCTTTCTTTTCATAGAACAGTTTGGAAACACTCTGTTTGTAAAGTCTGCAAGTGGATATTTGGACCTCTGTGAGGATTTCGTTGGAAACGGGACTTCTTCATCTAATGCTAGACAGAAGAATTCTCAGTAACTTCTTTGGGTTGCGTGTTCAACTCACAGAGTTGAACCTTCCTTTAGACAGAGCAGATTTGAAACCCTCTTTTTGTGGAATTTGCAAGTGGACATTTCAAGCGCTTTGGGGCCAACGGTAGAAAAGGAAATATCTTCGTATAAAAACTAGAGAGAATCATTCTCAGAAACCACTTTGTGATGTGTGCGTTCCACTCACAGAGTTTAACCTTTCTTTTCATAGAACAGTTTGGAAACACTCTGTTTGTAAAGTCTGCAAGTGGATAATTGGAGCTCTGTGAAGATTTCGTTGGAAACGGGATTTCTTCATCTAATGCTAGACAGAAGAATTCTCAGTAACTTCTTTGGGTTGCGTGTGTTCAACTCACAGAGTTGAACCTTCCTTTAGACAGAGTAGATTTGAAACCCTCTTTTTGTGGAATTTGCAAGTGGACATTTCAAGCGCTTTGGAGCCCACGGTAGAAAAGGAAATATCTTCGTATAAAAACTAGAGAGAATCATTCTCAGAAACCACTTTGTGATGTGTGCGTTCCACTCACAGAGTTTAACCTTTCTTTTCATAGAACAGTTTGGAAACACTCTGTTTGTAAAGTCTGCAAGTGGATATTTGGACCTCTTTGAGGATTTCGTTGGAAACGGGATTTCTTCATCTAATGCTAGACAGAAGAATTCTCAGTAACTTCTTTGGGTTGCGTGTGTTCAACTCACAGAGTTGAACCTTCCTTTTGACAGAGCAGATTTGAAACCCTCTTTCTGTGGAAGTTGCAAGAGGACATTTCAAGGGCTTTGGTTCCAACAGTAGAAAAGGAAATATCTTCGTATAAAAACTAGAGAGAATCATTCTCAGAAACCACTTTGTGATATGTGCGTTTCACTCACAGTGTTTAACCTTTCTTTTCATAGAACAGTTTGGAAACACTCTGTTTGTAAAGTCTGCAAGTGGATATTTGGACCTCTTTGAGGATATCGTTGGAAACGGGATTTCTTCATCTAATGCTAGGCAGAAGAATTCTCAGTAACTTCTTTGGGTTGCGTGTGTTCAACTCACAGAGTTGAACCTTCCTTTAGACAGAGCAGATTTGAAACCCTCTTTTTGTGGAATTTGCAAGTGGACATTTCAAGCGATTTGGGGCCAACGGTAGAAAAGGAAATATCTTCGTATAAAAACTAGAGAGAATCATTCTCAGAAACTGCTTTGTGATGTGTGCGTTCCACTCACAGAGTGTAACCTTTCTTTTCATAGAACAGTTTGGAAACACTCTGTTTGTAAAGTCTGCCAGTGGACATTTGGACCTCTTTGAGGATTTCGTTGGAAACGGGATTTCTTCACCTAATGCTAGACAGAAGAATTCTCAGTAACTTCTTTGGGTTGCGTGTGTTCAACTCACAGAGTTGAGCCTTCCATTAGACAGATCAGATTTGAAACCCTCTTTTTGTGGAATTTGCAAGTGGACATTTCAAGCGCTTTGGGGACAACGGTAGAAAAGGAAATATCTTCGTATAAAAACTAGAGAGAATCATTCTCAGAAACCGCTTTGTGATGTGTGCGTACCACTCACAGAGTGTAACCTTTCTTTTCATAGAACAGATTGGAAACCCTCTGTTTGTAAAGTCTGCAAGTGGATAATTGGAGCTCTGTGAAGATTTCGTTGGAAACGGGATTTCTTCATCTAATGCTAGACAGAAGAATTCTCAGTAACTTCTTTGGGTTGCGTGTGTTCAACTCACAGAGTTGAACCTTCCTTTAGACAGAGTAGATTTGAAACCCTCTTTTTGTGGAATTTGCAAGTGGACTTTTCAAGCGCTTTGGAGCCCACGGTAGAAAAGGAAATATCTTCGTATAAAAACTAGAGAGAATCATTCTCAGAAACCACTTTGTGATGTGTGCGTTCCACTCACAGAGTTTAACCTTTCTTTTCATAGAACAGTTTGGAAACACTCTGTTTGTAAAGTCTGCAAGTGGATATTTGGACCTCTTTGAGGATTTCGTTGGAAACGGGATTTCTTCATCTAATGCTAGACAGAAGAATTCTCAGTAACTTCTTTGGGTTGCGTGTGTTCAACTCACAGAGTTGAACCTTCCTTTTGACAGAGCAGATTTGAAACCCTCTTTCTGTGGAAGTTGCAAGAGGACATTTCAAGGGCTTTGGTTCCAACAGTAGAAAAGGAAATATCTTCGTATAAAAACTAGAGAGAATCATTCTCAGAAACCACTTTGTGATGTGTGCGTTTCACTCACAGTGTTTAACCTTTCTTTTCATAGAACAGTTTGGAAACACTCTGTTTGTAAAGTCTGCAAGTGGATATTTGGACCTCTTTGAGGATTTCGTTGGAAACGGGATTTCTTCATCTAGTGCTAGACAGAAGAATTCTCAGTAACTTCTTTGGGTTACGTGTGTTCAACTCACAGATTTGAACCTTCCTTTTGACAGAGCAGATTAGAAACCCTCTCTTTGTGGAATTTGCAAGTGGATATTTCAAGCGCTTTGGGGCCAACGGAAGAAAAGGAAATATCTTCGTATAAAAACTAGAGAGAATCATTCTCAGAAACCACTTTGTGATGTGTGCGTTCCTCTCACGGAGTTTAACCTTTCTTTTCATAGAACAGTTTGGAAAAGGTCTGTTTGTAAAGTCTGCAAGTGGATATTTGGACGTCTTTAAGGATTTCGTTGGAAACGGGATTTCTTCATCTAATGCTAGACAGAAGAATTCTCAGTAACTTCTTTGGGTTGCGTGTGTTCAACTCACAGAGTTGAACCTTCCTTTTGACAGAGCAGATTAGAAACCTTCTTTTTATTGAATTTGCAAGTGGACATTTCAAGCGCTTTGGGGCCAACGGAAGAAAAGGAAATATCTTCGTATAAAAACTAGAGAGAATCATTGTCAGAAACCACTTCGTGATGTGTGCGTTCCACTCACAGAGTTTAACCTTTCTTTTCATAGAACAGTTTGGAAACAGTCTGTTTGTAAAGTCTGCAAGTGGATATTTGGACCTCTTTGAGGATTTCGTTGGAAACGGGATTTCTTCATCTAATGCTAGACAGAAGAATTCTCAGTAACTTCTTTGGGTTGCGTGTGTTCAACTCACAGAGTTGAACCTTCCTTTTGACAGAGCAGATTGGAAACCCTCTTTGTGTGGAATTTGCAAGTGGACATTTCAAGCTCTTTGGGGCCAACAGTAGTAAAGGAATTATCTTCGTATAAAAACTAGAGAGAATCATTCTCAGAAACCGCTTTGTGATGTGTGCGTTCCACTCACAGAGTTTAACCTTTCTTTTCATAGAACAGTTTGGAAACACTCTGTTTGTAAAGTCTGCAAGTGGATATTTGGACCTCTTTGAGGATTTCGTTGGAAACGGGATTTCTTCATCTAATGCTAGACAGAAGAATTCTCAGTAACTTCTTTTGGGTGCGTGTGTTCAACTCACAGAGTTGAGCCTTCCTTTAGACAGAGCAGATTTGAAACCCTCTTTTTGTGGAATTTGCAAGTGGACATTACAAGCGCTTTGGCGCCCACGGTAGAAAAGGAAATATCTTCGTATAAAAACTAGAGAGAATCATTCCCAGAAACCACTTTGTCATGTCTGCGTTCCACTCACAGAGTGTAACCTTTCTTTTCATAGAACAGTTTGGAAACACTCTGTTTGTAAAGTCTGCAACTGGATATTTGGACCTCTTTGAGGATTTTGTTGGAAACGGGATTTCTTCATCTAATGCTAGACAGAAGAATTCTCAGTAACTTCTTTGGGTTGCGTGTGTTCAACTCAGAGAGTTGAACCTTCCTTTAGACAGAGCAGATTTGAAACCCTCTTTTTGTGGAATTTGCAAGTGGACATTTCAAGCGCTTTGGTGCGCACGGTAGAAAAGGAAATATCTTCGTTTAAAAACTAGAGAGAATCATTCTCAGAAACCACTTTGTGATGTGTGCGTTCCACTCACAGAGTTTAACCTTTCTTTTCATAGAACAGTTTGGAAACACTTTGTTTGTAAAGTCTGCAAGTGGATATTTGGACCTCTTTGAGGATTTCGTTGGAAACGGGATTTCTTCATCTAATGCTAGACAGAAGAATTCTCAGTAACTTCTTTGGGTTGCGTGTGTTCAACTCACAGAATTGAGCCCTCCTTTAGACAGAGCAGATTTGAAACCCTCTTTTTGTGGAATTTGCAAGTGGACATTTCAAGCGCTTTGGGGCCAACGGTAGAAAAGGAAATATCTTCGTATAAAAACTAAAGAGAATCATTCTCAGAAACTGCTTTGTGATGTGTGCATTCCACTAACAGACTGTAACCTTTCTTTTCATAGAACAGTTTGGAAACACTCTGTTTGTAAAGTCTGCAAGTGGATATTTGGTCCTCTTTGAGGATTTCATTGGAAACGGGATTTCTTCATCTAATGCTAGACAGAAGAATTCTCAGTAACTTCTTTGGGTTGCGTGTGCTCAACTCACAGAGTTGAACCTTCCTTTAGACAGAGCAGATTTGAAACCCTCTTTTTGTGGAATTTGCAAGTGGATATTTCAAGCGCTTTGGCGCCCACGGTAGAAAAGGAAATATCTTCGTATAAAAACTAGAGAGAATCATTCCCAGAAACCAATTTGTGATGTGTGCGTTCCACTCACAGAGTTTAACCTTTCTTTTCATAGAACAGTTTGGAAACACTCTGTTTGTAAAGTCTGCAAGTGGATATTTGGACCTCTATGAGGATTTCGTTGGAAACGGGATTTCTTCATCTAATGCTAGACAGAAGAATTCTCAGTAACTACTTTGGGTTGCGTGTGTTCAACTCACAGAGTTGAACCTTCCTTTTGACAGAGCAGATTGGAAACCCTCTTTTTGTGGAATTTGCAAGAGGACATTTCAAGCGCTTTGGGGCCAACGGTAGAAAAGGAAATATCTTCGTATAAAAACTAGAGAGAATCATTCTCAGAAACCGCTTTGTGATGTGTGCGTTCTACTCACAGAGTGTAACCTTTCTTTTCATAGAACAGTTTGGAAACACTCTGTTTGTAAAGTCTGCAAGTGGATATTTGGACCTCTTTGAGGATTTCATTGGAAACGGGATTTCTTCATCTAATGCTAGACAGAAGAATTCTCAGTAACTTCTTTGGGTTGCGTGTGTTCAACTCACAGAGTTGAACCTTCCTTTTGACAGAGCAGATTAGAAACCCTCTTTTTGTGGAATTTGCAAGTCGACATTTCAGGCGCTTTGGGGCCAACGGTAGAAAAGGAAATATCTTCGTATAAAAACTAGAGAAAATCATTCTCAGAAACCACTTTGTGATGTGTGCGTTCCTCTCACACAGTTTAACCTTTCTTTTCATAGAACAGTTTGGAAACAGTCTGTTTGTAAAGTCTGCAAGTGGATATTTGGACGTCTTTGAGGATTTCGTTGGAAACGGGATTTCTTCATCTAATGCTAGACAGAAGAATTCTCAGTAACTACTTTGGGTTGTGTGTGTTCAACTCACAGAGTTGAACCTTCCTTTTGACAGAGCAGATTGGAAACCCTCTTTTTGCGGAATTTGCAAGTGGACATTTCAAGCGCTTTGGGGCCAACGGTAGAAAAGGAAATATCTTCGTATAAAAACTAGAGAGAATCATTCTCAGAAACCACTTTGTGATGTGTGCGTTCCACTCACAGAGTTTAACCTTTCTTTTCATAGAACAGTTTGGAAACAGTCTGTTTGTAAAGTGTGCAAGTGGATATTTGGACCTCTTTGAGGATTTCGTTGGAAACGGGATTAATTCATCTAATGCTAGACAGAAGAATTCTCAGTAACTTCTTTGGGTTGCGTGTGTTCAACTCACAGAGTTGAACCTTCCTTTAGACAGAGCAGATTTGAAACCCTCTTTTTGTGGAATTTGCAAGTGGACATTTCAAGCGCTTTGGCGCCCACGGTAGAAAAGGAAATATCTTCGTATAAAAACTAGAGAGAATCATTCTCAGAAACCACTTTGTGATGTGTGTGTTCCACTCACAGAGTTTAACCTTTCTTTTCATAGAACAGTTTGGAAACACTCTGTTTGTAAAGTGTGCAAGTGGATATTTGAACCTCATTGAGGATTTCGTTGGAAACGGGATTTCTTCATCTAATGCTAGACAGAAGAATTCTCAGTAACTTCTTTGGTTTGCGTGTGTTCAACTCACAGAGTTGAGCCTTCCTTTAGACAGAGCAGATTTGAAACCCTCTTTTTGTGGAATTTGCAAGTGGACATTTCAAGCGTTTTAGGGCCAACGGCAGAAAAGGAAATATCTTCGTATAAAAACTAGAGAGAATCATTCTCAGAAACCGCTTTGTGATGTGTGCGTTCCACTCAGAGAGTGTAACCTTTCTTTTCATAGAACAGTTTGGAAACACTCTGTTTCTAAAGTCTGCAAGTGGATATATGGACCTCTATGAGGATTTCGTTGGAAACGGGATTTCTTCATCTAATGATAGACAGAAGAATTCTCAGTAACTTCTTTGGGTTGCGTGTGTTCAACTCACAGAGTTGAACCTTCCTTTTGACAGAGCAGATTGGAAACCCTCTTTTTGTGGAATTTTCAAGAGGACATTTCAAGCGCTTTGGGGCCAACGGTAGAAAAGGAAATATCTTCGTATAAAAACTAGAGAGAATCATTCTCAGGAACCGCTTTGTGATGTGTGCGTTCCACTCACAGAGTGTAACCTTTCTTTTCATAGAACAGTTTGGAAACAGTCTGTTTGTAAAGTCTGCAAGTGGATATTTGGACCTCTTTGAGGATTTCGTTGGAAACGGGATTTCTTCATCTAATGCTAGACAGAAGAATTCTCAGTAACTTCTTTTGGGTGCGTGTGTTCAACTCACAGAGTTGAGCCTTCCTTTAGACAGAGCAGATTTGAAACCCTCTTTTTGTGGAATTTGCAAGTGGACATTACAAGCGCTTTGGCGCCCACGGTAGAAAAGGAAATATCTTCGTATAAAAACTAGAGAGAATCATTCCCAGAAACCACTTTGTGATGTGTGCGTTCCACTCACAGAGTGTAACCTTTCTTTTCATAGAACAGTTTGGAAACACTCTGTTTGTAAAGTCTGCAACTGGATATTTGGACCTCTTTGAGGATTTCGTTGGAAACGGGATTTCTTCATCTAATGCTAGACAGAAGAATTCTCAGTAACTTCTTTGGGTTGCGTGTGTTCAACTCACAGAGTTGAACCTTCCTTTAGACAGAGCAGATTTGAAACCCTCTTTTTGTGGAATTTGCAAGTGGATATTTCAAGCGCTTTGGCGCCAACAGTAGAAAAGGAAATATCTTCGTATAAAAACTAGAGAGAATCATTCCCAGAAACCGCTTTGTGATGTGTGCGTTCCACTCACAGAGTTTAACCTTTCTTTTCATAGAACAGTTTGGAAACACTCTGTTTGTAAAGTCTGCAAGTGGATATTTGGACCTCTTTGAGGATTTCGTTGGAAACGGGATTTCCTCATCTAATGCTAGACAGAAGAATTCTCAGTAACTTCTTTGGGTTGCGTGTGTTCAACTCACAGAGTTGAACCTTCCTTTTGACAGAGCAGATTGGAAACCCTCTTTGTGTGGAATTTGCAAGTGGACATTTCAAGCTCTTTGGGGCCAACAGTAGTAAAGGAATTATCTTCGTATAAAAACTAGAGAGAATCATTCTCAGAAACCGCTTTGTGATGTGTGCGTTCCACTCACAGAGTTTAACCTTTCTTTTCATAGAACAGATTGGAAACACTCTGTTTGTAAACTCTGCAAGTGGATATTTGGACCTCTTTGAGGATTTCGTTGGAAACGGGATTTCTTCATCTAATGCTAGACAGAAGAATTCTCAGTAACTTCTTTTGGGTGCGTGTGTTCAACTCACAGAGTTGAGCCTTCCTTTAGACAGAGCAGATTTGAAACCCTCTTTTTGTGGAATTTGCAAGTGGACATTACAAGCGCTTTGGCGCCCACGGTAGAAAAGGAAATATCTTCGTATAAAAACTAGAGAGAATCATTCCCAGAAACCACTTTGTCATGTCTGCGTTCCACTCACAGAGTGTAACCTTTCTTTTCATAGAACAGTTTGGAAACACTCTGTTTGTAAAGTCTGCAACTGGATATTTGGACCTCTTTGAGGATTTCGTTGGAAACGGGATTTCTTCATCTAATGCTAGACAGAAGAATTCTCAGTAACTTCTTTGGGTTGCGTGTGTTCAACTCAGAGAGTTGAACCTTCCTTTAGACAGAGCAGATTTGAAACCCTCTTTTTGTGGAATTTGCAAGCGGACATTTCAAGCGCTTTGGTGCGCACGGTAGAAAAGGAAATATCTTCGTTTAAAAACTAGAGAGAATCATTCTCAGAAACCACTTTGTGATGTGTGCGTTCCACTCACAGAGTTTAACCTTTCTTTTCATAGAACAGTTTGGAAACACTCTGTTTGTAAAGTCTGCAAGTGGATATTTGGACCTCTTTGAGGATTTCATTGGAAACGGGATTTCTTCATCTAATGGTAGACAGAAGAATTCTCAGTAACTTCTTTGGGTTGCGTGTGTTCAACTCACAGAGTTGAGCCCTCCTTTAGACAGAGCAGATTTGAAACCCTCTTTTTGTGGAATTTGCAAGTGGACATTTCAAGCGCTTTGGGGCCAACGGTAGAAAAGGAAATATCTTCGTATAAAAACTAAAGAGAATCATTCTCAGAAACTGCATTGTGATGTGTGCATTCCACTAACAGACTGTAACCTTTCTTTTCATAGAACAGTTTGGAAACACTCTGTTTGTAAAGTCTGCAAGTGGATATTTGGTCCTCTTTGAGGATTTCATTGGAAACGAGATTTCTTCATCTAATGCTAGACAGAAGAATTCTCAGTAACTTCTTTGGGTTGCGTGTGTTCAACTCACAGAGTTGAACCTTCCTTTAGACAGAGCAGATTTGAAACCCTCTTTTTGTGGAATTTGCAAGTGGATATTTCAAGCGCTTTGGCGCCCACGGTAGAAAAGGAAATATCTTCGTATAAAAACTAGAGAGAATCATTCCCAGAAACCAATTTGTGATGTGTGCGTTCCACTCACAGAGTTTAACCTTTCTTTTCATAGAACAGTTTGGAAACACTCTGTTTGTAAAGTCTGCAAGTGGATATTTGGACCTCTATGAGGATTTCGTTGGAAACGGGATTTCTTCATCTAATGCTAGACAGAAGAATTCTCAGTAACTTCTTTGGGTTGCGTGTGTTCAACTCACAGAGTTGAACCTTCCTTTTGACAGAGCAGATTGGAAACCCTCTTTTTGTGGAATTTGCAAGAGGACATTTCAAGCGCTTTGGGGCCAACGGTAGAAAAGGAAATATCTTCGTATAAAAACTAGAGAGAATCATTCTCAGAAACCGCTTTGTGATGTGTGCGTTCTACTCACAGAGTGTAACCTTTCTTTTCATAGAACAGTTTGGAAACACTCTGTTTGTAAAGTCTGCAAGTGGATATTTGGACCTCTTTGAGGATTTCATTGGAAACGGGATTTCTGCATATAACGCTAGACAGAAGAATTCTCAGTAACTTCTTTGGGTTGCGTGTGTTCAACTCACAGAGTTGAACCTTCCTTTTGACAGAGCAGATTAGAAACCCTCTTTTTGTGGAATTTGCAAGTCGACATTTCAGGCGCTTTGGGGCCAACGGTAGAAAAGGAAATATCTTCGTATAAAAACTAGAGAAAATCATTCTCAGAAACCACTTTGTGATGTGTGCGTTCCTCTCACAGAGTTTAACCTTTCTTTTCATAGAACAGTTTGGAAACAGTCTGTTTGTAAAGTCTGCAAGTGGATATTTGGACGTCTTTGAGGATTTCGTTGGAAACGGGATTTCTTCATCTAATGCTAGACAGAAGAATTCTCAGTAACTACTTTGGGTTGTGTGTGTTCAACTCACAGAGTTGAACCTTCCTTTTGACAGAGCAGATTGGAAACCCTCTTTTTGCGGAATTTGCAAGTGGACATTTCAAGCGCTTTGGGGCCAACGGTAGAAAAGGAAATATCTTCGTATAAAAACTAGAGAGAATCATTCTCAGAAACCACTTTGTGATGTGTGCGTTCCACTCACAGAGTTTAACCTTTCTTTTCATAGAACAGTTTGGAAACAGTCTGTTTGTAAAGTGTGCAAGTGGATATTTGGACCTCTTTGAGGATTTCGTTGGAAACGGGATTAATTCATCTAATGCTAGACAGAAGAATTCTCAGTAACTTCTTTGGGTTGCGTGTGTTCAACTCACAGAGTTGAACCTTCCTTTAGACAGAGCAGATTTGAAACCCTCTTTTTGTGGAATTTGCAAGTGGACATTTCAAGCGCTTTGGCGCCCACGGTAGAAAAGGAAATATCTTCGTATAAAAACTAGAGAGAATCATTCTCAGAAACCACTTTGTGATGTGTGCGTTCCACTCACAGAGTTTAACCTTTCTTTTCATAGAACAGTTTGGAAACACTCTGTTTGTAAAGTGTGCAAGTGGATATTTGGACCTCTTTGAGGATTTCGTTGGAAACGGGATTTCTTCATCTAATGCTAGACAGAAGAATTCTCAGTAACTTCTTTGGGTTGCGTGTGTTCAACTCACTGAGTTGAGCCTTCCTTTAGACAGAGCAGATTTGAAACCCTCTTTTTGTGGAATTTGCAAGTGGACATTTCAAGCGTTTTGGGGCCAACGGCAGAAAAGGAAATATCTTCATATAAAAACTAGAGAGAATCATTCTCAGAAACCGCTTTTTGATGTGTGCGTTCCACTCAGAGAGTGTAACCTTTCTTTTCATAGAACAGTTTGGAAACACTCTGTTTGTAAAGTCTGCAAGTGGATATATGGACCTCTATGAGGATTTCGTTGGAAACGGGATTTCTTCATCTAATGCTAGACAGAAGAATTCTCAGTAACTTCTTTGGGTTGCGTGTGTTCAACTCACAGAGTTGAACCTTCCTTTTGACAGAGCAGATTGGAAACCCTCTTTTTGTGGAATTTTCAAGAGGACATTTCAAGCGCTTTGGGGCCAACGGTAGAAAAGGAAATATCTTCGTATAAAAACTAGAGAGAATCATTCTCAGGAACCGCTTTGTGATGTGTGCGTTCCACTCACAGAGTGTAACCTTTCTTTTCATAGAACAGTTTGGAAACAGTCTGTTTGTAAAGTCTGCAAGTGGATATTTGGACCTCTTTGAGGATTTCGTTGGAAACGGGATTTCTTCATCTAATGCTAGACAGAAGAATTCTCAGTAACTTCTTTTGGGTGCATGTGTTCAACTCACAGAGTTGAGCCTTCCTTTAGACAGAGCAGATTTGAAACCCTCTTTTTGTGGAATTTGCAAGTGGACATTACAAGCGCTTTGGCGCCCACGGTAGAAAAGGAAATATCTTCGTATAAAAACTAGAGAGAATCATTCCTAGAAACCACTTTGTGATGTGTGCGTTCCACTCACAGAGTGTAACCTTTCTTTTCATAGAACAGTTTGGAAACACTCTGTTTGTAAAGTCTGCAAGTGGATATTTGGACCTCTATGAGGATTTCGTTGGAAACGGGATTTCTTCATCTAATGCTAGACAGAAGAATTCTCAGTAACTTCTTTGGGTTGCGTGTGTTCAACTCACAGAGTTGAACCTTCCTTTTGACAGAGCAGATTGGAAACCCTCTTTTTGTGGAATTTGCAAGAGGACATTTCAAGCGCTTTGGGGCCAACGGTAGAAAAGGAAATATCTTCGTATAAAAACTAGAGAGAATCATTCTCAGAAACCGCTTTGTGATGTGTGCGTTCCACTCACAGAGTTTAACCTTTCTTTTCATAGAACAGTTTGGAAACACTCTGTTTGTAAAGTCTGCAAGTGGATATTTGGACCTCTATGAGGATTTCGTTGGAAACGGGATTTCTTCATCTAATGCTAGACAGAAGAATTCTCAGTAACTTCTTTGGGTTGCCTGTGTTCAACTCACAGAGTTGAACCTTCCTTTAGACAGAGCAGATTTGAAACCCTCTTTTTGTGGAATTTGCAAGTGGACATTTCAAGCGCTTTGGCGCCCACGGTAGAAAAGGAAATATCTTCGTATAAAAACTAGAGAGAATCATTCTCAGAAACCGCTTTGTGATGTGTGCGTTCCACTCACAGAGTTTAACCTTTCTTTTCATAGAACAGTTTGGAAACACTCTGTTTGTAAAGTCTGCAAGTGGATATTTGGACCTCTTTGAGGATTAAGTCGGAAACGGGATTTCTTCATCTAATGCTAGACAGAAGAATTCTCAGTAACTTCTTTGGGTTGCGTGTGTTCAACTCACAGAGTTGAGCCTTCCCTTAGACAGAGCAGATTTGAAACCCTCTTTTTGTGGAATTTGCAGGTGGACATTTCAAGGGCTTTGGCACCCACGGCAGAAAAGGAAATATCTTCGTATAAAAACTAGAGAATCATTCTCAGAAACCACTTTGTGATGTGTGCGTTCCACTCACAGAGTGTAACCTTTCTTTTCATAGAACAGTTTGGAAACACTCTGTTTGTAAAGTCTGCAAGTGGATATTTGGACCTCTTTGAGGATTTCATTGGAAACGGGGTTTCTGCATATAACGCTAGACAGAAGAATTCTCAGTAACTTCTTTGGGTTGCGTGTGTTCAACTCACAGAGTTGAACCTTCCTTTTGACAGAGCAGATTAGAAACCCTCTTTTTGTGGAATTTGCAAGTCGACATTTCAGGCTCTTTGGGGCCAACGGTAGAAAAGGAAATATCTTCGTATAAAAACTAGAGAAAATCATTCTCAGAAACCACTTTGTGATGTGTGCGTTCCTCTCACAGAGTTTAACTTTTCTTTTCATAGAACAGTTTGGAAACAGTCTGTTTGTAAAGTCTGCAAGTGGATATTTGGACGTCTTTGAGGATTTCGTTGGAAACGGGATTTCTTCATCTAATGCTAGACAGAAGAATTCTCAGTAACTACTTTGGGTTGTGTGTGTTCAACTCACAGAGTTGAACCTTCCTTTTGACAGAGCAGATTGGAAACCCTCTTTTTGCGGAATTTGCAAGTGGACATTTCAAGCGCTTTGGGGCCAACGGTAGAAAAGGAAATATCTTCGTATAAAAACTAGAGAGAATCATTCTCAGAAACCACTTTGTGATGTGTGCGTTCCACTCACAGAGTTTAACCTTTCTTTTCATAGAACAGTTTGGAAACAGTCTGTTTGTAAAGTGTGCAAGTGGATATTTGGACCTCTTTGAGGATTTCGTTGGAAACGGGATTAATTCATCTAATGCTAGACAGAAGAATTCTCAGTAACTTCTTTGGGTTGCGTGTGTTCAACTCACAGAGTTGAACCTTCCTTTAGACAGAGCAGATTTGAAACCCTCTTTTTGTGGAATTTGCAAGTGGACATTTCAAGCGCTTTGGCGCCCACGGTAGAAAAGGAAATATCTTCGTATAAAAACTAGAGAGAATCATTCTCAGAAACCACTTTGTGATGTGTGCGTTCCACTCACAGAGTTTAACCTTTCTTTTCATAGAACAGTTTGGAAACACTCTGTTTGTAAAGTGTGCAAGTGGATATTTGGACCTCTTTGAGGATTTCGTTGGAAACGGGATTTCTTCATCTAATGCTAGACAGAAGAATTCTCAGTAACTTCTTTGGGTTGCGTGTGTTCAACTCACAGAGTTGAGCCTTCCTTTAGACAGAGCAGATTTGAAACCCTCTTTTTGTGGAATTTGCAAGTGGACATTTCAAGCGTTTTGGGGCCAACGGCAGAAAAGGAAATATCTTCGTATAAAAACTAGAGAGAATCATTCTCAGAAACCGCTTTTTGATGTGTGCGTTCCACTCAGAGAGTGTAACCTTTCTTTTCATAGAACAGTTTGGAAACACTCTGTTTGTAAAGTCTGCAAGTGGATATATGGACCTCTATGAGGATTTCGTTGGAAACGGGATTTCTTCATCTAATGCTAGACAGAAGAATTCTCAGTAACTTCTTTGGGTTGCGTGTGTTCAACTCACAGAGTTGAACCTTCCTTTTGACAGAGCAGATTGGAAACCCTCTTTTTGTGGAATTTTCAAGAGGACATTTCAAGCGCTTTGGGGCCAACGGTAGAAAAGGAAATATCTTCGTATAAAAACTAGAGAGAATCATTCTCAGGAACCGCTTTGTGATGTGTGCGTTCCACTCACAGAGTGTAACCTTTCTTTTCATAGAACAGTTTGGAAACAGTCTGTTTGTAAAGTCTGCAAGTGGATATTTGGACCTCTTTGAGGATTTCGTTGGAAACGGGATTTCTTCATCTAATGCTAGACAGAAGAATTCTCAGTAACTTCTTTTGGGTGCGTGTGTTCAACTCACAGAGTTGAGCCTTCCTTTAGACAGAGCAGATTTGAAACCCTCTTTTTGTGGAATTTGCAAGTGGACATTACAAGCGCTTTGGCGCCCACGGTAGAAAAGGAAATATCTTCGTATAAAAACTAGAGAGAATCATTCCCAGAAACCACTTTGTGATGTGTGCGTTCCACTCACAGAGTGTAACCTTTCTTTTCATAGAACAGTTTGGAAACACTCTGTTTGTAAAGTCTGCAAGTGGATATTTGGACCTCTATGAGGATTTCGTTGGAAACGGGATTTCTTCATCTAATGCTAGACAGAAGAATTCTCAGTAACTTCTTTGGGTTGCGTGTGTTCAACTCACAGAGTTGAACCTTCCTTTTGACAGAGCAGATTGGAAACCCTCTTTTTGTGGAATTTGCAAGAGGACATTTCAAGCGCTTTGGGGCCAACGGTAGAAAAGGAAATATCTTCGTATAAAAACTAGAGAGAATCATTCTCAGGAACCGCTTTGTGATGTGTGCGTTCCACTCACAGAGTGTAACCTTTCTTTTCATAGAACAGTTTGGAAACAGTCTGTTTGTAAAGTCTGCAAGTGGATATTTGGACCTCTTTGAGGATTTCGTTGGAAACGGGATTTCTTCATCTAATGCTAGACAGAAGAATTCTCAGTAACTTCTTTTGGGTGCGTGTTTTCAACTCACAGAGTTGAGGCATCCTTTAGACAGAGCAGATTTGAAACCCTCTTTTTGTGGAATTTGCAAGTGGACATTACAAGCGCTTTGGCGCCCACGGTAGAAAAGGAAATATCTTCGTATAAAAACTAGAGAGAATCATTCCCCGAAACCACTTTGTGATGTGTGCGTTCCACTCACAGAGTGTAACCTTTCTTTTCATAGAACAGTTTGGAAACACTCTGTTTGTAAAGTCTGCAACTGGATATTTGGACCTCTTTGAGGATTTCGTTGGAAACGGGATTTCTTCATCTAATGCTAGACAGAAGAATTCTCAGTAACTTCTTTGGGTTTCGTGAGTTCAACTCAGAGAGTTGAACCTTCCTATAGACAGAGCAGATTTGAAACCCTCTTTTTATGGAATTTGCAAGTGGACATTTCAAGCGCTTTGGTGTGCACGGTAGAAAAGGAAATATCTTCGTTTAAAAACTAGAGAGAATCATTCTCAGAAACCACTTTGTGATGTGTGCGTTCCACTAACAGAGTGTAACCTTTCTTTTCATAGAACAGTTTGGAAACACTCTGTTTGTAAAGTCTGCAAGTGGATATTTGGACCTCTTTGAGGATTTCATTGGAAACGGGATTTCTTCATCTAATGCTAGACAGAAGAATTCTCAGTAAATTCTTTGGGTTGCGTGTGTTCAACTCACGGAGTTGAACCTTCCTTTAGAGAGAGCAGATTTGAAACCCTCTTTTTGTGGAATTTGCAAGTGGATATTTCAAGCGCTTTGGCACCCACAGTAGAAAAGGAAATATCTTCGTATAAAAACTGGAGAGAATCATTCCCAGAAACCGCTTTGTGATGTGTGCGTTCCACTCACAGAGTTTAACCTTTCTTTTCATAGAACAGTTTGGAAACAATCTGTTTGTAAAGTCTGCAAGTGGATATTTGGACCTCTTTGAGGATTAAGTCGGAAACGGGATTTCTTCATCTAATGCTAGACAGAAGAATTCTCAGTAACTTCTTTGGGTTGCGTGTGTTCAACTCACAGAGTTGAGCCTTCCCTTAGACAGAGCAGATTTGAAACCCTCTTTTTGTGGAATTTGCAAGTGGACATTTCAAGGGCTTTGGCACCCACGGTAGAAAAGGAAATATCTTCGTATAAAAACTAGAGAATCATTCTCAGAAACCACTTTGTGATGTGTGCGTTCCACTCACAGAGCGTAACCTTTGTTTTCATAGAACAGTTTGGAAACACTCTGTTTGTAAAGTCTGCAAGTGGATATTTGGACCTCTTTGAGGATTTCGTTGGAAACGGAATTTCTTCATCTAATGCTAGACAGAAGAATTCTCAGTAACTTCTTATGGTTGTGTGTGTTCAACTCACAGAGTTGAACCTTCCTTTAGACAGAGCAGATTTGAAACCCTCTTTTTGTGGAATTTGCAAGTGGACATTTCAAGCGCTTTGGCACCCACGGGAGAAAAGGAAATATCTTCGTATAAAAACTAGAGAGAATCATTCTCAGAAACCACTTTGTGATGTGTGCGTTCCACTCACAGAGTTTAACCTTTTTTTCATAGAACAGTTTGGAAACACTCTGTTTTTTAAAGTCTGCAAGTGGATATTTGGACCTCTTTGAGGATTTCATGGGAAACGGGATTTCTTCATCTAATGCTAGACAGAAGAATTCTCAGTAACTTCTTCGGGTTGCGTGTGTTCAACTCACAGAGTTGAACCTTCCTTTAGTCAGAGCAGATTTGAAACCCTCTTTTTGTGGAATTTGCAAGTGGACATTTCAAGCGCTTTGGGGCCAAAGGCAGAAAAGGAAATATCTTCGTATAAAAACCAGAGAGAATCATTCTCAGAAACCGCTTTGTGATGTGTGCGTTCCACTCACAGAGTGTAACCTTTCTTTTCATAGAACAGTTTGGAAACACTCTGTTTGTAAAGTCTGCAAGTGGATATTTGGACCTCTTTGAGGATTTCGTTGGAAACGGGACTTCTTCATCTAATGCTAGACAGAAGAATTCTCAGTAACTTCTTTGGGTTGCGTGTTCAACTCACAGAGTTGAACCTTCCTTTAGACAGAGCAGATTTGAAACCCTCTTTTTGTGGAATTTGCAAGTGGACATTTCAAGCGCTTTGGGGTCAACGGTAGAAAAGGAAATATCTTGGTATAAAAACTAGAGAGAATCATTCTCAGAAACCGCTTTGTGATGTGTGCGTTCCACTCACAGAGTTTAACCTTTCTTTTCATAGAACAGTTTGGAAACACTCTGTTTGTAAAGTCTGAATGTGGATATTTGGACCTCTTTGAGGATTTCGTTGGAAACGGGATTTCTTCATCTAATGCTAGACAGAAGAATTCTCAGTAACTTCTTTGGGTTGCGTGTGTTCAACTCACAGAGTTGAGCCTTCCTTTAGACAGAGCAGATTTGAAACCCTCTTTTTGTGGAATTTGCAAGTAGACATTTCAAGCGCTTTGGGGCCAACGGCAGAAAAGGAAATATCTTCGTATAAAAACCGGAGAGAATCATTCTCAGAAACCGCTTTGTGATGTGTGCGTTCCACTCACAGAGTGTAACCTTTCTTTTCATAGAACAGTTTGGAAACACTCTGTTTGTAAAGTCTGCAAGTGGATATTTGGACCTCTGTGAGGATTTCGTTGGAAACGGGATTTCTTCATCTAATGCTAGACAGAAGAATTCTCAGTAACTACTTTGGGTTGCGTGTTCAACTCACAGAGTTGAACCTTCCTTTAGACAGAGCAGATTTGAAACCCTCTTTTTGTGGAATTTGCAAGTGGACATTTCAAGCGCTTTGGGGCCAACGGTAGAAAAGGAAATATCTTCGTATAAAAACTAGAGAGAATCATTCTCAGAAACCACTTTGTGATGTGTGCGTTCCACTCACAGAGTTTAACCTTTCTTTTCATAGAACAGTTTGGAAACACTCTGTTTTTTAAAGTCTGCAAGTGGATATTTGGACCTCTTTGAGGATTTCATTGGAAACGGGATTTCTTCATCTAATGCTAGACAGAAGAATTCTCAGTAACTTCTTCGGGTTGCGTGTGTTCAACTCACAGAGTTGAACCTTCCTTTAGACAGAGCAGATTTGAAACCCTCTTTTTGTGGAATTTGCAAGTGGACATTTCAAGCGCTTTGGGGCCAAAGGCAGAAAAGGAAATATCTTCGTATAAAAACCAGAGAGAATCATTCTCAGAAACCGCTTTGTGATGTGTGCGTTCCACTCACAGAGTGTAACCTTTCTTTTCATAGAACAGTTTGGAAACACTCTGTTTGTAAAGTCTGCAAGTGGATATTTGGACCTCTTTGAGGATTTCGTTGGAAACGGGATTTCTTCATCTAATGCTAGACAGAAGAATTCTCAGTAACTTCTTTGGGTTGCGTGTGTTCAACTCACAGATTTGAGCCTTCCTTTAGACAGAGCAGATTTGAAACCCTCTTTTTGTGGAATTTGCAAGTGGACATTTCAAGCGCTTTGGGGCCAACGGCAGAAAAGGAAATATCTTCGTATAGAAACCGGAGAGAATCATTCTCAGAAACCGCTTTGTGATGTGTGCGTTCCACTCACAGAGTGTAACCTTTCTTTTCATAGAACAGTTTGGAAACACTCTGTTTGTAAAGTCTGCAAGTGGATATTTGGACCTCTTTGAGGATTTCGTTGGAAACGGGATTTCTTCATCTAATGCTAGACAGAAGAATTCTCAGTAACTTCTATGGGTTGCGTGTGTTCAACTCACAGAGTTGAGCCTTCCTTTAGACAGAGCAGATTTGAAACCCTCTTTTTGTGGAATTTGCAAGTGGACATTTCAAGCGCTTTGGGGCCAACGGCAGAAAAGGAAATATCTTCGTATAAAAACCGGAGAGAATCATTCTCAGAAACCGCTTTGTGATGTGTGCGTTCCACTCACAGAGTGTAACCTTTCTTTTCATAGAACAGTTTGGAAACACTCTGTTTGTAAAGTCTGCAAGTGGATATTTGGACCTCTGGAAGGATTTCGTTGGAAACGGGACTTCTTCATCTAATGCTAGACAGAAGAATTCTCAGTAACTTCTTTGGGTTGCGTGTGTTCAACTCACAGAGTTGAACCTTCCTTTAGACAGAGCAGATTTGAAACCCTCTTTTTGTGGAATTTGCAAGTGGACATTTCAAGCGCTTTGGGGCCAACGGTAGAAAAGGAAATATCTTCGTATAAAAACTAGAGAGAATCATTCTCAGAAACCACTTTGTGATGTGTGCGTTCCACTCACAGAGTTTATCCTTTCTTTTCATAGAACAGTTTGGAAACACTCTGTTTGTAAAGTCTGTAAGTGGATATTTGGACCTCTTTGAGGATTTCGTTGGAAACGGGATTTCTTCATCTAATGCTAGACAGAAGAATTCTCAGTAACTTCTTTGGGTTGCATGTGTTGAACTCACAGAGTTGAGCCTTCCTTTAGACAGAGCAGATTTGAAACCCTCTTTTTGTGGAATTTGCAAGTGGACATTTCAAGCGCTTTGGGGCCAACGGTAGAAAAGGAAATATCTTCGTATAAAAACTAGAGAGAATCATTCTCAGAAACTGCTTTGTGATGTGTGCGTTCCACTCACAGAGTGTAACCTTTCTTTTCATACAACAGTTTGGAAACACTCTGTTTGTAAAGTCTGCTAGTGGACATTAGGACCTCTTTGAGGATTTCGTTGGAAACGGGATTTCTTCATCTAATGCTAGACAGAAGAATTCTCAGTAACTTCTTTGGGTTGCGTGTGTTCAACTCACAGAGTTGAGCCTTCCTTTAGACAGAGCAGATTTGAAACCCTCTTTTTGTGGAATTTGCAAGTGGACATTTCAAGCCCTTTGGGGACAACGGTAGAAAAGGAAATATCTTCGTATAAAAACTAGAGAGAATCATTCTCAGAAACCGCTTTGTGATGTGTGCGTACCACTCACAGAGTGTAACCTTTCTTTTCATAGAACAGTTTGGAAACACTCTGTTTGTAAAGTCTGCAAGTGGATAATTGGAGCTCTGTGAAGATTTCGTTGGAAACGGGATTTCTTCATCTAATGCTAGACAGAAGAATTCTCAGTAACTTCTTTGTGTTGCGTGTGTTCAACTCACAGAGTTGAACCTTTCTTTAGACAGAGTAGATTTGAAACCCTCTTTTTGTGGAATTTGCAAGTGGACTTTTCAAGCGCTTTGGAGCCCACGGTAGAAAAGGAAATATCTTCGTATAAAAACTAGAGAGAATCATTCTCAGAAACCACTTTGTGATGTGTGCGTTCCACTCACAGAGTTTAACCTTTCTTTTCATAGAACAGTTTGGAAACACTCTGTTTGTAAAGTCTGCAAGTGGATATTTGGACCTCTTTGAGGATTTCGTTGGAAACGGGATTTCTTCATCTAATGCTAGACAGAAGAATTCTCAGTAACTTCTTTGGGTTGCGTGTGTTCAACTCACAGAGTTGAACCTTCCTTTTGACAGAGCAGATTTGAAACCCTCTTTCTGTGGAAGTTGCAAGAGGACATTTCAAGGGCTTTGGTTCCAACAGTAGAAAAGGAAATATCTTCGTATAAAAACTAGAGAGAATCATTCTCAGAAACCACTTTGTGATGTGTGCGTTTCACTCACAGTGTTTAACCTTTCTTTTCATAGAACAGTTTGGAAACACTCTGTTTGTAAAGTCTGCAAGTGGATATTTGGACCTCTTTGAGGATTTCGTTGGAAACGGGATTTCTTCATCTAATGCTAGGCAGAAGAATTCTCAGTAACTTCTTTGGGTTGCGTGTGTTCAACTCACAGAGTTGAACCTTCCTTTAGACAGAGCAGATTTGAAACCCTCTTTTTGTGGAATTTGCAAGTGGACATTTCAAGCGATTTGGGGCCAACGGTAGAAAAGGAAATATCTTCGTATAAAAACTAGAGAGAATCATTCTCAGAAACTGCTTTGTGATGTGTGCGTTCCACTCACAGAGTGTAACCTTTCTTTTCATAGAACAGTTTGGAAACACTCTGTTTGTAAAGTCTGCCAGTGGACATTTGGACCTCTTTGAGGATTTCGTTGGAAACGGGATTTCTTCATCTAATGCTAGACAGAAGAATTCTCAGTAACTTCTTTGGGTTGCGTGTGTTCAACTCACAGAGTTGAGCCTTCCATTAGACAGATCAGATTTGAAACCCTCTTTTTGTGGAATTTGCAAGTGGACATTTCAAGCGCTTTGGGGACAACGGTAGAAAAGGAAATATCTTTGTATAAAAATTAGAGAGAATCATTCTCAGAAACCGCTTTGTGATGTGTGCGTACCACTCACAGAGTGTAACCTTTCTTTTCATAGAACAGTTTGGAAACCCTCTGTTTGTAAAGTCTGCAAGTGGATAATTGGAGCTCTGTGAAGATTTCGTTGGAAACGGGATTTCTTCATCTAATGCTAGACAGAAGAATTCTCAGTAACTTCTTTGGGTTGCGTGTGTTCAACTCACAGAGTTGAACCTTCCTTTAGACACAGTAGATTTGAAACCCTCTTTTTGTGGAATTTGCAAGTGGACTTTTCAAGCGCTTTGGAGCCCACGGTAGAAAAGGAAATATCTTCGTATAAAAACTAGAGAGAATCATTCTCAGAAACCACTTTATGATGTGTGCGTTCCACTCACAGAGTTTAACCTTTCTTTTCATAGAACAGTTTGGAAACACTCTGTTTGTAAAGTCTGCAAGTGGATATTTGGACCTCTTTGAGGATTTCGTTGGAAACGGGATTTCTTCATCTAATGCTAGGCAGAAGAATTCTCAGTAACTTCTTTGGGTTGCGTGTGTTCAACTCACAGAGTTGAACCTTCCTTTTGACAGAGCAGATTTGAAACCCTCTTTCTGTGGAAGTTGCAAGAGGACATTTCAAGGGCTTTTGTTCCAACAGTAGAAAAGGAAATATCTTCGTATAAAAACTAGAGAGAATCATTCTCAGAAACCACTTTGTGATGTGTGCGTTTCACTCACAGTGTTTAACCTTTCTTTTCATAGAACAGTTTGGAAACACTCTGTTTGTAAAGTCTGCAAGTGGATATTTGGACCTCTTTGAGGATTTCGTTGGAAACGGGATTTCTTCATCTAATGCTAGGCAGAAGAATTCTCAGTAACTTCTTTGGGTTGCGTGTGTTCAACTCACAGAGTTGAACCTTCCTTTAGACAGAGCAGATTTGAAACCCTCTTTTTGTGGAATTTGCAAGTGGACATTTCAAGCGCTTTGGCGCCCACGGTAGAAAAGGAAATATCTTCGTATAAAAACTAGAGAGAATCATTCTCAGAAACCACTTTGTGATGTGTGCGTTCCACTCACAGAGTTTAACCTTTCTTTTCATAGAACAGTTTGGAAACACCTGTTTGTAAAGTCTGCAAGTGGATATTTGGACCTCTTTGAGGATTTCGTTGGAAACGGGATTTCTTCATCTAGTGCTAGACAGAAGAATTCTCAGTAACTTCTTTGGGTTGCGTGTGTTCAACTCACAGAGTTGAGCCTTCCTTTAGACAGAGCATATTTGAAACCCTCTTTTTGTGGAATTTGCAAGTGGACATTTCAAGCGCTTTGGGGCCAACGGTAGAAAAGGAAATATCTTCGTATAAAAACTAGAGAGAATCATTCTCAGAAACCTCTTTGTGATGTGTGCGTTCCACTCACAGAGTTTAACCTTTCTTTTCATAGAACAGTTTGGAAACATCTGTTTGTAAAGTCTGCAAGTGGATATTTGGACCTCTTTGAGGATTTCGTTGGAAACGGGATTTCTTCGTCTAGTGCTAGACAGAAGAATTCTCAGTAACTTCTTTGGGTTGCGTGTGTTCAACTCACAGAGTTGAGCCTTCCTTTAGACAGAGCAGATTTGAAACCCTCTTTTTGTGGAATTTGCAAGTGGACATTTCAAGCGCTTTGGGGCCAACGGTAGAAAAGGAAATATCTTCGTATAAAAACTGGAGAGAATCATTCTCAGAAACCACTTTGTGATGTGTGCGTTCCACTCACAGAGTGTAACCTTTCTTTTCATAGAACAGTTTGGAAACACTCTGTTTGTAAAGTCTGCAAGTGGATATTTGGACCTCTTTGAGGATTTCGTTGGAAACGGGATTTCTTCATCTAATGCTAGACAGAAGAATTCTCAGTAACTTCTTTGGGTTGCGTGTGTTCAACTCACAGAGTTGAACCTTCCTTTAGACAGAGCAGATTTGAAACCCTCTTTTTGTGGAATTTGCAAGTGGACATTTCAAGCGCTTTGGCGCCCACGGTAGAAAAGGAAATATCTTCGTATAAAAACTAGAGAGAATCATTCTCAGAAACCACTTTGTGATGTGTGCGTTTCACTCACAGTGTTTAACCTTTCTTTTCATAGAACAGTTTGGAAATACTCTGTTTGTAAAGTCTGCAAGTGGATATTTGGACCTCTTTGAGGATTTCGTTGGAAACGGGATTTCTTCATCTAATGCTAGGCAGAAGAATTCTCAGTAACTTCTTTGGGTTGTGTGTGTTCAACTCACAGAGTTGAACCTTCCTTTAGACAGAGCAGATTTGAAACCCTCTTTTTGTGAAATTTGCAAGTGGACATTTCAAGCGCTTTGGCGCCCACGGTAGTAAAGGAAATATCTTCGTATAAAAACTAGAGAGAATCATTCTCAGAAACCACTTTGTGATGTGTGCGTTCCACTCACAGAGTTTAACCTTTCTTTTCATAGAACAGTTTGGAAACATCTGTTTGTAAAGTCTGCAAGTGGATATTTGGACCTCTTTGAGGATTTCGTTGGAAACGGGATTTCTTCATCTAGTGCTAGACAGAAGAATTCTCAGTAACTTCTTTGGGTTGCGTGTGTTCAACTCACAGAGTTGAGCCTTCCTTTAGACAGAGCAGATTTGAAACCCTCTTTTTGTGGAATTTGCAAGTGGACATTTCAAGCGCTTTCGGGCCAACGGTAGAAAAGGAAATATCTTCGTATAAAAACTAGAGAGAATCATTCTCAGAAACCTCTTTGTGATGTGTGCGTTCCACTCACAGAGTTTAACCTTTCTTTTCATAGAACAGTTTGGAAACATCTGTTTGTAAAGTCTGCAAGTGGATATTTGGACCTCTTTGAGGATTTCGTTGGAAACGGGATTTCTTCGTCTAGTGCTAGACAGAAGAATTCTCAGTAACTTCTTTGGGTTGCGTGTGTTCAACTCACAGAGTTGAGCCTTCCTTTAGACAGAGCAGATTTGAAACCCTCTTTTTGTGGAATTTGCAAGTGGACATTTCAAGCGCTTTGGGGCCAACGGTAGAAAAGGAAATATCTTCGTATAAAAACTGGAGAGAATCATTCTCAGAAACCACTTTGCGATGTGTGCGTTCCACTCACAGAGTGTAACCTTTCTTTTCATAGAACAGTTTGGAA
The DNA here is from genome assembly GCF_029281585.2 of Gorilla gorilla gorilla. Taxonomy (NCBI): domain Eukaryota; kingdom Metazoa; phylum Chordata; class Mammalia; order Primates; family Hominidae; genus Gorilla; species Gorilla gorilla. Next base: position 75,203,797 of record NC_073231.2, on the reverse strand, counting down.
ACACTCTGTTTGTAAAGTCTGCAAGTGGATATTTGGACCTCTTTGAGGATTTCGTTGGAAACGGGATTTCTTCATCTAATGCTAGACAGAAGAATTCTCAGTAACTTCTTTGGGTTGCGTGTGTTCAACTCACAGAGTTGAACCTTCCTTTAGACAGAGCAGATTTGAAACCCTCTTTTTGTGGAATTTGCAAGTGGACATTTCAAGCGCTTTGGCGCCCACGGTAGAAAAGGAAATATCTTCGTATAAAAACTAGAGAGAATCATTCTCAGAAACCACTTTGTGATGTGTGCGTTCCACTCACAGAGTTTAACCTTTCTTATCATAGAACAGTTTGGAAACATCTGTTTGTAAAGTCTGCAAGTGGATATTTGGACCTCTTTGAGGATTTCGTTGGAAACGGGATTTCTTCGTCTAGTGCTAGACAGAAGAATTCTCAGTAACTTCTTTGGGTTGCGTGTGTTCAACTCACAGAGTTGAGCCTTCCTTTAGACAGAGCAGATTTGAAACCCTCTTTTTGTGGAATTTGCAAGTCAACATTTCTGGCGCTTTGGGGCCAACGGTAGAAAAGGAAATATCTTCGTATAAAAACTGGAGAGAATCATTCTCAGAAACCGCTTTGTGATATGTGCGTTCCACTCACAGAGTGTAACCTTTCTTTTCATAGAACAGTTTGGAAACACTCTGTTTGTAAAGTCTGCAAGTGGATATTTGGACCTCTTTGAGGATTTCGTTGGAAACGGGATTTCTTCATCTAATGCTAGACAGAAGAATTCTCAGTAACTTCTTTGGGTTGCGTGTGTTCAACTCACAGAGTTGAACCTTCCTTTTGACAGAGCAGATTGGAAACCCTCTTTTTGTGGAATTTGCAAGTGGACATGTCAAGCGCTTTGGGGCCAACGGTAGAAAAGGAAATATCTTCGTATAAAAACTAGAGAGAATCATTCTCAGAAACCGCTTTGTGATGTGTGCGTTCCACTCACAGAGTGTAACCTTTCTTTTCATAGAACAGTTTGGAAACACTCTGTTTGTAAAGTCTGCAAGTGGATATTTGGACCTCTTTGAGGATTTCGTTGGAAACGGGATTTCTTCATCTAATGCTAGGCAGAAGAATTCTCAGTAACATCTTTGGGTTGCGTGTGTTCAACTCACAGAGTTGAACCTTCCTTTAGACAGAGCAGATTCGAAACCCTCTTTTTGTGGAATTTGCAAGTGGACATTTCAAGCGCTTTGGCGCCCACGGTAGAAAAGGAAATATCTTCGTATAAAAACTAGAGAGAATCATTCTCAGAAACCACTTTGTGATGTGTGCGTTCCACTCACAGAGTTTAACCTTTCTTTTCATAGAACAGTTTGGAAACACTCTGTTTGTAAAGTCTGTAAGTGGATATTTGGACCTCTTTGAGGATTTCGTTGGAAACGGGATTTCTTCATCTAATGCTAGACAGAAGAATTCTCAGTAACTTCTTTGGGTTGCGTGTGTTCATCTCGCAGAGTTGAGCCTTCCTTTAGACAGAGCAGATTTGAAACCATCTTTTTGTGCAATTTGCAAGTGGACATTTCAAGCGCTTTGGGGTCAACGGTAGAAAAGGAAATATCATGGTATAAAAACTAGAGAGAATCATTCTCAGAAACCGCTTTGTGATGTGTGCATACCACTCACAGAGTGTAACCTTTCTTTTCATAGAACAGTTTGGAAACACTCTGTTTGTAAAGTCTGCAAGTGGATATTTGGACCTCTTTGAGGATTTCGTTGGAAACGGGATTTCTTCATCTAATGCTAGACCGAAGAATTCTCAGTAACTTCTTTGGGTTGCGTGTGTTCAACTCACAGAGTTGAACCTTCCTTTAGACAGAGCAGATTTGAAACCCTCTTTTTGTGGAATTTGCAAGTGGACATTTCAAGCGCTTTGGCGCCCACGGTAGAAAAGGAAATATCTTCGTATAAAAACTAGAGAGAATCATTCTCAGAAACCACTTTGCGATGTGTGCGTTCCACTCACAGAGTTTAACCTTTCTTTTCATAGAACAGTTTGGAAACACTCTGTTTGTAAAGTCTGCAAGTGGATATTTGGACCTCTTTGAGGATTTCGTTGGAAACGGGATTTCTTCATCTAATGCTAGACAGAAGAATTCTCAGTAACTTCTTTGGGTTGCGTGTGTTCAACTCACAGAGTTGAGCCTTCCTTTAGAGAGAGCAGATTTGAAACCCTCTTTTTGTGTAATTTGCAAGTGGACATTTCAAGCGCTTTGGGGCCAACGGCAGAAAAGGAAATATCTTCGTATAAAAACCAGAGAGAATCATTCTCAGAAACCGCTTTGTGATGTGTGCGTTCCACTCACAGAGTGTAACCTTTCTTTTCATAGAACAGTTTGGAAACACTCTGTTTGTAAAGTCTGCAAGTGGATATTTGGACCTCTGTGAGGATTTCGTTGGAAACGGGACTTCTTCATCTAATGCTAGACAGAAGAATTCTCAGTAACTTCTTTGGGTTGCGTGTTCAACTCACAGAGTTGAACCTTCCTTTAGACAGAGCAGATTTGAAACCCTCTTTTTGTGGAATTTGCAAGTGGACATTTCAAGCGCTTTGGGGCCAATGGTAGAAAAGGAAATATCTTCGTATAAAAACTAGAGAGAATCATTCTCAGAAACTGCTTTGTGATGTGTGCGTTCCACTCACAGAGTGTAACCTTTCTTTTCATAGAACTGTTTTGAAACACTCTGTTTGTAAAGTCTGCCAGTGGACATTTGGACCTCTTTGAGGATTTCGTTGGAAACGGGATTTCTTCATCTAATGCTAGACAGAAGAATTCTCAGTAACTTCTTTGGGTTGCGTGTGTTCAACTCACAGAGTTGAGCCTTCCTTTAGACAGAGCAGATTTGAAACCCTCTTTTTGTGGAATTTGCAAGTGGACTTTTCAAGCGCTTTGGAGCCCACGGTAGAGAAGGAAATATCTTCGTATAAAAACTAGAGAGAATCATTCTCAGAAACCACTTTGTGATGTGTGCGTTCCACTCACAGAGTTTAACCTTTCTTATCATAGAACAGTTTGGAAACATCTGTTTGTAAAGTCTGCAAGTGGATATTTGGACCTCTTTGAGGATTTCGTTGGAAACGGGATTTCTTCGTCTAGTGCTAGACAGAAGAATTCTCAGTAACTTCTTTGGGTTGCGTGTGTTCAACTCACAGAGTTGAGCCTTCCTTTAGACAGAGCAGATTTGAAACCCTCTTTTTGTGGAATTTGCAAGTCGACATTTCAGGCGCTTTGGGGCCAACGGTAGAAAAGGAAATATCTTCGTATAAAAACTGGAGAGAATCATTCTCAGAAACCGCTTTGTGATATGTGCGTTCCACTCACAGAGTGTAACCTTTCTTTTCATAGAACAGTTTGGAAACACTCTGTTTGTAAAGTCTGCAAGTGGATATTTGGACCTCTTTGAGGATTTCGTTGGAAACGGGATTTCTTCATCTAATGCTAGACAGAAGAATTCTCAGTAACTTCTTTGGGTTGCGTGTGTTCAACTCACAGAGTTGAACCTTCCTTTTGACAGAGCAGATTGGAAACCCTCTTTTTGTGGAATTTGCAAGTGGACATGTCAAGCGCTTTGGGGCCAACGGTAGAAAAGGAAATATCTTCGTATAAAAACTAGAGAGAATCATTCTCAGAAACCGCTTTGTGATGTGTGCGTTCCACTCACAGAGTGTAACCTTTCTTTTCATAGAACAGTTTGGAAACACTCTGTTTGTAAAGTCTGCAAGTGGATATTTGGACCTCTTTGAGGATTTCGTTGGAAACGGGATTTCTTCATCTAATGCTAGGCAGAAGAATTCTCAGTAACATCTTTGGGTTGCGTGTGTTCAACTCACAGAGTTGAACCTTCCTTTAGACAGAGCAGATTCGAAACCCTCTTTTTGTGGAATTTGCAAGTGGACATTTCAAGCGCTTTGGCGCCCACGGTAGAAAAGGAAATATCTTCGTATAAAAACTAGAGAGAATCATTCTCAGAAACCACTTTGTGATGTGTGCGTTCCACTCACAGAGTTTAACCTTTCTTTTCATAGAACAGTTTGGAAACACTCTGTTTGTAAAGTCTGTAAGTGGATATTTGGACCTCTTTGAGGATTTCGTTGGAAACGGGATTTCTTCATCTAATGCTAGACAGAAGAATTCTCAGTAACTTCTTTGGGTTGCGTGTGTTCAACTCGCAGAGTTGAGCCTTCCTTTAGACAGAGCAGATTTGAAACCATCTTTTTGTGCAATTTGCAAGTGGACATTTCAAGCGCTTTGGGGTCAACGGTAGAAAAGGAAATATCATGGTATAAAAACTAGAGAGAATCATTCTCAGAAACCGCTTTGTGATGTGTGCATACCACTCACAGAGTGTAACCTTTCTTTTCATAGAACAGTTTGGAAACACTCTGTTTGTAAAGTCTGCAAGTGGATATTTGGACCTCTTTGAGGATTTCGTTGGAAACGGGATTTCTTCATCTAATGCTAGACCGAAGAATTCTCAGTAACTTCTTTGGGTTGCGTGTGTTCAACTCACAGAGTTGAACCTTCCTTTAGACAGAGCAGATTTGAAACCCTCTTTTTGTGGAATTTGCAAGTGGACATTTCAAGCGCTTTGGCGCCCACGGTAGAAAAGGAAATATCTTCGTATAAAAACTAGAGAGAATCATTCTCAGAAACCACTTTGTGATGTGTGCGTTCCACTCACAGAGTTTAACCTTTCTTTTCATAGAACAGTTTGGAAACACTCTGTTTGTAAAGTCTGCAAGTGGATATTTGGACCTCTTTGAGGATTTCGTTGGAAACGGGATTTCTTCATCTAATGCTAGACAGAAGAATTCTCAGTAACTTCTTTGGGTTGCGTGTGTTCAACTCACAGAGTTGAGCCTTCCTTTAGAGAGAGCAGATTTGAAACCCTCTTTTTGTGTAATTTGCAAGTGGACATTTCAAGCGCTTTGGGGCCAACGGCAGAAAAGGAAATATCTTCGTATAAAAACCAGAGAGAATCATTCTCAGAAACCGCTTTGTGATGTGTGCGTTCCACTCACAGAGTGTAACCTTTCTTTTCATAGAACAGTTTGGAAACACTCTGTTTGTAAAGTCTGCAAGTGGATATTTGGACCTCTGTGAGGATTTCGTTGGAAACGGGACTTCTTCATCTAATGCTAGACAGAAGAATTCTCAGTAACTTCTTTGGGTTGCGTGTTCAACTCACAGAGTTGAACCTTCCTTTAGACAGAGCAGATTTGAAACCCTCTTTTTGTGGAATTTGCAAGTGGACATTTCAAGCGCTTTGGGGCCAATGGTAGAAAAGGAAATATCTTCGTATAAAAACTAGAGAGAATCATTCTCAGAAACCGCTTTGTGATGTGTGCGTTCCACTCACAGAGTGTAACCTTTCTTTTCATAGAACTGTTTTGAAACACTCTGTTTGTAAAGTCTGCCAGTGGACATTTGGACCTCTTTGAGGATTTCGTTGGAAACGGGATTTCTTCATCTAATGCTAGACAGAAGAATTCTCAGTAACTTCTTTGGGTTGCGTGTGTTCAACTCACAGAGTTGAGCCTTCCTTTAGACAGAGCAGATTTGAAACCCTCTTTTTGTGGAATTTGCAAGTGGACTTTTCAAGCGCTTTGGAGCCCACGGTAGAGAAGGAAATATCTTCGTATAAAAACTGGAGAGAATCATTCTCAGAAACCACTTTGTGATGTGTGCGTTCCACTCACAGAGTGTAACCTTTCTTTTCATAGAACAGTTTGGAAACACTCTGTTTGTAAAGTCTGCAAGTGGATATTTGGACCTCTTTGAGGATTTCGTTGGAAACGGGATTTCTTCATCTAATGCTAGACAGAAGAATTCTCAGTAACTTCTTTGGGTTGCGTGTGTTCAACTCACAGAGTTGAACCTTCCTTTTGACAGAGCAGATTGGAAACCCTCTTTTTGTGGAATTTGCAAGTGGACATGTCAAGTGCTTTGGGGCCAACGGTAGAAAAGGAAATATCTTCGTATAAAAACTGGAGAGAATCATTCTCAGAAACCGCTTTGTGATGTGTGCGTTCCACTCACAGAGTGTAACCTTTCTTTTCATAGAACAGTTTGGAAACACTCTGTTTTTTAAAGTCTGCAAGTGGATATTTGGACCTCTTTTAGGATTTCATTGGAAACGGGATTTCTTCATCTAATGCTAGACAGAAGAATTCTCAGTAACTTCTTCGGGTTGCGTGTGTTCAACTCACAGAGTTGAACCTTCCTTTAGTCAGAGCAGTTTTGAAACCCTCTTTTTGTGGAATTTGCAAGTGGACATTTCAAGCGCTTTGGGGCCAAAGGCAGAAAAGGAAATATCTTCGTATAAAAACCAGAGAGAATCATTCTCAGAAACCGCTTTGTGATGTGTGCGTTCCACTCACAGAGTGTAACCTTTCTTTTCATAGAACAGTTTGGAAACACTCTGTTTGTAAAGTCTGCAAGTGGATATTTGGACCTCTTTGAGGATTTCGTTGGAAACGGGACTTCTTCATCTAATGCTAGACAGAAGAATTCTCAGTAACTTCTTTGGGTTGCGTGTTCAACTCACAGAGTTGAACCTTCCTTTAGACAGAGCAGATTTGAAACCCTCTTTTTGTGGAATTTGCAAGTGGACATTTCAAGCGCTTTGGGGTCAACGGTAGAAAAGGAAATATCTTGGTATAAAAACTAGAGAGAATCATTCTCAGAAACCGCTTTGTGATGTGTGCGTTCCACTCACAGAGTTTAACCTTTCTTTTCATAGAACAGTTTGGAAACACTCTGTTTGTAAAGTCTGAAAGTGGATATTTGGACCTCTTTGAGGATTTTGTTGGAAACGGGATTTCTTCATCTAATGCTAGACAGAAGAATTCTCAGTAACTTCTTTGGGTTGCGTGTGTTCAACTCACAGAGTTGAGCCTTCCTTTAGACAGAGCAGATTTGAAACCCTCTTTTTGTGGAATTTGCAAGTGGACATTTCAAGCGCTTTGGGGCCAACGGCAGAAAAGGAAATATCTTCGTATAAAAACCGGAGAGAATCATTCTCAGAAACCGCTTTGTGATGTGTGCGTTCCACACACAGAGTGTAACCTTTCTTTTCATAGAACAGTTTGGAAACACTCTGTTTGTAAAGTCTGCAAGTGGATATTTGGACCTCTGGAAGGATTTCGTTGGAAACGGGACTTCTTCATCTAATGCTAGACAGAAGAATTCTCAGTAACTTCTTTGGGTTGCGTGTTCAACTCACAGAGTTGAACCTTCCTTTAGACAGAGCAGATTTGAAACCCTCTTTTTGTGGAATTTGCAAGTGGACATTTCAAGCGCTTTGGGGCCAACGGTAGAAAAGGAAATATCTTCGTAAAAAACTAGAGAGAATCATTCTCAGAAACCACTTTGTGATGTGTGCATTCCACTCACAGAGTTTAACCTTTCTTTTCATAGAACAGTTTGGAAACACTCTGTTTGTAAAGTCTGTAAGTGGATATTTGGACCTCTTTGAGGATTTCGTTGGAAACGGGATTTCTTCATCTAATGCTAGACAGAAGAATTCTCAGTAACTTCTTTGGGTTGCGTGTGTTCAACTCACAGAGTTGAGCCTTCCTTTAGACAGAGCAGATTTGAAACCCTCTTTTTGTGGAATTTGCAAGTGGACATTTCAAGCGCTTTGGGGACAACGGTAGAAAAGGAAATATCTTCGTATAAAAACTAGAGAGAATCATTCTCAGAAACTGCTTTGTGATGTGTGCGTTCCACTCACAGAGTGTAACCTTTCTTTTCATAGAACTGTTTGGAAACACTCTGTTTGTAAAGTCTGCCAGTGGACATTTGGACCTCTTTGAGGATTTCGTTGGAAACGGGATTTCTTCATCTAATGCTAGACAAAAGAATTCTCAGTAACTTCTTTGGGTTGCGTGTGTTCAACTCACAGAGTTGAGCCTTCCTTTAGACAGAGCAGATTTGAAACCCTCTTTTTGTGGAATTTGCAAGTGGACTTTTCAAGCGCTTTGGAGCCCACGGTAGAGAAGGAAATATCTTCGTATAAAAACTAGAGAGAATCATTCTCAGAAACCACTTTGTGATGTGTGCGTTCCACTCACAGAGTTTAACCTTTCTTTCCATAGAACAGTTTGGAAACACTCTGTTTGTAAAGTCTGCAAGTGGATATTTGGACCTCTTTGAGGATTTCGTTGGAAACGGGATTTCTTCATCTAATGCTAGACAGAAGAATTCTCAGTAACTTCTTTGGGTTGCGTGTGTTCAACTGACAGAGTTGAACCTTCCTTTTGACAGAGCAGATTTGAAACCCTCTTTCTGTGGAAGTTGCAAGAGTACATTTCAAGGGCTTTGGTTCCAACAGTAGAAAAGGAAATATCTTCGTATAAAAACTAGAGAGAATCATTCTCAGAAACCACTTTGTGATGTGTGCGTTTCACTCACAGTGTTTAACCTTTCTTTTCATAGAACAGTTTGGAAACACTCTGTTTGTAAAGTCTGCAAGTGGATATTTGGACCTCTTTGAGGATTTCGTTGGAAACGGGATTTCTTCATCTAATGCTAGGCAGAAGAATTCTCAGTAACTTCTTTGGGTTGCGTGTGTTCAACTCACAGAGTTGAACCTTCCTTTAGACAGAGCAGATTTGAAACCCTCTTTTTGTGGAATTAGCAAGTGGACATTTCAAGCGCTTTGGCGCCCACGGTAGAAAAGGAAATATCTTCGTATAAAAACTAGAGAGAATCATTCTCAGAAACCACTTTGTGATGTGTGCGTTCCACTCACAGAGTTTAACCTTTCTTTTCATAGAACAGTTTGGAAACATCTGTTTGTAAAGTCTGCAAGTGGATATTTGGACCTCTTTGAGGATTTCGTTGGAAACGGGATTTCTTCGTCTAGTGCTAGACAGAAGAATTCTCAGTAACTTCTTTGGGTTGCGTGTGTTCAACTCACAGAGTTGAGCCTTCCTTTAGACAGAGCAGATTTGAAACCCTCTTTTTGTGGAATTTGCAAGTGGACATTTCAAGCGCTTTGGGGCCAACGGTAGAAAAGGAAATATCTTCGTATAAAAACTGGAGAGAATCATTCTCAGAAACCGCTTTGTGATATGTGCGTTCCACTCACAGAGTTTAACCTTTCTTTTCATAGAACAGTTTGGAAACACTCTGTTTGTAAAGTCTGCAAGTGGATATTTGGACCTCTTTGAGGATTTCGTTGGAAACGGGATTTCTTCATCTAATGCTACACAGAAGAATTCTCAGTAACTTCTTTGGGTTGCGTGTTCAACTCACAGAGTTGAACCTTCCTTTAGACAGAGCAGATTTGAAACCCTCTTTTTGTGGAATTTGCAAGTGGACATTTCAAGCGCTTTGGGGCCAACGGTAGAAAAGGAAATATCTTCGTAAAAAACTAGAGAGAATCATTCTCAGAAACCACTTTGTGATGTGTGCATTCCACTCACAGAGTTTAACCTTTCTTTTCATAGAACAGTTTGGAAACACTCTGTTTGTAAAGTCTGTAAGTGGATATTTGGACCTCTTTGAGGATTTCGTTGGAAACGGGATTTCTTCATCTAATGCTAGACAGAAGAATTCTCAGTAACTTCTTTGGGTTGCGTGTGTTCAACTCACAGAGTTGAGCCTTCCTTTAGACAGAGCAGATTTGAAACCCTCTTTTTGTGGAATTTGCAAGTGGACATTTCAAGCGCTTTGGGGACAACGGTAGAAAAGGAAATATCTTCGTATAAAAACTAGAGAGAATCATTCTCAGAAACTGCTTTGTGATGTGTGCGTTCCACTCACAGAGTGTAACCTTTCTTTTCATAGAACTGTTTGGAAACACTCTGTTTGTAAAGTCTGCCAGTGGACATTTGGACCTCTTTGAGGATTTCGTTGGAAACGGGATTTCTTCATCTAATGCTAGACAAAAGAATTCTCAGTAACTTCTTTGGGTTGCGTGTGTTCAACTCACAGAGTTGAGCCTTCCTTTAGACAGAGCAGATTTGAAACCCTCTTTTTGTGGAATTTGCAAGTGGACTTTTCAAGCGCTTTGGAGCCCACGGTAGAGAAGGAAATATCTTCGTATAAAAACTAGAGAGAATCATTCTCAGAAACCACTTTGTGATGTGTGCGTTCCACTCACAGAGTTTAACCTTTCTTTCCATAGAACAGTTTGGAAACACTCTGTTTGTAAAGTCTGCAAGTGGATATTTGGACCTCTTTGAGGATTTCGTTGGAAACGGGATTTCTTCATCTAATGCTAGACAGAAGAATTCTCAGTAACTTCTTTGGGTTGCGTGTGTTCAACTGACAGAGTTGAACCTTCCTTTTGACAGAGCAGATTTGAAACCCTCTTTCTGTGGAAGTTGCAAGAGTACATTTCAAGGGCTTTGGTTCCAACAGTAGAAAAGGAAATATCTTCGTATAAAAACTAGAGAGAATCATTCTCAGAAACCACTTTGTGATGTGTGCGTTTCACTCACAGTGTTTAACCTTTCTTTTCATAGAACAGTTTGGAAACACTCTGTTTGTAAAGTCTGCAAGTGGATATTTGGACCTCTTTGAGGATTTCGTTGGAAACGGGATTTCTTCATCTAATGCTAGGCAGAAGAATTCTCAGTAACTTCTTTGGGTTGCGTGTGTTCAACTCACAGAGTTGAACCTTCCTTTAGACAGAGCAGATTTGAAACCCTCTTTTTGTGGAATTAGCAAGTGGACATTTCAAGCGCTTTGGCGCCCACGGTAGAAAAGGAAATATCTTCGTATAAAAACTAGAGAGAATCATTCTCAGAAACCACTTTGTGATGTGTGCGTTCCACTCACAGAGTTTAACCTTTCTTTTCATAGAACAGTTTGGAAACATCTGTTTGTAAAGTCTGCAAGTGGATATTTGGACCTCTTTGAGGATTTCGTTGGAAACGGGATTTCTTCGTCTAGTGCTAGACAGAAGAATTCTCAGTAACTTCTTTGGGTTGCGTGTGTTCAACTCACAGAGTTGAGCCTTCCTTTAGACAGAGCAGATTTGAAACCCTCTTTTTGTGGAATTTGCAAGTGGACATTTCAAGCGCTTTGGGGCCAACGGTAGAAAAGGAAATATCTTCGTATAAAAACTGGAGAGAATCATTCTCAGAAACCGCTTTGTGATATGTGCGTTCCACTCACAGAGTTTAACCTTTCTTTTCATAGAACAGTTTGGAAACACTCTGTTTGTAAAGTCTGCAAGTGGATATTTGGACCTCTTTGAGGATTTCGTTGGAAACGGGATTTCTTCATCTAATGCTACACAGAAGAATTCTCAGTAACTTCTTTGGGTTGCGTGTTCAACTCACAGAGTTGAACCTTCCTTTAGACAGAGCAGATTTGAAACCCTCTTTTTGTGGAATTTGCAAGTGGACATTTCAAGCGCTTTGGGGCCAACGGTAGAAAAGGAAATATCTTCGTAAAAAACTAGAGAGAATCATTCTCAGAAACCACTTTGTGATGTGTGCATTCCACTCACAGAGTTTAACCTTTCTTTTCATAGAACAGTTTGGAAACACTCTGTTTGTAAAGTCTGTAAGTGGATATTTGGACCTCTTTGAGGATTTCGTTGGAAACGGGATTTCTTCATCTAATGCTAGACAGAAGAATTCTCAGTAACTTCTTTGGGTTGCGTGTGTTCAACTCACAGAGTTGAGCCTTCCTTTAGACAGAGCAGATTTGAAACCCTCTTTTTGTGGAATTTGCAAGTGGACATTTCAAGCGCTTTGGGGACAACGGTAGAAAAGGAAATATCTTCGTATAAAAACTAGAGAGAATCATTCTCAGAAACTGCTTTGTGATGTGTGCGTTCCACTCACAGAGTGTAACCTTTCTTTTCATAGAACTGTTTGGAAACACTCTGTTTGTAAAGTCTGCCAGTGGACATTTGGACCTCTTTGAGGATTTCGTTGGAAACGGGATTTCTTCATCTAATGCTAGACAAAAGAATTCTCAGTAACTTCTTTGGGTTGCGTGTGTTCAACTCACAGAGTTGAGCCTTCCTTTAGACAGAGCAGATTTGAAACCCTCTTTTTGTGGAATTTGCAAGTGGACTTTTCAAGCGCTTTGGAGCCCACGGTAGAGAAGGAAATATCTTCGTATAAAAACTAGAGAGAATCATTCTCAGAAACCACTTTGTGATGTGTGCGTTCCACTCACAGAGTTTAACCTTTCTTTCCATAGAACAGTTTGGAAACACTCTGTTTGTAAAGTCTGCAAGTGGATATTTGGACCTCTTTGAGGATTTCGTTGGAAACGGGATTTCTTCATCTAATGCTAGACAGAAGAATTCTCAGTAACTTCTTTGGGTTGCGTGTGTTCAACTGACAGAGTTGAACCTTCCTTTTGACAGAGCAGATTTGAAACCCTCTTTCTGTGGAAGTTGCAAGAGTACATTTCAAGGGCTTTGGTTCCAACAGTAGAAAAGGAAATATCTTCGTATAAAAACTAGAGAGAATCATTCTCAGAAACCACTTTGTGATGTGTGCGTTTCACTCACAGTGTTTAACCTTTCTTTTCATAGAACAGTTTGGAAACACTCTGTTTGTAAAGTCTGCAAGTGGATATTTGGACCTCTTTGAGGATTTCGTTGGAAACGGGATTTCTTCATCTAATGCTAGGCAGAAGAATTCTCAGTAACTTCTTTGGGTTGCGTGTGTTCAACTCACAGAGTTGAACCTTCCTTTAGACAGAGCAGATTTGAAACCCTCTTTTTGTGGAATTTGCAAGTGGACATTTCAAGCGCTTTGGCGCCCACGGTAGAAAAGGAAATATCTTCGTATAAAAACTAGAGAGAATCATTCTCAGAAACCACTTTGTGATGTGTGCGTTCCACTCACAGAGTTTAACCTTTCTTTTCATAGAACAGTTTGGAAACATCTGTTTGTAAAGTCTGCAAGTGGATATTTGGACCTCTTTGAGGATTTCGTTGGAAACGGGATTTCTTCGTCTAGTGCTAGACAGAAGAATTCTCAGTAACTTCTTTGGGTTGCGTGTGTTCAACTCACAGAGTTGAGCCTTCCTTTAGACAGAGCAGATTTGAAACCCTCTTTTTGTGGAATTTGCAAGTGGACATTTCAAGCGCTTTGGGGCCAACGGTAGAAAAGGAAATATCTTCGTATAAAAACTGGAGAGAATCATTCTCAGAAACCGCTTTGTGATGTGTGCGTTCCACTCACAGAGTTTAACCTTTCTTTTCATAGAACAGTTTGGAAACACTCTGTTTGTAAAGTCTGCAAGTGGATATTTGGACCTCTTTGAGGATTTCGTTGGAAACGGGATTTCTTCATCTAATGCTAGACAGAAGAATTCTCAGTAACTTCTTTGGGTTGCGTGTGTTCAACTCACAGAGTTGAACCTTCCTTTTGACAGAGCAGATTGGAAACCCTCTTTTTGTGGAATTTGCAAGTGGACATGTCAAGCGCTTTGGGGCCAACGGTAGAAAAGGAAATATCTTCGTATAAAAACTAGAGAGAATCATTCTCAGAAACCGCTTTGTGATGTGTGCGTTCCACTCACAGAGTGTAACCTTTCTTTTCATAGAACAGTTTGGAAACACTCTGTTTGTAAAGTCTGCAAGTGGATATTTGGACCTCTTTGAGGATTTCGTTGGAAACGGGATTTCTTCATCTAATGCTAGGCAGAAGAATTCTCAGTAACATCTTTGGGTTGCGTGTGTTCAACTCACAGAGTTGAACCTTCCTTTAGACAGAGCAGATTCGAAACCCTCTTTTTGTGGAATTTGCAAGTGGACATTTCAAGCGCTTTGGCGCCCACGGTAGAAAAGGAAATATCTTCGTATAAAAACTAGAGAGAATCATTCTCAGAAACCACTTTGTGATGTGTGCGTTCCACTCACAGAGTTTAACCTTTCTTTTCATAGAACAGTTTGGAAACACTCTGTTTGTAAAGTCTGTAAGTGGATATTTGGACCTCTTTGAGGATTTCGTTGGAAACGGGATTTCTTCATCTAATGCTAGACAGAAGAATTCTCAGTAACTTCTTTGGGTTGCGTGTGTTCAACTCGCAGAGTTGAGCCTTCCTTTAGACAGAGCAGATTTGAAACCGTCTTTTTGTGCAATTTGCAAGTGGACATTTCAAGCGCTTTGGGGTCAACGGTAGAAAAGGAAATATCTTGGTATAAAAACTAGAGAGAATCATTCTCAGAAACCGCTTTGTGATGTGTGCATACCACTCACAGAGTGTAACCTTTCTTTTCATAGAACAGTTTGGAAACACTCTGTTTGTAAAGTCTGCAAGTGGATATTTGGACCTCTTTGAGGATTTCGTTGGAAACGGGATTTCTTCATCTAATGGTAGACAGAAGAATTCTCAGTAACTTCTTTGGGTTGCGTGTGTTCAACTCACAGTGTTGAACATTCCTTTTGACAGAGCAGATTTGAAACCCTCTTTTTGTGGAATTTGCAAGTGGACATTTCAAGCGCTTTGGCGCCCACGGTAGAAAAGGAAATATCTTCGTATAAAAACTAGAGAGAATCATTCTCAGAAACCACTTTGTGATGTGTGCGTTCCACTCACAGAGTTTAACCTTTCTTTTCATAGAACAGTTTGGAAACACTCTGTTTGTAAAGTCTGCAAGTGGATATTTGGACCTCTTTGAGGATTTCGTTGGAAACGGGATTTCTTCATCTAATGCTAGACAGAAGAATTCTCAGTAACTTCTTTGGGTTGCGTGTGTTCAACTCACAGAGTTGAGCCTTCCTTTAGAGAGAGCAGATTTGAAACCCTCTTTTTGTGTAATTTGCAAGTGGACATTTCAAGCGCTTTGGGGCCAACGGCAGAAAAGGAAATATCTTCGTATAAAAACTAGAGAGAATCATTCTCAGAAACTGCTTTGTGATGTGTGCGTTCCACTCACAGAGTGTAACCTTTCTTTTCATAGAACAGTTTGGAAACACTCTGTTTGTAAAGTCTGCTAGTGGACATTAGGACCTCTTTGAGGATTTCGTTGGAAACGGGATTTCTTCATCTAATGCTAGACAGAAGAATTCTCAGTAACTTCTTTGGGTTGCGTGTGTTCAACTCACCGAGTTGAGCCTTCCTTTAGACAGAGCAGATTTGAAACCCTCTTTTTGTGGAATTTGCAAGTGCACATTTCAAGCGCTTTGGGGACAACGGTAGAAAAGGAAATATCTTCGTATAAAAACTAGAGAGAATCATTCTCAGAAACCGCTTTGTGATGTGTGCGTACCACTCACAGAGTGTAACCTTTCTTTTCATAGAACAGTTTGGAAACACTCTGTTTGTAAAGTCTGCAAGTGGATAATTGGAGCTCTGTGAAGATTTCGTTGGAAACGGGATTTCTTCATCTAATGCTAGACAGAAGAATTCTCAGTAACTTCTTTGGGTTGCGTGTGTTCAACTCACAGAGTTGAACCTTCCTTTAGACAGAGTAGATTTGAAACCCTCTTTTTGTGGAATTTGCAAGTGGACTTTTCAAGCGCTTTGGAGCCCACGGTAGAAAAGGAAATATCTTCGTATAAAAACTAGAGAGAATCATTCTCAGAAACTACTTTGTGATGTGTGCGTTCCACTCACAGAGTTTAACCTTTCTTTTCATAGAACAGTTTGGAAACACTCTGTTTGTAAAGTCTGCAAGTTGATATTTGGACCTCTTTGAGGATTTCGTTGGAAACGGGATTTCTTCATCTAATGCTAGACAGAAGAATTCTCAGTAACTTCTTTGGGTTGCGTGTGTTCAACTCACAGAGTTGAACCTTCCTTTTGACAGAGCAGATTTGAAACCCTCTTTCTGTGGAAGTTGCAAGAGGACATTTCAAGGGCTTTGGTTCCAACAGTAGAAAAGGAAATATCTTCGTATAAAAACTAGAGAGAATCATTCTCAGAAACCACTTTGTGATGTGTGCGTTTCACTCACAGTGTTTAACCTTTCTTTTCATAGAACAGTTTGGAAACACTCTGTTTGTAAAGTCTGCAAGTGGATATTTGGACCTCTTTGAAGATTTCGTTGGAAACGGGATTTCTTCATCTAATGCTAGGCAGAAGAATTCTCAGTAACTTCTTTGGGTTGCGTGTGTTCAACTCACAGAGTTGAACCTTCCTTTAGACAGAGCAGATTTGAAACCCTCTTTTTGTGGAATTTGCAAGTGGACATTTCAAGCGCTTTGGCGCCCACGGTAGAAAAGGAAATATCTTCGTATAAAAACTAGAGAGAATCATTCTCAGAAACCACTTTGTGATGTGTGCGTTCCACTCACAGAGTTTAACCTTTCTTTTCATAGAACAGTTTGGAAACATCTGTTTGTAAAGTCTGCAAGTGGATATTTGTACCTCTTTGACGATTTCGTTGGAAACGGGATTTCTTCGTCTAGTGCTAGACAGAAGAATTCTCGGTAACTTCTTTGGGTTGCGTGTTCAACTCACAAAATTGAGCCTTCCTTTAGACAGAGCAGATTTGAAACCCTCTTTTTGTGGAATTTGCAAGTGGACATTTCAAGCGCTTTGGGGCCAACGGCAGAAAAGGAAATATCTTCGTATAAAAACCAGAGAGAATCATTCTCAGAAACCGCTTTGTGATGTGTGCGTTCCACTCACAGAGTGTAACCTTTCTTTTCATAGAACAGTTTGGAAACACTCTGTTTGTAAAGTCTGCAAGTGGATATTTGGACCTCTGTGAGGATTTCGTTGGAAACGGGACTTCTTCATCTAATGCTAGACAGAAGAATTCTCAGTAACTTCTTTGGGTTGCGTGTTCAACTCACAGAGTTGAACCTTCCTTTAGACAGAGCAGATTTGAAACCCTCTTTTTGTGGAATTTGCAAGTGGACATTTCAAGCGCTTTGGGGCCAACGGTAGAAAAGGAAATATCTTCGTATAAAAACTAGAGAGAATCATTCTCAGAAACCACTTTGTGATGTGTGCGTTCCACTCACAGAGTTTAACCTTTCTTTTCATAGAACAGTTTGGAAACACTCTGTAAAGTCTGTAAGTGGATCTTTGGACCTCTTTGAGGATTTCGTTGGAAACGGGATTTCTTCATCTAATGCTAGACAGAAGAATTCTCAGTAACTTCTTTGGGTTGCGTGTGTTCAACTCACAGAGTTGAGCCTTCCTTTAGACAGAGCAGATTTGATACCCTCTTTTTGTGGAATTTGCAAGTGGACATT
This sequence comes from Gorilla gorilla gorilla, assembly GCF_029281585.2. Lineage (NCBI taxonomy): Eukaryota > Metazoa > Chordata > Mammalia > Primates > Hominidae > Gorilla > Gorilla gorilla. The sequence continues at coordinate 75,186,623 of NC_073231.2, read as the reverse complement.
TCAAGCGATTTGGGGCCAACGGTAGAAAAGGAAATATCTTCGTATAAAAACTAGAGAGAATCATTCTCAGAAACTGCTTTGTGATGTGTGCGTTCCACTCACAGAGTGTAACCTTTCTTTTCATAGAACAGTTTGGAAACACTCTGTTTGTAAAGTCTGACAGTGGACATTTGGAACTCTTTGAGGATTTCGTTGGAAATGGGATTTCTTCATCTAATGCTAGACAGAAGAATTCTCAGTAACTTCTTTGGGTTGCGTGTGTTCAACTCACAGAGTTGAGCCTTCCATTAGACAGATCAGATTTGAACCCTCTTTTTGTGGAATTTGCAAGTGGACATTTCAAGCGCTTTGGGGCCAACGGTAGAAAAGGAAATATCTTCGTATAAAAACTAGAGAAAATCATTCTCAGAAACCGCTTTGTGATGTGTGCGTACCACTCACAGAGTGTAACCTTTCTTTTCATAGAACAGTTTGGAAACCCTCTGTTTGTAAAGTCTGCAAGTGGATAATTGGAGCTCTGTGAAGATTTCGTTGGAAACGGGATTTCTTCATCTAATGCTGGACAGAAGAATTCTCAGTAACTTCTTTGGGTTGCGTGTGTTCAACTCACAGAGTTGAACCTTCCTTTAGACAGAGTAGATTTGAAACCCTCTGTTTGTGGAATTTGCAAGTGGACTTTTCAAGCGCTTTGGAGCCCACGGTAGAAAAGGAAATATCTTCGTATAAAAACTAGAGAGAATCATTCTCAGAAACCACTTTGTGATGTGTGCGTTCCACTCACAGAGTTTAACCTTTCTTTTCATAGAACAGTTTGGAAACACTCTGTTTGTAAAGTCTGCAAGTGGATATTTGGACCTCTTTGAGGATTTCGTTGGAAACGGGATTTCTTCATCTAATGCTAGACAGAAGAATTCTCAGTAACTTCTTTGGGTTGCGTGTGTTCAACTCACAGAGTTGAACCTTCCTTTTGACAGAGCAGATTTGAAACCCTCTTTCTGTGGAAGTTGCAAGATGACATTTCAAGGGCTTTGGTTCCAACAGTAGAAAAGGAAATATCTTCGTATAAAAACTAGAGAGAATCATTCTCAGAAACCACTTTGTGATGTGTGCGTTTCACTCACAGTGTTTAACCTTTCTTTTCATAGAACAGTTTGGAAACACTCTGTTTGTAAAGTCTGCAAGTGGATATTTGGACCTCTTTGAGGATTTCGTTGGAAACGGGATTTCTTCATCTAATGCTAGGCAGAAGAATTCTCAGTAACTTCTTTGGGTTGCGGGTGTTCAACTCACAGAGTTGAACCTTCCTTTAGACAGAGCAGATTTGAAACCCTCTTTTTGTGGAATTTGCAAGTGGACATTTCAAGCGCTTTGGCGCCCACGGTAGAAAAGGAAATATCTTCGTATAAAAACTAGAGAGAATCATTCTCAGAAACCACTTTGTGATGTGTGCGTTCCACTCACAGAGTTTAACCTTTCTTTTCATAGAACAGTTTGGAAACATCAGTTTGTAAAGTCTGCAAGTGGATATTTGGACCTCTTTGAGGATTTCGTTGGAAACGGGATTTCTTCATCTAGTGCTAGACAGAAGAATTCTCAGTAACTTCTTTGGGTTGCGTGTGTTCAACTCACAGAGTTGAGCCTTCCTTTAGACAGAGCAGATTTGAAACCCTCTTTTTGTGGAATTTGCAAGTGGACATTTCAAGCGCTTTGGGGCCAACGGTAGAAAAGGAAATATCTTCGTATAAAAACTAGAGAGAATCATTCTCAGAAACCTCTTTGTGATGTGTGCGTTCCACTCACAGAGTTTAACATTTCTTTTCATAGAACAGTTTGGAAACATCTGTTTGTAAAGTCTGCAAGTGGATATTTGGACCTCTTTGAGGATTTCGTTGGAAACGGGATTACTTCGTCTAGTGCTAGACAGAAGAATTCTCAGTAACTTCTTTGGGTTGCGTGTGTTCAACTCACAGAGTTGAGCCTTCCTTTAGACAGAGCAGATTTGAAACCCTCTTTTTGTGGAATTTGCAAGTGGACATTTCAAGCGCTTTGGGGCCAACGGTAGAAAAGGAAATATCTTCGTATAAAAACTGGAGAGAATCATTCTCAGAAACCGCTTTGTGATGTGTGCGTTCCACTCACAGAGTGTAACCTTTCTTTTCGTAGAACAGTTTGGAAACACTCTGTTTGTAAAGTCTGCAAGTGGATATTTGGACCTCTTTGAGGATTTCGTTGGAAACGGGATTTCTTCATCTAATGCTAGACAGAAGAATTCTCAGTAACTTCTTTGGGTTGCTTGTGTTCAACTCACAGAGTTGAACCTTCCTTTTGACAGAGCAGATTGGAAACCCTCTTTTTGTGGAATTTGCAAGTGGACATGTCAAGCGCTTTGGGGCCAACGGTAGAAAAGGAAATATCTTCGTATAAAAACTAGAGAGAATCATTCTCAGAAACCGCTTTGTAATGTGTGCGTTCCACTCACAGAGTGTAACCTTTCTTTTCATAGAACAGTTTGGAAACACTCTGTTTGTAAAGTCTGCAAGTGGATATTTGGACCTCTTTGAGGATTTCGTTGGAAACGGGATTTCTTCATCTAATGCTAGACAGAAGAATTCTCAGTAACATCTTTGGGTTGCGTGTGTTCAACTCACAGAGTTGAACCTTCCTTTAGACAGAGCAGATTCGAAACCCTCTTTTTGTGGAATTTGCAAGTGGACATTTCAAGCGCTTTGGCGCCCACGGTAGAAAAGGAAATATCTTCGTATAAAAACTAGAGAGAATCATTCTCAGAAACCACTTTGTGATGTGTGCGTTCCACTCACAGAGTTTAACCTTTCTTTTCATAGAACAGTTTGGAAACAATCTGTTTGTAAAGTCTGTAAGTGGATATTTGGACCTCTTTGAGGATTTCGTTGGAAACGGGATTTCTTCATCTAATGCTAGACAGAAGAATTCTCAGTAACTTCTTTGGGTTGCGTGTGTTCATCTCGCAGAGTTGAGCCTTCCTTTAGACAGAGCAGATTTGAAACCGTCTTTTTGTGCAATTTGCAAGTGGACATTTCAAGCGCTTTGGGATCAACGGTAGAAAAGGAAATATCTTGGTATAAAAACTAGAGAGAATCATTCTCAGAAACCGCTTTGTGATGTGTGCATACCACTCACAGAGTGTAACCTTTCTTTTCATAGAACAGTTTGGAAACACTCTGTTTGTAAAGTCTGCAAGTGGATATTTGGACCTCTTTGAGGATTTCGTTGGAAACGGGATTTCTTCATCTAATGCTAGACAGAAGAATTCTCAGTAACTTCTTTGGGTTGCGTGTGTTCAACTCACAGAGTTGAACCTTCCTTTAGACAGAGCAGATTTGAAACCCTATTTTTGTGGAATTTGCAAGTGGACATTTCAAGCGCTTTGGCGCCCACGGTAGAAAAGGAAATATCTTCGTATAAAAACTAGAGAGAATCATTCTCAGAAACCACTTTGTGATGTGTGCGTTCCACTCACAGAGTTTAACCTTTCTTTTCATAGAACAGTTTGGAAACACTCTGTTTGTAAAGTGTGCAAGTGGATATTTGGACCTCTTTGAGGATTTCGTTGGAAACGGGATTTCTTCATCTAATGTTAGACAGAAGAATTCTCAGTAACTTCTTTGGGTTGCGTGTGTTCAACTCACAGAGTTGAGCCTTCCTTTAGAGAGAGCAGATTTGAAACCCTCTTTTTGTGGAATTTGCAAGTGGACATTTCAAGCGCTTTGGGGCCAACGGCAGAAAAGGAAATATCTTCGTATAAAAACCAGAGAGAATCATTCTCAGAAACCGCTTTGTGATGTGTGCATTCCACTCACAGAGTGTAACCTTTCTTTTCATAGAACAGTTTGGAAACACTCTGTTTGTAAAGTCTGCAAGTGGATATTTGGACCTCTGTGAGGATTTCGTTGGAAACGGGACTTCTTCATCTAATGCTAGACAGAAGAATTCTCAGTAACTTCTTTGGGTTGCGTGTTCAACTCACAGAGTTGAACCTTCCTTTAGACAGAGCAGATTTGAAACCCTCTTTTTGTGGAATTTGCAAGTGGACATTTCAAGCGCTTTGGGGCCAACGGTAGAAAAGGAAATATCTTCGTATAAAAACTAGAGAGAATCATTCTCAGAAACCACTTTGTGATGTGTGCGTTCCACTCACAGAGTTTAACCTTTCTTTTCATAGAACAGTTTGGAAACACTCTGTAAAGTCTGTAAGTGGATATTTGGACCTCTTTGAGGATTTCGTTGGAAACGGGATTTCTTCATCTAATGCTAGACAGAAGAATTCTCAGTAACTTCTTTGGGTTGCGTGTGTTCAACTCACAGAGTTGAACCTTCCTTTTGACAGAGCAGATTTGAAACCCTCTTTCTGTGGAAGTTGCAAGAGGACATTTCAAGGGCTTTGGTTCCAACAGTAGAAAAGGAAATATCTTCGTATAAAAACTAGAGAGAATCATTCTCAGAAACCACTTTGTGATGTGTGCGTTTCACTCACAGTGTTTAACCTTTCTTTTCATAGAACAGTTTGGAAACACTCTGTTTGTAAAGTCTGCAAGTGGATATTTGGACCTCTTTGAGGATTTCGTTGGAAACGGGATTTCTTCATCTAATGCGAGGCAGAAGAATTCTCAGTAACTTCTTTGGGTTGCGTGTGTTCAACTCACAGAGTTGAACCTTCCTTTAGACAGAGCAGATTTGAAACCCTCTTTTTGTGGAATTTGCAAGTGGACATTTCAAGCGCTTTGGCGCCCACGGTAGAAAAGGAAATATCTTCGTATAAAAACTAGAGAGAATCATTCTCAGAAACCACATTGTGATGTGTGCGTTCCACTCACAGAGTTTAATCTTTCTTTTCATAGAACAGTTTTGAAACATCTGTTTGTAAAGTCTGCAAGTGGATATTTGGACCTCTTTGAGGATTTCGTTGGAAACGGGATTTCTTCATCTAGTGCTAGACAGAAGAATTCTCAGTAACTTCTTTGGGTTGCGTGTGTTCAACTCACAGAGTTGAGCCTTCCTTTAGACAGAGCAGATTTGAAACCCTCTTTTTGTGGAATTTGCAAGTGGACATTTCAAGCGCTTTGGGGCCAATGGTAGAAAAGGAAATATCTTCGTATAAAAACTAGAGAGAATCATTCTCAGAAACCTCTTTGTGATGTGTGCATTCCACTCACAGAGTTTAACATTTCCTTTCATAGAACAGTTTGGAAACATCTGTTTTTAAAGTCTGCAAGTGGATATTTGGACCTCTTTGAGGATTTCGTTGGAAACGGGATTTCTTCGTCTAGTGCTAGACAGAAGAATTCTCAGTAACTTCTTTGGGTTGCGTGTGTTCAACTCACAGAGTTGAGCCTTCCTTTAGACAGAGCAGATTTGAAACCCTCTTTTTGTGGAATTTGCAAGTGGACTTTTCAAGCGCTTTGGAGCCCACGGTAGAGAAGGAAATATCTTCGTATAAAAACTAGAGAGAATCATTCTCAGAAACCACTTTGTGATGTATGCGTTCCACTCACAGAGTTTAACCTTTCTTTCCATAGAACAGTTTGGAAACACTCTGTTTGTAAAGTCTGCAAGTGGATATTTGGACCTCTTTGAGGATTTCGTTGGAAACGGGATTTCTTCATCTAATGCTAGACAGAAGAATTCTCAGTAACTTCTTTGGGTTGCATGTGTTCAACTGACAGAGTTGAACCTTCCTTTTGACAGAGCAGATTTGAAACCCTCTTTCTGTGGAAGTTGCAAGAGGACATTTCAAGGGCTTTGGTTCCAACAGTAGAAAAGGAAATATCTTCGTATAAAAACTAGAGAGAATCATTCTCAGAAACCACTTTGTGATGTGTGCGTTTCACTCACAGTGTTTAACCTTTCTTTTCATAGAACAGTTTGGAAACATCTGTTTGTAAAGTCTGCAAGGGGATATTTGGACCTCTTTGAGGATTTCGTTGGAAACGGGATTTCTTCATCTAATGCTAGGCAGAAGAATTCTCAGTAACTTCTTTGGGTTGCGTGTGTTCAACTCACAGAGTTGAACCTTCCTTTAGACAGAGCAGATTTGAAACCCTCTTTTTGTGGAATTTGCAAGTGGACATTTCAAGCGCTTTGGCGCCCACGGTAGAAAAGGAAATATCTTCGTATAAAAACTAGAGAGAATCATTCTCAGAAACCACTTTGTGATGTGTGCGTTCCACTCACAGAGTTTAACCTTTCTTTTCATAGAACAGTTTGGAAACATCTGTTTGTAAAGTCTGCAAGTGGATATTTTGACCTCTTTGAGGATTTCGTTGGAAACGGGATTTCTTCATCTAGTGCTAGACAGAAGAATTCTCAGTAACTTCTTTGGGTTGCGTGTGTTCAACTCTCAGAGTTGAGCCTTCCTTTAGACAGAGCAGATTTGAAACCCTCTTTTTGTGGAATTTGCAAGTGGACATTTCAAGCGCTTTGGGGCCAACGGTAGAAAAGGAAATATCTTCGTATAAAAACTGGAGAGAATCATTCTCAGAAACCGCTTTGTGATGTGTGCGTTCCAGTCACAGAGTGTAACCTTTCTTTTCATAGAACAGTTTGGAAACACTCTGTTTGTAAAGTCTGCAAGTGGATATTTGGACCTCTTTGAGGATTTCGTTGGAAACGGGATTTCTTCATCTAATGCTAGACAGAAGAATTCTCAGTAACTTCTATGGGTTGCGTGTGTTCAACTCACGGAGTTGAGCCTTCCTTTTGACAGAGCAGATTGGAAACCCTCTTTTTGTGGAATTTGCAAGTGGACATGTCAAGCGCTTTGGGGCCTACGGTAGAAAAGGAAATATCTTAGTATAAAAACTAGAGAGAATCATTCTCAGAAACCGCTTTGTGATGTGTGCGTTCCACTCACAGAGTTTAACCTTTCTTTTCATAGAACAGTTTGGAAACATCTGTTTGTAAAGTCTGCAAGTGGATATTTGGACCTCTTTGAGGATTTCGTTGGAAACGGGATTTCTTCATCTAGTGCTAGACAGAAGAATTCTCAGTAACTTCTTTGGGTTGCGTGTGTTCAACTCACAGAGTTGAGCCTTCCTTTAGACAGAGCAGATTTGAAACCCTCTTTTTGTGGAATTTGCAAGTGGACATTTCAAGCGCTTTGGGGCCAACGGTGGAAAAGGAAATATCTTCGTATAAAAACTAGAGAGAATCATTCTCAGAAACCTCTTTGTGATGTGTGCGTTCCACTCACAGAGTTTAACCTTTCTTTTCATAGAACAGTTTGGAAACATCTGTTTGTAAAGTCTGCAAGTGGATATTTGGACCTCTTTGAAGATTTCGTTGGAAACGGGATTTCTTCATCTAGTGGTAGACAGAAGAATTCTCAGTAACTTCTTTGGGTTGCGTGTGTTCAACTCACAGAGTTGAGCCTTCCTTTAGACAGAGCAGATTTGAAACCCTCTTTTTGTGGAATTTGCAAGTGGACATTTCAAGCGCTTTGGGGCCAACGGTAGAAAAGGAAATATCTTCGTATAAAAACTAGAGAGAATCATTCTCAGAAACCTCTTTGTGATGTGTGCGTTCCACTCACAGAGTTTAACCTTTCTTTTCATAGAATAGTTTGGAAACATCTGTTTGTAAAGTCTGCAAGTGGATATTTGGACCTCTTTGAGGATTTCGTTGGAAACGGGATTTCTTCGTCTAGTGCTACACAGAAGAATTCTCAGTAACTTCTTTGGGTTGCGTGTGTTCATCTCGCAGAGTTGAGCCTTCCTTTAGACAGAGCAGATTTGAAACCGTCTTTTTGTGCAATTTGCAAGTGGACATTTCAAGCGCTTTGGGATCAACGGTAGAAAAGGAAATATCTTGGTATAAAAACTAGAGAGAATCATTCTCAGAAACCGCTTTGTGATGTGTGCATACCACTCACAGAGTGTAACCTTTCTTTTCATAGAACAGTTTGGAAACACTCTGTTTGTAAAGTCTGCAAGTGGATATTTGGACCTCTTTGAGGATTTCGTTGGAAACGGGATTTCTTCATCTAATGCTAGACAGAAGAATTCTCAGTAACTTCTTTGGGTTGCGTGTGTTCAACTCACAGAGTTGAACCTTCCTTTAGACAGAGCAGATTTGAAACCCTATTTTTGTGGAATTTGCAAGTGGACATTTCAAGCGCTTTGGCGCCCACGGTAGAAAAGGAAATATCTTCGTATAAAAACTAGAGAGAATCATTCTCAGAAACCACTTTGTGATGTGTGCGTTCCACTCACAGAGTTTAACCTTTCTTTTCATAGAACAGTTTGGAAACACTCTGTTTGTAAAGTGTGCAAGTGGATATTTGGACCTCTTTGAGGATTTCGTTGGAAACGGGATTTCTTCATCTAATGTTAGACAGAAGAATTCTCAGTAACTTCTTTGGGTTGCGTGTGTTCAACTCACAGAGTTGAGCCTTCCTTTAGAGAGAGCAGATTTGAAACCCTCTTTTTGTGGAATTTGCAAGTGGACATTTCAAGCGCTTTGGGGCCAACGGCAGAAAAGGAAATATCTTCGTATAAAAACCAGAGAGAATCATTCTCAGAAACCGCTTTGTGATGTGTGCATTCCACTCACAGAGTGTAACCTTTCTTTTCATAGAACAGTTTGGAAACACTCTGTTTGTAAAGTCTGCAAGTGGATATTTGGACCTCTGTGAGGATTTCGTTGGAAACGGGACTTCTTCATCTAATGCTAGACAGAAGAATTCTCAGTAACTTCTTTGGGTTGCGTGTTCAACTCACAGAGTTGAACCTTCCTTTAGACAGAGCAGATTTGAAACCCTCTTTTTGTGGAATTTGCAAGTGGACATTTCAAGCGCTTTGGGGCCAACGGTAGAAAAGGAAATATCTTCGTATAAAAACTAGAGAGAATCATTCTCAGAAACCACTTTGTGATGTGTGCGTTCCACTCACAGAGTTTAACCTTTCTTTTCATAGAACAGTTTGGAAACACTCTGTAAAGTCTGTAAGTGGATATTTGGACCTCTTTGAGGATTTCGTTGGAAACGGGATTTCTTCATCTAATGCTAGACAGAAGAATTTTCAGTAACTTCTTTGGGTTGCGTGTGTTCAACTCACAGAGTTGAGCCTTCCTTTAGACAGAGCAGATTTGAAACCCTCTTTTTGTGGAATTTGCAAGTGGACATTTCAAGCGATTTGGGGCCAACGGTAGAAAAGGAAATATCTTCGTATAAAAACTAGAGAGAATCATTCTCAGAAACTGCTTTGTGATGTGTGCGTTCCACTCACAGAGTGTAACCTTTCTTTTCATAGAACAGTTTGGAAACACTCTGTTTGTAAAGTCTGCCAGTGGACATTTGGAACTCTTTGAGGATTTCGTTGGAAACGGGATTTCTTCATCTAATGCTAGACAGAAGAATTCTCAGTAACTTCTTTGGGTTGCGTGTGTTCAACTCACAGGGTTGAGCCTTCCATTAGACAGATCAGATTTGAAACCCTCTTTTTGTGGAATTTGCAAGTGGACATTTCAAGCGCTTTGGGGACAACGGTAGAAAAGGAAATATCTTCGTATAAAAACTAGAGAGAATCATTCTCAGAAACCGCTTTGTGATGTGTGCGTACCACTCACAGAGTGTAACCTTTCTTTTCATAGAACAGTTTGGAAACCCTCTGTTTGTAAAGTCTGCAAGTGGATAATTGGAGCTCTGTGAAGATTTCGTTGGAAACGGGATTTCTTCATCTAATGCTAGACAGAAGAATTCTCAGTAACTTCTTTGGGTTGCGTGTGTTCAACTCACAGAGTTGAACCTTCCTTTAGACAGAGTAGATTTGAAACCCTCTTTTTGTGGAATTTGCAAGTGGACTTTTCAAGCGATTTGGAGCCCACGGTAGAAAAGGAAATATCTTCGTATAAAAACTAGAGAGAATCATTCTCAGAAACCACTTTGTGATGTGTGCGTTCCACTCACAGAGTTTAACCTTTCTTTTCATAGAACAGTTTGGAAACACTCTGTTTGTAAAGTCTGCAAGTGGATATTTGGACCTCTTTGAGGATTTCGTTGGAAACGGGATTTCTTCATCTAATGCTAGACAGAAGAATTCTCAGTAACTTCTTTGGGTTGCGTGTGTTCAACTCACAGAGTTGAACCTTCCTTTTGACAGAGCAGATTTGAAACCCTCTTTCTGTGGAAGTTGCAAGAGGACATTTCAAGGGCTTTGGTTCCAACAGTAGAAAAGGAAATATCTTCGTATAAAAACTAGAGAGAATCATTCTCAGAAACCACTTTGTGATGTGTGCGTTTCACTCACAGTGTTTAACCTTTCTTTTCATAGAACAGTTTGGAAACACTCTGTTTGTAAAGTCTGCAAGTGGATATTTGGACCTCTTTGAGGATTTCGTTGGAAACGGGATTTCTTCATCTAATGCGAGGCAGAAGAATTCTCAGTAACTTCTTTGGGTTGCGTGTGTTCAACTCACAGAGTTGAACCTTCCTTTAGACAGAGCAGATTTGAAACCCTCTTTTTGTGGAATTTGCAAGTGGACATTTCAAGCGCTTTGGCGCCCACGGTAGAAAAGGAAATATCTTCGTATAAAAACTAGAGAGAATCATTCTCAGAAACCACATTGTGATGTGTGCGTTCCACTCACAGAGTTTAATCTTTCTTTTCATAGAACAGTTTTGAAACATCTGTTTGTAAAGTCTGCAAGTGGATATTTGGACCTCTTTGAGGATTTCGTTGGAAACGGGATTTCTTCATCTAGTGCTAGACAGAAGAATTCTCAGTAACTTCTTTGGGTTGCGTGTGTTCAACTCACAGAGTTGAGCCTTCCTTTAGACAGAGCAGATTTGAAACCCTCTTTTTGTGGAATTTGCAAGTGGACATTTCAAGCGCTTTGGGGCCAATGGTAGAAAAGGAAATATCTTCGTATAAAAACTAGAGAGAATCATTCTCAGAAACCTCTTTGTGATGTGTGCATTCCACTCACAGAGTTTAACATTTCCTTTCATAGAACAGTTTGGAAACATCTGTTTTTAAAGTCTGCAAGTGGATATTTGGACCTCTTTGAGGATTTCGTTGGAAACGGGATTTCTTCGTCTAGTGCTAGACAGAAGAATTCTCAGTAACTTCTTTGGGTTGCGTGTGTTCAACTCACAGAGTTGAGCCTTCCTTTAGACAGAGCAGATTTGAAACCCTCTTTTTGTGGAATTTGCAAGTGGACTTTTCAAGCGCTTTGGAGCCCACGGTAGAGAAGGAAATATCTTCGTATAAAAACTAGAGAGAATCATTCTCAGAAACCACTTTGTGATGTATGCGTTCCACTCACAGAGTTTAACCTTTCTTTCCATAGAACAGTTTGGAAACACTCTGTTTGTAAAGTCTGCAAGTGGATATTTGGACCTCTTTGAGGATTTCGTTGGAAACGGGATTTCTTCATCTAATGCTAGACAGAAGAATTCTCAGTAACTTCTTTGGGTTGCATGTGTTCAACTGACAGAGTTGAACCTTCCTTTTGACAGAGCAGATTTGAAACCCTCTTTCTGTGGAAGTTGCAAGAGGACATTTCAAGGGCTTTGGTTCCAACAGTAGAAAAGGAAATATCTTCGTATAAAAACTAGAGAGAATCATTCTCAGAAACCACTTTGTGATGTGTGCGTTTCACTCACAGTGTTTAACCTTTCTTTTCATAGAACAGTTTGGAAACATCTGTTTGTAAAGTCTGCAAGGGGATATTTGGACCTCTTTGAGGATTTCGTTGGAAACGGGATTTCTTCATCTAATGCTAGGCAGAAGAATTCTCAGTAACTTCTTTGGGTTGCGTGTGTTCAACTCACAGAGTTGAACCTTCCTTTAGACAGAGCAGATTTGAAACCCTCTTTTTGTGGAATTTGCAAGTGGACATTTCAAGCGCTTTGGCGCCCACGGTAGAAAAGGAAATATCTTCGTATAAAAACTAGAGAGAATCATTCTCAGAAACCACTTTGTGATGTGTGCGTTCCACTCACAGAGTTTAACCTTTCTTTTCATAGAACAGTTTGGAAACATCTGTTTGTAAAGTCTGCAAGTGGATATTTTGACCTCTTTGAGGATTTCGTTGGAAACGGGATTTCTTCATCTAGTGCTAGACAGAAGAATTCTCAGTAACTTCTTTGGGTTGCGTGTGTTCAACTCTCAGAGTTGAGCCTTCCTTTAGACAGAGCAGATTTGAAACCCTCTTTTTGTGGAATTTGCAAGTGGACATTTCAAGCGCTTTGGGGCCAACGGTAGAAAAGGAAATATCTTCGTATAAAAACTGGAGAGAATCATTCTCAGAAACCGCTTTGTGATGTGTGCGTTCCAGTCACAGAGTGTAACCTTTCTTTTCATAGAACAGTTTGGAAACACTCTGTTTGTAAAGTCTGCAAGTGGATATTTGGACCTCTTTGAGGATTTCGTTGGAAACGGGATTTCTTCATCTAATGCTAGACAGAAGAATTCTCAGTAACTTCTATGGGTTGCGTGTGTTCAACTCACAGAGTTGAGCCTTCCTTTTGACAGAGCAGATTGGAAACCCTCTTTTTGTGGAATTTGCAAGTGGACATGTCAAGCGCTTTGGGGCCTACGGTAGAAAAGGAAATATCTTAGTATAAAAACTAGAGAGAATCATTCTCAGAAACCGCTTTGTGATGTGTGCGTTCCACTCACAGAGTTTAACCTTTCTTTTCATAGAACAGTTTGGAAACATCTGTTTGTAAAGTCTGCAAGTGGATATTTGGACCTCTTTGAGGATTTCGTTGGAAACGGGATTTCTTCATCTAGTGCTAGACAGAAGAATTCTCAGTAACTTCTTTGGGTTGCGTGTGTTCAACTCACAGAGTTGAGCCTTCCTTTAGACAGAGCAGATTTGAAACCCTCTTTTTGTGGAATTTGCAAGTGGACATTTCAAGCGCTTTGGGGCCAACGGTGGAAAAGGAAATATCTTCGTATAAAAACTAGAGAGAATCATTCTCAGAAACCTCTTTGTGATGTGTGCGTTCCACTCACAGAGTTTAACCTTTCTTTTCATAGAACAGTTTGGAAACATCTGTTTGTAAAGTCTGCAAGTGGATATTTGGACCTCTTTGAAGATTTCGTTGGAAACGGGATTTCTTCATCTAGTGGTAGACAGAAGAATTCTCAGTAACTTCTTTGGGTTGCGTGTGTTCAACTCACAGAGTTGAGCCTTCCTTTAGACAGAGCAGATTTGAAACCCTCTTTTTGTGGAATTTGCAAGTGGACATTTCAAGCGCTTTGGGGCCAACGGTAGAAAAGGAAATATCTTCGTATAAAAACTAGAGAGAATCATTCTCAGAAACCTCTTTGTGATGTGTGCGTTCCACTCACAGAGTTTAACCTTTCTTTTCATAGAATAGTTTGGAAACATCTGTTTGTAAAGTCTGCAAGTGGATATTTGGACCTCTTTGAGGATTTCGTTGGAAACGGGATTTCTTCGTCTAGTGCTACACAGAAGAATTCTCAGTAACTTCTTTGGGTTGCTTGTGTTCAACTCACAGAGTTGAGCCTTCCTTTAGACAGAGCAGATTTGAAACCCTCTTTTTGTGGAATTTGCAAGTGGACATTTCAAGCGCTTTGGGGCCAACGGTAGAAAAGGAAATATCTTCGTATAAAAACTGGAGAGAATCATTCTCAGAAACCGCTTTGTGATGTGTGCGTTCCACTCACAGAGTGTAACCTTTCTTTTCATAGAACAGTTTGGAAACACTCTGTTTGTAAAGTCTGCAACTGGATATTTGGACCTCTTTGAGGATTTCGTTGGAAACGGGATTTCTTCATCTAATGCTAGACAGAAGAATTCTCAGTAACTTCTTTGGGTTGCGTGTGTTCAACTCACAGAGTTGAACCTTCCTTTAGACAGAGCAGATTTGAAACCCTCTTTTTGTGGAATTTGCAAGTGGACATTTCAAGCGCTTTGGCGCCCACGGTAGAAAAGGAAATATCTTCGTATAAAAACTAGAGAGAATCATTCTCAGAAACCACTTTGTGATGTGTGCGTTCCACTCACAGAGTTTAACCTTTCTTTTCATAGAACAGTTTGGAAACACTCTGTTTGTAAAGTGTGCAAGTGGATATTTGGACCTCTTTGAGGATTTCGTTGGAAACGGGATTTCTTCATCTAATGCTAGACAGAAGAATTCTCAGTAACTTCTTTGGGTTGCGTGTGTTCAACTCACAGAGTTGAGCCTTCCTTTAGAGAGAGCAGATTTGAAACCCTCTTTTTGTGTAATTTGCAAGTGGACATTTCAAGCGCTTTGGGGCCAACAGCAGAAAAGGAAATATCTTCGTATAAAAATCAGAGAGAATCATTCTCAGAAACCGCTTTGTGATGTGTGCGTTCCACTCACAGAGTGTAACCTTTCTTTTCATAGAACAGTTTGGAAACACTCTGTTTGTAAAGTCTGCAAGTGGATATTTGGACCTCTGTGAGGATTTCGTTGGAAACGGGACTTCTTCATCTAATGCTAGACAGAAGAATTCTCAGTAACTTCTTTGGGTTGCGTGTTCAACTCACAGAGTTGAACCTTCCTTTAGACAGAGCAGATTTGAAACCCTCTTTTTGTGGAATTTGCAAGTGGACATTTCAAGCGCTTTGGGGCCAACGGTAGAAAAGGAAATATCTTCGTATAAAAACTAGAGAGAATCATTCTCAGAAACCGCTTTGTGATGTGTGCGTTCCACTCACAGAGTGTAACCTTTCTTTTCATAGAACAGTTTGGAAACACTCTGTTTGTAAAGTCTGCAAGTGGATATTTGGACCTCTTTGAGGATTTCGTTGGAAACGGGATTTCTTCATCTAATGCTAGGCAGAAGAATTCTCAGTAACATCTTTGGGTTGCGTGTGTTCAACTCACAGAGTTGAACCTTCCTTTAGACAGAGCAGATTCGAAACCCTCTTTTTGTGGAATTTGCAAGTGGACATTTCAAGCGCTTTGGCGCCCACGGTAGAAAAGGAAATATCTTCGTATAAAAACTAGAGAGAATCATTCTCAGAAACCACTTTGTGATGTGTGCGTTCCACTCACAGAGTTTAACCTTTCTTTTCATAGAACAGTTTGGAAACACTCTGTTTGTAAAGTCTGTAAGTGGATATTTGGACCTCTTTGAGGATTTCGTTGGAAACGGGATTTCTTCATCTAATGCTAGACAGAAGAATTCTCAGTAACTTCTTTGGGTTGCGTGTGTTCAACTCGCAGAGTTGAGCCTTCCTTTAGACAGAGCAGATTTGAAACCATCTTTTTGTGCAATTTGCAAGTGGACATTTCAAGCGCTTTGGGGTCAACGGTAGAAAAGGAAATATCTTGGTATAAAAACTAGAGAGAATCATTCTCAGAAACCGCTTTGTGATGTGTGCATACCACTCACAGAGTGTAACCTTTCTTTTCATAGAACAGTTTGGAAACACTCTGTTTGTAAAGTCTGCAAGTGGATATTTGGACCTCTTTGAGGATTTCGTTGGAAACGGGATTTCTTCATCTAATGCTAGACAGAAGAATTCTCAGTAACTTCTTTGGGTTGCGTGTGTTCAACTCACAGAGTTGAACCTTCCTTTAGACAGAGCAGATTTGAAACCCTCTTTTTGTGGAATTTGCAAGTGGACATTTCAAGCGCTTTGGCGCCCACGGTAGAAAAGGAAATATCTTCGTATAAAAACTAGAGAGAATCATTCTCAGAAACCACTTTGTGATGTGTGCGTTCCACTCACAGAGTTTAACCTTTCTTTTCATAGAACAGTTTGGAAACACTCTGTTTGTAAAGTGTGCAAGTGGATATTTGGACCTCTTTGAGGATTTCGTTGGAAACGGGATTTCTTCATCTAATGCTAGACAGAAGAATTCTCAGTAACTTCTTTGGGTTGCGTGTGTTCAACTCACAGAGTTGAGCCTTCCTTTAGAGAGAGCAGATTTGAAACCCTCTTTTTGTGTAATTTGCAAGTGGACATTTCAAGCGCTTTGGGGCCAACGGCAGAAAAGGAAATATCTTCGTATAAAAACCAGAGAGAATCATTCTCAGAAACCGCTTTGTGATGTGTGCGTTCCACTCACAGAGTGTAACCTTTCTTTTCATAGAACAGTTTGGAAACACTCTGTTTGTAAAGTCTGCAAGTGGATATTTGGACCTCTGTGAGGATTTCGTTGGAAACGGGACTTCTTCATCTAATGCTAGACAGAAGAATTCTCAGTAACTTCTTTGGGTTGCGTGTTCAACTCACAGAGTTGAACCTTCCTTTAGACAGAGCAGATTTGAAACCCTCTTTTTGTGGAATTTGCAAGTGGACATTTCAAGCGCTTTGGGGCCAACGGTAGAAAAGGAAATATCTTCGTATAAAAACTAGAGAGAATCATTCTCAGAAACCACTTTGTGATGTGTGCGTTCCACTCACAGAGTTTAACCTTTCTTTTCATAGAACAGTTTGGAAACACTCTGTTTGTAAAGTCTGTAAGTGGATATTTGGACCTCTTTGAGGATTTCGTTGGAAACGGGATTTCTTCATCTAATGCTAGACAGAAGAATTCTCAGTAACTTCTTTGGGTTGCGTGTGTTCAACTCACAGAGTTGAGCCTTCCTTTAGACAGAGCAGATTTGAAACCCTCTTTTTGTGGAATTTGCAAGTGGACATTTCAAGCGCTTTGGGGCCAATGGTAGAAAAGGAAATATCTTCGTATAAAAACTAGAGAGAATCATTCTCAGAAACTGCTTTGTGATGTGTGCGTTCCACTCACAGAGTGTAACCTTTCTTTTCATAGAACTGTTTTGAAACACTCTGTTTGTAAAGTCTGCCAGTGGACATTTGGACCTCTTTGAGGATTTCGTTGGAAACGGGATTTCTTCATCTAATGCTAGGCAGAAGAATTCTCAGTAACTTCTTTGGATTGCGTGTGTTCAACTCACAGAGTTGAACCTTCCTTTAGACAGAGCAGATTTGAAACCCTCTTTTTGTGGAATTTGCAAGTGGACATTTCAAGCGCTTTGGCGCCCACGGTAGAAAAGGAAATATCTTCGTATAAAAACTAGAGAGAATCATTCTCAGAAACCACTTTGTGATGTGTGCGTTCCACTCACAGAGTTTAACCTTTCTTTTCATAGAACAGTTTGGAAACATCTGTTTGTAAAGTCTGCAAGTGGATATTTGGACCTCTTTGAGGATTTCGTTGGAAACGGGATTTCTTCGTCTAGTGCTAGACAGAAGAATTCTCAGTAACTTCTTTTGGTTGCGTGTGTTCAACTCACAGAGTTGAGCCTTCCTTTAGACAGAGGAGATTTGAAACCCTCTTTTTGTGGAATTTGCAAGTGGACATTTCAAGCGCTTTGGGGCCAACGGTAGAAAAGGAAATATCTTCGTATAAAAACTGGAGAGAATCATTCTCAGAAACCGCTTTGTGATATGTGCGTTCCACTCACAGAGTGTAACCTTTCTTTTCATAGAAAGTTTGGAAACACTCTGTTTGTAAAGTCTGCAAGTGGATATTT
Source organism: Gorilla gorilla gorilla (assembly GCF_029281585.2). NCBI lineage: Eukaryota > Metazoa > Chordata > Mammalia > Primates > Hominidae > Gorilla > Gorilla gorilla. The sequence continues at coordinate 75,169,146 of NC_073231.2, read as the reverse complement.
GGACCTCTTTGAGGATTTCGTAGGAAACGGGATTTCTTCATCTAATGCTAGACAGAAGAATTCTCAGTAACTTCTTTGGGTTGCGTGTGTTCAACTCACAGAGTTAAACCTTCCTTTTGACAGAGCAGATTGGAAACCCGCTTTTTGTGGAATTTGCAAGTGGACATGTCAAGCGCTTTGGGGCCAACGGTAGAAAAGGAAATATCTTCGTATAAAAACTAGAGAGAATCATTCTCAGAAACCGCTTTGTGATGTGTGCGTTCCACTCACAGAGTGTAACCTTTCTTTTCATAGAACAGTTTGGAAACACTCTGTTTGTAAAGTCTGCAAGTGGATATTTGGACCTCTTTGAGGATTTCGTTGGAAACGGGATTTCTTCATCTAATGCTAGGCAGAAGAATTCTCAGTAACATCTTTGGGTTGCGTGTGTTCAACTCACAGAGTTGAACCTTCCTTTAGACAGAGCAGATTCGAAACCCTCTTTTTGTGGAATTTGCAAGTGGACATTTCAAGCGCTTTGGCGCCCACGGTAGAAAAGGAAATATCTTCGTATAAAAACTAGAGAGAATCATTCTCAGAAACCACTTTGTGATGTGTGCGTTCCACTCACAGAGTTTAACCTTTCTTTTCATAGAACAGTTTGGAAACACTCTGTTTGTAAAGTCTGCAGGTGGATATTTGGACCTCTTTGAGGATTTCGTTGGAAACGGGATTTCTTCATCTAATGCTAGACAGAAGAATTCTCAGTAACTTCTTTGGGTTGCGTGTGTTCAACTCACAGAGTTGAACCTTCCTTTTGACAGAGCAGATTTGAAACCCTCTTTCTGTGGAAGTTGCAAGAGGACATTTCAAGGGCTTTGGTTCCAACAGTAGAAAAGGAAATATCTTCGTATAAAAACTAGAGAGAATCATTCTCAGAAACCACTTTGTGATGTGTGCGTTTCACTCACAGTGTTTAACCTTTCTTTTCATAGAACAGTTTGGAAACACTCTGTTTGTAAAGTCTGCAAGTGGATATTTGGACCTCTTTGAGGATTTCGTTGGAAACGGGATTTCTTCATCTAATGCTAGGCAGAAGAATTCTCAGTAACTTCTTTGGGTTGCGTGTGTTCAACTCACAGAGTTGAACCTTCCTTTTGACAGAGCAGATTTGAAACCCTCTTTTTGTGGAATTTGCAAGTGGACATTTCAAGCGATTTTGGGCCAACGGTATAAAAGGAAATATCTTCGTATAAAAACTAGAGAGAATCATTCTCAGAAACTGCTTTGTGATGTGTGCGTTCCACTCACAGAGTGTAACCTTTCTTTTCATAGAACAGTTTGGAAACACTCTGTTTGTAAAGTCTGCCAGTGGACATTTGGACCTCTTTGAGGATTTCGTTGGAAACGGGATTTCTTCATCTAATGCTAGACAGAAGAATTCTCAGTAACTTCTTTGGGTTGCGTGTGTTCAACTCACAGAGTTGAGCCTTCCATTACACAGATCAGATTTGAAACCCTCTTTTTGTGGAATTTGCAAGTGGACATTTCAAGCGCTTTGGGGACAACGGTAGAAAAGGAAATATCTTCGTATAAAAACTAGAGAGAATCATTCTCAGAAACCGCTTTGTGATGTGTGCGTACCACTCACAGAGTGTAACCTTTCTTTTCATAGAACAGTTTGGAAACCCTCTGTTTGTAAAGTCTGCAAGTGGATAATTGGAGCTCTGTGAAGATTTCGTTGGAAACGGGATTTCTTCATCTAATGCTAGACAGAAGAATTCTCAGTAACTTCTTTGGGTTGCGTGTGTTCAACTCACAGAGTTGAACCTTCCTGTAGACAGAGTAGATTTGAAACCCTCTTTTTGTGGAATTTGCAAGTGGACTTTTCAAGCGCTTTGGAGCCCACGGTAGAAAAGGAAATATCTTCGTATAAAAACTAGAGAGAATCATTCTCAGAAACCACTTTGGGATGTGTGCGTTCCACTCACAGAGTTTAACCTTTCTTTTCATAGAACAGTTTGGAAACACTCTGTTTGTAAAGTCTGCAAGTGGATATTTGGACCTCTTTGAGGATTTCGTTGGAAACGGGATTTCTTCATCTAATGCTAGACAGAAGAATTCTCAGTAACTTGTTTGGGTTGCCTGTGTTCAACTCACTGAGTTGAACCTTCCTTTTGTCAGAGCAGATTTGAAACCCTCTTTCTGTGGAAGTTGCAAGAGGACATTTCAAGGGCTTTGGTTCCAACAGTAGAAAAGGAAATATCTTCGTATAAAAACTAGAGAGAATCATTCTCAGAAACCACTTTGTGATATGTGCGTTTCACTCACAGTGTTTAACCTTTCTTTTCATAGAACAGTTTGGAAACACTCTGTTTGTAAAGTCTGCAAGTGGATATTTGGACCTCTTTGAGGATTTCGTTGGAAACGGGATTTCTTCATCTAATGCTAGGCAGAAGAATTCTCAGTAACGTCTTTGGGTTGCGTGTGTTCAACTCACAGAGTTGAACCTTCCTTTAGACAGAGCAGATTTGAAACCCTCTTTTTGTGGAATTTGCAAGTGGACATTTCAAGCGCTTTGGCGCCCACGGTAGAAAAGGAAATATCTTCGTATAAAAACTAGAGAGAATCATTCTCAGAAACCACTTTGTGATGTGTGCGTTCCACTCACAGAGTTTAACCTTTCTTTTCATAGAACAGTTTGGAAACACTCTGTTTGTAAAGTGTGCAAGTGGATATTTGGACCTCTTTGAGGATTTCGTTGGAAACGGGTTTCTTCATCTAGTGCTAGACAGAAGAATTCTCAGTAACTTCTTTGGGTTGCGTGTGTTCAACTCACAGAGTTGAGCCTTCCTTTAGACAGAGCAGATTTGAAACCCTCTTTTTGTGGAATTTGCAAGTGGACATTTCAAGCGCTTTGGGGCAACAGTAGAAAAGGAAATATCTTCGTATAAAAACTAGAGAGAATCATTCTCAGAAACCTCTTTGTGATGTGTGCATTCCACTCACAGAGTTTAACCTTTCTTTTCATAGAACAGTTTGGAAACATCTGTTTGTAAAGTCTGCAAGTGGATATTTGGACCTCTTTGAGGATTTCGTTGGAAACGGGATTTCTTCGTCTAGTGCTAGACAGAAGAATTCTCAGTAACTTCTTTGGGTTGCGTGTGTTCAACTCACAGAGTTGAGCCTTCCTTTAGACAGAGCAGATTTGAAACCCTCTTTTTGTGGAATTTGCAAGTGGACATTTCAAGCGCTTTGGGGCCAACGGTAGAAAAGGAAATATCTTCGTATAAAAACTGGAGAGAATCATTCTCAGAAACCGCTTTGTGATGTGTGCGTTCCACTCACAGAGTGTAACCTTTCTTTTCATAGAACAGTTTGGAAACACTCTGTTTGTAAAGTCTGCAAGTGGATATTTGGACCTCTTTGAGGATTTCGTTGGAAACGGGATTTCTTCATCTAATGCTAGACAGAAGAATTCTCAGTAACTTCTTTGGGTTGCGTGTGTTCAACTCACAGAGTTGAACCTTCCTTTAGACAGAGCAGATTTGAAACCCTCTTTTTGTGGAATTTGCAAGTGGACATTTCAAGCGCTTTGGCGCCCACGGTAGAAAAGGAAATATCTTCGTATAAAAACTAGAGAGAATCATTCTCAGAAACCAATTTGTGATGTGTGCGTTCCACTCACAGAGTTTAACCTTTCTTTTCATAGAACAGTTTGGAAACACTCTGTTTGTAAAGTCTGTAAGTGGATATTTGGACCTCTTTGAGGATTTCGTTGGAAACGGGATATCTTCATCTAATGTTAGACAGAAGAATTCTCAGTAACTTCTTTGGGTTGCGTGTGTTCAACTCACAGAGTTGAGCCTTCCTTTAGAGAGAGCAGATTTGAAACCCTCTTTTTGTGTAATTTGCAAGTGGACATTTCAAGCGCTTTGGGGCCAACGGCAGAAAAGGAAATATCTTCGTATAAAAACCAGAGAGAATCATTCTCAGAAACCGCTTTGTGATGTGTGCGTTCCACTCACAGAGTGTAACCTTTCTTTTCATAGAACAGTTTGGAAACACTCTGTTTGTAAAGTCTGCAAGTGGATATTTGGACCTCTGTGAGGATTTCGTTGGAAACGGGACTTCTTCATCTAATGCTAGACAGAAGAATTCTCAGTAACTTCTTTGGGTTGCGTGTTCAACTCACAGAGTTGAACCTTCCTTTAGACAGAGCAGATTTGAAACCCTCTTTTTGTGGAATTTGCAAGTGGACATTTCAAGCGCTTTGGGGCCAACGGTAGAAAAGGAAATATCTTCGTATAAAAACTAGAGAGAATCATTCTCAGAAACCACTTTGTGATGTGTGCGTTCCACTCACAGAGTTTAACCTTTCTTTTCATAGAACAGTTTGGAAACCCTCTGTTTGTAAAGTCTGTAAGTGGATATTTGGACCTCTTTGAGGATTTCGTTGGAAACGGGATTTCTTCATCTAATGCTAGACAGAAGAATTCTCAGTAACTTCTTTGGGTTGCGTGTGTTCAACTCACAGAGTTGAGCCTTCCTTTAGACAGAGCAGATTGGAAACCCTCTTTTTGTGGAATTTGCAAGTGGACATGTCAAGCGCTTTGGGGCCAACGGTAGAAAAGGAAATATCTTCGTATAAAAACTAGAGAGAATCATTCTCAGAAACCGCTTTGTGATGTGTGCGTTCCACTCACAGAGTGTAACCTTTCTTTTCATAGAACAGTTTGGAAACACTCTGTTTGTAAAGTCTGCAAGTGGATATTTGGACCACTTTGAGGATTTCGTTGGAAACGGGATTTCTTCATCTAATGCTAGGCAGAAGAATTCTCAGTAACATCTTTGGGTTGCGTGTGTTCAACTCACAGAGTTGAACCTTCCTTTAGACAGAGCAGATTCGAAACCCTCTTTTTGTGGAATTTGCAAGTGGACATTTCAAGCGCTTTGGCGCCCACGGTAGAAAAGGAAATATCTTCGTATAAAAACTAGAGAGAATCATTCTCAGAAACCACTTTGTGATGTGTGCGTTCCACTCACAGAGTTTAACCTTTCATAGAACAGTTTGGAAACACTCTGTTTGTAAAGTCTGTAAGTGGATATTTGGACCTCTTTGAGGATTTCGTTGGAAACGGGATTTCTTCATCTAATGCTAGACAGAAGAATTCTCAGTAACTTCTTTGGGTTGCGTGTGTTCAACTCGCAGAGTTGAGCCTTCCTTTAGACAGAGCAGATTTGAAACCGTCTTTTTGTGCAATTTGCAAGTGGACATTTCAAGCGCTTTGGGGTCAACGGTAGAAAAGGAAATATCTTGGTATAAAAACTAGAGAGAATCATTCTCAGAAACCGCTTTGTGATGTGTGCATACCACTCACAGAGTGTAACCTTTCTTTTCATAGAACAGTTTGGAAACACTCTGTTTGTAAAGTCTGCAAGTGGATATTTGGACCTCTTTGAGGATTTCGTTGGAAACGGGATTTCTTCATCTAATGCTAGACAGAAGAATTCTCAGTAACTTCTTTGGGTTGCGTGTGTTCAACTCACAGAGTTGAACCTTCCTTTAGACAGAGCAGATTTGAAACCCTCTTTTTGTGGAATTTGCAAGTGGACATTTCAAGCGCTTTGGCGCCCACGGTAGAAAAGGAAATATCTTCGTATAAAAACTAGAGAGAATCATTCTCAGAAACCACTTTGTGATGTGTGCGTTCCACTCACAGAGTTTAACCTTTCTTTTCATAGAACAGTTTGGAAACACTCTGTTTGTAAAGTGTGCAAGTGGATATTTGGACCTCTTTGAGGATTTCGTTGGAAACGGGATTTCTTAATCTAATGTTAGACAGAAGAATTCTCAGTAACTTCTTTGGGTTGCATGTGTTCAACTCACAGAGTTGAGCCTTCCTTTAGAGAGAGCAGATTTGAAACCCTCTTTTTGTGTAATTTGCAAGTGGACATTTCAAGCGCTTTGGGGCCAACGGCAGAAAAGGAAATATCTTCGTATAAAAACCAGAGAGAATCATTCTCAGAAACCGCTTTGTGATGTGTGCGTTCCACTCACAGAGTTTAACCTTTCTTTTCATAGAACAGTTTGGAAACACTCTGTTTGTAAAGTCTGCAAGTGAATATTTGGACCTCTGTGAGGATTTCGTTGGAAACGGGACTTCTTCATCTAATGCTAGACAGAAGAATTCTCAGTAACTTCTTTGGGTTGCGTGTGTTCAACTCACAGAGTTGAACCTTCCTTTAGACAGAGCAGATTTGAAACCCTCTTTTTGTGGAATTTGCAAGTGGACATTTCAAGCGCTTTGGGGCCAATGGTAGAAAAGGAAATATCTTCGTATAAAAACTAGAGAGAATCATTCTCAGAAACCACTTTGTGATGTGTGCGTTCCACTCACAGAGTTTAACCTTTCTTTCCATAGAACAGTTTGGAAACACTCTGTTTGTAAAGTCTGCAAGTGGATATTTGGACCTCTTTGAGGATTTCGTTGGAAACGGGATTTCTTCATCTAATGCTAGACAGAAGAATTCTCAGTAACTTCTTTGGGTTGCGTGTGTTCAACTGACAGAGTTGAACCATCCTTTTGACAGAGCAGATTTGAAACCCTATTTCTGTGGAAGTTGCAAGAGGACATTTCAAGGGCTATGGTTCCAACAGTAGAAAAGGAAATATCTTCGTATAAAAACTAGAGAGAATCATTCTCAGAAACCACTTTGTGATGTGTGCGTTTCACTCACAGTGTTTAACCTTTCTTTTCAGAGAACAGTTTGGAAACATCTGTTTGTAAAGTCTGCAAGGGGATATTTGGACCTCTTTGAGGATTTCGTTGGAAACGGGATTTCTTCATCTAATGCTAGGCAGAAGAATTCTCAGTAACTTCTTTGGGTTGCGTGTGTTCAACTCACAGAGTTGAACCTTCCTTTAGACAGAGCAGATTTGAAACCCTCTTTTTGTGGAATTTGCAAGTGGACATTTCAAGCGCTTTGGCGCCCACGGTAGAAAAGGAAATATCTTCGTATAAAAACTAGAGAGAATCATTCTCAGAAACCACTTTGTGATGTGTGCGTTCCACTCACAGAGTTTAACCTTTCTTTTCATAGAACAGTTTGGAAACATCTGTTTGTAAAGTCTGCAAGTGGATATTTGGACCTCTTTGAGGATTTCGTTGGAAACGGGATTTCTTCATCTAGTGCTAGACAGAAGAATTCTCAGTAACTTCTTTGGGTTGCGTGTGTTCAACTCTCAGAGTTGAGCCTTCCTTTAGACAGAGCAGATTTGAAACCCTCTTTTTGTGGAATTTGCAAGTGGACATTTCAAGCGCTTTGGGGCCAACGGTAGAAAAGGAAATATCTTCGTATAAAAACTAGAGAGAATCATTCTCAGAAACCGCTTTGTGATGTGTGCGCTCCACTCACAGAGTGTAACCTTTCTTTTCATAGAACAGTTTGGAAACACTCTGTTTGTAAAGTCTGCAAGTGGATATTTGGACCTCTTTGAGGATTTCGTTGGAAACGGGATTTCTTCATCTAATGCTAGACAGAAGAATTCTCAGTAACTTCTTTGGGTTGCGTGTGTTCAACTCACAGAGTTGAACCTTCCTTTTGACAGAGCAGATTGGAAACCCTCTTTTTGTGGAATTTGCAAGTGGACATGTCAAGCGCTTTGGGGCCTACGGTAGAAAAGGAAATATCTTCGTATAAAAACTAGAGAGAATCATTCTCAGAAACCGCTTTGTGATGTGTGCGTTCCACTCACAGAGTGTAACCTTTCTTTTCATAGAACAGTTTGGAAACACTCTGTTTGTAAAGTCTGCAGGTGGATATTTGGACCTCTTTGAGGATTTCGTTGGAAACGGGATTTCTTCATCTAAAGCTAGGCAGAAGAATTCTCAGTAACTTCTTTGGGTTGCGTGTGTTCAACTCACAGAGTTGAACCTTCCTTTAGACAGTGCAGATTCGAAACCCTCTTTTTGTGGAATTTGCAAGTGGACATTTCAAGGGCTTTGGCGCCCACGGTAGAAAAGGAAATATCTTCGTATAAAAACTAGAGAGAATCATTCTCAGAAACCACTTTGTGATGTGTGCGTTCCACTCACACAGTTTAACCTTTCTTTTCATAGAACAGTTTGGAAACATCTGTTTGTAAAATCTGCAAGTGGATATTTGGACCTCTTTGAGGATTTCGTTGGAAACGGGATTTCTTCATCTAATGCTAGACAGAAGAATTCTCAGTAACTTCTTTGTGTTGCGTGTGTTCAACTCACAGAGTTGAGCCTTCCTTTAGACAGAGCAGATTTGAAACCCTCTTTTTGTGGAATTTGCAAGTGGACATTACAAGCGCTTTGGGGCCGACGGTAGAAAAGGAAATATCTTCGTATAAAAACTAGAGAGAATCATTCTCAGAAACCGCTTTGTGATGTGTGTATTCCACTCACAGAGTGTAACCTTTCTTTTCATAGAACAGTTTGGAAACACTCTGTTTGTAAAGTCTGCAAGTGGATATTTGGACCTCTTTGAGGATTTCGTTGGAAACGGGATTTCTTCATCTAATGCTACACAGAAGAATTCTCAGTAACTTCTTTGGGTTTCGTGTGTTCAACTCACAGAGTTGAACCTTCCTTTAGACAGAGCAGATTTGAAACCCTCTTTTTGTGGAATTTGCAAGTGGACATTTCAAGCGCTTTGGGGCCAACGGTAGAAAAGGAAATATCTTCTTATACAAACTAGGGAGAATCATTCTCAGAAACCGCTTTGTGATGTGTGCGTTCCACTCACAGAGTGTATCCTTTCTTTTCATAGAACAGTTTGGAAACACTCTGTTTCTAAAGTCTGCAAGTGGATATTTGGACCTCTTTGAGGATTTCGTTGGAAACGGGAATTCTTCATCTAATGGTAGACAGAAGAATTCTCAGTAACTTCTATGGGTTGCGTGTGTTCAACTCACAGAGTTGAACCTTGCTTTTGACAGAGCAGATTAGAAACCCTCTTTTTGTGGAATTTGCAAGAAGACATTTCAAGCGCTTTGGGGTAAACGGTAGAAAAGGAAATATCCTCGTATGAAAACTAGAGAGAATCATTCTCAGAAACCACTTTGTGATGTGTGCGTTCCACTCACAGAGTTTAAACTTTCTTTTCATAGAACAGTTTGGAAACAGTCTGTTTGTAAAGTGTGCAAGTGGATATTTGGACCTCTTTGAGGATTTCGTTGGAAACGGGATTTCTTCATCTAATGCTAGACAGAAGAATTCTCAGTAACTTCTTTGGGTTGCGTGTGTTCAACTCACAGAGTTGAGCCTTCCTTTAGACAGAGCAGATTTGAAACACTCTTTTTGTGGAATTTGCAAGTGGACATTTCAAGCGCTTTGAGGCCAACGGTAGAAAAGGAAATATCTTCGTATAAAAACTAGAGAGAATCATTCTCAGAAACCGCTTTGTGATGTGTGCGTTCCACTCACAGAGTGTAACCTTTCTTTTCATAGAACAGATTGGAAACACTCTGTTTGTGAAGTCTGCAAGTGGATATTTGGACCTCTTTGAGGATTTCGTTGGAAACGGGATTTCTTCATCTAATGCTAGAGAAAAGAATTCTCAGTAACTTCTTTGGGTTGCGTGTGTTCAACTCACAGAGTTGAACCTTCCTGTAGACAGAGCAGATTTGAAACCCTCTTTTTGTGGAATTTGGAAGTGGACATTTCAAGCGCTTTGGCGCCCACGGTAGAAAAGGAAATATCTTCGTATAAAAACTAGAGAGAATCATTCTCAGAAACCATTTTGTGATGTGTGCGTTCCACTCACAGAGTATAACCTTTCTTTTCATGGAACAGTTTGGAAACACTCTGTTTGTAAAGTCTGCAAGTGGATACTTGGACCTCTTTGAGGATTTCGTTGGAAACGGGATTTCTCATCTAATGCTAGACAGAAGAATTCTCAGTAACTTCTTTGTGTTGTGTGTGTTCAACTCACAGAGTTGAGCCTTCCTTTAGACAGAGCAGATTTGAAACCCTCTTTTTGTGGAATTTGCAAGTGGACATTTCAAGCGCTTTGGGGCCAACGGTAGAAAAGGAAATATCTTCGTATAAAAACTAGAGAGAATCATTCTCAGAAACCGCTTTGTGATGTGTGCGTTCCACTCACAGAGTGTAACCTTTCTTTTCATAGAACAGTTTGGAAACACTCTGTTTGTAAAGTCTGCAAGTGGATATTTGGACCTCTTTGTGGATTTCGTTGGAAACGGGATTTCTTCATCTAATGCTAGACAAAAGAATTCTCAGTAACTTCTTTGGGTTGCGTGTGTTCAACTCACAGAGTTGAACCTTCCTGTAGACAGAGCAGATTTGAAACTCTCTTTTTGTGGAATTTGCAAGTGGACATTTCAAGCGCTTTGGCGCCCACGGTAGAAAAGGAAATATCTTCGTATAAAAACTAGAGAGAATCATTCTCAGAAACCACTTTGTGATGTGTGCGTTCCACTCACAGAGTGTAACCTTTCTTTTCATAGAACAGTTTGGAAACACTCTGTTTGTAAAGTCTGCAAGTGGATATTTGGACCTCTTTGAGGATTTCGTTGGAAAGGGGAATTCTTCATCTAATGCTAGACAGAAGAATTCTCAGTAACTTCTTTGGGTTGCGTGTGTTCAACTCACAGAGTTGAGCCTTCCTTTAGACAGAGCAGATTTGAAACCCTCTTTTTGTGGAATTTGCAAGTGGACATTTCAAGCGCTTTGGGGACAACGGTAGAAAAGGAAATATTTTCGTATAAAAACTAGAGAGAATCATTCTCAGAAACCGCTTTGTGATGTGTGCGTTCCACTCACAGAGTGTAACCTTTCTTTTCATAGAACAGTTTGGAAACACTCTGTTTGTAAAGTCTGCAAGTGGATATTTGGACCTCTTTGAGGATTTCGTTGGAAAAGGGATTTCTTCATCTAATGCTAGACAAAAGAATTCTCAGTAACTTCTTTGGGTTGCGTGTGTTCAACTCACAGAGTTGAACCTTCCTTTAGACAGAGCAGTTTTGAAACCCTCTTTTTGTGGAATTTGCAAGTGGACATTTCAAGCGCATTGGGGCCAACTGTAGAAAAGGAAATATCTTCATATACAAACTAGATAGAATCATTCTCAGAAACCACTTTGTGATGTGTGCATTCCATTCACCGAGTTTAACCTTTCTTTTCATAGAACAGTTTGGAAACACTCTGTTTGTAAAGTCTGCAAGTGGATATTTCGACCTCTTTGAGGATTTCGTTGGAAACGGGATTTCTTCATCTAATGCTAGACAAAAGAATTCTCAGTAACTTCTTTGGGTTGCGTATGTTCAACTCACAGAGTGGAACCTTCCTTTAGACAGAGCAGGTTTGAAACCCTCTATTTGTGGAATTTCCAAGTGGACCTTTCAAGCGCTTTGGGGCCAACGGTAGGAAAGGAAATATCTTCGTAAACAAACTAGAGAGAATCTTTCTCAGAAACTACTTTGTGATGTGTGCATTCCTGTCACCGAGTTTAACCTTTCTTTTCATAGAACAGTTTGGAAACACTCTGTTTGTAAAGTCTGCAAGTGGATATTTGGACCTCTTTGAGGATTTCGTTGGAAACGGGATTTCTTCATCTAATGCTAGACAGAAGAATTCTCAGTAACTTCTTTGGGTTGCGTGTGTTCAACTGACAGAGTTGAACCATCCTTTTGACAGAGCAGATTTGAAACCCTATTTCTGTGGAAGTTGCAAGAGGACATTTCAAGGGCTATGGTTCCAACAGTAGAAAAGGAAATATCTTCGTATAAAAACTAGAGAGAATCATTCTCAGAAACCACTTTGTGATGTGTGCGTTTCACTCACAGTGTTTAACCTTTCTTTTCAGAGAACAGTTTGGAAACATCTGTTTGTAAAGTCTGCAAGGGGATATTTGGACCTCTTTGAGGATTTCGTTGGAAACGGGATTTCTTCATCTAATGCTAGGCAGAAGAATTCTCAGTAACTTCTTTGGGTTGCGTGTGTTCAACTCACAGAGTTGAACCTTCCTTTAGACAGAGCAGATTTGAAACCCTCTTTTTGTGGAATTTGCAAGTGGACATTTCAAGCGCTTTGGCGCCCACGGTAGAAAAGGAAATATCTTCGTATAAAAACTAGAGAGAATCATTCTCAGAAACCACTTTGTGATGTGTGCGTTCCACTCACAGAGTTTAACCTTTCTTTTCATAGAACAGTTTGGAAACATCTGTTTGTAAAGTCTGCAAGTGGATATTTTGACCTCTTTGAGGATTTCGTTGGAAACGGGATTTCTTCATCTAGTGCTAGACAGAAGAATTCTCAGTAACTTCTTTGGGTTGCGTGTGTTCAACTCTCAGAGTTGAGCCTTCCTTTAGACAGAGCAGATTTGAAACCCTCTTTTTGTGGAATTTGCAAGTGGACATTTCAAGCGCTTTGGGGCCAACGGTAGAAAAGGAAATATCTTCGTATAAAAACTAGAGAGAATCATTCTCAGAAACCGCTTTGTGATGTGTGCGCTCCACTCACAGAGTGTAACCTTTCTTTTCATAGAACAGTTTGGAAACACTCTGTTTGTAAAGTCTGCAAGTGGATATTTGGACCTCTTTGAGGATTTCGTTGGAAACGGGATTTCTTCATCTAATGCTAGACAGAAGAATTCTCAGTAACTTCTTTGGGTTGCGTGTGTTCAACTCACAGAGTTGAACCTTCCTTTTGACAGAGCAGATTGGAAACCCTCTTTTTGTGGAATTTGCAAGTGGACATGTCAAGCGCTTTGGGGCCTACGGTAGAAAAGGAAATATCTTCGTATAAAAACTAGAGAGAATCATTCTCAGAAACCGCTTTGTGATGTGTGCGTTCCACTCACAGAGTGTAACCTTTCTTTTCATAGAACAGTTTGGAAACACTCTGTTTGTAAAGTCTGCAGGTGGATATTTGGACCTCTTTGAGGATTTCGTTGGAAACGGGATTTCTTCATCTAAAGCTAGGCAGAAGAATTCTCAGTAACTTCTTTGGGTTGCGTGTGTTCAACTCACAGAGTTGAACCTTCCTTTAGACAGTGCAGATTCGAAACCCTCTTTTTGTGGAATTTGCAAGTGGACATTTCAAGGGCTTTGGCGCCCACGGTAGAAAAGGAAATATCTTCGTATAAAAACTAGAGAGAATCATTCTCAGAAACCACTTTGTGATGTGTGCGTTCCACTCACACAGTTTAACCTTTCTTTTCATAGAACAGTTTGGAAACATCTGTTTGTAAAATCTGCAAGTGGATATTTGGACCTCTTTGAGGATTTCGTTGGAAACGGGATTTCTTCATCTAATGCTAGACAGAAGAATTCTCAGTAACTTCTTTGTGTTGCGTGTGTTCAACTCACAGAGTTGAGCCTTCCTTTAGACAGAGCAGATTTGAAACCCTCTTTTTGTGGAATTTGCAAGTGGACATTACAAGCGCTTTGGGGCCGACGGTAGAAAAGGAAATATCTTCGTATAAAAACTAGAGAGAATCATTCTCAGAAACCGCTTTGTGATGTGTGTATTCCACTCACAGAGTGTAACCTTTCTTTTCATAGAACAGTTTGGAAACACTCTGTTTGTAAAGTCTGCAAGTGGATATTTGGACCTCTTTGAGGATTTCGTTGGAAACGGGATTTCTTCATCTAATGCTACACAGAAGAATTCTCAGTAACTTCTTTGGGTTTCGTGTGTTCAACTCACAGAGTTGAACCTTCCTTTAGACAGAGCAGATTTGAAACCCTCTTTTTGTGGAATTTGCAAGTGGACATTTCAAGCGCTTTGGGGCCAACGGTAGAAAAGGAAATATCTTCTTATACAAACTAGGGAGAATCATTCTCAGAAACCGCTTTGTGATGTGTGCGTTCCACTCACAGAGTGTATCCTTTCTTTTCATAGAACAGTTTGGAAACACTCTGTTTCTAAAGTCTGCAAGTGGATATTTGGACCTCTTTGAGGATTTCGTTGGAAACGGGAATTCTTCATCTAATGGTAGACAGAAGAATTCTCAGTAACTTCTATGGGTTGCGTGTGTTCAACTCACAGAGTTGAACCTTGCTTTTGACAGAGCAGATTAGAAACCCTCTTTTTGTGGAATTTGCAAGAAGACATTTCAAGCGCTTTGGGGTAAACGGTAGAAAAGGAAATATCCTCGTATGAAAACTAGAGAGAATCATTCTCAGAAACCACTTTGTGATGTGTGCGTTCCACTCACAGAGTTTAAACTTTCTTTTCATAGAACAGTTTGGAAACAGTCTGTTTGTAAAGTGTGCAAGTGGATATTTGGACCTCTTTGAGGATTTCGTTGGAAACGGGATTTCTTCATCTAATGCTAGACAGAAGAATTCTCAGTAACTTCTTTGGGTTGCGTGTGTTCAACTCACAGAGTTGAGCCTTCCTTTAGACAGAGCAGATTTGAAACACTCTTTTTGTGGAATTTGCAAGTGGACATTTCAAGCGCTTTGAGGCCAACGGTAGAAAAGGAAATATCTTCGTATAAAAACTAGAGAGAATCATTCTCAGAAACCGCTTTGTGATGTGTGCGTTCCACTCACAGAGTGTAACCTTTCTTTTCATAGAACAGATTGGAAACACTCTGTTTGTGAAGTCTGCAAGTGGATATTTGGACCTCTTTGAGGATTTCGTTGGAAACGGGATTTCTTCATCTAATGCTAGAGAAAAGAATTCTCAGTAACTTCTTTGGGTTGCGTGTGTTCAACTCACAGAGTTGAACCTTCCTGTAGACAGAGCAGATTTGAAACCCTCTTTTTGTGGAATTTGGAAGTGGACATTTCAAGCGCTTTGGCGCCCACGGTAGAAAAGGAAATATCTTCGTATAAAAACTAGAGAGAATCATTCTCAGAAACCATTTTGTGATGTGTGCGTTCCACTCACAGAGTATAACCTTTCTTTTCATGGAACAGTTTGGAAACACTCTGTTTGTAAAGTCTGCAAGTGGATACTTGGACCTCTTTGAGGATTTCGTTGGAAACGGGATTTCTCATCTAATGCTAGACAGAAGAATTCTCAGTAACTTCTTTGTGTTGTGTGTGTTCAACTCACAGAGTTGAGCCTTCCTTTAGACAGAGCAGATTTGAAACCCTCTTTTTGTGGAATTTGCAAGTGGACATTTCAAGCGCTTTGGGGCCAACGGTAGAAAAGGAAATATCTTCGTATAAAAACTAGAGAGAATCATTCTCAGAAACCGCTTTGTGATGTGTGCGTTCCACTCACAGAGTGTAACCTTTCTTTTCATAGAACAGTTTGGAAACACTCTGTTTGTAAAGTCTGCAAGTGGATATTTGGACCTCTTTGTGGATTTCGTTGGAAACGGGATTTCTTCATCTAATGCTAGACAAAAGAATTCTCAGTAACTTCTTTGGGTTGCGTGTGTTCAACTCACAGAGTTGAACCTTCCTGTAGACAGAGCAGATTTGAAACTCTCTTTTTGTGGAATTTGCAAGTGGACATTTCAAGCGCTTTGGCGCCCACGGTAGAAAAGGAAATATCTTCGTATAAAAACTAGAGAGAATCATTCTCAGAAACCACTTTGTGATGTGTGCGTTCCACTCACAGAGTGTAACCTTTCTTTTCATAGAACAGTTTGGAAACACTCTGTTTGTAAAGTCTGCAAGTGGATATTTGGACCTCTTTGAGGATTTCGTTGGAAAGGGGAATTCTTCATCTAATGCTAGACAGAAGAATTCTCAGTAACTTCTTTGGGTTGCGTGTGTTCAACTCACAGAGTTGAGCCTTCCTTTAGACAGAGCAGATTTGAAACCCTCTTTTTGTGGAATTTGCAAGTGGACATTTCAAGCGCTTTGGGGACAACGGTAGAAAAGGAAATATTTTCGTATAAAAACTAGAGAGAATCATTCTCAGAAACCGCTTTGTGATGTGTGCGTTCCACTCACAGAGTGTAACCTTTCTTTTCATAGAACAGTTTGGAAACACTCTGTTTGTAAAGTCTGCAAGTGGATATTTGGACCTCTTTGAGGATTTCGTTGGAAAAGGGATTTCTTCATCTAATGCTAGACAAAAGAATTCTCAGTAACTTCTTTGGGTTGCGTGTGTTCAACTCACAGAGTTGAACCTTCCTTTAGACAGAGCAGTTTTGAAACCCTCTTTTTGTGGAATTTGCAAGTGGACATTTCAAGCGCATTGGGGCCAACTGTAGAAAAGGAAATATCTTCATATACAAACTAGATAGAATCATTCTCAGAAACCACTTTGTGATGTGTGCATTCCATTCACCGAGTTTAACCTTTCTTTTCATAGAACAGTTTGGAAACACTCTGTTTGTAAAGTCTGCAAGTGGATATTTCGACCTCTTTGAGGATTTCGTTGGAAACGGGATTTCTTCATCTAATGCTAGACAAAAGAATTCTCAGTAACTTCTTTGGGTTGCGTATGTTCAACTCACAGAGTGGAACCTTCCTTTAGACAGAGCAGGTTTGAAACCCTCTATTTGTGGAATTTCCAAGTGGACCTTTCAAGCGCTTTGGGGCCAACGGTAGGAAAGGAAATATCTTCGTAAACAAACTAGAGAGAATCTTTCTCAGAAACTACTTTGTGATGTGTGCATTCCTGTCACCGAGTTTAACCTTTCTTTTCATAGAACAGTTTGGAAACACTCTGTTTGTAAAGTCTGCAAGTGGATATTTGTACCTCTTTGAGGATTTCATTGGAAACGGGATTTCTTCATCTAATTCTAGAAAGAAGAATTCTCAGTAGCTTCTTTGGTTGCGTGTGTTCAACTCACAGAGTTGAACCTTCCTTTAGACAGAGTAGATTTGAAACCCTCTTGTTGTGGAATTTGCAAGTGGACATTTCAAGCGCTTTTGGGTCAACGGCAGAAAAGGAAATATCTTCGTATAAAAACTGGGGAGAAACATTCTCGGAAACCACTTTGTGATGTGTTCATTCCACTCACAGAGTTTAACCTTTCTTTTCATAGAACAGTTTGGAAACACTCTGTTTGTAAAGTCTGCAAGTGGATATTTGGACCTCTTTGAGGATTTCGTTGGAAACGGGATTTCTTCATCTAATGCTAGACAAAAGAATTCTAAGTAACTTCTTTGGGTTGCGTGTGTTCAACTCACAGATTTGAACCTTCCTTCAGACAGAGCAGATTTGAAACCCTCTTTTTGTGGATTTTGCAAGTGGACATTTCAAGCGCTTTGGGGCCAATGGCAGAAAGGGAAATACCTTCGTATAAAAGCTAGAGAGAATCATTTTCAGAAACCACCTTGTGATTTGTTCGTTCCACTCACAGAGTTTAACTTTTATTTTCATAGAACTGTTTGGAAACACTCTGTTTGTAAAGTCTGCAAGTGGATATTTGGACCTCTTTCAGGATATCGTTGGAAACGGGATTTCTTCATCTAATCCTAGGAAGAGGAATTCTCAGTAACTTCTTTGGGTTGCCTGTGTTCAACTCACAGAGTTGAACCTTCCTTTACACAGAGCAAAATAGAAACCCTCTTTTTGTGGAATTTGCAAGTGGACATTTCAAGCGCTTTGGGACCAACGGTAGAAAAGGAAATATCTTCGTGTAAAAACTTGATAGAATCATTCTCCGAAACCACTTTGTGACGTGTGCGTTCCATTCACCGAGTTTAACCTTTCTTTCATAGAACAGTTTGGAAACACTCTGTTTGTAAAGTCTGCAAGTGGATATTTGGACCTCTTTGAGGATATCATTGGAAACGGGATTTCTTCATCTAATGCTAGACAGAAGAATTCTCAGTAACTTCTTTGGGTTGCGTGTGTTCAACTCACAGAGTTGAACCTTCCTTTAGAGAGAGCAGATTTGAAACCCTCTTTTTGTGGAATTTGCAAGTGGACATTTCAAGCGCTTTGGGGCCAACGGTAGAAAAGGAAATATCTTCGTATACAAGCTAGAGAGAATCATTCTTGGAAACCACTTTGTGATGTGTACATTCCACTCACACAGTTTAACCTTTCTTTTCATAGAACAGTTTGGAAAAACTCTGTTTGTAAAGTCTGCAAGTGGATATTTGGACCTCTTTGAGGATTTCGTTGGAAACGGGATTTCTTCATCTAATTCTAGAAAGAAGAATTCTCAGTAGCTTCTTTGGGTTGCGTGTGTTCAACTCACAGAGTTGAACCTTCCTTTAGACAAAGCAGATTTGAAACCCTCTTGTTGTGGGATTTGCAAGTGGACATTTCAAGCGCTTTGGGGCCAACGGTAGAAAAGGAAATATGTTCATATACAAACTAGATAGAATCATTCTCAGAAACCACTTTGTGATGTGTGCGTTCCATTCACCGAGTTTAACCTTTCTTTTCATAGAAGAGCTTGGAAACACTCTGTTTGTAAAGTCTGCAAGTGGATATTTGGACCTCTTTGAGGATTTCGTTGGAAACGGGATTTCTTCATCTAATTCTAGAAAGAAGAATTCTCAGTAACTTCTTTGGGTTGCGTGTGTTAAACTCTCAGAGTTGAACCTTCCTTTAGACAGAGCAGGTTTGAAACCCTCTTTTTCTGGAATTTGCAAGTGGACATTTCAAGCGCTTTGATGCCAATGGTAGGAAAGGAAATATCTTCGTATACAAACTAGAGAGAATCTGTCTCGGAAACCACTTGGTGATGTGTGCTCTCCACTGACAGAGTTTAACCTTTCTTTTCATAGAACAGTTTGGAAACACTCTGTTTGTAAAGTCTGCAAGTGGATATTTGGACCTCTAAGAGTATTTCGTTGGAAAAGGGTTTTCTTCATCTAATGCTAGACAAAAGAATTCTCAGTAACTTCTTTGGGTTGCGTGTGTTCAACTCTCAGAGTTGAAGCTTCCTTTAGACAGAGCATGTTTGAAACCCTCTTTTTGTGGAATTTCCAAGTGGACATTTCAAGCACTTTGGGGCCAAAGGTAGAAAAGGAAATATCTTCGTATACAAACTAGAGGGAATCATTCTCGGAAACCACTTTGTGATGTGTGCGTTCCACTCACAGAGTTTAACCTTTCTTTTCATAGAACAGTTTGGAAACACTCTGTTTGTAAAGTCTGCAAGTGGATATCTGGACCTCTTTGAGGATTTCGTTGGAAACGGGATTTCTTCATCTAATTCCAGAAAGAAGAATTCTCAGTAACTTCTTTGGGTTGCGTGTGTTCAACTCACAGAGTTGAAACTTCCTTTAGACAGAGCAGATTTGAAACCCTCTTTTTCTGGTATTTGCAAGTGGACATTTCAAGGGCTTTGGGGCCAACGGTAGAAAATGAAATATGTTCGGATAAAAACTAGAGAGAATCAATCTCAGAAACCCTTTGTGATGTGTGCATTCCACTCACAGAGTTTAACCTTTCTTTTCATAGAACAGTTTGGAAACACTCCGTTTTTACAGACTGCAAGTGGATATTTGGACCTCTTTGAGGATTTCGTTGGAAACGGATTTCTTCATCTAATGCTAGACAAAAGAATTCTCAGTAACTTCTTTTGGTTGAGTGTGTTCAACTCACACAGTTGAACCTTCCTTTAGACAGAGCAGATTTGAAACTCTCTTTTTGTGGAATTTGAAGAGAACATTTCAAGCGCTTTGGGCCAACGGTAGAAAAGGAAATATCTTCGTATAAAAACTAGAGAGAATCAGTCGCGGAAACCACTTTGTGATGTGTGCGTCCCACTAACAGAGTTTAACCTTTCTTTTCATAGAAGAGTTTGGTTTGGAAACACACTGCTTGTAAAGCCTGCATGTGGATATTTGGACCTCTTAGAGGATTTCGTTGGAAACGGGATTTCTTCATCTAATGCTAGACAGAAGGATTCTCAGTAACTTCTTTGGGTTGCGTGTGTTCAACTCACAGAGTTGAATCTTCCTTTTGACAGAGCAGATGTGAAACCCTCTTGTTGTGGAATTTGCAAGTGGACATTTCAAGTGCTTTGGGGCCAACGGTAGAAAAGGAAATATCTTCATATACAAACCAGATAGAATCATTCTCAGAAACCACTTTCTGATGTGTGCATTCCATTCACCGAGTTTAACCTTTCTTTTCATAGAACAGTTTGGAAACACTCTGTTTGTAAAGTCTGCAAGTGGATATTTAGACCTCTTTGAGGATTTCGTTGGAAACGGGAATTCTTCATCTAATGCTACACAAAAGAATTCACAGTAACTTCTTTGGGTTGCGCGTCTTCAACTCTCAGAGTTGAACCTTCCTTTAGACAGAGAAGGTTTGAAACCCTCTTTTTGTGGAATTTCCAAGTGGACATTTCAAGCGCTTTGGGGCCAACGGTAGGAAAGGAAATATCTTCGTATACAAACTAGAGAGAATCTTTCTCAGAAAGCACTTTGTGATGTGTGCATTCCTGTCACCGAGTTTAACATTTCTTTTCATGGAACAGTTTGGAAACACTCTGTTTGTAAAGTCTGCAAGTGGATATTTGGACCTCTTTGAGGATTTCGTTGGAAACGGGATTTCTTCATCTAATTCTAGAAAGAAGAATTCTCAGTAACTTCTTTGGGTTGCGTGTGTTCAAGTCACAGATTTGAACCTTCCTTTAGACAGAGCAGATTTGAAACTCTCTTGTTGTGGGATTTGCAAGTGGACATATCTAGTTCTTTGGGGCCAGCGGTAGAAAAGGAAATATCTTCGTATACAAACTAGAGAGAATCATTCTCGGAAACCACTTTGTGATGTGTACGTTCCACTCACAGAGTTTAACATTTCTATTCATAGAACAGTTTGGAAAAACTCTGTTTGTAAAGTCTGCAAGTGGATATTTGGACCTCTTTGAGGATTTCGTTGGAAACGGGATTTCTTCATCTAATGCTAGAAAGAAGAATTCTCAGTAGCTTCTTTGGTTGCGTGTGTTCAACTCACAGAGTTGAACCTTCCTTTAGACAGAGTAGAATAGAAACCCTCTTTTTGTGGAATTTGCAAGTGGGCGTTTCAAGCGCTTTGGAGTCAACGGCAGAAAAGAAATATCTTCCTATAAAAACTAGAGAGAATCATTCTCGGAAACCACTTTGTGATGTGTTCGTTCCACTCACAGAGTTTAACCTTTCTTTTCATAGAACAGTTTGGAAACACTCCGTTTTTACAGACTGCAAGTGGATATTTGGACCTCTTTGAGGATTTCGTTGGAAAAGGGATTTCTTCATCTAATGCTAGACAAAAGAATTCTCAGTAACTTCTTTGGGTTTCGTGTGTTCACCTCAGAGAGTTGAACCTTCCTTTACACAGAGCAGGTTTGAAACCGACTTTTTGTGGAATTTTCAAGTGGACATTTCAAGCACTTTGGGGCCAAAGGTAGAAAAGGAAATATCTTCGTATAAAAACTAGAGAGAATCATTCTCGGAAACCACTTTCTGATGTGTTCGTTCCACTCACAGAGTTTAACCTTTCTTTTCATAGAACAGTTTGGAAACACTCTGTTTGTAAAGTCTGCAAGTGGATATTTGGACCTCTTTGAGGATTTCGTTGGATACGGGATTTCTTCATCTAATGCTAGAGAAAAGAATTCTAAGTAACTTCTTTGGGTTGCGTGTGTTCAACTCACAGATTTGAACCTTCCTTTAGACAGAGCAGATTTGAAACCCTCTTTTTTTGGATTTTGCAAGTGGACATTTCAAGCGCTTTGGGCCCAATGGCAGAAAGGGAAATACCTTCGTATAAAAGCTAGAGAGAATCATTTTCAGAAACCACCTTGTGATTTGTTCTATCCTCTCACAGAGTTTAACTTTTATTTTCATAGAACTGTTTGGAAACACTATGTTTGTAAAGTCTACAAGTGGATATTTGGACCTCTTTCAGGATATCGTTGGAAACGGGATTTCTTCATCTAATCCTAGGAAGAGGAATTCTCAGTAACTTCTTTGGGTTGCCTGTGATCAACTCACAGAGTTGAGCCTTCCTTTAGACAGAGCAGATTTGAAACCCTCTTTTTGTGGAATTTGCAAATGGACATTTCAAGCGCTTTGGGGCCAACGGTAGAAAAGGAAATATCTTCGTATAAAAACAAGAGAGAATCATTCTCAGAAACCGCTTTGTGATGTGTGCGTTCCACTCACAGAGTGTAACCTTTCTTTTCATAGAACAGTTTGGAAACACTCTATTTGTAAAGTCTGCAAGTGGATATTTGGACCTCTTTGAGGATTTCGTTGGAAACGGGATTTCTTCATCTAATGCTAGACAGAAGAATTCTCAGTAACTTCTTTGGGTTGCGTGCGTTCAACTCACAGAGTTGAACCTTCCTTTTGACAGAGCAGATTTGAAACCCTCTTTCTGTGGAAGTATCAAGAGGACATTTCAAGGGCTTTCGGGCCAACAGTAAAAAAGGAAATATCTTCGTATAAAAACTAGAGAGAATCATTCTCAGAAACCACTTTGTGATGTGTGCGTTCCACTCCCAGAGTTTAACCTTTCTTTTCATAGAACAGTTTGGAAACATCTGTTTGTAAAGTCTGCAAGTGGATATTTGGACCTCTTTGAGGATTTCGTTGGAAACGGGATTTCTTCATCTAGTGCTAGACAGAAGAATTCTCAGTAACTTCTTTGGGTTGCGTGTGTTCAACTCACAGAGTTGAGCCTTCCTTTAGACAGAGCAGATTTGAAACCCTCTTTTTGTGGAATTTGCAAGTGGACATTTCAAGCGCTTTGGGGCCAACGGTAGAAAAGGAAATATCTTCGTATAAAAACTAGAGAGAATCATTCTCAGAAACCGCTTTGTGATGTGTACGTTCCACTCACAGAGTGTAACCTTTCTTTTCATAGAACAGTTTGGAAACACTCTGTTTGTAATGTCTGCAAGTGGATATTTGGACCTCTTTGAGGATTTCGTTGGAAACGGGATTTCTTCATCTAAAGCTAGGCAGAAGAATTCTCAGCAACTTCTTTGGGTTGCGTGTGTTCAACTCACAGAGTTGAACCTTCCTTTAGACAGAGCAGATTCGAAACCCTCTTTTTGTGGAATTTGCAAGTGGACATTTCAAGCGCTTTGGCGCCCACGATAGAAAAGGAAATATCTTCGTATAAAAACTAGAGAGAATCATTCTCAGAAACCACTTTGTGATGTGTGCGTTCCACTCACACAGTTTAACCTTTCCTTTCATAGAACAGTTTGGAAACATCTGTTTGTAAAATCTGCAAGTGGATATTTGGACCTCTTTGAGGATTTCGTTGGAAACGGGATTTCTTCATCTAATGCTAGACAGAAGAATTCTCAGTAACTTCTTTGGGTTGCGTGTGTTCAACTCACAGAGTTGAGCCTTCCTTTAGACAGAGCAGATTTGAAACCCTCTTTTTGTGGAATTTGCAAGTGGACATTACAAGCGCTTTGGGGCCAACGGTAGAAAAGGAAATATCTTCGTATAAAAACTAGAGAGAATCATTCTCAGAAACCGCTTTGTGATGTGTGCATTCCACTCACAGAGTGTAACCTTTCTTTTCATAGAACAGTTTGGAAACACTCTGTTTGTAAAGTCTGCAAGTGGATATTTGGACCTCTTTGAGGATTTCGTTGGAAACGGGATTTCTTCATCTAATGCTACACAGAAGAATTCTCAGTAACTTCTTTGGGTTGAGTGTGTTAAACTCACAGAGTTGAACCTTCCTTTTGACAGAGCAGATTGGAAACCCTCTTTTTGTGGAATTTGCAAGTGGACATTTCAAGCGCTTTGGGGCCAACGGTAGAAAAGGAAATATCTTCGTATAAAAACTAGAGAGAATCATTCTCAGAAACCACTTTGTGATGTGTGCGTTCCACTCACAGAGTTTAACCTTTCTTTTCATAGAACAGTTTGTAAACCGTCTGTTTCTAAAGTCTGCAAGTGGATATTTGGACCTCTTTGAGGATTTCGTTGGAAACGGGATTTCTTCATCTAATGCTAATCAGAAGAATTCTCAGTAACTTCTTTGGGTTGTGTGTGTTCAACTCACAGAGTTGAGCCTTCCTTTAGACAGAGCAGATTTGAAACCCTCTTTTTGGGGAATTTGCAAGCGGACATTTCAAGCGCTTTGGGGCCAACTGTAGAAAAGGAAATATATTCGTATAAAAACTAGAGAGAATCATTCTCAGAAACCGCTTTGTGATGTGTGCGTTCCACTCACAGAGTGTAACCTTTCTTTTCATAGAACAGTTTGGAAACACTCTCTTTGTAAAGTCTGCAAGTGGATATTTGGACCTCTTTGAGGATTTCGTTGGAAACGGGATTTCTTCATCTAATGCTAGACAGAAGAATTCTCAGTAACTTCTTAGGGTTTTGTGTGTTCAAATCACAGAGTTGAACCTTCCTTTAGACAGAGCAGATTTGAAACCCTCTTTTTGTGGAATTTGCAAGTGGACATTTCAAGCGCTTTGGGGCCAACGGTAGAAAAGGAAATATCTTCATATACAAACTAGAGAGAATCATTCTCAGAAACCGCTTTGTGATGTGTGCGTTCCACTCACAGAGTGTAACCTTTCTTTTCATAGAACAGTTTGGAAACACTCTGTTTCTAAAGTCTGCAAGTGGATATTTGGACCTCTTTGAGGATTTCGTTGGAAACTGGAATTCTTCATCTAATGCTAGACAGAAGAATTCTCAGTAACTTCTATGGGTTGCGTGTGTTCAACTCACAGAGTTGAACCTTCCTTTTGACAGAGCAGATTAGAAACCCTCTTTTTGTGGAATTTGCAAGTCGACATTTCAAGCGCTTTGGGGTAAACGGTAGAAAAGGAAATATCTTCGTATAAAAACTAGAGAGAATCATTCTCAGAAACCACTTTGTGATGTGTGCATTCCACTCACAGAGTTTAACCTTTCTTTTCATAGAACAGTTTGGAAACACTCTGTTTGTAAAGTCTGCAAGTGGATATTTGGACCTCTTTGAGGATTTCGTTGGAAACGGGATTTCTTCATCTAATGCTAGACAGAAGAATTCTCAGTAACTTCTTTGGGTTGCGTGTGTTCAACTCACAGAGTTGAACCTTCCTTTTGACAGAGCAGATTGGAAACCCTCTTTTTGTGGAATTTGCAAGTGGACATTTCAAGCGCTTTGGGGCCAACGGTAGAAAAGGAAATATCTTCGTATAAAAACTAGAGAGAATCATTCTCAGAAACCACTTTGTGATGTGTGCGTTCCACTCACAGAGTTTAACCTTTCTTTTCATAGAACAGTGTGGAAACAGTCTGTTTGTAAAATCTGCAAGTGGATATTTGGACCTCTTTGAGGATTTCGTTGGAAACGGGATTTCTTCATCTAATGCTAGGCAGAAGAATTCTCAGTAACTTCTTTGGGTTGCGTGTGTTCAACTCACAGAGTTGAACCTTCCTGTAGACAGAGCAGATTTGAAACCTTCTTTTTGTGGAATTTGCAAGTGGACATTTGAAGCGCTTTGGCGCCCACGGTAGAAAAGGAAATATCTTCGTATAAAAACTAGAGAGAATCATTCTCAGAAACCACTTTGTGATGTGTGCGTTCCACTCACAGAGTGTAACTATTCTTTTCATAGAACAGTTTGGAAACACTCTGTTTGTAAAGTCTGCAAGTGGATATTTGGACCTCTTTGAGGATTTCGTGGGAAACGGGATTTCTTCATCTAATGCTAGGCAGAAGAATTCTCAGTAACTTCTTTGGGTTGCGTGTGTTCAACTCGCAGAGTTGAACCTTCCTTTAGACAGAGCAGATTCGAAACCCTCTTTTTGTGGAATTTGCTAGCGGACATTTCAAGCGCTTTGGGGCCAACGGTAGAAAAGGAAATATCTTCGTATAAAAACTAGAGAGAATCATTCTCAGAAACCGCTTTGTGATGTGTGCGTTCCACCCACAGAGTGTAACCTTTCTTTTCATAGAACAGTTTGGAAACACTCTGTTTGTAAAGTCTGCAAGTGGATATTTGGACCTCTTTGTGGATTTCGTTGGAAACGGGATTTCTTCATCTAATGCTAGACAGAAGAATTCTCAGTAACTTCTTTGGGTTTCGTGTGTTCAACTCACAGAGTTGAACCTTCCTTTAGAGAGAGCAGATTTGAAACCCTCTTTTTGTGGAATTTGCAAGTGGACATTTCAAGCGCTTTGGGGCCAACGGTAGAAAAGGAAATATCTTCATATACAAACTAGAGAGAATCATTCTCAGAAACCGCTTTGTGATGTGTGCGTTCCACTCACAGAGTGTAACCTTTCCTTTCATAGAACAGTTTGGAAACACTCTGTTTCTAAAGTCTGCAAGTGGATATTTGGACCTCTTTGAGGATTTCGTTGGAAACGGGAATTCTTCATCTAATGCTAGACAGAAGAATTCTCAGTAACTTCTATGGGTTGCGTGTGTTCAACTCACAGAGTTGAACCTTCCTTTTGACAGAGCAGATTAGATACCCTCTTTTTGTGGAATTTGCAAGTCGACATTTCAAGCGCTTTGGGGTAAACGGTAGAAAAGGAAATATCTTCGTATAAAAACTAGAGAGAATCATTCTCAGAAACCACTTTGTGATGTGTGCGTTCCACTCCCAGAGTTTAACCTTTCTTTTCATAGAACAGTTTGGAAACACTCTGTTTGTAAAGTCTGCAAGTGGATATTTGGACCTCTTTGAGGATTTCGTTGGAAACGGGATTTCTTCATCTAATGCTAGACAGAAGAATTCTCAGTAACTTCTTTGGGTTGCGTGTGTTCAACTCACAGAGTTGAACCTTCCTTTTGACAGAGCAGATTGGAAACCCTCTTTTGTGGAATTTGCAAGTGGACATTTCAAGCGCTTTGGGGCCAACGGTAGAAAAGGAAATATCTTCGTATAAAAACTAGAGAGAATCGTTCTCAGAAACCACTTTGTGATGTGTGCGTTCCACTCACAGAGTGTAACCTTTCTTTTCATAGAACAGTTTGGAAACACTCTGTTTGTAAGGTCTGCAAGTGGATATTTGGACCTCTTTGAGGATTTCGTTGGAAACGGGATTTCTTCATCTAATGCTAGACAGAAGAATTCTCAGTAACTTCTTTGGGTTGCGTGTGTTCAACTCACAGAGTTGAGCCTTCCTTTAGACAGAGCAGATTTGAAACCCTCTTTTTGTGGAATTTGCAAGTGGACATTTCAAGCGCTTTGGGGCCAACGGTAGAAAAGGAAATATCTTCGTATAAAAACTAGAGAGAATCATTCTCAGAAACCGCTTTGTGATGTGTGCGTTCCACTCACAGAGTGTAACCTTTCATTTCATAGAAGAGTTTGGAAACACTCTGTTTGTAAAGTCTGCAAGTGGATATTTGGACCTCTTTGAGGATTTCGTTGGAAACGGGATTTCTTCATCTAATGCTACACAGAAGAATTCTCAGTAACTTCTTTGGGTTGCGTGTGTTCAACTCACAGAGTTGAACCTTCCTTTTGACAGAGCAGATTGGAAACCCTCTTTTTGTGGAATTTGCAAGTGGACATTTCAAGCGCTTTGGGGCCAACGGTAGAAAAGGAAATATCTTCATATACAAACTAGAGAGAATCATTCTCAGAAACCGCTTTGTGATGTGTGCGTTCCACTCACAGAGTGTAACCTTTCCTTTCATAGAACAGTTTGGAAACACTCTGTTTCTAAAGTCTGCAAGTGGATATTTGGACCTCTTTGAGGATTTCGTTGGAAACGGGAATTCTTCATCTAATGCTAGACAGAAGAATTCTCAGTAACTTCTATGGGTTGCGTGTGTTCAACTCACAGAGTTGAACCTTCCTTTTGACAGAGCAGATTAGATACCCTCTTTTTGTGGAATTTGCAAGTCGACATTTCAAGCGCTTTGGGGTAAACGGTAGAAAAGGAAATATCTTCGTATAAAAACTAGAGAGAATCATTCTCAGAAACCACTTTGTGATGTGTGCGTTCCACTCCCAGAGTGTAACCTTTCTTTTCATAGAACAGTTTGGAAACACTCTGTTTGTAAAGTCTGCAAGTGGATATTTGGACCTCTTTGAGGATTTCGTTGGAAACGGGATTTCTTCATCTAATGCTAGACAGAAGAATTCTCAGTAACTTCTTTGGGTTGCGTGTGTTCAACTCACAGAGTTGAACCTTCCTTTTGACAGAGCAGATTGGAAACCCTCTTTTGTGGAATTTGCAAGTGGACATTTCAAGCGCTTTGGGGCCAACGGTAGAAAAGGAAATATCTTCGTATAAAAACTAGAGAGAATCATTCTCAGAAACCGCTTTGTGATGTGTGCGTTCCACTCACAGAGTGTAACCTTTCTTTTCATAGAACAGTTTGGAAACACTCTGTTTGTAAAGTCTGCAAGTGGATATTTGGACCTCTTTGAGGATTTCGTTGGAAACGGGATTTCTTCATCTAATGCTAGACAGAAGAATTCTCAGTAACTTCTTTGGGTTTCGTGTGTTCAACTCACAGAGTTGAACCTTCCTTTAGACAGAGAAGATTTGAAACCCTCTTTTTGTGGAATTTGCAAGTGGACATTTCAAGCGCTTTGGGGCCAACGGTAGAAAAGGAAATATCTTCATATACAAACTAGAGAGAATCATTCTCAGAAACCGCTTTGTGATGTGTGCGTTCCACTCACAGAGTGTATCCTTTCTTTTCATAGAACAGTTTGGAAACACTCTGTTTCTAAAGTCTGCAAGTGGATATTTGGACCTCTTTGAGGATTTCGTTGGAAACGGGAATTCTTCATCTAATGGTAGACAGAAGAATTCTCAGTAACTTCTATGGGTTGCGTGTGTTCAACTCACAGAGATGAACCTTGCTTTTGACAGAGCAGATTAGAAACCCTCTTTTTGTGGAATTTGCAAGAAGACATTTCAAGCGCTTTGGGGTAAACGGTAGGAAAGGAAATATCTTCGTATACAAACTAGAGAGAATCTTTCTCAGAAAGCACTTTGTGATGTGTGCATTCCTGTCACCGAGTTTAACATTTCTTTTCATGGAACAGTTTGGAAACACTCTGTTTGTAAAGTCTGCAAGTGGATATTTGGACCTCTTTGAGGATTTCGTTGGAAACGGGATTTCTTCATCTAATTCTAGAAAGAAGAATTCTCAGTAACTTCTTTGGGTTGCGTGTGTTCAAGTCACAGATTTGAACCTTCCTTTAGACAGAGCAGATTTGAAACTCTCTTGTTGTGGGATTTGCAAGTGGACATATCTAGTTCTTTGGGGCCAGCGGTAGAAAAGGAAATATCTTCGTATACAAACTAGAGAGAATCATTCTCGGAAACCACTTTGTGATGTGTACGTTCCACTCACAGAGTTTAACATTTCTATTCATAGAACAGTTTGGAAAAACTCTGTTTGTAAAGTCTGCAAGTGGATATTTGGACGTCTTTGAGGATTTCGCTGGAAACGGGATTTCTTCATCTAATGCTAGAAAGAAGAATTCTCAGTAGCTTCTTTGGTGGCGTGTGTTCAACTCACAGAGTTGAACCTTCCTTTAGACAGAGTAGATTAGAAACCCTCTTTTTGTGGAATTTGCAAGTGGACGTTTCAAGCGCTTTGGGGTCAACGGCAGAAAAGAAATATCTTCCTATAAAAACTAGAGAGAATCATTCTCGGAAACCACTTTGTGATGTGTTCGTTCCACTCACAGAGTTTAACCTTTCTTTTCATAGAACAGTTTGGAAACACTCCGTTTTTACAGACTGCAAGTGGATATTTGGACCTCTTTGAGGATTTCGTTGGAAAAGGGATTTCTTCATCTAATGCTAGACAAAAGAATTCTCAGTAACTTCTTTGGGTTTCGTGTGTTCACCTCAGAGAGTTGAACCTTCCTTTAGACAGAGCAGGTTTGAAACCGACTTTTTGTGGAATTTTCAAGTGGACATTTCAAGCACTTTGGGGCCAAAGGTAGAAAAGGAAATATCTTCGTATAAAAACTAGAGAGAATCATTATCGGAAACCACTTTCTGATGTGTTCGTTCCACTCACAGAGTTTAACCTTTCGTTTCATAGAACAGTTTGGAAACACTCTTTTTGTAAATTCTGCAAGTGCATATCTGGACCTCTTTGAGGATTTCGTTGGAAACGGGATTTCTACATCTAATGCTAGACAGAAGAATTCTCAGTAACTTCTTTGGGTTGCGTGTGTTCAACTCACAGAGTTGAACCTTCCTTTAGACAGAGCAGATTTGAAACCATCTTTTTGTGGAATTTGCAAGTGGACATTTCAAGCGCTTTGGGTCCAACGGTAGAAAAGGAAATATCTTCGTATAAAAACTAGAGAGAATCAGTCGCGGAAACCACTTTGCGACGTGTGCGTTCCACTCACAGAGTTTAACCTTTCTTTTCATAGAACAGTTTGGAAACACTCTGTTTGTAAAGTCTGCAAGTGGATATTTGGACCTCTTTGAGGATTTCGTTGGATACGGGATTTCTTAATCTAATGCTAGACAAAAGAATTCTAAGTAACTTCTTTGGGTTGCGTGTGTTCAACTCACAGATTTGAACCTTCCTTTAGACAGAGCAGATTTGAAACCCTCTTTTTTTGGATTTTGCAAGTGGACATTTCAAGCGCATTGGGCCCAATGGCAGAAAGGGAAATACCTTCGTATAAAAGCTAGAGAGAATCATTTTCAGAAACCACCTTGTGATTTGTTCTATCCTCTCACAGAGTTTAACTTTTATTTTCATAGAACTGTTTGGAAACACTATGTTTGTAAAGTCTACAAGTGGATATTTGGACCTCTTTCAGGATATCGTTGGAAACGGGATTTCTTCATCTAATCCTAGGAAGAGGAATTCTCAGTAACTTCTTTGGGTTGCCTGTGTTCAACTCACAGAGTTGAACCTTCCTTTACACAGAGCAAAATAGAAACCCTCTTTTTGTGGAATTTGCAAGTGGACATTTCAAGCGCTTTGGGACCAACGGTAGAAAAGGAAATATCTTCGTATAAAAACTTGATAGAATCATTCTCCGAAACCACTATGTGACGTGTGCGTTCCATTCACCGAGTTTAACCTTTCTTTTCATAGAAGAGTTTGGAAACACTCTGTTTGTAAAGTCTGCAAGTGGATATTTGGACCTCTTTGAGGATTTCGTTGGAAACGGGATTTCTTCATCTAATTCTAGAAAGAAGAATTCTCAGTAACTTCTTTGGGTTGCGTGTGATCAACTCACAGAGTTGAGCCTTCCTTTAGACAGAGCAGATTTGAAACCCTCTTTTTGTGGAATTTGCAAGTGGACATTTCAAGCGCTTTGGGGCCAACGGTAGAAAAGGAAATATCTTCGTATAAAAACTAGAGAGAATCATTCTCAGAAACCGCTTTGTGATGTGTGCGTTCCACTCACAGAGTGTAACCTTTCTTTTCATAGAACAGTTTGGAAACACTCTATTTGTAAAGTCTGCAAGTGGATATTTGGACCTCTTTGAGGATTTCGTTGGAAACGGGATTTCTTCATCTAATGCTAGACAGAAGAATTCTCAGTAACTTCTTTGGGTTGCGTGTGTTCAACTCACAGAGTTGAACCTTCCTTTTGACAGAGCAGATTTGAAACCCTCTTTCTGTGGAATTTGCAAGAGGACATTTCAAGGGCTTTCGGGCCAACAGTAAAAAAGGAAATATCTTCGTATAAAAACTAGAGAGAATCATTCTCAGAAACCACTTTGTGATGTGTGCGTTTCACTCACAGTGTTTAACCTTTCTTTTCATAGAACAGTTTGGAAACACTCTGTTTGTAAAGTCTGCAAGTGGATATTTGGACCTCTTTGAGGATTTCGCTGGAAACGGGATTTCTTCATCTAATGCTAGGCAGAAGAATTCTCAGTAACTTCTTTGGGTTGCGTGTGTTCAACTCACAGAGTTGAACCTTCCTTTAGACAGAGCAGATTTGAAACCCTCTTTTTGTGGAATTTGCAAGTGGACATTTCAAGCGCTTTAGCGCCCACGGTAGAAAAGGAAATATCTTCGTATAAAAACTAGAGAGAATCATTCTCAGAAACCACTTTGTGATGTGTGCGTTCCACTCACAGAGTTTAACCTTTCTTTTCATAGAACAGTTTGGAAACATCTGTTTGTAAAGTCTGCAAGTGGATATTTGGACCTCTTTGAGGATTTCGTTGGAAACGGGATTTCTTCATCTAGTGCTAGACAGAAGAATTCTCAGTAACTTCTTTGGGTTGCGTGTGTTCAACTCACAGAGTTGAGCCTTCCTTTAGACAGAGCAGATTTGAAACCCTCTTTTTGTGGAATTTGCAAGTGGACATTTCAAGCGCTTTGGGGCCAACGGTAGAAAAGGAAATATCTTCGTATAAAAACTAGAGAGAATCATTCTCAGAAACCGATTTGTGATGTGTGCGTTCCACTCACAGAGTGTAACCTTTCTTTTCATAGAACAGTTTGGAAACACTCTGTTTGTAAAGTCTGCAAGTGGATATTTGGACCTCTTTGAGGATTTCGTTGGAAACGGGATTTCTTCATCTAAAGCTAGGCAGAAGAATTCTCAGTAACTTCTTTGGGTTGCATGTGTTCAACTCACAGAGTTGAACCTTCCTTTAGACAGAGCAGATTCGAAACCCTCTTTTTGTGGAATTTGCAAGTGGACATTTCAAGCGCTTTGGCGCCCACGGTAGAAAAGGAAATATCTTCGTATAAAAACTAGAGAGAATCATTCTCAGAAACCACTTTGTGATGTGTGCGTTCCACTCACACAGTTTAACCTTTCTTTTCATAGAACAGTTTGGAAACATCTGTTTGTAAAATCTGCAAGTGGATATTTGGACCTCTTTGAGGATTTCGTTGGAAACGGGATTTCTTCATCTAATGCTAGACAGAAGAATTCTCAGTAACTTCTTTGGGTTGCGTGTGTTCAACTCACAGAGTTGAGCCTTCCTTTAGACAGAGCAGATTTGAAACCCTCTTTTTGTGGAATTTGCAAGTGGACATTACAAGCGCTTTGGGGCCAACGGTAGAAAAGGAAATATATTCGTATAAAAACTAGAGAGAATCATTCTCAGAAACCGCTTTGTGATGTGTGCATACCACTCACAGAGTGTAACCTTTCTTTTCATAGAACAGTTTGGAAACACTCTCTTTGTAAAGTCTGCAAGTGGATATTTGGACCTCTTTGAGGATTTCGTTGGAAACGGGATTTCTTCATCTAATGCTAGACAGAAGAATTCTCAGTAACTTCTTAGGGTTTCGTGTGTTCAACTCACAGAGTTGAACCTTCCTTTTGACAGAGCAGATTGGAAACCCTCTTTTTGTGGAATTTGCAAGTGGACATTTCAAGCGCTTTGGGGCCAATGGTAGAAAAGGAAATATCTTCGTATAAAAACTAGAGAGAATCATTCTCAGAAACCACTTTGTGATGTGTGCATTCCACTCACAGAGTTTAACCTTTCTTTTCATAGAACAGTGTGGAAACAGTCTGTTTGTAAAATCTGCAAGTGGATATTTGGACCTCTTTGAGGATTTCGTTGGAAACGGGATTTCTTCATCTAATGCTAGACAGAAGAATTCTCAGTAACTTCTTTGGGTTGCGTGTGTTCAACTCACAGAGTTGAACCTTCCGGTAGACAGAGCAGATTTGAAACCCTCTTTTTGTGGAATTTGCAAGTGGACATTTCAAGCGCTTTGGCGCCCACGGTAGAAAAGGAAATATCTTCGTATAAAAACTAGAGAGAATCATTCTCAGAAACCACTTTGTGATGTGTGCGTTTCACTAACAGAGTGTAACTATTCTTTTCATAGAACAGTTTGGAAACACTCTGTTTGTAAAGTCTGCAAGTGGATATTTGGACCTCTTTGAGGATTTCGTGGGAAACGGGATTTCTTCATCTAATGCTAGGCAGAAGAATTCTCAGTAACTTCTTTGGGTTGCGTGTGTTCAACTCACAGAGTTGAACTTTCCTTTAGACAGAGCAGATTCGAAACCCTCTTTTTGTGGAATTTGCAAGCGGACATTTCAAGCGCTTTGGGGCCAACGGTAGAAAAGGAAATATCTTCGTATAAAAACTAGAGAGAATCATTCTCAGAAACCGCTTTGTGATGTGTGCGTTCCACCCACAGAGTGTAACCTTTCTTTTCATAGAACAGTTTGGAAACACTCTGTTTGTAAAGTCTGCAAGTGGATATTTGGACCTCTTTGTGGATTTCGTTGGAAACGGGATTTCTTCATCTAATGCTAGACAGAAGAATTCTCAGTAACTTCTTTGGGTTTCGTGTGTTCAACTCACAGAGTTGAACATTCCTTTAGACAGAGCAGATTTGAAACCCTCTTTTTGTGGAATTTGCAAGTGGACATTTCAAGCGCTTTGGGGCCAACGGTAGAAAAGGAAATATCTTCATATACAAACTAGAGAGAATCATTCTCAGAAACCGCTTTGTGATGTGTGCGTTCCACTCACAGAGTGTAACCTTTCCTTTCATAGAACAGTTTGGAAACACTCTGTTTCTAAAGTCTGCAAGTGGATATTTGGACCTCTTTGAGGATTTCGTTGGAAACGGGAATTCTTCATCTAATGCTAGACAGAAGAATTCTCAGTAACTTCTATGGGTTGCGTGTGTTCAACTCACAGAGTTGAACCTTCCTTTTGACAGAGCAGATTAGAAACCCTCTTTTTGTGGAATTTGCAAGTCGACATTTCAAGCGCTTTGGGGTAAACGGTAGAAAAGGAAATATCTTCGTATAAAAACTAGAGAGAATCATTCTCAGAAACCACTTTGTGATGTGTGCGTTCCACTCCCAGAGTTTAACCTTTCTTTTCATAGAACAGTTTGGAAACACTCTGTTTGTAAAGTCTGCAAGTGGATATTTGGACCTCTTTGAGGATTTCGTTGGAAACGGGATTTCTTCATCTAATGCTAGACAGAAGAATTCTCAGTAACTTCTTTGGGTTGCGTGTGTTCAACTCACAGAGTTGAACCTTCCTTTTGACAGAGCAGATTGGAAACCCTCTTTTGTGGAATTTGCAAGTGGACATTTCAAGCGCTTTGGGGCCAACGGTAGAAAAGGAAATATCTTCGTATAAAAACTAGAGAGAATCGTTCTCAGAAACCACTTTGTGATGTGTGCGTTCCACTCACAGAGTTTAACCTTTCTTTTCATAGAACAGTTTGGAAACAGTCTGTTTGTAAAGTCTGCAAGTGGATATTTGGACCTCTTTGAGGATTTCGTTGGAAACGGGATTTCTTCATCTAATGCTAGACAGAAGAATTCTCAGTAACTTCTTTGGGTTGCGTGTGTTCAACTCACAGAGTTGAGCCTTCCTTTAGACAGAGCAGATTTGAAACCCTCTTTTTGTGGAATTTGCAAGGGGACATTTCAAGCGCTTTGAGGCCAACGGTAGAAAAGGAAATATCTTCGTATAAAAACTAGAGAGAATCATTCTCAGAAACCACTTTGTGATGTGTGCGTTCCACTCACAGAGTGTAACCTTTCTTTTCATAGAACAGTTTGGAAACACTCTGTTTGTAAAGTCTGCAAGTGGATATTTGGACCTCTTTGAGGATTTCGTTGGAAACGGGATTTCTTCATCTAATGCTAGACAGAAGAATTCTCAGTAACTTCTTTGGGTTGCGTGTGTTCAACTCACAGAGTTGAGCCTTCCTTTAGACAGAGCAGATTTGAAACCCTCTTTTTGTGGAATTTGCAAGTGGACATTTCAAGCGCTTTGTGGCCAACGGTAGAAAAGGAAATATCTTCGTATAAAAACTAGAGAGAATCATTCTCAGAAACCGCTTTGTGATGTGTGCGTTCCACTCACAGAGTGTAACCTTTCTTTTCATAGAACAGTTTGGAAACACTCTGTTTGTAAAGTCTGCAAGTGGATATTTGGACCTCTTTGAGGATTTCGTTGGAAACGGGATTTCTTCATCTAATGCTACACAGAAGAATTCTCAGTAACTTCTTTGGGTTGCGTGTGTTCAACTCACAGAGTTGAACCTTCCTTTTGACAGAGCAGATTGGAAACCCTCTTTTTGTGGAATTTGCAAGTGGACATTTCAAGCGCTTTGGGGCCAACGGTAGAAAAGGAAATAACTTCGTATAAAAACTAGAGAGAATAATTCTCAGAAACCGCTTTGTGATGTGTGCGTTCCACTCACAGAGTGTAACCTTTCTTTTCATAGAACAGTTTGGAAACACTCTGTTTGTAAAGTCTGCAAGTGGATATTTGGACCTCTTTGAGGATTTCGTTGGAAACGGGATTTCTTCATCTAATGCTAGACAGAAGAATTCTCAGTAACTTCTTTGGGTTTCGTGTGTTCAACTCACAGAGTTGAACCTTCCTTTAGACAGAGCAGATTTGAAACCCTCTTTTTGTGGAATTTGCAAGTGGACATTTCAAGCGCTTTGGGGCCAACGGTAGAAAAGGAAATATCTTCATATACAAACTAGAGAGAATCATTCTCAGAAACCGCTTTGTGATGTGTGCGTTCCACTCACAGAGTGTATCCTTTCTTTTCATAGAACAGTTTGGAAACACTCTGTTTCTAAAGTCTGCAAGTGGATATTTGGACCTCTTTGAGGATTTCGTTGGAAACGGGAATTCTTCATCTAATGGTAGACAGAAGAATTCTCAGTAACTTCTATGGGTTGCGTGTGTTCAACTCACAGAGTTGAACCTTGCTTTTGACAGAGCAGATTAGAAACCCTCTTTTTGTGGAATTTGCAAGAGGACATTTCAAGCGCTTTGGGGTAAACGGTAGAAAAGGAAATATCTTCGTATAAAAACTAGAGAGAATCATTCTCAGAAACCACTTTGTGATGTGTGCGTTCCACTCACAGAGTTTAAACTTTCTTTTCATAGAACAGTTTGGAAACAGTCTGTTTGCAAAGTGTGCAAGTGGATATTTGGACCTCTTTGAGGATTTCGTTGGAAACGGGATTTCTTCATCTAATGCTAGACAGAAGAATTCTCAGTAACTTCTTTGGGTTGCGTGTGTTCAACTCACAGAGTTGAGCCTTCCTTTAGACAGAGCAGATTTGAAACACTCTTTTTGTGGAATTTGCAAGTGGACATTTCAAGCGCTTTGAGGCCAACGGTAGAAAAGGAAATATCTTCGTATAAAAACTAGAGAGAATCATTCTCAGAAACCGCTTTGTGATGTGTCCGTTCCACTCACAGAGTGTAACCTTTCTTTTCATAGAACAGATTGGAAACACTCTGTTTGTGAAGTCTGCAAGTGGATATTTGGACCTCTTTGAGGATTTCGTTGGAAACGGGATTTCTTCATCTAATGCTAGAGAAAAGAATTCTCAGTAACTTCTTTTGGTTGCGTGTGTTCAACTCACAGAGTTGAACCTTCCTGTAGACAGAGCAGATTTGAAACCCTCTTTTTGTGGAATTTGCAAGTGGACATTTCAAGCGCTTTGGGGCCAACGGTAGAAAAGGAAATATCTTCGTATAAAAACTAGAGAGAATCATTCTCAGAAACCGCTTTGTGATGTGTCCGTTCCACTCACAGAGTGTAACCTTTCTTTTCATAGAACAGATTGGAAACACTCTGTTTGTGAAGTCTGCAAGTGGATATTTGGACCTCTTTGAGGATTTCGTTGGAAACGGGATTTCTTCATCTAATGCTAGAGAAAAGAATTCTCAGTAACTTCTTTTGGTTGCGTGTGTTCAACTCACAGAGTTGAACCTTCCTGTAGACAGAGCAGATTTGAAACCCTCTTTTTGTGGAATTTGCAAGTGGATATTTCAAGCGCTTTGGCGCCCACGGTAGAAAAGGAAATATCTTCGTATAAAAACTAGAGAGAATCATTCTCAGAAACCATTTTGTGATGTGTGCATTCCACTCACAGAGTTTAACCTTTCTTTTCATAGAACAGTTTGGAAACACTCTGTTTGTAAAGTCTGCAAGTGGATACTTGGACCTCTTTGAGGATTTCGTTGGAAACGGGATTTCTTCATCTAATGCTAGACAGAAGAATTCTCAGTAACTTCTTTGTGTTGTGTGTGTTCAACTCACAGAGTTGAGCCTTCCTTTAGACAGAGCAGATTTGAAACCCTCTTTTTGTGGAATTTGCAAGTGGACATTTCAAGCGCTTTGGGGCCAACGGTAGAAAAGGAAATATCTTCGTATAAAAACTAGAGAGAATCATTCTCAGAAACCACTTTGTGATGTGTGCGTTCCACTCACAGAGTTTAACCTTTCTATTCATAGAACTGTTTGGAAACACTCTGTTTGTAAAGTCTGCAAGTGGATACTTGGACCTCTTTGAGGATTTCGTTGGAAACGGGATTTCTTCATCTAATGCTAGACAGAAGAATTCTCAGTAACTTCTTTGGGTTGCGTGTGTTCAACTCACAGAGTTGAGCCTTCCTTTAGACAGAGCAGATTTGAAACCCTCTTTTTGTGGAATTTGCAAGTGGACATTTCAAGCGCTTTGGGGCCAACGGTAGAAAAGGAAATATCTTCGTATAAAAACTAGAGAGAATCATTCTCAGAAACCGCTTTGTGATGTGTGCGTTCCACTCACAGAGTGTAACCTTTCTTTTCATAGAACAGTTTGGAAACACTCTGTTTGTAAAGTCTGCAAGTGGATATTTGGACCTCTTTGAGGATTTCGTTGGAAACGGGATTTCTTCATCTAATGCTACACAGAAGAATTCTCAGTAACTTCTTTGGGTTGCGTGTGTTCAACTCACAGAGTTGAACCTTCCTTTTGACAGAGCAGATTGGAAACCCTCTTTTTGTGGAATTTGCAAGTGGACATTTCAAGCGCTTTGGGGCCAACGGTAGAAAAGGAAATATCTTCGTATAAAAACTAGAGAGAATCATTCTCAGAAACCACTTTGTGATGTGTGCGTTCCACTCACAGAGTTTAACCTTTCTTTTCATAGAACAGTTTGTAAACCGTCTGTTTCTAAAGTCTGCAAGTGGATATTTGGACCTCTTTGAGGATTTCGTTGGAAACGGGATTTTTTCATCTAATGCTAATCAGAAGAATTCTCAGTAACTTCTTTGGGTTGTGTGTGTTCAACTCACAGAGTTGAGCCTTCCTTTAGACAGAGCAGATTTGAAACCCTCTTTTTGGGGAATTTGCAAGCGGACATTTCAAGCGCTTTGGGGCCAACTGTAGAAAAGGAAGTATATTCGTATAAAAACTAGAGAGAATCATTCTCAGAAACCGCTTTGTGATGTGTGCGTTCCACTCACAGAGTGTAACCTTTCTTTTCATAGAACAGTTTGGAAACACTCTCTTTGTAAAGTGTGCAAGTGGATATTTGGACCTCTTTGAGGATTTCGTTGGAAACGGGATTTCTTCATCTAATGCTAGACAGAAGAATTCTCAGTAACTTCTTAGGGTTTCGTGTGTTCAAATCACAGAGTTGAACCTTCCTTTAGACAGAGCAGATTTGAAACCCTCTTTTTGTGGAATTTGCAAGTGGACATTTCAAGCGCTTTGGGGCCAACGGTAGAAAAGGAAATATCTTCATATACAAACTAGAGAGAATCATTCTCAGAAACCGCTTTGTGATGTGTGCGTTCCACTCACAGAGTGTAACCTTTCTTTTCATAGAACAGTTTGGAAACACTCTGTTTCTAAAGTCTGCAAGTGGATATTTGGACCTCTTTGAGGATTTCGTTGGAAACTGGAATTCTTCATCTAATGCTAGACAGAAGAATTCTCAGTAACTTCTATGGGTTGCGTGTGTTCAACTCACAGAGTTGAACCTTCCTTTTGACAGAGCAGATTAGAAACCCTCTTTTTGTGGAATTTGCAAGTCGACATTTCAAGCGCTTTGGGGTAAACGGTAGAAAAGGAAATATCTTCGTATAAAAACTAGAGAGAATCATTCTCAGAAACCACTTTGTGATGTGTGCATTCCACTCACAGAGTTTAACCTTTCTTTTCATAGAACAGTTTGGAAACACTCTGTTTGTAAAGTCTGCAAGTGGATATTTGGACCTCTTTGAGGATTTCCTTGGAAACGGGATTTCTTCATCTAATGCTAGACAGAAGAATTCTCAGTAACTTCTTTGGGTTGCGTGTGTTCAACTCACAGAGTTGAACCTTCCTTTTGACAGAGCAGATTGGAAACCCTCTTTTTGTGGAATTTGCAAGTGGACATTTCAAGCGCTTTGGGGCCAACGGTAGAAAAGGAAATATCTTCGTATAAAAACTAGAGAGAATCATTCTCAGAAACCACTTTGTGATGTGTGCGTTCCACTCACAGAGTTTAACCTTTCTTTTCATAGAACAGTGTGGAAGCATTCTGTTTCTAAAATCTGCAAGTGGATATTTGGACCTCTTTTAGGATTTCGTTGGAAACGGGATTTCTTCATCTAATGCTAGGCAGAAGAATTCTCAGTAACTTCTTTTGGGTTGCGTGTGTTCAACTCACAGAGTTGAACCTTCCTGTAGACAGAGCAGATTTGAAACCCTCTTTTTGTGGAATTTGCAAGTGGACATTTCAAGCGCTTTGGCGCCCACGGTAGAAAAGGAAATATCTTCGTATAAAAACTAGAGAGAATCATTCTCAGAAACCACTTTGTGATGTGTGCGTTCCACTCACAGAGTGTAACTATTCTTTTCATAGAACAGTTTGGAAACACTCTGTTTGTAAAGTCTGCAAGTGGATATTTGGACCTCTTTGAGGATTTCGTGGGAAACGGGATTTCTTCATCTAATGCTAGGCAGAAGAATTCTCAGTAACTTCTTTGGGTTGCGTGTGTTCAACTCACAGAGTTGAACCTTCCTTTAGACAGAGCAGATTCGAAACCCGCTTTTTGTGGAATTTGCAAGCGGACATTTCAAGCGCTTTGGGGCCAACGGTAGAAAAGGAAATATCTTCGTATAAAAACTAGAGAGAATCATTCTCAGAAACCGCTTTGTGATGTGTGCGTTCCACCCACAGAGTGTAACCTTTCTTTTCATAGAACAGTTTGGAAACACTCTGTTTGTAAAGTCTGCAAGTGGATATTTGGACCTCTTTGTGGATTTCGTTGGAAACGGGATTTCTTCATCTAATGCTAGACAGAAGAATTCTCAGTAACTTCTTTGGGTTTCGTGTGTTCAACTCACAGAGTTGAACCTTCCTTTAGACAGAGCAGATTTGAAACCCTCTTTTTGTGGAATTTGCAAGTGGACATTTCAAGCGCTTTGGGGCCAACGGTAGAAAAGGAAATATCTTCATATACAAACTAGAGAGAATCATTCTCAGAAACCGCTTTGTGATGTGTGCGTTCCACTCACAGAGTGTAACCTTTCCTTTCATAGAACAGTTTGGAAACACTCTGTTTCTAAAGTCTGCAAGTGGATATTTGGACCTCTTTGAGGATTTCGTTGGAAACGGGAATTCTTCATCTAATGGTAGACAGAAGAATTCTCAGTAACTTCTATGGGTTGCGTGTGTTCAACTCACAGAGTTGAACCTTCCTTTTGACAGAGCAGATTAGAAACCCTCTTTTTGTGGAATTTGCAAGTCGACACTTCAAGCGCTTTGGGGTAAACGGTAGAAAAGGAAATATCTTCGTATAAAAACTAGAGAGAATCATTCTCAGAAACCACTTTGTGATGTGTGCGTTCCACTCCCAGAGTTTAACCTTTCTTTTCATAGAACAGTTTTTAAACACTCTGTTTGTAAAGTCTGCAAGTGGATATTTGGACCTCTTTGAGGATTTCGTTGGAAACGGGATTTCTTCATCTAATGCTAGACAGAAGAATTCTCAGTAACTTCTTTGGGTTGCGTGTGTTCAACTCACAGAGTTGAACCTTCCTTTTGACAGAGCAGATTGGAAACCCTCTTTTGTGGAATTTGCAAGTGGACATTTCAAGCGCTTTGGGGCCAACGGTAGAAAAGGAAATATCTTCGTATAAAAACTAGAGAGAATCGTTCTCAGAAACCACTTTGTGATGTGTGCGTTCCACTCACAGAGTTTAACCTTTCTTTTCATAGAACAGTTTGGAAACAGTCTGTTTGTAAAGTCTGCAAGTGGATATTTGGACCTCTTTGAGGATTTCGTTGGAAACGGGATTTCTTCATCTAATGCTAGACAGAAGAATTCTCAGTAACTTCTTTGGGTTGCGTGTGTTCAACTCACAGAGTTGAACCTTCCTTTTGACAGAGCAGATTGGAAACCCTCTTTTTGTGGAATTTGCAAGTGGACATTTCAAGCGCTTTGGGGCCAACGGTAGAAAAGGAAATATCTTCGTATAAAAACTAGAGAGAATCATTCTCAGAAACCACTTTGTGATGTGTGCGTTCCACTCACAGAGTTTAACCTTTCTTTTCATAGAACAGTTTGTAAACCGTCTGTTTCTAAAGTCTGCAAGTGGATATTTGGACCTCTTTGAGGATTTCGTTGGAAACGGGATTTTTTCATCTAATGCTAATCAGAAGAATTCTCAGTAACTTCTTTGGGTTGTGTGTGTTCAACTCACAGAGTTGAGCCTTCCTTTAGACAGAGCAGATTTGAAACCCTCTTTTTGGGGAATTTGCAAGCGGACATTTCAAGCGCTTTGGGGCCAACTGTAGAAAAGGAAGTATATTCGTATAAAAACTAGAGAGAATCATTCTCAGA
This sequence comes from Gorilla gorilla gorilla, assembly GCF_029281585.2. Taxonomy (NCBI): domain Eukaryota; kingdom Metazoa; phylum Chordata; class Mammalia; order Primates; family Hominidae; genus Gorilla; species Gorilla gorilla. The sequence goes on along the minus strand of NC_073231.2, from coordinate 75,126,777 downwards.
AACCGCTTTGTGATGTGTGCGTTCCACTCACAGAGTGTAACCTTTCTTTTCATAGAACAGTTTGGAAACACTCTCTTTGTAAAGTGTGCAAGTGGATATTTGGACCTCTTTGAGGATTTCGTTGGAAACGGGATTTCTTCATCTAATGCTAGACAGAAGAATTCTCAGTAACTTCTTAGGGTTTCGTGTGTTCAAATCACAGAGTTGAACCTTCCTTTTGACAGAGCAGATTGGAAACCCTCTTTTTGTGGAATTTGCAAGTGGACATTTCAAGCGCTTTGGGGCCAACGGTAGAAAAGGAAATATCTTCATATACAAACTAGAGAGAATCATTCTCAGAAACCGCTTTGTGATGTGTGCGTTCCACTCACAGAGTGTAACCTTTCTTTTCATAGAACAGTTTGGAAACACTCTGTTTCTAAAGTCTGCAAGTGGATATTTGGACCTCTTTGAGGATTTCGTTGGAAACTGGAATTCTTCATCTAATGCTAGACAGAAGAATTCTCAGTAACTTCTATGGGTTGCGTGTGTTCAACTCACAGAGTTGAACCTTCCTTTTGACAGAGCAGATTAGAAACCCTCTTTTTGTGGAATTTGCAAGTCGACATTTCAAGCGCTTTGGGGTAAACGGTAGAAAAGGAAATATCTTCGTATAAAAACTAGAGAGAATCATTCTCAGAAACCACTTTGTGATGTGTGCATTCCACTCACAGAGTTTAACCTTTCTTTTCATAGAACAGTTTGGAAACACTCTCTTTGTAAAGTCTGCAAGTGGATATTTGGACCTCTTTGAGGATTTCCTTGGAAACGGGATTTCTTCATCTAATGCTAGACAGAAGAATTCTCAGTAACTTCTTTGGGTTGCGTGTGTTCAACTCACAGAGTTGAACCTTCCTTTTGACAGAGCAGATTGGAAACCCTCTTTTTGTGGAATTTGCAAGTGGACATTTCAAGCGCTTTGGGGCCAACGGTAGAAAAGGAAATATCTTCGTATAAAAACTAGAGAGAATCATTCTCAGAAACCGCTTTGTGATGTGTGCGTTCCACTCACAGAGTTTAACCTTTCTTTTCATAGAACAGTGTGGAAGCAGTCTGTTTCTAAAATCTGCAAGTGGATATTTGGACCTCTTTGAGGATTTCGTTGGAAACGGGATTTCTTCATCTAATGCTAGGCAGAAGAATTCTCAGTAACTTCTTTTGGGTTGCGTGTGTTCAACTCACAGAGTTGAACCTTCCTGTAGACAGAGCAGATTTGAAACCCTCTTTTTGTGGAATTTGCAAGTGGACATTTCAAGCGCTTTGGCGCCCACGGTAGAAAAGGAAATATCTTCGTATAAAAACTAGAGAGAATCATTCTCAGAAACCACTTTGTGATGTGTGCGTTCCACTCACAGAGTGTAACTATTCTTTTCATAGAACAGTTTGGAAACACTCTGTTTGTAAAGTCTGCAAGTGGATATTTGGACCTCTTTGAGGATTTCGTGGGAAACGGGATTTCTTCATCTAATGCTAGGCAGAAGAATTCTCAGTAACTTCTTTGGGTTGCGTGTGTTCAACTCACAGAGTTGAACCTTCCTTTAGACAGAGCAGATTCGAAACCCGCTTTTTGTGGAATTTGCAAGCGGACATTTCAAGCGCTTTGGGGCCAACGGTAGAAAAGGAAATATCTTCGTATAAAAACTAGAGAGAATCATTCTCAGAAACCGCTTTGTGATGTGTGCGTTCCACCCACAGAGTGTAACCTTTCTTTTCATAGAACAGTTTGGAAACACTCTGTTTGTAAAGTCTGCAAGTGGATATTTGGACCTCTTTGTGGATTTCGTTGGAAACGGGATTTCTTCATCTAATGCTAGACAGAAGAATTCTCAGTAACTTCTTTGGGTTTCGTGTGTTCAACTCACAGAGTTGAACCTTCCTTTAGACAGAGCAGATTTGAAACCCTCTTTTTGTGGAATTTGCAAGTGGACATTTCAAGCGCTTTGGGGCCAACGGTAGAAAAGGAAATATCTTCATATACAAACTAGAGAGAATCATTCTCAGAAACCGCTTTGTGATGTGTGCGTTCCACTCACAGAGTGTAACCTTTCCTTTCATAGAACAGTTTGGAAACACTCTGTTTCTAAAGTCTGCAAGTGGATATTTGGACCTCTTTGAGGATTTCGTTGGAAACGGGAATTCTTCATCTAATGGTAGACAGAAGAATTCTCAGTAACTTCTATGGGTTGCGTGTGTTCAACTCACAGAGTTGAACCTTCCTTTTGACAGAGCAGATTAGAAACCCTCTTTTTGTGGAATTTGCAAGTCGACACTTCAAGCGCTTTGGGGTAAACGGTAGAAAAGGAAATATCTTCGTATAAAAACTAGAGAGAATCATTCTCAGAAACCACTTTGTGATGTGTGCGTTCCACTCCCAGAGTTTAACCTTTCTTTTCATAGAACAGTTTTTAAACACTCTGTTTGTAAAGTCTGCAAGTGGATATTTGGACCTCTTTGAGGATTTCGTTGGAAACGGGATTTCTTCATCTAATGCTAGACAGAAGAATTCTCAGTAACTTCTTTGGGTTGCGTGTGTTCAACTCACAGAGTTGAACCTTCCTTTTGACAGAGCAGATTGGAAACCCTCTTTTGTGGAATTTGCAAGTGGACATTTCAAGCGCTTTGGGGCCAACGGTAGAAAAGGAAATATCTTCGTATAAAAACTAGAGAGAATCGTTCTCAGAAACCACTTTGTGATGTGTGCGTTCCACTCACAGAGTTTAACCTTTCTTTTCATAGAACAGTTTGGAAACAGTCTGTTTGTAAAGTCTGCAAGTGGATATTTGGACCTCTTTGAGGATTTCGTTGGAAACGGGATTTCTTCATCTAATGCTAGACAGAAGAATTCTCAGTAACTTCTTTGGGTTGCGTGTGTTCAACTCACAGAGTTGAGCCTTCCTTTAGACAGAGCAGATTTGAAACCCTCTTTTTGTGGAATTTGCAAGGGGACATTTCAAGCGCTTTGAGGCCAACGGTAGAAAAGGAAATATCTTCGTATAAAAACTAGAGAGAATCGTTCTCAGAAACCACTTTGTGATGTGTGCGTTCCACTCACAGAGTTTAACCTTTCTTTTCATAGAACAGTTTGGAAACAGTCTGTTTGTAAAGTCTGCAAGTGGATATTTGGACCTCTTTGAAGATTTCGTTGGAAACGGGATTTCTTCATCTAATGCTAGACAGAAGAATTCTCAGTAACTTCTTTGGGTTGCGTGTGTTCAACTCACAGAGTTGAGCCTTCCTTTAGACAGAGCAGATTTGAAACCCTCTTTTTGTGGAATTTGCAAGGGGACATTTCAAGCGCTTTGAGGCCAACGGTAGAAAAGGAAATATCTTCGTATAAAAACTAGAGAGAATCATTCTCAGAAACCACTTTGTGATGTGTGCGTTCCACTCACAGAGTGTAACCTTTCTTTTCATAGAACAGTTTGGAAACACTCTGTTTGTAAAGTCTGCAAGTGGATATTTGGACCTCTTTGAGGATTTCGTTGGAAACGGGATTTCTTCATCTAATGCTAGACAGAAGAATTCTCAGTAACTTCTTTGGGTTGCGTGTGTTCAACTCACAGAGTTGAGCCTTCCTTTAGACAGAGCAGATTTGAAACCCTCTTTTTGTGGAATTTGCAAGTGGACATTTCAAGCGCTTTGGGGCCAACGGTAGAAAAGGAAATATCTTCGTATAAAAACTAGAGAGAATCATTCTCAGAAACCGCTTTGTGATGTGTGCGTTCCACTCACAGAGTGTAACCTTTCTTTTCATAGAACAGTTTGGAAACACTCTGTTTGTAAAGTCTGCAAGTGGATATTTGGACCTCTTTGAGGATTTCGTTGGAAACGGGATTTCTTCATCTAATGCTACACAGAAGAATTCTCAGTAACTTCTTTGGGTTGCGTGTGTTCAACTCACAGAGTTGAACCTTCCTTTTGACAGAGCAGATTGGAAACCCTCTTTTTGTGGAATTTTCAAGTGGACATTTCAAGCGCTTTGGGGCCAACGGTAGAAAAGGAAATATCTTCGTATTAAAACTGGAGAGAATCATTCTCAGAAACCACTTTGTGATGTGTGCGTTCCACTCACAGAGATTAACCTTTCTTTTCATAGAACAGTTTGGAAACACTCTGTTTGTAAAGTCTGCAAGTGGATATTTGGACCTCTTTGAGGATTTCGTTGGAAACGGGATTTCTTCATCTAATGCTAGACAGAAGAATTCTCAGTAACTTCTTTGGGTTGCGTGTGTTCAACTCACAGAGTTGAGCCTTCCTTTAGACAGAGCAGATTTGAAACCCTCTTTTTGTGGAATTTGAAAGCGGACATTTCAAGCGCTTTGGGGCCAACGGTAGAAAAGGAAATATCTTCGTATAAAAACTAGAGAGAATCATTCTCAGAAACCGCTTTGTGATGTGTGCGTTCCACTCACAGAGTGTAACCTTTCTTTTCATAGAACAGTTTGGAAACACTCTGTTTGTAAAGTCTGCAAGTGGATATTTGGACCTCTTTGAGGATTTCGTTGGAAACGGGATTTCTTCATCTAATGCTAGACAGAAGAATTCTCAGTAACTTCTTTGGGTTTCGTGTGTTCAACTCACAGAGTTGAACCTTCCTTTAGACAGAGCAGATTTGAAACCCTCTTTTTGTGGAATTTGCAAGTGGACATTTCTAGCGCTTTGGGGCCAACGGTAGAAAAGGAAATATCTTCATATACAAACTAGAGAGAATCATTCTCAGAAACCGCTTTGTGATGTGTGCGTTCCACTCACAGAGTGTATCCTTTCTTTTCATAGAACAGTTTGGAAACACTCTGTTTCTAAAGTCTGCAAGTGGATATTTGGACCTCTTTGAGGATTTCGTTGGAAACGGGAATTCTTCATCTAATGGTAGACAGAAGAATTCTCAGTAACTTCTATGGGTTGCGTGTGTTCAACTCACAGAGTTGAACCTTGCTTTTGACAGAGCAGATTAGAAACCCTCTTTTTGTGGAATTTGCAAGAAGACATTTCAAGCGCTTTGGGGTAAACGGTAGAAAAGGAAATATCTTCGTATAAAAACTAGAGAGAATCATTCTCAGAAACCACTTTGTGATGTGTGCGTTCCACTCACAGAGTTTAAACTTTCTTTTCATAGAACAGTTTGGAAACAGTCTGTTTGCAAAGTTTGCAAGTGGATATTTGGACCTCTTTGAGGATTTCGTTGGAAACGGGATTTCTTCATCTAATGCTAGACAGAAGAATTCTCAGTAACTTCTTTGGGTTGCGTGTGTTCAACTCACAGAGTTGAGCCTTCCTTTAGACAGAGCAGATTGGAAACCCTCTTTTTGTGGAATTTGCAAGTGGACATTTCAAGCGCTTTGGGGCCAACGGTAGAAAAGGAAATATCTTCGTATAAAAACTAGAGAGAATCATTCTCAGAAACCACTTTGTGATGTGTGCGTTCCACTCACAGAGTTTAACCTTTCTTTTCATAGAACAGTGTGGAAGCAGTCTGTTTCTAAAATCTGAAAGTGGATATTTGGACCTCTTTTAGGATTTCGTTGGAAACGGGATTTCTTCATCTAATGCTAGGCAGAAGAATTCTCAGTAACTTCTTTGGGTTGCGTGTGTTCAACTCACAGAGTTGAACCTTCCTGTAGACAGAGCAGATTTGAAACCCTCTTTTTGTGGAATTTGCAAGTGGACATTTCAAGCGCTTTGGCGCCCACGGTAGAAAAGGAAATATCTTCGTATAAAAACTAGAGAGAATCATTCTCAGAAACCACTTTGTGATGTGTGCGTTCCACTCACAGAGTGTAACTATTCTTTTCATAGAACAGTTTGGAAACACTCTGTTTGTAAAGTCTGCAAGTGGATATTTGGACCTCTTTGAGGATTTCGTGGGAAACGGGATTTCTTCATCTAATACTAGGCAGAAGAATTCTCAGTAACTTCTTTGGGTTGCGTGTGTTCAACTCACAGAGTTGAACCTTCCTTTAGACAGAGCAGATTCGAAACCCGCTTTTTGTGGAATTTGCAAGCGGACATTTCAAGCGCTTTGGGGCCAACGGTAGAAAAGGAAATATCTTCGTATAAAAACTAGAGAGAATCATTCTCAGAAACCGCTTTGTGATGTGTGCGTTCCACCCACAGAGTGTAACCTTTCTTTTCATAGAACAGTTTGGAAACACTCTGTTTGTAAAGTCTGCAAGTGGATATTTGGACCTCTTTGTGGATTTCGTTGGAAACGGGATTTCTTCATCTAATGCTAGACAGAAGAATTCTCAGTAACTTCTTTGGGTTTCGTGTGTTCAACTCACAGAGTTGAACCTTCCTTTAGACAGAGCAGATTTGAAACCCTCTTTTTGTGGAATTTGCAAGTGGACATTTCAAGCGCTTTGGGGCCAACGGTAGAAAAGGAAATATCTTCATATACAAACTAGAGAGAATCATTCTCAGAAACTGCTTTGTGATGTGTGCGTTCCACTCACAGAGTGTAACCTTTCCTTTCATAGAACAGTTTGGAAACACTCTGTTTCTAAAGTCTGGAAGTGGATATTTGGACCTCTTTGAGGATTTCGTTGGAAACGGGAATTCTTCATCTAATGCTAGACAGAAGAATTCTCAGTAACTTCTATGGGTTGCGTGTGTTCAACTCACAGAGTTGAACCTTCCTTTTGACAGAGCAGATTAGAAACCCTCTTTTTGTGGAATTTGCAAGTCGACACTTCAAGCGCTTTGGGGTAAACGGTAGAAAAGGAAATATCTTCGTATAAAAACTAGAGAGAATCATTCTCAGAAACCACTTTGTGATGTGTGCGTTCCACTCCCAGAGTTTAACCTTTCTTTTCATAGAACAGTTTGGAAACACTCTGTTTGTAAAGTCTGCAAGTGGATATTTGGACCTCTTTGAGGATTTCGTTGGAAACGGGATTTCTTCATCTAATGCTAGACAGAAGAATTCTCAGTAACTTCTTTGGGTTGCGTGTGTTCAACTCACAGATTTGAACCTTCCTTTTGACAGAGCAGATTGGAAACCCTCTTTTGTGGAATTTGCAAGTGGACATTTCAAGCGCTTTGGGGCCAACGGTAGAAAAGGAAATATCTTCGTATAAAAACTAGAGAGAATCGTTCTCAGAAACCACTTTGTGATGTGTGCGTTCCACTCACAGAGTTTAACCTTTCTTTTCATAGAACAGTTTGGAAACAGTCTGTTTGTAAAGTCTGCAAGTGGATATTTGGACCTCTTTGAGGATTTCGTTGGAAACGGGATTTCTTCATCTAATGCTAGACAGAAGAATTCTCAGTAACTTCTTTGGGTTGCGTGTGTTCAACTCACAGAGTTGAGCCTTCCTTTAGACAGAGCAGATTGGAAACCCTCTTTTTGTGGAATTTGCAAGTGGACATTTCAAGCGCTTTGGGGCCAACGGTAGAAAAGGAAATATCTTCGTATAAAAACTAGAGAGAATCATTCTCAGAAACCACTTTGTGATGTGTGCGTTCCACTCACAGAGTTTAACCTTTCTTTTCATAGAACAGTGTGGAAGCAGTCTGTTTCTAAAATCTGCAAGTGGATATTTGGACCTCTTTTAGGATTTCGTTGTAAACGGGATTTCTTCATCTAATGCTAGGCAGAAGAATTCTCAGTAACTTCTTTGGGTTGCGTGTGTTCAACTCACAGAGTTGAACCTTCCTGTAGACAGAGCAGATTTGAAACCCTCTTTTTGTGGAATTTGCAAGTGGACATTTCAAGCGCTTTGGCGCCCACGGTAGAAAAGGAAATATCTTCGTATAAAAACTAGAGAGAATCATTCTCAGAAACCACTTTGTGATGTGTGCGTTCCACTCACAGAGTGTAACTATTCTTTTCATAGAACAGTTTGGAAACACTCTGTTTGTAAAGTCTGCAAGTGGATATTTGGACCTCTTTGAGGATTTCGTGGGAAACGGGATTTCTTCATCTAATGCTAGGCAGAAGAATTCTCAGTAACTTCTTTGGGTTGCGTGTGTTCAACTCACAGAGTTGAACCTTCCTTTAGACAGAGCAGATTCGAAACCCGCTTTTTGTGGAATTTGCAAGCGGACATTTCAAGCGCTTTGGGGCCAACGGTAGAAAAGGAAATATCTTCGTATAAAAACTAGAGAGAATCATTCTCAGAAACCGCTTTGTGATGTGTGCGTTCCACCCACAGAGTGTAACCTTTCTTTTCATAGAACAGTTTGGAAACACTCTGTTTGTAAAGTCTGCAAGTGGATATTTGGACCTCTTTGTGGATTTCGTTGGAAACGGGATTTCTTCATCTAATGCTAGACAGAAGAATTCTCAGTAACTTCTTTGGGTTTCGTGTGTTCAACTCACAGAGTTGAACCTTCCTTTAGACAGAGCAGATTTGAAACCCTCTTTTTGTGGAATTTGCAAGTGGACATTTCAAGCGCTTTGGGGCCAACGGTAGAAAAGGAAATATCTTCATATACAAACTAGAGAGAATCATTCTCAGAAACCGCTTTGTGATGTGTGCGTTCCACTCACAGAGTGTAACCTTTCCTTTCATAGAACAGTTTGGAAACACTCTGTTTCTAAAGTCTGCAAGTGGATATTTGGACCTCTTTGAGGATTTCGTTGGAAACGGGATTTCTTCATCTAATGCTAGACAGAAGAATTCTCAGTAACTTCTTTGGGTTGCGTGTGTTCAACTCACAGAGTTGAACCTTCCTTTTGATAGAGCAGATTGGAAACCCTCTTTTGTGGAATTTGCAAGTGGACATTTCAAGCGCTTTGGGGCCAACGGTAGAAAAGGAAATATCTTCGTATAAAAACTAGAGAGAATCGTTCTCAGAAACCACTTTGTGATGTGTGCGTTCCACTCACAGAGTTTAACCTTTCTTTTCATAGAACAGTTTGGAAACAGTCTGTTTGTAAAGTCTGCAAGTGGATATTTGGACCTCTTTGAGGATTTCGTTGGAAACGGGATTTCTTCATCTAATGCTAGGCAGAAGAATTCTCAGTAACTTCTTTGGGGTGCGTGTGTTCAACTCACAGAGTTGAACCTTCCTTTAGACAGAGCACATTTGAAACCCTCTTTTTGTGGAATTTGCAAGTGGACATTTCATGCGCTTTGGCGCCCACGGTAGAAAAGGAAATATCTTCGTATAAAAACTAGAGAGAATCATTCTCAGAAACCACTTTGTGTTGTTTGCGTTCCACTCACAGAGTTTAACCTTTCTTTTCATAGAACAGTTTGGAAACATCTGTTTGTAAAGTCTGCAAGTGGATATTTGGACCTCTTTGAGGATTTCGTTGGAAACGGGATTTCTTCATCTAATGCTAGACAGAAGAATTCTCAGTAACTTCTTTGGGTTGCGTGTGTTCAACTCACAGAGTTGAGCCTTCCTTTAGACAGAGCAGATTTGAAACCCTCTTTTTGTGGAATTTGCAAGTGGACATTTCAAGCGCTTTGGGGCCAACGGTAGAAAAGGAAATATCTTCGTATAAAAACTAGAGAGAATCATTCTCAGAAACCACTTTGTGATGTGTGCGTTCCACTCACAGAGTTTAACCTTTCTTTTCATAGAACAGTTTGTAAACAGTCTGTTTGTAAAGTGTGCAAGTGGATATTTGGACCTCTTTGAGGATTTCGTTGGAAACGGGATTTCTTCATCTAATGCTAGACAGAAGAATTCTCAGTAACTTCTTTGGGTTGCGTGTGTTCAACTCACAGAGTTGAGCCTTCCTTTAGACAGAGCAGATTTGAAACCCTCTTTTTGTGGAATTTGCAAGCGGACATTTCAAGCGCTTTGGGGCCAACGGTAGAAAAGGAAATATCTTCGTATGAAAACTAGAGAGAATCATTCTCAGAAACCGCTTTGTGATGTGTGCATTCCACTCACAGAGTGTAACCTTTCTTTTCATAGAACAGTTTGGAAACACTCTGTTTGTAAAGTCTGCAAGTGGATATTTGGACCTCTTTGAAGATTTCGTTGGAAACGGGATTTCTTCATCTAATGCTAGACAGAAGAATTCTCAGTAACTTCTTTGGGTTTCGTGTGTTCAACTCACAGAGTTCAACCTTCCTTTAGACAGAGCAGATTTGAAACCCTCTTTTTGTGGAATTTGCAAGTGGACATTTCAAGCGCTTTGGGGCCAACGGTAGAAAAGGAAATATCTTCATATACAAACTAGAGAGAATCATTCTCAGAAACCGCTTTGTGATGTGTGCGTTCCACTCACAGAGTGTAACAATTCCTTTCATAGGACAGTTTGGAAACACTCTGTTTCTAAAGTCTGCAAGTGGATATTTGGACCTCTTTGAGGATTTCGTTGGAAACGGGAATTCTTCATCTAATGCTAGACAGAAGAATTCTCAGTAACTTCTATGGGTTGCGTGTGTTCATCTCACAGAGTTCAGCCTTCCTTTAGACAGAGCAGATTTGAAACCCTCTTTTTGTGGAATTTGCAAGTGGACATTTCAAGCGCTTTGGGGCCAACGGTAGAAAAGGAAATATCTTCGTATAAAAACTAGAGAGAATCATTCTCAGAAACCACTTTGTGATGTGTGCGTTCCACTCACAGAGTTTAACCTTTCTTTTCATAGAACAGTTTGGAAACACTCTGTTTGTAAAGTCTGCAAGTGGATATTTGGACCTCTTTGTGGATTTCGTTGGAAACGGGATTTCTTCATCTAATGCTAGACAAAAGAATTCTCAGTAACTTCTTTGGGTTGCGTGTGTTCAACTCACAGAGTTGAACCTTCCTGTAGACAGAGCAGATTTGAAACTCTCTTTTTGTGGAATTTGCAAGTGGACATTTCAAGCGCTTTGGCGCCCACGGTAGAAAAGGAAATATCTTCGTATAAAAACTAGAGAGAATCATTCTCAGAAACCACTTTGTGATGTGTGCGTTCCACTCACAGAGTGTAACCTTTCTTTTCATAGAACAGTTTGGAAACACTCTGTTTGTAAAGTCTGCAAGTGGATATTTGGACCTCTTTGAGGATTTCGTTGGAAACGGGATTTCTTCATCTAATGCTAGACAGAAGAATTCTCAGTAACTTCTTTGGGTTGCTTGTGTTCAACTCACAGAGTTGAGCCTTCCTTTAGACAGAGCAGATTTGAAACCCTCTTTTTGTGGAATTTGCAAGTGGACATTTCAAGCGCTTTGGGGACAACGGTAGAAAAGGAAATATCTTCGTATAAAAACTAGAGAGAATCATTCTCAGAAACCGCTTTGTGATGTGTGCGTTCCACTCACAGAGTGTAACCTTTCTTTTCATAGAACAGTTTGGAAACACTCTGTTTGTAAAGTCTGCAAGTGGATATTTGGACCTCTTTGAGGATTTCGTTGGAAAAGGGATTTCTTCATCTAATGCTAGACAAAAGAATTCTCAGTAACTTCTTTGGGTTGCGTGTGTTCAACTCACAGAGTTGAACCTTCCTTTAGACAGAGCAGTTTTGAAACCCTCTTGTTGTGGAATTTGCAAGTGGACATTTCAAGCGCATTGGGGCCAAGTGTAGAAAAGGAAATATCTTCATATACAAACTAGATAGAATCATTCTCAGAAACCACTTTGTGATGTGTGCATTCCATTCACCGAGTTTAACCTTTCTTTTCATAGAACAGTTTGGAAACACTCTGTTTGTAAAGTCTGCAAGTGGATATTTCGACCTCTTTGAGGATTTCGTTGGAAACGGGATTTCTTCATCTAATGCTAGACAAAAGAATTCTCAGTAACTTCTTTGGGTTGCGTGTGTTCAACTCACAGAGTTGAACCTTCCTTTAGACAGAGCAGATTTGAAACCCTCTTTTTGTGGAATTTGCAAGTGGACATTTCAAGCGCTTTGGGGCCAACGGTGGAAAAGGAAATATCTTCGTATAAAAACTAGAGAGAATCTGTCGCGGAAACCACTTTGTGCTGTGTGCGTTCCACTCACAGAGTTTAACCTTTCTTTTCATAGAACAGTTTGGAAACACTCTGTTTGTAAAGTCTGCAAGTGGATATTTGGACCTCTTTGAGGATTTCGTTGGAAACGGGATTTCTTCATCTAATGCTAGACAAAAGAATTCTAAGTAACTTCTTTGGGTTGCGTGTGTTCAACTCACAGATTTGAACCTTCCTTCAGACAGAGCAGATTTGAAACCCTCTTTTTGTGGATTTTGCAAGTGGACATTGCAAGCGCTTTGGGGCCAATGGCAGAAAGGGAAATACCTTCGTATAAAAGCTAGAGAGAATCATTTTCAGAAACCACCTTGTGATTTGTTCGTTCCACTCACAGAGTTTAACTTTTATTTTCATAGAACTGTTTGGAAACACTCTGTTTGTAAAGTCTGCAAGTGGATATTTGGACCTCATTCAGGATATCGTTGGAAACGGGAGTTCTTCATCTAATACTAGGAAGAGGAATTCTCAGTAACTTCTTTGGGTTGCCTGTGTTCAACTCACAGAGTTGAACCTTCCTTTACACAGAGCAAAATAGAAACCCTCTTTTTGTGGAATTTGCAAGTGGACATTTCAAGCGCTTTGGGACCAACGGTAGAAAAGGAAATATCTTCGTGTAAAAACTTGATAGAATCATTCTCCGAAACCACTTTGTGACGTGTGCGTTCCATTCACCGAGTTTAACCTTTCTTTCATAGAACAGTTTGGAAACACTCTGTTTGTAAAGTCTGCAAGTGGATATTTGGACCTCTTTGAGGATATCGTTGGAAACGGGATTTCTTCATCTAATGCTAGACAGAAGAATTCTCAGTAACTTCTTTGGGTTGCGTGTGTTCAACTCACAGAGTTGAACCTTCCTTTAGAGAGAGCAGATTTGAAACCCTCTTTTTGTGGAATTTGCAAGTGGACATTTCAAGCGCTTTGGGGCCAACGGTAGAAAAGGAAATATCTTCGAATACAAACTAGAGAGAATCATTCTTGGAAACCACTTTGTGATGTGTACATTCCACTCACACAGTTTATCCTTTCTTTTCAAGAACAGTTTGGAAAAACTCTGTTTGTAAAGTCTGCAAGTGGATATTTGGACCTCTTTGAGGATTTCGTTGGAAACGGGATTTCTTCATCTAATTCTAGAAAGAAGAATTCTCAGTAGCTTCTTTGGGTTGCGTGTGTTCAACTCACAGAGTTGAACCTTCCTTTAGACAGAGCAGATTTGAAACCCTCTTGTTGTGGGATTTGCAAGTGGACATTTCAAGCGCTTTGGGGCCAACGGTAGAAAAGGAAATATGTTCATATACAAACTAGATAGAATCATTCTCAGAAACCACTTTGTGATGTGTGCGTTCCATTCACCGAGTTTAACCTTTCTTTTCATAGAAGAGCTTGGAAACACTCTGTTTGTAAAGTCTGCAAGTGGATATTTGGACCTCTTTGAGGATTTCGTTGGAAACGGGATTTCTTCATCTAATTCTAGAAAGAAGAATTCTCAGTAACTTCTTTGGGTTGCGTGTGTTAAACTCTCAGAGTTGAACCTTCCTTTAGACAGAGCAGGTTTGAAACCCTCTTTTTGTGGAATTTGCAAGTGGACATTTCAAGCGCTTTGGGGCCAATGGTAGGAAAGGAAATATCTTCGTATACAAACTAGAGAGAATCTGTCTCGGAAACCACTTTGTGATGTGTGCTCTCCACTCACAGAGTTTAACCTTTCTTTTCATAGAACAGTTTGGAAACACTCTGTTTGTAAAGTCTGCAAGTGGATATTTGGACCTCTATGAGTATTTCGTTGGAAAAGAGTTTTCTTCATCTAATGCTAGACAAAAGAATTCTCAGTAACTTCTTTGGGTTGCGTGTGTTCAACTCTCAGAGTTGAAGCTTCCTTTAGACAGAGCAGGTTTGAAACCCTCTTTTTGTGGAATTTCCAAGTGGACATTTCAAGCACTTTGGGGCCAAAGGTAGAAAAGGAAATATCTTCGTATACAAACTAGAGGGAATCATTCTCGGAAACCACTTTGTGATGTGTGCATTCCACTCACAGAGTTTAACCTTTCTTTTCATAGAACAGTTTGGAAACACTCTGTTTGTAAAGTCTGCAAGTGGATATCTGGACCTCTTTGAGGATTTCGTTGGAATCGGGATTTCTTCATCTAATTCCAGAAAGAAGAATTCTCAGTAACTTCTTTGGGTTGCGTGTGTTCAACTCACAGAGTTGAAACTTCCTTTAGACAGAGCAGATTTGAAACCCTCTTTTTCTGGTATTTGCAAGTGGACATTTCAAGGGCTTTGGGGCCAACGGTAGAAAATGAAATATGTTCGGATAAAAACTAGAGAGAATCAATCTCAGAAACCCTTTGTGATGTGTGCATTCCACTCACAGAGTTTAACCTTTCTTTTCATAGAACAGTTTGGAAACACTCCGTTTTTACAGACTGCAAGTGGATATTTGGACCTCTTTGAGGATTTCGTTGGAAACGGATTTCTTCATCTAATGCTAGACAAAAGAATTCTCAGTAACTTCTTTTGGTTGAGTGTGTTCAACTCACACAGTTGAACCTTCCTTTAGACAGAGCAGATTTGAAACTCTCTTTTTGTGGAATTTGCAAGAGAACATTTCAAGCGCTTTGGGCCAACGGTAGAAAAGGAAATATCTTCGTATAAAAACTAGAGAGAATCAGTCGCGGAAACCACTTTGTGATGTGTGCGTCCCACTAACAGAGTTTAACCTTTCTTTTCATAGAAGAGTTTGGTTTGGAAACACACTGCTTGTAAAGTCTGCATGTGGATATTTGGACCTCTTAGAGGATTTCGTTGGAAACGGGATTTCTTCATCTAATGCTAGACAGAAGAATTCTCAGTAACTTCTTTGGGTTGCGTGTGTTCAACTCATAGAGTTGAATCTTCCTTTTGACAGAGCAGATGTGAAACCCTCTTGTTGTGGAATTTGCAAGTTGACATTTCAAGTGCTTTGGGGCCAACGGTAGAAAAGGAAATATCTTCATATACAAACCAGATAGAATCATTCTCAGAAACCACTTTGTGATGTGTGCATTCCATTCACCGAGTTTAACCTTTCTTTTCATAGAACAGTTTGGAAACACTCTGTTTGTAAAGTCTGCAAGTGGATATTTAGACCTCTTTGAGGATTTCGTTGGAAACGGGATTTCTTCATCTAATGCTACACAAAAGAATTCACAGTAACTTCTTTGGGTTGCACGTCTTCAACTCTCAGAGTTGAACCTTCCTTTAGACAGAGAAGGTTTGAAACCCTCTTTTTGTGGAATTTCCAAGTGGACATTTCAAGCGCTTTGGGGCCAACGGTAGAAAAGGAAATATCTTCGTATAAAAACTAGAGAGAATCATTCTCAGAAACCGCTTTGTGATGTGTGCGTTCCACTCACAGAGTGTAACCTTTCTTTTCATAGAACAGTTTGGAAACACTTTATTTGTAAAGTCTGCAAGTGGATATTTGGACCTCTTTGAGGATTTCGTTGGAAACTGGATTTCTTCATCTAATGCTAGACAGAAGAATTCTCAGTAACTTCTTTGGGTTGCGTGTGCTCAACTCACAGAGTTGAACCTTCCTTTTGACAGAGCAGATTTGAAACCCTCTTTCTGTGGAAGTAGCAAGAGGACATTTCAAGGGCTTTGGGGCCAACAGTAAAAAAGGAAATATCTTCGTATAAAAACTAGAGAGAATCATTCCCAGAAACCACTTTGTGATGTGTGCGTTTCACTCACAGTGTTTAACCTTTCTTTTCATAGAACAGTTTGGAAACACTCTGTTTGTAAAGTCTGCAAGTGGATATTTGGACCTCTTTGAGGATTTCGCTGGAAACGGGATTTCTTCATCTAATGCTAGGCAGAAGAATTCTCAGTAACTTCTTTGGGTTGCATGTGTTCAACTCACAGAGTTGAACCTTCCTTTAGACAGAGCAGATTCGAAACCCTCTTTTTGTGGAATTTGCAAGTGGACATTTCAAGCGCTTTGGCGCCCACGGTAGAAAAGGAAATATCTTCGTATAAAAACTAGAGAGAATCATTCTCAGAAACCAATTTGTGATGTGTGCGTTCCACTCCCAGAGTTCAACCTTTCTTTTCATAGAACAGTTTGGAATCATCTGTTTGTAAAGTCTGCAAGTGGATATTTGGACCTCTTTGAGGATTTCGTTGGAAACGGGATTTCTTCATTTAGTGCTAGACAGAAGAATTCTCAGTAACTTCTTTGGGTTGCGTGTGTTCAACTCACAGAGTTGAGCCTTCCTTTAGACAGAGCAGATTTGAAACCCTCTTTTTGTGGAATTTGCAAGTGGACATTTCAAGCGCTTTGGGCCCAACGATAGAAAAGGAAATATCTTCGTATAAAAACTAGAGAGAATCATTCTCAGGAACCGCTTTGTGATGTGTGCGTTCCACTCACAGAGTTTAACCTTTCTTTTCATAGAACAGTTTGGAAACACTCTGTTTGTAAAGTCTGCAAGTGGATATTTGGACCTCTTTGAGGATTTCGTTGGAAACGGGATTTCTTCATCTAAAGCTAGGCAGAAGAATTCTCAGTAACTTCTTTGGGTTGCGTGTGTTCAACTCACAGAGTTGAACCTTCCTTTAGACAGAGAAGATTCGAAACCCTCTTTTTGTGGAATTTGCAAGTGGACATTTCAAGCGCTTTGGCGCCCACGGTAGAAAAGGAAATATCTTCGTATAAAAACTAGAGAGAATCATTCTCAGAAACCACTTTGTGGTGTGTGCGTTCCACTCACACAGTTTAACCTTTCTTTTCATAGAACAGTTTGGAAACAACTGTTTGTAAAATCTGCAAGTGGATATTTGGACCTCTTTGAGGATTTCGTTGGAAAC
Organism: Gorilla gorilla gorilla; assembly: GCF_029281585.2. Taxonomy (NCBI): domain Eukaryota; kingdom Metazoa; phylum Chordata; class Mammalia; order Primates; family Hominidae; genus Gorilla; species Gorilla gorilla. The sequence goes on along the minus strand of NC_073231.2, from coordinate 75,109,993 downwards.
GGGATTTCTTCATCTAATGCTAGACAGAAGAATTCTCAGTAACTTCTTTGGGTTGCGTGTGTTCAACTCACAGAGTTGAGCCTTCCTTTAGACAGAGCAGATTTGAAACCCTCTTTTTGTGGAATTTGCAAGTGGACATTACAAGCGCTTTGGGGCCAACGGTAGAAAAGGAAATATCTTCGTATAAAAACTAGAGAGAATCATTCTCAGAAACCGCTTTGTGATGTGTGTATTCCACTCACAGAGTGTAACCTTTCTTTTCATAGAACAGTTTGGAAACACTCTGTTTGTAAAGTCTGCAAGTGGATATTTGGACCTCTTTGAGGATTTCGTTGGAAACGGGATTTCTTCATCTAATGCTACACAGAAGAATTCTCAGTAACTTCTTTGGGTTGCGTGTGTTCAACTCACAGAGTTGAACCTTCCTTTTGACAGAGCAGATTGGAAACCCTCTTTTTGTGGAATATGCAAGTGGACATTTCAAGCGCTTTGGGGCCAACGGTAGAAAAGGAAATATCTTCGTATAAAAACTAGAGAGAATCATTCTCAGAAACCACTTTGTGATGTGTGCGTTCCACTCACAGAGTTTAAACTTTCTTTTCATAGAACAGTTTGGAAACACTCTGTTTGTAAAGTCTGCAAGTGGATATTTGGACCTCTTTGGGGATTTCGTTGGAAACGGGATTTCTTCATCTAATGCTAATCAGAAGAATTCTCAGTAACTTCTTTGGGTTGTGTGTGTTCAACTCACAGAGTTGAGCCTTCCTTTAGACAGAGCAGATTTGAAACCCTCTTTTTAGGGAATTTGCAAGCGGACATTTCAAGCGCTTTGGGGCCAACTGTAGAAAAGGAAATATCTTCGTATAAAAACTAGAGAGAATCATTCTCAGAAACCGCTTTGTGATGTGTGCGTTCCACTCACAGAGTGTAACCTTTCTTTTCATAGAACAGTTTGGAAACACTCTGTTTGTAAAGTCTGCAAGTGGATATTTGGACCTCTTTGGGGATTTCGTTGGAAACGGGATTTCTTCATCTAATGCTAATCAGAAGAATTCTCAGTAACTTCTTTGGGTTGTGTGTGTTCAACTCACAGAGTTGAGCCTTCCTTTAGACAGAGCAGATTTGAAACCCTCTTTTTAGGGAATTTGCAAGCGGACATTTCAAGCGCTTTGGGGCCAACTGTAGAAAAGGAAATATCTTCGTATAAAAACTAGAGAGAATCATTCTCAGAAACCGCTTTGTGATGTGTGCGTTCCACTCACAGAGTGTAACCTTTCTTTTCATAGAACAGTTTGGAAACACTCTGTTTGTAAAGTCTGCAAGTGGATATTTGGACCTCTTTGAGGATTTCGTTGGAAACGGGATTTCTTCATCTAATGCTAGACAGAAGAATTCTCAGTAACTTCTTTGGGTTTCGTGTGTTCAACTCACAGAGTTGAACCTTCCTTTAGACAGAGCAGATTTGAAACCCTCTTTTTGTGGAATTTGCAAGTGGACATTTCAAGCGCTTTGGGGCCAACGGTAGAAAAGGAAATATCTTCATATACAAACTAGAGAGAATCATTCTCAGAAACCGCTTTGTGATGTGTGCGTTCCACTCACAGAGTGTAACCTTTCTTTTCATAGAACAGTTTGGAAACACTCTGTTTGTAAAGTCTGCAAGTGGATATTTGGACCTCTTTGAGGATTTCGTTGGAAACGGGATTTCTTAATCTAATGGTAGACAGAAGAATTCTCAGTAACTTCTATGGGTTGCGTGTGTTCAACTCACAGAGTTGAACCTTGCTTTTGACAGAGCAGATTAGAAACCCTCTTTTTGTGGAATTTGCAAGAAGACATTTCAAGCGCTTTGGGGTAAACGGTAGAAAAGGAAATATCTTCGTATAAAAACTAGAGAGAATCATTCTCAGAAACCACTTTGTGATGTGTGCATTCCACTCACAGAGTTTAAACTTTCTTTTCATAGAACAGTTTGGAAACAGTCTGTTTGCAAAGTGTGCAAGTGGATATTTGGACCTCTTTGAGGATTTCGTTGGAAACGGGATTTCTTCATCTAATGCTAGACAGAAGAATTCTCAGTAACTTCTTTGGGTTGCGTGTGTTCAACTCACAGAGTTGAGCCTTCCTTTAGACAGAGCAGATTTGAAACACTCTTTTTGTGGAATTTGCAAGTGGACATTTCAAGCGCTTTGAGGCCAACGGTAGAAAAGGAAATATCTTCGTATAAAAACTAGAGAGAATCATTCTCAGAAACCGCTTTGTGATGTGTGCGTTCCACTCACAGAGTGTAACCTTTCTTTTCATAGAACAGATTGGAAACACTCTGTTTGTGAAGTCTGCAAGTGGATATTTGGACTTCTTTGAGGATTTCGTTGGAAACGGGATTTCTTCATCTAATGCTAGAGAAAAGAATTCTCAGTAACTTCTTTGGGTTGCGTGTGTTCAACTCACAGAGTTGAACCTTCCTGTAGACAGAGCAGATTTGAAACCCTCTTTTTGTGGAATTTGCAAGTGGACATTTCAAGCGCTTTGGCGCCCACGGTAGAAAAGGAAATATCTTCGTATAAAAACTAGAGAGAATCATTCTCAGAAACCATTTTGTGATGTGTGCGTTCCACTCACAGAGTTTAACCTTTCTTTTCATAGAACAGTTTGGAAACACTCTGTTTGTAAAGTCTGCAAGTGGATACTTGGACCTCTTTGAGGATTTCGTTGGAAACGGGATTTCATCATCTAATGCTAGACAGAAGAATTCTCAGTAACTTCTTTGTGTTGTGTGTGTTCAACTCACAGAGTTGAGCCTTCCTTTAGAGAGAGCAGATTTGAAACCCTCTTTTTGTGGAATTTGCAAGTGGACATTTCAAGCGCTTTGGGGCCAACGGTAGAAAAGGAAATATCTTCGTATAAAAACTAGAGAGAATCATTCTCAGAAACCACTTTGTGATGTGTGCGTTCCACTCACAGAGTTTAACCTTTCTTTTCATAGAACAGTTTGGAAACACTCTGTTTGTAAAGTCTGCAAGTGGATACTTGGACCTCTTTGAGGATTTCGTTGGAAACGGGATTTCTTAATCTAATGCTAGACAGAAGAATTCTCAGTAACTTCTTTGTGTTGCGTGTGTTCAACTCACAGAGTTGAGCCATCCTTTAGACAGAGCAGATTTGAAACCCTCTTTTTGTGGAATTTGCAAGTGGACATTTCAAGCGCTTTGGGGCCAACGGTAGAAAAGGAAATATCTTCGTATAAAAACTAGAGAGAATCATTCTCAGAAACCGCTTTGTGATGTGTGCGTTCCACTCACAGAGTGTAACCTTTCTTTTCATAGAACAGTTTGGAAACACTCTGTTTGTAAAGTCTGCAAGTGGATATTTGGACCTCTTTGAGGATTTCGTTGGAAACGGGATTTCTTCATCTAATGCTAGGCAGAAGAATTCTCAGTAACTTCTTTGGGGTGCGTGTGTTCAACTCACAGAGTTGAACCTTCCTTTAGACAGAGCACATTTGAAACCCTCTTTTTGTGGAATTTGCAAGTGGACATTTCATGCTCTTTGGTGCCCACGGTAGAAAAGGAAATATCTTCGTATAAAAACTAGAGAGAATCATTCTCAGAAACCACTTTGTGTTGTTTGCATTCCACTCACAGAGTTTAACCTTTCTTTTCATAGAACAGTTTGGAAACATCTGTTTGTAAAGTCTGCAAGTGGATATTTGGACCTCTTTGAGGATTTCGTTGGAAACGGGATTTCTTCATCTAATGCTAGACAGAAGAATTCTCAGTAACTTCTTTGGGTTGCGTGTGTTCAACTCGCAGAGTTGAGCCTTCCTTTAGACAGAGCAGATTTGAAACCCTCTTTTTGTGGAATTTGCAAGTGGACATTTCAAGCGCTTTGGGGCCAACGGTAGAAAAGGAAATATCTTCGTATAAAAACTAGAGAGAATCATTCTCAGAAACCGCTTTGTGATGTGTGCGTTCCACTCACAGAGTGTAACCTTTCTTTTCATAGAACAGTTTGGAAACACTCTGTTTGTAAAGTCTGCAAGTGGATATTTGGACTTCTTTGAGGATTTCGTTGGAAACGGGATTTCTTCATCTAATGCTAGACAGAAGAAATCTCAGTAACTTCTTTGGGTTTGCATGTGTTCAACTCACAGAGTTGAACCTTCCTTTTGACAGAGCAGATTGGAAACCCTCTTTTTGTGGAATTTGCAAGTGGACATTTCAAGCGCTTTGGGGCCAACGGTAGAAAAGGAAATATCTTCGTATAAAAACTAGAGAGAATCATTCTCAGAAACCACTTTGTGATGTGTGCGTTCCACTCACAGAGTTTAACCTTTCTTTTCATAGAACAGTTTGGAAACAGTCTGTTTGTAAAGTGTGCAAGTGGATATTTGGACCTCTTTGAGGATTTCGTTGGAAACGGGATTTCTTCATCTAATGCTAGACAGAAGAATTCTCAGTAACTTCTTTGGGTTGCGTGTGTTCAACTCACAGAGTTGAGCCTTCCTTTAGACAGAGCAGATTTGAAACCCTCTTTTTGTGGAATTTGCAAGCGGACATTTCAAGCGCTTTGGGGCCCACGGTAGAAAAGGAAATATCTTCGTATAAAAACTAGAGAGAATCATTCTCAGAAACCGCTTTGTGATGTGTGCGTTCCACTCACAGAGTGTAACCTTTCTTTTCATAGAACAGTTTGGAAACACTCTGTTTGTAAAGTCTGCAAGTGGATATTTGGACCTCTTTGAAGATTTCGTTGGAAACGGGATTTCTTCATCTAATGCTAGACAGAAGAATTCTCAGTAACTTCTTTGGGTTTCGTGTGTTCAACTCACAGAGTTCAACCTTCCTTTAGACAGAGCAGATTTGAAACCCTCTTTTTGTGGAATTTGCAAGTGGACATTTCAAGCGCTTTGGGGCCAACGGTAGAAAAGGAAATATCTTCATATACAAACTAGAGAGAATCATTCTCAGAAACCGCTTTGTGATGTGTGCGTTCCACTCACAGAGTGTAACAATTCCTTTCATAGGACAGTTTGGAAACACTCTGTTTCTAAAGTCTGCAAGTGGATATTTGGACCTCTTTGAGGATTTCGTTGGAAACGGGAATTCTTCATCTAATGCTAGACAGAAGAATTCTCAGTAACTTCTACGGGTTGCGTGTGTTCAACTCACAGAGTTGAGCCTTCCTTTAGACAGAGCAGATTTGAAACCCTCTTTTTGTGGAATTTGCAAGTGGACATTTCAAGCGCTTTGAGGCCAACGGTAGAAAAGGAAATATCTTCGTATAAAAACTAGAGAGAATCATTCTCAGAAACCGCTTTGTGATGTGTGCGTTCCACTCACAGAGTGTAACCTTTCTTTTCATAGAACAGTTTGGAAACACTCTGTTTGTAAAGTCTGCAAGTGGATATTTGGACCTCTTTGTGGATTTCGTTGGAAACGGGATTTCTTCATCTAATGCTAGACAAAAGAATTCTCAGTAACTTCTTTGGGTTGTGTGTGTTCAACTCACAGAGTTGAACCTTCCTGTAGACAGAGCAGATTTGAAACTCTCTTTTTGTGGAATTTGCAAGTGGACATTTCAAGCGCTTTGGCGCCCACGGTAGAAAAGGAAATTTCTTCGCATAAAAACTAGAGACAATCATTCTCAGAAACCACTTTGTGATGTGTGCGTTCCACTCACAGAGTGTAACCTTTCTTTTCATAGAACAGTTTGGGAACACTCTGTTTGTAAAGTCTGCAAGTGGATATTTGGACCTCTTTGAGGATTTCGTTGGAAACGGGATTTCTTCATCTAATGCTAGACAGAAGAATTCTCAGTAACTTCTTTGGGTTGCGTGTGTTCAACTCACAGAGTTGAGCCTTCCTTTAGACAGAGCAGATTTGAAACCCTCTTTTTGTGGAATTTGCAAGTGGACATTTCAAGCGCTTTGGGGACAACGGTAGAAAAGGAAATATCTTCGTATAAAAACTAGAGAGAATCATTCTCAGAAACCGCTTTGTGATGTGTGCGTTCCACTCACAGAGTGTAACCTTTCTTTTCATAGAACAGTTTGGAAACACTCTGTTTGTAAAGTCTGCAAGTGGATATTTGGACCTCTTTGAGGATTTCGTTGGAAAAGGGATTTCTTCATCTAATGCTAGACAAAAGAATTCTCAGTAACTTCTTTGGGTTGCGTGTGTTCAACTCACAGAGTTGAACCTTCCTTTAGACAGAGCAGTTTTGAAACCCTCTTGTTGTGGAATTTGCAAGTGGACATTTCAAGCGCATTGGGGCCAACTGTAGAAAAGGAAATATCTTCATATACAAACTAGATAGAATCATTCTCAGAAACCACTTTGTGATGTGTGCATTCCATTCACCGAGTTTAACCTTTCTTTTCATAGAACAGTTTGGAAACACTCTGTTTGTAAAGTCTGCAAGTGGATATTTGGACCTCTTTGAGGATTTCGTTGGAAACGGGATTTCTTCATCTAATGCTAGACAAAAGAATTCTCAGTAACTACTTTGGGTTGCGTATGTTCAACTCACAGAGTGGAACCTTCCTTTAGACAAAGCAGGTTTGAAACCCTCTATTTGTGGAATTTCCAAGTGGACCTTTCAAGCGCTTTGGGGCCAACGGTAGGAAAGGAAATATCTTCGTAAACAAACTAGAGAGAATCTTTCTCAGAAACCACTTTGTGATGTGTTCATTCCTGTCACCGAGTTTAACCTTTATTTTCATAGAACTGTTTGGAAACACTCTGTTTGTAAAGTCTGCAAGTGGATATTTGGACCTCTTTGAGGATTTCATTGGAAACGGGATTTCTTCATCTAATTCTATAAAGAAGAATTCTCAGTAGCTTCTTTGGTTGCGTGTGTTCAACTCACAGAGTTGAACCTTCCTTTAGACAGAGTAGATTTGAAACCCTCTTGTTGTGGAATTTGCAAGTGGACATTTCAAGCGCTTTGGGGTCAACGGCAGAAAAGTAAATATCTTCGTATAAAAACTAGGGAGAACCATTCTCGGAAACCACTTTGTGATGTGTGCATTCCACTCACACAGTTTAACCTTTCGTTTCATAGAACACTTTGGAAACACTCTGTTTGTAAATTCTGCAAGTGGATATCTGGACCTCTTTGAGGATTTCGTTGGAAACGGGATTTCTACATCTAATGCTAGACAGAAGAATTCTCAGTAACTTCTTTGGGTTGCGTGTGTTCAACTCACAGAGTTGAACCTTCCTTTAGACAGAGCAGATTTGAAACCATCTTTTTGTGGAATTTGCAAGTGGACATTTCAAGCGCTTTGGGGCCAATGGTGGAAAAGGAAATATCTTCGTATAAAAACTAGAGAGAATCTGTCGCGGAAACCACTTTGTGCTGTGTGCGTTCCACTCACAGAGTTTAACCTTTCTTTTCATAGAACAGTTTGGAAACACTCTGTTTGTAAAGTCTGCAAGTGGATATTTGGACCTTTTTGAGGATTTCGTTGGAAACGGGATTTCTTCATCTAATGCTAGACAAAAGAATTCTAAGTAACTTCTTTGGGTTGCGTGTGTTCAACTCACAGATTTGAACCTTCCTTTAGACAGAGCAGATTTGAATCCCTCTTTTTGTGGATTTTGCAAGTGGACATTGCAAGCGCTTTGGGGCCAATGGCAGAAAGGGAAATACCTTCGTATAAAAGCTAGAGATAATCATTTTCAGAAACCACCTTGTGATTTGTTCGTTCCACTCACAGAGTTTAACTTTTATTTTCATAGAACTGTTTGGAAACACTCTGTTTGTAAAGTCTGCAAGTGGATATTTGGACCTCTTTCAGGATATCGTTGGAAACGGGATTTCTTCATCTAATCTTAGGAAGAGGAATTCTCAGTAACTTCTTTGGGTTGCCTGTGTTCAACTCACAGAGTTGAACCTTCCTTTACACAGAGCAAAATAGAAACCCTCTTTTTGTGGAATTTGCAAGTGGACATTTCAAGCGCTTTGGGACCAACGGTAGAAAAGGAAATATCTTCGTGTAAAAACTTGATAGAATCATTCTCCGAAACCACTTTGTGACGTGTGCGTTCCATTCACCGAGTTTAACCTTTCTTTCATAGAACAGTTTGGAAACACTCTGTTTGTAAAGTCTGCAAGTGGATATTTGGACCTCTTTGAGGATATCGTTGGAAACGGGATTTCTTCATCTAATGCTAGACAGAAGAATTCTCAGTAACTTCTTTGGGTTGCGTGTGTTCAACTCACAGAGTTGAACCTTCCTTTAGAGAGAGCAGATTTGAAACCCTCTTTTTGTGGAATTTGCAAGTGGACATTTCAAGCGCTTTGGGGCCAACGGTAGAAAAGGAAATATCTTCGAATACAAACTAGAGAGAATCATTCTTGGAAACCACTTTGTGATGTGTACATTCCACTCACACAGTTTAACCTTTCTTTTCATAGAACAGTTTGGAAAAACTCTGTTTGTAAAGTCTGCAAGTGGATATTTGGACCTCTTTGAGGATTTCGTTGGAAACGGGATTTCTTCATCTAATTCTAGAAAGAAGAATTCTCAGTAGCTTCTTTGGGTTGCGTGTGTTCAACTCACAGAGTTGAGCCTTCCTTTAGACAGAGGAGATTTGAAACCCTCTTGTTGTGGGATTTGCAAGTGGACATTTCAAGCGCTTTGGGGCCAACGGTAGAAAAGGAAATATGTTCATATACAAACTAGATAGAATCATTCTCAGAAACCACTTTGTGATGTGTGCGTTCCATTCACCGAGTTTAACCTTTCTTTTCATAGAAGAGCTTGGAAACACTCTGTTTGTAAAGTCTGCAAGTGGATATTTGGACCTCTTTGAGGATTTCGTTGGAAACGGGATTTCTTCATCTAATTCTAGAAAGAAGAATTCTCAGTAACTTCTTTGGGTTGCGTGTGTTAAACTCTCAGAGTTGAACCTTCCTTTAGACAGAGCAGGTTTGAAACCCTCTTTTTGTGGAATTTGCAAGTGGACATTTCAAGCGCTTTGGGGCCAATGGTAGGAAAGGAAATATCTTCGTATACAAACTAGAGAGAATCTGTCTCGGAAACCACTTTGTGATGTGTGCTCTCCACTCACAGAGTTTACCCTTTCTTTTCATAGAACAGTTTGGAAACACTCTGTTTGTAAAGTCTGCAAGTGGATATTTGGACCTCTATGAGTATTTCGTTGGAAAAGGGTTTTCTTCATCTAATGCTAGACAAAAGAATTCTCAGTAACTTCTTTGGGTTGCGTGTGTTCAACTCTCAGAGTTGAAGCTTCCTTTAGACAGAGCAGGTTTGAAACCCTCTTTTTGTGGAATTTCCAAGTGGACATTTCAAGCACTTTGGGGCCAAAGGTAGAAAAGGAAATATCTTCGTATACAAACTAGAGGGAATCATTCTCGGAAACCACTTTGTGATGTGTGCGTTCCACTCACAGAGTTTAACCTTTCTTTTCATAGAACAGTTTGGAAACACTCTGTTTGTAAAGTCTACAAGTGGATATCTGGACCTCTTTGAGGATTTCGTTGGAATCGGGATTTCTTCATCTAATTCCAGAAAGAAGAATTCTCAGTAACTTCTTTGGGTTGCGTGTGTTCAACTCACAGAGTTGAAACTTCCTTTAGACAGAGCAGATTTGAAACCCTCTTTTTCTGGTATTTGCAAGTGGACATTTCAAGGGCTTTGGGGCCAACGGTAGAAAATGAAATATGTTCGGATAAAAACTAGAGAGAATCAATCTCAGAAACCCTTTGTGATGTGTGCATTCCACTCACAGAGTTTAACCTTTCTTTTCATAGAACAGTTTGGAAACACTCCGTTTTTACAGACTGCAAGTGGATATTTGGACCTCTTTGAGGATTTCGTTGGAAACGGATTTCTTCATCTAATGCTAGACAAAAGAATTCTCAGTAACTTCTTTTGGTTGAGTGTGTTCAACTCACACAGTTGAACCTTCCTTTAGACAGAGCAGATTTGAAACTCTCTTTTTGTGGAATTTGCAAGAGAACATTTCAAGCGCTTTGGGCCAACGGTAGAAAAGGAAATATCTTCGTATAAAAACTAGAGAGAATCAGTCGCGGAAACCACTTTGTGATGTGTGCGTCCCACTAACAGAGTTTAACCTTTCTTTTCATAGAAGAGTTTGGTTTGGAAACACACTGCTTGTAAAGTCTGCATGTGGATATTTGGACCTCTTAGAGGATTTCGTTGGAAACGGGATTTCTTCATCTAATGCTAGACAGAAGAATTCTCAGTAACTTCTTTGGGTTGCGTGTGTTCAACTCGCAGAGTTGAATCTTCCTTTTGACAGAGCAGATGTGAAACCCTCTTGTTGTGGAATTTGCAAGTGGACATTTCAAGTGCTTTGGGGCCAACGGTAGAAAAGGAAATATCTTCGTATAAAAACTAGAGAGAATCATTCTCGGAAACCACTTTGTGATGTGTTCATTCCACTCACAGAGTTTAACTGTTCGTTTCATAGAACAGTTTGGAAACACTCTGTTTGTAAATTCTGCAAGTGGATATCTGGACCTCTTTGAGGATTTCGTTGGAAACGGGATTTCTTCATCTAATGCTAGACAGAAGAATTCTCAGTAACTTCTTTGGGTTGTGTGTGTTCAACTCACAGAGTTGAACCTTCCTTTAGACAGAGCAGATTTGAAACCCTCTTTCTGTGGAATTTGCAAGTGGACATTTCAAGCGCTTTGGGGCCAATGGTAGAAAAGGAAATATCTTCGTATAAAAACTAGATAGAATCATTCTCAGAAACCACTTTGTGAAGTGTGCGTTCCACTCACAGAGTGTAACCTTTCTTTTCATAGAACAGTTTGGAAACACTCAGTTTGTAAAGTCTGCAAGTGGATATTTGGACCTCTTTGAGGATTTCGTTGGAAACGGGATTTCTTCATCTAATTCTAGAAAGAAGAATTCTCAGTAACTTCTTCGGGTTGCGTGTGTTCAACTCAGAGAGTTGAACCTTCCTTTAGACAGAGCAGATCTGAAACCCTCTTGTTGTGGAATTTGCAAGTGGACATTTCAAGCGCTTTGGGGCCAACGGTAGAAAAGGAAATATCTTCATATACAAACTAGATAGAATCATTCTCGGAAACCACTTTGTGATGTGTGCGTTCCATTCACCGAGTTTAACCTTTCTTTTCATAGAACAGTTTGGAAACACTCTGTTTGTAAAGTCTGCAAGTGGATATTTGGACCTCTTTGAGGATTTCGTTGGAAACGGGATTTCTTCATCTAATTCTAGAAAGAAGAATTCTCAGTAGCTTCTTTGGGTTGCGTGTGTTCAACTCACAGAGTTGATCCTTCCTTTAGACAGAGCAGATTTGAAACCCTCTTGTTGTGGGATTTGCAAGTGGACATTTCAAGCGCTTTGGGGCCAACGGTAGAAAAGGAAATATGTTCATATACAAACTAGATAGAATCATTCTCAGAAACCCTTTGTGATGTGTGCGTTCCACTCACAGAGTTTAACCTTTCTTTTCATAGAACAGTTTGGAAACACTCCGTTTTTACAGACTGCAAGTGGATATTTGGACCTCTTTGAGGATTTCGTTGGAAACGGATTTCTTCATCTAATGCTGGACAAAAGAATTCTCAGTATCTTCTTTTGGTTGAGTGTGTTCAACTCACACAGTTGAACCTTCCTTTAGGCAGAGCAGATTTGAAACCCTCTTTTTGTGGAATTTGCAAGTGGACATTTCAAGCGCTTTGGGGCCAACGGTAGAAAAGGAAATATCTTCGTATACAAACTAGAAAGAATCATTCTCGGAAACCACTTTGTGATGTGTTCATTCCACACACAGAGTATAACCTTTCATTTCATAGAACAGTTTGGAAACACTCTGTTTGTAAATTCTGCAAGTGGATATCTGGACCTCTTTGAGGATTTCGTTGGAAACGGGATTTCTTCATCTAATGCTAGACAGAGGAATTCTCAGTAACTACTTTGGGTTGCATGTGTTCAACTCACAGAGTTGAACCTTCCTTTAGACAGAGCAGATTTGAAACCCTCTTTTTGTGGAATTTGCAAGTGGACATTTCAAGCGCTTTGGGGCCAACGGTAGAAAAGGAAATATCTTCGTATAAAAACTAGAGAGAATCAGTCGCGGAAACCACTTTGTGATGTGTGCGTCCCACTAACAGAGTTTAACCTTTCTTTTCATAGAAGAGTTTGGAAACACACTGTTTGTAAAGTCTGCATGTGGATATTTGGACCTCTTAGAGGATTTCGTTTGAAACGGGATTTCTTCATCTAATGCTAGACAGAAGAATTCTCAGTAACTTCTTTTGGTTGCGTGTGTTCAAGTCACAGATTTGAAAATTCCTTTAGACAGAGCAGATTCGAAACCCTCTTGTTGTGGGATTTGCAAGTGTACATATCAAGCGCTTTGGGGCCAACGGTAGAAAAGGAAATATCTTCGTATACAAACTAGAGAGAATCATTCTCAGAAACCACTTTGTGATGTGTACGTTCCACTCACAGAGTTTAACCTTTCTATTCATACAACAGTTTGGAAAAACTCTGTTTGTAAAGTCTGCAAGTGGATATTTGGACGTCTTTGAGGATTTCGTTGGAAACGGGATTTCTTCATCTAATGCTAGAAAGAAGAATTCTCAGTAGCTTCTTTGGTTGCGTGTGTTCAACTCACAGAGTTGAACCTTCCTTTAGACAGAGTAGATTAGAAACCCTCTTTTTGTGGAATTTGCAAGTGGACATTTCAAGCGCTTTGGGGTCAACGGCAGAAAAGAAATATCTTCGTATAAAAACTAGAGAGAATCATTCTCGGAAACCACTTTGTGATGTGTTCGTTCCACTCACAGAGTTTAACCTTTCTTTTCATAGAACAGTTTGGAAACACTCTGTTTGTAAAGTCTGCAAGTGGATATTTGGACCTTTTTGAGGATTTCGTTGGAAACGGGATTTCTTCATCTAATGCTAGACAAAAGAATTCTAAGTAACTTCTTTGGGTTGCGTGTGTTCAACTCACAGATTTGAACCTTCCTTTAGACAGAGCAGATTTGAATCCCTCTTTTTGTGGATTTTGCAAGTGGACATTGCAAGCGCTTTGGGGCCAATGGCAGAAAGGGAAATACCTTCGTATAAAAGCTAGAGATAATCATTTTCAGAAACCACCTTGTGATTTGTTCGTTCCACTCACAGAGTTTAACTTTTATTTTCATAGAACTGTTTGGAAACACTCTGTTTGTAAAGTCTGCAAGTGGATATTTGGACCTCTTTCAGGATATCGTTGGAAACGGGATTTCTTCATCTAATCTTAGGAAGAGGAATTCTCAGTAACTTCTTTGGGTTGCCTGTGTTCAACTCACAGAGTTGAACCTTCCTTTACACAGAGCAAAATAGAAACCCTCTTTTTGTGGAATTTGCAAGTGGACATTTCAAGCGCTTTGGGACCAACGGTAGAAAAGGAAATATCTTCGTGTAAAAACTTGATAGAATCATTCTCCGAAACCACTTTGTGACGTGTGCGTTCCATTCACCGAGTTTAACCTTTCTTTCATAGAACAGTTTGGAAACACTCTGTTTGTAAAGTCTGCAAGTGGATATTTGGACCTCTTTGAGGATATCGTTGGAAACGGGATTTCTTCATCTAATGCTAGACAGAAGAATTCTCAGTAACTTCTTTGGGTTGCGTGTGTTCAACTCACAGAGTTGAACCTTCCTTTAGAGAGAGCAGATTTGAAACCCTCTTTTTGTGGAATTTGCAAGTGGACATTTCAAGCGCTTTGGGGCCAACGGTAGAAAAGGAAATATCTTCGAATACAAACTAGAGAGAATCATTCTTGGAAACCACTTTGTGATGTGTACATTCCACTCACACAGTTTAACCTTTCTTTTCATAGAACAGTTTGGAAAAACTCTGTTTGTAAAGTCTGCAAGTGGATATTTGGACCTCTTTGAGGATTTCGTTGGAAACGGGATTTCTTCATCTAATTCTAGAAAGAAGAATTCTCAGTAGCTTCTTTGGGTTGCGTGTGTTCAACTCACAGAGTTGAGCCTTCCTTTAGACAGAGGAGATTTGAAACCCTCTTGTTGTGGGATTTGCAAGTGGACATTTCAAGCGCTTTGGGGCCAACGGTAGAAAAGGAAATATGTTCATATACAAACTAGATAGAATCATTCTCAGAAACCACTTTGTGATGTGTGCGTTCCATTCACCGAGTTTAACCTTTCTTTTCATAGAAGAGCTTGGAAACACTCTGTTTGTAAAGTCTGCAAGTGGATATTTGGACCTCTTTGAGGATTTCGTTGGAAACGGGATTTCTTCATCTAATTCTAGAAAGAAGAATTCTCAGTAACTTCTTTGGGTTGCGTGTGTTAAACTCTCAGAGTTGAACCTTCCTTTAGACAGAGCAGGTTTGAAACCCTCTTTTTGTGGAATTTGCAAGTGGACATTTCAAGCGCTTTGGGGCCAATGGTAGGAAAGGAAATATCTTCGTATACAAACTAGAGAGAATCTGTCTCGGAAACCACTTTGTGATGTGTGCTCTCCACTCACAGAGTTTACCCTTTCTTTTCATAGAACAGTTTGGAAACACTCTGTTTGTAAAGTCTGCAAGTGGATATTTGGACCTCTATGAGTATTTCGTTGGAAAAGGGTTTTCTTCATCTAATGCTAGACAAAAGAATTCTCAGTAACTTCTTTGGGTTGCGTGTGTTCAACTCTCAGAGTTGAAGCTTCCTTTAGACAGAGCAGGTTTGAAACCCTCTTTTTGTGGAATTTCCAAGTGGACATTTCAAGCACTTTGGGGCCAAAGGTAGAAAAGGAAATATCTTCGTATACAAACTAGAGGGAATCATTCTCGGAAACCACTTTGTGATGTGTGCGTTCCACTCACAGAGTTTAACCTTTCTTTTCATAGAACAGTTTGGAAACACTCTGTTTGTAAAGTCTACAAGTGGATATCTGGACCTCTTTGAGGATTTCGTTGGAATCGGGATTTCTTCATCTAATTCCAGAAAGAAGAATTCTCAGTAACTTCTTTGGGTTGCGTGTGTTCAACTCACAGAGTTGAAACTTCCTTTAGACAGAGCAGATTTGAAACCCTCTTTTTCTGGTATTTGCAAGTGGACATTTCAAGGGCTTTGGGGCCAACGGTAGAAAATGAAATATGTTCGGATAAAAACTAGAGAGAATCAATCTCAGAAACCCTTTGTGATGTGTGCATTCCACTCACAGAGTTTAACCTTTCTTTTCATAGAACAGTTTGGAAACACTCCGTTTTTACAGACTGCAAGTGGATATTTGGACCTCTTTGAGGATTTCGTTGGAAACGGATTTCTTCATCTAATGCTAGACAAAAGAATTCTCAGTAACTTCTTTTGGTTGAGTGTGTTCAACTCACACAGTTGAACCTTCCTTTAGACAGAGCAGATTTGAAACTCTCTTTTTGTGGAATTTGCAAGAGAACATTTCAAGCGCTTTGGGCCAACGGTAGAAAAGGAAATATCTTCGTATAAAAACTAGAGAGAATCAGTCGCGGAAACCACTTTGTGATGTGTGCGTCCCACTAACAGAGTTTAACCTTTCTTTTCATAGAAGAGTTTGGTTTGGAAACACACTGCTTGTAAAGTCTGCATGTGGATATTTGGACCTCTTAGAGGATTTCGTTGGAAACGGGATTTCTTCATCTAATGCTAGACAGAAGAATTCTCAGTAACTTCTTTGGGTTGCGTGTGTTCAACTCGCAGAGTTGAATCTTCCTTTTGACAGAGCAGATGTGAAACCCTCTTGTTGTGGAATTTGCAAGTGGACATTTCAAGTGCTTTGGGGCCAACGGTAGAAAAGGAAATATCTTCGTATAAAAACTAGAGAGAATCATTCTCGGAAACCACTTTGTGATGTGTTCATTCCACTCACAGAGTTTAACTGTTCGTTTCATAGAACAGTTTGGAAACACTCTGTTTGTAAATTCTGCAAGTGGATATCTGGACCTCTTTGAGGATTTCGTTGGAAACGGGATTTCTTCATCTAATGCTAGACAGAAGAATTCTCAGTAACTTCTTTGGGTTGTGTGTGTTCAACTCACAGAGTTGAACCTTCCTTTAGACAGAGCAGATTTGAAACCCTCTTTCTGTGGAATTTGCAAGTGGACATTTCAAGCGCTTTGGGGCCAATGGTAGAAAAGGAAATATCTTCGTATAAAAACTAGATAGAATCATTCTCAGAAACCACTTTGTGAAGTGTGCGTTCCACTCACAGAGTGTAACCTTTCTTTTCATAGAACAGTTTGGAAACACTCAGTTTGTAAAGTCTGCAAGTGGATATTTGGACCTCTTTGAGGATTTCGTTGGAAACGGGATTTCTTCATCTAATTCTAGAAAGAAGAATTCTCAGTAACTTCTTCGGGTTGCGTGTGTTCAACTCAGAGAGTTGAACCTTCCTTTAGACAGAGCAGATCTGAAACCCTCTTGTTGTGGAATTTGCAAGTGGACATTTCAAGCGCTTTGGGGCCAACGGTAGAAAAGGAAATATCTTCATATACAAACTAGATAGAATCATTCTCGGAAACCACTTTGTGATGTGTGCGTTCCATTCACCGAGTTTAACCTTTCTTTTCATAGAACAGTTTGGAAACACTCTGTTTGTAAAGTCTGCAAGTGGATATTTGGACCTCTTTGAGGATTTCGTTGGAAACGGGATTTCTTCATCTAATTCTAGAAAGAAGAATTCTCAGTAGCTTCTTTGGGTTGCGTGTGTTCAACTCACAGAGTTGATCCTTCCTTTAGACAGAGCAGATTTGAAACCCTCTTGTTGTGGGATTTGCAAGTGGACATTTCAAGCGCTTTGGGGCCAACGGTAGAAAAGGAAATATGTTCATATACAAACTAGATAGAATCATTCTCAGAAACCCTTTGTGATGTGTGCGTTCCACTCACAGAGTTTAACCTTTCTTTTCATAGAACAGTTTGGAAACACTCCGTTTTTACAGACTGCAAGTGGATATTTGGACCTCTTTGAGGATTTCGTTGGAAACGGATTTCTTCATCTAATGCTGGACAAAAGAATTCTCAGTATCTTCTTTTGGTTGAGTGTGTTCAACTCACACAGTTGAACCTTCCTTTAGGCAGAGCAGATTTGAAACCCTCTTTTTGTGGAATTTGCAAGTGGACATTTCAAGCGCTTTGGGGCCAACGGTAGAAAAGGAAATATCTTCGTATACAAACTAGAAAGAATCATTCTCGGAAACCACTTTGTGATGTGTTCATTCCACACACAGAGTATAACCTTTCATTTCATAGAACAGTTTGGAAACACTCTGTTTGTAAATTCTGCAAGTGGATATCTGGACCTCTTTGAGGATTTCGTTGGAAACGGGATTTCTTCATCTAATGCTAGACAGAGGAATTCTCAGTAACTACTTTGGGTTGCATGTGTTCAACTCACAGAGTTGAACCTTCCTTTAGACAGAGCAGATTTGAAACCCTCTTTTTGTGGAATTTGCAAGTGGACATTTCAAGCGCTTTGGGGCCAACGGTAGAAAAGGAAATATCTTCGTATAAAAACTAGAGAGAATCAGTCGCGGAAACCACTTTGTGATGTGTGCGTCCCACTAACAGAGTTTAACCTTTCTTTTCATAGAAGAGTTTGGAAACACACTGTTTGTAAAGTCTGCATGTGGATATTTGGACCTCTTAGAGGATTTCGTTTGAAACGGGATTTCTTCATCTAATGCTAGACAGAAGAATTCTCAGTAACTTCTTTTGGTTGCGTGTGTTCAAGTCACAGATTTGAAAATTCCTTTAGACAGAGCAGATTCGAAACCCTCTTGTTGTGGGATTTGCAAGTGTACATATCAAGCGCTTTGGGGCCAACGGTAGAAAAGGAAATATCTTCGTATACAAACTAGAGAGAATCATTCTCAGAAACCACTTTGTGATGTGTACGTTCCACTCACAGAGTTTAACCTTTCTATTCATACAACAGTTTGGAAAAACTCTGTTTGTAAAGTCTGCAAGTGGATATTTGGACGTCTTTGAGGATTTCGTTGGAAACGGGATTTCTTCATCTAATGCTAGAAAGAAGAATTCTCAGTAGCTTCTTTGGTTGCGTGTGTTCAACTCACAGAGTTGAACCTTCCTTTAGACAGAGTAGATTAGAAACCCTCTTTTTGTGGAATTTGCAAGTGGACATTTCAAGCGCTTTGGGGTCAACGGCAGAAAAGAAATATCTTCGTATAAAAACTAGAGAGAATCATTCTCGGAAACCACTTTGTGATGTGTTCGTTCCACTCACAGAGTTTAACCTTTCTTTTCATAGAACAGTTTGGAAACACTCCGTTTTTACAGACTGCAAGTGGATATTTGGACCTCTTTGAGAATTTCGTTGGAAAAGGGATTTCTTCATCTACTGCTAGACAAAAGAATTCTCAGTAACTTCTTTGGGTTTCGTGTGTTCAACTCAGAGAGTTGAACCTTCCTTTAGACAGAGCAGGTTTGAAACCGACTTTTTGTGGAATTTTCAAGTGGACATTTCAAGTGTTTTGGGGCCAACGGTAGAAAAGAAAATATCTTCATATACAAACTAGATAGAATCATTCTCAGAAACCACTTTGTGATGTGTGCGTTCCATTCACCGAGTTTAACCTTTCTTTTCATAGAACAGTTTGGAAACACTCTGTTTGTAAAGTCTGCAAGTGGATATCTGGACCTCTTTGAGGATTTCGTTGGAAACGGGATTTCTTCATCTAATGCTAGACAGAAGAATTCTCAGTAACTTCTTTGGGTTGTGTGTGTTCAACTCACAGAGTTGAACCTTCCTTTAGACAGAGCAGATTTGAAACTCTCTTTCTGTGGAATTTGCAATTGGACATTTCAAGCGCTTTGGGGCCAACGGTAGAAAATGAAATATCTTCGGAAAAAAACTAGAGAGAATCATTCTCAGAAACCCTTTGTGATGTGTGCGTTCCACTCACAGAGTTTAACCTTTCTTTTCATAGAACAGTTTGGAAACCCTCCGTTTTTACAGACTGCAAGTGGATATTTGGACCTCTTTGAGGATTTCGTTGGAAACGGATTTCTTCATCTAATGCTAGACAAAAGAATTCTCAGTAACTTCTTTTGGTTGAGTGTGTTCAACTCACACAGTTGAACCTTCCTTTAGGCAGAGCAGATTTGAAACCCTCTTTTTGTGGAATTTGCAAGTGGACATTTCAAGCGCTTTGGGGCCAACGGTAGAAAAGGAAATATCTTCGTATACAAACTAGAAAGAATCATTCTCGGAAACCACTTTGTGATGTGTTCATTCCACTCACAGAGTTTAACGTTTCGTTTCATAGAACAGTTTGGAAACACTCTGTTTGTAAATTCTGCAAGTGGATATCTGGACCTCTTTGAGGATTTCGTTGGAAACGGGATTTCTTCATCTAATGCTAGACAGAGGAATTCTCAGTAACTTCTTTGGGTTGCGTGTGTTCAACTCTCAGAGTTGAACCTTCCTTTAGACAGAGCAGGTTTGAAACCCTCTTTTTGTGGAATTTCCAAGTGGACATTTCAAGCACTTTGGGGCCAAAGGTAGAAAAGGAAATATCTTCGTATACAAACTAGAGGGAATCATTCTCGGAAACCACTTTGTGATGTGTGCGTTCCTCTCACAGAGTTTAACCTTTCTTTTCATAGAACAGTTTGGAAACACTCCGTTTTTACAGACTGCAAGTGGATATTTGGACCTCTTTGAGGATTTCGTTGGAAAAGGGATTTCTTCATCTAATGCTAGACAAAAGAATTCTCAGTAACTTCTTTGGGTTTCGTGTGTTCAACTCAGAGAGTTGAACCTTCCTTTAGACAGAGCAGGTTGAAACCGACTTTTTGTGTAATTTTCAAGAGGACATTTCAAGTGTTTTGGGGCCAACGTTAGAAAAGGAAATATCTTCATATACAAACTAGATAGAATCATTCTCAGAAGCCACTTTGTGATGTGTGCGTTCCATTCACCGAGTTTAACCTTTCTTTTCATAGAACAGTTTGGAAACACTCTGTTTGTAAAGTCTGCAAGTGGATATTTGGACCTCTTTGAGGATTTCGTTGGAACCGGGATTTCTTCATCTAATTCTAGAAAGAAGAATTCTCAGAAACTTCTTTTGGTTGCGTGTGTTCAACTCACAGAGTTGAACCTTCCTTTAGACAGAGCAGATTTGAAACCCTCTTGTTGTGGGATTTGCAAGTGGACATATCAAGTGCCTTGGGGCCAACGGTAGAAAAGGAAATATCTTCGTATACAAACGAGAGAGAATCATTCTCGGAGACCACTTTGTGATGTGTTCTTTCCACTCACAGAGTTTAACCTTTCTATCCTTAGAACAGTTTGGAAAAACTCTGTTTGTACAGTCTGCAAGTGGATATTTGGACGCCTTTGAGGATTTCGTTGGAAACGGGATTTCTTCATCTAATGCTAGAAAGAAGAATTCTCAGTAGCTTCTTTGGTTGCGTGTGTTCAACTCACAGAGTCGAACCTTCCTTTAGACAGAGCAGATTTGAAACCCTCTTGTTGTCGAATTTGCAAGTGGACATTTCAAGTGCTTTGGGGTCAACGGCAGAAAAGGAAATATCTTCGTATAAAAACTAGAGAGAATCATTCTCGGAAACCACTTTGTGATGTGTTCATTCCACTCACAGAGTTTAACTGTTCGTTTCATAGAACAGTTTGGAAACACTCTGTTTGTAAATTCTGCAAGTGGATATCTGGACCTCTTTGAGGATTTCGTTGGAAACGGGATTTCTTCATCTAATGCTAGACAGAAGAATTCTCAGTAACTTCTTTGGGTTGTGTGTGTTCAACTCACAGAGTTGAACCTTCCTTTAGACAGAGCAGATTTGAAACCCTCTTTCTGTGGAATTTGCAAGTGGACATTTCAAGCGCTTTGGGGCCAACGGTGGAAAAGGAAATATCTTCGTATAAAAACTAGATAGAATCATTCTCAGAAACCACTTTGTGAAGTGTGCGTTCCACTCACGGAGTGTAACCTTTCTTTTCATAGAACAGTTTGGAAACACTCTGTTTGTAAAGTCTGCAAGTGGATATTTGGACCTCTTTGAGGATTTCGTTGGAAACGGGATTTCTTCATCTAATTCTAGAAAGAAGAATTCTCAGTAACTTCTTCGGGTTGCGTGTGTTCAACTCAGAGAGTTGAACCTTCCTTTCAACAGAGCAGATCTGAAACCCTCTTGTTGTGGAATTTGCAAGTGGACATTTCAAGCGCTTTGGGGCCAACGGTAGAAAAGGAAATATCTTCATATACAAACTAGATAGAATCATTCTCGGAAACCACTTTGTGATGTGTGCGTTCCATTCACCGAGTTTAACCTTTCTTTTCATAGAACAGTTTGGAAACACTCTGTTTGTAAAGTCTGCAAGTGGATATTTGGACCTCTTTGAGGATTTCGTTGGAAACGGGATTTCTTCATCTAATTCTAGAAAGAAGAATTCTCTGTAGCTTCTTTGGGTTGCGTGTGTTCAACTCACAGAGTTGAACCTGCCTTTAGACAGAGCAGATTTGAAACCCTCTTGTTGTGGGATTTGCAAGTGGACATTTCAAGCGCTTTGGGGCCAACGGTAGAAAAGGAAATATGTTCATATACAAACTAGATAGAATCATTCTCAGAAACCCTTTGTGATGTGTGCGTTCCACTCACAGAGTTTAACCTTTCTTTTCATAGAACAGTTTGGAAACACTCCGTTTTTACAGACTGCAAGTGGATATTTGGACCTCTTTGAGGATTTCGTTGGAAACGGATTTCTTCATCTAATGCTAGACAAAAGAATTCTCAGTAACTTCTTTTGGTTGAGTGTGTTCAACTCACACAGTTGAACCTTCCTTTAGGCAGAGCAGATTTGAAACCCTCTTTTTGTGGAATTTGCAAGTGGACATTTCAAGCGCTTTGGGGCCAACGGTAGGAAAGGAAATATCTTCGTATACAAACTAGAGAGAATCTTTCTCAGAAACCACTTTGTGATGTGTGCATTCCTGTCACCGAGTTTAACATTTCTTTTCATAGAACAGTTTGGAAACACTCTGTTTGTAAAGTCTGCAAGTGGATATTTGGACCTCTTTGAAGATTTCGTTGGAAACGGGATTTCTTCATCTAATTCTAGAAAGAAGAATTCTCAGTAACTTCTTTGGGTTGCGTGTGTTCAAGTCTCAGATTTGAAAATTCCTTTAGACAGAGCAGATTCGAAACCCTCTTGTTGTGGGATTTGCAAGTGGACATATCAAGCGCTTTGGGGCCAACGGTAGAAAAGGAAATATCTTCGTATACAAACTAGAGAGAATCATTCTCAGAAACCACTTTGTGATGTGTACGTTCCACTCACAGAGTTTAACCTTTCTATTCATAGAACAGTTTGGAAAAACTCTGTTTGTAAAGTCTGCAAGTGGATATTTGGACGTCTTTGAGGATTTCGTTGGAAACGGGATTTCTTCATCTAATGCTAGAAAGAAGAATTCTCAGTAGCTTCTTTGGTTGCGTGTGTTCAACTCACAGAGTTGAACCTTCCTTTAGACAGAGTAGATTAGAAACCCTCTTTTTGTGGAATTTGCAAGTGGACATTTCTAGCGCTTTGGGGTCAACGGCAGAAAAGAAATATCTTCGTATAAAAACTAGAGAGAATCATTCTCGGAAACCACTTTGTGATGTGTGCGTTCCACTCACAGAGTTTAACCTTTCTTTTCATAGAACAGTTTGGAAACACTCCGTTTTTACAGACTGCAAGTGGATATTTGGACCTCTTTGAGGATTTCGTTGGAAAAGGGATTTCTTCATCTAATGCTAGACAAAAGAATTCTCAGTAACTTCTTTGGGTTTCGTGTGTTCAACTCAGAGAGTTGAACCTTCCTTTAGACAGAGCAGGTTTGAAACCGACTTTTTGTGGAATTTTCAAGTGGACATTTCAAGTGTTTTGGGGCCAACGGTAGAAAAGGAAATATCTTCTTATAGAAACTAGAGAGAATCATTCTCAGAAACTCCTTTGTGATGTGTGTGTTCCACTCACCGAGTTTCACCTTTGTTTCATAGAACAGTTTGGATACCCTCCGTGTGAAAGTCTGCAAGTGGATATTTGGACCTCTTTGAGGATTTCATTGGAAACGGGATTTCTTCATCTAATGCTAGACAGAAGAATTCTTAGTAACTTCTTTGGGTTGTGTGTGTTCAACTCACGGAGTTGAACATTACTTTAGAAAGAGCAGGTTTGAAACCCTGTTTTTGTGGAATTTGCAATTGGACATTTCAAGTGCTTTGGGGCCAACGGTAGAAAAGGAAATATCTTCGTATAAAAACTAGAGAGAATCATTCTCAGAAACCACTTTGTGATGTGTGCGTTCCACTCTCCGAGTCTAACCTTTCTTTCATAGAACAGTTTGGAAACACTCCGTGTGTAAAGTCTGCAAGGGGATATTTGGACCTCTTTGAGGATTTCGTTGGAAACGGGATTTCTTCATCTAATTCTAGAAAGAAGAATTCTCAGTAGCTTCTTACGGTTGCGTGTGTTTAACTCACAGAGTTGAACCTTCCTTTAGACAGAGCAGATTTGAAACCTTCTTGTTGTGGGATTTGCAAGTGGACATTTCAAGCCCTTTGGGGCCAACGGTAGAAAAGGAAATATCTTCGTATACAAGCTAGAGAGAATCATTCTCGGAAACCACTTTGTGATGTGTTCATTCCACTCACAGAGTTTAACCTTTCTTTTCATAGAACAGTTTGGAAAAACTCCATTTGTAAAGTCTTCTAGTGGATATTTGGACCTCTCTGAGGATTTCGTTGGAAACGGGATTTCTTCATCTAATTCTAGAAAGAAGAATTTTCAGTAGCTTCTTTGGGTTGTGTGTGTTCAACTCACAGAGTTGAACCTTCCTTTAGACTGAGCAGATTTGAAACCCTCTTGTTGTGGGATTTGCAAGCGGACATTTCAAGCCCTTTGAGGCCAGCGGTAGAAAAGGAGATATCTTCGTATACAAACTAGACAGAATCATTCTCAGAAACCACTTTGTGATGTGTGCGTTCCATTCACCGAGTTTAACCTTTCTTTTCATAGAACAGTTTGGAAACACTCTGTTTGTAATGTCTGCAAGTGGATATTTGGACCTCTCTGAGGATTTCGTTGTAAACGGGATTTCTTCATCTAATGCTATACAGAAGAATTCTCAGTAACATCTTTGGGTTGCGTGTGTTCATCTCACAGAGTGGAACCTTCCTTTAGACAGAGCAGATTAGAAACCCTCTTTTTGTGGAATTTGCAAGTGGACATTTCAATCGCTTTGGGGCCAACGGTAGAAAAGGGAATATCTTCGTATAAAAACTAGAGAGAATCATTCTCAGAAACCACTTTGTGATGTGTGCATTCCATTCATTGAGTTTAACCTTTCTTTTCATAGAACAGTTTGGAAACACTTAGTTTTTAAAGTCTGCAAGTGGATATTTGGACCTCTTTGAGGATTTCGTTGGAAACGGGATTTCTACATCTAATGCTACACAGAAGAATTCTCAGTAAATTCCTTGGGTTGTGTGTGTTCAACTCACAGAGTTGAACCTTCCTTTAGACAGAGCAGATTTGAAACCCTCTTTTTGTGGAATTTGCAAGTGGACATCTCAAGCGCTTTGGGGCCAACAGTAGAAAAGGAAATATCTTCGTATAGAAACTAGAGAGAATCATTCTCACAAACCACTTTGTGATGTGTGCATTCCACTCACCGAGTTTAACCTTTCTTTTCATAGAACAGTTTGGAAACACTCTGTTTGTACAGTCTGCAAGTGGATATTTGGACCTCTTTGAGGATTTCGTTGGAAACGGGATTTCTTCATCTAATGCCAGACAGAAGCATTCTCAGTAACTTCTTTGTGTTCCGTGTGTTCAACTCACGGAGTTGAACCTTCCTTTAGAGAGAGAGGATTTGGAACACTCTTTTTGTGGAATTTCCAAGTGGACATTTCAAGCGATTTCGGGCCAACAGTAGAAATGGAAATAACTTCGTATAAAAACTAGAGAGAATCATTCTCAGGAACCGCTTTGTGATGTGTGCGTTCCACTCACCGAGTTTAACGTTTCTTTTCATAGAACAGTTTGGAAACACTTTGTTTGTAAAGTCTGAAAGTGGATATTTAGACCTCTTTGAGGATTTCGTTGGAAACGGGATTTCTTCATCTAATGCTAGACAAAAGAATTCTCAGTAAATTCCTTGTGTTGTGTGTGTTCAGCTCATAGGGTTGAACTTTCCTTTAGACAGAGCAGATTTGAAAACCTCTTTTTGTGGAATTTGCAAGTGGACATCTCAAGCGCTTTGGGGCCAACGGCAGAAAAGGAGATATCTTCGTATACAAGCTAGAGAGAATCATTCTCAGAAACCACTTTGTGATGTGTGCATTCCACTCACCGAGTTTTACCTTTCTTTTCATAGAACAGTTTGGAAACACTCTGTTTGTAAAGTCTGCAAGTGGATATTTGTACCTCTTTGTGGATATCGTTGGAAACGGGATTTGTTCATCTAATGCTTGACAGAAGAATTCTCAGTAACTTCTTTGGGTTGTGTGTGTTCAACTCACAGAGTTGAACCTTCCTTTAGACAGAGCAGATTTGAAACCCTCTTTTTGTGGAATTTGCAAGTGGACATTTCAAGCGCTTTGGGGCCAACGGTAGAAAAGGAAATATGTTCGTATAAAAACTAGAGAGAATCATTCTCAGAAACCACTTTGTGAAGGGTGCATTCCACTCACCGAGTTTAACCTTTCTTTTCATACAACAGTTTGGAAACACTCTGTTTGTAAAGTCTGCAAGTGGATATTTGGACCTCTTTGAGGATTTCGTTGGAAACGGGTTTTCTTCATCTAATGCTAGACAGAAGAATTCTCAGTAACTTCTTTGTGTTGCGTGTGTTCAACTCACGGAGTTGAAGCTTCCTTTAGAGAGAGCAGATTTGGAACCCTCTTTTTGTGGAATTTGCAAGTGGACATTTCAAGCCCTTTGGGGCCAACAGTAGAAAAGGAAATATCTTCGTATAGAAACTAGAGAGAATCATTCTCACAAACCACTTTGTGATGTGTGGATTCCACTCACCGAGTTTAACCTTTCTTTTCATAGAACAGTTTGGAAACACTCTGTTTGTACAGTCTGCAAGTGGATATTTGGACCTCTTTGAGCATTTCGTTGGAAACGGGATTTCTTCATCTAATGCCAGACAGAAGAATTCTCAGTAACTTCTTTGTGTTCCGTGTGTTCATCTCACGGAGTTGAACCTTCCTTTAGAGAGAGCAGATTTGAAACCCTCTTTTTGTGGAATTTGCAAGGGGACATTTCAAGCGCTTTGGGGCCAACGGTAGAAAAGGAAATATCTTCGTATACAAACTAGAGAGAATCATTCTCGGAAACCCCTTTGTGATGTGTGCGTTCCATTCACTGAGTTTAACCTTTCTTTTCATAGAACAGTTTGGAAACACTCTGTTTGTAAAGTCTGCAAGTGGATATTTGGACCTCTTTGAGGATATCTTTGGAAACGAGATTTCTTCATCTAATGCTAGACAGAATAATTCTCATTAAATTCTTTGGGTTGCATTTGTTCATCCCTCAGAGTTGAACGTTCCTTTAGAGAGAGCAGATTTTAAACACTCTTTTTGTGGGATTTGCCCGTTGACATTTCAAGGGCTTTGGGGCCAACGTCAGAAAAGGAAATATCTTCGTATAAAAACTAGAGAGAATAATACTCAGAAACCACTTTGTGATGTGTGTGTTCCACTCACCGACTTTAACCTTTCTTTTCGTAGAACAGTTTGGAAACACTCTGTTTGTAAAGTCTGCAGGTGGATATTTGGAACTCTTTGAGGATTTCGTTGGAAACGGGATTTCTTCATCTAATGCTGGACAGAATAATTCTCAGTAAATTTTTGGGTTGCGTGTGTTCAACTCTCAGAGTTGAACCTTCCTTTAGACAGAGCAGTTTTGAAACCCTCTTTTTGTGGAATTTGCAAGTGGACATTTCAAGCACATTGGGGCCAACGGTAGAAAAGGAAATATCGTCGTATAAAAACTAGAGAGAATAATACTCAGAAACCACTTTGTGATGTGTGCCTTCCACTCACCGAGTTTCACCTTTCTTTTCATAGAACAGTTTGGAAACACTCTGTTTGTACAGTCTGCTAGTGGATATTTGCACCTCTTTGAGGATTTCATTGGAAACGGGATTTCTTCATCTAATGCTTGACAGAAGAATTCTCAGTAACTTCTTTGGGTTGCGTGTGTTCAACTCACAGTGTTGAACATTCCTTTTGACAGAGCAGATTTGAAACCCTCTTTTGTGGAATTTGCAAGTGGACATTACAAGCCCTATCGGGCCAACGGTAGAAAAGGAAATATCTTCGTAAAAAAACTAGAGAGAATCATTCCCAGAAACCACTTTGCGATGTGTGTGTTCCACTCACAGAGTTTAACCTTTCTTTTCATAGAACAGTTTGGAAACACTCTGTTTGTAAAGTCTGCAAGTGGATATCTGGACCTCTTTGAGGATTTTGTTGGAAACGGGATTTCTTCATCTAATTCTAGAAACAAGAATTCTCAGTAACTTCTTTGAGTTGCGTGTGTTCAACTCACAGAGTTGAACGTTCCTTTTGACAGACCAGATTTGGAACCCACTTTTTGTGGAATTTGCAAGTGGACATTTCAAGCGCTTTGGGGCCAACGGTAGAAAATGAAATATCGTCGTATAAAAACTAGAGAGAATCATTCTCAGAAACCCCTTTGTGATGTGTGCGTTCCACTCACAGAGTTTCACCTTTCTTTACATAGAACAGTTCGGAAACACTCTGTTTGTAAAGACTGCAAGTGGATATTTGGACTTCTTTGAGGATATCGTTGGAAACGGGGTTTCTTCATCTAATGCTAGACAGAAGAATTCTCAGTAACTTCTTAGGGTTGCGTGCGTTCAACTCACAGACTTGAACCTTCCTTTAGACAGAGCAGATTTGAAACCCTCTTGTTGTGGGATTTGCAAGTGGACATTTCAAGCCCTTTGGGGCCAACGGTAGAAAAGGAAATCTCTTCGTATAAAAGCTAGAGAGAATCATTATCAGAAACCACTTTGTGATGTGTTCATTCCACTCACAGAGTTCAAACTTTCTTTTCATAGAACAGTTTGGAAAAACTCCGTTTGTAAAGTCTGCAAGTGGATATTTGGACCTCTTTGAGGATTTCGTTGGAAACGGGATTTCTTCATCTAATTCTAGAAAGAAGAATTCTCAGTAGCTTCTTTGGGTTGTGTGTGTTCAACTCACAGAGTTGAACCTTCCTTTAGACAGAGCAGATTTGAAACCCTCTTCTTGTGGGATTTGAAAGTGGACATTTCAAGCGTTTTGAGGCCAACGGTAGAAAAGGAAATATCTTCATATAAAAGCTAGAGAGAATCATTCTCAGAAACCCCTTTGTGATGTGTGCGTTCCACTCACAGAGTTTAACCTTTCTTTTCGTAAAACAGTTTGGAAACACTCTGTTTATTAAGTCTGGAAGTGGATATTTGGACCTTTTTGAGGATATCGTTGGAAACGGGATTTCTTCATCTAATGCTAGACAGAAGAATTCTCAGTAACTTCTTTGTGTTGCGTGTGTTCAACTCACAGACTTGAACCTTCCTTTAGACAGAGCAGATTTGGAACCCTCTTTTTGTGGAATTTGCAGGTGGACATTTAATGCCCTTTGGGGCGAACGGTAGAAAAGGGAATATCTTCGTATAAAAACTAGAGAGAATCATTCTCAGAAACCACTTTGTGATGTGTGCGTTCCATTCACTGAGTTTAACCTTTCTTTTCATAGAACAGTTTGGAAACACTTTGTTTGTAAAGTCTGCAAGTGGATATTTGGACCTCTTTGAGGATTTCATTGGAAACGGGATTTCTTCATCTAATGCTAGACAGAAGAATTCTCAGTATCTTCTTTGTGTTGCGTGTGTTCAACTCACGGAGTTGAACCTTCCTTTAGAGAGAGCAGATTTGGAACCCTCTTTTTGTGGAATTTGCAAGTGGACATTTCAAGCGCTTTGGGGCCTACAGTAGAAAAGGAAATATCTTCGTATAAAAACTAGAGAGAATCATTCTCAGAAACCACTTTGTGATGTGTGCGTTCCACTCACAGAGTTTAACCTTTCTTTTCATAGAACAGTTTGGAAACACTCTGTTTGTACAGTCTGCAAGTGGATATTTGGACCGCTTTGAGGATTTCGTTGGAAACGGGATTTCTTCATCTAATGCTAGACAGAAGAATTCTCAGTAACTTCTTTGGGTTGTGTGTGTTCAACTCACAGAGTTGAACCTTCCTTTAGAGAGAGTAGATTTGAAACCCTCTTTTGTGGAATCTGCAAGTGGATATTTGAAGCGCTTTGGGGCCAACGGTAGAAAAGGAAATATCTTAATATAAAAACTAGAGAGAATCATTCTCAGAAACCCCTTTGTGATGTGTGCGTTCCACTCACAGAGTATAACCTTTCTTTTCATAGAACAGTTTGGAAATACTCTGTTTGTAAAGTCTGCAAGTGGATATTTGGACCTCTTTGAGGATTTCGTTAGAAACGGGATGTCTTCATCTAATGCTAGACAGAAGATTTCTCAGTAACTTCTTTGGGTTGCGTGTGTTCAACTCACAGAGTTGAACCTTCCTTTAGACAGAGCAGATTTGAAACCCTCTTTTTGTGGAATTTGCAAGTGGACATTTCATGCGCTTTGGGGCCAACGGTAGAAAAGGAAATATGTTCGTAGAAAAAATAGAGAGAATCATTCTCAGAAACCACTTTGTGATGTGTGCATTCCACTCACCGAGTTGTACCTTTCTTTTCATAGAACAGTTTGGAAACACTCTGTTTGTAAAGTCTGCAAGTGGATATTTGTACCTCTTTGAGGATATCGTTGGAAACGGGATTTCTTCATCTAATGCTAGACAGAAGAATTCTCAGTAACTTCTTTGGGTTGCATATGTTCAACTCACAGAGTTGAACCTTCCTTTAGAGAGAGCAGATTTGGAACCCTCTTTTTGTGGAATTTGCAAGTGGACATTTCAAGCCCTTTGGGGCCAACAGTAGAAAAGGAAATATCTTCGTATAGAAACAAGAGAGAATCATTCTCACAAACCACTTTGTGATGTGTGCATTCCACTCACCGAGTTTAACCTTTCTTTTCATAGAACAGTTTGGAAACACTCTGTTGGTACAGTCTGCAAGTGGATATTTGGACCTCTTTGAGGATTTCGTTGGAAACGGGATTTCCTCATCTAATGCTAGACAGAAGAATTCTCAGTAACTACTTTGGGTTGCGTGTGTTCAACTCACAGAGTTGAACCTTCCTTTAGACAGAGCAGATTTGAAACCCTCTTTTTGTGGTATTTGCAAGTGGACATTTCAAGCGCTTTGGGGCCAACGGTAGAAAAGGATTTATCTTCATATAAAAACTAGAGAGAATCATTCTCAGAAACCCCTTTGTGATGTGTGCGTTCCACTCACAGAGTTTTACCTTTCTTTTCGTAGAACAGTTTGGAAACACTCTGTAAAGTCTGCAAGTGGATATTTGGACCTCTCTGAGGATTTCATTGTAAACGGGTTTTCTTCATCTAATGCTATACAGAAGAATTCTCAGTAACATCTTTGGGTTGCGTGTGTTCATCTCACAGAGTGGAACCTTCCTTTAGACAAAGCAGATTTGAAACCCTCTTTTTGTGGAATTTGCAAGTGGACATTTCAATCGCTTTGGGGCCAACGTTAGGAAAGGGAATATCTTCGTATAAAAACTAGAGAGAATCATTCTCAGAAACCACTTTGTGATGTGTGCGTTCCATTCACCGAGTTTAACCTTTCTTTTCATAGAACAGTTTGGAAACACTATGTTTGTAAAGTCTGCAAGTGGATATTTGGACCTCTTTGAGGATTTCGTTTGAAACGGGATTTCCTCATCTAATGCTAGACAGAAGAATTCTCAGTAACTTCTTTGGGTTGCGTGTGTTCAACTCACAGAGTTGAACCTTCCTTTAGACAGAGCAGATTTGAAACCCTCTTTTTGTGGTATTTGCAAGTGGACATTTCACGCGCTTTGGGGCCAACGGTAGAAAAGGATTTATCTTCATATAAAAACTAGAGAGAATCATTCTCAGAAACCCCTTTGTGATGTGTGCGTTCCACTCACAGAGTTTAACCTTTCTTTTCGTAGAACAGTTTGGAAACACTCTGTAAAGTCTGCAAGTGGATATTTGAACCTCTCTGAGGATTTCGTTGTAAACGGGATTTCTTCATCTAATGCTATACAGAAGAATTCTCAGTAACATCTTTGGGTTGCGTGTGTTCATCTCACAGAGTGGAACCTTCCTTTAGAGAGAGCAGATTTGAAACCCTCTTTTGTGGAATTTGCAAGTGGACATTTCAAGCGCTTTGGGGCCAACTGTAGAAAAGGAAATATCTTCATATAAAAACTAGAGAGAATCATTCTCAGAAACCCCTTTGTGATGTGTGCGTTCCACTCACAGAGTAAAACCTTTCTTTTCATAGAACAGTTTGGAAATAGTCTGTTTGTAAAGTCTGCAAGTGGATATTTGGACCTCTTTGAGGATTTCGTTAGAAACGGGATTTCTTCATCTAATGCTAGACAGAAGAATTCTCAGTAACTTCTTTGGGTTGCGTGTGTTCAACTCACGGGGTTGAACCTTCCTTTAGACAGAGCAGATTTGAAACCCTCTTTTTGTGGAATTTGCAATTGGACCTTTCATGCACTTTGGGGCCAACGGTAGAAAAGGAAATATGTTCGTAGAAAAACTAGAGAGAATCATTCTCAGAAACCACTTTGTGATGTGTGCATTCCACTCACCGAGTTTTACCTTTCTTTTCATAGAACAGTTTGGAAACACTCTGTTTGTAAAGTCTGCAAGTGGATATTTGTACCTCTTTGTGGATATCGTTGGAAACGGGATTTCTTCATCTAATGCTTGACAGAAGAATTCTCAGTAACTTCTTTGGGTTGTGTGTGTTCAACTCACAGAGTTGAACCTTCCTTTAGACAGAGCAGATTTGAAACCCTCTTTTTGTGGAATTTGCAAGTGGACATTTCAAGCGCTTTGGGGCCAACGGTAGAAAAGGAAATATGTTTGTATAAAAACAAGAGAGAATCATTCTCAGAAACCACTTTGTGAAGGGTGCATTCCACTCACCGAGTTTAACCTTTCTTTTCATACAACAGTTTGGAAACACTCTGTTTGAAAAGTCTGCAAGTGGATATTTGGACCTCTTTGAGGATTTCGTTGGAAACGGGTTTTCTTCATCTAATGCTAGACAGAAGAATTCTCAGTAACTTCTTTGTGTTGCGTGTGTTCAACTCACGGAGTTGAAGCTTCCTTTAGAGAGAGCAGATTTGGAACCCTCTTTTTGTGGAATTTGCAAGTGGACATTTCAAGCCATTTGGGGCCAACAGTAGAAAAGGAAATATCTTCGTATAGAATCTAGAGAGAATCATTCTCACAAACCACTTTGTGATGTGTGGATTCCACTCACCGAGTTTAACCTTTCTTTTCATAGAAGAGTTTGGAAACACTCTGTTTGTACAGTCTGCAAGTGGATATTTGGACCTCTTTGAGGATTTCGTTGGAAACGGGATTTCTTCATCTAATGCCAGACAGAAGAATTCTCAGTAACTTCTTTGTGTTCCGTGTGTTCAACTCACGGAGTTGAACCTTCCTTTAGAGAGAGCAGATTTGGAACACTCTTTTTGTGGAATTTGCAAGTGGACATTTCAAGCGCTTTGGGGCCAACAGTAGAAATGAAATAACTTCGTATAAAAACTAGAGAGAATCATTCTCAGAAACCACATTGTGATGTGTGCGTTCCACTCACCGAGTTTAACCTTTCTTTTCATAGAACAGTTTGGAAACCCTCTGTTTGTAAAGTCTGCAAGTGGATAATTGGAGCTCTGTGAAGATTTCGTTGGAAACGGGATTTCTTCATCTAATGCTAGACAGAAGAATTCTCAGTAACTTCTTTGGGTTGCGTGTGTTCAACTCACAGAGTTGAACCTTCCTTTAGACAGAGTAGATTTGAAACCCTCTTTTTGTGGAATTTGCAAGTGGACTTTTCAAGCGCTTTGGAGCCCACGGTAGAAAAGGAAATATCTTCGTATAAAAACTAGAGAGAATCATTCTCAGAAACCACTTTGTGATGTGTGCGTTCCACTCACAGAGTTTAACCTTTCTTTTCATAGAACAGTTTGGAAACACTCTGTTTGTAAAGTCTGGAAGTGGATATTTGGACCTCTTTGAGGATTTCGTTGGAAACGGGATTTCTTCATCTAATGCTAGACAGAAGAATTCTCTGTAAGTTCTTTGGGTTGCGTGTGTTCAACTCACAGAGTTGAACCTTCCTTTTGACAGAGCAGATTTGAAACCCTCTTTCTGTGGAAGTTGCAAGAGGACATTTCAAGGGCTTTGGTTCCAACAGTAGAAAAGGAAATATCTTCGTATAAAAACTAGAGAGAATCATTCTCAGAAACCACTTTGTGATGTGTGCGTTTCACTCACAGTGTTTAACCTTTCTTTTCATAGAACAGTTTGGAAACACTCTGTTTGTAATGTCTGCAAGTGGATATTTGGACCTCTTTGAGGATTTCGTTGGAAACGGGATTTCTTCATCTAATGCTAGGCAGAAGAATTCTCAGTAACTTCTTTGGGTTGCGTGTGTTCAACTCACAGAGTTGAACCTTCCTTTAGACAGAGCAGATTTGGAACCCTCTTTTTGTGGAATTTGCAAGTGGACATTTCAAGCCCTTTGGGGCCAACAGTAGAAAAGGAAATATCTTCGTATAGAAACTAGAGAGAATCATTCTCACAAACCACTTTGTGATGTGTGGATTCCACTCACCGAGTTTAACCTTTCTTTTCATAGAACAGTTTGGAAACACTCTGTTTGTACAGTCTGCAAGTGGATATTTGGACCTCTTTGGGCATTTCGTTGGAAACGGGATTTCTTCATCTAATGCCAGACAGAAGAATTCTCAGTAACTTCTTTGTGTTCCGTGTGTTCATCTCACGGAGTTGAACCTTCCTTTAGAGAGAGCAGATTTGAAACCCTCTTTTTGTGGAATTTGCAAGGGGACATTTCAAGCGCTTTGGGGCCAACGGTAGAAAAGGAAATATCTTCGTATACAAACTAGAGAGAATCATTCTCGGAAACCCCTTTGTGATGTGTGCGTTCCATTCACTGAGTTTAACCTTTCTTTTCATAGAACAGTTTGGAAACACTCTGTTTGTAAAGTCTGCAAGTGGATATTTGGACCTCTTTGAGGATATCTTTGGAAACGAGATTTCTTCATCTAATGCTAGACAGAATAATTCTCATTAAATTCTTTGGGTTGCATTTGTTAATCCCTCAGAGTTGAACGTTCCTTTAGATAGAGCAGATTTTAAACACTCTTTTTGTGGGATTTGCACGTTGACATTTCAAGGGCTTTGGGGCCAACGTCAGAAAAGGAAATATCTTCGTATAAAAACTAGAGAGAATAATACTCAGAAACCACTTTGTGATGTGTGTGTTCCACTCACCGACTTTAACCTTTCTTTTCGTAGAACAGTTTGGAAACACTCTCTTTGTAAAGTCTGCAGGTGGATATTTGGAACTCTTTGAGGATTTCGTTGGAAACGGGATTTCTTCATCTAATGCTGGACAGAATAATTCTCAGTAAATTTTTGGGTTGCGTGTGTTCAACTCTCAGAGTTGAACCTTCCTTTAGACAGAGCAGTTTTGAAACCCTCTTTTTGTGGAATTTGCAAGTGGACATTTCAAGCACTTTGTTGCCAACGGTAGAAAAGGAAATATCGTCATATAAAAACTAGAGAGAATAATACTCAGAAACCACTTTGTGATGTGTGCCTTCCACTCACCGAGTTTCACCTTTCTTTTCATAGAACAGTTTGGAAACACTCTGTTTGTACAGTCTGCTAGTGGATATTTGCACCTCTTTGAGGATTTCATTGGAAACGGGATTTCTTCATCTAAAGCTTGACAGAAGAATTCTCAGTAACTTCTTTGGGTTGCGTGTGTTCAACTCACAGTGTTGAACATTCCTTTTGACAGAGCAGATTTGAAACCCTCTTTTGTGGAATTTGCAAGTGGACATTACAAGCCCTATCGGGCCAACGGTAGAAAAGGAAATATCTTCGTAAAAAAACTAGAGAGAATCATTCCCAGAAACCACTTTGCGATGTGTGTGTTCCACTCACAGAGTTTAACCTTTCTTTTCATAGAACAGTTTGGAAACACTCTGTTTGTAAAGTCTGCAAGTGGATATCTGGACCTCTTTGAGGATTTTGTTGGAAACGGGATTTCTTCATCTAATTCTAGAAACAAGAATTCTCAGTAACTTCTTTGAGTTGCGTGTGTTCAACTCACAGAGTTGAACGTTCCTTTTGACAGACCAGATTTGGAACCCACTTTTTGTGGAATTTGCAAGTGGACATTTCAAGCGCTTTGGGGCCAACGGTAGAAAATGAAATATCGTCGTATAAAAACTAGAGAGAATCATTCTCAGAAACCCCTTTGTGATGTGTGCGTTCCACTCACAGAGTTTCACCTTTCTTTACATAGAACAGTTCGGAAACACTCTGTTTGTAAAGACTGCAAGTGGATATTTGGACTTCTTTGAGGATATCGTTGGAAACGGGGTTTCTTCATCTAATGCTAGACAGAAGAATTCTCTGTAACTTCTTAGGGTTGCGTGCGTTCAACTCACAGACTTGAACCTTCCTTTAGACAGAGCAGATTTGAAACCCTCTTGTTGTGGGATTTGCAAGTGGACATTTCAAGCCCTTTGGGGCCAACGGTAGAAAAGGAAATCTCTTCGTATAAAAGCTAGAGAGAATCATTATCAGAAACCACTTTGTGATGTGTTCATTCCACTCACAGAGTTCAAACTTTCTTTTCATAGAACAGTTTGGAAAAACTCCGTTTGTAAAGTCTGCAAGTGGATATTTGGACCTCTTTGAGGATTTCGTTAGAAACGGGATTTCTTCATCTAATTCTAGAAAGAAGAATTCTCAGTAGCTTCTTTGGGTTGTGTGTGTTCAACTCACAGAGTTGAACCTTCCTTTAGACAGAGCAGATTTGAAACCCTCTTCTTGTGGGATTTGAAAGTGGACATTTCAAGCGTTTTGAGGCCAACGGTAGAAAAGGAAATATCTTCATATAAAAGCTAGAGAGAATCATTCTCAGAAACCCCTTTGTGATGTGTGCGTTCCACTCACAGAGTTTAACCTTTCTTTTCGTAAAACAGTTTGGAAACACTCTGTTTATTAAGTCTGGAAGTGGATATTTGGACCTTTTTGAGGATATCGTTGGAAACGGGATTTCTTCATCTAATGCTAGACAGAAGAATTCTCAGTAACTTCTTTGTGTTGCGTGTGTTCAACTCACAGACTTGAACCTTCCTTTAGACAGAGCAGATTTGGAACCCTCTTTTTGTGGAATTTGCAGGTGGACATTTAATGCCCTTTGGGGCGAACGGTAGAAAAGGGAATATCTTCGTATAAAAACTAGAGAGAATCATTCTCAGAAACCACTTTGTGATGTGTGCGTTCCATTCACTGAGTTTAACCTTTCTTTTCATAGAACAGTTTGGAAACACTCTGTTTGTAAAGTCTGCAAGTGGATATTTGGACCTCTTTGAGGATTTCATTGGAAACGGGATTTCTTCATCTAATGCTAGACAGAAGAATTCTCAGTATCTTCTTTGTGTTGCGTGTGTTCAACTCACGGAGTTGAACCTTCCTTTAGAGAGAGCAGATTTGGAACCCTCTTTTTGTGGAATTTGCAAGTGGACATTTCAAGCGCTTTGGGGCCTACAGTAGAAAAGGAAATATCTTCGTATAAAAACTAGAGAGAATCATTCTCAGAAACCACTTTGTGATGTGTGCGTTCCACTCACAGAGTTTAACCTTTCTTTTCATAGAACAGTTTGGAAACACTCTGTTTGTACAGTCTGCAAGTGGATATTTGGACCGCTTTGAGGATTTCGTTGGAAACGGGATTTCTTCATCTAATGCTAGACAGAAGAATTCTCAGTAACTTCTTTGGGTTGTGTGTGTTCAACTCACAGAGTTGAACCTTCCTTTAGAGAGAGTAGATTTGAAACCCTCTTTTGTGGAATTTGCAAGTGGATATTTGAAGCGCTTTGGGGCCAACGGTAGAAAAGGAAATATCTTAATATAAAAACTAGAGAGAATCATTCTCAGAAACCCCTTTGTGATGTGTGCGTTCCACTCACAGAGTATAACCTTTCTTTTCATAGAACAGTTTGGAAATACTCTGTTTGTAAAGTCTGCAAGTGGATATTTGGACCTCTTTGAGGATTTCGTTAGAAACGGGATGTCTTCATCTAATGCTAGACAGAAGATTTCTCAGTAACTTCTTTGGGTTGCGTGTGTTCAACTCACGGAGTTGAACCTTCCTTTAGACAGAGCAGATTTGAAACCCTCTTTTTGTGGAATTTGCAAGTGGACATTTCATGCGCTTTGGGGCCAACGGTAGAAAAGGAAATATGTTCGTAGAAAAAATAGAGAGAATCATTCTCAGAAACCACTTTGTGATGTGTGCATTCCACTCACCGAGTTGTACCTTTCTTTTCATAGAACAGTTTGGAAACACTCTGTTTGTAAAGTCTGCAAGTGGATATTTGTACCTCTTTGAGGATATCGTTGGAAACGGGATTTCTTCATCTAATGCTAGACAGAAGAATTCTCAGTAACTTCTTTGGGTTGCATATGTTCAACTCACAGAGTTGAACCTTCCTTTAGACAGAGCAGATTTGAAACCCTCTTTTTGTGGAATTTGCAAGTGGACATTTCAAGCGCTTTGGGGCCAACGGTAGAAAAGGAAATATGTTCGTATAAAAACTAGAGAGAATCATTCTCAGAAACCACTTTGTGAGGGGTGCATTCCACTCACCGAGTTTAACCTTTCTTTTCATAGAACAGTTTGGAAACACTCTGTTTGTAAAGTCTGCAAGTGGATATTTGGACCTCTTTGAGGATTTCGTTGGAAACGGGTTTTCTTCATCTAATGCTAGACAGAAGAATTCTCAGTAACTTCTTTGTGTTGCGTGTGTTCAACTCACGGAGTTGAACCTTCCTTTAGAGAGAGCAGATTTGGAACCCTCTTTTTGTGGAATTTGCAAGTGGACATTTCAAGCACTTTGGGGCCAACGGTAGAAAAGGAAATATCGTCGTATAAAAACTAGAGAGAATAATACTCAGAAACCACTTTGTGATGTGTGCCTTCCACTCACCGAGTTTCACCTTTCTTTTCATAGAACAGTTTGGAAACACTCTGTTTGTACAGTCTGCTAGTGGATATTTGCACCTCTTTGAGGATTTCATTGGAAACGGGATTTCTTCATCTAATGCTTGACAGAAGAATTCTCAGTAACTTCTTTGGGTTGCGTGTGTTCAACTCACAGTGTTGAACATTCCTTTTGACAGAGCAGATTTGAAACCCTCTTTTGTGGAATTTGCAAGTGGACATTACAAGCCCTATCGGGCCAACGGTAGAAAAGGAAATATCTTCGTAAAAAAACTAGAGAGAATCATTCCCAGAAACCACTTTGCGATGTGTGTGTTCCACTCACAGAGTTTAACCTTTCTTTTCATAGAACAGTTTGGAAACACTCTGTTTGTAAAGTCTGCAAGTGGATATCTGGACCTCTTTGAGGATTTTGTTGGAAACGGGATTTCTTCATCTAATTCTAGAAACAAGAATTCTCAGTAACTTCTTTGAGTTGCGTGTGTTCAACTCACAGAGTTGAACGTTCCTTTTGACAGACCAGATTTGGAACCCACTTTTTGTGGAATTTGCAAGTGGACATTTCAAGCGCTTTGGGGCCAACGGTAGAAAATGAAATATCGTCGTATAAAAACTAGAGAGAATCATTCTCAGAAACCCCTTTGTGATGTGTGCGTTCCACTCACAGAGTTTCACCTTTCTTTACATAGAACAGTTCGGAAACACTCTGTTTGTAAAGACTGCAAGTGGATATTTGGACTTCTTTGAGGATATCGTTGGAAACGGGGTTTCTTCATCTAATGCTAGACAGAAGAATTCTCAGTAACTTCTTAGGGTTGCGTGCGTTCAACTCACAGACTTGAACCTTCCTTTAGACAGAGCAGATTTGAAACCCTCTTGTTGTGGGATTTGCAAGTGGACATTTCAAGCCCTTTGGGGCCAACGGTAGAAAAGGAAATCTCTTCGTATAAAAGCTAGAGAGAATCATTATCAGAAACCACTTTGTGATGTGTTCATTCCACTCACAGAGTTCAAACTTTCTTTTCATAGAACAGTTTGGAAAAACTCCGTTTGTAAAGTCTGCAAGTGGATATTTGGACCTCTTTGAGGATTTCGTTGGAAACGGGATTTCTTCATCTAATTCTAGAAAGAAGAATTCTCAGTAGCTTCTTTGGGTTGTGTGTGTTCAACTCACAGAGTTGAACCTTCCTTTAGACAGAGCAGATTTGAAACCCTCTTCTTGTGGGATTTGAAAGTGGACATTTCAAGCGTTTTGAGGCCAACGGTAGAAAAGGAAATATCTTCATATAAAAGCTAGAGAGAATCATTCTCAGAAACCCCTTTGTGATGTGTGCGTTCCACTCACAGAGTTTAACCTTTCTTTTCGTAAAACAGTTTGGAAACACTCTGTTTATTAAGTCTGGAAGTGGATATTTGGACCTTGTTGAGGATATCGTTGGAAACGGGATTTCTTCATCTAATGCTAGACAGAAGAATTCTCAGTAACTTCTTTGTGTTGCGTGTGTTCAACTCACAGACTTGAACCTTCCTTTAGACAGAGCAGATTTGGAACCCTCTTTTTGTGGAATTTGCAGGTGGACATTTAATGCCCTTTGGGGCGAACGGTAGAAAAGGGAATATCTTCGTATAAAAACTAGAGAGAATCATTCTCAGAAACCACTTTGTGATGTGTGCGTTCCATTCACTGAGTTTAACCTTTCTTTTCATAGAACAGTTTGGAAACACTCTGTTTGTAAAGTCTGCAAGTGGATATTTGGACCTCTTTGAGGATTTCATTGGAAACGGGATTTCTTCATCTAATGCTAGACAGAAGAATTCTCAGTAACTTCTTTGTGTTGCGTGTGTTCAACTCACGGAGTTGAACCTTCCTTTAGAGAGAGCAGATTTGGAACCCTCTTTTTGTGGAATTTGCAAGTGGACATTTCAAGCGCTTTGGGGCCTACAGTAGAAAAGGAAATATCTTCGTATAAAAACTAGAGAGAATCATTCTCAGAAACCACTTTGTGATGTGTGCGTTCCACTCACAGAGTTTAACCTTTCTTTTCATAGAACAGTTTGGAAACACTCTGTTTGTACAGTCTGCAAGTGGATATTTGGACCGCTTTGAGGATTTCGTTGGAAACGGGATTTCTTCATCTAATGCTAGACAGAAGAATTCTCAGTAACTTCTTTGGGTTGTGTGTGTTCAACTCACAGAGTTGAACCTTCCTTTAGAGAGAGTAGATTTGAAACCCTCTTTTGTGGAATTTGCAAGTGGATATTTGAAGCGCTTTGGGGCCAACGGTAGAAAAGGAAATATCTTAATATAAAAACTAGAGAGAATCATTCTCAGAAACCCCTTTGTGATGTGTGCGTTCCACTCACAGAGTATAACCTTTCTTTTCATAGAACAGTTTGGAAATACTCTGTTTGTAAAGTCTGCAAGTGGATATTTGGACCTCTTTGAGGATTTCGTTAGAAACGGGATGTCTTCATCTAATGCTAGACAGAAGATTTCTCAGTAACTTCTTTGGGTTGCGTGTGTTCAACTCACGGAGTTGAACCTTCCTTTAGACAGAGCAGATTTGAAACCCTCTTTTTGTGGAATTTGCAAGTGGACATTTCATGCGCTTTGGGGCCAACGGTAGAAAAGGAAATATGTTCGTAGAAAAAATAGAGAGAATCATTCTCAGAAACCACTTTGTGACGTGTGCATTCCACTCACCGAGTTTTACCTTTCTTTTCATAGAACAGTTTGGAAACACTCTGTTTGTAAAGTCTGCAAGTGGATATTTGTACCTCTTTGAGGATATCGTTGGAAACGGGATTTCTTCATCTAATGCTAGACAGAAGAATTCTCAGTAACTTCTTTGGGTTGCATATGTTCAACTCACAGAGTTGAACCTTCCTTTAGACAGAGCAGATTTGAAACCCTCTTTTTGTGGAATTTGCAAGTGGACATTTCAAGCGCTTTGGGGCCAACGGTAGAAAAGGAAATATGTTCGTATAAAAACTAGAGAGAATCATTCTCAGAAACCACTTTGTGAGGGGTGCATTCCACTCACCGAGTTTAACCTTTCTTTTCATAGAACAGTTTGGAAACACTCTGTTTGTAAAGTCTGCAAGTGGATATTTGGACCTCTTTGAGGATTTCGTTGGAAACGGGTTTTCTTCATCTAATGCTAGACAGAAGAATTCTCAGTAACTTCTTTGTGTTGCGTGTGTTCAACTCACGGAGTTGAACCTTCCTTTAGAGAGAGCAGATTTGGAACCCTCTTTTTGTGGAATTTGCAAGTGGACATTTCAAGCCCTTTGGGGCCAACAGTAGAAAAGGAAATATCTTCGTATAGAAACAAGAGAGAATCATTCTCACAAACCACTTTGTGATGTGTGCATTCCACTCACCGAGTTTAACCTTTCTTTTCATAGAACAGTTTGGAAACACTCTGTTGGTACAGTCTGCAAGTGGATATTTGGACCTCTTTGAGGATTTCGTTGGAAACGGGATTTCCTCATCTAATGCTAGACAGAAGAATTCTCAGTAACTTCTTTGGGTTGCGTGTGTTCAACTCACAGAGTTGAACCTTCCTTTAGACAGAGCAGATTTGAAACCCTCTTTTTGTGGTATTTGCAAGTGGACATTTCAAGCGCTTTGGGGCCAACGGTAGAAAAGGATTTATCTTCATATAAAAACTAGAGAGAATCATTCTCAGAAACCCCTTTGTGATGTGTGCGTTCCACTCACAGAGTTTTACCTTTCTTTTCGTAGAACAGTTTGGAAACACTCTGTAAAGTCTGCAAGTGGATATTTGGACCTCTCTGAGGATTTCATTGTAAACGGGTTTTCTTCATCTAATGCTATACAGAAGAATTCTCAGTGACATCTTTGGGTTGCGTGTGTTCATCTCACAGAGTGGAACCTTCCTTTAGACAAAGCAGATTTGAAACCCTCTTTTTGTGGAATTTGCAAGTGGACATTTCAATCGCTTTGGGGCCAACGTTAGGAAAGGGAATATCTTCGTATAAAAACTAGAGAGAATCATTCTCAGAAACCACTTTGTGATGTGTGCGTTCCATTCACCGAGTTTAACGTTTCTTTTCATAGAACAGTTTGGAAACACTATGTTTGTAAAGTCTGCAAGTGGATATTTGGACCTCTTTGAGGATTTCGTTTGAAACGGGATTTCCTCATCTAATGCTAGACAGAAGAATTCTCAGTAACTTCTTTGGGTTGCGTGTGTTCAACTCACAGAGTTGAACCTTCCTTTAGACAGAGCAGATTTGAAACCCTCTTTTTGTGGTATTTGCAAGTGGACATTTCAAGCGCTTTGGGGCCAACGGTAGAAAAGGATTTATCTTCATATAAAAACCAGAGAGAATCATTCTCAGAAACCCCTTTGTGATGTGTGCGTTCCACTCACAGAGTTTAACCTTTCTTTTCGTAGAACAGTTTGGAAACACTCTGTAAAGTCTGCAAGTGGATATTTGAACCTCTCTGAGGATTTCGTTGTAAACGGGATTTCTTCATCTAATGCTATACAGAAGAATTCTCAGTAACATCTTTGGGTTGCGTGTGTTCATCTCACAGAGTGGAACCTTCCTTTAGAGAGAGCAGATTTGAAACCCTCTTTTGTGGAATTTGCAAGTGGACATTTCAAGCGCTTTGGGGCCAACTGTAGAAAAGGAAATATCTTCATATAAAAACTAGAGAGAATCATTCTCAGAAACCCCTTTGTGATGTGTGCGTTCCACTCACAGAGTAAAACCTT
Organism: Gorilla gorilla gorilla; assembly: GCF_029281585.2. Lineage (NCBI taxonomy): Eukaryota > Metazoa > Chordata > Mammalia > Primates > Hominidae > Gorilla > Gorilla gorilla. The sequence continues at coordinate 75,066,943 of NC_073231.2, read as the reverse complement.
TCTTTTCATAGAACAGTTTGGAAATAGTCTGTTTGTAAAGTCTGCAAGTGGATATTTGGACCTCTTTGAGGATTTCGTTAGAAACGGGATTTCTTCATCTAATGCTAGACAGAAGAATTCTCAGTAACTTCTTTGGGTTGCGTGTGTTCAACTCACGGAGTTGAACCTTCCTTTAGACAGAGCAGATTTGAAACCCTCTTTTTGTGGAATTTGCAATTGGACCTTTCATGCACTTTGGGGCCAACGGTAGAAAAGGAAATATGTTCGTAGAAAAACTAGAGAGAATCATTCTCAGAAACCACTTTGTGATGTGTGCATTCCACTCACCGAGTTTTACCTTTCTTTTCATAGAACAGTTTGGAAACACTCTGTTTGTAAAGTCTGCAAGTGGATATTTGTACCTCTTTGTGGATATCGTTGGAAACGGGATTTCTTCATCTAATGCTTGACAGAAGAATTCTCAGTAACTTCTTTGGGTTGTGTGTGTTCAACTCACAGAGTTGAACCTTCCTTTAGACAGAGCAGATTTGAAACCCTCTTTTTGTGGAATTTGCAAGTGGACATTTCAAGCGCTTTGGGGCCAACGGTAGAAAAGGAAATATGTTCGTATAAAAACAAGAGAGAATCATTCTCAGAAACCACTTTGTGAAGGGTGCATTCCACTCACCGAGTTTAACCTTTCTTTTCATACAACAGTTTGGAAACACTCTGTTTGAAAAGTCTGCAAGTGGATATTTGGACCTCTTTGAGGATTTCGTTGGAAACGGGTTTTCTTCATCTAATGCTAGACAGAAGAATTCTCAGTAACTTCTTTGTGTTGCGTGTGTTCAACTCACGGAGTTGAAGCTTCCTTTAGAGAGAGCAGATTTGGAACCCTCTTTTTGTGGAATTTGCAAGTGGACATTTCAAGCCATTTGGGGCCAACAGTAGAAAAGGAAATATCTTCGTATAGAATCTAGAGAGAATCATTCTCACAAACCACTTTGTGATGTGTGGATTCCACTCACCGAGTTTAACCTTTCTTTTCATAGAACAGTTTGGAAACACTCTGTTTGTACAGTCTGCAAGTGGATATTTGGACCTCTTTGAGGATTTCGTTGGAAACGGGATTTCTTCATCTAATGCCAGACAGAAGAATTCTCAGTAACTTCTTTGTGTTCCGTGTGTTCAACTCACGGAGTTGAACCTTCCTTTAGAGAGAGCAGATTTGGAACCCTCTTTTTGTGGAATTTGCAAGTGGACATTTCATGCGCTTTGGGGCCAACAGTAGAAATGAAATAACTTCGTATAAAAACTAGAGAGAATCATTCTCAGAAACCACATTGTGATGTGTGCGTTCCACTCACCGAGTTTAACCTTTCTTTTCATAGAACAGTTTGGAAACCCTCTGTTTGTAAAGTCTGCAAGTGGATAATTGGAGCTCTGTGAAGATTTCGTTGGAAACGGGATTTCTTCATCTAATGCTAGACAGAAGAATTCTCAGTAACTTCTTTGGGTTGCGTGTGTTCAACTCACAGAGTTGAACCTTCCTTTAGACAGAGTAGATTTGAAACCCTCTTTTTGTGGAATTTGCAAGTGGACTTTTCAAGCGCTTTGGAGCCCACGGTAGAAAAGGAAATATCTTCGTATAAAAACTAGAGAGAATCATTCTCAGAAACCACTTTGTGATGTGTGCGTTCCACTCACAGAGTTTAACCTTTCTTTTCATAGAACAGTTTGGAAACACTCTGTTTGTAAAGTCTGGAAGTGGATATTTGGACCTCTTTGAGGATTTCGTTGGAAACGGGATTTCTTCATCTAATGCTAGACAGAAGAATTCTCTGTAAGTTCTTTGGGTTGCGTGTGTTCAACTCACAGAGTTGAACCTTCCTTTTGACAGAGCAGATTTGAAACCCTCTTTCTGTGGAAGTTGCAAGAGGACATTTCAAGGGCTTTGGTTCCAACAGTAGAAAAGGAAATATCTTCGTATAAAAACTAGAGAGAATCATTCTCAGAAACCACTTTGTGATGTGTGCGTTTCACTCACAGTGTTTAACCTTTCTTTTCATAGAACAGTTTGGAAACACTCTGTTTGTAAAGTCTGCAAGTGGATATTTGGACCTCTTTGAGGATTTCGTTGGAAACGGGATTTCTTCATCTAATGCTAGGCAGAAGAATTCTCAGTAACTTCTTTGGGTTGCGTGTGTTCAACTCACAGAGTTGAACCTTCCTTTAGACAGAGCAGATTTGAAACCCTCTTTTTGTGGAATTTGCAAGTGGACATTTCAAGCGCTTTGGCGCCCACGGTAGAAAAGGAAATATCTTCGTATAAAAACTAGAGAGAATCATTCTCAGAAACCACTTTGTGATGTGTGCGTTCCACTCACAGAGTTTAACCTTTGTTTTCATAGAACAGTTTGGAAACATCTGTTTGTAATGTCTGCAAGTGGATATTTGGACCTCTTTGAGGATTTCGTTGGAAACGGGATTTCTTCATCTAGTGCTAGACAGAAGAATTCTCAGTAACTTCTTTGGGTTGCGTGTGTTCAACTCACAGAGTTGAGCCTTCCTTTAGACAGAGCAGATTTGAAACCCTCTTTTTGTGGAATTTGCAAGTGGACATTTCAAGCGCTTTGGGGCCAACGGTAGAAAAGGAAATATCTTCCTATAAAAACTAGAGAGAATCATTCTCAGAAACCACTTTGTGATGTGTGCGTTCCACTCACAGAGTTTAACCTTTCTTTTCATAGAACAGTTTGGAAACATCTGTTTGTAAAGTCTGCAAGTGGATATTTGGACCTCTTTGAGGATTTCGTTGGAAACGGGATTTCTTCGTCTAGTGCTAGACAGAAGAATTCTCTGTAACTTCTTTGGGTTGCGTGTGTTCAACTCACAGAGTTGAGCCTTCCTTTAGACAGAGCAGATTTGAAACCCTCTTTTTGTGGAATTTGCAAGTGGACATTTCAAGCGCTTTGGGGCCAACGGTAGAAAAGGAAATATCTTCGTATAAAAACTGGAGAGAATCATTCTCAGAAACCGCTTTGTGATGTGTGCGTTCCACTCACAGAGTGTAACCTTTCTTTTCATAGAACAGTTTGGAAACACTCTGTTTGTAAAGTCTGCATGTGGATATTTGGACCTCTTTGAGGATTTCGTTGGAAACGGGATTTCTTCATCTAATGCTAGACAGAAGAATTCTCAGTAACTTCTTTGGGTTGCATGTGTTCAACACACAGAGTTGTACCTTCCTTTAGAGAGAGCAGATTTGAAACCCTCTTTTTGTGGAATTTGCAAGTGGACATTTCAAGCACTTTGGGGACAACAGTAGAAAAGGAAATATCTTCGTATAAAAACTAGAGAGAATCATTCTTGGAAACCCCTTTGTGATGTGTGCGTTCCATTCACAGAGTTTCACCTTTCTTTTCATAGAACAGTTTGGAAACACTCTGTAAAGTCTGCAAGTGGATATTTGGACCTCTTTGAGGATTTCGTTGGAAACGGGATTTCTTCATCTAATGCTAGACAGAAGAATTCTCAGTAAATTCCTTGGGTTGTGTGTGTTCAACTCACAGAGTTGAACCTTCCTTTAGACAGAGCAGATTTGAAACCCTCTTGTTGTGGGATTTGCAAGTGGACATTTCAAGCCCTTTGGGGCCAACGGTAGAAAAGGAAATATCTTCGTATACAAGCTAGAGAGAATCATTCTCGGAAACCACTTTGTGATGTGTTCATTCCACTCACAGAGTTTAACCTTTCTTTTCATAGAACAGTTTGGAAAAACTCCATTTGTAAAGTCTTCTAGTGGATATTTGTACCTCTCTGAGGATTTCGTTGGAAACGGGATTTCTTCATCTAATTCTAGAAAGAAGAATTTTCAGTAGCTTCTTTGGGTTGTGTGTGTTCAACTCACAGAGTTGAACCTTCCTTTAGACTGAGCAGATTTGAAACCCTCTTGTTGTGGGATTTGCAAGCGGACATTTCAAGCCCTTTGAGGCCAGCGGTAGAAAAGGAGATATCTTCGTATACAAACTAGACAGAATCATTCTCAGAAACCACTTTGTGATGTGTGCGTTCCATTCACCGAGTTTAACCTTTATTTTCATAGAACTGTTTGGAAACAGTCTGTTTGTAAAGTCTGCAAGTGGATATTTGGACCTCTTTGAGGATTTCATTGGAAACGGGATTTCTTCATCTAATTCCAGACAGAAGAATTCTCAGTAACTTCTTTGGGTTGCGTGTGTTCAACTCACAGATTTGAACCTTCCTTTAGACAGAGCAGATTGGAAACCCTCTTTTTGTGGATTTTGCAAGTGGACATTTCAAGCGCTTTGGGGCCAATGGCAGAAAGGGAAATACCTTCGTATAAAAGCTAGAGAGAATCATTTTCAGAAACCACCTTGTGATTTGTTCGTTCCACTCACAGAGTTTAACTTTTATTTTCATAGAACTGTTTGGAAACACTCTGTTTGTAAAGTCTGCAAGTGGATATTTGGACCTCTTTCAGGATATCGTTGGAAACGGGATTTCTTCATCTAATACTAGGAAGAGGAATTCTCAGTAATTTCTTTGGGTTGCCTGTGTTCAACTCACAGAGTTGAACCTTCCTTTACACAGAGCAAAATAGAAACCCTCTTTTTGTGGAATTTGCAAGTGGACATTTCAAGCGCTTTGGGACCAACGGTAGAAAAGGAAATATCTTCGTGTAAAAACTTGATAGAATCATTCTCCGAAACCACTTTGTGACCTGTGCGTTCCATTCACCGAGTTTAACCTTTCTTTCATAGAACAGTTCGGAAACACTCTGTTTGTAAAGTCTGCAAGTGGATATTTGGACCTCTTTGAGGATATCGTTGGAAACGGGATTTCTTCATCTAATGCTAGACAGAAGAATTCTCAGTAACTTCTTTGGGTTGCGTGTGTTCAACTCACAGAGTTGAACCTTCCTTTAGAGAGAGCAGATTTGAAACCCTCTTTTTGTGGAATTTGCAAGTGGACATTTCAAGCGCTTTGGGGCCAACGGTAGAAAAGGAAATATCTTCGAATACAAACTAGAGAGAATCATTCTTGGAAACCACTTTGTGATGTGTACATTCCACTCACACAGTTTATCCTTTCTTTTCATAGAACAGTTTGGAAACACTCTGTTTGTAAAGTCTGCAAGTGGATATTTGGACCTCTTTGAGGATTTCGTTGGAAACGGGATTTCTTCATCTAATTCTAGAAAGAAGAATTCTCAGTAGCTTCTTTGGGTTGCGGGTGTTCAACTCACAGAGTTGAACCTTCCTTTAGACAGAGCAGATTTGAAACCCTCTTGTTGTGGGATTTGCAAGTGGACATTTCAAGCGCTTTGGGGCCAACGGTAGAAAAGGAAATATGTTCATATACAAACTAGATAGAATCATTCTCAGAAACCACTTTGTGATGTGTGCGTTCCATTCACCGAGTTTAACCTTTCTTTTCATAGAAGAGCTTGGAAACACTCTGTTTGTAAAGTCTGCAAGTGGATATTTGGACCTCTTTGAGGATTTCGTTGGAAACGGGATTTCTTCATCTAATTCTAGAAAGAAGAATTCTCAGTAACTTCTTTGGGTTGCGTGTGTTAAACTCTCAGAGTTGAACCTTCCTTTAGACAGAGCAGGTTTGAAACCCTCTTTTTGTGGAATTTGCAAGTGGACATTTCAAGCGCTTTGGGGCCAATGGTAGGAAAGGAAATATCTTCGTATACAAACTAGAGAGAATCTGTCTCGGAAACCACTTTGTGATGTGTGCTCTCCACTCACAGAGTTTAACCTTTCTTTTCATAGAACAGTTTGGAAACACTCTGTTTGTAAAGTCTGCAAGTGGATATTTGGACCTCTATGAGTATTTCGTTGGAAAAGGGTTTTCTTCATCTAATGCTAGACAAAAGAATTCTCAGTAACTTCTTTGGGTTGCGTGTGTTCAACTCTCAGAGTTGAAGCTTCCTTTAGACAGAGCAGGTTTGAAACCCTCTTTTTGTGGAATTTCCAAGTGGACATTTCAAGCACTTTGGTGCCAAAGGTAGAAAAGGAAATATCTTCGTATACAAACTAGAGGGAATCATTCTCGGAACCCACTTTGTGATGTGTGCGTTCCACTCACAGAGTTTAACCTTTCTTTTCATAGAACAGTTTGGAAACACTCTGTTTGTAAAGTCTGCAAGTGGATATCTGGACCTCTTTGAGGATTTCGTTGGAATCAGGATTTCTTCATCTAATTCCAGAAAGAAGAATTCTCAGTAACTTCTTTGGGTTGCGTGTGTTCAACTCACAGAGTTGAAACTTCCTTTAGACAGAGCAGATTTGAAACCCTCTTTTTCTGGTATTTGCAAGTGGACATTTCAAGGGCTTTGGGGCCAACGGTAGAAAATGAAATATGTTCGGATAAAAACTAGAGAGAATCAATCTCAGAAACCCTTTGTGATGTGTGCATTCCACTCACAGAGTTTAACCTTTCTTTTCATAGAACAGTTTGGAAACACTCCGTTTTTACAGACTGCAAGTGGATATTTGGACCTCTTTGAGGATTTCGTTGGAAACGGATTTCTTCATCTAATGCTAGACAAAAGAATTCTCAGTAACTTCTTTTGGTTGAGTGTGTTCAACTCACACAGTTGAACCTTCCTTTAGACAGAGCAGATTTGAAACTCTCTTTTTGTGGAATTTGCAAGAGAACATTTCAAGCGCTTTGGGCCAACGGTAGAAAAGGAAATATCTTCGTATAAAAACTAGAGAGAATCAATCGCGGAAACCACTTTGTGATGTGTGCGTCCCACTAACAGAGTTTAACCTTTCTTTTCATAGAAGAGTTTGGTTTGGAAACACACTGCTTGTAAAGTCTGCATGTGGATATTTGGACCTCTTAGAGGATTTCGTTGGAAACGGGATTTCTTCATCTAATGCTAGACAGAAGAATTCTCAGTAACTTCTCTGGGTTGCGTGTGTTCAACTCACAGAGTTGAATCTTCCTTTTGACAGAGCAGATGTGAAACCCTCTTGTTGTGGAATTTGCAAGTTGACATTTCAAGTGCTTTGGGGCCAACGGTAGAAAAGGAAATATCTTCATATACAAACCAGATAGAATCATTCTCAGAAACCACTTTGTGATGTGTGCATTCCATTCACCGAGTTTAACCTTTCTTTTCATAGAACAGTTTGGAAACACTCTGTTTGTAAAGTCTGCAAGTGGATATTTAGACCTCTTTGAGGATTTCGTTGGAAACGGGATTTCTTCATCTAATGCTACACAAAAGAATTCACAGTAACTTCTTTGGGTTGCGCGTCTTCAACTCTCAGAGTTGAACCTTCCTTTAGACAGAGAAGGTTTGAAACCCTCTTTTTGTGGAATTTCCAAGTGGACATTTCAAGCGCTTTGGGGCCAACGGTAGGAAAGGAAATATCTTCGTATACAAACTAGAGAGAATCTTTCTCAGAAAGCACTTTGTGATGTGTGCATTCCTGTCACCGAGTTTAACATTTCTTTTCATGGAACAGTTTGGAAACACTCTGTTTGTAAAGTCTGCAAGTGGATATTTGGACCTCTTTGAGGATTTCGTTGGAAACGGGATTTCTTCATCTAATTCTAGAAAGAAGAATTCTCAGTAACTTCTTTGGGTTGCGTGTGTTCAAGTCACGGATTTGAACCTTCCTTTAGACAGAGCAGATTTGAAACTCTCTTGCTGTGGGATTTGCAAGTGGACATATCTAGTTCTTTGGGGCCAGCGGTAGAAAAGGAAATATCTTCGTATACAAACTAGAGAGAATCATTCTCGGAAACCACTTTGTGATGTGTACGTTCCACTCACAGAGTTTAACATTTCTATTCATAGAACAGTTTGGAAAAACTCTGTTTGTAAAGTCTGCAAGTGGATATTTGGACGTCTTTGAGGATTTCGTTGGAAACGGGATTTCTTCATCTAATGCTAGAAAGAAGAATTCTCAGTAGCTTCTTTGGTTGCGTGTGTTCAACTCACAGAGTTGAACCTTCCTTTAGACAGAGTAGATTAGAAACCCTCTTTTTGTGGAATTTGCAAGTGGACGTTTCAAGCGCTTTGGGGTCAACGGCAGAAAAGAAATATCTTCCTATAAAAACTAGAGAGAATCATTCTCGGAAACCACTTTGTGATGTGTTCGTTCCACTCACAGAGTTTAACCTTTCTTTTCATAGAACAGTTTGGAAACACTCCGTTTTTACAGACTGCAAGTGGATATTTGGACCTCTTTGAGGATTTCGTTGGAAAAGGGATTTCTTCATCTAATGCTAGACAAAAGAATTCTCAGTAACTTCTTTGGGTTTCGTGTGTTCACCTCAGAGAGTTGAACCTTCCTTTAGACAGAGCAGGTTTGAAACCGACTTTTTGTGGAATTTTCAAGTGGACATTTCAAGCACTTTGGGGCCAAAGGTAGAAAAGGAAATATCTTCGTATAAAAACTAGAGAGAATCATTCTCGGAAACCACTTTCTGATGTGTTCGTTCCACTCACAGAGTTTAACCTTTCGTTTCATAGAACAGTTTGGAAACACTCTTTTTGTAAATTCTGCAAGTGCATATCTGGACCTTTTTGAGGATTTCGTTGGAAACGGGATTTCTACATCTAATGCTAGACAGAAGAATTCTCAGTAACTTCTTTGGGTTGCGTGTGTTCAACTCACAGAGTTGAACCTTCCTTTAGACAGAGCAGATTTGAAACCATCTTTTTGTGGAATTTGCAAGTGGACATTTCAAGCGCTTTGGGGCCAACGGTAGAAAAGGAAATAACTTCGTATAAAAACTAGAGAGAATCAGTCGCGGAAACCACTTTGCGACGTGTGCGTTCCACTCACAGAGTTTAACCTTTCTTTTCATAGAACAGTTTGGAAACACTCTGTTTGTAAAGTCTGCAAGTGGATATTTGGACCTCTTTGAGGATTTCGTTGGATACGGGATTTCTTAATCTAATGCTAGACAAAAGAATTCTAAGTAACTTCTTTGGGTTGCGTGTGTTCAACTCACAGATTTGAACCTTCCTTTAGACAGAGCAGATTTGAAACCCTCTGTTTTTGGATTTTGCAAGTGGACATTTCAAGCGCTTTGGGCCCAATGGCAGAAAGGGAAATACCTTCGTATAAAAGCTAGAGAGAATCATTTTCAGAAACCACCTTGTGATTTGTTCTATCCTCTCACAGAGTTTAACTTTTATTTTCATAGAACTGTTTGGAAACACTATGTTTGTAAAGTCTGCAAGTGGATATTTGGACCTCTTTCAGGATATCGTTGGAAACGGGATTTCTTCATCTAATCCTAGGAAGAGGAATTCTCAGTAACTTCTTTGGGTTGCGTGTGTTCAACTCACAGAGTTGAACCTTCCTTTACCCAGAGCAAAATAGAAACCCTCTTTTTGTGGAATTTGCAAGTGGACATTTCAAGCGCTTTGGGACCAACGGTAGAAAAGGAAATATCTTCGTATAAAAACTTGATAGAATCATTCTCCGAAACCACTTTGTGACGTGTGCGTTCCATTCACCGAGTTTAACCTTTCTTTTCATAGAAGAGTTTGGAAACACTCTGTTTGTAAAGTCTGCAAGTGGATATTTGGACCTCTTTGAGGATTTCGTTGGAAACGGGATTTCTTCATCTAATTCTAGAAAGAAGAATTCTCAGTAACTTCTTTGGGTTGCGTGTGTTAAACTCTCAGAGTTGAACCTTCCTTTAGACAGAGCAGGTTTGAAACCCTCTTTTTGTGGAATTTGCAAGTGGACATTTCAAGCGCTTTGGGGCCAATGGTAGGAAAGGAAATATCTTCGTATACAAACTAGAGAGAATCTGTCTCGGAAACCACTTTGTGATGTGTGCTCTCCACTCACAGAGTTTAACCTTTCTTTTCATAGAACAGTTTGGAAACACTCTGTTTGTAAAGTCTGCAAGTGGATATTTGGACCTCTATGAGTATTTCGTTGGAAAAGGGTTTTCTTCATCTAATGCTAGACAAAAGAATTCTCAGTAACTTCTTTGGGTTGCGTGTGTTCAACTCTCAGAGTTGAAGCTTCCTTTAGACAGAGCAGGTTTGAAACCCTCTTTTTGTGGAATTTCCAAGTGGACATTTCAAGCACTTTGGGGCCAAAGGTAGAAAAGGAAATATCTTCGTATACAAACTAGAGGGAATCATTCTCGGAACCCACTTTGTGATGTGTGCGTTCCACTCACAGAGTTTAACCTTTCTTTTCATAGAACAGTTTGGAAACACTCTGTTTGTAAAGTCTGCAAGTGGATATCTGGACCTCTTTGAGGATTTCGTTGGAATCAGGATTTCTTCATCTAATTCCAGAAAGAAGAATTCTCAGTAACTTCTTTGGGTTGCGTGTGTTCAACTCACAGAGTTGAAACTTCCTTTAGACAGAGCAGATTTGAAACCCTCTTTTTCTGGTATTTGCAAGTGGAAATTTCAAGGGCTTTGGGGCCAACGGTAGAAAATGAAATATGTTCGGATAAAAACTAGAGAGAATCAATCTCAGAAACCCTTTGTGATGTGTGCATTCCACTCACAGAGTTTAACCTTTCTTTTCATAGAACAGTTTGGAAACACTCCGTTTTTACAGACTGCAAGTGGATATTTGGACCTCTTTGAGGATTTCGTTGGAAACGGATTTCTTCATCTAATGCTAGACAAAAGAATTCTCAGTAACTTCTTTTGGTTGAGTGTGTTCAACTCACACAGTTGAACCTTCCTTTAGACAGAGCAGATTTGAAACTCTCTTTTTGTGGAATTTGCAAGAGAACATTTCAAGCGCTTTGGGCCAACGGTAGAAAAGGAAATATCTTCGTATAAAAACTAGAGAGAATCAATCGCGGAAACCACTTTGTGATGTGTGCGTCCCACTAACAGAGTTTAACCTTTCTTTTCATAGAAGAGTTTGGTTTGGAAACACACTGCTTGTAAAGTCTGCATGTGGATATTTGGACCTCTTAGAGGATTTCGTTGGAAACGGGATTTCTTCATCTAATGCTAGACAGAAGAATTCTCAGTAACTTCTCTGGGTTGCGTGTGTTCAACTCACAGAGTTGAATCTTCCTTTTGACAGAGCAGATGTGAAACCCTCTTGTTGTGGAATTTGCAAGTTGACATTTCAAGTGCTTTGGGGCCAACGGTAGAAAAGGAAATATCTTCATATACAAACCAGATAGAATCATTCTCAGAAACCACTTTGTGATGTGTGCATTCCATTCACCGAGTTTAACCTTTCTTTTCATAGAACAGTTTGGAAACACTCTGTTTGTAAAGTCTGCAAGTGGATATTTAGACCTCTTTGAGGATTTCGTTGGAAACGGGATTTCTTCATCTAATGCTACACAAAAGAATTCACAGTAACTTCTTTGGGTTGCGCGTCTTCAACTCTCAGAGTTGAACCTTCCTTTAGACAGAGAAGGTTTGAAACCCTCTTTTTGTGGAATTTCCAAGTGGACATTTCAAGCGCTTTGGGGCCAACGGTAGGAAAGGAAATATCTTCGTATACAAACTAGAGAGAATCTTTCTCAGAAAGCACTTTGTGATGTGTGCATTCCTGTCACCGAGTTTAACATTTCTTTTCATGGAACAGTTTGGAAACACTCTGTTTGTAAAGTCTGCAAGTGGATATTTGGACCTCTTTGAGGATTTCGTTGGAAACGGGATTTCTTCATCTAATTCTAGAAAGAAGAATTCTCAGTAACTTCTTTGGGTTGCGTGTGTTCAAGTCACAGATTTGAACCTTCCTTTAGACAGAGCAGATTTGAAACTCTCTTGCTGTGGGATTTGCAAGTGGACATATCTAGTTCTTTGGGGCCAGCGGTAGAAAAGGAAATATCTTCGTATACAAACTAGAGAGAATCATTCTCGGAAACCACTTTGTGATGTGTACGTTCCACTCACAGAGTTTAACATTTCTATTCATAGAACAGTTTGGAAAAACTCTGTTTGTAAAGTCTGCAAGTGGATATTTGGACGTCTTTGAGGATTTCGTTGGAAACGGGATTTCTTCATCTAATGCTAGAAAGAAGAATTCTCAGTAGCTTCTTTGGTTGCGTGTGTTCAACTCACAGAGTTGAACCTTCCTTTAGACAGAGTAGATTAGAAACCCTCTTTTTGTGGAATTTGCAAGTGGACGTTTCAAGCGCTTTGGGGTCAACGGCAGAAAAGAAATATCTTCCTATAAAAACTAGAGAGAATCATTCTCGGAAACCACTTTGTGATGTGTTCGTTCCACTCACAGAGTTTAACCTTTCTTTTCATAGAACAGTTTGGAAACACTCCGTTTTTACAGACTGCAAGTGGATATTTGGACCTCTTTGAGGATTTCGTTGGAAAAGGGATTTCTTCATCTAATGCTAGACAAAAGAATTCTCAGTAACTTCTTTGGGTTTCGTGTGTTCACCTCAGAGAGTTGAACCTTCCTTTAGACAGAGCAGGTTTGAAACCGACTTTTTGTGGAATTTTCAAGTGGACATTTCAAGCACTTTGGGGCCAAAGGTAGAAAAGGAAATATCTTCGTATAAAAACTAGAGAGAATCATTCTCGGAAACCACTTTCTGATGTGTTCGTTCCACTCACAGAGTTTAACCTTTCGTTTCATAGAACAGTTTGGAAACACTCTTTTTGTAAATTCTGCAGGTGCATATCTGGACCTTTTTGAGGATTTCGTTGGAAACGGGATTTCTACATCTAATGCTAGACAGAAGAATTCTCAGTAACTTCTTTGGGTTGCGTGTGTTCAACTCACAGAGTTGAACCTTCCTTTAGACAGAGCAGATTTGAAACCATCTTTTTGTGGAATTTGCAAGTGGACATTTCAAGCGCTTTGGGGCCAACGGTAGAAAAGGAAATATCTTCGTATAAAAACTAGAGAGAATCAGTCGCGGAAACCACTTTGTGACGTGTGCGTTCCACTCACAGAGTTTAACCTTTCTTTTCATAGAACAGTTTGGAAACACTCTGTTTGTAAAGTCTGCAAGTGGATATTTGGACCTCTTTGAGGATTTCGTTGGATACGGGATTTCTTAATCTAATGCTAGACAAAAGAATTCTAAGTAACTTCTTTGGGTTGCGTGTGTTCAACTCACAGATTTGAACCTTCCTTTAGACAGAGCAGATTTGAAACCCTCTGTTTTTGGATTTTGCAAGTGGACATTTCAAGCGCTTTGGGCCCAATGGCAGAAAGGGAAATACCTTCGTATAAAAGCTAGAGAGAATCATTTTCAGAAACCACCTTGTGATTTGTTCTATCCTCTCACAGAGTTTAACTTTTATTTTCATAGAACTGTTTGGAAACACTATGTTTGTAAAGTCTGCAAGTGGATATTTGGACCTCTTTCAGGATATCGTTGGAAACGGGATTTCTTCATCTAATCCTAGGAAGAGGAATTCTCAGTAACTTCTTTGGGTTGCGTGTGTTCAACTCACAGAGTTGAACCTTCCTTTACCCAGAGCAAAATAGAAACCCTCTTTTTGTGGAATTTGCAAGTGGACATTTCAAGCGCTTTGGGACCAACGGTAGAAAAGGAAATATCTTCGTATAAAAACTTGATAGAATCATTCTCCGAAACCACTTTGTGACGTGTGCGTTCCATTCACCGAGTTTAACCTTTCTTTTCATAGAAGAGTTTGGAAACACTCTGTTTGTAAAGTCTGCAAGTGGATATTTGGACCTCTTTGAGGATTTCGTTGGAAACGGGATTTCTTCATCTAATTCTAGAAAGAAGAATTCTCAGTAACTTCTTTGGGTTGCGTGTGTTCAACTCACAGAGTTGAGCCTTCCTTTAGACAGAGCAGATTTGAAACCCTCTTTTTGTGGAATTTGCAAGTGGACATTTCAAGCGCTTTGGGGCCAACGGTAGAAAAGGAAATATCTTCGTATAAAAACTAGAGAGAATCATTCTCAGAAACCGCTTTGTGATGTGTGCGTTCCACTCACAGAGTGTAACCTTTCTTTTCATAGAACAGTTTGGAAACACTCTATTTGTAAAGTCTGCAAGTGGATATTTGGACCTCTTTGAGGATTTCGTTGGAAACTGGATTTCTTCATCTAATGCTAGACAGAAGAATTCTCAGTAACTTCTTTGGGTTTCGTGTGTTCAACTCACAGAGTTGAACCTTCCTTTTGACAGAGCAGATTTGAAACCCTCTTTCTGTGGAAGTAGCAAGAGGACATTTCAAGGGCTTTGGGGCCAACAGTAAAAAAGGAAATATCTTCGTATAAAAACTAGAGAGAATCATTCTCAGAAACCACTTTGTGATGTGTCCGTTTCACTCACAGTGTTTAACCTTTCTTTTCATAGAACAGTTTGGAAACACTCTGTTTGTAAAGTCTGCAAGTGGATATTTGGACCTCTTTGAGGATTTCGCTGGAAACGGGATTTCTTCATCTAATGCTAGGCAGAAGAATTCTCAGTAACTTCTTTGGGTTGCGTGTGTTCAACTCACAGAGTTGAACCTTCCTTTAGACAGAGCAGATTTGAAACCCTCTTTTTGTGGAATTTGCAAGTGGACATTTCAAGCGCTTTGGCGCCCACGGTAGAAAAGGAAATATCTTCGTATAAAAACTAGAGAGAATCATTCTCAGAAACCACTTTGTGATGTGTGCGTTCCACTCCCAGAGTTCAACCTTTCTTTTCATAGAACAGTTTGGAAACATCTGTTTGTAAAGTCTGCAAGTGGATATTTGGACCTCTTTGAGGATTTCGTTGGAAACGGGATTTCTTCATCTAGTGCTAGACAGAAGAATTCTCAGTAACTTCTTTGGGTTGCGTGTGTTCAACTCACAGAGTTGAGCCTTCCTTTAGACAGAGCAGATTTGAAACCCTCTTTTTGTGGAATTTGCAAGTGGACATTTCAAGCGCTTTGGGGCCAACGGTAGAAAAGGAAATATCTTCGTATAAAAACTAGAGAGAATCATTCTCAGAAACCGCTTTGTGATGTTTGCGTTCCACTCACAGAGTGTAACCTTTCTTTTCATAGAACAGTTTGGAAACACTCTGTTTGTAAAGTCTGCAAGTGGATATTTGGACCTCTTTGAGGATTTCGTTGGAAACGGGATTTCTTCATCTAAAGCTAGGCAGAAGAATTCTCAGTAACTTCTTTGGGTTGCGTGTGTTCAACTCACAGAGTTGAACCTTCCTTTAGACAGAGGAGATTCGAAACCCTCTTTTTGTGGAATTTGCAAGTGGACATTTCAAGCGCTTTGGCGCCCACGGTAGAAAAGGAAATATCTTCATATAAAAACTAGAGAGAATCATTCTCAGAAACCACTTTGTGATGTGAGCGTTCCACTCACACAGTTTAACCTTTCTTTTCATAGAACAGTTTGGAAACATCTGTTTGTAAAATCTGCAAGTGGATATTTGGACCTCTTTGAGGATTTCGTTGGAAACGGGATTTCTTCATCTAATGCTAGACAGAAGAATTCTCATTAACTTCTTTGGGTTGCGTGTGTTCAACTCACAGAGTTGAGCCTTCCTTTAGACAGAGCAGATTTGAAACCCTCTTTTTGTGGAATTTGCAAGTGGACATTACAAGCGCTTTGGGGCCAACGGTAGAAAAGGAAATATCTTCGTATAAAAACTAGAGAGAATCATTCTCAGAAACCGCTTTGTGATGTGTGTATTCCACTCACAGAGTGTAACCTTTCTTTTCATAGAACAGTTTGGAAACACTCTGTTTGTAAAGTCTGCAAGTGGATATTTGGACCTCTTTGAGGATTTCGTTGGAAACGGGATTTCTTCATCTAATGCTACACAGAAGAATTCTCAGTAACTTCTTTGGGTTGCGTGTGTTCAACTCACAGAGTTGAACCTTCCTTTTGACAGAGCAGATTTGAAACCCTCTTTTTGTGGAATTTGCAAGTGGACATTTCAAGCGCTTTGGGGCCAACGGTAGAAAAGGAAATATCTTCGTATAAAAACTAGGGAGAATCATTCTCAGAAACCACTTTGTGATGTGTGCGTTCCACTCACAGAGTTTAACCTTTCTTTTCATAGAACAGTGTGGAAACAGTCTGTTTGTAAAATCTGCAAGTGGATATTTGGACCTCTTTGAGGATTTTGTTGGAAACGGGATTTCTTCATCTAATGCTAGGCAGAAGAATTCTCAGTAACTTCTTTGGGTTGCGTGTGTTCAACTCACAGAGTTGAACCTTCCTGTAGACAGAGCAGATTTGAAACCCTCTTTTTGTGGAATTTGCAAGTGGACATTTCAAGCGCTTTTGCGCCCACGGTAGAAAAGGAAATATCTTCGTATAAAAACTAGAGAGAATCATTCTCAGAAACCACTTTGTGATGTGTGCGTTCCACTCACAGAGTGTTACTATTCTTTTCATAGAACAGTTTGGAAACACTCTGTTTGTAAAGTCTGCAAGTGGATATTTGGACCTCTTTGAGGATTTCGTGGGAAACGGGATTTCTTCATCTAATGCTAGGCAGAAGAATTCTCAGTAACTTCTTTGGGTTGCGTGTGTTCAACTCACAGAGTTGAACCTTCCTTTAGACAGAGCAGATTCGAAACCCTCTTTTTGTGGAATTTGCAAGTGGACATTTCAAGCGCTTTGGCGCCCACGGTAGAAAAGGAAATATCTTCGTATAAAAACTAGAGAGAATCATTCTCAGAAACCACTTTGTGATATGTGCGTTCCACTCACAGAGTTTAACCTTTCTTTTCATAGAACAGTTTGGAAACATCTGTTTGTAAAGTCTGCAAGTGGATATTTGGACCTCTTTGAGGATTTCGTTGGAAACGGGATTTCTTCATCTAATGCTAGACAGAAGAATTCTCAGTAACTTCTTTGGGTTGCGTGTGTTCAACTCACAGAGTTGAGCCTTCCTTTACACAGAGCAGATTTGAAACCCTCTTTTTGTGGAATTTGCAAGTGGACATTTCAAGCCCTTTGGGGCCAACGGTAGAAAAGGAAATATCTTCGTATAAAAACTAGAGAGAATCATTCTCAGAAACCGCTTTGTGATGTGTGCGTTCCACTCACAGAGTGTAACCTTTCTTTTCATAGAACAGTTTGGAAACACTCTGTTTGTAAAGTCTGCAAGTGGATATTTGGACCTCTTTGAGGATTTTGTTGGAAACGGGA
This sequence comes from Gorilla gorilla gorilla, assembly GCF_029281585.2. Classification (NCBI taxonomy): domain Eukaryota; kingdom Metazoa; phylum Chordata; class Mammalia; order Primates; family Hominidae; genus Gorilla; species Gorilla gorilla. The sequence goes on along the minus strand of NC_073231.2, from coordinate 75,049,865 downwards.
TTTCTTCATCTAAAGCTAGACAGAAGAATTCTCAGTAACTTCTTTGGGTTGCATGTGTTCAACTCACAGAGTTGAACCTTTCTTTTGACAGAGCAGATTGGAAACCCTCTTTTTGTGGAATTTGCAAGTGGACATTTCAAGCGCTTTGGGGCCAACGGTAGAAAAGGAGATATCTTCGTATAAAAACTAGAGAGAATCATTCTCAGAAACCACTTTGTGATGTGTGCGTTCCACTCACAGAGTTTAACCTTTCTTTTCATAGAACAGTTTGTAAACAGTCTGTTTGTAAAGTGTGCAAGTGGATATTTGGACCTCTTTGAGGATTTAGTTGGAAACGGGATTTCTTCATCTAATGCTACACAGAAGAATTCTCAGTAACTTCTTTGGGTTGCGTGTGTTCAACTCACAGAGTTGAGCCTTCCTTTAGACAGAGCAGATTTGAAACCCTCTTTTTGTGGAATTTGCAAGCGGACATTTCAAGCGCTTTGGGGCCAACGGTAGAAAAGGAAATATCTTCGTATAAAAACTAGAGAGAATCATTCTCAGAAACCGCTTTGTGATGTGTGCGTTCCACCCACAGAGTGTAACCTTTCTTTTCATAGAACAGTTTGGAAACAGTCTGTTTGTAAAGTCTGCAAGTGGATATTTGGACCTCTTTGAGGATTTCGTTGGAAACGGGATTTCTTCATCTAATGCTAGACAGAAGAATTCTCAGTAACTTCTTTGGGTTGCGTGTGTTCAACTCACAGAGTTGAACCTTCCTTTAGACAGAGCAGATTTGAAACCCTCTTTTTGTGGAATTTGCAAGTGGACATTTCAAGCGCTTTGGGGCCAACGGTAGAAAAGGAAATATCTTCATATACAAACTAGAGAGAATCATTCTCAGAAACCGCTTTGTGATGTGTGCGTTCCACTCACAGAGTGTAACCTTTCCTTTCATAGAACAGTTTGGAAACACTCTGTTTCTAAAGTCTGCAAGTGGATATTTGGACCTCTTTGAGGATTTCGTTGGAAACGGGAATTCTTCATCTAATGCTAGACAGAAGAATTCTCAGTAACTTCTATGGGTTGCGTGTGTTCAACTCACAGAGTTGAACCTTCCTTTTGACAGAGCAGATTAGAAACCCTCTTTTTGTGGAATTTGCAAGTCGACATTTAAAGCGCTTTGGAGTAAACGGTAGAAAAGGAAATATCTTCGTATAAAAACTAGAGAGAATCATTCTCAGAAACCACTTTGTGATGTGTGCGTTCCACTCCCAGAGTTTAACCTTTCTTTTCATAGAACAGTTTGGAAACACTCTGTTTGTAAAGTCTGCAAGTGGATATTTGGACCTCTTTGAGGATTTCGTTGGAAACGGGATTTCTTCATCTAATGCTAGACAGAAGAATTCTCAGTAACTTCTTTGGGTTGCGTGTGTTCAACTCACAGAGTTGAACCTTCCTTTTGACAGAGCAGATTGGAAACCCTCTTTTGTGGAATTTGCAAGTGGACATTTCAAGCGCTTTGGGGCCAACGGTAGAAAAGGAAATATCTTCGTATAAAAACTAGAGAGAATCGTTCTCAGAAACCACTTTGTGATGTGTGCGTTCCACTCACAGAGTTTAACCTTTCTTTTCATAGAATAGTTTGGAAACAGTCTGTTTGTAAAGTCTGCAAGTGGATATTTGGACCTCTTTGAGGATTTCGTTGGGAACGGGATTTCTTCATCTAATGCTAGACAGAAGAATTCTCAGTAACTTCTTTGGGTTGCGTGTGTTCAACTCACAGAGTTGAGCCTTCCTTTAGACAGAGCAGATTTGAAACCCTCTTTTTGTGGAATTTGCAAGGGGACATTTCAAGCGCTTTGAGGCCAACGGTAGAAAAGGAAATATCTTCGTATAAAAACTAGAGAGAATCATTCTCAGAAACCACTTTGTGATGTGTGCGTTCCACTCACAGAGTGTAACCTTTCTTTTCATAGAACAGTTTGGAAACACTCTGTTTGTAAAGTCTGCAAGTGGATATTTGGACCTCTTTGAGGATTTCGTTGGAAACGGGATTTCTTCATCTAATGCTAGACAGAAGAATTCTCAGTAACTTCTTTGGGTTGCGTGTGTTCAACTCACAGAGTTGAGCCTTCCTTTAGACAGAGCAGATTTGAAACCCTCTTTTTGTGGAATTTGCAAGTGGACATTTCAAGCGCTTTGGGGCCAACGGTAGAAAAGGAAATATCTTCGTATAAAAACTAGAGAGAATCATTCTCAGAAACCGCTTTGTGATGTGTGCGTTCCACTCACAGAGTGTAACCTTTCTTTTCATAGAACAGTTTGGAAACACTCTGTTTGTAAAGTCTGCAAGTGGATATTTGGACCTCTTTGAGGATTTCGTTGGAAACGGGATTTCTTCATCTAATGCTACACAGAAGAATTCTCAGTAACTTCTTTGGGTTGCGTGTGTTCAACTCACAGAGTTGAACCTTCCTTTTGACAGAGCAGATTGGAAACCCTCTTTTTGTGGAATTTGCAAGTGGACATTTCAAGCGCTTTGGGGCCAACGGTAGAAAAGGAAATATCTTCGTATAAAAACTAGAGAGAATCATTCTCAGAAACCACTTTGTGATGTGTGCGTTCCACTCACAGAGTTTAACCTTTCTTTTCATAGAACAGTTTGGAAACACTCTGTTTGTAAAGTCTGTAAGTGGATACTTGGACCTCTTTGAGGATTTCGTTGGAAACGGGATTTCTTCATCTAATGCTAGACAGAAGAATTCTCAGTAACATCTTTGTGTTGCGTGTGTTCAACTCACAGAGTTGAGCCTTCCTTTAGACAGAGCAGATTTGAAACCCTCTTTTTGTGGAATTTGCAAGTGGACATTTCAAGCGCTTTGGGGCCAACGGTAGAAAAGGAAATATCGTCGTATAAAAACTAGAGAGAATCATTCTCAGAAACCGCTTTGTGATGTGTGCGTTCCACTCACAGAGTGTAACCTTTCTTTTCATAGAACAGTTTGGAAACACTCTGTTTGTAAAGTCTGCAAGTGGATATTTGGACCTCTTTGAGGATTTCGTTGGAAACGGGATTTCTTCATCTAATGCTAGGCAGAAGAATTCTCAGTAACTTCTTTGGGTTGCGTGTGTTCAACTCACAGAGTTGAACCTTCCTTTAGACAGAGCACATTTGAAACCCTCTTTTTGTGGAATTTGCAAGTGGACATTTCATGCGCTTTGGCGCCCACGGTAGAAAAGGAAATATCTTCATATACAAACTAGATAGAATCATTCTCAGAAAGCACATTGTGAAGTGTGCATTCCATTCACCGAGTTTAACCTTTCTTTTCATAGAACAGTTTGGAAACACTCTGTTTGTAAAGTCTGCAAGTGGATATTTAGACCTCTTTGAGGATTTCGTTGGAAACGGGATTTCTTCATCAAATGCTAGACAAAAGAATTCTCAGTAACTTCTTTGGGTTGCGCGTCTTCAACTCTCAGAGTTGAACCTTCCTTTAGACAGAGCAGGTTTGAAACCCTCTTTTTGTGGAATTTCCAAGTGGACATTTCAAGCGCTTTGGGGCCAACGGTAGGAAAGGAAATATCTTCGTATACAAACTAGAGAGAATCTTTCTCAGAAACCACTTTGTGATGTGTGCATTCCTGTCACCGAGTTTAACATTTCTTTTCATAGAACAGTTTGGAAACACTCTGTTTGTAAAGTCTGCAAGTGGATATTTGGACCTCTTTGAGGATTTCGTTGGAAACGGGATTTCTTCATCTAATTCTAGAAAGAAGAATTCTCAGTAACTTCTTTGGGTTGCGTGTGTTCAAGTCACAGATTTGAAAATTCCTTTAGACAGAGCAGATTCGATACCCTCTTGTTGTGGGATTTGCAAGTGGACATATCAAGCGCTTTGGGGCCAACGGTAGAAAAGGAAATATCTTCGTATACAAACTAGAGAGAATCATTCTCAGAAACCACTTTGTGATGTGTACGTTCCACTCACAGAGTTTAACCTTTCTATTCATAGAACAGTTTGGAAAAACTCTGTTTGTAAAGTCTGCAAGTGGATATTTGGACGTCTTTGAGGATTTCGTTGGAAACGGGATTTCTTCATCTAATGCTAGACAAAAGAATTCTCAGTAACTACTTTGGGTTTCGTGTGTTCAACTCAGAGAGTTGAACCTTCCTTTAGACAGAGCAGGTTTGAAACCGACTTTTTGTGGAATTTTCAAGTGGACATTTCAAGTGTTTTGGGGCCAACGGTAGAAAAGGAAATATCTTCATATACAAACTAGATAGAATCATTCTCAGAAACCACTTTGTGATGTGTGCGTTCCATTCACCGAGTTTAACCTTTCTTTTCATAGAACAGTTTGGAAACACTCTGTTTGTAAAGTCTGCAAGTGGATATCTGGACCTCTTTGAGGATTTCGTTGGAAACGGGATTTCTTCATCTAATGCTAGACAGAAGAATTCTCAGTAACTTCTTTGGGTTGTGTGTGTTCAACTCACAGAGTTGAACCTTCCTTTAGACAGAGCAGATTTGAAACTCTCTTTCTGTGGAATTTGCAATTGGACATTTCAAGCTCTTTGGGGCCAACGGTAGAAAATGAAATATCTTCGGAAAAAAACTAGAGAGAATCATTCTCAGAAACCCTTTGTGATGTGTGCGTTCCACTCACAGAGTTTAACCTTTCTTTTCATAGAACAGTTTGGAAACCCTCCGTTTTTACAGACTGCAAGTGGATATTTGGACCTCTTTGAGGATTTCGTTGGAAACGGATTTCTTCATATAATGCTAGACAAAAGAATTCTCAGTAACTTCTTTTGGTTGAGTGTGTTCAACTCACACAGTTGAACCTTCCTTTAGGCAGAGCAGATTTGAAACCCTCTTTTTGTGGAATTTGCAAGTGGACATTTCAAGCGCTTTGGGGCCAACGGTAGAAAAGGAAATATCTTCGTATACAAACTAGAAAGAATCATTCTCGGAAACCACTTTGTGATGTGTTCATTCCACTCACAGAGTTTAACGTTTTGTTTCATAGAACAGTTTGGAAACACTCTGTTTGTAAATTCTGCAAGTGGATATCTGGACCTCTTTGAGGATTTCGTTGGAAACGGGATTTCTTCATCTAATGCTAGACAGAGGAATTCTCAGTAACTTCTTTGGGTTGCGTGTGTTCAACTCTCAGAGTTGAACCTTCCTTTAGACAGAGCATGTTTGAAACCCTCTTTTTGTGGAATTTGCAAGTGGACATTTCAAGCACTTTGGGGCCAAAGGTAGAAAAGGAAATATCTTCGTATACAAACTAGAGGGAATCATTCTCGGAAACCACTTTGTGATGTGTGCGTTCCTCTCACAGAGTTTAACCTTTCTTTTCATAGAAGAGTTTGGAAACACTCTGTTTGTAAAGTCTGCAAGTGGATATCTGGACCTCTGTGAGGATTTCGTTGGAAACGGGATTTCTTCATCTAATTCCAGAAAGAAGAATTCTCAGTAACTTCTTTGGGTTGCGTGTGTTCAACTCACAGAGTTGAAACTTCCTTTAGACAGAGCAGATTTGAAACCCTCTTCTTCTGGTATTTGCAAGTGGACATTTCAAGCGCTTTGGGGCCAACGGTAGAAAATGAAATATCTTCGGAAAAAAACTAGAGAGAATCATTCTCAGAAACCCTTTGTGATGTGTGCGTTCCACTCACAGAGTTTAACCTTTGATTTCATCGAACAGTTTGGAAACACTCCGTTTTTACAGACTGCAAATGGATATTTGGACCTCTTTGAGGATTTCGTTGGAAACGGGATTTCTTCATCTAATGCTAGAAAGAAGAATTCTCAGTAGCTTCTTTGGTTGCGTGTGTTCAACTCACAGAGTTGAAACTTCCTTTAGACAGAGTAGATTAGAAACCCTCTTTTTGTGGAATTTGCAAGTGGACATTTCAAGCGCTTTGGGGTCAACGGCAGAAAAGAAATATCTTCATATAAAAACTAGAGAGAATCATTCTCGGAAACCACTTTGTGATGTGTTCGTTCCACTCACAGAGTTTAACCTTTCTTTTCATAGAACAGTTTGGAAACACTCCGTTTTTACAGACTGCAAGTGGATATTTGGACCTCTTTGAGGATTTCGTTGGAAAAGGGATTTCTTCATCTAATGCTAGACAAAAGAATTCTCAGTAACTTCTTTGGGTTGCGTGTGTTCAACTCAGAGAGTTGAACCTTCCTTTAGACAGAGCAGGTTGAAACCGACTTTTTGTGTAATTTTCAAGAGGACATTTCAAGTGTTTTGGGGCCAACGGTAGAAAAGGAAATATCTTCATATACAAACTAGATAGAATCATTCTCAGAAGCCACTTTGTGATGTGTGCGTTCCATTCACCGAGTTTAACCTTTCTTTTCATAGAACAGTTTGGAAACACTCTGTTTGTAAAGTCTGCAAGTGGATATTTGGACCTCTTTGAGGATTTCGTTGGAACCGGGATTTCTTCATCTAATTCTAGAAAGAAGAATTCTCAGAAACTTCTTTTGGTTGCGTATGTTCAACTCACAGAGTTGAACCTTCCTTTAGACAGAGCAGATTTGAAACCCTCTTGTTGTGGGATTTGCAAGTGGACATATCAAGCGCCTTGGGGCCAACGGTAGAAAAGGAAATATCTTCGTATACAAACGAGAGAGAATCATTCTCGGAGACCACTTTGTGATGTGTTCTTTCCACTCACAGAGTTTAACCTTTCTATCCTTAGAACAGTTTGGAAAAACTCTGTTTGTACAGTCTGCAAGTGGATATTTGGACGCCTTTGAGGATTTCGTTGGAAATGGGATTTCTTCATCTAATGCTAGAAAGAAGAATTCTCAGTAGCTTCTTTGGTTGCGTGTGTTCAACTCACAGAGTCGAACCTTCCTTTAGACAGAGCAGATTTGAAACCCTCTTGTTGTCGAATTTGCAAGTGGACATTTCAAGTGCTTTGGGGTCAACGGCAGAAAAGGAAATATCTTCGTATAAAAACTAGAGAGAATCATTCTCGGAAACCACTTTGTGATGTGTTCATTCCACTCACAGAGTTTAACTGTTCGTTTCATAGAACAGTTTGGAAACACTCTGTTTGTAAATTCTGCAAGTGGATATCTGGACATCTTTGAGGATTTCGTTGGAAACGGGATTTCTTCATCTAATGCTAGACAGAAGAATTCTCAGTAACTTCTTTGGGTTGTGTGTGTTCAACTCACAGAGTTGAACCTTCCTTTAGACAGAGCAGATTTGAAACCCTCTTTCTGTGGAATTTGCAAGTGGACATTTCAAGCGCTTTGGGGCCAACGGTAGAAAAGGAAATATCTTCGTATAAAAACTAGATAGAATCATTCTCAGAAACCACTTTGTGAAGTGTGCGTTCCACTCACAGAGTGTAACCTTTCTTTTCATAGAACAGTTTGGAAACACTCTGTTTGTAAAGTCTGCAAGTGGATATTTGGACCTCTTTGAGGATTTCGTTGGAAACGGGATTTCTTCATCTAATTCTAGAAAGAAGAATTCTCAGTAACTTCTTCGGGTTGCGTGTGTTCAACTCAGAGAGTTGAACCTTCCTTTCGACAGAGCAGATCTGAAACCCTCTTGTTGTGGAATTTGCAAGTGGACATTTCAAGCGCTTTGGGGCCAACGGTAGAAAAGGAAATATCTTCGTATACAAACTAGAGAGAATCATTCTCAGAAACCACTTTGTGATGTGTACGTTCCACTCACAGAGTTTAACCTTTCTATTCATAGAACAGTTTGGAAAAACTCTGTTTGTAAAGTCTGCAAGTGGATATTTGGACGTCTTTGAGGATTTCGTTGGAAACGGGATTTCTTCATCTAATGCTAGAAAGAAGAATTCTCAGTAGCTTCTTTGGTTGCGTGTGTTCAACTCACAGAGTTGAACCTTCCTTTAGACAGAGTAGATTAGAAACCCTCTTTTTGTGGAATTTGCAAGTGGACATTTCTAGCGCTTTGGGGTCAACGGCAGAAAAGAAATATCTTCGTATAAAAACTAGAGAGAATCATTCTCGGAAACCACTTTGTGATGTGTTCGTTCCACTCACAGAGTTTAACCTTTCTTTTCATAGAACAGTTTGGAAACACTCCGTTTTTACAGACTGCAAGTGGATATTTGGACCTCTTTGAGGATTTCGTTGGAAAAGGGATTTCTTCATCTAATGCTAGACAAAAGAATTCTCAGTAACTTCTTTGGGTTTCGTGTGTTCAACTCAGAGAGTTGAACCTTCCTTTAGACAGAGCAGGTTTGAAACCGACTTTTTGTGGAATTTTCAAGTGGACATTTCAAGTGTTTTGGGGCCAACGGTAGAAAAGGAAATATCTTCTTATACAAACTAGAGAGAATCATTCTCAGAAACTCCTTTGTGATGTGTGTGTTCCACTCACCGAGTTTAACCTTTTTTTCATAGAACAGTTTGGATACCCTCCGTGTGAAAGTCTGCAAGTGGATATTTGGACCTCTTTGAGGATTTCATTGGAAACGGGATTTCTTCATCTAATGCTAGACAGAAGAATTCTTAGTAACTTCTTTGGGTTGTGTGTGTTCAACTCACGGAGTTGAACATTACTTTAGAAAGAGCAGGTTTGAAACCCTGTTTTTGTGGAATTTGCAAGTGGACATTTCAAGTGCTTTGGGGCCAACGGTAGAAAAGGAAATATCTTCGTATAAAAACTAGAGAGAATCATTCTCAGAAACCACTTTGTGATGTGTGCGTTCCACTCTCCGAGTCTAACCTTTCTTTCATAGAACAGTTTGGAAACACTCCGTGTGTAAAGTCTGCAAGGGGATATTTGGACCTCTTTGAGGATTTCGTTGGAAACGGGATTTCTTCATCTAATTCTAGAAAGAAGAATTCTCAGTAGCTTCTTTGGGTTGTGTGTATTCAGCTCACAGAATGGAACCTTCCTTTAGACAGAGCAGATTTGAAACCCTCTTGTTGTGGGATATGAAAGTGGACATTTCAAGCGCTTTGAGGCCAACGGTAGAAAAGGAAATATCTTCATATAAAAGCTAGAGAGAATCATTCTCAGAAACCCCTTTGTGATGTGTGCGTTCCTCTCACAGAGTTTAACCTTTCTTTTCGTAAAACAGTTTGGAAACACTCTGTTTATTAAGTCTGGAAGTGGATATTTGGACCTTTTTGAGGATATCGTTGGAAACGGGATTTCTTCATCTAATGCTAGACAGAAGAATTCTCAGTAACTTCTTTGGGTTGCGTGTGTTCAACTCACAGACTTGAACCTTCCTTTAGACAGAGCAGATTTGGAACCCTCTTTTTGTGGAATTTGCAGGTGGACATTTAAAGCGCTTTGGGGCAAACGGTAGAAAAGGAAATATCTTCGTATAAAAACTAGAGAGAATCATTCTCAGAAACCACTTTGTGATGTGTGCGTTCCACTCACCGAGTTTAACCTCTCTTTTCATAGAACAGTTTGGAAACACTCTGTTTGTACAGTTTGCAAGTGGATATTTGGACCTCTTTGAGGATTTCATTTGAAACGGGATTTCTTCATCTAATGCTAGACAGAAGAATTCTCAGTAACTTCTTTGGGTTGCGTGTGTTCAACTCACAGAGTTGAACTTTCCTTTTGAGAGAGCAGATTTGAAACCCTCTTTTTGTGGAATTTGCAAGTGGACATTTCAAGCAACTTGGGGCCAACGATAGAAAAGGATATATCTTCGTATAAAAACTAGAGAGAATCATTCTTGGAAACCCCTTTGTGATATGTGTGTTCCATTCACTGAGTTTAACCTTTCTTTTCATAGAACAGTTTGGAAACACTCTGTTTATAAAGTCTGCAAGTGGATATTTGGACCTCTTTGAGGATTTCGTTGGAAACGGGGTTTCTTCATCTAATGCTAGACAGAAGAATTCTCAGTAACTTCCTTTGGTTGCGTGTGTTCAACTCACAGAGTTGAACCTTCCTTTAGACAGAGCAGATTTGAAACCCTCTTTTTGTGGAATTTGCAGGTGGACATTTAAAGCGCTTTGGGGCGAACGGTAGAAAAGGAAATATCTTCGTATAAAAACTAGAGAGAATCATTCTCAGAAACCACTTTGTGATGTGTGCGTTCCACTCACCGAGTTTAACCTCTCTTTTCATAGATCAGTTTGGAAACACTCTGTACAGTCTGCAAGTGGATATTTGGACCTCTTTGAGGATTTCATTTGGAACGGGATTTCTTCATCTAATGCTAGACAGAAGAATTCTCAGTAACTTCTTTGGGTTGCGTGTGTTCAACTCACAGAGTTGAACCTTCCTTTTGAGAGAGCAGATTTGAAACCCTCTTTTAGTGGAATTTGCAAGTGGACGTTTCAAGCAACTTGGGGCCAACGGTAGAAAAGGATATATCTTCGTATAAAAACTAGAGAGAATCATTCTTGGAAACCCCTTTGTGACATGTGTGTTCCATTCACTGAGTTTAACCTTTCTTTTCATAGAACAGTTTGGAAACACTCTGTTTATAAAGTCTGCAAGTGGATATTTGGACCTCTTTGAGGATTTCGTTGGAAACGGGATTTCTTCATCTAATGCTAGACAGAAGAATTCTCAGTAACTTCCTTTGGTTGCGTGTATTCAACTCACAGAGTTGAACCTTCCTTTAGACAGAGCAGATTTGAAACCCTCTTTTTGTGGAATTTGCAAGTGGACATTTCAAGCGCTTTGGGGCCAACGGTAGAAAAGGAAATATCTTCGTATAAAAACTAGAGAGAATCATTCTCAGAAACCGCTTTGTGATGTGTGCGTTCCACTCACAGAGTGTAACCTTTCTTTTCATAGAACAGTTTGGAAACACTCTGTTTGTAAAGTCTGCAGGTGGATATTTGGACCTCTTTGAGGATTTCGTTGGAAACGGGATTTCCTCATCTAATGCTAGACAGAAGAATTCTCAGTAACTTCTTAGGGTTGCATGTGTTCAACTCACAGAGTTGAACCTTCCTTTAGACAGAGCAGATTTCAAACCCTCTTGTTGTGGGATTTGCAAGTGGACGTTTCAAGCCCTTTGGGGCAAACGGTAGAAAAGGAAATATCTTCGTATACAAGCTAGAGAGAATCATTCTCGGAAACCTCTTTGTGATGTGTTCATTTCACTCACAGAGTTTAACCTTTCTTTTCATAGAACAGTTTGGAAAAACTCCGTTTGTAAAGTCTGCAAGTGGATATTTGGACCTCTTTGAGGATTTCGTTGGAAACGGGATTTCTTCATCTAATTCTAGAAAGAAGAATTCTCAGTAGCTTCTTTGGGTTGTGTGTGTTCAACTCACGGAGTGGAACCTTCCTTTAGACAGAGCAGATTTGAAACCCTCTTTTTGTGGTGTTTGCAAGTGGACATTTCAAGCGCTTTGGGGCCAACGGTAGAAAAGGATTTATCTTCATATAAAAACTAGAGAGAATCATTCTCAGAAACCCCTTTGTGATGTGTGCGTTCCACTCACAGAGTTTAAGCTTTCTTTTCATAGAGCAGTTTGGAAACACTCTGTTTGTAAAGTCTGCAGGTGGATATTTGGACCTCTTTGAGGATTTCGTTGGAAACGGGATTTCTTCATCTAATGCTAGACAGAAGAATTCTCAGTAACTTCTTTGGGTTGCGAGTGTTCAACACACAGAGTTGTACCTTCCTTTAGAGAGAGCAGATTTGAAACCCTCTTTTTGTGGAATTTGCAAGTGGACATTTCAAGCACTTTGGGGACAACAGTAGAAAAGGAAATATCTTCGTATAAAAACTAGAGAGAATCATTCTCTGAAACCACTTTGTAATGTGTGCGTTCCATTCACCGAGTTTCACCTTTCTTTTCATAGAACAGTTTGGAAACACTCTGTAAAGTCTGCAAGTGGATATTTGGACCTCTTTGAGGATTTCGTTGGAAACGTGATTTCTTCATCTAATGCTAGACAGAAGAATTCTCAGTAAATTCCTTGGGTTGTGTGTGTTCAACTCACAGAGTTGAACCTTCCTTTAGACAGAGCAGATTTGAAACCCTCTTTTTGTGGAATTTGCAAGTGGACATCTCAAGCGCTTTGGGGCCAACGGCAGAAAAGGAAATATCTTCGTATAAAAACTAGAGAGAATCATTCTCAGAAACCACTTTGTGAGGGGTGCATTCCACTCACCGAGTTTAACCTTTCTTTTCATACAACATTTTGGAAACACTCTGTTTGTAAAGTCTGCAAGTGGATATTTGGACCTCTTTGAGGATTTCATTGGAAACGGGATTTCTTCTTCTAATGCTAGACAGAAGAATTCTCAGTATCTTCTTACGGTTGCGTGTGTTCAACTCACAGAGTTGAACCTTCCTTTAGACAGAGCAGATTTGAAACCCTCTTGTTGTGGGATTTGCAAGTGGACATTTCAAGCCCTTTGGGGCCAACGGTAGAAAAGGAAATATCTTCGTATACAAGCTAGAGAGAATCATTCTCGGAAACCACTTTGTGATGTGTTCATTCCACTCACAGAGTTTAACCTTTCTTTTCATAGAACAGTTTGGAAAAACTCCATTTGTAAAGTCTTCTAGTGGATATTTGGACCTCTCTGAGGATTTCGTTGGAAACGGGATTTCTTCATCTAATTCTAGAAAGAAGAATTTTCAGTAGCTTCTTTGGGTTGTGTGTGTTCAACTCACAGAGTTGAACCTTCCTTTAGACTGAGCAGATTTGAAACCCTCTTGTTGTGGGATTTGCAAGCGGACATTTCAAGCCCTTTGAGGCCAGCGGTAGAAAAGGAGATATCTTCGTATACAAACTAGACAGAATCATTCTCAGAAACCACTTTGTGATGTGTGCGTTCCATTCACCGAGTTTAACCTTTCTTTTCATAGAACAGTTTGGAAACACTCTGTTTGTAAAGTCTGCAAGTGGATATTTGGACCTCTTTGAGGATTTCGTTGGAAACGGGATTTCTTCATCTAATGCTAGACAGAAGAATTCTCAGTAACTTCTTTGGGTTGCGTGTGTTCAACTCACAGAGTTGAACCTTCCTTTAGACAGAGCAGATTTGAAACCCTCTTGTTGTGGGATTTGCAAGTGGACGTTTCAAGCCCTTTGGGGCAAACGGTAGAAAAGGAAATATCTTCGTATACAAGCTAGAGAGAATCATTCTCGGAAACCACTTTGTGATGTGTTCATTTCACTCACAGAGTTTAACCTTTCTTTTCATAGAACAGTTTGGAAAAACTCCGTTTGTAAAGTCTGCAAGTGGATATTTGGACCTCTTTGAGGATTTCGTTGGAAACGGGATTTCCTCATCTAATGCTAGACAGAAGAATTCTCAGTAACTTCTTTGGGTTGTGTGTGTTCAACTCACGGAGTTGAACCTTCCTTTAGACAGAGCAGATTTGAAACCCTCTTTTTGTGGTGTTTGCAAGTGGACATTTCAAGCGCTTTGGGGCCAACGGTAGAAAAGGATTTATCTTCATATAAAAACTAGAGAGAATCATTCTCAGAAACCCCTTTGTGATGTGTGCGTTCCACTCACAGAGTTTAAGCTTTCTTTTCATAGAGCAGTTTGGAAACACTCTGTTTGTAAAGTCTGCAGGTGGATATTTGGACCTCTTTGAGGATTTCGTTGGAAACGGGATTTCTTCATCTAATGTTAGACAGAAGAATTCTCAGTAACTTCTTTGGGTTGCATGTGTTCAACACACAGAGTTGTACCTTCCTTTAGAGAGAGCAGATTTGAAACCCTCTTTTTGTGGAATTTGCAAGTGGACATTTCAAGCACTTTGGGGACAACAGTAGAAAAGGAAATATCTTCGTATAAAAACTAGAGAGAATCATTCTTGGAAACCCCTTTGTGATGTGTGCGTTCCATTCACCGAGTTTCACCTTTCTTTTCATAGAACAGTTTGGAAACACTCTGTAAAGTCTGCAAGTGGATATTTGGACCTCTTTGAGGATTTCGTTGGAAACGGGATTTCTTCATCTAATGCTAGACAGAAGAATTCTCAGTAAATTCCTTGGGTTGTGTGTGTTCAACTCACAGAGTTGAACCTTCCTTTAGACAGAGCAGATTTGAAACCCTCTTTTTGTGGAATTTGCAAGTGGACATCTCAAGCGCTTTGGGGCCAACGGCAGAAAAGGAAATATCTTCGTATAAAAACTAGAGAGAATCATTCTCAGAAACCACTTTGTGAGGGGTGCATTCCACTCACCGAGTTTAACCTTTCTTTTCATACAACAGTTGGAAACACTCTGTTTGTAAAGTCTGCAAGTGGATATTTGGACCTCTATGAGGATTTCATTGGAAACGGGATTTCTTCATCTAATGCTAGACAGAAGAATTCTCAGTATCTTCTTACGGTTGCGTGTGTTTAACTCACAGAGTTGAACCTTCCTTTAGACAGAGCAGATTTGAAACCCTCTTGTTGTGGGATTTGCAAGTGGACATTTCAAGCCCTTTGGGGCCAACGGTAGAAAAGGAAATATCTTCGTATACAAGCTAGAGAGAATCATTCTCGGAAACCACTTTGTGATGTGTTCTTTCCACTCACAGAGTTTAACCTTTCTTTTCATAGAACAGTTTGGAAAAACTCCATTTGTAAAGTCTTCTAGTGGATATTTGGACCTCTCTGAGGATTTCGTTGGAAACGGGATTTCTTCATCTAATTCTAGAAAGAAGAATTTTCAGTAGCTTCTTTGGGTTGTGTGTGTTCAACTCACAGAGTTGAACCTTCCTTTAGACTGAGCAGATTTGAAACCCTCTTGTTGTGGGATTTGCAAGCGGACATTTCAAGCCCTTTGAGGCCAGCGGTAGAAAAGGAGATATCTTCGTATACAAACTAGACAGAATCATTCTCAGAAACCACTTTGTGATGTGTGCGTTCCATTCACCGAGTTTAACCTTTCTTTTCATAGAACAGTTTGGAAACACTCTGTTTGTAAAGTCTGCAAGTGGATATTTGGACCTCTTTGAGGATTTCGTTGGAAACGGGATTTCTTCATCTAATGCTAGACAGAAGAATTCTCAGTAACTTCTTTGGGTTGCGTGTGTTCAACTCACAGAGTTGAACCTTCCTTTAGACAGAGCAGATTTGAAACCCTCTTGTTGTGGGATTTGCAAGTGGACGTTTCAAGCCCTTTGGGGCAAACGGTAGAAAAGGAAATATCTTCGTATACAAGCTAGAGAGAATCATTCTCGGAAACCTCTTTGTGATGTGTTCATTTCACTCACAGAGTTTAACCTTTCTTTTCATAGAACAGTTTGGAAAAACTCCGTTTGTAAAGTCTGCAAGTGGATATTTGGACCTCTTTGAGGATTTCGTTGGAAACGGGATTTCTTCATCTAATTCTAGAAAGAAGAATTCTCAGTAGCTTCTTTGGGTTGTGTGTGTTCAACTCACGGAGTGGAACCTTCCTTTAGACAGAGCAGATTTGAAACCCTCTTTTTGTGGTGTTTGCAAGTGGACATTTCAAGCGCTTTGGGGCCAACGGTAGAAAAGGATTTATCTTCATATAAAAACTAGAGAGAATCATTCTCAGAAACCCCTTTGTGATGTGTGCGTTCCACTCACAGAGTTTAAGCTTTCTTTTCATAGAGCAGTTTGGAAACACTCTGTTTGTAAAGTCTGCAGGTGGATATTTGGACCTCTTTGAGGATTTCGTTGGAAACGGGATTTCTTCATCTAATGCTAGACAGAAGAATTCTCAGTAACTTCTTTGGGTTGCGAGTGTTCAACACACAGAGTTGTACCTTCCTTTAGAGAGAGCAGATTTGAAACCCTCTTTTTGTGGAATTTGCAAGTGGACATTTCAAGCACTTTGGGGACAACAGTAGAAAAGGAAATATCTTCGTATAAAAACTAGAGAGAATCATTCTCTGAAACCACTTTGTAATGTGTGCGTTCCATTCACCGAGTTTCACCTTTCTTTTCATAGAACAGTTTGGAAACACTCTGTAAAGTCTGCAAGTGGATATTTGGACCTCTTTGAGGATTTCGTTGGAAACGTGATTTCTTCATCTAATGCTAGACAGAAGAATTCTCAGTAAATTCCTTGGGTTGTGTGTGTTCAACTCACAGAGTTGAACCTTCCTTTAGACAGAGCAGATTTGAAACCCTCTTTTTGTGGAATTTGCAAGTGGACATCTCAAGCGCTTTGGGGCCAACGGCAGAAAAGGAAATATCTTCGTATAAAAACTAGAGAGAATCATTCTCAGAAACCACTTTGTGAGGGGTGCATTCCACTCACCGAGTTTAACCTTTCTTTTCATACAACATTTTGGAAACACTCTGTTTGTAAAGTCTGCAAGTGGATATTTGGACCTCTTTGAGGATTTCATTGGAAACGGGATTTCTTCTTCTAATGCTAGACAGAAGAATTCTCAGTATCTTCTTACGGTTGCGTGTGTTCAACTCACAGAGTTGAACCTTCCTTTAGACAGAGCAGATTTGAAACCCTCTTGTTGTGGGATTTGCAAGTGGACATTTCAAGCCCTTTGGGGCCAACGGTAGAAAAGGAAATATCTTCGTATACAAGCTAGAGAGAATCATTCTCGGAAACCACTTTGTGATGTGTTCATTCCACTCACAGAGTTTAACCTTTCTTTTCATAGAACAGTTTGGAAAAACTCCATTTGTAAAGTCTTCTAGTGGATATTTGGACCTCTCTGAGGATTTCGTTGGAAACGGGATTTCTTCATCTAATTCTAGAAAGAAGAATTTTCAGTAGCTTCTTTGGGTTGTGTGTGTTCAACTCACAGAGTTGAACCTTCCTTTAGACTGAGCAGATTTGAAACCCTCTTGTTGTGGGATTTGCAAGCGGACATTTCAAGCCCTTTGAGGCCAGCGGTAGAAAAGGAGATATCTTCGTATACAAACTAGACAGAATCATTCTCAGAAACCACTTTGTGATGTGTGCGTTCCATTCACCGAGTTTAACCTTTCTTTTCATAGAACAGTTTGGAAACACTCTGTTTGTAAAGTCTGCAAGTGGATATTTGGACCTCTTTGAGGATTTCGTTGGAAACGGGATTTCTTCATCTAATGCTAGACAGAAGAATTCTCAGTAACTTCTTTGGGTTGCGTGTGTTCAACTCACAGAGTTGAACCTTCCTTTAGACAGAGCAGATTTGAAACCCTCTTGTTGTGGGATTTGCAAGTGGACGTTTCAAGCCCTTTGGGGCAAACGGTAGAAAAGGAAATATCTTCGTATACAAGCTAGAGAGAATCATTCTCGGAAACCACTTTGTGATGTGTTCATTTCACTCACAGAGTTTAACCTTTCTTTTCATAGAACAGTTTGGAAAAACTCCGTTTGTAAAGTCTGCAAGTGGATATTTGGACCTCTTTGAGGATTTCGTTGGAAACGGGATTTCCTCATCTAATGCTAGACAGAAGAATTCTCAGTAACTTCTTTGGGTTGTGTGTGTTCAACTCACGGAGTTGAACCTTCCTTTAGACAGAGCAGATTTGAAACCCTCTTTTTGTGGTGTTTGCAAGTGGACATTTCAAGCGCTTTGGGGCCAACGGTAGAAAAGGATTTATCTTCATATAAAAACTAGAGAGAATCATTCTCAGAAACCCCTTTGTGATGTGTGCGTTCCACTCACAGAGTTTAAGCTTTCTTTTCATAGAGCAGTTTGGAAACACTCTGTTTGTAAAGTCTGCAGGTGGATATTTGGACCTCTTTGAGGATTTCGTTGGAAACGGGATTTCTTCATCTAATGTTAGACAGAAGAATTCTCAGTAACTTCTTTGGGTTGCATGTGTTCAACACACAGAGTTGTACCTTCCTTTAGAGAGAGCAGATTTGAAACCCTCTTTTTGTGGAATTTGCAAGTGGACATTTCAAGCACTTTGGGGACAACAGTAGAAAAGGAAATATCTTCGTATAAAAACTAGAGAGAATCATTCTTGGAAACCCCTTTGTGATGTGTGCGTTCCATTCACCGAGTTTCACCTTTCTTTTCATAGAACAGTTTGGAAACACTCTGTAAAGTCTGCAAGTGGATATTTGGACCTCTTTGAGGATTTCGTTGGAAACGGGATTTCTTCATCTAATGCTAGACAGAAGAATTCTCAGTAAATTCCTTGGGTTGTGTGTGTTCAACTCACAGAGTTGAACCTTCCTTTAGACAGAGCAGATTTGAAACCCTCTTTTTGTGGAATTTGCAAGTGGACATCTCAAGCGCTTTGGGGCCAACGGCAGAAAAGGAAATATCTTCGTATAAAAACTAGAGAGAATCATTCTCAGAAACCACTTTGTGAGGGGTGCATTCCACTCACCGAGTTTAACCTTTCTTTTCATACAACAGTTGGAAACACTCTGTTTGTAAAGTCTGCAAGTGGATATTTGGACCTCTATGAGGATTTCATTGGAAACGGGATTTCTTCATCTAATGCTAGACAGAAGAATTCTCAGTATCTTCTTACGGTTGCGTGTGTTTAACTCACAGAGTTGAACCTTCCTTTAGACAGAGCAGATTTGAAACCCTCTTGTTGTGGGATTTGCAAGTGGACATTTCAAGCCCTTTGGGGCCAACGGTAGAAAAGGAAATATCTTCGTATACAAGCTAGAGAGAATCATTCTCGGAAACCACTTTGTGATGTGTTCTTTCCACTCACAGAGTTTAACCTTTCTTTTCATAGAACAGTTTGGAAAAACTCCATTTGTAAAGTCTTCTAGTGGATATTTGGACCTCTCTGAGGATTTCGTTGGAAACGGGATTTCTTCATCTAATTCTAGAAAGAAGAATTTTCAGTAGCTTCTTTGGGTTGTGTGTGTTCAACTCACAGAGTTGAACCTTCCTTTAGACTGAGCAGATTTGAAACCCTCTTGTTGTGGGATTTGCAAGCGGACATTTCAAGCCCTTTGAGGCCAGCGGTAGAAAAGGAGATATCTTCGTATACAAACTAGACAGAATCATTCTCAGAAACCACTTTGTGATGTGTGCGTTCCATTCACCGAGTTTAACCTTTCTTTTCATAGAACAGTTTGGAAACACTCTGTTTGTAAAGTCTGCAAGTGGATATTTGGACCTCTTTGAGGATTTCGTTGGAAACGGGATTTCTTCATCTAATGCTAGACAGAAGAATTCTCAGTAACTTCTTTGGGTTGCGTGTGTTCAACTCACAGAGTTGAACCTTCCTTTAGACAGAGCAGATTTGAAACCCTCTTGTTGTGGGATTTGCAAGTGGACATTTCAAGCGCTTTGGGCCAATGGTAGAAAAGGATTTATCTTCATATAAAAACTAGAGAGAATCATTCTCAGAAACCCCTTTGTGATGTGTGCGTTCCACTCACAGAGTTTAACCTTTCTTTTCGTAGAACAGTTTGGAAACGCTCTGTAAAGTCTGCAAGTGGATATTTGGACCTCTCTGAGGATTTCGTTGTAAACGGGATTTCTTCATCTAATGCTATACAGAAGAATTCTCAGTAACATCTTTGGGTTGCGTGTGTTCATCTCACAGAGTGGAACCTTCCTTTAGACAGAGCAGATTAGAAACCCTCTTTTTGTGGAATTTGCAAGTGGACATTTCAATCGCTTTGGGGCCAACGGTAGAAAAGGGAATATCTTCGTATAAAAACTAGAGAGAATCATTCTCAGAAACCACTTTGTGATGTGTGCATTCCATTCATTGAGTTTAACCTTTCTTTTCATAGAACAGTTGGGAAACACTTTGTTTGTAAAGTCTGCAAGTGGATATTTGGACCTCTTTGAGGATTTCGTTGGAAACGGGATTTCTACATCTAATGCTACACAGAAGAATTCTCAGTAAATTCCTTGGGTTGTGTGTGTTCAACTCACAGAGTTGAACCTTCCTTTAGACAGAGCAGATTTGAAACCCTCTTTTTGTGGAATTTGCAAGTGGACATCTCAAGCGCTTTGGGGCCAACAGTAGAAAAGGAAATATCTTCGTATAGAAACTAGAGAGAATCATTCTCACAAACCACTTTGTGATGTGTGCATTCCACTCACCGAGTTTAACCTTTCTTTTCATAGAACAGTTTGGAAACACTCTGTTTGTACAGTCTGCAAGTGGATATTTGGACCTCTTTGAGGATTTCGTTGGAAACGGGATTTCTTCATCTAATGCCAGACAGAAGCATTCTCAGTAACTTCTTTGTGTTCCGTGTGTTCAACTCACGGAGTTGAACCTTCCTTTAGAGAGAGAGGATTTGGAACACTCTTTTTGTGGAATTTCCAAGTGGACATTTCAAGCGCTTTGGGGCCAACAGTAGAAATGGAAATAACTTCGTATAAAAACTAGAGAGAATCATTCTCAGGAACCGCTTTGTGATGTGTGCGTTCCACTCACCGAGTTTAACGTTTCTTTTCATAGAACAGTTTGGAAACACTTTGTTTGTAAAGTCTGAAAGTGGATATTTAGACCTCTTTGAGGATTTCGTTGGAAACGGGATTTCTTCATCTAATGCTAGACAGAAGAATTCTCAGTAAATTCCTTGTGTTGTGTGTGTTCAGCTCATAGGGTTGAACTTTCCTTTAGACAGAGCAGATTTGAAAACCTCTTTTTGTGGAATTTGCAAGTGGACATCTCAAGCGCTTTGGGGCCAACGGCAGAAAAGGAGATATCTTCGTATACAAGCTAGAGAGAATCATTCTCAGAAACCACTTTGTGATGTGTGCATTCCACTCACCGAGTTTTACCTTTCTTTTCATAGAACAGTTTGGAAACACTCTGTTTGTAAAGTCTGCAAGTGGATATTTGTACCTCTTTGTGGATATCGTTGGAAACGGGATTTGTTCATCTAATGCTTGACAGAAGAATTCTCAGTAACTTCTTTGGGTTGTGTGTGTTCAACTCACAGAGTTGAACCTTCCTTTAGACAGAGCAGATTTGAAACCCTCTTTTTGTGGAATTTGCAAGTGGACATTTCAAGCGCTTTGGGGCCAACGGTAGAAAAGGAAATATGTTCGTATAAAAACTAGAGAGAATCATTCTCAGAAACCACTTTGTGAAGGGTGCATTCCACTCACCGAGTTTAACCTTTCTTTTCATACAACAGTTTGGAAACACTCTGTTTGTAAAGTCTGCAAGTGGATATTTGGACCTCTTTGAGGATTTCGTTGGAAACGGGATTTCTTCATCTAATGCTAGACAGAAGAATTCTCAGTAACTTCTTTGTGTTGCGTGTGTTCAACTCACGGAGTTGAAGCTTCCTTTAGAGAGAGCAGATTTGGAACCCTCTTTTTGTGGAATTTGCAAGTGGACATTTCAAGCCCTTTGGGGCCAACAGTAGAAAAGGAAATATCTTCGTATAGAAACTAGAGAGAATCATTCTCACAAACCACTTTGTGATGTGTGGATTCCACTCACCGAGTTTAACCTTTCTTTTCATAGAACAGTTTGGAAACACTCTGTTTGTACAGTCTGCAAGTGGATATTTGGACCTCTTTGAGCATTTCGTTGGAAACGGGATTTCATCATCTAATGCCAGACAGAAGAATTCTCAGTAACTTCTTTGTGTTCCGTGTGTTCATCTCACGGAGTTGAACCTTCCTTTAGAGAGAGCAGATTTGAAACCCTCTTTTTGTGGAATTTGCAAGGGGACATTTCAAGCGCTTTGGGGCCAACGGTAGAAAAGGAAATATCTTCGTATACAAACTAGAGAGAATCATTCTCGGAAACCCCTTTGTGATGTGTGCGTTCCATTCACTGAGTTTAACCTTTCTTTTCATAGAACAGTTTGGAAACACTCTGTTTGTAAAGTCTGCAAGTGGATATTTGGACCTCTTTGAGGATATCTTTGGAAACGAGATTTCTTCATCTAATGCTAGACAGAATAATTATCATTAAATTCTTTGGGTTGCATTTGTTCATCCCTCAGAGTTGAACGTTCCTTTAGAGAGAGCAGATTTTAAACACTCTTTTTGTGGGATTTGCACGTTGACATTTCAAGGGCTTTGGGGCCAACGTCAGAAAAGGAAATATCTTCGTATAAAAACTAGAGAGAATAATACTCAGAAACCACTTTGTGATGTGTGTGTTCCACTCACCGACTTTAAACTTTCTTTTCGTAGAACAGTTTGGAAACACTCTGTTTGTAAAGTCTGCAGGTGGATATTTGGAACTCTTTGAGGATTTCGTTGGAAACGGGATTTCTTCATCTAATGCTGGACAGAATAATTCTCAGTAAATTTTTGGGTTGCGTGTGTTCAACTCTCAGAGTTGAACCTTCCTTTAGACAGAGCAGTTTTGAAACCCTCTTTTTGTGGAATTTGCAAGTGGACATTTCAAGCACTTTGCGGCCAACGGTAGAAAAGGAAATATCGTCGTATAAAAACTAGAGAGAATAATACTCAGAAACCACTTTGTGATGTGTGCCTTCCACTCACCGAGTTTCACCTTTCTTTTCATAGAACAGTTTGGAAACACTCTGTTTGTACAGTCTGCTAGTGGATATTTGCACCTCTTTGAGGATTTCATTGGAAACGGGATTTCTTCATCTAATGCTTGACAGAAGAATTCTCAGTAACTTCTTTGGGTTGCGTGTGTTCAACTCACAGTGTTGAACATTCCTTTTGTCAGAGCAGATTTGAAACCCTCTTTTGTGGAATTTGCAAGTGGACATTACAAGCCCTATCGGGCCAACGGTAGAAAAGGAAATATCTTCGTAAAAAAACTAGAGAGAATCATTCCCAGAAACCACTTTGCGATGTGTGTGTTCCACTCACAGAGTTTAACCTTTCTTTTCATAGAACAGTTTGGAAACACTCTGTTTGTAAAGTCTGCAAGTGGATATCTGGACCTCTTTGAGGATTTTGTTGGAAACGGGATTTCTTCATCTAATTCTAGAAACAAGAATTCTCAGTAACTTCTTTGAGTTGCGTGTGTTCAACTCACAGAGTTGAACGTTCCTTTTGACAGACCAGATTTGGAACCCACTTTTTGTGGAATTTGCAAGTGGACATTTCAAGCGCTTTGGGGCCAACGGTAGAAAATGAAATATCGTCGTATAAAAACTAGAGAGAATCATTCTCAGAAACCCCTTTGTGATGTGTGCGTTCCACTCACAGAGTTTCACCTTTCTTTACATAGAACAGTTCGGAAACACTCTGTTTGTAAAGACTGCAAGTGGATATTTGGCCTTCTTTGAGGATATCGTTGGAAACGGGGTTTCTTCATCTAATGCTAGACAGAAGAATTCTCAGTAACTTCTTAGGGTTGCGTGCGTTCAACTCACAGACTTGAACCTTCCTTTAGACAGAGTAGATTTGAAACCCTCTTGTTGTGGGATTTGCAAGTGGACATTTCAAGCCCTTTGGGGCCAACGGTAGAAAAGGAAATCTCTTCGTATAAAAGCTAGAGAGAATCATTATCAGAAACCACTTTGTGATGTGTTCATTCCACTCACAGAGTTCAACCTTTCTTTTCATAGAACAGTTTGGAAAATCTCCGTTTGTAAAGTCTGCAAGTGGATATTTGGACCTCTTTGAGGATTTCGTTGGAAACGGGATTTCTTCATCTAATTCTAGAAAGAAGAATTCTCAGTAGCTTCTTTGGGTTGTGTGTGTTC
Source organism: Gorilla gorilla gorilla (assembly GCF_029281585.2). Lineage (NCBI taxonomy): Eukaryota > Metazoa > Chordata > Mammalia > Primates > Hominidae > Gorilla > Gorilla gorilla. The sequence continues at coordinate 75,026,387 of NC_073231.2, read as the reverse complement.
AACTCACAGAGTTGAACCTTCCTTTAGACAGAGCAGATTTGAAACCCACTTCTTGTGGGATTTGAAAGTGGACATTTCAAGCGTTTTGAGGCCAACGGTAGAAAAGGAAATATCTTCATATAAAAGCTAGAGAGAATCATTCTCAGAAACCCCTTTGTGATGTGTGCGTTCCACTCACAGAGTTTAACCTTTCTTTTCGTAAAACAGTTTGGAAACACTCTGTTTATTAAGTCTGGAAGTGGATATTTGAACCTTTTTGAGGATATCGTTGGAAACGGGATTTCTTCATCTAATGCTAGACAGAAGAATTCTCAGTAACTTCTTTGGGTTGCGTGTGTTCAACTCACAGAGTTGAGCCTTCCTTTAGACAGAGCAGATTTGAAACCCTCTTTTGTGGAATTTGCAAGTGGACATTTCAAGCGCTTTGGGGCCAACTGTAGAAAAGGAAATATCTTCATATAAAAACTAGAGAGAATCATTCTCAGAAACCCCTTTGTGATGTGTGCGTTCCACTCACAGAGTAAAACCTTTCTTTTCATAGAACAGTTTGGAAATAGTCTGTTTGTAAAGTCTGCAAGTGGATATTTGGACCTCTTTGAGGATTTCGTTAGAAACGGGATTTCTTCATCTAATGCTAGACAGAAGAATTCTCAGTAACTTCTTTGGGTTGCGTGTGTTCAACTCACGGAGTTGAACCTTCCTTTAGACAGAGCAGATTTGAAACCCTCTTTTTGTGGAATTTGCAATTGGACCTTTCATGCACTTTGGGGCCAACGGTAGAAAAGGAAATATGTTCGTAGAAAAACTAGAGAGAATCATTCTCAGAAACCACTTTGTGAAGGGTGCATTCCACTCACCGAGTTTAACCTTTCTTTTCATACAACAGTTTGGAAACACTATGTTTGAAAAGTCTGCAAGTGGATATTTGGACCTCTTTGAGGATTTCGTTGGAAACGGGTTTTCTTCATCTAATGCTAGACAGAAGAATTCTCAGTAACTTCTTTGTGTTGCGTGTGTTCAACTCACGGAGTTGAAGCTTCCTTTAGAGAGAGCAGATTTGGAACCCTCTTTTTGTGGAATTTGCAAGTGGACATTTCAAGCCCTTTGGGGCCAACAGTAGAAAAGGAAATATCTTCGTATAGAATCTAGAGAGAATCATTCTCACAAACCACTTTGTGATGTGTGGATTCCACTCACCGAGTTTAACCTTTCTTTTCATAGAACAGTTTGGAAACACTCTGTTTGTACAGTCTGCAAGTGGATATTTGGACCTCTTTGAGGATTTCGTTGGAAACGGGATTTCTTCATCTAATGCCAGACAGAAGAATTCTCAGTAACTTCTTTGTGTTCCGTGTGTTCAACTCACGGAGTTGAACCTTCCTTTAGAGAGAGCAGATTTGGAACACTCTTTTTGTGGAATTTGCAAGTGGACATTTCAAGCGCTTTGGGGCCAACAGTAGAAATGAAATAACTTCGTATAAAAACTAGAGAGAATCATTCTCAGAAACCACATTGTGATGTGTGCGTTCCACTCACCGAGTTTAACGTTTCTTTTCAGAGAACAGTTTGGAAACACTCTGTTTGTAAAGTCTGCAAGTGGATAATGGGAGCTCTGTGAAGATTTCGTTGGAAACGGGATTTCTTCATCTAATGCTAGACAGAAGAATTCTCAGTAACTTCTTTGGGTTGCGTGTGTTCAACTCACAGAGTTGAACCTTCCTTTAGACAGAGTAGATTTGAAACCCTCTTTTTGTGGAATTTGCAAGTGGACTTTTCAAGCGCTTTGGAGCCCACGGTAGAAAAGGAAATATCTTCGTATAAAAACTAGAGAGAATCATTCTCAGAAACCACTTTGTGATGTGAGCGTTCCACTCACAGAGTTTTACCTTTCTTTTCATAGAACAGTTTGGAAACATCTGTTTGTAAAGTCTGCAAGTGGATATTTGGACCTCTTTGAGGATTTCGTTGGAAACGGGATTTCTTCGTCTAGTGCTAGACAGAAGAATTCTCTGTAACTTCTTTGGGTTGCGTGTGTTCAACTCACAGAGTTGAGCCTTCCTTTAGACAGAGCAGATTTGAAACCCTCTTTTTGTGGAATTTGCAAGTGGACATTTCAAGCGCTTTGGGGCCAACGGTAGAAAAGGAAATATCTTCGTATAAAAACTGGAGAGAATCATTCTCAGAAACCGCTTTGTGATGTGTGCGTTCCACTCACAGAGTGTAACCTTTCTTTTCATAGAACAGTTTGGAAACACTCTGTTTGTAAAGTCTGCATGTGGATATTTGGACCTCTTTGAGGATTTCGTTGGAAACGGGATTTCTTCATCTAATGCTAGACAGAAGAATTCTCAGTAACTTCTTTGGGTTGCATGTGTTCAACACACAGAGTTGTACCTTCCTTTAGAGAGAGCAGATTTGAAACCCTCTTTTTGTGGAATTTGCAAGTGGACATTTCAAGCGCTTTGGGGACAACAGTAGAAAAGGAAATATCTTCGTATAAAAACTAGAGAGAATCATTCTTGGAAACCCCTTTGTGATGTGTGCGTTCCATTCACCGAGTTTCACCTTTCTTTTCACAGAACAGTTTGGAAACACTCTGTAAAGTCTGCAAGTGGATATTTGGACCTCTTTGAGGATTTCGTTGGAAACGGGATTTCTTCATCTAATGCTAGACAGAAGAATTCTCAGTAAATTCCTTGGGTTGTGTGTGTTCAACTCACAGAGTTGAACCTTCCTTTAGACAGAGCAGATTAGAAACCCTCTTTTTGTGGAATTTGCAAGTGGACATTTCAATCGCTTTAGGGCCAACGGTAGAAAAGGGAAAATCTTCGTATAAAAACTAGAGAGAATCATTCTCAGAAACCACTTTGTGATGTGTGCATTCCATTCATTGAGTTTAACCTTTCTTTTCATAGAACAGTTGGGAAACACTTTGTTTTTAAAGTCTGCAAGTGGATATTTGGACCTCTTTGAGGATTTCGTTGGAAACGGGATTTCTACATCTAATGCTACACAGAAGAATTCTCAGTAAATTCCTTGGGTTGTGTGTGTTCAACTCACAGAGTTGAACCTTCCTTTAGACAGAGCAGATTTGAAACCCTCTTTTTGTGGAATTTGCAAGTGGACATCTCAAGCGCTTTGGGGCCAACAGTAGAAAAGGAAATATCTTCGTATAGAAACTAGAGAGAATCATTCTCACAAACCACTTTGTGATGTGTGCATTCCACTCACCGAGTTTAACCTTTCTTTTCATAGAACAGTTTGGAAACACTCTGTTTGTACAGTCTGCAAGTGGATATTTGGACCTCTTTGAGGATTTCGTTGGAAACGGGATTTCTTCATCTAATGCCAGACAGAAGCATTCTCAGTAACTTCTTTGTGTTCCGTGTGTTCAACTCACGGAGTTGAACCTTCCTTTAGAGAGAGAGGATTTGGAACACTCTTTTTGTGGAATTTCCAAGTGGACATTTCAAGCGCTTTGGGGCCAACAGTAGAAATGGAAATAACTTCGTATAAAAACTAGAGAGAATCATTCTCAGGAACCGCTTTGTGATGTGTGCGTTCCACTCACCGAGTTTAACGTTTCTTTTCATAGAACAGTTTGGAAACACTTTGTTTGTAAAGTCTGAAAGTGGATATTTAGACCTCTTTGAGGATTTCGTTGGAAACGGGATTTCTTCATCTAATGCTAGACAGAAGAATTCTCAGTAAATTCCTTGTGTTGTGTGTGTTCAGCTCATAGGGTTGAACTTTCCTTTAGACAGAGAAGATTTGAAAACCTCTTTTTGTGGAATTTGCAAGTGGACATCTCAAGCGCTTTGGGGCCAACGGCAGAAAAGGAGATATCTTCGTATACAAGCTAGAGAGAATCATTCTCAGAAACCACTTTGTGATGTGTGCATGCCACTCACCGAGTTTTACCTTTCTTTTCATACAACAGTTTGGAAACACTCTGTTTGTAAAGTCTGCAAGTGGATATTTGTACCTCTTTGTGGATATCGTTGGAAACGGGATTTGTTCATCTAATGCTTGACAGAAGAATTCTCAGTAACTTCTTTGGGTTGTGTGTGTTCAACTCACAGAGTTGAACCTTCCTTTAGACAGAGCAGATTTGAAACCCTCTTTTTGTGGAATTTGCAAGTGGACATTTCAAGCGCTTTGGGGCCAACGGTAGAAAAGGAAATATGTTCGTATAAAAACTAGAGAGAATCATTCTCAGAAACCACTTTGTGAAGGGTGCATTCCACTCACCGAGTTTAACCTTTCTTTTCATACAACAGTTTGGAAACACTCTGTTTGTAAAGTCTGCAAGTGGATATTTGGACCTCTTTGAGGATTTCGTTGGAAACGGGTTTTCTTCATCTAATGCTAGACAGAAGAATTCTCAGTAACTTCTTTGTGTTGCGTGTGTTCAACTCACGGAGTTGAAGCTTCCTTTAGAGAGAGCAGATTTGGAACCCTCTTTTTGTGGAATTTGCAAGTGGACATTTCAAGCCCTTTGGGGCCAACAGTAGAAAAGGAAATATCTTCGTATAGAAACTAGAGAGAATCATTCTCACAAACCACTTTGTGATGTGTGGATTCCACTCACCGAGTTTAACCTTTCTTTTCATAGAACAGTTTGGAAACACTCTGTTTGTACAGTCTGCAAGTGGATATTTGGACCTCTTTGAGCATTTCGTTGGAAACGGGATTTCTTCATCTAATGCCAGACAGAAGAATTCTCAGTAACTTCTTTGTGTTCCGTGTGTTCATCTCACGGAGTTGAACCTTCCTTTAGAGAGAGCAGATTTGAAACCCTCTTTTTGTGGAATTTGCAAGGGGACATTTCAAGCGCTTTGGGGCCAACGGTAGAAAAGGAAATATCTTCGTATACAAACTAGAGAGAATCATTCTCGGAAACCCCTTTGTGATGTGTGCGTTCCATTCACTGAGTTTAACCTTTCTTTTCATAGAACAGTTTGGAAACACTCTGTTTGTAAAGTCTGCAAGTGGATATTTGGACCTCTTTGAGGATATCTTTGGAAACGAGATTTCTTCATCTAATGCTAGACAGAATAATTCTCATTAAATTCTTTGGGTTGCATTTGTTCATCCCTCAGAGTTGAACGTTCCTTTAGAGAGAGCAGATTTTAAACACTCTTTTTGTGGGATTTGCACGTTGACATTTCAAGGGCTTTGGGGCCAACGTCAGAAAAGGAAATATCTTCGTATAAAAACTAGAGAGAATAATACTCAGAAACCACTTTGTGATGTGTGTGTTCCACTCACCGACTTTAACCTTTCTTTTCGTAGAACAGTTTGGAAACACTCTGTTTGTAAAGTCTGCAGGTGGATATTTGGAACTCTTTGAGGATTTCGTTGGAAACGGGATTTCTTCATCTAATGCTGGACAGAATAATTCTCAGTAAATTTTTGGGTTGCGTGTGTTCAACTCTCAGAGTTGAACCTTCCTTTAGACAGAGCAGTTTTGAAACCCTCTTTTTGTGGAATTTGCAAGTGGACATTTCAAGCACTTTGGGGCCAACGGTAGAAAAGGAAATATCGTCGTATAAAAACTAGAGAGAATAATACTCAGAAACCACTTTGTGATGTGTGCCTTCCACTCACCGAGTTTCACCTTTCTTTTCATAGAACAGTTTGGAAACACTCTGTTTGTACAGTCTGCTAGTGGATATTTGCACCTCTTTGAGGATTTCATTGGAAACGGGATTTCTTCATCTAATGCTTGACAGAAGAATTCTCAGTAACTTCTTTGGGTTGCGTGTGTTCAACTCACAGTGTTGAACATTCCTTTTGTCAGAGCAGATTTGAAACCCTCTTTTGTGGAATTTGCAAGTGGACATTACAAGCCCTATCGGGCCAACGGTAGAAAAGGAAATATCTTCGTAAAAAAACTAGAGAGAATCATTCCCAGAAACCACTTTGCGATGTGTGTGTTCCACTCACAGAGTTTAACCTTTCTTTTCATAGAACAGTTTGGAAACACTCTGTTTGTAAAGTCTGCAAGTGGATATCTGGACCTCTTTGAGGATTTTGTTGGAAACGGGATTTCTTCATCTAATTCTAGAAACAAGAATTCTCAGTAACTTCTTTGAGTTGCGTGTGTTCAACTCACAGAGTTGAACGTTCCTTTTGACAGACCAGATTTGGAACCCACTTTTTGTGGAATTTGCAAGTGGACATTTCAAGCGCTTTGGGGCCAACGGTAGAAAATGAAATATCGTCGTATAAAAACTAGAGAGAATCATTCTCAGAAACCCCTTTGTGATGTGTGCGTTCCACTCACAGAGTTTCACCTTTCTTTACATAGAACAGTTCGGAAACACTCTGTTTGTAAAGACTGCAAGTGGATATTTGGCCTTCTTTGAGGATATCGTTGGAAACGGGGTTTCTTCATCTAATGCTAGACAGAAGAATTCTCAGTAACTTCTTAGGGTTGCGTGCGTTCAACTCACAGACTTGAACCTTCCTTTAGACAGAGCAGATTTGAAACCCTCTTGTTGTGGGATTTGCAAGTGGACATTTCAAGCCCTTTGGGGCCAACGGTAGAAAAGGAAATCTCTTCGTATAAAAGCTAGAGAGAATCATTATCAGAAACCACTTTGTGATGTGTTCATTCCACTCACAGAGTTCAACCTTTCTTTTCATAGAACAGTTTGGAAAATCTCCGTTTGTAAAGTCTGCAAGTGGATATTTGGACCTCTTTGAGGATTTCGTTGGAAACGGGATTTCTTCATCTAATTCTAGAAAGAAGAATTCTCAGTAGCTTCTTTGGGTTGTGTGTGTTCAACTCACAGAGTTGAACCTTCCTTTAGACAGAGCAGATTTGAAACCCTCTTCTTGTGGGATTTGAAAGTGGACATTTCAAGCGTTTTGAGGCCAACGGTAGAAAAGGAAATATCTTCATATAAAAGCTAGAGAGAATCATTCTCAGAAACCCCTTTGTGATGCGTGCGTTCCACTCACAGAGTTTAACCTTTCTTTTCGTAAAACAGTTTGGAAACACTCTGTTTATTAAGTCTGGAAGTGGATATTTGAACCTTTTTGAGGATATCGTTGGAAACGGGATTTCTTCATCTAATGCTAGACAGAAGAATTCTCAGTAACTTCTTTGGGTTGCGTGTGTTCAACTCACAGAGTTGAGCCTTCCTTTAGACAGAGCAGATTTGAAACCCTCTTTTGTGGAATTTGCAAGTGGATATTTGAAGCGCTTTGGGGCCAACGGTAGAAAAGGAAATATCTTAATATAAAAACTAGAGAGAATCATTCTCAGAAACCCCTTTGTGATGTGTGCGTTCCACTCACAGAGTATAACCTTTCTTTTCATAGAACAGTTTGGAAATACTCTGTTTGTAAAGTCTGCAAGTGGATATTTGGACCTCTTTGAGCATTTCGTTAGAAACGGGATGTCTTCATCTAATGCTAGACAGAAGATTTCTCAGTAACTTCTTTGGGTTGCGTGTGTTCAACTCACGGAGTTGAACCTTCCTTTAGACAGAGCAGATTTGAAACCCTCTTTTTGTGGAATTTGCAAGTGGACATTTCATGCGCTTTGGGGCCAACGGTAGAAAAGGAAATATGATCGTAGAAAAAATAGAGAGAATCATTCTCAGAAACCACTTTGTGATGTGTGCATTCCACTCACCGAGTTTTACCTTTCTTTTCATAGAACAGTTTGGAAACACTCTGTTTGTAAAGTCTGCAAGTGGATATTTGTACCTCTTTGAGGATATCGTTGGAAACGGGATTTCTTCATCTAATGCTAGACAGAAGAATTCTCAGTAACTTCTTTGGGTTGCATATGTTCAACTCACAGAGTTGAACCTTCCTTTAGACAGAGCAGATTTGAAACCCTCTTTTTGTGGAATTTGCAAGTGGACATTTCAAGCGCTTTGGGGCCAACGGTAGAAAAGGAAATATGTTCGTATAAAAACTAGAGAGAATCATTCTCAGAAACCACTTTGTGAGGGGTGCATTCCACTCACCGAGTTTAACCTTTCTTTTCATAGAACAGTTTGGAAACACTCTGTTTGTAAAGTCTGCAAGTGGATATTTGGACCTCTTTGAGGATTTCGTTGGAAACGGGTTTTCTTCATCTAATGCTAGACAGAAGAATTCTCAGTAACTTCTTTGTGTTGCGTGTGTTCAACTCACGGAGTTGAACCTTCCTTTAGAGAGAGCAGATTTGGAACCCTCTTTTTGTGGAATTTGCAAGTGGACATTTCAAGCCCTTTGGGGCCAACAGTAGAGAAGGAAATATCTTCGAATAGAAACAAGAGAGAATCATTCTCACAAACCACATTGTGATGTGTGCATTCCACTCACCGAGTTTAACCTTTCTTTTCATAGAACAGTTTGGAAACACTCTGTTGGTACAGTCTGCAAGTGGATATTTGGACCTCTTTGAGGATTTCGTTGGAAACGGGATTTCCTCATCTAATGCTAGACAGAAGAATTCTCAGTAACTTCTTTGGGTTGCGTGTGTTCAACTCACAGAGTTGAACCTTCCTTTAGACAGAGCAGATTTGAAACCCTCTTTTTGTGGTATTTGCAAGTGGACATTTCAAGCGCTTTGGGGCCAACGGTAGAAAAGGATTTATCTTCATAGAAAAACTAGAGAGAATCATTCTCAGAAACCCCTTTGTGATGTGTGCGTTCCACTCACAGAGTTTTACCTTTCTTTTCGTAGAACAGTTTGGAAACACTCTGTAAAGTCTGCAAGTGGATATTTGGACCTCTCTGAGGATTTCATTGTAAACGGGTTTTCTTCATCTAATGCTATACAGAAGAATTCTCAGTAACATCTTTGGGTTGCGTGTGTTCATCTCACAGAGTGGAACCTTCCTTTAGACAGAGCAGATTTGAAACCCTCTTTTTGTGGAATTTGCAAGTGGACATTTCAATCGCTTTGGGGCCAACGGTAGGAAAGGGAATATCTTCGTATAAAAACTAGAGAGAATCATTCTCAGAAACCACTTTGTGATGTGTGCGTTCCATTCACCGAGTTTAACCTTTCTTTTCATAGAACAGTTTGGAAACACTCTGTTTGTAAAGTCTGCAAGTGGATATTTGGACCTCTTTGAGGATTTCGTTTGAAACGGGATTTCCTCATCTAATGCTAGACAGAAGAATTCTCAGTAACTTCTTTGGGTTGCGTGTGTTCAACTCACAGAGTTGAACCTTCCTTTAGACAGAGCAGATTTGAAACCCTCTTTTTGTGGTATTTGCAAGTGGACATTTCAAGTGCTTTGGGGCCAACGGTAGAAAAGGATTTATCTTCATATAAAAACTAGAGAGAATCATTCTCAGAAACCCCTTTGTGATGTGTGCGTTCCACTCACAGAGTTTAACCTTTCTTTTCATAGAACAGTTTGGAAATAGTCTGTTTGTAAAGTCTGCAAGTGGATATTTGGACCTCTTTGAGGATTTCGTTAGAAACGTGATTTCTTCATCTAATGCTAGACAGAAGAATTCTCAGTAACTTCTTTGGGTTGCGTGTGTTCAACTCACGGAGTTGAACCTTCCTTTAGACAGAGCAGATTTGAAACCCTCTTTTTGTGGAATTTGCAATTGGACCTTTCATGCACTTTGGGGCCAATGGTAGAAAAGGAAATATGTTCGTAGAAAAACTAGAGAGAATCATTCTCAGAAACCACTTTGTGATGTGTGCATTCCACTCACCGAGTTTTACCTTTCTTTTCATAGAACAGTTTGGAAACACTCTGTTTGTAAAGTCTGCAAGTGGATATTTGTACCTCTTTGTGGATATCGTTGGAAACGGGATTTCTTCATCTAATGCTTGACAGAAGAATTCTCAGTAACTTCTTTGTGTTCCGTGTGTTCAACTCACGGAGTTGAACCTTCCTTTAGAGAGAGCAGATTTGGAACACTCTTTTTGTGGAATTTGCAAGTGGACATTTCAAGCGCTTTGGGGCCAACAGTAGAAATGAAATAACTTCGTATAAAAACTAGAGAGAATCATTCTCAGAAACCACATTGTGATGTGTGCATTCCACTCACGGAGTTTAACCTTTCTTTTCATAGAACAGTTTGGAAACACTCTGTTTGTAAAGTCTGCAAGTGGATAATTGGAGCTCTGTGAAGATTTCGTTGGAAACGGGATTTCTTCATCTAATGCTAGACAGAAGAATTCTCAGTAACTTCTTTGGGTTGCGTGTGTTCAACTCACAGAGTTGAACCTTCCTTTAGACAGAGTAGATTTGAAACCCTCTTTTTGTGGAATTTGCAAGTGGACTTTTCAAGCGCTTTGGAGCCCACGGTAGAAAAGGAAATATCTTCGTATAAAAACTAGAGAGAATCATTCTCAGAAACCACTTTGTGATGTGTGCGTTCCACTCACAGAGTTTAACCTTTCTTTTCATAGAACAGTTTGGAAACACTCTGTTTGTAAAGTCTGCAAGTGGATATTTGGACCTCTTTGAGGATTTCGTTGGAAACGGGATTTCTTCATCTAATGCTAGACAGAAGAATTCTCAGTAAGTTCTTTGGGTTGCGTGTGTTCAACTCACAGAGTTGAACCTTCCTTTTGACAGAGCAGATTGGAAACCCTCTTTCTGTGGAAGTTGCAAGAGGACATTTCAAGGGCTTTGGTTCCAACAGTAGAAAAGGAAATATCTTCGTATAAAAACTAGATAGAATCATTCTCAGAAACCACTTTGTGATGTGTGCGTTTCACTCACAGTGTTTAACCTTTCTTTTCATAGAACAGTTTGGAAACACTCTGTTTGTAAAGTCTGCAAGTGGATATTTGGACCTCTTTGAGGATTTCGTTGGAAACGGGATTTTTTCATCTAATGCTAGGCAGAAGAATTCTCAGTAACTTCTTTGGGTTGCGTGTGTTCAACTCACAGAGTTGAACCTTCCTTTAGACAGAGCAGATTTGAAACCCTCTTTTTGTGGAATTTGCAAGTGGACATTTCAAGAGCTTTGGCGCCCACGGTAGAAAAGGAAATATCTTCGTATAAAAACTAGAGAGAATCATTCTCAGAAACCACTTTGTGATGTGTGCGTTCCACTCACAGAGTTTAACCTTTCTTTTCATAGAACAGTTTGGAAACATCTGTTTGTAAAGTCTGCAAGTGGATATTTGGACCTCTTTGAGGATTTCGTTGGAAACGGGATTTCTTCATCTAGTGCTAGACAGAAGAATTCTCAGTAACTTCTTTGGGTTGCGTGTGTTCAACTCACAGAGTTGAGCCTTCCTTTAGACAGAGCAGATTTGAAACCCTCTTTTTGTGGAATTTGCAAGTGGACATTTCAAGCGCTTTGGGGCCAACGGTAGAAAAGGAAATATCTTCGTATAAAAACTAGAGAGAATCATTCTCAGAAACCACTTTGTGATGTGTGCGTTCCACTCACAGAGTTTAATCTTTCTTTTCATAGAACAGTTTGGAAACATCTGTTTGTAAAGTCTGCAAGTGGATATTTGGACCTCTTTGAGGATTTCGTTGGAAACGGGATTTCTTCGTCTAGTGCTAGACAGAAGAATTCTCTGTAACTTCTTTGGGTTGCGTGTGTTCAACTCACAGAGTTGAGCCTTCCTTTAGACGGAGCAGATTTGAAACCCTCTTTTTGTGGAATTTGCAAGTGGACATTTCAAGCGCTTTGGGGCCAACGGTAGAAAAGGAAATATCTTCGTATAAAAACTGGAGAGAATCATTCTCAGAAACGGCTTTGTGATGTGTGCGTTCCACTCACAGAGTGTAACCTTTCTTTTCATAGAACAGTTTGGAAACACTCTGTTTGTAAAGTCTGCAAGTGGATATTTGGACCTCTTTGAGGATTTCGTTGGAAACGGGATTTCTTCATCTAATGCTAGACAGAAGAATTCTCAGTAACTTCTTTGGGTTGCATGTGTTCAACTCACAGAGTTGAACCTTCCTTTTGACAGAGCAGATTTGAAACCCTCTTTTTGTGGAATTTGCAAGTGGACATGCCAAGCGCTTTGGGTCCAACGGTAGAAAAGGAAATATCTTCGTATAAAAACTAGAGAGAATCATTCTCAGAAACCGCTTTGTGATGTGTGCGTTCAAATCACAGAGTGTAACCTTTCTTTTCATAGAACAGTTTTGAAACACTCTGTTTGTAAAGTCTGCAAGTGGATATTTGGACCTCTTTGAGGATTTCGTTGGAAACGGGGTTTCTTCATCTAATGCTAGGCAGAAGAATTCTCAGTAACATCTTTGGGTAGCGTGTGTTCAACTAACAGAGTTGAACCTTCCTTTAGACAGAGCAGATTCGAAACCCTCTTTTTGTGGAATTTGCAAGTGGACATTTCAAGCGCTTTGGCGCCCACGGTAGAAAAGGAAATATCTTCGTATAAAAACTAGAGAGAATCATTCTCAGAAACCACTTTGTGATGTGTGCGTTCCACTCACAGAGTTTAACCTTTCTTTTCATAGAACAGTTTGGAAACACTCTGTTTGTAAAGTCTGTAAGTGGATATTTGGACCTCTTTGAGGATTTCGTTGGAAACGGGATTTCTTCATCTAATGCTAGACAGAAGAATTCTCAGTAACTTCTTTGGGTTGCGTGTGTTCAACTCGCAGAGTTGAGCCTTCCTTTAGACAGAGCAGATTTGAAACCATCTTTTTGTGCAATTTGCAAGTGGACATTTCAAGCGCTTTGGGGTCAACGGTAGAAAAGGAAATATCTTGGTATAAAAACTAGAGAGAATCATTCTCAGAAACCGCTTTGTGATGTGTGCATACCACTCACAGAGTGTAACCTTTCTTTTCATAGAACAGTTTGGAAACACTCTGTTTGAAAAGTCTGCAAGTGGATATTTGGACCTCTTTGAGGATTTCGTTGGAAACGGGATTTCTTCATCTAATGCTAGACAGAAGAATTCTCAGTAACTTCTTTGGGTTGCGTGTGTTCAACTCACAGAGTTGAACCTTCCGTTAGACAGAGCAGATTTGAAACCCTCTTTTTGTGGAATTTGCAAGTGGACATTTCAAGCGCTTTGGCGCCCACGGTAGAAAAGGATTTATCTTCATATAAAAACTAGAGAGAATCATTCTCAGAAACCCCTTTGTGATGTGTGCGTTCCACTCACAGAGTTTTACCTTTCTTTTCGTAGAACAGTTTGGAAACACTCTGTAAAGTCTGCAAGTGGATATTTGGACCTCTCTGAGGATTTCATTGTAAACGGGTTTTCTTCATCTAATGCTATACAGAAGAATTCTCAGTAACATCTTTGGGTTGCGTGTGTTCATCTCACAGAGTGGAACCTTCCTTTAGACAGAGCAGATTTGAAACCCTCTTTTTGTGGAATTTGCAAGTGGACATTTCAATCGCTTTGGGGCCAACGGTAGGAAAGGGAATATCTTCGTATAAAAACTAGAGAGAATCATTCTCAGAAACCACTTTGTGATGTGTGCGTTCCATTCACCGAGTTTAACCTTTCTTTTCATAGAACAGTTTGGAAACACTCTGTTTGTAAAGTCTGCAAGTGGATATTTGGACCTCTTTGAGGATTTCGTTTGAAACGGGATTTCCTCATCTAATGCTAGACAGAAGAATTCTCAGTAACTTCTTTGGGTTGCGTGTGTTCAACTCACAGAGTTGAACCTTCCTTTAGACAGAGCAGATTTGAAACCCTCTTTTTGTGGTATTTGCGAGTGGACATTTCAAGTGCTTTGGGGCCAACGGTAGAAAAGGATTTATCTTCATATAAAAACTAGAGAGAATCATTCTCAGAAACCCCTTTGTGATGTGTGCGTTCCACTCACAGAGTTTAACCTTTCTTTTCATAGAACAGTTTGGAAACACTCTGTAAAGTCTGCAAGTGGATATTTGAACCTCTCTGAGGATTTCGTTGTAAACGGAATTTCTTCATCTAATGCTATACAGAAGAATTCTCAGTAACATCTTTGGGTTGCGTGTGTTCATCTCACAGAGTGGAACCTTCCTTTAGAGAGAGCAGATTTGAAACCCTCTTTTGTGGAATTTGCAAGTGGACATTTCAAGCGCTTTGGGGCCAACTGTAGAAAAGGAAATATCTTCATATAAAAACTAGAGAGAATCATTCTCAGAAACCCCTTTGTGATGTGTGCGTTCCACTCACAGAGTAAAACCTTTCTTTTCATAGAACAGTTTGGAAATAGTCTGTTTGTAAAGTCTGCAAGTGGATATTTGGACCTCTTTGAGGATTTCGTTAGAAACGTGATTTCTTCATCTAATGCTAGACAGAAGAATTCTCAGTAACTTCTTTGGGTTGCGTGTGTTCAACTCACGGAGTTGATCCTTCCTTTAGACAGAGCAGATTTGAAACCCTCTTTTTGTGGAATTTGCAATTGGACCTTTCATGCACTTTGGGGCCAACGGTAGAAAAGGAAATATGTTCGTAGAAAAACTAGAGAGAATCATTCTCAGAAACCACTTTGTGATGTGTGCATTCCACTCACCGAGTTTTACCTTTCTTTTCATAGAACAGTTTGGAAACACTCTGTTTGTAAAGTCTGCAAGTGGATATTTGTACCTCTTTGTGGATATCGTTGGAAACGGGATTTCTTCATCTAATGCTTGACAGAAGAATTCTCAGTAACTTCTTTGTGTTCCGTGTGTTCAACTCACGGAGTTGAACCTTCCTTTAGAGAGAGCAGATTTGGAACACTCTTTTTGTGGAATTTGCAAGTGGACATTTCAAGCGCTTTGGGGCCAACAGTAGAAATGAAATAACTTCGTATAAAAACTAGAGAGAATCATTCTCAGAAACCACATTGTGATGTGTGCATTCCACTCACGGAGTTTAACCTTTCTTTTCATAGAACAGTTTGGAAACACTCTGTTTGTAAAGTCTGCAAGTGGATAATTGGAGCTCTGTGAAGATTTCGTTGGAAACGGGATTTCTTCATCTAATGCTAGACAGAAGAATTCTCAGTAACTTCTTTGGGTTGCGTGTGTTCAACTCACAGAGTTGAACCTTCCTTTAGACAGAGTAGATTTGAAACCCTCTTTTTGTGGAATTTGCAAGTGGACTTTTCAAGCGCTTTGGAGCCCACGGTAGAAAAGGAAATATCTTCGTATAAAAACTAGAGAGAATCATTCTCAGAAACCACTTTGTGATGTGTGCGTTCCACTCACAGAGTTTAACCTTTCTTTTCATAGAACAGTTTGGAAACACTCTGTTTGTAAAGTCTGCAAGTGGATATTTGGACCTCTTTGAGGATTTCGTTGGAAACGGGATTTCTTCATCTAATGCTAGACAGAAGAATTCTCAGTAAGTTCTTTGGGTTGCGTGTGTTCAACTCACAGAGTTGAACCTTCCTTTTGACAGAGCAGATTGGAAACCCTCTTTCTGTGGAAGTTGCAAGAGGACATTTCAAGGGCTTTGGTTCCAACAGTAGAAAAGGAAATATCTTCGTATAAAAACTAGATAGAATCATTCTCAGAAACCACTTTGTGATGTGTGCGTTTCACTCACAGTGTTTAACCTTTCTTTTCATAGAACAGTTTGGAAACACTCTGTTTGTAAAGTCTGCAAGTGGATATTTGGACCTCTTTGAGGATTTCGTTGGAAACGGGATTTCTTCATCTAATGCTAGGCAGAAGAATTCTCAGTAACTTCTTTGGGTTGCGTGTGTTCAACTCACAGAGTTGAACCTTCCTTTAGACAGAGCAGATTTGAAACCCTCTTTTTGTGGAATTTGCAAGTGGACATTTCAAGAGCTTTGGCGCCCACGGTAGAAAAGGAAATATCTTCGTATAAAAACTAGAGAGAATCATTCTCAGAAACCACTTTGTGATGTGTGCGTTCCACTCACAGAGTTTAACCTTTCTTTTCATAGAACAGTTTGGAAACATCTGTTTGTAAAGTCTGCAAGTGGATATTTGGACCTCTTTGAGGATTTCGTTGGAAACGGGATTTCTTCATCTAGTGCTAGACAGAAGAATTCTCAGTAACTTCTTTGGGTTGCGTGTGTTCAACTCACAGAGTTGAGCCTTCCTTTAGACAGAGCAGATTTGAAACCCTCTTTTTGTGGAATTTGCAAGTGGACATTTCAAGCGCTTTGGGGCCAACGGTAGAAAAGGAAATATCTTCGTATAAAAACTAGAGAGAATCATTCTCAGAAACCACTTTGTGATGTGTGCGTTCCACTCACAGAGTTTAATCTTTCTTTTCATAGAACAGTTTGGAAACATCTGTTTGTAAAGTCTGCAAGTGGATATTTGGACCTCTTTGAGGATTTCGTTGGAAACGGGATTTCTTCGTCTAGTGCTAGACAGAAGAATTCTCTGTAACTTCTTTGGGTTGCGTGTGTTCAACTCACAGAGTTGAGCCTTCCTTTAGACGGAGCAGATTTGAAACCCTCTTTTTGTGGAATTTGCAAGTGGACATTTCAAGCGCTTTGGGGCCAACGGTAGAAAAGGAAATATCTTCGTATAAAAACTGGAGAGAATCATTCTCAGAAACCGCTTTGTGATGTGTGCGTTCCACTCACAGAGTGTAACCTTTCTTTTCATAGAACAGTTTGGAAACACTCTGTTTGTAAAGTCTGCAAGTGGATATTTGGACCTCTTTGAGGATTTCGTTGGAAACGGGATTTCTTCATCTAATGCTAGACAGAAGAATTCTCAGTAACTTCTTTGGGTTGCATGTGTTCAACTCACAGAGTTGAACCTTCCTTTTGACAGAGCAGATTTGAAACCCTCTTTTTGTGGAATTTGCAAGTGGACATGCCAAGCGCTTTGGGGCCAACGGTAGAAAAGGAAATATCTTCGTATAAAAACTAGAGAGAATCATTCTCAGAAACCGCTTTGTGATGTGTGCGTTCCACTCACAGAGTGTAACCTTTCTTTTCATAGAACAGTTTTGAAACACTCTGTTTGTAAAGTCTGCAAGTGGATATTTGGACCTCTTTGAGGATTTCGTTGGAAACGGGGTTTCTTCATCTAATGCTAGGCAGAAGAATTCTCAGTAACATCTTTGGGTTGCGTGTGTTCAACTCACAGAGTTGAACCTTCCTTTAGACAGAGCAGATTCGAAACCCTCTTTTTGTGGAATTTGCAAGTGGACATTTCAAGCGCTTTGGCGCCCACGGTAGAAAAGGAAATATCTTCGTATAAAAACTAGAGAGAATCATTCTCAGAAACCACTTTGTGATGTGTGCGTTCCACTCACAGAGTTTAACCTTTCTTTTCATAGAACAGTTTGGAAACACTCTGTTTGTAAAGTCTGTAAGTGGATATTTGGACCTCTTTGAGGATTTCGTTGGAAACGGGATTTCTTCATCTAATGCTAGACAGAAGAATTCTCAGTAACTTCTTTGGGTTGCGTGTGTTCAACTCACAGAGTTGAGCCTTCCTTTAGACAGAGCAGATTTGAAACCCTCTTTTTGTGGAATTTGCAAGTGGACATTTCAAGTGCTTTGGGGCCAATGGTAGAAAAGGAAATATCTTCGTATAAAAACTAGAGAGAATCATTCTCAGAAACTGCTTTGTGATGTGTGCGTTCCACTCACAGAGTGTAACCTTTCTTTTCATAGAACAGTTTGGAAACACTCTGTTTGTAAAGTCTGCCAGTGGACATTTGGACCTCTTTGAGGATTTCGTTGGAAACGGGATTTCTTCATCTAATGCTAGACAGAAGAATTCTCAGTAACTTCTTTGGGTTGCGTGTGTTCAACTCACAGAGTTGAGCCTTCCTTTAGACAGAGCAGATTTGAAACCCTCTTTTTTTGGAATTTGCAAGTGGACTTTTCAAGCGCTTTGGAGCCCACGGTAGAAAAGGAAATATCTTCGTATAAAAACTAGAGAGAATCATTCTCAGAAACCACTTTGTGATGTGTGCGTTCCACTCACAGAGTTTAACCTTTCTTTCCATAGAACAGTTTGGAAACACTCTGTTTGTAATGTCTGCAAGTGGATATTTGGACCTCTTTGAGGATTTCGTTGGAAACGGGATTTCTTCATCTAATGCTAGACAGAAGAATTCTCAGTAACTTCTTTGGGTTGCGTGTGCTCAACTCACAGAGTTGAACCTTCCTTTTGACAGAGCAGATTTGAAACCCTCTATCTGTGGAAGTTGCAAGAGGACATTTCAATGGCTTTGGTTCCAACAGTAGAAAAGGAAATATCTTCGTATAAAAACTAGAGAGAATCATTCTCAGAAACCACTTTGTGATGTGTGCGTTTCACTCACAGTGTTTAACCTTTCTTTTCATAGAACAGTTTGGAAACACTCTGTTTGTAAAGTCTGCAAGTGGATATTTGGACCTCTTTGAGGATTTCGTTGGAAACGGGATTTCTTCATCTAATGCTAGGCAGAAGAATTCTCAGTAACTTCTTTGGGTTGCGTGTGTTCAACTCACAGAGTTGAACCTTCCTTTAGACAGAGCAGATTTGAAACCCTCTTTTTGTGGAATTTTCAAGTGGACATTTCAAGCGCTTTGGCGCCCACGGTAGAAAAGGAAATATCTTCGTATAAAAACTAGAGAGAATCATTCTCAGAAACCACTTTGTGATGTGTGCGTTCCACTCACAGAGTTTAACCTTTCTTTTCATAGAACAGTTTGGAAACATCTGTTTGTAAAGTCTGCAAGTGGATATTTGGACCTCTTTGAGGATTTCGTTGGAAACGGGATTTCTTCATCTAGTGCTAGACAGAAGAATTCTCAGTAACTTCTTTGGGTTGCGTGTGTTCAACTCACAGAGTTGAGCCTTCCTTTAGACAGAGCAGATTTGAAACCCTCTTTTTGTGGAATTTGCAAGTGGACATTTCAAGCGCTTTGGGGCCAACGGTAGAAAAGGTGATATCTTCGTATAAAAACTGGAGAGAATCATTCTCAGAAACCGCTTTGTGATGTGTGCGTTCCACTCACAGAGTGTAACCTTTCTTTTCATAGAACAGTTTGGAAACACTCTGTTTGTAAAGTCTGCAAGTGGATATTTGGACCTCTTTGAGGATTTCGTTGGAAACGGGATTTCTTCATCTAATGCTAGACAGAAGAATTCTCAGTAACTTCTTTGGGTTGCGTGTGTTCAACTCACAGAGTTGAACCTTCCTTTTGACAGAGCAGATTGGAAACCCTCTTTTTGTGGAATTTGCAAGTGGACATGTCAAGCGCTTTGGGGCCAACGGTAGAAAAGGAAATATCTTCGTATAAAAACTAGAGAGAATCATTCACAGAAACCACTTTGTGATGTGTGCGTTCCACTCACAGAGTGTAACCTTTCTTTTCATATAACAGTTTGGAAACACTCTGTTTGTAAAGTCTGCAAGTGGATATTTGGACCTCTTTGAGGATTTGGTTTGAAACGGGATTTCTTCATCTAATGCTAGGCAGAAGAATTCTCAGTAACTTCTTTGGGTTGCGTGTGTTCAACTCACAGAGTTGAACCTTCCTTTAGACAGAGCAGATTTGAAACCCTCTTTTTGTGGAATTTGCAAGTGGACGTTTCAAGCGCTTTGGCGCCCACGGTAGAAAAGGAAATATCTTCGTATAAAAACTAGAGAGAATCATTCTCAGAAACCACTTTGTGATGTGTGCGTTCCACTCACAGAGTTTAACCTTTCTTTTCATAGAACAGTTTGGAAACATCTGTTTGTAAAGTCTGCAAGTGGATATTTGGACCTATTTGAGGATTTCGTTGGAAACGGGATTTCTTCATCTAATGCTAGGCAGAAGAATTCTCAGTAACATCTTTGGGTTGCGTGTGTTCAACTCACAGAGTTGAACCTTCCTTTAGACAGAGCAGATTCGAAACCCTCTTTTTGTGGAATTTGCAAGTGGACATTTCAAGCGCTTTGGCGCCCACGGTAGAAAAGGAAATATCTTCGTATAAAAACTAGAGAGAATCATTCTCAGAAACCACTTTGTGATGTGTGCGTTCCACTCACAGAGTTTAACCTTTCTTTTCATAGAACAGTTTGGAAACACTCTGTTTGTAAAGTCTGTAAGTGGATATTTGGACCTCTTTGAGGATTTCGTTGGAAACGGGATTTCTTCATCTAATGCTAGACAGAAGAATTCTCAGTAACTTCTTTGGGTTGCGTGTGTTCAACTCGCAGAGTTGAGCCTTCCTTTAGACAGAGCAGATTTGAAACCATCTATCTGTGGAAGTTGCAAGAGGACATTTCAATGGCTTTGGTTCCAACAGTAGAAAAGGAAATATCTTCGTATAAAAACTAGAGAGAATCATTCTCAGAAACCACTTTGTGATGTGTGCGTTTCACTCACAGTGTTTAACCTTTCTTTTCATAGAACAGTTTGGAAACACTCTGTTTGTAAAGTCTGCAAGTGGATATTTGGACCTCTTTGAGGATTTCGTTGGAAACGGGATTTCTTCATCTAATGCTAGGCAGAAGAATTCTCAGTAACTTCTTTGGGTTGCGTGTGTTCAACTCACAGAGTTGAACCTTCCTTTAGACAGAGCAGATTTGAAACCCTCTTTTTGTGGAATTTTCAAGTGGACATTTC
This sequence comes from Gorilla gorilla gorilla, assembly GCF_029281585.2. Classification (NCBI taxonomy): domain Eukaryota; kingdom Metazoa; phylum Chordata; class Mammalia; order Primates; family Hominidae; genus Gorilla; species Gorilla gorilla. Next base: position 75,005,940 of record NC_073231.2, on the reverse strand, counting down.
AAGCGCTTTGGCGCCCACGGTAGAAAAGGAAATATCTTCGTATAAAAACTAGAGAGAATCATTCTCAGAAACCACTTTGTGATGTGTGCGTTCCACTCACAGAGTTTAACCTTTCTTTTCATAGAACAGTTTGGAAACATCTGTTTGTAAAGTCTGCAAGTGGATATTTGGTCCTCTTTGAGGATTTCGTTGGAAACGGGATTTCTTCATCTAGTGCTAGACAGAAGAATTCTCAGTAACTTCTTTGGGTTGCGTGTGTTCAACTCACAGAGTTGAGCCTTCCTTTAGACAGAGCAGATTTGAAACCCTCTTTTTGTGGAATTTGCAAGTGGACATTTCAAGCGCTTTGGGGCCAACGGTAGAAAAGGTGATATCTTCGTATAAAAACTGGAGAGAATCATTCTCAGAAACCGCTTTGTGATGTGTGCATTCCACTCACAGAGTGTAACCTTTCTTTTCATAGAACAGTTTGGAAACACTCTGTTTGTAAAGTCTGCAAGTGGATATTTGGACCTCTTTGAGGATTTCGTTGGAAACGGGATTTCTTCATCTAATGCTAGACAGAAGAATTCTCAGTAACTTCTTTGGGTTGCGTGTGTTCAACTCACAGAGTTGAACCTTCCTTTTGACAGAGCAGATTGGAAACCCTCTTTTTGTGGAATTTGCAAGTGGACATGTCAAGCGCTTTGGGGCCAACGGTAGAAAAGGAAATATCTTCGTATAAAAACTAGAGAGAATCATTCACAGAAACCGCTTTGTGATGTGTGCGTTCCACTCACAGAGTGTAACCTTTCTTTTCATATAACAGTTTGGAAACACTCTGTTTGTAAAGTCTGCAAGTGGATATTTGGACCTCTTTGAGGATTTGGTTTGAAACGGGATTTCTTCATCTAATGCTAGGCAGAAGAATTCTCAGTAACTTCTTTGGGTTGCGTGTGTTCAACTCACAGAGTTGAACCTTCCTTTAGACAGAGCAGATTTGAAACCCTCTTTTTGTGGAATTTGCAAGTGGACATTTCAAGCGCTTTGGCGCCCACGGTAGAAAAGGAAATATCTTCGTATAAAAACTAGAGAGAATCATTCTCAGAAACCACTTTGTGATGTGTGCGTTCCACTCACAGAGTTTAACCTTTCTTTTCATAGAACAGTTTGGAAACATCTGTTTGTAAAGTCTGCAAGTGGATATTTGGACCTCTTTGAGGATTTCGTTGGAAACGGGATTTCTTCATCTAATGCTAGACAGAAGAATTCTCAGTAACATCTTTGGGTTGCGTGTGTTCAACTCACAGAGTTGAACCTTCCTTTTGACAGAGCAGATTGGAAACCCTCTTTTTGTGGAATTTGCAAGTGGACATGTCAAGCGCTTTGGGGCCAACGGTAGAAAAGGAAATATCTTCGTATAAAAACTAGAGAGAATCATTCACAGAAACCACTTTGTGATGTGTGCGTTCCACTCACAGAGTGTAACCTTTCTTTTCATATAACAGTTTGGAAACACTCTGTTTGTAAAGTCTGCAAGTGGATATTTGGACCTCTTTGAGGATTTGGTTTGAAACGGGATTTCTTCATCTAATGCTAGGCAGAAGAATTCTCAGTAACTTCTTTGGGTTGCGTGTGTTCAACTCACAGAGTTGAACCTTCCTTTAGACAGAGCAGATTTGAAACCCTCTTTTTGTGGAATTTGCAAGTGGACGTTTCAAGCGCTTTGGCGCCCACGGTAGAAAAGGAAATATCTTCGTATAAAAACTAGAGAGAATCATTCTCAGAAACCACTTTGTGATGTGTGCGTTCCACTCACAGAGTTTAACCTTTCTTTTCATAGAACAGTTTGGAAACATCTGTTTGTAAAGTCTGCAAGTGGATATTTGGACCTATTTGAGGATTTCGTTGGAAACGGGATTTCTTCATCTAATGCTAGGCAGAAGAATTCTCAGTAACATCTTTGGGTTGCGTGTGTTCAACTCACAGAGTTGAACCTTCCTTTAGACAGAGCAGATTCGAAACCCTCTTTTTGTGGAATTTGCAAGTGGACATTTCAAGCGCTTTGGCGCCCACGGTAGAAAAGGAAATATCTTCGTATAAAAACTAGAGAGAATCATTCTCAGAAACCACTTTGTGATGTGTGCGTTCCACTCACAGAGTTTAACCTTTCTTTTCATAGAACAGTTTGGAAACACTCTGTTTGTAAAGTCTGTAAGTGGATATTTGGACCTCTTTGAGGATTTCGTTGGAAACGGGATTTCTTCATCTAATGCTAGACAGAAGAATTCTCAGTAACTTCTTTGGGTTGCGTGTGTTCAACTCGCAGAGTTGAGCCTTCCTTTAGACAGAGCAGATTTGAAACCATCTATCTGTGGAAGTTACAAGAGGACATTTCAATGGCTTTGGTTCCAACAGTAGAAAAGGAAATATCTTCGTATAAAAACTAGAGAGAATCATTCTCAGAAACCACTTTGTGATGTGTGCGTTTCACTCACAGTGTTTAACCTTTCTTTTCATAGAACAGTTTGGAAACACTCTGTTTGTAAAGTCTGCAAGTGGATATTTGGACCTCTTTGAGGATTTCGTTGGAAACGGGATTTCTTCATCTAATGCTAGGCAGAAGAATTCTCAGTAACTTCTTTGGGTTGCGTGTGTTCAACTCACAGAGTTGAACCTTCCTTTAGACAGAGCAGATTTGAAACCCTCTTTTTGTGGAATTTTCAAGTGGACATTTCAAGCGCTTTGGCGCCCACGGTAGAAAAGGAAATATCTTCGTATAAAAACTAGAGAGAATCATTCTCAGAAACCACTTTGTGATGTGTGCGTTCCACTCACAGAGTTTAACCTTTCTTTTCATAGAACAGTTTGGAAACATCTGTTTGTAAAGTCTGCAAGTGGATATTTGGTCCTCTTTGAGGATTTCGTTGGAAACGGGATTTCTTCATCTAGTGCTAGACAGAAGAATTCTCAGTAACTTCTTTGGGTTGCGTGTGTTCAACTCACAGAGTTGAGCCTTCCTTTAGACAGAGCAGATTTGAAACCCTCTTTTTGTGGAATTTGCAAGTGGACATTTCAAGCGCTTTGGGGCCAACGGTAGAAAAGGTGATATCTTCGTATAAAAACTGGAGAGAATCATTCTCAGAAACCGCTTTGTGATGTGTGCGTTCCACTCACAGAGTGTAACCTTTCTTTTCATAGAACAGTTTGGAAACACTCTGTTTGTAAAGTCTGCAAGTGGATATTTGGACCTCTTTGAGGATTTCGTTGGAAACGGGATTTCTTCATCTAATGCTAGACAGAAGAATTCTCAGTAACTTCTTTGGGTTGCGTGTGTTCAACTCACAGAGTTGAACCTTCCTTTTGACAGAGCAGATTGGAAACCCTCTTTTTGTGGAATTTGCAAGTGGACATGTCAAGCGCTTTGGGGCCAACGGTAGAAAAGGAAATATCTTCGTATAAAAACTAGAGAGAATCATTCACAGAAACCGCTTTGTGATGTGTGCGTTCCACTCACAGAGTGTAACCTTTCTTTTCATATAACAGTTTGGAAACACTCTGTTTGTAAAGTCTGCAAGTGGATATTTGGACCTCTTTGAGGATTTGGTTTGAAACGGGATTTCTTCATCTAATGCTAGGCAGAAGAATTCTCAGTAACTTCTTTGGGTTGCGTGTGTTCAACTCACAGAGTTGAACCTTCCTTTAGACAGAGCAGATTTGAAACCCTCTTTTTGTGGAATTTGCAAGTGGACATTTCAAGCGCTTTGGCGCCCACGGTAGAAAAGGAAATATCTTCGTATAAAAACTAGAGAGAATCATTCTCAGAAACCACTTTGTGATGTGTGCGTTCCACTCACAGAGTTTAACCTTTCTTTTCATAGAACAGTTTGGAAACATCTGTTTGTAAAGTCTGCAAGTGGATATTTGGACCTCTTTGAGGATTTCGTTGGAAACGGGATTTCTTCATCTAATGCTAGGCAGAAGAATTCTCAGTAACATCTTTGGGTTGCGTGTGTTCAACTCACAGAGTTGAACCTTCCTTTAGACAGAGCAGATTCGAAACCCTCTTTTTGTGGAATTTGCAAGTGGACATTTCAAGCGCTTTGGCGCCCATGGTAGAAAAGGAAATATCTTCGTATAAAAACTAGAGAGAATCATTCTCAGAAACCACTTTGTGATGTGTGCGTTCCACTCACAGAGTTTAACCTTTCTTTTCATAGAACAGTTTGGAAACACTCTGTTTGTAAAGTCTGTAAGTGGATATTTGGACCTCTTTGAGGATTTCGTTGGAAACGGGATTTCTTCATCTAATGCTAGACAGAAGAATTCTCAGTAACTTCTTTGGGTTGCGTGTGTTCAACTCACAGAGTTGAGCCTTCCTTTAGACAGAGCAGATTTGAAACCATCTTTTTGTGCAATTTGCAAGTGGACATTTCAAGCGCTTTGGGGTCAACGGTAGAAAAGGAAATATCTTGGTATAAAAACTAGAGAGAATCATTCTCAGAAACCGCTTTGTGATGTGTGCATACCACTCACAGAGTGTAACCTTTCTTTTCATAGAACAGTTTGGAAACACTCTGTTTGTAAAGTCTGCAAGTGGATATTTGGACCTATTTGAGGATTTCGTTGGAAACGGGATTTCTTCATCTAATGCTAGACAGAAGAATTCTCAGTAACTTCTTTGGGTTGCGTGTGTTCAACTCACAGAGTTGAACCTTCCGTTAGACAGAGCAGATTTGAAACCCTCTTTTTGTGGAATTTGCAAGTGGACATTTCAAGCGCTTTGGCGCCCACGGTAGAAAAGGAAATATCTTCGTATAAAAACTAGAGAGAATCATTCTCAGAAACCACTTTGTGATGTGTGCGTTCCACTCACAGAGTGTAACCTTTCTTTTCATAGAACAGTTTGGAAACACTCTGTTTGTAAAGTCTGCAAGTGGATATTTGGACCTCTGTGAGGATTTCGATGGAAACGGGACTTCTTCATCTAATGCTAGACAGAAGAATTCTCAGTAACTTCTTTGGGTTGCGTGTTCAACTCACAGAGTTGAACCTTCCTTTAGACAGAGCAGATTTGAAACCCTCTTTTTGTGGAATTTGCAAGTGGACATTTCAAGCGCTTTGGGGCCAACGGTAGAAAAGGAAATATCTTCGTATAAAAACTAGAGAGAATCATTCTCAGAAACCGCTTTGTGATGTGTGCATACCACTCACAGAGTGTAACCTTTCTTTTCATAGAACAGTTTGGAAACACTCTGTTTGTAAAGTCTGCAAGTGGATATTTGGACCTCTTTGAGGATTTCGTTGGAAACGGGATTTCTTCATCTAATGCTAGACAGAAGAATTCTCAGTAACTTCTTTGGGTTGCGTGTGTTCAACTCACAGAGTTGAACCTTCCTTTAGACAGAGCAGATTTGAAACCCTCTTTTTGTGGAATTTGCAAGTGGACATTTCAAGCGCTTTGGCGCCCACGGTAGAAAAGGAAATATCTTCGTATAAAAACTAGAGAGAATCATTCTCAGAAACCACTTTGTGATGTGTGCGTTCCACTCACAGAGTTTAACCTTTCTTTTCATAGAACAGTTTGGAAACACTCTGTTTGTAAAGTGTGCAAGTGGATATTTGGACCTCTTTGAGGATTTCGTTGGAAACGGGATTTCTTCATCTAATGCTAGACAGAAGAATTCTCAGTAACTTCTTTGGATTGCGTGTGTTCAACTCACAGAGTTGAGCCTTCCTTTAGAGAGAGCAGATTTGAAACCCTCTTGTTGTGGAATTTGCAAGTGGACATTTCAAGCGCTTTGGGGCCAACGGTAGAAAAGGTGATATCTTCGTATAAAAACTGGAGAGAATCATTCTCAGAAACCGCTTTGTGATGTGTGCGTTCCACTCACAGAGTGTAACCTTTCTTTTCATAGAACAGTTTGGAAACACTCTGTTTGTAAAGTCTGCAAGTGGATATTTGGACCTCTTTGAGGATTTCGTTGGAAACGGGATTTCTTCATCTAATGCTAGACAGAAGAATTCTCAGTAACTTCTTTGGGTTGCGTGTGTTCAACTCACAGAGTTGAACCTTCCTTTTGACAGAGCAGATTGGAAACCCTCTTTTTGTGGAATTTGCAAGTGGACATGTCAAGCGCTTTGGGGCCAACGGTAGAAAAGGAAATATCTTCGTATAAAAACTAGAGAGAATCATTCACAGAAACCGCTTTGTGATGTGTGCGTTCCACTCACAGAGTGTAACCTTTCTTTTCATATAACAGTTTGGAAACACTCTGTTTGTAAAGTCTGCAAGTGGATATTTGGACCTCTTTGAGGATTTCGTTGGAAACGGGATTTCTTCATCTAATGCTAGGCAGAAGAATTCTCAGTAACTTCTTTGGGTTGCGTGTGTTCAACTCACAGAGTTGAACCTTCCTTTAGACAGAGCAGATTTGAAACCCTCTTTTTGTGGAATTTGCAAGTGGACATTTCAAGCGCTTTGGCGCCCACGGTAGAAAAGGAAATATCTTCGTATAAAAACTAGAGAGAATCATTCTCAGAAACCACTTTGTGATGTGTGCGTTCCACTCACAGAGTTTAACCTTTCTTTTCATAGAACAGTTTGGAAACATCTGTTTGTAAAGTCTGCAAGTGGATATTTGGACCTCTTTGAGGATTTCGTTGGAAACGGGATTTCCTCATCTAGTGCTAGACAGAAGAATTCTCAGTAACTTCTTTGGGTTGCGTGTGTTCAACTCACAGAGTTGAGCCTTCCTTTAGACAGAGCAGATTTGAAACCCTCTTTTTGTGGAATTTGCAAGTGGACATTTCAAGCGCTTTGGGGCCAACGGTAGAAAAGGAAATATCTTCGTATAAAAACTGGAGAGAATCATTCTCAGAAACCGCTTTGTGATGTGTGCGTTCCACTCACAGAGTGTAACCTTTCTTTTCATAGAACAGTTTGGAAACACTCTGTTTGTAAAGTGTGCAAGTGGATATTTGGACCTCTTTGAGGATTTCGTTGGAAACGGGATTTCTTCATCTAATGCTAGACAGAAGAATTCTCAGTAACATCTTTGGGTTGCGTGTGTTCAACTCACAGAGTTGAACCTTCCTTTAGACAGAGCAGATTCGAAACCCTCTTTTTGTGGAATTTGCAAGTGGACATTTCAAGCGCATTGGCGCCCACGGTAGAAAAGGAAATATCTTCGTATAAAAACTAGAGAGAATCATTCTCAGAAACCACTTTGTGATGTGTGCGTTCCACTCACAGAGTTTAACCTTTCTTTTCATAGAACAGTTTGGAAACACTCTGTTTGTAAAGTCTGTAAGTGGATATTTGGACCTCTTTGAGGATTTCGTTGGAAACGGGATTTCTTCATCTAATGCTAGACAGAAGAATTCTCAGTAACTTCTTTGGGTTGCGTGTGTTCAACTCGCAGAGTTGAGCCTTCCTTTAGACAGAGCAGATTTGAAACCATCTTTTTGTGCAATTTGCAAGTGGACATTTCAAGCGTTTTGGGGTCAACGGTAGAAAAGGAAATATCTTGGTATAAAAACTAGAGAGAATCATTCTCAGAAACCGCTTTGTGATGTGTGCATACCACTCACAGAGTGTAACCTTTCTGTTCATAGAACAGTTTGGAAACACTCTGTTTGTAAAGTCTGCAAGTGGATATTTGGACCTCTTTGAGGATTTCGTTGGAAACGGGATTTCTTCATCTAATGCTAGACAGAAGAATTCTCAGTAACTTCTTTGGGTTGCGTGTGTTCAACTCACAGAGTTGAACCTTCCTTTAGACAGAGCAGATTTGAAACCCTCTTTTTGTGGAATTTGCAAGTGGACATTTCAAGCGCTTTGGCGCCCACGGTAGAAAAGGAAATATCTTCGTATAAAAACTAGAGAGAATCATTCTCAGAAACCACTTTGTGATGTGTGCGTTCCACTCACAGAGTTTAACCTTTCTTTTCATAGAACAGTTTGGAAACACTCTGTTTGTAAAGTGTGCAAGTGGATATTTGGACCTCTTTGAGGATTTCGTTGGAAACGGGATTTCTTCATCTAATGCTAGACAGAAGAATTCTCAGTAACTTCTTTGGGTTGCGTGTGTTCAACTCACAGAGTTGAGCCTTCCTTTAGAGAGAGCAGATTTGAAACCCTCTTTTTCTGGAATTTGCAAGTGGACATTTCAAGCGCTTTGGCGCCCACGGTAGAAAAGGAAATATCTTCGTATAAAAACTAGAGAGAATCATTCTCAGAAACCACTTTGTGATGTGTGCGTTCCATTCACAGAGTTTAACCTTTCTTTTCATAGAACAGTTTGGAAACACTCTGTTTGTAAAGTGTGCAAGTGGATATTTGGACCTCTTTGAGGATTTCGTTGGAAACGGGATTTGTTCATCTAATGCTAGACAGAAGAATTCTCAGTAACTTTTTTGGGTTGCGTGTGTTCAACTCACAGAGTTGAGCCTTCCTTTAGAGAGAGCAGATTTGAAACCCTCTTGTTGTGGAATTTGCAAGTGGACATTTCAAGCGCTTTGGGGCCAACGGTAGAAAAGGTGATATCTTCGTATAAAAACTGGAGAGAATCATTCTCAGAAACCGCTTTGTGATGTGTGCGTTCCACTCACAGAGTGTAACCTTTCTTTTCATAGAACAGTTTGGAAACACTCTGTTTGTAAAGTCTGCAAGTGGATATTTGGACCTCTTTGAGGATTTCGTTGGAAACGGGATTTCTTCATTTAATGCTAGACAGAAGAATTCTCAGTAACTTCTTTGGGTTGCGTGTGTTCAACTCACAGAGTTGAACCTTCCTTTTGACAGAGCAGATTGGAAACCCTCTTTTTGTGGAATTTGCAAGTGGACATGTCAAGCGCTTTGGGGCCAACGGTAGAAAAGGAAATATCTTCGTATAAAAACTAGAGAGAATCATTCACAGAAACCGCTTTGTGATGTGTGCGTTCCACTCACAGAGTGTAACCTTTCTTTTCATATAACAGTTTGGAAACACTCTGTTTGTAAAGTCTGCAAGTGGATATTTGGACCTCTTTGAGGATTTGGTTTGAAACGGGATTTCTTCATCTAATGCTAGGCAGAAGAATTCTCAGTAACTTCTTTGGGTTGCGTGTGTTCAACTCACAGAGTTGAACCTTCCTTTAGACAGAGCAGATTTGAAACCCTCTTTTTGTGGAATTTGCAAGTGGACATTTCAAGCGCTTTGGCGCCCACGGTAGAAAAGGAAATATCTTCGTATAAAAACTAGAGAGAATCATTCTCAGAAACCACTTTGTGATGTGTGCGTTCCACTCACAGAGTTTAACCTTTCTTTTCATAGAACAGTTTGGAAACATCTGTTTGTAAAGTCTGCAAGTGGATATTTGGACCTCTTTGAGGATTTCGTTGGAAACGGGATTTCCTCATCTAGTGCTAGACAGAAGAATTCTCAGTAACTTCTTTGGGTTGCGTGTGTTCAACTCACAGAGTTGAGCCTTCCTTTAGACAGAGCAGATTTGAAACCCTCTTTTTGTGGAATTTGCAAGTGGACATTTCAAGCGCTTTGGGGCCAACGGTAGAAAAGGAAATATCTTCGTATAAAAACTGGAGAGAATCATTCTCAGAAACCGCTTTGTGATGTGTGCGTTCCACTCACAGAGTGTAACCTTTCTTTTCATAGAACAGTTTGGAAACACTCTGTTTGTAAAGTGTGCAAGTGGATATTTGGACCTCTTTGAGGATTTCGTTGGAAACGGGATTTCTTCATCTAATGCTAGACAGAAGAATTCTCAGTAACATCTTTGGGTTGCGTGTGTTCAACTCACAGAGTTGAACCTTCCTTTAGACAGAGCAGATTCGAAACCCTCTTTTTGTGGAATTTGCAAGTGGACATTTCAAGCGCATTGGCGCCCACGGTAGAAAAGGAAATATCTTCGTATAAAAACTAGAGAGAATCATTCTCAGAAACCACTTTGTGATGTGTGCGTTCCACTCACAGAGTTTAACCTTTCTTTTCATAGAACAGTTTGGAAACACTCTGTTTGTAAAGTCTGTAAGTGGATATTTGGACCTCTTTGAGGATTTCGTTGGAAACGGGATTTCTTCATCTAATGCTAGACAGAAGAATTCTCAGTAACTTCTTTGGGTTGCGTGTGTTCAACTCGCAGAGTTGAGCCTTCCTTTAGACAGAGCAGATTTGAAACCATCTTTTTGTGCAATTTGCAAGTTGACATTTCAAGCGCTTTGGGGTCAACGGTAGAAAAGGAAATATCTTGGTATAAAAACTAGAGAGAATCATTCTCAGAAACCGCTTTGTGATGTGTGCATACCACTCACAGAGTGTAACCTTTCTTTTCATAGAACAGTTTGGAAACACTCTGTTTGTAAAGTCTGCAAGTGGATATTTGGACCTCTTTGAGGATTTCGTTGGAAACGGGATTTCTTCATCTAATGCTAGACAGAAGAATTCTCAGTAACTTCTTTGGGTTGCGTGTGTTCAACTCACAGAGTTGAACCTTCCTTTAGACAGAGCAGATTCGAAACCCTCTTTTTGTGGAATTTGCAAGTGGACATTTCAAGCGCTTTGGCGCCCACGGTAGAAAAGGAAATATCTTCGTATAAAAACTAGAGAGAATCATTCTCAGAAACCACTTTGTGATGTGTGCGTTCCACTCACAGAGTTTAACCTTTCTTTTCATAGAACAGTTTGGAAACACTCTGTTTGTAAAGTGTGCAAGTGGATATTTGGACCTCTTTGAGGATTTCGTTGGAAACGGGATTTCTTCATCTAATGCTAGACAGAAGAATTCTCAGTAACTTCTTTGGGTTGCGTGTGTTCAACTCACAGAGTTGAGCCTTCCTTTAGAGAGAGCAGATTTGAAACCCTCTTTTTGTGGAATTTGCAAGTGGACATTTCAAGCGCTTTGGGGCCAACGGTAGAAAAGGAAATATCTTCGTATAAAAACCAGAGAGAATCATTCTCAGAAACCGCTTTGTGATGTGTGCGTTCCACTCACAGAGTGTAACCTTTCTTTTCATAGAACAGTTTGGAAACACTCTGTTTGTAAAGTCTGCAAGTGGATATTTGGACCTCTGTGAGGATTTCGTTGGAAACGGGACTTCTTCATCTAATGCTAGACAGAAGAATTCTCAGTAACTTCTTTGGGTTGCGTGTTCAACTCACAGAGTTGAACCTTCCTTTAGACAGAGCAGATTTGAAACCATCTTTTTGTGCAATTTGCAAGTGGACATTTCAAGCGCTTTGGGGTCAACGGTAGAAAAGGAAATATCTTCGTATAAAAACTAGAGAGAATCATTCTCAGAAACCACTTTGTGATGTGTGCGTTCCACTCACAGAGTTTAACCTTTCTTTTCATAGAACAGTTTGGAAACACTCTGTTTGTAAAGTGTGCAAGTGGATATTTGGACCTCTTTGAGGATTTCGTTGGAAACGGGATTTCTTCATCTAATGCTAGACAGAAGAATTCTCAGTAACTTCTTTGGGTTGCGTGTGTTCAACTCGCAGAGTTGAGCCTTCCTTTAGACAGAGCAGATTTGAAACCATCTTTTTGTGCAATTTGCAAGTGGACATTTCAAGCGCTTTGGGGTCAACGGTAGAAAAGGAAATATCTTGGTATAAAAACTAGAGAGAATCATTCTCAGAAACCGCTTTGTGATGTGTGCATACCACTCACAGAGTGTAACCTTTCTTTTCATAGAACAGTTTGGAAACACTCTGTTTGTAAAGTCTGCAAGTGGATATTTGGACCTCTTTGAGGATTTCGTTGGAAACAGGATTTCTTCATCTAATGCTAGACAGAAGAATTCTCAGTAACTTCTTTGGGTTGCGTGTGTTCAACTCACAGAGTTGAACCTTCCTTTAGACAGAGCAGATTTGAAACCCTCTTTTTGTGGAATTTGCAAGTGGACATTTCAAGCGCTTTGGCGCCCACGGTAGAAAAGGAAATATCTTCGTATAAAAACTAGAGAGAATCATTCTCAGAAACCACTTTGTGATGTGTGCGTTCCACTCACAGAGTTTAACCTTTCTTTTCATAGAACAGTTTGGAAACACTCTGTTTGTAAACTGTGCAAGTGGATATTTGGACCTCTTTGAGGATTTCGTTGGAAACGGGATTTCTTCATCTAATGCTAGACAGAAGAATTCTCAGTAACTTCTTTGGGTTGCGTGTGTTCAACTCACAGAGTTGAGCCTTCCTTTAGAGAGAGCAGATTTGAAACCCTCTTTTTGTGGAATTTGCAAGTGGACATTTCAAGCGCTTTGGGGCCAACGGCAGAAAAGGAAATATCTTCGTATAAAAACCAGAGAGAATCATTCTCAGAAACCGCTTTGTGATGTGTGCGTTCCACTCACAGAGTGTAACCTTTCTTTTCATAGAACAGTTTGGAAACACTCTGTTTGTAAAGTCTGCAAGTGGATATTTGGACCTCTGTGAGGATTTCGTTGGAAACGGGACTTCTTCATCTAATGCTAGACAGAAGAATTCTCAGTAACTTCTTTGGGTTGCGTGTTCAACTCACAGAGTTGAACCTTCCTGTAGACAGAGCAGATTTCAAACCATCTTTTTGTGCAATTTGCAAGTGGACATTTCAAGCGCTTTGGGGTCAACGGTAGAAAAGGAAATATCTTGGTATAAAAACTAGAGAGAATCATTCTCAGAAACCGCTTCGTGATGTGTGCATACCACTCACAGAGTGTAACCTTTCTTTTCATAGAACAGTTTGGAAACACTCTGTTTGTAAAGTCTGCAAGTGGATATTTGGACCTCTTTGAGGATTTCGTTGGAAACGGGATTTCTTCATCTAATGCTAGACAGAAGAATTCTCAGTAACTTCTTTGGGTTGCGTGTGTTCAACTCACAGAGTTGAACCTTCCTTTAGACAGAGCAGATTTGAAACCCACTTTTTGTGGAATTTGCAAGTGGACATTTCAAACGCTTTGGGGCCAACGGTAGAAAAGGAAATATCTTCGTATAAAAACTGGAGAGAATCATTCTCAGAAACCGCTTTGTGATGTGTGCGTTCCACTCACAGAGTGTAACCTTTCTTTTCATAGAACAGTTTGGAAACACTCTGTTTGTAAAGTCTGCAAGTGGATATTTGGACCTCTTTGAGGATTTCGTTGGAAACGGGATTTCTTCATCTAATGCTAGACAGAAGAATTCTCAGTAACTTCTTTGGGTTGCGTGTGTTCAATTCACAGAGTTGAACCTTCCTTTTGACAGAGCAGATTGGAAACCCTCTTTTTGTGGAATTTGCAAGTGGACATGTCAAGCGCTTTGGGGCCAACGGTAGAAAAGGAAATATCTTCGTATAAAAACTAGAGAGAATCATTCACAGAAACCGCTTTGTGATGTGTGCGTTCCACTCACAGAGTGTAACCTTTCTTTTCATATAACAGTTTGGAAACACTCTGTTTGTAAAGTCTGCAAGTGGATATTTGGACCTCTTTGAGGATTTGGTTTGAAACGGGATTTCTTCATCTAATGCTAGGCAGAAGAATTCTCAGTAACTTCTTTGGGTTGCGTGTGTTCAACTCACAGAGTTGAACCTTCCTTTAGACAGAGCAGATTTGAAACCCTCTTTTTGTGGAATTTGCAAGTGGACATTTCAAGCGCTTTGGCGCCCACGGTAGAAAAGGAAATATCTTCGTATAAAAACTAGAGAGAATCATTCTCAGAAACCACTTTGTGATGTGTGCGTTCCACTCACAGAGTTTAACCTTTCTTTTCATAGAACAGTTTGGAAACACTCTGTTTGTAAAGTCTGCAAGTGGATATTTGGACCTCTTTGAGGATTTCGTTGGAAACGGGATTTCCTCATCTAGTGCTAGACAGAAGAATTCTCAGTAACTTCTTTGGGTTGCGTGTGTTCAACTCACACAGTTGAACCTTCCTTTAGACAGAGCAGATTTGAAACCCTCTTTTTGTGGAATTTGCAAGTGGACATTTCAAGCGCTTTGGGGCCAACGGTAGAAAAGGAAATATCTTCGTATAAAAACTGGAGAGAATCATTCTCAGAAACCGCTTTGTGATGTGTGCGTTCCACTCACAGAGTGTAACCTTTCTTTTCATAGAACAGTTTGGAAACACTCTGTTTGTAAAGTGTGCAAGTGGATATTTGGACCTCTTTGAGGATTTCGTTGGAAACGGGATTTCTTCATCTAATGCTAGACAGAAGAATTCTCAGTAACATCTTTGGGTTGCGTGTGTTCAACTCACACAGTTGAACCTTCCTTTAGACAGAGCAGATTCGAAACCCTCTTTTTGTGGAATTTGCAAGTGGACATTTCAAGCGCTTTGGCGCCCACGGTAGAAAAGGAAATATCTTCGTATAAAAACTAGAGAGAATCATTCTCAGAAACCACTTTGTGATGTGTGCGTTCCACTCACAGAGTTTAACCTTTCTTTTCATAGAACAGTTTGGAAACACTCTGTTTGTAAACTGTGCAAGTGGATATTTGGACCTCTTTGAGGATTTCGTTGGAAACGGGATTTCTTCATCTAATGCTAGACAGAAGAATTCTCAGTAACTTCTTTGGGTTGCGTGTGTTCAACTCACAGAGTTGAGCCTTCCTTTAGAGAGAGCAGATTTGAAACCCTCTTTTTGTGGAATTTGCAAGTGGACATTTCAAGCGCTTTGGGGCCAACGGCAGAAAAGGAAATATCTTCGTATAAAAACCAGAGAGAATCATTCTCAGAAACCGCTTTGTGATGTGTGCGTTCCACTCACAGAGTGTAACCTTTCTTTTCATAGAACAGTTTGGAAACACTCTGTTTGTAAAGTCTGCAAGTGGATATTTGGACCTCTGTGAGGATTTCGTTGGAAACGGGACTTCTTCATCTAATGCTAGACAGAAGAATTCTCAGTAACTTCTTTGGGTTGCGTGTTCAACTCACAGAGTTGAACCTTCCTGTAGACAGAGCAGATTTGAAACCATCTTTTTGTGCAATTTGCAAGTGGACATTTCAAGCGCTTTGGGGTCAACGGTAGAAAAGGAAATATCTTGGTATAAAAACTAGAGAGAATCATTCTCAGAAACCGCTTCGTGATGTGTGCATACCACTCACAGAGTGTAACCTTTCTTTTCATAGAACAGTTTGGAAACACTCTGTTTGTAAAGTCTGCAAGTGGATATTTGGACCTCTTTGAGGATTTCGTTGGAAACGGGATTTCTTCATCTAATGCTAGACAGAAGAATTCTCAGTAACTTCTTTGGGTTGCGTGTGTTCAACTCACAGAGTTGAACCTTCCTTTAGACAGAGCAGATTTGAAACCCACTTTTTGTGGAATTTGCAAGTGGACATTTCAAACGCTTTGGGGCCAACGGTAGAAAAGGAAATATCTTCGTATAAAAACTGGAGAGAATCATTCTCAGAAACCGCTTTGTGATGTGTGCGTTCCACTCACAGAGTGTAACCTTTCTTTTCATAGAACAGTTTGGAAACACTCTGTTTGTAAAGTCTGCAAGTGGATATTTGGACCTCTTTGAGGATTTCGTTGGAAACGGGATTTCTTCATCTAATGCTAGACAGAAGAATTCTCAGTAACTTCTTTGGGTTGCGTGTGTTCAATTCACAGAGTTGAACCTTCCTTTTGACAGAGCAGATTGGAAACCCTCTTTTTGTGGAATTTGCAAGTGGACATGTCAAGCGCTTTGGGGCCAACGGTAGAAAAGGAAATATCTTCGTATAAAAACTAGAGAGAATCATTCACAGAAACCGCTTTGTGATGTGTGCGTTCCACTCACAGAGTGTAACCTTTCTTTTCATATAACAGTTTGGAAACACTCTGTTTGTAAAGTCTGCAAGTGGATATTTGGACCTCTTTGAGGATTTGGTTTGAAACGGGATTTCTTCATCTAATGCTAGGCAGAAGAATTCTCAGTAACTTCTTTGGGTTGCGTGTGTTCAACTCACAGAGTTGAACCTTCCTTTAGACAGAGCAGATTTGAAACCCTCTTTTTGTGGAATTTGCAAGTGGACATTTCAAGCGCTTTGGCGCCCACGGTAGAAAAGGAAATATGTTCGTATAAAAACTAGAGAGAATCATTCTCAGAAACCACTTTGTGATGTGTGCGTTCCACTCACAGAGTTTAACCTTTCTTTTCATAGAACAGTTTGGAAACACTCTGTTTGTAAAGTCTGCAAGTGGATATTTGGACCTCTTTGAGGATTTCGTTGGAAACGGGATTTCCTCATCTAGTGCTAGACAGAAGAATTCTCAGTAACTTCTTTGGGTTGCGTGTGTTCAACTCACACAGTTGAACCTTCCTTTAGACAGAGCAGATTTGAAACCCTCTTTTTGTGGAATTTGCAAGTGGACATTTCAAGCGCTTTGGGGCCAACGGTAGAAAAGGAAATATCTTCGTATAAAAACTGGAGAGAATCATTCTCAGAAACCGCTTTGTGATGTGTGCGTTCCACTCACAGAGTGTAACCTTTCTTTTCATAGAACAGTTTGGAAACACTCTGTTTGTAAAGTGTGCAAGTGGATATTTGGACCTCTTTGAGGATTTCGTTGGAAACGGGATTTCTTCATCTAATGCTAGACAGAAGAATTCTCAGTAACATCTTTGGGTTGCGTGTGTTCAACTCACACAGTTGAACCTTCCTTTAGACAGAGCAGATTCGAAACCCTCTTTTTGTGGAATTTGCAAGTGGACATTTCAAGCGCTTTGGCGCCCACGGTAGAAAAGGAAATATCTTCGTATAAAAACTAGAGAGAATCATTCTCAGAAACCACTTTGTGATGTGTGCGTTCCACTCACAGAGTTTAACCTTTCTTTTCATAGAACAGTTTGGAAACACTCTGTTTGTAAAGTCTGTAAGTGGATATTTGGACCTCTTTGAGGATTTCGTTGGAAACGGGATTTCTTCATCTAATGCTAGACAGAAGAATTCTCAGTAACTTCTTTGGGTTGCGTGTGTTCAACTCGCAGAGTTGAGCCTTCCTTTAGACAGAGCAGATTTGAAACCATCTTTTTGTGCAATTTGCAAGTGGACATTTCAAGCGCTTTGGGGTCAACGGTAGAAAAGGAAATATCTTGGTATAAAAACTAGAGAGAATCATTCTCAGAAACCGCTTTGTGATGTGTGCATACCACTCACAGAGTGTAACCTTTCTTTTCATAGAACAGTTTGGAAACACTCTGTTTGTAAAGTCTGCAAGTGGATATTTGGACCTCTTTGAGGATTTCGTTGGAAACGGGATTTCTTCATCTAATGCTAGACAGAAGAATTCTCAGTAACTTCTTTGGGTTACGTGTGTTCAACTCACAGAGTTGAACCTTCCTTTTGACAGAGCAGATTGGAAACCCTCTTTTTGTGGAATTTGCAAGTGGACATGTCAAGCGCTTTGGGGCCAACGGTAGAAAAGGAAATATCTTCGTATAAAAACTAGAGAGAATCATTCACAGAAACCGCTTTGTGATGTGTGCGTTCCACTCACAGAGTGTAACCTTTCTTTTCATATAACAGTTTGGAAACACTCTGTTTGTAAAGTCTGCAAGTGGATATTTGGACCTCTTTGAGGATTTCGTTGGAAACGGGATTTCTTCATCTAATGCTAGACAGAAGAATTCTCAGTAACTTCTTTGGGTTGCGTGTGTTCAACTCACAGAGTTGAACCTTCCTTTAGACAGAGCAGATTTGAAACCCTCTTTTTGTGGAATTTGCAAGTGGACATTTCAAGCGCTTTGGCGCCCACGGTAGAAAAGGAAATATCTTCGTATAAAAACTAGAGAGAATCATTCTCAGAAACCACTTTGTGATGTGTGCGTTCCACTCACAGAGTTTAACCTTTCTTTTCATAGAACAGTTTGGAAACACTCTGTTTGTAAAGTGTGCAAGTGGATATTTGGACCTCTTTGAGGATTTCGTTGGAAACGGGATTTCTTCATCTAATGCTAGACAGAAGAATTCTCAGTAACTTCTTTGGGTTGCGTGTGTTCAACTCACAGAGTTGAGCCTTCCTTTAGAGAGGGCAGATTTGAAACCCTCTTTTTGTGGAATTTGCAAGTGGACATTTCAAGCGCTTTGGGGCCAACGGCAGAAAAGGAAATATCTTCGTATAAAAACCAGAGAGAATCATTCTCAGAAACCGCTTTGTGATGTGTGTGTTCCACTCACAGAGTGTAACCTTTCTTTTCATAGAACAGTTTGGAAACACTCTGTTTGTAAAGTCTGCAAGTGGATATTTGGACCTCTGTGAGGATTTCGTTGGAAACGGGACTTCTTCATCTAATGCTAGACAGAAGAATTCTCAGTAACTTCTTTGGGTTGCGTGTTCAACTCACAGAGTTGAACCTTCCTTTAGACAGAGCAGATTTGAAACCATCTTTTTGTGCAATTTGCAAGTGGACATTTCAAGCGCTTTGGGGTCAACGGTAGAAAAGGAAATATCTTGGTATAAAAACTAGAGAGAATCATTCTCAGAAACCGCTTTGTGATGTGTGCATACCACTCACAGAGTGTAACATTTCTTTTCATAGAACAGTTTGGAAACACTCTGTTTGTAAAGTCTGCAAGTGGATATTTGGACCTCTTTGAGGATTTCGTTGGAAACGGGATTTCTTCATCTAATGCTAGACAGAAGAATTCTCAGTAACTTCTTTGGGTTGCGTGTGTTCAACTCACAGAGTTGAACCTTCCTTTAGACAGAGCAGATTTGAAACCCTCTTTTTGTGGAATTTGTAAGTGGACATTTCAAGCGCTTTGGCGCCCACGGTAGAAAAGGAAATATCTTCGTATAAAAACTAGAGAGAATCATTCTCAGAAACCACTTTGTGATGTGTGCGTTCCACTCACAGAGTTTAACCTTTCTTTTCATAGAACAGTTTGGAAACACTCTGTTTGTAAAGTGTGCAAGTGGATATTTGGACCTCTTTGAGGATTTCGTTGGAAACGGGATTTCTTCATCTAATGCTAGACAGAAGAATTCTCAGTAACTTCTTTGGGTTGCGTGTGTTCAACTCACAGAGTTGAGCCTTCCTTTAGAGAGAGCAGATTTGAAACCCTCTTTTTGTGGAATTTGCAAGTGGACATTTCAAGCGCTTTGGGGCCAACGGCAGAAAAGGAAATATCTTCGTATAAAAACCAGAGAGAATCATTCTCAGAAACCGCTTTGTGATGTGTGCGTTCCACTCACAGAGTGTAACCTTTCTTTTCATAGAACAGTTTGGAAACACTCTGTTTGTAAAGTCTGCAAGTGGATATTTGGACCTCTGTGAGGAATTCGTTGGAAACGGGACTTCTTCATCTAATGCTAGACAGAAGAATTCTCAGTAACTTCTTTGGGTTGCGTGTTCAACTCACAGAGTTGAACCTTCCTTTAGACAGAGCAGATTTGAAACCCTCTTTTTGTGGAATTTGCAAGTGGACATTTCAAGCGCTTTGGGGCCAACGGTAGAAAAGGAAATATCTTCGTATAAAAACTAGAGAGAATCATTCTCAGAAACCACTTTGTGATGTGTGCGTTCCACTCACAGAGTTTAACCTTTCTTTTCATAGAACAGTTTGGAAACACTCTGTTTGTAAAGTCTGTAAGTGGATATTTGGACCTCTTTGAGGATTTCGTTGGAAACGGGATTTCTTCATCTAATGCTAGACAGAAGAATTCTCAGTAACTTCTTTGGGTTGCGTGTGTTCAACTCACAGAGTTGAGCCTTCCTTTAGACAGAGCAGATTTGAAACCCTCTTTTTGTGGAATTTGCAAGTGGACATTTCAAGCGCTTTGGGGCCAATGGTAGAAAAGGAAATATCTTCGTATAAAAACTAGAGAGAATCATTCTCAGAAACTGCTTTGTGATGTGTGCGTTCCACTCACAGAGTGTAACCTTTCTTTTCATAGAACAGTTTGGAAACACTCTGTTTGTAAAGTCTGCCAGTGGACATTTGGACCTCTTTGAGGATTTCGTTGGAAACGGGATTTCTTCATCTAATGCTAGACAGAAGAATTCTCAGTAACTTCTTTGGGCTGCGTGTGTTCAACTCACAGAGTTGAGCCTTCCTTTAGACAGAGCAGATTTGAAACCCTCTTTTTGTGGAATTTGCAAGTGGACTTTTCAAGCGCTTTGGAGCCCACGGTAGAAAAGGAAATATCTTCGTATAAAAACTAGAGAGAATCATTCTCAGAAACCACTTTGTGATGTGTGCGTTCCACTCACAGAGTTTAACCTTTCTTTCCTTAGAACAGTTTGGAAACACTCTGTTTGTAATGTCTGCAAGTGGATATTTGGACCTCTTTGAGGATTTCGTTGGAAACGGGATTTCTTCATCTAATGCTAGACAGAAGAATTCTCAGTAACTTCTTTGGGTTGCGTGTGTTCAACTCACAGAGTTGAACCTTCCTTTTGACAGAGCAGATTTGAAACCCTCTTTCTGTGGAAGTTGCAAGAGGACATTTCAAGGGCTTTGGGGCCAACGGTAGAAAAGGTACTATCTTCGTATAAAAACTGGAGAGAATCATTCTCAGAAACCGCTTTGTGATGTGTGCGTTCCACTCACAGAGTGTAACCTTTCTTTTCATAGAACAGTTTGGAAACACTCTGTTTGTAAAGTCTGCAAGTGGATATTTGGACCTCTTTGAGGATTTCGTTGGAAACGGGATTTCTTCATCTAATGCTAGGCAGAAGAATTCTCAGTAACTTCTTTGGGTTGCGTGTGTTCAACTCACAGAGTTGAACCTTCCTTTAGACAGAGCAGATTCGAAACCCTCTTTTTGTGGAATTTGCAAGTGGACATATCAAGCGCTTTGGCGCCCACGGTAGAAAAGGAAATATCTTCGTATAAAAACTAGAGAGAATCATTCTCAGAAACCACTTTGTGATGTGTGCGTTCCACTCACAGAGTTTAACCTTTCTTTTCATAGAACAGTTTGGAAACATCTGTTTGTAAAGTCTGCAAGGGGATATTTGGACCTCTTTGAGGATTTCGTTGGAAACGGGATTTCTTCATCTAATGCTAGACAGAAGAATTCTCAGTAACTTCTTTGGGTTGCGTGTGTTCAACTCACAGAGTTGAGCCTTCCTTTAGACAGAGCAGATTTGAAACCCTCTTTTTGTGGAATTTGCAAGTGGACATTTCAAGCGCTCTGGGGCCAACGGTAGAAAAGGAAATATCTTCGTATAAAAACTAGAGAGAATCATTCTCAGAAACCGCTTTGTGATGTGTGTGTTCCACTCACAGAGTGTAACCTTTCTTTTCATAGAACAGTTTGGAAACACTCTATTCGTAAAGTCTGCAAGTGGATATTTGGACCTCTTTGAGGATTTCGTTGGAAACGGGATTTCTTCATCTAATGCTAAACAGAAGAATTCTCAGTAACTTCTTTGGGTTGCGTGTGTTCAACTCACAGAGTTGAACCTTCCTTTTGACAGAGCAGATTTGAAACCCTCTTTCTGTGGAAGTAGCAAGAGGACATTTCAAGGGCTTTGGGGCCAACAGTAAAAAAGGAAATATCTTCGTATAAAAACTAGAGAGAATCATTCTCAGAAACCACTTTGTGATGTGTGCGTTTCACTCACAGTGTTTAACCTTTCTTTTCATAGAACAGTTTGGAAACACTCTGTTTGTAAAGTCTGCAAGTGGATATTTGGACCTCTTTGAGGATTTCGCTGGAAACGGGATTTCTTCATCTAATGCTAGGCAGAAGAATTCGCAGTAACTTCTTTGGGTTGTGTGTGTTCAACTCACAGAGTTGAACCTTCCTTTTGACAGAGCAGATTGGAAACCCTCTTTTTGTGGAATTTGCAAGTGGACATTTCAAGCGCTTTGGGGCCAACGGTAGAAAAGGAAATATCTTCGTATAAAAACTAGAGAGAATCATTCTCAGAAACCACTTTGTGATGTGTGCGTTCCACTCACAGAGTTTAACCTTTCTTTTCATAGAACAGTTTGTAAACCGTCTGTTTCTAAAGTCTGCAAGTGGATATTTTGACCTCTTTCAGGATTTCGTTGGAAACGGGATTTCTTCATCTAATGCTAATCAGAAGAATTCTCAGTAACTTCTTTGGGTTGTGTGTGTTCAACTCACAGAGTTGAGCCTTCCTTTAGACAGAGCAGATTTGAAACCCTCTTTTTGGGGAATTTGCAAGCGGACATTTCAAGCGCTTTGGGGCCAACTGTAGAAAAGGAAATATCTTGGTATAAAAACTAGAGAGAATCATTCTCAGAAACCGCTTTGTGATGTGTGCGTTCCACTCACAGAGTGTAACCTTTCTTTTCATAGAACAGTTTGGAAACACTCTGTTTGTAAAGTCTGCAAGTGGATATTTGGACCTCTTTGAGGATTTCGTTGGAAACGGGATTTCTTCATCTAATGCTAGACAGAAGAATTCTCAGTAACTTCTTTGGGTTTCGTGTGTTCAACTCACAGAGTTGAACCTTCCTTTAGACAGAGCAGATTTGAAACCCTCTTTTTGTGGAATTTGCAAGTGGACATTTCAAGCGCTTTGGGGCCAACGGTAGAAAAGGAAATATCTTCATATACAAACTAGAGAGATTCATTCTCAGAAACCGCTTTGTGATGTGTGCGTTCCACTCACAGAGTGTAACCTTTCTTTTCATAGAACAGTTTGGAAACACTCTGTTTCTAAAGTCTGCAAGTGGATATTTGGACCTCTTTGAGGATTTCGTTGGAAACTGGAATTCTTCATCTAATGCTAGACAGAAGAATTCTCAGTAACTTCTATGGGTTGCGTGTGTTCAACTCACAGAGTTGAACCTTCCTTTTGACAGAGCAGATTAGAAACCCTCTTTTTGTGGAATTTGCAAGTCGACATTTCAAGCGCTTTGGGGTAAACGGTAGAAAAGGAAATATCTTCGTATAAAAACTAGAGAGAATCATTCTCAGAAACCACTTTGTGATGTGTGCATTCCACTCACAGAGTTTAACCTTTCTTTTCATAGAACAGTTTGGAAACACTCTGTTTGTAAAGTCTGCAAGTGGATATTTGGACCTCTTTGAGGATTTCGTTGGAAACGGGATTTCTTCATCTAATGCTAGACAGAAGAATTCTCAGTAACTTCTTTGGGTTGCGTGTGTTCAACTCACAGAGTTGAACCTTCCTTTTGACAGAGCAGATTGGAAACCCTCTTTTTGTGGAATTTGCAAGTGGACATTTCAAGCGCTTTGGGGCCAACGGAAGAAAAGGAAATATCTTCGTATAAAAACTAGAGAGAATCATTCTCAGAAACCACTTTGTGATGTGTGCGTTCCACTCACATAGTTTAACCTTTCTTTTCATAGAACAGTTTGGAAACAGTCTGTTTGTAAAGTCTGCAAGTGGATATTTGGGCCTCTTTGAGGATTTCGTTGGAAACGGGATTTCTTCATCTAATGCTAGGCAGAAGAATTCTCAGTAACTTCTTTGGGTTGCGTGTGTTCAACTCACAGTGTTGAACCTTCCTGTAGACAGAGCAGATTTGAAACCCTCTTTTTGTGGAATTTGCAAGTGGACATTTCAAGCGCTTTGGCGCCCACGGTAGAAAAGGAAATATCTTCGTATAAAATCTAGAGAGAATCATTCTCAGAAACCACTTTGTGATGTGTGCGTTCCACTCACAGAGTGTAACCTTTCTTTTCATAGAACAGTTTGGAAACACTCTGTTTGTAAAGTCTGCAAGTAGATATTTGGACCTCTTTGAGGATTTCGTGGGAAACGGGATTTCTTCATCTAATGCTAGGCAGAAGAATTCTCAGTAACTTCTTTGGGTTGCGTGTGTTCAACTCACAGAGTTGAACCTTCCTTTAGACAGAGCAGATTCGAAACCCTCTTTTTGTGGAATTTGCAAGTGGACATTTCAAGCGCTTTGGCGCCCACGGTAGAAAAGGAAATATCTTCGTATAAAAACTAGAGAGAATCATTCTCAGAAACCACTTTGTGATGTGTGCGTTCCACTCACAGAGTTTAACCTTTCTTTTCATAGAACAGTTTGGAAACATCTGTTTGTAAAGTCTGCAAGTGGATATTTGGACCTCTTTGAGGATTTCGTTGGAAACGGGATTTCTTCATCTAATGCTAGACAGAAGAATTCTCAGTAACTTCTTTGGGTTGCGTGTGTTCAACTCACAGAGTTGAGCCTTCCTTTACACAGAGCAGATTTGAAACACTCTTTTTGTGGAATTTGCAAGTGGACATTTCAAGCCCATTGGGGCCAACGGTAGAAAAGGAAATATCTTCGTATGAAAACTAGAGAGAATCATTCTCAGAAACCGCTTTGTGATGTGTGCGTTCCACTCACAGAGTGTAACCTTTCTTTTCAAAGAACAGTTTTGAAACACTCTGTTTGTAAAGTCTGCAAGTGGATATTTGGACCTCTTTGAGGATTTCGTTGGAAACGGGATTTCTTCATCTAATGCTAGACAGAAGAATTCTCAGTAACTTCTTTGGGTTGCATGTGTTCAACTCACAGAGTTGAACCTTCCTTTTGACAGAGCAGATTGGAAACCCTCTTTTTGTGGAATTTGCAAGTGGACATTTCAAGCGCTTTGGGGCCAACAGTAGAAAAGGAAATATCTTCGTATAAAAACTAGAGAGAATCATTCTCAGAAACCACTTTGTGATGTGTGCGTTCCACTCACAGAGTTTAACCTTTCTTTTCATAGAACAGTTTGTAAACAGTCTGTTTGTAAAGTGTGCAAGTGGATACTTGGACCTCTTTGAGGATTTCGTTGGAAACGGGATTTCTTCATCTAATGCTACACAGAAGAATTCTCAGTAACTTCTTTGGGTTGCGTGTGTTCAACTCACAGAGTTGAGCCTTCCTTTAGACAGAGCAGATTTGAAACCCTCTTTTTGTGGAATTTGCAAGCGGACATTTCAAGCGCTTTGGGGCCAACGGTAGAAAAGGAAATATCTTCGTATAAAAACTAGAGAGAATCATTCTCAGAAACCGCTTTGTGATGTGTGCGTTCCACTCACAGAGTGTAATCTTTCCTTTCATAGAACAGTTTGGAAACACTCTGTTTCTAAAGTCTGCAAGTGGATATTTGGACCTCTTTGAGGATTTCGTTGGAAACGGGAATTCTTCATCTAATGCTAGACAGAAGAATTCTCAGTAACTTCTATGGGTTGCGTGTGTTCAACTCACAGAGTTGAACCTTCCTTTTGACAGAGCAGATTAGAAACCCTCTTTTTGTGGAATTTGCAAGTCGACATTTCAAGCGCTTTGGGGTAAACGGTAGAAAAGGAAATATCTTCGTATAAAAACTAGAGAGAATCATTCTCAGAAACCACTTTGTGATGTGTGCGTTCCACTCCCAGAGTTTAACCTTTCTTTTCATAGAACAGTTTGGAAACACTCTGTTTGTAAAGTCTGCAAGTGGATATTTGGACCTATTTGAGGATTTCGTTGGAAACGGGATTTCTTCATCTAATGCTAGACAGAAGAATTCTCAGTAACTTCTTTGGGTTGAGTGTGTTCAACTCACAGAGTTGAACCTTCCTTTTGACAGAGCAGATTGGAAACCCTCTTTTGTGGAATTTGCAAGTGGACATTTCAAGCGCTTTGGGGCCAACGGTAGAAAAGTAAATATCTTCGTATAAAAACTAAAGGGAATCATTCTCAGAAACCACTTTGTGATGTGTGCCTTCCACTCACAGAGTTTAACCTTTCTTTTCATAGAACAGTTTGGAAACAGTCTGTTTGTAAAGTCTGCAAGTGGATATTTGGACCTCTTTGAGGATTTCGTTGGAAACGGGATTTCTTCATCTAATGCTAGACAGAAGAATTCTCAGTAACTTCTTTGGGTTGCGTGTGTTCAACTCACAGAGTTGAGCCTTCCTTTAGACAGAGCAGATTTGAAACCCTCTTTTTGGGGAATTTGCAAGGGGACATTTCAAGCGCTTTGAGGCCAACGGTAGAAAAGGAAATATCTTCGTATAAAAACTAGAGAGAATCATTCTCAGAAACCACTTTGTGATGTGTGCGTTCCACTCACAGAGTGTAACCTTTCTTTTCATAGAACAGTTTGGAAACACTCTGTTTGTAAAGTCTGCAAGTGGATATTTGAACCTCTTTGAGGATTTCGTTGGAAACGGGATTTCTTCATCTAATGCTAGACAGAAGAATTCTCAGTAACTTCTTTGGGTTGCGTGTGTTCAACTCACAGAGTTGAGCCTTCCTTTAGACAGAGCAGATTTGAAACCCTCTTTTTGTGGAATTTGCAAGTGGACATTTCAAGCGCTTTGGGGCCAACGGTAGAAAAGGAAATATCTTCGTATAAAAACTAGAGAGAATCATTCTCAGAAACCGCTTTGTGATGTGTGCGTTCCACTCACAGAGTGTAACCTTTCTTTTCATAGAACAGTTTGGAAACACTCTGTTTGTAAAGTCTGCAAGTGGATATTTGGACCTCTTTGAGGATTTCGTTGGAAACGGGATTTCTTCATCTAATGCTACACAGAAGAATTCTCAGTAACTTCTTTGGGTTGCGTGTGTTCAACTCACAGAGTTGAGCCTTCATTTTGACAGAGCAGATTGGAAACCCTCTTTTTGTGGAATTTGCAAGTGGAGATTTCAAGCGCTTTGGGGCCAACGGTAGAAAAGGAAATATCTTCGTATAAAAACTAGAGAGAATCATTCTCAGAAACCGCTTTGTGATGTGTGCGTTCCACTCACAGAGTGTAACCTTTCTTTTCATAGAACAGTTTGGAAACACTCTGTTTGTAAAGTCTGCAAGTGGATATTTGGACCTCTTTGAGGATTTCGTTGGAAACGGGATTTCTTCATCTAATGCTAGACAGAAGAATTCTCAGTAACTTCTTTGGGTTTCGTGTGTTCAACTCACAGAGTTGAACCTTCCTTTAGACAGAGCAGATTTGAAACCCTCTTTTTGTGGAATTTGCAAGTGGACATTTCAAGCGCTTTGGGGCCAACGGTAGAAAAGGAAATATCTTCATATACAAACTAGAGAGAATCATTCTCAGAAACCGCTTTGTGATGTGTGCGTTCCACTCACAGAGTGTATCCTTTCTTTTCATAGAACAGTTTGGAAACACTCTGTTTCTAAAGTCTGCAAGTGGATATTTGGACCTCTTTGAGGATTTCGTTGGAAACGGGAATTCTTCATCTAATGGTAGACAGAAGAATTCTCAGTAACTTCTATGGGTTGCGTGTGTTCAACTCACAGAGTTGAACCTTGCTTTTGACAGAGCAGATTAGAAACCCTCTTTTTGTGGAATTTGCAAGAAGACATTTCAAGCGCTTTGGGGTAAACGGTAGAAAAGGAAATATCTTCGTATAAAAACTGGAGAGAATCATTCTCAGAAACCACTTTGTGATGTGTGCGTTCCACTCACAGAGTTTAACCTTTCTTTTCATAGAACAGTTTGGAAACAGTCTGTTTGTAAAGTGTGCAAGTGGATATTTGGACCTCTTTGAGGATTTCGTTGGAAACGGGATTTCTTCATCTAATGCTAGACAGAAGAATTCTCAGTAACTTCTTTGGGTTGCGTGTGTTCAACTCACAGAGTTGAACCTTCCTTTTGACAGAGCAGATTGGAAACCCTCTTTTGTGGAATTTGCAAGTGGACATTTCAAGCGCATTGGGGCCAACGGTAGAAAAGGAAATATCTTCGTATAAAAACTAGAGAGAATCATTCTCAGAAACCACTTTGTGATGTGTGCGTTCCACTCACAGAGTTTAACCTTTCTTTTCATAGAACAGTTTGGAAACAGTCTGTTTGTAAAGTCTGCAAGTGGATATTTGGACCTCTTTGAGGATTTCGTTGGAAACGGGATTTCTTCATCTAATGCTAGACAGAAGAATTCTCAGTAACTTCTTTGGGTTGCGTGTGTTCAACTCACAGAGTTGAGCCTTCCTTTAGACAGAGCAGATTTGAAACCCTGTTTTTGTGGAATTTGAAAGCGGACATTTCAAGCGCTTTGGGGCCAACGGTGGAAAAGGAAATATCTTCGTATAAAAACTAGAGAGAATCATTCTCAGAAACCGCTTTGTGATGTGTGCGTTCCACTCACAGAGTGTAACCTTTCTTTTCATAGAACAGTTTGGAAACACTCTGTTTGTAAAGTCTGCAAGTGGATATTTGGACCTCTTTGAGGATTTCGTTGGAAACGGGATTTCTTCATCTAATGCTAGACAGAAGAATTCTCAGTAACTTCTTTGGGTTTCGTGTGTTCAACTCACAGAGTTGAACCTTCCTTTAGACAGAGCAGATTTGAAACCCTCTTTTTGTGGAATTTGCAAGTGGACATTTCAAGCGCTTTGGGGCCAACGGTAGAAAAGGAAATATCTTCATATACAAACTAGAGAGAATCATTCTCAGAAACCGCTTTGTGATGTGTGCGTTCCACTCACAGAGTGTATCCTTTCTTTTCATAGAACAGTTTGGAAACACTCTGTTTGTAAAGTCTGCAAGTGGATATTTGGACTTCTTTGAGGATTTCGTTGGAAACGGGAATTCTTCATCTAATGGTAGACAGAAGAATTCTCAGTAACTTCTATGGGTTGCATGTGTTCAACTCACAGAGTTGAACCTTGCTTTTGACAGAGCAGATTAGAAACCCTCTTTTTGTGGAATTTGCAAGAAGACATTTCAAGCGCTTTGGGGTAAACGGTAGAAAAGGAAATATCTTCGTATAAAAACTAGAGAGAATCATTCTCAGAAACCACTTTGTGATGTGTGCATTCCACTCACAGAGTTTAACCTTTCTTTTCATAGAACAGTTTGGAAACAGTCTGTTTGTAAAGTGTGCAAGTGGATATTTGGACCTCTTTGAGGATTTCGTTGGAAACGGGATTTCTTCATCTAATGCTAGACAGAAGAATTCTCAGTAACTTCTTTGGGTTGCGTGTGTTCAACTCACAGAGTTGAGCCTTCCTTTAGACAGAGCAGATTTGAAACACTCTTTTTGTGGAATTTGCAAGTGGACATTTCAAGCGCTTTGAGGCCAACGGTAGAAAAGGAAATATCTTCGTATAAAAACTAGAGAGAATCATTCTCAGAAACCGCTTTGTGATGTGTGCGTTCCACTCACAGAGTGTAACCTTTCTTTTCATAGAACAGATTGGAAACACTCTCTTTGTGAAGTCTGCAAGTGGATATTTGGACCTCTTTGAGGATTTCGTTGGAAACGGGATTTCTTCATCTAATGCTAGAGAAAAGAATTCTCAGTAACTTCTTTGGGTTGCGTGTGTTCAACTCACAGAGCTGAACCTTCCTGTAGACAGAGCAGATTTGAAACCCTCTTTTTGTGGAATTTGCAAGTGGACATTTCAAGCGCTTTGGCGCCCACGGTAGAAAAGGAAATATCTTCGTATAAAAACTAGAGAGAATCATTCTCAGAAACCATTTTGTGATGTGTGCGTTCCACTCACAGAGTTTAACCTTTCTTTTCATAGAACAGTTTGGAAACACTCTGTTTGTAAAGTCTGCAAGTGGATACTTGGACCTCTTTGAGGATTTCGTTGGAAACGGGATTTCTTCATCTAATGCTAGACAGAAGAATTCTCAGTAACTTCTTTGTGTTGTGTGTGTTCAACTCACAGAGTTGAGCCTTCCTTTAGACAGAGCAGATTTGAAACCCTCTTTTTGTGGAATTTGCAAGTGGACATTTCAAGCGCTTTGGGGCCAACGGTAGAATAGGAAATATCTTCGTATAAAAACTAGAGAGAATCATTCTCAGAAACCACTTTGTGATGTGTGCGTTCCACTCACAGAGTTTAACCTTTCTATTCATAGAACAGTTTGGAAACACTCTGTTTGTAAAGTCTGCAAGTGGATACTTGGACCTCTTTGAGGATTTCGTTGGAAACGGGATTTCTTCATCTAATGCTAGACAGAAGAACTCTCAGTAACTTCTTTGTGTTGCGTGTGTTCAACTCACAGAGTTGAGCCTTCCTTTAGACAGAGCAGATTTGAAACCCTCTTTTTGTGGAATTTGCAAGTGGACATTTCAAGCGCTTTGGGGCCAACGGTAGAAAAGGAAATATCTTCGTATAAAAACTAGAGAGAATCATTCTCAGAAACCGCTTTGTGATGTGTGCGTTCCACTCACAGAGTGTAACCTTTCTTTTCATAGAACAGTTTGGAAACACTCTGTTTGTAAAGTCTGCAAGTGGATATTTGGACCTCTTTGAGGATTTCGTTGGAAACGGGATTTCTTCATCTAATGCTAGGCAGAAGAATTCTCAGTAACTTCTTTGGGGTGCGTGTGTTCAACTCACAGAGTTGAACCTTCCTTTAGACAGAGCACATTTGAAACCCTCTTTTTGTGGAATTTGCAAGTGGACATTTCATGCGCTTTGGCGCCCACGGTAGAAAAGGAAATATCTTCGTATAAAAACTAGAGAGAATCATTCTCAGAAAACACTTTGTGTTGTTTGCATTCCACTCACAGAGTTTAACCTTTCTTTTCATAGAACAGTTTGGAAACATCTGTTTGTAAAGTCTGCAAGTGGATATTTGGACCTCTTTGAGGATTTCGTTGGAAACGGGATTTCTTCATCTAATGCTAGACAGAAGAATTCTCAGTAACTTCTTTGGGTTGCGTGTGTTCAACTCACAGAGTTGAGCCTTCCTTTAGACAGAGCAGATTTGAAACCCTCTTTTTGTGGAATTTGCAAGTGGACATTTCAAGCGCTTTGGGGCCAATGGTATAAAAGGAAATACCTTCGTATAAAAACTAGAGAGAATCATTCTCAGAAACCGCTTTGTGATGTGTGCGTTCCACTCACAGAGTGTAACCTTTCTTTTCATAGAACAGTTTGGAAACACTCTGTTTGTAAAGTCTGCAAGTGGATATTTGGACTTCTTTGAGGATTTCGTTGGAAACGGGATTTCTTCATCTAATGCTAGACAGAAGAATTCTCAGTAACTTCTTTGGGTTGCATGTGTTCAACTCACAGAGTTGAACCTTCCTTTTGACAGAGCAGATTGGAAACCCTCTTTTAGTGGAATTTGCAAGTGGACATTTCAAGCGCTTTGGGGCCAACGGTAGAATAGGAAATATCTTCGTATAAAAACTAGAGAGAATCATTCTCAGAAACCACTTTGTGATGTGTGCGTTCCACTCACAGAGTTTAACCTTTCTATTCATAGAACAGTTTGGAAACACTCTGTTTGTAAAGTCTGCAAGTGGATACTTGGACCTCTTTGAGGATTTCGTTGGAAACGGGATTTCTTCATCTAATGCTAGACAGAAGAACTCTCAGTAACTTCTTTGTGTTGCGTGTGTTCAACTCACAGAGTTGAGCCTTCCTTTAGACAGAGCAGATTTGAAACCCTCTTTTTGTGGAATTTGCAAGTGGACATTTCAAGCGCTTTGGGGCCAACGGTAGAAAAGGAAATATCTTCGTATAAAAACTAGAGAGAATCATTCTCAGAAACCGCTTTGTGATGTGTGCGTTCCACTCACAGAGTGTAACCTTTCTT
This sequence comes from Gorilla gorilla gorilla, assembly GCF_029281585.2. NCBI lineage: Eukaryota > Metazoa > Chordata > Mammalia > Primates > Hominidae > Gorilla > Gorilla gorilla. Next base: position 74,974,567 of record NC_073231.2, on the reverse strand, counting down.
TTCATAGAACAGTTTGGAAACACTCTGTTTGTAAAGTCTGCAAGTGGATATTTGGACCTCTTTGAGGATTTCGTTGGAAACGGGATTTCTTCATCTAATGCTAGGCAGAAGAATTCTCAGTAACTTCTTTGGGGTGCGTGTGTTCAACTCACAGAGTTGAACCTTCCTTTAGACAGAGCACATTTGAAACCCTCTTTTTGTGGAATTTGCAAGTGGACATTTCATGCGCTTTGGCGCCCACGGTAGAAAAGGAAATATCTTCGTATAAAAACTAGAGAGAATCATTCTCAGAAAACACTTTGTGTTGTTTGCATTCCACTCACAGAGTTTAACCTTTCTTTTCATAGAACAGTTTGGAAACATCTGTTTGTAAAGTCTGCAAGTGGATATTTGGACCTCTTTGAGGATTTCGTTGGAAACGGGATTTCTTCATCTAATGCTAGACAGAAGAATTCTCAGTAACTTCTTTGGGTTGCGTGTGTTCAACTCACAGAGTTGAGCCTTCCTTTAGACAGAGCAGATTTGAAACCCTCTTTTTGTGGAATTTGCAAGTGGACATTTCAAGCGCTTTGGGGCCAATGGTATAAAAGGAAATACCTTCGTATAAAAACTAGAGAGAATCATTCTCAGAAACCGCTTTGTGATGTGTGCGTTCCACTCACAGAGTGTAACCTTTCTTTTCATAGAACAGTTTGGAAACAATCTGTTTGTAAAGTCTGCAAGTGGATATTTGGACTTCTTTGAGGATTTCGTTGGAAACGGGATTTCTTCATCTAATGCTAGACAGAAGAATTCTCAGTAACTTCTTTGGGTTGCATGTGTTCAACTCACAGAGTTGAACCTTCCTTTTGACAGAGCAGATTGGAAACCCTCTTTTAGTGGAATTTGCAAGTGGACATTTCAAGCGCTTTGGGGCCAACGGTAGAAAAGGAAATATCTTCGTATAAAAACTAGAGAGAATCATTCTCAGAAACCACTTTGTGATGTGTGCGTTCCACTCACAGAGTTTAACCTTTCTTTTCATAGAACAGTTTGTAAACAGTCTGTTTGTAAAGTGAGCAAGTGGATATTTGGACCTCTTTGAGGATTTCGTTGGAAACGGGATTTCTTCATCTAATGCTAGACAGAAGAATTCTCAGTAACTTCTTTGGGTTGCGTGTGTTCAACTCACAGAGTTGAGCCTTCCTTTATACAGAGCAGATTTGAAACCCTCTTTTTGTGGAATTTGCAAGCGGACATTTCAAGCGCTTTGGGACCAACGGTAGAAAAGGAAATATCTTCGTATAAAAACTAGAGAGAATCATTCTCAGAAACCGCTTTGTGATGTGTGCGTTCCACTCACAGAGTGTAACCTTTCTTTTCATAGAACAGTTTGGAAACACTCTGTTTGTAAAGTCTGCAAGTGGATATTTGGACCTCTTTGAGGATTTCGTTGGAAACGGGATTACTTCATCTAATGCTAGACAGAAGAATTCTCAGTAACTTCTTTGGGTTTCGTGTGTTCAACTCACAGAGTTCAACCTTCCTTTAGACAGAGCAGATTTGAAACCCTCTTTTTGTGGAATTTGCAAGTGGACATTTCAAGCGCTTTGGGGCCAACGGTAGAAAAGGAAATATCTTCATATACAAACTAGAGAGAATCATTCTCAGAAACCGCTTTGTGATGTGTGCGTTCCACTCACAGAGTGTAACAATTCCTTTCATAGGACAGTTTGGAAACACTCTGTTGGTACAGTCTGCAAGTGGATATTTGGACCTCTTTGAGGATTTCGTTGGAAACGGGAATTCTTCATCTAATGCTAGACAGAAGAATTCTCAGTAACTTCTATGGGTTGCGTGTGTTCAACTCACAGAGTTGAGCCTTCCTTTAGACAGAGCAGATTTGAAACCCTCTTTTTGTGGAATTTGCAAGTGGACATTTCAAGCGCTTTGAGGCCAACGGTAGAAAAGGAAATATCCTCGTATAAAAACTAGAGAGAATCATTCTCAGAAACCGCTTTGTGATGTGTGCGTTCCACTCACAGAGTGTAACCTTTCTTTTCATAGAACAGTTTGGAAACACTCTGTTTGTAAAGTCTGCAAGTGGATATTTGGACCTCTTTGTGGATTTCGTTGGAAACGGGATTTCTTCATCTAATGCTAGACAAAAGAATTCTCAGTAACTTCTTTGGGTTGCGTGTGTTCAACTCACAGAGTTGAACCTTCCTGTAGACAGAGCAGATTTGAAACTCTCTTTTTGTGGAATTTGCAAGTGGACATTTCAAGCGATTTGGCGCCCACGGTAGAAAAGGAAACATCTTCGTATAAAAACTAGAGAGAATCATTCTCAGAAACCACTTTGTGATGTGTGCGTTCCACTCACAGAGTGTAACCTTTCTTTTCATAGAACAGTTTGGAAACACTCTGTTTGTAAAGTCTGCAAGTGGATATTTGGACCTCTTTGAGGATTTCGTTGGAAACGGGATTTCTTCATCTAATGCTAGACAGAAGAATTCTCAGTAACTTCTTTGGGTTGCGTGTGTTCAACTCACAGAGTTGAGCCTTCCTTTACACAGAGCAGATTTGAAACCCTCTTTTTGTGGAATTTGCAAGTGGACATTTCAAGCGCTTTGGGGCCAACTGTAGAAAAGGAAATATCTTCATATACAAACTAGATAGAATCATTCTCAGAAACCACTTTGTGATGTGTGCATTCCATTCACCGAGTTTAACCTTTCTTTTCATAGGACAGTTTGGAAACACTCTGTTTGTAAAGTCTGCAAGTGGATATTTGGACCTCTTTGAGGATTTCGTTGGAAACGGGATTTCTTCATCTAATGCTAGACAAAAGAATTCTCAGTAACTTCTTTGGGTTGCGTATGTTCAACTCACAGAGTGGAACCTTCCTTTAGGCAGAGCAGGTTTGAAACCCTCTATTTGTGGAATTTCCAAGTGGACCTTTCAAGCGCTTTGGGGCCAACGGTAGGAAAGGAAATATCTTCGTAAACAAACTAGAGAGAATCTTTCTCAGAAACCACTTTGTGATGTGTGCATTCCTGTCACCGAGTTTAACCTTTCTTTTCATAGAACAGTTTGGAAACACTCTGTTTGTAAAGTCTGCAAGTGGATATTTGGACCTCTTTGAGGATTTCATTGGAAACGGGATTTCTTCATCTAATTCTAGAAAGAAGAATTCTCAGTAGCTTCTTTGGTTGCGTGTGTTCAACTCACAGAGTTGAACCTTCCTTTAGACAGAGTAGATTTGAAACCCTCTTGTTGTGGAATTTGCAAGTGGACATTTCAAGCGCTTTGGGGTCAACGGCAGAAAAGGAAATATCTTCGTATAAAAACTAGGGAGAACCATTCTCGGAAACCACTTTGTGATGTGTTCATTCCACTCACAGAGTTTAACCTTTCGTTTCATAGAACACTTTGGAAACACTCTGTTTGTAAATTCTGCAAGTGGATATCTGGACCTCTTTGAGGATTTCGTTGGAAACGGGATTTCTACATCTAATGCTAGACAGAAGAATTCTCAGTAACTTCTTTCGGTTGCGTGTGTTCAACTCACAGAGTTGAACCTTCCTTTAGACAGAGCAGATTTGAAACCATCTTTTTGTGGAATTTGCAAGTGGACATTTCAACGCTTTGGGGCCAACGGTAGAATAGGAAATATCTTCGTATAAAAACTAGAGAGAATCTGTCGCGGAAACCACTTTGTGCTGTGTGCGTTCCACTCACAGAGTTTAACCTTTCTTTTCATAGAACAGTTTGGAAACACTCTGTTTGTAAAGTCTGCAAGTGGATATTTGGACCTCTTTGAGGATTTCGTTGGAAACGGGATTTCTTCGTCTAATGCTAGACAAAAGAATTCTAAGTAACTTCTTTGGGTTGCGTGTGTTCAACTCACAGATTTGAACCTTCCTTTAGACAGAGCAGATTTGAAACCCTCTTTTTGTGGATTTTGCAAGTGGACATTTCAAGCGCTTTGGGGCCAATGGCAGAAAGGGAAATACCTTCGTATAAAAGCTAGAGAGAATCATTTTCAGAAACCACCTTGTGATTTGTTCGTTCCACTCACAGAGTTTAACTTTTATTTTCATAGAACTGTTTGGAAACACTCTGTTTGTAAAGTCTGCAAGTGGATATTTGGACCTCTTTCAGGATATCGTTGGAAACGGGATTTCTTCATCTAATCCTAGGAAGAGGAATTCTCAGTAACTTCTTTGGGTTGCCTGTGTTCAACTCACAGAGTTGAAACTTCCTTTACACAGAGCAAAATAGAAACCCTCTTTTTGTGGAATTTGCAAGTGGACATTTCAAGCGCTTTGGGGCCAACGGTAGAAAAGGAAATATCTTCGTGTAAAAACTTGATAGAATCATTCTCCGAAACCACTTTGTGACGTGTGCGTTCCATTCACCGAGTTTAACCTTTCTTTCATAGAACAGTTTGGAAACACTCTGTTTGTAACGTCTGCAAGTGGATATTTGGACCTCTTTGAGGATATCGTTGGAAACGGGATTTCTTCATCTAATGCTAGACAGAAGAATTCTCAGTAACTTCTTTGGGTTGCGTGTGTTCAACTCACAGAGTTGAACCTTCCTTTAGAGAGAGCAGATTTGAAACCCTCTTTTTGTGGAATTTGCAAGTGGACATTTCAAGCGCTTTGGGGCCAACGGTAGAAAAGGAAATATCTTCGAATACAAACTAGAGAGAATCATTCTTGGAAACCACTTTGTGATGTGTACATTCCACTCACACAGTTTAACCTTTCTTTTCATAGAACAGTTTGGAAAAACTCTGTTTGTAAAGTCTGCAAGTGGATATTTGGACCTCTTTGAGGATTTCGTTGGAAACGGGATTTCTTCATCTAATTCTAGAAAGAAGAATTCTCAGTAGCTTCTTTGGGTTGCGTGTGTTCAACTCACAGAGTTGAACCTTCCTTTAGACAGAGCAGATTTGAAACCCTCTTGTTGTGGGATTTGCAAGTGGACATTTCAAGCGCTTTGGGGCCAACGGTAGAAAAGGAAATATGTTCATATACAAACTAGATAGAATCATTCTCAGAAACCACTTTGTGATGTGTGCGTTCCATTCACCGAGTTTAACCTTTCTTTTCATAGAAGAGCTTGGAAACACTCTGTTTGTAAAGTCTGCAAGTGGATATTTGGACCTCTTTGAGGATTTCGTTGGAAACGGGATTTCTTCATCTAATTCTAGAAAGAAGAATTCTCAGTAACTTCTTTGGGTTGCGTGTGTTCAACTCTCAGAGTTGAACCTTCCTTTAGACAGAGCAGGTTTGAAACCCTCTTTTTGTGGAATTTGCAAGTGGACATTTCAAGCGCTTTGGGGCCAATGGTAGGAAAGGAAATATCTTCGTATACAAACTAGAGAGAATCTGTCTCGGAAACCACTTGGTGATGTATGCTCTCCACTCACAGAGTTTAACCTTTCTTTTCATAGAACAGTTTGGAAACACTCTGTTTGTAAAGTCTGCAAGTGGATATTTGGACCTCTATGAGTATTTCGTTGGAAAAGGGATTTCTTCATCTAATGCTAGACAAAAGAATTCTCAGTAACTTCTTTGGGTTGCGTGTGTTCAACTCTCAGAGTTGAAGCTTCCTTTAGACAGAGCAGGTTTGAAACCCTCTTTTTGTGGAATTTCCAAGTGGACATTTCAAGCACTTTGGGGCCAAAGTTAGAAAAGGAAATATCTTCGTATACAAACTAGAGGGAATCATTCTCGGAAACCACTTTGTGATGTGTGCGTTCCACTCACAGAGTTTAACCTTTCTTTTCATAGAATAGTTTGGAAACACTCTGTTTGTAAAGTCTGCAAGTGGATATCTGGACCTCTTTGAGGATTTCGTTGGAAACGGGATTTCTTCATCTAATTCCAGAAAGAAGAATTCTCAGTAACTTCTTTGGGTTGCGTGTGTTCAACTCACAGAGTTGAAACTTCCTTTAGACAGAGCAGATTTGAAACCCTCTTTTTCTGGTATTTGCAAGTGGACATTTCAAGGGCTTTGGGGCCAACGGTAGAAAATGAAATATGTTCGGATAAAAACTAGAGAGAATCAATCTCAGAAACCCTTTGTGATGTGTGCATTCCACTCACAGAGTTTAACCTTTCTTTTCATAGAACAGTTTGGAAACACTCCGTTTTTACAGACTGCAAGTGGATATTTGGACCTCTTTGAGGATTTCGTTGGAAACGGATTTCTTCATCTAATGCTAGACAGAAGAATTCTCAGTAACTTCTTTGGGTTGCGTGTGTTCAACTCACAGAGTTGAATCTTCCTTTTGACAGAGCAGATGTGAAACCCTCTTGTTGTGGAATTTGCAAGTGGACATTTCAAGTGCTTTGGGGCCAACGGTAGAAAAGGAAATAGCTTCATATACAAACCAGATAGAATCATTCTCAGAAACCACTTTGTGGTGTGTGCATTCCATTCACCGAGTTTAACCTTTCTTTTCATAGAACAGTTTGGAAACACTCTGTTTGTAAAGTCTGCAAGTGGATATTTAGACTTCTTTGAGGATTTCGTTGGAAACGGGATTTCTTCATCTAATGCTACACAAAAGAATTCACAGTAACTTCTTTGGGTTGCGCGTCTTCAACTCTCAGAGTTGAACCTTCCTTTAGACAGAGAAGGTTTGAAACCCTCTTTTTGTGGAATTTCCAAGTGGACATTTCAAGCGCTTTGGGGCCAACGGTAGGAAAGGAAATATCTTCGTATACAAACTAGAGAGAATCTTTCTCAGAAAGCACTTTGTGATGTGTGCATTCCTGTCACCGAGTTTAACATTTCTTTTCATGGAACAGTTTGGAAACACTCTGTTTGTAAAGTCTGCAAGTGGATATTTGGACCTCTTTGAGGATTTCGTTGGAAACGGGATTTCTTCATCTAATGCTACACAGAAGAATTCTCAGTAACTTCTTTGGGTTGCGTGTGTTCAACTCACAGAGTTGAACCTTCCTTTTGACAGAGCAGATTGGAAACCCTCTTTTTGTGGAATTTGCAAGTGGACATTTCAAGCGCTTTGGGGCCAACGGTAGAAAAGGAAATATCTTCGTATAAAAACTAGAGAGAATCATTCTCAGAAACCACTTTGTGATGTGTGCGTTCCACTCACAGAGTTTAACCTTTCTTTTCATAGAACAGTTTGTAAACAGTCTGTTTGTAAAGTGTGCAAGTGGATATTTGGACCTCTTTGAGGATTTCGTTGGAAACGGGATTTCTTCATCTAATGATAGACAGAAGAATTCTCAGTAACTTCTTTGGGTTGCGTGTGTTCAACTCACAGAGTTGAGCCTTCCTTTAGACAGAGCAGATTTGAAACCCTGTTTTTGTGGAATTTGAAAGCGGACATTTCAAGCGCTTTGGGGCCAACGGTGGAAAAGGAAATATCTTCGTATAAAAACTAGAGAGAATCATTCTCAGAAACCGCTTTGTGATGTGTGCGTTCCACTCACAGAGTGTAACCTTTCTTTTCATAGAACAGTTTGGAAACACTCTGTTTGTAAAGTCTGCAAGTGGATATTTGGACCTCTTTGAGGATTTCGTTGGAAACGGGATTTCTTCATCTAATGCTAGACAGAAGAATTCTCAGTAACTTCTTTGGGTTTCGTGTGTTCAACTCACAGAGTTGAACCTTCCTTTAGACAGAGCAGATTTGAAACCCTCTTTTTGTGGAATTTGCAAGTGGACATTTCAAGCGCTTTGGGGCCAACGGTAGAAAAGGAAATATCTTCATATACAAACTAGAGAGAATCATTCTCAGAAACCGCTTTGTGATGTGTGCGTTCCACTCACAGAGTGTATCCTTTCTTTTCATAGAACAGTTTGGAAACACTCTGTTTCTAAAGTCTGCAAGTGGATATTTGGACTTCTTTGAGGATTTCGTTGGAAACGGGAATTCTTCATCTAATGGTAGACAGAAGAATTCTCAGTAACTTCTATGGGTTGCATGTGTTCAACTCACAGAGTTGAACCTTGCTTTTGACAGAGCAGATTAGAAACCCTCTTTTTGTGGAATTTGCAAGAAGACATTTCAAGCGCTTTGGGGTAAACGGTAGAAAAGGAAATATCTTCGTATAAAAACTAGAGAGAATCATTCTCAGAAACCACTTTGTGATGTGTGCATTCCACTCACAGAGTTTAACCTTTCTTTTCATAGAACAGTTTGGAAACAGTCTGTTTGTAAAGTCTGTAAGTGGATATTTGGACCTCTTTGAGGATTTCGTTGGAAACGGGATTTCTTCATCTAATGCTAGACAGAAGAATTCTCAGTAACTTCTTTGGGTTGCGTGTGTTCAACTCACAGAGTTGAGCCTTCCTTTAGACAGAGCAGATTTGAAACACTCTTTTTGTGGAATTTGCAAGTGGACATTTCAAGCGCTTTGAGGCCAACGGTAGAAAAGGAAATATCTTCGTGTAAAAACTAGAGAGAATCATTCTCAGAAACCGCTTTGTGATGTGTGCGTTCCACTCACAGAGTGTAACCTTTCTTTTCATAGAACAGATTAGAAACACTCTGTTTGTGAAGTCTGCAAGTGGATATTTGGACCTCTTTGAGGATTTCGTTGGAAACGGGATTTCTTCATCTAATGCTAGAGAAAAGAATTCTCAGTAACTTCTTTGGGTTGCGTGTGTTCAACTCACAGAGCTGAACCTTCCTGTAGACAGAGCAGATTTGAAACCCTCTTTTTGTGGAATTTGCAAGTGGACATTTCAAGCGCTTTGGCGCCCACGGTAGAAAAGGAAATATCTTCGTATAAAAACTAGAGAGAATCATTCTCAGAAACCATTTTGTGATGTGTGCGTTCCACTCACAGAGTTTAACCTTTCTTTTCATAGAACAGTTTGGAAACACTCTGTTTGTAAAGTCTGCAAGTGGATACTTGGACCTCTTTGAGGATTTCGTTGGAAACGGGATTTCTTCATCTAATGCTAGACAGAAGAATTCTCAGTAACTTCTTTGTGTTGTGTGTGTTCAACTCACAGAGTTGAGCCTTCCTTTAGACAGAGCAGATTTGAAACCCTCTTTTTGTGGAATTTGCAAGTGGACATTTCAAGCGCTTTGGGGCCAACGGTAGAATAGGAAATATCTTCGTATAAAAACTAGAGAGAATCATTCTCAGAAACCACTTTGTGATGTGTGCGTTCCACTCACAGAGTTTAACCTTTCTATTCATAGAACAGTTTGGAAACACTCTGTTTGTAAAGTCTGCAAGTGGATACTTGGACCTCTTTGAGGATTTCGTTGGAAACGGGATTTCTTCATCTAATGCTAGACAGAAGAACTCTCAGTAACTTCTTTGTGTTGCGTGTGTTCAACTCACAGAGTTGAGCCTTCCTTTAGACAGAGCAGATTTGAAACCCTCTTTTTGTGGAATTTGCAAGTGGACATTTCAAGCGCTTTGGGGCCAACGGTAGAAAAGGAAATATCTTCGTATAAAAACTAGAGAGAATCATTCTCAGAAACCGCTTTGTGATGTGTGCGTTCCACTCACAGAGTGTAACCTTTCTTTTCATAGAACAGTTTGGAAACACTCTGTTTGTAAAGTCTGCAAGTGGATATTTGGACCTCTTTGAGGATTTCGTTGGAAACGGGATTTCTTCATCTAATGCTAGGCAGAAGAATTCTCAGTAACTTCTTTGGGGTGCGTGTGTTCAACTCACAGAGTTGAACCTTCCTTTAGACAGAGCAGATTTGAAACCCTCTTTTTGTGGAATTTGCAAGTGGACATTTCATGCGCTTTGGCGCCCACGGTAGAAAAGGAAATATCTTCGTATAAAAACTAGAGAGAATCATTCTCAGAAAACACTTTGTGTTGTTTGCGTTCCACTCACAGAGTTTAACCTTTCTTTTCATAGAACAGTTTGGAAACATCTGTTTGTAAAGTCTGCAAGTGGATATTTGGACCTCTTTGAGGATTTCGTTGGAAACGGGATTTCTTCATCTAATGCTAGACAGAAGAATTCTCAGTAACTTCTTTGGGTTGCGTGTGTTCAACTCACAGAGTTGAAACTTCCTTTAGACAGAGCAGATTTGAAACCCTCTTTTTGTGGAATTTGCAAGTGGACATTTCAAGCGCTTTGGGGCCAATGGTATAAAAGGAAATACCTTCGTATAAAAACTAGAGAGAATCATTCTCAGAAACCGCTTTGTGATGTGTGCGTTCCACTCACAGAGTGTAACCTTTCTTTTCATAGAACAGTTTGGAAACACTCTGTTTGTAAAGTCTGCAAGTGGATATTTGGGCTTCTTTGAGGATTTCGTTGGAAACGGGATTTCTTCATCTAATGCTAGACAGAAGAATTCTCAGTAACTTCTTTGGGTTGCATGTGTTCAACTCACAGAGTTGAACCTTCCTTTTGACAGAGCAGATTGGAAACCCTCTTTTAGTGGAATTTGCAAGTGGACATTTCAAGCGCTTTGGGGCCAACGGTAGAAAAGGAAATATCTTCGTATAAAAACTAGAGAGAATCATTCTCAGAAACCACTTTGTGATGTGTGCGTTCCACTCACAGAGTTTAACCTTTCTTTTCATAGAACAGTTTGTAAACAGTCTGTTTGTAAAGTGTGCAAGTGGATATTTGGACCTCTTTGAGGATTTCGTTGGAAACGGGATTTCTTCATCTAATGCTAGACAGAAGAATTCTCAGTAACTTCTTTGGGTTGCGTGTGTTCAACTCACAGCGTTGAGCCTTCCTTTAGACAGAGCAGATTTGAAACCCTCTTTTTGTGGAATTTGCAAGCGGACATTTCAAGCGCTTTGGGGCCAACGGTAGAAAAGGAAATATCTTCGTATAAAAACTAGAGAGAATCATTCTCAGAAACCGCTTTGTGATGTGTGCGTTCCACTCACAGAGTGTAACCTTTCTTTTCATAGAACAGTTTGGAAACACTCTGTTTGTAAAGTCTGCAAGTCGATATTTGGACCTCTTTGAGGATTTCGTTGGAAACGGGATTTCTTCATCTAATGCTAGACAGAAGAATTCTCAGTAACTTCTTTGTGTTGTGTGTGTTCAACTCACAGAGTTGAGCCTTCCTTTAGACAGAGCAGATTTGAAACCCTCTTTTTGTGGAATTTGCAAGTGGACATTTCAAGCGCTTTGGGGCCAACGGTAGAATAGGAAATATCTTCGTATAAAAACTAGAGAGAATCATTCTCAGAAACCACTTTGTGATGTGTGCGTTCCACTCACAGAGTTTAACCTTTCTATTCATAGAACAGTTTGGAAACACTCTGTTTGTAAAGTCTGCAAGTGGATACTTGGACCTCTTTGAGGATTTCGTTGGAAACGGGATTTCTTCATCTAATGCTAGACAGAAGAACTCTCAGTAACTTCTTTGTGTTGCGTGTGTTCAACTCACAGAGTTGAGCCTTCCTTTAGACAGAGCAGATTTGAAACCCTCTTTTTGTGGAATTTGCAAGTGGACATTTCAAGCGCTTTGGGGCCAACGGTAGAAAAGGAAATATCTTCGTATAAAAACTAGAGAGAATCATTCTCAGAAACCGCTTTGTGATGTGTGCGTTCCACTCACAGAGTGTAACCTTTCTTTTCATAGAACAGTTTGGAAACACTCTGTTTGTAAAGTCTGCAAGTGGATATTTGGACCTCTTTGAGGATTTCGTTGGAAACGGGATTTCTTCATCTAATGCTAGGCAGAAGAATTCTCAGTAACTTCTTTGGGGTGCGTGTGTTCAACTCACAGAGTTGAACCTTCCTTTAGACAGAGCAGATTTGAAACCCTCTTTTTGTGGAATTTGCAAGTGGACATTTCATGCGCTTTGGCGCCCACGGTAGAAAAGGAAATATCTTCGTATAAAAACTAGAGAGAATCATTCTCAGAAAACACTTTGTGTTGTTTGCGTTCCACTCACAGAGTTTAACCTTTCTTTTCATAGAACAGTTTGGAAACATCTGTTTGTAAAGTCTGCAAGTGGATATTTGGACCTCTTTGAGGATTTCGTTGGAAACGGGATTTCTTCATCTAATGCTAGACAGAAGAATTCTCAGTAACTTCTTTGGGTTGCGTGTGTTCAACTCACAGAGTTGAGCCTTCCTTTAGACAGAGCAGATTTGAAACCCTCTTTTTGTGGAATTTGCAAGTGGACATTTCAAGCGCTTTGGGGCCAATGGTATAAAAGGAAATACCTTCGTATAAAAACTAGAGAGAATCATTCTCAGAAACCGCTTTGTGATGTGTGCGTTCCACTCACAGAGTGTAACCTTTCTTTTCATAGAACAGTTTGGAAACACTCTGTTTGTAAAGTCTGCAAGTGGATATTTGGGCTTCTTTGAGGATTTCGTTGGAAACGGGATTTCTTCATCTAATGCTAGACAGAAGAATTCTCAGTAACTTCTTTGGGTTGCATGTGTTCAACTCACAGAGTTGAACCTTCCTTTTGACAGAGCAAATTGGAAACCCTCTTTTAGTGGAATTTGCAAGTGGACATTTCAAGCGCTTTGGGGCCAACGGTAGAAAAGGAAATATCTTCGTATAAAAACTAGAGAGAATCATTCTCAGAAACCACTTTGTGATGTGTGCGTTCCACTCACAGAGTTTAACCTTTCTTTTCATAGAACAGTTTGTAAACAGTCTGTTTGTAAAGTGTGCAAGTGGATATTTGGACCTCTTTGAGGATTTCGTTGGAAACGGGATTTCTTCATCTAATGCTAGACAGAAGAATTCTCAGTAACTTCTTTGGGTTGCGTGTGTTCAACTCACAGCGTTGAGCCTTCCTTTAGACAGAGCAGATTTGAAACCCTCTTTTTGTGGAATTTGCAAGCGGACATTTCAAGCGCTTTGGGGCCAACGGTAGAAAAGGAAATATCTTCGTATAAAAACTAGAGAGAATCATTCTCAGAAACCGCTTTGTGATGTGTGCGTTCCACTCACAGAGTGTAACCTTTCTTTTCATAGAACAGTTTGGAAACACTCTGTTTGTAAAGTCTGCAAGTCGATATTTGGACCTCTTTGAGGATTTCGTTGGAAACGGGATTACTTCATCTAATGCTAGACAGAAGAATTCTCAGTAACTTCTTTGGGTTTCGTGTGTTCAACTCACAGAGTTCAACCTTCCTTTAGACAGAGCAGATTTGAAACCCTCTTTTTGTGGAATTTGCAAGTGGACATTTCAAGCGCTTTGGGGCCAACGGTAGAAAAGGAAATATCTTCATATACAAACTAGAGAGAATCATTCTCAGAAACCGCTTTGTGATGTGTGCGTTCCACTCACGGAGTGTAACAATTCCTTTCATAGGACAGTTTGGAAACACTCTGTTTCTAAAGTCTGCAAGTGGATATTTGGACCTCTTTGAGGATTTCGTTGGAAACGGGAATTCTTCATCTAATGCTAGACAGAAGAATTCTCAGTAACTTCTATGGGTTGCGTGTGTTCAACTCACAGAGTTGAGCCTTCCTTTAGACAGAGCAGATTTGAAACCCTCTTTTTGTGGAATTTGCAAGTGGACATTTCAAGCGCTTTGAGGCCAACGGTAGAAAAGGAAATATCCTCGTATAAAAACTAGAGAGAATCATTCTCAGAAACCGCTTTGTGATGTGTGCGTTCCACTCACAGAGTGTAACCTTTCTTTTCATAGAACAGTTTGGAAACACTCTGTTTGTAAAGTCTGCAAGTGGATATTTGGACCTCTTTGTGGATTTCGTTGGAAACGGGATTTCTTCATCTAATGCTAGACAAAAGAATTCTCAGTAACTTCTTTGGGTTGCGTGTGTTCAACTCACAGAGTTGAACCTTCCTGTAGACAGAGCAGATTTGAAACTCTCTTTTTGTGGAATTTGCAAGTGGACATTTCAAGCGCTTTGGCGCCCACGGTAGAAAAGGAAACATCTTCGTATAAAAACTAGAGAGAATCATTCTCAGAAACCACTTTGTGATGTGTGCGTTCCACTCACAGAGTGTAACCTTTCTTTTCATAGAACAGTTTGGAAACACTCTGTTTGTAAAGTCTGGAAGTGGATATTTGGACCTCTTTGAGGATTTCGTTGGAAACGGGATTTCTTCATCTAATGCTAGACAGAAGAATTCTCAGTAACTTCTTTGGGTTGCGTGTGTTCAACTCACAGATTTGAGCCTTCCTTTAGACAGAGCAGATTTGAAACCCTCTTTTTGTGGAATTTGCAAGTGGACATTTCAAGCGCTTTGGGGACAACGGTAGAAAAGGAAATATCTTCGTATAAAAACTAGAGAGAATCATTCTCAGAAACCGCTTTGTGATGTGTGCGTTCCACTCACAGAGTGTAACCTTTCTTTTCATAGAACAGTTTGGAAACACTCTGTTTGTAAAGTCTGCAAGTGGATATTTGGACCTCTTTGAGGATTTCGTTGGAAAAGGGATTTCTTCATCTAATGCTAGACAAAAGAATTCTCAGTAACTTCTTTGGGTTGCGTGTGTTCAACTCACAGAGTTGAACCTTCCTTTAGACAGAGCAGTTTTGAAACCCTCTTGTTGTGGAATTTGCAAGTGGACATTTCAAGCGCTTTGGGGACAACTGTAGAAAAGGAAATATCTGCATATACAAACTAGATAGAATCATTCTCAGAAACCACTTTGTGATGTGTGCATTCCATTCACCGAGTTTAACCTTTCTTTTCATAGAACAGTTTGGAAACACTCTGTTTGTAAAGTCTGCAAGTGGATATTTCGACCTCTTTGAGGATTTCGTTGGAAACGGGATTTCTTCATCTAATGCTAGACAAAAGAATTCTCAGTAACTTCTTTGGGTTGCGTATGTTCAACTCACAGAGTGGAACCTTCCTTTAGGCAGAGCAGGTTTGAAACCCTCTATTTGTGGAATTTCCAAGTGGACCTTTCAAGCGCTTTGGGGCCAACGGTAGGAAAGGAAATATCTTCGTAAACAAACTAGAGAGAATCTTTCTCAGAAACCACTTTGTGATGTGTGCATTCCTGTCACCGAGTTTAACCTTTCTTTTCATAGAACAGTTTGGAAACACTCTGTTTGTAAAGTCTGCAAGTGGATATTTGGACCTCTTTGAGGATTTCATTGGAAACGGGATTTCTTCATCTAATTCTAGAAAGAAGAATTCTCAGTAGCTTCTTTGGTTGCGTGTGTTCAACTCACAGAGTTGAACCTTCCTTTAGACAGAGTAGATTTGAAACCCTCTTGTTGTGGAATTTGCAAGTGGACATTTCAAGCGCTTTGGGGTCAACGGCAGAAAAGGAAATATCTTCGTATAAAAACTAGGGAGAACCATTCTAGGAAACCACTTTGTGATGTGTTCATTCCACTCACAGAGTTTAACCTTTCGTTTCATAGAACACTTTGGAAACACTCTGTTTGTAAATTCTGCAAGTGGATATCTGGACCTCTTTGAGGATTTCGTTGGAAACGGGATTTCTACATCTAATGCTAGACAGAAGAATTCTCAGTAACTTCTTTCGGTTGCGTGTGTTCAACTCACAGAGTTGAACCTTCCTTTAGACAGAGCAGATTTGAAACCATCTTTTTGTGGAATTTGCAAGTGGACATTTCAACGCTTTGGGGCCAACGGTAGAATAGGAAATATCTTCGTATAAAAACTAGAGAGAATCTGTCGCGGAAACCACTTTGTGCTGTGTGCGTTCCACTCACAGAGTTTAACCTTTCTTTTCATAGAACAGTTTGGAAACACTCTGTTTGTAAAGTCTGCAAGTGGATATTTGGACCTCTTTGAGGATTTCGTTGGAAACGGGATTTCTTCGTCTAATGCTAGACAAAAGAATTCTAAGTAACTTCTTTGGGTTGCGTGTGTTCAACTCACAGATTTGAACCTTCCTTTAGACAGAGCAGATTTGAAACCCTCTTTTTGTGGATTTTGCAAGTGGACATTTCAAGCGCTTTGGGGCCAATGGCAGAAAGGGAAATACCTTCGTATAAAAGCTAGAGAGAATCATTTTCAGAAACCACCTTGTGATTTGTTCGTTCCACTCACAGAGTTTAACTTTTATTTTCATAGAACTGTTTGGAAACACTCTGTTTGTAAAGTCTGCAAGTGGATATTTGGACCTCTTTCAGGATATCGTTGGAAACGGGATTTCTTCATCTAATCCTAGGAAGAGGAATTCTCAGTAACTTCTTTGGGTTGCCTGTGTTCAACTCACAGAGTTGAAACTTCCTTTACACAGAGCAAAATAGAAACCCTCTTTTTGTGGAATTTGCAAGTGGACATTTCAAGCGCTTTGGGACCAACGGTAGAAAAGGAAATATCTTCGTGTAAAAACTTGATAGAATCATTCTCCGAAACCACTTTGTGACGTGTGCGTTCCATTCACCGAGTTTAACCTTTCTTTCATAGAACAGTTTGGAAACACTCTGTTTGTAAAGTCTGCAAGTGGATATTTAGACTTCTTTGAGGATTTCGTTGGAAACGGGATTTCTTCATCTAATGCTACACAAAAGAATTCTCAGTAACTTCTTTGGGTTGCGCGTCTTCAACTCTCAGAGTTGAACCTTCCTTTAGACAGAGAAGGTTTGAAACCCTCTTTTTGTGGAATTTCCAAGTGGACATTTCAAGCGCTTTGGGGCCAACGGTAGGAAAGGAAATATCTTCGTATACAAACTAGAGAGAATCTTTCTCAGAAAGCACTTTGTGATGTGTGCATTCCTGTCACCGAGTTTAACATTTCTTTTCATGGAACAGTTTGGAAACACTCTGTTTGTAAAGTCTGCAAGTGGATATTTGGACCTCTTTGAGGATTTCGTTGGAAACGGGATTTCTTCATCTAATTCTAGAAAGAAGAATTCTCAGTAACTTCTTTGGGTTGCGTGTGTTCAAGTCACAGATTTGAACCTTCCTTTAGACAGAGCAGATTTGAAACTCTCTTGTTGTGGGATTTGCAAGTGGACATATCTAGTTCTTTGGGGCAAGCGGTAGAAAAGGAAATATCTTCGTATACAAACTAGAGAGAATCATTCTCGGAAACCACTTTGTGATGTGTACGTTCCATTCACAGAGTTTAACATTTCTCTTCATAGAACAGTTTGGAAAAACTCTGTTTGTAAAGTCTGCAAGTGGATATTTGGACGTCTTTGAGGATTTCGTTGGAAACGGGATTTCTTCATCTAATGCTAGAAAGAAGAATACTCAGTAACTTCTTTGGGTTGCGTGTGTTCAACTCACAGTGTTGAACCTTCCTGTAGACAGAGCAGATTTGAAACCCTCTTTTTGTGGAATTTGCAAGTGGACATTTCAAGAGCTTTGGCGCCCACGGTAGAAAAGGAAATATCTTCGTATAAAAACTAGAGAGAATCATTCTCAGAAACCACTTTGTGATGTGTGCGTTCCACTCACAGAGTGTAACCTTTCTTTTCATAGAACAGTTTGGAAACACTCTGTTTGTAAAGTCTGCAAGTGGATATTTGGACCTCTTTGAGTATTTCGTAGGAAACGGGATTTCTTCATCTAATGCTAGGCAGAAGAATTCTCAGTAACTTCTTTGGGTTGCGTGTGTTCAACTCACAGAGTTGAACCTTCCTTTAGACAGAGCAGATTCGAAACCCTCTTTTTGTGGAATTTGCAAGTGGACATTTCAAGCGCTTTGGCGCCCACGGTAGAAAAGGAAATATCTTCGTATAAAAACTAGAGAGAATCATTCTCAGAAACCACTTTGTGATGTGTGCGTTCCACTCACAGAGTTTAACCTTTCTTTTCATAGAACAGTTTGGAAACATCTGTTTGTAAAGTCTGCAAGTGGATATTTGGACCTCTTTGAGGATTTCGTTGGAAACGGGATTTCTTCATCTAATGCTAGACAGAAGAATTCTCAGTAACTTCTTTGGGTTGCGTGTGTTCAACTCACAGAGTTGAGCCTTCCTTTACACAGAGCAGATTTGAAACCCTCTTTTTGTGGAATTTGCAAGTGGACATTTCAAGCCCTTTGGGGCCAACGGTAGAAAAGGAAATATCTTCGTATAAAAACTAGAGAGAATCATTCTCAGAAACCGCTTTGTGATGTGTGCGTTCCACTCACAGAGTGTAACCTTTCTTTTCATAGAACAGTTTGGAAACACTCTGTTTGTAAAGTCTGCAAGTGGATATTTGGACCTCTTTGAGGATTTCGTTGGAAACGGGATTTCTTCATCTAATGCTAGACAGAAGAATTCTCAGTAACTTCTTTGGGTTGCATGTGTTCAACTCACAGAGTTGAACCTTCCTTTTGACAGAGCAGATTGGAAACCCTCTTTTTGTGGAATTTGCAAGTGGACATTTCAAGCGCTTTGGGGCCAACGGTAGAAAAGGAAATATCTTCGTATAAAAACTAGAGAGAATCATTCTCAGAAACCACTTTGTGATGTGTGCGTTCCACTCACAGAGTTTAACCTTTCTT
Organism: Gorilla gorilla gorilla; assembly: GCF_029281585.2. NCBI lineage: Eukaryota > Metazoa > Chordata > Mammalia > Primates > Hominidae > Gorilla > Gorilla gorilla. The sequence continues at coordinate 74,956,219 of NC_073231.2, read as the reverse complement.
TTCATAGAACAGTTTGTAAACAGTCTGTTTGTAAAGTGTGCAAGTGGATACTTGGACCTCTTTGAGGATTTCGTTGGAAACGGGATTTCTTCATCTAATGCTAGACAGAAGAATTCTCAGTAACTTCTTTGGGTTGCGTGTGTTCAACTCACAGAGTTGAGCCTTCCTTTAGACAGAGCAGATTTGAAACCCTCTTTTTGTGGAATTTGCAAGCGGACATTTCAAGCGCTTTGGGGCCAACGGTAGAAAAGGAAATATCTTCGTATAAAAACTAGAGAGAATCATTCTCAGAAACCGCTTTGTGATGTGTGCGTTCCACCCACAGAGTGTAACCTTTCTTTTCATAGAACAGTTTGGAAACACTCTGTTTGTAAAGTCTGCAAGTGGATATTTGGACCTCTTTGTGGATTTCGTTGGAAACGGGATTTCTTCATCTAATGCTAGACAGAAGAATTCCCAGTAACTTCTTGGGGTTTCGTGTGTTCAACTCACAGAGTTGAACCTTCCTTTAGACAGAGCAGATTTGAAACCCTCTTTTTGTGGAATTTGCAAGTGGACATTTCAAGCGCTTTGGGGCCAACGGTAGAAAAGGAAATATCTTCATATACAAACTAGAGAGAATCATTCTCAGAAACCGCTTTGTGATGTGTGCGTTCCACTCACAGAGTGTAACCTTTCCTTTCATAGAACAGTTTGGAAACACTCTGTTTCTAAAGTCTGCAAGTGGATATTTGGACCTCTTTGAGGATTTCGTTGGAAACGGGAATTCTTCATCTAATGCTAGACAGAAGAATTCTCAGTAACTTCTATGGGTTGCGTGTGTTCAACTCACAGAGTTGAACCTTCCTTTTGACAGAGCAGATTAGAAACCCTCTTTTTGTGGAATTTGCAAGTCGACATTTCAAGCGCTTTGGGGTAAACGGTAGAAAAGGAAATATCTTCGTATAAAAACTAGAGAGAATCATTCTCAGAAACCACTTTGTGATGTGTGCGTTCCACTCCCAGAGTTTAACCTTTCTTTTCATAGAACAGTTTGGAAACACTCTGTTTGTAAAGTCTGCAAGTGGATATTTGGACCTCTTTGAGGATTTCGTTGGAAACGGGATTTCTTCATCTAATGCTAGACATAAGAATTCTCAGTAACTTCTTTGGGTTGCGTGTGTTCAACTCACAGAGTTGAACCTTCCTTTTGACAGAGCATATTGGAAACCCTCTTTTGTGGAATTTGCAAGTGGACATTTCAACCACTTTGGGGCCAACGGTAGAAAAGGAAATATCTTCGTATAAAAACTAGAGAGAATCATTCTCAGAAACCACTTTGTGATGTGTGCGTTCCACTCACAGAGTTTAACCTTTCTTTTCATAGAACAGTTTGGAAACAGTCTGTTTGTAAAGTCTGCAAGTGGATATTTGGACCTCTTTGAGGATTTCGTTGGAAACGGGATTTCTTCATCTAATGCTAGACAGAAGATTTCTCAGTAACTTCTTTGGGTTGCGTGTGTTCAACTCACAGAGTTGAGCCTTCCTTTAGACAGAGCAGATTTGAAACCCTCTTTTTGTGGAATTTGCAAGGGGACATTTCAAGCGCTTTGAGGCCAACGGTAGAAAAGGAAATATCTTCGTATAAAAACTAGAGAGAATCATTCTCAGAAACCACTTTGTGATGTGTGCGTTCCAATCACAGAGTGTAACCTTTCTTTTCATAGAACAGTTTGGAAACACTCTGTTTGTAAAGTCTGCAAGTGGATATTTGAACCTCTTTGAGGATTTCGTTGGAAACGGGATTTCTTCATCTAATGCTAGACAGAAGAATTCTCAGTAACTTCTTTGGGTTGCGTGTGTTCAACTCACAGAGTTGAGCCTTCCTTTAGACAGAGCAGATTTGAAACACTCTTTTTGTGGAATTTGCAAGTGGACATTTCAAGCGCTTTGGGGCCAACGGTAGAAAAGGAAATATCTTCGTATAAAAACTAGAGAGAATCATTCTCAGAAACCGCTTTGTGATGTGTGCGTTCCACTCACAGAGTGTAACCTTTCTTTTCATAGAACAGTTTGGAAACACTCTGTTTGTAAAGTCTGCAAGTGGATATTTGGACCTCTTTGAGGATTTCGTTGGAAACGGGATTTCTTCATCTAATGCTAGACAGAAGAATTCTCAGTAACTTCTTTGGGTTGCGTGTGTTCAACTCACAGAGTTGAACCTTCCTTTTGACAGAGCAGATTGGAAACCCTCTTTTTGTGGAATTTGCAAGTGGACATTTCAAGCGCTTTGGGGCCAACGGTAGAAAAGGAAATATCTTCGTATAAAAACTAGAGAGAATCATTCTCAGAAACCACTTTGTGATGTGTGCGTTCCACTCACAGAGTTTAACCTTTCTTTTCATAGAACAGTTTGTAAACAGTCTGTTTGTAAAGTGTGCAGGTGGATATTTGGACCTCTTTGAGGATTTCGTTGGAAACGGGATTTCTTCATCTAATGCTAGACAGAAGAATTCTCAGTAACTTCTTTGGGTTGCGTGTGTTCAACTCACAGAGTTGAGCCTTCCTTTAGACAGAGCAGATTTGAAACCCTCTTTTTGTGGAATTTGAAAGCGGACATTTCAAGCGCTTTGGGGCCAACGGTAGAAAAGGAAATATCTTCGTATAAAAACTAGAGAGAATCATTCTCAGAAACCGCTTTGTGATGTGTGCGTTCCACTCACAGAGTGTAACCTTTCTTTTCATAGAACAGTTTGGAAACACTCTGTTTGTAAAGTCTGCAAGTGGATATTTGGACCTCTTTGAGGATTTCGTTGGAAACGGGATTTCTTCATCTAATGCTAGACAGAAGAATTCTCAGTAACTTCTTTGGGTTTCGTGTGTTCAACTCACAGAGTTGAACCTTCCTTTAGACAGAGCAGATTTGAAACCCTCTTTTTGTGGAATTTGCAAGTGGACATTTCAAGCGCTTTGGGGCCAACGGTAGAAAAGGAAATATCTTCATATACAAACTAGAGAGAATCATTCTCAGAAACCGCTTTGTGATGTGTGCGTTCCACTCACAGAGTGTATCCTTTCTTTTCATAGAACAGTTTGGAAACACTCTGTTTGTAAAGTCTACAAGTGGATATTTGGACCTCTTTGAGGATTTGTTTGGAAACGGGAATTCTTCATCTAATGGTAGACAGAAGAATTCTCAGTAACTTCTATGGGTTGCGTGTGTTCAACTCACAGAGTTGAACCTTGCTTTTGACAGAGCAGATTAGAAACCCTCTTTTTGTGGAATTTGCAAGAAGACATTTCAAGCGCTTTGGGGCAAACGGTAGAAAAGGAAATATCTTCGTATAAAAACTAGAGAGAATCATTCTCAGAAACCACTTTGTGATGTGTGCGTTCCACTCACAGAGTTTAACCTTTCTTTTCATAGAACAGTTTGGAAACAGTCTGTTTGTAAAGTGTGCAAGTGGATATTTGGACCTCTTTGAGGATTTCGTTGGAAACGGGATTTCTTCATCTAATGCTAGACAGAAGAATTCTCAGTAACTTCTTTGGGTTGCGTGTGTTCAACTCACAGAGTTGAACCTTCCTTTTGACAGAGCAGATTGGAAACCCTCTTTTGTGGAATTTGCAAGTGGACATTTCAAGCGCTTTGGGGCCAACGGTAGAAAAGGAAATATCTTCGTATAAAAACTAGAGAGAATCATTCTCAGAAACCACTTTGTGATGTGTGCGTTCCACTCACAGAGTTTAACCTTTCTTTTCATAGAACAGTTTGGAAACAGTCTGTTTGTAAAGTCTGCAAGTGGATATTTGGACCTCTTTGAGGATTTCGTTGGAAACGGGATTTCTTCATCTAATGCTAGACAGAAGAATTCTCAGTAACTTCTTTGGGTTGCGTGTGTTCAACTCACAGAGTTGAGCCTTCCTTTAGACAGAGGAGATTTGAAACCCTCTTTTTGTGGAATTTGCAAGGGGACATTTCAAGCGCTTTGAGGCCAACGGTAGAAAAGGAAATATCTTCGTATAAAAACTAGAGAGAATCATTCTCAGAAACCGCTTTGTGATGTGTGCGTTCCACTCACAGAGTGTAACCTTTCTTTTCATAGAACAGTTTGGAAACACTCTGTTTGTAAAGTCTGCAAGTGGATATTTGGACCTCTTTGAGGATTTCGTTGGAAACGGGATTTCTTCATCTAATGCTACACAGAAGAATTCTCAGTAACTTCTTTGGGTTGCGTGTGTTCAACTCACAGAGTTGAACCTTCCTTTTGACAGAGCAGATTGGAAACCCTCTTTTTGTGGAATTTGCAAGTGGACATTTCAAGCGCTTTGGGGCCAACGGTAGAAAAGGAAATATCTTCGTATAAAAACTAGAGAGAATCATTCTCAGAAACCACTTTGTGATGTGTGCGTTCCACTCACAGAGTTTAACCTTTCTTTTCATAGAACAGTTTGTAAACAGTCTGTTTGTAAAGTGTGCAAGTGGATATTTGGACCTCTTTGAGGATTTCGTTGGAAACGGGATTTCTTCATCTAATGCTAGACAGAAGAATTCTCAGTAACTTCTTTGGGTTGCGTGTGTTCAACTCACAGAGTTGAGCCTTCCTTTAGACAGAGCAGATTTGAAACCCTCTTTTTGTGGAATTTGAAAGCGGACATTTCAAGCGCTTTGGGGCCAACGGTAGAAAAGGAAATATCTTCGTATAAAAACTAGAGAGAATCATTCTCAGAAACCGCTTTGTGATGTGTGCGTTCCACTCACAGAGTGTAACCTTTCTTTTCATAGAACAGTTTGGAAACACTCTGTTTGTAAAGTCTGCAAGTGGATATTTGGACCTCTTTGAGTATTTCGTTGGAAACGGGATTTCTTCATCTAATGCTAGACAGAAGAATTCTCAGTAACTTCTTTGGGTTTCGTGTGTTCAACTCACAGAGTTGAACCTTCCTTTAGACAGAGCAGATTTGAAACCCTCTTTTTGTGGAATTTGCAAGTGGACATTTCAAGCGCTTTGGGGCCAACGGTAGAAAAGGAAATATCTTCATATACAAACTAGAGAGAATCATTCTCAGAAACCGCTTTGTGATGTGTGCGTTCCACTCACAGAGTGTATCCTTTCTTTTCATAGAACAGTTTGGAAACACTCTGTTTCTAAAGTCTGCAAGTGGATATTTGGACCTCTTTGAGGATTTGGTTGGAAACGGGAATTCTTCATCTAATGGTAGACAGAAGAATTCTCAGTAACTTCTATGGGTTGCGTGTGTTCAACTCACAGAGTTGAACCTTGCTTTTGACAGAGCAGATTAGAAACCCTCTTTTTGTGGAATTTGCAAGAAGACATTTCAAGCGCTTTGGGGTAAACGGTAGAAAAGGAAATATCTTCGTATAAAAACTAGAGAGAATCATTCTCAGAAACCACTTTGTGATGTGTGCATTCCACTCACAGAGTTTAACCTTTCTTTTCATAGAACAGTTTGGAAACAGTCTGTTTGTAAAGTGTGCAAGTGGATATTTGGACCTCTTTGAGGATTTCGTTGGAAACGGGATTTCTTCATCTAATGCTAGACAGAAGAATTCTCAGTAACTTCTTTGGGTTGCGTGTGTTCAACTCACAGAGTTGAGCCTTCCTTTAGACAGAGCAGATTTGAAACCCTCTTTTTGTGGAATTTGCAAGGGGACATTTCAAGCGCTTTGAGGCCAACGGTAGAAAAGGAAATATCTTCGTATAAAAACTAGAGAGAATCATTCTCAGAAACCACTTTGTGATGTGTGCGTTGCACTCACAGAGTGTAACCTTTCTTTTCATAGAACAGTTTGGAAACACTCTGTTTGTAAAGTCTGCAAGTGGATATTTGGACCTCTTTGAGGATTTCGTTGGAAACGGGATTTCTTCATCTAATGCTAGACAGAAGAATGCTCAGTAACTTCTTTGGGTTGCGTGTGTTCAACTCACAGAGATGAGCCTTCCTTTAGACAGAGCAGATTTGAAACCCTCTTTTTGTGGAATTTGCAAGTGGACATTTCAAGCGCTTTGGGGCCAACGGTAGAAAAGGAAATATCTTCATATACAAACTAGAGAGAATCATTCTCAGAAACTGCTTTGTGATGTGTGCGTTCCACTCACAGAGTGTATCCTTTCTTTTCATAGAACAGTTTGGAAACACTCTGTTTCTAAAGTCTGCAAGTGGATATTTGGACCTCTTTGAGGATTTCGTTGGAAACGGGAATTCTTCATCTAATGGTAGACAGAAGAATTCTCAGTAACTTCTATGGGTTGCGTGTGTTCAACTCACAGAGTTGAAACTTGCTTTTGACAGAGCAGATCAGAAACCCTCTTTTTGTGGAATTTGCAAGAAGACATTTCAAGCGCTTTGGGGTAAACGGTAGAAAAGGAAATATCTTCATATACAAACTAGAGAGAATCATTCTCAGAAACCGCTTTGTGATGTGTGCGTTCCACTCACAGAGTGTAACAATTCCTTTCATAGGACAGTTTGGAAACACTCTGTTTCTAAAGTCTGCAAGTGGATATTTGGACCTCTTTGAGGATTTCGTTGGAAACGGGAATTCTTCATCTAATGCTAGACAGAAGAATTCTCAGTAACTTCTATGGGTTGCGTGTGTTCAACTCACAGAGTTGAGCCTTCCTTTAGACAGAGCAGATTTGAAACCCTCTTTTTGTGGAATTTGCAAGTGGACATTTCAAGCGCTTTGAGGCCAACGGTAGAAAAGGAAATATCTTCGTATAAAAACTAGAGAGAATCATTCTCAGAAACCGCTTTGTGATGTGTGCGTTCCACTCACAGAGTGTAACCTTTCTTTTCATAGAACAGATTGGAAACACTCTGTTTGTGAAGTCTGCAAGTGGATATTTGGACCTCTTTGAGGATTTCGTTGGAAACGGGATTTCTTCATCTAATGCTAGAGAAAAGAATTCTCAGTAACTTCTTTGGGTTGCGTGTGTTCAACTCACAGAGTTGAACCTTCCTGTAGACAGAGCAGATTTGAAACCCTCTTTTTGTGGAATTTGCAAGTGGACATTTCAAGCGCTTTGGCTCCCACGGTAGAAAAGGAAATATCTTCGTATAAAAACTAGAGAGAATCATTCTCAGAAACCATTTTGTGATGTGTGCGTTCCACTCACAGAGTTTAACCTTTCTTTTCATAGAACAGTTTGGAAACACTCTGTTTGTAAAGTCTGCAAGTGGATACTTGGACCTCTTTGAGGATTTCGTTGGAAACGGGATTTCTTCATCTAATGCTAGACAGAGGAATTCTCAGTAACTTCTTTGTGTTGTGTGTGTTCAACTCACAGAGTTGAGCCTTCCTTTAGACAGAGCAGATTTGAAACCCTCTTTTTGTGGAATTTGCAAGTGGACATTTCAAGCGCTTTGGGGCCAACGGTAGAAAAGGAAATATCTTCGTATAAAAACTCGAGAGAATCATTCTCAGAAACCACTTTGTGATGTGTGCGTTCCACTCACAGAGTTTAACCTTTCTATTCATAGAACAGTTTGGAAACACTCTGTTTGTAAAGTCTGCAAGTGGATACTTGGACCTCTTTGAGGATTTCGTTGGAAACGGGATTTCTTCATCTAATGCTAGACAGAAGAACTCTCAGTAACTTCTTTGTGTTGCGTGTGTTCAACTCACAGAGTTGAGCCTTCCTTTAGACAGAGCAGATTTGAAACCCTCTTTTTGTGGAATTTGCAAGTGGACATTTCAAGCGCTTTGGGGCCAACGGTAGAAAAGGAAATATCTTCGTATAAAAACTAGAGAGAATCATTCTCAGAAACCGCTTTGTGATGTGTGCGTTCCACTCACAGAGTGTAACCTTTCTTTTCATAGAACAGTTTGGAAACACTCTGTTTGTAAAGTCTGCAAGTGGATATTTGGACCTCTTTGAGGATTTCGTTGGAAACGGGATTTCTTCATCTAATGCTAGGCAGAAGAATTCTCAGTAACTTCTTTGGGGTGCGTGTGTTCAACTCACAGAGTTGAACCTTCCTTTAGACAGAGCAGATTTGAAACCCTCTTTTTGTGGAATTTGCAAGTGGACATTTCATGCGCTTTGGCGCCCACGGTAGAAAAGGAAATATCTTCGTATAAAAACTAGAGAGAATCATTCTCAGAAACCACTTTGTGTTGTTTGCGTTCCACTCACAGAGTTTAACCTTTCTTTTCATAGAACAGTTTGGAAACATCTGTTTGTAAAGTCTGCAAGTGGATATTTGGACCTCTTTGAGGATTTCGTTGGAAACGGGATTTCTTCATCTAATGCTAGACAGAAGAATTCTCAGTAACTTCTTTGGGTTGCGTGTGTTCAACTCACAGAGTTGAGCCTTCCTTTAGACAGAGCAGATTTGAAACCCTCTTTTTGTGGAATTTGCAAGTGGACATTTCAAGCGCTTTGGGGCCAACGGTATAAAAGGAAATACCTTCGTATAAAAACTAGAGAGAATCATTCTCAGAAACCGCTTTGTGATGTGTGCGTTCCACTCACAGAGTGTAACCTTTCTTTTCATAGAACAGTTTGGAAACACTCTGTTTGTAAAGTCTGCAAGTGGATATTTGGACTTCTTTGAGGATTTCGTTGGAAACGGGATGTCTTCATCTAATGCTAGAAAGAAGAATTCTCAGTAACTTCTTTGGGTTGCATGTGTTCAACTCACAGAGTTGAACCTTCCTTTTGACAGAGCAGATTGGAAACCCTCTTTTAGTGGAATTTGCAAGTGGACATTTCAAGCGCTTTGGGGCCAACGGTAGAAAAGGAAATATCTTCGTATAAAAACTAGAGAGAATCATTCTCAGAAACCACTTTGTGATGTGTGCGTTCCACTCACAGAGTTTAACCTTTCTTTTCATAGAACAGTTTGTAAACAGTCTGTTTGTAAAGTGTGCAAGTGGATATTTGGACCTCTTTGAGGATTTCGTTGGAAACGGGATTTCTTCATCTAATGCTAGACAGAAGAATTCTCAGTAACTTCTTTGGGTTGCGTGTGTTCAACTCACAGAGTTGAGCCTTCCTTTAGACAGAGCAGATTTGAAACCCTCTTTTTGTGGAATTTGCAAGCGGACATTTCAAGCGCTTTGTGGCCAACGGTAGAAAAGGAAATATCTTCGTATAAAAACTAGAGAGAATCATTCTCAGAAACCGCTTTGTGATGTGTGCGTTCCACTCACAGAGTGTAACCTTTCTTTTCATAGAACAGTTTGGAAACACTCTGTTTGTAAAGTCTGCAAGTGGATATTTGGACCTCTTTGAGGATTTCGTTGGAAACGGGATTACTTCATCTAATGCTAGACAGAAGAATTCTCAGTAACTTCTTTGGGTTTCGTGTGTTCAACTCACAGAGTTCAACCTTCCTTTAGACAGAGCAGATTTGAAACCCTCTTTTTGTGGAATTTGCAAGTGGACTTTTCAAGCGCTTTGGGGCCAACGGTAGAAAAGGAAATATCTTCATATACAAACTAGAGAGAATCATTCTCAGAAACCGCTTTGTGATGTGTGCGTTCCACTCACAGAGTGTAACAATTCCTTTCATAGGACAGTTTGGAAACACTCTGTTTCTAAAGTCTGCAAGTGGATATTTGGACCTCTTTGAGGATTTCGTTGGAAACGGGAATTCTTCATCTAATGCTAGACAGAAGAATTCTCAGTAACTTCTATGGGTTGCGTGTGTTCAACTCACAGAGTTGAGCCTTCCTTTAGACAGAGCAGATTTGAAACCCTCTTTTTGTGGAATTTGCAAGTGGACATTTCAAGCGCTTTGAGGCCAACGGTAGAAAAGGAAATATCCTCGTATAAAAACTAGAGAGAATCATTCTCAGAAACCGCTTTGTGATGTGTGCGTTCCACTCACAGAGTGTAACCTTTCTTTTCATAGAACAGTTTGGAAACACTCTGTTTGTAAAGTCTGCAAGTGGATATTTGGACCTCTTTGTGGATTTCGTTGGAAACGGGATTTCTTCATCTAATGCTAGACAAAAGAATTCTCAGTAACTTCTTTGGGTTGCGTGTGTTCAACTCACAGAGTTGAACCTTCCTGTAGACAGAGCAGATTTGAAACTCTCTTTTTGTGGAATTTGCAAGTGGACATTTCAAGCGCTTTGGCACCCACGGTAGAAAAGGAAATATCTTCGTATAAAAACTAGAGAGAATCATTCTCAGAAACCACTTTGTGATGTGTGCGTTCCACTCACAGAGTGTAACCTTTCTTTTCATAGAACAGTTTGGAAACACTCTGTTTGTAAAGTCTGCAAGTGGATATTTGGACCTCTTTGAGGATTTCGTTGGAAACGGGATTTCTTCATCTAATGCTAGACAGAAGAATTCTCAGTAACTTCTTTGGGTTGCGTGTGTTCAACTCACAGAGTTGAGCCTTCCTTTAGACAGAGCAGATTGGAAACCCTCTTTTTGTGGAATTTGCAAGTGGACATTTCAAGCGCTTTGGGGACAACGGTAGAAAAGGAAATATCTTCGTATAAAAACTAGAGAGAATCATTCTCAGAAACCGCTTTGTGATGTGTACGTTCCACTCACAGAGTGTAACCTTTCTTTTCATAGAACAGTTTGGAAACACTCTGTTTGTAAAGTCTGCAAGTGGATATTTGGACCTCTTTGAGGATTTCGTTGGAAAAGGGATTTCTTCATCTAATGCTAGACAAAAGAATTCTCAGTAACTTCTTTGGGTTGCGTGTGTTCAACTCACAGAGTTGAACCTTCCTTTAGACAGAGCAGTTTTGAAACCCTCTTGTTGTGGAATTTGCAAGTGGACATTTCAAGCGCATTGGGGCCAACTGTAGAAAAGGAAATATCTTCATATACAAACTAGATAGAATCATTCTCAGAAACCACTTTGTGATGTGTGCATTCCATTCACCGAGTTTAACCTTTCTTTTCATAGAACAGTTTGGAAAAACTCTGTTTGTAAAGTCTGCAAGTGGATATTTCGACCTCTTTGAGGATTTCGTTGGAAACGGGATTTCTTCATCTAATTCTAGAAAGAAGAATTCTCAGTAGCTTCTTTGGGTTGTGTGTGTTCAACTCACAGAGTTGAACCTTCCTTTAGACAGAGCAGATTTGAAACCCTCTTGTTGTGGGATTTGCAAGTGGACATTTCAAGCGCTTTGGGGCCAACGGTAGAAAAGGAAATATGTTCATATACAAACTAGATAGAATCATTCTCAGAAACCACTTTGTGATGTGTGCGTTCCATTCACCGAGTTTAACCTTTCTTTTCATAGAAGAGCTTGGAAACACTCTGTTTGTAAAGTCTGCAAGTGGATATTTGGACCTCTTTGAGGATTTCGTTGGAAACGGGATTTCTTCATCTAATTCTAGAAAGAAGAATTCTCAGTAACTTCTTTGGGTTGCGTGTGTTAAACTCTCAGAGTTGAACCTTCCTTTAGACAGAGCAGGTTTGAAACCCTCTTTTTGTGGAATTTGCAAGTGGACATTTCAAGCGCTTTGGGGCCAATGGTAGGAAAGGAAATATCTTCGTATACAAACTAGAGAGAATCTGTCTCGGAAACCACTTGGTGATGTGTGCTCTCCACTCACAGAGTTTAACCTTTCTTTTCATAGAACAGTTTGGAAACACTCTGTTTGTAAAGTCTGCAAGTGGATATTTGGACCTCTATGAGTATTTCGTTGGAAAAGGGTTTTCTTCATCTAATGCTAGACAAAAGAATTCTCAGTAACTTCTTTGGGTTGCGTGTGTTCAACTCTCAGAGTTGAAGCTTCCTTTAGACAGAGCAGGTTTGAAACCCTCTTTTTGTGGAATTTCCAAGTGGACATTTCAAGCACATTGGGGCCAAAGGTAGAAAAGGAAATATCTTCGTATACAAACTAGAGGGAATCATTCTCGGAAACCACTTTGTGATGTGTGCGTTCCACTCACAGAGTTTAACCTTTCTTTTCATAGAATAGTTTGGAAACACTCTGTTTGTAAAGTCTGCAAGTGGATATCTGGACCTCTTTGAGGATTTCGTTGGAAACGGGATTTCTTCATCTAATTCCAGAAAGAAGAATTCTCAGTAACTTCTTTGGGTTGCGTGTGTTCAACTCACAGAGTTGAAACTTCCTTTAGACAGAGCAGATTTGAAACCCTCTTTTTCTGGTATTTGCAAGTGGACATTTCAAGGGCTTTTGGGCCAACGGTAGAAAATGAAATATGTTCCTATAAAAACTAGAGAGAATCAATCTCAGAAACCCTTTGTGATGTGTGCATTCCACTCACAGAGTTTAACCTTTCTTTTCATAGAACAGTTTGGAAACACTCCGTTTTTACAGACTGCAAGTGGATATTTGGACCTCTTTGAGGATTTCGTTGGAAACGGATTTCTTCATCTAATGCTAGACAAAAGAATTCTCAGTAACTTCTTTTGGTTGAGTGTGTTCAACTCACACAGTTGAACCTTCCTTTAGACAGAGCAGATTTGAAACTCTCTTTTTGTGTAATTTGCAAGAGAACATTTCAAGCGCTTTGGGCCAACGGTAGAAAAGGAAATATCTTCGTATAAAAACTAGAGAGAATCAGTCGCGGAAACCACTTTGTGATGTGTGCGTCCCACTAACAGAGTTTAACCTTTCTTTTCATAGAAGAGTTTGGTTTGGAAACACACTGCTTGTAAAGTCTGCATGTGGATATTTGGACCTCTTAGAGGATTTCGTTGGAAACGGGATTTCTTCATCTAATGCTAGACAGAAGAATTCTCAGTAACTTCTTTGGGTTGCGTGTGTTCAACTCACAGAGTTGAATCTTCCTTTTGACAGAGCAGATGTGAAACCCTCTTGTTGTGGAATTTGCAAGTGGACATTTCAAGTGCTTTGGGGCCAACGGTAGAAAAGGAAATATCTTCATATACAAACCAGATAGAATCATTCTCAGAAACCACTTTGTGATGTGTGCATTCCATTCACCGAGTTTAACCTTTCTTTTCATAGAACAGTTTGGAAACACTCTGTTTGTAAAGTCTGCAAGTGGATATTTAGAACTCTTTGAGGATTTCGTTGGAAACGGGATTTCTTCATCTAATGCTACACAAAAGAATTCACAGTAACTTCTTTGGGTTGCGCGTCTTCAACTCTCAGAGTTGAACCTTCCTTTAGACAGAGAAGGTTTGAAACCCTCTTTTTGTGGAATTTCCAAGTGGACATTTCAAGCGCTTTGGGGCCAACGGTAGGAAAGGAAATACCTTCGTATACAAACTAGAGAGAATCTTTCTCAGAAAGCACTTTGTGATGTGTGCATTCCTGTCACCGAGTTTAACATTTCTTTTCATGGAACAGTTTGGAAACACTCTGTTTGTAAAGTCTGCAAGTGGATATTTGGACCTCTTTGAGGATTTCGTTGGAAACGGGATTTCTTCATCTAATTCTAGAAAGAAGAATTCTCAGTAACTTCTTTGGGTTGCGTGTGTTCAAGTCACAGATTTGAACCTTCCTTTAGACAGAGCAGATTTGAAACTCTCTTGTTGTGGATTTTGCAAGTGGACATATCTAGTTCTTTGGGGCCAGCGGTAGAAAAGGAAATATCTTCGTATACAAACTAGAGAGAATCATTCTCGGAAACCACTTTGTGATGTGTACGTTCCATTCACAGAGTTTAACATTTCTCTTCATAGAACAGTTTGGAAAAACTCTGTTTGTAAAGTCTGCAAGTGGATATTTCGACGTCTTTGAGGATTTCGTTGGAAACGGGATTTCTTCATCTAATGCTAGAAAGAAGAATTCTCAGTAGCTTCTTTGGTTGCGTGTGTTCAACTCACAGAGTTGAACCTTCCTTTAGACAGAGTAGATTAGAAACCCTCTTTTTGTGGAATTTGCAAGTGGACGTTTCAAGCGCTTTGGGGTCAACGGCAGAAAAGAAATATCTTCCTATAAAAACTAGAGAGAATCATTCTCGGAAACCACTTTGTGATGTGTTCGTTCCACTCACAGAGTTTAACCTTTCTTTTCATAGAACAGTTCGGAAACACTCCGTTTTTACAGACTGCAAGTGGATATTTGGACCTCTTTGAGGATTTCGTTGGAAAAGGGATTTCTTCATCTAATGCTAGACAAAAGAATTCTCAGTAACTTCTTTGGGTTTCGTGTGTTCACCTCAGAGAGTTGAACCTTCCTTTAGACAGAGCAGGTTTGAAACCGACTTTTTGTGGAATTTTCAAGTGGACATTTCAAGCACTTTGGGGCCAAAGGTAGAAAAGGAAATATCTTCGTATAAAAACTGGAGAGAATCATTCTCGGAAACCACTTTCTGATGTGTTCGTTCCACTCACAGAGTTTAACCTTTCGTTTCATAGAACAGTTTGGAAACACTCTGTTTGTAAATTCTGCAAGTGCATATCTGGACCTCTTTGAGGATTTCGTTGGAAACGGGATTTCTACATCTAATGCTAGACAGAAGAATTCTCAGTAACTTCTTTGGGTTGCGTGTGTTCAACTCACAGAGTTGAACCTTCCTTTAGACAGAGCAGATTTGAAACCATCTTTTTGTGGAATTTGCAAGTGGACATTTCAAGTGCTTTGGGGTCAACGGCAGAAAAGGAAATATCTTCGTATAAAAACTAGAGAGAATCATTCTCGGAAACCACTTTGTGATGTGTTCATTCCACTCACAGAGTTTAACTGTTCGTTTCATAGAACAGTTTGGAAACACTCTGTTTGTAAATTCTGCAAGTGGATATCTGGACCTCTTTGAGGATTTCATTGGAAACGGGATTTCTTCATCTAATGCTAGACAGAAGAATTCTCAGTAACTTCTTTGGGTTGTGTGTGTTCAACTCACAGAGTTGAACCTTCCTTTAGACAGAGCAGATTTGAAACCCTCTTTCTGTGGAATTTGCAAGTGGACATTTCAAGCGCTTTGGGGCCAATGGTAGAAAAGGAAATATCTTCGTATAAAAACTAGATAGAATCATTCTCAGAAACCACTTTGTGAAGTGTGCGTTCCACTCACAGAGTGTAACCTTTCTTTTCATAGAACAGTTTGGAAACACTCTGTTTGTAAAGTCTGCAAGTGGATATTTGGACCTCTTTGAGGATTTCGTTGGAAACGGGATTTCTTCATCTAATTCTAGAAAGAAGAATTCTCAGTAACTTCTTCGGGTTGCGTGTGTTCAACTCAGAGAGTTGAACCTTCCTTTAGACAGAGCAGATCTGAAACCCTCTTGTTGTGGAAATTGCAAGTGGACATTTCAAGCGCTTTGGGGCCAACGGTAGAAAAGGAAATATCTTCATATACAAACTAGATAGAATCATTCTCGGAAACCACTTTGTGATGTGTGCGTTCCATTCACCGAGTTTAACCTTTCTTTTCATAGAACAGTTTGGAAACACTCTGTTTGTAAAGTCTGCAAGTGGATATTTGGACCTCTTTGAGGATTTCGTTGGAAACGGGATTTCTTCATCTAATTCTAGAAAGAAGAATTCTCAGTAGCTTCTTTGGGTTGCGTGTGTTCAACTCACAGAGTTGAACCTTCCTTTAGACAGAGCAGATTTGAAACCCTCTTGTTGTGGGATTTGCAAGTGGACATTTCAAGCGCTTTGGGGCCAACGGTAGAAAAGGAAATATGTTCATATACAAACTAGATAGAATCATTCTCAGAAACCCTTTGTGATGTGTGCGTTCCACTCACAGAGTTTAACCTTTCTTTTCATAGAACAGTTTGGAAACACTCCGTTTTTACAGACTGCAAGTGGATATTTGGACCTCTTTGAGGATTTCGTTGGAAACGGATTTCTTCATCTAATGCTAGACAAAAGAATTCTCAGTAACTTCTTTTGGTTGAGTGTGTTCAACTCACACAGTTGAACCTTCCTTTAGGCAGAGCAGATTTGAAACCCTCTTTTTGTGGAATTTGCAAGTGGACATTTCAAGCGCTTTGGGGCCAACGGTAGAAAAGGAAATATCTTCGTATAGAAACTAGAAAGAATCATTCTCGGAAACCACTTTGTGATGTGTTCATTCCACACACAGAGTATAACCTTTCATTTCATAGAACAGTTTGGAAACACTCTGTTTGTAAATTCTGCAAGTGGATATCTGGACCTCTTTGAGGATTTCGTTGGAAACGGGATTTCTTCATCTAATGCTAGACAGAGGAATTCTCAGTAACTACTTTGGGTTGCCAGTGTTCAACTCACAGAGTTGAACCTTCCTTTAGACAGAGCAGATTTGAAACCCTCTTTTTGTGGAATTTGCAAGTGGACATTTCAAGCGCTTTGGGGCCAACGGTAGAAAAGGAAATATCTTCGTATAAAAACTAGAGAGAATCAGTCGCGGAAACCACTTTGTGATGTGTGCGTCCCACTAACAGAGTTTAACCTTTCTTTTCATAGAAGAGTTTGGAAACACACTGTTTGTAAAGTCTGCATGTGGATATTTGGACCTCTTAGAGGATTTCGTTTGAAACGGGATTTCTTCATCTAATGCTAGACAGAAGAATTCTCAGCAACTTCTTTGGGTTGTGTGTGTTTAACTCACAGAGTTGAATCTTCCTTTTGACAGAGTAGATTTGAAACCCTCTTGTTGTGGAATTTGCAAGTGGACATTTCAAGTGCTTTGGGGCCAACGGTAGAAAAGGAAATATCTTCATATACAAACTAGATAGAATCATTCTCAGAAAGCACTTTGTGAATTGTGCATTCCATTCACCGAGTTTAACCTTTCTTTTCATAGAACAGTTTGGAAACACTCTGTTTGTAAAGTCTGCAAGTGGATATTTAGACCTCTTTGAGGATTTCGTTGGAAACGGGATTTCTTCATCAAATGCTAGACAAAAGAATTCTCAGTAACTTCTTTGGGTTGCACGTCTTCAACTCTCAGAGTTGAACCTTCCTTTAGACAGAGCAGGTTTGAAACCCTCTTTTTGTGGAATTTCCAAGTGGACATTTCAAGCGCTTTTGGGCCAATGGTAGGAAAGGAAATATCTTCGTATACAAACTAGAGAGAATCTTTCTCAGAAACCACTTTGTGATGTGTGCATTCCTGTCTCCGAGTTTAACATTTCTTTTCATAGAACAGTTTGGAAACACTCTGTTTGTAAAGTCTGCAAGTGGATATTTGGACCTCTTTGAGGATTTCGTTGGAAACGGGATTTCTTCATCTAATTCTAGAAAGAAGAATTCTCAGTAACTTCTTTGGGTTGCGTGTGTTCAAGTCACAGATTTGAAAATTCCTTTAGACAGAGCAGATTCGAAACCCTCTTGTTGTGGGATTTGCAAGTGGACATATCAAGCGCTTTGGGGCCAACGGAAGAAAAGGAAATATCTTCGTATACAAACTAGAGAGAATCATTCTCAGAAACCACTTTGTGATGTGTACGTTCCACTCACAGAGTTTAACCTTTCTATTCATAGAACAGTTTGGAAAAACTCTGTTTGTAAAGTCTGCAAGTGGATATTTGGACGTCTTTGAGGATTTCGTTGGAAACGGGATTTCTTCATCTAATGCTAGAAAGAAGAATTCTCTGTAGCTTCTTTGGTTGCGTGTGTTCAACTCACAGAGTTGAACCTTCCTTTAGACAGAGTAGATTAGAAACCCTCTTTTTGTGGAATTTGCAAGTGGACATTTCAAGCGCTTTGGGGTCAACGGCAGAAAAGAAATATCTTCGTATAAAAACTAGAGGGAATCATTCTCGGAAACCACTTTGTGATGTGTTCGTTCCACTCACAGAGTTTAACCTTTCTTTTCATAGAACAGTTTGGAAACACTCCGTTTTTACAGACTGCAAGTGGATATTTGGACCTCTTTGAGGATTTCGTTGGAAAAGGGATTTCTTCATCTAATGCTAGACAAAAGAATTCTCAGTAACTTCTTTGGGTTTCGTGTGTTCAACTCAGAGAGTTGAACCTTCCTTTAGACAGAGCAGGTTTGAAACCGACTTTTTGTGGAATTTTCAAGTGGACATTTCAAGTGTTTTGGGGCCAACGGTAGAAAAGGAAATATCTTCATATACAAACTAGATAGAATCATTCTCAGAAACCACTTTGTGATGTGTGCGTTCCATTCACCGAGTTTAACCTTTCTTTTCATAGAACAGTTTGGAAACACTCTGTTTGTAAAGTCTGCAAGTGGATATCTGGACCTCTTTGAGGATTTCGTTGGAAACGGGATTTCTTCATCTAATGCTAGACAGAGGAATTCTCAGTAACTTCTTTGGGTTGCGTGTGTTCAACTCACAGAGTTGAACCTTCCTTTAGACAGAGCAGATTTGAAACCCTCTTTTTGTGGAATTTGCAAGAGAACATTTCAAGCGCTTTGGGGCCAACGGTACGAAAGGAAATATCTTCGTATACAAACTAGAGAGAATCTGTCTCGGAAACCACTTTGTGATGTGTGCTTTCCACTCACAGAGTTTAACCTTTCTTTTCATAGAACAGTTTGGAAACACTCTGTTTGTAAAGTCTGCAAGTGGATATTTGGACCTCTTTGATTATTTCGTTGGAAAAGGGATTTCTTCATCTAATGCTAGACAAAAGAATTCTCAGTAACTTCTTTGGGTTGCGTGTGTTCAACTCTCAGAGTTGAACCTTCCTTTAGACAGAGCAGGTTTGAAACCCTCTTTTAGTGGAATTTCCAAGTGGACATTTCAAGCACTTTGGGGCCAAAGGTAGAAAAGGAAATATCTTCGTATACAAACTAGAGGGAATCATTCTCGGAAACCACTTTGTGATGTGTGCGTTCCTCTCACAGAGTTTAACCTTTCTTTTCATAGAAGAGTTTGGAAACACTCTGTTTGTAAAGTCTGCAAGTGGATATCTGGACCTCTGTGAGGATTTCGTTGGAAACGGGATTTCTTCATCTAATTCCAGAAAGAAGAATTCTCAGTAACTTCTTTGGGTTGCGTGTGTTCAACTCACAGAGTTGAATCTTCCTTTAGACAGAGCAGATTTGAAACCCTCTTCTTCTGGTATTTGCAAGTGGACATTTCAAGCGCTTTGGGGCCAACGGTAGAAAATGAAATATCTTCGGAAGAAAACTAGAGAGAATAATTCTCAGAAACCCTTTGTGATGTGTGCGTTCCACTCACAGAGTTTAACCTTTCTTTTCATAGAACAGTTTGGAAACACTCCGTTTTTACACACTGCAAATGGATATTTGGACCTCTTTGAGGATTTCGTTGGAAACGGATTTCTTCATCTAATGCTAGAAAGAAGAATTCTCAGTAGCTTCTTTGGTTGCGTGTGTTCAACTCACAGAGTTGAAACTTCCTTTAGACAGAGTAGATTAGAAACCCTCTTTTTGTGGAATTTGCAAGTGGACATTTCAAGCGCTTTGGGGTCAACGGCAGAAAAGAAATATCTTCATATAAAAACTAGAGAGAATCATTCTCGGAAACCACTTTGTGATGTGTTCGTTCCACTCACAGAGTTTAACCTTTCTTTTCATAGAACAGTTTGGAAACACTCCGTTTTTACAGACTGCAAGTGGATATTTGGACCTCTTTGAGGATTTCGTTGGAAAAGGGATTTCTTCATCTAATGCTAGACAAAAGAATTCTCAGTAACTTCTTTGGGTTTCGTGTGTTCAAGTCAGAGAGTTGAACCTTCCTTTAGACAGAGCAGGTTGAAACCGACTTTTTGTGTAATTTTCAAGAGGACATTTCAAGTGTTTTGGGGCCAACGGTAGAAAAGGAAATATCTTCATATACAAACTAGATAGAATCATTCTCAGAAGCCACTTTGTGATGTGTGCGTTCCATTCACCGAGTTTAACCTTTCTTTTCATAGAACAGTTTGGAAACACTCTGTTTGTAAAGTCTGCAAGTGGATATTTGGACCTCTTTGAGGATTTCGTTGGAACCGGGATTTCTTCATCTAATTCTAGAAAGAAGAATTCTCAGAAACTTCTTTTGGTTGCGTGTGTTCAACTCACAGAGTTGAACCTTCCTTTAGACAGAGCAGATTTGAAACCCTCTTGTTGTGGGATTTGCAAGTGGACATATCAAGCGCCTTGGGGCCAACGGTAGAAAAGGAAATATCTTCGTATACAAACGAGAGAGAATCATTCTCGGAGACCACTTTGTGATGTGTTCTTTCCACTCACAGAGTTTAACCTTTCTATCCTTAGAACAGTTTGGAAAAACTCTGTTTGTACAGTCTGCAAGTGGATATTTGGACGCCTTTGAGGATTTCGTTGGAAACGGGATTTCTTCATCTAATGCTAGAAAGAAGAATTCTCAGTAGCTTCTTTGGTTGCGTGTGTTCAACTCACAGAGTCGAACCTTCCTTTAGACAGAGCAGATTTGAAACCCTCTTGTTGTCGAATTTGCAAGTGGACATTTCAAGTGCTTTGGGGTCAACGGCAGAAAAGGAAATATCTTCGTATAAAAACTAGAGAGAATCATTCTCGGAAACCACTTTGTGATGTGTTCATTCCACTCACAGAGTTTAACTGTTCGTTTCATAGAACAGTTTGGAAACACTCTGTTTGTAAATTCTGCAAGTGGATATCTGGACCTCTTTGAGGATTTCGTTGGAAACGGGATTTCTTCATCTAATGCTAGACAGAAGAATTCTCAGTAACTTCTTTGGGTTGTGTGTGTTCAACTCACAGAGTTGAACCTTCCTTTAGACAGAGCAGATTTGAAACCCTCTTTCTGTGGAATTTGCAAGTGGACATTTCAAGCGCTTTGGGGCCAACGGTAGAAAAGGAAATATCTTCGTATAAAAACTAGATAGAATCATTCTCAGAAACCACTTTGTGAAGTGTGCGTTCCACTCACAGAGTGTAACCTTTCTTTTCATAGAACAGTTTGGAAACACTCTGTTTGTAAAGTCTGCAAGTGGATATTTGGACCTCTTTGAGGATTTCGTTGGAAACGGGATTTCTTCATCTAATTCTAGAAAGAAGAATTCTCAGTAACTTGTTCGGGTTGCGTGTGTTCAACTCAGAGAGATGAACCTTCCTTTCGACAGAGCAGATCTGAAACCCTCTTGTTGTGGAATTTGCATGTGGACATTTCAAGCGCTTTGGGGCCAACGGTAGAAAAGGAAATATCTTCATATACAAACTAGATAGAATCATTCTCGGAAACCACTTTGTGATGTGTGCATTCCATTAACCGAGTTTAACCTTTCTTTTCATAGAACAGTTTGGAAACACTCTGTTTGTAAAGTCTGCAAGTGGATATTTGGACCTCTTTGAGGATTTCGTTGGAACCGGGATTTCTTCATCTAATTCTAGAAAGAAGAATTCTCAGAAACTTCTTTTGGTTGCGTGTGTTCAACTCACAGAGTTGAACCTTCCTTTAGACAGAGCAGATTTGAAACCCTCTTGTTGTGGGATTTGCAAGTGGACATTTCAAGCGCTTTGGGGCCAACGGTAGAAAAGGAAATATGTTCATATACAAACTAGATAGAATCATTCTCAGAAACCCTTTGTGATGTGTGCGTTCCACTCACAGAGTTTAACCTTTCTTTTCATAGAACAGTTTGGAAACACTCCGTTTTTACAGACTGCAAGTGGATATTTGGACCTCTTTGAGGATTTCGTTGGAAACGGATTTCTTCATCTAATGCTAGACAAAAGAATTCTCAGTAACTTCTTTTGGTTGAGTGTGTTCAACTCACACAGTTGAACCTTCCTTTAGGCAGAGCAGATTTGAAACCCTCTTTTTGTGGAATTTGCAAGTGGACATTTCAAGCGCTTTGGGGCCAACGGTAGAAAAGGAAATATCTTCGTATAGAAACTAGAAAGAATCATTCTCGGAAACCACTTTGTGATGTGTTCATTCCACACACAGAGTATAACCTTTCATTTCATAGAACAGTTTGGAAACACTCTGTTTGTAAATTCTGCAAGTGGATATCTGGACCTCTTTGAGGATTTCGTTGGAAACGGGATTTCTTCATCTAATGCTAGACAGAGGAATTCTCAGTAACTACTTTGGGTTGCCAGTGTTCAACTCACAGAGTTGAACCTTCCTTTAGACAGAGCAGATTTGAAACCCTCTTTTTGTGGAATTTTCAAGTGGACATTTCAAGCGCTTTGGGGCCAACGGTAGAAAAGGAAATATCTTCGTATAAACACTAGAGAGAATCAGTCGCGGAAACCACTTTGTGATGTGTGCGTCCCACTAACAGAGTTTAACCTTTCTTTTCATAGAAGAGTTTGGAAACACACTGTTTGTAAAGTCTGCATGTGGATATTTGGACCTCTTAGAGGATTTCGTTTGAAACGGGATTTCTTCATCTAATGCTAGACAGAAGAATTCTCAGCAACTTCTTTGGGTTGCGTGTGTTTAACTCACAGAGTTGAATCTTCCTTTTGACAGAGCAGATTTGAAACCCTCTTGTTGTGGAATTTGCAAGTGGACATTTCAAGTGCTTTGGGGCCAACGGTAGAAAAGGAAATATCTTCATATACAAACTAGATAGAATCATTCTCAGAAAGCACTTTGTGAATTGTGCATTCCATTCACCGAGTTTAACCTTTCTTTTCATAGAACAGTTTGGAAACACTCTGTTTGTAAAGTCTGCAAGTGGATATTTAGACCTCTTTGAGGATTTCGTTGGAAACGGGATTTCTTCATCAAATGCTAGACAAAAGAATTCTCAGTAACTTCTTTGGGTTGCACGTCTTCAACTCTCAGAGTTGAACCTTCCTTTAGACAGAGCAGGTTTGAAACCCTCTTTTTGTGGAATTTCCAAGTGGACATTTCAAGCGCTTTTGGGCCAATGGTAGGAAAGGAAATATCTTCGTATACAAACTAGAGAGAATCTTTCTCAGAAACCACTTTGTGATGTGTGCATTCCTGTCTCCGAGTTTAACATTTCTTTTCATAGAACAGTTTGGAAACACTCTGTTTGTAAAGTCTGCAAGTGGATATTTGGACCTCTTTGAGGATTTCGTTGGAAACGGGATTTCTTCATCTAATTCTAGAAAGAAGAATTCTCAGTAACTTCTTTGGGTTGCGTGTGTTCAAGTCACAGATTTGAAAATTCCTTTAGACAGAGCAGATTCGAAACCCTCTTGTTGTGGGATTTGCAAGTGGACATATCAAGCGCTTTGGGGCCAACGGAAGAAAAGGAAATATCTTCGTATACAAACTAGAGAGAATCATTCTCAGAAACCACTTTGTGATGTGTACGTTCCACTCACAGAGTTTAACCTTTCTATTCATAGAACAGTTTGGAAAAACTCTGTTTGTAAAGTCTGCAAGTGGATATTTGGACGTCTTTGAGGATTTCGTTGGAAACGGGATTTCTTCATCTAATGCTAGAAAGAAGAATTCTCTGTAGCTTCTTTGGTTGCGTGTGTTCAACTCACAGAGTTGAACCTTCCTTTAGACAGAGTAGATTAGAAACCCTCTTTTTGTGGAATTTGCAAGTGGACATTTCAAGCGCTTTGGGGTCAACGGCAGAAAAGAAATATCTTCGTATAAAAACTAGAGGGAATCATTCTCGGAAACCACTTTGTGATGTGTTCGTTCCACTCACAGAGTTTAACCTTTCTTTTCATAGAACAGTTTGGAAACACTCCGTTTTTACAGACTGCAAGTGGATATTTGGACCTCTTTGAGGATTTCGTTGGAAAAGGGATTTCTTCATCTAATGCTAGACAAAAGAATTCTCAGTAACTTCTTTGGGTTTCGTGTGTTCAACTCAGAGAGTTGAACCTTCCTTTAGACAGAGCAGGTTTGAAACCGACTTTTTGTGGAATTTTCAAGTGGACATTTCAAGTGTTTTGGGGCCAACGGTAGAAAAGGAAATATCTTCATATACAAACTAGATAGAATCATTCTCAGAAACCACTTTGTGATGTGTGCGTTCCATTCACCGAGTTTAACCTTTCTTTTCATAGAACAGTTTGGAAACACTCTGTTTGTAAAGTCTGCAAGTGGATATCTGGACCTCTTTGAGGATTTCGTTGGAAACGGGATTTCTTCATCTAATGCTAGACAGAGGAATTCTCAGTAACTTCTTTGGGTTGCGTGTGTTCAACTCACAGAGTTGAACCTTCCTTTAGACAGAGCAGATTTGAAACCCTCTTTTTGTGGAATTTGCAAGAGAACATTTCAAGCGCTTTGGGGCCAACGGTACGAAAGGAAATATCTTCGTATACAAACTAGAGAGAATCTGTCTCGGAAACCACTTTGTGATGTGTGCTTTCCACTCACAGAGTTTAACCTTTCTTTTCATAGAACAGTTTGGAAACACTCTGTTTGTAAAGTCTGCAAGTGGATATTTGGACCTCTTTGATTATTTCGTTGGAAAAGGGATTTCTTCATCTAATGCTAGACAAAAGAATTCTCAGTAACTTCTTTGGGTTGCGTGTGTTCAACTCTCAGAGTTGAACCTTCCTTTAGACAGAGCAGGTTTGAAACCCTCTTTTAGTGGAATTTCCAAGTGGACATTTCAAGCACTTTGGGGCCAAAGGTAGAAAAGGAAATATCTTCGTATACAAACTAGAGGGAATCATTCTCGGAAACCACTTTGTGATGTGTGCGTTCCTCTCACAGAGTTTAACCTTTCTTTTCATAGAAGAGTTTGGAAACACTCTGTTTGTAAAGTCTGCAAGTGGATATCTGGACCTCTGTGAGGATTTCGTTGGAAACGGGATTTCTTCATCTAATTCCAGAAAGAAGAATTCTCAGTAACTTCTTTGGGTTGCGTGTGTTCAACTCACAGAGTTGAATCTTCCTTTAGACAGAGCAGATTTGAAACCCTCTTCTTCTGGTATTTGCAAGTGGACATTTCAAGCGCTTTGGGGCCTACTGTAGAAAATGAAATATCTTCGGAAGAAAACTAGAGAGAATAATTCTCAGAAACCCTTTGTGATGTGTGCGTTCCACTCACAGAGTTTAACCTTTCTTTTCATAGAACAGTTTGGAAACACTCCGTTTTTACACACTGCAAATGGATATTTGGACCTCTTTGAGGATTTCGTTGGAAACGGATTTCTTCATCTAATGCTAGAAAGAAGAATTCTCAGTAGCTTCTTTGGTTCCGTGTGTTCAACTCACAGAGTTGAAACTTCCTTTAGACAGAGTAGATTAGAAACCCTCTTTTTGTGGAATTTGCAAGTGGACATTTCAAGCGCTTTGGGGTCAACGGCAGAAAAGAAATATCTTCCTATAAAAACTAGAGAGAATCATTCTCGGAAACCACTTTGTGATGTGTTCGTTCCACTCACAGAGTTTAACCTTTCTTTTCATAGAACAGTTTGGAAACACTCCGTTTTTACAGACTGCAAGTGGATATTTGGACCTCTTTGAGGATTTCGTTGGAAAAGGGATTTCTTCATCTAATGCTAGACAAAAGAATTCTCAGTAACTTCTTTGGGTTTCGTGTGTTCAAGTCAGAGAGTTGAACCTTCCTTTAGACAGAGCAGGTTGAAACCGACTTTTTGTGTAATTTTCAAGAGGACATTTCAAGTGTTTTGGGGCCAACGGTAGAAAAGGAAATATCTTCATATACAAACTAGATAGAATCATTCTCAGAAGCCACTTTGTGATGTGTGCGTTCCATTCACCGAGTTTAACCTTTCTTTTCATAGAACAGTTTGGAAACACTCTGTTTGTAAAGTCTGCAAGTGGATATTTGGACCTCTTTGAGGATTTCGTTGGAACCGGGATTTCTTCATCTAATTCTAGAAAGAAGAATTCTCAGAAACTTCTTTTGGTTGTGTGTGTTCAACTCACAGAGTTGAACCTTCCTTTAGACAGAGCAGATTTGAAACCCTCTTGTTGTGGGATTTGCAAGTGGACATATCAAGCGCCTTGGGGCCAACGGTAGAAAAGGAAATATCTTCGTATACAAACGAGAGAGAATCATTCTCGGAGACCACTTTGTGATGTGTTCTTTCCACTCACAGAGTTTAACCTTTCTATCCTTAGAACAGTTTGGAAAAACTCTGTTTGTACAGTCTGCAAGTGGATATTTGGACGCCTTTGAGGATTTCGTTGGAAACGGGATTTCTTCATCTAATGCTAGAAAGAAGAATTCTCAGTAGCTTCTTTGGTTGCGTGTGTTCAACTCACAGAGTCGAACCTTCCTTTAGACAGAGCAGATTTGAAACCCTCTTGTTGTCGAATTTGCAAGTGGACATTTCAAGTGCTTTGGGGTCAACGGCAGAAAAGGAAATATCTTCGTATAAAAACTAGAGAGAATCATTCTCGGAAACCACTTTGTGATGTGTTCATTCCACTCACAGAGTTTAACTGTTCGTTTCATAGAACAGTTTGGAAACACTCTGTTTGTAAATTCTGCAAGTGGATATCTGGACCTCTTTGAGGATTTCGTTGGAAACGGGATTTCTTCATCTAATGCTAGACAGAAGAATGCTCAGTAAGTACTTTGGGTTGTGTGTGTTCAACTCACAGTGTTGAACATTCCTTTTGACAGAGCAGATTTGAAACCCTCTTTTGTGGAATTTGCAAGTGGACATTACAAGCCCTATCGGGCCAACGGTAGAAAAGGAAATATCTTCGTAAAAAAACTAGAGAGAATCATTCCCAGAAACCCCTTTGCGATGTGTGTGTTCCACTCACAGAGTTTAACCTTTCTTTTCATAGAACAGTTTGGAAACACTCTGTTTGTAAAGTCTGCAAGTGGATATCTGGACCTCTTTGAGGATTTTGTTGGAAACGGGATTTCTTCATCTAATTCTAGAAACAAGAATTCTCAGTAACTTCTTTGAGTTGCGTGTGTTCAACTCACAGAGTTGAACGTTCCTTTTGACAGACCAGATTTGGAACCCACTTTTTGTGGAATTTGCAAGTGGACATTTCAAGCGCTTTGGGGCCAACGGTAGAAAATGAAATATCGTCGTATAAAAACTAGAGAGAATCATTCTCAGAAACCCCTTCGTGATGTGTGCGTTCCAATCACAGAGTTTCACCTTTCTTTACATAGAACAGTTCGGAAACACTCTGTTTGTAAAGACTGCAAGTGGATATTTGGACTTCTTTGAGGATATCGTTGGAAACGGGGTTTCTTCATCTAATGCTAGACAGAAGAATTCTCAGTAACTTCTTAGGGTTGCGTGCGTTCAACTCACAGACTTGAACCTTCCTTTAGACAGAGCAGATTTGAAACCCTCTTGTTGTGGGATTTGCAAGTGGACATTTCAAGCCCTTTGGGGCCAACGGTAGAAAAGGAAATATCTTCGTATAAAAGCTAGAGAGAATCATTATCAGAAACCACTTTGTGATGTGTTCATTCCACTCACAGAGTTCAACCTTTCTTTTCATAGAACAGTTTGGAAAAACTCCGTTTGTAAAGTCTGCAAGTGGATATTTGGACCTCTTTGAGGATTTCGTTGGAAACGGGATTTCTTCATCTAATTCTAGAAAGAAGAATTCTCAGTAGCTTCTTTGGGTTGTGTGTGTTCAACTCACAGAGTTGAACCTTCCTTTAGACAGAGCAGATTTGAAACCCTCTTCTTGTGGGATTTGAAAGTGGACATTTCAAGCGTTTTGAGGCCAACGGTAGAAAAGGAAATATCTTCATATAAAAGCTAGAGAGAATCATTCTCAGAAACCCCTTTGTGATGTGTGCGTTCCACTCACAGAGTTTAACCTTTCTTTTCGTAAAACAGTTTGGAAACACTCTGTTTATTAAGTCTGGAAGTGGATATTTGGACCTTTTTGAGGATATCGTTGGAAACGGGATTTCTTCATCTAATGCTAGACAGAAGAATTCTCAGTAACTTCTTTGTGTTGCGTGTGTTCAACTCACAGACTTGAACCTTCCTTTAGACAGAGCAGATTTGGAACCCTCTTTTTGTGGAATTTGCAGGTGGACATTTAATGCCCTTTGGGGCGAACGGTAGAAAAGGAAATATCTTCGTATAAAAACTAGAGAGAATCATTCTCAGAAACCACTTTGTGATGTGTGCGTTCCACTCACAGAGTTTAACCTTTCTTTTCATAGAACAGTTTGGAAACACTCTGTTTGTACAGTCTGCAAGTGGATATTTGGACCGCTTTGAGGATTTCGTTGGAAACGGGATTTCTTCATCTAATGCTAGACAGAAGAATTCTCAGTAACTTCTTTGGGTTGTGTGTGTTCAACGCACAGAGTTGAACCTTCCTTTAGAGAGAGTAGATTTGAAACCCTCTTTTGTGGAATTTGCAAGTGGACATTTCAAGCGCTTTGGGGCCAACGGTAGAAAAGGAAATATCTTAATATAAAAACTAGAGAGAATCATTCTCAGAAACCCCTTTGTGATGTGTGCGTTCCACTCACAGAGTATAACCTTTCTTTTCATAGAACAGTTTGGAAATACTCTGTTTGTAAAGTCTGCAAGTGGATATTTGGACCTCTTTGAGGATTTCGTTAGAAACGGGATTTCTTCATCTAATGCTAGACAGAAGATTTCTCAGTAACTTCTTTGGGTTGCGTGTGTTCAACTCACGGAGTTGAACCTTCCTTTAGACAGAGCAGATTTGAAACCCTCTTTTTGTGGAATTTGCAAGTGGACATTTCAAGCCCTTTGGGGCCAACAGTAGAAAAGGAAATATCTTCGTATAGAAACAAGAGAGAATCATTCTCACAAACCACTTTGTGATGTGTGCATTCCACTCACCGAGTTTAACCTTTCTTTTCATAGAACAGTTTGGAAACACTCTGTTGGTACAGTCTGCAAGTGGATATTTGGACCTCTTTGAGGATTTCGTTGGAAACGGGATTTCCTCATCTAATGCTAGACAGAAGAATTCTCAGTAACTTCTTTGGGTTGCATGTGTTCAACTCACAGAGTTGAACCTTCCTTTAGACAGAGCAGATTTGAAACCCTCTTTTTGTGGTATTTGCAAGTGGACATTTCAAGCGCTTTGGGGCCAATGGTAGAAAAGGATTTATCTTCATATAAAAACTAGAGAGAATCATTCTCAGAAACCCCTTTGTGATGTGTGCGTTCCACTCACAGAGTTTTAGCTTTCTTTTCGTAGAACAGTTTGGAAACACTCTGTAAAGTCTGCAAGTGGATATTTGGACCTCTCTGAGGATTTCATTGTAAACGGGTTTTCTTCATCTAATGCTATACAGAAGAATTCTCAGTAACATCTTTGGGTTGCGTGTGTTCATCTCACAGAGTGGAACCTTCCTTTAGACAGAACAGATTTGAAACCCTCTTTTTGTGGAATTTGCAAGTGGACATTTCAATCGCCTTGGGGCCAACGGTAGAAAAGGGAATATCTTCGTATAAAAACTAGAGAGAATCATTCTCAGAAACCACTTTGTGATGTGTGCGTTCCATTCACCGAGTTTAACCTTTCTTTTCGTAGAACATTTTGGAAACACTCTGTTTGTAAAGTCTGCAAGTGGATATTTGGACCTCTTTGAGGATTTCGTTGGAAACGGGATTTCCTCATCTAATGCTAGACAGAAGAATTCTCAGTAACTTCTTTGGGTTGCGTGTGTTCAACTCACAGAGTTGAACCTTCCTTTAGACAGAGCAGATTTGAAACCCTCTTTTTGTGGTATTTGCAAGTGGACATTTCAAGCGCTTTGGGGCCAACGGTAGAAAAGGATTTATCTTCATATAAAAACTAGAGAGAATCATTCTCAGAAACCCCTTTGTGATGTGTGCGTTCCACTAACAGAGTTTAACCTTTCTTTTCGTAGAACAGTTTGGAAATACTCTGTAAAGTCTGCAAGTGGATATTTGAACCTCTCTGAGGATTTCGTTGTAAACGGGATTTTTTCATCTAATGCTATACAGAAGAATTCTCAGTAACTTCTTTGGGTTGCGTGTGTTCATCTCACAGAGTGGAACCTTCCTTTAGAGAGAGCAGATTTGAAACCCTTTTTTGTGGAATTTGCAAGTGGACATTTCAAGCGCTTTGGGGCCAACTGTAGAAAAGGAAATATCTTCATATAAAAACTAGAAAGAATCATTCTCAGAAACCCCTTTGTGATGTGTGCGTTCCACTCACAGAGTAAAACCTTTCTTTTCATAGAACAGTTTGGAAATAGTCTGTTTGTAAAGTCTGCAAGTGGATATTTGGACCTCTTTGAGGATTTCGTTAGAAACGGGATTTCTTCATCTAATGCTAGACAGAAGAATTCTCAGTAACTTCTTTGGGTTGCGTGTGTTCAACTCACGGAGTTGAACCTTCCTTTAGACAGAGCAGATTTGAAACCCTCTTTTTGTGGAATTTGCAATTGCACCTTTCATGCACTTTGTGGCCAACGGTAGAAAAGGAAATATGTTCGTAGAAAAACTAGAGAGAATCATTCTCAGAAACCACTTTGTGATGTGTGCATTCCACTCACCGAGTTTTACCTTTCTTTTCATAGAACAGTTTGGAAACACTCTGTTTGTAAAGTCTGCAAGTGGATATTTGTACCTCTTTGTGGATATCGTTGGAAACGGGATTTCTTCATCTAATGCTTGACAGAAGAATTCTCAGTAACTTCTTTGGGTTGTGTGTGTTCAACTCACAGAGTTGAACCTTCCTTTAGACAGAGCAGATTTGAAACCCTCTTTTTGTGGAATTTGCAAGTGGACATTTCAAGCGCTTTGGGGCCAACGGTAGAAAAGGAAATATGTTCGTATAAAAACTAGAGAGAATCATTCTCAGAAACCACTTTGTGAAGGGTGCATTCCACTCACCGAGTTTAACCTTTCTTTTCATACAACAGTTTGGAAACACTCTGTTTGAAAAGTCTGCAAGTGGATATTTGGACCTCTTTGAGGATTTCGTTGGAAACGGGTTTTCTTCATCTAATGCTAGACAGAAGAATTCTCAGTAACTTCTTTGTGTTGCGTGTGTTCAACTCACGGAGTTGAAGCTTCCTTTAGAGAGAGCAGATTTGGAACCCTCTTTTTGTGGAATTTGCAAGTGGACATTTCAAGCCCTTTGGGGCCAACAGTAGAAAAGGAAATATCTTCGTATACAAACTAGAGAGAATCATTCTCACAAACCACTTTGTGATGTGTGGATTCCACTCACCGAGTTTAACCTTTCTTTTCATAGAACAGTTTGGAAACACTCTGTTTGTACAGTCTGCAAGTGCATATTTGGACCTCTTTGAGGATTTCGTTGGAAACGGGATTTCTTCATCTAATGCCAGACAGAAGAATTCTCAGTAACTTCTTTGTGTTCCGTGTGTTCAACTCACGGAGTTGAACCTTCCTTTAGAGAGAGCAGATTTGGAACACTCTTTTTGTGGAATTTGCAAGTGGACATTTCAAGCGCTTTGGGGCCAACAGTAGAAATGAAATAACTTCGTATAAAAACTAGAGAGAATCATTCTCAGAAACCACATTGTGATGTGTGCGTTCCACTCACAGAGTTTAACCTTTCTTTTCATAGAACAGTTTGGAAACACTTTGTTTGTACAGTCTGCAAGCGGATATTTGGACCTCTTTGAGGATTTCGTTGGAAACGGGATTTCTTCATCTAATGTTAGACAGAAGAATTCTCAGTAACTTCTTTGGGTTGAGTGTGTTCAACTCACAGAGTTGAACCTTCCTTTAGAGAGAGCAGATTTGAAACCCTCTTTTTGTGGAATTTGCAAAGGGACATTTCAAGCGCTTTGGGGCCAACGGTAGAAAAGGAAATATCTTCGTATACAAACTAGAGAGAATCATTCTCGGAAACCCCTTTGTGATGTGTGCGTTCCATTCACTGAGTTTAACCTGTCTTTTCATAGAACAGTTTGGAAACACTCTGTTTGTAAAGTCTGCAAGTGGATATTTGGACCTCTTTGAAGATTTCGTTGGATACGGGATTTCTTCATCTAATGCTAGACAGAAGAATTCTCAGTAACTTCTTTGGGTTGCGTGTGTTCAAGTCACAGAGTTGAACCTTCCTTTAGACAGAGCAGATTTGAAACCCTCTTTTTGTGGAATTTGCAAGTGGACATTTCAAGCGCTTTGGGGCCAACGGTAGAAAAGGAAGTATCTTGGTATAAAAACTAGAGAGAATCATTCTCAGAAACCACTTTGTGATGTGTGTGTTCCACTCACAGAGTTTAACCTTTCTTTTCATAGAACAGTTTGGAAGCACTCTGTTTGTAAAGTCTGCAAGTGGATATTTGGACCTCTTTGAGGATTTCGTTGGAAACGGGATTTCTTCATCTAATGCTAGACAGAAGAATTCTCAGTAACTTCTTTCGGTTGCGTGTGTTCAACTCACAGAGTTGAACCTTCCTTTAGGCAGAGCAGATTTGAAAGCCTCTTGTTGTGGAATTTGCAAGTGGAGATTTCAAGCGCTTTGGGGCCAACGATAGAAAAGGAAATATCTTCGTACCCCAACAAGAGAGAATCATTCACAGAAACCACTTTGGGATGTGTTCGTTCCACTCACTGAGTGTAACCTTTCTTTTCATAGAACAGTTTGGAAACACTCTGTTTGTAAAGTCTGCAGGTGGATATTTGGACCTCTTTGAGCATTTCGTTGGAAACGGGATTTCTTCATCTAATGCTAGACAGAAGAATTCTCAGTAAATTCTTTGGGTTGCGTGTGTTCAACTCACAGAGTTGAACCTTCCTTTAGACAGAGCAGATTTGGAACCCACTTTTTGTGGAATTTGCAAGTGGACATTTCAAGCGCTTTGTGGCCGACGGTAGAAAAGGAAATATCTTCGTATAAAAACTGGAGAGAATCATTCTCAGAAACCACTTTGTGATGTGTGCCTTCCACTCACCGAGTTTAACCTTTCTTTTCATAGAACAGTTTGGAAACACTCTGTTTGTAAAGTCTGCAAGTGGATATTTGGACCTCTTTGAGGATTTCATTGGAAACGGGATTTCTTCATCTAATGCCAGACAGAAGAATTCTCAGTAACTTCTTTGGGTTGTGTGTGTTCAACTCACAGAGTTGAACCTTCCTTTAGACTGGGCAGATTTGAAACCCTTTTGTTGTGGGATTTGCAAGTGGACATTTCAAGCGCTTTGGGGCCAACGGTAGAAAAGGAAATATCTTCGTATACAAACTAGAGAGAATCATTCTCGGAAACCGCTTTGTCATGTGTACGTTCCACTCACAGAGTTTAACCTTTCTTTTAATAGAACAGTTTGGAAAAACTCCGTTTGTAAAGTCTGCAAGTGGATATTTGGACCTCTTTGAGGATTTCGTTGAAAACAGAATTTCTTCATGTAATTCTAGAAAGAAGAATTCTCAGTAGCTTCTTTGGGTTGCGTGTGTTCAACTCGCAGAGTTGAACCTTCCTTTAGACAGAGCAGATTTGAAACCTTCTTTTTGTGGGATTTGCAAGTGGACATTTCAAGCGCTTTGGGGAAAACGGTAGAAAAGAAAATATCTTCGTATACAAACTAGAGTGAATCATTCTCAGAAACCACTTTGTTTTGTGTGCGTTCCACTCACCGAGTTTAACATTTTCTTTTCATAGGACAGTTTGAAAACACTCTGTTTGTAAAGTCTGCAAGTGGATATTTCGACCGCTTTGAGGATTTCGTTGGAAACGGGATTTCTTCATCTAATGCTAGACAGAAGAATTCTCAGTAACTTCTTTGGGTTGCGTGTGTTCAACTCACAGAGTTGAACCTTCCTTTAGACAGAGCAGATCTGAAACACTCTTTTTGTGGAATTTGCTAGTGGACATTTCAAGCGCTTTGGGGCCAACGGTAGAAAAGGAAATATCTTCGTATAAAAACTAGAGAGAATCATTCTCAGAAACCACTTTGTGATGTGTGCGTTCCACTCACAGAGTTTAACCTTTCTTTTCATAGAACAGGTTAGAAACACTCCGTTTGTAAAGTCTGCAAGTGGATATTTGTACCTCTTTGAGGATTTCGTTGGAAACGGGATTTCTTCATCTAATGCTAGACAGAAGAATTCTCAGTAACTACATTGGTTTGCGTGTGTTCAACTCACAGAGTTGAACCTTCCTTTAGACTGGGAAGATTTGAAACCCTTTTGTTTTGGGATTTGCAAGTGGACATTTCAAGCGCTTTGGGGCCAACGGTAGAAAAGGAAATATCTTCGTATACAAACTAGAGAGAATCATTCTCGGAAACCGCTTTGTCATGTGTACGTTCCACTCACAGGGTTTAACCTTTCTTTTAATAGAACAGTTTGGAAAAACTCCGTATGTAAAGTCTGTAAGTGGATATTTGGACCTCTTTGAGGATTTCTTTGAAAAGAGAATTTCTTCATCTACTTCTAGAGAGAAGAATTCTCAGTAGCTTCTTTGTGTTGCGTATGTACAACGCACAGAGTTGAACCTTCCTTAAGACAGAGCAGATTTGAAACCTTCTTGTTGTGGGATTTGCAAGTGGACATTTCAAGCGCTTTGGGAACAACGGTAGAAAAAGAAATATCTTCGTATACAAACTAGAGAGAATCATTCTCAGAAACCACTTTGTGATGTGTGCGTTCCATTCACCGAGTTTAACATTTTCTTTTCATAGAACAGTTTGGAAACACTCTGTTTGTAAAGTCTGCAAGTGGATATTTGGACCGCTTTGAGGATTTCGTTGGAAACGGGATTTCTTCATCTAATGCTAGACAGAAGAATTCTCGGTAACTTCTTTGGGTTGCGTGTGTTCAACTCACAGAGTTGAAACTTCCTTTAGATAGAGCAGATTTGAAACCCTCTTTTTGTGGAATTTGCAAGTGGACATTTCAAGCGCTTTGGGGCCAACAGTAGAAAAGGAAATATCTTCGTATACAAACTAGAGAGAATCATTCTCAGAAACCAGTCTGTGATGTGTGCGTTCCACTCACAGAGTTTTACCTTTCTTTTCATAGAACAGCTTGGAAACATTCTGTTTGTAAAGTCTGCAAGTGGATATTTGGACCTCTTTGAGGATTTCGTTGGAAACGGGATTTCTTCATCTAATGCTAGACAGAAAAATTCTCAGTAACTTCTTTGGGTTGCGCGCGTTCAACTCACGGAGTTGAACCTTCCTTTAGAGAGAGCAGATTTGAAACCATCTTTTTGTGGAATTTGCAAGTGGACATCTCAATCGCTTCGGCGCCAACGGTAGAAAAGGAAATATCTTCGTATAAAAACAAGAGAGAATCATTCTCAGAAACCACTTTGTGATGTGTTCGTTCCACTCACAGAGTTTAACCTTTCTTTTCATAGAACAGTTTGGAAACACTCTGTTTGTTAAGTCTGCAGGTGGATATTTGGACTTCTTTGAGCATTTCGTTGGAAACGGGATTTCTTCATCTAATGCCAGACAGAAGAATTCTCAGTAACTTCTTTGGGTTGTGTGTGTTCAACTCACAGAGTTGAACCTTCCTTTAGACAGAGCAGATCTGAAACCCTTTTCTTGTGGAATTTGCTGTGGACATTTCAAGCTCTTTTGGGCCAATGGTAGAAAAGGAAATATCTTCGTATAAAAACTAGAGAGAATCATTCTCAGAAACCACTTTCTGAAGTGTGCGTTCCACTCACAGAGTTTAACCTTTCTTTTCATAGAACAGTTTGGAAAAACTCTGTTTGTAAAGTCTGCAAGTGGATATTTGGACCTCTTTGAGGATTTCATTGGAAACGGGATTTCTTCATCTAATGCTAGACAGAATAATTCTCAGAAACTTCTTTGGGTTGTGTGTGTTCAACTCACAGATTTGAACCTTCCTTTAGACAGAGCAGATCTGAAACCCTCTTTTTGTGGAATTTGCAAGTGGACATTTCAAGCACTTTGGGCCCAACGGTAGAAAAGGAAATATCTTCGTATAAAAACTAAAGAGAATCATTCTCAGAAACCACTTTGTGATGTGTGCGTTCCACTCATAGAGTTTTACCTTTCTTTTCATAGAACAGTTTGGAAACACTCTGTTTCTACAGTCTGCAAGTGGATATTTGGACCTCTTTGAGGATTTCGTTGGAAACGGGATTTCTTCATCTAATGCTAGACAGAAGAATTCTCAGTAACTTCTTTGGGTTGCATTTGTTCAACTCACAGAGTTGAACCTTCCTTTAGACAGAGCAGACTTGAAACCCTCTTTTAGTGGAATTTGCAAGTGGACATTTCAAGCGCTTTGGGGCCAACGGTAGAAAAGGAAATATCTTCGTATACAAACTAGAGAGAATCATTCTCAGAAACTGCTTTGTGATGTGTGCGTTCCACTCACAGAGTTTAACGTTTCTTTTCATAGAACTATTTGGAAACACTCTGTTTGTAAAGTCTGCAAGTGGATATTTGGACCTCTTTGAGGATTTCGTTGGAAACGGGATTTCTTCATCTAATGCTAGACAGAAGAATTCTCAGTAACTTCTTTCAGTTGCGATTGTTCAACATTCAGAGATTAACCTTCCTTTAAACAGAGCAGATTTGAAACCCTCTTTTTGTGGAATTTGCATGTGGACATTTCAAGCGCTTTGGGGCCAACCGTAGAAAAGGAAATATCTTCGTATACAAACTAGAGAGAATCATTCTCAGAAGCCGCTTTGTGATGTTTGCGTTCCACTCACCGAGTGTAACATTTCTTTCATTGAACAGTTTGGAAACACTCCATTTGTAAAGTCTGCAAGTGGATATTTGGACCTCTTTGAGCATTTCGTTGGAAACGGGATTTCTTCATCTAATTCTAGACACAAGAATTCTCAGTAACTTATTTGGGTAGCGTGTGTTCAACTCACAGATTTGAACCTTCCTTTAGACAGAGCAGGTTTGAAACCCTCTTTTTGTGGAATTTGCAAGTGGACATTTCAAGTGCTTTGGGGCCAACGGTAGAAAATGATATATCTTCCTATACAAACGAGAGAGAATCATTCTCAGAAAACACTTTGTGATGTGTGCGTTCCACTCACCGAGTTTAACCTTTCTTTTCATAGAACAGTTTGGAAACACTCCGTTTGTAAAGTCTGCAAGTGGATATTTGGATCTCTTTGAGGATTTCGTTGGAAACGGGATTTCTTCATCTAATGCTAGACAGTAGAATTCTCAGTAACTTCTTTCGGTTGTGTGCGTTCAACTCACAGAGTTGAACCTTCCTTTATACAGAGTAGATTTCAAACCCTCTTTTTGTAGAGTTTCCAATTGGACATTTCAAGCGCTTTGGGGCCAACCGTAGAAAAGGAAATATCCTCGCATAAAAACTAGAGAGAATCATTCTCAGAAACCACTTTGTGATGTGTGCATTCCACTCACAGAGTTTAACCTTTCTTTTCATAGAACAGTTTGGAAACACTCTGTTTGTAAACTCTGCAAGTGGATATTTGGACCTCTTTGAGGATTTCGTTGGAAAAGGGACTTCTTCATCTAATGCTAGACAGGAGACTTCTCAGTAACTTCTTTGGGTTGCATGTGTTCAACTCACAGAGTTGAACCTTCCTTTAGACAGAGCAGACTTGAAACCCTCTTTTATTGGAATTTGCAAGAGGACATTTCAAGCGCTTTAGGGCCAACGGTAGAAAAGGAAATATCTTCGTATACAAACTACAGAGAATCATTCTCAGAAACTGCTTTGTGATGTGTGCGTTCCTCTCACAGAGTTTAACCTTTCTTTTCATAGAACTATTTGGAAACACTCTGTTTGTAAAGTCTGCAAGTGGATATTTGGACCTCTTTGAGGATTTCGTTGGAAACGGGATTTCTTCATCTAATGCTAGACAGAAGAATTCTCAGTAACTTTTTTGGGTTGAGTGTGTTCAACTCACGGAGTTGAACCTTCCTTTAGAGAGAGCAGATTTGAAACCCTCTTTTTGTAGAATTTGCTAGTGGACATTTCAAGCGCTTTGGTGCCAAAGGTAGAAAAGGAAATATCTTCGTATAAAAACTAGAGAGAATCATTCTCAGAAACCAATTTCTGACGTGTGCGTTCCACTCACAGAGTTTAACCGTTCTTTTCATAGAACAGTTTGGAAACACTCTGTTTGTTCTGTCTGCAAGTGGATATTTGGACCTCTTTGTGGATTTCGTTGGAAACGGGATTTCTTAATCCAATGCTAGAATGAAGAATTCTCAGTAACTTCTTTCAGTTGCGTTTGTTCAACATTCAGAGATGAACCTTCCTTTAAACAGAGCAGATTTGAAACCCTCTTTTTGTGGAATTTGCAAGTGGACATTTCAAGCGCTTTGGGGCCAACCGTAGAAAAGGGAATATCTTCGTATAAAAACTAGAGAGAATCATTCTCAGAAACCACTTTGTGATGTGTGCATTCCATTCATTGAGTTTAACCTTTCTTTTCATAGAACAGTTGGGAAACACTTTGTTTTTAAAGTCTGCAAGTGGATATTTGGACCTCTTTGAGGATTTCGTTGGAAACGGGATTTCTACATCTAATGCTACACAGAAGAATTCTCAGTAAATTCCTTGGGTTGTGTGTGTTCAACTCACAGAGTTGAACCTTCCTTTAGACAGAGCAGATTTGAAACCCTCTTTTTGTGGAATTTGCAAGCGGACATCTCAAGCGCTTTGGGGCCAACAGTAGAAAAGGAAATATCTTCGTATAGAAATTAGAGAGAATCATTCTCACAAACCACTTTGTGATGTGTGCATTCCACTCACCGAGTTTAACCTTTCTTTTCATAGAACAGTTTGGAAACACTCTGTTTGTACAGTCTGCAAGTGGATATTTGGACCTCTTTGAGGATTTCGTTGGAAACGGGATTTCTTCATCTAATGCCAGACAGAAGCATTCTCAGTAACTTCTTTGTGTTCCGTGTGTTCAACTCACGGAGTTGAACCTTCCTTTAGAGAGAGAGGATTTGGAACACTCTTTTTGTGGAATTTCCAAGTGGACATTTCAAGCGCTTTGGGGCCAACAGTAGAAATGGAAATAACTTCGTATAAAAACTAGGGAGAATCATTCTCAGGAACCGCTTTGTGATGTGTGCGTTCCACTCACCGAGTTTAACGTTTCTTTTCATAGAACAGTTTGGAAACACTTTGTTTGTAAAGTCTGAAAGTGGATATTTGGACCTCTTTGAGGATTTCGTTGGAAACGGGATTTCTTCATCTAATGCTAGACAGAAGAATTCTCAGTAAATTCCTTGTGTTGTGTGTGTTCAGCTCATAGGGTTGAACTTTCCTTTAGACAGAGCAGATTCGAAAACCTCTTTTTGTGGAATTTGCAAGTGGACATCTCAAGCGCTTTGGGGCCAACGGCAGAAAAGGAGATATCTTCGTATACAAGCTAGAGAGAATCATTCTCGGAAACCACTTTGTGATGTGTTCATTCCACTCACAGAGTTTAACCTTTCTTTTCATAGAACAGTTTGGAAACACTCTGTAAAGTCTGCAAGTGGATATTTGAACCTCTCTGAGGATTTCGTTGTAAACGGGATTTCTTCATCTAATGCTAGACAGAAGAATTCTCAGTAACATATTTGGGTTGCATGTGTTCATCTCACAGAGTGGAACCTTCCTTTAGAGAGAGCAGATTTGAAACCCTCTTTTGTGGAATTTGCAAGTGGACATTTCAAGCGCTTTGGGGCCAACTGTAGAAAAGGAAATATCTTCATATAAAAACTAGAGAGAATCATTCTCAGAAACCCCTTTGTGATGTGTGCGTTCCACTCACAGAGTAAAACCTTTCTTTTCATAGAACAGTTTGGAAATAGTCTGTTTGTAAAGTCTGCAAGTGGATATTTGGACCTCTTTGAGGATTTCGTTAGAAACGGGATTTCTTCATCTAATGCTAGACAGAAGAATTCTCAGTAACTTCTTTGGGTTGCGTGTGTTCAACTCACGGAGTTGAACCTTCCTTTAGACAGAGCAGATTTGAAACCCTCTTTTTGTGGAATTTGCAATTGGACCTTTCATGCACTTTGGGGCCAACGGTAGAAAAGGAAATATGTTCGTAGAAAAACTAGAGAGAATCATTCTCAGAAACCACTTTGTGATGTGTGCATTCCACTCACCGAGTTTTACCTTTCTTTTCATAGAACAGTTTGGAAACACTCTGTTTGTAAAGTCTGCAAGTGGATATTTGTACCTCTTTGTGGATATCGTTGGAAACGGGATTTCTTCATCTAATGCTTGACAGAAGAATTCTCAGTAACTTCTTTGGGTTCTGTGTGTTCAACTCACAGAGTTGAACCTTCCTTTAGACAGAGCAGATTTGAAACCCTCTTTTTGTGGAATTTGCAAGTGGACATTTCAAGCGCTTTGGGGCCAACGGTAGAAAAGGAAATATGTTCGTATAAAAACTAGAGAGAATCATTCTCAGAAACCACTTTGTGAAGGGTGCATTCCACTCACCGAGTTTAACCTTTCTTTTCATACAACAGTTTGGAAACACTCTGTTTGTAAAGTCTGCAAGTGGATATTTGGACCTCTTTGAGGATTTCGTTGGAAACGGGTTTTCTTCATCTAATGCTAGACAGAAGAATTCTCAGTAACTTCTTTGTGTTGCGTGTGTTCAACTCACGGAGTTGAAGCTTCCTTTAGAGAGAGCAGATTTGGAACCCTCTTTTTGTGGAATTTGCAAGTGGACATTTCAAGCCCTTTGGGGCCAACAGTAGAAAAGGAAATATCTTCGTATAGAAACTAGAGAGAATCATTCTCACAAACCACTTTGT
Source organism: Gorilla gorilla gorilla (assembly GCF_029281585.2). Classification (NCBI taxonomy): domain Eukaryota; kingdom Metazoa; phylum Chordata; class Mammalia; order Primates; family Hominidae; genus Gorilla; species Gorilla gorilla. The sequence goes on along the minus strand of NC_073231.2, from coordinate 74,915,836 downwards.
GATGTGTGGATTCCACTCACCGAGTTTAACCTTTCTTTTCATAGAACAGTTTGGAAACACTCTGTTTGTACAGTCTGCAAGTGGATATTTGGACCTCTTTGAGCATTTCGTTGGAAACGGGATTTCTTCATCTAATGCCAGACAGAAGAATTCTCAGTAACTTCTTTGTGTTCCGTGTGTTCAACTCACAGAGTTGAACCTTCCTTTAGAGAGAGCAGATTTGGAACACTCTTTTTGTGGAATTTGCAAGTGGACATTTCAAGCGCTTTGGGGCCAACAGTAGAAATGAAATAACTTCGTATAAAAACTAGAGAGAATCATTCTCAGAAACCACATTGTGATGTGTGCATTCCACTCACCGAGTTTAACCTTTCTTTTCATAGAACAGTTTGGAAACACTCTGTTTGTACAGTCTGCAAGCGGATATTTGGACCTCTTTGAGCATTTCGTTGGAAACGGGATTTCTTCATCTAATGCCAGACAGAAGAATTCTCAGTAACTTCTTTGTGTTCCCTGTGTTCATCTCACGGCGTTGAACCTTCCTTTAGAGAGAGCAGATTTGAAACCCTCTTTTTGTGGAATTTGCAAGGGGACATTTCAAGCGCTTTGGGGCCAACGGTAGAAAAGGAAATATCTTCGTATACAAACTAGAGAGAATCATTCTCGGAAACCCCTTTGTGATGTGTGCGTTCCATTCACTGAGTTTAACCTTTCTTTTCATAGAACAGTTTGGAAACACTCTGTTTGTAAAGTCTGCAAGTGGATATTTGGACCTCTTTGAGGATATCTTTGGAAACGAGATTTCTTCATCTAATGCTAGACAGAATAATTCTCATTAAATTCTTTGGGTTGCATTTGTTCATCCCTCAGAGTTGAACGTTCCTTTAGAGAGAGCAGATTTTAAACACTCTTTTTGTGGGATTTGCACGTTGACATTTCAAGGGCTTTGGGGCCAACGTCAGAAAAGGAAATATCTTCGTATAAAAACTAGAGAGAATAATACTCAGAAACCACTTTGTGATGTGTGTGTTCCACTCACCGACTTTAACCTTTCTTTTCGTAGAACAGTTTGGAAACACTCTGTTTGTAAAGTCTGCAGGTGGATATTTGGAACTCTTTGAGGATTTCGTTGGAAACGGGATTTCTTCATCTAATGCTGGACAGAATAATTCTCAGTAAATTTTTGGGTTGCGTGTGTTCAACTCTCAGAGTTGAACCTTCCTTTAGACAGAGCAGTTTTGAAACCCTCTTTTTGTGGAATTTGCAAGTGGACATTTCAAGCACTTTGGGGCCAACGGTAGAAAAGGAAATATCGTCGTATAAAAACTAGAGAGAATAATACTCAGAAACCACTTTGTGATGTGTGCCTTCCACTCACCGAGTTTCACCTTTCTTTTCATAGAACAGTTTGGAAACACTCTGTTTGTACAGTCTGCTAGTGGATATTTGCACCTCTTTGAGGATTTCATTGGAAACGGGATTTCTTCATCTAATGCTTGACACAAGAATTCTCAGTAACTTCTTTGGGTTGCGTGTGTTCAACTCACAGTGTTGAACATTCCTTTTGACAGAGCAGATTTGAAACCCTCTTTTGTGGAATTTGCAAGTGGACATTACAAGCCCTATCGGGCCAACGGTAGAAAAGGAAATATCTTCGTAAAAAAACTAGAGAGAATCATTCCCAGAAACCCCTTTGCGATGTGTGTGTTCCACTCACAGAGTTTAACATTTCTTTTCATAGAACAGTTTGGAAACACTCTGTTTGTAAAGTCTGCAAGTGGATATCTGGACCTCTTTGAGGATTTTGTTGGAAACGGGATTTCTTCATCTAATTCTAGAAACAAGAATTCTCAGTAACTTCTTTGAGTTGCGTGTGTTCAACTCACAGAGTTGAACGTTCCTTTTGACAGACCAGATTTGGAACCCACTTTTTGTGGAATTTGCAAGTGGACATTTCAAGCGCTTTGGGGCCAACGGTAGAAAATGAAATATCGTCGTATAAAAACTAGAGAGAATCATTCTCAGAAACCCCTTCGTGATGTGTGCGTTCCAATCACAGAGTTTCACCTTTCTTTACATAGAACAGTTCGGAAACACTCTGTTTGTAAAGACTGCAAGTGGATATTTGGACTTCTTTGAGGATATCGTTGGAAACGGGGTTTCTTCATCTAATGCTAGACAGAAGAATTCTCAGTAACTTCTTAGGGTTGCGTGTGTTCAACTCACAGACTTGAACCTTCCTTTAGACAGAGCAGATTTGAAACCCTCTTGTTGTGGGATTTGCAAGTGGACATTTCAAGCACTTTGGGGCCAACGGTAGAAAAGGAAATATCTTCGTATAAAAGCTAGAGAGAATCATTATCAGAAACCACTTTGTGATGTGTTCATTCCACTCACAGAGTTCAACCTTTCTTTTCATAGAACAGTTTGGAAAAACTCCGTTTGTAAAGTCTGCAAGTGGATATTTGGACCTCTTTGAGGATTTCGTTGGAAACGGGATTTCTTCATCTAATTCTAGAAAGAAGAATTCTCAGTAGCTTCTTTGGGTTGTGTGTGTTCAACTCACAGAGTTGAACCTTCCTTTAGACAGAGCAGATTTGAAACCCTCTTCTTGTGGGATTTGAAAGTGGACATTTCAAGCGTTTTGAGGCCAACGGTAGAAAAGGAAATATCTTCATATAAAAGCTAGAGAGAATCATTCTCAGAAACCCCTTTGTGATGTGTGCGTTCCACTCACAGAGTTTAACCTTTCTTTTCGTAAAACAGTTTGGAAACACTCTGTTTATTAAGTCTGGAAGTGGATATTTGGACCTTTTTGAGGATATCGTTGGAAACGGGATTTCTTCATCTAATGCTAGACAGAAGAATTCTCAGTAACTTCTTTGTGTTGCGTGTGTTCAACTCACAGACTTGAACCTTCCTTTAGACAGAGCAGATTTGGAACCCTCTTTTTGTGGAATTTGCAGGTGGACATTTAATGCCCTTTGGGGCGAACGGTAGAAAAGGAAATATCTTCGTATAAAAACTAGAGAGAATCATTCTCAGAAACCACTTTGTGATGTGTGCGTTCCATTCACTGAGTTTAACCTTTCTTTTCATAGAACAGTTTGGAAACACTCTGTTTGTAAAGTCTGCAAGTGGATATTTGGACCTCTTTGAGGATTTCATTGGAAATGGGATTTCTTCATCTAATGCTAGACAGAAGAATTCTCAGTAAGTTCTTTGTGTTGCCTGTGTTCAACTCACGGAGTTGAACCTTCCTTTAGAGAGAGCAGATTTGGAACCCTCTTTTTGTGGAATTTGCAAGTGGACATTTCAAGCGCTTTGGGGCCTACAGTAGAAAAGGAAATATCTTCGTATAAAAACTAGAGAGAATCATTCTCAGAAACCACTTTGTGATGTGTGCGTTCCACTCACAGAGTTTAACCTTTCTTTTCATAGAACAGTTTGGAAACACTCTGTTTGTACAGTCTGCAAGTGGATATTTGGACCGCTTTGAGGATTTCGTTGGAAACGGGATTTCTTCATCTAATGCTAGACAGAAGAATTCTCAGTAACTTCTTTGGGTTGTGTGTGTTCCATGCACAGAGTTGAACCTTCCTTTAGAGAGAGTAGATTTGAAACCCTCTTTTGTGGAATTTGCAAGTGGACATTTCAAGCGCTTTGGGGCCAACGGTAGAAAAGGAAATATCTTAATATAAAAACTAGAGAGAATCATTCTCAGAAACCCCTTTGTGATGTGTGCGTTCCACTCACAGAGTATAACCTTTCTTTTCATAGAACAGTTTGGAAATACTCTGTTTGTAAAGTCTGCAAGTGGATATTTGGACCTCTTTGAGGATTTCGTTAGAAACGGGATTTCTTCATCTAATGCTAGACAGAAGATTTCTCAGTAACTTCTTTGGGTTGCGTGTGTTCAACTCACGGAGTTGAACCTTCCTTTAGACAGAGCAGATTTGAAACCCTCTTTTTGTGGAATTTGCAAGTGGACATTTCATGCACTTTGGGGCCAACGGTAGAAAAGGAAATATGTTCGTAGAAAAAATAGAGAGAATCATTCTCAGAAACCACTTTGTGATGTGTGCATTCCACTCACCGAGTTTTACCTTTCTTTTCATAGAACAGTTTGGAAACACTCTGTAAAGTCTGCAAGTGGATATTTGTACCTCTTTGAGGATATCGTTGGAAACGGGATTTCTTCATCTAATGCTAGACAGAAGAATTCTCAGTAACTTCTTTGGGTTGCATATGTTCAACTCACAGAGTTGAACCTTCCTTTAGACAGAGCAGATTTGAAACCCTCTTTTTGTGGAATTTGCAAGTGGACATTTCAAGCGCTTTGGGGCCAATGGTAGAAAAGGAAATATGTTCGTATAAAAACTAGAGAGAATCATCCTCAGAAACCACTTTGTGAGGGGTGCATTCCACTCACCGAGTTTAACCTTTCTTTTCATAGAACAGTTTGGAAACACTCTGTTTGTAAAGTCTGCAAGTGGATATTTGGACCTCTTTGAGGATTTCGTTGGAAACGGGTTTTCTTCATCTAATGCTAGACAGAAGAATTCTCAGTAACTTCTTTGTGTTGCGTGTGTTCAACTCACGGAGTTGAACCTTCCTTTAGAGAGAGCAGATTTGGAACCCTCTTTTTGTGGAATTTGCAAGTGGACATTTCAAGCCCTTTGGGGCCAACAGTAGAAAAGGAAATATCTTCGTATAGAAACAAGAGAGAATCATTCTCACAAACCACTTTGTGATGTGTGCATTCCACTCACCGAGTTTAACCTTTCTTTTCATAGAACAGTTTGGAAACACTCTGTTGGTACAGTCTGCAAGTGGATATTTGGACCTCTTTGAGGATTTCGTTGGAAACGGGATTTCCTCATCTAATGCTAGACAGAAGAATTCTCAGTAACTTCTTTGGGTTGCGTGTGTTCAACTCACAGAGTTGAACCTTCCTTTAAACAGAGCAGATTTGAAACCCTCTTTTTGTGGTATTTTCAAGTGGACATTTCAAGCGCTTTGGGGACAACGGTAGAAAAGGATTTATCTTCATATAAAAACTAGAGAGAATCATTCTCAGAAACCCCTTTGTGATGTGTGCGTTCCACTCACAGAGTTTTAGCTTTCTTTTCGTAGAACAGTTTGGAAACACTCTGTAAAGTCTGCAAGTGGATATTTGGACCTCTCTGAGGATTTCATTGTAAACGGGTTTTCTTCATCTAATGCTATACAGAAGAATTCTCAGTAACATCTTTGGGTTGCGTGTGTTCATCTCACGGAGTGGAACCTTCCTTTAGACAGAACAGATTTGAAACCCTCTTTTTGTGGAATTTGCAAGTGGACATTTCAATCGCTTTGGGGCCAACGGTAGAAAAGGGAATATCTTCGTATAAAAACTAGAGAGAATCATTCTCAGAAACCACTTTGTGATGTGTGCGTTCCATTCACCGAGTTTAACCTTTCTTTTCGTAGAACAGTTTGGAAACACTCTGTTTGTAAAGTCTGCAAGTGGATATTTGGACCTCTTTGAGGATTTCGTTGGAAACGGGATTTCCTCATCTAATGCTAGACAGAAGAATTCTCAGTAACTTCTTTGGGTTGCGTGTGTTCAACTCACAGAGTTGAACCTTCCTTTAGACAGAGCAGATTTGAAACCCTCTTTTTGTGGTATTTGCAAGTGGACATTTCAAGCGCTTTGGGGCCAACGGTAGAAAAGGATTTATCTTCATATAAAAACTAGAGAGAATCATTCTCAGAAACCCCTTTGTGATGTGTGCGTTCCACTAACAGAGTTTAACCTTTCTTTTCGTAGAACAGTTTGGAAACACTCTGTAAAGTCTGCAAGTGGATATTTGAACCTCTCTGAGGATTTCGTTGTAAACGGGATTTCTTCATCTAATGCTATACAGAAGAATTCTCAGTAACTTCTTTGGGTTGCGTGTGTTCATCTCACAGAGGGGAACCTTCCTTTAGAGAGAGCAGATTTGAAACCCTTTTTTGTGGAATTTGCAAGTGGACATTTCAAGCGCTTTGGGGCCAACTGTAGAAAAGGAAATATCTTCATATAAAAACTAGAGAGAATCATTCTCAGAAACCCCTTTGTGATGTGTGCGTTCCACTCACAGAGTAAAACCTTTCTTTTCATAGAACAGTTTGGAAATAGTCTGTTTGTAAAGTCTGCAAGTGGATATTTGGACCTCTTTGAGGATTTCGTTAGAAACGGGATTTCTTCATCTAATGCTAGACAGAAGAATTCTCAGTAACTTCTTTGGGTTGCGTGTGTTCAACTCACGGAGTTGAACCTTCCTTTAGACAGAGCAGATTTGAAACCCTCTTTTTGTGGAATTTGCAATTGGACCTTTCATGCACTTTGTGGCCAACGGTAGAAAAGGAAATATGTTCGTAGAAAAACTAGAGAGAATCATTCTCAGAAACCACTTTGTGATGTGTGCATTCCACTCACCGAGTTTTACCTTTCTTTTCATAGAACAGTTTGGAAACACTCTGTTTGTAAAGTCTGCAAGTGGATATTTGTACCTCTTTGTGGATATCGTTGGAAACGGGATTTCTTCATCTAATGCTTGACAGAAGAATTCTCAGGAACTTCTTTGGGTTGCATGTGTTCAACTCACAGAGTTGAACCTTCCTTTAGAAAGAGCAGATTTGAAACCCTCTTTTTGTGGAATTTGCAAGTGGACATTTCAAGCGCTTTGGGGCCAACGGTAGAAAAGGAAATATGTTCGTATAAAAACTAGAGAGAATCATTCTCAGAAACCACTTTGTGAAGGGTGCATTCCACTCACCGAGTTTAACCTTTCTTTTCATACAACAGTTTGGAAACACTCTGTTTGAAAAGTCTGCAAGTGGATATTTGGACCTCTTTGAGGATTTCGTTAGAAACGGGATTTCTTCATCTAATGCTAGACAGAAGAATTCTCAGTAACTTCTTTGGGTTGCGTGTGTTCAACTCACGGAGTTGAACCTTCCTTTAGACAGAGCAGATTTGAAACCCTCTTTTTGTGGAATTTGCAATTGGACCTTTCATGCACTTTGTGGCCAACGGTAGAAAAGGAAATATGTTCGTAGAAAAACTAGAGAGAATCATTCTCAGAAACCACTTTGTGATGTGTGCATTCCACTCACCGAGTTTTACCTTTCTTTTCATAGAACAGTTTGGAAACACTCTGTTTGTAAAGTCTGTAAGTGGATATTTGTACCTCTTTGTGGATATCGTTGGAAACGGGATTTCTTCATCTAATGCTTGACAGAAGAATTCTCAGGAACTTCTTTGGGTTGCATGTGTTCAACTCACAGAGTTGAACCTTCCTTTAGAAAGAGCAGATTTGAAACCCTCTTTTTGTGGAATTTGCAAGTGGACATTTCAAGCGCTTTGGGGCCAACGGTAGAAAAGGAAATATGTTCGTATAAAAACTAGAGAGAATCATTCTCAGAAACCACTTTGTGAAGGGTGCATTCCACTCACCGAGTTTAACCTTTCTTTTCATACAACAGTTTGGAAACACTCTGTTTGAAAAGTCTGCAAGTGGATATTTGGACCTCTTTGAGGATTTCGTTGGAAACGGGTTTTCTTCATCTAATGCTAGACAGAAGAATTCTCAGTAACTTCTTTGTGTTGCGTGTGTTCAACTCACGGAGTTGAAGCTTCCTTTAGAGAGAGCAGATTTGGAACCCTCTTTTTGTGGAATTTGCAAGTGGACATTTCAAGCCCTTTGGGGCCAACAGTAGAAAAGGAAATATCTTCGTATAGAAACTAGAGAGAATCATTCTCAGAAACCACTTTGTGATGTGTGTGTTCCACTCACAGAGTTTAACCTTTCTTTTCATAGAACAGTTTGGAAGCACTCTGTTTGTAAAGTCTGCAAGTGGATATTTGGACCTCTTTGAGGATTTCGTTGGAAACGGGATTTCTTCATCTAATGCTAGACAGAAGAATTCTCAGTAACTTCTTTCGGTTGCGTGTGTTCAACTCACAGAGTTGAACCTTCCTTTAGGCAGAGCAGATTTGAAAGCCTCTTGTTGTGGAATTTGCAAGTGGAGATTTCAAGCGCTTTGGGGCCAACGATAGAAAAGGAAATATCTTCGTACCCCAACAAGAGAGAATCATTCACAGAAACCACTTTGGGATGTGTTCGTTCCACTCACTGAGTGTAACCTTTCTTTTCATAGAACAGTTTGGAAACACTCTGTTTGTAAAGTCTGCAGGTGGATATTTGGACCTCTTTGAGCATTTCGTTGGAAACGGGATTTCTTCATCTAATGCTAGACAGAAGAATTCTCAGTAACTTCTTTGGGTTGCGTGTGTTCAACTCACAGAGTTGAACCTTCCTTTAGACAGAGCAGATTTGGAACCCACTTTTTGTGGAATTTGCAAGTGGACATTTCAAGCGCTTTGTGGCCGACGGTAGAAAAGGAAATATCTTCGTATAAAAACTGGAGAGAATCATTCTCAGAAACCACTTTGTGATGTGTGCCTTCCACTCACCGAGTTTAACCTTTCTTTTCATAGAACAGTTTGGAAACACTCTGTTTGTAAAGTCTGCAAGTGGATATTTGGACCTCTTTGAGGATTTCATTGGAAACGGGATTTCTTCATCTAATGCCAGACAGAAGAATTCTCAGTAACTTCTTTGGGTTGTGTGTGTTCAACTCACAGAGTTGAACCTTCCTTTAGACTGGGAAGATTTGAAACCCTTTTGTTGTGGGATTTGCAAGTGGACATTTCAAGCGGTTTGGGGCCAACGGTAGAAAAGGAAATATCTTCGTATACAAGCTAGAGAGAATCATTCTCGGAAACCGCTTTGTCATGTGTACGTTCCACTCACAGAGTTTAACCTTTCTTTTAATAGAACAGTTTGGAAAAACTCCGTTTGTAAAGTCTGCAAGTGGATATTTGGACCTCTTTGAGGATTTCGTTGAAAACAGAATTTCTTCATGTAATTCTAGAAAGAAGAATTCTCAGTAGCTTCTTTGGGTTGCGTGTGTTCAACTCACAGAGTTGAACCTTCCTTTAGACAGAGCAGATTTGAAACCTTCTTTTTGTGGGATTTGCAAGTGGACATTTCAAGCGCTTTGGGGAAAACGGTAGAAAAGAAAATATCTTCGTATACAAACTAGAGTGAATCATTCTCAGAAACCACTTTGTTCTGTGTGCGTTCCACTCACCGAGTTTAACATTTTCTTTTCATAGGACAGTTTGAAAACACTCTGTTTGTAAAGTCTGCAAGTGGATATTTCGACCGCTTTGAGGATTTCGTTGGAAACGGGATTTCTTCATCTAATGCTAGACAGAAGAATTCTCAGTAACTTCTTTGGGTTGCGTGTGTTCAACTCACAGAGTTGAACCTTCCTTTAGACAGAGCAGATCTGAAACACTCTTTTTGTGGAATTTGCTAGTGGACATTTCAAGCGCTTTAGGGCCAACGGTAGAAAAGGAAATATCTTCGTATAAAAACTAGAGAGAATCATTCTCAGAAACCACTTTGTGATGTGTGCGTTCCACTCACAGAGTTTAACCTTTCTTTTCATAGAACAGGTTAGAAACACTCCGTTTGTAAAGTCAGCAAGTGGATATTTGTACCTCTTTGAGGATTTCGTTGGAAACGGGATTTCTTCATCTAATGCTAGACAGAAGAATTCTCAGTAACTACATTGGTTTGCGTGTGTTCAACTCACAGAGTTGAACCTTCCTTTAGACTGGGAAGATTTGAAACCCTTTTGTTTTGGGATTTGCAAGTGGACATTTCAAGCGCTTTGGGGCCAACGGTAGAAAAGGAAATATCTTCGTATACAAACTAGAGAGAATCATTCTCGGAAACCGCTTTGTCATGTGTACGTTCCACTCACAGGGTTTAACCTTTCTTTTAATAGAACAGTTTGGAAAAACTCCGTTTGTAAAGTCTGTAAGTGGATATTTGGACCTCTTTGAGGATTTCGTTGAAAAGAGAATTTCTTCATCTACTTCTAGAGAGAAGAATTCTCAGTAGCTTCTTTGTGTTGCGTATGTACAACGCACAGAGTTGAACCTTCCTTAAGACAGAGCAGATTTGAAACCTTCTTGTTGTGGGATTTGCATGTGGACATTTCAAGCGCTTTGGGGCCAACGGTTGAAAAGGAAATATCTTCGTATACAAACTAGAGAGAATCATTCTCAGAAACCACTTTGTGATGTGTGCGTTCCATTCACCGAGTTTAACATTTTCTTTTCATAGAACAGTTTGGAAACACTCTGTTTGTAAAGTCTGCAAGTGGATATTTGGACCGCTTTGAGGATTTCGTTGGAAACGGGATTTCTTCATCTAATGCTAGACAGAAGAATTCTCGGTAACTTCTTTGGGTTGCGTGTGTTCAACTCACAGAGTTGAAACTTCCTTTAGATAGAGCAGATTTGAAACCCTCTTTTTGTGGAATTTGCAAGTGGACATTTCAAGCGCTTTGGGGCCAACAGTAGAAAAGGAAATATCTTCGTATACAAACTAGAGAGAATCATTCTCAGAAACCAGTCTGTGATGTGTGCGTTCCACTCACGGAGTTTTACCTTTCTTTTCATAGAACAGCTTGGAAACATTCTGTTTGTAAAGTCTGCAAGTGGATATTTGGACCTCTTTGAGGATTTCGTTGGAAACGGGATTTCTTCATCTAATGCTAGACAGAAAAATTCTCAGTAACTTCTTTGGGTTGCACGCGTTCAACTCACGGAGTTGAACCTTCCTTTAGAGAGAGCAGATTTGAAACCATCTTTTTGTGGAATTTGCAAGTGGACATCTCAATCGCTTCGGCGCCAACGGTAGAAAAGGAAATATCTTCGTATAAAAACAAGAGAGAATCATTCTCAGAAACCACTTTGTGATGTGTTCGTTCCACTCACAGAGTTTAACCTTTCTTTTCATAGAACAGTTTGGAAACACTCTGTTTGTTAAGTCTGCAGGTGGATATTTGGACTTCTTTGAGCATTTCGTTGGAAACGGGATTTCTTCATCTAATGCCAGACAGAAGAATTCTCAGTAACTTCTTTGGGTTGTGTGTGTTCAACTCACAGAGTTGAACCTTCCTTTAGACAGAGCAGATCTGAAACCCTTTTCTTGTGGAATTTGCTGTGGACATTTCAAGCTCTTTTGGGCCAATGGTAGAAAAGGAAATATCTTCGTATAAAAACTAGAGAGAATAATTCTCAGAAACCACTTTCTGAAGTGTGCATTCCACTCACAGAGTTTAACCTTTCTTTTCATAGAACAGTTTGGAAAAACTCTGTTTGTAAAGTCTGCAAGTGGATATTTGGACCTCTTTGAGGATTTCATTGGAAACGGGATTTCTTCATCTAATGCTAGACAGAATAATTCTCAGAAACTTCTTTGGGTTGTGTGTGTTCAACTCACAGATTTGAACCTTCCTTTAGACAGAGCAGATCTGAAACCCTGTTTTTGTGGAATTTGCAAGTGGTCATTTCAAGCACTTTGGGCCCAACGGTAGAAAAGGAAATATCTTCGTATAAAAACTAAAGAGAATCATTCTCAGAAACCACTTTGTGATGTGTGCGTTCCACTCATAGAGTTTTACCTTTCTTTTCATAGAACAGTTTGGAAACACTCTGTTTCTACAGTCTGCAAGTGGATATTTGGACCTCTTTGAGGATTTCGTTGGAAACGGGATTTCTTCATCTAATGCTAGACAGAAGAATTCTCAGTAACTTCTTTGGGTTGCGTGTGTTCAACTCACAGAGTTGTAACTTCCTTTAGACAGAGCAGATTTGAAACCCTCTTTTTGTGGTATTTGCAAGTGGACATTTCAAGTGCTTAGGGGCCAACGGTAGAAAAGGAAATATCTTCGTATACAAACTAGAGAGAATCATTCTCAGAAACCACTTTGTGATGTGTGCATTCCACTCACAGAGTTTAACCTTTCTTTTCTTAGAACAGTTTGGAAAAACACTGTTTGTAAAGTCTGCATGTGGATATTTGGACCTCTTTGAGGATTTCGTTGGAAACGGGATTTTTTCTACTAATGCTAGACAGAAGAATTCTCAGTAACTTCTTTGGGTTGCATATGTTCAACTCACAGAGCTGAACCTTCCTTTAGACAGAGCACAATTGAAAGCCTCTTTTTGTGGAATTTGCTAGTGGACATTTCAAGCGCTTTGGGCCCAACGGTAGTAATGGAAATATCTTCGTATAAAAACTAGAGAGAATCATTCTCAGAAACCAGTCTGTGATGTGTGCGTTCCACTCACAGAGTTTTACCTTTCTTTTCATAGAACAGTTTGGAAACACTCTGTTTGAAAAGTCTGCAAGTGGATATTTGGACCTCTTTGAGGATTTCGTTGGAAACGGGATTTCTTCATCTAATGCTAGACAGAATAATTCTCAGTAACTTCTTTGGGTTGTGTGTGTTCAACTCACGGAGTTGAACCTTCCTTTAGGGAGAGCAGATTTGAAACCATCTTTTTGTGGAATTTGCCAGTGGACATCTCAAGCGCTTCGGCGCCAACGGTAGAAAAGGAAATATCTTCGTATAAAAACAAGAGAGAATCATTCTCAGAAACCACTCTGTGATTTGTTCGTTCCACTCACAGAGTTTAACCTTTCTTTTCATAGAACAGTTTGGAAAGACTCTGTTTGTAAAGTCTGCAGGTGGATATTTGGACCTCTTTGAGCATTTCGTTGGAAACGGGGTTTCTTCATCTAAAGCCAGACAGAAGAATTCTCAGTAACTTCTTTGGGTTGCGTGTGTTCAACTCACAGAGTTGAACCTTCCTTTAGACAGAGCAGATCTGAAACCCTTTTCTTGTGGAATTTGCTAGTGGACATTTCAAGCTCTTTTGGGCCAATGGTAGAAAAGGAAATATCTTCGTATAAAAACTAGAGAGAATAATTCTCAGAAACCACTTTCTGAGGCGTGCGTTCCACTCACAGAGTTTAACCTTTCTTTTCATAGAAGAGTTTGGAAACACTCTCTTTTTAAACTCTGCAAGTGGATATTTGGACCTCTTTGAGGATTTCGTTGGAAACGTTATTTCCTCATCTAATGCTAGACAGGAGAATTCTCAGTAACTTCTTTGGGTTGCATGTGTTCAACTCACAGAGTTGAACCTTCCTTTAGACAGAGCAGACTTGAAACCCTCTTTTAGTGGAATTTGCAAGTGGACATTTCAAGCGCTTTGGGGCCAACGGTAGAAAAGGAAATATCTTCGTATACAAACTAGAGAGAATCATTCTCAGAAACTGCTTTGTGATGTGTGCGTTCCACTCACAGAGTTTAACGTTTCTTTTCATAGAACTATTTGGAAACACTCTGTTTGTAAAGTCTGCAAGTGGATATTTGGACCTCTTTGAGGATTTCATTGGAAACGGGATTTCTTCATCTAATGCTAGACAGAAGAATTCTCAGTAACTTCTTTCAGTTGCGATTGTTCAACATTCAGAGATTAACCTTCCTTTAAACAGAGCAGATTTGAAACCCTCTTTTTGTGGAATTTGCATGTGGACATTTCAAGCGCTTTGGGGCCAACCGTAGAAAAGGAAATATCTTCGTATACAAACTAGAGAGAATCATTCTCAGAAGCCGCTTTGTGATGTTTGCGTTCCACTCACCGAGTGTAACATTTCTTTCATTGAACAGTTTGGAAACACTCCATTTGTAAAGTCTGCAAGTGGATATTTGGACCTCTTTGAGCATTTCGTTGGAAACGGGATTTCTTCATCTAATTCTAGACACAAGAATTCTCAGTACCTTATTTGGGTAGCGTGTGTTCAACTCACAGATTTGAACCTTCCTTTAGACAGAGCAGGTTTGAAACCCTCTTTTTGTGGAATTTGCAAGTGGACATTTCAAGTGCTTTGGGGCCAACGGTAGAAAATGATATATCTTCCTATACAAACGAGAGAGAATCATTCTCAGAAAACACTTTGTGATGTGTGCGTTCCACTCACCGAGTTTAACCTTTCTTTTCATAGAACAGTTTGGAAACACTCCGTTTGTAAAGTCTGCAAGTGGATATTTGGATCTCTTTGAGGATTTCGTTGGAAACGGGATTTCTTCATCTAATGCTAGACAGAAGAATTCTCAGTAACTTCTTTGGGTTGTGTGCGTTCAACTCACAGAGTTGAACCTTCCTTTATACAGAGTAGATTTCAAACCCTCTTTTTGTAGAGTTTCCAATTGGACATTTCAAGCGCTTTGGGGCCAACCGTAGAAAAGGAAATATCTTCGCATAAAAACTAGAGAGAATCATTCTCAGAAACCACTTTGTGATGTGTGCATTCCACTCACAGAGTTTAACCTTTCTTTTCATAGAACAGTTTGGAAACACTCTGTTTGTAAACTCTGCAAGTGGATATTTGGACCTCTTTGAGGATTTCGTTGGAAAAGGGACTTCTTCATCTAATGCTAGACAGGAGACTTCTCAGTAACTTCTTTGGGTTGCATGTGTTCAACTCACAGAGTTGAACCTTCCTTTAGACAGAGCAGACTTGAAACCCTCTTTTATTGGAATTTGCAAGTGGACATTTCAAGCGCTTTAGGGCCAACGGTAGAAAAGGAAATATCTTCGTATACAAACTACAGAGAATCATTCTCAGAAACTGCTTTGTGATGTGTGCGTTCCTCTCACAGAGTTTAACCTTTCTTTTCATAGAACTATTTGGAAACACTCTGTTTGTAAAGTCTGCAAGTGGATATTTGGACCTCTTTGAGGATTTCGTTGGAAACGGGATTTCTTCATCTAATGCTAGACAGAAGAATTCTCAGTAACTTTTTTGGGTTGAGTGTGTTCAACTCACGGAGTTGAACCTTCCTTTAGAGAGAGCAGATTTCAAACCCTCTTTTTGTAGAATTTGCTAGTGGACATTTCAAGCGCTTTGGTGCCAACGGTAGAAAAGGAAATATCTTCGTATAAAAACTAGAGAGAATCATTCTCAGAAACCAATTTCTGACGTGTGCGTTCCACTCACAGAGTTTAACCGTTCTTTTCATAGAACAGTTTGGAAACACTCTGTTTGTAAAGTCTGCAAGTGGATATTTGGACCTCTTTGAGGATTTCGTTGGAAACGGGATTTCTTCATCTAATGCTAGACAGAAGAATTCTCAGTAACTTCTATGGGTTGCGTGTATTCAACTCACAGGGTTGAACCTTCCTTTAGACAGAGCAGATTGGAAACCCTCTTTTTGTGGAATTTGCAACTGGATATTTCAAGTGCTTTGGGGCGAACGGTAGAAAAGGAAATATCTTCGTATACAAACTAGAGAGAATCATTCTCAGAAACCAGTCTGTGATGTGTGCGTTCCACTCACAGAGTTTTACCTTTCTTTTCATAGAACAGCTTGGAAACATTCTGTTTGTAAAGTCTGCAAGTGGATATTTGGACCTCTTTGAGGATTTCGTTGGAAACGGGATTTCTTCATCTAATGCTAGACAGAAAAATTCTCAGTAAGTTCTTTGGGTTGCGCGCGTTCAACTCACGGAGTTGAACCTTCCTTTAGAGAGAGCAGATTTGAAACCATCTTTTTGTGGAATTTGCAAGTGGACATCTCAATCGCTTCGGCGCCAACGGTAGAAAAGGAAATATCTTCGTATAAAAACAAGAGAGAATCATTCTCAGAAACCACTTTGTGATGTGTTCGTTCCACTCACAGAGTTTAACCTTTCTTTTCATAGAACAGTTTGGAAACACTCTGTTTGTTAAGTCTGCAGGTGGATATTTGGACTTCTTTGAGCATTTCGTTGGAAACGGGATTTCTTCATCTAATGCCAGACAGAAGAATTCTCAGTAACTTCTTTGGGTTGTGTGTGTTCAACTCACAGAGTTGAACCTTCCTTTAGACAGAGCAGATCTGAAACCCTTTTCTTGTGGAATTTGCTGTGGACATTTCAAGCTCTTTTGGGCCAATGGTAGAAAAGGAAATATCTTCGTATAAAAACTAGAGAGAATAATTCTCAGAAACCACTTTCTGAAGTGTGCGTTCCACTCACAGAGTTTAAACTTTCTTTTCATAGAACAGTTTGGAAAAACTCTGTTTGTAAAGTCTGCAAGTGGATATTTGGACCTCTTTGAGGATTTCATTGGAAACGGGATTTCTTCATCTAATGCTAGACAGAATAATTCTCAGAAACTTCTTTGGGTTGTGTGTGTTCAACTCACAGATTTGAACCTTCCTTTAGACAGAGCAGATCTGAAACCCTCTTTTTGTGGAATTTGCAAGTGGACATTTCAAGCACTTTGGGCCCAACGGTAGAAAAGGAAATATCTTCGTATAAAAACTAAAGAGAATCATTCTCAGAAACCACTTTGTGATGTGTGCGTTCCACTCATAGAGTTTTACCTTTCTTTTCATAGAACAGTTTGGAAACACTCTGTTTCTACAGTCTGCAAGTGGATATTTGGACCTCTTTGAGGATTTCGTTGGAAACGGGATTTCTTCATCTAATGCTAGACAGAAGAATTCTCAGTAACTTCTTTGGGTTGCGTGTGTTCAACTCACAGAGTTGAAACTTCCTTTAGACAGAGCAGATTTGAAACCCTCTTTTTGTGGTATTTGCAAGTGGACATTTCAAGTGCTTAGGGGCCAACGGTAGAAAAGGAAATATCTTCGTATACAAACTAGAGAGAATCATTCTCAGAAACCACTTTGTGATGTGTGCATTCCACTCACAGAGTTTAACCTTTCTTTTCTTAGAACAGTTTGGAAAAACACTGTTTGTAAAGTCTGCATGTGGATATTTGGACCTCTTTGAGGATTTCGTTGGAAACGGGATTTTTTCTACTAATGCTAGACAGAAGAATTCTCAGTAACTTCTTTGGGTTGCATATGTTCAACTCACAGAGTTGAACCTTCCTTTAGACAGAGCACAATTGAAAGCCTCTTTTTGTGGAATTTGCTAGTGGACATTTCAAGCGCTTTGGGCCCAACGGTAGTAATGGAAATATCTTCGTATAAAAACTAGAGAGAATCATTCTCAGAAACCAGTCTGTGATGTGTGCGTTCCACTCACAGAGTTTTACCTTTCTTTTCATAGAACAGTTTGGAAACACTCTGTTTGAAAAGTCTGCAAGTGGATATTTGGACCTCTTTGAGGATTTCGTTGTAAACGGGATTTCTTCATCTAATGCTAGACAGAATAATTCTCAGTAACTTCTTTGGGTTGTGTGTGTTCAACTCACGGAGTTGAACCTTGCTTTAGGGAGAGCAGATTTGAAACCATCTTTTTGTGGAATTTGCCAGTGGACATCTCAAGCGCTTCGGCGCCAACGGTAGAAAAGGAAATATCTTCGTATAAAAACAAGAGAGAATCATTCTCAGAAACCACTCTGTGATTTGTTCGTTCCACTCACAGAGTTTAACCTTTCTTTTCATAGAACAGTTTGGAAAGACTCTGTTTGTAAAGTCTGCACGTGGATATTTGGACCTCTTTGAGCATTTCGTTGGAAACGGGGTTTCTTCATCTAAAGCCAGACAGAAGAATTCTCAGTAACTTCTTTGGGTTGCGTGTGTTCAACTCACAGAGTTGAACCTTCCTTTAGACAGAGCAGATCTGAAACCCTTTTCTTGTGGAATTTGCTAGTGGACATTTCAAGCTCTTTTGGGCCAATGGTAGAAAAGGAAATATCTTCGTATAAAAACTAGAGAGAATAATTCTCAGAAACCACTTTCTGATGTGTGCGTTCCACTCACAGAGTTTAACCTTTCTTTTCATAGAAGAGTTTGGAAACACTCTCTTTTTAAACTCTGCAAGTGGATATTTGGACCTCTTTGAGGATTTCGTTGGAAACGTTATTTCCTCATCTAATGCTAGACAGGAGAATTCTCAGTAACTTCTTTGGGTTGCATGTGTTCAACTCACAGAGTTGAACCTTCCTTTAGACAGAGCAGACTTGAAACCCTCTTTTAGTGGAATTTGCAAGTGGACATTTCAAGCGCTTTGGGGCCAACGGTAGAAAAGGAAATATCTTCGTATACAAACTAGAGAGAATCATTCTCAGAAACTGCTTTGTGATGTGTGCGTTCCACTCACAGAGTTTAACGTTTCTTTTCATAGAACTATTTGGAAACACTCTGTTTGTAAAGTCTGCAAGTGGATATTTGGACCTCTTTGAGGATTTCGTTGGAAACGGGATTTCTTCATCTAATGCTAGACAGAAGAATTCTCAGTAACTTCTTTCAGTTGCGATTGTTCAACATTCAGAGATTAACCTTCCTTTAAACAGAGCAGATTTGAAACCCTCTTTTTGTGGAATTTGCATGTGGACATTTCAAGCGCTTTGGGGCCAACCGTAGAAAAGGAAATATCTTCGTATACAAACTAGAGAGAATCATTCTCAGAAGCCGCTTTGTGATGTTTGCGTTCCACTCACCGAGTGTAACATTTCTTTCATTGAACAGTTTGGAAACACTCCATTTGTAAAGTCTGCAAGTGGATATTTGGACCTCTTTGAGCATTTCGTTGGAAACGGGATTTCTTCATCTAATTCTAGACACAAGAATTCTCAGTAACTTATTTGGGTAGCGTGTGTTCAACTCACAGATTTGAACCTTCCTTTAGACAGAGCAGGTTTGAAACCCTCTTTTTGTGGAATTTGCAAGTGGACATTTCAAGTGCTTTGGGGCCAACGGTAGAAAATGATATATCTTCCTATACAAACGAGAGAGAATCATTCTCAGAAAACACTTTGTGATGTGTGCGTTCCACTCACCGAGTTTAACCTTTCTTTTCATAGAACAGTTTGGAAACACTCCGTTTGTAAAGTCTGCAAGTGGATATTTGGATCTCTTTGAGGATTTCGTTGGAAACGGGATTTCTTCATCTAATGCTAGACAGAAGAATTCTCAGTAACTTCTTTGGGTTGTGTGCGTTCAACTCACAGAGTTGAACCTTCCTTTATACAGAGTAGATTTCAAACCCTCTCTTTGTAGAGTTTCCAATTGGACATTTCAAGCGCTTTGGGGCCAACCGTAGAAAAGGAAATATCTTCGCATAAAAACTAGAGAGAATCATTCTCAGAAACCACTTTGTGATATGTGCATTCCACTCACAGAGTTTAACCTTTCTTTTCATAGAACAGTTTGGAAACACTCTGTTTGTAAACTCTGCAAGTGGATATTTGGACCTCTTTGAGGATTTCGTTGGAAAAGGGACTTCTTCATCTAATGCTAGACAGGTGACTTCTCAGTAACTTCTTTGGGTTGCATGTGTTCAACTCACAGAGTTGAACCTTCCTTTAGACAGAGCAGACTTGAAACCCTCTTTTATTGGAATTTGCAAGTGGACATTTCAAGCGCTTTAGGGCCAACGGTAGAAAAGGAAATATCTTCGTATACAAACTACAGAGAATCATTCTCAGAAACTGCTTTGTGATGTGTGCGTTCCTCTCACAGAGTTTAACCTTTCTTTTCATTGAACTATTTGGAAACACTCTGTTTGTAAAGTCTGCAAGTGGATATTTGGACCTCTTTGAGGATTTCGTTGGAAACGGGATTTCTTCATCTAATGCTAGACAGAAGAATTCTCAGTAACTTTTTTGGGTTGAGTGTGTTCAACTCACGGAGTTGAACCTTCCTTTAGAGAGAGCAGATTTGAAACCCTCTTTTTGTAGAATTTGCTAGTGGACATTTCAAGCGCTTTGGTGCCAACGGTAGAAAAGGAAATATCTTCGTATAAAAACTAGAGAGAATCATTCTCAGAAACCAATTTGTGACGTGTGCGTTCCACTCACAGAGTTTAACCGTTCTTTTCATAGAACAGTTTGGAAACACTCTGTTTGTTCTGTCTGCAAGTGGATATTTGGACCTCTTTGAGGATTTGGTTGGAAACGGGATTTCTTCATCTAATGCTAGACAGAAGAATTCTCAGTAACTTCTATGGGTTGCGTGTATTCAACTCACAGGGTTGAACCTTCCTTTAGACAGAGCAGATTGGAAACCCTCTTTTTGTGGAATTTGCAACTGGATATTTCAAGTGCTTTGGGGTGAACGGTAGAAAAGGAAATATCTTCGTATACAAACTAGAGAGAATCATTCTCAGAAACCACTTTGTGATGTGTCCGTTCCACTCACCGTGTTTAACCATTCTTTTCATAGAACAGTTTGGAAACACTCTGTTTGTACAGTTTGCAAGTGGATATTTGGACCTCTTTGTGGATTTCGTTGGAAACGGGATTTCTTAATCCAATGCTAGAATGAAGAATTCTCAGTAACTTCTTTCAGTTGCGTTTGTTCAACATTCAGAGATGAACCTTCCTTTAAACAGAGCAGATTTGAAACCCTCTTTTTGTGGAATTTGCAAGTGGACATTTCAAGCGCTTTGGGGCCAACCGTAGAAAAGGAAATATCTTCGTATACAAACTAGAGAGAATCATTCTCAGAAACCACTTTGTGATGTGTGCATTGCACTCACAGAGTTTAACCTTTCTTCTCATAGAACAGTTTGGAAACACTCTGTTTGTAAAGTCTGCAAGTGGATATTTGGACCTCTTTGAGGATTTCGTTGGAAACGGGATTTCTTCATCTAATGCTAGACAGAAGAATTCTCAGTAACTTCTTTGGGTTGCACGTGTTCAACTCACAGAGTTGAAACTTCCTTTAGACAGAGCAGATCTGAAACCCTCTTTTTGTGGAATTTGCAAGTGGACATTTCAAGGCCTTTGGGGCCAACGGTAGAAAAGGAAATATCTTCGTAGAAAAACTAGACAGAATCATTCTCAGAAACCAGTTTGTGATGTGTACGTTCCACTCACCGAATATAAACTTTCTTTTCATAGTACAGTTTGGAAAAACTCCGTTTGTAAAGTCTGCAAGGGGATATTTCGACCTCTTTGAGGATTTCATTGGAAACGGGATTTCTTCATCTAATGCTAGACAAAAGAATTCTCAGTAACTTCTTTGGGTTGCGCATGTTCAACTCACAGAGTGGAACCTTCCTTTAGACAGAGCAGGTTTGAAACCCTCTATTTGTGGAATTTTCAAGTGGACGTTTCAAGCGCTTTGGGGCCAACGGTAGAAAAGGAAATATGTTCATATACAAACTAGATAGAATCATTCTCAGAAACCACTTTGTGATGTGTGCGTTCCATTGACCGAGTTTAACCTTTCTTTTCATAGAAGAGTTTGGAAACACTCTGTTTGTAAAGTTTGCAACTGGATATTTGGACCTCTTTGAGGATTTCGTTGGAAACGGGATTTCTTCATCTAATTCTAGAAAGCAGAATTCTCAGTAACTTCTTTGGGTTGCGTGTGTTCAACTCTCAGAGTTGAACCTTCCTTTAGACAGAGCAGGTTTGAAACCCTCTTTTTGTGGAATTTGCAAGTGGACATTTCAAGCGCTTTGGGGCCAACAGTAGGAAAGGGAATATCTTCGTATACAAACTAGAGAGAATCTGTCTCGGAAACCACTTTGTGATGTGTGCTTTCCACTCACAGAGTTTAACCTTTCTTTTCATAGAACAGTTTGGAAACACTCTGTTTGTAAAGTCTGTAAGTGGATATTTGGACCTCTTTGAGGATTTCGTTGGAAAAGGGATTTCTTCATCTAATGCTAGACAAAAGAATTCTCAGTAACTTCTTTGGGTTGCATGTGTTCAACTCACATAGTTGAACCTTCCTTTAGACAGAGCAGTTTTGAAACCCTCTTGTTGTGGAATTTGCAAGTGGACATTTCAAGCGCTTTGGGGCCAACGGTAGAAAAGGAAATATCTTCATATACAAACTAGATAGAATCATTCTCAGAAACCACTTTGTGATGTGTGCATTCCATTCACCGAGTTTAACCTTTCTTTTCATAGAACAGTTTGGAAACACTCTGTTTGTTAAGTCTGCAAGTGGATATTTCGACCTCTTTGAGGATTTCGTTGGAAACGGGATTTCTTCATCTAATGCTAGACAAAAGAATTCTCAGTAACTTCTTTTGGTTGCGCATGTTCAACTCACAGAGTGGAACCTTCCTTTAGACAGAGCAGGTTTGAAACCCTCTATTTGTGGAATTTCCAAGTGGACCTTTCAAGCGCTTTGGGGCCAACGGTAGGAAAGGAAATATCTTCGTAAACAAACTAGAGAGAATCTTTCTCAGAAACCACTTTGTGATGTGTGCATTCCTGTCACCGAGTTTAACCTTTCTTTTCATAGAACAGTTTGGAAACACTCTGTTTGTAAAGTCTGCAAGTGGATATTTGGACCTCTTTGAGGATTTCATTGGAAACGGGATTTCTTCATCTAATTCTAGAAAGAAGAATTCTCAGTAACTTCTTTGGGTTGCGTGTGTTCAACTCACAGAGTTTAACCTTCCTTTAGACAGAGGAGATTTGAAACCCTCTTGTTGTGGGATTTGCAAGTGGACATATCAAGCGCTTTGGGGCCAATGGTAGAAAAGGAAATATCTTCGTATACAAACTAGAGAGAATCATTCTCGGAAACCACTTTGTGATGTGTACGTTCCACTCACAGAGTTTAACCTTTCTATTCATAGAACAGTTTGGAAAAACTCTGTTTGTAAAGTCTGCAAGTGGATATTTGGACGTCTGTGAGGATTTCGTTGGCAACGGGATTTCTTCATCTAATGCTAGAAAGAAGAATTCTCAGTAGCTTCTTTGGTTGCGTGTGTTCAACTCACAGAGTTGAACCTTCCTTTAGACAGAGTAGATTTGAAACCCTCTTGTTGTGGAATTTGCAAGTGGACATTTCAAGCGCTTTGGGGTCAATGGCAGAAAAGGAAATATCTTCGTATAAAAACTAGAGAGAACCATTCTCGGAAACCACTTTGTGATGTGTTCATTCCAATCACAGAGTTTAACCTTTCGTTTCATAGAACAGTTTGGAAACACTCTGTTTGTAAATTCTGCAAGTGGATATCTGGACCTCTTTGAGGATTTCGTTGGAAACGGGATTTCTACATCTAATGCTAGACAGAAGAATTCTCAGTAACTTCTTTGGGTTGCGTGTGTTCAACTCACAGAGTTGAACCTTCCTTTAGACAGAGCAGATTTGAAACCATCTTTTTGTGGAATTTGCAAGTGGACATTTCAAGCGCTTTGGGGCCAACGGTAGAAAAGGAAATATCTTCGTATAAAAACTAGAGAGAACCTGTCGCGGAAACCACTTTGTGATGTGTGCGTTCCACTCACAGAGTTTAACCTTTCTTTTCATAGAACAGTTTGGAAACACTCTGTTTGTAAAGTCTGCAAGTGGATATTTGGACCTCTTTGAGGATTTCGTTGGATACGGGATTTTTTCATCTAATGCTAGACAAAAGAATTCTAAGTAACTTCTTTGGGTTGCGTGTGTTCAACTCACAGAGTTGAACCTTCCTTTAGACAGAGCAGATTTGAAACCCTCTTTTTTTGGATTTTGCAATTGGACATTTCAAGCGCTTTGGGGCCAATGGCAGAAAGGGAAATACCTTCGTATAAAAGCTAGAGAGAATCATTTTCAGAAACCACCTTGTGATTTGTTCGTTCCACTCACAGAGTTTAACTTTTATTTTCATAGAACTGTTTGGAAACACTCTGTTTGTAAAGTCTGCAAGTGGATATTTGGACCTCTTTCAGGATATCGTTGGAAACGGGATTTCTTCATCTAATCCTAGGAAGAGGAATTCTCAGTAACTTCTTTGGGTTGCCTGTGTTCAACTCACAGAGTTGAACCTTCCTTTACACAGAGCAAAATAGAAACCCTCTTTTTGTGGAATTTGCAAGTGGACATTTCAAGCGCTTTGGGACCAACGGTAGAAAAGGAAATATCTTCGTATAAAAACTTGATAGAATCATTCTCCGAAACCACTTTGTGATGTGTGCGTTCCATTCACCGAGTTTAACCTTTCTTTTCATAGAACAGTTTGGAAACACTCTGTTTGTAAAGTCTGCAAGTGGATATTTGGACGTCTTTGAGGATATCGTTGGAAACGGGATTTCTTCATCTAATGCTAGACAGAAGAATTCTCAGTAACTTCTTTGGGTTGCGTGTGTTCAACTCACAGAGTTGAACCTTCCTTTAGACAGAGCAGATTTGAAACCCTCTTTTTGTGGAATTTGCAAGTGGACATTTCAAGCGCTTTGGGGCCAACGGTAGAAAAGGAAATATCTTCGAATACAAACTAGAGAGAATCATTCTTGGAAACCACTTTGTGATGTGTACATTCCACTCACACAGTTTAACCTTTCTTTTCATAGAACTGTTTGGAAACACTCTGTTTGTAAAGTCTGCAAGTGGATATTTGGACCTCTTTGAGGATTTCGTTGGAAAAGGGATTTCTTCATCTAATGCTAGACAAAAGAATTCTCAGTAACTTCTTTGGGTTGCATGTGTTCAACTCACATAGTTGAATCTTCCTTTAGACAGAGCAGTTTTGAAACCCTCTTGTTGTGGAATTTGCAAGTGGACATTTCAAGCGCTTTGGGGCCAACGGTAGAAAAGGAAATATCTTCATATACAAACTAGATAGAATCATTCTCAGAAACCACTTTGTGATGTGTGCATTCCATTCACCGAGTTTAACCTTTCTTTTCATAGAACAGTTTGGAAACACTCTGTTTGTTAAGTTTGCAAGTGGATATTTCGACCTCTTTGAGGATTTCGTTGGAAACGGGATTTCTTCATCTAATGCTAGACAAAAGAATTCTCAGTAACTTCTTTTGGTTGCGCATGTTCAACTCACAGAGTGGAACCTTCCTTTAGACAGAGCAGGTTTGAAACCCTCTATTTGTGGAATTTCCAAGTGGACCTTTCAAGCGCTTTGGGGCCAACGGTAGGAAAGGAAATATCTTCGTAAACAAACTAGAGAGAATCTTTCTCAGAAACCACTTTGTGATGTGTGCATTCCTGTCACCGAGTTTAATCTTTCTTTTCATAGAACAGTTTGGAAACACTCTGTTTGTAAAGTCTGCAAGTGGATATTTGGACCTCTTTGAGGATTTCGTTGGAAAAGGGATTTCTTCATCTAATGCTAGACAAAAGAATTCTCAGTAACTTCTTTGGGTTGCATGTGTTCAACTCACATAGTTGAACCTTCCTTTAGACAGAGCAGTTTTGAAACCCTCTTGTTGTGGAATTTGCAAGTGGACATTTCAAGCGCTTTGGGGCCAACGGTAGAAAAGGAAATATCTTCATATACAAACTAGATAGAATCATTCTCAGAAACCACTTTGTGATGTGTGCATTCCATTCACCGAGTTTAACCTTTCTTTTCATAGAACAGTTTGGAAACACTCTGTTTGTTAAGTCTGCAAGTGGATATTTCGACCTCTTTGAGGATTTCGTTGGAAACGGGATTTCTTCATCTAATGCTAGACAAAAGAATTCTCAGTAACTTCTTTTGGTTGCGCATGTTCAACTCACAGAGTGGAACCTTCCTTTAGACAGAGCAGGTTTGAAACCCTCTATTTGTGGAATTTCCAAGTGGACCTTTCAAGCGCTTTGGGGCCAACGGTAGGAAAGGAAATATCTTCGTAAACAAACTAGAGAGAATCTTTCTCAGAAACCACTTTGTGATGTGTGCATTCCTGTCACCGAGTTTAACCTTTCTTTTCATAGAACAGTTTGGAAACACTCTGTTTGTAAAGTCTGCAAGTGGATATTTGGACCTCTTTGAGGATTTCATTGGAAACGGGATTTCTTCATCTAATTCTAGAAAGAAGAATTCTCAGTAACTTCTTTGGGTTGCGTGTGTTCAACTCACAGAGTTTAACCTTCCTTTAGACAGAGGAGATTTGAAACCCTCTTGTTGTGGGATTTGCAAGTGGACATATCAAGCGCTTTGGGGCCAATGGTAGAAAAGGAAATATCTTCGTATACAAACTAGAGAGAATCATTCTCGGAAACCACTTTGTGATGTGTACGTTCCACTCACAGAGTTTAACCTTTCTATTCATAGAACAGTTTGGAAAAACTCTGTTTGTAAAGTCTGCAAGTGGATATTTGGACGTCTGTGAGGATTTCGTTGGCAACGGGATTTCTTCATCTAATGCTAGAAAGAAGAATTCTCAGTAGCTTCTTTGGTTGCGTGTGTTCAACTCACAGAGTTGAACCTTCCTTTAGACAGAGTAGATTTGAAACCCTCTTGTTGTGGAATTTGCAAGTGGACATTTCAAGCGCTTTGGGGTCAATGGCAGAAAAGGAAATATCTTCGTATAAAAACTAGAGAGAACCATTCTCGGAAACCACTTTGTGATGTGTTCATTCCAATCACAGAGTTTAACCTTTCGTTTCATAGAACAGTTTGGAAACACTCTGTTTGTAAATTCTGCAAGTGGATATCTGGACCTCTTTGAGGATTTCGTTGGAAACGGGATTTCTACATCTAATGCTAGACAGAAGAATTCTCAGTAACTTCTTTGGGTTGCGTGTGTTCAACTCACAGAGTTGAACCTTCCTTTAGACAGAGCAGATTTGAAACCATCTTTTTGTGGAATTTGCAAGTGGACATTTCAAGCGCTTTGGGGCCAACGGTAGAAAAGGAAATATCTTCGTATAAAAACTAGAGAGAACCTGTCGCGGAAACCACTTTGTGATGTGTGCGTTCCACTCACAGAGTTTAACCTTTCTTTTCATAGAACAGTTTGGAAACACTCTGTTTGTAAAGTCTGCAAGTGGATATTTGGACCTCTTTGAGGATTTCGTTGGATACGGGATTTTTTCATCTAATGCTAGACAAAAGAATTCTAAGTAACTTCTTTGGGTTGCGTGTGTTCAACTCACAGAGTTGAACCTTCCTTTAGACAGAGCAGATTTGAAACCCTCTTTTTTTGGATTTTGCAATTGGACATTTCAAGCGCTTTGGGGCCAATGGCAGAAAGGGAAATACCTTCGTATAAAAGCTAGAGAGAATCATTTTCAGAAACCACCTTGTGATTTGTTCGTTCCACTCACAGAGTTTAACTTTTATTTTCATAGAACTGTTTGGAAACACTCTGTTTGTAAAGTCTGCAAGTGGATATTTGGACCTCTTTCAGGATATCGTTGGAAACGGGATTTCTTCATCTAATCCTAGGAAGAGGAATTCTCAGTAACTTCTTTGGGTTGCCTGTGTTCAACTCACAGAGTTGAACCTTCCTTTACACAGAGCAAAATAGAAACCCTCTTTTTGTGGAATTTGCAAGTGGACATTTCAAGCGCTTTGGGACCAACGGTAGAAAAGGAAATATCTTCGTATAAAAACTTGATAGAATCATTCTCCGAAACCACTTTGTGATGTGTGCGTTCCATTCACCGAGTTTAACCTTTCTTTTCATAGAACAGTTTGGAAACACTCTGTTTGTAAAGTCTGCAAGTGGATATTTGGACGTCTTTGAGGATATCGTTGGAAACGGGATTTCTTCATCTAATGCTAGACAGAAGAATTCTCAGTAACTTCTTTGGGTTGCGTGTGTTCAACTCACAGAGTTGAACCTTCCTTTAGACAGAGCAGATTTGAAACCCTCTTTTTGTGGAATTTGCAAGTGGACATTTCAAGCGCTTTGGGGCCAACGGTAGAAAAGGAAATATCTTCGAATACAAACTAGAGAGAATCATTCTTGGAAACCACTTTGTGATGTGTACATTCCACTCACACAGTTTAACCTTTCTTTTCATAGAACTGTTTGGAAACACTCTGTTTGTAAAGTCTGCAAGTGGATATTTGGACCTCTTTGAGGATTTCGTTGGAAAAGGGATTTCTTCATCTAATGCTAGACAAAAGAATTCTCAGTAACTTCTTTGGGTTGCATGTGTTCAACTCACATAGTTGAATCTTCCTTTAGACAGAGCAGTTTTGAAACCCTCTTGTTGTGGAATTTGCAAGTGGACATTTCAAGCGCTTTGGGGCCAACGGTAGAAAAGGAAATATCTTCATATACAAACTAGATAGAATCATTCTCAGAAACCACTTTGTGATGTGTGCATTCCATTCACCGAGTTTAACCTTTCTTTTCATAGAACAGTTTGGAAACACTCTGTTTGTTAAGTTTGCAAGTGGATATTTCGACCTCTTTGAGGATTTCGTTGGAAACGGGATTTCTTCATCTAATGCTAGACAAAAGAATTCTCAGTAACTTCTTTTGGTTGCGCATGTTCAACTCACAGAGTGGAACCTTCCTTTAGACAGAGCAGGTTTGAAACCCTCTATTTGTGGAATTTCCAAGTGGACCTTTCAAGCGCTTTGGGGCCAACGGTAGGAAAGGAAATATCTTCGTAAACAAACTAGAGAGAATCTTTCTCAGAAACCACTTTGTGATGTGTGCATTCCTGTCACCGAGTTTAACCTTTCTTTTCATAGAACAGTTTGGAAACACTCTGTTTGTAAAGTCTGCAAGTGGATATTTGGACCTCTTTGAGGATTTCATTGGAAACGGGATTTCTTCATCTAATTCTAGAAAGAAGAATTCTCAGTACCTTCTTTGGGTTGCGTGTGTTCAACTCACAGAGTTTAACCTTCCTTTAGACAGAGGAGATTTGAAACCCTCTTGTTGTGGGATTTGCAAGTGGACATATCAAGCGCTTTGGGGCCAATGGTAGAAAAGGAAATATCTTCGTATACAAACTAGAGAGAATCATTCTCGGAAACCACTTTGTGATGTGTACGTTCCACTCACAGAGTTTAACCTTTCTATTCATAGAACAGTTTGGAAAAACTCTGTTTGTAAAGTCTGCAAGTGGATATTTGGACGTCTGTGAGGATTTCGTTGGCAACGGGATTTCTTCATCTAATGCTAGAAAGAAGAATTCTCAGTAGCTTCTTTGGTTGCGTGTGTTCAACTCACAGAGTTGAACCTTCCTTTAGACAGAGTAGATTTGAAACCCTCTTGTTGTGGAATTTGCAAGTGGACATTTCAAGCGCTTTGGGGTCAATGGCAGAAAAGGAAATATCTTCGTATAAAAACTAGAGAGAACCATTCTCGGAAACCACTTTGTGATGTGTTCATTCCAATCACAGAGTTTAACCTTTCGTTTCATAGAACAGTTTGGAAACACTCTGTTTGTAAATTCTGCAAGTGGATATCTGGACCTCTTTGAGGATTTCGTTGGAAACGGGATTTCTACATCTAATGCTAGACAGAAGAATTCTCAGTAACTTCTTTGGGTTGCGTGTGTTCAACTCACAGAGTTGAACCTTCCTTTAGACAGAGCAGATTTGAAACCATCTTTTTGTGGAATTTGCAAGTGGACATTTCAAGCGCTTTGGGGCCAACGGTAGAAAAGGAAATATCTTCGTATAAAAACTAGAGAGAACCTGTCGCGGAAACCACTTTGTGATGTGTGCGTTCCACTCACAGAGTTTAACCTTTCTTTTCATAGAACAGTTTGGAAACACTCTGTTTGTAAAGTCTGCAAGTGGATATTTGGACCTCTTTGAGGATTTCGTTGGATACGGGATTTTTTCATCTAATGCTAGACAAAAGAATTCTAAGTAACTTCTTTGGGTTGCGTGTGTTCAACTCACAGAGTTGAACCTTCCTTTAGACAGAGCAGATTTGAAACCCTCTTTTTTTGGATTTTGCAATTGGACATTTCAAGCGCTTTGGGGCCTATGGCAGAAAGGGAAATACCTTCGTATAAAAGCTAGAGAGAATCATTTTCAGAAACCACCTTGTGATTTGTTCGTTCCACTCACAGAGTTTAACTTTTATTTTCATAGAACTGTTTGGAAACACTCTGTTTGTAAAGTCTGCAAGTGGATATTTGGACCTCTTTCAGGATATCGTTGGAAACGGGATTTCTTCATCTAATCCTAGGAAGAGGAATTCTCAGTAACTTCTTTGGGTTGCCTGTGTTCAACTCACAGAGTTGAACCTTCCTTTACACAGAGCAAAATAGAAACCCTCTTTTTGTGGAATTTGCAAGTGGACATTTCAAGCGCTTTGGGACCAACGGTAGAAAAGGAAATATCTTCGTATAAAAACTTGATAGAATCATTCTCCGAAACCACTTTGTGATGTGTGCGTTCCATTCACCGAGTTTAACCTTTCTTTTCATAGAACAGTTTGGAAACACTCTGTTTGTAAAGTCTGCAAGTGGATATTTGGACGTCTTTGAGGATATCGCTGGAAACGGGATTTCTTCATCTAATGCTAGACAGAAGAATTCTCAGTAACTTCTTTGGGTTACGTGTGTTCAACTCACAGAGTTGAACCTTCCTTTAGACAGAGCAGATTTGAAACCCTCTTTTTGTGGAATTTGCAAGTGGACATTTCAAGCGCTTTGGGGCCAACGGTAGAAAAGGAAATATCTTCGAATACAAACTAGAGAGAATCATTCTTGGAAACCACTTTGTGATGTGTACATTCCACTCACACAGTTTAACCTTTCTTTTCATAGAACTGTTTGGAAACACTCTGTTTGTAAAGTCTGAAAGTGGATATTTGGACCTCTTTCAGGATATCGTTGGAAACGGGATTTCTTCATCTAATCCTAGGAAGAGGAATTCTCAGTAACTTCTTTGGGTTGCCTGTGTTCAACTCACATAGTTGAACCTTCCTTTACACAGAGCAAAATAGAAACCCTCTTTTTGTGGAATTTGCAAGTGGACATTTCAAGCGCTTTGGGACCAACGGTAGAAAAGGAAATATCTTCGTATAAAAACTTGATAGAATCATTCTCCGAAACCACTTTGTGACGTGTGCGTTCCATTCACCGAGTTTAACCTTTCTTTTCATAGAACAGTTTGGAAACACTCTGTTTGTAAAGTCTGCAAGTGGATATTTGGACCTCTTTGAGGATATCGTTGGAAACGGGATTTGTTCATCTAACGTTAGAGAGAAGAATTCTCAGTAACTTCTTTGGGTTGCGTGTGTTCAACTCACAGGGTTGAACCTTCCTTTAGACAGAGCAGATTTGAAACCCTCTTTTTGTGGAATTTGCAAGTGGACATTTCAAGCGCTTTGGGGCCAACCGTAGAAAAGGAAATATCTTCGAATACAAACTAGAGACAATCATTCTTGGAAACCACTTTGTGATGTGTACATTCCACTCACACAGTTTAACCTTTCTTTTCATAGAACAGTTTGGAAAAACTCTGTTTGTAAAGTCTGCAAGTGGATATTTGGACCTCTTTGAGGATTTCGTTGGAAACGGGATTTCTTCATCTAATTCTAGAAAGAAGAATTCTCAGTAGCTTCTTTGGGTTGCGTGTGTTCAACTCACAGAGTTGAACCTTCCTTTAGACAGAGCAGATTTGAAACCCTCTTGTTGTGGGATTTGCAAGTGGACATTTCAAGCGCTTTGGGGCCAACGGTAGAAAAGGAAATATGTTCATATACAAACTGGATAGAATCATTCTCAGAAACCACTTTGTGATGTGTGCATTCCATTCACCGAGTTTAACCTTTCTTTTCATAGAAGAGTTTGGAAACACTCTGTTTGTAAAGTCTGCAAGTGGATATTTGGACCTCTTTGAGGATTTCGTTGGAAACGGGATTTCTTCATCTAATTCTAGAAAGCAGAATTCTCAGTAACTTCTTTGGGTTGCGTGTGTTCAACTCTCAGAGTTGAACCTTCCTTTAGACAGAGCAGGTTTGAAACCCTCTTTTTGTGGAATTTGCAAGTGGACATTTCAAGCGCTTTGGGGCGAACAGTAGGAAAGGGAATATCTTCGTATACAAACTAGAGAGAATCTGTCTCGGAAACCACTTTGTGATGTGTGCTTTCCACTCACAGAGTTTAACCTTTCTTTTCATAGAACAGTTTGGAAACACTCTGTTTGTAAAGTCTGCAAGTGGATATTTGGACCTCTTTGAGGATTTCGTTGGAAAAGGGATTTCTTCATCTAATGCTAGACAAAAGAATTCTCAGTAACTTCTTTGGGTTGCGTGTGTTCAACTCACAGAGTTGAACCTTCCTTTAGACAGAGCAGTTTTGAAACCCTCTTGTTGTGGAATTTGCAAGTGGACATTTCAAGCGCATTGGGGCCAACGGTAGAAAAGGAAATATCTTCATATACAAACTAGATAGAATCATTCTCAGAAACCACTTTGTGATGTGTGCATTCCATTCACCGAGTTTAACCTTTCTTTTCATAGAACAGTTTGGAAACACTCTGTTTGTAAAGTCTGCAAGTGGATATTTCTACCTCTTTGAGGATTTCGTTGGAAACGGGTTTTCTTCATCTAATGCTAGACAAAAGAATTCTCAGTAACTTCTTTTGGTTGCGCATGTTCAACTCACAGAGTGGAACCTTCCTTTAGACAGAGCAGGTTTGAAACCCTCTATTTGTGGAATTTCCAAGTGGACCTTTCAAGCGCTTTGGGGCCAACGGTAGGAAAGGAAATATCTTCGTAAACAAACTAGAGAGAATCTTTCTCAGAAACCACTTTGTGATGTGTGCATTCCTGTCACCGAGTTTAACCTTTCTTTTCATAGAACAGTTTGGAAACACTCTGTTTGTAAGTCTGCAAGTGGATATTTGGACCTCTTTGAGGATTTCGTTGGATACGGGATTTCTTAATCTAATGCTAGACAAAAGAATTCTAAGTAACTTCTTTGGGTTGCGTGTGTTCAACTCACAGATTTGAACCTTCCTTTAGACAGAGCAGATTTGAAACCCTCTTTTTTTGGATTTTGCAAGTGGACATTTCAAGCGCTTTGGGGCCAATGGCAGAAAGGGAAATACCTTCGTATAAAAGCTAGAGAGAATCATTTTCAGAAACCACCTTGTGATTTGTTCTATCCTCTCACAGAGTTTAACTTTTATTTTCATAGAACTGTTTGGAAACACTATGTTTGTAAAGTCTGCAAGTGGATATTTGGACCTCTTTCAGGATATCGTTGGAAACGGGATTTCTTCATCTAATCCTAGGAAGTGGAATTCTCAGTAACTTCTTTGGGTTGCCT
The DNA here is from genome assembly GCF_029281585.2 of Gorilla gorilla gorilla. Taxonomy (NCBI): domain Eukaryota; kingdom Metazoa; phylum Chordata; class Mammalia; order Primates; family Hominidae; genus Gorilla; species Gorilla gorilla. The sequence continues at coordinate 74,883,043 of NC_073231.2, read as the reverse complement.
GTGTTCAACTCACAGAGTTGAACCTTCCTTTACACAGAGCAAAATAGAAACCCTCTTTTTGTGGAATTTGCAAGTGGACATTTCAAGCGCTTTGGGACCAACGGTAGAAAAGGAAATATCTTCGTATAAAAACTTGATAGAGTCATTCTCCGAAACCACTTTGTGACGTGTGCGTTCCATTCACCGAGTTTAACCTTTCTTTTCATAGAACAGTTTGGAAACACTCTGTTTGTAAAGTCTGCAAGTGGATATTTGGACCTCTTTGAGGATTTCGTTGGAAACGGGATTTCTTCATCTAATTCTAGAAAGAAGAATTCTCAGTAGCTTCTTTGGGTTGCGTGTGTTCAACTCACAGAGTTGAACCTTCCTTTAGACAGAGCAGATTTGAAACCCTCTTGTTGTGGGATTTGCAAGTGGACATTTCAAGCGCTTTGGGGCCGACGGTAGAAAAGGAAATATGTTCATATACAAACTAGATAGAATCCTTCTCAGAAACCACTTTGTGATGTGTGCGTTCCATTCACCGAGTTTAACCTTTCTTTTCATAGAAGAGTTTGGAAACACTCTGTTTGTAAAGTCTGCAAGTGGATATTTGGACCTCTTTGAGGATTTCGTTGGAAACGGGATTTCTTCATCTAATGATAGACAAAAGAATTCTCAGTAACTTCTTTGGGTTGTGTGTGTTCAACCCTCAGAGTTGAACCTTCCTTTAGACAGAGCAGGTTGAAACCGACTTTTTGTGTAATTTTAAAGAGGACATTTCAAGTGTTTTGGGGCCAACGGTAGAAAAGGAAATATCTTCATATTCACACTAGATAGAATCATTCTCAGAAGCCACTTTGTGATGTGTGCGTTCCATTCACCGAGTTTAACCTTTCTATCCTTAGAACAGTTTGGAAAAACTCTGTTTGTACAGTCTTCAAGTGGATATTTGGACGCCTTTTAGGATTTCGTTGGAAACAGGATTTCTTCATCTAATGCTAGAAAGAAGAATTCTCAGTAGCTTCTTTGGTTGCGTGTGTTCAACTCACAGAGTCGAACCTTCCTTTAGACAGAGCAGATTTGAAACCCTCTTGTTGTCGAATTTGCAAGTGGACATTTCAAGTGCTTTGGGGTCAACGGCAGAAAAGGAAATATCTTCGTATAAAAACTAGAGAGAATCATTCTCGGAAACCACTTTGTGATGTGTTCATTCCACTCACAGAGTTTAACTGTTCATTTCATAGAACAGTTTGGAAACACTCTGTTTTTAAATTCTGCAAGTGGATATCTGGACCTCTTTGAGGATTTCGTTGGAAACGGGATTTCTTCATCTAATGCTAGACAGAAGAATTCTCAGTAACTTCTTTGGGTTGTGTGTGTTCAACTCACAGAGTTGAACCTTCCTTTAGACAGAGCAGATTTGAAACCCTCTTTCTGTGGAATTTGCAAGTGGACATTTCAAGCGCTTTGGGTCCAACGGTAGAAAAGGAAATATCTTCGTATAAAAACTAGATAGAATCATTCTCAGAAACCACTTTGTGAAGTGTGCGTTCCACTCACAGAGTTTAACCTTTCTTTTCATAGAACAGTTTGGAAACACTCCGTTTTTACAGACTGCAAGTGGATATTTGGACCTCTTTGAGGATTTCGTTGGAAACGGATTTCTTCATCTAATGCTAGACAGAAGAATTCTCAGTAACTTCTTTGGGTTGTGTGTGTTCAACTCACAGAGTTGAACCTTCCTTTAGACAGAGCAGATTTGAAACCCTCTTTCTGTGGAATTTGCAAGTGGACATTTCAAGCGCTTTGGGGCCAACGGTAGAAAAGGAAATATCTTCGTATAAAAAGTAGAGAGAATCAGTCGCGGAAACCACTTTGTGACGTGTGCGTCCCACTAACAGAGTTTAACCTTTCTTTTCATAGAAGAGTTTGGAAACACACTGTTTGTAAAGTCTGCATGTGGATATTTGGACCTCTTAGAGGATTTCGTTTGAAACGGTATTTCTTCATCTAATGCTAGACAGAAGAATTCTCAGTAACTTCTTTGGGTTGCGTGTGTTTAACTCACAGAGTTGAATCTTCCTTTTGACAGAGCAGATTTGAAACCCTCTTGTTGTGGAATTTGCAAGTGGACATTTCAAGTGCTTTGGGGCCAACGGTAGAAAAGGAAATATCTTCATATACAAACTAGATAGAATCATTCTCAGAAAGCACTTTGTGAAGTGTGCATTCCATTCACCGAGTTTAACCTTTCTTTTCATAGAACAGTTTGGAAACACTCTATTTGTAAAGTCTGCAAGTGGATATTTAGACCTCTTTGAGGATTTCGTTGGAAACGGGATTTCTTCATCTAATGCTAGACAAAAGAATTCTCAGTAACTTCTTTGGGTTGCGCGTTTTCAACTCTCAGAGTTGAACCTTCCTTTAGACAGAGCAGGTTTGAAACCCTCTTTTTGTGGAATTTCCAAGTGGACATTTCAAGCGCTTTGGGGCCAACGGTAGGAAAGGAAATATCTTCGTATACAAACTAGAGAGAATCTTTCTCAGAAAACACTTTGTGATGTGCGCATTCCTGTCACCGAGTTTAATATTTCTTTTCATAGAACTGTTTGGAAACACTCTGTTTGTAAAGTCTGCAAGTGGATATTTGGACCTCTTTGAGGATTTCGTTGGAAACGGGTTTTCTTCATCTAATGCTAGACAGAAGAATTCTCAGTAACTTCTTTGTGTTGCGTGTGTTCAACTCACGGAGTTGAACCTTCCTTTAGAGAGAGCAGATTCGAAACCCTCTTTTTGTGGAATTTGCAAGTGGACATATCAAGCGCTTTGGGGCCAACGGTAGAAAAGGAAATATCTTCGTATACAAACTAGAGAGAATCATTCTCAGAAACCACTTTGTGATGTGTACGTTCCACTCACAGAGTTTAACCTTTCTATTCATAGAACAGTTTGGAAACACTCCGTTTTTACAGACTGCAAGTGGATATTTGGACCTCTTTGAGGATTTCGTTGGAAACGGATTTCTTCATCTAATGCTAGACAAAAGAATTCTCAGTAACTTCTTTTGGTTGAGTGTGTTCAACTCACACAGTTGAACCTTCCTTTAGGCAGAGCAGATTTGAAACCCTCTTTTTGTGGAATTTGCAAGTGGACATTTCAAGCGCTTTGGGGCCAACGGTAGAAAAGGAAATAACTTCGTATACAAACTAGAAAGAATCATTCTCGGAAACCACTTTGTGATGTGTTCATTCCACTCACAGAGTTTAACGTTTCGTTTCATAGAACAGTTTGGAAACACTCTGTTTGTAAATTCTGCAAGTGGATATCTGGACCTCTTTGAGGATTTCGTTGGAAACGGGATTTCTTCATCTAATGCTAGACAGAGGAATTCTCAGTAACTTCTTTGGGTTGCGTGTGTTCAATTCACAGAGTTGAACCTTCCTTTAGACAGAGCAGATTTGAAACCCTCTTTTTGTGGAATTTGCAAGAGAACATTTCAAGCGCTTTGGGGCCAACGGTAGGAAAGGAAATATCTTCGTATACAAACTAGAGAGAATCTGTCTCGGAAACCACTTTGTGATGTGTGCTTTCCACTCACAGAGTTTAACCTTTCTTTTCATAGAACAGTTTGGAAACACTCTGTTTGTAAAGTCTGCAAGTGGATATTTGGACCTCTTTGATTATTTCGTTGGAAAAGGGATTTCTTCATCTAATGCTAGACAAAAGAATTCTCAGTAACTTCTTTGGGTTGCGTGTGTTCAACTCTCAGAGTTGAACCTTCCTTTAGACAGAGCAGGTTTGAAACCCTCTTTTTGTGGAATTTCCAAGTGGACATTTCAAGCACTTTGGGGCCAAAGGTAGAAAAGGAAATATCTTCGTATAAAAACTAGAGGGAATCATTCTCGGAAACCACTTTGTGATGTGTGCGTTCCTCTCACAGAGTTTAACTTTCTTTTCATAGAACAGTTTGGAGACACTCTGTTTGTAAAGTCTGCAAGTGGATATCTGGACCTCTGTGAGGATTTCGTTGGAAACGGGATTTCTTCATCTAATTCCAGAAAGAAGAATTCTCAGTAACTTCTTTGGGTTGCGTGTGTTCAACTCACAGAGTTGAAACTTCCTTTAGACAGAGCAGATTTGAAACCCTCTTCTTCTGGTATTTGCAAGTGGACATTTCAAGCGCTTTGGGGCCAACGGTAGAAAATGAAATATCTTCGGAAAAAAACTAGAGAGAATCATTCTCAGAAAGCCTTTGTGATGTGTGCGTTCCACTCACAGAGTTTAACCTTTCTTTTCATAGAACAGTTTGGAAACACTCCGTTTTTACAGACTGCAAATGGATATTTGGACCTCTTTGAGGATTTCGTTGGAAACGGATTTCTTCATCTAATGCTAGAAAGAAGAATTCTCAGTAGCTTCTTTGGTTGCGTGTGTTCAACTCACAGAGTTGAAACTTCCTTTAGACAGAGTAGATTAGAAACCCTCTTTTTGTGGAATTTGCAAGTGGACATTTCAAGCGCTTTGGGGTCAACGGCAGAAAAGAAATATCTTCATATAAAAACTAGAGAGAATCATTCTCGGAAACCACTTTGTGATGTGTTCGTTGCACTCACAGAGTTTAACCTTTCTTTTCATAGAACAGTTTGGAAACACTTCGTTTTTACAGACTGCAGGTGGATATTTGGACCTCTTTGAGGATTTCGTTGGAAAAGGGATTTCTTCATCTAATGCTAGACAAAAGAATTCTCAGTAACTTCTTTTGGTTGAGTGTGTTCAACTCACACAGTTGAACCTTCCTTTAGGCAGAGCAGATTTGAAACCCTCTTTTTGTGGAATTTGCAAGTGGACATTTCAAGCGCTTTGGGGCCAACGGTAGAAAAGGAAATATCTTCATATACAAACTAGAAAGAATCATTCTCGGAAACCACTTTGTGATGTGTTCATTCCACTCACAGAGTATAACCTTTCATTTCATAGAACAGTTTGGAAACAATCTGTTTGTAAATTCTGCAAGTGGATATCTGGACCTCTTTGAGGATTTCGTTGGAAACGGGATTTCTTCATCTAATGCTAGACAGAAGAATTCTCAGTAACTACTTTGGGTTGCGTGTGTTCATCTCACAGAGTTGAACCTTCCTTTAGACAGAGCAGATTTGAAACCCTCTTTTTGTGGAATTTGCAAGTGGACATTTCAAGCGCTTTGGGGCCAACGGTAGAAAAGGAAATATCTTCGTATAAAAACTAGAGAGAATCAGTCGCGGAAACCACTTTGTGATGTGTGCGTCCCACTAACAGAGTTTAACCTTTCTTTTCATTGAAGAGTTGGGAAACACACTGTTTGTAAAGTCTGCATGTGGATATTTGGACCTCTTAGAGGATTTCGTTTGAAACGGGATTTCTTCATCTAATGCTAGACAGAAGAATTCTCAGTAACTTCTTTGGGTTGCGTGTGTTTAACTCACAGAGTTGAATCTTCCTTTTGACAGAGCAGATTTGAAACCCTCTTGTTGTGGAATTTGCAAGTGGACATTTCAAGTGCTTTGGGGCCAACGGTAGAAAAGGAAATATCTTCATATACAAACTAGATAGAATCATTCTCAGAAAGCACTTTGTGAAGTGTGCATTCCATTCACCGAGTTTAACCTTTCTTTTCATAGAACAGTTTGGAAACACTCTGTTTGTAAAGTCTGCAAGTGGATATTTAGACCTCTTTGAGGATTTCGTTGGAAACGGGATTTCTTCATCTAATGCTAGACAAAAGAATTCTCAGTAACTTCTTTGGGTTGCGCGTCTTCAACTCTCAGAGTTGAACCTTCCTTTAGACAGAGCAGGTTTGAAACCCTCTTTTTGTGGAATTTCCAAGTGGACATTTCAAGCGCTTTGGGGCCAACGGTAGGAAAGGAAATATCTTCGTATACAAACTAGAGAGAATCATTCTTGGAAACCCCTTTGTGATATGTGTGTTCCATTCACTGAGTTTAACCTTTCTTTTCATAGAACAGTTTGGAAACACTCTGTTTATAAAGTCTGCAAGTGGATAATTGGACCTCTTTGAGGATTTCGTTGGAAACGGGATTTCTTCATCTAATGCTAGACAGAAGAATTCTCAGTAACTTCCTTTGGTTGCGTGTGTTCAACTCACAGAGTTGAACCTTCCTTTAGACAGAGCAGATTTGAAACCCTCTTTTTGTGGAATTTGCAAGTGGACATTTCAAGCGCTTTGGGGCCAACGGCAGGAAAGGAAATATCTTCGCATAAAAACTAGAGAGAATCATTCTCAGAAACCACTTTGTGATGTGTTCGTTCCACTCACAGAGTTTAATCTTTCTTTTCATGGAACAGTTTGGAAACACTCTGTTTGTAAAGTCTGCAAGTGGCTATTTGGACCTCTTTGAGGATTTCGTTGGAAACGGGATTTCTTCATCTAATGCTAGACAGAAGAATTCTCAGTAACTTCTTAGGGTTGCATGTGTTCAACTCACAGAGTTGAACCTTCCTTTAGGCAGAGCAGATTTGAAACCCTCTTGTTGTGGGATTTGCAGGTGGACATTTCAAGCACTTTGGGGCAAACGGTAGAAAAGGAAACATCTTCGTATACAAGCTAGAGAGAATCATTCTCGGAAACCACTTTGTGATGTGTTCATTTCACTCACAGAGTTTAACCTTTCTTTTCATAGAACAGTTTGGAAAAACTCCTTTTGTTAAGTCTGCAAGTGGATATTTGGACCTCTTTGAGGATTTCGTTGGAAACGGGATTTCTTCATCTAATTCTAGAAAGAAGAATTCTCAGTAGCTTCTTTGGGTTGTGTGTGTTCAACGCACAGAGTTGAACCTTCCTTTAGACAGAGCAGATTTGAAACCCTCTTGTTGTGGGATTTGCAAGCGGACATTTCAAGCGCTTTGAGGCCAACGGTAGAAAAGGAAATATCTTCGTATACAAACAAGACAGAATCATTCTCAGAAACCACTTTGTGATGTGTGCGTTCCATTCACCGAGTTTAACCTTTCTTTTCATAGAACAGTTTGGAAACACTCTGTTTGTAAAGTCTGCAAGTGGATATTTGGACCTCTTTGAGGATTTCGTTGGAAACGGGATTTCCTCATCTAATGCTAGACAGAAGAATTCTCAGTAACTTCATTGGGTTGTGTGTGCTCAACTCACGGAGTTGAACCTTCCTTTAGACAGAGCAGATTTGAAACCCTCTTTTTGTGGTGTTTGCAAGTGGACATTTCAAGCGCTTTGGGGCCAACGGTAGAAAAGGATTTATCTTCATATAAAAACTAGAGAGAATCATTCTCAGAAACCCCTTTGTGATGTGTGCGTTCCACTCACAGAGTTTAAGCTTTCTTTTCATAGAGCAGTTTGGAAACACTCTGTTTGTAAAGTCTGCAGGTGGACATTTGGACCTCTTTGAGGATTTCGTTGGAAACGGGATTTCTTCATCTAATGCTAGACAGAAGAATTCTCAGTAACTTCTTTGGGTTGCGTGTGTTCATCTCACAGAGTTGAACCTTCCTTTAGACAGAGCAGATTTGAAACCCTCTTGTTGTGTAATTTGCAAGTGGACATTTCAAGCCCTTTGGGGCCAACGGTAGAAAAGGAAATATCTTCGTATACAAGCTAGAGAGAATCATTCTCGGAAACCACTTTGTGATGTGTTCATTCCACTCACAGAGTTTAAGCTTTCTTTTCATAGAACAGTTTGGAGAAACTCCATTTGTAAAGTCTTCTAGTGGATATTTGGACCTCTCTGAGGATTTCGTTGGAAACGGGATTTCTTCATCTAATTCTAGAAAGAAGAATTTTCAGTAGCTTCTTTGGGTTGTGTGTGTTCAACTCACAGAGTTGAACCTTCCTTTAGACTGAGCAGATTTGAAACCCTCTTGTTGTGGGATTTGCAAGTGGACATTTCAAGCGCTTTGAGGCCAGCGGTAGAAAAGGAGATATCTTCGTATACAAACTAGACAGAATCATTCTCAGAAACCACTTTGTGATGTGTGCGTTCCATTCACCGAGTTTAACCTTTCTTTTCATAGAACAGTTTGGAAACACTCTGTTTGTAAAGTCTGCAAGTGGATATTTGGACCTCTTTGAGGATTTCGTTGGAAACGGGATTTCTTCATCTAATGCTAGACAGAAGAATTCTCAGTAACTTCTTTGGGTTGCGTGTGTTCAACTCACAGAGTTGAACCTTCCTTTAGACAGAGCAGATTTGAAACCCTCTTTTTGTGGTATTTGCAAGTGGACATTTCAAGCGCTTTGGGGACAATGGTAGAAAAGGATTTATCTTCATATAAAAACTAGAGAGAATCATTCTCAGAAACCCCTTTGTGATGTGTGCGTTCCACTCACAGAGTTTAACCTTTCTTTTCGTAGAACAGTTTGGAAACACTCTGTAAAGTCTGCAAGTGGATATTTGGACCTCTCTGAGGATTTCGTTGTAAACGAGATTTCTTCATCTAATGCTATACAGAAGAATTCTCAGTAACATCTTTGGGTTGCGTGTGTTCATCTCACAGAGTGGAACCTTCCTTTAGACAGAGCAGATTAGAAACCCTCTTTTTGTGGAATTTGCAAGTGGACATTTCAATCGCTTTGGAGCCAACGGTAGAAAAGGGAATATCTTCGTATAAAAACTAGAGAGAATCATTCTCAGAAACCACCTTGTGATGTGTGCATTCCATTCATTGAGTTTAACCTTTCTTTTCATAGAACAGTTGGGAAACATTTTGTTTTTAAAGTCTGCAAGTGGATATTTGGACCTCTTTGAGGATTTCTTTGGAAACGGGATTTCTACATCTAATGCTACACAGAAGAATTCTCAGTAAATTCCTTGGGTTGTGTGTGTTCAACTCACAGAGTTGAACCTTCCTTTAGACAGAGCAGATTTGAAACGCTCTTTTTGTGGAATTTGCAAGTGGACATCTCAAGCGCTTTGGGGCCAACAGTAGAAAAGGAAATATCTTCGTTTAGAAACTAGAGAGAATCATTCTCACAAACCACTTTGTGATGTGTGCATTCCACTCACCGAGTTTAACCTTTCTTTTCATAGAACAGTTTGGAAACACTCTGTTTGTACAGTCTGCAAGTGGATATTTGGACCGCTTTGAGGATTTCGTTGGAAACGGGATTTCTTCATCTAATGCCAGACAGAAGCATTCTCAGTAACTTCTTTGTGTTCCGTGTGTTCAACTCACAGAGTTGAACCTTCCTTTAGAGAGAGAGGATTTGGAACACTCTTTTTGTGGAATTTGCAAGTGGACATTTCAAGCGCTTTGGGGCCAACAGTAGAAATGGAAATAACTTCGTATAAAAACTAGAGAGAATCATTCTCAGAAACCACTTTGTGATGTGTGCGTTCCACTCACCGAGTTTAACGTTTCTTTTCATAGAACAGTTTGGAAACACTTTGTTTGTAAAGTCTGAAAGTGGATATTTGGACCTCTTTGAGGATTTCGTTGGAAACGGGATTTCTTCATCTAATGCTAGACAGAAGAATTCTCAGTAAATTCCTTGTGTTGTGTGTGTTCAGCTCATAGGGTTGAACTTTCCTTTAGACAGAGCAGATTTGAAAACCTCTTTTTGTGGAATTTGCAAGTGGACATCTCAAGCGCTTTGGGGCCAACGGCAGAAAAGGAGATATCTTCGTATACAAGCTAGAGAGAATCATTCTCGGAAACCACTTTGTGATGTGTTCATTCCACTCACAGAGTTTAACCTTTCTTTTCATAGAACAGTTTGGAAAAACTCCGTTTGTAAAGTCTGCAAGTGGATATTTGGAGCTCTTTGAGGATTTCGTTGGAAACGGGATTTCTTCATCTAATTCTAGAAAGAAGAATTCTCAGTAGCTTCTTTGGGTTGTGTGTGTTTTTAACTCACAGAGTTGAACCTTCCTTTAGACAGAGCAGATTTGAAACCCTCTTGTTGTGGGATTTGCAAGCGGACATTTCAAGCGCTTTGGGGCCAACGGTAGAAAAGGAAATATGTTCGTATAAAAACTAGAGAGAATCATTCTCAGAAACCACTTTGTGAAGGGTGCATTCCACTCACCGAGTTTAACCTTTCTTTTCATACAACAGTTTGGAAACACTCTGTTTGTAAAGTCTGCAAGTGGATATTTGGACCTCTTTGAGGATTTCGTTGGAAACGGGATTTCTTCATCTAATGCTAGACAGAAGAATTCTCAGTAACTTCTTTGTGTTGCGTGTGTTCAACTCACGGAGTTGAAGCTTCCTTTAGAGAGAGCAGATTTGGAACCCTCTTTTTGTGGAATTTGCAAGTGGACATTTCAAGCCCTTTGGGGCCAACAGTAGAAAAGGAAATATCTTCGTTTAGAAACTAGAGAGAATCATTCTCACAAACCACTTTGTGATGCGTGCATTCCACTCACCGAGTTTAACCTTTCTTTTCATAGAACAGTTTGGAAACACTCTGTTTGTACAGTCTGCAAGTGGATATTTGGACCTCTTTGAGGATTTCGTTGGAAACGGGATTTCTTCATCTAATGCCAGACAGAAGAATTCTCAGTAACTTCTTTGTGTTCCGTGTGTTCAACTCACGGAGTTGAACCTTCCTTTAGAGAGAGCAGATTTGGAACACTCTTTTTGTGGAAATTGCAAGTGGACATTTCAAGCGCTTTGGGGCCAACAGTAGAAATGAAATAACTTCGTATGAAAACTAGAGAGAATCATTCTCAGAAACCACATTGTGATGTGTGCGTTCCACTCACCGAGTTTAACCTTTCTTTTCATAGAACAGTTTGGAAACACTCTGTTTGTACAGTCTGCAAGCGGATATTTGGACCTCTTTGAGGATTTCGTTGGAAACGGGATTTCTTCATCTAATGTTAGACAGAAGAATTCTCAGTAACTTCTTTGGGTTGAGTGTGTTCAACTCACAGAGTTGAACCTTCCTTTAGAGAGAGCAGATTTGAAACCCTCTTTTTGTGGAATTTGCAAGGGGACATTTCAAGCGCTTTGGGGCCAACGGTAGAAAAGGAAATATCTTCGTATACAAACTAGAGAGAATCATTCTCGGAAACCCCTTTGTGATGTGTGCGTTCCATTCACTGAGTTTAACCTTTCTTTTCATAGAACAGTTTGGAAACACTCTGTTTGTAAAGTCTGCAAGTGGATATTTGGACCTCTTTGAGGATATCTTTGGAAACGAGATTTCTTCATCTAATGCTAGACAGAATAATTCTCATTAAATTCTTTGGGTTGCATTTGTTCAACTCTCAGAGTTGAACGTTCCTTTAGAGAGAGCAGATTTTAAACACTCTTTTTGTGGGATTTGCACGTTGACATTTCAAGGGCTTTGGGGCCAACGTCAGAAAAGGAAATATCTTCGTATAAAAACTAGAGAGAATAATACTCAGAAACCACTTTGTGATGTGTGCGTTCCACTCACCGACTTTAACCTTTCTTTTCGTAGAACAGTTTGGAAACACTCTGTTTGTAAAGTCTGCAGGTGGATATTTGGAACTCTTTGAGGATTTCGTTGGAAACGGGATTTCTTCATCTAATGCTGGACAGAATAATTCTCAGTAAATTTTTGGGTTGCGTGTGTTCAACTCTCAGAGTTGAACCTTCCTTTAGACAGAGCAGTTTTGAAACCCTCTTTTTGTGGAATTTGCAAGTGGACATTTCAAGCACTTTGGGGCCAACGGTAGAAAAGGAAATATCGTCGTATAAAAACTAGAGAGAATAATACTCAGAAACCACTTTGTGATGTGTGCCTTCCACTCACCGAGTTTCACCTTTCTTTTCATAGAACAGTTTGGAAACACTCTGTTTGTACAGTCTGCTAGTGGATATTTGCACCTCTTTGAGGATTTCATTGGAAACGGGATTTCTTCATCTAATGCTTGACACAAGAATTCTCAGTAACTTCTTTGGGTTGCGTGTGTTCAACTCACAGTGTTGAACATTCCTTTTGACAGAGCAGATTTGAAACCCTCTTTTGTGGAATTTGCAAGTGGACATTACAAGCCCTATCGGGCCAACGGTAGAAAAGGAAATATCTTCGTAAAAAAACTAGAGAGAATCATTCCCAGAAACCCCTTTGCGATGTGTGTGTTCCACTCACAGAGTTTAACCTTTCTTTTCATAGAACAGTTTGGAAACACTCTGTTTGTAAAGTCTGCAAGTGGATATCTGGACCTCTTTGAGGATTTTGTTGGAAACGGGATTTCTTCATCTAATTCTAGAAACAAGAATTCTCAGTAACTTCTTTGAGTTGCGTGTGTTCAACTCACAGAGTTGAACGTTCCTTTTGACAGACCAGATTTGGAACCCACTTTTTGTGGAATTTGCAAGTGGACATTTCAAGCGCTTTGGGGCCAACGGTAGAAAATGAAATATCGTCGTATAAAAACTAGAGAGAATCATTCTCAGAAACCCCTTTGTGATGTGTGCGTTCCACTCACAGAGTTTCACATTTCTTTACATAGAACAGTTTGGAAACACTCTGTTTGTAAAGTCTGCAAGTGGATATTTGGACTTCTTTGAGGATATCGTTGGAAACGGGGATTCTTCATCTAATGCTAGACAGAAGAATTCTCAGTAACTTCTTAGGGTTGCGTGCGTTCAACTCACAGACTTGAACCTTCCTTTAGACAGAGCAGATTTGAAACCTTCTTCTTGTGGGATTTGCAAGTGGACATTTCAAGCCCTTTGGGGCCAACGGTAGAAAAGGAAATATCTTCGTATAAAAGCTAGAGAGAATCATTATCAGAAACCACTTTGTGATGTGTTCATTCCACTCACAGAGTTCAACCTTTCTTTTCATAGAACAGTTTGGAAAAACTCCGTTTGTAAAGTCTGCAAGTGGATATTTGGACCTCTTTGAGGATTTCGTTGGAAACGGGATTTCTTCATCTAATTCTAGAAAGAAGAATTCTCAGTAGCTTCTTTGGGTTGTGTGTGTTCAACTCACAGAGTTGAACCTTCCTTTAGACAGAGCAGATTTGAAACCCTCTTGTTGTGGGATTTGAAAGTGGACATTTCAAGCGTTTTGAGGCCAACGGTAGAAAAGGAAATATCTTCATATAAAAACTAGAGAGAATCATTCTCAGAAACCACTTTGTGAGGGGTGCATTCCACTCACCGAGTTTAACCTTTCTTTTCATAGAACAGTTTGGAAACACTCTGTTTGTAAAGCCTGCAAGTGGATATTTGGACCTCTTTGAGGATTTCGTTGGAAACGGCTTTTCTTCATCTAATGCTAGACAGAAGAATTCTCAGTAACTTCTTTGTGTTGCGTGTGTTCAACTCACGGAGTTGAACCTTCCTTTAGAGAGAGCAGATTTGGAACCCTCTTTTTGTGGAATTTGCAAGTGGACATTTCAAGCCCTTTGGGGCCAACAGTAGAAAAGGAAATATCTTCGTATAGAAACAAGAGAGAATCATTCTCACAAACCACTTTGTGATGTGTGCATTCCACTCACCGAGTTTAACCTTTCTTTTCATAGAACAGTTTGGAAACACTCTGTTGGTACAGTCTGCAAGTGGATATTTGGACCTCTTTGAGGATTTCGTTGGAAACGGGATTTCCTCATCTAATGCTAGACAGAAGAATTCTCAGTAACTTCTTTGGGTTGCGTGTGTTCAACTCACAGAGTTGAACCTTCCTTTTGACAGAGCAGATTTGAAACCCTCTTTTTGTGGTATTTCCAAGTGGACATTTCAAGCGCTTTGGGGCCAACGGTAGAAAAGGATTTATCTTCATATAAAAACTAGAGAGAATCATTCTCAGAAACCCCTTTGTGATGTGTGCGTTCCACTCACAGAGTTTTACCTTTCTTTTCGTAGAACAGTTTGGAAACACTCTGTAAAGTCTGCAAGTGGATATTTGGACCTCTCTGAGGATTTCATTGTAAACGGGTTTTCTTCATTTAATGCTATACAGAAGAATTCTCAGTAACATCTTTGGGTTGCGTGTGTTCATCTCACAGAGTGGAACCTTCCTTTAGACAGAGCAGATTTGAAACCCTCTTTTTGTGGAATTTGCAAGTGGACATTTCAATCGCTTTGGGGCCAACGGTAGAAAAGGGAATATCTTCGTATAAAAACTAGAGAGAATCATTCTCAGAAACCACTTTGTGATGTGTGCGTTCCATTCACCGAGTTTAACCTTTCTTTTCATAGAACAGTTTGGAAACACTCTGTTTGTAAAGTCTGCAAGTGGATATTTGGACCTCTTTGAGGATTTCGTTGGAAACGGGATTTCCTCATCTAATGCTAGACAGAAGAATTCTCAGTAACTTCTTTGGGTTGCGTGTGTTCAACTCACAGAGTTGAACCTTCCTTTAGACAGAGCAGATTTGTAACCCTCTTTTTGTGGTATTTGCAAGTGGACATTTCAAGCGCTTTGGGGCCAACGGTAGAAAAGGATTTATCTTCATATAAAAACTAGAGAGAATCATTCTCAGAAACCCCTTTGTGATGTGTGCGTTCCACTCACAGAGTTTAACCTTTCTTTTCATAGAACAGTTTGGAAACACTCTGTAAAGTCTGCAAGTGGATAATTGAACCTCTCTGAGGATTTCGTTGTAAACGGGATTTCTTCATCTAATGCTAGACAGAAGAATTCTCAGTAACATCTTTGGGTTGCGTGTGTTCATCTCACAGAGTGGAACCTTCCTTTAGAGAGAGCAGATTTGAAACCCTCTTTTGTGGAATTTGTTAGTGGACATTTCAAGCGCTTTGGGGCCAACTGTAGAAAAGGAAATATCTTCATATAAAAACTAGAGAGAATCATTCTCAGAAACCCCTTTGTGATGTGTGCGTTCCACTCACAGAGTAAAACCTTTCTTTTCATAGAACAGTTTGGAAATAGTCTGTTTGTAAAGTCTGCAAGTGGATATTTGGACCTCTTTGAGGATTTCGTTAGAAACGGGATTTCTTCATCTAATGCTAGACAGAAGAATTCTCAGTAACTTCTTTGGGTTGCGTTTGTTCAACTCACGGAGTTGAACCTTCCTTTAGACAGAGCAGATTTGAAACCCTCTTTTTGTGGAATTTGCAATTGGACCTTTCATGCACTTTGGGGCCAACGGTAGAAAAGGAAATATGTTCGTAGAAAAACTAGAGAGAATCATTCTCAGAAACCACTTTGTGATGTGTGCATTCCACTCACCGAGTTTTACCTTTCTTTTCATAGAACAGTTTGGAAACACTCTGTTTGTAAAGTCTGCAAGTGGATATTTGTACCTCTTTGTGGATATCGTTGGAAACGGGATTTCTTCATCTAATGCTTGACAGAAGAATTCTCAGTAACTTCTTTGGGTTGTGTGTGTTCAACTCACAGAGTTGAACCTTCCTTTAGACAGAGCAGATTTGAAACCCTCTTTTTGTGGAATTTGCAAGTGGACATTTCAAGCGCTTTGGGGCCAACGGTAGAAAAGGAAATATGTTCGTATAAAAACTAGAGAGAATCATTCTCAGAAACCACTTTGTGAAGGGTGCATTCCACTCACCGAGTTTAACCTTTCTTTTCATACAACAGTTTGGAAACACTCTGTTTGTAAAGTCTGCAAGTGGATATTTGGACCTCTTTGAGGATTTCTTTGGAAACGGGTTTTCTTCATCTAATGCTAGACAGAAGAATTCTCAGTAACTTCTTTGTGTTGCGTGTGTTCAACTCACGGAGTTGAAGCTTCCTTTAGAGAGAGCAGATTTGGAACCCTCTTTTTGTGGAATTTGCAAGTGGACATTTCAAGCCCTTTGGGGCCAACAGTAGAAAAGGAAATATCTTCGTATAGAAACTAGAGAGAATCATTCTCACAAACCACTTTGTGATGTGTGGATTCCACTCACCGAGTTTAACCTTTCTTTTCATAGAACAGTTTGGAAACACTCTGTTTGTACAGTCTGCAAGTGGATATTTGGACCTCTTTGAGGATTTCGTTGGAAACGGGATTTCTTCATCTAATGCCAGACAGAAGAATTCTCAGTAACTTCTTTGTGTTCCGTGTGTTCAACTCACGGAGTTGAACCTTCCTTTAGAGAGAGCAGATTTGGGACACTCTTTTTGTGGAATTTGCAAGTGGACATTTCAAGCGCTTTGGGGCCAACAGTAGAAATGAAATAACTTCGTATAAAAACTAGAGAGAATCATTCTCAGAAACCACATAGTGATGTGTGCGTTCCACTCACCGAGTTTAACCTTTCTTTTCATAGAACAGTTTGGAAACACTTTGTTTGTACAGTCTGCAAGCGGATATTTGGACCTCTTTGAGGATTTCGTTAGAAACGGGATTTCTTCATCTAATGTTAGACAGAAGAATTCTCAGTAACTTCTTTGGGTTGAGTGTGTTCAACTCACAGAGTTGATCCTTCCTTTAGAGAGAGCAGATTTGAAACCCTCTTTTTGTGGAATTTGCAAGGGGACATTTCAAGCGCTTTGGGGCCAACGGTAGAAAAGGAAATATCTTCGTATACAAACTAGAGAGAATCATTCTCGGAAACCCCTTTGTGATGTGTGCGTTCCATTCACTGAGTTTAACCTTTCTTTTCATAGAACAGTTTGGAAACACTCTGTTTGTAAAGTCTGCAAGTGGATATTTGGACCTCTTTGAGGATATCTTTGGAAACGAGATTTCTTCATCTAATGCTAGACAGAATAATTCTCATTAAATTCTTTGGGTTGCATTTGTTCAACTCTCAGAGTTGAACGTTCCTTTAGAGAGAGCAGATTTTAAACACTCTTTTTGTGGGATTTGCACGTTGACATTTCAAGGGCTTTGGGGCCAACGTCAGAAAAGGAAATATCTTCGTATAAAAACTAGAGAGAATAATACTCAGAAACCACTTTGTGATGTGTGCGTTCCACTCACCGACTTTAACCTTTCTTTTCGTAGAACAGTTTGGAAACACTCTGTTTGTAAAGTCTGCAGGTGGATATTTGGAACTCTTTGAGGATTTCGTTGGAAACGGGATTTCTTCATCTAATGCTGGACAGAATAATTCTCAGTAAATTTTTGGGTTGCGTGTGTTCAACTCTCAGAGTTGAACCTTCCTTTAGACAGAGCAGTTTTGAAACCCTCTTTTTGTGGAATTTGCAAGTGGACATTTCAAGCACTTTGGGGCCAACGGTAGAAAAGGAAATATCGTCGTATAAAAACTAGAGAGAATAATACTCAGAAACCACTTTGTGATGTGTGCCTTCCACTCACCGAGTTTCACCTTTCTTTTCATAGAACAGTTTGGAAACACTCTGTTTGTACAGTCTGCTAGTGGATATTTGCACCTCTTTGAGGATTTCATTGGAAACGGGATTTCTTCATCTAATGCTTGACACAAGAATTCTCAGTAACTTCTTTGGGTTGCGTGTGTTCAACTCACAGTGTTGAACATTCCTTTTGACAGAGCAGATTTGAAACCCTCTTTTGTGGAATTTGCAAGTGGACATTACAAGCACTATCGGGCCAACGGTAGAAAAGGAAATATCTTCGTAAAAAAACTAGAGAGAATCATTCCCAGAAACCCCTTTGCAATGTGTGTGTTCCACTCACAGAGTTTAACCTTTCTTTTCATAGAACAGTTTGGAAACACTCTGTTTGTAAAGTCTGCAAGTGGATATCTGGACCTCTTTGAGGATTTTGTTGGAAACGGGATTTCTTCATCTAATTCTAGAAACAAGAATTCTCAGTAACTTCTTTGAGTTGCATGTGTTCAACTCACAGAGTTGAACGTTCCTTTTGACAGACCAGATTTGGAACCCACTTTTTGTGGAATTTGCAAGTGGACATTTCAAGCGCTTTGGGGCCAACGGTAGAAAATGAAATATCGTCGTATAAAAACTAGAGAGAATCATTCTCAGAAACCCCTTTGTGATGTGTGCGTTCCACTCACAGAGTTTCACCTTTCTTTACATAGAACAGTTTGGAAACACTCTGTTTGTAAAGTCTGCAAGTGGATATTTGGACTTCTTTGAGGATATCGTTGGAAACGGGGTTTCTTCATCTAATGCTAGACAGAAGAATTCTCAGTAACTTCTTAGGGTTGCGTGCGTTCAACTCACAGACTTGAACCTTCCTTTAGACAGAGCAGATTTGAAACCCTCTTCTTGTGGGATTTGCAAGTGGACATTTCAAGCCCTTTGGGGCCAACGGTAGAAAAGGAAATATCTTCGTATAAAAGCTAGAGAGAATCATTATCAGAAACCACTTTGTGATGTGTTCATTCCACTCGCAGAGTTCAACCTTTCTTTTCATAGAACAGTTTGGAAAAACTCCGTTTGTAAAGTCTGCAAGTGGATATTTGGACCTCTTTGAGGATTTCGTTGGAAACGGGATTTCTTCATCTAATTCTAGAAAGAAGAATTCTCAGTAGCTTCTTTGGGTTGTGTGTGTTCAACTCACAGAGTTGAACCTTCCTTTAGACAGAGCAGATTTGAAACCCTCTTGTTGTGGGATTTGAAAGTGGACATTTCAAGCGTTTTGAGGCCAACGGTAGAAAAGGAAATATCTTCATATAAAAACTAGAGAGAATCATTCTCAGAAACCACTTTGTGAGGGGTGCATTCCACTCACCGAGTTTAACCTTTCTTTTCATAGAACAGTTTGGAAACACTCTGTTTGTAAAGCCTGCAAGTGGATATTTGGACCTCTTTGAGGATTTCGTTGGAAACGGGTTTTCTTCATCTAATGCTAGACAGAAGAATTCTCAGTAACTTCTTTGTGTTGCGTGTGTTCAACTCACGGAGTTGAACCTTCCTTTAGAGAGAGCAGATTTGGAACCCTCTTTTTGTGGAATTTGCAAGTGGACATTTCAAGCCCTTTGGGGCCAACAGTAGAAAAGGAAATATCTTCGTATAGAAACAAGAGAGAATCATTCTCACAAACCACTTTGTGATGTGTGCATTCCACTCACCGAGTTTAACCTTTCTTTTCATAGAACAGTTTGGAAACACTCTGTTGGTACAGTCTGCAAGTGGATATTTGGACTTCTTTGAGGATTTCGTTGGAAACGGGATTTCCTCATCTAATGCTAGACAGAAGAATTCTCAGTAACTTCTTTGGGTTGCGTGTGTTCAACTCACAGAGTTGAACCTTCCTTTAGACAGAGCAGATTTGAAACCCTCTTCTTGTGGGATTTGCAAGTGGACATTTCAAGCCCTTTGGGGCCAACGGTAGAAAAGGAAATATCTTCGTATAAAAGCTAGAGAGAATCATTATCAGAAACCACTTTGTGATGTGTTCATTCCACTCGCAGAGTTCAACCTTTCTTTTCATAGAACAGTTTGGAAAAACTCCGTTTGTAAAGTCTGCAAGTGGATATTTGGACCTCTTTGAGGATTTCGTTGGAAACGGGATTTCTTCATCTAATTCTAGAAAGAAGAATTCTCAGTAGCTTCTTTGGGTTGTGTGTGTTCAACTCACAGAGTTGAACCTTCCTTTAGACAGAGCAGATTTGAAACCCTCTTGTTGTGGGATTTGAAAGTGGACATTTCAAGCGTTTTGAGGCCAACGGTAGAAAAGGAAATATCTTCATATAAAAACTAGAGAGAATCATTCTCAGAAACCACTTTGTGAGGGGTGCATTCCACTCACCG
The DNA here is from genome assembly GCF_029281585.2 of Gorilla gorilla gorilla. Taxonomy (NCBI): domain Eukaryota; kingdom Metazoa; phylum Chordata; class Mammalia; order Primates; family Hominidae; genus Gorilla; species Gorilla gorilla. The sequence goes on along the minus strand of NC_073231.2, from coordinate 74,863,503 downwards.
AGTTTAACCTTTCTTTTCATAGAACAGTTTGGAAACACTCTGTTTGTAAAGCCTGCAAGTGGATATTTGGACCTCTTTGAGGATTTCGTTGGAAACGGGTTTTCTTCATCTAATGCTAGACAGAAGAATTCTCAGTAACTTCTTTGTGTTGCGTGTGTTCAACTCACGGAGTTGAACCTTCCTTTAGAGAGAGCAGATTTGGAACCCTCTTTTTGTGGAATTTGCAAGTGGACATTTCAAGCCCTTTGGGGCCAACAGTAGAAAAGGAAATATCTTCGTATAGAAACAAGAGAGAATCATTCTCACAAACCACTTTGTGATGTGTGCATTCCACTCACCGAGTTTAACCTTTCTTTTCATAGAACAGTTTGGAAACACTCTGTTGGTACAGTCTGCAAGTGGATATTTGGACTTCTTTGAGGATTTCGTTGGAAACGGGATTTCCTCATCTAATGCTAGACAGAAGAATTCTCAGTAACTTCTTTGGGTTGCGTGTGTTCAACTCACAGAGTTGAACCTTCCTTTAGACAGAGCAGATTTGAAACCCTCTTTTTGTGGTATTTGCAAGTGGACATTTCAAGCGCTTTGGGGCCAACGGTAGAAAAGGATTTATCTTCATATAAAAACTAGAGAGAATCATTCTCAGAAACCCCTTTGTGATGTGTGCGTTCCACTCACAGAGTTTTACCTTTCTTTTCGTAGAACAGTTTGGAAACACTCTGTAAAGTCTGCAAGTGGATATTTGGACCTCTCTGAGGATTTCATTGTAAACGGGTTTTCTTCATCTAATGCTATACAGAAGAATTCTCAGTAACATCTTTGGGTTGCGTGTGTTCATCTCACAGAGTGGAACCTTCCTTTAGACAGAGCAGATTTGAAACCCTCTTTTTGTGGAATTTGCAAGTGGACATTTCAATCGCTTTGGGGCCAACGGTAGAAAAGGGAATATCTTCGTATAAAAACTAGAGAGAATCATTCTCAGAAACCACTTTGTGATGTGTGCGTTCCATTCACCGAGTTTAACCTTTCTTGTCATAGAACAGTTTGGAAACACTCTGTTTGTAAAGTCTGCAAGTGGATATTTGGACCTCTTTGAGGATTTCGTTGGAAACGGGATTTCCTCATCTAATGCTAGACAGAAGAATTCTCAGTAACTTCTTTGGGTTGCGTGTGTTCAACTCACAGAGTTGAACCTTCCTTTAGACAGAGCAGATTTGTAACCCTCTTTTTGTGGTATTTGCAAGTGGACATTTCAAGCGCTTTGGGGCAAACGGTAGAAAAGGATTTATCTTCATATAAAAACTAGAGAGAATCATTCTCAGAAACCCCTTTGTGATGTGTGCGTTCCACTCACAGAGTTTAACCTTTCTTTTCATAGAACAGTTTGGAAACACTCTGTAAAGTCTGCAAGTGGATATTTGAAACTCTCTGAGGATTTCGTTGTAAACGGGATTTCTTCATCTAATGCTAGACAGAAGAATTCTCAGTAACATCTTTGGGTTGCGTGTGTTCATCTCACAGAGTGGAACCTTCCTTTAGAGAGAGCAGATTTGAAACCCTCTTTTGTGGAATTTGCTAGTGGACATTTCAAGCGCTTTGGGGCCAACTGTAGAAAAGGAAATATCTTCATATAAAAACTAGAGAGAATCATTCTCAGAAACCCCTTTGTGATGTGTGCATTCCACTCACCGAGTTTTACCTTTCTTTTCATTGAACAGTTTGGAAACACTCTGTTTGTAAAGTCTGCAAGTGGATATTTGTACCTCTTTGTGGATATCGTTGGAAACGGGATTTCTTCATCTAATGCTTGACAGAAGAATTCTCAGTAACTTCTTTGGGTTGTGTGTGTTCAACTCACAGAGTTGAACCTTCCTTTAGACAGAGCAGATTTGAAACCCTCTTTTTGTGGAATTTGCAAGTGGGCATTTCAAGCGCTTTGGGGCCAACGTTAGAAAAGGAAATATGTTCGTATAAAAACTAGAGAGAATCATTCTCAGAAACCACTTTGTGAAGGGTGCATTCCACTCACCGAGTTTAACCTTTCTTTTCATACAACAGTTTGGAAACACTCTGTTTGTAAAGTCTGCAAGTGGATATTTGGACCTCTTTGTGGATTTCGTTGGAAACGGGATTTCTTCATCTAATGCTAGACAGAAGAATTCTCAGTAACATCTTTGGGTTGCGTGTGTTCATCTCACAGAGTGGAACCTTCCTTTAGACAGAGCAGATTTGGAACCCTCTTTTTGTGGAATTTGCAAGTGGACATTTCAATCGCTTTGGGGCCAACGGTAGAAAAGGGAATATCTTCGTATAAAAACTAGAGAGAATCATTCTCAGAAACCACTTTGTGATGTGTGCGTTCCATTCACCGAGTTTAACCTTTCTTTTCATAGAACAGTTTGGAAACACTCTGTTTGTAAAGTCTGCAAGTGGATATTTGGACCTCTTTGAGGATTTCGTTGGAAACGGGATTTCCTCATCTAATGCTAGACAGAAGAATTCTCAGTAACTTCTTTGGGTTGCGTGTGTTCAACTCACAGAGTTGAACCTTCCTTTAGACAGAGCAGATTTGTAACCCTCTTTTTGTGGTATTTGCAAGTGGACATTTCAAGCGCTTTGGGGCCAACGGTAGAAAAGGATTTATCTTCATATAAAAACTAGAGAGAATCATTCTCAGAAACCCCTTTGTGATGTGTGCGTTCCACTCACAGAGTTTAACCTTTCTTTTCATAGAACAGTTTGGAAACACTCTGTAAAGTCTGCAAGTGGATATTTGAAACTCTCTGAGGATTTCGTTGTAAACGGGATTTCTTCATCTAATGCTAGACAGAAGAATTCTCAGTAACATCTTTTTGTTGCGTGTGTTCATCTCACAGAGTGGAACCTTCCTTTAGAGAGAGCAGATTTGAAACCCTCTTTTGTGGAATTTGCTAGTGGACATTTCAAGCGCTTTGGGGCCAACTGTAGAAAAGGAAATATCTTCATATAAAAACTAGAGAGAATCATTCTCAGAAACCCCTTTGTGATGTGTGCATTCCACTCACCGAGTTTTACCTTTCTTTTCATAGAACAGTTTGGAAACACTCTGTTTGTAAAGTCTGCAAGTGGATATTTGTACCTCTTTGTGGATATCGTTGGAAACGGGATTTCTTCATCTAATGCTTGACAGAAGAATTCTCAGTAACTTCTTTGGGTTGTGTGTGTTCAACTCACAGAGTTGAACCTTCCTTTAGACAGAGCAGATTTGAAACCCTCTTTTTGTGGAATTTGCAATTGGGCATTTCAAGCGCTTTAGGGCCAACGGTAGAAAAGGAAATATCTTCGTATAAAAACTAGAGAGAATCATTCTCAGAAACCACTTTGTGAAGGGTGCATTCCACTCACCGAGTTTAACCTTTCTTTTCATACAACAGTTTGGAAACACTCTGTTTGTAAAGTCTGCAAGTGGATATTTGGACCTCTTTGAGGATTTCGTTGGAAACGGGTTTTCTTCATCTAATGCTAGACAGAAGAATTCTCAGTAACTTCTTTGTGTTGCGTGTGTTCAACTCACGGAGTTGAAGCTTCCTTTAGAGAGAGCAGATTTGGAACCCTCTTTTTGTGGAATTTGCAAGTGGACATTTCAAGCCCTTTGGGGCCAACAGTGGAAAAGGAAATATCTTCGTATAGAAACTAGAGAGAATCATTCTCACAAACCACTTTGTGATGTGTGGATTCCACTCACCGAGTTTAACCTTTCTTTTCATAGAACAGTTTGGAAACACTATGTTTGTACAGTCTGCAAGTGGATATTTGGACCTCTTTGAGGATTTCGTTGGAAACGGTATTTCTTCATCTAATGCCAGACAGAAGAATTCTCAGTAACTTCTTTGTGTTCCGTGTGTTCAACTCACGGAGTTGAACCTTCCTTTAGAGAGAGCAGATTTGGGACACTCTTTTTGTGGAATTTGCAAGTGGACATTTCAAGCGCTTTGGGGCCAACAGTAGAAATGAAATAACTTCGTATAAAAACTAGAGAGAATCATTCTCAGAAACCACATTGTGATGTGTGCGTTCCACTCACCGAGTTTAACCTTTCTTTTCATAGAACAGTTTGGAAACACTTTGTTTGTACAGTCTGCAAGCGGATATTTGGACCTCTTTGAGGATTTCGTTAGAAACGGGATTTCTTCATCTAATGTTAGACAGAAGAATTCTCAGTAACTTCTTTGGGTTGAGTGTGTTCAACTCACAGAGTTGAACCTTCCTTTAGAGAGAGCAGATTTGAAACCCTCTTTTTGTGGAATTTGCAAGGGGACATTTCAAGCGCTTTGGGGCCAACGGTAGAAAAGGAAATATCTTCGTATACAAACTAGAGAGAATCATTCTCGGAAACCCCTTTGTGATGTGTGCGTTCCATTCACTGAGTTTAACCTTTCTTTTCATAGAACAGTTTGGAAACACTCTGTTTGTAAAGTCTGCAAGTGGATATTTGGACCTCTTTGAGGATATCTTTGGAAACGAGATTTCTTCATCTAATGCTAGACAGAATAATTCTCATTAAATTCTTTGGGTTGCATTTGTTCAACTCTCAGAGTTGAACGTTCCTTTAGAGAGAGCAGATTTTAAACACTCTTTTTGTGGGATTTGCACGTTGACATTTCAAGGGCTTTGGGGCCAACGTCAGAAAAGGAAAGATCTTCGTATAAAAACTAGAAAGAATAATACTCAGAAACCACTTTGTGATGTGTGCGTTCCACTCACCGACTTTAACCTTTCTTTTCGTAGAACAGTTTGGAAACACTCTGTTTGTAAAGTCTGCAGGTGGATATTTGGAACTCTTTGAGGATTTCGTTGGAAACGGGATTTCTTCATCTAATGCTGGACAGAATAATTCTCAGTAAATTTTTGGGTTGCGTGTGTTCAACTCTCAGAGTTGAACCTTCCTTTACACAGAGCAGTTTTGAAACCCTCTTTTTGTGGAATTTGCAAGTGGACATTTCAAGCACTTTGGGGCCAACGGTAGAAAAGGAAATATCGTCGTATAAAAACTAGAGAGAATAATAGTCAGAAACCACTTTGTGATGTGTGCCTTCCACTCACCGAGTTTCACCTTTCTTTTCATAGAACAGTTTGGAAACACTCTGTTTGTACAGTCTGCTAGTGGATATTTGCACCTCTTTGAGGATTTCATTGGAAACGGGATTTCTTCATCTAATGCTTGACACAAGAATTCTCAGTAACTTCTTTGGGTTGCGTGTGTTCAACTCACAGTGTTGAACATTCCTTTTGACAGAGCAGATTTGAAACCCTCTTTTGTGGAATTTGCAAGTGGACATTACAAGCCCTATCGGGCCAACGGTAGAAAAGGAAATATCTTCGTAAAAAAACTAGAGAGAATCATTCCCAGAAACCCCTTTGCGATGTGTGTGTTCCACTCACAGAGTTTAACCTTTCTTTTCATAGAGCAGTTTGGAAACACTCTGTTTGTAAAGTCTGCAAGTGGATATCTGGACCTCTTTGAGGATTTTGTTGGAAACGGGATTTCTTCATCTAATTCTAGAAACAAGAATTCTCAGTAACTTCTTTGAGTTGCGTGTGTTCAACTCACAGAGTTGAACGTTCCTTTTGACAGACCAGATTTGGAACCCACTTTTTGTGGAATTTGCAAGTGGACATTTCAAGCGCTTTGGGGCCAACGGTAGAAAATGAAATATCGTCGTATAAAAACTAGAGAGAATCATTCTCAGAAACCCCTTTGTGATGTGTGCGTTCCACTCACAGAGTTTCACCTTTCTTTACATAGAACAGTTTGGAAACACTCTGTTTGTAAAGTCTGCAAGTGGATATTTGGACTTCTTTGAGGATATCGTTGGAAACGGGGTTTCTTCATCTAATGCTAGACAGAAGAATTCTCAGTAACTTCTTAGGGTTGCGTGAGTTAAACTCACAGACTTGAACCTTCCTTTAGACAGAGCAGATTTGAAACCCTCTTGTTGTGGGATTTGCAAGTGGACATTTCAAGCCCTTTGGGGCCAACGGTAGAAAAGGAAATATCTTCGTATAAAAGCTAGAGAGAATCATTATCAGAAACCACTTTGTGATGTGTTCATTCCACTCACAGAGTTCAACCTTTCTTTTCATAGAACAGTTTGGAAAAACTCCGTTTGTAAAGTCTGCAAGTGGATATTTGGACCTTTTTGAGGATAACGTTGGAAACGGGATTTCTTCATCTAATGCTAGACAGAAGAATTCTCAGTAACTTCTTTGGGTTGCGTGTGTTCAACTCACAGACTTGAACCTTCCTTTAGACAGAGCAGATTTGGAACCCTCTTTTTGTGGAATTTGCAGGTGGACATTTAATGCCCTTTGGGGCGAACTGTAGAAAAGGAAATATCTTCGTATAAAAACTAGAGAGAATCATTCTCAGAAACCACTTTGTGATGTGTGCGTTCCATTCACTGAGTTTAACCTTTCTTTTCATAGAACAGTTTGGAAACACTCTGTTCGTAAAGTCTGCAAGTGGATATTTGGACCTCTTTGAGGATTTCGTTGGAATGGGGATTTCTTCATCTAATTCTAGAAAGAGGAATTCTCAGTAGCTTCTTTGGGTTGTGTGTGTTCAACTCACAGAGTTGAACCTTCCTTTAGACAGAGCACATTAGAAACCCTCTTGTTGTGGGATTTGCAAGTGGACATTTCAAGCGCTTTGAGGCCAACAGCAGAAAAGGAAATATCTTCGTATAAAAACTAGAGAGAATCATTCTCAGAAACCACTTTGTGAGGGGTGCATTGCACTCACCGAGTTTAACCTTTCTTTTCATTCAACAGTTTGTAAACACTCTGTTTGTAAAGTCTGCAAGTGGATATTTGGACCTCTTTGAGGATTTCATTGGAAACGGGATTTCTTCATCTAATGCTAGACAGAAGAATTCTCAGTAACTTCTTTGTGTTGCGTGTGTTCAACTCACGGAGTTGAACCTTCCTTTAGAGAGAGCAGATTTGGAACCCTCTTTTTGTGGAATTTGCAAGTGGACATTTCAAGCGCTTTGGGGCCTACAGTAGAAAAGGAAATATCTTCGTATAAAAACTAGAGAGAATCATTATCAGAAACCACTTTGTGATGTGTGCGTTCCACTCACAGAGTTTAACCTTTCTTTTTATAGAACAGTTTGGAAACACTCTGTTTGTACAGTCTGCAAGTGGCTATTTGGACCTCTTTGAGGATTTCGTTGGAAACGGGATTACTTCATCTAATGCTAGACAGAAGAATTCTCAGTAACTTCTTTTGGTTGCATGTGTTCAACGCACAGAGTTGAACCTTCCTTTAGAGAGAGTAGATTTGAAACCCTCTTTTGTGGAATTTGCAAGTGGACATTTCAAGCGCTTTGGGGCCAACGGTAGAAAAGGAAATATCTTAATATAAAAACTAGAGAGAATCATTCTCAGAAACCCCTTTGTGATGGTTGCATTCCACTCACCGAGTTTTACCTTTCTTTTCATAGAACAGTTTGGAAACACTCTGTTTGTAAAGTCTGCAAGTGGATATTTGTACTTCTTTGAGGATATCGTTGGAAACGGGATTTCTTCATCTAATGCTAGACAGAAGAATTCTCAGTAACTTCTTTGGGTTGCATATGTTCAACTCACAGAGTTGAACCTTCCTTTAGACAGAGCAGGTTTGTAACCCTCTTTTTGTGGAATTTGCAAGTGGACATTTCAAGCGCTTTGGGGCCAACGGTAGAAAAGGAAACATGTTCGTCTAAAAACTAGAGAGAATCATTCTCAGAAACCACTTTGTGAGGGGTGCATTCCACTCACCGAGTTTAACCTTTCTTTTCATAGAACAGTTTGGAAACACTCTGTTTGTAAAGTCTGCAAGTGGATATTTGGACCTCTTTGAGGATTTCGTTGGAAACGGGATTTCCTCATCTAATGCTAGACAGAAGAATTCTCAGTAACTTCTTTGGGTTGCGTGTGTTCAACTCACAGTGTTGAACATTCCTTTTGACAGAGCAGATTTGAAACCCTATTTTGTGGAATTTGCAAGTGGACATTACAAGCCCTATCGGGCCAACGTGAGAAAAGGAAATAATTTCGTAAAAAAACTAGAGAGAATCATTCCCAGAAACCCCTTTGCGATGTGTGTGTTCCACTCACAGAGTTTAACCTTTCTTTTCATAGAACAGTTTGGAAACACTCTGTTTGTAAAGTCTGCAAGTGGATATCTGGACCTCTTTGAGGATTTTGTTGGAAACGGGATTTCTTCATCTAATTCTAGAAAGAAGAATTCTCAGTAACTTCTTTGAGTTGCGTGTGTTCAACTCACAGAGTTGAACGTTCCTTTTGACAGACCAGATTTGGAACCCACTTTTTGTGGAATTTGCAAGTGGACATTTCAAGCGCTTTGGGGCCAACGGTAGAAAATGAAATATCGTCGTATAAAAACTAGAGAGAATCATTCTCAGAAACCCCTTTGTGATGTGTGCGTTCCACTCACAGAGTTTCACCTTTCTTTACATAGAACAGTTTGGAAACACTCTGTTTGTAAAGTCTGCAAGTGGATATTTGGACTTCTTTGAGGATATCGTTGGAAACGGGGTTTCTTCATCTAATGCTAGACAGAAGAATTCTCAGTAACTTCTTAGGGTTGCGTGCGTTCAACTCACAGACTTGAACCTTCCTTTAGACAGAGCAGATTTGAAACCCTCTTGTTGTGGGATTTGCAAGTGGACATTTCAAGCCCTTTGGGGCCAACGGTAGAAAAGGAAATATCTTCGTATAAAAGCTAGAGAGAATCATTATCAGAAACCACTTTGTGATGTGTTCATTCCACTCACAGAGTTCAACCTTTCTTTTCATAGAACAGTTTGGAAAAACTCCGTTTGTAAAGTCTGCAAGTGGATATTTGGACCTTTTTGAGGATATCGTTGGAAACGGGATTTCTTCATCCAATGCTAGACAGAAGAATTCTCAGTAACTTCTTTGGGTTGCGTGTGTTCAACTCACAGACTTGAACCTTCCTTTAGACAGAGCAGATTTGGAACCCTCTTTTTGTGGAATTTGCAGGTGGACATTTAATGCCCTTTGGGGCGAACGGTAGAAAAGGAAATATCTTCGTATAAAAACTAGAGAGAATCATTCTCAGAAACCACTTTGTGATGTGTGCGTTCCATTCACTGAGTTTAACCTTTCTTTTCATAGAACAGTTTGGAAACACTCTGTTTGTAAAGTCTGCAAGTGGATATTTGGACCTCTTTGAGGATTTCGTTGGAATGGGGATTTCTTCATCTAATTCTAGAAAGAGGAAATCTCAGTAGCTTCTTTGGGTTGTGTGTGTTCAACTCACAGAGTTGAACCTTCCTTTAGACAGAGCAGATTAGAAACCCTCTTGTTGTGGGATTTGCAAGTGGACATTTCAAGCGCTTTGAGGCCAACAGCAGAAAAGGAAATATCTTCGTATAAAAACTAGAGAGAATCATTCTCAGAAATCACTTTGTGAGGGGTGCATTCCACTCACCGAGTTTAACCTTTCTTTTCATTCAACAGTTTGTAAACACTCTGTTTGTAAAGTCTGCAAGTGGATATTTGGACCTCTTTGAGGATTTCATTGGAAACGGGATTTCTTCATCTAATGCTAGACAGAAGAATTCTCAGTAACTTCTTTGTGTTGCGTGTGTTCAACTCACGGAGTTGAACCTTCCTTTAGAGAGAGCAGATTTGGAACCCTCTTTTTGTGGAATTTGCAAGTGGACATTTCAAGCGCTTTGGGGCCTACAGTAGAAAAGGAAATATCTTCGTATAAAAACTAGAGAGAATCATTCTCAGAAACCACTTTGTGATGTGTGCGTTCCACTCACAGAGTTTAACCTTTCTTTTCATAGAACAGTTTGGAAACACTCTGTTTGTACAGTCTGCAAGTGGCTATTTGGACCTCTTTGAGGATTTCGTTGGAAACGGGATTTCTTCATCTAATGCTAGACAGAAGAATTCTCAGTAACTTCTTTGGGTTGCATGTGTTCAACGCACAGAGTTGAACCTTCCTTTAGAGAGAGTAGATTTGAAACCCTCTTTTGTGGAATTTGCAAGTGGACATTTCAAGCGCTTTGGGGCCAACGGTAGAAAAGGAAATATCTTAATATAAAAACTAGAGAGAATCATTCTCAGAAACCCCTTTGTGATGTGTGCATTCCACTCACAGAGTATAACCTTTCTTTTCATAGAACAGTTTGGAAATACTCTGTTTGTGAAGTCTGCAAGTGGATATTTGGACCTCTTTGTGGATATCGTTAGAAACGGGATTTCTTCATCTAATGCTAGACAGAAGATTTCTGAGTAACTTCTTTGGGTTGCGTGTGTTCAACTCACGGAGTTGAACCTTCCTTTAGACAGAGCAGATTTGAAACCCTCTTTTTGTGGAATTTGCAAGTGGACATTTCATGCGCTTTGGGGCCAACGGTAGAAAAGGAAATATGTTCGTAGAAAAAATAGAGAGAATCATTCTCAGAAACCACTTTGTGATGTGTGCATTCCACTCACCGAGTTTTACCTTTCTTTTCATAGAACAGTTTGGAAACACTCTGTTTGTAAAGTCTGCAAGTGGATATTTGTACCTCTTTGAGGATATCGTTGGAAACGGGATTTCTTCATCTAATGCTAGACAGAAGAATTCTCAGTAACTTCTTTGGGTTGCATATGTTCAACTCACAGAGTTGAACCTTCCTTTAGACAGAGCAGATTTGTAACCCTCTTTTTGTGGAATTTGCAAGTGGACATTTCAAGCGCTTTGGGGCCAACGGTAGAAAAGGAAACATGTTCGTCTAAAAACTAGAGAGAATCATTCTCAGAAACCACTTTGTGATGTGTGCATTCCACTCACCGAGTTTAACCTTTCTTTTCATAGAACAGTTTGGAAACACTCTGTTGGTACAGTCTGCAAGTGGATATTTGGACCTCTTTGAGGATTTCGTTGGAAACGGGATTTCCTCATCTAATGCTAGACAGAAGAATTCTCAGTAACTTCTTTGGGTTGCGTGTGTTCAACTCACAGAGTTGAACCTTCCATTAGACAGAGCAGATTTGAAAACCTCTTTTTGTGGTATTTTCAAGTGGACATTTCAAGCGCTTTGGGTCCAACGGTAGAAAAGGGAATATCTTCGTATAAAAACTAGAGAGAATCATTCTCAGAAACCACTTTGTGATGTGTGCATTCCATTCACCGAGTTTAACCTTTCTTTCATAGAACAGTTTGGAAACACTGTGTTTGTACAGTCTGCAAGTGGATATTTGGACCTCTTTGAGGATTTCGTTGGAAACGGGATTTCTTCATCTAATGCTAGACAGAAGAATTCTCAGTAACTTCTTTGGGTTGCGTGTGTTCAACTCACAGAGTTGAACCTTCCTTTAGACAGAGCAGATTTGAAACCCTCTTTTTGTGGAATTTGCAAGTGGACATAACAAGCGCTTTGGGGCAAGCGGAAGAAATGGAAATATCTTCGTATAAAAACTAGAGAGAATCATTCTCAGAAACCACTTTGTGATGTGTTCGTTCCACTCACAGAGTTTAAGCTTTCTTTTCATAGAGCAGTTTGGGAACACTCTGTTTGTAAAGTCTGCAGGTGGATATTTGGACCTCTTTGAGGATTTCGTTGGAAAAGGGATTTCTTCATCTAATGCTAGACAGAAGAATTCTCAGTAACTTCTTTGGGTTGTGTGTGTTCAACTCACAGAGTTGTACCTTCCTTTAGAGAGAGCAGATTTGAAACCCTCTTTTTGTGGAATTTGCAAGTGGACATTTCAAGCACTTTGGGGACAACAGTAGAAAAGGAAATATCTTCATATAAAAACTAGAGAGAATCATTCTGGGAAACCCCTTTGTGATCTGTGCGTTCCATTCACTGAGTTTAACCTTTCTTTTCATAGAACAGTTTGGAAACACTTTGTTTGTACAGTCTGCAAGCGGATATTTGGACCTCTTTGAGGATTTCGTTAGAAACGGGATTTCTTCATCTAATGTTAGACAGAAGAATTCTCAGTAACTTCTTTGGGTTGAGTGTGTTCAACTCACAGAGTTGATCCTTCCTTTAGAGAGAGCAGATTTGAAACCCTCTTTTTGTGGAATTTGCAAGGGGACATTTCAAGCGCTTTGGGGCCAACGGTAGAAAAGGAAATATCTTCGTATACAAACTAGAGAGAATCATTCTCGGAAACCCCTTTGTGATGTGTGCGTTCCATTCACTGAGTTTAACCTTTCTTTTCATAGAACAGTTTGGAAACACTCTGTTTGTAAAGTCTGCAAGTGGATATTTGGACCTCTTTGAGGATATCTTTGGAAACGAGATTTCTTCATCTAATGCTAGACAGAATAATTCTCATTAAATTCTTTGGGTTGCATTTGTTCAACTCTCAGAGTTGAACGTTCCTTTAGAGAGAGCAGATTTTAAACACTCTTTTTGTGGGATTTGCACGTTGACATTTCAAGGGCTTTGGGGCCAACGTCAGAAAAGGAAATATCTTCGTATAAAAACTAGAGAGAATAATACTCAGAAACCACTTTGTGATGTGTGCGTTCCACTCACCGACTTTAACCTTTCTTTTCGTAGAACAGTTTGGAAACACTCTGTTTGTAAAGTCTGCAGGTGGATATTTGGAACTCTTTGAGGATTTCGTTGGAAACGGGATTTCTTCATCTAATGCTGGACAGAATAATTCTCAGTAAATTTTTGGGTTGCGTGTGTTCAACTCTCAGAGTTGAACCTTCCTTTAGACAGAGCAGTTTTGAAACCCTCTTTTTGTGGAATTTGCAAGTGGACATTTCAAGCACTTTGGGGCCAACGGTAGAAAAGGAAATATCGTCGTATAAAAACTAGAGAGAATAATACTCAGAAACCACTTTGTGATGTGTGCCTTCCACTCACCGAGTTTCACCTTTCTTTTCATAGAACAGTTTGGAAACACTCTGTTTGTACAGTCTGCTAGTGGATATTTGCACCTCTTTGAGGATTTCATTGGAAACGGGATTTCTTCATCTAATGCTTGACACAAGAATTCTCAGTAACTTCTTTGGGTTGCGTGTGTTCAACTCACAGTGTTGAACATTCCTTTTGACAGAGCAGATTTGAAACCCTCTTTTGTGGAATTTGCAAGTGGACATTACAAGCACTATCGGGCCAACGGTAGAAAAGGAAATATCTTCGTAAAAAAACTAGAGAGAATCATTCCCAGAAACCCCTTTGCAATGTGTGTGTTCCACTCACAGAGTTTAACCTTTCTTTTCATAGAACAGTTTGGAAACACTCTGTTTGTAAAGTCTGCAAGTGGATATCTGGACCTCTTTGAGGATTTTGTTGGAAACGGGATTTCTTCATCTAATTCTAGAAACAAGAATTCTCAGTAACTTCTTTGAGTTGCATGTGTTCAACTCACAGAGTTGAACGTTCCTTTTGACAGACCAGATTTGGAACCCACTTTTTGTGGAATTTGCAAGTGGACATTTCAAGCGCTTTGGGGCCAACGGTAGAAAATGAAATATCGTCGTATAAAAACTAGAGAGAATCATTCTCAGAAACCCCTTTGTGATGTGTGCGTTCCACTCACAGAGTTTCACCTTTCTTTACATAGAACAGTTTGGAAACACTCTGTTTGTAAAGTCTGCAAGTGGATATTTGGACTTCTTTGAGGATATCGTTGGAAACGGGGTTTCTTCATCTAATGCTAGACAGAAGAATTCTCAGTAACTTCTTAGGGTTGCGTGCGTTCAACTCACAGACTTGAACCTTCCTTTAGACAGAGCAGATTTGAAACCCTCTTCTTGTGGGATTTGCAAGTGGACATTTCAAGCCCTTTGGGGCCAACGGTAGAAAAGGAAATATCTTCGTATAAAAGCTAGAGAGAATCATTATCAGAAACCACTTTGTGATGTGTTCATTCCACTCGCAGAGTTCAACCTTTCTTTTCATAGAACAGTTTGGAAAAACTCCGTTTGTAAAGTCTGCAAGTGGATATTTGGACCTCTTTGAGGATTTCGTTGGAAACGGGATTTCTTCATCTAATTCTAGAAAGAAGAATTCTCAGTAGCTTCTTTGGGTTGTGTGTGTTCAACTCACAGAGTTGAACCTTCCTTTAGACAGAGCAGATTTGAAACCCTCTTGTTGTGGGATTTGAAAGTGGACATTTCAAGCGTTTTGAGGCCAACGGTAGAAAAGGAAATATCTTCATATAAAAACTAGAGAGAATCATTCTCAGAAACCACTTTGTGAGGGGTGCATTCCACTCACCGAGTTTAACCTTTCTTTTCATAGAACAGTTTGGAAACACTCTGTTTGTAAAGCCTGCAAGTGGATATTTGGACCTCTTTGAGGATTTCGTTGGAAACGGGTTTTCTTCATCTAATGCTAGACAGAAGAATTCTCAGTAACTTCTTTGTGTTGCGTGTGTTCAACTCACGGAGTTGAACCTTCCTTTAGAGAGAGCAGATTTGGAACCCTCTTTTTGTGGAATTTGCAAGTGGACATTTCAAGCCCTTTGGGGCCAACAGTAGAAAAGGAAATATCTTCGTATAGAAACAAGAGAGAATCATTCTCACAAACCACTTTGTGATGTGTGCATTCCACTCACCGAGTTTAACCTTTCTTTTCATAGAACAGTTTGGAAACACTCTGTTGGTACAGTCTGCAAGTGGATATTTGGACTTCTTTGAGGATTTCGTTGGAAACGGGATTTCCTCATCTAATGCTAGACAGAAGAATTCTCAGTAACTTCTTTGGGTTGCGTGTGTTCAACTCACAGAGTTGAACCTTCCTTTAGACAGAGCAGATTTGAAACCCTCTTTTTGTGGTATTTGCAAGTGGACATTTCAAGCGCTTTGGGGCCAACGGTAGAAAAGGATTTATCTTCATATAAAAACTAGAGAGAATCATTCTCAGAAACCCCTTTGTGATGTGTGCGTTCCACTCACAGAGTTTTACCTTTCTTTTCGTAGAACAGTTTGGAAACACTCTGTAAAGTCTGCAAGTGGATATTTGGACCTCTCTGAGGATTTCATTGTAAACGGGTTTTCTTCATCTAATGCTATACAGAAGAATTCTCAGTAACATCTTTGGGTTGCGTGTGTTCATCTCACAGAGTGGAACCTTCCTTTAGACAGAGCAGATTTGAAACCCTCTTTTTGTGGAATTTGCAAGTGGACATTTCAATCGCTTTGGGGCCAACGGTAGAAAAGGGAATATCTTCGTATAAAAACTAGAGAGAATCATTCTCAGAAACCACTTTGTGATGTGTGCGTTCCATTCACCGAGTTTAACCTTTCTTGTCATAGAACAGTTTGGAAACACTCTGTTTGTAAAGTCTGCAAGTGGATATTTGGACCTCTTTGAGGATTTCGTTGGAAACGGGATTTCCTCATCTAATGCTAGACAGAAGAATTCTCAGTAACTTCTTTGGGTTGCGTGTGTTCAACTCACAGAGTTGAACCTTCCTTTAGACAGAGCAGATTTGTAACCCTCTTTTTGTGGTATTTGCAAGTGGACATTTCAAGCGCTTTGGGGCAAACGGTAGAAAAGGATTTATCTTCATATAAAAACTAGAGAGAATCATTCTCAGAAACCCCTTTGTGATGTGTGCGTTCCACTCACAGAGTTTAACCTTTCTTTTCATAGAACAGTTTGGAAACACTCTGTAAAGTCTGCAAGTGGATATTTGAAACTCTCTGAGGATTTCGTTGTAAACGGGATTTCTTCATCTAATGCTAGACAGAAGAATTCTCAGTAACATCTTTGGGTTGCGTGTGTTCATCTCACAGAGTGGAACCTTCCTTTAGAGAGAGCAGATTTGAAACCCTCTTTTGTGGAATTTGCTAGTGGACATTTCAAGCGCTTTGGGGCCAACTGTAGAAAAGGAAATATCTTCATATAAAAACTAGAGAGAATCATTCTCAGAAACCCCTTTGTGATGTGTGCATTCCACTCACCGAGTTTTACCTTTCTTTTCATTGAACAGTTTGGAAACACTCTGTTTGTAAAGTCTGCAAGTGGATATTTGTACCTCTTTGTGGATATCGTTGGAAACGGGATTTCTTCATCTAATGCTTGACAGAAGAATTCTCAGTAACTTCTTTGGGTTGTGTGTGTTCAACTCACAGAGTTGAACCTTCCTTTAGACAGAGCAGATTTGAAACCCTCTTTTTGTGGAATTTGCAAGTGGGCATTTCAAGCGCTTTGGGGCCAACGTTAGAAAAGGAAATATGTTCGTATAAAAACTAGAGAGAATCATTCTCAGAAACCACTTTGTGAAGGGTGCATTCCACTCACCGAGTTTAACCTTTCTTTTCATACAACAGTTTGGAAACACTCTGTTTGTAAAGTCTGCAAGTGGATATTTGGACCTCTTTGTGGATTTCGTTGGAAACGGGATTTCTTCATCTAATGCTAGACAGAAGAATTCTCAGTAACATCTTTGGGTTGCGTGTGTTCATCTCACAGAGTGGAACCTTCCTTTAGACAGAGCAGATTTGGAACCCTCTTTTTGTGGAATTTGCAAGTGGACATTTCAATCGCTTTGGGGCCAACGGTAGAAAAGGGAATATCTTCGTATAAAAACTAGAGAGAATCATTCTCAGAAACCACTTTGTGATGTGTGCGTTCCATTCACCGAGTTTAACCTTTCTTTTCATAGAACAGTTTGGAAACACTCTGTTTGTAAAGTCTGCAAGTGGATATTTGGACCTCTTTGAGGATTTCGTTGGAAACGGGATTTCCTCATCTAATGCTAGACAGAAGAATTCTCAGTAACTTCTTTGGGTTGCGTGTGTTCAACTCACAGAGTTGAACCTTCCTTTAGACAGAGCAGATTTGTAACCCTCTTTTTGTGGTATTTGCAAGTGGACATTTCAAGCGCTTTGGGGCCAACGGTAGAAAAGGATTTATCTTCATATAAAAACTAGAGAGAATCATTCTCAGAAACCCCTTTGTGATGTGTGCGTTCCACTCACAGAGTTTAACCTTTCTTTTCATAGAACAGTTTGGAAACACTCTGTAAAGTCTGCAAGTGGATATTTGAAACTCTCTGAGGATTTCGTTGTAAACGGGATTTCTTCATCTAATGCTAGACAGAAGAATTCTCAGTAACATCTTTTTGTTGCGTGTGTTCATCTCACAGAGTGGAACCTTCCTTTAGAGAGAGCAGATTTGAAACCCTCTTTTGTGGAATTTGCTAGTGGACATTTCAAGCGCTTTGGGGCCAACTGTAGAAAAGGAAATATCTTCATATAAAAACTAGAGAGAATCATTCTCAGAAACCCCTTTGTGATGTGTGCATTCCACTCACCGAGTTTTACCTTTCTTTTCATAGAACAGTTTGGAAACACTCTGTTTGTAAAGTCTGCAAGTGGATATTTGTACCTCTTTGTGGATATCGTTGGAAACGGGATTTCTTCATCTAATGCTTGACAGAAGAATTCTCAGTAACTTCTTTGGGTTGTGTGTGTTCAACTCACAGAGTTGAACCTTCCTTTAGACAGAGCAGATTTGAAACCCTCTTTTTGTGGAATTTGCAATTGGGCATTTCAAGCGCTTTAGGGCCAACGGTAGAAAAGGAAATATCTTCGTATAAAAACTAGAGAGAATCATTCTCAGAAACCACTTTGTGAAGGGTGCATTCCACTCACCGAGTTTAACCTTTCTTTTCATACAACAGTTTGGAAACACTCTGTTTGTAAAGTCTGCAAGTGGATATTTGGACCTCTTTGAGGATTTCGTTGGAAACGGGTTTTCTTCATCTAATGCTAGACAGAAGAATTCTCAGTAACTTCTTTGTGTTGCGTGTGTTCAACTCACGGAGTTGAAGCTTCCTTTAGAGAGAGCAGATTTGGAACCCTCTTTTTGTGGAATTTGCAAGTGGACATTTCAAGCCCTTTGGGGCCAACAGTGGAAAAGGAAATATCTTCGTATAGAAACTAGAGAGAATCATTCTCACAAACCACTTTGTGATGTGTGGATTCCACTCACCGAGTTTAACCTTTCTTTTCATAGAACAGTTTGGAAACACTATGTTTGTACAGTCTGCAAGTGGATATTTGGACCTCTTTGAGGATTTCGTTGGAAACGGTATTTCTTCATCTAATGCCAGACAGAAGAATTCTCAGTAACTTCTTTGTGTTCCGTGTGTTCAACTCACGGAGTTGAACCTTCCTTTAGAGAGAGCAGATTTGGGACACTCTTTTTGTGGAATTTGCAAGTGGACATTTCAAGCGCTTTGGGGCCAACAGTAGAAATGAAATAACTTCGTATAAAAACTAGAGAGAATCATTCTCAGAAACCACATTGTGATGTGTGCGTTCCACTCACCGAGTTTAACCTTTCTTTTCATAGAACAGTTTGGAAACACTTTGTTTGTACAGTCTGCAAGCGGAT
The DNA here is from genome assembly GCF_029281585.2 of Gorilla gorilla gorilla. NCBI lineage: Eukaryota > Metazoa > Chordata > Mammalia > Primates > Hominidae > Gorilla > Gorilla gorilla. The sequence continues at coordinate 74,845,117 of NC_073231.2, read as the reverse complement.
ATTTGGACCTCTTTGAGGATTTCGTTAGAAACGGGATTTCTTCATCTAATGTTAGACAGAAGAATTCTCAGTAACTTCTTTGGGTTGAGTGTGTTCAACTCACAGAGTTGAACCTTCCTTTAGAGAGAGCAGATTTGAAACCCTCTTTTTGTGGAATTTGCAAGGGGACATTTCAAGCGCTTTGGGGCCAACGGTAGAAAAGGAAATATCTTCGTATACAAACTAGAGAGAATCATTCTCGGAAACCCCTTTGTGATGTGTGCGTTCCATTCACTGAGTTTAACCTTTCTTTTCATAGAACAGTTTGGAAACACTCTGTTTGTAAAGTCTGCAAGTGGATATTTGGACCTCTTTGAGGATATCTTTGGAAACGAGATTTCTTCATCTAATGCTAGACAGAATAATTCTCATTAAATTCTTTGGGTTGCATTTGTTCAACTCTCAGAGTTGAACGTTCCTTTAGAGAGAGCAGATTTTAAACACTCTTTTTGTGGGATTTGCACGTTGACATTTCAAGGGCTTTGGGGCCAACGTCAGAAAAGGAAAGATCTTCGTATAAAAACTAGAAAGAATAATACTCAGAAACCACTTTGTGATGTGTGCGTTCCACTCACCGACTTTAACCTTTCTTTTCGTAGAACAGTTTGGAAACACTCTGTTTGTAAAGTCTGCAGGTGGATATTTGGAACTCTTTGAGGATTTCGTTGGAAACGGGATTTCTTCATCTAATGCTGGACAGAATAATTCTCAGTAAATTTTTGGGTTGCGTGTGTTCAACTCTCAGAGTTGAACCTTCCTTTACACAGAGCAGTTTTGAAACCCTCTTTTTGTGGAATTTGCAAGTGGACATTTCAAGCACTTTGGGGCCAACGGTAGAAAAGGAAATATCGTCGTATAAAAACTAGAGAGAATAATAGTCAGAAACCACTTTGTGATGTGTGCCTTCCACTCACCGAGTTTCACCTTTCTTTTCATAGAACAGTTTGGAAACACTCTGTTTGTACAGTCTGCTAGTGGATATTTGCACCTCTTTGAGGATTTCATTGGAAACGGGATTTCTTCATCTAATGCTTGACACAAGAATTCTCAGTAACTTCTTTGGGTTGCGTGTGTTCAACTCACAGTGTTGAACATTCCTTTTGACAGAGCAGATTTGAAACCCTCTTTTGTGGAATTTGCAAGTGGACATTACAAGCCCTATCGGGCCAACGGTAGAAAAGGAAATATCTTCGTAAAAAAACTAGAGAGAATCATTCCCAGAAACCCCTTTGCGATGTGTGTGTTCCACTCACAGAGTTTAACCTTTCTTTTCATAGAGCAGTTTGGAAACACTCTGTTTGTAAAGTCTGCAAGTGGATATCTGGACCTCTTTGAGGATTTTGTTGGAAACGGGATTTCTTCATCTAATTCTAGAAACAAGAATTCTCAGTAACTTCTTTGAGTTGCGTGTGTTCAACTCACAGAGTTGAACGTTCCTTTTGACAGACCAGATTTGGAACCCACTTTTTGTGGAATTTGCAAGTGGACATTTCAAGCGCTTTGGGGCCAACGGTAGAAAATGAAATATCGTCGTATAAAAACTAGAGAGAATCATTCTCAGAAACCCCTTTGTGATGTGTGCGTTCCACTCACAGAGTTTCACCTTTCTTTACATAGAACAGTTTGGAAACACTCTGTTTGTAAAGTCTGCAAGTGGATATTTGGACTTCTTTGAGGATATCGTTGGAAACGGGGTTTCTTCATCTAATGCTAGACAGAAGAATTCTCAGTAACTTCTTAGGGTTGCGTGAGTTAAACTCACAGACTTGAACCTTCCTTTAGACAGAGCAGATTTGAAACCCTCTTGTTGTGGGATTTGCAAGTGGACATTTCAAGCCCTTTGGGGCCAACGGTAGAAAAGGAAATATCTTCGTATAAAAGCTAGAGAGAATCATTATCAGAAACCACTTTGTGATGTGTTCATTCCACTCACAGAGTTCAACCTTTCTTTTCATAGAACAGTTTGGAAAAACTCCGTTTGTAAAGTCTGCAAGTGGATATTTGGACCTTTTTGAGGATAACGTTGGAAACGGGATTTCTTCATCTAATGCTAGACAGAAGAATTCTCAGTAACTTCTTTGGGTTGCGTGTGTTCAACTCACAGACTTGAACCTTCCTTTAGACAGAGCAGATTTGGAACCCTCTTTTTGTGGAATTTGCAGGTGGACATTTAATGCCCTTTGGGGCGAACTGTAGAAAAGGAAATATCTTCGTATAAAAACTAGAGAGAATCATTCTCAGAAACCACTTTGTGATGTGTGCGTTCCATTCACTGAGTTTAACCTTTCTTTTCATAGAACAGTTTGGAAACACTCTGTTCGTAAAGTCTGCAAGTGGATATTTGGACCTCTTTGAGGATTTCGTTGGAATGGGGATTTCTTCATCTAATTCTAGAAAGAGGAATTCTCAGTAGCTTCTTTGGGTTGTGTGTGTTCAACTCACAGAGTTGAACCTTCCTTTAGACAGAGCACATTAGAAACCCTCTTGTTGTGGGATTTGCAAGTGGACATTTCAAGCGCTTTGAGGCCAACAGCAGAAAAGGAAATATCTTCGTATAAAAACTAGAGAGAATCATTCTCAGAAACCACTTTGTGAGGGGTGCATTGCACTCACCGAGTTTAACCTTTCTTTTCATTCAACAGTTTGTAAACACTCTGTTTGTAAAGTCTGCAAGTGGATATTTGGACCTCTTTGAGGATTTCATTGGAAACGGGATTTCTTCATCTAATGCTAGACAGAAGAATTCTCAGTAACTTCTTTGTGTTGCGTGTGTTCAACTCACGGAGTTGAACCTTCCTTTAGAGAGAGCAGATTTGGAACCCTCTTTTTGTGGAATTTGCAAGTGGACATTTCAAGCGCTTTGGGGCCTACAGTAGAAAAGGAAATATCTTCGTATAAAAACTAGAGAGAATCATTATCAGAAACCACTTTGTGATGTGTGCGTTCCACTCACAGAGTTTAACCTTTCTTTTTATAGAACAGTTTGGAAACACTCTGTTTGTACAGTCTGCAAGTGGCTATTTGGACCTCTTTGAGGATTTCGTTGGAAACGGGATTACTTCATCTAATGCTAGACAGAAGAATTCTCAGTAACTTCTTTTGGTTGCATGTGTTCAACGCACAGAGTTGAACCTTCCTTTAGAGAGAGTAGATTTGAAACCCTCTTTTGTGGAATTTGCAAGTGGACATTTCAAGCGCTTTGGGGCCAACGGTAGAAAAGGAAATATCTTAATATAAAAACTAGAGAGAATCATTCTCAGAAACCCCTTTGTGATGGTTGCATTCCACTCACCGAGTTTTACCTTTCTTTTCATAGAACAGTTTGGAAACACTCTGTTTGTAAAGTCTGCAAGTGGATATTTGTACTTCTTTGAGGATATCGTTGGAAACGGGATTTCTTCATCTAATGCTAGACAGAAGAATTCTCAGTAACTTCTTTGGGTTGCATATGTTCAACTCACAGAGTTGAACCTTCCTTTAGACAGAGCAGGTTTGTAACCCTCTTTTTGTGGAATTTGCAAGTGGACATTTCAAGCGCTTTGGGGCCAACGGTAGAAAAGGAAACATGTTCGTCTAAAAACTAGAGAGAATCATTCTCAGAAACCACTTTGTGAGGGGTGCATTCCACTCACCGAGTTTAACCTTTCTTTTCATAGAACAGTTTGGAAACACTCTGTTTGTAAAGTCTGCAAGTGGATATTTGGACCTCTTTGAGGATTTCGTTGGAAACGGGATTTCCTCATCTAATGCTAGACAGAAGAATTCTCAGTAACTTCTTTGGGTTGCGTGTGTTCAACTCACAGTGTTGAACATTCCTTTTGACAGAGCAGATTTGAAACCCTATTTTGTGGAATTTGCAAGTGGACATTACAAGCCCTATCGGGCCAACGTGAGAAAAGGAAATAATTTCGTAAAAAAACTAGAGAGAATCATTCCCAGAAACCCCTTTGCGATGTGTGTGTTCCACTCACAGAGTTTAACCTTTCTTTTCATAGAACAGTTTGGAAACACTCTGTTTGTAAAGTCTGCAAGTGGATATCTGGACCTCTTTGAGGATTTTGTTGGAAACGGGATTTCTTCATCTAATTCTAGAAAGAAGAATTCTCAGTAACTTCTTTGAGTTGCGTGTGTTCAACTCACAGAGTTGAACGTTCCTTTTGACAGACCAGATTTGGAACCCACTTTTTGTGGAATTTGCAAGTGGACATTTCAAGCGCTTTGGGGCCAACGGTAGAAAATGAAATATCGTCGTATAAAAACTAGAGAGAATCATTCTCAGAAACCCCTTTGTGATGTGTGCGTTCCACTCACAGAGTTTCACCTTTCTTTACATAGAACAGTTTGGAAACACTCTGTTTGTAAAGTCTGCAAGTGGATATTTGGACTTCTTTGAGGATATCGTTGGAAACGGGGTTTCTTCATCTAATGCTAGACAGAAGAATTCTCAGTAACTTCTTAGGGTTGCGTGCGTTCAACTCACAGACTTGAACCTTCCTTTAGACAGAGCAGATTTGAAACCCTCTTGTTGTGGGATTTGCAAGTGGACATTTCAAGCCCTTTGGGGCCAACGGTAGAAAAGGAAATATCTTCGTATAAAAGCTAGAGAGAATCATTATCAGAAACCACTTTGTGATGTGTTCATTCCACTCACAGAGTTCAACCTTTCTTTTCATAGAACAGTTTGGAAAAACTCCGTTTGTAAAGTCTGCAAGTGGATATTTGGACCTTTTTGAGGATATCGTTGGAAACGGGATTTCTTCATCCAATGCTAGACAGAAGAATTCTCAGTAACTTCTTTGGGTTGCGTGTGTTCAACTCACAGACTTGAACCTTCCTTTAGACAGAGCAGATTTGGAACCCTCTTTTTGTGGAATTTGCAGGTGGACATTTAATGCCCTTTGGGGCGAACGGTAGAAAAGGAAATATCTTCGTATAAAAACTAGAGAGAATCATTCTCAGAAACCACTTTGTGATGTGTGCGTTCCATTCACTGAGTTTAACCTTTCTTTTCATAGAACAGTTTGGAAACACTCTGTTTGTAAAGTCTGCAAGTGGATATTTGGACCTCTTTGAGGATTTCGTTGGAATGGGGATTTCTTCATCTAATTCTAGAAAGAGGAAATCTCAGTAGCTTCTTTGGGTTGTGTGTGTTCAACTCACAGAGTTGAACCTTCCTTTAGACAGAGCAGATTAGAAACCCTCTTGTTGTGGGATTTGCAAGTGGACATTTCAAGCGCTTTGAGGCCAACAGCAGAAAAGGAAATATCTTCGTATAAAAACTAGAGAGAATCATTCTCAGAAATCACTTTGTGAGGGGTGCATTCCACTCACCGAGTTTAACCTTTCTTTTCATTCAACAGTTTGTAAACACTCTGTTTGTAAAGTCTGCAAGTGGATATTTGGACCTCTTTGAGGATTTCATTGGAAACGGGATTTCTTCATCTAATGCTAGACAGAAGAATTCTCAGTAACTTCTTTGTGTTGCGTGTGTTCAACTCACGGAGTTGAACCTTCCTTTAGAGAGAGCAGATTTGGAACCCTCTTTTTGTGGAATTTGCAAGTGGACATTTCAAGCGCTTTGGGGCCTACAGTAGAAAAGGAAATATCTTCGTATAAAAACTAGAGAGAATCATTCTCAGAAACCACTTTGTGATGTGTGCGTTCCACTCACAGAGTTTAACCTTTCTTTTCATAGAACAGTTTGGAAACACTCTGTTTGTACAGTCTGCAAGTGGCTATTTGGACCTCTTTGAGGATTTCGTTGGAAACGGGATTTCTTCATCTAATGCTAGACAGAAGAATTCTCAGTAACTTCTTTGGGTTGCATGTGTTCAACGCACAGAGTTGAACCTTCCTTTAGAGAGAGTAGATTTGAAACCCTCTTTTGTGGAATTTGCAAGTGGACATTTCAAGCGCTTTGGGGCCAACGGTAGAAAAGGAAATATCTTAATATAAAAACTAGAGAGAATCATTCTCAGAAACCCCTTTGTGATGTGTGCATTCCACTCACAGAGTATAACCTTTCTTTTCATAGAACAGTTTGGAAATACTCTGTTTGTGAAGTCTGCAAGTGGATATTTGGACCTCTTTGTGGATATCGTTAGAAACGGGATTTCTTCATCTAATGCTAGACAGAAGATTTCTGAGTAACTTCTTTGGGTTGCGTGTGTTCAACTCACGGAGTTGAACCTTCCTTTAGACAGAGCAGATTTGAAACCCTCTTTTTGTGGAATTTGCAAGTGGACATTTCATGCGCTTTGGGGCCAACGGTAGAAAAGGAAATATGTTCGTAGAAAAAATAGAGAGAATCATTCTCAGAAACCACTTTGTGATGTGTGCATTCCACTCACCGAGTTTTACCTTTCTTTTCATAGAACAGTTTGGAAACACTCTGTTTGTAAAGTCTGCAAGTGGATATTTGTACCTCTTTGAGGATATCGTTGGAAACGGGATTTCTTCATCTAATGCTAGACAGAAGAATTCTCAGTAACTTCTTTGGGTTGCATATGTTCAACTCACAGAGTTGAACCTTCCTTTAGACAGAGCAGATTTGTAACCCTCTTTTTGTGGAATTTGCAAGTGGACATTTCAAGCGCTTTGGGGCCAACGGTAGAAAAGGAAACATGTTCGTCTAAAAACTAGAGAGAATCATTCTCAGAAACCACTTTGTGATGTGTGCATTCCACTCACCGAGTTTAACCTTTCTTTTCATAGAACAGTTTGGAAACACTCTGTTGGTACAGTCTGCAAGTGGATATTTGGACCTCTTTGAGGATTTCGTTGGAAACGGGATTTCCTCATCTAATGCTAGACAGAAGAATTCTCAGTAACTTCTTTGGGTTGCGTGTGTTCAACTCACAGAGTTGAACCTTCCATTAGACAGAGCAGATTTGAAAACCTCTTTTTGTGGTATTTTCAAGTGGACATTTCAAGCGCTTTGGGTCCAACGGTAGAAAAGGGAATATCTTCGTATAAAAACTAGAGAGAATCATTCTCAGAAACCACTTTGTGATGTGTGCATTCCATTCACCGAGTTTAACCTTTCTTTCATAGAACAGTTTGGAAACACTGTGTTTGTACAGTCTGCAAGTGGATATTTGGACCTCTTTGAGGATTTCGTTGGAAACGGGATTTCTTCATCTAATGCTAGACAGAAGAATTCTCAGTAACTTCTTTGGGTTGCGTGTGTTCAACTCACAGAGTTGAACCTTCCTTTAGACAGAGCAGATTTGAAACCCTCTTTTTGTGGAATTTGCAAGTGGACATAACAAGCGCTTTGGGGCAAGCGGAAGAAATGGAAATATCTTCGTATAAAAACTAGAGAGAATCATTCTCAGAAACCACTTTGTGATGTGTTCGTTCCACTCACAGAGTTTAAGCTTTCTTTTCATAGAGCAGTTTGGGAACACTCTGTTTGTAAAGTCTGCAGGTGGATATTTGGACCTCTTTGAGGATTTCGTTGGAAAAGGGATTTCTTCATCTAATGCTAGACAGAAGAATTCTCAGTAACTTCTTTGGGTTGTGTGTGTTCAACTCACAGAGTTGTACCTTCCTTTAGAGAGAGCAGATTTGAAACCCTCTTTTTGTGGAATTTGCAAGTGGACATTTCAAGCACTTTGGGGACAACAGTAGAAAAGGAAATATCTTCATATAAAAACTAGAGAGAATCATTCTGGGAAACCCCTTTGTGATCTGTGCGTTCCATTCACTGAGTTTAACCTTTCTTTTCATAGAACAGTTTGGAAACACTCTGTTTGTAAAGTCTGCAAGTGGATATTTGGACCTCTTTGAGGATTTCGTTGGATACGGGATTTCTTCATCTAATGCTAGACAGAAGAATACTCAGTAACTTCCTTTGGTTGCGTGTGTTCAACTCACAGAGTTGAACCTTCCTTTAGACAGAGCAGATTTGAAACCCTCTTTTTGTGGAATTTGCAAGTGGACATCTCAAGCACTTTGGGGCCAACGGCAGAAAAGGAAATATCTTCGTATAAAAACTAGAGAGAATCATTCTCAGAAACCACTTTGTGATGTGTTCGTTCCACTCACAGAGTTTAATCTTTCTTTTCATAGAACAGTTTGGAAACACTCTGTTTGTAAAGTCTGCAAGTGGCTATTTGGACCTCTTTGAGGATTTCGTTGGAAACGGGATTTCTTCATCTAATGCTAGACAGAAGAATTCTCAGTATCTTCTTAGGGTTGCGTGTGTTCAACTCACAGAGTTGAACCTTCCTTTAGACAGAGCAGATTTGAAACCCTCTTGTTGTGGGATTTGCAAGTGGACATTTCAAGCTCTTTGGGGCCAACGGTAGAAAAGGAAATATCTTCGTATACAAGCTAGAGAGAATCATTCTCGGTAACCATTTTTGAAGTGTTCATTCCACTCACAGAGTTTAACCTTTCCTTTCATAGAACAGTTTGGAAAAACTCCGTTTGTAAAGTCTTCTAGTGGATATTTGGACCTCTTTGAGGATTTCGTTGGAAACGGGATTTCTTCATCTAATTCTAGAAAGAAGAATTCTCAGTAGCTTCTTTGGGTTGTGTGTGGTCAACTCACAGAGTTGAACCTTCCTTTAGGCAGAGCAGATTTGAAACCCTCTTGTTGTGGGATTTGCAAGCGGACATTTCAAGCGCTTTGAGGCCAACGGTAGAAAAGGAAATATCTTCGTATAAAAACTAGACAGAATCATTCTCAGAAACCACTTTGTGATGTGTGCGTTCCATTCACCGAGTTTAACCTTTCTTTTCATAGAACAGTTTGGAAACACTCTGTTTGTAAAGTCTGCAAGTGGATATTTGGACCTCTTTGAGGATTTCGTTGGATACGGGATTTCTTCATCTAATGCCAGACAGAAGAATACTCAGTAACTTCCTTTGGTTGCGTGTGTTCAACTCACAGAGTTGAACCTTCCTTTAGACAGAGCAGATTTGAAACCCTCTTTTTGTGGAATTTGCAAGTGGACATCTCAAGCACTTTGGGGCCAACGGCAGAAAAGGAAATATCTTCGTATAAAAACTAGAGAGAATCATTCTCAGAAACCACTTTGTGATGTGTTCGTTCCACTCACAGAGTTTAATCTTTCTTTTCATAGAACAGTTTGGAAACACTCTGTTTGTAAAGTCTGCAAGTGGCTATTTGGACCTCTTTGAGGATTTCGTTGGAAACGGGATTTCTTCATCTAATGCTAGACAGAAGAATTCTCAGTATCTTCTTAGGGTTGCGTGTGTTCAACTCAGAGAGTTGAACCTTCCTTTAGACAGAGCAGATTTGAAACCCTCTTGTTGTGGGATTTGCAAGTGGACATTTCAAGCTCTTTGGGGCCAACGGTAGAAAAGGAAATATCTTCGTATTCAAGCTAGAGAGAATCATTCTCGGAAACCATTTTTGAAGTGTTCATTCCACTCACAGAGTTTAACCTTTCCTTTCATAGAACAGTTTGGAAAAACTTCGTTTGTAAAGTCTTCTAGTGGATATTTCGACCTCTTTGAGGATTTCGTTGGAAACGGGATTTCTTCATCTAATTCTAGAAAGAAGAATTCTCAGTAGCTTCTTTGGGTTGTGTGTGGTCAACTCACAGAGTTGAACCTTCCTTTAGGCAGAGCAGATTTGAAACCCTCTTGTTGTGGGATTTGCAAGCGGACATTTCAAGCGCTTTGAGGCCAATGGTAGAAAAGGAAATATCTTCGTATACAAACTAGACAGAATCATTCTCAGAAATCACTTTGTGATGTGTGCGTTCCATTCACCGAGTTTAACCTTTCTTTTCATAGAACAGTTTGGAAACACTCTGTTTGTAAAGTCTGCAAGTGGATATTTGGACCTCTTTGAGGATTTCGTTGGAAACGGGATTTCCTCATCTAATGCTAGACAGAAGAATTCTCAGTAACTTCTTTGGGTTGCGTGTGTTCAACTCACAGAGTTGAAACTTCCTTTAGACAGAGCAGATTTGAAACCCTCTTTTTGTGGTATTTGCAAGTGGACATTTCAAGCGCTTTGGGGCCAACGGTAGAAAAGGATTTATCTTCATATAAAAACTAGAGAGAATCATTCTCAGAAACCCCTTTGTGATGTGTGCGTTCCACTCACAGAGTTTAACCTTTCTTTTCGTAGAACAGTTTGGAAACACTCTGTAAAGTCTGCAAGTGGATATTTGGACCTCTCTGAGGATTTCGTTGGATACGGGATTTCTTCATCTAATGCTATACAGAAGAATTATCAGTAACATCTTTGGGTTGCGTGTGTTCATCTCACAGAGTGGAACCTTCCTTTCGACAGAGCAGATTTGAAACCTTCTTTTTGTGGAATTTGCAAGTGGGCATTTCAAGCGCTTTGGGGCCAACGGTAGAAAAGGGAATATCTTCGTATAAAAACTAGAGAGAATCATTCTCAGAAACCACTTTGGGATGTGTGTGTTCCATTCACCGAGTTTAACCTTTCTTTCATAGAACAGTTTGGAAACACTCTGTTTGTACAGTCTGCAAGTGGATATTTGGACCTCTTTGAGGATTTCGTTGGAAACGGGATTTCTTCATCTAATGCTAGACAGAAGAATTCTCAGTAACTTCTTTGGGTTGCGTGTGTTCAACTCACAGAGTGGAACCTTCCTTTAGAGAGAGCAGATTTGAAACCCTCTTTTTGTGGAATTTGCAAGTGGACATTTCAAGCGCTTTGGGGCCAACGGTAGAAAAGGAAATATCTTCGTATACAAACTGGAGGGAATCATTCTCGGAAACCCCTTTGTGATGTGTGCGTTCCATTCATTGAGTTTAACCTTTCTTTTCATACAACAGTTTGGAAACACTCTGTTTGTAAAGTCTGCAAGTGGATATTTGGACCTCTTTGAGGATTTCATTGGAAACGGGATTTCTTCATCTAATGCTAGACAGAAGAATTCTCAGTAACTTCTTTGTGTTGCGTGTGTTCAACTCACGGAGTTGAACCTTCCTTTAGAGAGAGCAGATTTGGAACCCTCTTTTTGTGGAATTTGCAAGTGGACATCTCAAGCACGTTGGGGCCAACGGCAGAAAAGGAAATATCTTCGTATAAAAACTAGAGAGAATCATTCTCAGAAACCACTTTGTGATGTGTTCGTTCCACTCACAGAGTTTAATCTTTCTTTTCATAGAACAGTTTGGAAACACTCTGTTTGTAAAGTCTGCAAGTGGCTATTTGGACCTCTTTGAGGATTTCGTTGGAAACGGGATTTCTTCATCTAATGCTAGACAGAAGAATTCTCAGTATCTTCTTAGGGTTGCGTGTGTTCAACTCACAGAGTTGAACCTTCCTTTAGACAGAGCAGATTTGAAACCCTCTTGTTGTGGGATTTGCAAGTGGACATTTAAAGCCCTTTGGGACCAACGGTAGAAAAGGAAATATCTTCGTATACAAGCTAGAGAGAATCATTATCGGAAACCACTTTGTGATGTGTTCATTCCTCTCACCGAGTTTAACCTTTCTTTTCATAGAACAGTTTGGAAACACTCTGTTTGTAAAGTCTGCAAGTGGATATTTGGACCTCTTTGAAGATTTCGTTGGAAACGGGATTTCCTCATCTAATGCTAGACAGAAGAATTCTCAGTAACTTCTTTGGGTTGCGTGTGTTCAACTCACAGAGTTGAACCTTCCTTTAGACAGAGCAGATTTGAAACCCTCTTTTTGTGGAATTTGCAAGTGGACATTTCAAGCGCTTTGGGGCCAACGGTAGAAAAGGATTTATCTTCATATAAAAACTAGAGAGAATCATTCTCGGAAACCCCTTTGTGATGTGTGCGTTCCACTCACAGAGTTTAACCTTTCTTTTCATAGAACAGTTTGGAAACACTCTGTAAAGTCTGCAAGTGGATATTTGGACCTCTCTGAGGATTTAGTTGTAAACGGGATTTCTTCATCTAATGCTATACAGAAGAATTATCAGTAACATCTTTGGGTTGCGTGTGTTCATCTCACAGAGTGGAACCTTCCTTTAGACAGAGCAGATTTGAAACCCTCTTTTTGCGGAATTTGCAAGTGGACATTTCAATCGCTTTGGGGGCAACGGTAGAAAAGGGAATATCTTCGTATAAAAACTAGAGAGAATCATTCTCAGAAACCCCTTTGTGATGTGTGCGTTCCATTCACTGAGTTTAACCTTTCTTTTCATAGAACAGTTTGGAAACACTTTGTTTGTAAAGTCTGCAAGTGGATATTTGGACCTCTTTGAGGATTTCGTTGGAAACAGGATTTCTTCATCTAATGCTACACAGAAGAATTCTCAGTAAATTCCTTGGGTTGTGTGTGTTCAACTCACAGAGTTAAACCTTCCTTTAGACAGAGCAGATTTGAAACCCTCTTTTTGTGGAATTTGCAAGTGGACATCTCAAGCGCTTTGGGGCCAACAGTAGAAAAGGAAATATCTTCGTATAGAAACTAGAGAGAATCATTCTCACAAACCACTTTGTGATGTGTGGATTCCACTCACCGAGTTTAACCTTTCTTTTCATAGAACAGTTTGGAAACACTCTGTTTGTACAGTCTGCAAGTGGATATTTGGACCTCTTTGAGGATTTCGTTGGAAACGGGATTTCTTCATCTAATGCTAGACAGAAGAATTCTCAGTAACTTCTTTGGGTTGCGTGTGTTCAACGCACAGAGTTGAACCTTCCTTTAGAGAGAGCAGATTTGAAACCCTCTTTTGTGGAATTTGCAAGTGGACATTTCAAGCGCTTTGGGGCCAACGGTAGAAAAGGAAATATCTTAATATAAAAACTAGAGAGAATCATTCTCAGAAACCCCTTTGTGATGTGTGCGTTCCACTCACAGAGTATAACCTTTCTTTTCATAGAACAGTTTGGAAATACTCTGTTTGTAAAGTCTGCAAGTGGATATTTGGACCTCTTTGAGGATTTCGTTAGAAACGGGATTTCTTCATCTAATGCTAGACAGAAGATTTCTGAGTAACTTCTTTGGGTTGCGTGTGTTCAACTCACGGAGTTGAACCTTCCTTTAGACAGAGCAGATTTGAAACCCTCTTTTTGTGGAATTTGCAAGTGGACATTTCATGCGCTTTGGGGCCAACGGTAGAAAAGGAAATATGTTCGTAGAAAAAATAGAGAGAATCATTCTCAGAAACCACTTTGTGAAGTGTGCATTCCACTCACCGAGTTTTACCTTTCTTTTCATAGAACAGTTTGGAAACACTCTGTTTGTAAAGTCTGCAAGTGGATATTTGGACCTCTTTGAGGATTTCGTTGGAAACGGGTTTTCTTCATCTAATGCTAGACAGAAGAATTCTCAGTAACTTCTTTGTGTTGCGTGTGTTCAACTCTCGGAGTTGAACCTTCCTTTAGAGAGAGCAGATTTGGAACCCTCTTTTTGTGGAATTTGCAAGTGGACATTTCAAGCCCTTTGGGGCCAACGGTAGAAAAGGAAATATCTTCGTATAGAAACAAGAGAGAATCATTCTCACAAACCACTTTGTGATGTGTGCATTCCACTCCCCGAGTTTAACCTTTCTTTTCATAGAACAGTTTGGAAACACTGTGTTTGTACAGTCTGCAAGTGGATATTTGGACCTCTTTGAGGATTTCGTTGGAAACGGGATTTCTTCATCTAATGCTAGACAGAAGAATTCTCAGTAACTTCTTTGGGTTGCGTGTGTTCAACTCACAGAGTTGAACCTTCCTTTAGACAGAGCAGATTTGAAACCCTCTTTTTGTGGAATTTGCAAGTGGACATAACAAGCGCTTTGGGGCAAGCGGAAGAAATGGAAATATCTTCGTATAAAAACTAGAGAGAATCATTCTCAGAAACCACTTTGTGATGTGTTCGTTCCACTCACAGAGTTTAAGCTTTCTTTTCATAGAGCAGTTTGGGAACACTCTGTTTGTAAAGTCTGCAGGTGGATATTTGGACCTCTTTGAGGATTTCGTTGCAAACGGGATTTCTTCATCTAATGCTAGACAGAAGAATTCTCAGTAACTTCTTTGGGTTGTGTGTGTTCAACTCACAGAGTTGTACCTTCCTTTAGAGAGAGCAGATTTGAAACCCTCTTTTTGTGGAATTTGCAAGTGGACATTTCAAGCACTTTGGGGACAACAGTAGAAAAGGAAATATCTTCGTATAAAAACTAGAGAGAATCATTCTGGGAAACCCCTTTGTGATCTGTGCGTTCCATTCACTGAGTTTAACATTTCTTTTCATAGAACAGTTTGGAAACACTCTGTTTGTAAAGTCTGCAAGTGGATATTTGGACCCCTTTGAGGATTTCGTTGGATACGGGATTTCTTCATCTAATGCTAGACAGAAGAATACTCAGTAACTTCCTTTGGTTGCGTGTGTTCAACTCACAGAGTTGAACCTTCCTTTAGACAGAGCAGATTTGAAACCCTCTTTTTGTGGAATTTGCAAGTGGACATCTCAAGCACTTTGGGGCCAACGGCAGAAAAGGAAATATCTTCGTATAAAAACTAGAGAGAATCATTCTCAGAAACCACTTTGTGATGTGTTCGTTCCACTCACAGAGTTTAATCTTTCTTTTCATAGAACAGTTTGGAAACACTCTGTTTGTAAAGTCTGCAAGTGGCTATTTGGACCTCTTTGAGGATTTCGTTGGAAACGGGATTTCTTCATCTAATGCTAGACAGAAGAATTCTCAGTATCTTCTTAGGGTTGCGTGTGTTCAACTCACAGAGTTGAACCTTCCTTTAGACAGAGCAGATTTGAAACCCTCTTGTTGTGGGATTTGCAAGTGGACATTTCAAGCTCTTTGGGGCCAACGGTAGAAAAGGAAATATCTTCGTATACAAGCTACAGAGAATCATTCTCGGTAACCATTTTTGAAGTGTTCATTCCACTCACAGAGTTTAACCTTTCCTTTCATAGAACAGTTTGGAAAAACTCCGTTTGTAAAGTCTTCTAGTGGATATTTGGACCTCTTTGAGGATTTCGTTGGAAACGGGATTTCTTCATCTAATTCTAGAAAGAAGAATTCTCAGTAGCTTCTTTGGGTTGTGTGTGGTCAACTCACAGAGTTGAACCTTCCTTTAGGCAGAGCAGATTTGAAACCCTCTTGTTGTGGGATTTGCAAGCGGACATTTCAAGCGCTTTGAGGCCAACGGTAGAAAAGGAAATATCTTCGTATAAAAACTAGACAGAATCATTCTCAGAAACCACTTTGTGATGTGTGCGTTCCATTCACCGAGTTTAACCTTTCTTTTCATAGAACAGTTTGGAAACACTCTGTTTGTAAAGTCTGCAAGTGGATATTTGGACCTCTTTGAGGATTTCGTTGGAAACGGGATTTCCTCATCTAATGCTAGACAGAAGAATTCTCAGTAACTTCTTTGGGTTGCGTGTGTTCAACTCACAGAGTTGAACCTTCCTTTAGACAGAGCAGATTTGAAACCCTCTTTTTGTGGAATTTGCAAGTGGACATAACAAGCGCTTTGGGGCCAGCGGAAGAAATGGAAATATCTTCGTATAAAAACTAGAGAGAATCATTGTCAGAAACCACTTTGTGATGTGTTCGTTCCACTCACAGAGTTTAAGCTTTCTTTTCATAGAGCCGTTTGGAAACACTCTGTTTGTAAAGTCTGCAGGTGGATATTTGGACCTCTTTGAGGATTTCGTTGGAAACGGGATTTCTTCATCTAATGCTAGACAGAGGAATTCTCAGTAACTTCTTTGGGTTGCGTGTGTTCAACTCACAGAGTTGTACCTTCCTTTAGAGAGAGCAGAGTTGAAACCCTCTTTTTGTGGAATTTGCAAGTGGACATTTCAAGCACTTTGGGGACAACAGTAGAAAAGGAAATATCTTCGTATAAAAACTAGAGAGAATCATTCTCAGAAACCACTTTGTGATGTGTTCGTTCCACTCACAGAGTTTAAGCTTTCTTTTCATAGAGCCGTTTGGAAACACTCTGTTTGTAAAGTCTGCAAGTGGATATTTGGACCTCTTTGAGGATTTCGTTGGATACGGGATTTCTTCATCTAATGCCAGACAGAAGAATACTCAGTAACTTCCTTTGGTTGCGTGTGTTCAACTCACAGAGTTGAACCTTCCTTTAGACAGAGCAGATTTGAAACCCTCTTTTTGTGGAATTTGCAAGTGGACATCTCAAGCACTTTGGGGCCAACGGCAGAAAAGGAAATATCTTCGTATAAAAACTAGAGAGAATCATTCTCAGAAACCACTTTGTGATGTGTTCGTTCCACTCACAGAGTTTAATCTTTCTTTTCATAGAACAGTTTGGAAACACTCTGTTTGTAAAGTCTGCAAGTGGCTATTTGGACCTCTTTGAGGATTTCGTTGGAAACGGGATTTCTTCATCTAATGCTAGACAGAAGAATTCTCAGTATCTTCTTAGGGTTGCGTGTGTTCAACTCACAGAGTTGAACCTTCCTTTAGACAGAGCAGATTTGAAACCCTCTTGTTGTGGGATTTGCAAGTGGACATTTCAAGCTCTTAGGGCCCAACGGTAGAAAAGGAAATATCTTCGTATACAAGCTAGAGAGAATCATTCTCGGAAACCATTTTTGAAGTGTTCATTCCACTCACAGAGTTTAACCTTTCCTTTCATAGAACAGTTTGGAAAAACTCCGTTTGTAAAGTCTTCTAGTGGATATTTCGACCTCTTTGAGGATTTCGTTGGAAACGGGATTTCTTCATCTAATTCTAGAAAGAAGAATTCTCAGTAGCTTCTTTGGGTTGTGTGTGGTCAACTCACAGAGTTGAACCTTCCTTTAGGCAGAGCAGATTTGAAACCCTCTTGTTGTGGGATTTGCAAGCGGACATTTCAAGCGCTTTGAGGCCAATGGTAGAAAAGGAAATATCTTCGTATACAAACTAGACAGAATCATTCTCAGAAATCACTTTGTGATGTGTGCGTTCCATTCACCGAGTTTAACCTTTCTTTTCATAGAACAGTTTGGAAACACTCTGTTTGTAAAGTCTGCAAGTGGATATTTGGACCTCTTTGAGGATTTCGTTGGAAACGGGATTTCCTCATCTAATGCTAGACAGAAGAATTCTCAGTAACTTCTTTGGGTTGCGTGTGTTCAACTCACAGTGTTGAACATTCCTTTTGACAGAGCAGATTTGAAACCCTCTTTTGTGGAATTTGCAAGTGGACATTACAAGCCCTATCGGGCCAACGGTAGAAAAGGAAATATCTTCGTAAAAAAACTAGAGAGAATCATTCCCAGAAACCCCTTTGCGATGTGTGTGTTCCACTCACAGAGTTTAACCTTTCTTTTCATAGAACAGTTTGGAAACACTCTGTTTGTAAAGTCTGCAAGTGGATATCTGGACCTCTTTGAGGATTTTGTTGGAAACGGGATTTCTTCATCTAATTCTAGAAACAAGAATTCTCAGTAACTTCTATGAGTTGCGTGTGTTCAACTCACAGAGTTGAACGTTCCTTTTGACAGACCAGATTTGGAACCCACTTTTTGTGGAATTTGCAAGTGGACATTTCAAGCGCTTTGGGGCCAACGGTAGAAAATGAAATATCGTCGTATAAAAACTAGAAAGAATCATTCTCAGAAACCCCTTTGTGATGTGTGCATTCCACTCACAGAGTTTCACCTTTCTTTACATAGAACAGTTTGGAAACACTCTGTTTGTACAGTCTGCAAGTGGATATTTGGACTTCTTTGAGGATATCGTTGGAAACGGGGTTTCTTCATCTAATGCTAGACAGAAGAATTCTCAGTAACTTCTTAGGGTTGCGTGCGTTCAACTCACAGACTTGAACCTTCCTTTAGACAGAGCAGATTTGAAACCCTCTTGTTGTGGGATTTGCAAGTGGACATTTCAAGCCCTTTGGGGCCAACGGTAGAAAAGGAAATATCTTCGTATAAAAGCTAGAGAGAATCATTATCAGAAACCACTTTGTGATGTGTTCATTCCACTCACAGAGTTCAACCTTTCTTTTCATAGAACAGTTTGGAAACACTCTGTAAAGTCTGCAAGTGGATATTTGGACCTCTCTGAGGATTTCGTTGTAAACGGGATTTCTTCATCTAATGCTAGACAGAAGAATTCTCAGTAACTTCTTTGGGTTGCGTGTGTTCAACTCACAGACTTGAACCTTCCTTTAGACAGAGCAGATTTGGAACCCTCTTTTTGTGGAATTTGCAGGTGGACATTTAATGCCCTTTGGGGCGAACGGTAGAAAAGGAAATATCTTCGTATAAAAACTAGAGAGAATCATTCTAAGAAACCACTTTGTGATGTGTGCGTTCCATTCACTGAGTTTAACCTTTCTTTTCATAGAACAGTTTGGAAACACTCTGTAAAGTCTGCAAGTGGATATTTGGACCTCTCTGAGGATTTTGTTGTAAACGGGATTTCTTCATCTAATGCTATACAGAAGAATTATCAGTAACATCTTTGGGTTGCGTGTGTTCATCTCACAGAGTGGAACCTTCCTTTAGACAGAGCAGATTTGAAACCCTCTTTTTGCGGAATTTGCAAGTGGACATTTCAATCGCTTTGGGGGCAACGGTAGAAAAGGGAATATCTTCGTATAAAAACTAGAGAGAATCATTCTCAGAAACCCCTTTGTGATGTGTGCGTTCCATTCACTGAGTTTAACCTTTCTTTTCATAGAACAGTTTAGAAACACTTTGTTTGTAAAGTCTGCAAGTGGATATTTGGACCTCTTTGAGGATTTCGTTGGAAACGGGATTTCTTCATCTAATGCTACACAGAAGAATTCTCAGTAAATTCCTTGGGTTGTGTGTGTTCAACTCACAGAGTTAAACCTTCCTTTAGACAGAGCAGATTTGAAACCCTCTTTTTGTGGAATTTGCAAGTGGACATCTCAAGCGCTTTGGGGCCAACAGTAGAAAAGGAAATATCTTCGTATAGAAACTAGAGAGAATCATTCTCACAAACCACTTTCTGATGTGTGGATTCCACTCACCGAGTTTAACCTTTCTTTTCATAGAACAGTTTGGAAACACTCTGTTTGTACAGTCTGCAAGTGGATATTTGGACCTCTTTGAGGATTTCGTTGGAAACGGGATTTCTTCATCTAATGCTAGACAGAAGAATTCTCAGTAACTTCTTTGGGTTGCGTGTGTTCAATGCACAGAGTTGAAACTTCCTTTAGAGAGAGTAGATTTGAAACCCTCTTTTGTGGAATTTGCAAGTGGACATTTCAAGCGCTTTGGGGCCAACGGTAGAAAAGGAAATATCTTAATATAAAAACTAGAGAGAATCATTCTCAGAAACCCCTTTGTGATGTGTGCGTTCCACTCACAGAGTATAACCTTTCTTTTCATAGAACAGTTTGGAAATACTCTGTTTGTAAAGTCTGCAAGTGGATATTTGGACCTCTTTGAAGATTTCGTTAGAAACGGGATTTCTTCATCTAATGCTAGACAGAAGATTTCTCAGTAACTTCTTTGGGTTGCGTGTGTTCAACTCACGGAGTTGAACCTTCCTTTAGACAGAGCAGATTTGAAACCCTCTTTTTGTGGAATTTGCAAGTGGTCATTTCATGCGCTTTGGGGCCAACGGTAGAAAAGGAAATATGTTCGTAGAAAAAATAGAGAGAATCATTCTCAGAAACCACTTTGTGATGTGTGCATTCCACTCACCGAGTTTTACCTTTCTTTTCATAGAACAGTTTGGAAACACTCTGTTTGTAAAGTCTGCAAGTGGATATTTGTACCTCTTTGAGGATATCGTTGGAAACGGGATTTCTTCATCTAATGCTAGACAGAAGAATTCTCAGTAACTTCTTTGGGTTGCATATGTTCAACTCACAGAGTTGAACCTTCCTTTAGACAGAGCAGGTTTGAAACCCTCTTTTTGTGGAATTTGCAAGTGGACATTTCAAGCGCTTTGGGGCCAACGGTAGATAAGGAAATATGTTCGTATAAAAACTAGAGAGAATCATTCTCAGAAACCACTTTGTGAAGGGTGCATTCCACTCACCGAGTTTAACCTTTCTTTTCATAGAACAGTTTGGAAACACTCTGTTTGTAAAGTCTGCAAGTGGATATTTGGACCTCTTTGAGGATTTCGTTGGAAACGGGTTTTCTTCATCTAATGCTAGACAGAAGAATTCTCAGTAACTTCTTTGTGTTGCGTGTGTTCAACTCTCGGAGTTGAACCTTCCTTTAGAGAGAGCAGATTTGGAACCCTCTTTTTGTGGAATTTGCAAGTGGACATTTCAAGCCCTTTGGGGCCAACGGTAGAAAAGGAAATATCTTCGTATAGAAACAAGAGAGAATCATTCTCACAAACCACTTTGTGATGTGTGCATTCCACTCACCGAGTTTAACCTTTCTTTTCATAGAACAGTTTGGAAACACTGTGTTTGTACAGTCTGCAAGTGGATATTTGGACCTCTTTGAGGATTTCGTTGGAAACGGGATTTCTTCATCTAATTCTAGAAAGAAGAATTCTCAGTAGCTTCTTTGGGTTGTGTGTGGTCAACTCACAGAGTTGAACCTTCCTTTAGACAGAGCAGATTTGAAACCCTCTTTTTGTGGAATTTGCAAGTGGACATCTCAAGCACTTTGGGGCCAACGACAGAAAAGGAAATATCTTCGTATAAAAACTAGAGAGAATCATTCTCAGAAACCACTTTGTGATGTGTTCGTTCCACTCACAGAGTTTAATCTTTCTTTTCATAGAACAGTTTGGAAACACTCTGTTTGTAAAGTCTGCAAGTGGCTATTTGGACCTCTTTGAGGATTTCGTTGGAAACGGGATTTCTTCATCTAATGCTAGACAGAAGAATTCTCAGTATCTTCTTAGGGTTGCGTGTGTTCAACTCAGAGAGTTGAACCTTCCTTTAGACAGAGCAGATTTGAAACCCTCTTGTTGTGGGATTTGCAAGTGGACATTTCAAGCTCTTTGGGGCCAACGGTAGAAAAGGAAATATCTTCGTATACAAGCTAGAGAGAATCATTCTCGGAAACCATTTTTGAAGTGTTCATTCCACTCACAGAGTTTAACCTTTCCTTTCATAGAACAGTTTGGAAAAACTCCGTTTGTAAAGTCTTCTAGTGGATATTTCGACCTCTTTGAGGATTTCGTTGGAAACGGGATTTCTTCATCTAATTCTAGAAAGAAGAATTCTCAGTAGCTTCTTTGGGTTGTGTGTGGTCAACTCACAGAGTTGAACCTTCCTTTAGGCAGAGCAGATTTGAAACCCTCTTGTTGTGGGATTTGCAAGCGGACATTTCAAGCGCTTTGAGGCCAATGGTAGAAAAGGAAATATCTTCGTATACAAACTAGACAGAATCATTCTCAGAAATCACTTTGTGATGTGTGCGTTCCATTCGCCGAGTTTAACATTTCTTTTCATAGAACAGTTTGGAAACACTCTGTTTGTAAAGTCTGCAAGTGGATATTTGGACCTCTTTGAGGATTTCGTTGGAAACGGGATTTCCTCATCTAATGCTAGACAGAAGAATTCTCAGTAACTTCTTTGGGTTGCGTGTGTTCAACTCACAGAGTTGAACCTTCCTTTAGACAGAGCAGATTTGAAACCCTCTTTTTGTGGTATTTGCAAGTGGACATTTCAAGCGCTTTGGGGCCAACGGTAGAAAAGGATTTATCTTCATATAAAAACTAGAGAGAATCATTCTCAGAAACCCCTTTGTGATGTGTGCGTTCCACTCACAGAGTTTAACCTTTCTTTTCGTAGAACAGTTTGGAAACACTCTGTAAAGTCTGCAAGTGGATATTTGGACCTCTCTGAGGATTTCGTTGTAAACGGGATTTCTTCATCTACTGCTATACAGAAGAATTATCAGTAACATCTTTGGGTTGCGTGTGTTCATCTCACAGAGTGGAACCTTCCTTTCGACAGAGCAGATTTGAAACCTTCTTTTTGTGGAATTTGCAAGTGGGCATTTCAAGCGCTTTGGGGCCAACGGTAGAAAAGGGAATATCTTCGTATAAAAACTAGAGAGAATCATTCTCAGAAACCACTTTGGGATGTGTGTGTTCCATTCACCGAGTTTAACCTTTCTTTCATAGAACAGTTTGGAAACACTCTGTTTGTACAGTCTGCAAGTGGATATTTGGACCTCTTTGAGGATTTCGTTGGAAACGGGATTTCTTCATCTAATGCTAGACAGAAGAATTCTCAGTAACTTCTTTGGGTTGCGTGTGTTCAACTCACAGAGTGGAACCTTCCTTTAGAGAGAGCAGATTTGAAACCCTCTTTTTGTGGAATTTGCAAGTGGACATTTCAAGCGCTTTGGGGCCAACGGTAGAAAAGGAAATATCTTCGTATACAAACTGGAGGGAATCATTCTCGGAAACCCCTTTGTGATGTGTGCGTTCCATTCATTGAGTTTAACCTTTCTTTTCATACAACAGTTTGGAAACACTCTGTTTGTAAAGTCTGCAAGTGGATATTTGGACCTCTTTGAGGATTTCATTGGAAACGGGATTTCTTCATCTAATGCTAGACAGAAGAATTCTCAGTAACTTCTTTGTGTTGCGTGTGTTCAACTCACGGAGTTGAACCTTCCTTTAGAGAGAGCAGATTTGGAACCCTCTTTTTGTGGAATTTGCAAGTGGACATCTCAAGCACGTTGGGGCCAACGGCAGAAAAGGAAATATCTTCGTATAAAAACTAGAGAGAATCATTCTCAGAAACCACTTTGTGATGTGTTCGTTCCACTCACAGAGTTTAATCTTTCTTTTCATAGAACAGTTTGGAAACACTCTGTTTGTAAAGTCTGCAAGTGGCTATTTGGACCTCTTTGAGGATTTCGTTGGAAACGGGATTTCTTCATCTAATGCTAGACAGAAGAATTCTCAGTATCTTCTTAGGGTTGCGTGTGTTCAACTCACAGAGTTGAACCTTCCTTTAGACAGAGCAGATTTGAAACCCTCTTGTTGTGGGATTTGCAAGTGGACATTTAAAGCCCTTTGGGACCAACGGTAGAAAAGGAAATATCTTCGTATACAAGCTAGAGAGAATCATTATCGGAAACCACTTTGTGATGTGTTCATTCCTCTCACCGAGTTTAACCTTTCTTTTCATAGAACAGTTTGGAAACACTCTGTTTGTAAAGTCTGCAAGTGGATATTTGGACCTCTTTGAAGATTTCGTTGGAAACGGGATTTCCTCATCTAATGCTAGACAGAAGAATTCTCAGTAACTTCTTTGGGTTGCGTGTGTTCAACTCACAGAGTTGAACCTTCCTTTAGACAGAGCAGATTTGAAACCCTCTTTTTGTGGAATTTGCAAGTGGACATTTCAAGCGCTTTGGGGGCAACGGTAGAAAAGGGAATATCTTCGTATAAAAACTAGAGAGAATCATTCTCAGAAACCCCTTTGTGATGTGTGCGTTCCATTCACTGAGTTTAACCTTTCTTTTCATAGAACAGTTTGGAAACACTTTGTTTGTAAAGTCTGCAAGTGGATATTTGGACCTCTTTGAGGATTTCGTTGGAAACGGGATTTCTTCATCTAATGCTACACAGAAGAATTCTCAGTAAATTCCTTGGGTTGTGTGTGTTCAACTCACAGAGTTAAACCTTCCTTTAGACAGAGCAGATTTGAAACCCTCTTTTTGTGGAATTTGCAAGTGGACATCTCAAGCGCTTTGGGGCCAACAGTAGAAAAGGAAATATCTTCGTATAGAAACTAGAGAGAATCATTCTCACAAACCACTTTGTGATGTGTGGATTCCACTCACCGAGTTTAACCTTTCTTTTCATAGAACAGTTTGGAAACACTCTGTTTGTACAGTCTGCAAGTGGATATTTGGACCTCTTTGAGGATTTCGTTGGAAACGGGATTTCTTCATCTAATGCTAGACAGAAGAATTCTCAGTAACTTCTTTGGGTTGCGTGTGTTCAACGCACAGAGTTGAACCTTCCTTTAGAGAGAGTAGATTTGAAACCCTCTTTTGTGGAATTTGCAAGTGGACATTTCAAGCGCTTTGGGGCCAACGGTAGAAAAGGAAATATCTTAATATAAAAACTAGAGAGAATCATTCTCAGAAACCCCTTTGTGATGTGTGCGTTCCACTCACAGAGTATAACCTTTCTTTTCATAGAACAGTTTGGAAATACTCTGTTTGTAAAGTCTGCAAGTGGATATTTGGACCTCTTTGAGGATTTCGTTAGAAACGGGATTTCTTCATCTAATGCTAGACAGAAGATTTCTGAGTAACTTCTTTGGGTTGCGTGTGTTCAACTCACGGAGTTGAACCTTCCTTTAGACAGAGCAGATTTGAAACCCTCTTTTTGTGGAATTTGCAAGTGGACATTTCATGCGCTTTGGGGCCAACGGTAGAAAAGGAAATATGTTCGTAGAAAAAATAGAGAGAATCATTCTCAGAAACCACTTTGTGATGTGTGCATTCCACTCACCGAGTTTTACCTTTCTTTTCATAGAACAGTTTGGAAACACTCTGTTTGTAAAGTCTGCAAGTGGATATTTGTACCTCTTTGAGGATATCGTTGGAAACGGGATTTCTTCATCTAATGCTAGACAGAAGAATTCTCGGTAACTTCTTTGGGTTGCATATGTTCAACTCACAGAGTTGAACCTTCCTTTAGACAGAGCAGGTTTGAAACCCTCTTTTTGTGGAATTTGCAAGTGGACATTTCAAGCGCTTTGGGGCCAACGGTAGATAAGGAAATATGTTCGTATAAA
This sequence comes from Gorilla gorilla gorilla, assembly GCF_029281585.2. Lineage (NCBI taxonomy): Eukaryota > Metazoa > Chordata > Mammalia > Primates > Hominidae > Gorilla > Gorilla gorilla. The sequence continues at coordinate 74,820,454 of NC_073231.2, read as the reverse complement.
AACTAGAGAGAATCATTCTCAGAAACCACTTTGTGAGGGGTGCATTCCACTCACCGAGTTTAACCTTTCTTTTCATAGAACAGTTTGGAAACACTCTGTTTGTAAAGTCTGCAAGTGGATATTTGGACCTCTTTGAGGATTTCGTTGGAAACGGGTTTTCTTCATCTAATGCTAGACAGAAGAATTCTCAGTAACTTCTTTGTGTTGCGTGTGTTCAACTCTCGGAGTTGAACCTTCCTTTAGAGAGAGCAGATTTGGAACCCTCTTTTTGTGGAATTTGCAAGTGGACATTTCAAGCCCTTTGGGGCCAACGGTAGAAAAGGAAATATCTTCGTATAGAAACAAGAGAGAATCATTCTCACAAACCACTTTGTGATGTGTGCATTCCACTCACCGAGTTTAACCTTTCTTTTCATAGAACAGTTTGGAAACACTGTGTTTGTACAGTCTGCAAGTGGATATTTGGACCTCTTTGAGGATTTCGTTGGAAACGGGATTTCTTCATCTAATGCTAGACAGAAGAATTCTCAGTAACTTCTTTGGGTTGCGTGTGTTCAACTCACAGAGTTGAACCTTCCTTTAGACAGAGCAGATTTGAAACCCTCTTTTTGTGGAATTTGCAAGTGGACATAACAAGCGCTTTGGGGCAAGCGGAAGAAATGGAAATATCTTCGTATAAAAACTAGAGAGAATCATTCTCAGAAACCACTTTGTGATGTGTTCGTTCCACTCACAGAGTTTAAGCTTTCTTTTCATAGAGCAGTTTGGGAACACTCTGTTTGTAAAGTCTGCAGGTGGATATTTGGACCTCTTTGAGGATTTCGTTGGAAACGGGATTTCTTCATCTAATGCTAGACAGAAGAATTCTCAGTAACTTCTTTGGGTTGTGTGTGTTCAACTCACAGAGTTGTACCTTCCTTTAGAGAGAGCAGATTTGAAACCCTCTTTTTGTGGAATTTGCAAGTGGACATTTCAAGCACTTTGGGGACAACAGTAGAAAAGGAAATATCTTCGTATAAAAACTAGAGAGAATCATTCTGGGAAACCCCTTTGTGATCTGTGCGTTCCATTCACTGAGTTTAACCTTTCTTTTCATAGAACAGTTTGGAAACACTCTGTTTGTAAAGTCTGCAAGTGGATATTTGGACCTCTTTGAGGATTTCGTTGGAAACGGGATTTCCTCATCTAATGCTAGACAGAAGAATTCTCAGTAACTTCTTTGGGTTGCGTGAGTTCAACTCACAGAGTTGAACCTTCCTTTAGACAGAGCAGATTTGAAGCCCTCTTTTTGTGGAATTTGCAAGTGGACATAACAAGCGCTTTGGGGCCAGCGGAAGAAATGGAAATATCTTCGTATAAAAACTAGAGAGAATCATTCTCAGAAACCACTTTGTGATGTGTTCGTTCCACTCACAGAGTTTAATCTTTCTTTTCATAGAACAGTTTGGAAACACTCTGTTTGTAAAGTCTGCAAGTGGCTATTTGGACCTCTTTGAGGATTTCGTTGGAAACGGGATTTCTTCATCTAATGCTAGACAGCAGAATTCTCAGCATCTTCTTAGGGTTGCGTGTGTTCAACTCACGGAGTTGAACCTTCCTTTAGACAGAGCAGATTTGAAACCCTCTTGTTGTGGGATTTGCAAGTGGACATTTCAAGCTCTTAGGGGCCAACGGTAGAAAAGGAAATATCTTCGTATACAAGCTAGAGAGAATCATTCTCGGTAACCATTTTTGAAGTGTTCATTCCACTCACAGAGTTTAACCTTTCCTTTCATAGAACAGTTTGGAAAAACTCCGTTTGTAAAGTCTTCTAGTGGATATTTGGACCTCTTTGAGGATTTCGTTGGAAACGGGATTTCTTCATCTAATTCTAGAAAGAAGAATTCTCAGTAGCTTCTTTGGGTTGTGTGTGGTCAACTCACAGAGTTGAACCTTCCTTTAGGCAGAGCAGATTTGAAACCCTCTTGTTGTGGGATTTGCAAGCGGACATTTCAAGCGCTTTGAGGCCAACGGTAGAAAAGGAAATATCTTCGTATAAAAACTAGACAGAATCATTCTCAGAAACCACTTTGTGATGTGTGCGTTCCATTCACCGAGTTTAACCTTTCTTTTCATAGAACAGTTTGGAAACACTCTGTTTGTAAAGTCTGCAAGTGGATATTTGGACCTCTTTGAGGATTTCGTTGGAAACGGGATTTCCTCATCTAATGCTAGACAGAAGAATTCTCAGTAACTTCTTTGGGTTGCGTGTGTTCAACTCACAGAGTTGAACCTTCCTTTAGACAGAGCAGATTTGAAGCCCTCTTTTTGTGGAATTTGCAAGTGGACATAACAAGCGCTTTGGGGCCAGCGGAAGAAATGGAAATATCTTCGTATAAAAACTAGAGAGAATCATTCTCAGAAACCACTTTGTGATGTGTTCGTTCCACTCACAGAGTTTAAGCTTTCTTTTCATAGAGCCGTTTGGAAACACTCTGTTTGTAAAGTCTGCAGGTGGATATTTGGACCTCTTTGAGGATTTCGTTGGAAACGGGATTTCTTCATCTAATGCTAGACAGAAGAATTCTCAGTAACTTCTTTGGGTTGCGTGTGTTCAACTCACAGAGTTGTACCTTCCTTTAGAGAGAGCAGAGTTGAAACCCCCTTTTTGTGGAATTTGCAAGTGGACATTTCAAGCACTTTGGGGACAACAGTAGAAAAGGAAATATCTTCGTATAAAAACTAGAGAGAATCACTCTTGGAAACCCCTTTGTGATCTGTGCGTTCCATTCACTGAGTTTAACCTTTCTTTTCATAGAACAGTTTGGAAACACTCTGTTTGTAAAGTCTGCAAGTGGATATTTGGACCTCTTTGAGGATTTCGTTGGATACGGGATTTCTTCATCTAATGCCAGACAGAAGAATACTCAGTAACTTCCTTTGGTTGCGTGTGTTCAACTCACAGAGTTGATCCTTCCTTTAGACAGAGCAGATTTGAAACCCTCTTTTTGTGGAATTTGCAAGTGGACATCTCAAGCACTTTGGGGCCAACGGCAGAAAAGGAAATATCTTCGTATAAAAACTAGAGAGAATCATTCTCAGAAACCACTTTGTGATGTGTTCGTTCCACTCACAGAGTTTAATCTTTCTTTTCATAGAACAGTTTGGAAACACTCTGTTTGTAAAGTCTGCAAGTGGCTATTTGGACCTCTTTGAGGATTTCGTTGGAAACGGGATTTCTTCATCTAATGCTAGACAGAAGAATTCTCAGTATCTTCTTAGGGTTGCGTGTGTTCAACTCAGAGAGTTGAACCTTCCTTTAGACAGAGCAGATTTGAAACCCTCTTGTTGTGGGATTTGCAAGTGGACATTTCAAGCTCTTTGGGGCCAACGGTAGAAAAGGAAATATCTTCGTATACAAGCTAGAGAGAATCATTCTCGGAAACCATTTTTGAAGTGTTCATTCCACTCACAGAGTTTAACCTTTCCTTTCATAGAACAGTTTGGAAAAACTCCGTTTGTAAAGTCTTCTAGTGGATATTTCGACCTCTTTGAGGATTTCGTTGGAAACGGGATTTCTTCATCTAATTCTAGAAAGAAGAATTCTCAGTAGCTTCTTTGGGTTGTGTGTGGTCAACTCACAGAGTTGAACCTTCCTTTAGGCAGAGCAGATTTGAAACCCTCTTGTTGTGGGATTTGCAAGCGGACATTTCAAGCGCTTTGAGGCCAATGGTAGAAAAGGAAATATCTTCGTATACAAACTAGACAGAATCATTCTCAGAAATCACTTTGTGATGTGTGCGTTCCATTCACCGAGTTTAACCTTTCTTTTCATAGAACAGTTTGGAAACACTCTGTTTGTAATGTCTGCAAGTGGATATTTGGACCTCTTTGAGGATTTCGTTGGAAACGGGATTTCCTCATCTAATGCTAGACAGAAGAATTCTCAGTAACTTCTTTGGGTTGCGTGTGTTCAACTCACAGAGTTGAACCTTCCTTTAGACAGAGCAGATTTGAAACCCTCTTTTTGTGGTATTTGCAAGTGGACATTTCAAGCGCTTTGGGGCCAACGGTAGAAAAGGATTTATCTTCATATAAAAACTAGAGAGAATCATTCTCAGAAACCCCTTTGTGATGTGTGCGTTCCACTCACAGAGTTTAACCTTTCTATTCGTAGAACAGTTTGGAAACACTCTGTAAAGTCTGCAAGTGGATATTTGGACCTCTCTGAGGATTTCGTTGTAAACGGGATTTCTTCATCTAATGCTATACAGAAGAATTATCAGTAACATCTTTGGGTTGCGTGTGTTCATCTCACAGAGTGGAACCTTCCTTTCGACAGAGCAGATTTGAAACCTTCTTTTTGTGGAATGTGCAAGTGGGCATTTCAAGCGCTTTGGGGCCAACGGTAGAAAAGGGAATATCTTCGTATAAAAACTAGAGAGAATCATTCTCAGAAACCACTTTGGGATGTGTGTGTTCCATTCACCGAGTTTAACCTTTCTTTCATAGAACAGTTTGGAAACACTCTGTTTGTACAGTCTGCAAGTGGATATTTGGACCTCTTTGAGGATTTCGTTGGAAACGGGATTTCTTCATCTAATGCTAGACAGAAGAATTCTCAGTAACTTCTTTGGGTTGCGTGTGTTCAACTCACAGAGTGGAACCTTCCTTTAGAGAGAGCAGATTTGAAACCCTCTTTTTGTGGAATTTGCAAGTGGACATTTCAAGCGCTTTGGGGCCAACGGTAGAAAAGGAAATATCTTCGTATACAAACTGGAGGGAATCATTCTCGGAAACCCCTTTGTGATGTGTACGTTCCATTCATTGAGTTTAACCTTTCTTTTCATACAACAGTTTGGAAACACTCTGTTTATAAAGTCTGCAAGTGGATATTTGAACCTCTTTGAGGATTTCATTGGAAACGGGATTTCTTCATCTAATGCTAGACAGAAGAATTCTCAGTAACTTCTTTGTGTTGCGTGTGTTCAACTCACGGAGTTGAACCTTCCTTTAGAGAGAGCAGATTTGGAACCCTCTTTTTGTGGAATTTGCAAGTGGACATCTCAAGCACGTTGGGGCCAACGGCAGAAAAGGAAATATCTTCGTATAAAAACTAGAGAGAATCATTCTCAGAAACCACTTTGTGATGTGTTCGTTCCACTCACAGAGTTTAATCTTTCTTTTCATAGAACAGTTTGGAAACACTCTGTTTGTAAAGTCTGCAAGTGGCTATTTGGACCTCTTTGAGGATTTCGTTGGAAACGGGATTTCTTCATCTAATGCTAGACAGAAGAATTCTCAGTATCTTCTTAGGGTTGCGTGTGTTCAACTCACAGAGTTGAACCTTCCTTTAGACAGAGCAGATTTGAAACCCTCTTGTTGTGGGATTTGCAAGTGGACATTTAAAGCCCTTTGGGACCAACGGTAGAAAAGGAAATATCTTCGTATACAAGCTAGAGAGAATCATTATCGGAAACCACTTTGTGATGTGTTCATTCCTCTCACCGAGTTTAACCTTTCTTTTCATAGAACAGTTTGGAAACACTCTGTTTGTAAAGTCTGCAAGTGGATATTTGGACCTCTTTGAAGATTTCGTTGGAAACGGGATTTCCTCATCTAATGCTAGACAGAAGAATTCTCAGTAACTTCTTTGGGTTGCGTGTGTTCAACTCACAGAGTTGAACCTTCCTTTAGACAGAGCAGATTTGAAACCCTCTTTTTGTGGAATTTGCAAGTGGACATTTCAAGCGCTTTGGGGCCAACGGTAGAAAAGGATTTATCTTCATATAAAAACTAGAGAGAATCATTCTCGGAAACCCCTTTGTGATGTGTGCGTTCCACTCACAGAGTTTAACCTTTCTTTTCGTAGAACAGTTTGGAAACACTCTGTAAAGTCTGCAAGTGGATATTTGGACCTCTCTGAGGATTTCGTTGTAAACGGGATTTCTTCATCTAATGCTATACAGAAGAATTATCAGTATCATCTTTGGGTTGCGTGTGTTCATCTCACAGAGTGGAACCTTCCTTTAGACAGAGCAGATTTGAAACCCTCTTTTTGTGGAATTTGCAAGTGGACATTTCAATCGCTTTGGGGGCAACGGTAGAAAAGGGAATATCTTCGTATAAAAACTAGAGAGAATCATTCTCAGAAACCCCTTTGTGATGTGTGCGTTCCATTCACTGAGTTTAACCTTTCTTTTCATAGAACAGTTTGGAAACACTTTGTTTGTAAAGTCTGCAAGTGGATATTTGGACCTCTTTGAGGATTTCGTTGGAAACGGGATTTCTTCATCTAATGCTACACAGAAGAATTCTCAGTAAATTCCTTGGGTTGTGTGTGTTCAACTCACAGAGTTAAACCTTCCTTTAGACAGAGCAGATTTGAAACCCTCTTTTTGTGGAATTTGCAAGTGGACATCTCAAGCGCTTTGGGGCCAACAGTAGAAAAGGAAATATCTTCGTATAGAAACTAGAGAGAATCATTCTCACAAACCACTTTGTGATGTGTGGATTCCACTCACCGAGTTTAACCTTTCTTTTCATAGAACAGTTTGGAAACACTCTGTTTGTACAGTCTGCAAGTGGATATTTGGACCTCTTTGAGGATTTCGTTGGAAACGGGATTTCTTCATCTAATGCTAGACAGAAGAATTCTCAGTAACTTCTTTGGGTTGCGTGTGTTCAACGCACAGAGTTGAACCTTCCTTTAGAGAGAGTAGATTTGAAACCCTCTTTTGTGGAATTTGCAAGTGGACATTTCAAGCGCTTTGGGGCCAACGGTAGAAAAGGAAATATCTTAATATAAAAACTAGAGAGAATCATTCTCAGAAACCCCTTTGTGATGTGTGCGTTCCACTCACAGAGTATAACCTTTCTTTTCATAGAACAGTTTGGAAATACTCTGTTTGTAAAGTCTGCAAGTGGATATTTGGACCTCTTTGAGGATTTCGTTAGAAACGGGATTTCTTCATCTAATGCTAGACAGAAGATTTCTGAGTAACTTCTTTGGGTTGCGTGTGTTCAACTCACGGAGTTGAACCTTCCTTTAGACAGAGCAGATTTGAAACCCTCTTTTTGTGGAATTTGCAAGTGGACATTTCATGCGCTTTGGGGCCAACGGTAGAAAAGGAAATATGTTCGTAGAAAAAATAGAGAGAATCATTCTCAGAAACCACTTTGTGATGTGTGCATTCCACTCACCGAGTTTTACCTTTCTTTTCATAGAACAGTTTGGAAACACTCTGTTTGTAAAGTCTGCAAGTGGATATTTGGACCTCTTTGAGGATATCGTTGGAAACGGGATTTCTTCATCTAATGCTAGACAGAAGAATTCTCAGTAACTTCTTTGGGTTGCATGTGTTCAACTCACAGAGTTGAACCTTCCTTTAGACAGAGCAGGTTTGAAACCCTCTTTTTGTGGAATTTGCAAGTGGACATTTCAAGCGCTTTGGGGCCAACGGTAGATAAGGAAATATGTTCGTATAAAAACTAGAGAGAATCATTCTCAGAAACCACTTTGTGAGGGGTGCATTCCACTCACCGAGTTTAACCTTTCTTTTCATAGAACAGTTTGGAAACACTCTGTTTGTAAAGTCTGCAAGTGGATATTTGGACCTCTTTGAGGATTTCGTTGGAAACGGGTTTTCTTCATCTAATGCTAGACAGAAGAATTCTCAGTAACTTCTTTATGTTGCGTGTGTTCAACTCTCGGAGTTGAACCTTCCTTTAGAGAGAGCAGATTTGGAACCCTCTTTTTGTGGAATTTGCAAGTGGACATTTCAAGCCCTTTGGGGCCAACGGTAGAAAAGGAAATATCTTCGTATAGAAACAAGAGAGAATCATTCTCACAAACCACTTTGTGATGTGTGCATTCCACTCACCGAGTTTAACCTTTCTTTTCATAGAACAGTTTGGAAACACTGTGTTTGTACAGTCTGCAAGTGGATATTTGGACCTCTTTGAGGATTTCGTTGGAAACGGGATTTCTTCATCTAATGCTAGACAGAAGAATTCTCAGTAACTTCTTTGGGTTGCGTGTGTTCAACTCACAGAGTTGAACCTTCCTTTAGACAGAGCAGATTTGAAACCCTCTTTTTGTGGAATTTGCAAGTGGACTTAACAAGCGCTTTGGGGCAAGCGGAAGAAATGGAAATATCTTCGTATAAAAACTAGAGAGAATCATTCTCAGAAACCACTTTGTGATGTGTTCGTTCCACTCACAGAGTTTAAGCTTTCTTTTCATAGAGCAGTTTGGGAACACTCTGTTTGTAAAGTCTGCAGGTGGATATTTGGACCTCTTTGAGGATTTCGTTGGAAACGGGATTTCTTCATCTAATGCTAGACAGAAGAATTCTCAGTAACTTCTTTGGGTTGTGTGTGTTCAACTCACAGAGTTGTACCTTCCTTTAGAGAGAGCAGATTTGAAACCCTCTTTTTGTGGAATTTGCAAGTGGACATTTCAAGCACTTTGGGGACAACAGTAGAAAAGGAAATATCTTCGTATAAAAACTAGATAGAATCATTCTGGGAAACCCCTTTGTGATCTGTGCGTTCCATTCACTGAGTTTAACATTTCTTTTCATAGAACAGTTTGGAAACACTCTGTTTGTAAAGTCTGCAAGTGGATATTTGGACCTCTTTGAGGATTTCGTTGGATACGGGATTTCTTCATCTAATGCTAGACAGAAGAATACTCAGTAACTTCCTTTGGTTGCGTGTGTTCAACTCACAGAGTTGAACCTTCCTTTAGACAGAGCAGATTTGAAACCCTCTTTTTGTGGAATTTGCAAGTGGACATCTCAAGCACTTTGGGGCCAACGGCAGAAAAGGAAATATCTTCGTATAAAAACTAGAGAGAATCATTCTCAGAAACCACTTTGTGATGTGTTCGTTCCACTCACAGAGTTTAATCTTTCTTTTCATAGAACAGTTTGGAAACACTCTGTTTGTAAAGTCTGCAAGTGGCTATTTGGACCTCTTTGAGGATTTCGTTGGAAACGGGATTTCTTCATCTAATGCTAGACAGCAGAATTCTCAGCATCTTCTTAGGGTTGCGTGTGTTCAACTCACAGAGTTGAACCTTCCTTTAGACAGAGCAGATTTGAAACCCTCTTGTTGTGGGATTTGCAAGTGGACATTTCAAGCTCTTAGGGGCCAACGGTAGAAAAGGAAATATCTTCGTATACAAGCTAGAGAGAATCATTCTCTGTAACCATTTTTGAAGTGTTCATTCCACTCACAGAGTTTAACCTTTCCTTTCATAGAACAGTTTGGAAAAACTCCGTTTGTAAAGTCTTCTAGTGGATATTTGGACCTCTTTGAGGATTTCGTTGGAAACGGGATTTCTTCATCTAATTCTAGAAAGAAGAATTCTCAGTAGCTTCTTTGGGTTGTGTGTGGTCAACTCACAGAGTTGAACCTTCCTTTAGGCAGAGCAGATTTGAAACCCTCTTGTTGTGGGATTTGCAAGCGGACATTTCAAGCGCTTTGAGGCCAACGGTAGAAAAGGAAATATCTTCGTATACAAACTAGACAGAATCATTCTCAGAAACCACTTTGTGATGTGTGCGTTCCATTCACCGAGTTTAACCTTTCTTTTCATAGAACAGTTTGGAAACACTCTGTTTGTAAAGTCGGCAAGTGGATATTTGGACCTCTTTGAGGATTTCGTTGGAAACGGGATTTCCTCATCTAATGCTAGACAGAAGAATTCTCAGTAACTTCTTTGGGTTGCGTGTGTTCAACTCACAGAGTTGAACCTTCCTTTAGACAGAGCAGATTTGAAACCCTCTTTTTGTGGAATTTGCAAGTGGACATAACAAGCGCTTTGGGGCCAGCAGAAGAAATGGAAATATCTTCGTATAAAAACTAGAGAGAATCATTCTCAGAAACCACTTTGTGATGTGTTCGTTCCACTCACAGAGTTTAAGCTTTCTTTTCATAGAGCCGTTTGGAAACACTCTGTTTGTAAAGTCTGCAGGTGGATATTTGGACCTCTTTGAGGATTTCGTTGGAAACGGGATTTCTTCATCTAATGCTAGACAGAAGAATTCTCAGTAACTTCTTTGGGTTGCGTGTGTTCAACTCACAGAGTTGTACCTTCCTTTAGAGAGAGCAGAGTTGAAACCCTCTTTTTGTGGAATTTGCAAGTGGACATTTCAAGCACTTTGGGGACAACAGTAGAAAAGGAAATATCTTCGTATAAAAACTAGAGAGAATCATTCTTGGAAACCCCTTTGTGATGTGTGCGTTCCATTCACTGAGTTTAACCTTTCTTTTCATAGAACAGTTTGGAAACACTCTGTTTGTAAAGTCTGCAAGTGGATATTTGGACCTCTTTGAGGATTTCGTTGGAAACGGTATTTCTTCATCTAATGCTAGACAGAAGAATTCTCAGTAACTTCTTTGGGTTGCGTGTGTTCAACTCACAGAGTTGAACCTTCCTTTAGACAGAGCAGATTTGAAACCCTCTTTTTGTGGTATTTGCAAGTGGACATTTCAAGCGCTTTGGGGCCAACGGTAGAAAAGGATTTATCTTCATATAAAAACTAGAGAGAATCATTCTCAGAAACCCCTTTGTGATGTGTGCGTTCCACTCACAGAGTTTAACCTTTCTTTTCGTAGAACAGTTTGGAAACACTCTGTAAAGTCTGCAAGTGGATATTTGGACCTCTCTGAGGATTTCGTTGTAAACGGGATTTCTTCATCTAATGCTATACAGAAGAATTATCAGTAACATCTTTGGGTTGCGTGTGTTCATCTCACAGAGTGGAACCTTCCTTTCGACAGAGCAGATTTGAAACCTTCTTTTTGTGGAATTTGCAAGTGGGCATTTCAAGCGCTTTGGGGCCAACGGTAGAAAAGGGAATATCTTCGTATAAAAACTAGAGAGAATCATTCTCAGAAACCACTTTGGGATGTGTGTGTTCCATTCACCGAGTTTAACCTTTCTTTCATAGAACAGTTTGGAAACACTCTGTTTGTACAGTCTGCAAGTGGATATTTGGACCTCTTTGAGGATTTCGTTGGAAACGGGATTTCTTCATCTAATGCTAGACAGAAGAATTCTCAGTAACTTCTTTGGGTTGCGTGTGTTCAACTCACAGAGTGGAACCTTCCTTTAGAGAGAGCAGATTTGAAACCCTCTTTTTGTGGAATTTGCAAGTGGACATTTCAAGCGCTTTGGGGCCAACGGTAGAAAAGGAAATATCTTCGTATACAAACTGGAGGGAATCATTCTCGGAAACCCCTTTGTGATGTGTGCGTTCCATTCATTGAGTCTAACCTTTCTTTTCATACAACAGTTTGGAAACACTCTGTTTGTAAAGTCTGCAAGTGGATATTTGGACCTCTTTGAGGATTTCATTGGAAACGGGATTTCTTCATCTAATGCTAGACAGAAGAATTCTCAGTAACTTCTTTGTGTTGCGTGTGTTCAACTCACGGAGTTGAACCTTCCTTTAGAGAGAGCAGATTTGGAACCCTCTTTTTGTGGAATTTGCAAGTGGACATCTCAAGCACGTTGGGGCCAACGGCAGAAAAGGAAATATCTTCGTATAAAAACTAGAGAGAATCATTCTCAGAAACCACTTTGTGATGTGTTCGTTCCACTCACAGAGTTTAATCTTTCTTTTCATAGAACAGTTTGGAAACACTCTGTTTGTAAAGTCTGCAAGTGGCTATTTGGACCTCTTAAAGGATTTCGTTGGAAACGGGATTTCTTCATCTAATGCTAGACAGAAGAATTCTCAGTATCTTCTTAGGGTTGCGTGTGTTCAACTCACAGAGTTGAACCTTCCTTTAGACAGAGCAGATTTGAAACCCTCTTGTTGTGGGACTTGCAAGTGGACATTTAAAGCCCTTTGGGACCAACGGTAGAAAAGGAAATATCTTCGTATACAAGCTAGAGAGAATCATTATCGGAAACCACTTTGTGATGTGTTCATTCCTCTCACCGAGTTTAACCTTTCTTTTCATAGAACAGTTTGGAAACACTCTGTTTGTAAAGTCTGCAAGTGGATATTTGGACCTCTTTGAAGATTTCGTTGGAAACGGGATTTCCTCATCTAATGCTAGACAGAAGAATTCTCAGTAACTTCTTTGGGTTGCGTGTGTTCAACTCACAGAGTTGAACCTTCCTTTAGACAGAGCAGATTTGAAACCCTCTTCTTGTGGTATTTGCAAGTGGACATTTCAAGCGCTTTGGGGCCAACGGTAGAAAAGGATTTATCTTCATATAAAAACTAGAGAGAATCATTCTCGGAAACCCCTTTGTGATGTGTGCGTTCCACTCACAGAGTTTAACCTTTCTTTTCATAGAACAGTTTGGAAACACTCTGTAAAGTCTGCAAGTGGATATTTGGACCTCTCTGAGGATTTCGTTGTAAACGGGATTTCTTCATCTAATGCTATACAGAAGAATTATCAGTAACATCTTTGGGTTGCGTGTGTTCATCTCACAGAGTGGAACCTTCCTTTAGACAGAGCAGATTTGAAACCCACTTTTTGCGGAATTTGCAAGTGGACATTTCAATCGCTTTGGGGGCAACGGTAGAAAAGGGAATATCTTCGTATAAAAACTAGAGAGAATCATTCTCAGAAACCCCTTTGTGATGTGTGCGTTCCATTCACTGAGTTTAACCTTTCTTTTCATAGAACAGTTTGGAAACACTTTGTTTGTGAAGTCTGCAAGTGGATATTTGGACCTCTTTGAGGATTTCGTTGGAAACGGGATTTCTTCATCTAATGCTACACAGAAGAATTCTCAGTAAATTCCTTGGGTTGTGTGTGTTCAACTCACAGAGTTAAACCTTCCTTTAGACAGAGCAGATTTGAAACCCTCTTTTTGTGGAATTTGCAAGTGGACATCTCAAGCGCTTTGGGGCCAACAGTAGAAAAGGAAATATCTTCGTATAGAAACTAGAGAGAATCATTCTCACAAACCACTTTGTGATGTGTGGATTCCACTCACCGAGTTTAACCTTTCTTTTCATAGAACAGTTTGGAAACACTCTGTTTGTACAGTCTGCAAGTGGATATTTGGACCTCTTTGAGGATTTCGTTGGAAACGGGATTTCTTCATGTAATGCTAGACAGAAGAATTCTCAGTAACTTCTTTGGGTTGCGTGTGTTCAACGCACAGAGTTGAACCTTCCTTTAGAGAGAGTAGATTTGAAACCCTCTTTTGTGGAATTTGCAAGTGGACATTTCAAGCGCTTTGGGGCCAACGGTAGAAAAGGAAATATCTTAATATAAAAACTAGAGAGAATCATTCTCAGAAACCCCTTTGTGATGTGTGCGTTCCACTCACAGAGTATAACCTTTCTTTTCATAGAACAGTTTGGAAATACTCTGTTTGTAAAGTCTGCAAGTGGATATTTGGACCTCTTTGAGGATTTCGTTAGAAACGGGATTTCTTCATCTAATGCTAGACAGAAGATTTCTGAGTAACTTCTTTGGGTTGCGTGTGTTCAACTCACGGAGTTGAACCTTCCTTTAGACAGAGCAGATTTGAAACCCTCTTTTTGTGGAATTTGCAAGTGGACATTTCATGCGCTTTGGGGCCAACGGTAGAAAAGGAAATATGTTCGTAGAAAAAATAGAGAGAATCATTCTCAGAAACCACTTTGTGATGTGTGCATTCCACTCACCGAGTTTTACCTTTCTTTTCATAGAACAGTTTGGAAACACTCTGTTTGTAAAGTCTACAAGTGGATATTTGTACCTCTTTGAGGATATCGTTGGAAACGGGATTTCTTCATCCAATGCTAGACAGAAGAATTCTCAGTAACTTCTTTGGGTTGCATATGTTCAACTCACAGAGTTGAACCTTCCTTTAGACAGAGCAGATTTGAAACCCTCTTTTTGTGGAATTTGCAAGTGGACATTTCAAGCGCTTTGGGGCCAACGGTAGAAAAGGAAATATGTTCGTATAAAAACTAGAGAGAATCATTCTCAGAAACCACTTTGTGAGGGGTGCATTCCACTCACCGAGTTTAACCTTTCTTTTCATAGAACAGTTTGGAAACACTCTGTTTGTAAAGTCTGCAAGTGGATATTTGGACCTCTTTGAGGATTTCGTTGGAAACGGGTTTTCTTCATCTAATGCTAGACAGAAGAATTCTCAGTAACTTCTTTGTGTTGCGTGTGTTCAACTCACGGAGTTGAACCTTCCTTTAGAGAGAGCAGATTTGGAACCCTCTTTTTGTGGAATTTGCAAGTGGACATTTCAAGCCCTTTGGGGCCAACAGTAGAAAAGGAAATATCTTCGTATAGAAACAAGAGAGAATCATTCTCACAAACCACTTTGTGATGTGTGCATTCCACTCACCGAGTTTAACCTTTCTTTTCATAGAACAGTTTGGAAACACTCTGTTGGTACAGTCTGCAAGTGGATATTTGGACCTCTTTGAGGATTTCGTTCGAAACGGGATTTCCTCATCTAATGCTAGACAGAAGAATTCTCAGTAACTTCTTTGGGTTGCGTGTGTTCAACTCACAGAGTTGAACCTTCCTTTAGACAGAGCAGATTTGAAACCCTCTTTTTGTGGTATTTGCAAGTGGACATTTCAAGCGCTTTGGGGCCAACGGTAGAAAAGGATTTATCTTCGTATAAAAACTAGAGAGAATCATTCTCAGAAACCCCTTTGTGATGTGTGCGTTCCACTCACAGAGTTTTACCTTTCTTTTCGTAGAACAGTTTGGAAACACTCTGTAAAGTCTGCAAGTGGATATTTGGACCTCTCTGAGGATTTCATTGTAAACGGGTTTTCTTCATCTAATGCTATACAGAAGAATTCTCAGTAACATTCTGGGTTGCGTGTGTTCATCTCACAGAGTGGAACCTTCCTTTAGACAGAGCAGATTTGAAACCCTCTTTTTGTGGAATTTGCAAGTGGACATAACAAGCGCTTTGGGGCCAGCGTAAGAAATGGAAATATCTTCGTATAAAAACTAGAGAGAATCATTCTCAGAAACCACTTTGTGATGTGTTCGTTCCACTCACAGAGTTTAAGCTTTCTTTTCATAGAGCAGTTTGGGAACACTCTGTTTGTAAAGTCTGCAGGTGGATATTTGGACCTCTTTGAGAATTTCGTTGGAATCGGGATTTCTTCATCTAATGCTAGACAGAAGAATTCTCAGTAACTTCTTTGGGTTGTGTGTGTTCAACTCACAGAGTTGTACCATCCTTTAGAGAGAGCAGATTTGAAACCCTCTTTTTGTGGAATTTGCAGGTGGACATTTCAATCGCTTTGGGGCCAACGGTAGAAAAGGGAATATCTTCGTATAAAAACTAGAGAGAATCATTCTCAGAAACCACTTTGTGATGTGTGCATTCCATTCACCGAGTTTAACCTTTCTTTCATATAACAGTTTGGAAACACTCCGTTTGTACAGTCTGCAAGTGGATATTTGGACCTCTTTGAAGATTTCGTTGGAAACGGGATTTCCTCATCTAATGCTAGACAGAAGAATTCTCAGTAACTTCTTTGGGTTGCGTGTGTTCAACTCACAGAGTTGAACCTTCCTTTAGACAGAGCAGATTTGAAACCCTCTTCTTGTGGTATTTGCAAGTGGACATTTCAAGCGCTTTGGGGCCAACGGTAGAAAAGGATTTATCTTCATATAAAAACTAGAGAGAATCATTCTCGGAAACCCCTTTGTGATGTGTGCGTTCCACTCACAGAGTTTAACCTTTCTTTTCGTAGAACAGTTTGGAAACACTCTGTAAAGTCTGCAAGTGGATATTTGGACCTCTCTGAGGATTTCGTTGTAAACGGGATTTCTTCATCTAATGCTATACAGAAGAATTATCAGTAACATCTTTGGGTTGCGTGTGTTCATCTCACAGAGTGGAACCTTCCTTTAGACAGAGCAGATTTGAAACCCTCTTTTTGCGGAATTTGCAAGTGGACATTTCAATCGCTTTGGGGGCAACGGTAGAAAAGGGAATATCTTCGTATAAAAACTAGAGAGAATCATTCTCAGAAACCCCTTTGTGATGTGTGCGTTCCATTCACTAAGTTTAACCTTTCTTTTCATAGAACAGTTTGGAAACACTTTGTTTGTAAAGTCTGCAAGTGGATATTTGGACCTCTTTGTGGATTTCGTTGGAAACGGGATTTCTTCATCTAATGCTACACAGAAGAATTCTCAGTAAATTCCTTGGGTTGTGTGTGTTCAACTCACAGAGTTAAACCTTCCTTTAGACAGAGCAGATTTGAAACCCTCTTTTTGTGGAATTTGCAAGTGGACATCTCAAGCGCTTTGGGGCCAACAGTAGAAAAGGAAATATCTTCGTATAGAAACTAGAGAGAATCATTCTCACAAACCACTTTGTGATGTGTGGATTCCACTCACCGAGTTTAACCTTTCTTTTCATAGAACAGTTTGGAAACACTCTGTTTGTACAGTCTGCAAGTGGATATTTGAACCTCTTTGAGGATTTCGTTGGAAACGGGATTTCTTCATGTAATGCTAGACAGAAGAATTCTCAGTAACTTCTTTGGGTTGCGTGTGTTCAACGCACAGAGTTGAACCTTCCTTTAGAGAGAGTAGATTTGAAACCCTCTTTTGTGGAATTTGCAAGTGGACATTTCAAGCGCTGTGGGGCCAACGGTAGAAAAGGAAATATCTTAATATAAAAACTAGAGAGAATCATTCTCAGAAACCCCTTTGTGATGTGTGCGTTCCACTCACAGAGTATAACCTTTCTTTTCATAGAACAGTTTGGAAATACTCTGTTTGTAAAGTCTGCAAGTGGATATTTGGACCTCTTTGAGGATTTCGTTAGAAACGGGATTTCTTCATCTAATGCTAGACAGAAGATTTCTGAGTAACTTCTTTGGGTTGCGTGTGTTCAACTCACGGAGTTGAACCTTCCTTTAGACAGAGCAGATTTGAAACCCTCTTTTTGTGGAATTTGCAAGTGGACATTTCATGCGCTTTGGGGCCAACGGTAGAAAAGGAAATATGTTCGTAGAAAAAATAGAGAGAATCATTCTCAGAAACCACTTTGTGATGTGTGCATTCCACTCACCGAGTTTTACCTTTCTTTTCATAGAACAGTTTGGAAACACTCTGTTTGTAAAGTCTGCAAGTGGATATTTGGACCTCTTTGAGGATTTCGTTGGAAACGGGATTTCTGCATATAACGCTAGACAGAAAAATTCTCAGTAACTTCTTTGGGTTGCGTGTGTTCAACTCACAGATTTGAACCTTCCTTTTGACAGAGCAGATTTGAAACCCTCTTTTTGTGGAATTTGCAAGTGGACATAACAAGCGCTTTGGGGCCAGCGGAAGAAATGGAAATATCTTCGTATAAAAACTAGAGAGAATCATTCTCAGAAACCACTTTGTGATGTGTGCATTCCATTCACCGAGTTTAACCTTTCTTTCATATAACAGTTTGGAAACACTCCGTTTGTACAGTCTGCAAGTGGATATTTGGACCTCTTTGAGGATTTCGTTGGAAACGGGATTTCTTCATCTAATGCTAGACAGAAGATTTCTCAGTAACTTCTTTGGGTTGCGTGTGTTCAACTCACAGAGTTGAACCTTCCTTTAGACAGAGCAGATTTGAAACCCTCTTTTTGTGGAATTTGCAAGTGGACATTTCAAGCGCTTTGGGGCCAGCGGAAGAAATGGAAATATCTTCGTATAAAAATTAGAGAGAATCATTCTCAGAAACCACTTTGTGATGTGTTCGTTCCACTCACAGAGTTTAAGCTTTCTTTTCATAGAGCAGTTTGGGAACACTCTGTTTGTAAAGTCTGCAGGTGGATATTTGGACCTCTTTGAGAATTTCGTTGGAAACGGGATTTCTTCATCTAATGCTAGACAGAAGAATTCTCAGTAACTTCTTTGGGTTGTGTGTGTTCAACTCACAGAGTTGTACCTTCCTTTAGAGAGAGCAGATTTGAAACCCCCTTTTTGTGGAATTTGCAAGTGGACATTTCAAGCACTTTGGGGACAACAGTAGAAAAGGAAATATCTTCGTATAAAAACTGGAGAGAATCATTCTGGGAAACCCCTTTGTGATGTGTGCGTTCCATTCACTGAGTTTAACCTTTCTTTTCATAGAACAGTTTGGAAACACTCTGTTTGTAAAGTCTGCAAGTGGATATTTGGACCTCTTTGAGGATTTCGTTGGAAACGGGTTTTCTTAATCTAATGCTAGACAGAAGAATTCTCAGTAACTTCTTTGTGTTGCGTGTGTTCAACTCACGGAGTTGAACCTTCCTTTAGAGAGAGCAGATTTGGAACCCTCTTTTTGTGGAATTTGCAAGTGGACATTTCAAGCCCTTTGGGGCCAACAGTAGAAAAGGAAATATCTTCGTATAGAAACAAGAGAGAATCATTCTCACAAACCACTTTGTGATGTGTGCATTCCACTCACCGAGTTTAACCTTTCTTTTCATAGAACAGTTTGGAAACACTCTGTTGGTACAGTCTGCAAGTGGATATTTGGACCTCTTTGAGGATTTCGTTGGAAACGGGATTTCCTCATCTAATGCTAGACAGAAGAATTCTCAGTAACTTCTTTGGGTTGCGTGTGTTCAACTCACAGAGTTGAACCTTCCTTTAGACAGAGCAGATTTGAAACCCTCTTTTTGTGGTAATTGCAAGTGGACATTTCAAGCGCTTTGGGTCCAACGGTAGAAAAGGGAATATCTTCGTATAAAAACTAGAGAGAATCATTCTCAGAAACCACTTTGTGATGTGTGCATTCCATTCACCGAGTTTAACCTTTCTTTCATAGAACAGTTTGGAAACACTGTGCTTGTACAGTCTGCAAGTGGATATTTGGACCTCTTTGAGGATTTCGTTGGAAACGGGATTTCTTCATCTAATGCTAGACAGAAGAATTCTCAGTAACTTCTTTGGGTTGCGTGTGTTCAACTCACAGAGTTGAACCTTCCTTTAGACAGAGCAGATTTGAAACCCTCTTTTTGTGGAATTTGCAAGTGGACATAACAAGCGCTTTGGGGCCAGCGGAAGAAATGGAAATATCTTCGTATAAAAACTAGAGAGAATCATTCTCAGAAACCACTTTGTGATGTGTGCGTTCCACTCACAGAGTTTAAGCTTTCTTTTCATAGAGCAGTTTGGGAACACTCTGTTTGTAAAGTCTGCAGGTGGATATTTGGACCTCTTTGAGGATTTCGTTGGAAACGGGATTTCTTCATCTAATGCTAGACAGAAGAATTCTCAGTAACTTCATTGGGTTGTGTGAGTTCAACTCACAGAGTTGTACCTTCCTTTAGAGAGAGCAGATTTGAAACCCTCTTTTTGTGGAATTTGCAAGTGGACATTTCAAGCACTTTGGGGACAACAGTAGAAAAGGAAATATCTTCGTATAAAAACTAGAGAGAATCATTCTGGGAAACCCCGTTGTGATCTGTGCGTTCCATTCACTGAGTTTAACCTTTCTTTTCATAGAACAGTTTGGAAACACTCTGTTTGTAAAGTCTGCAAGTGGATATTTGGACCTCTTTGAGGATTTCGTTGGATACGGGATTTCTTCATCTAATGCTAGACAGAAGAATACTCAGTAACTTCCTTTGGTTGCGTGTGTTCAACTCACAGAGTTGAACCTTCCTTTAGACAGAGCAGATTTGAAACCCTCTTTTTGTGGAATTTGCAAGTGGACATCTCAAGCACTTTGGGGCCAACGGCAGAAAAGGAAATATCTTCGTATAAAAACTAGAGAGAATCATTCTCAGAAACCACTTTGTGATGTGTTCGTTCCACTCACAGAGTTTAATCTTTCTTTTCATAGAACAGTTTGGAAACACTCTGTTTGTAAAGTCTGCAAGTGGCTATTTGGACCTCTTTGAGGATTTCGTTGGAAACGGGATTTCTTCATCTAATGCTAGACAGAAGAATTCTCAGTATCTTCTTAGGGTTGGGTGTGTTCAACTCACAGAGTTGAACCTTCCTTTAGACAGAGCAGATTTGAAACCCTCTTGTTGTGGGATTTGCAAGTGGACATTTCAAGCACTTTGGGGCCAACGGTAGAAAAGGAAATATCTTCGTATACAAGCTAGAGAGAATCATTCTCGGTAACCATTTTTGAAGTGTTCATTCCACTCACAGAGTTTAACCTTTTCTTTCATAGAACAGTTTGGAAAAACTCCGTTTGTAAAGTCTTCTAGTGGATATTTGGACCTCTTTGAGGATTTCGTTGGAAACGGGATTTCTTCATCTAATTCTAGAAAGAAGAATTCTCAGTAGCTTCTTTGGGTTGTGTGTGGTCAACTCACAGAGTTGAACCTTCCTTTAGGCAGAGCAGATTTGAAACCGTCTTGTTGTGGGATTTGCAAGCGGACATTTCAAGCGCTTTGAGGCCAACGGTAGAAAAGGAAATATCTTCGTATAAAAACTAGACAGAATCATTCTCAGAAACCACTTTGTGATGTGTGCATTCCATTCACCGAGTTTAACCTTTCTTTTCATAGAACAGTTTGGAAACACTCTGTTTGTAAAGTCTGCAAGTGGATATTTGGACCTCTTTGAGGATTTCGTTGGAAACGGGATTTCCTCATCTAATGCTAGACAGAAGAATTCTCAGTAACTTCTTTGGGTTGCGTGTGTTCAACTCACAGAGTTGAACCTTCCTTTAGACAGAGCAGATTTGAAACCCTCTTTTTGTTGAATTTGCAAGTGGACATAACAAGCGCTTTGGGGCCAGCGGAAGAAATGGAAATATCTTCGTATAAAAACTAGAGAGAATCATTCTCAGAAACCACTTTGTGATGTGTTCGTTCCACTCACAGAGTTTAAGCTTTCTTTTCATAGAGCCGTTTGGAAACACTCTGTTTGTAAAGTCTGCAGGTGGATATTTGGACCTCTTTGAGGATTTCGTTGGAAACGGGATTTCTTCATCTAATGCTAGACAGAAGAATTCTCAGTAACTTCTTTGGGTTGCGTGTGTTCAACTCACAGAGTTGTACCTTCCTTTAGAGAGAGCAGAGTTGAAACCCTCTTTTTGTGGAATTTGCAAGTGGACATTTCAAGCACTTTGGGGACAACAGTAGAAAAGGAAATATCTTCGTATAAAAACTAGAGAGAATCATTCTTGGAAACCCCTTTGTGATGTGTGCGTTCCATTCACTGAGTTTAACCTTTCTTTTCATAGAACAGTTTGGAAACACTCTGTTTGTAAAGTCTGCAAGTGGATATTTGGACCTCTTTGAGGATTTCGTTGGATACGGGATTTCTTCATCTAATGCCAGAGAGAAGAATACTCAGTAACTTCCTTTGGTTGCGTGTGTTCAACTCACAGAGTTGAACCTTCCTTTAGACAGAGCAGATTTGAAACCCTCTTGTTGTGGGATTTGCAAGTGGACATTTCAAGCTCTTTGGGGCCAACGGTAGAAAAGGAAATATCTTCGTATACAAGCTAGAGAGAATCATTCTCGGAAACCATTTTTGAAGTGTTCATTCCACTCACAGAGTTTAACCTTTCCTTTCATAGAACAGTTTGGAAAAACTCCGTTTGTAAAGTCTTCTAGTGGATATTTCGACCTCTTTGAGGATTTCGTTGGAAACGGGATTTCTTCATCTAATTCTAGAAAGAAGAATTCTCAGTAGCTTCTTTGGGTTGTGTGTGGTCAACTCACAGAGTGGAACCTTCCTTTAGGCAGAGCAGATTTGAAACCCTCTTGTTGTGGGATTTGCAAGCGGACATTTCAAGCGCTTTGAGGCCAATGGTAGAAAAGGAAATATCTTCGTATAGAAACAAGAGAGAATCATTCTCAGAAACCCCTTTGTGATGTGTGCGTTCCACTCACAGAGTTTAACCTTTCTTTTCGTAGAACAGTTTGGAAACACTCTGTAAAGTCTGCAAGTGGATATTTGGACCTCTCTGAGGATTTCGTTGTAAACGGGATTTCTTCATCTAATGCTATACAGAAGAATTATCAGTAACATCTTTGGGTTGCGTGTGTTCATCTCACAGAGTGGAACCTTCCTTTCGACAGAGCAGATTTGAAACCTTCTTTTTGTGGAATTTGCAAGTGGGCATTTCAAGCCCTTTGGGGCCAACGGTAGAAAAGGGAATATCTTCGTATAAAAACTAGAGAGAATCATTCTCAGAAACCACTTTGGGATGTGTGTGTTCCATTCACCGAGTTTAACCTTTCTTTCATAGAACAGTTTGGAAACACTCTGTTTGTACAGTCTGCAAGTGGATATTTGGACCTCTTTGAGGATTTCGTTGGAAACGGGATTTCTTCATCTAATGCTAGACAGAAGAATTCTCAGTAACTTCTTTGGGTTGCGTGTGTTCAACTCACAGAGTGGAACCTTCCTTTAGAGAGAGCAGATTTGAAACCCTCTTTTTGTGGAATTTGCAAGTGGACATTTCAAGCGCTTTGGGGCCAACGGTAGAAAAGGAAATATCTTCGTATACAAACTGGAGGGAATCATTCTCGGAAACCCCTTTGTGATGTGTGCGTTCCATTCATTGAGTTTAACCTTTCTTTTCATACAACAGTTTGGAAACACTCTGTTTGTTAAGTCTGCAAGTGGATATTTGGACCTCTTTGAGGATTTCATTGGAAACGGGATTTCTTCATCTAATGCTAGACAGAAGAATTCTCAGTAACTTCTTTGTGTTGCGTGTGTTCAACTCACGGAGTTGAACCTTCCTTTAGAGAGAGCAGATTTGGAACCCTCTTTTTGTGGAATTTGCAAGTGGACATCTCAAGCACGTTGGGGCCAACGGCAGAAAAGGAAATATCTTCGTATAAAAACTAGAGAGAATCATTCTCAGAAACCACTTTGTGATGTGTTCGTTCCACTCACAGAGTTTAATCTTTCTTTTCATAGAACAGTTTGGAAACACTCTGTTTGTAGAGTCTGCAAGTGGGTATTTGGACCTCTTTGAGGATTTCGTTGGAAACGGGATTTCTTCATCTAATGCTAGACAGAAGAATTCTCAGTATCTTCTTAGGGTTGCGTGTGTTCAACTCACAGAGTTGAACCTTCCTTTAGACAGAGCAGATTTGAAACCCTCTTGTTGTGGGATTTGCATGTGGACATTTCAAGCCCTTTGGGGCCAACGGTAGAAAAGGAAATATCTTCGTATACAAGCTAGAGAGAATCATTATCGGAAACCACTTTGTGATGTGTTCTTTCCTCTCACCGAGTTTAACCTTTCTTTTCATAGAACAGTTTGGAAACACTCTGTTTGTAAAGTCTGCAAGTGGATATTTGGACCTCTTTGAAGATTTCGTTGGAAACGGGATTTCCTCATCTAATGCTAGACAGAAGAATTCTCAGTAACTTCTTTGGGTTGCGTGTGTTCAACTCACAGAGTTGAACCTTCCTTTAGACAGAGCAGATTTGAAACCCTCTTCTTGTGGTATTTGCAAGTGGACATTTCAAGCGCTTTGGGGCCAACGGTAGAAAAGGATTTATCTTCATATAAAAACTAGAGAGAATCATTCTCGGAAACCCCTTTGTGATGTGTGCGTTCCACTCACAGAGTTTAACCTTTCTTTTCGTAGAACAGTTTGGAAACACTCTGTAAAGTCTGCAAGTGGATATTTGGACCTCTCTGAGGATTTCGTTGTAAACGGGATTTCTTCATCTAATGCTATACAGAAGAATTATCAGTAACATCTTTGGGTTGCGTTTGTTCATCTCACAGAGTGGAACCTTCCTTTAGACAGAGCAGATTTGAAACCCTCTTTTTGCGGAATTTGCAAGTGGACATTTCAATCGCTTTGGGGGCAACGGTAGAAAAGGGAATATCTTCGTATAAAAACTAGAGAGAATCATTCTCAGAAACCCCTTTGTGATGTGTGCGTTCCATTCACTGAGTTTAACCTTTCTTTTCATAGAACAGTTTGGAAACACTTTGTTTGTAAAGTCTGCAAGTGGATATTTGGACCTCTTTGAGGATTTCGTTGGAAACGGGATTTCTTCATCTAATGCTACACAGAAGAATTCTCAGTAAATTCCTTGGGTTGTGTGTGTTCAACTCACAGAGTTAAACCTTCCTTTAGACAGAGCAGATTTGAAACCCTCTTATTGTGGAATTTGCAAGTGGACATCTCAAGCGCTTTGGGGCCAACAGTAGAAAAGGAAATATCATCGTATAGAAACTAGAGAGAATCATTCTCACAAACCACTTTGTGATGTGTGGATTCCACTCACCGAGTTTAACCTTTCTTTTCATAGAACAGTTTGGAAACACTCTGTTTGTACAGTCTGCAAGTGGATATTTGGACCTCTTTGAGGATTTCGTTGGAAACGGGATTTCTTCATCTAATGCTAGACAGAAGAATTCTCAGTAACTTCTTTGGGTTGCGTGTGTTCAACGCACAGAGTTGAACCTTCCTTTAGAGAGAGTAGATTTGAAACCCTCTTTTGTGGAATTTGCAAGTGGACATTTCAAGCGCTTTGGGGCCAACGGTAGAAAAGGAAATATCTTAATATAAAAACTAGAGAGAATCATTCTCAGAAACCCCTTTGTGATGTGTGCGTTCCACTCACAGAGTATAACCTTTCTTTTCATAGAACAGTTTGGAAATACTCTGTACGTAAAGTCTGCAAGTGGATATTTGGACCTCTTTGAGGATTTCATTAGAAACGGGATTTCTTCATCTAATGCTAGACAGAAGATTTCTGAGTAACTTCTTTGGGTTGCGTGTGTTCAACTCACGGAGTTGAACCTTCCTTTAGACAGAGCAGATTTGAAACCCTCTTTTTGTGGAATTTGCAAGTGGACATTTCATGCGCTTTGGGGCCAACGGTAGAAAAGGAAATATGTTCGTAGAAAAAATAGAGAGAATCATTCTCAGAAACCACTTTGTGATGTGTGCATTCCACACAACGAGTTTTACCTTTCTTTTCATAGAACAGTTTGGAAACACTCTGTTTGTAAAGTCTGCAAGTGGATATTTGTACCTCTTTGAGGATATCGTTGGAAACGGGATTTCTTCATCTAATGCTAGACAGAAGAATTCTCAGTAACTTCTTTGGGTTGCATATGTTCAACTCACAGAGTTGAACCTTCCTTTAGACAGAGCAGGTTTGAAACCCTCTTTTTGTGGAATTTGCAAGTGGACATTTCAAGCGCTTTGGGGCCAACGGTAGAAAAGGAAATATCTTTGTATAAAAACTAGAGAGAATCATTCTCAGAAACCACTTTCGGATGTGTGTGTTCCATTCACCGAGTTTAACCTTTCTTTCATAGAACAGTTTGGAAAGACTCTGTTTGTACAGTCTGCAAGTGGATATTTGGACCTCTTTGATGATTTCATTGGAAACGGGATTTCTTCATCTAATGCTAGACAGAAGAATTCTCAGTAACTTCTTTGGGTTGCGTGTGTTCAACTCACAGAGTTGAACCTTCCTTTTGACAGAGCAGATTTGAAACCCTCTTTTTGTGGAATTTGCAATTGGACATAACAAGCGCTTTGGGGCCAGCGGAAGAAATGGAAATATCTTCGTATAAAAACTAGAGAGAATCATTCTCAGAAACCACTTTGTGATGTGTTCGTTCCACTCACAGAGTTTAAGCTTTCTTTTCATAGAGCAGTTTGGGAACACTCTGTTTGTAAAGTCTGCAGGTGGATATTTGGACCTCTTTGAGAATTTCGTTGGAATCGGGATTTCTTCCTCTAATGCTAGACAGAAGAATTCTCAGTAACTTCTTTGGGTTGTGTGTGTTCAACTCACAGAGTTGTACCTTCCTTTAGAGAGAGCAGATTTGAAACCCTCTTTTTGTGGAATTTGCAGGTGGACATTTCAAGCACTTTGGGGACAACAGTAGAAAAGGAAATATCTTCATATAAAAACTAGAGAGAATCATTCTGGGAAACCCCTTTGTGATGTGTGCGTTCCATTCACTGAGTTTAACCTTTCTTTTCATAGAACAGTTTGGAAACACTCTGTTTGTAAAGTCTGCAAGTGGATATTTGGACCTCTTTGAGGATTTCGTTGGATACGGGATTTCTTCATCTAATGCTAGACAGAAGAATACTCAGTAACTTCCTTTGGTTGCGTGTGTTCAACTCACAGAGTTGAACCTTCCTTTAGACAGAGCAGATTTGAAACCCTCTTTTTGTGGAATTTGCAAGTGGACATCTCAAGCACTTTGGGGCCAACGGCAGAAAAGGAAATATCTTCGTATACAAGCTAGAGAGAATCATTCTCGGTAACCATTTTTGAAGTGTTCATTCCACTCACAGAGTTTAACCTTTCCTTTCATAGAACAGTTTGGAAAAACTCCGTTTGTAAAGTCTTCTAGTGGATATTTGGACCTCTTTGAGGATTTCGTTGGAAACGGGATTTCTTCATCTAATTCTAGAAAGAAGAATTCTCAGTAGCTTCTTTGGGTTGTGTGTGGTCAACTCACAGAGTTGAACCTTCCTTTAGGCAGAGCAGATTTGAAACCCTCTTGTTGTGGGATTTGCAAGCAGACATTTCAAGCGCTTTGAGGCCAACGGTAGAAAAGGAAATATCTTCGTATAAAAACTAGAGAGAATCATTCTCAGAAACCACTTTGTGATGTGTGCGTTCCATTCACCGAGTTTAACCTTTCTTTTCATAGAACAGTTTGGAAACACTCTGTTTGTAAAATCTGCAAGTGGATATTTGGACCTCTTTGAGGATTTCGTTGGAAACGGGATTTCCTCATCTAATGCTAGACAGAAGAATTCTCAGTAACTTCTTTGGGTTGCGTGTGTTCAACTCACAGAGTTGAACCTTCCTTTAGACAGAGCAGATTTGAAACCCTCTTTTTGTGGAATTTGCAAGTGGACATTTCAATCGATTTGGGGCCAACGGTAGAAAAGGGAATATCTTCGTATAAAAACTAGAGAGAATCATTCTCAGAAACCACTTTGTGATGTGTGCATTCCATTCACCGAGTTTAGCCTTTCTTTCATATAACAGTTTGGAAACACTCCGTTTGTACAGTCTGCAAGTGGATATTTGGACCTCTTTGAGGATTTCGTTGGAAACGGGATTTCTTCATCTAATGCTAGACAGAAGATTTCTCAGTAACTTCTTTGGGTTGTGTGTGTTCAACTCACAGAGTTGAACCTTCCTTTAGACAGAGCAGATTTGAAACCCTCTTTTTGTGGAATTTGCAAGTGGACATAACAAGCGCTTTGGGGCCAGCGGAAGAAATGGAAATATCTTCGTATAAAAACTAGAGAGAATCATTCTGGGAAACCCCTTTGTGATGTGTGCGTTCCATTCACTGAGTTTAACCTTTCTTTTCATAGAACAGTTTGGAAACACTCTGTTTGTAAAGTCTGCAAGTGGATATTTGGACCTCTTTGAGGATTTCGTTGGATACGGGATTTCTTCATCTAATGCTAGACAGAAGAATACTCAGTAACTTCCTTTGGTTGCGTGTGTTCAACTCACAGAGTTGAACCTTCCTTTAGACAGAGCAGATTTGAAACCCTCTTTTTGTGGAATTTGCAAGTGGACATCTCAAGCACTTTGGGGCCAACGGCAGAAAAGGAAATATCTTCGTATAAAAACTAGAGAGAATCATTCTCAGAAACCACTTTGTGATGTGTTCGTTCCACTCACAGAGTTTAATCTTTCTTTTCATAGAACAGTTTGGAAACACTCTGTTTGTAAAGTCTGCAAGTGGCTATTTGGACCTCTTTGAGGATTTCGTTGGAAACGGGATTTCTTCATCTAATGCTAGACAGAAGAATTCTCAGTATCTTCTTAGGGTTGCGTGTGTTCAACTCACAGAGTTGAACCTTCCTTTAGACAGAGCAGATTTGAAACCCTCTTGTTGTGGGATTTGCAAGTGGACATTTCAAGCTCTTTGGGGCCAACGGTAGAAAAGGAAATATCTTCGTATACAAGCTAGAGAGAATCATTCTCGGTAACCATTTTTGAAGTGTTCATTCCACTCACAGAGTTTAACCTTTCCTTTCATAGAACAGTTTGGAAAAACTCCGTTTGTAAAGTCTTCTAGTGGATATTTGGACCTCTTTGAGGATTTCGTTGGAAACGGGATTTCTTCATCTAATTCTAGAAAGAAGAATTCTCAGTAGCTTCTTTGGGTTGTGTGTGGTCAACTCACAGAGTTGAACCTTCCTTTAGGCAGAGCAGATTTGAAACCCTCTTGTTGTGGGATTTGCAAGCGGACATTTCAAGCGCTTTGAGGCCAACGGTAGAAAAGGAAATATCTTCGTATACAAACTAGACAGAATCATTCTCAGAAACCACTTTGTGATGTGTGCGTTCCATTCACCGAGTTTAACCTTTCTTTTCATAGAACAGTTTGGAAACACTCTGTTTGTAAAGTCTGCAAGTGGATATTTGGACCTCTTTGAGGATTTCGTTGGAAACGGGATTTCCTCATCTAATGCTAGACAGAAGAATTCTCAGTAACTTCTTTGGGTTGCGTGTGTTCAACTCACAGAGTTGAACCTCCCTTTAGACAGAGCAGATTTGAAACCCTCTTTTTGTGGAATTTGCAAGTGGACATTTCAATCGCTTTGGGGCCAACGGTAGAAAAGGGAATATCTTCGTATAAAAACTAGAGAGAATCATTCTCAGAAACCACTTTGTGATGTGTGCATTCCATTCACCGAGTTTAGCCTTTCTTTCATATAACAGTTTGGAAACACTCCGTTTGTACAGTCTGCAAGTGGATATTTGGACCTCTTTGAGGATTTCGTTGGAAACGGGATTTCTTCATCTAATGCTAGACAGAAGATTTCTCAGTAACTTCTTTGGGTTGCGTGTGTTCAACTCACAGAGTTGAACCTTCCTTTAGACAGAGCAGATTTGAAACCCTCTTTTTGTGGAATTTGC
Source organism: Gorilla gorilla gorilla (assembly GCF_029281585.2). Taxonomy (NCBI): domain Eukaryota; kingdom Metazoa; phylum Chordata; class Mammalia; order Primates; family Hominidae; genus Gorilla; species Gorilla gorilla. Next base: position 74,791,666 of record NC_073231.2, on the reverse strand, counting down.
ATGTGGACATAACAAGCGCTTTGGGGCCAGCGGAAGAAATGGAAATATCTTCGTATAAAAACTAGAGAGAATCATTCTCAGAAACCACTTTGTGATGTGTTCGTTCCACTCACAGAGTTTAAGCTTTCTTTTCATAGAGCAGTTTGGGAACACTCTGTTTGTAAAGTCTGCAGGTGGATATTTGGACCTCTTTGAGAATTTCGTTGGAATCGGGATTTCTTCCTCTAATGCTAGACAGAAGAATTCTCAGTAACTTCTTTGGGTTGTGTGTGTTCAACTCACAGAGTTGTACCTTCCTTTAGAGAGAGCAGATTTGAAACCCTCTTTTTGTGGAATTTGCAGGTGGACATTTCAAGCACTTTGGGGACAACAGTAGAAAAGGAAATATCTTCATATAAAAACTAGAGAGAATCATTCTGGGAAACCCCTTTGTGATGTGTGCGTTCCATTCACTGAGTTTAACCTTTCTTTTCATAGAACAGTTTGGAAACACTCTGTTTGTAAAGTCTGCAAGTGGATATTTGGACCTCTTTGAGGATTTCGTTGGATACGGGATTTCTTCATCTAATGCTAGACAGAAGAATACTCAGTAACTTCCTTTGGTTGCGTGTGTTCAACTCACAGAGTTGAACCTTCCTTTAGACAGAGCAGATTTGAAACCCTCTTTTTGTGGAATTTGCAAGTGGACATCTCAAGCACTTTGGGGCCAACGGCAGAAAAGGAAATATCTTCGTATACAAGCTAGAGAGAATCATTCTCGGTAACCATTTTTGAAGTGTTCATTCCACTCACAGAGTTTAACCTTTCCTTTCATAGAACAGTTTGGAAAAACTCCGTTTGTAAAGTCTTCTAGTGGATATTTGGACCTCTTTGAGGATTTCGTTGGAAACGGGATTTCTTCATCTAATTCTAGAAAGAAGAATTCTCAGTAGCTTCTTTGGGTTGTGTGTGGTCAACTCACAGAGTTGAACCTTCCTTTAGGCAGAGCAGATTTGAAACCCTCTTGTTGTGGGATTTGCAAGCAGACATTTCAAGCGCTTTGAGGCCAACGGTAGAAAAGGAAATATCTTCGTATAAAAACTAGAGAGAATCATTCTCAGAAACCACTTTGTGATGTGTGCGTTCCATTCACCGAGTTTAACCTTTCTTTTCATAGAACAGTTTGGAAACACTCTGTTTGTAAAATCTGCAAGTGGATATTTGGACCTCTTTGAGGATTTCGTTGGAAACGGGATTTCCTCATCTAATGCTAGACAGAAGAATTCTCAGTAACTTCTTTGGGTTGCGTGTGTTCAACTCACAGAGTTGAACCTTCCTTTAGACAGAGCAGATTTGAAACCCTCTTTTTGTGGAATTTGCAAGTGGACATTTCAATCGATTTGGGGCCAACGGTAGAAAAGGGAATATCTTCGTATAAAAACTAGAGAGAATCATTCTCAGAAACCACTTTGTGATGTGTGCATTCCATTCACCGAGTTTAGCCTTTCTTTCATATAACAGTTTGGAAACACTCCGTTTGTACAGTCTGCAAGTGGATATTTGGACCTCTTTGAGGATTTCGTTGGAAACGGGATTTCTTCATCTAATGCTAGACAGAAGATTTCTCAGTAACTTCTTTGGGTTGTGTGTGTTCAACTCACAGAGTTGAACCTTCCTTTAGACAGAGCAGATTTGAAACCCTCTTTTTGTGGAATTTGCAAGTGGACATAACAAGCGCTTTGGGGCCAGCGGAAGAAATGGAAATATCTTCGTATAAAAACTAGAGAGAATCATTCTGGGAAACCCCTTTGTGATGTGTGCGTTCCATTCACTGAGTTTAACCTTTCTTTTCATAGAACAGTTTGGAAACACTCTGTTTGTAAAGTCTGCAAGTGGATATTTGGACCTCTTTGAGGATTTCGTTGGATACGGGATTTCTTCATCTAATGCTAGACAGAAGAATACTCAGTAACTTCCTTTGGTTGCGTGTGTTCAACTCACAGAGTTGAACCTTCCTTTAGACAGAGCAGATTTGAAACCCTCTTTTTGTGGAATTTGCAAGTGGACATCTCAAGCACTTTGGGGCCAACGGCAGAAAAGGAAATATCTTCGTATAAAAACTAGAGAGAATCATTCTCAGAAACCACTTTGTGATGTGTTCGTTCCACTCACAGAGTTTAATCTTTCTTTTCATAGAACAGTTTGGAAACACTCTGTTTGTAAAGTCTGCAAGTGGCTATTTGGACCTCTTTGAGGATTTCGTTGGAAACGGGATTTCTTCATCTAATGCTAGACAGAAGAATTCTCAGTATCTTCTTAGGGTTGCGTGTGTTCAACTCACAGAGTTGAACCTTCCTTTAGACAGAGCAGATTTGAAACCCTCTTGTTGTGGGATTTGCAAGTGGACATTTCAAGCTCTTTGGGGCCAACGGTAGAAAAGGAAATATCTTCGTATACAAGCTAGAGAGAATCATTCTCGGTAACCATTTTTGAAGTGTTCATTCCACTCACAGAGTTTAACCTTTCCTTTCATAGAACAGTTTGGAAAAACTCCGTTTGTAAAGTCTTCTAGTGGATATTTGGACCTCTTTGAGGATTTCGTTGGAAACGGGATTTCTTCATCTAATTCTAGAAAGAAGAATTCTCAGTAGCTTCTTTGGGTTGTGTGTGGTCAACTCACAGAGTTGAACCTTCCTTTAGGCAGAGCAGATTTGAAACCCTCTTGTTGTGGGATTTGCAAGCGGACATTTCAAGCGCTTTGAGGCCAACGGTAGAAAAGGAAATATCTTCGTATACAAACTAGACAGAATCATTCTCAGAAACCACTTTGTGATGTGTGCGTTCCATTCACCGAGTTTAACCTTTCTTTTCATAGAACAGTTTGGAAACACTCTGTTTGTAAAGTCTGCAAGTGGATATTTGGACCTCTTTGAGGATTTCGTTGGAAACGGGATTTCCTCATCTAATGCTAGACAGAAGAATTCTCAGTAACTTCTTTGGGTTGCGTGTGTTCAACTCACAGAGTTGAACCTCCCTTTAGACAGAGCAGATTTGAAACCCTCTTTTTGTGGAATTTGCAAGTGGACATTTCAATCGCTTTGGGGCCAACGGTAGAAAAGGGAATATCTTCGTATAAAAACTAGAGAGAATCATTCTCAGAAACCACTTTGTGATGTGTGCATTCCATTCACCGAGTTTAGCCTTTCTTTCATATAACAGTTTGGAAACACTCCGTTTGTACAGTCTGCAAGTGGATATTTGGACCTCTTTGAGGATTTCGTTGGAAACGGGATTTCTTCATCTAATGCTAGACAGAAGATTTCTCAGTAACTTCTTTGGGTTGCGTGTGTTCAACTCACAGAGTTGAACCTTCCTTTAGACAGAGCAGATTTGAAACCCTCTTTTTGTGGAATTTGCATGTGGACATAACAAGCGCTTTGGGGCCAGCGGAAGAAATGGAAATATCTTCGTATAAAAACTAGAGAGAATCATTCTCAGAAACCACTTTGTGATGTGTTCGTTCCACTCACAGAGTTTAAGCATTCTTTTCATAGAGCAGTTTGGGAACACTCTGTTTGTAAAGTCTGCAGGTGGATATTTGGACCTCTTTGAGAATTTCGTTGGAAACGGGATTTCTTCATCTAATGCTAGACAGAAGAATTCTCAGTAACTTCTTTGGGTTGTGTGTGTTCAACTCACAGAGTTGTACCTTCCTTTAGAGAGAGCAGATTTGAAACCCTCTTTTTGTGGAATTTGCAAGTGGACATTTCAAGCACTTTGGGGACAACAGTAGAAAAGGAAATATCTTCGTATAAAAACTAGAGAGAATCATTCTGGGAAACCCCTTTGTGATGTGTGCGTTCCATTCACTGAGTTTAACCTTTCTTTTCATAGAACAGTTTGGAAACACTCTGTTTGTAAAGTCTGCAAGTGGATATTTGGACCTCTTTGAGGATTTCGTTGGATACGGGATTTCTTCATCTAATGCTAGACAGAAGAATACTCAGTAACTTCCTTTGGTTGCGTGTGTTCAACTCACAGAGTTGAACCTTCCTTTAGACAGAGCAGATTTGAAACCCTCTTTTTGTGGAATTTGCAAGTGGACATCTCAAGCACTTTGGGGCCAACGGCAGAAAAGGAAATATCTTCGTATAAAAACTAGAGAGAATCATTCTCAGAAACCACTTTGTGATGTGTTCGTTCCACTCACAGAGTTTAATCTTTCTTTTCATAGAACAGTTTGGAAACACTCTGTTTGTAAAGTCTGCAAGTGGCTATTTGGACCTCTTTGAGGATTTCGTTGGAAACGGGATTTCTTCATCTAATGCTAGACAGAAGAATTCTCAGTATCTTCTTAGGGTTGCGTGTGTTCAACTCACAGAGTTGAACCTTCCTTTAGACAGAGCAGATTTGAAACCCTCTTGTTGTGGGATTTGCAAGTGGACATTTCAAGCTCTTTGGGGCCAACGGTAGAAAAGGAAATATCTTCGTATACAAGCTAGAGAGAATCATTCTCGGTAACCATTTTTGAAGTGTTCATTCCACTCACAGAGTTTAACCTTTCCTTTCATAGAACAGTTTGGAAAAACTCCGTTTGTAAAGTCTTCTAGTGGATATTTGGACCTCTTTGAGGATTTCGTTGGAAACGGGATTTCCTCATCTAATGCTAGACAGAAGAATTCTCAGTAACTTCTTTGGGTTGCGTGTGTTCAACTCACAGAGTTGAACCTTCCTTTAGACAGAGCAGATTTGAAACCCTCTTTTTGTGGAATTTGCAAGTGGACATTTCAATCGCTTTGGGGCCAACGGTAGAAAAGGGAATATCTTCGTATAAAAACTAGAGAGAATCATTCTCAGAAACCACTTTGTGATGTGTGCATTCCATTCACCGAGTTTAGCCTTTCTTTCATATAACAGTTTGGAAACACTCCGTTTGTACAGTCTGCAAGTGGATATTTGGACCTCTTTGAGGATTTCGTTGGAAACGGGATTTCTTCATCTAATGCTAGACAGAAGATTTCTCAGTAACTTCTTTGGGTTGTGTGTGTTCAACTCACAGAGTTGAACCTTCCTTTAGACAGAGCAGATTTGAAACCCTCTTTTTGTGGAATTTGCAAGTGGACATAACAAGCGCTTTGGGGCCAGCGGAAGAAATGGAAATATCTTCGTATAAAAACTAGAGAGAATCATTCTGGGAAACCCCTTTGTGATGTGTGCGTTCCATTCACTGAGTTTAACCTTTCTTTTCATAGAACAGTTTGGAAACACTCTGTTTGTAAAGTCTGCAAGTGGATATTTGGACCTCTTTGAGGATTTCGTTGGATACGGGATTTCTTCATCTAATGCTAGACAGAAGAATACTCAGTAACTTCCTTTGGTTGCGTGTGTTCAACTCACAGAGTTGAACCTTCCTTTAGACAGAGCAGATTTGAAACCCTCTTTTTGTGGAATTTGCAAGTGGACATCTCAAGCACTTTGGGGCCAACGGCAGAAAAGGAAATATCTTCGTATAAAAACTAGAGAGAATCATTCTCAGAAACCACTTTGTGATGTGTTCGTTCCACTCACAGAGTTTAATCTTTCTTTTCATAGAACAGTTTGGAAACACTCTGTTTGTAAAGTCTGCAAGTGGCTATTTGGACCTCTTTGAGGATTTCGTTGGAAACGGGATTTCTTCATCTAATGCTAGACAGAAGAATTCTCAGTATCTTCTTAGGGTTGCGTGTGTTCAACTCACAGAGTTGAACCTTCCTTTAGACAGAGCAGATTTGAAACCCTCTTGTTGTGGGATTTGCAAGTGGACATTTCAAGCTCTTTGGGGCCAACGGTAGAAAAGGAAATATCTTCGTATACAAGCTAGAGAGAATCATTCTCGGTAACCATTTTTGAAGTGTTCATTCCACTCACAGAGTTTAACCTTTCCTTTCATAGAACAGTTTGGAAAAACTCCGTTTGTAAAGTCTTCTAGTGGATATTTGGACCTCTTTGAGGATTTCGTTGGAAACGGGATTTCTTCATCTAATTCTAGAAAGAAGAATTCTCAGTAGCTTCTTTGGGTTGTGTGTGGTCAACTCACAGAGTTGAACCTTCCTTTAGGCAGAGCAGATTTGAAACCCTCTTGTTGTGGGATTTGCAAGCGGACATTTCAAGCGCTTTGAGGCCAACGGTAGAAAAGGAAATATCTTCGTATACAAACTAGACAGAATCATTCTCAGAAACCACTTTGTGATGTGTGCGTTCCATTCACCGAGTTTAACCTTTCTTTTCATAGAACAGTTTGGAAACACTCTGTTTGTAAAGTCTGCAAGTGGATATTTGGACCTCTTTGAGGATTTCGTTGGAAACGGGATTTCCTCATCTAATGCTAGACAGAAGAATTCTCAGTAACTTCTTTGGGTTGCGTGTGTTCAACTCACAGAGTTGAACCTCCCTTTAGACAGAGCAGATTTGAAACCCTCTTTTTGTGGAATTTGCAAGTGGACATTTCAATCGCTTTGGGGCCAACGGTAGAAAAGGGAATATCTTCGTATAAAAACTAGAGAGAATCATTCTCAGAAACCACTTTGTGATGTGTGCATTCCATTCACCGAGTTTAGCCTTTCTTTCATATAACAGTTTGGAAACACTCCGTTTGTACAGTCTGCAAGTGGATATTTGGACCTCTTTGAGGATTTCGTTGGAAACGGGATTTCTTCATCTAATGCTAGACAGAAGATTTCTCAGTAACTTCTTTGGGTTGCGTGTGTTCAACTCACAGAGTTGAACCTTCCTTTAGACAGAGCAGATTTGAAACCCTCTTTTTGTGGAATTTGCATGTGGACATAACAAGCGCTTTGGGGCCAGCGGAAGAAATGGAAATATCTTCGTATAAAAACTAGAGAGAATCATTCTCAGAAACCACTTTGTGATGTGTTCGTTCCACTCACAGAGTTTAAGCATTCTTTTCATAGAGCAGTTTGGGAACACTCTGTTTGTAAAGTCTGCAGGTGGATATTTGGACCTCTTTGAGAATTTCGTTGGAAACGGGATTTCTTCATCTAATGCTAGACAGAAGAATTCTCAGTAACTTCTTTGGGTTGTGTGTGTTCAACTCACAGAGTTGTACCTTCCTTTAGAGAGAGCAGATTTGAAACCCTCTTTTTGTGGAATTTGCAAGTGGACATTTCAAGCACTTTGGGGACAACAGTAGAAAAGGAAATATCTTCGTATAAAAACTAGAGAGAATCATTCTGGGAAACCCCTTTGTGATGTGTGCGTTCCATTCACTGAGTTTAACCTTTCTTTTCATAGAACAGTTTGGAAACACTCTGTTTGTAAAGTCTGCAAGTGGATATTTGGACCTCTTTGAGGATTTCGTTGGATACGGGATTTCTTCATCTAATGCTAGACAGAAGAATACTCAGTAACTTCCTTTGGTTGCGTGTGTTCAACTCACAGAGTTGAACCTTCCTTTAGACAGAGCAGATTTGAAACCCTCTTTTTGTGGAATTTGCAAGTGGACATCTCAAGCACTTTGGGGCCAACGGCAGAAAAGGAAATATCTTCGTATAAAAACTAGAGAGAATCATTCTCAGAAACCACTTTGTGATGTGTTCGTTCCACTCACAGAGTTTAATCTTTCTTTTCATAGAACAGTTTGGAAACACTCTGTTTGTAAAGTCTGCAAGTGGCTATTTGGACCTCTTTGAGGATTTCGTTGGAAACGGGATTTCTTCATCTAATGCTAGACAGAAGAATTCTCAGTATCTTCTTAGGGTTGCGTGTGTTCAACTCACAGAGTTGAACCTTCCTTTAGACAGAGCAGATTTGAAACCCTCTTGTTGTGGGATTTGCAAGCGGACATTTCAAGCGCTTTGAGGCCAACGGTAGAAAAGGAAATATCTTCGTATACAAACTAGACAGAATCATTCTCAGAAACCACTTTGTGATGTGTGCGTTCCATTCACCGAGTTTAACCTTTCTTTTCATAGAACAGTTTGGAAACACTCTGTTTGTAAAGTCTGCAAGTGGATATTTGGACCTCTTTGAGGATTTCGTTGGAAACGGGATTTCCTCATCTAATGCTAGACAGAAGAATTCTCAGTAACTTCTTTGGGTTGCGTGTGTTCAACTCACAGAGTTGAACCTTCCTTTAGACAGAGCAGATTTGAAACCCTCTTTTTGTGGAATTTGCAAGTGGACATTTCAATCGCTTTGGGGCCAACGGTAGAAAAGGGAATATCTTCGTATAAAAACTAGAGAGAATCATTCTCAGAAACCACTTTGTGATGTGTGCATTCCATTCACCGAGTTTAGCCTTTCTTTCATATAACAGTTTGGAAACACTCCGTTTGTACAGTCTGCAAGTGGATATTTGGACCTCTTTGAGGATTTCGTTGGAAACGGGATTTCTTCATCTAATGCTAGACAGAAGATTTCTCAGTAACTTCTTTGGGTTGCGTGTGTTCAACTCACAGAGTTGAACCTTCCTTTAGACAGAGCAGATTTGAAACCCTCTTTTTGTGGAATTTGCAAGTGGACATAACAAGCGCTTTGGGGCCAGCGGAAGAAATGGAAATATCTTCGTATAAAAACTAGAGAGAATCATTCTCAGAAACCACTTTGTGATGTGTTCGTTCCACTCACAGAGTTTAAGCTTTCTTTTCATAGAGCAGTTTGGGAACACTCTGTTTGTAAAGTCTGCAGGTGGATATTTGGACCTCTTTGAGAATTTCGTTGGAAACGGGATTTCTTCATCTAATGCTAGACAGAAGAATTCTCAGTAACTTCTTTGGGTTGTGTGTGTTCAACTCACAGAGTTGTACCTTCCTTTAGAGAGAGCAGATTTGAAACCCTCTTTTTGTGGAATTTGCAAGTGGACATTTCAAGCACTTTGGGGACAACAGTAGAAAAGGAAATATCTTCGTATAAAAACTAGAGAGAATCATTCTGGGAAACCCCTTTGTGATGTGTGCGTTCCATTCACTGAGTTTAACCTTTCTTTTCATAGAACAGTTTGGAAACACTCTGTTTGTAAAGTCTGCAAGTGGATATTTGGACCTCTTTGAGGATTTCGTTGGATACGGGATTTCTTCATCTAATGCTAGACAGAAGAATACTCAGTAACTTCCTTTGGTTGCGTGTGTTCAACTCACAGAGTTGAACCTTCCTTTAGACAGAGCAGATTTGAAACCCTCTTTTTGTGGAATTTGCAAGTGGACATCTCAAGCACTTTGGGGCCAACGGCAGAAAAGGAAATATCTTCGTATAAAAACTAGAGAGAATCATTCTCAGAAACCACTTTGTGATGTGTTCGTTCCACTCACAGAGTTTAATCTTTCTTTTCATAGAACAGTTTGGAAACACTCTGTTTGTAAAGTCTGCAAGTGGCTATTTGGACCTCTTTGAGGATTTCGTTGGAAACGGGATTTCTTCATCTAATGCTAGACAGAAGAATTCTCAGTATCTTCTTAGGGTTGCGTGTGTTCAACTCACAGAGTTGAACCTTCCTTTAGACAGAGCAGATTTGAAACCCTCTTGTTGTGGGATTTGCAAGTGGACATTTCAAGCTCTTTGGGGCCAACGGTAGAAAAGGAAATATCTTCGTATACAAGCTAGAGAGAATCATTCTCGGTAACCATTTTTGAAGTGTTCATTCCACTCACAGAGTTTAACCTTTCCTTTCATAGAACAGTTTGGAAAAACTCCGTTTGTAAAGTCTTCTAGTGGATATTTGGACCTCTTTGAGGATTTCGTTGGAAACGGGATTTCTTCATCTAATTCTAGAAAGAAGAATTCTCAGTAGCTTCTTTGGGTTGTGTGTGGTCAACTCACAGAGTTGAACCTTCCTTTAGGCAGAGCAGATTTGAAACCCTCTTGTTGTGGGATTTGCAAGCGGACATTTCAAGCGCTTTGAGGCCAACGGTAGAAAAGGAAATATCTTCGTATACAAACTAGACAGAATCATTCTCAGAAACCACTTTGTGATGTGTGCGTTCCATTCACCGAGTTTAACCTTTCTTTTCATAGAACAGTTTGGAAACACTCTGTTTGTAAAGTCTGCAAGTGGATATTTGGACCTCTTTGAGGATTTCGTTGGAAACGGGATTTCCTCATCTAATGCTAGACAGAAGAATTCTCAGTAACTTCTTTGGGTTGCGTGTGTTCAACTCACAGAGTTGAACCTTCCTTTAGACAGAGCAGATTTGAAACCCTCTTCTTGTGGTATTTGCAAGTGGACATTTCAAGCGCTTTGGGGCCAACGGTAGAAAAGGGATTATCTTCGTATAAAAACTAGAGAGAATCATTCTCGGAAACCACTTTGTGATGTGTGCGTTCCACTCACAGAGTTTAACCTTTCTTTTCATAGAACAGTTTGGAAACACTCTGTAAAGTCTGCAAGTGGATATTTGGACCTCTCTGAGGATTTCGTTGTAAACGGGATTTCTTCATCTAATGCTATACAGAAGAATTATCAGTAACATCTTTGGGTTGAGTGTGTTCATCTCACAGAGTTGAACCTTACTTTAGACAGAGCAGATTTGAAACCCTCTTTTTGCGGAATTTGCAAGTGGACATTTCAATCGCTTTGGGGCCAGCGGTAGAAAAGGAAATATCTTCGTATAAAAACTAGAGAGAATCATTCTCAGAAACCCCTTTGTGATGTGTGCGTTCCATTCACTGAGTTTAACCTTTCTTTTCATAGAACAGTTTGGAAACACTCTGTTTGTAAAGTCTGCAGGTGGATATTTGGACCTCTTTGAGGATTTCGTTGGAAACGGGTTTTCTTCATCTAATGCTAGACAGAAGAATTCTCAGTAACTTCTTTGTGTTGCGTGTGTTCAACTCACGGAGTTGAACCTTCCTTTAGAGAGAGCAGATTTGGAACCCTCTTTTTGTGGAATTTGCAAGTGGACATTTCAAGCCCTTTGGGGCCAACAGTAGAAAAGGAAATATCTTCGTATAGAAACAAGAGAGAATCATTCTCACAAACCACTTTGTGATGTGTGCATTCCACTCACCGAGTTTAACCTTTCTTTTCATAGAACAGTTTGGAAACACTCTGTTTGTAAAGTCTGCAAGTGGATATTTGTACCTCTTTGAGGATTTCGTTGGAAACGGGATTTCCTCATCTAATGCTAGACAGAAGAATTCTCAGTAACTTCTTTGGGTTGCGTGTGTTCAACTCACAGAGTTGAACCTTCCTTTAGACAGAGCAGATTTGAAACCCTCTTTTTGTGGTATTTGCAAGTGGACATTTCAAGCGCTTTGGGGCCAACGGTAGAAAAGGATTTATCTTCATATAAAAACTAGAGAGAATCATTCTCAGAAACCCCTTTGTGATGTGTGCGTTCCACTCACAGAGTTTTACCTTTCTTTTCGTAGAACAGTTTGGAAACACTCTGTAAAGTCTGCAAGTGGATATTTGGACCTCTCTGAGGATTTCATTGTAAACGGGTTTTCTTCATCTAATGCTATACAGAAGAATTCTCAGTAACATCTTTGGGTTGCGTGTGTTCATCTCACAGAGTGGAACCTTCCTTTAGACAGAGCAGATTTGAAACCCTCTTTTTGTGGAATTTGCAAGTGGACATTTCAATCGCTTTGGGGCCAACGGTAGAAAAGGGAATATCTTCGTATAAAAACTAGAGAGAATCATTCTCAGAAACCACTTTGTGATGTGTGCATTCCATTCACCGAGTTTAACCTTTCTTTCATAGAACAGTTTGGAAACACTCTGTTTGTACAGTCTGCAAGTGGATATTTGGACCTCTTTGAGGATTTCGTTGGAAACGGGATTTCTTCATCTAATGCTAGACAGAAGAATTCTCAGTAACTTCTTTGGGTTGCGTGTGTTCAACTCACAGAGTTGAACCTTCCTTTAGACAGAGCAGATTTGAAACCCTCTTTTTGTGGAATTTGCAAGTGGACATAACAAGTGCTTTGGGGCCAGCGGAAGAAATGGAAATATCTTCGTATAAAAACTAGAGAGAATCATTCTCAGAAACCACTTTGTGATGTGTTCGTTCCACTCACAGAGTTTAAGCTTTCTTTTCATAGAGCAGTTTGGGAACACTCTGTTTGTAAAGTCTGCAGGTGGATATTTGGACCTCTTTGAGAATTTCGTTGGAATCGGGATTTCTTCATCTAATGCTAGACAGAAGAATTCTCAGTAACTTCTTTGGGTTGTGTGTGTTCAACTCACAGAGTTGTACCTTCCTTTAGAGAGAGCAGATTTGAAACCCTCTTTTTGTGGAATTTGCAAGTGGACATTTCAAGCACTTTGGGGACAACAGTAGAAAAGGAAATATCTTCGTATAAAAACTAGAGAGAATCATTCTGGGAAACCCCTTTGTGATGTGTGCGTTCCATTCACTGAGTTTAACCTTTCTTTTCATAGAACAGTTTGGAAACACTCTGTTTGTAAAGTCTGCAAGTGGATATTTGGACCTCTTTGAGGATTTCGTTGGATACGGGATTTCTTCATCTAATGCTGGACAGAAGAATACTCAGTAACTTCCTTTGGTTGCGTGTGTTCAACTCACAGAGTTGAACCTTCCTTTAGACAGAGCAGATTTGAAACCCTCTTTTTGTGGAATTTGCAAGTGGACATCTCAAGCACTTTGGGGCCAACGGCAGAAAAGGAAATATCTTCGTATAAAAACTAGAGAGAATCATTCTCAGAAACCACTTTGTGATGTGTTCGTTCCACTCACAGAGTGTAACCTTTCTTTTCATAGAACAGTTTGGAAACACTCTGTTTGTAAAGTCTGCAAGTGGCTATTTGGACCTCTTTGAGGATTTCGTTGGAAACGGGATTTCTTCATCTAATGCTAGACAGAAGAATTCTCAGTATCTTCTTAGGGTTTGCTTGTGTTCAACTCACAGAGTTGAACCTTCCTTTAGACAGAGCAGATTTGAAACCCTCTTGTTGTGGGATTTGCAAGTGGACATTTCAAGCTCTTTGGGGCCAACGGTAGAAAAGGAAATATCTTCGTATACAAGCTAGAGAGAATCATTCTCGGTAACCATTTTTGAAGTGTTCATTCCACTCACAGAGTTTAACCTTTCCTTTCATAGAACAGTTTGGAAAAACTCCGTTTGTAAAGTCTTCTAGTGGATATTTGGACCTCTTTGAGGATTTCGTTGGAAACGGGATTTCTTCATCTAATTCTAGAAAGAAGAATTCTCAGTAGCTTCTTTGGGTTATGTGTGGTCAACTCACAGAGTTGAACCTTCCTTTAGGCAGAGCAGATTTGAAACCCTCTTGTTGTGGGATTTGCAAGTGGACATTTCAAGCGCTTTGAGGCCAACGGTAGAAAAGGAAATATCTTCGTATACAAACTAGACAGAATCATTCTCAGAAACCACTTTGTGATGTGTGCGTTCCATTCACCGAGTTTAAGCTTTCTTTTCATAGAACAGTTTGGAAACACTCTGTTTGTAAAGTCTGCAAGTGGATATTTGGACCTCTTTGAGGATTTCGTTGGAAACGGGGTTTCCTCATCTAATGCTAGACAGAAGAATTCTCAGTAACTTCTTTGGGATGCGTGGGTTCAACTCACAGAGTTGAACCTTCCTTTAGACAGAGCAGATTTGAAACCCTCTTTTTGTGGAATTTGGAAGTGGACATTTCAATCGCTTTGGGGCCAACGGTAGAAAAGGGAATATCTTCGTATAAAAACTAGAGAGAATCATTCTCAGAAACCACTTTGTGATGTGTGCATTCCATTCACCGAGTTTAACCTTTCTTTCATATAACAGTTTGGAAACACTCCGTTTCTACAGTCTGCAAGTGGATATTTGGACCTCTTTGAGGATTTCGTTGGAAACGGGATTTCTTCATCTAATGCTAGACAGAAGATTTCTCAGTAACTTCTTTGGGTTGCGTGTGTTCAACTCACAGAGTTGAACCTTCCTTTAGACAGAGCAGATTTGAAACCCTCTTTTTGTGGAATTTGCAAGTGGACATAACAAGCACTTTGGGGCCAGCGGAAGAAATGGAAATATCTTCGTATAAAAATTAGAGAGAATCATTCTCAGAAACCACTTTGTGATGTGTTCGTTCCACTCACAGAGTTTAAGCTTTCTTTTCATAGAGCAGTTTGAGAACACTCTGTTTGTAAAGTCTGCAGGTGGATATTTGGACCTCTTTGAGAATTTCGTTGGAATCGGGATTTCTTCATCTAATGCTAGACAGAAGAATTCTCAGTAACTTCTTTGGGTTGTGTGTGTTCAACTCACAGAGTTGTACCTTCCTTTAGAGAGAGCAGATTTGAAACCCTCTTTTTGTGGAATTTGCAGGTGGACATTTCAAGCACTTTGGGGACAACAGTAGAAAAGGAAATATCTTCGTATAAAAACTAGAGAGAATCATTCTGGGAAACCCCTTTGTGATGTGTGCGTTCCATTCACTGAGTTTAACCTTTCTTTTCATAGAACAGTTTGGAAACACTCTGTTTGTAAAGTCTGCAAGTGGATATTTGGACCTCTTTGAGGATTTCGTTGGATACGGGATTTCTTCATCTAATGCTAGACAGAAGAATACTCAGTAACTTCCTTTGGTTGCGTGTGTTCAACTCACAGAGTTGAATCTTCCTTTAGACAGAGCAGATTTGAAACCCTCTTTTTGTGGAATTTGCAAGTGGACATCTCAAGCACCTTGGGGCCAACGGCAGAAAAGGAAATATCTTCGTATAAAAACTAGAGAGAATCTTTCTCAGAAACCACTTTGTGATGTGTTCGTTCCACTCACAGAGTTTAATCTTTCTTTTCATAGAACAGTTTGGAAACACTCTGTTTGTAAAGTCTGCAAGTGGCTATTTGGACCTCTTTGAGGATTTCGTTGGAAACGGGATTTCTTCATCTAATGCTAGACAGAAGAATTCTCAGTATCTTCTTAGGGTTGCGTGTGTTCAACTCACAGAGTTGAACCTTCCTTTAGACAGAGCAGATTTGAAACCCTCTTGTTGTGGGATTTGCAAGTGGACATTTCAAGCTCTTTGGGGCCAACGGTAGAAAAGGAAATATCTTCGTATACAAGCTAGAGAGAATCATTCTCGGTAACCATTTTTGAAGTGTTCATTCCACTCACAGAGTTTAACCTTTCCTTTCATAGAACAGTTTGGAAAAACTCCGTTTGTAAAGTCTTCTAGTGGATATTTGGACCTCCTTGAGGATTTCGTTGGAAACGGGATTTCTTCATCTAATTCTAGAAAGAAGAATTCTCAGTAGCTTCTTTGGGTTGTGTGTGGTCAACTCACAGAGTTGAACCTTCCTTTAGGCAGAGCAGATTTGAAACCCTCTTGTTGTGGGATTTGCAAGCGGACATTTCAATCGCTTTGGGACCAACGGTAGAAAAGGGAATATCTTCGTATAAAAACTAGAGAGAATCATTCTCAGAAACCACTTTGTGATGTGTGCATTCCATTCACCGTGTTTAACCTTTCTTTCATATAACAGTTTGGAAACACTCCGTTTGTACAGTCTTCAAGTGGATATTTGGACCTCTTTGAGGATTTCGTTGGAAACGGGATTTCTTCATCTAATGCTAGACAGAAGATTTCTCAGTAACTTCTTTGGGTTGTGTGTGTTCAACTCACAGAGTTGAACCTTCCTTTAGACAGAGCAGATTTGAAACCCTCTTTTTGTGGAATTTGCAAGTGGACATAACAAGCGCTTTGGGGCCAGCGGAAGAAATGGAAATATCTTCGTATAAAAATTAGAGAGAATCATTCTCAGAAACGACTTTGTGATGTGTTCGTTCCACTCACAGAGTTTAAGCTTTCTTTTCATAGAGCAGTTTGGGAACACTCTGTTTGTAAAGTCTGCAGGTGGATATTTGGACCTCTTTGAGGATTTCGTTGGAAACGGGATTTCTTCATCTAATGCTAGACAGAAGAATTCTCAGTAACTTCTTTGGGTTGTGTGTGTTCAACTCACAGAGTTGTACCTTCCTTTAGAGAGAGCAGATTTGAAACCCTCTTTTTGTGGAATTTGCAAGTTGACATTTCAAGCACTTTGGGGACAACAGTAGAAAAGGAAATATCTTCGTATAAAAACTAGAGAGAATCATTCTGGGAAACCCCTTTGCGATGTGTGCGTTCCATTCACTGAGTTTAACCTTTCTTTTCATAGAACAGTTTGGAAACACTCTGTTTGTAAAGTCTGCAAGTGGATATTTGGACCTCTTTGAGGATTTCATTGGATACGGGATTTCTTCATCTAATGCTAGACAGAAGAATACTCAGTAACTTCCTTTGGTTGCGTGTGTTCAACTAACAGAGTTGAACCTTCCTTTAGACAGAGCAGATTTGAAACCCTCTTTTTGTGGAATTTGCAAGTGGACATCTCAAGCACTTTGGGGCCAACGGCAGAAAAGGAAATATCTTCGTATAAAAACTAGAGAGAATCATTCTCAGAAACCACTTTGTGATGTGTTCGTTCCACTCACAGAGTTTAATCTTTCTTTTCATAGAACAGTTTGGAAACACTCTGTTTGTAAAGTCTGCAAGTGGCTATTTGGACCTCTTTGAGGATTTCGTTGGAAACGGGATTTCTTCATCTAATGCTAGACAGAAGAATTCTCAGTATCTTCTTAGGGTTGCGTGTGTTCAACTCACAGAGTTGAACCTTCCTTTAGACAGAGCAGATTTGAAACCCTCTTGTTGTGGGATTTGCAAGTGGACATTTCAAGCTCTTTGGGGCCAACGGTAGAAAAGGAAATATCTTCGTATACAAGCTAGAGAGAATCATTCTCGGTAACCATTTTTGAAGTGTTCATTCCACTCACAGAGTTTAACCTTTCCTTTGATAGAACAGTTTGGAAAAACTCCGTTTGTAAAGTCTTCTAGTGGATATTTGGACCTCTTTGAGGATTTAGTTGGAAACGGGATTTCTTCATCTAATTCTAGAAAGAAGAATTCTCAGTAGCTTCTTTGGGTTGTGTGTGGTCAACTCACAGAGTTGAACCTTCCTTTAGGCAGAGCAGATTTGAAACCCTCTTGTTGTGGGATTTGCAAGCGGACATTTCAAGCGCTTTGAGGCCAACGGTAGAAAAGGAAATATCTTCGTATACAAACTAGACAGAATCATTCTCAGAAATCTCTTTGAGATGTGTGCGTTCCATTCACCGAGTTTAACCTTTCTTTTCATAGAACAGTTTGGAAACACTCTGTTTGTAAAGTCTGCAAGTGGATATTTGGACCTCTTTGAGGATTTCGTTGGAAACGGGATTTCCTCATCTAATGCTAGACAGAAGAATTCTCAGTAACTTCTTTGGGTTGCGTGTGTTCAACTCACAGAGTTGAACCTTCCTTTAGACAGAGCAGATTTGAAACCCTCTTTTTGTGGAATTTGCAAGTGGACATAACAAGCGCTTTGGGGCCAGCGGAAGAAATGGAAATATCTTCGTATAAAAACTAGAGAGAATCATTCTCAGAAACCACTTTGTGATGTGTTCGTTCCACTCACAGAGTTTAAGCTTTCTTTTCATAGAGCCGTTTGGAAACACTCTGTTTGTAAAGTCTGCAGGTGGATATTTGGACCTCTTTGAGGATTTCGTTGGAAACGGGATTTCTTCATCTAATGCTAGACAGAAGAATTCTCAGTAACTTCTTTGGGTTGCGTGTGTTCAACTCACAGAGTTGTACCTTCCTTTAGAGAGAGCAGTGTTGAAACCCTCTTTTTGTGGAATTTGCAAGTGGACATTTCAAGCACTTTGGGGACAACAGTAGAAAAGGAAATATCTTCGTATAAAAACTAGAGAGAATCATTCTTGGAAACCCCTTTGTGATGTGTGCATTCCATTCACTGAGTTTAACCTTTCTTTTCATAGAACAGTTTGGAAACACTCTGTTTGTAAAGTCTGCAAGTGGATATTTGGACCTCTTTGAGGATTTCGTTGGATACGGGATTTCTTCATCTAATGCCAGACAGAAGAATACTCAGTAACTTCCTTTGGTTGCGTGTGTTCAACTCACAGAGTTGAACCTTCCTTTAGACAGAGCAGATTTGAAACCCTCTTTTTGTGGAATTTGCAAGTGGACATCTCAAGCACTTTGGGGCCAACGGCAGAAAAGGAAATATCTTCGTATAAAAACTAGAGAGAATCATTCTCAGAAACCACTTTGTGATGTGTTCGTTCCACTCACAGAGTTTAATCTTTCTTTTCATAGAACAGTTTGGAAACACTCTGTTTGTAAAGTCTGCAAGTGGCTATTTGGACCTCTTTGAGGATTTCGTTGGAAACGGGATTTCTTCATCTAATGCTAGACAGAAGAATTCTCAGTATCTTCTTAGGGTTGCGTGTGTTCAACTCACAGAGTTGAACCTTCCTTTAGACAGAGCAGATTTGAAACCCTCTTGTTGTGGGATTTGCAAGTGGACATTTCAAGCTCTTTGGGGCCAACGGTAGAAAAGGAAATATCTTCGTATACAAGCTAGAGAGAATCATTCTCGGAAACCATTTTTGAAGTGTTCATTCCACTCACAGAGTTTAACCTTTCCTTTCATAGAACAGTTTGGAAAAACTCCGTTTGTAAAGTCTTCTAGTGGATATTTGGACCTCTTTGAGGATTTCGTTGGAAACGGGATTTCTTCATCTAATTCTAGAAAGAAGAATTCTCAGTAGCTTCTTTGGGTTGTGTGTGGTCAACTCACAGAGTTGAACCTTCCTTTAGGCAGAGCAGATTTGAAACCCTCTTGTTGTGGGATTTGCAAGCGGACATTTCAAGCGCTTTGAGGCCAATGTTAGAAAAGGAAATATCTTCGTATATAAAATAGAGAGAATCATTCTCAGAAACCACTTTGAGATGTGTGCGTTCCATTCACCGAGTTTAACCTTTCTTTTCATAGAACAGTTTGGAAACACTCTGTTTGTAAAGTCTGCAAGTGGATATTTGGACCTCGTTGAGGTTTTCGTTGGAAACGGGATTTCCTCATCTAATGCTAGACAGAAGAATTCTCAGTAACTTCTTTGGGTTGCGTGTGTACAACTCACAGAGTTGAACCTTCCTTTAGACAGAGCAGATTTGAAACCCTCTTTTTGAGGTATTTGCAAGTGGACATTTCAAGCGCTTTGGGGCCAACGGTAGAAAAGGATTTATCTTCATATAAAAACTAGAGAGAATCATTCTCAGAAACCCCTTTGTGATGTGTGCTTTCCACTCACAGAGTTTAACCTTTCTTTTCGTAGAACAGTTTGGAAACACTCTGTAAAGTCTGCAAGTGGATATTTGGACCTCTCTGAGGATTTCGTTGTAAACGGGATTTCTTCATCTAATGCTATACAGAAGAATTATCAGTAACATCTTTGGGTTGCGTGTGTTCATCTCACAGAGTGGAACCTTCCTTTCGACAGAGCAGATTTGAAACCCTCTTTTTGTGGAATTTGCAAGTGGGCATTTCAAGCGCTTTGGGGCCAACAGTAGAAAAGGGAATATCTTCGTATAAAAACTAGAGAGAATCATTCTCAGAAACCACTTTGGGATGTGTGTGTTCCATTCACCGAGTTTAACCTTTCTTTCATAGAACAGTTTGGAAACACTCTGTTTGTACAGTCTGCAAGTGGATATTTGGACCTCTTTGAGGATTTCGTTGGAAACGGGATTTCTTCATCTAATGCTAGACAGAAGAATTCTCAGTAACTTCTTTGGGTTGCGTGTGTTCAACTCACAGATTGGAACCTTCCTTTAGAGAGAGCAGATTTGAAACCCTCTTTTTGTGGAATTTGCAAGTGGACATTTCAAGCGCTTTGGGGCCAACGGTAGAAAAGGAAATATCTTCGTATACAAACTGGAGGGAATCATTCTCGGAAACCCCTTTGTGATGTGTGCGTTCCATTCATTGAGTTTAACCTTTCTTTTCATACAACAGTTTGGAAACACTCTGTTTGTAAAGTCTGCAAGTGGATATTTGGACCTCTTTGAGGATTTCATTGGAAACGGGATTTCTTCATCTAATGCTAGACAGAAGAATTCTCAGTAACTTCTTTGTGTTGCGTGTGTTCAACTCACGGAGTTGAACCTTCCTTTAGAGAGAGCAGATTTGGAACCCTCTTTTTGGGGAATTTGCAAGTGGACATCTCAAGCACGTTGGGGCCAACGGCAGAAAAGGAAATATCTTCGTATAAAAACTAGAGAGAATCATTCTCAGAAACCACTTTGTGATGTGTTCGTTCCACTCACAGAGTTTAATCTTTCTTTTCATAGAACAGTTTGGAAACACTCTGTTTGTAAAGTCTGCAAGTGGCTATTTGGACCTCTTTGAGGATTTCGTTGGAAACGGGATTTCTTCATCTAATGCTAGACAGAAGAATTCTCAGTATCTTCTTAGGGTTGCGTGTGTTCAACTCACAGAGTTGAACCTTCCTTTAGACAGAGCAGATTTGAAACCCTCTTGTTGTGGGATTTGCAAGTGGACATTTCAAGCCCTTTGGGGCCAACGGTAGAAAAGGAAATATCTTCGTATACAAGCTAGAGAGAATCATTATCGGAAACCACTTTGTGATGTGTTCATTCCTCTCACCGAGTTTAACCTTTCTTTTCATAGAACAGTTTGGAAACACTCTGTTTGTAAAGTCTGCAAGTGGATATTTGGACCTCTTTGAAGATTTCGTTGGAAACGGGATTTCCTCATCTAATGCTAGACAGAAGAATTCTCAGTAACTTCTTTGGGTTGCGTGTGTTCAACTCACAGAGTTGAACCTTCCTTTAGACAGAGCAGACTTGAAACCCTCTTCTTGTGGTATTTGCAGGTGGACACTTCAAGCGCTTTGGGGCCAACGGTAGAAAAGGATTTATCTTCATATAAACACTAGAGAGAATCATTCTCGGAAACCCCTTTGTGATGTGTGCGTTCCACTCACAGAGTTTAAGCTTTCTTTTCGTAGAACAGTTTGGAAACACTCTGTAAAGTCTGCAAGTGGATATTTGGACCTCTCTGAGGATTTCGTTGGAAACGGGATTTCTTCATCTAATGCTACACAGAAGAATTCTCAGTAAATTCCTTGGGTTGTGTGTGTTCAACTCACAGAGTTAAACCTTCCTTTAGACAGAGCAGATTTGAAACCCTCTTTTTGTGGAATTTGCAAGTGGACATCTCAAGCGCTTTGGGGCAAACTGTAGAAAAGGAAATATCTTCGTATAGAAACTAGAGAGAATCATTCTCAGAAACCACTTTGTGATGTGTGGATTCCACTCACCGAGTTTAAACTTTCTTTTCATTGAACAGTTTGGAAACACTCTGTTTGTACAGTCTGCAAGTGGATATTTGGACCTCTTTGAGGATTTCGTTGGAAACGGGATTTCTTCATCTAATACCAGACAGAAGAATTCTCAGTAACTTCTTTGTGTTCCGTGTGTTCAACTCACGGAGTTGAACCTTCCTTTAGAGAGAGCAGATTTGGAACACTCTTTTTGTGGAATTTGCAAGCGGACATTTCAAGCGCTTTGGGGCCAACAGTAGAAATGGAAATAACTTCGTATAAAAACTAGAGAGAATCATTCTCAGAAACCACTTTGTGATGTGTGCGTTCGACTCACAGAGTGTAACCTTTCTTTTCATAGAACAGTTTGGAAACACTCTGTTTGTACAGTCTGCAAGTGGATATTTGGACCTCTTTGAGGATTTCGTTGGAAACGGGATTTCTTCATCTAATGTTAGACAGAAGAATTCTCAGTAACTTCTTTGGGTTGCGTGTGTTCATCTCACAGAGTTGAACCTTCCGTTAGAGAGAGCAGATTTGAAACCCTCTTTTTGTGGAATTTGCAAGGGGACATTTCAAGCGCTTTGGGGCCAACAGTAGAAAAGGAAATATCTTCGTATACAAACTAGAGAGAATCATTCTCGGAAACCCCTTTGTGATGTGTGCGTTCCATTCACTGAGTTTATCCTTTCTTTTCATAGAACAGTTTGGAAACACTTTGTTTGTAAAGTCTGCAAGTGGATATTTGGACCTCTTTGAGGATTTCGTTGGAAACGGGATTTCTTCATCTAATGCTAGACAGAAGAATTCTCAGTAAATTCCTTGTGTTGTGTGTGTTCAACTCACAGAGTTGAACTTTCCTTTAGACAGAGCAGATATGAAACCCTCTTTTTGTGGAATTTGCAAGTGGATATCTCAAGGGCTTTGGGGCCAACGGCAGAAAAGGAAATATCTTCGTATACAAGCTAGAGAGAGTCATTCTCGGAAACCACTTTTTGATGTGTTCATTCCACTCACAGAGTTTAACCTTTCTTTTCATAGAACAGTTTGGAAAAACTCCGTTTGTAAAGTCTTCTAGTGGATATTTGGACCTCTTTGAGGATTTCGTTGGAAACGGGATTTCCTCATCTAATGCTACACAGAAGAATTCTCAGTAACTTCTTTGGGTTGCGTGTGTTCAACTCACAGAGTTGAACCTTCCTTTAGACAGAGCAGATTTGAAACCCTCTTTTTGTATAATTTGCAAGTGGACATTTCAAGCGCTTTGGGGCCAACGGTAGAAAAGGATTTATCTTCATATAAAAACTAGAGAGAATCATTCTCAGAAACCCCTTTGTGATGTGTGCGTTCCACTCACAGAGTATAACCTTTCTTTTCATAGAACAGTTTGGAAATACTCTGTTTGTAAAGTCTGCAAGTGGATATTTGGACCTGTTTGAGGATTTTGTTAGAAACGGGATTTCTTCATCTAATGCTAGACAGAAGAATTCTTAGTAACTTCTGTAGGTTGCGTGTGTTCAACTCACGGAGTTGAACCTTCCTTTAGACAGAGCAGATTTGAAACCCTCTTTGTGTGGAATTTGCAAGTGGGCCTTTCATGCGCTTTGGGGCCAACGGTAGAAAAGGAAATATGTTCGTAGAAAAAATAGAGAGAATCATTCTCAGAAACGACTTTTTGATGTGTGCATTCCACTCACCGAGTTTTACCTTTCTTTTCATAGAACAGTTTGGAAACACTCTGTTTGTATAGTCTGCAAGTGGATATTTGTACCTCTTAGAGGATATCGTTGGAAACGTGATTTCTTCATCTAATGCTAGACAGAAGAATTCTCAGCAACTTCTTTGGGTTGCGTGTGTTCAACTCATGGAGTTGAACCTTCCTTTACACAGAGCTGATTTGAAACCCTCTTGTTGTGGAATTTGCAAGTGGACATTTCAAGCGCTTTGGGGCCAACGGTAGAAAAGGAAATATCTTTGTATACAAACTAGAGAGAATCATTCTCAGAAACCACTTTGTGATGTGTGCGTTCCATTCACCGAGTTTAATCTTTCTTTTCATAGAACAGTTTGGAAACACTCTATTTGTAAAGTCTGTAAGTGGATATTTGGACCTCTTTGAGGATTTCGTTGGAAACGGGAATTCTACATCTAATGCTAGACAGAAGAATTCTCAGTAACTTCTTTGGGTTGCGTGTGTTCAACTCACGGATTTGAACCTTCCTTTAGACAGAGCAGATTTGAAACCCTCTTTTTGTGGAATTTGCAAGCGGACATTTCAAGCACTTTGGGGCCAACGGTAGAAAAGGAAATATCTTGGTATAAAAACTAGAGAGACTCATTCTCAGAAACCACTTTGTGATTTGTGCGTTCCACTCACCGAGTTTAACATTTCTTTCTTAGAACAGTTTGGAAACACTCCGTTTGTAAAGCCTGCAAGTGAATATTTGGAACTCTTTGAGGATTTCGTTGGATACGGGATTTCTTCCTCTAATGGTAGACAGAAAAATTCTCAGTAACTTCTTTGGGTTGCGTGTGTTCAACTCACAGACTTGAAACTTCCTTTAGACAGAGCAGATTTGAAACCCTCTTTTTGTGGAATTTGCAAGTGGACATTTCAAGCGCTTTGGGGCCAACGGTAGAAAAGGAAATATGTTCGTATAAAAACTAGAGAGAATCATTCTCAGAAACCACTTTGTGAGGGGTGCATTCCACTCACCGAGTTTAACCTTTCTTTTCATACAACAGTTTGGAAACACTCTGTTTGTAAAGTCTGCAAGTGGATATTTGGACCTCTTTGAGGATTTCGTTGGAAACGGGTTTTCTTCACCTAATGCTAGACAGAAGAATTCTCAGTAACTTCTTTGTGTTGCGTGTGTTCAACTCACGGAGTTGAACCTTCCTTTAGAGAGAGCAGATTTGGAACCCTCTTTTGGTGGAATTTGCAAGTGGACATTTCAAGCCCTTTGGGGCCAACAGTAGAAAAGGAAATATCTTCGTATAGAAACTAGAGAGAATCATTCTCACAAACCACTTTGTGATGTGTGGATTCCACTCACCGAGTTTAACCTTTCTTTTCATAGAACGGTTTGGAAACACTCTGTTTGTACAGTCTGCAAGTGGATATATGGTCCTCTTTGAGGATTTCGTTGGAAACGGGATTTCTTCATCTAATGCCAGACAGAAGAATTCTCAGTAACTTCTTTGGGTTGCGTGTGTTCAACTCACAGAGTTGAACCTTCCTTTTGACAGAGCAGATTTGAAATCCTCTTTTTGCGGAATTTGCAAGTGGACATTTCAAGCGCTTAAGGTAAAACGGAACAAAAGGAAATATCTTCGTATACAAACTAGAGAGAATCATTCTCAGAAACCACTTTGTGATGTGTGCGTTCCACTCTCTGAGTTTAACCATTCTTTCATAGAACAGTTTGGAAACACTCCGTTTGTAAACTCTGCAAGTGGATATTTGGACCTCTTTGAGGATTTCGTTGGATACGGGATTTTTTCATCTAATGCTAGACAGAAGAATTTTCAGTAACTTCTTTGGGTTGCGTGTGTTCAACTCACGGAGTTGAACCTTCCTTTACACAGAGCTGATTTGAAACCCTCTTGTTGTGGAATTTGCAAGTGGACATTTCAAGCGCTTTGGGGCCAACGGTAGAAAAGGAAATATCTTCGTATACAAACTAGAGAGAATCATTATCAGAAACCACTTTGTGATGAGTGTGCTCCACTCACTGGGTTTAACATTTCTTTCATAGAACAGTTTGGAAACACTCCGTTTGTAAAGTGTGCAAGGGAATATTTTTACCTCTTGGAGGATTTCGTTGGATATGGGAATTCTTCATCTAATGGTAGACAGAAGAATTCTCAGTAACTTCTTTGGGTTGCGTGTGTTCAACTCACAGAGTTGAACCTTCCTTTTGACAGAGCAGATTTGAAACCCTCTTTTTGTGGAGTTTGCAAGGGGACATTTCAAGTGCTTTGGGGCCAACGGTAGAAAAGGAAATATCTTCGGATACAAACTACAGAGAATCATTCTCAGAAACCGCTTTCTGATGTGTGCGTTCCACTCACAGAGTTTAACCTTTCTTTCATAGATCAGTTTGGAAACACTCCGTTTGTAAAGTCTGCAAGTGTTTATTTGCACCTCTTTGAGGATTTCATTGGATACGGGATTTCTTCATCTAATGCTAGACAGAAGAATTCTCAGTAACATCTTTCGGTTGCGTGTGTTCAACTCACAGAGTTGAAGCTTCCTTTAGACAGAGCAAATTTGAAACCCTCTTTTTGTGGAATTTGCAAGTGGACATTTCAAGCGCTTTGGGGCGAACGGTAGAAAAGGAAAAGTCTTCGTATACAATCTAGACAGAATCATTCTCAGAAACCAGTTTGTGATGAGTGCGCTCCATTCACCGAGTTTAACCTTTCTTTTCATAGAACAGTTTGGAAACACTCTGTTTGTAAAGTCTGTAAGTGGATGTTTGGAACTCTTTGAGGATTTCGTTGCAAACGGGAATTCTTCATCTAATGCTAGACAGAAGAATTCTCAGTAACTTCTTTGGGTTGTGTGTGTTCAAGTCACAGAGTTGAACCTTCCTTTATACAGAGCAGATTTGAAATCCTCTTTTTTGTGGAATTTGCAAGTGGAAATTTCAAGCGCATTGGGGCCAAAGGTAGAAAAG
Organism: Gorilla gorilla gorilla; assembly: GCF_029281585.2. NCBI lineage: Eukaryota > Metazoa > Chordata > Mammalia > Primates > Hominidae > Gorilla > Gorilla gorilla. The sequence goes on along the minus strand of NC_073231.2, from coordinate 74,765,821 downwards.
GAAATATCTTCGTATAAAAACTAGAGAGAATCATTCTCAGAAACAACTTTGTGATGTGTGTGTTCCACTCACCGAGTTTAACATTTCTTTCATAGAACAGTTTGGAAACACTCCGTTTGTAAAATCTGGAAGAGAATATTTGGACCTCTTTGAGGATTTCGTTCGATACGGGATTACTTCATCTAATGGTAGACAGAAGAATTCTCAGTAACTTCTTTGGGTTGCGTGTGTTCAACACACAGAGTTGAACCTTCCTTTAGACAGAGCAGATTTGAAACCCTCTTTTTGTGGAATTTGCAAGGGGACATTTCAAGCGCTTTGGGGCCAACGGTAGAAAAGGAAATATCTTCATATACAAACTAGAGAGAATCATTCTCAGAAACCGCTTTGTGATGTGTGCGTTCCACTCACAGAGTTTAACCTTTCTTTTCATAGAACAGTTTGGAAACACTCTGTTTGTAACGTCTGTAAGTGGATGTTTGGAACTCTTTGAGGATTTCGTTGGAAACTGGAATTCTTCATCTAATGCTAGACAGAAGAATTCTCAGTAACTTCTTTGGGTTGTGTGTGTTCAACTCACAGAGTTGAACCTTCCTTTTGACAGAGCAGGTTTGAAATCCTCTTTTTGTGGAATTTGCAAGTGGACATTTCAAGCGCTTTGGGGCCAACGGTAGAAAAGGAAATATCTTCGTATAAAAACTAGAGAGAATCATTCTGAGAAACCACTTTGTGATGTGTGTGTTCCACTCATCGAGTTTAACATTTCTTACATAGAACAGTTTGGAAACACTCCGTTTGTAAAGTCTGCAAGTGAATATTTGGACCTCTTTGAGGATTTCTTTCGATACGGGATTACTTCATCTAATGGTAGACAGAAGAATACTCAGTAACTTCTTTGGGTTGCGTGTGTTCAACTCACAGAGTTGAACCTTCCTTTAGACAGAGCAGATTTGAAACCCTCTTTTTGTGGAATTTGCAAGGGGACATTTCATTCGCTTTGGGGCCAACGGTAGAAAAGGAAATATCTTCATATACAAACTAGAGAGAATCATTCTCAGAAACCGCTTTGTGATGTGTGCATTCCACTCACAGTGTTTAACCTTTCTTTTCATAGAACAGCTTGGAAACACTCTGTTTGTAAAGTCTGCAAGTGGATATTTGGACCTCTTTGAGGATTTCGTTGGAAACGGGATTTCTTCATCTAATGGTAGACAGAAGAATTCTCAGTAACTTCTTTGGGTTGCATGTGTTCAACTCACAGAGTTGAACCTTCCTTTAGACAGAGCAGATTTGGAACCCTCTATTTGTGGAATTTGCATGTGGACATTTCAAGCGCTTTGGGGCCAACGGTAGAAAAGGAAATATCTTCGTATACAAACTATAGAGAATCATTCTCAGAAACGGCTTTCTGATGTGTGCGTTCCACTCACAGAGTTTAACCTTTCTTTTCATAGAACAGTTTGGAAACACTCCGTTTGTAAAGTCTGCAAGTGGATATTTGGACCTCTTTGACGATTTTGTTGGATACGGGATTTCTTCATCAAATGCTAGACAGAAGAATTCTCAGTAACTTCTTTGGGTTGCGTGTGTTGAACTCACAGAGTTGAACCTTCCTTTAGACAGAGCAGATTTGAAACCCTCTTGTTGTGGAATTTGCAAGGGGACATTTCAAGCGCTTTGGGGCCAACGGTAGAAAAGGAAATATCTTCGTATACAAACTAGAGAGAATCATTCTCAGAAATCGCTTAGTGGTGTGTGCGTTCCGCTCACAGAGTTTAACCTTACTTTTCATACAACAGTTTGGAAACGCTCTGTTTGTAAAGTCTGCAAGTGGATATTTGGACCTCTTTGAGGGTTTCGTTGGAAACGGGATTTCTTCATCTAATGCTAGACAGAAGAATTCTCAGTAACTTCTTCGGGTTGCGTGTGTTCAACTCTGTGAGTTCCTTTAGACAGAGCAGATTGGAAATCCTCTTTTTGTGGAATTTGCAAGTGGACATTTCAAGCGCTTTGGGGACAATGGTAGAAAAGGAAATAACTTCGTATATAAGCTAGAGAGAATCATTCTCAGAAACCACTTTGTGATGAGTGTGTTCCGCTCACCGAGTTTAACATTTCTTTCATAGAACAGTTTGGAAACACTCCGTTTGTAAAGTCTGCAAGTGAATATTTGGACCTCTTTGAGGATTTCGTTGGATACGGGATTTCTTCATCTAATGCTAGACAGAAGAATTCTCAGTAACTTATTTGGGTTGTGTGTGTTCAACTATCAGAGTTGAACCTTCCTGTAGACAGAGCAGATTTGAAACTCTCTTGTTGTGGAATTTGCAAGTGGACATTTCAAGCGCTTTGGGGACAACGGTAGAAAAGGTAATATCTTTGTATACAAACTAGAGAGAATCAGTCTCAGAAACTGCTTTGCGACGTGTGCATTCCATTCACAGAGTTTAACCATTCTTTTCATAGAACAGTTTGGAAACACTCTGTTTGTAAAGTCTGCAGGTGGATATTTGGACCTCTTTGAGGATTTCATTGGAAACGGGATTTCTTCATCTAATGCTAGACAGAAGAATTCTCAGTAACTTCTTTGGGTTGCGTTTGTTCAACTCACATAGTTGAACCTTCCTTTAGACAGAGCAGATTTGAAACCCTCTTGTTGTGAAATTTGCAAGTGGACATTTCAAGCGATTTGGGGCCAACGGTAGAAAAGGTAATATCTTCGTATACAAACTAGAGAGAATCATTCTCAGAAACCACTTTGCGATGTGTGCGTTCCATTCACAGAATATAACCTTTCTTTTCATAGAACAGTTTGGAAACACCCTGTTTGTAAAGTCTGCATGTGGATATTTGGAACTCTTAGAGGATTTCTTTGGAAACGGGATTTCTTCATCTAATGCTAGACAGAAGAATGCTCAGTAACTTCTTTGGGTTGCGTGTGTTCAACTCACACAGTTGAACCTTCCTTTAGACAGAGCAGATTTGGAACCCTCTTTTTGTGGAATTTGCAAGTGGACATTTCAAGCGCTTTGGGGCCAACGGTAGAAAAGGAAATATCTTCGTATACAAATTAGAGAGAATCATTCTCAGAAACCACTTTGTGATGTGTGCGTTCCACTCAGCGAGTTTAACCTTTCTTTCATAGAACAGTTTGGAAACACTCCGTTTGTAAATTCTGCAAGTGAATATTTGGACCTCTTTGAGGATTTCTTTGGATACGGGATCTCTTCATCTAATGGTAGACAGAAGAATTCTCAGTAACTTCTTTGGGTTGCGTGTGTTCAACTCACAGTGTTGAACCTTCCTTTAGACAGAGCAGATCTGAAAACCTCTTTTTGTGGAATTTGCAAGGGGACATTTCAAGTTCTTTGGGGCCAAGGGTAGAAAAGGAAATATCTTCGTATACAAACTGGAGAGAATCATTCTCAGAAACCACTTTGTGATGTGTGTGTTCCACTCACCGAGTTTAACCTTTCTTTTCATAGAACAGTTTGGAAACACTCTGTTTGTAAAGTCTGCAAGTGGATATTTGGACCTCTTTGAGGATTTCGTTGGAAACGGGATTTCTTCATCTAATGCTAGACAGAAGAATTCTCAGTAACTTCTTTGGTTTGCGTGTGTTCAACTCACAGAGTAGAACCTTCCTTTAGACAGAGCAAATTTGAAACCCTCTTTTTGTGGAATTTGCAAGTGGACATTTCAAGCGCTTTGGGGCGAACGGTAGAAAAGGAAATGTCTTCGTATACAATCTAGACAGAATCATTCTCAGAAACCAGTTTGTGATGAGTGCGCTCCATTCACCGAGTTTAACCTTTCTTTTCATAGAACAGTTTGGAAACACTCTGTTTGTAAAGTCTGTAAGTGGATGTTTGGAACTCTTTGAGGATTTCGTTGCAAACGGGAATTCTTCATCTAATGCTAGACAGAAGAATTCTCAGTAACTTCTTTGGGTTGTGTGTGTTCAAGTCACAGAGTTGAACCTTCCTTTATACAGAGCAGATTTGAAATCCTCTTTTTTGTGGAATTTGCAAGTGGAAATTTCAAGCGCTTTGGGGCCAAAGGTAGAAAAGGAAATATCTTCGTATAAAAACTAGAGAGAATCATTCTCAGAAACAACTTTGTGATGTGTGTGTTCCACTCACCGAGTTTAACATTTCTTTCATAGAACAGTTTGGAAACACTCCGTTTGTAAAATCTGGAAGAGAATATTTGGACCTCTTTGAGGATTTCGTTCGATACGGGATTACTTCATCTAATGGTAGACAGAAGAATTCTCAGTAACTTCTTTGGGTTGCGTGTGTTCAACACACAGAGTTGAACCTTCCTTTAGACAGAGCAGATTTGAAACCCTCTTTTTGTGGAATTTGCAAGGGGACATTTCAAGCGCTTTGGGGCCAACGGTAGAAAAGGAAATATCTTCATATACAAACTAGAGAGAATCATTCTCAGAAACCGCTTTGTGATGTGTGCGTTCCACTCACAGAGTTTAACCTTTCTTTTCATAGAACAGTTTGGAAACACTCTGTTTGTAACGTCTGTAAGTGGATGTTTGGAACTCTTTGAGGATTTCGTTGGAAACTGGAATTCTTCATCTAATGCTAGACAGAAGAATTCTCAGTAACTTCTTTGGGTTGTGTGTGTTCAACTCACAGAGTTGAACCTTCCTTTTGACAGAGCAGGTTTGAAATCCTCTTTTTGTGGAATTTGCAAGTGGACATTTCAAGCGCTTTGGGGCCAACGGTAGAAAAGGAAATATCTTCGTATAAAAACTAGAGAGAATCATTCTGAGAAACCACTTTGTGATGTGTGTGTTCCACTCATCGAGTTTAACATTTCTTACATAGAACAGTTTGGAAACACTCCGTTTGTAAAGTCTGCAAGTGAATATTTGGACCTCTTTGAGGATTTCTTTCGATACGGGATTACTTCATCTAATGGTAGACAGAAGAATACTCAGTAACTTCTTTGGGTTGCGTGTGTTCAACTCACAGAGTTGAACCTTCCTTTAGACAGAGCAGCTTTGAAACCCTCTTTTTGTGGAATTTGCAAGGGGACATTTCATTCGCTTTGGGGCCAACGGTAGAAAAGGAAATATGTTCGTATAAAAACTAGAGAGAATCATTCTCAGAAACCGCTTTGTGATGTGTGCATTCCACTCACAGTGTTTAACCTTTCTTTTCATAGAACAGCTTGGAAACACTCTGTTTGTAAAGTCTGCAAGTGGATATTTGGACCTCTTTGAGGATTTCGTTGGAAACGGGATTTCTTCATCTAATGGTAGACAGAAGAATTCTCAGTAACTTCTTTGGGTTGCATGTGTTCAACTCACAGAGTTGAACCTTCCTTTAGACAGAGCAGATTTGGAACCCTCTATTTGTGGAATTTGCATGTGGACATTTCAAGCGCTTTGGGGCCAACGGTAGAAAAGGAAATATCTTCGTATACAAACTATAGAGAATCATTCTCAGAAACGGCTTTCTGATGTGTGCGTTCCACTCACAGAGTTTAACCTTTCTTTTCATAGAACAGTTTGGAAACACTCCGTTTGTAAAGTCTGCAAGTGGATATTTGGACCTCTTTGACGATTTTGTTGGATACGGGATTTCTTCATCAAATGCTAGACAGAAGAATTCTCAGTAACTTCTTTGGGTTGCGTGTGTTGAACTCACAGAGTTGAACCTTCCTTTAGACAGAGCAGATTTGAAACCCTCTTGTTGTGGAATTTGCAAGGGGACATTTCAAGCGCTTTGGGGCCAACGGTAGAAAAGGAAATATCTTCGTATACAAACTAGAGAGAATCATTCTCAGAAATCGCTTAGTGATGTGTGCGTTCCGCTCACAGAGTTTAACCTTACTTTTCATACAACAGTTTGGAAACGCTCTGTTTGTAAAGTCTGCAAGTGGATATTTGGACCTCTTTGAGGGTTTCGTTGGAAACGGGATTTCTTCATCTAATGCTAGACAGAAGAATTCTCAGTAACTTCTTCGGGTTGCGTGTGTTCAACTCTGTGAGTTCCTTTAGACAGAGCAGATTGGAAATCCTCTTTTTGTGGAATTTGCAAGTGGACATTTCAAGCGCTTTGGGGACAATGGTAGAAAAGGAAATAACTTCGTATATAAGCTAGAGAGAATCATTCTCAGAAACCACTTTGTGATGAGTGTGTTCCGCTCACCGAGTTTAACATTTCTTTCATAGAACAGTTTGGAAACACTCCGTTTGTAAAGTCTGCAAGTGAATATTTGGACCTCTTTGAGGATTTCGTTGGATACGGGATTTCTTAATCTAATGCTAGACAGAAGAATTCTCAGTAACTTATTTGGGTTGTGTGTGTTCAACTATCAGAGTTGAACCTTCCTGTAGACAGAGCAGATTTGAAACTCTCTTGTTGTGGAATTTGCAAGTGGACATTTCAAGCGCTTTGGGGACAACGGTAGAAAAGGTAATATCTTTGTATACAAACTAGAGAGAATCAGTCTCAGAAACTGCTTTGCGACGTGTGCATTCCATTCACAGAGTTTAACCATTCTTTTCATAGAACAGTTTGGAAACACTCTGTTTGTAAAGTCTGCAGGTGGATATTTGGACCTCTTTGAGGATTTCATTGGAAACGGGATTTCTTCATCTAATGCTAGACAGAAGAATTCTCAGTAACTTCTTTGGGTTGCGTTTGTTCAACTCACATAGTTGAACCTTCCTTTAGACAGAGCAGATTTGAAACCCTCTTGTTGTGAAATTTGCAAGTGGACATTTCAAGCGATTTGGGGCCAACGGTAGAAAAGGTAATATCTTCGTATACAAACTAGAGAGAATCATTCTCAGAAACCACTTTGCGATGTGTGCGTTCCATTCACAGAATATAACCTTTCTTTTCATAGAACAGTTTGGAAACACCCTGTTTGTAAAGTCTGCATGTGGATATTTGGAACTCTTAGAGGATTTCTTTGGAAACGTGATTTCTTCATCTAATGCTAGACAGAAGAATGCTCAGTAACTTCTTTGGGTTGCGTGTGTTCAACTCACACAGTTGAACCTTCCTTTAGACAGAGCAGATTTGGAACCCTCTTTTTGTGGAATTTGCAAGTGGACATTTCAAGCGCTTTGGGGCCAACGGTAGAAAAGGAAATATCTTCGTATACAAATTAGAGAGAATCATTCTCAGAAACCACTTTGTGATGTGTGCGTTCCACTCAGCGAGTTTAACCTTTCTTTCATAGAACAGTTTGGAAACACTCCGTTTGTAAATTCTGCAAGTGAATATTTGGACCTCATTGAGGATTTCTTTGGATACGGGATCTCTTCATCTAATGGTAGACAGAAGAATTCTCAGTAACTTCTTTGGGTTGCGTGTGTTCAACTCACAGTGTTGAACCTTCCTTTAGACAGAGCAGATCTGAAAACCTCTTTTTGTGGAATTTGCAAGGGGACATTTCAAGTTCTTTGGGGCCAAGGGTAGAAAAGGAAATATCTTCGTATACAAACTGGAGAGAATCATTCTCAGAAACCACTTTGTGATGTGTGTGTTCCACTCACCGAGTTTAACCTTTCTTTTAATAGAACAGTTTGGAAACACTCTGTTTGTAAAGTCTGCAAGTGGATATTTGGACCTCTTTGAGGATTTCGTTGGAAACGGGATTTCTTCATCTAATGCTAGACAGAAGAATTCTCAGTAACTTCTTTGGTTTGCGTGTGTTCAACTCACAGAGTAGAACCTTCCTTTAGACAGAGCAGATCTGAAACCCTCTTTTTGTGGAATTTGCAAGTGGACATTTCAAGCACTTTGGGGCAACGGTTGAAAAGGAAATATCTTGGTATACAAACTAGAGAGAATCATTCTCAGAAACCGCTTTGTGATGTGTGCATTCCACTCACAGAGTTCAACCTTTCTTTTCATAGAACAGTTTGGAAACACTCTTTTTGTAAAGTCTGTAAGTGATATTTGGACCTCTTTGAGGATTTCGTTGGAAACGGGAATTCTTCATCTAATGCTAGACAGAAGAAATCTCAGTAACTTCTTTCAGTTGTGAGTGTTCAACTCACAGAGTTGAACCTTCCTTTAGACAGAGCAGGTTTGAAATCCTCTTTTTGTGGAATTTGCAAGTGGACGTTTCACGCGCTTTGGGGCCAAAGGTAGAAAAGGAAATATCTTTGTATAAAAAGTGGAGAGAATCATTCTGAGAAACAACTTTGTGATGTTTGTGTTCCACTCACCGAAATGAACATTTCTTTCATAGAACAGTTTGGAAACACTCCGTTTGTAAGGTCAGCGAGTGGATATTTGGACCTCTTTGAGGATGTCGTTGGATACGGGATTTCTTCATCTAATGCTAGACAGAAGAATTCTCAGTAACTTCTTTGGGTAGCGTGTGTTCAACTCACGGACTTGAACCTTCCTTTAGACAGAGCAGATTGGAAACCCTCTTTTTGTGGAATTTGCAAGGGGACATTTCAAGCGCTTTGGGGCCAACGGTTGAAAAGGAAATATCTTCATATACAAACTAGAGAGAATCATTCTCAGAAACCGCTTTGTGAAGTCTGCGTTCCACTCACGGAGTTTAAACTTTCTTTTCATAGAACAGTTTGGAAACACTCTGTTTGTAAAGTCTGCAAGTGGATATTTGGACCTCTTTGAGGATTTCATTGGAAACGTGATTTCTTCATCTAATGCTAGACAGAAGAATTCTCATTAACTTCTTTGGGTTGCGTGTCTTCAACTCACAGAGTTGAACCTTCCTTTAGACAGAGCAGATTTGAAATCCTCTTTTTGTGGTATTTGCAAGTGGACATTTCAAGAGCTTTGTGGCCAATGGAAGAAAAGGTAATATCTTCATATACAAACTAGAGAGAATCATTCTCAGAAACCACTTTGCGATTTCTGCATTCCATTCACAGAGTTTAACCTTTCTTTTCATAGAACAGTTTGGAAACACTCTGTTTGTAAAGTCTGCAAGTGGATATTTGGACCTCTTTGAGGATTTCGTTGGAAACGGGATTTATTCATCTAATGCTAGACAGAAGAATTCTCAGTAACTTCTTTGGGTTGCATGTGTTCAACTCACAGAGTTGAACATTCCTTTAGACAGAGCAGATTTGAAACCCTCTTGTTGTGTAATTTGCAAGTGGACATTTCAAGCGCTTTGGGGCCAAGTGTAGAAAAGGTAATATCTTCGTACACAAACTAGAGAGAATCATTCTCAGAAACCACTTTGCGATGTGTGCATTCCACTCACAGAGTTTAACCTTTCTTTTCATTGAACAGTTTGGAAACACTCTGTTTGTAAAGTCTGCAAGTGGATATTTGGACCTCTTTGAGGATTTCGTTGGAAACGGTATTGCTTCATCTAATTCTAGACAGAAGAAATCTCAGTAACTTCTTTGGGTTGCGTGTGTTCAACTCACAGAGTTGAAACTTCCTTTAGACAGAGCAGATTTGAAACCCTCTTTCTGTGGAATTTGCAACTGGACATTTCAAGGGCTTTGGGGCCAACGGTAGAAAAGTAAATATCTTTGTATACAAAATAGAGAGAATCATTCTCAGAAACCGCTTTGTGATACGTGCATTCCACTTACAGAGTTTAACCTTTCTTTTCATAGAACAGTTTGGAAACACTCTGTTTGTAAAGTCTGTAAGTGGATATTTGGACCTCTTTGAGGATTTCGTTGGAAACGGGAATTCTCCATCTAATGTTACACAGAAGAATTCTCAGTAACTTCATTGGGTTGTGTGTGCTCAATTCAAAGACTTGAACCTTTCTTTAGACAGAGCAGGTTTGAAATCCTCTTTTTGTGGAATTTGCAAGTGGACATTTCAAGCGCTTTGGGGCCAACGGTTGAAAAGGAAATATCTTCGTATACAAACTAGAGAGAATCATTCTCAGCAACCACTTTGTGATGTGTGTGTTCCACACACCGAGTTTAATATTTCTTTCATAGAACAGTTTGGAAACACTCCGTTTGTAAAGTGTGCAAGTGAATATTTGGACCTCTTTGAGGATTTCGTTGGATACGGGATTTCTTCATCTAATGCTAGACAGAAGAATTCTCAGTAACTTCTTTAGGTTGCGTGTGTTCAACTCACAGAGTTGAAGCTTCCTTTAGACAGAGCAGATTTGAAACCCTCTTTTTGTGGAATTTGCAAGGGGACATTTCAAGCGCTTTGGGGCCAACGGTAGAAAAGGAAATATCTTCATATACAAACTAGAGAGAATCATTCTCAGAAACCACTTTGCGATGTGTGTGTTCCATTCACAGAGTTTAACCTTTCTTTTCATAGAACAGTTTGGAAACACTCTGTTTGTAAAGTCTGCAAGTGGATATTTGGACCTCTTTGAGGATTTCGTTGGAAACGGGATTTCTTCACCTAATGCTAGACAGAAGAATACTCAGTAACCTCTTTGTGTTGCGTGTGTTCAACTCACAGAGTTGAACCTTCCTTTAGACAGAGCAGATTTGAAACCCTGTTTTTGTTGAATTTGCAAGTGGAAATTTCAAGCGCTTTGGGGCCAATGGTAGAAAAGGAAATATCTTCGTATACAAACTAGAGAGAATCATTCTCCGAAACCGCTTTGTGATGTGTGCATTCCACTCACAGAGTTTAACCTTTCTTTTCATAGAACAGTTTGGAAACACTCTGTTTGTAAAGTCTGCAAGTGGATACTTGGACCTCTTTGAGGATTTCGTTGGAAATGGGATTTCTTCATCTAATGCTAGACAGAAGAATTCTCAGTAACTTCTTTGGGTTGCGTGTGTTCAACTCACAGAGTTGAACCTTCCTTTAGAGAGAGCAGATTTGAAACCCTTATGTTGTGGAATTTGCAAGTGGACATTTCAAGCGCTTTGGGGCCAACGGTAGAAAAGGAAATATCTTCGTATACAAACTAGAGGGAATCATTCTCAGAAACCACTTTGTGATGTGTGCGTTCCATTCACCGATTTTAACCTTTCTTTTCATAGATCGGTTTGAAAACACTCTGTTTGTAAAGTCTATAACTGGATATTTGTACCTCTTAGAGGTTTTCCTTGGATACGGGAATTCTTCATCTAATGCTAGACAGAAGAATTCTCAGTAACATCTTTGGGTTGCGTGTGTTCAACTCACAGAGTTGAGCCTTCCTTTAGACAGAGCAGATTTGAAATCCTCTTTTTGTGGAATTTGCAAGGGGACATTTCAAGCGCTTTGGGGCCAACGGTAGAAAAGGAAATATCTTCATATAAAAACTAGAGAGAATCATTCTCAGAAACCACTTTGTGATGTGTGCGTTCCACTCACCGAGTTTAACCTTTGTTTCGTAGAACAGTTTGGAAACACTCCGTTTGTAAAGTCAGCAAGTGGATATTTGGACCTCTTTGAGGATTTCGTTGGAAACGGGATTTCTTAATCTAATGCTAGACATAAGATTTCTCAGTAACTTTTTGGGTTGCGTGTGTTCAACTCACAGAATTGAACCTTCCTTTAGACAGAGCAGATTTGAAACCCTCTTTTTGTGGAATTTGCAAGTGGACATTTCAAGCGCTTTAGGGCCAACGGTAGAAAAGGAAATATCTTCGTATACAAACTAGAGAGAATCATTCTCAGAAACCGCTTCGTGAAGTGTGCGTTCCACTGACAGAGTTTAACCTTTCTTTTCATAGAACAGTTTGGAAACACTCTGTTTGTAAAGTCTGCAAGTGGATATTTGGACCTCTTTGAGGATTTCGTTGGAAACGGGATTTCTTCATCTAATGCTAGACAGAAGAATTCTCAGTAACTTCTTTGGGTTGCGTGTGTTCAACTCACAGATTTGAACCTTCCTTTAGACAGAGCAGATTTGAAACCCTCTTTTTGTGGAATTTGCAAGTGGACATTTCAAGCGCTTTTGGGCCAACGGCAGAAAAGGAAATATCTTCATATAAAAACTAGAGAGAATCATTCTCAGAAACCACTTTGTGATGTGTGCATTCCACTCACAGAGTTTAACCTTTGTTTCGTAGAACAGTTTGGAAACACTCCGTTTGTAAGGTCAGCAAGTGGATATTTGGACCTCTTTGAGGATGTCGTTGGACACGGGATTTCTTCATCTAATGCTAGACAGAAGATTTCTCAGTAACCTCTTAGGGTTGCGTGTGTTCAACTCACAGAGTTGAACCTTCCTTTAGTCAGAGCAGATATGAAACCCACTTTTTGTGGAATTTGCAAGTGGACATTTCAAGCGCTTTGGGGCCTACGGTAGAAAGGGAAATATCTTCGTATACAAACTAGAGAGAATCATTCTCAGAAACCGCTTCATGAAGTGTGCGTTCCACTGACAGAGTTTAACCTTTCTTTTCATAGAACAGTTTGGAAACACTCTGTTTGTAAAGTCTGCAAGTGGATACTTGGACCTCTTTGAGGATTTCGTTGGAAACGGGATTTCTTCATCTAATGCTAGACAGAACAATTCTCAGTAACTTCTTTGGGTTGCGTGTGTTCAACTCACAGAGTTGAACCTTCCTTTAGACAGAGCAGATTTGAAACCCTCTTTTTGTGGAATTTGCAAGTGGACATTTCAAGCAATTTGGGGCCAACGGCAGAAAAATAAATATCTTTGTATACAAACTAGAGAGAATCATTCTCAGAAACCGCTTTGTGATGTGTGCATTCCACTCACAGAGTTTAACCTTTCTTTTCATAGAACAGTTTGTAAACACTCTGTTTGTAAAGTCTGCAAGTGGATATTTGGACCTCTTTGAGGATTTCGTTGGAAACGGGATTTCTTTATCTAATGCTAGACAGAAGAATTCTCAGTAAGTTCTTTGGGTTTCGTGTGTTCAACTCACAGAGTTTAAACTTCCTTTAGACAGAGCAGATTTGAAACCCTCTTGTTGTGGAATTTGCAAGTGGACATTTCAAGGGCTTTGGGGCCAACGGAAGAAAAGGAAATATCTTTGTATACAAACTAGAGAGAATCATTCTCATAAACTTCTTTGTGATGTGTGCATTCCACTCACAGAGTTTAACCTTTCTTTTCATAGAACAGTTTGGAAACACTCTATTTGTAAAGTCTGTAAGTGGATATTTGGACCTCTTTGAGGATTTCGTTGGAAACGGTAATTCTCCATCAATGTTAGACAGAAGAATTCTCAGTAACATCTTTGGGTTGCGTGTGTTCAACTCACAGAGTTGAACCTTCCTTTACACAGAGCAGATTTGAAATCCTCTTTTTGTGGAATTTGCAAGTGGACATTTCAGGTGCTTTGGGGCCAACGGTAGAATAGGAAATATCTTCGTATACAAACTAGAGAGAATCATTCTCAGAAACCGCTTTGTGATGTGTGCATTCCACTCACAGAATTTAACCTTTCTTTTCATAGAACAGTTTGTAAACACTCTGTTTGTAAAGTCTGCAAGTGGATATTTGGACCTCTTTGAGGATTTCGTTGGAAACGGGGTTTCTTCATCTAATGCTAGACAGAATAATTCTCAGTAACTTCTTTGGGTTGCATGTGTTCAACTCACAGAGTTGAACCTTCCTTTAGAGAGAGCAGATTTGAAACCCTCTTGTTGTGGAATTTGCAAGTGGACCTTTCAAGCGCTTTGGGGCCAACGGTAGAAAAGGAAATATCTTCGTATACAAACTAGAGTGAATGATTCTCAGAAACCACTTTGTGATGTGTGCGTTCCATTCACCGATTTTAACCTTTCTTTTCATAGATCGGTTTGAAAACACTCTGTTTGTAAAGTATATAAGTGGATATTTGTACCTCTTTGAGGATTTCCTTGGATACGGGAATCCTTCATCTAATGCCAGACAGAAGAATTCTCAGTAACATCTTTGGGTTGCGTGTGTTCAACTCACAGATTTGAACATTCCTTTAGACAGAGCAGATTTGAAACCCTCTTTTTGTGGAATTTGCAAGGGGACATTTCAAGCGATTTGGGGCCAACGGTAGAAAAGGTAATATCTTCGTATACAAACTAGGGAGAATCATTCTCAGAAACCACTTTGTGATGTGTGCGTTCCATTCACAGAGTTTAACCTTTCTTTTCATAGAACAGTTTGGAAACACTCCGTTTGTAAAGTCTGCTAGTGGATATTTGGACCTCTTTGAGGATTTTGTTGGATACGGGATTTCTTCATCTAATGCTAGACAGAAAAATTCTCAGTAACTTCTTTGGGTTGCGTGTGTTCAAGTCACAGAGTTGAACCTTCCTTTAGACAGAGCAGATTTGAAAACCTCTTTTTGTGGAATTTGCAAGTGGACATTTCAAGCGCTTTGGGGACAACGGTAGAAAAGGAAATATCTTCGTATAAAAACTAGAGAGAATCATTCTCAGAAACCACTTTGTGATGTGTGCGTTCCACTCACCGTGTTTAACCTTTCTTTCATGGAACAGTTTGGAAACACTCCGTTTGTAAAGTCTGCAAGTGGATATTTGGACCTCTTTGAGGATTTCATTGTATACGGGATTTCTTCATCTAATGCTAGACAGAAGAATTCTCACTAACATCTTTGGGTTGCGTGTGTTCAACTCACAGAGTTGAACCTTCCTTTAGATAGAGAAGATTTGAAACCCTCTTGTTGTGGAATTTGCAAGTGGACATTTCAAGTGCTTTGGGGCCAACTGTAGAAAAGGAAATATCTTCGTATACAAACTAGAGAAAATCATTCTCAGAAACCACATTGTGATGTATGCGTGCCATTCACCGAGTTTAACCTTTCTTTTCATAGAACACTTTGGAAACACTCTGTTTGTAAAGTCTGCAAGTAGAAATTTGGACCTCTTTGAGGATTTCGTTGGAAAAGGGATTTCTTCATCTAATGCTAGAGAAAAGAATTCTCAGTAACTTGTTTGGGTTGCGTGTGTTCATCTCTCAGAGTTGAACCTTCCTTTAGACACAGCAGGTTTGAAACCCTCTTTTTGTGGAATTTGAAAGTGGACATTTCAAGCACTTTGGGGCCAAAGGTAGAAAAGGAAATATCTTCGTATAAAAACTAGAGAGAATAATTCTCTGAAACCACTTTGTGATATGTTCATTCCACTCACAGAGTTTAACCTTTCTTTTCATAGAACAGTTTTGAAACACTCTGTTTGTAAAGACTGAAAGTGGATATCTGGACCTCTTTGAGGATTTCGTTGGAAACGGGATTTCTTCATCTAATTCCACAAAGAAGAATTCTCAGTAACTTCTTTGGGTTGTGCGTGTTCAACTCTCAGAGTTGAACCTTCCTTTAGACAGAGCAGGGTTGGAACCCTCTTTTTGTGAAATTTGCAAGTGGACATTTCAAGCACTTTGGGGCCAACAGTAGAAAAGGAAATATCTTCGTATAAAAACTAGAGAGAATCATTCTCAGAAACCGCTTTGTGATATGTGCATTCCACTCACCGAGTTTCACCTTTCTTTTCATAGAACAGTGTGGAAACACTCTGTTTGTAAAGTCGGCAAGTTGATATTTGGACCTCTTTGAGGATTTCGTTGGAAACGGGATTTCTTCATCTAATGCTTGACAGAAGAATTCTCAGTAACTTCTTTGGGTTGCGTGTGTTCAACTCACAGAGTTGAACCTTCCTTTAGACAGGGCACATTTGAAACCCTCTTTTTGTGGAATTTGCAAGTGGACATTTCAACCGCTTTGGGGCCAACAGCGAAAAAGGAAATATCTTCGTATAAAAACTAGAGAGAATCATTCTCAGAAACCAATTTGTGATGTGTGCATTCCACTCACATAGTTTAACCTTTCTTTTCATTTAACAGTTTGGAAACACTCTGTTTGTAAAGTCTGCAAGTGGATATTTGGACCTCTTTGAGGATTTCGTTGGAAACGGGATTTCTTCATCTAATGCTAGACAGAAGAATTCTCAGTAACTTCTTTGTGTTGTGTGTGTTCAACTCAAAGAGTTGAACATTCTATAGACAGAGCAGATTTGAAACCCTCTTTTTCTGGTGTTTGCAAGTGTACATTTCAACCGCTTGGGGCCAACGGTAGAAAATGAAATATCTTCGTATAAAAACAAGAGAGAATCATTCTCAGAAACCCCTTTGTGATGTGTGCGTTCCGCTCACAGAGATTAACCTTTCCTTTCATAGAACAGTTTGGAAACACTCTGTTTGTAAAGTCTGCAAGTGGATATTTGGACCTCTTTGAGGATTTCGTTGGAAACGGGATTTCTTCATCTAATGCTAGACAGAAGAATTCTCAGTAACTTCTTTGGGTTGCGTGTGTTCAACTCACAGAGTTGAACCTTCCTTTAGACAGAGCAGATTTGAAACCCTCTTTTTGTGGAATATGCAAGTGGAGATTTCAAGCGTTTTGGGGCGAACGGTAGAAAAGGAAATATCTTCGTATAAAAACTAGAGAGAATCATTCTCAGAAACCACTTTGTGATGTTTGCATTCCACTCACCGAGATTAACCTTTCTTTTCATAGAACAGTTTGGAAACACTCTGTTTGTACAGTCTGCAAGTGGATATTTGGACCTCTTTGAGGATTTCGTTGGAAACGGGATTTCTTCATCTAATGCTAGACAGAAGAATTCTCAGTAACTTTTTTGGGCTGTGCGTGTTCAACTCACAGAGTTGAATCTTCCTTTAGAGAGAGCAGATTTGAAACCCTCTTTTTGTGGATTTTGCAAGTGGACATCTCAAGCGCTATTTGACCAACGGTAGAAAAGGAAATATTTTCATATAAAAACTATAGAGAATCATTCTCAGAAACCACTTTGTGATGTGTACGTTCCATTCAGCGAGTTTAACCTTTCTTTTCATAGAACAGTTTGGAAACACTCTGTAAAGTCTGCTAGTGGATTTTTGGACCTCTTTGAGGATATCGTTCGAAACGGGATTTCTTCATGTAATGCTAGACAGAAGAATTCTCAGTAACTTCTTTGGGTTGCGTGTGTTCAACTCACAGAGTTGAACTTTCCTTTATACAGAGCAGATTTGAAACCCTCTTTTTGTGGAATTTGCAAGTGGACATTTCAAGCGCTTTGGGGCCAGGGGCTGAAAAGGAAATATCTTTGTAAAAAACTGGAGAGAATCGTTCTCGAAAACCACTTTGTGATGTGTGTGTTCCACTCACATAGTTTAACCTTTCTTTTCATAGAACAGTTTGGGAACACTCTGTTTGTAAAGTCTGCAAGTGGATATTTGGACCACTTTGAGGATACCGTTGGAAATGGGATTGCTTCATCTAATGCTAGACAGATGAATTCTCAGTAACTTCTTTGGGTTGGGTGTGTTCAACTCACGGATTTGAACCTTCCTTTAGACAGAGCAGATTTGAAACCCTCTTGTTGTGGAACTTGCAAGTGGACATTTCAAGCGCTTTGTGGCCAACGGTAGAAAAGGAAATATCTTCGTATACAATTAGAGAGAATCATTCTCGCAAACCACTTTGTGATGTGTGCATTACTTTCACCGAGTTTTACCTTTCTTTTCATAGAACAGTTTGGAAACACTCTGTTTGTAAAGTCTGCAAGTGGATATTTGCACCTCTTAGAGGATTTCTTTGGAAACGGGATTTCTTCATCTAATGCTATACAGAAGAATTCTCAGTAACTTCTATGAGTTGTATGTGTTCAACTCAAAGAGTTGAACATTCTTTTAGACAGAGCAAATTTGAAGCCCTCTTTTTCTGGTATTTGCAAGTGTACATTTCAAGCGCTTTGGGGCCAATGGTAGAAATGGAAATATCTTCGTATAAAAACTAGAGAGAATCATTCTCAGAAACCCCTTTGTGATGTGTGCGTTCCACTCACAGAGATTAACCTTTCCTTTCAAAGAACAGTTTGGAAACACTCTGTTTGTAATGTCTGCAAGTGGATATTTGGACATCTTTGAGGATTTCGTTGGATACGGGATTTCATCATCTAATGCTAGAAAGAATAATTCTCAGTAACTTCTTTGGGTTGTGTGTGTTCATCTCACAGAGTTGGACCTCCTTTAGACAGAGCAGATTTGAAACCCCCTTTTGGGGAATTGGCAAGTGGACATTTCAAGCGCTTTGGTAGAAAATGAAATATCTTCGTATAAAAACTAGAGAGAATCATTCTCGGAAACCACTTTGTAATGTGTTCGTTCCACTCACAGAGTTTAACCTTTCTTTTCATAGAACAGTTTGGAAACACTCTATTTGTAAAGTCTGCAAGCGGATATCTGGACCTCTTTGAGGATTTCGTTGGAAAAGGGTTTTCTTCATCTAAGTCCAGAAAGAAGAATTCTCAGTAACTTCTTTGGGTTGCGCGTGTTCAACTCACAGAGTTGAACCTTCCTTTAGACAGAGCAGATATGAAACCCTCTTTTTGTGGAATTTGCAAGTGGACATTTCAACCGCTTTGGGGCCAACTGCGGAAAAGGAAATATCTTCATATAAAAACTAGAGAGAATCATTCTCAGAAAACACTTTGTGATGTGTGCGTTCCACTCACATAGTTTAACCTTTCTTTTCATTTAGCAGTTTGGAAACAGTCTGTTTGTAAAGCCTGCAAGTGGATATTTGGACCTCATTGAGGATTTCGTTGGAAACGGGATTTATTCATCTAATGCTCTACAGAAGAATTCTCAGTAACTTGTTTGTGTTGTGTGTGTTCAACTCAAAGAGTTGAACATTCTTTAGACAGAGCAGATTTGAAACCCTCTTTTTCTGGTGTTTGCAAGTGTACATTTCAACCGTTTGTGGCCAACGGTAGAAAAGGAAATATCTTCGTATAAAAACTAGAGAGAATCATTCTCAGAAACCCCTTTGTGATGTGTGCGTTCCACTCACAGAGATTAACCTTTCCTTTCATAGAACAGTTTGGAAACACTCTGTTTGTAAAGTCTGCAAGTGGATATTTGGACCTCTTTGAGGATTTCGTTGGAAACGGGATTTCTTCATCTAATGCTAGACAGAAGAATTCTCAGTAACTTCTTTGGGTTGTGTGTATTCAACTCACAGAGTTGAACCTTCCTTTAGACAGAGCAGATTAGAAATGCTCTTTTTGTGGAATTTGCAAGTGGACATTTCAAGCGCTTTGGGGCCAACGGTAGAAAAGGACATATCTTCGTATAAAAAAGAGAGAATCATTCTCAGAAACCACTTTGTGATGTGTGTGTTCCACTCACCGAGTTTAAGATTTCTTTCATAGAACAGTTTGGAAACACTCCGTTTGTAACGTCTGCAAGTGAATATTTGGACCTCTTTGAGGATTTCGTTGGATACGGGATTTCTTCATCAAATGGTAGACAGAAGAATTCTCAGCAACTTTTTTGGGTTTCGTGTGTTCAACTCAAAGAGTTGAAACTTCCTTTTGACACAGCAGATTTGAAACCCTCTTTTTGTGGAACTTGCAAGGGGACATTTCAAGCACTTTGGGGCCAATGGTAGAAAAGGAAATATCTTCGTATACAAACTAGAGAGAATCATTCTCAGAAACAGCTTTGTGATGTGTGCGTTCCACTCAACGAGTTTAGCCTTTCTTTCATAGAACAGTTTGGAAACACTCCGTTTGTAAAGTCTGTAAGTGGATATTTGGACCTCTTTGAGGATTTCGTTGGATACGGGAATTCTTCATCTAATGTTAGACAGAAGAATTCTCAGTAACTTCTTTGGGTTACGTGTGTTCAACTCACAGAGTTGAACCTTCCTTTAGACAGAGCAGATTTGAAACCCTCTTGTTGTGGAACTTTCAAGTGGACATTTCAAGCGCTTTTGGGCCAACGGCAGTAAAGGAAATATCTTCGAATACAAACTAGAGAGAATCATTCTCAGAAACCGCTTTGTGATGTGTGCATTTCACTCACCGAGTTTAACCTTTCTTTCATAGAACAGTTTGGATACACTTCGTTTGTAAAGTCTGCAAGTGGATATTTGGACCTCTGTGAGGATTACGTTGGATACGGGATTTCTTCATCTAATGCTAGACAGAAGAATTCTCAGTAACTTCTTTGGGTTGCGTGTGATCAACTGACAGAGCTGAACCTTCCTTTAGACCGAGTAGAATTGAAAAACTCTTTTTGTGGAATTTGCAAGGGGACATTTCAAGCGCTTTGGGGCCAACGGTAGAAAAGGAAATATCTTCGTATACAATTAGAGAGAATCATTCTCAGAAACCACTTTGTTATGTGTGCATTCCATTCACCGAGTTTAACCTTTCTTTCCATACAACAGTTTGTAAACAGTCTGTTTGTAAAGTCTGTAAGTGGATATTTGGACCTCTTTGAGGATTTCGTTGGAAACGGGAATTCTTCATCTAATGCTAGACAGAAGAATTCTCAGTAACTTCTTTGGGTTGTGTGTATTCAACTCACAGAGTTGAACCTTCCTTTAGACAGAGCAGATTTGAAATGCTCTTTTTGTGGAATTTGCAAGTGGACATTTCAAGCGCTTTGGGGCCAACGGTAGAAAAGGACATATCTTCGTATAAAAAAGAGAGAATCATTCTCAGAAACCACTTTGTGATGTGTGTGTTCCACTCACCGAGTTTAAGATTTCTTTCATAGAACAGTTTGGAAACACTCCGTTTGTAACGTCTGCAAGTGAATATTTGGACCTCTTTGAGGATTTCGTTGGATACGGGATTTCTTCATCAAATGGTAGACAGAAGAATTCTCAGCAACTTTTTTGGGTTCCGTGTGTTCAACTCAAAGAGTTGAAACTTCCTTTTGACAGAGCAGATTTGAAACCCTCTTTTCGTGGAATTTGCAAGGGGACATTTCAAGCACTTTGGGGCCAATGGTAGAAAAGGAAATATCTTCGTATACAAACTAGAGAGAATCATTCTCAGAAACCGCTTTGTGATGTGTGCGTTCCACTCAACGAGTTTAGCCTTTCTTTCATAGAACAGTTTGGAAACACTCCGTTTGTAAAGTCTGTAAGTGGATATTTGGACCTCTTTGAGGATTTCGTTGGATACGGGAATTCTTCATCTAATGTTAGACAGAAGAATTCTCAGTAACTTCTTTGGGTTACGTGTGTTCAACTCACAGAGTTGAACCTTCCTTTAGACAGAGCAGATTTGAAACCCTCTTGTTGTGGAATTTTCAAGTGGACATTTCAAGCGCTTTTGGGCCAACGGCAGTAAAGGAAATATCTTCGAATACAAACTAGAGAGAATCATTCTCAGAAACCGCTTTGTGATGTGTGCATTACACTCCCCGAGTTTAACCTTTCTTTCATAGAACAGTTTGGATACACTTCGTTTGTAAAGTCTGCAAGTGGATATTTGGACCTCTGTGAGGATTACGTTGGATACGGGACTTCTTCATCTAATGCTAGACAGAAGAATTCTCAGTAACTTCTTTGGGTTGCGTGTGATCAACTGACAGAGCTGAACCTTCCTTTAGACCGAGAAGAATAGAAAAACTCTTTTTGTGGAATTTGCAAGGGGACATTTCAAGCGCTTTGGGGCCAACGGTAGAAAAGGAAATATCTTCGTATACAATTAGAGAGAATCATTCTCAGAAACCACTTTGTTATGTGTGCATTCCATTCACCGAGTTTAACCTTTCTTTCCATACAACAGTTTGTAAACAGTCTGTTTGTAAAGTCTGTAAGTGGATATTTGGACCTCTTTGAGGATTTCGTTGGAAACGGGAAATCTTCATCTAATGCTAGACAGAAGAATTCTCAGTAACTTCTTTGGGTTGTGTGTATTCAACTCACAGAGTTGAACCTTCCTTTAGACAGAGCAGATTTGAAATGCTCTTTTTGTGGAATTTGCAAGTGGACATTTCAAGCGCTTTGGGGCCAACGGTAGAAAAGGACATATCTTCGTATAAAAAAGAGAGAATCATTCTCAGAAACCACTTTGTGATGTGTGTGTTCCACTCACCGAGTTTAAGATTTCTTTCATAGAACAGTTTGGAAACACTCCGTTTGTAACGTCTGCAAGTGAATATTTGGACCTCTTTGAGGATTTCGTTGGATACGGGATTTCTTCATCAAATGGTAGACAGAAGAATTCTCAGCAACTTTTTTGGGTTTCGTGTGTTGAACTCAAAGAGTTGAAACTTCCTTTTGACAGAGCAGATTTGAAACCCTCTTTTTGTGGAATTTGCAAGGGGACATTTCAAGCACTTTGGGGCCAATGGTAGAAAAGGAAATATCTTCGTATACAAACTAGAGAGAATCATTCTCAGAAACCGCTTTGTGATGTGTGCGTTCCACTCAACGAGTTTAGCCTTTCTTTCATAGAACAGTTTGGAAACACTCCGTTTGTAAAGTCTGTAAGTGGATATTTGGACCTCTTTCAGGATTTCGTTGGAAACGGGAATTCTTCATCTAATGCTAGACAGAAGAATTCTCAGTAACTTCTTTGGGTTGTGTGTGTTCAGCTCACAGAGTTGAACCTTCCTTTAGACAGAGCAGATTTGAAATCCTCTTTTTGTGGAATTTGCAAGTTGACATTGCAATCTCTTTGGGGCCAACGGTAGAAAAGGACATATCTTCGTATAAAAAATAGAGAATCATTCTCAGAAACCACTTTGTGATGTGTGTGTTCCACTCACCGAGTTTAACATTTCATTCATAGAACAGTTTGGAAACACTCCGTTTGTAACGTCTGCAAGTGAATATTTGGACCTCTTTGAGGATTTCGGTGGATAAGGGATTTCTTCATCAAATGGTAGACAGAAGAATTCTCAGCAACTTTTTTGGGTTTCGTGTGTTCAACTCAAAGAGTTGAAACTTCCTTTTGACAGAGCAGATTTGAAACCCTCTTTTTGTGGAATTTGCAAGGGGACATTTCAAGCGCTTTGGGGCCAATGGTAGAAAAGGAAATATCCTCGTATACAAACTAGAGAGAATCATTCTCAGAAACCGCTTTGTGACGTGTGCGTTCCACTCACGGAGTTTAACCTTTCTTTTCATAGAACAGTTTGGAAACACTCTGTTTGTAAAGTCTGCAAGTGGATATTTGGACCTCTTTGAGGATTTCGTTGGAAACGTGATTTCTTCATCTAATGGTAGACAGAAGAATTCTCAGTAACTTCTTTGGGTTACGTGTGTTCAACTCACAGAGTTGAACCTTCCTTTAGACAGAGCAGATTTGAAATCCTCTTTTTGTGGAATTTGCAAGTGGTCATTTCAAGCGCTTTTGGGCCAACGGTAGAAAAGGAAATATCTTTGTATAAAAACTAGAGAGTATCATTCTCAGAAACCACTTTGTGATGTGTGCGTTACACTCACTGAGTTTAACCTTTCTTTCATAGAACAGTTTGGAAACACTCCGTTTGTAAAGTCTGCAAGTGGATATTTTGACCCCTTTGAGGATTTCGTTGGATACGGGATTTCTTCATCTAACGGTAGACAGAAGAATTCTCAGTAACTTCTTTGGGTTGTGTGTGTTCAACTCACAGAGTTGAACCTTCCTTTAGACAGAGCAGATTTGAAACCCACTTTTTGTGGAATTTGCAAGGGGACATTTCAAGCGCTTTGGGGCCAAAAGTAGAAAAGGAAATTTCTTCATATACAAACTAGAGAGAATCATTCTCAGAAACCGTTTTGTGATGTGTGCGTTCCACTCACAGAGTTTAACCTTTCTTTTCATAGAACAGTTTGGAAACACTCTGTTTGTAAAGTCTGCAAGTGGATATTTGGATATCTTTGAGGATTTCGTTGGATACGGGAATTCTTCATCTATTTTTAGACAGAGGAATTCTCAGTAACTTCTTTGGGTTGGGTGTGTTCAACTCACAGAGTTGAACCTTCCTTTAGACAGAGCAGATTTGAATCCCTCTTGTTGTGGAATTTTCAAGTGGACATTTCAAGCGCATTTGGGTCAACGGCAGTAATGGAAATATCTTCGAATACAAACTAGAGAGAATCATTCTCAGAAACCGCTTTGTGATGTGTGCCTTCCACTGACCGAGTTTAACCTTTCTTTCATAGAGCAGTTTGGATACACTACGTTTGTAAAGTCTGCAAGTGGATATTTGGACCTCTTTGAGGATTACGTTGGATATGGGATTTCTTCATCTAATGCTAGACAAAAGAATTCTCAGTAACATCTTTGGGTTGCGTGTGTTCAACTCACAGAGTTGAACCTTCCTTTTGACAGAGCAGATATGAAACCCTCTTGTTGTGGAATTTGCAAGTGGATATTTCAAGCACTTTGTGGCCAACGGTAGAAAAGGAAATAACTTCGTATACAAACTAGAGAGAATCATTCTCAGAAATCGCCTTGTGATGCGTGAGTTCCACTCACGGAGTTTAACCTTTCTTTTCATAGAACAGTTTGGAAACACCCTGTTTGTATAGTCTGCAAGTGGATATTTGGACGTCTTTGAGGATTTCGTTGGAAACGGGATTTCTCCATCTAATGCTAGACAGAAGAATTCTCAGTAACTTCTTCGGGTTGCGTGTGTTCAACTCACAGAGTTGAACCTTCCTTTAGACAGAGCAGATTTGAAATCCTCTTTTTGTGGAATTTGCAAGTGGATATTTCAAGCGCTTTGGGGCCAACGGTAGAAAAGGAAATATCTTCTTATACATACTAGAGAGAATCATTCTCAGAAACCACTTTGTGATGTGTGCGTTCCATTCACCGAGTTTAACCTTTCTTTTCATACAACAGTTTGGAAACACTCTGTTTGTAAAGTCTGTAAGTGGATATTTGGACCTCTTTGAGGATTTCGTTGGAAACGGGAATTCTTCATCTAATGCTACACAGAAGAATTCTCAGTAACTTCTTTGGGTTGTGTGTGTTCAACTCACAGAGTTGAACCTTCCTTTAGACAGAGCAGATTTGAAACCCACTTTTTGTGGAATTTGCAAGGGGACATTTCAATCGCTTTGGGGCCAAAAGTAGAAAAGCAAATTTCTTCATATACAAACTAGAGAGAATCATTCTCAGAAACCGTTTTGTGATGTGTGCGTTCCACTCACAGAGTTTAACCTTTCTTTTCATAGAACAGTTTGGAAACACTCTGTTTGTAAAGTCTGCAAGTGGATATTTGGATATCTTTGAGGATTTCGTTGGATACGGGAATTCTTCATCTATTTTTAGACAGAGGAATTCTCAGTAACTTCTTTGGGTTGGGTGTGTTCAACTCACAGAGTTGAACCTTCCTTTAGACAGAGCAGATTTGAATCCCTCTTGTTGTGGAATTTTCAAGTGGACATTTCAAGCGCATTTGGGTCAACGGCAGTAATGGAAATATCTTCGAATACAAACTAGAGAGAATCATTCTCAGAAACCGCTTTGTGATGTGTGCCTTCCACTGACCGAGTTTAACCTTTCTTTCATAGAGCAGTTTGGATACACTACGTTTGTAAAGTCTGCAAGTGGATATTTGGACCTCTTTGAGGATTACGTTGGATATGGGATTTCTTCATCTAATGCTAGACAAAAGAATTCTCAGTAACATCTTTGGGTTGCGTGTGTTCAACTCACAGAGTTGAACCTTCCTTTTGACAGAGCAGATATGAAACCCTCTTGTTGTGGAATTTGCAAGTGGATATTTCAAGCACTTTGTGGCCAACGGTAGAAAAGGAAATAACTTCGTATACAAACTAGAGAGAATCATTCTCAGAAATCGCCTTGTGATGCGTGAGTTCCACTCACGGAGTTTAACCTTTCTTTTCATAGAACAGTTTGGAAACACCCTGTTTGTATAGTCTGCAAGTGGATATTTGGACGTCTTTGAGGATTTCGTTGGAAACGGGATTTCTCCATCTAATGCTAGACAGAAGAATTCTCAGTAACTTCTTCGGGTTGCGTGTGTTCAACTCACAGAGTTGAACCTTCCTTTAGACAGAGCAGATTTGAAATCCTCTTTTTGTGGAATTTGCAAGTGGATATTTCAAGCGCTTTGGGGCCAACGGTAGAAAAGGAAATATCTTCTTATACATACTAGAGAGAATCATTCTCAGAAACCACTTTGTGATGTGTGCGTTCCATTCACCGAGTTTAACCTTTCTTTTCATACAACAGTTTGGAAACACTCTGTTTGTAAAGTCTGCAAGTGGATATTTGGACCTCTTTGAGGATTTCGTTGGAAACGGGAATTCTTCATCTAATGCTAGACAGAAGAATTCTCAGTAACTTCTTTGGGTTGTGTGTGTTCAACTCACAGAGTTGAACCTTCCTTTAGACAGAGCAGATTTGAAATCCTCTTTTTGTGGGATTTGCAAGTTGTCATTTCAAGCGTTTTGGGGCCAATGGAAGAAAAGGACACATCTTCGTATAAAAAAGAGAGAATCATTCTCAGAAACCACTTTGTGATGTGTGTGTTCCACTCACCGAGTTTAGCATTTCTTTCATAGAGCAGTTTGGAAACACTCCGTTTGTAATGTCTGCAAGTGAACATTTGGACCTCTTTGAGGATTTCGTTGGATACGGGATTTCTTCATCTAATGGTAGACAGAAGAATTCTCAGTAACTTCTTTGGGTTGCGTGTTTTCAACTCACAGAGTTGAACCTTCCTTTACACAGAGCAGATTTGAAACCCTCTTTTTGTGGAATTTGCAAGGGGCCATTTCAAGCGATTTGGGGCCAACGGTAGAAAAGGAAATATCTTCCTATACAAACTAGAGAGAATCATTCCCAGAAACCGCTTTGTGATGTGTGCGTTCCACTCACAGAGTTTAACCTTTCTTTTCATAGAACAGTTTGGAAACACTCTGTTTGTAAAGTCTGCAAGTGGATATTTGGACCTCTTTGTGGATTTCGTTGGATACGGGAATTCTTCATCTAATGGTAGACAGAAGAATTCTCAGTAAGTTCTTTGGGTTACGTGTGTTCAACTCACAGAGTTGAACCTTACTTTAGACAGAGCAGATTTGAAATCCTCTTTTTGTGGAATTTGCAAGTTGACATTACAAGCGCTTTGGGGCCAACGGTAGAAAAGGACATATCTTCGTATAAAAAAGAGAGAATCATTCTCAGAAACCACTTTGTGATGTGTGTGTTCCACTCGCCGAGTTTAACATTTCTTTCATAGAACAGTTTGGTAACACTCCGTTTGTAACGTCTGCAAGTGAATATTTGGACCTCTTTGAGGATTTCGTTGGATACGGGATTTCTTCATCTAACGGTAGACAGAAGAATTCTCAGTAACTTCTTTGGGTTGTGTGTGTTCAACTCACAGAGTTGAACCTTCCTTTAGACAGAGCAGATTTGAAACCCACTTTTTGTGGAATTTGCAAGGGGACATTTCAAGCGCTTTGGGGCCAAAAGTAGAAAAGGAAATTTCTTCATATACAAACTAGAGAGAATCATTCTCAGAAACCGTTTTGTGATGTGTGCGTTCCACTCACAGAGTTTAACCTTTCTTTTCATAGAACAGTTTGGAAACACTCTGTTTGTAAAGTCTGCAAGTGGATATTTGGATATCTTTGAGGATTTCGTTGGATACGGGAATTCTTCATCTATTTTTAGACAGAGGAATTCTCAGTAACTTCTTTGGGTTGGGTGTGTTCAACTCACAGAGTTGAACCTTCCTTTAGACAGAGCAGATTTGAATCCCTCTTGTTGTGGAATTTTCAAGTGGACATTTCAAGCGCATTTGGGTCAACGGCAGTAATGGAAATATCTTCGAATACAAACTAGAGAGAATCATTCTCAGAAACCGCTTTGTGATGTGTGCCTTCCACTGACCGAGTTTAACCTTTCTTTCATAGAGCAGTTTGGATACACTACGTTTGTAAAGTCTGCAAGTGGATATTTGGACCTCTTTGAGGATTACGTTGGATATGGGATTTCTTCATCTAATGCTAGACAAAAGAATTCTCAGTAACATCTTTGGGTTGCGTGTGTTCAACTCACAGAGTTGAACCTTCCTTTTGACAGAGCAGATATGAAACCCTCTTGTTGTGGAATTTGCAAGTGGATATTTCAAGCACTTTGTGGCCAACGGTAGAAAAGGAAATAACTTCGTATACAAACTAGAGAGAATCATTCTCAGAAATCGCCTTGTGATGCGTGAGTTCCACTCACGGAGTTTAACCTTTCTTTTCATAGAACAGTTTGGAAACACCCTGTTTGTATAGTCTGCAAGTGGATATTTGGACGTCTTTGAGGATTTCGTTGGAAACGGGATTTCTCCATCTAATGCTAGACAGAAGAATTCTCAGTAACTTCTTCGGGTTGCGTGTGTTCAACTCACAGAGTTGAACCTTCCTTTAGACAGAGCAGATTTGAAATCCTCTTTTTGTGGAATTTGCAAGTGGATATTTCAAGCGCTTTGGGGCCAACGGTAGAAAAGGAAATATCTTCTTATACATACTAGAGAGAATCATTCTCAGAAACCACTTTGTGATGTGTGCGTTCCATTCACCGAGTTTAACCTTTCTTTTCATACAACAGTTTGGAAACACTCTGTTTGTAAAGTCTGTAAGTGGATATTTGGACCTCTTTGAGGATTTCGTTGGAAACGGGAATTCTTCATCTAATGCTAGACAGAAGAATTCTCAGTAACTTCTTTGGGTTGTGTGTGTTCAACTCACAGAGTTGAACCTTCCTTTAGACAGAGCAGATTTGAAACCCACTTTTTGTGGAATTTGCAAGGGGACATTTCAAGCGCTTTGGGGCCAAAAGTAGAAAAGCAAATTTCTTCATATACAAACTAGAGAGAATCATTCTCAGAAACCGTTTTGTGATGTGTGCGTTCCACTCACAGAGTTTAACCTTTCTTTTCATAGAACAGTTTGGAAACACTCTGTTTGTAAAGTCTGCAAGTGGATATTTGGATATCTTTGAGGATTTCGTTGGATACGGGAATTCTTCATCTATTTTTAGACAGAGGAATTCTCAGTAACTTCTTTGGGTTGGGTGTGTTCAACTCACAGAGTTGAACCTTCCTTTAGACAGAGCAGATTTGAATCCCTCTTGTTGTGGAATTTTCAAGTGGACATTTCAAGCGCATTTGGGTCAACGGCAGTAATGGAAATATCTTCGAATACAAACTAGAGAGAATCATTCTCAGAAACCGCTTTGTGATGTGTGCCTTCCACTGACCGAGTTTAACCTTTCTTTCATAGAGCAGTTTGGATACACTACGTTTGTAAAGTCTGCAAGTGGATATTTGGACCTCTTTGAGGATTACGTTGGATATGGGATTTCTTCATCTAATGCTAGACAAAAGAATTCTCAGTAACATCTTTGGGTTGCGTGTGTTCAACTCACAGAGTTGAACCTTCCTTTTGACAGAGCAGATATGAAACCCTCTTGTTGTGGAATTTGCAAGTGGATATTTCAAGCACTTTGTGGCCAACGGTAGAAAAGGAAATAACTTCGTATACAAACTAGAGAGAATCATTCTCAGAAATCGCCTTGTGATGCGTGAGTTCCACTCACGGAGTTTAACCTTTCTTTTCATAGAACAGTTTGGAAACACCCTGTTTGTATAGTCTGCAAGTGGATATTTGGACGTCTTTGAGGATTTCGTTGGAAACGGGATTTCTCCATCTAATGCTAGACAGAAGAATTCTCAGTAACTTCTTCGGGTTGCGTGTGTTCAACTCACAGAGTTGAACCTTCCTTTAGACAGAGCAGATTTGAAATCCTCTTTTTGTGGAATTTGCAAGTGGATATTTCAAGCGCTTTGGGGCCAACGGTAGAAAAGGAAATATCTTCTTATACATACTAGAGAGAATCATTCTCAGAAACCACTTTGTGATGTGTGCGTTCCATTCACCGAGTTTAACCTTTCTTTTCATACAACAGTTTGGAAACACTCTGTTTGTAAAGTCTGTAAGTGGATATTTGGACCTCTTTGAGGATTTCGTTGGAAACGGGAATTCTTCATCTAATGCTACACAGAAGAATTCTCAGTAACTTCTTTGGGTTGTGTGTGTTCAACTCACAGAGTTGAACCTTCCTTTAGACAGAGCAGATTTGAAACCCACTTTTTGTGGAATTTGCAAGGGGACATTTCAAGCGCTTTGGGGCCAAAAGTAGAAAAGCAAATTTCTTCATATACAAACTAGAGAGAATCATTCTCAGAAACCGTTTTGTGATGTGTGCGTTCCACTCACAGAGTTTAACCTTTCTTTTCATAGAACAGTTTGGAAACACTCTGTTTGTAAAGTCTGCAAGTGGATATTTGGATATCTTTGAGGATTTCGTTGGATACGGGAATTCTTCATCTATTTTTAGACAGAGGAATTCTCAGTAACTTCTTTGGGTTGGGTGTGTTCAACTCACAGAGTTGAACCTTCCTTTAGACAGAGCAGATTTGAATCCCTCTTGTTGTGGAATTTTCAAGTGGACATTTCAAGCGCATTTGGGTCAACGGCAGTAATGGAAATATCTTCGAATACAAACTAGAGAGAATCATTCTCAGAAACCGCTTTGTGATGTGTGCCTTCCACTGACCGAGTTTAACCTTTCTTTCATAGAGCAGTTTGGATACACTACGTTTGTAAAGTCTGCAAGTGGATATTTGGACCTCTTTGAGGATTACGTTGGATATGGGATTTCTTCATCTAATGCTAGACAAAAGAATTCTCAGTAACATCTTTGGGTTGCGTGTGTTCAACTCACAGAGTTGAACCTTCCTTTTGACAGAGCAGATATGAAACCCTCTTGTTGTGGAATTTGCAAGTGGATATTTCAAGCACTTTGTGGCCAACGGTAGAAAAGGAAATAACTTCGTATACAAACTAGAGAGAATCATTCTCAGAAATCGCCTTGTGATGCGTGAGTTCCACTCACGGAGTTTAACCTTTCTTTTCATAGAACAGTTTGGAAACACCCTGTTTGTATAGTCTGCAAGTGGATATTTGGACGTCTTTGAGGATTTCGTTGGAAACGGGATTTCTCCATCTAATGCTAGACAGAAGAATTCTCAGTAACTTCTTCGGGTTGCGTGTGTTCAACTCACAGAGTTGAACCTTCCTTTAGACAGAGCAGATTTGAAATCCTCTTTTTGTGGAATTTGCAAGTGGATATTTCAAGCGCTTTGGGGCCAACGGTAGAAAAGGAAATATCTTCTTATACATACTAGAGAGAATCATTCTCAGAAACCACTTTGTGATGTGTGCGTTCCATTCACCGAGTTTAACCTTTCTTTTCATACAACAGTTTGGAAACACTCTGTTTGTAAAGTCTGTAAGTGGATATTTGGACCTCTTTGAGGATTTCGTTGGAAACGGGAATTCTTCATCTAATGCTACACAGAAGAATTCTCAGTAACTTCTTTGGGTTGTGTGTGTTCAACTCACAGAGTTGAACCTTCCTTTAGACAGAGCAGATTTGAAATCCTCTTTTTGTGGGATTTGCAAGTTGACATTTCAAGCGTTTTGGGGCCAATGGAAGAAAAGGACACATCTTCGTAAAAAAAGAGAGAATCATTCTCAGAAACCACTTTGTGATGTGTGTGTTCCACTCACCGAGTTTAGCATTTCTTTCATAGAGCAGTTTGGAAACACTCCGTTTGTAATGTCTGCAAGTGAACATTTGGACCTCTTTGAGGATTTCGTTGGATACGGGATTTCTTCATCTAATGGTAGACAGAAGAATTCTCAGTAACTTCTTTGGGTTGCGTGTTTTCATCTCACAGAGTTGAACCTTCCTTTACACAGAGCAGATTTGAAACCCTCTTTTTGTGGAATTCGCAAGGGGCCATTTCAAGCGATTTGGGGCCAACGGTAGAAAAGGAAATATCTTCCTATACAAACTAGAGAGAATCATTCCCAGAAACCGCTTTGTGATGTGTGCGTTCCACTCACAGAGTTTAACCTTTCTTTTCATAGAACAGTTTGGAAACACTCTGTTTGTAAAGTCTGCAAGTGGATATTTGGACCTCTTTGTGGATTTCGTTGGATACGGGAATTCTTCATCTAATGGTAGACAGAAGAATTCTCAGTAAGTTCTTTGGGTTACGTGTGTTCAACTCACAGAGTTGAACCTTACTTTAGACAGAGCAGATTTGAAACCCTCTTGTTGTGGAATTTTCAAGTGGACATTTCAAGCGCTTTTGGGCCAACGGCAGTGAAGGAAATATCTTCGAATACAAAGTAGAGAGAATCATTCTCAGAAACCGCATTGTGATGTGTGCGTTCCACTCACCGAGTTTAACCTTTCTTTCATAGAACAGTTTGGATACTCTCCGATTGTAAAGTCTGCAAGTGGATATATGGACCTCTTTGAGGATTACGTTGGATACGGGATTTCTTCATCTAATGCTAGACAGAAGAATTCTCAGTAACTTCTTTGGGTTGTGTGTGTTCAACTCACAGAGTTGAACCTTCCTTTAGACAGAGCAGATTTGAAACCCTCTTGTTGTGGAATTTGCAAGTGGATATTTCTAGCGCTTTGGGGCCAACGGTAGAAAAGGAAATATATTCTTATACAAACTAGAGAGAATCATTCTCAGAAACCACTTTGTGATGTGTGCGTTCCACTCACCGAGCTTAACCTTTCTTTTCATACAACAGTTTGGAAACACTCTGTTTGTAAAGTCTGTAAGTGGATATTTGGACCTCTTTGAGGATTTCGTTGGAAACGGGAATTCTTCATCTAATGCTAGACAGAAGAATTCTCATTAACTTCTTTGGGTTGTGTGTGTTCAACTCACAGAGTTGAACCTTCCTTTAGACAGAGCAGATTTGAAATCCTCTTTTTGTGGAATTTGCAAGTTGACATTTCAAGCGCTTTGGGGCCAACGGAAGATAAGGACATATCTTCGTATAAAAAAGAGAGAATCATTCTCAGAAACCACTTTGTAATGTGTGTGTTCCACTCACCGAGTTTAGCATTTCTTTCATAGAACAGTTTGGAAACACTCCGTTTGTAATGTCTGCAAGTGAATATTTGGACCTCTTTGAGGATTTCGTTGGATACGGGATTTCTTCATCTAATTGTAGACAGAAGAATTCTCAGTAACTTCTTTGGGTTGCGTGTGTTCATCTCACAGAGTTGAACCTTCCTTTAGGCAGAGCAGATCTGAAACCCTCTTTTTGTGGAATTTGCAAGGGGCCATTTCAAGCGATTTGGGGCCAACGGTAGAAAAGGAAATATCTTCCTATACAAACTAGAGAGAATCATTCCCAGAAACCGCTTTGTGATGTGTGCGTTCCACTCACAGAGTTTAACCTTTCTTTTCATAGAACAGTTTGGAAACACTCTGTTTGTAAAGTCTGCAAGTGGATATTTGGACCTCTTTGAGGATTTCGTTGGATACGGGAATTCTTCATCTAATGGTAGACAGAAGAATTCTCAGTAACTTCTTTGGGTTACGTGTGTTCAACTCACAGAGTTGAACCTTACTTTAGACAGAGCAGATTTGAAACCCTCTTGTTGTGGAATTTTCAAGTGGACATTTCAAGCGCTTTTGGGCCAACGGCAGTGAAGGAAATATCTTCGAATACAAACTAGAGAGAATCATTCTCAGAAACCGCATTGTGATGTGTGCGTTCCACTCACCGAGTTTAACCTTTCTTTCATAGAACAGTTTGGATACTCTCCGATTGTAAAGTCTGCAAGTGGATATTTGGACCTCTTTGAGGATTACGTTGGATACGGGATTTCTTCATCTAATGCTAGACAGAAGAATTCTCAGTTACATCTTTGGGTTGCGTGTGTTCAACTCACAGAGTTGAACCTTCCTTTAGACAGAGCAGATTTGAAACCCTCTTGTTGTGGAATTTGCAAGTGGATATTTCAAGCGCTTTGGGGCCAACGGTAGAAAAGGAAATATATTCTTATACAAACTAGAGAGAATCATTCTCAGAAACCACTTTGTGATGTGTGTGTTCCACTCACCGAGTTTAACCTTTCTTTTCATACAACAGTTTGGAAACACTCTGTTTGTAAAGTCTGTAAGTGGATATTTGGACCTCTTTGAGGATTTCGTTGGAAACGGGAATTCTTCATCTAATGCTAGACAGAAGAATTCTCAGTAACTTCTTTGGGTTGTGTGTGTTCAACTCACAGAGTTGAACCTTCCTTTAGACAGAGCAGATTTGAAATCCTCTTTTTGTGGAATTTGCAAGTTGACATTTCAAGCGCTTTGGGCCAACGGTAGAAAAGGACATATCTTCGTATAAAAAAGAGAGAATCATTCTCAGAAACCACTTTGTGATGTGTGTGTTCCACTCGCCAAGTTTAACATTTCTTTCATAGAACAGCTTGGAAACACTCCGTTTGTAACGTCTGCAAGTGAATATTTGGACCTCTTTGAGGATTTCGTTGGATACGGGATTTCTTCATCTAACGGTAGACAGAAGAATTCTCAGTAACTTCTTTGGGTTGCATGTGTTCAACTCACAGAGTTGAACCTTCCTTTAGACAGAGCAGATTTGAAACCCACTTTTTGTGGAATTTGCAAGGGGACATTTCAAGCGCTTTGGGGCCAAAAGTAGAAAAGGAAATATCTTCATATACAAACTAGAGAGAATCATTCTCAGAAACCGCTTTGTGATGTTTGCGTTCCACTCACAGAGTTTAACCTTTCTTTTCATAGAACAGTTTGGAAACACTCTGTTTGTAAAGTCTGCAAGTGGATATTTGGACCTCTTTGAGGATTACGTTGGATACGGGATTTCTTCATCTAATGCTAGACAGAAGAATTCTCAGTTACATCTTTGGGTTGCGTGTGTTCAACTCACAGAGTTGAACCTTCCTTTAGACAGAGCAGATTTGAAACCCTCTTGTTGTGGAATTTGCAAGTGGATATTTCAAGCACTTTGTGGCCAACGGTAGAAAAGGAAATAACTTCGTATACAAACTAGAGAGAATCATTCTCAGAAATCGCCTTGTGATGCGTGCATTCCACTCACGGAGTTTAACCTTTCTTTTCATAGAACAGTTTGGAAACACCCTGTTTGTATAGTCTGCAAGTGGATATTTGGACGTCTTTGTGGATTTCGTTGGAAACGGGATTTCTCCATCTAATGCTAGACAGAAGAATTCTCAGTAACTTCTTCGGGTTGCGTGTGTTCAACTCACAGAGTTGAACCTTCCTTTAGACAGAGCAGATTTGAAATCCTCTTTTTGTGGAATTTGCAAGCAGAGATTTCAAGCGCTTTGGGGCCAATGGTAGAAAAGGAAATATCTTCGTATAAAAACTAGAGAGAATCATTCTCAGAAACCACTTTGTGATGTGTGTGTTCCACTCACCGAGTTTAAAATTTCTTTCATAGAACAGTTTGGAAACACTCCGTTTGTAAAGTCTGCAAATGGATATTTGGACCTCTTTGAGGATTTCAGTGCAAACGGGATTTCTTCATCTAATGCTAGACAGAAGAACTCTCAGTAACTTCTTTGGGTTGCGTGTGTTCAACTCACAGAATTGAACCTTCCTTTAGACAGAGCAGATTTGAAACACTCTTGTTGTGGAATTTGCAATTGGACCTTTCAAGCGCTTTGGGGCCAACGGTAGTAAACGTAATATCTTCATATACAAACTAGAGAGAATCATTCTCAGAAACCACTTTGCGATGTGTGCATTCCATTCGCAGAGTTTAACCTTTCTTTTCATAGAACAGTTTGGAAACACTCTGTTTGTAAAGTCTGCAAGTGGATATTTGGACCTCTTTGAGGATTTCGTTGGAGACGGGAATTCTTCATCTAATGCTAGACAGAAGAATACTCAGTAACTTCTTTGGGTTGTGTGTTTTCAACTCACAGAGTTGAACCTTCCTTCAGACAGAGCAGATTTGAAATCCTCTTTTTGTGGAATTTGCAAGTGGACATTTCAAGCGCTTTGGGGCCAATGGTAGAAAAGGAAATATCTTCGTATAAAAACTAGAGAGAATCATTCTCTGACACCACTTTGTGATGTGTGTGTTCCACTCACCGACTTTGACATTTCTTTCATAGAACAGTTTGGAAACACTCCGTTTGAAAAGTCTGCAAGTGAATATTTGGACCTCTTTGAGGATTCTGTTGCATACGGGATTTCTTCATCTAATGGTAGACAGAAGAATTCTCAGTAACTTCTTTGGGTTGCGTGTGTTCAACTCACAGAGTTGAACCTCCCTTTAGACAGAGCACATTTGAAACCCTCTTGTTGTGGAATTTGCAAGTGGACATTTAAAGCGCTTTGGGGCCAACAGTAGAAAAGGAAATATCTTCGTATAAAAACTAGAGAGAATCATTCTCAGAAACCACTTTGTGACGTGTGCGTTCCACTCACCAAGTTTAACCTTTCTTTTCATAGAATAGTTTGTAAACACTCCGTTTGTAAAGTCTGCAAGTGGATATTTGGACCTCTTTGAGGATTTCGTTAGATATGGGATTTCTTCATCTAGTGCTAGACAGAAGAATTCTCAGTAATTTCTTTGGGTTGCGTGTGTTCAACTCACAGAGTTGAACCTTCCTTTTGTCAGAGCAGATTTGAAACCCTCTTTTTGTGGAATTTGCAAGGGGACATTTCAAGCGCTTTTGGTCCAATGGTAGAAAACGTAATATCTTCGTGTACAAACTAGAGGGAATCATTCTCAGAAACCGCTTTGTGATGTGTGTGTTCCGCTCACCGAGTTTCACATTTCTTTCATAGAACAGTTTGGAAACACTCGGTCTGTAAAGTCCGCAAGTGAATATTTGGACCTCTTTGAAGATTTCATTGGATAAGGATTTCTTCTTCTAATGTTAGACAGAAGAATTCTCAGTAACTTCTTTGGGTTGCGTGTGTTCAACTCACAGAGTTGAACCTTCCTTTAGACAGAGCAGATTTGAAACCCTGTTTTTGTGGAATTTGCAAGTGGACATTTCAACCTCTTTGGGGCCAACGGTAGAAAAGGAAATATCTTCGTATACAAGCTAGAGAGAATCATTCTCAGAAACTGCTTTGTGATGTGTGCATTCCACTCACAGAGTTTAACCTTCCTTTTCATAGAACAGTTTGTAAACACTCTGTTTGTAAAGTCTGTAAGTGGATATTTGGACCTCTTTGAGGATTTCGTTGGATACGGGATTTCTTCATCTAATGCTACACAGAAGAATTCTCAGTAACTTCTTTGGGTTGCATGTGTTCAACTCACAGAGTTGAACCTTCCTTTAGGCAGAGCAGATTTGAAACCCTCTTGTTGTGGAATTTGCAAGTGGACATTTCAAGCGCTTTGGGGCAAATGGTAGAAAAGGAAATATCTTCGTATACGAACTAGAGAGAATCATTCTCAGAGACCGCTTTGTGATGTGTGCGTTCCACTCACAGAATTTAACCTTACTTTTCATAGAACAGTTTGGAAACACTCTGTTTGTAAAGTCTGCAAGTGGATATTTGGACCTCTTTGAGGATTCCGTTGGAAACGGGATTTCTTCATCTAATGCTAGACAGAAGAATTCTCAGTAACTTCTTTGGGTTGCGTGTGTTCAACTCACAGAGTTGAACCTTCCTTTAGACAGAGCAGATTTGAAATCCTCTTTTTGTGGAATTTGCAAGTGGACATTTCAAGCGCTTTGGGGCCAACGGTACGAACAGAAATATCTTCGTATAAAAACTAGAGAGAATCTTTGTCAAAAACCACTTTGTGATGTGTGTGTTCCACTCACCGAGTTAAACATTTCTTTCATAGAACTGTTTGGAAACACTCCGTTCGTAAAGTTTGCAAGTGAATATTTGGACCTCTTTGAGGATTTCGTTGGATACGGGATTTCTTCATCTAATGGTAGACAGAAGAATTCTTATCAACTTCTTTGGGTTGCGTGTGTTCAACTCACAGAGTTGAAACTTCCTTTTGACAGAGCAGATTTGAAACCCTCTTTTTGTGGAATTTGCAAGGGGACATTTCAAGCGCTTTGGGGCCAACGGTAAAAAAAGAATTATCTTCATATAAAAACTATAGAGAATCATTCTCAGAAACCGCTTTGTGATGTGTGCGTTCCACTCACAGAATTTAACCTTTCTTTTCATAGAACAGTTTGGAAACACTCTGTTTGTAAAGTCTGCAAGTGGATATTTGGACCTCTTTGAGGATTCCGTTGGAAACGGGATTTCTTCATCTAATGCTAGACAGAATAATTCTCAGTAACTTCTTTGGGTTGCGTGTGTTCAACTCACAGAGTTGAACCTTCCTTTAGACAGAGCAGATTTGAAATCCTCTTTTTGTGGAATTTGCAAGTGTTCATTTCAAGCGCTTTGGGGCCAACGGTAGAAAAGGAAATATCTTCGTATAAAAACTAGAGAGAATCATTCTCAGAAACCACTTTGTGACGTGTGCGTTCCCCTCACCAAGTTTAACCTTTCTTTTCATAGAATAGTTTGTAAACACTCGGTTTGTAAAGTCTGCAAGTGAATATTTGGACCTCTTTGAGGATTTCCTTGGATATGGGATTTCTTCATCTAATGCTAGACAGAAGAATTCTCAGTAACGTCTTTGGGTTGTGTGTGTTCAACTCACAGAGTTGAACGTTCCTTTTGACAGAACAGATTTGAAAACCTCTTTTTGTGGAATTTGCAAGGGGACATTTCAACCGGTTTGGGGCCAACGGTAGAAAAGGAAGTATCTTCGTATACAAACTAGGGAGAATCATTCTCAGAAACCTCTTTGTGATGTGTGCTTTCCTTTCACAGGGTTTAACCTTTCTTTTAATAGAACAGTTTGGAAACACTCTGTTTGTAAAGTCTGCAAGTGGATATTTGGACCTCTTTGAGAATTTCGTTGGATACGGGATTTCTTCATCTAATGGTAGACAGAAGAATTCTCAGTAACTTCTTTGGGTTGCGTGTGTTCAACTCACAGAGTTGAACCTTCCTTTAGACAGAGCAGATTTGAAACCCTCTTGTTGTGGAATTTGCAAGTGGACATTTCAAGCGCTTTTGGGCAAATGGTAGTAAAGGAAATATCTTCGTATACAAACTAGAGAGAATCATTCTCAGAGACCGCTTTGTGATGTGTGTGTTCCACTCACAGAATTTAACCTTTGTTTTCATAGAACAGTTTGGAAACACTCTGTTTGTAAAGTCTGCAAGTGGATATTTGGACCTCTTTGAGGATTCCGTTGGAAACGGGATTTCTTCATCTAATGCTAGACAGAAGAATTCTCAGTAACTTCTTTGGGTTGCGTGTGTTCAACTCACAGAGTTGAACCTTCCTTTAGACAGAGCAGATTTGAAACCCTCTTGTTGTGGAATTTGAAAGTGGACATTTCAAGCGCTTTGGGGCCAACGGTAGAAAAGGTAATATCTTCGTATACAAATTAGAGAGAATCATTCTCAGAAACTACTTTGCGATGTGAGCATTACATTCACAGAGTTTAACCTTTTTTTTCATAGAAGAGTTTGTAAACACTCTGTTTGTAAAGTCTGCAATTGGATATTTGGACCTCTTTGAGGATATCGTTGGAAACGGGATTTCTTCATCTAATGCTAGACAGAAGAATTCTCAGTAACTTCTTTGGGTTGCGTGTGTTCAACTCACAGAGTTGAACCTTCCTTTAGACAGAGCAGATTTGTAACCCTCTTGTTGTGGAATTTGCAAGTGGAGATTTCAAGCGCTTTGGGGCCATCGGTAGAAAACGAAATATCTTCGTATACAAACTAGAGAGAATCATTCTCAGAAACCACTTTGCGATGTGTGCGTTCCATTCACAGAGTTTAACCTTTCTTTTCATAGAACAGTTTGGAAACACTCTGTTTGTAAAGTCTGCAAGTGGATATTTGGACCTCTTTGAGGCTTTCGTTGGAAACGGGAATTCTTCATCTAATGCTAGACAGAAGAATTATCAGTAACTTCTTTGGGTTGTTTGTGTTCAACTCACAGAGTTGAACCTTCCTTCAGACAGAGCAGATTTGTCATCCTCTTTTTGTGGAATTTGCAAGTGGACATTTCAAGCGCTTTGCGGCCAACGGTACGAACGGAAATGTCTTCGTATAAAAATTAGAGAGAATCATTCTCAGAAACCACTTTGTGATGTGTGTGTTCCACTCACCGAGTTTAACTTTTCTTTCATACAACAGTTTGCAAACACTCCGTTTTTAAAATCTGCTATTGGATATTTGTACCTCTTTGAGGATTTCGTTGGAAACGGGATTTCTTCATCTAATGCTAGACAGAAGAATTCTCAGTAGCTTCTTTGGGTTGCGTGTGTTCAACTCACAGAGTTGAACCTTCCTTTAGGCAGAGCAGATTTGAAACCCTCTTGTTGTGGAATTTGCAAGTGGACATTTCAAGCACTTAGGGGCCAACGGTAGAAAAGGAAATATCTTCGTGTACAAACTAGAGAGAATCATTCTCCGAAACCGCTTTGTGATGTGTGCGTTCCACTCACGGAGTTTAACCTTTCTTTTCATAGAACAGTTTGGAAACACTCTCTTTGTAAAGTCTACAAGTGGATATTTGGACCTCCTTGAGGATTTCGTTGGAAACGGGATTTCTTCATCTAATGCTAGACAGAAGAATTCTCAGTAACTTCTTTGGGTTGCGTGTGTTCAACTCACAGAGTTGAACCTTCCTTTAGACAGAGTAGATTTGAAATCCTCTTTTTGTGGAATTTGCATGTGGACATTTCAAGCGCTTTGGGGCCAACGGTTGAAAAAGAAATATCTTCGTATACAAACTAGAGAGAATCATTCTCAGAAACCCCATTGTGATGTGTGCGTTCCACTCACAGAGTTTAACCTTTCTTTTCATAGAACAGTTTGGAAACACTCTGTTTGTAAAGTCTACAAGTGGATATTTGGACCTCTTTGAGGATTTCGTTGGAAACGGGATTTCTTCATCTAATGCTAGACAGATGAATTCTCAGTAACTTCTTTGGTTTGCGTGTGTTCAACTCACAGAGTTGAACCTTCCTTTAGACAGAGCAGATTTGAAATCCTCTTTTTGTGGAATTTGCAAGTGGACATTTCAAGCGCTTTGGGGCCAACGGTAGAAAAGGAAATATCTTCGTATACAAACTAGAGAGAATCATTCTCAGAAACCACTTTGTGATGTGTGTGTTCCACTCACCGAGTTTAACATTTCTTTCATAGAACAGTTTGGAAACACTCCGTTTGTAAAATCTGCAAGTGAATATTTGGACCTCTTTGAGGATTTCGTTCAATACGGGATTACTTCATCTAATGGTAGACAGAATAATTCTCAGTAACTTCTTTGGGTTGCGTGTGTTCAACTCACAGAGTTGAACCTTCCTTTAGACAGAGCAGATTTGGAACCCTCTATTTGTGGAATTTGCAAGTGGACATTTCAAGCGCTTTGGGGCCAACGGTAGAAAAGGAAATGTCTTCGTATACAATCTAGAGAGAGTCATTCTCAGAAACCAGTTTGTGATGTGTGCGCTCCATTCACTGAGTTTAAACTTTCTTTTCATAGAACAGTTTGGAAACACTCTTTTTGTAACGTCTGTAAGTGGATGTTTGGAACTCTTTGAGGATTTCGTTGCAAACGGGAATTCTTCATCTAATGCTAGACAGAAGAATTCTCAGTAACTTCTTTGGGTTGTGTGTGTTCAACTCACAGAGTTGAACCTTCCTTTTGACAGAGCAGGTTTGAAATCCTCTTTTTGTGGAATTTGCAAGTGGACATTTCAAGCGCTTTGGGGCCAACGGTAGAAAAGGAAATATCTTCGTATAAAAACTAGAGAGAATCATTCTCAGAAACCACTTTGTGATGTGTGTGTTCCACTCACCGAGTTTAACATTTCTTACATAGAACAGTTTGGAAACACTCCGTTTGTAAAGTCTGCAAGTGAATATTTGGACCTCTTTGAGGATTTCGTTCGATACGGGATTACTTCATCTAATGGTAGACAGAAGAATACTCAGTAACTTCTTTGGGTTGCGTGTGTTCAACTCACAGAGTTGAACCTTCCTTTAGACAGAGCAGATTTGAAACCCTCTTTTTGTGGAATTTGCAACGGGACATTTCAAGCGCTTTGGGGCCAACGGTAGAAAAGGAAATATCTTCATATACAAACTAGAGAGAATCATTCTCAGAAACGGCTTTCTGATGTGTGCATTCCACTCACAGAGTTTAACCTTTCTTTTCATAGAACTGTTTGGAATCACTCCGTTTGTAAAGTCTGCAAGTGGATATTTGGACCTCTTTGACGATTTTGTTGGATACGGGATTTCTTCATCAAATGCTAGACAGAAGAATTCTCAGTAACTTCTTTGGGTTGGGTGTGTTCAACTCACAGAGTTGAACCTTCCTTTAGACACAGCAGATTTGAAACCCTCTTTTTGTGGAATTTTCAAGTGGATATTTCAAGCGCTTTGGGGACAACGTTAGAAAAGGAAATATCTTCGTATACAAACTAGAGAGAATCATTCTCAGAAACCACTTTGTGATGTGTGCGTTCCACCCACCGAGTTTAACCTTTCTTTCATGGAACAGTTTGGAAACACTCCGTTTGTAAAGTCTGTAAGTGGATATTTGGACCTCTTTGAGGATTTCGTTGGAAACGGGATTCCTTCATCTAATGCTAGACAGAAGAATTCTCACTAACATCTTTGGGTTGCGTGTGTTCAACTCACAGAGTTGAACCTTACTTTAGATAGAGAAGATTTGACACCCTCTTTTTGTGGAATTTGCAAGTGGACATTTCAAGTGCTTTGGGGCCAACTGTAGAAAAGGAAATATCTTCGTATTCAAACTAGAGAGAATCATTCTCAGAAACCACATTGTGATGTGTGCATGCCATTCACCGAGTTTAACCTTTCTTTTCACAGAACAGTTTGGAAACACTCTGTTTGTAAAGTCTGTAAGTGGAGATTTGGACCTCTTTGAGGATTTCGTTGGAAACGGGAATTCTACATCTAATGCTAGACAGAAGAATTCTCAGTAACTTCTTTGGGTTGCGTGTGTTCAACTCACAGAATTGAACCTTCCTTAAGACAGAGCAGATTTGAAACCCTCTTTTTGTGGAATTTGCAAGGGGACATTTCAAGCACTTTGGGGCCAACGGTAGAAAAGGGAATATCTTCGTATACAAACTAGAGAGAATCATTCTCAGAAACCGCTTAGTGATGTGTGCATTCCGCTCACAGAGTTTAACCTTACTTTTCATAGAACAGTTTGGAAACACTCTGTTTGTAAAGTCTGCAAGTGGATATTTGGACCTCTTTGAGGATTTCGTTGGAAACGGGATTACTTCGTCTAATGCTAGAGAGAAGAATTCTCAGTAACTTCTTCGGGTTGCGTGTGTTCAACTCTGTGAGTTCCTTTAGACAGAGCAGATTGGAAATCCTCTTTTTGTGGAATTTGCAAGTGGACATTTCAAGCGCTTTGGGGACAACGGTAGAAAAGGAAATAACTTCGTATAAAAACAAGAGAGAATCATTCTCAGAAACCACTTTGTGATGTGTGTGTTCCGCTCACCGAGTTTAACATTTCTTTCATAGAACAGTTTGGAAACACTCCGTTTGTAAAGTCTGCAAGTGAATATTTGGACCTCTTTGAGGATTTCATTGGATACGGGATTTCTTCATCTAATGCTAGACAGAAGAATTCTCAGTAACTTATTTGCGTTGTGTGTGTTCAACTCACATAGTGGAACCTTCCTTTAGACAGAGCAGATTTGAAACCCTCTTGTTGTGAAATTTGCAAGTGGACATTTCAAGCGATTTGGGGCCAATGGTAGAAAAGGTAATATCTTCGTATACAAACTAGGGAGAATCATTCTCAGAAAGCACTTTGCGATGTGTGCGTTCCATTCACAGAGTTTAACCTTTCTTTTCATAGAACAGTTTGGAAACACCCTGTTTGTAAAGTCTGCAAGTGGATATTTGGAACTCTTAGAGGATTTCTTTGGAAATGGGATTTCTTCATCTAATGCTAGACAGAAGAATTCTCAGTAACTTCTTTGGGTTGCGTGTGTTCAACTCACACAGTTGAACCATCCTTTAGACAGAGCAGATTTGGAAACCTCTTTTTGTGGAATTTGCAAGTGGACATTTCAAGCGCTTTGGGGCCAACGGTAGAAAAGGAAATATCTTCGTATAGAAACTAGAGAGAATCATTCTCAGAAACCACTTTGTGATGTGTGCGTTCCACTCACCGAGTTTAACCTTTCTTTCATAGAACAGTTTGGAAACACTCCATTTGTAAATTCTGCAAGTGAATATTCGGACCTCTTTGAGGATTTCTTTGGATACCGGATTTCTTCATCTAATGGTAGACAGAAGAATTCTCAGTAACTTCTTTGGGTTGCGTGTGTTCAACTCACAGAGTTGAACCTTCCTTTAGACAGAGCAGATCTGAAAACCTCTTTTTGTGAAATTTGCAAGGGGACATTTCAAGTGCTTTGGGGCCAACGGTAGAAAAGGAAATATCTTCGTATACAAACTAGAGAGAATCATTCTCAGAAACCCCTTTGTGATGTGTGCGTTCCACTCACAGAGTTTAACCTTTCTTTTCATAGAACAGTTTGGAAACGCTCTGTTTGTAAAGTCTGCAAGTGGATATTTGGACCTCTTTGAGGATTTCGTTGGAAACGGGATTTCTTCATCTAATGCTAGACAGAAGAATTCTCAGTAACTTCTTTGGGTTGCGTGTGTTCAACTCACAGAGTTGAACCTTCCTTTTGACAGAGCAGATTTGAAATCCTCTTTTAGCGGAAATTGGA
The DNA here is from genome assembly GCF_029281585.2 of Gorilla gorilla gorilla. Lineage (NCBI taxonomy): Eukaryota > Metazoa > Chordata > Mammalia > Primates > Hominidae > Gorilla > Gorilla gorilla. The sequence goes on along the minus strand of NC_073231.2, from coordinate 74,721,434 downwards.
AGTGGACATTTCATGCGCTTTAGGTAAAACGGTACAAAAGGAAATATCTTCGTATACAAACTAGAGAGAATCATTCTCAGAAACCACTTTGTGATGTGTGCGATCCACTCTCTGAGTTTAACCTTTCTTTTCATAGAACAGGTTTTAAACACTCCGTTTGTAAAGTCTGCAAGTGGATATTTGGACCTCTTTGAGGATTTCGTTGGATACGGGATTTCTTCATCTAATGCTAGACAGAAAAATTCTCAGTAACTTCTTTGGGTTGTGTGTGTTCAACTCACAGAGTTGAACCTTCCTTTAGACAGAGCAGATTTGAAACCCTCTTTTTGTGGAATTTGCAAGTGGATATTTCAAGCGCTTTGGGGACAACGGTAGAAAAGGAAATATCTTCGTATACAAACTAGAGAGAATCATTCTCAGAAACCACTTTGTGATGTGTGCGTTCCACTCACCGAGTTTAACCTTTCTTTCATGGAACAGTTTGGAAACACTCCGTTTGTAAAGTCTGCAAGTGGATATTTGGACCTCTTTGAGGATTTCGTTGGAAACGGGATTTCTTCATCTAATGCTAGACAGAAGAATTCTCACTAACATCTTTGGGTTGCGTGTGTTCAACTCACAGAGTTGAACCTTCCTTTAGATAGAGTAGATTTGAAACACTCTTGTTGTGGAATTTGCAAGTGGACATTTCAAGTGCTTTAGAGCCAACTGTAGAAAAGGAAATATCTTCGTATACAAACTAGAGAGAATCATTCTCAGAAACCACATTGTGATGTATGCGTGCCATTCACCAAGTTTAACCTTTCTTTTCACAGAACAGTTTGGAAACACTCTGTTTGTAAAGTCTGTAAGTGGATATTTGGACCTCTTTGAGGATTTCATTGGAAACGGGAATTCTACATCTAATGCTAGACAGAAGAATTCTCAGTAACTTCTTTGGGTTGCGTGTGTACAAGTCACAGAATTGAACCTTCCTTTAGACAGAGCAGATTTGAAACCCTCTTGTTGTGGAATTTGCATGTGGACATTTCAAGCGCTTTGGGGCCAATGGTAGAAAAGGATATATCTTCGTGTACAAACTAGAGAGAACCATTCTCAGAAACCGCTTTGTGATGTGTGCGTTCCACTCACAGAGTTTAACCTTTCTTTTCATAGAACAGTTTGGAAACACTCTGTTTTTAAAGTCTGCAAGTGGATATTTGGACCTCTTTGAGGATTTCGTTGGAAACGGGATTTCTTCATCTAATGCTAGACAGAAGAATTCTCAGTAACTTCTTTGGGTTGCGTGTGTTCAACTCACAGAGTTGAACCTTCCTTTAGACAGAGCAGATTTGAAATCCTCTTTTTGTGGTATATGCAAGCGTACATTTCATGCGCTTTGGGGCCAACGGTAGACAAGGTAATATCTTCGTGCACAAACTAGAGAGAATCATTCTCAGAAACCACTTTGTGATGTGTGCGATCCATTCACAGAGTTTAACCTTTCCTTTCATAGAACAGGTTGGAAACACTCTGTTTGTAAAGTCTGCAAGTGGATATTTGGTCCTCTTGGAGGTTTTCGTTGGAAACGGGATTTCTTCATCTAATGCTAGACATAAGAATTCTCACTAACTTCATTGGGTTGCATGTGTTCAACTCACAGAGTGGAAAATTCCTTTAGAGAGAGCAGATTTGAAACCCTCTTGTTGTGGAATTTGCAAGTGGACATTTCAAGCGCTTTGGGGCCAACGGTAGAAAAGGAAATATCTTCGTATACAAACTATAGAGAATCATTCTCAGAAACCACTTTGTGATGTGTGCGTTCCATTCACCGAGTTTAACCTTTCTTTTCCTAGAACAGTTTGGAAACACTCTATTTGCACAGTCTGTAAGTGGATATTTGGACCTATTTGAGGATTTCGCTGGAAACGGGAATTCTACATCTAATGCTAGACAGAAGAATGCTCAGTAACTTCTTTGGGTTGCGTGTGTTCAACTCACAGATTTGAACCTTCCTTTACACAGAGCAGATTTGAAACCCTCTTTTTGTGGAATTTGCAAGTGGGTATTTCAAGCACTTTGGGGCTAACGGTAGAAAGGGAAATATCTTCGTATACAAACTAGAGAGAATCATTCTCAGAAACTGCTTTGTGATGTGTGCGTTCCACTCACAGAGTTTAACCTTTCTGTTCATAGAACACTTTGGAAACACTTTGTTTGTAAAGTCTGCAAGTGGATATTTGGACCTCTTTGAGGATTTCGTTGGAAACGGGATTTCTTCATCTAATGCTAGACAGAAGAATTCTCAGTAACTTCTTTTGTTGCATGTGTTCAACTCACAGAGTTGAACCTTCCTTTAGACAGAGCAGATTTGAAATCCTCTTTTTGTGGAATTTGCAAGTGGACATTTCAAGCGCTTTGGGGCCAACGGTAGGAAAGGAAATATCTTCGTATACAAACTAGAGAGAATCATTATCAGAAACCACTTTGTGATGTGTGTGCTCCACTCACTGGGTTTAACATTTCTTTCATAGAACAGTTTGGAAACACTCCGTTTGTAAAGTGTGCAAGGGAATATTTTTACCTCTTGGAGGATTTCGTTGGATATGGGATTTCTTCATCTAAAGGTAGACAGAAGAATTCTCAGTAACTTCTTTGGGTTGCGTGTGTTCAACTCACAGAGTTGAACCTTCCTTTTGACAGAGCAAATTTGAAACCCTCTTTTTGTGGAGTTTGCAAGGGGACATTTCAAGTGCTTTGGGGCCAACGGTAGAAAAGGAAATATCTTCGGATACAAACTAGAGAGAATCATTCTCAGAAACCGCTTTCTGATGTGTGCGTTCCACTCACAGAGTTTAACCTTTCTTTCATAGATCAGTTTGGAAACACTCCGTTTGTAAAGTCTGCAAGTGTTTATTTGCACCTCTTTGAGGATTTCATTGGATACGGGATTTCTTCATCTAATGCTAGACAGAAGAATTCTCAGTAACATCTTTCGGTTGCGTGTGTTCAACTCACAGAGTTGAACCTTCCTTTAGACAGAGCAAATTTGAAACCCTCTTGTTGTGGAATTTGCAAGTGGACATTTCAAGCGCTTTGGGGCCAACGGTAGAAAAGGAAATGTCTTCGTATACAATCTAGACAGAATCATTCTCAGAAACCAGTTTGTGATGAGTGCGCTCCATTCACCGAGTTTAACCTTTCTTTTCATAGAACAGTTTGGAAACACTCTGTTTGTAAATTCTGTAAGTGGATGTTTGGAACTCTTTGAGGATTTCGTTGCAAACGGGAATTCTTCATCTAATGCTAGACAGAAGAATTCTCAGTAACTTCTTTGGGTTGCCTGTGTTCAACTCACAGAGTTGAACCTTCCTTTAGACAGAGCAGATTTGAAATCCTCTTTTTTGTGGAATTTGCAAGTGGAAATTTCAAGGGCTTTGGGGCCAACGGTAGAAAAGGAAATATCTTCGTATAAAAACTAGAGAGAATCATTCTCAGAAACAACTTTGTGATGTGTGTGTTCCACTCACCGAGTTTAACATTTCTTTCATAGAACAGTTTGGAAACACTCCGTTTGTAAAATCTGCAAGTGAATATTTGGACCTCTTTGAGGATTTCGTTCGATACGGGATTACTTCATCTAATGGTAGACAGAAGAATTCTCAGTAACTTCTTTGGGTTGCGTGTGTTCAACTCACAGAGTTGAACCTTCCTTTAGACAGAGCAGATTTGAAACCCTCTTGTTGTGGAATTTGCAAGGGGACATTTCAAGCGCTTTGGGGCCAACGGTAGAAAAGGAAATATCTTCATATACAAACTAGAGAGAATCATTCTCAGAAACCGCTTTGTGATGTGTGCGTTCCACTCACAGAGTTTAACCTTTCTTTTCATAGAACAGTTTGGAAACACTCTCTTTGTAAAGTCTGCAAGTGGATATTTGGACCTCTTTGAGGATTTCGTTGGAAACGGGATTTCTTCATCTAATGGTAGACAGAAGAATTCTCAGTAACTTCTTTGGGTTGCGTGTGTTCAACTCACAGAGTTGAACCTTCCTTTAGACAGAGCAGATTTGGAACCCTCTATTTGTGGAATTTGCAAGTGGACATTTCAAGCGCTTTGGGGCCAACGGTAGAAAAGGAAATGACTTCGTATACAATCTAGAGAGAATCATTCTCAGAAACCAGTTTGTGATGTGTGCGCTCCATTCACCGAGTTTAACCTTTCTTTTCATAGAACAGTTTGGAAACACTCTGTTTGTAACGTCTGTAAGTGGATGTTTGGAACTCTTTGAGGATTTCGTTGCAAACGGGAATTCTTCATCTAATGCTAGACAGAAGAATTCTCAGTAACTTCTTTGGGTTGTGTGTGTTCAACTCACAGAGTTGAACCTTCCTTTTGACAGAGCAGGTTTGAAATCCTCTTTTTGTGGAATTTGCAAGTGGACATTTCAAGCGCTTTGGGGCCAACGGTAGAAAAGGAAATATCTTCGTATAAAAACTAGAGAGAATCATTCTGAGAAACCACTTTGTGATGTGTGTGTTCCACTCATCGAGTTTAACATTTCTTACATAGAACAGTTTGGAAACACTCCGTTTGTAATGTCTGCAAGTGAATATTTGGACCTCTTTGAGGATTTCGTTCGATACGGGATTACTTCATCTAATGGTAGACAGAAGAATTCTCAGTAACTTCTTTGGGTTGCGTGTGTTGAACTCACAGAGTTGAACCTTCCTTCAGACAGAGCAGATTTGAAACCGTCTTTTTGTGGAATTTGCAAGTGGATATTTCAAGCGCTTTGGGGACAACGGTAGAAAAGGAAATATCTTCGTATACAAACAAGAGAGAATCATTCTCAGAAACCATTTTGTGATGTGTGCGTTCCACCCACCGAGTTTAACCTTTCTTTCATGGAACAGTTTGGAAACACTCCGTTTGTAAAGTCTGCAAGTGGATATTTGGACCTCTTTGAGGATTTCGTTGGAAACGGGATTTCTTCATCTAATGCTAGACAGAAAAATTCTCACTAACATCTTTGGGTTGCGTGTGTTCAACTCACAGAGTTGAACCTTACTTTAGATAGAGAAGATTTGAAACCCTCTTGTTGTGGAATTTGCAAGTGGACATTTCAAGTGCTTTGGGGCCAACTGTAGAAAAGGAAATATCTTCGTATACAAACTAGAGAGAATCATTCTCAGAAACCACATTGTGATGTGTGCGTGCCATTCACCGAGTTTAACCTTTGTTTTCACAGAACAGTTTGGAAACACTCTGTTTGTAAAGTCTGTAAGTGGATACTTGGACCTCTTTGAGGATTTCGTTGGAAACGGGAATTCTACATCTAATGCTAGACAGAAGAATTCTCAGTAACTTCTTTGGGTTGCGTGTGTTCAACTCACAGAGTTTAACCTTCCTTTAGAGAGAGCAGATTTGAAACCCTCTTGTTGTGGAATTTGCAAGAGGACATTTCATACGCTTTGGGGCCAACGGTAGAAAAGGAAACATCTTCGTATAAAAACTAGAGAGAATCATTCTCAGAAACCACTTTGTGATGTGTGCGTTCCACTCTCCGAGTTTAACCTTTCTTTCATAGAACAGTTTGGAAACACTCCGTTTGTAAAGTCTGCAAGTGGATATTTGTCCTGTTTGAGGATTTCATTGTATACGGGATTTCTTCATCTAATGCTAGACAGAAGAATTCTCAGTAACTTCTTTGGGTTGTGTGTGTTCAACTCACAGAGTTGAATCTTCCTTTAGACAGAGCAGTTTGAAAACCTCTTTTTGTGGAATTTACAAGTGGACATTTCAAGAGCTTTGGGGCCAACGGTAGAAAAGGAAATATCTTCATATAAAAACTTGAGAGAATCATTCTCAGAAACCACTTTGTGATGTGTGCGTTCCACTCACCGAGTTTAACCTTTGTTTCGTAGAACAGTTTGGAAACACTCCGTTTGTAAAGTCAGCAAGTGGATATTTGGACCTCTTTGAGGATTTCGTTGGAAACGGGATTTCTTCATCTAATGCTAGACATAAGATTTCTCAGTAACTTCTTTGGGTTGCGTGTGCTCAACTCACAGAGTTGAACCTTCCTTTAGACAGAGCAGATTTGAAACCCTCTTTTTGTGGAATTTACAAGTGGACATTTCAAGCACTTTGGGGCCAACGGCAGAAAAGGAAATATCTTCATATAAAAAGTAGAGAGAATCATTCTCAGAAACCAATTTGTGATGTGTGCATTCCACTCACGGAGTTTAACCTTTCTTTTCACAGAACAGTTTGGAAACACTCTGTTTGTAAAGTCTGCAAGTGGATATTTGGACCTCTTTGAGGATTTCGTTGGAAACGGGATTTCTTCATCTAATGCTAGACAGAAGAATTCTCAGTAACTACTTTGTGTTGCGTGTGTTCAACTCACAGAGTTGAAACTTCCTTTAGACAGAGCAGATTTGAAACCCTCTTTTTGTGGAATTTGCAAGTGGACATTTCAAGCGCTTTGGGGCCAACGGTAGAAAAGGAAATGACTTCGTATACAATCTAGAGAGAATCATTCTCAGAAACCAGTTTGTGATGTGTGCGCTCCATTCACCGAGTTTAACCTTTCTTTTCATAGAACAGTTTGGAAACACTCTGTTTGTAACGTCTGTAAGTGGATGTTTGGAACTCTTTGAGGATTTCGTTGCAAACGGGAATTCTTCATCTAATGCTAGACAGAAGAATTCTCAGTAACTTCTTTGGGTTGTGTGTGTTCAACTCACAGAGTTGAACCTTCCTTTTGACAGAGCAGGTTTGAAATCCTCTTTTTGTGGAATTTGCAAGTGGACATTTCAAGCGCTTTGGGGCCAACGGTAGAAAAGGAAATATCTTCGTATAAAAACTAGAGAGAATCATTCTCAGAAACCACTTTGTGATGTGTGTGTTCCACTCATCGAGTTTAACATTTCTTACATAGAACAGTTTGGAAACACTCCGTTTGTAATGTCTGCAAGTGAATATTTGGACCTCTTTGAGGATTTCGTTCGATACGGGATTACTTCATCTAATGGTAGACAGAAGAATTCTCAGTAACTTCTTTGGGTTGCGTGTGTTGAACTCACAGAGTTGAACCTTCCTTCAGACAGAGCAGATTTGAAACCGTCTTTTTGTGGAATTTGCAAGTGGATATTTCAAGCGCTTTGGGGACAACGGTAGAAAAGGAAATATCTTCGTATACAAACAAGAGAGAATCATTCTCAGAAACCATTTTGTGATGTGTGCGTTCCACCCACCGAGTTTAACCTTTCTTTCATGGAACAGTTTGGAAACACTCCGTTTGTAAAGTCTGCAAGTGGATATTTGGACCTCTTTGAGGATTTCGTTGGAAACGGGATTTCTTCATCTAATGCTAGACAGAAAAATTCTCACTAACATCTTTGGGTTGCGTGTGTTCAACTCACAGAGTTGAACCTTACTTTAGATAGAGAAGATTTGAAACCCTCTTGTTGTGGAATTTGCAAGTGGACATTTCAAGTGCTTTGGGGCCAACTGTAGAAAAGGAAATATCTTCGTATACAAACTAGAGAGAATCATTCTCAGAAACCACATTGTGATGTGTGCGTGCCATTCACCGAGTTTAACCTTTGTTTTCACAGAACAGTTTGGAAACACTCTGTTTGTAAAGTCTGTAAGTGGATACTTGGACCTCTTTGAGGATTTCGTTGGAAACGGGAATTCTACATCTAATGCTAGACAGAAGAATTCTCAGTAACTTCTTTGGGTTGCGTGTGTTCAACTCACAGAGTTTAACCTTCCTTTAGAGAGAGCAGATTTGAAACCCTCTTGTTGTGGAATTTGCAAGAGGACATTTCATACGCTTTGGGGCCAACGGTAGAAAAGGAAACATCTTCGTATAAAAACTAGAGAGAATCATTCTCAGAAACCACTTTGTGATGTGTGCGTTCCACTCTCCGAGTTTAACCTTTCTTTCATAGAACAGTTTGGAAACACTCCGTTTGTAAAGTCTGCAAGTGGATATTTGTCCTGTTTGAGGATTTCATTGTATACGGGATTTCTTCATCTAATGCTAGACAGAAGAATTCTCAGTAACTTCTTTGGGTTGTGTGTGTTCAACTCACAGAGTTGAATCTTCCTTTAGACAGAGCAGTTTGAAAACCTCTTTTTGTGGAATTTACAAGTGGACATTTCAAGAGCTTTGGGGCCAACGGTAGAAAAGGAAATATCTTCATATAAAAACTTGAGAGAATCATTCTCAGAAACCACTTTGTGATGTGTGCGTTCCACTCACCGAGTTTAACCTTTGTTTCGTAGAACAGTTTGGAAACACTCCGTTTGTAAAGTCAGCAAGTGGATATTTGGACCTCTTTGAGGATTTCGTTGGAAACGGGATTTCTTCATCTAATGCTAGACATAAGATTTCTCAGTAACTTCTTTGGGTTGCGTGTGCTCAACTCACAGAGTTGAACCTTCCTTTAGACAGAGCAGATTTGAAACCCTCTTTTTGTGGAATTTACAAGTGGACATTTCAAGCACTTTGGGGCCAACGGCAGAAAAGGAAATATCTTCATATAAAAAGTAGAGAGAATCATTCTCAGAAACCAATTTGTGATGTGTGCATTCCACTCACGGAGTTTAACCTTTCTTTTCACAGAACAGTTTGGAAACACTCTGTTTGTAAAGTCTGCAAGTGGATATTTGGACCTCTTTGAGGATTTCGTTGGAAACGGGATTTCTTCATCTAATGCTAGACAGAAGAATTCTCAGTAACTACTTTGTGTTGCGTGTGTTCAACTCACAGAGTTGAAACTTCCTTTAGACAGAGCAGATTTGAAACCCTCTTTTTGTGGAATTTGCAAGTGGACATTTTAAGCGCTTTGGGGCCAACGGTGGAAAAGGCAATATCTTCGAATGCAAACTAGAGAGAATCATTCTCAGAAACCGCTTTGTGATGTGTGCATTCCACTCACAGAGTTCAACCTTTCTTTTCATAGAACAGTTTGGAAACACTCAGTTTGTAATGTCTGTAAGTGGATATTTGGACCTCTTAGAGGATTTCGTTGGAAACGGGAATTCTTCATCTAATGCTAGACAGAAGAAATCTCAGTAACTTCTTTCAGTTGTGTGTGTTCAACTCACAGAGTTGAACCTTCCTTTAGACAGAGCAGGTTTGAAATCCTCTTTTTGTGGAATTTGCAAGTGGACATTTCAAGTGCTTTGTGGCCATCGGTTGAAAAGGAAATATCTTCGTATACAAACTAGAGAGAATCATTCTCAGAAACCACTTTGTGATGTGTGTGTTCCACTCACCGAGTTTAATATTTCTTTCATAGAACAGTTTGGAAACACTGCGTTTGTAAAGTGTGCAAGTGAATATTTGGACCTCTTTGAGGATTTCGTTGGATACGGGATTTCTTCATCTAATGGTAGACAGAAGAATTCTCAGTAACTTCTTAGGGTTGCATGTGTTCAACTCACAGAGTTGAACCTTCCTTTAGACAGAGCAGATTTAAAATCCTCTTTTTGTGGAATTTGCAAGTGGACGTTTTAAGCGCTTTGGGGCCAAAGGTAGAAAAGGAAATATCTTCGTATAAAAAGTAGAGAGAATCATTCTCAGAAACCATTTTGTGATGTTTGTGTTCCACTCACCGAGTTGAACATTTCTTTCATAGAACAGTTTGGAAACACTCCGTTTGTAAAGTGTGCAAGTTAATATTTGGACCTCTTTGAGGATTTCGTTGGAAACGTGATTTCCTCATCTAATGCTAGACAGAAGAATTCTCATTAACTTCTTTGGGTTGCGTGTCTTCAACTCACAGAGTTGAACCTTCCTTTAGACAGAGCAGATTTGAAATCCTCTTTTTCTGGAATTTGCAAGTGGATATTTCAAGAGCTTTGGGGCCAATGGAAGAAAAGGTAATATCTTCATATACAAACTAGAGAGAATCATTCTCAGAAACCACTTTGCGATTTCTGCATTCCATTCACAGAGTTTAACCTTTCTTTTCATAGAACAGTTTGGAGACACTCTGTTTGTAAAGTCTGCAAGTGGATATTTGGACCTCTTTGAGGATTTCGTTGGAAACGTGATTTCTTCATCTAATGCTAGACAGAAGAATTCTCATTAACTTCTTTGGGTTGCGTGTGTTCAACTCACAGAGTTGAACCTTCCTTTAGACAGAGCAGATTTCAAACGCTCTTGTTGTGGAATTTGCAAGTGGACATTTCAAGCGCTTTGGGGCCAAGTGTAGAAAAGGTAATATCTTCGTATACAAACTAGAGAGAATCATTCTCAGAAACCACTTTGCGATGTGTGCATTCCACTCACAGAGTTTAACCTTTCTTTTCATAGAACAGTTTGGAAACACTCTGTTTGTAAAGTCTGCAAGTGGATATTTGGACCTCTTTGAGGATTTCGTTGGAAACGGGATTTCTTCATCTAATGCTAGACAGAAGAATTCTCAGTAACTTCTTTGGGTTGCGTGTGTTCAACTCACAGAGTTGAAACTTCCTTTAGACAGAGCAGATTTGAAACCCTCTTTTTGTGGAATTTGCAAGTGGACATTTCAAGGGCTTTGGGGCCAACGGTAGAAAAGTAAATATCTTCGTATACAAAATAGAGAGAATCATTCTCAGAAACCGCTTTGTGATACGTGCATTCCACTCACAGAGTTCAACCTTTCTTTTCATAGAACAGTTTGGAAACACTCTGTTTGTAAAGTCCGTAAGTGGATATTTGGACCTCTTTGAGGATTTCGTTGGACACGGGAATTCTCCATCTAATGTTAGACAGAAGAATTCTCAGTAACTTCATTGGGTTGTGTGTGCTCAATTCAAAGACTTGAACCTTCCTTTAGACAGAGCAGATTTGAAACCCTCATTTTGTGGAATTTGCAAGTGGACATTTCAAGCAATTTGGTGCCAACGGGAGAAAAGGAAATATCTTCATATAAAAACTGAAGAGAATCCTTCTCAGAAACCACTTTGTGATGTGTGCGTTCCATTCACCGAGTTTAACCTTTGTTTCATAGAACAGTTTGGAAACACCCCGTTTGTAAAGTCAGCAAGTGGATATTTGGGCCTCTTTGAGGATTTTGTTGGATACGGGATTTCTTCATCTAATGGTAGACAGAAGATTTCTCAGTAACTTCTTTGGGTTGCGTGTGTTCAACTCACAGAGTTGAACCTTCCTTTAGACAGAGCAGATTTGAAACCGTCTTTTTGTGGAATTTGCAAGTGGATATTGCAAGCGTTTTGGGGCCAACGGTAGAAAAGGAAATATCTTCGTATACAAACTAGAGAGAATCATTCTCAGAAACCGCTTCGTGAAGTGTGCGTTCCACTGACAGAGTTTAACCTTTCTTTTCATAGAACAGTTTGGAAACACTCTGTTTGTAAAGTCTGCAAGTGGATATTTGGACCTCTTTGAGGATTTCGTTGGAAACGGGATTTCTTCATCTAATGCTAGACAGAAGAATTCTCAGTAACTTCTTTGGGTTGCGTGTGTTCAACTCACAGAGTTGAACCTTCCTTTAGACAGAGCAGATTTGAAACCCTCATTTTGTGGAATTTGCAAGTGGACATTTCAAGCAATTTGGGGCCAACGGCAGAATAGGAAATATCTTTGTATACAAACTAGAGAGAATCATTCTCAGAAACCGCTTTGTGATGTGTGCATTCCACTCACAGAGTTTAACCTTTCTTTTCATAGAACAGTTTGGAAACAATCTGTTTGTAAAGTCTGCAAGTGGATATTTGGACCTCTTTGAGGATTTCGTTGGAAACGGGATTTCTTTATCTAATGCTAGACAGAAGAATTCTCAGTAACTTCTTTGGGTTGCGTGTGTTCAACTCACAGAGTTGAACCTTCCTTTAGACAGAGCGGATTTGAAACCCTATTTTTGTGGAATCTGCAAGTGGACATTTCAAGCGCTTTGGGGCCAACGGTAGAAAAGGAAATATCTTCGTATACAAACTAGAGAGAATCATTCTCAGAAACCGCTTTGTGATGTGTGCATTCCACTCACAGAGTTCAACCTTTCTTTTCATAGAACAGTTTGGAAACACTCAGTTTGTAAAGTCTGTAAGTGGATATTTGGACCTCTTAGAGGATTTCATTGGAAACGGGAATTCTTCATCTAATGCTAGACAGAAGAAATCTCAGTAACTTCTTTCAGTTGTGTGTGTTCAACTCACAGAGTTGAACCTTCCTTTAGACAGAGCAGGTTTGAAATCCTCTTTTTGTGGAATTTGCAAGTGGACATTTCAAGCGCTTTGTGGCCAACGGTTGAAAAGGAAATATCTTCGTATACAAACTAGAGAGAATCATTCTCAGAAACCACTTTGTGATGTGTGTGTTCCACTCACCGAGTTTAATATTTCTTTCATAGAACACTTTGGAAACACTGCGTTTGTAAAGTGTGCAAGTGAATATTTGGACCTCTTTGAGGATTTCGTTGGATACGGGATTTCTTCATCTAATGGTAGACAGAAGAATTCTCAGTAACTTCTTAGGGTTGCATGTGTTCAACTCACAGAGTTGAACCTTCCTTTAGACAGAGCAGATTTGAAATCCTCTTTTTGTGGAATTTGCAAGTGGACGTTTTAAGCGCTTTGGGGCCAAAGGTAGAAAAGGAAATATCTTCGTATAAAAAGTAGAGAGAATCATTCTCAGAAACCATTTTGTGATGTTTGTGTTCCACTCACCGAGTTGAACATTTCTTTCATAGAACAGTTTGGAAACACTCCGTTTGTAAAGTGTGCAAGTTAATATTTGGACCTCTTTGAGGATTTCGTTGGAAACGTGATTTCCTCATCTAATGCTAGACAGAAGAATTCTCATTAACTTCTTTGGGTTGCGTGTCTTCAACTCACAGAGTTGAACCTTCCTTTAGACAGAGCAGATTTGAAATCCTCTTTTTCTGGAATTTGCAAGTGGATATTTCAAGAGCTTTGGGGCCAATGGAAGAAAAGGTAATATCTTCATATACAAACTAGAGAGAATCATTCTCAGAAACCACTTTGCGATTTCTGCATTCCATTCACAGAGTTTAACCTTTCTTTTCATAGAACAGTTTGGAGACACTCTGTTTGTAAAGTCTGCAAGTGGATATTTGGACCTCTTTGAGGATTTCGTTGGAAACGTGATTTCTTCATCTAATGCTAGACAGAAGAATTCTCATTAACTTCTTTGGGTTGCGTGTGTTCAACTCACAGAGTTGAACCTTCCTTTAGACAGAGCAGATTTCAAACGCTCTTGTTGTGGAATTTGCAAGTGGACATTTCAAGCGCTTTGGGGCCAAGTGTAGAAAAGGTAATATCTTCGTATACAAACTAGAGAGAATCATTCTCAGAAACCACTTTGCGATGTGTGCATTCCACTCACAGAGTTTAACCTTTCTTTTCATAGAACAGTTTGGAAACACTCTGTTTGTAAAGTCTGCAAGTGGATATTTGGACCTCTTTGAGGATTTCGTTGGAAACGGGATTTCTTCATCTAATGCTAGACAGAAGAATTCTCAGTAACTTCTTTGGGTTGCGTGTGTTCAACTCACAGAGTTGAAACTTCCTTTAGACAGAGCAGATTTGAAACCCTCTTTTTGTGGAATTTGCAAGTGGACATTTCAAGGGCTTTGGGGCCAACGGTAGAAAAGTAAATATCTTCGTATACAAAATAGAGAGAATCATTCTCAGAAACCGCTTTGTGATACGTGCATTCCACTCACAGAGTTCAACCTTTCTTTTCATAGAACAGTTTGGAAACACTCTGTTTGTAAAGTCCGTAAGTGGATATTTGGACCTCTTTGAGGATTTCGTTGGACACGGGAATTCTCCATCTAATGTTAGACAGAAGAATTCTCAGTAACTTCATTGGGTTGTGTGTGCTCAATTCAAAGACTTGAACCTTCCTTTAGACAGAGCAGATTTGAAACCCTCATTTTGTGGAATTTGCAAGTGGACATTTCAAGCAATTTGGTGCCAACGGGAGAAAAGGAAATATCTTCATATAAAAACTGAAGAGAATCCTTCTCAGAAACCACTTTGTGATGTGTGCGTTCCATTCACCGAGTTTAACCTTTGTTTCATAGAACAGTTTGGAAACACCCCGTTTGTAAAGTCAGCAAGTGGATATTTGGGCCTCTTTGAGGATTTTGTTGGATACGGGATTTCTTCATCTAATGGTAGACAGAAGATTTCTCAGTAACTTCTTTGGGTTGCGTGTGTTCAACTCACAGAGTTGAACCTTCCTTTAGACAGAGCAGATTTGAAACCGTCTTTTTGTGGAATTTGCAAGTGGATATTGCAAGCGTTTTGGGGCCAACGGTAGAAAAGGAAATATCTTCGTATACAAACTAGAGAGAATCATTCTCAGAAACCGCTTCGTGAAGTGTGCGTTCCACTGACAGAGTTTAACCTTTCTTTTCATAGAACAGTTTGGAAACACTCTGTTTGTAAAGTCTGCAAGTGGATATTTGGACCTCTTTGAGGATTTCGTTGGAAACGGGATTTCTTCATCTAATGCTAGACAGAAGAATTCTCAGTAACTTCTTTGGGTTGCGTGTGTTCAACTCACAGAGTTGAACCTTCCTTTAGACAGAGCAGATTTGAAACCCTCATTTTGTGGAATTTGCAAGTGGACATTTCAAGCAATTTGGGGCCAACGGCAGAATAGGAAATATCTTTGTATACAAACTAGAGAGAATCATTCTCAGAAACCGCTTTGTGATGTGTGCATTCCACTCACAGAGTTTAACCTTTCTTTTCATAGAACAGTTTGGAAACAATCTGTTTGTAAAGTCTGCAAGTGGATATTTGGACCTCTTTGAGGATTTCGTTGGAAACGGGATTTCTTTATCTAATGCTAGACAGAAGAATTCTCAGTAACTTCTTTGGGTTGCGTGTGTTCAACTCACAGAGTTGAACCTTCCTTTAGACAGAGCGGATTTGAAACCCTATTTTTGTGGAATTTGCAAGTGGACATTTCAAGCGCTTTGGGGCCAACGGTAGAAAAGGAAATATCTTCGTATACAAACTAGAGAGAATCATTCTCAGAAACCGCTTTGTGATGTGTGCATTCCACTCACAGAGTTCAACCTTTCTTTTCATAGAACAGTTTGGAAACACTCAGTTTGTAAAGTCTGTAAGTGGATATTTGGACCTCTTAGAGGATTTCATTGGAAACGGGAATTCTTCATCTAATGCTAGACAGAAGAAATCTCAGTAACTTCTTTCAGTTGTGTGTGTTCAACTCACAGAGTTGAACCTTCCTTTAGACAGAGCAGGTTTGAAATCCTCTTTTTGTGGAATTTGCAAGTGGACATTTCAAGCGCTTTGTGGCCAACGGTTGAAAAGGAAATATCTTCGTATACAAACTAGAGAGAATCATTCTCAGAAACCACTTTGTGATGTGTGTGTTCCACTCACCGAGTTTAATATTTCTTTCATAGAACAGTTTGGAAACACTGCGTTTGTAAAGTGTGCAAGTGAATATTTGGACCTCTTTGAGGATTTCGTTGGATACGGGATTTCTTCATCTAATGGTAGACAGAAGAATTCTCAGTAACTTCTTAGGGTTGCATGTGTTCAACTCACAGAGTTGAACCTTCCTTTAGACAGAGCAGATTTGAAATCCTCTTTTTGTGGAATTTGCAAGTGGACGTTTTAAGCGCTTTGGGGCCAAAGGTAGAAAAGGAAATATCTTCGTATAAAAAGTAGAGAGAATCATTCTCAGAAACCATTTTGTGATGTTTGTGTTCCACTCACCGAGTTGAACATTTCTTTCATAGAACAGTTTGGAAACACTCCGTTTGTAAAGTGTGCAAGTTAATATTTGGACCTCTTTGAGGATTTCGTTGGAAACGTGATGTCCTCATCTAATGCTAGACAGAAGAATTCTCATTAACTTCTTTGGGTTGCGTGTCTTCAACTCACAGAGTTGAACCTTCCTTTAGACAGAGCAGATTTGAAATCCTCTTTTTCTGGAATTTGCAAGTGGATATTTCAAGAGCTTTGGGGCCAATGGAAGAAAAGGTAATATCTTCATATACAAACTAGAGAGAATCATTCTCAGAAACCACTTTGCGATTTCTGCATTCCATTCACAGAGTTTAACCTTTCTTTTCATAGAACAGTTTGGAGACACTCTGTTTGTAAAGTCTGCAAGTGGATATTTGGACCTCTTTGAGGATTTCGTTGGAAACGTGATTTCTTCATCTAATGCTAGACAGAAGAATTCTCATTAACTTCTTTGGGTTGCGTGTGTTCAACTCACAGAGTTGAACCTTCCTTTAGACAGAGCAGATTTCAAACGCTCTTGTTGTGGAATTTGCAAGTGGACATTTCAAGCGCTTTGGGGCCAAGTGTAGAAAAGGTAATATCTTCGTATACAAACTAGAGAGAATCATTCTCAGAAACCACTTTGCGATGTGTGCATTCCACTCACAGAGTTTAACCTTTCTTTTCATAGAACAGTTTGGAAACACTCTGTTTGTAAAGTCTGCAAGTGGATATTTGGACCTCTTTGAGGATTTCGTTGGAAACGGGATTTCTTCATCTAATGCTAGACAGAAGAATTCTCAGTAACTTCTTTGGGTTGCGTGTGTTCAACTCACAGAGTTGAAACTTCCTTTAGACAGAGCAGATTTGAAACCCTCTTTTTGTGGAATTTGCAAGTGGACATTTCAAGGGCTTTGGGGCCAACGGTAGAAAAGTAAATATCTTCGTATACAAAATAGAGAGAATCATTCTCAGAAACCGCTTTGTGATACGTGCATTCCACTCACAGAGTTCAACCTTTCTTTTCATAGAACAGTTTGGAAACACTCTGTTTGTAAAGTCCGTAAGTGGATATTTGGACCTCTTTGAGGATTTCGTTGGACACGGGAATTCTCCATCTAATGTTAGACAGAAGAATTCTCAGTAACTTCATTGGGTTGTGTGTGCTCAATTCAAAGACTTGAACCTTCCTTTAGACAGAGCAGATTTGAAACCCTCATTTTGTGGAATTTGCAAGTGGACATTTCAAGCAATTTGGTGCCAACGGGAGAAAAGGAAATATCTTCATATAAAAACTGAAGAGAATCCTTCTCAGAAACCACTTTGTGATGTGTGCGTTCCATTCACCGAGTTTAACCTTTGTTTCATAGAACAGTTTGGAAACACCCCGTTTGTAAAGTCAGCAAGTGGATATTTGGGCCTCTTTGAGGATTTTGTTGGATACGGGATTTCTTCATCTAATGGTAGACAGAAGATTTCTCAGTAACTTCTTTGGGTTGCGTGTGTTCAACTCACAGAGTTGAACCTTCCTTTAGACAGAGCAGATTTGAAACCGTCTTTTTGTGGAATTTGCAAGTGGATATTGCAAGCGTTTTGGGGCCAACGGTAGAAAAGGAAATATCTTCGTATACAAACTAGAGAGAATCATTCTCAGAAACCGCTTCGTGAAGTGTGCGTTCCACTGACAGAGTTTAACCTTTCTTTTCATAGAACAGTTTGGAAACACTCTGTTTGTAAAGTCTGCAAGTGGATATTTGGACCTCTTTGAGGATTTCGTTGGAAACGGGATTTCTTCATCTAATGCTAGACAGAAGAATTCTCAGTAACTTCTTTGGGTTGCGTGTGTTCAACTCACAGAGTTGAACCTTCCTTTAGACAGAGCAGATTTGAAACCCTCATTTTGTGGAATTTGCAAGTGGACATTTCAAGCAATTTGGGGCCAACGGCAGAATAGGAAATATCTTTGTATACAAACTAGAGAGAATCATTCTCAGAAACCGCTTTGTGATGTGTGCATTCCACTCACAGAGTTTAACCTTTCTTTTCATAGAACAGTTTGGAAACAATCTGTTTGTAAAGTCTGCAAGTGGATATTTGGACCTCTTTGAGGATTTCGTTGGAAACGGGATTTCTTTATCTAATGCTAGACAGAAGAATTCTCAGTAACTTCTTTGGGTTGCGTGTGTTCAACTCACAGAGTTGAACCTTCCTTTAGACAGAGCGGATTTGAAACCCTATTTTTGTGGAATTTGCAAGTGGACATTTCAAGCGCTTTGGGGCCAACGGTAGAAAAGGAAATATCTTCGTATACAAACTAGAGAGAATCATTCTCAGAAACCGCTTTGTGATGTGTGCATTCCACTCACAGAGTTCAACCTTTCTTTTCATAGAACAGTTTGGAAACACTCAGTTTGTAAAGTCTGTAAGTGGATATTTGGACCTCTTAGAGGATTTCATTGGAAACGGGAATTCTTCATCTAATGCTAGACAGAAGAAATCTCAGTAACTTCTTTCAGTTGTGTGTGTTCAACTCACAGAGTTGAACCTTCCTTTAGACAGAGCAGGTTTGAAATCCTCTTTTTGTGGAATTTGCAAGTGGACATTTCAAGCGCTTTGTGGCCAACGGTTGAAAAGGAAATATCTTCGTATACAAACTAGAGAGAATCATTCTCAGAAACCACTTTGTGATGTGTGTGTTCCACTCACCGAGTTTAATATTTCTTTCATAGAACAGTTTGGAAACACTGCGTTTGTAAAGTGTGCAAGTGAATATTTGGACCTCTTTGAGGATTTCGTTGGATACGGGATTTCTTCATCTAATGGTAGACAGAAGAATTCTCAGTAACTTCTTAGGGTTGCATGTGTTCAACTCACAGAGTTGAACCTTCCTTTAGACAGAGCAGATTTGAAATCCTCTTTTTGTGGAATTTGCAAGTGGACGTTTTAAGCGCTTTGGGGCCAAAGGTAGAAAAGGAAATATCTTCGTATAAAAAGTAGAGAGAATCATTCTCAGAAACCATTTTGTGATGTTTGTGTTCCACTCACCGAGTTGAACATTTCTTTCATAGAACAGTTTGGAAACACTCCGTTTGTAAAGTGTGCAAGTTAATATTTGGACGTCTTTGAGGATTTCGTTGGAAACGTGATTTCCTCATCTAATGCTAGACAGAAGAATTCTCATTAACTTCTTTGGGTTGCGTGTCTTCAACTCACAGAGTTGAACCTTCCTTTAGACAGAGCAGATTTGAAATCCTCTTTTTCTGGAATTTGCAAGTGGATATTTCAAGAGCTTTGGGGCCAATGGAAGAAAAGGTAATATCTTCATATACAAACTAGAGAGAATCATTCTCAGAAACCACTTTGCGATTTCTGCATTCCATTCACAGAGTTTAACCTTTCTTTTCATAGAACAGTTTGGAGACACTCTGTTTGTAAAGTCTGCAAGTGGATATTTGGACCTCTTTGAGGATTTCGTTGGAAACGTGATTTCTTCATCTAATGCTAGACAGAAGAATTCTCATTAACTTCTTTGGGTTGCGTGTGTTCAACTCACAGAGTTGAACCTTCCTTTAGACAGAGCAGATTTCAAACGCTCTTGTTGTGGAATTTGCAAGTGGACATTTCAAGCGCTTTGGGGCCAAGTGTAGAAAAGGTAATATCTTCGTATACAAACTAGAGAGAATCATTCTCAGAAACCACTTTGCGATGTGTGCATTCCACTCACAGAGTTTAACCTTTCTTTTCATAGAACAGTTTGGAAACACTCTGTTTGTAAAGTCTGCAAGTGGATATTTGGACCTCTTTGAGGATTTCGTTGGAAACGGGATTTCTTCATCTAATGCTAGACAGAAGAATTCTCAGTAACTTCTTTGGGTTGCGTGTGTTCAACTCACAGAGTTGAAACTTCCTTTAGACAGAGCAGATTTGAAACCCTCTTTTTGTGGAATTTGCAAGTGGACATTTCAAGGGCTTTGGGGCCAACGGTAGAAAAGTAAATATCTTCGTATACAAAATAGAGAGAATCATTCTCAGAAACCGCTTTGTGATACGTGCATTCCACTCACAGAGTTCAACCTTTCTTTTCATAGAACAGTTTGGAAACACTCTGTTTGTAAAGTCCGTAAGTGGATATTTGGACCTCTTTGAGGATTTCGTTGGACACGGGAATTCTCCATCTAATGTTAGACAGAAGAATTCTCAGTAACTTCATTGGGTTGTGTGTGCTCAATTCAAAGACTTGAACCTTCCTTTAGACAGAGCAGATTTGAAACCCTCATTTTGTGGAATTTGCAAGTGGACATTTCAAGCAATTTGGTGCCAACGGGAGAAAAGGAAATATCTTCATATAAAAACTGAAGAGAATCCTTCTCAGAAACCACTTTGTGATGTGTGCGTTCCATTCACCGAGTTTAACCTTTGTTTCATAGAACAGTTTGGAAACACCCCGTTTGTAAAGTCAGCAAGTGGATATTTGGGCCTCTTTGAGGATTTTGTTGGATACGGGATTTCTTCATCTAATGGTAGACAGAAGATTTCTCAGTAACTTCTTTGGGTTGCGTGTGTTCAACTCACAGAGTTGAACCTTCCTTTAGACAGAGCAGATTTGAAACCGTCTTTTTGTGGAATTTGCAAGTGGATATTGCAAGCGTTTTGGGGCCAACGGTAGAAAAGGAAATATCTTCGTATACAAACTAGAGAGAATCATTCTCAGAAACCGCTTCGTGAAGTGTGCGTTCCACTGACAGAGTTTAACCTTTCTTTTCATAGAACAGTTTGGAAACACTCTGTTTGTAAAGTCTGCAAGTGGATATTTGGACCTCTTTGAGGATTTCGTTGGAAACGGGATTTCTTCATCTAATGCTAGACAGAAGAATTCTCAGTAACTTCTTTGGGTTGCGTGTGTTCAACTCACAGAGTTGAACCTTCCTTTAGACAGAGCAGATTTGAAACCCTCATTTTGTGGAATTTGCAAGTGGACATTTCAAGCAATTTGGGGCCAACGGCAGAATAGGAAATATCTTTGTATACAAACTAGAGAGAATCATTCTCAGAAACCGCTTTGTGATGTGTGCATTCCACTCACAGACTTTAACCTTTCTTTTCATAGAACAGTTTGTAAACACTCTGTTGGTAAAGTCTGCAAGTGGATATTTGGACCTCTTTGAGGATTTCGTTGGAAACGGGATTTCTTCATCTAATGCTAGACAGAAGAATTCTCAGTAACTTCTTTGGGTTGCGTGTGTTCAACTCACAGAGTTGAACCTTCCTTTAGACAGAGCAGATTTGAAACCCTCTTTTTGTGGAATTTGCAAGTGGACATTTCAAGCCATTTGGGGCCAACGGCAGAAAAGGAAATATCTTTGTATACAAACTAGATGGAATCATTGTCAGAAACCGCTTTGTGATGTGTGCATTCCACTCACAGAGTTTAACCTTTCTTTTCATAGAACACTTTGGAAACACTCTGTTTGTAAAGTCTGCAAGTGGATATTTGGACCTCTTTGAGGATTTCGTTGGAAACGGGATTTCTTCATCTAATGCTAGACAGAAGAATTCTCAGTAACTTCTTTGGGTTGCGTGTGTTCAACTCACAGAGTTGAACCTTCCTTTAGACAGAGCGGATTTGAAACCCTGTTTTTGTGGAATTTGCAAGTGGACATTTCAAGCGCTTGGGGGCCAACGGTAGAAAAGGAAATATCTTCGTATACAAACTAGAGAGAATCATTCTCAGAAACCGCTTTGTGATGTGTGCATTCCACTCACAGAGTTTAACCTTTCCTTTCATAGAACAGTTTGTAAACACTCTGTTTGTAAAGTCTGCAAGTGGATATTTGGACCTCCTTGAGGATTTCGTTGGAAACGGGATTTCTTCATCTAATGCTAGACAGAATAATTCTCAGTAACTTCTTTGGGTTGCGTGTATTCAACTCACAGAGTTGAACCTTCCTTTAGACAGAGCAGATTTGAAATCCTCTTTTTGTGGAATTTGCAAGTGGACATTTCAGGTGCTTTGGGGCCAACGGTATAATAGGAAATATCTTCGTATACAAACTAGAGAGAATCACTCTCAGAAACCACTTTGTGATGTGTGCATTCCACTCACAGAGTTTAACCTTTCTTTCATAGAACAGTTTGGAAACACTCAGTTTGTAAAGTCTGCAAGTGGATATTTGGACCTCTTTGTGGATTTCTTTGGAAACGGGAAGTCTACATCTAATGCTAGACAGAAGAATTCTCAGTAACTTCTTTGGGTTGCGTGTGTTCAACTCACAGAGTTGAACCTTCCTTTAGACAGAGCAGATTTGAAACCCTCTTGTTGTGGAATTTGCAAGTGGACATTTCAAGCGCTTAGGGGCCAACGATAGAAAAGGACATATCTTCGTATACAAACTAGAGAGAATCATTCTCAGAAACCGCTTTGTGATGTGTGCATTCCACTCACAGAGTTTAACCTTTCTTTTCATAGAACAGTTTGGAAACACTCTGTTTGTAAAGTCTGCAAGTGGATATTTGGACCTCTTTGAGTATATCATTGGAAATGGGGTTTCCTCGTCTAATGCTAGACCGAAGAATTCTCAGTAACTTCTTTGTGTTGCGTGTGTTCAACTCACAGAGTTGAACCTTCCTTTAGACAGAGCAGATTTGAAACCCTCTTTTTGTGGAATTTGCAAGTGGACATTTCAAGCGCTTTGGGGCTAATGGCAGAAAAGGAAATATCCTCATATAAAAACTAGAGAGAATCATTCTCAGAAACCACTTTGTGATGTGTGCGTTCCACTCACCGAGTTTAACCTTTGTTTCATAGAACAGTTTGGAAACACTCCGTTTGTAAAGTCAGCAAGTGGATATTTGGACCCCTTTGAGGATTTCGTTGGATACGGGATTTCTTCATCTAATGCTAGACAGAAGATTTCTCAGTAACCTCTTTGGGTTGCGTGTGTTCAACTCACAGAGTTGAACCTTCATTTAGACAGAGCAGGTTTGAAATCCTCTTTTTGTGGAATTTGCAAGTGGACATTTCAAGCCATTTGGGGCCGAAGGTTGAAAAGGAAATATCTTCGTATACAAACTAGAGAGAATCATTCTCAGAAACCACTTTGTGATGTGTGTGTTCCACTCACCGAGTTTAATATTTCTTTCATAGAACAGTTCGGAAACACTCCGTTTGTAAAGTCTGCAAGTGAATATTTTGACCTCTTTGAGGATTTCGTTGTATACGGGATTTCTTCATCTAATGGTAGACAGAAGAATTCTCAGTAACTTCTTTGGGTTGCGTGTGTTCAACTCACAGAGTTGAACCTTCCTTTAGACAGAGCAGATCTGAAACCCTCTTTTTGTGGAATTTGCAAGTGGACATTTCAAGCGCTTTGGGGCCAACGGTAGAAAAGGAAATATCTTTGTATACAAACTAGAGAGAATCATTCTCAGAAACCGCTTTGTGATGTGTGCATTCCACTCACAGAGTTTAACCTTTCTTTTCATAGAACAGTTTGGAAACACTCTGTTTGTAAAGTCTGCAAGTGGATATTTGGACCTCTTTGAAGATTTCGTTGGAAACGGGATTTCTTCATCTAATGCTAGACAGAAGAATTCTCAGTAACTTCTTTGGGTTGCGTGTGTTCAACTCACAGAGTTGAACCTTCCTTTTGACAGAGCAGATTTGAAACCCTCTTTTTGCGGAATTTGCAAGTGGACATTTCATGCACTTTGGGGCCAACGGCAGAAAAGGAAATATCTTCATATAAAAACAAGAGAGAATCATTCTCAGAAACCACTTTGTGATGTGTTCGTTCCACTCACAGAGTTGAACCTTTCTTTTCATAGAACAGTTTGTAAACACTCTGTTTGTAAAGTCTGCAAGTGGATATTTGGACCTCTTTGAGGATTTCGTTGGAAACGGTATTTCTTCATCAAATGCTAGACAGAAGAATTCTCAATAACTTCTTTGGGTTGCGTGTGTCCAACTCACAGTGTTGAACCTTTCTTTAGAGAGACCAGATTTGAAACCCTCTTGTTGTGGAATTAGCAAGTGGACATTTCAAATGCTTTGGGGCCAACGGTAGAAAACGAAATATCTTCGTATACAAACTAGAGGGAATCATTCTCAGAAACCACTTTGTGATGTGTGCGTTCCATTCACCGATTTTAACCTTTCTTTTCATAGATCGGTTTGAAACCACTCTGTTTGTAAAGTCTGTTAGTGGATATTTGTACCTCTTTGAGGATTTCCTTGGATACGGGATTTCTTCATCTAATGCTAGACAGAAGAATTCTCAGTAACTTCTTTGGGTTGCGTGTGTTCCACTCACAGAGTTGAACCTTCCTTTAGACAGAGCAGGTTTGAAAACCTCTTTTTGTGGAATTTGCAAGTGGACATTTCATGTGCTTTGGGGCCAACGGTAGAATAGGAAATATCTTCGTATAAAAACTAGAGAGAATCATTCTCAGAAACCACTTTGTGATGTGTGCGTTCCACTCATCAAGTTAAACCTTTCTTTCATACAACAGTTTGTAAACACTCCGTTTGTAAAGTCTGCAAGTGGATATTTGGACCTCTTTGAGGATTTCGTTGGATACGGGATTTCTTCATCTAATGCTAGACAGAAGAATTCTCAGTAACATCTTTCGGTTGCGTGTGTTCAACTCACAGAGTTGAACCTTCCTTTAGATAGAGCAGATTTGAAACCTCCTCATTGTGGAATTTGCAAGTGGACATTTCAAGCGCTTTGGGGCCAACGGTAGTAAAGGAAATATCTTCATATACAAACTAGAGAGAATCATTCTCAGAAACCACTTTGTGATATGTGCATTCCATTCGCCGAGTTTAACCTTTCTTTTCACAGAACAGTTTGGAAACACTCTGTTTGTAAAGTCTGTAAGTAGATATTTGGACCTCTCTGAGGATTTCGTTGGAAACAGGAATTCTTCATCTAATGCTACACAGAAGAATTCTCAGTAACTTCTTTGGGTTGTGTGTGTTCAACTCACAGAGTTGAACCTTCCTTTAGACAGAGCAGATTTGAAACCCTCTTGTTGTGGAATTTGCAAGTGAACACTTCAAGCGCTTAGGGGCCAACGGTAGAAAAGGAAATATCTTCGTATACAAACTAGAGAGAATCATTCTCAGAAACCGCTTTGTGATGTGTGCATTCCACTCACAGAGTTTAATCTTTCTTTTCATAGAACAGTTTGGAAACACTCTGTTTTTAAAGCCTGCAAGTGGATATTTGGACCTCTTTGAGTATATCATTGGAAACGGGGTTTCTTCATCTAATGCTAGACAGAAGAATTCTCACTAACTTCTTTGGGTTGCGTGTGTTCAATTCACAGAGTTGAACCTTCCTTTAGACAGAGCAGATTTGAAACCCTCTTTTTGTGGAATTTGGAAGTGGACATTTCATACGCTTTTGGGCCAACGGTAGAAAAGGATATATCTTCGTATACAAGCTACAGAGAATCATTCTCAGAAACCGCTTTGGATGTGTGCGTTCCACTCAACGAGTTTAACCTTTCTTTTCATAGAACAGTTTGGAAACACTCTGTTTGTAAAGTCTGCAAGTGGATATTTGGACCTCTTTGAGGATTTCGTTGGAAACGGGATTTCTTCATCTAATGCTAGACAGAAGAATTCTCAGTAACTTCTTTGTGTTGTGTGTGCTCAACTCACAGAGTTGAACCTTCTTTTAGACAGAGCAGTTTGAAAACCTCTTTTTGTGGAATTTACAAGTGGACAGTTCAAGCGCTTTGGGTCCAACGGTAGAAAAGGAAATATCTTCACATAAAAACAAGAGAGAATCATTCTCAGAAACCACTTTGTGATGCGTGCGTTCCACTCACCGAGTTTAACCTTTGTTTCATAGAACAGTTTGGAAACATTCCGTTTGTAAAGTCAGCGAGTGGATATTTGGACCTCTTTGAGGATTTCGTTGGATACGGGATTTCTTCATGTAATGCTAGACACAAGATTTCTCAGTAACCTCTTTGGGTTGCGTGTGTTCAACTCACAGAGTTGAACCTTCCTTTAGACAGAGCAGATTTGAAACCCTCTTTTTGTGGAATTTGCAAGTGGACATTTCATGCGCTTTTGGGCCAACGGTAGAAAAGGAAATATTTTCATATACAAACTAGAGAGAATCATTCTCAGAAACCGATTCGTGAAGTGTGCATTCCACTGACAGAGTTTAACCTTTCTTTTCATAGAACAGTTTGGAAACACTCTGTTTCTAAAGTCTGCAAGTGGATATTTGGACCTCTTTGGGGATTTCGTTGGAAACGGGATTTCTTCATCTAATGCTAGACAGAAGAATTCTCAGCAACTTCTTTCAGTTGCGTGTGTTCAACTCACAGAGTTGAACCTTCCTTTAGACAGAGCAGGTTTCAAATCCTCTTTTTGTGGAATTTGCAAGTGGACATTTCAAGCGCTTTGGGGCCAATGGTTGAAAAGGAAATATCTTCGTATACAAACTAGAGAGAATCATTCTCAGAAAGCACTTTGTGATGTGTGTGTTCCACTCACCGAGTTTAATATTTCTTTCATAGAACAGTTTGGAAACACTCCGTTTGTAAAGTGTGCAAGTGAATATTTGAACCTCTTTGAGGATTTCGTTGGATACGGGATTTCTTCATCTAATGCTAGACAGAAGAATTCTCACTAACATCTTTCGGTTGCGTGTGTTCAACTCACAGAGTTGAACCTTCCTTTAGATAGAGCAGATTTGAAACCCTCTCATTGTGGAATTTGCACGTGGACATTTCAAGTGCTTTGGGGCCAACGGTAGAATAGGAAATACCTTCGTATACAAACTAGAGGGAATCATTCTCAGAAACCACTTTGTGATGTGTGCGTTCCACTCACCGAGTTTAACCTTTCTTTTCATTGTACAGTTTGCAAACACTCTGTTTGTAAAGTCTGCAAGTGGATATTTGGACCTCTTTGAGGATTTCGTTGGAAACGGGATTTCTTCATCTAATGCTAGACAGAAGAATTCTCAGTAACTTCTTTGGGTTGCGTGTGTTCAACTCACAGAGTTGAACCTTCCTTTAGACAGAGCAGATTTGGAACCCTCTTTCGTGGAATTTGCAAGTGGACATTTCAAGCGCTTTGGGGCCAACGGAAGAAATGGAAATATCTTCGTATACAAACAAGAGAGAATCATTCTCAGAAAAAGCTTTGTGATGTGTGCGTTCCACTCACAGAGTTTAACCTTTCTTTTCATAGAACAGTTTGGAAACACTCTGTTTTTAAAGTCTGTAAGTGGATATTTGGTCCTCTTTGAGGATTTCTTTGGAATCGTGATTTCTTCATCTAATGCTAGACAGAAGAATTCTCAGTAACTTCTTTGGGTTGCGTGTGTTCAACTCACAGAGTTGAACCTTCATTTAGACAGAGCAGATTGGAAATCCTGTTTTTGTGGAATTTGCAAGTGGACATTTCAAGCGCATTGGGGCCAACGGTAGAAAAGGAAATATCTTCGTATACAAACTAGAGAGAATCATTCTCAGAAAACGCTTTGTGATGTGTGCGTTCCACTCACAGAGTTTAACCTTTCTTTTCATAGAACAGTTTGGAAACACTCTGTTTGTAAAGTCCGCAAGTGGATATTTGGACCTCTTTGAGGATTTCATTGGAAACGGGATTTCCTCATCTAATGCTAGACAGAAGAATTCTCAGTAACTTCTTTGGGTTGCGTGTGTTCAACTCACAGAGTTGAACCTTCCTTTAGACAGAGCAGATTTGAAACCCTCTTTTTGTGGAATTTGCTAGTGGACATTTCAAGCGCTTTGGGGCCAACGGCAAAAAAGGAAATATCCTCGTATAAAAACTAGAGAGAATCATTCTCAGAAACCACTTTGTGATGTGTGCGTTCCACTCACTGAGTTTAACCTTTCTTTTCATAGAAGAGTTTGGAAACACTCTGTTTGTAAAGTCTGCAAGTGTATATTTGGACCTATTTGAGGATTTCGTTGGAAACGGGATTTCTTCATCTAATGCTAGACAGAAGAATTCTCAGTAACTTCTTTGGGTTGCGTGTGTTCAACTCACAGAGTTGAACCTTCCTTTAGACAGAGCAGATTTGAAACCCTCTTTTTGTGGAATTTGCAAGTGGACATTTCAAGCGCTTAGGGGCCAACGGTAGAAAAGGAAATATCTTCGTATACAAACTAGAGAGAATCATTCTCAGAAACCGCTTTGTGATGTGTGCGTTCCACTCACAGAGTTTAACCTTTCTTTTCATAGAACAGTTTGGAAACACTCTGTTTGTAAAGTCTGCAAGTGGATATTTGGACCTCATTGAGGATTTCATTGGAAACGGGATTTCCTCATCCAATGCTAGACAGAAGAATTCTCAGTAACTTCTTTGGGCTGTGTGTGTTCAACTAACAGATTTGAACTTTCCTTTCAACAGAGCAGATATGAAACCCTCTCTTTGTGGAATGTGCAAGTGGACATTTCAAGCGCTTTGGGGCCAACGGTAGAAAAGGAAATATCTTCGTATACAAACTAGAGAGAATCATTCTCAGAAACCACTTTGTGATGTGTTCGTTCCACTCACCGAGTTTAACCTTTCTTTTCATAGAACAGTTTGGAAACACTCTGTTTGTAGAGTCTGCAAGTGGATATTTGGACCTCTTTGAGGATTTCGTTGGAAACGGGATTTCTTCATCTAATGCTAGACAGAAGAATTCTCAGGAACTTCTTTGGGTTGCGTGTGTTCAACTCACAGAGTTGAAACTTCCTTTAGACAGAGCAGATTTGAAACCCTCTTTTTGTGGAATTTGCAAGTGGACATTTCAAGCGCTTTGGGGCCAACGGTAGAAAAGGAAATATCTTCGTATTCAAACTAGAGAGAATCATTCTCAGAAACTCCTTTGTGATGTGTGCGTTCCACTCACCGAGTTCAACCTTTCTTTTCATAGAACAGTTTGGAAAAGCTCTGTTTGTAAAGTCTGCAGGTGGATATTTGGACCTCTTTGAGTTTATCGTTGGAAACGGGATTTCTTCATCTAATGGTATACAGAAGAATTCTCAGTAACATCTTTGGGTTGCCTGTGTTCAACTCACAGAGTTGAACCTTCCTTTAGACAGAGCAGATTTGAAACCTTCTTTTTGTGGAATTTGCAAGTGGACACTTCAAGCGCTTTGGGGCCAACGGCAGAAAAGGAAATATCTTCGTATAAAAACTAGAGAGAATCATTCTCAGAAACCACTTTGTGATGTGTGCGTTCCACTCACTGAGTTCAACCTTTCTTTTCATAGAAGAGTTTGTAAACACTCTGTTTGTAAAGTCTGCAAGTGGATATTTGGACCACTTTGAGGATTTCGTTGGAAACGGGATTTCTTTTCTAATGCTAGACAGAAGAATTCTCAGTAACTTCTTTGGGTTGCGTGCGTTCAACTCACAGTGATGAACCTTCCTTTAGACAGAGCAGATGTGAAACCCTCTTTTTGTGGAATTTGCAAGTGGACATTTCAAGCGCTTTGGGGCCAACGGTAGAAAAGGAAATATCTTCGTATACAAACTAGAGAGAATCATTCTCAGAAACCACTTTGTGATGTGTGCGTTCCACTCACCGAGTTAAACCTTTCTTTTCATAGAACAGTTTGGAAACACTCTGTTTGTAAAGTCTGAAAGTGGATATTTGGACCTCTTTGAGGATTTCGTTGGAAACGGGATTTTTTCATCTAATGCTAGACAGAAGAATTCTCAGGAACTTCTTTGGGTTGCGTGTGTTCACCTCACAGAGTTGAACCTTCCTTTAGAGAGAGCATAATTGAAACCCTCTTTTTGTGGTATTTGCAAGTGGACATTTCAAGCGCTTTGGGGCCAACGGTAGAAAAGGAAATATCTTCGTATACAAACTAGAGAGAATCATTCTCAGAAACTGCTTTGTGATGTGTGCGTTCCACTCACAGTGTTTAACCTTTCTTTTCATAGAACAGTTTGGAAACACTCTGTTTGTAAAGTCTGCAAGTCGATATTTGGACCTCTTTGAGGATTTCATTGGAAAACGGGAATTCTTCTTCTAATGCTAGACAGAAGAATTCTCACTAACTTCTTTGGGTTGCGTGTGTTCAACTCACAGTGTTGAACCTTCCTTTAGACAGAGCACATTTGAAATCCTCTTTTTGTGGAATTTGCAAGTGGACATTTCAAGCGCTTTGGGGCCAACGGTAGAAAAGGAATTATCTTCGTATAAAAACTAGAGAGAATCATTCTCAGAAACCACTTTGTGATGTGTGCGTTCCACTCACCGAGTTTGACTTTCTTTCATAGAACAGTTTGGAAGCACTCTGTTTGTATAGTCTGCAAGTGGATATTTGGACCTCTTTGAGGATATCGTTGGAAACGGGATTTCTTCATCTAATGCTAGACAGAAGAATTCTCAGTAACTTCTTTGGGTTGTGGGTGTTCAACTCACAGAGTTGAACCTTCCTTTAGACAGAGCAGATTTGAAACCCTCTATTTGTGGAATTTGCAAGTGGACATTTCAAGTGCTTTGGGGCCAACGGTAGAAAAGGAAATATCTTCGTATACAAACTAGAGAGAATCATTCTCAGAAACTCCTTTGTGATGTGTGCGTTCCCCTCACAGAGTTTAACCTTCCTTTTCATAGAACACTTTGGAAACGCTCTGTTTGTAACGTCTGCAAGTGGATATTTGGACCTCTTTGAGGATTTCATTGGAAACGGGATTTCCTCATCTAATGCTAGACAGAAGAATTCTCAGCAACTTCTTTGGGTTGCGTGTGTTCAACTCACAGAGTTGAACCTTCCTTTAGACAGAGCAGATTTGAAACCCTCTTTTTGTGGAATTTGCAAGTGGACATTTCAAGCGCTTTGGGGCCAAAGGCAGAAAAGGAAATATCTTCGTATAAAAACTAGAGAGAATCATTCTCAGAAACCACTTTGTGAAGTGCTCATTCCACTCACAGAGTTTACCCTTTCTTTTCATAGAACAGTTTGGAAACACTCTGTTTGTAAAGTCTGCAAGTGGATATTTGGACCTCTCTGAGGATTTCGTTGGAAACGGGATTTCTTCATCTAATGGTATACAGAAGAATTCTCAGTAACTTCTTTTGGTTGCATGTGTTCAACTCACAGAGTTGAAACTTCCTTTAGACAGAGCAGATTTGAAACCCTCTTTTTGTGGAATTTGCAAGTGGACATTTCAAGCGCTTTGGGGCTAACGGCAGAAAAGGAAATATCTTCGTATAAAAACTAGAGAGAATCATTCTCAGAAACCACTCTGTGTTGTGTTCGTTCAACTCAGAGAGTTTAACCTTTCTTTTCATAGAAGAGTTTGGAAACACTCCGTTTGTAAAGTCTGCAAGTGGATATTTGGACCTCTTTGAGGATTTCGTTGGAAACGGGATTTCTTCATCTAATGCTAGACAGAAGAATTCTCAGTAACTTCTCTGGGTTGTACATGTTCAACTCACAGAGTTGAACCTTCCCTTAGAGAGAGCAGATTTGAAACCCTCTTTTTGTGGAATTTGCAAGTGGACATCTCAAGCGCTTTGGCGTCAACTGTAGAAAAGGAAACATCTTCGTATAAAAAGTAGAGAGAATAATTCTCAGAAACCGCTTTGTGATGTGTTCGTTCCACTCACCGAATTTAACCTTTCTTTCATAGAACAGTTTGGAAACACTCCGTTTGTAAAGTCTGCAAGTGGATATTTGGACCTCTTTGAGGACTTCATTGGATACGGGATTTCTTCATCTAATGCTAGACAGAAGAATTCTCAGTAACTTCTTTGGGTTGCGTGTGTTCAACTCACAGAGTTGAACCTTCCTTTAGACAGAGCAGATTTGAAACCCTCTTTTTGTGGAATTTGCAAGTGGACATTTCTAGTGCTTTGGGGCCAATGGTAGAAAAGGGAATATCTTCGTATAAAAACTAGAGAGAATCATTCTCAGAAAACCCTTGGTGATGTGTGCATTCCACTCACTGAGTTTAACCTTTCTTTTCATAGAACAGTTTGGAAATACTCTGTTTGTAAAGTCTGCAAGTGGATATTTGGACCTCTTTGAGTATATCGTTGGAAACGGGATTTCTTCATCTAATGCTAGACAGAAGAATTCTCAGGAACTTCTTTGGGTGGCATGTGTTCAACTCACAGAGTTGAACCTTCCTTTAGACAGAGCATATTTGAAACCCTCTTTTTGTGGAATTTGGAAGTGGACATTTGAAGCGCCTTGGGGCCAACGGCAGAAAAGGAAATATCTTCGTATAAAAACTAGGGAGAATCATTCTCAGAAACCACTTTGTGATGTGTTCGTTCCACTCACAGAGTTTACCCTTTCTTTTCATAGAACAGTTTGGAAACACTCTGTTTGTAAAGTCTGCAAGTGGATATTTGGACCTCTTTGAGGATTTCGTTGGAAACGGGATTTCTTCATTTAATGCTAGACAGAAGAATTCTCACTAACTTCTTTGGGTTGCGTGTGTTCAACTCACAGAGTTGAACCTTCCTTTAGACAGAGCAGATTTGAAACCTTGTTTTTGTGGATTTTGCAAATGGACATTTCAAGTGTTTTGGGGCCAACGGTAGAAAAAGAAATACCCTCGTATACAAACTAGAGAGAATCATTCTCAGAAACCGCTTTGTGATGTGTGCGTTCCACTCACAGAGTTTAACTTTTCTTTTCATAGAACAGTTTGGAAACACTCTGTTTGTAAAGTCTGCAAGAGGATATTTGGACCTCTTTGAGGATTTCGTTGGAAACGGGATTTCTTCATCTAATGCTAGACAGAAGAATTCTCACTAAGTTCTTTGGGTTGCATGTGTTCAACTCACAAAGTTGAACCTTACTTTAGACAGAGAAGATTTGAAACCCTCTTTTTGTGGAATTTGCAAGTGGACATTTCAAGCGCTTTGGGGCCAACGGTAGAAAAGGAAATATCTTCGTATACAAACTAGAGAGAATCATTCTCAGAAACCACTTTGTGATGTGTTCGTTCCACTCACCGAGTTTAACCTTTCTTTTCATAGAACAGTTTGGAAACACTCTGTTTGTAGAGTCTGCAAGTGGATATTTGGACCTCTTTGAGGATTTCGTTGGAAACGGGATTTCTTCATCTAATGCTAGACAGAAGAATTCTCAGGAACTTCTTTGGGTTGCGTGTGTTCAACTCACAGAGTTGAACCTTCCTTTAGACAGAGCAGATTTGAAACCCTCTTTTTGTGGAATTTGCAAGTGGACATTTCAAGCGCTTTGGGGCCAACGGTAGAAAAGGAAATATCTTCGTATTCAAACTAGAGAGGATCATTCTCAGAAACTCCTTTGTGATGTGTGCGTTCCACTCACCGAGTTCAACCTTTCTTTTCATAGAACAGTTTGGAAAAGCTCTGTTTGTAATGTCTGCAGGTGGATATTTGGACCTCTTTGAGTTTATCGTTGGAAACGGGATTTCTTCATCTAATGGTATACAGAAGAATTCTCAGTAACATCTTTGGGTTGCCTGTGTTCAACTCACAGAGTTGAACCTTCCTTTAGACAGAGCAGATTTGAAACCTTCTTTTTGTGGAATTTGCAAGTGGACATTTCAAGCGCTTTGGGGCCAACGGCAGAAAAGGAAATATCTTCGTATAAAAACTAGAGAGAATCATTCTCAGAAACCACTTTGTGATGTGTGCGTTCCACTCACTGAGTTCAACCTTTCTTTTCATAGAAGAGTTTGTAAACACTCTGTTTGTAAAGTCTGCAAGTGGATATTTGGACCTCTTTGAGGATTTCGTTGGAAACGGGATTTCTTCATCTAATGCTAGACAGAAGAATTCTCAGTAACTTCTTTGGGTTGCGTGCGTTCAACTCACAGTGATGAACCTTCCTTTAGACAGAGCAGATATGAAACCCTCTTTTTGTGGAATTTGCAAGTGGACATTTCAAGCGCTTTGGGGCCAACGGTAGAAAAGGAAATATCTTCATATACAAACTAGAGAGAATCATTCTCAGAAACCACTTTGTGATGTGTGCGTTCCACTCACCGAGTTAAACCTTTCTTTTCATAGAACAGTTTGGAAACACTCTGTTTGTAAAGTCTGAAAGTGGATATTTGGACCTCTTTGAGGATTTCGTTGGAAACGGGATTTTTTCATCTAATGCTAGAGAGAAGAATTCTCAGGAACTTCTTTGGGTTGCGTGTGTTCACCTCACAGAGTTGAACCTTCCTTTAGAGAGAGCATAATTGAAACCCTCTTTTTGTGGTATTTGCAAGTGGACATTTCAAGCGCTTTGGGGCCAACGGTAGAAAAGGAAATATCTTCGTATACAAACTAGAGAGAATCATTCTCAGAAACTGCTTTGTGATGTGTGCGTTCCACTCACAGTGTTTAACCTTTCTTTTCATAGAACAGTTTGGAAACACTCTGTTTGTAAAGTCTGCAAGTCGATATTTGGACCTCTTTGAGGATTTCATTGGAAAACGGGAATTCTTCTTCTAATGCTAGAGAGAAGAATTCTCACTAACTTCTTTGGGTTGCGTGTGTTCAACTCACAGAGTTGAACCTTCCTTTAGACAGAGCACATTTGAAATCCTCTTTTTGTGGAATTTGCAAGTGGACATTTCAAGCGCTTTGGGGCCAACGGTAGAAAAGGAATTATCTTCGTATAAAAACTAGAGAGAATCATTCTCAGAAACCACTTTGTGATGTGTGCGTTCCACTCACCGAGTTTGACTTTCTTTCATAGAACAGTTTGGAAGCACTCTGTTTGTATAGTCTGCAAGTGGATATTTTGACCTCTTTGAGGATATCGTTGGAAACGGGATTTCTTCATCTAATGCTAGACAGAAGAATTCTCAGTAACTTCTTTGGGTTGTGGGTGTTCAACTCACAGAGTTGAACCTTCCTTTAGACAGAGCAGATTTGAAACCCTCTATTTGTGGAATTTGCAAGTGGACATTTCAAGTGCTTTGGGGACAATGGTAGAAAAGGAAATATCTTCGTATACAAACTAGAGAGAATCATTCTCAGAAACTCCTTTGTGATGTGTGCGTTCCCCTCACAGAGTTTAACCTTCCTTTTCATAGAACACTTTGGAAACGCTCTGTTTGTAAAGTCTGCTGGTGGATATTTGGACCTATTTGAGTTTATCGTTGGAAACGGGATTTCTTCATCTAATGGTAGACAGAAGAATTCTCAGTAACTTCTTTGGGTTGCGTGTGTTCAACTCACAGAGTTGAACCTTCCTTTAGACAGAGCAGATTTGAAACCCTCTTTTTGTGGAATTTGCGAGTGGACATTTCAAGCGCTTTGGGGCCAACGGCAGAAAGGGAAATATCCTCGTATAAAAACTAGAGAGAATCATTCTCAGAAACCACTTTGTGATGTGTGCGTTCCACTCACAGAGTTTAACCTTTCTTTTCATAGAACAGTTTGGAAACACTCTGTTTGTAAAGTCTGCAAGTGGATATTTGGACCTCTTTGAGGATTTCATTGGAAACGGGATTTCCTCATCTAATGCTAGACAGAAGAATTCTCAGTAACTTCTTTGGGTTGCGTGTGTTCAACTCACAGAGTTGAACCTTCCTTTAGACAGAGCAGATTTGAAACCCTCTTTTTGTGGAATTTGCAAGTGGACATTTCAAGCGCTTTGGGGCCAAAGGCAGAAAAGGAAATATCTTCGTATAAAAACTAGAGAGAATCATTCTCAGAAACCACTTTGTGAAGTGCTCATTCCACTCACAGAGTTTACCCTTTCTTTTCATAGAACAGTTTGGAAACACTCTGTTTGTAAAGTCTGCAAGTGGATATTTGGACCTCTCTGAGGATTTCGTTGGAAACGGGATTTCTTCATCTAATGGTAGACAGAAGAATTCTCAGTAACTTCTTTGGGTTGCGTGTGTTCAACTCACAGAGTTGAACCTTCCTTTAGACAGAGCAGATTTGAAACCCTCTTTTTGTGGAATTTGCAAGTGGACATTTCAAGCGCTTTGGGGCTAACGGCAGAAAAGGAAATATCTTCGTATAAAAACTAGAGAGAATCATTCTCAGAAACCACTCTGTGTTGTGTTCGTTCAACTCACAGAGTTTAACCTTTCTTTTCATAGAAGAGTTTGGAAACACTCCGTTTGTAATGTCTGCAAGTGGATATTTGGACCTCTTTGAGGATATCGTTGGAAACGGGATTTCTTCATCTAATGCTAGACAGAAGAATTCTCAGTAACTTCTCTGGGTTGTACATGTTCAACTCACAGAGTTGAACCTTCCCTTAGAGAGAGCAGATTTGAAACCCTCTTTTTGTGGAATTTGCAAGTGGACATCTCAAGCGCTTTGGCGTCAACAGTAGAAAAGGAAACATCTTCGTATAAAAAGTAGAGAGAATAATTCTCAGAAACCGCTTTGTGATGTGTTCGTTCCACTCACCGAATTTAACCTTTCTTTCATAGAACAGTTTGGAAACACTCCGTTTGTAAAGTCTGCAAGTGGATATTTGGACCTCTTTGAGGACTTCATTGGATACGGGATTTCTTCATCTAATGCTAGACAGAAGAATTCTCAGTAACTTCTTTGGGTTGCGTGTGTTCAACTCACAGAGTTGAACCTTCCTTTAGACAGAGCAGATTTGAAACCCTCTTTTTGTGGAATTTGCAAGTGGACATTTCTAGTGCTTTGGGGCCAATGGTAGAAAAGGGAATATCTTCGTATAAAAACTAGAGAGAATCATTCTCAGAAAACCCTTGGTGATGTGTGCATTCCACTCACTGAGTTTAACCTTTCTTTTCATAGAACAGTTTGGAAACACTCTGTTTGTAAAGTCTGCAAGTTGATATTTGGACCTATTTGAGTATATCGTTGGAAACGGGATTTCTTCATCTAATGCTAGACAGAAGAATTCTCAGGAACTTCTTTGGGTTGCATGTGTTCAACTCACAGAGTTGAACCTTCCTTTAGAGAGAGCATACTTGAAACCCTCTTTTTGTGGAATTTGGAAGTGGACATTTGAAGCGCTTTGGGGCCAACGGCAGAAAAGGAAATATCTTCGTATAAAAACTAGGGAGAATCATTCTCAGAAACCACTTTGTGATGTGTTCGTTCCACTCACAGAGTTTACCCTTTCTTTTCATAGAACAGTTTGGAAACACTCTGTTTGTAAAGTCTGCAAGAGGATATTTGGACCTCTTTGAGGATTTCGTTGGAAACGGGATTTCTTCATCTAATGCTAGACAGAAGAATTCTCAGTAACTTCTTTTGGTTGCGTGTGTTCAACTCACAGAGCCGAACCTTCCTTTAGACAGAGCAGGTTTGAAACCCTCTTTTTGTGGAATTTGCAAGTGGACATTTCAAGCGCTTTTGGGCCAACAGTAGAAAAGGAAATATCTTCGTATAAAAACTAGAGAGAATCATTCTCAGAAACCGCTCTGTGATGTGTTCGTTCCACTCACAGAGTGCAACCTTTCTTTCATAGAACAGTTTGGATACACTCCGTTTGTAAAGTCTGCAAGTGGATATTTGCACCTCTTTGAGGATTTCGTTGGATACGGGATTTCTTCATCTAATGCTAGACAGAAGAATTCTCAGTAACTTCTTTGGGATGCGTGTGTTCAACTCACAGAGTTGAACCTTCTTTTAGACAGAGCAGATTTGAAACCCTCTTTTTGTGGAATTTGCAAGTGGACATTTCAAGCGCTTTGGGGCCAATGGTAGAAAAGGGAATATCTTCGTATAAAAACTAGAGAGAATCATTCTCAGAAAACCCTTGGTGATGTGTGCGTTCCACTCACCGAGTTTAACCTTTCTTTTCATAGAACAGTTTGGAAACACTCTCTTTGTAAAGTCTGCATGTGGATATTTGGACCTCCTTAAGGATTTCTTTGGAAACGGGATTTCTTCATCTACTGCTAGACAGAAGAATTCTCAGTGTCTTCCTTGGTGTGCGCGTGTTCAACTCACAGAGTTGAACCTTCCTTTAGACAGAGCAGATTTGAAACCCTCTTTTTGTGGAATTTGCAAGTGGACATTTCAAGCGCTTTGGGGCCAACGGTAGAAAAGGAAATATCTTCGTATAAAAACTAGAGAGAATCATTCTCAGAAACCACTTTGTGATGTGTGCATTCCATTCACAGAGTTTAACCTTTCTTTTCATAGAACAGTTTGGAAACACTCTGTTTGTAAAGTCTGCATGTGGATATTTGGACCTCCTTAAGGATTTCTTTGGAAACGGGATTTCTTCATCTAATGCTAGACAGAAGAATTCTCAGGAACTTCTTTGGGTTGCATGTGTTCAACTCACAGAGTTGAACCTTCCTTTAGAGAGAGCATACTTGAAACCCTCTTTTTGTGGAATTTGGAAGTGGACATTTGAAGCGCTTTGGGGCCAACGGCAGAAAAGGAAATATCTTCGTATAAAAACTAGGGAGAATCATTCTCAGAAACCACTTTGTGATGTGTTCGTTCCACTCACAGAGTTTACCCTTTCTTTTCATAGAACAGTTTGGAAACACTCTGTTTGTAAAGTCTGCAAGAGGATATTTGGACCTCTTTGAGGATTTCGTTGGAAACGGGATTTCTTCATCTAATGCTAGACAGAAGAATTCTCAGTAACTTCTTTTGGTTGCGTGTGTTCAACTCACAGAGCCGAACCTTCCTTTAGACAGAGCAGGTTTGAAACCCTCTTTTTGTGGAATTTGCAAGTGGACATTTCAAGCGCTTTTGGGCCAACAGTAGAAAAGGAAATATCTTCGTATAAAAACTAGAGAGAATCATTCTCAGAAACCGCTCTGTGATGTGTTCGTTCCACTCACAGAGTGCAACCTTTCTTTCATAGAACAGTTTGGATACACTCCGTTTGTAAAGTCTGCAAGTGGATATTTGCACCTCTTTGAGGATTTCGTTGGATACGGGATTTCTTCATCTAATGCTAGACAGAAGAATTCTCAGTAACTTCTTTGGGATGCGTGTGTTCAACTCACAGAGTTGAACCTTCTTTTAGACAGAGCAGATTTGAAACCCTCT
Source organism: Gorilla gorilla gorilla (assembly GCF_029281585.2). Lineage (NCBI taxonomy): Eukaryota > Metazoa > Chordata > Mammalia > Primates > Hominidae > Gorilla > Gorilla gorilla. The sequence goes on along the minus strand of NC_073231.2, from coordinate 74,682,734 downwards.
TTTTGTGGAATTTGCAAGTGGACATTTCAAGCGCTTTGGGGCCAATGGTAGAAAAGGGAATATCTTCGTATAAAAACTAGAGAGAATCATTCTCAGAAAACCCTTGGTGATGTGTGCGTTCCACTCACCGAGTTTAACCTTTCTTTTCATAGAACAGTTTGGAAACACTCTCTTTGTAAAGTCTGCATGTGGATATTTGGACCTCCTTAAGGATTTCTTTGGAAACGGGATTTCTTCATCTACTGCTAGACAGAAGAATTCTCAGTGTCTTCCTTGGTGTGCGCGTGTTCAACTCACAGAGTTGAACCTTCCTTTAGACAGAGCAGATTTGAAACCCTCTTTTTGTGGAATTTGCAAGTGGACATTTCAAGCGCTTTGGGGCCAACGGTAGAAAAGGAAATATCTTCGTATAAAAACTAGAGAGAATCATTCTCAGAAACCACTTTGTGATGTGTGCATTCCATTCACAGAGTTTAACCTTTCTTTTCATAGAACAGTTTGGAAACACTCTGTTTGTAAAGTCTGCATGTGGATATTTGGACCTCTTTGAGGATTTCGTTGGAAACGGGATTTCTTCATCTAATGCTAGACAGAAGAATTCTCAGTAACTTCTTTTGGTTGCGTGTGTTCAACTCACAGAGTTAAACCTTCCTTTAGACAGAGCAGATTTGAATCCCTCTTTTTGTGGAATTTGCAAGTCGACATTTAAAGCGCTTTGGGGCCAACGGCAGAAAAGGGAATATCTTCGTATAAAAACTAGAGAGAATCATTCTCAGAAACCACTTTGTTATGTGTTCGATCCACTCACAGAGTTTAACCTTTCTTTTCATAGAACAGTTTGAAAACACTCTGTTTGTAAAGTCTGCAAGTGGATATTTGGACCTCTTTAAGGATTACTTTGGAAACGGGATTTCTTCATCTACTGCTAGACAGAAGAATTCTCAGTGTCTTCTTTGGTTTGCGTGTGTTCAACTCACAGAGTTGAACCTTCCTTTAGACAGAGCAGATTTGAAACCCTCTTTTTGTGGAATTTGCAAGTGGACATTTCAAGCGCTTTGGGGTCAACGGCAGAAAAGGAAATATCTTCGTATAAAAACTAGAGAGAATCATTCTCAGAAACCACTTTGTGATGTGTTCGTTCCACTCACAGAGTTCAACCTTTCTTTTCATAGAACTGTTTGGAAACACTCTGTTTGTTAAGTCTGCAAGTGGATATTTGGACCTCTTGGAGGATTTTGTTGAAAACGGGATTTCTTCATCTAATGCTGGACAGAAGAATTCTCAGTAACTTCTTTGGGTTGCGCGTGTTCAACTCACAGAGTTGAACCTTCCTTTAGAGAGAGCAGATATGAAACCCTCTTTTTGTGGAATTTGCAAGTGGACATCTCAAGCGCTTTGGGGCCAACGGTAGAAAAGGAAATATCTTCGCATACAAACTAGATAGAATCATTCTCAGAAACCCCTTTGTGATGTGTGCATTCCATTCACCGAGTTTAACCTTCCTTTTCATAGAACAGTTTGTAAACACTCTGTTTCTAAAGTCTGCAAGTGGATATTTGGACCTCTTTGAGGATTTCGAAGGAAACGGTATTTCTTCATCTATTGCTAGACAGAAGAATTCTCAGTAACTTCTTTGGGTTGCGTGTGTTCAACTCACTGTCTTGAACCTTCCTTTAGACAGAGCACAACTGAAACCCTCTTTTTGTGGAATTTGCAATTGGACATTTCAAGCCCTTTTGGGCCACCGGTAGAGAAGGAAATATCCTCGTATAAAAACTAGAGAGAATTATTCTCAGAAACCACTCTGTGAAGTGTGCGTTCCAATCACAGAGTTTAACCTTTCCTTTCATAGAACAGGTTGGTAACACTCTGTTTGTACAGTCTGCAAGTGGATATGTGGACCTCTTTGAGGATTTCGTTGGGAACGGGATTTCTTCATCTAGTGCTTGACAGAAGAATTCTCAGTAACTTCTCTGGGTTGCGCGTGTTCAACTCACATAGTTGAACCTTCCTTTAGAGAGAGCAGATTTGAAACCCTCTTTATGTGGAATTTGCAATTAGTCTTCTCAAGCGCTTTCGCGCCAACGGTAGAAAAGGAAATATCTTCGTATACAAAGTAGAGAGAATAATTCTCAGAAACCGCTTTGTGACGTGTTCGTTCCACTCACTGAGTTTAACCTTTTTTTCATAGAACAGTTTGTAAACACTCCATTTGTAAAGTCTGCAAGTGGATATTTGGACCTCTTTGAGGATATCGTTGGATACGGGATTTCTTCATCTAATGCTATACAGAAGAATTCTCAGTAACTTCTTTGGGTTGCGTTTGTTCAAATCACAGAGTTGAAACTTCCTTTAGACAGAGCAGATTGGAAAACCTCTTTTTGTGGAATTTGCAAGTGGACATTTCAAGCGCTTTGGGACCAACGGTACAAAAGGAAATACCTTCCTATAAAAACTAGAGAGGATCATTCTCAGAAACCACTTTGTGATGTGTTCGTTCCACTCACAGAGTTTAACCTTTCTTTTCATAGAACAGTTTGGAAACACACTGTTTGTAAAGTCTACAGGTGGATATTAGGACCTCTATGAGGATTTCGTTGGAAACGGGATTTCTTCATCTAATGCTAGACAGAAGAATTCTCAGTAACTTCTTGGGGTTGCGTGTGTTCATCTCACAGAGATGAACCATCCTTTATACAGAGTAGATTTGAAACCCTCTTTTTGTGGAATCTGCAAGTGGACATTTTAAGTGCTTTCTGGCCAACGGTAGAAAGGGAAATATCTTCGTATAAAAACTAGAGAGAATCATTCTCAAAAACCGCTTTGTGATGTGTGCGTTGCAGTCACGGAGTTTAACTTTTCTTTTCATAGAACAGTTTGTAAACACTCTGTTTGTAAAGTCTGCAAGTGGATATTTTGACCTCATTGAGTACATCATTGGAAACAGGATTTCTTCATCTAATACAAGACAGAAAAATTCTCAGTAACTTCTATGGGTTGCGTGTGTTCAACTCACAGAGTTGAACCTTCCTTTAGACAGAGCAGATTTGAAACCCTCTTTTTGTGGAATTTGCAAGTGGACTTTTCAAGCGCTTTGGGGCTAAAGGCAGAAAAGGAAATATCTTCATATAAAAACTAGAGAGAATCATTCTCAGAAACCACTTTGTGAAGTGCTCATTCCACTCACAGAGTTTACCCTTTCTTTTCATAGAACAGTTTGGAAACACTCTGTTTGTAAAGTCTGCAAGTGGGTATTTGGACCTCTCTGAGGATTTCGTTGGAAACGGGATTTCTTCATCTAATTGTAGACAGAAGAATTCTCAGTAACTTCTTTTGGTTGCATGTGTTCAACTCACAGAGTTGAAACTTCCTTTAGACAGAGCAGATTTGAAACCCTCTTTTTGTGGAATTTGCAAGTGGACATTTCAAGCGCTTTGGGGCTAACGGCAGAAAAGGAAATATCTTCGTATAAAAACTAGAGAGAATCATTCTCAGAAACCACTCTGTGTTGTGTTCGTTCAACTCACAGAGTTTAACCTTTCTTTTCATAGAAGAGTTTGGAAACACTCCGTTTGTAAAGTCTACAAGTGGATATTTGGACCTCTTTGAGAATTTCGTTGGAAACGGGATTTCTTCATCTAATGCTAGACAGAAGAATTCTCAGTAACTTCTCTGGGTTGTACGTGTTCAACTCACAGAGTTGAACCTTCCCTTAGAGAGAGCAGATTTGAAACCCTCTTTTTGTGGAATTTGCAAGTGGACATCTCAAGCGCTTTGGCGTCAACTGTGGAAAAGGAAATATCTTCGTATAAAAACTAGAGAGAATAATTCTCAGAAACCGCTTTGTGATGTGTTCGTTCCACTCACCGAGTTTAACCTTTCTTTCATAGAACAGTTTGGAAACACTCCGTTGGTAAAGTCTGCAAGTGGATATTTGGACCTCTTTGAGGACTTCATTGGATACGGGATTTCTTCATCTAATGCTAGACAGAAGAATTCTCAGTAACTTCTTTGGGTTGCGTGTGTTCAACTCACAGAGTTGAACCTTCCTTTAGACAGAGCAGATTTGAAACCCTCTTTTTGTGGAATTTGGAAGTGGACATTTCAAGTGCTTTGGGACCAATGGTAGAAAAGGGAATATCTTCAGATAAAAACTAGAGAGAATCATTCCCAGAAAACCCTTGGTGATGTGTGCATTCCACTCACTGAGTTTAACCTTTCTTTTCATAGAACAGTTTGGAAACACTCTGTTTGTAAAGTCTGCAAGTGGGTATTTGGACCTCTTTGAATATATCGTTGGAAATGGGTTTTCTTCATCTAATGCTAGACAGAAGAATTCTCAGGAACTTCTTTGGGTGGCATGTGTTCAACTCACAGAGTTGAACCTTCCTTTAGACAGAGCATATTTGAAACCCTCTTTTTGTGGAATTTGGAAGTGGACATTTGAAGCGCTTTGGGGCCAACGGCAGAAAAGGAAATATCTTCGTATGAAAACTAGGGAGAATCATTCTCAGAAACCACTTTGTGATGTGTACGTTCCACTCACAGAGTTTACCCTTTCTTTTCATAGAACAGTTTGGAAACACTCTGTTTGTAAAGTCTGCAAGAGGATATTTGGACCTCTTTGAGGATTTCGTTGGAAACGGGATTTCTTCATCTAATGCTAGACAGAGGAATTCTCAGTAACTTCTTTGGGTTGCATGTGTTCAACTCACAGAGTTGAAACTTCCTTTAGACACAGCAGAATTGAAACCCTCTTTTTGTGGAATTTGCAAGTGGACATATCAAGCGCTTTGGGGCCAATGGTAGAAAAGGGAATATCTTCGTATAAAAACTAGAGAGAATCATTCTCAGAAACCCCTTTGTGATGTGTGCGTTCCATTCACCGAGTTTAACCTTTCTTTTCATAGAACAGTTTGGAAACACTCTGTTTGTAAAGTCTGCAAGTGGATATTTGGACCTCTTGGAGGATTTTGTTGGAAACGGGATTTCTTCATCTAATGCTAGACAGAAGAATTCTCAGTAACTACTTTGTGTTGCGTGTGTTCAACTCACAGAGTTGAACCTTCCTTTAGACAGAGCAGATTTGAAACCCTCTTTTTGTGGAATTTGCATTTGGACATTTCAAGCGCTTTGGGGCTAACGGCAGAAAAGGAAATATCTTCGTATAAAAACTAGAGAGAATCATTCTCAGAAACCACTCTGTGATGTGTTCGTTCCACTCACAGAGTTTAACCTTTCTTTTCATAGAAGAGTTTGGAAACACTCCGTTTTTAAAGTCTGCAAGTGTATAATTGGACCTCTTTGAGGATTTCGTTGGAAACGGGATTTCTTTATCTAATGCTACACAGAAGAATTCTCAGTAACTTATTTGGGTTGTGTGTGTTCAACTCAAAGAGTTGAACCTTCCTTTAGACAGAGCAGATTTGAAACCCTCTTTTTCTGGAATTTGCAAGTGGACATTTCAAGTGCTTTGGGGCCAACTGTAGAAATGGAAATATCTTCGTATACAAACTAGAGAGAATCATTCTCAGAAACGCTTTTTTGATGTGTTCGTTCTGCTCACAGAGTTTAACCTTTCTTTTCATAGAACAGTTTGGAAACACTCTGTTTGTAAAGTCTGCATGTGGATATTTGGACCTCTTTGAGGATTTCGTTGCAAACGGGATTTCTTCATCTAATGCTACACAGAAGAATTCTCAGTAACTTCTTTTGGTTGCATGTGTTCAACTCACAGAGTTGAACCTTCCTTTAGACAGAGCAGATTTGAAACCCTCTTTTTGTGGAATTTGCAAGTCGACATTTAAAGCGCTTAGGGGCCAACGGCAGAAAAAGGAATATCTAAGTATAAAAACTAGAGAGAATCATTCTCAGAAACCACTTTGTGATGTGTTCGATCCACTCACAGAGTTTAACCTTTCTTTTCATAGAACAGTTTGAAAACACCCTGATTGTAAAGTCTGCAAGTGGATATTTGGACCTCTTTGAGTATATCGTTGGAAACGGGATTTCTTCATCTAATGCTAGACAGAAGAATTCTCAGTAACTTCTTTGGGTTGTGTGTGTTCAACTCACAGAGTTGAACCTTCCTTTAGACAGAGCAGATTTGAAACCCTCTTTTTGTGGAATTTGCAAGTGGACATTTCAAGCGCTTTGGGGCCAACGGCAGAAAAGGAAATATCTTCGTAAGAAACTAGAGAGAATCATTCTCAGAAACCACTTTGTGATATGTTCGTTCCACTCACAGAGTTCAACCTTTCTTTTCATAGAACTGTTTGGAAACACTCTGTTTGTAAAGTCTGCAAGTGGATATTTGGACCTCTTGGAGGATTTTGTTGGAAACTGGATTTCTTCATCTAATGCTGGACAGAAGAATTCTCAGTAACTTCTTTGGGTTGCGTGTGTTCAACTCACAGAGTTGAACCTTCCTTTAGAGAGAGCAGATTTGAAACCCCCTTTTTGTGGAATTTGCAAGTGGACATCCCAAGCGCTTTGGGGCCAACGGTAGAAAAGGAAATATCTTCATATACAAACTAGAGAGAATCATTCTCAGAAACCCCTTTGTGATGTGTGCGTTCCACTCACCGAGTTTAACCTTTCTTTTCATAGAACAGTTTGGAAACACTCTCTTTGTAAAGTCTGCATGTGGATATTTGGACCTCTTTAAGGATTTCTTTGGAAACGGGATTTCTTCATCTACTGCTAGACAGAAGAATTCTCAGTGTCTTCCTTGGTTTGCGTGTGTTCAACTCACAGAGTTGAACCTTCCTTTAGACAGAGCAGATTTGAAACCCTCTTTTTGTGGAATTTGCAAGTGGACATTTCAAGGAATTTGGGGCTAACGGCAGAAAAGGAAATATCTTCGTATAAAAACTAGACAGAATCATTCTCAGAAACCACTCTCTGATGTGTTCGTTCCACTCACAGAGTTTAACCTTTCTTTTCATAGAAGAGTTTGGAATCACTCCGTTTGTAAAGTCTGCAAGTAGATATTTGGACCTCTTTGAGGATTTCGTTGGAAACGGGATTTCTTCATCTAATGCTACACAGAAGAATTCTCAGTAACTTCTTTGGGTTGTGTGTGTTCAACTCACAGAGTTGAACCTTCCTTTAGACAGAGCAGATTGGAAACCCTCTTTTTGTGGAATTTGCAAGTGGACATTTCAAGCGCTTTGGGGCCAACGGTAGAAAAGGAAATATCTTCGTATACAAACTAGAGAGAATCATTCTCAGAAACGCTTTTGTGAAGTGTTCGTTCCGCTCACAGAGTTTAACCTTTCTTTTCATGGAACAGTTTGGAAACACTCTGTTTGTAAAGTCTGCATGTGGATATTTGAACCTCTTTGAGTATTTCGTTGGAAACGGGATTTCTTCATCTAATGCTAGACCGAAGAATTCTCAGTAACTTCTTTTGGTTGCGTGTGTTCAACTCACAGAGTTGAACCTTCCTTTAGACAGAGCAGATTTGAAACCCTCTTTTTGTGGAATTTGCAAGTCGACATTTAAAGCTCTTTGGGGCCAACGGCAGAAAAGGGAATATCTTCGTATAAAAACTAGAGAGAATCATTCTCAGAAACCACTTTGTGATGTGTTCAATCCACTCACAGAGTTTAACCTTTCTTTTCATAGAACAGTATGAAAACACTCTGTTTGTAAAGTCTGTAACTGGATATTTGGACCTCTTTAAGGATTACTTTGGAGACGGGATTTCTTCATCTACTGCTAGACAGAAGAATTCTAGTGTCTTCTTTGGTTTGCGTGTGTTCAACTCACAGAGTTGAACCTTCCTTTAGACAGAGCAGATTTGAAACCCTCTTTTTGTGGAATTTGCAAGTGGACATTTCAAGCGCTTTGGGACCAATAGCAGAAAAGGAAATATCTTCGTATAAAAACTAGAGAGAATCATTCTCAGAAACCACTTTGTGATGTGTTCGTTCCACTCACAGAGTTCAACCTTTCTTTTCATAGAACTGTTTGGAAACACTCCGTTTGTAAGGTCTGCAAGTGGATATTTGGACCTCTTTGAGGATTTCGTTGGAAACAGGATATCTTCATCTAATGCTAGACAGAAGAATTCTCAGTAACTTCATTGGGTTGCGTGTGATCAACTCACAGAGTTGAACCTTACTTTAGATAGATCAGATTTGAAACCCTCTTTTTGTGGTATTTGCAAGTGGACATTTCAAGCGCTTTGGGGCCAACGGTAGAAAAGAAAGTATCTTCGTATAAAAACTAGGGAGAATCATTCTCAGAAACCCCTTTGTGATGTGTGCGTTCTACTCACAGAGTTTAACCTTTCTTTTCATAGAACAGTTTGGAAACACTCTGTTTGTAAAGTCTTCAAGTGGATATTTGGACCTCTTGGAGGATTTTTTTGGAAACGGGATTTCTTCATCTAATGCTAGACTGAAGAATTCTCAGTAACTTCTTTGGGTTGCGTGTGTTCAACTCACGGAGTTGAATCTTCCTTTAGACAGAGCAGATTGGAAACCCTCTTTTTGTGGAATTTGCAAGTGGACATTTCAAGCGCTTTGGGGCCAACGGTAGAAAAGGAAATATCTTCGTATACAAACTAGAGAGAATCATTCTCAGAAACGCTTTTGTGAAGTGTTCGTTCCGCTCACAGAGTTTAACCTTTCTTTTCATGGAACAGTTTGGAAACACTCTGTTTGTAAAGTCTGCATGTGGATATTTGAACCTCTTTGAGGATTTCGTTGGAAACGGGATTTCTTCATCTAATGCTAGACCGAAGAATTCTCAGTAACTTCTTTTGGTTGCGTGTGTTCAACTCACAGAGTTGAACCTTCCTTTAGACAGAGCAGATTTGAAACCCTCTTTTTGTGGAATTTGCAAGTCGACATTTAAAGCTCTTTGGGGCCAACGGCAGAAAAGGGAATATCTTCGTATAAAAACTAGAGAGAATCATTCTCAGAAACCACTTTGTGATGTGTTCGATCCACTCACAGAGTTTAACCTTTCTTTTCATAGAACAGTATGAAAACACTCTGTTTGTAAAGTCTGTAACTGGATATTTGGACCTCTTTAAGGATTACTTTGGAGACGGGATTTCTTCATCTACTGCTAGACAGAAGAATTCTAGTGTCTTCTTTGGTTTGCGTGTGTTCAACTCACAGAGTTGAACCTTCCTTTAGACAGAGCAGATTTGAAACCCTCTTTTTGTGGAATTTGCAAGTGGACATTTCAAGCGCTTTGGGACCAATAGCAGAAAAGGAAATATCTTCGTATAAAAACTAGAGAGAATCATTCTCAGAAACCACTTTGTGATGTGTTCGTTCCACTCACAGAGTTCAACCTTTCTTTTCATAGAACTGTTTGGAAACACTCCGTTTGTAAGGTCTGCAAGTGGATATTTGGACCTCTTTGAGGATTTCGTTGGAAACAGGATATCTTCATCTAATGCTAGACAGAAGAATTCTCAGTAACTTCATTGGGTTGCGTGTGATCAACTCACAGAGTTGAACCTTACTTTAGATAGATCAGATTTGAAACCCTCTTTTTGTGGTATTTGCAAGTGGACATTTCAAGCGCTTTGGGGCCAACGGTAGAAAAGAAAGTATCTTCGTATACAAACTAGGGAGAATCATTCTCAGAAACCCCTTTGTGATGTGTGCGTTCTACTCACAGAGTTTAACCTTTCTTTTCATAGAACAGTTTGGAAACACTCTGTTTGTAAAGTCTTCAAGTGGATATTTGGACCTCTTGGAGGATTTTTTTGGAAACGGGATTTCTTCATCTAATGCTAGACTGAAGAATTCTCAGTAACTTCTTTGGGTTGCGTGTGTTCAACTCACGGAGTTGAACCCTCCTTTAGACAGAGCAGATTTGAAACCCTCTTTTTGTGGAATTTGCAAGTGGACATTTCAACTGCTTTGGGGTCAATAGCAGAAAAGGAAATATCTTCGTATAAAAACTAGAGAGAATCATTCTCAGAAACCACTTTGTGATGTGTTCGTTCCACTCACTCTGTTCAACCTTTCTTTTCATAGAACAGTTTGGAAACACCCCGTTTTTAAAGTCTGCAAGTGGATATTTGGACCTCTTTGAAGATTTCGTTGGAAACGGGATTTATTCATCTAATGCTAGACAGAAGAATTCTCAGTAACTTCTTTGGGTTGCGCGTGTTCGACTCTCAGATTTGAACCTTCTTTTAGACAGAGCAGTTTTGAAACAGTCTTTTTGTGGAATTTGCAAGTGGACATTTCATGCGCTTTGGGGCCAACGGCAGAAAAGGAAATATCTTCGTATGCAAACTAGAGAGAATCATTCTCAGAAACCACTTTGTTATGTGTGCGTTCCACTCACCGAGTTTAACCTTTCTTTTCATAGAACAGTTTGGAAACACTCTGTTTGTAAATTCTGCAAGTGGATATTTGGACCTCTTTGAGGATATCGTTGGAAACGGGATTTCTTCATCTACTGCTAGACAGAAGAATTCTCAGGGTCTTCTTTGGTTTGCGTGTGTTCAACTCACAGAGTTGAACCTTCCTTTAGACAGAGCAGATTTGAAACCCTCTTTTTGTGGAATTTGCAAGTGGACATTTCAAGCGCTTTGGGGTCAACGGCAGAAAAGGAAATATCTTCGTATAAAAACTAGAGAGAATCATTCTCAGAAACCACTTTGTGATGTGTGCATTCCACTCACCGTGTTTAACCTTTCTTTTCATAGAACAGTTTGGAAACACTCTGTTTGTAAAGTCTGCAAGTGGATATTTGGACCTCTTTGAGGATTTCGTTGGAAACGGGATTTCTTCATCTAATGCTAGACAGAAGAATTCTCGGTAACTTCTTTGGGTTGCGTGTGATCAACTCACAGAGTTGAACATTCCTTTAGACAGAGTAGATTTGAAACCCTCTGTTTGTGGAATTTGCAAGTGGACATTTCAAGCGCTTTGGGGCCAACGGCAGAAAAGGAAATATCTTCGTATAAGAACTAGAGAGAATCGTTCTCGGAAACCACTTTGTGATGTGTGCGTTCCACTCACAGAGTTTAACCTTTCTTTTCATAGAACACTTTGGAAACACTCTGTTTGTAAAGTCTGCAAGTGGATATTTGGACCTCTTTGAGGATTTCGTTGAAAACGGGATTTCTTCATCTAATGCTAGACAGAAGAATTCTCAGTAACTTCTTGGGGTTGCGTGTGTTCAACACACAGAGTTGAACCTTCCTTTAGAGAGAGCAGATTTGAAACCCTCTTTTTGTATAATTTGCAAGTGGACATCCCAAGCGCTTTGGGGCCAACTGTAGAAAAGGAAATATCTTTGTATAAAAACTAGAGAGAATCATTCTCAGAAACCACTTGGTGATGTGTCCGTTCCATTCACCGAGTTTAACCTTTCTTTTCATAGAACAGTTTGGAAACACTCTGTTTGTAAAGTCTGCAAGTGGATATTTGGACCTCTTTGAGGATTTCTTTGGAAACGGGATTTCTTCATCTAATACTAGACAGAAGAATTCTCAGTAACTTCTTTGGGTTGCGTGTGTTCAACTCACAGAGTTGAACCTTCCTTTAGACAGAGCAGATTTGAAACCCTCTTTTTGTGGAATTTGCAAGTGGACATTTCAAGCGCTTTGGGGCCAACGGTAGAAAAGGAAATATCTTCATATACAAACTAGAGAGAATCATTCTCAGAAAACACTTTGTGATGTGTTCGTTCCACTCACAGAGTTTAACCTTTCTTTTCATAGAACAGTTTGGAAACACTCTGTTTGTAATTTCTGCAAGTTGATATTTGGACCTCTTTGAGGATTTCGTTGGAAACGGGTTCTCTTAATCTAATGATAGACTGAAGAATTCTCAGTAACTTCTTTGGGTTGCGTGTGTTCAACTCACAGAGTTGAACCTTCCTTTAGACAGAGCAGATTTGAAACCCTCTTTTTGTGGAATTTGCGAGTGGACATTTCAAGCGCTTTGGGACCAATGGTAGAAAAGGAAATATCTTCGTATACAAACTAGAGAGAATCATTCTCAGAAACCCCTTTGTGATGTGTGCGTTCCACTCACCGAGTTAAACCTTTCTTTTCATAGAACAGTTTGGAAACACTCTGTTTGTAAAGTCTGCAAGTGGATATTTGAACCTCTTTGAGGATTTCGTTGGAAACGGGTTTTCTTCATCTAATGCTAGACAGAAGAATTCTCAGTAACTTCTTGGGGTTGCGTGTGTTCAACACACAGAGTTGAACCTTCCTTTAGACAGAGCAGAATTGAAACCCTCTTTTTGTGGAATTTGCAAGTGGACATTTCAAGCGCTTTGTGGCCAACGGTAGAAAAGGAAATATCTTCGTATAAAAACTATTGAGAATCATTCTCAGAAACCACTTTGTGATGTGTTCGATCCACTCACAGAGTTTAACCTTTCTTTTCATGGAACAGTTTGAAAACACTCTGATTGTAAAGTCTGCAAGTGGATATTTGGACCTCTTTGAGTATATCGTTGGAAATGGGATTTCTTCATCTAATGCTAGACAGAAGAATTCTCAGTAATTTCTTTGGGTTGTGTGTGTTCAACTCACAGAGTTGTACCTTCCTTTAGACAGAGCAGGTTTGAAACCCTCTTTTTGTGGAATTTGCAAGTGGACATTTCAAGCGCTTTGGGGCCAACGGAATAAAAGGAAATATCTTCGTATAAAAACTAGAGAGAATCATTCTCAGAAACCACTTGGTGATGTGTGAGTTCCCTTCACCGAGTTTAACCTTTCTTTTCATAGAGCAGTTTGTAAACACTCTGTTTGTACAGTCTGCAAGTGGATGTTTGGACCTCTTTGAGGATATCGTTGGAAACGGGATTTCTTCATCTAATGCTAGACAGAAGAATTTTCAGTAACTTCTTTGTGTTGCGCGTGTTCAACTCACAGAGTTGAACCTTCCTTTAGACAGAGCAGATTTGAAAACCTCTTTTTGTGGAATTTGCAAATGGACATTCCACGCGCTTTGGGGCCAACGGTAGAAAAGGAAATATTTTCGTATACAAACTAGAGAGAATCATTCTCAGAAACCCCTTTGTGATGTGTGCGTTCCACTCACCGAGTTTAACCTTTCTTTTCATAGAACAGTTTGGAAACACTCTGTTTGTAAAATCTGCAAGTGGATATTTGGACCTCTTTGAGGATATCGTTGGAAACGGGATTTCTTCATCTAATGCTAGACAGAAGAATTCTCAGTAACTTCTTTGGGTTGCGTGTGTTCAACTCACAGAGTTGAACCTTCCTTTAGACAGAGCAGATTTGAAACCCTCTTTTTGTGGAATTTGCAAGTGGACATTTCAAGCGCTTTGGGGCCAACGGTAGAAAAGGAAATATCTTCGTACACAAACTGGAGAGAATCATTCTCAGAAACCCCTTTGTGATGTGTGCATTCCACTCACCGAGTTTAACCTTTCTTTTCATAGAACAGTTTGGAAACACTCCGTTTGTAAATGCTGCAAGTTGATATTTGGACCTCTTTGAGGATATCGTTAGAAACGGGATTTCTTCATCTAATGCTAGACAGAAGAATTCTCAGTAAATTCTTTGGGTTGCGTGTGTTCAACTCACAGAGTTGAACCTGCCTTTAGATAGAGCAGATTTGAAACCCTCTTTTTGTGGAATTTGCAAGTGGACATTTCAAGCGCTTTGGGGCCTATGGTAGAAAAGGAAATATCTTCGTATACAAACTAGAGAGAATCATTCTCAGAAACCGCTTTGTGATGTGTGCGTTCCACTCACCGAGTTTAACCTTTCTTTTCATAGAACAGTTTGGAAACACTCTGTTTGTAAAGTCTGCAAGTGGATATTTGGACCTCTTTGAGGATTTCGTTGGAAACGGGATTTCTTCATCTAATGCTAGACAGAAGAATTCTCGGTAACTTCTTTGGGTTGCGTGTGATCAACTCACAGAGTTGAACCTTCCTTTAGACAGAGCAGATTTGAAACCCTCTTTTTGTGGAATTTGCAAGTGGACATTTCAAGCGCTTTGGGCCAACGGCAGAAAAGGAAATATCTTTGTATAAAAACTAGAGAGAATCGTTCTCGGAAACCACTTTGTGATGTGTTCGTTCCACTCACAGAGTTTACCCTTTCTTTTCATACAACAGTTTGGAAACACTCTGTTTGTAAAGTCTGCAAGTGGATATTTGGACCGCTTTGAGGATTTCGTTGGAAACGGGATTTCTTCATCTAATACTAGACAGAAGAATTCTCAGTAACTTCTTTGGGTTGCGTGTGTTCAACTCACAGAGTTGAACCTTCCTTTAGACAGAGCAGATTTGAAACCCTCTTTTTGTGGAATTTGCAAGTGGACATTTCAAGCGCTTTGGGGCCAATGGTAGAAAAGGAAATATCTTCATATACAATCTAGAGAGAATCATTCTCAGAAAACACTTTGTGATGTGTTCGTTCCACTCACAGAGTTTAACCTTTCTTTTCATAGAACAGTTTGGAAACATTCTGTTTGTAATGTCGGCAAGTTGATATTTGGACCTCTTTGAGGATTTCGTTGGAAACGGGATCTCTTCATCTAATGATAGACAGAAGAATTCTCAGTAACTTCTTTGGGTTGCGTGTGTTCAACTCACAGAGTTGAACCTTCCTTTAGACAGAGCAGATTTGAAACCCTCTTTTTGTGGAATTTGCGAGTGGACATTTCAAGCGCTTTGGGACCAATGGTAGAAAAGGAAATATCTTCGTATACAAACTAGAGAGAATCATTCTCAGAAACCCCTTTGTGATGTGTGCGTTCCACTCACCGAGTTTAACCTTTCTTTTCATAGAACAGTTTGGAAACACTCTGTTTGTAAAGTCTGCAAGTGGATATTTGGACCTCTTTGAGGATTTCGTTGGAAACGGGATTTCTTCATCTAATGCTAGACAGAAGAATTCTCAGTAACTTCTTTGGGTTGCGTGTGTTCAACACACGGAGTTTAACCTTCCTTTAGACAGAGCAGAATTGAAACCCTCTTTTTGTGGAATTTGCAAGTGGACATCTCAAGCGCTTTAGGGCCAACGGTAGAAAAGGAAATATCTTTGTATAAAAACTAGAGAGAATCATTCTCAGAAACCACTTGGTGATGTGTGAGTTCCATACACCGAGTTTAACCTTTCTTTTCATAGAACAGTTTGGAAACACTCTGTTTGTACAGTCTGCAATTGGATATTTGGACCTCTTAGAGGATATCTTTGGAAACGGGATTTCTTCATCTAATGCTAGACAGAAGAATTTTCAGTAACTTCTTTGGGTTGTGTGTGTTCAACTCACAGAGATGAACCTTCCTTTAGACATAGCAGATTTGAAACCCTCTTTTTGAGAATTTGCAAGTGGACATTTCAAGCGCTTTGGGGCCAACGGTAGAAAAGGAAATATCTTCGTATATAAACTAGAGAGAATCATTCTCAGAAACCACTTTGTGAAGTGCTCATTCCACTCACAGAGTTTACCCTTTCTTTTCATAGAACAGTTTGGAAACACTCTGTTTGTAAAGTCTGCATGTGGATATTTGAACCTCTTTGAGGATTTCGTTGGAAACGGGATTTCTTCATCTAATGCTAGACCGAAGAATTCTCAGTAACTTCTTTTGGTTGCGTGTGTTCAACTCACAGAGTTGAACCTGCCTTTAGACAGAGCAGATTTGAAACCCTCTTTTTGTGGAATTTGCAAGTCGACATTTAAAGCTCTTTGGGGCCAACGGCAGAAAAGGGAATATCTTCGTATAAAAACTAGAGAGAATCATTCTCAGAAACCACTTTGTGATGTGTTCGATCCACTCACAGAGTTTAACCTTTCTTTTCATAGAACAGTATGAAAACACTCTGTTTGTAAAGTCTGTAACTGGATATTTGGACCTCTTTAAGGATTACTTTGGAGACGGGATTTCTTCATCTACTGCTAGACAGAAGAATTCTAGTGTCTTCTTTGGTTTGCGTGTGTTCAACTCACAG
Organism: Gorilla gorilla gorilla; assembly: GCF_029281585.2. NCBI lineage: Eukaryota > Metazoa > Chordata > Mammalia > Primates > Hominidae > Gorilla > Gorilla gorilla. Next base: position 74,666,803 of record NC_073231.2, on the reverse strand, counting down.
AGTTGAACCTTCCTTTAGACAGAGCAGATTTGAAACCCTCTTTTTGTGGAATTTGCAAGTGGACATTTCAAGCGCTTTGGGACCAATAGCAGAAAAGGAAATATCTTCGTATAAAAACTAGAGAGAATCATTCTCAGAAACCACTTTGTGATGTGTTCGTTCCACTCACAGAGTTCAACCTTTCTTTTCATAGAACTGTTTGGAAACACTCCGTTTGTAAGGTCTGCAAGTGGATATTTGGACCTCTTTGAGGATTTCGTTGGAAACAGGATATCTTCATCTAATGCTAGACAGAAGAATTCTCAGTAACTTCATTGGGTTGCGTGTGATCAACTCACAGAGTTGAACCTTACTTTAGATAGATCAGATTTGAAACCCTCTTTTTGTGGTATTTGCAAGTGGACATTTCAAGCGCTTTGGGGCCAACGGTAGAAAAGAAAGTATCTTCGTATACAAACTAGGGAGAATCATTCTCAGAAACCCCTTTGTGATGTGTGCGTTCTACTCACAGAGTTTAACCTTTCTTTTCATAGAACAGTTTGGAAACACTCTGTTTGTAAAGTCTTCAAGTGGATATTTGGACCTCTTGGAGGATTTTTTTGGAAACGGGATTTCTTCATCTAATGCTAGACTGAAGAATTCTCAGTAACTTCTTTGGGTTGCGTGTGTTCAACTCACGGAGTTGAACCCTCCTTTAGACAGAGCAGATTTGAAACCCTCTTTTTGTGGAATTTGCAAGTGGACATTTCAACTGCTTTGGGGTCAATAGCAGAAAAGGAAATATCTTCGTATAAAAACTAGAGAGAATCATTCTCAGAAACCACTTTGTGATGTGTTCGTTCCACTCACTCTGTTCAACCTTTCTTTTCATAGAACAGTTTGGAAACACCCCGTTTTTAAAGTCTGCAAGTGGATATTTGGACCTCTTTGAAGATTTCGTTGGAAACGGGATTTATTCATCTAATGCTAGACAGAAGAATTCTCAGTAACTTCTTTGGGTTGCGCGTGTTCGACTCTCAGATTTGAACCTTCTTTTAGACAGAGCAGTTTTGAAACAGTCTTTTTGTGGAATTTGCAAGTGGACATTTCATGCGCTTTGGGGCCAACGGCAGAAAAGGAAATATCTTCGTATGCAAACTAGAGAGAATCATTCTCAGAAACCACTTTGTTATGTGTGCGTTCCACTCACCGAGTTTAACCTTTCTTTTCATAGAACAGTTTGGAAACACTCTGTTTGTAAATTCTGCAAGTGGATATTTGGACCTCTTTGAGGATATCGTTGGAAACGGGATTTCTTCATCTACTGCTAGACAGAAGAATTCTCAGGGTCTTCTTTGGTTTGCGTGTGTTCAACTCACAGAGTTGAACCTTCCTTTAGACAGAGCAGATTTGAAACCCTCTTTTTGTGGAATTTGCAAGTGGACATTTCAAGCGCTTTGGGGTCAACGGCAGAAAAGGAAATATCTTCGTATAAAAACTAGAGAGAATCATTCTCAGAAACCACTTTGTGATGTGTGCATTCCACTCACCGTGTTTAACCTTTCTTTTCATAGAACAGTTTGGAAACACTCTGTTTGTAAAGTCTGCAAGTGGATATTTGGACCTCTTTGAGGATTTCGTTGGAAACGGGATTTCTTCATCTAATGCTAGACAGAAGAATTCTCGGTAACTTCTTTGGGTTGCGTGTGATCAACTCACAGAGTTGAACATTCCTTTAGACAGAGTAGATTTGAAACCCTCTGTTTGTGGAATTTGCAAGTGGACATTTCAAGCGCTTTGGGGCCAACGGCAGAAAAGGAAATATCTTCGTATAAGAACTAGAGAGAATCGTTCTCGGAAACCACTTTGTGATGTGTGCGTTCCACTCACAGAGTTTAACCTTTCTTTTCATAGAACACTTTGGAAACACTCTGTTTGTAAAGTCTGCAAGTGGATATTTGGACCTCTTTGAGGATTTCGTTGAAAACGGGATTTCTTCATCTAATGCTAGACAGAAGAATTCTCAGTAACTTCTTGGGGTTGCGTGTGTTCAACACACAGAGTTGAACCTTCCTTTAGAGAGAGCAGATTTGAAACCCTCTTTTTGTATAATTTGCAAGTGGACATCCCAAGCGCTTTGGGGCCAACTGTAGAAAAGGAAATATCTTTGTATAAAAACTAGAGAGAATCATTCTCAGAAACCACTTGGTGATGTGTCCGTTCCATTCACCGAGTTTAACCTTTCTTTTCATAGAACAGTTTGGAAACACTCTGTTTGTAAAGTCTGCAAGTGGATATTTGGACCTCTTTGAGGATTTCTTTGGAAACGGGATTTCTTCATCTAATACTAGACAGAAGAATTCTCAGTAACTTCTTTGGGTTGCGTGTGTTCAACTCACAGAGTTGAACCTTCCTTTAGACAGAGCAGATTTGAAACCCTCTTTTTGTGGAATTTGCAAGTGGACATTTCAAGCGCTTTGGGGCCAACGGTAGAAAAGGAAATATCTTCATATACAAACTAGAGAGAATCATTCTCAGAAAACACTTTGTGATGTGTTCGTTCCACTCACAGAGTTTAAACTTTCTTTTCATAGAACAGTTTGGAAACACTCTGTTTGTAATTTCTGCAAGTTGATATTTGGACCTCTTTGAGGATTTCGTTGGAAACGGGTTCTCTTAATCTAATGATAGACTGAAGAATTCTCAGTAACTTCTTTGGGTTGCGTGTGTTCAACTCACAGAGTTGAACCTTCCTTTAGACAGAGCAGATTTGAAACCCTCTTTTTGTGGAATTTGCGAGTGGACATTTCAAGCGCTTTGGGACCAATGGTAGAAAAGGAAATATCTTCGTATACAAACTAGAGAGAATCATTCTCAGAAACCCCTTTGTGATGTGTGCGTTCCACTCACCGAGTTAAACCTTTCTTTTCATAGAACAGTTTGGAAACACTCTGTTTGTAAAGTCTGCAAGTGGATATTTGAACCTCTTTGAGGATTTCGTTGGAAACGGGTTTTCTTCATCTAATGCTAGACAGAAGAATTCTCAGTAACTTCTTGGGGTTGCGTGTGTTCAACACACAGAGTTGAACCTTCCTTTAGACAGAGCAGAATTGAAACCCTCTTTTTGTGGAATTTGCAAGTGGACATTTCAAGCGCTTTGTGGCCAACGGTAGAAAAGGAAATATCTTCGTATAAAAACTATTGAGAATCATTCTCAGAAACCACTTTGTGATGTGTTCGATCCACTCACAGAGTTTAACCTTTCTTTTCATGGAACAGTTTGAAAACACTCTGATTGTAAAGTCTGCAAGTGGATATTTGGACCTCTTTGAGTATATCGTTGGAAATGGGATTTCTTCATCTAATGCTAGACAGAAGAATTCTCAGTAATTTCTTTGGGTTGTGTGTGTTCAACTCACAGAGTTGTACCTTCCTTTAGACAGAGCAGGTTTGAAACCCTCTTTTTGTGGAATTTGCAAGTGGACATTTCAAGCGCTTTGGGGCCAACGGAATAAAAGGAAATATCTTCGTATAAAAACTAGAGAGAATCATTCTCAGAAACCACTTGGTGATGTGTGAGTTCCCTTCACCGAGTTTAACCTTTCTTTTCATAGAGCAGTTTGTAAACACTCTGTTTGTACAGTCTGCAAGTGGATGTTTGGACCTCTTTGAGGATATCGTTGGAAACGGGATTTCTTCATCTAATGCTAGACAGAAGAATTTTCAGTAACTTCTTTGTGTTGCGCGTGTTCAACTCACAGAGTTGAACCTTCCTATAGACAGAGCAGATTTGAAAACCTCTTTTTGTGGAATTTGCAAATGGACATTCCACGCGCTTTGGGGCCAACGGTAGAAAAGGAAATATTTTCGTATACAAACTAGAGAGAATCATTCTCAGAAACCCCTTTGTGATGTGTGCGTTCCACTCACCGAGTTTAACCTTTCTTTTCATAGAACAGTTTGGAAACACTCTGTTTGTAAAATCTGCAAGTGGATATTTGGACCTCTTTGAGGATATCGTTGGAAACGGGATTTCTTCATCTAATGCTAGACAGAAGAATTCTCAGTAACTTCTTTGGGTTGCGTGTGTTCAACTCACAGAGTTGAACCTTCCTTTAGACAGAGCAGATTTGAAACCCTCTTTTTGTGGAATTTGCAAGTGGACATTTCAAGCGCTTTGGGGCCAACGGTAGAAAAGGAAATATCTTCGTACACAAACTGGAGAGAATCATTCTCAGAAACCCCTTTGTGATGTGTGCATTCCACTCACCGAGTTTAACCTTTCTTTTCATAGAACAGTTTGGAAACACTCCGTTTGTAAATGCTGCAAGTTGATATTTGGACCTCTTTGAGGATATCGTTAGAAACGGGATTTCTTCATCTAATGCTAGACAGAAGAATTCTCAGTAAATTCTTTGGGTTGCGTGTGTTCAACTCACAGAGTTGAACCTGCCTTTAGATAGAGCAGATTTGAAACCCTCTTTTTGTGGAATTTGCAAGTGGACATTTCAAGCGCTTTGGGGCCTATGGTAGAAAAGGAAATATCTTCGTATACAAACTAGAGAGAATCATTCTCAGAAACCGCTTTGTGATGTGTGCGTTCCACTCACCGAGTTTAACCTTTCTTTTCATAGAACAGTTTGGAAACACTCTGTTTGTAAAGTCTGCAAGTGGATATTTGGACCTCTTTGAGGATTTCGTTGGAAACGGGATTTCTTCATCTAATGCTAGACAGAAGAATTCTCGGTAACTTCTTTGGGTTGCGTGTGATCAACTCACAGAGTTGAACCTTCCTTTAGACAGAGCAGATTTGAAACCCTCTTTTTGTGGAATTTGCAAGTGGACATTTCAAGCGCTTTGGGCCAACGGCAGAAAAGGAAATATCTTTGTATAAAAACTAGAGAGAATCGTTCTCGGAAACCACTTTGTGATGTGTTCGTTCCACTCACAGAGTTTACCCTTTCTTTTCATACAACAGTTTGGAAACACTCTGTTTGTAAAGTCTGCAAGTGGATATTTGGACCGCTTTGAGGATTTCGTTGGAAACGGGATTTCTTCATCTAATACTAGACAGAAGAATTCTCAGTAACTTCTTTGGGTTGCGTGTGTTCAACTCACAGAGTTGAACCTTCCTTTAGACAGAGCAGATTTGAAACCCTCTTTTTGTGGAATTTGCAAGTGGACATTTCAAGCGCTTTGGGGCCAATGGTAGAAAAGGAAATATCTTCATATACAATCTAGAGAGAATCATTCTCAGAAAACACTTTGTGATGTGTTCGTTCCACTCACAGAGTTTAACCTTTCTTTTCATAGAACAGTTTGGAAACATTCTGTTTGTAATGTCTGCAAGTTGATATTTGGACCTCTTTGAGGATTTCGTTGGAAACGGGATCTCTTCATCTAATGATAGACAGAAGAATTCTCAGTAACTTCTTTGGGTTGCGTGTGTTCAACTCACAGAGTTGAACCTTCCTTTAGACAGAGCAGATTTGAAACCCTCTTTTTGTGGAATTTGCGAGTGGACATTTCAAGCGCTTTGGGACCAATGGTAGAAAAGGAAATATCTTCGTATACAAACTAGAGAGAATCATTCTCAGAAACCCCTTTGTGATGTGTGCGTTCCACTCACCGAGTTTAACCTTTCTTTTCATAGAACAGTTTGGAAACACTCTGTTTGTAAAGTCTGCAAGTGGATATTTGGACCTCTTTGAGGATTTCGTTGGAAACGGGATTTCTTCATCTAATGCTAGACAGAAGAATTCTCAGTAACTTCTTTGGGTTGCGTGTGTTCAACACACGGAGTTTAACCTTCCTTTAGACAGAGCAGAATTGAAACCCTCTTTTTGTGGAATTTGCAAGTGGACATCTCAAGCGCTTTAGGGCCAACGGTAGAAAAGGAAATATCTTTGTATAAAAACTAGAGAGAATCATTCTCAGAAACCACTTGGTGATGTGTGAGTTCCATACACCGAGTTTAACCTTTCTTTTCATAGAACAGTTTGGAAACACTCTGTTTGTACAGTCTGCAATTGGATATTTGGACCTCTTAGAGGATATCGTTGGAAACGGGATTTCTTCATCTAATGCTAGACAGAAGAATTTTCAGTAACTTCTTTGGGTTGTGTGTGTTCAACTCACAGAGATGAACCTTCCTTTAGACATAGCAGATTTGAAACCCTCTTTTTGAGAATTTGCAAGTGGACATTTCAAGCGCTTTGGGGCCAACGGTAGAAAAGGAAATATCTTCGTATATAAACTAGAGAGAATCATTCTCAGAAACCCCTTTGTGATGTGTGTGTTCCACTCACCGAGTTTAACCTTTCTTTTAATAGATCAGTTTGGAAACCCTCTGTTTGTAAATTCTGCAATTGGATATTTGGAACTCTTTGAGGATATCGTTGGAAACGGGAATTCTTCATCTAATGCTAAACAGAAGAATTCTCAGTAACTTCTTTGGGTTGCGTGTGTTCAACTCACAGAGTTGAACCTTCCTTTAGACAGAGCAGATTTGAAACCCTCTTTTTGTGGAATTTGCAAGTGGACATTTCAAGCACTTTTGGGCCAACGGCAGAAAGAGAAATATCTTCGTATAAAAACTAGAGAGAATCATTCTCAGAAACCACTTTGTGATGTGGTCATTCCACTCACAGAGTTTAACCTTTCTTTTCATAGAACAGTTTGGGAACACTCTGTTTGTAAAGTCTGGTAGTGGATATTTGGACCTTTTTGAGGATTTCGATGGTAACGAGATTTTTTCATCTAATGCTAGACAGAAGAATTCTCAGGAACTTCTTTGGGTTGCGTGTGTTCAACTCACAGAGTTGAACCTTCCTTTAGACAGAGCAGATTTGAAACCCTATTTTGTTGAATTTGCAAGTGGACATTTCAAGCTCTTTGGGGCCAACGGCAGAAAAGGAAATATCTTCGTATAAAAACTAGAGAGAATCATTCTCAGAAACCACTTTGTGATGTGTGCGTTCATCTCACCGAGTTTAACCTTTCCTTTCATAGAACAGTTTGGAAACACTCTATTTGTACAGTCTGCAAGTGGATATTTGGACCTCTTTGAGGATTTCGTTGGAAACGGGATTTCTTCTTCTAATGCTAGACAGAAGAATTCTCAGTAACTTCTTTGGGTTTTGTGTGTTCAACTCACAGAGTTGAACCTTCCTTTAGAGAGAGCAGATTTGAAACCCTCTTTTTGTGGAATTTGAAAGTGGACATTTCAAGCGCTTTGGGGCCAACGGTAGAAAAGGAAATATCTTCGTATAAAAACTAGAGAGAATCATTCTCAGAAACCACTTGGTGATGTGTGCGTTCCACTCACCGAGTTTAACCTTTCTTTTCATAGAACAGTTTGGAAACACTCTGTTTGTAAAGTCTGCATGTGGATATTTGGACCTCTTTGAGGATTTCGTTGGAAACGGGATTTCTTCATCTAATGCTAGACAGAAGAATTCTCAGTAACTTCTTTTGGTTGCGTGTGTTCAACTCACAGAGTTGAACCTTCCTTTAGACAGAGCAGATTTGAAACCCTCTTTTTGTGGAATTTGCAAGTCGACTTTTAAAGCGCTTTGGGGCCAACGGCAGAAAAGGGAATATCTTCGTATAAAAACTAGAGAGAATCATTCTCAGAAACCACTTTGTGATGTGTTCGATCCACTCACAGAGTTTAACCTTTCTTTTCATAGAACAGTTTGAAAACACTCTCTTTGTAAAGTCTGCAAGTGGATATTTGGACCTCTTTAAGGATTACTTTGGAAACGGGATTTCTTCATCTACTGCTAGACAGAAGAATTCTAGTGTCTTCTTTGGTTTGCGTGTGTTCAACTCACAGAGTTGAACCTTCCTTTAGACAGAGCAGATTTGAAACCCTCTTTTTGTGGAATTTGCAAGTGGACATTTCAAGCGCTTTGGGACCAATAGCAGAAAAGGAAATATCTTCGTATAAAAACTAGAGAGAATCATTCTCAGAAACCACTTTGTGTTGTGTTCGTTCCACTCCAGAGTTCAAACTTTCTTTTCATAGAACTGTTTGGAAACACCCCGTTTGTAAAGTCTGCAAGTGGATATTTGGACCTCTTTGAGGATTTCGTTGGAAACGGGATTTATTCATCTAATGCTAGACAGAAGAATTCTCAGTAACTTCCTTGGGTTGCGCATGTTTGACTCTCAGATTTGAACCTTCTTTTAGACAGAGCAGTTTTGAAACCCTCTTTTTGAGAATTTGCAAGTGGACATTTCATGCGTTTTGGGGCCAACGGCAGAAAAGGAAATATCTTCGTATGCAAACTAGAGAGAATCATTCTCAGAAACCCCTTTGTTATGTGTGCGTTCCACTCACCGAGTTTAACCTTTCTTTTCATAGAACAGTTTGGAAACACTCTGATTGTAAATTCTGCAAGTGGATATTTGGACCTCTTTGAGGATATCATTGGAAACGGGATTTCTTCATCTAATGCTAGACAGAAGAATTCTCAGTAACTTCTTTGGGTTGCGTTTGTTCAACTCACAGAGTTGAACCTTCCTTTAGACAGAGCAGATTTGAAAACCTCTTTTTGTGGAATTTGCAAGTGGACATTTCAAGCGCTTTGGGGCCAACGGTAGAAAAGGAAATATCTTCGTATAAAAACTAGAGAGAATCGTTCTCGGAAACCACTTTGTGATGTGTTTGTTCCACTCACAGAGTTTAAGCTTTCTTTTCATAGAACAGTTTGGAAACATTCTGTTTGTAAAGTCTGCAAGTGGATATTTGGACCTCTTTGAGGATTTCGTTGGAAACGGGATTTCTTCATCTAATGCTAGACAGAAGAATTCTCAGTAACTTCTTTGGGTTGCGTGTGTTCAACACACAGAGTTGAACCTTCCTTTAGACAGAGCAGATTTGAAACCCTCTTTTTGTATAATTTGCAAGTGGACATCCCAAGCGCTTTGGGGCCAATGGTAGAAAAGTAAATATCTTTGTATAAAAACTAGAGAGAATCATTCTCAGAAAACACTTTGTGATGTGTTTGTTCCACTCACAGAGTTTAACCTTTCTTTTCATAGAACAGTTTGGAAACACTCTGTTTGTAAATTCTGCAAGTTGATATTTGGACCTCTTTGAGGATTTCGTTGGAAACGGGATCTCTTAATCTAATGATAGACTGAAGAATTCTCAGTAACTTCTTTGGGTTGCATGTGTTCAACTCACAGAGTTGAACCTTCCTTTAGACAGAGCAGATTTGAAACCCTCTTTTTGTGGAATTTGCGAGTGGACATTTCAAGCGCTTTGGGACCAATGGTAGAAAAGGAAATATCTTCGTATACAAACTAGAGAGAATCATTCCCAGAAACCGCTTTGTGATGTGTGCGTTCCACTCACAGAGTTTAACCTTTCTTTTCATAGAACAGTTTGGAAACACTCTGTTTGTAAAGTCTGCAAGTGGATATTTGGACCTCTTTGAGGATTTCGTTGGAAACGGGATTTCTTCATCTAATGCTAGACAGAAGAATTCTCAGTAACTTCTTGGGGTTGCGTGTGTTCAACACACCGAGTTGAACCTTCCTTTACACAGAGCAGAATTGAAACCCTCTTTTTGTGGAATTTGCAAGTGGACATTTCAAGCGCTTTGTGGCCAACGGTAGAAAAGGAAATATCTTCGTATAAAAACTAGAGAGAATCATTCTCATAAAACACTTTGTGATGTGTTCGATCCACTCACAGAGTTTAACCTTTCTTTTCATGGAACAGTTTGAAAACAGTCTGATTGTAAAGTCTGCAAGTGGATATTTGGACCTCTTTGAGTATATCGTTGGAAACGGGATTTCTTCATCTAATGCTAGACAGAAGAATTCTCAGTAATTTCTTTGGGTTGTGTGTGTTCAACTCACAGAGTTGAACCTTCCTTTAGACAGAGCAGGTTTCAAACCCTCTTTTTGTGGAATTTGCAAGTGGACATTTCAAGCGCTTTGAGGCCAACGGCAGAAAAGGAAATATCTTCGCATAAAACTAGAGAAAATCATTCTCAGAAACCACTTTGTGATGTGTTCGTTCCACTCACAGAGTTTACCCTTTCTTTTCATAGAACAGTTTGGAAACACTCTGTTTGTAAAGTCTGCAAGTGGATATTTGGACCTCTTGGAGGATTTTGTTGGAAACGGGATTTCTTCATCTAATGCTAGACAGAAGAATTCTCAGTAACTTCTTTGGGTTGTGCGTGTTCAACTCACAGAGTTGAACCTTCCTTTAGAGAGAGCAGATTTGAAACCCTCTTTTTGTGGAATTTGCAAGTGGACATCTCAAGCGCTTTGGGGCCAACGGTAGAAAAGGAAATATCTTCATATACAAACTAGAGAGAATCATTCTCAGAAACCCCTTTGTGATGTGTGCGTTCCACTCACCGAGTTTAACCTTTCTTTTCATAGAACAGTTTGGAAACACTCTCTTTGTAAAGTCTGCATGTGGATATTTGGACCTCTTTAAGGATTTCTTTGGAAACGGGATTTCTTCATCTAATGCTAGACAGAAGAATTCTCAGTAACTTCTTTGGGTTGCTTGTGTTCAACTCACAGAGTTGAACCTTCCTTTAGACAGAGGAGATTTGAAAACCTCTTTTTGTGGAATTTGCAAGTGGACATTTCAAGCGATTTGGGGCCAACGGTAGAAAAGGAAATATCTTCGTATAAAAACTAGAGAGAATCATTCTCAGAAACCGCTTTGTGATGTGTGCGTTCCACTCACAGAGTTCAACCTTTCTTTTCATAGAACAGTTTGGAAACACTCTGTTTGTAAAGCCTGCAAGTGGATATTTGGACCTCTTTGAGGATTTCGTTGGAAACGGGGATTATTCATCTAATGCTAGACAGAAGAATTCTCAGTAACTTCTTTTGGTTGCGTGTGTTCAACTCACAGAATTGAACCTTCCTTTAGACAGAGCAGATTTGAAACCCTCTTTTTGTGGAACTTGCAAGTGGACATTTCAAGCGCTATGGGGCCAACGTCAGAAAAGGATATATCTTCGTATAAAAACTAGAGAGAATCATTCTCAGAAACCACTATGTGATGTGTTCGTTCCACTCAGAGTTTAACCTTTCTTTTCATAGAACAGTTTGGAAACACACTGTTTGTAAAGTCTGCAAGTGGATATTTGGACCTCTTTGAGGATTTCGTTGGAAACGGGAATTATTCATCTAATGCTAGACAGAAGAATTCTCAGTAACTTCTTTGGGTTGCGTGTGTTCAACTCAGAGATTTGAACCTTCCTTTAGACAGAGCAGATTTGAAACCCTCTTTTTGTGGAATTTGCAAGTGGACATCTCAAACGCTTTGGGGCCAAAGGTAGAAAACGAAATATCATCGTATAAAAACTAGAGAGAATCATTCTCAGAAACCAATTTGTGATGTGTGCATTCCATTCACCGAGTTTAACCTTTCTTTTCATCGAACAGTTTGGAAACACTCTGTTTGTAAAGTCTGCAAGTGGATATTTGGACCTCTTTGAGGATTTCGTTGGAAACGGGATTTCTTCATCTAATGCTAGACAGAAGAATTCTCAGTAACTTCTTTGGGTTGCGTGTGTTCAACTCACAGAGTTGAACCTTCCTTTAGACAGAGCAGAATTGAAACTCTCTTTTTGTGGAATTTGCAAGTGGACTTTTCAAGCGCTTTGGGGCCAATGGTAGAAAAGGAAATATCTTCGTATACAAACTAGAGAGAATCATTCTCAGAAACCACTTTGTGATGTGTGCGTTCCACTCACAGAATTTAACCTTTCTTTTCATAGAGCAGTTTGGAAACACTCTGTTTTTTAAGTGTGCAAGTGGATCTTTGGGCCTCTTTGAGGATTTCTTTGGAAACGGAATATCTTCATTTAATGCTAGATAGAAGAATTCTCAGTAACTTTTTTTGTTGCCTGTATTGAACTCACTGAGTTGAACGCTCCTTTAGACAGAGGAGATTTGAAACACTCTTTTTGTAGAATTTGCAAGTGGAGATTTAAAGCGCTTCGGGGCCAATGGTAGAAAAGGAAATATCTGCGTATAAAAACTTGAGGTAATCATTCTCAGAAACCACTTTGGGATGTTTGCATTCCACTCACAGAGTTTAACCTTTCTTTTCATAGAACAGTTTGGTACCACTCTGTTTGTAAAGTCTGCAAGTGAATATTTGGACCTCTTTGGGGCCTTTGGTGGAAACGGATTTCTTCATATAATGCTAGGCAGAACAATTCTCAGTAACTTGTTTGTGTTGTGTGTATTCAATTCATGGAGTTGAAACTTACTTTAGACAGAGCAGATTTGAAACACTCTTTTTGTGGAATTTGCAGGTGGAGATTTCAGGCACTTTGTGGCCAATGGTGGATAAGGACATATCTTCGTATAAAAACAAGACTGAATCATTCTCAGAAACCACTTTGTGAGGTGTGCGTTCAACTCACAGAGTTTAACCTTTCTTTTGATACAGCAGTTTGGAAACACTCGGTTTGTAAAGTCTGCAAGTGGATATTTGGACCTCTTTGAGGTCTTCGTTGGAAACGGGATTTCTTCATATAAGGCTAGGGATAACAATTCTCAGTAACTTGTTTTTGTTCTGTGTATTCAACTCAAAGAGTTGAACCCTCCTTCAGACAGAACAGATTTGACACACTCTTTTTGTGGAATTTGCAGGTGGAGATTTCAAGCGCTTTAAGCCAAAGGTAGAAAAGGATTTATCTTCGTATAAAAACTAGACAGAATCATTCTCAGAATCTACTTTGGGATGTGTGAGTTCAACTCACGGAGTTTAACCTGTCTTTTGATAGAGCAGTTTGGAAACACTCTGTTTGTAAAGTCTGCAAGTGGATATTTGGTCTTCTTTCAGGCCTTCGTTGGAAACGGGATTTCTTCATCTAATGCTAGACAAAAGAATTCTCAGTAACTTGTTTGTGTTGCGTGTATTCAACTCTAAGAGTTGGACCTTCCTTTAGAAAGAGCAAATTTGAGACTCTCTTCTTGTGGAATTTGCATGTGGAGATTTCAAGCACTTTGAGGACAGTGGTAGAAAATGGAATATCTTCGTATAAAAACTAGACAGAATCATTCTCAGAAACTACTTTGTGATGTGTGCGTTCAAGTCATGGAGTTTAACGTTTCTTTTCATAGAGCAGTTTTGAAGCACTCTGTTTGTAAAGTTTGCAAGTGGATATTTGGAGCTCTTTGAGGCCATCGTTGGAAACGGGATTTCTTCATATAATGCTAGACAGAAGAATTCTCAGTAACTTGTTTGTGTTGTGTGTACTCAGCTCACAGAGTTGAACATTCCTTCAGACAGAGCAGGTTCGATACACGCTTTTTGTGGAATTTTCAGGTGGAGATTTCGAGGAGTTTCGGGCCAATGGTACAAATGGAAATATCTTCATTTAAAAACTAGTCAAAATCATTCTCAGAAACTTCTTTGTGATGTGTGCGTTCAACTCACAGAGTTTAACCTTTCTTTTGATTGAGCAGTTTGGAAACTCTCTGATTGTAAAGTGTGCAACTGGATATTTGGACCTCTTTCAGGCCTTTCTTGGAAACGGGATTGCGTCATATAATGCTAGGCAGAAGAATTCTCAGTAACTAGTTTGTGTTGTGGGTATTCAACTCAAAGGTTTCAATCTTCCTTTAGACAGAGCAGATTTGATACACTCTTTTTCTGGAATTTGCAGGTGGAGATTTCAGGTTGTTTGAGGCCAATGGTAGAAAAGGAAATATCTTCAAATAAAAACTAGACAGAATCATTCTCAGAATCTACTTTGTGATGTGTGAGCTCAACTCACATAGTTTAACCTGTCTTTTCATAGAGCAGTTTGGAAACACTCTGTTTGAAAAGTCTGCAAGTGGATATTTTGAGCTGTTTGAGGCCTTCGTTGGAACCGGAATTTCTTAATATAATGCTAGACAGAAGAATTCTCAGTAACTTCTTTGTGTTGTGTGTATTCAAGTCACAGAGTTGAGCCTTCCTTTAGGCAGAGCAGATTTGGAACACTCTTTTTATGGAATTTGCAGGTGGAGATTTCAAGCGCTTTGTGGCCAATGGTAGAAAATGAAATATCTTCAAATAAAAACTAGACAGAATCATTCTCAGAAACTGCTTTGTGATGTATGCATTCAACTCACAGAGGTTAACCTTTCTTTTCATAACGCAGCTTGGCCACTCTCTGTTTGTAAAGTCTGCAAGTGGATATTTGGACCGCTTTGAGGCCTTCGTTGGAACCTGTATTTCTTCATATAATGCTAGACAGAAGAATTCTCAGTAACTTCTTTGTGTTGTGTGTATTCAACTCACAGAGTTGAAACCTCCTTTAGACAGTGCAGATTAGAAACAGTCTTTTTGCTGAATTTGCAGGTGTTGATTTCAGTCGCTTTGAGGCCAATAGTAGAAAAGGAAATATCTTCGTATAAAAACTAGACAGAATCATTCTCAGAAACTTCTTTGTGTTGTGTGCGTTCAACTCACAGAGTTTATCATGGAGCAGTTTGGAAACACTCTGTGTGTAATGTCTGGACGTGGATATTTGGACTACTTTTAGTCCTTCGTTGGAAACTGGATTTCTTCATATAATGCTATGCAGAAGAATTCTCAGTAACTTCTTGGTGTTGTGTGTATTCAACTCACAGAGTTGAACATTCCTTTAGACAGAGCAGGTTCGATACAAGCTTTTTGTGGAATTTTCAAGTGGAGATTTCGAGCACCTTGGGGCCAATGGTACAAATGGAAATATCTTCGTTTGAAAACTGGACAGTATCATTATCAGAAACAACTTTCTGATTGATGCATTCAACTCAGAGAGTTTAACCTTCCTTTTGATTGAGCATTCTGGAAACTCTCTGTTTGTCAAGTCTGCAATTGGATATTTGGACCTCTTTAAGGCCTTCATTGGAAATGGGAATTCTTCATATAACGGTAGACAGAAGATTTCTCAGTAACTTCTTTGTGTTGTGTGTGTTCATCTCACAGAGTTGAACCTTCCTTTGCACAGAGCAGATTTGAAACACTCTTCTTGTGGAATTTGCAGGTGGAGATTTCAAGCGCTTTGAGGCCAATGGTAGAAAATGAAATATCTTTGTATAAAAACTAGACAGAATCATTCTCGGAAACTACTTTGTGATGTGTGTGTTCAACTCACAGAGCTGAAACTTTGTTTTCATTGAGCGGTGTCAAAACACTCTGTAAAGTCTGCAAGTGGATATTTGGACTACTTTGTGGCCTTCGTTGGAAACGGGATTCCTTCATACAATACTACACAGAAGAATTCTGAGTAACTTCTTTGTGTTGTGTGTATTCAACTCACAGAATTGAAACTTCCTTTAGACAGAGGAGATTTGAAACACTCTTTTTATGGAATTTTCAGGTGGAGATTTCAAGCGCCTTGAGGCCTATTGTAGAAAAGGAAATATCTTCGTATAAAAACTAGACAGAATCATTCCCAGAAACTACTTTGTGATGTGTGTGTTAAACTCACAGAGTTTAACCTTTCTTTTCATAGAGCAGCTTGGCAACTCTCTGTTTGTAAATTCTGCAAGTGGATATTTGGACCTCTTTGAGGCTTTCGTTAGAAACGGGATTTCTTCATATAATGCTAGGCAGAAGAATTCTCAGTAACTTTTTTGTGTTGTGTGTATTCAATTCGCAGAGTTGAACCTCCCTTTAGACAGAGCAGATTTGATACACTGTTTTTATGGAATTTGCAGGAGGACATTTCAAGCGCTTTGAGGCCAATGGTAGAAAAGGAAATAACTTCGTATAAAAACTTGACAGAATCTTTCTCAGAAAATACTTTGTGATGTGTGCGTTCAACTCACAGAGTTTAACCTTTCTTTTCATAGTGCAGTTTGGAAACACTCTGTTTGTAATGTTTGCAAGTGGATATTAGGACCTCTTTGAGTCCTTTGTTGGTAAGGGAAGTTCTTCATATTATGCTAGACAGAGGAATTCTCAGTAACTTCTTTGTGTTGTGTGTATTCAACTCACAGTGTTGAAACTTCCGTTAGACAGAGCAGATTTGAAACACTCTTTTTGTGGAATTTGCCGTTGGAGATTTCAAGAGCTTTGAGACCAATGGTAGAAAAGGAAATATCTTCGTATAAAAACTAGACGGAATCACTCTCAGAAACTACTTTGTGATGCGTGCGTTGAACTCCCAGAGTTTAACATTTCTTTTCATAGAGCATGTTGGAAACACTCTGTTTGTAAAGTCTGCAAGTGGATATCTGGACCTCTTTTAGGACTTCGCTGGAAACAGGATTTCTTCATATAATGTTAGGCCGAAGAATTCTCAGTAACTTCTTCATGTTGCGTTTATTCAACTCACAGAATTGAACATTCCTTTTGACAGAGCAGATTTGATACACGCTTTTTGTGGAATTTTCAGGCGGAGATTTTGAGCACTTTGGAGCCAAGGGTACAAATGGAAATATCTTCGTTTAAAAACTAGACATAATTTTTCTCAGAAACTACTTTGTGATGGATGTGTTCAACTCACAGTGTTTAACTTTCCTTTTGATTGAGCAGTTTTTAAACACTCTGTTTGTCAAGTCTGCAAGTGGATATTTATACCTCTTTGAGGCCTTCGTTGGAAACGGGATTTCTTCATATAATGCTAGACAGAAGAATTGTCAGTAACTTCTTTGTGTTGTGTGTATTCAACTCACAGAGTTGAACCTTCCTTTAGACAGAGCAGATTTGAAACACTCTTCTTGTGGAATTTGCAGGTGGAGATTTCAAGCGCTTTGAGGCCAATGGTAGAAAATGAAATATCTTCATACAAAAATTAGACAGAATCATTCTCAGAAAATGCTTTGTGATGTGTTCATTCAACTTACAGAGTTTAACCTTTCTTTTCATTGAGCGTTATTGAAACACTCTGTAAAGTCTGCAACTGGATATTTGGACCTCTTCGAGGCCTTCGTCGGAAACGGGATTTCTTCATATAATGTTAGACAGAAGAATTCTCCGTAACTTCCTAGTGTTGCGTGTATTCAGCTCACAGAATTGAACATTCCTTTAGACAGAGGAGTTTTGGTACAGGCTTTTTGTCTAATTTTCAGATGGATATTTCGAGCACTTTGGGGCGAAATGTACAAATGGAAATATCTTCGTTTAAAAAGAAGACAGAATCATTCTCAGAAACTACTTTGTGATGGATGCGTTAAACTCACGGAGTTTAACCTTTCTTTTCAAAGAGCAGTTTGGAAATACTCTGTGTGTGAAGTCTGCAAGTGGATATTTGGACCTCTTTGATGATTTCGTTGGAAAAAGGATTTCTTCATATAATGCTAGACAGAAGAATTCTCAGTAACTTCTTTGTGCTGTGGGTATTCAACTCACAGAGCTGAACCTTCCTTTAGGCAGAGCAGATTTGAAACACTCTTTTTGCTGAATTTGCAGGTGGAGATTTCAGGCGCTTTTAGGCCAATGGTAGAAAAGTAAATATCCTCGCATAAAAACTAGACGGAATCATTCTCAGAAACTACTTTATGATGTGTGTGTTCAAGTCACAGAGTTTAACCTTTCTTTTCATAGAGCAGTTTGGAAACACTCTGTGTGTAAAGTCTGCAAGTGGATATTTGGACCTCTTTGATGCTTTCGTTGGAAACGGGATTTCTTCATATAATGCTAGACAGAAGAATTCTCAGTAACTTTTTTGGGTTGCGTGTATTCAACTCACAGAACTGAACATTACTTTAGATAGAGGAGATTTGGTACAGGCTTTTCGTGGAATTTTCCGGTGGAGATTTCAAGCACTTTGCGGCCAACTGTACAATTGGAAATATCTTTGTTTAAAAACAAGACAGAATCATTCTCAGAAACTACTTTGTGATATGTGCATTCAACTCACAGAGCTTAACATTTCTTCTCATAGGGCAGTTTCGAAACCCTCTGTTTGTAATGTCTGCAAGTGGGTATTTGGACCTCTTTGAGGACTTCGTTGGAAACGGGATTTCTTCATATAATGCTAGACAGAAGAATTCTCAGTAACTTGTTTGTGTTGTGTGTATTCAACTCACAGAGTTGAACCTTCCTTTAGACAGAGCCGATATGATACACACTTCATGTGGAATTTGCAGGTGGAGATTTCGAGCACTATGGGGCCAAGTGTACAAATGGAAATATCTTCCTATAAAAACTAGACAGAATCATTCTCAGAAACTACTTTGTGATGTGTGCGTTCAACTCACAGAGTTTAACCTTTCTTTTCATTGAGCGGTATCGAAACACTCTGTTTGTAAAGTCTGCAAGTGGATATTTGGACCTCTTTGTGGCCTTCGTTGGAAACGGGATTCCTTCATGCAATGGTACACAGAAGAATTCTCAGTAACTTCTATGTGTTGTGTGTATTCAACTCACAGAGTTGAACGTTCCTTTAGACAGAGCAGATTTGAAACCCTGTGTGGAATTTGCAGGTGGAGATTTCAAGCGCTTTGAGGCCAGAGGTAGAAAAGGAAATATCTTCGTATAAAAACTACACTGAATATTCTCAGAAACTTCTTTGTGATGTGTGCGTTCAACACACGGCGTTTAACATTTCTTTTCATAGAGCAGTTTTGAAACCCTGTGTTTGTAAAGTTTGCAAGTGGATATCTGGAGCTCTTTGAGGCCTTCGTTGGAAAAGGGATTTCTTCATATAATGCTAGGCAGAAGAATTCTCACTAACTTTTTTGTGTTGTGTGTATTCAACTCACAGATTTGAACATTCCTTTAGACAGAGCAGGTTTGATACACGCTTTTTGTGGAATTTTCCGGTGGAGATTTCGAGCACTTTCAGGCCAATGGGACAAATGGAAATATCTTCTTTTAAAAACTAGACAGAATCATTGTCCGAAACTGCTTTGTGATGTGTGCGTTCAACTCACAGAGTTTAACCTTTCTTTTGATTGAGCAGTTTGGAAACACTCTGTTTGTAAGTCTGCAATTGGATATTTGGACCTCTTTGAGGACTTCGTTGGAAATGGGATTTCTTCATATAATGCTAGACGGAATAATTCTCAGTAACTTCTTTGTGTTGTGTGTATTCAACTCACAAATTTGAACATTCCTATAGAGAGAGCAGGTTTGAAACCCTCTTTTTGTGGAATTTGCTAGTGGAGATTTCAAGCGATTTGAGGCCTTTTTTAGAAAAGGAAATATCTTCGTATAACAACTGGACAGAATCATTCTCAGAAACTACTATGTGATGTGTGAGTTCAACTCAGAGAGTTTAACTTTTGTTTTCACAGAGCAGTTTGAAACACTCTTTTTGTAAATTCTGCAAGTGGATATTTCGACCTCTTTGAGGCCTTTGTTGGAAACTGGATTTCTTCATATAATGCTAGACAGAAGAATTCTCTGTAACTTCTTTGTGTTGCATGTATTCAACTCACACAGTTGAACATTCCTTTAGACAGCGCAGATTTGATACACGCTTTTTGTGGAATTTTCATGTGGAGATTTCGATCACTTTGGGTGCAATGGCAGAAACAGAAATATCTTCGTTTAAAAACTAGACAGAATCATTCTCAGAAACTTCTTTGTGATGTGTGCGTTCAACTCACAGAGTTTAACCTTTCTTTTGATTGAGCAGTTTGCAAAAACTCTGTTTGTAAAATCTGCAAGTGGCTATTTTGACTTCTTTGATGTCTTCGTTGGAATCGGGATTTCTTCCTATAATGCTAGAGAGAAGAATTCTCAGTAATTTCTTTGTGTTGTGTGTATTCAACTCACAGAGTTGAACCTTCCTTTAGACAGAGGAAATATGATACACTTTTTTTTCTGGAGTTTGCAGTTGCAGATTTCAAGTGCTTTGAGGGCAATGGTAGAAAAAGAAATATCTTCGTATAACAACTAGACAGAATCATTCTCAGAAACTACTTTGTGATGTTTGCGTTCAACTCACAGAATTTAACCTTTCTTTTCTATGAGTGGTATCAAAACACTCTGTTTGTAATGTCTGCAAGTGGATATTTGGACCTCTTTGAGGCCTTCGTTGGAAATGGGATTTCTTCATATAATGCTAGACAGAATAATTCTCAGTAACTTCTTTGTGTTGTGTGTATTCATCTCACAGAGTGAAACGTTCCTTTAGACAGAGCGGATTTGAAACACTCTTTTTGTGGAATTTGCAGATGGAGATTTCAAGCACTTTGAGGCCTGTGGTAGAAAAGGAAATATCTTCGTATAAAAACTAGACAGAATCATTCTCAGAAACAACTTGGTGATGTGTGCGTTCAACTCACAGAGTTTAACCTTTCTTTTCATAGAGCAGTTTGGAAACACTCTGTTTGTAAAGTCTGCAAGTGAATATTTGGACCTCTTTGAGGCCTTCGTTGGAAATGGCTTTTCTTCATATAATGCTAGACAGAAGAATTCTCAGTAACTTCTTTGTGTTGTGTGTATTCAACTCACAGAATTGAATTTTCCTTTAGGCAGAGCAGATTTGAAACACTCTTTTTGTGGAATTTGGACGTGGAGATTTCTTGCGCTTTGAGGCCAGTATTAGAAAAGGAAATATCTTTGTATGAAAACTAGACAGAATCATTCTCAATAACTACTTTGTGCTGTGGGAGTTCAACTCACAGAGTTTAGCCCTTCTTTTCATAGAGCAGTTTGGAAAAACTGTGTTTGTATTGTCTGCAAGTTTATATTTTGACCTCTTTGAGGCCTTCATTGGAAACGGGATTTCTTCGTATAATGCTAGACAGAAGAATTCTCAGTAACTTCTTTGTGTTGTGTGTATTCAACTCACAGAGTTGAACCTTCCTTTAGACAGAGTATATGCGATACACTCTTTTTGTGGAATTTGCAGGTGGGGATTTCAAGCACTTTGGGGCCAATGGTAGAAAAGGAAATATCTTCGTATAACAACGAGACAGAATCATTCTCAGAAACTACTTTGTAATGTGTGCGATCAACTCATAGAGTTTAACCTTTCCTTTCATAGAGCAGTTTAGAAACACTCTGTAAAGTCTGGAAGTGCATATATGGACATCTTGGAGGCCTTCATTGGAAAAGGGATTTCTTCATATAATGCTAGACAGAAGAATTCTCAGTAACTTTTTGTGTAGCGTGTATTCAACTCACAGAGATGAACCTTCTTTTAGATAGAGAAGATTTGAAACACTCTATTTGTGGAATTTGCAGGTGGAGATTTCAAGTGCTTTGAGGCCAAGGGTAGAAAATGAAATATCTTGGTATAACAACTAGACAGAATCATTCTCAAAAAATTCTTTGTGCTGTGTGCGTTCAACTCACAGACTGGAAGCTTCCTTCCTATAGAGCAGTTTTGAAACTCTCTTTTTGCAGAATTTCCAACTGTATATTTAGAGTGCTTTGAAACCTATGGTAGAAAAGGACATATCTTCATATAAAAACTAGACAGAATAATTCTCAGAATCTAGTTAGTGATGTGTGCTTTCAACTCACTGAGCTTAACATTTCTTTTGATTGAGCAGTTTGGAAACGCTCTGTTTGTATCGTCTGCAAGTGGATACTTGGAGCACTTTCAAGCCTTCTTTGGAAACGGGAATATCTTCACATGAAACGTAAACAGAAGTATTCTCAGAAACTTCTTTGTGATATCTGCCCTCAACTAACAGAGGTGAACCTTCCTTTTGATAGAGCCGTTTTGAAACACTCTCTTGGTATAATTTGAGACTGGATATTTAGTGAGATTTGGGGCCTTTGGTAGGAAATGAAATCTCCTACAAGTAAAACTACACAGAGGCATTCTCAGAAACTACTTTATGACGTTTGCATTCAACTCACACAGTGGAACATTCCTTTTGAAAGAGCAGTTTGTAACACTCTTTTTGCAGAATCTGCAAGTGGATATTTGGACCTCTTTGAGGCCTTCATTGGAAACGGGAATTTGTTCACTTTAAAACTAGACAGAAGAAATCTCAGAAACATTTGTGGTGTGGGCATCCAACTCACGGAGTTGAAACTTCCTTTCGATAGAGCAGTTTTGAAACACTCTTTTTGTAGAATTTCCAAGTGGATATTTAGTGCGCTTTGAAGCCTGTGGTAGCAAAGGAAATATCTTCATAGAAGAGCTACACAGAAGCATTCTCTGAAACCACTTTGTGATGTTTGCATAAAACTCACAGAGTTGAACGTTCGTTTTGAAAGAGCAGTCTAGTAACACTCTTTTTGTAGAATCTGCAAGTGGATATTTGGACCTCTTTGGAGCCTTCGTTGGAAATGAGATTTCTTCATATAAAAACTAGACAGAAGATTTCCCAGAAAGTTCTTTGTGATGTGTGCTTTCAACTCACAGAGTTTAACCTTCCTTTCGATAGAGCAGTTTTGAAACACTGTTTTTATAGAATTTCCAAGTGGATATTTAGTGCGCTTTGAAGCCTATGGTCGAGAAGGAAATATCTTCACAGAAAAACTACACAGAAGCATTCTCAGAAACACCTTTGTGATGTTTCCATTCAACTCACAGAGTGGAACATTCCTTTTGAAACAGCAGTTTTGTAACACGCTTTTTGTAGAATCTGGAATTGGATATTTGGAAATCTTTGAGGATTTCGTTGGAAGCGGGGTTTCTTTGTGGAAAAAGAAGACAGAGTGATTCTCAGAAACTTCTTTGTGGTTTGTGCATTCACCTGCACTGTAGAAGCTTCCTGTCTATAGAGAAGTTTTGAAACACTCTTTTGTAGAATTTGAAAATGGATATTTTGTGCGCTTTGAAGCCTCGTGCTGAAAAGGAAATATCTTCATAGAAAAACTGCACAGAAGCATTCTCAGAAACTACTTTCTGATATTTGCATCAAACTCACGGAGTTGTACGTTTCTTTTGAAAAAGCAGTTTTGTAACCTTCTTTTGGGAGAATCTGCAAGTGGATATTTGGACCTCTTTGAGGCCTTTGTTCGAAACGGGATTTCTTCCTATAAAAACTAGAGAGAAGAATTCTCAGAAACTTCTTTGTGATGTGTACATTCAACTCAAAGAGTTGAAGCTTCCTTCCGATAGAGCAGTTTTGAAACTCTCTTTTTGCAGAATTTCAAACTGTATATTTAGAGTGCTTTGAAGCCTATGGTAGAAAAGGAAATATCTTCATATGAAAACTAGACAAAATCATTCTCAGAAACTAGCTAGTGATGTGTGCTTTCAACTCACTGAGCTTAACATTTCTTTTGATTGAGCAGTTTGGAAACACTCTGTTTCTAATGTCTGCAAGTGGATATTTGGAGCACCTTCAAGCCTTCTTTGGAAACGGGAATATCTTCACATGAAACGTAAACAGAAGTATTCTCAGAAACTTCTTTGTGATATCTGCCCTCAAC
Organism: Gorilla gorilla gorilla; assembly: GCF_029281585.2. NCBI lineage: Eukaryota > Metazoa > Chordata > Mammalia > Primates > Hominidae > Gorilla > Gorilla gorilla. The sequence continues at coordinate 74,643,555 of NC_073231.2, read as the reverse complement.
TAACAGAGGTGAACCTTCCTTTTGATTGAGCCGTTTCAGAACACTCTCTTGGTAGAATTTGAGACTGGATATTTAGTGAGATTTGGGGCCTTTGGTAGGAAAGGAAATCTCCTCCGAGTAAAACTACACAGAGGCATTCTCAAAAACTACTTTATGATGTTTGCATTCAACTCACACAGTGGAACATTCCTTTTGAAAGAGCAGTTTGTAACACTCTTTTTGCAGAATCTGCAAGTGGATATTTGGACCTCTTTGAGGCCTTCATTGGAAATGGGATTTCTTCCTATAAAAACTAAACAGAAGAATTCTCAGAAACTTCTTTGTGATGTGTGCATTCAACTTACAGGGTTGAAGCTTCCTTCCGATAGAGCAGTTTTGAAACTCTCTTTTTGCAGAATTTCCAACTGTACAGTTAGAGCGCTTTGAAGCCTAAGGTAGAAACGGAAATGTCTTCATATGAAAACTAGACAGAATCTTTCCTAGAAACAAGTTAGTGAGGTGGGCTTTCAACTCTCTGAGCTTAACATTTCTTTTGATTCAGCAGTTTGGAAACACTCTGTTTGTAATGTCTGCAAGTGGATAATTGGAGCACTTTCAAACCTTTTTTGGAAACGGGAATATCTTCACATGAAACGTAAACAAATATTCTCAGAAACTATATTGTGATATCTGATCTCAACTAACAGAGTTGAACCTTCCTCTTGATAGAGCCGTTTCCAAACACTCTCTTGGTAGAATTTGAGACTGGATATTTAGTGAGATTTGGGGCCTTTGGTAGGAAAGGAAATGTCCTCCGAGTAAAACTACACAGAGGCATTCTCAGAAACTACTTTATGATGTTAGCCTTCAACACACAGTGGAACATTCCTTCTGAAAGAGCAGTTTGTAACACTCTTTTTGCAGAATCTGCAAGTGGATATTTGGACCTCTTTGAGGCCTTCATTGGAAACGGGAATTTGTTCACTTTAAAACTAGACAGAAGAAATCTCAAAAACATCTGTGATGTGGGCATCAAACTCACAGAGTTGAACCTTCCTTTCGATAGAGCAGTTTTGAAACACTCTTTTTGTAGAATTTCCAAGTGGATATTCAGTGCAATTTGAAGCCTCTGGTAGAAAAGGAAATATCTTCATAGAAAAGCTACACAGAAGCATTCTCTGAAACCATCTTGTGATGTTTGCATCAAACTCACAGAGTTGAACGTTCATTTTGAAAGAGCAGTCTAGCAACACTCTTTTGGTGGGATCTGCAAGTGGATATTTGGAACTCATTGAGGCCTTTGTTGGAAACGTGAATTTCTTCACTTAAAAACTAGACAGAAGAAATCTCAGAAACTTTTTCTGATGTGTGCATTCAACTCTCAGTGTTGAACCTTCCTTTCGATAGACCAGTTTTGAAACACTCCTTTTGTAGAATTTCCCAGTGGGTATTTAGTGCGCTTTGAAGCCTATGGCAGAAAAGGAAATATCTTCATGTAAAAACTAGACAGAATCATTCTCAGAAACTATTTTGCGATGTGTCCGTTTAACTCACAGAGTTTAACCTTTCTTTTGATAGAGTAGTTTCGAAACACTCTGTTTGTAAGTCTGCATGTGGGTATTTGTAGCACTTTGAGGTCTTCTTTGGAAACGGGATTTCTTCATTTAAAAACTAGACAGAAGAATTCTCAGAAACTTCTTTGTGATGTGTGCATTCAACTCACAGAGTTTAACCTTCCTTTTGATAGAGCAGGTTTGAAACCCTCTGTTTGTAAAGCTTGCAAGAGGATGTTTGTACCGCTTCGAGGCCTTCTTTGGAAACGGGAATATCTTCACATAAAAAGTAGACGGAAGTATTCTCAGAAACTTCTTTGTGATATCTGCACTCAACTCACAGAGTGGAACTTTCTTTTTGATAGAACAGGTTCGAAACATTCTTTTTTTATAGAATGTACACTGTCTATTTGGAGCGTTTTGTGAACTATGGTAGAAAAGGGAATAACTTCATAGAAAAACTACACAGAAGACCTCTCAGAAACAACTTTGTGATGTTTGCATTCAACTCACAGAATTGAACATTCCTTTAGAAAGAACAGTTTGTAACACTCTTTTTGTAGAATTTCCAAGTGGATATTTAGAGTACTTTGAAGCCTATGGTAGAAAAGGAAATGTCTTCATATAAAAACTAGACAGAATCATTCTCAGAAACTACTTTGTGATGTGTGCATTCAGCTCGCAGAGTTTAACCTTTCTTTTGATAGAGCAGTTTTGAAACACTCTGTTTGTAAAGTCTGCATGTGGATATTTGTAGTGCTTTGAGGCCTTCTTTGGAAACGGGAATATCTTCACATATAAAGTAGACAGAAGTATTCTCAGAAACTTCTTTGTGATGTCTGCACTCAACTCACAGAGTTAAACCTTCCTCTTGATAGAACAGTTTTGGGACACTCTTTTTTTTATAGAATTTGCAAGTGGAAATTTACAGCCTTTTGTGAACTATGGTTGAAAAGGGAATAACTTCAGAGAAAAACTACACAGAAGCATTCTCAGAAACTACTTTGTCATGTTTGCATTGAACTCACAGAATTGAACATTCGTTTTGATAGAGCAGTTTTGTAACACTCTTTTTCTAGAATCTGCAAGTGTATATTTGGACCTCTCTGAGACATTCTTTGGAAACGGGAGTTTCTTCACATAAAAAGTTCACAGAAGAATTCTCAGAAACTCCTTTGTGATGTGTGCACTCAGTTCACAGAGTTGAACCTTCCTTTCGATAGAGCAGTTTTGAAACACTCTTTTTGTAGAATTTCCAAGGGGATATTTAGAGCACTTTGAAGCCTATGGTATAAAAGGAAATATCTTGACATGAAAACGAGACAGAATCGTTCTCAGAAACTACTTGGGGATGTGTGCGTTCAACTCACAGAGGTTAACCTTTCTTTTGATAGAGCACTTTTGAAACACACTTTTTGTGGAATTTGGAAGTGGATATTTAGAGTGCTTTTAGGCCTATGGTAGAAAAGGAAATATCTTCACATAAAAACGAGCCAGAAGGATTATCAGAAACAACTTTGTGATGTGTGCATTCGACTCACAGAGTTGAACATTCAATTGATAGAGCAATTTTGAAACTCCCTTTTTGTGGAATCTGCAAGTGGATATTTGGGCCGCTTTGAGGACTTCTTAGGAAACGGGTATATCTTCACATAAAAAGCAGGCAGAAGGATTCTCAGAAACTTCTTTGTGATGTGTGCTTTCAACTCAAATAGTTGAACCATTCTTTTTATAGAGCAGCTTTGAAGCCCTCTTTTTGTAAGATCTGCAAGTGGATATGTGGCTGCCTTTCAGGCCTATGATGGAAAAGGAAATATCTTCACATAAAAATTTGAAAGAATCATTCTCACAAACTTCCTTATGACGTGTGCTTTCAACTCAGAGTTGAATCTTCCTTTTGATAGAGGAGTATTGAAACACTCTTTTTGTAGGTTCTACAAGTGGATACTTGGAGGGCTTTGAGGCCTTCTTTGGAAAAGGGTATATCTTCACAAAGAAATTAAACAGAATTATTCTCAGAACCTTCTTTATTATGTCTACCTTCAACTCTCAGAGTTGAACCTTCCTTTTGATAGAGCAGTTTTGAACCACTCTTTTTGTAGAATCTGCAAGTGGATATTTGGAACTCATTGAGGCCTTTGTTGGAAACGTGAATTTCTTCACTTAAAAACTAGACAGAAGAAATCTCAGAAACTTTTTCTGATGTGTGCATTCAACTCTCAGTGTTGAACCTTCCTTTCGATAGACCAGTTTTGAAACACTCCTTTTGTAGAATTTCCCAGTGGGTATTTAGTGCTCTTTGAAGCCTATGGTAGAAAAGGAAATATCTTCATGTAAAAACTAGACAGAATCATTCTCAGAAACTATTTTGCGATGTGTCCGTTCAACTCACAGAGTTTAACCTTTCTTTCGATAGAGTAGTTTCGAAACACTCTGTTTGTAAGTCTGCATGTGGATATTTGTAGCGCTTTGAGGTCTTCTTTGGAAACGGGATTTCTTCATTTCAAAACTAGACAGAAGAATTCCCAGAAACTTCTTTGTGATGTGTGCATTCAACTCACAGAGTTTAACCTTCCTTTTGATAGAGCAGGTTTGAAACCCTCTGTTTGTAAAGCCTGCAAGAGGATGTTTGTAGTGCTTCGAGGCCATCTTTGGAAAAGGGAATACCTTCACAGAAAAAGTAGACGGAAGTATTCTCAGAAACTTCTTTGTGATATCTGCACTCAACTCACAGAGTTGAACTTTCTTTTTGATAGAACAGTTTTGAAACATTCTTTTTTTATAGAATGTACACTGTCTATTTGGAGCGTTTTGTGAACTATGGTAGAAAAGGGAATAACTTCATAGAAAAACTACACAGAAGCCCTCTCAGAAACAACTTTGTGATGTTTGCATTCAACTCACAGAATTGAACATTCCTTTAGAAAGAACAGCTTTGTAACACTCTTTTTGTAGAATTTCCAAGTGGATATTTAGAGTACTTTGAAGCCTGTGGTAGAAAAGGAAATGTCTTCATATAAAAACTAGACAGAATCATTCTCAGAAACTACTTTGTGATGTGTGCGTTCAGCTCGCAGAGTTTAACCTTTCTTTTGATAGAGCAGTTTTGAAACACTCTGTTTGTAAAGTCTGCCTGTGCATATTTGGAGCGCTTTGAGGTCTTCTTTGGAAACGGGATTTCTTCATTTAAAAACTAGACAGAAGAATTCCCAGAAACTTGTGTGTGATGTGTGCATTCAACTCACAGAGTTGAATCTTCCTTTTGATGCAGCAGTTTTGAAACACTCTTTTTGTAGAACTTGCTTGTGGATAATTAGAGTGCTTTTAGGCCCATGGTAGAAAAGGGAATATGTTCATAGAACAACTACACAGAAGCATTCTCAGAAACGACATTGTGATGTTTGCATTCAACTCACAGAGTTGAACATTCCTTTTGATAGAGCAGTTTTGTAACACTCTTTTTGTAGAATCTGCAAGTGGATATTTGGAACTAATTGAGGTATGGCGTTGGAAACGGGAATTTCTTCACTTAAAAACTAGACAGAAGAAATCTCAGAAACTTTTCCTGATGTGTGCATTCAACTCTGAGAGTTGAACCTTCCTTTCCATAGAGCAGTTTTGAAAGACTCCTTTTGAAGAATTTCCAAGGGTATATTTAGAGCGCTTTGAAGCCTGTGCTAGAAAAGGAAATATCTTCATATAAAAACCAGACAGAATCATTCTCTGAAACTACTTTGTGATGTGTGCGTTCAACTCACAGAGTTTAACCTTCCTTTGGATAGAGCAGTTTTGAAACCCTCTGTTTGTAATGTCTGCAAGTGGATATTTGTAGTGCCTTGAGGCCTTCTTTGGAAACGGGAATATCTTCACATATAAAGTAGACAGAAGTATTCTCAGAAACTTCTTTGTGATGTCTGCACCCAACTCACAGAGTTAAACCTTCCTCTTGATAGAACAGTTTTGGGTCACTCTTTTCTTTATAGAATTTGCAAGTGGAAATTTGGAGCATTTTGTGAACTATGGTTGAAAAGGGAATATCTTCAGAGAAAAACTACACAGAAGGATTCTCAGAAACTACTTTGTCATGTTTGCATTGAACTCACAGAATTGAACATTCCTTTTGATAGAGCAGTTTTGTAACACTCTTTTTCTGGAATCTGCAAGTGTATATTTGGACCTCTCTGAGGCATTCTTTGGAAAGGGGAGTTTCTTCACATAAAAAGTTGACAGAAGAATTCTCAGAAACTCCTTTGTGATGTGTGCACTCAGTTCACAGAGTTGAACCTTCCTTTCGATAGAGCAGTTTTTAAATACCCTTTTTGTAGAATTCCCAAGGGGATATTTAGAGCACTTTGAAGCCTATGGTATAAAAGGAAATATCTTGACATGAAAACGAGACAGAATCGTTCTCAGAAACTGCTTTGTGATGTGTGCGTTCAACTCACAGAGGTTAACCTTTCTTTTGATAGAGCACTTTTGAAACACTCTTTTTGTAGAATTTGGAAGTGGATATTTAGAGTGCTTTTAGGCCTATGGTAGAAAAGGAAATATCTTCACATGAAAACGAGCCAGAAGGATTATCAGAAAGAACTTTGTGATGTGTGCATTCGACTCACAGAGTTGAACATTCAATTGATAGAGCACTTTTGAAACTCCCTTTTTGTGGAATCTGCAAGTGGATATTTGGGCCGCTTTGAGGACTTCTTTGGAAACGGGTATATCTTCACATACAAAGCAGGCAGAAGGATTCTCAGAAACTTCTTTGTGATGTGTGCATTCAACTCAAAGAGTTGAACCTTTCTTTTTATAGAACAGCTTTGAAGCCCTCTTTTTGTAAAATCTGCAAGTGGATATGTGGCTCCCTTTCAGGCCTATGATGGAAAAGGGAATATCTTCACATAAAAATTTGGAAGAATCATTCTCACAAACTTCCTTTTGACGTGTGCTTTCAACTCAGAGTTGAATCTTCCTTTTGATAGAGGAGTATTGAAACACTCTTTCTGTAGGTTCTACAAGTGGATGCTTGGAGGGCTTTGAGGCCTTCTTTGGAAAAGGGTATATCTTCACAAAGAAATTAAACAGAATTATTCTCAGAAACTTCTTTGTTATGTCTGCCTTCAACTCTCAGAGTTGAACCTTCCTTTTGATAGAGCAGTTTTGAACCACTCTTTTTGTAGAATCTGCAAGTGGATATTTGGAACTCATTGAGGCCTTTGTTGGAAACGTGAATTTCTTCACTTAAAAACTACACAGAAGAAATCTCAGAAACTTTTTCTGATGTGTGCATTCAACTCTCAGTGTTGAACCTTCCTTTCGATAGACCAGTTTTGAAACACTCCTTTTGTAGAATTTCCCAGTGGGTATTTAGTGCGCGTTGAAGCCTACGGTAGAAAAGGAAATATCTTCATGTAAAAACTAGACAGAATCATTCTCAGAAACTATTTTGCGATGTGTCCATTCAACTCACAGAGTTTAACCTTTCTTTTGATAGAGTAGTTTCGAAACACTCTGTTTGTAAGTCTGCATGTGGATATTTGTAGCGCTTTGAGGTCTTCTTTGGAAACGGGATTTCTTCATTTCAAAACTAGACAGAAGAATTCTCAGAAACTTCTTTGTGATGTGTGCATTCAACTCACAGAGTTTAACCTTCCTTTTGATAGAGCAGGTTTGAAACCCTCTGTTTGTAAAGCCTGCAAGAGGATGTTTGTAGCGCTTCGAGGCTTTCTTTGGAAACGGGAATACCTTCACAGAAAAAGTAGACGGAAGTATTCTCAGAAACTTCTTTGTGAAATCTGCACTCAACTCACAGAGTTGAACTTTCTTTTTGATAGAACAGTTCTGAAACATTCTTTTTTTATAGAATGTACACTGTCTATTTGGAGCGTTTTGTGAACTATGGTAGAAAAGGGAATAACTTCATAGAAAAACTACACAGAAGCCCTCTCAGAAACAACTTTGTGATGTTTGCATTCAACTCACAGAATTGAACATTCCTTTAGAAAGAACAGCTTTGTAACACTCTTTCTGTAGAATTTCCAAGTGGATATTTAGAGTACTTTGAAGCCTATGGTAGAAAAGGAAATGTCTTCATATAAAAACTAGACAGAATCATTCTCAGAACCTACTTTGTGATGTGTGCGTGCAGCTCGCAGAGTTTAACCTTTCTTTTGATAGAGCAGTTTTGAAACACTCTGTAAAGTCTGCATGTGCATATTTGGAGCGCTTTGAGGTCTTCTTTGGAAACGGGATTTCTTCATTTAAAAACTAGACAGAAGAATTCTCAGAAACTTCTGTGTGATGTGTGCATTCAACTCACAGAGTTGAATCTTCCTTTTGATGCAGCAGTTTTGAAACACTCTTTTTGTAGAACTTGCTTGTGGATAATTAAAGTGCTTTTAGGCCCTTGCTAGAAAAGGAAATATGTTCATAGAACAACTACACAGAAGCATTCTCAGAAACGACTTTGTGATGTTTGCATTCAACTCACAGAGTTGAACATTCCTTTTGATAGAGCAGTTTTGTAACACTCTTTTTGTAGAATCTGCAAGTGGATATTTGGAACTAATTGAGGTATGGCGTTGGAAACGGGAATTTCTTCACTTAAAAACTAGACAGAAGAAATCTCAGAAACTTTTCCTGATGTGTGCATTCAACTCACAGAGTTGAACCTTCCTTTCCATAGAGCAGTTTTGAAAGACTCTTTTTGAAGAATTTCCAAGGGTATATTTAGAGCGCTTTGCAGCCTGTGCTAGAAAAGGAAATATCTTCATATAAAAACTAGACAGAATCACTTTCTGAAACTACTTTGTGATGTGTGCGTTCAACTCACAGAGTTTAACCTTCCTTTGGATAGAGCAGTTTTGAAACCCTCTGTTTGTAATATCTGCAAGTGGATATTTGTAGTGCTTTGAGGTCTATGGTAGAAAAGGAAATATCATATAAAAACTAGACACAAGCATTCTCAGAAACTACTTTGTAATGTGTGCATTCAACTCACAGAGTTGAACATTTCTTTTGATAGTGCAGTTTTGAAACACTATTTTTGTAGAACCTGCAAGTGGACATTTGGAGCTCTTGAAGCCTGTGGTGGAAAAGGAAATATCATTACATAAAAACTAGACAAAAACATTCTCAGAAACAACTTTGTGACGTGTGCATTCAACTCACAGAGTTGAACATTCCTTTCATAGAGCAGTTTTGAAACACAGTTTTTGTAGTCTGCAATTGGATATTTGAGGGCCTTTGAGGCCTATAGTGGGAAAGGGTAATATCTTCACATAAAAAATAGAGAGAAGAATTCCCAGAAACTTCTTTGTGATGTGTGCATTCAACTCAGAGATTTGAACCTTTTTGATATAGCAGTTTTGAAACACTATTTTGTAGAATCTGCAATTGGATATTTGGAGCACTTTCAGGCTTGCGGAGGAAAAGGAAATGTCTTCACATAAAACAGTGACAGAAGCATTCTCAGAAACTGCTTTGTGATGTGTGCATTCAACTCACAGAGATGAACCTTCCTTTTGATAGAGCTGTCTTGAAACACTCTTTTTGCAGAATCTACAAGGGGATATTTGGAGCGCTTGAGGTGTACAGTAGAAAAGGAAATATCTTCATATAAAAATTAGACAGGAGCATTCTCAGAGACTACTTTGTGATGTGTGTATTCATTTCAAAGAGTTGAACTTCCCTTTAATAGAGCAGATTTTAAGCACTCTTTTTGTAGAATTTGAAAGTGGATATTTGGAGCGCTTTGAGGCCTAGCATGGAAAAGGAAATATCTTCTCATAAAAACTAAACAGAATCATTCTTAGAAACTTCTTTGTGATGTGTGTATTCAACTCACAGAGGTTAACCTTCCTTTTGATAGAGCAGCTTTGAAACACTCTTTTTGTAGAATCCGCAAGTGGATGTTTGGAGCACTTTGAGGCCTATAGTGCAAAAGGAAATATCTTCACATAAAAACTAGACAGAAGCATTCTCAGAAATTACTTTGTGTTGTGTTCATTCACCTCATAAAGTTGAACCTTTCCTTTGATTGAGCTGGATTGAAACACTCTTCTGTAGAATCTGCAAGTGGATATTTGGAATGCTTTGTGGCCTATGGTCGAAAAGGAAATATCTTCACATAAAAACTAGAAGAAGCATTCTCAGAAATATCATTGTGTTGTCTGCATAAAACTCACAGAGTTGAACCTTTCTTTAGATAGAGCAGTTTTGAAACAGTCTTTTTTCTAGAATCTGCAAGTGGCTATTTGGAGCGCTTTGAAGCCTATAGTGGAAAAGGAAATATCATCACTTAAAAACTAGACAGAAGCATTTTCAGATACTCCTTTCTGATGAGTGCATTCAACTCTCAGAGTTAAACATTTCTTTTTATAGAGCAGTTTTGAAGCACTCTTTTTGTAGAATCTGCAAGTGGACATTTGGAGCGCTTTGAGTCCTATGGTGGAAAAGGAAATATCCACACTTAAAAACTAGACAGAAACATTCTCAGGAACTTCTTTGTGTTGTATGCATTCAGCTCACAGAGTTGAAACTTTCCTTTGATTGATCAGTTTTGGAACACTCTTTTTGTAAAATCTGCAAGTGGATATTTGGAGTGCTTTGAGTCCTCTGGTGAAAAAGGCAATAACTTCACATAAAAACTAGACTGAAGCATTCTCAGAAACTACTTTGTGATGTGTGCATTCAAGTCACAAAATTGAACGTTTCTTTTGATAGAGCAGTTTAGAAACACTATTTTTGTAGAATCTGTAAGTGGATATTTGGAACGCTTTGAGGCCTATGGTGGAAAAGGAAATATCTTCACATAAAAATTAGACAGAAGTCTTCTCAGAAAAATTTTGTGATGGGTGCATTCAACTAACAGAGTTGAACCTTTTGTTTTGATAGCGCAGTATTGAAACACTCTTTTCATAGAATCTGCAAGTGGTTATTTCGAGCGATTTGAGGCCTCTGGTGGAAAAGGAAATATCTTCACATAAAAACTAGACAGAAGCATTCTCAGAAACTTCTTTGTGTTGTGTGCATTCAACACACAGAGTTGAAGCTTTCCTTTGATTGAGCAGGTTTGAAACACTCTTTTGTAGAATCTGCAAGTGGATATTTGGAGCACTTTGAAGCCAATGGTGGAAAAGGAAATATCTTCACATAAAAACTAGACAGAAGCATTCTCAGAAACTTCTTTCTGATGAGTGCATTCAACTCCCAGAGTTAAACCTTTCTTTTCATAGAGCCGTTTTGAAACACTCTTTTTGTAGAATCTGCAAGTGGATAATTACACCACATTGACACCTTCGTTGGAAAAGGAAATATCTTCATATAAAAACTAGACAGAAGCATTCTCAGAAACTCATTTGTGATGTTTGCATTCAACTCACAGAGTTTAACCTTCCTTTTGATAGAGCAGTTGTGAAACACTCTTTTTGTAGAATCTGCAAGTGGATATTTGGACAGCTTTGAGGCCTACGTTGGAAAAGGGAATATCTTCAAATAAAAACTCGACAGAAGCATTCTCAGAAACTTCTTTTTGGTGAGTGCTTTCAATTTAGAGAGTTGAACCTTTCTTTTGATAGAGCAGTTTCAAAACCCTCTTTTTGTATTATGTGCAAGTGCCTATTTGGAGCACTTTGAGGCCTATGATGGAAAAAAAGATATCCTCACATAAAAACTAGACAGAAGAATTCTCAGAAACTACTTTGTGTTGTGTGCATTCAACTCACAGAGTTGAACCTTTCTTTTGATAGAGCAGTTTTGAAACCCTCTTTTTGTAGAATCTGCAAGTGTATATTTGGAGCGCTTTGAGGCCTATGGTCGAAAAGGAAATATCTTCACATAAAAACTACACAGAAGCATTCCCAGAAACTTATTTGTGACAAGTGCGTTCAGCTCACAGAGTGGAACCTTTCTTTTGATAGAGCAGATTTGAAACACTCTTTTTCTAGAATCTGCAAGTGGATCTATGGAGCTCTTTGAGGCCTATGTTGGAAAAGGAAATATATTCACATAAAAACTAGACAGAAGCAGTCTCAGAAACTTCTTTGTGATGTGTGCATTCAACTTTCTGAGTTGAACCTTGGCTTTGGTAGAGCAGTTTTGAAACACTCTTTTTGTAGAAACTGCAAGTGGATATTTGGAGCGCTTTGAAGCTTATGATGTAATAGGAAATATCATCAAATAAACACTAGACAGAAGCATTCTCAGAAACTTCTTTGTAATGAGTGCATTCAATTTACAGAGTTGAACTTTTCTTTTGATAGAGCAGTTTAGAAACAATCATCTTTTTGTATAAACTGCAAGTAGATATTTGGAGCCCTTTGAGGCCTATGGTGGAAAAAAAAGATATCATCACATAAAAACTAGCCAGAAGCATTCTCAGAAACTTCTTTGTGTTGTGTGCATTCACCTCACAGATTTGAACCTAACTTTTGATAGAGCAGTTTTGAAACACTGTTTTTGTAGAATCTGCAAGTAGATATTTGTAGCACTTTGAGGCCTATGGTGGAAAAGGAAATATCTTCACATAAAAATTAGAAGCATTCTCAGAAACTACTTTGTGTTGTGTGCTTTCAACTCACAGAGTGGAAAATTTCCCTTGATTGAGAAGTTTTGAAACACTCTTTTTGGAGAATCTGCAAGTGGATATGTGGAGGGCTTTGAAGCCTACGATGGAAAAGGAATATCTTCACATAAAAATAAACAGAAGCATTCTCAGAAACTTCTTAGTGATGAGTGCATTCAACTCATACAGTTGTACACGACTTTAGATAGAGTAGTTTTGAAACACTCTTTTTGAAGAAGCTGCAAGTGGATATTTGGAGCCCTCTGAGGCCTATGGTGGAAAAAAAGATATCATCACATAAAAACTAGCCAGAAGCATTGTCAGAAACTTCTTTGTGTTGTGTGCATTCACCTCATAGATTTGAACCTTTCTTTTGATAGAGCAGTTTTGAAACACTGTTTTTGTAGAATCTGCAAGTGGATATTTGTAGCACTTTGAGGCCTATGGTGGAAAAGGAAATATCTTCACATAAAAATTATTTGACAGAAGCTTTCTCAGAAACTTCTTTGTGATGTGTACATTCAACTCGCCGAGTTGAACCTTCGTTTTGATAGAGCAGTTCTGAAACACTCTTTTTGTAGAAACTGCAAGTGGATATTTGGAGTGCTTTGAAGCTTATGATGTAAAAGGAAATATCTTCACATAAAAACTAGACAGAAGCATTCTCAGAAACTTCTTTGTAATAAGTGCATTCAACTTACAGATTTGAACTTTTCTTTTGATAGAGCAGTTTAGAAACACTCTTTTTGTATAAACTGCAACTGGATATTTGGAGCCCTTTGAGGCCTATGGCGGAAAAATAGATATCCTCACATAAAAACTAGACAGAAGCATTCTCAGAAACGACTTTGTGATGTGTGCATTCAACTCACAGAGTTGAACCTTTCTTTTGATAGAGCCATTTTGAAACACTCTTTTTCTATTTTCTGCAAGTGTATATTTGCAGCACTTTGAGGCATATGGTGGAAAAGGAAATATCTTCATACAAAACCTAGACAGAAGCATTCTCAGAATCTTCTTTGTGTTGTGTGCATTCAACTTACAGAGTTGAACCTTTCTTTTGATAGAGCAGTTTTGAAACACTCTTTTTGTAGAATCTGCAAGTGTATATTTGGAGTGCTTTGAGGCCAATTGTGGAAAAGGAAATATCTTCACATAAAAACTAGAGAGAAACTTTCTCAGAAACTTATTAGAGACGTGTGCATTCAACTCAGAGTGTTGAAATTTTCTTTTGATAGAGCACTTTTGAAACACACTTTTAGTAGAATCTGCAAGTGGATATTTGGAGTGCTTTGAGGCCTACTGTGGAAAAGGAAATGACTTCACATAAAAATTAGACACAAGCATTCTCAGAAACTTCTTTGTGATGACTGCATTAAACTCACAGAGTTGAAGCTTTCTTTGGATAGAGCTGTTTTGAAACACTCTTTTTGTAGAATCTGCAAGTGGATATTAGGAGGGCTTTGAGGCCTATGGTGGAAAAGGAAATATCCTCACATAAAAACTAGACAGAAGCATTCTCAGAAACTTCTTTGTGTTGTGTGCATTGAACTCACTGGGTTGAACATTTCCTTTGAGCAGTTTTGAACCACTCTTTTTGTAGAATCTGCATGTGGATATTTGGAGCGTTTTGAGGCCTATTTTGGAAAAGGAAATATCTCCACATAAATACTAGACAGAAGCATTTTCAGAAACTTCTTTGTGACGTGTGCATTCAACTCACATAGTTGAACATTTCTTTTGATAGAGCAGTTTTGAAACACTCTTTTTATAGAATATGCAGGTGGATATTTGGAGTGGTTTGTGGCCAATGGAGGAAAAGGAAATATCTTCATATAAAAACTAGACAGAAGCTTTCTTAGAAACTTCTTTGTGGTGAGTCCATTCAACTCACAGAGTTTAACATTTCTTTCGATTCAGCAGTTTTGAAACACTGTTTTTTAGAATCTGCAAGTGGATATTTTTAGCACTTTGATGCCTATGGTGGAAAAGGAAATATCTTCACATAAAACTAGACAGAGGCAGTCTCAGAAATTTCTTTGTGATGAGTGCTTTCAACTAACAGAGTTGAAACATTCTTTTGAAAGAGCAGTTTTGAAACACACGTTTTCTAGAATCTCCAAGCAGATGTTAGGAGCGCTTTGAGGCCTATGGTGGAAGAGGAAACATCTTCACTTAAATATTAGACAGAAGCATTCCCAAAAATTCCTATGTGATGAATGTATTCAAATCACAGTGTTGAACCTTTCTTTTGATAGAACAGATTTAAAACACTCCTTTGTAGAATCTGCAAGTGGATAATTTTATTGCTTTGAGGCCTGTGTTGGAAAAGGATATATCTTCACATTAAAACTAGACAGAAACATTATCAGAAACTTCTTTGTGATGAGTGAATTCAACTCAAAGTGTTGATCCTTTCTTTTGATAGAGCAGTTTTGAAACACTCTTTTTGTAGAATTTGCAAGTGGATACTTGGAGCACTTTTAGGCCTATTGTGGAAAAGGAATTATCCACAAATGAAAACTAGACAGAAGCATTATCAGAAACTTCTTTTTGATGAGTGAATTCAACTGAAAATGTTGAACCTTTCTTTTGATAGAGCAGATTTGAAGCATTCTTTTCGTAGAATCTGCAGATGACTATTTGGAGTGCTTTGAGGCCTACCGTGGAAACGGGAATATCTTCACATAAAAATGAGAAAGAAGCATTCTAAGAAACATCTTGGTGATGAGCGCATTCAACTCAGAGTTGAAGATTTCTTTTGATAGAGCAGTTTTGAAACACTATTTTGTAGAATCTGCAAGTGGATATCTGGGGCGTTTTTCAGCCTATGGTGGAAAAGGAAATATCCTCACATAAAAACTAGACGGCAGCATTCTCAGAAACTACTTTGTGTTGTGTGAATTCAAATCACAGAGTTGAACATTTCCTATGATTGAGCAGTTTTGAAACACTCTTTTTGTAAAATCTGCAAGTGGATATTTGGAGCGCTTTGAGGACTATGACAGAAAAGGAAATACCCTCACATAATAAATAGACAGAAGCATCCTCAGAAACTTCTTTGTGTTGTGTGCATTCAACTCACAGAGTTGAAACTTTCCTTTGATTGAGCAGTTTTGAAACATTCTTTTTGTAAAATCTGCAAGTGGATATTTGCAGGGCTTTGAGGCCTATGGTGGAAAAGGAAATATCTTCACAGAAAAACTAGACAGAAGCATTCTCATAAACTTCTTTGTGATGTGTGCATTTACCTCAAAGAGTTGAATATTTCTTTTCATAGAGAAGTTTTGAAACACCGTTTTTGTAGAATCTGCAAGTGGATATTTGGAGCGCTTTGAGGCCTATGGTGGAAAAGGAAATATCTTCACATAAAAACTAGACAGAAGCTTTCTCAGAAACATCTTTGTGATGAGTGAATTCAATTCACAGAGTAGAACACTTCTGTTTATAGAGTAGTTTTGAAACACTCTTTTTAGAATCCGCAAGTGGATATTTGGAGCACTTTGGGGCCTATGGTGGAAGGGGAAATATCCTCACATAAAAACTATGCAGAAGCATCCTCAAAAACCTCTTTGTGTTGTGTGCATTCAACTCACAGAGTTGAAATTTTCCTTTGATTGAGCAGTTTTGAAACACTCTTTTTGTAGAATCTGCAAGTGGATATTTGGAGCCCTTTGAGGCCTATGGTTGAAAGGGAAATATCTTCACATAAAAACTAGAAAGAAGCATTCTCAGAAACTTCTTTGTGATGAGCGCATTCCAGTCACAGAGTTGAAGCTTGCTTTGGGTACAGCAGTTTTGAAAGACTGTTTTTGTGGAATCTGCAAGTGTATACTTGGAGTGCTTTGAGTCCTATGGTGGATAAGGAAATATTGTCACATAAAAACTAGACAGAAGCATTCTCAGAAACTACTTTGTGTTGTGTGCATTTAACTCACAGAGTTGAACCCTTCTTTTGATTCAGCAGTTTTGAAACAATCTTTTTGTAGAATCTGCAACTGTATATTTGCAGCGCTTAGAGGCCTATTGTGCAAAAGGAAATATCTTCACACAAAATCTAGACAGAAGCGCCCTCAGAAACTTCTTTGTGATGTGTGCATTCTGCTGACAGAGTTGAAAGTTTCTTTTGATAGAGCAGTTTTGAAACACTCTTTTTGTAGAATCTGCAAGTGTATATTTGGAGTGCTTTGAGGCCAATTGTGGAAAAGGAAATATCTTCACATAAAAACTAGAGAGAAACTTTCTCAGAAACTTATTAGAGACGTGTGCATTCAACTCAGAGTGTTGAAATTTTCTTTTGATAGAGCACTTTTGAAACACACTTTTAGTAGAATCTGCAAGTGGATATTTGGAGTGCTTTGAGGCCTACTGTGGAAAAGGAAATGACTTCACATAAAAATTAGACACAAGCATTCTCAGAAACTTCTTTGTGATGACTGCATTAAACTCACAGAGTTGAAGCTTTCTTTGGATAGAGCTGTTTTGAAACACTCTTTTTGTAGAATCTGCAAGTGGATATTAGGAGGGCTTTGAGGCCTATGGTGGAAAAGGAAATATCCTCACATAAAAACTAGACAGAAGCATTCTCAGAAACTTCTTTGTGTTGTGTGCATTGAACTCACTGGGTTGAACATTTCCTTTGAGCAGTTTTGAACCACTCTTTTTGTAGAATCTGCATGTGGATATTTGGAGCGTTTTGAGGCCTATTTTGGAAAAGGAAATATCTCCACATAAATACTAGACAGAAGCATTTTCAGAAACTTCTTTGTGACGTGTGCATTCAACTCACATAGTTGAACATTTCTTTTGATAGAGCAGTTTTGAAACACTCTTTTTATAGAATATGCAGGTGGATATTTGGAGTGGTTTGTGGCCAATGGAGGAAAAGGAAATATCTTCATATAAAAACTAGACAGAAGCTTTCTTAGAAACTTCTTTGTGGTGAGTCCATTCAACTCACAGAGTTTAACATTTCTTTCGATTCAGCAGTTTTGAAACACTGTTTTTTAGAATCTGCAAGTGGATATTTTTAGCACTTTGATGCCTATGGTGGAAAAGGAAATATCTTCACATAAAACTAGACAGAGGCAGTCTCAGAAATTTCTTTGTGATGAGTGCTTTCAACTAACAGAGTTGAAACATTCTTTTGAAAGAGCAGTTTTGAAACACACGTTTTCTAGAATCTCCAAGCAGATGTTAGGAGCGCTTTGAGGCCTATGGTGGAAGAGGAAACATCTTCACTTAAATATTAGACAGAAGCATTCCCAAAAATTCCTATGTGATGAATGTATTCAAATCACAGTGTTGAACCTTTCTTTTGATAGAACAGATTTAAAACACTCCTTTGTAGAATCTGCAAGTGGATAATTTTATTGCTTTGAGGCCTGTGTTGGAAAAGGATATATCTTCACATTAAAACTAGACAGAAACATTATCAGAAACTTCTTTGTGATGAGTGAATTCAACTCAAAGTGTTGATCCTTTCTTTTGATAGAGCAGTTTTGAAACACTCTTTTTGTAGAATTTGCAAGTGGATACTTGGAGCACTTTTAGGCCTATTGTGGAAAAGGAATTATCCACAAATGAAAACTAGACAGAAGCATTATCAGAAACTTCTTTTTGATGAGTGAATTCAACTGAAAATGTTGAACCTTTCTTTTGATAGAGCAGATTTGAAGCATTCTTTTCGTAGAATCTGCAGATGACTATTTGGAGTGCTTTGAGGCCTACCGTGGAAACGGGAATATCTTCACATAAAAATGAGAAAGAAGCATTCTAAGAAACATCTTGGTGATGAGCGCATTCAACTCAGAGTTGAAGATTTCTTTTGATAGAGCAGTTTTGAAACACTATTTTGTAGAATCTGCAAGTGGATATCTGGGGCGTTTTTCAGCCTATGGTGGAAAAGGAAATATCCTCACATAAAAACTAGACGGCAGCATTCTCAGAAACTACTTTGTGTTGTGTGAATTCAAATCACAGAGTTGAACATTTCCTATGATTGAGCAGTTTTGAAACACTCTTTTTGTAAAATCTGCAAGTGGATATTTGGAGCGCTTTGAGGACTATGACAGAAAAGGAAATACCCTCACATAATAAATAGACAGAAGCATCCTCAGAAACTTCTTTGTGTTGTGTGCATTCAACTCACAGAGTTGAAACTTTCCTTTGATTGAGCAGTTTTGAAACATTCTTTTTGTAAAATCTGCAAGTGGATATTTGCAGGGCTTTGAGGCCTATGGTGGAAAAGGAAATATCTTCACAGAAAAACTAGACAGAAGCATTCTCATAAACTTCTTTGTGATGTGTGCATTTACCTCAAAGAGTTGAATATTTCTTTTCATAGAGAAGTTTTGAAACACCGTTTTTGTAGAATCTGCAAGTGGATATTTGGAGCGCTTTGAGGCCTATGGTGGAAAAGGAAATATCTTCACATAAAAACTAGACAGAAGCTTTCTCAGAAACATCTTTGTGATGAGTGAATTCAATTCACAGAGTAGAACACTTCTGTTTATAGAGTAGTTTTGAAACACTCTTTTTAGAATCCGCAAGTGGATATTTGGAGCACTTTGGGGCCTATGGTGGAAGGGGAAATATCCTCACATAAAAACTATGCAGAAGCATCCTCAAAAACCTCTTTGTGTTGTGTGCATTCAACTCACAGAGTTGAAATTTTCCTTTGATTGAGCAGTTTTGAAACACTCTTTTTGTAGAATCTGCAAGTGGATATTTGGAGCCCTTTGAGGCCTATGGTTGAAAGGGAAATATCTTCACATAAAAACTAGAAAGAAGCATTCTCAGAAACTTCTTTGTGATGAGCGCATTCCAGTCACAGAGTTGAAGCTTGCTTTGGGTACAGCAGTTTTGAAAGACTGTTTTTGTGGAATCTGCAAGTGTATACTTGGAGTGCTTTGAGTCCTATGGTGGATAAGGAAATATTGTCACATAAAAACTAGACAGAAGCATTCTCAGAAACTACTTTGTGTTGTGTGCATTTAACTCACAGAGTTGAACCCTTCTTTTGATTCAGCAGTTTTGAAACAATCTTTTTGTAGAATCTGCAACTGTATATTTGCAGCGCTTAGAGGCCTATTGTGCAAAAGGAAATATCTTCACACAAAATCTAGACAGAAGCGCCCTCAGAAACTTCTTTGTGATGTGTGCATTCTGCTGACAGAGTTGAAAGTTTCTTTTGATAGAGCAGTTTTGAAACACTCTTTTTTTAGAATCTGCAAGTGGATATTTTGAACCCTTTGAGGCCTATGGTGGAAAACGAAATATCTTCACATAAATAATAGACAGTAGCATTCTCAGAAACTTCTTTGTGATGTGTGCATTCAAATAACAGAGTTAAACCTTTCTTTTAATAGAGCAGTTTTGAAACACACTTTTTGTTGAATCTGCAAGTGGATATTTGGAGCGCTTTGAGGCCTATGGTGGAAAAGGAAATATCCTCACAAAAAAACTAGACAAAAGCATTCTCAGAAATTTCTTTGTCATGAGTGCATTCAGCTGTCAGAGTTGAAGCTTTCTTTGGATACAGCAGTTTTGAAAAACTCTTTTTGTAGAATCTGCAAATGGATATTTGGAGCGCCTTGTAGCCTATGGTGGTAAATTAAACATTCTCACATAAAAACTGGACAGAAGCATTCTCAGAAACTTCTTTGTGTTGTCTGCATTGAACTCACAGGGTTGAAACTTTCCTTTCATTCAGCAGTTTTGAAACACTCTTTGTGTAGAATCTGCAAGTGGATATTTGGAGTGCTTTGAGGCCTGTGGTGTAAAAGGAAATATCTTCACATATAAACTAGACAGAAGCATTCTGAGGAAATACTTTGTGATGTGTGCATTGAACTTGCAGAGTTGAACCTTTCTTTTGAGAGAGCATTTTTGAAACACTCTTTTTCTAGAATCTGCAAGTGGATATTTGGAGCGCTTTGAGGCATATGGTGGAAAAGGAAATATCTTCACATATAAATTAGACAGAAGCATTCTCAGAAACTTCTTTGTCATGTGTGCATTCAACTCACAGGGTTGAGCCTTTCTTTTGATACAGCAGTTTTGAAACACTCTTTTAGAAGTATCTGCAAGTAGATATTTGGAGCTCTTAGAGGACTACCGTGGAAAAGGAAATATCCTCACATAAAAACTAGAGAGAATCATTCTCAGAAACTCCTTTGAGTTGTGTGTATTGAGCTCACAGAGTTGAAACTTTCCTTTGACTGAGCAGTTATGAAACACTCTTTTTATAGAATCCGCAAGTGGATATTTGGAATGCTTTGAAGACTATGGTGGAAAAGGAAATATCTTCAAATAAAAACTAGACAGAATCATTCTCAGAAACTTTTCTGTGATGTGTGCATTCAACTCACAGAGTTGAAGATTTCTTTTGATAGAGCAGTTTTCAAAAACTCTTTTTCTAGAACCTGCATTGGATATCTGGAGCCCTTTGAGGCCAATGGTGGAAAAGGAAATATCTTCACATAAAAACTAGACAGAAGCATTCTCAGAAACTTCTTGGTGATGAGCACATTCAACTAACAGAGTTGAAGATTTCTTTTGATAGAGCAGTTTTGAAACACTCTTTTTGTAGCAACTGCAAGTAGATATTATGAGCTCTTAGAGAACTATGGTGGAAAAGGAAATATCCTCCATAAAAGCTAGACAGAAGTATCCTCAGAAACTTCTTTGTGTTTTGTGCATTCAACTCACAGGGTTGAATATTTCTTGTGACAGAGCATTTTTGAAACACTTTTTTTCTAGAATCTACAAGTGGATATTTAGAGTGCTGTGACGCCTATAGTGGAAAAGGAAATATCTTCACATAAAAACTAGACAGAAGCATTCTCAGAAATTTCTTTGTGATGAGTGCATTCAACTCACAGAGTTGAACTTCTCTTTTGATAGAGCAGTTCTGAAACACTCTTTTTGTAGGATCTGCAAGTGGATATTAGAACCCTTTAAGGACTATGGTGGAAAAGGTAACATCCTAACATAAAAACTAGACAGAAGCATTTTTAGAAACAACTTTGTAATGAGTGCATTCCACTCGCAGAACTGAAACTTTCTTTGGATACAGCAGTTTTGAAAAACTCTTTTTGTAGGATCTGCAAGTGGATACTTGGAGCGCTTTAAGGCCTATGGTTGATAAGGAAATATTCTCACTTAAAAACTAGACAGAAGCATTCTCAGAAACTTCTTTGTGTTGTGTGCATTCAACTCACAGAGTTGAACCTTTCCTTTCATTCAGCAGTTTTCAAACACTCTTTTTGTAGAATCTGCAAGTGGATATTTGGAGGGCTTTGAGGCCTACGGTTGAAAAGGAAACATCTTCTCATAAAAATTAGACACAAGCATTCTCAGAAACTTCTTTGAGATGAATGCATTCAACTCACAGAGTTTTAGCTTTCTTTGGATACAGCAGTTTTGAAAAACTCTTTGTGTAGAATCTGCAACTGGATATATGGAGTGCTTTGAGGCCTATGGTGGATAATTAAATATTTTCACATAAAAACTAGACAGAAGCATACTCAGAATCTTCTTTGTGTTGTGTGCATTCAACTCACAGCGTTGAGCCTTTCCTTTCATTCAGCAGGTTTGAAACACTCTTTTTGTAGAATCTGCAAGTTGATGTTTGGAGCACATTGATGCTTATGGTAGTAAAGGAAATTTCCTCACATAAAAACTAGACAGAAAATTTCTCAGAAACTACTTTGTGTTCTGTGCATTCAACTCACAGGGTTAAAACTTTCCTTTGATTGAGCAGTTTTGAAACTCTCTTTTTCCAGAATCTGCAAGTGGATATTTGGAGCGCATTGAGGCCTAAGTTGGAAAAGAAAATATCTTCAAATGAAAACCAGACAGAAGCATTCTCAAAAACTTCTTTGTGATGGGTGCATTCAGCTCACAGAGTTGAACATTTCTTTTGATAGAGCAGTTTTGAAACACTCTTTTTGCAGAATCTGAAAGTGGATATTTGGAGCTCTTTGAGGTCTATGTTGGAAAAGAAAATATCTTCAAATAAAAACTAGACAGAAGCATTCTCAAAAACTGCTTTTGTGATGAGTGCATTCAGCTCACAGAGTTGGAACTTTCTTTTGACAGAGCAGTTTTGAAACACTCTTTTTGTAGAAGCTGCCGGTGGATATGTGAAGAGATTTGAGGCCTATCGTGGAAAAGAAAATATCTTCACATATAAAATAGACGGAAGCATTCTCAGAAACTTCTTTGTGATGAGTGCATTCAACTCACAGAATTGAACGTTTCTTTAGATAGAGCAGTTTTGAAACACTCTTTTTGTAGAATCTGCAAGAGCATATTTGGAGTGCTTTGAGGCCTATGGTAGTAAAGGAAATATCCTCAAATAAAAACTAGACAGAAGCATTCTCAAAAACTTCTTTGTGATGTGTGCATTCAACTCACAGAGTTGAACCTTTCTTTTGATAGAGCCGTTTTGACAAACGCTTTTTGTAGAATCTGCAAGTGGATATTTGGAGCGCTTTGAGGCCTATGGTGGAAAAGGAAATCTCTTCACATAAAAACCAGACAGATGTATTTTCAGAAACTTATTTGTGAAAAGTCCATTCAAATCACGGAGTTGAACTTTTTTTTGATAGAGCAGTTTCAAAACACTCGTTTTGTAGAATCCGCAAGTGGATATTTGGTGCTCTTTGAGGCCTATGGAAGAAACGGTAATATCCTCACTTAAAAACTAGACAGAAGCATTCTCAGAAATTTCTCTGTGTTGTGTACATTCAACTCACAGAGCTGAACCTTTCCTTTCATTGAGCAGTTTCGAAACACTCTTTTTGTGGATCTGCAAGTGGGTATTTCGAGCGCCTTGAGGCCTATGGTGGAAAAGGAAATATCTTCACATATAAACCAGACAGAAGCATTCTCAGAAACTTCTTGGTGATGTGTGCATTCAACTCACAGAGTTGAACTTTCTTTTGATAGAGCAGTTTTGAAACACTCTTTTTTAGAACCTGCAAGTGGATATTTGGAGCGCTTTGAAGCCTATGTTGAAAATGGAAATATCTTCACATAAAAACTAGACCGAAGAATTTTCAGAAACTTCTTTGTGATGAGTGCATTCAACTCACTGAATTAAAACTTTCCTTTTGACAGAGCAGTTTTGAAACACTCTTTTTGTAGAATATGCAAGTGGATATTTGGAGAGCTTTGAGGCCTGAGGTGGAAAAGGTGATATCCACACATTAAAACTAGACAGAAGAATTCACACAAACTACTTTGAGTTCTGTGCATTCAACTCACAGAGTTGAATCTTTCCTTAGATTGAGCAGTTTTGAAACACTCTTTTGTAGAATCTGCAAGTGGATATTTGGAGCACTTTGAGGCTTATGGTGGAAAACGAAATATCTTCACATAAAAACCATGCAGAAGCATTCTCAGAAACTTCTTTGTGATGTGTGCATTAATCTCATGATATTGAACTTTTCTTTTGATACAGCAGTTTTGAAATACTCTTTTTATACAATCTGCAAGTGGATATTTGGAGTGCTTTGAGGCTTATGTTGGAAAAGGAAATATCTTCACATAAAAACTAGACAGAAGGATTCTCAGAAACTTATTTGGGATGAGTGCATTCAACTCACACAGTTGAAACTTTTTTTTGATAGAGCAGTTTTGAAACACTTTTTTTGTAGAATCTGCAAGTGGATATTTGGAGGGCATTGACGCCTTTGGTGGAAGAGAAACATCCTCACGTAAAAACTAGACAGCAGCATTCACGGAAACTTCTTTGTGATGAGTGCATTCAACTCACAGAGTTGAACCTTTCCTTTGATTGAGCAGTTTTAAAACGCTCTTTTTGTAGAATCTGAAAGTGGATATTTGGAGTGCTTTGAGGCCTATGGTGGAAAAGGAAATATCTTCACATAAAAACTAGACAGAAGCATTCTCAGAAATTTCTTTGTGATGTGTGCATTCAACTGATAATATTGAACATTTCTGTTGACAGAGCAGTTTTGAAACACTCTTTTTATAGAATCTGCAACTGGATATTTGGAGCACTTTGAGGCCTATGGTGGAAAAGGAAATATATTCATATATAAACTAGACAGAAGCATTCTCAGAAACTTCTTTGTGATGTGTTCATTCAACTCACAGAGTTGAACCATTCTTTTATAGAGCAGTTTGGAAAAACTCTTTTTTTAGAATCTGCAAGTGGATATTTGGGCGCTTTGAGGCCAATGGTGGAAAAGCAAATATTTTCACATAAAAACTAGACAGAAGCATTCTCAGAAACTTCTTTGTGTTGCGAGCATTCAACTCAAGAGTTGAATCTTTTCTTTGATTAAGCAGTTTAGAAAACTCTTTTTTTAGAATCTGGAAGTGGCTATTTGGAGAGCTTTGAGGCCTATGGTGGAAAAGGAAATATCTTCACATAAAAACTACACAGAAGCATTCTCAGAAATTTCTTTGTGATGAATGCATTCAACTCACAGAGTTGAACCTTTCTTTGATAGAGAAGTTTTGAAACACACTTTTTGTACAATCTGCAAGTGGATATTTGGAGTGCTTTCAGGTCTATGGTGGAAATGGAAATATCCTCGTATTAAAACTAGCCAGAAGCATTCACACAAACTTCTCTGAGTTGTGTGCATTCAAGTCTAATAGTTGAAACTTTCCTTTGATTGAGCAGTTTTGAAACACTCTTTTTGTAAAATCTGAAACTGGATATTTGGAGCCCTTTGAGGCCTATGGTGGAAAAAAGATATCATCACATAAAACTAGACAGAAGCATTCTCAGAAATTTCTTGGTGATGTGTGCATTCACCTCACAGAGTTAAAACTTTCGTTTGATAGAGCAGTTTTGAAACAATCTTTTTCTAGAATCTGCAAGTGGATATTTGGAGTGCTTATAGAACTATGGTGGTAAAGGAAATATCCTCACATAAAAACTAGAAAGAAGCATTCTCAGAGACTTCTTTGTGATGTGTTCATTCAACTCACAGAGTTGACTTTCTTTTGATAGAACAGTTTTCAAACACACTTTTTCTGAAATCTACAAGTGGATTTTTAGAGCATTTTGAAGCCTATGATGGAAAAGGATATATCTTCTAAAAACTAGATAGAATGATTCTCAGAAACTACTTTGCGATATGTGCATTCAACTCACAGAGTTGAAGCTTTCTTTTGTTAGAGCAGTTTTGAAACACTCTTTTTGTAGAATCTGCAAGTGGATATTTCGAGCACTTTAAAGCCTATGGTGGAAAAGGAAATGACTTCACATAAAAACTAGACAGAAGTATTCTCAGACACTTCTTTGTGATGTGTGCATTTAAATCACAGAGTTGAACCTTTCTTTTGATAGAGCAGTTTTGAAACACTATTTTTGTGGAATCTGCAAATGGATACTTTTACCGCTTTGAGCTCTTTTCTGGAAAAGGAAATATCTTCACATAAAAATTAGACAGAAAGATTCTCAGAAACTTCTTTGTGATGTGTGCATTCAACTCAAAGAGTAGAACCTTTCTTTTGATTGAGGAGCTTTGAAACACTCTTTTTGAATGTATGCAAGAGGAAATATGGAGCACATTGAGGCCTGTGGTGGAAAAGGAAATATCGACACCTAAAAACTATACAGAAGCATTCTCAGAAACTACTTGGTGATGTGTGCATTCAACTCACAGAGTTGAAACTTTCTTTTGATTGAGCAGTTTTGAAACACTCTTTTTGTAGGATCTGCAATTAGATAGTTGAAGTGTTTTGTGGCCTGTGATGTAAAAGGAAATTTCTTCACATAGAAACTAGACAGAAACATTCTCAGAAATCATTTTGTGATGTGTGCATTTAACTCACAGAGTTGAACCTTTCTTTTGATCGAGCAGTATTGAAGCCCTCTTTTTGTAGAATATGCAAGTGAATACTTAGAGGCCTTTGAGGCCTATGGTGGAAAAGGAAATATCCTCACATAAAAACTAGACAGAAGCATCCTCAGAAACTTCTTTGTGATGTGTGCATTCAAAGAACAGAATTGAACATTCCTTTTGATAGAGAAGTTTTGAAAAACTCTGTTTGCGCAATCTGCAAGCAGATGTTTAGAGCGCTTTGATTCCATGATGTAAAAGGAAATAACTTCGTATAAAAATGAGACAGAAGCATTCTCAGAAACTTCTTTGTGATGTGTGCAATCAACTAGCCGAGTTGAACCTTTTCTTTGATTCAGCAGGTTTGAAACGCTCTTTTTGTAGAATCTGCAAATGGATATTTGGAGTGCTTTGAGGCCCACGTTGGAAAAGGAAATATCTTCACATAAAAACAAGATAGAAGCATTCCCAGAAACTTATTTGTGATGAGTGCATTAAACTCAGAGTTGAACATTTCTTTCGATCGAGCAGTATTGAAGCCCTCTTTTTGTAGAATATGCAAGTGAATACTTAGAGGTCTTTGAGGCCTATGGTGGAAAAGGAAATATCCTCACATAAAAACCAGACAGAAGCATTCTCAGAAACTTCTTTGTGATGTGTGCATTCACCTCACAGAGTTGAAACTTTCTTTTGATAGAGCAGTTTTGAAACAATCTTTATCCAGGATCTGCAAGTGGATATTTGGAGTGCTTATAGAAGTATGGTGGAAAAGGAAATATCCTCACATAATAACTAGAAAGAAGCATTCTCAGAGACTTCTTTGTGATGTGTGGATTCAACTCACAGAGTTGAACTTTCTTTTGATAGAACAGTTTTCAAACACACTTTTTCTGGAATCTGCAAGTGGATTTTTAGAGCATTTTGACGCCTATGTTGGAAAAGGATATATCTTCTTCTAAAAACTAGACAGAATGATTCTCAGAAACTACTTTGTGATGTGTGCATTCAACTCACAGAGTTGAAGCTTTCTTTTGTTAGAGCAGTTTTGAAACACTCTTTTGGTAGAATCTGCAAGTGGATATTTGGAGCACTTTAAGGCCTACAGTGGAAAAGGAAATGACTTCACATAAAAACTAGACAGAAGTATTCTCAGACACTTCTTTGTGATGTGTGCATTTAACCTACAGAGTTGAACCTTTCTTTTGATAGAGCAGTTTTGAAACACTCTTTTTGTAGGATCTGCAGTTGGGTAGTTGGAGCTTTTTGTGGCCTATGATGTAAAAGGAAATTTCTTCACATAGAAACTACATGGAAACATTCTCAGAAACCACTTTGTGATGTGTGCATTTAACTCAAAGAGTTGAACTTTTCTTTTGATAGAGCAGTATTGAAGCCCTCTTTTTGTAGAATCTGCAAGTGAACACTGAGAGCTTTTTGAGGCTTATGGGGGAAAAGGAAATATCCTGACATAAAAACTAGACAGAAGCATTCTCAGAAACTTCTTTGTGATGTGTGCATTCAACTCACAGAATTGAACATTCCTTTTGATAGAGAAGTTTTGAAACACTCTTTTTGTAGAACCCACAAGTGGATATTTGGAGCGCTTTGAGGCCAATGGTGGAAAAGGAAATACCTTCACATAAAAACTAGACAGAAGCACTCTCAGAAACTTCTTTCTGATGTGTGCATTCAACTCACAGAGTTGAACCTTTCCTTTGATTTAGCAGTATTGAAAAACTGTTTGCACAATCTGCAAGAGGATGGTTCAAGCGCTTTGATTCTCATGGTGGAAAAGTAAATATCTTCATATAAAAACGAGACAGAAGCATTCTCAGAAACGACTTTGTGATGTGTGCAATCAACTAGCAGAGTTGAACCTTTCCTTTGATAGAGCAGTTTTGAAACACTCTTTTTGTAGAATCTGCAAGTGGATATTTGGACTGCTTTGAGGCCCATGTTGGAAAAGGAAATATCTTCACATAAAAATTAGACGGAAGCATTCTCAGAAACTTCTTGTGATGTGTGCATTCAACTCACAGAGTTGAAAATTTCCTTTCATAGAGCAGATTTGAAACACACTTTTTGTAGTATTTGCAATTGGACATTTTGAGGGCTTTGAGGCCCGTGATGGAAGAGAAAATATCTTCCCATAAAAACTAGAGAGAAGAATTTTGAAAACTTCTTTGTGATGTGTGCATTCAACGCACAGCGTTGAACCTTTCTCTTGATAGAGCAGTTTTGAAACACTCTTTTTGTAGAATCTGCTAGTGGATATTTGGATCGCTTTGAGGCCTAAGGTGGAAAAGGAAATATCTTCACGTAAAAACTTGACAGAAGCATTTACAGAAATATCTTTGTGATGTGTGCATTCAACTCACAGAGTTGAAACTTTCTTTGATTGAGCAGATTTGAAACACTGTTTTTGTAGAATTTGCAAATGGATATTTGGAGCACTTCGTGTCCCATGGTGAAAAAGGAAATATCTTCACATAAAAACTAGACAGAAATATTCTGAGAAACTTCTTTGTGATGAGTGCATTCAACTCGCAGAGTTGAACCTTTCTTTTGATAGAGGAGTGTTGAAACATTCTTTTCGTAGAATCTGCAATGGGATATTTGGATCACTTTGAGGCCCTTGGTTGAAAAGGAAATATCTTCACATAAAAACTAGACAGAAGCATTCTTAGAAACTTCTTTGTGTTGTGTGCATTTAACTCACAGAGTTGGAGCTTTCCTTTGAGAAGTTTTGAAACAATATTTTCGTAGAATCAGCAGGTGGATATTTGGAGCGCTTAGAGGACTATGGTGGAAAAGGAAATATATTCACGTAAAAACCAGGCAAAACATCTGAGAAAATTCTTTGTGATATGTGCATTAAACTCACAGAGTTGAACGTTTCTTTTGATAGAGCTGTTTCGAAACACTCTTTTTCTGGAATCTGTAAGTGGATATTTGGAGCGCTTTGAGGCCTATGGTGGAAAAGGAAATATCTTCACATAAAAACTAGACAGAAGCATTCTCAGAAACTTTTTGGGATGTGTGCATTCAACTCACAGAGTTGAAGCTTTCTTTTGATAGTGCAGTTTTGAAACACTGTTTTTGTAGAATCTGCAAGTGGATATTTGGAGTGCTTTGAGGCCTGTGGTGGAGAAGGAAATATCTTCACATAAAAACTAGACAGAAGCATTCTTAGAAACTTCTTTTTGATGAGTGCATTCAACTCACAGAGTTGAACCTCTCTTTTGATAGAGGAGTTTTGAAACACTCTTTTTGTAGAATCTGCAGGTGGATATTTAGGCTGCTGTGAAGCCTATCATTGAAAAGGAAATATCTTTACATAAATACTAGACAGAAGCATTCTCAGAAACTTCTTTATGATGTGTGCATTCAACTCACAGAGTACAACCTTTCTTTTGGTTGAGGAGTTTGGAAACACTCTTTTTGAAGAATCTGTAAGTGGATATTTAGAACGCTTTGGGGCCTATGGTAGAAAAGGGAATATCTTCACATAAAATCTAGATAGAAGAAATCTCAGAAACGTATTTGTGGTGTGTGCATTCATCACACAGAGTTAAACCTTTCTTTTTATTTAGCAGTTTTGAAACTCTGTTTCTGTGGAATCTTCAAGTGGACATTTGGAGCGCTTTGAGGCCTATGGTGGAAAAGGAAATATCTTCACATAAAAACTAAAGAGAAGAATTCTGAGAAATTTCTTTGTGATGTGTGCGTTCATCTCACAGAGTTGAAACTTTCTTTTGATTAACAGTTTTGAAGCCCTCTTTTTTTGAAATATGCAAGTGGATATTTGGAGCAATTTGAGGCCTATTGTGGAAAAGGGAATATCTTCACATAAAAACTACACAGATGAATTCTGAGAAACTTCTTTGTGATGTGTGCATTCAGCTCACAGAGTTGAACCTATCTTTTGATTGAGCTGTTTTGAATCTCTCTATTTGTAGAATCTGCAAGTGTATATTTGGATCACTTTGCCAGCTATTGTGGAAAAGGAAATATCTTCAAATAAAAACTACACAGAAGCATTGAGAGAAACTTCTTTGTGATTAGTGCATTCATCATACAGAGTTGAACCTTTCTTTTGATTGAGCAGTTTGGAAAGACTCTTTTTGCAGAATCTGCAAATGGACATTTTGTGTGCTCTGTGGCCTATGACAGAAAAGGGAATATCTTCACATAAAAACTAGACAGAAGCAATCTGAGAAACTTCTTTGTGATGTGCTCATTCATTTCACATAGCTAAACCATTCTTTTGATTGAGCAGTTTTGAAACTCTCTTTTTGTAGAATCTGCAAGTGGACATTTGGAGCTCTTTCATGCCTATAGTGGAAAAGGAATATCTTCATATAAAAACTAGATAGAAGAATTCTGAGAAACTTCTTTGTGATGTGTGCATTCATGTCGCAGAGGTGAACTTTTCTTTTGATTGAGCAGTTTGGATACACTCTTTTTGTAGAATCTGCAAGTGGACATTTGGTGTGCTTTCGAGCCTATGGTAGAAAAGGAAATATCTTCACATAAAATCTAGACAGAAGAAATCTGATAAACTTCTTTGTGATGTGTACGTTCCTGTCAAAGAATTAAACCTTTCTTTTGAATAAGCAGTTTTTAAACTTTCTTTTTTGTAGAATCTGCAAGTGGACATTTGGAGCACTTTGAGGCCTGTGGTGGAAAAGGAAATATCTTCACATAAAATCTGGACAGAATAATTCTGAGAAACTTCTTTGTGATGTGTGCGTTCATCTGACAGAGTTGAACCTTTATTTTTATTGAGCAGTTTGGAAGCAATCATTTGTAGAATCTACAAATGGACATTTTGAGCACTTTACGGCCTATGGTAAAAAAGGAAATTTCTTCACATAAAATCTAGATAGAAGCAATCTGGGAAACTTCTTCATGATGTGTGCATTCATCTCACAGAGTTAAACGTTTCTTTGGATTGAGCAATTTTCATATTCTCTTTTTGTAGAATCTACAAGTGGACATTTAGAGCGCTTTGAGGCCTATGGTGGAATTGGTAATATCTTCACATAAGAACAGACAGAAGAATTCTGAGAAACTACTTTGTGATGTGTGCGTTCATCTCACAGAGTTGAAAATTTCTTTTGATTGAGCAGTTTGGAAACACTCTTTTTGTAGAATCTGCAATTGGACATTTGGAGCGGTTTGCAGCCTATGGTAGAGAAGGATATAACTTCACATGAAATCTAGACAGAAGCAATCTGAGAAACTTCTTTGTGACGAGTGCATTCATCTCTCAGAGTTAAACCTTTCTTTTGAGTGAGCAGATTTGAAACTCTGTTTTTGTAGAATCTGCAAGTGGATATTTGGAGTGCTTTGTGGCCTGTGGTGGAAAAGGAAATAACTTCATATAAAAACAAGATGAACGCATTCTGAGAAACTTCTTCTTGGTGTGTGCATTCATGTCCCAGAGTTGAACCTTTCTTTTGATGGATCAGTTTTGAAATACCTTTTTGTAGAATCCGCAAGTGGACATTTTGAGAGCCTTGAGGCCTATGGTGGAAATTGAAATATCTTCACAAAAAAAACTAGACAGAAGAATTCTTAGAAA
Organism: Gorilla gorilla gorilla; assembly: GCF_029281585.2. Classification (NCBI taxonomy): domain Eukaryota; kingdom Metazoa; phylum Chordata; class Mammalia; order Primates; family Hominidae; genus Gorilla; species Gorilla gorilla. Next base: position 74,612,043 of record NC_073231.2, on the reverse strand, counting down.
CTAGTTTGTGATGTGAGCGTTCATCTCACGGAGTTGAACCTTTCTTTTGATTGAGCAGTTTGGAAACACTCTTTTTGTGGAATCTGCAAGGGAACATTTGGAGCACTTTTCAGCCTATGGTAGAAAAGGAAATATCTTCACATAAAATCTTGACACAAGCAATCTGAGAAACTTCCTTGTGATGACTGCATTCATCTAATAGAGTTAAACCTTTCTTTTGATTGAGCAGTTTGGAAACAAACTTTCTGTAGAATTTGCAATTGTATATTAGGAGTGCTTTGAGTCCTATGTAGGAGAAGGAAATATCTTCACATAAAAACTACACAAATGAATTCTGAGAAAATACTTTCTGATGCGTGCGTTCATCTCACAGAGTTCAGCGTTTTTTTTGTTTTGTTTTGTTTTTTTTTTTTTTTTTTTTGATTGAGCAGTTTGGAAACACTCTTTTTGTAGAATCTGCAAGTGGACATTTGGAGCACATTGGGGCCAATGGTAGAAAAGGAAATATCTTCACATAAATCTAGACAGAAGCAATCTGCGAAACTTCTCTGTGATGTTTACATTCATTTCACAGAGTTAAAACTTTCTTTTGATAGAGCAGTTTTGAAACTCTCTTTTTGTAGAATCTGCAATTTGACATTTGGAGCGCTTTGAGGCCTATGGTGGAAAAGGAAATATCTTCACATAAAAACTAGACAGAAGAACTCTGGGAAACTTCTTTGTGATGCGTGCGTACATCGCACAGATTTGAACCTTTAACTTGAGCAGTTTGGAAAGACTCTTTTTGTAGAATCTGCAAGTGGACATTTGGAGCGCTTTGTGGCCTGTGGTGGGAAAGGAAGTATCTTCAAATAAAAACTAGATAGAAGCATTCTGAGAAACTTCTTTGTGGTGTGTGCATTCACCTCCCAGAGTAGAACCATTCACTTGATGGACCAGTTTTGAAATACTGTTTTTGTAGTATCTGCAAGTGGACAATTCGAGCGCCTGGAGGTCTATGGTGGAAAATGAAATATCTTCACATAAAAACTAGACAGAAGTATTCTGAGAAACTTATTTGTGATGTGTGCCTTCATCTCACAAAGTTGAAACATTCTTTTCATTGAACATGTTGGAAAAACTCTTTTTGTAGAATCTGGAGGTGGACATTTGGAGCGCTTTGAGGCCTATGGTGGATAGCGAAATATCTTCATATAATAACTTCACAGAAGCATTCTGGGAAACTTGATTGGGCTGTGTGTGTTCATCTCACATAGTTAAACAATTCTATTAATTGAGAAGTTTTGAAACTCTCTTTTTGTAGAATCTGCAAGTGGACATTGGGAGCGCTTTGAGGCCTATGGCAGAAAAGGAAATATCTTCATATAAAAACTAGACAGAAGCATTCTAAGAAACTTCTTTGTGATGTATGCATTCATCTCACAGAATTAAACCATTCTTTTGATTAAGCAGTTTGGAAACACTCTTTTTGTAGTATCTGCAATTGGACATTTGGAGGGCTTTGCAGCCTATGGTAGAAAAGGAAATATCTTCACATAAAATCTAGACAGAAGCAATCTGAGAACCTCCTTTGTGATGTGTGCATTCATCTCACAGAGTTGAAACTTTCTTTTGATTGAGCAGTTTGGAAACACTCTTTTTGAAGAATCTGCAAGTGGACATTTGGAGCACTCTGTGGCCTATGGTACAGAAGGAAATAACTTCACATAAAATCTAGACAGAAGCAATATGAGAAACTTCTTTGTTGCAGCCTATGGTAGAAAAGGAAATATCTTCATATAAAATCTAGACAGAAGCAACGTGAGAAATTTCTTTGTGATGTGTGCATTCATCTCACAGAGTTAAACCTTTCTTTTGCTTGAGCACTTTTGAAACGCTCTTTTTGTAGAATCCACAAGTGGACATTTGGAGCGCTTTGAGGCCTATGGTGGAAAAGGAAATATCTTCACATAAAAACTAGACAGAAGAATTCTGAGAAACTTCTTTGTGATGTGTGCATTGATCTGTCAGAGTTGAGCCTTTCTTTTGATGAACCTGTCTTGAAATACTCTTTTTATAGAATCTGCAAGTGGACAATTCGAGCACCTTGAGGACTACGGTGGAAAATGAAATATCTTCACATAAAAACTAGACAGATGAATTCTGAGAAACTTCTTTGTGAGGTGTGCCTTCATCTCACAAAGTTGAAACTTTCTTTTGATTGAGCAGTTTTGAAACTCTCTTTTTGTAGAGTCTGCAAGTGGACATTGGAAGCGCTTTGAGGCGTATGGTGGTAAAGCAAGTATCTTCACATGAAAACAAGACAGAAGAATTCGGAGAAACTTCTTTGTGATGTGTGCGTTCATCTCACAGATCTGAAACTTTCTTTTGAGTGAGCAGTTTAGAAACACTGTTTTTGTAGAATCTGCAAGTGGACATTTGGAGCACTTTGCGGCCTATGGTAGAAAAGGAAATATCTTCACACAAAATATAGACAGAAGCAATCTGAGAAAATCCTTTGTGATGTGTGCATTCATCTCACAGAGGTAAAACTTTCTTTTGATTGAGCAGTTTTGAAACTCTCTTTTTGAAGAATCTGCAAGTGGACATTTGGAGTGCTCTGTGGCCTATGGTACAGAAGGAAATAACTTCACATAAAATCTAGACAGAAGCAATCTGAGAAACTTCTTTGTGATGTGTGCATTCCTCTCACAGAGCAGAACCGTTCTTTTGATTGAGCAGTTTTGAAACTCTCGATTTGCATAATCTGCAAGTGGAAATTTGGAGCACTTTGAGGCCTAAGGTGGAAAAGGAAATATCTTTCCATAAAAACTAGACAGAAGAATTCTGAGAAACTTCTTTGTGATGTGTGAGTTCTTCTAACAGAGTTGAAACTTTCTTTTGATTGAGCAGTTTGGAAACACTCTTTTTGTAGAATATGCAATTGGACAATTGGAGGGCCTTGTGGCCTATGGTAGAAAAGGAAATATCTTCACATAAAATCTATACAGAAGCAATATGAGACACTTCTAAGTGATGTGTGCATTCATCTCTCTGTGTTAACCATTTATTTTGATTGAGCAGTATTGAAATTCTCTTTTTGCAGAATCTGCAAGTGGACATTTGGAGTGCTTTGCGGCTGATGTTAGAAAAGGAAATACCTTCACATAAATTCTAGATAGAAGCAATCTGAGAAACTACTTTGTGTTGTGTGCATTCATCTCACAGAGTTAAAGTTTTCTTTGATTGAGCAGTTTGGAAACTCTTTTCCTAGAATCTGCAAGTGGACATTTGGAGCACTTTGAGGCCTATGTTGGAAAAGGAAATATCTTCAAATAAAAACTAGACAGAAGAATTCTGAGAAACTTCTTTGTGATTTGTGCGTTCAACTCACTGAGTTGAATCTTTCTTTTGATTGAGCAGTTTTAAACCCTCTTTTTGTAGAATCTGAAAGTGGATATTTGGAGTGATTTGAGTCCTGTGGTGCAAAAGGTAATATCTTCTCATAAAAACTAGACAGAATCATTCTCAGAAACTTCTTTGTGTTGAGTGAATTCAACTCAAAGGGTTGAACCTTTTTTTGATAAAGCAGTTTTGAATCACTGTTTTTCTAGATTCCGTAAGCGCTTTGAGGCCTATGGTTGAAAAGGAAATATCTTCATATGAAAACTAGAAAGAAGCATTCTCAGGAACTTCTTTGTGTTATGTGCATTCAACTCACAGAGTTGAACCTTTACTTTGATTGAGCAGTTTTGAAACACTCTTTTCGGAGAATCTGAAAGTGGATATTTGGAACGCTTTGAGGCCTATAGTAGAAAAGGAAATATCTTCACATAAAAACTAGACAGAAGCATTCTCAGAAACTTCTTTGTGATGTGTGCATTCAATTCACAGAGTTGAACCTTTGTTTTGTAAAAGAAGTTTTGAAACACTCTTTTTGTAGAATCTGCAAGTGGATATTTGGAGTGCTTTGAGGCGTATGGTGGAAAACGAAATAACTTCACATTAAAACTAGACAGAAGAATTCTCAGAATCTTCTTTGTGATGTGTGCATTGAACTCACAGAGCTGAACCTTTCTTTTGAAAGAGGAGTTTTGAAACTCTCTTTTTGTAGAATCGGCAAGTGGATATTTGGAGCACTTTTGGGCCTATGGTGGAAAAGGAGATATCCTCACATAAAAACTAGACAGAAGCATTCTCAGAAACTTCTCTGTGTTTTGTGCATTAAACTTACAGGGTTGAAAATTTCCTTTGATTGAGCAGTTTGGAACACTATTTTTGTAGAATCTGCAAGTGGATATTTGGAGCGCTTTGAGGCCGATGGTTTGAAAGAAAATATCTTCACATAAAAAGTAGACAGAAGCATTCTCCAAAACCTCTTTGTGATATGTGCATTGAACACACAGAGTTGAGCCTTTCTTTTGATAGAACAGTATTGTAACACTCTTTTTGTAGAATCTGCAAGTGGATATCTGGAGCTCTTTGGTGCCTATGGTGGAAAAGGAGATATCCTCAAATAAAAACTAGGCAGAAGAATTCTCAGAAACTTCTCTGGTTTGGGTGGATTCAACTTACAGGTTTGAAGCTTTCCTTTTATTGAGCAGCTTTGAAACAATCTTTTTGTAGAATCTGCAATTGGATATTTGGAGCACTTTGAGGCTTATGGTGGAAAAGGAAATATCTTCACATAAAAACTAGATAGAAGCATTTTCAGAATCTTCTTTGTGATGTGTGCATTCACCTCACAGAATTGTACCTTTCTTTTGATAGAGAAGATATAAAACACTGTTTTACTAGAATCTGCAGGTCGATATTTGGGGCGCTTTGAGGCCTATGGTGGAAAAGCAAATATCTTCACATAATAACTAGACAGAAGCAATCTCAGAAACTTCTTTGTGATGTGTGCATTCATCTCACAGAGTTGAACAATTCTTTTGATGGAGCAGTTTTGAAACACTCTTTTGTAGAATCTGCAAGTGGATATTTGGAGCGCCTTGAGGCCTATGGTGAAAAAGGAAATATCCTCACATAAAAACAAGACAGAAACATTCTCAGAAACTTCTTTGTGTTGTGTGCATTCACCTCACAGATTTCAACCTTTCCTTTCATTGAGCAGTTTTGAAACACTGTTTTAGTAGAATCTGCAAGTGGATACTTGGTGTGCTTTGAGGTCTATTGTGGAAAAGGAAACATCTTCATATAAAAACTAGACAGAAGCATTCTCAGAAACTTCTTAGTGATGTGAGCATTCAACTCACAGAGTTGAACATTTCTTTTGATAGAGCAGTTTTGAAACACTCTTTTTCTAGTATCTGCAAGTGGATATTTGGAGCGATTTGAGGCCTATTCTGGAAAAGGAAATATCGTCACATAAAAAATAGACAGAAGCATTCTAAAAACCTTCTTTGTGATGTCTGCATTCAACTCACAGAGTTGAACCTTACTTTTGATTGAGCAGTTTTGAAGCACTCCTTTTCTAGAATCTGCACTTGGATATTTCGGACACTTTGAGGCCTGTGGTGGAAAAGGAAATATCTTCACATATAAACTAGAAAGAAGCATTCTCAGAAACTTCTTTGTGTTGTGTGCATTCAAATCACAGAGTTGAACTTTCCTTTGATTGAGCACTTTTGAAACACTCTTTTTGTAGAATCTACCAGTGGATATTTGGAACGCTTTGAGGCCTATGGTGGAAAAGAAAATACCTTCACATAAAAACTAGACAGAAGCATTCTCAGAACATTCTTTGTGTTGTGTGCATTGAACTCACGGAGTTGAAACTTTCTTTTATTAGTCCAGTTTTGAAACACTCTTTTTCTGGAAGCTGCAAGTGGATATTTAAAGCGCTTTGAGGCCTATGGTGGAAAAAGAAATAACTTCACATGAAGAATAGACAGAAGCATTCTCAGAAACTGCTTTGTGATGTGTGCATTGAACTCACAGAGTTGAAATTTTCTTTTGACAGAGCAGATTTGAAGCACTGTTTTTGTAGAATCTGCAAATGGATATTTGGAGCGATTTGAGGCCTATGGTGGAAAAGGAAATATCTTCACATAAAAACTAGACAGAAGTATTCTGAGAAACTTCTTTGTTATGAGTGCATTGAACTCAGAGTTGAAACTTTCCTTTGAAAGAGCAGTTTTGAATCACTCTTTTTGAACGATCTGCAAGTGGATATTTGGAGTGCTTTGGGGCCTATGGTGAAAAAGGAAATATCCTCACACAAAAACTAGACAGAAGCATTCTCAGAAAGTTCTTTGTGTTGAGTGCTTCAAGTGACAGAGATGAACCTTTCCCTTGATTGAACAGTTTTGAAACACTTTTTTTCTAGATTCTGCAACTGGATATTAGGAGCGCTTTGAGGCCTATGGTGGAAAAGGATATATCTTCACATAAAAACTAGACAGAAGCATTCTCAGAAACTTCTTCATGATCTGTGCATTCAACTCACAGAGTTGAACCTTTCTATTGATAGAGCAATTTTGAAACACTCTTTTTGTAGAATCTGCAACTGGATATTTGGAGTGCTTCGAGGCCTAAGGTGGAAATGGAAATATCTTCACATAAAAAATAGTCAGAAGCATTCTCAGAAACTTCTTTGTGATGAGTGCATTCAACTCACAGAGTTGAACCTTTCTTTTGATAGAGCAATTTTTAAGCACTATTTTTGTAATATCAGCAAGTGCATATTTGCAGTGCTTTCAGGACTATGCTGGAGAAGGAAATATCCACACATAAAAACTAGACAGATGCATTCTCAGAAATTTTTTGTGTTGTGTGCATTCATCACACAGAGGTGAAACTTTCCTTTCATTGAGCAGTTTTGAAACACTCTTTTTGGAGAATCTGCAAGTGGATATTTGGAGCGCTTTTTGGCCTATGGTGGAAAAGGAAATATCTTCATATAAAAACTAGACAGAAGCATTCTCAGAAACTTCTTTGTGATGTGTGCATTCAAATCAAGGAGTTGAACCTTTCTTTTGATAGTGCAGTTTTGAAACACTCTTTTTCTAGAATCTGCAAGTGGATATTTGGAGTGCTTTGAGGCCTATTGTGGAAAAGGAAATATCTTCACATAAAAAGAGAGACAGAAGCATTCTATGAAACTTCTTTGTGATGTGAACATTGAACTCAAAGAGTTGAACCTTTCTTTTGATAGCGCAGTTTGGAAACACTTTTTGTAGAATCTGCAAGGGGATATCTGGAGCTCTTTGAGGCCTATGGTGCCAAAGGAAATACCTTCATATGAAAACTAGACAGAAGTATTCTCAGAAACTTCTTTGAGATGTGTGAACTCAACTCACAGAGTTGAACATTTCTTTTGATGGAACAATTATAAAACATTCTTTTTGTAGAATATGCAAGTGGATATTTGTTTCCCTTTCAGGCCTAAGTTTGAAAACGAAATATCTTCACAGAGAAGCAAATTTCTTCACATAAAAACTAGACAGAAGCATTCTCAGAAACTCCTTTGTGAGGAGGGCATTCAACTCACAGAGTTGAACCTTTCTTTTGATAGAGCAGTTTTGAAACACTCTTTTTGTAGAATCTGAAAGTGGATATTTGGAGCGCTTTGGAGCCTATGGTGAAAAAGGAAGCATCCATACATAACAATTAAACAGAAGCATTCTCAGAAACTTCTTTCTGATGAGTGCATTCAACTCACAAAGCTGAAGCTTTCTTTTGATAGAGCAGTTTTGAAGCACTCTTTTTCTGGAATCTGCAAGTGGATATTTGCAGCGCTTTGAGGCCTCTGGTGGAAAAGGAAATATATTCACATAAAAACTAGACAGAAGCATTCTCAGAAACTCCTTTGTGTTGCGTGCATTCAACTCTGACAGTTGAACATTTCTTTTGATAGAGCAGTTTAGAAACACTCTTTTTCTAGAATTGGCACGTGGATATTTGGAGTGCTTTGAGGCCTATGGTGGAAAAAGAAATATCCTCACATGAAAAATAGACAGAAACATTGTCAGAAATTTCTTTGTGTTGTGTGCATTTAACTCAGTATTGAACATTTCCTTTGATTGAGCAGTTTTGGTATATTCTTTTTGTAGAATCTGCAAGTGGATATTTGGAGCGCTTTGAGGCCTATGGTGGAAAAGGAAATATCTTCATATTAAAACTAGGAAGAAGCATTCTCAGAAAATCCTTTGTGTTGTGTGCATTCAACTCACAGAGTTGAACCTTTGTTTTGTTTGAGAAGTTTTGAAATGCTCTTTTTGTAGAATCTGCAAGTGGATATTTTGAGCGCTTTGAGGCCCGTGGTGGAAAAGGAAATATCTTCACATAAAAATTATACAGAAGTTTTCTCAGAAACGTCATTCTGATGAGTACATTCAACTCACGGAGTTGAACATTTCTTTTGATAGGGCAGTTTTGGGACACTGTTTTTGGAGAATATGCAAGTGGATATTTGGAGTGCTGTGAGGACTATGGGGGAAAAGGAAATATCCTTACATAAACAGTTTACAGAAGCATTCTCAGAAACTTCTTTGTGTTGTGTGCATTCAACTCATAGAGTTGTATATTTCTTTTCATTGAGCAGTTTTGAAACACTCTTTTTGTAGAATCTACAAGTGGATATTTGGAGCGCTTTGAGTCCTATGGTGGAAAAGGAAATATCTTCACATAAAAACTAGACAGAAGCATTCTCAGAAACTTCTTTGTAATGTGTGCATTCAACTCACAGTGTTGAACGATTCTTTTGATAGTGAAGTTTTGAAACACTCTTTTTCTAGAATCTGCAAGTGTATATTTGTTGTGCTTTGAGGCCTATGGTGGAAAAGGAAATATCTTCACATAAAAAGGAAACAGACGCATTCTCATAAACTTCTTTGTGATGTGAACATTCAACTCACAGAGTTGAAACTTTCTTTTGATAGAGCAGTTTTGAAACACTTTTTGTAGATTCTGCAAGGGAATATCTGGAGCCCTTTGATGCCTACGGTGGAAAAGCAAATATCTTCACATAAAAACTAGACAGAAGTATTCTCAGAAACTTGTTTGTGATGAGTGCATTCAACTCACAGGGTTGAATCTTTCTTTTGAAAGAACAGTTTTGAAACACTCTTTTTGTAGAATCTGCAACTGGATATTTGGAGCGCCTTGTGGCCTTAGGTGGAAATGTAAATATCTTCACATAAAAAATAGTCAGAAGCATTCACAGAAACTTCTTTGTGATGAGTGCATTCAGCTCACAGATTTGAACCTTTCTTTTGATTGAGCAGTTTTGAAACACTCTTTTTGTAGATTCTGCAAGTGGATATATGCGGTGCTTTGAGTACTATGGTGGAAAAGGAAATATCCTCACATAAAAACTAGACAGAAGCATTCTCAGAAATTTCTTTGTGTTGTGTGTATTCAGCACACAGAGTTGAACCTTTCCTTTGATGGAGCAGTTTTGAAACACTCTTTTTGTAAAATCTGCAAGTGGATATTTGCAGCGCTTTGAGGACTGTGGTGAAAAGGAAATATCTTCACATAAAAACTAGACAGAAGAATTCTCAGACTATTTTTGGGAAGCGTGCATTCAACTCACAGAGGTGAATATTTCTTTTGTGAGAGCAATTTTGTAACACTCTTTTTCTAGAATTGGCAATTGGATATTTAGAGTGCTTTGAGGCCTATGTTGAAAAAGAAAATATCTTCACATAAAAACAAGACAGAAGCATTCTCAGAAACTTCTTTGTGATGAGTGCATTCAACTCACAGACGTGAACTTTTCTTTGGATAAAGGAGTTTAGAAACATTCTTTTTGAAGAATCTGCAAGTGGATATTTGGAGCGCTTTGTGGACTATTGTGGAAAAGGAAATATCCACAGATAAAAAATTGACAGAAGCATTATCAGAAACTTCTTTGTGTTGTGTGCATTCAACTCACATAGTGGAACCTTTCCTTTGTTTGAGCAGTTTTGAAAGACTCTTTTTCTAGAATCTGCAAGTGGATATTTGGAGCGCTTTGAGGATTATGGTGGAAGTGGAAATATCCTCACATAAAAACTAGACAGAAGCATTTTCAGCAAATTTTTCGTGATGTGTGCATTCAACTCACAGGGTTGAGCCTTTCTTTTGATAGAGCAGTTTTGAAACCCTCCTTTTCTATAATCTGCAAGTGGACATTTGGAGCGCTTTGAGGACTATGGTGGAAAAGGAAATGTCATCACATAAAAACTTGAAAGAAGCATTCTCAGAAACTTCTTTATGATGTGTGCATTCAAATCACAGGGTTAAACATTTTTTTTGATAGGGCTGTTTTGAAACACTCTTTTTCTAGAATCTGCAAGCGGATATTTGGAGAGCTATGATGCTTAAGGTGGAAATGGAAATATCTCCATATAAAAACTAGACAGAAGCATTGTCAGAAACTTCTTTTTGATGTGTGCATTCAATTCATAGATTTGAACCTTTCCTTTGATAGAGTAGTTTTGAATCCTTCTTTTTTTTAGAACCTGCAAGTGGATATTTGAATTGCTTTGAGACCTATGGTGGAAAAGGAAATATGTTCACATATAAACTAGACAGAAATATTCTCAGAAAATTTTCTGTTGTGTGCATTTAACTCAGAATTGAAACTTCCCTTTGATGGAGCAGTTTTGATACACTCTTTTTGTGGAATCTGCAAGTGGATATTTGGAGGGCTTTGAGGCCTATGTTGGAAAAGGAAATATCTTCACATGAAAACTAGAAGGAAGCATTCTCAGAAACTTTTTTGGGATGTGTGTATTCAAGTCACAGAGTTTAACATTTCTTTTGATAGAGCAGTTTTGATAAACTCTTTTTCTAGAATCTGTAAGAGGATATTTGCAGCGCTTTGAGGCCAATGGTGGAAAAGGAAATATATTCAAATAAAAACTAGACAGAAGCATTCTCAGAAAATTCTTTGTGTTGTGTGCATTTAACTCAGCATTGAACATTTCCTTTGAATGAGCAGTTTTGGTATATTCTTTTTGTAGAATCTGCAAGTGGATATTTGCAGGGCTTTGAGGCCCACGGTGGAAAAGGAAATATCTTCACATAAAAACTAGTAAGAAGCATTCTCAGAAAATACTTTGTGTTGTGTGCATTCAACTCACAGAGTTGAACCTTTCTATTGGTAGAACATTTTTGAAACACTTTTTTCGTAGAATCTACAAGTGGATATTTGGAGCGCTTTGAGGCCTATGGTGGAAAAGGAAATATCTTCACGTAAAAACTAGACAGAAGAATTCTGAGAAACTTCTTTGTGTTGTGTGCATTCTACTCACAGAGTTGCATCTGTACTTTGATTGAGCAGTTTTGAAACACTCTTTTTGTAGAATCTGCAAGTGAAAATTTGGAGCGCTTTCAGGCCTATGGTGGAAAAGGAAATAACTTCATATAAAAACTAGACGGAAGCATTCTCAGAAACTTCTTTGTGATATGTGCATTCATCTCACCGAGTTGAACCTTTCTCTTGATAGGGCAGTTTTGAAACAATCTTTTTTTTGAATCTGCAAGTGGATATTTGGAGTGTTTTGAGGCCTATGGTGGAAAAGGAAATATCCTCACATAAAAACTATACAGAAGCATTCTCGGGAACTTCTTTGTGTTGTGTGCATTTAAATCACAGAGTTGAAACTTTACTTTGATGGAGCATTTTGAAACACTCTTTTTCTACACACTGCAAGTGGATATTTGGCGGGCTTTGAGGCCTATATTGGAAAAATAAATATTTTCACTTAAAAACTAGACAGCAGCATTCTCAGAAACTTCTTCGTGATGTATACATTCAACTCAGAGAGTTGAACCTTTCTTTTGATACAGCAGTTTTGAAACACTCTTTTTGTACGATCTGCAAGTGGATATTTGGAGCACTTTGATTCCTATGGTGGAAAAGGAAGTATCTTCACATAAAAACTAGAGAGAAGCATTCTTAGAAACTTCTTTGTGTTGTGTGCATTCAACACACAGAGTTGAACCTTTCCTTTGTTTGAGCAGTTTTGAAACAATCTTTTTGTAGCATCTGCAAGTGGATATTTGCAGCGCTTTGAGGCTGACGGTGGAAAAGGAAATATCCACACATAAAAACTAGACAGAAGCATTCTCAGAAACTTCTTTGTGATGTGTGCATTCAACTCACAGAGTTGAACCTTTCTTGGGATAGAGCAGTTTTGAAACACTCTTTTTGTAGAATCTGAAAGTCAATATTTGGAACACTTTGAGGCTTATGGTGGAAAAGGAAATATCTTCACATAAAAACTAGACAGAAGCAATCTCAGAAACTACTTTGTGATGTGTGCTTTCAACTCGCAAAGATGAACCTTTCTTTAGATAGAACAGTTTTGAAACACTCTTTTTCTAGAATCTGCAAGTTGTTATTTGGAGTGCTTTGAGGCTTATGGTAGAAAAAGAAATATCTTCACATAAAAACTAGACAGAAGCATTCTCAGAAACTTCTTTGTGATGAGTGCATTCACCTCACAGATTAGAACCTTTCTTTTGATAGAGCAGTTTTGAAACACTCTTTTTGTAGAGTCTGCAAGTGGATATTTGGAGCCCTTTGAGGACTATGGTGGAAAAGGAAATATCCTTACATAAAAATTAGACAGAAACATTCTCAGAAACTTCTTTGTGATGAGTGCATTCAACTCACAGTGTTGAACCTTTCTATTGATAGAGCAGTTTTTAAACACTCTTTTTGTGGAATATGCAAGTGGATATTTGGAGCACTTTGAGGCCAAGGGTTGAAAGGGAAATATCTTCACACAAAAAATAAATAGAAGAATTCTGAGAAACTACTTTGTGGTGTGTGCATTCGTCTCACAGAGTTGAACCTTTATTTTGATTGAACATCTTTCTGTAAAATCTGCCAGTGGACATTGGGAGCGCTTTGTGGCCTCTGGTAAAAAAGGAAATATCTTCACATAAAATCTAGACAGAAGCAATCTGAGAAACTTCTTTGTGATGTGTGCATTAATCTCACAGGGTTAAACCTTTCTTTTGATTGAGCAGTTTTGAAACTCGCTTTTTGTAGAATCTGCATGTGGACATTTGGAGCGCTTTGAGGCCTATGGTGGAAAAGGAAATATCTTCACATAAAAACTAGATAGAAGCATTCTGAGAAACTTCTTTGTGATGTGTGCATTCATCCCCCAAAGTTAAACTTTTATTTTGATAGAGCAGTTTTGAAATTCGCTTTTTGTTGAATCTGCAAGTGGACACTTGGAGCGCTTTGTGGCTTATGGTAGTAACGGAAATATCTTCACATAAAATCTAGACAGACGCAATCTGAGAAAGTTTTCTGTGATGTGTGCATTCTTCTCAGAGAGGTAAACTTTTCTCTTGATTGAGCAGTTTTGAAAATCTCTTTTTGTAGAATCTGCAAGTGGACATTTGGAGCACTTTGAGTCCTAAGGTGGAAAAGGAAATATCTTCACATAAAAACCTGACAGAAGAATTCTGAGAAACTTCTTTCCAATGTGTGCATTCATCTCACGGAGTGGAACCTTTCTTTTGATAGAGCAATATTGGAAACACTCCTTTTGTAGAATCTGCAGGTGGACGTTTGGAAACCATTGCGGCCTACGGTAGGAAAGGATACATCTTCACATAAAATCTAGACAGAAGCAATTTGGAAAACTTCTTTGTGATGTGGGCATTCATCTCACAGAGTTAAACCTTTCTTTTGATTGAGCAGTTTTGAAACTCTCTTTTTGTAGAATCTGCAAGTGGACATTTGGAGCGCTTTGCAGACTATGGTGGAAAAGGAAATATCTTCACATAAAAACTAGATAGAAGAATTCTGAGAAACTTCTTTGTGATGTGTGCATTCATCTCCCAGAGTTGATCCTTTCTTCTGAGAGACCAGTTTTGAAATACTCTTTTTGTAGAATCTGCAAGTGGACTTTTCGAGTGCCTTGAGGTCTATGGTGGAAAAAGAAATATCTTCACATAAAAACTAGACAGAAGAATTCTGAGAAACTTATTTGTGATGTGTGCGTTCATCTCACAGTGCTGAACATTTCTCTTGATTGAGCACTTTAGAAACACTCTTTTTGTAAAATCTGCAAGTAGATATTCGGAGCGATTTGGGGCCCATGGTAGAAAAGGAATTATATTCTCATAAAATCTAGACAGAAGCAATCTGAGAAACTTCTTTGTCATGTGTGCATTCATCTCACAATGTTTAAACTTTCTTTTGATTGAGCAGTTTTGAAACTCTCTTTTTGTAGCATCTGTAAGTGGACATTTGATGCGCTCTGAGGCCGATGTTGGAAAAGGAAACGTCTTCACATAAAAACTAGATAGAAGCATTCTGAAAAACTGATTTGTGATGTGTGCATTCATCTCCCCGAGTTGAATCTTTCTTTTAAAGGACCAGTTTTGAAATAATCCTTTTGTAGAATATGCAAGTGTATATTTGGAGTGCTTTGAGGCCTATGGTGGAAAAGGAAATATCTTCACATAAAAACTATACAGAAGTATTCTGAGAAACTTCTTTGTGATCTGTGTGGTCATCTCACAGATTTGAACCTTTGTTTTGATTGAGAAGTTTGGAAACACTCTTTTTGTAGAATCTGCAAGTGGACATTTAGAGCGCCTTATGGCCTATGGTAGAAAAGGAAATATCTCCACATAAATTCTAGACAGAGGAAATCTAAGAAACTTCTTTGTAATGTGTGCATTCCTCTCACAGAGTTAAACTTTTCTTTTGATGGAGCAGTTTTGAAAATCTCTTTTTGTAGAATCTGCAAGTGTACATTTGGAACGCTTTGAGGAATATGTTGGAAAAGGAAATATCTTCACATAAAAACTAGAGAGAAGAATTCTGAGAAACTTCCTCATTATATGTGCATTCATGTCACAGAGTTGGAGCTTTCTTTTGATTTTGCAGTTTGGAAAGAAACTTTTTATAGAATCTTCAAGTGGACATTTGGAGTGCTTTGCGGCCTATGGTAGAAAAGGAAACATCTTCACATAAAATCTAGACAGAAACAATGAGAGAAACTTCTTTGTGATGTGTGTATTTATCTCACAGAGCTAAACCTTTACTTTGATTGAGCAGTTTTGAAACACTTTTTGTAGAATCTGCATGTGGACATTTGGAGCGCTTTGAGGCCTATGGTGGAAAAACTATGGTGGAAACTTTCTTTGATTGAGCAGATTTGAAACTCTCTTTTGTAGAGTCTGCAAGTGGACATTTGGAGTGCTTTGGGGCCTACCGTGGAAAGGGAAATATCTTCACATAAAAACTTGACAGAAGAGTTCTGAGAAACCTCTTTGTTATGTGTGCGTTTATCTCACAGAGTTGAATCTTTCTTTTGATTGAGCAGTATGGAAACACTCTTTGTGTAGAATCTGCAAGTGGACATTTGGAGCGCTTTGCAGCCTGTGGTAGAAAAGGAAATATCTTCACATAAAATCTAGACAGAAGCAATCTGAGAAACTTATTTGTGATGTGTGCTCTCATCTCACATAGTTAAACCTTTCTTTTGATTGAGCAGTTTTGAAACTCTGTTTTTGTAGAACCTGTAAGTGTACATTTGGGTCCCTTTTTGGCCTATGGTGGAAAAGGAAATTTCTTCACATAAAAACAAGACAGAAGAATTCTGAGAAACTTCTTCATGATGTGTGCGTACATCTCAGAGAGTACAACCTTTCTTTAAATTGAGCAGTTTGGAAACACTCTTTGTGTAGAATCTGCAGGTGGACATTTGGAAGGCTTTGCGGCCTATGGTGGAAAAGGAAATATCTTCACATAAAATCTTCACTGAAGCAATCTGAGAAACTTCTTTGTGATGTGTTCATTCATCTCACAGAGTTAAACCTTTCCTTTGAGTGAGCAGTTTTGATACTCACTTTTTGTAGAATCTGCAAGTGTACATTTGGAGCGCTTTGAGGCATATGGTGGAAAAGGATATATCTTCACATAAAAACTAGGCAGAAAAATTCTTAGGAAGTCCTTTGTGATGTGTGCATTCGTCTCACAGAGTTGTATCTTTCTATTGATTGAGCCATTTGGAAACACTTTATTTGTTGAATCTGTAAGTGGACATTTGGAGTGCTTTGCAGCATAAGGTAGAAAACTTAATATCATCACATAAAATCTGGACGTAAGGAATCTGAGAAACTTTGTGATTTGTGCCTTCATCTCACAGAGGTAACCCTTTCTTATGATTGAGCAGTTTTGAAACTCTTTTTGTAGAATCTGCAAGTGGACATTGGGAACACTTTGAGACCTATTGTGGAAAAGGAAATATCTTAACATAAAAACTAGATAGAAGAATTCTGAGAAATTGCTTTGTGATATGTGCATTCATCTCCCAGAGTTGAAACCTTCTTTTGAAAGACCAGTTTTGAAAAACTCTTTTTGTAGAATCTGCAATTGGGCATTTCGAGAACCTTGAGGCCTATGGTGGAAAATGAAATATCTTCACATAAAAACTAGACAGAAGAATTCTTAGAAATGTCTTTGTGATGTGTGCATTCATCTCACAGGGTTGAAACTTTCTTTTGATTGAGCAGTTTGGAAACACACTTTTTGTAGGATCTGCAAGTGGACTTTTGGAGCACATCGTGGCCTATGGTAGAAAAGGAAATGTCTTCACATAAAATTTAGACCAAAGCAATCTGAGAAACTTCCATGTGATGTGTGAATTCATCTCACAAAGTTAAACCTTTCTTTTTAGTGAGCAGTTTTGAAAGTCTCTTTTTGTAGAATCTGCAAGCGTACATTTGGAGCGCTTTGAGGCCTATGGTGGAAAAGGAAATATCATCACATAAAAACTAGACAGAAGGATTCTTAGAAACTTCTTTGTGATGTGTGCGTTCAACTTACAGAGTTGAACCTTTCTTTTGATAGAGCAGTTTTGCAACGTTCTTTTTCCAGAATCTGCACGTGGAAATTTGGAGTGCTTTGAGGCCTATGGTGGAAAAAGAAATATCGTCACATAAAAACTAGACAGAAGCATTCTAAGAAACTTTTTTGTGATGAGTGCATTCATCTCCCAGAGTTGAAACTTTCTTTTGAAAGACCAGTTTTGAAAAACTCTTTTCGTTGAATCTGCAAGTGGACTTTTGGAGTGCTTTGAGGCCTATGGTAGAAAAGAAAATATCTTCACATAAAACCTAGACTGAAGAATTCTGAAAAACTTCTTTGTGATGTGTGCATTCATCTCACAGAGTTGAACTTTTCTTTTGATTGAGCAATTAGGAAACACTCTTTTTGTAGAATCTACAAGTGGACTTTTGGAGCGCTTTGTGGCCTATGGTAGAAAAGAAAATATCTTCACATAAAATTTAGACCGAAGCAATGAGAGAAACTTCTTTGTGATGTTTGCATGCATCCCACAGAGTTAAAACTTTCTTTTTAGTGAGCAGTTTTGAAAGTCTCTTTTTATGGAATCTGGATGTGTACATTTGGAGCGCTTTGAGGCCTATGGTGGAAAAAGAAATATCATCACATAAAAACTAGACAGAAGAATTCTTAGAAACTTTTTTATGATGTGTGCGATCGTGCCTCACAGTTAAACCTTTCTATTGTTTGAGCAATTTGGAAACGCTCTATTTGTTGAAACTTCTAGCAGACCTTTGGAGCACTTTGAGGCCAAAGGTAGAAAAGGAAATATCATCACATAAAATCTAGACGTAAGGAATCTGAGAAACTACTTGTAATGTGGGCATTCTTCTCACAAATGTAAACTTTTCTTTTGATTGAGCAGTTTTGAATCTCTCTTTTTGTAAAATCTACAAGTGGACATTTGGAGTGCTTTGAGGCCTATTGTGGAAAAGGAAATATCTTCACATAAAAACTTGACGGAAGCATTCTGTGAAAATTATTTGTGATGTGTCCATTCATCTCCCAGAGTTGAAACTTTCTTTTGAAAGACCAGTTTTGAAAAACTCTTTTTGAAGAAGCTGCAAGTGGACATTTCGAGCACCTTGAGGGCTGTGGTGGAAAAGGAAATATCTTCAAATAAAAGCTAGACAGAAGCATTCTGAGAAACTTCTTTATGATGTGTGCGTTCATCTCACTGAGTTGAGTCTTTCTTTTGATTGAGCCATTTGGAAACACTCTTTTTGTAGTATCTGCAAGTGGACATTTGGAGCCCTTTGCAGCCTATGTTAGAACAGGAAATATCTTCACATAAATTCTAGACAGAAGCAATCTGAGAAACTTCTGTGTGATGTTTGCATTCATCTTACAGAGGTAAACCTTTTTTTTGATTGAGCAGTTTTGAAACTCTCTTTTTGTTGAATCTGCAAGTGGACATTTGGAGCACTTTGAGGTCTATGGTGGAAAAGGAAATATCATCACATAAAAACTAGACAGAAGAATTCTTAGGAATTCTTAGAAACGTATTTGTTATGTGTGCGTTCGTGTCACAGAGTTGAACCTTTCTATTGATTGAGCAATTTGGAAACACTCTATTTGTTGAATCTGCTAGCAGACCTTTGGAGAGCTTTGCAGCCTAAGGTAGAAAAGGAAATATCATCCCATAAAATCTAGACGTAAGGAATCTGAGAAACCCCTTGTAATGTGGGCATTCTTCTCACATATGTAACCCTTTCTTTTGATTGAGCAGTTTTGAATCTCTCTTTTTGTAGAATCTGCAAGTGGACATTTGGAGGGCTTTGAGATCTATTGTGGAAAAGTAAATATTTTCACATAAAAACTTGACAGAAGCATTCTGTGAAAATTCTTTGTGATGTGTCCATTCATCTCCCAGAGTTGAAACTTTCTTTTGAAAGAGCAGTTTTGAAAAACTCTTCTTGTAGAATCTGCAAGTGGACATTTTGAGCACCTTGAGGGCTATGGTGGAAAAAGAAATATCTTCAAATAAAAACCAGACAGAAGAATTCTGAGAAACTTCTTTGTGATGTGTGCATTTATCTCACTGAGTTGAACCTTTCCTTTGAATGAGAAATTTGGAAACACTCTTTTTGTAGAATCTGCAAGTGAATATTTGGAGCCCTTTGCAACCTATGTTGGAAAAGGAAATATCTTCACATAAATTCTAGACAGAAGCAATGTGAGAAACTTCTGTGTGATGTCTGCATTCATCTTACAGAGGTAAACCTTTCTTTTGATTGAGCAGTTTTGAAACTCTCTTTTTGTTGAATCTGCAAGTGGACATTTGGAGCGCTTTGAGGCCTATGATGGAAAAGAAAATATCATCATATAAAAACGAGACTGAAGAATTCTAAAAAACTTCTTTGCAATGTTTGCGTTCATCTCACAGAGCTGAACCTTTCTTTTGTTTGAGCAATTAGGACACACTCTTTTTTTAGAAGCTGCAAGTGGACATTTGGAGGGCTTTGTGGCCCATGGTAGAAAATGGAACATCTTCACATAAAATCTAGACAGAAGCAATCTGATAAACTTCTTTGTGATGTATGCATTCATCTCACAGAGTTAAACCTTTCTTTTGATTGGGCAGTTTTCAAACTCTCTTTTTGTAGAATCTGCAAGTGGACATTTGGAGTGCTTTGAAGCCTGTGGTCGAAAATGAAATAGCTTTACATAAAAACTAGACAGAAGAATTCTGGGAAACTTGTTTGTGATGTGTGTGTTCAATTCACAGAGTTGAACCTTCCTTTTGATTGAGAAGTTTGGAAACACTCTTTTTGTAGAATCTGTAAGTGGATATTTGGAGCGCTTTGGGGCCTATTGTAGAAAAGAAAATATCTTCAAATAAAATCTAAACAGACGCAGTCTGAGAAACTTATTTGTGATGTGTGCATTCATCTCACAGAGTTAAAACTCTCTTTTGATTGAACAGTTTTGAAACTCTCTTTTGTAAAATATGCAAGTGGAGATTTGGAATACTTTGGGGCCAATGGTGGAAAAGGAAATGTCTTCACATAAAAACTTGGCAGAATAATTCTGAGAAACTTCTTGGTGACGTGTGCGTTCATCTCAGAGAGTTGAACCATTCTTTTGATTCAGCCATTTGGAAACACTGTTTTTGAAGAATCTGCATGTCGACTTTTGGATTGCTTTGAAGCCTACGGTGGAAAAAGAAATATCTTCACATAAAATTTGGACAGAAGAAATCTGAAAAACTTCTTTGTGATATGTGCATTCATCTCGCAGAGTTAAAACTTTCTTTTGATTGAGGAGTTTTGAAACTCTCTTTTTGTAGAATTTTCAAGTGGACATTTGGAGCGCTTTGAGGCCCATGGTGGAAAAGGAAATATCTTCACATAAAAACTAGACAGAAGATTTCTGAGAAACTACATTGTGATGTGTGCGTTCATCCCAAAGAGTTGAACCTTTCTTTTGATTGAGCAGTTTGGAAACACTCCTTTTGTAGAATTGGCAAGTGGACATTTGGGGCGCTTTGTGACCTGTGGTACAAAAGGAGATATCTTCCCATAAAATCTAGACAGAAGCAATCTGAGAAACTACTTTGTGATGTGTGCATTCATCTGACAGAGTTAAACCTTTCTTTCTTTAGAGTAGTTTTGAAACTCCCTTTTTTAGAATCTGAAAATGGACATTTGGAGCCCTTTGCGGCCTATTTTCAAAAGGAAATACCTTCATATAAAAACTTGATAGAAGCATTCTGAAAAACTTCTTTGTGATGTGTGCATTCATCTCACTGAGTTGAACTGTTTTTTGAAGGACCAGTTTTGAAATACTCTTTTTGTAGAATCTGCAAGTGGACACTTGAAGCACCTGGAGCTCTATGGTGGAAAATGAAATATCTTCACATAAAAACTAGACAGAAGAATTCTTAGAAACTTCTTTGTAATGTGTGTGTTCATCTCACAGAGTTGAACCTTTCTTTTGATTGAGCAGTTTGTAAACACTGTTTTTGTAGATTCTGAAAGTGGATATTTGGAGCACTTTGAGGTGTATGGTAGAAAAGTAAATATCTTCACATAAAAACTAGAAAGAAGAATTCTGAGAAAATACTTTGTGGTGCCTGGGTTCATCTCACAGAGTTGAACCTTTCTTTTGATTGAGCTGTATGTAAACACTCTTTTTGTAGAATCTAAAAGTGGACATTTGGAGCGCTTTGCTGCCTATTGTAGAAAAGGAAATAACTTCACATAAAATCTAGACAGAAGCAATCTGAGAAACTTCTTTGTGATGTGTGCATTCATCTCACTGAGTTGAACTGTTTTTTGAAGGACCAGTTTTGAAATACTCTTTTTGTAGAATCTGCAAGTGGACACTTGAAGCACCTGGAGCTCTATGGTGGAAAATGAAATATCTTCACATAAAAACTAGACAGAAGAATTCTTAGAAACTTCTTTGTAATGTGTGTGTTCATCTCACAGAGTTGAACCTTTCTTTTGATTGAGCAGTTTGTAAACACTGTTTTTGTAGATTCTGAAAGTGGATATTTGGAGCACTTTGAGGTGTATGGTAGAAAAGTAAATATCTTCACATAAAAACTAGAAAGAAGAATTCTGAGAAAATACTTTGTGGTGCCTGGGTTCATCTCACAGAGTTGAACCTTTCTTTTGATTGAGCTGTATGGAAACACTCTTTTTGTAGAATCTAAAAGTGGACATTTGGAGCGCTTTGCTGCCTATTGTAGAAAAGGAAATAACTTCACATAAAATCTAGACAGAAGCAATCTGAGAAACTTCTTTGTGATGTGTGCATTCATCTCACACAGTTAAACCTTTCTTTTGAGAGAGCAGTTTTGAAACTCTCTTTTTGTAGAATCTGCAAGTGGACATTTGGAGCGCTTTGAGGCCTTTGGTGGGAAAGGTAATATCTTCACATAAAAATTAGACAGAAGAATTCTGACAAACTTCTTTGTGATGTGTGCGTTCATTTCACAGAGTTGAACCTTTCTTTTGATTGAGCAGTTTGGAAACACTCTTTTTGTAGAATCTGCAAGTGGACTTTTGGAGCGTTTTTCGGCCTATTTGTAGAAAAGGAAATATCTTCACATAAAATCTAGACAGAAACATTCTCTTTTTTTTATTTTGCCTCTTTTTTTTATTTTTTTATTTTTATACTTTAAGTTTTAGGGTACATGTGCACAATATGCAGGTTACTTACATATATATACATGTGCCATGCTGTTGCGCTGCATGAAGTAACTCGTCATCTAGCATTAGGTATATCTCCTAATGCCATCCCTCCCCCCGCCCCCCGCCCCATAACAGTCCCCAGAGTGTGATGTTCCCCTTCCTGTGTCCATGTGTTCTCATTGTTGAGTTCCCACCTATGAGTGAGAATATGTGGTGTTTGGTTTTTTGTTCTTGTGATAGTTTACTGAGGATGATGATTTCCAATTTCATCCATGTCCCTAAAAAGGACATGAACTCATCATTTTTTATGGCTGCATAGTATTCCATGGTGTATGTGTGTCACATTTTCTTAATCCAGTCTATCATTGTTGGGCATTTGGGTTGGTTCCAAGTCTTTGCTATTGTGAATAGTGCCGCAATAAACATACGTGTGCATGTGTCTTTATAGCAGCATGATTTATAGTCCTTTGGGTATATACCCAGTAATGGGATGGCTGGGTCAAATGGTATTTCTAGTTCTAGATCCCTGAGGAATTGCCACACTGACTTCCACAATGGTTGAACTAGTTTACAGTCCCACCAACAGTGTAAAAGTGTTCCTATTTCTCCACATCGTCTCCAGGCCCTGTTGTTTCCTGACTTTTTAATGATTGCCATTCTAACTGGTGTGAGATGGTATCTCATTGTGGTTTTGATTTGCATTTCTCTGATGGCCATGTGTTTTTTGGCTGCATAAATGTCTTCTTTTGAGAAGTGTCTGTTCATGTCCTTTGCCCACTTTTTGATGGGGTTGTTTGTTTTTTTCCTGTAAATTTGTTTGAGTTCATTGTAGATTCTGGATATTAGCCCTTTGTCAGATGAGTAGGTTGCAAAAATTTTCTCCCATTTTGTAGGTTGTGTGTTCACTCTGATAGTAGTTTCTTTTGCTGTGCAGAAGCTCTTTAGTTTAGTTAGATCCCATTTGTCAATTTTGTCTTTTGTTACCATTGCTTTTGGTGTTTTAGACATGAAGTCCTTATCCATGCCTATGTACTGAATGGTAATGCCTAGGTTTTCTTCTAGGGTTTTCATTGTTTTAGGTCTAATGTTTAAGGCTTTAATCCATCTTGAATTGATTTTTGTATAAGGTGTAAGAAAGGGATTCAGTTTCAGCTTTTCACATATGGCTAGCCAGTTTTCCCAGCACCAGTTATTAAATAGGGAATCGTTTCCTCATTGCTTGTTTTTCTCAGGTTTGTCAAAGATCAGATAGTTGTAGATATGTGACATTATTTCTGAGGGCTCTGTTCTGTTCCAGTGATCTATATCTCTGTTTTGGTACAAGTGCCATGCTGTCTTGGTTACTGTAGCCTTGTAGTATAGTTTGAAGTCAGATAGTGTGATGCCCCCAGCTTTGTTCTTTTGGCTTAGTATTGACTTGGCGATGCGAGCTCTTTTTTGGTTCCATATGAACTTTAAAGTAGTTTTTTCCAATTCTGTGAAGAAAGTCATTGGTAGCTTGATGGGGATGGCATTGAATTTATAAATTACCTTGGGCAGTATGGCCATTTTCACGATATTGATTCTTCCTACCCATGAGCATGGAATGTTCTTCCATCTCTTTGTATCCTCTTTTATTTCGTTGAGCAGTGGTTTGTAGTTCTCCTTGAAGAGGTCCTTCACGTCCCTTGTAAGGTGGATTCCTAGGTATTTTATTCTCTTTGAAACAATTGTGAATGGGAGTTCACTCATGATTTGGCTCTCTGTTTGTCTGTTATTGGTGTAAAAGAATGCTTGTGATATTTGCACATTGATTTTTTATCCTGAGACTTTGCTGAAGTTGCTTATCAGCTTAAGGAGATTTTGGGCTGAGGCGATGGGTTTTCTAGATATACAATCGTGTCATCTGCAAAGAGGGACAATTTGACTTCCTATTTTCCTAATTGAATACACTTTATTTCCTTCTCCTGCCTAATTGCCCTGGCCAGAACTTCCAACACTATGTTGAATAGGAGTGGTGAGAGAGAGAATCCCTGTCTTTTGCCAGTTTTCAAAGGGAATGCTTCCAGTTTTTGCCCATTCAGTATGATATTGGTTGTAGGTTTGTCATAGATAACTCTTACTATTTTGAGATACAT
This sequence comes from Gorilla gorilla gorilla, assembly GCF_029281585.2. NCBI lineage: Eukaryota > Metazoa > Chordata > Mammalia > Primates > Hominidae > Gorilla > Gorilla gorilla. Next base: position 74,587,990 of record NC_073231.2, on the reverse strand, counting down.
CCCATCAATACCTAATTTATTGAGAGTTTTTAGCATGAAGGGTTGTGGAACTTTTTCAAAGGCCTTTTCTGCATCTATTGAGATAATCATGTGGTTTTTGTCTTTGGTTCTGTCTATATGCTGGATTACATTTATTGATTTGCGTATATTGAACCAGTCTTGCATCCCAGGGATGAAGCCCACTTGATCATGGTGGATAAGCTTTTTGATGTGCTGCTGGATTCCGTTTGCCAGTTTTTTATTGAGGATGTTTGCATCAATGTTCATCAAGGATATTGGTCTAAAATTCTCTTTTTTGGTTGTGTCTGTGCCTGGCTTTGGTATCAGGATGATGCTGACCTCATAAAATGAGTTAGGGAGGATTCCATCTTTTTCTATTGATTGGAATAGTTTCAGAAGGAATGGTACCAGTTCCTCCTTGTACCTCTGGTAGAATTCGGCTGCGAATCCATCTGGTTCTGGACTGTTTTTGGTTGGTAAGCTACTGATTATTGCCACAGTTTCAGCTCCTGTTATTGGTCTATTCAGAGATTCAACTTCTTCCTGGTTTAGTCTTGGGAGAGTGTATGTGTCGAGGAATTTATCCATTTCTTCTAGATTTTCTAGTTTTTTTGCATGGAGGTATTTGTGGTAATCTCTGATGGTAGTTAGTATTTCTGTGGGATCAGTGGTGATAACCCCTTTATCATTTTTTATTGCATCTATTTGATTCTTCTCTCTTTTTTTATTAGTCTTGCTAGCAGTCTATCAATCTAGTTGATCCTTTCAGAAAACCAGCTCCTAGATTCATTATTTTTTTGAAGTGTTTTTTGTGTCTCTATTTCCTTCAGTTCTGCTCTGATTTTAGTTATTTCTTGCCTTCTGCTAGTTTTTGAATATGTTTGCTCTTGCTTTTCTAGTCCTTTTAATTGTGATGTAAGGGTGTCAATTTTGGATCTTTCCTGCTTTCTCTTGTGGGCATTTAGTGCTATAAATTTCCCTCTACACACTGCTTTGAATGTGTCCCAGAGAGTCTAGTATGTTGTGTCTTTGTTCTCATTGGTTTCAAAGAACATCTTTATTTCTGCCTTCATTTCATTATGTACCCAGTAGTCATTCAGGAGCAGGTTATTCAGTTTCCACGTAGTTGAGTGGTTTTGATTGAGTTTCTTAACCCTGAGTTCTAGTTTGATTGCAATATGGTCTGAGAGATAGTTTGTTATAATTTCTGTTCTTTTACGTTTGCTGAGGAGAGCTTAACTTCCAACTATGTGGTCAGTTTTGGAATAGGTGTGGTGTGGTGCTGAAAAAAATGTATATTCTGTTGACTTGGGGTGGAGAGGTCTGTAGATGTCTGTTAGGTCCGCTTAGTGCAGAGCTGAGTTCAATTCCTGGGCATCCTTGTTAACTTTCTGTCACCTTGATCTGTCCAATGTTGACAGCAGGGTGTTAAAGTCTCCCATTATTATTGTGTGGGAGTCTAAGTCTCTTTGTAGGTCACATAGGACTTGCTTTATGAATCTGGGTGCTCCTGTATTGGGTGCATGAATATTTAGGATAGTTAGCTCTTCTTGTTGAATTGATCTCTTTACCATTATGTAATGGCCTTCTTTGTCTCTTTTGATCTTTGTTGGTTTAAAGTCTGTTTTATCAGAGACTAGGATTGCAACCCCTGCCTTTTTTGTTTTCCATTTGCTTGGTAGATCTTCCTCCATCCTTTTATTTTGAGCCTATGTGTGTCTCTGCATGTGAGATGGGTTTCCTGAAAACAGCACACTGATGGGTCTTCACTCTTTATGCAATTTGCCAGTCTCTGTCTTTTATTTGAAGCATTTAGTACATTTACATTAAAAGTTAATATTGTTATGAGAGAATTTGATCCTGTCATTATGATGTTAGCTGGTTATTTTGCTCATTAGTTGATGCAGTTTCTTCCTAGTCTCGATGGTCTTTACGTTTTGGCATGATTTTGCAGCAGCTGGTACTGATTGTTTCTTTCCATGTTTAGTGCTTCCTTCAGGAGCTCTTTTAGGGCAGGCCTGGTGGTGACAAAATCTTTCAGCATTTTCTTATCTGTAAAGGATTTTATTTCTCCTTCACTTATGAAACTTAGTTTGTCTGGATATGAAATTCTGGGTTGAAAATTCTTTTCTTTAAGAATGTTGAATATTGGCCCCCCCTCTCTTCTGGCTTGTAGAGTTTCTGCCGAGAGATCTGCTGTTAGTCTGATGGGCTTCCCTTTGAGGGTAACCTGACCTTTCTCTCTGGCTGCCCTTAACATTTTTTCCTTCCTTTCAACTTTGGTGAATCCGACAATTATGTGTCTTGGAGTTGCTCATCTCAAAGAGTATCTTTGTGGCATTCTCTGTATTTCCTGAATCTGAATGTTGGCCTGCCTTGCTAGGTTGGGGAAGTTCTCCTGGATAATATCCTGCAGAGTGTTTTCCAACTTGGTTCCATTCTCCCCGTTACTTTCAGGTACACCAATCAGAGAAGTAGATTTGGTCTTTTCACATAGTCCCATATTTCTTGGAGGCTTTGTTCATTTCTTTTTATTCTTTTTTCTCTAAACTTCCCTTCTCTCTTCATTTCATTCATTTCATCTTCCATCACTGATACGCTTTCTTCCAGTTGGTCGCTTTGTCTCCTGAGGCTTCTGCATTCTTCATGTAGTTCTTGAGCCCAACAGCTCCTTTAAGCACTTCTCTGTATTGGTTAATCTAGTTATACATTCGTCTAAATTTTTTTCAAAGTTTTTAACTTCTTTGCCTTTGGTTTGAATTTCCTCCTGTAGCTCGTAGTTTGATCGTCTGAAGCCTTCTTCTCTCAACTCATCAAAGTCATTCTCCATCCAGCTTTGTTCCCTTGCTGTTGAGGAACTGTGTTCCTTTGGAGGAGGAGAGGTGCTCTGCTTTTTAGAGTTTCCAGTTTTTCGGCTCTATTTTTTCCCCATCTTTGTGGTTTTATCTACTTTTGATCTTTGATGATGGTGATGTACAGGTGGGTTTTTGGTGTGGATGTCCTTTCTGTTTGTTAGTTTTCCTTCTAACAGACAGGAACCTCAAGTGCAGATCTGTTGAAGTTTGCTAGAGGTCCACTCCAGACCCTGTTTGCCTGGATATCAGCAACGGTGCTTGCAGAACAGCAGTTTTTTGTGAACCATGAATGCTGCAGTCTGATCATTCCTCTGGAAGTTTTGTCTCAGAGGAGTACCTGGCCGTGTGAAGTGTCAGTCTGCCCCTACTTGGGGGTGCCTCCCAGTTAGGCTGCTCAGGGTTCAGGGGTCAGGGACCCACTTGAGGAGGCAGTCTGCCCATTCTCATATCTCCAGGTGCAGGCTGGGAGAACCACTGCTCTCTTCAAATCTGTCAGACAGGGACATTTAAGTCTGCAGAGGTTACTGCTGTCTTTTTGTTTGTCTATGCCCTGCCACCAGAGGTGGAGCCTACAGAGGCAGACAGGCCTCCTTGAGCTGTGGTGGGCTCCAACCAGTTCGAGCTTCCCAGCTGCTTTGTTTACCTAAGCAAGCCTGGGCAATAGTGGGCACCCCATCCCCAGCCTTACTGCCACCTTGCAGTTTGAACCCAGACTGCTGTGCTAGCAATCAGTGAGACTCCATGGGTGTAGGACGCTCAGAGCCAGGTGTGGGATATAATCTCTTGGTGCGCCGTTTTTTAAACCCGTCAGAAAAGTGCAGTATTCAGGTGGGAGTGAAACGATTTTCCAGGTGCCGTCTCTCACCCCTTACTTTCACTAGGAAAGGAACTACCTCACCCCTTGCACTTCCCGAGTGAGGCAATGCCTCGCCCTGCTTCAGCTCGCACACGGTGCGCTGCAACCACTGACCTGCGCCCATTGTCTGGCAGTCCCTAGTGAGATGAACCCGGTACCTCAGATAGAAATGCAGAAATCACCCGTCATCTGCTTCACTCACACTGGGAGCTGTAGACCGGAGCTCTTCCTATGCGGCCATCTTGGCTCCTCACCCTTAGACAGAAGCATTCTGAGAAACTTCTTTTCATGTGTGCATTCCTCTTACAGAGTTCAACCTTTATTTTGATTGAGGAGTTTTGAAACACTCTTTTTGTCGAATCTGCAAGTGGACATTTGGATCGCTTTGAGGCCTATGGTGGAAAAGGAAATATCTTCACATAAAAACTAGACGGAAGAATTCTGAGAAACTTCTTTGTGATGTGTTCGTTCGTCTCACTGAGTGGAACCTCTCTTTTGATTGACCAGTTTGAAAACACACTTTTTGTAGAATCTGCAAGTGGACATTTGGAGCGCTTTGTGGCGTAGGGTAGAAAAGGAAATATCTTCAAAAATATCTAGACAGAAGGAATCCGAGAAACTTTTTTGTGATGTGTGCATTCATCTCACAGAGTTAAAACTTTCTTTTGATTGAGCAGTTTTGAAACTCTCTTTTTGTAGAATCTACAAGTGGACTTTCAGAGTGCTTTGAGGCCTACGGTGGAAAAGGATGTATCTTCACATAAAAACTAGATAGAAGAATTCTGACAAACTTCTTTGGAGATGTGTGCATTCATCTCACAGAGTTGAAGCTTTCTTTGGATTGAGCATTTTGGAAAAACTCTTTTTGTAGAATATGCAAGTGTACATATGGAGCACTTTGTGGCCAATGGTAGAAAAGAAAATATTGTCACATAAAATCTAGACAGAAGCAATCTGAGAAACTTCTTTGTGATGTGTGCATTCATCTCACAGGGTTGAACCTTACTTTGATTGAGCAGTTTGGAAACACTCTTTTTGTAGAATATGCAAGTGGACATTTGGAGCACTTTGTGGCCTATTGTAGAAAAGGAAATATATTCACAGAAAATCTAGACAGAAGCAATCTGAGAAATATCTTTGTGATGTTGCATTCATCTCACAGAGTTAAACGTTTCTTTTGATTGAGCAGTTTTGAAACTCTCTTTTTGTAGAATCTGTAAGTGGATATTTGGAGCCCTTTGAGGCCTATGGTGGAAAAGGAAATATATTCACAGAAAATCTAGACAGAAGCAATCTGAGAAATATCTTTGTGATGTTGCATTCATCTCACAGAGTTAAACCTTTCTTTTGATTGACCAGTTTTGAAGCTCTCTTTTTGTAGAATCTGTAAGTGGATATTTGGAGTGCTTTGAGGCCTATGGTGGAAAAGGAAATATCTTCACATAAAAACTAGACAGAAGAATTCTGAGAAACTTCTTTGTGATGCGTGCATTCATCTCACAGAGTTGAAACTTTCTTTCAATTTAGCAGTATGGAAACACTCTTTTTGAAGAATCTAAAAGTGGACATTTGGAGCACTTTGCAGCCTATTGTAGAAAAGGAAATGTCTTCACATAAAATCTAGACAGAAACAATCTGAGAAACTTCTTTGTGATGTGTGCATTCATCTCACAGAGTCAAACCTTCCTTTTGATAGAGCAGTTTTGAAACTCTTTTTTGGAATCTGCAAGTGGACATTTGGAGTGCTTTGAGGCCTCTGGTGGGAAAGGTAATATCTTCACATAAAAATTAGACAGAAGAATTATGAGAAATGTCTTTGTGATGTGTGCATTCATCTGACAGAGTTGAACCTTTCCTTTGATTGAGCAGTTTGGAAACACTCTTTTTGTAGAACCTGCAAGTGGATATTTAGATCGCTTTGCGGCCAACGGTAGAAAAGGAAATATCTTCACATAAAATCTAGACAAAAGCAATCTGAGAAACTTCTTTGTGATATGTGTATTCACCCCACAGAGTTAAACCTTTCTTTTGATTGTGCAGTTTTGAAACTCTTTTTGTTGAATCTGCAAGTGGACATTTGGAGGGATTTCAGGCCTGTGGTGGAAAAGGAAATATCTTCACATAAAAAGTAGATGGAAGAATTCTGAGAAACATCTTTGTGATGCGTGCGTTCATCTCACAGATTTGAAACTTTCTTTTGATTGTGCAGTATGGAAACACTCTTTTTGTAGAATCTAAAACTGTACATTTGGGGCGCTTTGCGGCCTATTGTAGAAAAGGAAATATCTTCACATAAAATCTAGACAAAAGCAACCTGAGAAACTTGTTTGTGATGTATGCATTCATCTCACAGAGTCAAACCTTCCTTTTGACAGGACAGTTTTGTAAGTCTCCTTTTTTACAATCTGCAAGTGGACATTTGGAGCACTTTGAGGCCTATGGTGGGAAAGGTAGTATTTTCACATAAAAATCAGACAGAAGAATTACGAGAAACTTCTTTGTGATGTGTGCATTCATCTCACAGTGTTGAACTTTTCTTTTGATTGAGCAATTTGGAAACACTCTTTTTGTAGAATCTGCAAGTGGACATATGATGCGCTTTGTGGCCTATGTAGAAAAGGATATACCTTCACATAAAATCTAGACAGAAACAGTCAGTGAAACTTCTCTGTGATGTGTGTATTCATCTCACAGTGTTAAAACTTTCTTTTGATTGAGCAGTTCTGAAACTCTCTTTTTGTAGAATCTGCAAGTAGACATTTGGAGCACTTTGAGGCCAATGGTGGAAAAGGGAATATCTTCACATAAAAACTAGATTGAAGCATTCTCAGAAACTTCTTTGTGATGTGTGCAAGCATCTCCCAGAGTTCAACGTTTCTTTTGATGGATCAGTTTTGAAATACTCTTTTTGGAGGATCTGCAAGTGGACATTTCGAGCGCCTTCATGACAATGGTAGAAAATGAAATATCTTCTCTTAAAAACTTAACAGAAGAATTCTGAGAAACTTCTTTTTGATGTGTGCTTTCATCACACTGAGTTGAACTTTTCTTTTGATTGAGCAGTTTGGAAACACTCTTTTTGTAGAATCTGCAACTGGATATATGAAACACTTTTTGGCCTTTGGTAGAAAAGTAAATAACTTCACATGAAATCTAGACAGAAGCCATGTGAGAAAATTAATTATGATGTGTAGATTCATCTCACATAGTTAAATCTTTCTTTTGATTGAGCAGTTTTGATACTGTCCTGTTGTAGATCTGGAAGCAGACATTTGGATCAATTTGAGGCCCATAGTGGAAAAGGAAATATCTTCACATAAAACCTAGTCAGAACAATTCTGAGAAACTTCTTTGTGATGCATGCGTTCATCTCACAGAGTTGAACCTTTCTTTTGATTGATTAGTTTGGAAACACTCTTTTTGTAGAATCTGAAAGTGGACATTTGGAGGGATTTGTGGCCTATGTAGAAAAGGAAATATCTTCACAAAAATTCTAGACAGAAGCAATCTCAGAAACTTCGTTGTGATGTGTGCATTCATCTCACAGAGTTAAACCTTTGTTTTAATTGAGGAGTTTTGAAACTCTCTTTTTGTAGAATTTGCAAGTGGACATTTGGTGCACTTGGAGGCCTATGGTGGAAAGGGAAATATCTTCACATAAAAACTGGACAGAAGAATTCTGAGAGACTTCTTTTTGTTGTGTGCGTTCAGCTCTCAGAGTTTAACCTTTTTTTTTTTGAATGAGCAGTTTGGAAACACTCTTTTTGTAGAATCTGCAAGTGGACATTTGCAGAGCTTTGCAGCCTATGGTTGAAAAGGAAATATCTTCACATAAAATCTAGACAGCAGCAATCTGACAAACTTCTTTGTGATGCGTGCACTCATCTCACAGAGTTAAACCTTTGTTTTGATTGAGCAGTTTGGAACTATCTTTTTCTAGAATCTGCAAGTCGACATTTGGAGCATTTTGACGCCTATGGTGGAAAAGGAAATATCTTCACAGAAACACTAGATTTAAGCATTCTGAGAAACTTCTTTGTGATGTGTGCATTCATCTCCCAGAGTTGAATCTTTCTTTTGAAGGAACAGTTTTGAAATACCCTTTTTGTAGAATCTGCAAGTGGATATTTCGAGCACCTTGAGGCCTATGGTGGAAAAGGAAATATCTTCTCATAAAAACTAGATGGAAGAATTCTGAGAAAGTACTTTGTGATGTGTGGGTTCATCTCACAAAGTTGAAACTTTCTTTTGATTGAGCAGTTTGGAAACCCTCTTTATGTAGAATCTGCAAGTGGACATTTGGAACTCTTTGCGGCCTCTGGTAGAAAAGGAAATATCTTCACATAAAAATTAGACAGAAGAATTCTGAGTAACTTCTTTGTGATATTTGCGTTCATCTTAGAGACTTGAACCTTTCTTTTGATTGAGCAGTTTGGAAACATTCTTTTTGTAGAATCTGCAAGTGGACATTTGGAGCGCATTGCAGCTTATGGTAGAAAAGGAAATATGTTCACTTAAAATCTAGACAGAAGCAATCAGAGAAACTCCTTCGAGATGTGTGCATTCATCTCACAGAGTTAACCCTTTCTTTTGATTGAGCCTTTGGAAACACTCTTTTTGTAGAATGTGCAACAGGACATTTGGAGCACTTTGTGGCCTGTGGTAGAAAGGGAAATATCTTCACATAAAATATAGACAGAAGAATTCTGAGAAACTTATTTGTGATGTGTGCATTCATTGCACAGATGTGAACCTTTGTTTTGATTGAGCAGTTTGGAAACACTCTTTTTGTTGAATCTGCAACTGGACATTTGGAGCACTTTGTGGCGTATGGTAGAAAAGTAAATAACTTCACATAAAATCTAGAACGATGCCATCTGAGAAACTTCATTCTGATATGTACATACATCTCACATAGTAAAACCTTTCTTTTGATTGAGCACTTTTGAAACTCTCTTTTTGTGGAATCTGCAAGTGGACAATTGGAGGGCTTTGAGGTCTGTGGTGCAAAATGAAATATCTTCATCTAAAAACTAGCAGAAGAATTCTGAGAAATTTCTTCGTGATGCGTCCGTTCATCTCACAGAGTTGAACCTTTCCTTTTTTTATTTATTATTATTTTACTTTAAGTTTTAGGGTACATGTGCACATTGTGCAGGTTAGTTACATATGTATACATGTGCCATGTTGGTGCGCTGCACCCACTAACTCGTCATCTAGCATTAGGTATATCTCCCAATGCTATCCCTCCCCCCTTCCCCCACCCCACAACAGTCCCCAGAGTGTAATGTTCCCCTTCCTGTGTCCATGTGTTCTCATTGTTGAATTGCCACCTATGAGTGAGAATATGCGGTGTTTTGTTTTTTGTTCTTGCGATAGTTTACTGAGAATGATGGTTTCCAATTTCACCCATGTCCCTACAAAGGACATGAACTCATCATTTTTTATGGCTGCATAGTATTCCATGGTGTACATGTGCCACATTTTCTCAATCCAGTCTATCATTGTTGGACATTTGGGTTGGTTCCAAGTCTTTGCTACAGTGAATAATGCCACAATAAACATACATGTGCATGTGTCTTTATAGCAGCATGATTTATAGTCCTTTGGGTATATACCCAGTAATGGGATGGCTGGGTCAAATGGTATTTCTAGTTCTAGATCCTAAGGAATCGCCACACTGACTTCCACAATGGTTGAACTAGTTTACAGTTCCACTAACAGTGTAAAAGTGTTCCTATTTCTCCACATCATCTCCAGGCCCTGTTGTTTCCTGACTTTTTAATGATTGCCATTCTAACTGGTGTGAGATGGTATCTCATTGTGGTTTTCATTTGCATTTCTCTGATGGCCAGTGATGGTGAGCATTTTTTCATGTGTTTTTTGGCTGCATAAAAGTATTCTTTTGAGAAGTGTTTGTTCATGTCCTTTGCCCACTTTTTGATGGGGGGGTTTGTTTTTTTCTTGTAAATTTGTTTGAGTTCATTTCAGATTCTGGATATTAGCCCTTTGTGAGATGAGTAGGTTGCGAAAATTTTCTCCCATTTTGTGGTTGCCTGTTCACTCTGATGGTAGTTTCTTTTGCTGTGCAGAAGCTCTTTAGTTTAATTAGATCCCATTTGTCAATTTTGGCTTTTGTTGAGAGTTGAACCTTTCTTTTGATTGAGCAGTATGGAAACACTCTTTTTGTAGAATCTGAAAGTGGACATTTGGAGCACTTTGCAGCCTATTGTAGAAAAGGAAATATCTTCACATAAAATCTAGACAAAAGCAACCTGAGAAACTTCTTTGTGATGTGTGCATTCATCTCACAGAGTCAAACCTTCCTTTTGATAGAGCAGTTTCGAAATCTCTTTTTTTAGAATCTGCAAGTGGATATTTGGAGCGCTTTGAGGCCTATGGTGGGAAAGGTAATATCTTCACATAAAAGTTAGACAGAAGAATTATGAGAAACTTCTTTCTGATGTGTGCATTCATGTGACAGAGTTGAACCTTTCTTTTGATTGAGCAGTTTGGAAACACTCTTTTTGTAGAATCTGCAAGTGGACATTTGTATGGCTTTGCAGCCAATTGTAGAAAAGGAAATATCTTCACATAAAATCTAGACAGAAGCAATCTGAGAAACTTCTTTGTGATATGTGTATTCATCCCACAGAGTGAAACCTTTCTTTTGATTGTGCAGTTTTGAAACTCTCTTTTTGCTGAAAGTGCAAGTGGATATTTGGAGAGATTTGAGGCCTGTGTTGGAAAAGGAAATATCTTCACATAAAAACTAGACAGAAGAATTCTGAGAAACTTATTTGTGATGTGTGCATTCAACTCATAGAGTTGAACCTTCCTTTTGATTGATCTGTTTGGAAACACACTTTTTGTAGAATCTGCAAGTGGACATTTGAAACGCTTTGTGGGCTATGGTAGAAATGGAAATATCTTCACATAAAATCTAGACGGAAGCAATCTGTGAAACTTCTCTGTGATGTGTGTATTCATCTCACAGTGTTAAAACTTTCTTTTGATTGAGCAGTCCTGAAAGTCTCTTTATGTAGAATCTGCAAGTGGACATTTGGAGCAATTTGAAGCCAATGGTGGAAAAAGAAATACCTTCACATAAAAACTAGATTGAAGCATTATCAGAAACTTCTTTGTGATGTGTGCAAGCATCTCCCAGAGTTGAAACTTTCTGTTGATGGACTAGTTTTGAAATACTGTTTTTGGAGAATCTGCAAGTGGACATTTCATGCACCCTCGGGACAGTGGTAGAAAATGAAATACCTTCTCATAAAAACTTAACAGAAGAATTCTGAGAAACTTCTTTTTGATGTGTGCGTTCATCACATGGAGTTGAACCTTTCTTTTGATTGAGCAGTTTGGAAACACTCTTTTTGTAGAATCTGCAACTGGATATTTGGAGCACTTTTCGGCCTTTGCTAGAAAAGTAAATAACTTCACATAAAATCTAGACAGAAGCCATGTGAGAAAATTAATTATGATGTGTAGATTCATCTCACATAGTTAAACCTTTCTTTTGATTGAGCAGTTTCGATACTCCCCTTTTGTAGAATCTGGAAGCAGAAATTTGGAGCGATTTGAGACCTATACTGGAAAAGGAAATATCTTCACTTAAAAACTAGTCAAAACAACTCCGAGAAACTTCTTTGTGATGCGCTCATTCCTCTCATAAACTTGAAACTTTCTTTTGATTGAGCAGTTTGGAAACACTCTTTTTGTAGAATATGAAAGTGGATATTTTGTAGAATCTGATGGTGGATATTTGGAGTGCTTTGAGGCCTTTGGTGGAAAAGGAAACATCTTCATATAAAATCTAGACAGAAGCAATCTGAGAAACTTCTATGTGATGTGTGCATTCATCTCACAGAGTTAAACCTTTGCTTTGATTGAGGAGTTTTGAAACTCTCTTTTTGTAGAATCTGCAAGTGGATATTTGGAGCGCTTTGAGGCCTGTGTTGGAAAAAGAAATATCTTCCCATTAAAACTATACAGAAGCATTCTCAGAAACTTCCTTATGATGTGTGCATTCAGCTCACAGAGTTGAACCTTTCTTTTGATAGAGCAGTTTTGAAACACTCTTTTTGCAGAGTCTGCAAGTGTAATTTAGAGTGCTTTGAGGTCTATGGTGGAAAAGAAAGTATCTTCACATAAAAACTAGACAGAAGCATTCTTAGAAATTTCTTTGTGATTTGTGCATTCAACTCACAGAGTTGAACCTTTCTTTTTGTAGAGCAGGTTTGAAACAATCTTTTTGTAGAATCTGCAAGTGGATATTTGGAGCGCTTTGAGCCCTGTGGTAGAAAAGGAAATACCCTCACATAAAAACTAGACTAAACGTTCTCAGAAACTTCTTTGTGATGTGTGCATTCAACTCACAGAGTTGAACCTTTCTCTTGATAGAGCAGTTTTGAAACACTCTTTTTGTAGTATCTGCAAGAAGATATTTGGAGGGCTTTGTGGCCCATGTAGGAAAAGGAAATATCTTCACATAAAAACTAGACAGAAGTATTCTGAAAAACTTCTTTGTGATTGGGCATTCGACTCACAGAGTTGAAGTTTTCTTTTGATTGAGCAGATTGGAAACACTCTTTTAGTAGTATCTGCAAATGGATATTTGGAGCGCTTTGAGGCCTATTGCTGAAAAAGAAATATCTTCACATAAAAATCACACAGAAGCATTCTGAGAAACTTCTCCGTGATGTGTACATTCACCTTACAGAAATGAAACTTTCTTTTGATTGAGGAGTTTGGAAACAGTCTTTTTGTATTATCTGCAAGTGGATATTTGCAGTGCTTTGAGGCCTTTAGCTGAAAATTATATATATACCCATAAAAACTAGACCAAAGCATTCTCAGAAACTTATTTGTGATCTGTGCATTCATCTCACCGAATTGAAATTTTCTTTTGATTGAGAAGTTTTGAAACACACTTTTTGTAGAATCTGCAAGTGGATATTTGGAGCACTTCATGGCCTATGGTGTAAAAGGAAATATCTTCACATAAACACTAGACAGAAGCATTCTCAGAAACTTCTTTGTGATGGGTGCATTCAACTCACAGAGTTGAACCTAACTTTTGATTGTGCAGTATGGAAACAATATTTTTGTAGAATCTGCAAGGGATATATGGAGCAATTTGGGGCCTATGGTGGAAAATGAAATATGTTCCCAAAAAAATTAGACAGAAGCATTCTCATAAACTTCTTCGTGACGTGTACATTCAACTCAGAGAGTTGAACCTTTCTTTTGACTGAACAGATTTGAAACACTCCTCTTGTAGGGTCTGCAACTGGATATTTGTAGCGCTTTGAGGCCTGTGGTGGAAAAGAAAATGTCTTCTCATAAAAATTCGACAGAAGCATTATCAAAAACTTCTTTGTGATGTGTGCATTCAACTAATAGAGTGGAACTTTTCTTCTGATTGAGAAGTTTGCAAACACTCTTTTTGTAGTATCTGCAAATGGATATTTGGAGAGCTTTGAGGCATATAGCTAAAAAAGAAACACCTTCCCATAAAAACTGGACAGAAGCATTCTGAGAAACTTCATTGTGATGTGTGCATTCATCTCACAGATTTGAACCCTTCTTTTGATAAAGCAGGTTTGAAACAGTCTTTTTGTAGAATCTGCAAGTGGATACTTGGAGCGCTTTCAGGCCTATCATTTAAAAGGAAGTATCTTCACATAAAAACTGGACAGAAGCATGCTCAGAAACTACTTGGTGATGTGTGCATTCAACTCACAGAGTTGACCCTTTCTTTTGATAGAGCAGTTTTGAAACACTGTTTTTTGTAATCCGCAAGTGGATCTTTGTAGGGATTTGAGGCTTATGGTCGAAAAGGAAATATCTTCACATCAAAACTAGACAGAAGCATTCTGAGAAACTTCTTTGTGGTGTTTGCCTTCATCTCACAGAGTTGAAACTTTCTTTTGATTAAGCAGTTATGAACACTTATCCAAACTGCATTTGGATATTTGGAGTGCTTTGAGGCCTATGGTGGAAAAGGAAGTATATTCACATAAAAACTAGACAGAAGCATTCTCAGAAACTTCTTTTTGATGTGTGCATTAATCTCACAGAGTCGAACCTTTCTTTTGAAAGAGCAGTTTCAATACACTGTTTTCGTAGAATCTGCAACTGCATATATGGAGCGCTTCGAGACCTAAGGTGGAAAAGGAACTATCTTCACATAAAAACTAGACAAAAATTTTCTCAGAAACTTCTTTGTGATGAGTGCATTCAACTCAAACAGTTGAACCTTTCTTTTGATAAAGCAGTTTTGAGAAACTTTTTGTAGAATCTGCAAGCAGATATTCAGAGCGCTTTGATACCTGTGGTGGAAAAGTAATATCTTCACATAAAAAATAGACAGAAGCATTCTCAGAAACTTCTGTGTGATGTGTGCATTCATCTCACAGGGTTGAACTTTTTTTTTTTTTTTGATAGAGCAGTTTTGCGACACTCTGTTTTAGAATCTGCAATGGATATTTGGAGCGCTTTGAGGTCTTTGGTGGAAAAGGAAATATCTTCAAATAAAAACTAGAAAGAAGCATTCTGAGAAAATTCTTTGTGATGTGAGCATTCATCTCACAGAGTTGAACCTTTCTTTTATTGAGCAGTTTTGAAACACTCTTTCTGCAGATTCTGCAAATGGATATTTGGAGCTTTGTGAGGCCTATGTTGGAAAAGGAAATATCTTCACATAAAAACTAGACAGAAGCATTTTCAGAAACTTCTTTGTGGTGTGTGTATTCAACTCACAGAGTTGAACCTTTTTTTTGATAGAGCAGTGCTGAAGCACTCTTTTTGTAGAATCTGCAAGTGAATATTTGGAGCACTTTGAGGCCTATGGTGGAAAAGGAAATATCTTCACATAAAAACTAGACAGAAGCATTCTCAGAAACTTCCTTGTGATGTGTGCATTGAACTCACAGTGTTCAATATCTCTTTTAAGAGAGCAGTTTTAAAACACTCTTTTTGTAGTTTCTACAAATGGATATTTGGAGTGCTTTGAGGCCCATGGTGGAAAAGGAAATATCTTCCCACGAAAACTAGACGGAATCATTCACTGAAACTTTTTTTGTTATGTGTTCATTTAACACACAGAGTTGGACTTTTCTTTCGAAAGAGCAGTTTTGAAACACTCTTTTTGTAGAATCTGTAACGTGATATTTGGAGTGCTTTGAGGCCTATGGTGGAAAAGGAAATATCTTCCCATGAAAACTAGACGGAAGCATTCACTGAAACTTTTTTGTTATGTGTTCATTTAACTCACAGAGTTGGACTTTTCTTTTGAAAGAGCAGTTTTGAAACACTCTTTTTGTAGAATCTGTAATGTGATATTTGGAGTGCTTTGAGGCCTATGGTGGAAAAGGAAATATCTTCAAATAAAAACTAGACAGAAGCATTCTGAGAAACTTCTTTGTGATATGTGCATTCAACCAACAGAATTGAACCTTTCTTTTGGTTGAGCATTTTGGAAACAATATTTTTGTAGTATCTGCAAAGGGATATTTGGAGCACTTAGAAGCCTATAGCTGAAAAAGAAATATCTTCACATAAAAACTAAACAGAAGAATTATCAGAAACTTCTTTGTAATGTGTGCATTCAACTCACAGAGTTGATCCTTTCTTTTGACTGAGCAGTTTTGAAACACTCTTTTTGTAGAGTATGCAAGGAGATATTTGGAGCACCTTGAGGCCTATGGTGGAAAAGGAAATATTTTCACGTAAAAACTGGACAGAAACATTCTCAGAAATTTCTTTGTGATGTGTGCATTCAACTCACAGAATTGAACATTTCTTTTGATTGAGCAGTTTTGAAACACTCTTTTTCTAGAATCTGCAAGTGGATATTTAGAGCGCTTTGTTGCCTATGGTGGAATTGTAAATATCTTCAAATAAAAGCTAGACAGAAGCATTCTCAGAAACTTCTTTATGATGTGTGCATTCAACTCACAGAGTTGAAGTTTTCTTTTGATAGAGCAACTTTGAAACACTCTTTCCGTAGGATCTGCAAGTGGATATTTGGAGCGCTTTGAGGCCTATGGTGGAAAAGGAAATATCTTCATATAAAAACTAGGCAGAAGCATTGTCATAAACTTCTTTGTGATATGTCCATTCAACAAACAGAGATGAACATTTCTTTTGATAGAGCAGTTTTGAAACACTCTTTTTGTAGAATCTGTAAGTGGATATTTTTAGCGCTTTGAGGCCTAAGGTGGAAAAGGAAATATCTTCCAATAAAAACTGGACAGAAGCATTCTCAGAAACTTCTTTGTGATGTTTGTATTCACCTCACAGAGTTGAAGCTTTCTTTTGATTGAGCAGTTTGGAAACACTCTTTTTGTAGTATCTACAAATGCATATTTCGAGCGCTTTGAGGTCTACAGCTGAAAAGGAAATATCTTCACATAAAAACTACACACAAGCATTCTGAGAAACTTCTTTGTGAAGTCTGCATTCATCTCACAGAGATAAAACTTTCTTTTGGTTGAGCAGTTTTGAAACACTTTTTTCGTAGAATCTACAAGTGGATATTTGGAGCGCTTTGAGGCCTATGGTGGAAAAGGAAATATCTTCACATAAAAACTAGACAGAAGCATTCTCAGAAAGTTCTTTTTGATGTGTGCATTCAACTCACAGAGTCGAACCTTTCTTTTGATAGAGCAGTTTCAATACACTTTTTGTAGAATCTACAAGTACATATTCGGAGCACTTTGAGACCTAAGGTGGAAAAGGAACTATCTTCACATAAAAACTCGACAGAAGTTTTCTCAGAAACTTCTTTGTGATGAGTGCACTCAACTCAAACATTTGAACCTTTCTTTTGATAGAGCAGTTTTGAGAAACTTTTTGTAGAATCTGCAAGCAGATATTCAGAGGGCTTTAATGTCTATAGAGGAAATGGTAATATCTTCACATAAAATATAGACAGAAGCATTGTCAGAAACTTCTGTGTGATTTGTGCATTCAACTCACAGAGTTGAAAGTTTCTTTTGATAGAGCAGTTTTGAGACACTCTTTTTTAAAATCTGCAAGTGGATATTTGGAGCGCTTTGAGGTCTTTGGTGGAAAAGGAAATATCTTCACATAAAAACTAGAAAGAAACATTCTGAGAAAATTCTTTGTGATGTGAGCATTCATCTCACAGAGTTGAACCTTTCTTTTATTGAGCAGTTTTGAAACACTCTTTCCATAGATTCTTCAAGTGGATATGTGGAGTGCTTTGAGGCCTATGGTGGAAAAGGAAATATCTTCACATAAAAACTAGACAGAAGCATTCTCAGAAACATCTTTGTGGCATGTGCATTCAGCTCACAGAATTGAACGTTTCTTTTGATAGAGCAGTCTTGAAACACTTTTTTTGTGGAATCTGCAGGTGAATATTTGGAGCGCTTTGAGGCCTATGGTGGGAAAGGAAATATCTTCACATAAAAACTACACAGAAGCATTCTCAGAAACTTCCTTGTGATCTTTGCATTCAACTCACAGTGTTGAACATTTCTTTTGAGAGAGAAGTTTTGAAACACTCTTTTTGTAGAATCTGAAAATGGATATTTGGAGTGCTTTGAGGCCTATGCTGGAAAAAGAAATATCTTCCCACAAAAACTAGAATGAAGCAATTCACTGAAACTTTTTGCTATGTGTGCATGTAACTCACAGAGTTGGACTTTTCTTTTGAAAGAGCAGTTTTGAAACACTCTTTTTGTAGAGTCTGCCAGTTGATATTTGGAGCACTTTGAGACATCAGGTAGAGAAGGAAATATCTTCAAATAAAACCTAGACAGAAGCATTCTCAGAAACTTCTTTATGTTGTGTGCACTCAACACACAGAGTTGAAGATTTCTTTTGATAGAGCAGCTTTAAAACACTATTTTTGTAGAATCTGCAAGTGGATATTTGGAGCACTTTGAGGCCTATGGTGGGAAGGGAAATATCTTCACATAAAAACTAGACAGATGCATTCTGAGAAACTTCTTTGTGATACGTCCATTCAACAAACAGAGTTGAACATTTCTTTTGATAGAGCAGTTTTGAAACACTCTTTTTGTAGAATCTGTAAGTGGATATTTTTAGTGCTTTGAGGCCTAAGGTGGAAAAGGAAATATCTTCCCATAAAAACTAGACAGAAACATTCTCAGAAACTTCTTTGTGCTGTGTGTATTCAGCTCACAGAGTTGAACCTTTCTTTTGATTGAGCAGTTTGGAAACACTCTTTTTGTATTATCTACAAATGCATATTTGGAGCACTTAGAGGCCTACAGCTGAAAAGGAAATATCTTCACATAAAAACTACACAGAAGCATTCTGAGAAACTTCTTCATGAAGTGTGCAATTATCTCACAGACTTGAACCTTTCTTTTGATTGAGCAGTTTTGAAACACTCTTTTTGTAGAAACTGCAAGTAGACATTTGGAGCGCTTTGAGGCCTATGGTGGAAAAGGAAATATGTTCACATGAAAACTAGACAGAAGCATTCTCAGAAACTTCTATGTGATTTGTGCATTCAACTCACAGAGTTGAACCTTTCTTTTGATAGAGTGGTTTTAAACACTCTATTTGTAAGATCTGCAAATGAATATTTGGAGTGCTTTGAGGCCAATAGCTGAAAAGGGAATATCTTCACATAAAAACTAGACAGAAGCATAATCACAAACAACTTTGTGATATGTGCATTCAACTCACAGAGTTGAAATTTTCTTTGATTGAGCTGTTTGAAAACACTCTTTTTGTAGTATCTGAAAATGCATATTTCCAGCGTTTTGAGGCTGATACCTGAAAACAAAATATCTTCACATAAAAACTATTGAGAAGCATTCTGAGAAACTTCTTTGCAATGTGTGCATTCGTCTCACATAGTTGAACATTTCTTTTGATTGAGCAGCTTTGAAACACTCTTTTTGTAGAATCTGCAAGTGGATATTTGTAGCGCTTTGAGGCCTATGGTGGAAAAGGAAATATCTTCACATAAAAACTAGACGGAAGCTTTCTCAGAAGCATCTTTGTGATGTGTGCATTCAACTCACAGAGTTGAACCTTTCTTTTGATTGAGCAGTTTGGAAACAATCTTTTTGTAGAATCTGCAAGTGGATATTTTGAGCCTTTTGAGGCCTATGGTGGAAAAGGAAATATCTTCACATAAAAACTAGATGGAAGCTTTCTCAGAAGCATCTTTGTGATGTGTGCATTCAACTCACAGAGTTGAACCTTTCTTTTGATTGAGCAGTTTGAAAACAATCTTTTTGTGGAATCTGCAAGTGGATATTTTGAGCCCTTTGAGGCCTATAGTTGAAAAAGAAATATCTTCACATAAAAACCGGACAGAAACATTCTGAGAAACTTCTTTGTGATATGTGCATTCATCTCACAGAGTTGAACCTTTTTATTGATTTAGCAGTTTTGAAACACTCTTTTTGTAGAATCTGCAATTGGATTTATGGAGCGCATCGACACCTATGGTACCCAAAAAATTATCTTACCACAAAAACTCGACAGAAGCATTCTCAGAACCTTCTTTGTGATGTGTGCATTCAACCCACAGAGTTTATTGATTCTTTTGATTGAGCAGTTTTGAAACAATCTTTTTGTAGAATCAGCAGTTGGATATTTGGAGTGCTTTGAGGCCTATGGTGGGAAAGGAAATATCTTCATATAAAAACTAAACAGAAGCATTCTGAGATACACCTTGTGATGTGTACTTTTATCTCACAGAGTTGAACCTTTCTTTTGATTCAGCAGTTTGGAACCATTTCTGTAGTACCTGCAAATGGATATTTGGAGTGATTTGAGGCCCCAGATGAAATCTAGAAATACACTATCTGTGAATTTACTTTGTGATGTGTGGATTCATCTTACAGAGTTAAACATTTCTTTTTTTCAGCTGGTTGGAAACACCTTTTTGTAGAATCTGCAAAGGGACATTTGGGATCCCATTGAGGCATTTGGTGAAAAAACAAAAATCCCCGGATAAAAACTATAAAGAAGCTATCTGTGAAACTGCCATGTGATGTGTACATTCACCTCACAGAGTTAAACATTTCATTCGATTTAGGAAGTTGGAAATATTTCCTTTGTAAAATCTAGGAAAGGACATTTTTGAGCCCATTGAGGCCTATGTAAAACATTGAATATTAGCAAAGTAACACAAGAAAGTAGCTATTTGTAAAACTGATTTGGGATGTATGGATTTATCTTTCAGAGTTAAGCCTTTCTTTTGATTCAGCAGGTTGGAAACAGTATGTTCACAGAATCTGTGAAGGGACATTTGGGGGCCTATTGAACCCTATGGTGAAAAACAGAATATCTTAAGATAAAAACTAGAAAGAACAATCTATGAAGCCACTTTGGGTTTTGTGGATTCATATCACTGAGTTAAACTTTTCTTTTGATTCAACATGTTGGAAACACTGTTTTTGTAGTATTTGTGAAGGGATCTTTGGGAGCCCATTGAGGCCTATAGTGAAAAAGAAAATATACCCAGATAAAAACTAGAAAGAAGTTATCTGTTAAACTGCTTTTTGATGTGTGTATTCATCTCACAGAGTTACACCTTTCATTTGAGACAGCGGGTTGGTAACATTCTTTCTGTAGAATCTGTGAAGGAACATTTGGGAGCCCATTGTGGCCTAGGATGAAAACAGAATATCCTCAGAAAAAACTAGAATGAAGTTATCTTTGAACCTGTTTTATAATGTGTGGCTTTATTTCAGAGAGTTAAATATTTCTTTTGATTCAGCAGTTGGAAACACTATTTTTGTAAAACCTGAGAAGGGACATTTGGAAGCCCTCTGAAGACTATTGTGAAAAACAAAATATCCTTAGATAAACACTAAAAAAAAAAAAGGCATCTGTGAAACTGCACTGTAATGCATGGATTTATGTCACAGTGTAAAAATTTCTTTTGATTCAGCAGGTTATAAACACTTTTTTTTGTAGAATCTGTGAAGAAACCTTTGGGAGGCAATAGAGACATATGGTGAAAAACTGAACATCCCCAGATAAATACTAGAAATAAGCTGTCTATGAAACTGCCTTGTCATGTATGGATTCACCTCACAGTGTTAAACCTTTCATTTTATTCAGCAGTTTGGAAGCACTCTTTTTGTAGAATCTGCAAAGGAATGTTTGGGAGACCATTGAGGTCTATGGTGAAAAACAGAATATACCCAGATAAACACTAGAAAGAAGCTATCTTGGAAACTGCTTTGTGATGTGTGGATTTATCTCACAGAGGTAACCTTTCTTTTCATTCAGCATATTGGAAACACTCTTTTTGTAAAATCTGCAAAAATACATTTCAAAGCCTATTTAGGCCTATGGTGAAAAACAATATATCCCCAGATAAACACTAGAAAGAAGATCTCTGTGAAACTGCATTGTGATATGTGGATTCATCTCACAGAGTCAAGTCTTTCTTTTGATTCATCAGGTTGAGAATACACTCTTGTGGAAACTGCAAAAAGAAATTTTGGAGCCCATTGAGGCCTAGTGTGATAAACTGGATATCCCCAGATAAAAACTAAAAAGAAGCTATTTGTGACACTGCTTTGTGATATGTGGATTCATTTCACAGAGATAAACCTTTCCTTTGAGTCAGCAGGTGGAAGTACTCTTTTTGTATAATCTACAAAGTAATATTTGGAGCCCATTGAGGCCTATCATGAAAAACAGGATATCCTCTGATAAAAACTTCAAAGAAGCTACCTGTGAAACTGATTTGTGGTGTGAGGATTCATCTCACATAGTTAATCCTTGCATTTGATTCAACAGATTGAAAATATTCTTTTTGTAGAATATGCAAAAAAACAATTGGGAGCTCATTGAGGCCCAGGTGGAAAAGTGAATATCACCAAATAAAAAGTAGAAAGAACCTATCTGTGAAACTCCTTTGTGAAGTATAAATTCATCTCACACAGATAAAACTTTCTTTTGATTCAGCAGGTTGGAAACATTCTTTTTGTAGAATCTGTGAAGGGGCATCTGAAAGTTCATTGAGGTCTATGGTGAAAAACTGGATATCTTCAGAGAAAAATGAGAAAGAAGATACTTATGAATCTGTTTTTTGATGTGTGGGATCATGTCACAGAGTTAAACCTTTCTGTTGATTCAGCAGTTTTGAAACACTCTTTTTGTAGAATTTGCAAAGGGAAATAGGGCAGCCCATTGAGGCTTATGGTGAAAAACAGAATATACCCAGATTAAAACTAGAAAGAAGCTGTCTGGGAAACTCCTCTGTGGTGTGTGGATTCATCTCACAAAGTTAAATCTTTATTTTGATTCAGCTTGTTGGAATCACATTTTTTGTAGAATCTGTGAAGGGACATTTGGGAGGTTACTGAGGCCTATGTTAAAAAACAAATACACCCAGACAGAAAATAGAAATAAGCTATTTGTTAAAGTGCTTTGTGATCGATGGATTTATCTCACAGGGTTAAACCTTTCTTTTCATTCAGGAGGTTGAAAACACTGTTTTTGTAGAATCTGGGAAGGGATGTTTGGGAGCCCACTGAGGTTTTTGTTTAAAAACAAAATAGCCCCAGATAAAATATAGAAAGAAACCATCTATGGAACTGCTTTGCAATGTGTCGATTCATCTCAGAGAGGTAAACCTTTCTTTTGATTCAGCAGTTTGGAAATACTTTTTTTGTACGATCTGTGAAGGGACCTGTAAGAGCCCTTTGAGGCCAATGGTGAAAAACTGAATATATTCAGATAAAAACAAAAAAAAGCAATCTGTGAAACTGCTTTGTGATGTGTGGACTTGACTAACAGAGGTAAACCTTTCTTTTAATGCACTAGGTTTGAAATACTATTTTGTAGTGGCCTATGGTAAAAGAAAGAACATCCACATATAGAAACTAGAAAGAAGCAATCTGTGAAACTGCTTTGTGATGTGTGGATTAGTCTCACAGAATTAAAACTTTACTTTGATTTAGCAGGTTGGAAAGACTCTTTTTGTAGAATCTGTAATGGAACATTTAAGAGCCCAAGGGTAAAAAACAGATTATGCCCAGATTAAAACTAGAAAGAGACTATCCATTAAACTGCTTTGTGATGTGTGGATTGCTCTCACACAGCTAAACCTTTCTTTTGATTCAACAAGTTGAAAGCACTCTTTTTGTAGAATCAGTGAAGGGACATTTTAGAATCCTTGAGACCTATGCTGAAAAACTTGATTATCCCCAGATAAAAACTGGAAAGAAGTTATCTGTGAAACTTCTTTGTGATACGTGGATTCACCTCACAGAGTTAAACCTTCCTTTTCACTCAGAAGGTTGGAAACACTATTTTTGTAGAATCTCGAATAAAACATTTGGGATCCAATTCAGGCCTATTGTGAAAAACTGAATATTCCAGATAAAATCTAGAAAGAAGCAATCAGTGAAAGTGATTTCTGATGTACAGATTCACTTCACAGAGTTAAAAGTTTCTTTTGATACAGTGTGTTGGAAACTCTCTTTTGGTAGAATGTGTGAATGGACATTTGAGAGTTCACTGAGGCCCATAGTGAAAAACTGAATATCCACTGTTAAAAACTAGAAATAATTTATCTGTTAAACTGTTTTGTGATGTGTGGATTCATCTCATGGAGTTAAAAATTTGTTTTACTTATTTTTTTATTATTATACTTTAAGTCCTAGGGTACATATGCACAAAGTGCAGGTTTGTTACATATGTATACATATGCCATGTTGGTGTGCTGCACCCATTAACTCATTATTTACATTAGGTATATCTCCTAATGTTATCCTTCCCCCCTACCCCCTCCCATGACAGGCCCTGGTCTGTGGTGTTCCCCACCCTCTGTCCAAGTTTTCTCATTGTTCAATTCCCACCTATGAGTGAGAACATGCAGTGTTTTGTTTTCTGTCCTTGTGATAGTTTGCTCAGAATGATGAGTTCCAACTTCATCCACATCCCCACAAAGGGCATGAACTCATCCTTTTTTATGGCTGCATATTATTCCATGGTGTATATGTGTCATATTCTCTTAATCCAGTCTATCATTAATGGACATTTGGGTTGGTTCCAAGTCTTTGCTATTGTGAATAGGGCTGCAATAAACATATGTGTGCATGCATCTTTATAGCAGCATGATTTATAATCCTTTGGGTATATACCCAGTAATGGGATGGCAGGGTCAAATGGTATTTCTAGTTCTAGACTCTTGAGGAATCACTACACTGTCTTTGACAATGATTGAACCAACAGTGTAAAAGTGTTCCTATTTCTCCACATCCTCTCCAGCACCTGTTGTTTCCTTACATTTTAATGATCACCATTCTAAGTGGTGTGAGATGGTATCTCACTGGGGTTTTGATTTGCATTTCTCTGATGACCAACGATGATGAGCATTTTTTCATGTGTCTGTTGGCTGCATAAATGTCTTCTTTGGAGAAGTGTCTGTTCATATCCTTTGCCCACTTTTTGATGAGGTTGTTTGATTTTTTTCTTGTAAATTTGTTTAAGTTCTTTGCAGATTCTGGATATTAGCCCTTTGTCAGATGGGTAAATTGCAAAAATTTTCTCCCATTCTGTAGGTTGCCTGTTCACTCTGATGGTAGTTTCTTTTGCTGTGCAGAAGCTCTTTAGTTTAATTAGATCCAATTTCTTAATTTTGGCTTTTGTTGCCATTGCTTTTGGTGTTTCAGTCATGAAGTCCTTGTACATGCCTATGTCCTGAATGCTATTGCCTAGGTTTTCTTCTAGGGTTTTTATGGTTCTAGGTCTAACATGTAAGTATTTAATCCATCTTGAATTAATTTTTGTATAAGGTGTAAGAAAGGGATCCAGTTTCAGCTTTCTACATATGGCTAGCCAGATTTCCCAGCACCATTTATTAAATATGAAATCCTTTCCCCATTTCTTGTTTTTGTCAGGTTTGTCAAAGATCAGATGCTGGTAGATGCGTGGTATTATTTCTGAGGTCTCTGTTCTGTTCCATTGGTCTATATCTCTATTTTGGTACCAGTACCATGCTGTTTTGATTACTGTAGCCTTGTAGTGTAGTTTGAAGTCAAGTAGTGTGATGCCTCCAGCTTTGTTCTTTTGGCTTAGATTGACTTGGCAATGTAGGTTCTTTTTTGGTTCCATATGGACTTTAAACCAGTTTTTTTTTTCCAATTCTGTGAAGAAAGTCTTTGATAGCTTGATGGGGATGGCATTGAATCTATAAATTACTTTGGGCAGTATGGCCATTTTCATGATATTGATTCTTCCTATCCATGAGCATGGAATGTTCCTCAATTTGTTTGTGTCATTTTTTATTTCATTGAGCAGTGGCTTGTAGTTCTCCTTGAAGAGGTCCTTCAGATCCCTTGTAAGTTGCATTCCTAGGTATTTTATTCTCTTTGAAGCAATTGTGAATGGGAGTTCACTCATGATTTGGCTCTCTGTTTGTCTGTTATTGGAATGCTTGTGATTTTTGCACACTGATTTTGTATCCTGAGGCTTTGCTGAAGTTTCCCATCAGCTTAAGGAGATTTTGGGCTGAAATAATGGGGTTTTCTAAATATACAATCATGTCATCTGCAAACAGGGACAATTTGACTTCCTCTTTTCCTAATTGAATACCCTTTATTTCTTTCTCCTGCCTGATTGCCCTGGCCAGAACCTTTCTTTTGATTCAACAGTTTGGAAAGACTATTTTTGTAGGTCTGCAAATGGACATTTTGGAGCTTACTGAGGCCTACAGTTAAAAACCTAATAACTTGAGATAAAAACTGGAAGGAATTACTGGTGAAACTGCATAGTGAATTGTGCATTTAACTCGCAGTGTTAAGCCTTACTTTTGATTCAGCTGTTTGGAAAAACTCTTTTTCTGAAATCTGCGAAGGGGCATTTCAGAGTGCATTGATGCCTGTAGTGAAAAATCGATTATCTTGTGACAAAAACTAGGCAGAAGCTATCTGTAAAACTGCTTTGCAATGTGTGGATTCACCTCACCGAGTTAAACCTTTCTTTTAATTCAACTGTTTGGAAACACTCTTCTAGTGTAATCTGCAAAGGGACATTTTGGAGCACAGTGAGACCTACAGTGAAAAACTTAATATCCCATAATAAAAATTAGAAAGAAGCTACCTGTGAAACAGTTTGGAATGTGTGGATTCAGCTCACAGAGATAAACCTTTCTTTTGATTCAGCAGTTTGGAAACTCTTTTTGTAGAATCTGCAAAGGGACATTTCAGAGGGCAATGAGGCATATAGTGAAAAACAAAATATCCCGCAATAAAACCTATAAAAAAGCTATCTGTGAAACTGCTTTTTGATGTGTGGACTCCATTCACAGAGCCAAACCTTTCTTTTCATTCTCCAGTTTGGTAACACTCCTTTTGTAGAATCTGCAAAGGGACATTTTGGAGCCCATTGAGGCCTATAGTTAAAAACCTAATATCCCTAGATAAAAACATGAAAAAAGCTTTCTGTGAAACTGCCTTGTGAGGTGTGGATTCAACTCTAAGAATTAAATCTTTCTATTGATAGAGTAGGTTGGAAACCCTCTCCTTGTGGAATATGTGAAATGACATTTCAGCCTACTAGGACTATGCTGAGAAATAATATCATCAAATGAAACCTATAAAAACGCTATCTGTGAAACTGCTTTGTGACCTGTGGATTCAGCTTAAAGAGTTAAAACTTTCTTTTGACTCATCAGGTTGGAAACTCTGTTTTTGTAGAATTTGTGAAGGGACATTTGAAAGCCCACTGAGGCCTATAGTAAAAAACTGAGTATCCCATGATAAAAGTAGAAAGAAACTATCTGCAATATTGCTTTGTGATATGTGCATTCAGCTTACAGAGTTAAACCTTCCTTTCGATTCAAGTGTTTGGAAACACTCTTTTTGAAGAATCTGCTAAGGGACATTTCAAAAGGCCTCAAGGATTCTAGTGAGAAAAAAAAATCCCTCGATAAAAACTAAAAAGAAGTAATATGTGAAACTGCTTTGTGATGTGTGGATTCAGTTTACAGAGTTAAACCTTTCTTTTGGTTCAGCAGTTTGGAAATACTCTTTCCATAGTATGTGTGAAGGGACATTTCAGAGCACAGTGAGCCCTACAGTGAAAAACGGAATATCCTGCCATAAAATCTAGAAAGAAGCTATCTGTGAAACTGCATTGTGAAGTGTGGATTCAGCTCACAGAGTTAAACCTTTCTTTTCATTTAGCAGTTTGGAAATACTATTTTTGTAAATCCTGCAAAGTGATATTTTGGAGCCCACTGAGGCCCATAATTGAAAACTGAATATCCCAAGATAAAAACTAGAAAGAAGCTACTGGTAAAACTCCTTTATGATGTGTGCTTTCAGCTCACAGACTGAAACCTTACTTTTAATTCACAAGTTTAGAAACACTATTTTTGTAGAATTTGCAAAGAGGCATTTCATAGTGCAGTGAGGTCTATAGTTAAAAACATAATATCACGTGAGAAAATCTAAAAGGAATATACCTGTTGTCTGTGTAACTGATTTGTGATGTGTGGATTCAGCTCACAGAGTTAAATCTTTCTATTGATTAAGCAGTTTGGAAAAACCATTTTTCTCAAATCTTCAAAGGGACATTTCAGAGTGAAGTGAGGCCTACAGTGAAAAACCAAATATTTCAATATAAAAACTAGAAGGAAACTATCTCTAAAACTGCTTTCTGATATGTGCATTCAGCTCACAGAGTTAAACCTTTCTTTTCCTTTTTTTTTTTTTTTTTTTTGTTAATAATGTTTCACTCTTTTTGCCCAGGCTGAAGTGCCATGGCACCATCTCAGCTCATTGTAGACTTTGCCTTCCAGTTTCAAGTGATTCTCCTGCCTCAGCCTCCCAACTATCTGGGATTACAGGCAAGTTCCACCATGCCTGGCTAATTTTTTCATATTTTTAGTAGAGACAGGATTTCACCATGTTGGCCAGGCTGGTCTCAAACTCCTGACATCGTGATCCACCCACCATGGTCTCCCAAAGTGCTGGGATTAGAGTTACGAGCCACCACGCATGACTTAAATCTTTCTTTTGGTTCAGCAGTTTGGAAACACTCTTTTTTGTAGAACCTGCGAAGGGCCATTTCAGAGCTAACGGACGCCTACAGTGAAAAAACAAATATCCCATGAAAAAATTATAAAGAAGCAGTCTGTGAAACTGCTTTATGATTTGTGCATTCAGGTAACCCAGTTAAACCCTAATTTGATTCAGCTATTTGGAAACACTTTCTGTAGAATGTGCAAAGAGACATTTTAAAGGGCCTTGAGGATTATGGTGAAAAAATGAATATGCCTTGATACAAACTAGAAAGAAACTTTTTCTGAAACAGCTTTGTGATGCGTGGATTCAGCTAACAGAGTTAAACCTTTCTTTCTATTCAGCAGGTGGGAAACACTCTTTGTAGAATCTGCAGAGGGACATTTTGGATCCCACTTAGGCCTACAGTGAAAAATGGAATATCCCCAGAAAAAACCCAGAAAGAAGCTATCTATGAAACTGCTTTGTGACATGTGGATTCAGCTCTCAGAGTTAAACATTTCTATTGATTCAGCAGTTTGGAAAGACCCTTTTTGTAGAATCTATGAAGGGACATTTTGGAGTACAGTGACACCTACTGTGAAAAACCGAATATCCTGCCACAAATACTATAGAGAAGCTATCTCTAAAACTGTTTTTTGATGTGTGGATGCAGCTCACTGAGATAAACCTCTCTTTTGATGAAGAAGGGACTCTTTGGATCCCACTAAGGCCTTAGTCAAAAACTGAATATTCCTGGATAAAAACTAGGAAGAAGCTATCTGTGAAACTGCTTTGTGAGCTGTCAATTCAGCTCACAGAGTTAAAACTTTCTTTTGATTCAGCAATTTGGAAACCCTTTTTTTGTAGAAACTCTGAAGGGGCATTTTGGAGCCCACTGAGGTCTTAGTGAAAAACTAAATATTCCTGGATATAAACTGGAAAGAAGCTATCTGTGAAACTGCTTTGTGAGTTGTGAATTCAGCTCACAGTGTTAAAATTTTCCTTTGATTCAGCAATATGGTAACCC
The DNA here is from genome assembly GCF_029281585.2 of Gorilla gorilla gorilla. Lineage (NCBI taxonomy): Eukaryota > Metazoa > Chordata > Mammalia > Primates > Hominidae > Gorilla > Gorilla gorilla. Next base: position 74,559,253 of record NC_073231.2, on the reverse strand, counting down.
TTTTTTGGTAGAATCTGCAAAGGGACATTGTGGTACATAGTAAGGCATATAGTAAAAAACAAAATATCTCATGATAAAAACTGATAGAAATTATTTGTGAAATGACTATGTGATGTGTGGATTCAGCTAACAGGGTTAAACTTTTTTTCATTCAGCAGTTTGGAAACACTGTATTTGCAGAATCTGCGAAGGGACATTTCTAAGGGCATTGAGGCTTATAGTGAAAAACCGATTATCACATGATAAAATCTACAAAGAAGCTATCTGTGATACTGCTTTCTGACGTGTGGACTCAGCTCACAGAATTAAACCTTTCTTTTGATTCAGCGGGTTGGAAATACTCTTTTTGTAGAATCTGCAAAGAGATATTTCAGAGCCCACTAGGCCTATAGTGAAAAACCATATATCCCAACATAATTACTAGAAAGAAACTATCTGTAAAACTGCTTTCTGATATGTGCATTTAGCTCAGAGAGTTAAACCTTTCTTTCTCTTTCTTTCTTTCTTTGTTTCTTTCTTTCCTTTCTTTTTTGGGGGGATGGAGTTTCACTCTTGTTGCCCATGCTGGAGTACCATGGTGCAATCTCAGCTCACTGCAACATTTGCCTTCTGGTTTCAAGCGACTCTCCTGTCTCTGCCTTCCAAGAAGCTAGGATTACAAGAGCCCACCACCACACTTGGCTAATTGTTTTGTATTTTTAGTAGAGACGGGGTTTCACCATGTTGTCCAGGCTGATCTTGAATGCCTGACTTCATGTTCCACCCACCTCAGCCTCCCAAAGTGCTGGAGTTACAGGCATGGGCCACGGCACATGGCCTAAACCTTTCTTTTCATTTAGCAGTTTGGAAAAACCTTTTTGTAGAATCTGTGAAGGGTCATTTCAGAGCTCATTGATGCCTATAAAGAAAAGCCAAATATCCTTTGATAAAACTGAGAAAGAACTTATCTATGAAACTGCCTTGTGATGTGGGCATTCAGCTAACTGAGTTAAACCTTAATTTGATTCAGCTATTTGGAAACATGATTTTTGTAGAATGTGTGAAGGGATATTTTGGAGGGCCTTGAGGATCATAGTAAAAAACCGAAAATACCTCAATACTAATTGTGAAACTGTTGGTGAGGTGTGGATTCTACTAACAGAGTTAAACCTTTCTTTTGATTCAGCAGTTTGGAAAACATTTTTTTGTAGAATCTGTGAAAAGATATTTTGTAGGACGGTAAGAAATGTTGTGAAAAATGAATATCACATCAGAAACTCTATACAAATCCTATCTGTGAAACTGGTTTTTGATGTGTGGATTCAGCTCACAGAGTTAAATTCTTCTTTTGATTCTGCAGTTTGGTAATGCTCTTTTTGTAGAATTTACGAAGGGACATTTCAAAGCCCACCAAGGCCTATAATGAAAATCCTACCTTAGATAAAAACTAGAAATAAGCTCTCTGTGAAACTGCTTTGTGATGTGTGGATTTAGCTCACAGAGTTAAACCATTCTTTTGATTCAGCAGTTTGGAAACAAAGTTTTTGTAGAATCTGCAAAGTGATATTTCAGAGCCCACTTAAGCCTATAATGAAAAACAGAATATCCCTAGATAAAAACTAAAAAGAAGCTATTCATAAAACTCCTTTGTGATGTGTGCATTCAACTCAGATAGTGAAACTTTAGTATTGATTTAGAAATTTGGAAACACTCTTTTTGTGGAATCTGTGAAGAGACATTTCAGAATGCAGTAAGGCCTATAGTGAAAAACATAATATCATGTGATAAAACCTAAAAAGAAGCTACCTGTGAAACTGTTTTGTGATGTGTGGATTCAGCTCACAAAGTTAAACATTTGTTTTGATTCAGAGGTGGAAATATTCTTTTTGTAGAATCTGTGAAGAAACATTTTGGAAACCTCAGAGGCCTGTAATGAAAAATTGAATATCCCTAGATGCAAACAAGAAAGAAGCTATATGTGAAACTGTTTCATGATGTATGCATTAAGCTCACATAATTAAATGTTAATTGGATTCAGCTATTTGAAAACACTGTTTTGGTAGATAGTGCAAAAGGACACTTTGGAGGGCCTTGAAGCCTGTGGTGAGAAACTGAATATGACATGATAAAATCTAGAAGGAAGCTATCTGTGAAAATGTTTTGTGATGTATGGCTTCATCTCACAGAGTTAAACCTTTCTTTTGATTCAGCCATTTAGAAACATTCTTTTGGTAGAATTTGAGATGGGACATTTTGGTTTCACTGAGTCCCATAGTGAACAACTGAATATCCCAACATAAAAAATAGAAAGAAGCTTTTTGTGAGTCTACAATGTAATGTGTGCATTCAGCTCACAGTTAAATCTTTCTTGTGGTTCCTGAGGTGGGAAACACTCTTTTCATAGAATCTGCAAAGAAACTTTTCAGAAAAAATTTTCTGAGGCTTATACTGAAAAATGTTATATTTCTAGATAAAAACTAGAAAGAAGCTATCTGTGAAATGACTTTGTGATGTGTGAGTTCAGCTCTCAGAGTTAAATCTTATTTTGACTCAGAAGTTTGGAAGTATATTTTTCTAGAATCTACAAAGGGACATTTCAAAGGACATTGAGGCCTATAGTGAAAAATCGAATATCATGCAATAAATTCTACAAACTATCTGTGAAACTGCTTTATGATGTGTGGATTCAGTTCACAGAATTAAAACTTTCTTTTGATTCAGCAGGTTGGAAACACTCTTTTTGCACAATCGGTGAAGGGATATTTCAGAGCCCTCTAGTCCTATAGTGAAAAACCAAATATGCCAAGATAAAAATTAGAAAGACACTATCCGCAAAACTGCTTTCCGATATGTGCATTCAGCTCACAGTGTTAACACCTTTCTTTCTTCTTTTTTTTTTTTTTTTTTTGAGATGGAGTTTCACTTTTGTTTCCCAAGCTGGAGTGCCATGGCACAATCTCAGCAGACTGCAACTTCCATATTCCAGTTTCAAGTGATTCTTCTGCCTATGCCTCCTGAGTAGCTGGGATTACAGGTGCCCATGACCATGCCTGACTAATTTATTTTTTTTGTATTTTTAGTAGAGACAGTATTTCACCATGTTGGCCAGGCTGGTCTCAAACTCCTGCCCTCATGATCTGTCTGCCTTGGCACCCCAAAGTGCTGGGATTACAGACATGGGCTACCCTACATGGCCTAAACCTTTCTTTTGATTCAGCTGTTTGGAAACACTCTTTTTGTAGAATCTGCAAAGTGACATTTCAGAGCTCACTGATGCCTATATTGAAAAACCAAATATCCCACAATAAAAACAAGAAAGAAGTGGTCTGTGAAACTGCTTTGTGATGTGTGTGCACAGCTAACTGAGTTAAACCTTAATTTGATTCAGCTCCTTGGAAGCACTAGTTTTGTAGAATGTGTGAAGGGACATTTTCGAAGGCCTTGAAGATTATAATGAAAAACCAAATATACCTTGATACAAACTAGAAAGAAGCTATTTGTGAAACTGCATTGTGATGCATGGATTCAGCTAATAGAGTTAAATCTTTTTTTGATTTAGCATGTTGGAAACCCTCTTTCTGTAGAATCTGTGAAGGGACATTTTGGAGCCCACTTAGGCCTACAGTGAAAAACCAAATATTCCTAGAAAAAAAACTAGAAAGAAGTTATCTGTGAAACTGATTTCTCATGTGTGGATTCAGCTCTAAGAGTTAAATTTTTCTATTGATTCAGCAGTTTGGAAATACACTTTTTGTAAAATCAATGGAGTGCAGTGAAGCCTACAGTGAAAAACAAAATATCCTGTGATTAAAAACTATAAAGAAGCTATCTCTAAAACAGCTTTGTGATGTGTGGATGCAGCTCACTGAGTTATAACTTTCTTTTCATTCGGCGCATTAAAAATACTTTTTTTGTAGAATCCTTGAGTGGACATTTAGGAGCCAACTGGGGCCTTAGTGAAAAACAGAATATTCCTGGATAAAAATCAGAAAGAAGCTATCTGTGAAACTGCTTTGTGAGGTGTGGCTTCAGCTCACAGAGTTAAATGTTCCTTTTGATTCAGCAGTTTGGAAACTTTTTTTGTAGAATCTACAAAAGGACAATTTGGAGCACAGTTAAGAATATTGTGAAAAATCAAATATCCCGTCATGAAATCCATTAAAAAGCTATCTGTGAAACCGGTTTTTGATATGTGGATTCAGCTTATGGAATTAAACCTATCTTTTGATTCTGCAGTTTGGAAAAACTTTCTGTAGAATTTGCAAAGGGACGTTTCAAAGGGCATTGAGTCCTATACTAAAAAACATAATGTCCCACAATAAAAACTAGAAAGAAGCTGTTTGTGAGACTGCTTTGTGCTGCGTGTATTCACCTCACAGAGTTAAACCTTCCTTTTGATTCAGCAAGTGGAAAACACTCTTTTTGTAGAATCTGGGAAAGGACTCTTCAGAGCTCAATGATGCCTAGAGTGAAAAACTGAAACTCCTGGGATAAAAACTAGAAATAAACATTCTGTGAAACTGCTTTGCTATGTATGCATTCAGCTAAAACATTAAACCTTACTTTTGATTGAGCAGGTTGAAAACACTCTTTTTATAGAATCTGGAAAGGGACATTTCAGAGTGCAATGAGGCCTTCAGTGAAAAACAGAATAACCTGTGATAAAACTAAAAATAAGCTATCTGTGAAACTGCTTTATGATGTGTGGATTCAGCTCACAGAGTTAAATCTTTTTTTGATTCAGCCACTTGGAAAAACTGTTTCTATAAAATCTGTGAACTGACATTTTGGAGCGCCATAAGACATATAGTGAAAAATCAAATATGCCTAGATACAAACTAGAAAGCAGCTATCTGTGAAAATGTTTTGTGATGTGTGCACTTAGGTAACAGAATTAAACCTTACTTTTGAGTCAGCAGTTTAAAAACACTCTATTTCTAGAATCTGTGAAAGGAGACTTCGGAGCACGTTGATGCCCATAGTAAAAAATCAAATATTTCTATATATAAATTAGAAAGGAGCTATGTGTGAAACTGCTTTGTGATGTGTGGATTCAGCTCACAGATTTAAATCATTCCTCTTATTCAGAAGTTTGAAAACACTCTTTTTTGTAGAATCTGTGCAAGGATATTTCAGAGTACAGTAAGGCCTATAGTGAAAATCAACATATCCCATGACAAATGTACAAATAAGCTATCTGTGATACTGCTTTGTGATGTTTGCATTCAGCTCACAGAGTTAAAACTTTCCTTTGATTCAGCAGTTTGGAAACACTGGGACATTTCTGAGATTACTGAGACCCACAGTGAAAAACCTAATATCTTGAGATAAAAACTAGAAAGAAGCTACTGTGAAACTGCTTTGTGATGTGTGCATTCAGCTCACATAAAATCAGAAAATGTTCCAATAAAAACTAGAAAGAAGCATTCTGTGAAACTACTTTTTCATGTTTGCATTCAGCTCACAAAATTAAACCTTACTTTTGATTGAACAGGTTGGAAACAATCTTTTTGTAGAATCTGGAAAGGGACATTTCAGAGTGCAATGAAGCCTTCAGCAAAAAACTAAATATCCCATGATAAAACTAGAAACAAGGTATCTGTGAAACTGCTCTGTGATGTGTGGATTCAGCTCATGGAGTTAAATCATTCTTTTAATTCAGGCATTTGGAAAATCCCCTTTTGTAAAATCTGTGAACAGATATTTTGGAGTGTTGTAAGGCCTATAGTGAAAAATAAAATATCCATAGATAAAAACTAGAAAGAAGCTATTTGTCAAACTGCTTTGTGATGTGTGGATTCAGCTCACAAAGTTAAACCTTTGTTTTGACTCAACAGGTTGGAAACTCCTTTTGTAGAATCTGTGAAGAGACATTTCTGAGTGCTGTAAAGCCCATAGTGAAAAACTTCATATCCCATGATAAAAACTGGAAAGAAGCTATCTGTGAAACTGCTTTGTGATATGTGCATTCAATTTACAGAGCTGCACTGTACTGTTTTTTCAGCAGTTTGAAACACTCTTTCTGTTTAATCTGCTAAGGGACATTTGCAGCACACAAGGCCTATCATAAAAAAATTAAAATTTACAGTTAAAAACTAGAAAGAAGCTATCTGTTAAATATCTTTGTGATGTGTTGATTCAGCTCACAGAGTTAGACCTTTATGTTAATTCAGCAGTTTGGAAACACTCTTTTTGTATGATCTGCAAAGGGACATTTCACAGCTCAGTGAAACCTGCAAGTGAAAAGTGAATATTCTGTGATAAAAACTAGAATAAAGATGTCCCTGAAACTGCTTTATGATGTGTGGATTCAACTCAGAGAATTAAACCTTACTTTTTGTTCAGCAGTTTGGAAACACTGTTTTTGTAGAATGTGCAAAAAGACATTTCAGAGTGCAGAGAGGCCTATGGTGAAAAACCGCATATCCCGTGACAAAAACTAGAAAGATGTTATCTGTAAAACTGCTTTGTGATGTGTTGATGCAGCTCACAGAGTTAAACTTTTCTTTTTATTCATCAGGTTGAAAACACTTTTTTTGTAGAATCTGTGAAGAGACATTTCAGGTCCACTGAGTCCTATAGTGAACACCAAATATACCAAGATAAAAACTACAAAAAAGCCATCTGTGAAACTGCCTTGTTATGTGTGCATTCAGCTCACAGAGTTAAAACTTTCTTTTGATTCAGCAGTTTTGAAAGCTTTTTTTTTATTGTTGCATATGCGAATGGACATTTTGGAGCCCACTATGACTACAGTGAAAAACTGATTATCTATAGATAAAAACTAGAAAGAAGCTATCTGTGAACCTGCTTTGTGATGTCTGGATTCAGCTCACAGAGTTAAACCTTACTTTTGACTCATCAGTTTAGAAACACTGTTTTTGCAGGATCTGTGAAGGGACTTTTCGGACAGCAGTAAGGAATATAGTGAAAAACAAAATATCCCATAATAAAAACTAGGAAGAATTTATCTATGAAACTTCTTTGTGATTTCTGCTTCAGCTCGCAGAGTTAAACTTTTCTTTTGATTCAGCAGTTGGCAACCCTCTTTTTCTAGAATCTGCAAAGTGACATTTCAAAGCACAGTGACACTTATAGTGAAAAAGCAAATATACCCCAATAAAATCTAGAAAGAATCTTTCTGTGAATCTGCTTTGCAATGTGTAGATTCAGCTCACAGAATTAAACCTTTCTTTTAATTCAGCAGTTTGGAGACACTCTTTTTATAGAATATGTGAACAAATGTTTCTGAGCCCTTCAGGCCTATAGTGAAAAACTAGATATGCCTAGATAAAAACTAGAAAGAAGCTAAATGACAAACTGCCTTGTGGTGTGTGTATTAAGCTCAGAGGGTTAATCCTTACTTTTGATACAGCAGTTTGGAAACACTCTTTTTCTAGAATCTGTGAAGGGACGTTTCAAAGCTCACTAGGCTTATAGTGAAAAACCAAATATCCCCAGATACAAACTAGGAAAAGCTATGCGTGAAACTGCTTTGTGATGTGGGCATTCAGTTCATAGAATTAAAACTTTCTTTTAATTCAGCAGTTAGGTAACACTTATTTTCTAGAATATGTGAAGGGACATTTCAAAGCCTACAAGACCTATAGTGCAAAACTAAATATTTCTAGATAAAAACTAGAAAAAAACTATCTGTGAAACTGATGTGTGCACTCAGCTCACAGAGTTACACGTTACTTTTGATTCACCAGTTTAGAAACACTATTTTTTGTAGAATCTCTGAAGGGACAGTTCAGAATGCAGTGAGGCCTACAGTGAAAAACAGAATATCCCATGATAAAAAGGGGAAAGAAGCTATCTGTGAAACTGTGTTGTAATGTGTGAATGCAACTCACAGAGTTAAACCTTTCTTTTGATTCAGCAGTTTGGAAAAACTCTTTTTGTAGAATCTGTGAATGGACATTTCTTAGCACACTCAGGCCAATATGGATAAACCAAATATCTCACAATAAAAACTAGGAAGAAATTATCTGTGAAACTGCTTTGTCATGTCTACATTCAGCTCACAGAGTTAAACGTGTCTTTAGATTCAGCAATTTGGAAAAACTCTTTTTGTAGAACACACGAAGGGACATTACAAAGCCCACAGAGGCATACAGTGAAAAACCAAATATCCTCAAATAAATAACAGAAAGAAGTTATTTTTGGTACTGCTTTGTGATGTCTGCATTCAGCTCACAGAGTTAAACCTTTCTATTCATTCAGCAGTTTGGAATCATTCGTTTTGTAGAATCTCCAAAGTGGCATTTCAGAGTGCAGTGAGGCCTACAGTGAAAATCTGAATATCTCATGATAAAAAATAGAAAGAAGCCATCTCTAAAACTGCTTTGTGACATGTGGATTCAGTTTGCAGAGTTAAAATTTTCTTTAGATTCACTAGTTCAGAAACATTCTTTTTGCAGAATCTGCCAGGGCACATTTCAAATCACAGTGAGTCCTATGGTGAAAAATCAAGTATCCTGCAATAGAAAGAAGCTCCTTGTGAAACTGCTTTGAAATGTGTGCATTCAGCTCAGAGTTAAACCTTTCTTTTGTTTCAACAGTTTGCAAACACTCTTTTTGTAGAATCTGCAAAGAAATATTTCAGAGCAAACTGAGCCCTCTAGTGAAAAACTGAATATCCCATGACAAAAACTAGAGAAAATCCTTTTTTCAAACTGCTTTTTAATGTCTGCATTCAGTTCACAGAGTTAAATATTCCTAATTATTCAGCAGGTTGGAAACACACTACTTGTAGAATCTACAAAAAGACATTTCAAAACTTACTTACAAAGGCCAATAGTGAAAAACTGAATATCTCACCATAACAAACAGAAAGTAGCCCTTTTTGAAACTGCTTTGTGATATGTGGATTTAGTTCACAGAGTTAAACCTTTCTTTTGATTCAGCAGTTAGAAACAATCTTTTTGTAGAATCTGCAAAGGGACTTATCAGAGCTCACGGAGGCCTTTAGAGAAAAATTGAATATCCCATGATAAAAACTAAAATAAAGCTATCTGTGAAACTACTATGTGATGTGTGGATTCAGCTCACAGATGTAAACAATTCTTTTGATTCAACAGGGTAGAAACACTCTATTTGTAGAATCTCTGTGTGTGTATCTCAAAGCCCACTGAGGCCTATAATGAAAGACAAAATCTCTTGTGATAAAAACTACAAAGAAGCTATTTGTGAAACTGCTTGGTGATGTGTGCATTAAGTTCACAGCATTAAACCTTTCTTTCAATTCAGCATTTTGGGAACACTGTTTTTGTAGAACCTGTGAAGGGACATTTCAAATCTCAATGAGGCCTATAGATAAAAAGTGAATACCCCACAATAAAAGCTAGAATCTATGAGTGAAACTGCTTTGTGATGTGTGGGTTCAGCTCAAAGATTTAACATTTCCTTCTATTTAGCAGGTTGGAGACATTGTTTTTGTAGAAACTGCAAAGTGACATTTTGGAGGAAACTGAGGCCCATAGTGAAAAACCAAATATCCCATGACAAAAACTACAAAGAAGCTACCTGTGAAACTGCTTTGTGATTAGCGCATTCAGCTCACAGAGAGAAATAATTCCTTTGATTCATCAGGTTGGAAACACTCTTGATGAATCTGTGAAGCAACATTTCAGAGCCCACTAAGGGCTATGTGAGAAACCGAATATCCCACTACAAAAACTCGAAAGCAGCTATCTGTGAAACTGCTTCATGGTGTGTGGATTCAGCTCACAGAGATAAACATTTCTTTTGATTCAGCAGGTTGGAAACACTCTTTTATAAAATATGCAAAGGAACAGTTTGGCCACCATTGAGGTCTGTAGTGAAAAACGAAATAAAATAAACAGTGATAAAAACTAGAAAGAGCTACCTGTGAAACTGCTTTGGATGTGTACATTAAGCACACATAGTTAAACCTTTTTTTATTCAGCACGTTGGAAGCACTTTTTTGTGGAATCTGCAAGGGTATATTTGAGGCCTATAGTGAAGAAAAAAATCTTCCGTGATAAAAACTACAAAGAAACTATTTATGAAACTGCTTTGTGGTGTGTGGATTCAGGTCACATAGTTAAATCTTTCTTTTGATTCAACAGGTTGGAAACACTTTTTTTGTAGAATAAGCAAAGGAATATTTCAGAGACCATAGAGGCCTATAGTGAAAAACTGAATATCCTGTGATAAAAACTAGAAAGAAGCTACCTGTGAAACTGCTTTGTAAAATGTGTATTCAGTTCAAAAAGTTAAACCTATCCTTTGATTCAGAAATTTAAAAGCATCTTTTTGTAGAATCTGCAGAGATATTTTGGAGCCCACTGAGGCCTATAGAGAAAAACTGAATATCTAGTGATAAAAACTAGAAACTATGAGTGAAACTGCTTTGTGATGTGTAGATTCAGCTCGCAGATTTAACCTTTCATTTGATTTATCAGCTTGGGAACAATCTTTTTGTAGAATCTGCAAAGTAACATTTTGGAGCAAACTGAGGCCTATAGTGAAAAACCAAGTATCCCATGATAAAAACTACAAAGAAGCTATCTGTGAAACTGCTTTGTGATGTGCACATTAAGCTCACAGAGTTAAACCTTTTTTTTCTGATTCAGCAGGTTGGAAACCGTCTTCTTATTGAATCTGTGAAGGGACACCTCAGAGACCACTTAAATCTTCAGTGAGAAACTGAAAATCTTGTGATAAACACTCGAAAGAAGCTATCTATGAAACTGCTTCATGGTGTGTGGATTCAGCTTACAGAGTTAAACCTTGCTATTGATTCCACAGGTTGGAAACACTCTGTTGTAAAATATGTGAAGGAACATTTCAAAGACCATTGAGGCCTATCGTGAAAAACCAAATAACTGCAAAAAAACTAAAAAAAAAAAAGCTACCTGTGAAACTTCTTTGGATGTGTGCATTCAGCTCACAGAGTTAAACTATTCTTTTGATTCAACAGGTTGGAAACACTTTTTTTGTAGAATCTGTGAGGGCATATTATGAAGCCCACTGAAGCATACAGTAAAAAACAAAATCTCCCATGATTAAAATTACAAAGAAACTATCTGTGAAACTGCTTTGTGATGTGTGGATTCTGCTCACAGTGTTAAACCTTTCTTTTGATTCAGCAGGTTTGGAAACACTCTTTTGGTAGAATCTCTGAAGGGACATTTAGGAGCCCATTGGGGCCTATGGTGAAAAACCAAAATATCTTCAGATAAAAACTATTAAGAAGCTATCTGTGAAACTACTTTGTAATATGCACATTAGACTCAAACTGTTAAACTTTTCTATTGGGACAGCAGGTAAAACTATTCTTGTAAAACCTATGATTGAACATTTCAGAGTCCACAGTGGTTTATAGTGAAATCTGAATATCTTGCATTAAAAACAAGAAAGATGTTATCTGTGAAAAAGCTTTGTGATGTGTGCATTCATCTTACAGATAGAGACCTTTCTTTTGATTCAGCAGGTCGGAAACTCTCTTTTTGTAGAATCTGTAAATGGATATTTCAGAGCTCACTAAGGCCTGTAGTGAAAAGCTGAATATCTCAAGATAAAAATTAGAAAATTCAATCTGTGAAACTGCTTTGTGATGTGTGGGTTCAGCACACATAGTTAAATCTTTTGTTTCTTTCAGAAGGTTCTAACCACTTTTTTTGTAGAATGTGTAAAGGGACATTTCTAAGCCCACTGAGGCCTATAGTGAAAAATCGAATATCAGACACACACATACACACACACACACACACACACACAAACTAATAAGAAGTTATATGTGAAACTACTTTGTGATGTGTGGGTTCAGCTCAGAGAGTTAAACTTTTCTTTTGACTGAGCAGGTTGGAAACACTGTTTTTGTAGAATATTCAGAGAGATATTTCAAGGTCCTTTGAGGCCTATGCTGAAAAACCGGATATCTCACAATAAAAACTAAAAAGAAGTCACCTGTGAAACTGCTTTATGATGTGTGCTATCAGCTCACAGACTTAAACCTTTGTTTTATTCAGCAGGTTGGAAATACTCTTTTTAGAATCTGTGATGGGACGTATCGAAGCTCACTGAGGCCTATTGTGGAAAACCAAATGTCCTGTGATAAAAACAAGAAAAGCTATCTGTGATACTACTCTGTGATGTCTGCATTCAGTTAAAAAGTTAAATCTTTATTTTGATTCAGCAGGTTGAAAACATGTTTTTGTAGAATCTGCAAAGAGACATTTCAGAGCCCAATTAGACCCATAGTAAATAACAGAATATCCCGTGATAAAAACCAGAAAGAATCTATCTGTGAAACTGATTTTTGATGTGTGGATTCAGCTAACAGAGATAAACTATCTGTGGATTCAGCAGGTTGAAAACCCTCTTTATGTATAATCTGTGAATGGACATTACAAAGCCCAGTGAGGCCCATAGTAAAAAACTGAATATCCCACGATAAAAACAAGACAGAAGCCATCTGTGAAACTGCTTTGTTATGTATGAGTTCAGTTCAAAAAGTTTAACCTTTCTTCTGAATCAGCAGCTTGAAAACACTCTTATTTGTAGAATCTGTGAAGGAATATTTCAGAGCCCACTGAGGATTGCAGTGAAAAACAGAATACCCAGTGATAAAAACTAGATAGAAGTTATCTGTAAAACAACTTTAGATACGTTGATTCAGCTCACAGAGTTAAACATTTCTTTAGATTCAACAGGTTGGAAATACTCTTTTTGTAGAATCTGTGAAAGGACATATCACAGCCCACCAAGGCCTATAGTGAAAAATGAAATATACCACAATAAAAAATAGAAAGAAACTATTTGTGAAACTGCTTTGTGATGAGTAGATTCAGTTCACAGAGTTTAACCTTTCTTTTGATTCAGCATGTTGAAAACACTACTTTCGTAGAATCTGTGAATTGGTTTTGGAGCCCAGTGAGGCCTGTAGTGAAAAACGTAATATCCTGTGATAAAAACTAGAAAGCACCTACCTGTGAAACTGCTTTGTGATGTGTGTATTAAGCTCACAGAGTTAAACTTTCTTTTGATTCAGCCGTTTGGAAAAAGTATTTTTGTATAGTCTGCGAGGGACATTTCAGATCCCACTGAGGCCTATAGTGCAACTCTGAATATCCCGCAATAAAAACTAGAATCGATTTGTGAAACTGCTTTGGGATTTGACATTGAGCTCACAGAGGTAATTTTTTCTTTTGATTCAGCAGATTGGAAACACTTTTTTTGTTGAATCTGTGAAGGGACGTTTCAGTGCTCACTGAGGCCTGCAGTACAAAACCGAATATCTCACTATAAAAACTAGAAAGTAGCTACCTGTGAAACTGATTTAGGGTGTGTGGATAGAGTTCATAGAGTTGCACCTTTCTTTTGATTCAGCAGGTTGGAAACATTCTTTTTGTACAATCTGTGAAGGTACATTTCAGAGCAAACTGTGGCCTGTAGTGAAAAACAGAATATCTTGCAATAAAAACTACAAAGAATCTATCAATGAAACTAGTTTGAAATGCGTGCATTCAGCTCACAGGATTAAAATCTATTTTGGTGTAGCATGTTGGAAACAATCTTCTTGTAAAATCTACAAATGGACATTTCAGAGCCCACTATGATTTATAGTGAAATCTGAATGTCCAGTGATAAAAATTAGAAGCTTTTTGTGAAACTGCTATTTGATGTATGTATTCAGTTCACAGAGTTAAAAGTTTCTTTTGATGCTGTAGGTTGGAAACACTCTTTTTGGAGAATCTGTGAAAAGACATTTTGGAGCAAAATGTGGCCTATACTGAAAACACAAATATCCCGTGGTAAAAACAACAAAGAAGCTACCTGTGAAACTGCTTTGTGATGTTTGCATTCAGTTCACAGAGTTAAACCATTATTTTGATTCTGCAGGTTTGAAATACTCTTTTTGTAGAATCAGCAAAGAAACGTTTTGGATCCCACTGAGGCTTCTAGTGAAAAACGGAATATCTTGCAATCAAAATAGAGAGAAGCTATCTGTGAAACTACTCCATGATGACTGGGTTCAACTCACAGAGATAAACCTTTCTTTTGATTCAGCAGGTTGGAAACATTCTTTTTGTAGAATCTGTGAAAGGATATTTCAGAGCCCTCTGAGGCCCTTAGAGAAAAAACAAATATCCTGCTATAAAAATTAAAAACAATCTATCTGTGAAACTGCATTGGATGTATGGATTCAGTTCACAGAATCAAACCTTTCTTTTGATTCAAAAGCTTGGAAACACTCTCTCTAGAATTTGTGAATAAACATTTTGGAGCAAAATGAGGCCTCTAGTGAGAAACAAAATATCCTGCAATAAGATCTAGAAAGAAGCTATCTTTGAAATTACTTTGCAATGTTTGCATTCCGTTAGCAGAGTTAATCCTTTCTTTTGATTCATCAGGCTTGAAACAATCTTTTAGTAGAATCTGCCAAGAGAGATTTCAAAACCTGAAAAAGGCCTATAGTGAAAAACAGAATATCCCATGATAAAAACTACAGAGTAACTCTCTGTGAAACTGCTTTGTGTTGTGTGGATTCATTTCAGAGAGTTATACCTTTATTTTGACTCACCAGTTTGGAAACACTCTTTATGAAGACTCTGCAAAGGGACATATCATAGCTCACTGAGGCCTTTAGTGAAAAATTGAATATCCCATAATAAAAACTGTAAAAATGCTATCTGTGAAACTGCTTTGTGATATGTGGATTCAGCCAACAAAGTTAAACCTTTTTTTTTATTCTGCAGGTTGGAAACACTTTTTTTGTAGGACATGTAAAGGAATATTTCAGAGCCCACTGAGGCCCATAGAGAGAAATCAAATATCCCACAATAAAACATATAAAGAATGTATGAGTGAAACTGCTTTTTGATATGTGGATTCAGCTCACAGATTTAACCTTTTATTTGACTTAGCTGGTTAGAAACACTCTAATTGTAGAATCTGCAAGGTGACATTTTAGAGCAAACAAACGCCTATAGTGAAAAAACAAATATCCACAATAAAAACTACAAAGAATCTATCTGTGCAACTGCTTTGGGATGTGTGCATTCAGCTCAATGAGTTAAACCTGTATTTTGATTTAGCAGGTTGGAAACACTGTTGTTGTTGAATCTGTGAGGGACATTTCAGAGCTCACTTAAGCCTATTTTGAGAAAACTAATACCTTGAGATAAAAACGTGAAGGAAGCTATCTGTGAAACTGCTTTGAATTCTGTAGATTCAGCTCATAGAGTTAAATCTTTCTTTTGATTTAGCAAGTTGGAAATACTTTTTTATAGAATATGGGAAGGGACGTTTCAGAGATCATTGAGGCCTATAGTGAGAAACTGAATATCCTGTGATAAAAACTAGAAAGAAGCTACCTGTGAAACTGCTTTGGATGTGTGCATTCAGCTCACAGAGTTAAATATTTCTTTTGATTTCACAGGTTGGAAACACTCTTTTTGTCAAATCTGCATCTGCGACAAAATATTTCAGAGGCCACAGAGACCTATAGTGAAACACCAATGATTCAGTTATAAAAACAAGAAAGAAGCTGTCTGTGAAACACTTTGTGATGTGTGGATTCAACTAATAGAATTAGATCTTTCTTTTGATTCAGCAAGTTGGAAACACAATTTTTGTACAATCTGCAAAGGGACATTTTGGACCCCACTGAAGATTAAAGTGAAAAAGAAAATATATTGTGATAAAAACTAGATAGAAGCTTTCTGTGAAACTGTTTTCTTATGTGTGGATTCAGCTCACAGATTTAAACCTTTCTTTTGATTCAGCATGTTGAAACCACATTTGTTGTAGAACCTATGAAGGGACATTTTGGAGCAAAGTTAGGCCTATAGTGAAAATTGGAAAATCCCATAATAAAAATTGGAAAGATTTTATCTGTGAAATTGCTTTTTGATTTTGCATTCAGTTCACAGAGCAAAACTATACTTTTGATTCAGCCATTTGGGAACAGTCTTTTTCCAGAATCTGTGAAAGTATATTTCAGACCCCACTGATGCCTACAGTGAAAAACAAAATATCATGTGATAAAAACTATGCAGAATCTCTCTGTGAAACTGCTATGTGATGTTTGCATTCAGTTCAAAGGGTTAAAGCATTCTTTTATTTTAACAAGTTGGAAACACTCTTTTTGTAGAATCTGAGAAGGGACACTTTGGAGCCCACTGGTACCTATAATGAAAAACTGAATATCCTGTGACAAAAACTAGAAAGAAGCTATCTGTGAAACTGCTTTCTGATTTGTGGATTCAGCTCACAGACTTAAACTTTATTTTTGTTTCAGTAGGTTAAAAACACTATTTTTGTAGAATCTGTGAAGGGACATTTCAAAGGCCACAGAGGCCTTTATTGAAAATCCAAATATCCTGTGATAAAAAACTACAAAAAAGCTACCTGTGAAAACTGATTTATTATGTGTGGATTCGGCTCACAGAGTTAAACATTTCTTTTGATTCAGCAGGTTGGAAGCACTTTCTTTGTAGAATCTGCAAAGAAACATTTTGAAGAAAACCACAACCAATTTGAAAAACTGAATATCCTGCAATAAAATCTAGAAAGAAGCTGTCTGTGAAACTACTCTCTGATGAGTGGATTAAACTCACAGAGTTGAACCTTTCTGTTGATTTAGCAGGTTGGAAACACTCTTTTGTAGATTCTGCAAAGAGACATTTTGGAGCACACTGAGGGCTATAGTGAAAAACAAAATACCCAGTGATAAAAAGTAGATAGAAACTATCTGTGAAACTGCTTTGTGATGTGTGGATTCACCTCACAGAGTTAAATCTTTCTTTTGATTCTCCGGTTTGGAAACACAATTTTTGTAGAATATGTGAAGGGACATTTTGGAGCCACTGATGCCCATAGTGAAAAATCAATTATCACACAATAAAAACAATGAAGAATCTATCTGTGAAACTGCTATGTGGTGTTTGCATTCAGTCCACAGAGTTAAACCATTCTTTTGTTTCAGCAAGTTGGAAACACTCTTTTTGTAGAATCTGAGAAGGGACATTTTGGAGCCCACTGGTGCCTATAGTGAAAAACTGAATATCCCACAATAAAAACTAGAAAGAAGCTATTTGTGAAACTGCTTTCTGATGTGTGGATTCAGCTCACAGACTTAAACCTTGTTTTGGTTTCAACAGGCTAAAAACACTCTTTTTGTAGAATCTACAAAGGGACATTTCAAAGGCCCCTGGGGCCTTTAGCGAAAAACCAAATATCCTGCAATAAAAACTACAAACAAGCTATCTGAGAAACTGGTTTTTCATGTGTGGATTCAGTTCACACAGTTAAACGTTTCATTTGATTCAACAGGTAAAAAACACTCTCTTTTAAGAATCTATAAAGAAACATTTCTAAGAAAACCACAGCCTTTAGTGAAAAACTGAATATCCGGCAATAGAAACTGGAAAGAAGCTACCTGTGAAACTGCTCTCTAATGTGTGGATGCTGCTCACAGATTTGAACCTTTCTTTTGATTTAGGAGGTTGAAAACACACTTTTTGTAGATTCTGTGAACAGTCATTTTGAAGTGCACTGAGGGTTATTGTTGAAAATGGAATACCCAGTGATAAAAAGTAGAAAGAAGCTATCTGTGAAACTACAGTGTGGTGTGAGGATTCAGCTCACAGAGTTAAACTTTTCTTTTGATTCAGTAGGTTGGAAAGACTCTTTTTGAAGTATCTGTGAAGGTATATTTGGGAGCCCTAAGAGGTCTTTAGGGGAAAACTAAATATCCCCAGATAAAAACTAGAAAGAAGCTATCTGTGAAAAAGCTTTGTGATGTTTGGATTTATCTCACAATGTTAAACTTTTGTTTTTATTCAGTAGGTTGGAAACACTCTTTATGTAGAATCTGTGAGGGGATATTTGGGAGCCCAATGAGGCCTACAGGAAAAAAAACAAATATCCCCAGATAAAAACTAGAAATAGTCTATCTGTGAAACTGGTTTGTGATGTGTGGATTCATCAAACAGAGTTAAATCTTTCTTTTGATTCAGTAGGTTGGAAAGACTCCTTTTGTACTATCTGTGAAGGCACATTTGGGAGCCCTTAGAGGCCTATAGGGAAAAACTGAATATCCTCAGATAAAAACTAGATAGAAGCTATCTGTGAAACCACTTTGTGATGTTTGGATTCATCTCACACAGTTAAACCTTTGTTTTTATTCAGTAGGTTGGAAACACTCTTTGAGTACAATCTGCGAAGGGACTTTTGGGAGTCCATTGAGACCTATGGGGAAAAAAAAATCCCAAGATAAAAACTAGAAATAGTCTGTCTGTGAAACTGCTTTGTGATGTGTGGATTCATCAAACAGAGTTAAACCTTTCTTTTGATTCAGCAGGTTGGAAACACACTTTTTGTAGAATATGTGAAGAGACATTTCAGAGCCCCATGAGGCCTGTAGTGAAAAACTGAATGTCCCACGATGAAAACTAGAAAGAAGCTATCTGTGAAATTGCTTTATGATCTGTGCTTTCAGCTCACAGAGTTTTACCTTTCTTTTGATTCAGCAGATTGGAAACACTTTTTTTGGTAGAACTTGCGAATGGACATTGAAAAGCCCACTGAGGCCTATAGTGAAAAACCAAAATCCCACAATTAAAAACTAGTGAGAAGCTACCTGTGAAACTGTTTTGTGAAGTGTAGATTCAGCTTACATTGTTAAATCTTTCTTTTCATTCAGCAGGTTGGAAACACTCTTTTTGTAAAATCTGCGTAGGGACATTTCAAAGCCCACTTACGTCTATAGTGAAAACCTAACTATCCTGTGATGAAAACTAGCAAGAAGCTGTGAAACTGCTTTATGATGTGTGAATTCAGCTAACAGAATTAAACTTTTATTTTGATTTGGCAGGTTGGAAACACTCTTTGTTGAATCTGCAAAAGGATATCTGGCAGAAAAGGACATTTCACAGAAGAGGCAGGCAGAGGGGAGAAGTATCAATGCCTGACTGGATGCTGCGTCCTACCAGGGAGGTCTTTCTCTTTCCAGAAGCCCTGGGGTGTCTTCTGGGTTGGGGATAGAGACCCAGACTCTGGCCCAGGGTTCTTTTGTTTCTCAAGGAGGGACCCCACTGGCAGGTGTGGGACAAAAGGTGGGTCTCTGGGGGCATGCAGAAACTCAGGGGCACTTTGAGTCAGGCAGTGGAAAGAAGACTAAGCAGGTGCTTGGTCCTTCCAGGAAAACATCTTCCTTTTCAGACACCCCTATGGTGCCCCTGGGTCAGGGCTAGAGTCCAGGGCTCGGGCCAATGGTGCCTGTATCTCTAACAGAGGGCCCCCATGGATGACCACGGGGCCACAGGCAGGCCTGTGCAGGATGGCAGAAACCCAGGGGGATATTGAGTGAGGCACTGTCAAGAAGTGGCTAAGCCTGAGAAGGTGCTGGGTCATCCCAGGGAGGTCTTCACCTTCCCAGAAGCCCACGGTGCATGCTTTGGGTGGAGTCTAGAGTCACAGGCTCCAGCCCAGGGTGACTTTATCTCTTGTGGATGGCCATATAGGTGATGGCGGGGCCACAGATGGGCCTGTGTGAGCATGCAGAAACTCAGTGGGACATTGAGGCAAGTAGAGGAAAGAAGAGGCAACGCCTGAGCAGGTGCTGAGTCCTCCCAGGAAGGCCTCTCCCTTCCCAGAAGTATTTGGTGTGACCCCGAGTTGGGGCTATAGCCCTGGGATCCAGCCCTGGGTGCCTGTGTCACTCGTACAGAGCCCTCATGGGTGGCAGCACAGCCGTAGGTGGGACTGGGCAGGAGGGCAAAAACGCAGAGAAATGTTGAGGCAGGCAGAGAGAAGAAGTGGTGTGACCTGAGTGGGTGCTGGGTCATCCCAGGGAGGCTTCTGTTTTGCCAGAAGGCCCCAGGGTGCCCCCTGGGTAAGAGCTAAAGCCCCAGTCTCCTGCCCAGGGTGTCTGTGTCTCTCGCAAACAGCCCCGACAAGTGGCGGCAGGGCTGAAGGCCAGCAGGTGCAGGTGGGCAGAAACTCAACAGGACTTTGAGGCAGGCTGAGGGGAGTAGTGGCAAACCCTGAGCAAATGCTCGGTCATCTCAGGGTGGTCTCTCCCTTCCCGAAAGCCCCCAAGGCGCCCCTCTGGTCAGGGCTAGAATTCCAGGCTTCAGCCCTGTGTGCCTGTGTCTCTTGTAGAGGTCCCTCCAAAGGCACACCTTAATAACTAGAAAGAAACTATCTGTGAAACTGCTTTGGGATGTGTGCTTTCAGCTCACAGAGGTAAAACTTTCTTTTGATTCAGAAGGTTGGAAACACTATTTCTGTAGAATCTGCGAAGGGACATTTCAGAGCTTATAGAGGCCTATATTAAAAATCCAAATATCACAGGATAAAAACTAGAAGGAAGCTATCTGTGAAGCTCCTTTGCAATATGTGCATTCAGTTCACAGAATTAACCCTCTCTTTTGATTCAGCAGGTTGGAAACACTCTTTTTATGGAATCTGCAAAGGGACATTTCAGAGCCCATTGAGGCCTATAGTGAAAAATGAAATATCCCAGCATAAAAACTAGAAAGACGCTCTCTGTCACACTGCTTTTGATGTGTGGATCCAGCTCACAGATTTAAACCTTTCTTTTGATTCAGCAGGCTGGAAATGCTCTTTTTGTAGAATCTGCTGTGGGACACTTGGAGCCCACTGAAGCCTTTAGTGAAAAACAGCATATTCCACAATAATATCTAGAAAGAAGCTATTGGTGAAACTGGTTTCTGAAGTGTGGATTCAGCACAGGGTTAAATCTTTCTTTTGATTCAGCAGGTTGGAAGCACTCTTTTTGTAGAATCTACAATGGGACATTTTGGTGCCCATGGAGGCCTATAGTGGAAACCGAACATCCCGCAATAAAAAGTAGAAAAAAATCTATCTGTGAAACTGATTTGTGAGGTGTGGATTCAACTACAGGGTTAAATATGTCTATTAATTCAGCAGGTTGTAAACACGATTTTTGTAAAATCTGTGAAGGGACATTTCAGAGCAAACTTAGGCTTATAGTGAAAGAACTAAAATTTTGTGATAAAATCTATAAAGAAGCTATCTGTGAAATGGCTTTGTGATGTTTGCCTTCAGTTCGGAGTTAAACCTTTCTTTTATTTACGCAGTGGGAGGCCTCTCCCTTCCCAGAAGCCCCAGAGTGCCCACCGGGTCTAAGTAGTGCCATGGGCTCCAACCAAGGGTGACTTTGTCTCTCATGGAGGGCCTCCACGGGTAGCAGCAGGGCCTCAGGCAGGCCTCTGTGGGCAGACAAAAACTCCAGAGGATGCTGAGGTATGCAGAGGGGAGAAGCAGTGAGGCCTGAGAAGGTGCTAGGTCTTCCCATGGTGGCCTCTCCCTTTCGAGAAGCCCCTGCGGCATCCCCTGGGTTGGAGTAGAACAATGGAGTAAGGCCCAGGGTGGCTGTATTTCTCATGGATGGTCCCCAGGGGTGGCTATGGGAAAGCAGACAGGCCTGTATGGGTGGGCAGAAATTCAGGGGAACGTTGAGGCAGGCAGAGAATAGAAGTGGCTTAGCCTGAATGGGTACTGGATTGTCCCAGGGAGGCTTCTTTCTTCCCAGAAGCACCAGGGTGCATCCCAGATCGGGGCTAAAGCCATGGGCTCTGGCCAAGTATGTCTGTATCTCTCTGAGGTCCTCCATGGGCAAGGGTGAAGCTGCAGGTGGGTTGTGCTGGTGGGAGAAACTCATGGGGATGTTGACGCAGGCAGAGGGGAGAGGCAGCAAGGCCTTGAGTGCTGTGTCCTCCAGGGAGGCCTCTCCCTTCCCAGAAGCCCCCAGGATGCCCCCCAGGTGGTGGCTGGAGCCCCAGGCTCTGGCCCCAGTTGCCTTTGTGTCCCTAGGATGGCTCCATGGGCAGGCAGTGGGGATGCAGGAGGGCCAGCAAGGGCAGGCAGAAACTCAGGGGAATATTGAGGCAGGCAGAAGGGAGAAGCAGTGAGGACTGAGTGGGTGCTGGATAGTCCCAGGGAGGCGTCTCCCTTCCCAGAAGCCCACAAAGCACCCCCAGTGTCAGGGCTAGAGCCAAGGGCTCCAGCCCAGGGTACTTGTGACGCTTGGGGAAGGCACCCACACACAGCATGGGGGCTGCAGGCAGGTCTTTTCTGAAGGGCAGAAACTCAAGGGCCACAGGAGGGTCTTTTCTGGAGGGCAGAAACTCAGGAAGATATTGAGGTAGGCAGAGGAGAGAAGAGGTGAGGTCTGAGTGGGTGCTAGGTCATCCCAGGGAGGCCTCTCGCTTCCCAGAAGCCCCAAGGGTGCCCCCTGTGTTGGGTCTAGAGCCATGGGATCCAGCCAATGGTGCCTGTGTCTCTGGTGGAGGGCCCATACGGGTGGAGGAAGGGCCACAGGTGGGTCTGTGCTGGCAGGCAGAAACAAAGGGGGAGGTTCAGGTAGGCAAAGGGTAGAAGCAGCGAGGCCTCAGTTGGTGCTGGGTCATCCTAGGGAGACCCTTCATTTCCCAGAACCCCCAGAGCGCCCCGTGGGTAAGGGCTAGAGCTCTGGGCTTCAGGCCAGGATGACTGTGTCTCTCATGGAAAGCCCCTAAGGGTGGTGGTGGTCATGCAGGCAGGCCTGTGTGGATGAGAGGAAACTCAGGGGGAAATTGAAGCAGGTAGAGAGGAGAAGCAGCGATGCCTGAACGGGTGCTGGGTACTCACAGGGAGGCTTCTTCCTTCCCAGCAGACCACAGGGTGCTCTTCAGGAGGGGGGTAATGCCACAGATTCCAGCCCAGGGTGCCTGTGTCTCTTGCAGGGGGCCCCCACTAGTGCTCTTTGCATGCAGGGAGAAAATTAGGGGGACACTGAGGCACATAGAGGGGAGAAGCAGTGAGGCCTGAGCAGGTGCTGGGTCATCCCAGGGAAGCCTCTCCCTTTCCAGAAGACCCTGGGGCACCCCACAGGTCAGACTAGGCCATGGGATCTGGCCCAGAGTGACTGTGTCTCTGGCAGATGACCACCACGGGCAGTGGCAAGGCCACAAGTGGGTCTGTGCAGGAGGGCAGAAACTCAGGTAGACTTAGAGGCAGGCAAAGGGGAGAAGTGGCAAGGCCTGAGAAAGTGGTGGGTAGTCCCTGAGAGGCCTTTCCCTTCCCAGAAACCTCTGGGGCACTTCCTGGGTGGGGGGTTAGAGCTCCAGGCTCCACACGCGAGTGCCTGTTTCTCTCCCAGAGGGCCCCCTTGGGTGGTGACAGGGCCACAGGCAAGCCAGGGTGGGCAGGCAGAATCTCAGGGGGGTGTTGAGGCAAGCTGATGAGATAAGCAGCAAGGCCTGAGAGAGTTCTGGGTCATCTCACAAAGACCTCTCTCTTCCCAGAAGCCCCCAGGGTGCCCACAGGTGGGGTCTAGAGCCTCAAACTCTGGCCCAGGGTGCTTGTGTCTCTCGTGGAGGGCCCCCATGGATGCTGGCAGGGCCACATACAAGCGTTTGTAGGTGTGCAGAATCTCAGGGGATGTTGAGTCAGGCAGAGAGGAGAAGTGATGAGGCCTGAGTGGGTGCTGGGTTGTCCCATGGAGGCCTCTCCTTTCCCAGAAGTCCCCTGGGTGCCTCCTGGGTCAAGGCTACAGCCACAGGCTCCAGCCCATGGCACCTGTGCGTCTTGCAGAGGGCACCCAGGGGTGGCAGCAGGGCTGTGGTGGAAGGCAAAAATGCAGGGGGACATTGAGATAGGCAGAGAAGAGAAGAGGCAGGGCCTGAACGGGAGCTGGGTCATCCCAGGGAGTCCTCTCCCTTCCCAGAAGCCCCTGGGGTGCCCTCCAAGTAGGGTCTAGAGCCATGGGCTCCAGCCCAGAGTACCTGAGTCTCTCCTGGAGGACCCCCATGGGTAGCGGCGGGGCTGGAGGCAGGCCTGTGGGAGCTGGCAAAAACTCAGCCAGACAGGAGAAGTGGCAAGGCCTGAGTGGGTCCTGCGTCATCTCAGGAAGGCCTCTCCCTTTTCAGAAGTCCCTGGGGTGACTGCAGGTGGGGACTAGAGCCTCAGGGTCTGGCCCAAGGTGCCTGTGTTCCTCGTCAAGGGCAGTCACAGGTGGCAGTGAGGCCGCAGGCAGGCCTGTGCAGGTGGGCAGAAACTCAGGGGGACATTGAGGCAGGCAGAGGGGAGAAGCGGTGAGGCCTGAGCATGTGTTGGGTCCCCAAAGGGAGGCCTTTCAGTTCCCTGAAGCCCCTTGGGCTCCTTCTGGTTGGAGACTAGAGCCACAGACTATTGCCCAGGGTGCCTGTGTCTCTTGTGGAGGACCCCGACAGGCAGTGGCGGGCCACACATGGGCCAATGCAGGCAAGCAGATACTCAGGAGACGTTGAGGCATGCAGAGGGGAGAAGCAGTGAGGCTGAGCAGTGCTCAGTCCTTTTAGAGGCCTATCCCTTTTCAGAAACCTACTAGGTGCCTCCCGGGTGGGGGTTTTCTGGGATCTGGTCCCAGGTGACTGTGTCTGTTGTGGAGGGCCCCCAAGGGTGGTGGTAGGTCCACGGTGGGCCTGCGTGGGAGGGCAGAAACTCAGTGGGACATTGAGGCAAGCAGAAGGGAGAGGCATCGATGCCTGAGAGGGTGCTGGTTTGTCCCAGGGATGCCTCTCCCTTCTTAGAAGCACACAGGGAGACCCCCGGGTAGGGGCTAGAGCCACGAGCTCTGTCCCAGTGTGCCTGTGTCTCTCACAGAGGGCACTCACGAGTGGTGGTGAGGCCACAGGTGGGCCTGTGCAGGGGAGCAGAAACTCAGGGGGACATTGAGGCAGGCAGAGGGGAGAAGTGGCAAGGATTGAGTGGGTGCTGGGTCATCCCAGTGAGGCCTCTCCCTTCCGAGGAGACCCCAGGGTGAACCCCATGTTGGGGCTAGAGCCATGGGCTCTGCCCCAGGGTGTCTGTGTCTCTGGTGGAGAGCCCCCATGGGTGGTGGTGGGGCCGCAGTTGGGCCTGTGTGGGCAGGCAGAAACTCAGGGGGAGGTTGAGGCAGGCAGAGGGGAGAAGCAGCGAGGACTGAGCACGTGCTGGGTCAACCCAGGGAGGCCTCTACCTTCACAGAAGCCCCCAGGGTGCCCCCTGGTTCAGGGCTAAAGCCCGAGGCTTCCACCCAGGGTGGCTGTGTCTCTTGCTGAGGGCCCATAAGGGCAGCTGTGGGGACACAGGCGGGACTGTGTGGGCAAGCAGAAACTCAGGGGGACATTGAGGCACACAGAGGGCAGAAGTGGTGAGGCCTGAGGAAGTACTGGGTCATCTGACAGTATCCCAGAGCTCTCTTCGGGTGGGAGCTAGAGCCTTGGACTCTGGCCAACTGTTCCTGTGTCTTTGGCGGAGGGACCCCCACAAGCAGCGGCAGGGCCTGTGTGGGCCTGTGCTAGTGGGCAGAAACTCAGGGGGATGTTGACACTCGCAGTGGGGAGAAGCAGTGAGGCCAGAGTGGGTGCTGGGTCTTCCAAGGGATGCCTTTCCCTTCCCAGAAGCCTGCAGGGCAGCCCCTGGATGTAGGCTAGAGCCCCATACTCCAGACAAGGGTGCCTGTGTCTCTGGCTGAGGGCCCACAGTGGCTGCAGCCCCACTGCTGCCCACAGGTGGGCAAGTGCGGGGCGGGCAGAAACTCAGGGGGAGGTTGAGGCAGGTAGAGGCACAGGAATAAAGTGGAGAGGCCTGAGTGGGTGCTGGGTCTTCCAGGGAGGCCTCTTCCTTCCCAGAAGCCCGTGTTGTAAACCCTTCTTTTGTAAAATCTGAGAAAAGACATTTTGGAGCCCAATGAGACCTGTAGTATAAAACTGATTATGCTGTGATAAAAACTAGAAAGAAGCTATGTGTGAAACTGCTTTGTGATGTGTGAATTCATCTCACAGAGTTTAAACCTTTCTTTTGATTCAGCAGGTTGGAAACTCTTTGTACAATCTTAGAAAAAAATATTTCGGAGCCCAGTGAGGCCTATAGTGAAAAACTGAATATCACGTGATAAAAACTAGAAAGAAGCTATCTGTGAAACTGTTTTGTGATGTGTGCATTAAGTTCCCAGAGTTAAATCTTCCTTTTGATTCAGAGGGTTGGAAACAAACTTTTTGTAGAATCTACAAAGGGATATTTCAGAGCCCACTGTGTCTGGCCTATAGTGAGGAACAGAATATCCCGTGATAAAAACTAGAAAGAAGTTATCCAAGTAACTGCTTTGTAGAATCAGGGAAGAGACATTTCAGAGCCCCCTGAGGCCTGTATTATAAAACTGAATATTACCTGATAAAAAGTAGAAAGAAGCTATATGTGAAACTGGTTTGTGATGTGTGGTTTCAGCTCCCAGAGTTAAACCATTCTTTTGATTCAGGACGTTGGAAACACTCTTTTTGTAAAATCTGTGAAGAAACATTTCAGAGCCCACTTAGGCCTATAGTGGAAATCTGAATATTCAACGATAAAAACTAGTATGAAGAAATGTGTAAAACAGGTTTGTAATGTATGTAAAATATTCTTTTGATTCAGCGGGTTAAAAATACTTTTTGTAGAATCTGTGAATAGATATTTCATAGCCAACTGAGGCCTATAGTGAAAAACTGAATATCTTGTGATAAAAACTAAAAGAAGCTATTTGTGAAACTTCTTTGTATTGTGTGGATTCAGCTAACAGAGATAAACCTTTATTTTGGTTCAGCAGATTGGAAGCACTCTTTTTGCAGAATTAGTGAAGAAATATTTTGGAACCCACAGAGACTTACAGTGAAAAATCTGACTAACCCACGATAAAAACTAGAAAGAAGCTATCTGTGAAACTGCGTTGTGATGTGTGGACTCATCTGACAGAGTTAAATGGTTATTTTGATTCAGCAGTTTGGAAACACTCTTTTGTAGAATCTCCAAAAGGACATTTTGGATCCCACTCTGGCCTATAGTGAAAATCTGAATATCCTGTGAAAAAAACTAGAAAGAAGCTATCTGTCAAAGTGCTTTGTGATGTGTGGATTCAGCTCTGAGAGTTAAACCTTTCTTCGATTCAGCAGGTTGGAAACACTCTTTTTGTAGAATCTATGAAGGGACATTTCAGTGCCCACTGCCGCCTACAGTGAAAAACTGAATGTCCCGTGATAAAAACTAGAAAGAAGCTGTGTGTGAGACTGTTTTGTGATATCTGCATTCAGTACACAGAGTTAAAACATTCTTTCAATTCACCAGGTTGGAAACTCTCTTTTTGTAGAATCTGCAAATGGACATTTCGGAGCCCACTGAGGTCTACAGTGAAAAACTGAGCATCTTGCTATAAAAACTAGAAGGAAGTTCTCTGTGAAACTGCTTTGTGATGTGTGGATTCATTTCACAGAGTTAAGCTTTCCTTTTGATTCAGCAGGCTGGAAACTCTTTTTGCAGAATCTGTGAATGGACATTTCAGAGCCCTCTAAGACCTATAGTGAAAAACCGAATATCCCGTGATGAAAACTAGAAGGAAGCTATCTGTGAAACTGCTTTGTGATGTGTGGATTCAGCTAAAATAGTTAAACTTTTCTTTTGATTGAGCAGGTTGATAACACTGTTTTTGTAGAATCTGCGAAGGAACATCTCGCAGAAATGGACATTTCATAGAAGTGTTAATTGGAAGGGAGAAGGAGTGAGCCCTGAGCTGGTGCTGGGTCCTCCAGAAAGGCTTCTAACTTTCCAGAAGCCCCATGGGTACCCCCAGGTGGGAAGCTAGAGCCCTGGGCTTTAGCCCAAAGTGTCTGTGTCTGTCGCAGAAGGCCCCCATGGGTGGTGGCAGGGCCACAGACTGGGCTGTGCGGGTGGTCAGAAACTAAGAGGGACATTGAGGCTGGCAGAGGGGAAAACTGGTGAGGCCTGAGAGGTTGTGGGTCATCCTAGGGAGGCCTCTATTTTCCCAGAAGCCCCCAGGGGGTCCCCTGTGTTGAGACTAAAGCCTTGGGCATCTTACCAGCATGGCTGTGTCTTTCATGGAGGGCTCCATGGGCCTCGGCAGGGCCACAGGTGTGCTTGTGCAAGCAGGCAGAAATTCAGGTGGACATTTAGGCAGGCAGTGGTCAGAACCGCCGAGGCCTCAGTGGGTTCTGGATCATTCCACAGAGACCTCTCCCTTCACAGAAGCTCCTGGTGTGCCCCCCAGTTGGGGGCTATAGCCCCAGATTCTGGTCCAGAATCCCTGTGTTTCTCATGGAAGGCCTCCACAGGCAGTGGCAGGGTCTCAGGCCAGCCGGTGAGGGCGAGCAGAAACTCAGGAGCACGTTGAGGTAGGCAGTGGGGATAAGTGGGGAGGCCTTCGCTGGTGCAGGTTTCTCCCAGGGAGACCTCTCCCTTCCCAGAAGCCCCTGGGGCATTCCCCACATTGGGTTTAGAGCTTCTGGCTCCAGCCCTGGCTGCCTGTATCTCTCATGGAGGGCCTCCACAGGCATTGGGTGGTGCCACAGGCAGGCATGTGCAGGCAGGCAGAAACTCAGGGGACACTGATGCCAGCAGAGGGGAGAAGCGGTGAGGCCTGAACATGTGCTGGGTCCTCCCAGGAAGGTCCTTCCCTTCCCTGAAGCTCTCCCTTTGTGTGAGCTAGACCCCCAGGCTCTGGCCCGGGGTGAATGTGTCTCTCACAGACGGCCCCCTTGGGTGGCAGCAGGGTGGCAGGCAGGCCTTTGTTGGCAGGCAGAAACTCAGGGGATGTTGAGGCAAGCTGAGGGAAGAAATGGTGAGGCCTGAGCTGGTGTTGGGCTTCCCCAGGGAGGCCTCTCCCTTACCAGATTCTCTGGATGGGGACTAGGGCCCCTTCCTCTGGCCCAAGGTGTCTGTGTCTCTCGCCGAGGGCCCTCACAGATGGCAGCTGGGCCTCATGCAGGCCTGTGTGGGTGGGCACAAACTCAGGGGGACATTGAGGCAGGCAGAGGGGAGAAGCAGTGAGGCCTGAGTGGGTGCTGGGTCATCCCAGGGAGCCCTCTCCCTCCCCCGAGGCCCCAAGGGCTTTCCCCAGGTGAGGGAGAGAGCTTCAGTCTCCAGCCCACGGGGTCTGTGTCTCTCATGGGAAAACCCCACGTGCAGTGGCAGTGGGGCCACAAACTGTCCTGTGAAGTCAAGCAGAAACTTAGGGGACTTTGAGGCAGGCAGAGTGGAGAAGCAGCAAGACTTGAGCAGGTGCTGTGTCCTCCCAATGAAGCCTCTCCCATCCAAGAAGACACTGCCCACCCCCGTCCCCAGGTAGCGGTTAGAGCCCCAGACTTTGGCCCAGGGTGCTTGTGTCTCACGGAGGGCCTTCATGGGCAGTGGTGGGGCTGCAGTCGAGCCTATTCATGCGGGCAGAAACTCAGGCTCCCAATTCAGGGCTAGAACCCAGGGTGCCTTTCTCTCACAGAGAGCCTCCACAGGTGGTGGAGGGGCCACAAGCAGGCTGGTGAGGGTGAGCAGAAACTCAGGGATAAGCAGCAAGGCCTTAGTGGATGCAGGGTCAACCCGTGGAGGCCTATCCCTTCCCAGAAGCCCCAAGGCACCCTCCGGGTCGGGGTTACAGCCCCCGGCTCCATCCCAGGGTGCCTGTGTTTGTCGCTAAGGACACCATATGCAGTGGCAGGGCCGCATGCGAGCCTGTGCGGGCAGGCAGAAACTCAGGGGGACTTGTAGCAGGCTCAGGGGGAGTTGTAGCAGGCACAGGAGAGAATTGGCTTCGCCTGAGCAGGTGCTGGGTCAACCCAGGGAGGCCTGTCCCATCCAAGAAGCCCCCGGGGCATCCACGAGTTAGGGCTAGAGCCCTGGGCTCTGGCCCCAGGTGACTCTCTCTCGCAGAGAGCCACCACAGACATTGGTGGGTCCGCAGGCAGGAATGTGCTGGCTGGCAGAAACTCATGGGGACATTGAGACAGTCAGAGGTTTGAAACGGCAAGGGCTGAGCAGGTGCTGGGTTTTCCCAGGGAAGCCTCTCCCTTCCCAGAAGCCCCCGAAGTTCCCACCTTGTGTGAGCTAGACCCCAGAGCTCCGGCCCAGGATGTCTGTGTTTCTTGCAGAGGGCCCCCTCGGGTAGCAGCAGGGCCCCAGGCAGGCCTGTGTTGGCAGACAGAAACTCTGGGGGACTTTGAGGCAGGCAGAGAGGAGAAGTGGCCAGGCCAGGTGGGTGCTGAGTTTTCCCAGGGAGGCCTCTCCCTTCCCAGAAATCCATGGGGCCCTCCCTGCGTGGGTGCTATAGCCCCAGGCTCAAGACCAGGGTGCCTCTGTGTCTCTTGGAGAGCCCCCCAGAATCCCCAGGTGTGCCCCCTGAATGGAAGATTTCCGTGAGGGACCCAGACACTCTGATTTAAAGCTTGGGGATTTAAAGCCCGCTGGGGACACACCTGTGGGCTTCTGGGATGGGAGAGGCTCCCAGCATTCCCTGTGGTCTCGCCGCTTCTCCCGTCTGCTTGCCTGAACATATTCCTGAGTTTCTGCGGCCCAACCATTCCACCTTGCAGTTACATTTTCCCTTGTGGGGGCCTTCTGCGAGAGTCACAGTCACCCTGCTCAAAAGCAAGGAGCTTTACAGCCCTCTTGGGACAGCCCTGGGGGCTTCTGGCATGAGAGAGTCGTCCTTGGGAGGATCGGAGCATGCCGTGTGGTCTTGCCGCTTCTCCACTCTGACTGCCTCAACTTCCCTCTGAGTCCCTGCGCCCTTCCCACGCAACCCACCAGTGCCGTTTTCTCTCTTGGGTAACTTCCAAGAGAGACACAGCACCCTGCTTTAAAGCCTGGAGCTTTAGAGCCTGGCCAGAACACCCCTGGGGGCTTCTGGGACAGGAGAGGCACCCTTGGGAGGCTCCCAGCATTCTCTGCGGTCTCGCCACTTCTCCCCTTTGCCTCCCTCAACATGCCCCTGAGTAGCTGTGGCACGCCCACACCAACCTGTGGCCCCATTTTCGCATGTGGGGGCCTTCCACAAGAATCACAGGCTCCCTGCTCCAAATCCTGTGGCTTCACAGCCCACCCAGGACAGCCCTGGGGGCTTTTGGAATGCAAGAGGCCTCCTTGGGAGGCTCCCAATATTCTTTGTGGTATCACGCTTTTCTTCTCTGCCTGCCTCAACGTCCTCCTAAGTACCTGAGGCCAGCCCATGGCACCTTGTGACACCATTTTCAAGAGTGGGGGCCTTCTGCGAGAGACACAGTCACCCTGGGGCATTACAGCCCACCTGGGACAGCCCTGGGGGCTTCTGGTATGAAAGAAGCCTCCTTGGGAGGCTCCCAGCATTCTCTTCGGTCTCGCTGCTCTTCCTCTATGCCTGTCTCAACGTCCCACTGAGTCCTGCAGCCCACCCGCACCACCCTGTGGCCACATTTTCTCCCGGAAGGAGGCCTTCCGGGAGAGACACAGGCACCCTGCTCCAAAGACTGGTGTTTTACAGCCCACTCGGGATAGTCCTGGGGGCTTCTGAGATGGGAGAGGCTTCCTTGGTATGCTCTTAGCGTTCCCTTCGTTCTCGCCACTTCTCCTCTCTGCCTGCCTCAACTTCTTCTGAGTCCCTGCCACCTGCCCATGCCATTCTGTGTCCCTGTTTTCACATGTGGGGGCCTTCTGTGGGAGACACAGACACCCTGCTCCAAGGCCTGGGGCTAGGCAGCCCACCCGGAACAGCCCTTGCGGCTTCTGAGATGGGAGAGGCCTCCTTGGGAGGCTCCCAGCATTCCCTGCAGTCTCACTGCTTCCCTCCTCTGCCTGTCTCAAGGTCCTCCTGAGTACTTGTTGCCCAGCCACGCCACCCTGCGGCCTTGGTTTTGCTTGTGGGGGCCTTCCGTGAGAGACACAGACACCCTGCTTCAAAGCCTGGGGCTTTACAGCCTGCCCTGGAGAGCCCTGGGGGTTTCTGGGATGGAAGAAGCATCCTTGGGAGACTCCCAGCATTTCCTACAGTATCACCTCTTCTCCCCTTGGCCTACCTCAACATCCCCCTGAGTGCCTGCGGCTTTCCCACGCACTCTGCAGCTTCTTTTCATTTGTTTTGGCCTTCCACGAGAGACACAGGCACCTTGATCCAAAACCTGGAACTTTACATCTTGCCTGGGCCCTCCCTGGGAGATTCTGGGATGGGGGAGGCTTCCTTGGGATGCTCTTAGCATTCCCTTTGATCTCGCCACTTCTCCCCTCTGCCTGCCTCAACTTCCTTCTGAGTCCCTGAGGTCCACAAATGCCACACTGCTGCCCCATTTTTACTTGTGGGGACCTTCCGTGAGAGACACAGGCACCCTGCTTCAAAGCCTGGGGGTGAACAGTTTTCCCGAAACAGCCCTGGGAGCTTCTGGCCTGAAAGAGACCTTTTTGGGAGGCTCCCAGCATTCTCTTCAACCATCTGCCTGTCTCAATGTCCCCCTGAGTCCCTGCTGCTTGCCCACGCCACGCTGCTGCCCATTGTCACTTGCAGGGGCCTTCCACGAGAGACAGATGCACTCTGCTCTTAAGGCTGGGGCTTTACAGCCCTCTTGGGACACCCCTGGGGGCTTCTGGTGTGAGAGAGTCCACCTTGGGAGGTTTGCAGCATTCCCTGCTGTCTCACCACTTCTCCACTCTGCCTGCCTCAACGTCCCCCTGAGTCCCTGCGGCCCACCCATGCCAACCTGCTCTCCTGTTTTCTCATTTGAGAAACTTCTGTGAGAGACACAGCACCTTGCTTTAAAGCCTGAAGCTTTAGAGCCTGTCCAGAACACACCTGGGGGCTTCTGGGATGGGAGAGGCATCCTTGGGAGGCTCCCAGCATTCCCTGTGGTCTTGCTGCTTCTCCTCTCTGCCTGCCTCAATGTCATGCTGAGTTGCTGCAGCACGCCCACGCCAACATGCGGCCCCGTTTTTGCATGTAGGGGTCTTCCGCGAGAGACACAGTCACCCTGCTCCAAAGCCTAGGGCTTTCCAGCCCACCAGGGACAGCCCTGGGAGCTTCTGAAATGGAAAAGGCCTCTTTTGGAGGCTCCCACCATTTTCTGAGGTCTCACTTCTTCTCCAATGTGCCTGCCTCAATGTCCTTCTGAGTCTCTGAGGCCCGCCCACGCCACTCTGCGGCCCCATTTTCTCTTGTGGGGTTCTTCCGTGTGAGACACAACCACCTTACTCCAAATCCTGGAGCTTTACAGCCCTCCTGGAACAGCACTCGGGCTTCTGGGATGAAAGAGGCCTCCCTGGGAGGCCCCCAGCTTTCCCTGTGGTCTTGACAGTTCTCTCCGCCTGTCTCAACATCCCCCTGAGTCCTTGAGGTCCGCCAACGCCACACTGCGGCCCCATTTTCGCATGTGGGTCCTGTCGCGAGAGACACAGGAATCCTACTATAAAGCCTGGGGGTGAACAGCTTTCTTGAGACAGCCCTGGGAGCTTCTGGCATGAAAGAGACCTCCTTGGGAGGCTCCCAGCATTTCCTGCCACCTTGCCGCTTCAACCTCTGCATTTCTCAATATCCCCCTGAGTCCTTGTGGTCTTCCCACACCAGCCTGCTGCCCCGATTTTGCTTGTGGGGGCCTTCCGCGAGACACACAGGCTTCCTGCTCCAAAGGCTGGGGCTTTACAGCCCACTCAGTGCAGCCCTGGGGGCTTCTGGGATGAAAGTGGCCTCCTTGGGAGGCTTCCAGCATTCCCTGAAGTCTTGACTCTTCTCGCTGCCTGTATCAACGTCCCTCTGCATCCCTTTGGCCCACCCGTGCCACCCTACGGCCACGTTTTCACTTGTGGGGGCCTTCCGAGAGAGACACAGGCATCCTGCTCCAAAGCCTGGGGCTTTACATCCTGCTTGCTGTATTCCCTGCAGCCTCATTGCTTCTCCACTCTGACTGCCTCAAAGTCCCACTGAGTCCACTGGCCCACCCACGCCACCCATTCGCCCTGTTTTCCTGAGTGAGGGCCTTCCACAAGAGACACAGGCACCCTGCTCCAATATCTGGGGCTTTACAGCCAACTCAGGACAGCCCTGGGGGCTTCTGGATGGCAGAGGCCACCTTGGGAGGCTGCCAGCATTCCCTGCGATCTCACCGCTTCTCCCCTGTGCCTGCCTTAATGACCCCGAGGTCCTGCGGCCCCCTCACGCCACCCTACGGCCCCGTTTGCGATTATGGGGGCCTTCTGCGAGAGACACAGTCACCCTGCTCCAAAGCCTGGGGCTTTACAGCCCGCCTGGGACAAAGGTGGGGGCTTCTAGGACGGGAGAGGCCGGCTAGGGAGGCTCCCAGCATTCCATGCAGTCTGGCCGCTTCTCCTATCTGCCTGCCTCAACGTCCTCCTGCGTTTCTCCTGCCCACGCACGCCACCCTGCGGCCCTGTTTTCGCTTGTGGGGGCCTTTCGCGAGAGACACAGGCACTCTGCTCCAAAACCTGGGGTTTTTCAGCCCACTCGGGATAGCCCTGGGGGCTTCCAGTATGGGAGAGGCCTCCTTGGGAGGCTCCCAGCATTTTGTGTTGTCTCGCCATTCTTCTCTACCTGCCTCAACGTCCCTGTGAGTCCGTGCGGCCCGCCCACGCCACCCCGTGTCCTCGATTTTGCTTCTGTAAGCCTTTTGGGAGAGACACAGTCATCTTGCTCCAAAGCCTGGTGTTTCATAGCCCGCCCGCGATAGTCCTGGCGGCTTCTAGATGGGAGAGGCTTCCTCAGGATGCACCCAGCATTCCCTTCGTTCTCACTGCTTCTCGCCTCTGCCTGCCTCAACATCCCCCTGTGTCACTGCGGCTCTCTCACGCCATCGTGCGGTCCTGTTTTTGCTTGTGGGGGCCTTCCAAGGGAGACACAGGCACCCTGCTCCAGAGGCTGGGGCTTTACAGCCCGCCCATAACAGCCCTGGTCGCTTCAGGGGTTGGAGAAGCCTCTTTGGAGGCTCCCAGCATTCCCTATGGTCCTGCCACTTCTACTTGCTGACTGTCTCAAGGTACCCCTGAGTCCCTGTTACCTGACCACACTACCCTGCGGCTCTGCTTTCGCTTGTGAAGGCCTTATGCCTGAGACACAGGCACCCTGCTCTAAAGAGTGGGGCTTTAATCCCACCCAGGACAGCCCTGGGTGCTTCTGGGATTGGAGTGGCCTCCTTGGAAGGCTTCCAGCATTCCCTGCAGTCTCCCCGCTTCTACCCTCTGCCTGTCTAAACTTCCTCTAAGTTCCTGCCATCCGCCCACGCCAGACTGTGTCCCAGTTTTCACTTGAGCTGGCCTTCCGTGAGAGACACAGTCACCCTCCTCCAAAGCCTGAGGCATTACAGTGCGCCCACGACAGCCCTGGTGGCTTCTGAGATAGCAGAGGCGTCCTTGGGAGGCTTTGAGCATTTCCTGGGGCTTCCATGCATCTCACTTCTGCCAGCCTCAACGTTTCCCCGAGGCCCTGCAGCCCGCCCACACCACGCTGCAGCCCGTTTTCCCTTGTGGGGGCCTTCCGCGAGAGGCATAGACAACCTACTCCAATGCTTGGGGCTTTACAGCACACCTGGGACAGCCCAGGGGCATCTGGGATGAAAGAGGCCTCCTTGGGTGGCTCCCAGCATTTCCTGTTGTCTTGCCGTTTCTCTCCACTGCCTGCCTCATAGTCCAGCTGAGTCCCTGCCACACGCCCACGCCATCCTGTGGCCCCGTTTTCGCATGTAGGGGCCTTCTATGAGAGACACAGTCACCCTGCTCCAAATCCTGGGGCTTTGTAGCACGTCCAGCAGCCCTGGGGGCGTATGAAATGGGAGATGCCTCCTTGGGAGGTTCCCAGCATTCCTTGCGATCTCGCCGCTTCTCTACTCTGCCTCCTCATCGTCTCCCTGAGACCCTGAGGCTTCCCAGGCCACCCTGTGGCCCCGTTTTCGCTTGTGAAGGCCTTCCGCGAGAGACACAGGCACCCTGCTCCAAAACCTGGGGCATTACAGCTCACCTGGGATAGCCCTGGGAAATTCTGGGATAGGCGAGGCCTCCATTGGGAGGCTCCCAGCATTCCCTGCTGTCTTGCCGCTTCTTCCCTCTGCCTACCTCAGCTTCCCCCTGAGTCCCTGAGGCCCACCAATGCCACCCTGCTGCCCCATTTTTCGCTTGTGGGGACCTTCCACGAGAGGCACAGGCACCGTGTTATAAAGCCTGGGGGTGAGCAGCTTTCCCGAAACAGCCCTGGGAGCTTCTGCCATGAAAGAGGCCTCTTTTGGAGGCTCCCAGCATTCCCTGCCATCTAGCTGCTTCCACCCTTTGCCTGTCTCAACGCCACCCTGAGTCCCTGCAGCCCGCCCACGCCACCCTGTGTCCCTCTTTTCGCTTCAGGGGGCCTTCCATGAGAAACACAGGCACCCTGCTTCAAGGCTTGGGGCTTCACATCCCCCCAGGACAGACTTTGGGGCTCCTGGCATGGGATAGGCCTTTTTGAGAGGCTCCTAGCATTCCCTGTGTCTTGCTGCTTCAACCCTCTTCCTGCCTCAATGTTTCCCTGAGTTCCAGCCACCTGCCTACGTTACCCTGTGGCCCATTTTCACTTGTGGGGGCATTCCGTGAGAGAGACAGGAACCCTGCTTCAAAGCCTGAACTTTACCTCCCACTTGGGACAGTCCTGACGGCTTCTGGGATGGGAGAGGCCTCTTTGGAAAGCTCCCAGCATTCCCTGCTGTCTCGCTACTTCTCCCCTCTGCCTGCGTCAACGTCCCACTGAGTACCTGTGGCTCTCCCATGTCACCCTGCAGCCCCGTTTTTGCTTGTGGGGTCCTTTTGCGAGAGACACAGGCACTGTGCTCCAGATCCTGGGGCCTTACAGCCTATTCGGGAAAGCAGTGGGGCCTTCTGGAATGGGAGAAGCCTCTTTGGAGGCTCGCAGCATTCCCTTCACTCCAGTCGCTTCTCCCCTCTGCCAGCATCAACACATCCCTAAGTACCTGCCGCCCACCAACGCCAACCTGAGGTCCCATTTTCGCTTCTGGGGCCCTTTCACGAAAAACACAGGCATGATGCTCCAAAGCCTGAATCTTTCAACTGTGCCCAGATGAGCCCTGGAGGCTTCTGGGATGGGAGAGGCCTCCTTGGGAGGCACCCAGCATTCCCACGGCCTTGCTTCTTTTCACTTCTGCCTGCCTCAACGTCCCTCTGAGTCGCAGCAGCCAACCCAGGCCACCCTCCGGCCCCGTTTTCACTTGTGGGGGCTTTCTGCAAGAGACACAGGCACCCTGATCCAAAGCCGAGTGCTTTACTGCCCTCCCAGGACAGATCTGGTGGCTTCTGGGATGGGAGAGGCCTTTTTGGGAGGCTCCTAGCATTCCCTGTGGTCTGTCCAATTCTCCCCTCTACCTGTCTAAACATCACCCTGCATCCCTGGCACCCCCTCACACCACTCCATGGTCATGTTTTTGCATCTAGGGGCCTTCCACGAGAGAAAATGGCACCCTGCTCCAAAGCCTGGGGCTTTACAGCCTCCCCAGGATAGCCTAGGAAACTTCTGGGAAAACAGAGGCCTTTCTGGGAGGCTCTCAGCATTCCCTGAGCTCTTGAGGCTTCTCCCCTTTTCCTGCTGCAACATCCCCCGAGTCTTTTCGGCCCACCCACTCCACGCTGCATCTCCATTTTCACTTGTGGGTGTTAAACAGCCCAACAATTTGCCAGAAGTATGTAGGGCAAGCAATTGAAACTACTTGTAAAAATTTTTCACAGTGTTACATTATTCATTATATGGATGATATACTTTGTGCTAACCCCACTCCAGAAATAATAATCCAATGTTATGATCACTTACAAAATTCGATTTCTCATGCCAGTTTAATTATAGCTCCTGACAAAATCCAGACTGCTAGTCCTTACTCCTACTTAGGGACCTTAGTAAATGACAGTACCATTGTGCCACAAAAAGTAAACATACATAGTGATCAATTGAAAAAGTTAAATGACTTTCAAAAATTACTAGGGGATGTTACTCAGATAGGACCTGATCTACGCATTCCTACCTATGCCATGAGTAATCTACTTTCTATCCTTAGAGGAGATCCTAGTGTAACTAGACCTTGTCAATTAAAAAAGAAGGCTGAGGCAGAGTTACAGCTAATTGAGAAGCAAGTCCATAAAGCTCAAATAAATAGAATAGTTTCAGAGAAGACTCTAGATTTGCTAATTTTTCCAACTCATCATTCACATACTGATGTTATTGTCCAAGAGCAGAACTTAGTAGAATGGCTTTTTCTTCCACATACTAATTCATGGACTCTAACTCCTTACTTGGATCAAACCACTTCTATGATAGGAAATGGGAAAACTCAGATTGTTAAATTACATTGATATGATCCTGGAAAAATTATTGTCCCTCTAATGAAGGCACAAATATGGCAAGCTTTTATAAATAGACTTACTTGGTTAACCCATTCAACTGACTTTGTGGGTATTCTCAATAATCATTTTCCTAAAACTAAACTGTTTCAATTTTTGAAATTAGCTAATTGGATTCTCCCTAAAATAACTAAATTTAAACCAATTGAAAGTGTTAGAAATGTCTTCACAGGTGGGTCTAGTAATGGTAAAGTTTCTTATTCTGGCACGAAAGGTAAAATTTTCACACACCCTATACTTCAGCTCAAAAAGCAGAGCTTGTAGCTGTAATTGAGGTACTGACTGCTTTTGATACTCCTATTAATGTGATTTCTCATTCTTTATATGTGGTTCATTCCACACAATTAATTGAAAATGCTCAGTTATGATTTCATACAGATGAACAACTGGTGACTTTATTTCCCCAACTGCAAACACAGTTAGGAGTAGAATGCACCCTTTTTACATCATTCATATTGGGGCTCACATTTGGGCTCATACACCTCTTCCAGGACCTTTAACTAAAGGGAATCAAATGACTGATTGCTTAGTTGTTACTGCAATATATAATGCTAGACACTTTCACAATTTAACCCATGTAAATGCCTCTGGTCTCAAACGCAGATACAGCCTTACCTGGAAAGAAGCTAAAGCTATTATCGAGTGAGGCCCAACTTGCCAAATGGTGCATTCCTCATCTTTTACAGGAGGAGTTAATCCTCGAGGATTGGAACCTAATTGTCTTTGACAAATGGACGTCACACATATTCCCTCATTTGGAAGACTAGTTTATCTACATGTATGTGAGGACACCTATTATCATTTTGTCTCAGCTACATGCCAATCAGGAGAGTCTTCTGCCTGTGTTAAACTTCACCTTTTGCAGTGTTTTGTGGTGATGGCCATTCGAGCTTCTATTAAAACAGATAATGCCCCAGGCTATACTAGCCAAGCTCTAGCTACATTTTTCTCCATATGGAATATTAAACACATTACTCTTATCCCATATAATTTTCAAGGAGAAGCCATAGAGGAAAGAACAATCTCCCCCTAAACTGACAATTGCAAAAGCAGAAGAGGGGGAAAAGGGACTATGGATCACCCCATATGCAATTGAATCTAGCATTATTGACTTTAAATTTTTTGAGCCTGCTTAAAGGCCGGATGCTATCAGCAGCTGAATAGCATCTACAGAAACCAGCTGCAAAGACGGAAGCAGAACAACTGGTTTGGTGGAGAGATCTGATAACAAAAAGATGGGATATAGGTAAAACAATAACTAGGGGCAGAGATTATGCTTGTGTTTCTACAGGCCAAAACCAGCAGCCAATTTGGATACCATCAAGACACCTGAAACCTTATCATGAGCCAGATCCTGAGAAAGAGATTCTGGGAGGATCCTGAGGAGTCCCCCATTGCAGCCATGTAGAGACTGACACTGAGGAGGACCCCAACTGTCAAGAGCAACACCTGTCAAACACAGCCACATACCTGGGGACAGATCAAAAAGCTGTCATGGGTGGTGGAAGAAAATCTGAGGAAAGTGGAACAACCAGTCACAGTGAGTAATTTAATGATAGCTATGATAGCAGTGATCACCCTTTTCATGAGTATTCCTTCAACAAGGTCTGACACAGAGAACAATTATACTTGTTGGGCAAATTTATGAATCTTGGCTGGCAATAATGACTGGATGTAATCAGTGTCTGACAGTTACACATGCTTTCTGATCTCAGTATTTAACATAATAAATCTGCTACTATAATTAAGGCATACTGCCCTCAGAAACCTATTTGTAAACAGAATTGCACCTGGCAAGAAGTAATGAATGTACTTGTTTAAGAAGATTGCATTGCAGAACATGCAGAGGTGTTGCACAAAGATTCCTATGGAATCGTTGATTGGTCCCCTAAGGGGATGTTCATCTGGAATTGCACCTCTCAGTCTGCATGCCATGGCCATATGTTCAGCTTCTCTGAACAAAATCGTTAGATGGTGGAAATGGTAACAAATATGGCAAGAGTTCCTATTATCTAGAAACATGGCAGTATAGTGGCACCTCAATCTCAGATAATATGGCCTGCTGCAGGAGCTAAACATAAGGATTTGTGGACACTATTCATGGCTCTTAATGAGATCAAAATTTGGAAAAGAATAAAAAAGCATCTAGAAAGACACTCTACAAACTTGTCTTTGGATGTTGCAAAATTAAAAGAACAAATATTTAAAGCATCCCAGGCACACCTGACCTTAATGCAAGGAACTGGAGTGCTTGAAGGAGCTGCAGACAAATTAGCAGCTAGTAACCCATTAAAATGGATAAAAACACTGGAAGCTCTGTAATTTCAATGATAATTGTGTTTTTAATCTGTGTTGTTTGTCTTTATATAGTCTGCAGATATGGATCCCAATTCCTGTGAGAAGTAGCTCACCATAATAAGGTCACCTTTGCTTTTATCATCTTGCAAAAACAAAAAGGGGGAACATGTTGTGAACAGGTCCCTAAATCTGGCCATAAACTGGCCCTAAAACTGGCCATAAACAAAACCTCTGCAGCACTGTGACATGTTCATGATGGCCATGATGCCCACGCTGAAGGTTGTTGGTTTATTGGAATGAGGGCAAGGAACACCTGGTCCACCCACAGCGGGAAGAAAACTGCTTAAACACATTCCTAAACCACATACAATAGCATGAGTGTTCTATGCCTTAAGGACATGTTCCTGCTGCAGAAAACTAGCCAAAGCCCATCCATTTGTTTCAGCCCATCCTTTTGTTTCTCCTAAGGAAAACTTTTAGTTAATCCATACTCTATAGAAAAAAGCCTTCTTACTGGCTTGTTGTCAATAAATATGTGGGTAAATCTCTGTTTGTGGCTTCCAGCTCCAAAAGCTGTCAGGCCACTGATTTCCCACTCCACACTATATATTTCTGTGTGTGTGTGTGTGTCTTTAATTCTTCTAGCGCCACTGGGTTAGGGTCTCCATGACCGAGCTGGTATCATCAACCTAACACCTGCTCAGGCCTCGCTGCTTCTCCCTTCTGCCTGCCTTAATGTTCCCTTGAGTTTCTGCCTGCTGGCACAGGCCAGACTGTGGCCCTGCCATTGCCTGTGTAGGCCCCCTTGAGAGACACAGGCAACTTGGGCCACAGTCTGGAGCTCTAACCTCTCCATGGGTGGTACCCTGGAGCCTTCTGCCTATGGAGAGGTCTCCCTGGGATGACTCTCCACCTTCTCACCTCTGCCTGCCTCAATGTCCTCCAGCACAGGCCTGCCTGCAGCCCTGCTGCCACTTGTGTGGGCCCACTGCAAGAGAAACAGGTGCCCTGGGCCAAAGACTGGGGCTCTGGCTCCAACCTGGGGGTTGCCCCAGGGGCTTCTGGAAAGGGAGAGGCATCCCTGAGACCACACAGCACCTGCTCAGGCCTCACTACTTCTCCCCTCTGCCTGCCTCAATGTCCCCCTGAGTTTCTGCCCACCTGCACAAGTCTACCTGTGGCCCCACTGCTGTGAGTGGGGTCCCACCATGAGAGACACAGGCACCCTGGGCCAGAGTCTCGAGTTCTAGTCTCCACAGGTGGGGCACCTTGAGGGCTCCTGGGAAGAGAGAGGCCTCCCTGGGAAGTACCAGCATGCACCTAGGCCTCACTGCTTCTCTCCTCTGCCTGCCTTAATGTCCCATTGATCTTCTGCTCACCCATAGAAGCCCATGTGCAGCCCTGCCACTACCCATGGGAGCCCTCTGCGAGAGACACAGGCATCCTGGACCAAAGCCCAGAGCTCTAGCCCCCAACCGTGGGGCACCTCTGGAGCTTCTGGGAAGGAAGAGGCCTCCCTGGGACAACCCAGCCCCTGCTCAGGCCTCACTGCTTCTCTTTGCTGCCTGTCTCAATGTTCCCCTGAGTTTCTATCCACCCACAATGGCTAGCATGCATCCCTGCCACTCCCCATGGAGGCCATCTGTGAGAAATGTCGGCACCCTGGGCTGAAGCCCATGGCTCTACCCCAATCTTGGGGGCACCCAGGGTGCATCTGGGAAGAAATAGTCATCCCTGGGAGAACCCAAAACCTGCTCAGGTCATGCCACTTTTCCCCACTGCCTGAATCAATGTCCCCATGAATTCCTGCCTAACTGACAGGCCTTCTGGTGGCCCCACCACCACCCGTGGGGGCCCTCTGTGAAAAACAAAGGCACCCTGTACAGGAGCCTAGGGCCCTAGCCCCCACCTGGTGGAGGCCTCTGGGGTTTCTGGGAAGAAACTGGCCTCCTTGGGAGGACCCAGCACCCACTCAGGCCTCACCACTTCTCCCCTCTTTCTTTGCCAAAGCTCCCCTTAGTTTCTGTCCACCCTCACAGACCCACCTGCAGCCCACTGCCAGCCTTAGGGGCTCTCTGTGAGAGACACAGGAGCCCTGA
Source organism: Gorilla gorilla gorilla (assembly GCF_029281585.2). Classification (NCBI taxonomy): domain Eukaryota; kingdom Metazoa; phylum Chordata; class Mammalia; order Primates; family Hominidae; genus Gorilla; species Gorilla gorilla. Next base: position 74,516,693 of record NC_073231.2, on the reverse strand, counting down.
TCCAGAGCCCAGGCCTCTATCCCCCACCTGGGGGGCACCCTGTGGGATTCTGGGAAGGGAGAGTCATCCCTGAGATGACCCAGCACCCTTTCAGGCCTCACCACTTCTCCTCTTTGCCTGCCTGAATGTCATTCGGAGTTTCTTTCCACCTGCACTGGCCCACATGTGGCCCCACTGCTGCCCATGGGTGCCCTCTGGGAGAAACACAGTCACCCTGGGCCAGAGCCCAGGGCCCTGCCTGCCCTCACAGACCAGCCTGCAGCCCTGCTGCTACCCGTTGGGGCCCTCCATGAGAGACACAGAAACCTTGGGCCAGAGCCCAGAACCCAAGCCCCCACCTGGAGGGTATATCGGGACTTTTGAAAAGGGTGAGACATCCATAGGATGACCCAGCATCAGCTCATGCCTCACCACTTCTCTGTGCCTGCCTCAATGTCCCTCTGAGGTTTGCACACCTGCTCAGGCTTCATTCCTTCTCCCCTCTGCCTGTCCCAATGTCCCCCTGAGTTTCTGCCTGCCCACTGAGACCCGCCTGCTGCCCCACTGCTGCCCATGTGGGCCCTCTGCAACATACAATGCACCCTGGGCCAAAGCCTGGGTCTCTAGCCCCACCCAGGGGGCGCTGGAGGGCTTCTGGGAAGAGAGAGCCCTCCCTGGGACAACCCAGCACTCAATCAGGGCTTGCCACTTCTCCCCTCTGCCTGCCTCAACTTCCCCCTGAGTTTCTGCCAGCCCATGCACGCTTCCCTGTGGGCCAGAGGCCACCTGTAGGGGTCCTCTGTGAGAGATACAGGAACCCAGGGTCAAAGAATGAAGTTCTGGTCTCCACCCAGACGGTCCTCCCAGGAGTTTTGGGAAAGAGAGGCCTCCCTGGGATGACCCAGCTCCTGCTCCGGCCTCATCGCTTCTTCCCTCTGCCTGCCTTAATGTCCTCCTAAGGTTTTGCCCTCCTGCATGGCCCACCAGTGGCCCCATCGCACACATGGGGGCCCTCCATGAGAGAAAAAGGCACCCTGGGCCAGAATCCAGGAGATTCTGGGAAGGGAGAAGCCCAACTGTGATGACCCAGCACCTGCTCAGGCCATGCTGATTATCCCCTTTTCCTGCTTCAACATACCCCGAGTTTCTGTCCACATGCACAGGCCTCTCTATGGCCCTGCTGTTGCCTGGGGACCCTCCATGAGAGATGGAAGGGCCTAAAACAGGGGCTCTAGCCACCACCCAAGGGGCTCCCTGGGGCCTTCTGGGAAGGGAGAGGCCTCCTGGGATAACCCAGCACCCACTCAGACCTTGTCGCTTCTCCCCTCTGCCTGCCTGTTCTTTAAAATGTCCTTTTCTGTTAAATGTCTCTTCACAGATTCCACAAAAATAGTGTTTTCAACCTGCTGAATCAGAAGAAAGGTTTAACTCTATGAGCTGAATCTACACATCACATAGTAGTTTCACAGATATTTTCTTTCTAGTTTTTATCATGAGATATTCAGTTTTTCATTATAGGTTTCAGTGGGCTCCAAAATGTCCTTTTGCAGATTCTACAAAAAGAGTGTTTCCAACCTGCAGAATCAAAAGAAAGGTTAAACTCTGACGTGAATGTGCACATCAAAAAGCAGTTTCAAAGGTAACTTCTTGTTTTTACCACAGGATGATTGGTTTTTCACTGTAAGCCCCAGTGTGCACTGAAATGTCTTTTCACATACTCTACAAATGGAGTGGTTCCAATGTGCTGAATCAAAATAATGGTTTAACTCCGTGAGCTAAATCCACACATCATAAAGGGGTTTTACAGTTAGCTTCATTATCATTTTTAACACAGAATATTCAGTTTTTCCCTGTAGGCCTCAGGGGTTTCCACTAGGTCCCTTTGCAGATTCTACAAGAAAAGTTTCCAACCTGCTGAATCAAAAGAAAGGTTTAACTCTGTGAGCTGAATGTACACTTCACAAAGCAGTTTCACTGATAGATTCTTTGTAGTTTTATCACAGGATATTTTGTTTTCCACTATAGGCCTCAGTGTGCTTTGAAATGTCTCCTCACAGTTGTATAAAAAGAGTGTTTCCAACCTGCTGAATCAAAAAAGTTTAACTCTGAGTTGAATCCACACATCACAAAGCAGTTTTACAGAGAGCTTCTTTGTAGTTTTTATCAAGGGATATGCAATTTTTCAGTATAGTCCTCAGTGGGCTCCAAAATGTCCCTTTGCAAATTTTACAGCCAGAGTGTTTCCAACCTGCTGAATCAAAAGTAAAGTTTAACTCTGTGAGCTAAAAGCACACATCACAAAACAGCTTCACAGATAGCTTCTTTCTTGTTTTTATCGTGGAATATTCAGTTTTTCACTATAGGCCTCAATGGGCTTTGAAATTTCTCCTTGCATATTCTGCAAAAAGTGTGTTTCCAACTTGGAGAATCAAAAGAAAGGTATAAGTCGGTGAGTTGAACCCACATATCACAAAGCAGTTTCACAGATAGCATCTTTCTCATTTACATTTTGGCATATTCTGTTTTTTAATATAGCCCAAAGTGCACTCCAAAATGTTTCCTTACAGATTCTACAAAAAGAGTGTCTCCAACCAGCTGAATCAAAAGAAAGGTTTAACTCTGTGAGCTTAATCCACAAATTACAATGCAGCTTCACAGATAACTTCTTTCTAGTTTTTATCACAGGATATTTGGTTTTTCAATTTAGCCCCCAGTGGGCATGGAAATGTCCCTTCACAATTATACGAAAGGAGTTTTTCCAACCTGCTGAATCAAAAGAATTGTTTAACCTGTCAACTGAATGCACATATCACAAAGTGGTTTCACAGATAGTTTTTTCTATATTTTATCACAGGATATTCATTTTTTCCCTATAGGCCTGTGGGCTCCAAAATGACCCTTTGCAACTTCTACAAAAAGTGTGTTTTCAAATCGCTGAATCAAAAGAAAGCATTAACACTGTGAGCTGAATCCACACATCACAAAGCAGTTTCACAGATGGCTTCTTTCTAGTTTTTATCACAGGATATTCAGTTTTTCACTATAGGCCTCAGTGAGCTCTGAAATCTTCCATCATAGATTTCTACAAAAGGAGTGCTTCCAACCTGCTGAATCAAAAGAAATGTTTAACTGTGAACTGAATGCACACATCACAAAACATTTTCACAGACAGTTTCTTTCTAGTTTTTATCATGAGATATTAAATTTTCACTATAGGCCACAGTGAGCTCTGAAATTTCCCTTCACAGATTCTACAAAAAGAGTGTTTCCAACCTGCTGAATCAAAAGAAAGGTTTTATGCTGGGAACTAAATGCAAACATCACAAAGCAGTTTCACAGATATCTTCTTTCTACTTTTTAATTGCAGGATTTTCAGTTTCTCTCTAGAGGCTTCAGTTCCTTCTGAAATGTCCCTTCACAGATTCTACAAAAGCAGCATTTCCAACCTGGTGAATCAAAAGAAAGGTTTAACTCTGCAAACTAAATCCACACAGCACAAAGCAGTTTCAAAGATAGCTTGTTTCTAGCTTATAATGCCAGATATTCCATTTTTTACTATAGGCCTCAATGGGCTCCAAAATGTTCCTTTGCAGATTCTACAAAAAGAGCGTTTTCAACCTGCTGATTAAAAAGAGAGGCTTAACTCTGTGAATGGAGTGTGAACATCACACATCAGTTTCATAGGCATCTTCGTTTTAATCGTGGGATTTTCAGTGTTTTACTCCAGGCCACAGTTTGCTCCAAAATATACCTTTGCAGATTTTATAAAAACAAGTGTTACCTACCTGCTAAATCAAAAGAAAGGTTTAATTCTGTGAGTTGAATCCACACATCGCAAGGGAGTTTCACGGATAAATTCTATCTAGTTTTTGTCACGAGATATTTGGTTTTTCAGCATAGGCCACAGTGGGCTCTGAAGTGTTTGTGGATACTACAAAAATAGTGTTTCCAACCTTCTGAATCAAAAGAAAGGTTCAACTCTGTGAGCTGAATTCACACATCTGAAAGCAGTTTCACAGATAGCTTTTTCTAGTTTGTATCCAAGATTTCCAGTTTTTCAATACAGGCCTCAGTGGGCTCCGAAATGTCCCTTTGCAGATTCTACAAAGAGTGTTCACAACATGCTGAATCAAAAGAAAGGTTTAACTCTTTGAGCTGAATCCACACATCACAAAGCAGTTTCACAGATAACTTCTCTCTAGTTTTTATTGTGGGATATTCAGTTATTCACTACAGGCCTCAGTGGGCTCCAAAATATCCCTTCACTTCAATGTCCCCCTGAGTTTCTTCCCAGCTGCACAGGACCACCTGTGGCCCCACCACTGCCTGTGGGGGCCCTCTATGAGAGACTCAGGCACCCTGGGCCAAAGTCTGTGACCCTAGCACCAATCTTGTTGGCTCCCCAGAGGCTTCCGGGAAGGGGGAGTCTTCCCTCTGAGGATATAGCACCAACTCAGGCCTGGCTGCTTCTCCCCTTTGCCTGCCTCAATATCCCCCTGAGTTTCTGCCTGCCCTCACAGGCACATCTGCAGTCCCGTCATTGCTTGTGGAGGCCTTCCAGGAGGGATACAGTCACCCTGGGCTGGAGCCCGTGTCTCTAGACTTGACCTGGAAAGCTACCTGGGGTCTTCTGGGAAGGGAGAGGCCTCCCTGAGACAATCCACCACTTGCTCTGGCCTCATTGCTTCTCCCCTCTGCCCACCTCTTCTGAGTAATGACCTTTTCTGGGAAATGTTTTTTGCAGATTTGACAAAAATAGGGTTCCAACCTGCTGAATCAAAAAGGTTTAACTCTATGAGCTGAATCCACACATAACAGAACAGTTTCATAAATAACTTCTTTCAAGTTTTTAATCACAGAATATTCAGTTTTTCACTGTAGGCCTCAGTGGGCTCCAAAATGTGTCTTCGTAGATTCTACAAATGATGTTTCCAAACTGCTGAATCAAAAGAAAGGTTTAACTCTGTGAGCTGAATGCACACATCACAGATAGCTTCTTTGCAGTTTTTATTGCAGGATATTTTGTTTTTCATCATGGGCATCCATGGGCATGAAAATGCACCCTCACAGTTGTACAAAAAGAGTGTTTCCAGCCTGCTGAATAAAAAGAAGGGTTTAACCCTGTGAGCTGAATCAACACATCGCAAAGTAGTTTCACAGGTAGCTTCTTTCTAGTTTTTATCGTGAGATACTTGGTTTTCCATGATAGGCTTCAGTGGGCTATGAAACGTTTCTTCACATTTTTTCTACAAGAGTGTTTGTAACCTGCTGACTCAAAAGGAAGGTTTAACTCTGTGAGCTGTAAGTACACATCACAAAGCAGTTTAACAGATAACTTCTTCCTAGTTGTTACTAAGAAATATTTGGTGCTTCACTATAGGACTCAGTGGGTTTGGAAATGTCCTTTGCATATTCTACAGAAAGTGTGTCTTCATCCTAGAGAATCAAGAGAAAAGTAGAACTCTGTGTTTTGAATCCACATATCATAATGCATTTTCCCAGATAGCTTCTTTCTAGTTTATATTGTGGCATATTCAGTTTTTCAATATTGCCCACAATGGGCTTTGAAATGTCTCCTTGCAGATTCCACAAAAGGAGTGCTTCCAACCTGCTGAATAAAAATAATAGTTTAGCTCTGTGAACTGAATGCACACATCACAAATTCCTTTCACAAATAGTGTCTTTCTGGTTTTTCTCCTGGGATATTCATTTTTTCCCTGTAGGTCTCAGTGGGTTCCAAAATGTCCCTTTGCAGCTTCTACAAAAAGTGTGTTTCCAACCTGCTGAATCAAAGAAAGGTTTACTTCTGTGAACTGAATCCACATATCACAAAGCCATTTCATACATAGCATGTTTGTAGTTTTTATCACAGGATATTCAATTTTTCACTATAGGCTTCACTAAGCTCTGAAATGTCTCTTCACAGATTCTACAGAAAGAGTGTTGCCAACCTGCTGAATCAAAAGAAAGGTTTAAGTTCATGAACTGAATGCCCATATCACAAAGCAGTTTCATGGATAGCTTGTTTTTAGTTTATATCGTGGCATATTTGGTTTTTCAGTATAGGCTTCAGTGGGTTCTGAAGTGTCCCTTCACAGATTTCTACAAAAAGATTATTTCCAACCTGGTGAATAAAAAAATGTTTAACTATAAACTGAATGCACACATCACAAAGAGGTAACAGAGAGCTTCTTTCTGTTTTTATCATGGGATATTCTGTTTCTCACTATGGGCCTCAGAGAGCACTGAAATGTCCCTTTGCAGATACTACAAAAAGCATGTTTCCAACCTGCTGAATCAAAAGAAAATTTAACTCAGAGAACTGAATGCAAACATCATAAAGCAGTTTCTCAGATAGCTTCTATCTAGTATTCATCATGATATTTTCAGTTTTTTTTAATACAGGCCTCAGTTTACTCCAAAATGTCCCTTTGCAGATTCTACAAGAAGAGTGTTGACAACCTGCTGAATCCAAAAAAAAAGTTTTAACTCTGTGAGTTGAATCCACAAGTCACAAAGCAATTTCACAGATAGCTTCTTTCTAGTTTTACTGTGGGATATTCCTTTTTCAGTATAGGTCTCAGTGAGCTCCGAAATGTCCCTTCACAGATTCTACAAAAAGCGTGTTTTCAATCTGCTGAATGAAAAAAAATGGCTTAAATATGTGAGCTGAATCCAAATATCACAAACCAGTTTCACAGATAGGTTTTTGGAGTTTTTATCATGAAATATTCAGTTTTTCACTATTGGCCTCAGGGCCTCTGAAATGCCCCTTCACAGATTCAAAAACAAGAAAAGTTCCAGCCTGCTGAATCAAAATAATGGTTTAACTCTGTGAGCTGAAAGCACACATCACAAAGCAGTTTCACAGATAGCTTCTCTTTAGTTTTTATGGTGGGATATTTCGTTTTTCACTATAGAACCCAGTGGGCTCTGAAGTGTCCCTTTGCAGTTTCTATGAAACTAGTGTTTCCAACTTGCTGAATCAAAATAAAAATTTAACTCTGTGAACTGACTCCGCAAATCACAAAGCAGTTTCACAGATCACTTATTTCTGGTTTCTATCATGGGATATTCAGTTTTACACTATAGGCCTAAGTGGACTCTGAATTGTCTTTTTGCAGATTCTACAAAAACAGTGTTTCCAACTTGCTGAATAAAAAACAAGGTTTAACCTGTGAGGTGAATCCACAAATCACAAAGCAGTTTCACAGATCACTTATTTCTGGTTTCTATCATGGGATATTTGGTTTTTCACTATAGGCTTAATGGACTCTGAATTCTCTTCTTGCAGATTCTACAAAAAGAGTGTTTCCAGCCTGCTGAATAAAAAACAAGATTTAACTCTGTGAGGTGAATCCACACATCACAAAGCAGTTTCAAAGATGGCTTCTTTCTAGTTTTTATTGTTGAATATTCAGGTTTTCAGTATAGGCCTCAGTAGGCTCTAAAATGTCCCTTCACAGATTCTACAAAAAGAGTGTTTCCCACCTGCTGAATCTAAAGAATGATTAAACTCTGTAAACTGAATGCAAACATGACAAAGCCATTTCACAGAGAGCTTCTTTCTAGTTTTTATCTCGGGATTTTTGGTTTTTCACTATAGGCCTCAGTTTGCTCAAAACTGTCATTTGCAGATTCTACAGAAAGAGTGTTTCACACTTGCTGAATTAAAAGAAAGGTTTAATCTGTGAGCTGAATCTACTCATCTCAAAGCAATTTCACAGATAGCTTCTTTCTAGTTTTTTGTTTGGCAGAATATTCAGTTTTTCACTATGGTCCTCTGTGGGTTCTGAAATGTCCCATCACGGAGTCTACAAAAAAAGTGTTTCCACCTGCTGAATCAAATGAAAGGTTTATCTCTGTGAGCTGAATGTTCACATCAGAAATCAGTTTCGCAGATAGCTTCTTTGTAATTTTTATCACGGGATATTTAGTTTTTCACTGTAGGCCTCAATGGGCTATGAAATGTCTTTTCGCATATTCTACAAAAGGAGTGTTTCCAAACTGCTGAATCAAAAGTGAGGTTTAACTCTGTGAGCTGAATCCACGCATCACAAAGCAGTTTCAAAGATAGCTTCTTAATAGTTTTTATTGCAGGTATTTTTTTTTCACTCTAGACTTCAGTGGGCTCTGAAATGTCCCTTCAGTGATTGTATAAAGAGAGTGTTACCAACCTGCTGAATCAAAAGAAAGGTTTAATTTTGTTAGCTGAATCCACACAAAACAAAGCAATTTCAGAGATAGCATTTTTCTTGTTCTTTCTTTGCAAAATATTCAATTTTTTAATATAGGCCTCCGTGGGCTCCAAAATGTCCCATTGAAGGTCCTACAAAAAGAGTGTTTCCAACCTGCTGATTCAAAAGAAAGGTTTAACTCTGTGAGCTGACTCACCACATCACAAAGCAGTTTCACAGTTAGCATTTTTGTAGTTTTATCTAAGGATATATTTTTTTTTCACTGCAGGCCAAAATGGGCTTTGAAATGTCCCTTCTCATGTTCTACAAAAAAAAAAAAAGTCTTTCCAAACTACCGAATTAAAAGAAATGTTTAACTCTCTGAGTTGAACCCATACATCACAAAGCAGGTTGACAGATAACTTCTTAATAGTTTTTATCACAGGATATTCGATTTTTCACTATAGGCCTAAGTGGTCTCCAAAATGTTTTATAGCAGATTGTGCAAAAAGAGTGTGTACAACCTGCTAAATAAAAAGGAAGTTTAGCTCTGTGAGCTGAATCCACACATCACAAAACAGGTTGACAGGTAGCTTCTTAATAGTTTTTATTGTGGGATATTCCATTTTTTACTATAGAACACAGTGGGCTCTGAAATGTCCCTTTGCATAGTATATAAAAGAGGGCTTCCAACCTGCTGAATGAAAAGTTTAACTCTGTGAACTTAATCCACTAATCACAAAGCAGTTTCATAGATTGCTTATTTCTGGTTTCTATCATGGGATATTCAGTTTCTCACTATAGGTCTCAGTGCACTCTGAAATTACTTTTTGCAGATTCTTAAAAAAATAGTGTTTCCAACCTGCTGAATAAAAAACAAGGTTTAACTCTGTGAGGTGAATTCACATATCAAAAGCAGTTTTACAGATAACTTCTTTCTGTTTTTATTGTGGGATATTCAGGTTTTCTGTATAGGCCTCAGTGGGCTCTGAAATGTCCTATCACAGATTCTTCAAAAAGAGTGGTTTAACACTGTAAACTGAATGAAAACACCAAAAAGCAGTTTCACAGAGAGCTTCTTTCTAGGTTTTATCAAGGAATTTTTGTTTTTTCAGTATAGGCCTCAGTTTGCTTTGAACTGTTGTTTGCAGATACTACAAATACAGTGTTTCCAATGTGCTGAATCAAAGGAAAGATTTAATTCTGTGAGCTGAATCTGCACATCTCAAAGCAGTTTCACAGATAGCTTCTTTCTTGTTTTTTGTTTTACAGCATATTCTGTTTTTCACCATACACCTCTGTAGGTTCTGAAATGTCCCATTGAAGATTCTACATAAAAAGTGTTTCCAACCTGCTGAATCAAAGGACAGGTTTGACTCCATGAGCTGAATGTTCATACCACAAACCAATTTCACAGAGAATTTCTTTGTAGTTTTTATTGTGGGGTATTTTGTTTTTCACTGTAGGCCTTAATGGGTTATGAAATTTCTCTCTGCATATTCTACAAAAAGAGTGTTTTGAAACTGCTGAATGAAATGGAAGGTTTAACACTGTGAGCTGAATCCATGCCTCACAAAGCAGTTTCACAGATAGATTCTTAATAGTTTTTTATTATGGGCAATTCCATTGTTCACTGTAGGCTTCAACGGGCTCTGAAATGTCCCTTTGCAGAGTTTACAAAAGAGTGTTTTCAACCTGCTGAATCAAAAGAAAAGTTTATCTCTGTGAGATGAATCCAAACATCACCAAGCAGTTTCACAGATAGCTTCTTTCTAGTTTTTATCTTGTGATATTTAGTTTTTCACTTTTGGCCTTAGCGCGGTCTAAAATGTCCCTTCACAGATTGTAAAAAAATAATGTTTCCACTCTGTGAAATCAAAAGAATAGTTTAACATTTGTGCTGAAAGCAGTTTCACAGATAGCTTAATTCTAGTTTTTATTGTGGGATATTCATATTTTTACTATTGGCCTCAGTGTGCTCTGAAATGTACCCTCACAGATTTTACAAAAAGACTGCTTACAATCTGCTGAATCAAAAGAAAGATGTAACTCTGTGAACCTAATGCACACTTCAAAAAGCACTTTCACAGATAGATTTTTTCTAGTATATATCATGGGACATTTGGTTTTTCACTGTATGTCTCATTTGGATCCAAAATATCCCATCTTCGAATCTGCCAGAAAAGTGTTTCCCACCTCCTGAATTAATAGAAAGGTTTAACTCTGTGAGCTGAATCCACAGATCACAAGGCAGTTTCACAGGGAGCTTCTTTCTAGTTTTTATCACACGATATTCAATGTTTCACTATAGACCTCAGTGGGCTCCGAAATATTCCTTTACTGATTCTGCAAAAAAAGGGTTTTCAACCTGCAGAATCAAAATCAACGTTTAACCCTGTTAGCTGAATGCACACATCACAAAGCAGTTTAACAGATAGCTTCTTTCCAGTTTTCATCAAAGAATTTTCAGTTTTTCTCTGTGTGATCCAAAATGTTCCTTTGCAGATCCTACTAAAAGAGTATTTCCAACCTGCAGAATCAGAAAAAAAAATTTAATTCTTTAAGATGAATCCAGACAGCACAAGGCAGCTTCATAGATAGCTTCTGGGTAGTTTTTGTCATGGAATATTTAGTTTCTCACTGTAGGCCTATGTGGGCTTTTCAATTCCCTTCACAGATTCTACAAGAATACTGTTTCCAACCTGCTGAATCAAAAGAAAGGTGTAATTCTGTGAGCTGAATCAACAAACCAGAAGGCAGTTATACAGATAGCTTCTTTCTAGTTTTTATTACAGGATATTCAGTTTTTCACCATAGGCCTCAATGGTCTCCCAAATGTACTTTTGCATATTCTACAAAAAGAGTATTTCCAACCTGCTGAAAGAAATGAAATGTTTAGCTCTGTGAGCAGAATGCACACGTCACAAAGCAGTTTAACGGTTAATTTCTTTCTAGTTTTTATCAGGAAATAGTCAGTTTTTCACTTTAGGCCTCAGTTTGCTCTGAAATGTCCCTTCACAGATTCTACAAGAAGAGGGTTTTCAACCTGCATAATCAAAGGAAAGGTTTCCTTCTGTGAGCTGAATCCACACATCACAAGTTTCACAGATAGCTTCTTTCTAATTCTTATTGCAGGATATTTGGTTTTTCACTATTGGCCTCAGTGGGGTCAGAAAAGTCACCTTGCAGATTCTTCAAAGAGAGTGTTTCCTATATGTTGAATCAAAGAAAAATTTAAGTTTGCGTGCTGAATGCACACATCACAAAGCAGTTTCAAAGATAGCTTCTTTCTAGTTTTTATTGTGGGACATTTTGTTTTTCACTATAGGCCTCAGTGGGATCCAAATGTCACCTCATAAATTCTACAAAAAGAGTGTTTCCAACCTGCTAAAGCCAGAAGAAGGTTTGACTCTGAACTCAATGCACACATCACATAGCAGTATCACCCATAGCTCCTTTGTAGTTTTGATCAGGAAATATTCACTTGTTTACTATAGGCCTCAGTGGGTTCCTAAATGTCCCCTCCCTTGCAGATTATACAAAAAGAGGGTTTCCAAATTGCTAAGTTGAAAGAATGTTTTAACTCTCTGAAGTGAATGCATATATCACAAAGCAGTTTCACAGAGAGCTTCTTTGTAGTTTTATAGCTGGATATTGGGTTTTTCATTACAAGCCTCAGGTTGCATTGAAATATCCCTTCACAGATTGTACAAAATGAGTGTTTCCATCACACTGAATCAAAAGAACAATTTAACTCTGTGAGCTGAAATGGCACATCACATAGCACTTTCACAGATAGCTTGTTTCTAGTTTTTATATATTTTTTTTACTGTAGGTCTGTGTGCTCTGAAATGTCTCTTTGCAGATCTTACTAAAAGAGTGTTTCTAACCTGCTGAATCAAAAAAAAATTTATCTCTATAAGCTGAATCTACGCATCAAAAATCAGTTTCACAGATATCTTCTGTGTAGTTTTTATCATAGGATATTTTGTTTTTCACTATAAGTCTCAGTGGACTCTGAAATTTCCCTTTGCAGATTATACAAAAAGAGTGTTTCCAACCAGCTGAATCAAAAGACAGGTTTAACTCTGTGAGCTGAATCCACACATCACAAAGCAGCTTCACAGATAGATTCTTTCTAGTTTTTAATCACAAAATGTTAGGATTTTTTTTTTTTTTTTTTACTGTTGGCCCCTGTGGGCTTTGAAATTTTTTTTGCATATCCTACAAAAAGAGTGTTTTCAACCTGCTGAATGAAAGAATGTTTTAACTCTGTGAGCAAAATCCAAACATCACAAAGGAGTTTCACAGATAGCATCTTTCTAGTTTTTATCACGGGATATTCAGTTTTTCACTATAGGTCTCAGTGGGCTGTGAAATGCCTTTTCACAGATTGTACAAAAAGAGGGTTTCCAACCTGCTGAATCAAAAGAAAAGTTTCGCTCTGTGAGCTGAATCCACACATCACAAAACAGTTTCACAGATTGCTTCTTTCTAGTTTTAATCGGCAGAAATTCAGTTTTTCACCATAGACCTCATTGGGCTCCAAAATGTCTCTTTGTGGATTCTTTAAAAGAAGTGTTTCAAACTTGCTGAATCAAAAGAAAGGTTTAACTCTGTGAGCTGAATCCACACATCACAAAGCAGTTTCACAGATAGCTTCTTTCTAGTTTTTATTGCAGAATATTTGAGTTTTTACTATAGGCCTCAGTGGCCTCGGATATGTCCCCTCACATATCCTACAGAAAGAGTGTTTCCAAATGGTGAATCAAAAGAAAAGTTTAGCTCTGTGAGGTGAAGGCACATATCACAAAGCTGTGTCACACATAGCTTCTTAGTAGTTTTTATTATGGGATATTTCATTTTTCAATATAGGCCCCAGTTTGCTCCTAAATATCCCTTCACAGATTTTACAAAATGAGTTTTTCCAACATACAGAATCAAAAGAAAGGTTTAACCCTGTGAGTTGAATCAATGCATCACATGGCACTTTCACAGGTAACTTCTTTCTAATTTTTATCACAGAATATTTGGGTTTTCACTATAGGTATCTCTGTACTTTGAAATGTCCCTTCACCTTAGGTTCTTTCTAGTTTTTTTTTTTTTTTTTAATAACGAAATGTTCAGTTTTTCACTATAGGCCTCATCTGGTTTCAAATGTCATTTTGAAGATCCTACTAAAAGAGTGTTTCCAACCTGCTGAATTAAAAGAAAGTTTTAACTCTCTGAGGAAAGTCAGACATCACAAAGCAGTTTCACAGAGAGCTTCCTTCTAGTTTTCATCATGGGACATTCAGTTTTTCACTATATGTCTCCATGGACTTGGAAATATCCCTTCACACATTCTGCAAAAAGAGTGTTTCCAACCTGCTGAATCAAAAGAATGGTTTAATCCTGTGAGCTGAATGCTCACATCCCAAAGCAGTTTCACAGATAGATTTCTTCTAGTTTTTATGGCAAGATATTCAGCTTTTACTATAGGCCTCAGTTTGCTTCTAAATATCTTTTTGAAGACTTTACAAAAAGAGTGTTTCCAACATGCTGAATCAAAGGAAAGTTTGAACTCTGTGAGTTGAATGCACACCTTACAATGAAGTTTCACAGATAGCTTCTATCTAGTTTTTATTGTGGAATATTCAGTTTTTCACTACAGTTCTCAGTGTGATCTGAAATGTACCCTCACAGATTCTACAAAAAGAGTGTTTGCAACTTAATGAACCTAAATAAAGGTTTAACTTTGTGAGCTGAATCCACACATCACAGAGCAGTTTCACAGATTTCTTCTTTGTAGATTTTATTGATGGATATTTTGTTTTCCCTATAGGCCTCATTGGCCACAAAAAGTCCCTTCACAGATTTGACAACAAGAGTGTTTCCAACCTGCTGAATCAAAAGAAAGGTTTAATTCTCTAAGCTTAATCCACACATCACAAAACAGTTTCACAGACAGCTTCCTTTTAGTTTTTATTGTGGATTATTTTGGTTTTCACCATAGGCCTCAGTAAGCTCTGATATGTCCCCTCACAGTTCCTACAAAAAAAGGGTCTCCAAACTGCTGAATAAAAAGAAAGTTTTAACTCTGTGAGCTGAATCTGCACATCACAAAGCAGTTTCACAGACAGCTTCTTTCTAGTTTTCATCACATTATATTTGGTTTTTCACTATGGTTTTCAGTGGGCTCTGAAATATCCTTGGGAAGATTCTACAAAAAAAGTGTTCCAAACCTGCTAAATCAAAGGAAAGGTCTAACTCTGTTAACTCATACACTCATCACATAGCAGTTTCACAGATAGGTTCTTGTAGTTTTTAACATGGGATATTTGGTTTTTTACTATAGGCATCAGTTTGCTCCAAAGTATCCCTTCACAGATTCTACAAAATGAGTGTTTTCAACCTACAGAATCAAAAGAAAAGTTTAACTGTGTGAGCTGAATCCACACATTATATAGCACTTTCACAGATAACTTCTTTCTAGTTTTCATTGCAGAATAATCAGTTTTTCACTATAGGTCTCTGTGTGTTCAGTAATATCCCTCCACTGAACCTATTAAAAGAGTGTCTTCAACCTGTTGAATCAAAAATGTCATTTAAATCTTTGAGCTGAATCCACTCATCACAAAGCAGTTTCACTTATAGCTTCTGTTTATTTTTCATCAAGGCATATTCTGTTTTTCACTGTAGGCTTCAGTGGGCCTCAAATTTCCCTTCACAGATTCTACAAGAAGAGTGTTTCCAATTTGCTGAATAAAATGAAAGGTGTAACTCTGTGAGCTGAATCCAGAAAACCACAGCACAGTTTCACTGATAGCTTCTTTTTAGCTTTTAGCTGGGGATATTTCGTTTTTCATTAGAGGCCTCAATGGGCTCAAAAATATCCCTTCACAGATTCTACAAAAAGAGTGATTCCAAACTGCTGAATCCAAAGAAAGGTTTAACTCTATGAGTTGAATCAACTCATCACAAAGAAGTTTCACAGATAGCTTCTTTCTAGTATTTATTGTAGAATATTCAGTTTTTCACTATAGGCCTCAGTTTCCTTCAAGATGTCTTCTTGCAGATTCCAGAAAAATAGTGTTCCCTACCTATTGAATCAAAAGAAAGGTTTAACTCTGTGAGCTTAATCCACACTTCACAATGCAGTTTCACAGATAATTTCTTTCTAGTTTTTATCACAGGATCTTCACTTTTTCACTATAGGCCTCAGTTGGCTCTGAAATGTCCCTTTGCAGATTCTATAAAAAGAGTTTTTCCATTCTGGCGAATTAACAAGAATGTTTAATGCTTTGAAGTGAATGCATGCATCACAAAGCTGTTTAACAGATGGCTTTTTTGTAGTTTTTATTTTAAGACATTTGGTTTATCACTATAGGCATCATTTTTCTCTGAAATGACTTTTTCAGGTTGTACAAAAAGAGTGTTTCCAACCTTCTGAATCAAAAGAAAGTTTTAACTGTGTGAGTTGAATCCACACCTCACAAAGCAGTTTCTACAGAATGTCTCTTTGAAAATTTCACAAAAGGTTTATTTCCAGACTGCTGAATAAAAAAAAAGTTTTAACACTGTGTGTAGGATGCACACATCACAAAGCAGTTTCACAGATAGCTTCTCTCTAGTTTTTATTGGATACAAAAAGAGTGTTTTATTGTGGGATATCTGGTTTTACACTATAGACCTTAGTGGGCTCAGAAATGTCCCCTTACAGATTCTACAAACAGAGTGTTTTCAACCTGTTGAATCAAAAGAAAGATTCATCTCTGTGATATGAATGTGGGCATCAGAAATTAGTTTCACAGATAGCTTCTTTCTAGTTACTATGGTGGGATATTCAATTTTTAACTGTAGGCCTCAGTGGCTCTGAAATGGCTTTTTGCAGATTCTACAGAAACATTGTTTCCAACGTGATGAATCAAAATAAAGGTTTAACTCTGTGAGCTGAATCCACACAACACAAAGTAATTTCAAAGATAGCTTCATTCTAGTTTGTATCACTGGATATTCTTTTTTTTCACTATAGGCATAATTGGGCTTTGAAATGTCCTTTGGCAGATTCTACAAAAAGAGTGTTTCCAACCCTTTGAATCAAAAGAAAGTTTGAATTCTGTGAACTGAATCCACAAGTCACAAAGCAGTTTCACAAATAGCTTTTTCATAGTTTTTATCATGGGATATTCGGTTATTCACAGTAGGCATCAGTGGGCTCCAAAATGTCCCTTATCTGATTCTCCAAAAAAAGTTTTTCAACCTTAGGCATGAATAGAAATCTTTACCTCTATGAGCTGAATCCATACATCACAAAACAACTTCACAGATAGTTTTTTTTTCTAGTTTTGATTGTGAAATATTCAGTTTTTCAGGTTATGCCTCAGTAGATTCCAAAATGTCTATTCACAGATTCTACAACAAAAGTGTTTCCAGCCTGCTAAATTAAAAGAAAGGGTTAACTTTGTGAGCTCAATCCACACATCACAAAGCATTTTCACAGATAGTTTATTTCTAGTTTATTTTGTGGGACTTTCTGCTTTTCAAACTAGGTGTCTGCAGGCTTTGAAATGTCCCTTCTCAGATTCTACAAAAAAAAATGTTTCCAACCTGCTTAATCAAGACAAAGGTTTAACTCTGTGCGCTGGATGCACACATCACAATGTGGTTTCAGAAATAGTTTATTTCTAGTTTTTTTAATAACAGGATATTCGGTTTTTCACTGTGGGTCTATTTGGCTCTGAAATGTCCCTTCATAGATTATACACAAAAAACTGTTTTCAACCTGCTGAAGCAAAAGAAAGGTTTAACTCTGTGAACTAAATGCACACATCACAAAGTGGTTTCACAGTTAGCTTTTTTTGTTTTTGTAGTGGGATATTTTGTTTCTCAGTATGGGCCTCAGTGGGCTCTGATATGTCCCTTCACAGGTTTTACAAAAACAGTGTTTCCAACCTGCTGAATCACAAGAAAGTTTTAACACTGTGAGTTTAATCCACACATCAGAAAGCAGTTTAACAGATAGTATCTTAGTAATTTTTATTATGGGATTTTTTTTTTATTATAGGCCTCAGAAGGCTCCAAAACATCCCTTTGCAGATTCTACAAAACTGCTGAATCAAATAAAGATTTAACTCTGTGAACTAAATCTACACATCAGAAAGCAGTTTTATGGATAGCTTCTTTCTAGTTTTTATCACAAGATATTTGGTTTTTCTCCATTGACCTCAGGGGGCTTTGAAATGTCCCTTTGCAGATTCTACAAAGAGACTGTTTCCAACCTGCTGAATAAAAAAAAAAATGTTTAACTCTGTGAGCTGAATGCACACATCACAAAGTAGTTTCACAGACAGCTTCTTTCTAATTTTTATCATGGGATATTCACTTTTTCACTATAGGCCTCAGTGGGCTCCAAAATATCTGTTCCTAGATTCTTCAAAAAGAGTATTTCCAATCTGTTGAATCAAAAGAAAGTTACAATTCTGTGAGCTTGTGAGCTGAGTGCACTCATCACAAAATAGTTTCATAGATAAATTCTTCTGGTTTTTATTGTGGGATATTCTGTTTCTCACTATAGGCCTCAGAAGGCTCCAAATGTCCCTTCACAGATAATATCAAAAGAGTGTTTCCAACCTACCAGATGAAAAAAAAAGGTAAATTCTGTGAGCTGAATGCAAACATCACAAAACAGTTTAACAGACAGCTTCTTTACAGTTTTTACTGCAGGATTTTCAGTTTTTCACTATAGACCTCAGTGGGCTGCAAAATGTCTTTTCTCAGATTCTCCAAAAGGAGTTTTCCAACCAGATGAATTAATAGAAAGGTTTTACTCTGTGAGCTGAATCCATACATAACAAAACAACTTCACAGATAGCTTCTTCATCGTTTTGATCGCAAAATATTCAGTTTTTCATGTAATGCCTTTGTAGACTCCAAATTGTCCCTGTGCAGATTCTACAAAAACAGTTTCCAACCTGTTAAAGCAAAAGAAACAGTTAACTTTGTGAGCTGAATCCACCCATCACAAATCAGTTTCACAGATAGCTTCTTTCTAGTTTTTATTGCAAAATATTCAATTTTTCACTATACTCTGCAGTGGGCTCTGAAATATTTCTCTACAGATTCTACAAAAAGAGTGTTTCCAACTTGCTGAATCAAAAGAAAGATTTAACTCTGTGAGTGAATGCACACATCACAAAGCAGTTTCACAGACAGCTTCTTTCTAATTTTTACCATGGGTTATCCTGTTTTTCACTGTAGACCTCAGTGGGCTCCAAAATGCCCATTTGCAAATTCTACAAAAACAGTGTTTCCAACCTGTTGAATCAAAAGAAAGCTTTAACTTTGTGAGCTGAATGCACACCTCACAAAGCAGTTTCACAGATAGCTTCTTTCTTGTTCTTATCATGAGATATTTTGTTTTCCACTATAGACCTAAGTGACCTCTGAAACGTCTCTTCACAGATTCTACAAAAAGAGAATTTCCAAGCTGTTGAATCAAAACAAAAATTTATCTCTGTGAGTTGACTGCACACATTGCAAAGCAGCTTCACAGATAGCCTCTTTCTAGTTTTTATCACTGGATGTTCAGTTTTTCACTATAGGCCTCAGTGGGCTCCAAAATATCCCTTTGCAGATTCTACAAAAACAGAGTTTCCACCATGCTGCCTGAAAATAAAGGTTCAATTCTGTGAGCTGAATGCACACATCACAAAGCAGTTTAACAGACAGCTTATTTCTAGTTTTTATAGTGAGACATTCCTTTTTTTTTACATAGCCCTCAGTGGGTTCTACAATGTCCCTTTGCAGGTTTTACAAAAGACTGTTTATAATCTGTTGTATAAAAAGAAAGGTTTAACTCTGTGAGCTGAACCCACGCATCAAATAGCTGTATCACAGATAGCTTATTTCTAGTTTTCATTGTAGGATATTCAGTTTTTCACTCTACACATCAGTCAGCTCTGAAATATCCCTTTGCAGATTCTACAGAAAAAGTGTTTCCAACGTGCTGTATCAAAAGAAAGATTTAACTCTGTGTGGTGAATTCACATATCACAAAGCAGCTTGACAGATAACTTCTTTCTAGTTGTTATCATGGGATAATTGGTTTTTCACTGTAGGCCTCCATGGGCTATGAAATGTCCCTTCACAGATTCTACAAAAAGAGTGTTTCCAACCTGCTGAATCAAAAGAAAAGTTTAACTCTCTGGGATGAATGCACACATCACAAAGCAGTTTCACAGATAGTTTCTAGTTTTTCTTGAGGATATTTGATCTTTTACTATAGTCCTCAGTGAATTCCAAAATGTCTTCTCACAGACTCTACAAGAAGAGTGTCTCCAAACTCCTGAAACAAAAGAAAGGTTTAACTCTTTGAGATGAATCCACATTTCACAAAGCAATTTCACAGACAACTTTTTTTCTAGTATATATCATAGGATATTCTGTCTCACACTACAGGCTGCAGTATGCTCCAAAGTGTTTTTTGGCAGTTGCTTCAAAATGAGTGTTTCCAATGTGCTGAATCAAAAGAAAAGTTTAATTATTTTATCTGAATTCACACACCACAAAGCAGTTTCACAGATAGGATCGTTCTATTTTTTAACACCTGATATTCAGTTTTCCACTATAGACCTCACTAGGCTCAGAAAAGAGACTTCCCGTGTTCTACAAAATAGTATTTTCAATCTGCTGAATCAAAATAAAGGTTTAACTCTGTGAGCTTAATCCACACATCACAAAGCAGTTTCACAAATAGCATTTTTCTTGTTTTTATTGCGTGATATTCTGTTTTTTACTCTAGGCCTCAGTGGGCTCTGAAGTATCCCTTGCCATATTCTGCAAAAAGAGTGTTTCCAAAGTGCTTAATCAAAAGATTTAACTGTTTGAACTGAATCCACATATCACAAAATAGTTGCATAGACAGCTTTTTTCTAGTTTATATTTCTAGTTTTCATTGTGGGATACTTGGTATCTCACTATAGGCTTCATTGGGTTTTGAAATGTCCCTTCACGGATCTACAAAAAGAGTGTTTCCCACCTTGTGAATTAAAAGAATGATTTACCTCTATTAGTTAAATCCACACATCACAAAGTAGTTTCCAGATAGCTTCTTTCTTGTTTTTATCACAGGATTTTCAGCTTTTCACTGTAGGCTTTTGTGGGCTTTGAAACACCCCTTCACTGATTCTACAAGATGAGTGTTTCCAACCTGCTGAATCAAAAGAAATGTTTAACTCTTTGAGATGAATCCACACATCACAAAGTCGTCTCACAGATCGTTTCTTTCTAATTTTTATCATGGGAAACTCAGTTTTTCACTGTAGGTTCTAGTGGGTTCCAAAATTTCCCCTCATAGTTTCTACAAAAAGAGTGTTTAGAACCTGCTGAATCAAAAAAAAAGTTCCACTCCACGAGCTGAATCCACACATTACAATGCAGTTTCACAGATAGGTTCTTCCCACTTTTATTGTGTGATATTCAGTGTTTCTTTATAGGCCCTAGTGGGCTTTGAAATGTCCCTTCACAGATTCTACAAAAGAAGTGTTTCCAACCTTCTGAATTATAAGAAAAGTTTAATGCTGTGAGCTGAATTTACAGATCACAAAGCAGTTTCAGGATATCTTCTTACCAGTTTCTGTTGTGGGATTTTAGGTTTTTCACTATAGGCCTACGTGGGCTTTGAAATGTCCCATTGTGGATTCTAAAAAAACAGTGCTTCCCACCTGCTGAATCAAAAGAAAAGTTTAACTTTGTGAGCTGAGTGCACACATCCCAAAGTATTTTCACAGATAGCTTTTTTCTAATTTTTAACCCAAATTTTCATTTTTTCACCTTAGGCCTCAATGGGTTTTGGAATATTTCCTCACAGATTCTAAAAAAAAGAGTGTTTCAAACCTGCTGAATGAAAAGAAAGGTTTAACTCTGACAGGAACCCACACAACACAAAGCAGCTTCACAGATAGCTTCTTTTTAGTTTTTATTGTGGGATTTTCGGGTTTTCACTATAGGCATTAGTTCGCTCTGAAATGTTCCTTCAGATTCTACAAAAAGGGTTTCTCCAACTTGCTGAATCAAAAGAAAGTTTTTACTCTGTGACTTGAATGCACACATCACAAAGCAGTTTCACAGATAAATTATTTCTAGTTTTTGTCGTGGGGTATTTGGTTTTTCACTACAGGCCTCAGTGGTTCTGAAATGTCCCTTAGCAGATTCTACAAAAAGCATGTTTCCATCTTCGGAATCAAAAGAAATGTTTAACTTTGTAAGCCAAATCCACATGTCAAAAAGAAAGCAGTTTCACAGATAGCTTCTTTCTAATTTTTCTCATGGGAAATTCAGTTTTTCATTATAAGCTTTAGTGGGCTCGTAGATTTGTACAAAAAGGTGTTACAACCTAATGAAACAAAAAAAAAAAACAAAAGAAAAGTTAAACTCTGTAAGCTGAATCCATTTGTAACAAAAGAGTTTCAGATAGCTTCTCTCTAGTTTTTATCATGGGGATATTTGAGTTTTCACTATAGGCTTCAGTGGACTCCAAAATGTTTCTTCACAGATTCTATAAAAAGATTTTTCCAAATTTCTGCAAAAAAAAAAAAAAGGCTTAAGTCTGAGAACTAAATCTACACATCACAAAGCTGTTTCACTGTAAGCTACTGTCTAGTTTTTATTTTGGGATATACGGTTTTTCACTTTAGGGATCAGTGGGCTCCAAAACATTTCTTAGCAGATTCTACAAAAAGCGTGTTTCCAAACTGTTGAATGAAAAGAAAGGTTTAATTTTTGTGATCTGAATCCAAGCATCACAAAGCAGTTTCTCAGATACATCCTCTAGTTTTTATTGTGAGATATTTAGTTCTTCTCTAGAGGTTCCAGTGGGTTCCTAAATATCCCTTCACAGATTCTAAAGAAAGAGTGTTTCCAACCCACTGAATAAAAAGAAAGTTTTAACTTTGTTAGTTGAATCCACACATCACAAAGCATTTTCTGTTTTTTATCAGGGTATATTTGATTTTTCACAAAAGGTCTCAGTGGGCTTTGAAATGTCCCTTTGCTAATCCTACAAAAAGAGTGTTTTCAAACTGCTGAATGAAAAGAAAGGTTAAAATCTGTGATCTGAGTCCAAACATCACATCCAGTATCACAGATAGCTTCTTTCAAGTTTTTATCACAGGATATTTGGTTTTTCACTCTACACCTCAGTTGGCTCTGAAGTGTCCCCATGCAGATACTACAAAAAGGGTGCTTCCAACATGCAGAATCAAAATAAAGTTTTAACTTTTTGAGCTGAATCCACACATCACAAAGCAGTTTTCCAGATAGTTTCTTTCTAGCTTTTATCAAGGGATATTCACTTTTAACTATAGGCCTCAGTGGTTTCAAGATGTCCCACTGCCGATTCTACAAAAAGAGTGTTTCTAACCAGCTGAATCAAAAGAGAGGTTTAGCTGTGTGTCCTGAATCCATACATCACTAAGGAGTTTCATACATATCTTATTTTTAGTTTTTATTGTAGGATACTCAGTTTTTCACTATAGCAATCAGTGGGCTCCAAAATGTCCCATCACAGATTGCACAAAAAGAGTGCTTTTATCTTCTGAATCAATAGAAATGTTTAACGCTTTGAGCTGAATGCTGACATCACAAAGCAGTTTCACAGACAGCTTTTTACTCCTTTTTATCTCAGTGTATTTGGTTTTTTAATCTCGGCCACATTGTGCTCTGAAATGTACCTTCACATATCCTGTAAAAAGACTGTTTCCAACCTGCTGAATCAAAGGAAAGGTTTAAATCTTTGAGCTTAATTCACTGATCACAAAGCAGTTTCACAGATAGCTTCTTTCTAATTTTTTATTACAAGATATTCAATTTTTCAGTGCAGGCCTCAATGGGCTCTGAAATGTCCATTCAGAGATTCTACAGAAAGGGTGTTTCTAACTTGCAAAATAAAAAAAAGGTTTAAATTTGTGAGATAAATCCACACATCACAGAACAGATTCACAGATAGATTCTTTCTAGTTTTGATTGGTGATATTTAGTTTTTCACAATAAGCCTCAATGGGCTTTGAAATGTCCCTTTGCAGATCCTACAATGAGAGTGTTTCTAACCTGCTACAGAAAAGGAAAGATTTAACTCTGAGAACTGAATGCACACATCCCAAGTCAGTTTCACAGATAGCCTCTTTCTAGTTTTTATCATGGGATATTTGATTTTTACTATATGTCTAAGTGGGCTCCAAAATGTTCCCTCACAGATTCTACAAAAAGAGTTTTTCCAACCTGCTTAATCAAAAGAAAGATTTAACTCTGTGAGCTGAATTCACAAATCACAAAGCATCTTAACAGGTAGCTTCTTTCTAGTTTTTATCATGGGATATTCTGTTTTTCACTATAGGCCTCAGTTTGCTCTGAAAAGTCTCCTTGCAGAGTCTACAAAAAGTTTTTCCAACCTCCTTAATCAAAAGAAAGTTTTTTCTCTGTGAGCTGAATGTACACATTAAAAAGCAGTTTCACAGATAGCTTCTATCAAGTTTTCACTGTGGTATATTCTCTTTTTCACTGTAGGCCTCAGAGAGCTCTGAAATGTACCTTCACTGAAAATGCAACAAGATTGTTTCCAAACTGCTGAATCAAAAGGAAGGTTGCACTTAGCTGAATCCATACATCACAAAACAGTTTCACAGATAACTTTTATCTACTTTATATCACAGTATATTCAGTATTTCAGGATAGGCTTCTGTGTGCTCTGACATGTTCCTTCGTAGATTCCACAAAAGGAGTGCTTTCAACGGCCACAAGAAAAGAAAGGCTTATGGTTTTAGGTCTAACATTTAAGTCTTTAATCCATCTTGAATTAATTTTTGTATAAGGTATAAGGAAGGGATCCAGTTTCACCTTTCTATGTATGGCTAGCCAGTTTTCCCAGCACCATTTATTAACTAGGGAATCCTTTCCCCATTGCTTGTTTTTGTCAGGTTTGTCAAAGATCAGATAGTTGTAGATACACGGCATTATTTCTGAGGGCTCTGTTCTGTTCCATTGATCTATATTTCTGTTTTGGTACAAGTACCATACTGTTTTGGTTACTGTAGCCTTGTAGTATAGTTTGAAGTCAGGTAGTGTGATGCCTCCAGCTTTGTTCTTTTGTCTTAGGATTGAATTGATGATGTGGGCTCTTTTTTGGTTCCATATGAACTTTAAAGTAGTTTTTTCCAATTCTGTGAAGAAAGTCATTGGTAGCTTGATGGGGATGGCACTGAATCTATAAATTACCTTGGGCAGTATGGCCATTTTCACGATATTGATTCTTCTTACCCATGAGCATGGAATGTTCTTCCACTTGTTTGTATCCTCTTTTATTTCATTGAGCAGTGGTTTGTAGTTCTCCTTGAAGAGGCCCTTCACGTCCCTTGTAAGTTGGATTCGTAGGTATTTTATTCTCTTTGAAGCAACTGTGAATGGAAGTTCACTCATGATTTTGCTCTCTGTTTGTCTGTTATTGGTGTATAAGACTGTTTGTAACTTCTGCACATTGATTTTGTATCCTGAGACTTTGCTGAAGTTACTTAAAACCTAGGCATTACCATTCAGGACATAGGCATGGGCAAGGACTTCTTGTCTAAAACACAAAAAGCAATGGCAACAAAAGCCAAAACTGACAAATGGGATCTAATTTAACTAAAGAGCTTCTGCACAGCAAAAGAAACTACCATCAGAGTGAACAGGCAACCTACAAAATGGGAGAAAATTTTTGCAACCTACTCATCTGACAAAGGGCTAATATCCAGAATTTACAATGAACTCAAACAAATTTACAAGAAAAAAACAAACAACCCCATCAAAAAGTGGGCAAAGGACATGAACAGACACTTCTCAAAAGAAGACATTTATGCAGCCAAAAGACACATGAAAAAATGCTCATCATCACTGGCCAATGGTGGTCATTCAAAAGTCAGGAAACAACAGGTGCTAGAGAGGATGTGGAGAAATAGGAACACTTTTACACTGTTGGTGGGACTGTAAACTAGTTCAACCATTGTGGAAGTTAGAGTGGCGATTCCTCAGGGATCTAGAACTAGAAATACCATTTGACCCAGCCATCCCATTACTGGGTATATACCCAAAGGACTATAAATCACGCTGCTATAAAGACACATGCACAATTATGTTTATTGTGGCACTATTCACAATAGCAAAGACTTGGAACCAACCCAAATGTCCAACAATGATAGACTGGATTAAGAAAATGTGGCACATGTACACCATGGAGTACAATGCAGCCATAAAAAATGATGAGTTCATGTCCTTTGTAGGGACATGGATGAAATTGGAAATCATCATTCTCAGTAAACTATCACAAGGACAGAAAAACAAACACCACATGTTATCACTCATAGGTGGGAATTGAACAATGAGAACACATAGACACAGGAAGGGGAACATCACACTCTGGGGACTGTTGTGGGGTGGGGGGAGGGGAGAGGGATAGCATTAGGAGATATACATAATGCTAAATGACGAGTTAATGGGTGCAGCACACCAGCATTGCACATGTATACATATATAACTAACCTGCACGTTGTGCATATGTACCATAAAACTTAAAGTATAATAATAATAATAAAAATAAATAAAAAAAGAAAGAAAAGAAAGGCTTAACTCTGATAACTGAATCCACACTTCACAAAGCAGTTTCACAGATAGCTCCCTTGCATTTTTTTATCAAGGGACATTTGGTAATTCACTATAGACCTCAGTGGACTCTGAAATGTCCCTTTGCAGATTCTACAAAAGGAGTTTTTCTGAACTGCTGAATGAAAAGGAAGGTTTACCTCTGTGAACCATATCCACACATCACAAAGCAGTTTCATATATAGCTTCTTTCTAGTTTTTATCACAGGATATTCGGTTCTCCAAGAGAGGTCTCATTGGGCTGCTATATGTCCCATTGTAGAGTCTATAAAAAGAGTTTCCAGCCTGCTGAATCAAAAGAAATGTTTTCCTCTGTGAACTGAAGCACATCACAAAGCAGTTTCCCAGATAGATTATTTCTAGTTTTTATCATGGGATATTTGATTTTTCACTGTAAGCCTTCATGTGCTCCGAAACGACTCTTCTCAGATTCTACAAAAGAGGGTTTCCAACCTGTTGAATCAAAAGAAAAGTTTAATTCTGTGAACTGAATCCACATCACAAATCAGTTTCACAGGTAGCTTCTTTCATGTTTTTATCGCTGAATATTTGGTTTTTCACTATAGGCCTCAGTGGGCTCCAACATGTCCCTGTGCAGTTTCTACAAAAACATTGTTTCCAACCTACTGAATCAAAGGGAAGGTTTTACTCTTTAAGGTAATCCACACCTCACAAGGCATTATTGCTCATTATTTTCTTCTACTTTTTATTGTTAGATATTCGGTTTTTCACTAATAAGTGTGCTCCAAAATGTCCCTTCCCAGATTGTACAAAAAAAGTGTTTCCAACCTGCTGATTCAAAAGAAAAGTTTACCTCCTTGAACTGAATGCACACAACACAAAGCAGTTTCACATATATCTTCTTACTCATTTTTATCATGGGATATTTGATTTTACACTATGGGTCTCAGTGGACTTCGAAATGTCTCTTCACAAATTCTTCAAAAACAGTGTCTCCAACCAGCTGAAACAAAAGAAAGGTTTAGCTTTGTTAATGGAATTGACATATCACAAAGAAGTTTCACAGATAGTTTCTTTCTAGTTTTTATCTGGGGTTATTTTGTTTTGCATTATGGGGCTCAGCGGGCTCTGAAATATCCTTTGCCATATTCTGCAAAAAGAGTTTCCAACTTGCTGAATCAATAGAAACGTTTACCTTTGTTAATGGAATCGACATATCACAAAGCAGTTTCACAGATAGTTCTTTCTAGTTTTTATCATGCATTATTTTGTTTTACATTATAGGCCTCAGTGGGCTCTGAAATATTCCTTGCCATATTATGCAAAAAGTTTCCAACTTGCTGAATCAATAGAAACCTTAAAATGTGTGAGCTGAATCCAAACATCACAAAGCCGTTTCATAGACAGCATCTTTCTAGTTTTTAATACAGGATAATCGGTTTATCACTATAGGCCTAAGTGGGCTCTGAAATGTCCCGTTGCTGATTCTACAAAAAAAGTGTTTCTGACTTGCTTAATCAAAAGATTTAACTGTTTGAGCTGAATCCACATATCACAAAGCAGTTTCATAGATAGCTTCTTTCTACTTTTTAGCATGGGATATTCTGTTTCTCACTATAGGAATCAAGGGGCTCCAAAACGTTTCTCGTAGATTGTACAAAAAGAGTTTTCCCATCCTGCTGAATCAAAAGAAAGGTTTAGCTGTGAGAACTGATTCCCCACATTACATAGAAGTTTTAAAGAAAGCTTCTTTCTATTTTTTATCACAGGATATTCAGTTTTTCACCAGAGGTCTCACTGGGCTTCTAAATGTCACATCACAGATTCCACAAAAGGAGTATTTCCAGCCTGCAGAATCAAAAGAAGTTTTACCTCTGTGAATAGAATCCACACATCACAAAGCAGTTTCACAGATAGCTTATTTCTAGTTTTTATTGTGGGATATTCAGTTTTCCACTATATGACTCAGTGGCTTCCAAAATGTCTTTTCACAGGTTCTACAAAAAGAGTGTTTCCAACTTGCTGAATCAAATGATAGTTTTAATTCTGTGTGCCAAATCCATACACCACAAAGCAGTTTCACACATAGGTTTTTTCTAGATTTTATTGTGGGATATTTGGTTTTTCACTATAGTAATCAGTGGGTTTTGAAATGTCATTGCACAAATTCTACAAAAAGATTGTTTCCAAACTAGTGAATCAAAAGAAAGCTTTTACTCTTTGAGCTAATCCAAACATCACAAACCATTTTTGCTCATAACTTCTTTCTAGTTTTCCTCATGGGATATTCAGTTTTTCAATATAGTAATAAATGGCCCCCAAAATGTCCCTTCTCAGTTGTACAAAAAAGAGTGTTTCCATCCTGCTGAATTGAAAGAAATGCTAAACTCCTTGAACTGAATGCACACATGAAAAAGCAGTTTCACATACATATTCTTACTCGTTTTTATCACAGGATATTTGTTTTTTCACTATGGGCCTCAGTGAGTTCTGAAACGTCCCTCCACAGATTCTTCAAAAAGAGTGTTTCCAACAAGCTGAAACAAAAAATAGTAGGTTAACTTAGTTATCTGAATGGACACATCACAGAGCTGTTTCACAGATAGCATATTTCTAGTTTTTATCATGGAATATTCATTTTTTCACTATAGGCCTTAGTGGGCTCTGAAATGTCCCCTCATAAATTCTGAAAAAAGAGAGTTTCCATCCTGCTGAATGCAAAAGAAGGTTGAACTCTCTTAGCTTAATCCACACATCACAAAGCAGCCTCAGAGATAGCTTCTTTCCAGTTTTTATCACAGGATATTCAGTTTTTCACTATAGGCCTCAGTGGACTCTGAAATGTCTCTTAGCAGATTCTACAGAAAGAGTGTTTCCAATGTGCTGAATCAAAGGAAAGCTTTAAATATGTGAGCTAAATCACCCGTTACAAAGCAGTTTCACAGATAGCTTTTTTCTTGTTTTCTCTCAGGATGTTTGCTTTTACAAAATAGGCATCATTTTGCTTCAAAATGTCCCTTTGCAGATTCTACAAAAAAAAATGCTTGCAAACCTGCTGAATCAAAAGAAAAATTTAACTGTGTGAGCTGAATGCACATATTGCAAAGCCGTATCACAGATAGCTTCTTTTTAGTTTTTATTGTGGGATATTCAGTTTCTCACTATAGGCCTCAGTGGGCTTGGAAATGCCCCATGGCAGATTCTACAAAAAGGTGTTTCCAACCTGTGGAATCAATAGAAATGTTAAAATATGTGATCTGAATCCACACATAACACAGCAGTTTCACAAATAGCATCCTTCTAGTTTTTATTCCAGGATAATTTGTTGATGACTGTAGGCCTAAGTGGGCTCCAAAATGTCCCTTTGCTAATTTTACAAAAAGAGTGTTTCTAACCTGCTGAATCAAAAGAAAGATTTAACTGTGTGAGCTGAATCCACAGATCATAAAGCATTATCATTGATAGCTTCTTTCCAGTTTTCATCATGGGATATTTGGTTTTTCACTTTAGGAATCAATAGGCTCCAAAGTGTTTCTTTGTATATGGTACTAAAAGCGTTTTTCCATCCTGCTGAATCAAAAGAAAAACTTAACTCTGAGAAATGATTCCCCACATTACAAAGGAGTTTCACAGACAGCTTCTTTCTAGTTTTTATCACAGGATATTCAATTTTTCAACAGAGGCCTCTTTGGACCCATAAAGTCTCATCACAGATTCTACAGAAAGAGTGTTTCTGGCCTCCTGAATCACAAGAAACGTTTACCTCTGTGAACCGAATGCACATGTCACAAAGCAGTTTCACAGATAGGTTCTTTCTAGTTCTTATCATGGAATATTTAGTTTTTCACTATAGGCATCAGTGGCCTCCAAAATGTCTTTTCACAGATTCTACAAAAAGACTGCTTACAACCTGCTGAATCAAAAGAAACTTTTAATTCTGTGAGTTAAATCTACACATCACAAAGCAGTTTCACAGATAGAGTCTTTCTAGTTTTTAGCTTGGGATATTCTGTTTTTCAATGAAGGCCTCAGAGGGTTTGGAAATGTTCCCTCACTGATTCTAAAACAAGAGTGTTTCCAACCTATTGAATTGAAAGAAAGGTTTTGCTCTTTGAGGTAATCCACACTTCGCAAAGCATTTTTGCTCGTATCTTCTTTCCAGTTTTCATCTTGGGATTTTCATTTTTCACTATAGTAATCAGTGGGCTCCAATATGTCCCTTTCCAGATTGTATGAAAAGAGTGTTTTCATCCTCCCGAATCAAAAGAAAGGTTCAATTCCTTGAACTAAATGCACACATCACAAAGCAGTTTCACATGTATCTTCTTACTCGTTTTTGTCACTGGATGTTTTGTTTTTCACTATGGGTCTCAGTGGACTCTGAAATGCCCCTTTGCAGATTCTTCAAAAAGGGTATTTCCAACCAGCTGAAATAAAAGAAAGGTTTAACTTTGTTAACTGAATGGACACATCACAAAACAGTTTCATAAATAGCTTCTTTCTAGTTTTTATCATGGGATTTTTGGTTTTTCACTATAAACATCAGTGGACTCGGAAATGTCCCTTGGCAGATTCTACAAAAAAAGTGTTTTCAACCTGCTTAATCAATAGGAATGTTAAAATATGTAAGGTGAATTCACACATCACAATGCAGTTTCACAGAGAGTGTCTTTCTAGTTTTTATTGTGAGATAATCAGTTTATCACTAAAGGCTTCAATGGGCTCCGAAATGTCTTTTAGCAAATTTTACAAAAAGGGTGTTTCCAACCTGCTGAATCAAAAGATACTATTAATTCTGTCACAAAGCAGCTTCACAGATAGTTTCCTTCTAGTTTTTATCATGGGATATTCGGATTTTCAATGTAGGTCACAGAGGGCTCAGAAATATGCCTTTGCAGATTCTACAAAAAGAGTGTTTGCAACCTGCTGAATCAAAAGAAATGTCTAAGTCTGTCTGGTGAATCCATACATTACAAAGTAGGCTCATACAAAGCTTTTTTTTTTTTTTAGATTTTATTGTGGGATATTTGGTTCTTCAGTATAGAAATCAGTTGGCTCCAAAATGTTTCAAAACAGATTGTAAAAGAAAAGTGTTTCCACCCTGCTGTATCGAGAGAAAGGTTTAAGTGCTTGAGCTGAATGCACACATCACAAAATAGCTTCACATATAGCTTCTTTTTTTGTTTTCATTGTGGGATACTTAGTTTTTCACTGCAGGCCACAGTGGGCTCTGAAATGTCCCATTGCATGTTCTACCAAAAGAGTGTTGCCAACCTGCTGCATGAAAAGAAAAGTTTAACTCTGAGAACTAAGCTGCATGAAAAGAAAAGTTTGACTCTGAGAACTAAGTCCCCACATCAAAAAGCAGTTTCATAGATATCTTATTTCTTGTTTTCATCACGTGATATTCGTTTTTTCACTATAGGCCTCAGTTGGCTCCCAATTGTCTCATCACACATTGTACAAAAAGAGTGTTTTCAACCTGCTGCATGAAAAGGAAGGCTTACCTCTGAGAACCTAATCCACACATCACAACCAGTTTCACAGACAGCTTCTTAGTAGTTTTTTCATGGGATATATGGTTTTTTACTATAGGCCTCAGTGGGCTGTGAAATGTTCCTTCTCAGAATCTACAAAAAGAGTGTTTCCAGGCTGCTGAATCAAAAGAAAGTTTTGTCTCCATGAACTGAATGCACACATCACCAAGCAGTTTCACAAATAGGCTCTTTCTAGTTTTTATCATGGGATATTCAGTTTTTCACTATAGGCCTCAGTGGGCTCCATAATGTACCTTCACAGATGCTATAAAAAGAGTGTTTTTAACCTGCTGAATCAAAATAAAGGTTTAAGTCTGTGAACTGGATGAACATATAATAAAACAGTTTGACAGATAGCTTCTTTCTAGAATTTGTCATAGGATATTAGGTTTTACGCTATGGGTCACAGTGGGCTCTGAAATATCTATTAGCAGTTCTACAAAAAGTGGGTTTCCAACCTGCTGAATCAAAATAAATGTTTAACTCTGTCAGCTGAATGCAGACATCCCAAGCAGTTTCACAGATAGATTCTTTCTAGTTTTTATTGTGGGATATTTTTTATTTCAATATATGCCTTAGCAGGCTTTGAAATGTCCTTTCCAAGATTCTACAAAAAAAGTGTTTCCAACCTGCTAATTCAAAATAATGGTTTAACACTGTGAGCTTGAATGCAAATATCACAAAACAGTTTCAGAGATAGATTCCTTCTAGTTTTTATCACGGAATATTCAGTTTTTCACTATTCACCTCAGTGGGCTCTAAAATGTCACTTCATAGATACTTAGAAAAGGGTATTTCCAAAGCAGTTTCATAGATGGCTTCCTGAAAGTTTTTTAAATGGGACATTCTGTTTTTCACTATAGACCTTAATGGGCTTTATAATGTCCCTTCACAGATTCTACAAAAAAAGTATTTCCAGCCTGCTGAATCAAAAGAAAGTTTTAAATCTGCAGTATGGGTCCACAATCACAAAGCAGTTTCACATTGTTTCTTTTTATTTTTTATCATGAGATATTCAATTTTTCACTGTAGGTCCAGTGGGCTTTGAACTGTCACTTGGTAAATACTAAATAAAGGAGTATTTCCAACCTGCAGAATCAACGGAAATGTTAAACTCTGTTAGATGAATACATATATCACAAAGCAGTTTCACAGACAGCTTCTTTCTAGTTGTTATCATGGGATATTCTATTTTTCAATATAGGCTTCAGTGGGCTCTGAAATGTCCCTTTGAAGATCCTACAAAAAGGGTGTTTAAACCTGCTGAATCAAAAGAATGTTTTAACTCTGTGAGCTGAATCCACACATCACAAAGCAGTTTCCCAGAGGGCTTCTTTCTAGTTTTTACCGCAAGATATTCAGTTTCTTTACTATAGGCCTCAAAGCACTCTGAAATGTCCCTTTGCAGATTTTACAAAAGAGTGTTTGCAAATAA
The DNA here is from genome assembly GCF_029281585.2 of Gorilla gorilla gorilla. Taxonomy (NCBI): domain Eukaryota; kingdom Metazoa; phylum Chordata; class Mammalia; order Primates; family Hominidae; genus Gorilla; species Gorilla gorilla. Next base: position 74,483,934 of record NC_073231.2, on the reverse strand, counting down.
CTGAATCAAAAATAAAGTTTACCTATCTGTACTGAATGCAAACATCAAAAAGTGGTTTTACAGAAAGTTTCTTTCTAGTTTTCTTCACAGGATATTCTCTTTTTCACTACAGGCCTCACTGCACTCCAATTTGTTCCTTCGCAGATTCTACAAAAAGTGTTTTTCCAACATGCTGAATAAATAGAAAGGTTTAACTTTGTGAGATGAATCCAGACATCACAAAGAAGTTTCACAGAAGCCTATTTCTAGTTCTTATACTGGGATATTTGGTTTTTCACAAGGTCTAAGTACACTCAGAAATGTCCCTTTGCAGATTCTACGAAACAGTGTGTCCAACCTGCTCAATCAAAACAAAGTTTTAATTCTTTGAGCTGTATCCACACATCACAAAGAAGTTTCAGAGATAGCTATTTTCTAGTTTTTATCAGAGGCTATTTGTTTTTTCACTTTAGGCCTCAAAGCACTCTGAAATGTCCCTTCGCAGATTCTACAAAAGAGTGTTTCCAAACTGCTGAATCAAAAGAAGTTTAACTCTGTGAGCTGAATCCACAAATCACAAAGCAGGTTCCCAGATAGATTCTTTCTAGTTTTTGCCATGGGATATTCTGTTTTTCACTATAGGCCTCAAAGCACTCTGAAATGTCCCTTTGCAGATTCTACAAAATGAGTGTTTCCAAACAGCTGAATCAAAAGTAAGTTTTAACTCTCTGAACCGAATGCACATGGCACAAAGCAGTTTCACAGATAGCTTTTTTCTAGTTTTTACCACAAGATATTCAGTTTTTAACTATAGACCTCAAAGTGCTCTGAAATGTCCCTTTGCAGATTCTACAAAAGAGTGTTTATAAACAGCTGAATCAAAAGTAAAGTTTACTTATCTGTACTGAATGCAAACTTTGCAAAGCAGTTTCACAGATAGTTTCTTTCTAGTTTTCTTCACAAAATAGTCTTTTTTTCACTGTAGGCCTCACTGTGCTCCAAAATATTCCTCCACAGTTTCCACAAAAAGAGTGATTCCAATCTGCTGAATAAATAGAAAGGTTCAACTCTGTGGGATGAATCCATAGATCACAAAGCAGTTTCACAGATAGCTTCTTCTTAGTTTTTATTGTGGGATATTCCGTTTCTCACTATTAACCTCAATGTGCTCCAAAATGGCCCATTGCAGATTCTATAAAAACACTGTTGCAAAACTGGTGATTCAAAGGAAAGGTTTAACACTGTGAGCTGAATCAACACATCATGAAACAGTTTCAGATAGCTTGTTTCTATTTTCTATCGGGGGATATTTTGCTTTTAACTATAGACCTCACTGTGCTTCAAAATGTCCCTTTGCAGATTCTACAAAAAGTGTTTTTCTAAACTCCTGAATCAAAACAAAGCTTTAACTCTGTGAGCTGTATCCACAAATCACAAAGCAGTTTCACAGATAGCTCCTTTCTAGTTTTTACCATGGGATATTCTGTTTTTCACCATAGGCCTCAATGTGCTCTGAAATGTCTCTTTGCAGAATCTCCAAAAAAAGTGTTTTCAAGCTACTGAATTAAAGTAAGGTTTAACTCTGTGTGCTGAATACATACATCCAAAATGATTTCACAGAAGGTTTCTTTCTAGTTTGTATCATAGGATATTCGTTTTTTTACTATAGGTCTCAAAGTGCTCTGAAATGTCCCTTTGCAGATTCAACAAAAGAGGGCTTCCAACTTGCTGAATCAAAAAAAAGTTTAGGGTCGGGTGTGGTGGCTCATGCCTCTAATCCCAGCACTTTGGGAGGCCAATGACTGTGGATCACGAGGTCACGAGATTGAGACCATACTGGCTAACATGGTGAAATCCCATCTCTACTAAAAAATACAAAAAAAGTAGCCGGGTGTGGTGGCAGGTACCTGTAGTCCCAGCTACTCAGGAGGCTGAGGCAGGAGAATGGTGTGAACTCAGGAGGAGGAGGTTGCAGTAAGCCAAGATCATGCCACTGCATGCCAACCTGGGCAACAGAGCAAGACTCCATCAAAAAAAAAAAAACAAGTTTCAACTTTGTGACCTGAATCCACACATCACAAGCCATTTCACAGGTAGCTTTTTTCTAGTTTTTATGGAGGGATATTCTTTTTTTACTATAGGCCTCACTGAGCTCTGAAATGTCCCTTTACAGATTATATTTAAAAAAGTGTTTCCAAACTCCTGAATCAAAAGAAAGACTTAACTCTGTGAGTGGAATCCACACATCAAAACGAGTTTCACAGATAGCTTGTTTCTAGTTTTCATCGTGGAATATTCAGATTCTCACTACAGGCCTCACTGTGCTCTGAAATGTCCCTACACAGATTCTACAAAAAGAGTGTTCCCAACTGCTGAATCATAAGAAAAGTTTAAATCTGTGAGCTGAATCCAAACAACATGATGCAGTTTCACAGATAACTTCTTTCTAGTTTTTAAGGCAGGATATTTTTTTTTTTTTACTATAGGCCTCAGTGCCTTCTGAAAAGTCCCTACACAGATTCTCCAAAAATGTGTTTCCAAACTGCTGAATCAAAAGTGAGGTTTACCTCTCTGAGATGAATGCACACATCACAAAGTAGTTTCACAATTAGCTTTTTTCTAGTTTTTATCACAGGATATTTGATTTTTCACTATAGATCTCACAGCATTCCAAAGTGTCCCTTTGAAGGTTCTCCAAAAAGATGGATTCCAAACTGCTGAATCAAGAGAAATCTTGAACTCTGTGAGTTGAATATACACATCCTAGAGTAGTTTCATGGATAGCTTCTTTCTAGTTTTTACCACATGATATTCGGCTTTTTACTATAGGTCTCAAAGCTCTCTGAAATGTCCCTATGCAGATTCTACAAAAAGAGTGTTTCCAAACAGCTGAATCATAATACGGTTTAATTCTCTGAACTGAATGCACACGTCACAAAGAAGTTTCACAAATAGCTTCTTTCTAGTTTTTATCATGCGATATTAAGTTTTTCACTATAGGTCTCATTGAGCTCTGAAATACCCCTTGTAGAAACTACAAAAAGAGTGCTTCCAAACTGCTGAATCAAAAAGTAAAGGTTTAACTCTGTGGGGCTGAATCCACACATCACAAAGCAGTTTCCAAAATAGCTTCTTTCTAGTTTTTACAGGGAGACATTCAGTTTTATACTATAAGTCTGAAAGCACTCTGAAGTGTACCTTCACAGATTCTACAAAAAGAGTGTTTCCAAACAGCTGAATCAAAAGTAAGGTTTAACTCTCTGAACTGAATGCACACATTGAAAGCAGTTTCTCAGATAGCTTCATTCTAGTTTTTACTACGTGATATTCGGTTTTTCACTGTAGGCCTCAAAGGACCTTGTAATCCCCCTTTGTAAGTTCTACTAAAATTCTGTTTCCAAACGGTGGAATCAAAAGAAAGATTAAACTCTATGAGTTAAATCCACATATTATAAAGCAGTTTCACAGATATCTTCTTTCTAGTAGCTTTTACTGGATATCATTTTTTGGTTTAGGCCTCAGTGGGCTCTGAATAGTCCCTTTGCAGATTATACAAAGTGAGTGTTTTCAACCTGGTGAATTAAAATATAAATTTACCTCTGTGAACTGAATGTACACATTACAAAGCAGTTTCACAGATAGCATCTTTTTAATTTTTATTGCCAGATATTTGATTTTTCACTATAGGCCTCAGTGAGTTCCGAAATGTCCCTTTGTGGATTCTACAAAAAGAGTGTTTCCTACCTCCTGAATCAAGAGAAACCTTTAACTCTGAGCTGAATACACACATCAAAAATCAGTATCACAGAAAGCTTCTTTCTAGTTTTTATCATGGGATAGTCTGTATTTTACTAAAGGCCTCACTGCACTTTGAAATGTCCCTTCACTGATTCTACAAAGAATGTGTTTTCAGCCTGCAGAATCAAAACATAGGCTTATCTCTGTAAGCTGAATGTACACAACACAAAGCAGTTTTACAGATAGCTTCTTTGTAGTTTTTAATCATGGGATATTCATTTTTTCACTATGGAGACCCCAGTGTACTCTGGAATGTTCCTTTACAGATTTTACAAAAAGAGTGTTTCCAAACATCTTAATAAAACCTACGTTTTAACTCTGTGAACTGAATGTACACATCACAAAGCAGTTTCCCAGAGAGCTTCTTTCTAGTTTTTAACATAGGATATACAATTTTTTCCTATAGGCCTCAAAGCACTCCAAAATGTCCCCTTGCAGATTCTACAAAAAGAGTGTTTCTCAACAGGTGAAATAATGTAAGGTTTAACTCTGTGAGCTGAATCCACAGATCACTAAGCAGTTTCACTCATAGCTTCTCTCTAGTTTTTATCACAGGATATTCTGTTTTTGCACTATAAGCTTCACAGCATTTCAAAATGTCTATAGGCAGATTCTACAAAAAAAAGTGTTTCTAACCTGCTTAATCAAAAGAAAGATTTGACTCTGTGAAGCTGTATCTATACATCACAAAGCAGTTTCACAGACAGCTTCTTTCTAGTTTTCATCATAGGATATTTGGTTTGTCATTATATGCCTCAAAATGCTCCAAAATTCCCCTTGAATGGTTCTACAAAAAGAGTGTTTCCAAACTGCTGGATCAAAAGTATGGTTTAGCTCTCTGAGCTGAATGCATGTATCACAAAGCAGTTTCAAAAATAGCTCCTCTCTAGTTTTTATCGCACGATATTTTGTTCTTCACTATAGGCCTCAGTGCACTCCAAAACGTCTCTTCACAGATTCTACAAGAGTTTTTACAACCAGTTGTATACAAACAAAGGTTTAACTCTGTGAGCTGAATCCACTCATTGCAAAGCAGTTTCACAGACAGCTTCTGTCTAGTGTTTATCTCGGGATATTCAACTTTTCACCATAGGCCTCATTACACTCTGAAGTGTCCCTTTGCAGATCTACAAAGGAGGGTTTTCAAACTACTGAATCAAAAAAAAAAAAAGTTTAACTCTATGAGCTGAATCTATACATCATGAAGCAGGTGTCCAGATAGCTTCTTACTAGTTTTTACCACAGGATATTCAGTTTTTCACTATAGGCCTCACTGCGCTCCAAAATATCTCTTCAGAGATTCTACAAAAAGAGTGTTTCCAAACTGCTGAATTAAAAGAAATGTTTAACTCTGTAAGCTGAATCAACACATCACAAGCAGTTTTTCAGATGGCTTCTTTCTAGTTTTTACCAGAAGATGTTCTGTTTTTTACTGTAGGCTTCAAAGTGCTCTGAAATGTCCCTTTGCAGATACTGAAAAAAAGTGTTTCCAAACAGCTGAATCAAAAGTAAAGTTTAACTCTGTGTGCTGAATGCACACATCACAAATCAGTCTCATAGATAGCTTTTTTCTAGTTTTTATCATGGGATATTCAGTTTTTCACTATGGGCCCCCACAGGCTCTGAAATGTCACTTTGCACATACTAAAAAAAGAGTGTTTCCAACCTGCTTAATCAATAGAAACATTAAAGTCTTTTAGCTGAATCCCCACATCACAAAGCAGTTCACAGATGGCTTTCTCCTTCTTATTGCAGAATATTTGATTTTTTACTATAGCCCTCAGTGGCTGCCAAAATGTCTTTTCACAGATTCTACAAAAAATGTTTTACCAACCTACTAAATTAATACAAAGTTTTAACTCTGTGAGCTGAATGCAAACATCACAAAGAAGTTTCACAGACAGATTCTTTGTAGTTTTTATCAAGGGATGTCTGGTTTTATACCAAGGCCCCAGTGGGCCCTGAAATTTCTCTTTGAAGATTCTACAAAAAAAGGGTTTCCAACCTGTTGAATCAAAAAAAAATTGAACTTTGTGAGCTGAATGCGAATATCACAAATATTTTCACAGATAGCTGCTTTATAGTTTTTATTGTGAGATATTTTATTTTTTACTATATGCCTCAGTGGGCTCTGAAATGTCCCTTCACAGATTCTACAAAAAGAGTGTTTCCAACCTGCTGAATCAAAGGAAAGGCTTATTTCTGTGGGCTGAATGCAAACATCACAAAAGTTTCACAGATACCTTCTTTCTACTTTTTATCTTGCGGTATTTGTTTCATCACTATGGGCCCAAGTGGGCTCCTAAAAGTCTCTTCACAGATTCTACAAAAAGAATGTTTCTAATCTACTGATTTAAAAGAAAGCTTTACATCTGTGAATGGAATCTACACATCACAAAGCAGTTTCGCAGACAACTTCTTTGTTGTGTTATTGTGGGATAGTCTGTTTTACACTATAGGCCTCAGTGGGCTTTGAAATGTCCCTTCGCAGATTCTAAAAAAAAAGAGTGTTTCCAACTTGTTGAATCAAAATAAAGGTTTAACTCTGTGAGCTGAATTAACACAACACAAAGGAGTTTCACAGTTAGCTTCTTTCTAGTTTTTATCATGGGATATTTGAATTTTCACCATAGGCCTCAGTGGGCTCCAAAATGTTCCTCCGTATATTCTACAAAAATAGTGTTTCCAACCTGCTGAATCAAAGGAACGGTTTATCTCTGTGAGCTGAATGCAAAGATCACAAAGCAATTTCAAAGATAGTTCTTTCTAGGTTTTATTCCAGGATATTCGGTTTTTCACTTTAGACCTCAGTGGGATTTGAAATATCCCTTACTAATCCTACAGAAAGACTGTTTCAGATCTTCTGAATTAGAAGAAAGCTTTAACTCTGAGAGCTGAATGCACACATCACAAAGCAGTTTCACAGATAACTTTTTTTTAGTTTTCATCACTGGTTATTTTGTTTCTCACTGTGGGCCTCAGTGGGCTCTTGCATGTTCCTTCACAGATTCTACAAAAAGAGTGTTTCCTGCTGGGTGTGGCTCACACCTGTAATCCCAGCACTTTGGGAGGGCAAGGCAAACAGATCACAAGGTCAGGAGATTGAGAGCATCCTGGCTAACACAGTGAAACCCCGTCTCCACTAAAAATACAAAAGAAATTAGCCAGGCGTGGTGGTGGGTGCTTGTTGTTGCAGCTACTTGGGAGACTGAGGTGGAAGAATGGCTTGAACCCAGGAAGTGGAGCTTGCAGTGAACCAAAATTTCACCACTGCACTCCAGCCTGGGTGACAGAGCGAGAATCCATCTAAAAAAAAAAAAAAAAAAAAAAAGAGTGTTTCCAACATTGGTTCCTGGGATGTGAGAAGCCTGCCTGGGAAGAAGTGGCACCCATTCAACTCTTACCACTTTTCTCCTCTGAGTGCCTCAATGACCCCCTGAGTTTCTGTCAGCCTGAGTAGGTCTGCCTGCCACCCAGGCGCCACCCATGGGTGCCCTCCATGAGAGACACATGCACCATGGGTTGCAGCCTGGAGCTCTAGCCCCCCACCTGAAAGGCACACCAGGGATTTCTGGGAAGGGAGAGGCCTCCATGGGAAGACCCAGCACCTGCCCCAGCCCATATGTTCTCTTGTCAAAAAGCACACACACCCTGGGCAGGAGCCCAGGGCTCTAGCCCCAACACAGGAAGCTCCCCAGGTCTTCCTGGAAGGGTGAGGCCTCCCTGGGAAAACACAGAACCTGCTCAGGCCACATCGCTTCTCTCTGCCTGCCTGAAAGTCCCCCTGAGTTTTGCCCACCCCCACAAGCCTGGCTGCGTCCTCACTGCCACAGCTTGGGGCCTCTGGGAGAGACACAGATGCCTTGGGCCCAAGCCTGGCCTCCAGCCCCCACCTGGGGGTTGCCTTGGGGGCTTCTTTTAAGAGACAGTCCTCCCTAGAAGGACCCAGCACATGCTCAGGCCTTGCCACTTCATGCCTTTGCCTGCCTCAATGTCCCCCTGAGTTTCTGTTGGACCACACAGGCCTGCTTTTGGAAATGCCACTGCCCATGGGGGTCCTTCATGAGAGAAACAGCCATCCTGGGCCAGACCCTGGCTCTCTAGCCCCCACCTGGAGACCCGTTGGGGGCTTCTGGGATGGAAGAGTCCTCCCTGGGTGGACCCAGGACCCACTCAGACCTCGCTTCTCCTCTCTGTCTGCCTCAAGGACACCTGAGTTTCTGCCATCTCACAGAAGCCTGCCTGTGGCCCAACCACCAACCTTGGGGGCCTTCTGCCAAAGCCACAGGCCAAGGCCTGAGCCCGGCTCTAGCCCTGACCCTGGGGGTGCCCTGCAGGCTTCTGGGAAGGGAGAGGCCTCCCTGTGAGGACCCAGCACCCACACAAGAATCTCCGATTCTCCCCTCTTCCTGCCTCAATGTCCCCCAGAGTTTCTGCCTGCCAGCACAGGCCCACCTGCAGCCCCACCACCACCCATGGAGATCCTTCATGAAAGACTCAGTCACCCTGAGCCAGAGCATAAGGCTCTAGCCTCCACCTGGGGGAAACCCCTGGGGCTTCTGGGAAAAGTGAGTGAGGCCTCCCTGTGTGGACCCAGCACCCGCTTGGGCCTTGTGGCTTCTTCCCTTTGACTGCCACAACATCCCCCTGAGCTTCTGCTCAACTGCACAGGCCTTCCTGTGGACCCGCTGCCGGACTTTGGGGCCTCCCCAAGAGAAACAGTCACCCTGGGCAAGAGCCTGGCCTCTAGCCCTACCTTGGTGGCTCCCTGGAGGCTTCTGTAAAGGAATAGGCCTACCCAGGAGGAGCCAGCACTGGCTCAGGCCTTGCTGCTTCATTTCTCTGCCTGCCTCACAATCCGCCTGAGTTTCTTCTGGTTCACACAAGCCTGCCTGTAGACCACCGCTGCCCACTGGAGCCCTCTGCGAGAGACACAGGCACCCTAGGCCAGAGCCCCAGGCTCCAGTCTCCACCTGGGGGGCACCACGGAGGCTTCTCAGAAGGGAGAGGCCTCCCAGCGAGGACCCAGCACCCGCTCAGTCCTTGCCATTTCTCCCTTCTGCCTGCCTCTACATCTCCCTGAGTTTCTGCCAGCCAGCACAGGCCTGCTTTCAGAACTGAGCCATCAATGGGGGCCCTCTGCAAGAGACAAAGCCACCCTGGGTGGAAGTCCGAGTCTCTAGTCTCCACCCAGGGGGCACCTTGGGTGCTTCTGGGAAGGGAGAGGCCTCCCTGAGGGGACCCAGCACCTCCTCTGGCCTCGCTGCTTCTCTTCTCTGCCTGCCTCAAGGACCCTGGAGTTGCATCCTTCCCACAGAGGCCTGCCTGTGGCCCCACCACCGCCTATGAAGGCCCTCTGCCAAAGCCACAGGCAGAGGCCTGAGCTGGTCTCTAGCCCCCACCAGGGGGCTTGCCCCGTGGGCTTCTGGAAAGGAAGAGGCCTCCCTGGGAGGACCAAGCACCCACACAGGAATTGCTAATTCTTCCCACTGCCTGCCTCAATGTCCCCCTGAATTTCTTCCTGCCTGCACAGGCCCACCTGCAGCTCCACTGCCACCCAAGGGGGCCCTCTGCAAAAGACACAGTCACCCTGGTCCAGAGCATATAGCTCTAGCCCTGACCCAGGGAACGCCCCTGAAACTTCCAGGAAAAGAGAGGCCTCCCTGGGTGGATGCAGCACCCGCTCAGACTTTGCTGTTTCTTCCTTTTGCTTGCCTCAATGTCCTCTGTTTCTGACAGCCAGCATGGGCCCGTCTACGGCCCCGCCACCACCCATGGGGCCCTCTGCGACAGACACAGACACCCTGGGCCAGAGCCCAAGGCTCTAGCCCCCACCCTGGGGCTGCCCAGGGACTTCTGGGAAGGGAGAGACCTCGCTGGGAAGACCCAGCACCCACTCAGACCTCGGTGCTTCTCCCCTCTGCCAGCCTCAATGTCTCACTGAGTTTCTGCTGGCCCACATGGTCCCAAGTGATGCCCTGCCACTGCCCTTGGGAGCCCTCCGTGAGACACAAAGTCACCCTGGTCCAGAGCCCAGAGCTCTAACCCACAGTTGGGGCACATTGGGGGTTTCTGGGAATGGAGAGGCATCCTGGGATGACCCAGCACCAGCTCAGGCATCACCTCTTCTCCCCTCTGCCTGCCTCAACGTCCCCCTGAGTTTCTCCCCACCCATACAGGCCACACTGCAGCCACACTGTCACCCATGGGGGCCCTCTGCAAGAGACAAAGTCACCCTGGGTAGGAATTCAGGGCTCTAGCCCCTACCTGGGGGGCACCTCAGGGGCTTCTGGGAACCGACAGGCCTCCCTGGGGGCATCCAGTTTCCACTCAGGCCTGGCTTCTTCTCCCCTCTGCCTGCCTCCACATCTCATTGAATTTCTGCCCACCCACACAGGCCACCCCTGCTTCCCTGCCACCACCTGTGTAGGCCCTCGGAGAGAAACAAATATACCCTGGGGCAGACCCCAGGGCTCTAGCTGCCAGCCGGGGGGAACCCCTTGGCTATCTGGGAAGGGAGAGGCATCCCTGATAGGACCCAGCACCTGAACAGGCCTTGCTAATTCTCCCCTCTGCCTGCCTCAACATCCTCCAGAGTTTCTGCCTGCCTGCACAGGCATGGCTGCAGCCCCATCGCAACCCATGCGGGCCACCTGTGAAAAACAAAGGCACCCTCAGCAGGAACCTGGGGCTCTAGCCCTTACCCTGGGGATGCCTGGGGGCTTTGGGTAAGGGAGAGGCCTCCCTGGGAGGAACTAGCACCCACTCAGGCTTCACTGCCTCTACTCTCTGCCTTCCTCATTATTTCCCTGAGTTTCTACCTGCCCACACAGCCCCGTTTGTGGCCCCACCATGGCCTGTGGGGGCCCTGTGTGAGAGACTCATTCACCCTGGGCCAGAGCCTGGGGCTTTAGCCCCCAAGTGGATGGCGCCTTGGCAGCTTCTGGGAAGGGAGAGGCATCCCTAGGAAGACCCAACACCCGCTCAGACCTTGGTGCTTCTCACCCCTGTCTGCCTCAAAGACCCCTGAGTTTCTGCCATCCCGCATAGGAATGTCTGTGGCCTCACTGCCGCCCATGGGGCCCTCCCCCAAACAGGCACCCTGGGCCAGAGCCCAGGCTGTAGATCCCACCCAGGAGGTGCTCCACGGGCTTCTGGGAAGGGAAAGGCCTCCCTGGGAGGACCCAGCAACCACTCAGTCCTTGCTGCTTCTCCCCTCTGCCTGCCTCAACATCCACCTGAATTTCTTCTAGCCCGCCAAGGCCTGTGTGCGGCCCTGCTGCCACCCTTGGGGTCTCTCCGCTAGAGACACAGGCACCCTGGGCTGTGGTCTATGGCCCTAGCTTGCACCCGGGGTGCCCCAGTGTCTCCTGGGAAGAAAGAGGCCTCCCTGGGAAGACCCAGCACCCACTCAGGCCTCACAGTTTCTCCCTTCTGCCACCTCAATGCCCTCCTAATTTTCTGCCTGCCCACACAGGCCCACCTGCAGCCTTGCTGCTGCCCTTGGTGTCCTGCTTCGAGAGAAACAGGCATCCAGGGATGGAACCCAAGGCTCTAGCCCCCATGATGAGGGGGCCCTGGGGTCTTCTTGGAAGGGAGAAGCCTCCCTGGGAGGAAACATCACCTGCTCAGACCTTGCCGCTTCTCCACTCTGCCTGCCTCAGCATCACGCTGAGTTTCTGCCCAACTGCACAGGCCTGCCTGCAGCCCAGATGCCACCCATGGGGGCCCTCTGTGAGAGCCCCAGGCACCCTGAATTGAAGTTCAGGGCTCTAGCTCCAACTCAAAGGGTCACCTCAGGGACTTATTGGAAGGGAGAGGCATCCGTGAATAAACACACCAGCCGCACAGGCCTCTCCACTTCTCCCCTTTGCCTGATTCAAAGTCCCCCTGAGTTTCTGCCCACCTGCAGGCCGGGCTGCTGTACCACTGACACCCATGGAAGGCCTCTGCAAGAGACACAGGAACCCTGGGCTGAAACCCGGATCTCTAGTCCCAAACTGTGGGGTGCCACTGAGGCTTCTGAAAAGGGAGAGGCCTCACTGGAATGTCAAATACTCACTGAGGCCTCACCGCTCCTCCCCATTACCTGCCTCAAAGTCCCCCTAAGTTTCTGCCTGACTGCACAGGCCAGACTGTGGTCTAGCCGCTGAGCATGGGGGCCCTCAGCGAGAGACACAAGCAACCTAGGCCGGAACCCAGGGCTTTGGAATAAGGTGCCTGTGTCTCCCGCGGAAGGCCCACACAAGCAAAAATGAGGCTTGTGTTTGGTGGCCATGGGTGGGCCGCCGTGACTCAGGGGATGTTGACACAGGAAATGGGAGAAGTGGCAAGACCACAGGAAATGCTGGGAGCCTCCCAAGGAGGCCTCTCCCATTGCAGAAGCCCCCATGGCTGTCCTGGGCAGGCTGTAAAGTCCCAGGCTTTAGGGCAGGGTGCCTGTGGCTCTTGAGGAAGGCTGACACAAGCGAAAACTGGGCAGCAGGATCGGTTGAATGGGTCACAGAAATTCAGGGAAATGTTGAGGCAGGCAGAGGGGAGAGGGGGCAAGACCTCAGGGAATGCTGGGAGCCTCCCAATAAAGGCCTATCATATCCCAGAAAACCACAGGGTTGTCTGGTGCAGGCTGCAAAACCCAGGCTTTGGAGCAGGGTGCCTATGTCTCTGGTGCAAAGCCCCCACAAGTGAAAACGGGTACACAGGGTGGTGTGGGTGGGCTGCAGGGACTCAGGGAAATGTTGAGGTAGGCAGAGGTAAGAAGTGGCTGAGAGGGGAGAGCATGCTGGCAGTCTTCGCAGCCCTCGCTCACTCTCAGCACCTCCTCTGCCTGGGTTCTCACTTTGGTGGCACTTGAGGAGCTCTTCAGCCCACTGCTGCACTGTGGGAGCCCCTTTCTGGGCTGGCCAAGGCCAGAGCCGGCTCCCTCAGCTTGCAGGGAAGTGTGGAGGGAGAGGCGTGGGTGGGAACCAGGGCTGTTTGAGGCCTTTGCCGGCCAGCATGAGTTCTGGGTGGGCGTGGGCTCAGTGGGCCCCGCACTCAGAGCCGCCAGCTGACCCGCCAGCCCCAGGCAGTGAGGGGCTTAGCACCTGGGCCAGCAGCTGCTGTGCTCAATTTCTCACTGGGCCTTAGCTGCTTTCCCATGGGGCAGGGCTCGGGACCTGCAGCCTGCCATGCCTGAGCCTCCCCCTCACTCCGTGGGCTCCTGTACGGCCCGGGCACCCCTGACGAGCACCGCCCCCTGTTCCATGGTGCCCAGTCCCATCGACCACCCAAGGGCTGAGGAGTGCAGGTGCAGGGTGCAGGACTGGCAGGCAGCTCCACCTGCAGCTTTGGTGTGGGATCAACTGGGTGAAGCCAGCTGGACTCCTGAGTTTAGTGGGGACTTGGAGAACCTTTATGTCTAGCTGAGGGATTGTAAATACACCAATCAGCACCCTGTGTCTAGCTCAGTGTTTGTGAATGCACCAATTGGCACTCTGTATCTAGCTACTCTGGTGGGGACTTGGAGAGCTTTTATGTCTAGCTAAGGGATTGCAAATACACCAATCGGCACTCTGTATCTAGCTCAAGGTTTGCAAACACACCAATCAGTACCTTGTGTCTAGCTCAGGGTTTGTGAATGCACAAATCAACACTCTGTATCTAGCTACTCTGGTGGGGACTTGGAGAACCTTTGTGTCCACACTCTGTATCTAGCTAATCTAGTGAGGAAGTGGAGAACTTTTGTGTCTAGCTCAGGGATTGTAAATGCACCAATCAGCACCCTGTGAAAATGAACCAATCAGCTCTCTGTGAAACAGACCAATGGACTCTGTGTAAAATGGACCAATCAGCAGGATGTGGGTGGCGCCAGATAAGAGAATGAAAGCAGGCTGCCTGAGCCAGCAGTGGCAACCTGCTAGGGTCCCCTTCCACACTGTGGAAGCTTTGTTCTTTTGCTCTTTGCAATAAATCTTGCTGCTGCTCACTCTTTGGGTCCACACTGCCTTTATGAGCTGCAACACTCACTGCGAAGGTCTGCAGCTTCACTCCTAAAGCCAGCGAAACCACAAACCCACCGAGAGGAATGAACAACTCCAGATGCACTGCCTTAGGAGCTGTAACACTCACTGCAAATGTCTGCAGCTTCACTCCTGAAGCCAGCAAGACCACACACCCACCAGAAGGAAGAAACTCCGAACACATCCGAACATCAGAAGGAACAAACTCCAAACACACCGCCTTTAAGAACTGTAACACTCACTGTGAGCATCCGCGGCTTCATTCTTGAAGTCAGTGAGACCAAGAGCCCACCAATTCCAGACACGTGGTGAGATGGCAGGGAATCCTGGGAAATTCCGAAAGAGGTCTCTTCCATCCCAGCAGCCCACAACGCTGTCCCTGGTGGGTTGTAAGAGCCCAGGCTTTGGAGCAGGGTGCCTGAGTCTCTCACAGAAGGCCCTTACAAGCGAAAAGGAAGCCACAGGCCCTGGGCCACATGGACTCAGAGTGATGTTGAGGCAGGCAGAGGAGAGAAGCGACGAGATAGCAGGGAGTGCTGAGAGCCTCCCAAGGAGGCCTCTCTTATCCCAGAAGCACTTAGGGCTGTCCTGGGCCTGCTGTAAAGCTACAGGCTTTGCAGCAAGGTGCCTGTGTCTCTAGCAGAAGGCTCCCAAAAGCAAAAACGGGGCTGCAGGATGGCGTGGGCGGGATGCAGAGACTCAGGGAAAGGTCAAGGCAGGCAGAAGGGAGAAGCAGCAAGACCGCAGGGAATGCCAGGAGACTTGCAAAGAAGCCTCTACCATCCCAGAAACCCCTAGAGTTATCCTGGGCAGGCTGTAAAGCCTCAGACTTTGGAACAGGGTGACTGTCTGTCTCGGAAGTCTTCCCCAAGTGAAAACAGGAAGGCAGGGTGAAGTGGGCAGGCTGCAGGGACTCACAGGGGACGTTAAGGCAGGCAGAAGGAAGAAGCGGCAAGACCGCAGAGAATGCTGGGAGCCTCCCAATGAGACATCTCCCATCCCAGAAACTTCGAGGGCTGTCCTGGGAGTGCTGTAAAGCCAAAGGTTTGGAGCAGGGTGCCTGCGTCCCTTACAAAAAAGCCCCACAAGGGAAAACGGGGCCATAGGGTGGCGTGTTCAGGAGGCAGGGGCTCAGAAGGATGATGAGACAGGCAGAGGTGAGAAGTGGTGAGACCACTCTGAATGCTGCGAGCCTGCCCAAGGAGCCCTCTCCCATCCCAGAAGCAGCCAGGGATGTACTGGATGGGCTGTAAAGACACAAGCTTTGGAGCAGCGTGCCTGTATCTCTTGTGGAAGGCCCCCACAAGCAAGAACAGTGGTGCAGGGTGGCATTGGGGGGCCGCAGGGACTCAGGGAGACATTGAGGCAGACAGAGGGGAGAAGCGGCAAGACATAGGAAATGCTGGGAGCCTCCCAAGGACAATTCTCCCATCCCAGAAGCCCCTAGGGCTGCCCCGGATGGGCTGTAGAGCCCCAGACTTTGGAGCAGGGTGACTGTGTCTTTACCGAAAGGCCCTGACAAGCAAAAACGGGGCTGCAAGGTGGTGTGGGCAGGATGCAGAGTCCCAGGAGGACCTTAAGGCAGGCAGAGGGGAGAAGAGGTAAGATGGCATGGAATGCTGGGAGCATCCCAAGGAGGCCTCTCCCATCCCAGAAGTCCCCAGGGCTGTCCCATGAGGGCTGTAAAGCCCAAGGCATTGAAGCAGGATGCTGGTGTCTCTCACGGAAGGCCTCCACAAGGAAAACGGAGCTGCAGGGTGGTGTGGTCAGGCTGGAGGGACTCAGAGGGAATTTGAGGCAAACAGAGGGGTGAAGTGGCGAGAGAGCAGGGAATGCTAGGAGCCTCTCAAGAAAGCCTTTCTCATCCCAGAGGCCCCCACCTGTCCGGGGCATTCTGTAAAGCCCCAGGCTTCAGAGCATGATGCCTGTGTCTCTCGTGGAAGGCCCCCACAAGTGAAAAGGAAGTCGCAGGGTGGGGTGGGTGGGCCACAGGGACTCAGGGGGACATTGAAGCAGGCAGTGGGGAAAAGCGGCGAGATGGAAGGGGTTGCTGGGATCCTCCCAGAAAGGCCTCTCACATCCCAGAAGCCACCAGGGCTGTTTTAGGTGGGATGTAATGACCCAGGCTTTTCAGCAGGGTGCCTATGTCTCTCGCAGAAGGCCACCACAAGCAAAAGCGTGCAAGATGGCAGGGAATGCTATGAGCCTCCCAAAGAGGCATCTCCCTTTTCATAAGCCCACAAGGCTGTCCCGGGCAGACTGTTAAACCCAAGACTTTGGAGCAGCGTGCTTGTGTCTCTCACAAAAGGCCCCCAGGAGTGAAAATGGGGCCGCAGGGTGCCGTGAGTGGGTGCGGTTACCATGGGGTACGTTAAGGCAGGCAGAGGAAAAAAGCGGCGAGACAGAAGCAAATGCTGGGAGCATCCTAACGATGCCTCTCCCATCCCAGAAGCTCCCAGGGCTGCCCACGGTGGCTGGCTGTTAAGCACCAGGCTTTAAAGCACGGTGCCTGGGTCTCTCGAGGAAGGTTTACACTAGTGAAAAAGGGGCCACAGGGTGGCTTGGGGGGGCTGCAGGGACTCAGGAGGACATTGAGGTAAGCAGAGGGAAGAAGTGGCAAGTCGGTGCAGGGAATACCGGAAGCCCCCCAAGGAGGCCTCTTTCATCCCAGAATCCCCCAGTGCTGCCTCAGGCGGGCTTTAAAGCCCCAGGCTTTGGAGCAGGGTGCCTGTGTCTCTGGCGGAAAACCCCACAAGAAAAAACAAAGTCGCAGTGTGGCATAGGCTGGCCGGAGGGATGCAGGGGAAAGTTGAGGAAGGCACAGGGCAGGAGCGGTGAGACCGCAGGGAATGCTGGGAGCCTCCCAAGAAAACCTCTTCCATCCCAGAAGACCCCCGGTCTGTCCTGGGAAGGCGATGAAGCCCAGGCTTTGGAAAAGGGTGCCTGTGTCTCACGGAAGGCCCCCAGAAGCGAATAGGAAGCCACAGGGTGGCGTGTGTGGGTGGCAGGGACTCAGATGGTAGTTAAGACAAGCAGGAGGAGGAAGACTGCAGGGAATTCTGGGAACCTTCCAAGGAGGCCTCTCCAATCCAAGAAGCTTCCAGGGCTGTACCAGGTGGGCTGCTAAGGCCCAAGTGTTGGAGCGGGGTGCCTGTGTCTCTCACAGAAGGCTCCCACAAACAATAACCAGGCCACAGAGTAACATGTATGGGCCACAGGGACCCAGGGGGACATTGAGGGCAGCAGAAGGGAGAAGCAGTGAGACTGCAGGAAATGCTGGGAGCCTCTGAAGGAGGCCTCTCCCATCCCAGATGCCCCAGGGCTGTCTCGCTTGGGCTGCAAAGCCCCAGGCTTTGGAGCATTGTGCCTGTATCTCTTGCAAAAGGCACCCAGAATTGTAAATGGAATCACAGGATGGCGTGGGCAGGCCGCAGGGAGTCAGGGGGAGATGAGTCAGGCAGAGGGGAGAAGCGGCGAGACCTCAGGGAATGTTAGGAGCCACCCAAGAAGAATTCTCCCATCCCAGAAGATTTCAGGGCTATCTCGGGCAGGCTATAAGGCTGCAGGCTTTGGTGCAGTGTGCCTGTGTCTCTTGTGCAAGGACCCCACAAGAGAAAACGAGGTCGCAGGGTGGCATGGGTAGGCCGCAGGGACTCAGAAAGACATTGAGGCAGGCAGAGGGGAGAAGCGGCGAGACCACAAGGAATGCTGAGAACTTCCAAAGGAGGCCTCTCTCCTCCCGTAAACAACCAGGGCTGTCCTAGGTGGGCAGTGAAACCCCAGAATTTGCAGCAGGGAGGCTGTGATTCTTGTGGAGGGCCCCCACAAGGGAAATCGGGGCAGCAGGGTGGTGTGGGTGAGCTGCAGGGACTCAGGAAAAATTGAAACAGGCAGAGGGGAGAAGCGACAAAATCTCAGGGAATGCTGGTAGTCTCCCATGAAGGCCTCTTCTATCCCAGAAGCACCCAGTGCTGTCCCAGGTGGACTGTAAAACCCCAGGCTTTGGAGCAGGGTGCCTGTGTCTCTTGTGGAAGGCCCCCATAAGCAAAAACAGGGAAGCAGAGTGGCATGGGAGGGCCAAAGAAACTCAGGGTGACATTAAGGCAGGCAGAGGGGAGAAGGGGCAAGACTGCAGGAATGCTAGGAGCCTCCAAAGGAAGCTCTCTCATCCCAGAATTTCCCAGGGCTAGGTTGGGCTGGCTGTGAAGCCACAGGCATTGGATCAGGGTGCCTGTGTTTCTCCTGGAAGGCCCCCACAAACGAAAACGGAGCCGCAAGGTGGCATGGGAGGGTTGCAGGGACATGGGGACATTGAGGCAGGCAGGGTGGGGAAGGGGCCAGACCACAGGGAATGCTGGGAGCTTCCCCAGGAGGCCTCTCCCATCTGAGAAGCCCCCACGGCTCTCCTGGGCAGGCTATAGAACCACAGGCTTTGGAGCAGGGTGACTGTGTCTCTCACAGAAGGCCCCCAGAAGTGAAAATGAACCCGCACAGTGGTGTGGGCAGGCCGCAGGGACTCAGGGGGACGTTGAGGCAGGCAGAGGAGAGAAGGGGAGAGACCACAGAAAATGCTGGGAGCCTCCTAAGGAGGCCACTCTTAACCCAGAAGCCCCCAGAACTGCTCCGGTTGAGCTAAAAAAGCCCCAGGTTTTGGTATAGGGTGCCTTTGTCTCTCGCAGAAAGACCCCACAAGGGAAAAAGGGGAGGCAGGGTGGGGTGGGCTGGCCACAGGGACTAAGCAAGGGGTTGAGGCAGGCAGAAGGGAGAAGCAGCAAGACCTCAGGGAATGCTGGGAGACTCCCTAGGAGGCCTCTTCCATCTCAGATGCCCCCAAGGTTGCCCACGGTGGGCTGTAAAGCCCCAGTCTTTGAAGCAGGGTGACTGTGTCTCTCAGGGAAGGCCCCAACAACAGAAAACGGGGCCACAGCGTTGCATGGGTGGGCCACAGAATCTCAGGAGGACGTTGAGGCAGGCAGAAAAAAGAAGCAGCAAGACCACAGGGAATGCTGTGAGCCTCACAAGAAGGCCTCTGCCAACTCAGAAGCCCCCAGGTCTGTCCTGGGCAGGCTGTTAAGCCCAGGCTTAGAAGCCCAGTGACTGTGTCTCTCACGGAAGGCCCCCACAAGCTAAAACAGGGCCGCAGGTTGGCATGGCTGGTCCGCAGGAACTCAGGGAAATGTTGAGGCAGGCAGAGGGGAGAAATGGGGCGAGACAGCAGGGAATGCTGGGAGCATCCCAAGGAGGCCTCTCCCATCCCAGACACCATCAGGGATGTCCCGAGCAGGCTGTAGAGCCCCAGGCTTTGGAGCAGAGCACATGTATCTCTCACGGAAGGCCTCCACAAGTGAAAAAGGGACCGCAAGGTCATGGGGGTGGGCCAGAGGAGCTCAGAGGGACTTTCAGGACGGCAGAGGTGAGAATCGGTGAGACCGCAGGGAATGCTGGGAGCCTTCCAAGAAGACTTCTCCCATCCCAGAAGTCCCCACCTGTCCCAGGCAGGCTGTAAAACCCTATGCCCTGGAGCAGGGTGCTTTTGTCTCTCGCGAAAGGCCCCCACAAGTGAAAACAGAAACGCGGAGTAATGTGTGCTGGTGGCAGAGACAAAGGGGGTCATTGAGGCAGGCAGAGGGGAGAAGCAGTGAGATCACAGGTAATGCTGGGAGCCTCACAAGGAGGCCTCTTCCATCCCAGAAGCCCTCAGAGCTGTCCCAGTCAGGCTGTTAAGCTGCAGGCCTTGGAGCAGGGTGCCTGTGTCTCTCATGGAAGGCCTCCACAAGCAAAAACGGGGCCGCAGTGTGGTGTGGGTGGGATGGAGGGATTCAGGTGGACTTTGACGTAGGTAGAGGAAAGAAATGACGAGACTGCAGGGAATGCTGGGGGCCTCCCAAGAAGCCTCTCCCATACCAGAAGCCACCAGCACTCTCCCAGGCAGGCTGTACAGCCCAGGGCTTTGGAGCAGGGTGACTCTGTCTCTAGTGGCAGATCCCTACCATCGAAAACGGACCCAAAGGGTGGCTTGGGTTTGCCGCAGGGCCTCAGTGGGACGCTGAGGCAGGCAGAGGGGAGAAGCAGACAGGCCACAGGGAATGCTGGGAGACTCCCAAGGAGGCATCTCCCATCATAGGAGATCCCAGGGCTGTGCTGGGTAGGCTGTAAAGCCCTGGGCTTTGCAGAAGTATGCCTGTGTCTCTCGCGAGACAACCACAAGTGAAATGGTGGCAGCAGGGTGGGGTGGCTGGACTGCAGAGACTCAGGAAAACAGTGAGGCAAGCAGACGGGAGAAGCGGTGAGACCACACAGGGAAAGCTGGGAGCTTCCCAAGGAGGCCTCTCCCATCTCAGAATTTTCCTGGGCTGTCCCAGGCTGGCTATAAAGCCCCAGGCTTTGGTGCGGGCTGCCCGTATCTATGGTGGAAGCCCGCACAAGTGAAAACAGGGATGTACGGTGGCGTGGGCGGGTGCGGGGACTCAGAAGGACGTTGAGGCCAGCAGAGGGGAGAAGCGGCAAGACCGCAGGAAATGCTGGGAACCTTCCAAGGAGGGTTCTTCCATCCCCGAAGCACCCAGGGCTGTCCCAGCGGGGCTCTAAAGCCCCAGGCTTTGGAGCAGATTGTCTGGGTCTCTCGCAAAGGGCCCCCAAAAGCGAAAATGGTGTCGCAGGGAGGTGTGGGCGGGCTGCAGGGTCTCAGGGGGATGTAAAGGCAGGCAGAGGTGAGAAGCAGCAAGACTGCCAGCAATGCTGGGAGACTCCCAAGGAGGCCTATCTGAATCCAGAAGCCCCCGTGGCTTTCCCGGGAAAGCTGTAAAGCCCCAGACTTTGGAGAAGGGTGACTGTGTGTCTCGCGGAAGGCCCCCACAAGCAAAAGCGGGGCTGCAGGGTGGCATGGACCAGCCACAGGGATCAGGGGTACATGGAGGCAGGCAGAAAAGAGAAGTGACGAGACTGCAGGGAAAGATTGGAGCCTACCAAGGAGGCCCCTTCAATTTCAGAAGCCACTGTGTCTGTTTCAGGCAGGCTGTAAAGCCCCAGGCTTTGGAGTAAAGTGCCTGTGTCTTGCGGAAGGCCCCCACAAGCGAAAACGAGGCCGCAAGGTGGCAAGGGCAGATGGCAGGGACTCAGGGGGTCCTTGAGGCAGGCATTGAAGGCAAGCAGCGAGAACCCAGAGAATGTGGAGAGCCTCCTAAGGAGACCTCTTCCATCTCAGAAGCCCCAGGCTTTGCAAGAAGGTGCCTGCGTCTCTCACGGAAGGCCCCCACAAGCGAAAATGGGGCCTCAGGGTGGCATATGTGGGCTGGATGGACTCGGAGGGACTTAGAGGCAGGCAGAGGGGAGAAGCGGCGAGACTGCAGGGAATGCTGGGAGCCTCCCAAGAAAGCCTCTTTCATCATAGAGTTATCTGGGATGGCCCAGGCGGGCTATAAATTTCCAGGCTTTGGTGAAGGCTGCGTTTGTCTCTTACGGAAGGCCCCCAGAGTGAAAACGGGGCTGCAGCCTGGCCAGATACGGCTGCAGGGACTCAGGGGTCCACTAAGGCAGGTAGGAAGCAGTGAGACCGCAGGGAATGCTGGTATCCTCCCAAGGACACCTCTCCCATCCCAGAAGCGTCCAGAGTTGTCTTGGGCAGACTGTAAAGCCCCAGGCTTTACAGCAGAGTTTCAGTGTCTGTCTGAAAAGGCCCCCAAAAGCGAAATCAAAGCTGCAGAATGGCGTGGGCGGGACACAGGGACTCCAAGAAATGTTGAGGCAGGCAGTAGGAAGAAAAGCGACGAGACAGCAGGGAATGCTGGGAGCCTCCCAAAGAGGCTTCTCCCACTTAGAAGCCCCCAGGGCTGTCCGGGGCGGGCTGTAAAGCCCCAGGCTTTAGATCAGGGTGCCTGTGTCTCTCGCAGAAGGCCCACACAAAGGAAAACAGGGTTGCAGGGTGGCAAGGGTGAACCGGAGGGACACTCGGGGACATTGAGGCACGCAGGAGGAGAAGGGGTGAGACTACACATTATTCTGGCCGCCTCCCAAGAATACCTCTCCCATTCCAGAAGGCCCCAGGGCTGTCCTGGGCAAGCTGTAAAGCCCCAGGCTTTGGAACAGGGTGACTTTTTCTCTCGCGGAAAGCCCTCACAAGCAAAAATAGGGCCACAGGGTGACCTGGGCGGGCCACAGGCATCAGGGAGACGTTGAGGCAGGCAGAGAAGAGAAGCATCATTGAGACCTCAGGGAATGCTGGGAGCCGCCCAAGGAAGCCTTTCCTGTCTCACAAGCACCCAGGGCTGTCCCCGGCAGGCTATAAAGCCCCAGGCTTCAGTGCAGGGTGCCTCTGTCTCTAGCAGAAGGCCTCCACAAGCAAAATCGGGGAAGCAGGGTGGCGTGGGCGGGCAGCAGGGACTCAGGGAAACGTTGAGGCAGGCAGAGGGGAGAAGCGACCAGACCGCAGAGAATGCAGGGAGGCTCCTAAGGAGGCCTGCCTTATCCCAGAATCCCCCAGGGCTGTTTCAGGTGGGCTGTAAAGCCTCAAACTTTAGAGCAGGGTGCCTGTGACTCTCCCGGAAGGCCCCCCACAAGCGAAAACAGGGCCACAGTGAGGCCAGATCGGGCTGCAGGAACTCAGGGGGACGTTGAGGCAAGCAGAGTGGAGAAGCTGTGAGATTGCAGGGAATGTTGGGAGCCTCTCAAGGAGGCCCCTTTCATCCCAGAAAGCTCTAGGGCTATCCCAAGCAGGCTGTAAAGCCCCAGCTTTTGGAGCAGAATTCGTGTGTCTCTTGCGGAAAGCATTCATAATTGAAAACCGGGCAGCAGCGTGGCGTGGGCAGTCTGCAGATACTCTGGGGGACATTGAGGCAGGCAGAGAGTGGAAGCAGCGAGACCACAAGAAATGATGGGAGCATTTACAAACGGCCTCTCTTATCACAGAGGCCCCCAGGTCTGTCCCAGTTGGGCCGTAAAGCTCTGGGCTTTAAAGCAGGGTGTCTGTGTCCCTCGCAGAAGGCCCCTGCAAGTGAAAATGGGGCCACAGGGTAGAGTTGGCTTGCAGCAGGGACTCAGAGGGACGTTGAAGCAGGCAAAGGGAAGAAGTGGCTAGACTGCAGCAAATCTCGGAGGCTTTGAAGGAGGTTTTTCCCATCTCAGAATGCCCTAGGGCCGTCTTGGGCCGGCTGTAAATCCCTGGCTTTGGAGCAGGGTACTTGTGTCTCTTACTGAAGGCCCACACAAGCGAAAACAGGGCCACTGGTGGGCGTGGGAGGGCAGCAGAGACTCAGGTGGATGCTACGGTATGCAAATGGTAGAAACTGCAAGACCACAGGGAATTCTGGGAGCCTCCCAAGAAACCCTCTCCCATTGCTGAAGTCCCCAGTGCTGTCCTGGTTAGGCTGTAAAGCTTCAAGCTTCAGAGAAGGGTGACTGTGTCTCTCTCAGAAGACCCCAAAATTCAAAAACTGGACCAAAGGGTGGCATGGGCGGACCGCAGGAACTCAGGGGGACATTGAGGCAGGCAAAGGGGAGAAGTGGTGAGAGTGCAGGGAATGCTGGGAGCCTCGCATTAATGCTGCTCCCATCCCAGAATTCCCCAGGTCTGTCCCTGGCGGTGCATAAAGTCCGAGGCTTTGGAGCAGGGTGCCTATGTCTTTCGCAGAATGCCCCCACATGTAACAACAGGGCTGCAGGTTGTCCCTGGGCAGGCCGCAGGAACTCAGTGGAATGTCAAAGCAGGCAGAGTGTAGAAGCATTGTGGAGACCACAGGGAATGCTGGGAGCCTCCCAAGGATGCCACTCCCATCCCAGAAGCCCCCAGGGCTGTCCCTGGTGGGCTGTTAAACCCCAGGCATTGGAGCAGGGTGCCTGTGTCTTACGTGGAAGGCCCCCACAAGCAAAAATGGGGCCTCAGGGTTGCGTGGGCGGGCCACAGCAACTCATGGAAATGTTGAGGCAGGCAAAGCATAGAAGCAGGTAGACAACAAAGAATGCTGGGAGCCTCCAAAGGATGCCTCTCCCATCCCAGAAGCCCCCAGGGCTGCCCAAGGCGAGCTTTAAACCCCCAGGCTTTGGAGCAGGGTGCCTGTGTCTTCGCGGAAAGTCCTCACAAGCAAAAACGACGATGCAGTGTGGCATGGGTGGGTCACAGAGACTCAGGGGGACGTTACTGCAGGTAGCAAGAAGTGAAGATACTGCAGAAAATGCTGGGAGCCTCCCAAAGAAGCCTCTCCTACCCCAAAAGCCCCCAGGTTGTCCCGGGTGGACTGTTAAGCCCCAGGCATTGGAGCAGGGTGCCTGTGTCTCATGCAGAAGGCCCCCACGAGCAAAAACGGGGCCACAGTGTGGCGTGGGAGGGCCGCAAAGACTCAGGTGGACGTTGAGGCAGACAGAGTGGAGAAATAGTGAGATTGTAGGGAATGCTGGGAGCCTCCCAAAGAGGTCTCTCCCATCCCAGAAGCCCCCAGGGCTGTCCCTGGTGTGAAGTAATGCTTCAGACTTTGGAGCAGGGTGCTTGAGTCTCTGGCAGAAGGCCCCTACAAAAGAAATCATGGCCACATATGGGGTGGGCGGGTCGCAGGGACTCAGGGGAACCTTGAGGCAGTCAGAGAGGAGAAGCAGCGAAGATGCAGAAAATGCTGGGAGCCTCCTAAGGAGTTCTCTCCAAACTCAGAAGCCCCCAGAGTGGTCCAGGGCAGGCTGTAAAGCCCCAGGCTTTGGAGCAGGGTGCCTGTGTCTCTTGCAGAAGGCTCCCACAAGGGCAAACGGGGAAGCAGGGTGGTGTGGGCTGGCATCAGGTAATCAGGGGGACTTTGCAGCAGGTAGAGGAGAGGCAGCGAGACCGCAGGAAATGCTCTGAGCCTCCCAAGGATGACTCCCATCCCATAAACCCCCAAGGCTTTCCAGGGAAAGCTGTAAAACCATAGGTTTTGGAACAGGATGACTGTGTCTCTCACAGAAGGCCCCCGCAATTGAAAATGGGCCTGCACAGTGGCATAGGCGGGCAGTAGTGACACAGAAGGACTTTGAGGCAGGCAGAGGGGAGAAGCAGCACAACTGCAGGGAATGCTGTGAGACTTCTAAGGAGGGTTTATTCATCCCAGAAGTCCCCCGGGCTGTACCGGGTAGGCTGTAAAGCCCCAGGCTTTAAAGCAGGGTGCCTGTGTTTCTCGCGGAAGGCACCCACAAGGGAATACAAGGTCACAGGGTGGTGTGGGCATGGTGGAAGGGACACAGGGTGACGTTGAGACAGGCAAAGGGGAAAAGGGGTGAGACTGCACAGAATTCTGGCAGTCTCCTAAGGATGCCGCTACTATCGCAAAGAATAATTTTTTAAAAAAATTTAATGGACAGCTACTTTCTAGATTTTATTATGGATATTAAAACAGCTATCTGTGACTGTTTGTGATGTGTGCATTCAGCTCACAGAGTTAAACCTTTCTTTAGATTCAGCTGATTGGAAACACTCTTTTTATAGAATCTGCAGAAGGACATATTGGAGCCCATGAAGGCCTCCACTGGATCACACTATGAAAACTAGAAAGAAGCTATCTTTGAAACCTCTTTGTGATGTGTGCACTCAGCTCACAGAGTTAAACGTTTCTTTTGTTTCAACAGTTAGGAAACACTTTTTTTGTAGAATCTGCAAAGGAAACTTTCAGAACCCACTGAAGTCTGTAGTGAAAAACCAAATATCTTGTCATAAAAACTATAAAGAAGCTCTATGTGAAACCACTTTGTGTGATGTGGATTCAGCTCACAGAGTCAAACCTTCCTTTTGATTCAACAGTTTGGAAACACTCCTTTTGTAGAACTTATGAAGGGACATTTTGGACCTCACTGAGGCTATATGAAAATCGGAATATCTTGTGTAAAAACAACAGAAAAGCTATCTGTGAAAGTGGTTTGTGACGTGTGGATTCAGCTCAAAGAGTTAATTATTTTGATTCATCAGGTTGGAAACAGTTTTTCTAGAATCTGTGAAAGGATATTGTGCAGCCCACTGAAGCCTATAGTGAAAAACAAAATTTTCCACAATAAAACCTAGAAGGAAGCTATCTTTGAAACTGTTTTGTGATGTGTGCATTCAGCTCACAGAGATAAACTTTTCTTTTATTCAACAGGTTGGAAACTCTCTTGTTGTAGAATCTGCAAATGGATATTTGGAAGCCCACTGAAGCCTATAGTGAAAAATCAAATATACTGTGATAAAAATTAGAAAGAAACTATCCGTTAAACTGTTTTGTGGATTCACCTTACAGAGATAAACCTTTCTTTTGATTCAACAGGTGGTAACACAACTTTGAAGAATCTGCAGAGGGACATTTCATAGCCCACTGAGGCCTATAGTCAGAAACCAAATATCCCATGATAAAAACTAGAAAGAAGCTGTCTGTGAAACTGCTTTGTGATGTGTGGATTCAGGTCACAGAGATAAAACTGTCTTTTGATTTATCAAGTTTGAAACAGTTTTTTTTTTTAGAATCTGTGAAGGAACATTTTGAAACCCACTAAGGTTTATGGTGAAAAACTGAATATCCCAGGATAAAAAGTAGAAAGAAGCTATCTGTTAAACTACTTTCATCTGTGTGCACATAGCTCATGGAGATAAATCTTCCTTTTGACTCAGAAGGTTGGAAACACTCTCTTTGTAGAATCTGGAAAGGAATATTTTACACCCCACTGATGCTTATAGAGAAAAACCAAATATACCTCAATAAAAACAAGAAAGAAGCTATCTGTGAAATGCATTATGATGTGTGGATTCAGCTAAGAGAGTTAAACCTTTCTTTGATTCAGCTGGTTGGAAAGACTTTTTTTGTTAGAATCTCTGAAGGGATATTTCAAAGCCAACTGAAGCCTATAGTAAAAAACTGAATATCCAGAGTAAAAATTTGAATGAATCTGTCTGTGAAACTGCTTTGTGATATGTGGATTCAGCTCACATAGGTAAACCTTTCTTTTGATTAAGCAGATTGAAAATACTCTTTTTGTGGAATCTGCAAGGGGACATTTCAGAGCCAAATGAGGGCTATTGTGAAAAACTGAATATCCTGTGATAAAAACTAGAAAAATGGCATCTGTAAAACTGTTTGGTGAAGAGTGCATTCACCTCACAGAGTTAAATATTTCCTTTGATTCAGCAGATTGGAAACACTGTCTTTGTAGCATGTGCGAAGAGACATTTTAAAGCCCACAGAGGCCTTTAGTGAAAAACAAAATATCCTGCCATAAAAACTAGAGAGAAGCTATCTGTGAAGCTGCTTTGTGAAGTGTGCATTCATCTCACAGAGGTAAACTGTTCTTTTGATTCAGCTGGTTGGAAATACTCTTTATTTAGTATCTGCAAAGGGACTTTTCAGAGCACATTGAGGACTATAGTAATAAACCGAATATCCCACAATAAAAACTACAAAGAAGCTATCTGTGAAACTACTTGTGATCTGTGCATTCAGCTCACAGAGTTAAACCTTTCTTGCTGATTCAGCTGGTGGAAACACGCCTTTTGTAGAATCTGTGAAAGGACATTTCATAGCAGACTGAGGCCTGTAGTCAAAAACCGAATATCCAGCAAAAAAAACTAGAAACAAGCTATATGTGAAAGTGCTTTTTGATTTATGCATTCAGCTCACTGAGTTAAACTTTTTTTTGATTCAGCAGGTTGGAAATACTCTATTTGTAGAACCTGTGAATGGACATTTTTGAGCAAACTGAGGCCAATAATGAAAAAATGAAGATCCGGTTATATAAACTGGAAAGAAGCTATCTGTGAAACTGCTTTGTGACGTGCATTCAGCTCATAAAGTTAAATTTTTCTTTTGATTCAGCAGGTTGGAAATACTCTTTCTGCATAATCAGCAAAGGGACATTTCTGGGAAAACTGATGACTATTGTGATCAACAAAATATTCTGCAATAAAAATTGGAATATGTCTGTGAAACAGCTTTGTGATGTGTGAATTCAGCTCAAGTGCTAAATCTTTCTTTTGATTCTGCAGTTTAGAAATACTCTTATTGCAGGATCTGCAAAGAGACATTTCAGAGACAACTGAGGTCATAGTGAAAAACCAAATATCAAGTGATGAAAACTAGGAAGAAGCTATCTGTGAAACTGCTTTGTGAAGTGGGGATTCAGCTCACAAAGGGAAACCTTTCTTAGGGTTCAGCAGGTTGGAAACACTATTTTTGTAGAATCTGTGAAGAACCATTTTGGAGCCCACTGTGCCCATTCAACCAGTTGGAAACACTCATTTTTTTAGAATCTGTGAAGAAATATTTCAGAGCCCAATGAAGCCTATAGTGAAAAAAAGAATATTCCTTGATAAAACTAGAAAGTAGCAATATGTGAAATTGTTTTGTGGTTTGTGGATTCAGCTCACAGAGCTAAACCTTTCCTTTGATCCAGTAGGTTGAAAACACTCATTCCATAGTTTCTACAAAGAGATATTTTAAAGCTCACTGGAGCCTATAGTGAAAAACCGAATATTCCATGATAAATACTAGAAAGAGGCTATCTGTGAAACTGCTTGTGATGTGTGCATTCAGCTCACAGAGGTAAACTTTTCTTTTGATTCAGCAGGTTGGAAACCTTTTTGTAGAATTTTTGAAGGGACATTTTGGAGTCCACTGATGCCATAGTGTAAAACCGTGTGCACCATGATAAACACTAGAAAGAAGCTACATATGTATCATATGTGCCACGATGAATGTATCATATATATGTGTTGTATGTATGTATCATATGTATGTATTGTATGTACCACGATATATGTATTGATGTATGTATCATATGTACAATGATGTATGTATCATATGTACCACAATAAACACTAGAAAGCTATCGGTGTATGTATCATATGTACCACATATGTATCATATTTACCGTGTATGTACCACAAATGTATCATATGTACCACGTATGTACCACGATGTATGTACCACATATGTATGTACACGATACATGTACCACATATCTACCATGATGTATGTATTGTATGTACCATGATAAACACTACAAAGAAGATATCTGTGAAACTCCTTTGTGATGTGGGGATTCAGATCACACAGTTAAACCTTTCTTTTCATTCAGCAGGTTGGACACAATATTTTGTAGAATCAGTGAGAAAACTTCAAAACAAACCGAGATTGAAAACATTATTTTTGTAGAATCTGCAAAGGGACATTTCAGAGCATACTGAGGCCTGTTGTGAAAAATCGAATATCCCACTATACAAACTGTAAAGAAGCTATCTGTGAAACTGCTTTGTGATAAGTAGATTCACCTAACAGAGTTAAACCTTTATTCTGATTCAGTTGGTTGGAAACAGTCTTGTAAAATGTGTGAAGGGACATGTGGGACCCGACTGAGGCCAATACTGAAAAATCGAATATCCCATAGTAATAACTAGAAAGATTGATCTGTGAAACTGCTTTGCAATGTGTGGATTTAGCCCACAGTTAATTAATTCTTTCTATTCAGCAGGTTGTAAACACACTTTTTGTATAATCTGTGAATGGACATTTAAAGACACTGAGGTTTATAATGAAAAACTGAATATCTGGTGATAACAACTAGAAAGAAGCTATCTGTGAAAGTACTTGGTGACGTGTGGATGCAGCTCACAAAAGTAAACGTTTCTTTTGATTCAGCAGGCTGGAAACCATCTTTTTGTAAACCTGAGAAGTGACATTTTGGAGGGCTATAAGGCCTGTGGTGAAAAACCTAATATCCCGCAATAGAAACTAGAATGAAACTATCTGTGAAACTGCTTTGTTATGTGTTGATTGACCTCAAAGAGTTAAACCTTGATTTTGATTCAGCAGGTTGGCAACACCTTTTTTATTACACTTTAAGTTTTAGGGTACATGTACACAACTTGCAGGTTTGCTACATATGTATACATGTGTCATGTTAGTGTGCTGCACCCATTAACTTGTCATTTAACATTAGTTATATCTCCTAATGCTATCCCTCCCTCCTCCCCCCACCCCACAACAGGCCTCAGTGTGTGATGTTCCCCTTCCTGTGTCCATGTGTTCTCATTGTTCAATTCCCACCTATGAGTGAGAACATACAGTGTTTGGTTTTTGTCCTTGCGATAGTTTGCTGAGAATGATGGTTTCCAGCTTCATCCATGTCCCTACAAAGGACATTAACTCATCAGTTTTTATGGCTGCATAGTATTCCATAGTGTATATGTGCCACATTTTCTTAATCCAGTCTATCATTGTTGGACATTTGGGCTGGGTCCAAGTCTTTGCTATTGTGAGTAGTGCAGCAATGAACATATGTGTGTCTATAGCAGCATGATTTATCATCCTTTGGGTATACACACAGTAATGGGATGGCTGGGTCAAATGGTAATTCTAGTTCTAGATCCCTGAGGAATTGCCACACTGACTTCCACAATGTTTACAGTCCCACCAACAGTGTAAAAGTGTTCCTATTTCCTCACATCCTCTCCAGCATCTGTTGTTTCCTGACTTTTTAATGATCGCCATTCTAACTGGTGTGAGATGATATCTCATTGTGGTTTTGATTTGCATTTCTCTGATCGCCAGTGATGATGAGCATTTTTTCATGTGTCTTGTCTGCATAAATGTCTTCTTTTGAGAAGTATATGTTCATATACCTCACCTATTTTTTGATGGGGTTGTTTGATTTTTTCTTTTAAATTTGTTTGAGTTCATTGTAGATTCTGGATATTAGCCCTTTGTCAGATGAGTAGGTTGTGAAAATTTTCTCTCATTCTGTAGGTTGCCTATTCACTCTGATGGTGGTTTCTTTTGCTGTGCAGAAGCTCTTTAGTTTAATTAGAACCCATTTATCAACTTTGGCTTTTGTTGTCATAGCTTTTGGTGTTTTAGACATGAAGTCCTTGTCCATGCCTATGTCGTGAATGATATTGCCTAGGTTTTCTCCTAGGGTTTTTATGGTTTTAGGTCTAACATTTAAGTCTTTAATTGATCTTGAATTAATTTTTGTATAAGGTGTAAAGAAGGGATCAAGTTTCAGCTTTCTAAATATGGCTAGCCAGTTTTCCCAGCAACATTTATTAAATAAGGAATCCTTTCCCCATTTCTTGTTTTTGTCTGGTTTGTCAAAGATCAGATAGTTGTAGATATGTGACATTATTTCTGAGGGCTCTGTTCTGTTCCCTTGGTCTATGTCTCTGCTTTGGTACCAGTAGCATGCTGTTTTGGTTACTGTAGTCTTGTAGTATAGTTTGATGCCAGGTAGTGTGATGCCTCCAGCTTTGTTCTTTTGGCTTAGGATTGATTTGGCAATGTGGGCTCTTTTTTGGTTCCATATGAACTTTCAAGTAGTTTTTTTCCAATTCTGTGAAGAAAGTCATTGGTAGCTTGATGGGGATGGCATTGAATCTATAAATTACCTTGGGCAGTATGGCCATTTTCATGATATTGATTCTTCCTACCCATGAGCATAGAATGTTCTTCCATTTGTTTGTATCCTCTTTTATTTCATTGAGCAGTGGCTTGGATTTCTCCTTGAAGAGATCCTTCACATCCCTAGTAAGTTGGATTCCTAGGTATTTTATTCTCTTTGAAGCAATTGTGAATGGGAGTTCACTCATGATTTGGCTCTCTGTCTGTTATTGGTGTATAAGAATGTTTGTAATTTCTGCACATTTATTTTGTATCCTGAGACTTTGCTGAAGTTGCCTATCAAATTAAGGAGATTTTGGGCTGAGAGGTTAGGGTTTTCTAAATATACAATCATCTCATCTGCAAACAGGGACAATTTGATTTCCTCTTTTCCTAATTGAATGCCCTTTATTTCCTTCTCCTGCCTGAATGCCCCGGCCAGAACTTCCAATACTATGTTGAATAGGAGTGGTGAGAGAGGCCATCCCTGTCTTGTGCCAGTTTTCAAAGGGAATGCTTCCAGTTTTTGCCCATTCAGTATGATATTGGCTGTGGGCTTGTCATAGACAGCTCTTATTATTTTGAGCTACATCCCATCAATACCTAATTTATTACGAGTTTTTAGCATGAAGCGTTGTTGAATTTTTTTAAAGGCCTTTTCTGCATCTATTGAGATAATCATGTGGTTTTTGTCTTTCATTCTGTTTATATGCTGGATTACCTTTATTGATTTGTGCATGCTGAATGAGCCTTGAATCTCAGGATGAAGTCCACTTGATCATAGTGGATAAGCTTTTTGATGTGTTTGGTTTGCCAGTATTTTATTGAGGATTTTTGCATCGATATTCATTAAGGATATTGGTCTAAAATTCTCTTTTTTTGTTGTGTCTCTGCCAGGCTTTGGTATCAGGATGATGCTGGCCTCATAAAATGAGTTAGGGAGGATTCCCTCTTTTTCTATTGATTGGAATAATTTCAGAAGGAATGGTACCAGCTCCTCCTTGTACCTCTGGTAGAATTCAGCTGTGAATCCATCTGGACCTGGACTTTTTTTGGTTGGTAAGCTATTAATTATTGCCTCAATTTCAGAGCCTGTTATTGGTCTATTCAGAGATTCAACTTCTTCTTGATTTTGTCCTGGGAGGGTGTATGTGTCAAGAAATAAATCCATTTCTTCTTGATTTTCCACTTTATGTGTATAGAGGTGTTTGTAATATTCTCTGATGGTAGTGTGTATTTCTGTGGGATCAGTGGTGATATCCCCTTCATCATTTTTTATTGTGTCTATTTGATTCTTCTCTCTTTTGTTGTTTATTAGTCCTGCTAGCAGTCTATCAATTTTGTTGATCTTTTCAAAAAACCAGCTCCTGGATTCGTTGATTTTTTGAAGGGTTTTTTGTGTCTCTATTTCCTTCAGTTCTGCTCTGATCTTAGTTATTTCTTGCCTTCTGCTAGCTTTTGAATGTGTTTGCTCTTGCTTCTCTAGTTCTTTTAATTGTGATGTTAGTGTGTCCATTTTAGATCTTTCTTGTTTTCTCTTGTGGGCATTTAAAAGACAGGTGTTGCAATCATGGTCTCTGATAAAACAGACTTTAAACCAACAAAGATCAAAAGAGACAAAGAAGGCCATTACATAATGGTAAAGGGATCAATTCAACAAGAAGAGCTAACTAACCTAAATATATATGCACCCAACACAGGAGCACCCAGATTCATAAAGCAAGCCCTTAGAGACCTACAAAGAGACTTAGACTCCCACACAGTAGTAATGGGATACTTTGACACCCCAGAGTCAACATTAGACACATCAACAAGACAGAAAATTAACAAGGATATCCAGGAATTGAACTCAGCTCTGCACCAAGAGGACCTAATAGACATCTACAGAATTCTCCACCCCCAAATCAACAGAATATACATTCTTTTCAGCACACACCACACCTATTCCAAAATTGACCACATAGTTAGAAGTAAAGCACTCCTCGGCAAATGTAAAACAAAAGAAATTATAACAAACTGTGTCTCAGACCACAGTGCATTTAAACTAGAACTCAGGATTAAGAAACTCACTCAGAACCACTCAACTACATGGAATCTGAACAACTTGCTCCTGAATGACTACTGGGTACATAACGAAATGAAGGCAGAAATAAAGTTGTTCTTTGAAACCAACAAGAACAAAGGCACAACAAACCAGAATCTCTGGGACACATTCAAAGCAGTATGTAGAGGCCACACTATTTTTGTAGAATCTGCAAAGGGACATTTCACAGTCCACTGAGTCTGATAGTGAAGAACCTAATATACCACAATAAAAACTGGAAATATTCTGTCCGTGAAACTTCTTTGTGATGTGTGGTTTCAGCTCACAGAGTTAAATCTTTATTTTGATTCTGCAGGTTGGAAACAGTCTTTTTGTACAAAAAATTTAAATATTTGATTTTTCACTACAGGCTTCACTGGGCTCTGAAATATTTCTTGGCCAATACTACAGAAAGAGTGTTTCCAACTTACTAAATGACAAGAATGGTTTAACTCTGTGAGCTGAATCCACATATCACGTAGGAGTTTTACAGATAGCTTTGCTCTAGATTTTGTCTGTGTGTGTGTGTGTGTGTGTGTGTGTGTGTGTGTGTGTGTGTGTGTGTGTGTGTGATATTCATTTTTTCACTACAGGCCTCAGAGGGCTCTGAAATTTCCCTTCACAGATTCTACAAAGAGTGTTCTCCACTTGCTGAATCAAAAGAAATGTTTAACTCTGTCAGCTGGATCCACTCATCTCAAAGAACAGTCACATATTTCTTTTCTCTACATTTTATTGTGAGATGTTTGGCTTCACCCTGTAGGCTTCAGTGGGCTCTAATATTTCACATTGAAGATCCTACAAATAAACTGTTTCCAACCTGCTGAATCAAAAGAAAGGTTTTACTCTGTGACCTGAATCCACACATTAAAAAGAAGTTTCACAGATATCTTCTTTCCAGATTTTATCATGGGATATTTGATTTTATGCTACAGGCTTCTGTGGCCTTTGAAATGTCCCTTTACAGATTCTATAAAAAGAGTGTTTCCCACCTGCTAAATCAAAAGAAAGGATGAATTCTGACAGCTGAATCCACACATAACAAAAGCTGAATCCACACATGACAAAGCTGTTTCACAGACAGCTTCTTTCCAGATTTCATCATGGAATATTTTGTTTTATGCTACAAACTTCAGTGGGCTCTGAAAAGTCCCTTCACAGATTCTACAAAAAGAGTGTTTCCATCCTGCTGAATGATACCAAGGTTTAATTCTGTGAGCTGAATCCACACATCACAAAGCAGCTTCACAGATAGCTTCTTTGTAGTTCTTAGCATAAAATATTCAGTTTTTTCACTATAGGTCACTGTGGCCTATGAAATGTCCCTTCACAGATCCTACTAAAAGAGTGTTTCCAACCTGCTGAACGAAAAGAAGGTGTAACTCTGTGAGCTGAATGCAAATATCACAAAACAGTTTCACTGATATCTTCCTTCTAGTTTTTATCACGGGATATTCAATTCCTCACTACAGGCCTCAGCGGACTCTGACATATCCGTTTGCAGATTCTACAAAAAGAACTTTTCCAATCTCCTGAAACAAAAGAAAGATTTATCTCTAGGACCTGAATCTATATATTACAAAGCAGTTTCACAGTTAGCTACTTTCTGTTTTTGTCATGGGATATTCAGTTTTTCACTATAGGCCTCACTGGGCTATGAAATGTCTCTTCACAAATTCTACAAAAAAAGTGTTTCCAACTTGCTGAATCAAAAAAAAAGGTTTAACTCTGTGAGCTGAATGCATCCATCACAAAGCAGTTTCACAAACAGCTCCTTTTTAGTTTTTGTGGTAGGATATCCTGTTTTTCCCTGTAAGCCTGAATGGATTCCAAAATGTCCCTTTACAGATTCTACAAAAAGAGGATTCCAAACTGCTGAATGAAAGTTTTAGCACTATATGTTGAATGCACACATCACAAAAGAGTTTCACAGATAGCTTCTTTCTAGTTTTTATTGGGGGATATTAGGTTTTATACTGTAGACCTAAATGGCTCCAATATGTCCTTTCGCAGATTCAACCAAAGCAGTGTTTCCAACTTGTTGAATGGAAAGAAAGATTTAATTCTGTGAGCTGTATGCACACATCACAAAGAAGTTTCACAGATTCTTTTTAATTTTTATCCGGGATATCTGGTTTTTTGCTATAGGTTTCAGTGGGCTCTGAAATATTCTTTCACAGATTCTACAAAAAGAGTGTTTCCAACCCTTTGAATTAAAATAAAGTTTTAAATTTTGGAGCTGAATGCATACTTCACAAAAGAGTTTCACAGATAGCTTCTTTCTCATTTTTATCTCAGGGTATTCCATTTTTCACTATAGGCCTCAGTGATGTTTCAAATATCCTTTTGTGGATCCTACAGAAACAGTGTTTCCTACCTGCTCTTCAAAAGAAAGTTTTAACTCTGTGTGTTGAATGCAAACATCAAAAAACCATTTCATACATAGCTTCTTACTAGTTTTAATCATGGGATAGTTGTTTATTTCACTGTAGGTCTCAATGGGCTTCAAAATGTCCCTTTGCAGATCCTAAAAAAGAAGTATTTTCAACTGCTGAATCAAAAGAAAGCTTTAACTCAGGAAGCTGAATCCACAAATCACAAAGCAGTTTCACAGATAGCTTCTTTCTACATTTTATTATGGGATATTTGGTTTTTCTTCATTATAGGCTTTTGTAGGCTCCTAAATGTCTCTTCACAGTTTCTACAAAAAACTGTGTCCAACCTTCAGAAGCAAAAGACAGGTTTAGTCAGTGAGCCTAATGCAAACATCACAAAAGAGTTTCACAGATAGCTTCTTTCTAGTTTTTATTGCGGGACTTTGTTTTTCGCTATAGACCTCAGTGGCCTATGAAATGCCCCTTCCCAGATTCTACAAAAAGAGTGTTTCCAAACTGCTGCATAAAAAGAAATGTTTAAGTCTGAGAGCTGAATGAAAACATCACAAAACCATTTCACATATATCTTCTTTCTAGTTTGTATCACGAGATACTTGATTTTTTAATAGAGGCCTGAGAGGGCTCCAAAATTTCCCTTTGAAGATTCTACAGGAAGAGTGTTTGCAATCTTCTGAACCAAAAGAAAGCTTTAACTCTATAGTTGAATGCACACATCACAAAGCTGTTTCACAGATAGCTTCTACTTTTTACTGTGGGATATTCCATTTTTCACTATAGGCCTCAGTCGGCTCTGAAATGTCCCTTCTTAGATTCTACAGAAAGAGTTTTCCAAAATGATGAATGAAAAGAAATATTTAACTCTGTGAGCTGAATTCATACATCACAAAGCAGTTTCACATACAGTCTATTTCTAGTTTTGATAAAAAAAAATGTTCGGTTTTTCATATTAGGCCTCATGTGATCCAAAATGTCCGTTCATAGAGTCTACAAAAATAGTGTTTCCAACCTGGTGAATGAAAAAAAGGGTTAATTTGTGAGCTGAATCCACACATCACAAAGCAGTTTCTCTAATAACTCCTTTCTAGTTTTTATAACAGGATATTCTGTTTTTCACTGTAGGCCTTAGTGGACTCTGAAATGTTTCTTTGCAGATTCTGCAAATAGTGTTTTTCCAGCCTGCTGAATCAAAAGAATGTTTTAATTCTGTGAGCTGAATGCACACATTACAAATGGTTTCACAGATAGCTTCTTTCTAGTTTTTATTGCAGGATATTTTGTTTTTCAGCATAGGATATAGCTTCTTTCTAGTTTTTATTGCAGGATATTTTGTTTTTCAGCATAGGCCTCATTGGGCTCTGAAGTGTCTCTTCATAGATTCTAAAAAGAGTGTTTCCAACCTGCTGAATCAAAAGAAAGATTTAACTCTGTGAGCTGATTGCGTGCATCACAAAGCAATCACAGATAGATTCTTTCTAGTTTTTATTGCAGGATATTTTGTTTTTCAGCATAGGCCTCATTGGGCTCTGAAGTGTCTCTTCATAGATTCTAAAAAGAGTGTTTCCAACCTGCTGAATCAAAAGAAAGATTTAACTCTGTGAGCTGATTGCGTGCATCACAAAGCAATCACAGATAGCTTATTTCTAGTTTTTATTGCAGCATATTCAGCTTTTCACTATAGACCTCTGTGGGCTCTGAAATGTCCCTTCACAGATTCTACAAAAAAAGTTTTTCCAACTTGCTACATCAAAAGAAAAGTTTAATTTTGTGAACTGAGTGCACCCATCACAAAGCAGTCTCACAGATAACTCATTTCTACTTTTTATTGTGGGATATTCTGCTTCTCACTATAGGCCTCAGGTGCCTATGAAATGTCCCTTTGCAGATTCTACAAAAAGAGTGCCTTCAAATTGCTGAATCAAAAGAAAGGTTTAACTGTGTTATCTGAATCCACATGTAACAAACCAGTTTCACAGATAGCTTCTTTGTATCTTTTCTCATGGGAAATTCCATTTTTCAGTATAGGCCTCACAGGGCTCGTAAATGGTTTTCCCAGATTCTAAAAAAAGAGTGTTTCCCACCTGCTGAATCAAAAGAAATGTTTAACTCTCTGAGGTGAATGCAAACATCACAAAATTTCCACAGATAGCTTCTTTCTAGTTTCATCGTGGGATATTCAGTTTATCACTACAGGCCTCAGTAGCCTATGAAATGCCTCTTTGTAGATTCTCCAAAATGAGTGTTTCCAACCTGCTGAACCAAAATAAAGAATTAACTCTGTGCACTGAATCCACACATCACAAAGCATTTTCACAGGTATCTTCTTTCTATCTTGTATCACTGGATATCCAGTTTTTCACTATATTTCTCAGCGGGCTCTGAAATATTTCTTAGCAGATTTTACAGAAAAAGTGTTTCTAGCCTCTTGAATAAAAAAAGATTTAACTTTGTGAGTTGAATGCACACATCACAAAGCAGTTTCACAGATAGCTGCTTTCTAGTTTTTATTGTGGGATATTCAGTTTTTCCTTTTAAGCTTGAGTGGACTCTGAAATGTTCCTTTGTAGATTCTACAAAAGATGGTTTCCAACCTTCTCAATGAAATGAAAGGTTTAACACTGTGCGTTGAGTGCACACATCGCAAAGAAGTTTCATGGATAGCTTCTTTCTAGTTTTCATCATGGGAGCCCTTGTTTTATACTATAGGCCTAGGTGAGCTGCAAAATGGTTTTCTGCAGATTCTACAAAAAGAGCATTTCCCACTTGTCAAATCAAAAGTAAGGTTTAACTCTGTGAGCTGAATGCACACATCACAAAGCAGTTTCACAGATAGTTTATTTTTAATTTTTATTGTGGGATATCCTGTTTTTCACTATAAGTTTCAGTGGGCTCCAAAAATTTCCTTCACAGATTCTACAAAAAGAGTATTTTCAATCTTTTGAATTAAAAGGAAGTTTCAAATCTTGGAGCTGAATTGACAGTTCACAAAAAAGTATCACAGATAGCATTTTTCTTGTTTTTATCTCAGAGTATTCCAATTTTCACTATAGCCTCAGTGAGATCTGAAATGTCCCTTAATGGATTCTACAAAAGGGGTGTTTCCAACCAGCTGAATAATAAAAAAATTGTTTAACTCCATGAACTTAATCCACACATCAGGAAGCAGATTCACATATTGCTTCTTTGTAGTGTTGATCATAGAATATTCGGGTTTTCACCATAGTTCTCAGTGGGTTCCAGAATGTCCCTTCACAAATTTAACAAAAAAGTGTTTCCATTTTTTTGAATGTTGAATCAAAAGAAGTGTTTAACTGTGTTAATTGAATGCACACATCACAAAGCAATTTCACAAATTGATTTTTTTTTAGTTTTTATGGTGAGTTTTCAATTTTTTCAATATAGGAATCAGTGGGTGCCTAAATATCCCTTTGAAGGTTCTACAAAAAGAGTGTTTCCAACTTGCTGAGTCAAATGAAAGGTTTAACTCTGTGAACTCTGTGAGTTGGATGCAAACATCACAAAACGGTTTCACAGAGAGCTTTGTTCTGGTTTTTATCACGTGATATTTGATTGGTCACCATAGGCTTCTGCAGCCTAAGTAATGCCTCTTCACAGATTCTACAAAAATTGTTTCCAACCTGCTGAATTATAAGAAAGTTTTAATTCTGTGAGCTGTATTTAAACATGACAAAACAGTTTCCAGATAGCTTCTTTCTTGTTTTTATCACAAAATATTTGGTTTTCTGATATAGGACTCAGTGGGCTTTGACATGTCCATTTGCAGATTCCTTAAAAAGAGTGGTTCCAACCTGCTGAGTGGAAAGAAAAGTTTAACTCTGTGAGTTGAGTGCACACATCACAAATCAGTTTCACAGATATTTTCATTTTAGTTCTCATCGTGGGATATTTGATTTTAACTATTGATTTTACCTATAGGCATTAATGGCCTACAAAATGCCCTTTTGCAGATTCTACAAAAACCGTGTTTCCGAAGTACTGAGTCAAAACAAAAATTTAAATTTCAGAGCTGAATGTAAATATCACAAAACAGTTTCAAATATAGCATTTTCTTAGTTTTTATTGTGAGATATTCTGTTTTTCACTTTTGGTTTCAGTGGGCTCCTAAATGTCCCTTCACAGACTCTACTAAAACAGTGTTTTCAACCTGCCAAATCAAAAGAAAGGTTTAACTCTGGGAGCTTAATCCACACATCACAAAGATGTTTCACATGGCTTCTTTCTACTTTTTATTGTAGGATATTCATTTCTTCACTATAGGTCTCAGAGAGCTTCAAAATATCCCTTTTCAAATTGTGCAAAAAGAGTATTTTCAACCTGCTGAATCAAAAGAAAAGTTTAACTCAGGAAGTTTAATGCACACTTCACAAAGCAGTTTCACAGATAGCTACCTTTTACTTTTTATCATGGGATATTCATTTTTGCACTGTAGGCCACAGTGGCCAACAAAATGCCCCTTTGCAGATTCCTCAAAAAGGTGTTTCCACCCTGTTGAATCAAAACAAAGGTTTAACTCTCCAAGCTCAGTGCAAACATCACAACACAGTTCCAGTTCCACAGATAGATTTTTTTCTAGTTTTTATTGCAAAATATTTGTTTTTACCTATAGGCCTCAGTGGCCCATGAAATGCCCCTTCACAGATTCTAATAAAAGGGTGTTTCCAACCTGCTGAATCAAAAAAAAGTTTTAACTCTTTGAGCTGTATGTAAACATCACAAAACAGTTTCACAGATAGCTTCTTTCTAGTTTTTATTGCTGGATATTCAATGTTTCATTATAGGACTCAGTAGGCTCTGAAATGTCCCTTTTCAGATTCTACAAGAAAAGTGTTTCCAACGTACTGAAACAAAAGAAAACTTTATCTCTGTGAGCGGAATGCACCCATCACAAAGAAGTTTACAGATAGCCTCTTTCTAGTATTTATCACGGAATATTTGGTTTTTCACTATTGGCCTCAGCATGCTCCAAAGTTTCCCTCTCAGATTCTGCAAAAAAAGTGTTTCCAACCTGCTGAATCAAAAAAGGGTTTAACTCTATGAGCTTTATTCACACACAACAAACACTTTCACAGATAGCTTTTTTGTCTTGATCACAGGATATTCAGTTTTTCACTCTAGGTCTCAGTGAGCTCTGAAATGTCCCTTTGTAGGTTTTATAAAAAAGAGTTTCCAACATGTTGTATCCAGAGAAAAGTTTAAGTCTGTGAGCTGAGTGCACATATCAAAGCAGTTTCACAGATAGTTTCTTTATAGCTTTTATAGTGGGATATTTGGTTTTTCAATACAGGCATCAGTGGGCTCCTAAATGTTCCTCCACAAATTTTACAAAAAGAGTGTTTCCAACCTGCGGAATCAAATGAATGGTTTAACTCTGTGAGCTGAATGCAAATATCACAAAACACTTTCACACATATGTTCTATATAGTTTTTTGTCATGGAATATTCTGTTTTTCAGTATAGGACTCTGTGGCCGACAAAATGCTTTTTTGCAGATTCTACAAAAAGAATGTTTCCAAACTGCTGAATTAAAAAAAGATTTAGCTCTGTGAGCTAAATGCACACTTCATGAAGCAATTTCACAGATAGCTTCTTTCTAGTTTTCATTGCAGGATATTCGGTTTTTCACTATAGGTCTCAGTGGACTTTGAAATGTCCCTTTGCAGATTCTGCAAAAACATTGTCTCCAACCTGCTGAATCAGGAGAAAGGTTTAACTCTGTGAGCTTAATGCAAACATCAAGAAGGAGTTTCACAGGTAGCTTCTTACTAGTTTTTATCATAGCATGTTCCATTTTTCATTATAGGCTGCAGTGGCCTCTGAAATGCCCCACCACAGTTTCTACAAAAAGAGTGTTGCCAACCTGCTGATCAAAAGAAAGTTTTAACTCTGTGAGCTGAATGCAAACATCACAAAACAGTTTCACAGATAGCTTCTGCTTAGTTTTTATAGTGAGATATTCGTTTTTTCACAATAGGCCTCAGTGGCCTATGAAATGCTTCTACAAAAAGAGTGTTTCCAACCTGTTGAATCAAAACAAAGATTAACATTGTGAGCTGAATGCACACATTACAAAGCAGTTTCACAGGTAGCTTCTTTCTAGTTTTTATTGAAACATATTCAGTTTTTCACAATAGGCCCCAGTGGGCTCCAAAATGTCCCATTGCAGATTCTAAAAAAACTGTGTTTCCAACCTGCTGAATCAAAATAAGGTTTATCTAATTGAGTTGAATGCAGACATCACAAAAGAGTTTCATAGATAGCTACTTTCTACCTTTTACTGTGAGATATTCTATATTTCACTAAATGTTTCAGTGGGCTCCAAAATATCCATTTGAAGATTCCACATAAAAAGTGTTTCCAACCTCCTGAGTGAAAGAAAGGCTTAAGTCAGTGAGTTAAAGGCACCCATCACAAAGCAGTTTCACAGATACATTTTTTCTAGTTTTTATCATAGGATATTCAGTTTTTCACTAAATGTCTAACAGGTCTACAATATGTCCCTTCAAAGATTCTACAAAAAAAGTGTTTACAATCTGCTGAACCAACAAATGGTGTAATTCTGTGAGTTGAATGCAATCATCATGAAACAGTTTCACAGATAGATTCTTGCTGGTTTTTATCACAGGATATTCAATTTTTCACTCTGGGCCCCAGTGGGCTCCAAAATATTTATTTGCATTTTCTACAAAAAGAATGTTTTCAGTTTTCAGAATCAAAAGAAAGGTTTAAATCTGTGAGCTGAATGCATCTAGCACAAAGCAGTCACTGATAGCTCCTTTCTAGTTTTTATTGTGGGATATTCAGTTTCTCACTATAGGCCTCAGTAGGCTCTGAAATGTCCATTCTCAGATTCTACAAAAAGAGTAATTCCAACCTTCTGAATCAACAGAAATGTTTAACCCTGTGAGCTAAATGCACACATCAGAAAGCCATTTCACAGATAGCTGCTTTTCTGTAGGTTTTATTGCAGAATATTCTGTTTTTCACTATGGGCCTCAGTGGACTCTGAAATGTCTCTTCACTGATTCTGGAAAAAGACTGTTGCCAACCTGCTGTATGAAAAGAAATGTTTATCTCTGTGAGCTGAATCCACACATCACAAAGTAGTTTCACAGATAGCTTCTTTATAGTTTCTATCATAGAATATTCAATTTTTACTATAGGCCTCAGTGGGATCCAAAAGTTTTTAGGGCAGGATATTCTGTTTTTCACTATATGCCTCAAAGTGCTCTGAAATGTCACTTTGCAGATTCTACAAAAAGAGAGTTTGCAAACAGCTGAATCAAAAGTAAGGTTTAAGTCTCTGAACTGAATGTACACATCAAAATACAGTTGTAAAGATAGCTTCTTTCTAGTTTTTACAGCAGGAAATTCTGTTTTTCACTATAGGCATTAGTGGACACCAAAATGTCCCTTAACAGATATTACAAAAAGTGTGTTTCCAACCTCCTGAATCAAAAGTAACGTTTAACTCTTTGAGCTGAATGCACACATCACAAAGCAGTTTCATAGA
Source organism: Gorilla gorilla gorilla (assembly GCF_029281585.2). Lineage (NCBI taxonomy): Eukaryota > Metazoa > Chordata > Mammalia > Primates > Hominidae > Gorilla > Gorilla gorilla. The sequence goes on along the minus strand of NC_073231.2, from coordinate 74,440,801 downwards.
TAGCTTCTTTCTGGTTTTTATTGTGGGATATTTTGTTTCTCAATGTAGGCCTCAGTGTGCTCCAAAATGTCCCTTCACATGTTTTGCAAAAAGAGTTTTCAACATGCTGAATCAAAAGGAAGTTTCAACTCTGTGAGCTGAATGCACACATGATAAAGCAGTTTCACACAAAATTTTTCATTTTTTATCGTAGGATATTTTGTCACTATAGGCCTCAGTGTCCTCTCAATTGTTTCTTCAGAGATTATACAAAAAAACTGTTTCCACTTTTTTAAGTCTGTGAGATAGCTTCTTGTAGTTTTTAACATGGGATATTCACTTTCACACTACAGGCCTCAGTGGGTTCCGAAATGTTTCTTTGCAGATCCTACAAAGCAAGTGTTTTGAACCTGCTGAATCAAAACATAGATTTAGCTCTATGAACTGAACGTACACATCACAAAGCAGGTTTACAGACAGTTTATTTCTAGTTTTTTGTGACATATTCAGTTTTTCTCTGTAGACCTCAATGTCCCTCAAAATGTCCCTTCACTCATTCTAGTAAAAGAAGCTGAGTCAAGAGTAAGGTTTAAATCTCTGAACTGAAAGCACACATCACAAAGCAGTTTCACAAATAGCTTCTTTCTAGTTTTCATTGGAGGATATTCTATTTTTCATTATTGGCCTCAATGAGCTCCAAAATGTCCCTTTGTAGATTCTACAAAAAGAGTGTTTCCAACCTGCTGATCAAATAGAAAGGTTTTAATCTGTGAGATGAATATATCTATCACAAAAGAGTTTTACAGACAGCTTCTTTATAGTTTCTTTCTTGGGACATTCTGCTTTTCACTACGGGCCTGAAAGTGCTCTAAAATGTCCCTTTGCATATTGTTCAAACTGAATGTTTCCAAACTGCTGAATAAAAAGAAGGGTTGAACCCTATGAGCTGAATCCAATCATCACAGAGCAGTTTCACAGATAACTTCTTTAAGTTTTTATCACAGGATACTCAGTTTTTCATTATAGGACTCAATGCGTTTTGAAATGTCTATTGACAGAGTCTACAAAAAAGAATATTTCCAACCTGCTTAATCAAATGAAAGGTTTAACCCTGTGAGCTGTATCCACACATCAAAAAGCAGTTTCTTTCTAGTTTTCAGTTTTCTAATTTTTATCATGGAATATTTTGTTTTTCACTATAGGCCTCACAGCACTCCAAAATATTCCTTTGTAGATTCTACAAAAAAAGTCTCCAACTGCCGAATGAGAAGAAACGTTTAACTCCATGAAAGGAATCCACAAATCACTAAGCAGTTTCAGAGGAAGCTTCTCTCTGGTTTTTATCATGGGATATTCTGTTTTTCACTATAGGCCATAATGCGCTATGAAATGTCTATTGGCAGATTCTACAAAAAGAGTGTTTCCAAACTTCTGAATCAGAAAAAAGCTTTAACTCTGTGAGCTGAATACACACATCAAAACGCAGTTTCAAAGATAGCTTCTTTCCAGTTTTTCTGTGGGATATTAGTTGTTTTACAATAGGCCTCAAAGCACTCCAAAATGCCCCTTAGCAGATTCTACAAAAATAGTGTTTCCAAACAGGTGAATAAAAGTAAGGTTTAACTCTGTGAGCTGAATCCACATATCACTAAAGAGTTTCACAGATAGCTTCTTTTTAATTTTTATTGTGGAATATTCAGCTTTTCACTATAGGCTTCAATGTAGTATGAAATGTCTATTGGCAGTCTACAAAAAGAGTGTTTCCAAACTGCTGCTTCAAAAGGAAAATTTATCTCTGTAAGGTGAACTCACACATCAAAAAGCAGTTTCCCAGATAGCTTCTTTCTTTTTTATATCATGGGATATTCAGTATTTCACTATAGGCTTCATTATGCTCTGAAATATCCCTTCACTGATTCTACAAAAAGAGTGTTTCCAAACTGCTGAGTCAAAGTAATGTTTAACCCTGTGAGCTGAATTCACATATCACAAAGGTGTTTCACAGAGAGTTTCTTTCTAGTTTTTATCATGGGATGCTCTTTTTTTTTCTGCAGGCCCCACTAAGCTCTGAAATGTACTTTCACTTATTTTACAAAAAGAGTGTTTACAAACAGATGAATCGAAGTTCAGCTTTAACTCTGTGAGGTGAATCCACACATCACAGAGCACTTTCACAGATACCTTCTTTCTAGTTTTTATCATGGGATTTTCGTTTTTCTACTATATGCCTCAAAGCTCTCTAAATTGTCCCTTTGCAGATTCTACAAAAAGAGTGTTTCCAACGGCTGAATCAAAAGTAAGGTTTAACTCCTTGAGCTGAATGCACACATCACAAAGCAGTTTCACAGACACCTTCTTTCTACTTTTATCAAGGGATATTTCATTTTTCACTATAGGCCTCAAAGCCCTCTGAAATGACCCTTTGCAGATTCTAGAAAAAGAGAATTTTTAAACTGCTGAATCAAAAGACAGGTTTAACTTTGTGAGCCCAATCCACATATAACAAAGCAGTTTCACAGATAACTTCTTTCTAATTTTTACCATGGGATATTTGTTTTTTCACTGGAGACGTCAATGTGCTTTAAAAGGTGTCTTCGCAGATCCTACAAAAAGACTGATTCCAACCTGCTTAATGTTAACGATGTGAGTTCAATCCAAACATCACACAACAGTTTCACAGATATCTTCTTTCTAGTTTTTATAGCTGGGTATTCTGTTTTTTACTACAGGCCTCAGTGGGCCCTGAAATGTCCCCTTGCAGATTCTACAAAAAGAGTGTTTTAGACCTGCTGAATCAAAACATAAGTTTAGCTCTGTGAACTGAATGTACACATCCCAAGACAGCTTCACACATAATTTCTTTCCACTTTTTATCACCAGATATTGTTTTTTAATATTTATCAGTGCACTCTGAAATTTCCCATCACTTATTCTACAAAAAGACTGTTTCCAATCTACTGTTTCCAATCTGCTGAATCAAAAGAAAGCTTTAACTCGTTGAGGTGAACTCACACATCACAAAGCAGTTTCACAGACAGCTTCTTTCTTGTTTTTATCACAGGACATTTTGCTTTTCACTATAGGCCTCACGGGACTCTGAAATATCCCTTTGCAGATTCTCCAAAGAGAGTAGTTTCAACCTGCTTATTCAAAACACAGGTTTAGCTCTATAAACTGAATGTACAACTCACAAAGCAATTTCACAGATAGTTTCTTTCTAGGTTTTAATTTTGAGATACCTGGTTTTTCATTATAAGCATCCAAGCACTTTAAAATCTCCCTTCACAGCTTCCACAAAAAGAGTGTTTCAAACAGCTGAATCAAAACTAAGGTTTAACAATCTCAACTGAATGCACACATCACAATACAGTTTCTCAGATAGCTTTCTCTAGCTTTTATTGGGGGATATTCTATCGTTCAATATAGCCACAATGAGCTCCAAAATATCCCTTTGCAGATTCTACAAAAAGACTGTTTCCAACCTGTTGAATACATAGAAAAGTTTAACTCTGTGAGATGAAACCACATCTCACAAAGAAATTTCACAGATAGCTTCTTTCTAGTTTTTATCACAGGATATTCTGCTTTTCACTACAGGCCTCAAGCGCTTGGACATGTCCGTTCACAGATTCTACAAGAATGTTTCCAAAATGCTGACTCAAAACACGTCTTGAACTCTGTGAGCTGAATCCAAGCATCACAGAGCAGTTTCACAGATAGTTTCTTTCTAGTTTTTATCATGGGATATTTGGTTTATTACTATAGGCCTCACTGCAGTCCAAAATGTCCCTTCACAGATTCCACAAAAAGAATGTTCCCAAACTGCTGAATCAAATGTTAGGTTTAACTCTGTTAGCTGAATTCATACATCACAAAGCAGTTACACAGAGAGCTTCTTTCCAGTTTTTATCTTTCCAGTTTTTATCACGGGATATTTGATTTTTCACTATAGGATTCACTGAGCTCCAAAATGTCCCTTCGCAGATTCCACGAAAAAAAGTGTTTCCAAACTGCTGACTCAAAAGAAAGGTTTAATTCTGTAAGCTGAATCCACACATCACAAAGCAATTTCTCTGATAGCTACTTTCTAGTTTTCACCACAGGATATTCTGTTTTTTAATACATGCCTCAAAGCACTTTGAAATGTTTCTTCCCATATTCTACAAAAAGAGTGTTTACAAACAGTTGAATCAAAAGTAAGGTTTAACTCTCTGATCTGAATACACACTTGGCAAAGCAGTTTTACTGATATCTTCTTGCTGGTTTTTATAAATAGATATTTGGTTTTTCACTGTAGTCCTCAAAGTGCTTTGAAATGTCTCTTCACAGATTCTACAAAAAAATTGTTTCCAACCTCCTGAATCAAAAGAAAGGTTTAACTCTGTTAGCCTAATCTGCACATCACAAAGACATTTCACGGAGCATATTCAGTTTCTCACTATTGGCCTCCTCAATGTGCTTCAAAATGTGTCTTCACAGATTCTACAAGAAGAATGTTTCCAATCTGCTGAATAAATAGTAAGGTTTAATGCTGTGAGCTGAATCTACACATCACACAGTAGATTAACTGATATCTTCTTGTTAGTTTTTAACACTGAGTGTTCAGATTTTCACTATAGGTCTCAGTGGACTCTGAAATGTTCCTTTGCAGATTCTACAAAGAGAGTGTTTTCAACCTGCTGAATTACAACATAGGTTTTGCTCTGTGAACTGAATGTACACATCTCAAAGCAGTTTCACAGATAACTTCATTCTAGTTTTTATCACAGGATATTTGGTTTTTTCACTATAGACCTCACTGCACTTTGAAATACCTTTTTGCAGATTCTACAAAAAGAGTGTTTCCAAATTGCTGAATTGAAACAAAGGTTTAACTCTGTGAGCTGAATCCACACTTCACAAAGCAGTTTCACAGATAGATTTTTTCTAGTTTTTATCATGGGATATTCAGTTTTTCACTATAGACCTCACTGCACTTCAAAATGTCTTTTTGCACATTCTACAAAAAGAGTGTTTTCAAACTGAGGAATCAAAAGAATGGTTTAACTCGGTTAGCTTAATCCACATATCACAAAGCAGTTTCTCAGAGAGTGTGTTTCTAGTTTTTATGACAGGATATTCAGTTTTTCACTATAGGCCTCACTCTGCTTTGTAATGATGTCCCTTCGCAGATTCTACAAAATGAGGGTTTCCAAACAGCCAAATCAAAGGTAAGGTTTACCTCTGTGAGCTGAATCCACATATAACTAAGCAGTTTCACAGGCAGTTTCTCTTTTTTATCATGGGATATTTAGTTTTTCACCATTGGCTTCAATGTGCTCTAAAATGTCTCTTTGCATACTCTACAAAAAGAGTGTTTCCAAACTGCTGAATTATAAGAAGCATTTAACTCTGTGAGATTAATCTACACATGAGGAAGCAGTTTCAAAAATATCTTCTTTCTGGTTTTTATTGTGGGATATTCTGTTTATATTACTACAGTCTCACTGTGCTCTGAAATGCCCCTTCACAGATTTTACAGAAAGAATGTTTTCAAACTGCTGAATAAAAAGTAAATTTTAACTCTATTAGCTGAATTTGTACATCACAAAGCAATTTTATAGAGAGCTTTTTTCTAGTTTTTATCACGGGATATTCGGTTTTTTACTACAGGCCACAATGCACTTTTAATTGTATCTTCAGGATTCTTCTAAAAGAGTGTTTCCAACCTGCTGAATAAATAGTAAGGTTTAATGCTGGGAGCTGAATCCACACATCACACAGCAGTTTCACAGATATCTTCTTTCTAGCTTTCATCACTGGATATTCTGTTTTTCACTATAGGCCTCAGTGGGCTCAAAAATGTCCCTTTGCAGATTTTGCAAAGAGAGTTCTTTTAAACTGCTGATTCAAAACGTAGGTTTAGCTTTGTGAGCTGAATGTACACATTACAAAGCAGGTTCACAGATAGATTCTTTCTAGTTCTTATCACCACAAATTGGGTTTTTCACTACATGCCTCAGTGTGCACTGAAATGTCCTTTTGCAGACTCTACAAAAAGAGCATTTGCAACCTGCTGAATCAAAAGAAAGCATTAACTCTATGAGCTGAATTCACACATCAAAAAGTGGTTTCAAAAATAGGTTCTTTCTAGTTTTTATCACACAATATTTGGTTTTTCACTATAGGCTTCAATGCGCTTCAAAATGTCCCTTCACAGATTTTACAAAAAGAGTGTTTCCAAACTGTTGTAACAAAAGAAAGCTTTAATACTGTGAGTTGAATTCACATATCACAAAGCAGTTTCACAGACAGTTTCTTTCTAGTTTATACCACAGGATATTCAGTTTTTCACTATAGGCCTCAAAGCACCCTGAAATGTCCCTTTGTAGAGTCTGCAAAAAGAGTTTTTCCAAACAGCTGAATTGAAAGAAAGATTTAGCTCTGTTAACTTAATTTACTCATCACAAAGCAGTTTCACAGATAGCTTCTTTCTAATTTTTACCACGGGATATTCGGTTCTTTACTATAGGCCTCAATGTATTCCAAAATGTTTCTTCAGAGATTCTCCAAAAGCAGTGTTTCCAAACTACTGAATAAAGAGTAAGGTTTAACGCTGGGAACTGAATTCAAATATCTCACAGCAATTTCACAGATATCTTCTTTCTTGCTTTTATCACTGGATATTTGTTTTTTCATTGTAGGCCTCAGTGGGCTCCAAAATGTCCCTTTGCTGATTCTACAAAAAAAGTGTGTTCAACCTGCTGAATCTAGATTTAGCTCTGTGAAATGAATGTACACATCACAAAGCAGTTTCACAGATAGCTTCTTTCTAGTTTTTATCACAGGATATTTGGTTTTTCACTATAGGCCTCACTGCACTTTAAAACGTCCCTCAGCAGATTCTACAAAAATGTGTCTCCAAACTGCTGAATCAAAAGAATGGTTAACTCAGTTAGCTGAATCCACATATCACAAAGCAGTTTCACATAGAGGTTCTCTCTAATTTTTATCGTGGAATATTCACTTTTTCACTATAGGCTTCACTGTGCTCCAAAATGTCCCTTCATAGTTTCCACAAAAAGAGCATTTCCAAACTGCTGAATTGAAAGAAATGTTTAAGACTCTGAGCTGAATCAACATATCACAAAGCAGTTTCCCAGATAGCTTCTTTCTAGTTTTTTATCGTGTGATATTCTGTTTTTTACTACAGTCCTCAAAACACTTCAAAATGTCCCTTAACAGATTCTGCAATAAAAGTGTTTACAAACAGCTGAACCCAAAAAAAAAAAGATTTAGCTCTGTGAGCTCAATCCACAAATCACAAAACAGTTTCACAGATAGCTTCTTTCTAGTTTTTATCGTGGGATATTGTTTTTTACTATAGGCCTCAAAGCGCTCCGAAATGTCCCTTCACAGATTCTACAAAAACAGTTTTTCCAAACTACTGTAACAACAGAAAGGTTTAACTCTATGAGCTGAATCCACATATCACAAAGCAACTTCACAGATAGCTTCTTTCTAGATTATATCATGGGATATTTGGTTTTACACTATAGGTCTCAATGTATTCTGAAATGACCCTTTGCAGATTCCACAAAAAACGTGTTTTTAAACTGCTGAATTGAAAGACAGGTTTACCCCTGTGAGCTGAATCCCCACATCCCCAAGCATTTGCAAAGATAGCTACTTTCTGGTTTTCAACACTGGATATTCCGTTTCTCACTATAGGCTTCAGTGCACTTCAAAATGTCCCTTCACAGATTCTACACAAAGAGTGTTCCCAAACTGCTGAATCAAAAGTAAGGTTTAACTCTTCTAGCTGAATTCATACATCACAAAGCACTTTCACAAAGTGATTCTTTCTAGTTTTTATTGTGGGATATTCAGTTTTTCACTATGGGCCTCACTGTGCTCTGAAATTTTTCTTCGCAGATTCTACAAAAATGGTGTTTCCAAACTGCTGAATCAAAGAAAAGGTTTAATTCTGGGAGCTTAATCTACACATAACAAAGCAGTTTCACAAATAGCTTATTTCTAGTTTTTACCATGGAATGTTCATATTTTTCCTATAGCCTCAAAGCACTCTGAAATGTCTCATTGAAGATTCTACAAAATTAGTGTTTCCAAAAAGCTGAATCAAAAGTAAGATTTAACTCTTTGAATTGAATGCTCACATTGCAAAGCAGTTTCCAAGATACCTTTTTTTTCCAGTATTTATCACAGGATATTTGGCTTATCCCTATAGGCCTCAATGTGCTTTGAAATGTCCCTTTGCAGATTCTACAAAAAGAGTGTCTCCAACCTGCTGAATAAATAGTAAGATTTAATGCTGGGAGCTGAATCCACACAGCACACAGCAGTTTCACAGATATCTTCTTTCTAGATTTTATCACTGGGTATTAGGTTTTTCACTCTAGGCTTCAGTGGGCTCTGAAATGTCCCTCTGCAGATTGTACAAAGAGAGTGTTTTCAATCTGCTGAATCCAAATGTAGGTTTAGCTCTCTGTACTGAATGTACACATCACAAAGCAGTTTCACAGATAGCTTTTTTTTTTTTTTTTCTGAGAAGGGGTCTCACTCTGTCACCCAGGCTGGAGTGCAGTGGCACAATCTCAGCTTACTGCAAGCTCCAACTCCTGGGTTCACACCATTCTCCTGCCTCAGCCTCCTGAGTAGCTGGGACTACAGGGGCCCGCCACCACACCCAGCTAATTTTTTTTGTATTTTTAGTACAGACGGGGTTTCACCATGTTAGCCAGGGTGGTCTCAGTCTCCTGACCTCATGATCTGCCCGCCTCAGCCTCCCAATATGCTGGGATTATGCCATGCCTGGCCCACAGATAGCTTCTTTTAAATTTTTATCACCAGGTGTATGTTTTTCCACTACAGGCCTAAGTGCACTCCAAAATGTCACTTCACAGATTCTACAAAAAGAATGTTTCCTACCTGCTGAATCAAGAGAAAGCTTTAACTCTGTGAGCAGAATCCACATATCACAAAGCAGTTTCACAGATACCCTCTTTCTAGTATTTATCATGGGATATTCTGTTTCTCACTATAGCCCTCATTGTGCTTCAACATGTCACTTCACAGGTTCTACAAAAAGAGTGTTTCCATACTGCTGAATAAAAAGAAAGCTTTAACTCTGTGAGCTAAATCCCCATATCACAAATAAGTTTCACAGATAACTTCCTTCCAGTTTTTATCGTGGGATATTCTCTTTCTCAGTCAATGCACTCCAAAGTGTCCCTTTGCAGATTCCACAAAAAGAGTGATTCCAAACTGCTGAATAAAAAGTAAGGTTTAACTCTTTAAGCTGAATTCCTACACCACTAAGCAGTTTCACAGATAGCTTCTCTCTAGTTTTTATTGTGGGATATTCTGTTTTTCACTATAGGCCTCAATGCACACTGAAATGTTTACTGGCAGATTCTACAATGACAAAGTTTCCAGATTACTGAATCAGTATAAAGGTTTAACTTTGTGAGCTGAATCCACATATCACAAAGCAGTTTCACAGATAGCTTATTTCTAGTTTTTATCACCAGATATTCAGTATTTCACTATAGGCCTCAATGCACTCAAAAATATCCCTTTGCAGAATCTACAAAAAATGTGTTTCCAAACAGGTGAATCAAAAGAAAGTTTGAACTTTTTGAACTGAATCTATGCATCACAAAGCAGTTTCAAAGAGAGCTTCTTTGAAGTTTTTATCCTGGGATATTCAGTTTTTTACTATAGGCCTCTGCATTTTGAAATGCTTATTGGCAGATTCTACAAAAAGAGTGTTTACTACTTGTTTACCCTCAAAAAAGTTGTTTAACTCTTTTAGCTGAATCCACCCATCACAAAGCAGTTTAACAGGTAGCTTATTTCTAGTTCTTATCATGGGATATTCTGTTTCTCACTATAGACCTCAAAGTGCTCCGAAATGTCCCTTCACAGATTCTACAAAAAAACTGTTTCCAAACTGCTGAATCAAACTAAAGTTTAACTCTGTGAGCTGAATCCACACACCATAAAGCAGTTTCACAGATAGCTTCATTATAGTTTCTTTTTTTTTCCCACGGGATATTCAGTTTTTCACTGGAAGACTCAATGACCTCTGAAATGACTTTTGGCAGATTCCTCAAAAAAAGTGTTTCCAAACTTCCGAATCAAAAGAAAGGTTTAACTCTCTGAGCTGAATGCACACACTGCAAATCCGTTTCACAGATAGCTTCTTTCTAGTTTTTATCACTGCATATTCTGTTTTCCACTGGAAGACTTGGTGGGCTTTGATATGTCCCTTTGCTGATTTTACAATGAGAGTGTTTTCAAAGTGCTGAATCAAAACGCATTATTAGCTCTGTGAAATGAATGTAAGCATCACAAAGCAGTTTCTCAGATAGCTTCTTTCTAGTTTTCTGATTGCCTCAACGTCCCTGTGAGTTTTTGTCAGCTGACACAGGCCCGTCTTTGGCCCTCCCGCCACCCATGGGGGCCCTCTGTGAAAGACTCAGGAACCCTTGGCTGAAGCCCAGGGTTCTAGCCCACACCTGAGAGGCACCCCATCATTTTCTGGGAAGTGAGAGGCCTCCCTGGGATGAACCAACACCAGCTCAAGCCTCACTGCTTCTCCCCTCTGCAGGCCTTAACATCCCCCTAAGTTTCTGCCTGGCTGCACTGTCCAGCCTGAAGCCCCACCCTGGCCCATGTGTGCTCTCTGTGAAACACACACACACCCTGGGCTAAAGCCTGGGCCTCTAGCTTCCACCTGGTGGGCTCACCGGTGTCTTCCTGCAAGGGAGAGCCTCCCTGGGAAATTCTAGGACCTGCTCTGGCTTTGATGCCTCACCCCTCTGCCTGCTTCAACGTCCCCCTGAGTTTCTGACCCCCACACAGGCCCATCTGTGGCCCTGCTTCCACCCATGGGGGCCTCCAAGAGAGACACAGACACCTTCGCCCAGAGTCTGGCCTCTAGCCCCCAGCCGCGGGTGCCCTGGAGGCTTCTTTAAAAAGAGAGACCTCCTGGGGGTACCCAGCACTCACTCAAGCCTTGCCACTTCATTCCTTTGCCTGCCTTAATGTCCCCCTGAGTTTCTGCTGGCCTACAGAGGACTGCATACGAACCTGCTGCCACCATTTGGGGCCCTCTGCAAGAGAAACAAGCACCCTGAGTCAGAGCCCGGGGCTCTAGCCCCCACCCAGGGGCCCCACGGAGGCTTCTGAGAAGGGAGTGGCCTCCCTGTGAGGACTTGGCACCTGCTCAGGCCTCATGTGTCTCCCATCTGCCTGCCTCTAAGACCCCTGAGTTTCTGCCGGTCACCGCAGGCCTGCTTTCGAACCTGCCACTGCCCATAGGGGACCTCCATGAGAAACACGGCCATCCTGAGTCAGAGCCAGGGTCTCTAGCTCTCACAGCAGGGGAGCCTCAGGGGCTTCTGGGAAGGGAGAGGCCTCCCTGGGGGCAGCCAGCACCCACTCGGGCCTTGCTGCTTCTCCCCTTTGCCTGCCTCCAAAACCCCTCAGTTTCTGCTTTCCTGCAGAGGCCCCCTTGCAGCCCCACTGCCGCCTGTGGGTGCCCTTCGCCAAAACCACAGGCAGAGGTCTGAACCCAGGCTCTAGCTCCAACCCAGGGGGCACCCCGTGGGCTTCTGGGAGGGACAGACCTCCCTGGGAGGACCCAATACCTGCACAGGAATTGCCAATCCTTCCCCCTGCCTGCCTCAATGTCCCCCTGAGTTTCTGCCTGCCCACACAGGCCCACATCTGGCACAGCTGCCACCCATGAGGGCCCTCTGCAAAAGACACAGGCACCCGGGGCCAGAACACAAGGCTCTAGCACCCACCTGGGGGATGCCCTTACAGCTTCTGTAAAAGAGAGGCCTCCCTGGGTGGATCCAGCACCCACTCAGACCTCACAGTTTCTCCCCTCTGCCTGCCTCATTTCCTTGTGTTTCTGTCAGCCAGCATGGGCCAATCTGCATCTGCACTGCCGCCTGTGGGGGCCCTCCATGAGACACAGGCACCCTGCACTGGAGCCCGTGGCTCTAGCCCCCACCAGGGGTGTGCTCCAGGGAATTTTGGGAGGGGAGAGGCCTCCCTGGGACTACCCAACACCTGGTCAGCCCTAGTGGCTTCTCCCCTCTGCCTACCTCAAGATCTCCCTGAGTTTTTGCTGGCCCATGCAGTACCGCATGTGGCACCGCCACTTCCCGTGGGGGCCCTCCACGAGAGACAGACACCCTGGGTCAGAGCCCGCAGCTCTAGCCCGCACTTGGAAGCACCACTAGGGATTCTGGGAATGGAGAGTCATCCCTGGGATGACCCAGCACCCGCTCAGGCCTCGCTGCTTCTCCCCTATGCCTGCCTCAACATCCCTCTGAGTTTCTGCCTGCCTGCACAGGCCATACTGCGGCCCCTACGCCCCGCCTGTGTGGGCCATTCATAAGAGACACTGTCACCCTGGGCAGGACCTCGGGGCTCTAGCCCCCACCTGAGGGGTGCCTCAGGGGACTTCTGGAAACTGACAAGCCTCCCTAGGAGGATCCAGCTTATTCTCAAGCCTGGCCGCTTCTCCCCTCTACCTGCCTCAATGTCCACTTGAATTTCTGCCCAACTGTGAAAGCTCCCCTGCGTCCCCACAGCCAACTGTGTAGGCCCTCCATGAGAGACAACATCACCCTGGGCTGGAGCCCAGACCTTAGGCTCAGATCCGGGGAGCACCCTGTGGTTTTCTGGGAAGAGTGGGGCGTCCCTGGAAGGACCCAGCACACAACCAGGCCTTGCCGCTTCTTCCATCTGCCTGCAGAAGGCCCCCACAAGCGAAAACGCGGCTGCTGTGTGGCATGGGCAGGCCACAGGGACTCAGTGGTTCACTGAAGCAGGCAGAGGGGAGAAGCGGTGAGACTGCACGGAAAGCTGGGAGCCTCCCAAGGAGGCCTCTCCCATCCCAGAAGCCACAAACTCTGTACTGGGCAAGTTGTAAAGCCACAGGCTTTGGAGCAGGGTGGCTGTGTCTCTCACAGAAGGCCACCACAGGCAAAAACAGGGACACAGGGTGGCTGTGAGCAGGTGGCAGTGATGCAGGGGGAAGTTGAGGCAGGTAGAGGGGAGAAGCGGCGAAACAGCAGGAAATGCTGGGAGCCTCCCAAGAAAGCCTCTTTCATCCCAGAAACCCCCTGGGTGGTCCTGGGCTGGTTGCAAAGAACCAGGGTTTGGGAGAGGGTGCCTGTGTCTGACACTGAAGGACCCCACAAGCGAAAATGGGGCTGCAGGGTGGCAAGGGCAGGTCACAGGGACTGAGGGGGATGTTGAGGCAGGCAGAAGGGAGAAGCAGCGAGACCACAGGAAATACTTGGAGCCTCCCAAAAAGATCTCTTCCATCCCAGAAGCCCCCAGGGCTGTCCTGGGCAGGCTGTAAAGCCCCGAGCTTTGGAGCAGGATGTCTGTGTAGCTCGTGGAATGCAAACACATGTGAAAACGGGGCTCCAGATAGGAGTGGGAGGGCTGTAGGGATTCAGGGGCGACATTGAGGCAGGCAGAGGGGAGAAGCGGCATGACAATGGGGAACGGTGGGAGCCTCCCAGGGAGGCCTCTCCCATCTGAGAAGCCCCCAGAACTGTCCCAGGAGGGCTATAAAGCCCCTGGCTTGGGAGCAGAGTGCCTTTGTTTTTCGTGGAAGGTCCCCACAGGCAAAAACGGGGCCACAGGGTGGTGTGGGCCAGCCGCAGGGACTCAGGGGGAAGTTAAGGCAGGCAGAGGAGAGAAGTGGTAAGACCGCAGGGAAAGCTGGGAGCCTCCCAAGGAGTCCTCTCCCATCCCAGAATCCCCCAGGGTTTTCTTGGGTGAGCCGTGAAGCCCCAGGTGTTGAAGCAGGGTGCCAATGTCTCTCGTGGAAGACACCCACAAGTGAAAACGGGGTGGCAGTGTGGGGTGGGCTGGCCGCAGGGATTCAGGAAGACATTGAAACAGGCAGTGTGAGAAGTGGTGAGACCGCAGGAAATGCTGGGAGCCTCCCAAGGATGCCTCTAGCATCCCAAAAGCCCCCACGTCTGTCCCCGGCGGACAGTAAAGCCCCAGGCTTTTGAACTGGGTGCTAGTGTCACTTGCAGAAGGCCCCCAATGCAAAAATGGGGCCGTAGCTTGGCGTGGTTTGGCCGCAGGGACTCAGGGGAACTTTGAGGCTGGCAGAGGGGAGAAGCAGTGAGACTGCAGGGAAAGCTGGGAGCCTCACAAGAAGGCCTCTCCCATCCCAGAAGCCCCTAGGTTTATTCCAGACGGGCCGTAAAGATCCAAGCTTTGGAGCAGCATGACTGCGTGTCTTGTGGAAGGCCACCACAATCAAACATGGGGCCCAGGGTGGCATGGGTGGGTGGCAGGGACTGAGGGGATCCTTGATGCAGGCAGAGGGGTAGAAGTGGCAAGACCACAGGAAATGCTGGGAGCCTCACAAGGAGGACTCTCCCATCACTAAACGCCCCAGGGCTGTCCCTGATGGGATGTAAAGCCCCAAGTGTTGGAGCAGGGTGCTTATGTCTCTCGCAGAAGGCATCCACAAATAAAAACGGGGAGGCAGGGTGGCATGGGTGGGCTGCTGGGACTCAGGAAAACATTGAGGCAGTCAGACCAGAGAAGTCACGAGACCGCAGGGAATGCTGGGAGCCTCCCCAAAATGCCTCTGTCATCCTAGAAGCCCCCAGAAGAGTCCCGGGAGGGTTATAAAGCCCCAGGCTTTGGAGCAGGATTCCTGTGTCTCTCGCGGAAGGCCCATACATGCGAAAACAGGGTAGCAAGGTAGCTGTGGGCAGGCCACAGCGACTAAGGGAAATGTTGAGGCAGGCAGAGGGGAGAAGTGGCCAGATTGCAGGGAATGCAGGGATCCTTTCAGAAAGGCCTCTCCCATCTCAGAAGCCCCCAGGGCTCTCCCAGGCGGGCTATAAAGCTCCAGGATTTAAAGCAGAGTCACTGTGTCTCTCGCAGAAGGCTCTGACAAGTGAAAACGGGGCCCCATGATGGAGTGGTTTTGTGGCAGGAACTCAGTGGGACGTTGAGGCATGCAGAGGGGAGAAGTGGAAACACCGCAGGGAATGCTGGGAGCCTGCCAACAATGTCTCTCCCATTCCAGAACCCCCCAGAGCTGTACCGTACAGGCTGTAAAGCCCCAGGGTTTGGAGCAGTGTTCCTGTGTCTCTCACAGAAGTCCCCCACAAGTGAAAACAGGACCCCTGGGGTGGCGTTGGTGGGCCCCAGGGACTCAGGGGGATGTTGAGGCAGGCAAAGGGGAGAAGCAGTGAGACCACAAGGAAGGCTGGGAGCCTCCCAAGGGTGCCTCTCCCATCTCAGAAGCTCCCAGGGCTGTCCCGGGCGGGCTGTAAAGCCCCAGGCTTCGGAACAGGGTGCATGTGTCTCTTTCAGAGGGCACCCACAAGGGAAAACGGGGCCGCAGGGTAGCCGTGGGAAGGCCACAGTGACTCAAGGGGATGTTGAGGCAGACAGAGGGGAGAATCGGCGAGATGAGAAGGAATGTTGGGAGGTTCCCAGGGAGGCCTCTCCATCCCAGAAGCCCACAGGGATGTTCCATGCGGACTGTAAAGCCTCATGTTTTGGAGCAGGCTGTCTGCGTCTCTCGCAGAAGGCCCCCACAAGCGAAAACGGGGTGGCAGGGTGGCGTGGGCGGGCCACATTGACTCAGGGGGACATTGAGGCAGGCAGAGGTGAGAAGGGGTGAGACCGCAGGAAATCCTGGGAGCCTCTCAAAGAGGCTTCTTCTATCCGAGAAGCCCCCGGGGCCATCCCGGGTGGGCTGTAAAGCCCCAGGCTCTAGAGCAGGATGGCTGTGTCACTCGCAAAAGGCCCCCACAAGAGAAAACTGGGCAACTGGGTGGCGTGGGAGGGCCGCAGGGGGGACTCTGGGGGACGTTGAAGCAAGCAGAGGCGAGAAGCAGTGAGACGACAGGGAATGCTGGAATCTAACTGGGGAGGCCACTCCCAACCCAAAAGACCCCAGGTTTGTCCTGGGCGGGCAGTAAAGCTTCAGGCTTTGGAGCAGGGTGACTGTATCTCCTGCAGAAGGCCTCCACAAGCAAAAACAGAGCCGCAAAGTGGCGTGGGCAGACGGCAGGCACTGAGGGGGACGTTGAAGCAGGAGGCAGTAAAATGGGGCCACAGGGTGGCGTGGGCGGGCCACAAGGACTTAGGAGGATGTTAAGGCAGGCAGATTGGAGAAGTGGCAAGACCACAGGGAATGCTGGAAGCCTCTTAAGGAGGCCTCTCTCATCCCAGAAGCCACCAGGGCTAATCCGGGCGGGCTGTTAACCCCGAGGTTTTGAAGCAGGGTGCCTGTGTCTTTCACCAAAGGCCCCCACAAGCAAAAACAGTGCCGAGGGGTGGCATGGGTGGGCTGCAGGGACTCATGGGGACGTTGAGGCAGGCAGAGAGTAGAAGCTGCGAGACAGCAGGGAATGCTGGAATTTTCCCAAGAGTGCCTCTGTCATCCCAGAAGCCCCCAGGGCTGTCCCGCACAGGCTGTAAAGCCCCCAGGGCTTTTCTGCATGGCCTGTAAAGCAGGGTGCCTGTGTCTTTCACAGAAAACCCCCTCAAGTGCAAAGGGGGCTGCAGGGTTGTGTGGGCGGGTCGCAAGGACTCAGGGGGACCTTGAGGCAGGCACAGGGGAGAGGCAGGACAGAAAGGAATGCAGGGAGCCTTTCAGGGATGCCTCTCCCATTTCAGAAGCCCTTATGGCTGTCCCTGGTGGGCTCTAAAGCCGCAGGCTTTTTAGCCGGGAGAATGTGTCTCTCGCCGAAGGCCCCACAAGCAGAAACAAAGCCGCAGGGTGGCGTGGGCAGGCTGCAGGGTCTCAGGGGGATGTTGAGGCAGGCAAAGGGGAAAAGAGACAAGACTCCATTGAATGCTGCGAGACTCCCAAGGAGGCCTCTCCCATCCCAGAAGCCCCCAAGGCAGTCCAAATCAGGCTGTAAAGTAGGGTGCCAGTGTCTTTCACAGAAGGCGCCCACAAGTGAAAACGGGGCTGCAGGGTGTTGTGGGTGGTTTGTAGGGACTCAGGGGGACATAAGACAGGCAGAGGGCAGAAGCTATGAGACAGCAGGGAATGCTGGCAGCATCCCAAAGAGGCCTCTCACACACCAGAAGCACTGCTGTAAAGCCTCAGGCTTTGGAGAAGAGTGCCTCTGTCTCTCGTGGAAGGCCCCAAAAGTTAAGACAGGGCCACAGGGTCATGTGATTCGGCTGCAGGGACTCATGGGGACTTTGAGACAGGCAGAGGGGAGAAGTGGCCACAGTGCAAGGAAGGCTGGGTGCCTCCCAAGGAGGCCTCTCCAATCCCAGAAGCCTCCAGAGCTGTCTCAGACGGGCTGTTAAGCCCCAAGTTTTAAAGCATGGTGCTTGTGTCTCTCAAGGAAGCCCACACACCCAAAGTGAAAACGAGGCCACAGTGTGGCCGTGGGTGGGCCAGAGCGATTCAAGGGGACATTGATGCAGGCAGAGGGGAGAAGCAGCGAGACTGCAGGGAATGCTGAAAGCATTCCCAAGGAAGCCTCTCCCGTCCCTGAAACCCATAGGGCTGTTCTGTGTGTGCTGTAAATTCTCAGGCTTTGGAGCAGGGTGCCTGTATCTCTCACGGAAGGCCACCACAAGGAGAAATGGGGCCACAAGGTGGTGTGGTTGGGCCGCAGATACTCAGGTACTCAGGGGGATGTTGATGTAGGCAAAAAGGAGAAGCATAGAGACCACAGGGACTACTGGAAGCCTCCCAATGGTGACTTTTCCATCCCAGGAGCCCCCATGGCTGGCTTGGGAAGGTTGTAAACCTCAGGGTTTGGAGTAGGGTGGCTGTGTCTGTCTCTGAAGGCCCCCACAAGTGAAAACAGTGTTGCAGTGTGGCGAGGGAGATCACAGGGACTCAGGGAGAAGTTGAGGCAGGCAGAGGGGAGAAGCGGCAAGACGGCAGGGAAGACTCAGAGCCTCCCAAAGAGGCCTCTCTCATCCCAGAAGCCCCCTGGGCTGACCCAGGAAGGCTGTAAAGCCCTAGGCTTTGGAGCCCCAGGCTTTTGGATGCCTGTGTCTCTTGAGGAAGGCCCCCACAAGTGAAAAAGTGAATGGTGTGGGAGGGTCGCAGGGTCTCAGGGCACGTTGAGGCAGGCAGAGGGGAGAAACCGTGAGAATGCAGGGAATGCTGGTAGCCTCCCACGAGGCCCTCTCCAATCCCAGAAGCCCCCAGGGCTTCACCAAGTGAGCTGTAAAACCCCAGGCTTTGGAGCAAGGTGCCTGTGTCTCTCACGGAAAGCCCCCACAAGCAAAATGGGTTTGCAGAGTGGCATGTGCAGGCCTCAGGGACTCAGGGGGACACTGAGGCTCAGAAGGGAGAAGCAGTGAGACCGCAGGGAATGCTGGGATCCTCACAAGGATGCCTCTTCCATCCCAGGAGTCCACAAGGCTGTCCCGGGAAGCATGTAAAGCCCCAGTCTTTGGAGCAGGGTGCCTGTGGAACACGCAGAATACCCCTAGAAGCAAAAACGGGAATGCGGGGTGGCGTGGGCAGGCAGCAAAAACTCAGGGGGATGTTGAGGCAGGCAGAGGAGAGAAGCAGCAATACCGCAGGCAATGCTGGGAGCCTCCCAAGGACGACTCTTCCATCCCAAAGTTTCCAGGGCTGTACCAGGAGGGCTGTAAAGCCCCAGGCTTTGGAGCAGGGTGCCTGTGTCTCTCGTGGAAGGCCCCCGCAAGCAAAATCAGGACGCAGATTGTGTGGGTGGGCCACAAGGACTCAGGGAGACATTACAGCAGGCAGAGGGGAGAAGCGGCTAGACCACTGGGAGTGCTGGGAGCATTTCAAGGTGGCCTTTCCCATCCCAGAAGCCCCTGGGCTGTACCTGGTGGTCTGTAAAGCCGTAGGCTTTGAAGCAGACTGCTTGTGTCTCTCAAGAAATGCCCCCACAAGCAAAAATGGGGCCGCAGGGTGGCGTTCTTGGTTGTAAGGTACTCAGGGGGAACTTGAGGCAGGCAGAGGGAAGACGTGGCATCAAGGCAGGGAATGCTGGGAGCCTCCCAAAGAGGCCCCTTTCATCCCAGAAGCCTCCAGGGTGTCCTAGGCAAGCTGTAAAGCCACAGGCTTTGGAGCAGGGTGCCCTGTGTCTCTCGCAGAAGTCCCATAAGTGAAAACAGGGTCACAGGGTGGCCGTGGGCAGGCCACAGAGACTCAGGAGGACATTGAGGCAGGCAGAGAAGAGAATCGGTGAGACCGCAGGGAATGCTGGGATCCTTTCTAGGAGATCTGTCCCATTCCAGAAGCCCCCAGTTCTGTCCCGGGAGGGCTGTAAAGCCCCAGTCTTTGGAGCAGGATTTCTATGTCTCCCCTGGAAGGTCCCCACAAGTGAAAACGGGGTTGCAGTGTGGCATGGGCGGGTGCCAGGGACTAAGGGAGAAGTTGATGCTGGCAGAGGGAAGAAGCATCGAGACCCCAGGGAATGCTGAGAGCCTCAGATGGATGACTCTCCCATCCCAGAATCCCCCAGGGCTTTCTCAAGCAGGCTGTAAAGTCCCAGGTGTTGAAGCTGATTGCCTGTGTCTCTCGAAGACCCCCAGAAGTGAAAACGGGGTGCCAGAATGGCGTGGGCGAGACATAGGGAAGACATTGAAACAGGCAGTGGTGAGAAGCTGCGAGACCACGGAGAATGCTGGAAGCCTCCCAAGAAGGCCTCTCCCATCCCAGAAGTCCCCAAGTCTGTCCCGGTTGGTCAGTAAAGCCCCAGGTTTTGGAGTAAGGTACGTGTCTCTTGTGGAAGGCACCAAAAAGCAAAAGCGGGGTCCTTGCGTGGTGTGGTTCAGCTGTAGGGACTCGGGGGGACGACGAGACAGAGGGGAGAAGCAGTGAGACCGCAGGGAATGCTGGGACCCTCCCAAGGAGGCTTCTTCCAACCCAGAAGCCTCCAGGTCTGTCCCGGGCTGGCCGTAAAGCCACAGGCTTTGGAGTAGGGTGTCTGTGTCTCTTGCAGAATGCCCCCACAAGCAAAAACGGGGCCTCAGGGTGGCGTGGGCGGGTTGCAGGGACTCAGGGGGATGTTGAGGCAGGCAGAGGAGAGAAGCAGTGAGACAGCAGGAAATGCTGGGAGCCTCCCAAGGAGGCCACTTCTATACTAGAAGTCCTCAGGCCTGTCCCAGGCAGGCTGTAAAGCCATGGCTTTGGAGAAGGGTGCCTTTTTGTCTTGTGGAAGGCCCCCAGAGGTGAAAACAGGGACACAGGTGGCATGGGAGGGTCGCAGAGACTCACGGGGACCTTGAGTTAGGCAGAGGGAAGAAGCAGTGGGACAGCAGGGAATGCTGGGAGCCTCCCAAGGATGCCTCTCCCATCCCAGAAGCCCCCAACACTGTTTATGGCAGGCTGTAAAGCCCCAGGCTTTGGAGAAGGGTGCCTGTGTCTCTCGCGGAAGGTCTCCAGAAGTGAAAATGGAACCACAGGTTGGCGTGGGCAGGCCGAAGGGACTCAGGGTGCCTGTGTCTCTTGCAGAAGCTCCCCACAAGTGAAAACAGGGCTGCAGGTTGGCCATTAACAGGCCAGAGAGACTCAGGGGGAAGTTGAGGCAGGCAGAGGGAAGAAGTGGTGTGACGGCCAGGAATGCTGGAAGCCTTCTGAGGAGGCACCTCCTATCCGTGAAGCCCACAGGTCTGTCCCGGGTGGGCTGTAAAGTGTCAGGCTTTGAGCAGGGTGCCTGTGCCTCTCCCGGAAGGCCCCACAAGCAAACACGGGGCCGGGGGGTGGCCTGTGTGGGCAACAGGGACTCAGGGAGACGTTGATGAAGGCAGAGGGGAGAAGCGGCAAAATCGCAGGACATGCTAAGAGCCTCCGAAGGAGGTCTCTCCCATCCCAGAACCTCCCAGGGCTTTTGGGGGCGGGCTGTAAAGCACCAGGTGTTGAAGCGGGGTGCCTGCGTCTCTCACAGAAGGCCCCCACAAGTGAAAACGGGGCACCAGAGTGGCGTAGGTGAGCTGCAGGGACTCAGGAAGACATTGAGGCAGGCAGTAGTGAGAAGTGGTGAGACCTCGGGGAATGCTGAAAGACTCCCAAGCAGGCCTCTCCCATCCTAGAAGCCACCAGTTCTGTCCCACGTGGTCTGTAGAGCCCCAGGCTTTGGAGGAGGGTGCATGTCTCTTGCAGAAGGCCCCCAGAAGCGAAAACGGGGCCGCAGAATGGCATGGGTGAGTCGCAGGGACTCATGGGGACCTTGGGGGCAGGCAGAGGGGAGAAGAGGCAGGACATCAGGGAATGCTGAGATCCTCCAAAGGATGCTTCTCCCACCCCAGAAGCGTTTATGGCTTTCCCAGGCAGGCTGTAAAGCCCCAGGTTTTGGAGCAGGGAGCCTGTGTCTCTCGGCGAAGTTCCCTACTAAAGAAAACGGAGAAGCAGGGTGGCATGGGCGAGCCGCTAGGACTCAGGGGGAGGTTGAGGCTGGCAGGTGGGAGAAGTGGTGAGACCGCATTGAGTGCTGCGAGCCTTCCAAGGAGGCCTCTGTCATCCCAGAAGCCGCCAGGCCTGTCCAAGGCTGGCTGCAAAGCCGCAGGCTTTGAAGCAGTGGGCCTGTGTCTCTCACGGAATACCCCTCAAGAGAAAACGGGGCTGCAAAGTGGTGTGGGCAGTGGGAGGGACTCAGAAGGACGTTGAGGCAGGCAGAAGGGAGAAGCAGCGAGATGGCTGGGAAAGCTGGGATTTTCCCGAGGATGCCTCTCCCATCCCAGAAGCTCCCAGGGCTGTCCCACGCGGGCTGTAAAGCCCAAGACTTTGGAGCAGGCTGCCTCTGTCTTTCACGGAAGGCCCACACAAGCAAGAATGGGGCTGCAGGATGGCGTGAGCGGGTCTCAGGGACTCAGGGAGACCTTAAGGCAGGAAGAGGGGAGAAGCAGTGAGACCACTGGGAAGGCTGGGAGCCTCCCAAAGAGGCCTCTCCCATCCTAGAAGCAACCAGGGCTGTCCCAGCTGGGCTGTAAAGCCCCAGGCTTTGCAGCAGTGTGCCAGTGTCTCTCCCAGAAGGCCCCCACAAGCAAAAACGAGGCTGCAAGGTGGCGTGGTTGGGGCGCAGGTACTCAGGGGGACGTTAATGCAGGCAAACGGGAGAAGCATCAAGACCACATGGAATGCTTGTAGCCTCCCAAGTGTGCCTCTCCCATCTCAGAAGTCCCAATGGCTGGCTTTGGCGGGCTGTAAAACTCCAGGGTTTGGAGCAAGGTGCCTCTGCCTGTCACTGAAGGCCCCTGCAAGCGAAATCGTGTCTGCAGGGTGGCTAGGGTCAGTCGCAGGTACTCAGGGGGACATTGAGGCAGGCAGAGGGGAGAAGTGGCAAGACCACAGGGAATGCTGGGAGCTTCCCAAGGACACCTCTCCTATCCCAGAAGCCCCCAGGGCTGCCCCAGGCTGGCTGTAAAGCCCCAGGCTTTGGATCAGGATGCCTGTGTCTCTCAAGGAAAGCCCCTAAAAGTGTAAACGGAGGCACAGAATAGCGTGGGAGGGCCACAGAGACTCAGGGGGACATTGAGGCAGGCAGAGGGGAGAAGTCACGAGGCTGCAGGTAATGCTGGGAACCTTCCACAAAGGAGTCTTGATTCCCAGAAGCCCCCAGGGCTACCCCGGGTGGGCTGTAAAACCCCAGGATTTGGAGCAAGTTGCTGTGTCTCTCGCGGATGCCCCCCACAAGCAAAAATGGGGCCTCAGGGTAGCGTGTGCAGCCACAGGGACTCATGGGGACATTGAGGTAGGCAGAGGGGTTAAGCGGCGAGATGGCAGGGAATGCTGGGATCCTCCCAAAAAGTCCTCTCCCATGCCAGGAGCCCCAAAGGCTGTCCTGGGTGGGATGTTGATCCAAAGTCTTTGAAGCAGGGTGCCTGTGACACTAGCAGAAGGCCCCTAGAAGCGAAAGTGGGGATGCAGGGTGGTGTGTCAGAAATTCATGGGGACGGTGTTGCAGGCAGAAAGGAGAAGCAGCAATATTACAGGGAATGCTGGGAGCCTCCAAAGGAGGCCCTCCCATCTGAGAAGCCTACGGCTGTCCCGGGGGGGCTGTAAAGCTCCAGGCTTTGGAGCAGGGTGCCTGTATCTCTCATGGAAGTCCCCATAAGTGAAAACGGGGACACTGAGTGGCCATGGGAGGTCCGCAGCCACTCAGGGAGACATTGAGGCAGGCAAAGAGGAGAAGTGGTGAGACTGCAGAGAATGCTGGCAGCCTTTCAGGAGGCCTCTCCCATTCCAGATGCCCCCAGGTCTCTCCCGGGAGGGCCGTAAAGCCCCAGTCTTTGGAGTAGGGTGCCTGTGTCTCTTCTGGAAGTCCTCCACAAGCGAAAACGGGGCCACAGCATGGCATGGGCGGGCGGCAGGGACTCAGGGAGATGTCTATGCAGGCAGAGGGAAGAAGCGGCGAGACCACAAGGAATGCAGGGAGTCTCCCAACAAGGCCTCTCCCACTGCAGAAGACCCGAGGGCTGTCCCAAGCGGGCTGTAAAGCTGCAGGTTTTGGAACAGAATGCCTGTGTCTCTCGCAGACGTCCCCAAAAGCAAAAACAGGGCCGCAGGGTGGAGTGGTTGGGCCGCAGGGACTCATGGGGACATTGAGGAGGGCAGAGGGGAGAAGTGGCCAGACCACAGGGAAGGCTGGGAGCCTCCCAAGGAGGCCTCTCATGTCCCAGAAGCCCCCAGGGCAGTCCCGGACAAGCTGTAAAGCATCAAGCTTTGGAGCAGGGTGCCTGTGTCTCCCAAGGTAGGCCCCTACAAGCGAAAACGGGGCTGCAGGGTGGTGGTGGACAGGCCGAAGCGACTCGGGTTGTTGAGGCAGGCAGAGGGAAGAAGCGGCAAGACTGCAGGGAATGCTGGGAGCTTCCCAAGGAGGACTTTCCCATCGTTGAAGCCCACAGGGCTGTCCTGTGCAGGCTGTAATGCCTCAGGCTTTGGAGCAGGTTGCTTGTGTCTCTCAAGGAAGGCCCCCATAATTGAAACTGGAGCCGCAAAGTGGTGTGGTTGGACCACAGGTACTCAGGGGGACATTGAGGCAGGCAAAAGGGAGAAGCGACAAGATCGCAGGGAATGCTGGGAGCCTCCCAAGTGTGTCTCTTCCATCCCAGAATCCCCCATGGCTGGCTTCGGCGGGTTGCAAAGCCCCAGGGTTTGGAGCAGAATGCCTGTGTCTGTCGCTGAAGCTGCACACAAGTGAAAACAGGGCTGCAGGGTGGCGAGGGCGGGTCACAGAGACTCAGGGGGACCTGAGGTAGACAGAGGGGAGAAGTGGCGAGATCGCAGGGAATACTCAGAGCCTCCCAAAGAGGTCTCTCCCATTCCAGAAGCCCCCAGGGCTGACCCGGGCAGGCTGTAAAGTCCCAGTCTTTCTCTAGGGTGCCTGTGTCTCTCCCAGAAGGGCCCCACAAGCGAAAGCAGGGCACAGAGTAGTGTGGGCGGGTGGCAGGGACTCAGGGAGACATTGATGCAGCCAGAGGGGAGAAATGGTGAGACCACAGGGAATGCTGGGAGCCTCCCAAGGTGGCCTTTCCTACTCCAGAAACCCCAAGGTCTGTCCCTGGTGGGCTTCAAAGCCTCAGGCGTTGGAGCAAGATGGTGCCTGTGCCTCTCCCGGAAGGCCCCCACAAGCAAAAATGGGGCCACAGGGTGGCGTGGTTGGGCCGCAGGGACTCATTGGGACCTTGAGGCAGGCAGAGGGGAGAGGTGGCCAGATGGCAGGGAAGGCTAGGAGCCTCTCAAGCAGGCCCCTCCCATCCCAGGAGCCTCTAAGTGTGTACCGGGTGCACTGTAGAGCCCAAGACTTTGGAGCATGGTGCCTATGTCTCTTCTGGAAAGTCCCAACAAGCGAAAACGGAGCTGCAGGGTGGCGTGGGCAGGCACCAGGGACTCAGAGAGACGTTGATGCAGGCAGAGGGCAGAAGCAGAGACCGCAGGGAACCCTGGGAGCCTCCTAAGGATGCCTCTCCCATCCCAGAAACTTTCAGAGCTTTCTCAGGCGGGCATAAAGCCCCACGTGTTGAAGCAGAGTGCCCATGTCTCTCACGGAAGGTCCCCACAAGTGAAAACGGGGCACCAGGGTGGCATGGGTGAGATGCAGGGATTCAGGAAGACATCGAGACAGGCAGTGGTGAGAAGTGGCGAGACCGCATGGAATGCTGGAAGCTTCCCAACAATGCCTCTCCCATCCTAGAAGTTCCCAGGTCTTTCCTGAATGGACCAAAAAGCCCCAGGCTTTGGAGCAAGGTGCCTGTGTCTCTCGCGGAAGGCCCCCAAAGCAAAAACCGGGCAGCAGGGTGGCATGGTTGGGCCACAGGGACTCATGGGGATGTTGAGGCAGGCAGAGGGGAGAAGTGGCTAGACCGCAGGAAATGCTGGGAGCCCCCCAGAAGGCCTCTTTATCCCAGAAGCCCATAGGGTTCTCCCGTGGGTGCTCTAAAGACCCAGGTTTTGGAGCAGAGTGGCTGTGTCTCTCGTGGAAGGCCCCCACAAGTGAAAACGGGGCAGCAGGTTGGCATGGGCAGGCCCCAGGAACTCAGGGAAAGGTTGAGGCTGGCAGAGGGGAAAGCGGCGATATGGCAGGGAATGCTGGGAGCCTCCCAAAGAGGACTCTGCCCTACCAGAAGCCCACAGAGCTGTTCTGGGCAGGATGTATAGGCCCATGCTTTGGAGAAGAGTGTCTGTATCTTTTGCAGATGTTCCCCACAAGCAAAAATGGGGTTGCCGGATGGCATGGGTGGGTTGCAGGGACTCAGAGGGACGTTAATGCTGGCAGAGGGGAGAAGGGGTCAGACTTCAGGAAACACTGGGAGCCTCCCAAGAAGGCCTCTTCCATCCCAGAGGCTCTCAGATCTGTCCCGGGCAGGCTGTAAATCCCCAGGCTTTGGAGCAGGGTGTCTTGGTCTTTAGTGGAAGGCCCCCACAAGCAAAAACAAGGCCACAAAGTGGCGTGGGCAGGCAGCAGGGATTCAGGGAGATGTTGAGGCAGGCAGAAGGGAGAAGTGGCGATACCACAGGGAATGCTGGGAACTCCAAAAAAGGCGTCTCCCATCCCAGAAACCCAGAGGTCATTCCCGGGTGTGCTGTAAAGCCCCAGATTCTGGAGTACGGTGCCTGTGTTTCTCGCAGAAGGCTCCCACAAGAAAAAACGGGGCTGCAGGGTGGCGTGAGTGGGACCCAGGGGCTCAGGGGGATGTTGAGGCAGACAGAGGGGAGAAGCAACGAGACTGCAGGGAATGCTGGCAGCCTCCCAAGGAGTCCTCTCCTACCCCAGAAGCCCCCAGGGCTGTCCCAGGCGGGCTGTAAAGCCCCAGGTGTTGAAGCAGTGTGACTGCGCCTCTTGAGGGAGGCCCCCTGTAGAGAAAATGGGGGGCAAAGTGGCACTGGGGGGCACCAGGAACTCAGAAGGACATTGAGGCAGGCAGAGGGGAGAACTGGTGAAACCACAGGTAATGCTGGGATTTTCCCAAGGATGCCTCTCCCCTGCGAGAAGCCCCAAGGGCTGTCCTGCGCAGGTTGTAAAGCCCAAGGCTTTGGAGCAGGGTGTTTTTGTCCTTCGCAGAAGGCTCTTAGAAGCAAAAATTCGGCCACAGGATGGCATGAGCAGGTCTCAGGGACTCACAAGGACCTTGAGGCAGGCAGAGGGGAGAAGCAACGGGACAGCAGGAAATGCTGAGAGGCTCCCAAGGATGCTTCTTCCATCCCAGAAGCCATATGGTTGTCCAAGGCGGGCTGTAAAGCCCCAGGCTTTTGAGCAGGGAAACTGTGTCTCTCACCAAGGCACCCCCAAGTGAAAACGGGGATGCTGGGTGGCATGAGCCCACCACTGGGACTCAGGGGAACATTCAGACAGGCAGAAGGGGGAAGTGGTGAGACCGCATTAAATGCTACAAGCCTCCCAAGGAGGCTTCTCCCATCCCAGAAGCTGCCAGGGCTGTCCAAGGCAGGCTGTCAAGCCCTAGGCTTTGGAGCATGGTGCATGTGTCTCTCGCAAAATACCCCCTCAAGTGAAAACGGGCCACAAAGTGGCGTGGGAGGGCAGCAGGAACTCAGACATTGAAGCAGGCAGAGCAGAGAGGCTGTGAGACCGCAGGGAATACTGGGAGCCTCCGAAGGACTCCCCTCCCATCCCAGAATCTTCCAGGCCTGTGTTGTAATGCCCAGGTTTTGAAGTACGGTGCCTGTGTCTCTCACAGAAGGCCTCCACAAGTGTAAATGTGGTGGCAGGTTGGCGTGAGAGGGCTGCAGGGACTCAGAGGGAAGCTGAGGCATGCAGAGGACAGAAGCAGCAAGACCACAGGGAATGCTGGGAGCCTCCCTAAAATGCCTCTCTTATCCCAGAAGCCCAAGGGCTGTCCTGGCTGGGCTGTAAAGCCCCAGGCTTTGGAGCAGGGTGCCTGTGTCTCTCGCGGAAAGCACTCAAAAGCGAAAACGGGGCTGCAGTTTGGCGTGGTTGGGTGTCAGGGACTCAGTGGGACTTTGAGGCAGGTAGAGGGGAGAAGCAGCGAGATTGCAGGAAATGCTGGGAGCCTACCAAGGACGCTTCTTCCATCCCCAAAGCCCCCTTATCTATCCAGGCAGATTGTAAAGCCCGAAGCTTTAATGCAGCCTGCCTGTGTCTCTCGCAGAAGTCACTCACAAGCGAAAACCAGGCCACAGAATGGCATGGGGGGAGGGGAGGGGGCCGCAGGGACTCAGGCGGACACTGAAGCAGGCAGAGGGAAGAAGTGGCGAGACTGCAGGGAGTGTCGGGAGCCTGCCAAGGTGGCCTCTCAGATTCCAGGAGGCCCCAGGTTTGTCGCGTGCTGGCTGTAAAGTTTCAGGCTTTGGAACATGGTGCCTGTATCTCGCGTTAGGCCCCCACGAGTGAAAACGGGGCTGCAGGTTGTTGTGTGTGGGTTGCAGTGACTCAGGGGGACATTGACTCAGGCACAGGGGAGAATCATCGAGATTGCAGGGAATGCTGGGGTCTTACCAAAGGGGCCTCTCTCACCCCAGGAGCTCCCAGAACTATCCCAGGCAAGATGGAAAGCCCCAGTCTTTGGAGCAGGGAGCCTGTATCTTTCGCAAACAGCCCTCAAAGGCAAAAACAGCGTCATAGAGTGGTGTTGGCGGGCAGCAGAAGCTCAGGAGAACGTTGAGGCAGGCAGAGGGGTGAAGCGGGGAGACTGCAGGGAATGCTGGGAGCCTCCCAACAACACCTTTCTCATCCCAGAAGCCCCCAGGGCTGTCCCAGGAGGGCTGTAAAGACCCAGACTTTGGAGAAGAGTGCCTGTGTCTCTCACAGAAGGCCCCCACAATTGAAAACAAGCTGCAGGGTGGTGGGGGCGGGCCACAGGTACTCAGGGGGACGTCAAAGCAGGTAGAGGGAAAAGCAGAGAGACTGCAGGGAATGCTGGGAGCCTCCCAAGGACACCTCTCCTATCCCAGAAGCCCCCAGGTCTGTCCAGGGTGGATTGGAAAGCCGGATGCTGTAAAGCAGGGTGCCTGTATCTCTCGTTGAAAGCCCCCACAATCAAAAATGGGGCTGCAGGGTTGCGAGGGTGGGCCATGGGGACTCAGGGGGACATTGAGGCAGGCAGATGGGAGAAGTGGTGAGACCACAGGGAGTACTTGAAGCCTCCCAAAGAGGCCTCTCTTATCCAAGAAACTTCAAGGTGTGTCCTGGATGGGCTATAACTCCCCAGGCATTGGAGCATGATGCCTATGTCTCGCAGAAGGCCCCAAAAGCAAAAACGGGGCAGCAGAATGGTGTGGTTAGGCCACAGGGACCCATGGGGACTTTGAGGCAGGCAGAGGGGAGACACGACCAGACCACCAGGAACGCTGGGAGCCCCCCCAAGGAGGCCTCTCCCATCCCAGAAGCCCCCAGGGCTGTCCTGGGCAGGCTGTAAACCCCCAGACTTTGGAGAAGGTTGACTGTCTCTCCCAAGGAAGGCCCCTCAGGCAAAAACGAGGCCACATGGCTGCATGGGCCAGCTCAAGGTACTATGGGCATCGCTAAGACAGGCAGAGGGGAGAAGGTTTTCAACCTGCTGAATCAAAAGAAAGTTTTAAGTTTTGAGCTGAATCCACACATCACAAAACAGATTCACACATAGATTCTTTCTACTTTTGATCACAGGATATTCAGTTTTTCACTACAGGCCTCAGTGCACTCTGAATTGTCCTTCACAGATTCTACAAAAAGAGTGTTTCCAAACTTCTGAATTAAGAGAAAGCTTTATCTCTGTGAGCTGAATTTACACATCACAAAGCAGTTTCACAGATAGCTTCTTACTGGTTTTTATCACAGGATATTTGGTTTTTCACTGTTGTCCTAAAAGCCCTCTGAAATTTCCTTTCATAAGTCCTGGAAAAGAGGGTTTCCCAACAGCTGAATCAAAAGTAAGGTTTCACTCTATGAACTGAACACCCGCATCGCAAAGCACTTTCACAGATAGCTTCTTTTTAGTTGATATGGGATATTCTTGTTTTCACTATTAGCCACAATGTGCTCCAAAAAGTCCCTTAGCAGATTATACAATAAGAGTGTTTCCAACCTCCTGAATAAATAGAAAGCTTTAACTCTGTGAAATAAATCCACACTTCACAAAGCAGTTTCACAGATAGCTTATTTCTAATTTTTATCATGAGATATTCTGCTTTTCACTATAGGCCTCAAAGCACTCAGAAATGTCCCTTCAAAGATTCTAAAAAAAAAAAGTGTTTCCAAAAGGGTGACTAAAATTAAAGTTTAACTCTGTTAGCTGAATCCACATATCACTGAAGAGTTTCACAGATAGGTTATCTCTAGTTTTTATCACAGAATATTCAGTTTTTTATTACAGGCCTCACTGTGCTCCAGAATGTCCATTGCAGATTCTACAAAAAGATTGTTTACAAACTGCTGAACCATAAGAAAGATTTAACTCTGGGCTGAATCCACACATCCCAAAGCAGTTTCCCAGACAGCTTCTTTCTTGTTTGTATAGCAGGATATTTGGTATTTTACTATTGGCCTCAAAGCGCTCCAAAATGTCTTCACAGATTCTACAAAAAGAGTGTTTTCAAACAGCTGAATCAAAAGTAAGGTTTAACTATGTGAGCTGAATCCACATATCACTAAGCAGGTTCACAGCTTCTCTCTAGTTTTTATCACTGGATATTCAGTTTTACACTATAGGCCTCAATGCGCTTTGAAATGTCTATTGGCAGATTTTACAAAAAGAGTGTTTCCAACCTGCTGAATGAAAAGAAAGGTTTACATCTGTGAGCTGCATTCATGGTCACAAAGCAGATTCACAGACAGCTTCTTTCTAGTTTGTATCAAGGGATATTCGGTATTTTACTATAGGCCTCAAAGCGCTGTGAAATGTCCCTTCGCAGATTCTAAAAAAAGAATGTTTCCAAACAGCTGAATCAAAAGTAAGGTTTAAGGCTCTGAGCTGAATGCACACATCACAGAGCAGTTTTGCAGATAGCTTTATTCTAGGTTTTATCACAGGATATTTGGTTTTTCAATATATGCCTCATTGTGCTCTGAAATGTCCCTTCACAGATTCTACAAAAAGAATATTTCCAGCCTTCTGAATCAAAAGAAAAGTTTAACTTTGTTAGCTGAATTCACACATCACAAAGCAGTTTCACAGGTAGCTTCTTTCTAGTTTTAATCATGGAATATTCTGTTTTTCACTGTAGGCCTCACTGAGCTCCAAAATGGCCCTTCTCTGATACTACAAAAACAGTGTTTCCAAACTCCTGAATTATAGGAAACATTTAACTCTGTGAGCTGAATCCACACATTCTAAAGCAGTTCCCCCGATAGCTTCTTTCTAGTTTTTACCCTGGGATATTTGTTTTTTTACTGTAAGCCTCAAAGCGATCCAAAATGTCCCTTCGCAGATACTACAAAAAGATTGTTTCCAAACAGATGAATAAAAAGTAAAGTTTAACTCTGTGAGCTGAATCCACATATCACTAAGCAGTTTCACAGATAGCTTCTTTCCAGTTTTTATCATGGGATGTTTCGTTTTACACTATAGGCCTCAAAGCACTCCAAAATGTCTACTGGCAGTTTTTACAAACAAAGTGTTTCCAACCTGCTTAATGAAAAGAAAGGATTAACTCTGTGCTTAATCCACACATCACAAAGCAGCCTTACAGATAGCTTCTTTTGAGTTTTTAACATGGGATATTTAGTATTTTACTATAGGCCTAAAAGCACTCCAAAATGTCCCCTCACAGATTCTGTAAAAAGAGTGTTTCCAAACAGCTGAATCAAAAGTAAGATTTAACTCTGTGAGCTGAATCTGCATATCACTAAGCAGTTTAACAGATAGCTTGTTTCTAGTTTTTATTGTGGGATTTTCAGTTTTTCACTAGCCTCAATGTGCTCCAAAATGTCTTCTTGCAGATTCTACAAAACAAGGGTTTCCAAATTGCTGAGTCAAAAGTAAGATTTAACTCTGTGAGCTGAAAACATACTTCACAAAACATACAGTTTTTACTGTGGGTCTCAAAGACCTCCAAAATGTCCTTTCACAGATTCTACAAAAAATGTGTTCCCAAATTGCTGACTTAAAATAAAGATTTAACTCTATAAGCTGAATCCACACATCACAAAGCAGTTTCACAGAAACCTTTCTGTGGTAAAAACCATAGGATGTTTGCTATTTCACTATAGGACTCAAAGCACTTCATCATGTCCTTTCACAGCTTCTTTCTTGCTTTTATCGTGGGATATTCATTTTTTCACTATAGGCTTCAAAGTGCTCCTAAATGTCCCTTTGCAGATTTTATACAAAAAGTGTTTCCAAACTTCTGAATAAAAAGAAAGGTTTAACTCTGTGAGCTGAATACACACATAATGAACAGTTTCACCCATAACTTCTTTCTCGTTTTTATCGTGGGTTATTCAGTTTTTCACTATAGGCCTAAAAGCCCTCTAAAATGTCTTTTGGCAGATTGTTCAAACAAAGTGTTTCCAAACTGCTGATTGAAAAGTATGGTTTAACTCTGTAAGCTGAATACACACATCACAAAGCAGTTTTCCCGATAGCTTCTCTCTACTTTTTATTTTGGGATATTCATTTTTTTTCTATAGGCCACAAAGCAATCTGACATGTCCCTTCACAGATCCCACCAAAAGACTGTTTCCAAACAGGTGAATCAAAAGTAAGTTTTAACTCTGTGAGCTGAATCCACATATCACTAAGCAGTTTCACAGATAGATTCTCACTAGTTTTTTTCCCGGGATATTCGGTTTGTTAGGATAGGCCTTAATGCAGTCTGAAATATCTATTGACAGATTCTACAAATACAGTCTTTCCAAACTGCTGAATGTAAAGAATTATTTAATTTGGTTACCTGAATCTACATATTACAAAGCTGTTTCACAGATAGCTTTCTTCTCATTTTTGTCATAGTATATTCAGTTTTTCACTACAGGCTTCAATGCACTCCAAAATGTCTCTTCACAGACTCTACAAAAAAGTGTTTCCAAGCCACTGAATCAAAAGAAAGGTTTAACTCTGTGAGCTGAATGCACACTTCACAAAGCAGTTTTTTAGACTCCTTCTTTGTCATTTTTACCATGGGATATTCGGGTTTTTACTATGGGCCTCAAAGAGCTCCAAAATGTCCTTTCACAGATTCTACAAAAAAAGTGTTTCCAAATTGCTGACTTAAAATAAAGATTTAACTCTATGAGCTGAATCCACACATCCCAAAGCAGTTTCACAGAAATCTTTCTAGTTTTTACCATAGGATGTTCGATATTTCACTATAGGACTCAAAGCACTTCATAATGTCCCTTCACAGATCCTACAAAAAGAGTGTTTCCAAATTTCTGAATCAATAGAAACATTTAACTCTGTGAGCTGAATCTACGCATCACAAAGCAGTTTCACAGGTAGCTTCTTTCTAGTTTATATCACAGGATATTCAATTTTTCACTATAGGCCACAAAGCGATCCAAAATATCCCTTCACAAATTCCACAAAAAGATTGTTTCCAAACAGGTGAATTAAAAGTAAGGTTTAACTCTGTGAACTGAATCCACATATCACTTAGCAGTTTCACAGAGAGCTTGTCTCTAGTTTTGATTTTTCACTATAGGCCTCAGAGCGATCTGAAATGTCCCTTCACAGATTCTACAAATACAGTGTTTCCAAATTCCTGAATCTAAAGTAAGATTTAACTCTGTGAGCTGATTACATACATTACAAAGCAATTTCACAGAGAGCTTCTTTGTAGTTTTTCATATGAGATAATTTGTTTTTCACTATTGACCTCAAAGCACTCTGAAATGTCCCTTCACAGATTCTACAAAAAGAGTGTTTCCAAACAGCTGAATCAAAAGAAAAATTTAACTCTGTGAGCTGAATCAAGATAACAAACAATTTCACAGGTGTCTTCTTTCTAGTTTTACAGAAGGATAATTGTTTTTTTGCTATAGGCCTCAGTTGGCTCTGAAATGTCCCTTGGCAGATTCTACAAAAAGATTGTTTCCAAACAGGTGAATCAAAAGTAAGGTTTAACTCTGTGAGCTGAATTCATGTATCACTTAGCAGTTTCACAGGGAGATTTTCTCTAGTTTTTATTGCAGGGTTTTCTGTTTTTCACTGTAGGCCTCAATGCGCTATAAAATGTCCATTGGCAGATTCTACAAAAAGAGTGTTTCCAACCTGCTGAATCAAAAGAAAGTTTTAACTCTGTAAGCTGAATCCACACATCACAAAGCAATTTCACAGATAGCATCTTTCTAGTTTTTATCATGGGATAATCGGGTTTTTACTTAGGCTTCAAAGCGATCTGGAATGTGTCTTCGTAAAGTCTACAAAAAGAGTATTTCCAACATTGTGAATAAATAGTAAGGTTTAATGCTGAGAGCTGAATCCACACATCACACAGCAGTTTAACAGAAGTCTTCTTTCTGTTTTTTATCATTGGGTATTAAGTTTTCCACTCTAGGCCTCAGTGGGCTCTGAAATGTCCCTTTGCAGATTGTACAGAGAAAGTATTTTCAACCTGCTGAATGAAAACATAGGTTTAACTCCAAGAACTGAATGTACACATCAAAAAACATTTTCATAGATAGCTTCTTTCTAGTTTTTATCACGAAATATTTGATTTTTCACTATAGGCCACAGTGTGCTCTGAAATGTGTCTTTGCAAAGTCTACAAAAAGAGTGTTTCCAACCTGCTGAATAAATAATAAGGGTTAATGCTAGGAGCCGAATCCACACATCACACAGCAGTTTAACAGATGTCTTCTTCTAGTTTTTATCACTGGATATTCAGTTTTTTACTATAGGCCTCAGTGGGCTCCAAAATGCCCCTTTGCAGATTCTACAATGAGAATGTGTACAACCTGCTGAATCAAAACATAGGTTTAGCTCTGTGAACTGAAAATACACATCACAAAGCACGTTCACAGATAGCTTCTTTCTAGTTTCTATCAACAGATATTCAGCTTTTAACTATAGGCATCAGTGTGCTCTGAAATATCGCTTCACAGATTCTACAAAAAGAGCATTTCCAACCTCCTGAGTAAAAAAAAAAAAAAAAAAAAAAAAAAGCATTAACCCTGTGAGCTGAATCCACACATCACAAAGCAGTTTCACAGATAGCTTCTTTCTAGTTTTCATTGCTAGATATTTGGTTTTTCACAATAGACCACAATGCTCTTTGAAATGTCCCTTCACAGATTCTACAAAAAGAATGTTTCTAAATAGCTGAAGCATAATTAAGGTTTTACTCACTGAACTGAATGCACACATTGGAAAGCAGTTTCACAGATAGCTTCTTTCTAGTTTTTATCGTGGGATATTCTTTTCTTCACTATAGGCCTCAATGCACTCCAAAATGCCCCTTAGCAGATTGTGCAAAAAGGATGTTTCCAACCTGTTAAATAAATAGAAAGGTTTAACTCTGTGAGATGTATCCACCCCCCACAAAGTGGTATCACACATAGCTTCTTTCTAGTTTTTATCACGCAATATTCTGACTTTCACTGTAAACATCAAACATCAAAGCACTCTGAAATGTCTCTTCACAGATTCTACAGAAAGACTGTTTTTAAACTGCTAAATCTAAAAAAAAGGTTTAACTCTGTGAGTGAAATCCACACGTGCCAAAGCAACTTCACAGAGAGGTTCTTTCCAGTTTTTATTGTAGCATTTTCAGTTTATCAGGATAGGCCTCAATGCTCTTTGAAATGTCCTTTCACAGATTCTACATAATGAGTGTTTACAAACTGCTGAATCAAAAGAAATTTTTAACTCTGTGAGCTGAATCCACACATCACAAATTAGTTTCACAGGTAGCATCATTCTAATTTTTATCACAAGACATTTGGTTTTTCACTATAGGCCAGACTGTGCTCCGAAGTGTCCCTTCACAGATTCTACAAAAAAAATTTTAAAAGTTTTTAAACTGCTGAATTGAAAGAATGGTTTAACTCGGTTAACTGAATCCACATATTACAAAGCAGTTTCCCAGATAGCTTTTTTCTAGGTTTTATTGAGGGATAATTGGTTTTTCACTACAGGCCTCAATGTGCTCTGAAATGTCCCTTCACAGATGCTACAAAAAGAGTGTTTTCCACCTGCTGAAAGAAAACAGTTTTAAATTTGTGAACTGCATGTACCTGTCAAAAATCAATTTCACACATAGCTTTTTTCTAGTTTTTATCACCAGATATTCAGTTTTTCACTGTAGGCCTCAGTGTGCTCCAAAATGTCCCCTTGCAGATATTACAAAAAGAATGTTTCCAACCTGCTGAATCAAAAAATGGTTTAATTCTGTGAGCTGAATCCACATATCACAACGCAGTTTCACAAATAGCTTCTTTCTAGTTTTTCTCATGGGATATTCGGTTTTTCACTATACATCTCACTGCACTCCAAAATGTCCCTTCGCAGATTCTACAAAAAGAGTGTTTCCAAACATGAATGAAAATAATTGTTTACCTCAATTAGCTGAATCCACGTATTACAACGCAGTTTCACAGATAGCTTCTTTCTAGTTTTTATTCTGGGATATTTTGTTTTTCACTATAGGCCTCAGTGAGCTCCCAAATGTCCCTTTGCATATTCTACAAATAGAGGTTTCCACATTGCTGAATCAGAAGTAAGGTTTAACTTTGTCAGATGAATCCACACATCACAAAGTTGTTTCACAGATAGCTTCTTTCTAGTTTGTATTGCAGAATATTTTGATTTTATATATAGGCCTCAGTGGGCTCTGAAATGTTCCTTCACAGATTCTTAAGAAAAGGGCGTTTCCAACCTGTTGAATCAAAAGAAGGTTTACCTTTGTAAGATGAACCCACACATCACAAAGCAGTTTCACCGCTAGCTTCTTTCTAGGTTTCATCATGGGATATTCGATTTTTCACTATAGGCCTCAGTCAGCTCCGAAATGTCCCTTTGCAGATTCTACAAAAATAGTGTTATTAACCTGCTGAATCAAAAGAAAGCTTTAACTCTGTAAGCTGAATGCACACATTAAAAAGCAGTTTCACAGATAGCTTCTTTCTAGTTTTTAATATGGGATACTTAGTTTTTCACTATAGGCTTCAGTGGGCTCTGAAATGTCCCTTTGCAAATTCTACAAAACAGTGTTTCCAACTTGCTGAATCAAAAGACAGGTCTAAGTCTGAGAGCTGAATCCACACATTACAAAGAAACTTCACAGATCACTTATTTCTAGTTTTTATCGTCAGTTATTCTGGTTTTCACCATAGGCCTCAGTGCACTCTAAAATGTCCCATTGCAGGTTCTAAAACAAGAGTGTTTCAAACCTACTCAATCAAAAGAAAAGTTTAACTCTGTGAGCTGAATGCACACATTACATAGCAGTTTCACAGATAGCTTCCTTCTAGTTTTTATACTGGAATATTCGTTTTTTCACTCAGTTAGCAGTGGCTTCGATATGTCCTTTTGCACATTCTACAAAAAGATGGTTTCCAACCTGCCAAATGAAAAGAAAGGTTTTACACTGTGAGCTTAATGCACACATCACAAAGCAGTTTCACAGGTAGTTTCTTTGTAGTTTTTATCACGAGATATCCAGTTTTATACGAAGACCACAGTGAGCCCTGAAATGCCCTTTCTCAGATTCTACAAAAAGAGTGTTTCTAACCTGTTGAATAAAAGAAATGTTTAACTCTGTGACCTGAATGCCTATATCATGAAAAGTTTCACAGATAGCTTCTTTCTACTTTTTATTGTGGGATATTCTGTTTTTCATTATAGGTCTCAGTGTGCTCCGAAATGTCCCTTCACAGATTCTACAAAAAGAGTGATTCCAACCTGCTGAATCAAAAGAAAAGTTTAACTCTGTGGGCTGAATGGTCACATCATGAAGCAGTTTCACAGATACCTTCTTTATAGTTTTTATCACGTGATACTCATTATTTCACTGTAGGCCTCAGTGGGCTCCAAAATGTCTTTTCACAGATTCTATAAAAGGAGTGTTTTCAACATGGTAAACCAAAAGAAAGATTTTACTCTATGAGCTGAATGAAATATCAAAAAAAGTATCACAAATAGCTTCTTTCTTGTTTTTATTGTGGGATATTTGGTTTTTTACTATGGACCACTGTGGGTTTCTTAATTTTTCTTCAGAGATTCTACAAAAAGACTGTTTCCATCCTGCTGAATCAAAAGAAATGTTTCACTCTGTGAGCTGAATCCACACGTCACAAAGCAGTTTCGCAGACAGCTTCTTTGTAGTGTTTATCGTGGGACATTCCATTCCTGACTATAGGCCTCTGTGAGCTTTGACATGTTCCTTTGCAGATTCCACAAAAACAGTGCTTCTAACTTGTCAAATCAAAAGAAAGGTTTAGCTCTGTGAGCTAAATGAACACACTACAAAGAAGTTTCACAATTTGCTTCTTTCTAGTTTTTATCATTGGATATTCCATTTTTCACTATACACCTTGCTGGGCTCTGAAATATTACTTCACAGATACTACGAGTGTTTCCAACCTGCTGAATCAAGGGAAAGATTTACCTCTGTGGGCTGAATGCAAACATCACAAAGCAATTTCACAGATAGCTTCTTTCTAGTTTTTATAGTAATATATTTGGATTTTTACTGTAGGTCTCAGTGGGCTTTGAAATATCCCTTCACAGATATTGTAAAAAAAGAGTTTTTCCAACTTGATGAATCAAAAGAAAGCTTTAACTCTGAGAGCTGAATACACACATCACAAAGCAGTTTCACATATAACTTATTTCTAGTTTTTATCATGGGTTGTTCTGTTTCTCACTATAGGCCTCAGTGGGCTCCCACACTTCCCTTTGCAGACTCTCCAAAACTAGTGTTTCCAATGGGGGTTTCTGGGATGGGAGAGGTCTCCCTGGGACTACGTAGCACCCACTGAAGCCTCGCCACTTCTCCCCTCTGATTTCCTCAACCTCCCCCTGAATTTTTGCTGGCCCGAACAGGCCTGCCTGTGGCCCCACTGTCCTTGGGGGCCTTCCAGGACAGAAACAGGTGCCCTGGGCTGGTGGCCAAAGCTCTAGCCCCGACCCAAAAAATGCCATAGGGGATTCTGGGAAGGATGAGGCCTTTCTGGGATGTCCTGCTCAGGCCATGCTGCTTCTTCCATTCCACGGCCTCAACACTCCCTCGAGTTCTGTTTGCCCACAGAGGCCCACCTGAAGCCCCACCCAGGCCTGTGTGTGCTATCTGTGAAAAACACACGCACCCTAGGCTGGAGCCTGGGGCTCTAGACCCCACCCACATGGCTCCCTGTGGTCTTTCTGGAAGGGAGAGGCCTCCCTGGGAAAATGCAGAACCCGCTCAGGCCTCGCCGCTTCTCCTCTCTGCCTGTGTCAACATCCCCCTGAGTTTCTGCCTTCCCACACAGGCCTGCCTGTGGCCCTGCTGCTGCCAGTTGGGGCCTCCATGAGAGACACAGTCATACTGGGTCAGAGCCTGGGCCTCTAGCCCCCACCCAGAGTGGGGAGCACCATGGAGAATTCTGAGAAAGGAGAGGCCTCCCTATGAGGATCCAGCACCCATTCAGGCCTGGCTGCTTCTCCCCTCTGCCTGCCTCTACTTCCCCCTGAGTTTATGCTGGCTAGCACAGGCTCACTTTTGGACCTGCTGTTGCCCTTGTGGGCCCTGTTTGAGAGACACAGCCGTCCTGGGTCAGAACAGAGTCTCTAGCCTCTACTAGGAAGGCACCTGGGGGTTTTCTTGGAAGGAAGAGGCCTCCCTGGGGGAAACCAGCACCCTCTCACTTCTTGCCACTTCTGCTGCCTGCCTGCATCAAGGATCCCTCAGTTTCTCCCGTCCCACAGAGGCCCACCTGTGGCCCCGCCACTGCCCACAGGGGCCCTCTGCGAGAGACAGAGGCATCCTGTTTTGGAGCCCAGGGCATTAGGGCAGTGTGCCTGTGTCTCTCGTAGGAGGCCCCAACAAGCAAAAACAGAACCACACAGTGGCATGGGTGGGCCACTGGGACTCAGGGTGACCTTTAGGTAGGCAGAAAGAAGTGGTAAAAATGCAGAGACAGCTG
Organism: Gorilla gorilla gorilla; assembly: GCF_029281585.2. Lineage (NCBI taxonomy): Eukaryota > Metazoa > Chordata > Mammalia > Primates > Hominidae > Gorilla > Gorilla gorilla. Next base: position 74,401,331 of record NC_073231.2, on the reverse strand, counting down.
GGAACCTCCCAAGAAAAACTCTCCCAACCCAGAAGTCCCCAGGTCTGTTCTGGGAGGGCTGTAAGCCCCAGGCTTTGGAGCAGGGTGCATGTGTCTCTTGCAGAAGACCCCAAAAAGCGAAAATGGAACCACAGTGTGGCGTGGGTGGGTGGCAGAGACTCAGTAGGACATTGAGGCAGGCAGAGCAGAGAAGCAGTGAGACTGCAGAGAATGCTGGGAGCCTCTAAGGATGACTGTCTTATCTCAGAAGCCACCAGGGTTGTCCTGGGTAGGCTGTAAAGCCCAGGCTTTGAAGCAGGTTACCTGTGTCTCTCACGGAAATTCCCCACAAACAAAAATGTAGCCGCAGGGTGGCGAGGGTGGGCCAAAGTGTCTCAGGGGGACACTTGAGGCAGGCAGAGGGGAGAAGCGACGAGGCCTCAAGGAATGCTTAAAACCTCTCGAGGAGGTCTCTCTCATCCCAGAAGCCCCCAAGGCTGTCCTGGACAAACTCTAAAACCCCAGTCTTTGGAGCAGGTTTCCTGTGTTTCTTGTAGAAGTCCCCCACAGGTGAAAATGGGGCTGCAGGGTGGCGTGGATGAGCTGCAGAAATTTAGAAGGACGGTGAGACAGGCCAAGGGAAGAATCATTGAGACTGCAGGGAATGGTTGGTGTCCCTCCAAGGAGGCCTCTCCCATACCTGAAGCTTTTAGGGCTGTCCCAAGTGGGCCATAAAGCCCCAGCGTTTTGAGCAGTGTGCCTGTCTTTCGCTGAAGGCAACCACCAGTGAAAACGGGGCTCCTGGGTGCCATACACAGAATGCAGGGACTAAGGGTGATGTTGAGGCAGGCAAAGGGGAAGAGTGGTGTGACTGCTGGAAATGCTGGAAGCCTCCAAAGGAGACCTCTCCCATCCCAGAAACCCCAGGGCTGCCACGGGCAGGCTGTACATTTCCAGGCTCTGGAGCAGGGTGCCTGTGTCTTTTGCAGAAGGCCCCCACAATGAAAATGGGGCCACAGGGTGGTGTGGATGAGCCTCAAAAATTTAGAAGAACAGTGAGACAGGTGGAGGGAAGAATCGGCGAGACAGCAGGAAATGCTGGAAGCACCCCAAGAAGGCCTCTCTCATACCCGAAGCTTTTATGGATGTCCCAAGCAGGCTGTAAAGCCCCAGGGTTTGGAGCAATGTACCTGTGTCTTTCAATGAAGGCCCCCACAATTAAAAATGGGGCCGCTGGGTGGCATGGGAGGGCCACAGGGACTCAGGGGGATGTTGAGGCAGGCAGAGGGGAGAAGCATGGAGACCGCAGGGAATGCTAGGAGTCTCCCAAGGAGGCCTCTTCCATCTCAGAAGCCCCCAGTGCTGTGCCGGGGGGGCTTTAAAGCCCTAGGCTTTTGAGCAAGGTGACTGTGTCTCTTGCAGTAGGCTTCCACAAGTGAAAACTGCACCATAGGGTGGCATGCGCACAATGCAAGAACTCTAGAGGACATTGAGGCAGGCAGAGGGGAGAAGTGGTGAGATCACAGGGAATGCTGGGACGAATCTTCTGTCCCAGAAGCCCTCAGGACATTCCCGGGAGGGCTATAAGGCCGCAGGCTTTGGGGCAGGGTGACTGAGTCTCTCATGAAAGGCACTCACAAGCAAAAACGGGGTCGCAGGGTGGCATGGTTGGGTGGCAGGGACTCAGGGCCATGTTGAGGCAAGCAGAGGAAAGAAGCAGTGAGACCACAGAAAATGCTGGGAGTCTTTCAAGGATGACCTTCCCATCCCAGAAGTCCCCAGGGTTGTCCCAGGCAAGCTGTAAAGCCCAAGGTTTTGGAGCAGAGCACCAGTGTCTCTTGTGGAAGGCCCAAACAAGTGAAAATGGGGCTGCAGACTGGCATGTTTGGGCGTCAGGGACTCAGGAGGATGTTGAGGCAGGCAGAGGGGAGAACCGGTGAGAACACAGGTCTCAGAAGCCCCCAAAGCTGTTCCAAGTGGGCTGTAAAGCCACAGGATTTACAGCAGTGTGCCTGTGTCTCCCACCGAAGGCCCCCAAAAGCAAAAACCGGACCACAGGATGGTGTGGACAGGCCACAGAAACTCAGGGAGACATGGAGGCAGTCAGAAGGGAGAAGGGGCAAGACCACAGGGAATGCTGGGAGACTCCCAAAGAGGTCTCTTCCATCCCAGAAGCCCACAGGGCTGTTCTGTGTGGGTTGTAAAAGACCCAGGCTTTGAAACAGGGTGCCTGTGTCTCTCGCTGAAGGCTCCAACAAGAGAAAACGGGGCAGCAAAGGGGCATGGGTGGGCCTCAGGGACACAAGAGGACGTTAAAGCAGGCAAAGGCAAGAAGTAGTGAGACCACAGGGAAGGCTGGGAGCCTCACCCAATGGCCTCTCCCATCCCAGAAGCCCCCAGGTATGTCCTGGACAGGCTGTAAAGCTCCAGGATTTGGAGCAGGGTGCCTGTGTCTCTCAGAAGGCCACCACAAGCGAAAACAAGGCTGCAGGGTGGCATGTGTGGGCCATAGGGACCCAAAAGGAGGTTGAGGCAGGCAGAGCGGAGGAGCAGCGAGACTGTAGGAAATTCTGGGAGCCTCCCAAGGAGGCCTCTTCAATCCCAGAAGCCCCCAGGCTTTGTAGCAGGGTGCCTGTGCCTGTGTTTCTCACGGAAAACCTCCACAAGCAAAAACAAGGCAGCAGTGTGGCATGATTGGGCCTCAGGGACTCTGTGACATTGAGGCAGGCAGAGGAGAAAAGCAGCAAGTCCGCAGGGAATGCTGGAAGCGTCCCAAGGAGGACTCTCCCATCCCAGAAGCCATTAGGGCTAACCAGGGTGGGCTGTAAAGCCCCAGCATTGAAATTGGGTGCCTGTGTCTCTCATGGAAGCTCCCCCCAAGCAAAAACAGGGCCACAGCTAGGCATGGAAGGGCTGCAGGGGCTCAGATGGAGGTTGAGGCAGGAAGAGCAGAGAACCAGTAAGACCACAGGGACTGCTGCGAGCCTCCCAAGGTGATCTCTCTCATCACAGAAGTCCCCAGGGCTGTGCCGGGTGGGCTGTTAACCCCAGACTTTGGAGCAGAGTGTGGTGTCTCTCATGGCAGGCCCCCACAAGTGAAAATGGTGCTGCAGGGTTGTGTGTGCAGGCAGCTAGGACACTGGGTGATGTTGAGGCAAGCAGAGCGAAGAAGAGGCGAGACTGCAGGCAATGCTGTTAGCCTTACAAAAAGGCCTCTTCGATCCCAGAAACCCCCAGGACTGTCCGGGATGGGGTGTAAAGCCCCAGGCTTTGGAGCAGCGTGCCTGTGTCTCTCACAAAGAGACACCACAAGCGAAGATGGGCCCGCAGGTTGGCATGGTTGGGAGGCAGGGTCTCAGAGCACGTTGAAACAGGCAGAAGGGAGAAGTGGCAAGACTGCAGGAAATGCCGGGAGCCACTTAAAGATAACCCTCCCATCCCAGAGACCCCCAGGGCTGTTCCAGGCAAGCTGTAAAGTCCCAGGCTTTGGAGCAGAGTGGCTATGTCTCCGTGGGACTCCACAAGCAAAATGGGGTCGCTGCTGGTGTGGGCTGTCTGCAGAGATTCAGTGAGATGTTGAGGCAGGCAGAGGGGAGAAGTGGCGAGTCTGGAGGGAATGCTGCAGCCTCCCAAGGAGATCTCTTTCATCCCAGATGTCCACAGGGCTCTCCTGGGAGGGCTGTAAAGTCCAAGTCTTTGGAGCAGGGTGCCTGTGTCTCTTGCAGAAAGCCCCCAGAAGCAAAAGTGGGGCCACAGGGTGACATCAATGGGACATGGGAACTCAGGGGGATGTTGAGGCAGGCAGAGGGAAAAAGCAGTGAGACCACAGCGAATGCTAGAAGCTTCCCAAAAAGGCCTCTCTCATCCCAGAAGACCTTAGGAATATACTGGGTGGGCTATAAGGCCACAGGCTTTAAAGCAGGGTGCCTGTGTCTCCAGGAAAGGCCCCCACAAGCAAAAACGGGGTCACTGGGTGGCTTGGATGGGGGGCAGCTACCCAGGGGACAGTTACGGCAGGCAGAGATGAGAGGTGGCGAGACCTCAGGGAATGCTGGGAGCCTTCCAAGAGGACTGTTTCATCCCAGAAGCTTCCAGAGCTGTCCCGAGCAGGCTGTAAAGCCCCAGGTTTTGGAGCAGAGTGCCTGTGTCTCAAGCCGAAAACTTCCAGAAGTGAAAACGGGGGCGCAGGGTTGTGTTCGTGGGCCACAACGACTCAGAGGGACAGTGAGGAAGGTAGAGGGGAGAAGCGGCACGACAACAGGTAATCCTGGGAGCCTCCCAAGAAGTCTTCTCCCATCCCTGAAGCTCTCAGGGCTATCCCAGGTGGGCTGTATAGCCCGAGGCTTTGGAACAGGGTGCATTTGTCTCTCGCGGAAGGCCCCCACAAGCAAAAACAGGGACACTGGGTGGTGTGTGCAGGCTGCAGAAACTCAGGGGGTTGTTGATGCAGGCCGACTGGAGAAGTGGCGAGACCGCAGGGAATGCTGGGAGCCTCCCAAGGATGCCTCTCCCATCCCAGAATACCCCAGGTCTGTCCCGGTCGGTCTGTAAAGCCCCAGACTTTGAAGCAGTTGGCTGTGTCTCTCACGTAAAACTCCCAGAAGCAAAAACAAAGGCACAGGGTGGCTTGGGTGGGACGCAGGGACTCAGGGGAACGTTGAGGCAGATAGAGCGAAGAATCCGCAAAACAGCACGGAATGCTGGGAGCATCCCAGTGAGTCCTCTCCCATCCCAGAAACCCCCAGGGCTTTCCAGTGCGGGTGGTGGTTTCTGGCTTTTGAGCAGAGCGCCTGTGTTTATCGCGGAAGTCCCCCACAAGCAAAAACGGGGCCGCAGGGTGGCGTGTTGCATGGCAGGGACTCAGGGGTACATGGAGGCAGGAAGAGCTGAGAAGCAGCAAGACAGCAAAGAATGCTGGGAGACTCCCAAGGAAGCATTTTTCATCCCAGAAGCCCCCAGGAGTGTCGCGGGCGGCCTGTAAAGCCCCAGCATTTGGAGCAGGGTGACTGTGTTTCTCGTGGATGGCCCAACAAGCGAAAACGGTGCCGAGAGGTGGGATAAGCGGGCCACAGGCACTCAGGGGGACGTTGAGGCAGGCAGAAAGAATAAGCGGCGGGACCACAGGGAAGGCTGGATGCCTCCCAAGGAGGCCTCTCACATCACAGAAGCCACCAGGGCTGTCCCGGGCAGGCTATAAAAACCCAGACTTTGAAGCAGGGGGACTGTGTCTTTCATGGAAGGCCTTCACAAGCGAAAACGGGGCTGCAGTATGTGTGGGCGGGCCGCAGGGACTTAGGGGGACTTTGAGACAGGCAAAGGGGAGATGCGGCGAGACCGCAGGAAATGCTGGGAGCCTCTCAAGGAAGCCTCTCCCATTTCAGAAGCCCACAGGGCTATCCCGCGGGGGCTGTAAAGCCCCAGGGTTTGAAGCCGGGTGCCTGTGTCTCTCGCAGAAAGCCACCACAAGCCAAAATGGGGTGGAAGGGTGGTGTAGGCGGGGAGAGGCAGAGGGGAGAACCAGTGAGACAGCAGAAAATAATGGGAGCCTCGCAAGGAGGCCTCTCCCATCCCAGAGCCCCCACTTCTGTCCAAGATGGGCTGTAAAGCCACAAACTTTGGAGCAGGGTGTCTGTGTCTCTCGGGGAAGGCCCCCACAAGATCCCCACTAGTGAAAACAGAGATGCAGAACGACATGGGCGGGCCTCAGGGACTCAGGGGGACATTGAGGCATGCAGAGCAGAGAATCGGTGAGACAACCGGAACGCTGAGCGCCTCCCAAAGAGGCCTCTCCCATGCTAGAATCCCCCAGGGCTGTACCAGGTGGGCTGCAAAGCCCCAAGATTTGGAGCAGGGTGGCTGTGTCTCTCGCGGAGGTCCCCCTCAAGCAAAAATGGGGAGGCAGGGTGGAGTGAGAGGGTGGCAGGGACTCAGGGGGACGTTGAGATAGGCAGAGGAAACAAGCCAAGGGGTGATACCGCAGGAAATGCTGGGATCGTCCCAAAAAGGCCTCTCCAATCCCAGAAGCCCCAGGGCTGTCAGGGGGCGGGCTACAAAGCCCCAGAATTTAGAGAAGGGAAACTGCTTCTTTCGCGGAAGGCCCGCACAAGCAAAAACGAGCCGAAGGGTGGCGTGGGCTGACCGCAGGGACTCAGAAGTACGTTGAGGCAGGCAAAGGGGAGAAGCAGTGAGACTGCAGGGAATGCTGGGAGCCTCCCAAGTCCTCTCCCATACCAGAAGCCCCTAGGGCTGTCCTGGGTGAACTGTAAAGCCCCAGGCTTTGGAACAGAGGGCTTGTGTCTCTCAGGGAGGGCCCCCACAAGCGAAAATGGGGCCGTTGGGTGGCGTGGGTGGGCAGAAGGGACTCAGGGGGGACTTTGAGGCTGGCAGAGGGGAGAAGCGTGGAGACCGCAGGGAATGCTGGGAGCCTCCCTGGAGGTCTCTTTCATTCCAGAAGCCACCAGGACATTCCTTGGCTGGCTGTAAAGCCGCAGGTTTACCAAGGGAATGCTGGGGGCCTCCCAAGAAGTCTTCTCCCATCCTAGAATCCCTCAGGGCTGTCCCGGGGGTGTGTGTAAATCTCCAGGCTTTGTAGCAGGGTGCCTGTGTCTCCCACGGAAGCTCCCCTCAAGCTAAAACGGAGAGGCAGGGTGAAGTGGGCGGGTGGCAGGAACTCAGTGGAACGTTGAAGCAGGCAGAGGGGACAAGCGGCGAGACCGCAGGAAATGCTGGTAGCCTCCCAGGGAGGCCGCTCCCCTCCCAGAAGCCCCAGAGCTGTCCCAGGCGGGTTGGAAAGCCCCAGGCTTTGAAGCAGAAAGCTTGTGTCTCTCACGGACGACCCTCACAAGTGAAAACAAGGCCGCGGAGTGGCGTCGGCTGGCCGCAGGGACTCGAGGACATTGAGGCAGGCAAAGGGGAGAAGCGCCTAGACCGTAGGGGATGCTGGGAGCCTTCCAAGGATGCCTCTCCCATCCCAGAAGCAGCCAGGGCTAAACCAGGCAGACCTTATATCCCCAGGCTTTGGAACAGGGTGCCTGTGTCTCTTGCGGAAGGCCCATAGAAGCAAACACCAGCCCGCAGGGTGGCGTTGGCAGGCCGATGGGATTCAAGGCGACGTTGAGGCAGACAAAAGGGAGAAGTGGTGAGACTGCAGGGAAAGCAGGGAGCATCCCAAAAAGGCGTCTCCAATCCCTTAAGTCCTGAGGGCTGTTCCAGGTGGGTTGCAAAGCCCCAGGCTTTGGAGCAGGGTGCCTGCGTTTTTCCCAGAAGGCACCAACAAGCGAAAACAGGGCCGCAAGCTGGCGTTGGCAGGCGAAAGAAACTCAGGGGGATGTTGAGGCATGCAGAGGGGGGGAAGCAGTGAGACCACAAAGAATGCTGGGAGCCTCCAGAAAAACCTCTTGATCCTTGAAGTCCCCCAGGGCTGTCCCAGGAGGGCTGTGAAGCCCCAGGATTTGGAGCAGGGTGCCTGTGTCTCCAGTGGAAGGTCCCCTCAAGCAAAAAGAAAGATGCAGGGTTGAGTGGCCGGGTGTCAGGTACTCAGTGGTCCATTGAGGCAGGCAGAGGGGATAAGTGGCGAGACTGCAGGGAATGCTGGGAGCCTCCCAAGACGGCCTCTCCCATCCCAGAAACTCCCAGGGCTGTTCCAGGAGAACTGTAAAGCCCCAGTCTATGGAGCAGGGTGCCTGTGTCTCTGGGGGAAGGCCCCCACAAGCGAAAAATGGGGCCGCAGGGTGGCGTCTACAGGCAGCAGGGACTCAGGAAGACGTTGAGGCAGGCACAGGGCTGAAGCAGCGAGTGAGCAGAACATGCTGGGATCCTCCCCAAAAATCCTCTCCCATCTTAGAAGCCCCCAGGGCTGTCCTGGGTGGGTTATAAAGCCCCAGCCTTTGGGGCACGGTGACTGTGTCTCCTGCAGAAGGCAGAGACAAGTGAAAACTGTGCTGCAGTGTGGCACAGGGACGCAGGAGGATGTTGTGACAGACAAAAGGGGAAGTGGTGAGACCTCAGGGAATGATCAAAGCCTCTCAATGAGGCCTCTCCTATCCCGGAAGCATTTAGGGCTGTCCCAGGCGGGCTGTAAAATCCTAGGCTTTGGGGCAGGGTGCCTCTGTCTCTCACGGAAGGCCTTCACAAGTGAAAACGAGGCCACAGGGTGGCGTCGGTGGGCTGCAGGTACTCAAAGGAAGTTAAGGCAGGTGGAGGAAAGAAGCGGCGAGACCGCAGGGAATGCTAGGAGCCTCCTAGGAGAACTCTCCCATCTCAGACGCTTCCAGGGCTGCCCCAGGCAGGCTGGAAAGCTTCAGGCTTTGTAGCAGGGTGCCTCTGTCTCTCCCAGAAGGCCCACATAAGCCAAAACGGGGCCGCATGGTGGCATGGTCCAGCAGCAGGGACTCAGGCGGACATTGAGGCAGGTAAAGAAGAGAAGCGGCAAGACCACAGGGAATGCTGGGAGCGTTTCAAGGATGACTCTCCCATCCCAGAAGCTACCAGGGCTGTCCTGGGCAGGATGTGAAGCCCCAGGCTTGGAAGCTTGGAGCCTGTGTCTTTCACAGAAGGTCCCCACAAGCGAAAATTTGGCCACAGGATGGCGTAAGTGGATCGCAAAAAATCAGGGGGACGTTGAGGCAGGAATAGGATAGAAGCGTCGAGACCGCAGGGAATGCTGGGCGTCTTCCAAGGAGGCCTCTTGTATCCCAGAAGCACCCAGAATCTTCCCGGGTGGGTGGTAAATCCCCAGGCTTTGGAGCAGGGTGCCTGTGTCTCTCACATAAAGCCCCCACAAGTGAAAACTGGGCAGCAGGGTGTCATGGGCGGGCCGAAAAGACTCAGGGGAATGTTGAGGCAGGCAGAGGGGAGATGCATCAAGACCGCAGGGAGTGCTGGGATCCTCCCAAGGAGGAATGTTCCATGGTAGAATCCCTCAAGTTTTCCCAGGTGCTCTGTAAAGCCCCAGGCTTTGGAGCAGGATGCCCGTGTCTCTCTTGAAAGTCCCCCTAAAGCAAAAACAAAAACGCAGAGTGGAGTCGGCAGGTGGCAGGGACTTAGGCAGATGTCGAGAAGTACAGAGGGGAGAAGTGGTGAGATTGCAGGGAGTAATGGGAGCCGCCCAAGGATGACTCTTTCATCTCACAAGCCCCCAGGGCTTTCCCTGGTGGTCTGTAAAGCCACAGGCTTTAAAGCAGGGTGGCTGTGTCTCTCGCGGAAGACCACGACAAGCAAAAATGAGGCTGCAGGGTGGCGTGGACAGGCGGCAGGGACTCGGGGTCACTGAGGCAGGCAGAGGAAATAATTGGCAAGACCGCAGGGAATGCTGGCCGTCCCTCAATAAGACCTTACCCATCCCGGAAGCCCCCCCAGGGATGTCTCAGGCAGGCTGTAAAGTCCCAGACTTTGGAGCAGGGAGCCTGTGTCTCCCACGGAAGGACCACACCAGCGAAAACGGGGCCGCAGGGTTTGGTGGGCGGGCTGCAGAGGCTCAGTGGGACGTTAAGGCAGGCAGTGGGTAGAAGATGCGAGACCACATGAAATGGTCGGAACCCCCCACGGAGGCCTCTCCCATCCCTGAAGCCCCCACGGCTGTCTCAGATGGGCTGTAAAGACACAGGCTTTGGAGCAGTATGCCTGCGTCTCTCACAGAAGGCCCCCACAAGTGAAAACGGGGTGCAGGGTGGCATGTGCAAGCCTCAGGAACTCAGGAGGACGTTGCGACATGCAGAGACCAGCAGCAGCGAGACCACAGGGAATGCTGGGAGCTTCCCAAGGACTTCTCTGCCATCCCAGAAGCCCCAGGGCTGTCTCGGGAGTGCTATAAAGACCCAGACTTTGGAGTAGGGTCCTGTGTCTCTCACGGAAGACCCCACAAGCGAAAACAGGGCACAGAGAAATGTGGGGGGAGGTGCAGGGACTCGGGGACGTTGAGGCAGGTAGTGCAGAGAAGCAGCGAGACTGCAAGGAATGCTGGGAGACTCTCAAGGAGGCCTCTCCCATCCCAGAAGCCACCAGGTTTGTCTCGGGCAGGCTGTAAAGCCCCAGGCTTTGGAGCAGGGTGCCTGTGTCTCTCACAGAAATCTCCCACAAGTGAAAACGGGGCAGCAGTGAGGCATCTGAGGGCAGCATGGACTCAGTGGGACGTTGATGCAGGCAAACGAGAGAAGGGCTGAGACCCCAAGAAATGCTGGGAGCCTCCCAAGGAGGCCTCTCCAAACCCAAAAGCCCCAGGGTCTTCCCGGGCAGGTTGTAAAGCCTCAAGCTTTGGAGCTAGGTGCCTGTGTCTGTCGTGGAAGGCCCCCAAAGGCAAAAACAGGTCCACAGCGTGACGTTGGTTGGCCGCAGGGACTTCAGGGGACATGGAAGCAGTCAGACAGGAGAAGCAGCGAGACCACAGGGAATGCTGGGGGACTCCCAAGGAGGACTCTCCCATCCCAGAAGCTTTCAGGGCTGCCCCTGGTGGGCTGTAGAGCCCCAGGCTTTGGAGCTGGGTGCCTGTGTCTCTTGCGGAAGGACCCCACAAGCAAAAACGGGGCCACAGGTTGGCATGGGTGGGCTGCAGGGACTCAGGGATACATTGAGTCAGAGACTGGGGAGAAATGGCGAGACTGCAGGGAATTCTGGGAGACTCCCAAAAAAGCCTCTCCCATCCCAGAAGCCCCCAAGGCTGTACCGGGGTGGGGGCTATAAATTTCCGGGCTTTGGAGAAGGGCTCTGGTGTCTCTCGCGGAAGGCCCCACAAGCAAAAACGGGGCTGCAGGGTGACGTGGTTGGGCAGCAGGGACTCAGTGGGATGTTGGGCAGGGAAGAGGAAAGAAGCGGCCAGACCGCATTAAATGCTGGGTGCCTCCCAAGGATGCTTCTCCAATCCCAGAAGCCCCCAGGGCTGTCCTGGTTGGGCTGTACAGGCCCAGGCTTTGGAACACAGTGCCTGTGTCTCTCCTGGAAGGCCACCACAAGCGGAAACGGGGCCGCAGAGTGGCGTGGATGGGCCACAGAAACTCAGGAGATCATTTAGGCAGGCAGAGAAGAAAGCGGCGAGACAGCAGGGAATGCTGATAGCCTCCCAGGGAGGCAGGTCCCATTTCAGAAGAGACCAGGGCTGTCCTGGTGGTGCTGTGAAGCTCCAGGCTTTGGAGCAGGGAGGATCTGTATCTTGTGGAAGGCCCCCACAAATGAAAACAACGCCGCAGGTTGGTGTGGGCAGGCCGAAGCGTCTGGGGGGATGTTGAGGCAGGCAGAGGGGTGAAGCAGCAAGACCGCAGATAATGCTGGGAGCCTCCCAAGAAAACCGCTCCCATCCCAGAAGCCCCCAGGGCTGACCCGGGAGGGCTATAAAGCCCCAGGCTTTGAAGCAAGGTGCCTGTGTCTTTCGCGGAAGGCCGAGACAAGAGAAAACTGCCAAAGGGTGGTGTGGGCGGACAACAGAGACTCAGGGGAATGTTGAGGTAGGCAGAAGGGAAGCGGCAAAACTGCAACAAATGCTGCAAGCCTCCCATGAGGTCTCTCCCATCCCAGAAGCCCTAGGGTTGTCCTAGGCAGTCTATAAAGCACCAGGCTTTGGAGCAGGGTGCCAGTGTCTTGCAGAGGATCCCCACAAGTGAAAGCGAGGCCGCAGGGTGGCGTGGGTGGATCGTAGGGACTCAGGGAGAAGTTGAGGCAGGTGGAGGGGAGAAGTGGCGAGATCGCAGAAAATGCTGGGAGTCTTGTCGGAGGCCTCTCTCATCCCAGAAGCCACCAGCGCTGTCATGGGTGTGCTGTAAAGTCCCAGGCTTTGGAGCAGGGTGCCACTATCTCTTGCCAATAGCCCCCACAAGTGAAGACAGGGCCACAGAGTAACATGGTTAATTGGAAGAGACTCAGGGGGACGTTAAGGCAGGCAGAGAAGAGAAGAAGCAAGTCCGCAGGTAATGCTGGGAGCCTTTCAAGGAAGTGTCTGCCATCTCAGAAGCCCCCAGGGCTTTCCCAAGCAAGCTTTGGAGCAGGGTGCCGGTGTCTCTCGCCGTATACCTGCAAAAGGGTAACCAGGGCTGCAGGGTGGCATGGGCGGTCCGCAGGGACTAACAGGGATGTTGAGGCAGGCAGAGGAAAGAAGCTGCAACACAGCAGGGAATGCATGGAGCCTCCCAAGGAGGCTCTCCCATCCCAGAAGCACCGAAGGCTGTCCCGGGCGGGCTGTAAAGTCCCAGGCTTTGGAGAAGGGTGCCTGTGTCTCTGTCGGAAGGCCCTCACAAGTGAAAACGAAGCCGCAGCTTGTTGTTGTAGGGCGGCAGGGACTCAGGAGGATGTTGAAGCAGGGAAAGAGGGGAAGTGGCAAGATCACAGGGAATGCTGGGAGCCTCCCAAGGAGGACACTCTCACCCTACAAGCCCCCAGGTCTGTCCCGGGCAAGCTGTAAAGCCCCATTCTTTGGAGTAGGCTGCCTGTGTCTCCAGCGGAAGGCCCCACAAGCAAAAACGGAGCTGCAGAATGGCATGCGTGGCCCGCAGGGACTTGGGGGGACATTGAGGCAGGGAGAGGGGAGAAGCGCAGGGAATGATGGGAGCCTCCCAAGGAGGCCTCTCCCATCCCAACCCCCCAGAGCTATATCAGGGTGGGGGACTGTAAAGCTTCAGACTTTGGAGCAGAGTGCCTGTGTCTCTTGTGGATGGTCCCCACAAGTGAAAACGGGGCTGAAGGGCTGCGTGGGCGGGTGGCAGAGACTCAGGGGGACATTGAGGCAGGCAGAAAGAAGAAGCGCCAAGACTGCAGGGAATGCTGGGAGACTCCCAAATATGTCTCTCGTCCCAGAAGCCCCGAGCTTTGTCCTGGGCAGGCTATAAGCCCCAGGCTTTGGAGCAGGATGCCTGTGTCTGTCGCGAAAGGCCCTCACAAGCGAAAACGAGGCTGCAGGGTGGCGTGGGCGGGCCGCAGGGACTCGGCGACGTTGAGGCAGGCAGAGAAAAGAAGCGGGAAGAATGCAGGGAATGCTGGCAGCTTCTCGAAAACGCCTTTCCCATCCCAGAAGTTGCCAGGTCTGTATCGGGTGGGCTGTAAAGCAGCAGCCTCTTTAGCAGGGTTCCTGTGTCTCTCGCAGAAGGCCCCAACCAGGGAAAATCGGGCCGCAGGGTGGGGTGGGCTGGCCGCAGAGACTCAAGGGGATGTTGAGGCAGGCAGATGGGTGAAGAGGTAGACCACAGCGAATGCTGGGAACCTCCCCCAAAAAACTCTCCTATCCGAAAATTCCCCAGGGCTGTCCCGGGCGAGCTATAAAGCCCCATGATTTGAAGCAGAGTGCCTGATTCTCTCGAGGAAGGTCCCCCAAAGCAAAAACCGGACCACAGGGTGGCATGGGTTGCAGCAAGGGCTCAGATGGACATTTAGGCAGGCAGAGGCTAGCAGTTGAGAGACCGAAGGGATTGTTGGAAGCCTCCCAAGGAGGCCTCTCCCATCCCAGAAGCCCCCAGGGCTGTCCCGTCGTGCTGTTAAACCTTATATTTGCAGCAGAGTGCCTGTATCTCTCGTGGAAGGCCCCCACAAGCAAAAATGGGGCCAGAGAGTAGCGTGGGTGGGCCTCAGGGACTCATGGGGACAATGAGGCAGACAGAAGAGAGACTTGGCAAGACCACGGGGAATTCTGGGAGCCTCCCAAGGAGGCCTCTCCCAACACAGAAGTCCCCATGGCCTTCCCGGGCGGATTGTAAAGCCTCAGGCTTTGAAGCTAGATGCGTGTGTCTCTCACGGAAGGCCCCCACAAGCTAAAACGGGGCTGCAAGTTGGCGGTGGCTGGCCGCAGGGACTCAGGGAGACCTTGAGATAGGCAAAGAGGAGAAAAGGCAGCACTGCAGGGAATGCTGGGAGCCTCCCAGGGAGGACTCCCTATCCCAGAAGCTTCCAGATCTGCCCCGGGCAGGCTGTAAAGCCCCAGGATTTGGAGCAGGGTGACTGTGTCTCTCACAAAGGTCTTCACAAGTAAAAACAAAGCCGCAGGTTGGCGTGGCTGGGCTGCAGGGACTCAGGGGGATGTTGAGGCAGGGAAAGTGGAGAAGCGGCGAGACGACAGGGAATGCTGGGAACCTCCCAAAAAAGCCTCTCCCATCCCACGAGTCTTCAGGGCTGTCCTAGGCGGGCTGTAAAGAACCCGGCTTTGTAGCAGGGTGCCTGTGTCTCTCTCAAAAAGCCCCAACAAACGGAAATGGGACCGCAGAGTAGCGTGGTTGGTCAGGAAGGACTCAGTGTGAAGTTGACAAGGAAGAGGGGAGAAGCAACAAGACAGCAGTGGTGGGAGCCTCGCATAAAGGCCTCTACCATTTCAGATGCCCCCAGAGCTGTCCTGGACGGACTGCAATGCCCCAGGTTTTGGAGCAGGGTGCCTGTGTCTCTCGTGGAAAGCCCCCATAAGAGGAAACGGGGCCACAGGGTGGCATGGTTGGAAGGAGGGGCTGAGGGACGTTGACGCAGGAAGAGGGGAGAAGCGGTGAGACCGCAGGGAATGCTGGGAATCTCAAGAATGACTCTTCCTTCCCAGAAGCCCCCAGGGCTGTCCAGGGGAAGCTGTAAATTCCCAGGCTTTAGAACAGGGTGCCAATGTCTCTCGTGGAAGGCCCCCACAAGTGAAAACGAAGCCCCAGGGTGGCATGGGTGGCCCGCAGGAACTCAGGGGAATGTTGAGGCAGGGAGAGAGGAGAAGCGGTGAGACTACAGGGAATGCCGGGAGCCTCCCAAGGATGATTCTTTCACCCCTGAAGCCCCCAGAACTGTCCCTGGCAGGCTGTAAAGCACTGGGCTTTAAAGCAGGGTGCCTGTGTCTCACGGAAAGCCTCAACAAGTGAATTCAGGACTGCAGTGTTGCGTGGGCAAGCGGCAGGGACTCAGGGGGACATTAAGGCAGGCAGAGGAGAGAAGAACCGAGACCACAGCGAATGCTGGGAGATTCCCAAAACTGCCTCTCCTGTCCCAGAAGCCTGCAGGGCTTTCCTGGACAAGCTGTTAAAGACCCAGGCTTTGGAGCACCGTGCCTGTGTCTCTCGCGTAAGGCCTCCACAAGTGTAAACGGGGCCGTAGGTTGTCGAAGGCGGACAGCAGGGACTCGGGGGGACGTTAACACAGGCAGAAGGGAGAAGCAGCGAGATCGCAGGGAATGCTGGGAGCCTCACAAGGAGGCCTCTCCCATCCCAGAAGCAACCAGAGCTTTCCCAGGCAGGCTGTAAAACCTCAATTTTGGAGCAGGGTGCCTGTGACTCTCGCGGAAGGCCCCCACAAGCCAAAACAGGGCCACAGGGTGGCCTAGGCCGGACGTAACTTCAGGAGGACATTGAGGCAGTCCGAGAATTGAAGCTACGAGACTGCAGGGAATGCTGGGAGCTCCGAAATAGGCCTCTCTCATCCTTGAAGCCCCCAAGACTCTGTTGGACGGGCTGTAAAGCCACAGCCTTTGTAGCAGGTTGCCAGTGTCCCCCTGGGAAGACCCCCACAAGCAAATATGGGTCCATAAGTTGGTGTGGTTGGGTGGCACGGACTCAGGGGTACATTGAGGCAGGCAAAGGGGAAAAGTGGCGAGACCGCAGGGTATGCTTGTAGACTCCCAAAGACGCCCCTCCCATCCCAGAAGCACCACTTTCCCAGGAGGGATGTAAAGCTTTGGGCTTTGGGGAAGGGTGCCTTTGTCTCTTGCGGAAAAACCCCATGAGCAAAACGGTCGGGCCACGGAGACTCAGGAGGCCGTTGACTCAGGCAGAGGGAAAAAGCAGCGAGAACGCAGGGAATTCTACGAGCCTTCAAAGAAGCCCTCTCATCCCAGAAGCCGGCAGGGCTCTCCCAAAGGAACTGTAAAGCCTCAGGCTTTGGAGTAGGGTGCCTGTGTCTCTCGGGGAAGGTGCCCACAAGCAAAAACCGGCCACAGGGTGGCGTTGGCGGAATGAAAAGACTCAAGAGGACATAGAGACAGGCAGAGGGCAGAAACGGTGAGACCGCAGGGAATGCTGCAAACCTCCCATGAAAGCCCACCCCTCCCAGAACGCCTAGGGCTGTCCAGGACGGGATGTAAAGCCCTAACCTTTGGAGCAGGGTGCCTGTGTCTCTCGCGGAAGACCCCCGCAAGCGAAAACAGGGCACAGGGTGGCCTGAGTGGGCCACAGGTACTCAGGGGGAAGTTGAGACAGGTGAAGGGGAGAATCTGCAAGATCGCAGAGAAGGCTGGGAGCCTCCAAGGATGCCTCTCCCATCCCAGAAGCACCCAGGGCTTTCCCAGTCAGGCTGTAAAACCCCAACTTTGGAGCAGGGTGCCTGTGTATCTCACAGAAGGGCCGCACAAGTGAAAATCAGGCCACAGTGTGGCATAGGCGGGTGGCAGGGACTCAAGGGGACCCAGAGGCCGACAGAGGGGAGAAGCAGCGAGACTGCAGGGAATGCTAGGAGCCTCCAATAGAGAACTCCCATCTTAAAACCCCTCAGGGCTGTCCTGGGTGGGCTCTAAAACCTGTCCTTGGAGCAGGGTGCCTGTGTCTCTCGCGGAAGGCCCCTTCAAGCCTAAACAAGGACGCAGGATGGAGTGGGCGGGTGGCAGGGACTCAAGAAGACGTTGAGGCTGACAGAGGGTTGAAGCGGTGAGACCACAGGGAATGCTGGGAGCCTCCCAAATAAACCTCTCCTACAACAAAAGCCCCCAGGGCTGTCCCGGGCTGGCTGTAAAGCCCCAGGCTTTGGAGCAGGGTGCTTGTTTCCCTCGCAGAAAACTCCGACAAGCAAAAATGGAAAAAAAGATTGGCCTGGGAGGGCCGCAATGACTCAGGTTGACGTTGAGGCGGGCAGAGGGGGATAGCGGCGAGACCGCGAGGAATGCTGGGAGCCTCCCAAGGAAGTCTGTCCCATCCTAGAAGTTTTCAGGTTATCCCAGGCAAGCTGTAAAGCCCGAGGTTTTGGAGCAGGATGTCAGTGTCTCTCGCGGAAGTCCGCTGCAAGTGAAAGTGGAGATGCAGAGTGGAGTGGGAGGGCAGCAGGGACTTAGGGGGACATTGAGGCAGGCAGAGGAGAGAAGTGGCGAGACCACAGAGAATGCTGGGAGCCTACGAAGGAGGCCTCTCCCATCCAGGTAGCCCCCAGGGCTGTCCCAAGCGGTCTGTAAAGCCCCAGACTTTGGAGCAGGGTAGCTGTGTCTCTTGTGGAAGGCCCCCACAAGTGAAAAATGGGGCCTCAGGGACTCAGAGGGATGTTCAGACAGGCAGAGGGGAGAAGCGGTGAGATAGCAGAGAATTGATGGAAGCCTCTCAAGGATAACTCGGTCATCCCAGAAGCCACCAGGGCTTTCCCGGACAAGCTGTAAAGCCCCAGGCTTTAAAGCAGGGTGCCTGTGTCTCTCGCAGAAGGCCCCGACAAGCGAAAACAAGGCGGCAGGTTGTCGTGGGAGGGCCGCAGGGACTCATGGGGACTTTGAGGAAGGCAGAGGAAAGAAGCAGAGAGACCGCAGGGAATGCTGGATGTCTCTCAAAAAGGCCTCTCCCATCTTAGAAGCCCCCAGGGCTGTCCCGAAAGGGCTATAAAGCCCCAGCCTTTGATGCAGGGTGCTTGTGTCTCTCGCAGAAGGCTTCCAGAAGCGAAAACAGGGCCACAGGGTATCGGGGGCAGGCCGCAAGGACTCTGTGGGACCTTGAGGCATGAATATGGGAGAAGAAGCGAGACCACACTGAATGTTGGGAGCCTGCCAAGGAGGGCTTTTCCATCCCAGAAGCTTCCAGGACTGCCCATGGTGGGCTGTAAAGCCCCAGGCTTTGGAGCAGGGTGACTGTGTCTCTCGCGGAAGGCCCATACAAGCAAAAACACGGCCCCATGGTGGCAGAGATGGGCTGCAGGGACTCAGCAGGACGTTGAGGCAGTCAGAGGAGAGGAGCGGCGAGACCGCAGGGAATGCTGGCAGCCTCTCAAAAAGACGTTGCCCATCTGAGAAGCCCCCAAGGCTGTACCGGGAAGGCTGTAAAACCCCAGGCTCTGGAGCAGGGTGCCTATGTCTCTCTCGGAAGACCACAACAAGCGAAAACGGAGCAGTAGAGTGGCGTGGGCGGGCCGCAGGGACTCAGAAGGTCTTTGAGGCAGGCAGAGGAAAAACTGGCCAGGCCACAGAAAATGCTGGGAGCCTCCTAAGGAGGCCTCACCCATTGCAGAAGCCCCCAGGGCTGTCTGGGGTGGGCTGTAAAGCCGCAGACTTTGGAGCAGGGTGCCTGTGTCTCTTGCGGAAGGCCCCCACAAGCAAAAACAAGGCTGCAGTGTGGAGTGGGTGGGCCACAGGGCCTCAAGTGGACGCTGCGGCAGGCAGAGGGTTGAAGTGGCGAGACCGCAAGGAATGTTGGGAGCCTCCCAAGGAGGCCTCTCCCATCCCAGAAGCCTCCAGGGCTGCACTGGGGTTGTAAAGCCCCCACGCTTTCGAGGAGGGTGCCTGTGTCTCTCGCAGAAGGCCACCAAAAGCGAAAACAGGGACTCAGGATGGCTTGGGTGGGCCACAGTGACTCAGGGGGATGTTGAGCCAGTCAGAAAAGAGAAGCGGCAAGACCACAGGGAATGCTGGGAGCCTCCCAAGGACGACTCTCCCATCCCAGAAGCCCGCAGGGCTATTCCGGGCTATTTGTAAAGTCCCAGACTTTGGAGCAGGGTGCCTGTGTCTGTTTTGGAAGGTTCTCACAAATGAAAACGGTGCCACAGCATGGTGTGGTCAGGCTGCAGGAACTCAGGGGGAAGTTGAGGGCAGCAAAGGGGAGAAGCGGCGCGAAGGCAGGGAATGCTGAGAACCTCAGAAAGAGGCCTTTCTTATCTCAGAAGCCCCCAGGGCTGTCCCCGAGGCCTGTAAAGCACCCAGGCTTTGGATCAGGGAACCTATGTCTCTCGCAGAAAACCTCCACAAGTGAAAACGGGGCCACAGGGTGGTATGTGCTGGTGGCAGGGACAAAGGGGGAAGTTAAGGCAGGCAGAGGGGAGAAGGGGCGAGATGGCAGAAAGTATTGAGAGCCTCAGGTGGAGGCCTCTCCCATCCCAGAAGCCCCCACGGCTGTCCCGAGTGGACTGTAAAGCCCACTTTGGAGCGGGGTGCCTGTGTCTCTCGCGGAAGGCCCCCACAAGTGAAAATGGGGCCGCAGAATGGCGTGGGAGGGCTGCAGGGACTCAGAGGGACGTTGAAGCAGGTAAAGCGGAGAAGTGGCCAGACCGCAGGGAATGCTGGGAGCTTTTCAAGCCGTCCTCTCCCATCCCAGAAGCCCCCAGGGCTGTCTCAGGTGGGCTGTAAAGCCCCCGGCTTTGGATCATGGTGCCTGTGTCTCTCTCGGAAGACCCCCACACGCAAAAACGGGGCCGCAGGGTGGCATGGACAGACGGCAGGGACTCAGGGGGAAGTTGAGACAGGCAGAGGGGAGAAGCAACGAGATTGCAGAGAATAATGGTAGCCTCCCAAGGACGACTCTCCCATCCCAGGGCCACCAGAGCTTTCCTCAGGCAGGCTGTAAAGCCCCAGGCTTTAAAGCAGGGTGCCTGTATCTCTCGCGGAAGGCCCTCACAAGCGAAAATGAGATTGCAGTGTGGCGTGGAGGGGCTCAGGGACTCAGGTGGACTTGAGGCAGGCAGAGGAAAGAAGCGGCCAGACCGCAAGGAATGCTGGCTGTCACTCAAAAAGTCCTCTTTCATCACCAAAGTCCCCAGGGCTGTCCCGGGGGACTGTAAAGCCTCAGGCTTTGGAGAAATTTTGGCTATGTCTCTTGAGGAAGGCCCCCACAAGCGAAAATGAGGCCACAGTGTGGCGTGCCTTGGTGGCACAAACTCAGGGGACATTGAGGCAGGTAGAGGGAAGAAGCATTGAGACTACAGGTAAGGCTGGGAGCCTCCCATGACTGCTTCTCCCATCACAGAAGCCCCCAGGGCTCTCCCGCGAAGGCTGTAAAACCAGAGGCTTTGGAACAGATTGCCTGTGTCTCTCGCCGTTGTCCCGCACAAGGTAAAACGGGGCCGCAGGGTGGCATGGGCAGTCAGCAGGGACTCAGGGAGACCTTGAGTGAGGCAGAGGGTAGAAGTGACAAGACTACAGGGAATGCTGAGAGCCTCCCATGAAGGCCTCTCTTATCACAGAAGCTTCTAGGGCTGTCCTGGGTGGGTTATAGAATTCCAGACTTTGGTGAAGGGTGCCTGTGTCCCTGTGGAAGGCTCCCACAAGCAAAATGAGGGCCATAGGTTTTCATTCTTGGGCAGCAGGGACTCAGGGGAATGTTGAAGCCGGCAGAGGGGAGAAGCAGCGAGATCGCATAGAATGCTGGGAGACTTTCAAGGAGGCCTCTCTTATCCCAGAAGCCCTCAGGGCTTTCCTGGGCAGGCTGCATGCTACCCAGGCTTTGAAGCAGGGTGCCTGTATCTCTCGTGGAATGCCCCCAGAAGCAAAAACGGGGCCGCAGGCTGGCGTGGGCGGGCCAAAAGGACTCAGGGGGATGTTGAGGCAGGCAGAGGGGAGAAACAGTGAGACCGCAGGAAATGCTCATCGCAACGTGGCCTCTCCCATCCCAGAAGTCCCCAGGGCTATCCGGGGTGGGCTGTAAAGCTTCAGGCTTTAGAGCAGGGTGACTGTGTTGGTCACGGAAGTCCCCCTCATGCAAAATTGGGGCTGCAGGGTGGTGTGGTCTGGCTGCAAGTACACAGGGGGATGTTCAGGCAGGCAGAAGGGTGAAGCAGCGAGACCGCGGAGAATGCTGGGATACTCCCAAGGAGGCCTCTACCATCCAAGAAGCCCGCAGGGATGTCCCGAACTGGTTGTAAAGCCCCAGGCTTTTGAGCCAACTGCCTGTGTCTCTAGCGCAAGGTTCCCACAAGCGAAAATGGGGCCGCAGGGTGGAGTAGGCGGGCCGCAGCGACTCAGTGGGACATTGAGGGTGGCAGAGGTGAGAAGCGGCGAGACCACATGGAATGCTGGGAACCTCAAAAGGAGGCCTCTCCCATATCAGAAGCCCCCAGTCCTGGGCGGGGTGTAAAGCCCTAGGCTTTGGAGCAGAGAGCCTATGTCTCTCGTGGAAGGCCCCCCCCCCCATGAAAAAGCTTGGCCACAGGGTGGCGAGGGCAGGGGGCAGGGACCAAGGTGGATGTTGAGGCAGGCAGAAGAAAGAAGCGCTGAGAATGCCGGAAATGCTGGGAGCCTCCCAAGGAGGCTTCTCTTATCCCAGAAGTTCCCAGGGCTGTCCCGGGCCGGCTGTAAAGTCCCAGGCTTTGAAGCAACGTGCCTGTGTCTCTCGCTTAAGGCCCTCACAAGAGAAGACGGGGCCGTAGGGTGACGTGGGCAAGCGACAGGGAATCAGGGGCTGGCAGGTGGGAGCCCCAAGCTTTGGAGCAGGATGCCTGTATCTCTCACAGAAGGCCCCCAGGGTTGAGACCCCTTGAGGCTGGTAGATGGGAGAAGCGGCAAAACTGCAGAAAATGCTGGGAGCCTTTTAAGGAGGCCTCTCCCACGCCATAAACTTCCAGGGCTGCCCCGGGCGGGCGTTAAAGCCCCAGGCTTTGGAGCAAGAAGTGTGAGTCTCTCGAATAAGGCCCCCACAAGCGAAAACGGGGCTGCAGAGTGTTGAGGGCTGGCCTCAGGGACTCAGGGGTCGTTTAGACAGGCAGAGAGGAGCAGCGGCGAGACCACAGGGAATGCTGGGAGCCTCCCAAAGAAATCTCTCCCATCCCAGAAGCCTCCAGGACTGTACCGGCGGGCTGTAAAGCCCCAGGCTTTGGAGCACTGCGCTTGTGTCTCTCTCAGAAGGCCCCCACAAGCAAATATGGGACCGCAGGTTGGCGTGGGTGGGCTGCAAGGACACAGGGGTAAGTTGAGACAGGCAGTGGGGAAAAGCATTGAGACTGCAGGGAATGCTGGAAGCCTCCCAAAACAGCCTCTGTCGTCCCAGAAGCCCCCAAGCCTGTCAAGGGCGGTCTATAATGCCCCAGGCTTTGGAGCATGTTTCCAGTGTCTCTTGAGGAAGGCCCCCACAAGCGAAAACAGGGCCACTGTGTGGCTTTGGTGGGCTGCAGGGACTCTGGGGGACTTTGAGGCAGGTAGAGGGGAGAAGCGGCCAGACCGCAGGAAACGCTGGTCACCTCTCAAGAAGGCCACTACCATGATAGAATCACCCAGGGCTGTCCTGGGTGGGCTGTAAATCCCCAGGCTTTGGAGAAGGGTGCCTGTGTCTTTTTCAGAAGGCCATAGCAAAAGAATACGTGGATGCAGTGTGGGGTGTCTGGGTGACAGGGACTCAGGGGGACGTTGAGACAGGCAGAGGGGACAAGTGGTGAGACCACAGAAATTGCTGGGAGCATCCCACGGAGGGCTCTCTCATCCCAGAAGCCCCCAGGTCTGTCCTGGGCAGGCCGTTAAGCCTGGGTCTCGGAGCAAGGAGCCTGTGTCTGTCACAGAAGGCCACCATAAGCAAAAATGTGTCCGCAGGGTGGCGCAGGCCGGCCGCAGGTACTCACAGGGAAGTTGAGGCAGGTGGAGGAAAGGAGTGGCAAGACCGCAGTGAATGCTGTGAGCTTCCTAGGAGGAATCTCCTATCCCAGAAGACCCTAAGCCTCTTCCAGGTGGGCGGTAAACCTCAAGCCTTTGGAGCAGAGTGCCTCTGTCTCTCACAGAAGATCACCACAAGCGACACTGGGGCTGCAAGGTGGCATGGGCAAGCCGAAACGAATCAGAGGGACATTTAGGCAGGCAGAGGGGAGAAGTGGCGGGGCTGCAGGGAATTCTGGGAGCCTCCGAAGTAGACCTCTCCCATCTCAGAAGCCCCCAGGGCTCTACCGGTCGGGCTGTAAAGCCGAGGCTTTGGAGCAAGTTTACTACATCTCTCGAGGAAGGCTCCCACAAGAGAAAACAGGGCTGCAGAGTGGCGTCAGGGCCGTATAGTGGTGTTGTCTGGCCGCAGGCACTCAGGGGGACAGTAAGGCAGGCAGAGGGGAGAAACGGCGAGACTGCAGGGAATGCTGAGAGTCTCCCAAGGAGGTCGTTTCCATCCCAGAAGCCCCCAGGGCTGTCCCATGCGGGCAATAAAGTTTCAGGATTTTTAGCAGGGTGCCCGAGTCTCTCGCAGAAGGCCCCCCACAAGCAATAATGAGGCCACAGGGTGGCGTGGTTTCATGACAGGAACTCGGGGAAATTGAGGCAGGCAGACAGGAGAAGTAGTGAGATGAAAGGGAATCCTGGGGACTCCCAAGGAAACCACTCCCATCACAGAAGACCTCAGGGCTTTCCTGGGAGGGCTATAAAGCCCTAGAATTAAAGCAGGGTGCCTGTGTCTCTCGCGAAAGGCCCCCCACAAGTGAAAACGGAGCTATAGGTTGATGTGAGCGGTCCGCAGGTACTCAAGGGGATGTTGAGGCAGGCTGATTGGAGAATCGGTGAGACCACAGGGCGAGCCGGGAGCCTCCCAAGGAGGCCTCTCCCATTTCAGAAGTCCGAGGCTTCAGAGTAGGGTGCCTGTGTCTCCCGTGGAAGGCCTCCACCAGCGAAAATGAGAATGCAGGGAGGAGTGGGATGGCAGTGGAGACTCAGGGGGACATATAGGCAGGCAGAGATTAGAAGTGGGAGACAGCAAGAAATGCTGGGAGCCTCCCAAGGAGACCTCTCGCATCCCAGAAGCCCCCAGGGCTGTTAAACTCCAGGCTTTGGAGCAGAGTGCATGTGTCTCTCCTGGAAGACCCCCACAAGCTAAAACGGAGCCACAGGGTCACGAGGTTGGGCCGCAGGGACTCAGAGGGACATTGAGGCAGGCAAAGGGGAGAAGCAGCAAGTCCACAGAAAGTGCTGGGAGCCTTGCAAGAAGGTCTCTCTCATCCTAGAAGCCCCCAGGCCTTTCTCAGGCGGGCTGTAAAGCCCCAGGTTTTGGAGCACGGTGCCTGTGTCTCTCGTGGAAGGACCCCACAAGCGACAACGGGGACAAAGAATGGAGTGAGCGGCCAGCAGAGGCTTAGGAAGACCTTGAGGCCAGAAGAGGGGAGAAGCGATGAGAATGCAGGGAATGCTTGGAGCCTCCCAAAGAGGCTTCTCCCACTTCAGAAGCCCACACGGCTGTCCCAGGCGGGCTGTAAATCCCCGGGCTTTGAATCAGGATCCCTGTGTTTCTTGCAGAAGGTTCCCAGAAGCAAAAACGGGGCCGCCAAGTGGGGTGAGCGAGCCACAGGGACTGAGGGGGACGTTGAGGCAGGCAGAAGAGAGAAGTGAGGAAACCTCAGGGAATGCTGGGAGCCTCCCAAAAAAGCCTCTTTCATCCCAGTAGCCACCAGGGTCTTCCCAGAAGGAATATAAAGCCCCAGGCTTTGGAGCAGTGTGCTTGTGTCTTTCAGAAAACACCCCCACAAGCAAAAATTGTGCCGCAGGGTGGCTGGGGAGGGCAGCAGAAACCCAGGGAGACATTGAAGCAGGCAGAGAGGAGAAGCAGCCAGACGGCATGGAATACTGGGAGTATTCATAAAAAGCCACTCCCATCCCAGAAGCCCCCAGGGTTATCCCAGAAGCCCCCAGGGCTATATCAGTAGCGCTCCAAAGCTCCAGGTTTTGGTGCAGGGTGCCCGTTTCTCTCGCGGAAGGCCCCCACAAGCGAAAACGGGGCCGCATGGTGGTGTGGTTGGGTGGCAGGGACTCAGGGAGTTGTTGAGGCAGGCAAAGGGGAGAAGTGGCGAGACCACATTGGATCCTGGGAGCCTCCCAAGGAGCCCTCTCCCATCTCAGAAGCCCCCAGGGGTGCCCCAGGCAGGCTGTAACGCAGGCTGTAATGCCCCAGGCTTTTGAGCAGGGTGCCTGTGGCTCTAGCGGAAGGCTGCCACAATCAAAAACAAGACCACAGGGAGGCGTGGGCTGGACGCAGGGACTTAGGAGGATGTTGAGGCAGGCAGAGGGTTGAATTGTTGAGAGTGCAGGGAATGCTGGGAGCCTCGCAAGGAGGCCTCTCCCATCCCAGAAGCCCCAAGGGCTGTTCCAGGCGTGCTCTAAAGCCCCAGGCTTTGGAGCAGGGTGCCTGTGTCTCTCGCGTAAGGTCCCCAGAAGTGAAAACGGGGCAATCATGCAGCGTGGGGGGCCGCAGGGATTCAGGTGGACATTGAGGCAGGCAGAGGGGAGAAGCGGCGAGACCGTAGAAAATGCTGGGACCCTCCCAAGATGGCCTCTCCCATCCCAGAAGCACCCAGGACTGTCCCAGGTTGTAAAGCCCCAGGATTCAGAACAGGGTCTCAGTATCTCTCCTGGAAGGCCCCCACAAGAGAAATCAGGGCCGCAGGTGGCATGGGTAGGCAGCAGGGACACAGGGGGACATTGAGGTAGGCAGAGGTCTGAAGCAGAGAGACTGCAAGGAATGTGGGGGGCTCCCAAAAAAACCTCTCCCATCCCAGAAGGCCCCAGGGATATCTCAGACTTCCTGTAAAGCCCCAGGCTTTGCAGCAGGGTGACAGTGTCTCTCACAGAAGGCCCCTACAAGTGAAAACGGGGCCGTAGTGTGGCGTGGGCAGGGCACAGGGAGTCAGCAAGACTTTGAGGCAGGCATAGGGGAGAAGTGACGAGACTGCAGGGAAGGCTAAAAGCCTTCCAAGGAGGCCTCTCCCATCTCAGAAGGCCCAGGGCGGTCCCAGTTGGGCTGTAAAGCCCCAGGCTTCGGTGCAGGGTGACTGTGTCTCTTGCAGAAGGACCCCTCAAGCAAAAACGGGGCCGAAGGGTGGTGTGGTCTGGCCGTAGCGACTGAGGCAGACGTTGAGGCAGGCAGAGGGGAGAAGAGGCAACACGCAGGGAATGCCTGGAGCCTCCTGTCAGGCCTCTCCCATCCCAGAAGACCCAGAGCTGTCTCGGAGGGCTGTAAAGCCCCAGGCTTTGGAGCAGGGTGCCTGTGTCTCTCACGGAAGGCACCCATAAGCAAAAACGGGGTCTCAGTGTGGCATGGGAGGGCCGCAGGGATTAAGGGGAACCTTGAGGCAGGCTGAGAGGAGAAGCAGCGAGACAGCAGGGAATGCTGAGAGACACCCAAGGAGGCATCTCCCATCCCAGAAGCCCCCAGGGCTGTCCTGTGGGGGCTGTAAAACCACAGGTTTAGGAGCAGTGTGCCTGTGTCTCTCACGGGAGGCCTCCACAAGCAAAAATGAGGCCACAGGGTGGCTTGGGCTGGCCACAGGGACTCATGGAGACTTAGAGGCAGACAGAGGGGAGAAGCAGCAAGACCGCAAAAATTGCTGGGAGCCTCCCAAGGTCGGATCTCCCAACCCAGAAGTCCCCAGTGCTGTCCTGGGAATGCTGTAAAACCCCTCGCTTTGGAGTAAGGTGTCTGTGTCTCTCGTGGAGGCCCCTACAAGTGAAAACGGGGCCTCAGGGTGGCATGGGCGGGCCGCAAGGACTCAGAGGAAAGTATAGGCAGGCAGATGGGGGAGGTGCTGAGACCGCAGGGAATGCTGGGAGCCTACCGCTGAGGCTTCTCCCTTCCCAGACGCCCCCAGGGCTTTCCCGGGCAGGATTGTATAGCCACAGGCTTTTGATCAGCGTGCCTGTGACTCTCATGTAAGGCCCCCAGAAGCAAAAACAGGGCAGCAGGGTGGCATGGGCGGGCCACAGGCACTCAGCGAGACATAGAAACAGGCTCATTGGAGAAATAGTGAGGCCGCAGGAAATGCTAGGAGCCTCTAAAGGAGGCCTCTCCCATTTTAGAAGTCCCAGGCTTCAGAGCAGGGTGTCTGTGTCTCTCGCGGAAGGCAAGCGAAAACGGGGATGCAGGGTGGAGTGGGTGGTGGCGGGGACTCAGGGAGACATTGAGGTAGGCAGAGGTTAGAAGCGGTGAGACTGCAAGAAGTGCTGGGGCCCTCCCAAGAAGACCTCTTGCATCCCAGAAGCCCCTGGGGTTGTCCCGGGTTGGCTGTAAAGCCCTAGGCTTTGAACCAGTGTACCTGTGTCTCTTGTGGAAAGCCTCCACAAACGAAAACGGGGACTCAGGATGGAGTGGGAGGGTGGCAGAGACTCAGGGGGACGTTGAGGCCAGCAGAGTGGAGAAGCGGTGGGAATGCAGGTAATGCTGGGAGCCTCCCAAGGAGGCCTCTCCCATTTCAGAAGCCCCCGTGTTGTCCCAAGCGGGCTGTAATGCCCCAGGCTTTGAACCAGTGTGCCTGTGTCTCTTGCAGAAGGGTCCCACAACTGAAAACGAAGCCGCAAGGTGGTGGGGGCAGGTTGCAGAGACTTAGGGTGACATTGAGGCAGGCAAAGGGAAGAATAGCCGAGACCGCAGGGAATGCTGGGAGCCTCCCAAGGATGCCTCTCCCATCCCAATAGCCACCAGGGCCCTCCTAGGCGGGGTATAATGCCCCAGGCTTTGGAGCAGTGTGCCTGTGTCTTTCGCAAAAGACCCCACAAGCAAAAACCGTGAGGCAGGGTGGCTGGGGCAAGTGGCAGAAACTCAGGGGGACTTTGAAGCAGGCAGAGAGGAGAAGCAGCAAGTCTGCAGGGAATGCTGGGAGTCTCCATAGGAAGCCACTCCCATCACTGAAGCCCCCAGGCTGTCCCGGGCAGGCTGTAAAGCCCCAGGCTTTGGCGCAGGGTGCCCTTGTCTCTAGCGGAAAACCCACACAAGCAAAAACGGGGCCGCAGGGTGGCCGGGGAGAGATGCAGGGACTCAGGGGTAAGTTGAGGCAGGCAGAAGGGAGAAGTGGTGAGACCGCGGGGAATGCTTGGAGCCTCACAAGGAGGCCTCTGCCATCTCAGAAGCCCCCAGGGCTGTCCCAGATGGGTTGTAAAGGCCCAGGCTTTGGAGCAGGGTGACTGTGCCTCTCATGGAAACCTTCCACAAGAGAATACGGGGCAGTATGGTGGCGTGGACGGGCTGCAGAGACACAGGGGGAAAATGAGGCAGGCAGAGGGGAGAAGCGGTGAGATTGCAGGGAGTGCTGGGAGCCTCCCAAAGACGCCTCTCCCATCCCAGAAGCTCCCAGGGCTGTCCCGGGTGGGCTGTAAAGCACCAGGCTTCAGAGCACGTTGCTTGTGTCTCTCGCTGAAGGCCCCTACAAGCAAATACGGGGCTGCAGGGTGGTGTGGACGGGCCTCAGGGACTCAGGTGGAAATTGAGGCAGGCAGAGGTGGGAAGCGCTGAGATCACAGGGAGTGCTGGGAGCCTCCCAAAGAAATTTCTTTCATCCCAGAAGCCCCCAGGGGTGTCCTGAGCGGGCTGTAAAGCCCCAGGCTTTGGAGCAGGGTGACTGTATCTCTCATGGAAGGTTCCCAGAAGTGAAAACGGGGCTTCAGTGTGGTGTGGGCGGGCTGCAGGGACTCAGCCAGACATTGAAGCAAGGTACGCAGAGAGGAGAATCAGCGAGATCACAGGGAAGGCTGAATCTCCCAAGGAGGCCTCTCCCATTTCAGAAGCCCCTAGTGCTGTCCCAATCAGGCTGTAAAGTTCCAGGCTTTGGTACAGGGTGCCTGTATCTCTCGTGGAATGATTTCACAAGCGACAACAAGGCCAAAGGGTGGCGTGGGAGGACCACAGGTACTCAGGGAGACGTTGAGGCAGGCAGAAGGGAGAAGCGGTGAGCACGCAGAAAATGCTGGGAGACTTTTATAAGTCCTCTCCCCTCCCAGAAGGCCCAGGGCTCTCCTGGCGGTTTCTAAAGATCCATGCTTTGGAGCAGAGTGCCTGTGTCTCTCGCGGAACGCAACCACAAGCAAAAACGGGGCCGCAGGATGGTGTGCTTGGGCGGCAGGGACTCATGGAGACGTTGAGGCAGGCAGAGGGGAGAAGCAGCGACACAGCTGGGAGACAACCAAGAAGATCTCTCTCATCCCAGAAGTGAAGGGGTGGCCTGCCCCTCCACACCTGTGGGTATTCTAGTTGGGTGGGATGAGAGACTGAGAAAAGAAATAAGACACAGAGACAAAGTATAGAGAAACCACAGTGGGCCCAGGGGACCAGCACTCAGCACACCAAGGGCCCGCACTGGCATTGGCCTCTGAGCTCCCTCAGTTTTTATTGATTATTATTTTCATTATTTCAGTAAAAGGAATGTAGTAGGAGGGCAGGGTGATAATAAGGAGAAGGTCACCAAAAAACATGTGAGCAAAATAATCTGTCATAATTAAGTTCAAAGGAAGGTACTATGACTGGACATGCACATAAGCCAGATTTATGTTTCTCTCCACCCAAACATCTCAGTGGAGTAAAGAATAATAAGGCAGCATTGCTGCAAATGTGTCTCACCTCCCACCATGGGGTGGTTTTTCTCTGATCTCATTATTGAACAAATGTACAATCGGGTTTTATACCGATACATTCAGTTCCCAGGGGCAGGCAGGAGACCGTGGCCTTCCTCTATCTCAACTGCAAGAGGCTTTCCTCTCTTACTAATCCACCTCAGCACAGACCCTTTACGGGTGTTGGGCTGGGGGACGGTCAGGTCTTTCTCATCCCACAAGGTCATATTTCAGACTATCACATGGGGAGAAACCTTGGACAATACCCTGCTTTCAAGGGCAGAGGTCCCTGCAGCTTTCTGCAGTGCATTATGCCCCTGGTTTATTGAGACTAGAGAATAGTGATGACTTTTACCAAGTATACTGCTTGTAAGCATTTTGTTAGCAAGGCACAGCCTGCACAGCCCTAGAGCCCTTAAACCTTGATTTTATACAACACATGTTTTTGTGAGCTCCAGGTTGGGTCAAAGTGGCTGGGTCAAAGTGGTTGCGGCAAAGCTACAAATTAACAACATCTCAGCAAAGCAATTGTTTAAAGTACAGGTCTTTTTCAAAATGGAGTCTCTTACATCTTTCCTTTCTACATAGACACAGTAACAGTCTGATCTCTCTTTTTTTCCATACACAGAAGCCCTTAGGCCTGTCCAGGGCGGGATGTAGAGCCCCAGGCTTTGAAGCAGAGTGCCTCTCTCATGGAAGGCACCCACAAGCGAAAACGAGGCTGCAGGGTGGCGTGGTCGGGTGGTAGGTACTCAGGGGAACGTTGAGGCAGGCAGAGAGAAGAAGCAGTGAGACCACAGCAAAAGCTGGGAGACTCCCAAGGAGGCCTCTCCTACGGAGAAGCCTGCAGGGCTGTACCCGGAAAGCTGTTAAACCCCCAGGTTTTGAGCAGGGTGCCTGTGTCTCTCACGGAAGGCCCCCACAAGAGAAAATGGGGCCGCAGGGTGGCGTGTGCTGGTCGCAGGGACTCGGGATGTTGAGTCAGAGACGGGAGAAGCGGAGAGATGAGAGGGAATGCTAGGAGCCTTCCTAGGAGGCCTCTCCCATCCCAGAAGCCCCCAGGGCTGTCCCCTGTCGGTCTGCAAAGCCCCAGGCTTTGGAGCAGGGCGACTGTGTCTCTCACTGAAGGCCCCCACAAGCGAAAACAGAACCACACGGTAGCATGTGCAAGCCGCAGGGACGTGGGGGGACGTACAGGAAGGCAAAGGAAAGAAGCAGCGAGACTGCAGGGAATTTTGGGAGCCTCCCATGAGGCCTCTCCAATTTCAGAAGCCCCCAGGGCTGTCCCTGGAGGGCTGTAGATCCACAGTCCTTGGAGCAGTGTGCCTGTGTCTCTTCCTAAAAACAACCCACAAGCTAAAATGGTGCCACAGAGTGGCATCGTTGGGTGGCAGGGACTCAAAGGGACATTGAGGCTCACAGACGGGAGAAGTGGCAAGACCGCAGGGAATGCTGGAAACCTCCCAAGCTGGCCTCTTCCATCCCGGAAGCCCCCAGGGCTGTCCGGTGCGGGCTGTAAAGCCCCAGGTTTTGGAACAGGTTGCCTGTGTCTCTTGCCATAGGCCAACACAAGCGAAAACGGGGCCGTAGAGTGGCATGGGCGGGCATCAGGGACATAGGGGGACGTTGAGGCAGGCAGAAGGGAGAAGCAATGAGACAACAGGGGATGCTGTGAGCCCCCTATAAGACATCTCCCATCCCAATAGCCCCCAGGCTCCCCCGGGCATGCTGTAAAGCCCCAGGCTTTGGAGTAGGGTGCATGTGTCTCTCACGGAAGCCCCCCACAAGTGGAGATGGGGCCGCAAGTTGGCGTGGGAGGGACACAGGAACTCAGGGGGATGTTAAGTCCAGCATTGGGGAGTAGTGGTGAGACCACAGGTGTTGCTTGGAGCATCCACACCAGAACCTCCCAGGGCTGTGCCTGGCCAGCTGTAAAGCCCCAGACTTTGGATCAGGGTGCCTGTGTCTATCACAGAAGGACCCCACAAGTGAATATGGGGCCGCAGGGTGGCGCGTTTTGACGGCAGAGACCCTGGGAAACATTGAGGCAGGAAGATGGGGGAAGCGGTGGATGGCAGGGAATGCTGGGAGCCTCCCAAGTTGGCCTTTTTTATCCCAGAAGCCCCCAGGGCTGTCCCAGGCTGGCTATAATGCCCCAGGCTTTGGAGCAGGTTGCTTGTGTCTCTTGCAGAAGGCACCCACAAGCAAAAACGACACAGCAGGATGACATGGGCAGGCTGCAAGGACTAAAAGGGACGTTGAGACAGGCAGACGGGGGATGCCACGAGACCACAGGCAATGCTGGGAGTCTCCCAAAGCCTCTCCCATCCCCGAAGCTCCCAAGTCTGTCACAGTCATGCTGTAAATCTTCAGGCCTTAGAGCAGGGAGCTTGTGTCTCTGGCTGAAGTACCCCAGGAATGAAAACGTTACTGGAGAGTGGCATGGGAGGGTCATAGGGAGTCAGGGGGACGTTGAGGCAAGCAGAGGGAGAATCGGCGAGACCGCAGGGAATGCTAGGAGCCTCCCAAGATGCCTATCCCATCCAAGAAGCCTCCATGGCTCTCCAGGGCAGGCTGTAAATCACCAGGCATTGGAGCAGGGTGCCTGTGTCTCTCACGTAAGGGCCTCACAAGAGAAAACGAGAGAGCAGCGTGGCGTGGGTGGCTGCAACAACTCAGGAGACATTGAGGCAGGCAGAGGGGAGAAGCGGCGAGACCGCAAGGAATGCTGGGAGCATTTCAAGGAGGACTCTCCCATTTCAGAAACCCCCTTGTCTGTCCAGGAAGGACTGTAAAGTCCCAGGCTTTGGAGCAGGGTGCCTATCTCTCTCAAAGAAGGCCGCCACAAGCAAAAACGGGGTCGCAGGGTGGCGTGGGCGTGCTGCCAAGACTCCGAGGGACCTTGAGGCAGGCAGAGGGAAGAAGAGGCAAGACTGCAGGGAATGCTGGGAGGCCTCTCTCATCCAAGAAGCCCCCACGGCTGTCCCGGATGAGCTGTAAATCCCCAGGCTTTGGAGCAGGGTGCTTGTGTCTCTCGCTGAAGGCCCCCACCAGCAAGGCCACATTTCGGCTTGTGGCTTCTCCCCTCTGCCTGCCTCCACGTCCCCCTGACTATCTACGGTCTGCCCACATCACCCTGCAGCCCCCTTTTCTCTTCTTGCAGCCTTCTGCGACAGACACTGTCACCCTTCTCCAAACTCTGGGGCTTTACAGCCTGCCAGGGAAGGCTTTGGGGCTTCTGGGATGGAAGAGTCTTCCTCTGAAGGCTCCCAGAATTCCCAGTGGTCTCGCTGCTTCTTCCCTCTGCCTGCCTCAGGATCTCGCTGTGCCCCTGCTTCCCGTCCACGCCACCCTGCGGCCCCGTTTTTGCTTGTGAGGGCCTTCCACCAGAAACACAGGCACCCTACTCCAAAGCCTGGCGCTTTGCAGCCAGACAGGGACAGCCCTGGGGTATTCTTAGATGGGAGGGGCCCCTATGAAAGGCTCCCAGCTTTCCCTGCTGTCTCGCCACTTCTACCTTCTGCCTGCCTCAACGTCCCCCTCAATCACTGCCGCCCGACCACTCCACCCTGCTGTCCTGTTTTTGATTGTGGGGCCCTCCGCGAGAGACACAAGCACCCTGCTCCAAAGTCTGGCGCTTTACAGCCTGCCCCAGAGAGCCTTCCGTGCTTCTGGGAGGGGAGAGGCCTCCTTGGGAGGCTCCCAGCATTCCCTGCAGTCTAAGCACTTCTCCCCTCTCCCTGCCTCAGTGTTGCCCTGAGTACCTGTTGCCCGCCCACGCCACCTTGCGGCCCCGTTTTCACTTGGGGAGCCTTCCGGGAAAGACACATGCACCCTGCTTCAAAGCCTGGGGTTTTACAGCCTGCCAGGAACAGCCCTGGGGTCTTCTGGAATGGGAGAGTCCTTTTTGGGAGGCTCCCAGCATTCCCTGCGTTCTCACCGCTTCTTTGCTCTGCCTGCCTCAATGTCCCCCTGAGTTCCTGCGGCCCACCAATTCCACTCTGCGGCCCCATTTTCGCCTGTTGAGGCTTTCCACGAGAGACACAGACACCCTGCTCCAAAGCCTGGGGCTTTACAGCCTGCCTGGGACAGGCCTGGCGGCTTCTGGGATGAAAGAGACCTCCTTAGGAGGGTCCCAGCATTCCCTGTGGGCTCGCCGCTTCTCCCATCAGTCTGTCTCAATGTCCCTCTGAGTCTCTGCCACCCAACCACACCACCGTGCGGCCCCATTTTTGCTTGTGGGGTCCCTCCGCGTGACACATAGGCACGCTGCTACAAAACCTAGGGCTTCACAGCCCGCCCAGGATGGCCATGGGGGCTTCTGGGAAAGGAGAGGCATCTTTGGTAGACTCCCTGCATTCCCTGAAGTCTCGCTGATTTTACCTTCTGCCTGCCTCAATGTCCCCGTCAGTCACTGCTTCCCTCCCACGCCTCCCTGCGGCTCCGGTTTCACTTGTGGGGGCCTTCTCCGAAAGACACACGCAATCTTTTCCAAAGCCTGGGGATTTACAGCCTGCCCAGGACAACCCTGGGAGCTTCAGAGATGAAAGAGTTTTCCTTGGGAGGCTCCCAGCATTCTGTGCGGTCTCGACAACTCTCCCCTTTGCCTGCTTCAACGTCCCCATGAGTCCCTGTGACAGGCCTACGCCACCCTGCGGCCCCATTTTCACTTGTGGGGGCCTTCCGCAAGGGACACAGTTACCCTTCTCCAAAGCCTCGTGGTGCACAGCCTGCCCAGGACACCCTGGGGGCTTCTGGGATGGGACAGGCCTTTTTGAGAAGCTCTCAGCATTCCCTGCGGTCTTGTCGCTTCTCCCCTCTGCCTGCTTCAATGTCCCCCTGAGTGTCTGCGTCCCTCCCACGCCACCCTGAGGCCTCGTTTTCTCTTGTGGGGGTCTTCCACCAGAAACACGGGCACAGTGCTCCAAAGCCGGGGGCTTTTCAG
Organism: Gorilla gorilla gorilla; assembly: GCF_029281585.2. NCBI lineage: Eukaryota > Metazoa > Chordata > Mammalia > Primates > Hominidae > Gorilla > Gorilla gorilla. The sequence continues at coordinate 74,367,255 of NC_073231.2, read as the reverse complement.
CCCTCTCAGAAAAAACCTGGGGGCTTCTGGGATGAAAGAGGCCTCTTGGGCGGTTCCCAGCGTTCCATGCCGTATCGTCGCTTTTCCCCTCTGCCGGCCTCAAAGGCCTTCAGAGTCCCTGCGGCCTGCCCATGCCAAACTGCGCCCCCATTGTCGCTTGTGGGCACATTCCGTGAGAGACACAGGCACCCTGCTACAGAGCCTGAGGCTTTACAGCCTGAGCAGGGCAGCCTTGGAGGCTTTCGGGATGAAAGAGAATATTTTGGAAGGACCTGAGCAATCCCTGCGGTCTTGCCGCTTTTCCCCTCTGCAGGCCTCAACGTCCACCTGAGTCCCTGCGGCTCACCTACACTACCCTGAGGGCCCGTTGTCGCTTGTGGGGGCCTTCCACGAGAGACACAAGCACACTGCTCCAAAATCTGCGGCTTTACAGTCCCACCGGGAAAGTGCTGAGTGCTTCTGGAATGGGAGAGGCCTCCTTGGGAGGCTTCCAGCATTCACTGCGGTCTCGTTGCTTCTTCCCTCTGCCTGCCTCAACATCCCTTGAGTCCCTGCCGCCAGCTCACGCCACTCTGCTGCCTCGTTTTTTGCTTGTGAAGACCTTCTGCGAGTGACAAGGAAACCCTGCTCCGAAGCCTGGGGCTTTACAGCTCGCCTGGGACAGCCCTGGGAACTTCTGAGATGTAAGAGGCCTTTTCGGGATGTGAACAGCATTCCCTGTGGTCTATCCGCTTCACCCCTCTGCCTGCTTCAAAGTCCCCCTGAGTCCCTTCATTTCACCCACGCCACTTCGTGGCTCCGATTTTGCTGTGTCAGCCTTTTGCAGGAGAAACAGGCACACTGCTCCAAAGCCTGGGTCTTTAAAGCCCGTCTGGGACAGACTCAGTGGCTTCTGGGATTGGAGAGGCCTCATTGGGAGACTCCCAGCATCACTGAGCTCTCGCCGTTTCTCCCCTTTCCCTGCCTCAACATCCCCCTGAGTTTCTGCAGCCTGCCCACCCCACACTGAGGCCCTGTTTTGCTTCTGGGGGCCTTCCATGAGAGACAAAGGCACCATAGTCAAGTCTGGGGCTTTACAGCTCACCTGGGGCAGATCTAGGGGCTTCTGGGATGGGAGAGGCCTCTTTGGGGAGCTTCCAACACTACCTTTGTTCTTGCCACTTCTCCTCTCTGCCTGCCTCAATGTCCCGCTGAGTTCCCACGTCCCGCCCATGCCACCCTGCGGCCCTGTTTTCGCTTGTGGGGGCCTGCGGCAAGAGACACAGGCACCCTGCTCCAAAGCCTGAGGCTTTACGGGCAGCCGAAACAGTCCTGGGGGATTTCTGGGATGGGAGAGGCCTCTTTGAGAGGCTCCCAGAATTCCCTGAGGTCTCGTCGCTTCCCCCACTGCCTGTCTCAACATCCCCCTGAGTTTGTGTGGCCCACCCACGCCAGCCTGCTGCCCTGTTTTTGCTTGTGGGGGCCTTCCGTGAGACACACAGACACCATGCTTCAAAGCCTGGCTATTTACAGCCTGCGAGGGACAGACCTGAAATCTTCTGGAATGGGAGAGGCCTCCTTAGGAGGTTCCCCATATTCTGTGCCGTCTCACTGATTCTCTCCCTTTTGCCTGCCTCAACGTTTCCCTGAGTCCTTGCCACCTGCCCATGCTATTCTGCAGCCCCGTTTTCACTTGGGGGCCTTCTGCAAGAGACACAGGCACCATGCTCAAAAGCCTGGGGCATTACAACCTTACAACCCGCCCCAGACAGTCTTGCAGGCTTCTGGATTCGGAGAGTCCTCCTTGGAAGGCTTCCAGTATTCCCTGCGGTCTCGCTGCTTCTTTCTTCTGCCTGTCTCAACATCCCCTTGAGTCTCTGCAGCCCTGTTTTTGCTTGTGCGGGCCTTCGTCGTGAGACACAGTCACCCTACTCCAAAGCCTTGGGCTTTACCATCCGCCCGGACAGCTCTGGGGGCATCTGACATGGGAGAGGCCTTTTTTGGAGGTTCCCCCGCATTCTCTGTGGTATCACCGATTCTCTGCTTGCCTCAATGTCCTCCTGAATTCCTGCGGCCCACCCACGACACCCTGCGGCCCAGTTTTCGCTGGTGGGGGCCTTCCGTGGAAGACTCATAAACCCTGCTCCAAAGCCTGGGGCTTTACAGCTTGCCCGAAACAGACCTGGGGGCTTCAGGGATGGGAGAGGCCGCCTTGAGAGGCTCCTGTCGTTCCCTACAGTCTCCCCGCTTTTCCCCTCTGCCTGTGTCAACGTCCCTGAGACCCTGCGGCCCGACCATGTCACCCTGTGGCTCCATTTTTGCTTGTGGGGGTCTTCCACGAGAGACACAGGCACACTGCTTCAAAGCATGGGCATTTGCAGCCTGCCCGGGACAGCCCTGGGATCTTCTGGAATGGAAGAGGCCTCCTTGGGAGGCTCCCATTATTTTCTGAGATCTCGCCACTTCTCCCTTCTGCCTGCCTCAACGTCCCCCGGAGTCCCTGCATCCCGCCTACACCACCCTGCAGCCTCGTTTTCTCTTGTGGGCACCTTCGGCAAGAGACACAGGAACCTGCTCCAAAGCCTGAGGCCTTTCAGGCCACCAGGAACAGCACTGTGGGCTTCTGGGATGAATGAGGCCTTGTTGGGAGGCTCCCAGCGTTCCCTGTGGTCTTGACAATTTCCCCTTTTGTCTGCCTCAATGTCCACCTGAGTCCCTGCTTCCCACTGATGCTACTTTGAGGCCTCGTTTTCGCTTGTGGAGGCCTTCTGTGAGAGACAAGGCACCATGCTCAAAAGCCTGGGGCTTTACAGCTTGCCCAAAACAGACTTGGGGGCTTCTGGGATGGGAGAGTCATCCTTGGAAGGCTTCCAGCATTCCCTGTTGTCTCGCCGCTTCTTCCTCTGCCTGCCTGTAGGTCCCCCTGAGTCCCTGCAGCCTGCCACCACCACCCTGCTTTCGCTTGTGGGGGCCTTCCACGAGAGACACAGGCACCCTGTTCCAAAGCCTGGGTCTTTACAGCATGACTGAGATAAAGCGTGGGGCTTCTGGGATGGGAGAGTCTTCACTGGGGGGCTCCCAGAATTCCCTGCAGTCTCACTGCTTCTCTTCTCTTCCTGCATAAACATCCTCCTGACTCCCTGCTGCCAGCCTATGCCACCCTGCAGCTTCCTTTTCGCTTGTGGGGGCTTGCCGCCAGAGACCCAGGTACCCTGCTCCAAAGCCTGGGGCTTTATAGTCAGCCCGGGAAGGCCCTGGGGGCTTCTGAGATGGAAGAGGCATCCTTGGGAGGCTCATAGCATTCCCTGCACTTTCGCCGCTTCTCCCCTCTGCGTGCCTCAACATCCCGGGAGTCCCAGGTGTCTGCCCCCGTCACTAGGTGGACCCCTTTTTCTTGTGGGATCCTTCCGCGAGAGACACAGGCACCCTGCTTCAAAGCCTGGGGCTTTACAACCTGCCCGAGACAGCACTGGTGGCTTCTGAAATGGGAGAGACCCCCTTGGGAGGCTCCCAGCATTCCCTGCAGTCTCACCTTTTCTCCTGTCTGCATGTATCAATGTCCTTCTGAGTTCGTGCGGCTGCCCCATGCCACCCTGCAGCCTTGTTTTCGCTAGTGGTGAAGGGGTGGCCTGCCCCTCCACACCTGTGGGTTTTTCTAGTTGGGTGGGAGAGAGACTGAGAAAAGAAATAAGACACAGAGATAAAGTATAGAGAAACAACAGTGGGCCCAGGGGACCAGCGCTCAGCATGCCAAAGACCTGCACCAGCACCGGTCTCTGAGTTCCCTCAGTTTTTATTGATTATTATCTTCATTATTTCAGCAAAAAGGAATGTAGTAGGAGGGCAGGGTGATAATAAGGAGAAGGTCAGCAACAAACATGTCAGCAATAGAATCTACGTCATGATTAAGTTCAAGGGAAGGTACTATGACTAGACGTGCACATAAGCCAGATTTATGTTTCTTTCCACCCAAACATCTCAGTGGAGTAAAGAATAACAAGGCAGCATTGCTGCAAATGTGTCTCATCTCCCACCACAGGGAGGTTTTTCTCTGATCTCAGAACTGAACAAATATACAACCGGGTTTTATACCGATACATTCAGTTCCCAGGGGCAGGCAGGAGACTGGCCTTCCTCTATCTCCACTGCAAGAGACTTTCCTCTTTTACTAATCTACCTCAGCACAGACCCTTTATGGGTGTCAGGCTGCGGGTCGGTCAGGTCTTTCTCATCCCATAAGGCCATGTTTCAAAACATCACATGTGGAGAAACCTTGGACAATACCCCACCTTCAAGGGCAGAGGTCCCTGCGGCTTTCCACAGTGCATTATGTCCCTGGTTTATTGAGACTAGAGAATGGCAATGACTTTTACCAAGTATACTGCTTGTAAATATTTTGTTAACAAGGCACGTCCTGCACAGCCTTGTTTAGATCCCTTAAACCTTGATTTCATACAGCACATGTTTTTGTGAGCTCCAGGTTGGCTCAAAGTGGCTGGGGCAAAGCTACCAATTAACAACATCTCAGCAAAGCAATTATTTAAAGTACAAGTCTTTTTCAAAATGGAGTCTCTTATATCTTCCCTTTCTACATAGACACAGTAACAGTCTTATCTCTCTTTTCCCTACAGTGGAGGCCTTCTGTGAGAGACACAGCATGGTGCTCCAAATCCTGGGACTTTACAGCCCGCCTGGAACAGCTTGGGTGCTTCTGGGATGAGAGAGGCCTTCTTCGGAGGTTCCCAGTATTCCCTGCAGTCTCGCTGTTTCTCCCTTCTGCCTGCCTCACTGTCTCCCTGAGTCCCTGCGGCCCAACTACGCCACACTGCAGCCTCATTTTCTCTTGTGGAAGCCTCCTGGGACAGAGACAGGCATGCTGCTCCAAAGCCTGGGGCTGTACAACCTGCCCGAGAAAGAGCTGGGGGCTTCTAGTATGGGAGAGTCTTCCGTGGGAGGCTTTCAGCATTCCTTGTGGTCTCGTCTCTTCCTTACTATGCCTGGCTCAACATCCCCCTGAGTCCCTGAGGCCCGCCAACGTCACCCTAGTGCCCCGCGTTCACTTGTGGGGGGTCTTCCTCAAGGGACACATGGACCCTGCTCCAAAGCCTGGTGCTACACAGCTAGTCTGGGACAGCACTGATGGGTTCTGGGATAGGAAAGGCATCCTTGAGAGACTCCCAGCATTCCCTGCAGTCTTGCCACTTCTCCCCTCTGCTGGCATCAACATTTCCCTGAGTCGCTGTGGCCCTCCTATGCCACCCTGCAGCCACGTTTTCGCTTGCGAAGGCCTACCGCAAAAGACATAGGCACTCTGCTCCAAAGCCTGAGGCTTTACAGCCCACCCAAAACACCTCTGGGGGCTTCTGGGATGGGAGAGTCATCCTTGAGAGGCTCTCAACATTCCATACCATCTCGCTGCTTCTTCCCTCTGCCTGCCTCAACGTCCTTGTGAGTCCTTGTGGCCTGCCCATGTCACCCTGCCACCCCATTTTTGCTTGCAGAGGCCTTCCACCATGGACACATACACTCTGCTCCAAAGCCTGGGGCTTCACAACTTGCCCGGGACAGCCCTGGGGTCTTCTGGGATAAAAGATGCCTCCTTTGGGCAGAGCCTTCAGTAAGCCGAGATCTCACCACTGCACTCCAGCCTGGGTGTGAGACAGCAAGACTCCATCAAAAAAAAAAAAAAAAAAAAAACTAGACAGAGGCCTCCTTTGGAGGAGCCCAGCATTCCCTGAGGTCTCATCGCTTCTCCCCTCTGACTGCCTCAACGTCCACCCTGAGTCCCTGTGGCCCACCTTCCTTACCCAGTGGCCCCGATTTAGCTTTTGGTGGCCTTCTGCGAGAGACACTGACAACCTGCTTCAAAGCCTGGGACTTCACCGCCTACCCAATAGTGCCCTGGGGGCTTCTGGAATAAAAGAGGCCTTGTTGGTACCCTCCCAGTATTCCCTGCGGTCTTGACGCTTCTTCCCTTTGCCTGCCTCAATGTTCCCCTGAGTTTCTGCAGCTCATCCAGGCCACCCTGCTTCCCCCGTTGTTGGGGCCTTCTGGGAAAGGCACAGACAACCTGCTCCAAACCTGGGGCTTTAGAGCCCACTCGGTACAGCCCTGGGAGCTTCTGAAAAGGGAGAGCCTCTTTGGAAGGACCCCAGCGTTCCCTGCAGTCTTGCCACTTCTACCCTCTCCCTGCCTAAACATCCTCCAGAGTCCCTGCGTCCCGCCCACACCATCCTACAGCCCAGTTTTCCCTTTTGGTGGCCTTCCGTGATAGACACAGGCAACCCGTTCCAAAGCCTGGGGCTTTACAGCTCACCCGGGACAGCTGTGGGGGCTTTTGGGATAAGAGAGGCCTTTTGGGGTGGCTCCAAGCATTCCCTGCTGTTTCGCCGCTTCTCCCCTCTGCCTGCCTCAACATCCCCCTGAGTGTCTGCTCCCTGCCCACGGAAATGTGAGGCATTTTGTTGGCTTGTGGAGACCTTTCACGAGAGGCACAGGCATCCTGTTCCAAAGCCTGAGGCTTTACAGCCTGCCCAGGACAACCCTGGGTGCTTTTGCGATGGGACAGGTGTCTTTGGGAGGCTCCCAGCCTTCCCTGCTGTCTTGCCCTTTCTGCCCCTTGCCTGCCTGAATGTCCCCCTCAGTCCCAGTGCCTGGCCCACGCCATCCTACGACCCAGTTTTCGCTTTTAAGGGCCTTCCACAAGAGACACAGACACCCTGTTCCAAAGCCTGCAGCTTTACAAGCCTCCCAAGACAGCCCTGCGGGCTTCTGGGATAAGAGAGGCCACAATGAGAGGCTCCCAGCATTCCCTGCCATCTCGCTGCTTCTCTTTTATGCCTGCCTCAACGTTTCCCTGGGTTCCTGCGGCCTGCTCACGACAACCCAGGGCCGCATTTTCGCTTGTGGGGGCCTTCCGTGAGAGAAACAGGCACCCTGTTTCAAAGCCTGGGGCTTTACAGCACATCTGGGACAGCCCTGCGGACTTCAGAGAAGGGAGAGGCCTTTTTTGGAGGCCGCCAGCATGCCCTGCAGTAGTGCCACTACTCCCCTCTGCCTGCCTCAACATTTCCCTCAGTTCCTGTTGCCTGCCCACGCCACTATGCCTTCCATGGGGGACACAGGCACTCTGCTCCAAAGCCTGGGGCTTCACAGCCTGCCCGGGTCAGCCATGGGGCTCCTGGGATGGTAAAGGCCTCCTTATAAGCCTCCTAGCATTTGCTGGGGTCTCCCCACTTCTCCCTTCTGCTGGCCTCAATGTTCCCGAGTCCCTGCGTCCTACCCAGGCCACCCTGAGCCCTCATTTTCCCTTTTGGGGGCGTTCCACGAGAGACACAGACATCCTTCTCCAAAGCCTGGGGCTTTAGAGCCAACCCAGGACAGCCCTGGGGGCTCCTGGGATAAGAGAGTCCTCCTTAGCAGGCTCCCAGCATTCCCTGCCGTTTTGGCCCTTCTCCCCTCTGCCTACCTCAACATCCCCCAGAGTCCCTGCCACCCGCCCATGCCATGTGGCCTAGTTTTCTCTTGTGCAGGCATTCGGCGAGAGACACAGGCACTCTGCTCCAAGGCTTGGATCTTTACAGCCCGCCCGGGATCACCCTTGGTTCTTCTGAAATGGAAGAGGCATCCTGGGGAGGCTCCCAGAATTTGCTGCGATCTTGCCGCTTCTGACCTCTGCCTGCCTAAATATCACCCTGTGTCCCTGAGGCCTGCCAACGCCAATCTGTAACCCCATTTTTGCTTGTGGGGCCTTGCGTGAAAGACACAGACACCTGACTCCAAAGCCTGGGGCTTTACAGCCTGCCCAAGACAGCCCTTAGGGCTGCTGTGATGAAAGAGGCCTTTTTGGCAGGCTCGCAGCATTCCCAGCGTTCTCGCCGCTTCTTTCCTCTACCTGCTCAACTTCCCCCTGTGTCCCTGCGGTCCACCCACGCCACCCTGCGGCCCCGTTTTTGCTTGTGGGGGCTTTCTGTGACAGATACAGGCACTCGGCTCCAAAGCCTGTGGCTTTACCAACTGCCTGGGACAGCCCTGGAGTCATCTGGAATGGGAGAGGCCTCCTTGTGCAACTGCCAGTCTTTCCTGCTGTCTCCCCGCTTCTCCCCTCTGCCTGACTCAACATTCCCCTGAGTCCCAGGGACTGCCCACGCCACCGTGAGACTCTGTTTTTCATTGTGGGGGCCTCCAGCGAGAGACACAGGGACCCTGCTCCAAAGCCTGAGGTTTTACACCTAGCCCAGGAAAGCCCTGGGGCTTCTGGTATGGGAGAGGCCTCTTTGGGAGGTTACCATCATTCTCTGTATTGCTGCTTCTTCCCTCTACCTGCCTCCATGGCCCCTGAGTCCCTGCCACTTGTCCACGCCACCCTGTGGCATTCTCTGTGTTCAAGCTGCTTGTCCCCTCTGCCTGCCTCAACGTCCCCCTGAGTCCTTGTGGCCTGCCCACACCACACTGCGGTCACGTTTTCGCTTGTGAGGGCCTTCCGACAGAGACACAAGCACCCTGATGCAAAGCCTGAAGATTTACAGCCCGCGCTGGGAAGCCCTGAAGGCTTCTGGGATGGGAGATGCTTCCTTGGGAGGCTCCCAGCATTTTCTGCGGTCTTGCCCCTTCTCCCCTCTGCCTGACTCAACATACTTTGAGTCTTTGCGGCCCACCCACGCCAGCTTGCGGCCCTGCTTTTGTTTGTGGGGCCCTTCTGCGAGAGACACAGGCACCCTGCTCCAAAGCCTGGGGCTTTACAGCCCACCCGGGACAGCCCTAGGGGCTTCTGAGATAAGAGAGACCTCCTTGGGAGGCTCCCAGCATTTTCTGCGGTCTTGCCGCTTCTCCCTTCTGCCTCAACATCGCCCTGAGTACTTGCGACCTGCCCACGCCAACCTGCGGCCAAGTTTTCGCTTGTGGCGGCCTTCCATGAGAGACAGAGGCACGCTGCTCCAAGGCCTGAAGATTTAGAGCCAGCCTGGGACAGCCCTTGGGACTTCTTGCATGCGAGAGACCTCATTGATAGGCTCCCAGCATTCCCTGCGGTCTCGCTTCTTCTCCTTTCTGCCAGCCTCAACGTCCCCCTGAGTATCTGCAGCCCACACATGACCCCTCTGAGGCCCCGTGTTCGCTTGTGGGGGCATTCGTTGAAAGACACAGGCACCCTGCTCCAAAGCCAGGGTCTTTACAGCCCACCCAGGACAGCCCTGGCTGCTTCTGGGATAGGAAACTCGTCCTTGGGAGGCTCCCAGTATTCCCTGCCATCTGGCCGCTTTCCCTCTCTGCCTGCTGCAATGTCTCTCTGAGTCCCTGCCACCCGCCCACGGTACCCTGCGGCCTCGTTTTTGCTTGTGGGTGCCTTTTGCGAGAGACACAGGGAGCCCGCTCCAAAGTCTGGGGCTTTACAGCCTGCCCAGGACAGCCCTGAGGGCTTCTGGGATGGAAGTCCTTGGGAGGCTCCCAGCATTCTCTGCGATGTCGCTGTTTCTCCCCTATGCCTGCCTCAATGTCTCCCTGAGACTTTGCCACCTGCCCAGGCCACCCTGCAGCCCTGTTTTCTCTTGTGGAGGCCTTCTGTGAGAGACACAGACACCCTGCTCCAAAGCCTGAAGCTTTACACCCTGCCCGGGACAGCCCTGGAAGCTTCTCAGATGGAAGAGTCCTCATTGGTAGGCTCCCAGCATTACATGCGGTCTCGTCACTTTTTCCCTCTGCCTGCCTAGAGGTACCGATGAGTCCCGGCGGCCCGACGGCGCCACCCGGCAGCCTGCTTTTCCCTTGTGGTGGCCTTCGGCACAAGATACAGGCACCCTGATCCAAAGCCTGGGGCTTTACAGCCCGCATGGGACTGCCCTGGGGGCTTCTAGGATAAGAGAGGCCTACTTGGGAGGCTCCCAGCATTCCCTGCGGTCTCGCCACTTCCACACCCCTCTTGCCTCAACATCCCTCTGAGTCCCTGCGGCCCGGCGATGCCATCCTTTGGGCCCGTTTCTGCTTGTGGGGGTTTTCACCAAGAGACCCAGGGACACTGCTCCAAATCCTGGGACTTTAAAGCCCACCCAGGACAGCCTTGGGGGATTCTCAAATGGGAGAGTCCTCCCTGATAGGCTCCCAGCATCCCCTGCGGTCTCGCCGGTTCTCCCTTCTGCCTGTCTCAAAGTCCCCATGTATCTCTGCACCCCCGATTTCTCTTGTGGGGACTTCCACGAGAGACACAGGCACTCTGCTCCAAAGCCTGGGCCTTTACAGTGTGCCTGCGACAGCCCTGGGGCTTCTGGTACTGGAGAGGCCTCACTAGGAGGCTCCCAGATTTTTCTGCTGTCTCACAGCTCCTCCCTTCTTCCTGACTCAACGTCCCGCTGAGTCCTTGCCACCCACCCACGACACCCTGGGGCCCCGTTTTCGCTTGTGGGTGCCTTCCACAAGAGACACAGGCACGCTGCTCCAAAGCCTGGGGTTTTACAGCCTGCTAGGGACAGCCCTGGGGGCTTCTCAAATGGAAGAGGCCTCCTTGATAGGCTCCCAGCATTCCCTGCAGTCTCTTCGCTTCTCCCCTCTGCCTGCCTCAATGTCCCCATGAGTCCCTGCAGCCCGCCCTCATCACCCTGCGGCCCCGTTTTCACTTGTGGGGGCCTTCTGAGAGAGACACAGGCACCCTGCTCCAAATCCTGGGTCTTTACAGTTCTCCCGGGACAGCACTGGGGGCTTCTGGAATGGGAAAGGCCTCTTGGGAGGCCCCCATCATTCCCTGTGGTGTCGCTGCTTCTCCCCTCTGCCTGCCTGAAAGTTCCCCTAATCCGTGCCGACCGCCCACGCCACCCTGTGGCCCCATTATCGCTTGTGTGGGCCTTCGGCAAGAGACACAGGCACCCTGCTCCAAAGTCTGGGGCTTCACAGCCCGTCTGGGAAAGCCCTGGGGGCTTCTCAAATGGGACAGGCCTCATTGATAGGCTGCTAGTATTTCCTGCGATCTGGCTGCTTCTCCTCTCTACTGCCCGGGACAGGCCTGGGGACCTTTAGATGGGAGAGGCCTCCTTGGGAGGCTCCCAGCATTCCATTCGGTTTCACCGCTTTTTCCTTTGCCTGCCTCAACTGCCCCCTAAGTCCCTCTGGCCCACGCAGCCACCCTGCCGCCCACCCAGACAAGCTGCGATGCCATGTTCCCTTGTGGGGGTCTTCCGTGAGAGACACTGGCACCCTGCTCCAAAGCAAGGGGCTCTATAGCCTGCCTGGAACAGCCCTAGGGGCTCCCGGGATGGGGGAGGCCTCCTTGGGAGGCTCCCAGCATTCCCTGCAGTCTAGCCGCTTTCCCTCTCTACCTGCATCAACGTCCCCCTGAGTTTCTGTGGGCCACCCACGTCACCCTGCGGCTCGGTTTTCACTTTTGAAGGCCTTCCTGGAGAGACATAGGAAAACTGCTCCAAAGCCTGGGGCTTCACAGCTGGTCCGGGCCATCCCTGGAGGTTTCTGTGATGGTAGAGGCCTCCTTGGGAAAATGCCAGCATTTTCTGCGTTCTCGGCGTTTCTCCACTCTGCCTGCTTCAACGTCCCCGAGTCCCTTCTGCCCACTCACGCCACCCTGTGGCCCTGTTATCACTTGTGTGGGCCTTCCGTGAGAGACACAGGCACACTGCTCCAAAAGCTGGGGTTTTACAGAGCTCGTGTGACAGCTCTGGGGGTTTCTGGAATGAAAGAGGCTTATTTGGGAGGCTCCCAGTATTCTCTTAGGTATTGCCACTTCTCCCCTCTGCCTGAGTCAATGTCCCCCTGAGTCGTTGCGGCCCACCCACATGACTCTGAGTGCCGTTTTCACTTGTGGGGGCCTTCCAAGAGAGACACAGGCAGGCTGCTCCAAAGCTTGGGGCTTTACAGCCCGCCAGGGATAGCCATGGGGACTTCTCAAATGGGAGAGGCCACCTGATAGGCTCCCAGCATTCCCTGCGGTCTTGCCGCTTCTCCCTTCTGCCTGCCTCAATGTCCCCCTATGTTTCTGTCCACCCAGAAAGGTCTGTCCGTAGCCATGCTGCCGCCCGAGGGGGGCCCTCCACAAAAGACAGGCACCATGGTCAGTCACCCAGGGTTCTGGCCTCAACCTGAGGGGCGGCCCAGGAGCTTCTGGGAAGGGAGAGGCTTCCCTGGGATGACCCAGCACCTGCTCATATATCGCCACTTTTCTCCTCTGCCTGCCTCAACATCCCCTTGAGTTTCTACCTGCCTGCACAGGCCCGCCTGCAGCCTCGTTGTTGCCCGTTGGGGCCCCTCGTGAAAGACACAGACATTTTTGGCCTGTATTTGGGTCTGTAGCACCGGGACGCCCCGGGGGTTTCCGGGAAGGGAGAGGCCTCCCTGTGGGGACCAAGCATCTGCTCAGGCCTCTCTGCTTCCCCTCTGCCTGCCTCAACGTCCTTCTGAGTTTCTGCCAACGTGCACAGGCCCGCCTGCGGCCCCAACTCCACCCTTGGGGGCCCTCCGTGAGAGACACAGTCACCTTGGGCCGAAGCTGGGGCTCTAGCTTCAATGTGGGGGCACCTTGGAGGCTTCTGGGAAGGGAGAGGCCTCCCTGGGATGACCCAGCACTCACTCAGGCCTCACTGCTTCTCTCCTCTGCATTCCTCAACCTACCCTTGAGTTTCTGCCCGCCCACACAGGCCCTCCTGTGACCCGGTCACCGCCTGTTGGTTCTGTGAGAGACACAGGCACCCTGGGCCAGAGTCTAAGTATTTAGCCTTAACCTAGGGAAGCCTCGGGAACTTCTGAGAATGAAGAGGCCTCCCTGTGAGGACTCTGAACCCACTCAGGCCTGGCAGGTTCTACCCTCTGCCTGCCTCTTTTGCGAAATGTCTTTTTCTATGAAATGTCCTTTTGCAGATTCTACAAAAATAGTGTTTCCAACTGGCTGAATCAAAAGAAATGTTTACCTCTATTAGCTGAATCCACACATCACAAGCTGTTTTACAGATATCTTCTTTCTAGTTTTTATCACGTGATATTATGTTTTACATTATAGGCCTCAGTGGGCTCTGAAATGTCCTTTAGCAGATACTACAAAAAGAGTTTTTCCTACCTGCCAAATAAAAATAAAAGTTTAACTCTGTGAGGCGAATGCAGACATCACAAAGCAGTTTCACAGATAACTTCTTTCTAGCTTTCACAGCAGGATAATTCATTTTCCACTGTAGGCTCCAGTGGGCTCTGAGCTGACCCTTCACAAATTCTACAAATGGAGTGTTTCCAACCTACTGAATTAATATAAAGGTTTACCTCTGTGAGCTGAATGCTCACATCAAAAAGCAGGTTCGCAGACAGATTATGTCTAGGTTTTTTTTTTTTTTTGACAGAGTCTCGTGCTGTCACTCAGGCTAAAGTGCAGTGCCACAGTCTCAGCTCACTGCAACCTCCACCTCCTGGGTTCAAGCAAACTCCTGCCTCAGTCTCCCAGATAGCTAGGACTACAGGCATGTGCCACCATGCCCGGCTAATTTTTTGTATTTTTAGTAGAGACAAGGTTTCACCGTGTTAGCCATGATGGTCTCAATCACCTGACTTCTTGATCCACCCACCTGAGGCTCCCAAAGGGCTTGGATTACAGGCATGAGCAGCCACACCTTGCTGATTCTTTCTAGTTTCTGTCATGGGATATTAGGCTTTTCACTATATGCATCAGTAGGCTCTGAAATTTCTCTTCACAGATTCTACAAAAAGATGTTTCCAACTTGTGTAATGAAAAGCAAGGTTGAACTCTGTGAGCTGAATGCACATGTCACAAAGCTGTTTCATAGATAGATTTTTGGAGTTTTTATTGCGGGATATTCGGTTTTTCATTATAGACCTCAGTGGGCTGGAAAATGTCCCTGCACAATTGTACAAAAAATATGTTTCCTACCTGCTGAATCAAAAGAAACTTCTAACTTTAGGAGCTGAATCCACCCATCACAAAGCAGTTTCACAGATAGCTTTTTGATAGTTTTTATCATGGGATATTCAGTTTTTCACTACAGGCCTCAGTGGGCTCTGAAATGTCCCGTTGCATACTCTACAAAAAGTGTGTTTCCAACCTGCTGAATCAAAAGAGAGGTATAACACTGAGCTGAATCCACACATCACAAAGCAGTTTCACACAGTTTCTTCCTAGATTTATTGTGAGATATTCAGTTTTTCGCTGTAGGCCTCCATGGGCTACAAAATGTCCCTTTGCAGATTCTACACAAAGAATGTTTCCAACTTGTTTAACCAAAAGAAAAGTTTATCTCTGTGAAATGAATGCACATATAACAAAGCAGTTTCACAGATAACTTATTTCCAGTTTTTATCACAGGATATTTGGTTTCTCACTATAGGCCCCAGTGGCCTTTGAAATGTCCTTTCACAACTTCTACAAAAGGAAAGTTTCCAATGTACTGAATCAAAAGAATAGTTTAACTCTGCAAACTGAATGCACACATCACAAAACGGTTTACAGATTGCTTCTTTTTATTTTTTATCATGGAATATTCAATTTTTCCCTATAAGAATCAATGGGCTCCAAAATGTCCCTTTGCTGCTTCTACAAAGATTGTGTTTCCAACCTGCTGAATCAAAAGAAATGATTAACTTTGTGAGCTGAATCTACACATGGCAAAGAAGTGTCACACATAGCCTCTTGTAGTTTTTATGACAGGATATTCGATATTTTATTACAGGCCTCAGTGGGTTTGAAATATCCCTTCGCAGATTCTACAAAAAGAGTATTTCCAACTTGCTGAATCAAAAGAAAGATTTAAATTCGGGAATGCACACATCATAGAATTTTTACAGATAGATTATTTTGACTTTTTTTCATGGAATACTTGGTTTTTCACTATAGGCCTCAGTAGGCTTCGAAATGTCCCTTTGCTGATACTACAAAAAAGTGTTTCCAACCCTCTGAATCAAAAGAGAGGTTTAACTGTGTGAGTTGAATCCACCCATCAGAAAGGAGTTTCATAGATAGCTACTTTCTAGTTTTTATCATGGGATATTCAGTTTTTCACTATAGAACTCAGAAGGCTCCGAAATCTCTCTTTTTAGATTTCTACAAGAAAGTGTTTACAACCTGCTGAATCAAAAGAAAGGTTTATGAACTGAATGCACACATCAGAAAACAGTTTCACAGACACGTTCTTTCTAGTATTTACTGTAAAATATTCAGATCTTCACTATTGGCCTCAATGCCATCTGAAATGTCCCTTCACATATTCTACAAAAAGAGTATTTCCAAACTGCTGAATCAAAAGAAAGGTTTAACCCTGTGAACTGAATGCAAACATCATGAAGCAGTGTCACAGCTCCTTTCTAGTTGTTATTGCGAGATTTTTGGTTTTTCTCTACAAGCCTCAGTTTGCTCTGAAATGTCCCTTCATAGATTTTTTTAAAAAGAGTGTTTCCAACTGTTGAATCAAAAAAAAAAAGGTTTAACACTGCAAGAAGAATTCACACATCACAAAGCAGTTTCACAGATAGGTTTTTGTAATTTTTTTATCACAGGATATTCAGTTTTTCAGTAAAGGCCACTGTGGGCTGTGAAATGTCCCTTTGGATATTCTATAAAAGGAGTGTTTCCAACCTGCCAAACCAAAAGAAAGGTTTAACTCTGTAAACTGAATCCACACATCACAAAGCAGTTTCACAGATAGATTCCATATAGTTTTTATCATGGGATATTCAGTTTTTCACTATAGGCCTCTATGCCCTCTGAAATGTCCCTTTATAGATTCTACAAAATGAGGGTTTCCAACCTGCTGATTCAAAAGAAATGTTTAACTCTGTAGGTTGAATCCACACCTCACAAAGCAGTTTCACAGATACCTTCTTTCTAGTTTTTATTGCATCATATTCGGTTTTTCACTATTAGCCTCAATGGGTTACAAAATATTTCTTTGCATATTCTAAAAAACGAGTGTTTTCAACCTATTGAATCAAAAAAATGGTTTAACTCTGTGAACTGAATGCAAGCGTCACACATCAGTTTCATAGATAGCTTCATTCTAGTTTTATCGCAGGATTTTCAGTTTTTCACTATAGGACTCAGCTTGCTCCAAAATGTACCTTTGTAGAATCTACTAAAGGAGTGGTCCAAATTGCTGAATCAAAAGTAAGGTTTAACTCTTTCAGCTGAATCCACACATCACAAAGCAGTTTTACAGATAGCTTCTATCTAGTTTGTAGCGCAAGATATTCAGTTTTTCACTATAGGCCACAGTGGGCTCTGAAATGTCCCTTTGCAGATTCTACAAAAAAAGTGTCTACAACCTGCTGAATCAAAAGAAAGGTTTAACTCTGTGAACTGAATGTAAATACCATGAAGCAGTTTCACAGATAGCTTCCTTCCAGTTTTTATCATGGGATTTTTGGTTTTTCAATGTAAGCCACAGTTTCCTCTGAAATGTCCCTTTGCATATTCTACAAAAAGATTGATTACAACCTGCTGAATTAAAAGAAATATTTAACTCTGTGAGTTGAATCCACACTTCACAAAGCAATTTCACAGATAGCTTCTTTGTAGTTCTTATTACGCAATATTCTGTTTTTCACTATAGGCCTAGTTGGGCTCCCAAATGTCCCTGGCAGATTCAACAACAAAAGAGTTTCCAACCTGCTGATTCAAAAAAAGGTTTAACTCTGTGAGCTGAATGCACATGTCACAAAGCACTTTCACAGATAATATCTTTGTATTTTTATTGTGGGTTAATTGATTTTTCACTATAGGCCTCATTGGGCTTTGAAATGTCCCCTCACAGATGGTACAAAAAAAGTGTTTCCAATCTGCTGAATCAAAAGAAAAGTTTACCTCTGTGAACTGAATGGAAACATAACAAAGCAGTTTCACAGATAGCTTTTTTTTAGTTATTATTGCAAGATATTCAGTTTTGCACTCTAGGCCTCAGTGGGCTCTGAAATGTCCCTTTGCAGATTCTAAACAAGAGTGATTCCACCTGCTGAATCAAAGGAAAGGTTAAATCTGTGAGCTGAATCCAAACAGCACAGAGCAGTTTCACTGATAGCTTCTTTCTAATTTCATCACAGGATATTTGGTTTTCAGTATGGGTTTCAGTGAGCTTTGAAATGTCTTTTTGCAGATTCTACAAAATCAGTGTTTCCAATCTTCTGAATTAAAAACAAAAAGACTTAACTCTGTGAGCTGAATCCACACATCACAAAGTAGTTTCACAGATAGATTTTTGCAGTTTTTTTCATGGGATATTTGGTTTTTTACTAGAGGCCCCAGTGGGCTCCAAATCGTTTCTTTGCAGGTTCTACAAAAAAAGGGTTTCAAACCTCCTGAATCAAAAGATAGGTTTAACTCTTTGAACTGAATCCAGACATCACAAAATAGTTTCACAGATACCTTCTTTCTAGTTTATATCACAGTATACTCGGTTTTTCACTAAAGGCCTCAGTGGGCTCTGAAATGACTTTTTGCTGATTCTACAAAAGTGTGTTTTCAACCTGCTTAATCAAAAAGAAGGTTGACTTTGTGAGCTGAATCCACACATTACAAAACAGTTTCACAGATAGCTTCTTTCTAGTTGTTATCTTGGGATACTCAGTTTTTCTCCACAGCCCTCACTTGGCTCCAAAATGTCCCTTTGCAGATTCTGCAAAGAGAGTGTTTCCAACCTCCTGCATCAAAAGTATTGTTTTACTGTGTGAGGTGAATGCAAACACCACAAAGCAGTTTCATAGATAGCTTCTTTATAGATTTTATCACAAGATATTCAGTTTTTCACTGTAGGCCTCAGTGGGCACTGAAATTTCCCTTCACCAATTCTACAAAAAAAAAATGTTTCCTACTTGCTGAATAAAAAGAATGGTTTAACTCTGTGAACTGAATGGAAAAATCACAAAATAGTTTAACAGTTAATTTCTTTCTATTTTTTATCAGGGGATTTTCAGGTTTTCACTACAGGCCTCTGTTTGCTCCATAACATCACTTCACAGATTCTACAAAAAAAGTGTTTCCAACATGCTGAATCAAAAGAAAGGTTTAATTCTGTGAGCTGACCCACACATCACAAAGCAGTTTTACAGATAACTTCTATCTAGTTTTTATCACAGGATATTCGGTTTTTAACTATAGGCCTCAGTTTCCTCCAAAATAGTCCTTCACAGATTCTAAAAGATGAGGGTTTACAACCTGCTAAATCTAAACAAAGATTTAACCCTGTGAGTTGAGTCTACATTGCACAAAGTAGTTTCACAGATAGTTTCTTTCTAGTGTTTATTGCAGGATGTTCTGTTTTTTGCTATAGGCCTCCATGTGCTCTGAATGTCCCTTCACAAATTCTACAAAATATGTGTTTCCAACCTGCTGAATCAAAAGAAAGGTTTAAATCTGTGAGCTGAGAGCACACATCACAAAGCAGTTTTACAGATAGATTCTTGTTTTTATCATGGGTAATCTTTTTTCACTCTAGGTCTCAGTGGATTTTCACAATGTCTTTTTGCATATTCTACATAAAGTGTGTTTCCAACAAGGAAAATCAAAGGAAAGGTTTAACCCTGTGAGCTGAATCCACACATCACAAGACAGTTTCACAGACATCTTCTTTTTAGTTTACATCGTGGGATATTTGATTTTTCAATATACCCTTCAGTGGGCTTTGAAATGTCTCCTCGCAGACTCTACAAAAAAAGTGTTATCAAAAAGCAAAATCAAAAGAAAGGTTTAATTATGTGAGCTGAATCCAGATATCAGAAAGCAATTTAAAAGATAGCTTTTTTCTAGATTTATTGTGGCATATTCGATTTTTCATATAGGCTTGAGTGGGCTGCGAAATTTCCCTTTGCAGATTCTACAAAAAGAATATTTTTAACTTGCTGAATCAAAACAAAGGTTAAATCTGTGAACTGAATGCACACATCGCAAAGCAGTTTCTCAGACAGTTTCTTTCTAGTTTTTATTGTGGGATATTTGGTTATTCAGTATAGGCCTCTGTGGGCTTTGAAATGTAACTTCACAGATTTTAAATCAAGAATGTTTCCATCTGCTGAATGAAAATAAAATTTTAACTCTGTGTGCTGAATCTACACATCACAAAGCATTTCACAGAGAGCTTCCTTCTAGTTTTGATCGTATGATAGCCTTTTTTTCCCTATAGACCTTAGTGGGCTGCAAAATGTTCCTAAGCAGAGTCTACAAAAAGAGTGTTTCCAACCTGTGAAATTGAAAGAAATGTTTAACTCTGTGAGCTACATCCATGAAGGGGTGGACTGCCCCTCCACACCTGTGGGATATCTCATCAGGTGGGATAAGAGACTGAGAAAAGAAATAAGACACAGAAACAAAGTATAGAGAAATAACAGTGGGCCCAGGAGACCAGCACTCAGCATACCAAGGACCTGCACCAGCACCAGTCTATGAGTTCCCTCAGTTTTTATTGATTATTATTTTCACTATCTCAGCAAGAGGAATGTGGTAGGAGAGCAGGGTGATAATAGGGAGAAGGTCAGCAAAAAAACATGTGAGCAAAAGAATCTATATCATAATTAAGTTCAAGGGAGGTACTATGCCTGGATGTGCACATAGGCCAGATTTATATTTTTCTCTGCCCAAACATCTCAGTGGAGTAAAGAAAAACAAGGCAGCATTGCTGCCAACATGTCTTGCCTCCTGCCATAGGGTGGTTTTTCTCTTATCCCAGAATACATCAAATGTACAATTTGGTTTTATACCAAGACATTCAGTTCTCAGGGGCAGGCAGGAGACAGTGGCCTTCCTCTATCTCAACTGCAAGAGGCTTTCCTCTTTTACTAATCCACCTCAGCACAGACCCTTTATGGGTATCAGGCTGGGGGATGGTCAGGTCTTTCTCATCACATGAGGCCATATTTCAGACTATCACATGGGAAGAAACCTTAGACAATACCCGGCTTTCTAAGGCAGAGGTCTCTGCAGCTTTTCACAGTGCATTGTGCCCCTGGTTTACTGAGACTAGAGAACGGTGATGACTTTTACCAAACATACTGCTTGTAAACATTTTGTTAACAAGGCACATCCTGCACAGCCCTAGATCCCTTAAACCTTGATTCCATACAACACATGTTTTTGTGAGCTCAAAGTTGGGGCAAAGTGGTTGGGACAAAGTGGCTGAGGAAAAGTTACAAATTAACAGCATCTCAGCAAAGCAATTATTCAAGGTACAGGTCAAAATGGAATTTCTTATGTCTTCCCTTTCTACATAGATACAGTAACAGTCTTATCTTTCTTTTCCCTACATATCTACACATCACGAAGTAGATTAACAGATAGCTTCTTTCTAGCTTTCATTTTGAGATATTTTGTTTTTCACTATAGGCTTAAGTGGGATGCAAAATGTTCCTTTGCAGATTCTATTAAAAGGTTATTTCCAACCTTCTAAATCAAAAGAAAAGTTTAACTTTGTTAGCTAATTCCAGACATCACAAAGCAGTTTCACGGATTGCTACTTCCTTGTTTTTAATCACAGCATATTTGCTTTTTCATTATAAGCCTCAGTTGGCTCTGAAATGTTTCTTTGCAGATTCAACAAGAGTGTTTCCAACCTGCTGAATCAAAAGAATGCTTTAACTTTGTAAACTGAATGCAGGCATCACAAAGCAGTTCCACAGATAGCTTCTTTCTAGCTTTTATTGTGGGATTTTTTTTTGTTTTTCTCTATAGGCCTCAGTTTGCTCTGAAGTGTCCTTTCACAGATTCTACAAAAAGAATGTTTACAACCTGCTGAATCAAAAGAAAGATTTAACTATGTGAGCTGAGAGCACACATCACAAAGCAGTTTCACAGATAAATTCTTTCTTGTTTTTATCATGGGTAATCTGTTTTCTCAATAGGCCTCAGTGGGTTTCACAATGTCCTTTTGCATATTCTACAAAAAGTGTATTTCCAACCTGGAGAATCAAAAGAAAGGTTTAACCCTGTGAGCTGAATCCACGCATTGCAAAGCAGTTTCACAGATAACTTCTTTTTAGTTTTTATCTGGGATATTTGATTTTTCAATATAGCCCTCAGTGGGCTTCAAAATGTCTTTTCACAGGTTCTACAAAAAGAGTGTTTCCAACAAGTGAAATCAAAAGAAAGGTTGAGCTCTGTAAGTAGAATCCTGACATCACAAAGCAGTTTAACAGATAGCTTTTTTATAGATTTATTGTGGGATATTCAGGTTTTTACTATAGGCTAAATTGGGCTGTGAAATTTCCCTTTGCAGATTCCAGAAAAAGAGTGTTTTTAACCTGCTGAATCAAAAAATTTTGACTCTGTGAAGTGAATGCACACATAACAAAGCAGTTTCACAGACAGCTTCCTTCTAGTTGTTATCACCGGAAATTTGGTTTTTCACTATAGGCCTCAGTGGCTTGGAAATGTAACTTTGCAGATTCTAAAACAAGAGTGTTTTCATCCTGCTGAATGAACAGAAAGGTTTAACTCTGTGAATTGAAATCACACATCACAAAGAGGTTTCACAGATAGCTTCCTTCCAGTTTTGATCATGGGATATTTATTTTTTCCCTATAGGTCTTAGTTGACTCCAAAACATTCCTATGCAGATTCTACAAAATGAGTGTTTCCAACCTGAAAAATTAAAAGAAAGGTTTAACGCTGTGAGCTAAATTCACATGTCACAAAGCAGATTAACAGTTAGCTTCTTTCTAGCTTTCATTGCGGGATGTTTTGTTTTTCACTATAAGCTTAAGTGGGCTGCAAAATGTGTCCCTTCACAGATGCTATAAAAAGAGTGATTCCAAACTGCTGACTCAAAAGAAGGGTTTGACTTTGTTATCTGACTCCAGATATCACAATACAGTTTCAGAGATAACTTCTTTCTAGTTTTTATCATGGCATGTTTGGTTTTTCACTATAGGCCTCAGTAGGCTCTGAAATGTTTCTTTGCAGATTCAACAAGAGTATTTCCAACCTGCTGAATGAAAAGAATTCTTTATCTCTGTGAACTGAATGCAAATATCACAAAACAGTTTCACTGATAACTTCTATCTTGTTTTTACCATGGGATATTCCGTTTTTCACTATAGGTCTCAGTGGGCTCTGAACTGTCTCTTCATAGAACCTACAAAAATTGTGTTCCCAACCTGCTGAGTCAAAATCAAGGTTTAACTCTGTGACCTAAATCTACACATCACAAAGCAGTTTCACAGATAGCTTCTTTGTAGTTTTTATGGTGGGATATTCAGTTTTTCACTATAGGCCTATGTGGGCTATGAAATGTCCCTTCACAAATTCTACAAAAGAAAGTGTTTCCTACCTGCAGAATCAAAAGAATGACTTAACTCTGTGATCTGAATGCAAACATCACAAAGCAGTTACACAGACAAGTTCTGTATAGTTTTTATCTCGGGATTTTCAGTTTTTCACTATAGGCCTCAGTTTGCACCAAAAAGACCCTTCACAGATTCTACAAAAAAAAGTTTACAACCTGCTGAATCAAAAGAAATGTTTAACTCTCTGAGCTGAATCCACACATCACAAAACAGTTTCACAGATAGACTTTTTTTAGTTTTTATCACAGGATATTTGGTATTTCACTAAAGGCCCCAGTAGACTCTGAAATGTTTCTTCACAGATTCTACAAGAAGAGTGTTTCCAACCTGCTGAATCAAAAGAAAGGTTTAACCCTGTGAGTTGAATCCACACCTCAAAAAGCAGATTCACAGATAGCTTCTTTCTGGATTTTATTGTGGGACATTCAGTTTTTCACTAAAGTTCTCAGTGGGCTCCAAATGAATTCTTTGCAGATTCTACAAAAAGAGTGTCTCCAATTTGCTGAATCAAAAGATTTAAATCTGTAACCTGAATCCACACATCACACAGCAGTTTCACAATAATTTCTTTCTAGTTTTTATTGCAGAATATTCCCTTTTTGAGTCTAGACTTCAGTGGGCTTTGAAATGTCCCTTTGTGGATTTCACAAAAAAAGTGATTCCAACTTGCTGAATTAAAAGGAAGGTTTAACTCTGTGAGCTTAATTCACAAAACACAAAGCATTTTTGCAAATACCTTCTTTCTTGTTTTTATCATGGGGTATTCAGTTTTTTTCTACAGTCCTCAGTGGGATTCAAAATATCCCCTTGCATATTTTACAAAAAGTTTGTTTCCAACCTGGAGAATAAAAAAAAGTTTATCCCTGTGAGTTGAATCCAAACATCACAAAGTCATTGCACAGATAGCTTCTTTCTAGTTTTTATCATAAAATATTCAATCTTTCAATGTAGCCTTCAGTGGGCTTTGAAATGTGTCTTCACAGATTTTACAAATGTGTGTTTCCAGTAAGTGAAATAAAAATAAAGTTTTAATTCTGTGAGCTGAATGCACACATCACAGAGCAGTTTAACAGATAGCTTCTTTCTAGATTCATTACCAGATATTCAGTGTTTCACTATAGGCTTAAGTGGGCTGTGAAATATTCCTTCGCAGATTCTACAAAAACAGTGTTTCCAACCTGCTGAATCAAAAGAAAGGTTTAACTCTGTGAACTGAATGCACACATTACAAACAGTTTCACAGATAGTTTCTTTTTAGTTTATATCATGGGATATTTGATTTTTTACTATAGGCCTCAGTGGGCCCAGAAATGCCTCTTCACAAATTCTACAAAAATAGTGTTTCCAACCTGTTGAATAAAAGAAAGGTTTATCACTTTGAGGTGAATCCACACATCACAAAACAGTTTCACAGGTATCGTCTTTCTAGTTTTTATCACAAGATAATTGGTTTTTCCCTACAGGCCTCTGTGGGTTTTGAAATGTATCTTCACAGATTCTAAAACAAAAGTGTTTCCAACCTGCTGAATGAAAAGAAAGGTTTAACTCTGTTAGCTGTATCCACACATCGCAAAGCAGTTTCACAGATAGCTTCTTTCTAGTTTTTAGCATGGGATATTCATTTTTTCCCTATAGGCTTCAGTTGGCTTAAAATGTTCCTCTGCTTATTCTACAAAAAAAGTGTTTCCAACCTGCAAAACCAAAAGAAAGGTTTAACACTGTGAGCTGAAGGCACACATCACAAAGCATTGTAGCAGCTTCCTTCTAGTTATTATTGAAGGATAGTCGGCTTTTCACTACAGGCTTAAGTGGGCTGTGAAAAGTCCCTTTGCAGATTCTACAAAAAGAGTGTTTCCAATGTGGTGAATCAAAAGAATTGATCTGTGATCTGAACCCAGACATCACAATGCAGTTTCACAGATAGCTTGTTTCTGGTTTTTATCATAGGATATTCAGTTTTTCACTGTAGACCTCAGTGGGCTTTGAAATGTTTCTTCACAGATTCAGCAACAGAAATATTTTCCAATGGTTGAAACAAAAACTGGTTTATCCCTGTGAACTGAAGGCAAACATCAAAAGCCATTTCACTGATTGTTTCTTTCTAGTTTTTATTGCAAGATTTTCATTTTTTTACTATAGGCCTCAGTTTGCTCTGAAATTTCTCTTTGCAGATTCTACAAAAAGAATGTTTACAACCTGCTGGATCAAAAGAAAGGCTTAACTATGTGAGCTGAATCCACACATCACAAAGCAGTTTCACTGATAAAATCTATGTCATTTTTATTATGGGGCATTCCGTTTTTCACTATAGCTTCGGTGGGTTTAAAATGTACCTTTGTGTGTTTTAGAAAACATGTGTTTTCAACCTGTAGAATCAAAACAGTGGTTTATCTCTGTGAGCTGAATCTGCACATCACAAAGCCATTTCACACATAGCTTCTTTCAAGTTTTTATCATAGGATATTCAATTTTTCAATATAGTCCTCAGTGGGCTTCAAAATATCTCTTCACAGATTCTACAAAAAGAGTGTTTCCAACAAGCATAATAAAAATAAAGGTTTAATTCTGTGGGCTGAATTCACACATCATGAAGCTGTTTAACGGATAGCTTCTTTCTAGATTTATTACCAGATATTCAATTTTTCAGTATAGGCTTAAGTGGCCTGTGAAACATTCCTTTACAGATTCTACAAAAACAGTGCTTCCAAACTGCTGAATCAAAAGAAAGGTTTAACTCTGTGAACTGAATGAACACATCACAGTTTCACAAATAGTTTCTTTTAGTTTATATAATGAGATATTTGGTTTTTCACTATATGCCTTAGTGGGCTCCAAAATGTCTCTTTGCAAATTCTACAAAAAGTGTGTTTCCAACCTGCAGAATGAAAAGAAAGACTTAAATTTTGAGCTGAATCCATACATCATAAAGCAGTTTCACAGATAGCTTCTTTCTAATTTTTATTGTGAGATAATTGATATTTCATGATAGGCTGAGGCCTATCAAAGCTTACTGAGGTAAGCTTTGAAATGTAACTTCACAGTTTCTAAAACAAGAGTGTTTCCAACCTACTGAATGAAAAGAAAGGTTTAGCTCTGTGAGCTGAATCCACACATCACAAAGCAGTTTCACAGACAGCTTCTTTCTGGTTTTTGGTATGGGATATTCATCTTTTCCCCACAGGTTTCAGTTGGCTCAAAAATTTTTTCTGCACATCTTCTACAACAGGAGTGTTTCCAACGTGTGAACTGAAAAGAAAGGTTTAACAATGTGAGATGAATCCACACAACACAAAGCAGTTCAACAGATAGCT
This sequence comes from Gorilla gorilla gorilla, assembly GCF_029281585.2. Classification (NCBI taxonomy): domain Eukaryota; kingdom Metazoa; phylum Chordata; class Mammalia; order Primates; family Hominidae; genus Gorilla; species Gorilla gorilla. The sequence goes on along the minus strand of NC_073231.2, from coordinate 74,341,711 downwards.
TCTTTCTGCTTTTTATTGCAGAATATTCAGTTTTTTACTACAGGCTTAAGTGGACTGTCAATTATCCCTTTGCAGTTTCTACAAAAAGAGTGCTTCCAACCTGCAGAATTAAAAAAAAAAAGGCTTAACTCTGTGAGCTGAATCCACACATCACAAAGCAGTTTCCCAGATAGTTTTTATAGGTTTTCTCTTGGGATATTCAGTTTTTAACTAAAGGCCCCCATGGGCTCCAAAATGTTTCTTTGCAGATTCTACAAAAAGAGTGTTTCCAACCTGCTAAAAAAAAAAAGAGAAAGGCTTAACTCTGTGAACTGAACCCAGATATCACAAAGCACTTTTACAGACTCCTTCTTTCTAATTTATATCACAGTGTATTCCGTTTTTCAATATAGGCCTCAGTGGGCTCTGAAATGTCTGTTTGCAGATTCAACAAAGAGAGTGTTTCCAATCTGCTGAATCAAAATCAAGGTTAACTCTGTGAGTGGAATCCACACATCACAAAGCCATTTCACAGATAGCTTCTTTCTAGTTTTTATTTTTGGATATTCAGTTTCTCTCTATAGACATCAGTTGGTTCCAAAATGTCCCTTTACAGATTCTACAAAAAGAGTTTTTCCAACCTGCTGACTCAAAAGAATGGTTTAACTCTGTGATCTGAATGCCATCATCAAAAATCAGTTTCACAAGAAGGAATCTGTGTCCTTCCACAGATTCTAAAGAAAGAGTGTTTCCAATCTGCTGAATGAAAGGAAAGGCTTAACTCTGTAAGATGAATCCACACATCACAAAACAGTTTCACAGAGAGTTTCTGTCTAGTTTTTATTATCGAATATTCAGTTTCTCATTATAGGCCTCAGTAAGCTCTGAAATGTCCATTTGCCATTTGCAGATAGTAAAAAAGTGTTTTCAACCTGCTGAATCAAATAAAGGTTTAAATCTGTGAGCTGAATCCACACATCACAAAGCAGTTTCACCAGATAGCATCATTTAATTTTTTATCGTGGGATATTCGGTTTCTCACTGTGGTTTTCAATGGCTTTTGAAATGTTCCTTCACAAATTCTATAAGACTGTTTCCAAACTACAGAATCAAAGGAAAGTTTTAAATCTTTGAGTTGAATGTATGCATCACAAAGCAGATTCACAGATAGCATCTTTCCAGTTTTTATTGCAGTACATCCGGTTTTTCACTATGAGCCTCAGTGGGTTGTGAAATGTCCCTTTGCAGATTCTACAAAAAAAGTGTTTCCAACCTGCTGAATCAAAAGAAAGGAGAAACTCTGTGAGGTGAAACCACACATCACAAAGCAGTTTCACAGATAATTTCTTTCTAGTTTGTATCATAAGGTATTCAGTTTTTCACCACCAGCCTCAGTGGGTTCTTAAATATCCCTTCACAGATTCTACAAAAAAGAGTGTTTCCATCCTGCTGAATCAAAATAAACATTTAACTCTCTGAGCTTCATGCACACATCAGAAAACAGTTTCACAGATAGCTTTTTTGTAATTTTTCTCAGTGGATATTTGGCTTTTTACAATAGGCCCCAGTATCTCCAAAATGTCCTTTCACAGATTCCACAAAAAAAAGTGTTTCCAATCTGCTGAATCAAAATAATGGATTAACTGTGTGGGTTGAATCCACGCATCACAAAGCAGTTTCACAGATAGCTGCTTTATAGTTTTTATCATGGGATATTGAATTTTTTATTATACACCTCTGTGGGTTCCAAAATGTCCCGTTGCTGATTCTACAAAAAGAGTGTTTCCAACTGTGGAAACAAAAGAAAAGTTTAAATCATTGAGCTGAATCAACACATCATAAAGGAGGTTCACAGATAGATTATTTCTAGTTTTTATCAAATGATATCTTGTTATTTACTATAGGCTTCACTGGGATCTGAAATGTCCATTTACAGATTCTAAAAAAAGAGTGTTTCCAATCTGCTGAATCTAAAGAAAGGTTTAACTCTGTGAGTTGAAAGCACACGTCAAAAAGCAGCTTCTCAGAAAGCTTCTTTCTAGTTTTGATCATGGGACATTCGTTTTTTTACCATAGCTCCCATTGGGCTTTGAAATATTTCTTCACAGATTATGTAAAAATATTTTTTCTAATCTGCTGAATCATAGGAAAGGTTTAACTCTTTAAGTTGAATCCACACATCACAAAGCAGTTTCACAGATAGCTTCTTTCCGGTTTTTATCATGAGGTATTTTCTTTTCCACTATTGTCCCCGTGGGGTACAAAATATCCCTGTGCAGATTTTACAAAAAGATTGTTTCTATCCTGCTGAATCAAAAAAAGTTTAACTTTGTGATCTAAGTCCACACATCACAAAGCAGTTTCAAAGATAGCATCTTTCCGGTTTTCATCGTGATTTACTTGGTTTTTACTGTAGGTCTCAGTTGGCTGTGAAATGTCCCTTTGCAAATCCTACACAAAAAGTGTTTTCAACCTGCTGAATAAATAAAATGATTTAACTTTGTGAAGTGAATCCACACATCACAAACCTGTTTCATCAATAACTTCTTTCTAGTTTGTATTGTGAGATATTTGGTTTTTCACCCCAGGCCTCAGTGGGCTTTGAAATGTCCCTTTGCAGATACCACTAAAAGAGTGTTTCCAACCTGCTGAAAAAATGAAACATTTAACTCTGCCTGCAGCATCCACAAATCACAAAGCAGTTTCACAGATAGCTTCATTCTAGTTTGTATCATGGGATATTTGGTTTTTCACTATAGGCCTCAGTGTCTCTGAAATATTTCTTCAAAGATTCCACAAAAAAGTGTTTTCAACTTGCTGAATCAAAAGAATGGATTACCTCTGTGAGGTAAACCCACAGATCACAAAGCAGTTTCACAAATACCTTCTTCCTGGTTTTAATTGCAGGATATTCAGTTTCTCACTATAGGCCTCAGTAAGGTCTGAAATGTCCATTTGCAGATTGTACAACGAGAGTGTTTTCAACCTGCTGAATGAAATAAAGGTTTAACCCTGTGAGCTGAATCCTCACATCACAAAGCAGTTTCAAAGATATAATCTTTTTTAGTTTTTATAGTGGGATATTCGCTTATTTACTGTGGTCCTCAGTGGGGTTTCAAATGTCCCTTCACAAATTCTACAAGAAGACTGTTTCCAAAATGCCAAATCAAAAGAAAGGTTTATGTCTGTGAACTGAATCCACACATCATAAAGCAGTTTCACAGATAGCATCTTTCCAATTTTTATCATGGTATATTTGGTTTTTCACTATGGGCCTCAGTGGGATGTAAAATGTCCCTTTGTAGATTTTACGAAAAGAGTGTTTCCAACCTGCTTAATCAAAACAACCATTTAACTCTGTGAGCTTCATCCACAATTCTGAAAGCAGTTTCACAGATAGCATTTTTGTATTTTTTATCAGGGACATTCAGTTTTTCACAATAGTCCTCAGTATCTCAGAAATGTCCCTTCACAGATATTACAAAAAACGTGTTTCCAATCTGCTGAATCAAAAGAATGGATTAACTCTGTGGGATGAAGCCCCACATCACAAAGCAGTTTCACAGATAGCTTCTTTATAATTTTTATCACAGGATATTCATTTTTTTATTGGCCTCTGTGGGCTCTGAAATGTCCCATTGCAGAGTCTACAAAAATAGTGTGTCCAACCTACTGAATCAAAAGACTGGTTTAAACTGGTGAGCTGAATCTACACATCATAAATCAGGTTTACAGATACATTCTTTCTAGTTTTCAATCAAATGATACACAATTTTTTATTATAGGCTTCAGTGGGTTTTAAAATGTCCATTTTCAGATTTTACAATAAGAGTGTTTCCAACCAGTTGAATGTAAAGAAAAATTTAACTTTGTGAGCTGAAAGCACACATCACAAAGCAGTTTCACAGACACCTTCTTTCCAGTTTTTATCACAGGTTATTCAGTTTTTCACCATAGGTCCCAGTGGGCTCTCAAATGTTTCTTTGCAGATTCTACAAAAATACTTTTTCCAACCTGCTGAATCAAAGGAAAGGTTTAACTCTGTGAGTTGAACCCACACATCATAAAGCACTTTCACAGATAGCTTCTTTCTCATTTTTATCACAGGATATTTGCTTTTTCACTATTGGCACAGTGGGGTTTAAAACGTCACTTTGAAGATTTTACAGAAAAGACTGTTTCCAACCTGCTGAATCAAAAGACAGGTTTAAATCCGTGAGCTGAATCCACACATCACAAAGCACTTTTGCAGATATCAACTTTCCAGTTTTCATCCCAGTTTGCTCGTTTTTTTTTTTACTATAGGACTCAGTGAGCTGCAAAATGTCCCTTTACAAATATTACAAAAATAGTGTTTCCAACTTGCTGAATCAAAAGTAAGGTTTAATTCTGTGAAGTGAATTCACACATCACAAAGCAGTTTCACAGATAACTTCTTTCTAGTTTGTATTGTGGGATATGCAGTTTTTTACCACCGGCCTCAGTAGACTCCATAATGTCCCTTTGCAGATTCTACAAGAAGAGTGTTTCCAACCTACTGAATCAAAGAAAAGCGTTAACCCTGTGAGCTGAATCCACACTTTGCAAAGAAGTGTCAAAGATAGCTTCTTTCTCTTTTTTGTCATGGGATGTTCAGTTTTTCACTATAGGCCTCAGTGAGCTCCAAAATTTGCCTATGCAGATTCTAAAAAACGAATGTTTCAAACCTACTGAATCAAAGCAAAGGTTTAACTCTGTGAGTTGAATGCACACTTCACAAAGGAGTTTGGGAGATAGCTTCTTACTCTTTTTTTTCACAAGACATTCCATTTTTCACTATAGGCATCAGTGGGCACTGAAAAATCCGTTTGCAGATTCTACAAAAACAGTGTTTCCAAACTGCTAAGTCAAAAGAAAAAACTCTGTGAGCACAAACAATGAAGCAGTTTCACAGAAAGATTCTTTCCAGTTTTCATTGTAGTGTATTCCATTTTCACAATTGGCATCAGTGGTCTCTGAAATGACACATTGCAGAATCTAAGTGAAGAGTTTTTCAAACCTGCTGAATGAAAAAAAAATGTTTAACTCTGTGAGCAGAATCCACACATCACAAAGTAGTTTCGTGGATAGCTTCTTTCTAGATTTAGTGCAAGATAGTCCCTTTTTAACTATAGGCCTCAGTGGGCTCTGAAATATCTTCATGTAGATTCTATGAAAAGAGAGTTTCCAACATACAAAATGAAAAGAAAAATGTAATGCTGTGAGCTGAATGCGCATGTCACAAAGCACTTTCACTGATAGGTTCCTTGTAGTTTTGTCATGGAATATTCTGTTTTTTATTATAGGCTCCAGTGCAATGTCCCTTTGCAGATTCTACAAAAAGAGTGTTTCCAACCTACTGAATCAAAAGAAAGGTTTAACTCTGGGAGCTGAATCTACACATCACAAAGCAGTTTCACAGGTAGCTTCTTTCTAGTTTTTATCACGGGATATTTGGTTTTTCACTACAGACTTCAGTTGGCTTGAAAATTTTCCATTGCAGATTCTACAAAGAGTGTTTCCAACTTGCTGAATCAAAAGAAAGGTTTAACCCTGTCAGCTGAGTACACACATCAAAAAGCAATTTCACCGATCACTTCTTTCTTATTTTTGCCACAGGATATCCAGTTTTTCAATATAGGCCTCAGTGGGCTTCAAAATTTCCCTTTGCATATTCTACAACAACAGCGTCTGACCTGTCAAATCAAAAGAAAGGCTTAACTCTGAGTTGAATGCACACCTCACAAAAGATTTTACAGATAGCTTCTTTCTCATTTTTATTGCAGGATATTCAGTTTTTCACTATAGGCCTCAGTGAGCTCTGAAATGTCCCTTCACAGATTCTACAAAAAGAGTGTCTCCAACCTGCTGAATTGAAAGAAAATTTTAAATCTGTGAGCCAAATCCACACATCACAAAGCAGTTTCACAGATAGCTTCTTTTTAGTTTTTATCATGGGACATTCTGTTTTTTACTGTAGGCATCAGTGCCTTATGAAATGTTTCTTCACAAATTCTACAAAAAGATTGTTTCCAACCTGCTGAATCAAAAGAAAGATTCAACTCTCTGAGTTGAATCCTCTGATTACAAAGCAGTTTCACAGATACTTTCTTCCAAGGTTTTATCATGGGATATTCAGTTTTTCATTATAAGCCTCTGTGTGCCCCTAAATGTCCCTTCACAGATTCTACAAAAAAAGTGATTCCAATCTTCCGAGTCAAAACAAAGGTATAACTTTGTAAGCTGGATCCACACATCACAATGCAGCTTCACAGGTACCTTCTTTCTAGATTTTATCATGGGATATTCAGTTTTTCTCTATAGGTCTCAGTGCACTTCAAAATGTTCCTTCACAGATTCTACAAAAAGAGTGTTTCCAACTTTCTGATTAAATACAAGTGTTTAACTCTGTGAACTGAATCCACACATCACAACTTCCTTTTACATATAGATTCTGTGTAGTTTTTGTCATGGGATATTTGATTTTTCACTATTGGCCTCAGATCGCTTTGAAATGTCTCTTCACAGATTTCACAAAAAGAGTGTTTCCAACCTGCTGAATCAAGAGAAAGGGTGAATTCTGTGAGGTAAATCTACATATCACAAAGCAATTTCACAGATAGCTTCTTTCTAGTTTCTATCATGGGATATTCGGTGTTTTGCTGTAGGCCTCAGTGTGCTTTTAAACTTCCCTTCACAGATTCTACATAAAGAGGGTTTCCAACCTGCTGAATTGAAAGAAAGGTTTAACTCTGTGAGCTGAATTCACACATCACAAAGCCATTTCACAGATATCTTCTTCAAAGTTTTTATCATGGGATATTCTGTTTTTCACTATAGGCCTCAGTGCTCTCAGAAATGTCCCTTTGCAGATGCCACAATATGAGTGTTTCTAACCTACTGAATCAAATCAAAAATTTAACTCTGTGAGCTGAGTCCACACTCCACAAATAAGTTTCATATATACCCTGTTTAGTGTTTTTACCCCCAAATATTTGGTGTTTCACTATAGGACTCTGAAATGTCACTTTGCAGATTCTACAAAAAGAGTGTTTCTAACCTGCTGAATCAAAAGTAAGTTTTAACACTGTAAGCTGAAACCACACATCACAAAGTAATTTCATACTTAGATTCTGTGTAGTTTTTATCATGGGATATTTGATTTTTCACTATAGGCCTCAGCGTGCTCCAAAATGTCCATTCGCAGATTCCACAAAAAGAGTGTTTCCGATCTGGTGAATCAAAAGAAAGGCTTAACTCTGTGAGCTGAATCAACATATCACAAAGCAATTTCACAGATAGCTTCTTTCTAGTTTTTATAATGGAATATTCAATGTTTCACTGTAGGCCAATGTCTGCTTTTAAATGTCCCTTTGCAGATTCTACAAAAACAGTGTTTCCAACCTGCTGAATAAAAACAAAGATTTAACTTTTTGAGCTGAATCCACACATAACAATGTAGTTTCACAGGCAGCTTCTTTCAGTTTTTATCACAGGATATTCAGTTTTTCACTATAGCCCTCAGTGGGCTTTGAAATATCCCTTCACAGATTCTACAAAGAGCGTGTTTTCACATTTGGTTAATTAAAAGAAAGGTTTAACTCTGTGAGATGAATCTACACATCTGAAGCATTATCACAGACAGCTTCTTTCTAGCTTTTATTGTGGGATATATTGTTTTTCACTATATTCCCCAGGGTGCTCTTAAATGTCCCTTTGTAGATTCTGTGAAAACAGTGTTTTCAACCTCCTGACTCAAAAGAAAGGTGTAACTCTGTGAGCAGAATCCACACATAACAAAGCAGTTTCACAAATAGCTTGTTTCTTGTTTTGACCATGGAATATTTGGTGTTTCACTATAGGCCACATTACACTTTTAAATGTCCCTTCACAGATTCAACAAAAAGAGTATTTCCAACCTTCTGAATTATAAGAAAGTTTTAACTCTGTGAGGTAAATCCACACTTCACAAAGCAGTTTCAAAGATACTTTCTTTCTAGTTTTTATCATGGGATATTCGAATTTTCACTGTAGGCCTCAGTGTGCTTTAAAATTTCCCATCACAGATTCTACAGAAAGAGTGTTTCCAACCTGCTGAATCCAAAGAAAGGTTTAACTCTGAGAGGTGAATCCACACATCACAAAGCAGTTTCACAGATACCTTCTTCCTAGTTTTTATCATGGGATATTCATGTTTTCACTGCAGGCCTCAGTGCTCTCTGAAATATTCCTTTGCTGATTCCACAATAAGAGTGTTTTCAACCAGCTGAATCAAAACAAAGGTTTAAATCTATGAGCTGAATCTACACATCACAAAGCAGTTTCACAGAAACTTTGTTTCTAGTTTTTAATCTTAGGATATTTGTTTTCTCATTATATGCCTCAGTAAGCTTTAAAATGTTTCTTCTCAGATTTGATAAAAATAGTGTTTCAAGCCTTCTTTTTAAAAAGATAGGTTTAACTCTTTGAGATGATTTCAAACATCACAAAGCAGTTTTACAGATAGCTTCCTTCTAGTTTTTATTGTGGGATATTTGGGTTTTTACTATAGGTCTCAGTGCACCCCAAAATGTCCTTTTGCAATTCTACAAAAGTAGTGTTTCCAACCTGCTGAACTAAAAAAAAAGTTTAACTCTGTGAGCTGAATTTGCATATCACAAAGCAGTTTTACAAATAGCTTCATTTTAGTTTTTATCACACGATTTTCAGTTTTTCACTACAGGGTCAGTGCTCTTTGAAATGTTCTTTTGCAGATTCTACAAGAAGAATGTTTCCAACTTGCTAAATAAAAAGAAAAGTTTACCTCCATCAGCTGAATTGACACATCACAAAGCATTTTCACGGGTAGCTTCTTTCTAGTTTTTATTGCAGATATTCATTTTTTCACTGCATGGCTCAGTGGGTTCCAAATGTTCCTTTGTAGATTCTATGAAAACAGTGTTTCCAACATGCTAATTGTTACAAAAGTCTTAACATTGTGAGCTGAATGCACACATTACAAAGAAGTTTTGCAGATAGCTTCTTTCTAATTTTTATCTTGGAATATTTAGTTTTTGACTATAGGTGTCAGTGAGCTTCAAAATATTCCTTTTAATAGTGTACAGAAACGATGTTTCAAACCAGCTGATTGTAAACAATGGTTTAACTCTGTGAGGTGAATCCACATCCCCAAAAGTGGTTTCACAGATAGCTTCTTTATAGTTCTTATTGCAGGATATTCATTTTTTCACTATAGGCTTCAGTGCCCTTTGAAATATTCCATCACAGATTCTACAAAAAAAGTATTTCCAACCTGCTAAATGTAAAGAAAGGTTTCACTCTGTGAGCTGAATGCACACATTACAAATCAGTTTCAAAGACAGCTTCTTTTCAGTTTTTATCACAAAATATTTGGGTTTTCACTGTAGGCCTCAGTAGGCTCCAAATGTTCTATCAAAGATTCTACAAAAACATTTTTTCCAACTTGCTGAATGTAAAGAAAAATTTTACTCTATGAGGTGAATTTACACCTCACAAAGCAGTTTCACAGAGAGCTTCTTTCCAGGTTTTAATTGAGAGATATTTGAATTGTAACTATAGGCCTTCACGGCCACCAAAATGTCCCTTTGCAGATTCTATAAAAACAATGTTTCCAACCTGCCAAATGTAAAGAAATGTTTAATTGTGTAAGCTAAATTAACACATTGAAAAGTGGTTTCACAGATAGCATCTTTCTAATTTTTATCATGGGATATTCTGTTTTTCACTATAGGCCTCAGTGACCTCTGAAATGTCTCCTCACAAGTTCTACAATAACAATGTTTCAATTTTGCAAAATGTAAAGGAAGGTTTTAATCTATGAGCTGAATCTACACATCACAAAGCAGTTACACAAAAAACCTCTTTCTGGTTTTTATCGTGGGATATTCAGTTTTTCACTATAAGCCTCAATTGGCTTTGAAATGTCCCCACACAGATCCTACAAAAATAAAATTTCCAACCTGGTGAATGTAAAGGAAAGTTTAACTCTATGAGCTCAATATACATCAATAAGTGGTTTGACACATAGCTTCTTTGTAGTTTTTATCTTGGGTTAATCCATTTTTCACTCTTGGCCTCAGTGAGCTCCAAAATATCCCTTCACAGAATCTATAAAAACAGTGTTTCCAACCTGCTGAATGTAAAAAAAGTTTAATTCTGTTTCCAACCTTCCAAATGTAAAGAAATGTTTAATTGTGTAAGCTAAATTAACACACCACAAAGTGTTTTCACAGATAGCATTTTTCTAGTTTTTAACACGGGATATTCGGTTTTTCATTATAGGCCTCAGTGAGCTTTGAAATGTCCCTTTGCAGATTATACATAAATAGTGTCTCCAACCTGCTGAATGTAAAGAAAGGTTTCACTCTATGAGCTTAATACACATATCACAAAGTGGTTTCACTGATAGATTTTTTCTAGTTTTTATCACAGGATATTTAGTTTTTCACTATACACTTCAGTGGGTTCGAAATGTCCCTTTGCAGGTTCTACGAAAACAGTGTTTCCAACCTGATGAATGTCAGAAAGTTTTCACTCTATGAACTGAATCCACACATCACAAAGTGTTTACACAGTTAGATTCTGTCTAGTTTTTATCATGGGATATTTTGTTTTTCATTATAGTCCTCAGTGAGTTCCAAAATGTTCCTTCACAGATTTTACAAAATCAGTGTTTCCAACCTGTTGAATGTGAAGAAAAGTTTCCCTCTATTAGCTGAATCCACACACCACAAAGCAGTTTCACACAAAGTTTCTTTCTAGTTTTTATAGCACAACATTCAGTTTTTCACTATATGCCACCACGGGCTCTGAAATGTCCTTTCACAGATTCTACAAAATCAGTGTTCCCATATTGCTGAATGTAAAGAAAGATTTAACTCTGAGGGCTGAATCCACCCATCACAAAGCAGTTTCTCAGAGAGCTTCTTTCTAGTTTGATTGCCATATACTTGCTTTTTCATTATAGGCTTCAGTGAGCTCCAAAATGTCCATTCATACATTTTACAAAAACAGTGTTTCCAACTTCTCAAATGTGTAAAGAAAGATTTAGCTTTGTGAGCTGAATCTACACATCAGAAAGCGTTTTCACAAGTAGCTTCTTTCCAGTTTTTATGGTGAGATATTTTCCTTCTTACTATGGGTCTCAGGGAGCTAGGAAATGTTTCTTTGCAGATTCTACAAAAACAGTGTTTCCAACCTGCTGAATGTAAACAATGGTTTAACTCTATGAACTGAATCCATACATCACAAAACAGTTTCACAGAGAGCTTCTTTCTAGTTTTTATTGCCGGATATTAGGTTTTTCACTACTGGCCTCCCTGGGCTCTGAAATGTCCCTTATCGGATCCTACAAAAACAGTGCATTCAACCTGCTCAATATAAAGAAAGGTATCACTCTATGAGCTGAATCCACACAACACAAAGCTGTTTCACAGATAGCTTCTTTCTAGATTTTATCATGGGATATTTCATTTTTCACTATTGGCCTCAGTGAGCTCTGAAATGACCCTTTGTAGTTTCTACAAAAAACAGGGTTTCCAAACTGTCAAATGTAAAGAAAGTTTTATCTGTGTGAACTGAATCCATGCATCACAAAGCAGTTTCACAGATAGCTTCCTTCTGGTTGTTATCACAGGATACTTTGTTATTCATTATAGACCTTGGTAAGCTCTGAAATGTGTCTTTGTAGATTCTACAAAAACACTGTTTCCAACCTGATGAATGTAAAGAAAGTTTCTATTCTTGAACATAATCCACACATCACAAAGTGGTTTCACAGATAGCTTCTTTCTAGTTTTTATCCTGAAATATTATGTTTTTCACTATACACCTCAGTGATCTCAGAAATGTCTTTTTGCAGATTCTACAAAAAGAGTGTCTCCAACCTGCTGAATGTAAACAATGGTTTAACTCTGTGAGCTGAATCCACACATCACTAAGCAATTTCAAAGATAGCTTCTTTCAAGTTTTCATTGCAGGATATTCAGTTTCTCACTCTAGGCCTCAGTCAGATCCGAAATGTCCCTTTGCAGATTCTACAAAAACTGTTTCCAAACTGCTAAATGTAAAGAAAGGTTTGACTCTGTGACCTGAATCCACACATCACATAGTAGTTTAACAGGAATCTTCTTTCTCGTTTTTATTGTGGGATATTCAGTTTTTCAGTATAGGACTCAGTGAGCTCCAAAATGTGTCTTCATAGATTGTACAAAAACAGGGTTTCCAACCTCCTGAATGTAAGGAACAGTTTCGCTCAATCAGCTGAAACCATACATCACAAAGTTGTTTCACAGAAAGATTTTTTCTAGTTTTTAATCACAGATATTTGGTTTTTCGCTTTAGGCCTCCATGGGTTCCAAAATATCCCATTGCAGAACCTACAAAAACAGTGTTTCCAATCTACTACTGAATGTAAAGAAAGATTTGACTCTGTGAGTTCATTCCACCCATCACAGAGCAGTTTTACAGATAGCTTCTTTCTTCTATTTATAGTGAGATATTTGGTTTTTCACTGTAGGCCTCATTGAGCTTTGAAATGTCCCTTGGCAGATAGTACAAAAACAGTGTTTCCATCTGCTGAATGTAAAGAAAGCTTTAACTGTGTAAGCTGAATCTACACATCAAAAAGCGATTTCACAGATAGCTTCTTTCTAGTTTTTATCATGGGATATTCTGTTTTTCAATATAGGCCTCAGTGACCTCCAAAAAGTCCCTTTGCAGATTCTACAAAAATAGTGTTTCCAACCTGCTGATTGCAAAGAAAGTTATCACTCTATGAGCTGAATCCACACATCACACAGTAGTTTCAGAGATAGCTTCTTTTTTGTTTTTATCTCAGAGTATTTTGTTTTTTCACTATATGTCTCCATGGGCTTTGAAATGTTTCTCAGCAGATACTGCAAAAAGTGCTTCCTACTTGCCGAATGTTAAGAAAGTTTTAACTCTGTGAGCTGAATCCACACATCACAAAGCAATTTCACAGATAGCTTTTTCCACGTTTTCATCACAGGATATTCAGTTTTTCACTATAGGCTTCAGTGAGATCCAAAATGAACCTTTGCAAATTCTACAAAAACAGTGTTTCCAACCTGCTGAATGTAGAGAAAGTTTCAACTATGTGATCTGATTACACACATCACAATGTGGTTTCACAGATAGCTTTTTTCTGGTTTTTATCCCGAGATTTTCAGTTTTTCACTATAGGCCTCAATGAGCTCAGAAATGTTCCTTCCCAGATCCTACAAAAACAGTGCTTCCAATCTGCTGAATGTAAAGAAAGGTTTCATTTGACAAGCTGAATCCACACATCACAAAGCAGTTTCACAGAAAGCTTCTTCCTAGTTTTTATCATGAGATATTCTGTTTTTCTCTGCAGGCCTAAGTGAGCTCTGAAATGTCTCTTTGCAGATAATACAGAAACAGTATTTCCAACCTGCTGAATGTAAAAAAAAAAGGTTTAACTGTGTGAGCAGAATGCATGCAACACAAAGTGATTTCACATACGCTTCTGTCTAGTTCTTATCACGGGATATTTAGTTTTACACTACAGGCCTCAGTGAGCTCCAAAGTGTTTCTTTGCAGATATGAACAAAAACATTGTTTACAACCTGATGAATGTAAAGAAAGGTATCACTCTATGAGCTGAATCCACATTTCACAAAGTGGTTTCACACATAGAGTCTTTTTAGTTTTCATCATGGGATATTCAGTTTTTCACTATAGGCATCTTTGGGCACTGAAATGTCCCTTTGTAGATCTTACAAAACAGTTTTTCCAGTTGCTGAATGTAAAGAAATGTTTAAATGTGAGCTGAATCCACACATCACAAACTGGTTTCACAGATAGCTTCTTTCTAGTTTTTATTGAGGGATATTCGATTTTTCACTATATTACTCAGTAAGTTCTGAAATGTCCCTTCACAGATTCTACAAAAACAGTGTTTTAATCCTGTTGTATCGAAAATATGGTTTAACTCTGTGAGCTGAATCCACACATCGCAAAGTGGTTTCACACATAACTTCTTTCTAGTTTTTATTGTGGAATATTCAGTTTTTAACTGCAGGCTTCATTGTCCTCCATAATTTCCCTTCAAGGAGTCTACAAAAACAGTGTTTCCAACCTGCTGAATGTAAAGAAATGCATCACTCTATGAGCTAAACCCACACATCACAAAGCACTTTCAAAGATACCTTATTTCTTGTTTTTATCATGAGTTATTTGGTTTTTCTCTATAGGTCTCCATGGGCTTTGAAGTATCCCTTCACAGATCTTACAAAAACAGTGTTTCCAACTTGCTGAAAATAAAGATAGATTTCATTCTGTGAGCTGAATCAACCCACCACAAAGTGGTTTCACAGATAGCTTCTTTCTAGTTTTTATCACAAGATAATCGGTTTCTCCCTATAGGTCTCAGTGAACTCTGAAATGTCTCTAGGCAAATACTACAAAAACAGTGTTTCCAACTTGCTGAATGTAAAGGATGGTTTCACTTATGAGCTGAATCCACACACTACAAAGTGGTTTCACAGATAGCTTCTTTGCAGTTTTTATCATGGGATATTTGGTTTTTCACTATAGAAATCTGTGAGATCCAAAATATCCCTCCACAGATTCTACAAAAACTGTGTTTCAATCTTGTTGAATGTAAAGAAAGGTTTAATGATATAAGTTGAAACCACACATCAAAAAGCCATTTCACAGATAGTTTCTTTCTAGTTTTTATCATGGGATATTCAGTTTTACACTATAGGCCTCAGTGTCCTCCAAAATTTCCCTTTGCAAATTCTACAAAAACAGTGTTTTGAACCTCCTGAATGTAAAGAAAAGTATCGCTCTTTGAGTTGAATCCACACATCAGTAAGCAGTTTCACAGACAATTATTTTCTACTTGTTATTTTGGGATATTCGATTTTTCACTGTAGGCTTCAATGAGCTCTGAAATGTCCCTTCTCAGGTTCTACAAAAACCCTGTTTTCAACCTTCTGTATGTAAATAAAGGTATCACTTTATGAGTTGAATCCACACATCACAAAGCACTTTCACAGATAGCTTCTTTCTAGTTTTTATCACGGGATATTTGGTTTTTCACTATAGTCCTCCATTGGCTTCAAAATGTTCCTTTGCAGATCCTGAAAAACATGTTTCCAACCTGTTGAATGTAAAGAAAGGTTTAAGTATGTGAGCTGAATCCTAACATTACAAAGCTGTTTCACAGACAGCTTCTATCTAGTTTTTATCACAGGATGTTTGGTTTTTCATTATAGGCCTCAATGAGATTTGACATGTCCCTTCACAGATTCTATAAAAACAGTGTCTCCAACCTGCTGAATGTAAATAAAGGTTTTACTCTAAGAGCTGAATCCACCCATCACAAAACAGTTTCACAGACAGCTTCTTTCTAGTTTTTATTGTGGGATATTCAGGTTTTTACTATGGGCCTCCAATGGCTCCAAACTTTTCTTTCACAGATTCTACAGATTCAGTGTTTCTAACCTATGAAATACAAAGAAAGGTTTAATTCTGTGAACTGAGTCTATACATCACAAAGCAGTTTCACAGATAGCTTCTTTCTAGTTTCAATCACAGGATATTAAGTTTTTCACTATAGGCCTCACTGAGATCTGAAATGTCCCTTTGCTGATCTTACAAAAACAATGCTTCAGCATTGATGAAAGTAATAATGGTTTCACTTTATGTGCTGAAAGCAATAAAGGTTTCACTTTATGTGCTGAAAGCACACAGTACAAAGCAGTTTCACAGATTCTTTCTAGTTATTATCATGAAGTATTTGGTTTTTTACTATAGGCCTTCATGGGGTCTGAATTGTCCTTTGGCAGATCTTACAAAAACAGTGTGTACAACTCGCAGAATGTAAAGCAAAGTTTAAGTCTGTGAGCTGAATCCACGTGTCCAAAACCCATTTCACAGGTAGCTTCTTTCTAATTTTGTCACAGGTTATTCTCTTTTTCACTATAGGCCTCAGTGAGCTTTGAAATGTCCCTTTGCAGATTGTATAAAAACAGTGTTTCCAACTTGCTGAATGTAAAGAAAGATTTAACTCTGTGATCTTAATGCACACATTACAGAGCAGTTTCACAGATGGCTTTTTTATAATTTTTATGCCAGAATATTCCGTTTTTCATTATAAGCCTCAGTGAGGTCAGAAATATCTCTTTGCAGATGCTACAAAATCAGTGTTTCCAAATTGCTGGATTTAAAGAAAGGTTTGACTCTGTGAGCTGATTCCATGCATCACAAAGCAGTTTCACAGGTAGCTTCTTGCTAGTTTTTATCCTGGGATATTCTGTTTTTCACTATAGGTCTCAGTGACCTCTGAAATATCCCTTTTTCAGATTCTACAAAAACAGTGTAGATTCTAGCAGTGTCTGTGAAGCTGCTTTTTGATGTGTGGATTTCACTGCAAAAACACTCTTTTGTAGAATCTGCAAGTTTTCAACTTGCTGGATGTTAACAAAGGTTTCACTTTATGAGCTGTATCCACCCATCACAAAGCGGTTTCACAGATAGCTTCTTTCTAGTTTTTATCACAGGATTTTTGGTTTTTCACTATAGGAGTCAGTGAGCTCTGAAATCTCCCTTTGCAGATTCTACAGAAACAGTGTTTCCAACCTACTGAATGCAAAAAGAAAACAAAGGTTAACTTTATGAGCTGAATCCACACATTATGATGAGGTTTCACATATGGTTCATTTCTAGTTTATATTGTGGGATATTTTAATTTGTTACTATAAGCCTCAGTGAGCTCTGAAATGTCCTTTTGCAGATTCTACAAAAACAGTGTTTCCAAGCTGCTCAATGTAAAGAAAGGTTTGACTTTATGAGCTGAATCCCCACATCACAAATAGTTTCACAGATAGCTTCTCCCTAATTTTTATCATGGGATATTCCATTTTTCACTGTAGGCTTCAGTGAGCTTCTAAATGCCCCTGCATAGATTCTACAATACAGTGTTTCCAACATGCTAAATGTAAAAAAAGGTTTCATTCTTTGAGCTAAATCCAAACATCACAAAACGGTTTCATGACTAGATTCTTTCAACTTTTTATTGTGGGATATTCAGATTTTCACTACAGGCCTCTGTGGGCTCCAAAATGTCCCTTTGCAGATCCTACAAAAACAGTGTTAAAACCTGCTGAATGTAAAGAAAGTTTAACTTGGTAAGCTCAATCCAAACATCACAATGTGGTTTCACAGATAGCGTCTGTCTAGTTGTATTTGGGAGATAATGATGTTTTCCCTATAGGCCTCAGTGAGCTTCAAAATGTTTCTTTGCAGATTCTACAAAGCAGTGTTTCCAACCTGCTGAATTTAAAGACAAGTTTCAGTCTATGAGCTTAATCCACACATCTAAAAGTGGTTTCACAGATAGCTTCCTTCAAGTCTTTATCGTGGGATATTTGATTTTTCACTTTAGGCCTCAGTGAGCTCTGAAATGTCCTTTTGCAGATTCTACCAAAACAGTGTTTCCAAGCTGCTCAATGTATGAAAGGTTACACATTAGGAGCTCAATCCACACGTCACAAAGCAGTTTTACATATAGCTTCTTTCAAGTTTTTATTGTGGTATATTCGATTTTTCACTTTAGGCCTCAGTGAGCTCTGAAATGCCCTTTTGCAGATTCTATTAAAACAGTGTTTCCAACCTGCTGAATGTAAAGAAAGGTTTCACTTTATGAGTTAAATCCACACATCACAAAGTAGTTTCACAGATAGCTTCTTTATAGTTTTTGTCAAGGGATATTCAATTTTTCACTATAGGCCTCAGTGAGCTCCGAAAAGTCCCTTCGCCACTTCTACAAAAAGAGTCTTTCCAATCTACTGAATGAAAAGAATGGTTTTACTCTATGAGCTGTATCCAAATATGGCAAAGCAGTTTCACAGATAACTTCTTTCAAGTTTTTATTGCAGGATATTCTGTTTTTCACTATAGGCCTCCATGGGCTCCAAAATGTTCCTTCGCAGATCCTACAAAAACACAATTTCCAATCTGCTTAATGTGAAGAAATATTTCACTCTATGAGCTGAATACAACATCTCAAAGCAGTTTATGAGATAGCTTCTTTCCAGTTTTTAATCGAGGTTTATTCAGTTTTTTAATATAGGCCTCAGTGAGCTGTGAAATGTTGTTTCACAGATCCTACAAAAGCAGTCTTTCCACCCAGCTGAATTTAAAGAAAATGTTTAACCCTGTGAGCTGAATCCACACATCACAAATCAGTTTCCCAGACAGCTTCTTTGTAGTTTTTATCACGGAATATTTTGTTTTTCACTATAGGCCTCAGTGAGCTTTGGAATGTCCTCTTGCAGATTCTACAAAAACAGAGTTTTCAACTTGCTGGATATAAAGAAAGGTTTCACTTTGTGAGCTATATCCACATGTCATAAAGCTGTTTCACAGATATCTTCTTTCCAGTTTTTATCATGGGATATTTTGTTTTTCACTATAGCACTCAGTGAGCTCTGAAATTTTCCTTTGCAGATTCTACAAAAACACTGTTTTCACCTGCTAAATGTAAAGAAAGGTTTACTCTATGAGCTGAATTCTCACATCACTAAACGATTTCACAGATAGCTTCTTTCTAGTATTTATTGCTGGATATTTGGTTTTTTACTGTAGGCCTCCAGGGGCTCCCAACTGTCCCATTGCATATCCTACAAAAACAGTGTTTCCAAGCTGCTGAATGCAAAGAAAAGGTTTATCTCTGTGAGCTGCATTCACACATCACAAAGCCATTTCACAGACAAGAGTCTTTCTAGTTTTTATCACATGATATTCAGTTTTTCCCTATAGGCCTCAGTGAGCTCTGAAATGTCCCATCACAGATTCTGCAAAAACAGTGTTTCCAACCTCTTGAATGTTAAAGAAAGTTTTCTGTTTTTGAGATGAATCCACACATCACAAAGCAGTTTCAGAGATAGGTTAGCTCTTGTTTTATCACAGAATATTCAGTTTTTTACTATAGGCTTCAGTGAGCTCCAAAATGTCCCTTCACAGATTTTACCATAACAGTGTTTCCAACCTGATGAATGTAAAAAAAGATTTCACTCTATGAGCTGTATCCAAATATGGCAAAGCAGTTTCACAGATAGGTTTTTTCGACTTTTTATTGTGGGTTTTTCAGTTTTTCACTATAGGCCTCCATGGGCTACAAAATGTCCCTTTGCAGATCCCTACAAAAATAGGATTTCTAACCTGTTGAATGTAAAGAAAGTTTAACTCAGTTAGCTGAGTAAGCACATCAAAAAGCAGTTTCACAGAAAGCTGCTGTCTAGTTTTTGTCATGGGATAATCTTTTTTTCACTTTAGGCCCAAGTGAGCCCCAAAATGTCCCTTCACAGATTGTACAAAAAGAATCTTTCCAACCTCCTGAATGTAAAGAAAGATTTCACTCCATGAACTGAATCCAACACCTCAAAGCAGTTTAACAGCTTCTTTGCAGTTTTTATTGCAGTTTTTATCTCAGTTTAACATCTTCTTTGCAGTTTTTACTATAGGCCTAAGTGAGCTCTGAAATGTCCTTTTGC
This sequence comes from Gorilla gorilla gorilla, assembly GCF_029281585.2. Taxonomy (NCBI): domain Eukaryota; kingdom Metazoa; phylum Chordata; class Mammalia; order Primates; family Hominidae; genus Gorilla; species Gorilla gorilla. Next base: position 74,322,149 of record NC_073231.2, on the reverse strand, counting down.
AGATTCTACAAAAACAGTGTTTCCATCCTGCTGAATGCAAAGAAAGGTTTCAATTTATGAGCTGAATTCAACGTCTTAGATCAGTTTAAGAGATAGCATCTTTCCAGTTTTTATCGTGGGTTGTTTGGTTTTTAACTATAGGCCTCAGGAAGCTCTGAAATGTCCTTTTGCAGATTCTACTAAAATAGTGTTTCCAACCTGCTTATTGTAAGAAAGGTTTCACTGTATGAGCTGAATCCACACACCTCAAAGCAGTTTCACAGATAGATTCTTTCAAGTTTTTATTGTCAGATGTTCCATTTTTCACTATAGGCCTTAGTGAGCTCTGAAATGTCCCTTTGCAAATTCTACAAAAACAGTGTCTCCAACCTACTGAATGTAAAGAAAGGTTTCACTCTATGAGCTGAATCCTCACATCACAAAGCAGTTTCAGAGATGGCTCTTTCTAGTTTTTATTGCTGGATATTTGGTTTTTCACTATTGGCCTCCAGGGGCTCTGAAATGTCCCATCACAGAACAAACAAAATCAGTTTTTCCACCCTGCTGAATTTAATGAAAAGGTTTAACTCTGTGAGCTGAATCCACACATCATGAAGAGTTTCACAGATAGATTCTCTGTAGTTTTTATCATGGGATATTTGGTTTTTCACTATAGGCTTCAGTGAGCTCTGAAATGCCCTGTCACAGATTCTACAAAAACAGTGTTTCCAAGGTGCTGAATGTAAAGAAAGGTTTTAATTTATGAGCTGAATCCCCACATCACAAACAGTTTCACAGATAGCTTCTTTCTATTTTTATCATGGGATATTGTTTTTCAATAAAGGCCTCAGTGAGCTCCAAAATATCTCTTTGCAGATCCTATAAATTAGTGTTTCCAACCTCATCAATGTAAACAAACTTTAGCTCAGTTAGCTCAATCCACACATCACAATGTGGTTTCATAGATAGATTCTGTCTGTTTTTTATCATGGGATATTTGGGTTTTTACTATAGGCCTCAGTGAGATTCAAAATGTTTCATCACAGATTCTACAAAGCAGTGTTTCCAACCTGCTTAATGTAAAGAAATATTTCACTCTATGAGCTTAATCTACACATCTAAAAGCAGTTTCTCAGATAGCTTCTTTGTAGTTTTTATAATGGATTATTCGGTTTTTTACTATAGGCCTCAAATGCCCCATCACAGGTTCTACTAAAACAGTATTTCCAAGCCACTGAATGTAAGAAAGGTTTCACTTTAGGAGCTCAATCCACACATCACAAATCTGTTTTACAGAGAGCTTCTTTCAAATTTTTATCACAAGATGTTTGATTTTTCACTTTAGGCCCCAGTGAGCTCCAAAATATCCTTTTGCAGATTCCATGAAAACAGTGTTTCCAACCTGCTTAATGTAAAGAAAGGTTTCACTTTTTGAGTTAAATCCACACATAACAAGGCAGTTTCACAGGGCACTTCTTTCTAGTTTTTATCACAGGATATTCAATGTTTCACTATAGGCCTCAGTGATCTCCAAAATGTCCCTTCGCAGAGTTGACAAAAACAGTGTTTCCAGCCTGCTGAACATGAAGAAAGTTTTAATTGTGTGAGCTGAATCCACACATCATGAAGCAGCTTCACAGATAGCTTCTTCCTAGTTTTTTGTTAAGCACCCCATGCCCTATATCGGACTGAGTGAAGGGGGACAAATGTGGGAAGAAAAGACAAGGAGACAAAAGAGCATATTTGGAATAAGGGGTCAGTGGGCACATTGCCTCTAGTGGACATGGGCCCCGAGTTTCCACTGCCATTCTTATTTATTGCTAAAAGAGATAATGAGAAGGGTTTGGAAGAGTAGCTCACCTGCCTAGTCTGGTGTAGGCTTGCAAGACTACATTCCTCGAACAATAGGCTCTATGTATTTTAGTAGATAACTTCAAGGAGCATGGAACCAGGGAGTGATGGCCCTCAGCAATCCTTCTTCAGCAGGCACAGAATCGAGTTTGCCCACATTCTGTATTCATGATAAACAGTTTGCTGTTTGATTATATAGCCTCCAGCAAAATGCTGAGTTAGTCACAAACCCTTCAGCCTTTTCTTCTCTCAACATTTTCCCCTCTCAGTTTATGAATTAACTGAAAAAATGTAAGGCCAGGCTGGGCAGCTCTCATCTGATTGGCTGTTCATCCAATTTTACAGACTATGAACAAAAGACGGAGATAAAACTATTCCAAGAACTATATATGGGATGTTAACATAGGGCTTTAGGTAGATCCAACAATTGAGGCTCTCCAGGCCTTGCTGGAATTCAGTCCAGTCTTCTAAAGAAGGCTGAAAATCTTGAGTTTGTTTATTTAAATCAATAATTTTGTTTTGTAATTCACCAATACAAAAAGTGATGTTGGGTGTGAAAGCTCCCTGCAAATGGGCTTTCACAAGGCCCCATGGATAGTCACTTTTGTTATATTCTAAGTTGGTTACACATATATGAGTGTGGTTAAAATGACAATGCAATTGTTGCTGCAACTGCAAGCTTTGTCCTTGTTCCCCTAACCACAGAACTATGGATTTCAACATTGCCACTTCATTTTGTAGCTCAGTATTAATTTTATTCTGAAGTGGCTATGCTTGGTTGGCTGTACATGTCCAATTCTCTTCGTACTGAGCCATTTGAACAGAACTATGCAACGCTACAAAGGACATCACTCCAGAAGTTATTAGCATGACCAAGGAAACAATATCAAAAATTATCCTGCCTAAGGCTCTATGGACAATGAGTAAGCTAAGTTAGAAGTTTCACAAAGTGCAAAGCAGTTGTGGCAGCTCTAGGCTCAGACAGATTAACAGGAATCCAGAGGCCAGGGATGCAACCTAAAATCATCAAAGTAGATACACTATGTGTTTCCAATGTGCTATGATTAATGCAGTGATATAACTGGCAAGATTTACAGGTCAATTGGGTATTGTTTACCTGGAGCTTGTCCTTCTTAGCTGCCAAAAAGACATAAGGATTAAAAACACAAACTGTAAATTGAGTGGTGATACATTAAGACTGTGTTGCCTACTATTGCTATTATTGGCATATCCCAATCCAGATGCTGCCATTCACAAATGGGAGTGCTGCCTTTCATATTGTTTCTTGGACTGGTCCCGTTTTTCCTAAATAATGCCGTTGAGGCAAAGGCAGGCTAAAGCCTGCTCCATGCCAAGCAATCTGGGTGCAGACTGGGATTGCATTCCAGTGTTGTATACGGAATAAGTATTAAAAGCTCGCCACCAATGGCAGGGAAGTTTATGCCTTGATTTCTGACTTTTATCTTTACCATATAGTTGACCTTTAGGTCCTCAATCCATAATGTCTCCAGTTAACATAGATTGTTTTCTAGCCAGGGGACCAAGGCACTGGGTCCACGGAGAGTGATAGGAACTATTGGATGGAATCCATTCCATAAAATCAGTGCAACTAGAGTGATTGGGCTGGGAATGGTTGGTTAGTACACCTGTTACATTAATAGAACCAAGAGTTAATAAGTACCTGATTTTTCCACAGTGACTCAACCATGTTTGAGCTTGAATTGTAAGACACCTATGGCTCAGTGATATCTTTGTGGTGATACATAAAGGAAGTCCTTCCAGTGGAGTGGTATAATTAATGACATTTTTCTGAGAGTCTAAGTGTTCTATTTCAGGGGGAGTTAGGAGTCCTGGAGCCCACTCTCCCTGATCGTGATAAATCTCAGGAGGAGTGTCATTCTGAAGTACAGGTTGTAATATTGGGGGATTGGGAACATATGCCCAATATGTTTTTGCCTCTGCACAGGGAAAACGTACTGCACAGGACATTATGGTTAACAAGGCCATGAACATGGAATCAGGGGTTTTTGTCTGGCCTTGAAACTCCAGTAGTTTCTCAGCTTCCTGCGTGGTTTTCTTGAGTTGTCCCTAGGTTATGGGGGTTGGTGTCATCATGACTCTGGTTGTTCTTCTCTTTGTCTTTGCACTCAGGCTCAGCTGGCTCACAGCACATGCTGGAGGGACTGGGCCCATGGTTGGCCACCCTGGGTTCCTCTAGTCTCCCATTCCATGGTTGCACACACCCTGAGGGCACCCACATGGCTTGTCCATCTCCGGTAAAAATGTCAGCATACTCTCGTCCCCACATCAGTAAATCCACTGGACGTTTCCATTGTCCTTCTTCTTGGGATTTCCATAACACTTTCGGATAAATTTTCCTCTTTTCTTGTAACATTTGTCAATGTCTTTCTGCTGGAGTTTTACCATCCATACAAGGAGTCGAAAATTTTAAAGTAAATAAGGCTAAATGTAGTTTGGATTGCGGTAGTAAATGGTCTTCTATACTTCCTTTTTGTCTTTTCAACATGCTTTGTAATGTTTGATGTGCCTGCTCTATAATTCCTTGTCCTCTAGGATTATAAGGAATTTCTCTTTTATGGGTTATAGCCAAAAGCTGTAAGAAATTTCGAAAAGCATGACAAGTATAAGTCAGTCCATTGTCAGTTTTTAATTGTTTAGTTGTCCCCATATGAGGAAATAATGACAGACAGTATCACCATAAATGGCCAGCTGTCTCACTTGCTTGGCAAGTAGCATGCAGCATATGAGAATAAGTGTCTACAGTCACATGAACATAGCTAAGCTTGCCAAAGGCTGTTATGTGTGTAACATCGTTTTGCCAAATTTCATATGGAGCCAAACCCATGGATTACATCCTTCTACAAGTGTGGCACCAGGGACATGGTGGCAAGTAGGACAGCTTGTATTATAACCCTAGCTTGGCTGCCAGGTAAATGGAACATGTGAATAAGGGCAGAAGTATTTTGGTGCAGTAGCACATGAGATGCTTGAGCTTACTGAAACAGAGAACAAATCAGTTTATCTGCTCTCTCATTAGCTAGACATAGTGGCCCAGGAAGTTGCGTGTGAGAACGAATATGAGAAATATGAAAAGGAGCTCACGAGAGTGAATAACTTGTTCAAGTCTTAAAAATAAATTAAGCAGTTCTGGGTCTAGTGTACTTGTAACTGTCGCAGTTTCTATGTGACTGGCTACATTTACAACATAAGCTGAATCACAGACAACGTTGATATTATCTAAAGCTGTGAGATGTAAAACCTGAATGATGGCAATTAGCTCTGAGAGTTGAGCTGAAACCCGAGAGGTCATTATTATTTGAGTATGATTAGGTCCACAGACAGTGGCATGACCTTTGGAAGAGCCATCAGTAAAATAAGTCTAGCCACCTGGAATAGGCTTGTGATGAGTAATCACAGGAAGAATGAAATAATGGAATTTATAAAAGTGCAGAATTTTGTGTGAGGAATAATGGTTAACTGTAGCACCCATAAAGTCTGCAAAAGCAGTTTGCCAGGCAATTGACATTTCCCAAGCTGCAGCTTGTTGCTGAGAGTCTAAAGGAACAATAATTTTACCAGGGTAATATCCCATAAGCATTTTTGACCTATGTCAGCCCATAGTCACAATTTGTGTAATTAAAGAAAGATAAACTTGTAGGGTTTTGACTGTTTGATTAGGTAGAACGAGCCATTCTATTACTGTTACAGACTTGTCTGTGAACTGGCCCAAAAGTCCTGTTGGAGAATGGGGGTAGGAAGACTAAACAAAAGCAAAAATTTTTGCAGTTGTAGCTGTGAGGCATCTCTCTGCTGAAGCATCTGCTCTACAAGATGTAACTAGGCTTCTGCCTCTTTTGTTAATTGCCACAGGGAATTTAAAGAAGAATCTTCTTGCAGGGTTTGGTAAAGATGTGTAAATTGATAGGTTGCAATACCTAGCATCGGGCGTAGCCAATTTATGTCTCCTAATAATTGTTGAAAATCATTTAAAGTCTGCAACCTGTCTTTACAGAGAACTGCTTTCTGAGGCCTTACACTTCTTTCAATAACAATTGTTCCTAAGTAATAGTATGTGGAAGTTGTTTGTACTTTTTCTGTTGCTATTTTGAGACTCCATTTAGCCAAAGCCTGGTTTGTTTCTCTGAATAACTGATGTAGGATTTGATCTGTAGGAGTGGCCAAAAAAATCATCCATAAAATGAATGATATAAGCCATAGGAAACATCTTCTGAGAATTCTTTAATGCCTGTCCTACAAAGTGCTGACATAGCGTAGGACTGTTAAGCATGCCTTGGGGTAAAACTCTCCATTGGTAACGATAAACATGAACTCTTTGATTAATAGAAGACACCGAGAAGGCAAATTGAGGCTTATCCTTTGATAAGGGTATAGTAAATAATCCTCAAGATTTGTTACAAGAGGCTAGTCTCTTGGAAGAGCTGGTAGAGATGGTAAACCTTTCTGTAAGACACCCATCAGTTTAATTTGGGCGTTAATAGCTCTCAAATCATGCTGCAGTTGATATCTTCTGGACTTTTTTGGAATAACAAACACTGGCATATTCCAGGAGCTACATGACTTCTCTATGTGTCCTGCATCCAATTGTTCTTTTACTAGCTACTGAAGCTGCATCAGCTTCTCCTGAGATGGGGCCATTAATCCACCCATACAGGTTTTTCACTGAGCCATTCTAATGGTAAGGCAGAGGGTGAAGGAGAAATGTCAACGACCTCTATCAGAAATCCTGACATCCTAGCCCTTTTCTATCTGTTTTTCCAATTACTGATATCGGTTAGAATTTTCCTGTAGGAACCTCCTCAAACCTCTTCCACTCTGATATCCCATGTCCTTCAACATTTTAAGTCCTGGGTTATCAAAGTTTTCATTTGTAAGTCTCATATCCCATGCTGTAAGTCTTGACTCTGTAAATTGATAGTTATATTTGCAACATAAGGCTGAAAAGTACATGACTGTCCATCCACACCAAGACAAGGTAAAGTCTCAGCACTTTGTTGAACACTTTGAGCTGATCCTACTCCCACTAGAGACATAGAAGTTAATTGCCAGGGCCAGGATGGGGGCCAATTGTCTTTAGATATTACTGACACATCAGCTCCCATATCTGTAAGCCCATAAAATGTATTTCCTTTAATTTGTACTACACAGGTAGGTCTATTAAAGGCTATGGTTTGGGATAGATAGATTTCTCGTGTAATTGTGCTCCCAAACCCTTTATTTTCCTTTTTCTCCTTTCGTGGGGAAGAGTGTAATTTGCAGGGAATAAGCAATAATTGAGTAATATACTCTCCCGGTTCAAAAACCCAAAGGTCTTGTGACATTAAAACTGCTTAAATTTCTCCTTCATAATCAGAGTCGATCACTCCTGGGACTACAGTGATGCCTTGAAAGTTAAGATGGCTTTTGCCTAAAATTGGTGCAGTGTATCCTGTTGGTAAATGTCCCCAAATACCAGTGGAACTTTGATGGTTTTTTTTCCCCAAACTAATGCGATTCTTTCTCTGGTGGGTAGATCTAATCCTCCACTTCCTGGTTTTCCTGGGGTAATCAATGTGCTTCTGGAAACCCATGCCTGAAACTGGATTGAGGTCTGGACTGAGAATGCCCTCACTGTTTGTGGGGTCTGGGTCCCGGTCCCTGTCTCATTTCCCAACAGGGGGGTGCCATTCTGATGAAGTTGTGAACGGCACTGATTAGCCCAGTGATTTCCTTTGTTACAGTGAGGACAAAGTCTTGGCATTTTTTTCCCTTGTCAGGGGGGAACTGCATTATAAGGTCCTTTCTGTCCTGCTATCTGGTAATATTCCTTTTTAAAATGTCCAGTTTTTCCACAATTATAACACTTTCCCATTTTAGAATTTGACTGTTGGCTCCTTTTAGATTTGTCGGGAATCTGATGCTTCAGTGTCTCTTGCAATAATGCAAGAAAATGTGCATGAGACTCATGTGACCATTGCATGATATGTAGAAAGGGTTGAACTGGGACTCCCTCTTCAGGAATTGTGGCCCAGGAATATTTGTGGCCTGTGCACACTGCTGATATGCAGCATCTGGTGGTGCCATTTGTTGTTCCAGGTCTGAATAAAGGTATTACCTAACAGCATATTCTCTGTAATGTCTCCATGCCCAGCAACAGGATTCTGTCTAGCCTGCTCTCCACACATTTCTTGCAAATTCAAATTCCTTGACAGATATCCACTAGCAGACAAGCAACTTCAAGCCAAATGTTTTACATCAAAGGGTAAAAGATGCATTGCACCAAACACAGATTCTAGCAATCCTAAAATGAGTGGGCTTTGTACACAATTATTAACCACACCCACTTTTAATTCTTTCAACAACTTATACTCTAGTGGGGCTTGTTCATGAATAAACTTCTGTGGATTATTTGGATCAGGCCTTACAAAAATAGGAAAAGTTCAAGGTCCTAAGGTCTCTCCAGCTATGGCAGCAGGACATAAAATTCTTTGTATTGGGGTCTCTATTTCTGCTACCAAAGAGGCAGTAAAGATGTTTCTGCAAGTTGAGGGGGTGGTATAAGCCAATTTTTATCCTCTCTCTCCGGTTTTTTATTTTCAATTGGAGCTGTGGGTGGGACAACAGATTCTTTCACATTTTTTGTCTCAGAACATGACTCCTTCTGTCCAGCAGAATAAGAAAGAGATAATGGCAGAAGTACAGTATGAACTAAACTCCAAGTGGAGAAAACAGAAGAATCAATTTAAGTCTTTTTGATGAGCCCATTTTAATTTTTCTTCTGCTCAGTCCCAATTTTCCACATCAAGAGTGCCTACCTGTGGAAACCATGGGTTATATGTAATAACTTCTTGCAGCATCATAGTTAGCTTCTGAGATCTAACCTTAGCACCAGTTTGTTTCAACAAAACTTTAAGCAACTGCATATGTTTTTCTCCAATAGACAGACTCTGCCTCATGTTATCCTGATTCAGAAAACTTCCCATTCCCAGTACTTCTTTAAAGCACTGCTCCCATTACCATTTTGGGCAATGATCAGTACCTCTTTAAAGCACTGACCTTACTTGCCTTGCCAGCACACTTGTCCCAGGGTCCCGTTTGTCTTGCTAATTTCAGTTCCTCTTCTCTAGCAGACCTTCTCTGTTCACATCCTCAAAGACCATCTGCTTGGGTGCCACTTTTTAAAGCACCCCATGACCTGTATCAGACAGAACAAACGTGGATGAACACAGGAATAAAAGACAAAGAGACAAAAGAGTGTATTTGGAAGAAGAGGTTGGGGGCACCTTACCTCTAGTGGACAAGGGCCAGCTTTCCACAGCCCTTCATATTTATTGGTAAAAGAGATAGCAAGGGAATGGGAAAAGAGGTCAACTGCTAGGTCCATAGCAGGCTTGGAAGACTGCATTCCTTGAACAATAGGCTCTAGATGTTCCAATAGATACAATTAAGGAACACAGTGCCAGGGAATGACGGCCCTCAGCAAACTTTCTCAGGCAGGCAGAGAGGCGAGTTTGCCCACATTCTGTATTCATGATAAACAGTTTGCAGTTTGATCACATAGACTCCAGTGGAATGCTGAGAAGGTCATGATCCCTTTGGTCTTTTTTGGTTTTCAACATTTTTTATTGCAGGATATTCTGTTTTTCACTATAAGCCTAAGTGAGCTCCAAAATGTCCCTTTGAAGATTCTACAAAAACAATGTTTACAAACTGCTGAATGTAAAGAAAGGTTTAACTCTGTGAGATGAATCCACACATTACAAAACCGTTTCACAGATAGCTTCTTTCTAGTTTTTATAGTGGGATATTCTGTTTTTCACTATAGACCTCAGTGAGTTTTAAAATGTTCCTTTGCAGATTATACAAAAACAGTGTTTCCAAAATACTGAACATAAAGATAGGTTTTCTTCAATGAGCTGAATCCAAAAATCACAATGCAGGTTCACTGATAGCTTCTTTCTAGTTTTAATCTAGGGATATTTTGTTTTTTACTATAATCCTCAGTGAGCTCTGAAATGTCCCTTCATAGATTACAGAAAAATGGTGTTTCCAACCAGCTGAATGTAAACAAAGGTTTCACTCTATGAGCTGAATCCACGTGTCAGAAAGTGATATCACAGATAGCTTGTTTCTAGATATTGTTGCAGGATATTTGATTTTTCACTATAGGCCTCAGTGAGCTCCAAAATGTCTCTTTGCAGATTCTACCAAAACAGTGTTTCCAACCTGCTGAATGTAAAGAAAGTTTTCACTCTATGAGCTGAATCCTAACATCACAAAACAGATCCACAGAATGATTCCTTCTAGTTTTTAGTCGTGGGATATTTGGTTTTTCACTACAGGCCTCTGTGAGCTCAGAAATATACCTTTCCAGATACTACAAAAACAGTTTTTCCAACCTGCTAAATATAAAAAAGCTTTCACTCTATAAGCTGAATCCAAACCTCTAAAATCAGTTTCATAGATAAGTTCTTTCCAGTTTTTATCATGGAATATTCAGTTTTTCACTGTAGTCTTAAGGGGGCTTTGAAAAGTCCCTTCACATGTTCTACTAAAACAGTGTTTACAAATTGCTGAATGTAAAGAAAGATTTCACTTAAGAGCTAATGTACACTTCACAGATAGATTCTTTCTCCTATTTATAGCATGATATTCAGTTTTTTCCTATAGGCCATAGTGAGAACCAAAATGTCCCCTCACAGATTCTACAAAAACAGTGTTTCCAACCTGCTGAATGTAAAGGAAGGTTTCATGTTAGGAGTTGAATCCACACATCAAAAAGCAGTTTGACAGTTACTTTCTTTCTGGGTTTTACAGTAGGATATTTATTTTTTTTTATAGGCCTCAATGAGCTCCGAAATGTCACTTTGCAGATTCTGCAAGAACAGTTTTTCAATCCTGCAGAATGAAAAAAAAAGTTTAATTCTGTTAGCTGAATCAACACGACACAAAGCCGTTTCACAGAGAGCTTTTTTCTAGTTTTTGTCATGGGATACTCTTTTTCACCATTGGCCTTAGTGTGCTCCAAAATGTCCCTTTGCAAATTCTAAAATACAGTGCTTACAGCCTGCTGAATAAAAAGAACAGTTTCACACTCTGAGCTAAATCTAAATATCACAAATCAGTTTCACAGACAGCTTCTTTCTAGATTTTATTGTGGGATATTCGGTTTTCACTATAGGCCTCCACAGCCTCCAAAATGTCCCTTTGCAGATCCTACAAAAACAGGGTTTCCAACCTACTGAATGTTCAGAAAGGTTTAACTCTATGAGATGAATCTACACATCACAAAGCGGTTTCACAGAGAGCTTCTTTCTAGTTTTTATTGTAAGTTATTTTGTTTTTCATGATAGGCCTCAGCTCCAAAATGTCCCTTCACAGATTCTACTGAAACAGTGTTTCCAACCTGTTGAATATAACAAAAGTATCACTTTAGGAGTTGAATCCATGCTTCACAAAGCAGTTTCACAGGTAGCTTCTTTCAAGTTTTTATCATGGGATATTCCGTTTTTCACTATAGGTCTCAGTGAGCTCCAAAATGTTCTTTCACAGATTCTACAAAAACAGTGTTTTCAACCTCCTGACTGTAATGAAATGATTCACCTTATGAGCTAAATCCACACATTCCAAAGTGGCTTCACAGATAGTTTCTTTCTGGTTTTTATCGTGGGATATTCAGTTTTTAACCATAGGCCTCTGTGAGCTCAAAAATGTCCCTTCACAGATTCTACAAAAACAGTTTTTTTCCAACCTGCTAAATGTAAAAATATTTCATGCTATAAGCTGAATCCACATATCCCAAAGCAGTTTCACAGATATCTTCTTTCAAGTTTCTTTTGCAGAATATTTTGTTTTTTGCTAGAGGCCTCTGTGAACTCCAAAAAGTCCCTTCACATATTCTACAAAAACAGCTTTTCCAACCAGCTATATGTAAAAAAATTTCACTTTATAAACTGAATCCATATACCACAAAGCAGTTTCACTGATAGCTTCTTTCTAGTTTCTTTCACGGGATATTTGGTTTTTCACTATAGGCCTCTGTGAGCTCTGAAGTATCTCTTTGTAGATTCTATAAATAAAGTTTTTCCAACCTGCGATATGTAAAAAAAGTTTCACTTTATGAGCTGAATCCACACACCTCAAAGTAGTTTCACAGAGAGCTTCTTTCTAGTTTTTATCATGGGATATTTGGTTTTTCACTATAGGCTTAAGGGAGCTTTGAAATGTCGCTTTGCAAATTCTATTAAAACAGTGTTTCCAACCTGCTGAATGTAAGAAATGTTTCACATTAAGAGCTGAATCTGCATATCACAAAGCAGTTTCACATATAGCTTCTTTAAAGTTTTTATTGTGTGATATTCAGATTTTTATTATAGCCTTCAGTGAGCTCTGAAATGTCCTTTTGCAGATTCTACACAAACAGTGTTTTCAACCTGCTGAATTTAAAGAAAGATTTCACTTTATGAGCTAAATGCACACATCACAAAGCAGTTTCACAGATATAGATTCTTTTCAGTTTTTCTCATGGGATATTCAGTTTTTCACCATAGGCCTCAGTGAATTCCAAAATGTCCTTTCACAGATTCTACAAAAACAGGGTTTACAACATGCTGAATGTGAAGAAAGGTTTCGTTTTATGAGCTGAATCCACACATCATAAAGCAGCTTCACAAATAGCTTGTTTCTAGTTTATATAGCAGGATATTTGGTTTTTCACTATAGGCCACAGTGACTTCCCAAATATCTTTTCACATATTCTACAAAAACAGTGTTTCCAGCCTGCTGAATATAAAGAAAGTTTTCATTTTATGAGCTGAATCCACAAATCACAAATCAGTTTCAAAGATAGCTTCTTTCTAGTATTTATTGCGGGTTGTTCGGTTTTCACTATAGGCCTCAGTGAGCTATGAAATGCTTTTTTCACAGATTCTACTAAAATACTGTTTCCAACCTGCTGAATGTAAAGAAAGGTACCAGTTTATTTCCTGAATTCACACATCACAAAGCAGTTTGACAGATAGCTTCTTTTTAGTATTTATTCTGGGATATTTTGTTTTTCACTATCGGCATCAGTGAGCTATGAAATGTTTTTTTGCAGATTATACTAAGACAGTGTTTTCAACCTGCTGAATGTAAAGAAAGGTTTCATTTTATAAGTTGAATCCACACATTACAAATCGGTTTCACAGATAACTTCTTTTTAGTTTTTATTGTGGGATATTTTTTTTCTCATCGTGGGGGTCAGTGAGCTGTGAAATGTCCCTTCACAGATTCTACAAAAACAGTGTTTCCAACCTGCTGCATGTAAAGAAAGATTTCACTCTATGAGCTGAATGCAAACATTGCAAAGCAGTTACAAAGATAGCTTCTTTCTGTTTTTTTTAATCTCAGGATATTTTGTATTTCACTATAAGCCTCCATGGTCTCCAAAATATACCTTTGCCGATGCTACAAAATCAGTTTTTCCATCCTGCTAAATGTAAAGAAAGTTTTAATTCTGTGAGCTGAATCCACACATCAAAAAGCAGTTTCACAGACAGCTTCATTCCAGTTTTTATTGTGTTTTTGGTTTTTCACAATAGACCTCAGTGATCTCCAAAATGTCCCTTCACAGATTTTACTAAAACAAAGTTTCTAACCAACTAAGTGCAAGAAAGGATTCATTTTAGGAGCTGAATCCACACATCCCAAAGCAGTTTCACAGGTAGTTTCTTCCGAGTGTTTATCAAGTGATATTTTGTTTCTCACTGTAGGTCTCAGTGAGCTCTGAAATGTCCTCTTGCAAATTCTACACATACCATTGTTCCAACCTGCTGAATGTAAAGAAAAGTTTCACTCTATGAGAGGAATCCACACATCTCAAAGTAGTTTCACAGATAGTTTCTTTCTAGTTTTTATCACAGTTTGTTCAATTTTTCACTATACACCTCAGAGAGCTTTGAAATGTTTCTTTGAAGATTCTATTAAAACAGTGTTTCCTACCTGCAGAATGTAAAGAATAGTCTCACCTTAGGAACTGAATCCACACATCACAAAGCAGTCTCACAGATAGCTTTTTTCTATTTTTTATTGTGGGATATTGTGTTTTACTCTAGGCCCCAGTGAGTTTTAAAATGTCCTTTCACTGATTGTACAAAAACAGTGTTTCCAACCGGCAGAATATTAAGAAAGTTATCAGTTTATCAGCTAAATATACACATCACAAAGCAGTTTCAAAGATAGCTTCTTTCTAGTATTTATTGCAGGATAGTCCAGTTTTCACTATAGTCCTCAATGAGCACTGAAATATCCCTTCACAGGTTCTACAAAAACAGTGTTTTCAACATGCTGGATGTAAAGAAAGTTTTAACACTGTGAGCTGAATCCACACATCACAAAGCAGTTTCACAGATAGCTTTTTTCTAGTTTTTATCTTGGGTTATTCTGTTTTTCACTATAGGCCTTTGTGAGTGCTGATATGTCTATTTGCAGATTCTACTAAAACAGTGTCTCCAGCCTGTTGAATGTAAGAAAGGTTTCACATTCTGAGCTGAATCCACACATCACAAAGCAGTTTCACAAATAGGTTTTTTTCAAGTTTTTGTCATGGGATATTCAGTTTTTCACTACAGGTTTCAGTGAGTTCCAAAATGTTCTTTCACAGATTCTGCAAAAACAGTGCTTCCAACCTCCTGAATGTAAAGAAAGTTTTCACTTTATGAGCTGAATTCCCACATCACAAAGTCGTTTCACAGATAGTTTCTTCATGGGATATTCAGTTTTTTACTATAGCCCTCAGTGAGCTCTGAAATGTCCCTTCACAGATTCTACAGAAACAGTGTTTTTAACTTGCCGAATGTAAAGAAAGTTTTAACTCTGTAAGCTGTATGCACATATGATAAAGTGGTTTCACAGATAGCTTCTTTCTAGTTTTTATTGCAAATATTCTGTTTTTCACTATAGTTCTCAGTGAGCTCTGAAATTTTCGTTTGTAGATTCTACAAAACAGTGTTCCAAAAATGCTGAATGTGCAGAAATATTTCACTCTATGAGCTGAATCTAGGCATCACAAAGCTGTTTCACAGATAGCTTCCTTCTAGTTTTTATTGCAAGATATTCAGTTTCTTACAACACGCTGCAGTGAGCTTTAAAAAGTTCCTTTGCAGATTCTGCAAAAATAGTGTTTCCAAACTGCCAAATGTAAAGAAAGCTTTCACTTTACATGCTAAATCCACATATCACAAAGCAGCTCCACAGATAGCCTTTTTTCTAGTTTTTATCATGGGATATTCAGTTTATCATGATAGGCCTCCATGGGGTCCAAAATGTCAATCTGCAGATCTTAAAAAACAGTGTTTCCAGCCTGCTGAATGTAAAGAAAGTTTTAACTCTGTGAATTAAATCCACACATCACATAGAAGTTTCACAGATAGCTTCTTTCTCCTTTTTATCATGGGATATTAAGTTTTTCATTGTAGGCCTCAGTTAGCTCAGAAATGTGTTTTTGCACATTCTAAAAAAAACAGTGGTCAAACTTGCTGAATGAAAGAAAGATTTAACTTTGATAGCTGAATCCACACATCTCAAAGTAGTTTTAAAGATAGCTTCTTTCTAGTTTTCATTTTGGAATATGTGTTTTCTCACTAGAGGTCTCAGTGAGCTCTGAAATATTCCTTTGCAGACTCTACAAAAGCATAATTACAATCCTGTTGATTGTAAAGAAAAGTTTATCTTTATGAGCTGAATCCACATATCACAAAGTGGTTTCACAGATAAATTTTTTCTAGTTTTTATCACGGGATATTCAGTTTTTCACTATGGGACTCCATGGACTGTGAAATGTCTTTTCACAGATCCTGCACAGTGTTTCCAACCTGCTGAATTTATACAAAACTTTAACTGTGTGAGCTGAATTCACAAAAAACGAATCAGTTTCACAGATAGCTTCTTTTTGGTTTTTATCATGGGATATTTTGTTTTTCATTATAGGCCAACATGAATTCTGAATTGGCCCACCATGGATTCTACAAAAATGGTGTTTCCAGCTTGCTGAATGTAAAGAAAGCTTTCAGTTTATGAGATGAATCCATATATCACAAAGCAGTTTCACGGATAGCTTCTTTCTAGTTTTTATGATGTGATATTCTATTTTTCATTATAGGCTGAAGTGAGCTCAGAAACGTCAGTTCGCATATTCTACAAAAACAATGTTTCAATCCTGCTGAATATAAGAAAAGTTAACTCTTTGAGGTGACTCCACACATCACAAAGCAGTTTCCCAGTTAACTTCTTTCTAGTTATAATTGCTGGATATTTGATTTTTCAGTAGAGGCCTCAGTGAGCTCTGAAATGTCACTTGGCAGATTCTACAAAAACAGTGTTTTTCACCTGCTGAATTTAAAGAGCAGTTTCACTCTATGAGCTGAATCCACACAACACAAAGCACTTTCACAGACAGATTCTTTCTAGTTTTTATTGTGAGATATTCGGTTTTTCACTGGAAGCCTCCTTGAGCTCCTAATTGCCCCATTGCAGGTTTTATAAAACAGTGTTTCCAACCTGCAGAATGTAAAAAAAGGTTTAACTGTGTGAGATGAATCCACACTTCACAAAGTTGATTCTCAGATAGCTTCTTTCTAGTTTTAATTTCCAGATATTTGGTTTTTCACTACAGGCCTCAGTGAGTTTCAAAATTTCCCTTCACAGATTCTCCACAGAGTTTCCAACACGTTGAATGTAAAGAAAGATTTCACTTTATGAGCTAAATCCACTTACCATAAAGTGGTTTCACAGATAGCTTCTTTGTAGTTTTTATTGTGGCATATTTGATTTTTCATATAGGCCTCATTTAGCTCTGAAGTGCCTTTTTCCAGGTTCTACAATAAAAGAGTTTTAATCCTGTTGAATGTAAAGAAAAGTTTAACTCAATGAGGTGAATCCACATATCACAAAAAGGTTTCACAGATATCTTCTTTCTAGTTTCTATCACAAGATATTTGGTTTTTCAATACAGGCCTCCATGGGCTCTGAAATATTCCTTCTCAGATTCTACAAAAACAGTGTTTTCAACCTGGTGAATGTATAGAAATGTTTAACAGTTTGAGCTGAATCCACACATCACAAATAAGTTTCACAGATAACTTCTTTTTAGCTTTTATCAAGAGGTATTAAGTTTTTCACTATAGGTCTCTGTGAGCTCATAAATGTTTTTTCAAATATTCCACAAAAACAGCACCTCAATCCTGCTGAATAAAAGAAAGATTTAACTCTTCAAGTTTATCCACACATGAAAAGCAATTTCACACATAGATTCTTTCTAGTTATTATTGTGGGATATTCAGTTTTTCACTATAGTTCTCAATGAGCTCTGACTTGTCCTTTTGCAGATTCTACAGAAACAGTGTTTCCAACCTGCTGAACATAAAGGAAGGTTTCATTTTTTGAGCTGAATCCACACATCAAAAGCGATTTCACAGGCAACCTCTTTCTAGGTTTTATCTTGAGATATTCAGTTTTTCACTATAGGACTTAGTGAGCTCCACAATGATCTTTCACAGATTCTACAAAAACAGTCTTTCCAACCTGCTGAATGTAAAGAAAGGTTTAATTATGTGTGCTGAATCCACACATCACACATCCATTTCAGAAATAGCTTCTTTCTAGTGTTTATCCTGGGATATTCAGTTTTTCACTATAGTGCTCAATGAGCTCCAAAATGTCCCTTCTCAGATTGTAAGAAAACAGTGTTTCCAACCTGCTGAATATAAAGAAGGGCTTAAGTCTGTGAGCTGAATCCACACATCACAAAACAGTTTCACAGATAGCTTCTTTCTCGTTTTTATTGCAGGATATTTGCTTTTTTCACTATAGTCCTCAGTGAGCTATGAAATATCCTTTCAGAGACGCTACAAAAACAGTGTTTCCAACCTGCTTGATGTGAAGAAATATTTCACCCTATGAGCTGAATCCACACATCACAAAGCAGTTTCACAGACGTCTTCTTTCAAGTTTGTGTGTGTGTGGGGGGGGATATTCTGTTTTTTACTACAGGTCGCAATGACCTCTGAAATGTCCCTTCACAGATTCTACAAAACAGTTTTTCCAACCTGCTGAATGTAGAGGGAGGTTTAACTCTTTGAACTGAGTCCACTCATCACAAAGCAGTTTCACACATACCTTCTTTCTAGCTTTTATTGCAAGATATTCAGTTTTTCACTACTGTCCTCAGTGAGTTCTGAAATGTCCCTTTGCAGATTCTACAAAAACAGTGTTTCCCACCTGCTGAATATGAGGAAAATTTTGCTCTATGAGCTGAATACACGCATCACAAAGCAGTTTCACAGATAGTTTCTTTCTAGTTTTTATCCCAAGGTATGTGATTTTTCACAATAGGCTTTAGTAGCTCTGAAATGTTTTTTGCATATTCTACAAAAATAGTGTCTCCAGCATGCTGAATGTAAAGAAATTTCTAATTCTGTGATCTGAATACACATATCAAAAATCTGTTTCACAGATAGATTATTTCTAGTTTTATTCTCAGGATACTCATTTTTCCACTGTAAGCCTCAGTGAGTTGTGAAATGTCCATTCACAGATTCTACTAAAACAGTGTTTCCAATATGCCAAATGTAAAGAAAGGTTTAGTTCTGTGAAATGAATGCACACATCACATAGCGGTTTTACAGATAGCTTTTTTTCTAGTTTTTATTGTGAGATAATCAGTTTTTCACTATAGGCCTTAGTGAGCTGTGAAACATCCCTTCACAGATTCTACAAAAACAGTTTTTCCAACCTACTGAATGTAAAGAATTGTTTAATGCTGTGAGCTGAATGCACACATCAAAAAGCGTTTTTCAGAGATAGTTTCATTCTAGTTTTCATCACAGGATATTTGGTTTTTCACTATAGGCATCAGTGAGCTCTGAAATGTCTTCTTTCAGATTCTACAAAAACAGTGTTTCCAACCTGCTGAATTTAAAGAAAGGCTTAACTCTGTGAGCTGAATCCACACATCACAAAGCAGCTTCACAGATAGCTTATTTTTAGTTTTTATTGTGGGATATTTGCTTTTTTCACTATAGTCCTCAGTGAGCTCTGAAATGTCCCTTCAGAGACAGATGCTACAAAAACGGTGTTTCCAATCTGCTGAATGTGAAAAAAGATTTCAGTCTATGAGCTGAATCTGCACATCACAAAGCAGTTTCACAGATAGCTTCTTTCAAGGATTTTTCATGGGATATTCTGTGTTTTACTACAGGTCTTGGTGACCTCTGAAATGTCCCTTCACAGATTCTCCAAGAACAGTGTTTCCAACATGCTGAATGTAAAGAAAGATTTAACTCTGTGAACTGAATCCACACATCACAAAGTCATTTCACAGCTACCTTCTTTCTAGTTTTTATTGCAGGATAATTTGTTTTTCACTATTGTCCTCAGTGAGCTCTGAAATGTTCCTTTGCAGATTCTACAAAAACAGTGTTTCCCACCTGCTGAATGGGAGGAAAAATTTTACTCTATGAGCTGAATACACACATCACAAAGCGATTTCACAGATAGCTTCTTTCTAGTTTTTATTCCAAGGTGTTTGTTTTTTCACAGTAGGCTTTAGTGAGCTTTGAATATTTCTTTGCAGATTCTACAAAAATAGTGTTTCCAACCTGCTGGATGTAAAGAAATGTCTAATTCTGTAACCTGAATGCACACATCAAAAAGCGGTTTCTCAGACACCTTCTTTCTAGTTACTAGTGTGGGATATTCGGTTTTTCATTCTAGGTCTCAGTGAGCTCTAAAATGTTTTTTCACAGATTCTGCAAAAACAGTGTTCCAACGAGCTGAATGTAAGGAACGTTTTCACTTTATTAGTGGAATTCACACATCACAAAGCAATTTCACAGATAGCTTCTTTCTAGTTTTTTCATGAAATAGTCAGTTTTTCACTATAACCCTCAGTGAGCTCCAAGATGTCCCTTCACAGATTCTACAAAAACAGTGCTTACAACCTGCTGTATGTAAAGAAAGGTTTGACTTTGTGAGCCTAATCCATACATCATAAAAATGGTTTCACAGATAGCTTCTTTCTAGTTTTATTGCAAGTTATTCTGTTTTTCACTATAATTTTCAGTGAGTTCCAAAATGTTCCTTTGCAGATTCTCCAAAGCAGTGTTTCCAAAATGCTGAATGCAAAGAAAATTTTTGCTCTATGAGCTCAATCCAGACATCAAAAAGCAGTTTCACAGAGAGCTTCTGTGATCTGAATGCACATATCAAAAATCAGGTTCACAACTAGGGTCTTTCTGGTTTTATTTGCAGGATATTGGTTTTTTCACTATAGGCATCAGTGAGTTTTGAAATGTCCCCTCACAGATTCCACTAAAACAGTGTTTCCAACATGCTGAATGTAAAGAAAGTTTTAGCTCTGTGAGCTGAAAGCACACATCACAAAGCAGTTTTACAGATAGCTTCTTTCTAGTTTTATTGTGAGATAATCAGTTTTTCACTATAGGCCTTAGTGAGCTGTGAAACATCCCTTCACAGATTCTACAAAAACAGCTTTTCCAACCTACTGAAGGTAAAGAATTGTTTAAAGCTGTGAGCTGAATTCACACATGAAAAAGCGTTTTTCAGAGATAGCTTCATTCTAGTTTTCATCACAGGATATTTGGTTTTTCACTACAGGCATCCATGAGCACTGAAATATCTTCTTTCAAATTCTAAACAAACAGTGTTTCCAACCTGCTGAATGTGAAGACAGATTTCACTCTAGGAGCTGAATCCACACATCACAAAGCAGTTTCACAGATAGCTTCTTTCAAGTTTTTTTTTTGGGTGGGATATTCTGTGTTTTACTACAGGTCTCAGTGAGCTCCAAAATGTCCCTTCTCAGATTCTACAAGAACAGTGTTTCCAATGTGCTGAATGTAAAGAAAGTTTTAACTCTGTGAGCTGAATCCACACATCACAAGGTGGTTGGTTTCACAGATTGCTTCTTTCTAGTTTTTACCATGGCATATTCAATTTCTCATTATAGTCCTCAGTGAACTCTGAATGTGCCTTCATAGATTCTACAAAAACAGTTCTTCCGATCTGCTGAATGTAATGAAAGGTTTTACTTTATAAGCTAAATACACATATCACAAAGTGACTTCACAGGTAGCTTCTTGTTTTATCGTGGAATATTCAGTTTGTCTCTATAGGCCTCAGTAACCTCCAAAATTCCCCATGGCTTCTCCTTCACAAACAGTGTTTTCAACATCATGAATGTAAAGGAAGGTTTAACTGTGTGAGCTGAGCTGAATCCATGCATCAGAAAGAAGTTTCACAGATAGCTTCTTTCTAGCTTTTATCATGGGATATTTGCTTTATCACTATAGGTCTCCATGGGACTCAAACTGTCCTTTCGCCGATACTTCAAAACTGTGTTTCCAACCAGCTGAATGAAAGAAATTTTTAAATCTGAGGGCTGAATCCACACAGCTCAAAGCAGTTTAACATACAGCTTCTTTCTAGTTTTCATCACTAGACATTTTGTTTTCCACTTTAGGGCTCAGTGAGCTCCGAAATGTCCCTTCACAGATTCTACAAAAGCAGAATTTCAATCCTGCTGAATGTAAAGAAAGGTTTAACTCTATGACCTGAGTCCATATGCCACAAAAGAGTTTCACAGATAAATTATTTCTAGTTTTTATCACGGGATATTTGGTTTTTCACTGTATGCCTCCACTGACTCCAAAGTGTCCTTTTGTAGATCCTACAAAAACAGTGTTTCCAACCTGCTGAATGTATAAAAAAGTTTAACTGTATGAGGTGATTCCACAAATATCAAATCAGTTTCAAAGATAGCTTCTTTTTAGTTTTTATCATAGGATACTGTTTTTCACTATTGGTCTCAGTGAGCTCTGAATTGGCCCTTGGTAGATGCTGCAAAAATAGTGTTTCCAACCTGCTGAATGTAAAGAAAGGTTTCAGTTTATGAGCTGAATCCACACATCACCAAGCAGTTTCACAGATAGCTTCTTTCTAGCTTTTATCATAGGATATTCTATTTTTCATTATATGCCTAAGTGAGATCAGAAATACCCATTTGCGTATTCTACAAAAAGAGTGTTTTAATCCTACTGAGTATAAGAAAGGTTTAACTCTTTGAGCTGAATCCACACATCATGAATCAGTTTCACAGATAACTTCTTTCTCATTATAATCAGGGGAAATTTTGTTTTTCAGTAGAGGCCTCAGTGAGCTCTGAAATGACACTTCGCAGACACTACAAAAACAATATTTTTAATGGCCGAATGTAAAGGACCATTTCATTCTATGAGCTGAATCCACACAACACAAAGCACTTTCACCACAGATTCTTTCTAGTTTTTATCATAGGATATTCGATTTTTTACTACAGGTCCCTGTGTGCTCTGAATTGCCCCTTTGCAGATTCTACAAAACAGTGTTTCCAACCTGCTGAATGTATAGAAAAGTTTAACTCTGTTAGCTGAATCCACACTTCACAAAACTGTTTCTCAGAAAGCTTCCTTCTAGTTTTAATCACAGGATATTCCGTTTTTCAGTATAGGCCTCAGTGAGCTTCAAAATGTCCCTTCACAGATTCTCCAAAAACAGTGTGTCTGACATGCTGAATGTAAAGAAAGTTTTCACTTTACAAGCTAAATCCACACATCATAAAGTGGTTTCAAAGATAGCTTCTTTCTAGTTTTTATGTGGCTTATTCATTTTTTTACTACAGTAAAATTCTGTGATATCTGAAATGTATTTTCAAAGATTCTACAAAATATCTTTTCACAGATTCTACAAAAACAGAGTTT
Organism: Gorilla gorilla gorilla; assembly: GCF_029281585.2. NCBI lineage: Eukaryota > Metazoa > Chordata > Mammalia > Primates > Hominidae > Gorilla > Gorilla gorilla. The sequence goes on along the minus strand of NC_073231.2, from coordinate 74,299,506 downwards.
TAATCTTGTTGAATGTAAAGAAAGGTTTAAAATAATGAGGTGAATCCACATATCACAAAGTGGTTTCACAGATATCTTCTTTCTAGCTTGTTGGTGGGATATTCACTTTTTAACTTTAGGCCTCCATGGGCTCTGAAATTTTGCTTCACAGATCCTACAAAAACGGTATTTTCATACTCATGAATACAAAGAAAGTTTTAACAGTTTAAGCTGAATCCACACATAAAAATCATTTTCACAGACAGCTTCTTTGTAGCTTTTATTGTTGGATATTAGGTTTTTCACTATAGGTCTCACTCAGCTCAAAAATGTTTCTTTGAATATTCCACAGAAACAGTGCTTCAACCCTGCTGAATAAAAGAAAAGTTTAACTCTTTGACCTCTATCAACACATCACAAAGAGGTTTCACATATAGATTCTTTCTAGGTATTATTGCAGAATATTCAGTTTTTCACTATATCCATCAGTGAACTTCAAATTGTCTCTTTGCAGATTCTACAAAAGCAGTGTTTTCAACCTGCTAAATGTAAAGAAAGGTTTAACTCTGTGAGCTGAATCCACACATCACAAAGCAGTTTCACAAATAGCTTCTTTCTAGTTTTTATTGCAGAATATTTTGTTTTTCACCATAGTCCTCTGTGAGCTCTGAAATGTTCCTTCACAGATTCTAAAAAAGCAGTGTTTCCAAAATGCGGAATGTGAAAAAAGATTTCTTTCTGTGAGTTGAATCCGGATATCACAAAGTGGTTTCACAGATAGCTTCTTTCTAGTTTTATTTGTGTGATATTCATTTTTTCACTACAGGCCTCAGTGAGTTTTGAAATGTCCCTTCACGGATTCTACTAAAACAGTGCTTCCAACATGTTTAATGTACATAAAGGTTTAACTCTGTTAGCTGAATGCACGCAACACAAAGCACTTTCAGAGATAGCTTCTTTCAAGTTTTTATCGTGAGATAATCAATTTTTCACTATAGGCCTTGGTGAGCTCTGAAACATCTCTTCACAGATCCTACAAAAACAGTGTTTCCAACCTACTGAATGTGAAGAATGGTTTGCCTCTGTGAGCTGAATGTACACATCACAAAGCAGTGTCAGAGATAGCTTCATTCTATTTTTTATCACAGGATATTTGGTTTTTTACTATTGGCATCAGTGAGCTCTGAATTGTCCCTTCACAGATTCTACAAAAACAGTGTTTCCAACCTGCTAAATGTAAAGAAAGTTTTAACTCTGTTAGGTGAATCTGCACATCACAAAATGGTGTCTGAGATAGCTTTGTCCTATTTTTTATCACCAGATATTTGCTTTTTAACTATTGGCATTGCTGAGCTCTGAATTGTCCCTTCACAGATTCTACAAAAACAATATTTCCAGCCTGCTGAACATAAAGAAAGGATTATATCTGTGAGCTAAATCCACACATCACAAAGTGCCTGCACATACAGTTTCTTTCTAGTTTTTTGTCACAGGATATTTGGTTTTTCACTATAGGCCTCAATGAGCTCTGAGTGTCCCTTAGTAGATTCCACAAAAACAATGTTTCCAACCTGCTGAATGTAAAGAAAGGTTTCACTTTATGAGCTGAATACACACATCACAAAGCAGTTTCACAGGTAGCTTCTTTCTAGTTTTATCGTGGAATATTCAGTTTCTCTCTATAAGCATCAGTGAGCTGTGAAATGTCTCTTCTCAGATTCTACAAATAAAAAAGAGATTCCAACCTGCTGAATGTAAAGAAAGGTTTCACTCTTTCAGCTGAATGCACACATCACAAAGCAGTTTCACAGATAGTTTATTTCTAGTTCTTATCACTTTTTTACTATAAGCCTTCATGGGCTCCAAAATGTTCCTTCACAGATCCTACAAAAACAGTGTTTCCAACCTGCTGAATGTAAAGAAAGTTTATATCTGTGAGCTGAATCCACATACCACAAAGTGGTTTCACAGATAGCTTCTTTCTACTTTTTTATTGCTGGATATTCATTTTTGTCAATGTAGGCCTCAGTGAGGTCCCAAATGGTCCCTCACAGAATCTACAAAAACTGTGTTTCCAACGTGCTCAATGTGAGGAAACGTTTTAATCTATGAGCTGAATACACACATCACAAAGCGCTTACACAGGTAGCTTCTTTCTACTTTTTATCTCGGGATATTAGTTTTTTTACTATAGGCCTCAATGACCTCTGAAATGTCCCATTGCTTAGCCTAGAAAAACAGTGTTTTCAACACACTTAATGTAAAGGAAGGTTTATCTTTGTGAGCTGCATCCATGCATCACAAAACAGTTTTGCATATAGCTTTCTTCTAGCTTTTATCATGGGATATTGGCTTTTTCACTATAGGCCTCCTTGGGATCCTAAATGTCCTTTTGCTGATGCTTCAAAAATAGTGTTTCCAACCTGCTGAATGAAAAGCAAGTTTTACTCTGTAAGCTGAATCCACACATCATGAAGCAGTTTCACAGATAGCGTCTTTCTACTTTTTATCAAGGGATACTCCTTTTTTTGCTATAGGATACAGTGAGCTCTGAAATGCCCTTTCACAGATTCTACTAAAACAGTGTTTCCAACCTGCTGAATGTGAAGAAATGTTTCACTCTGTGAACTGAATCCACACATCACTAAATGGTTTCACAGATAGCTTCTTTCTAGTTGTTATCAGGGGATTTCATTTTTCCAGTATAGGCCTCCATGGGCTTAGAAATGTCCCTTGGCAGAGCCTACAAAAACAGTGTTTCCAAACGGCTGAATGTAAACAAAATTTAACTCTGTGTACTGAATGTAAATATCACAAAGTGGTTTCACAGATAATTTCTTTCTAGTTTTTATCATGGAATATTTCTTTTTTCACTATAGGCCCCAGTGAGCTATGAAATATCCCTGTGCAGATTCTACAAAAACAGTGTTTCCAATGAGCTGAGTTTAAAGAAAGGTTTAAATCTATGAGCTGGATCCACATATCACAAAGCGATTTAACAGGCAACTTCTGTCTAGTTTTCATCTTGAGATATTCAGTTTTTCACTATAGGACTCAGTGAACTCTGAAATGTCCCTTCACAGATTCTACAAAAACAGTCTTTGCAACCTGCTGAATGTAAAGTTTAACTCTGTGAGCTGAATCCATACATCACACAGCAGTTTCAGAGATAGTTTCTTTCTGGTTTTTATTCTGGGATATTCATTTTTTCACTATAGTGTTCAGTGAGCTCTGAAATGTGCCTTCCCAGATTCTACAAAAACATTGTTTCCAACCTGCTGAATGTAAAGAAAGGTTTCACTCTATGAGCTGAATCCACACATCACAAAGCAGTGTCACAGATAGCTTCTTTCTTGGCTTTTCACGTGATATTCAGCTTTTCACTATACCCCTTAGTGTGCTCCAAAATGTCCTTTTGCAGATTCTACAAAAACAGTGTTTCAAACCTGCTGAATGTAAAGAAATATTTTCCTCTGTGATCTGAATCAACACATGTCAAAGCACTTTCACACATACCTTCTTTCTAGTTTTATCTCAGGATATTTGGTTTTTCACTATAGTCTTCTATGCATTCCAAAATGATTTTTCACAGATTCTATACAAATAGTTGTTCCATCTTGGTGAATGAGAAAAAAAATCACTCATAAGCTGAATAAACACATCACAAAGCAGTTTCACAGATACTTTATTTCTGATTTTTATTACAGGATATTCAGTTTTTCACAGTAGACTTTAGTGAGTTCCAAAATGATTCTTCACAGATTATACAAAAATAGTGTTTTCAACCTGCTGAATGAAAATATATCTCTAATTCTGTGAGCTGAATGCATACATCAAAAAGCAGTTTCACAGATAGCTTCTTTCTAGTTATTATTGTGGGATATTCAGATTTTTACTACAGGTCTCAATGAGTTCTGAAATGTCTCTTAACAGATTCTGCAAAAACAGTGTTTTCAACATACTGAATGTAAAGAAAGATTTAACTCTATGAGCTGAATGTACACATCACAAAACGGGTTCACAGATAGCTTTTTTTCTAGTTTTTATTGAGAGATGATCAGTTTTTCACTATAGACCTTATTGAGCTCCATAACATCCCTTCACACATTCTACAAAAACAGTGTTTCCAACCTACTGAATGTAAAGAATTGTTTAAGTCTGAGAACTGAATGCACACATCACAAAGTGGTTTCAGAGATAGCTTCATTCTAAGTTTTTATCATGGGACATTTTGTTTTTCACTATAGGCATCAGTGAGCTCCAAAATGTCCCCTTTCAGATTCTACAAAAATAGTGTTTCCAATCTGCTGAATGTAAATAAAGGTTTAACTCTGTGAGCTGAGCCCACACAGCACAAAGCAGTTTCACAGATAGCTTCTTTTTAGTTTTTATTGCCGGATATTTGTTTTTTTTCACTATAGTCCTCAGTGAGATCTTAAATGTCCCTTCACAGATACTACAAAAACAGTGTTTCCAACCTGCTGAATGTGAGAAAGATTTCACTTTATGAGCTGAATCTACACATCAAAAAACAGTTTCACAAATAGCTTCTTTCAAGTTTTTTTCATGGGATGTTCCATTTTTCACTACAGGCCTCACTGAGCTCTGAAATGTCCCCTCGCAGATTCTACAAAACCAGTGTTTCCAACCTGCTGAATGTAAAGAAAGGTTTCACTGTATGAGCTGAATACACACATCACAAAGCAGTTTCACAGATAGGTTCTTTCTAGTTTTGTCACAGAATATTCCATTTTTCTGTATAGGCGTCAGTGAGCTCTGAAATGTCTCTTTTCAGATTCTACAATAAAAATTTTCCAATCTGCTGAATGGAAAAAATGATTTCACTCCATGAGCTGAATCCACAGAAAGCAGTTTCATAGATAGTTTCTAGTTTTTATCATGGGACAATCAGTTTTTCACAATAGGCTTTCCTGGGTTTTGAAATGTCCCTTCACAGATCCTACAAAAACAGTGACTTCAACCTGCTGAATGTAAAGAAAGGATTATATCTGTGAGCTAAATCCACATATCACAAAGTGGTTTCACATATAGTTTGTTTCTAGTTTTTTAATCACAGGATATTCGGGTTTTTGCTATAGGACTCAGTGAGCTCAGAAATGTCCCCTCACAGAATCTACAAAAACAGTGTTTCCAACCTGCTCAATGTGAAGAAAGGTTTCACTTTATGAGCTGAATCCACACATTACAAAGTGCTTACACAGGTAGCTTATTTCTACGTTTTATTGTGGGATATTTAGTTCTTTAATATAGGCCTCAATGACCTCCCAAATGTCCTGTCACTTATGCTACAAAAACAGTGTTTCCACATGCTGATTGTAAAGGAAGTTTTAACTCTGTGAGCTGAATCCATGCATCACAATGCCATTTCACAAATAGCTTCTTTCTAGCTTTTATCACAGGATATTCACTTTTTTACTATAGGCCTGCATGGGATATGAAATGTCTTTTCACCAATGCTTCAAAAACAGTGTTTACAACCTGCTGAATGAAAACAAAGGTTTAACTCTGTGTGCTGAATCCACACATCACAAAGTGATTTCACAGATAGCATCTTTCTACATTTTATCGGGGGATATTAGGTCTTTTGCTATAGGCTTCAGTGAGCTCTGAAATGCCCTTTCACGGATTCTACAAAAACACTGTTTCCAAACTGCTAAATGTAAAGAAATGTTACATTCTGTGAGCTAAATCTACACATCGTGGCAGTTTCACAAATAGCTTCTTTCTAGTTTATATTACGGGGTATTCAGTTGTTCAATGTAGGCTTCAGTGAGGTCTGAAATGTCCTTTCACAGATTCTACAAAAACAGTGTTTCCAACCTGCTGAATATGAAGAAATATCTCCCTTTATCAGCTGAATTCACAAATCACTAAGCAGTTTCACAGATAGCTTCTTTCTAGTTTTTATCACAGGATATCTATTTTTTAATATAGGCATCCATGGCCTTAGAAATGTCCCTTGGCAGATACTATGAAAACAGTGTTTCCAAACTGCTGAATGTAAAGAACATTTAACTCCGTAAGCTGTATCCACACATCACAAAGCGGTTGCACAGATAACTTCTTTCTAGCTTTCTTTGTGGAATATTTGCTTTTTTCCTATAGGCCTCAGTGAGCTGCGAAGTGTCCCTGAACAGATTCTACAAAAAGAGTGTTTCCAATGTGCTGAGTTTAGAGAAAGTTTTCTCAGTGAGCTGAATTCACACATCACAAAGTGATTTCACAGACAATTTCTTCCTACTTTTTATCTAGAGAAATTCAGTTTTTCACTATAGAACTCAATGAGGTCTGAAATGTCCCTTCACAGAGTCTACAAAAACAGCCTTTCCAACCTGCTGAATGTAAACAAAGCTTTGACTTTATGAGCTGAATCCACAAATCACAAAGTAATTTCACAGATAGCTTCTTTGTAGTTTTTATCACAGGATATTCAGTTTTTCACTATAGGCCACAGTGAGCTTTAAAATGCCCCTTCTCAGATTCAACAAAAACAGTGTTTCCAACCTGCTGAACATAAAAAAGTTTCACTTTATGAGCTGAATCCACACATCAAAAAGCAGTTTCACAAATAGGTTCTTCTAGTTTTTATTGCAGAATATTCGGTTTTTCACTATAACCTCAGTGAGCTCCGAAATGTCCCAGTGTGGATTCTAAAAAAAAAGTACTTCCAACATGCTGAGTATAAAGAAATATTTACCTCTGTGAGCTGAATCCACCCATCACAAAGCGATTTCACAGGCAAATTCTTTCTAGTTTTTATCTTGAGATATTCAGTTTTTCACGATAGGACTCAGTGAACTTTGAAATGTCCCTTCACCAATTCTACAAAAACAGTGTTTCTAATCTGGTGAATATAAAGAAAGTTTTAATTATGTGAGCTGAATTTACACATCACACAGCAGTTTCAGAGACAGCTTCTTTCAAGGTTTTATCGTGTGTTATTCAGTTTTTCACTGTAGTGCTCAGTGAGCTCCGAAATGTCCCTACTCATATTCTACAAAAACAATGTTTCCAACCTGCTGATGTAAAGAAAGGTTAACTCTGTGAGCTGAATCCACACATCACAAGGTGGTTTCACAGATAGCTTCTTTCTAGTTTTTATTGTGAGATGTTTGTTTTTTCACTATAGGCCTCAGTGAGCTCCAAAATTTCCCTTTGCAGGTTCTACAACAAAAGTGTTTCCAACCTGCTCAATTTAAAGGATGGTTTCCCTCTATGATCTGAAACCACGCATCACAAACCAGTTTCACACATAGCTTCCTTCTAGTTTTTTTTCACGAGATGGTCAGATTTTTACTATCAGCCTCAGTGAGCTCTGAAATGTCCCTTTGCAGATTCTACAAAAACAGTGTTTCTAACCCACTGAATGTAAAGAAAGGTTTAATTCTGTGGGGTGAATCCACACATCACACACCGGTTTCATTGATCTCTTCTTTCTAGTTTTATTGTGGGATATTCAATTTTTTTTCCTATAGGTCTAGTGTGCTCCAAAATGTCCCTTCACAGATTCTACAAAAACAGTGTTTCTAACCTGTTGAAGGATCTGTGAAGGCACATTTTGCAACCCATGTTGGCCTACAGTGAAAAACAGAATATTCCATGATAAAAACTTGAAATACGCTGCCTATGAAACTGCTTTGTGATGTGAGGAATCAGCTCATAACATGAATTCTTTCTTTATATTCAGCAAATTTGAAACACTCTTTTTATATGATCTATGAAGAGACATTTCAGAGCTCACTGAGGCCTATAGTGAAAGACAGTATATCCCCCAATAAAAACTAGAAAAAAGCTATTGAGAAAACCACTTTGTGATTTGTGGATTCATCACATGAAGTGAAACCTTGCTTTATATTCAACAACTTGGAAACACTGTTTTCATAAAATCTGTAAAGGGGCATTTCAGAACTCACTGAGGCTTATGGTAAAAAAAATGAATTTCCCATGAAAAAATTAAAAAGAAACTGCCTTTGAATTGCTCTGTGATGTGTGGCTTCAGCTCACAGAGTTAAACCTTTCTTTAGATTAAGCAGGTTGGAAACACTATTTTTGTAGAATCTGCGAGGGGAGATTTCATAGCTCACTGAGGCTTGTAGTGAGAAAAACGAATATCACGTGATAAGAACTAGAAAAATGCTATCTGTGAAACCACATTGTGATGTGTGGATTCAGCTAATAGAGTGAAAGTTTTCTTTACATTCAGCAGTTGGAAACACTCTGTTTGTAGAATCTGCACAAACACATTTTGAAGCTCACTGAAGCCTAAAGTGAAAAACCGAATATCCAACTATAAAAACTAGAAAGAAGATGGGAACCACTTTGTGATGTTTGGATTCAGCTTATAGAGTGAAATCTTTATTTACACTTAGTAGGTAGAAACACTGTTTACGTAGAATTTACAAAAAGACATTTCAGAGCTCACTTAGGCTTATACTGAAAAACCAAATATCCTGCAATAAAAACTAGAAAGAAGCTATCTTTGAAAATGCTTTGTGATGTTTGGATTCAGCTCATAAAGAGAAACCTTGCTTTGCATTCACCAGGTTGGAAACACTGTATTTGTAGAATCTGAAAAAGGATATTTCAAAGCTAACAGAGGTCTATAGTAAAAAAGTGAATATCCTGTGACAAATACTAGAAAGAAGCTATCTGTGAAACCGCTTTGTGACATTGGATTCAGCTCACAGAGTTAAACCTTTCTTTACATTCAGGAGGTTGGAAACACTGCTTTTGTGGAATTGACAAAGGGACATTTCAAAGCTAATTGAGGCCTATAGTGAAAAAACTAATATCTTGTGATGAAACGAAGATAGAAGCTATCTGTGAAAGTGATTTGTGGTGTATGGAATCAGCTTATAAAGTGAAACCTTTCTTTATATACAGTAGGTTGGAAACACTGTATTTGTAGGATCTGTAAAGGAAAATTTCAGAGCTCAATGAGGCCCTGTGATAAAAACTAGAAAGAAGTTATATGTGAAACCACTTTGAGATGTGTGGATTCAACTCACAGAGTTAAACCATTTTTACATTCAGCAGGTTGGAAACACTGTTTTTGTAGGATATACAAAGGGACATTTGGGAGCTCACTGAGGCCTATAGTGAAAAAACAAATATTACATTATAAAAACTAGAAAAAAGCTATCAGAGAAACTGCTTTGTGATGTGTTGATTCAGCTGACAAAGTGAAAATTTTCTTTGGATTCAGGAGGTTGGAAAGACTGTTTTTGTAGAATCTGCAAAGAGATACTTTGAAGCTCACTGAGGCTAATAGTGAAAAGCTGAATATCTCATGAAAAAAAACTAGAAAGAAACTATCACTGTCTTTGATACCACTTTGTGATGTCTGGATTCAACTCAAATAGTTAAACCTTTCTTTACATTCAGCAGGTTGGAAACACTGGTTTTGTAGAAACAGTGAGGGGAAATTTCAGAGCTCACTGAGGCCAGAAGTGAAAATCTGAATATCCCACGTTAAAAACTAGAAAGAAGCTATCTGTGAAACTGCTTTGTGATGTGCAGATTCAGCGCATATAGTGAAAAGTTTCTTTATATTCAGCAGGGTGGAAAAACTGTTTTTGTATAATCTGTGCACACATTACTGAGCTTGCTGAGCTCTAAACTGAAAAACAGAATATTCCATGATAAAAACTAGAAAGAAGCTATCTGTGATACTGCTTTGTGGTGTGTGGATTCAGCTCATAGAGTAAAACCTTTCTTCACATTCAGCAGGTGGGAAACACATTTTTTAGGATCTCTGAAGGTAATTTCAAAGCTTACTGAGGACTGCAGTGAAAAACAAATTATCCCACAGTAAATACTAGAAAAATGCTATATGTGAAACAGCTTTGTGATGTTTGGATTCAGCCCCCAGAGTTAAAACTTTCTTTACATTCAGCAGGCCGGTAACATTGTTTTTGTAGAATTTGTGAAGAGACATTTCTGACCTCACTGAGGCCTATAGTGAAAAACTGAATATCCTGCAATAAAAACTAGAAAGAAGCTATCTGTGAAGCCACTTTGTGATGTGTGGAATCAGTTCACATTGTGAAACCATCCTTTATATTAAGCAGGTTGGAAACACTGTTTTCGTAGGATCTGTGAAGGAACATTTTGGAGTTCAATGAGGATTATAGTAAAACGAAAATGTCCTGTGATTAAAACTAGAAAGAGACTGTCTGTGAGCCTGCTTCATGGTGTGTGGATTCAGCTCAAATAGTTAAATCTTTCTTTACATTCAGCAGGTTAGAAATACTGTTTCTTTAGAATCTGTGAGGGGTAATTTTGAAGTTCACTAAGTCCTGTAGTGAAAAACCATGTATGTTGAGATAAAAGCTAGAAAGAAGCTATCTGTGTAAGCACTTTGTGATGTGTGGATTCAGCTCATATAGAGAAACGTGTCTTTACATTCAGCAGGTTGGGAAAAGTGTTTTTGTAGAAACTGCACAAACACAGTTCTGAGCTCATTGAGGCCTAAAGTGAAAAACAGAACATCCCATGATAAAAACTGGAAAAAAGCTATTTGTCAAACTGGTATGTGATGTTTGCATTCAGCTCATAGACTGAAACCTTTCTTTACATTCGGTAGGTTGGAAACACTGGCGTTTTTCTTTTTTTAATTTTACTTTAGGTTTTAGGGTACATGTGCACAATGTGCAGATTTGTTACATATGTGTACATGCACCATGTTGGTGTGCTGCACCCATTAACTCATCATTTCACCCCACAACAGGCCCCAGTGTGTCATGTTCCCCTTCCCGTGTCCGTGTGTTCTCATTGTTCAATTCCCACCTATGAGTGAGAACATGTGGTATTTGGTTTTTTGTCCTTGTGACAGTTTGCTGAGAATGATGATTTCCAGCTTCATCCACGTCCCTACAAAGGACATGAACTCATTTTTTATGGCTGCATACTATTCCATGGTGTATATGTGCCACATTCTTAATCCAGTCTATCATTGTTGGATATTTGGGTTGGTTCCAAGTCTTTGCTATTGTGAATAGTGCCACAATAAACTTACGTGTGCATGTGTCTTTATAACAGCATGATTTATAATCCTTTGGGTATATACCCAGTAATGTGATGGCTGGGCCAAATGGTATTCCTAGTTCTAGATCCCTGAGGAATTACCACACTGACTTCCACAAGGGTTGAACTAGTTTACAGTCCCACCAACAGTGTAAAAGTGTTTCTATTACTCCACATCCTCTCCAGCACCTGTTGTTTCCTGACTTTTTAATGATCACCATTCTAACTGGTGTGAGATGGTATCTCATTGTGGTTTTGATTTGCATTTCTCTGATGGCCAGTGATGATGAGCATTTTTTTCATGTGTCTTTTGGCCTCATAAAATGTCTTCTTTTGAGAAGTGTCTGTTCATATCCTTCACCCACTTGTTGATGGGGTTGCTTATTTTTTTTCTTGTAAATTTGTTTGAGTTCATTGTAGATTCTGGATATTAACCCTGTGTCAGATGAGTAGATTGCAAAAATTTTCTCCCATTTTGTAGGTTGCCTGTTCACTCTGATGGTAGTTTCTTTTGCTGTGCAGAAGCTCTTTAGTTTAATTAGATCCCATTTGTCAATTTTGGCTTTTGTTACCATTGTTTTTGGTGTTTTAGACATGAAGTCCTTGCCAATGCCTATGTCCTAAATGGTATTGCCTAGGTTTTCTTCTAGGGTTTTTATGGTTTTAGATCTAACATTTAAGTCTTTAATCCATCTTGAGTTAATTTTTGTATAAGGTGTAAGGAAGGGGTCCAGTTTCAGCTTTCTAAATATGGCTAGCTAGTTTTCCCAGCACCATTTATTACATAGGGAATCCTTTCCCCATTTCTTGGGAAACACAGGTTTTTAGACTCTGCAAAGGGACTCCTATAAGCTCTCTGAGGCCTATAGTGAAAAACTCAATATCCCATGATATAAACTATCTGTGAAACCACTTTGTTATGTATGAATTCAGATAACAGTGTGAAACCTTTCTTTACATTTATCAGGATTGAAACACTGTTCTTAGATTCTGTGAAGGAACTTTTCAGAGCACACTGAGTTCTATAATGAAAAACCACATATTCTGTGATAAAAACTAGAAAGAAGCTGTCAAACTGCTTTGTGATGTGTGATTTTAACTCATAAAATAGAACCTTTCTTTACACTCAGTAGGTTGCAAACACTGTTTTTGTTGGTTCTGCCAAGGGACATTTCTGAGATCACTGTGGTATATATTGTAAAATGGAGTATCCTGTAATAAAAACTAGAAAGAACCTATCAGTGAGACCACTTTGTGTTGTGTGGATTCAGCTCACAGAGTTAAAACTTGTTTACATTCAGCAGGTTGGAAACACTTTTTTACTGGGATTTGTGAAGTGACATTTCTGAGCTCACTGAGGCCTATAGTAAAAAAAATTCTCAAGATAAAAAGTAGAAAGTAACTTGTGATTTGTGATGTCTGGATTCAGCTCACAGAGTTAAAACTTTCTTTACATTCAGCAATTTGCAAACACTCTTTTTGTAGAATCTGCAAAAAGACTTTTCAAAGCTCAGTGAGGTCTATAGGAAAAAAACCAAATATCCCATGGTAAAAACTAGAAAGGAGCTATGTGTGAAATGGCTTTGTAATGTGTGTATTCAGCTCATAAATGGAAACATTTGTTTACATTCAGCAGGTTGTAGGCACTGTTTTTGTAGATTCTGTGAAAAAGCATTTCAAATCTCACTGAGGCCTATAGCCAAAAACTGAATATCATGCAATAAAAACTAGAAAGAAGCTATCTGTGAAACTTCTTTGTGATATGTGGATTCAGCTCATAGAGTGAAAACTTTCCTCACATAGAGCAGTTTGGAAACACTGTTTCTTTTCTTTTTTTTTTTTTTTTTTGGACCTGCAATGAAATATTTTAAATCTCCCTAAGGATTATAGTGAAAAACCAGACATTGCATGATAAAAGGTAGATGGAAGCTATCTTTGAAACAGCTTTGTGATGTCTGGATTCAGCTCACAGAGTCAAACCTTCCTTTAAATTCAGAAAATTGGAAATGCTGTGTTTGTATGGTCTGCAAAGAAATATATTGGAGCCCATGGAAAACTATACTGAAAAACCAAATATCTCAAGTTAAAAACTATCTGTGAAACCAATTTGTGATGTGTGGATTCAGCTCATAGAGTGAAACTCTTTACATTCAGCAGGTTGGAAACATTGTTTTTGTAGAACCTGTGAAGGAACATATCTGAGCTCACTGAGGCCTCTAATGATAAATTGAATATCCCATGATAAAAACTGGAAACTATATGTGAAATTGCTTTGTGACATGCATGCAGCTCACAGAGTCAAACCATTCTTTACATTCAGCAAGTTGGAAACTTTGTTTTCATAAAATCTGCAAAGAGATATTTCAGAGCTTACTTGGGCCTATAGTGAAAAACTGAATATCCCATCATAAAAATTTGAAAGAATCTATCTGCGAAACTGCTTTGTAGAGTGAGGATTCAGTTCACTAAGTGAAACTTTTTTGACATTCAGAAGGCTGTAGACACTGTTTTTATAGATTATGTGAAGGGACATTTCAGAGTTTACTGAGGTCTACAGTGAAAAACTGAATATCCTGCAATAAAAACTAGAAAGAAGCTATCTGTAAAACCATTTGTGATTTGTGGATTCAGCCCATAGTATGAAATCTTTCTTTACAATCATTACATTGGATATATTGTTTTTGTAGGATCTGCAAAAAGACATTTTGGAACTCACTGATGATTATAGTGAAAAACTGAATATCTTGTGATTAAAAACTAGAAAGAATTTATCCGTGAAACTGTTTTGTGATGCATGGGTTTGGCTCATAAAATAAAACCTTTCTTTACATTCAGCAGATAGAAAACACTGTTTTTGCAGGATCTGCAAAGGGACTTTTCAGAGCTCACTGAGGCCTGTAGTGAAAAACCGAATATCCCATGATAAAAACTAGAAAGAAGCTTTCTGTGAGACTGCTTTGGGATGTGTGGATTCAGCTTACATCCTTAAATCTTTTTTTACATTCAGTAGGTTGGAAACTCTGTTTTTATAGTATCCGAGGGGACGTTTCAGAGCTCACTGAGGCCAGTTGTGAAAAACTGAATATCCCACCATAAAAACTAGAAAGAATCTATGTGTGAAACAGCTTTGTAATTTGTGGATTCAGGTTGTAAAGTGAAACTTTTCTTCACATTCAGCAGGTTGTAGACACTGTTTTTGTAGAATCTGTGAAGACATTTCAGAGCTCACTAAGGGCTACAGTGAAAAATCAAATATCCCATGATAAAAACTAGAAAGAAGCTCTCTGTGACTGATTTGTGATACGTGCATTCAGCTCATATAGTGAAATGTTTCTTTACATTCAGTAGGTTGGAAACACTGTTTTTGTAGAACCTGCAAAAAGACATTTTTGAGCTCACTGAGGCATATAGTGAAAAACCAAATGTTCCACCATAAAAAGAAGAAAGAAGCTATCTGTGAAACTGCTTTGTGATGTTTGGATTGAGCTCAGAGAAGGAAACCTTTATTTTCATTCAGCAGGTTGGAAACACTGTTTTTGTAGCATCTGCAAAGAGACATTTCTTAGCCCACTGAGGCCAATAGTGAAAAGCTGAATATTCCTGGATAAAAACTAGAAGAAATCTATTTGTGAAACTGCTTTGTGATATTTGGATTGAGCTCAGAGAAGGAAACCTTTATTTTCATTCAGCAGGTTGGAAACACTGTTTTTGTAGCATCTGCAAAGAGACATTTCTTAGCCCACTGAGGCCAATAGTGAAAAGCTGAATATTCCCGGATAAAAACTAGAAGAAATCTATTTGTAAAACTGCTTTGCCATGTCTGGATTCAGCTTCCAGAATTAAACCATTCTTTACATTTAGCAGGTTAGTAACACTGTTTTTGTAGAATTTGCAAAAAGACATTTCAGAGCTCACTGAGTTACATTGTCAAAAACCTAATATACCATGATAAAACACTAGAAGGAAGCTATCTGTGAAACTTCTTTGTGATGTGTGGATTCAGTTCACACAGCTCACACAGTTAAACATTTCTTTATGACCAGGCATGGTGGCTCACGTCTGTAATCTCAGAACTTTGGGGTCCAAGGTCGGTGGATCACGAGGTCAGGAGATCAAGACCATCCTAACACAGTGAAACCCCATCTCTACTAAAAATTACAAAAATTTAGGCAGGTGCGGTGGTGGGTGCCTGTAGTCCCAGCTACTCAGGAGGCTGAGGCAGGAGAATGGTGTGAACCCTGGAGGCAGAGCTTTCAGTGAGCCAAGAGTGTGCTTCTGAAATCCAGCCTTGGTGACAGAACAAGACTCCATCTTAAAAAAATAAAAATTTCTTTACATACAACAGGTTGGAAACACTGTTTTTGTAGAATCTGTGAAGGGACATTTTGGAGCTCACTGAGGCCTATAGTGAAAAACCGACCATCCTGAAAAAAAAAAAAAACCAGAATACCCCACTATAAAAACTACTAAGAATCTTATTGTGAAACTGCCTTGTGATGTGTAGATTCAGCTCACAGAGTTAAAATTTTCTTTACTTTCAGAAGGTTGAAAACACTGTTTTTGTAGGATCTGTGAAGGGACATTTAGTAGTTAATGGAGGCCTATTGTGACAAATCGAATATCCGGTCATAAAAACTAGAAAGAAGCTATCTGTGAAAATGCTTTGTGATGTGTGGATTCAACTCATAGAGTGAAATCTTTCTTCACATTCAGCACGTTAGAAACACTGTTCTTGTGGGACCTGCAGTGGAACATTTCAAATCTCACTAAGAACCATAGTGAAAAACCATATATTGCATGATAAAAACTATATGGAAGCTATCTGTAAAATCACATGTGTGGATTCAGCTCACAGAGTTAAGCCTTTCTTTAAATTCAGTAGATTTGAATTACTGTTTTTTTTTTTTTTTTTGAATCTTGCAAAGGGACATTTGGAGATCCTGGAAAACTATAGTGAAAAAACAAATAATTTGCAATAAACACTATTTGTGAAACTGCTTTTTGATGTGTGGATTCAGCTCACCATGTGAAAACTTTCTTTACATCCAGCAGGATTGAAACACTGTTTTTAGAAATTGTGAAGGGATATTTAGGAGCTCAATGGGGCCTGTAGTGAAAAAAAATGAATATTCTGTGATTGAAAACTAGGAAGAGGCTGTATTTGAAACTGCTTTGTAATGTGTGAATTCACCTCACAGAGTTAAACATTTATTTACATTAAGCAGGTTGGAAACACTGTTTTTGTGGAATCTGAAAAGGGATATTTCAGAGCCCATAGAGGCCTATGGTGAAAAACTGAACATCCTGTGATAAAAACTAGAAAAGTGCTATCTGCAAAACCGCTCTGTGCTGTGTGGATTCAGCTCATAGAGTGAAATTTTTCTTCACATTCAGCAGGTTGGCAATGCAGTTTTTGGAGAATGTGTACAGGGACATTTTGGAGCTCACTGAAGCCTATAGTACAAAATGGAATATCCCATGATAAAAGCTAGAAAGAAGCTCTCAGAGAAAATGCTTTTTGATGTGTAGATTCAGCTCACATAGTGAAACATTTCCTTACCTTCAGTAGATTGGAAACACTGTTTTGGTAGAATCTATGAAAGGACATTTCAGAGCTCACGGAGGCCTATAGTGAAAACTGAATATCCCATGATAAAAACAGTAAAGATATTCTCAGTGAAACAGGTTTCTGATGTGTGGATTCAGCTCATAAGTGAAATTTTTCTTTACTTTTAGCAGGTTGGAAATGCTCTTTTTGTAGAATCTGTGAAGGGACATTTCAAAGCTCACTGAGGACTACAGTGAAAAACTAAATATTCTGCAATAAAAATGAGAAAGAAGCTATCTGTGAAACTGCTTTGTGATGTGTGGATTCAGCTTAAAGAATAAAACCTATCTTTACATTCAGCAGGTTTTAAGCACTCTTTTTGTAGAATCTGTGTTGGGACATTTCAGAGCTCACTGAGGCTTATAGTGAAAAACCAAACATCCTGCGATAAAAACTAAAAAGAAGCTATCAGTGAAACTGCTTTGTGATTATATGTGGACTCAGGGCATATGGTGAAAAGTTTATTTACATTCAGCAGGTTGGAAACACTGTTTTTGTAGGATCTGCATAGGAATATTATGGAGCCCATGGAGGCATATAGTGAAAAACTGAAAATCCCACAATAAAAACTAGAAAGCACCTATCTGTCAACCTGCTTTGTGAAGTGTGGATTCAGATCATAGAGTAAAAGCTTTCTTTACATTCAGGAGGTTGAAAACACTGTTTTTGTAGAATCTGCAAAGGAACATTTCAGAGCTCACTCAGGACTATAGTGACAAATGGAATATTTCACAGTAAAAACTAGAAAGAAGGTATGTGAGAAACCACTTGTGATGTGTGGATTCAACACACAGAGTTAAACCTTTCTTTACATTCAGCATGTTAGAAAAACTTTTTTGGAAGAATCTATGAAAGGACATTTAGAACCTCTTTGAAGCCTGTAGTGAAAAACAGAATATCCTACAATAAAAACTAGAAAGAAGCTATTTGTGAAAAGGCTTTGTGATGTGTGGAATCAGCTCACAGGTTAAACACTTCTTTACATTCAGCAGGTTGGAAACTCTGTTTTTGTGGATTCTGTGAAGGGACATTTTAGAGCTCACGGAGGTCTATATTGAAAAACAGAATATTGTGTGATAAAAACTGTAAAGAAGCTATTTGTGAAAGCACTTTGTAATGTGTGGATTCACCTCATAAAGGGAAACCACTCTTTACATTTAGCAGGCTGTAGGCACTGTTTTTGTAGATTCAGCAAAAGGACATTTCAGAGCCCATGCAAGCCTCTCGTGAAAAACTGTATAACTTGTGATAAAAACTAAAAAGGAGCTATCTGTGAAACCTCTTTGTGATGTGTGGATTCAGCTCATAGAGTGAAATGTTTCTTTACATTCAGCAGGTTGAATCACTGTTTTTGTAAAATCTGTGAAGGAACATTTTGAAGCTCACTTATGCCTATAGTGAAAAACAGAATATCCTGAGATAAAAACTAGAAAGAATCTATCTGTGAAACCCCTTAGTGATGTGTGAATTCAGCTCTCACAGTTAAACCTTTATTTGCATTCAGCAGGTTTTAAGCGCTGTTTTTGTAAAATCTTGAAGGGACATTTCAGAGCCCAGTGATGTCTCTAGTGAAAAACCAAATATTCCATGATAAAAACTTGAAAGAAAGTTTCTGTGAAACTGCTTTGTGATGTGATGTTTCAGCTCACAGAGTTAATTTTTTTTAACATTTAGCACGTTTGAAACACTGTTTTTATAGAGTCTGTGAAGTGACAATTTGGAGCTTATAGAAGCCTACAGTGAATAACAGAATATCCCATGAAAAACTTGAAAGAAACTATATGTGAAACCTCTTTCTGATGTGTTTATTCAGCTCATAAAGCAAAACCTACCTTCACATTCAGCAGGTTGGAAACGCTGTTTTTGCAGAAAAGGTGAAGAGACATTTTGGAGCTCACAGAGGCCTATTCTAAAAAACCAAACATTTCCTGATAAAAACTAGAAAGATGCTATCTGTGAAACTGCTATGTGATGTGTGGATTCAGCACATAGAATGAAATTTTTCTTTACATTCAGCAGGTAAGAAACACTGTTTTTGTAGAATCTATGAAAGAACATTTCTGATCTCACTGAAGCCTATAGTGAAAAACTGAATATCCCATGATAAAAACTAGAAAGAAGCTATCTGTGAAACCCTTTTGTAATGTGAGCATTCAGCTCACAGAGGCAAACCTTTTTTTTACATTCAGCAGGTTGGAAAGACTATTTTTGTGGAATCTGCATAGTTACATTTCAGACCTCACTGAGTCCTGTGGTGAAAAAAACAAATATTCTACCTTAAAAACTAGAAAGAAGCTATCTGTGAAGTCTATTTGTGATATGTGGATTCAACTCATGAAGTGAAACATTTTTCAGCTGGAAACAATGTTTTTGTAAAATCTGCAAAGGGACATTTTGGAGCTCATAGTAGCCTATAGTTAAAAACAAAATATCTTGTGATAAAAACTAAAAAGATGCTCTCTGTGAAGCCACTTTGTGATGTGTGGATTCAGCTCACACAGACAATCTTTTCTCTTCATTCAGCAGGTTGGAAGCACTGTTTTTGTAGAATCTGCAATGGGACATTTTAAATCCCATGGAGGCCTATCGTGTAAAGCAGAATATCTTGTGATAAAAGTTTGAAAGAAGCTAGCAGTGAAACCTCTTTGTGATGTGTGGATTCACCTCATAGAGTGAAAGCTTTCTTCACCTTCAGCAGGTTGGAAACACTGTTTTGGTAGAATCTACGAAGTGTTCACTGAGGCCTACAGTGAAAAACAGAATGTTTCATGATAAAAACTGTAAAGAAGCTATTTGTGTAACCACTTTGTGGTGTGTGTTTTCAGATCACAGAGTTAAGCCATTTTTTACATACAGCAGGTTGGAAACACTGTTTTGGTAGAATCTGCAAAAATACATTTTGGAACCCACTGAGGCCTATAGTGAAAAAATAAATATCCTGTGATAAAGACTAGAAAGAATCTGTCTGAGAAATTTATTTGTGATGTGTGGATTCATCACACAGAGTTAAACCCTTCTTTTGATTCAGCATGTTGGAAACACTCTTTTTTAGAATCTGCAAGGGGACATTTCGAACCCCATAAAGGCCTGCAGAAGAAATCAACTATCCTGTGATAAAAACTAGAAAGTAGCTATTTGCGAACAACCTTGCAATGTGTGGATTTGTCTCACAGAGGTAAACCTTTCTTTTGATTCAGCAGTTTAGAAATGCTCTTTTTGCAGAATCTACAAGGGGACATTTGGGAGCTAAATGAAGCCTATAGGGGAAAAACTGAATATCCTGTAATAAAAACTAGAAAGAAGCTATCTGTGAAACCACTTTTGTGATGTGCTGATTAATCACACAGAGTTAAACCTTTCTTTTTATTCAACTGTTTGGAAACATTGTTTTTGTAGTATCGGCAAGGTGATATTTGGAAGACCATTGGGGCATATAGAGAAAAACTGAATATCATTAGCTAAAAACTAGACAGAAGCAATATGTGAAACGGCTTTGTGATGTGTGAATTCATGGTGCAGAGTTAAACCTTTCTTTTCATTTAACAGGTTGGAAATACTCTTTTTGTAGAATCTGCAAAGGGACATTTTGGAGCCAACTGAGGTCCATAGTGAAAAACAAAATATCCCATGATAAAAACCAGAAGGAAGCTATCTGTGAAACAGCTTTATGATATGCGGATTCAGCTCACAGAGTTAAACCTTTCCTTTGATTCAGCATGTTTGAAACAGTCTTTTTGCAGAATCTGTGAAGGGACTTTTTAGAGCCCAATGAGGCCTACTGTGAAAATCTGAATATTCTGTGACAAAAACTAGAAAGAAGCCATCTGTATAACCACTTTGAGATGTGTGGATTCATCTCGCAGAGTTAAATCTTTCCTTTGGTTCAGAAGTTTGCAAACAGTCTTTTTGTAAGATCAGCAAATTTACATTACATAGCCCATTGAGGTATATAAGGTGAAGCCAAATAGCCCACAAAAAAAAAAACTAGAAAGAAACTATCTGTGAAACGACTTTGTGATGTGTGAATTCATTTCACAGAATTAAAACTTTCTTTTAATATAGCAGTTGTAAATACTCTTTGTAGAATGTATGATGTAATATTTTGGGTCCCACTAAGGCTTAGAGTGAAACACCAAATATCATGCTGTAAAATATTGAAAAAAGCCATCTGTGAAACCGCTTTGTGATGTGTGGTTTCAGTTCACAGAATTAAACTTTTTTTTTTATTCAACAGGTTGGAAACACTCCTTTTGCAGAATCTGCAAAGGGACATTTCAGGGCCACTGAGGTTCAGAGTGAAAAACTGAATATCCTGTGATAAAATCTAGAAAGAAGATCTGTAAAACTGCTTTGTGATGTGTGGATTCACCTCACAGAATTAAACATCTCTTTTGATTTAGCAGGTTGGAAACACACTGTAGAAACAGTGAAGGGACATTTCAGGGCCCACTGAGGCCTATAGTGAAAAACCAAATATCACATGTTAAAAACAAGATAGAAGCTGTCTGTGAAACTGCTTTGTGATGTCTGGATTTAGCTCAAAGATGTAAACCTGTCTTTTGATTCAGCAGGTGAAAAACACTCTTATTGCAAAATCTGTGAAGGGACATTTCAGAGTCCACTGATTCCTGTAGTAAAAACAGGACATCCCATGATAAAAACTAGAGGAATCTATAAGTGAAATTCCTTTGTGATGTGTGAATTCAGCTCACGGAGTTAAACCTTTTTTTGTTTCAGCAGGTTGGCAACACTCTTCTTTTAGAATCTGTGAAGGAACATTTCTGAGACCACTGAGGCCCATATTGAAAAATTGAATATTCTGTGACAACAACTAGAAAGAAGCTATCTGTGAAATTGGTTTGCAATGTATGGATTCAGCTCATAGAGGTAAAATTTTTTTATTCAGCAGGTTGGAAACACTGTGTTTGTGAAATCTGTGAGGGGACATTTAGTAGCCCACTGTGGCCTATAGTGAAAAACCAAATATCATGAGAAAAACTAGAAAGAAGCTATCTTCGAAACTGCTATGTGATGTGCAGATCCAATCACGGATTTCAACCTTTCTTTTTGAGCAGTTTGAAAATGCCCTTTTTGCAATATCTGCAAAGGCTCCTAAAGGGCCACTGAGTATTACATTTAAAAACCGAATGTTTTGTGATAAAAAGTAGAAGGAAGCTGTCTGAAAAATGGCTTTGTGATGTGTGGATTCGTATTCACAGAGTTAAACCTCTATTTCGATTCAGCACATTGGAAACACTTTGTAGAATCTGTGAAGGGATATTTTGGGCCACTGAGGCCAAAAGTAAAAAGCAAATATCCTACAATAAAACAAGAAAGATACTGTCTGAGAAACTGCCTTAGAATGTGTGGATTTAGCTCTAAGATTTAAACATTTCTTTTGATTTAACAGATTGGAAACACTCTTTTTGCAGAATCTGTGGGGGGACATTTTGGAAATCACTGTGGCCTATAGTGAAAAAACAAATATCCTGTGATAAAAACTAGAAGAAGATCTCTGTGAAACTTCTTTGTGATGTGTGGATTTAGCTCACAGAGTTGAGCTTTTCTTTTTGTTCAGCTTGTTGGTAACACTCTATTTTAGAATCTGTGAAAGGACATTTTGGAGCTCACTGAGATCTATAATGAAAAACTGTATATCTTGCAAAAAAAACTAGAAAGAATCTATGTGTGAAACTTTTCTGTGATGTGTGGATTCAACTCACAGAGTTGATCCTTTCTTTTGATTCAGCAGGTTGGAAACACTTTTTGCAGAATGTGCGAAGGGACATTTCACTGACACAGAGGCCTGTAGTGAAAAACCAAATATCCCACGAAAAAATTTAGAAAAAAGCTATCTGTAAAACTGCTTTGTGATATGTGGATTCATCACACAGAGTTAAACCTTTCTGTTGATTCAGCAGGTTGGAAACACTGTATTTTTAGAGTCTACAGGAGATATTTAGGAGCCCATTGAGGAATACAGTGAAAATCTGAATTTCTTGTTGCAAAGAAAGAATCTAGCTGTGAAAACTCTTTGTGATGTTTGTATTAATCTCACAGAGTTGAACCTTTGTTCAGATTCAGCAGTTTGAAAACATTCTTTATTTAGAATCTATGAAGGGCTTTTTGGAGCCCTTTAAGGCCTATGGGGAAAAACTGAATATCCCTCAATAAAAACCAGAAAGAAGCTATCTTTTAAACTGCATTGCAATTTGTGCAATTATCCCACAGATCTAAACCTTTCCTTTGATTTAAGAGGTTAAAAACACTCTTTCCATAGAATCTAACAAGGCCCATTGAGGCTTATAGTGAAAACCTGAATATCCCGTGATAAAAACTGAAAGGCATAATCTGGGAAATTGTTTGGTGATGTGTGGATTCATCTCACAGAGTTAAAACCTTCTTTTGATTTAACAAGTTGCAAACACCCTTTCTGTGGAATCTACAAAGCAACGTTTTTGAGCCCATTGAGGCCTACAGTGTAAAAGATAATATACCACAATAAAAAGTAGAAAGTAGCTATCTGTGGAACAGCTTTGTGATGTGTGGATTCATCTTTAAGAGATAAAACTTTCTTTTGATTCAGCAGTTTGGAAACACTCTTTGGGTAGGATCTACAAGGGAACATTTCAGAGCCCATTGAGACATATACCAAAAATCTGAATATCCTGTGATAAAACTAGAAAGACACATATGGTAAATTGCTTGGTGATGTGTGGATTCATATCACAGAGTTAATCTTTATTATGATTCAGTAGCTTGGAAACACTCTTTCTGTTGTATCTGCAAAGAGACCATTCAGAGCCCAGTGAGGCCTATAGTGAATATCCAAATATCCTGATAAAAACTAGAAAAAGGCTATGTGTGAATATGTATTGTGATGTGTAGATTCATCTCACCGAGTTAAACCTTTATTTTGATTCAGCAGGTTTGAAACACTCTTTTTGTAGAATCTACTTCCTTGGTCATTGAGGTCTATAGTGAAAACCTGAATATCCCATAATAAAAACCAGAAATATATGTCTGTGAAACTGCTTGGCAATGTGTGGATTCACCTCATAGATTTAAATGTTTCTTTTGATTCAGCAGGTTGTAAACACTCTTTTTGTAGTATCAACAAAGGGAAATTTCAAAACCCATTCTGGTCTATAGTGAAAAAATGAATCTCTCTCAATAAAAAGAAAAATAAAGCTATCTGTGAATCTACTTTGGATGTCTGCATTCATCTCACAGAGTTAAACGTTTCTTTTGATTCAGATGGTTGGTAACACTGTTTTTGTAGAATCTATGAAGCGACACTTCAAAGCCCCTTGAGTAACTATGTGAAAAACTGAACATGCCGTGATAAAAAAATAGAAAGAAGCTATGTATGAAACTGCTTTGCGATGTGTGGATTCATCTCATAGAGTGAAACCTTTCTTTTGATTCAGCAGGTTGGAAACACTCTTTTTGTAGACTCAACAAAGATTCATGTCATAAGCCATTGAGGCCTACAATGAAAAAACAGATATCCCATGATAAAAACTAGAAAAAAGCTATCTTTGAAACTGATTTGTGATATGTGGATTCAACTAACAGAGTTCTCTTTTGATTCAGTGAAGTGGAAACACTCATTTTGTAGAATCTGTGGGGGACAATTGGGAGCCCATTGTGGTCTATAGGGAGAAAACAGAATACCTGCAATATAAAAATAGAAATAAGCTCTCTGTGAAACCACTTTATGATGTGTGGATTCATCACACAGAGTAAAATCTGTTTTTTGATTCAGCAGGTTGGAAAAAAATGTTTTTCTAGAATCTACTAAGGGACCATTTGGAGACAATTTAGGCCTGTAGTGTAAAATGAAATATCCTATGATAAAAACTAGAAAGAAGCTATCTGAGAAACTGCTTTGTAATGTGTGGATTTCTCTTACAGAGTAAATGTTGTATTAGCTTCAGCAGGTTGGAAACACTCTTTCTGTAGAATCTAAAAGGGACATTTCAGAGCCTGTTGAGGAATATACTGAAAAACTGAATAAATCACGATAAAAACCAGAAAGAAGCTATCTGTGAAGCCATTTAGTGATGTGCAAATTCATCTC
The DNA here is from genome assembly GCF_029281585.2 of Gorilla gorilla gorilla. Taxonomy (NCBI): domain Eukaryota; kingdom Metazoa; phylum Chordata; class Mammalia; order Primates; family Hominidae; genus Gorilla; species Gorilla gorilla. The sequence continues at coordinate 74,274,790 of NC_073231.2, read as the reverse complement.
ACAGAGTTAAACTTTCTTTGGAGGCACTGTTTTTGTAGAATCTTCAAAGAATATTTCAAAGCCAATAGATACCTATGTTGTAAAACTGAATATCTGGTGATAAAAAAAAAACAGAAAAAAATGTCTGTGAAACTGCTTTGTGATGTGTGCTTTCATCTCACAGAATTAAAACTTTCTTTTGATTCAGCAACATGTAAATACTCTTTTTTAGAATCTTTGAAGAAACATTTCATAGCCCATTGAAGCCTATAATGAAAAATTGAATATCTGATGATAAAAGCTAGAAAGGTGCAATTTGGGCAACGACTTTGCAATGTGCGGATTCATCTCACAGAGTTAAGCCTTTCTTTTGATTCAGCAGGTTGGAAACAATCTTTCTGTGGAATCTATGAAGGGACATTTCAGAGCCCAGTGAGGCCTATAGCAGATTTCCAAATATCCCGTGATAAAAGCTAGAAAGGAGCTATATGTGAAACCATTTTGTGATTTATGGATTCATCTCACAGAGATAAACTTTCTTTTGATACAGCAGCTTGAAATACTCTTTTTGCAGAATGTATGAAAATACCATTCTGAGCCCAAGGCAAATAGTGAAAAATGAATATCCCACAATAAAAATTAAAAATAAACTATCTGTGGTACTGTTTTTCTATGTGTGCATTGATCCCACAGTGATAAACCTCACTTTTGATTCAGCAGGTTGGAAAGACTTTTACAGAATCTACAAAGGGACATTTCAGATCCCACTGAGGCCTTTAGTGAAAAATCAAATATCCTGCAATAAAAACTAGAAAGATGCAATCTGGGCAACTGCTTTGCAAAGTGTGGATTCATCTCACAGAGTTAAGCCAAAAAAAAAAAAAATCTCTGTGAACTGCATTGCAATGTGTGGATTTACCTAACAGAGATAAATCTTTCTTTTGATTCAGCAGGTTCAAAACACTCTTTTTTGTAGAATCTATGAAGAAACATTTTGGAGCCCATTGAGGGCTATAGTCAAAAACTGGATATCCCACAACAAAAGCTAGAAAAAAGATTCTGTGAAACTCTTTGTGATGTGTGGATCCAGTTCACAGATTTAAATGTTTCTTTTGATTCAGCAGGTTAAAAGCACTCATTTTTTAGTATCTAAAAGGGACAGCTCAAAGACAATTGAGGCCTATAGTGAAAAACTGAATATCACCAAAGAAAAACTAAAAAGAAGCTATCTGTGAAAACACTTTGGTTGTCTATATTTACGTCACAGAGTTAAATATTTCTTTTGATTAAGCAGATTGAAAACACTCTTTTTGTAGAGTGTACAAACAAATATTTCATAGCCCACTGGTGCCTGTTGTGAAAAACTGAATACCTCAAGATAAAAACTAGAAAGAAGCTATTTGAGAAACTGCTTTGCAATGTGTGAATTCATCTTGCAGTGATAAAACTTTCTTTTTTTTTTTTTTTTTTTTTGTTTTTTTTTTTTTTTTTTTTTTTTTTTTTTTTTTTTTTTTTGAGACGGAGTCTCGCTCTGTCACCCAGCCTGGAGTGCAGTGGCGCGATCTCTGCTCACTGCAAGCTCCGCCTCCCGGGTTCACGCCATTCTCCTGCCTCAGCCTCCCGAGTAGCTGGGACTACAGGCGCCCGCCACCGCGCCCGGCTAATTTTTTTGTATTTTTAGTAGAGACGGGGTTTCACCATGTTAGCCAGGATGGTCTCGATCTCCTGACCTCGTGATCCGCCCGCCTCGGCCTCCCAAAGTGCTGGGATTACAGGCGTGAGCCACCGCGCCCGGCCTAAAACTTTCTTTTGATTCAGCAGGTTGGAAACACTCTTTTTGGAGTCTCTACAAAGGGGCATTTCAAATCCCATTGAGGACTATTTGAAAAACCAAATATTTCATGATAAAAACAAGCATGAAACTATCTGTGAAACCTCTTTGTGATGTGTGGATTCATCTCACAGAGGTAAACCTTTCTTTTTGTTCAGCAGGTAGGAATAACTCTTTTTGTAGAATCTACAAAGGAACATTTTACATACCATTAAGGACAATAGGGAAATACCTAATATCTAGTGATAAAAACTAGAAAGAATCTGTCTGTGGAACTGCTTTGTGATGTGTGAGTTTATCTCACAGAGGTAAACCTTTCTTTTAATTCAGCAGGTTTTAAACACTTTTTTTGTAGAATCAACATAGGGATGTTTCATAGAGTATTGAGGCCTAGAGTGAAAAACCAAATATCCCATGATAAAATCTTGCTATGTGTGGATTTACCTAACAGAGATAAAACTTTCTTTTGATTCAGCAGGTTCAAAACACTCTTTTTTGTAGAATCTATGAAGACAGAATCTTTGTGTGAAATTGCTTTGTGTTCTATGGATTCATATCACAGGGTTATACTTTTCTTTTGATTCAGCTGGTTGGAAACACTCTCTGTTTAATGTATGAAAGGACTTTTTGGAGCCTGTTGAGGCCCATAGTGAAAATTCAAACATCCCATGATAAAAGCTAGAAAGAAGCTACTTGAGAAACCGCTTTGTGATATGTGGATTTATCTCACAGTGGCCAACTTCTTTTGTTTCAGCAGGTTGGAAACACTCGTTTTGGACACTCTGTGAGGGGACATTTCAGAGCCCATTGAGGCTTATAGTGAAAAATTGAATATTCTGAAATAAAAACTAGCAAGTAGCTATTTGAGAAACTGCTTTGCAATCGTGGATTCACCTTACAGTGGTTTTTTTTTTATTATTCAGCAGGTTGGAAACACTCTTTTTGTAGAATCTGCAAGGGGACATTTCAGAGTCCATTGAGGCCTATCATAAAAAAATATATTATGTAATAAAAACTAGAAGGAAGCTATCTGTGAAATCGTTTTGTAATGTGTGGATTCAGCCCACAGATTTAAGCCTGTCTTTTGATTCCACAAGTTGGAGGCACTCTTTTCATAGAATCTGTGAAGGGACATGTCAAAGCTCTTTGAGGCCTATAGTGAAAATTCAAATATCTCGCAATGTCTCCCAATAAAAAATAGAAAAAAAGCTATCTATGAAAACGTTTTGTGAGGTGTGGATTCATCTCACAAAAATTAAGTTTTTTTTTAATTCAGCCAGTTGGAAACACTATTTTGTAGGCTCTATGAAGGGACATTTTAAATCCCATAGAGGACTAGATTGAAAATGCAAATATTATTCCATAAAAACAAAGGAAGCTATCTGTGGTACCACTTTGTGATGTGTGGATTCATCTTACAAAATAAACCTTTCTTTTGATTCCACAGGTTGGAAACCCTCTTTTTTTAGAATCTACAAAGAGACATTTCAGAAACCATTGAGGCCTATGCTGAAATACTTATTATCTCATGATAAAAACTGGTAAGAATCCACCTATAAAACCACTTTCCAATGTGTGAATTTATATCACAGAGTTAAACCTTTCTTTTCATTTAGCAATGTTTAAACACTTTTTTTGTAGATTTGATGGAGGGACATTTGGGAGAGTATTGATGCCTATAGTGAAAAATTAAATAGCCCATGATAAAAACTAGAAATAAGTTATCTGAGAGGCTGCTTGGTGATGTGTGGATTCACCTCACAGAGGTAAGCCTTTCTTTTAATTCAGCAGGTTGAAAACACTATTTTTGTAGAATCTGTAAAGGGACATTTTGGACCATATTGTGGTATATATCGAAAACCGAATATCACGTGATGAAATCTAGAAAGAAGCTATTTGTGAAAGTGTTTTACAGTGTGTGGATTCATCTTACAGAGATTAACTTTTCCTTTGGTACACCAGGTTGGAAAATCTCTTTTTGTAGAATCTACGAATGGACATTTCAGAGCCCATTGAATCTTACAGTGAAAAACCAATACTTTGAGATAAAAACTAGAAAGAAGCCATCTATAAAACTGCTTTGTGATGTGTAGCTTCATCTTACAAAAGTAAACCTTTCTTTTGATACAGCAGGTTGGAAACACTCTCTTATAGAATCTAAAAATAGACATTTTGGAGCCCACTGAGGTCTATAAAGAACAACCAAATATCTCATGATAAAGACGAAAAAGAAGCAACCTGTGAAACGGCTTTGTGATGTGTGGATTCATCTTAAAGAGTTCATCCTTTCTCTTAATTCAGCAGGTTGGAAACTTTTTTTTTGTAAAATCAAAGAAGGAACATTTCAGAGCCCATTGAGGCCCATAGTACAAAACTGAATATCCCACAATAAAAACTAGAAGGAAGCTATCTGTGAAACTGCTTTGAAACGTGGGGATTCATCTCACAGAGATAAAGCTTTCTCTTGGTTCAGTAGGTTGGAAACACTCTTTTTGTAGAAACTATGAAGGAACATTTTAGAGCCCATTGAGGCCTATAGTGAAAAACAGAGTATTCCATGATAAAAACTAGAAAGAAGCTATTTGTGAAACCGATTTGCAATGTGTGAATTCAGCTCAAACAGTTAAACCTTTCTTTTGATTCACAATGTTAGAAACACTCTTTTCATAAAACCTACAAGGGACATTTCAAACCCATTGAGTCCCATAGTGTAAAACCAAATATCACACAATAAAAACTAGAAAGAATCTACTAGGAAGAAGCTATCTCTGAAACCACTTTGTGACGTGTGGATTCATCCTAGAAAGTTAAACCTTTCTTTTGATTGAGGAGGTTGGAAACTTTATTTTGTAGAATCTATGAAGGCACAGTTCAAAGCCCATTTAGGCCTACAGTGAAATTCTGACTATCCCAAGATAAAAACGAGAAAGAGGTTGAGAAACCACTTTGCAGGATGTGGATTCATCTCACAGAGTTAAGCCTTTGTTTTGATTTAGCAGGTTGGAAACACTATTTCTGTGGAATCTACAAAGGGACATTTCAGAGCCCAGTGAGGCTATAGTGAATTTCTGAATATTCCACAATAAAAAGTAAAAACAAAAACAAAAACTATCTGTGAACTGCATTGTGATGTGTGAATTCATCTCACAGAGATAAATCTTTCTTTTGATTCAGCAGGTTCAAAACTCTCTTTTTTGTAGAATCTATGAAGAAATATTTTGGAATCCATTGAGGATTATAGTCAAAAACTGAATATTCCATGATAAAAACTAGAAAGAAGATTCCGTGAAACCTTTTTATGATGTGTGGATTCAGTTCACAGATTTAAACATTTCTTTTGATTCAGCAGGTTGAAAACACTCATTTTTTAGTATCTACAAAGGGACATTTTAATGTCAATTGAGGCCTATAGTAAAAAAAATGAATATCCCTGAATAAAAACTAAAAAGAAGCTATCTGTGAAAACACTTTGGTTGTCTATATTTATCTCACAGACCTGAACGTTTCTTTTGATTCAGCAGGTTGAAAACTCTCTTTTTGTAGAGTCTACAAAGAAACATTTCAAAGCCCACTGAGGCCTGTTTTGAAAAACCAAATATCTCATGATAAAAACTAGAAAGAAGCTATTTTATAAACCACTTTGTGATGTGTGGATTCATCTTAAAGTGGTAAACCATTATTTTGATTCAGCAAGTTGGAAACACTCTTTTTGGAGTCTCTACAAAGGGGCATTTCAAATCCCATTGAGGACTATATTGAAAAACCAAATATTTCATGATAAAAACAAGGATGAAGCTATCTGTGAAACTTCTTTGTGATGTGTGGATTCATCTCACAGAGGTAAACCTTTCTTTTTACTCAGCAGGTAGGAATAACTCTTTTTGTAGAATCTACAAAGGAATATTTTAGAGACCATTGAGAACAATAGCAAAATACCTAATATCTCATGATAAAAACTAGAAGGAATCTATCTGTGGAACCACTTTGTGATGTGTGAGTGTATCTCACAGAGATAAACCTTTATTTAATTCAGCAGGTTTTAAACACTTTTTTTGTAGATTCGACAAAGGAACATTTTGTGGAGTATTAAGGCCTAGAGTGAAAAACCTAATACCCTGCAATAAAAACTAGAAAGATGCTTTGTGTGCAATCACTTTGTGATGTGTGGGTTCATATCACAGGGTTAAACATTTCTTTTGATTCAGCAGGTTGGAAACACTATTTTGTAGAAACTCCAAAGGAACATTTCAGAGCCCTTTGGGGGGCCTAGGCCTGTGGTGAAAAACAGAATATTCCATGATAAAAACTAGAAAGAAGCTATCTGCGAAACTACTCTGCAATTTGTGGATTCATCCTAGATAGTTAAACTTTTTTTTTGATTCAGCAGCTTGGAAACTATTTTGTAGAATCTACAAAGGCACATTTCAAAGCCCCTTAAGGCCTATACTGAATATCAAACTATCCCACAATAAAAACTAGAAAGAAGCTATCTGTGAAACCGCTTTGCAATATGTGGATTCATCTTACAGAGTTAAACTTTTAATTTGAATCACCAGGTTGGAAACCCTCTTTTTAAAGGGTCTACATAGGGACATTTCAGAGCCCATTGAGGAATATAGTGTAAAAATGAATATCCCATGATAAAAACTAGAAAGAAGCTATCTGTACAACTGCTTTGGCATGTGTGGATTCATCCCACACTGTTAAATGTTTCATTTGATTCTACAGATTGGAAACACTCTTTGTAGAATGTAGGAAAGAACATTTGGGAGCCCATTGAGGCATATTGTGAAAATCAGAATATCCTATGCTAAAAACTAGAAAGAAGCCATCTGTGAAACCACTTTTCAATGTGTGGATTCATCTTACAGAGATAAACTTTTCCTTTGATTCAGCAGGTTGGAATCACACTTTTTGTGTTATTTATGAAGGGATACTTCAGAACCCATTAAGGCATACAGTGAAAAACAGAATATCCCGAGATAAAAACTGGAAAGAAGGTATCTGTGACACACCTTTGTGATGTGTGGAGTCATTTAACAGAGATAAACTTTCTTTTGATTCAGCAGGTTGGAAACACTTTTCATGTAGAATCTTTGAAGGGACAACTTGAAGCCCAATGAGGCCTATATTCTAAATCCCAATATCCCACAATAAACACTAGAAAGAAGCTATCTGTGAAAACACTTTGCAATATGTGGATTCATCTCACACAGTAAAAGTTTTCTCTTCATTAAGTAGGTGAAAAACAATCTTTTTGTAGAATTATGAGGGGACTTTTTGGAGTCCATTAAGGCCAACAGTGAAAAACCGAATATTCCATGAGAAAAACTAGAAAGAATCTGTCTGTGAAACTGCTTTGTGATGTGTAGATTCATCTCACATAAATAAACCTTTCTTTGTATTCAGAAGGTTGGAAACACTATTTTTGTAGAATCTAATAAGGGACATTTCAGAGTCCATTAAGGAATAGAGTGAAAAACTGGATATCCTGCAATAAGCATTAGAAAGAAGCTATCTGTGAAACTGCTTTGTGATGTATGGATTCATCTCACAGATTTAAACCATTCTTTTGATTCAGCAGGTTTAAAGCACTCTTTTTGTAGAATCTACAAAAGGACATTTTGAGCCCATTGAAGCATAGTGTGTAAAAGTGAATATCCCACAACAAAAAGTAGAAAGAAGCTATTTGTGGAACTGCTTTGCAAAGTGTGAATTCATCTCACAGAGATAAACCTTACTTTTGATTCAGCAGGTTGGAAACACTGTTTTGTAGAATTTACAAAGGGGCATTTCAGAGCTGATTGAGGCCTATAGTGAAAACCCAAATATCCTGTGATAAAAACTAGAAAGACACAATCTGGGAAATTCCTTGGCCACTTGTGGATTAATCTCACAGACATAAACCTTACTTTTGATTCAGCAGGTTGGAAATACTGTTTTGTAGAATCTACTAAGAAACATTACAAAGCCCATTGAGGCCTATAGTGAAAAACTCAATATCCTTGATAAAAACTAAAAAGAAGCTATCTTTGAAACTGCTTTGGATCTCTGTATTCATCTCACACAAATAAACGTTTCTTTTGACTCAGCAGATTGAAAGCAATCTTTTTGTAGAGTCTACGAAGGGACCGTTCAGAGTCCATTAAGGCCTATTGTAAAAAAGCAAATAGCCCACAATAAAAACTAGAAAGAAGCTATGTTTGAAACCACTTTGTGATGTGTGGATTCAACTCAGAGGGTTAAACTTTTCTTTTCATTCAGCAGGTTTGAAACACTCTTTTTATAGAATCTGCAAAGGAATATTTTGGAACCCATTGAGGCCTATAGGGAAAAACCAAATATCCTGTGATAAAAACTAGGAAGAAGTTGTCTATGAAACTGCTTTGTAATGTGTGGATTAAACTCCCAGAGTTCAAACTCTCTTTTGATTCAGCAGGATGGAAAAAGTTTTCTGTAGGGAAACACATTTCTGTAGGGAAAAATGCTTATGGGTTGCCTGTATAAATTGGCTGTAAAAATACAGGACAATAAGTTGTGGAAAGTCACAGGAGGCCTCTGAGCAGGAAAGCCTCCTTATTGCCATCATGTTCCCATGCCCAGAGGTTGATCCGCTTGCTTATCTATAAAAACTGTGCTCAAGGAGAAAGACAATCCTTTGAATCATTGGAATGTGGCCAGACTTGCTGGCTCCTAGTTCAGCCTACTCCCAACAGCTGCTCTCAATAAGTTAAAGAATAAATCAGTAGTTAAGTAAATGCTGCTTAAGCACAAAGGAGATTCACTTAAACTGCCACTGCTATAGTTTATGTGTATGATGCTCCCCCTTTCACGTTTTCACCCCTGAACATCTGCTTATTAGATCTAAGTGATTGTATTCAATAAATAGTGTGGAGTCCAGAGCTCCAGGCCTTTGCAGCCTCCTACTTTGCACTGGCCCCCTTGCCACCACCTTTATGCACTCTTAACTTGTCTCTTCTCATTCCTTTGTCACCATCAGACTTTCAGTATCCTACAGGTGGTGTTGAGGCTGGTCCTCAACACATTTCAGTGCCCATTGTTCCCTATAATGAAAAACTGAATATCCTGTGATGAAAACTAGAAAGATGAAATCTGGGTAACTGCTTTGTGATATGTGGATTTATCTCAGAGTTAAGTCTTTCTTTTGATTCAACAGGTTGGAAATACTCTTTCTGTGGAATCTGCAAAGGGACATTTCAGAGTCCAGTGAGGCCTGTAGTGAATTTCCAAATATCACGCAATAAAAACTAGAAAGAAGCTATATGTGAAACTGCTTTGTGATCTGTGGATTCATCCTGAATAGATAAAACTTTCTTTTGATACAGCAGTTTGCAAACACTCTTTTTGTAGAATCTATGAGTGTACATTTCTTAGCCCACTAAAGCCAGTAGTAAAAAAAACTGAATATCCCATGATAAAAACTAGAAAGAAGATTCTTTGAAACTGCTTTTCAATGTGTGGAACCAGTTCACAGGTTTAAACACTTCTTTTGATTCAGCAGGTTGAAAACACTCGTTTTTTTGAAAGGGACATTTCAAAGCCCAATGAGGTCTATAGTGAAAAACTGAATATCCCCCAATAAGAACTCAAAAGAAGCTATCTGTGAAATCGCTTTGGATGTTTGTATTCATCTCACAGAGTTAAACGTTTCTTTTGATTCAGCAAGTTGGAAACATTATTTGTGGAATCAATGAAAAGACATTTCTGAGCCCTTTTGGGCATATAGTGAAAAACAAAATGTCACATGATAAAACTAGAAAGTAGCTAACTGTGAAACCACTTTGGGATGTGTGCATTCAACTCTAGGAGTTAAACTTTTCTTTTTATTCAGCACGTTGGAAACATTCTTTTTAATAATCTGCTAAGGTACATTTCAAAGCCAATTTTGTCCTATAGTGAAAAACAAAACATGCCGGGATTAAAAACTAGAAAGTAGCTATCTGTGAAACCGCTTTGTGATGTGCACATTCTTCTCACAGAGATAAACCTTTCTTTAGATTCAGCAGGTTGGAAACACTCTTTTTGTAGTATATACGAAGGGACATTTAGAAGCCCATTGAGGCATATAGTGAAAAACAGAATATCCCATGATGAAAACTAGAAAGAAGTTATCTGTGAAACAACTTGGGATGTGTGGATTCATCTCACATACTTAAACCTTCCTTTTGATTCAACAGGTTGAAACACAATTTTTGTAGAATATATGAAGAAACATTTCAGTGTCTATTGCAGCCTATAGTGAAAAATGGAATATACCATAAAGAAAACTAGAAAGAAGCTATCTGTAAAACTGATTTGGGATGTGTGCATTCATCTCAAGTAGTTAAACTTTTCTTTTTATTCAGCAAGCTGGAAACTCACTTTTTGTAGAACCTATGAAGGGACATTTCATAGCCCATTGAGGCCTATAGTTAAAAGCTGAATATCCTGTGATGAAAACTAGAAAGAAGCTATCTGTGAAACTGAATTTCAATGCATGGAATCATCTCACAGAGTTAAACCTTTCTCTGTGAGAAAGGTTTTCTCACTAAAACAGCATATTTTAATCACTGTTTTAGTAGAATCTACAAAGGGACATTTCAGACCCCATTTAGGCCTATTGGGAAAAACTGAACATCTCACAATGAAAACTAGAAAAAAGCTATCTGTAAAACTGCTTTGTGATGTGTGGATTCATCTCACAGAGATATAGCTTTCTTTTGATTCAGAGGGTTGGAAAGATCCTTTTTGTAGAATCTATGAAGGGATATTTCAAATCACATTAGGACTATTGTGAAAAACTGAATATTTCACAATAAAATTTGGAAAGAAGCTATTTGTGCAACCTCTTTGCAATGTGTGGATTCATGTCACAAAGGTAAACCTTTCTTTTGATTCAGCCTGGTTGGAAACACTCTTTTTTGTAGAATCTACAAAAAGACATTTCACAGCCCTTTGAGGCCTATAGTGAAAACCAAATATCTTGTGATAAAAACTAGAAAAAAAGCTATCTGTGAGAATGCATTGTGATTAGTTAAACTTTTCTTTTTATTCTGCATCTTTTAAATACTTTTTTTGTAGAACTGACAAAGGACATTTCAGATCATATTGAGGCATGTAGTAAAAAAAAATCATGTGATAAAAACTAGAAACAAGCTATCTGTAAAATGTTTTGAGATGTCTGAATTCATGTCACAGACATAAACCTTTTCTTTGGTTCATCAGGTTAGAAACTCTCTTTTTGTAGGATCTAGGAAGGGATATTTTGGAGCCCATAGTGGCCTAGAGTGAAAAACTGAATATTTTGTGATAAAAACTAGAAAGAAGCTATCTGTGAAATGCTTTGTGTTGTGTGGATTCTTCTTACAGAGGTAAACTTTTCTTTTGATTGAGCAGATTGGAAACACTCTTTTTGTAGAATCTACAAAGGGACATTTTGGAGCCCATTGAGAGCTATAGTGAAAAAATGAATATCTCTCAATAAAAACTAGAAAGAGGTTATATGTGAAACTGCTTTGTGAGGTGTGGATTTATCTCACAGAATTAATCCCTTCTTTTAATTCAGCAGGATTGAAACATTTTTTGTAGAATTGAAGAATGGACATTTCAGAGCCCATTGAGGCCAGTAGTACAAAACCAAATATCCTATGATAAAACCTACAAAGAAGCTATCTGTGAAATTGCTTTGTGATGTGCCAATTCATCTGACAGAGCTAAGCGTTTCTTTTGATTCAGCAGGTTGGAAACACTTGTTTTGTGGAATCTATGAAGGAATATTTCAGAGCACTATAAGCATGTTGAGGCTTATAGTGAAAAATCAAATATCACACAATAAAAACTAGGAAGAAGCTATCAGTGAAACTGCTTTGTGATGTGTGGATGCATCTCACAGAGATAAAACTTTCTTTTGGTTCAGAAAGTTGGAAACATTCTTTTTGCATAAACTATGAAGGAACATTTCAGAGCCCATTAAGGCCTATAGTGAAAGACTGAATACCACGCTATAAAAACCAAAAAGAATCTGCCTGCTAACTGCTTTCCAGTATGCAGATTCATCTCAGAGATAAACTTTTTTTTGGTTCAGCAGGTTGGAAACATATGTTTTGTAGAATCTTGGAAAAGACATTTCAGAGCCCATTGAGGCATACAGTGAAAAACCAAATTTCCCATGATGAAAACTAGAAAGAATGTACCAGAAAGAAGCTACTGTTAAGCTGCTTCACAGTGTGTGGATACATCCTAGAGAGTTAAACTTTTCTTTTGATTTGGCAGATTGGAAACAGTATTTTGTAGAATCTATGAAGGGACACGTCACAAGCCCATTGAGGCTTATAGTGAAAAACAAAATATCCCGTGATAAACACTAGAAAGAAGCTATTTGTGAAACTGCTGTGTGACATGTAGATTCATCTCACAGTGTTAAGCATTTTTTTTTTATTCAGCACGTTGGAAACAATCTTTTTGTAAAATCTAAGAAGGGATATTTCAAAGCCCATTGAGGCCTATAGTTAAAATTCCAATATCCCACAATAAACACTAGGAAGAAGTTATCTGTGAAAATGCTTTGTGATGTGTGGATTCATCTCACACATTTAAACCTTTCTTTTGATTAAGCAGGTTGGAAACAATCTTTTTGTAGTATCTATGAAGGGATATTTTGGAGCCCATTGAGGCCAACAGTGGAAAACTGAATATCCTGAGATAAAACTACAATGAATCTATCTGTGAAAACACTTTGTGATGTGTGAATTTGTCTCACAGATTTAAACCTTTCTTTTGATTCAGCAGATAGGAAACACTCTCTTTGTAGAATCTATGAAGAAACATTTAGGAGCCTATTGAGGCCTATAGTGAAAAATGAAATATCTTACATTAAAAACTAGATAGAAGCTATCTGTGAAAAAGCTTTGGGATGTGTGGATTCATCTCATAGTGTTAAACAAGTTTTTTTATTCAGCAGATTGGAAACACTCTTTTTGTAAAATCTAAGAAGGGATATTTCAGAGCTCATTGAGGACTCTAGTTAACAACACAATATCCCATGATAAACACTGGAAAGAAGTTATCTGTGAAAACGCTTTGCAATGTGTGGATTCATCTCATAAAGTTACATATTTCTTTTGAGTAAGCAGGTTAAGAACAATCTTTTCATGGAATCTACAAAGAGATATTTTGGAGTTCATTGAGGCCAACAATAAAAAACCGAATAACCCATAATCAAACTAGCAAGAATCTATCTGTGAAATCACTTTGTGATGTCTGGTTTCATCTCACAGAAATAAACTTTTTTTTTTAGCAGATTGGAAACACTATTTTTGTAGAATCTGCAAAGGGGCATTTCAGAGACCATTGAAGAATACAGTGAAAAACCACATTCCACGGGAAAAAAAAAAAACACTAGAAAGAAGCTCTCTGTGAAACTGCTTTGTGATGTGTGGATTTATCTGGCTGAGGTAAACCATTCTTTTGATTCAGCAGGTTGGAAGCACTCTTTTTGTAGAATCTACGAAGGGATATTTTGAATCTTATTGAGGCCTATACTGAAAAACCAAATGTCCCACGATAAAAACTAGAAAGAAGCTTTCTGTGAAACTGCTTTGTGATGTGTGGGATCATCTCACAGATTTAAATCATTCTTTTGACTTCGCAGGTTGGAAACCCTCTTTTTGTTTAATGTACAAAAAGGACATTTTGGAACCCATTGAGGCCTACAGTGAAAAATTGAATATCCCGTGATAAAAACTTGAAAGAAGTTGTCTTTGAAACTGCTTTGTGATGTGTGGATACATCTCACAGTGGTAAACCTTTCTTATGATTCATCAGGTTGCAAACACTGTTTTTGTAGAATCTGCGAATGGACAATTCAGAGACTATTGAGGCCTATGGGGAAAAACTGAATATCCCACCATAAAAACTAGAAAGAAGCTATCTGTTAAACTGCTTTGCAATGTGTGGATTCATCTCAAAGAGTAAACCTTTCTTTCAATTCAGCAGGTTGAAAATAATTTTTTTGTACAATGTACAAAGGGACATTTTGGAGCCCTTTGAGGAGTATAGTGAAAAACCGAATAATGTGATAAAAACTAGAAAGAAGCTATCTGTGAAACTGCTTTGTGATGTGTGTATTCATCTCACAGAGTTAAACCTTTCTTTTGATTCACCATGTTGGAAACAATCTCTTTGTAAAGTCTACAAAGGCACATTTCAAAGCCCATTTAGTCCAACAGTGAAAAATCAAATGTCTCATGATAAAAAGTAGAAAGAAGCTAGTTGTGAAACCACTTTGTGATGTGTGGATTCATCTCATTTAGTTAAACTTTTTTGTGATTGAGCAATTGGAAATATTATTTTTGTAGAATCTATGAAGGGACATTTTATAGCCTGTTGAGACCTATAGTGAAAAACAGAATATCCCACATTAAAACTAGAAAGAAGCTATCTGAGAAACTGCTTTGCAATATGTTGGTTCACCTCACAGAGTTAAACCTTTCTTTTTATTCAGCACTTTGGAAACATTCTTCCTTTTAGAATCTAGAAAGGGACATTTTGGAACCCATTGAGGCCTATAATAAAAAACAATATCCTGTGATAAAAACTAGAAAGAAGTTCTGTGTGGAACTGTTTTGTGATGTGTGGATTCATCTCTCAGAGTTAAACATTTCTTTTAATTCAGCAGGTTGGAAACACTCTTTTTGTAGAATCTACAAAGAGGCATTTTGGAGGCCATTGAGGTGTGTAGTGAAAAATTGAATGTCCCACAATCAAAAGTAGAAAGAAGCAATCGGTGAAATGCTTTGTGCTATGTGGATTCACCTCACAGTGTTAAACCTTTCTTTTGATTCAGGAGGTGGGAAACACTCCTTTTGTAGAATCTATAAAGATGTATTTCAGAGCCCACTGAGGCCTATAATTAAAAACCGAATATCCTGAGATAAAAACTAGAAAAAAAGCTACTTCTGAAATTGCTTTGTGATGGGTGGATTTATCTGATAAAGTTAAACATTTCTTTTGATTCTGCAGCTGGAAACCCTTTTGTTGCACACTCTACAAGGGATATTTCAGAGCCCATTGAGGACTATATTGAAAACCCAAATATCCTGTGATAAAAACTAGAAAGCCGCTATCTGGAAACCACTTTGCAAAGTGTGGATTCATCTCACAGATAAACCTTTTTTTTTATTTAGCGGGTTGGAAACACTCTTTTTGTAGAATGTAAATTTCAAAGCCCACTGAGGCCTACATTGAAAAACCGAATATTCCGTGATAAAAACTAGAAAGAAGTTACGTATGAAATGGCTTTGTGATTGGTGGATTCATCTCAAAAAGTTAAGCATTCCTTCTGTTTCTGCAGGTTGAAAGCCCTATTTTGGTAAAATCTACAAAGGGACATTTTGGAGCTCATTGCGGCCTGCAGTAAAACAACAAATATCCCATGATAACAATTAGAAGCTACCTCTGAAACCACTTTGTGATAGGTGAATTCATCACACAAAGTTAAATATTTATTTTGATTCAGCAGGTTGGAAACACTTTTTTTGTACAACCTACAAAGGGACATTTCAGAACCAATTGAAGCCTATAGTGAAAAACCGAATATCCCAGGATAAAAACTAGAAAGAAGTTATCTGTGAAACCACTTTGTGTAGATTCATCTCAAAGGGTTAAACATTTCTTTTGACTCAGGAGGTTGGAAACACTGTGTAGAATCTTCAAAGAGACATTTCAAAGCTATAGTGAAAAACCTATTATCCCGTGATAAACACTAGAAACAAGCTTCCTCTGAAACTGCTTTTCGATGGCCAGATTTATCTCACAAAATTAAATGTTTCTTTTGATTCTACAGGATGGAAACCCTTTTTTTGCACCCTCTACATAGGTACTTTTCAGAGTGCATTGAGATCTATAGTGAAAAAGTGAATACTTCACGATATAAAGTAGAAAGCATCTATCTGTGAAACCGCTTTGTGATGTGTGGATACATCTCACAGAGACAAATGCTTCTTTTGATTCAGCACATTGGAAACACTATCTTTGTAGAATCTGTGAAGGGACATTACAGAGCTCATTGAGGCCTATAGGGAAAAACCTAATATCCCACCATAAAAACTAGAAAGAAGCTATCTGTGAAACTTCTTTGTGATATATTGATTCAGCTCACAGAGTTAAACCTTTCTTTTTATTCAGCAGCTTGGAGACACCCTTTTTGTAGAATCTGCGATGGTACATTTCGGAGCCTATTGAAGCCTACAGGAAAAAAACAAATATCCCATGATAAAAACTAGAAAGAAGCTATCTGTGAAACCACTTTATGATGTGTGGATTCATCTCAGAGTTAAACCTTTCTTGCTATTCAGCAGGTTGAAAACACATTTTTTGTAGAATCTTTGAACGCACATTTCAGAGCACATGGTGGCCTATAGCAAGAAACTGAATATCGGATGATAAAAACTAGAAAGAAGCTATCTGTCAAACTGCTTTGTGATGTATGGATTCATGTCACAAAGTTCATTCTTTCCTTTGATTCAGCACGTTGGAAACACTGTTTTTGTAGAGTCTGTGAAGAGACATTTTGAAGCCTATTCAGGCTTTTAGGAAAAAATCAAATATCCCCTGATAAAGACTAGAAAAAAGCTATCTGTGAAATGGTTTTGTGATGTGTGGATTCTACTAATGGAGTTAAACTGTTTTTTAAATTAAGCAGGTTGGAACACTCTTTTTGTAGAATCTGTGAAGGGACATTTTGGAACCCATTGAGGCCTATATAGGAAAACCAAATATCTTGTGATAAAAACTACAGAGGAATTATCCATGAAACTGCTTTGTGATGTGTGGATTCATCTCACAGAGTTAAACATTTACTTTGATTCAGCAGGTTGAAAACATGCTCTTAAGAATCAGTGAAGTGACATTTTGGAGCCCTTTGAGGACTATAGGGAAAAAAAATCCCATGATAAATACTAGAAAGAAGCTATCTGTGAAACCCCTTTGTGATACGTGGATTCATCTCACAGAGTTAATCCTTTCTTCTGATTCAGAATGTTGGAAACCCCCTGTTTATAGACTCTATGAAGGGAAATTTTGGAGGCCATTTAGTCCTACAGGCAAAAACTGAATATCCCAAGATAAAAACTAGAAAGAAGCTATCCGTGAAACTGCTTTCTGAAGCTTGGATTCATGTAAAAAAAATAAAACTTTCTTTTGATTCAGCAGGTTGGAAACACTCTGTTTATAGGATCTGAGATGGGACATTTCAGAGCCCATTGTGGCATACTAGGCAAACTGAATATACCATGATAAAAACTAGAAAGAATCTATCTGTGAAACTGCTTTGCAATGTGTGGACTCATATCACAAAGTTAAACCTTTCCATTGATTCGGCATGTTGGAAACCCTCTTTTTGTAGAATCTGTGAAGGGACATTTGGGAGCCCATTGAGGCCTATAGGGAAATATTGAATATCCCATGGTAAAAACTAGAAATAAGATATCTGTGAAAATTCTTAGTGATGTGTGGATTTATCTCATAGAGTCAAAATGTTCTTTTGATTCAGCCCATTGGAAACTGTTTTTTTATAGAATCTACAAAGGCACATTTCAGAGTCCATTGATGCCTATAGAGAAAAACCAAATATTATGTAATGTAAACTAGAAAGAGTCTATCTGTGAAATCACACTGCAATGCGTGGATTCACCTCACAGAGGTAAACCTTTCTTTTGATTCAGCAGGTTGGAAACACTCTTTTTGTAGAATCTATGAAGGGATCTTTCAGAACCCATTGAGGCCTACAAAGAAAAACCAAATATCCCATGATAAAAACAAAAAAAGAAGCTATTTATAAAACTGCTTTGTGATGTGTGGATTCATCTTACAGAGTTAAACGTTTTTGTGATTCAGTGGTTTGGAAACACTCTTTTTGTAGAATCTGCAAAGGGACAATTTGAGGCCATTGAGGTCTATAGGGAAAAACCAAATATCCCACAATAAAAAATTGAAAAAAGCTATCTGGGAAACTGCTTTGCAACGTGTGAATTCATCCCACAGAGTTAAATCTTTCATTTGATTCAACAGGTTGGAAACACTCTTTTTGTAGAATCTGCAAAGGAATATTTTGGAGTCCATAGAGGCCTATAGGGAAATACTGAATATCCCAGGTAAAAACTAGAAATAAGCTATCTGTGAAAATGCTTAGTGATGTGTGAATTTATCTCACAGAATTAAAACTTTCTTTTGATTCAGCAGGCTGGAAGCACTCTTTTTGTAGAATCTGTGAGGGGATATTTCAGAGCCAATTGAGCCCTACAGGAAAAACTGAATACCCTGTGATAAAAAACAAGAAAGAAGCTATCTTTGAAACCGCTTTGTGATGTGTGGATTTATCTCACAGAGCTAAAGCTTTCTTTTTATTCAGCAGGTTGGAGACATCCTTTTTGTAGAATCTGCAAGGGGACATTTCAGACCCTATCGAGGCTTACAGGGAAAAACTGAATATCTCGCCATAGAAACTAAAAAGAAGCTATCTGTGAAAACACTTTGTGATGTTTGAATTTATCTCACAGAGCTAAACCTTTCTTTTGATTCAGCACTTTGGAAACACTCTTTTTGTAGAATCTGTGAAGGGACATTCTGGAGAAAATTTTCTGGAGAAAATCCTGGAGAAAATTGTTTCTGTGAAACCGCATTGCTATGTTTGCATTCATCTCACAGAGTTAAACCTTTCTTTGGATTCAGCAGATTGGAAATACTTTTTTGTAGAATCTGCAAAGGGTCATTTCAGAGCCCATTGAAGTCTACAGTGAAAACCCAATTATCCCATGATAGAAACTAGAAAGAAGCTGTGAAACCACTTTGTGATGCGTGGATTCATCTCACAGAGCTTAATCTTTCTTTTGATTCAGCCAGTTGGAAACATTCTTTTGGTAGAATCTGCAACAGGACATTTCAAAACCTATTGAGGCCTATAGGGAAAAACTGAATATCCTGTGACAAAAGCTAGAAAGAAGCTATCTGTCAAACCGCTTTGAAATGTGTAGATTCATCTCACAGGATTAAACCTTTCTTTTGACTCAGCAGATTTTAAACACTCTTTTTGTAGAATGTGTGAAGGGATATTTTGTAACCCATTGAGGTCTATAAGGAAAAACTGAATATACTGCAAAACAACTAGAAAGAAGCTGTATGTGAATTTGTATTGTGATGTTGGGATTTCTCTCACAGAGTTAAGCCTTTCTTTTGATTCTGTGGTTGGAAACACTCTTTTTGTAGAATCTGTGAAGGTACATTTTGGAATCCATTGAGGCCTATAGTGAAAAATGCAATATCCCGCTATGAAAACTGAAAAAAAAGCTGTATGTGAAACAGCTTTGTGATGTGTGCATTCATCTCCCAAATTTAGGCCTTTCTTTGGATTCAGCAGTTTGGAAATACTCTTTTTGTATAATCTGCAAAGGGACATTTAGGAGCCCATTGAGGCCTATAGTGAAAAACTGAATATCCTGCAACAGAAACAAGAAAGAAGGTATTTGTGAAACTGCTTTCCAATATGTGGATTTACAAAGAATCTATGTGGGAAACTGCTTTGCAGTGTCTGCTCCAGCCCCAGGGTAGAGCTTTGCCTGAAGTGAGTCTGGGTGTTTTCCCATCTCTGTGCCTACTTGCTGCTCACCCACTTTCCATTCACAGTGGTCACAAATACCCAGAATACTTATTTCTCTGCCTTTCATCGTAGACAACTTTGAATATCATTGTTTGAAATTAGACTTATTACTCAGTCTAAAATTGAGAGCACATGTTTAGACTGCTTAATCAGATTAGGTTAATAAATATGTATTTTAAACTGTATTTGAATACACTAAGTACTGAGGATTTAAGCAAGCAAAAATATGCAAATAAATTTTAAATTTAGATAAAGTTTAATACAATGCATGATGCTACAAATAAGCAGACAGAATAAGCCCAAATTGAAGAAGTAATGATGTAATGTACTTTGTGAATTACAAGTGAATGACATTTCTAAGTGTCAATGTCTTGGTAAAAACAGCAATTTGTTCCCTATCCTCCTGCCCCAATCTAAGGAATGGGAGGTTTGCTTGATAGAAGCAGAGAATACACATGGTATAATAAAGTCTTACACTATTTGTTGATGAGAACTTTTATGCCTCACCTTCTGCCCCATATGTGGGCAAACTGATAAGAAACCCTGGGTACTTAGACCTTTGGGTCCAGCAGAAAATTCAAATTACACAAGTGTATTAGTCCGTTTTCATGCTGCTATAAAGAAATGCCCGAGACTGGGTAATTTATTAAGAAAGAGGTTGAATTGACTCACAGCATGGCTGGAGAGGCATCAGGATACTTACAATCATGGTGGAAGGGGAAGGAATACAGCCTCATTCACATGGAGGCAGGAAGGAGAACAATGAGAGCCAAGCAAAGGAGCTCCTTATAAAACCATCAGATCTCATGAAAGCTTACTCATTATCACGAGAATAGCATGGGGAAACCATCCCCGTGATTCAGTTACCTCCCACCAAGACCCTCCCACAACAAGTGGGGATTGTGGGAACTACAATCCAAGATGAGATTTGGGTGGGGACACAGCCAAACCATATCGACAAGCCTCTGCCTATGTGCAATCCCAATCTAATCCCAATCCCACCCACTAACCACCATAAAAACTCCAAGCCATTCTTTTTTCTCTCTCTCAAGCCTCGCTTCAGAAAGCCTCCTTGTAAAAGAAACATTTCACACCTTGTGTGTATGTAGCATCATTGATCTTGACATGAAAACTAAATTGTAGTTGGGGGCCAATTCTGCTTCTGTGGGGTGGTAACAACACATAGCATATTGGAATAGAAGAGACATATTCTTATCCCAGGACCCCAAGGATTAGAACTCTTCAGTAGCAATAAAGCAAAGGAGGTCATGGTGGGTAGCAGAAATTATCCCAAAGTGTTTGAGTAGGACTGGTGAAGGTGTAGTTTATTCAGAGTTTATCTACCCTCTCTGCCATGCACTGTTATTATGAAACTGATACATTTTTGCTATGGATGCTGATGACCATCCCCTGAGTCTGAACAGTTTTGTTGGAGGAAAACCAAAGAGAAGCAAAATGTATCTCTGCTCTTCATTGCTTCCACACAAAGCAGGAAAAATCCAGCCAGAAGTGCATAGTTGGGACATGTATGCTTCAAGCAGAGATTATTTTGTCACAAGAGAGAGACTTTTTCATGTTGCCTATAATCTTAGGTTACCTTTCCTAAAACTTCACACAAAATGATTGATAATTATTCATTGCTTGGCTGAAATATTTCCATCATATTGGCAGGTTTGATGAGATGAAAACTGCAGACTGTGAAATCAAGCTTATCAGATTAAAATCCAGTTTGCCAACAGAAGGCAAGTGTTCTCCAATTTGATGAATATGTGGAATAGAAAAATTGCTTTGTCTCGAATATATAGAATACTGCATTTGATAAATAGAGAACAAACATCCTCCAAAGAAAAAAAACTGATAAAAATGCATTTCATTTTCACTTTAAAATGCTTTAGAAGCAATGTGCATTGGATAGTATACTAAGAGTACACCACAAGTGCTTTCTCTTCTTTCTTTTCAATATTTTATTATTCTCATTTTTCTTCTGAATCTCAGAAGCTGAGCATGCAACAGCTCTGAAAGATGAAAAGACAACAAATTATTCTTTTCTGTGTTTTGTAATTTTACAAGCCATTCTGTATCCCTTTATTTATTTCCTGCTAGTGACTAAATGAATGTCTTTAATGTCTCTTTACAGATGAGAACCCAGGAGATAGGTAGAAAAGAACTTTATCAGTGATCATCACCAACCAGTGATTACTCAGCATCCTCCATGGTCATGACAAGATATAGATGACAGGAATTAAGAGTGGGTTAATCCAGAGAATATTACCCTTCCTGTAAAGCTGGAACTTGTCTTCTGGGATAGAGATGTTTATAAGAACAGAGATAGAAATATTTAAGTAATTTTGCTGGGTGTGGTGGCTCACACCTGTAATCCCAGCAGTTTGGGAGGTTGAGGCAGGCAGATCACAAGGTCAAGAAATTGAGACCATCCTGGCAAACATGGTGAAACCCCATCTCTACTAAAAATACAGAAACTAGCTGGGCGTGGTGGCGCTTGCTTGTAGTCCCAGCTACTTGGGAGGCTGAAGCAGGAGAATCACTTGAACCCATGAGGTGGAGGTTGCAGTAAGCTGAGATCACACCACTGCACTCCAGCCTGGTGACAGAGCAAGTCTCCATCAGAAAAAAAAAGAAAGAAAGAAAAAAGAAATATTTAAGTAATTTTTTAAAACTTAAAAGTAACAGCTAGTAGTTGCTATGACTTATTCACTCCACCATGTAACATAGCACCTAGTATGTAGTAGGCATGTAACAAATGCAAAAGAAAATAAATATGTGAATTAGAATCATTAAGTAATTTTACTGGCAATCAAAATTATTTTATATTAACACTAATAAATTAAAGATGGCAATAGCTATATCATTCTATTGTTAAAATTAGTCTAAGAAGCATGCTCTGAATTACACAAACAGAAAAATGCTCATTGAAAATAACTATGAAGATCATTTGTATACATCCCCCTGGATACCTGGATAAGAGTTTCTCTAGGATATATTTTCAGCATTGGAGGTACGGTGTTGTGGGGATTCTTATCTTTAACTTTTCTAAACACTGCCAATTTACTCTCCAAAATTGTTGTACAAATTTAAACTTCCTCAAGCCAAACAAAAAAGATATTCATCAATCCACATCTTTGCTAACACTGGGGCTCATTAGGTTTTTCAAATTTTTATAGCATGATGTGCATAGTTCTTGTAGTTTTATTTGCATTTTTTTATTTCTAGTGAGATGGAGCATCTTTTAATATTTTATTACTCACTCAAGTTTACTCTTCCGCTCTTAAATTATCTCACAATTTTTTCCTCATTTTTATACTGAGGGTTTTTTTAATCTTCTTTCTATTGATTTGTAGGAGTCTTTTTATGCATCTGGAATACCAACACTCTGTTGGTTATATATACTGAAAATAAATTCAGTAGATTACCTTTTCTATAAGATATTTTTGGTACAGTATTTATTTTAATATAATTGAATCCATTGATCTTTTCATTCACAGTCACAGTAGTATTGTTTGTAAAAATTAAAAAAAGAAAGCATTCTATTAATATATCATGAGGAAAATGGAAAAAGAAATACATTTAGATATATTCAAACAATGTAATTTTATGTAGCAGTGAATTAGAGCTACACATATAAACATAGATAAATATAATAAACAGAACATTGAATGAAAAACACAAGGTGAAGAAGACAAAAAGCAATATAAATGTACATAAACTTTAAAAAACGTTTAAAAAGATTTAACGGGCCAGGCACAGGCCTCACATGTATAATTCCAGCACTTTGGGAGGCTGAGGTAGGCAGATGGCTTGAGTCCAGGTGTTTGAGACCATCCTGAGTAACATGGTAAAACACTAGCTACAAAAAATTCAAAAATTAGCCAGGTGTGGTGGCACATGCCTGCAGTCCCAGCTACCTGGAAAGCTGAGGTGTGAGGATCACCTAAGTCCAGGGAGGTAGAGGCTGCAGTGAGCCATGATTGCACCACTTCACTACAGTCTGAATGACAGACTGAGACCTTGTCTCTAAAAAATAAAATAAAGTAAAATAAAATAAATTAAAATAAAATGAGTCAACATAAAGTATAAAGAAACATACGAGAAAACAAACTTCAAAGTCAGGCTTATCATACAGTTCTTTGAATGTCTTCATATTTTTGCATGTTGAAATAATAAAGTTGTTGAATGCAGCAGCAGTTCTGGTGTCACTTTCTCTAGTGAGCTAGATCAGGCTTCCCCTGCAGCCACGTTGAAGAAACTTGCAGTTGGCACTTATCCTTCACCATCCATTCCTAAGAGGGGGTCTTTCAGACTGAGAAGACTGAGATCATTGCCAGTACTCAGCCACATTATGCTGCCTTTACAGATATAACATGATCGATCATTGATACTGCAAATAGTCAAGTTACAATAAACTCCACAATATGATCCTTGGGGCCAAATGTATACTTGGACAACGATTTGATTACTCAACTCTCCAGTAAGACAAGGCATGTAGGTAGAGTATAAAAAGGAGATTAAAAATTTCTGGCTGGGGCCAGGCGCTGTGGCTCATGCCTGTAATCTCAGCACTTTGGGAGGTTGAGGTGGGAGGATCACTAGAGATCAGGAGTTCAAGACCAGTCTGGTCACATGATGAAACCCTGCCTCTACTAAAAATACAAAAATTGGTAGAGTGTGGTGGCATGCACCTGTAATCCCAGCTACTTGGGAAGCTGAGGCATGAAAATCCTTTGAACCTGAGAGGCGGAAATTGTAGTGAGCCGAAATTGCACTAGGGTACTCCAGCCTGTGTGACAGAGCAAGACTCCAAAAAAGGAAAGATGGAAGGAAGGAAGGAAGGAAGAGAGGGAGGAAGGGGGGAGGGAGGGAGGGAGAGAGAGAGAAGGAAGAAAGAAAGAAAGAAAGAAAGAAAGAAAGAAAGAAAGAAAGAAAGAAAGAAAGAAAGAAGAAAGAAAGAAAGAAAAAGAAAGAAAGAAAGGGAAAGAAAGACAGAAAGAAAGAGAGAAAGAGAAAGAAAGAAAGAAAGAAAGAAAGAGATTAATTAATTAATTTCTGGCCAGGCATGGTGCCTCATGCCTGTAATCCTAGCACTTTGGGAGGCTGAGGCTGGAAGATCACTTGAATCAGGGGTTTGATACCAGCCTGGCCAACATGATGAAACCCATCTCTATTAAAAATACAAAATTAGCTTGGTGTAGTGATGCATGCCTCTAATCCCAACTACTTGGGAGGCTGAAGCAGGAGAATCACTTGAACCAAGGAGGCAGAGGTTGCAGGGAGCTGAGATCATGCCATTGCATTCCAGCCTGGACAAAAAGTACAAAACTCCATCTCAAAAAAAAAATATGTATATATATGTGTGTGTGTATATATATATATATATATACACACACACACACACACACATACATATATATATATATAGGCAAGGCAGGATAGTCTTCAGGACTGCTTGGTGGTAGTGGTAGGCTAGGCATATCTTTCCTTGGGCCCCTAGGCAACATATGCAGGCATTGGTGTTAGTGAGCCCAGATAGGTCAATTCTTGGTTTTCCAGGGACCTTGTTCAGGTGTCAGATGACACGAACATATATATAAATTTTGAATGGAAGAAGATGAACAAAATTACAGCAGCTCACTTTGGCAACCTGTGACATCACCACAGTACCAGAACTTTAATGACTCCCAGCGCCAAGGTGCCAATAATGCTATAAATGTTACTGGTCTCTGTATTTCCTGTGACCCAAATGCCACTGCTACTGCTTAAGGCTTGATTAGGATGGTTGCTGTCAAACAAAATGCATTGATCCTTGAAACAGCTGGCAGCACTTTTGATGTATCCATCCTCACTTGTGAAGATGGTATCCCTGATTTCTAGTTTTCAACTAAGGACATTTCTTTAGATGGATAAAATTTTCTTAACTCAGTCGGGCACAATAGCTCATGCCTGTAATCCGAGGACACTGGGAGGCCAAGACACGCAGATCACTTGAGATCAGAGGTTTGAGACAATCCTGGCCAACATGGTAAAATCCCATATCTTTTAAAAATACAAAATTTAGCTGAGCATGGTGGCGAGCACCTGTAATCCCATCTACTCTGGAGGCTGAGGTAGGAGAATCACTTGAACCTGGGAGGCAGAGGTTGCAGTGAGCAGAGATCATGCCACTGCACTCAAGCCTGGGTGACAGAGTGAGACTCCATCTCAAAAAGCAAACAAAACAAAACTAAACAAAAAAACTTTCTTAACCAAGCATCAATCATTCGAATGTTAAATTCAAGAGCAAATTAATAAAGACAATAATGAAAACAAGAAGTCTATCTGAGCACTGTGTGGGGGCCTGGGGATCAACCAGCCCTGCCTTCCACTTATGTTAAAAATGCACACCATCAGGGGGCCTAATACCAAGGCCCAGCTCACCCGCTCCTGGCTTCTGAGCACGTCATTCAGTGGTCTGGAGACTACCCCACCCACTACTGCCAGTATCCACGTGCTCCCCCCAGGAGCCTGAGGATGGATACTCACAGCCTACTGCCACCAACACCAGTGAGACCCACCTGCACAAACCACCTGGGAACCTGGAGACTGGCCCTACCAACCTATTGCAGTCACTTCTGGCACCAACACACACAACCTGGGGGCACACAAGTTGGTCCACCATCACTACTGCTGTGGTTGATGACACACATGCTGCCTAGAAGCCCAAGGATGCCCCACCTAACCACAAATTCTACTGCTGCCACAGCTGACACCTGAACAAGCTCCCTGGAAACCCAAGAATTGGCCTATCTGGGCTCACTAACATCAGTGCCTTCATATGTTGCCTAGGGGCCCAAGGAAAGGTATGCCTAGCCCATCACTACCACCAAGCGGGCCTGAAGACTATCCTGCCTTGCATAGCTATTCCCAGCAAAGACTAACCATAGCCTTCACTAACAACTGCAGCCTAAGCCACTGAGAAAATCACAGGCACCACTGATGCCGATTGTAGCCAAAGAAATCATTCAAAGATTACACTACTACACATACTCAGAATCAAAGCTAAAGCACCTATACAACTAACACTTATAGATACATGTACGGAAAAAGCCTATCCCTATAAAAACCAATCCAAAAAAAATTGGAAGAAGTGACTAATGCACGAGAAGTGCAGATATCAACATAAGGACACAAGAAATATGAAAAAGCAAGGAATATGACATCTCCAAAGGATCACAATAATTCTTCAGCAATAGATTCCAATGGGAGGGAAAAAAAACCCATTAAATTCCTGAGAAATAGTTCAAAATAATGGCATTAAAAAAGTTCAGTTAGATACAAGAAAGCATAGATAAAAAATACAAAGAAGTTAGAAAAACATGAAATTGGAAATTAGAAATTCATGATCTGAATGAGAAATTCAATAAAGAGACAAATATCATTAAGAAAGAACCACACAGAAATCCTAGAACTGAAGAAATCAATAAATGAAATTAAAAATGCAATCAAGAACTTTAACAATAGACTAGGTGGAGCAGAAGAAATAATTTCTAAACTTAAACACAGGTCTTTTGAAATTAACCCAAACCAAAAAATAAAAATAAAAAAGAATGAAGATAGTCTATGTGACATGTGGGACACAATAAAGTGACCAAATATTCAAATTTTGGATTTTCCAGAAGAAGAGTTGAGCAGAGACAGAAAATCTATTTAATGAAATAATAGCTGAAAACTTCCCAAGTCTTACAAGAGAAATAGATATCTACAAGAAATATAGATGCAGAAAGCTCAATTATACCCCAAATAGATTCAAGCAAAAAGGTCTTCTCTGAGGTACATTACACCCACACTGTCAAAAGTCAGTAATAAAGATGGAATTCTAAAACAGTGAGAGAAAAGCATATAATCACTTAGACGGGAACCCCATCAGACTAACATTGGATTTCTCAGCAGAAGTCTTAGAGGCCAGAAGAAAATGAGATGATATATTCAAAGTGTTGAAAGAAAAAAAATGACTGAGAGCCAAGAATACTATACCCGGTAAATCCATCCTTCAAAAATGAAGGAGAAATAAAGACTTTCCAAGACAAGCAAAATGGAAGAAATTTATTACCACTAAAGCAGCCCTACAAGACGTGTTTAAGGGAGTCCTACCTTTGAAAGTGAATGAATAATATTTACCATCATGACAACACACAGAAGTATAAAACTCACTGGTAGAGCAGACACACAAATGAGAAAGAGATGGGACTAAAATTTTTACCACTGCGGAAAACCAGCAAACTGTTAGGACAAAAAAATAAGACAGAAAGAATGGGACAACGAATATACAAAGCAACCAGAAAACAATGAACACTATGATGAAAACAAAACCTCATATGTCAATAATAACTTTTAATGTAAATGGATTAATTTACTGAATTAAAAGATATAGACTGGCTAAATAATTTTTTTAAAGTAACCCAACTGGAGCCAGGCATGGTGGCTCATGTCTGGAATCCCAGCACTTTGGGAGGCCAAGATGGGCAGATCACTTGAGGTCAGGAGTTCAAGACCAGCCTGACCAACATAGTGAAATCCTGTCTCTACTAAAAATACAAAAATTAGCCACACCTGGGGCACATGCCTGTACTGTCAGCTACTTGGGAGGATGAGGCAGAAGATTCGCTTGAACCTAGAAGGCAGAGGCTGCAGTGAGCTGAGATCATGTCACTGAAATCCAGCCTGGGTGGCTGAGCAAGACTCCATCTCAAAAAAATAAAAATAAATATAAAATGAACCAACTATATGCTGCTGCCTACAAGAAAATTGCTTCACCTGTAAAGACACATGTAGACTGAAAGTGAAGGGATGGAACAAGATATTCCATGAAAATGGAAACCAAAATCATGCAGAAGTATCTAATGTATATCAAATAAAACAGACCTTCTAGTCAAAAACAGTATGAAGAGACAAATAAAGTCATTATATAATGACAAAGGGGTTGATTCAGCAAGACGATATAATAATTCTAAATATATATATATATACCCAACACCAGGGGAACCAGATATATAAAGTAAACAGTATTAGATCTAACAGAAAATCATCACAGCCAACTGATTTTTGACAAAGGTGTCAAAAACATGTATCAGAGGAAGGATGGTCTCTTCAATAAACGGTGCTGGGTAAACTGGATATTCATAGGCAGAAGAATTAAACTGGATCCCTGTCTCTTCCCATACACAAAATACAAAAATCAACTCAAATGGATTAAGGACTTAAACAAAGACCCAAGACTATAAAACTTCCAGAAGAAACCATAGGGGAAACACTTCAGGACATTCATCTAGGAAAAATTTTATGGTAAGACCTCAAAATCACAGCCAACTAAAACAAAAATAGACAAATGAGATGATACTAAACTAAAAAGCTCTGTACAGCAGAGGAAACAATCAACAGAGTAAAATGATATTTTCCAAAAAGGACATACAAAAAGCCAACTGCTAAATGAAAAAATGCTTAACAGCACTAATATAAATCAAAATCACAGTGGGATACTTTCTTACCCCAGCTAGAATAGCTATTATGAAAAACATGCTGTGGAGGATGCAGAGAAAAGGAAACTCTTATACACTGCTGGCGGAGATGTAATTTATTATAGCCATTATGAAAAATACTACAGGGGCTCCTCAAAAAGTTAAAAATAGAATTACCTATGATCCACCTACTGATAATTTCACTACTGATTATTTACCCAAAGGAAAAAAATTAACATATCAAAGGGATACCTGCAACTCCATGTTTACTGCAACACTCTTTACAATAAGCAAGATATGAACACAATTTACATGTCCATCAATGAATGAATGGATAAAGAAAATGTAGCATATGTACACAATAGAATGCCATTTAGCCACAAAAAATAATAAAATCTTGTCATTTGTAGCAACATGGATGGAAGTGGAAGTCACCATGTTAAGTGAAGTAAGCCAGGAACAGAAAGACAAAAATATCGCATGTTCTCAATGACATGACGGAACTAAAAAAAAGTTGATCTCATTAAGGTAAAGAGTAGAATAATAGCTACCAGGAGCTGGGAAGGTTTTATGGGGGAGGAGAATAGGGAGAGAAGTTAGTTAATGGACACAAAGAGTTAGATAGAAGGAATAAGTTCTAGTGTTCAATAGCACGGTAGGGTGACTACAATTAATGATAATATATTGTATATTTCAAAATAGCTAGAAGAGAATATTTGAAATGTTCCCAACACAAAGAAATGATAAATGTTTAAGGTGATGAATATCCTAAATACCCTGAATTGATCATTAGACATTGTATGTATGTATCAAAATATCACATTTACCCCATAAATATGTGCATATATTATTTATCAGTAAGAAATAAAATAAAAAATTACATTTTGGGGGAAAATACGTGTGAAACCAGATAGTAGTGATGGTTACACATTATGAATATAATAAATGCCACTGAATTGTAAACTTAAAAAATGATTACAGCAGACTAGGTCACATAGCAGTTAGTGCTGCAGATACCTGACCCACACTGCCTGGGTTCAAATCCCAATTGTGCCATTTATGAGCTGTGTGAGGCTGGGCACAGTGGCTCATGCCTGTAATCTCAGCACTTTGGGAAGCTAAGGTGGAAGGATTGCTTGAGACCAGGAGTTGAAGATCAGCCTGGGCAACAAAGCAAGACTCTGCCTCTACAAGAAATCTAAAAAATTAGCTGGGCATGGTGGTGTGCATCTGTAGTCCCAGCTAAGGAGGAGGATATCTTGAGCCCAGGAGTTAGAGGTTTCAGTGGCTTATCATCATACCACTGTATTCTCAGCTCACATGACAGAGCAAGACTCTATTTCTAAAATAATTTTTTTTCTAATATATAAGCTGTATGACCATGGGTAAGTTATTTAATCTCTCTGTGCTTCACATCCTTCAACCATAAAGCAGCACTAATAATCAAAGCATCAACTTCCTATGCCAGTTATTTTGAGCTAAATATTAATAGCATCCCCTTCACTTCGAAAGAGTTGCAGTTCAGAGAACAAATTACACGGTTATTCAACTCATGTTGATCCACTCTTGAAGTGGTTTTCAGACCAGAGTGTAGAGAGTGTCTTCTACATAATCACAAAATGTAAGGCACTCAAAATTTTTATGAGAAATCTCATGACAGTTCTTTATAAAAAATGTGAACTTCAGTATATATACAAGAGTGGTTATTCTGAAAACTTGAATGTGGGAGCACATAAAAAAGAAATTCATGTCCTGAAGAATAACACTCCTTTCAAAAGAGGAAACAAATAAAATAGAAATATTTTATAACAAATGTTTTATAAAGAAGGGCAAAACAACTAAATGAAATACAACCTAATGCTAGTAGCTGGCCTCGGAGTAGAAGATTAGAAGTGCTTGTTTTTTTCTTTTTTATACCTCTGCAGTTCCAAGTTATTTTACGGTAGACATATATTACTTTTATAATCAAAAAGATTTTTTAAAAAATGTTCAGACGGACTCACAAAAAATCAAAACATAATTGCAGCATACAAGACATACTTAAAGTGATTCAGAAAGGCTGAACATAAAGAGACAGTAAAGGTATACCAGGAAAATATAAACAAAAACTGGATACCAAAAAAGGTATACCAGGAAAATAAAAACAAAAACAAATACCTGGTAATGTAGAATTTAGACCAGAAAACATTATACCTGGTAATGTAGAATTTAATACCTGGTAATGTAGAATTTAGACCAGAAAACATTAAACAAGACAAAAAAAGGCTAGTATTAATGCTGAACGCTACAATTTACAAAAAGCTATAATATCCTATGCACCCAAATGACATAAAAACAAACTTCAAAACTCAGAAGCTACAAGACAAGCAAGAATAGACAAAAACTTACGTAATATCATTTTGTTTTCCAAGTAAACGTGGCACACTAATAAAAATTAATCATGTATTAACTCATAAAGAAAACCTTAGGCCAGGTGCGGTGGCTCACACCTGTAATCCCAGGACTTTGGAAGGCCGAGGAAGGTGGATTGCCTGAGGTCAGCAGTTGTAGACCAGCCCGGCCAACATGGAGAAACCCTGTCTCTATAAAAATACAAAAAGAATTAGGCGGGCATGGTGGCATGTGCCTGTAATCCCAGCTAATCGAGAGGCTGCGGCACGAGAATCACTTGAACCCAGGAGGCAGAGGTTGTAGTGAGCCGAGATTGAGCCACTGCACTCCAGCCTGGGAGACAGAGCAAGACACCATCTCAAAACAAACAAAGAAAAGCTTTATAAGTCTCATCATAGTAAGGATAATCAAAACTATTATCTAATTACAATGTAATAAACCAGAAGTTCATAATAAAATTTTAAAACACCCTTCTATCTGGAAATTTTATAACTTAATATTACATAATTCTTCGGTCAAAGTAGAAACAAACTGAAATTTCAGAATTTCTAAAAAATATTTATACAAATATGACATTTCAGAATCTATGGAACATAATTAAAAGTAACCAGAGGAAAATTAATAACATTAAATATCAATTAAGTCAATTAAATGAAAGAAAAATTAACTAGATATCCAACTCAAAAAGTTAGAAAAAGAACAAGAAAGCAACTACCTCAAAAAAGTAGAAGGCATAAATTGGTAAAAGCATAAAAACATTAGTATAAATAATTTTAAATGAAAGAAGGTTATGTGTAAGGATCAAAAAAATAGAAAAAGCACTAGCTCACCTCACTGAAAAAAAAAGACTCCAAGCACACATACTGAAAATAAAAAGTTCAATGAGAAAGTAACCATCAAATACAGAATATTAAAAATTATAACAGATTACTTGCATGCATGCCAAAAAACTAACAAACACATTGAAAACCTCAATGTAGTAAGTAATTTTCTAGGAAAACTTAATATACAGAAACCAACCCAGCAAAGACTATTAATCAAGTTGTGTAAGTATATCACATTTTACAGAAGCAATAGCAAAAATAGAAGACCTATCCCTACCCCTATGAGAGCACCAGGCCTACAAAACATCCCAAGGGAAATATACCAACTTCAAAGAGTGGATAATATCAATCTATTTAAAATGTTCTAAAGCATAAAGAAGAAAAAGAAAACTCCAAGAGTTTGAAGTGAGCATAACATTGACAACAAAATCTAATAAACATTGTTTATTTACACACACACAGAAGAAAATCATGGACCACTGGCACCTGCAGTGATGCAAAAACCTTAAATAGAATATTAGCAAGCAAAATACAAGAGCAGCCTTCTAAAAATATATCATGACCAAGTGGGGCTTATTGAGGAAATTAAAGAGAAAATTAATATTGAAAACCCATTAATATAAAATTCATCATATTCAGAGGTCAGGGGTGAAAAAAATCACTTGATCTTCCACAAAGATGCTAAAATTTATCCAACAAAAGTATAAAACTCTTCTAATAAAACTTAATGAACTATAAAGTGAAGCATATTTCCTTAACACGAATTTGTGTTTACATATATATTTCAAATGCAGTACATGTATCCTGGTTGGTTATGCCTTAAAAAAAAGGAATTTATAAAATCATTCTAGAAATTATGCAGAAATTTAAATACCTATAAAATATTAGATGATGTTAGTAAAATACTGCTAATTTTCTTAGTTTTGATAATAGTGTTATAGTTACTTAGGAGAATGTCCTTATTCTTAGGAAATGCATACTGAAGTATTTAGGAACCAAAGTATAATGATACCTGAAATTTAGTCTCAATTATCCTACAGAATAAAAGTATATATGAAAAATATTAATTGTCATATTTGGATAGTGGTTATAGAGGTGATCATAGCACAATTCTTGCAACTTTTCTGTGTTTGACAATTTTCATAATAAAATATCTGAGATTAAATAAAATGTATAAATATTGTAATGACAAAAGCTTTTCAGTATAGTTCCATTAACTATTCTAGTTAGACTCTTTTGTTTCCAAAGATCAAAATCCCACTCAAGTTAACTTAAGAAAATATTTTTAAAGATACAGGTGAATCGGACCTAAAATTGGAATCTGACACTCAAGGGACATTCAGGAGGCTCTAGGACCTGCATGTTCTCCCAGTGGCCACTAAGGGACCATTCATTGCTCTCACTGGGTCTTCACTTTCCCCAGTGCTTCTACTGCCTTCTCACTTCTCCCATTAGATTTCCTTTGCTATCTGCAATTTCAGCTGTCCTCACCTAGCAAAGTTATACATGGGCCCTTTCACCCATCAACCTCACTCCTGGAAATCTAGCTCTGACATGTTGGCAAAAAACACCAAATGATATCTATACAAAGCTATTCATTGTAACATCATTTGCATAAGCATAAAGGTGAAAACAACCCAACGTCCATCAAAAAGGGACTGATTGAGTAGACTATTATACATGCATATGATAGAAGACTGTGTATCCATAAAAAGTAATAAGAACAACATATACTGATAGGGAATGATCTTTAGGTTATATTGTAAAGGGAAAAAAGGCTTGTATAGTATCCTACTTCCAGTATTTTAATTTTTGTGTAAAAAGGAAAATAAAAATGTAAATATACATATTTATTTATATTTTCATAAAGAAATAATGAAATAAGTAAAAAATTAATTTTAAAAAATGCTTCACTATAGTGGGAGGGAGAAAAGAGGCTGGAGGAGCCAGGGACAGAAGCTTCCCTAGATGTAGATTTGGCCAGCATTCCTGGAGTCTGGGCCTGTAACTGGCTGTGAGCATTGCGCTGGCCAAGCAGAGCACAAGATTAAGCCCAGACTGAAGGGAGGAGAAAGAGACTCCAACTCTCCATGGGAAGTGTGACAAACAATGTATGGACAGATTTTCTAAAAGCAGGACAACCAGACTTGATGTGCTTCATAACAGGGCATACTAAAAAGTATACGACAGTAGCTACACAAAGTGATCTTGCCTAAAAATTTATACTTGAATGTCTAATCAAGCCTCTAACTCTCAGTTTCTAGGCAATATAAGGGATAGAAGGAAACGTTTAACTTTTAAAAGGTTAAAGAAGCAATCAGCCAAATTCAGAATGTGAGAAATTCTAGAGGACCAAACAACCAGAGAGAGCTGTCAGAGAATAACTGAATATAACATGAAGGTGTGGTTTGAATTCTAACTCAAACTAAAAAGACATAATTGAGACAATTGGAGAAATCTTAATGTGGACTGGGTATCAGACAATGTTTAAAAATTACTATTAGTTCTGTAAAAACATTTAAAAAATCTTTATCTGTTCAAGGTTCATCGCAAAATATTTAGAGATGAAATAACACGTTATCTAGGATTTGCTTTTAAAATGTAAGAGAAGAAAGCAGAGGTGGTGAATGAAGTAAAATGAGCAAAATGTTGAGGAAACTGCTCTTGAAAATATTTTTTTTGCATCCTTCTGCTACCACCATTAACTTTCCAAGCATCTTGATGTTACTTAGTTTAAACTCCCTGAAGAGTAAATACAAGTGAGTCAGCTAAGCCATAAGCCACTGGCTGGGGTCTGTGGTTGAGCTATCTTTGGGTTTACTGTTGGCTATGGACTGAATGTTTGCATATCCCCAAATTCATATGTTGACATCTAATTCCTAATGTAAAGGTATTAGGAGGTAGGGCCTTTGGTAGGTAATTAGGTCATAGGGGTGGAATCCTGAAGAAAAATGGGATTAGTATACTTATTAGGGGCTGTAGAGACCACAGTTGCCCCCTTCTACCATGTGAGGACACAGCTAGAAGGTTTATGAACCAGGAAACAGACCCTCTCTAGACACTGAATCTACCAGCACCTTGATCTTGAACCTCCAGCCTCCAGAACTGTGAGAAATAAATTTCTGTTGTTTATAAGCTACTCAGTCTATGGTATTTTGTTATAGCAGTCCAAACAGACATTGCCCACTCACCCTGGGTCCAAAAAACTCGGAAAAGTAGGTTACAAAGTAAAAAAACTTAATCCCCTGAGCCTGTTTCTTCAGCAGGGCTTGAAGACTAGGGCGATTCCATAGAGTAGAAGAAACAGAGGGGAGCAGACACACTAATCAGCACCTCTAGTGCTATCTTCCTGAGGATGGGAAGAGCCGATTCTTTAATGGATCAGTTTCACATGCATTTCAAAACCAACAATAACATCTTTTTGACTTATCAACTTCTCTTGAGTCCCACATCTATTTACCTACTATCTCCTTTGATTGCTCATTGTTTCAAGAAATAAATGAGAATCAGAAGTTACTATCATTTCTTTATAATCAAGGCAAGTGGCCAAGTGATTTACCCAATGCACAGAGCAATTGGTTCTAGGTGAAATAAATAAATTGCATTTTGTATATCAGCTACACTGCATCTTCAGGGAATTGTGCTGCATCGAAAACAATTTTCAAGCAACCTAATAATTATCTGTAAGCATCATCTCCCCTTTAAAAAATTTTTAAGACTTTCCTGTGGAAAATCTACATTGTCATCCCAGATGAGTGTTGGAATAGCAGGAAATAAGATGGAGAATCAGAGAAAAATCTGCTTATGAAAGTCCTTAAGAAGCAGACTAAGGGATTTAGAATTTGTGGCTTTGCTGAAAGGGATCACCATGAAGGTCAAATTCATAGAAAAGGAGGGTTAATTCAAAAGACAGAGAGTGACGAAGGCCAGGAGACCAGCTAGGAAGTTCGGTAATAAAAGCCTATTCTACAAAGTGGGAGCTGAAATGTAGAGGATGCACAACATCTGAAAGATATTCCAAAGGGAGAAATCATTTATTTTAATGGTCCTGGAGTTTAGGAGTGGAGCAGAATAAAAAGTCAAAGATGACTTAAATGTTTCTGATTTGGAAGACTAAAATGTATTGATATCCCAGACAGATGTGAATGATAAGAATGGGAATAACAGAAGGAAGGCAGCCATTTAATAAGTCCCTGATAAGTAGGAGTTGAAAGTACTTTTAGGGTAAGGAAGACACCTTGTAGCCAGCCATTGTGGCACTTGCCTGCAGTCCCAGCTAGTCAGGAACCCAAACTCCTAAGGCACTAAGGTGGGAGAATTGCTTGAACCTAAGAGTTGGAGACTGTAGTGCCTGGGCAACAGAGTGAGGCCCAATCTTAAAAATATAAAAATAAAAATCTTGAAAGCAATGCATATATACATACAAAATTCTCCAGTTCCTTTGTGATATGGTTTGGCTGTGTCCCCACCCAAATATCATCTTGAATTTTAGCTCCTATAATCCCCACATGTTGTAGGAGGGACCCAGTGGGAGGTAATTGAATCATGGGGCAGGTTTTCCCATACTGTTCTTGTGTTAGTGAATAAGTCTCAGGAGATCTGATGGTTTTACAAAGAGCAGTTCGCATGCTCACACTCTCTTGCCTGACGCCATGTAAGAGGTGACTTTGCTCTTCCTTCACCTTCCACCGTGATTGTGAGGCCTCCCCAGCCATGTGGAACTGTGAGTCCGTTAAACCTCTTTTTCTTTATAAATCACCCAGTCTTGGGTATTTCTTCATAGCAGTAAGAAAATGGACTAATATGCTTTGTACGTACCTATTTAATTGTAAAAAAGGTGGAATTCAGACAATTTTCATTGTTTTGTGAAGATAATCCTGGACACAGAAAATTAATGTTAAAGTTAATTTATTAATACCACATAGAGCTATATACTGGGTGGGCTGAGAGTTTAGAATATCTGTAGAGTTATTTAATCATTCTTGAATTTCCTTCATGTCACTGCTTCTAAAAGCTTTACTAGTTGTCTAATACTCTTAGCCATGGGAAATTTAATACAATTTCCTTTACTTTAAGTTATACTTATTGTTAAAGGTTTTAATTACCCCTACATGATAAAATTTAACTGATAATGGAAATCTTTTCCAGGTTTGAAAGCGCATATTTGACAGACAAGTTATTATCATGGTTGATACTAAAAAACAGCAATCTAAATCCACATGGAAGCCAATATATCATAACCTAGTGTCAGTATCTTCAAACAGTGATAATCCAAGGGAATTGTAGGCCATTTGCCAAGAGAAATCACCCTAAAGGTATACCTAGCTCTCTACTTTTGAAAACACATATATCTTGTTGTAATTTAACCATCATCTAAAAGTTAACGCCTTTAAATTGAGGATGGGTCTCTCTAATCCAGTAGCTTTCAATCTTAACTGCACACTGGAATCTCATGAAGAACTTTCAGAAGTATACTAATATCTAGCTCTCATCTTCTTCCTCTTTCTACTCTAATTGTTCTGGAGTGTGGTTTGAGGATCAAGATTTTTAGAAGCTCCCTGAGTGATTCTAATGGGTAGACAAGGTTGAGAATCTCTGCACCATTTTCCTAATGATTCTCTGAAAGTTCAGATTTCCTTTCACTTTTTAAACATTTCCTAAAGTTATAATAAAAGCCTTATTAGAATACACCACTGGTATGAAGAGAAATAATGTCAGAGGTAATCAAACAAAAAAATAAAGCAAGGGGTTATGAGGAATCATTTTTCTAGGAAGTAGGAGAGCACTTGAGGGAGAAAATTGTTATTCTGGGAAATTATTTAAAGGCTTTTTATGGTGAAGCATGGTGGCTCATGCCTTTAATCCCAGCACTTTGGGAGGCTGACGTGGACAGATTACCTGAGGTCAGGAGTTTGAGACCAGCCTGGCCAATATGGCAAAACCTCGTCTCCACTAAAAATACAAAAAAAAAAAAAAATAGCTGGTGTGGTGGCAAGTACCTGTAGTCGCAACTACTCAGGAGGCTAAGGCAGAAGAATTGCTTGAACCTGGGAGGTGGAGGCTGCAGTGAGCCAAGATTGTGCCACCCTACCCCAGCCTGGGCAACAGAGCAAGCCTTCATCTCTAAATAAATAAATAATTAATTAAATAAGGTTTTTAGATGGACAAACCAAGAACAAAAGACTAATTTGGGAAATACTGAGTCTCAAAGTGGTTGAAATTTTCCAGCATAATGAGGTAAAAGATGTTTCTTTTTGGCAGAAAAGCCATTTCCTATAGGTTTTGTTGTTGCTTGGTTCCTTGCTTGGCCAACAGGTATGGTATTCTTAAGTGCGAATTTTGGTGATTTCTTCTTACAGTGGAGAAATTGTTGTTTATTTGTTTGATTTCTTTGTTTACAGAAGGACTTTGGGAAAAGAGAAAGAAGATATAGGGAAACGGCCTTTGAATGGCTTCTAGATTCATGCCAGTGGGTCAAATCCTAAGATCTGGAGAGAAACTTCCATGGTAGGGTTTGGTTGCCTGAGCTTTCAAACAGCAAATTGAATTTCCTTCTTTTCCATGTTGGAATGCTCCCTTGATTGTACATTTAGGCTTTCAATAAATCTTTGCTAATAATCACTACTACCTATTGTCTAGCCTGTGTTGGTGTGGTCTTAGAGAATGAAGAAAGGGAGCCGTGCTCACGTTTATAGCAAATTGAGTCAGCCTGCAGTAGCAGATGCAAAACATCAAAAGCCAGGAACAGCTATTGGGTGGGAGGTGACAACCAGCAATCCTATAAAGACTTTATTGAAACTTTCTGCAGTTTTACAGGAAGAAAGCTTAAGGTGTTCTGTTTAGAGATGAAAGTAACCAATAACTCCAGAAAGTATAAATATTCAAGGAACATGTGCCTTTATCTCATAGCCTAGATCATAATTCTAAACTTATTACAGCTGAGAACACTGGCACTCCTCATTATCCATGTTGTTTCTCTTCTTCCTGAGAACTCCCCTAAAAAATATCTTCTGCTTGCCTTACTACTACTATGTTGGGCCATGTGATTGGAGTACAATTAATGGAAAGTGAGTAGAGGTATTGTAAAACACTTTCAAAATTGACTCCTAGAACTTCTTGTATAATCTTTCATGTTCTTTCTCTTTGCTCATTAGGCAGCTGAATGCAGAGGTTCCAGTGCAGAAATTTGAAAAGAACTTAGAGGATGATAAAGCCACTAAATGAAGGAGACTGAGTACCTCAATCATTAAAGAAACAGTTTCCCCTCACTATTTAGGCTGCGAAAAATATAAAACACTTATTATGTTAAGCCCTGAGATCTGTGGGTTTTTTGTTACAGCAGCACTAGCAGCTAGTTTTACTTAACCTTACAATATACTAAGTGACTACCCAAATCCAAAAGTCCCATTCTGTACAGCCATTCAAAAGAAAAGAAAAAACTATTTTAAAATTCATTTGGAACCAAAAAAGAGCCTCAATAGCCAAGGCAATCCTAAGCAAAAGAACAAAGCTGGAGGCATTACGCTACCTAACTTTATACTATAGGGCTACAGTAACCAAACAGCATTTTACTGGTACAAGAACAGACACATAGACAAATTGGTCCAAATAGAGAGCCCAGAAACAAGGCTACACACCCACAACCATCTGGTCTTTCACAAAGCTGACAAAAACAAACAATGAGGAAAGGACTTCCTATTCAATAAGTGATGTTGGTATAACTGGCTAGCCATAGGCAGAAGATTAAAACTGGACCCCTTTCTTACACCATATACAAAAATCAACTCAAGATGGATAAAAGACTTAAATGTAAAACCCAAAACTATAAAAACCCTGGAAGACAACCTAGACAGTATCATTCTGGACATAGGAATGGGCAAAGATTTCATGACAAAGATGCCAAAAGTAATTGTAACAAAAGCAAAAATTGACAAATGGGGTCTAATTAAACTAAAGAGCTTCAGCACAGCAAAAGAAACTGTCAATAAACAGAAAACCTACAAAATGGGAAAAATTTTTTGCAAACTATGCATCTGACAAAGGCCCAATATCCACTATCTATAAGAAACTTAAAAATTCAGCAAGCAAAAACAAATAACCCCATTAAAAAGTGGGCAAAAAACATGAACAGACACTTTTCAAAGGAAGACATATATATGTGGCCAACAAGCATAAGAAAAAAGTTCAGCATCACTGATCATTAGAGACATGCAAATCAAAAACACAATGAGGTGCCATCTCACACCTGTCACAATGGCAATTACTAAAAAGCCAAGAAACAACAGTTGCTGGTGAAGCTACAGAGAAAATAAAATGCATAGTTGGTGGGAAGGAAAATTAGTTCAGCCACTGGGAAAAGCAGTTTGGCAAATCCTCAAAAAGCTAAAAAAGACCTACCATTTGACCCAGTAATCCCATTACGGGGTACATACCCAAAGGAAAATAAATCCTTCTATCATAAAGATACATGGACATGCATGTTCATTGCAGCACTATTCACAATAGTAAAGACATGGAATCAACCTAAATGCCCATCAGTGGTAGACTAGATAAAGAAAATGTGGTATATACACAACACTGAATACTATGCAGCCATAAAAAAGAATGAGAATATGTTCTTTGCAACAATATGGATAAAAGTGGAGGCCATTATCCTCAGCAAACGAATACAGGAACAGAAAAACAAATGAGAACACATGGACACATAGAGGGGAACAACAGACACTGGGGTGTCTGGCCTACCAGAGGGTGGAGGATGGGAGGAGGGAGAAGATCAGAAAAAATAACTATTGGATACTAGGCTTAATACCTGGATGACAAAATAACCCTCATGACATGGGTTTACCTATATAACATACATGCACATGTACCCCTGAACTTAAAATGAAAGTTTAAAAAACTTAATAAACTTTTAATAATTCATACAAACAACGCTTTCTGACCGTAATAGAAATAAAATAGGAAATCAACAAATAAAGAAATGCTGGAAAATTCCCCAAATACTTGAAAACTAAATCACATACTTCTAAGAAACCCACAGGTCAAAGAAGAAATCAATAGGGAAATTGGGAAGTATTTTGAACAGGTGACAATAAAAATACATTTCAAAATTTATGAGATAATGTTAAAGAATTATTTAGGGAAACTTTTAGCACTTTAAATTATAGTTATTTCCTTAGGAGATCAATAGTGCATTTCTTCAACTCTGTTTCTCTCTTCCTCATTATTTTCTTTCTGCCCACATGAGGAAGGAAACTATGGTTTGATCTTTGTTCTCCTACTAGTTATAATTTGTCCACTAAATTAACATGTATTGAGAAACTACTGTCGGCCTATAGTGCTGGCTCAGAGTAGGAGCTTGACAAATATCTACTGAAAAAATAAATGAGGAAATTTCAATTGGGAGACAGGGAAATGAAAGAAATAAAGAGAACTTGCAGCTCCATTGTCTATTGCTAAATCAAAACATTTTATATTTAGATTCATACTACTCATAAGATTGATCTTTATTTTCCTTTCTTAACAGCCCTTTCAAAAGACTAACTCATAGAATCACAAATCTAATCTAACCACATCAAATGTGTAAGTCTCCTCTAGCATCTCCAATAAGATCTGTCCAACTTCCTCTGAACGCCTCCAATAAAACTATTCAGTATATGAATTGAATAGTCAATTCAGTCTATGAATTTTCTAGACTCATGGTAGCACAATGCTTTGCATTTACCTTTCCAAACTGAATTGTAATTCTGATAAAAATAGAAACATAATCTCTGGCACAGGGTTTGAGTTTTTCTAGCTCAAGTGACCTGCCTCTGTAACCCACAGTCATTTGTAAAAAGTCAGACCTACCTTCACTCAGTTACTTCAACCTCAGAAGATGGGATGTATCTCCAAAACTTTCATTTTCTCCCTTTTGAAACTTATTAGAAAACACCTTATTTAGATGCATCACCTTCAACATGTTCGCATTTTTATCTTCTACACACTCTTTATATGCAAATTCCATGAATACACACATCTGAAAGCATATATTAACCCCTTTAGAAGGTAAAGCAATTCCCAATGACCATGGAAAAAATGATTCTGATCACATTCCCATTTCCCCTTTATTGTTTGATGAAGACTCCTCTTTTGAGTCAACATTAACATGGTTCCTGTTCATTTCTTTTGACCATTTTAGTGTACTCTTCCCAGACTTCTGCATTTCCACTATATCTTCCTCAGATGTGCATACACTATCCAAGAACTTACATAACAGAAAAGTGGTGTTTGTAGTTGGATTTCCATTACCTTTTTGATGATTCCTTCCATTTGGACTGCATCATTTGTTGTCTGTATTCCAGGATATCTCTTGCCAGTGTCTGCAAAGAACAATCAACTACTACTGCCACATCCTGTTCTGGAGCTAAAACTTAGACAACAAAGTTTATTATATTTTAAGTATATTTTGGAATCTGATTTTCCACAACACATTACTTGATTTGGTAACAATAATCAAATTTTGTTCTTAAATCCTTGGCACTATTCAATATTTTGCATACTCAGGTGAAGTTAATTTCATAACTCTTTTGTGTTCCATGTCTGGTAAACTAATATTTTAAACGACATTGTATCAAACATATAAATTCAGTCCTCTCCCAAAAAGGCAGTGTGTGACTCTTACTAATTTTTATTAGAACACAATAAACACTGCCATTAATATAGCATTTGAGGCTCCTGGGTAAAATCAACACCTTGTATTTAGAATGACAAGTCAATAATCACTGCCATCTGCAGGCAACAAAAAAAAATCTGGTTTATACCAACTTGTTTCATCAAAGGCAATTTCAAGTGAACAAAATAATTATATTTCCAGGGAACAATGCACTCATAGATAAAAAGACACTTGTCTATTTCCTCCCCTCTACACTTCCATTGGTGCAAACAGCATCCAGAGCAATCAGAAGAATAATATTGAGCAAGAGCAGTTGCATTGGCAACCATGAGGTCACAATTTGTGCTAAAAAATACAGAATGAGAACTTGAGGAAATGCAAAATAGAGGTATCCCCAGTAGTATTTTTTAGCATCACAAGATTTTAACTACTCTCAGTTTATAAGTCCAATTAATTAATTCCAACCCCCTCTGCAACTCTTTCTGAGAAAATCAGTAATTTAACTTACCTGATAAGTCAAATTGATAACCAGTCACCTGTCTAGTGTCCATACACATCTCAAGACTGTTATCTTGACAGACTGGATAAAGCAATTTAAACCTTATTAAACAAAGGTTTCATGTATTCCAATCCACTACGTTTACATATATAAACACACTGTGGAAAAAATACTACCACATCTCAGCTGGAAATGTGTTTTGATGCAATGCTTTCAAAAAACAGTACTTTTTAAAGATGTCCTTGGGTAGTCTAACAGTTTTTCTCAATGGGAGCTGCTCCTGGCAGTCAGGAGGAACAACTCTTCATTGTTCTGTACATTGCTGGATGTTTAGCATTCCCGGATCCCACCCACTAAGTGGCAGTAGATTGTCCCAGTCATATATGTATGGGAACAAGAAATGCTCCCATATATTTCAGAACGGCCCCACAGGAAACAGTGCTGCCCTCTCTCCCAGTTAAGAACCTTTGGGAAGACTTCCCAAAAAAGTTGAAGGATTTCATCATTTCCCTATTGCATGGTCAAGTATTCTTTAGAGA
Organism: Gorilla gorilla gorilla; assembly: GCF_029281585.2. NCBI lineage: Eukaryota > Metazoa > Chordata > Mammalia > Primates > Hominidae > Gorilla > Gorilla gorilla. Next base: position 74,230,914 of record NC_073231.2, on the reverse strand, counting down.
AATTCTAAATCAAAGAAAAGAGAGCTAATTCTATAGGATAATTTCTAATGAGCCATAAAAATGCTCATCCTTGCTTCTACCTCTTTCTAAATGATGCCTAAATGATTTTCTAATCTAAAATTAGAAATTTAAAGGAAAAATACTTATCACAAAATAAGATAAATAAAATAAAAAGACTTATAAAATGTTAAATTTTGTATGACAAAAATAGAATACAAAATAAAATACAAATATGAAACTAGAAACATAATTGAAGGGTTTAATAACTTAAACATACAAAAAATTCCTATATAGCAATGAGAAAAAAGCTAATGTCCAATAAAAAACTGAACTGAGGAATTAGCTAGCAAACAATAAGAAAAATGGCTAATAACATAGAAAAACCATATTCAACCTCATTAGTAATCAAGTATAAATAATATGCATATAAACAATTAAATATAAATATATTCATATGTTTTACCTATGGTGAAAATATATTTAAATGAAAGTACTCAGTATTGGTGAGGATTCACAGAAGTGTGAGAACAGGGACAAAATTGATGTTGCCCTTATGAAGGAAATTTAGCCATAGCTAGCAAAGCCTTAAAATTTTGCAAGTCGTGTGTGTGTGTATAAATATATATATATATATATATATTTGAGACAGAGTTTCACTCTTGTCACCTAGGCTGGAGTGCAGTGGCATGATCTTGGCTCACTGCAACCTCCACCTCCCAGGTCCAAGAGATTCTCCTGCCTCAGCCTCCCGAGTAGTTGGGACTACAGGCTTGCACCACCACACCCGGCTAATTTTTTTTTTTGTATTTTTAGTAAAGACGGGGTTTCACCATGTCGGCCAGGATGGTCTCGATTTCTTGACCTTGTGATCTGCCCACCTCAGCCTCCCAAAGTGCTGAGATTACAGGTGTGAGCCACTGCATCCAGCCTTTGCAAGTCATGTAATTCATCAACCCCAACTTTGGGCATTTAGACTAGGAATATAATTGTGGCTGCAGGCAAAAATTTGGCTAAAACATTGTTCACTGAATCTCTTTTTCTTATATTTTGTGTACATAGTAGGTGTATGTATTTATGGAGTACATGAGATATTTTGATATAGGCATATGATGCGTAATAACTAAATCAGGGTAAATGGAAGTGTCCATCGTCTCAAGCATGTATCCTTTATGTTACAAACAATCCAATTATACTCTTAGTTACTTTGAAATGTACAATAAATTATTATTGACTGTAGCCATCCTGTTGTGCTATCAAATACTAGATCTTATTCATTCTGAGTATATTTTTATAGCCATGAATCATTTTTTATAGTAAAAAAGCAGATTTACACATATATTTTCAAGAATAGGGAAATTTAATGAATAAACTATGATATATCTAGAAAATAAAATATTATAAATTTAAAATAATGCCTTTCAAAATTATTTAATGACATGGAAAAATATTCTTCGTATATCATTAATGGAAAAAAGCAAGGCTCCGCATCCATGGAGATTGGTCCCAGGATCCCAGTGGATATCAAAATTCAAGAATGCTTAAGTCCCTGATATAAACTAGCATAGTATTTCCATCTAACCTACACACAATCTCTGAGATACATTAAATCTCCTCTAAATTACTTATAATATGTAACACATTGCAATTGCTATGTAAGTAGTTGTTATACTATATTGGGTTATATTTGTATTATTTTCTATTGTACTGTAAAAAAATTTGTCCAAATATTTTTGATCTGTGGTTCGTTGAACTCATGAATGCACAACAGCAGACACAGAGGGCCGACTGTTTGTAAAATATGACACTCTTTTTGTAAAACTTATATATGCATGTGTTTATATTATCAGAGATAGAGGGGATATATTTGTCTTATAGAGAAAGACTATCTATCTTGCTCTTTGCAAACTTAAAACCTGGCATGGTGCCTGGAACAGAGTGTACCAGGTCAATCACATGTATAAATAAATTGGTAATAAAGGACATTCCCTAAAATGCTATTGGTTATTGAGGCTGAGATTAATTATATTTTTCTTTCTTCTTTTTGTTTATATTTATTTTGGGGGTTTTATAGAATGAGCATGGACTACTTTTGTAACTTCAAAAAAAGCCTAAGTCCTACAGAAACCTTTAATTTGGTTGGAAAGAAATATGTGGATCTTAAAGGGAAGGATTTCAGTCATGCTACAGCAAGTTTGCCTCTGTTGGTCATGATCAACTCTTTCTTAGCCATACTTTGAGCTAATTTAAAAGCCTACTCACCTGCTGGTGTTTTTCTCCCATAGAAATGTGATTCCAGGTGAGGCATGGTGGCTCACACCTTTAATCCCAGCATTCTGAGAGGCCAAAGCAGAAGGGTAGCTTGAGCCCCAGAGTTTAAGACAAGCCTGGGAAACATGGTGGAACTCTGTCTCTATAAAAAATAAAATAATTAGCCGTGCATGGTGGTGCATACCTGTGGTCCCAGCTACTTAGGAAGCTGAGCTGGGAGAATCACTTGAGCCTTTGATGAAGGTCGAGCCTGCAGTGAGCCGTGATCGCACCACTGCACCGCAGCCTGGATGATGGAGGAAGGTACTGTCTCAAAAACAAACGAAGAAGAAGAAGGAGGAGGAGGGGGGGGGGAGGAGGAGGGGGAAGAGGAGGGGGAGGAGGAGGGGGAGAGAAGGAGCAGGGGAGGGGAAGGAGGAGGAGGGGAGGGGGAGGAGTAGGAGGAGGGGAGGGGGAGGAGGAGGAGGAGGGGAGGGGGAGGAGGAGGAGGAGGGGGAGAAGGAGGAAAGATGAAGATGACAAGGAAGAAAAAGAAGAAAAGTGAGTCCCCCCCAATAGACTTCAGAAGTAAGATAAGACAATAAAATTCTGAATCATCCCACCTTACACAGTAAGCAGGGACAGAGTAACTAAGGAGAAGAGCCCCTGGGGACACCTCAGAGAACAAGGTTCTAGTGCTAGCTGTCCAGTAACTGATGGTGAAATCATTATTTATAGACAACGACGTTAGGCTCTGATTTTCTCTTTCACTTTGCGTTTGCTTTAATACTTGTTTGAAGCAATGTGTGTATCTTACGTCAACTAACGACAATGTTATAATTTAAGGGACAGTTTAGTTGCTTTGACATTTCTGGCTCCATCACATCTCTTGTGTAGAAGGCAGTGGCCTACTACAACAAACAAGCAAGAGTGCCACCTCGTTGCAGCTCACTAAATATACACATGGTTCCTGAGCGCTGGAAAAACAATAAAAAGTTGAAAAGAGGTAATAATATTGCAGAGATTGGCCTAACATGCCTCAATAGCTTCAGTGCCCTGAATTGCAAAGGTTTCCTTCCACCTAGAATTTTAGCTTTCAGAAATGTGACAGTTTTGGTCAGCATAGAAAAAATATCAACCTGAATTGCCGTTATCGCTACCATAAATTACTAAACACGAGGCTCTTCTGGAGATTATTGATCTCTCATAACACCGTTTATAACATAACCCAAATTACCTGGTTTCGGGGAGCTATTGCACTTTCCTCATTACTTATTCTATTATGTAATTAATATTTATTGAACACCTTATTTTCCAGGAACTGCACTATACTTTGGGAACATAAATATGAGAAAGATACATTCTCCAGCTGGTGAAAAACTCACACTCTATGTTAAGTAAAATTTCTAGAAGGCCATTGGTTTGAATTGAGCTCTTGCCCTAGGCCCCAACAGACCAAAACAAAATGGAATAACCCATGCTAAAGTTCCACATCACCAAACTGAAACTAAGTTGTTTATCTGACCTTCTGAGCAATTAAGAGAAAAAAAAATAGCCAAATCTTCAAACAGGCCAGTTTTAGCCAATATGATAAGGAAGTCCCCTCTGCTTTAACCCTTACAAGGAAAGTAACCTGTTGTTAACCAATCTGCTTTTTGTATTATGTTGTTTCCAGGTTTATGCTCAAGCTTTTAAAAATGGACTCTTCCGGCTGGGCGCGGTGGCTCCCACCTGTAATCCCAGTACACTGGGAGGCCGACGCAGGTGGATCACGAGGTCAGGAGATGGAGACCATCCTTGCTAACACGGTGAAACCCCGTCTCTACTAAAAATAATTTAAAAAATTTAGCCAGGCATTCTGGCATGTGCCTGTAGTCCCAGCTGCTCAGGATGCTGAGACAGAAGAATCACTTGAACCCAGGAGGTGGAGGTTGCAGTGAGCTAAGATCGTGCCACTGCACTCCAGCCTGGGCAACAGAGTGAGACTCCATCTCAAAAACAAAAAGAAAAAGAAGACAAAACAAACAAACAAACAAAAAAACTGACTCTTCCATCACGCCCAACAGAGCACCACTCTATTTTTTAGATGAGATGCTACCTGACTCATAAATCACAAATAAAAGCCAATTTGACTATTGAACTAAATTTGTTGCAATTTTCTCTCTTAACATTTACCATGAGATACTAACCTGAATGATCTGTTTTCAACTGGGCATCACCATCATCCCTTTTAAGGTCTTCTCCAAGAATCCATTTACCTCGGACGTGGAACTGCCCATAGAAGTCACTCAAGATTTGGAAGACAGAAGAAAAAGAGAAGTTTTATCCTCTAGAGGCAAATTCATCCTGACTGAAGCAAATGAGAGCTTCAGAATGGCTCCCTGGTGAGCTCTTGAGAACCCATCTGTGTCACTGCTACACTCTGAGACAGTGGAGGACCTCTTAGAGATTCCTAAGACTTGCAGCAGCTTGCTGGTAAGTTCCTGAGGAGCCCCTGCCCTGTTGCTTCAGGATGAGATCTCCAATGTCTGCTTCCCTCCCCCTGGCTTCCCTGGCCTTCAGTACTCCCTCAGTTTTTCCAATAGTCAAGTAAGGCCTTAATTCCTAATAACAAACCCTTTCTGCCCCCAAAACATGGAGCGTCTTCTGTTTTCCTGACCTACCCTGACTGACTCAGACACATAGCTAGATAATTCACATAGCTATAGTGTCATGAAAACCAGACTAAATCAGATTTTATGAGAATTGAGTAGCAGGAAAGTATCCCAGCTTCAGAAGATTGAGGGAGGCTTCCCAGAGAAACTGGCATCTAAGGTAAGTCTCAAAGATGAAAATAAATTATCTGGGTGCAAAGAAAGATTCAGAAACTAATGTCTTTAGAAGAAAAGTTAGGTTTTAGAAGGACTGGATAACCCAAAATAAAACTCTATTTAAAGGGGAAAACACACAAGACTAAAAAGGTTACCAAACTTACAATTAGCGTGTTGGTGAAGAATGAAACGACAGGTTTCTTGAATGATTGCCATTCTTGTAAAGCTCATTACACATTTGTAGAAATCAGTGTGGCAAAACACAGTAATGCTGTTGGTGCTTCGTCCACCCTAAACCCTTACCAGATTGGTACACCAAGTTCCCCAGCTGCTGTGAGTGATAGCCACCAATGGCTCACAACTGTACACTTCTCTGAAGAATTGCTATTCACCTGGAAGTTTCTGGAGGACTTTGCCTTCCTCCAAAGGCATTCGCAACTGAGGGCTGATATACACGCCTGCAAAACCTGACCCCCTCACCTTAAGGTGATGCCAACTTTGTGATGCCATTCAAACTCTCTGGGGGAGCAGGCTGAGGCTGAACTACAGCAGAAACTTCATCTTTGCTTAACTTTTCCCCTGTCCTAACTATTTTCTGCTTTCCTCACTTTTTAAATTTGTTTTTGTTTTTTGGTTTTTGGGTTTTTTTTAGATGGAGTCTCTCTCTGTTTCCAAGGTTGGAGTGCAGTGGGGCAATCTCGGCTCATTGCAACCTCTGCATCCCGGGTTCAAGCGATTCTCCTGCCTCAGTCTCACTGAGTAGCTGGGACCACAGTCATGCACCACCACTCCCAGCTAATTTTTTTTTTTTTTTTTGCATTTTAGTAGAGATGGGGTTTTGCCATGTTGGTCAGGCTGATCTCGAACTCCTGACCTCAGGTGATCTGCCCACCTAGGCCTCCCAAAATGCTGGGATTACAGGCCTGAGCATCTGTGCCCAGCCTGCTTTCCTTACTTCTTGATGTGTGGCAGAACTGCAGACAGTTGGGAGTTGCCTGAGCATGCAAACAAAGCATGGTGAGTTATGAGCTGGAGAGATAGGCATTTAGCCAAATCATGCAAGGACTTATTGTAAGCTATGTGAAGAGAGTGTGAACTTTATCTATGAGTACTATGATCTTCCAACATTTGTCCACACCATCAGTAAAAAAATTTAGAGCATAATAGATATTCAATTATTAATGTACTGACATGTCATACATTTTGTAAATGATGTGCAGAAATAGAAATTTTAAAGGAAAAATGAAAATAGAAGTTCAGTTTTCCGTGCATATCAACAGATCACCTTGCACCCTGCCTTAGGTGACATGCACCACTGTGGGGACCATAGAGGCAGACAGGAGGGTTGGTCAGCTCTTTATTCCAGACCTATGATCCCATTAGGCTTCTTGTCTTTAAACTAGTAATATGGACTGGTCATTCTTTACTGAGATGGGTCTCTAATGCCTGCTCTTGTGGAGATTTCAGGTAATCTATTTCCTCTATTGATGGGCATCTTGCCTGAGAAACACACACACACACACACACACACACACACACACACACACGCATTTCAAGCAGTTCTTTACCAGGGATTTCAGTGATAAATACAGATGTAAGAGATGGGATTATCAGGTTCCCCCTGTCCCCTCACTGGCTTTTTCATTCCCCCCTTAAAAAGGCATTGATCTCACCACACCTTCTGAACAGGACAATAGAATATATCTGAGGCCATTGAAAACCATCCTGTTTGCATCTGTCTTCTCTGTTCCATGCCACTCCTTTCTCCACACTATCTCCAAGTCTTTATGTCCAGTCCCCATTCCCAATGCCCCCATTTTGCTAGACTACAACTCTTCCCTCAGAAGTAAGCAAGTCCCAAAATATCTCTTGGGTCACACACATTTTCACAGTCTCCTGTTCCATTTGTGAATCCTCACTCATCTGCTCATTTCTGCCACTAGGCAGAGGTGTGTGGGGAGCTTTTGAACCTCAGGGTAGCAGAGGACGGCCAGAAGGTAACCCTATTCCTGTTGTGTCTTCTTTTTTCTCTGGTTATCTCTTAGGATCTGACAAAGAAAGCCTCGGACATTTCTCACAACAGGCAGGAATCTCCCATCCGTAGTGCCACAGGGTCTAGGTAGGAAATTGTCACCCCTACCACCAGCATCGCCTTGACCTTACTAACAGTTGTGGGTACCAGTACAAGAGCACAAATGGAATCCCACATATCACATATCTAAATGAGCAAAAGTTACAAATCAAGCAAACGCAACTGCTCAGTAAAATATGTTCTATCCTACCACCTTGACAAATACATCGTCCTAATGACAAAATTGAAAAATATGAGCGATTTGTATGTGACTGGAAGTCAGTATGGTCCAAGGCTGCACTGTTTGTGTCTTTCTCAGACCTTGGGTTGCATTGCAAAGCCAGCTTTCTTTCATACTCCTGACATTAAAATACACCATGCCCAGTGCTCCTTCCTGATCTGTGACTCACCTGGCTGGTGGTGGGGAAGGTAGTCTCCCAGCTAAGATAGGGAATATAAGATAAATTGGGGTGTAGGAATGTGAGATCTGAGTTGAGCAGTAAAATTTGTGATAACAGCAGAGGACATATGGAGGTGCCCAATAGGAAGTCAGATATAAGTCTGAAGTGCTGACATTTTTTTTCACATTTAACACCAAACCATCTGATGAAGTTTTAGTTCTAGGGGCAAATAAAAATGGATGGGAGAATGAGATTGACTCTATTTCTATTGCTCTATCAGTTGTTCCACAGAATAAGAATGTCTTCCTGTCTCTTTCTGCAGAATAGAGACATAGTAGATGTCTTTTGAATAAGCACAAATGGTACATAAATCAACATCTTTATTCACAGCCTTTTACTCTCATGATTCCAAATTAAGCTCCATACTATTTTTAAGTCTAAAGCACCATGTTTCATGACCACTGGGAATTAAAAATTTAGTCAGAGCCAAGAGAATCAAGACACCTGTATATGACAGGGCATATACATAACATGGGGTTCAGGACATGCTATTCCAAAATATAACACCTTGGCACACTGAAAACTGTCAGAAACAGGGAAGTCTCTGAGTTTCCCCTGCCCCCCTTCTTCCCTGAAGTAGATCATAAAACCTAGGACGGATTTTTTTTTTTACCTTTCCCTGAAGTAGGACATAAGACCCTTATGGAAGAATTGTCCTCTACACCCAGAGGAAAGGAGTGTCCTTATATCTAAACATGAAAGATCACACAGGAATCTGAGCAAACAGCCTTTTAAGTTTTCCCCAGTTTGTCACCATCAGATCATATCCTCTTTGATCACATTTCTCAACTCTCCACTATTCATCAAACCTAACATAAAAATATACTGGCTTAACCATTTATTTGGGTCTTCATTTCTTATGAAGTATCTCATGTCACATAAAACTTACATTAAATAAATTTGGCTGGGCACAGTGGCTCATGCCTGTAACTCTAGCACTTTGGGAGGCCGAGGCAGGTGGATTGCCTGAGCTCAGAAGTTCAAGACAAGCCTGGGCAACATGGTGAAACCCCATCTCTACCAAAATACAAAAAATTAGCTGGACATGGTGGCACATGCCTGTATTCTCAGCTACCTGGGAGGTTGAGGCAGGAGAATCACTTGAACCTGGGAGGTAGAGGTTCCAGTGAGCTGAGATTGTGCCACTGCACTCCAGCTTGGGTGACAGAAAAAGAATCTGTCTCCTAAATAAATAAATAAACAAATAAATAAATGTGTATGCCTTTTTCTTGTTAATCTGTATTTTGTTGTAGGAGCCTCAGCCATGAACCTAGGGTGGATGAGGAAAATATATTTTCCTTCTTTACATGTACAGCCCTTATTCTCCAATGAGTAGAGCAATGCCTGACAAGAAGGCACTGAACACAGGATTGTTGAAGGAATGCCTCAATGCAGAAGTGAAATAAAACTGCACAAAATTCCTTCTGGTGTTTAACAATGTTCTGGTCCTTATATTAAGAATAGGAGTCAACAGAGGGCTACTGATTGTGTGAATTATAGAGTATGTGTAGATTAATCTATCTAGATTAATGTTAGCACCCAGGACGTGGTTTGTTTGACCTGAAAATTCTTAAACATTTTAATCAACATTTTCTCACAAAAATCTAGATTTCTGGATTCTCTCACAATAAAAGACCACCAGTGTTGCCACATGGCATCAAAATGTTGGATCTGAGCAGCGGACTGTGCCTGGGCTTCCTTTGCCATTGGCCACAGCTCCCCACCCCTGCCCAGGAGGCTTCACATGTCCACCTGCCTGGTTCTTTGCAGCATGTCAGTGTGTAATTTCTGTTTGGATGATAACGTATGACATTACATATCATATGGTCCATATGTCCACTGCTGTCATCACAAACTTTGCTGCCAGTTCTAGTCCTTTCTCATTGCTACAAAGAAATACCTGACACTGGGTAACTTATTTGGCTGACAGTTCTTCAGGCTGTACAAGCATGGCACCTGAATCTGCTGGGCTTCTGGGGAGACCTCAGGGAGATTTTGCTCATGGCAGAAGACAAAGGAAGAGCAGGCAGGTCACATGGCCAGAAAGGGAGCAAACAGTGGGGGTGGGGTGGGAGCAGAGCCTAGATTCTTTTAAACAACCAGATCTCATGTGAACTAACTCAGCAAGAACTCAATCAGCAAGGGGATGGCACTAAGCCATTCATAAGAGATCTACCCCCATGACCCAGATACATCCCACTAGGCCCACCTTCAACATTGGAGGTCACATTTCAACATAATTTTGGAGGGGACAAACATCTAAACCATATTGAGAAGTGACAGCATGCTGGCAGTCCTTGCAGCCCTCGCTTGCTCTCGGCGCCTCCTCTGCCTGGGCTCCCACTTTGGCGGCATTTGAGGAGCCTTTCAGCCCGCCGCTGCACTGTGGGAGCCCCTTTCTGGGCTGGCCAAGGCCGGAGCTGGCTCCCTCAGCTTGCAGGGAGGTGTGGAGGGAGAGGCGCCAGCGGGAACCGGGGCTGCGCGCGGCACTTGCGGGCCAGCTGGAGTTCCAGGTGGGTGTGCGCTTGGCAGGCCTGGCACTCGGAGCCGCCGGACTGCCCTGCTGGACCCGGGCAATGAGGGGCTTAGCACTCGGGCCAGCGGCTGCGGAGGGTGTACTGGGTCCCCCAGCAGTGCCGGCCCACCGGTGCTGTGCTCGATTTCTCGCTGGGCCTTAGCTGCCTCCCTGCGGGGCAGGGCTCGGGACCTGCAGCCCACCGTGCCTGAGCCTCCTCCACTCTGCGGGCTCCTGTGCCGGCCCAAGCCTCCCCGATGAGCCCCGCCACCTGCTCCACGGCGCCAAGTCCCATCCACCACCCAAGGGCTGAGGAGTGCGGGCACACGGCGCGGGTCTGGCAGGCAGCTCCACCTGCGGCCCCAGTGCGGGATCCACTGGGTGAAGCCAGCTGGGCTCCTGACTCTGGTGGGGACTTGGAGAATCTTTATGTCTAGCTAAGGGATTGTAAATACACCAATCAGCACTCTGTATCTAGCTCAGGGATTGTAAACGCACCAATCAGCACCCTGTGTCTAGCTCAGGGTTTGTAAAAGCACCAATTGACACTCTGTATCTAGCTACTCTGGTGGGGACTTGGAGAACCTTTGTGTGGACACTCTGTATCTAGCTACTCTGGTGGGGACTTGGAGAACATTTGTGTGGACACTCTGTATCTAGCTAATCTAGTGGGGACATGGAGAACCTTTGTGTCTAGCTCAAGGATTGTAAAAGCATCAATCAGCGCCCTGTCAAAACAGACCGCTAGGCTCTCTGTAAAATGGACCAATCAGCAGGATGAGGGTGAGGCCAGGTAAGAGAATAAAAGCAGGCTGCCAGAGCCAGCAGTGGCAACCCACTCGGGTCCCCTTCCACACTGTGAAAGCTTTGTTCTTTTGCTCTTTGCAATAAATCTTGCTGCTGCTCCTGTTCACTCTTTGGGTCCACACTGCCTTTATGAGCTGTAACACTCACCGCGAAGGTCTGCAGCTTCACTCCTGAAGCCAGCGAGACCATGAACCCACCAGAAGGAAGAAACTCCAAACACATTGCAGCATCAGAAGGAACAAACTCCGGACACGCCGCCTTTAACTGTGACACTCAGTGCGAGGGTCCGCGGCTTCATTCTTGAAGTCAGTGAGACCAAGAACCCACCAATTCCGGACACAATATTACTGCCCAAAGAGGAACTCACATTTCCCCCTCCTTCCACACTGGCCCTCCCCAACCCTTGCTTTCTCCTGTATTCCCTATCTCAGCTTGGGAGACCACCTCCGCCACCCCTATCCAAGATGAATCACAGTCAGGGTGAACCACTGGGCATAGTGTATTTCAATGTCAAGAAGATGGAAGAAGGCTGGCTTTGCAATGCAGTCCAAGGTCTGTGACATTACATATCACATAGCACAATACGACAAAGATGTGTACAAGGTTATTAGCTGGGGTTTTGGTTTTAATTTATGACCACAAAAAGTACTAAACTACAAATTAACAGATGCACAGGATTTAGATGTTAAAACTGACATAAAAATTCCCCAGTTTGTGGAAGTCAGTTGAGTATCATCTTGCCCCACCTTGTGGTCATTTGGGAGCATACAACCTAGATAACTCCCGTGCTAAATAGAACAGATAATGTCTTACATTATCCTTGCTCACAGGATAATGTAATAGCATTGCTATAATGTTGCCTTTGGTGTGTTGAGCAAAGCTCCCAAGCTAGCAGTTCACTGAATTTGATCTGGTCAGTTGGTACAGAGCCCCAGAAACCCAGCCACTTAATCCAATAATGAATCATTCTTTTTAACTGCGTTTTCTTCTCACTCCCTGAAATGGACCAACACATATGCTGGGTTCTTCCCTGCCCCTCCGCTTTCATACCTGCTGCTCCATTACTTCCAACTTTTCCACTAAAACTACTGCCTGTGAGTTCTTTACTGGTAGGAACTAAAGGCACTTCTTGCCCAGAAAGAAATGTCATCGTAATGGTGACTCACCAAGTTCTACGAGTCACCTATCTACATATAAAAATTGCCTTATAATATAGAACTATTTTCTGTGCTATCCATTATGATAGACGATTTCATTGGCCACATATTGACCATCTTGTTGTTTAATGTTTGGGCTACTTGTACATTGTTTCTTCAACCGTAGAACGGGGATGGTACCAACAGTGGGTGCCTCTCAGAATTGTCATAGAGACTGAGTATGGTCTTACACCAGTGTTAGGTGCACAGTAAGTCATCAGCACACTTTAGCTGATATTATGTGTAAACTAAGTGCTCAATACGCATTCTGTTTTTTAGCTACATTTGCATAAACTGTGACAAGTCAGGGTCAGTAGAGTGGGTGATTATGAAAATGAGTTTATGTAGATTTTTGCTACATTCAAAAAGCAAATAGCAGATTTGAGGTTGTTCACATCTTTCCTTACCTTCTGGAGTATAAAGGATCTCACTTATGTAAGAATACACATTGTGCAGGTATCTTTAGGCTAGTGGATCAAAGAAGAGGGAGACAAAAGGTTCACAAAAACAATACATATACAACTTCATAGTGGCCTGTACAACAGTCATATGATATCTACAAGTTAAAACTGCTCACCAAGTACCTATAGCAAATTATAGAACTTCTGTGCTTGGATGATTTTATGAAATAAAGATGTCATCTCTTCAATTTAGCATAAAATATTTTCCCCACACCACTACCTTTCAGAAAAGGCATAAAATTGCCTCCAGAGAAAAACATGTGTTGTGGCTGCCACTCTGTGGTTTTGTTTTATATTGTAGCCCTCAGATATTAAATAAACGTTTTATATAGCCACAACCAATTTCTAAAATATACTGACAATTTCTAGGTATGGCTTTCTTCCTAGTATTATTAAAAATTCACCAAGTTGCAAAGAGGACTATGAATTAATTTATTGGTATCAATTATTGACTAAGTGGGGCCTGAAATCAGGTAAAAACTCACAGAGATCAAAATCACAGCTAAGTCACAGAAGAGCTAAATTGCACCACTGATGCATACATATACATGCTCATGACAACTTTAAAAAATTAAAATAGTATCTTATGCTTAAATTTATGGGTGTGTTAAATAACTTATGAGCTACCCATAAAATAGACCACATACTCCCATTAACAAGACAAAAAAAATAAGGAGTTGTATTTTTTTCAATGTACATAATTATATTCTATAGTCTATCCCTTTGAAAGGTAACACAGAGTAGGGGTTAAGCATAAGGTGCTGAAAACCCTGAACCTGGGATCCAATATCCCACTTCTATTATGTGTTAGCTATGTAATCTCAGGCATGCAACGTAACACCACTGTATGCTGCTTTCCTCATCCACAAAACATGGATGAGCTCAAAGGAACAAACTTCAGAAGCTGTTGTGAAGACTGATTATAGCTTTTAGAGCAGTCCTTGGCACTCAGGAAGGGTATCCAATTAATGTTAACACTTACTCTGTATAACCAAAATTATAGTGGTATGAGCCAAATTGGCTTTATTGCTAGAAATCAGCCCTTCCCCTTCAAACTGTTCCATTTCTCACCTGTGATCAGACACTGATTCCCCCATTTCTTTAAATCTGCCTCCTTCTCCCAAAACACTGATGTCATGGCTGCTGGTGACCCCTGAAGGGCAATTTTCTGCTGGAGTTGGAAGCCCTCAAATGACTGACTTCAGGATGTCAAAATTGCTCCTGAGTAGGATTTCCTATATTTCTTCTGTTTTATTCTTTTTAAATATGTTTTGTTGTCGCAGTTATTCTATTCCTGCTAAATTATATATTGGACAGATGGGGAGCAGATTAATTTTTTCTTAGTTTATGAAGGGCCATCTCCAGCCCTGAAATAGACTTGCACATAAGTACATGACCCAAAGGTCCTAAACTCTGGGCTTGGTGTCCTTGCACAATGGAATTCCCCAGTTGTAACCCTCAAAAAGGGGTGAATATATTTCTTGCATAGGAGAGTGAATTCAATATTTTGTTACTGAAGAGCAGATTAGGGGAGTCACTAGTGCTGTTCTTCAAATATTTTATTTTCCTTTCTTGTACATGCTCCCTTGAAGTTAGGTGTGGCCAAATGACTTATATCTAATGTGAACAAAAGTGATGTGTCACTTCAGAGTGGAAGTTTTAGTTTCAGTAAATAATTCACCACTTTCTCCATCCCCTGCCTTGCTGATGGTGGAATTATGTCAAGGTTGTGCCTCCATCAGCCTGGGTTCCAGAGTAGGTAAAACTCCTTCAACAATGTGCAGCCCCCCTTTAGGCCAAGGGGGACATACAGTTTGAGCAAAAAAAAAAACCAAAAAAAACAAAAACAAACAAACAAACAAAAAACCCTTTTGTGGTAATGCACTGAAATTTGGGGATTGTTTCCTCAGTTCACCTAGCCTATGCCATTACAGAAAATGATTAGCCTCACTGCAGTCCCTGGGAGATTCCCTGAACTCCCTGTTCTTGCTCCCAATAAAAGCCTTTTCCCTTAGTCTCCTGATTCACACCAGAGACCCAGGCTATAGTTTCAGGCTGATATTGCAAGACAATATTTAGAAAAGAACAGCTCAAAGGCTCTGCAGTCAACCTACCTGGATAATTTGAGGTTCCACCACTTACTCATTAGCCAAGTGACTGAGCGACATATTTAATATGTGTAAAATGGCGGTAACAGTGTTTACCGGTTCCAGTTACTATGCCTGTGTAAGAAACTACAAAATTTAATGTTGTCAAACAAGCTTTTGTTTGTGAATGAAGAACTTGACAGAGCACACAGCAGGGATGGCTCATCTCTCCTTCCCATGCGTGGGCTCCCAGTAGAAGACTCAAAATTAGCAGCTGGAGTCATCTAGAGGCTCACTCCTGACAGCTGGCACCTGACACAGCTGGCAGTTGTTAGTGGCTATTGTTGACTGTCGACTGAGCCCTTTGCTAGGGCAGTCAGCCCAAACTCACATACAGCCTCTCCATGTAGTCTGGGCTTTTTTATAATATACATCAAAAGAGAGAAAGCAGAAGCCAGATCACCTTTTGTGACCTAATTTCAGAAGTCACATAGCATCACTTCGACTGTATTCTACTAGAAGGCAATTGCAAAATTCTGACCAGGCTCAAGGAGAGAGGAAATAGGCTGCTTCTTCAGAGGGGTAGCCAGGATCTGGAAAAGTTCATGGCACCAGGAACACTGCTATGGCTACTTTTAGAAAAGAAAATCTGCCACACTTCCTAAGATTGGAATGAGCTAAGACAATAAAAGTACTTAGAAAAGCTGCTAAGTACTTACTTGGTATTGTTTTTTCCACTGCACAGTCTAGAACCACATGTAACTGCCTCCCTGCGCAGCTTCCACTCTGCTTCCTCATAGCCAGACTTTCCCTTCCTAGGGACCTACTCCAAGGATCCTTTATCACTGATTCTAGACCAAACTAAGGCAATTCCAAGACAGGAGGCATTCAGGAGCATGCTCTGACTCTGTGGCCTCAAGATGGTCATATCACAGTCTAATTCAAGGTAATTTCCCACAAAGTATAATCATTTGGAGGCTGGGCTATGATAGGCTTAGGATTCACTCCTTTTTGTATTTTCCTTGTAAAGGACTTAAGATTTCTGGCCTTATGTTAACCAAAATAATCTACCCACAAATATACAATTGTCCCTTTATAGGAAGAGATCTTCAAGAAAATGTTAAAACTTTAAAAGTAGATTTTGGTGGATTTTACTTTTCATTTTTTTTTTAAATAGAAGTGTATCATTCTGTCAAAACTATATGGTACCTTTTAGCAGATTTTAAGAGAAAGTGAAATGAACCTCCAAAGGGCAGGTCATTCACAATAGTTCTCACATCAGACTGAAATGGCAGAATGACATCACCTAATAATCTTTTAATTTTGCTTAAAAGGACTGGACTATTGGTTGTTAGAGATGCTGTGTAGATTAGTGTCTCCTTGGCACTAAATTACCAATATCCAGGAAAACAGCCTTGGCCAGTAAGTGAGCTATTAAGTCATGTATACAACAACCCAAGGGCCACCATTTCTTTGAAACTTCTACAATTTAAATTGCAAAAGAAGAGAAAAAGCTATCTTTATTCTTTGTGCCAAAAACCTGTGTAAATCTTGTGTGTGGCTTGAAATTCAGGAAGTTGCTGCCATTATACTTGACCTGTAGTTTGCTGCTATGAAATTGCCTTAACTAAGTATCTTTACTATGAAACTTCTGGGTGGTAACTAAATATGCCAGATCTCAGTCACTAAAGTTAAAAATGTAGAGCCAAACCCCACTCCCTGGAAAACTGGCAGTCTGGGGTTCATGTTATACCTTAATCTTGTCGTATACACTGTGTAATCATTATCAACCAAATTTCCCAAGTATTTTCGATGTCATTTACCATGGCTGTCTGAGGCTCTACCAGGAATAAATGTGCCTAGAATCAAATCATTCTAGGTTTAGGCAATTTAAGCAACTGCAAACACAAGATAATCATTAAAAGTCATCTACTAGGGCTGGGTGCAGTGGGTAACATCTGTAATCCCAGCACTTTGGGAAGACAAGGTGGGTGGATCACTTGGGGCCAGGAGTTTGAGACCAGCCTGACCAACATGGCAAAACACCATCTCTACTTAATATACAAAAATTGGCCAGGCACAGTGGCACCTGCCTGTAATCCCAACTATTCGCTAGTCTGTGGCACAAGAATTGCTTGAACCCAGAAGGTGGAGGTTACAGTGAGCAAAGATAGTGCCACTGCACTCCAGCCTGGGTAACAGAGCAAGTCTATCTAAAACAAAACAAACAAACAAACAAACAAGCAAACCAAAATCATCTAATACTAATGACATTTCCTCAGTTTCTTAGAGATATTCTTAAATTGTAAAGGCCTACAGCTAGCAAAAAATACATTCTTCTTCCAATTTTATTTATCTGTACACCAGCAGTTCCCTTTTCGAAAGTTTTTAAGAGCTAAGTTCACCTTTATATTTCAAAATGTTGTCCCTAAACAACAAATTACCATTCAAATGAAAATCTTCTACCTGTTCTTTGAATGTGTTACTACGCTCTCTTTCAAGTAGGTTTAGACTTTTACCAGAAATGCTTAGTTAGCTTGGTTGTCCCTCTACAACAGCGATCAAGAAACTATGGCCCATGGACTGTATGTGGCCCACCATCTGCTTCTATAAGTAACTTTTAATAGAACATGGCCATGCTCATTTGTTTACACATTGTCTATGTAACTGCTTTTGCACTATAAGGGCAGAGCTGAACAGTTCCAAAAGAGGTCCACAAAGCCTAAAATATTTACTATCTGGCTCTTTATTTAAAAAAAAGCCTGACCCCTGCTCTAGGACAAGTCTCCAGAAGTGACTTTGGCTCAACATAAAAGAAAAAAATGAACTATTATCTTGCTAAATAGAGCTGTCATGAACTCCTATACAAGACTCAAGTCTCAAGTCTGCCTAGGCAGCTGTTAGGAATGCAGACAGAACAAAAATAGTGTAGTCCTTTGATGACTTCCCTAAGATGAGGCAAGGACTGGAAGGAAGCCATGTGGGCACACGACGCAAATGTCATCTAAAGCAACTCTGCCAGGAGAGTGCTGTGAGTTCTTGTAGACATCAGAGCATTTTCCCTTCTCCTAGCTTACCCTCTACTTTACTGTGATACAGCAAAAAATTTCTAGTTACCTCTTATGAGGAGACTGTATGAACATAAATGACTATAGCAATGTTTTAGATTTAGGACTTTTATTTTTTTCACATTCAAGTTAGCCTGAGTTGACTTTCATTGTGCCCCTATCTACCCATAGTCCCCATACAATAAGAAGAAATATTTGCTTTCATATTACAGCATAAAGAGCACCTAAGCTTTGGCAGCTGACTTGTAGTGGGTCAGTGTGTGGGCAGAAGGGTCAGTGGCATCGATCCACTTGGGCATCCAGTAATGGCTCAGCCAGTCAGCCTGGCCTGGGAAATGGTGTTCAAGGATTTGATGGTAGTAGTATCCTTTGGTTTTAGGAGTATTGAAGGGAAATTTCTGGGCTGCATTTGCCATCATTGCATCATCAACCTGTAAGAATAAAAATATAAGAGCAGAACAGTTTTTTTAAAATGGCATGGAAATACTTGTATTTACTCTAGTTTCACAGAACAGAAAACGTAAAGATATGACTGTAAATTGCATGAGACCCTTTGAATCACCCATCACTTAGAAAATGTTAAAGTATTCATAATATGCATAGCTGCAGTGACTTTTAAGAAACATTCATATGCATATTTTTAATTCTTGGTGGCTCTGTTTTTTAGTAATTTGTGCCTAACAAGATCTGGCACCCAGAAGGTGCCCAAAAATGTGTTAAATGAAGGTCAATGATGATTAGTAGTAAGTCTCCTCTCTCTTTCAATTCCAGATGGTACTTTATAATCCTTCATGCTACTTAATTCTGATATAATTCTTATAAAAGAGATAATTGTTTCCAGAGACTATGAATCTCTCTTACAGGGACAAAGCATTCAAACTAAATACAAAATGAACAGCAATGACAGCTCTGCATCCAAAGTGTCCTATTCCTGAAAATGTTTTTAAAGACAATATACCTGATGTTCAACATATTTCTGTAAAATCTTAAACCAGGAATTCTTAACTGAAGTTATTCCATCACTGAAGACTTCTTTTGGTCACCAGAGAATCTCTTTGAGTATCAGATTGGAGTCCTCAAATGTCTCTCTCAGGAGATGTTTTTCTATCTCATTCTGACATGAAAAAAAGGAGCATCAGTAAAAGTTACTGATTATTCTGATGGCAGTGGACAGTTTGTTGCGGGAAGCCAGGGACCACGAACAGAGGGACCCACTGAAGCCCTGGCAGAAGAACATAAATTGTGAAGATTTCATGGACATTTATCACTTCCCCAATTAATACTTTTATAATTTCTTAAGCCTATCTTATTTTAATCTCTTAATCCTGTCATCTTCATAAGCTGAGGATGTATGTCACCTCAGGACCCTGTGATGATTGTGTTAATTGTACAAATTGTTTGTAAAGCATGTGTGTTTGAACAATATGAAATCTGATTGTAAAACATGTGTGTTTGAACAATATGAAATCAGGGCACCCTGAAAAAGAACAGAATAACAGCGATTTTCAGAGAATGAGGAAAGATAACCGTAAGGTCTGACTGCCTGTGGTGCTGGGCAAAACAGAGTCATATTTTTCTTCTTGCAGAAAGCGAATAGGAGAAATATCACTGAATTATTTCCCAGTAAGGAATAACCCTGGGGAAAGAATGCATTCCCAGGGTTAGGCCTATAGATGACCACTCTGGGAGAGTCTGTCTTATGCGGTTGAGAGAAGGGATGAAATAAGCCCTGTTCTCCTGCAGTGCCCTCAGGCTTGCTGGGATTGGGAAATTCCAGCCTGGTGAATTCTAGTCAGACTGGTTCTCTGCTCTTGAACCCTGTTTCCTGTTAAAATGTTTATCAAGACAATGTGTGCCCAGCGGGACATGGACCTTCATCAATAATTCTAATTTTGCCCTTGTCTTGTGATCTTTAT
The DNA here is from genome assembly GCF_029281585.2 of Gorilla gorilla gorilla. NCBI lineage: Eukaryota > Metazoa > Chordata > Mammalia > Primates > Hominidae > Gorilla > Gorilla gorilla. The sequence continues at coordinate 74,211,275 of NC_073231.2, read as the reverse complement.
GGCCCTTTAAAGCATGTGATTGGCTGGGCGTGGTGGCTCACGCCTGTAATCCTAGCACTTTAGGAGGCTGAGGTGGGTGGATCACAAGGTCGGGAGATCAAGACCATCCTGGCTAACATGAAGAAACTGCATCTCTACTAAAAATACAAAAAATTATCCAGGCAAGGTCGCGGGTGCCTGTAGTCCCAGCTACTGGGGAAGCTGAGGCAGGAGAATGGCGTGAACCCAGGAAGCAGAGCTTGCAGTGAGCCGATATCACGCCATTGCACTCCAGCCTGGGCAACAGAGTGAGACTCCATCTCAAAATAAATAAATAAATAAATAAATAAAGCATGTGATCTTTGTTACTTACTCCCTGTTCATACCCCCTTCCCCTTTTGAAGTTCCTAATAAAAACTTGCTGGTTTTGTGGCTGAGGGGGCATCACAGAACCTACTGAAATGTGATGTCACCCCCGGTGGCCCAGCTGTAAAATTTCTTTCTTGTACTCTTTCTCTTTATTTCTCAGACTGGCTGACACTTAGGGAAAATAGAAAAGAACCTACGCTGAAATATTGGGGGCTGGTTCCCCCGATATCTGGCACCCAGCATGGTTTTTCTTTTTCCTAAGTGCATGTGGGAACCTGATTCCCTTTGGTAGGTGCAGAGAAACATTCATCGGTTCGGTCCACAGAAACGCGTGTTCGACTCCCTGACAATTGGTGAGTAGTCTGTGAATTTATCCGGGTTAACTTTGGGTCACACAGAGTCTAAACATTATACTTATCTCTTCTGTATTAAACTCCAGTTAAAACAGAAAAGGGTTCGAGTGCCCATGGAAAATATGGTCACTCTATTCAGGGCAGTGGGAAAACACTGTCCTTGGTTCCTGAAAAAGTAACCTTAGATGTAGACCTGTTAAAACAGGGAACTGTTCAAATGCCTGTGGAAAATATGGTCACTCTATTCAGGGCAGTGGAAAAATGCTGTCCTTGGTTTCCTAAAAAAAGGAACCTTACATGTAGAACTATGGGATCGTGTGGTGCAACATTCCAGGAATTGGTCTTGACAGGGAATTTTGTTCCCATCACTGTTTGGGGTGATTGGGCCTTGGTATGTGCTGTCCTAATGACATACCAATCCCGTTACCCCCTGCAGTTACCACAATTTTCTGAATCTGACGACCCTCCACCTCTTCCTCAACCTTCCTTTCCCACACGGCCTTCATTATCTGATCAGCCTCTCCCTTCGCCTACTCCTCCCCCACCTAACGATTCTGAGAATTCAATATCTAACTCTGGTGACTCTTGCTTAACGTCACCCCCTGATGATCTTATTTCTTTTCACAAAGAGCTGGTACCTGTAGCTCTCGCAGCCCTGACTCAGACAGCCCAGGACCATATATATGCTAATTCTTCCCTTTTCAAACCTTTGCAGCATTTGCCTCCAGAGTCAGCTAATGGCTCGGGGACCCAACTGCAATTTACCTATAATTCTGCAGGCCCTACCCCATCCACTGCAGCCCCCCACCCTCCTGTCATTTCGGTTCCTCAACTAGTCACTTTGCCATCCACTCAGCCTGCTTCTCTGTACCCTTCTTCACACATGGATGCCAGTAATCACCAGTATACTTCTGCTTTTTCTGCTCCCCCAATGCCCCTTTCTCACTCTCTCATTCCAGTCCAACCCCCTCACCTTCAGTTTCCCTTATCTACACATGCTTTTCCTGTCACTTCTATGCCAACTCCATCTCAGATGCCTACTCTTGAAACTTCAATGCAATGCTTAGTATGCCAAAACAAAGAAACAAGTGGATTAGATGCATGGGCTTATCCGGTCCCGCTAGAACCTCCTAACATCCAAGGGGTACAAATGGGTTATGTACCTCTCAATGTTACCTTTGTAAAACACTTTAAGGATGCTTGTACTCAGCATGGTCCTACTTCTCCTTATGTTAAAATGGTATTACAAACTTTTTGTACTGAGGTCATTTTGCTTCCTTTAGACTGTGACCTTTTGGCAAAAGCTGTTCTAACACCAGCTCAGCATTTACAATTCTGTACTTGGTGGTCAGAGCAGGCCTGTCTGCAGGCTCAGCTAAATCAGACTAATGGCATTTTTTTTTTCTGAGGCGGAGTCTCCCTCCATTGCCCAGGCTGGAGTGCAGTGGTGTGATCTTGGCTCACTGCAAGCTCCATCTCCTGGGTTCACGCCATTCTCCTGCCTCAGCCTCCTGAGTAGCTGGGACTATAGGTGCCTGCTAACATGACCGGCTGATTTTTTTTGTATTTTTAGTAGAGACAGGGTTACACCGTGTTAGCCAGGATGGTCTCCATCTTGCAACCTGGTGATCCGCCCATCTCAGCCTCCCAAAGTGCTGGGATTATAGGCATGAGCCGCCATGCCTGGCCTGGACTAATGGCATTCTAATTACTCAGGCTCAGCTCACAGGCTCTGATAGTTTGTCTGATACTTATGCCCAATTAGGCTTTGATGCTTTTACCATGTAACAAGTAACCAAGGTGTGTATGAGAGCTTGGGATAAATTATGTGCCCCAGGCCAAGCTCCTGTTTCTTTTACTACTGTTAAACAAGGTCACACTGAATTATACCCTGATTTTTTAGCTAAATTACAAGATGCTGTGGAAAAATCTATCTCTGATGAGTGCACTCAAGGTATTCTCCTTCGTATGTTAGCTTTTGAGAATGCGAACCATGAGTGTAAAATGGCCATGTGTTCCATCCAACAACAAAATTTACCTGATCACAAGATGTTGCCTGCATATATTAAAGCTTGTGAAGGCATTGGATCAGAGACCCACAAAACTATTCTGTGGGCACGGGCCATGAAAGACAGCAATCAGACTTGCTCGACTGATTCTTTTCTTGGAGCCTGCTATAATTGTGGTCAACTTGGTCATAATCAAAAAAAATCGCACTGTTAAAAACTTAAAAGCAGACAAGCCGGCTCAACAAACACAGCCAAATACTGCTGCTACTGTTTGCCCATGTTGTTGCAAAGGTAAACATTGGGCAAGTACTTGCTGCTCTAAGTATGATATAGATGTAAACCCCCTGCCACAGAACCAGAGAAACGGGAAGTGGGGCCAGTCCCAGGCCCCAATATCAAATGGGATTCTTCAGACTCAGACCAACGTTGTGTTTCCACTTCAGGCAGTCAAAACACAGCCCCCAGCACAAACAAATTTACCTACAGCCAACCCAGATGGGTCCCAGCCTCTTCTGCCTCAGTACAATGCTTGCCCACCTCCACAATAGGGGGCAGGGCAGTCGATCTCTGTAGTACTACTCCTCTAAATTTACTACCTAATTCTTTGCCTTTAATTGTCCCCACAGGGGTCACTAGCCTTTTACCTCAAGGTTCGGTGAGCCTGGTGTTTGGTAGGGCATCCAACTCTGCTAAAGGAATCACCATTCATACTGGTCTCATTAATTCTAATTCCTTTGACAACATTAAACTCATCGTGTCTGCCAAGGTTCCTGTTTCCATTCTGGCCAGTGAGTCAATTGCTCAATCGCTTTTACTACCTAATATCATTTTAAACAAAGGAGATGAGACACGTGTCCCTAGGATGGGCTCCGGCGGTGAAAAAGCTGCTTATTGGATTAATGTAATTTCTAAACAATGGCCCACCTGCATCATACACATGCAAGGAAAAATGTTTGAGGGCCTAGTAGATACTGGGGCTGATGTTTCTATTATTTCCTCTAATTTATGGCCTTCTTCCTGGCTTAAACATCCCACTAACATAGGACTAGTAGGTGTTGGAAAAACTGATGAAGTTTACCAGATCACATTTATCTTGGCTTGCACTGGCCCAGGTGGTCAAAAGGGTACAATTCAGCCTTGTATCACACCAATCCCCATTAATCTTTGGGGTAGAGATTTGCTAGCACATTGGGGGGCTGAAATTAATATTCCACATAACTCCTATACTGCTCCCAGTCAAAATATGATGGAAAACATGGGGTTTGTTCCCAGACTCAGTCTTGGCCCAAAACATGAAGGGATTACTGAACCCCTCCCAGTTACTGTAAAGGAAGACAGGGCTGGTTTAGGTTATCCTTTTTAATGGTGGCCACTGTCATGCCTCCTGATCCTATCCCTTTACAATGGAAATCTGACATATCTGTTTGGATTGAGCAGCCATCGCTCTCTAAAGAAAAACTAGAGGCTTTGACTCGATTGGTTTCTAAACAGTTACAACTTGGAAATGTGGAATCTTCTCTTTCCCCCTGAAATTCTCCTGTGTTTCTAGTAAAAAAGAAATCAGGCAAGTGGTGGATGGTAACTGATTTAAGGGCCATTAACGCTGTAATTAAACCTATGGGAGCCATCCAATCCAGCATGCCTGCCCCTGCTTTAATACCTAAAAATTGGCCTCTCATAGTTATTGATGTTAAAGATTTTTTTTCATATTGCTTTATATAAATTGGATTGTGAAAAATTTGCTTTTACTGTACCATCTATCAATAATCAGGAGCCTGCAGCTCATTATCAATGGAAAGTGCTTCCTCAGGGAATGCTAAATAGCCCTATAATCTGCCAGCTTTATGTTGGACAAGTGCTTTCACCAGTTCGAGCTCAATTTCCCCATGCCTATATTCTTCATTATACTGATGATATTTTCATTGCTGCCCCCAATGATAAAGAATTAATTGACTGTTATCAAATTTTGAGCCACTGTGTCACAGAGGCTGGATTATACATTGCTCAGGATAAAATACAACAGACTGCTCCTGTTCAATATTTAGGAATGGTGGTCGATAAACAATATACTCAACCCCAAAAAGTTCAGATTAGGAGAGATTCTTTAAAAACTTTAAATGACTTCCAAAAACTTTTGGGTGACATTAATTACTTAAGAGCTACTTTCAGCATTCCAACCTATGCGCTAACTTGTTTTCTACGCTGTGGGGAGATTCCAATCTCCACAGTCCCAGGACTTTGACCCCTGAGGTTTCACTAGAACTGTAATTTGTGGAAGAAAGAATCCAGACTGCCCAATTATCTAGAGTACAGCCATCTCAGCCTTTTCAGCTTTTGGTTTTTGCTTCATTGCACTCCCCTACTGGGCTAATAGTTCAACATAATGATTTAATGGAGTGATGTTTTCTTCCTCATTCTGTGTCAAAAACTTTGTCTGTTTATCTGGACCAAATTGACATCCTAACTGGACAAGCTTGGTGTAGAATACTTAAAATTTCTGGATTTGATCCGAATTTAATTGTAGTTCCTTTAAATCGGCTCAAAATTCAAGCCGCTTTTCAACATTACATACTGTGGCAAATTCACTTGGCTGATTTTATCAGCATTATGGACAATCATTATCCAAAAAACAAACTGTTTGATTTTATAAAAATGACTTCTTGGGTGGTCCCTTGATTAAGCAAAGATCAGCCCATTCCTGAGGCCATTACAGTGTTCACTGATGGCTACAGTAACGGAAATGCTGGTTATGTGGGTCCTACAGACAAGCTCATTTCTACCCTTTATACTTCTACTCAAAAGGCAGAGTTAATTTCTGTAATTACTGCCTTACAGGATTTCCCCAAACCTTTAAATATTGTCTCTGATTCTGCTTAACGTGGGAAAGAGGATATGCTTGTGTTTCACCAGGAGATCATCAATCCCCTGTCTGGGTGCCCACTACAAGACTTAAACTTTGTGTAAATACTAACAACGAAAACCACAGGGAAAAGATGTCCATGTCAGAGACTGCCCTCAGACATGGTGAGAACTGTGCCAACTCCTCAGAAGCTGGCACACCAAATCAAAATGGGTCTGGTTCAATCCTCCCTAATGGCAATGAAGACCCCTGCAACTAATCCCACTTCTCCTAATTACCTTTCTTTTTCCCCTTACAAACCTAAAAATCTCACCATTTCTATTAGCCTGAAAATAACATCCCTCTGTTCTCTTCCTCCTTCAGCACTGGATCTCTCTTACAATAGGTTTTATTTAATGATTCTCCTCCTTACACCTTCTGTCTCACCAGTTTACTCTCACACTGACTTACCTGCTATACAAAATTATCCTTATTGGGCTTATGTGCCTTTTCCTCCACTTACTCGACCTCTCACCTGGATGGATGCTCCTGCAGAAATCTATACTAATGATAGTGCGTGGATGCCTGGAGCTACAGATGACCATTGCCCCGCTCAACCAGGAGAAGAAGGCACTGCATTTAATGTTACTATGAGTTATAAATACCCCTCTCTGTGCCTCGGACATGCACCTGGTTGTATCCATCTAGAAACTCAAGTCTGGGCTGCTTATCTTCCAGAAAAATCAGCTACAGAGGAAACAGGACATTTGGTCTCCGGCCTCTCCCTTTCTCCTTTAAGACAAATGAAAGGGGGAGTAATGGGAGATACCCCATACTTTCAATATAAACCTGCAGGAAAACCATGCCCTAAAAATTTTGAGGGCCCATCTAAAACTTTAATTTGGGATGACTGTGTTAACTCACATGCAGTAATATTAAAAAATGACTCATATGGTTTCGTAACAGACTGGGCACCAAAGGACTATTTAAAAACAATTGCTCCTCTGGCAGAAGGGAATGCCTGAGGCTACTTATTTTATTTCTTATACGGAGAACGAGAATCTTCCTTCTACTTTGCGCAGGAGGTTCAGCTCATTCTTTCTCTTAAAATGGGAAGATAAAGGCATTACCCCCTGAGGCCTCGTATGATATTCCCCATTCTGAGCCCAGAAAACCCAGAACTTTGGAAATTGGCTATTGCCATGTCTGGACTGTGAGTATAGGAAGGTGAAACTTTTCTGTCTGCTGTCCCCACCACCATGACCCTCCCTCAGTATCAACATAGATTCAGACATTCTGCTTTGTTTCCCTCCAATCTGACTATTCCCATACAGAGTTGTGTTAAGCCACCTTACGTGCTGTTAGTGGGAAATATCAAAATTTGGATGAACAATCAATCCAATAAATTAATTGTCATTTATACACTTGTATTAACTCCCATTTTGACTCCAGGAAAAGTGTAATGTTGGTTCGAGCTCAAGAAGGAATCTGGATTCCAGTAACTTTGCCCAGGCCTTGGGAATCCTCCTCCTCAATACATTTGATTAATGAAGTGTTACAGTGAATTCCAAAAAGATCTAAGAGATTTGTTTTCACTTTAATGGCTGTGATCATGGGCCTAATTACAGTCACTGCAATGGCCATCACTGCTGGAATGGTGTTACATCAATCTATTCAAATGGCTCATTTTGTTAATGATTGGCAAGCCAATTCCACCCAAATGTGGAATTCTCAACAAGGCATTGATCAAAAATTGGCTAATCAAATTAATGTTTTAAGACAGTCTGTTATTTGACTTGGAGATCGGGTAGTGAGTCTCAAACATCGCATGCAAATGCAGTGCGATTGGAACACTTCTGATTTCTGTATCATACCATATTCCTAAAATGAGACTGATAATTCACGGGAAATGGTCAAAGGACACCTTCTGGGTAGGGAAGATAATTTACAATTATACTAAATTAAAGAATCAAATTTTTGAAGCCTCTCAAGCTCATTTATCCATTGTGCCTGGAGCTGAGGCGTTAGATCAGGTGGCAGAAAATCTTTCTGGATTAAAACCCATGACTTGGATTAAGTCTACTGGGGGCTCCACTGTAGTAAATTTTGGAATTATGTTTATCTGTTTAATTGGCTTGTATTTAGTATGCTGGACCAGTCAAAGAATCCTGCATCAAAATCGAGAGAATGAACAAGCCTTCATTGCCATGGCACATTTATATAAAAAGAAAGGGAGATATGTTGTGGGAAGTCAGGGACCCTGAATGGAGGGACCGGCTGAAGACGTGGCAGAAGAAGATAAATCGTGAAGATTTCATGGACATTTATCACTTCCCCAATTTATAATTTCTTAAGCCTGTCTTACATGAAATCTGATTGTAAAACATGTGTGTTTGAAAAATATGAAATCAGGGCAACCTGAAAAAGAACAGAATAACAGCGATTTTCAGGGAACAAGGAAAGATAACCATAAGGTCTGACTGCCTGCAGGGCTGGGCAGAACAGAGTCATATTTTTCTTTTTGCAGAAGGGGAATAGGAGAAATATTGCTGAATTCTTTTCCCAGCAAGGAATAACCCTGGGGAAAGAATGCATTCCAGGGTTAGGCCTATAGATGACTGCTCTGGGAGTGTCTGTCTTATGCGGTTGAGAGTAGGGATGAAATATGCCCTGGTCTCCTGCAGTGCCCTCAGGCTTGCTAGGATTGGGAAATTCCAGCCTGGTGAATTCTAGTCAGACTGGTTCTCTGCTCTTGAACCCTGTTTCCTGTTAAAATGTTTATCAAGACAATGTGTGCCCAGTAGGACATGGACCTCCATCACTAATTCTAATTTTTGCCCTTGCTTTGTGATCTTTATGGCCCTTTAAAGCATGTGATTGGCTGGGCACGGCGGCTCATGCCTGTAATCCTAGCACTTTGGGAGGCTGAGGTGGGTGGATCATGAGGTCAGGAGATCGAGAGCATCCTGGCTAAAACGATGAAACCCTGTCTCTACTGAAAATACAAAAAAATTAGCCAGGCGAGGTGGCGGGCGCCTGTAGTCCTAGCTACTGGGGAGGCTGAGGCAGGAGAATGGCATCAACCCAGGAGGCAGAGCTTGCAGTGAGCTGAGATCACGCCACTACACTCCAGCCTGGGCAACAGAGTGAGACTCTGTCTCAGATAAATAAATAAATAAATAAATAAATAAATAAATAAATAAATAAAGCATGTGATCTTTGTGACTTACTCCCTGTTCCCACCCGCCTCCCCTTTTGAAATCCCTAATAATAACTTGCTGGTTTTGCGGCTCGGGGGCATCACAGAACCTATCAAAATGTGATGTCAACCCTGGAGGCCCAGTTGTAAAATTTCTTTCTTGTACTCTTTCTCTTTATTTCTCAGACTGGCTGACACTTAGGGAAAATAGAAAAGAACCTATGTTGAAATATTGGGGGCTGGTTCCCCCAATAACAGTTTTATCTTGAGTTGATTTACTACCTTTGGAATTCTCATTTCTGTTGACAGATACAAGTAATAGGAAGAAAACTGATGATCTAGAAATGGGACTCTCAGTTCAAGGCTTAAAGGAGAAAATAAGAAAATCTAAATTAAAATGGGTGTTTAGTGCCCAACAGTTTAGGTTCTGATTCAGTTTCCCATCAATTCAACCAGATCCTAAGAAATGTTAAGGTCATAAAGTCACAAGCCTTCTAATGACTGCCCTACACTAATGAATGAATACAAAAAAATCATCATTTAAAATAATATATATATCATGTCATCTAGGAAGTAAAACTAACTGAGACTATTACTTTTACTTTCCTTTCTAGGAATAGTTAAATGAATATTTCAAAAAAGCAGAAAAAGTTACAAATCATGAGTGACCTAATCATTAAGTAAATACCTTGACTGGACCTTTCTAACTCAGTGTTTTCTAGGTGAGGCCATCTCTTCTAACAATTGTGATGACAACACAGTATTTTTTTACCACTGGTTAATAATTCACATCCAATATGCAATATAAACCAGCATTCTGCTGTATTTCATCAAATGCCATATAACCAGTTTCCTGAAGCCTAGTGACTCTAGTTAAGACAAGCATAAGATAATAACCGAATTCAGTTCATGCCCCAAACCCATATTTAATTATATCCAAATCTAAGTGTGATTCAGCAGAGAGAACTAAAACATTTAATGTTAGCTGTTTATCCTATACAGTAAAAGTCTTCAGTTCCTCAACATAACTTTAGACAACCAGAAATGATACCAAAGAAACCTAGTTCTTTATAATGAAATCAAACCCCTTGCATCTTCACAACCCTATCCCCTCAGGGTCACTACAGCACCAAACACGCATGGTGGGCACTCAATACTTGTCACATAATGTTTACAATCTTTACCTCTCTTTAAAACACTTAACAATGCTGTAACAACTTTCCCTCTTCCCTCTTGGTTGTTCAGATGTGAGTAGAATGTTGTTACCCTTTAAGGTGAAAATTCCACCTCAAACAACCTGTGGAAGAAGACGTCTCTACATGTACCACAACAACACTTTGAAATGTGGCCTAATTCTTTTGGGACTAAGTTAAGAAACAGCTTCATTTTTTCTATAAAAGTCTCACTTGGTAACATATAGCCAACTCTATGTAACATATAGCCAATTAGCTATTTTTTTTTTTTTCAGGGTATTGGGCTTTATTTTTTTTTTGGTGTTTTTGTTTGTTTGTTTTTGTTTTTGTTTTACAATAGCTTCTGTTACCTGTGGGCAGCAGTAGTTTGATCTGCATGGAGAACATCAGACAAATAGAGTTCCCTCAGAAGCCTCTCACTCTCCTCCTTGGCTTTTTCAGAAGGAGCCCATTTCACAAACAAAAGCACCATGAGTTTTGCTTTTGGCCCATAAAGCAGTTTTTATTTCTCCCTCTCTAATCGTAAAGGTGGATAAGACAAAAAGCAAAACAAATTTAGGGAAGGGAGTAATAACTGAACAGAGGAAGGCAATGCTTTACAAAACATACCTTCCTCCCCACCAAACTGCTAGTATTAGAATAAAATGAACACACTGGACAATGGTCATAATTCCACAGGGGGCTAAGAAACAGCAGAAAGGTGATTCTTAAGCTTAACTAGCTTTATTTATTTATTTTTAACTTTTTTTTTCTTTTTGTAGAGACGGACTCTGCTCTATCAACCAGGCAGCAGTGCAGTGGTGCAATCACAGCTCGCTGCAGCCTCGACCTCCTGAGTTCAGGTGATCCTCCCACCTCAGCCTCCTGAGTAGCTGTGAGTATAAGCATGGGCCACCATACCCGGCTGTAACTACTTTTAAAGAATAAAAATTATCTGACGCTATTAAAATTTCTTTCTTCCCCAAGAGATAGAAAACAAACACTATCAGATTCCCTTTTGTAACCTCACAGGAGACTCAAAAATATTACTGTCATACTGAAAGATGATATAAAATAGTCAAATAATTCATACTTTTCTTAATATAGCACGAACATCCTTCCACTTCAGAGTGCTTACATTGTGAAAATATATGTAACCCTGAATAAGTTCATCTGATCCCTCTCCAGAAAAGATCACCACGCTATCTGTGTTCTTCCGAATATACTTGGAAATTAAATACATACCTTAAATGAGAGAGAGAAATTAACTTTAATGCCAACATAACCTTCCACCAAAAATGCCCTTGATTTGATTTTTGGAAACAATTGAAAACTTTACTACTATACTGGACTTCATATTAATATAAAGTAGTTTCCACAATAATGACCTTATATTTACAAGCAATTTATATGTACTTAATCCAAAAGTACTACTGTAAAATAACCCAGAACCATTCTGTCATTTTATAAATAGGTTTTAAATTTCTAATATTTTAGACCAAGAATGTCCACCTCAAAACTTTGCTGAGCTGAACAATGACTCAAATACCTAAAAATCATGCCTTTTATGGTGGTATTACAACACAAAAATAAGAAGAAGCATTTTGGTGGTTTAGTGTTAATTTTGTTAGGTATTTTGCCCCTGTCACTCCCCATTCACCAGACTTCACATGAAGTTGGGGAGACTATATAAGTTACTAAACCTAACTCCTTGGTTCTGCACCACATCTCTCTAAACCAGTGTTTCTTTTCAACCTTGCTTGTATCATCACCACAGCTAGAGAGACTTTTTAGACATTTATTTTCCTAACCCCACCTCAGCCCCATGAAATTCCAATACCAGAACTATCCTGTCTATCCGTTTATTTATTGTGATGCTTTGGAGGGCCATAAACCATTGTAATACCTAAGATATTTTTGCCCTCCAAGGCAAGTTTCTTGGAGAGAGAGGCAGTAGCATATAAAGGCTCAATAACATTGGATCAGTCTGATTTGGAGTATACTTCCAATCTCAGTAGATATATTATCTATAAGATAAAATTAGTATTGTTTGCAGAGAAAGGATAGCTAATGGCTGGCAAGTTGTGTGATGCAATATTTACCAAAATTTATCTAAAATGAGTATTTCTTATCAAAATTGCATTACCAAATAGACCTATTTCCTACAGACTGTACCCCAAGAAACTATAAGAGAAATGGGAGGTAGAGGGCAGAAAATATGTATCTACTTCCTGGGAAAGCACCAACAGTGATACCAAAAATGTGGAGGTTGAACTATATATTTATCATTCCCTTTACTCCAAAAGAGATTCAGAGAATTCTTAAGTGGTCTTAAATAATCAGTAACATAGGGATTTAATTTGCATTCATCCTTAAATAACTATTATTTTAAATAACTAAATATTTTAAATTATTGCCTGAAATTTTTTTAAACCTTACATTTTTTCAGTATTAAAAAACCTGTTTATTTAATAATCATAATACCTTACTTACTGAAGCATGAGCTGTTGTAATGTTGTAAGTTTCCAAGGAAAATATGACTTCATCCAGAGCCTGAATGCCTTCCTCAGAGTTAAAGAGAACTTCATGATGTTCACTTCCAATATGATTTGCCACCTTATTATATAAATACCCATTTACTTGTTAAAGAAAATAACTTCCCTTGAAAATCAAACATGACAAGAGTTCACAAAGCTTTATGAATTAACAACGGTGAAAATTAAACAAGGAAAAAAGGGAAAAATGATCTTACAGGCCACTACATACAACCCCACCCAGGCCCTGCTTCAACTCCACCACCAGGAAGTAAGTCTCCCCTCAGCTCCTCTGGTGCCAAGACTTTAACCATTCTCCCAGTTGGCGCCTCCCTCCCCACCTATTCTACCTAACCCACCTCATCTCTCTCTAGTCCAACATGGTGCCACACTAAGCTTGGTCTTTTTTGGTCCTTCGGCAATGCCTAATTTTATATCCAGGATGTTACTGCTACATAGAATGGCTCCTCCCCTTATTCTACTTTCCTTGGCTATTTTGGATTCTCTAAGCATTGCTCACCTTGCATTGAGAGCGCTCTCTAGCTCTTTCTCATCCATGCTACAAAAGTTCTCCATAGTGGGAACAAGGTTTCCTGCTCACTGAATACAGACAAGCTGCCCTCTGCCCACAGTATTCTAAATACAGCACTTTTTAAAATAATAATAACAGCTAACACTTACTAAGTACTTACTACATACTAAGTTCTACCCTACTTACTTTACATGAATTATGCCATTTCACCTTAAAACTACCCCACAGAAGACACTATTTTTTTTTACATAAATGAGTAGAGCCAGGCTTTCAAACCACAATTCAGGCTCCAAAACCTGCAGTCTTCATCACGATACCAAGCCTTTACGTTATTTTTTAAAAAACAAAAAACAAATAAACAAATGAAAAACCTCTTTTTTGAATTTTTCAAGATGGGGTCTTGCTATGTTGCCCAGGCTGGACTTGAACTCCTGAGCTCAGACCTCCCACTACAGCCTCCCAAGTATCTGGGACTATAGGTGTGTGCCACTGCACCTGACTTACGCCTTTTCTTTTTTTTTTTCTTTCTTTCTTTCTTCTTTCTTCTTTTTTTTTTCACAAGGTCTCACTCTGTCACCCAGGCTCCCACAAACCCAAGACTACAGGCATGCACAACCAAGCCTGGCTAATTTTTGTATTTTTTTGTACAGATGGAGTTTCACTACATTGCTCATGCTGGTTTCAAACTCCTGACCTCAAGTAATCCACCTCCCTTGGCCTCCTAAAGTGCTGGGATTACAGGTGTAGTCACCATGCTCAGACACCTTTACTTTCAAAAGAGCATAATTATCATCATAGGGTCTTTGTGAGAATTGTATGGGTCATAATAGATAAAAGTACATAGAGGACAATGTACAACACAGGGCATATTCAACAGCCATTTCCTTCCATTTTAATACATTTAATTTAAAACAACTGCCCCAGTCAATACAGTAGCAGAAGTAGAGTCATCCATTATTGACTCCACTTTCATTCTAATAACAAGCCTACTCTAACTACACAAGGGAAAGAGACAATACCTTACCTTTCTAGCAGCCAGTAAATCAGGGCTGTCTTCCATGCCAATTACAAATGTCTGGAGAGGATACTGTACTTGGGCCTCTTTGAGCTGCTTCAACAGGGTAGCAGCAACAAGCTGGAGTCCAAGCCCTCTACATGCAAAAGAGGAAGTGGAAGTGTCCTAGTTATGTGTCTTGCATAAGACAGGGACAGAGGATGTACAATCCTGATAAACACCAACATAATAGTTTTACCATTTAAAATCCCCAAGCTTTATAAACTGAAATCAACTTCAAGAAGAGAAAAATATATAAACTGTGATAATAGAAGTATTTGAATTGGTTAAAAATCACTACACAGAATTCTAAAGAACGTTCACTGGCTCACTCTTACACCAATAATATAGCTATAGTGTAACTCAGGTTGGGGTATTACTATGACTATTAAATGCAGCTTATAAAAAATTGTTTCCATCCTATAATGAAGGAAAGATTAAATCATATAATAAATATTTTATAGTAAAAACCAAAGGGATGGCTACACATCATTTCAATTAAACATGCACGAAGTATAATTAGGTTTCTTAATTGACTTCACCTGATAAAAGGCAACCTGTCTGTCATCAAACGCCTCCTTATAGCATCATTAAAAAGGATCTGGAGTTTGTTCTTCACAGTTTCTGTCTCAAAACCTATAAACATGGCAAATAAATCAAACAGCTCCAGAAAATCTTGGGCTGGATGAGTTACTGAAATAAAATACACAATCATCAACATCTATCATGATGGCATTTACTCAATGCTGGAGTCTGCCAAATCTTTATGTATTCCCTCCAAACAAAATAGGAAGTAGGTCTTGAAACTAAAATAATTCAAATGATGTGAAAGTACAGCTTATAACTTTTTCCCTTAGAGAAGGATGGGGAATAGGTGGGTGGGTGGGTGTCTGCTACCTGGAAAGAGTTTCTCCACATTGTAATAGAGCACGTGTGGGGGTTCATCCCGACAGTGATGATATTTAACCATTACCACGGATGCAACTTGGCCATTTGGCTTTAAATCAAAAACTTCATAGTGTCCAGGAAGAAAGGGCTCCACTTTTAAAAAGGGAGTTTTGAAGTGCTTCAATGTAACAAGACCTACAAATTCAAAATGATACATTTATTCATATTAGGTAACCCTTCCCAATAACTTTCACGATTAGTTAACATCCTCTACATTCCTATTTATTTTCCCTTTTTTAATACAAACACATGTCAATTCAATAAGCAAAATAGGAAAAAAATTTTAATCACCCAAAGCCCAACCATCTACTTACCAGAGAGAAAATAATGACACAGGGATATACTGCCAAATTACACTAACTTTTAGTAATTTAAAGCAATAGAAAAATCTCCAGTATTCAATTTCTTCTTAGATAGATTTCTAATCAAGAAAACCTATTTTCTATACTAAAGCAAATATACACAAAAGGAAAAAACACACTTATGAAGCAAAGGGATGAACTGGAGTCCTAATGTTATGATAGGCTGGCAGTCATTTATTTGTCATCCCTGAGGTATTTTCAGGAAATAGCCATGGTTCCCAGACCTTTAACAATCACAATGATCCATTCTTAGCTACTTTAAAGTCAGATAAGAAGACATCTAACCATTAACTAGTTGTTATACATATATGTAAATAAAACCATATAATTTAAATTTCCTCAATTAAGTCTCACAGACAGTACCCAACATCACATCACCATGATCTTTGATACAAACATCAATGTTTTATTGTAAATCGTAACAGACTACCTACATGGAATACTCGTGATTTACAATTTGAGATTGTCAACCCAGCCAGTAACCTGTGTAACACTGAATTCAAATACCAGGAAAAGGACCCAGATTCCCTCACCAGCTAGCAGAGCTCAAGTGAGCCACACAGGCCGGGTAGGGAATGGGGAGTAATTAAAAAGTTTTAAGCAGGCAGTACTATAATCAGATGAGTTTATGACAGGTTATTCTAAAAGCACTGAGAAAGGAAAATTGTTGCAGTATTTCAGATAAGATCATTTGGTCTGGAATAGGACAGTGTCAAGGATATAAAAAAGAACAATCAAGGAATTTCAGAGGGTAAACTGGATGTGATTATAGTTCCATATCAAGTGATCATCAGGCTCAGAGAAGGTACAGGGAGCAGGTGGCTGCTTTTCCTCAGTGTTCTCTTTGCCAGGCTTGCCCAGCAGTCCTGGCAACTGACAAATATATGATATACATATTCATATACATATACATATATACACTAAATAATCTTGGCACCCTTGTCAAAAATCAGTTGATTATTTATGTATAAGTTCATATCTGACTCTCAATTCTATCCCACTGGTCTATACATCTATCCTGCCAGTATTATGCTGTCCTTATTACCATTGTCTTGTAGTAAGTTTTAAAGCCGTAAGTATGAGTTCTCCTACTTTGTTCCTCATTTTCAAAAGATTATTTTGGCTATTCTTAGTCCATTGCAATTCCATATGAATTTGAGAGTCAGCTTGTCGATTTTACAAAAAACTCATCTGGCATTCTGATAGGGATGAAGTTAAATCTGTAGATCAGTTTAGGGAGGACTGCCATCTTAACAATGTTCAGCCTTCGTCCATGATCATGGGATACTTTTCCATTTATTTAGATCTTCTTTCATTTCTTTCAACAATGTTTTATGGTTTTCAGAGTACATGTTTTATACTTCTTAAATTGATTTCTAAGTATTTTATTCTTTTTGATACTATGATAAATGAAGTTGCTTTCTTTTTTTTCTTTTTTCTTTTTTTTTTTTTTGAGATGGAGTCTCACTCTGTCGCCCAGGCTGGAGTCCAGTGGCAGGATCTCGGCTCACTGCAAGCTCTGCCTCCCAGGTTCATGCCATTCTCCTGCCTCAGCCTCCTGAGTAGCTGGGACTACAGGTGCCCGCCACAACACCTGGCTAATTTTTTGTATTTTTAGTAGAGACAGGGTTTCACCGTGTTAGACAGGAAGGTCTAGATCTCCTGACCTCATGATCCACCCTCCTCGGCCTCCCAAAGTGCTGGGATTACAGGCATGAGCCACTGCACCTGGCCATGAAGTTGCTTTCTTAATTTCATTTTCAGATTGCTCATTGCAAGTATGTAGTACTCAGTTAAAGTGTGTCAAATACCACTGATTTTTGTATATTGATTTTGTATTCTGCAACCCTGATGAACACAAGGGATTTGTACCTAGAATACATAAGGAACTATTACAGTTCAGTAATAAAAAGACAAAATAACCCAATTAGGGATTGATAATTCAAGAATGGATAAACAAACTGCAGTACATGCCAACAAATGGAATATCATTCAGCAATTTAAAAAATGAGGTATCAAGCCATGAAAAAACACAGAAGAACCCTAAGTGTATACTGCTAGGTGAAAGAAGCCAGTCTGAAAAGGCTCCATACTATGTGACTACAACTATTATATGACATTTTGGGAAAGCAAAATTAGAAAAGTAAAAAGATCAGTAATGACTGGGGGTTTAGGAGGAAGAGGGAGAGGAATGAATCAGTGGATCACAGGAGATTTTTAGGGCAATGAAACTGTTCTACATAATACTTTAATGGTGGGTACATGACATTATACATTTGTCAAATCCAAAAATCTATAAAACACATAGAGTGAACCCTAATGTAAACTATGAACTTCAGTTAATATATAAGTATCAGTTCATCAAATATAATAAATGTAGCAGAGTAATGCAAGATGTTAAGAGTTGGGAAAATTAGGCAGGGGCACTGTAGTGGAAGCATATGTGAACTCTCTGCACTTTTCTCTCAATTTTTTCTAAAACGGCTCTAAAAAAATAAAGTCTATTATGTTTCCAAAATAAAATGATCCCTAGCAGGAAAAAAATATGGCAAAGGATCTGAAGAAATATTTCTCCAAAGAAGTTATACAAATGGCCAATAAGCATGAGATAAGATGCTGGACATCATTGTAAACAGGAAAATACAAATCAAAACCACAATGAGATACCACTTCACATACATTAGAAAGGCTAGAATTAAAAAGTGACACAGTAAGTGTTTGTGAAGATGTAGAGAAACTGAAATTTTAATAAACTGCTGGAGGGAATAAAAAATAATGTAGCCATTTCAAAAGTAGTCTGGCAGTTCCTCAATTATACATAGTTATCATGTGTCCCAGAAATTCTACTACTAGATATACATCCAAGGGAAATGTCTACACAAAAACTTGTACACGAATGTTTATAGCAGCATTATTTGTAATAGCCAAAAGGGGTAAACAATGTCCTCAATATCCATCAACTGTCAAGTGGATAAACAAAATCCAGTGTATCCATGTAGTGGAATATCATTTGGCCATAAAGTAAGTACTGATACATGTCACAGCATAGACAAATTTTGAAAGCATTATGCCAAGTGAAAGAATCCAGTCACAAAAGCCCATATGATATATAATCCCATTTATATGAAACATACAGAATAGGGAATCCAGAGGCAGAAAGATTGGTGATTGCCAGGGCTACAACTTCGGGAGTGCAGATGATGGATATAGAGAGATGGAATTGAAAGCTAAAGGGCACAGGAGGCAGGGAGTTCTGGTGAGTGCCTGCACTCCTAGCTACTAGGCAGGCTGAGGTGGGAGGATTGATTGAGCCCAAAATTTCAAGTCTGCACTAAGCTATGATCACACCACTGCACTGCAGCCTGGGCTGGGCAACTGAGCAAGACACCATCTCAAAAAAAATAATAATAAAAAACCCTGGTTGACTCTTCCAGTAAAAAATAAGGTAAAGGGCATAGGATTTGGTGGAAAAACAATTCTAAAACTGATTGGAGTGTTGGTTACCAACATCTGTGAATATACTAAAATCCACTGAACTGTATACTTCAAGTGAGTGAATTACATGGTATGTGAATTACCAATAAAGCTGTTTTTGAAATCCTAATATTTGCTGTGCTATAACTGCAGCAAAGTACTGCAGTGCAATAATTGCAGAGCCAACCCTTCCATTACAGTATGGCACAGGAAAACTTAAAACTGCACTTAGGATCAAGCTAGATGCAGAGCATCTATTAGCACATCAAAAAATAAATGATTGCACTAAAAACTCATCCTTCAGGGATTACAGAATTGAAGTGCTGAAAAGGAGAGTACAACTCCTCTGTTATTTTTAAAAAAGGTAAAGACTCATAACTTAATTAGTTGCTGGTAAGCTTCTGGATTGCTCTCTAAGAGATTTTCAAATATAATTTAAAAGAAAACACACAACCAAGATAATAATGAAAATCTATAGAAAAATTTATTATTACCTTTAGCTTCTGAACATACAGCCAAAAATCCGTCTTCTGTCATTGCTTTAAACAAAGGTCTGAATCCTTATGTATCTCTGCCCAGGAACACTTTCTTATTGGCAGTATCCAGTAAAAAAATTGCAAACACACCATCCAAAACACAAATTGTTTGCTCATTTCCTCTTTTGTCATAAAGATGAAAAATTATCTCACCATCCATTTTGGTCTGATATTCAAATTCAAAATGCTGTTGTACCTTAAGAACCACTAGCAAAACCAAAATATTACACTCCTTGTACATTCACTAATAATATTTTTATTGCAAAGTTGCTTCAGTATTTCTGAGCTCTATAATCATTTCATGCACTTTGGTGATTTAGGAGAATCACAGCAATATCAAACTAGGGTTTGCTTCAACTCATAATTCTGCAAATTCGGTTCAACACAAAGCTGAACCCATGAAAATTGTAGTTGCAGTCTGACAAACAGAATATAATGGGAACGTATCAGAACCTGTAACCTGTAAATGTAACCTGTGGAAGAATGGAAATGCATATAATATGCATACTATGAATGTAATACATATATGTTTATGTATATGCAGATTGAGTATCCCTTATCTGAAATGTTTGAAACCAGAAAGGTTTTGGGTTTTTATTTATTTATTTTTGGATTTTGGAATATTTGCATATATGTGAGATATCTGGGGGATAAGACCCAGTTCTAAACATGAAATTCATTTATGTTTCATATATCTTATACATATACCCTAAAGGTAATTTTATATAATATTTCAAATAAATTTGTGCATGAAACAAAGTTTGTGTACATGGAACCATCAGAAAGCAAAGGTGTCACTATCTCAGCTACCATGGGAAAACCTATGGCTGTTTGACATCATTGACCATGATTCCTGTCTCTGAATTTATATGCTACTGATGAGCAATCATTTTCATACACTTATTCGCACATAAGTAAAAAATGTGACATACCATTAATACAGTAAAAAATAATAAGCAGCATAGTAGCTCACCAGAATACCTGCATCAGCTGTTAAAACAGCTGTACAAACAATGGCAGGCATTCAAACTCTACCTACAATTCTGTGTTTTTTGATTAAAATGTTACTATACACTGTATTTTTTTTCTTTTTTTTAGATAAGAAGAAATATCAGAAGACTTGAGTGACTAGGAGGCAAGTCCTCTGAGGTTGAGGAGCCATTCTGCCACATGGCTTTTTAAAATGTTTCTCCAGAGTCATCTGCCTCATTAACAATGGCTTTTGTCTTGGAAATCTTTGATTTGCCTGTTCACTCTGATGGTAGTTTCTTTTGCTGTGCAGAAGCTCTTTAGTTTAATTAGATCCCATTTGTCAATTTTGTCTTTTGTTGCCATTGCTTTTGGTGTTTTAGACATGAAGTCCTTGCCCATGCCTATGTCCTGAATGGTAATGCCTAGGTTTTCTTCTAGGGTTTTTATGGTTTTAGGTCTAACGTTTAAGTCTTTAATCCATCTTGAATTAATTTTTGTATAAGGTGTAAGGAAGGGATCCAGTTTCAGCTTTCTACATATGGCTAGCCAGTTTTCCCAGCACCATTTATTAAATAGGGAATCCTTTCCCCACTGCTTTTCTCAGGTTTGTCAAAGATCAGATGGTTGTAGATAGGCGGCATTATTTCTGAGGGCTCTGTTCTGTTCCATTGATCTATATCTCTGTTTTGGTACCAGTACCATGCTGTTTTGGTTACTGTAGCCTTGTAGTATAGTTTGAAGTCAGGTAGTGTGATGCCTCCAGCTTTGTTCTTTTGGCTTAGGATTGACTTGGTGAGGCGGGCTCCTTTTTGGTTCCATATGAACTTTAAAGCAGTTTTTTCCAATTCTGTGAAGAAAGGCATTGGTAGCTTGATGGGGATGGCATTGAATCTATAAATTACCTTGGGCAGTATGGCCATTTTCACAATATTCATTCTTCCTACCCATGAGCATGGAATGTTCTTCCATTTGTTTGTATCCTCTTTTATTTCATTGAGCAGTGGTTTGTAGTTCTCCTTGAAGAGGTCCTTCACATCCCTTGTAAGTTGCATTCCTAGGTATTTTATTCTCTTTGAAGCAATTGTGAATGGGAGTTCACTCATGATTTGGCTCTCTGTTTGTCTGTTGTTGGTGTATAAGAATGCTTGTGAATTTTTGTACATTGATTTTGTATCCTGAGACTTTGCTGAAGTTGCTTATCAGCTTAAGGAGATTTTGGGCTGAGACAGTGGGGTTTTCTAGATATACAATCATGTCGTCTGCAAACAGGGACAATTTGACTTCCTCTTCTCCTAACTGAATACCCTTTATTTCTTTCTCCTGCCTAATTGCCCTGGCCAGAACTTCCAACACTATGTTGAATAGGAGTGGTGAGAGAGGGCATCCCTGTCTTGTGCCAGTTTTCAAAGGGAATGCTTCCAGTTTTTGCCCATTCAGTATGATATTGGCTGTGGGTTTGTCATAGATAGCTCTTATTATTTTGAAATACGTCCCATCAATACCTAATTTATTGAGAGTTTTTAGCATGAAGGGTTGCTGAATTTTGTCAAAGGCTTTTTCTGCATCTATTGAGATAATCATGTGGTTTTTGTCTTTGGCTCTGTTTATATGCTGGATTACATTTATTGATTTGTGTATATTGAACGAGCCTTGCATCCGAGGGATGAAGCCCACTTGATCATGGTGGATAAGCTTTTTGATGTGCTGCTGGATTCGTTTTGCCAGTATTTTATTGAGGATTTTTGCATCAATGTTCATCAAGGATATTGGTCTAAAATTCTCTTTTTTTGTTGTGTCTCTGCCTGGCTTTGGTATCAGAATGATGCTGGCTTCATAAAATGAATTAGGGAGGATTCCCTCTTTTTCTATTGATTGGAATAGTTTCAGAAGGAATGGTACCAGTTCCTCCTTGTACCTCTGGTAGAATTCGGCTGTGAATCCATCTGGTCCTGGACTCTTTTTCGTTGGTAAGCTACTGATTATTGCCACAATTTCAGATCCTGTTATTGGTCTATTCAGAGAATCAACTTCTTCCTGGTTTAGTCTTGGGAGAGTGTATGTGTCGAGGAATTTATCCATTTCTTCTAGATTTTGTAGTTTATTTGCGTAGAGGTGTTTGTAGTATTCTCTGATGGTAGTTTGTATTTCTGTGGGATCGGTGGTGCTATCCCCTTTATCATTTTTTATTCCGTCTATTTGAGTCTTCTTTCTTTTTTTCTTTATTAGTCTTGCTAGCAGTCTATCAATTTTGTTGATCCTTTCAAAAGAAAATTTTCACAACCTACTCATCTGACAAAGGGCTAATATCCAGAATCTACAATGAACTCAAACAAATTTACAAGAAAAAAACAAACAACCCCATCAAAAAGTGGGCAAAGGACATGAACAGACACTTCTCAAAAGAAGACATTTATGCAGCCAAAAAACACATGAAAAAATGCTCATCATCACTAGCCATCAGAGAAATGCAAATCAAAACCACAATGAGATACCATCTCACACCAGTTAGAATGGCAATCATTAAAAAGTCAGGAAACAACAGGTGCTTGAGAGGATGTGGAGAAATAAGAACACTTTTACACTGTTGGTGGGACTGTAAACTAGTTCAACCATTGTGGAAGTCAGTGTGGCGATTCCTCAGTGATCTAGAACTGGAAATACCATTTGACCCAGCCATCCCATTACTGGGTATATACCCAAAGGAATATAAATCATGCTGCTATAAAGACACATGCACACGTATGTTTACTGCAGCATTATTCACAACAGCAAAGACTTGGAACCAACCCAAATGTCCAACAATGATAGACTGGATTAAGAAAATGTGGCACATATACACCATGGAATACTATGCAGCCATAAAAAATGATGAGTTCATGTCCTTTGTAGGGACATGGATGAAATTGGAAATCATCATTCTCAGTAAACTATCGCAAGAACAAAAAACCAAACACCGCATATTCTCACTCATCGGTGGGAATTGAACAATGAGATCACATGGACACAGGAAGGGGAATATCACACTCTGGGGACTGTTGTGGGGTAGGGGGAGGGGGGAGGGATAGCATTGGGAGATGTACCTAATGCTAGATGACGAGATAGTGGGTGCAGTGCACCAGCATGGCACATGTATACATATGTAACTAACCTGCACATTGTGCACATGTACCCTAAAACTTAAAGTATAATAATAAAAATAAATAAATTAATAAATAAATAAATAAAAAGGAAATCTTTGATTTTATAAACTGACATGACCTCTTGTTATGTTATGAATGCAGGTAGCTCTAGTCCTTCAAAATCTCTATCACACATTTTCACCATGTCATCTATACATTTAAACTATAGTCCAATTTCTCCAACAGCTTAACTTTCTGTGTTATAAATGTTTCTACTTTTCCTTATCATTGCTGCTCATAGGGATATCTACAGGCCTTGTTGACATTTTCAGTATCTTAACACCACAGAGCAGAGAATAAGCAAAAATACACAACGGGTAATGCACATAGGTCCCATCTGTGGGGATCCTGCCATTGGCGTGTCCTGCTTGCACATGAGCCATTCTATTACCCTTTGTGGACGTGCTTGCATGGGGAAATCTGAGCATGTGTAGAAAAGTTATACTGCAGCTGAAGCAGGATGAGAGGGTCTTTTTTCCCTAGAGAATGCCAAATAAACTGTGTGTTGTAGACCTGCATTTTGACTGTGACATCAAAATGCACATGTAGTGTCATGTCAGTGCTCAAAAAGTTTCACAGTTTGGAGCATTTCAAATTTCAGATTTTCAGATTAGGGATGCTCAACCCCTAAATTTAAGTTAAGACAATAGGTTGCCTGGTTGCCATGACACTAAAAAACATGACTTCTGCAACTGTAAACTTTTGGTTTGAGAAAATAGTATTGGCTAAGAAGTTTCTCCAGTTCAGCTTTGAAGACCTAGCTATAAAAATGTAAAGCAAAGGGACAAACATCATTTGGCATCATTCCCTGAAAAATAAATAGCTCCATCAAAATAAAAGATACATGATCCAAAACAAAGCTGCTGGTCCCCAGAGGTGGATGACAACACCCAGTGCTTCCACCAATGCAGTAGCATTAAAGCTACACCTCACTGACAGATAAAATGATGGTGGTGCTTTATTAGTCAGCATGCCCCAAAGGGACAGCAAAGGGACTGCCACTGCATGCAGAGTAAGAAGGTTTGATTAGGCTACTCCCCAATTCTGACACTCTCCACCATCACTGGCAAACTATGAGGACAAAAAGGTCCTTGATGTATTCCTCTTTGTATATTGTACATTTCTGGCTGACATTAGAGAAAGAAGAGGTTTAAATCAGGTGGAAGTCCTAGATAAGTTTAAAACATGTTTTTGAATTTCAAAAAGTAAACCTATTATTTATTGCATGACCCATAAATACACTTCACACTCCATCCGGCTCACTCCATAATTTGTGAAACTTCTGTCTATAAGCCCTCACTGAACTGTCCAAAAATGGGCTTTGTCTGCAGTGACTATAAAGCCACTACCTGGTCACCCCTCTCTGCTGTATGAGGAATGATCCTATAACTAGCAGTTGGGGTCTGGAAACAATCTTCTGCTGACTGTTCTGGGCTAAACTCCCTGAAGCATAAGTGACCATCAAGCATTCGGTGATATTAGCAAGCAACAGCTTCCCAAATCTACCTTGCCCATCTCTTTGGCCTAATCTTTGCAAGTAATTTATTTTAAAAAGAGAAGGGTCTTTTGAGTAATGGATGTATCATGTCCTACTCTCTTAAACCAAACTCCAATGCTGCATCTTAGATAGAAGCCCTCTAATCTTGCTTCCTGAAGTGATGCTGTCATTTGACTTGGCTGCAGGCCCCTGATACCTCCCTGCAGGGAGAGGGCCTGCTCTTTGCCCCAGCCTTTACCCCATTCCTCCTTTCTTTCATTCAGTCTCCCTCCACTCCCAGCACACCTCTGGCTGTATTTTATTGTGGTGGTAAACTTTATTTTTATCAAAACGGTGGTGGGGGGATTTTTGAGCTTATGTTGCAGAATACTTTATATAAGCCTAAAATATACATTTTGCTAATTAGACAGATTTCTAGCTTCCCCAAGTACACAATCTTAGATGCTTGGTAGAAGCAATGGAACGAACTTCTCTACTTTTTACAAATATAACATTTGACGAATTTAGAATAGAAATTATTTTCAAAATATTTAACTTCTTATAACTTTTTAACAAAAGAAACAACACTGTTCAAGTAAAACAGGGCACTTCCTATTTCATTTAAGGGAAAGCCAAGCTGATAATGCCATAATACCACCTAGTATTCTCTTGTATATGACACTGACTTGACTTAGAAAGAAAAAAATTTTCATACTTTCTCCTTCTATTTTCCACTAGCAGGAAATTCCATTCTTGCCTTTCCTTTTCACCATTTCATCTCCAATCACCTAGAAAAATGATGTCTAGTGCATGGCAGGCTCTTAATAAGGAATAAAGAAATGTGTGAATGAAATTTCATGAATAAATATTTTAACTTTTTAAATGAGACTATTATTAAGAGTGTTCCTATGAGCAGGCAACAATGACAAAAGCTATTGTTTGAGATAAAAATGTCCAAAACGTGGTTAGAATATAAATCTCTATCAATGCATGACAGGTATGTATCAAGAAGTCTCAAAAAATACCATGAAACATCACAACCAAATGCATGAAACTTGAATGACATCTGGCTCAAAACAAACAAAAACCAGCTATAAAGATAATCTTGGTAGCAATTTGAGAGGACAAGGTGGGCAGATTGACTGAGCTTAGGAGTTCCAGACCACCCTGGGCAACATGGTGAAAATCCGTCTTTACTAAAATACAAAAAATTAGCTGGGCATGGTGGCAGGTGCCTGTACTCCCAGCTACTCAGGAGGCTGAGGCAGGAGAATCGCTTGAACCTGGGAGGCAGAGGTTGCAGTGAGCCGAGATTGCACCACTGTACTCCAGCCTGGATGAGTGAGACACTGTCAAAAAAAAAAAAAAAAAAAAAAAAAAAAGATAATCTCCGGACACTTAGGGAAATTTAAGTATAAACTGAATATGAGGTGGTATTATGGATTCTTAGGTTTAATAAGGGTATCAATGTTATGTAGAAGAATGTCCTTATTCTTAGGAGATAAATGCTTATATATTTAGGAGTAAGTGTCATAATATCTGCACCATAGTCTCAAATGATTCAGCAAAAAAGATGTGCGTGCATGTAGGGGGCGGGGTAGAAAGAAAAATCAAGCAAATATGACAAAACATTAATGAGTATTCAATCTGGGTGCTTCTGTTATTTTCTGTATGTTAGAATTTTTTTCAAAATGAAAATCTGGGGAGAGGCCGGGCGCGGTGGCTCACGCCTGTAATCCCAGCACTTTGGGAGGCCGAGGCGGGTGGATCATGAGGTCAGGAGATCGAGACCATCCTGGCTAACATGGTGAAACCCCCGTCTCTACTAAAAATACAAAAAAATTAGCTGGGCAAGGTGGCAGGCACCTGTAGTCCCAGCTACTCAGGAGGGTGAGGCAGGAGAATGGTGTGAACCCTGGGGGGCGGAGCATGCGGTGAGCCGAGATCGCGCCACTGCACTCCAGCCTGGGTGACAGTGAGACTCCATCTCAAAAAATAAATAAATAAATAAATAAAGTCTGGGGAGAAAGAGAAAAAATCCTAAGAGTTGGAGGCTGGCATGATGGCTGAATAGGAAGAGCTCTGGTCTGCAGCTCCCAGCAAGGTTGACGCAGAAGGTGGGTGATTTTTGCATTTCCAACTGAGATACCTGGTTCATCTCATTGGGACTGGTTGGACAATGGGTGCTGCCCATGGAGGGAGAGCTGAAGCAGGGTGGAGTGTTGCCTCACCTGGGAATGGCAAGGGGTTAGGGAATTTTCTCCTCTACCCAAGAGAAGCCGTGAGAGACTGAGCCTGAGGAACTCTGGCACAGACACTGCACTTGTCCCATGGTCTTCGCAACCTGCAAACCGGGAGGTTTCCTCCTGTTCCTACCCCACAAGCGCCCTGGGTTTCAAGCTGGGCAGCCATTTGGGCAGACACCAAACTAGCTGCAGGAGTTCTTTTTTTCCATACCCCAGTGGCGCCTGGAATGCCAGAGAGACAGAAACGTTCACTCCCCTGGAAAGGGGTGCTGAAGCCAGGAAGCCAAGTGGTCTGGCTCGGCAGGTCCCACTCCCATGGACCCCAGCAAACTAGCTTGAAATTCTTGCTACCAGCACAGCAGCAGTCTGAGATCCACCCAGGAACTTCCAGGTTGATGCAGGGAGGGGCATCTGCCATTGCTGAGCCTTGAGTAGGCAGTTTTACCCTCAGAGTGTAAACAAAGCTGCTGAGAAGTTCAAACTGGGCAGAGCCCACAGCAGCTCAGCAAGGCTGCTGTGCCCAGACTGCCAGATTTCTCCTCCAGCCAAGGCATCTCTGAAAAAAAGGCAGCAGCCCCAGTCAGGGACTTATAGTTAAAACTGCCATCTCCCTGGGACAGAGCACCTGGGGAAAGGGGCGGCTGTGGGTGAAGCTTCAGCAGATTTAAACATCCCTGCCTGACAGCTCTGATGAGAGCAGTGGACCTCACAACACAGCAGTTGATCCCTGCTAAGGGTCAGATTGCCTCTGCAAGTTGGTCCCTGACCCGTGTGTATCCTGACTGAAAGACACCTCCCAGTAGGGGTTGACAGACATCTCATACAGGAGACCTCTGCTGGCATCTGGCAGGTGCCCCTCTGGGATAAAGCTTCCAGAGAAAAGATCAGTCAGCAATCTTTGCTGTTCTGCAGCCTCCACTGGTAATACCCAGGCAAAGAGGGTCAGGATTGGACCTCCAGCAAACTCCAGCAGACCGGCAGCAGAGGGGCCTGTCAGAAGGAAAACTAACAAACAGAAAGGAATAGCACATGCACTCAAAGACCCCATCCGAAGGTCACCAACATCAAAGACCAAAGGTACATAAATCTACAAAGATGGGGAGAAACCAGCACAAAAAAAGCTGAAAATTCCAGAAACCAGAATGCCTCTTCTCCAACAAAGAATCACAACTCCTCGCCAGCAAGGGAATAAAACCGGACAGATAATGAGTTTGACAAATTGACAGAAGGAGGCTTCAGAAGGTGGGTAATAACAAACTCCTCTGAGCTAAAGGAGCATGTTCTAACTCAATGCAAGGAAGCTAAGAACCTTGAAAAAAGGTTAGACAAATTACTAACTACAATAACCAGTGTAGAGAAGAACATAAATGACCTGATGGAGCTGAAAAACAGCACAAGAACTTCATGAGGCATACACAAGTACCAATAGCCAAATCGATCAAGTAGAAGTAAGGATATCCGTGATTGAAGATCAAGTTAATGAAATAAAGACAGAAGACAAGATTAGAGAAAAAAGAACAAAAGGGAACAAACAAAGCCTTCAAGAAATATGGGATTATGGGAAAGACCAAATCTACGTTTGATTGGTATACCTGAAAGTGAAGAGAAGAATGGAACCAAGTTGGAAAATACTCTTCAGGAGATTATCCAGGAGAACTTCCCAACCAAGCAAGACAGGCCAACATTCAAATTCAGGAAGTAGACAGAATACCACAAAGATATTCCTCAAGAAGAGCAACCTCAAGACACATAATTGTTAAGATTCACCAAGGTTGAAATGAAGGAAAAAAATGTTAAGGGCAGCCAGAGAGAAAGGTCGGGTTACCCACAAAAGGAATCCCATTAGACTAACAATGGATCTCTCTGCAGAAACCCTACAAGCCAGAAGAGACTGGGGGCCAATATTCAACATTCTTAAAAAAAAGAATTTTCAACCCGGAATTTCATATCCAGCCAAACTAAACTTCATAAGCAAAGGAGAAATAAAATACTTTACAGACAAGAAAATGCTGACAGATTTTGTCACCACCAGGACTGCCTTACAAGATCTCCTGAATTCCTTCAGGAACAACAGGTACCAGCCACTGCAAAAACATACCCAATTGTAAAGAATGTCAACACTATGAAGAAACTGCATCAACTAATGGGCAAAACAACCAGTTAGCATCATAATGACAGGAACAAATTCACATGTAACAATATTAACCTTAAATGTAAATAGGCTAAATGCTGTTTACAGACTGGTAAATTGGAAGAAGAGTAAAGACCCATCAGTGTGCTGTATTCAGGAGACCCATCTCACATGCAAAGACACACATAGGTTCAAAATAAAGGGATGGAGAAATATTTACCAAGCAAATGGAAAGCAAAAAAAAAAAAAAAAGCAGGAGTTGCAATCCTAATCTCTGATAAAACATAATTTAAACCAACAAAAATCAAGAGACAAGAAGGGCATTATATAATGGTGAGGGGATCAACGCAGTAAGAAGAACTAACTATCCTAAATATATATGCATCCAATACAGGAGCACCCAGATTCATAAAGCAAGTTCTTAAGAGACCTACAAAGAGACTTAGACTCCCACACAATAATAGTGGGAGACTTTAACACCCCACTGTCAATATTCTACAGATCTATAAGACAGAAACTTAACAAGATTATTCAGGACTTGAACTCAGCACTGGACCAGGCAGACCTAATAGACATCTATAGAACTCTCCACCCCAAATCAAAAGAATATACATTCTTTTCAGCACCTCATCACATTTATTCTAATATTGACCACATAATTGAAAGCAAAATATTCCTCAGCAAATGTAAAAGAATGGAAATCATAACAAAAAGTCTCTCAGACCACAGTGCAATCAAATTAGAAATCAGGGTTAAGAAACTCACTCAAAACCACACAACTACTGGAAACTGAACAACCTGCTACTGAATGACTACTGGGTGAATAATGTAATGAAGGCAGCAGTAAGATGTTCTTTGAAACCAATAAGAACAAAGACACAATGTACCAGAATCTCTGGGACACATTTAAAGCAGGGTGTAGAGGGAAAATTATAGCACTAAATGCCCACAAGAGAAAGCAGGAAAGATCTAAAATTGACATCCTAACATCAAAATTACAAGAAATAGAGAAACAACAGCAAACAAATTCAAAATCTAGCAGAAGACAAGAAATAACTTACATCAGAGCAGAACTGAAGGAGACAGAGTCATGAAAAAATCCTTCAAAAAAATCAGTGAATCCAGGAGGTGGTTTTATAAAAAGATCAACAAAATAGATATACCACTAGCCAGACAAATAAAGAAGAAAAGAGAGAAGAATCAAATAGATGCAATAAAAAATGATAAAGGGATATCACCACTGATCCCACAGAAATACAAACTATCATCAGAAAATACTATAAACACCTCCACACAAACTAAAATCTAGAAGAAATAGATAAATTCCTGGACACATACACCCTCCCAAGACAATACCAGAAAGAAGTCGAATCCCTTAATAGACCACTAACAAGTGCTGAAATTGAGGCAGTAATTAACAGCCTACCAAACAAAAAAAGTTCAGCACCAGACAGATTCACAGCTGAATTTTACCTGAGGTACAAAGAGGAGCTGGTACCATTACTTCTGAAACTATTCCAAACAATAGAAAAAGAGGGAATCCTCCCTAACTCATTCTATGAGGCCACCATCATCCTGATACCAAAACCTGGCAGAGATAAAACAAACAAACAAAAAATTTCAGGCCAATATCCCTGATGAACATCAATGCAAAAATCCTCAACAACATACTGGCAAACTGAAGCCAGCAGCACAGCAAAAAGCTTATCCACCAAGATCAAGTCAGCTTCATCCCTGGGATGCAAGGCTGGTTTAACATATGCAAATCAATAAACATAATTCATCACATAAACAGAACCAATGACAAAAACCACATGATTATCTCAATAGATGCAGAAAAGGCCTTCGACAAAATTCAACACCCTTCATGCTAAAAACTCTCAATAAACTAGGTATCAATGGAACATATCTCAAAATAATAAGAGCTATTTATGACAAACCCACAGCCAATATCATACTGAATGGGCAAAAACTAGAAGCATTTTCTTTGAAAACTGGTACAAGACACCACTCCTATTCAACATGCCTTCTGTCACCACTCCCATTCAACATACTATTGGAAGTTCTGGCCAGGGCAATCAGGCAAGAGAAAGAAATAAAGGGTATTCAAATAGAAAGAGAGGAAGTCGAATTGTCTCTGTTTGCAGATGACATGATTATCTATTTAGAAAACCCCATCCTCTCAGCCCAAAATCTCCTTAAGCTGATAAGCAAATTCAGCAAAGTCTCAGGATACAAAATCAATGTGCAAAAATTACAAGCATTCCTATACACCAATATCAGACAAACAGAGACACAAATCATGAGTGAACTCCCATTCATAATTGCTACAAAGAGATTGAAATACCTAGGAATACAACTTACATGGGATGTAAAGGACCTCTTCAAGGAGAACTACAAACCACTGCTCAAGGAAATAAGAGAGGACACAAACAAATGGAAAAATATTCCATGATTATGATTAGGAACAATCAATATCATGAAAATGGTCATACTGCCCAAAGTAATTTAAAGATTTAATGCTATCCCCATCAAGCTACCAATGACTTTCTTCACAGAATTGGAAAAAACTACTTTAAACTGCATATGGAACCAAAAAAGTGCCTGCATAGCCAAGACAATCCTGGGTAAGAAGAACAAAGCTGGAGGCATCACGCTACCTGACTTCAAAGTATACTACAAGGCTATAGTAACCAAAACAGCATGGTACTGGTACCAAAACAGATATATAGACCAATGGAACAGAACAGAGGCCTCAGAAACAAAACCACACATCTACAACAATCTGATTTTTGACAAACCTGACAAAAATAAGCAATGGGGAAAAGATTCCCTATTTAATAAATGTTTTTCGGAGAACTGGCTAACCATATGCAGAAAACTGAAACTGGACCCCTTCCTTATACCTTATACAAAAATCAACTGAAGATGGATCAAAGACTTAAACTTAAGACCTATGACCATAAAAATCCTGGAAGAAAACCTGGGCAATACCATTCAGGACACAGGCATCGGCAAAGACTTCATGTCTAAAACACCAAAAGCTATGGCAACAAAAGCCAAAATTGGCAAATGCGATCTAACTTAACTAAAGAGCTTCTGCACTGCAAAAGAAACTATCATCAGAGTGAACAGCCAACCTACAGAATGGGAGAAAATTTTTGCAATCTATCCATCTGACAAAGGGCTAATATCCAGAATTTACAATGAACTCAATCAAATTTACAAGAAAAAACCAAACAACACCATCAAAAAGTGGGCGAAGTATATGAACAGACACTTCTCAAAAGAAGACATTTATGCAGCCAACAGACATATGGAAAAATGCTCATCATTAGTGGTCATTAGAGAAATGCCAATCAAAACCACAATGAGATACAATCTCATGCCAGTTAGAATGGCGATTATTAAAAAGTCAGGAAACAACAGATGCTAGAGAGGATGTGGAGAAATAGGGGTGTTTTCACACTGTTAGTGGGAATGTAAATTAGTTCTACCATTGTGGAAGACACTGTGGTGATTCCTCAAGGATCTAAAACTAGAAATACCATTTCACCCAGCAATCCCATTACTGGGTATATACCCAAAGGATTATAAATCATGCTGCTATAAAGACACATGCACACTTATGTTTACTGCAGCACTATTCACAATATCAAAGACTTGGAACCAACCTAAATGTCCATCAATAATAGATTGGATAAAGAAAATGTGGCACATATACACCATGGAACACTATGCAGCCATAAAAAAGGATGAGTTCATGTCCTTTGCAGGGACATGGATAAAGCTGGAAATCATCATTCTTAGCAAACTATTACAAGAACAGAAAACCAAACACTGCATGTTCTCACTCATAAGTGGGAGTTGAACAATGAGAATGCATGGACATAGGGAGGGGAACATCATCCACCGGGGCCTGTCAGGGGGTGGTGGGCTAGGGGAGGGATAACATTAGGAGAAATACCTGACGTAGATGACGGGTTGATGGGTGCAGGAAGCCACCATGGCACGTGTATACCTATGTAACAAAACTGCACATTCTGCACATGTACCCAAGAACTTATAGTATAATAAAAATAAAAAAAATTAAGAGTCAAAGAAACTGAACTGTAATCCCCATTTTTATCACTTTTTTGGTGATCAAGTCATTTCACTCACCATTTCATTCATCAGTTCCCTATCTACATACTTGAGCAAATGAGATAGTGGACATAGTGTGCTTTGCAAAGTAAAAAGCATGATACAGAATATATAATATCATCATTACCAACAAGATCTTAAGTTTAATCACATCTAGACATCTGGTGTCTTTTTCCTTACCTTCTTATGGTTGTAGATTTCACCACTGTAACAGAGCCACAAATATGGATATTTCTTCACTTGAATTGGCTGCATTCCAAACAGCGGTTCTGGTGAAATCCAAAGCAGCTGTTGGTGTATCCACTGGCATTCTCAAAACAGAATGCATCTGGACCCCTGTGTGCAATCTACATAGCACTCAGATGCTGAACAGAAAGGTAGTCATCACTGCCAAACAGGGCCAAAAGCCACACGTGGTGGAATGAAGCTATAAGCTCTCTATGGAGAGAAAAGCAGACAAATAAAAAATATTCAATATCCAATCCAAGTCTGCATTCAATCTTGATTCCAGAAATGTGCTTAAACCACTTCAAAGACTAAAATTTAAACCATCTTTTCTGTAGCGATTTCCCATTAGGGTGGTAGACACACAGGAGTAGAGAATAATTTAATTTACTTAACTAGTATTCAGAAAAGATAGTGACCTCTACATTCAACCAGCTATAGCAGCTTAGCACCCAGCCAAAGCCTGCATCTCTCCCACCTTAGGATTCAGTGGTTGGCTGGAGCTGGCAGCATCCAGGCCACATCTGTCTCTGCATTCTAAGTCTGCTTCCAAGATACAGATATAAATGCAGGCTGGCTCCAACCTAGCCAGAGATCCCAGCCCCACTCTCTCCATCCCCAAATCCCTCAAAGATCCAAGAGACTTTCCAGATTACTAGAGTCTCCTCTCAGATTCTCTTGACAGTTAAATGCCCTCTCTTTACTGAACTAGCTGCAGGTAGAATATAATGGGTACAACAGAAAATCATACTGCTGTAAATGCAATACTAAGATACACAGGTCTTTTAAGTATTTCACTATATTACATCTAGCTTACCTCTAAGTGATTTATTCAGGTGTGATTGAAGAAAGTCTAAAGGGAAAATAAAGCAATTTAATTTGATATCAGATATCCTGGCTATAACAAATAAAACATTCTAAGTTGACAGAAGATACAAAATGTTTGCTATCAAAATGTTCTAACTGACAAAAATTTTCTCAAATATTTCTGTCTGAAAGTTGCATTGTTTAGGAAGGAAGCAAAGTAGGTGGGACATATACAGCAACAACATTTCTAAAAAAAAAAAAAAAAAAAAAAAAAAAAAACTGGGCTCCTTCCTATAAACCTGGAAGCAAATAAACCATCCTTACATACATCAATTAACTTCCAATTTCAAACTCTCAACTGTGAAATAAAGGGCTGTTTTATTTGGCTGCTGCCAGCTCAAAATGACTGCTTTTACTAAAACATCTCTAACTTGAAAAACAACTATTTTTTTTAACTGCAAATTGCAGCAAATAGCCAGATAATTTGGGATAAACACCCTAAGGAAAAAATATATATTCAAGCTGCATAAGTCACTTTGAGCAATCCTTTGAAGATATTTCATTTATATCTAAATAAAACAAAGGTTTAGCTGGCTTTTCCGGAAAACCAGAACCAAATAATATATGATTATAATGAAAATCATCTCAAGTAATTTGGAAATGAACTACCACATGTCCTAATGCTGTCCCTTCTGTGCACTTGACCAAATAGCCTATAATAGCCTATAACAAATTACTTACTTCGAGATTTAGTGGGAAAATTCTGTGAGATTTAAATGAGATGACTACTAATAAGCCATCTGTCTTTGACTCTGTACCAATTAAAAATGGGTTAGGAAAGTGCTTTGAAAATCAAGTGTGGTCATCAGGGAATCATTTACCTAAGTCTTCTTAACGCTGCTTAGTGAATATTTAGCGTGCTATAGTAAATACACGCTAACCACTAAATTGGAGGGGAAGGAGGGAGAACAAAGAGGCATGTAAAATATACTTATTTTTTCTAGTAGGAAAAAGCCAGTTAAAACTGTCACCTATTTTTATTGTAATCAGTCTTAAAGGTTGGCAAACTTCCTACTGCCGCTACCTGTTTTCAATATTTTTCTTATTTCTTCCTAAACTTCTGGAGCAGGGCTGTCTAATAAATATGTGAGTCACGTATGTAATTTTAAATATACTAGTAGCCCCATTAAAAAAAGGTGAAATTAATTTTAAGTATACTTAATATGTCCCAAATAGTATCACTTTAACATGTAATCAATATAAAAAATTATCAAGCAGATATTTTGCACTGTTCTTCCTACTCCAACGACAAAATCCAATGTATTTAACACAACACATCTCAATTAGGACTAGCCACCATTTCAAGTGCTCAACAGTTACAGGTGGCTAGCGCCTACCAAATTGGACTTCGCACTTACAGTGCATTTAATTTCTATTCCACTTAGCGCTACTTAAAACTTCACCCTCTCACCTTACTTTTTTTATGTTAAGATCTCAGTAAGTAACGAACTACAGACAGGTTCAAGCCCTACTTTACCTCTAATTACTCTTACAGCAATGCAATGAATCGTGATTTAAAATTAAAAAAAAAACTGCTGTTAAATTATTAGTCAAGCGCCCAGGGCAACGGACAGTAAAGAAATAATGTAGGCCATGGGCCGAGACGAAAACTATCCTTTTATTTAAAGCTATAACAATAATCTACAGCCAGTCCTGTAAAATAGACATCCATTGAAAAAGCCATGCTAATTCTTTTGCTTTTTCTGTACTTGGCTTCCTGTGTCCCTAAACACACCTCTTCTCTCAGGGTTTGCTCAGCAAGTCACTTGTTGAGTCTTGCAGTCTACAGAGAGGGTGGGTACTGGGGTGGCAGAGGAGTGAGAGGAAAGGAAGCATGGTGAGGGAGTCCAGGTGAGGACGGAGGCAGTTTAAGGGGAAAGCACAGACACCGAGGTGGTGATAAAGCTGGAGTCTCTGCTTCCTAGATCAGGACCACAGACACCTCAGTGTGCCCTAGCCACGTGCACGCTCCGACCCGTCCGAAACAGAGGCTCTGGACTGGGAAAATGTCCACAGGCTTCGATGCCACATAGTAAAAAAAGTACATATATAACATTTACAGGGGCTCAGGCCGCCGCTGCCTTCTCTCTGGAGTAGCTCTGCCTCCCGGCCATGGTTCCCTTCATGCCTCAGTGTACCAGGACAGAGAGGTCCTTCCGCACCCTCTTGCTGCCAGGTGCGCAACAAGAGCTGGGCGTCCGCCCCGCCCTCTCTACCGCAGGAGCCACAGCGTCCGCCGTCGCCCCCAAACCGCGTCTGCTGGGTGCCAGGCTGAAGAGCGCATCCTCGCCTGCTTCCTCCTGGGGCAGCCCCAGAGCACGCGAAGAGGGTGCTGCGCGGGACGCCGGGGTCGGCTCACCAGGGCGCAAACAGGTCAGGGCGATGTGGGCAGCGGAGGCCAGGGCTGTGGACAGCATGCCGGCGGCGGGGCTGCTGGCGCTTATACCGGCTGGGCTGCCGTAATGCGTGCGGGAAGTTTCATCATGCCTGCGAGGATCAACCAGCGCGTGCAGAGGCGGGGCTCGCGGGGCGGCTGGGGCGGGGCGGGGCGGGGCGGGACTAAGAGGGGCGGCGGGAGGGAGCAAGAAGGCATTCTTTTGTTTCCATCGCCTTCTGTTTCTCAGTGCGCGTGTTAAAGGACAGCCTCAGAGATCTGCCCAGGTTACCCGCTGTTCTGACAATTAGGGAGTCTTCTGCACTTGGTTTGTTCTTAGGGAAATCGTCACCGTTTTTTGTTGCACTACCGTGTGATTTATTATGGAGTGCAAAGAAAAGCTTGTCCTCAGAAACTGATGCGTAAGGCCTAAAATGTCCTTATAAAATATATTAATAAATCGGAGTCAGGAGTGGTGGCTCACGCCCATAATCCCAACACTTTGCGAGGCCAAGGCAAGAGGATCACTTGAAACCAGGAGTTCAAGACCAGCCTGGGAAACACAGCGAGATCACACATCTACAAAAAAATGGTGGCACACCCTTTAGTCCCAGCAACTCAGAAGGCTGGGGCAGAAGGATAACTTGAGCCCAAGAGTTTAAGGCTGCGGTGAGCTCCACTCCAGCGAGGGTGACAAAGTGAGACTCCCATCTCTAAAACAATAAAATAAAATCTAAATCTAATTGATTCATGAAGCCAAAACACATCAGTGGTCCCTAAACATTTTAAGTACAAAGATTCCTTTTACAATCTCAAAAAGGATTTTGTCAACCTACATCCACAGATAATTATGTGCTTTTAAGTGCCTCTTTGATGAACAAAAGACATCACAATTTTTAAAAAGTATCATAACACTCTTAAATCATATTTTACTAATTACATCAGCACCAAAATAAATTGAGAAATAGTAAAATTATATGTGCACGACCCACTAAGATCAGACTACAGTCAATGCTTGGAGAGAATGCAGGTTTGATATCCCCATACAATGCATTCCCCACTAAATAAAAAATGCCAACGATGTAAAATCCCTAAGCACAGAAGATGGAGTAGATTTTGGTAGTTATAGGCAAGAGTAAAGATAAGAGATGACTTGTTCTAAGGTTCATTCTTGCTGGAAAGTTTTCAGCATCAAACAGATTTTGCTGTATCCTAATTGATGTATTTTAAACCTGAGAGCAATGTGGGAAAGTAGGTCTTCTATCTACATTTAAAGATGAGAAAACAAGACTCAGATAAGTTGAGGGATTTATCCAAACACAGTTTCACAACAGTAAAGAACTGTGCCATAATCTGTGTAAACCCATTTCCAAGGTGTCCGTTTCCCGTAGCACCTTGCCTATGTAGTGGAAGATGGGTTCTCCTACTTGATGTGTTATCTAGTGTGGTTGGTTGTGCTGCTTATCTCCTGCTTGTCCCTCCAGAGCTCTACTGTTCTCCACCTCACTTTCTGTCCTGGCTCCCTTGCCCTCCTCTTTCAGGGAGAGTGTGTGAAAGAAGACATTTCAAGGAGATGCAAAAGGTGGGATGGAGTAGTCTCAGGACATTTAGTCGCCTGGCTCCCTGACCTCAAAGCTCATCTCAAGAAGACCACAGTTCCTGTTACCTGACCCTTCCCACACGTCCTTTTCTTCAGATTTTAGGAACTGCTTCCTATTCAGCTACTCTATCACAATGCTACTTGCTTTCTCGCTCTAGGATCTGTTAAAACAAAATTGAGGCTGGGTGCAGTGTTTCACGCCTATAATTCCAGCACTTTGGGAGCCCAAGGCAAGAGGGTGGCCTGAGGCCAGGAGTTCAAGACCAGCCTGAGCAGCATAGTGAGACCCACCCCCATCCCTGGTCTCACACACATACATACATGCACAAATTAATTTAAAAATTAAAAATTTGTTTTAAAAGTGAAATATTTACATGGATTATGTATGTATTCATTTTGGAGAACTATAGATCCCATAGAACTGGGAACTCTTTACTCTTCGAACAAAACATTTATTTAGCCACAAATAAACGAAGACCAGTGATTTAGCCTGCACACACACACACACACACACACACACACACACACACACAAAAGAAAACACTGGTTAGGCTGGGGCAGGGGTTGGAGGAAGAGATCTAAAACATTAAAATGTTATTGGGAAAGACCACTAATTAGAATCAGAATAATTACTGCTTTAAAGTATTTAAGAATAGAGCACAATGAACCCAGAGAAGAATTAGATACGATTCAGAGTAGAGCTCACAGAGCAGAAGGTATCTGAGCTGAGACTGATAGAATAACACTAATAAGGACACTTGCTGTCATTTATTATCTCTTAACCGCAGTGCGTTTTGTATATGTTATTTCCACTCTTCACATCAACCGTGGAAAATAATAATTATTCTTCTCTTGTGAAGTTAAGGAAGTGGTAAGTGGTCTAAGAAGATAAATTAACATACCAATACCAAACAGCTCAAGTTCCGTGACTCAGGACTGCCCGTGTCTTCCCAAGAGGTTCCGTAGCATGCAAAACAGGTAGAGAGAGCCCTTCCAAGAAGTGACAGTGAGATGTGAAAGGTCTCAGTGTGTCTCTGAGAACAACAGAAACCAGTAAGTAGACCAGGCAGAAAAAGCCAAGGAATGGGCAAGGATTTCTTCTTAAGAGAGCAAGAAGAATAAACAGAGCAGGACTGAGAGAAGCCATGGGAAATGGGCAGAATACCATGCATTTAGCGAGAAAAAATAACTTTTACTTTAGAACAGAAAAGAGGGAAAGAATGGTAGTGGTCTCGGTAAACCTAGAAAAGGAAAGGGAAAAAATAAACAAGGTGTAATAGTCAGGGTTCTCCAGAGGGACAGAACCAATAGGATACACGTATATGTGAAAGGGAGTTTACTAGAGAGAATTGGCTCACAAGATTACAAGGCAAAGTCTCACAATAGGTTGTCTGCCAGCTGGGGAAAGAGACAAGCTAGTAGTGGCTCAGTTCAAGTCCAGAAGCCTCAAAACCAGGGAAGTCCACAGTGCAGTCTTCAGTCTGAGGCTGAGGGCCTGAGAGCCCTGGGGAAGCTGCTGGTGCAAGTCCCAGAGTCCAAAGGCAGAAGAACCTGGAGTCTGATGTCTAAGGGCAGAAGGAACAGAAGCAAGCATCCTGCATGGGAAGAAGGAAAAAGGACAGCCAGAAGCCTCAGCTAGTAAGGTTATCCCAGCTTCCTCCACTTGCTTTGTTCTAGCGGCTCTGACATGTGATTGACTGGTGCCCACCCACCTTGAGGGTGGGTCTTCCTTCCCAGTCCACCAACACAAAAGTCAATCTCCTCTGGCAACACCCTCACGAACACACTCAGGAACAATACTCTAGGCAGTTCTCAGTCCAATCAAGTTGACACCTAATATTTACCATCATACAAGATTTATAAGCTAATTATGTCGATGATGATAAATAAGTGCCGTGGAGAAAAACAGCAGAGAGGAGAAAAGAAATGCGAAGGAGAGTTTACAAGTTTTAGAATAATTCATACTTATAGGCCACTGTTTTTCATAAAAAACAAGAGGCTCATCTTCTGCAGGTACTGAAGGGTTTGAGATGTTGTGAGGGTGAACTTGAAAATAACAGGCAAATATCAGAGTTAATGAGGGGAAAAGGAAAAGATGGGTGGGCATCATGGTGGTCCAGCAAAGGAGGAAAACCCAAGCATGAATGTGGACTGGTGACGTCGGGGAGGGCAGAGCCTCCAACAACACAATGCAGTCTGAGAGCCAGTGTCAAGACATGGAGGGAATGGATCCAGGTTCTGTGTTTGAAACAGTGTGTGTGGAAGAAGGATAAGAGGGCTCAGGAGCACAGGTGCAGTGAGTGTGCTTCTGCAGGGATACACTTTTGGTGTGTTCTATTATTGCTCAAAAATATGCAATGCACCTCTCTGGGGGAGGATTATACTATATCTAACCCATTGATATCAGCATAGCCAGGTGACTTGCTATTGCCAATGAAACATGAGCAGAAGTGACAGGTGTCACTGGTAAGCAGAAATTATAAGAACCATGATGTAGCTCAACACCATCTCTTTTTCCTCTGCCAGCATTCCAGGTAG
Organism: Gorilla gorilla gorilla; assembly: GCF_029281585.2. Taxonomy (NCBI): domain Eukaryota; kingdom Metazoa; phylum Chordata; class Mammalia; order Primates; family Hominidae; genus Gorilla; species Gorilla gorilla. Next base: position 74,170,163 of record NC_073231.2, on the reverse strand, counting down.
GAGCAACTCCACCAACCAAGGGCCCAGAATGAGAATTATGTTGAGAAGGGTCACAGCCTACCCATGATCAATATGTAGCTGAAGTGAGCAAACAAACTTTTCTGGTTGTATGTGTCTGAGACTTGGGAGTCATTTGTAACCGCAGCATAACCCAATCTAAACTGGCTAATAGAGCTTAAATATTTTAAGTTGGAAGGGAAATAAGTAAAGCCAGAAGTGACCTAATTTGTTGAAAGTGTAACAGGGGCTGATGATTAGAGGCTTGGTTGCAGGCTAGAGAAGTATAGGGGTGAAAAAGACAGATGAACTGGACATTTTCATGGGCAAGGAATGTATAATTTTATAGTGTTAGATAAAATGGTGAATGTAAGATTATCGAGCCCAGGTTCCTGAATATAATGTGTGTTAAATAAACAAAAGCCTTCCTCTAACAGAATTCCCCTAAGCATTTCCAGGTTATGCCCTGTCCAGCCACAGATATGCCCAGTCCAGTCATAGATACTGTTTATAGCTTCTGAACTAGGAATCAGGAGCCCTGAAGTAACAGGCCCCAACAAAATCGGAGTCGAATTGTGAGCCCAAAAGCTTAACAAATATCCACCTTCATTGTCTTCCAACTGTATCTCTTACTTCCCTCTCCCTAGTTCATTGCATCCCAGTCATATTGATCTCTTGGCTGTTCTTGAACACAACAAGCAGAGGTGAACATGGTTTTTAGCTGCTGAAAGTTACACTTGTGGCTAGAGACCAGACTAACCCTTTTTCCTTCTTTTGGAGGTTATGATTAGGATTGTCAGAGGACAAAGCGTTTAATTTTTTCATTAAACTAACAACATGTTTTGAGCATGTATTATGTTCTGGGGCATGGAGCTTATTGCATTCATGGTGCAGGGGAACAGGAGAAATTAATGAGACACATAAATTACATGTATAAATGAAGATAAGTGCTATGGAGAAAAATAAAGGAGAAAATATTATAATGGGGCCTGGGTATTGCATTACGTAATATCCTATATAGTCTGCTATAGTCTGAATAGTCTGCTATTATTTGGTTTTCTCATTGAATAAAATGTTGTGAACATCTCTCTGGGATGAAACAAAAACATTCTGCATTGCTGTAGTGAAAGATCCTCAGAAGGGAATCATCTAGTCATTCCTGAGGCTTGTTAGATATGACCAACCCATCCACTGCATCTCAGTCATAACTACTCTAAACAACACCCACCAAAGGGGAAAAGGGCTTGCTGGAATCCAGCCATCAGTACGTCCTTGAAGCAGCTGAAGACTCATTTCACTTTTACCCTAATTTGGCCATCGTGACAGCACCCAGCCCAATATTCCAAAGCTAGGTTCTTAACACCATAATGGGGATCAGTGCTTCCTAGCAGGTACTGAAGGGTTTCAAAGACTGCAGATACAAATTATACTCACTGCTATATCTGCAGTGCAGAAAGCTGAGAGCAAAAATGATGAGATATCAAGGCTGCCTCTATGTTCTGAATGCTTCCTTTAAAAAACTGGCACCTAATGTAGGCTATATGCAGACTGTCCAGATCAATTGTGGCAGACCTCAAAATAACAATCATAGATACTGTTTATTGAGAGCATTTTGGGTCACCTTTTCAAAGTGATTTATTTTTGTCTACTGCTAAGTAACCGTCTTAGAAGCTGAACTCACAGGGTATGGCACGGTCAGTCTCAACCTCAGGAAATCCTTCAGACCAGGCATGTCTAAGCCATCAGGCCCCAGCATAGACAGAAAAACACATCTCTCCACAGCATTTGGCTGTGATCCAGAATATCTGGTGACAGAACAAAGGTGAGAAGACTGAGAGGAATTTATCAGAGCAAGCAAATAACAGTCTGAAATTTGGGCTTCTCTGTGAGGCTACCTCTGTCCATTTATATCTCTGAACATAGTATGTAGAGGAGTTGATACAGTAGTTGAATGGTGGCCCCACAGAAATATATACACATGCTCCAGAACCTGTGACTGTGACTTTATTTGGAAAAAAGCATTTTTGCAGATGTAATTAAGTGAAGGACTTCAGGATGAGATCATCCTGGATTATTCAGTTGGACCTTAAATCCAAGGACAAGTGTTCTTAAAGAGACACACAGGAGGGAAACAGAGAAGGCCATGTGAAGGTAGAGATTGGAGTCATGCAGTCACAAGCCAAGGAACATCTGGAGCCACCAGAAGATGGAAAAGGCAAGGAAAGTATCTTCCCTAGATGCTTCTTAGGAAATGTGGTTCTGCTGACACCCTGAAGAGAGACTTCTGGTCCCTAGAACTTCAAGAAAATAAACTTATGTTGTTTTAAGCCACTCGGTTTGTGGTAATTCATTACAGTAGTCCTAGGAAACTAATACACTTGATGACTCTTTAGCTTGACCTTTGATGCCTACCACCAAGACAAGAAGCAGCCCAGGCAGCAGCACCACTGCCAATTCTAAATGCCTCTCCAATTGTCATGGCCTCCGTTTCAGATGCACTGCCTGCCATATTTAAATTAAGGGATCTCTTGCACCTCCATCCACCCAACAACCACCCAGGTTGGAGCAAACTACATAATCATTAAAGAGATTCTCCATCTTCATGGACTATTCAGCCAGTCGGCCTCCAACCTTCCATTCCAATGGATGCCCACACTTTGCAAGAAGCCATTCAAAACTGCCCATGCAATTACCAGATGGCCTTCTGGTACACCCTTCCAGACACCTTGGTTCTTTTACCTGCTCAGACTACATAGAAATGGCTACAGTGAATCAGTAAATTGCTGTTTTCCTCTTACAGAATAGCCATTTCTCTGAAAGGTATCATTTCCTCCTCTACCCTTTTTCAGGTCTCTGCTGCTCTTGACACCTTTCAAAGCCAAGCACAATGCCTGGCACATAGGAAGCACCCAATAAATGCTTGCCAAGTGAATAACTAGAGGCCAGGCAGCTTAGGAACACCCAGGAGGGTAACCTAGAACCCACAAAAACGTCAGAGAATGCTCTAAACACTTTCCCACAGGCACTGCTACCACTGGCTTCCTAATACATTTCACCACTCTTCTTAGCTTGACCCTATTTTTGATGCCTGTCACCTGGTGATGGTGTAAACCTATTCTGGCCTCCCCTCAGTGGACACATTGAGCTTGCTTCAGGCAAACTCTTCCTGCCAAAGGAAGAGGAGTTTACCAGGTGAACAAGCAAAACTTCAAGCACAACCTCTACTTTCTGGCTAGCATTCTGCCCCTGCCTCTTTTCTGTTTTGGCCTCCCTGGTTCCATGCATTGGGTTCAGACACCTAGAAGTCTTGTCTCTTAGTGTTTGAATCAGCTTCTCTACTTAATGTTAGACTCACAAGTTCTCATGCTGTGTTTTGGGAGTGTGATAGTAAGAAATATGTAGTTGGTCTTTGTCTTTGGTTTCTCACACAGAGCTTTAAAATAATAATAATAATAATAATTTTTAAGAGACATGGTCTCACCAGTGGCATGATCATAGTTCACTGCAGCCTTAAACTCCTGGGCCCAAGTGATCCTCCTGCCTCAGTGTCCTGAGTAGCTAAAATGACAGGTGCTTGCCACCATGCTGACTCCTGACAGAGTTCTAAAACCCTTGGAATTCCCTGAGTGACAGGGGTAATAGGAGCATCTTTTGTTACTCATAGTAAGCACCGTTCAACCATATCTGAGTTTATGCTAACAACGTGACTCTTGGAGCATAAGGAGTCCTTTTTCTAGAAACCAATGAAATGATTAGAGAGTTGGAACTTTCTGCTTCACCCCTCAACATCCTGGGAGGAGAGTGGGGCTGGAGATTGAGTTAATCAGCAATGGCCAATTGTTTAATCAATCATGCCTATGTAATGAAAGCTTCATAAAACACCTAAATTATGGGTCCCAGAATGCCTCTGGATTGGTAAACACAGCCAGGGACTGAGTGTGTGGTGCACCTAGAGAGGGCATGGAAGCTCCATGTACCCCTATACCTTACACTATGCATCTTTTCCATTTGGCTGTTTCTGAGTCATATCCTTTAAAACAAATTGGTAATATTAGGTAAAGTGACTTTCTGTGTTCTGTAAGCTGTTCTAGCAAATTATCAAACATGAAGAGGGAGTCCTGTGAACCCCAGTTTGCAACCAATCAGTCAGAAGTATGGGAGGCCTGGGACTTGGGATTCGTTTCTGAAATGAGGGCAGTCTTGTGGGACTGAGCCGTTAACCTTTGGGGTTCATGCTTACTCTAGGTAAATGGTTAGAATGCAACTGAATGCTTGGACACCCAGTTGGAATCCAGAGAGTTCAGGGAGTGAGGATCTGGGCTATGGTATCATACAGATCAAATATGGAAACCTCAGCTACATTACTTTTAAACTATATGACCTTGAGCAAGTCCCCTCAGATTCTCAGTTTCTTCACTTGCCAAGCGGAAAAAAGATAAGAACTAGGCAGCCTTGTTGGGAGATTTAGGAATAATGTGAAGATTTGCAAACTTGCAGGATAGTTGGAACACAATAAAATTTCAAAATGTATCAGCTTTTGTTATCATTGGACTATATTCATATTTGGCCTCCAAATTCATAGCATTTAATCCAGAAAGGAGTTCTTGCTGAACCCTAGGCAGCCTTGCTCACTCTTTCAGATCTGAAGAGGTGAACAGAACACTCCCAATATTCCAAGAGATTTCTACAATTCTATCTCACTGAACTGGGGATGGAAATAACAAAAACCATTAGAAAATAATAGTTTGAAAAAATTAACTTTCTTAGTGTTTAATTTTATCTCTTGCAAATGTAACTTTCTAGTTTTACACAATATAAGCAGATGTAACTGAAAATTTCTTACGAGAATACCTCAGTCACACAATGTTGTGATGTATTACATATCACTGAATTGTACACTTTAAAATGGTGAATTTTACCTCAATTTAAAAAATTGTTTAAATGCAGTTGATACAAGAGTTAGGAAGAAATTACTTAGGCACATAGTGAGAGTACAGAAGTCCTTGGTAACATTTTCCTTTTAATGAAAGGCAACCCTAAATTATTTTCCTTTCTAACAAAGAGCAGCCTGTAAAATCAAGCTGCAGATGATGCTGCCAGTTTATACCAATCATGTTCAAGATGGCAGCTCCATCTTCCCTTCTCTTTGTCAGCCAGGTGTACAGTAAGGAGCAGACAAGATGGTGCCACCAATGGGAAAGTTCATTTGCATAATAAGATTAGGGTGGGGCAGCCAGCTCCCCCATGTCATACCTGTTTGAGCCAATTTGTGAGCCCTGTGTAAATTAGACACCGCCTCCTCAAGCCTGTCTATAAAATCCAGCATATCTGCCACAGGCAAATCTTTTCCTCAGAAGTCTCCCCCTCTCACTAGAGAGAGAGCTGTTTTCCTTTCTCTTTATTTCTTTTTCTTTTGCCTATTAAACCTCCACTCCTAAACTCCTCGTGTGTGTCCATGTACTAAATTTTCCTGGCGTGAGATAAAGAACCCCGGGTATTTACCTCACACAATGTAGCTGCTGCACAGTGACTGATGTTGTCTCCAGAAATAGAATGTTGTCCTGGGGTTCATTTTAAGAAGTTTCTTGAGATTCTGATTCTCTAGGTCAAGGTAGAGCATGGTCATCCCTGCCTTGTAAAAACTCCCTTAGAGATTCACATGAGCCAGAGTTAAGAACCAATGATTCACGATTTAAAATATCACAAAATTGGGCAAAGGATATGAATAGAGTAGAAACTGCATACACACACACAAAGACATGTTATCTGGCTAAGATGGTTGGACTCTGGGGGCATTCTTTTCTCTATCATTTCTATTATTTGAGTTATGATAAAGTTTGTGTTTTCTTGTTGTTGTTGTTGTTTTGGGTTTTTCTTTTTTTTTTTTTTTTTTTTTGAGACAAGGTCTCACTCTCATTTCCCAGGCTGCAGTGCAGTGGTGTGATCCTGGCTCACAGCAGCCTCAACCTCCTTGGCTCAGGTAATTCTCTCACCTCAGCCTCCCGAATAGCTGAGACTACAGCCACACACCAACATGCCTGGCTTTTTTTTTTTTTCTAATTTTTATAGAGATGGGGTTTTACCATGTGGCCCAGGCTGGGCTTATGAATCCAGGGCAGATTACTCATGGGCTCAAGCAATCCACTCACCTGAGCCTCCCAAAGTGCTGGGATTATAGGTATGAGCCACCATGCCCGGTCTACGATAAAGTTTGACCAATGCATTTAACTATGTAAATTACACTTTTCTGTAAACCATGGTCACTATAGCACCACCTGGATTCTCCTCATCCAGGAGACAATGAGACAAGCTGGGGCAACATAGCAAGACTCCATCTCTACGTTGAACGTCTTCCATTCAAAAGGGTCCCAACACCAAAAGCAATTTCAACAAAAGCAAGATTTGATAAATGGGACCTAATTAAACTAAAGAGCTTCTGCACAGCAAAAGAAACTATCAACAGAGTAAACAGAGAACCTACAGAATGGGAGAAAATATCTGCAAACTATGCATCCAACAAAGGTCTAATATCCAGAATTTATGATGAGCTCAAACAAATCAATAGGCAAATAACATGAATACTTTTCAACAGAAGACATTCAAGTGGATAATGAGCATATGAAAAAACGTTCAACATTACTAATCATTAGAGAAATGCAAATCAAACTACAGTAAGATACAATCTCACACCCATCACAATGGTTATTATTATTATTATTTTATTATCATTATTTTTAGACAGAGTCTCTGTCACCCAGGCTGGAGTGCAGTGGTGCTATCTCGGCTCACTGCAACCTCCACCTCCCAGGTTCAAGCAATTCTCATCCCTCAGCCTCCTAAGTTGCTGGGACTACAGGTGTGTTCCACCATACCTGGCTAATTTTTGTATTTTTAGTAGAGATGGGGTTTTGCCACATTGGCAGGCTGGTCTCCAACTACTGACCTCAAGTAATCTGCCCACCTTGACCTCCCAAAGTGCTGAGATAACAGGCATGAGCCACCATGCCCAGCAGCAACAGCTATTACTAAAAAGCCAAAAAACTACAGATGCTGGTGCAGCTACACAGAAAAGGGAATGCTTATACATTGTTGGTGGGAAGTTAAATTAGTTCAGCCACTGTGGAAAGCAGTTTGGTGATTTCTCAAAGAACTTAAATCAGAATTACCATTTGACCCAGCAATCTCCTTATTGGGTATATACCCAAAGGAATATAGATCATTCTACCATAAAAACATATGCACACCTATGTTCATTGCAGCACTATTCACAATAGCAAAAGCCTGGAATCAACCTGAATGTCCATCAATGATAGGCTGTATAAAGCTAATGTGGTACATATATACCATGGAATACTATGCAACCATAAAAATAATGAAGTATGTTCTTTGTAGCAACATGGATCAACATGGATGCAGCTGGAGTCCATTATCCTAAGCAAACTAACACAGACGGGGACAGAAAACCAATTACCCCACATTCTCACTTATAAGTGGAAATTAAACATTGAGTACATATGAATACAAAGAGAGTAAAAACAGACACCAGGAACTAAATGAGGGTGGAGGGTGAGAGGAGGGTGAAAATTGAAAAACTACCTATCAGTTACTATGCTCATTACCTGGGTGATGAAATAATTTGTACGCCAACCACCCCTCCATTGCAACACACAATTTACCTATTTAACAAACGTGCATGTGTACCCCTCAACCTAAAATAAAAGTTTAAAAAATAAAATGAAGTTGGATTCCTAGGTATTTTATTCTCTTTGAAGCAATTGTGAATGGGAGTTCACTCATGATTTGGCTCTCTGTTTGTCTGTTATTGGTGTATAAGAATGATTGTGATTTTTGTACATTGATTTTGTATCCTGAGACTTTGCTGAAGTTGCTTATCAGCTTAAGGAGATTTTGGGCTGAGACAATGGGATTTTCTAGATATACAATCATGTCATCTGCAAACAGGGACAATTTGACTTCCTCTTTTCCTAATCGAATACCCTTTATTTCTTTCTCCTGCCTAATTGCCCTGGCCAGAACTTCCAACACTATGTTGAATAGGAGTGGTGAGAGAGGACATCCCTGTCTTGTGCCAGTTTTCAAAGGGAATGCTTCCAGTTTTTGCCCATTCAGTATGATATTGGCTGTGGGTTTGTCTTAGATAGCTCTTATTATTTTGAGATACGTCCCATCAATACCTAATTTATTGAGAGTTTTTAGCATGAAGGGTTGTTGAATTTTGTCGAAGGCCTTTTCTGCATCTATTGAGATAATCATGTGGTTTTTGTCTTTGGCTCTGTTCATATGCTGGATTACATTTATTGATTTGCATATATTCAACCAGCCTTGCATCCGAGGGATGAAACCCACTTGATCATGGTGGATAAGCTTTTTGATGTGCTGCTGGATTCGGTTTGCCAGTATTTTATTAAGGATTTTTGCATCAATGTTCATCAAAGATATTGGTCTAAAATTCTCTTTTTTGGTTTTGTCTCTGGCCCGCTTTGGTATCAGGATGATGCTGGCCTCATAAAATGAGTTAGGGAGGATTCCCTCTTTTTCTATTGATTGGAATAGTTTCAGAAGGAACGGTAACAGCTCCTCCTTGTACCTCTGGTAGAATTCGGCTGTGAATCCATCTGGTCCTGGACTCTTTTTGGTTGGTAAGCTATTGATTATTGCCACAATTTCAGATCCTGTTATTGGTCTATTCAGAGAGTCAACTTCTTCCTGGTTTAGTCTTGGGAGGGTGTATGTGTCGAGGAATTTATCCATTTCTTCTAGATTTTGTAGTTTATTTGCATAGAGGTGTTTGTAGTATTCTCTGATGGTAGTTTGTATTTCTGTGGGATCGGTGGTGATATCCCCTTTATCATTTTTTATTGCATCTATTTGATTCTTCTCTCTTCTTCTTTATTAGTCTTGCTAGTGGTCTATCAATTTTGTTGATCCTTTCAAAAAACCAGCTCCTGGATTCATTAATTTTTTGAAGGGTTTTTTGTGTCTCCATTTCCTTCAGTTCTGCACTGATTTTAGTTATTTCTTGCCTTCTGCTAGCTTTTGAATGTGTTTGCTCTTGCTTTTCTAGTTCTTTTAATTGTGATGTTAGGTTGTCAATTTTGGATCTTTCCTGCTTTCTCTTGTGGGCATTTAGTGATATACATTTCCCTCTATACACTGCTTTGAATGTGTCCCAGAGATTCTGGTATGTTGTGTCTTTGTTCTTGTTGGTTTCAAAGAACATCTTTATTTCTGCCTTCATTTCGTTATGTACCCAGTAGTCATTCAGAAGCAGGTTGTTCAGTTTCTATGTAGTTGAGCGGTTTTGAGTGAGTTTCTTAATCCTGAGTTCTAGTTTGATTGCACTGTGGTCTGAGAGACAGTTTGTTATAATTTCTGATCTTTTACATTTGCTGAGGAGTACTTTACTTCCAACTATGTGGTCAGTTTTGGAATAGGTGTGGTGTGATGCTGAAAAAAATGTATATTCTGTTGATTTTGGGTGGAGAGTTCTGTGGATGTCTATTAGGTCCGCTTGATGCAGAGCTGAGTTCAATTCCTGTGTATCCTTGTTAACTTTCTGTCTCGTTGATCTGTCTAATGTTGACAGCAGGGTGTTAAAGTCTCCCATTATTATTGTGTGGGAGTCTAAGTCTCTTTGTAGGTCACTCAGGACTTGCTTTATGAATCTGGGTGCTCCTGTATTGGGTGCATATATATTTAGGATAGTTAGCTCTTCTTGTTGAATTGATCCCTTTACCATTATGTAATGGCTTTCTTTGTCTCTTTTGATCTTTGTTGGTTTAAAGTCTGTTTTATCAGAGACTAGGATTGCAACCCCTGCCTTTTTTTGTTTTCCATTTGCTTGGTAGATCTTCCTCCGTCCTTTTATTTTGAGCCTATGTGTGTCTCTGCACATGAGATGGGTTTCCTGAATACAGCACACTGATGGGTCTTGACTCTATAACCAATTTGCCAGTCTGTGTCTTTTAATTGGAGCATTTAGTCCATTTACATTTAAAGTTAATATTGTTATGTGTGAATTTGATCCTATCATTATGATATTAGCTGGTTATTTTGCTCATTAGTTGATGCAGTTTCTTCCTAGCCTCGATGGTCTTTACAATTTGGCATGATTTTGCAGTGGCTGGTACCAGTTGTTCCTTTCCATGTTTAGTGCTTCCTTCAGGAGCTCTTTTAGGGCAGGCCTGGTGGTGACAAAATCTCTCAGCATTTGCTTGTCTGTAAAGTATTTTATTTCTCCTTCACTTATGAAGCTTAGTTTGGCTGGATATGAAATGCCGGGTTGAAAATTCTTTTCTTTAAGAATGTTGAATATTGGCCCCCCCCCCTCTTCTGGCTTGTAGAGTTTCTGCTGAGAGATCAGCTGTTAGTCTGATGGGCTTCCCTTTGTGGGTAACCCGACCTTTCTGTCTGGCTGCCCTTAACATTTTTTCCTTCATTTCAACTTTGGTGAATCTGACAATTATGTGTCTTGGAGTTGCTCTTCTCGAGGAGTATCTGTGTGGCGTTCTCTGTATTTCCTGAATCTGAATGTTGGCCTGCCTTGCTAGATTGGGGAAGTTCTCCTAGATGGTCCTCTTCAAGGAGAACTACAAACCACTGCTCAATGAAATAAAAGAGGATACAAACAAATGGAAGAACATTCCATGCTCATGGGTAGGAAGAATCAATATCATGAAAATGGCCATACTGCCCAAGGTAATTTATAGATTCAGTGCCATCCCCATCAAGCTACCAATGACTTTCTTCACAGAATTGGAGAAAACTACTTTAAAGTTCATATGGAACCAAAAAGAGCCTGCATCGCCAAGTCAATCCTAAGCCAAAAGAACAAAGCTGGAGGCATCATGCTACCTGACTTCAAACTGTACTACAATGCTACAGTGACCAAAACAGCATGGTACTGGTACCAAAACAGAGATATAGATCAATGGAACAGAACAGAGCCCTCAGAAATAACACCGCTTATCTACAACTATCTGATCTTTGACAAACCTGAGAAAAACAAGCAATGGGGAAAGGATTCCCTATTTAATAAATGGTGCTGGGAAAACTGGCTAGCCATATGTAGAAAGCTGAAACTGGATCCCTTCCTTACACCTTATACAAAAATTAATTCAAGATGGATTAAAGACTTAAACGTTAGACCTAAAACCATAAAAACCCTAGAAGAAAACCTAGGCATTACCATTCAGGACATAGGCATGGGCAAGGACTTCATGTCTAAAACACCAAAAGCAATGGCAACAAAAGCCAAAATGGACAAATGGGATCTAATTAAACTGAAGAGCTTCTGCACAGCAAAGGAGACTACCATCAGAGTGAACAGGCAACCTACAAAATGGGAGAAAATTTTCACAATCTACTCATCTGACAAAGGGCTAATATCCAGAATTAACAATGAACTCAATCAGATTTACAAGAAAAAAACAAACAACCCCATCAAAAAGTGGGCGAAGGACATGAACAGACACTTCTCAAAAGAAGACATTTATGCAGCCAAAAAACACATGAAAAAATGCTCACCATCACTGGCCATCAGAGAAATGCAAATGAAAACCACAATGAGATACCATCTCACACCAGTTAGAATGGCAATCATTAAAAAGTCAGGAAACAACAGGTGCTGGAGAGGATGTGGAGAAATAAGAACACTTTTACACTGTTGGTCGACTGTAAACTAGTTCAACCCTTGTGGAAGTCAGTGTGGCGATTCCTCAGGGATCTAGAACTAGAAATACCATTTGACCCAGCCATCCCATTACTGGGTATATACCCAAAGGACTATAAATTATGCTACTATAAAGACACATGCACACGTATGTTTATTGCAGCTCTATTCACAATAGCAAAGACTTCAAACCAACCCAAATGTCCAACAATGATAGACTGGATTAAGAAAATGTGGCACATATACACCATGGAATACTATGCAGCCATAAAAAATGATGAGTTCATGTCTTTTGTAGGGACATGGATGAAATTGGAAATCATCATTCTCCATAAACTGTCACAAGGACAAAAAACCAAACACCGCATATTCTCACTCATAGGTGGGAATTGAACAATGAGAACACATGGCCACAGGAAGGGGAACATCACACTCTGGGGACTGTTGTGGGGTGGGGGAAGAGGGGAGGGATAGCATTAGGAGATATACCTAATGCTAAATGATGAGTTAATGTGTGCAGCACACCAGCATGGCACATGTATACATATGTAACAAACCTGCCCATTGTGCACATGTACCCTAAAACTTAAAGTATGGTAATAATAAAATAAAGTAAAATAAAATAAAAAGAAGCCATAGAGACTGGAACAAAGTGGCAGTTTTTCAGGTGCTGAAAGAAATGAACAGTTAACTCAAAATTTAATGCCCAGTAAAGTGATCCTTCAGAACAAGGAAAAAAATCAAGACATTCTCAGATGGAAAACTAAGAAAATGTCTCCCCAGCAGACCCACAATAAAATAATGACTGATTGAAGTTCTAAACAGAAAGAAAAGGATAAAAGAAGGAAGCCTGGAAAATTAGAGGGAAGGAAAAACACTATAAGCAAAATCATGGGTACAAGCAGTAAGCTTCTCTTCTCAGTTTTTAAAATTGTCTGATAGTTGAAATAAAAATTAAAACACTGAAAAAAAAAAGCCCTTGGGTGGTAGAGAGAGTTTCATGACAGGGACCAGCAAAAAGTTCATATTGGGACTCTATTACACCCCCAGGTGAAGCAAATGTTGTCACCATCCCATGTGTCCAAAGCCTACTGTTAAGGGCCTGAGTCTAACAAGTGAATACAGTGCAAAGTTGGAATTGTGATCTTCATATGTGGATCTGGCCACAGGTGGGATGGTGGTCCATTTCTGGATCTAGCTCATAGGCATAATAATGAGCCTCATCCCTGAACCCAGCCTACGAAAGACAACTGGGTTTAAGGCAATATGCAAGATCATGAATCCAAAGAAGCATGTAGGCTTCAGAGTGGCTTGCAACTCTCATATATGCAGTATAAATCCTTCAAATGTTGTAGTGTCATACAACATGTCAGGAAACATGTTAGATTGTGACTCTCATATACACATCCAGCTCACAGTTAATGGTGTCACACTCAAAGACAAGGAAATTTGGCCTATTACTAGGCTTAGCACCCAGGTGTTGAGACTTTTTGGGTTAAATTCCTTACCATGGGTACATTGTGACATATGGCTGGGTTAGAATCAAAATAATGTAACTATTCTGCCTGGACGCTGCCAACAGGGAATATTATCATGTATCTGTGGGCCTATAAGCTAGTTGATTTGTCTCTTCTGCCTCTGCCCTGTCCCCGGAGGACATTGTGAAATATCATTTGACTTAACATCTAGGTCATGTGATTCTCCTCTCCTGCCTGGGTCCTGCTCACCAAAGAAATTGTGACATATCGCTAATTGCAAAATCTAGGTGATGTGACTTTCATTCATATTCTAGGTTCTTCCAGGAGAGGGGATTATTACATATTGCAGAGCCTAGCACTCAGGTAGAGTGGCTCTCCTCTTTTTTTTTCTTCCCTGTCTGTGGTCGGCTTAGTGACATACTATTTGAGGCTGTACCCAGGTGATGTGACTCTTCTGACTAGGCCCAGCCTGCATATGAGATTATGCTGTATCACTGGCTAAGCACCCAGATGATGTGACTCTCCTGCCTTGTCCCTGCTCACAGGTGAAATTGTGACATATATGTGGGTTAATCACACATGTGCAATAATAAGTCTCATACCTGGATCCAGTCAGTAGTGGTATTTTGACTCTCATAGCCAGTCTCATGGCTATGGGTGAAGTCCTGGATTTTTCACTTGCATAAAGTTCACGAAGAATTATAGCACTCAGGTATATCATATAAAGCCGTAATGTTACAAAGAGTGTCATAACAGAGACCAGCAACCAGGTGAGAATGTGAGTCTTATGTGCACACCTAGCTGACACGATTGTCATTCTTGCACATGAACAGGGCCTTGGAATGAGGTACTGAATCTCACACATATAAAGCAATCGAAGGTTGAAATAACTACTCTCATACAGGGATCTTGTTCACAGGTGGCTTGGTAACATTTGAACCATGATTCAGCACACCTGTGGTGCTGTGACTCCCCTACTGGAACACAGTCTTCAAGTGGGATTGGGGCTGTTATACATGGATCTTGTGCATTGTTGAGACTGTGACTCCTCTACTTAGACCCAACTCATAGAAAGAGTTTACTCACATGCACGAAACCAGGGCTTGTGTGGGGTGTGAAACTTGTATCCAAACCTTTCTGAGAGTGTGATTGGGACAGGTAACTTTCCCCAGCACATTAATAATTTCACTCTCTTTTCTAGGCCCAGACCACAGAGAAAATTGTGCCATACATAGAACAAGCACCTAAGCAATATATAATGGCTTCCTTGGCTCTGCCTATAAAGGGCACTTTTATATATACTGGGACCTCACCCAGGTGATGTGAATTATCTGCGAAAAGCCTGTCTACAAAGAGAACTGTGTCTTATATCTAGGTCCATCACATAAGTGATGTAACTCCCTTCTACTGCATTGGCGAGGCATTTACAATGCATTGTGACACATAACTGGGTACTTCACCCAGGCGATGCGATTCTCCTTTTGGGTTCTGCCAACAGGAAGCATTGTAACATATCACTTGGCTCAGCACCTGGGTGATGTTTTTTCACTTTTGCCTGCATCCTGGCCACAGGGAAATTGTGACATATTGCTGGGCCCAGCAACAACATGAGGTCACTCTCCAGCTTTGGTATTGCCCATTAGTACCATTGTGACATATATCTAGGGCAATTGCATAGGTGAAGTGAGTCTCTTGCCAAAGTCCTGCCCATAAAGGAGGTTTTGATATGTCACTGAAATCAGGATCCAGATTATGTGAGTCTTCTGCCAGTGTCCTGTCCACAAGGTGGATTGTGACATCTCACTGGACCTGAACCCACATAGGTGATGTGACTTTCTTGCCTTCTCTCTGGCCACAGGTGATATTGTGTCATATACCTGAGACCATAACAAAAGCCTAATAACAACTCATATGCCTGAAGCCAGGACATGTGCAGGATGGTGACTCTTATTCTTAAACCTTTTCGCAAGTGTAATTGTGACATATATATTTGCCCAGCTCCTGAGTGATTTAATAATTATGCCTAGGTATAGCCCACAAATGAGATTTTGACAAATACCTGGGCCAAGCACCTTGATGATTTGATGGTGCTATCTTAACAGTGTCCTCTGGGGGGATTGTAACATATTGCTGGACCCATCATCTAGGTTACATGACACTCCTCTCCTGCCTGTACCCTGCTTCCTTTGGCAATTGTAGCCTTTCTAAACACTGCATCCAAATGATATGACTCTCTTGCCTGGGCCCTGTCAACAGGCAGCATTGTGAAATATTTTTTGGCCCATCATTAGGTAATATGACTCTCCTCTCCTGCCTAGACACTGCCAACAAAGAACATTGTGCCACAGAGCTGGACCTAGCACACAAGTTATGTGATGTTTCTGACAGGACCCAGCCTACAAAGAGAATATTGGAATATTTCTGGTCCAGCATTTAGGTGATGTGGCTGTTCTGCCTGCTTCATAACCACAGAGGGAATTGTAATATATACCTAGGCACAGCTCACAGGAATGATAATGGCTTTCATATGTGGACTCAGCCAATAGAGGATATTGTGACTCTTATAACTAGGTTTAGGGACATGTGTGATGTCCTGGATCACCTTCTTGTGCAAATGCCACAAAAGAATACAACACTCACACATATTTTACAAAGTCTTTGGGTTATACAGAGTTAAATCAGTGCTCAGCATACAGGTGAAATTGTGAGTCTTGTACGCACTCCCAGCTGACAGTAAGGATTGTCATCATCTCACATGGATGAAGCCAACTGTCACACATGAAAACAGGACATATGCGGTATTGTAAATCTCATCTTTGGAATTTTCTGGCAGTGTGATTGTGATATAAATTTTTGCCAAGCACCTGTGTAATTTGACTCTCCAGACTTATTCCAGCCCATACATGGGATCGTGATACCTACCTAGCCCAAGCTTTAGGTGATGTGACTCTCCTGCCTGGGCCCTTCACTCAGTAAGGATTGTGACATATCACTGGATCTAGCGCCCAGGTGATGTTACATTTTTACCGGCGCCATTCCCACCAAAATTATTATGACATATTTCTGTGTTCATCTCATAGGTGATGTAACTCTCCTCTCTGAAATGGGCTGTGCATAAGGGAATGATAGTGAAATATTGCAAGGCCAGGCACACAGGTGAGGGTACTCTTTTTCCAGAGCCGTGCCCAAAGGAGAGCATTGTGATGTATCTCTGGGCCTATCATCTAAGTTATGTGGCTCTCCTGCTTGGGCCCAGCAAACCTGGAGAGTGACATATTTCTAGGTCAGGCACACAAGTGATGGTACTCATTGTCAGGGCTATGCTTCATAGAGGACATTGTGACATATTTCTGGGCCTATCACCTAGATGAAGTGACTCCCTCCTTGGGCCCTACCCACATGGTGAATTGTGGCATAAGCAGATAACCTGCACCTAGGTGATGTAACACTCTTGCCTGGGTGTTGTCCTAAGAGATCCTTGTGACATATCTCAGGACTCAGCTCCCGAGTGATGTGGCTCTTCTGCCTGGTTTCTGCCCACACGTTTCATTGCGACATGTTCCTAGGGAAGCACCTAGGTGATATGACTCTCTTCATCTGCCAGAGCCCTGCCTGGTGGAGACATTGGGACATATCTCTGAGCCCATGACCTAAGTGATGTGACTCTGTTTTTCTGCCTGGGCCTTCACAGTAGGAGGATTTTGACACATAGCTGAGCCCAGCACTCAGGATATGTGACTCTCCTCTTTTTCCCAAACCATGCCCACAAAAAAGGAATTTTGACCTATTGCAGGGCCCATCACCCAGATGATTTTACTCTTCTGCCCGAATTCTTCACAAAGAGAAAATTATGGCATATTTCATATTGCTGGGCCCAGCACCCTTATGATGTGACTCTCCTATGCTGAAGCCCTCGAAGGTATTTTTCTATTTCTTGGGCCCATTGGGTAGGTGTTTTGGGGCTCCCATAACTTGTCTGGGTTTTTTCCTCATGTGGAATGGTGTCATATTGTTGGGTCCAGCACCCAGTTAATGTGGCCCAATTTCCCAGCCCTGCCTAGAGTAGGCATTGTGACATATTGCTTGTCACAGCACTTAAGTGATGTTATCCTCCTGCCTAGTTTTTTGCCAACAAATGAGATTATGACATATACCTTGTTTAAGTTCACAGGCATGATGATCAAACTTATATCAGGATTAAGCCAACAGGAGATATTTTCCCTCAATTGCTAGACTTAGGACAATAGGTAAGGTCCTGGGTTGCATATTTATACCAAGCTCACAGAAGCTTACACCACTAACTTATATTGTATAAACTCTTTTGTGGTAGAGAGTTTCATAACAGGAAACAGTAAAAAGTTCAGATTGGGATTCTTGATTACACCCCCAGGTGAAATTAAAAGTTGTCACCATCCTACATTTACAAAGCCTGCTGTTGAGGTCCTGAGTCTAACAAAGTAATAAAGCAAAAAGTTGGAATTTTGACTTTTATATGTGGATCTGGCCACAGGTGGGATGGTGACTCATTTATGGACCCAGCCCACAGGCTTAATAATGGGTCTTCTCCCTTAACCCTGCCTATAGGAGAGATGTTGACTATCAAACCTGGATTTAGGGCAATATGTAAATTGTGAGTCCATAAGCCTCAGAGAGGTTTGCAACTCTCAAGCATGTTTTATAAAGCCCTTGGATATTGTAGACAGTGTCATACATTGGCCCAGCACATATGTGTGATTGTGACTCTAATATACACACTCAACTAAAAGTTAAAGGTGTCACCCTTAAAGATCAGGAGATTGTGTCATATCACTGGGCCCTAGTACTCAGGTGTTGAGACTTTTTGGCTCAAATTCCTTTCCATGGGTGCATTGTTACATATCGCTGGGTCAGAATCATAATACTGTGACTCTTCTGCCTGGGCCCTGTCAACAGGGGATATTATCACATGTCTCTGATCCTATTAGCTAAGTGATGTGTCTCTCTTCCCAGTGCCCTCCTACAGGGGACACTATGACATATCACTAGATACAGTATCTAGGTAATGAGACTCTCCTCTCCTGCCTTGATCCTGCCCACTGAAGAATTTGTGACATACCACTGAGTGCAAAACTTAGGTGATGTGACCCTCCTCTTTGTGCTGGACTCTGCTAAGAGAGGGAATTTTTACATATTGCTGAGCCCAGCACCTACGGGGTGTGACTATCCACTATTTTTTCAACCCTGTTTTCATTGGGCATGATGACATATTATTTGAGACTGTACCCAGGTGATACGACTCTTCTGCCTGGGTCCTGTCTACAGAGGAGATTATAATATATTCCTGGCTCAGCACCCAGATGATGTGACTCTTCTGTCTTTTCTCTATGCAAAAGTGAAATTGTGACATACACCTGGATTCAGCTCATATGCACAATAATAACTCTCATACATAGACTCAGCCAGGGAGATATTTCAACTCACAGGCAGTCTTATGGCCATGGGTAAAGTCCTAGATATCCCACCTGTAAGAATTCACAGAAAAGTATGCTACTCAGGCATATCATATAAAGCCTGAGTGGTATGAAGAGTGTCATAAAATGCACCAGAAACCAGGTACTGTTGTGACTCTTGGATGCACACCCAGCTTATACGATTGTCATTCTCACACATGAACAGAGCCTATGAATGAGGTGCTAAATCTCATGCATATAAGCAGTTCACACTTGAAATTGTTACTCTCATACATAAATCTGATCCACAGGTGGTTTGGTGACGTTTGAGCCATGATTCAGCCGACCTCTTGGGCTTTGACTCTCCTACTGGAACACAATCTTCAAGTGGGATTGGGGCTCTTATACATGAATTTTTCCCATTGTTGAGATTGTGACTCCTGTGTTTTGACCCAACTCATAGGAGGTGTTGACTCTCATACCTGAAGCCAGGTCTTGTGTGGGACTGTGAAACTTATTTCTGAACATTTTTGAGTGTGTGATTGAGAAGTATGACTTTGCCAAGCATCTGAGTGTTTTGACTCTCCTTTCTAGGCTCAGAGTTGAAATTGTGACATATGTGCACCAAGCACCTAAGTGATGTGTAACACCTTCTTTGGCAATGCAACAAAGTGCACTTTTACATATCACTGGGACCAGCACCCAGCTAATGTGAAATCTTGACCTGAACCCTGCCTACAAACAGCATTGTGTCTTTTATCTAGGTCCATCACATAAGTGATATGACTTCCTTCTACTGCCTTGGCCCTGCACTTATGGTGCATTGTGACACGTAACTTGGTACTGCACCCAGGAGGTGTGATTCTTTTTTGGGGTGGGGGGTGATTCTGCCAATAGGAAGCTTTGTAACATATCACTTGTCTCAGCAACTAGGTGATGTTTCTTCTCTCTTGCCTGGGCCCTAACCATGAGAGAGATTGTGACATATTGTTGAACCCAGCACCAAGGTGAGGTCACTCTCTTACCTTGGTCCTGTGACATATAGCCATGCCAATTGCCTAGGTGAAGTTTGTCTCCTCTCTTGCCTAAGCCCTTTCTACAGTGGGGATTTAGATGTATCACCGAAACCAGCCTCCAGGTGATGTGACTCTTCTTCCAGAGTCCTGCCCACAAGGAGGATTATGACATTTCACTGGACCAGCGCCTGCTCAGATGATGTGACTTTCCTTTCTTCTCTCTGCCCACAGGTGATATTTTGCCATGTACCTGAGACCATATCAAAGACCTAATAACAACTCTTGTACCTGGAGCCAGGACATGTGCAGGATGGTGACTCTCATCCCTGAACCTTTCCGTAGGTGTTATTGTGACATATACCTTTGCCCAACTCCTGAGTGATTTAATAATCCTGCCTAGTTACAGCATACAGATGACATTTTGACATATACCTGGGCCGAGAACCTTGCTGATTTGACCCTCCTCTCTTAACAGCCTCCTCAGAAGGGATCATAACATTTCTCTGGACCCATTGTCTAGGTAATGTGACTCTCCTCTCCTGCCTGTACCCTGCTTCCAGTGAAGAGTGTAGCATTTCTAAGCACTGCATTCAAATGACATGACACTCTTGCCTGAGCCCTTTAAACAGGAGGCATTGTGACATATATCTAGGCCCATCATTTAGATGATATGACTCTCATCTCCTGCCTGGACGCTCCCCACAGGGGACATTATGCCATTGAGCTGTGCCTAGCACCCAAGTTTTGTGACTTTTCTGTTAGGGCCCTGCCTACAAAGGGAATATTTGATTATTTCTTGCTTAGGATTTAGGTGATACAGTTGTCATGCCTATTTAATAACCACAGAGGGGATCATGACATATACCTAGGTACAGGCATGATAATGACTCTCATATGTGGACCCCACTAATGGGAGAAATTTTGACTCTTATAACTAGGATTAGGGACATGAGTGATGTCCAGGATCTCCTTCTGGCAAAAAGATCACAGAAGCTTACAACACTCACACATATTTTATAACATCCTTGGGTTGTATAGGGAGTGTCATAACAGGGCCTAGCACACAGAGGAAATTGTATCATATGCACACCCAGCTGACAGTAAGGACTTTCACAATCACGGATGGATAAAGGCAAGTGTCATACATGAAAACAGGACATGTGTGGTTTTGTAAATCTAATCCCTAGAACTTTATTGCATCGTGACTGTGATATAAATTTTTGCTAAGCACCTGTGTGATTTCACTCTTCAGACTGGTTCCAGCCTACATATGGCATTTTGATATCCACCTGGGTCAACTTGGAAGTGATGTGACTCTTCTGCCTGGGCCCTGCTCTCAGTAAGAATTGTGACATCACTAGATCCAGCACCCAGGTGACATACATTCTGCCTGCACCATGCCCACAGATATCATTGTAACATATCACTGTGTCCATCAATTAGAAGATGTAACTTTCCTCTCTGGAATGGGCCCTGCACACAGGGCAGAATAGTGACATATTCCTAGGCCAGGCACACAGGTGATGATACTCTTTTGCCAGAGCCATGCACAGAAGAGGGCGTTTTAACATATCACAGGGCCTATCATGTAGGTGATATGGCTCTTCTGCTTGGGACATGCCCACTTGAATAGTGACATATGGCTAAGCCAGCCACAAAGGTGATGGTACTCTTTTGCCAGGGCCATGCTTTAAGGAAGGCTTTGTGACATATCTCTGGGCCTATCACCTAGGTGATGTGACTTCCTGCTTGGCCCTGCCCACATGGAGCATTGTGACATAAGGGTGGAACCTGAACCTAGGTGATGTAACTCTCTTGCCTGGGTCATTTTCTAAGGGGGACTTGTGAATATCTCAGGACCCACAATCAAATGATGTGGCTCTTCAGCCTGGTTTCTGCCCACATATTAACTTTTGACATATACCTAAAGAAGCACCTAGGTGATATGACTCTCTTTTTCTGCCTGAGCCCAGCCTACTGGTGACATTGGACGAAATTTGTGAGCCGATAGCCTAAGTAATGTCATTCTCTTCTGTCTGGGCCTTTACAATGGGAAGATTGTGACATATTGATGAGCCCATAATTTGGGTCATGTGACTCTTGTCTTGTTGCTGAACAATGCCTATGAACAGCACTTTTGCCATATTTCAGGGCCCAGCACATGGATGATGTCACTCTTCTGCCTAGGTCATGCATAAAAAGGAAATTATAGCACCTTTCTCGGCCAAGAATCCTAATGATGTGATTCTCCTGCTTGTGCCAGAGCCACAGAATGTATTTTGACATGTTGTTGGCCCATTCTGTAGCTGTTTTTGCTCTCATCATTTTGCTGGGTTTCTTCCACGTATGGTTTTATCATATTGCTGGCTCAGGCCATCAGTTAAGGTGAGCCTCTTTCCTAGGCCCTGCCTAGAGAGGGCATGGTGACATATTGCTTGGCACAGCACCTAAGTAATGTTAACCTTCTGCCTTGTTTTTTTGCCACAAATGGGATTATGACATATAACTTGCTTCAGTTCAAAGGCATAATGATCAAACTTATATTGGGATTCAGACAATAGGAGATATTTTGCCTCTCACCAGTAGGTTTAGGTCAATAGATAAGGTCCTTCATTCCGTATTTGTACAAAGCTCACAGAAGTTACAACAATAACTCATATCATAAAAACTTCTTGGGTGGTACAGAAAGTTTCATAACAGGGCCCAGCAAAAAGTTAAGATTGTTACTCTTGACTACACACTCCAGTGATAGTAAAAGTTGTTACCATCCTACATTTACAAAGTCCATTGTTGAAGTCCTGAGTCTAACAAATGAATACAGCACAAAGTTGGAATTGTGAATTTCATAAGTGAACCTGGCCACAGGTGTGATGCTGACTCATTTCTGGACCCAGCTCATAGGCATAATAGTGGTCTTATCCCTGAATCCAGCCTATAGAGAATTGTTGACCGTCATACCTGGGTTTAGGACAATATGTAAGATCATGAGTCCATATAAGCATGTAGGCCTCGGAGAGGTTTGCGGCTCTCATGCATGTTTTATAAAGTTCTCAGATGTTGTAGAAAGCATCATACAATGGCCAGCACGCATGTGAGATTGTGACTCTCATATACACAACTAGCTAACAGTTAATGGTGTCACCTTTAAGGATGAGAAGATTGTGTCATATCCCTTGGACTAGTACCCCAGTGTTGAGACTTTTTGGTTTAAATTCCTTTCCATAAGGGCATTGTTAACATATCACTGGGTCAGAATCACGATAATTAGACTCTTCTGCCTGGGCCCTGCAAACGGGATATTTTCAGGTATCTCTGGGCCTACAGGCTAGGTGATATGTCTCTCTTCCCTGTGTCCTGCTCACAGGGGACACTGTGACATATCGTTAGATATAGCATCTAGATAATGTGACTCTCCTCTCCTGCCTGAATCATGCCCACTAAAAATACTGTGAAATACCACTGAGTGGAAATCCTAGGTGACATGACTCTCTTCTTTGTCCTAAACTCTGCCAACAGAGGAAATTATTATGTATTGCTGAGCCCAGTACCCAGCTGGTGTGATTCTCTTTTTCTTCTTCAAACCTGTCTACAATGGTCATGGTGACACATTACTTCAGGCTGTACCCAGGTAAGGTGGCCCTTCTGTCTGTTTCTGCCCACATGTTAAATTATGACATATAACTAGGGAAGCACCTAGGTGATATGACTCTCCTTTTCTGCCTTGGCCCTCCCTACTGGGGACACTGGAATGTATCACTGAGCCCATGACCTAAGTGAAGTGACTCTCTTCTTCTGCTTGGTCTTTAAAATGGGTTATTGTGCCATATTGCTAAGCCCAACACTCAGGTTATTTGACTCTCTTTTTTTTCTCAAACCATGCCCACGAACAGAAATATTGACCTATTGCAGGGCCCAGCACCCAGATAATGTTACCCTTTTGTGTGGGTCCTGCATATAGAAGGAATTATGGCATATTGCTGGGCCCAGCATCCTGATAATATGAATTTCATACCTGTCCCAACACCACAAAAGGTATTTTGACATATCCTGGGCACATTATGTAGGTGTTTTGGCTCTCATCCCTTGGCTAGGTTTTTTCTACATGTAGGATGGAGTCCTATTGCTGAGTGCAGCACCTAGTTAATGTGACACTAATTCTTATACCCTGCCTAGAGAGGGCATTGTGACATGTTGCTTGGCACAGCACCTAACTGATGTTACCCTCCTGCCTAGATTTTTGCCCACAAGTGGGACTATGACATATACCTTACTACAGTTCACAGGCATGATGGTCAAACTTATGCTGGGATTCAGCCAACAGGAGATATTTTGTCTTTCATCACCAGGCTTAGGGCAATAGGTAAGGTCCTGGGTTGCATATTTGTACCAAGCTTACAGAACTTTACAACACTAACTCATAATGTAGAAACTCCTTGGGTGGTACAGAGAGTTTCATGACAGGGACCAGCAAAAAGTTCAGACTGGGACTCTCAATTACACTCCCAGGTGAATGCAAATGTTGTCACCATCCCACATGTCAAAAGCCCACTGTTAAGGTCCTGAGTCTAACAAGTGAGTACAGTAAAAAGTTGGAATTGTGATCTTCATATGTGGATCTGGCCACAGGTGGGGTGGTGACTCATTTCTGGATCTAGCTCATAGGCATAATGATGGGTCTCATCCATGAACCCAGCCTACAAAAGACACGTTGACTATTATACCTGGGTTTAAGGCAATATGTAAGATCTTGAATCCATATGAGCATGAAGGCCTCAGAGTGGTTTTCAACTCTTCTGTATGCTGTATAAAGCTTTTGAATGTTTTAGAGTGTCATACAGCAGCCCAGGAAACATGGGAGATTGTGACTCATATATACACCCAGCTCACAGTTAATGTTGTCAACCTCAAAGACAAGGAGATTTGGCCTATTATTAGGCCTAGCACCCAGGTGTTGAGACTTTTTGGTTCAAATTTTTTTCCCATTGGTGCATTGTGGCATATCGCTGGGTTAGAATCATAATAATATGACTCTTCTGCCTGGACACTGCCAATGAGAGATTTTATCACATATCTCTGGGCCTATTAGCTAGGTAATTTGTCTCTTCTGCCTCTGCCCTGTCCCCAGAGGACATTGTGACATTGTGAAATATCATGACTTAACATCTAGGTCATGTGACTCTCCTCTCCTGCCTGGGTCCTGCTCACCAAAGAAATTGTGACATATCGCTGACTGCAAAACCTAGGTGATGTGACTCTCTTTCATTTTCTAGACTCTGCCAAGAGGGGATTATTACATACTGCAGAGCCCAGCACCCAGGTAGAGTGACTTTCCTCTTTTTCTTCTTGTCTGTAGGGGGCTTGGTGACATACTGTTTGAGGCTGTACCCAGGTTATGTGACTCTTCTGACTAGGCCCAGCCTACAAATGAGATTATACTGTATAATCTCAGGTGATGTGACTCTCCTGCCTTGTCCCTGCTCACAGGTGAAATTGTGACATATACCTGGGTTAATCACACGTGTGCAACAATAACTCTCATACCTGGACCCAGCCAGTAGAGATATTTTGATGCTCATAGCCTGTCTCAAGGCCATGGCTAAAGTCCTGGGTTATTCACTTGTATAAAGTTCACGAAGGATTATAACACTCAGGTATATCATATAAATGTGTTAATGTTACAGAGAGTGTCATAACAGAGACCAGCAGTGAGGTGAGAGTGTGACTTTTATATGCACACCTAGCTTACGTGATTGTCACTTTCATACATGAACAGGGCCTTGGAATGAGGTACTAAATCTCACACATAAAAGGCAGTCAAAGGTTGAAATAATTTCTCTCATACATGGATCTGATTCACAGGTGGTTTGGTAACATTTGAACCATGATTCAGCACACCTGTGGTGCTGTGACTCCCTTAATGGAACACAATCTTCAAGTGTGTTTGGGCATCTTATACATGGAACTTGCCCATTGTGGAGACTGTGACTCCTCTACTTCAATCCAACTCATAGAAAATGTTGACTAACATACACGAAACCAGGACTCATGTCGGATGTGAAACTTATTTCTGAACTTTTCAGAGTGTGATTGGGACAGGTAACTTTGCCCAGCACATGAATAATTTGACTCTCTTTTCTAGGCCTAGACCATAGATTTAATTGTGCCATGTTTGGAACAAGCACCTAAGCAATATATAACACTTCCATGGCTTTGCCTACAAAGAGCACTTTCATATATCACTGGACCCATCACCGAGGTGATAGGAATTATCTGCAAAAAACCTTCCTAAAAAGAAAATTATGTCTTTTACATTTATGCAGCCAACAGACACATGAAAAAATGCTAATCACTGGCCATCAGAGAAAAGCAAATCAAAACCACAATGAGATACCATCTCACACCAGTTAGAATGGCAATCATTAAAAAGTCAGGAAACAACAGGTGCTGGAGAGGATGTGGAGAAATAGGAACGCTTTTACACTGTTGGTGGGACTGTAAACTAGTTCAACCATTGTGGAAGACAATGTGGTGATTCCTCAAGGATCTAGAACTAGAAATACCATTTGACACAGCCATCCCATTACTGGGCATATACCCAAAGGATTATGAATCAGGCTGCCATAAAGACACATGCACACGTATGTTTATTGTGGCACTATTCACAATAGCAAAGACTTGGAACCAACCCAAATGTCCATCAATGATAGGCTGGATTAAGAAAATGTGGCACATATACACCGTGGAATACTATGCAGCCATAAAAAAGGATGAGTTCATGTCCTTTGTAGGGACATGGATGAAGCTGGAAACCATCATTCTGAGCAAACTATCGCAATGACAGAAGACCAAACACCACATGTTCTCACTCATAGGTGGGAATTGAACAGTGTGAGCACTTGGACACAGGGTGGGGAATATCACACACTGGGGCCTGTCATGGGGTGGGGGGAGGGAGGAGGGATAGCATTAGGAGATATACCTAATGTAAATAACGAGTTAACGGGTACAGCACACCAACATGGCACATGTATACATATGTAACAAACCTGCACGTTGTGTACATGTACCCTAGAACTTACTCTTGTACAAAGGTCACAAAAGATTATAACACTCGCAAATATTTTATAAAGTCTGTGGGTTATACAAGGTCAAAGCAGGGCTCACCACACAGGTGAAATTGTGAGCCTTGTATGAACATCTAGCTGACAGTAAGAACTGTCATCATCTCACACGGATGAAGACAACTGTCACACCTGAAAACAGGACATGTGTGGTATTGTAAATCTCACCTATGGAATTTTCTGACAGAAAGAAAGAAAGAGAAAGAGAAAGAAAAAAAGAAAGAAAGAAAGAAAGAAAGAAAGAAAGAAAGAAAGAAAGAAAGAAAGAAAGAGAAAGAAAAGAAAGAAAGAAAGGAAAGAAAAAGAAAGAGAGAAAGAAAGAAGGAAGAAAGAAGGAATGAAAGAAAGAGAAAGAAAGAAAGAAAGAGAAAAAGAAAATTATGTCTTCTATCTAGTTCTGTCATGTAAGTGATGTGGGTCCCTTCTGTTGCCTTGGCCCTGCACTTACAGTGCATTGTGACACAAAACTGGGCTCTGCACCCAGGTGATGTGATTCTCCTTTTTGGGTTCTGCCAAAAGAAAGCACTGAAACATATCACTTGGCTCAACATCTAGGTGATGTTTGTTCGCCTTTGACTGTGCCCTGACCACGGGGAGATTGTGACATATTGCTGGGTCCAGCACCAATGTGAGGTCAGTCTCCAGCTTTGGTACTGGGCAGAAGAGACATTGTCACATATACCTAGGCCAATTGCCTAGGTGAAGTAAGTCTCCTCTCTTTCCAAAGTTCTGCCCACATAGGAATTTGTCATGTCACTGAAACCAACATCCAGGTAATGTAACTCTTCTGCCAGTGTCCTGCCCACAACGTGGGTTTCGACATCTCACTGGACCTGCACCCATGTGGGCGATGTGACTTTATGGCCTTGTTTCTGGCCACAGGTGATATTGTGCCGTATACCTGAGACCATAACAAAAGCCTAATAACAACCTATGCCTAGAGCCAGGACATGTTCAGGATGGTGACTCTTATTCTTAAAACTTTGCACAAGTGTAATTTTGACATATACCTTTGCCCAGCTCTTGAGTGATTTAATAATTCTCCCTAAGTATAACCCACAAATCAGATTTTGACAAATATCTGGGCCAAGCACCTTGATGATTTGATGGTGCTATCTCAACAATGTCCTCAGGAGGGGTTGTAACATATTGCTGGACCCATTATCCAGGTTACATGACTATCCTCTTTCGCCTGTACCCTTCTTCCTTTGGTAAATGTAACATTTCTAAACACTGCACCAAATGATATGACTCTCTTGCCTGGGCCCTGTCAACAGGCAGCATTGTGACATATTTTTGGGCCCATCATTTAGGCGATATGACTCTCCTCTCTGCCTGGACACTGCCCACACGGGATATTGTGTCACAGAGCTGGACCTAGCACACAAGTTATGTGATGTTTCTGACAGGACCATGCCTACAAAGAGAATATTGGAATATTTCCGGGCTGTTCTACCTGCTTCATAACTACAGGCGGAATTGTAACATATACCTAGGCATGGCTCACAGGAATGATAATGGCTCTCATATGTGGACTCAGCCAATAGAGGATGTTATGACTCTTATAACTAGGTTTAGAGACATGCATGATGTCCTGCATCACCTTCTTGTACAAAGGTCACAAAAGATTATAACACTCACAAATATTTTACAAAGTCTTTGGATTATACAGGGTCAAAGCAGGGCTCACCACACAGGTGAAATTGTGAGCCTTGTATGAACATCTAGCTGACAGTAAGAACTGTCATCATCTCACATGGATGAAGACAACTGTCACACCTGAAAACAGGACATGTGTGGTATTGTAAATCTCACCTGTGGAGTTTTCTGACAGTGTGATACAAATCTTTGCCAAGCATCTGTGTAATTAGACTCTCCAGATTTGTTCAAGCCCATATATGGGATTGTGATATCCACCTAGGACAACCTCATGGCCATGTGACTCTCCTGCCTGGGCCCTTCTCTCAGTAAGGATTGTATGTGACATAATACTGGATCTAGCACCCAGGTGATGTTACATTCTTGCCTGCACCATGCCCACCAAAATTATTGTGACATATTTCTGTGTTCACCTTATAGGTGTTGTAACTCTCCTCTCTGTAATGGGCCCTGCACAAAGGAAGGGTAGTGACATCTTGCAAGTACAGACACACAGTCGAGGGTACTCTTTTGCCAGAGCCATGCCCAAAGGAGGGCATTGTGACATGTCTCAGGAGCCAGCACCTAGGTGTTGTAACTCTTTTTGCTGGGTGTTGTCCTAAGAGAGCCTTGTAACATATCTCAGGACCCAGCACCCAAGTGTTGTGGCTCTTCTGCCTGATTTCTGCCCACATGTTACATTGTGACATATTCCTAGGGAAGCATCTGGGTGATATGACTCTCTTCATCTGCCTGATCCCTGCCTACTGGTGTCATTGCAACATATCTCTGAGCCCATGACCTAAATGATGTGACTGTTTTTCTGCCTGGGCCTTCACCATAGGAGGATTTTGACACATTGCTGAGCCCAGCACTCAGGATATGTGACTCTACTCTTTTTTCCAAACCATTCCCATAAAAAAAAGCTCTTTTGACCATTGCAGGGCCCAGCACCCAGATGATATTACTCTTCTGCCCGGGTTCTTCATAAAAAGAAAATTATGGCATATTTCATATTGCTGGGCCCGGCACCCTTATGATGTGACTCTTCTGCCTGTGCTGGAGCCACCGAAGGTATTTGGAAATATCTTGGGCTGGTTATGTACATGTTTTGGCTCTCATAACTTGACTGGGTTTTTTCCACATGTGGGATAGTGTCATATTGCTGGATTAGAATTATAATAATGTGACTCTTCTGCCTGAGCCCTGCAACGGGATACTATCACATATCTCTGGACCTAACAGCTAGGTGATATGTCTCTCCAGCCTGTACCCTGCCCCCAGAGGACATTTTGAAATATCACTAACACTAGCTTCTAGGTAATGTAACTCTCCTCTCCTGCCTCAGTGTAGGAGATTGGTCAGGGTGGTGGAAAAAACTGTAGAAAGATGCAAATCTTCTTTGAAGGCCAGAAGTTTTTATACAAAACCTTCAGAATAGGATTTGGCTTGAAGCAGGCAGATTCTCTTATCCGGTGCCTGAAAGCTTAAGTTAGATAACAAGGGGATGTTAAGAAACTGATCTAGATAAGTTAGTTTACTTAGGCCTCGGAACCTGGCCTTCAGTCTTTGGCAAAACTGCTCTCTTCAGGGTGGGCAACCATGTTAATTATCCCCAAGTGTGTTGACTCAAGGCCTTTGTCATTAAATCTATACTGCATAAATGCCCGCAGTGCCAGCTTGTGAGGGCCATGGCTGCTGACTCTTTACAGCACCCTCCTCAGGGTCTGTAAGTGGCCTGGTCCCCTAGCGTGCTCTTTCACTAGATACCTGTGTCTGAGTGCATTCCTTCATATGTCGTTCAGCCAGGGTCTGTGGGTCAGACCCAGCAGGTGGTGCCCCATGTGAGGAATACTGCAACAAATCACCACAGAACTCTCAAAAATGAAGGTAAATAGACTGCACAGTCAGTAAGTCAGTCTTTGGTGCCCGCTCAGGATTTCCAAGTTCGAGGGCATTGTCAGGCTAGGGTTTCATCATGGGACAACAGTTATCAGGACAATAGAAGCAGTATATAAAAGTATTGAAACAGCTGCTTAAAGCTAGTGGAGGCTTGATTTCACAAGCTCAATTAAGGGACCTAATGCAAACTGTTGTATCCCATAACCCATGGTTCCTGGAAGAAGGTATGCTAGATGTAGAGCTCTGGGAACAGGTGCGGAGAAATCTTAAACAACATCATGTGCAAGGGCAATGGGTCCCAGTAACATCTTTAACGTTATGGGCTTTAGGGCAGTTCTGGTCCTGCTGTACACAGAAGAGCCTAAAAAGGGAAGGGAGGAAGAACCATCACCTACCTTACTGCCTCCTTATCCCTCAGCCCCGCCATCACTGGGCCAAAATAACAAAGAGGAAATGGAGGTTGTGCCTGAGCCTGCTCCTCCAATAGACTGAATAAAAGACAAGGGATACACTACAGCTATGGGACCCTGTCTTTGGCAAGTGGCATTAGAAGGGGAGCTCTTACCCTGTCCGGTAATGCAAGATCAACAAGGCAATCAGGTACATAAAGAGATAAGGAAAAGCATTAAAGATAACAAAGCTGCTAGCCCATTTACAAAAAGGATTAATTAAAGCTATAGCAAATAACTCCCGTATGACTCCACGGACTGGTCAGTGCTCACTAAAACAACTTTAAACACCAGTCAATACCTCTTCTGGAGGGCAGAAATTGATGAATTATGTCAACAGTAAACCTCTTTCTAATAATGGCCACTGTTTTTCCTCCTCTACCCCTCTTGTGGCTCTCTCAAAATCCTATTTGGGTAGAACAGTAGCCTTTAAAGGTAGGGAAATTACAAAGAGCCCAAGAGTTAGTTGAGGAGCAATTAAAAGCCAGCCATATAGAACCACCAAACAGCCCTTGGAATTCACCCATTTTCATCATTCCAAAAAGTCTGGTAAATGGAGACTTTTGTATGACTTATGTACCATTAATGCTAATTTGCAAGCTTTGGGGCCCCTTCAGCAGGGACTCCCCTCCCCCACAGTGATTCCTTGAGATTGGCCTATAATCGTTATTGACTTAAAAGACTGCTTTTGTAATATTCCCCTAGCAGAAGAGGACAGAGAAAAATTTGCATTTACAATACCAGCTATCAATAATGAAAGGCCAGCTCACCAATTTCATTAGAAAGTGCTTCCTCAAGGAATGCTGAACAGTTCTACCATGTGTCAGTATCATGTAAATCAGGCTTTGCTCCCCAGTAGAAAATAATTCTTAATTGCAAGATTATTCATTTTATGGATGATATTTTACTAGCAGCCCCAACAGAGCCAGTACTTTTAAAGTTACATGCCTCTGTAGTAAAGAATACACAGTTAAGAAGTTTAATCATAGCACCTGAAAAAGTACAGATGTCTTCTCCTTGGAAATATCTTGGGTACATACTAACTTCTCGATCAGTAAGACCTCAAAAGGTTAAATACTAGCAACTTATACACCTTAAATGATTATCAGAAATTACTAGGCGATATTAACTGGCTTTTCCCCACCTTAGGCATAACTACTGATAAGTTACAGAACCTGTTTTCTGTCTTAAAAGGCAAAGCTACCCTAGATTCTCCTAGGCATTTAACTCCTGCAGCACAAAGGGAAATTGAAGAGATAGAGCAAACTATTTCTCATAGGCAACTAGATCGCATAGATCCATGGTATTCAGTTCAATTGTTTGTTTTTCCCACTAAACACTCTCCTACATGGTTAACAGGACAGATGGTCCCAGAGCTATGCTTTCTAGAATGGGTTTTTTGCTCACATACTGGGACTAAAACACTCTCTCCCTATATCCAGTTAGTCAGTAAAGTCATCTATTCAGGCCATGGATTATGCAATCTGACCCTGATATCATCATAATTCCTTTAAGTAAAAAGCAATTTGAAGTAGTGATGCCCTTATCTATGGACCTGCAAACGGCAGTCTCTGATTACACAGGCCATACAGAGCATGCCCTCCCTGCTGTCAAACTCCTTAAGTTCTTATCTTGTACTTCTGTGGTTCAGCCTACAAAAATAGTTCAATCCGCCACAACTAAAGTTTTTTTTGTTTGTTTGTTTGTTTTTTGAGACGGGGTCTCGCTCTGTCGCCCAGGCTGGAGTGCAGTGGCGCGATCTCCGCTCACTGCAAGCTCCGTCTCCCAGGTTTACGCCATTCTCCTGCCTCAGTCTCCTGAGTAGCTGGGACCACAGGCGGGCGCCCACCACCACGCCAGGCTTTTTTTTTTTTTTGTATTTTTAGTAGAGACGGGGTTTCACCGTGTTAGCCAGGATGGTCTCAATCTCCTGACCTCGTGATCTGCCCGCCCGGCCTCCCAAAGTGCTGGGATTACAGGCATGAGCCACCGTGCCCAGCCTACCTAACATTTTAATACTGTTTAGTAATGTCTCTGGTAAACATGGAAAAGCAGCGGTTTGGTAGAGACCACATAATTCCCTCACTCGTTCTGGATTTACTAGCACTCAGAGAGCTGAGGTTGGAGCCTTAATATTTTGCCTTGGAAACTTTTTCCCCTCAGCCGGTTCATACTGTTAGTGACTCTGCTTACTCTATTTATTGCAGAACCTTGAGACAGCCCTTATTAAGTCCACTCTGGAGCCCACCCTGTGTGCACTTTTCTCCGACTTCAGCAATTGCTAGATCAATGCACACATCCTATTTTTATTGCACACATCCTGTTTTTATTACACACATTCAGGGCCACAGCTCACTGCCTGGCCCATTGGCTTATGGCAATGATCAAGCAGACCGACAGGTTATGACATCACTGCTTGACCAAGCTACCCAATCACATCAATTTTTCCACCAAAACTGGAGAAAATTATCTAAACAATTTCAACTTACCCAAAGACTAGCTAAACAAATTATCCTACAATGCCCAGATTGCCAGCTCACAGGCACATCCCCTCCTTCAACAAGTGTTAACCCTAGAGGACTAGAACCTGATCATTTATGGCAAATGGATTTTACACACATCCCTGAATCTGGAAAGGTTAAATATGTACATGTATCTGTTGATACCAATTCTCATTTAATATAGCACTCAAGCTCTTCCTGGAGAGTTCATCCTGTATGTCATTAAACATCTTCTTCTAACTTTTGCATTTATGGGGCAGCCCACAAAAATTAAAACTAATAATGGTCTGGCTGATGCCAGCCCACAATTTCAATAATTTTGTCACACGTGGAATATCCAACATTCCACGGGCATCCCATATAGCCCTCAAGGACAGGCCATAGTAGAACGGGTCCACTCCACCCTTAAAAATATTCTCAGAAAACAAAAACAGGGGACTATGAGTAAGGACCCTGCAACACTATTGGCACAAGCCTTATTTACCCTTAATTTTTTAAAATTTAGATGATAAATTTCAATCAGCTTTAGAAAAGCACTTTGCTAAAACCTCTCAAGACATAAAACTCGCAGTTTTTTGGAAAGATGTAAACAGTAATATATGGTGTGGGCCAAATGAATTGAAGAGGATATGCTTATGTTCACACCCCCTCAGGTTCTCTTTGAATTCCAGCATGATGCATCGAACCATACCATGACATGGCTAGGACCCAACCTGGTACCAGAAATGAAGAAAATGACCCTACAGGACCCACAGCCCTGGACAATGTGGCTTCCTTGGACAACACAGGCCCCAGACATTATGCTGAAGAAGCAGAAGGCTTAGCAAATCCTGCTCCAAGCCGAAATGCCAGTCACTCCAAATAATTTGTTCCGTTTTTATTCTCTCACTCTGCCTACAACTGGTACCTGCTACACTCTATTGGGCTCATCTCTTAAATCCATCTTTCTTCTGCCCTGTTACTTAGACAAACACCCACTTCCCAGCTTCTAACAACGTGACTGCTTGGCTAAAAGGGATTAATATACTTTCAGTGGGGTTCCGTAGCAATGGCACACATCAGACTAAGGTACCAGGTCACTCCTTGATTGGAAAATAATGTTGCTAATAATACTCATGTTTGTCTTATGTTATTTACTAATTCTAGGATGAAAAGCCAGAATACAAGCAGTGACCACCACACCTGACAGACCTGTTGCTGCACATATCTGTACTCTCCAATCAACAAAACCTGATGCTAAAAACAGAAAAGGGGAGATGTAGGAGATTGGTCAGGGTGATGGGAAAAATTGTAGAAAGATGCAAACCTTGGAAGGCTGGAAGATTTTACAAAAGCTTCAGAATAGGATTTGGCTGAAGGCAGCCAGATTCTCTTATCCTGTGCCTTAAAGCTTAAGTTAGATAACAAGGGGATATAAAGAAACTGATCTAGGTAAGTTAGTTTACTTAGGCCTTGGAACCTGGCCTTTAATCATCTGCAGGACTGCTCTCCAGGGAGGGCGACTATGTTAATTATCCACAAGTGTGTTAACTCAAAGCCTTTGTTATTAAATTTATACTGAATAAATGCCTGCAGTGCCAGCATGTCAGGGCCATGGCTGCTGACTCTTTATGGCACCCTCCTCAGTGTATGTAAGCTGCCTGGTCTGTTAGCTCGCTGTTTCACTGGATATCTGTGTCTGAGTGCATTTCTTCATCTGTCACTCGGTCAGTGTCTGTGGGTTGGACCAGGTAGGAACTGAAAACCAAACACCGCATGTTCTCACTCATAAGTGGAAGCTGAACAAGGAGAGCACATGGAGACAGGGAGGGAAACATCACACACTGGGGCCTTTTGGGGGTTTAAGGGCTAGAGGAGAGATAGCATTAAGAGAAATACCTGATGTAGATGACGGGTTGATGGGTGCAGCAAACCACCATGGCACTTGTATACCTATATAAGAAACCTGCAGGTTCTGTGTATGTATCCCAGAACTTCAACTATAATAAATAATCTTTTTAATAAAAGAAAGAAAAGAAACAGGCTTAGGCTGCGTGTGGTGGCTCACACCTGTAATCCCAGCACTTTGGGAGGCCGAGGCGGGCAGATCCCCTGAGGTCAGGAGTTCAAGACCAGCCTGGCCAACATGGTGAAACCCCATCTCTATTAAAAATACAGAATTAGCCGGGCATAGTGGCGCAAGCCTGTAATCCCAGCTACTTGGGAGGTTAAGGCAGGAGAATCACTTGAACCTGGGAGGCGGAGGTTGCAGTGAGCCGAGATCGTGCCGTTGCACTCCAGCCTGGGATAAAAGAGTAAAACTCCATGTAAAAAAAAAAAAGAAAAGAAAGAAACAGATTAACAGATTACAAAAAGCGCTGCTGAGTTTCTGAGAAGTAATATGTTAGGCAAATTATTCTTTATCTTTGTGTAACATCATTTTAAAATCAACACATTATGTACACAGGAAAATGCAGAGATTTTAATGAGTTTTACCAACATTTAAATCCAGAAAGTTTCCTCAGGCCCATTTCAAGTAGGTTTTCTCATCCTAATGAAAAACACTGTTCAAATTCCTCTTGCCCTGGAATAACTTTGCCTATTCTTAAGTTTCACATGAATGAAATAAAAAAGTACAGACAATTTTGTGTCTGGCTTTTTCTACTCAGTATCTTGACTTTGAGATTCATCCACTTTGTTTCATGTATAAGTAACTGCTTCTCCATTGCTGACTAGTATTCTTTGAATAAATACACCACAGATTGTTTATCACCCTCTTCTTGGACATGTTGTTTCTATTTTTAGGCTATTTTGATTAAGGTGCTATTAACATTCTTATATGTCTTTTTGTGGACATATGCTTTCATTTACATTGAATAGATAGTTAGGAATGTAATTTCTGGGTTATATAGTAACTGCATGTTAATTAAAAATACTAAACAGAGGCCAGGTGTGGTGGCTCATGCCTGTAATTTCAGCACTATGGGAGGCCAAGGCAGGACGATTGCCTTAGCCCAGGAGTTTGAAACCAGCATGGCCAACATGATGAGACTGTGTCTCTACTAAAAATAATAAAATTAGCCAGGTGTGGTGTCCTGTGCCTGTAATCCCAGTAAGACTATCTCTCAGAATCCCCAACACTCCCCCAGAAAGCCCAAAACTACTGAAGAGTTGTTTTTATTTTTTTATTTTTTGAGATGGAGTCTTGCTCTGTTGCCCAGGCTGAAGTGCAGTGGCACAATCTCGGCTCACTGGAATCTCTGCCTCCTTGGTCCAAGCAATTCTCCTGCCTCAGGCTCCTGAGTAGCTGGGATTACAGGCACCCGCCACCATGGTTGGCTAATTTTGTATTTTTTTTTTTTTAGTAGAGATAGGGCTTCACCATGTTGGCCAGGCTGGTCTTGAACTCCTGACCTCAAGTGATCCACCTGCCTTGGCCTCCCAAAGTGCTGGGATTACAGGTGTGGGCCACCATGCCCAGCCTCCAAGGGCACCATTTTGAGAGCAAGCACTTGCCGGACTGCATCCTGCCCCAGGGCCCAAAAGCTCCAGGGCCTCCACATCCCTGGAGCCCCACTGACATCCCCTTCATGTCCTCCTGGACAGCTGCAGTGATGCAACACCAGCTGGACCCAACTGTGCAGCCAGGTCCCCAGCACTGTAGCCCATACTGTAGCCCATACCATGTACTACACTTCAGGGAATGGGGGAAGCTGCCTTTGGGACACAGGCAGCTGAAGCATGCACTCCAAGCTGGCTTCTAGGGGTGCTGCCACTGACAGCAACGCTGCTCCCCAACCCCCTGCAACAGAACTGCTGCATACTGCATAAAGCATACAGCATACAGCCTGGGTACCAGCAGGCACAGATGCCATCCCAGGCTCAGAAGACAGGCTCTATTTGCCTACCACAGCTGCAGCTGTTGCCACCCAAGCACACCACCCGGAGACCATCTTGGGGGCCACCTAGGGGTTGCTTACTCATCTATTGCCCTGGGCACACGTGCACACCATCAGTAGGTCTGACAATTGACCCAGCTGGCCTGCAGATGGTGCTGGAGCATGCAGTCCCAGAGCCCGGGGATCACATTGCCCCACACACCATAGTCTGCACCCATGGGCACCATGGCGGGGCCTGAGGAATGGCCTGCAACAGCTGATGCCATTGCCCCTGTGCCCAAGTGCACTTTCCAAGGGCCTGGGGATTGCCTTCCCACGCCTACCCCCTCTGGCATCTGTGCACTTCTATCAGGGGACAGAAGACAGGCCTGCTACCCTGCCACCACTCCCACTGTGGGCGCTCACCCTCACATGCCACCTGGGGGCCTACAGAGTGCATGTCCAGCTCATTGTCACTGAAGCTAACACCAGTGATTGCTGCCAGTGAGCTCAAGGGTTGGCTCACCCCCTCTACTGCCAATGTCACGCATGCTGCCCAGGGACCCGAGGACCTGCCCATCTGCTTGGGCCACCACTGCCACTGTCTGTGCTCAAGCAAGCCACCTGTGGGCCAAGAATTGGCTTGCCTGGATCTGCTAACAATGGTGTCCGTGTAGGCTACCCAAGTCAAGATCTTTAACCTTAATCATAATCTCCCCAGCTCAAGATCTTTAACCTTAATCATATCTGCAAACTGTCTTTTGCCAAGTAAGATAAAATGCTCATAGGTTCTGGGGATTTAGATGTGATCATCTTTGGGGGTGATGGGCATTATTTTGTCTGCCGAGCTCTGAATCCTATAACCCAGAAACTGAGCTAGTAAACATTGGCTCCATAACGTCAAATTTAAGAATAACTGAAGTTTCCAATTATGCTGTGGTAACAATGAGTACAGATTCTTTATTTTTTTTATTTTTATATATTTTTTGAGACAGAGTCTCACACTGCTGCCCAGACTGGTGTGCAGTGGCATGATCTCGGCTTGCTGCAACTTCCACCTCCCTGATTCAAGTGATTCTCCTGCCTCAGCCTCCTGAGTAGCTAGGACTACAGGCGCCTGCCACCACACCTAGCTAATTTTCTGTATTTTTAGTAGAGACGGGGTTTCACTATGTTGGCCAGGCTGGTCTCGACTTCCTGATCTCGTGATCAACCCACCTCAGCCTCCCAAAGTGCTGGGAAACAGGTATGAGCCACCACATCTGGCCACAATGATTATAGATTTTTATTGAACCTATGCAGATAATTATAAGGCCATGAAAATAAGAGTTTTCAATTTCTGGAGAAGCCAGGCAGGGAAAATAAGATAAGAAAAATAAACGTTTCACTTCTGTTTACAAAATCATAGACTATTAAATTTTTATATGTCATAGATATCTTAAGAGAAAAAAGAGGTTTCTTATATATGCAAAAACTAGAACATTAGAACATCAGCAATAGTCCAAAAGTCATTCCTCATCAGCTCACTCATTACTGTGCAATTAATTCTTCTTCAGCTCTATCTTGAATTTAGTTGACTCCAGAACCAATCTGCTTCTTAACTAGAATTCTGGAATTTGTGACTCGGTTTACTGGTAGGGTCTCAAATTTGTTTAAGTGATGCTGTCAGAAGCTGGTACCCCAAAGTACCTGGTATAATCCTTTCCCATTGAGCTCTGAGACAATGCATTTTTTTTTTTTTTTTTTGAGATGGTGTCTTGCTCTGTCACACAGGTGGGAGTGCAGTGGCATGATCTCGGCTCACTGCAACCTATGCCTCCTGGGCTCAAGCAATTCTCCTGCCTCAGCCTCCCAAGTAGCTGGGATTACAGGTGTGTGCCACCACATCTGGCTAATTTTTGTAGTTTTAGTAGAGACGGGGTTTCGCCATGTTGGTCAGGCTGGTCTCAAACTCCTGACCTCAGGTTATCCATCCCGCCTCAGCTTCCCAAAGCGCTGGGATTACAAGCATGAGCCATGACACCTGGCCAATAGTGCTTCTTTGTTTAAGATGAAGTGCCACAGCCTGTAGCTGATGACAAGTGCTTTCAGAGTCAGACAAAAAGCTACTGGTAGACTACAAGAGACTAAAAATGGCTGTGGTTAACTTACACCTGTATGTAATGATGGCAGTGGCATCAGTGCCCAAGGTGCAAATGGCCTTGTTGCTGTATTGGTAATAATGTGTGGGCTGGGTGTGATAGCTCACACCTGTAATCCCAGCACTTTGGGAGGCTGAGGCAGGCAGATCACACAAGGTCAGGAGTTCAAGACCAGCCTGGCCAACATGGTGAAATCCCGTCTCTACTAAAAATACATAAAAATTAACTGGGCATGGTTGTGCACACCTGTAATCCCAGCAACTCGAGAGACTGAAGAAGGAGAATTGCTTTGAACCTGGGAAGCAGAGGTTGCAGTGAGCCAAGAACACGCCACTGGACTTCAGTCTGGGTGACAGAGTGAGAGTCTGTCAAAACAAAAAAAAGTGTGTGAAGCGTAGGTGCTTACAGACTGGATATGGAAACAGGATCTGGAACACAGGCATGCACAGAGTTACTGCTTCTCTTGGGACTGTAGTGCAGACACACACCTGCTGTAGCAGATAACTCCAGTGTCAATGGTACATGTACTTATGGAGTATCTGAAGAGCTGGGGTCTAGAACATAGGCAAGGCTGGGCATGGTAGCTCACACCTGTAGTCCCAGCACTTTGGGAGGCTGAGGCAGGCGGATTGCCTGAGGTCAGGAGTTCGAGACCAGTCTGGCCAACATGGTGAAACCCCATCTCTACTAAAAATACAAAAAAAGTAGCCAGACATGGGTCACAAACGCCTATAATCCCAGCTACTAGGGAGGCTGAGGCACATGAATCTCTTGAAACCGGGAGGTGGAGGTTGTACAAAGCCAAGATTGCACCACAGCACTCTAGCCTGGGTGACAGAATGAGACTCTGCATCCAAAAAATAAAAAAGAAAAAAGAAAAGAAAAGAAAAAGAAAAGAAAAGAATCCAAAAAATAAAACATAGGCGTGCATGGAGTGACAATGAGTCCAGGGTCCACAGTGCAGGCTAGCTCACTGTAGAGGTGGTTCTGATGTCTGAGACGTGGGCACTCATGGAGCAGTCGTGGAACTGAACTCTGGAGCACAGATAGGCAGAATGGTCATGCTTTCATGAGCTGGGGTAGGGCTAGCCAGCTGTGGTTGTAGTTTTGATGCCTTGGTTGTGGGTATGCATGGTGCAGCCACAGAGCTTGAGACTGGAGTGTGGGCACACATGGGGCATCTTTATCTCTAGTATGGAGATGGTTAGGGTTGTGGGTGTTGGTGACTCCAGCCAGGGTGGTATGACAGTGGATTTCTGGTGGGAACAGTAGCAGCTTTCTCTCCAGGAGGTGTGCGGTGGCAATGGCTTTTAGTTACTTCAATGGCAACGCTGGTGTCCTCTGCAGAACAGGCCACTGTTCTGGTGGAACCCAATTTGTGGCTGATACTGATAGCTTCTGCCCTTCTTCATTCCTAGCCACCCTCAGACATCTCAGATATGTCAATCTCCCCAGCAATTCTTTCTGTGTGATTTTATTATTCATTTTTGGCTGTGCAGTGTTGCTGCAGGTTTTTAAATGGACATGTGAGCCCTCTTGAAGCTATTTGCATTCATGGCCAGCCCTGTAATTTTTTTTTATATTTCCAACTTTTATTTTAAGTACATGTGCAGGATGTGCAGGTTTGTTTTATAGGTAAATGTGTGCCACAGCGTTTTGCTGCACAGATCATCCCATTACCTAGGTATTCAGCCCAGCATCCATTAGCTGTTCTTCCTGATGCTCTCCCTCCTCCCACCTCCCACCCTCTGACAGGACCCAGTGTGTGTTGTTCCCCACCATGTGTCCATATGTTCTCATCATTCAGCTCACACTTGTAAGTGAGAACACATGGTATTTGATTTTCTGTTACTGTGTTAGTTTGCTGAAGATGATGGCTTCCAGCTCCATCCATGTCCCTGCAAAGGACATGATCTTGTTCCTTTTTATGGCTGCGTAGTATTCCATGGTATATCTATACCAAATCTTCTTTATCCAATCTATTATTGATGGGCATTTAGGCTAATTCTGTTATTGTGAATAGTGCTGCAGTGATCATACAAGTGCATGTATCTTTACAATAGAATCATTTATATTCCTCCGAGTATATACCCAGTAATGGGATTGCTGGGTCAAATGGTATTCCTGCCTCTAGATCTTTGAGGAATCATCACACTGTCTTCCACAATGGCTGAACTAATTTACACTCCCACCAACAGTGTAAAAGTATTCCTTTTTCTCCACAACATCACCAGCATCTGTTGTTTTTTGACTTTTTAATAATCATTATTTTGACTGGTGTGAGATGGTATCTCATTGTGGTTTTGATTTGCATTTCTCTGATGATTAGTGATGCTGGGCATTTTTCTATATATTTGCTGGGTGCTTGTATGTCTTCTTTTGAGAGGCGTCTGCTCATGTCCTTTGCCCATTTTTTAATCGTGTTTTTTTTTTCTTATACAGTTGTTTAAGGTCCTTATAGATTCTGGATATCAGACATTTGTTAGATGCATAGATTTCAAAAATTTTCTTCCATTGTCTAG
Source organism: Gorilla gorilla gorilla (assembly GCF_029281585.2). NCBI lineage: Eukaryota > Metazoa > Chordata > Mammalia > Primates > Hominidae > Gorilla > Gorilla gorilla. The sequence goes on along the minus strand of NC_073231.2, from coordinate 74,128,420 downwards.
GTTTTCTATTTATTCTGTTAATGATTTCTTTTACTGTGCAGAGGCTCTTTAGTTTAATTAGATCCCATGTGTCAGTTAGTACTTTTGTTGCAATTGCTCTGGCCTCTTTGTTCTGAAATCTTTGCCCATGTCCATGTCTTGAATGGTATTGCCTAGGTTTTCTTCTAGGGTTTTTATAGCTTTGGGTTTTACATTTAAGTCTGTAACCCATCTTGCATTGATTTTTGTGTATGGTGTAAGGAAGGCATCCATTTTCGATTTTCTGCATATGGTTAGCCAGCTCTCCCAGCAGCTCTGTAATTTTTTAGAGACACGGTCTTTCTCTGTTGCCAAGGCTGGAGTGCAGTGGCACAATCCTAGCTCACTGCAATCTCAAATTCCAGGCTACTTTTTAGTTTTCAAAAAGTTATTTATGTAATCTAGATTCAAGTTCAGCATTAAATGTGTGGTTTGAAAATATTTTCCCCCAGTCTGTAGCCTGTCTTTTCACCCTTTACACAGAATTTTCATGTGCAAATATTTTTAATTTTTAAGTCTTGGTGATATTTAATTTACCAGTTTTTTTCTTGTATGTATTGTCTTTATTGTCAAGTCTAAGAATTTTTCACCAGTGCCAGGTACTGAAATTTTTCTCCTTAAGTTTTTTCAAAACTTTTATAGGGGCCAGGTGCAGTGGCTCACACCTGTAATCCTAGCACTCAGGGCAGATCTCCTGAGATCAGGAGTTTGAGACCAGCCTGGCCAACATGGTGAAACCCCACCTCTACTAAAAATAAAAAAATTGGCTGGGCATGGTGGCTCACGCCTGTAATCCCAGTGCTTTGGGAGGCCAAGGTGGGTGGATCACCTGAGGTCAGGAGTTTGAGACCAGCCTGGCCAAAATGGTGAAACATCGTCTCTACTAAGAAAATGCAAAAATTAGTCTGGTGTGGTGGTGCGTGTCTGTAGTCCCAGCTACTTGGGAGGCTGAGGCAGGAGAATCATTTGAACCTGGGAGGTGGCAGTTTCAGTGAGCCAAGATTGCGCCACTGTACTCCAGCCTCACACACAGAGTGAGACTCAGTCTAAAAACATAAAAATAAAGATACAAAAATTAGCTGGGTATGGTGGCACATGCCTGTAATCCCAGCTATGTGGGAGGCTAAGGTGGGAGAATCACTTGAACCTGGGGGCAGAGATCAGGCCACTGCACTCCAGCCTGGGTGACAGAGTAAGACCCTGTCTCAAAACAAACAAACAAAAAACACAATGATATAGGACTTCACACCTGTAAACCAAAAACAAAATTCTAAGCCTTCCCAACCATCTGAATGGACCCCTCCTTTCAGCCAAGGGCATTTTAAGGTTAACCTGAAAAACTAGTTCAGGTCAGACATGCCTCATTACACCCTCCTCCTTTTTGGAATTTAGGAAAAACTGATCTGCATTAACATCAACACAGACCTTAAATCTGATAAGAAACATTTACAATCTATTCTCTCTGAAGCCTGCTACTTGGAGGCTTCATCGGCATGATAAAACCTTGGTCTCCAGAACCGCTTATTGTAACCCAGACTTTCCTTTCTATTGATAATAATTCTTTCAACTGAATGCCAATCAGAATATTTAAAAATCTACTTATGACCATGCCAGGCGAGGTAGCTCACACCTGTAATCCCTGCACTTTGGGAGGCTGAGGTGGGCAGATTACCTGAGGTTGGGAGTTCAAGACTAGCCTGACCAATATGGAGAAACCCTGTCTCTACTAAAAATAAAAAATTAGCCAGGCGTGATGGCACATACCTGTAATCCCAGCTACTGGGGATGCTGAGGCAGGAGAATCACTTGAACCTGGGAGGCAGAGGAAGAAGTGAGCCAAGATTGCACCACTGCACTGCAGTCTTGGCAACAAGAGAAAAACTCTGTCTCAAAAAAAAATCTACTTATGACCTTGAACCTCCCCTCCCCTCACCACTTCAAGTTGTCTGACCCTTCCAGATCAAACCAATGTAAATCTTACACATATTGATTGATGTATATTATGTCTCTCTAACATACAAAAACAAACTGTAGGCAGGGTGCAGTGGCTCACACCTGTAATCCCAGCACATTGGAAGGCTGAGGCAGGTGGATCACCTGAGGTCAGTTTGAGACCATCCTGGCCAACGTGGTGAAACCCATCTCTACTAAAAATACAAATAATTAGCTGGGTGTGGTGGCAGGTGCCTATAATCCCAGGTACTCAGGAGGCTGAGGGAGGAAAATCGCTTGAACCCAGGAGGCGGAGGTTGCAGTGAGCTGAGAAGACACCATTGGACTCCAGCTGGGCAAAACTCCATCTCAAAAAAAAAAAAAGGCAAACTGTACCCCTGACCACTTTGGGCACATATCATTGGGACCTCCTGATGCTGTGTCACAGGAACTTCATTAACCTTGGCAAAATAAACTTTCTAAATTGATTGAGACCTGTCTCAGATACTTTTGGGTTCACACACACATTAGGATGGCTGCTATCCAAAACCGGACAGTAGCATGTGCTGGTGAAGGCATGGAGAAGATGGCACCCTGTGCGTGACTGGTGGGAATGTAAAATGGTGCAGCTGCTCTGTTTGGGTTTTCTTCAAAAATTAAACATAGAGGCTGGATGCGGTGGCTCATGCCTGTAATCCGAGCATTTAGGAAGGCTGAGGCAGGAGGATCATTTGAGGCCAGAAGTTTGAGACCAGCCTGGCCAAGATGGCAAAACCCCGCCTCTACTAAAAATACAAAAATTAGCCAGGCATGGAGGTGGGTGCCTCTAATCCCAGCTATTTGGGAGGCTGAGGCAGGAGAATCGCTTGAACCCGGGAGGTGGAGTTTGCAGTGAGCCAAGATCACGCCATTGGACTCCAGGCTGGGCGACAGAATGAGATTCAGTCTCAAACTACAACAACAGCAGCAAAATTAAACATAGAATTGCTATATGATTAACCAGTTCCACCTCAGGGTATATGCCCAAAAGAACAGAAGGCAGCTTCTAGAAAAGACATTTGCACTCTTACATTTACAGCAGCATTATTCACAATTGCCAACAGGTGGAAGTACCCAAATGTCCACTGTCCACTGATGAATGAATGGATAAGCAATATATGGTATGTATGTACAATGGAATATCATTTAGCACTAAAAAGGAATGAAATTCTGACACATGTTACAACAGAGAGGAACCTTGAAGGCATTATGCTAAGTGAAATAATTCAGTCACAAAGGGACAAATATTACATAGTTCCATTTGTATGAGGTACCTAAAGTAGTGAAGTTCATAGAGACAGAAAGTACAATTGTGAGTCCCAGAAATAGGGGAGGAAGGGTAGTTATTGTTTATGGATATAAAGTTTTAGTTTGGGAAGATTTTTTAAAGTTCTGGACGTGGAGGGTGGTGGTGGTTGCACAAGAATGTGAATATATACAGAATGCCACTGAACTTTCCCTTAAAAATCATTAAGATGGCACATTTTATGTTATGTCTATTTTACCACAATAAAAAAGTACAAAGACAAAAAGAGAGCTGAATTCTTACATCTGCTTCTACATTTAGTCTCTTGAAATATGTTGTTTTGCTTAATGTTTCTGAAGAAAATCTGGCTTCATACAGATTCATAGTTGGTAAAAGGAATCACTTAGTAATCTTCCAACATGATTGTGAATATTATTCTTTCATACTCCACCAAAATTGGACAAGATTAGTTGCAATGTGAAATCTGAAACTATTTTCACACACTTTTGTTACATTTAAATTAATATGGCAAAGACAAGTCTGCACGCCCATGTTTATTGCAGCACTATTTACAAAAATGAAGTTATAGAATCGTCGTAAGTGTCCATAAATGTATAAATGGAGAGAGAAAATGTGTGTATACACCATGGAATACTATTCAGCCTTTAAAAAGTAAGAGATTCTGTCATTTGCAACAACATGGATGACATCAGAGAATGTTCTGTTAAGTGAAATAAGGCAAATTCAGAAAGACAAATACCACATGTTCTCATGTAAAGATGGAAAGTAAAACACTAATTGTTTTACTTCTGAGTTTAATACTCAGAAGCAGAGTGTATCCTGGTGGGAGTGGGGAAATGATAATCGAAGGGTACAGGGCCTCAATTAAATAGCAAAATTATGTTTGGACTTTTTGAGATCTATTACACAGGTTGTTGAATATACTTAATAATTATTCACTGTCCATTTCAAAATTACTAAGACAGTACATTTCAAATGTTCTTAGCAAAAAAATCAAATATTTCAGGTTATGAGTATGTTCATTTGATTAATTTAGTTATTTCATATTATGCTAAAAATTTATGACATCACTTTGTACCCATAAATATATACAATGATAATTTGTCAACGTATAATACAATTTAAAAAAAAATCTAGTCTGACTCTTCAAATGGATCCTGAACTCATGTATACCTTTGTAATGTCAAGCATTGGTCACTCAAAAAACATCTGTTGGCCAGGTGCAGTGACTCACACTTGTAATCAATCCTAGCACTTTGGGAGGCCCAGGTGGGTGGATCAGCTGAGGTCAGGAGTTCAAGACCAGCCTGGCCAAAATGGTGAAACTCCATCTCTACTAAACACACAAAAATTAGCTGGGTGTGGTGGTGCATGACTGTAGTCCCAGCTACTCCAGAGACTGAGGCAGGAGAATCGCTTGAACCCGGGAGGTAGAGGTTTCAGTGAGCTGAGATTGAGCCACTGCACTCCAGCCTGGGCGACAAAGTGAGAATCCATCTCAATAAAACAAAAAAGAAAGAAGGAAAGAAAGAAAAACATCTGTTTACTGAGTTATCTAATTTAGTAGTTCTTAGCTCAGAGTTATTTTGCTCTCCAATTTGGCCAATGTCTGGAGATGTCAGTTGCCACACTTGGGGGTTGCTAGTGACATCTAGTGGGTAGAGAACAGATATGCAGCTAAGCACTCTAGTGCATTAAACAGTCTTCAGAACAAAGAATTATACAGACCAATATATTAACAGTGTGGAGGTTGGGAAACTTCCACACTGTTAACAATTAACAGTTAATAATTAAATAAACTTAATCTATTTAATGTCACATTTCATTATACAATATCAAACATTTGCATTGTTAATATCACCACCAATGTTTTTAGAAAACTTTTTAGAAAAGTTTTTAAATGTTGGAAAGCTGTCAAGATCATGATGATTGATACAAGTTCTCTAAAAACTATTTTAGCAGTAAACCTCATATCACAAAATCGACAAAAATGTAAATTTTATCATTTAAAAAGTACATTTTCAGTTAGTTTTCTTTTCATTCTTTTTTTTTTTTTTTTTTTTTTTGGACAGGGTCTCTGTTGCCCTGGCTGGAGTGCAGTGGCGCAATCATAGCTCACTGCAGCCTCAAACTCTGGGGCTCCAGCAATCTTTCTGCCTCAGCCTGCTGAGTAACTGCGACTACAGACACACACTACCATGCCTGGCTAATTTTTAAATTTTTCTTTGGTAGAGACCAGCTCCTACTATGCAGACCAGCCTGGTTTCAGACTCCTGGGCTCAAGCAGTTCCCCTGCTTCAGCCTCCCAAAGTGCTGGGATTACAGGATCCACCTCGTTCTTTTTCTTTTTCTTTTTCTTTTTTTTTTTTTTTTTTCTTTTTTTTTTTTGAGACGGAGTGTCGCTCTGTTGCCCAGGCTGGAGTGCAGGGGTACAATCTCGGCTCACTGCAAGCTCTGCCTCCTGGGTTCACGCCATTCTCCTGCCTCAGCCTCCCGAGTAGCTGGGACTACAGGCGCCTGCCACCACGCCCGGCTAATGTTTTGTATTTTCAGTAGAGAGGGGTTCCACCGTGTTAGCCAGGATGGTCTTGATCTCTTGACCTCGTGATCCGCCCGCCCCGGCCTCCCAAAGTGCTGGGCTTACAGGCGTGAGCCACCGTGCCTGGCCCGCCTTGTTATTTTTCTTAATGTTACAAACCACGCCTCATTCATTTTCAAGAAACTATCTTAGAAATCCCCAAGCTTAAGTCATCTGTGTTTTTCAATTGTACTTGAAATTAATAATGTTCCATGAAAAAAGGAGTTCCTATTTCTCACAACACAATCAATCACAGAGCTTGTTTTCCTCAAGACAACCATCATACTTCTATACAGTATAAATACTTAATGGCTATTTACTGTTTTTTGTTGTTGTTGTGAATGTGTGAGGTGAATAATGCAATAACTAATAATACAATTTGGTGCCATTTTCTTATGAAGGTAGCAGTAGATTTTTGTTTGTTTGTTTTTGAGACAGTGTCTCCCTCTTGTTGCCCAGGCTGGAGTGCAGTGGAGCCATCTCGGCTCACTGCAACCTCCGCCTCCCGGGCTCAAGCGATTCTCCTGCCTCAGCCTCCCGAGTAGCTGGGATTACAGGTACCTGCCACCATGCCCAGCTATTTTTTTCTGTTTTTAGGAGAGACGGGGTTTCACCATGTTGGCCAGGCTGGTCTCGAACTCCTGACCTTAGGCGATCCACCTGTATCGGCCTCCCAAAGTGCTGGGATTACAGGCATGAGCCGACGTGCCCAGCCAAAGGTAGCAGTAGTTTTAACCCCCATTGTTTTTGAACCATCAGGGTAAATATCAACAGAATGGAAAGGCAAATTAAACCCTAGTATTGGCCAAGTGCAGAGGGCATACTACTCACACTTGTAATCACAACACTTTGGGAGGCCAGGCAGGAGAATTGCTTGAGTTTAGGAGTTCAAGATCAGCCTGGGCAACATGGCAAAACCCTGTCTCTACAAAAAATACAAAAATTAGCAGGGTGTGATGGCAGATGCCTGTAATCCCATCTACTTGGGAGGCTGAGGTGGGGAGGATCACTTGAGCTTGGGAGGTCAAGACTGCGGTCAGTTGTGATTGCGCCTCTGCGCTCCAGCGTTGGTGACAGAGTGAGACCCTATCTCAAAATGAAAGCAAAAAAACAAAAAACCCTAGTGTTATTAGAAAAAAAAAATTGAACCCATGGGCCCCCCAAAAGAGTCTCAGGAATCCTCAAGGCCCAGTGATTGTAATTTGAGAACTTCTGCTCTAGACTTATGTGAAAGAAATAAATCCCTCTTTGTCTGAGACACTTAATTAGGCTTTTAAATAAGACAAGTTGTGTCTCTAGTTCTTAAATGAATTTTGGCAGATTTGCCAAAAATTCAGCCATTATACAGAGATAGAGACTTATGAATTTGTGGTAATTTACTTCAAATTACTACAATATTTCAAAAACAATATTATTGTTGATTTAAATAAACATTGTTATTTATTTATTTATTTATTTATTTATTTATTTATTTATTTATTTGAGTCAGAGTCTTGTTCTGTCACCCAGGCTGGAGTGCATGGTGGGATCTTGGCTCACTGCAGCCTCCACCTTCTGGGTCCAAGCAATACACATGCCTCAGCCTCCTGAGTAGCTGGGATTACAGGCCTGTGCCACTATGCCCGGCTAAGTTTTGTATTTTTAGTAGAGACGGGATTTTGCCCTGTTGGCCAGTCTGGTTTCAAACTTCTGGCCTCAAGTGATCTTCCTGCCTTGGCATCCCAAAGTGCTGGGATTATAGGCACGAGCCACTGTGCCCAGCCAAACATTGTTGACTTAAATCAACAATGCTTATTGCTGATTTCTATTAAAGGGTGGAAATTACTGCAACGTCCACCATTAAGTTTCTGATAAACAAATTAAAAAACCTTTACATATACTGGAATAGAGTAAACCATACAACAAAACAGAACTCTGCCTATATCAGGAAACCTTGTTTAATTTTAGGGAAAATGATATTCATTTGAATACTAAAGTGCAATAATCCTCAAGATAGAGCAAGTGAAGAGATTATGGCACAGAGCCATTCTTTGATTCTGTTTGCTTCTCAAATATTTCAAATATTTGTTTTATGAATATATAATATTTCCTTTTGAAACATGCCTCATATTTTTAGTATCTTTGCGCTGTGTTCAAAAGTAGGGTAGCATGGCCTTCTCAGGCAGTTCTGTTTGGAGATGAGCACAGCACGCTGTCTTGTACCTCTCCTCCCTGTTCCCAACTGTTACAAACACAGTGAATATTTATTTGGTCCACAACTTGGGACAGTGGAAAGGAGACCAGCTTGGAATCAGTTCGGACCTGTGTCTGCTGCACAGCTGAATCCCTGAGAAAGTAAGTTACTTAATCATTCTGAGTTCGAATTTTTTCACCTGGCATATGGCAATGAAAATACGTACATCTCAGATCTACTATGAGGACTTGCGGAGGTAAATAAAGCACATAAACCCTTAGCACAATGCTAGGTGCATAATAGATGCTTCATAAGTGAGAATTATCATTATTTTAGTTCAGTGTCTATAGGACCCTTTTAGATTTTATAAGGTCTGCTTTCACAATTTCCTTTCAATGGGTAGACTCGAATACCCAAGCCTCCTCTGGAATGCTACTCTGGAAAGTTAAGCGCTTATGAGTGTCTTACTTTTTTTTTTTAACCATTTTTAAAGCAAGAATTTCTACTTTCCTTTCTTATGACCAAAGAGTCATTTAAAGAAGAAGAGTGCTCTTATCCTCTTGATTTCCAAAGAGAGTTTAAGATGCTTTTTGTGTGCTTATGGACAAATGTATTACTCTACATTATAAGTTGAATATTACATATTATTCATTATATAGAACCCCATCTAGCAAGACAGGCACAGTTTAAAACAGATCAATAGTGTGAACTAAAAACTAAAACTTATAAAAATACCTATATTATGCCCCCAAATTGATCTAAATTTTATAGCAAGGATATAGTCTTTGTAAGTAATTTTTTAAAATGTTCATTTTTTTTTTTTTATTTTCAGCTCTTTCAGTGTGGCATGGCAGAAAGAACAATGCATATGCCCACACAAATACCTGCTGATGGAGATACAGTTAAGTATATCTTTCAAATATAACTCTGCGTTTTGTACTTCAACAAGATTACATACCTTCAAAATATTGACTTGTTAAACTGATGTAGGCATAGATGATGAGGTCTTCTTTGTTATGTTTGGGCATGAATTAGCTTTTATGCTAATTGGAGTTAAATATCAATGGTGATTTAGATAATTGGTTACATGTTTTTTGAGTCTGACAACCTTGTTAGTAGTGCAAAAGACTATTTCTGTTTAACACCAAAAATACTCAAAGTAAAACTTCTGAATCTCCCAATTAGTGAGAACAACAGTACTGTTTTGATGGATATATTTTCAGAACATATGCATTGACGACAAATAATTTTTTAGTGAAGTTATTTAGCAAATGGTTGGATGGCTGCGAAGTTGGACCAGGTTTTTGTTTTGTTTTTTTTTTTTTAGATGGAATCTTGCTCTGTCACCCAGGCTGGAGTGCAGTGGTGCGATCTCAGCTCACTGCAACCTCCACCTCCTGGGCTTAAGTGATTCTCCTGCCTCAGCCTCCCTAGTAGCTGGGATTACAGGCACGTGCCATCATGCCTGGCCAATTTTTGTATTTTTAGTAAGAGATGGGGTTTCACCATGTTGACCAGGCTGGTCTCGGACTCCTGATCTCAGCTGACCTACCCTTCTCAGCCTCCCAAAGTGTTAGGATTACAGGCGTGAGCTACTGCCTCTAGCCTAGGTTGGACCAAGTTTTATTTTAAGATTAGCCTCTGTACTAGAGAAAAAATATGGTAATTCACATGAATACATATTAAGCAAGAGGGAAGTATGTTTGAATAGGTGAAATTTAACTTTCATAATTCTTTACAGTATATACATTTGACATGCAGCTATGTTAAACAGTGTTTGTTTATGTCAGTAAATAACGGCTTTTTTCTTGTAGTTTTCTGTTCTTTCACACATGCATTTTATTTATTTATTAGTTTGAATCAGCGAACTACTGTATATGTTTTTCTTCCTCTTCTCATTGTTACTCCTCTGGAGTGAATAGTTTATCTCACCTTTACTTTTTTTTTTTTAATTGTTTAAATTTTATTTATTTGTTTATTTATTGATTTCTTTAGATGGAGTTTTGCTCTTGTTTCCCAGGCTGGAGTGCAGTGGTACAGTCTTAGCTCACTGCAACCTCCACCTCCCGGATTCAAGCAAAATCACTTGAACCCAGAGTTTCACCATGTTGTCCAGGCTGGTCCTGCCTCAGCCTCCCGAGTAGCTGGGATTATAGTCATGTGTCACCATGCCCAGTTAATTTTGTATTTTCAGTACAGACAGGGTTTCACCATGTTGGCCAGGCTGGTCCTGAACTCCTGACCTCAGATCATCCACCTGCCTTGGCCTCCCAAAGTGCTGGGATTACAGACATGAGCCACTGCGCCTAGCCACTTACCTTTACTTTTAATCAGCCAGTTTCAAATTCACATTTAATTCCCCTCTTGTTGTCATTGCTTTTCTTTTTTTTTTTTTAGACAGAGTCTGGCTCTGTTGCTCAGGCTGGAGTGCAGTGGCACGACCTCAGCTCACTGTGACCTCTGCCTCCCAGGTTCAAGTGATTCTCCTGCCTCAGCCTCCTGAGTAGCTGGGATTACAGGCCTGGATAATTTTGTACTTTTAGTAGAGATGGGGTCTTGCCATGTTGGCCAGGCTGGTTTCAAACTCCTGACCTCAGGCGATCCACCCACCTCAGCCTCCCAAAGTGCTGGGATTACAGGCATGAGCCACTGTGCCTGGCTCCAAATAGTATTTAAATGTGTATATATACAACTTTTTAATGCATGTATCTGTTGATGGACACTTAGGTTGATTCCATGTTTTTGCTGTGGTGAATACTGCTTCAATAAGCACAGGGATGCAGAGATCTCTTCTACATACTGATTTTTTTTTTCCTTTGGGTATATGCCCAGTAATGGGATTGCTGGATTGTATGGTAGTTCCATTTATAGTGGAAATAAAGGATGAGAGAACTAGAGGGAGGAAGGGAGAGAGGGATAAAAGAGTGAAGGGAGGGATTGAAAAAAGAGTGAATAGAATCATAATATGACTTAAGTTTCCATATCTTGGCTATTGTAAATAATGTTGCAATGAACACAGAGCATCACACTTCCTGATTTAAAATTATATTACAAAGCTATAGTAATCAATATACTGTGGTACCATCATAGAAACAGAAACATAGACCAGTGAAACACAATAGGACTCCCAGAAATAAATCCAAACATTCATGGTTAGCTAATTTTTGAAAAGGGCACCAAGACATAATGAGAAAAAAATAATCTCTTCACTAAATGGTTCCAGAAAAACTGAATTTCTATATGCAAAAGAATGATATTGGACCATTATCTTACACTATACCAAAAAGCCAACTCAAAATAGATAAAAGACCTAAAAGTAAGACCTGAAACCATAAATTCCGAGAAGAGAATATAGGGGAAAATATCCTTGACATTGGTCTTGACAATTTTTTTTTTTGGAAACAAAGTTTCACTCTTGTTGCCCAGGCTGGAGTGCAGTGGCCCAATCTTGGCTCACCACAACCTCCACCTCCCGGGTTCAAGCGATTCTCCTGCCTCAGCCTCCCGAGTAGCTGGGATTACATGCACCAACATGCCTGGCTAATTGTATTTTTAGTAGAGACGGGATTTTGCCATGTTGATCAGGCTGGTCTCGAACTCTTGACCTCAAGTGGTCCACCTGCCTCGGCCTCCGAAAGTGCTGGGATTACAGGCATGAGCCACCATGCCCAACAATAATAATTTTTTGAATATAACTCCAAGAGCTCAAGCTATAAAAGCAAAGTTAAATAAATTGGACTGTGTAAAACTAAAAATTTCTGAACAGCAAATGACATAATTTTATTCTTTTTTATGGCCAGATAGTATTCCCTAATGTAGATGCACCATATTTTCTTTCTTTCTTTTTTTTCTTTTCTTTTTCTTTTTTTTTTTTTTTTTTTGAGACAGAGTCTTGCTCTGTTGCTCAGGCTGGAGTGCAGTGGCATGATCTCAGCTCACTGCAGTCCTCACCTCCTGGGTTCAAGCGTTTCTCGTGCCTCAGCCTCCCAGGTAGCTGGGATTACAGGCGAATGCCACCATGCCCAGCTGATTTTTGTATAAAATGCCTTTTTTTCTGAAACTCCAAATCTTTAATTTTTTTCACATAATGTTTTAACTTAAGTTCTGTTATGACCCTAGTCACTCTTCTTTGAGTCCCTTCCTTCACTTCTTTTCTCCCTCTCTCCCTCCCTTCCTCTCTTCCTCTCATTCTTTTTTTTCTACTATAAATAGAACTATCAATTATGTGATACAGAAATCCCACTACTGGGTCTATATCCAAAGGAAAGAAAATCAGTATGCAGAATAGATATCTGCACCCTCATGGTTATTGCGACACTATTCACAATAGCAAAGATACGGAATCAACCTAAGCGTCCATCAATGGGTAAATAGATTTTTTAAAAAGTATGTATACACAATGGAATACTACTTGGCTACAAAAAGAATGGAATTATGTCATTTGCAGCAACATAAATGGAACTGAAGGTCATTATGTTAAGTGAAATAAAACAGGTGCAGAAAGGCAAATATCACATGTTCTCACTCATATGTGGACGATATCAAAATTGATCTTGCGGAGGTAGAGAGTAGAATGACAGCTACCAGAGGCTGAGAAGGGTGGTGGGGGAATGAAGAGAGGTTGGTTAATGGGTGCAAACATACAGTTAGGTGGAAGAAATGCGTTCTAATGTTGGATAGCAGAGCATGAAGATCATAGTTAATAACAGTTTATTGTATATTTCAAAATAGCTAGAAGAGAGGACTTGAAATGTTCCCAACACTAGAAGTGAGAAACACATGAGGTGATGGACACCCCAAATACCCTGACTTGATCATTAGACCTTCCATGCATGTAACAAAATACCACATGTACCCCACAAATATGTATAAATATTATTTAACAATAAAAATACATTGCTCAAGTTTCTTCTAGCTTGGAGATTTCTGAATAGAAACAGTGTAATGATGATTTTTGCTCCTCCATATTTAATGTATATTTTTTTCTCTGTTTAGCTTTAACATTTTATCTTTGCCTTCTGGTCTTACCAGTTTGAACATAGTGTCTTGTTGCTTTTGTTGTTATTGTTGTTTTTATTCATCCCGATTTGATTTTCTCTGAACTGGTATTTGTGGTTTGGTGTTTGTTATTAATCCTTCCTAAATTATTGATCATTATTTACAAATATTTCTTCTGCCTTGTTCTGTCTCTTTACTCCCTCTGAGATTCTAACAATGCTTATCTTAGCATGTTTGATTATATCACAGAACTCTTGGATATTGTGTTCTATTCTTTTTTTATTATTATTATACTTCAAGTTTTAGGGTACATGTACACAACGTGCAGGTTAGTTACATATGTATACATGTGCCATGTTGGTGTGCTGCACCCATTAACTCGTCATTTAGCATTAGTTATGTCACCTAATGCTATCCCTCCCCCCTCCCTCCACCCCACAACAGTCCCTGGTGTGTGATGTTCCCCTTCCGTGTCCATGTGTTCTCACTGTTCAATTCCCACCTATGAGTGAGAACATGCGGTGTTTGGTTTTTTGTCCTTGCAATAGTTTGCTGAGAATGATGGTTTACAGCTTCATCCATATCCCTACAAAGGACATGAACTCATCATTTTCTATTCTTTTTTTAAATTTTTTTATTTCAATAGTTTTTGGGATACAGGTGTTTTTTGGTTACTTGAATAAGTTCTTTAGTGGTGATTCCTGAGATTTTAGCATACCCCTCACCTGAGTAGTGTACAATGTACACAATATGTAGTCTTTTAGCCCTCACCGCCCCACATGTCCTCTCCCAAAAGTTCATTATATCACTTTTATTCGTTTGCATCCTCATAGCTTAGCTCCCACTTATAAGTGAGAACATATGATATTTGGTTTTCCATTCCTTAGTTACTTAACTTAGAATAATTACTTCGATTCCATCTAATTAGCTGCAAAAGGCATTATTTCATTCCATTTGATGGCTGAGTAGTATTCCATGGTGTATACATACCATATTTTCTTTATCCACTCATTGGTTGATAAGCACTTAGGTTGGTTCCGTATCTTTGCAATTGTGAATTGTGCTGCTGTAAACACGTATGTGCATGTGTCATTTTCATAGAATCACTTCTTTTGCTTTGAGTAGATACCTGGCAGTGGGATTGCTGGATCAAATGGTAGTTCTACTTTTAATTCTTTAAGAAATCTCCATACTGTTCTCCATAGTGGTTGTATTAATTTACATTCCCACCAACAGTGTAAAAGGGTACACTTTTTGCCACATCCATGCCAACATCTATTGTTTTTTGACTTTTAAATTATGGCCACTCTTGCAGGTGTAAGGTGGTATCTCTTTGCAGTTTTAATTTGCATTTCCCTGATGATTAGTGATGTTGAGCTTTTTTTCATGTTTATTGGCTGTTTGTATATCTTCTTTTGAGAAATGTCTATTCATGATATTCATGTCCTTTGACCACTTTTGGATGGGGTTGTTTGTTTGTTTGTTTGTTTGTTTTTTCTTGCTGATTTGAATTCCTTGTAGATTCTGGATACTAGTCCTTTGTCAGATAAAAAGTTTGTGGATATTTTCTCCCACTGTGTGGACTGTCTGTTTACTCCGCTGATTATTTCTTTTGCTGTGCAGAAGGTTTTCAGTTTAATTAGGTCCCATTATTCATTTTTGTTTTTGTTGCATTTGCTTTGGGGGTGGGTCTCTTAGTCATGAATTTTTTGCCTAAGCCAATGTCCAGAAGAGTTTTTCTGACATTATCATCTGGAATTTTTATGGTTTTAAGTCTTTGATTCATCTTGTGTTGATTTTTATATAAGGTGAGAGATGGGAAACCTATTTCATTGTTCTACTTGTGTCAGTTTTCCCAGCACTATTTATTGAATAGAATGTCCTTTCCCCAATTTATGTTTTTGTATGCTTTGTCAAAGATCAGTTGGCTGTAAGTATTTGGCTTTATTTCTGAATTCTCTATTTTGTTCCATTGGTCTACATGCCTATTTTTATACCAATACCTTGCTGTTTTGATAACTATAGACTTGTAGTATAATTTGAAGTCAGGTAATGTGATGCCTCCAGATTGGTTATTTTTGCCTAGTATTGCTTTGGCTATGTGGGCTCTTTTTTTGTTCCATATGAATTTTAAGATTGTTTTTTCTAGTTCTGTGAAGAATGATGATGGTATTTTGATGGGAATTGCATTGAATCTGTAGATTGCTTTGGGCAGTATGGTCATTTCCACAATACTGATTCTTCTCACCCATGAATGGAATGTGTTTTCTTTTGTTTATGTCATCTGTGATGTCTTTTAGCAGTGTTTTTTTGTAGTTTTCTTTGTAGAGATCTTTCACCTTCTTGGATAAGTGTATTTAGGTATTTTTGTTGTTGTTTTTGCAGCTATTGTAAGGGGGATTGAGTTCTTGATTTTATTCTTGGCTTGGTTGTTGTTGGTGTATAACAGTGCTACTGATTTGTGTACATTGATTTTGTAACCTGAGACTTTACTGAATCCATTTATCAGATCTAGGGGCTTTTTAGATGAGTCTTGAGGGTGTTCTAGGTACATAACCATGTCAGCGAACAGCAACAGTTTGACTTCCTTTTTTCCAATTTTGATGTCGTTTATTTGTTTTTTCTCTCTGATTGCTCTGGCTAGGACTTCCAGCACTATGTTGAATAGAAGTGGTAAAAGTGGGCATCCTTGTCTTATTCCATTTCTCAGGGAGAATGCTTTCAATTTTTCCCCATTTGGTATGATGTTGGCTGTGAGTTTGTCTTATATGCCTTTTATTACTTTGAGGTAAGTCCCTTCTGTGCCCATTTTCTTGAGGGTTTTTATCATAAAGGGATGCTAGATTTTAGCAAATGCTTTTTCTGCATCTATTGTGGATGATCATATGGTTTTTGTTTTTAATTGTTTATGTGATGTATCCCATCTATTGACTTTTGTATGTTGAACTAACCCTGCATCCCTGAGATGAAACCCACCTGATCATGATGTATTATCTTTTTGATGTGCTATTTGATTTGATTAGCTAGTATTTTTTGAAGATTTTTGCATCTATATTCAGCACATTTACTGGTTCGTGGGTTTTTTTTTCTTATGTCCTTTCCTCGTTTTGGTATTAGAGTTATCCTGGCCTACTAGAGTGATTTAGGGATAATTCCCCTTTCTCTACCTTTTGGAATAGTTTCAGTAATATTGGTACAAATTCCTTTTTAATGTCTTGTAGAATTTAGCTCTGAATCCATCTGATCCTGACTTTTTTTGTTGGTAATTTTTAAATTACTGATTCAACTTTGCTGCTTATTATTGGTCTGTTCAGGGTTTCTATTTCTTCCTGATTTAATCTGGGAGGGTTGCATATGTCCAAGAATTTATCCATTTTCTCTAGATTTTCTAGTTTGTGTGTATAAAGGTGTTCATAGGAGCCTTGAATGATCTTTCGTATTTCTGTGGTATTGGTTATAATATCTTCAGTTTCATTTCTAACTGAGCTTATTTGGATCTCTCTTCTTTTCTTGGTTAGTCTCACTAATAGTGTATCATTTTTGTTTATCTTCTCAAATAACAAGCTTTTTTCTTTCATTTATCTTTTGTTTTTTTTTTGTTTCAATTTCATTTAGTTCTGCTCTGATTTTTGTTACTTCTTTTCTTCTGCTGGGTTTATTCTTGTTTCTCTTGTTCCTTGAGGTGTGACATTAGTTTGTCAATTTGTGCTCTTTCAGACTGTTTGATGTAGGCATTTAATGCTATGAACCTTCTTCTTAGCACTGCTTTTGCTGTATCCCAGAGGTTTTGATAAGTTGTGTCACTACTATCATTCATTTCAAAGAATTTTTAAATTCCCATCTTGATTTCATTGCTAAACATCATTCTAGGCCGGGTGCAGTGGCTCATGGTTGTAATCCCAGCACTTTGGGAGGCCAAGGCAGGTGGATCCCTGAAGTCAGGATTTCAAGACCAGTGTGGCCAACATGGTGAAACCCCATCTCTACTAAAAATACAAAAAAAAATTTGCTGGCTTTGGTCGTAGGCACCTGTAACCCCAGCTACTCAGGAGGCAGAGGCAGGAGAATCACTTGAACCCGGGAGGCATAAGTTGCAGTGAGCTAAGACCATGCCATTGCACTCCAGCCTGAGCAACAAGAGCAAAACTCCATCTCAAATAACAAAAATCATTCTGGAGTAGATTATTTAATTTTCATGTATTCATATAGGTTTGAGGGTTCCTTTTGGAGTTGATTTCCAGTTTTATTCCACTGTGGTCTGAAAAGATTCTTGATATAATATCAGTTTTTTTAATGTATTGAGACTTGTTTTGTGGCCTATCATATGTTCTATCTTGGAGAATGTTCCATGTGCTGATGAGAAGAATATGTAGTCTGCTGTTGTTGGGGACAATGTTCTGTAAATATCTGTTAAGTCCATTTGTTCTAGGGTATAGTTTAAGTTCATTGTTTCTTTGTTGATTTTCTCTCTTGATGATCTTTCTAGTGCTGCCAGTGGAGTATTGAAGTCCCCCACTATTATTATTGTGCTTTTGTCTATCTCACTTCTTAGGTCTAGTAGTAATTGTTTTATAAATCTGAGAGCCCAATGCATATAAGTTGAGGGTTCATATAAATATGGGTGCATATCAATCTAGGATTGTAATATCTTCTTGTTGGACTAACTTTTTATCATTATGTACTGTCCTTCTTTGTCATTTTTTACTTGTGTTGCTTTAAAATTTGTTTTGTGTGACATAAGAATAGCTACTCCTGCTTGCTTTGGGTTTCCATTTGTGTGGAATGTGTTTTTCCAGCCCTTTACCTGAAGTTTATGAGTTCTTATGTGTTAGGTGAGTCTCTTGAAGACAGCAGATATTTGGTTGGTAGTTTTTCATCCATTTTACCATTCTGTATCTACTAAGCAGAGCATTTAGGCCATTTACATTCAATGTTAATATTGAAATGTGGGGTACTGTTTTATTCATCATATTAGTTGTTACCTAGATACTTTGTTTTTTTCGTTGTGTTATTGTTTTATAGGCCCTGTGAAATTTATGCTTTAGGAAGGTTCTATTTTGATGCATATCAAACTTTTGTTTCAAGATTTAGAAGCCTTTTCCATCTCTTATAGTGCTGGTTTGGCAGTCACAAATTCCCTCAGCATTTGTTTGTCTGAAAAAGAATTTATCTCTCCTTCATTTATGAAGCTTAATTTTGCTGGATGCAAAATTCTTGGCTGACAATTATTTTATTTAAGGAGGCTAAAGATAGGACCCTAATCTCTTCTGGCTTATAAGGTTTCTGCTAATAAATCTGCTGTTAGTCCAATAGGCTTTCCTTTATAAGTTACCCGATGCTTTTGTCTCAGTTCTTAAAACTATTATCTTCATTCTGACTTTAGATAGCCTGATGACTACGTGTCTTGGTGATAATCTTCTTGCAATGAATTTCCCAGGAGTTCTTGGAGCTTCTTGTATTTGGATATCTAAATCTCTAGCAGGGCCAGAAAAGTTTTTCTCAATTATTCCCTCAAATAAGTTTTTCAAACTTTAGGCTTCTCTTCTCCCTCAGTAACACCAATTATTCTTAGGTTTGTCCATTTTACATAATCCTATATTCTTTGAGACTGTTTTCCTTTGATTCTTTTTCTTTATCTTTTCTGATTGGGCTAATTTGAAAGCCTTGTCTTTGAGCTCTCAAATTCTTTTTTCTATTTGTTCTAGTCTATTGTTGAAATTTTCACTGCATTTGGTATTTCTCTGAGTGTGTCTTTCATTTCCATAAGGTCTGATTGGTTTTTCTTTATGATACCTATCTCTCTGGAAAATTTTTCATTCATATTCTGGATTTCTTTGTTTCTTTATGTTGTTTTCACCTTTCCCTGGTATCTCCTCAAGTAGCTTAACAACCTTATGAATTCTTTGTCTGGTGTTTCAAAGATTTAATCTTGGTTTGAATCCATTGCTGAGGAGCTCATGTGGTCTTCTGGGGGTGTTACAGAACCCTGTTTTGTCATATTACCAGACTGACTTTTCTGGCTTTTTCTCATTTGGGTAGATGATTTCTTCAAATTGTTCTTGAATTCATTTTTTATTTGACTGTGTTTTTTAAAAAAATTATTTTTCCCTCTTAAGGATCTGACTTTAATGTTTGTAGTTTTTTATAGCCTAAATTGTTCTTGGTGCTTTTATGGGTAAAGACTCCATATGAGTTCCTTAGTTATAGAGAGTCTTCGTGCACTGGCTTTCCTAGATGATGATTATGTACTTGGTGTGTGGGCAAGTTTACTACCTCCTATGGGGTTGAAATGTCAAGGATCTCTTGAAACTTCTCTTATTCTCCTATGGTGTACACTTTTTGAATTTACCTAATTTTCCCACATTATTTTATTTACTGAGTTGATGATTCAGGCTTCAGACCAGCAGGGGAGGTATCCCTGGGTAGGGAGTGGTTGTAGCTAAAGTAGGTGGGTAGATGTAATACACAATGGAGGGCAGAGGTCCCAGCCTTGATGAAGGTGGCTAGGGGAGCTCTCAATTAGACATGCGGAGGTTTTATCAGGGTAAAGGATGGGAGCTACCTCAATTCGCCTTCCAGAAAGCTATACTTTCCCAGTGTTCTAGCTATTCATATCTGACAGGCACCATGTTTCATCTCCAGGAATGTTGATATTCCAAGTAGGGAGGAATTGTGGCTCTGCCTCTTGTGCAAGCCGGGGTGTGCTCCTCCTGTGGGGATGCAATCACCCCAAATTGTTTCAGGAAGGCTGTCTATAGGTGTATCTGTGCTGTATTCCCACGGGAGCAGCCCCAGCTTTGTCTGCAGTGGTGTACCAGGGGCAAACAAGGACCCCTTCTCCCAGACCCTTTAAGATCACAGAGGCTGCCTGCCTATTGGAGTAGAGATGCAGACTTTCAATACTGCGCTCAGCAATGCAATTGTGTTTCTGCTGTAAAAGCCTTCTTACCAGTGAAAATATCTGGGACTCAAGGCCTGCCATTCAGATGTTTTCATCCCATGGGGTGGTACCTTAATATGGTGCTCTCCCCCTTCTCCTAGGAATGGGAGTTCCTGAGAGCCAGACAACAGTGATTGTTATTGCTCCTCTGGGTCTAACAACCCAGTGGTGCTACCAGACTCTGGGCTTGTGCTGGAGACTGTCTGCAAGGAATCCATTGATGTGACCTGTCTTCAGGTCTCCCAGCAGTGGATACCAGTGCCAGTTCTGATGGAGGTGTCAGGGCAGTGATGTAGACTCTGAGATTCCTTGGTTGTAGATAGGCTTAGTGTGCTGGCTTTCATGAATTCTGATTATAGTTGTAATGAACTTGTCACATGGATAGACTCAGGACCTCTGGTTAGCCAGGGTGTTGTACCCAGTGGTGATAGCTGAGGTCATGTAGCCATTGTCTCCTTCCTTGGTGCAGTGTTAGTCTACTTAGAGGGACTGTAAAGGATTGTGTTGGTTGGCCTCCAGCCAGGAGGGGGCACTTGCAAAAGAGCACCAGCTGTGGCAGTAGCAGTGAGATTTGACCTTGTCCTAAGTTGTCCAGGGGAAGTATTCTGATGTCTTAGGTGATGGGCAGGGCTATTAAGCTTCCAAAAGTTTATGTCCTTTGTGTTAAGCTACTAGGGTGGGGGAAGGGGTACCACCAGGTTGGGGGCAGGGTTAGGTGGGTCTACACTCTGACTCTCCTTGGGCAGGGCGGACATCAGCCCTGTGATGGTTGGAGTGTGATTCTCAGGCTGCTGGGGCAATGTTCCAGAGGGGAGTAATACTGTCTCTGCTGCACTGAAGAGTTGGCAAAGGGAGTGGGGAGTAGTGGGTGTCAGTAAGCCTCACCCAGCTCCCATGCAGTTGGCAAGGCTGATCTCACTCCCACAGTGTTCTGATGATAATGCAGGGTTTGGATCCAGGTAGTCTGTGCACAGAGCTCAGACCTACCCTAGGCCATAAGCTTCCCCACAGAGATAGCAAGCATGGTGTTTAAGCCATGCCCCTTCCCATCTGCCCACAAAACCAGGTGCCTACTTCCTGCACTAGTATCTGCAGCTCAATACTCACCCCTAACACCCTTTTGCTGCTTTCTGATCAGGGTAGTTTATCTCTATTGGAGATTATGCCACAAAATTCTGTTGGGAGCTTCTTTCACCCTGTGACCCCTCCCTGAGCTTCTTAGCTGATTTCCCTGATGGCTCCTGTTAGATACAGTCAGGAATGGCTTCCCTTCATTTATCCTGGAGACTGGGAATGCCTGCAGGGCACTTCCCACTGCCACTTCTACTTTTTCTTTTCTTTTCTTTTCTTTTTCTTTTCTTCTCTTTTCTTTTCTTTTATTTTCTGAGACAGGGTCTTGCTTTGTCACCCAGGCTGGAGTGCCATAGTGCAATCTCAGCTCACTGCAACCTCTGCCTCCTGGACTCAGGTGATTGACCTTCCTCAGCCTCCTGAGTAGCTGGGACTACAGTCATGAACCACTTTGCCTGGCTAACTTTTGTATTTTTTGTAGACACATGGTTTCACCATGTTGCCCAGGCTGAACTGCTACTTCTACTTTTATATTTCACACTGCTCCCTGAAGCCATTCGAGTTCTGGGTAGGGTAAAGGCCTCTTCCATGGCCTGGAATTTTGGATTCCCCAGTGGGGATGTGTACTGGAGGCAGACTCTCTTCTTCTCACACTCTAGGGACTTACAGTTTTTTGCCTCTCTCAGGGAGTAGGCTGCAACCTGCTGCTTCTTTCAAAGGGTCTGTGGATTCTTTCAGTTTTTCTATTAAGTTCCTGCATTGGTTCTTGGAAAGAAAATTCACAGTGTGAATCTCTACACACTATTCTGTCCTTCCAAGTGGAAGAGGCATGCTAACACTGCCTCCAATCAGCCATTTAGAATAGAATTCTTCTGTCTTTTTCTCCACTCTTTCTATTCTGTGTGTTTTTTTTCTAATTCTATAGACTTACCTTCAAGTTCACTGATACTTTCAAGCAGTTGAGTCTACTGATGAGCTCATAAAAGGTATTATTTATATCTGTCAACTTATTTCATTTCTAGCATTTTCACATGATTTTCTTATAGTTTCCATGTCTCTGCTGAAATTAGTCATCTGTTCTTGCACATTGCACATATTTTCTATTAGGATTTTAACATATTAATCATAGATATTTTAGGTTCCTTATAAGATTGTTGCAACATCTGTTTCACATGTGAGCCTGGTTTCACAACTGCTTTCACAATTGCTTTCATTTTTATCTTCTTTTGTCTCCCAAGATATCTTTATTCCCCTCTTTTTAAGCTTTGTAATTTTGGGGCTGAAAACTGGACATCTTATGTAGAACCAAAGAAACTGAGATAAGTAGATTTTATGTCTGAAAACTGAGATGCATTTTTTTTGACTAGGGCTTTAGTGCAGAGGTTTGTGTTTCTCTGAGTAAAGCTGGGTATGAGATTTGATGTTGCTATAGTGTGATTCTTATTACCCTATGGGCTGGGTTTTTTTTTTCCTTTTTTTTTTCTTTGTTGTTGTTATTGAGGTGGAGCTTCACCCTTGTTGCCCAGGTTGGAGTGCAATGGCATAATCTTGGCTCACCACAACCTCTGCTTCCCAAATTCAAGTGATTCTCCTGTCTCAGCCTCCTGAGTTGCTGGGATTGCAGGCATGTGCCACCACCCCTGGCTAATTTTGTATTTTTCATAGAGATGGGGTTTCTCTATGTTGATCAGGCTGGTCTCGAACTTCCATCCTCAGGTGATCAACCTGCCTTGTCCTCCCAAAGTACTGGGATTACAGGCATGAGCCACCACACCTGGCCTCTCCTATGGGCTTTGAATGCCTCTGGTGATACCTTGTGTTGAGGGTAGGGGTTGGCTTGCCAGAGGATGTTTCTCTGATGATGATTTCATCCTCAACCTTAAGTTTTCCTTTTGTGCTATGCCTCAGAAACAGCATGTCTCTTGCAATATCTCTTGCAAATAATATGTATCTTGACAGCAGTTAGCCTGGTGCTGGGGGGTAGGTGAGAATACTTTTTTATCTGGTTGGCAGTCTTAGGCAAGCTCTCTGCCTCTGGGCCCCAGGGGTATGAACTTCTCTTTCTCTTCTTCTGACATGGTTCTGAATCCATTGTGAATTTCTGCACATCTTCTAGGACTTCAAGCATTTTTTGTGTGTTCCCTACTTCCAGCAGTAATGTACTTTCACCAGCACTCTAAGAGAGTGCTTCTTGGCTCTTCCCCCACAGATGAAGGCGTTTTTATTCTGTAGAGGAGAAAGGTCTCAGTGGAGCTTCTTGCCAGCATTGCTGCTGTTGCATCTCCCAGTTCTGTACCTTGGGAGAGATTTTTTTCTTCAGAGTTAGTTCTATCAATCTTTCACTGAATGTCTAGTTGGGTTTGAGGAGAAAAATTCTTCCAGGAGCTACAGATTATATTTTGTTCTACAAAAAACTACATGCACACTTGTTTGCTTTTTTAAAAAAAAATTTGAGATGGAGTTTTTTCTCTCTCACCCAGCCTGGAGTGCAGTGGCATAATCTCAGCTTACTGCAACCTCCGCCTCCTGGGTTCAAGTGATTCTTGGGTCTCAGCCTGCTGAGTAGCTGGGATTACAGGCATTCACCACCATACCCAGCTAATGTTTGTTTTTTTAGTAGAGACTGGTTTTCACCATGTTGGTCAGGCTGGTCTCAAACTCCTGACCTCAAGTGATCCACCCACCTTAGCCTCCCAAAGTGTTGGGGTTATGGGCATGAGCCACCATGGACCTGGCCGGCACTTGTTTTTATCTCAGTGCTATATTAAATAGCTAAGACATGGAATCAACCTAGGTGTCCATCAATGGCAGATTAGATTTAAAAATGTGGTACATATACACTGTGGAATACTATGCAGCCATAAAAAATGAAATATGTTATTTGCAACAACACAGATGCTGCTGGGGGCCATTATCCTAAGTAAATTAATGCAGGAACAGAAAACCAAATACCACATGTTCTCATTCATAAGTGGGGGTAAACATTGGGTACTCATAGACTTATGAGTATGAGACTCACGCCATAGATGGCAACAGTGGACACTGAGGCTTACTAGAGGGTGAGGGAGGGAGGGGTTGAGGGCAGAAAATCTACCCATTGAGTATTATGCTTGGTACCTGGGTGATGGGATCGTTCACACCCCCAAACCTCAGTATCATGGCAGTATTCCTGCACATGTACGCCCTGAATCTAAAAGTTGAAATTACAAATAAAAATTAAATACACATATTAAATCAAAGCTTATTAAATTAAAAAATATAATTAATATACCCTGTATTCTCTAGTTAGAATTACAAATTTCCAAATAAGGACAGATAAAAAAAAAACAAAAAAAGCAGCTACAGATGATTTCTGTTTATGGCTCAAAGTTTTTACTCTTCTGCCAAGACATGTTCTAGCAATTTGCTCCTTGCTTTAGAACTCTTCTTACTGATGTCTGCATGTTTCTTGCCTAGAAATGTTGACACTCCCATCTTGTCTTTTCCTGTGGGTTCCTGTCTCTCCATCGATTCTGGAACAATTGGTTGACCTGAAACATCAGTACTAGGATGAGTTAAAAAAGAAGTTGTGACCTCGCCTTAGTCCATTATTTTATTCCCGTAGTGTTAGTAGTGATGTCTTGTTTTCTGGTCTCCACATCTCTGAGTAGAAATTAGAAATGAATATAACTGATTTTTGTATATTGACTTCATATCTTGTAATTTTGATATATTCTCAGTAGTTCTGCTGGATGCTCTGTAGATTCTTGTATATTTTCTACCTTTTTTTCCAATATAAGATAACAAACTCTTTTGAATATTTATGCTTTTCATTTGCCCTATTGACTGTAAGAACCTCCAGTATAAATGTATAAAAATGTCAAGATCTGACATTTCTGCTTTATTTTCAATCTTGTGAGGAAAGTACCCAGATGTTTACTAGTAAGTATGACATTAGATTTAAATTTTTTTGTAATATAGTTTTTATCAGATTGAGGAAGTTCTCTGTAATAGATTTTAAAAATCACAAATGGGTATTCAATTCAATTTGTCAAATATAATATTTTTCATTTATTGAGTCAGTCATATGGTGATTTTCCTTTATACCATTAATATGGTTAAACACATTTGTTAATTTATTAATTTTTAATTTTTTTGAGACAGGGTTTTACTTTGTTACCCACGTTGCACTGCAGTGGCACAATCATAGCTCACCTCAAACTCTAACTCCTGGGCTTAACTGATCCTTCCACCTCAGCCTTCAGAATAGCTGGGACTATGAGCATGCACCACCACATCCAGCTATTTTTTTAATTTTTATTTTCAGTACAGGCAAGGTTTCACTATGTTGCCCAGGCTGGTCTCAAACTCCTGAGCTCAAGTGATCTCCTAGCCTCAGCCTTCCAAAGTTCTGGGATTACAGGCGTGAGCCACCATGCTCAGCCCCTAATTTTTAATTTTTATGGATACATAGTAGGTCTGTATATTTTAGGGGCAGATGAGATATTTTCATATAGGCATCCAATGTGTAATAATCATATCAGAATAAATGGGGTATCCACTACCTTAAGTATTTTTCATTTCTTTGTGTTACAAACATTTCAATTGTATTCTTCATTCTTCTACAATGTACAATTTACTGTTGACTATAGTCACCCTGTTGTGCTATCAAATACTGGGCCTTATTCAGTCTATCTAACTATGTCCTTGTACCCATTAACCATTCCCTCACTACCCCCACTACCTTTCTTAGCCTCCGGTAACCATCCTTCCACTCTCTATCTCCATGAGTTCAGTTGTTTTAATTTTAGCTTCAACAAGCAAGTGAGAACATGTGAAGTTTGTCTTTCTGTGCCTTGCTTATTTCACTTAACATAATGTTAGGTTCCATTCATGTTATTGGAAATGACAGGATCTCATTCTTCTTTATTTTTTTGAGACAGAGTCTCCCTCTGTCGCCTAGGCTGGAGTGCAATGGCGTGATCTCAGCTCATTGCAACCTCTGCCTCCTAGGTTCAAGCAATTCTCCTGCCTCAGCCTCCTGAGTAGCTGGGATTATAGGCACCCGCCACTACACCTGGCTAATTTTGTATTTCTCGTAGAGACAGGGTTTTACCATATTAGTCAGGCTGGTCTTAAACTCCTGACCTCCGGTGATCCACCTGCTTTGGCCTCCCGAAGTGCTGGGATTACAAGCATGAGTCATCGGGCCCAGCCAGGATCTCATTCTTTTTAATGGTTGAATAGTACACCATTGTGTGTATGTACCACATTTTGTTTGTCCGTTTGTCTGTTGATGGACACTTAAGTTGCTTCCAAATCTTGGCTATTGTGAATAGTGCTGCAATAAGCATGAGAGTGTAGATATCTCTTTGATATACTAATTTATTTCTTTTGGGTATATACCTAGCAGTGGGATTGTGGGATCATATGGTAGTTCTATTTTTAGTTTTTTGAGGTACCTCTATACTGTTCTCCTTACGAATTCACTTCTCTCCAACAGTGTAAGATGGTTCTCTTTTTTCTACATTCTCACCAGCACTTGTTATTGCCTGTCTTTTGGGTAAAAACCACTTTAACTCAGGTGAGATGACATATCATTGCAGGTTTGATTGGAATTTCTCTGATGGTCAGTGATGTTGACTTTTTATATACTTGTTTGCCATTCGTATGTCTTCTTTTGAGAAATGTCTATACTGATCATTAGCCAGTTTTTAATTGGATTATTAGATTTTTTCCTATTGAGCTATTTTAGCTTCTTATATACTCTGGTTATTAATCCCTTATCAGGTGGATAGTTTGCAAATATTTTCTCACATTCAGTGGGTTGTCTTCTCACTTTGTTGATTGCTGTCTTTGCTGTGCAAAAGCTTTTTAATTTGATACGGTCTCATTTGTCCATTTTTGCTTTGGTTTCTTGTGCTTGTGGGGCATTGCCCAAGAAATACTTGTCCAGGTCAGTGTCCTGGAGAGTTTCCACAATGTATTCTTTTAGTAGGTTCATAGTTTCACGACTTAGATTTATGTCTTTAATCCATTTTTATTTGATTTTTTTTCTTCTTTTTTTTTATTATACTTTAAGTTTTAGGGTACATGTGCACAACGTGCAGGTTTGTTACATATGTATACATGTGCCATGTTGGTGTGCTGCATCCATTAACTCATCATTTAACATTAGGTAGATATCCTAATGCTATCCCTCCCCCTTCCCCCACCCCACAACAAGCCCCAGTGTGTGATATTCCCCTTCCTGTGTCCGTGTATTCTCATTGTTCAATTCCCACCTACGAGTAAGAAAATGCAGTGTTTGGTTTTTTGTAACTGCAATAGTTTGCTGAGAATGATGGTTTCCAGCTTCATCCATGTCCCTACAAAGGACATGAACTCATCATTTTTTATGGCTGCATAGTATTCCATGGTGTATATGTGCCACATTTTCTTAATCCAGTCTATCATTGTTGGACATTTGGGTTGGTTCCAAGTCTTTGCTATTGTGAATAGTGCCGCAATAAACATACGTGTGCATGTGTTTTTATAGCAGCATGATTTATAGTCCTTTGGGTATATACCCAGTAACGGGATGGCTGGGTCAAATGGTATTTCTAGATCTAGATCCCTGAGGAATCGCCACACTGACTTCCACAATGGTTGAACTAGTTTACAGTCCCACCAACAGTGTAAAAGTGTTCCTATTTCTCCGCATCCACTCCAGCACCTGTTGTTTCCTGAGTTTTTAATGATCGCCCTTCTAACTGGTGTGAGATGGCATCTCATTGTGGTTTTGATTTGCATTTCTCTGATGGCCAGTGATGGTGAGCATTTTTTCATGTGTTTTTTGGCTGCATAAATGTCTTCTTTTGAGAAGTGTCTGTTCATATCCTTTGACCACTTTTTGATGGGGTTGTTTGTTTTTTCTCTTGTAAATTTGTTTGAGTTCATTGTAGATTCTGGATATTAGCCCTTTGTCAGATGAGTAGATTGCAAAAATTTTCTCCCATTCTGTAGGTTGCCTGTTCACTCTGATGGTAGTTTCTTTTGCTGTGCAGAAGCTCTTTAGTTTAATTAGATCCAATTTGTCAATTCTGGCTTTTGTGGCCATTGCTTTTGGTGTTTTAGACATGAATTCCTTGCCCATGCCTATGTCCTGAATGGTATTGCCTAGGTTTTCTTCTAGGGTTTTTATGGTTTTAGGTTTTTATGATTTTATGGTTTAAGTCTTTAATCCATCTTGAATTAATTTTTGTATAAGGTGTAAGGAAGGGATCCAGTTTCAGCTTTCTACATATGGCTAGCCAGTTTTCCTAGCACCATTTACTAAATGCCAAGATGGCCAAATAGAAACAGCTCCAGTCTACAGCTCCCAGTGTGAACAGTGCAGAAGACTGGTGATTTCTGCATTTCCAACTGAGGTACTGGGTTCATCTCACTGGGGAGTGTCGGAAAGTGGGTGCAGGACAGTGGGTGCAGTGCAATGAGTGTGAGCCAAAGCAGGGCGAGGCATTGCCTCACCCAGGAAGTGCAAGGGGTCAGGGAATTCCCTTTCCTAGTCAAAGAAGGGGATGACAGACAGCACCTGGAAAATTAGGTCACTCCCACCTTAATACTGCACCTTTCCAATGGTCTTAGCAAATGGCACACCAGGAGATAATATTCTGTGCCTGGCTCGGAGGGTCCTACGCCCACAAAGCCTCACTCATTGCTAGCACAGCAGTCTGAGATCAAACTGTAAGGTGGCAGCAAGGCTGACGGAGGGGCGCCCACCATTGCCAAGGCTTGAGTAGGTAAACAAAGCGGCCAGGAAGCTCGAACTGGGTGGGGCCCACCACAGCTCAAGGAGGCCTGCCTGCCTCTGTAGACTCCACCTCTGGGTGCAGGGCATAGCCAAACAAAAGGCAGCAGAATCCTCTGCAGACTTAAATGTCGCTGTCTGACAGCTTTGAAGACAGTAGTGGTTCTCCCAGCACGCAGCTGGAGATCTGAGACTGGACAGACTGCCTCCTCAAGTGGATCCCTGACCCCTGAGTAGCGTAAGTGGGAGGCAACCCCCAGTAGGGGCAGACTGACAGCGCACACAGCCGGGTAGTCCTCTGAGACAAAACTTCCAGAGGAACGATCGGGCAGCAACATTTGCTGCTCACCAATATCTGTTGTTCTACAGCCTCCGCTGCTGATTCCCAGGCAAACAGGGTCTGGAGTGGACCTCCAGCAAACTCCAACAGACCTACAGCTGAGGGTCCTGACTGTTAGAAGGAAAACTAACAAACAGAAAGGACATCCACACCAAAATCCCATCTGTACATCACCATCATCAAAGACCAAAGATAGATAAAACCACAAAGATGGGGAAAAAACAGAGCAGAAAAACTGGAAACTCTAAAAATCAGAGCACCTCTCCTCCTCCAAAGGAACACAGCTCCTCACCAGCAATGGAACAAAGCTGAACAGAGAATCACTTTGATGAGTTGAGAAAAGAAGGCCTCAGATGATCAAACTACTCTGAGCTAGAGGAGGAAGTTTGAACCCATGGCAAAGAAGTTAAAAACCTTGAAAAAAATTAGATGAATAGCTAACTAGAATAACCAATGCAGGGAAGTCCTTAAAGGACCTGATGGAGCTGAAAACCAAGGCACGTGAACTATGTGATGAATACACAAGCCTCAATAGCTGATTCGATCAACTGGAAGAAAGGGTATCAGTGATGGAAGATCAAATGAATGAAATGAAGTGAGAAGAGAAGTTTAGAGAAAAAAGAATAAAAAGAAATGAACAAAGCCTCCAAGAAATATGGGACTATGTGAAAAGACCAAATCTACATCTGATTGGTGTACCTGAAAGTGACGGGGAGAATGGAACCAAGTTGGAAAACACTCTGCAGCATATTATCCAGGAGAACTTCCCCAATCTAGCAATGCAGGCCAACATTCAAATTCAGGAAATACAGAGAATGCCACAAAGATACTCCTCGAGAAGAGCGACTCCAAGACACATAATTGTCAGATTCACCAAAGTTGATATGAAGGAAAAAAATGTTAAGGGCAGCCAGAGAGAAAGGTGAGGTTACCCACAAAGGGAAACTCATCAGACTAACAGCAGATCTCTCGGCAAAAACTCTACAAGCCAGAACAGAGTGGGGGGAAATATTCAACATTCTTAAAGAAAAGAATTTTCAACCCAGAATTTCATATCCAGCCAAACTAAGCTTCATAAGTGAAGAAGAAATAAAATCCCTTGCAGACAAGCAAATGCTGAGAGATTTTGTCACCACCAGGCCTGCCCTAAAAGAGCTCCTGAAGGAAGCACTAAACATGGAAAGGAACAACCTATGGTACCAGCCACTGCAAAAACATGCCAAACTGTAAAGACCATCAAGGCTAGGAAGAAACTGCACCAACTAATGAGCAAAATAACCAGCTAACATCATAATGACAGGATCAAATTCATGCATAACAATACTAACCTTAAATGTAAATGGGCTAAATGCTCCAATTAAAAGACACAGACTGGCAAATTGGATAAAAAGTCAAGACCCATCAGTGTGCTGTATTCAGGAAACCCATCTCATGTGCAGAGACACACATAGGCTCAAAGTAAAGGGCTGGAGGAAGATCTACCAAGCAAACGGAAAACAAAAAAAGGCAGGAGTTGTAATCCTAGTCTCTGATAAAACAGACTTTAAACCAACAAAGATCAAAAGAGACAAAGAAGACCATTACATAATGGTAAAGGGATCAATTTATTTGATTTTTATATATGGTGAGACATAGGAGTCTGTTTTCATTCCTCTATATGTGGATATCCAATTTTCCCAGCACCATTTATTGAAGAGACTCTTCTTTCCCCACTGTATGCTCTTGGCATCTTACTCAAAAATGAGTTCACTTTACATGTCCGAATTTATTTCTGTGTTCTGTATTCAGTTTCCTTATTCTATGTGTCTGTTTTTATGCCAGTACCATGACGTTTGGGTTACTGTAGTTCCATATTATAATTTAAAGTCAAGTAATATGATTCCTTCAGTGTACTCAGAATACTCAGCATTTGAGTATTCTGGGTCTTTTGGGGGTACATGTAAATTTTAAGATTTTTTTCTATTTCTGTTGAGAATGTCATTGGATTGAGCAGAATATGTAGATTGCTTTCAATGGTACCAACATTTTAACAATATTGAGTCAACCCATGAACATGGAATATCTTTTCATTATTTTGTGTCCTCTTCAATTTCTTGCATCAATATTTTATAGTTTATCATTTATTTATTTTTGAGTGCTGAACTAACCTTGCATTTCTGGAATAAATGCAAATCATTTTAATCTATTATCTTTTTTATATACAAGTGAATTGTATTTGGTAATGTTTTGCTATGATTAAAAAAACCATGCAGTATGATTTCTTCTAAATGAAATTCTAGAAACGGTAAAACTATACTATCTGAAAACAGATGAGAGGTTGCCAGGGCTGAGGAGTGAGGGTTGTGAATTGACTGAATAGGGTTAACAGAGAAAGCTTTAAGAATGTCAGAAATGTTCTATATGGTGATCATGATGGTGATTACATTACTATACACATTTGTTAAAATTAATCATTGTGCACATAAAGTTGGTGAATTTTATTATATATAAATTATTCCTCAATAAAGCAAACTAATTAACATATATAAATTTTTAGTAGAAAAAAGCAAGTTGCAGAATTATGTGTTTTGTTTTGTTTTGTTTTGTTTTGAGACAGAGTTTCACTCTTGTCACCCAGGCTGGAGTCCAATGGCGCGATCTTGGCTCGCTGCAAGCTCCGCCTCCCACGTTCAAGGGATTCTCCTAGCTCAGGACCTCCCGAGTACCTGGAGTTACAGGTGCCTGCCACCATGCCCAGCTAATTTTTTTTTGTACTTTTAGTAGAGATGGGGTTTCACTACAATGTCCAGGCTGGTCTTGAACTCCTGACCTTAGGTGATCCTCCTGCCTCATCCTCCCAAAGTGCGGGGATTGTAGGTGTGGGCCACCTCACCCAGCTATGTATGTGTTTCTGAAATTTAATACCTCTATATTTGTATATATAACAGTATTTTTAATGTCTAGAATCATAAAAATAGAGTAAAGAGGAAGGGGATGGGATGTGGGGAATAGTCACATGGAATATTATTTATCATTTCAATATTTCAGTTAAGAAAAATTTACTTGCACATTCACTAGTTGTACATTTAAAATTAATTATGGTATTGAGAAAGAATTTTTGCAGCTATGCACATGACAGAAATTAATGTATAATTTTCTTTTTGTGATGTCTTTGCTATTTTTGGGGGGGAGGGTATGGAGTCTCACTCTGTCACCCAAGCTGGAGTGCATGGTGCAATCTCGGCTCACTGCAACCTCTGCCTCCTGGGTTCAAGGGATTCTCTTGCCTCAGTCTCCCAAGTAGCTGGGATTACAGGCACGTGCCACCACACCCGGCTAATTTTTTGTATGTAGTAGAGACAGGATTCCATCATTTTGGTCAGGCTGGTCTCGAACTCCTGACCTCAGGTGATCCACACACCACGATCTCACAAAGTGCTGGGATTACAGCCGTGAGCCACCACGCCCAGCCTGTAAGGCATTTATATTGACATTATATCTGGCTTCATGAAATACATTGGAAAAAATTCCCCCTCTTCTGTTTTGTAGACAGTTTGTGTGAATTTTTCTTTCACTGCTCGTGGATAGAATTCAATAGTGAAACCAGCAGGGCCTGAAGATTTCTTTGTAGAAAGGTTTTTGACTACAATTTCTTCAGTAGATATATGACTATTTAGATTTCCTGTTTCCCATTGTGTCATTTTTGTAACTTGTTTTTTTCAATGAAATTTATTTATTTTCAAGTTTATTGGCAAAAGAGTAATTTCAAATTCTTTGGCAAAATGTGTTTATAGTATTCTGTTATAATTTTGACACCTGTGTGGTCTGTAGTGATATTCTCTCATTTCTGCTATGAGCAATTTCCATTTTGGGTGTTGTTGTTAGTCTAGCTAGGTGTTTATCAATCTTATCAATCTTTCCAAAGCAGCAAATTTTTGCTTATTTAATTTTCTCTAAGATCTGTCTGTATTTCCTATTTCTTTGCTTTCTGCTTTTATTTTATTTTATTTATTCATTTATTTACTTATTTATATATTTAACTCTTATTTTTTGGAGTCTCACTCTTTCTCCCAGACTGGAGTGCAGTGGGCATGATTTTGGCTCACTGCAACCTCTGCCTCCCTAGTTCAAAGGATTCTCCTGCCTCAGCCTCCCGAGTTAACTGGGATTACAGGCATCTGCCACCATGCTTGGTTAACTTTTGTATTTTTAGTAGAGACAGGGTTTCACCAAGTTTGCCAGGCTTGTCTCAAACTCCTGACCTCAGGTCATGTGCCTGTTAGTAGTGAAGATGCAAGGGGTTTGATTTCATTATAAAGAACTGGGTTTCTTTGGTATCATTTCTGGTTGTCTAAAGTTATGTTGAGGAACTGAAGACTTTTACTGTATAGGATAAACAACTGACATTAAATGTTTTAGTTATCTCTGCTGAATTACACTTAGATTAGGATATAATTAAATATGGGTTTGGGGAATGAACTGAACCTGGTTATTATCCTATCTGCTTGTCTTAACTGGAGTCACTAGGCTTCAGGTAACCAGTGATATGGCATTTGATGAAATATAGTGGAAAGCTGGTTTATATTCCATATTGTATGTCAATTGTTAACCAGTGGTAAAAAAAAAAAAAAAAAAAAAAAACTGTATTGTCGTCACAATTGTTAGAAGAGATGGTCTCACCTAGAAAACACTGAGGTAGAAAGGTCCAGTCAAGGTATTTTCTTAATGATTGGGTCACTCATGATTTGTAAATTTTTCTGCTTTTTGAAATATGCATTTAACTATTCCTAAAAAAGGAAAGTAAAAATAATAGTCTCAGTTAGTTTTACTCCTTAGATGACATGATACATATATTATTTTAAATGAAGACATTTTTGTATTCACTCGTTAGTGTAGAGCAGTCATTCAGAGGCTTGTGACTGTATGACCTTAACATTTCTTAGGATCTGGTTGAATTGATGGGAAACTGAATCAGAACCTAAACTGTTGGGCACTAAACACCTACTTTAATTTAGATTTTCTTCTTTTCTCCTTTAAGCCTTGAACTGAGAGTCCCATTTCTAGATCATCAATTTTCTTCCTATTACTTGTCTCTGACACCAGAAATGAGAATTCCAAAGGCAGGTGAATCAACTCAAGATAAAACTGTTCATTGCCATCAGATTATATTTGTAACTTTTACTGGTGCTCCTTTTTTTTCATGTCAGAATGTGATAGAAAAACATCTCCTGAGAGAGACATTTGAGGACTCCAATTGGATACTCAAAGAGATTCTCTGGTGACCAAAAGAAGCCTTCAGTGATCGAATAACTTCAGTTAAGAATTCCTGGTTTAAGATTTTACAGAAATACATTGAAAATCAGGTATAATTACTTTAAAAACAATTTCAGGAATAGGACAATTTGGATGCACAGCTGTCATTACTATTCATTTTGTATTTAGTTTGAATGCTTTGTCCCTGTAAGAGTGATTCATCGTCTCTGTAAACAATTATCTCTTTTATAAGAATTATATAAGAATTAAGTAGCATGAAGGATTATAAAGTACCATCTCGAATTGAAAGAGAGAGGAGACTTAATACTAACCATCACTGACCTTCATTTAACACATTTTTTGGCAACTGCTGGGTGCCAGATCTTGTTAGGCACAGATGACTAAAACAGAGCCACCAAGAATTAAAAATTTGCACACGAGTGTTCTTTAAAATTCACTGCAGCTATGCATATTACGAATACTTTAACATTTTCTAAGTGATGGGTGATTCAAAGGGTCTCATGCAATTTACAGTCATGTCTTATCTTAACGTTTTCTGTTTTGTGAAACCAGAGTAAATGTAAGTATTTCCATGCCGTGTTAAAAAACTGTTTTGCTCTTATTTGCTTATTCTTACAGGTTGATGATGCAATGATGGCAAATGCAGCCCAGAAATTTCGCTTCAATATTCCTAAAAGCAAAGAAGGATATTACTATCGTCAAAACTTTGAATGCCATTACCCAGGCCATGCTGACTGGCTGAGCCATTACTGGATGCCCAAGCGGATCAATGCCACTGACCCTTCTGCCCACACACTGACCCACTACAAGTCAGCTGCCAAAGCTTAAGTGCTCTTTATGTTGTAATGTGAAAGCAAATATTTCTTCTTGTTGCATGGGGATTATGGGTAGATAGGGGAACAATGACAGTCAATTCAGGCTAACTTGGGTGTGAAAAAAATAAAAGTCCTAAATCTAAAACTTTGCTATAGTCATTTATGTTCATACAGTCTTTTCATAAGAGGTAACTAGAATTTTTTTCCTGTGTCACAGTAAAGTGGAGGGTAAGCTAGGAAAAGGAAAAATGCTCTGATATCCGCAAGAACTCACAGCACTCTCCTGGCAGAGCTGCTTTAGACAACATTGTGTCTTGTGCCCACGTGGCTTCCTTCCAGTTCTTGCCTCACCTTAGTCATCAAAGGACTACACTATTTTTGTTCTGCCTGCACTCCT
The DNA here is from genome assembly GCF_029281585.2 of Gorilla gorilla gorilla. NCBI lineage: Eukaryota > Metazoa > Chordata > Mammalia > Primates > Hominidae > Gorilla > Gorilla gorilla. The sequence continues at coordinate 74,092,831 of NC_073231.2, read as the reverse complement.
ACAGCTGCCTAGGCATACTCAAGACCTAAGTCTTCTATAGGAATTCATGTCAGCTCTATTTTACAAGATAGTATTTCATTTTTTTCTCTTTTACGTTGAGCCAAAGTCACTTCTGGAGACTTGTCCTAGAGCAGGGGTCAGGATTTTTTTATTATTATTATACTTTAAGTTTTAGGATACATGTGCACAACGTGCAGGTTAGTTACATATGTATACACATGCCATGTTGGTGTGCTGCACCCATTAACTCATCATTTAGCATTAGGTAGATATCCTAATGGTATCCCTCCCTGCTCCCCAAACCCCACAACAGTCCCCAGTGTGTGATGTTCCCCTTCCTGTGTCCATGTGTTCTCATTGTTCAATTCCCACCTATGAGTGAGAACTTGCGGTGTTTGGTTTTTTGTCCTTGCGATAGTTTGCTGAGAATGATGGTTTCCAGCTTCATCCATGTCCCTACAAAGGACATGAACTCATCATTTTTTATGGCTGCATAGTATTCCATGGTGTATATGTGCCACATTTTCTTAATCCAGTCTATCATTGTTGGACATTTGGGCTGGTTCCAAGTCTTTGCTATTGTGAATAGTGCCACAATAAACATACGTGTGCATGTGTCTTTATAGCAGCATGATTTATAGTCCTTTGGGTATATACCCAGTAATGGGATGGCTGGGTCAAATGGTATTTCTAGATCTAGATCCCTGAGGAATCGCCACACTGACTTCCACAATGGTTGAACTAGTTTACAGTCCCACCAACAGTGTAAAAGTGTTCCTATTTCTCCGCATCCACTCCAGCACCTGTTGTTTCCTGACTTTTTAATGGTCGCCATTCTAACTAGTGTGAGATGATATCTCATTGTGGTTTTGATTTGCTTTTCTCTGATGGCCAGTGATGATGAGCATTTTTTCACGTGTCTTTTGGCTGCATAAATGTCGCCTTTTGAGAAGCGTCTGTTCATGTCCTTCGCCCACTTTTTGATGGGGTTGTTATTTTTTTCTTGTAAATTTGTTTGAGTTCATTGTAGATTCTGGATATTAGCACTTTGTCAGATGAGTAGATTGCAAAAATTTTCTCCCATTCTGTAGGTTGCCTGTTCACTCTGATGGTAGTTTCTTTTCCTGTGCAGAAGCTCTTTAGTTTAATTAGATCCCATTTGTCAACTTTGGCTTTTGTTGCCATTGCTTTTAGTGTTTTAGCCATGAAGTCCTTGCCCATGCCTATGTCCTGAATGTATTGCTTAGGTTTTCTTCTATGGTTTTTATGGTTTTAGGTCTATAATTTAAGTCTTTTTTTATTATACTATAAGTTTTAGGGTACAAAAAAATCATTTAAGTCTTTAATCCACCTTGAATTAATGTTTGTATAAGGTGTGAGGAAGGGATCCAGTTTCAGCTTCCTACATGTGGCTAGCCAGTTTTCCCAGCACCATTTATTAAATAAGGAATCTTTTCCCTGTTTCTTGTTTTTCTCAGGTTTGTCAAAGATCAGATGGTTGTAGATACATGGCATTATTTCTGAGGGCTCTGTTCTGTTCCATTGGTCTATATCTCTGTTTTGGTACCAGTACCATGCTGTTTTGGTTACTGTAGCCTTGTAGTGTAGTTTGAAGTCAGGTAGCATGATGCCTCCAGCTTTGTTCTTTTGGCTTAGGATTGACTTAGCGAGGCGGGCTCCTTTTTGGTTCCATATGAACTTTAAAGCAGTTTTTTGCAATTCTGTGAAGAAAGTCATTGGTAGCTTGATGGGGATGGCATTGAATCTATAAATTACCTTGGGCAATATGGCCATTTTCACGATATTGTTTCTTCCTACCCATGAGCATGGAATGTTCTTCCATTTGTTTCTATCCTCTTTTATTTCATTGAGCAGTGGTTTGTAGTTCTCCTTGAAGAGGTCCTTCATGTCCCTTGTAAGTTGGATTCCTATGTATTTTATTCTCTTTGAAGCAATTGTGAATGGGAGTTCACTCATGATTTGGATCTCTTTCTGTTACTGGTGTATAAGAATGATTGTGATTTTTGCACATTGATTTTGTATCCTGAGACTTTGCTGAAATTGCCTATCAGCTTAAGGAGATTTTGGGCTGAGATGATGGGGTTTTCTAGATATACAATCATGTCATCTGCAAACAGGGACAATTTGACTTCCTCTTTTCCTAATTGAATGCCCTTTATTTCTTTCTCCTGCCTGATTGCCCTGGCCAGAACTTCCAACACTATGTTAAATAGGAGTGGTTAGAGAGGTCATCCCTGTCTTGTGCCAGTTTTCAAAGGGAATGCTTCCAGTTTTTGCCCATACAGTATGATATTGACTGTGGGTTTGTCATAAATAGCTCTTATTATTTTGAGATACATCCCATCAATACCTAATTTATTGAGAGTTTTTACCATGAAGTGTTGTTGAATTTTGTCAAAGGCCTTTTCTGCATCTATTGAGATGATCATGTGGTTTTTGTCATTGGTTCTGTTTATATGCTGGATTACGTTTATTGATTTGTGTATGTTGAACCAGCCTTGCATCCCAGGGGTGAAGCCCACTTGATCATGGTGGATAAGCTTTTTGATGTGCTGCTGGATTCGGTTTGCCAGTATTGTATGGAGGATTTTTGCACTAATGTTCATCAAGGATATTGGCCTAAAATTCTCTTTTTTTGTTGTGTCTCTGCCAGGCTTTGGTATCAGGATGATGCTGGCCTCATAAAATGAGTTAGGAAGGATTCCCTCTTTTTCTATTGATTGGAATAGTTTCAGAAATAATGGTACCAGTTCCTCCTTGTACCTCTGGTAGAATTTGGCTGTGAATCCATCCGGTCCTGGACTTTTTTTGGTGGTAAGCTGTTAATTATTGCCTCAATTTCAGCTCCTGTTATTGGTCTATTCAGAGATTCAACTTCTTCCTTGTTTAGTCTTGGGAGGGCGTATGAGTTGAGGAATTTATCCATTTCTTCTAGATTTTCTAGTTTATTTGTGCAGAGATGTTCATAGTATTCTCTGATGGTAGTTTGTATTTCTGTGGGATCGGTGGTGATATCCCCTTTATCATTTTTTATTGAGTCTATTTGATTCTTCTCTATTTTCTTCTTTATTAATCTTGCTAGCAGTCTATCAATTTTGTCAATCTTTTCAAAAAGACAGCTCCTGGATTCATTTATTTTTTGAAGGGTTTTTTGTGTCTCTATTTCCCTCATTTCTGCTCTGATCTTAGTTATTTCTTGCCTTCTGCTAGCTTTTGAATGTGTTTCCTCTTGCTTCTCTAGTTCTTTTAATTTCGATATTAGGGTGTCCATTTTCAATCTTTCCTGCTTTCTCTTGTGGGCATTTAGTGCTATAAATTTCCCTCTATACACTGCTTTGAATGTGTCCCAGAGATTCTGGTATATTGTGTCTTTGTTCTTGTTGGTTTCAAAGAACATCTTTATTTCTGCTTTCATTTTGTTATGTACCGAGTAGTGACTCAGGAGCAGGTTGTTCAGTTTCCATGCAGTTGAGCAATTTTGAGTGAGTTTCTTAATCCTGAGTTCTAGTTTGATTGCACTGTGGTCTGAGAGAGAGTTTGTTATAATTTCTGTTCTTTTACACTTGCTGAGGAGTGCTTTACTTCCAACTATGTGGTCAATTTTGGAATAAGTGTGGTGTGGTGCTGATAAAAATGTATCTTCTGTTGATTTGGAGTGGAGAGTTCTGTAGATTTCTATTAGGTCCACTTGGTGCAGAGCTGAGTTCAATTCCTGTATATCCTTGTTAACTTTCTGTCTTGTTGATCTGTCTAATGCTGACAGTGGGGTGTTAACGTCTCCCATTATTATTGTGTGGGAGTCTAAGTCTCTTTGTAGGTCTCTCAGGACTTGCTTTATGAATCTAGGTGTTCTTGTATTGAGTGCATATATATTTAGGATAGTTAGCTCTTCTTGTTGAATTGATCCCTTTACCATTATGTAATGTCCCTCTTTCTCTCTTTTGATCTTTGTTAGTTTAAAGTCTGCTTTATCAGAGACTAGGAATGCAACCCCTGCCTTTTTTTTGTTATCCATTTGCTTGGTAGCTCTTCCTCCATCCCTTTATTTTGAGCCTATGTGTGTCTCTGCACTTGAGATGGGTTTCCTGAATACAGCACACTGATGGGTCTTGACTCTTTATCCAATTTGCCAGTCTGTGTCTTTTAATTGGAGCATTTAGCCCATTTACATTTAAGGTTAATATTGTTATGTGTGAATTTGATCCTGTCATTATGATGTTAGCTGGTTATTTTGCTCATTAGTTGATGCAGTTTCTTCCTAGCCTTGATAGTCTTTACAATTTGGCATGTTTTTGCAGTGGCTGGTACCAGTTGTTCCTTTCCATGTTTAGTCCTTCCTTCAGGAGCTCTTTTAGGGCAGGCCTGGTGGTGACAAAATCTCTCAGCATTTGCTTGTCTGTAAAGGATTTTATTTCTCCTTCACTTATGAAGCTTAGTTTGGCTGGATATGAAATTCTGGATTGAAAATTCTTTTCTTTAAGAATGTTGAATATTGGCCCCCACTCTCTTCTGGCTTGCAGAGTTTCTTCCGAGAGATCAGCTGTTAGTCTGATGAGCTTCCTTTTGTGGGTAACCCAACCTTTCTCTCTGGCTGCACTTAACATTTTTTCCTTCATTTCAACTTTGGTGAATCTGACGATTATGTGTCTTGGAGTTGCTCTTCTCAAGGAGTATCTTTGTGGCATTCTCTGTATTTCCTGAATTTGAATGTTGGCCTGCCTTGCTAGATTGGGGAAGTTCTCCTGGATAATATCCTGCAGAGTGTTTTCCAATTTGTTGCCATTCTCCCCATCACTTTCTGGTACACCAATCAGATGTAGATTTGGTCTTTTCACATAGTCCCATATTTCTCCAAGGCTTTGTTCATTTCTTTTTATTCTTTTTTCTCTAAACTTCTCTTCTCACTTCATTTCATTCATTTGATCTTCCATCACTGATACCCTTTCTTCCAGTTGATCGAATCAGCTACTGAGGCTTGTGCATTCATCATGTAGTCCTCGTGCCTTTGTTTTCAGCTCCATCAGGTCCTTTAAGGACTTCTCTGCATTGATTATTCTAGTTAGCCATTTGTCTAATTTTTTTCAAGGTTTCTAACTTCTTTGCCATGGGTTCAAACTTCCCCCTTTAGCTTGGAGTAGTTTGAGTGTCTGAAGCCTTCTTCTCTCAACTCGTCAAAGTCATTCTCCATCCAGCTTTGTTCCATTGCTGGTGAGGAGCTGCATTCCTTTGGAGGAGGAGAGGTGCTCTGATTTTTAGTTTCCAGTTTTTCTGCTCTGTTTTTTCCCCATCTTTGTGGTTTTATCCACATTTGGTCTTTGATGATGGTGACATACAGTTGGGGTTTTGGTTTGGATGTCCTTTCTGTTTGTTAGTTTTCCTTCTAACAGTCAGGACCCTCAGCTGCAGGTCAGTTGCAGTTTGCTGGAGTTCCACTCCAGACCCTGTTTGCCTGGGTATCAGCAGTGGAGGCTGCAGAAGAGCATATATTGGTGAGCAGCAAATGTTGCTGCCTGATTGTTCCTCTGGAAGTTTTGTCTCAGAGGAGTACACGGCTGTGTGAAGTGTCAGTCCAACCCTACTGGGGGGTGCCTCCCAGTTAGGCTACTCAGGGGTCAGGCACCCACTTGAGGAGGCAGTCTGTCCATTCTCAGATCTCCAGCTGTGTGCTGGGAGAACCAGTACTCTCTTCAAAGCTGCCAGACAGGGATATTTAAGTCTGCAGAGGATTCTTCTGCCTTTTTTTTGGCTATGCCCTGTCCCCAGAGGTGGAGTCTACAGAGGCAGGCAGACCTCCTTGAGCTGTGGTGGGCTCCACCCAGTTCGAGCTTCCAGGCCACTTTGTTTACCTACTCAAGCCTCGGCAATGGCAGACACCCCTCCCCCAGCCTTGCTGCCACCTTGCAGTTTGATCTCAGACTGCTGTGTTAGCAATGAGCAAGGCTCCTTGGGTGTAGGACCCTCCAAGCCACATGCAGGATATAATCTCCTGGTGTGCCATTTGTGAAGCCCATCAGAAAAGTGCAGTGGAAACGACCTGATTTTCCAGGTGCTGTCTGTCACCCCTTTCTTTGACCCCTTGCACTTCCTGGGTGAGGCCATGCCTCACCCTGCTTCAGCTCATGCACTGTGCACTCCACCCACTGTCCTGCACCCAAGTGAGATGAACCCGGTACCTCAGTTGGAAATGTAGAAATTACCCATCTTCTGCGTCGCTCACACTGGGAGATGTAGACTGGAGCTGTTCCTATTTGGCTATCTTGGCTCCACCCTCCGAGTTGTTCTTTTCTAAATATTGTCTTGCAATGTCAGCCTGAAACTGTAGCCTGGGTCTCTGGTGTGAATCAGGAGACAAAGGGAAAGGGCTTTTATTGGGAGCAAGAACAGGGAGTTCAGGGAATCTCCCAGGGACTGCAGTGAGGCTAATCATTTTCTGTAATGGCATAGACTAGGTGAACTGAGGAAACAATCCCAAAATTTCAGTGCATTACCACAAAAGGGTTTTTGTTTTTTTTTTTGTTTTTTTTTTGCTCAAACTGTATGTCCACCTTGGCCTATGGGGGGCTCTGCCCATTGTTGAGGGGATTTTAAGTACTCTGGAACCCAGGCTGATGGAGTCACAACCTTGACATAATTCCACCATCAGCAAGGCAGAGGATGGGAAAAGTGGTGAATTATTTACTGAAACTTAAATTGTCCACTCTGAAGAGACATATCACTTTTGTTCACATTACATGTAAGTCATGTGGCCACACCTAACTTCAAGGGAGCATATATTAGAAAGGAAAATAAAATATTTGGAGAACAGCACTAGTGACTCCTCAAACCTGCTCTTCAATAACAAAATATTGAATTCACTTTCCTATGAAAGAAATATATTCACCGCTTTTTGAGGGTGACAACTGGGGAATTCCATTGTGCAAGGACTCCAAGCCCAGAGTTTAGGATCTCTGGGTGATGTACTTATGTGGAAGTCTATTTCAGGGCTGGAGATGGCACTTCATAAACTAAGAAAAAAGTGATCTGCCCCCCATCTGTCCAATATGTAATTCAGCAGGAGTAGAATAACTGCAGCAACAACAAAACATATTCAAAAAGGATAAAACAGAAGAAATATAGAAAACCCTACTCAGGAGCAATTTTGAAATCCTGCAGTCAGTCATTTGAGGGCCTCCAACTCCAGCAGAAATTGCACTTCCGGGGTCACCAGCAGCCACAACATCAGTGTGTTGGCAGAAGGAGGCAGAATGAAAGAACTAGGGGAATCAGTATCTGATCACAGGTGAGAAACGGAACAGTTTGAAGGGGAAGGGCTGATTTCTAGCAATAAAGCCAATTTGGCTCATACCATTATAATTTTGGTTATACAGAGTAAGTGTTAACATTAATTGGTTACCCTTCTGAGTGCCAAGGACTGCTCTAAAAGCTATAACCAGTCTTCACAACAGCTTGTGAGTTTTGTTCCTTTGAGCTGATCCATGTGTTGTGGATGAGGAAGGCAACATATAGAGGTATTACACTGCATGCCTGAGATCACGTAGCTAACACATAATAGAAGTGGGATATTGGATCCCAGGTTCAGGGTTTTCAACCCCTTATGCTTAACCCCTACTCTGTGTTACCTTTCAAAGGGATAGACTATAGAATATAATTATGTACATTGAAAAAATATAATTCTTATTTTTTTCTGTCTTGTTAATGGGAGTATATGGTCTGTTTTATGGGTAGCTCATAAGTTATTTAGCACATCTATAAATAAGCAGAAGATAGTATTTTAATTTTTTAAAGTTGTCATGAGCATGTATATGTATGCATCAGTGATGCAATTTAGCTCTTCTGTGACTTAGATGTGATTTTGCTCTCTGTGAGTTTTTACCCTATTTCAGGCCCCACCTAGTCAATAAATTGATACCAATAAATTAATTCATAGTCCTCTTTGCAACTTGGTGAATTTTTAATAATACTAGGAAGAAAGTCATACCTAGAAATTGCCAGTATATTTTAGAAATTGGTTGTGGCTGTATGAAACATTTATTTAATATCTGAGGGCTACAGTATAAAACAAAACCACAGGGTGGCAGCCACAACATATTTTTTTCTCTGGAGGCAATTTTATGTCTTTTCTGAAAGGTAGTAGTGTAGGGAAACTATTTTATACTAAATTGAAGAGATGACATCTTTATTTCATAAAATGATCCAAGCACAGAAGTTCTATAATTTGCTATAGGTACTTGGTGAGCAGTTTTAACTTGTAGACATCATATGACTGTTGTACAGGCCACTATGAAGTTGTACATATTGTTTTTGTGAAACTTTTGTCTCCCTCTTCTTTGATCCACCAGCCTAAAGATACCTGCACAATGTGTGTTCTTACGTAAGTGAGATCCTTTATACTATGGAGGGTAAGAAAAGATGTGAACAACCTCAAATCTGTTATCTGCTTTTTGAATGTAGCAAAAATCTACATAAACTCATTCTCATAATCACCCACTCTACTGAACCCTGACTTGTCTCAGTTTATGCAAATGTAGCTAAAACACAAAATGTGTACTGAGCACTTAGTTTACACATAATATCAGCTAATGTGTGCTGATGACTTACTGTGCACGTAACTCTGGTGTAAGACCATACTCAGTCTCTATGAGAAGTCTGAGAGATACCCACTGTTGGTACCATCCCCATTTTATGGTTGAAGAAACAATGTACAAGCAGCCCAAACACTGAACAAGAAGATGGTCAACTTGTGGCCAGTGGAATAATGTGTCAATTATAATGGATACCACAGAAAAGAGTTCTATATTACAAGGCAACTTTCATATGTAGAAAGATGACTCATAGAACTTGGTGAGCCACCATTATCATGACCCACTTTCTGTGCAAGAAGTGCCTTTACTTCCTACCAGAAAAGAACTCACAGGCAGTAGTTTTAGTGGAAATGTAGGAAGTTATGGAGCAGCAGGTATGAAAGTGGAGGGGCAGGGAAAAACCCAGCATGTGTGTTGGTCCATTTCAGGAAGTGAGAAGAAAACACAGTTAAAAAGAATGATTCATTATTGCGTAAAGTGGCTGGGTTTCTGGGGCTCTGTACCTACTGACCAGATCAAATTCAATGAACTGCTAACTTGGGAGCTTTGCTAAACACACCAAAGGCAACATTATAGCAATTCTATTACATATTCCTGTGACCAAGGAAAATGTTAAGACATTATCTGTTGTATTTGGCACAGGAGTTGTCTAGGTTGTATGCTCCCAAATGACCACAAGGTGGGGCAAGATGATACTCAACTGACTTCCACAAACTTTGGGGAATTTTTCTGTCGCTTTTAACATCTGAATCCTGTGCATCTGTTAATTTGTAGTTTAGTACTTTTTGTGTTCATAGATTAAAACCAAAACCCCAGCTAATGACCTTGTACACATCTTTGTCATATTGTTCCATGCGATACGTAATGTCACAGACCTTGGACTGCATTGCAAAGCCAGCTTTCTTCCATCTTCCTGACATTGAAATACACTATGCCCTGTGGTTCACCCTGACTCTGATTCATCTTGGCTAGTGGTGGGGGAGGTGGTCTCCCAAGCTGAGATAGGGAATACAGGAGAAAGCAAGGGTTGGGGAGGGCCAGTGGAGAAAGGGAGGAAATGTGAGTTCTTCTTTGGATAGTAATATGGTTTAGATGTTTATCCCCTCCCAAATTATGTTAAAGTGTGACCTCCAATGTTGAAGGTGGGCCTAGTGGGATGTATTTGGTTCATGGGGGCAGATCTCTTATGAATGGCTTAGTGTCATCCCCTGGTTGATGAGTGGGTTCTTGCTCAGTTAGTTCACATGAAATCTGGTTATTTAAAAGAATCTAGGCTCTTCCCCCACCCCCACTGTTTGCTCCTTTTCTGGCCATGTGACCTGCCTGCTTTTCCTTTGTCTTCTGCCATGAGCAAAATCTCCCTGAGGTCTCCCCAGAAGCCTAGCTGATTCAGGTGCCATGCTCGTACAGCCTGCAGAACTGTCAGCCAAATAAACCTATTTTCTTTATAAGTTACCCAGTGTCAGGTATTCCTTTGTAGCAATGCAAAAGGACTAGAACTGGCAGGAAAGTTTGTGATGACAGCAGTGGACATATGGACCATGTGATATGTAATGTCATACATTATCACCCAACCAGAAATTACACATGCTGCAAGGGGCCAGGCAGGTGGACATGTGAAGCCTCTTGGTCAGGGGCGGGGAGCTGTGGCCAATGGCAAAGAAAGTCCAGGCACAGTCCACTCCTCAGATCCAGGCTTTTGATGCCATGTGGCAACACTTGTGGTCTTTTATTGTGAGGGAATCCAGAAACCCAGATTTTTGTGAAAAAAAAAATCCCGATTTTAAAATATCAAAATGTTTAAGAATTTTCAAGTCAAACAAACCATGTCCTGAGTGCTAACATTAATCTAGATAGATTAATCTACACATACTCTATAATTCACACAGTCAGTAGCCCTCCCTTGACTCCTCTTCTTAATATAATAACCAGAACATTGTTAAACACCAGAAGGAATTTTGTGCAGTTTTATTTCACTTCTGCATTGAGGAATTCCTTCAACAATCCTGTGTACAGTGACTTCTTGTCAGGCATTACTCTACTTAGTGGAGAATAAGGGCTGTACGTGTAGGAAAGGAAAATAATCTTTTCCTCACCCACCCTAGGTTCATGGCTGAGGCTCCTATAACAAAATACAGATGAACAAGAAAAAGGCATACACATTTATTTATTTATTTATTTATTTATTTATTTATTTAGGAGACAGATTCTTTCTCTGTCACCCAGGCTGAGTGCAGTGACACAATCTTGGCTCACTGGAACCCCCACTTTCTGGGTTCAAGTGATTCTCCTGCCTTACCCTCCCAGGTAGCTGGGGCTACAGGTATGTGCCACCATGTCCAGCTAATTTTTTTGTATTATGGTAGAGATGGGGTTTCGCCATGTTGCCCAGGTTGGTCTTGAACTCCTGAGCTCAGGCAATCTGCCTGCTTCAGCCTCCCAAAGTGCTAGGGTTACAGGCGTGTAACTCTAGGACAGGGGAAAAGTTCAGCAAAGATGAAGTTTCTGCTGTAGTTCAGCCTCAGCCTGCTCCCCCAGAGAGTTTGAATGACATCACAAAGTTGGCATCACCTTAAGGTGAGGGGGTCAGGTTTTGCAGGCCTGTGTATCAGCCCTCAGCTGTGAATGCCTTTGAAGGAAGGCAAAGTCCTCCAGAGACTTCCAGGTGAATAGCAATTCTTTGGAGAAGTGTGCAGTTGTGAGCCATTGGTGGCTATCACTCACAGCAGCTGGGGAACTTGGTGTACCAATCTGGTAAGGGTTTGGGGTGGACAAAGCACCAACAGCATTACTGCATTTTGCCACACTGATTTCTACGAATGTGCAATGAGCTTTACAGGAATGGTAATCATGCAAGAAACCTGTTGTTTTATTCTTCGCCAACACACTAATTGTAAGTTTGGTAACTTTTTTAGTCTTGTGCGTTTTCCCCTTTAAATATGCTTTTATTTTTGGTTATCCAGTCCTTCCAAAACCTAACTTTTTTTCTAAATATCTTAGTTTCTGAATCTTTCTTTGTGCCTAGATGTTTTATTTTCATCTTTGAGACTTACCTTAGATGCCAGTTTATCTGGGAAGCCTCCCTCAATCTTCTAAAGCTGGGATACTTTCCTGCTACTCAATTCTCATAAAATCTGATACAGTCTGGTTTTCATGACACTACAGCAATATTGTAGAATTATCTAGCTATGTGTATTATCTAGCTATGTGTCTGAGTCAGTCAGGGTTGGTCAGGAAAACAGAAGACACTCCATGTTTTGGGGGCAGAAGGGGTTTGTTATTAGGAATTAGGGACTTGCTTGACTGTTGGAAAAGCTGGGGAATATTGAAGGCCAGGGAAGCCAGGGGAAGGAAAGCAGACATTGGAGATCTCGTCCAGAAACAACAGGGCAGGGGCTTCTCAGGAACTTACCAGCAAGCTGCTGCAAGTCTTAAGAATCTCTAAGAGGTCCCCCACTGCCTCCGAGTGTAGCAGTGATGCAGATGAGTTCTCAAGAGCTCACCAGGGAGGCATTCTGAAGCTCTCATTTGCTTCAGTCAAGATGAGGTTGCCTCTAGAGGATAGAAGTTCTCTTTTTCTTCTGTCTTCCAAATCTTGAGTGACTTCTATGGGCAGTTCCACATCCTAGGTAAGCGGATTGTGGGAGAAGACCTTAAAAGGAATGATGGTGATGCCCAGTTGACAACAGATCATTCAATATAGTATCTCATGGTAAACGTTAAGAGACAAAATTGCAACAAGTTTAGTTAAATCGTCAAATTGGCTTTTATTTGTGATTCATGAGTCAGGTAGCATCTCATCTAAAAAATAGAGTGGTGCTCTGTTGGGAGCGATGGAAGAGTCAAGTGTTGTTGTTGTTGTTGTTGCTGCTGCTGAGACGGAGTCTCACTCTGTCACCTAGGCTGGATGGAGAGCAGTGGTGTAATCTCAGCTCACTGCAACCTCCGCCTCCTGGGTTGAAGTGATTCTCCCATCTCAGCCTCCCGATTAGCTGGGACTACAGGCGCATGCCACCATGCCTGGCTAATTTGTGTGTGTTTGTGGGTGTGTGTGTGTGTGTGTGTGTGTGTGTGTGTGTGTGTGTGTGTGTGTGTGTTTAGTAGAGACGGGGTTTGCCATGTTAGCCAGGATGGTCTCAATCTCCTGACCTTGTGATCCACCCTCCTGGGCCTCCCAAAGTGCTGGGATTACAGGCGTGAGCCACCGCCCCCAGCTGGAAGAGTCTGTTTTTAAAAGCTTGAGGAGAAACAAGGAAACAACATAATACAAAAAGCAGATTGGTTAACAGCAGGTTACTTTCCTTGTAAGGGTTAAAGCAGAGGGGACTTCCTTACTATATTCACTAAAACTGGCCTGTTTGGGGATTTGGCTATTATTTCTTATTCTCTCTTACTTTCTCAGAAGGTCAGACAAAAAACTTAGTTTTGGTGATGTGGAACTTTAGCATGGGTTACTTCATTTTGGTTTGGTCTGTTGGGGCCTAGTGCAGGAGCTCAGTTCAAACCAATGGCCTTCTAGAAATTTTACTTAATATATAGTATGAGTGTTTCACCAGCTGGAGAATGTATCTTTCTCATGTTTATGTTCCCAGATTCTAGTGTGGTTCCTGGAAAATAAAGGCGTTCAATAAATGTTCATTAAATAACAGAATAAGTAATGAGAGGACAATAGCTCCCTGAAACCAGATAATTTTGGTTATGTTATAAACGGTGTTATGAGAGATCAGTAGTTAATCTCCAGAAGAGCCTCGTGTTTAGTAACTTATGGTAGAGATAACGGCAATTCGGGTTGATATTTTTTCTACGCTGACCAAAACTGTCACATTTCTGAAAGCTAAAATCCTCGGTAGAAGGAAACCTTTTGCAATTCAGGGCACTGAACCTGTTGAGGCATGTTAAGCCAATCTCTGCAATATTATTACCTCTTTTCAACTTTTTCTTAAGTTTCTTCCAGTGCTCAGGAACCATGTATATATTTAGTGAGCTGTGACGAGGTGGTACCCTTGCTTATTTGTTATAGTAGGCCACTGCCTTCTACACAAGGGATGTGATGGTGCCAGAAATCTTAGTCTTAAAGCAACTAAACTGTCCCTCAAATTATAACATTGTTGTTAGTTGACGTAAGATACACACATTGCTTCAAACAAGAATTAAAGCAAGCTCAAAAGTGAAAGAGAAAATCAGAGCCTAAAGTTGTTGTCTATAATGCTTTTACCATCTGAGTTACTGAACAACTGGCACTAGAATCTTGTTCTCTGAGGTGTCCCCAGGGACTCTTCTCTTCAGTTACTATGTCTCCGCTTACTGTGTTAGTTGGGATGATTCAGAGATTTATTGTCTTACCTTACTTCTGAAGTCTGTGGGGGGACTCACTCCTCCTCCCCCTCTTCCTCTTCCTCCTCCCCTTCTTCCTCCTCCTCCTCCTCTTCTCCTTATCCTTCTTCTTCTTTCTTCTTCTTATTTTTGTTTCTTTTTGAGACAGTACCTCCCTCTGTCATCCAGACTGGAGTGCAGTGGTGTGATCACAGCTCACTGCAGCCTGGACCTCCATCCAGGGCTCAAGCAATTCTCCTACCTCAGCTTCCTGAATAGCTTGGACCACAGGCATGCACCACCATGCCCGGTTAATTATTTTATTTTTTATAGAGACAATGTTCCCCTATGTTGTCCAGGCTTGTCTTGAACTCCTGAGCTCAAGCTCTCCTCCTGCTTCTGCCTCCCAAAATGCTGGGATTACAGGTGTGAGCCACCACGCCTGGCCGGGACTCACTTTTCTACCGGAGAAAAACCCCAGCAGTGAGTAGGCTTTTGAATTAGCTCAAATTATGTCTAAGAAAGAGTTGATCATGACCAATAGAGGCAAACTTGCTGTATCATGACTGAAATCCTTCCCTTTAAGATCCACAAACTTCTTTCCAACAAAGTTAAAGCTTTCCATAGGACTTACACTTTTTTTGAAGTCAGAAAAGTAATCTACGCTCATTGTATAAAACCCCCCAAATAAATGTAAACAAAGAGAAGAAAGAAAAACATAATTAATCTCAGCCTCAATAGCATTTTAGGGAATGTCCTTTATTACCAATTTATTTATACATGTGATTGATTTGGTACCCTCTTAGCACATACTCTGTTCCAGGCACCATGCCAGGTTTTGAATTTGCAAAGAAGAGTAAAATAGACAGTCTTTCTCTATGAGACAAATATAGCCCCTCTCTCTCTCTGATTATATAAACACATGCATATATGTTTTATAAAAAGAGTGTCATATTTTACTAACAGTGGGCCCTCTGTGTCTGCCATTCTGCATTCATTAGTTCAACCAACCACAGATCAAAAATATTTGGAAAAAAATTTTTACAGTACAATAGAAAATAATACAAATAAAAACCAATATACTATAACAACTACTTACATAGCAATTGCAATATATTAGGCATTATAAGTAATTTAGAGAAGATTTAATGTATCTGAGAGATTGTGTGTAGGTTAGATGCAAATACTATGCTAGTTCATATCAGGGACTTGAGCATTCTTGAATTTTGATATCCACTGGGATCCTGGGGCCAATACCCATGGATGTGGAGCCTTGCTTTTTCCCATTAATGATATACTAAGAACATTTTTCCATGTCATTAAATAATTTTCAAAGGCATTATTTTAAATTCATAATATTTTATTTTCTAGATATACCATAGATTATTCACTAAATTTTCCTATTCTTGAAAATATACATGTATCTACATTTTTACTACAAAAAAATGATTCATGGCTATGAAAATATAGTCAGAATGAATAGGATCTAGTATTTGATAGCACAACAGGGTGACTACAGTCAATAATAATTTATTGTACATTTCAAAATAACTAAGAGTATAATTGGATAATTTGTAACACAAAGAAAGAATACATGCTTGAGATGATAGATGGTTCCATTTACCCTGATTTAGTTACTAGCCATCATATGCCTATATCAAAATATCTTATGTACTCCATAAATACATACACCCATTATGTACCCACAGAATAAGAAAAAGAGATTCAGTGAACAGTGTTGTAGCCGAATTTTTGCCTGCAACCACAATTATATTCCTTGTCTAAATTCCCAAAGTTGGGGTTGATGTAGCTATGGCTAGATTTACTTCATAAGGGCAACATCAATTTTGTCCCTATTCTCGCACTTCTGTGAATCCTCACCAATACTGAGTATTTTCATTTAAATGTATTTTCACTGTACGTAAAACATATAAATGTATTTATATTTCATTGTTTAAATGTATATTATTTATACTTGATTACTAATGAGGTTGAATATGTTTTTTTCTACATTATTAGCCATTTTTCTTATTGTTTGCTTGCTAATTCCTCAGTTCAGTTTTTTACTGGACATTAGTTTTTTCTCATTGCTATGCGGGGATTTTTTGTATGTTTAAGTTACTAACCCCTGCAATTATGTTTCTAGTTTCATATTTGTATCTTATTTTGCATTTTTTGTCATACAGAATTTAACATTTTATAAGTATTTTTATTTTATTTTATTTTATCTTATTTTATCTTAGTTTTTGGCATGTATGTTTTCTTTAAAGTTTCTAATTTTAGATTAGAAAATCATTTAGGCATCATTTAGAAAGAGGTAGAAGCAAGGACGAGCATTTTTATGGCTCATTAGAAATTATCCTCTAGAATTAGCTCTCTTTTCTTTGATTTAGAATTTCTCTAAAGAATACTTGACCATGCAACAGGAAAATGATGAAATCCTTCAACTTTTTGGGGGAAGGCTTCCCAAAGTTTCTTAATTGGGAGAGAGGGCAGCCCTGTTTCCTTGGGGGCCATTCTGAAATATATGGGAGCATTTCTGGTTCCCATATATATCCCAAATATATGACTGGGACAATCTACTGGCACTTAGTGGTTGGCATCCAGGAATGCTAAACATCCAGCAATGTACAGAACAATGAAGAGGTATTCCCTCTGACTGCCAATAGCAGCTCCCATTGAGAAAAACTATTAGACTACTCAAGGACATCTTTAAAAAGTACTGTTTCTTGAAAACATTGTATCAAAACACATTTCCAGCTGAGATGTAGCAGTATTTTTTCCACAGCGTATTTATATATATAAACGTAATGGATTGGAATACATCCAACCTTTGCTTTAATGAGGTTTAAATTGCTTTATCCAATCTGTCAAGATAACATAGGCTTGAGTTGAGTATGGACACTAGACAGGTGACTGGTTATCAATTTGACTTATCAGGTAAGTTAAATTACTGATTTGCTCAGAAAGAGTTGCAGAGGGGGTTGGAATGTAAACTGAGAGTAGTTATAATCTTAATGATGCTAAAAAACTGCTATTGGGGATACCTCTATTTCCCATTTCCTCATGTTCTCATCCTGTATTCTTTAGTAAAGATTGTGACCTCATGGTTGCCAATACAACTGCTTTTTCTCAATATTATTATTCTGATTGCTCTCCGTACTGTTTGCACCAAAGCAAATGTAGGGGGCAGGAAATAGACAAGTGTGTTTTTATCTATGTGTGCATTTTTCCCTGGAAATATAATTATTTTGTTCACTTGCAATTGCCTTTGATCAAACAAGTTGGTATAAACCAGAGATTTTTTCTTTTTGTTGCCTGCAGATGACGGTGATTATTGTCATTCTAAATACAAGGTGTTGGTTTTACCTAGGAGTCTAAAGTGCTATATTAATGGCAGGGTTTATTATGTTCCAATAAAAATTAGTAAGAGTCACACACTGCCTTTGGGAGAGAGGCCTGAATTTGTATGTTTGATATAATGCCATTTCAAATATTAGTTAACCAGACATGGAACACAAAAGAGTTATGAAATTAACTTCACCTGAGTATGCAAAATGTTGAATAGTGCCAAGGATTTAAGAACAAAATTTGATTATTGTGACCAAATCAAGTAATGTATCTTGGAAAATTAGATTCCAAAATATACTTAAAATATGATAAACTTTGTTCTCTAAGTTTAGCCCCAGAACAGGATGTGGCAGTAATGGTTGATTGTTCTTTGCAGACACTGGCAAGAGACATCCTGGGATACAGGCAACAAATGATGCAGTCCAAATGGAAGGAATCATCAAAAAGGTAATGGAAATCAAACTACAAACACTACCTTTCTGTGATGTAAGTTCTTGGATAGTGTATGCACATCTGAGGAAGATATAGTGGAAATGCAGAAGTCTAGGAAGAGTACACTAAAATGGTCAAAAGAAATGAACAGGAACCATGTTAAGGGGGACTCAAAAAATCAGTCTTCATCAAACAATAAAGGGGAAATGGGAATGTGATCAGAATCATTTTTCCATGGTCATTGGGCATTGCTTTACCTTCTAAAGGGGTTAATATATGCTTTCAGATGTGTACGTTCATGGAATTTGCATATCAAGAGTGTGTAAAAAATAAAAACGCAAACATGTTGAAGGCAATGCATCTAAATAAGGTGTTTTCTAATAAGTTTCAAAAGGGAGAAAATGAAAGTTTTGGAGATACATCCCATCTTCTGAGGTTGAAGTAACTGAGTGAAGATTGCTCTGCCTTTTTACAAATGACTGCAGGTTATGGAGACAGGTCACTTGAGCTAGAAAAACTCAAACTCAGTGCCAGAGATTATGTTTCTATTTTTATCTGAATTACAATTCAGTTTGGAAAGGTAAATGCAAAGCATTGTGCTACCATGAGTCTAGAAAATTCATAGATTGAATTGACTATTTGATTCATATGTTGAATACTCTTATTGGAGGTGTTCAGAGGAAGCTGGACAGATCTTATTGGAGATGCTAGAGGAGACTTATGCATTTGATGTGACTAGATTAGATTTGTAATTCTATGAATTACTCTTTTGAAAGGGCTGTTAAGAGAGGAAAATGAAGATCAATCTTATGAGTAGTATGAACCTAAATATAAAATATTTTGATTTAGCAATAGACAGTGGAGCTGCAAGTTCTCTTTATTTCTTTCATTTCCCTGTCTCCAAATTGAAATTTCCTCATTTATTTATTCAGTAGATATTTGTCAAGCTCCTATTCTGAGCCAGCACTATAGGCCAACAGTACTTTCTCAATACATGTTAATTTAGTGGACAAATTATAACTAGTAGGAGAACAAAGAAGATCAAACCATAGTTTCCCTCCTCATGTGGACAGAAAGAAAATAATAAGGAAGAGAGAAACAGAGTTGAAGAAATGGGCTACAGATCTACTAAGGAAATAACATAATTTGAAGTGCTAAAAGTTTTCCTAAGTAATTCATTATTCCATAAATTTTGAAATGTATTTTTATTGTCACCTGTTCAAAATACTTCCCAATTTCCCTATTGATTTCTTCTTTGACCTGTGGGTTTCTTAGAAGTATGTGATTTAGTTTTCAAGTATTTGGGTAATTTTCCAGCATTTCTTTATTTGTTGATTTCCTATTTTATTTCCATTACGGTCAGAAAACATTGTTTGTGTGATTTGAATTATTAAAAATTTATTAAGTTTTTTAAACTTTTATTTTAAGTTCAGGGGTACATGTGCATGTTTGTATATAGGCAAACCCATGTCATGAGGGTTATTTTGTCATCCAGGTGTTAAGCCTGGTACCCAATATTTATTTTTTCTGATCTTCTCCCTCTTCCCATCCTCCATCCTCTGGTAGGCCCCGGGGTTTGTTGTTCTCCTCTATGTGGCCATGTGTTCTTATCATTTAGCTCTCACTTATAAGTGAGAACATGCAGTATTTGTTTTTCTGTTCCTGCATTAGCTTGTTAAGGATAATGGTCTCCAGTTTTATCTATGTTACTGCAAAGAACATAATCTCATTCTTTTTTATGCCTGCATAGTATTTAATGTTGTATATATACCACATTTTCTTTATCCGATCTATCACCGATGGGCATTTAGGTTGACTCCTTGTCTTTATTCTTGTGAATAGTACCGCAATGAACATACTCACGCATGTATCTTTATGACAGAAGGATTTATATTCCTTTAGGTATGTGCCCAGTAATGAGATTGCTGGGTCAAATGGTAGTTCTGTTGTTAGCTCTTTGAGGATTTTCCAAACTGCTTTTCACAGTGGCTGAACTAATTTACCTTCCCACCAACTATGCATTTTCTTTTCTGTGTAGCCTCACCAGCATCTATTGTTTTTTGGCTTTTTAGTAATAGCCATTGTGACTGGTGTGAGATGGCACCTCATTGTGGTTTTGATTTGCATTTTTCTAATGAACAGTGATGTTGAACTTTTTTCATATGCTTGTTTGGCCACATATATGTCTTCTTTTGGAAAGTGTCTGTTCATGTCGTTTGCCCACTTTTTAATGGAGTCATTTGTTTTTGCTTGCTGAATTTTTAAGTTTCTTACAGATAGTGGATATTAGACCTTTGTCAGATGCATAGTTTGCAAAAAAATTCTCCCATTTTGTAGGTTGTCTGTTTATTGACAGTTTCTTTTTCTGTGCTGAAGCTCTTTAGTTTAATTAGATCCCATTTGTCAATTTTTGCTTTTGTTACAATTACTTTTGGCATCTTTGTCATGAAATCTTTGCCCATTCCTATGTCAGAATGATACTGTCTAGGTTGTCTTCCAGGGTTTTTATAGTTTTGGGTTTTACATTTAAGTCTTTAATCCATCTTGAGTTGATTTTTGTATATGGTGTAAGAAAGGGGTCTAGTTTTAATCTTCTGCCTATGGCTAGCCAGTTATACCAACATCACTTATTGAATAGGAAGTCGTTTCCCCATTGTTTGTTTTTGTCAGCTTTGTCAAAGATCAGATGGTTGCAGGTATGTGGCCTTGTTTCTGGGTTCTCTATTCTGACCCATTTGTCTATGTGTCTGTTCTTGTACCAGTACCACGCTGTTTTGGTTACTGTAGCCCTATAGTATAATTTAAAGTTAGGTAGTGTGATGCCTCCAGCTTTGTTCTTTTGCTTAGGATTGCCTTGGCTATTGAGGCTCTTTTTTGGTTCCATATGAATTTTAAAATACTTTTTCTTTTCTTTTGAGTGACTGTACAGAATGGGACTTTTGGATTTGGGTAGTCACTTAGTATATTGTAAGGTTAAGTAAAGCTAAATGCTAGCACTGCTGTAACAAACAACCCACAGATCTCAGGGCTTAACATAATAAGTGTTTTATATTTTTCATAGCCTGAATAGTGAGGGGCAACTGTTTTTTTAATGATTGAGGTACTCAGTCTCCTTCATTTAGTGGCTTTATCATCCTCTAAGTTCTTTTCAAATTTCTGCACTGGAACCTCTGCATTCAGCTGCCTAATGAGCAAAGAGAAAGAACATGAAAGATTATACAAGAAGTTCTAGGAGTCAATTTTGAAAGTGTTTTACAATACCTCTACTCACTTTCCATTAATTGTACTCCAATCACATGGCCCAACATAGTAGTAGTAAGGCAAGCAGAAGATATTTTTTAGGGGAGTTCTCAGGAAGAAGAGAAACAACATGGATAATGAGGAGTGCCAGTGTTCTCAGCTGTAATAAGTTTAGAATTATGAACTAGGCTATGAGATAAAGGCGTATGTTCTTTGAATATTTATAGTTTCTGAAGTTATTGATTACTTTCATCTCTAAACAGAACACCTTAAGCTTTCTTCCTGTAAAACTGCAGAAAGTTTCAATAAAGCCATTTTAGGATAGCTGGTTGTCACCTCCCACCCAATAGCTGTTCCTGGCTTTTGATGTTTTGTCTCTGCTGCTGCAGGCTGACCCAATTTGCTATAAGCATGAGCACAGCTCCCTTTCTTCATTCTCTGAGACCACACCAACACAGGCTAGACAATAGGTAGCAGTGATTATCAGCAAAGATTTATTGAAGGCCTAGA
Organism: Gorilla gorilla gorilla; assembly: GCF_029281585.2. Lineage (NCBI taxonomy): Eukaryota > Metazoa > Chordata > Mammalia > Primates > Hominidae > Gorilla > Gorilla gorilla. Next base: position 74,071,382 of record NC_073231.2, on the reverse strand, counting down.
TGTACAATCAAGGGGCCATTCCAACATAGAAAAGAAGGAAATTTGATTTGCTGTTTCAAAGCTCCAGCAACAAACCCTACCATGGAAGTTTCTCTCCAGATCTTAGAATCTGACCTATTGGCATGAATCTAGGGGCCATTTGAAGACTTTCTCCCAATTTCTTCTTTCTCTTTTCCCAAAGTCCTTCTCTAAACAAACAAACCAAACAAATAAACAACTACATCTCAGCTACCAGAAGAAATTACCAAAATTCTCACTTAAAAATACCATACCTGTTGGCCAAGCAACCAACCAAGCAACCACAAAAACTATAGGAAATAGCTTTTCTGCCAAAAGGAAACATGTTTTGCCTCTTATGCTGGAAAATTTCAACAACTTTGAGACTCAGTATTTCCCAAACAAAGTAGTCTTTTGTTCTTGGTTTGTCCATCTAAAAACCCTTATGTAATTCATTATTTATTTATTTAGAGATGAGGGCTTGCTCTGTTGCCCAAGCTGGGGTATTGTGGCAGGATCTTGGCTCACTGCAGCTTCCACCTCCCAGGTTCAAGCAATTCTCCTGCCTCAGTCTCCCAAATAGTTGAGACTACAGACACGTACCACCACACCCAGTTAATTTTTTTGTTTGTATTTTCATTGGAAACAGGGTTTCGCCATGTTGGCCAGGCAGGTCTCAAACTCCTGACCCCAGGTGATCCGCCTGCTTCAGCCTCCCAAAGTGCTGGGATTACAGGCATAAGCCACCATGCCCTGCCATAAAAAGCCTTTAAATAATTTCCCCAAATGACAATTTTCTCCCTCAAGTGCTCTGCTACTTCCTAGAAAAATGATTCCTCATACCCCCTTGCTTTGTTTTTTTGTTTGATTCCCTCTGACATTATTTCTCTTTATACCAGTGGTATATTCTAATAAGGCTTTTATTATAACTTTAGGAAATGTTTAAAAAGTGAAAGGAAATCTGAACTTTCAAAGAATCATTAGGAAAATGGTGCAGACATTCTCAACCTTATCTGCACATTAGAATCACTCGGGGAGTTTCTAAAAATCTTGATCCTCAAACCACATTCCAGAACAATTAGATTAGAAAGAGGAAGAAGATGAGGGCTAGATATTAGTGTACTTTTGAAAGTTCGTCATGAGATTCCAATGTGTGGCTAAGATTGAAAGCTACTGGATTAGAGAGACCCATCCTCAATTTAAAGGAGTTAACTTTTAGATGACGGTTAAATTACAAGATATGTGTGTTTTCAAAAGTAGAGAGCTAGGTATAACTTTAGAGTGATTTCTCTTGGCAAATAGCCTACAATTCCCTTGGATTATCACTGTTTGAAGATACTGACACTAGGATATGATGTATTGGCTTCCATGTGGATTTAGATTGCTGTTTTTTCTGCAAGCAATAGTATCAGCCATGATAATAACTTGGCTGTCAAATATGCACGTTTCAAACCTGGAAATGATTCCCATCATCAGTTAAATTTTATCATGCAGGGGTAATTAAAACATTTTGCAATAAGAATAATTTAAAGTAAAGGAAATTGTATTAAATTTCCCATGGCTAAGATTATTAGACAACTAGTAAAGCTTTTAGAAGCAGTGACATGAAGGAAATGAAAGAATGATTAAATAACTTTACAGTTTTTCTAAACTCTCAGCCCACCCAGTATATAGCTCTATGTGGTGATAATAAATTATCTTTAAGATTAATTTTCTTTGCCCAGGATTATGTTCCCAAAATAATGAAAATTGTCTGAATTCCACCTTTTCTACTATTAAATAGGTGTTTACAAAGTATATCAGTCCATTTTCATACTGCTATGAAGAAACACCCAAGACTGCGTAATTTATTTTAAAAAAAAAAAAGGTTTAATGGACTCACAGTTCCACATGGCTGGGGAGGCCTCACAATCATGGCAGAAGGTGAAGGAAGAGCAAAGGCACCTGTTACATGGCATCAGGCAAGAAAGTGTGTGCAGAAGAACTGCTCTTTGTAACACCATCAGATCTCATGAGACTTATTCACTAACATGAGAACAGTGTGGGAAAACCTGCCCTGTGATTCAATTACCTCCCACTGGGTCCCTTCTACAACATGTTGGGATTATAGGAGCTAAAATTCAAGATGAGATTTGGGTGGGGACACAGCCAAACCATATCACAAAGGAAGTGGAGAATTTTGTATGCATATATGTATTGTTTTCAAGATTTTTATTTTTATTTTTTTAAGATGGGGCCTCACTCTGTTGCCCAGGCACTACAGCCTTCAACTCCTAGGTTCAAGCAATTCTCCCACCTTAGTGTCTGTTTGTGCTTCTGACTAGCTGGGACTACAGGCAAGTGCCACCATGACTGGCTACAAGATGTCTTCCTTACCCTAAAAGTACTTTCAAATCCTACTTATCAGGGACTTATTAAATGGCTGCCTTCCTTCTGTTGTTCCCGTTCTTATCATTCCATATCTGTCTGGGGATATCAATACATTTTAGCTTTCCAAATCAGAAACTTTCAAGTCATCTTTGACTTTTTGTTCTGTTCCATTCCTAAACTCCAGGGCTATTAAAATAAATGATTTATCCCTTTGGAATATCTTTCAGATGTTGTGCATCATCTACATTTCAGCTGCCACTTTGTAGAATAGGCCTTTATTACCGAACTTCCTAGCTGGTCTCCCAGGCTTCATCACTCTCTCTGTTTTGAATTAACCCTGCTTTTATATGAATTTGACCTTCATGGTGATCCCTTTCAGCAAAGCCACAAACTCTAAATCCCTTAGCCTGCCTCTTAAGGCCCTTCATAAGCAGATTTTTCTCTGAGTCTCCAACTTATTTCCTGCTATTCCAACACCCATCTGGGCTGACAATGTAGATTTTCCATAGGAAAGTCTTAAAAATTTTTTTAAAGAAGAGAGGATGCTTACAGATAATTATTAGGTAGCTTGAAAATTGTTTTCAATGCAGCACAATCCCTGAAGATGCAGTCTAGTTGATATACAAAATGCAATTTATTTATTTCGCCTAGAACCAATTGCTCTGTGCCTTGGGTAAATCACTTGGCCACTTGCCTTGATTGTAAAGAAATGATAGTAACTCCTGATTCCCATTTATTTCTTGTAACAATGAGCAATCAAAGGAGATGGTAGGCAAATAGATGTGGGACTCATGAGAAGCTGATAAGTCAAAAAGGTGTTATTGTTGGCTTTGAAATGCATGTGAAGCTGATCCATTAAAGAATCAGCTCCTCCCACCCTCAGGAAGATAGCACTAGAGGTGCTGATTAGTGTGTCTGCTCCTCTCCATTTCTTCTACTCTATGGAATCACTCTGGTCTTCAACCCCTACTGAAGAAACAGGCTCAGGGGATTAAGTTTTTTTACTTTGTAACCTACTTTTTCCAGTTTTTGGACTCAGGGTGAGTGGGTAATGTCTGTTTGGACTGCTATAACAAAATACCACAGACTGAGTAGCTTATAAAAAACAACAGAAATTTATCTCTCACAGTTCTGGAGGCTGGAGGTTCAACATTAAGGCACTTGTAGATTCAGTGTCTAAAGAGGGTCTGCTTCCTGGTGCATAGACCTTCTAGCTGTGTCCTCACATGGTAGAAGAGGACAACTGTGGTCTTTGCACCCCCTAATAAGGGTACTAATCCCATTTTTCTTCAGGATTCCACCCCTATGACCTAATTACCTACCAAAGGCCCTACCTCCTAATAGCATTACATTAGGAATTAGATTTCAACATATGAATTTGGGGGATGCAAACATTCAGTCCATAGCCAACAGTAAACCAAAGATAGCTCAACCACAGACCCCAGCCAGTGGCCTATGGCTTAGCTGACTCACTTATATTTACACTTCAGGGAGTTTAAGTAACATCAACAGGCTTGGAAAGTTAATGGTGGTAGAAGAAGGATGCGAAAAAAATATTTTTAAGACCAATTTCATCAACATTTTGCTCATTTTATTTCATTCACCACCTTCACTTTCTTCTCTTACTTTTTTTTTTTTTTTTTTTGAGATGGAATCTCACTCTGTCACCCAGGCTGGAGTGCAGTGGTGCGATCTCAGCTCACTGCAAGCTCTGCCTCCCAAGTTCATGCCATTCTCCTGCCTCAGCCTCCAGAGTAGCTGGGACTACAGGCGCCCACCACAATGCCTGGCTAATTTTTTGTATTTTTAGTAGAGACAGGGTTTCACCGTGTTAGCCAGGATGGTCTTGATCTTCTGACCTCGTGAGCCACCCACCTCGGCCTCCCAAGGTGCTGGGATTACAGGCGTAAGCCACCACACCCAGCCTTTCTCTTACATTTTAAAAGCAAATCCCAGATACCATGTTATTTCATCTCTAAATACTTTGTTATGGACCTTGGACAGATAAAGTTTTTTTAAAAAAATGTTTTTACAAAACTAATAGTAATTTTTAAACATTGTCTGTTACCCAGTCCACATTCAAATTTCTCCAGTAATCTCAATTATGTCTTTTTACAGGTAGTTTGAGTTAGAATCCAAACCACACCTTCATATTACATTCAGTTGTTCTGTGACAGCTCCCTCTGATTGTTTGATCCTCTAGAATTTCTCACATTCTGAATTTGTCTGATTGCTTCTTTAACCTTTTAAAAGTTAAACATTTCCTTCTATCCCTTATATTGCCTAGAAACCGAGAGTTAGAGGCTTGATTAGACATTCAAGTATAATTTTTAAGGCAAGATCACTTTGTAGCTACTATTGTATACTTTTTAGTATGCCCTCTTATGAAGCACATCATGTCCGGTTGTCCTGCTTTTAGAAAAGCTGGCCATATATTGTTTGTCACACTTCCCATGGAGAGTTGGAGTCTCCTTCTCCTCCCTTCAGTCTAGGCTAAATCTTGTGCCCTGCTTGGCCAGCAGTATGCTCACAGCCAGTTACAGGCCCAGACTCCAGGAATGCTGGTCAAATCTACATCTAGAGAAGCTTCTGTCCCTGGCTCCTCCATCCTATATTCTCCCTCCCACTATAGTGAAGCATTTTTAAAATTTAATTTTACTTATTGTTTCATTATTTCTTTATGAAAATATAAATAAATATGTATATTTATGTTTTATTACCCACTTTTTACACAAAAATTAAAATACTGGAAGTAGGATACTATACAAGGCTTTTGTTCCTTTACAATATAACCTAATGATCTTTCCCTATCAGTATATATTGTTCTCATTACTTTTTATAGTTACACAGTCTTCCATCATACGGGTGTATAATAGTCTACTCAATCAGTCCCCTTTTGATGGAAGTTGGGTTGTTTTCAGCTTTATGCTTATGCAAATGATGTTACAGTGAATAGCTTTGTGTAGATATCATTTGGTGTTTTTTGCCAACATGTCGGAGCTAGATTTCCAGGAGTGAGGTTGAAGGGGAAAAGCGCCCATGTATAACTTTGCTAGGTGAGGACAGCTGAAATTGAAGATAGCAAAGGAAATCTATTGGGAGAGGTGAGAAGGCAGTAGAAGCACTAAGGAAAGTGGAGACCCAGTGAGAGCAATGAGGTGGCCCCTTGGCTGGCCACTGTGAGAACAGGCAGTTCCTAGAGCCTCCTGAATGTCCTTCAAGTTTCAGATTCCAATTTTAGGCCCAATTCACCTGTATCTTTAAAAACTATTTTCTTAAGGTAACTTGAGTGGGATTCTGATCTTTAGAAACAAAGGAGTCTAACTAGAATAGCTAGTGGAACTATATTGAAAAGTTTTTGTCATTACAATTTTTATAAATTTTATTTAATCTCTGATATTTTATTATGAAAATTATCAAGCACACAGAAAAGTTGAAAGAATAGTGCAATGATCATCTCTATATCCACCATCCAAATATGACAATTAATAATACTTGTCATATATACTTTTATTCTGTAGGGTAATTTAGACTGTTTCACATATCATTGCACTTCAGTTCCTAAATACTTCAGTATGCATTTCCTAAGAATAAGGACATTCTCCTAATAACTACAGCACTATTATCAAAACTAAGAAAATTATCAATATTTTCCTAACATCATCTAATATTTTATAGATATTTAAATTTCCACATAATTTCTAGAATGATTTCATAAATTCCTTTTTTTCAAGGCATAACCAACCAGGATACATGTACTGCATTTGAAATATATATGTAAACACAAATTCATGCTAAGGAAATATGCTTCACTTTATAGTTTATTAAGTTTTATTAGAAGAGTTTTATACTTTAGTTGAAAAAATTTAAGCATCTATGGGGAAGATCAACTGATTTTTCCCCTGACCTTTTAATATGATGAATTTTATACTAATGGGTTTTTCAATATTAATTTTCCCTTTAATTTCCTCAATAAGCCCCACTTGGTCATGATATATTTTTAGAAGGCTGCTGTTGTATTTTGCTTGCTAGTATTCTATTTAAGGTTTTCGTGGAGGGAGGTACCCAAGATGGCCGAATAGGAACAGCTCCAGTCTACAGCTCCCAGCGTAAGTGATGCAGAAGATAGGAGATTTCTGTATTTCCAACTGAGGTACCGGGTTCATCTCACTGGGGAGTGCCAGACAGTGGGTGCAGGACAGTGGGTGCAGTGCACCGTGCATGAGCTGAAGCAGGGTGAGGCATCATCTCACCCAGGAAGCGCAAGGGGTTGGGAAATTCCCTTTCATAGTCAAAGAAAGGGGTGACAGATAGCACCTGGATAACCGGGTCACTCCCACCCTAATACTGCACTTTTCCAATGGGCTTCACAAATGACACACTAGGAGATTATATCCTGCACCTGGCTCGGAGGGTCCTACACCCACAGAGCCTCTCTCATAGCTAGCACAGCAGTCTGAGATCAAACTGCAAGGTGGTTCCTGAAGGAAGCACTAAACATGGAAAGGAATAACTGGTACCAGCCACTGCAAAAACATGCCAAATTGTAAAGTCCATCAAGGCTAGGAAGAAACTGCATCAACTAATGAGCAAAATAACCAGCTAATATCATAATGACAGGATCAAATTCACACATAACAATACTAACCTTAAATGTTAATGGGATAAATGCTCCAATTAAAAGACACAGACTGGCAAATTGGATAAAGAGTCAAGACCCATCAGTGTGCTGTATTCAGGAAAACCATCTCATGTGCAGAGACACACATAGGCTCAAAATAAAGGCATGGAGGAAGGTCTACCAAGCAAATGGAAAATGAAAAAAGGCAGGAGTTGCCATCCTAGTCTCTGATAAAACAGACTTTAAACCAACAAAGATCAAAAGAGACAAAGAAGGCCATTACATAACGGTAAAGGGATCAATTCAACAAAAGAACTAACTATCCTAAATATATAGGCACCCAATGCAGGAGCACCCAGATTCATAAAGCAAGACCTTGGTGACCTACAAAGAGACTTAGACTCCCACACCATAGTAACGGGAGACTTTAACACCCCACTGTCAACATTAGACAGATCAACAAGACAGAAAGTTAACAAGGATATCCAGGAATTGAACGCAGCTCTGCACCAAGCAGACCTAACAGACATCTACAGAACTCTCCACCCCAAATCAACAGAATACACCTTCTTTTCAGCACCACACCACACCTATTACAAAATTGACCACATAGTTGCAAGTAAAGCACTCCTCAGCAAATGTAAAAGAACAGAAATCACAACAAACTGTCTCTCAGACCACAGTGCAATCAAATTAGAACTCAGGATTAAGAAACTCACTCAAAACCGCACAACTACGTGGAAACTGAACACCTTGCTCCTGAATGACTACTGGGTAAATAACGAAATGAAGGCAGAAATAAAGATGTTCTTTGAAACCAACAAGAACAAAGACACAATATACCAGAATCTCTGGGACACATTCAAAGCAGTGTGTAGAGGGAAATTTATAGCACTAAATGCCCACAAGAGAAAGCAGGAAGGATCTAAAATGGACACCCTAATATCACAATTAAAAGAACTAGAGAAGCAAGAGCAAACACATTCAAAAGCTAGCAGAAGGCAAGAAATAACTAAGATCAGAGCAGAACTAAAGGAAATAGAGACACAAAAACCCTTCAAAAAATCAATGAATCCAGGAGCTGGTTTTTTTGAGAAGGTCAACAAAATTGATAGACTGCTAGTAAGACTAATACAGAAGAAAAGAGAGAAGAATCAAATAGACGCAATAAAAAATTACAAACGGGATATCACCACCGATCCCACAGAAATACAAACTACCATCAGAGAATACTATTAACACCTCTACATAAATAAACTAGAAAATCTAGAAGAAATGGATAAATTCCTCAACACATACACCCTCCCAAGACTAAACCAGGAAGAAGTTGAATCTCTCAATAGACCAATAACAGGCTCTGAAATTGAGGCAATATTTAATAGATTACCAACCAAAAAAAGTCCAGAACCAGATGGATTCACAGCCAGATGCTACCAGAGGTACAAGTAGGAGCTGGCACCATTCCTTCCAAAACTATTCCAATCAATAGAAAAAGAGGGAATCCTCCCAAACTCATTTTAAGAGGCCAGCATCATCCTGATACCAAAGCCTGGCAGAGATACAACAAAAAAAGAGAATTTTAGACCAATATCCCTGATGAACATTGATGCAAAAATCCTCAATAAAATACTGGCAAACTGAATCCAGCAACACATCAAAAAGTTTATCCACTATGATCAAGTGGGCTTCATCCCTGGGATGCAAGGCTGGTTCAACATATGAACATCAATAAACCAATAAACATAATCCAGCATATAAACAGAACCAATGACAAAAACCACATGATTATCTCAATAGATGCAGAAAAGGCCTTTGACAAAACTCAACAATGCTTCATACTAAAAACTCTCAATAAATTAGGTATTGATGGGACATATCTCAATCTAATAAGAGCTATCTATGACAAACCCACAGCCAATCTCATACTGAATGGACAAAAACTGGAAGCATTCCCTTTGAAAACTGGCACAAGACAGGGATGCCCTCTCTCACCACTCCTATTCAACATAGTGTTGGAAGTTCTGACCAGGGCAATCAGGCAGGAGAAGGAAATAAAGGGCATTCAATTAGGAAAATAGGAAGTGAAACTGTCCCTGTTTGCAGATGACATGATTGTATATCTAGAAAACCCCATCATCTCCCCCCAAAATCTCCTTAAGCTGATAAGCAACTTCAGCAATATCTCAGGATACAAAATCAATGTACAAAAATCACAAGCATTCTTATAAACCAGTAACAGACAGAGAGCAAACTCATGAGTGAACTCCCATTCCCAATTGCTTCAAAGAGAATAAAATACCTAGGAATGCGACTTAAAAGGAATGTGAAGGACCTCTTCAGGGAGAACTACAAACCACTGCTCAATGAAATAAAAGAGGATACAAACAAATGGAAGAACATTCCATGCTCATGGGAAGGAAGAATGAATATTGTGAAAATGGCCATACTGCCCAAGGTAATTTATACATTCAATGCCATCCCCATCAAGCTACCAATGACTTTCTTCACAGAATTGAAAAAACTACTTGAAAGTTCATATGGAACCAAAAAAGAGCCCACATTGCCAAGTCAATAATAAGCCAAAAGAACAAAGCTGGAAGCATCACACTACCTGAGTTCAAACTATTACAAGGCTACAGTAACCAAAACAGCATGGTACTGGTACCAAAACAGAGATATAGATCAAAGGAACAAAACAGAGCCCTCAGAAATAATGCTGCATATCTACAACTACCTCATCTTTGACAAACCTGACAAAAACAAGCAATGGGGAAAGGATTCCCTATTTAATAAATGGTGCTGGGAAAACTGGCTGGTCATATGTAGAAAGCTGAACCTGGATCCCTTCCTTACACCTTATACAAAAATTAATTCAAGATGAATTAAAGACTTACATGTTAGACATAAAACCATAAAAACCCTAGAAGAAAACCTAGGCATTACCATTCAGGACATAGGCATGGGCAAGGACTTCATGTCTAAAACACCAAAAGCAATGGCAACAAAAGCCAAAATTGACAAATGGGATCTAATTAAACTAAAGAGCCTCTGCACAGCAAAAGAAATCACAATCAGGGTGAACAGGCAATCTATGGAATGGGAGAAAATTTTTGCAACCTGCTCATCTGACAAAGGGCTAATATCCAGAATCTACAATGAACTCAAATAAATTTACAAGAAAAAAACAAACAACCCCATCAAAAAGTGGGCGAAGGACATGAACAGACACTTCTCAAAAGAAGACATTTATGCAGCCAAAAAACACATGAAAAAATGCTCATCATCACTGGCCATCAGAGAAATGCAAATCAAAACCGCAATGAGATACCATCTCACACCAGTTAGAATGGCAATCATTAAAAACTCAGGAAACAACAGGTGCTGGAGAGGATGTGGAGAAATAGGAACACTTTTACACTGTTGGTGGGACTGTAAACTAGTTCAACCATTGTGGAAGTTGGTGTGGCTTTTCCTCAAGGATCTAGAACTAGAAATACCATTTGACCCAGCCATCCCATTACTGGGTATATACCCAAAGGATTATAAATCTTGCGGCTATAAAGACACATGCACAAGTATGTTTATTGTGACACCATTCACAATAGCAAAGACTTGGAACCAACACACATGTCCAACAATGATAGACTGGATTAAGAAAATGTGGCACAGATACACCATGGAATACTATGCAGCCATAAAAATGATGAGTTCATGTCCTTTGTAAGGACATGGATGAAGCTGGAAACCATCATTCTCAGCAAACTATTGCAAGGACAAAAAAAACAAATACCGCATGTTCTTACTCATAGATAGGAATTGAACAATGAGAACACATGGACACAGGAAGGGGAACACCACACACTGGGGACTGTTGTGGGGTGGGGGGAAGGGGGAGGGATAGCATTAGGAGATATACCTAATGCTAAATGACGAGTTAATGGGTGCAGCAAACCAACATGGCACATGTATACATATGTAACAAACTTGCACGCTGTGCACATGTACCCTAAATCTTAAAAGTATAATAATAATAATAATAATAATAATAACAATAAAATAAAATAAAAGGTTTTTGCATGGCTCTAAGTCCCATTGGTCCATGATTTTCTTCTGTGTATGTGTAAATAAACAATGTTTATTCGATTTTGTTGTCAATGTTAGGTTCACTTCAAACTCTTGGAGTTTTCCTTTTCTTCTTTATGCTTTAGAACATTTAGAATAGATTGATATTATCCACTCTTTGAAGGTTGGTATATTTCCTTTGGGATGGTTTGTAGGCCTGGTGCTTTCAAGGGAGTAGGGATAGGTCTTCTATTTTTCCTATTGCTTTTGTAAACTGTGATATACTTAAACACCTTGAAAATAGTCTTTGCTGCATTAGTTTTTGTGCATTAGGTTTTCCTGGAGAATTACTTATTATATTGAGGTTTTCAGTGTGTTTGTTAGTTTTTGGCATGCATGCAAGTAATCTGTCATAATTTTTAATATTCTGTATTTGATGGTTACTTCATCATTGCAAATTTTTATTTTGGGTATGTGTGCTTGGAGTCTTCTTTTTTCTTTTTTATTTTATTTTATTTTATTATTTTATTTTATTATACTTTAAGTTTTAGGGTACATGTGCACAATGTGCAGGTTAGTTACATATGTATACATGTCCCATGCTGGTGTGCTGCACCCATTAACTCATCATTTAGCATTAGGTATATCTCCTAATGCAATCCCTCCCCCCTCCCCCCACCCCACAACCGTCCACAGAGTGTGATGTTCCCCTTCCTGTGTCCATGTGTTCACACTGTTCAATTCCCACCTATGAGTAAGAATATACAGTGTTTGGTTTTTTGTTCTTGTGGTAGTTTACTGAGAATGATGATTTCCAATTTCATCCGTGTCCCTACAACGGACATGAACTCATCATTTTTTATGGTTGCATAGTATTCCATGGTGTATCTGTGCCACATTTTCTTAATCCAGTCTATCATTGTTGGACATTTGGGTTGGTTCCAAGTCTGCTATTGTGAATAGAGCCGCAATAAACATACGTGTGCATGTGTCTTTAAAGCAGCATGATTTATAGTCCTTTGGGTATATACCCAGTAATGGGATGGCTGGGTCAAATGGTATTTCTAGTTCTAGATCCCTGAGGAATTGCCACACCAACTTCCACAGTGGTTGAACTAGTTTACAATCCCACCAACAGTGTAAAAGTGTTCCTATTTCTCCACATCCTCTCCAGCACCTGTTGTTTCCTGACTTTTTAATGATCGCCATTCTAATTGGTGTGAGATGGTATCTCATTGTGGTTTTGATTTGCATTTCTCTGATGGCCAGTGATGGTGAGCATTTTTTCATGTGTTTTTTGGCTGCATAAATATAAACAGAACCAAAGACAAAAACCACATGATTATCTCAATAGATACAGAAACGGCCTTTGACAAAATTCAACAATCCTTCATGCTAAAAACTCTCAACAAATTAGGTATTGATGGGGTGTATCTCAAAATAATAAGAGCTATCTATGACAAACCCACAGCCAATATCATACTGAATGGACAAAAACTGGAAGCATTCCCTTTGAAAACTGGCACAAGACAGGGATGCCCTCTCTCGCCACTCCTATCCAACATAGTGTTGGAAGTTCTGGCAGGGCAATTAGGCAGGAGAAGGAAATAAAGGGTATTCAGTTTGGATAAGAGGAAGTCAAATTGTCCCTGTTTGCAGATGACATGATTGTATATCTACAAAACCCCACTGTCTCAGCCCAAAATCTCCTTAAGCTGATAAGCAACTTCAGCAAAATCTCAGGATATAAAATCAATGTACAAAAATCACAAGCATTCTTATACACCAACAACAGACAAACAGACACCCAAATCATGAGTGAACTCCCATTCACAATTGCTTCAAATGAAACACCTAGGAATCCAACTTACAAGGGATGTGAAGGACCTCTTCAAGGAGAACTACAAACCATTGCTCAGGGAAATAAAAGAGGATACAAACAAATGGAAGAACATTCCATGCTCATGGGTAGGAAGAATCAATATCGTGAAAATGGCCATACTGCCCAAGGTAATTTATACATTCAACGCCATCTCCATCAAGCTACCAATGACTTTCTTCACAGAATTGGAAAAAACTACTTTAAAGTTCATATGGAACCAAAAAAGAACCTGCATCACCAAGTCAATCCTAAGCCAAAAGGGCAAAGCTGCAGGCATCACACTACCTGACTTCAAACTATACTACAAGGCTACAGTAACCAAAACAGTATGGTACTGGTACCAAAACAGAGATATAGATCAATGGAACAGAACAGAGCCCTCAGAAATAATGCTGCGTATCTACAACTATCTGATCTTTGACAAACCTGAGGAAAACAAGCAATGGGGAAAGGATTCCCTATTTAATAAATGGTGCTGGGAAAACTGGCTAGCCATATGTAGAAAGCTGAAACTGGATCCCTTCCTTACACCTTATACAAAAATTAATTCAAGATGGATTAAAGACTTATAAATTAGACCTAAAACCATAAAAACCCTAGAAGAAAACCTAGGCATTACCATTCAGGACATAGGCATGGGCAAGGACTTCATGTCTAAAACACCAAAAGCAATGGCAACAAAAGCCAAAATTGACAAATGGGATCTAATTAAACTAAAGAGTTTCTGCACAGCAAAAGAAACTACCATCAGAGTGAACAGGCAACCTACAGAATGGGAGAAAAATTTTGCAACCTACTCATCTGACAAAAGGCTAATATCCAGAATCTACAATGAACACAAACAAATTTACAAGAAAAAAACAAACAACCCCATCAAAAAGTGGGTGAAGGACATGAACAGACACTTCTCAAAAGAAGACATTTTCTTTTTTTTTTTTTTGAAGAGGTAAGCTAGTGCTTTTTCTTTTTTACTTTTTTTTCTTTTTCTTTTTTTTTTTTTTTTGAGATGGAGTTTCACTCTTGTTGCCCAGGCTGGAGTGCAATGGCATGATCTTGGCTCACCGCAACCTCCACCTCCCAGGTTCAAGCAATTCTCCTGCCTCAGCCTTCCAAGTAGCTGGGATTACAGGTACGCACCACCATGCCTGGCTAATTTTTGTATTTTTAGTAGAGACGGGGTTCCTCCTTGTTGGTCAGGCTGGTCTTGAACTCCCGACTTCAGGTGATCCACCCACCTCAGCCTCCCAATGTGCTGGGATTACAGGCATGAGTCACCGCACCCAGCTGAGCTAGTGTTTTTTCTATTTTTTGATCCTTACAAATAACCTTCTATCATTTAAAATTATTTATACTAATATTGTTATCCTTTTACCAATTTATTCCTTCTGCTTTTTTGAGGTAGTTGCTTTCTTGTTCTGGTTCTAACTTCTTGAGTTGGATATCTAATTAGCTAGTTTTTATTTCATTTAATTGATTTCATTGATATTTTTAATGTTATTAATTTTCCTCTGATTACAGTTTTAATTATATTCCATAGATTCTGAAATGTAGTATTTGTGTAAATATTTTTGAGAAATCTGAAATTTCAGTTTGTTTCTACTTTGACCCAAGAATTATGCAATATTAAGTTTTAAAATTTCCAGATAGAAGGGTGTTTTAAAATTTTATTATGATCTTCTGGTTTATTATATTGTAATTAGATAACATTTTTATTATCCTTACTTTGATGAGACTTATAAAGTTTTGTTTGTTTTGAGATGGCATCTCTCTTTGTCCCCCAGGCTGGAGAGCAGTGGCGCAATCTCGGCTCACTGCTACCTCTGCCTCCCGGGCTCAAGTGACTTTCATGCTGCAGCCTCTCGAGTAGCTGGGATTACAGGCATAAGCCGCATGTCATATTTTTAGTAGAGGCAGGGTTTCACCATGTTGGCCAGGCTTGATCCACCTGCATCAGCCTCCCAAAGTGCTGGGATTACAGGTGTGAGCCACCGCACCCAGCCTAACGTTTTCTTTATGAGTTAATACATGGTTAATTTTTATTAGTGTGGCATGTTTACTTGGAAAACAAAATATTACCTAAGTTTTTGTCTATTCTTGCTTCTCTTGTAGCTTCTGAGTTTTGAAGTTTGTTTTTATGTCATTTGGGTGCATAAGATACTATAGCTTTTTGTAAATTGTAGCCTTTAGCATTAAAACTAGCCCTTTTTTGTCTTGTTTAAAGTTTTCTGGTCTAAATTCTACATTACCAGATATCCCAATCACAGTTTTAGTTTGCATTTTCCTAGTATACTTTTGATGTCTTTTTTTCAGCCTTTCTGAATCACTTTAAGTATGTCTTGTATTCTGCAATTATGTTTTGATTTTTTGTGAGTCTGTCTGAACATTTTTTAAAAATCTCTTTTTGATTAAGTAGTGTCTGCCTGCTGTAAAATAACTGGGAGCTGCAGAGGTATAAAAACGAAAAAAAACATCCAAGCACTTCTAACCTTATACTCCAAGGACAACTACTAGCATTAGGTCATATTTTATTTAGTTGTTTTTCTCTTCTTTATAAAACATTTGTTATAAAATATTTCTATTTTATTTGTTGCCTCTTTTGAAAGGAGTGTTATTCTTCAGGACATGAATTTCATTTTTATGTGTTTCCACTTTCAAGTTTTCAGAATAACCACTCTTGTATATACACTGAAGTCCACATTTTTTTAAGAGAACTGTCATCAGATTTCTCATAAAAATTTTGAGTACTTTACATTTTGTGATTATGTGGAAGATACTCTCTACTCTCTGGTCTGGCAACCTCTTCAAGGGTGGATCAATGTGAGTAGAATAACGATGTAATTTGTTCTCTGAACTGCGACTCTTTCAAAGTGAAGGGGGTGGTATTAATATTTAGCTCAAAATAACTGGCATAGGAAGTTGACGCTTTGATTATTGGTGCTGCCTTATGGTTGAAGGATGTGAAGCACAGAGAGGCTAAATAACTTACTCAAGGTCACACAGCTTATATATTTTAAAAAATTTATTTTAGAGATAGAGTCTTGCTCTGTCATGTGGGCTGAGAATACAGTGGTATGAAGATAAGTCACTGAAACCTCTGACTCCTGGGCTCAAGGGATTCTCCTCCTTAGCTGGGACTACAGACCCACACCACCATGCCCAGCTAATTTTTTAGATTTCTTGTAGAGGCAGAGTCTTGCTTTGTTGCCCAGGCTGATCTTGAACTCCTGACTTCAAGCAGTCCTCCCTCCTTAGCTTCCCGAAGTGCTGAGATTACCAGCATGAGCCACTGTGCCCAGCCTCACACTGCTCATAAATGGCAGAATTGGGATTTGAACCCAGGCAGTGTGTGTCAGGCATCTGCAGCACTAACTGCTGTGTGACCTAGTTTCATGTAATCATTTTTTAAGTTTACAATTCAGTGGAATTTATTATATCCATAATGTGCAACCATCACTACAATCTGGTTTCACACCTATTTTCCCCCAAAATGTAATTTTTTACTTTATTTCTTACTGATAAATAATATATGCACATATTTGTAGGGTATATGTGATATTTCGATACATACATACAATGTGTAATGATCAAATCAGGATATTTAGGATATTCATCACCTTAAATATTTATCATTTATTTGTGTTGGGAACATTTCAAATATTCTCTTCTAGCTATTTTGAAATATACAATATATTATCATTAACTATAGTCACCCTACTGTGCTATCGAACACTATAACTTATTCCTTCTATCTAACTGTTTATTTGTATCCATTAACTAACTTCTCTCCCTATTCTGTTACCCCATAAAACCTTCCAAGCTCCTGGTAGCTATTATTCTACTCTTTACCTTCATGAGATCAACTTCTTTTTAGTTCCTTCATGTCACTGAGAACATGTGATTTGTCTTTCTGTGCCTGGCTTACTTCACTTAACATGGTGACTTCCAGTTCCATCCATGTTGCTGCAAATGACCAGATTTTATTATTTTTTGTGGCTAAATAGCATTCTATTGTGTACATATGCTACATTTTCTTTATCCATTCATTCCTTGATGGACACATAAGTTGAGTTCGTATCTTGGTTATTGTGAAGAGTGTTGCAGTAAACATGGAGTTGCAGGTATCCCTTTGATATATTAATTTTCTTTCCTTTGGATAAATAATCAGTAGTGAAATTATCAGTAGCTGGATCATAGGTAATTCTAGTTTTAACTTTTTGAGGAGCCTCTGTAGTATTTTTCATAATGGCTATAATAATTTACATCTCTGCCAGCAGTGTATAAGAGTTTCCTTTTCTCTGCATCCTCCACAGTATGTTTTTTATAATAGCTATTCTAACTGGGGTAATAAAATATCTCACTGTGATCTTGATTTATGTTAGTGCTTGTTAAGCATTTTTTCATTTAGCCGTTGGCTTTTTGTATGTCTTCTATGGAAAATATCTTTTTACTCTGTTGGTTGTTTCCTTTGCTGTACAGAAGCTTTTTAGTTTAATATCATCTCATTTGTCTATTTTTGTTTTAGTTGGCTGTGATTTTGAGGTCTTACCATAAAATTTTTCCTAGATGAATGTCCTGAACTGTTTCCCCTGTTTTCTTCTAGAAGTTTTATAGTCTTGGGTCTTTTGTTTAAGTCCTTAATCCATTTGAGTTGTTTTGTATTTTGTATATGGGAAGAGACAGGGATCCAGTTTAATTCTTCTGCCTATGAATATCCAGTTTACCTAGCACCATTTATTGAAGAAACCATCCTTCCCCCGATATATGTTTTTGACACCTTTGTCAAAAATCATTTGGCTGTAATGATTTTCTATTAGATCTCATACCGTTTGCTTTACATATCTGGTTCCTCTGGTGTTGGGTGTATATATATTTAGAATTATTATATCTCCTTGATGGATCAACCCCATTTTTCATTACATAATGACCTTATTTGTCTCTTCATACTGTTTTTGACTAAAAGGCCTGTTTTATCTGATATACATGAGATACTCCTGCATGATTTTGGTTTCCATTTGCATAGAATATCTTGTTCCATCCCTTCACTTTCAGTCTACGTGTGTCTTTACAGGTGAAGCAATTTTCTTGTAGGAAGCAGCATATAGTTTGTTCGTTTTATGTTTATTTTTATTTTTTTGAGATGGAGTCTTGCTCAGCAACCCAGGCTAGAGTGCAGTGACATGATCGCAGCTCACTGCAGTCTCTGCCTTCTGGGTTCAAGCGAATCTTCTGCCTCAGCCTCCCAAGTAGCTGGGACTACAGGCATGTGCCACCAAGTGTGGCTAATTTTTGTATTTTTAGTAGAGACAGGATTTCACTACGTTGGTCAGGCTGGTCTTGAACACCTGATCTCAAGTGATCTGCCCATCTTGACCTCCCAAAGTACTGGGATTCCAGACATGAGCCACCATGCTTGGCCTCAGTTGGGTTACTTTAAAAAATTTATTTAACCAGTCTATGTCTTTTAAGTCAGTAATATAATCCATTTACATTCAGAGTTATTATTGACATATGAGGTTTTGTTTTTGTCATAGCTTTCATTGTTTTCTGGTTGCCTTTATATATTTTTTGTTCCATTCTTTTTGTCTTATTTTTTTGTCCTAACAGTTTGCTGGTTTTCTGCAGTGGTAAAAATTTTAGTCCCATCTCTTTCTCATGTGTCTTCTCTACCAGCGAGTTTTATACTTCTGTGTGTTTTCATGATGGTAGGTATCATTCATTCACTTTCAAATGTAGGACTCCGTTAAACATGTCTTGTAGGACTCCTTTAGTGGTAATAAATTTCCTCCATTTTTCTTGTCTTGGAAAGTCTTTATTTCCCCATTTTGAAGGATAGATTTACTGGGTGTAGTATTCTTGGCTCTCAGTCATTTTTTTTCTTTCAGCACTTTGAATATATCGTCTCATTTTCTTCTGGCCTTTAAGACTTCTGCCGAGAAATCCAATGTTAATCTGATGGGGTTCCCTTCTAAATGACTATACGCTTTTCTCTCACTGTTTTAGACTTCCATCTTTATTACAGACTTTTGACAGTTTGCCTATAATGTACCTCAGAGAAGGCCTTTTTGTGTGAATCTATTTGGGGGATACTAGAGCTTTCTTCATCTATTTCTCTTGTAGATATCTATTTCTCTTGTAAGACTTGGGAAGTTTTCAGCTATTATTTCATTAAATAGCTTTTCTCTGTCTCTGTTCATCTCTTCTTTTTCTGGAAAATTCAAAATTTGATTATTTGGTCACTTTATTGTGTCCCACAAGTCACATAGACAATCTTCATTCTTTTTTATTTTTATTATTTTTTTAAAAAATCACAGTTTATTTTAAAAATTGACTCAAAATTAATAAGGGATATAAGTGTAAAATATACAACAAAATATTTTAAAAACATTGATAGAAAAAAATCTTTAAGATCTTGGTTTACATAGAATGTTTTTTTATTATTATTATACTTTAAGTTTTAGGGTACATGTGGACAACATGCAGGTTTGTTACATATCTATACATGTGCCATGTTGGTGTGCAGCACCCATTAACTCATCACTTAGCATTAGGTATAGCTCCTAATGCTATCCCTCCCCACTCCCTGCACTGGACAACAGTCCCCGGTGTGTGATGTTCCCCTTCCTGTGTCCATGTGTTCTCATTGTTCGATTCCCACCTAGGAGTGAGAGCATGTGGTGTTTGGTTTTTTGTCCTTGTGATAGTTTCCTGAGAATGATGGTTTCCAGTTTCATCCATGTCCCTACAAAGGACATGACCTCATCATTTTTTATGGCTGCATAGTATTCCATGGTGTATATGTGCCACATTTTTATAATCCAGTCTATCATTGTTGGACATCTGGGTTGGTTCCAAGTCTTTGCTATTGTGAATAGCGTAGCAATAAACATACATGTGCATGTGTCCTTATAGCAGCATGCTTTATAATCCTCAGTAATGGGATGGCTGGGTCAAATGGTATTTCTAGTTCTACATCCCTGAGGAATCGCCACACCAACTTCCACAATGGTTGAACTAGTTTGCAGTCCCACCAACAGTGTAAAAGTGTTCCTATTTCTCCACATCCTCTCCAGCACCTGTTGTTTCCTGACTTTTTAATGATCGCCATTCTAACTGGTGTGAGATGGTATCTCATTGTGATTTTGATTTGCATTTGTCTGATGGCAAGTAATGACGAGCACTTTTTCATGTGTTTTTTGGCTGCATAAATGTCTTCTTTTGAGAAGTGTCTGTTCATATCCTTCACGCACTTTTTGATACGGTTGTTTGCTTCTTTCTCATAAATTTGTTTGAGTTCATTGTAGATTCTGGATATTAGCCCTTTGTCAGATGAGTAGGTTGCAAAAATTTTCTCCCATTCTGTAGGTTACCTGTTCACTCTGATGGTAGTCTCTTATGCTGTGCAGAAGCTCTTTAGTTTAATTAGATCCCATTTGTCAATTTTGGCTTTTGTTGCCATTGCTTTTGGTGTTTTAGACATGAAGTCCTTCCCCTTGCCTATGTCCTGACTGGTATTGCCTAGGTTTTCTTCTAGAGTTTTTACAGTTTTAGGTCTAACATTTAAGTCTTTAATCTATCTTGAATTAATTTTTGTATAAGGTGTAAGGAAGGGATCCAGGTTCAGCTTTCTACATATGACTAGCCAGTTTTCCCAGCACCATTTATTAAATAGGGAATCATTTCCCCATTGCTTGTTTTGTCAGGTTTGTCAAAGATGAGATAGTTGTAGATATGCGGCATTATTTCTGAGGGCTCTGTTCTGTTCCATTGATCTATATCTCTGTTTTGGTACCAGTACCATGCTGTTTTGGTTACTGTAGCCTTGTAGTACAGTTTGAAGTCAGGTAGTGTGATGCCTCCAGCTTTGTTTTTTCAGCTTAAGATTGACTTGGCAATGTGGGCTCTTTTTTGGTTCCATATGAACTTTCAAGTTGTTTTTTCCAATTCTGTGAAGAAAGTCATTGGTAGCTTGATGGGGATGGCATTGAATCTATAAATTACCTTGGGCAGTATGGTCATTTTCACGATATTGATTCTTCCTACGCATGAGCATGGAATGTTCTTCCATTTGTTTGTATCCTCTTTTATTTCATTGAGCAGTGGTTTGTAGTTCTCCCTGAAGAGGTCATTCACATCCCTTGTAAGTTGCATTCCTAGATATTTTATTCTCTTTGAAGCAATTGTTAATGGGAGTTCACTCATGATTTGGCTCTCTGTTTGTCTGTTAATGGTTTATAAGAATGCTTGTGATTATTGCACATTGATTTTGTATCCTGAGACTTTGCTGAAGTTGCTTTTCAGCTTAAGGAGATTTTGGGGGGAGACAATGGGGTTTTCTAGATATACAATCATGTCATCTGCAAACAGGGACAATTTCACTTCCTCTTTTCCTAATTGAGTGCCCTTTATTTCCTTCTCCTGCCTGCTTGCTCTGGCCAGAACTTCCAACACCATGTTGAATAGGAGTGGTGAGAGAGGGCATCCCTGACTTGTGCCAGTTTTCAAAGGGAATACTTCCAGTTTTTGTCCATTCAGTGTGATATTGGCTGTGGGTTTGTCATAGTTAGCTCATATTATTTTGGGTTACATCCCATCAATACCTAATTTATTGAGAGTTTTTAGCATGAAGCATTGTTGAATTTTGTCAAACGCCTTCTCTGCATCTATTGAGATAATCATTTGGTTTTTGTCTTTGATTCTGTTTATATGCTGCATTACATTTACTGATTTTCGTATGTTGAATCAGGCTTGCATCCCAGGCATGAAGCCCAGTTGATCATGGTGGATAAGCTTTTTGATGTGTTGCTGGATTCGGTTTGCCAGTATTTTATTGAGGATTTTTGCGTTGATGTTCATCAAGGGTGTTGGTCTAAAATTCTCTTTTTTTTGTTGTGTCTCTGCCAGGCTTTGGTGTCAAGATGATGCTGGCCTCATAAAATGAGTTAGGGAGGATTCCCTATTTTTCTATTGATTGGAATAGTTTCAGAAGGAATGGTACCAGCTCCTCCTTGTACCTCTGGTAGAATTCGGCTGTGAATCCATCTGGTCCTGGACTTTTTTTGGTTGGTAAGCTATTAATTATTCCTCAATTTCAGAGCCTGTTATTGGTCTATTGAGAGATTCAACTTCTTCCTTGTTTAGTCTTAGCAGGGTGTATGTGTTGAGGAATTTATCCATTTCCTCTAGATTTTCTAGTTTATGTGCATAGAGGTGGTTATAGTATTCTCTGATGGTAGTTTTTGTTTCTGTGGGATTGGTGGTGATATCCCCTTTGTAATTTTTTATTGCATCTATTTGATTGTTCTCTCTTTTCTTCTTTATTAGTCTTGCTAGTGGTCTATCGATTTTGTTGATCTTTTCAAAAAACCCACCTCCTGGATTCATTGATTTTTGAAGGGTTTTTTGTGTCTCTATCTCCTTCAGTTCTGCTCTGATCTTATTTATTTCTTGCCTTCTGCTAGCTTTTGAACGTGTTTGCTCTTGCTTCCCTAGTTGTTTTAATTGTGATGTTAGGTGTCCACTTTAGATCTTTCCTGCTTTCTCTTGTGGGCATTTAGTGCTATAAATTTCCCTCTACACACTGCTTTGAATGTGTCCCAGAGATTCTGGTATGTTGTGTCTTTGTTCTCATTGGTTTCAAAGAACATCTTTATTTCTGCCTTCATTTCATTATGTACCCAGTAGTCATTCAGGAGCAGGTTGTTCAGTTTCTATGTAGTTGAGTGGTTTTGAGTGAGTTTCTTAATCCTGAGTTCTAGTTTGATTGCACTGTGGTCTCAGAGACAGTTTATTATAATTTGTGTTCTTTTACATTTGCTGAGGAGTCCTTTACTTCCAACAATGTGGTCAATTTTGTAATAGGTGTGGTGTGGTGCTGAAAAGAATGTATATTCTGTTGATTTGAGGTGGAGAGTTCTGTAGATGTCTATTAGGTCCACTTGGTGCAGATCTGAGTTCAATTCCTGGGAATCCTTATTAACTTTCCATCTCATTGATCTGTCTATTGTTGGCAGTGGGGTTTTAAAGTCTCCCATTATTATGGTGTAGGGGTCTAAGTCTCTTTGTAGGTCACTAAGGACTTGCTTTATGAATCTGGGTCCTCCTGTATTGGGTGCATATATATTTAGGATAGTTCGTTCTTCTTGTTGAATTGATCCCTTTACCATTATGTAATGGCCTTCTTTGTCTCTTTTTATCTTTGTTGGTTTCAAGTCTGCTTTATCTGAGACTAGGATTGCAACCCCTGCCTTTTTTCATTTTCCATTTGCTTGGTAGATCTTCCTCCATGCCTTTATTTTGAGCCTATGTGTGTCTCTGCACATGAGATGGGT
The DNA here is from genome assembly GCF_029281585.2 of Gorilla gorilla gorilla. Taxonomy (NCBI): domain Eukaryota; kingdom Metazoa; phylum Chordata; class Mammalia; order Primates; family Hominidae; genus Gorilla; species Gorilla gorilla. The sequence continues at coordinate 74,048,122 of NC_073231.2, read as the reverse complement.
TTCCTGAATACAGCACACTGATGGGTCTTGACTCTTTATCCAATTTGCCAGTCTGTGTCTTTTATTTGGAGCATTTAGCCCATTTATATTTAAGGTTAGTATTGTTACTTAAGGTTAGTATTGTTACGTGTGAATTTGATCCTGTCATTATGATATTAGCTGGTTATTTTGCTCATTAGTTGATGCAGTTTCTTCCTAGCCTCGATGGTCTTTACATTTTGGCATTATTTTGTGGTGGCTGGTACCGGTTATTCCTTTCCATGTTTAGTGCTTCCTTCAGGAGCTCTTTTAGGGCAGGCCTGGTGGTGACAAAATCTCTCAGCATTTGCTTGTCTGTAAAGGATTTTATTTCTCCTTCCCTTATGAAGCTTCGTTTGGCTGGATATGAAATTCTGGGTTGGAAATTCTTTTCTTTAAGAATGTTGAATATTGGCCCCCACTCTCTTCTGACTTGTAGAATTTCTGCAGAGAGATCAGCTGTTAGTCTCATGGGCTTCCATTTGTGGGTAACCCGACCTTTCTCTCTGGCTGCCCTTAACATTTTTTCTTCATTTCAACTTTGGTGAATCTGACGATCATGTGTCTTGGAGTTGCTCTTCTCAAGGAGTATCTTTGTGGCATTCTCTGTATTTCCTGAATTTGAATGTTGGCCTGCCTTGCTAGATTGGGGAAGTTCTCCTGGATAATATCCTGCAGAGTGTTTTCCAACTTGGTTCCATTCTCCCCATCACTTTCAGGTGCACCAGTCAGACGTAGATTTGGTCTTTTCACATAGTCCCATATTTTTTGGAGCCTTTGTTCATTTCATTTTATTTTTTTTCTCTAAGCTTCTCTTCACGCTTCATTTCATTCACTTCGTCTGCCATTGCTGATACCCTTTCTTCCAGTTGATTGCATTGGCTACTGAGGCGTGTGCATTCATCATGTAGTTCTCATGCTGTGGTTTTCAGCTCCATCAGGTCCTTTAAGGACTTCTCTGCATTAGTTATTCTAGTTAGCCATTCATCTAATTTTTTTTCAAAGTTTTTAACTTCTTTGCCATTGGTTTGAACTTCCTCCTTTAGCTCAGAGTCATTTGATCTTCTGAAGCCTTCTTCTCTCAATTCGTCAAAGTCATTCCCCATCCAGCTTTGTTTCATTGCTGGTGAGGAGCTGTATTCCTTTGGAGGAGGAGAGGTGCTCTGATTTTTAGAATTTCAGGTTTTTCTGCTCTGTTTTTTCCCCATCTTTGTGGTTTTATCTACCTTTGGTCTTTGATGATGGTGACGTACAGATGGGTTTTTGGTGTGGATGTCCTTTCTGTTTGTTAGTTTTCCTTCTAACAGTCAGGACCCTCAGCTGCAGGTCTGTTGGAGTTTGCTGGAGATCCACCCCAGACTCTGTTTGCCTAGGTATCAGCAGCGGTGGCTGCAGAACATCGGATATTGGTGAACCACAAATGCTGCTGCCTGATCGTTCCTCTGGAAGTTTTGTCTCAGAGGAGTACCCCGCCATGTGAGGTGTCAGTCTGCCCCTACTGGGAGGTGCCTCCCAGTTAGGCTACTCGGGAGTCAGGGACCCACTTGAGGAGGGAGTCTGCCTGTTCTCAGATCTCCAGCTGCATGCTGGGAGAACCACTACTCTCTTCAAAGCTGTCAGACAGGGACATTTAAGTCTGCAGAGGTTATTGCTGTCTTTTTTTTGTCTGTGCCCTGCCCCCAGAGGTGGAGCCTACAGGGGCAGGCAGGCTTCCTTGAGATGTGGTGGGCTCCACCCAGTTCGAGCTTCCCAGCCGCTTTGTTTACCTACTCAAGCCTGGACCATATCAGGCGCCCCTCCCCCAGCCTCACTGCCACCTTGCAGTTTGATCTCAGACTGCTGTGCTAGCAGTGAGTGAGGCTCTGTGGGTGTAGGACCCTCTGAGCCAGATGCGGGATATAATCTCCTGGTGTGCCGTTTGTTAAGCCCATTGGAAAAGCACAGTATTAGGGTGGGAGTGACCCAATTTTCCAGGTGCCGTCTGTCACCACTTTCTTTGACTAGGAAAGGGAATTCCCTGACCGCTTGCAATTCCTGGGTGAAGTGACTCCTCGCCCTGCTTTGGCTCATGCACGGTGTGCTGGACCCAGTGTCCTGCACCCACTGTCCAACACTCCCCAGTGAGATGAACCCAGTATCTGAGTTGGAAATGCAGAAATCACCCGTCTTCTGTGTCACTCATGATGGGAGCTGTAGACTGGAGCTGTTCCTATTTGACTACCTTGGCTCCACCCTCTTTTTTATTTTTATTTTTTGGTTTGGGTTATTTCAAAAGACCTGTGATTAAGTTTAGAATTTATTTCTTCTGCTCCACCTAGTCAATTGTTAACATTCTTGACTGCATTTTTAATTTCATTTATTGATTTCTTCATTTCCAGGATTTCTGTGTGGCACTTTCTTAATGATATTTATCTCTTTATTGAATTTCTGATTCAGATCATGAATTTCTAATTTCTAATGTTATGTTTTTCTAACTTCTTTGTATTTTTTGTCCGAGTTTCCTTGTATCTAACTGAGATTTTTAATGCCATTATTTTGAATTATTTCTCAGAAATTTAATAGATTTTTTCCCTTCCATTGAAATCTATTGCTGAAGAATTATTGTGATCCTTTGGAGTGTCATATTCCTTGATTTTTCATATTTCTTGTGTCCTTATGTTGATGTCTGCACTTCTGGTGCATTAGTCACTTCTTCCAATTTTTTTGAATTGGTTTTATAGGGATAGGCTTTTTCTGTACATATATCTATAAGTGTTAGTTGTATAGGTGCTTTAGTTTTGATTCTGTGTATGTGTAGTAGTGTCATCTTTGAATGATTTCTTTGGCTATAATCGATATCAGTGGTGCCTGTGATTTTCTCAGTGGCTTAGGCTGCAGTTGTTAGTGAATGCTGTGGTTAGGCTTTTCTGGGGATAGCTAGGTAAAGCAGGATAGTCTTCAGGCCCACTTGGTGGTAGTGGTGGGCTAGGCATACCTTTCCTTGGGCCCCTAGGCAACATATGCTGGCACAGATGTTAGTGAGCCTAGATACTCCAATTCTTGGGTCTCCATGGAGCTTGTTCAGGTGTCAGCTGTGGCAGCAATAGAATTTGTGGTTAGGTGGAGCATCCTTGGGCTTCTAGGCAGCATGTGTGTCATCAGCCACAGCAGTAGTGATGGTGGGCCAACTTGTGTACCCCCAGGTTGCATGTGTTAGTGCCAGCAGTGACTGCAATAGGTTGGTAGGACCAGTCTCCAGGTTCCCAGGTGGTTTGTGCAGGTGAGTCTCACTGGTGTTGGTGGCAGCAGGCTGTGAGTATCCATCCTCAGGCTCCTGGGAGGAGCACATGGATACTGGCAGTAGTGGGTGGGGTGGTCTCCAGGCCCCTGAATGACATGCTCAGACGCTAGGAGCGGGTGAGCTGGGCCTTGGTATTAGGCCCCCTGATGGTGCACAATTTTAACATAAATGGCAGGCAGGGCTGGTTGATTCCTAGGCCCCCAGACAGTGCTCAGACAGACTTCTTGTTTTAATTAATGTCTTTATTAATTTGCTCTTGACTTCCACATTCAAATGGTTGATGCTTGGTTAAGAAAGATGTTTTGTTTTGTTTTGTTTTGTTTGCTTTTTGAGATGGAGTCTCACTCTGTCACCCAGGCTGGAGTGCAGTGGCATGATCTAGGCTCACTGCAACCTCTGCCTCCCGGGTTCAAGTGATTCTCCTACCTCAACCTCCTGAGTTGCTGGGATTACAGGTGCCTGCCACCATGCTGAGCTAAATTTTGTATTTTTAGGTGATATGGGGCTTTAACATGTTGGCCAGGATTGTCTCAAACCTGTGACCTCAGGTGATCTGCCTGTCTTGGCCTCCCAATGTCCTCAGATTACAGGTATGAGCTACTGTGCCCAGCTGAGTTAAGAAAATTTTATCCACCCAAAGAAATGTCCATAGTTGAGAACTAGAAATCAGGGATACCATCTTCACAAGTGAGGGTGGATACATCAAAAGTGCTGCCTCCTGTTTCAAGGATCAACACATTTTGTTTGACAGCAACCATCCTGATCAAGCCTTAAGCAGTAGTATTTGGCATTTGGGTCATTGGAAATACAGAGACCAGTAACATTTATACATTGTTCGCACCTTGGCACTGAGAGTCATTAAAATTCTGGTACCGTGGTGATGTCGCAGCTTGTCAAAGTGAGCTTCTGTAATTTTGTTAATCTTCTTCAAACCAAAATTTATATATATATGGAGTTTTGCTCTTTTTGTCCAGGCTGGAGTGCAATGGCATGATCTCAGCTCCCTGCAATCTCTGCCTCCTGGTTTCAAGCAATTCTCCTGCTTCAGCCTCCCAAGTAGTTGGGATTAGAGGCATACACCACCACACCAAGTTAATTTTGTATTTTTAATAAAGATGGGGTTTCTATTTCTCCACATCCTCTCCAGCACTTGTTGTTTCCTGACTTTTTAATGATCGCCATTCTAACTGGTGTGAGATGGTATCTCATTGTGGTTTTCATTTGCATTTCTCTGATGGCCAGTGATGGTGAGCATTTTTTCATGTGTTTTTTGGCTGCAGAAATGTCTTCTTTTGAGAAGTGTCTGTTCATGTCCTTCACCCACTTTTTGATGAGGTTGTTTGTTTTTTTCTTGTAAATTTGTTTCAGTTCATTGTAGATTCTGGATATTAGCCCTTTGTCAGATGAGTAGGTTGTGAAAATTTTCTCCCATTTTGTAGGTTGCCTGTTCACTCTGATGGTAGTTTCTTTTGCTGTGCAGAAACTCTTTAGTTTAATTAGGTCCCATTTGTCAATTCTGGCTTTTGTTGCCACTGCTTTTGGTGTTTTAGACATGAAGTCCTTGCCCATGCCTATGTCCTGAATGGTAATGCCTAGGTTTTCTTCTAGGGTTTTTATGGTTTTAGGTCTAATGTTTAAGTCTTTAATCCATCTTGAACTGATTTTTGTATAAGGTGTAAGGAAGGGATCCAGTTTCAGCTTTCTACATATGGCTAGCCAGTTTTCCCAGCACCCTTTATTAAACAGGGAATCCTTTCCCCATTGCTTGTTTTTCTCAGGTTTGTCAAAGATCATATAGTTGTAGATATGCGGCATTATTTCTGAGGGATCTGTTCTGTTCCATTGATCTATATCTCTGTTTTGGTACCAGTACCATGCTGTTTTGGTTACTGTAGCCTTGTAGTATAGTTTGAAGTCAGGTAGTGTGATGCCTCCGGCTTTCTTCTTTTGGCTTAGGATTGACCTGGCGATGCGGGCTCTTTTTTGGTTCCATATGAACTTTAAAGTAGTTTTTTCCAATTCTGTGAAGAAAGTCATTGGTAGCTTGATGGGGATGGCATTGAATCTGTAAATTACCTTGGGCAGTATGGCCATTTTCACGATATTGATTCTTCCTACCCATGAGCATGGAATGTTCTTCCATTTGTTTGTATCCTCTTTTATTTCCCTGAGCAATGGTTTGTAGTTCTCCTTGAAGAGGTCCTTCACATCCCTTGTAAGTTGGATTCCTAGGTGTTTCATATGAAGCAATTGTGAATGGGAGTTCACTCATGATTTGGGTGTCTGTTTGTCTGTTGTTGGTGTATAAGAATGCTTGTGATTTTTGTACACTGATTTTGTATCCTGAGACTTTGCTGAAGTTGCTTATCAGCTTAAGGAGATTTTGGGCTGAGACAATGGGGTTTTCTAGATATACAATCATGTCGTCTGCAAACAGGGACAATTTGACTTCCTCTTTTCCTAATTGAATACCCTTTATTTCCTTCTGTTGGTGGGACTGTAAACTAGTTCAACCATTGTGGAAGTCAGTGTGGCGATTCCTCAGGGATCTAGAACTAGAAATACCATTTGAGCCAGCCATCCCATTACTGGGTATATACCCAAAGGACTGTAAATCATGCTGCTTTAAAGACACATGCACACATATGTTTACTGCGGCATTATTCACAATAGCAAAGACTTGGAACCAACCCAAATGTCCAACAATGACAGACTGGATTAAGAAAATGTGGCACATATACACCACGGAATACTATGCAGCCATAAAAAAATGATGAGTTCAAGTCCTTTGTAGGGACATGGATGAAATTGGAAATCATCATTCTCAGTAAACTATAGCAAGAACAAAAAACCAAACACTGCATATTCTCACTCATAGGTGGGAATTGAACAATGAGAACACATGGACACAGGAAGGGGAACATCACACTCTGGGGACTGTTGTGGGGTGGAGCGAGGGGGGAGGGATAGCATTAGGAGATATACCTAATGCTAGATGATGAGTTAGTGGGTGCAGCACACCAGCCTGGCACATGTATACATACTTATCTAACCTGCAGATTGTGCACATGTACCCTAAAACTTAAAGTATAATAATAAATAAATAAATAAATAAATAAATAAATAAATAAATAAATAAAATAAAATAAAAAATAAACATGGGGTTTCACCGTGTTGGCCAGGCTGGTATCAACCACCTGAGCTCAAGTGATCCACGTGCCTCAGCCTCCCAAAGTTCTAGATTACAGGCATGAGCCACCACGCCCAGCCAGAAATTTTTTTCTTTCTTCTTTCTTTCTTTCTTCCTTCCTTCCTTCCTTCCTTTCCTTCTTTTCTTTTCTTTCTCTTTCTTTCTTTCTTTCTTTCTTTCTTTCTTCCTTCCTTCCTTCCTTCCTTTCTTTCCTTCTTTTATTTTCTTTCTCTTTCTTTCTTTCTCTTTCTTTCTTTTTCTTCCTTTCTTTCTTCTTTCTTTCTCTTTCTTCTTCATTCCTTCCTTCTGTCCGAACATCTTTCCTTCTTCAGAGTCTTGCTGTGTCACCCAGGCTGGAGTGCATTAGAACAATTTTGGCTCACTACAACCTCAGCCTCTCAGGTTCAAAGGATTCTCATGCCTCAGCTTCCCGAGTAGCTGGGATTACAGGTGCGTGCCACCACACTCTACCAATTTTTGTGTTTTTAGTAGAGGCAGGGTTTCACCATGTGAACAGACTAGTCTCAAACTCGTGATGTCTTGTGATCCTCCCACCTCAACCTCCCAAAGTGCTGGGATTACAGGCATAAGCCACAGTGCCTTGCCACAGCCAGAAATTTTTAATCTCCTCTTTATACTTTACCTACTCTGCTTGTGTTACTGGAGAGTTGAGTAATCAAATCATTGTCCAAGTATATGTTTGGCCCCAAGAATCATATTGTGGAGTTCATTGTAACCTATTTGCAGTATCAGTGATTGATCATGTTATAACTGTAAAGGTGACATAATGTGGCTGAGTATTGGCAATGATCTCAATCTTCTCATCTTGAAAGACACCACTTAGGAAAGGATGGTGAAGGATCAGTGCCAGTTGCAAGTTTCTTCAACATGGCTGCAGAGGAATCCTGATCTAGCTTACTAAAGAAAGTGTCACCAGAACTGCTGTTGCATTCAACAACGTTATTATTTCAACATGCAAAAATATGAAGGCATTCAAAGAACTGTATGATAAGCCTGACTTTGAAGTTTGTTTTCTCATATGTTTATTTATACTTTATGTTGGATCGCTTTATTTTAATTTATTTTATTTTATTTTACTTTATTATTTAGAGACAATGTCTCAGTCTGTTATTCAGGCTGTAGTGAAGTGGCGCAATCATGGCTCACTGCAGCCTCGACCTCCCTGGGCGTAGGTGATCCTCACACCCCAGCTTTCTAGGTAGCTGGGACTGCAGGCCTGTGCCACCACACCTGGCTAATTTTTGAATTTTTTTGTAGAGATAGTGTTTTACCATGTTACTCAGGATGGTCTCAAACATGTGGACTCAAGCAATCTGCCTACCTCAGCCTCCCAAAGTGCTAGGATTATACATGTGAGCCACTGTGCCTGGCCTGTTAAATCTTTTTAAAAGTTTTTTAAAGTTTATGTATGTTTATATTGCTTTTTGTCTTCTTCAACTTGTATTTTTCATTTAGTGTTTTGTTTATGAGATTTATCTATGCTTATATGTATAGCTCTAATTCGCTGCTACATACAATTTCATTGTTTGAATATATCTAAATGTATTTATTTTTCCATTTTCCTCATGATATATTAATAGAATGCTTTCTTTTTTTAATTTTTACAAACAATACTGCTGTGACCGTGATTGAAAAGATCAATGGATCAATTATATTAAAATAAATTCTGTATCAAAAATATCTTATAGAAAAGATAATCTACTGAATTTATTTTCAGTATATGTAACCAACAGACGGTTGGTATTCAGGATGCGTAAAGAACTACTGCAAATCAATAGAAAGAAGAGTTTAAAAAACCCTCAGTATAAAAATGAGGAAAAAAAGTGAGACAATTTAAGAGCAGAAGAGTAAACTTGAGTGAATAACAAAATATTAAAAGATGCTCCATCTCATTAGCAACAAAAAATGCAAATAAAACTAAAAGAACTATGCACATCATGCTATACATTTTTTTACTATTATTATATGGTACATGTGCACAACGTGCATGTTTGTTACATATGTATACATGTGCCATGTTGGTGTGCTGCACCCATTAACTCGTCATTTAACATTAGGTATATCTCCCAACGCAATCCCTCCCCGCTCAACCCACCCCAGAACAGGCCCCAGTGTGTGATGTTCCCCGTCCTGTTTCCATGTGTGCTCACTGTTCATTTCCCACCTATGAGTGAGAACATGTGTTTGGCTTTTTGTCCTTGCAATAGTTTGCTGAGAATGATGGTTTCCAGTTTCCTCCATGTCCCTACAAAGGACATGACCTCATCATTTTTTATGGCTTCATAGTGTTCCATGGTGTGTATGTGCCACATTTTCTTAACCCAGTCTGTCACTGTTGGACTTTTGGGTTGGCGCCAAGTCTTTGCTATTGTGAATAGTGCCACAATAAACACATGTGTGCATGTGTCTTTATAGCAGCATGCTTTATAATCCTTTGGGTATATCCCCAGCAATGGGATGGCTGGGTCAAATGGTATTTCTAGTTCTACATCCCTGAGGAATCGCCACACCAACTTCCACAATGGTTGAACTACTTTACAGTCCCACCAACAGTGTAAAAGTGTTCCTATTTCTCCACATCCTCTCCAGCACCTGTTGTTTCCTGACTTTTTAATGATCACCATCCTAACTGGTGTGAGATGGTATCTCATTGTGATTTTGATTTGCATTTCTCTGACAGCCAGTGATGATGAGCACTTTTTCATGTGTCTTTTGGCTGCATGAATGTCTTCTTTTGAGAAGTGTCTGTTCATATACTTTGCCCAATTTTTGATGGGTTTTTTTTCTTGTAAATTTATTTGAGTTCATTGTAGATTCTGGATATTAGCCCTTTGTCAGATGAGTAGGTTGCAAAAATTTTCTCCCATTCTGTAGGTTGCCTGTTCACTCTGATGGTAGTTTCTTTTGCTGTGCAGAAACTCTTTAGTTTAATTAGATCCCATTTGTCAATTTTGGCTTTTGTTCCCATTGCTTTTGGTGTTTCAGACATGAAGTCCTTGCCCATCCCTATGTCCTGAACGGTATTGCCTAGGTTTTCTTCTAGGGTTTTTATGGTTTTAGGTCTAATATTAAGTCTTTAATCCATCTTGAATTAATTTTTGTATAAGGTGTAAGGAAGGGATCCAGGTTCAGCTTTCTACATATGACTAGCCAGTTTTCCCAGCACCAGTTATTAAATAGGGAATCCTTTCCCCATTGCTTGTTTTTCTCAGGTTTGTCAAAGATCAGATAGCTGTAGATATGCAGCATTATTTCTGAGGGCTCTGTTCTGTTCCATTGATCTATATCTCTGTTTTGGTACCAGTACCATGCTGTTTTGGTTACTGTAGCCTTGTAGTACAGTTTGAAATCAGGTAGTGTGATGCCTCCAGCTTTGTTTTTTCAGCTTAGGATTGACTTGGCAATGTGGGCTCTTTTTTGGTTCCATATGAATTTTCAAGTATTTTCCAATTCTATGAAGAAAGTCATTGGTAGCTTGATGGGGATGGCATTGAATCTATGAATTACCTTGGACAGTATGGCCATTTTCATGATACTGATTCTTCCTACCCATGAGCATGGAATGTTCTTCCACTTGTTTGTATCGTCTTTTATTTCATTGAGCAGTGGTTTGTAATTCTCCCTGAAGAGGTCCTTCATGTCCCTTGTAAGTTGGATTCCTAGGTATTTTATTCTCTTTGAAGCAATTGGGAATGGGAGTTCACTCACGATTTGGCTCTCTGTTTGTCTGTTAATGGTTTATAAGAATGCTTGTGATTATTGCACATTGATTTTGTATCCTGAGACTTTGCTGAAGTTGCTTATCAGCTTAAGGAGATTTTGGGCTGAGAAAGTGGGGTTTTCTAGATATACAATCATGTCATCTGCAAACAGGGACAATTTGACTTCCTCTTTTCCTAATTGAATACCCTTTATTTCCTTCTCTTGCCTGCTGGCCCTGGCCAGAACTTCCAACACTATGTTGAATAGGAGTGGCAAGAGAGGGCATCCCTGTCTTGTGCCAGTTTTCAAAGGGAATGCTTCCAGTTTTTGTCCATTCAGTATGATATTGGCTGGGTTTATCATAGATAGCTCTTATTATTTTGAGATACGTCCCACCAATACCTAATTTATTGAGAGTTTTTTAGCATGAAGCATTGTTGAATTTTGTCAAAGGCCTTTTCTGCATCTATTGAGATAATCATGTGGTTTTTGTCATTGGTTCTGTTTATATGCTGGATCACGTTTATTGATGTTCATATGTTGAGCCAGCCTTGCATCCCAGGGATGAAGCCCACTTGATCATGGTGGATAAGCTTTTTGATGTGCTGCTGGATTCGGTTTGCCAGTATTTTATTGAGGATTTTTGCATCGCTGTTCATCAGGGATATTCGTCTAAAATTCCCTTTTTCTGTTGTGTCTCTGCCAGGCTTTGGTATCAGGATGATGCTGGCCTCATAAAATGAGTTAGTTCCCTCTTTTTCTATTGATTGGAATAGTTTCAGAAGGAATGGTACCAGCTCTTCCTTGTACATCTGGTAGAATTCATCTGTGAGTCTATCTGATCCTGGACTTTTTTTGGTTGGTAAGTTATTAATTATTGCCTCAATTTCAGAGCCTTTTATTGGTCTACTGAGAGATTCAACTTCTTCCTTGTTTAGTCGTGGGAGGGTGTATGTGTCGAGGAGTTTATCCATTTCTTTTACATTTTCTAGTTTATTTGCATAGAGGTGTTTATCGTATTCTCTGATGGTAGTTTTTATTTCTGTGGGACTGGTGGTGGTATCCCCTTTACCATTTTTATTGCATCTATTTGATTCTTCTCTCCTTTCTTCTTTATTAGTCTTGCTAGTGGTCTATTGATTTTGTTGATCTTTTTAAAAACACAGCTCCTGGATTCATTGATTTTTTGAAGGGTTTTTTGTGTCTCTATTTCCTCCAGTTCTGCTCTGATCTTAGTTATTTCTTGCCTTCTGTTAGCTTTTGAATGTGTTTGCTCTTGCTTCTCTGGTTCTTTTAATTGTGATGTTAGGGTGTCCACTTTAGATCTTTCCTGCTTTCTCTTGTGGGCATTTAGTGCTATAAATTTCCCTCTACACACTGCTTTGAATGTGTCCCAGAGATTCTGGTATGTTGTCTTTGTTCTCATTGATTTTAAAGATAATCTTTATTTCTGCCTTCATTTCATTATGTACCCAGTAGTCATTCAGGAGCAGGTTGTTCAGTTTCCATGTGGTTGAGCAGTTTTGAGTGAGTTTCTTAATCCTGAGTTCTCATTTGATTGCACTGTGGTCTCAGAGGCAGTTTATTATAATTTGTGTTCTTTTACATTTGCTGAGGAGTGCTTTTCTTCCAACTATTGTGGTCAATTTTGTAATAGGTGTGATGTGGTGCTGAAAATAATGTATATTCTGTTGATTTGGGATGGAGAGTTCTGTAGACGTCTATTAGGTCCGCTTGGTGCAGAGCTGATTTCAGTTCCTAGATATCCTTGTTAACTTTCTGTCTCGTCGACCTGTCTAATGTTGACAGTGGGGTGTTAAAGTCTCCCATTATTATGGTGTGGGAGTCTAAGTCTCTTTGTAGGTCTCTAAGGACTTGCTTTATGAATCTGAGTGCTCCTGAATTGGGTGCATATATATGTAGGATAGTTAGCTCTTCTTGTTGAATTGATCCCTTTACCATTATGCAATGGCCTTCTTTGTCTCTTTTGATCTTTGTTGATTTAAAGTCTGTTTTATCTGAGACTAGGATTGCAATCCCTGCCTTTTTTCATTTTCCATTTGCTTGGTAGATCTTCATCCATCACTTTATTTTGAGCCTCTGTGTGTCTCTACATGTGAGATGGGTTTCCTGAATACAGCACACTGATGGGTCTTGACTGTTTTTCTAATTTGCCAGTCTGTGTCTTTTAATTGGAGCATTTAGCCCATTTACATTTAAGGTTAATATTATTATGTGTGAATTTGATCCTGTCATTATGATGTTAGCTGGTTATTTTGCTCATTAGTTGGTGCAGTTTCTTCCTAGCCTTGATGGTCTTTACGATTTGGCATGTTTTTGCAGTGGCTGGTACCAGTTGTTCCTTTCCATGTTTAGTGCTTCCTTCAGGAGCTCTTATAGGGCAGACCTGGTGGTGACAAAATCTCTCAGCATTTGCTTGTCTATAAAGTATTTTATTTCTCCTTCGCTTTTGAAGCTTAGTTTGGCTGGATATGAAATTCTGGGTTGAAGTTCTTTTCTTTAAGAATGTTGAATATTGGCCCCCCTCTCTTCTGACTTGTAGAGTTTCTGCAGAGAGATCAGCTGTTAGTCTCATGGGCTTCCATTTGTGGGTAACCCGACCTTTCTCTCTGGCTGCCCTTAACATTTTTTCCTTCATTTCAACTTTGGTGAATCTGACGATTATGTGTCTTGGAGTTGTTCTTCTCAAGGAGTATCTTTGTGGCATTCTATGTATTTCCTGAATTTGAATGTTGGCCTGCCTTGCTAGATTGGGGAAGTTCTCTTGGATAATATCCTGCAGAGTGTTTTCCAACTTGGTTCCATTCTCCCCGTCACTTTCAGGTACACCAATCAGACGTAGATTTGGTCTTTTCACATAGTCCCATATTTCTTGGAGGCTTTGTTCTTTTCTTTTTATTCTTTTTTCTCTAAACTTCTCTTCTTGCTTCATTACATTCATTTGCTCTTCCATCACTGATACCTTTTCTTCCAGTTAATCAAATGGGCTACTGAGGCTTGTGCATTCATCATGTAGTTCTCGTGCCTCGATTTTCAGCTCCATCAGGTCCTTTAAGGATTTCTCTGCATTGGTTATTCTAGTTAGCCATTCGTCTAATTATTTTTCAAGGTTTTTAATTTCTTTGCCATTGGATCAAACTTCCTCCTTTAGCTCTAAGTAGTTTGATCATCTGAAGACCTCTTCTCTCAACTCTTCAAAAGTCATTCTCCATCCAGCTTTGCTCAGTTGCTGGTGAGGAGCTCTGTTCCTTTGGAAGAGGAGAGGCACTCTGATTTTTAGAGTTTCCAGTTTTTCTGCTCTGTTTTTTCCCCATCTTTATGGTTTTATCTACCTTTGGTCTTTGATGATGGTGACGTACAGATGGGTTTTTGGTGTGGATGTCCTTTCTGTTTGTTAGTTTTCCTTCTAACAGTCAGGACCCTCAGCTGCAGGTCTGTTGGAGTTTGCTGGAGGTCCACTGCAGACCCTGTTTGCCTGGGTATCAGCAGTGGAGGCTGCAGAACAGTGTATATTGGTGAACAGCAAATGTTGCTGCCTGATCGTTCCTCTGGAAGTTTTGTCTCAGAGGAGTACCTGGCCGTGTGAGGTGTCAGTCTGCCCCTACTGGGGGGTGCCTCCCAGTTAGGCTACTCAGGGGTCAGGGACCCACTTACTTGAGGAGGCAGTCTGTCCATTGTCAGATCTCCAGCTGCATGCTGGGAGAACCACTACTCTCTTCAAAGCTGTCAGACAAGGACATTTATGTCTGCAGAGGATTCTGGTGCCTTTTGTTTGGCAATGCCCTGTCCCCAGAGGTGGAGTCTACAGAGGCAGGCAGGCCTCCTTGAGCTGTGATGGGCTCTGCCCAGTTTGAACTTCCCTGCCACTTTGTTTACCTACTCTAGCCTTGGCAATGGCGGGCACCCCTCCCCCAGCCTCGCTGCCACCTTGCTATGTGATCTCATACTGCTGTGCTAGCAATGAGCGAGGCTCCATGGGTGTAGGACCCTCTGAGCCAGGCACAGGATATAATCTCGTGGTGTGCCATTTGCTAAGACTGTTGGAAAGGTGCAGTATTAGCATGGGAGTGACCCAATTTTCCAGGTGCCATCTGTCACCCCTTTCTTTGACTAGGAAAGGGAATTCCTTGTCCCCTTGCACTTCCCGGGTGAGGCAATGCCTCGCCCTGCTTTGGCTCATGCTCAATGCATGCCACACCCACTGTCCTGCACCCACTTTCTGACACTCCCCAGTGAGATGAACCCGGTACCTCAGTTGGAAATGCAGAAATCACCCGTCTTCTGCGTCGCTTATGCTGGGAGCTGTAGACTGGAGCTGTTCCTATTTGGCCATCTTGGCTCCACCACCTGGCTTTATTTTTCTATCCCTACTTCCTGGTTCACTCATCTGTGCCACACATGAGATAGACATTGAAACCTATAGGGTCAGTACCCTGAACAAACATTAAAACCTGTACAGATGGTTTGGTCTTTCCTGGGAGATTTATGAACAAAAATGTTTTGAAATGTAAATGTGTCATGTTACAGGTCTGTTATCTCAAGCAGTTTCGTCTTTACATTATTTTATTTAAAACAAAACAAGGCCAAACTGCACAAAATGAGAAAATAAAGACATGTCAGTTGATCCAATAAGGATATGTTGTCTCTGCTTCATTGGCAGATGGAATATGCAATTTATTTCCAGCGTAAAACTCTTTCCCTGTCGCTGTGGGCATACAAACGTGTGGCATGCTCAACACACCAACTCAGTGCTGAGAAAGAAAAATGATAAGATGATCGTTGTACTGTTTCTGAAGCCAGGCGTCTTGACCTTCAATAAACTGGTTTTGTGCTGCAACTTAATAGATGTTAATGATTAAACACACTCAGTGATACAAGTTTTCCTATAAAGCTTGGATAAATTTTAAATTGTGAAATCTCTATACTCACCTCACTGTGATTTGGGACTCCTATTAACACAACAATCTGATGAAGAGTCTTAGGATTTGTTTTGTTTATTCCTCTTGTTATATTTGAAGACTAAGAGGATATCTTTCTCTTTTTTAAGTTGCAGAATTAATTAAGGTTCACTGTAGAGATATTAATAGTACAGACAACCAAAAACATTCTACAGTCCCAATCAGAGAAAAATCATTGCTAAATTCTGGATATGCCTCCTTCCGTATTTAAAACATGAAGACATTTATTTGAATGTTGTGAGGTTGGGAACATCCAGGGCCTGTCTGTGCCACAGTACTAAATTGCCACTCTTCCACCTTCCATGTTCCCTGGGTTATTTCCAGCGGCTTCTGACCCAGAGCTCAGAATAAACTCATTCACCTTTCCCAGCCCACTTTTATTCAGCCATGCCCCACCGTAACCACTTTCCTCTAGCCTTACCTACTCCTTCCTCCCTCCTTTCAATCCCTCAATCACTTTCAATCACTTTCCTTCCCTGCTGTCACCTCCCAGGGCTTTTCTGTATTCACTGTATATTAAGCGCAATCAGTCCATGTCTGTAAATGTTGACTTGCATTATTATTGTAAGTGGTTGCATATTATTTCTTCAGATGCCTATAATGTAATTTGTTGAGCCAATCCTATATTGTTAAACAATTTTTAGTTTTTACTGTAACAAAAACCACTGTGATAAATGTCTTATTTGCAAATATTTACATTTTTTGAGACAGAGTCTTGCTATGTTGCCCAGGCTGGCCTTGAACTCTTAGGCCTAAACATCCTGCTGCCTTAGCCTCCCCAGTAGCTGATGTAACCCAGAGTCCCTGGTTTTCTGGGTACCACTGTGAAAAACTACTTCTTATAACTGTTGCACCTGGAGTTCTTGTTGTTTATAAAAGTTCCGGGGGGAGGGGGGTGGGGAACAGCTGGATCCAGAGTGGCCTGAGTCTAAGATGAACTTTGGCAAACTCTCCTCATCACCATACTAAAAACTCCACCCAGGGAGGAGCTCATTTGCCATGTTCTATTCATGGGACTATGCCAATGCTACATACAATGACTCAGCTAACCAGCCTATTAAAAATCCTGTTTTCACCTCTGTTCAGGGAGGAATTGCTTTGGGGAATTATCCCTGGTGTCCTTCTTACTTGTTGCAAATGGTAAAATGTCCTAGTTAATTAAATTCTCCTTGGTTGTGGTCATTTGGCTGTAACCCACTGACCTCTTCCCTTGTGTGAGTAACACTGGGACTACTGGCACATGCCACTGTGCCTGGCTATATTTGCATCTTTGTCCAGTTATTTTCTTGGGATAAGGTACTCCACATAGAATTGCTGAGTAAACTGCTGTAATGGGTATTTGTCCTTTTTTGACTATTCAGCATCTACTCACTCTCTTGTTTGGAAACAAAACTAAGCACTCTAATTCTTCAGGGGTGCCACCATCCCCTCTTTGTGTGTAGTATTGGCAGAATTATAACATAAATTGTCCTGCTCTCACCAGTCAAGCTAGGTCAATCAGACTATCTTGGTAGTAGTTCTTGAGGGAAGTGATGTAAGAAATTAAAAATGTTAGGGGCTCTTTTGTTTATTCATTCTTTTATTCCATGAGGATGATCTGATGATTTGTCCAGTTCCACTTTTTTCCTGGACTTGTTTTCATACTTTCCCTTTGATTCTGTGAACTATCCAACATCCTTCCAAAAAATTTATTTTTCACGTAAGTTAGTCAAAGATAGTGTCTGTTAATTCCAATCCTACTGGAAACAAAGGAAACTAAAATTTTAAGATTTTTATATGTAAATCATCAAGCTGACTTTCCCAAGTATATTACTTTACATTCCTATCAACAATGTATTAAACTGTCCTTCCTCTCATTCCTTCCTTAAGACAGAATATTATAAAATATTTTAGTGTTTTGCTGAACCAATGAACAGTCTTTTACTGTCAATTTTTTACTTTATGTATAGATGCTTCTAGACTTAACGATGGGCCTATGTTGGGATAATCCATCATAAGTAGAGGAGCATCCTAAATGTATGTCACTTTCACACTGTGGTAAAGTGAAAAAACTTAGGCCAAATAAATTGTATATTAGGGACTATTTGTATTTATCTCTGCCTTTAAAAGACTTTTTGTAACCTAGGATTACAAAACTCTAAATTATTCTTTTTCAAAATAAGTTTAAAAAATATTTAGATCATGAATTTATTTGAAATGTTTTGGAATTTTGTTAGACATAAGGTGGGGTTCTAATTCTTTTAGTGGTATTATTGGCTATGGTGAGCCAATATTGATTCAAAGTGACCCTTTACCACCTTGACCAGCACTGAAATAGCCAGTCATTTTCCTTTTTCCAACAAGCTGAGTCCAAAGACATCTGTTACTTTATCTTACTTTCTATTACACTGATTCTTTCATATTCCCTTTTTTCTACCAAATCTATTAAAGATTTAGGAACACATATTTTAAAACCACTGTTATATTTTAGTTAATTTTATCTTTACCTTTTAGAAGTTTTCACTTTGTATATTTCAATGCCATGTGATTTTTAAAGTAAACATTCATAAGTTATTTTCATTGTGGATTATATAATTTTTGTCCCATTTAATTATTTGCTTTGAATATTGATATTAATTTTATGGTACCATGCTTCTTCGTTTTTAATCTTAAATTTTTTTGACCCGCCAGATTTTTACATTGTTTTAATTTGTTTGATTTCCTTTGTCTTAGATAACTCTCCATATATAACATACAGTTTCAGTGATTTCACTCTTTATGGGCAAGTTTATCCTACTTGCATGTATTGTTATAGTACATGTGTTTGGTTTTGCATCTGCTATCTTTGCTTATATTCCCAGTTTTACTATTCCTTCCCTTTTGATATGTAGTCTCTGATTTCTTCACATTTTTACCTTCTTCCCTTCTCTTCCTTTCCCAGTTGGAAGATAAAAGCATCTGCTTTTTATTCTCCTTGAAATTTTCTATGTATCTTTCAAATAAATTCATAAATCTGTGTTTCCCCATGTGTCAACTTTTGAAGTAAAATTATATTTCCTGTCAGTCCCCAAGACAAATAATAAATATATGCTTTTATGTTATCACTCCTGCCTTTTACCTTCATTGTGTTGGCATTTTTTGAAATTTTTGGCTTAGTCCATTATCCTCAAACTGTTCTTATTTTTACATTATGTAGCGGTTTTTTCAAAAACTATAGCAATTACATTTTGTTCTGTAACTCTTGTTATCATAGTGATTTAGACTGAATTGAGTGGTCATTAAGAGTCTTTTTTTGTATTTTTGCCTTTTCCAATTGTCAGTTTTAAATTTTGTTTTATTTTTCAATTGGTTTATTTTCCTTGATATATGAATTACCTAGGAATACCACATTTTGGATAAGATCTTTTTCTCCACAACACTTAGTGGACAGTTCTTCAATTAGCAAAGTTAACTGCTAATTAATTAATTCTGCTCTCCAGCTACCACCTCCTCTGCCTGGAAGGTGTCCTTGCTTTTCTATCAGAAAGCTTGTGGAATTGCTTTTTATCTTTTAGTTTCTGTAACTTCTTGGTCTTTATGTTCCTTAATGATTTTTTCATAGGGAACTCTCTTTTGGGTTGTGTCCATTTCTCATCGTGATGAACAGTTTTTTATATACATTTTTATACATGCTTCCTGATATATTTACATAAAATTTTCTCTAGGATATACTTTTTTGGAGTAGGATTCGTGAGTTGTATGGTATGCACATTTTCCACTTTACTAGGTAATGCGAAATTATTTTCCAAAGTGTTTAGCCAATTTCCATATAATAGCAGCTGCATAAGAGGATTCCTATTTATTGGTCCAGATTCAGGGCAGGGGCAAACATCATTCAAGCAGAGAATCAATACAGGTACTTGTGCTCATAAAATCACTGGAATAACTAGGGAAACAAAAGTTAAGCCTGCCACCGTAATAGTGAATTCAAGAGCACAGTACCATAGCTGAAATGCAAGGGACAGAAGCTGCTGTTGCTGCACATTGCAACCCTGAGTCTGGCTGCCACATCTGTCTCTAAATGCTCACACTTCTATGGCCTGGCTTGCAAGCAATAACAGCAGAAGGAATATAGCCTGTGCTTCATCTTACCTTCCAAAACTTGTTCAATACACCTACTTAGACAACTCTACTTTTCCTTCATGTTATTTTTCATCTGCAGAAGAGGTTTTCGCTTCCTTTCTTTTCCACATATATGTATTTCCCAATTCTTGGTTTTAATTAGGATTGTATCTGGCCCATCTCCCTGCCCTTCCAAGGAGGTACAATGTTTAGTCCACCACTTTCTACCCTCCACAATGTACAAAATATCTAGGCTAAAATTTTTTTAATCAAAGCAACTGATTAATGGTTTATAAAGTTAATTTAGTACAGCATGACCAGCATTAAAAATGAAATAGTATAGGAGAACATAAAAATAACAGTTTATAACATATAGTATGTTCTTTTAGTAAGAGTATTTTTTGACACCAATTATATACATACATGCAGTAGGTATGTATGTATATGTATTAGTTTTCTATTGCTGCCATAACAAATTACTACAAATTTGTGGCTTAACATATAAAGGAATGAATTAATGGCATTCACAGCAACCTGGATGGAATTGAAGACTATTATTCTAAGTGAACTAACTCAGGAATGGGAAACCAAACATCATATGTTCTCATTCATAAGCGGTAGCTAAGCTATGAGAATGCAAAGGCATAAGAATGATACAATGGACTTTGGAGACTCAGGGGGAAGTGTGGGAGGGGAGTGAGGGATGAAAGAGTATAAATTGGGTTCAGTGTATACTTCTCGGGTGATGGGTGCACCAAAATCTCACAAATCACCACTAAAGAACTTACTAATGTAAACAAGTACCACCTGTTCCCCGAAAACTGAAGGAAATAAAAAATAAAAGTAAATTTAAAAAATAAAAAAAGTAATGGCTTAAAACAGCACTCATTTATTATCTCACAGCTGTACAGGTCAAAATTTCCAATTCCCATAAACACCAGCTGCATAAAAGACTTCTTGTTTATGGATACAGTGTGGTTCAGTGGAGTTCTCTGCTTAGAGTGCCACAGTACTGAAATAGAATTGTCACGCAGGCTGTATTCCTTTCTGGGAGTTCTAAGAATGAATCCACTTCCAAGGTCACTCTGGTGGTTGGTAAATTTCAGTTCCACGTGGTTATTCTACTGAAGTCCTCATTTCCTTGCTGGCTGTCAGATTAGGATATTCTAGCTCTCGGAGGCCACCCACAACCCTTGGCTCATGGCTCTTTTTCTCTGCCTTCAAAGCTAGCAATGGATGAGAATGAGATGAAGTGAGTCAATTAGAGTACAAAATTAAAAGAGGCACTCACTTATGTAAGTTCACTTGCAGGACTCTGAAAGTGAGTTCCTCTTTAAATTTCATATCCTGGGTATCTTATTCACCTCACTCCTGACTCCACCGCAGTGTGTGTGTGTGTGCGCGTGTGTGTGTGTGTGCGTGTGTGTGTGTGTGTATTGTGTCACAAAGAACATTTTCTTTGAGTCAAAAAAGTTTGGAAGACATTACTCTAGGCCAGTGGTTCTCAAATTTTAATGTGCCTAAGTCACCTGGGAATCTTGTTAAACTGCAGATTCTGATGTGGTAGGTCTGGGGTAGGGCCTGAGAGTCTGCATTTCTAACAATGCTGCTGATTCCTAGAATATACATTGAGGAAGTTAACAAGCCCTCTAAATTCTGATATATGCTATCATTTCAGAACCACTGTAGTTCTCTTCAAACACTAATTACTGGGCCCAGCTTCCAAAGTTGTTGATTTAGTAGGTTTAGGAAGAGACTTAGGAAGTAGTTAGAAATACAATTTCCTAGGTGCTGCTGCTGCTACTGGCCCAGGGAACACACTTTGAGAACCATTATAGTGCTCTGGACCTCTGGGCTCCAAACTTACCTTATCGGGCTGGAGTTCCTGCTTTGCTATCAGCTTCACATGGCTTCTCACAACTTCTCAACAGTGTCTTTCATCAATTTAAAAGCGTATTTTAAAACATTCCTTCTTTTAAAATAGTTTAAATGATTAGAGGCTATATGACTTTGGGTTCTCTGGGATTCCACATTGCTAAAAATTGAACAAAATTCACATTGCTTTTACTTGATGGCTCAGCATTTGTCTTAAATCAATTCATTTCATTGAGGAGCTACAGGGTTCATTTACAATTTTTCTTGGTTAGGAAGCTAAGTATTTTTTATTTTAGCTATACACAGAATCCCCTCTCTTCCCTCAAATTCAGTAAGTTTCAGGGGGGGTAAAATATAACATATGAGTAAACTGCAGACAGAACTCGGAACATGATAACCCAAAATATGACATCTTGGAATAGTGAATGTCTTAAGCTGAAAAATTAAGAAAACTACAGAAGCAGGAAGGTCTCTTTGACCTTTTCCTGTCCCCCTCTCTCCTCAAGCAGGCCATAGAAACTAGAATTCTTTTTTTTTCCTTTTCTTTCCTGAAGTGGGCCATAAAACAAAACTGACCTTCCCCTGAAGCGGGTTATGCGACCCTAATTCCAAAAGACCCTCATTCCAAAAAGTCCTCCATCTAACTGGATGAAAGGACCATCCTTATCCTTGAAGACACAGAAAAGAATCAGAAAAATCAGGCCTTGCTGACTTCCCCCCAGTTTATTACCATTATATTATCTTCCTTTTTCTCCAATCATGTTTCTTCACAACCATCTATTTTTTAAATCAGACTTAGCATAAAATATACAAAGATATTCCTGTTTTTTTTCAGATCATTTCTGAGGCTTCTGTGTCACATACAATTTATAATAAATCAATTTGTATGCTTATATTAATCTGTTTTTTGTTATAGGCGTCTCAGCCATGAACCTTGAGATGGTTAAGGAAAAGATGGTATTTTTTCTCTCCTATACTTGCTACCATCTTTATCAGAAGCTCATGTCTTAATTTCTGGTTGGTCTTCCTGAAAACCAGGCTAGCCTCACTACCAAATAGATAGTAATCAGTAAATGCACAGTAAGTAAAATATGGAAGTTGTTCAATCATTTTAAAAATTGCAGGGGTTCTTAGGGTAAAGAATATTTTATGGCTCAACAATTATGAAACTCTAACATGAAACAACAATTCAATACATTGATCATTCTCAAGCATTCATTATATTCATCTTTAAGAGATGAAACTGAGTTCAAAGATTGCTCGTTCATCTCTGTAATGCCAGTGCCTATTACAGAGCCTGATACCTAACAGACACTCAGTAAATGTGTGGCAAATGGATAGTGTTTGGATGAATGAACTAAAGAATGACACAGAATAGAGCAGCATTAGCAACTAGAATAAAATATTGTTGTGTCTGAATCAGACATCGGGTAAGATCACAATAAATTTGTTAATAATAGCAAAAATGAGAAGATTTTGAAATTTGAAAAGAATAAAAGTTAAGGCAAAAAAAGCATCATTTTAATTCACTTACATTCTCTTATGTTTTCTCAAGTGTAAGTTTTTTGAGGGTCACCTCATTAGGAATTGTTGATAATGTTTGGAATCTCCTGTCTCTTCTGCAGCCCTCCATCTAGATATATATCTTGTGATTGCATCACACATGTTTTGTGAATATCATGCATTGTGGTTCCATAGTAAAGTCCTTTTTGAGAGCCACTGAAATATATCATCCAAATGATATATTTCCAGTCATTTATAATAAAATAATTTTATATGATTATTTAAAATTAATCCTTATTACACTAAATAAAATGATATTTATATTAAACATTATTTTTGCCTAATAATTTATAATATAAATCACACAGGAAAACAGTTACAGTTTTATTTAAACATAAGTAGTAATTATTAATCATATATCATTACATAATTACAAATTATTACATAAATGATTTGCTCTTCAAAGGAACATTTTCCTTAAGTTTCAATAGTTTCTAAAATATTTGAAAAATTGTTTGCTTAGAAATTTTTCTTTCTCAGTTTCTTCTCCTTAAATCAAGACAATTACATCCACAAGCTTGTAATAAATTTTTTATAAAGTTTTGGAAGATTAATGAGACGTGACATTCTCTTCTATATTATTACAGTAGTTTTGAGGAAAACCTTGACAACCCCAAAAACAAAGTGAAAAGAAAAATGAGACAGGCACATTGTTTAATATACAACAAGCACTTTTTAATATTCTTTATACTATTGTTGGTTAATAGAACTTCTGAAGCTTTTTTCTTCCCCCATTGAAAACCAGGATTTGAGGTGACCCACAAGATTGATTCATTTTCTGGGTCAACTGCAAAGAGGACAGAGTATCTTAGACTATTATTGAATAATAGAAGATATATGTAGTTAATATAGAAAGTATACAAAAAAATAGTCTATCTGGAACATTGAGGAAAATACACTGGCATGCCTTCCCTATGTATAATATTGACACCATCAATAATATATCACAGTGATGAAATGAGATAAAGTATGTTAGCCATCTAGGAATATAGATAAGAACCCTTTCTGATCAATCTTTCACTATTTAAAAATAAGGTATTCTTTGATTTGCTCTATGAAATATGTCACTGCAGGGTATTACATTAGAGATGGGTATCCACTCTGAACTTTTGCAAGGCTATTTTCTGTGTTTCAGAACCACCTACATGTTTTCATTAATTTAAATAACTCTAGTCTTCTCTATATTCTTGTTTGCTACAAAATGACTCTTGAAAATGATAATTTCAGACTTTCAAGTCATTGGTCTTATTTTATTCCAAGCTTTTATTTAATTGTTGGTAACTCAGAAGCTCCAGTATATGGTCACTTAGTACTTCAGCCCCATTGATCTTTCAAAAAATATTCTATTACATTGTAGTGAGTAGCTGAATATGTATTTAAATAAAATTGTAAACGAGTCATTTTGTTTACATAATATATTAAAATATATAATAAAAATTAAAAATAATTATATAAAATAATTTTATATAATTATTTATAATTAATGCTTATTACATTAAATAAAATCTAAACAAGTCTCCTTTCCACTTTATGTACTTTGCCATTATGTACAGCAAATATTCTGAGAATGTAATTGGAGTACCTCTTTAAGATATCCAGCAATAATGTTACTCAACTGATTTATTTGTACATTTAATTAGAGAAAATATCAGGAAGCTCAAATATCAAAGCCACTTTTAAAAGATAACAATGTAGCCATTGTGGATGTTTAGAGGAGCTGATGCAGATTCTGAAGGCAACTTCTGGAGTTTTATGCATATATTAAATATTGTTAGCATCATGAAACTAAGTGCATAACACACCAAAGGTGACTCTTTTGAAATGAACAGCACCCTTTGATGGATGAACCATAGTTCAACAAATCTCCCCTAGTTCCTGGGACTGCCTTTGCCTTTATGTTAATGGATGTTTTCTTAAGTTGTTGTGACAGGACAAGTGTGGAGAGGGAGGTTTAAGACCATGCTGAGGTAATTATTGTTGAAAAGAACTGAATTAAGTCAAAATAAGACTCACAAGAATGATCTTGATTTTTTAAATTGCCTTATGTAATTTCTGATGACCAGATTATTCCATTATCCAAGCCCAGGTCATGTGTCACCTCTTTTCTCATTCATTCCTTTCCCCACTTCCCCATTCAATAAGCACGAGCACCTGCTATTGGCCAAGCACTATTTCAGGTGCAAGGGATCACCAGAGAGAAAGAAGAAAATGATCTGTGCCATCACAGAGGCAATTGAACATTTTTAAAAAATTTATCTTATGGTGATTAACATAGTTTTGTTATTTAGGCATATTTCGATTTCCTGTTAGATATGAGGTGTTTTGATGTCAGCCTCATGGTCTAATTCATGAATATTTTCCCCATTGCACTTATCACAACATTTTACCACTATAAAGCCATTAAAGTGTGATGGATGAATGAATGAATAAATAGAGAACCAAATGAATCAATCTTTCTGGTCTGCTATGTCTGAGCAATGCAATATAATTTTTAATCTTCTGAAATAGTACAACCTTTGGATTAGAGTCATATAAAATTTGGGGGCACCAAAAAGCTATTATAATAAAATTTTAAAAGTCATCCAAACCTATTTATTTGGAATTTTGGAATGCATTTTTATAACCTAACATAACCGAATGAGGAAGGGAAAAAAGGCTGAAAATGTAGAATGATATATTTACCTAATAGAATTAACACTTACTTAGAAGAGGCCATTAATGTATATTATAAAATAATAGTATTTTATGAAATTGCAGTAGGGGAGTTTTTTATACTTCCCTAAATATTTCTTTTTGCATAATAATGACATGAACACGTGAACAAAGCTTAGAAATTATCTCTGCACTTTGGTTTATTTAGAAAAAGTTTCCTTTCATGTGTGTAAATGATCTTTGAAGAAATAAATTACACGGGTAAATTTTTTTAATGAGATTAATATGAACAAAATTTAGGGAAGAGAGGAAAGGAAATGTCTATTGGAAATGTCTTCCACTGAGGCATCTTCCTTCCTTTCTGAGATGTCATTTGGGTTTGGATTATTCTGCTCTGTTCTTTAGCTTTTAATTTCTTCCTATACTTCCTGTCCCAACATTGTCATTTTATCTTTACTTTTTTATATACTTAAATTATTTTGGTATAAATTATTTTTGTTCATGAGCGGAATCAACTACAATATTTTTTATACAAGGTGTTTCACTTAACTTTAAAAATTGTCCTTCTGTTTCAAAAGTCATGGGGCAAGGGAAGGAGAATTTATTTCAAATGTATGGGTTTGCCCAGAAATTCAGAGGTAGAGTTAGGCAATAGTAGTAAAATGGACTATAGTTCCTCACATGCACACACACATTTGCTTCACTCTTCCTTTCAAGATGCAAGATAGTTAGCATAGGGGAAGGCAAATGTTGGTCACCACCACTTGCCGTCAATTTGCAAGACTGATGTCTAGAGAAAAGTTAGAAATGATGGAGCTATGAAAGATGTTTGTCTTGAATCCCATAACTTTAAAAAATTGCGTATATGTAATGTTACATACATACTGAAAACTATATCATACATATACATATGGTTTGAAGAATGGTTATGATAATAAAATAAACAGCAATGTATCCCCCATGTTAAGAAATCAAATCTACCCAGTACTTCAGAAATGCCCTGTGTACTCCTCTTTTCTTTCCTTTAGCAAAGGAAACCACTATCTGGTGTTTTGTGTTAATTATGTCCTTGGTTTTCTTTGTGGTTTTGCCACTTACTTACGTATCTCTAAACAATGTATTATTTAGTTTATTTTTTTTTAACTGAGTAAAAACTGCAAACCTAGCTGTGTAAGGAAAGGAGAATATTGCCACTATTAGATGAAGGTTCCAGGGAAGGTAAGCCAAATAGAATTTCTGGGCCATGTGCTGGTCTCAACTTCCTTTGGAGTTTACAAGTGCCCCTCCTGAGGAAACTGGAAAAAGCCATGAATTTGTCCTAGAAAGCATAAAGAAATTTGGCAGAAAGGTGGGCTAGATGTGATACCAGATACCAAGAAGAAGCATGGCCATAGAGAGTGGGCTGCTTTCTGTTTTCTGTTCACAGCCCACAGAGGCCCAACTCCAGCTCTCAGGAGTATATTGAAGCAGAGCCTTTTGGCAGGATAAAATGAGAGTCCTCAGCTGATCCAGGCATAAGACTTAGAAGAGACAGTGGGGACCTCATTAGCACATGGGCCAGTTCTCCTGAATGTTCTGTTCCTGGGTTTAAAAGATAGCAGAATTTTAGCAGGGATCTTAATGATGACAAACCACATCACATTGAATAAAACTTTGTAACCTATATTAGAAGCTCAAAGTACAGTGAAGTCTTCATCTCTAGAAAGAGAAACCTGATATAACTCTTAAATTACATTTCTCTATCTCTGAAAAAAACTTAAACATCAAACAGGTACTACATTGGCCTTAACACAGAATCAAGAAAGATCTGGTAAGATCTCATGCAAGCCTGTCTCTCTAACCTCATGTCTCACCACTTTCTCTGTGCTGTAACAATGCTCAAATATTTGCACACCTTGGAACACATCCCATTTTTTATACCTCTTTGTCTCTGTTCATATTATTCTCTTGGTTTGGGGCTCACTTCCTGCCTAATTTCCCTGCCAAACTTCTCATCCTTTAAGATTCATATCTCTCTTATACAAGAATTACTCCTTCAGCCTCCTAGGTGGTACTTGTCTCTGTGCTCCCATAATACTTTTCACTTATCACTGGCATAGCCTTATCAAATTGTATTTTAATCATTTTTCAACCTGCATATTCCCCCCACTTTCTGTGAGCTTCTTAATATCAATGACTGCAACTCATATATTGTTTAACCATAACTGTATACCATTATCACATCTAAATGCTAACAATAATTCCTTATTGTCATCAAATGTCCAGTGTTCAAAGTTCTCTGATTAACTCATACCTCATTTGTATTTGTTAATATAGGATTAAAAGAATGTCCATGTATTGCAATTGGTTGATATGTCTCTTAAATCTCTTTTCATCTCTAAATTACTCTTCCATTTCCTTTCCTTTTCCTTAATCTTTAAATGTATTTGTTGAGGAGCTGGGTATTTTTCTTTAGAATTTCCATTGTCTTTCCCATGGAGTCATTTATTATGTGCCTCTGACTTTTATATTTCCTCTAAATTGGTAGTTAGATCTAGAAACCTGATCAAGCTTGAACATTTTTGGCAAGAGTTCATATATAATGTTGTGTAATTCCATTAAGAAACACATATAACTTGTTTATTTCTCATTTGTGATGTTAGTATTGATTGATGATTATTGCCTAGATCTGTTAGTTTATAAAGGCTGTGAAATAATGATGTTCTAATTCTAACATGTTTTCTTCATTTGTTAGCTGGAATACTTCCATATAGAGAAACTTTTGACAGCTTATTTACTAAAGGTGGGATAAATGCTTGATTCCTTACCTTTATTCACTATAATAGAAAATAACGAGTGGTTCTCTGGCAAAAAAACTAAGATTTGTTTTCTTTGGGTAATTAATGCTTAGTACAACGACTATCACATAAAAGAAATGTCCTAATAGCATGTTATATGAGTGAATAGAATCAATAAATTAACACACAAATTAAGTGAATGACTGAATCACACTGATTGTACACAGCCCTACACATACAACACATAGCAGCACTGTAAATAGCTGCTTCTTGAGACAGACCTGGAGGTCCTTAGCAGATTGATGTTCAGATATTCCAGGCCCCAGTCATGCCCACTGAGTGCTGCATGATCCCAAGTAGGATGGGGGAACTGACTTCTCATAGCCCCACTGCAAGATTATGTAGCACTGGATTGCTGCCTAATTGGTTTTGCCTTGTGTACTGATAATCATACTCTGCACTGGCTTGTGCACATCTTCTACTGAAACTTTTCTTAGGCATGCCATTGACATGTCAGTGTACAATTATTGGTTTTTAGTATAGTTATGAAGGTGTGGATTTCTCTACATTTTTACCAACACTTGTTATTTTCTGTCTTTTTTATTATAGCCACCCTAGTGTGGGTGAACTGGTGTCTCATTGTGAGTTTGGTTTACCTTTCCCCAAGGGTTAATGATGTTGAATAACTTTTCAGGTGCGTATTGGTCATTCTTTGGAGAAATGCCTATTTAGATATTTGCCCATAGTTGTCCCTTATCAGATATGTGATTTTCAAATACTTTCTCCTATTCTATGGGTTATCTTTTCACCTTCTTGATAGTGACCTTTGACAGAAAAGTTTTTAACTTTTGGTGAAGTTTAGAAAAATTTATCTAATTTTTGCTTTTGGTGTCATATCTATGGAGGCTTTCCTAACCCAAGCTGCAAAGATTTACCCCTGTGTTTTATAGTTTTAGGTCACCCTAAAGGTCTGCAATCCATTGGAGTTAATTTTTGTATATGGTGTGAGGAAGGAATCCTCCATCATTCCTTCACATGTGGATATCTGTAGCTATCCCAGTACCATTAAAAAAAGAAGACTATTCTTTCTCCCATTGATTGCTTGAGCACACTTGCAAAAAGTCAGTCAACCATGAAGATGCAGTTTTATTACTGATTCTCAGTTCGATTGCAACAATCTATATGATTAACCTTATACCAGATCTGCACAGTCTTGGTTATTGCAGCTTTGTAGTAAGTTTTGACATTGGTAAGTATGAGTCCTCCAAGTTTGTTCTTTTTCAAAATTGTTTTGGCTATTTTGGGTCCGTTGGCTTTTTACAAAAATTTTAGGATCAGCTTGTCAATATCTCCAAAAGACAGCTGGGAAAGAGCTTTGAGACCCACCTTCACCTTTAATATGTTATCGAGGTACATTACAATGATAAGCTTTCTAATGTTTCATTTCTGGGAAAGCCTTATTTAATCTTTTTATATGTGTATGTGTGTAATATTTTATAACATATTACATGTAAGTAATATGTGCATATACATATTATATAATCATTATATGTTATACATTGTTTACATAGCATATATAACAGCATGTGCATAGATTTGTTGTGTATATTATTTGTTTCTATGGTCACAAGTGGGTATGGCCTACTGTTTTCTGTTCTAGAGTCCTTCCTTTGGTTTTATATCAGGGTTAGGCTAGTCTTCCTAAATGGGTTGAATAGTTTCTTTTAGGTTTAGACTGACCTCATTAAATGTGTTGGGGAGTTAACTTGCACTTATTTTCTGATTTCTGAAATAGTTATTAAAAATGGAAAATGTTCATTGCCTTAATTCTTAGAGTTTTAGTTAGAATTATCTATTAAATGGACTGGGCTACTGCATTTTAGATGTCAGTGTAAGTTAGGAGGTGTAGTTAATGAGTACAGCTATAAATACTTTCATTGTCATTGGGCTATTTTAATACTCTAATTTTGAACAATAGTACTTTCTAATAACCAAAAATTATACTTTCACACATTCATTGGTGTAGAATTTTGTATAGCAGCATCTTAAACATTTTTCCAACTCCCATGTATGTATAGCTATTTTTTGTCATTGTCAATTTTACCTTGTCTCTTATTTTTTAATAGCTTTCCAAAGTTTTTCTCTTTAAAATTATTTCTTTCATTTTTTGTCGTATTGTTCAAATATCAGAAAATTCTATATATATTTTAAAGTATGTCTATTCGGTAAAGATTCTTTCCCCTCAGTTTTATAGAGTATAATTGACAAATAAAGATTGGATATATTTATGGTGTACAACTTGACGTTTTGATATATGCATACCTTGCAAAATCATGAAATCAATAATTAACATATATCTCTCACCTCACAAACTTTTGTGTGTGTGTGATGAGAAAATTTAAGATCTATATTTTTGGCAATTTTTAATATGCAATACGTTATTATTAACTGTAGCCACACGCTGTACAAGCTCAATGTTTCAGAACTTATTCATCCTGTCTGACTGAAACTATTTTACCCTTTGACCAACATCTCCACATTCCTCTTCCCTTCCCCCAGCCTCTGGCAACCACCATTCTACTCTCTGCTTCTATGAGCTTGACTTTTTTTTTTTTTTGAGATGGAGCCTTGCTCTGTCACCCAGGCTGGAGTACAGTGGTGCGATCTCAGCTCACTGCAGAGCTTGACTTTTTGAACTCCAAACATAAGTGAGATCATGTAGTATTTGTCTGTGGCTGGCTTATTTTACTTAGCATAATATCTTCCAGGTTTATCCATGTCATTACAAATGAACAGATTTCCTTATTTGAAAAGATTGAACAGTGTTCCGTTGTGTGTGTGTGTGTGTGTGTGTACACACATAAGCATCCATTGACAGATAAATGGAAGAAGAAAATGCAGCATTTTCTGTATATATATGCACGTGCTGCATTTTCTTTATCCATTTATCTGTCAATGGATTTTTAATTTGATTCCATATCTTGGTAATTGTGAAGAATGCTGCAATGAACATAGGAATGCAGGTATCTCTTCAACTTACTGATTTCATTTTTTAAAATTTATATACCCAGAAGTGGGATTGCTGGATCATATAGTAGTTCTGTTTTTATTTTTTTGAGGAATATCCATGCTGCTTTCCATAATAGTTATACTAATCTACATTCCCACCAATGGTGTACAAAGTTTTCCATTTTCTCCACATCCTTGCAACATTTGTTGTATTTTGTCTTTTTGATAATAGCCATTCTAAGAAGTGTGAGGTGATAGTTCACTGTGGTTTTTATTTGCATTTCCCTAATGATTAGGGATATTAAGGATTTTTTCATATGCCTGTTGTCCATTCATATGTTTTCTTTTAAGAAATGTCTGTTCTCATCTGTTGCCCATTTTAAAATTGGGTTATTCATTTTCTTGATATAAAGTTGTTTGAGTTCCTTATAATTTTGAATATTAATCCCTTATCAGATGTATGATTTGCAAACATTTTCTCCCTTTTTGTAGGCTGTCTCTTCACTTTTATTTTCTTTGCTGTCCAGAAACTTTTTAGTTTGATACAATCCCATTTGCCCAGTTTTGCTTTTGTTGCCTGAGCTGTGGGGGTCATATCCAAAAAGTAATTTCCCAGACCAATGTACAGAAGCTTTTCCCTATGTTTTCTTTTAGTAGTTTTATAGTTTTGGGCCTTACAATTAAGTATGTAATCTATTTTCAGTTGAGTTTTACATAGGGTGCAAGAAATCAGTCTAATTTCATTCTTTTGCATGTGTGTATTCAGTTTTCCCAAAACCACTTATTGAAGAGCCTGTCCATTCCCCATTGTGTGTTCTGGCTGCCTTTGTTGAAGGTCATTTGACTGTAAATGTGTGAATTTCTTTCTGGGCCCACTATTCTCTTCGATTGGTCTATATATTTGTTTTTATGCCAGAACTGTGCTGTTTTGATTATTATACCTTTGTAGTATATTTTGAAGTCAGGTGGTGTGATGCCTTCAGTTTTGTTGTTTTGGCTCAAGATTGCTTTGGTTATTCAGGATTTTTGTGGTGCCATACAAATTTTAGATTTAAAAAAAATTTCTGTAAAAACATCATTGGAATTTTTAATAGGAATTTCATTAAATCTGTAGGTCACTTTGAGTAGTATAGGCATTTTTATGATATTAATTCTTCCAATCCATGAAAATAAGATATTTT
Source organism: Gorilla gorilla gorilla (assembly GCF_029281585.2). NCBI lineage: Eukaryota > Metazoa > Chordata > Mammalia > Primates > Hominidae > Gorilla > Gorilla gorilla. Next base: position 74,015,795 of record NC_073231.2, on the reverse strand, counting down.
TCCATTTATTCTTTTCAATTTATTTCATCAATATTTTATAGTTTTCAAGGTAGAAAACAATGTAGAAACTCCCTGGTCAAATTTATTTCTAAATATTTTTTGTATTTTTAAAATGCTATTATGTAGAATTTTATTGATTTCTTTTTTGGGTAGTTTGTGGTTAGTGTACAGAAATGCTGTTCATTTTGTAGCTGATCTTGTATTATACAACTTTATGGAATTTATCAGTTCCAAGAGTTTTTTGGTGAAATCTTTACAGTTTTCTATGTATAAGGTCATGTCATCAGCAAAGAGGGACAATTTTACTGCTTTCTTTTCAATTTGGATGCTTTTTATTTCTTTTTCTTACCTAATTGCTTTGGCTAGGACCTCCAGTACTATATTGAATAGAAATGGTAAGAGTAGAGATCCTTGCTTTGTTACTAATCTTAGAGGGAAAGCTTTCAACTTTTTACTGTGGAGTATAATGTTAACTGTAAGCTTGTCATGTGTGGCCTTTATCATGTTGAGAAACATAACAAAAAGAATATCGGTATATTCTTTCTGTAGTTATTTGTTGAGAGTTTTAATCATAAATGAATGTTGAATCTGTCAAATGCTTTTTCAGCATCTATTTAAATAATCACATGATTTTTATCTTTCATTTTATTAAAGCACATCAATTGATTTGTATATGTTAAACCATCTTTGCAACCCAGAAGTAAATACTATGTAATCATGGTATATGATTCCTTTAATGTGCCGTGGAATTTGGCTTTATGTATTTTTTGAGGATTTTTGTGGTTCATCAGGGATGAAGATTCTTGATTGCATATGTCTATTTGTCTTAATTCTCTATATGTCTATTTTATAAAAATTCTTATGTTATTTAATTCCTCTTACTCTTGGTTACCTTTTGACTGAAAAAGTGTGACATTTCTCATAGCAATTATTTGTGTATTTTTAATACTTTAAAATATTTTGATTGGCATATATATATATACACACACTTCTTAGAATAGCTATCACCAAAAGGACAAAATACAAGTGTTGCAAGTATGTGGAGAAAAGGGAAACTTTGCACACTATTGGTGGGAAAGTAAATTAGAACAACTGTTAGGAAAAACAATATGGAGATTCCTCAAAAATTTAAAAACAGAACTACTATATGATCCAGCAATCTCACTTCTGGGTGTATGTATATATATTTTTTTAAATGAAATCAGTACATTGAAGAGATACCTGCATCCCTACATTCATTGTAGCATTCTTCACAATTACCAGTAAAAATATATTTATAAATATGTGTATATATGTATACATATATATATTTATATATATATGTGTGTTTATATATGTATGTGTAAATATATACAATTTTAAAAATTATCTTTGGTAGAGATGAGGTCTTGCTATGTTTCCTGGGCTAGTCTCCAACTCCTGGACTCAGGCAACCCTTCTTCCTTGGCTTCCCAAAGTGTGATTACAAGTGAGAGCCACTTTGCCCAGCCTGCTTTATATGTTTGAACATACCTCATATTCATAAAGTTTTGATGCTGTTATGTGTTCTTAGTAGATTGTTCCTTTTATCAATATTAATAATCATTTTTTATTTCCTGGAAATTTTATCAGGAAAATTTTTTACTGACTTGTATGACAGGAAAATTGCTATATAATCATTATGTTAGTATTTGGCAGATTTTTTAAATATCCCTTTATTTTTTAACACTTCTTCAGGTTTGTCTTTTGGTAAATAATAAATAGCTACATTTTTATCTTTATAGCAACCTGACATCTCTGTCTTTTAATAGGTCTAATAAAACAACTCAGATTATGTGATTCTCCTTTTTGGGTTCTGCCAACAAGAAGCATTGTAATATATCACTTGGCTCAGCACATAGGTAATGTTTCCTCGCTTTTGCCTGGGCTCTGACCAAAGGGAGATTGTGACATAATGCTGGGCCCAGCATCAAGGTGAGGTCACTCGCCAGCTTTGGTACTGCACAGAACAGACACTGTGAGATATACCTAGGGCAATTGCCTAGGTGAAGACTCTCCTCTCTTGCCAAAGTCCTGCCCACAGAAGGGGTTTTAATATACCACTGAAATCAGCATCCAAGTGATGTGACACTTCTGCCAGGGTCCTGCCCACAAGGTGGATTGTGACATCTCACTGGACCCACACCCACATAGGTGATGAGACTTTCTTGCCTTCTCTCTGGCCACAGGTGATATTGTGCCATATACCTGAGACCATAACAAAAGCCTAATAACAACTCATATGCCTGGAGCCAGGACATGTGCAGGAGGGTGACTCTTAAACTTTTCCACAAGTTTAATTGTGACATATACCTTTGCCCCGCTCCTGAGTGATTTAATAATTCTGCCTAGGTATAGCCCACAAATCAGATTGTGACAAATACCTTGGCCAAGCACCTTTGTGATTTGACTGCACTATCTTAACAATGTCCTCAGAGGGGATTGTAACATATTTCTGGACTCATCATCTAGGTTCCATGACTCTTCTCTCCTGCCGGGACACTGCTTCCTTTGGTAATTGTAGCATTTTTTTTTATTTATACTTTAAGTTTTAGGGTACATGTGCACAACGTGCAGGTTTGTTACATATGTGTACATGTACCATGTTGGTGCACTGCACCCATTAACTCTTCATTTAACTTTAGGTATATCTCCTAATGCTATCCCGCCCGCCTCCTCCCACCCCACAACAGGCCCCAGTGTGTGATGTTCCCCTTCCTGTGTCCATGTGTTCTCATTGTTCAATTCCCACCTATGAGTGAGAACATGCAGTGTTTGGTTTTTTGTCCTTGTGATAGTTTGCTGATCCAAATGATATGACTTTCATGCCTGAGCCCTGGCAACAGCAGGCATTGTGACAAATGTTTGCACCCATCATTTAGGTGATATGACTCTTCTCTTCTGCCTGGACACTGCCGACAAGGGACATTGTGCCACAGAGCTGGACCTAGTGCACAAGTTATGTGACATTTCTGACAGGACCCTGCCTACAAAGAGAATATTGAAATATTTCTGGCCCAGCATTTAGGTGATGTGGCTGTTCTGTCTACTTCATAACTACAGATGAAATCGTAACATATACCTAGGCGTGGCTCACAGGAATGATAATGGCTCCTATATGTGGACTCAGCCAATAGAGGATATTTTGAGTCTTATAACTAAATTCAGGGACACGCATGATGTCCTGGATCACCTTCTTGTACAAAGGTCACAAAAGATTACAACACTGACATGTATTTTACAAGGTCTTTGAATTGTACAGACAGAGTCAAAGCAGGGCTCAGCACACAGGTGAAACTGTGAGTCTTCCATGCACACCCAGCTGACAGTAAGGACTGTCATCATCTCACATGGATGAAGCGAACTGTCACACATGAAAACAGGATATGTGTGGTATTGTAAATCTCATCTTTGGAATTTTCTGACAGTGTGATTGTGATATAAATGTTTTCCAAGCACCTGTGTAATTTGACTCTCCAGACTTGTTCCAACCCATATATAAGGTTGTGATGTCTACATAGGCCAACCTTGAGGTGATGTGACTCTCCTGCCTGGGCCCTTCTCTCAGTAAGCATTGTGACATATCACTGGATCTGGCATCCAGGTGATGTTACATTCTTGCCTGGGACATGCCCACCAAAATTATTGTGACATATTTCTGTGTCCACCTCATACATGATGTAACTCTCCTCTCTGGAATGGGCCCTGCACAAAGGAAGGATAGTGACATATTGCAAGGCCAGCTACACAGGTGAATGTACTCTTTTGCCAGAGCCATGCCCAGTGGAAGGCATTGTGACATATCTCTGGGCCTATCACCTAGGTGATGTGGCTCTCCTGCTTGGGCCCTGCTAACCTGGGGAGTGACATACTTCTAGGCCAGGCACACAGGTGATGGTACTCTTTTGCCAGGGCTATGCTTCATAGAGGACATTGTGACATATCTCTGGGTCTGTCACTGAAGTGAAGTGATGTCCTTCATGGACCCTACCCATATGGAGCACTGTGGAATACTCAGAGAACATGCATCTAGGTGATGTAACTCTCTTGCTTGAGTGCTGTCCTAAGAGAGCCTTGTGACATATCTCAGGACCCAGCACCCAGGTGATGTGGCTATTCTGCCTGGTTTCTGCCCACATGCTACATTGTGACATATTTCTAGGGAAGCACCTAGGCGATATGACTCTCCTTGTCTACCTGAGCCCTGCCTACTGGGGACATTGGGACATATCTCTGAGCCCATAACCTATGTGATGTGACTCTCTTTTTCTGCCTGGGCCTTCACCATAGGAGGATTTTGACACATTGCTGAGCCCAGCACTCAGGATATGTGACTCTCTTCTTTTTCCTGAACCATGCCCACAAAAAGAATTTTGACCTATTGCACAGCCCAGCACCCAGATGATGTTATTCTTCTGCCTGGGTTCTGCATGAAGAGGAAATTATGGCATATTGCATATTTCTGGGCCCAGCACCCTTGTGATGTGACTCTTCTGCCTGTGCTGGAGCCGGCAAAGGTATTTTGACATATCTTGGGCCCATTATGTAGGTGTTTTGGCTCTCATAAGTTGGCTGGGTTTTTTCCACATATGGGATGGTGTCATATTGCTGGGTCCAGCACCCAGATAATGTGACCCAATTTTCTATACCCAGCCCAGTGAAGGCATTGTGACACATTGCCTGGCACAGCATCTAAGTGATGTTACCCTCCTGCCTAGTTTTTGCCCACAAGTGGAATTATGATACATACCTTGCTTCAGTTCACAGGCATGATGATCAAACTTATGTTGGGATTCAGCCAATACGAAGTATTTTGCCTCTTTTTGTTAAGCTTAGGGCAATATTTAAGGTGCTGGGTTGTGTATTCATACCAAGCTCATGGAAGCTTACAACACAAAAGCTTATAAACTCTTTTGTGGTAGAGAGATTCATAACAGGGCCCAGCAAAAAGTTCAGATTGGGACACTCAGTTACACACCCAAGTGAAATTAAAAGTTGTCACCATCCGACATTTATAATGCCCACTGCTGAGGTCCTGAGTCTAACAAGGGAATACAGCACAAAGTTAAAATTGTGAATTTTATATGTGGATCTGGACACAGGTGGGATGGTGACTCATTTCTGGACCCAGCCCACAGGAATAATGGGTCTTCTCCTTAACCCTGCCTGTAGGAGAGATCTTGACTATCAAACCTGGGTTTAGGGCAATATGTAAGATTGTGAGTCCATACCAGCACGTAGGCCTCAGAGAGGTTTGCAACTCTCATGCAGGTTTTATAAAGTTCTTGGATGTTGAAGAGAATGTCATACATTGGCCTAGCACAGACATGAGATTGTGACTCTAATATACACACTCAGTTAAAAGTTAGAGGTGTCACCCTCAAAGATAATGAGATTGTGTCATATCACTGGGTATAGTACCCAGATGTTGAGAATTTTGGCTCAAATTTCTTTCCATGGGTGCAATCTTATATATCGCTGGGTCAGAATCATAATAATGTGACACTTCTGCCTGGGCCCTGTCAACAGGGGATATTATCACATATCTCTGGGCCTGCCAGCTAGGTGATGTGTCTCTCCAGCCCGTGCCCTGCTCCCAGAGAACATTTTGAAATATCGCTGAGTCTAGCGTCTAGGTAATGTAACTCTCTTTTCCTGCCTGGGTCCTGCTTACCCAAGGAATTGTGACATACGGCTGAACCTAGGTGGTATGTCTCTCCTCCGTATTCAAGAGTTTGTATCTGTGCTGCATTCTGTTTCATTACTTTGATTACTTTGATGTTCTACCTTTATACTGGCACCAAAGTGCTTTGATTACTGTAGGCTTGTTTTGTGTTTGGAAACTATTAAGAGTAATGCTTCCAATACTTTTCTTCTTTTTAAAGATTGTCAGGCTTTTCATGGTCCTCTGAGATCTTAGGTAATTTTGCGGGTTTTTTTTTTCTATTTTTGGAAAAGTATAATTTAAAATTGAAAAGGGATGTGTTGAATGTGTGGGTCACTTTAAGCAACGTGGACATCTTCGCCATATTATATCTTCCAAACCTTGAAAAAGAGCATGCTTGGCCGGGCGCGGTGGCTCACGCCTGTAATCCCAGCACTTTGGGAGGCTGAGGGCACATGGCAAGGTCAGGAGATCGAGACCATCCTGGTAAACATGGCGAAACCCCGTCTCTACTAAAATACAAAAAAATTAGCTGGCCATGGAGGTGCGTGCCTGTAGTCCCAGCTACTCGGGAGACTGAGGCAGGGGAATAGCTTGAAACTGGCAGTTAGAGTTTGCAGTGAGCCAAGATTTCCCCACTGCTCTCCAATCAATAAGGGAACGAAAAATTTGAATGCACTATACAATAATTACACCTAACAAATGTATACAGACAAGAGAATCTGAATACACATTCTTTTCAACAGCCCACAAAACATTTTCCTAGATGGAACACCTGTGACACCACAAAAGAAGACTTAACAATCTGTCTAGTGACAGAGTGATACTCATCTCAAAAAAAAAAAAAAAAAACTGTGTTAATTTTTATATTTTTTGAATTTTTCAGCTTTTCTTCTGCCACTGATTTCTAGTTTCATTCCACTTGCACTATAAATAATTGTCTGTAAAATTTCAATTAAAAAAATTGTTAAGTAAGTCTTCTTTTGTGGTGTCACAGGTGTTCCATCTAGGAAAATGTTTCATGGGATGTGGAAAAGAATGTGTATTCTCTTGTCTGTATACGTTTGTTAGGTGTAATTATTGTATAGTACATTAAAGTTTTTCATTCCCTTATTGATAGTCTGTCTTGCTTTATTTATTACTGACAGTGGGATATTGATATATCCTTTTTTTATTATATTGCTGTCTATTTTTGCTTTAATTCTGTCAATGTTTGCTTTATGTCTTTGGGAAAATGTTCATATATTTATAGGTTCTCAGTGAATGAATCCTCTTACTGTAATTGAATGTCCTAGTTTGTCTCTTTGAATTTTGACTTAAAGTAAATCATATGAAATATAACAGTTTTCAACTTCATAAGTTGTTGCCTGTACTCCTCTCATTTGTTTAACACCTGCATGGAATGCATTTTTCATCCTGCCATTTTCAGTCTATTTTTTTATTAGTTCTGAAGTGAGTCTCTTGAACCCATGACATAGATAGATCTTGATATAGATCATGATATAGTTAGGTTTTTTTATTTTTTGTTTTCAAGGACACTTTTGCTGGATATAGTATTCTTGCTTAGACTTTTTTTTCCCAGTGTTTTAACTATGTCATCCTCCTCCAATCTTGCCCAAAAGATTTATGTTCATAAATTTACTGGTAATCTTGCAGAAGCATGCATATAAATAACACATCTCTTTTTTCTTCCTGCATTCCAGATTATCTTCTTTTCTGTGACTTTCAAAACATTGCTTATGTTGTGTCTTGTTAGAAATCTCTTTGTGTTAATCTTAGTTGAAATTTGCTGAGCTTCTTGATTTTCTTATATTTTTTACTAATGTAGAAGTGCATATTAGTCATTTTTTGTACTTCTACTCCAGAATATTTATTTCTTTTTGTGCTTTTTATCTTTTTGTTGTTTTCATTTTTTATTTTATTTTATTTTATTGATTTCCATTGTATTCATTGAGCATCACTGAGGTGGTAATTTTGACTTTAATTTATTTTTTCTTTTAAGAAATAGATCTAGACATTAATTCAAATTGTCTCAGGTAATTTTTACATCTCCCTTTTTTATAATTGATTTCTGGATATTCATTTTTATGTTTGAGCCATATTATCTTGAAATTTTGTATATGTTGTAATCTTAGGTTGCAGTTTGTGTAATATAAAGCCACATGTCAAAATCCTTATTAAGTGGCTTTTGTCTGGGGAAATATGATACCAATTTTTTAGGCTAGAGATTCTTGGAGTCTTTCAAGCCTGTTGTATGGATGTTTTCTCTGGGCTTGTGTGTCTTTTAGTTAAAAAATGTTCTCCATGTTTTTTCTTTTCTTTTTTTCTCCTTTTTTTTTTTTTTTTTGATTTGGAGTTTCACTCTTGTTGCCCAGGCTGGAGTGCAATGATGTGATCTTGGATCACTGCAACCTCCAACTCCCAGGTTCAAGCAATTCTCCTGCCTCAGCCTCCCACACAGCTGGGATTACAGGTGCCTGCCACCACACCTGGCTAATTTTTGTATTTTTTGGAGAGACAGGGTTTCACCATGTTGACCTGGCTGATCTTGAACTTCTGACCTCAGGTGATCCACCTATCTCAGCCTCCCAAACTGTTGGGATTACAGGCATGAGTCACCACTCCCAGCCATTCCCCATGTTTCTTATTGAAATCCTGTAGTCGGTTGCTATACCCATTGTCTGTCTATGATACTGAAGTGTTTCTTCTCTTGTAACAGTCAAAAACTGTCAAAGTATACCACCTTTTCTTTCAATATTGTCATAGAATACAGAAATTAGTCTTTGGTAAGGTCTCAAAAAGCCAGAAGCGTGGACACAGGTGCCACTACTTTATTTATTTTTGGAGGGGGAAGACAGGAGTGGAGAGTCTATATTTAAAGTCATCATAGGATGAAGAATGGCTGTTGTGGGTAAATACGAAATACCCTTGTTACACTTCTATGTGGTTCTTGGTATTTTGCTCACTTGGAGTGCTGCAAATGCTTAGCTGGCTCTTAGACTTCTCACAAAGGCATTTTGGTGAGTATACTTCTTTTAAGTTAATAAGTTTATAAAGGAATTAGAGCCTGTGATATTTTATTGTCACCTTGTTAGTGTGCTTTGTATAATTATATATTTGTAAAGTGTATTCACCTGAGTCTAATGAGGAATAAATCTTGTTGTTCTTTTTTTTAAATTCAGCTGGCTCTTTTCATTTTACTGCAGAGATATTGCCAGAGCACAACATAAAAGATTAATTTCAAAAAGTGATTCTGATAAAATATGGAAGCTGTGACCTTAATAGTTTATTTAAAGAAAGACTACCAAAGTGTTGCTAATTGCAAGGGGCAGAAAAGCAGTTACAATGGCCTTCATCAATGTTTGTCAACTACCCATAGCAAAACCTGTCAATGTAATACATGTGGCAAAGCTTTTGAGTTATGCTCAACCTTTACTGAACATAAGAAAATTTTTAGCAGAGAGAAATGCTACAAATGTAAAGAATGTGGCAAAAACTGTAGGTTGTTCTCAGATTTTACTATACAGAGGAGAATTCATACTGCAGACTGATGCTACAAATGTGAAGAATGTGGCAAAGCCTTAAAAAGTTCTCAAAAGTTACTGATCATAAGAAAATTCATAGTGGAGAGAAACCCTACAAATGTGAAGAATGTTTCAAAACCTTTACCTGCTCCTCAACCCTTATTCAGCACAAGAAAAATCATACTGAAGACAGACTGAACAAATGGGAAGTATGTGGTAAAGCCTTTAAGTTTTTCTCAGACCTTAATATAAGAGAATTCATACTGGAGAGAAACCCTACATATGTGAAGAATGTAACAAAGCCTATAGGTGGTTCTCAGACCTTACTAAACATAAGATAATTCATACTGGAGAGAAACCCTACAAATGTAACAAATGTGGAAAAGCTTTTATGTGGTTCTCAGCCCTTAGTAAACATAAGAGAATTCATACTGGAGAGAAACCCCACATCTGTGCAGAATATCGCAAAGTTTTGCCCGCTCCTCAACCCTCATTAACCAGAAGAGAATTCATGTGGAAGAGAGACCTTACAAATGTGAAGAATATGGGAAAACCTTTAAGTGCTTCTCAGACCTTGCTAATCATAAGATAATTCACACTGGAGAGTAAACCCTACAAATGTGAAGAATGTGGCTAAGCATTGATCTCATTCTCACACCTCATTAGAGATAAGAGAATTCATACTAGAGAGAAGCTCCACAAGTGTTAAAAATGTAGAAGAGCCTTTAACAAGTCCTTATATTGTGTTCAACATCAGAGACTTAATACTGAACAAAAGCAGTATAAAGGTAATGACTGTTGAAGAACATTTAACTTAACATCTTGGAAGGTCTCTAAGAACTTGCTTTATAATCTGGGTGCTGTTGTGTTGGGCACATATATAGCACTTTACTATTATGTAATGCCTTTCTTTGTCTTTTTTTAAATCTATATTGATTTAAAGTCTGTTTTGCCAGAAACTAGGATTGTAACCCCTGCTTTTTTCTGTTTTCTATTTGCTTGGTGGATTTTCCTTTTTCCCTTTATTTTGAGCTTATTTGTGATAGGTGTCTCAATTACAGCATACCATTAGATATTCATTCTTTATTCAGCTTGCCACTCTGTTTTTTAATTGGGGCACTTAGCCCATTTACATTTAAGGTTAGTATTCATATATGTGGATTTGATTCTGTCACTATGATCTTAGCTGGCTATTTTGGACATTTGTTTACATTGTTGCTTTATAGTGTCAGAAATTTACGTACTTTAGTGTGTTTTTGTAGTGACTGGTAATAGTCTTTTTCTTTTTTTAGTGCTTTCTTCAGAAGCTCTTGTAAGGCAGGTCTTGTGGCAACAGATTACCTCTGCATTTGCTGATCTGAACTGGATCATATTTATTTTTTTACTTCTGAAGCTTACTTTGATTGAATACGAAATTTCAGGTTGGAACTCTTCTTTTAAGGATGTTGAATATTGGCCCCTAATCTCTTTTGACTTGTAGGATTTCAGATGAAAGGTTTGTTGTTTGTCTGATAGGCTTTTTTTGGAGGTTACCTGGCTTTTCTCTCTAGCTGCCTTTAACACATTTTTTCTTTCATTTTGACCTTGGAGAATCTAGTGATTATATGTCTTGGGGATGACCTTCTCATGGGTTATCTTACTGGGGTTCTCCACATTTCCTGCATTTGAATGTTGGCCTGTCTATCTGAGTTAGGGAAATTCTCATGGACAATATCCCAAAATATGTATTTCAAGTTGTTTTCATTCTCCTTATTACTTTCAGGCATTCTCTTTAATTGTAGATTTGGTTTCTTACATAATCCCATATTTCTTAGAGGTTTTGTTCATTCCTCTTTATTCTTTTTTCACTCTTCTTGTCAGTCTTATTTCAGAAAGCGAGTCTTGAAGCTCTGAGATTCTTTCCTCTGCATGGCCTATTCTGCTGTTAATGCTTGTGATTATATTATGCAGTTTTTGTATTGTGTTTTTCAGCTGTATCAGGTTGGCCACATTTTTCTCCAGATTGGCTGTTTTTTTCTGTCTGTTCCTGAAATTTTTTCCCTTCCTTGAATTGGGTTGCAACTTACTTTTGTAGCTCAATGAAGTTATTTCTATCCATATTCTGAATTCTACTTCTGTCATCCTAGGCCTTGCTGGAAATGTAATTTGGTCATTTGGATGAAATAAGTCACTCTGGCTTTTTGTGTTTTCAATATCTTTGCACTGACTTTGTCTCATCTTTGTGGGCACATCTTTGAGGTTGCTGACCTTTGAATGGGGTTTTGGTATTTTTGGTCCTATTTGATGGTCTTGAGTATTCGATTGTGGTATAAGGTGTTTGCAGCCAACAGGCTTTGTTCCTGGGAGTTTTGTTTTTTGGTGGTGGTGGTGGGGGCAATGCTCAGCTCAAAACTCAGAGGCTGCATACTCTGGGGGACTTGTATTGAGCCCCAGCTGTCTTCTCTGGCTCCATGATATTTGGAGTCCACCACTCTGTGGGACTAAGGTCCCACAGTGGCAGCAGAGTGCTAGTGGATATGGAGTTTCTGCCTGTCTTTGGACATTCACCTCAGTGGCAGGAGCAAAGCAGCTAGGAGTGGACTGGGGGTACCTGCTGGAGACTGTATGTGCTGTTGCACTAAAGATGGTGTTGGCTTGTAGCAGAATGCTGGGCAGCAAGGATTCTGATGCCTTCTTTGTGCCCCTCCAAGAAGAATGATTTTGGAGGGTGTGGGAAGATACCCTGTTCTCCACACAGTGTCAGCACAAAGTCAGGGGTGGGGCTTTCTGCCCATCTGCCCACCAAAGCTTCATTTACAATGCCAGTTGCTGGGGGTGGCTAGGGCATACTGCATTCCCATTTGCTGGTGGGGCAAGCAAAGCCAAACCTGCCTTTGCAGACATGTGCCAGCAAAGTAATATGGGGATTTGCCTTCATCTCAGGGGAAACTGCAGTATGGGGAAGAAAAATGTGGGCTGGTGCGGTCATAGGGACTGCCTTGCTGGAGCTCCTCAGGAGTCAGGCATGGCCCACCAGTGCAGATGCTATGGTATGGGTTCCCAGTGTACCTGAGACTGCCCTGTAAGTGTCTGTAGCCAGAGTGAGTCCCTGGGAGAGGCCAGCAGACCAAGGAGTGCTAAGTTGGACAAGGTTCTTATGATTTGCAAGACCATCCTGCAGAAATTAAGTCCAACTGTTCCCCTAGGGCTAAAGTCTCTTATTGGAGAAAGTTGAGTCTAGGAAAATGACCATCACTGACAACACTTTATTACAGATGCTCTCATGCCAAACCCTCTGGGCACCATATGAGCTGGCTTGCTGCCCCACCTCTTTGCTCATTTTCTGGGGACTGCATCTCAGAGAGATATAGGTCTGCAATCCCTCAGTGCAGTCAGCCCAGGATGGAGGATCCATGGTTTCGGCCAAGTTATGGGTTCACTGTCTAGGGAGGAGCAATGGGTAGTTTGTGGGACCCATGGAGGATGGACTGGCCTCCTCTATTGGGTAAACTGCAGCTTGATTTAGGTGTGAAAAAGGCACTAGGGTTTTTGATTTATCATTAGTCTGAGAGTAGCAAGGACAGTTCTACTGCAGAGGCAGTGGCAGAAATATTTTCAGTTGCCCCTAGAGGCTCTGTCCAGGGAGTTGCTAAGTTGCTGCTGGCTCAATACCTCTGGAAATGATTAGCTAGTGGCCCAGGCATGGAGAAACTGCCCAGTGAGAATATATGCGAGCAGGCACTCACATAACAGTCTGGCCACTTTTCTGAAGGTCTGCTGCAGTATGCTGGTCTCCACTGCAGTTTCTAGTCACCTCAGATTTTCCAGTACCTAAAGTGATCACCAGTGAATGCTGCAAAACAGCAGCAATGGCAGCATGCCCTTTTCTCTGGGAGCTCCATCCCACAGAGGTATAGACCTGTTTCCAGCCCAGAAGCCCCTTTAGGAAGTAGCTGGAAACCCTTGTTGAAAGGTCTTACCCAGTGAGGAGAACATAATTGGAGACCCACTTAAGAAAGCAGTCTAGCCACATTTCTGTAGGACAGCTGTGCTGTGTAGAGGTACCACTTCCACTGCCAGTTTTTTTGGATTCTCCAAAGCTAGAAGCCTGAAACAGCTAAGTCATATAAACAGCAAAAATGGCAGCTCACTCTTTGCTCTAAGAACTATATCACAAAGAGGTTTCAAAATTCCATCAACCAAAGAGCACCAGTGGTGGTAGCTGGTCACCCTGGTTGGGAAGTACTTTCTAGTGAGGAGAAACAAGTTTGGGGAAAGGCTTTAACAGACAGTCTGGCCATGTCTTTTTAGAACATCTGTACTGTGCTAGGAGATCTTTTCTGCCCTAGTCAGCTTGAGCTCTTCAAAGCCTGAAGGCTGGAATGCCTAAGTTGCCCAAGCAGCAAAGATGGTGGGCCACTCCTCTTTTTGGTAGCTCTATCCCAGGTAGGTGCAGTGCTGCTGCCGATGATTGGCTGGAATTCTAAGCCAGCAGGCCTTACCCTGTAAGGCACTGTGGAAGTGGGTCCTACGGACCATCACTGTTCAGTCCCCTGAATCCCGCCTCTTTCCTATGGGTACAGGGGAGTAACCTCCTGTTTTGCTGGAGTTGCAGCTACTTTTTCTGGGAAGCCTGGAAAGCCAGAGTATCTAAGGCTCTTGAATCTCTGCACAGGCCTTAGTGGCTGCTCTGCTAAGACTCCATGTAGCTCTGTGTGTTCAACTGAAGGCCTTGGTGAAGTGGGTTCATGAGGGTATCTCCTCACCTGAGAGTTGCAAAGATCAGTGGGAGAATCGTGAGTTCCCAGGGTCACACCTGCACTCACTGCTTTACTGGGTGGGGAGGTTCCCTTGGCTCCATGTTGTTCTCAGGTGGCCCATTGTCCTGCCTTGCTTTACTCCATTCTCCAAAACTTAAGTTGTTTCTTTGATTAGTCCCAATGCAAGTACCTGGATGTTTCTGTTGAATGTGCTGTATTTATGCATACCTTGCATTCCTCTATAGGAGAGCTGCACAGTCTAGCTGCTTCTAGTCAGCAAACTTGATCACTTCTCTCTAAAAGGAACCTACTTTTTTATATTAAAAGAATTTAATATATTTCAAAAGCAAATATTGATATAATTTAACACTTACATTTGATGCTATGTATTCATTTCTAGAATTTATGTGAAAGAACATGGTCAATGGTTACTGCACCAGATTTATGGGAGGTTCTTCTATATTAGATGGACAGATATATATACTTTCCCACAGAAGATTAAGAAAACTGAAATCTAAGATACATGGAGATATTCTAAGTGGAAAGGCCACTTAGTGGTTGGTTTACAACAGTATCATAAGTGACAGGATGATAGGAGAGTGGTAAGTGATCAGGATAATATTCTGCATGGTAAGAGAAATGATTTGAATTTTAGAAGGAAATTGCTTTACCATTTGCAAATTAAGGCAATTAAAATACAGTGAATTTCAAAATGCCTTTTTATTGACAATGTGTGGACTAAACTTGTTTTAATAAACCAAAATTGTTGTTATTCTGTTAAGGCTATTTTACTTTGAATGTGTACCTTGCCACTGATATTAACTTATCCCATCTTACCCAAGGTTGTAGGTAACAGATGGTAACAATACACTATTGGGTGACAGTGGAGTAACATCCCTAGTGATTCCTTTGTCAGTGATCTTTATCTTAAAATAATTTGGTAAATATGGCTCCTACAACTTACATTTTTGTTTTTCTTGTAACTCCAGGTTATTATGATGGCTGTAATGAAGATTATATGAGTATAATGGAGCTATTTGTTTCTGAATTCTGAACAACTATTTACAAAATATCCTACTTTTTTCTGTTAAACATATGACTTCTCTGGTCTGCTAAACACATACAGACCTTTAGTTTTGATTTACATGCATTTAAATATACAGATATATCACTCTAAAATAAACTTTAGGTGTGTAACCTAAATATGATTATAAAGAATAATCATATTTTTTTATGGTTGTGTACCTACTTTGAGAAGAAAAAAATATTAGAATGAAATAGATAATTTTACAAGTGTTGATAACTTGCCAGCAAACCAGAAAGTTCAAAGATTTTGAAAGCAAATCTATTTTCTCTGCTTTGTATTAAACTCATTTATCTAAAATGTTGTTGCTCCTGGCTTAGAATCATCTTATGCAAATTCTCCTTTTTTGTTGTTGTTGTTGTTGTTTGTCTGTTTGCCTGTTGCTCTCTGTAGACATATAATCTCTACTAAAAATACAAAAATTAGCTGGGTGTGGTGGTGGGCACCTGTAATCCCAGTTACTTGGAAGGCTGAGGCAGGAGAATCACTTGAACCTGGGAGACAGAGGTTGCTGTGAGCCAGGATCGCACCATTGCACTCCAGCCTGGGCAATAAGAGTAAAACTCCTTCTCAAACAAATAAACAAAAAATTCTTTGTATAATCCCCTCAGAGATTATGAAAGTGACTTTGATAAAATTTAATGGTGTGCACAAAATAAGTTTCACATGCGAGTAATTTAACAGTGTGTGTATTGTATGTTCTCTTTTTAGCATATTTTATATTTTGTTTCCATTAAAGAATGCTATTTAATCCAATTTTTGTTTAGTTGTTATTCATTTTACTTTATAAAATCGACATAATTTAGTTTATTAAATTTATTGGGCCAATTTATTCAAGTAAACAGTTGAACATTTAATAAGTCATGAGGTCTTTTTGGCATAAACATGAAGTAAACAGAGACAATACTGGCTATGTAATAAAAGCTACATAATTAGAAATAAATATTCTTTTTAAAATTAGCCTGTGGTGTCAGGTGAAAAATTGAAAATATCTATAATAAAGAAATGGCATTAATTCTGCATATGAAGAGAGCATAATTGTACCTATGCTGCACAATTAAGTCTCATAATTGAAACAAGGAGATGGACCTCTTTCCAAAACTAAGTGCAAACCTTGTAAAATTTTCAGATTATGTTTCTACATTTAAACTTCTACTGAGGTAGGTAGAAGGCAAGTCTATTCAGTCAAACCTGGAATTGCTGGCACATGTGAAGAGTATGCACCACAGGCATCAAAACCTAAAATGCCCTGAACTATTTTCATTTAGATTAATGAAATATGGTTTTAGTCTTCCTCCTCTCTATTCTGGCTTAGACAGAATTATCAAGCCATTTCAAGTAGATTTGATTCTAGATCTTTTTTTTTTTTTTTTTTTTTTTTGAGCTGGAGACTCCCTCTGCCGCCCAGGCTGGAGTGCAGTGGTGTGATCTCAGCTCACTGCAACCTCCCCTTCCTGGGTTCAAGCAATTCTCCTGCCTCATCCTCCCAAGTAGCTGGGACTACAGGGGCTTGTCACCATGCCCAGCTAATTTTTTGTATTTTTAGTAGAGACAGGGTTTCACCATGTTAGCCAGGATGGTCTGGATCTCCTAACCTCATGATCCTCCCACCTCAGCCTCCCAAATTGCTGGGATTACAGGTGTGAGCCACCACACCCAGCCTTGATTCTGGATGTTGACACAGCACATCCTCAACTTATTGTCTCTGAGGATAGAAAAGGTGTGTGATATGGAAGAACAAAACTCAACTTTTGTTATACCTAAGGAGATTTTATTTCTGCCCTGGGGTCCTGGGTAGTTCTGGCAGACATTACTGGAAGGTAGAAGTGGGAAACAAGCCTAAATGAAAATTGTGTGTGTGTCAAGGCAGTCTTCTTAGGAACTGGCAGGATCAGCCTTCAGTTCTGGGTGGATTTTGGGCAATTGGGTGATACATAAAGAGTGGTTATGTTGCATCAAGTCCTAAGGCAACCTGGCTTCTGCCAGTAGTAAAACCCAGTAAGATTGGCATTTTTTGGAGTATGCATTGGGTGATTTTTAAAAATCATATACATGATAGGTTTGTTCTGTATATTTTAATGATTATTTTACAATAGCTGTTTGGCCTTATTTCTATACTGAAGCGCATTCTGAATGTCGTAAAGTCTCTTTGTTATCAGATACTGAAAGATAAAGAACAAGTAAATGAATCTGTTTCAGTTCTTGTGGGTAATTTAGTCAGTAAATTTAATCTCATTCCTGTAATCTTTAAGTTTTACTACTGAAGACCAGAATAAATTTTTTTCACCTAAATTTTTTGCAACTATAAAAGCATGTTCATAATGTCACTTTCATAGATACTATGAATATCATCAAGTGTGTTGATTTCTAATATAAAGTATTTGAGTATTATGTTACCCAACATATCCAATAAAATGTTTTTAAGTTGCCTACTTAAAAAATCTGTCAATTTTTGAATTGCATACCTAGCTAACATTTTTTAAGATGTAGGATAAGATGTAAAATAATCAGACAAGTAATATAAAGTAAGTTTACTGAAATTTTTTACTTATTTAAGAAACCTAATTGCATTTTAAATAAATTTCTGTCATCTGTTATTATTTTTGTAGCACCTTTTTTTAAGATTTTGCCTCTAAAAACAGGCAACAAGATGAACAGAGAAGGAAACAAAAATTCAATGATTGTCATGGAAATAAATTTCAGGAAAATAAAAGGTTTTTATAATGACCTAATTAAAATAACATAAAGGATAAAAATCTTAATTTTTGCTTTTACACATTATTGGGCAAAAGTAACCCTGAGATAATAATGTGAAGAAAACACTATTAATTATATTTTTGAGACTCCCTTACTGACTTTGCCACTTAGAGAACCTCCAGCACAGACCCAGGATTCCCTAGGCATTCCTTCCAGGAGAATATCCAATGGAAATGAAACAGAAGGCCATGTCCACAAAGATATATCAATGCTCACCTCCTAGAGACCAGTGAGTGCAGGCTGCAGAAAGAGTAGGCCCTTCTTGGATGTCCAGAAAGGGGCTACAGGCACCATCCTAGAAAAGGGGACTGGAACTCCACTGAGTCCTCCCACCTGCAGGGGCCTCAGAGGGCCCGGGGGAGGCCAGCCTAGGTGCTCTGTCCTGTTCCTGGCCCTTGAGCCCTGCCTTACCAGCTAGCTTTTTCCACAAAGAAATCAGAATGGCAACCCCCAATGCAGCCCCACTAGAGGAAGGAGATCAAAAGTGTAAAGGCCCACACCCATCTTAGCACATTAAGTGAATTATTATCTAGTCCATAAGTTAGAGCAGAATGTGCTGCTGTGACCCCCTGAGATCACATTCTAGGAGGAAACCTGGGTGGCACCTGCCTGAGGCTGTGCATTGGAGGAAGGATGGACAGGCCACCTGGGCTTCAATGAGAATGTGCCCCTAGCCTACCCGGGGAGACAGGGGTTTGACAAGAGCAGGCAATATAGGTGGCATGCAGCAGACATGCTGAGGTGTCAGGTGGGCACAGAGGGGTAGGCATGAGGGGAGAACCCTCTCAGGGCACGGTACTCAGCCCAGAGATCTCCCAGCCTTTTGAAGCACAGGCAATACCTGGAGCTGCAGGGTGGGCACTGTGCAATGGCCTGGTAAAAGTGGGGTGAGCAGCCAGTCACTGAGGGGCTTTCATTGCCCATTTTTCTGATGAGCAAATTGAGCCCCCAAACCCACAAGCCAGGAGGGCCAAAAGCGCTGGGCTGAGGCATCACTTTTTTTCTTCACTGGCTCCCATAAGCATCAGACTTCCGTGGGCTTGCCTGAAAACTCCCTGGGCTTGCCTTGAGGAAGAAAATTCCTATTCCTTGTGAGTATAGGCACAGAAGTAACCAGGCTTGTGTGGTAAGCCCACCCACAGCCACTTTTGTGGGCCCACCTGGGCCTCCTCACTTCACTGGCACTGGCCTGTGAAACCCAGCTGGAATTCCAGAGTCCAGGATTCACATTTGGTTCTAGAACCAAAGAGTTCAGCACCTAGGCCAGAGCAGATGTGGGCCTGTTAATTCCACGGCACAAGTCCCAAATCAGAGAACGGGCTTGACTGTTCAGCTGCACCAAGGCAATGTGTGTACTGTTCCAAGCAGGTCACATTCTTTTCCTGCCTCCAATTATTTTGCCTGCAACTTGTCATTTGTACCAGCTCTTTCTCTACCCCCCACATCCTATGGTTTTTGAAATTCCTCTGAAGACTGCTTGAGACAAGCATTAAGGGTCACAGTGCTCTAGCCTACTCAGGCTGTGCCAGGAAGATAGATCTTTCAACCTACCTTGACACTTAAGAGTCATGTATAAATAGTAACAGCTCTAGCAGGAGGGCTGTCACATACTCAGACTCTTCTGGTCTCCATACCAAAAGACATGTTAGAATGACAAGGCAAATAAGATACAAACCTGGCAGTTCTGCCTTTTAAAGGGCAGCCTCAGCCTGATCACCCTGAACCACAATTTCAGGGTCTGGTTTAGCATGCCCTGCCTTGGAAAATAATGGAACTGGGGCCCCAGAGTGTCATGGGCCAAGAAAATCTGGAGAAGGGCATCTCAGCAGCCTGTACACACTTGTAACAGGAACAGACCCTACCAACTAAGAAGCCATCTCATAAACTTAGACAATCATATCAGCAATGTGCACACACATCAGGCCTAATAGATAAACTGCTGTCAACCCAACAATTCAAGTAAAAGTAAAAAATTTTTTGAATCTAGGGTTTCAGGAAGAAGAATGTCCACTCCCTGAACCAGCCTGTATGATGGATGCAACTGACATTCTTAACTTGACTTGGGCATGGAGACTGACCTTATATAAAAAATGCTTCTGAGTGTTCAGAGTTCCAAGCTAAAAAATCTAGCAGTGGCCTGGCTGTGTGTGGTGACTCATGCCTGTAATCCCACCACTTTGGGAGGCCAAGGCAGGCGGATCACCTGAGGTTGGGAGTTCGAGAGCAGCCTGACCAACGTGGAGAAACCCCACCTCTACTAAAAATACAAATAAGCCGAGTCTGGTGGCACATGCCTGTAATCCCAGCTACTCAGGAGGCTGAGGCAGGAGAATCACTTGAACCCAAGAGGTGGAGTTTGTGGTGAGCCAAGATTGTGCCATTGTACTCCAGACTGGGCAACAAGAATGAAACTCTATATAAAAAAAAAAAAAATCTAGTAGTTGCCAACCTGGAGATTGTTCTTTATCATGAGGAGCATCTGAGCCCCTGGTCTGTCCTGGGCATGGTTGTCTTGCAAGCCCACTGACACTGGACTTTCTCCCCTCTATGTAAGTCCCCAGTAAAACTTCATATCTCATTCACTGGTTCTGAGTCTCTTCTTTGACACCTTGAATCTGGTGCCATTTACATGGGAGTTGAAGTTGACACAGCTTACCACATAGTGAGGAAAGAATTCAGGCTCTGCTCAATGTGCTTCAAAGCTCACCAGGGCACCAGCTATAGAAGGATGCAGTTGTTCTCTTTACCACTATCATGCTCTTTTCCTTAGATGCACAATCAGCAGAATACCAAGAACGATGAAGAAGAAGCATACCGTGGTCAGAAGCAAGATTAATGCCAGAATAAGCAGTGATCACTTGGAAAGCAAAAGGAAGCATTTTGCTCTCTCCTGTGGGCAGCCCTCAAATTCTGTCATCAATTTCTGGCTTCAGTAATGGTTTTTCAACTCCATCCTGGCTCTGGGGAAACCATGGGCCCTGGGTGGTAAAAACCTTCACTTAATCCTGGGGCTAAAAAAGCTTTCACTTGACAAATATGACCTCTGTGATCATGAGCTTCTAAGCAATCTGGACAATGCACAACGTAAAAACCTATGAAAGGGAGATGAGTAGTTCTGATGGAAACAATTTCCCACCTTTTTCCTTGGCAAGTTCAAACAACTGGGAAGGTAGACAAATGTGCAGAAGAGGGCAGCATAGTATAACTCCTCATCATGTGAGTTTACAACCAAGAGTTTTCAATCCTAGCTGTGAGAGCTCCAAATGAAAACCAGAAGTTACTTCACTGTGCATCTATCAATGATTGGTTGCACCACATTTTGTCTATCATACTGAGGAGTCTTCACTGAGGATCTTCCCATTGAACATATGGAGATAGTGACAGGAAAAGGTAAAATAGCAACTCCATGAAATCATTAATCAAAGTGTAGAAATGTTCATCTTAACTCATTAGCATTTTTGCACATATTTGCATGTATATCTACCCATAAAGCTGACATTTTTATAATAATTTTTATAATAATTAAGTTATATGTCAAGTTAAAATTTAAAAAAATTTTTTTCAGCTGCCCAAGTGGCAGCTCACTTGAGGTCAGGAGTTTGAAACCAGGCTAGCCAAGGGCTGGAGCCAAGATGGCCGAATAGGAACAGCTCTGGTCTACAGCTCCCAGCATCAGTGACGCAGAAGACCAGTGATTTCTGCATTTCCATCTGAGGTACTGGGTTCATCTCACTAGGGAGTGCCAGACAGTGGGCGCAGGACAGTGGGTGCAGCGCACCATACGCAAGCCGAAGCAGGGCGAGGCATTGCCTCACTCGGGAAGCGCAAGGGGTCAGGGAGTTCCCTTTCCTAGTCAAAGAAAGGGGTGACAGACAGCACCTGGAAAGCCAGGTCACTCCCACCCCAATACTGCGCTTTTCAGCCAGGCTTAAAAAACGGCGCACCAGGAGATTACATCCCGCACCTGGCTGGGAGGGTCCTATGCCCACGGAGTCTCTCTGATTGCTAGCACAGCAGTCTGAGATCAAACTGCAAGGCAGCAGCGAGGGTTGGGGAGGGGCGCCCGCCATTGCCCAGGCTTACTTAGGTAAACAAAGCAGCTGGGAAGCTCGAACTGGGTGGAGCCCACCACAGCTCAAGGAGGCCTGCCTGCCTCTGTAGGCTCCACCTCTGGGGGCAGGGCACAGACAAACAAAAAGACAGCAGTAACCTCTGCAGACTTAAATGTCCCTGTCTGACAGCTTTGAAGAGAGCAGTGGTTCTCCCAGCATGCAGCTGGAGATCTGAGAACGGGCAGACTGCCCCCTCAAGTGGGTCCCTGACCCCTGATCCCTGAGCAGCCTAACTGGGAGGCACCCACCAGTAGGGGCAGACTGACACCTCACACGGTGTCTGAGACAAAACTTCCAGAGGAACGATCAGACAGCAGCATTCCCGGTTCACGAAAATCCACTGTTTTCCAGCCATCGCTGCTGTTACCCAGGCAAACAGGGTCTGGAGTGGACCTCTAGCAAACTCCAACAGACCTGCAGCTGAGGGTCCTGTCTGTTAGAAGGAAAACTAACAAACAGAAAGAACATCCACACCAAAAACCCATCTGTACATCACCATCATCAAAGACCAAAAGTACATAAAACCACAAAGATGGGGAAAAAGCAGAGCAGAAAAACTGAGAACTCTAAAAATCAGAGTGCCTCTCCTCCTCCAAAGGAACACAGCTCCTCACCAGCAATGGAACAAAGCTGGACAGAGAATGACATTGACAAGTTGAGAGAAGAAGGCTTCAGACGATCAAACTACTCCGAGCTACAAAAGGAAATTAAAACCAAAGGCAAAGAAGTTGAAAACTTTGAAAAAAATTTAGATGAATGTATAACTAGAATAACCAATACAGAGAAGTGCTTAAAGGAGCTGATGGAGCTGAAAGCCAAGGCTCGAGAAGTACATGAACAATGCAGAAGCCTCAGGAGCTGATGCAATCAACTGGAAGAAAGGGTATCAGTGATGGAAGATGAAATGAATGCAATGAAGTGAGAAGGGAAGTTTAGAGAAAAAAGAATAAAAAGAAATGAACAAAGCCTCCAAGAAATATGGGACTATGTGAAAAGACCAAATCTACGTCTGATTGGTGTACCTGAAAGTGATGGGGAGAATGGAACCAAGCTGGAAAACACTCTGCAGGATATTATCCAGGAGAACTTCCCCAATCTAGCAAGGCAGGCCAACATTCAGATTCAGGAAATACAGAGAACGCCACAAAGATACTCCTTGAGAAGAGCAACTCCAAGACACATAATCGTCAGATTCACCAAAGTTTAAATGAAGGAAAAAATGTTAAGGGCAACTAGAGAGAAAGGTCAGGTTACCCAAAAAGGGAAGCCCATCAGACTAACAGCTGATCTCTCAGCAGAAACTCTACAAGCCAGAAGAGAGGGGGGGGCCAATATTCAACATTCTTAAAGAAAAGGATTTTCAACCCAGAATTTCATATCCAGCCAAACTAAGCTTCATAAGCGAAGGAGAAATAAAATACTTTACAGACAAGCAAATGCTGAGAGATTTTGTCACCACCAGGCCTGCCCTAAAAGAGCTCCTGAAGGAAGCACTAAACGTGGAAAGGAATAACCGGTACCAGCCGCTGCAAAATCATGCCAAATTGCAAAGACCATCGAGGCTAGGAAGAAACTGCATCAACTAATGAGCAAAATAACCAGCTAACATCATAATGACAGGATCAAATTCACACATAACAATATTAACTTTAAAAGTAAATGGACTAAATGCTCCAACTAAAAGACACAGACTGGCAAACCAGATAAAGAATCAAGACCCATCAGTGTGCTGTATTCAGGAAACCCATCTCACGTGCAGAGACACACATAGGCTCAAAACAAAAGGATGGAGGAAGATCTACCAAGCAAATGGAAAATAAAAAAAGGCAGGGGTTGCAATCCTAGTCTCTGATAAAACAGACTTTAAACCAACAAAGATGAAAAGAGACAAAGAAGGCCATACTGTAATCGTAAAGGGATCAATTCAATAAGAAGAGCTAACTATCCTAAATATATATGCACCCAATACAGGAGCACCCAGACTCATAAAGCAAGTCCTTAGAGACCTACCAAGAGACTTAGACTCCCACACAATAATAAACGGAGACTTTAACACCCCACTGTCAACATTAAACAGAACAATGAGACAGAAAGTTAACAACGATACCCAGGAATTGAACTAAGCTCTGCAACAAGCAGACCTAACAGACATCTACAGAACTCTCCACCACAAATCAAAAAAATATACATTTTTTTCAGCACCACACCACACCTATTACAAAACTGACCACATAGTTGGAAGTAAAGCTCTCCTCAGCAAATGTAAAAGAACAGAAATTATAGCAAACTGTCTCTCAGACCACAGTGCAATCAAACTAGAACTCAGGATTAAGAAACTCACTCAAAACAACTCAACTACATGGAAACTGAACAACCTGCTCCTGAATGACTACTGGGTACATAACAAAATGAAGGCAGAAATAAAGATGTTCTTTGAAACCAATGAGAACAAAGACACAACATACCAGAATCTCTGGGACACATTCAAAGCAGTGTGTAGAGGGAAATTTATAGCACTAAATGCCCACAAGAGAAAGCAGGAAAGATCTAAAATTGACACCCTAACATCACAATTAAAAGAACTAGAAAAGCAAGAGCAAACACATTCAAAAGCTAGCACAAGGCAAGAAATAACTAAAATCAGAGCAGAACTGAAGGAAATAGAGACACAAAAAACCCTTCAAAAAATTAATGAATCCAGGAGCTGGTTTTTTGAAAGGATCAACAAAATTGATAGACCACTAGCAAGACTAATAAAGAAGAAAAAAGAGAAGAATCAAATAGATGCAATAAAAAATGATAAAGGGGATATCACCACCAATCCCACAGAAATACAAACTACCATCAGAGAATACTATAAACACCTCTACACAAATAAACTAGAAACTCTAGAAGAAATGGATAAATTCCTCAACACATACACCCTCCCAAGACTAAACCAGGAAGAAGTTGAATCTCTCAATAGACCAAAAACAGGCTCTGAAATTGTGGCAATAATCAATAGCTTACCAACCAAAAAGAGTCCAGGAGCAGGTGGATTCACAGCCGAATTCTACCAGTGGTACAAGGAGGAATAGGTACCATTCCTTCTGAAATTATTCCAATCAATAGAAAAACAGGGAATCCTCCCTAACTCATTTTATGAGGCCAGCATCATCCTGATACCAAAGCCGGGCAGAGAGACAACAAAAAAAAAGAGAATTTTAGACCAATATCTTTGATGAACATTGATGCAAAAATCCTCGATAAAATACTGGCAAACTGAATCCAGCAGCACATCAAAAAGCTTATCCACCATGATCAAGTGGGCTTCATCCCTGGGATGCAAGGCTGGTTCAAGATACGCAAATCAATAAATGTAATCCAGCATATAAACAGAACCAAAGACAAAAACCACATGATTATCTCAATAGATGCAGAAAAGGCCTTTGACAAAATTCAACAACCTTCATGCTAAAAACTCTCAATAAATTAGCTATTGATGGGACGTATCTCAAAAAAGTAAGAGCTATCTATGACAAACACACAGCCAATACCATACTGAATGGGCAAAAACTGGAAGCATTCCCTTTGAAAACTGGCACAAGACAGGGATGCCCTCTCTCACCACTCCTATTCAACATAGTGTTGGAAGTTCTGGCCAGGGCAATAGGCAGGAGAAGGAAATAAAGGGTATTCAATTAGGAAAAGAGGAAGTCAAATTGTCCCTGTTTACAGAAGACATGACTGCATATCTAGAAAACCCCATTGTCTCAGCCCAAAATTTCCTTAAGCTGATAAGCAACTTCAGCAAAGTCTCAGGATACAAAATCAATGTGCAATAATCACAAGCATTCTTATACACCAATAACAGACAAACAGAGAGCCAAATCATGAGTGAACTCCCATTCACAATTGCTTCAAAGAGAATAAAATACCTAGGAATCCAACTTACAAGGGATGTGAGGGACCTCTTCAAGGAGAACTACAGACCACTGCTCAAGGAAATAAAAGAGGATACAAACAAATGGAAGAACATTCCATGCTCAGGGTTAGGAAGAATCAATATCGTGAAAATGGCCATACTGCCCAAAGTAATTTATAGATTCAATGCCATCCCCATCAAGCTACCAATGACTTTCTTCACAGAATTGGAAAAAACTACTTGAAAGTTCATATGGAACCAAAAAGGAGCCCACATCGCCAAGTCAATCCTAAGCCAAAAGAACAAAGCTAGAGGCATCACACTACCTGACTTCAAACTATACTACAAGGCTACTGTAATCAAAACAGCATGGTACTGGTACCAAAACAGAGATATAGATCAAAGGAACAGAACAGAGCCCTCAGAAATAATGCCACATATCTACAACTATCTGATCTTTGACAAACCTGACAAAAACAAGCAATGGGGAAAGGATTCCCTATTTAATAAATGGTGCTGGGAAAACTTAAAGTATAACAACAATAAAATAAAATAAAAAAAGAAACCAGCCTGGCCAACATGGTGAAAATCTGTCTCTACTAAAAATAAAATAAAATAGAAATCAGCCGGGCTTGGTGGCACACACCTATAATCCCAGCTACTTGGAAGGCTGTGGCAGGAGAATTGCTCAAGCCCAGGAGGCAGAGGTTGCAGTCAGCTGAGTTCATGCCACTGCACTCCAGCCTGGGTGACATAGCAAGATTCTGTCTCAAAAAAAAACACACAAAAACAATTTTTTTTTTTACAACAAAAAGACACACATATGGTCTAGGCATGCTCTGGTGGAGTGGAGTGGGTGTGGAGCCTGTCCTGTGAAAGAAGGAAGAAGTCAGTGCCCTGCATTATGTGTGGGGGATCCATTGGGACACAAATAAAGAGGCAGTCAGAGCCTCGGCATAGCAACACTGAGGCTTGCAGGGGCTTCTGAAAGCAGCAGAAATGGCCTTTGACACTGAATGCTACATGGGCCTGTAACAGTGAAAGCTCTGTCCAGGGATCTTAGCAATCCTGCTAGGAGGTCCTGACTATACCCCGGATTGGAGACTCCTAAAGTAGAGTGGCTGGCAGAGAGCCTCAGCAAACAGGAGTCTTAACCACTGTGGCTGGGCCAATCTAAAATAGCTCATTTATTCTTTTTTACAAAACAAAATATAGAAAAATAAAGTGAAAAAAATGAAATTAAGAGAAGTAAAATAAAATTTAAAAATAAATTTTAAGTAATTAAAAATAGTAAGGACACATAAACAAATAAAATAGAGAAAAATAAAGAGAAATGTAATTAAGATCGGTGAAAATAAATAAAATGAAGATGAACTTAATAAATACTATAAAATTAAGAGAAATAAAAGAAATGAAATAATTTGCAGTGCAACAAAATAAGAAAATTTTTAAAAATGAGGAGAAAAAACTGAAAATAAAAAATAAAGGTAAATATGGAGAAAGAAAATAAAATAATATGAAGGGATATTAATGGAAATAAATAAAAGAAACAAAAAGAAATTAAATAAAAAGTTACAAACAAGATACAAATTGGAGAAAATTTGAAATGAAGAGAATGTAATAAGAAAAATTAAAATAGAAAATTAAATTAATAGAAAAAATGAAAGTAAATAAAAAATAAATAGTAACAAAATAAAGATAAAGACAAATATACAGAGAAATAAAAGTTTATAAAGAAAAATAAGACCTGGGGATAATCTACAAAAAACTTCACCCAACAATAGCATAATACACAATATTTCTAATTACATATGGCACGTTTTCTTAGATAGGCAAACTGCTAGGATAGAATGCAAGTTTTAGCATGTTTAATCAGATGGTAATCACAAAAAGTATTATTTCTGACTACAATAAAATATAACTGGAAGTTAAAAACCAAAAGAAAACTATCATGTCTGCATATATATGAAAACTAGACAAATTCTTGAGCATACTATTTTTCAAGAGTTAGAACATGCAAGTTTCTTTAAATGTTAATAGTGTTTGAAATGATCTACAGATCAATCAGATCTCTTTCACAAAACCAATGGTTCTTATTGCAGAAGTACTAAAATACTCTAAAATGTTTCAGTCAATATTTAGCTGTGTCACCCAAGCTAGAATGCAGTGTCATAATCATGGCTCACTGTAGCCTTGACCTCTCAAGCTCTATTGATCGTCCCACCTCAGCCTCACAAGTAGCTGGCACTGCAGTTGCATGCCATCATGCCCAGCAAGTTTTTGTATTTTTTGTTGAGACAGGGTTTCTCTATATTTCCCAGGCTGGCCTCAAACTCCTGGGCTCCAGCAATCCAACTGCCTTGGCTTCCCATGTTCTGGGATCACAGGAGTGAGCCACCGAATATTGCCCTATAACTTCTATAAATACTCAAAAAAGCAAAAGTAGCCAAACAACCTGAAAAAAAGAATAAACTCAGAGGCATAATTCTTTTTTATTTCAAAACGTATTACAAAGTTACAGTAATCAAAACAGTGTGGTGCTGGCATAAAGACAGAAAAACAAATGTTGAAACAGATAAGAGAATCCAGAAAGAAACCCACATGCATATACTCAGCTTATCCTAAATGAGGGTTCCAAATCCTCATGTTGCAGAACTTTCTCCTTCAGCAAAATTGGGTTCTTGTCACATGACTAGGAAAAATTAGGCTCAGGGACACTCTGAAGGATGAGGAGTAGAGTTGATTGGGAAAAAAAAAAAAACCTCTCAACAAAGTGAGTGGGAGTCCTGTTTACAGGCCCCAACTCCCAGATTGATAAACACCAGACCATCAAACAAGAACTGAAGAAGCCAGGCACCTCCTCCCTGCACAAGGGGTGAACTTTCCATGGATCCACTCCCTTCCCCCAGTGTGCAGGTGGACAATATTCAGAGAGAATCAGTTGGAAAAAGGCAGGCTTCATCTGGGACCAGCAGTATGATTTTTCAGCCTTCAGGCTGTTTTAGGCTTGAAGGTGGGGTTTTACCCAAGGCCCTTGGCTGTTTCCTAACTCTGTTATTTCCCCCTCTAAAGAAGTACATCTAACTGCTATTACAATAAGGATAAGGATGAGGACAAAAACCACTTCTAAGTGCTTCCTTCTGAAAGGGGGTACTGTTTTGGAAAAATGGCAGTCAGATCTCCTTAAGATGCCTATCTAAGTGTCCCCAGTGAAAGGGACCATTGTCCGAGGCTCTGGTTGTGTGACTGTTTAAAGTTTGGTAGCCTGAAGGTGAGAAGAATCAAACTGGGTTATTGAAAAACATGTATTAAAATGAAACAAGGGGAAGGTGGCAAGGATGGGTAAAAAATTCCAAGGTCTTTTACCAGTTTACATAGGGAGAGGGAGGCCAAAAGCACAACTGGAAAAAAACAAACAACAAACAAATAAACAAACAAAACCCAAAAAAAGTAAGCATTTGTTCAAAGGAGTCCCAAGGGTTCAGGATGCCTTCAAAAGGGCTATAGACTGAAGATGAATGGCTACTCATTTAGAAAGAGAGAGGGGACCAGATGTCCCTGGTTCCTTTCTCTTCCTAGCAAATACCCACTGCATGTTGTGGGATAGGAAAAAAATGTTCTCTTTCTCCCTTCATTCCTTGTATCCCTGAGTCCTAGTGATTGTGACAGGGTGTCACCCATGGGTGTCAAGCAGCTTTCACCCATGTTAACAGGAAGGCATAGGGGGTGAATATATCTGCTGTTACTCACATATGCCCTATCTCTCCTGCTGTCAGTAGTTCTGGAGTTCACTAGACCTCATTTATGACATGGATACTAGCATATTCTTCACTCATGAAATAGGAGGCTTGTCTTAATCAGCTGGAATTAGTCATGCTCACCTTCACTGTGCCTTTTAACCTCCATTGTCATCTGCCTCTGGATTTCTCAGATCCAGGATTCTTTCCTAGGGCTTCAACCTGAAACTTGGAACTGAGGTTGGGACAAAAATGTGTCTCAGGGGATTGCATGGACTCCTTATCATGAGCTGAATGCTAAGATGAAGCTGTGAAATTGAGTCCTCTTTCCACAAGGGAGAGAAAAGAATGTCTTGTGACACACCCAGAAGACTGGTGGCTATAGTTATGCTTGCTAAGATTTGGGTGGGCACCCTATTTATTCCCATCACTGTACAGGATTTGCAGGATAATTGCCCAGAACTAGAATATTAATCCAGATTTTTACATTACCCATCCCTTTTTGTTTCTTATGAGCTGCAGTTGAGGATTGCTAGTTGGTTCACAGAAATAAGCAGGGTTGGTCTAAAATGTAGGCAAAAATGCCCAACTAATGAGTTTAGAATTTAATGACAAATGTCTAAATTTTGAAACATAATCTTTATTCCGTCCTCTTTTCTGTTAAAAACAAATCATGATAGGACTGAGTTGTTTGTGAAATAAACTTTAGTCTTATACTTGGCCTGATTATTTGTATAAAGTGCAGCAAGAATAATTATTTCTACATAGGTCTTTGACATTGGCTTTGATGGAACTCTGTTCCACAAGAAATTTCAGAAATTTCAGACTTTATAAAGTCAAGCCCAGCCATGGGTTTGTACCATCAAATACTTATGAGTTGTGTGATCCTCTCCTCTTATGGTCCCACGATTAACCTGAAGCTCCTGGGCTTGTCAGAAAGTGTCATTCTTTACTTACCACTGATCAGAAACCATAGAGAAGGACTGTGTAGATGAGGTGTGAGGCCAGTCTTCCCAGGGGGCTTTGATTGGCTGTGCAAGTTGAGCTTGACTCCTCAAAGGGAAATATACCCTTTCAGTTAAGGCCTTGGTAAAACAACCAGTTTCTCCAATTGTGTCCTGTTGCAAAGGAAAGTGGATTATTATTGCACTGATACAAATAGCTATATTGCCGTAAGTTAAGAATACTCACAACTATTTTTCAAATTCTGGAGAAGCCAGGCAGAGAGAGACATACATTCTTCAAATTTTGTTCACAGGAGTACACATTACTCACATATTAAAGGCTGTCACTATCTCAAGATAAGTTTCCTTCACTCTGGTAAACAATACAGGGATCAGTGATGTTACAAGCAAAAGTCAGAAAGATTACTTTGGATTTCTATTAGTCAACTGCATTCAGTTAACTCTTGTTTTGTTTGGTATTCATGAACATTTTAGCTCTTCATGAGTCCTGTATGTTTTTCCTGTATTCCAGTGTCACAAGCTCCAATGTTATCAGAAGCCTGCATTTGAGATCACCCGTCAAAGTTCTATACCCGATTAAAAACCATTTTTTGAAAAAATCAAAACAAGGCAACAATTATCTGTGTATAACAAAATGTCCAGAGTAGTTACAGTCGGAAACATGATTGACAAAAAATTTTGGTTATTTCTGTGGTTTACAATAACTTAACATAATAACCTAATTGTGGTTGATAGCTTATACTTCAGACATTAGAATTTTAGAAATCCCATACAATTTTGGAACTTATATTAGTATTATTCACCAAAATATTAAGTAAAGAATATTGAACACCATTTTGGCAATTCCGTGTAACTAAACATGTCATATAACCCTATTTACCTCTCTTGTGGGTACTCCAGGGGCCCTCTTTAGCATCTAACAGCCAGTAATTAGAAAAGACAATTTTGTAACTGAAGTTTGATCTTCAGAAGGATGTTAAATGTTAGGGGTTTAAAACACTTGATATTATGAAATAAAATTCCAGATTCCCATAAATTACTTATTTAACTGAAATGATGACTTAAAAATGTAAAAAGCAAAAACCTTTTATAATTATTTACAGATTTTGCTAAAGAACAGATTAGTGCCTTATGAGGATCTTGTTGTGCTTTTATTTCAATGCTCAATATACAAAAAACCCATATAATAGCTTTCTGAATTTAATTAACGTTCACACGCAGAATTTATTTGGCAAGATTTATTTTAACAATCCTTCCACAACTTGTTTGAATTGTTAGCTTTATCTTATCTAATTCAAAACAATTGTTTGACCCTAGGCAAAAATTTATATTTTCATCCCTTCTTATAATCGTTTATTAAAAACACATTTTACTGTTCTTGCACACCTTGTATGTAAATCTACTGCCAGTGGCTTCAATTACATGTTATAATGGTAACTTCTAGCAATTTTAACTTTAATGTGAAACCAGGTAAATTGTTTTAATTATGTGCTAGGTGCAGCCAAGGGTTTGACTCCTTTCAGCATAATTAAGGGTGTGGTTAATTCCATGTGTCCTCAGGCCTTACCAATTGTGAGGCAAAGTTGAGCTGTTCTCAAAAACCAAAAAATAGTTTATAACCTTAAGACATTTAGCAAACCTAGTATCTGACCTGCATAATTAAGTCCACCTACTCATCTATTGATCACATTTGTGTTTTACAGATAATCTTTTAGGTTGTTTTTATTTCTCAAAGATTAAAAGTCATGTGAACTAAAACGTACACAGTTTCTATCTTCCCTTCAAAAAATATTTGATCCAAGTTCTTACCATTCTTTAAGTCAATTTATTAGAGCTCTGTTTTATAGACATCACACACATAACACATATATAACTACAGACAGGCAGAAGAAAACTCAGTAACCATAAGATTTATTATTTGCCAATTTCCTGATTGAATTACTGGCCTCTCATGCATGTACTAGAGTGGCAAGACAAAATGAAGGAAAAAAATCAGTTGGCTGAGAAAAAACCTTTTCCTAGCAAAACAAGATCCCAGAAGAGAAAAATATAAAGATCTTTTAAATATACCTATAATTTGGGTATCCACTTTTAATTAAGTTGAGCACTCTTTAAGAAAGTCTTTTAAATTCCTTATTACCTGACTGTAGCAGCACTAAGCAGCCAGTATTTCTGGCATTCAAAATTTACCAAAGTTAACTTACCAGGTGCTCAGAGGAAAAAAAAATTTAGGGCAGTTTGTGAAGATGAAGAAAATCAGAAAATCTCAAAAGTTACATGCTGATATAAAATCAGAAGGGACTTATTGCCTAAGCCAGATTAAACCTGGGCCACCATTGTAAAATGGCAGAGGCCAAAACAAAACATTGCCACGTGGTTACAGATCATGCTCCTAAAAACATAAAACAAGATGGAGGCCTGCAGCAAAATGTCCTAACAACCATAGAGAATGGCATACAAAGCACACCAGATTGGCCACAGCTCCAGACCAACCTCACAAATACCCTTTCACAGTTAAAACTCTACAAAGAATATAAGCAGTGATCGTTGGGATCCTAGCCCAGCAAAACATTTTCTAAGAAGAAAAAAAATAGCCTTTTGGTTAAAAGTAAACTGCTGACAGGGTAAAGGAAAAAAATAAGGCTTAGGTGTAGGACAGGGAAAAAAATTTTCATTCTTATGCAAATGGGTTCCTTCAACAGAGAGAAAAACTTAATTGCTGTTGGATGAGGCTGGATCCCTTGGCCGATGAAGGGGAAGATACCACGAATGCCTGCCATTTTCCAGCCCATAGGAGATGGGGGTGAGGAGCCGCCATTCACCTGTCTATCCCTCCTGTGCTTAGGGCTGTTAGAGTGGGGTGGTGCACAGTTTCCTCTACCCTTGGGAGAAGTCCAAGGATGAAAAGGCATACAAACAAAAGAGAAAAAGAGTTTTTAGTTTACCTCTTACCCTTCCTCAAGCCCCACATCTGAACACCAAAATGTTGTAGAACTTTCTCCTTAATTCAGCTAAAACTGACCTTGTAACATAACCAGGAACAAATAGGCTAACGAACACACTGAAGGTTGAGGAGTAAAGTTTATTGGGCAAAAAGGAAAAAGAAAAGAAAAACTGTCAGCAAAGTGAGACAGACTCCTGTTAACAGGCCCCCACCTCACAGATTGATGAACACCAGGTAACCACATAGCAACTGAATAGTCCAGGCTCCTCCCCTGCCAAAAGGTGTGAATTTCCATGGCTCCACCTCCTTTTCCCAGTGCACAGGTGGGCATTATTCAGAGAGAAACAGTCAGGAAAGGGCTGGCTTCATCCTAAACCGGGAGTCCAATTTTTCAGCCTTCAGGCTGCTTTAGGCTTAAAAGAGGAGTTTCGCCCAGGACCCTTGACTGTCTCTTGTCTCTAACACTCAAAGTGGGAAAAGGTCCTTTGGCTATCTCCTGTCTCTATCACTCAAAATGAGAAAAGAACAGTCTCTTTAACAAATGGGTTGGATAATACTGAATATCCAAATGATAAAAAATAAAGTTGAACCTTACCACAAGCATGAACTTAAAATGAAGTAAGATTTATTATTTATAGTTGTTGTAAATAATTTTTTTCTTGAATTTCTTTTTCAGGTGGCTTGTTCTTGGCATGTAAAAGTGCTCCTACTAATTTTTTATGTTAATTTCATATTCTGCCACTTTACTGAATTTCTTTATTAGTTCTCTATTTTTAGTGTAGTATTTAAGTTTTACTATAAAGACAATTATGTGATCTGCAAAGACAATTTGAATTTCTCCTTTTTTATTTGGATGTCTTTTATTTCTTTCTCTTGCATAAATAATCTGGCTGGGACTTCCAGTACTCTGTTAAATAAAAGTAAAAGTAGACATCATTGTCTTTTTCCAGGTCTTAAATAAAAAGCTTTCTTCTTTTCTTGTTCAGTGTGATATCAGCTATTGATTTGTCATATTCTGCCTTAACTGTGTTGAGACACATACCTTCTATACCTAATTTGTTCAGTTGTTTTAATCACAAAGGCATGTTAAATTTTTCCAAATACTTTTTCTGCATCTAGAATAAAAAATAAAGGATTTTGGTAGTAAACTTAATTAAAAAGATAAACACTCTCTACACTATAAGTTATAAAACTGATGAAGGTCCAGGCACAGTGGCTCACACCTATAATCTTAGCACTTTGGGAGGCCGAGGCGTGGATCTTGAGGTCAGGAGATCGAAACCATCCTGGCTAACGTGGTGAAACCCCGCCTCTACTAAAAATACAAAAAAATTAGCCAGGCGTGGTGGCAGGTGCCTGTAGTCCCAGTTACATGGGAAGCTGAGACAGAGAATTGCTTGAACCCAGGAGGCAGAGCTTGCAGTGAGCCGAGATAGCTCCAGTGCACTCCAGCCTGGGCAACAGAGTGAGACTCCATCTCAAAAAAAAAAAACTGATGAAGAAACTAAAACATGAAAAATTTGAGAGATATTTTTTGCTCATGAGTTATAAAAAATATTGTTAAAATAGCTATGCTACTCAAGGTAATCTACAGATTCAATACAAATTCTATAAAAATACCAATGACATTTTTTTTCACAGAAATGGAAAAAACAGGCCTAAAATTTATAGGGAACAACAACAAAAAAAAACTCCCCAAATAGCCAAAGTAAGCTTGCAAAAAAAGAACAAAGTTGAAAGCATCAAACTACCTGACTTCAAAATATACTGCAAAGCTATAGCAAGCAAAAGGGCATGATACCAGCATAGAAAATGGACACATGGACCAAAGTATCCAGTGATCCCAGTAATAAATTTATAAACCTAAAGCCAAGTAATTTTTAAGTTATTTAGAACACACATTTAAGAAAAGTCAATCTTTTCAATGAATTGTGCTAGGAAAATTGATTATTTAAATGAATACCACTAAGTGCCTCACTGTTACCATATTAAAACAACTTAATTAAAAATACATAGAAGATTTAAATGTAAAACTCAAATTTATAAAACTATTTGAATAAAACATAAATTCTTTACCAAATAGGACAGAAAAAAATTTTAATAAGACCTCAAAAGCACAGGCAACAAAAGCCAAAGGAGACAAGTGAAATTACCAGAATCTGAAAAAAATTTACATAGCAAAAATAAATTAACAGAGTGAAAAGACAACCTACAGTGTGGGCGAATATATTTGCAAAATATACATATGACAATGGATAAACATACAAAATATATAACAAACTTAACAGCAAAAATAACACACAATTTAGTAATAGGCAAGAGACCTTAAATGACATTTCTCCAAAGAAGACATACAAATGGCCAAGTACATGCAAAGATGCTCAACATTGAAGAAAAGAATTTTCAACCCAGAATTTCATATCCAGCCAAACTAAGCTTCATAAGTGAAGGAGAAATAAAATACTTTACAGACAAGCAAATGCTGAGAGATTTTGTCACCACCAGGCCTGCCCTAAAAGAGCTCCTGAAGGAAGCACTAAACATGGAAAGGAACAACCGGTACCAGCCACTGCAAAATCATGCCAAATTGTAAAGGCCATTGAGGCTAGGAAGAAACTGCATCAACTAATGAGCAAAATAACCAGCTAACATCATAATGACAGGATCAAATTCACACATAACAATATTAACTTTAAATGTAAATGGACTAAATGCTCCAATTAAAAGACACAGACTGGCAAATTGGATAAAGAGTCAAGACCCATCAGTGTGCTGTATTCAGGAAACCCATCTCATGTGCAGAGACACATATAGGCTCAAAATAAAAGGATGGAGGAAGACCTACCAAGCAAATGGAAAGCAAAAAAAAGCTGGGGTTGCAATCCTAGTCTCTGATAAAACAGACTTTAAACCAATAAAGATCAAAAGAGACAAAGAAAGCCATTACATAATGGTAAAGGGATCAATTAAACAAGAAGAGCTAACTATCCTAAATATATATGCACCTAATACAGGAGCACGCAGATTCATAAAGCAAGTCCTGAGTGACCTACAAAGAGACTTACACTCCCACACAATAATAATGGGAGACTTTAACACCCCACTGTCAACATGAGACAGATCAACGAGACAGAAAGTTAACAAGGATACCCAGGAATTGAACTCAGCTCTGCACCAGGCGGACCTAATAGACATCTACAGAACTCTCCACCCCAAATCAACAGAATATACATTTTTTACATTTTTTTCAACATTAATTATTAGAAAAATGCAAATCAAAGCCACAGTAAGATACCAAACCACTTCAGTTAAAATAACTATAATCAGAAATGATATGTGACTGGCCCTTTCATCAGGAGGCATTGTGACATATCTCTGTGCCTATTATTTAGGTGATATGACTCTCCTCTTCTGCCTGGACACTTCCTACAAGGGGCATTGTGCCATACAGTTGGGCACAGCCCTGAAGTTATGCGACTTTTCTGCCAGGAACTTGCCTACAAGGAGAATATTGGAACATTTCTGCCTCAGCATTTAGGTTATGTGGCTGTCATGCCTGTTTCATTACCACAAAGTAAATTTTGACATATACCTAGGCACAGCTCACAGGCATGATAATGACTCTCATATGTGGACCCCACAAATAGGAGTAATTTTGACTCTTGTAACTTGCTTTAGAAACACGAGTGTTATGTTAGATCTCTTTCTGACAAAAAGGTCACAGAAGATTAAAACTGCCTCAAATATTTTATAAAGCCTTTGGCTTGTACAGAGGGCGTAATAACAGAACCCAGCAGAAAAGTGAAATTGTGAGTCTCATATGCACACCCAGCAGACAGTAAGTGCTGTCACATCTCACATATATGAAGCTGTCACTCATGAAATCAGGACATGTGTGGTATTGTAAATCTCATCTCTGGAATATTCTGCCAATGTGATTGTGATATAAATATTTGCCAAGCATCTATGGGATTTGACTCTCCAGCCCATATATGGGATTGTGATCTCTACATGGGCCTGCCTCTAGATGATGTGACTCTCCTGCCTGGGCCCTTCCCTCGGTAAGGACTGTGACATATCACTGGACCTATCTCCTAGGTGATATGACTCAGTGCTTGGGCCTCACCCACACAGAGTATTGTGACATAAAAGTTAAACCTGCACAAAGGTGATATAACTCTTTTGCCTTGGTTCTGTCCTAAGGGAGCCTTGCAACATAGCTCAGGACCCAGCACCCAGGTAATGTGGCTCTTCTGTCTGGTTCCTACCCATGTGTTAGATTGTGATGTATAACTAAAGAAGCACCTAGGTGATATGAGTCTCCTTTTCTGCCAGAGTCCTGCCTACTGGGGATATTGGGACATATCTCTGAGCCCGTGACCTAAGTGATATGACTCTCTTCCCCTACCTGGGTCTTTAAAATGGTGGGATTGTGACATACTGCTGAGCCCAGCATTTAGGTAATGTGACTCCAATCTTTTTTCTGAACCATGCCCACAAAGGGAAATGTTGACCTATTGCACCCAGATGATGTTACTCTTCTGCTAGAGTCCTGAATAAAGAGGGGATTATTGCATAGTGGTAGGCCCAGCACCCTGATGATGGTCCTGCCTGTGGCACAGCCACAGAGAGTATTTTGACATATCTTCAGCTTATTCTGTAGGTGTTTTGGTTCTCCTCCCTTGGCTAAGTTTTTCCACATGTGAAATTGTGTCATGTTGCTGGGTTCAGCACCCAGTGAATGTGACACTCCTTCCTAGATTCTGCCTAGAGAGGGCATTGTGACATATTGCTTGGCACAGCACTTAAGTTGTGCTATCCTCCTGCCAAGTTTTTTCCCTACAAATGGTATTATGAAATGTACATTGCTTCAGTTCATGGGAATGATAATTAAACTTAAACTTGGGTACTACCAATAGTAGATACTTTGCCTCTCATCATTATGCTTAGGGCAATAAATAAGGTTATCAGTTACATATTTGTACAAAGCTCACAGAAGGTTACAACACTAACTCATATTCTATATACTCTTTGGATGGTACAGAGTTTCACAACAGGGCCCAGCAAGAGGTTAAGATCGAGACTCTTGATTACACATGCAGGTGACAGCAAAAGTTGTCACCATCCCACATTTACAAAGCCCACTGTAGAAGTCCTGAGTCTAATAAGCAAATAAAGTACAAAGATGGAATTGTGAATTTTATATATGGATCTTGCTACAGGTGAGATAGTGACTCATTTCTGGACCCAGATCACAGGCATAATAATGGATCTCTTATCTGAACCCAGCCTATAAGGG
The DNA here is from genome assembly GCF_029281585.2 of Gorilla gorilla gorilla. Lineage (NCBI taxonomy): Eukaryota > Metazoa > Chordata > Mammalia > Primates > Hominidae > Gorilla > Gorilla gorilla. Next base: position 73,977,047 of record NC_073231.2, on the reverse strand, counting down.
AGATATTGTCTATCATAACTGGGTTTAGGGCAATATGTAAGATTGTGTGTCAATACAAGCATGTAAGCCTCAGAGATTTTTGCAAGTCTCATTCATGTTGCATAAAGCCTTTGAATGTTGTAGAGTGTGCCATACGATGACCCAAAACACAAGTGAGATGGTGACTCTTATATGCACACAAGGCTAACAGTTAAAGGTGTCACTCCAAAAGATGAGGAGATTGTGTCATATCACTAGGCCTACTACCCCGGTGTTGAGACTTTTTGGTTTAAAGTATTTCCCATGGGAGCATTGTGAAATATTGCTGGGTTAGAATAATAATAATGTAACTTTTCTGCTTGGATCCAGCCAACAGGAGACATTATCACATGTCTCTGGGCCTATCAACTAGGTGATGTGTCTCTCCTGCCAGTGCCCTGCCCACAAGGGACACTGTGACATATTGCTACATATAGCATCTGGGTAATGTGACTCTCCCCTCTAGCATGGATTCTGCCCACTGAAGAAATTGTGATATAACACTGAGTGCAAAGCCTAGGTGATGTGACTCCCCTATTTGTCCCAGACTCTGCCAAGAGAGGGAATTATAACATATTGCTGAGCCCATCACCTAGGGAATGTGACTATCCACTATTTTTTCAACCCTGTATGCAGTGAGCATGATGACATATTATTTGAGACTGTACCCAGGTGATATGACTCTTCTGACTTGGTTCTGCCTACAATGGAGATTATAATGTATCCCTGGCTCAGCACCAACGTGATGTGACTCTTCTGCCTTGTCTCTGTCCAAAGGTGAATTTGTGACATATACCTGGATACAGCTCATATGCACAATAATAACTCTCATACCTAGACCCAGCCAGGGGATATATTTTGACTCTCATAGCCAGTCCTTTGGCCGTGAGTAAAGTCCCAGATCTCCCACCTGTAAGAATTCACAGAAAAGTATACTACTCAGGCATGTTATATAAAGCCTGAGTGGTAAAAATAGTGTCATAATAGGCACCAGCAACCAGGTGATATTGTGACTCTTGGAACCACACCCAGCTGACACAATTGTCATTCTCACACATGAACAGAGCCTACAAATGAGATACTAAATCTCACACACATAAGCAGTTGAAGCTTGAAATTGTTATTGTCATACATGAATCTAGGCCACAGGTGGTTTGGTGATGTTTGAACCACGATTCAGCAGTCCTGTGGGGCTTTGACTCTTCTACTGGAACAATCTTCAAGTGGGATTGGGACTCTTATATGTGGATCTTGCCCTTTGCTGAGACTGTGACTCCTGTACTTTGACCCAACTCTTAGGAGGCATTAACTCCCATACCCAAAGCCAGGACTTGTGTGAGACTGTGACACTTACTTCTGAACATTTTCAGGTGTGTGATTGAGAAGTATGACTTTGCCCAACATCTGAGTGTTTTCACTCTTCTTTCTAGGCCCAGAACACTGTTGAAATTGTGACATACATGCAGCAAGCACCTAAGCAATGTATAACACCTTCTTTGGCAATCTGACAAAGGGCATTGTTTATTATCACTGATACCAGCACCCAACTGATGGGATATCTTTGCCTGATCCCTTCCTATAAAGTGCACTGTGGCTTTTTTCTAGCTCCATCATATAAGTAGTGTCACTTCCTTCTACTGCCTTGGCCCTGCACTTATGTTGCATTGTGACACATAAATGGGTAGTGTACACAGGTGATGTGATTCTTTTTTTTTTTTTTTTTTTGAGGTGGGGGTGGTTCTGCCAGTAGGAAGCTTTGTAACATATCACTTGGCTCAGCACCTAGCTGATGTTTCTTCTCTCTTGCCTGGGCCCTGACAACCAGAGAGATTGTGACATATTGCTGTACCCAAGGTAAGGTCACCCTCCTGCCTTGGTCCTGCACACAGGGGCCATTGTGACATATATCCAGGCCAATTGCCTAGGTGAAGTTTGTCTCCTTTCCTGCCTAAGCCCTGCCCACAGGGAAGATTTAGATATATCACTAAAACCAGCACCCAAGTGATGTGACTCTTCACCAGAGTCCTGCCCACAAGGAGGATTGTGACATTTCACTGGACCAGCACCCACTCAGGTGATGTGACTCCTTTCTTCTCCCTGCCTACATATGATATTATGCATATACCTGAGGCCAGATCAAAGGCCTAATAACGACTCTTGTACCTGGAGCCATGAAATACACAGGATGGTAACTCTCATCCCTGAACCTTTCCACAGGTGTTATTGTCAAATATACCTTTGCCAAGCTCCTGAGTGATTTAATAATCCTACCTAGTTATAGCCCACAGAAGAAATTTAGACATATACCTGGGCCAAGAGCCTTGGTGATTCGACTCTCGTGTCTTAACAGTGTCCTCAGAAGGGGTAGTAACATATCTCTGGACACATCCTCTAGGTTATGTGACTCTCCTCTCTTGTCTGAACCCTGCTTCCAGTGAAGAGTGTAGCATTTCTAAGCACAGCATCCAATTGACATGACTCTCTTGCCTGGGCCCTTTCAACAGGAGGCAATGTGACATATCCCTGGGCCCATCATATAGGTGATATGACTCTCCTCTCCTGCCTGGACACTCTCCACAGGGAGCATTATGCCATAGAGCTGGGTCTAGCACCCAAATTTTGTGACTTTTCTGTAGGGCCCTGCCTACAAAGAGAATATTGTACTATTATTGGCTTAGGATTTAGGTCATGTGGTCGTCCTGCCTGTTTCATAATCACAGAGAGGAGGGTGACATATACCTAGGCACAGCTAATAGGCATGATAATGACACTCATATGTGGACCCAGCCAATAGGAAAAATGTTGACTCTTATAACTAGGTTTAGGGACATGAGTGATGTCCAGGATCTCCTTCTGGTGCAAAGGTCACAGAAGATTACAACACTCACACGTATTTTATAACAACCTTCAGTTTTACAGAGAGTGTTATAACAGGGCCTAGCACACAGAAGAAACTGTGAGTCTTGTATGCACAGCCAGTCGACTGTAAGGACTTTCACCATCACAGATGGATGAAGGCAACTGTCCTACATGAAAACAGGACATGTGTGGTATCATAAATCTAATCCCTACAATTTTATTCTCTCAATTGTGATATAAATCTTTGCCAAGCACTTGTGTGATTTCATTCTTCAGACCATTTCCAGCCTACATATGGGATTTTGATATCTACCTGGTCCAACCTTAAAGTGATGTGTCTCTTCTGCTTGGGCCCTGCTCTCAGGAAGAATTTTGACATCACTGGATCCAGCTTCCAGGTGATGTTCATTCTTGCCTGCACCATGCCGTCAGACATCATTCTAACATATCACTGTGTCCATCACTTAGAAGACATAACTCTTTTCTCTGAAATTGGCTCTACACATAGGGAAGGATAGTGACATATTCCTAGGCCAGTGAGACAGGTGATGATACTCTTTTGCCAGGACCATGCCCCAAAGAGGGCATTGTGACATATCACAGGGCCTGTCATGTAGGTAATATGGCTCTTCTGCTTGGGGCCTACACACTGGAATAGTGACATGTTGCTAGGTCAGGCACAAAGGTGATGGTATTCTTTTGCCTGGGCCATGCCTTAAGGAAGGCTTTGTAATGTTTTGCTGGTCCTATCACCCAGGTGATATGACTTTCTGCTTGACCCTGCCCACATGGAGCATTGTGACATAAGGGCAGCACCTGCACATAGGTGACATAACTCTCTTGCCTGGGTCCTTTTCTAAAGGGGACTTGTGAATATCTCAGTACCCAGGACCAGGTGGGTCTTCAGCCTGGTTTCTTCAGCCTAGTTTCTTCAGCCTGGTTTCTGCCCACATATTCAACTGTGACATATACCTAAAGAAGCACCCAGGTGATATGACTCTCTTTCTGTGCCCGAGCCCTGCCTACTGGTAACATTGGGCCATATCTCTCTGAGCCCATGACCTAAGTCATGTGACTCTCTTCTCTCTGGGCCTTTACAATGGGATGATTGTGACGTATTGTATTCATGAGCCCAACATTTAGGTAATACGACTCTCATGTTGTTGCTGAACATTGCCCACGAACAGGACCTATGCCGTATTTCAGGGCCCAGCACCCAGATGATGTATCTCTTCTGCCTAAGTCCTGCATAAAGAGGGAATTATAGCAATTCTTCAGCCTAGCACCCTAATGATGTGTCTCTCCTGCCTGTGCCAGGACCACAGAAGGTATTTTGACATATCTTTGGCCCATTCTGTATGTGTTTTGGCTCTCATCACTTTGCTGGGTTTCTCCCACGTGTGGTTGTATCATATTGCTGGCTCCAGCCCCCAGTTAATGTGACCCTCTTTCCTAGGTGCTGCCTAGAGGGGGCATTGTGACATATTGCTTGGCAAATCACCTAAGCGATGTTAACCTTCTGCCTAGTTTTTTGCCCACAAATGGGATTATGACATATACCTTGCTTCAGTTCAAAGGCATGATGATCAAGTTTCTTTAGGGATTCCACCAATAGGAGATATTTTGCCTCTCACCACTAGGTTTAGGTCAATAGGTAAGGTCCTCCATTGCATATTTGTGCAAAGCTTACAGAAGTTTACAACACTAACTCATAATGTATAAACTTCTTAGGTGGTACAGAGAGTTTCATAACAGTGCCCAGGAAAAAGTTAAGATTGTGCCTCTCAGCTACACACCCAGGTGAAGGTAAAAGTTGTTACCATCCTACATTTACAATGCCCATTGTTGAGTTCCTGAGTCTAACAAGTGAATACAGCACAAAGTTGGAATTGTGACTTTCATAAGTGATTCTGGCCACAGATGGGATGGTGACTCATTTCTGGTCCCAGTTCACAGGAGTAATAGCAGTCTCATTCCTGAGGCCATCCTATAGGAGAGCTGTTGACTATCATACCTAGGTTTAGAGCAATATGTAACATCGTGAGTCCATATAAACATGTAGGCCTCAGAGAGGTTTGCAACTCTCATGCATGTTGTATAAAGTTCTCAGATGTTGTAGAGAGTGTCATACAATTGCCAGAGCACACGTGAGATTTTGACTCTAATATACACAACTACCTAGCTATTAATGGTGTCACCCTTAAAGATGAGGAGATTGTGTCATATCCCTCTGCCTAATACCACAGGCTTGAGACTTTTTGGTTTAAATTCCCTTCCATAAGGGCATTGTTACATATCACTGGGTCAGAATCATGATAATGTGACTCTTCTGCCTGGGTCTTGAAAACAAGAGATATTTTCACATATGTCCAGGCCTATTGGCTAGGTGACATGTCTCTCCTGCCAGTGCCTTGCCCACAGGGGACACTGTGACATATTGCTAGATACAGCACCTGGATAATGTGACTTTCCTCTCCTGCCTGGATCCTGCCCACTGAAGAAATTGTGACATACCACTGAGTACAAAGCATTGGTGACACGACTCTGCTGTTTGTCCTGGACCCTGCCAAGAGAGGGAATTATTACATATTGATGAGCTCAGCACCCAGGTGATGTGATTCTCTTTTTTTCTTCAAACCTGTCTTCATTGGTCATGGTGACACATTACTTGAGGCTGTACCCAGGTGATGTGGTTCTTCTCTGTGGTTTCTGCCCACATGTAAGATAGTGACATATAATTAAGGAAGCACCTAGGTGATGTGACTCTCCTTTTCTGCCTGGGCCCTCCCTACTGGGGACACTGGGATATATCTCTGAGTTCATGACCTAAGTGAAGTGACTCTCTTCTCCGGCCTGGTCTTTACAAGGGGGGGATTGTGACATATTGCTGAATCCAGCACTCAGGTATTTGACTCTCTTTTTTTTTTTTGAACCATGCACAAAAACAGAAATTTTCATCTATTGCAGGGCCCAGAATCCAGATAATGTTACTTGTTTGCCTGGGTCCTGCATATAGAGAGAATTATGGCATATTGCTGGGCCCATCCCCATAATAAAGTGACTCTCATGCCTGTCCCAGAACCACAGAAGGCATTTTGACATATCCTGGGCCCATTATGTAGGCCTTTTGGCTCTATAACTTGGCTGGGTTTTTTCCACATGTGGAATAGTGTCATACTGGTGAGTCCAGCACCCAGTTAATGTGGCCCTAATTCTTATACCCTGCCTACAGAGGGCATTGTGACATGTTGCTTGTCACAGAACCTGAGTGATATTATCCTCCTGCCTATTTTTTGTCCACAAATGGGACTATGACATATACCTTACTTCAGTTCAGAGGGATGATTCTCAAACCCATATTGGGATTCAAACAATAGGAGATAGTTTGACTTTCATCACTAGGCCTAGGGCAATAAGTAAGGTTCTGTCCTGGGTTGCATATTTGTACCAAACTCACAGAACTTTACAAAACTAACTCATGATGCATAAACCCCTTTGTGGTACAGAGGGTTTCATGACAGGGACGAGCAAAAATTAAGATTGGGACTCTTGATTACACATCCAGGTGAAAGCAAATGTTGTCAACATCCCACATATCCAAAGCCCAATGTTAAGGTTCTGAGTATAAAAAGTGAATACAGTACAAAGTTGGAATTGTGACCTTCATATGTGGCTCTGGCCACAGGTGGGATGGTGACTCATTTCTGGATCCAGCTGACAGGCATAATAATGGAACTCAGTTTTGAACCCAGCCTACAGAAGAGATGTTGACTATTATACCTGGGCTTAGGGCAACATGTAAGATCATGAATCCATACAAGCATGTAGGCCTCAGAGAGGTTTGCAACTGTCACAAATGCTGTATAAAGCCTTCGAATGTTGTAGAGTATCATACAATGGCCCAGGAAACACGTGAGATTGTGACTCTCATACACACCCCCAGCTCACAGTTAATGGTGTCACCCTCAAAGACAAGGAGATTTGGCATATCTTCTTGTATAATCACTTAGTGCTTTTACTCAGGTTGTGTATTAGAAATGCAGTAGTTGTTAAAAGTAAATAATCAGGTTTAGAATGGTAATATTTGGGTTATAAATTAGTACTTCTATTATTCAACCTATGTGAGTAATTGAGGAGTAGGCTAAGAATTTATGAAGTAGTTTTTGATTAAGTCCTCCCCAACCACCCACTATAATGAATAAGATTGTGATAGATAGGAGAATATTCATGTTTATTGATGGAAAATTTGAAACATAATCAAGATACAGGCTAGTTTTTGTCATGTGAGGAGAAGTATGCCAGATATTAGAGAGCTTCCTTTGGTTATCGCTGGGACTCAGAAGTGAAAAGGGGCTATTCCTAGTTTTATTACTAGGGCTGTTATTATTATTAAAGATGAAAATTTATTAATAGTGTTTATTATTGTTCATTGTCTGTAGGACAGGTTAGTGGAAAGGATACCTATCATGAGAATTATAGACATGGTTGCTTGTGTAAGGAAATATTTGGTGGCTGCTTCTTTAGAGCGGGGATTAATTTTTTAATTAAGATTGGGGTAAGATCTAGTGTATTTATTCGTAGTCCTGTTCAGGTGAGAAATCAGTATGAGCCTAGCATTGTGCTAAGAGTTCCTGTGAAAATAGTAAAGGAGATAATAAGTTAAGCTAATGGATTAATTAGTAAGGGAAGGGTATAACCAATTTTTTCAGGGTATGGGTCTGATAGCTTATTTAGCTGAACTTACTTTACGACATGGTGTAATAAGTAGCACAGAGAATTTTGGGTTCTCAGGGGTAGGTTCAATTCCCATAGTTCTAGAAATAAGAGGATTTTAACCTCCATTGTTTAGTCTATCAAAGTAATTCTTTTGTTGAACATATTTCCTATGTTTAGTGTGGAATTAGAAGATCTGGTATAGGAAGGGGAGTCCACAAGACGAGAACAATAGAAAGGGTAAGGGTTGTAGCAATAATATAAAGGGTAATAGTAGATGTTGAGGGCCATAACGATTCCTTGGTGAGAAGTTTTATTGCATCAACGAATGGTTGAAGTAGTCTGTAGGGACCTACAGTGTTAGGTCCTTTGTGTAGTTGTATATAGCCTAAGATTTTTTGTTCAATTAGTGTAAGGAATGTTATAGCGATTAGAGTGGGAATAATTAGTAGAAGTTTAATTATAGGCATATTGTTTTTTTTTATTATTATACTTTAAGTTTTAGGGTACATGTGCACAATGTGCAGGTTAGTTACATATGTATACATGTGCCATGCTGGTGCGCTGCACCCACTAACTCGTCATCTAGCATTAGGTATATCTCCCAGTGCTATCCCTACCCCCTCCCCCCACCCCACCACAGTCCCCAGCGTGTGATATTCACCTTCCTGTGTCCATGTGATCTCATTGTTCAATTCCCACCTATGAGTGAGAATATGTGGTGTTTGGTTTTCTGTTCTTGCGATAGTTTACTGAGAATGATGGTTTCCAATTTCATCCATGTCCCTACAAAGGACATGAACTCATCATTTTTTATGGCTGCATAGTATTCCATGGTGTATATGTGCCACATTTTCTTAATCCAGTCTATCATTGTTGGACATTTGGGCTGGTTCCAAGTCTTTGCTATTGTGAATAATGCCGCAATAAACATACATGTGCATGTGTCTTTATAGCAGCATGATTTATAATCCTTTGGGTATATACCCAGTAATGGGATGGCTGGGTCAAATGGTATTTCTAGTTCTAGATCCCTGAGGAATCGCCACACTGACTTCCACAATGGTTGAACTAGTTTACAGTCCCACCAACAGTGTAAAAGTGTTCCTATTTCTCCACATCCTCTCCAGCACCTGTTGTTTCCTGACTTTTTAATGATTGCCATTCTAACTGGTGTGAGATGATATCTCACAGTGGTTTTGATTTGCATTTCTCTGATGGCCAGTGATGATGAGCATTTTTTCATGTGTTTTTTGGCTGCATAAATGTCTTCTTTTGAGAAGTGTCTGTTCATGTCCTTCGCCCACTTTTTGATGGGGTTGTTTGTTTTTTTCTTGTAAATTTGTTTGAGTTCATTGTAGATTCTGGATATTAGCCCTTTGTCAGATGAGTAGGTTGTGAAAATTTTCTCCCATGTTGTAGGTTGCCTGTTCACTCTGATGGTAGTTTCTTTTGCTGTGCAGAAGCTCTTTAGTTTAATTAGATCCCATTTGTCAATTTTGTCTTTTGTTGCCATTGCTTTTGGTGTTTTGGACATGAAGTCCTTGCCCACGCCTATGTCCTGAATGGTAATGCCTAGGTTTTCTTCTAGGGTTTTTATGGTTTTAGGTCTAACGTTTAAATCTTTAATCCATCTTGAATTGATTTTTGTATAAGGTGTAAGGAAGGGATCCAGTTTCAGCTTTCTACATATGGCTAGCCAGTTTTCCCAGCACCATTTATTAAATAGGGAATCCTTTCCCCATTGCTTGTTTTTCTCAGGTTTGTCAAAGATCAGATAGTTGTAGGTATGCGGTGTTATTTCTGAGGGCTCTGTTCTGTTCCATTGATCTATATCTCTGTTTTGGTACCAGTTCCATGCTGTTTTGATTACCATAGCCTTGTAGTATAGTTTGAAGTCAGGTAGTGTGATGCCTCCAGCTTTGTTCTTTTGGCTTAGGATTGACTTGGCGATGAGGGCTCTTTTTTGGTTCCATATGAACTTTCAAGTAGTTTTTTCCAATTCTGTGAAGAAAGTCATTGGTAGCTTGATGGGGATGGCATTGAATCTGTAAATGACCTTGGGCAGAATGGCCATTTTCACGATATTGATTCTTCCTACCCATGAGCATGGAATGTTCTTCCATTTGTTTGTATCCTCTTTTATTTCCTTGAGCAGTGGTTTGTAGTTCTCCTTGAAGAGGTCCCTCACATCCCTTGTAAGTTGGATTCCTAGGTATTTGATTCTCTTTGAAGCAATTGTGAATGGGAGTTCACTCATGATTTGGCTCTCTGTTTGTCTGTTGTTGGTGTATAAGAATGCTTGTGATTTTTGTACATTGATTTTGTATCCTGAGACTTTGCTGAAGTTGATTATCAGCTTAAGGAGATTTTGGGCTGAGACGATGGGGTTTCCTAGATAAACAATCATGTCATCTGCAAACAGGGACAATTTGACTTCCTCTTTTCCTAATTGAATACCCTTTATTTCCTTCTCCTGCCTGATTGCCCTGGCCAGAACTTCCAACACTATGTTGAATAGGAGTGGTGAGAGAGGGCATCCCTGTCTTGTGCCAGTTTTCCAAGGGAATGCTTCCAGTTTTTGCCCATTCAGTATGATATTGGCTGTGGGTTTGTCATAGATAGCTCTTATTATTTTGAAATATGTCCCATCAATACCTAATTTATTGAGAGTTTTTAGCATGAAGAGTTGTTGAATTTTGTCAAAGGCTTTTTCTGCATCTATTGAGATAATCATGTGGTTTTTGTCTTTGGCTCTGTTTATATGCTGGATTACATTTATTGATTTGCGTATATTGAACCAGCCTTGCATCCCAGGGATGAAGCCCACTTGATCATGGTGGATAAGCTTTTTGATGTGCTGCTGGATTCGGTTTGCCAGTATTTTATTGAGGATTTTTGCATCAATGTTCATCAAGGATATTGGTCTAAAATTCTCTTTTTTTTGTTGTGTCTCTGCCCGGCTTTGGTATCAGAATTGTGCTGGCCTCATAAAATGAGTTAGTGAAGATTCTCTCTTTTTCTATTGATTGGAATAATTTCAGAAGGAATGGTACCAGTTCCTCCTTGTACCTCTGGTAGAATTCGGCTGTGAATCCATCTGGTCCTGGACTCTTTTTGGTTGGTAAACTATTAATAATTGCCACAATTTCAGCTCCTGTTATTGGTCTATTCAGAGATTCAACTTCTTCCTGGTTTAGTCTTGGGAGAGTGTATGTGTCGAGGAATGTATCCATTTCTTCTAGATTTTCTAGTTTATTTGCGTGGAGGTGTCTGTAGTATTCTCTGATGGTAGTTTGTATTTCTATGGGATCGGTGGTGATATCCCCTTTATCATTTTTTATTGTGTCTATTTGATTCTTCTCTCTTTTTTTCTTTATTAGTCTTGCTAGTGGTCTATCAATTTTGTTGATCCTTTCAAAAAACCAGCTCCTGGATTCATTAATTTTTTGAAGGGTTTTTTGTGTCTCTATTTCCTTCAGTTCTGCTCTGATCTTAGTTATTTCTTGCCTTGTGCTAGCTTTTGAATGTGTTTGCTCTTGCTTTTCTAGTTCTTTTAATTGTGATGTTAGGTTGTCAATTTTGGATCTTTCCTGCTTTCTCTTGTGGGCATTTAGTGCTATAAATTTCCCTCTACACACTGCTTTGAATGTGTCCCAGAGATTCTGGTATGTTGTGTCTTTGTTCTCATTGGTTTCAAAGAACATCTTTATTTCTGCCTTCATTTCGTTATGTACCCAGTAGTCATTCAGAAGCAGGTTGTTCAGTTTCCATGTAGTTGAGCGGCTTTGAGTGAGATTTTTAATCCTGAGTTCTAGTTTGATTGCACTGTGGTCTGAGAGATAGTTTGTAATAATTTCTGTTCTTTTACATTTGCTGAGGAGAGCTTTACTTCCAAGTATGTGGTCAATTTTGGAATAGGTGTGGTGTGGTGCTGAAAAAAATGTATATTCTGTTGATTTGGGGTGGAGAGTTCTGTAGATGTCTATTAGGTCTGCTTGGTGCAGAGCTGAGTTCAATTCCTGGGTATCCTTGTTGACTTTCTGTCTCGTTGATCTGTCTAATGTTGACAGTGGGGTGTTAAAGTCTCCCATTATTAATGTGTGGGAGTCTAAGTCTCTTTGTAGGTCACTCAGGACTTGCTTTATGAATCTGGGTGCTCCTGTATTGGGTGCATATATATTTAGGATAGTTAGCTCCTCTTGTTGAATTGATCCCTTTACCATTATGTAATGGCCTTCTTTGTCTGTTTTGATATTTGTTGGTTTAAAGTCTGTTTTATCAGAGACTAGGATTGCAACCCCTGCCTTTTTTTGTTTTCCATTTGCTTGGTAGATCTTCCTCCATCCTTTTATTTTGAGCCTATATGTGTCTCTGCACGTGAGATGGGTTTCCTGAATACAGCACACTGATGGGTCTTGACTCTTTATCCAACTTGCCAGTCTGTGTCTTTTAATTGGAGAATTTAGTCCATTTACATTTAAAGTTAATATTGTTATGTGTGAATTTGATCCTGTCATTATGATGTTAGCTGGTGATTTTGCTCATTAGTTGATGCAGTTTCTTCCTAGTCTCGATGTTCTTTACATTTTGGCATGATTTTGCAGCGCTGGTACCGGTTGTTCCTTTCCATGTTTAGCACTTCCTTCAGGAGCTCTTTTAGGGCAGACCTGGTGGTGACAAAATCTCTCAGCATTTGCTTGTCTGTAAAGTATTTTATTTCTCCTTCACTTATGAAGCTTAGTTTGGCTGGATATGAAATTCTGGGTTGAAACTTCTTTTCTTTAAGAATGTTGAATATTGGCCCCCACTCTCTTCTGGCTTGTAGGGTTTCTGCTGAGAGATCCGCTGTTAGTCTGATGGGCTTCCCTTTGAGGGTAACCTGACCTTTCTCTCTGGCTGCCCTTAACATTTTTTCCTTCATTTCGACTTTGGTGAATCTGACAATTATGTGTCTTGGAGTTCCTCTTCTCGAGGAGTATCTTTGTGGCGTTCTCTGTATTTCCTGAATCTGAACGTTGGCCTGCCTTGCTAGATTGGGGAAGTTCTCCTGGATAATATCCTGCAGAGTGTTTTCCAACTTGGTTCCATTCTCCGCATCACTTTCAGGTACACCAATCAGATGTAGATTTGGTCTTTTCACATAGTCCCATATTTCTTGGAGGATTTGCTCATTTCTTTTTATTCTTTATTCTCTAAACTTCCCTTCTCACTTCATTTCATTCATTTCATCTTCCATTGCTGATATCCTTTCTTCCAGTTGATCGCATCGGCTCCTGAGGCTTCTGCATTCTTCACGTAGTTCTCGAGCCTTGGTTTTCAGCTCCATCAGCTCCTTTAAGCACTTCTCTGTATTGGTTATTCTAGTTATACATTCTTCTAAATTTTTTTCAAAGTTTTCAACTTCTTTGCCTTTGGTTTGAATGTCCTCCCGTAGCTCAGAGTAATTTGATCGTCTGAAGCCTTCTTCTCTCAGCTCGTCAAAATCATTCTCCATCCAGCTTTGTTCCGTTGCTGGTGAGGAACTGCGTTCCTTTGGAGGAGGAGAGGTGCTCTGCGTTTTAGAGTTTCCAGTTTTTCTGTTCTGTTTTTTCCCCATCTTTGTGGTTTTATCTACTTTTGGTCTTTGATGATGGTGATGTACAGATGGGTTTTCGGTGTGGATGTCCTTTCTGTTTGTTAGTTTTCCTTCTAACAGACAGGACCCTCAGCTGCAGGTCTGTTGGAATACCCTGCGGTGTGAGGTGTCAGTGTGCCCCTGCTGGGGGGTGCCTCCCAGTTAGGCTGCTCGGGGGTCAGGGGTCAGGGACCCACTCGAGGAGGCAGTCTGCCCGTTCTCAGATCTCCAGCTGCGTGCTGGGAGAACCACTGCTCTCTTCAAAGCTGTCAGACAGGGACATTTAAGTCTGCAGAGGTTACTGCTGTCTTTTTGTTTGTCTGTGCCCTGCCCCCAGAGGTGGAGCCTACAGAGGCAGGCAGGCCTCCTTGAGCTGTGGTGGGCTCCACCCAGTTCGAGCTTCCGGGCTGCTTTGTTTACCTAAGCAAGCCTGGGCAATGGCGGGCGCCCCTCCCCCAGCCTCGCTGCCGCCTTGCAGTTTGATCTCAGACTGCTGTGCTAGCAATCAGCGAGATTCCGTGGGCGTAGGACCCTCCAAGCCAGGTGTGGGATATAGTGTCGTGGTGCGCCGTTTTTTAAGCCGGTCTGAAAAGCGCAATATTCGGGTGGGAGTGACCCGATTTTCCAGGTGCGTCCGTCAGCCCTTTCTTTGACTCGGAAAGGGAACTCCCTGACACCTTGCACTTCCCAGGTGAGGCAATGCCTCGCCCTGCTTCAGCTCGCACACGGTGCGCGCACCCACTGGCCTGCGCCCACTGTCTGGCATTCCCTAGTGAGATGAACCCAGTACCTCAGATGGAAATGCAGAAATCACCTGTCTTCTGCGTCGCTCACGCTGGGCGCTGTCGACCGGAGCTGTTCCTATTCGGCCATCTTGGCTCCTCCAGGCATATTGTTAAGAAGAGGTGTTGAACTTCTAATTATAAAGTCTTAAGTTTTATGCAATTGCTGGGCTATGCCATTTTAACAAACCCTGTTTTTGAGCAGGGTGTGTGGTGAGTTGTTAGACTGAGATAACATCATCTATGCGGTGAGGGTGCTTTATGAAGTTGGCCCTATTTCTCTTACCCTTTCATACTAGGAGAAATGTTAAATAGATAGAAACTGACCTGGGTTGCTCTGGTCTAAACTCATATCACAGAGGACTTGAATCCTTGAACAAGTGAACCCTTAATAGTGGCTACACCATTAGGATGCCCTGATCCAACATCGAGGTCATAAACCCTATTGTCAATATGGACTCCAGAATAGGATTGTGCTGTTATCGCTAGGGTAACTTATTCTGTTGATCAAATTATTGGATCAATGTGTGTCAACTCGCTTAGACTAGTGCCATCTTAGTTTGGGTTGTTCGGAGATTGAATTATGCTCCGAGGTCACCCCAACCAAAAATTTTAATGCAGGGATAGTATGCTAGAGCCTGTCAGCTTTTTTGAGTTTTTATTTGCAATAATGAATTAAAGCTCCATAGGGTCTTCTCATCTTATTTGTTTATATCCACCTCTTCACAGATAGGTCAATTTCATTAATTAAAAGTGAGAGACAGCTGAACACTAATGTGGCCATTCATACAAGTCCCTATTTGGGGAACAAGTGATTATTCTACCTTTGCACTGTCAGGATACTGCGGCCGTTGAACATATGTCACTGGGCAGGCAGTGCCTCTAATACTCGTAATGCTAGAGGTGATGTTTTTGGTAAATAAGCAGGGTAAGACTTGCAGAGTTCCTTTTAGTTTTTGTAATCTTTCCTTAGAGCATACCTGTGTTGGATTAACAGTATAAATAATAGGGTGTTTATTATATTGCTTATTAATATTAGGCTGTTAACTGTCAGTGAATTATTGGGGTCTGATATAAGCTTATGCAATGGAGAATATCTTCATGTTACTTATATTAACATTATTGGTTCTATTAAGTAATAGATTAGTCCAATGTGATGTTAGGAGTTCAGTAGGATGATTAGAATTTTAGATAATTAGATGTTGAGCTTGAACGCTTTCTTAATTGGTGGCTGCTTTTGGGCCATCTATGCCAACTATGGTGGTGATATTTTTTATTCCCTGTAGGACAGTTGTTTCCTAATGTCTAAAGAGCTGTCCCTCTTTAGACTAACACTTAAAGTTACAGGGAGATTAAGTAAGTCTGTGGGTAAGTTTAAAGTTGAAAAACAATCAGCTGTTACCAGGTTTGGTAGGCTTGTCACCACTACTTATGAATCTTCCCACTATTTTGCCACATAGATGGGTGTGCTGTTTTAGCTGTTATTGAGTAGCTCGTCTGGTTTTGGGGGACTTGGCTATGGTTCTCTGTGTAAAGTTACTTCTGGTTAATACATTATGCAGAAGGTATAAGGGTTCGTCTTTGCTTTTTAATGCTTTATTCAGTTCTTTCATCTTTCCCTTAGGGTATTATGTCTATTATGCCAGGGTGAAAATTTCTATCACCTATAGTTTTTTCTAAGGTAAATGGTTGGATTAAGATGGTTTGATAATATTTTTAGTGAAGTTTGGGGTTAGAGTTGGCTCAAAGTGATCAGGTCGTAATGAAATCTTCTGGATGTAAGCCAGATGCTTTAAGTTAAGCTGTACTTTGGTTTGTCCAAGCACACTTTCCAGTATGTTTACCATGTTACAACTTATCTCCTCTATATGTGCATAGAGAGTTTTTAGTAATTTCTAGAATAATATTTGAGGAGAGTGATGGGAGGGGTGTGCATGCTTCATGGCTTTATTCAACCAAGCACTCTGATCTTGGTTTACTGCTAAATCCTCCTTGAGCCCTTCGATTTCATAAAGGTTGTTGTGAGATTTTCTGGGTATACAAAATGTAGTCTACTTCTTGCCACCTCATGAGCTACACCTTGACCTAACGTTTTTATGTGTACACTTGCGCTTACTCTATAACCATTTTAGGGTTTGCTGAAGATGGTGGTATATAGGCTGGGCAAGAGGTGGTGAGGTATATCAGGGTTTATTAATTATAGAACAGGATCCTCTAGAGGGATATAAAGCAGCACCAAATCCTTTGAGTGTTTAGCTGTTGCTGGTAGTATTCTGGCGAATTTTTTTTAAATGTAACTATTAGAGTTTAGGGGTAAGCATAGTGGGGTATCTAATCCCAGTTTGGGTCTTAGCTGTTGCATCTTCAGGATATTAAAGGCACATTCATAGTATATTTTATTTCAGCTGGAGTTTTTTACAACTTAGACGGAGTTTAGCTTTATTAAGGGCAGACCTTAAGCACTGTTTGCACCAAGCTCAATTAGCTTGGGTTAATCGTATGGCTGCGGTGGCTGGCATGAAATTGACCAATGCTAGATATCAGTATAGCTTAAAGTCTCACTTATTACTAAATATTTATCAGTGCTTTTTCCCGTGGGGGTGTGGTTGAGCAAAGTGTTTTGAGCTGCATTTGTGCATGCTTGATACTTGCTCCTTTTAATCCGGGTGATCTAAAAGGCATTTTCACTGGAGTGGGGATGCTTGCATGTGTAATCTTACTAAGAGCTAATAGAAAGGCCAGGACCATACTCGCTTCGGCAGCACATACACTAAAACTGGAACCATACAGAGAAGATTAGCATGGCCCCTGTGCAAGGATGACACGCAAATTCGTGAAGTGCTCCATATTTTTATGTAGCTGAAAACCACGGCACGAGAACTACGTGATGAATGCACAAGCCTCAGTAACCAATGCGATCAACCAGAAGAAAGGTATCAGTGATGGAAGATCAAATGAATGAAATGAAGCATGAAGAGAAGTTTAGAGAAAAAAGAATAAAAAGAAACGAACAAAGTCTCCAAGAAATATGGGACTATGTGAAAACACCAAGTCTACATCTAATTGGTGTACCTGAAAGTGACAGGGAGAATGGAACCAAGTTGGAAAACACTCTGCAGGATATTATTCAGGAGAACTTCCCCAATCTAGCAAGGCAGGCCAACATTCAAATTCAGGAAATACAGAGAACACCACAAAGATACTCCTTGAGAAGAGGAACTCCAAGACACATAATTGTCAGATTCACCAAAGATGAAATGAAGGAAAAAATGTTAAGAGCAGCCAGAGAGAAAGGTCGGGTTACCAACAAAGGGAAGCCCAACAGACTAACTCCTGGTATTTTGGCACAAACTCTACAATCCAGAAGAGAGTGAGGGCCAATATTCAACATTCTTAAAGAAAAGAATTTTCAACCCAGAATTTCATATCCAGCCAAACTAAGCTTCATAAGTGAAGGAGAAATAAATACTTCACAGTAAAGCAAATGCTGAGAGATTTTGTCACCACCAGGCCTCCCCTAAAAGAGCTCCTGAAGGAAGCGCTAAACATGGAAAGGAACAAACAGTACCAGCCACTGCAAAAACATGCCAAATTTTAAAGGCCATTGAGGCTAGGAAGAAACTGCATCAACTAATGAGCAAAATAACCAGGTAACATCATAATGACAGGATCAAATTCACACATAACAATAATAACCTTAAATGTAAATGGGCTACATGCTCCAATTAAAACACACGGACTGGCAAATTGGATAAAGAGTCAAAACCCATTAGTGTACTGTATTCAGGAAACCCATCTCACATGCAGAGACACACATTGGCTCAAAATAAAGGGATGGAGGAAGATCTACCAAGCAAATGGAAAACAAAAAAAGGCATGGGTTGCAATCCTAGTCTCAGACAAAACAGACTTTAAACCAACAAAGATCAAAAGAGACAAAGAAGGCCATTACGTAATGGTAAAGGGATCAATTCAACAAGAAGAACTAACTATCCTAAATATATATGCACCCAACACAGGAGCACCCAGATTCATAAAGCACGTCCTGAGTGACCTACAAAGTGACTTAGACTCCCGCACAACAATAATGGGAGACTTTAACACCCCACTGTCAACATTAGACAGATCAACGAGACAGAAAGTTAACAAGGATATCCAGGAATTGAATTCAGCTCTGCACCAAGTGGACCTAATAGACATCTACAGAACTCTCCACCCCAAATCAACAGAATATACATTCTTTTCAGCACCACACCACACCTATTACAAAATTGACCACATAGTTGGAAGTAAAGCACTCCTCAGCAAATTTACAAGAACACAAATTATAACAAACTCTCTCTCAGACCACAGTGCAATCAAACTAGAACTCAGGATTAAGGAACTCACTCAAAACCGCTCAACTAAATGGAAATTGAACAACCTGCTCCTGAATGACTACTGGGTAAATAATGAAATGAAGGCAGAAATAAAGATGTTCTTTGAAACCAATGAGAACAAAGACACAACATACCAGAATCTCTGGGACACATTAAAAGCAGTGTGTAGAGGGAAATTTATAGAATTAAATGCCCACAAGAGAAAGCAGGAAAGATCTAAAATTGACACCCTAACATCACAATTAAAAGAACTAGAGAAGCAAGAGCAAACACATTCAAAAGCTAGCACAAGGCAAGAAATAACTAAGATCAGAGTAGAACTGAAGGAATTAGAAACACAAAAAACCCTTCAAAAAATCAATGAATCCAGGAGCTGGTTTTTTGAAAGGATCAACAAAATTGAAAGACAGTTAGCAAGACTAATAAAGAAGAAAAGAGAGAAGAATCCAATAGATGCAATAAAAAATGACAAAGGGGATATCACCACTGATCGCATAGAAATACAAACTACCATCAGAGAATACTATAAACACCTCTATGCGAATAAACTAGAAAATCTAGAAGAAATGAATAAATTCCTCAACACATACACTCTCCCAAGACTAAACCAGGAAGAAGTTGAATCTCTGAAAAGACCAATAACAGGCTCTGAAATTGTGGCAATAATCAATAGCTTACCAACCAAAAAGAGTCCAGGAGCAGGTGGATTCACAACCGAATTCTACCAGAGGTATAAGGAGGAGCTGGCACCATTTTTCCAAAACTATTCCAATCAATAGAAAAAGAGGGAATCCTCCCTAACTCATTTTATGAGGCCAGCATCATCCTGATACCAAAGCCTGGCAGAGACACAATAAAAAGAGACAATTTTAGACCAATATCCTTGATGAAAATTGATGCAAAAATCCTCAATAAAATACTGGCAGACCAAATCCAGCAACACATCAAAAAGCTTATCCACCATGATCAAGTGGGCTTCATCCCTGGGATGCAAGGCTGGTTCAACATACACAAATCAATAAACATAATCCAGCATATAAGCAGAACCAAAGACAAAAACCCCATGATTATCTCAATAGATGCAGAAAAGGCCTTTGACAAAATTCAACAACTCTTCATGCTAAAAACTCTCAAGAAGTTAGGTATTGATGGGATGTATCTCAAAATAATAAGAGCTATCTGTGACAAACCCACAGCCAATATCATACTGAATGGACAAAAACTGGAAGCATTCCCTTTGAAAACTGGCACAAGACAGGGATGGCCTCTCTCACCACTCCTATTCAACACAGTGCTGGAAGTTCTGGCCAGGGCAATCAGACAGGAGAAGGAAATAAAGGGCATTCAATTAGGAAAAGAGGAAGTCAAATTGTCCCTGTTTGCAGATGACATGATTGTATATCTAGAAAACCCCATCGTCTCAGCCCAAAATCTCCTTAAGCTGATAAGCAATTTCAGCAGTCTCAGGATACAAAATCAATGTGCAAAAATCACAAGCATTCTTATACACCAATAACAGACAAACAGAGAGCCAAATCGTGAGTGAACTCCCATTCACAATTGCTTCAAAGAGAATAAAATACCTAGGAATGCAACTTACAAGGGATGTGAAGGACATCTTCAAGGAGAACTAAAAACCATTGCTCAATGAAATAAAAGAGGATACAAACAAATGGAAGAACATTCCATGCTCATGGGTAGGAAGAATCAATATCATGAAAATGGCCATACTGCCCAAGGTAATTTATAGATTCAATGCCATCCCCATCAAGCTACCAATGACTTTCTTCACAGAATTGGAAAAAACTACTTGAAAGTTCATATGGAACCAAAAAAGAGCCCACATTGCCAAGTCAATCCTAAGCCGAAAGAACAAAGCTGGAGGCATCACGCTACCTGACTTCAAACTATACTACAAGGCGGGGGAGGAGCCAAGATGGCCGAATAGGAACAGCTCCGGTCTACAGCTCCCAGCGTGAGCGACGCAGAAGACAGGTGATTTCTGCATTTCCATCTGAGGTACCGGGTTCATCTCACTAGGGAGTGTCAGACAGTGGGCGCAGGCCAGTGGGTGCGCGCACCGTGCGCGAGGCGAAGCAGGGCGAGGCATTGCCTCACCTGGGAAGCGCAAGGGGTCAGGGAGTTCCCTTTCCCAGTCAAAGAAAGGGGTGACGGACGCACCTGGAAAATCGGGTCACTCCCACCCGAATATTGCGCTTTTCAGACCGGCTTAAAAAACGGCGCACCACGAGACTATATCCCACACCTGGCTCGGAGGGTCCTACGCCCACGGAATCTCGCTGATTGCTAGCGCGGCAGTCTGAGATCAAACTGCAAGGCAGCAGCGAGGCTGGGGGAGGGGCGCCCACCATTGCCCAGGCTTGCTTAGGTAAACAAAGCAGCCGGGAAGCTCCAACTGGGTGGAGCCCACCACAGCTCAAGGAGGCTTGCCTGCCTCTGTAGGCTCCACCTCTGGGGGCAGGGCACAGACAAACAAAAAGACAGCAGTAACCTCTGCAGACTTAAATGTCCCTGTCTGACAGCTTTGAAGAGAGCAGTGGTTCTCCCAGCACGCAGCTGGAGATCTGAGAACGGGCAGACTGCCTCCTCGAGTGGGTCCCTGACCCCTGACCCCCGAGCAGCCTAACTGGGAGGCACCCCCCAGCAGGGGCACACTGACACCTCACACCGCAGGGTATTCCAACAGACCTACAGCTGAGGGTCCTGTCTGTTAGAAGGAAAACTAACAAACAGAAAGGACATCCACACCGAAAACCCATCTGTACATCACCATCATCAAAGACCAAAAGTAGATAAAACCACAAAGATGGGGAAAAAACAGAACAGAAAAACTGGAAACTCTAAAACGCAGAGCACCTCTCCTCCTCCAAAGGAACGCAGTTCCTCACCAGCAACGGAACAAAGCTGGATGGAGAATGATTTTGACGAGCTGAGAGAAGAAGGCTTCAGACGATCAAATTACTCTGAGCTACGGGAGGACATTCAAACCAAAGGCAAAGAAGTTGAAAACTTTGAAAAAAATTTAGAAGAATGTATAACTAGAATAACCAATACAGAGAAGTGCTTAAAGGAGCTGATGGAGCTGAAAACCAAGGCTCGAGAACTACGTGAAGAATGCAGAAGCCTCAGGAGCCGATGCGATCAACTGGAAGAAAGGGTATCAGCAATGGAAGATGAAATGAATGAAATGAAGCGAGAAGGGAAGTCTAGAGAAAAAAGAATAAAAAGAAATGAGCAAAGCCTCCAAGAAATATGGGACTATGTGAAAAGACCAAATCTACGTCTGATTGGTGTACCTGAAAGTGATGCGGAGAATGGAACCAAGTTGGAAAACACTCTGCAGGATATTGTCCAGGAGAACTTCCCCAATCTAGCAAGGCAGGCCAACATTCAGATTCAGGAAATACAGAGAACGCCACAAAGATACTCCTCGAGAAGAGCAACTCCAAGACACATAATTGTCAGATTCACCAAAGTTGAAATGAAGGAAAAAATGTTAAGGGCAGCCAGAGAGAAAGGTCGGGTTACCCTCAAAGGGAAGCCCATCAGACTAACAGCGGATTTCTCGGCAGAAACCCTACAAGCCAGAAGAGAGTGGGGGCCAATATTCAACATTCTTAAAGAAAAGAATTTTCAACCCAGAATTTCATATCCAGCCAAACTAAGCTTCATAAGTGAAGGAGGAATAAAATACTTTACAGACAAGCAAATGCTGAGAGATTTTGTCACCACCAGGCCTGCCTTACAAGAACTCCTGAAGGAAGCGCTAAACATGGAAAGGAACAACCGGTACCAGCCGCTGCAAAATCATGCCAAAATGTAAAGACCATCGAGACTAGGAAGAAACTGCATCAACTAATGAGCAAAATCACCAGCTAACATCATAATGACAGGATCAAATTCACACATAACAATATTAACTTTAAATGTAAATGGACTAAATTCTCCAATTAAAAGACACAGACTGGCAAGTTGGATAAAGAGTCAAGACCCATCAGTGTGCTGTATTCAGGAAACCCATCTCACGTGCAGAGACACACATAGGCTCAAAATAAAAGGATGGAGGAAGATCTACCAAGCAAATGGAAAACAAAAAAAGGCAGGGGTTGCAATCCTAGTCTCTGATAAAACAGACTTTAAACCAACAAAGATCAAAAGAGACAAAGAAGGCCATTACATAATGGTAAAGGGATCAATTCAACAAGAGGAGCTAACTATCCTAAATATATATGCACCCAATACAGGAGCACCAAGATTCATAAAGCAAGTCCTGAGTGACCTACAAAGAGACTTAGACTCCCACACATTAATAATGGGAGACTTTAACACCCCACTGTCAACATTAGACAGATCAATGAGACAGAAAGTCAACAAGGATACCCAGGAATTGAACTCAGCTCTGCACCAAGTGGACCTAATAGACATCTACAGAACTCTCCACCCCAAATCAACAGAATATACATTTTTTTCAGCACCACACCACACCTATTCCAAAATTGACCACATAGTTGGAAGTAAAGCTCTCCTCAGCAAATGTAAAAGAACAGATATTATAACAAACTATCTCTCAGACCACAGTGCAATCAAACTAGAACTCAGGATTAAAAATATCACTCAAAACCGCTCAACTACATGGAAACTGAACAACCTGCTCCTGAATGACTACTGGGTACATAACGAAATGAAGGCAGAAATAAAGATGTTCTTTGAAACCAACGAGAACAAAGACACAACATACCAGAATCTCTGGGATGCATTCAAAGCAGTGTGTAGAGGGAAATTTATAGCACTAAATGCCCACAAGAGAAAGCAGGAAAGATCCAAAATTGACACCCTAACATCACAATTAAAAGAACTAGAAAAGCAAGAGCAAACACATTCAAAAGCTAGCAGAAGGCAAGAAATAACTAAAATCAGAGCAGAACTGAAGGAAATAGAGACACAAAAAACCCTTCAAAAAATCAATGAATCCAGGAGCTGGTTTTTTGAAAGGATCAACAAAATTGATAGACCGCTAGCAAGACTAATAAAGAAAAAAAGAGAGAAGAATCAAATAGACACAATAAAAAATGATAAAGGGGATATCACCACCGATCCCACAGAAATACAAACTACCATCAGAGAATACTACAAACACCTCTACGCAAATAAACTAGAAAATCTAGAAGAAATGGATACATTCCTCGACACATACACTCTCCCAAGACTAAACCAGGAAGAAGTTGAATCTCTGAATAGACCAATAACAGGAGCTGAAATTGTGGCAATAATCAATAGTTTACCCACCAAAAAGAGTCCAGGACCAGATGGATTCACAGCCGAATTCTACCAGAGGTACAAGGAGGAACTGGTACCATTCCTTCTGAAACTATTCCAATCAATAGAAAAAGAGGGAATCCTCCCTAACTCATTTTATGAGGCCAGCATCATTCTGATACCAAAGCCAGGCAGAGACACAACCAAAAAAGAGAATTTTAGACCAATATCCTTGATGAACATTGATGCAAAAATCCTCAATAAAATACTGGCAAACCGAATCCAGCAGCACATCAAAAAGCTTATCCACCATGATCAAGTGGGCTTCATCCCTGGGATGCAAGGCTGGTTCAATATACGCAAATCAATAAATGTAATCCAGCATATAAACAGAGCCAAAGACAAAAACCACATGATTATCTCAATAGATGCAGAAAAAGCCTTTGACAAAATTCAACAACCCTTCATGCTAAAAACTCTCAATAAATTAGGTATTGATGGGATGTATTTCAAAATAATAAGAGCTATCTATGACAAACCCACAGCCAATATCATACTGAATGGGCAAAAACTGGAAGCATTCCCTTTGAAAACTGGCACAAGACAGGGATGCCCTCTCTCACCGCTCCTATTCAACATAGTGTTGGAAGTTCTGGCCAGGGCAATCAGGCAGGAGAAGGAAATAAAGGGTATTCAATTAGGAAAAGAGGAAGTCAAATTGTCCCTGTTTGCAGACGACATGATTGTATATCTAGAAAACCCCATTGTCTCAGCCCAAAATCTCCTTAAGCTGATAAGCAACTTCAGCAAAGTCTCAGGATACAAAATCAATGTACAGAAATCACAAGCATTCTTATACACCAACAACAGACAAACAGAGAGCCAAATCATGAGTGAACTCCCATTCACAATTGCTTCAAAGAGAATAAAATACCTAGGAATCCAACTTACAAGGGATGTGAAGGACCTCTTCAAGGAGAACTACAAACCACTGCTCAAGGAAATAAAAGAGGATACAAACAAATGGAAGAACATTCCATGCTCATGGGTAGGAAGAATCAATATCGTGAAAATGGCCATATTGCCCAAGGTAATTTACAGATTCAATGCCATCCCCATTAAGCTACCAATGACTTTCTTCACAGAATTGGAAAAAACTACTTTAAAGTTCATATGGAACCAAAAAAGAGCCTGCATCGCCAAGTCAATCCTAAGCCAAAAGAACAAAGCTGGAGGCATCACACTACCTGACTTCAAACTATACTACAAGGCTACAGTAACCATAACAGCATGGTACTGGTACCAAAACAGAGATATAGATCAATGGAACAGAACAGAGCCCTCAGAAATAATGCCGCATACCTACAACTATCTGATCTTTGACAAACCTGACAAAAACAAGCAATGGGGAAAGGATTCCCTATTTAATAAATGGTGCTGGGAAAACTGGCTAGCCATATGTAGAAAGCTGAAACTGGATCCCTTCCTTACACCTTATACAAAAATCAATTCAAGATGGATTAAAGATTTAAACGTTAGACCTAAAACCATAAAAACCCTAGAAGAAAACCTAGGCATTACCATTCAGGACATAGGCATGGGCAAGGACTTCATGTCTAAAACACCAAAAGCAATGGCAACAAAAGACAAAATTGACAAATGGGATCTAATTAAACTAAAGAGCTTCTGCACAGCAAAAGAAACTACCATCAGAGTGAACAGGCAACCTACAACATGGGAGAAAATTTTCGCAACCTACTCATCTGACAAAGGGCTAATATCCAGAATCTACAATGAACTCAAACAAATTTACAAGAAAAAAACAAACAACCCCATCAAAAAGTGGGCGAAGGACATGAACAGACACTTCTCAAAAGAAGACATTTATGCAGCCAAAAAACACATGAAAAAATGCTCATCATCACTGGGCATCAGAGAAATGCAAATCAAAACCACTATGAGATATCATCTCACACCAGTTAGAATGGCAATCATTAAAAAGTCAGGAAACAACAGGTGCTGGAGAGGATGTGGAGAAATAGGAACACTTTTACACTGTTGGTGGGACTGTAAACTAGTTCAACCATTGTGGAAGTCAGTGTGGCGATTCCTCAGGGATCTAGAACTAGAAATACCATTTGACCCAGCCATCCCACTACTGGGTATATACCCAAAGGACTATAAATCATGCTGCTATAAAGACACATGCACACGTATGTTTATTGCGGCATTATTCACAATAGCAAAGACTTGGAACCAACCCAAATGTCCAACAATAATAGACTGGATTAAGAAAATGTGGCACATATACACCATGGAATACTATGCAGCCATAAAAAATGATGAGTTCATGTCCTTTGTAGGGACATGGATGAAATTGGAAACCATCATTCTCAGTAAACTATCGCAAGAACAAAAAACCAAACACTGCATATTCTCACTCATAGGTGGGAATTGAACAATGAGATCACATGGACACAGGAAGGGGAATATCACACTCTGGGGACTGTTGTGGGGTTGGGGGAGGGGGGAGGGATAGCATTGGGAGATATACCTAATGCTAGATGACGAGTTAGTGGGTGCAGCGCACCAGCATGGCACATGAATACATATGTAACTAACCTGCACAATGTGCACATGTACCCTAAAACTTAAAGTATAATAAAAAAAAAAAAAAATGTAAAAAAAAAAAAAAAAAAAAAAAACAAACTATACTACAAGGCTACAGTAACCGAAACAGCATGGTACTGGTACCAAAACAGAGATATAGACCAATGGAACAGAACAGAGCCCTCAGAAATAACACCACATATCTACAACTATCTGATCTTTGACAAACCTGAGAAAAACAAGCAATGGGGAAAGGATTCCCTATTTAATAAATGGTGCTGGGAGAACTGGCTACCCATACATAGAAAGTGGAAACTGGATCCCTTCCTTGCACCTTATACAAAAATTAATTCAAGATGGATTAAAGACTTAAATGTTAGACCCAAAACCATAAAAACCCTAGAAGAAAACCTAGGCAATACCATTCAGGACATAGGCATGGGCAAGAACTTCATGTCTAAAACACCAAAAGCAATGGCAACAAAAGCCAAAATTGACAAATGGGATCTAATTAAACTAAAGAGCTTCTGCACAGCACAAGAAACCACCATCAGAGTGAACAGGCAACCTACAGCATGGGAGAAAATTTTTGCAACCTATTCATCTGACAAAGGGCTAATATCCAGAATCTACAATGAACTGAAACAAATTTACAAGAAAAAAACAAGCAACCCCATCAAAAAGTGGGCAAAGGATATGAACAGATACTTCTCAAAAGAAGACATTTATGCAGCCAAAAAACACATGAAGAAATGCTCACCATCACTGGCCATCAGAGACATGCAAATCAAAACCACAATTAGATGCCATCTCACACCAATTAGAATGGCAATCATTAAAAAGTCAGGAAACAACAGGTGCTGGAAAGGATGTGGAGAAATAGGAACACTTTTACACTGTTGGTGGGACTGTAAACTAGTTCAACCATTGTGGAAGTCAGTGTGACGATTCCTCAGGGATCTAGAACTAGAAATACCATTTGACCCAGCCATCCCATTACTGGGTATATACCCAAAGGATTATAAGTCATGCTGCTATAAAGACACATGCACACGTATGTTTATTGCAGCACCATTCACAATAGCAAAGACTTGGAACCAACCCAAATGTCCAACAATGATAGACTGGATTAAGCAAATGTGGCACATATACACCATGGAATACTATGCAGCCATTTAAAATGATGAGCTCATGTCCTTTGTAGGGACATGGATGAAGCTGGAAACCATCATTCTCAGGAAACTATCGCAAGGACAAAAAACCAAACACCGCATATTCTCACTGATAGGTGGGAATTGAACAATGAGAACACATGGACACAGGAAGGGGAATATCACACACTGGGGACTGTTGTGGGGTGGGGGTAGGGAGTAGGGATAGCATTAAGAGATATAGCTAATGCTAAATGACGAGTTAATGTGTGCAGCGCACCAACATGGCACATGTATACATAGGTAACAAACCTGCAAATTGTGCACATGTACCCTAAAACTTAAAGTATAATAATAAAAAAATTAAAAATAAGAAAAAGAAAGGCCAGGGCCAAACCTATTTGTTCATGGTGTTGTGCAGACCCATCTAGACATTTTTAGTGGTGTCTTGCTTTGAAATAATTGAGCTACATTAACTGTATAAGTACTTAAGTCTAAAATCAGAACATGAGAAGGAAAGAAATAAATATAAATAGTCATTTACAGTTCTTGGAATTCAGGGTCTTTACAGTTGAATTGGAAGAGGTTGAGAGGATTACTCATAATTAGAATATAATCGATTTAGGGTACAATATAGGGGGTAGCGCTTTTACAGGAATATGCTCAAGGTATTATATTACTTTAGGGTGGAAGTTTAGTTATTGCATTTATTATATAAAATGGAGGCTTGATTTGGGGGGATCTTAAGATTTTTAGGAAAATTACATCAATCGAGGGGTAGCTGTTGGGGTATTCATGGTTAAAATATTATTTTGGGGCTCTGACTGGGTTGCATTTTAGTGTCTTGTTTTTGGGGTTTGGCAAGGGTACATTTACCTTGGTTGATGGTAAACTTAGAGATGGGAGAGGAGGAGTTTGCAAATTTAATCAGAAATAGTTCTTGAAAGTGAGCATACGTGCATGAGCATACGTACGTGAGCATACGTACGTGAGCATACGTGTCTATTAATTGTTATGTCCTTCAAGCATTAATTAATTCACAACTTATTGTTATTATGCCAGCCCAGAATATTCAATTTAAGCTCAGCTTCTACAATTGATTTGGCAGGAATCAAATCCGAGTTTATCTACAGCTGATTCGGCAAGTACCAGGGCGTCCGCGATGGTGAGTGATAGCACCGCGATAGTGAGTGACAGTGCTGCCGTGACTGGTTAATAGGGTGGTAGTCATTAGTCCATCGAGATATCTTATTTAAGGGGAATGTGTGGGCGATTTTAGTTTCATGGTCCTGAAGTAAGAACCAGATGCCAGGTATAGTTTCAAAACAGTCACCCCCAAGTGTTGTGGGCCCAGAGCGAGGAGGTTAGTACTCCCGAGCAGGATGATGATTTCAAGGAGGTTGGTGGATTAAGAGATCAGAATGTGGTAGGGGATATCCATGTTGATAAGGGATTTCTTGACTGAAATGTGCTGTGTCCAATGAACGAAGTATGCACTATGTAATATTAAGGATATCTAGTACGGGTCAATATTCGCATGGATTAGACTTGTACAGTCAATAATAGTAGATGTACCATAGTTGATTAAGGGAATGTTAATACATGATTATATGTATGTGGACTGGATTTGTAATGTATCCTCATGTATCAATGTACTATGTATAAGTAAACAATTATAGTACTATATAATTCATGGGTGCTAACAGTAATGCACAAAGTACATGAAACCACCAATGTATTAGTGCTAGTTGATTAATACTGACATAGTAGTTAAAGTGTGTGCTGTGAAAAAAATCAAGGAGTAGTTTAATTAGAATTTCAGCTTTGGGCGTTGACGATGAAGTGGGAATGCTTTTTCCCTGAGTTGTCCTGGGGAGGGGATTCTCCATTTCTCGTTTACAAGACCAGAGTATTCAATTATACTGCAAGAGCATTTTCATTTAAGTAATTTAATTTCAATTAGGGTAGTGAGCAGTATAAGGGTGAGGATGGTAGAGAAGTACATGATAGATACTGTCTGTCTGATGGCAATAAAAGATTATTGGACCGGCTGCCCTCCGATTCAGGTGAGTGTAAGCAGGTCAGCCACTAGGGTTCATAATAAGCATTAACTTAATGGCCGCAATATTATGCTTTGTTGTTTAGACTTGTGAAATATGGGAATACTGCTAGAATGAGAATGGAGAATACGAGGGCCAGTGCGCTTCCTAATTTGTTAGGGATAGATCACAATATTGCGTATGCAAACAAAAAGTACCACTCTGGCTTAATGTGGGGTGAGGTATTGAGGGGGTTGGCTAAAGGGTAATTATCAGGTTTGCTCAGGAGATCAGGCAAAAATAGTATTAGAGTTATTAGAAGGAGGAGAAGAAAAATTAAACCTAGAATATCTTTGGTTGTACAGTAGGGGTGGAAAGTGATTTTGTCGGGATCTGATGAAACCCCTGAAGGGTTGTTAGATTCTGTTTCATGCAAGAATAAAAGAACAGTTGCGAGCACTGTAATGATGAAGGGTAAGATGAAATGGAAGGTGAAAAATCGTGTGAGGGTGGCTTTGTCAACTGAGAATCTGCCTCAGATTCATTGTACAATGTCAGTTCCAATATATGAGATGGCTGATAGTAGATTTGTAATTCCTGTAGGGCCTCAGAATGATATTTGGCCTCATGGGAGCACGTAGCCCGTGAATGCTGTTGTTATAGTCTTGAATAGGAGGATAATGCCAATATTTCAGGTTTCTAGGAATGGAAATGAACCATAGTATAAGCCTCAACAACATGTAAGAAGAGGCAGATGAAAAATATTGAAGCACCGTTGGCATGAAAATAGCAGACCATTCAGCCTTAGTTTACATCTTGGCCGATATGAGCGACTGAAGAAAAGGCAGCTGAGGTGTCTGATATATAGCGCATGGCCAAAAATAATCCTGCGATGATCTGGAGAATTAGGCAGGCACCAAGAAGAGAGCCGAAGTTTCATCACGTGGAAATGTTAGGTGGTGTGGGAGGATCATTAAATGAGTAGCTAATAATTTGTATTAGTGGATGTGTTTGGTCATTAGTGTTCTTATAAATGTAGTACAAAAATGGTTTTTCATATCATTAGTCATTTTTATAGTTCATGTGGGAATAATGGCATATGCTTTATTTTTATTAAGTATTCTCTGGTTATAGGGTTTTTAGGTTTTTCTTTGAAACTTTCTCTTATTTATGGAGCCCTAGGGCTAATTATTAGGGGTGCTGTGGGTTGTGATATAGTGTTGAATTTTGGTGTGGGTTTCATGGGGTTAATAGTCTTTTTGATTTATTTGGAGGGCATGATGGTTGTTTTTGGTTATACTGTGGCTATGGCTATTGAGGAATATCCTGAAATATGAGGGTCAAGTATTGACATTTGAGGGGCTTTGTTATTAGGATTATTAATAGAGTTGATGTTGGTTCGATGAATAGTTGAGTACGATGTAGTATTCACGATTGATTTTAATAGCGTAGAGAGTTGGATTATTTTTTAGCATGAGGAGGCAGGGTTATTGCCTGAGGGTTCTGTAGGTGTCGCTGCCTCATTCAGGAGATGAAGGCCTAGTACTCAGGTGTTGGGACTTTTGGCTTAAATTCCTTCCCATGGGTGCACTGTGACATATCACCGAGTTAGAATTGTAATAATGTGACTCTTCTGCCTGGACCCTGCCAACAGGGGATATTATCACATATATCCGGGCCTATAAGGGGGTTATTTGTCTCTCCTGCCTCTGCCCCCAGAGGAGATTGTGTAATATCGTTTGACTTAACATCTAGGGTAATATGACCCTCCTCTCCTGCCTGGGTCCTGCTCACCAAAGAAATTGTGACATACCACTGATAGCAAAACCTAAATGATGTGACTGTCCTTCATATTCTAGACTCTGCCAAGAGAGAGGATTACTACATATTGCAGAGCCCAGCACCTAGGTGGAGTGACTTTCCTCTTCTTCTTCCCTGTCTATAGTGGGCTTGGTGAGATACCTTGAGGTTGTACCCAGGAGATGTGACTCTTCTGGCTAGGCCCAGCCTACAAATGAGATTATACTGTATCACTGGCTGAGCACCCAGGTGATGTGACTCTGTTGGCTTGTCCCTGCTCACAGGTGAAATTGTGACATATACCTGGGTTAAGCACACATGCACAATAATAACTCTCATACCTGGATCCAGAAAGTAGAGATAATTGACACTCATAGCCAGTCTCGTGGCCATGGATAAAGTCCTCAGTTTTTCACTTGTATGAAGTTCATGAAGGGTTAAGAGTGTCATAACAGAGACCAGCAACTAGGTGAGAATATGATTCTTCTATGCACATCTGGCTGACATGATTATCGTGCTCACACATGAACAGGGCCTAGGAATGAGGTACTAAATCTCACACGTAAAAAGCAGTCAAAAGTTGAAATAATTACTCTCATACATGGATCTGATTCACAGGTGGATTGGTAATATTTGAACCATGATTCAGCACACCTGTGGTGCTGTGAGTTCTTTACTGGAACACAATCTTCAAGTGGGATTGGGGCAGTTATACATGGATCTTGCCCATTGTTGAGATTGTGACTCCTCTACTTCCACCCAAACCACAGAAAGTGTTGACTCACATACAGGAAACCAGGATTTGTGTGGGATATGAAACTTATTTCCAAGCCTTTCTGAGAGTGTGATTGGGACGGTTAACTTTGCCCAGCACATGAATAATTTGACTGTCTTTTCTAGGCCCAGAACACAGATGAAATTGTGCCGTATGTGGAACAAGCAGCTAAGCAATATGTAATACCTTCCTTGGCTTAGCCTACAAAGGGCACTTTTATATATCACTGGGACCATCATCCAGGTGATGTGAGTTATCTGCCTAGAACCTGCCTACAAAGAGAATTGTGTCTTAAATCTAGGTCTATCACATAAGTGATGTCACTCCCTTCTACTGCCTTAGCCCTGCACTTACAGTGCATTGTGACACACAACTGGGCACTTCACACAGGTAATGTGATTCTCCTTTTTGGGTTCTGCCAACAGGAAGCATTGTAACATATCACTTGGCTCAGCACATGATGTTTCTTTGCTTTTGACTGGGCCCTGACCACAGGGTATTGTGACATATTGCTGGGTTCAGCACAAATGTGAGGTCACTCTCCAGGCTTGGTACTGCACAGAACAGACATTGTGACATATATCTAGGCAAATTGCCTAGAAGTGAATCCCCTCTCCTGCTTAAGTCCTTCCCACAGAGAGCGGTTTGATATGTCACTGAAACCAGCATCCAGGTGATGTGACTCTTCTGCCAGGGTCCTGCCCACAAGGTGGATTGTGACATCTCACTGGACCTGCACACACATAGGTGATGTAACTTTCTTGCCTTCTCTCTGGCTGCAAGTGGTATTGCTCCATATACCTGAGACCCTAACAAAAGCCTAATTACAACTCATATGCCTGGAGCCAGGACATGTGCAGGATGGTGAGTCTTATTCTTAAACCTTTCCAAAAGTGTACTAGTGACATATACCTTTGCTCAGCTCCTGAATGATTTAAAAATTCTACCTGGGTATATCCCACAAATCAGATTTTGACGGATACTTAGGCAAAGCACCTTGGTGATTTGACTGTGCTATATTAACAATGTCCTCTGAGGGGACTGTAACATATTTCTGGACTCATCATGTAGGTTACATGACTCTCATCTCCTGCCTGTACCCTGCTTCCTTTGGTAATTGTAGCATTTCTAAGCACTGCATCCAAATGATATAACTGTCTTGCCTGGGCCCTGTCTACAAGAGGCATTGTGACCATCATTTGGATGATAAGACTCTCCTCTCCCTGCTTGGACACTGCCCACAAGGGACATTGTGCCACAGAGCTGGACCAAGAGCACAAGTTATGTGACATTTCTGACAGGACCCTGCCTACAAAGAGAATATTGGAATTTTTCTAGCCCAGCATTTAGCCCTGAAGTGGCTGTTCTGCCTGCTTCATAACCACAGAGGGAATTGTAATATATACCTAGGCATGGGTCACAGACATGATAATGACTCTCATATGTGGACTCAGCCAACAGAGGATATTATGACTCTTATAACTAGGTTTAGGGACATGTGTGATGTCCTAGATCACCTTCTTGTAAAAAGGTTACAAAAGATTACAACACTCTCACATATTTTACAAAGTCTTTGGGTTATACAGACAGAGTAAAAGTAGGGCTCAGCACACAGGTGAAATTGTGAGTCTTTTATGCAGACCCAGCTGACAGTAAGGACTGTCGTTATCTCACATGGATGAAGCGAACTGTCACACATGAAAACAAGACATGTGTGGTATTGTAAATCTCATCTTTGGAATTTTCTGACAGCATGATTGTGGTATAAATCTTTTCCAAGCACCTGTGTAATTTGACTCTCCAGACTTGTTCCAGCCCGTAGAAGGGATTGTGATATCTACCTAGGCCAACCTCCAGGTGATGTGACTCTCCTGGCTGGGCCCTTCTCTCAGTAAGGATTGTGACATATCACTGGATCTAACACTCAGGTGATGCTACATTCTTGCCTGCACCATGCCCACCACAATTATTGTAACATATTTCTGTGTCCACCTCATAGGTGATGTAACTTTCCTCTCTGGAATGGGTCCTGCACAAAGGAATTATAGTAACATATTGCAAAGCCAGACACACAGGTGAGGGTACTCTTTTGCCAAAGCCATGCCCAAAGGAGGACATTTTGACATATCTCTCAGCCTATCACCTAGGTTATGTGGCTCTCCTACTTGGGCCCTGCCAGCCTGGAGAGTGACACATTTCTATGCCAGGCACACAGGTGATGGTACTCTTTTGCCAGGGCTTTGCTTCATAGAGGACATTGTGACATAACCCTGGGCCTATCACCTAGGTGAGGTGACTCCCTCCTTGGGACCTACCCACATGGAGCATTGTGGCATAAGAGAGAACCAGCACCTAGGTGATGTAACTCTCTTGCCTGGGTGCTGTCCTAAGAGAGCCTTGTGACATATCTCAACACCTAGCACCCAAATGATATGGCTCTTCTGCCCAGTTTCTGCCCACATATTAAATTGTGACATATTTCTAGGGAAGCATCTAGGTGATATGACTCTCCTCATCTGCCTGAGTTCTGCCTACTGGGGACATGGGGACATATCTGTGATCCCATGACCTAAGTGATATGCCTCTCTTCCTCTGCCTGGGCCTTTAAAATGGTGGGATTGTGACATATTGCTGAGCCCAGCATTCAGGTCATGTGACTCTACTCTTTTTTGTGAACCATGCCCACAAAGGGAAATTTTTACCTATTACACCCAGATGATGTTACTCTTCTGATAGAGTCCTGAAAAAAGAGGGAATTATTGCATACTGCTGATGATGCTACGGTCCTTCCTGTGCCAGAGCCACAGACAGTATTTTGACATAATTTCGGCCCATTTGGTAGGTGCTTTGGCTCTCATCCCTTGGCTAAGCTTTTCCACATTTGGAATTGGGTCTATTGCTGGGACCTGCAACTAGTTAATATGACTCCCCTTTCTAGGTTCTGCCTAGAGAGGGCATTGCGACATGTTACTTGACACATCACCTAAGTGTTGTTACTCTTTTCCTAATTTTTTGCCCAAAAATGGGATTATGACATATACCTTTCTTCATTTCACAGCCATGATGGTCCAACTTATATTGGGATCCAGCCAATAGAAGATATTTTGCCTGTCATCCCTAAGCTTAGGGCAATAGGTAAAATCCTGGGTTGCATATTTGTACAAAGCTCACAGAAGTTTACAACACTTACTCATAATGTATAAACTTGGGTGGTACAGACAGTTTCATAACAAGGCCCAGCAAAAAGTTAAGATGGTGACTCTCAATTACATACCCAGGTGAAAGTAAAATCTGTCACCATCCCACATTTACAAAGCCCACTGTTGCAGTACTGAGTCTAATATGTGAAAACAGTACAAAGATGGAATTTTGACTCTCATATGTGCATCGGGCCACAGGTGCGATCGTGACTCATTTTTGGATCCATCTCACAGGCATAAAATGTGTCTCATTCCTGAACTCAGCCCAAATGAGAGATGTTGACTGTCATACCTAGGTTTAAGTCAATATATAAAATTTTGACTCCATATGAACGTGTGGGCCTCAGAGTGGTTTGCAACTCTGATGCATGCCGTATAAAGCCCTCGGTTGTTGTAGAGGGTTTCATACAATTACCTAATATGCATGACATTGTGACTCTCATATAAACACCAAGCTATCAGTTAAAGGTGTCACCATCAAAGATGAGGAGACTGTGTCATGTCACTGGGCCTAGTACCCAGGTGTTAAAACTTTTCCTTTAATTGTATCCCAAGTGTGCATTGTGACATATCGTTGGGTCAGAATCATAATAATGTGACTCTTCTGCCTGGGCCCTGCCAACAAGGGATATTATCACATACTTCTGAACCTATCAGCTAGGTGATTTGTCTATTTTTCCAGTGCTTTGCCCACAAGGAACGTTGTGACATTGCTGGATGTAGCATCTAGGAAATGTACTCTCCTCTCCTGCCTAGGCCCTGCCCACTAAAGGAATTGTGACATGCCACTGAGTGCAAAACCTAGGTAATGCAATCTCCTCTTTATTCTGGAGTCTGCCAAAAGAGGGGATTATTACATATTGCTGAGCCCAGCACCTAGGTGGTGTGACTCTCCCCTTTTTCTTCAACCCTGTCTGCAGTAGACATGGTGCCATATTACTTGAGGCTGTACCCAGGTTATGTGACTCTTCTGACTTGGCCCTGGCTGCAAAGGAGATTATAATGGATCTTAGCTCAGAATCCAGATAATGAGACTCTTCTGCCTTATTTCTGCCCATGGGTGAAATTGTGATATAAGGAGAGATATTTTGACTGTCATAGCCAGTCTTATGGCAATAAGTAAAGTAATAGGTCTCATAATTGTATAAAGTTCACAGATGATTATGACACTCAGGCATATCATATAAAGTCTGAGTGGTACAGCGTGTCATACCAGGGAACAGCAACCAGGTGAGATCATGACTCTTGGATGGACACCTAGCTGACACGATTGTCATTTTCATAAGAACACATACAAATAAGGTACTAAATGTCACACAAAAGAGCAGTTGAAGGCTAGGCACTGTGGCTCATGTCTGTAATCCCAGCATTTTGGGAGGCTGAGGTGGGTGGATCATCTGAGGTCAGGAGTTCAAGGCCAGCATGACAAATATGGTGAAACCCAATCTCTACTAAAAACACAATAATTGGCTAGGCATTATTGCGTTTGCCTGTAGTCCTAGCTACTTGGGAGGCTGAGGCAGAAGAATCACTTGAACCCAGGAGGCAAGGGTTACAGTGAGCCAAGATTGTGCCACTGCACTCCAGCCTGAGTGACAGAGGGAGAATCTGACTAAAAAAAACAAAAAAACAAAAACAAAAACAAAACAGTTCTCAAAGATTGAAATTGTTCCTCTCATACACGGATCTGACCCATGGGTGTATTGGTGATGCATAATTCAGCACACCTGTGAGGCTGTGACTCCCCTACTGGAACACAATCTTCCAGTGGGATTGGGCATCTTATACGTGGATTTTGCCCATTGATGAGATTGTAACTCTTCTCTTTGACCGCACTCATAGGAGGTGTTACTCACATACACAAAGCCAGGACTCATGTGGGACTGTGAAATTTATTTCTGAATATTTTCTAGTGTGTGATTAGGATGTAAAAGTTAGCCCATCCCCTTGAATAATTTGACTCTTTTTTAGGCCATAACCACAAATGAAATTGTGACATACTTGGACTATACACCTAAGCAAAGGTGACTGGGCCTGCCTACAAAGGGCACTTTTATGTATCACCTGGGACCAGCACCCAAGTGATGTGAATTCTTTGCCTGTTCCCTGCCTATAAAAAGCACTGTGGCTTATATCTAGGTTCATCATGTAAGTGATGTGTCTCCCTTCTACAGCCTTGGCCCTGTACTTATGGTGCATGGTTACACATAACTTGGTACTGCACCCAGGTGATGTGACACTCTGTTTTGGGTCCTGCCAACAGGAAGCTTTGTAACACATTGCTTGGCTCGGCACCTACGTGATGTTTCTCCTCTCTTGCCTTGCCCTGACCACAAGGGAGATTGTGACATATTGCTAAACCCAGTACCAAGGCAAGGTCACTTTCATACCTTGGTCCTGCACATAACAGCCATTGTGACACACATCTAGGTCAATTGCTTAAGTGAAGTGAGTCTCCTCACCTTCCTAAGCCCTGTCCAGGGGGAATTTTGATGTATCACAAAAACCAGCATCCAGTTGATGTGACTCTTCTTCCAGGGTCCTGCCCCAAGAAAGATTGTGACATCTCACTGGACAAGCACCCACCCAGGTGACATGACCTTCCTGCTTGCTCTCTGCCCACAGGTGATATTGTGCCATATACCTGAGACCAGATAAGAGGACTAATCATGACTCTTAAACGTGGAGCCAGGTCATATGCAAGATGGTGTCCCCATTCTTGGAAATTTCCACCAGTGTTATTGTGACATATATCTTTTCCTAGCTCCTGAGTGATTTAATAATCCTGCCTAGGTGTAGCCCACACATGAAGTTTGGACATTTACCTCAACTGAAACCCTGGGTGATTTGACTCTCCTGTCTTAACAATATCCTCAGGAAGGATTGTAACATGTTTCTGGACACATTTTCTAGGTTACCTGACTCTCCTCTCCTGCCTGGACTCTGCTTCCACTGGGGACTGTAGCATTTCCAAGCTCTGCATCCAAATGATAAGACTGTCTTGCCTGGTCCTTTCAACAGGAGATATTGTGACATATCTCTGGCTGACATGAGTCTCCTCTTCTGTCTGGATATTGCCCACAAGGAGCATTTTGCCATACAGTTGGACGTAGCCCCAAAGTTATGTGACTTTTCTGCCAGGAACTTGCCTGCAAGGAGAATATTGGAAAATTCTGGCTCAGCATTTAGGTGACATGGCTGTCGTACCTGTTTCATTACTACAGAGTAAATTGTGACACACACCTTAGCACAGCTCACAGGCATGATAAGGACTCTCATATGTGAACCCCACAAATAGGAGTAATTTTGACTCTCATAACTTGCTTTAGAAACATGAGTGATTAAATCTCTTTCTGGTAAAAAAAAAAAAAGTCACAGAACATTATAACAGCCTCAGATATTTTATAAAGCCATTGGCTTGTACACAGAGTGTCATAACAGAACCCAGCAGGAAGGTGAAATTGTGAGTCTCATATGCACACCCAGCCAACAGTAAGAACTGTCACTGTCTCACATATATGAAGCCAACTGTTACTCATAAAAACAGAACATTTGTGGTATTGTACATCTCATCCTGGGAATTTTCTGCCAGTGTGATTGTGATATAAATTGTTGCTGAACACCTGTGTGATTTGACTCTCCAGACTGGTTAGAGCTGGCATATGTTATTGTGATATCTACCTGGGCCAACTTCTAGGTGATATGACTCTCCTGCCTGGGCGCTGCTCTCAGTGAGAATCATGAAATATCACTAGATCCAGCACCCAGGGCATGTTACATTTTTGCCTGAGCCATGCTCACAGAAATCACTGTGACATATCACTGTGTCAAACACTAAGGTGACATAACTCTCCTCATAGAATGTGCCCTGCACACAGTGGGAGATAGTGACATATGGCTGGGCCAGGCACACGGGTAACAGTACTCTTTTGCTAGGGCCGTGTCCTAAAGAGGGCATTGTGACAAATCTCTGGGCCTATCACTTAGGTGATGTTGCTCTCATGCTTGGGTCCTACTTACCTGAATAGTGACATATTACTAGGCTAGGCTCACAAGTGATGGTACTCTTTTGTCAGGGCCATGCCTCAAGGAGGACATTGTGACATGTCTTTGGACCTATCACCTAGGTGATGTGATTCCCTGCTTGAACCCTGCCCACATGGAGCAATGTGACATATGGGTAGAACCTGCACCTATTTGTTGTAACTCTCTTCACATGTTAGATTGTGTCATATACCTAGGGAAGCATGTAGGTGATAGGTCTCTGCCAACAGTGGATATTATCACTTATCTCTGTGTTTATAAGCTAGGTAATTTGTGTCTCCTGCCTGTGCCCTGTCCCCAGAGGACATTGTGACATGTTGTTTGGCTTAACATCTAGGTAATGTGACTCTACATTCCCGCCTGGGTCCTGCTCACCAAAGAAATGGTGACTTACCACTGATTGCAAACCCTAAATGATGTGACTGTCCTTCATATTCTAGACTCTGCCAAGAGAGGGGATTATTACATATTGCAGAGCCCAGCACCTAGGTGGAGTGACTCTCATCTTTTTCTTCTACCCCATATATAGCGGGCTTGGTGACCTACTATTTGAGGCTATACCCAGGTAATGTGACTCTCCTGTCTTGTCCCTGCTCACACATAAAATTGTGACATATACCTGAGTTAAGCACACATGCACAATAACTCTCATACCTGGACCCAGCCAGTAGAGATTTTTGACTCTTATAGTCAGTCTCACGGCCATTGGTGAAGTCCTGGGTTTTTCACTTGTATAAAGTTCACAAAGGATTATAACACTCAGGTATAGCATATAAAGCCTTAATGGTACAGACTGTCATAACAGGGACCAGCAATGACATAAGAATGTGACTCTTGTGTGCACAACTAGCTGACAAGATTACCATTCTCACACATGAACAGGGCCTAGGAATAGGGTCTAAATCTCACAAATAAAAAGCGGTCAAAGGTTGAAATAATTACTCTCATACATGGATCTGATTCACACGTGGTTTGGTAACATTTGAACCATGATTCAGCACACCTGTGATGCTGTGACTGCCCTACTGGAACACAATCTTCAAGTGGGATTTTGGATCTTATACATGGATCTTGCCCATTGATGAGATCGTGACTCCTCTACTTAGACCCAACTCATAGAAAGAGTTGACTCACATACATGAAACCAGAACTTTTGTGGGATGTGAAACTTATTTCTGAACATTTCTGAAAGTGTGATTGGGACAGGTAACTTTGCCCAGCACGTGAATAATCTGACACTCTTTTTTAGGCCCAGACCACAGATGAAATTGTGCAATATGTGGAACAAACACCTAAACAATATATAACACCTTCCTTGGCTCTGTCTACAAAGGGCACTTTTATATATCACTGGGACCATCAACCAGGTGATGTGAATTATCTTCCTGAAACCTTCCTACAAAGAGAATTGTGTCTTATATCTAGGCCCATCATGTAAGTGATGTCAGTCCCTTCTACTGCCTTGGCCCTGCACTTACAGTGCATTGTGACACATATCAAGGTACTGCACACAGACGATGTGATTCTCCTTTTTGGGTTCTGCCAAAAGGAAGCATTGTAATAAATCACTTGGCTCAGTACCAAGGTGATGTTTCTTTGCTTTTGCCTGGGCCCTGGTAACAGGGAGATTGTGATCTATTGCTGGGCCCAACAAAAATGTGAGGTCACTCTCCAGCCGTGGTACTTCACATAAGCGCCATTGTGACATGTATCTAGGCCAATTGCCTAGGTGAAGCGAGTTTCCTCTCTTGCCAAAGTCCTGCCCACAGAGGGGGTTTTGATATGTCACTGAAATCAGCATTCAGGTGATGTGACTCTTCTGCCAGGGTCCTGCCTACTAGGTGGATTGTGACATCTCACTGGACCCGCAACCATGTAGGTCATGTGACTTTCATGCCTTCTCACTGGCCACAGGTGATGTTGTGCCATATAACTGAGACCGTAACAAAAGCCTAATAACAAGACATATGTCTGGAGCCCTGATATGCACAGGATGGTGAGTCTTATCGTTCAACTTTTCCACAAGTGTAATTGTGACATATACCTCTGCCCAGCTCCTGAATTAATTATTCTGCCTAGGTATCACCCACAAATGAGAATTTGACAAATAACAGAGCCAAGCACCTTGATGATTTGACTGCATTATCTTAACAATGTCCTCTGGAGGGATTGTAACATATTTCTGGACCCATTTTCTAGGTTACATGACTCTCCCCTCCTGCCTGTGCCCTGATTCCTTGGTAACTATAGCACTTCTGAGCACTGCATCCAAATAATATGACTGTCTTTCCTGGGCCCTGTCAACAGGAGGCATTGTGACATATTTTGGGGCCCATGATTTAGGGGATAAGACTCTCCTCTCCTGCTTGGACACTGCCCACAAGGGACATTGTGCCACAGCGCTGGACCTAGCACACAAGTTATGTGACATTTCTGACAGGTCTGCCTAAAAAGAGGATTTTGGAATATTTCTGGCCCAGCATTTAGGTGATGTGGCTGTCCTGCCTGCTTCATAACCACAGAGGGGATTGTAACATATGCCTAGGCACAGCTCACAGGCATGATAATGACTCTTATATATGAATTCAGCCAATAGAGGATATTTTGACTTTTATAACCAGATTTACATACATGCATGATGTCTTGGATCACATTCCTGTACAAAGGTCACAAAAGATTACAACACTCACACATGTTTTACAAAGTCTGTGGGTAATACAGACAGAGTCAAAGCAGGGCTCAGCACACACGTGAAATTGTTAGTCATGTATCCAGACCCAGCTGACAGTAAGGATTGTCATCATCTCACATGGATGAAGCCAACTGTGACACATGAAAACAGAACAAGTGTGGTATTGTGAATCTCATCTTTGGAATTTTCTGACAGTACGATTGTGATACAAGTTTTTTCCAAGCAACTGTGTAATTTGACCCTACAGAGTTTTTCCAGCACATATATGGGATTGTGATGTCTACCTAGGCCAATCTCAAGGTGATGTGACTCTCCTGCCTGGGCCCTTCTCTCAGTAAGAATTGTGACATATCGCTGGATCTAGCACACAGCTGATGTTACATTCTTGCCTGTGCCATGCCCACTAAAATTATTGTGACCTATTTCTGTATCCACATATAGGTGATATAACCCTCCTCTCTGGAATGGGCCCCACACAAAGGAAGGATAGTGACATATTGCAAGCCCAGGCACACAGGTAAGGGTACTTTTTTGCCAGAGTCATGGACAAAATAGCTCATTGTGACATATCTCTGGGCCTATGACCTAGGGTAAGTGGCTCCCCTGCTTGGGCCCTGCCAACCTGGAGCGTGACATATTTCTAGGCCAGGCACACAGGTGAGGGTACTCTTTTGCCAGGGCTATGCTTCATAGAGGACATTATGACATATCTCTGGACCTATCACCTAAGTCAAGTGACTCCCTCCTTGGGCCCTACCCACATGGAGCATTGTGACATAAGCAGAGAACCTGTACCTAGTTGATGTAACTCTCTTGTCTGGGTGCTGTCCTAAGAGAGCCTTTTGACATATCTCAGGACCCAGCACCCAAGGGATGTCGCTCTTCTGCCTCATTTCTTCCCACATGTTACACTGTGACATATTCCTAGGAAAGCAGCTGGGTGATATGACTCTCCTCTTCTGCCTGAGCCCTGCCTACTGGGGACATTGGGACATCTCTGTGCCCATGATTTAAGTGATGTGACTCTCTTTTTCTGCCTGGGCCTTCACAATAAGAAGATTTTGACACATTGCTAAGCACTCAGAATATGTGACTCTCCTCTTTTTCCCAAATCATGCCCACCAAAAAGGAATTTTGACCTATTGCAGTGCCCAGCACCCAGATGATGTTACTCTTCTGCCTGGGTTCTGCATAAAGCAGAAATTACGGCATATTACATATTGCTGGGCCCAGCACCCTTATGTTGTAACTCTCCTGCCTGTGCTGGAGCCTCCGAAAATATTTTGACATATCTTGGGCCCATTTTGTAGGTGTTTTGGCTCTCATAACTTGGCTGTGTTTTTTCCACTTGTGGGATGGTGTCATATTGCTGGGCCCAGCATCCAGTTAATGTGACCCAATTTCCTATGCCTTGCCTAGAGAAGGCATTGTGACATATTGCCTGGCACAGCACCTAAGTGATGTTACCCTACTGCCTAGTTTTTTGCCCACAAATGGAATTATGACATACACCATGTTTTAGTTCCAACTCATGATGATTATACTTATACCGGGATTCAGCCAATAGAAAATATTTTGCCTCTCGTCTTTAAGCTTAGGTCGATAGGTAAGGTCCTGAGTTCCATATTTGTACGAAGCTCACAGAAGCTTACAACACTAACTTATATTGCATAAACTCTTTCTTGGTAGAGAGATTCAACAGGGGCAGCCAAACATTCAGATTGAAACTCTTCATTACACACCCAGGTGAAATTAAAAGTTGTCAGTCACCATCCCACATTTACGCAGCCCACTGTTGAGGTCCTGAGTCTAACAAGGGAATACAGCTCAAAGTTTTAATTGTGACTTTTATATGTGGATCTGGACACAGGTGGGATGGTGACTCGTTTCTGGACCCAGCCCACAGTTACAATAATGGGTCTTCTCCCTTAATCCTGCCTGTAGGCGAGATGTTGACTATCAAACCTGGGTTTAGGGCAATATGTACGATTGTGAGACCGTATGAGCTTTTAGGCCTCAGAGAGGTTTGCAACTCTCATGCAGGCTTTATAATGCCTTGGATGTTGTAGAGAGTGTAATACATTGGCCCAACACACAAGTGAGATTGT
Organism: Gorilla gorilla gorilla; assembly: GCF_029281585.2. NCBI lineage: Eukaryota > Metazoa > Chordata > Mammalia > Primates > Hominidae > Gorilla > Gorilla gorilla. The sequence continues at coordinate 73,932,983 of NC_073231.2, read as the reverse complement.
GACTCTAATATACACACTCAGCTAAAAGTTAAAGTTGTCACCCTTAAAGATGAAGAGATTGTGTCATATCACTGGGCCTAGTACCCAGCTGTTGAGATTTTTTGGCTGGAATTCCTTTCCATGGGTGCATTTTTACATATTGCTGGGTTAGAATCATAATAATGTGACACTTCTGCCTGGGCTCTGTCAATAGGGGATATTATCACATATCTCTGAGCCTAATAGCTAAATGATGTGTTTCTCCTGCCAGTGCCCTGCCCACAAGGAACACTGTGACATATCGCTAGGTATAGCATCTAGGTAATGTGACTCTCCTCTTCTGCCTGGATCCTGCCCACTGAAGAAATTGTGACATAACAGTGAGTGCAAAACCTAGGTGATGTGACTCCCCTGTTTGTCCTGGACTCTGCCAAGAGAGAGCATTATAACATATTGCTGAGCCCAGCACCTAGTCGTGGGGGTTCAGTCAGGCTTGTGTGAAAAATATTAAAGATAGTTATAGTAATATCCAGAAACCTTCCTGGAAGGCCAAGAAGTTTGCATAGATTTAGTAAGGGTTATGGCTGAAGGCAACCTGATCCTTACCTTAAGTAAATAGCTTAAAGTGAGTACCAAGGAATGTAGAGTAGTTTATCTAACTAACTTGTTTTCCTAAGACTCACCTTTGTTTCACCATAGGTGCTTAATTGCTTTCTACTACTTGGGAGGTCCAAAATGCCAATTGCCCTTTAGTGGTATTGACTCAAGCCTTTGTCAATTAAACATTCCTGAATAAATGTGAGTCTCACTGGCTGGTCAGGGCTGCAAATGTTTACAGCCTCTGCGTGGAGTCTGTAAGTGACCCAGATGCTCAGTAGAACTGGCAAAGCAGAATATCTGTGTGTTGGTATCTTCATTTATCAGTCATTGAGTCAGGGTCTGCAGGACAGACCCTGCACCTAGGGGGTGGGACTATTCACTATTTTTTCAACCCTGTGTTCAATGGGCATGATGACTTGTTATTTGAGACTGTACCCAGGTGATATGACTCTTCTGACTGGGTCCTGCCTACAGAGAAGATTATAATGTATCCCTGGCTCACAACCCAGATGATGTGACTTTTCTGTCTTGTCTCTGTCCAAAAGTGAAATTGTGACATATACCTGGATTCAGCTCATATGCACAATAATAACTCACATACCTAGACCCAGCCAGGGGATATATTTTGACTCACATAGCCATTCTTATGGCCATGGGTAAAGTCCTAGCTCTCCCACCTGTAAGAATTCACAGAAAACTGTGCTACTCAGGCATATCATATAAAGCTTGAGTGGTACAAAGAGTGTCATAACAGGCACCAGCAACCAGGTGCTATTGTGATTCTTAGATGCACATCCAACTGACACGATAGTCATTCTCATATATGAACAGAGCCTATGAACGAGGTACTTAATCTCACATACATAAGCAGTTGAAGCGTGAAGTTGTTACTCTCATACATTAATCTGATCCACAGGTGGTTTTGTGACGTTTGAACCATGATTCAGCAAATCTGTGTTGCTTTTACTCCCCTACTGGAACACAATCTTCAAGGGGGATTGGGGCTTTTATACATCGATCTTGCCTACTGTTGAGATTGTGACTCCTGTATTTTGACCCAACTCATAGGAGGTGTTATCTCTCATACCTGAAGCCAGGACTTTTGTTGGACTGTGAAACTTATTTCTGAACATTTTTGAGTGTGTGATTGAGAAGTATGACTTTGCCCAGCGTCTGAGTGTTTTGACTCTTCTTTCTAGGCCCAGAGCACAGTTGAAATTGTGACATATGTACACCAAGCAACCAAGCAATGTATAATACCTCATTTGGCAATGCAATCGAGGGCACTTTTACATATCTCTGAGACCAGCGCCCAGCTGATGTGAAATATTGGCCTGAACCCTGCCTACAAAAGCATTGTGGCTTTTATCTAAAGCTCCATTACATAAGTGATGTGACTTCCTTCTACTGCCTTGGCCCTGCACTTATGGTGAATCATGACACAAAATTGGGTAGAGCAATCAGGTGATGTGACCCTTTTTTTTTTGGCAGGGGGCCAGTCTGTCAATAGGAAGCTTTAACATATCACTTGGCTCAGCACCTAGATTGTGTTTCTTCTCTCTTGCCTGGGCCCTGACCAGCACAGAGATTGTGGCATATTGCTGAACCCAGGACCAAGATGAGGTCATTCTCCTGCCTTGATCCTGCATACAGGGACCCTTGTGACATATATACAGGCCAATTGCCTAGGTAAAGTTTGTCTCCTCTCCTGCCTAAGCCCTGCCCATGGGGAGGATTTAGATATATCACTGAAACCAGCATCCAGGTGATATGACTCTTTTTCCAGAGTCTTGTGACATTTCACTGGACCAGCACCCACTCAGGTGATGTGACTTTCCTTTCTTCTCCCCACCCACAGGTGATGTTGTGCCATATACCTGAGACCAGATCAATGGCCTAATAATGACTCTTTTACCTAGAGCCAGGACATGTGCAGGATGGTAACTCTCATCCCTGAACCTTTCCACAGGTGTTATTGTCACATATACCTTTTCCAGCTCCAAAGTGATTTAATAATCCAGCCTAGTTATAGCCCACAGATAATATTTGGACATATACCTGAGTCAAGAACCTTGGTGATTTGACTCTCATGTCTTAACAGTGTCCTCAGAAGGGATCATAACATATCTCTGGACCCATGATCTAGGTTATGTGACTCTCTTCTCCTGCCTGAACACTGCTTCCAGTGAAGAGTGTTGCATTTCTAAGCACTGCATCCAAATGACATGAGCTTCTTGCCTGGGCCGTTTCAACAGGAGGCATTGTGACATATCTCTAGGTCCATCATTTAGGTGATATAACTCTCCTCTCCTGCCTGGACACTCTCCACAAGGGGCATTATGCCATAGAGCTAGAGCTAGCAACCAAGTTTTGTGAATTTTCTGTTAGGGCCTTGCCTACAAAGAGAATTTTGGAATATTTCTGGCTTAGAATTTAAGTGATGTGGTTGTTCTGCCTGTTCAGTAACCACAGAGGAGAAGGTGAAATATATCTAGGCACAGCAAACAGGCATGATAATGAGTCTCGTATGTGGACCCAGCAAATAGGAGAAATTTTGACTCTTATAACTAGGTTTAGGAACAAGAGTGATGTCCAGGATCTCCTTCTGGTAAGAAGGTCACAGAAGATTGCAACACTCACAATTATTTTGTAACACCTTTGGGTTGTATAGGGAGTCTCGTAACAGGGCCAAACACACAGAGGAAATTGTGACAGTCATATGCACACCTACCTGACAGTAAAGACTTTCACAATCACAGATGGATGAAGGCAACTGTCCTACATGAAAACAGGACATGTGTGGTATTGTACATCTAAAACATAGAATTTTATTCCATTGTGACTGTGATATAAATCAATACCAAGCACCTGCGTGATTTCACTCTTCAGACTGGTTCTATTCTACATATGGGATTTTTATATCTACCTATGCCAACCTTGAAGTGTTGTGACTTCTCTGTCTGGACCATGCTCTCAGTAAGAATTGTGACATCACTGGATCCAGCATCCAGGTGATGTTACATTTTAGCCTGCACCATGCCCACAGACATAACTGTGACATATCACTGTGTCCATCAGTTAGAAGATGTAGCTCTCCTCTGTGGAATAGGCTCTGTACACAGGACAAAATAGTGATGTATTCCCAGGCCAGGCACACAGGTGATGATACTCTTTTGCCAGGGCCAGGCCCAAAAGATGGCATTTTGACATATCACAGTTCCTATCATGTAGGTGATATGGCTCTTCTGCTTGGGACCTGCCCACTTGGGTAGTGACATATTGCTAGGCCAGGCACAAAGATGATGGTACTCTTTTGCCAGGGCCATGCTTTCAGAAAGGCTTTGTGACATATCTCTGGGTCCATCACCTAGCTGATGTGACTTCCTGCTTGGCTCTGCCCACATGGAGCATTGTGACATGAGGGTAGAACCTGCACCTAGGTGATGTAACTCTCTTGCCTGAGTCCTTTTCTAAGGGGGACTTGTGAATATCTCAGTACCCAGGACCAGGTGATGTGGCTCTCAGCCTGGTTTCTGCCCACATAATAAATTGTGACATATATGTAAAGAAGCGTCTAGGTGATATGACTCTCTTTTTGTGCCTGAGCCCTGCCTACTGGTGACATTGGGCCATATCTCTGAGCCCATGACCTAAGTGATGTGACTCTCTTCTTCTGTCTGGGCCTTTACAATGGGATGATTGTGACATATTGATGAGCCCAGCACTTAGGTAATGTGACTCTTGTCTTGTTGCTGAACAATGGCCACGAATAGGACTTTTGCCATATTTTAGGGCCCAGCACCTAGATGATGTTACTCTTCTGACTAGGTCATGCATGAAGGTGGAATTGTGGCATAATGCTTGACCCAGCACCCTAATTATGTGGCTCTCCTGCTTGTGCCTGAGCTACAGAAGGTATTTTGACATAAATTTGTCCCATTTTGTAGGTGTTTTAGCTCTCATCACTTTACTGGGTTTCTTCCACATGTGGTTGTATCATATTGCTGGCTTCAGCCCCCAGTTAATATGACCCTCTTTCCTAGGCGCTGCTTAGAGAGGGCATCATGACATTTTGCTTGACACAGCACCTAAGTGATGTTAATCTTCTGCCTAGTTTTCAGCCCACAAATGGGATTATGACAAATACCTTGCTTCAGTTCAAAGGCATGATGATCAAGCTTCTATTGGGGTTCAGCCAATTGGAGATATTATGCCTCTCACCACTAGGTTTAGGTCAATAGGTAAGGTCCTTCATTGCATATTTATACAAAGCTCACTGAAGTTTACAACACTAACTCATATCATAAAAACTTATTGGGTGGTACAGAGTTTCATAACAGAGCCCAGCAAAATGTTAAGATTGTGACTCTCGTCTACACACTCAGTTGAAAGTAAAAGTTGTTACCTTCCTACACTTACAATGCCCGTTGTTGAGGTCCTGAGTCTAACAAGTGAATACAGCACAAAGTTGGAATTGTGACTTTCATAAGTGAATGTGCCCACAGGTGGGATGGTGGCTCATTTTCTGACCCAGCTCACAGGCTAATAATGGTCTCATCCCTGAAACCAGCCTATTGGAAAGCTGTTGACTGTCATACCTGGGATTAGGGCAATATGTAAGATCATGAGTCCATATAAGCATGTAGGCCTCAGAGAGGTTTCCAACTCTCATGCATGTTGTATCAAGTTCTCAGATGTTGTAGAGAGTATCATACAATGGCCAGCACACACAAGATATTGTGACACTCATATACACAATGAGCTAAACATTAATGGTGTCACCCTTCACAATGAGGAGATTGTGTCATATCCCTTCACCTAGTACCCTGGTGTTGAGACTTTTTGGTTTAAATTTCTTTCCGTAAGTGCATTGTTACATATCACTGGGTCAGAATCATGATAATGTGACTCTTCTGCCTGGGCCCTGCAAACAGGGGATATTTTCATATATGTCCAGGCATATTGGCTAGTTGATATATCTCTGATGCCAGTGCCCTGCCCACAGGGGACACTGTGACATATCACTAAATATAGCATCTATGTAATGTGGCTCTCCTCTCCTGCTGAAGGAGATCCTGCCACCGAAGAAATTGTGAGATACCACTGAGTGCAGAACCTAGGTGACATGATTCTCCTCTCTGTCCTGGACTCTGCCAAGAGAGGGAATTACTACATATTGCTGAGCCAGCACCCAGGTGGTGTGATTCTCTTTTTTTCTTTAAATCTTTCTACATAGGGTATGGTGACAAATTACTTGAGGCTATACCCAAGAAATGTGGCTCTTCTGCCTGGTTTCTGCCCACATCTTAGATTGTGACGTATAACTAGGGAAGCACCTTTGTGATATGACTCTCCTTTTCTGCCTGGGCCCTGCCTACTGGGGACATTGGGATATATCTCTGAGCCCATGACCTAAGTGAAGTGACTCTCTTCTTCTGCCTGATCTTTACAACTGGGGGATTATGGCATATTGCTGAGCCCAGCACTCAGGTTATTTGACTCCTTTTCTTCTCAAACCATGCCCACAAACAGAAATTTTGACCTATTGCAGGGTCCAGCACACAGATAGTGTTACTGTTTTGCCTGGGTCCTGCATATAGAGAGAATGATGGCATATTGCTGGACCCAGCATCCTGATACTCTGACTCTCATGCCTGTGCTGGAGCCAAAGAAGGTATTTTGACATAACCTGGGTCCATTATATGGGTGTTTTGACTCTCATAACTTGGCTGGGTTTTTTTCCACATGTGGAATGGTGTCACATTGGTGAGTCCAGCACCCAGTTAATGTGACTGTAATTCCTATACCCTGCCTACAGAAGTCATTGTGACATATTGGTTGGCACAGCACCCAAGTGATGTTAACCTCCTGCCTAGTTTCTTGCCCACAAATGGACTATGACATAGATGGTCAGACTTATACTGGGATTCAGCCAATAGGAGATATTTTGCCTTTCATCTCTAGGCTTAGGGCAATAGATAAGGTCCCAAGTTGCATATTTTTATCAAACTCACAGAACTTTACAACACTAACTCATAATGTTTAAACTGCTTGGGCGGTACAGAGAGTTTCATGACAGAGACCAGCAAAAAGTTCAGATTGGGACTCTTGATTACACACCCAGGTGAAAGCAAAAGTTGTGACCATCCCACATGTCCAAAGCCCACTGTCACCCTCAAAGACAAAAAAAAAATGGCATATTACTATGCCAAGTACCCAGATGTTGAGACTTTTTGGCTTAAATTCCTTCCGGTGACTGCATTGTGACATATCGCTGGTTTTGAATCATAATAATGTGACTCTTCTGCCTGGACCCTGCCAACAGGGGATATTATCACATATCCTTGGGCCTATAAGCTAGGTGATTTGTCTCTCTGGCTTCTGTCTTGCTCCCAGAAGACATTGTGAAATATTGTTGTTTGACTTAACATCTAGGTAATGTGTCTCTTCTCTCCTGCCTGCATCAAAGACATAGAGCTGTGACATAGAGCTGATTGCAAAACCTAGGTGATGTGACTCTCCTTCATATTCTAGACTCTGCAAAGAGAAGGGGTTGGTACATATTGCAGAGCCCACCACCTAGATAGTGTGACTCTTCTCTATTTCTTCTTCCTTGTCTGTAGTTGGCTTGGTGACATATTATTTGAGGCTGTACCCAGGTGGTGTGACTCTTCTGACTTGGCCTAGCCTACAAATTAGATTATACTGTATCACTGGCTCAGTATGCAAGGGATGTGACTCTCCTGTCTTGTCCCTGCTCATAGGTGAGATTGTGAATATACCTGGGTTAAGCACACATGCACAATAATAATTCTCATACCTGGACCCAGCCAGTAGAGATACTTTGACTCTCACAGCCAGTCTAAGGACCATGAATATAGTCCTGGATTTTTCACTTGTATAAAGTTCACAAAGGATTATGACACTCAGGTATATCATATAAAGCCTTAATGGTACAAAGAGTGTTGTAACAGAGGCCAGCAATGAAAAGAGAATGTGACTCTTGTATACACACCTAGCTGACATGATTGTCATTCTCTCACATGTACAGGGTCTAAGAATGAGGCACTAAATCTCACACATAAAAAGCAGTCGAAGGTTGAAATAATTACTCTCATATATGGATCTAATTCACAGGTGGGTTGGTAACATTTGAACCATGATTCAGCACACTGTGGTGCTGTGACTCCCTGACTAGAACACAATCTTCAAGGGGGATTGGGGCTCTTACACATGAATCTGGCTCATTGTTGAGACTATGTCTCTTCTGTTTTGACCCAACTCATAGAAAGTGTTGACTCACATACAAGAAACCAGGACTTGTGTGGGATGTGAAACTTATTTCTGAACATTTTTGAGAGTGTGAATGGGACAGGTAACTTTGTCAGAACATGAATAATTTCACTCTCTTTTCTAGGCTCAGACAACATGAAATTGTGCAATATGTGGACCAAGCAGCTAAGCAATATAAAACACAATCCTTGGTTCTGCCTACAAAGGGCACTTTTATATATCACTGGGACCATCGCCCAGGTGATGAGTTATTTGCCTGAAACCAGCCTACAAAGAGAATTGTGTCTTATATCTAGATCCATCACATAAGTTATGTGACTCCCTTATACTGCCTTGGCCCTGCAGTTACAGGGCACTGTGACACATAACTGTGTACTTCACCCAGGTGATGTGATTCTCCTTTCTGGGTTCTGCCAATAGGAAGCATTGTAACATATCACTCAGCTCAGCACCTAGGTAATGTTTCTTCATTTTTGCCTGTGCCCTGACCACAGGGAGATTGTGACATATTGCTGGGCCCAGCACCACTGTGAGGTCACTCTCCAGCCTTGGTACTGCATATAATGGCCATTATGACATATATTTAGGCCAATTGCCTAGGTAAAGGCAGCCTCCTCTTTTGCCAAAGTCCTGCCCCACACAAAGGGGATCACTGAAACCAGCATCCAGGTGATGTGACACTTCTGCCAGGGTGCTGCCCACAAGTTGGATTGTGACATCTCACGGACCCACACCCATGTAAGTGATGTGAATTTCTTGCCTTCACTCTGGCCACAGGTGATATTGTTCCATATACCTGAGACCTTAACAAAAGCCTAATTACAACTCATATGCCTGGAGCCAGGACATGTGCAGGATGGTGACTCTTTCTTAAACCTTTCCACAAGTGTAATTGTGACCTATACCTTTGCCCAAATCCTGAGCGATTTAATAATTCTGCCTAGGTATAGCCCACAAATCAGATTCTGACAAATACCTGGGCCAAGCACCTTGGTGATTTGACTGTGCTATCTTAACAATGTCCTCAGGTGAGATTGTAACATATTTCTGGACCCATCATCTAGGTTACATGACTTCTCTCCTGCCTGTACCCTACTTCCTTTGGTAATTGTAGCATTTCAAAACACTGCATCCAAATGATATGACTCTCTTGCCTGGGCTCTGTCACAGGAGACAACGTGACATATTTTGGGGCCCATCATTCAGTTGACATGACTCTTCTCTCCTTCCTGGACACTGCCCCCAAGGGACATTGTGCCACAGAGCTGGACCAAGCACACAAGTTATGTGACATTTCTGACAGAACCCTGCCTACAAAGAGAATATTGGAATATTTCTAGCCCAGCATTTAGGTGATGTGGTGTTCTGCCTGCTTCATAACCACAGAAGGAATTGTAACATATACCTAGGCACAGCTCACAGGCATGATAATGACTCTTACATGTGGACTCAGCAAATAGAGGATATTTTGACTCTAATAGCTAGGTTTAGGGACATGTGTGATGTTCTGGATCACCTTCTTGTACAAAGGTCACAAAAGATTACAGCACTCACATATTTTACAAAGTCTTTAGGTTATACAGACAGAGTCAAAGTAGGGCTCAGCACATGGGCAAAATTCTGAGTCTTATATGCACACCCAACTGACAGTAAGGACTGTCATCATCTCACATGGATGAAGCGAACTGTCACTCGTGAAAACAAGATAGGTGTGGTATTGTAAATCTCATTTTTGGAATTTTCTGACCATATGATTGTGATATAAATCTTTTCCAAGCACCTGTGTAATTTGACTTTGAAGAATGTTTCCACTCCGTATATAAAATTGTGATATCTACCTAGGCCAACCTCAAAGTGATGTGACTCTCCTGCCTGAGCTTTTATCTCAGTAAGAATTGTGACATATCACTGGATCTATCACCCAGGTGATGTTACATTCTTGCCTTCTCCATGCCCACCAAAATTATTGTGACATATCTCTCTGTCCATCTCATAGGTGATGTAACTCTCCTCTCTGGAACGGGCCATGAACAAAGGAAAGATTGTGACATATTGCAAGACCAGGCACACAGCTGATGTTACTCTTTTGCCAGAGCCATGCAAGGAGAGCATTTTGAGATATCTCTGGACCTATCACCTAGGTGATGTGGCTCTCCTGCTTGGGCCCTGCCAGTCTGGAGAGTGACATATTTCTAGGCCAGGCACACAGGGGGTGGTACTCTTTTGCCAGGGCTATGCTTCATAGAGGACAATGTGACAAATCTCTGAGCCTATCTCTTAGGTGAAGTGACTCCCTCCTTGGGCCCCACCCACATGGAGCATTGTGACATAAGCAAAGAACCTATGCCTAGGTGATGTAACTCTCTTGCCTGGGTGCTGTCCTAAGAGAGCCTTGTGACATATCTCATTACCGAGAACCCATATTATGTGGCCCTTCTGCCTGTTTTTTCTGCCCACAAATTAAATTGTGACATATTTCTAGGGAAGCACCTAGGTGATATGACTCTCCTTGTCTACCTGAGCTCTGCCTACTGGGGACGTGGGGACATATCTTTGATCTCAGGTCCTAAGTGATATGATTCTCTTCTCCTGCATTGGTCTTTAAAATGGTGAGATTGTGACATATTGCTGAGCCCAGCATTTAGGTCATGTGACCCTACTCTGTTTTCTGAACCATGCCCACAAAGGGAAATTGCCACCTTTTGCACCCAGATGATATTACTCTTCTGAAAGAGTCCTGAATAAAGGGAATTATTGCATACTGTTGGGCCCAGCACCCTGATAAGGCTATATCATCCTGTCTGTCTGTGCCAGAGCCACAGAGAGTATTTTTGACATATCTTCAGCACATTCTGCAGGTGTTTTGGCTCTCATCCCTTGGTTAAGTTTTTCCACATGTGAAATTGTGTCACATTTCTGGGTTCAGCACCCAGTTATTGTGACCCTCCTACCTAGGTTCTGCCTAGAAAGGCATGGTGACATGTTGCTTGCCAGATCACCTAAAGTGATGTTGCTCTTTTTCCTAATTTTTTGCCCACAAATGGGATTATGATATATACCTTGCTTCAGTTCACAGGCCTGATGGTCTGACTTATATTGGGATTAGGCCAATAGAAGATATTTTGCCTCTTATCACTAGGCTTAAGGTAGTAGTTAAAATCCTGGGTTGTGTATTTGTGCAAAGCTCACAGAAGTTTACAACATTAATTCATATTGTATAAACTACTTGGGTGGCACAGAGAGTTCCATAAAAAGGCCCAGCAAAAAGTTAAGATGGTGACTCTCAATTACACACCCAGGTGAAAGTAAAATTTCTCACCATCCCACATTTACAAAGCCCACTGCTGCAATACCTCATAAGTCTAATAGGTGAAAACAGTACAAAGATGGAATTTTGACTCTCATATGTGCATCGAGCCACAGGTGCGATCTTGACTCATTTTTGGAGCCAGCTCACAGGCATAAAATGTGTCTCATTCCTGAACTCAGCCCAAATAAGAGATGTTGACTGTCATACCTAGGTTTAAGTCAATATATAAAATTGTGACTCCATATGATCCTGGGGCCTCAGAGTAGCTTGCAACTCTCATACATGCTGCATAAAGCCCTCGGATGCTGTAGAGGACTTCATACAATTGCCTAGCACACAAGTGAAATTGTGACTTTCATACACGCCAAGCTAACAGTTAAAGGTGTCACCCTCAAAGATGAGGAGATTGTGTCATGTCACTGGGCCTAGTACCCAGGTGTTAAAACTTTTCATTTAATTGTATACCAAGTGTACATTGTGACATATCGTTAGGTCAGAATCACAAAAATGTGATTCTTCTGCCTGGGACCTTCCAACAAGGGATATATCACATATATCTGGCCTATCAGCTAGGTGACTGGTCTATTTTTACTGTGCTTTGTCCCCAAGGAACATTGTGACATTGCTGGATGTAGCATCTAGGAAATGTACTCTCCTCTCCTGCCTAGGCCCTGCCCACAAAAGGAATTGTGACATATCACTGAGTGCAAAACCTAGGTAATGCAATCTCCTCTTTATTCTGGAGTCTGCCAAAAGAGGGGATTATTATATATTGTTGAGCCCAGCACCTAGGTGGTGTGACTCTCCCCTTTTTCTTCAACCCTGTCTGCAGTGGACATGGTGCCATATTACTTGAGGCTGTACCGAGGTGATGTGACTCTTCTGACATGGCCCTGTCTGCAAAGGAGATTATAATGTATCCTGAGCCCAGAATCCAGATGATGAGACTCTCCTGCCTTGTTTCTGCTCACAGGTGAAATCAAGTAGGCTTGAACACTGTGACCCTTAATGCTTGGCTCATGCAGTCTTCAGAGGAATTTCAAAAACCACAGGATGTTGGTGGGGGTAGACAAAGAGCTGGTACAAATGACAAGCTGCAAGTGAAATAATTGAAGGCAGGAAGAGAGTGGGACCTGCTTCGAACAGGACACCCACTGCCTTGGTGCAGCAGCACAGTCAGGCCAGTTCTCTGATTTGGACCTTATGCCAAGGAATTAACAGGCTCACTTCTGCTCTGTCCCAGGTGCTGAACTCCTTAGTTCTGGAAATAAATGTGAATTCTGGACTCCGGAATGCCAGTTGGCTTTCACATGCCAGTGGAGAGAGGAGGCCCAGGTGGGACTAAAAATGTGGCTGTTGGTTGGCCTACCACACATGTCTGGTTGCTTCTGTGCCTATGCTTGCAAGGAAGAGGGATCTTCTTCCTCAAGACAAGCCCAGGGAGGTCTCAAGCAAGCCCAGAGAGGTCTGAGGCTTATGGGAGCCAGTGAAAAAAAAAAAATGATGCCTCAGTCCAGTGCTTTTGCCCCTCCTGGCTTGGGGCTTTGGGGGATCAATTTGCTGATCAGAAAATAGGCAATGAAAGCCCCTCATTGACTGGCTACTCACCCCACTTTTAATAGGCCACTGCACCATGCCCACCATGCAGCTCTAGGTACAGTCTGGGCTTCAAGATCCTGGGGCATCTCTGGGCTGGGTTCAGGGCCCTGAGAAGGTTCTCCCTCTCAGGGACCCCCCATGCCTACCCCTTTGTTCCCACCTGACAGCTCAGCGTATCTGCTGTATGACACCCTTATTGCCTGCTCTTGCCAAGCCCATGTCTCCCCGGGGTAGCCAGGGGCACATGCTCACTGAAGCCCAGGTGGCCTGCCCATCCTTCCTCCAATGCACAGCCTCAGGCAGGTGCCACCCAGGTTTCCTCCTAAAATGTGATCTCAGGGGGTCACAGCAGCACATTCTGCTCTAACTTACTGACTAGTTAATAAGTCACTAAATGTACAAAGTTGGGTGTGGGCCTTGACACTCTTGATTGCCTTCCTCTAGTGGGGCTGCATTGGCCATTGCCATACTGAATTGTTTGTGGAAAAAGCTAGCAGGTGAGGCAGGACTCAAGGGCCAGGGAAAGGACAGAGCACCGAGGCTGGACTCTCCCAGGGCCCTCTGAGGCCCCTGCAGGTAGGAGGATGCAGTGGAGCTCCAGGCCCCTTTTCTAGTGTGGTGCTGAATAGCACCTTCCTGGACCACCAAGAAGTCCCTACTCTTTCTGCAACCACCACCCATTGGTCTCTAGGAAGTGAACATCCATTTATATTTGTGGACATGGCCTTCTGCTTAATTTCCATTGGATGTTCTCCTGGCAGAAATGTCTAGGGAATCCTGGGCCTGTGGTGGAGTTTCTCTAAGTGCCAGTCTCAAGAATACAATTAATAGTATTTTGTGCACATTACTATCTCAGGGTTACTTTTGCCCAATAATGTGTAGAAAATAAATATTAATATTTTTATCCCTTACATTATTTTAATTAGGTAATCTTAAAAACTTTTTATTTTCCTGAAATTTATTTTCATGCCAATCATCAAATTGTGGGTTTTCATTGTTCAAATTATTACCTGTTTTAGAGGCAAAATCTCAAAAATAATATGCTACACAAATACTAACAAGTGAGAGAAATTTATTTAAAATGTAATTAGATTTCTTAAATAAGTAAATAATTTAAATAAACTTAGTTTATATTATTTGTATGAATTATTTTACAGCTTATCCTCAATGTTAAAAAAATTAGCTAGGTGTGCAATCAAAATTGACAGATTTTTTTAAATAGGCAACTTTAAAACATTTTATTGGCCATGTTGAGCAATATAATTCTCAAATATTTTATCTTAAAAATTAACACACTTAATAGTCATAGTATCTATGAAAGTAACATTATAAGCATGTTTTTATAGTTGCCAAAATATTAGGAGAAAAAAAATTATTTATTTTCCTTATAAAATTTAAATTATTCCTCTTACTATATGCAGAATATTATGCTGATCACTTTCCACTCTCCTATCATCCTGTCACTTATGATACTGTTGTAAACCAACCACTAAGTGGTCTTTCCACTTAGAATGTCTTCGGGTATCTTAGATTTCAGTTTTCTAAATCTTCTATAGGAAAGTATGTAAATCTGTCCATCTAATATAGAAGAACCTCTCATAACTCTGGTGCAACAAGCACTGACCATGTTCTTTCCCATAAATTCTAGAAATGAAGACATAGCATCAAATGCAAGAGGTAAATTATGCCAATATTTGAGTTTGAAAATATATTAAATTCTTTCAATATAAAAAAGTAGATTCCTTTTAGAGGAAAGTGATCAAGATTGCTGACTGGAAGCAGCTAGACTGCCTAGTTCTCTTAAAGAGGAATGCAAAGTATGCATAAATACAGCACCTTCAAATGAAACATCCAGCTACTTGCATTGGGACTAACTAAAAAAACAACTTAAGTTATGGAGAATGGAGTAAAACAAGGCAGGACAACAGCCCACCTGGGAACAACATGGAGCCAGGGGAACCTCCCCACCCAGTAAAGCAGTGAGTGCATGTGGGCCCTGGGAACCCATGATTCTCCCACAGATCTTTGCAACTCTCATGTGAGGAGATACCCTCATGAACCCACTTCACCAAGGCCTTCAGTTGAACACACAGAGCTACATGGAGTCTCAGCAGAGCAGCCGCTCGGGCCTGTGCAGAGACTCAAGAGCCTTAGATATTCTGGCTTTCCAGGCTTCTCCAAAAAAGTAGCTACAAGTCCAGCAAAGCAGGAGGTTACACCCCTGTACATAGGAAAGAGGAATTTTCTATTCCTCTTTCTTCAGGCTTTGAGGAGTCCAAGTTGACTGGGGGCAGAAAGGATCTCCTAGCACAGTACAGGTGCTCTAAAAAGACATGGTCAGACTGCCTGTTAAAGCAGGTTCCCAATCTCATTCCTGCTCACTCAAAAATACTTCTTAACCAGGGTGTCCCACTACCACCTTTCCATCTTTGGTCAATGGAATTTTGAAACCCCTTTGGGATATAGTTTCTAGAGCAAGAGGGAGCTGCCATTTTTGCTGTTTTTGTGACTTAGCTGTTCCAGCCTTCTGGCTTTGGAGAATCCAAATAAATTGGGGATACAAGTGGTACTTCTGCACAGCACACCTGTCCTACAAAAATGTGGCTAGGCTGCTTTCTTAAGTGGATCCCTAATCATGTTCTCTTCACTGGATAAGACCTTTCAACAGGGGTTTCCAGCTACTTCCTACAGGAGCTTTTGACCTGGAAACAAGCCTATACCTCCCTAGGATGGAGCTACCAGGGAAAAGGGCATGCTGCCATTGCTGCTGTTTTGCAGCATTTGCTGGTGATCACTTTAGGTACTGGAAAATCTGAGGTGACTAGAGACTGCAGTTGACACTTAGCATACTACAGCAGCCCTTCAGAAAAGTGGCCAGACTGTTACTTGAGTGCCTGCTCGCATATATTCTCACTGGGCAGGTTCTCCAGGCCTGGGCCAGAGGTATTGAGCCAGTAGAAACTTAGCAACTCCCTGGACAGAGCCTCCAGGGGAAACTGAAAATATTTCTGCCACTGCCTCTGCAGTAGAACTGTCCTTGCTATGCTCAGACTAATGATAAATCCAAAACCCTAAGTGCCTTATTCACACCTCAAACAAGGTGCAGTTTACCCAAGGAGAGGAGGCCAGTCCATCCTCCATGGGTCCCACAAACTACCCATTGCTCCTCACCAGACAGTGAATGCCTAAATTGGCCAAAAGCACAGATCTTCCTTCCTGAACTGACTGCACTGAGGGATTGCTGACCTACATCTCCCTGAGATGCAACCCCCAGAAGACAAGCAAAAAGGTGGGGCAGCAAGCCAGCTCATGTGGTTCCCAGAGGGTTTGGCACAAGAGAATCTGTAGTTAAGTGTGGCCTGTGATGGCCATTTCCCTAGGCTCAACTTTCTCCCATAAGAGACTTCAGCACTAGGGGAACTGTTGGACCTAATTCCTGCAGGATGGTCTTGCAAATCAGAAGAACCTGGTCCAACTGAGCACTCCTTTGTCTGTTGGCCTCTCCCAGGGACCCAGTCTGGCTACAGATGCTGACAGGGCAGTCTCAGGTACCCTGGGAGCCCATACCATAGCATCTGCTCTGGTGGGCCACACCTGATCCCTGAAGTGCTCCAGCAAGGCTGTCCCTATGACTGCACCAGCCCATATGTTTCCTCCCCATACTGAAGGGGAAGCCCTGACATCATGGCAACTCCCCACATTACTTTGCTGGCACATGTCTGCAAAGGAGGGTTTAGATTTGCTTGCCCCACCAGCAAATGGGAATGCAGTATGCCCCTGCCACCCTCGGTGACTGCCAATGGAGATGAAGCTTTGGTGGGCAGAGAGCCAGAAAGCCCCACTACCTTTTTCCTAACACTTTATGGAGAATGGGGTATCCTTCCAGACTCCTTCTTGGGAGGGCATAAAAAGGCATCAAAATCTTCACTAGCCAGCATCCTGCCCCAAGCCAACACCACCTTTAGTGCAACATTGCACAGTCTCCAGCATGTATCCCCACTCCCCTCCCAGCTGCTTTGCTCCTGCCACTGAGGTGAATGCCCAAAGACAGGCAGAAACCCCATATCCACTAGCACTCTGCTGCAGTGGTGGCACTTTAGTCTTACACAGTGGCAGACTCCAAATATCAAGGAGCCATGGAAGACAGTTGGGGCTCAATACAAGTCCCACAGAGTATGCAGCCTCTGAGTTGTGAGCTGAGCATTGCTTCCCCACCACCACACACAAAAAAATCTCCCAGGAACAAAGCAAGTTGACTGAATCCACCTTATACCACAATCAAATATTCAAGAGCATTGAATAGGATGAAAAAAAACCAAAACCCCATTCAAAGGTCAGCAACCTCAAAGACATGCCCACAAAGATGAGATTAAATCAGTGCAAAAATGTTGAAAACCCAAAAAGCCAGAGTAACTTCTTTAACCCAAATGACCAAATTATGTTTCCAGCGAGACCTAATATGTCAGAAGTAGAATTCAGAATATGGATAGAAATAAACTTCATTGAGCTACAAAATAAGTTGCAACCCAATTCAAGGAAGGGAAAAAATTGCAGGAACTGTCAGAAAAAACAGCCAGTCTGGAGAAAAATGTGGCCAACCTGATAGATCTGAAAAACACAATACAAAAACTTTTTAATGTAATCACAAGTATTAACAGCAGAATAGGCCAAGCAGAGGAAAGAATCTCACAGCTTCAAGCCTGGATTTCTGAAATAAGACAGACAAGAATGGTGAAAAAAGAATAGACAGGAATGAACAAAACCTCTATTAAATAAGGGATTATGTAAAGAAACCAAATCTATGATTAAAGAGAGTACCTGAAAGTGATGAGGAGAATGAAAACAACTTGAAATACATATTTCAGGATATCATCCATGAGAACTTTCCCAACCTAGATACAGAGGCCAACATTCAAGTGCAGGAAATGTGGAGAACCCCAGTAAGATACCCCATGAAAAGTTCATCCCCAAGATATATAATCATGAGATTCTCCAAGGTCAAAATGAAAGAAAAAAATGTGTTAAAGGCAGCTAGAGAGAAAGGGGAGGTCACCTCTAAAAATAGCCCATCAGACAAACAACAAACCTTTCAGCTGAAATCTGACAAGTCAAAAGAGATTAGGGGCCAATATTCAACATTCTTACAAAAAGAATTTCAACCCAGAATGTCATATCTGACCAAAGTAAGCTTCACAACTAAAAAATAAATATAATTCTATTCAGATTAGCAAACACTGAAGAAATCTGTTACCACAAGACCTGCCTCACAAGAGCTTCTGAAGAAAGCATTAAATAAGGAAAAGACTATTACCACTCACTACAAAACGACAGTGAAGTACAACTGCAGACACTATAAAGCAACCATGTAAACAACTGCGCAAAATAGCCAGCTAAGATTACTTGTAGTGACAGAATCAAATCCACACATCTGAATACTAACCTTAAATGTAAATGGGCTGTATGCCCCAATAAAAAGAGTGGCAAGCTGAATAAAGAATCAAGATCTAATGGTAGGCAGTAATCGAGACACCCACCTCAAATAAGCTCAAAATAAAGGGAAAAAGAGAAAACCTACCAAGCAAATATAAAACAGAAAAAAACAGGGGTTACAATCCTAGTTTCTGGCAAAACAGACTTTAAATCAACATAGATTTTTAAAAAAATACAAAGAAGGGCATTCCATAATAGTAAAAGTCTATATATGCACCCAACACAAAAGCATCCAGATTATAAAGCAAGTTCTTAGAGACCCTCCAAGATGTTAAGTTAAATGTTCTTCAACCGTCATTACCTTTATATTGCATTTGTTCACTATTAAGTCTCTGATGTTGAACACAGTATGAGGACTTGTTAAAGGCTTTTCCACATTTTAAACCCTTGTGGAGCTTCTTTCTAGTATGAATTCTCTGATGTCTGATGAGGTGTGAGAATGAGCTCAATGCTTTGCCACATTCTTCATATTTGCAGAGTTTCTCTCCATTGTGAAATCTCTTATGATTAGTGAGGTCTGAGAAGCACTTAAAGGTTTTGCCACATTCTTTGCATTTTTAATGTCTCTCTTCCATATCAATTCCCCTCTGGTTAATAAGGGTTGAGGAGTGGGTAAAGGCTTTGCCACATTCTTCACAGATGTTAGCTTTCTCTCCGGTATGAATTCTCTTATGTTTACTAAGGGCCAAGAACCATGTAAAAGCTTTTCCACATTCGTTACATTTGTAGGGTTTCTATCCACTATGAATTATCTTATGTTTAGTAAGGTCTGAGAACCACCTATAGGCTTTGTTACAGTCTTCACATTTGTAGGCTTTCTCTGCAGTATGAATTCTCTTATGATTAGTAATGTTTGAGAAGCACTTAAAGGCTTTGTCACAATCTTCACATTTGTAGGGTCTGTCTCCAGGATGATGTCTCCTATGTTTAATAAGGGTTGAGGAGAGGGTAAAGTTTTGCCGCATTCTTCACATTTGTAGGGTTTCTGTCCAGGATGAACTCTCTTATGTTCAGTTATGTTTGAGAAATTTGTAAAGACTGCCACATTCTTCACATTTGTAGCATCAGTCTGCAGTATGAATTCTCTTCTGTATAGTAAAATCTGAGAACAACCTACAGTCTTAGCCACATTCTTCACATTTGTAGCATTTCTCTCTGCTAAAAATTTTCTTACATTCAGTGAAGGTTGAGCACAACTCAAAAGCTTTGACATATTTATTACATTGACAGGTTTTGTTATGGGTAGTTGACAAATATTGAGGAAGGCCATTACAACTGCTTTTCTGTCCCTTGCAATTACTCACACTTTGGTAGTCATTCTTTAAATGTAAACTATTAAGGTCACAGCCTCCATATTTTACCAGAATTGCTTTTTGAAATGAATCTTTTATGTCATGCTCCAGCAATACCTTTGCAGTAAACTGAAAAAGCCAGCTGAAGAAATACAGAACAACAAAATTTCTCCCTCATTGAACTCAGGTGAATACACTTTACAAGTATATAATTATACAAAGCATATTAGGAAGGTGACAGTAAAATACCACAGGCTCTAATTCCTTTATAGACATATAAACTTAACAGAAATATACTGACAAAAATGTATTTGCAAAAAGTCTAAGAACCAGATAAACCTTTGCAGGACCCTAAGTGAGCAAAATGCCAAGAACCACATAGTAGTATATTAAAAGTGTTCCATATTTACCCACCACAGCCATTCTTTATCCTATCATGACTTTAAATGCATAGAGGCAGGTGCCTGTAATCCCAGCTACTTGGGAGGCTGAGGCAGCAGAATTGCTTGAACTTGGGAGTTAGAGGTTGCAGTGGGCCAAGATTGTGCCATTGCACTCCAGCCTTGGCAACAAGAGTGAAACTCCAACTCAAAAAAAAAAAGAAAGAGAAAAAGAAAAATAAAAAACATTCGGAATTTTTTTTTAACTAAAAAATACACAAATCCAGAGAAAACATCCAGAGAACAGGCTTGAGAGACTGTAAGAATCTCTAGCCTAAAAAATTGGTATAATATTCTCACAGACAAAAGCCACTTAATAAAGATTTTGATATGTGGCTTTTTATTATACAAATTGCAACCTAAGATTACAACATATACAAAACATAAAGAAAATATGGCTCAATCAAAGATAAAAATGAATATCCAGAAATCAATTATAAAAAAAAGATTTAAAAATTACCTGAGACATTTTGAATTAAAGTCTATACATATTTTTAAAAAATTACCCTAAAAAAACAAAGTTACCATCTCAATGATGCTCAATGAGTAAAATGGAAATAAAGAAAACAAAATGAAATAACAAAAATGAAACCAAACCATAAAATAAAAAGCACAAAAAGAAACAAAAATTGTGGAGTATAAGTACAAAAAAGAATAATATGCACTTCAACATTAGTAAAAAAATATAAGAAAATCAAGAGCTCAGCAAATTTCAACTAAGATTAACACAAAGAGATTTCTAATAAGACACAATGTAAGCAATGTATTGAAAGTCACAGAGAAGTAGAGAATGTGGAAAGCAGGAAGAAAAAAGAGATGCGTTATTTGTGTGCAAGCTTCTGCAAGGTTACCAGTAAATGTATGAACATAATTCTTTCAGGCAACAAAGGAGTAGAAAGGCATAGTTAAAACACTGAAAAAGAAAGTTTAAGCAAGAATACTATATCCAGCAAAAGTATCCTTCAAAATGAAAATAACAGTCTAACTATATCATGACCTATATCAAGATCTAACTATGTCATGTTTTCAAGAGACTCACTTCAGATCTAATAAAAAATATAGATGGAAAATGGTAGGATGAGAAATACTTTCCATGCAAGTGTTAACCAGATGAGAGAAGAAGAGGCAATAATTTATTAGCTGAAAACAGTCCTATTTCATATAATTTACTTTAAGTCAAAATTCACAAAAGAAAAAGTAGGACATTCAATTATAGTAAGAGGGTTCATTTACTGAGAACCTATAAATATATGACATTTTTCCCAAACACATAAAGCAAACATTGACAGAACTGAAGCAAAAATAGACAGCAATATAATAATGGAAGGATACATCAATATCCCACTTTTGGTAATAAATAAAGCACAATAGAATATCAATACAGGAACAAGAAACTTGAATGCACTGTACAATAATTACACCTAACAAATGTATACAGACAACAGAATACACATTATTTTCAATAGCTCATAAAACGTTTTCCTAGATGGACCACCTGTGACACCACAAAAGAAGCCTTAACAATATTTTAATTGAAATTTTACAGACAATTTTTATAACCCATAAGGAATGGAAATAGAAATCAGTAACAGAAGAAAAGCTGAAAATTTCAAAATGCAAAAATTAAACAGCACACCAGGTTCAAGCGATTCCCCTGCCTCAGCCTCCTGAGTACCTGGGACTACAGGCATGCATCACCACGCCAAGCTAATTTTTTGTATTGTAGTAGAGATGAGGTTTCACCATATTGGCCAGGTTGGTCTCAGTCTCCTGACCTTGCCATGCACCCTCCTTGGCCTCCCAAAGTTCTGAGATTACAGGCATGAGCCACTATGCCCAGATAACAACACACTTTTGAGCATGCTCTTTTTCAAAGGTTGGAAGACATAATATTGTGAAGACTTCCATGCTGCTTAAAGTGACCCACACATTCAACAAGCCCCTTTTCAATTTTAAATTTTACTTTTCTAAAAATAGAAAAAAAACCACACAACTACGTAAGATCTCAAGGGAACATGAAAAGCCTCACAATCTTTAAAAAGAAGAAAAATATTGGAAACATTACATTTAACAATTTACAAACATAAATAAACCTTCAGTAATCAAAGCACTTTGGTACTGTTATAAAGGTAGAACACCAAAGTAATGAAACAGAATGCAGCACAGATATAAACTCTTTACTAGAGAGAAGAAACATACCACCTAGGTTTTGCATTCAGCCATATGTCACAATTCCTTCAGTAAGCAGGACACAGGCAGGAGAGAAGAGTTACATTACCTAGACGCTAGTTTCAGCGATATTTCAAAATGCTTTCTAGGGGCAGGGCACAGGCTGGAGAAACACATCACCTAGGTTAGAGGCCAAGAGATGTGTGATAATATCCCCTATTGACAGGGCCCAGGCAGAAGAGTCACACTATTATGATTATTACCTAGCAATATGTAACAATGCACCCATGGAAAGGAATTTGAGCCAAAAAGTCTCAACACCTGGGTATGAGGCCCAGTGATATGACACAATCTCCTCATCTTTGAGGGTGACACCTTTAACTTTTAGCTCAGCATGTATGTTAGAGTCGCAATCTCACATGTGTGCTGGGCCAATGTAAGACACTCTCTACAACATCTGAGGGCTGTATAAAACCTGCATGAGAGTTGGAAACCTCTCTGAGGCCTACGTGCTTGTATGGACTCACAATCTTACATATTGCCCTAAACCCAGGTTTGATAGTCAACATCTCTCCTATAGGCAGGGCTAAGAAAGAAGACCCCTTATTATGCCACTGGGCTGCTTCCAGAAATGAGTCACCATTCCACCTGTGGCCAGATCCATGTGTAAAAGCCACAGTTCCAACATTCTACTCTATTCCTCTGTTAGACTCAGGCCCTCAAGAGTGGGCATTGTAAATGTGGTATGGTGACAACTTTTAATTTCACCTGGGTGTGTAACACAGAGTCCCAATCTGAACATTTTGCTGGGCCCTGTTATGAAACTCTCTACCACCAAAGAGTTTATATAATATAAGTTAGTATGTCATAATCCCATTTGTGGGCAAAAAAACTAACCAGAAGGTTAACATCACTTAGGTGCTGTACCAAGCAATATGTCAAGATGTTTTCTCTTGGCAGTGCCTAGCAAATAGGTTCACATTAACTGGGGGCTGGAGCAAGGAATATGATACAAACACACCTGGAAGAAACCCAGCAAAGTGATAAGACACTAAACACCTACAAAATGGGCCAAAGATATGTCAAAATACCTTCTGTGGCTCTGAAACTAACAGCAGAGTCACATCATTAGGGTGCTGGGCCAAGCAATTTGCTACAATTACTCTTTATGCATGACCTAGGCAGAAGAGTAATATCACCCAGGTGCTGGGCTCTGAAATACAGCAAAAGTCCTGTTCATGGGCATTGTTCAGCAACAAAATGAAAGTCACATTACCTAAGTGCTGGGCTCATCAATATGTCACAATCTTTCCATTGTAAAGGCCCAGATAGAAGAAGAGAGTCACATCACTTAGGTCATGGGCTCAAAGATATGGCCCAATGTCACCAGTAGGCAAGGCTCAGCCAGAAAAAGACAGTCATATCAGTCAAGAGATTGAGACCAGCCTGGCCAACATGGTGAAACCCCTCTCTACTAAAAATACAAAAATTAGCTGGGCACTGTGGCATATGCCTATAGTCCCAGCTACTGAGGAGGCTGAGGCAGGAGAATCGCTTGAACCTGGGAGGTGGAAGTTGCAGTGAGCCAAGATGGAGCCGCTGCACTCCAGCCTGGTGACAGAGCAAGACACCGTATTAAAAAAAGAAATAAGACAGTCATATCACCTAGGTGCTTCTTTAGGTATATGTCACAATTTAATATGTGGGTGGAAAACAGGCTGAAGAGCCACATCACGTAGTACTGGGTCCTGAGATATTCACAAGTCCTCCTTAAAAAAGGACCCAGGCAAGAGAGTAACATCACCTAGGTGCAGTTTCTACCCTTATGTCACAATGCTACATGTGGGCAGGGCCAAGCAGGAAGTCACATCACCTAGGTGATAGGCCCAGAGATACATCACAAAGCCTTCCTTAAAGCATGGCCCAGGCAAAAGAGTACCTTTGTGCCTGGCCTAGCAATATGTAACTATTCAAGCAGGCACATCCAAGCAGAAGAACCATATCACCTACATGATAGGCCCTATGATACATCAAAATCCCTCTTTTGGGCATGGCCCTGACATGAGAGTATCATCACCTGTGTGCCTGGCCTAGGAATATGTCACTATTTTGCACTTTGTAAGGGCCCATTCCAGAGAGGAGAGTTATGTGTTGGGAACAGGCCTCCCAAAATCTGGCCATAAACTGGCTCCAAAACTGGCCATAAACAAAATATCTGCAGCACTCTGACATGTTAATGATGGCTATGACGCCCATGCTGGAAGGTTGTGGGTTTACCAGAATGAGGGCAAGGAATGCCTGGCCCACCCAGGGTGGAAAACTGCTTAAAGGTGGTTTTTTAAACCACAAACAATAGCATGAGCGATCTGTGCCTTAAGGACATGCTCCTGCTACAGATAACTAGCCAGACTCATCCCTTTATTTTGGTGCATCCCTTTATTTCCCATAAGAAATACTTTTAGTTAATCTATAATCTATAAAAACAATGTTTATCACTGGCTTGCTGTCAATAAATAACATGGTTAAATCTCTGTTCAAGGCTCTCAGCTCTGAAGGCTGTGAGACCCCTGATTTCCCACTCCACACCTCTATATTTCTGTGTGTGTGTCTTTAATTCCTCTAGCATCGCTGAGTTAGGGTCTCCCTGAACAAGCTGGTCTCAGCAATTGGCATCCATCATACGGGCTGGAATCCAGGTTGAAGGGTCACCTGAGCAATGGTTGGAGAATGTGGAACAAAGCTGGAGGACATCAGAGTACTCTTAAGCGATCTGCGTGGTAAGAGGGGGAGTTCAGAAGCATCAAGGTAACAATGGGACAAGTATGAGCTCTGGTTCTTTCCACCTTGGAACCTTTTCACACTGATGATGAGGAGGAAGGAGAGTATAACAAAGTAACAGAGCAGGTTTGTTTGCCAGCTAAACCTAAAGCAGCAAAGGAGGAAGAGGTTTATCCCTACACTTCTGTGCCCTGTCATTATTATTTTGAAGAAAAACAGTGGCCTGGCCCTCCAGATCTTTCTTTTCTGGAGGAAACTGGGTGAAAAGTAGTTGCCCCAGTGACAGTTTGAGCAGCACCTCGAGCGACCGCTCTCAGTTCTATTCAGACAGGAATCCAGCAAGCTAGATGAGACGGTGATATAGAGGCTTGGCAGTTCCTTGTTAGAATGCACCCCTCCCCCAGATCAACAGGGAAATTTTATAGCTACATTTAAGCCTTTTCCTTTTAAATTACTCAAAGAATTTGAACAAGCTCTTCATACTAAAAAAGAATGTAGAATAAATCAGCTAGTCAGGCTGCCAGATAGGGGAAAAAAGAAAACTGCTGAGCCTGAAATATTTCCAAAAGGTAGTAAAGGAAAACATTAGGCTAATCAGTGTCACTGTAAGTTTGATAAAGATGGGAACCCGATTTTGGGAAATGCCATGAGGGGCCCATCCTGGACCCCATTCCAAACCGGGGCATTTCTGGCTCAGGCCATTCCCTCACACCTGTACAATGTCTGTCCCCTGCCACAGCCGGTAGTGCCACAGTAGATTTATGCTGTACAAAAGCTGTGAGCCTTCTGCCTGGGGATCCCCTGCAAAAGGTCCCAACAGGAGTCTGTGGACCCTTGCCAGTGGGGACAATAGGATTACTTCTAGGAAGGTCTAGTTTAAATTTAAAAGGGGTACAAATATAAACAGGAGTCATTGATTCAGATTATAATGGGGAAATTCAAATTGTGATATCTACTTCTGTTCCCTGGAAAGCAGAGCCAGGAGAGCGTATAGCACAGCTCCTGATTGTGCCATATGTGGAAATGGGGAAAAGTGAAATTAAACGAACAGGAGGATTTGGAAGCACAAACAAACAAGGCAAAGCAGCTTATTGGGTAAATCAAATTACTGATAAACATCCTACCTATGAAATAACTATTCAGGAAAACAAATTTAAAGTTTTGGTAGATACAAGAGCAGACATTTCAATCATTTCTCTACAGCACTGGCTGTCCACATGGCCAATTCAACCCACTCAATTTAACATAGTTGGGGTTGGTAAAGCCCCTGAAGTATATCAAAGTAGCTACATTTTGCATTGTGAAGGGCCCAATGGACAATCTGGAACTGTTCAACCAATTATAACTTCTGTACCTATAAATCTATGGGGGAGAGATTTATTACAGCAATGGGAAGCACAAGTTCTAATTCCAGAACAATTGTATA
Organism: Gorilla gorilla gorilla; assembly: GCF_029281585.2. Classification (NCBI taxonomy): domain Eukaryota; kingdom Metazoa; phylum Chordata; class Mammalia; order Primates; family Hominidae; genus Gorilla; species Gorilla gorilla. The sequence goes on along the minus strand of NC_073231.2, from coordinate 73,906,607 downwards.
GCCCTCAAAGTCAACACATGATGCATGAAATGGGGTATATCCCTGGTATGGGACTAGGAAAAAATTTGCAAGTTTTGAAAGAGGAAAGACAAAGTTCCCGCCAAGGTTTAGGATATCATTTTTGATAGTGGCCATTGTTAAGCCTCCAGAAACTATACTTTAAAATGGTTAACAGATAAACCAATTTGGATAGAACAATGGCCGCTGAGTAAACAGAAACTGGAGGCTTTAGAGGAATTAGTTACTAAACAATTAAAAAATGGGCACATAGCTCCAACATTTTCCCCTTGGAATTCTCCAGTTTTGGGAATTAAGAAAAAATCAGGTAAATGGAGAATGTTAACTGACTTAAGAGCCATCAATTCAGTTATACAACCTATGGGAGCATTACAGCCAGGATTGTCTTCTCCTAATTCCAAAAAATTGGCCTTTAATTGTCATAAATTTAAAAGATTGTTTCTTTACTATCCCCTTAGCTGAGCAAGACTGTGGACGGTTTGCATTTACAATTCCTGTGGTAAACAACCTGCAGCCTGCTGAGCGTTTTCATTGTTTCACAGATGGATCTAGTAATTGTAAAGCTTCTTATTCTGGATCAAAAGGTAAAGTTTTCCAGACACCCTATACTTCAGCTCAAAAAGCGGAGCTTGTAGCTGTAATTGAGGTATTGACTGCTTTTGATATGCCTATTAATGTGATTTCTGATTCTTCATACGTGGTTCATTCCACACAGTTAATTGAAAATGCTCAGTTACCATTTCATACAGGCAAACAACTGATGACTTTATTTACCCAATTACAAACAGCAGTTAGGAATAGAATGCACCCTTTTTACATCACTCACATTAGGGCTCATACACCTCTTCCAGGACCTTTAACTAAAGGGAATCAAATGGCTGATTGCCTGGTAACTAATGCAATCCAATAACAAAAATTTGGAAAATAGGTAAAATAATAACCTGGGGTAGGGGTTATTCTTGTGTTTCTCCAGGACTGAATCAACAGACAATTTGGATACCAACAAGACACCTAAAACCTTATCATGAGCCAGATGTTGAGGAAAAGATTCCAGGAGGATCCTGAGGATCCCCCAGTTACAGCCATGTTGAGACTGACACCGAGGAAGACCCCAACTGTCATGAGCAACACCAGTTGAACACAGCCACCGACCTGGGGACAGATCAAGAAGCTGTCACAGATGGCAGGAAAAAAAACTGAGAAAAACAGGACAGCCAGTCACAATGAGTAATTTAATGGTAGCTATGATAGTAATGATCACCATTGCCATGTGTATTCCTTAAACAAGGGCTGACACAGAGAACAATTATACTAATTGGGCATATTTATTAATCTTGGCTGGTAATAATGCCTGAATGTAATCACTCCATGACGCAGTTACACATGCTTTCTGGTCTCAGTATTTACTATAATAAATCTGCTCCTATAATTGAGGCATACCACCCTCAAAAACCTATTTGTAAACAGGATTGGACCCAGTTAGAAATAATGAACATACTTGTTTAGGAAGACTACATTACAGAACAGGCAGAGGTGCTGCACAGTGATTCCTATGGAATCATTATTGATTGGTCCCCTAAGGGGATGTTTAGCTTGAATTACACCTCTCAGTCTGCGTGCCATGGCCACACTATGTTCAGCTGGTCTGAACAAAATGGTCAGATGGTAGAAATGATAAGAAGTATGGCAAGAGTTTCTGTTATCTGGAACCATGGCAGTACAGTGGCACCTCAACCTCAAATGATATGGCCCTTTGTAGGAGCTAAACATAAGGATTTGTGGAAACTATTAATAGCTCTTAATAAGATCAAAATTTAGGGAAGAATAAAAAAGCATCTAGAAGGGCACTCTACAAACTTGTTTTTGGATATTACAAAATTTAAAAAACAAATATTTAATGTGTCCCAGGCAAACCTGACCTTAATGCCAGGAACTGGAGTGCTTAAAGGAGCTGCAGACAAATTAGCACCTAGTAACCCATTAAAATGAATAAAAACACTTGGAAGCTCTGTGATTTCAATAATGGTTGTACTTTTAATCTGTGTTGTTTGTCTTTGTATAGTCTGCAGATGCAGATCCCAACTCCTGTGAGAACACCGTGATGAAGCTGCCTTTGCTTTTATCACTTTGCAAATCAAAGAAGGAGGACATGTTGGGAACAAGCCCCCCAAAATCTGGCCATAAACTGGCCATAAACAAAATATCTGCAGCACTCTGACATGTTAATGATGGCTATGACACCCACACTGGAAGGTTGTGGGTTTACCAGAATGAAGACAAGGAACACCTGGCCCACCCAGGGTGGAAAACTGCTTAAAGACATTCTTAAACCACGAACAATATAGCATGAGCAATCTATGCCTTAAGGACATGCTCCTGCTACAGATAACTAGCCAGACTCATCCCTTTATTTTGGCCCATCTCTTTATTTCCCACAAGAAACACTTTTAGTTAATCTATAATCTATAAGAACAATGCTTATCACTGGCTTGCTGTCAATAAATACGTGGGTAAATCTCTGTTCGAGGCTCTCAGCTCTGAAGCCTGTGAGACTCCTGATTTCCCACTCCACACCTCTATATTTCTGTGTGTGTGTCTTTAATTCCTCTAGCTCCACTGGGTTAGGGTCTCCCTGACCGAGCTGGTCTTGACAGTTATGTCTTTTAAGTGATGGACACAGTGATATGTCACAATGATGTCTGTTGGCATGGTGCAGGATAGAATGTAACATCACCTAGGTGTAGGATCCAGAGATGTCACAATTCTTACTGAGGGAAGGGCCCAGGCAGAAGAGTCACATCACTTCAAAGTTGGCCCAGGTAGATATCAAAATCCCAAAGGTATGCTGGAACCAGTCTGAAGAGTAAAATCATGCAGGTACTTGGCAAAGATTTATATCACAGTCACAGTGGAATAAAATCCTAGGCATTAGATTTACAATACCACACATGTCCTGTTTTCATGTAGGACTGTTACCTTCATCCAACTGTAATGGTAAAAGTCCTTATTGTCAGCTGGGTGCATATACGAGATGCACAATTTCCTCTGTGTGCTAGGCCTTGTAATGACACTCTCTACACAACCCAAGGGTGTTATAAAATATGTGTGAGTGTTGTAATCTTCTGTGACCTTTTTACCAGAAGGGGATAATGGACATCACTCATGTTGCTAAACCTAGTTACAGAACTCAAAATTCCTCCTATTGGCTGGGCCCACATATGAGAGTCATTATCATGCCTGTAAGCTGTGCCTAGGTATATGTCACCATCCACTCTGTGGATATTAAACAGGCAGGACAACCACATCATGTAAATCCAAAGCCAGAAATATTCCAATATTCTCTTTGTAGTCAGGGCCCTAACAGAAAATTCACAAAACTTGGGTGCTAGGTCAAGCTCTATGGCATAATGCCCCTTGTGGATTGTGTCCAGGCAGGAAAGGAGAGCCATATTACCTAAATGATGGGCCCAGAGATATGTAACAATGCATCCTGTTGCCAGGGCCCAGGCAAGAGGGTCATGTCATTTGGATTCAGTGTTTAGAAATGCTACAATTACCAAAGGAAGCAGGGTACAGATAGGAGAGGAGAGTCATGTAACCTAGATGATGGATCCAGAAATATATTACAATCCCCTCAGAGGACATTGTTAAGATAGCACAGTCAGATCACCAAGGTACTTGGCCCAGGTATTTGTCAAAATCTGATTTGTGTGCTATACCTAGGCAGAATTATTAAATCACTCAGGAGCTGGGCAAAAGTATATGTCACAATTACACTAGTGGGAAGATTTAAAAATAAGAGTCACCATCCTGCACATGTCCTGGCCCCAGGCATATGAGTTCTTATTAGGCTTTTGTTAGGGTCTTAGGTATATGGAACAATATCACCTGTGGCCAGAGAGAAGGCAAGAAAGTCACATCACCTATATGGGTATGGGTCCAGTGAGATGTCATAATCCACCTTGCAGCCAGGACCCCGGCAGAAGTGTCGCATCACCTGGATGCTGGTTTCAGTGACATCTCAAAACCCCCTCTGTGGCCAGGACTTTGGAAAGATAGGAGATTCACTTCACCTAGGCAATTGGCCTAGATATATGTCACAAAGACCCTTATGTGCAGTACCACAGCTGGAGAGTGATCTCACATTGGTGCTGGGCCCAGCAATATGTCACAATCTACCCATAATCCAGGCCCAGGAAAAGGTGAAGAAACATCACCTAGGTGCTGAGCCAAGTGATATGTTACAATGCTTCCTTTTGGCAGAACCCAAAAAGGAGAATCACATCACTTGGGTGAAGTGCCGAGTTATGTGTCACAATGCAGGGCCAAGGCAGTAGAAAGGAGTCACATCACTTACATGATAGACCTAGATATAAGACACAATTCTCTTTGTAGGCAGGTTTCAGGCAGTTAATTCACATCACCTGGGTGACAGTCCCAGTGATATATAAAAGTGCCCTTTGAAGACAGAGCCAAGGAAGGTGTTATATATTACTTAGGTGCTTGTTCCACATATGGCACAATTTTATCTGTGGTCTGGGCCTAGAAAAGAGAGTCAAATTATTCATGTGCTGGCAAAGTCAACTGTCCCAATCACACTCTCAGAAAGGTTCAGAAATAAGTTTCACATCCCACACAAGTCCTGGCTTCGTGTATGTGAGTCAACTCTCTCTATGAGTTGGGTCGAAGTAGAGGAGTCACAGTCTCAACAATGGGCAAGTTCCATGTATGAGATGCCCAAACACCCCTGAAGACTGTGTTCCATTAAGGGAGTCACAGCACCACAGGTGTGCTGAATCACGGTTCAAATGTTACCAAACCACCTGTGAATCAGATCCATGCAAGAGAGTAATTATTTCAACATTCAACTGCTTTTTATGTGTGAGATTTAGTACCAAATTCCTAGACCCTGTTCATGTGTGAGAATGGTAATCATATCAGCTTGGTGTACATAAAAGAATCACATTCTCACCTGGTTGCTGATCTCTGTTATGACACTCTTTATACCATTAAGAATTTATATGATATACCTAAGCGTTATAATCCTTCCTGAATTTTATATAAGTGAAAAACCCAGGACTTTACCCATGGCCATGAGACTGACTATGAGACTCAAAATATCTCTACTGGCTGGGTCCTGGCATGGGAGTTATTATTACGCATGTGTGCTTAAGCCAGGTATATGTCACAATTTCATCTGTGAGCAAGGACAAGGCAAGAGAGTCACATCACCTGGGTACAGCCTCAAATAGTATGTCACGAAGCCCACTACAGACAGGGTAGAAGTAAAAGAGGAGAGTCACTCCACCTAGGTGCTAGGCTCTGCAATTTGTATTAATCCCATCTCTTGGCAGAGTCTAGAATATGAAGGAGAGTCACATCACCTAGGTTTTGCAATCAGTGGTAGGCCACAATTTGTTTGCTGAGCAGGACCGAGGCAGGAGAGGAGAGTCACATTACCTAGATGTTAAGTCAAATGATATTTCACAATGTCCCCTGGGGGCAGGGCACAGGCAGGAGAGACAAATCACCTAGCTTATAGGCCCAGAGATATGTGATAATATCCCCTGTTGGCAGGGTCCAGGCAGAAGAGTCACATTATTATGATTCTAACCCAGTGATATGTCACAATGCAGCCATGCAAAGAAATTTAAGCCAAAAAGTCTCAACACCAGGGTACTAGGCCTAGTAATATGCCAACTATCCTAGTCTTTGATGGTGACACCATTAACAGTGAACTGGGCATGTATATGAGAGTTACAATCTCACGTGTTTCCTGGGCCATTGTATGAAGGTTTTATACAGCATGCATGAGAGTTGCAAACCACTCTAAGGCCTACATGCTCGTATGGATTTACGATCTTACACATTGCCATAAACCCAGGTATAATAGTCAACATCTCTTCTGTAGGCTGTGTTCAGGGAGGAGACCCATTATTGTGCCTGTGAGCTGGGTCCAGAAATGAGTCACCATCACACCTGTGGCCAGATCCACATATGAAGGTCACAATTCCAAATTTTTACTATATTCACTTGTTAGACTCAGGACCTTAACAGTGGGCTTTGGACATGTGGGATGGTGACAACATTTGCTTTCACCTGGGTGAAATCTAATCAAGAGTCCTAATCTGAACTTTTTGCTAGTCCCTGTCATGAAACTCTCTCTACCACGCAAGGAGTTTGTACATTATGAGTTAGTGTTGTAAGCTTCTGTGAGCTTGGTAAAAATATGCATCCCAGGACCTTACCTATTGCCCTAAGCCTAGCGATGAAAGGCAAAATATCTCCTATTGGCTGAATCTCAATATAAGTTTGACCATCATGCCTGTGAATTGAAGCAAGGTATATGTCAGAGTCCCATTTGCACAAAGAACTAGGCAGGAGGGTAACATCACTTAGGTGCTAGACCAAACAACAAGTCACAGTGCCCTCTCTAGGCAGGGTATAAGAATTAGAGTCCCATTAACTGGGTGCTGGACTCAGCAGTATGACACTATGACACATGTGGGAAAAAAAAAAGCCAGAGGATGAGAGTCAAAACACCTACAGAATGGGCCCAGGATATGTCAAAATACCTTCTGTGGCTCTGGCACAGGCAGGAGAGTCACTTTATCAGGTGCTGGTCCCAGCAATATAACATAATTTACTCTATATTCAGGACCAAGGCAAAAGGGTAACATCTGGGTTCTGGACCCTGCAATAAGTCAAAATTTCTATTTGTGGACATGGTTTGAGAAGAAAAGGAGAGTCAAATAACCTGAATGCTTGGCTCAGCAATATGTCACAATCCCCCATCATAAAGACCAGGCAGAAGAACAGAGTCACTTCACTTAGGTCATGTGCTCAGAGATATATCCCAGTGTCCCCAGTAGTCAGAGCCCAGGAAGAAAAGGAGAGTCATATCACCTACGTGCTTCCCTAGTTATATGTCCTAATCTAACAGGTGGGCAGAAGCCAGGCAGGAGAGCCACATCACCTGGGTATAGACTCAAGCAATATGTCATTCTGCCCAGTGTAGACAGGTTTAAAGAAAAAAAAGAGAATCACACCACCTGGGTGCTAGGCTCAGCAATGTGTAATAATTCCCACTCCTGGCAGAGGCCAGGACAAAGAGGAGAGTCATGTCACCTAGGTTTTTCACTCAGTGGTATGTCCCAATTTCTTCAGTGGGCAGGATCCCAGGAGAGGAGCGTCACATTACCTAGATGTTATATCTAGTGATGTGTCACAGTGTCCCCTGTGGAAAGAACACCGGCAGGAGAGACATATCACCTAGCCAATAGGCCCAGAGATATGTGAAAATATCCTCTGTTTGCAGGGCCCAGGCAGAAGAGTCACAATCTCATGATTCTGACACAGTGATATGCAATAATGCCCTTATGGAAAGGAATTTAAACCAAAAATCTCAATACTGGGGTACTAGGCCAAGGGATATGACACAATCTTCTCTGCTTTCAGAGTGACACCATTAACGGTTAGCTACTTGTATATATGAGAGTCACAATCTCACATGTGTGCTGGCCATTGTATGACACTCTACAACATCTGAGAACTTTATGCAACATGCATGAGTGTTGTAAACCTTTCTATGGCCTATGTGCTTATATAAACTTTCGATTTTACATATCGCCCTAAACCCGGGTATGACAGTCAACACCGGCCTTCAGGGATGAGACCACTATTATGCCTGTGAGCTGAATCTAGAAATGAGTCACCATCCTTCCTGTGGCCAGATTCACTTAGGAAAATCATAATTCCAACTTTGAGATTTATTCGCTTGTTAGACTCAGGACCTCGACAATGGGCTTTGTAAATGTAGGATGGTAACAACTTTTACTTCTACCTGAATGTGTTGTCCAGAGTCACAGTCTTCACTTTTTGCTGCGTTCTGTTATGAAACTCTATGTGCCATCCACTAAGTTTTATAGTATGAGTTAGCGTTGTCAACTTCTGTGAGCTTTGTACAAATATGCAACGAAGGACCCTACCTATTGACCTAAACCTAGTAGTGAGAGGAAAAATATTCCTGTTGGCTGAATCCCAATATGAGCTTGATCGTCATGCCTTTGAACTGAAGCAAGGTATATGTCATAAACCCATTTGTGGGCAAACAACTAAGCAGAAGGTTAACATCACTTAGGTGCTGTGCCAAGCAATATGTCACAATGCCCTCTCTAAGCAGCGCCTGGGAAAGAGGGTCACATTAACTAGGGGCTGGAGCCAGTAATATGATACAACCACACATGGAAGAAACCCAGCAAAGTGATAAGAGCCAAAACACATACAGAATGGGCCAATGATATGTAAAAATACCTTCCCTGGCTCTGGTACAGGCAGGAGACTCACATCATTAAAGTGCTGGTCCCTGAAATACAGCAGAAGTCCTGCTCGTGGGCATTGTTCAGCAACAAGATGAGAGTCACATTACCTAAGTGCTGGGCTCAACAATATGTCATAATCTTCCCATTGTAAAGGTCTGGACAGAAGAAGAGAGTCACATTACTTAGGTCATGGTCTCAGAGATATGGTCCAATGTCACCAGTAGGCCAGGCTCAGGCAGAAAAAGAGAGTCATATCACCTAGGTGCTTCTTTAGTTATATGTGGGCAGAAACCAGGCTGAAGAGCCACATCACTTTGTCCTGGGTCCTGAGATATTCTCAAGTTCCCCTTAGAAAAGGACCCAGGCAAGACAGTTACATCACCTAGGTGCAGGTTCCACCCTTATGTCACAATGCTCCATGTGGGCAGGGCCAAGCAGGAAGTCACATCACCTAAGGGATAGGCCCAGAGATGTCACAAAGCCTTTCTTAAAGGAAGGCCCTTGTAAAAGAGTACCATCACATTTGTGCCTGGCCTAGCAATGTGTCACTATTCAAGTGGGCAGGTCCCAAGCAGAAGAGCCATATCACCTACATGATAGACCCTGTGATATGTCAAAATGCCCTCTTTTGGGCATGGCCCTGGCAAAAGAGTATCATCATCTGTGTGCCTGGCCTAGGAATACGTCACTATTTTGCACTTTGTGTAGGGCCCATTCCGGAGAGGAGAGTTATGTCTTTTAAGTAATGGACACAGTGATATGTCACAATGATGTCTGTGGTCATGGCACAGGCAAGAGTGTACCATCATCTGTGTGCTTGGATCCAGTGATGTCACAATTATTACTGAGAGCAGAGCCCCAACAGAAGAGTCACATTACTTCAGTGTTGGCCCAGGTAGATATCAAAATCCCATAGGTAAGCTGGAACCAGTCTGAGTAGTGAAATCACACTGGTGCTTGGCAAATATTTATACCACAGTGATGATGAAATAAAATTCTAGGGATTACATTTACAATACCATACATGTCCCATTTTCATGTATGACAGTTGCCTTCATCCATCCTGTTTTTATGTAAGACAGTTGCCTTCATCCATATGTGATGGTGAAAGTACTTGCTGTCAGCTTTTTGGTTATTAAACAGGCAGGACAACCACATCACCTAAATCCTAAGCAAGAAATATTCCAATATTCTCTGTGTAGGCAAGGCTGTAACAGAAAAGCCACAAAACTTGGGTGCTAGGTCCAGCACTATGGCATAATACCCCGTGTGGAGAGTGTCCAGGCAAGGGAGGAGAGTCATACCACCTATATGATGGGCCCAGAGATATGTCACGATGCCTCCTGTTGAAAGGGCCCAGGCAAGAGAGTCATGTCATTTGGATGCTGTGCTTAAATCCTCCTTGTGGCCAGGACTCTGTAGAAAGAGTCACATCACCTGGATGCTGTTTTCCATGACATATTTAAATCCCCTCTGTGGGCAAGGCTTGGCAGGAAAGGACAGAAACTTCACCTAGGCAATTGGCCTGGATATATGTCACAATGGCCCCTATGTGCAGGTCCAAGGCAGGAGAGAGACCTCACTTTGGTGCTGTGTTCAGCAACATGTCACAATCTCTCCGGTGGTTAGGACCTAGGCAAGACAGAAGAAACATCACCTACGTGTTGAGCCAAGTGATATATTACAAAGTTTCCTACTGGCAGAACCCCATCCAAAAAGGAGTCACATCACCTGGGTGCAGTACCCAGTTATGTGTCAAAATACACCATAATTGCATGGCCAAGGCAGTAAAGGAAGTGACATCACTTATGTGATGGACCTAGATAAAAGCCACAATGCTCTTTATAGGCAGGGTTCAGGTCAAGATTTTACATCAGCTGGGTGCTGGCCCCAGTGATAGGTAAAAGTGCCCTTTGTCGCATTGCCAACGAATGTGTATATGCTTAGGTGCTTGGTGCACACATGTCACACTTTCAACTGTGCTCTGGGCCTAGAAATGAGAGTCAAAACACTCAGATGTTGGGCAAAGTCATACTTTTCAATCACACATTTGAAAATGTTCAGAAACAAGTTTCACAGTCCCGCACAAGTCCTGGCATCAGGTATGAGTGTCCACACCGCCTATGAGTTGGGTGGAAGTACAATAGTCACAGTCTCAACAATGGGCAAGATCCATGTATAAGAGCCCCAATCCCACTTGAAGATTGTGTTCCAGCTGGGGAGTCAAAGCACTACATGTCTGCTGAATCATCGTTCAAACACCACCAAACCACCTGTGGATCAGATTCTTGTATGAGAGTAACAATTTCAAGCTTCGACTGCTTATGTGTGTGAGATATAGTACCTCATTTGTAGGCTCTGTTCATGTATCAGAATGACAATCATGTCAGCTGGGTGTGCATCCAAGAGTCACAATATCATCTGGTTGCTGGTGCCTGTTATGACACTCTTTGTACCACTCAGGCTTTATATGATATGCTTGAGTAGCACTGTGAATTCTTACCGATGGGAGATCTAGGACTTTACTCATGGCTGTAAGACTTTCTATGAGTGTTGAAATATCTCTTCTGGGTTGATCTAGTTACGAGAGTTATTATTGTGATTACGAGCTGCATCCAGGTGTATGTCACAATTTCACCTTTCAACAGAGACAAGACAAAAGAGTCATCATCATCTGCTGAGCCAAAGATACATTATAATCTCCTTTGTACGCAGGACCCAGTCAGAAGAGTCATATCACTTGGGTGCAGTCACAAATAATATGTCATTACACCCACTGTATACAGTGCTGAAAAAATACTGTATAGTCACATTTCCTACGTGCTAGGCTCAGGAATATGTTATAAGCCCCTCTCTTGGCAGAGTCCAGCACAAAGGGAAGAGTCATATTATGTAGGTTTTGCACTCAGTGGTATGTCACAATTTCCTTAGTGGGCAGGATCCTGGCAGGAGAGGAGAGTCACATTGCATAGATACTATATCTAGCGATATGTTACAGCATCCTCTGTGGGCAGGACACTGGCAGGAGAAACACATCACCTAGCTGATAGGCCCAGAGATACATGATAATATCCCCTGTTGACTGGATCCAAGCAAAGAGTCACATTATTATGATTCTTACCCAGCAATATTTCACAATGTACTCTTGGGAAAGATTTTAAGCCAAAAAGTCTCAACATCCAGGGGTACTAGCCCTAGTGATATGACACAATCTCCTTATCTTTTAGGGTGACACCTTTAACTGTTAGCTTGGTATGTATATAAGAGTCACAATCTCATGCGTGTTCTGGGTCACTGTATGACACACTCGGCAACATCTGAAGGCTTTATGCAACATGCATGAGAGTTGCAAACAACTCTGAGGCCTACATGCTCATATGGACTCACAATCTTACATATTGCCCTAAGCCCAGTTATGATAGTCAATATCTCTCTTTAAGGCTGGGTTCAGATTGGAGACTCATTATTATGCCTGTGATCTGGGTCCAGAAATGAGTTACCATCTCACCTGTAGCAAGATCCACATATGAAAGTCTCAATTCCATCTTTGTTCTTTATTTACTTGTTAGACTCAGGACTTCAACAGTGGGCTTTGTAAATGTGGGATGGTGATAACTTTTGCTCTCAACTACACGTATAATCAAGAGTCACAATCTTAACTTTTTGCTGGGCCCTGTTATGAAACTCTGTGTACCAACCAAGGAGTTTACAGAATACGAGTTAGTGTTGTAACCTTCTTGAGCTTTGTACAAATATGCAACTCATAAACTTATCTATTGCACTAAGTGTAGCGATGAGAGACAAAATATCTACTATTGGTGGAATCCCAGTTTAAGTTTGATCATCATGCCTGTTAACTGAAACAGTGTAAATTTCATAATCCCATTTATAGGAAAATAACTTGGCAGGTGGATAGCGCAACTTAGGTGCTGTGCCAAGCAATATGTCACAATGCCCTCTTTAGGCAGGTTCTACATTAACTGGGTGCTGGATCCAGCAATATGACACAATCCCAAATGAGGAAAAAAGAAACCCAGACAAATGATGAGAGCAAAAACACCTACAGAATGGGCCCAACATATGTAAAAATATATTCTGTTGCTCTTGCACAGCCAGGAGAATTGCATCATCAGGGTGGGAGTCCAACAATATGCCATAATCTCTCTTTAGGCAGGACCCAAGCAGAAGAGGAGCATCATCTGGGTGCTAGGTCCTGCAATATGTCAAAATTCCTTTTCATGGGCATGGTTCAGGAGAGAAAGAAGAGTCATATTACCCAAGTATTGGGCTTAGTAATATGTCACATCACCCCATTGTAAAGGCTCAGGCAGAAGAAAAGAGTCACATCACTTAGGACATGGGCTCAGATACATGGCTCAATATCCCAAGTAGGCAAGGCTCATGCAGAAGAGAATGGTCATATCATCTAGGTTCTTCTCTATGTATATGAAACAATCTAACATGTGAGGTGAAAGCAGGCAGAAGATATCAAGAAGATACATCATCTTGATACCGGGTCCTGAGATATGTCACAAGGCTCCCTTAGGACAGGACCCAGGCCAGAGAGTTACAACAAATAGGTGCAGGTTCTACCCTTATGTCACAATGCTCCATGTGGGCAGACCGAGCAGTGAGTCACATCACCTAAGTAAGTGATAGGCCCAAAGATATGTCACAATGTCTTCCTTGAGGCATGGCCCTGCTGAAAGAGTACCATCACCTGTGTATCTAGCCTAGTAATATGTCTCTATCCAGGTTAGCAATACCGAAGCAGGAGAGCAACATCACCTTGGTGATAGGTCCAGAGATTTGTCACAATGCCCTCTTTAGGACATGACCCTAGCAAAAGAGTACCATCACCTGTGTGCGTGGCCCAGCCATATGTCACTATCCCCCGCTGTGTGCAGGGCCCATTCTAATGAGGAGAGTTGTGTCACCTAAGAGGTGGACACAGTGATATGTCACAGTGATTTCTGTAGGCATGGCCCAGGCAAAAATGTGACATGACCTGGGTGCTGGATCTAGTGATGTGTCATGATTTTCTCTGAGAGCAGGGCCCAGGCAGGAGAGTCACATCACCTAGAGGTTGGCCCAGGCAGATATCACAATAACATATGCTGGCTCTAACCAGTCTGGAGAGTCAAATCGCACAGGTGCTTGGCAAAGATTTATATCACAATCACACTGGTAGAAAATTCCTGGGATGAGATTTACAATACCACACATGTCCTGTTTTCATGAACAACAGTTGGCTTCATATAGTACAGTTGACAGTAAGGACAGTGACAGTCCTTACTGTCAGCTGGGTGTGCATATGGGACTCACAATTTCACCTTTCTGTTGGGTTCTGTCACGACATTCTCTGTACAAGCCAAGGGCTTTATAAAATATCTGAGACTGTTATAATCTTCTCTGACCTTTTTTTTACCAGAAAGACATTTAATCAGTTATGTTTCTAAAGCAAGGTATGAGAGTCAAAATTACTCCTATTTGTGGGGTCCACATATGAGAGTCATTATCATGCCTATGAGCTGTGCTGAGGTATATGACATAATTTACTCTGTGATAATGAAACAGGCATGACAGCTAAATAACATAAATGCTGAGCCAGAAAATTTCCAATATTCTCCTTGTAGGCAAGTTCCTGGCAGAAAAGTTGCATAACTTGGGGGTATGTCCAGACATATGACACAATGCTCCTTGTGGGCAGTGTCCATGCAGAAGAGGAGAGGCAGGAGAGGACAGTCAGGTAACCTAGATGACGGGTCCAGAGACATGTTACAATCCTTCCTGAGGATATTGTTAAGACAGGAGAGTCAAATCACCAAGGTTCTCAGCTGAGGTAAATGTCCAAATCTCATTTGTGGGTTGCACCTAGGCAGGATCATTAAATCACCCAGGAGCTGGGCAAAGGTATATGTCACAGTAACACCGGTGGAAAGTTCCAGGAATGGGAGTCACCATCGTGCATATGACCTGGCTCCAGGTTTAAGAATCATGATTAGTCCTCTTATCTGGTCTCAGGTATATGGCACAATATCACCTGTGGGCAGAGAGCAAGTAGGAAGGTCACATCACCTGAGTGGGTGCTTGTCCAGTGAGGTGTTGCAATCCTTCCTGTGGGCAGGACCCTGGAAGAAGAGTCACAGAACCTGGATGCTGGTTTTAGTGATATATCAAAATTTGCCCCTGTGGGCAGGGCTTAGGAAGGAGAAGAGACTCACTTAACCTGGGCAATTTGCCTAGATATACATCACAATGGCTGCTATGTGCAATACCAAGGTATGAAAGTGACCTCACCTTGGCGCTGGATTTAGCAATATGTCACAATCTTCTCTGTGGTCAGGGCAAGGCAGGACAGGACAAACATCACCCAGGTGCTGAGTCAAATGATATGTTACAAAGCTTCCTGTTGGCGGAACCCAAAACAGAGAGTAACATCACCCAGAGGCAGTATCCAGTTATGTGTCACAGTGCACCATAAGTGCAGGGCCAAGGCAGTAGAAGGGAGTCACATCACTAACATGATGGGCCTAGATATAAGCCACAATGCTTTTTATAGGCAGAGATCAGGCAAAAAATTCACATCACCTGGATTCTGGTCCCAGTGATATGTAAAAGCGCCCTTAGTAGGCAGGCCCAAGCAGCTTATTTTAGGAATGGCCCCTATTCACAGCAGAGAGGGCCATGAAAACACACCCATAGCATGGCAGCGGCTATCCGCAGCCATGTCTGATCAAACTGGGTGGGCCACATCTCAAATATGAGTGCCCATCCCCATCTCCAGAAACGTCACCCTTAACTGCCCTCTGTGTACAGCGTTTCCTGTTCTTCTTTTGGCTGACTGTCAGTGAATTCTTTCAAACTAGTAAGGTCATTGTCTTGATAAGTAAATTTCCTCAAAAAAATCACAGGAAAGAATTCTCACAGGGAAATATTCAATGTATTTATCGGCCATACTCTTCTCAACTCATGATAATGTAGAAATTATCAGAGAGGAACTCCCTCTGTGTTCAGAAGATAAACAAAAACTATGGCTTCCTGTACTGTGTACATTTTCTATTCTCCTAATACAACAGAAGTGGCTTCCATTCTATGAGGAATGGCTGATTTTTATGCAGTACTTGCTGTGTGCCAGTCACTGTACTAAGCAGATGACACATATTTGTTCATTAAATCCTCACAAGAACCCTGTGAGATATCATCATTATACTAATTTTACTAATAAGAAACGTGAGGATATTAAGAAATAAAGACCCAGAAGATAGCCAAATAGGAACAGCTCCAGTCTGCAGCTTCCAGTGTGATCAACACAGAAGATGGGTGACTTCTGCATTTCCAACTGAGGTAACTGGTTCATCTCATTGGGACTTGTCAGAAAGTGGGTGCAGCCCATGGAGGGTGAGCCAAAGCAGGGCAAGGCATTGTCTCACTCGGGAAGCACAAGGGGTCAGGGGATTCCTCCTTCCTAGCCAAGGGAAGCCATGACAGACTGTACTGGGAAAATCAGGACACTGCCACCTAAACACTGCACTTTTCCAATAGTCATAGCAAAAGGCACACCAGGAGATTATATCCCACACATGGCTCACCGGGTCCCACACCCACAGAGCCTTGCTCACTGCTAGTCCAAGATCAAACTGCAAGGCAGCAAGCCTGGCTGGGGGACAGGTGTCCACCATTGCTGAGGCTTGAGTAGGTAAACAAAGCAGCCAGGAAGCTCCAACTGGGTGGAGCCCACCACAGCTCAATGAGGCCCACCTGCCTCTGCAGACGCCACCTCTGGGGGCATGGCATAGCTGAACAAAAGGCAGCAGAAACTTCTGCAGATGTAAATGTCCCTGTCTGACAGCTCTGAAGAGAGCAATGGTTATCCCAGCATGGTGTTTGAGCTCTGAGAATGGACAGACTGCCCCCTCAAGTGGGTCCCCAACCCCCGTGTAGCCTAACTTGGAGACACCTCCCAGTAGGGGCCGACTTACACCTTATACAGCCGGGTGCTCCTCTGAAATGAAGCTTCCAGAGGAAAGATCAGGCAGCAATATTTGCTGTTCTGCAGCCTCTGCTTGTGATAACCAGGAAAACAGGGTCTGGAGTGGACCTCCAGCAAACTCCAACAGACCTGCAGCTGAGGGACCTGACTGTTACAAGGAAAACTAACAAATAGAAAGGAATAGCATCAACATCAACAAAAAGGACATTCACACCAAAACCCCATCTGTAGGTCACCATCATCAAAGACCAAAGGTAGATAAAACCACAAAGATGGGGAGAAACCAGAGCAGAAAAGCTGAAAATTCTAAAAACCAGAGTGCCCCTACTCCTTCAAAGATTCGCAGCCCCTCGCCAGCAATAGAGCAAAGCGGGACGGAGAATGACTTTCATGAGCTGACAGAAGTAGGCTTCAGAAAGTTGGTAATAACAGACTTTTCCTAGCTAAAGGAGGATGTTTGAATCCTTTGCAAGGAAGCTAAAAACCTTGAAAAAAGATTAGATGAATGGCTAACTAGAATAACCAGTGTAGAGAAGGCCTTAAAGGACTTGATGGAGCTGAAAACCATGGCACAAGAACTACATGATGCATGCACAAGCTTCAGTAGCCGATTCGATCAAGTGGAAGAAAGGGTATCAGTGATTGAAGATCAAATTAATGAAATGAAGTGAGAAGAGAAATATAGTGAAAAAAGAGTAAAAAGGAATGAACAAAGCCTCCAAGAAACATGGGACTATGTGAAAAGACCAAATATATGTCTGACTGGTGTACCTGAAAGTGATAGGGAGAATGGAACCAAGTTGGAAAACACTCTGCAGGATATTATCCAGGAGAACTTCCCCGATGTAGCAAGGCAGGCCAACAGTCAAATTCACAAAATACAGAGAATGCCACAAAGATACTCCTTGAAAAGAGCAACCCTAAGGCACATAATTGTCAGATTCACCAAGGTTGAAATGAAGGAAAAAATGTTAAGGGCAGCCAGAGAAAGGTCGCGTTACCCACAAAGGGAAGCCCATCAGACTAACAGCTGATCTCTCTGCAGAAACTCTACAAGCCAGAAGAGAGTGGGGGCCAATATTCAACATTCTTAAAGAAAAGAATTTTCAACCCAGAATTTCATATCCAGCCAAACTAAGCTTCATAAGTGAAGGAGAAATAAAATCCTTTACAGACAAGCAAATGCTGAGAGATTTTGTCACCACCAGGCCTGCCTTACAAGAGCTCCTGAAAGAAACACTAAACGTGGAAAGGAACAAACAGTACCAGCCACTGCAAAATCATGCCAAATTATAAAGACCATCAATGCTAGGAAGAAACTGCATCAACTAATGAGCAAAATAACCAGCTAACATCATAATGACAGGATCAAATTCACACATAACAATATTAACCTTAAATGTAAATGGGCTAAATGCTCCAATTAAAAGACACAGACTGGCAAATTGGATAAAGAGTCAAGACCCATCAATGTGCTGTATTCAGGAGACCCATCTCACATGCAGAGACACATGTAGGCTCAAAATAAAGGGATGGAGGAAGATCTACCAAGCAAATGGAAAGCAAAAAAAAGCTGGGGTTGCAATCCTAGTCTCTGATAAAACAGACTTTAAACCAACAAGGATCAAAAGAGACAAGGCCGTTATATAATGGTAAAGGGATCAATTCAATAAGAAGAGCTGACTATCCTAAATATATATGCACCCAATACAGGAGCACCCAGATTCATAAAGCAAGTCCTTAGAGACCTACAAAGAGACTTAGACTACCACACAGTGATGATGGGAGATGTTAACACCCCACTGTCAATATAAGACGATCAACAAGACAGAAGTTTAACAAGGATATCCAGGACTTGAACTCAGCTCTGCACCAAGTGGACCTAATAGACATCTGCAGAACTCTCCACCCCAAATCAACAGAATATACATTCTTCTCAGCACCACATCGAACTTATCCAAAATTGACCACATAGTTGGAAGTAAAGCAGTCCTCAGCAAATGTAAAAGAACAGAAATCACAACAAACTCTCCCTCAGACCACAGTGCAATCAAATTAGAACTCAGGATTAAGAAACTCACACAAAGACACACAACTACATGGAAACTGAACAACCTGCTCCTGAATGACTACTGGGTACATAACGAAATGAAGGCTGAAATAAAGATGTTCTTTGAAACCAATGAGGACAAAGTCACAATGTACCAGAATCTCTAGGACATATTTAAAGTAGTGTGTAGAGGGAAATTTATAGCACTAAAAGCACACAAGAGAAAGCAGGAAAGATCTAAAATCAACACCCTAGCATCACAATTAAAAGAACTAGAGAAGCAAGAGCAAACACATTCAAAAGCTAGCACAAGGCAAGAAATAAATAAGATCAGAGCACAACTGAAGGAGACAGAGACACAAAAACCCTTCAAAAAATCAATGAATCCAGGAGCTGGTTTTTTGAAAAGATCAACAAAATTGATAGACTGCTAGCAAGACTAATAAAGAAAAGAGAGAAGAATCAAATAGATGCTATAAAAAATGATAAAGGGGATATCACCACCGATCCCACAGAAATACAAACTACCATCAGAAAATACTATAAACAGCTCTATACAGATAAACTAGAAAATCTAAGAAGAAATGGATAAATTCCTGGACACATACACCCTCCCAAGACTAAACCAGGAAAAAGTTGAATCTCTGAATAGACCAATAACAGGCTCTGAAATTGAGGCAATAATTAATAGCCTACAAACCAAAAAAAAGTCCAGGACCAGACAGATTCACAGCCAAATTCTACCAGATGTACAAAGGAAGCTGGTACCATTCCTTCTGAAACTATTCCAATCCATAGAAAAAGAGGGAATCCTCCCTAACTCATTTTATGAGGCCAGCATCATCCTGATACCAAAGGCTGGCAGAGACAAAACAAAAAAAGAGAATTTTAGACCAATATCCCTGATGAACATTGATGCAAAAATCCTCAATAAAATACTGGCAAACCAAATCCAGCAGCACATCAAAAAGCTTATCAACCAAGATCAAGTTGGCTTCATCCCTGGGATGCAAGGCTGGTTCAACATATGCAAATCAATAAACATAATCCATCACATAAAGAGAACCAAAGACAAAAACCACAAGATTATCTCAGTAGATGCAGAAAAGGCCTTTGACAAAATTCAACAGCACTTCATGCTAAAAACTCTCAATAAACTAGGAATAAACTAGGTATTGATGGAATGTATCTCAAAATAATAAGAGCTGTTTATGACAAACCCACAGCAAGTATCATACTGAATGGGCAAAAACTGGAAGCACTCCCTTTGAAAACGGGCACAAGACAGGGATGCCCTCTCTCACCACTCCTATTCAACATAGTGTTGGAAGTTCTGGCCAGGGCAATCAGACAAGAGAAAGAAATAAAGGGTATTCAATTAGGAAAAGAGGAAGTCAAATTTTCCCTGTTTGCAAATGACATGATTGTATATTTAGAAAACCCCATCGTCTAAGCCCAAAATCTCCTTAAGCTGATAAGCAACTTCAGCAAAGTCTCAAGATACAAAATCAATGTGCAAAAATCACAAGCATTCCTATACACCAATAACAGACAAACAGAGAGCCAAAACATGAGTGAACTCCCATTCACAATTGCTACAAAGAGAATAAAATCCCTAGGAATCCAACTTACAAGGGATGTGAAGGACCTCTTCAAGGAGAACTACAAACCACTGCTCAACTAAATAAACGAGGACACAAACAAATGGAAGAACATTACATGCTCATGGATAGGAAGAATCAATATCGTGAAAATGGCCATCCTGCCCAAGGTAATTTACAGATTCAATGCCATTCCCATCAAGCTACCAATGACTTTCTTCACAGAATTGGAAAAAACTATTTTAAAGTTCATATGGAACTAAAGAAGAGCCCACATTACCAAGACAATCCTAAGCAAAAGGAACAAAGCTGGAGGCATCACACTACCTGACCTCAAACTATACTACAACGCTGCAGTAACCAAAACAGCATGGTACTGGTACCAAAACAGAGATATAGACCAATGGAACAGAACAGAGGCCTCAGAAATAACACCACACATCTACAACCATCTGATCTTTGACAAACCTGACAAAAACAAGAAATGGGGAAAGGATTCCCTATTTAATAAATGGTGTTGGGAAAACTGGCTAGCCATATGTAGAAAGCTGAAACTGGATCCCTTCCTTACACCTTATACAAAAATTAATTCAAGATGGATTAAAAACTTAAATGTTAGACCTAAAACTATAAAAACCCTAGCAGAAAACCTAGGCAATACCATTCAGGACATACGCATGGGCAAGTACTTCATGACTAAAACACCAAAAGCAATGGCAACAAAAGCCAAAATTGATAAATGGGATCTAATTAAACTAAAGAGCTTCTGCACAGCAAAAGAAACTACCATCAGAGTGAACAGGCAACCTACAGAATGGGAGAACATTTTTGCATCTACTCATCTGACAAAGGCCTAATATCCAGAATCTACAAAGAACTTAAACAAATTTACAAGAAAAAAATCAAACAACCCCATCAAAAAGTGGGCAAAGGATATGAACAGACACTTTTCAAAAGAAGACATTTATGCAGCCAACAGACACATGAAAAAATGCTCATCATCACTGGCCATCAGAGAAATGCAAATCAAATCCACAATGAGATACCATCTCACACCAATTAGAATGGTGATCATTAAAAAGTCAGGAAACAACAGGCACTGGAGAAGAGGTGGAGAAATAGGAACACTTTTATGCTATTGGTGGGGGTGTAAAGTAGTTCAACCATTGTGGAAGACAGCATGGTGATTCCTCAAAGATCTAGATCTAGAAACACATTTGACCCAGTGATCCCATTACTGGGTAAATACCCAAACGATTATAAATCATGCTACTATAGAGACACATGCACAAGTATGTTATTTGTGGCACTATTCACAATAGCAAAGACTTGTAACCAACTCAAATGTCCATCAATGATAGACTGGATTAAGAAAATGTGGCACATATACACCATGGAATACTATGCAGCCATAAAAAAAGGATGAGTTCATGTCCTTTGTAGCAACATGGATGAAGCTGGAAACCATCATTCTGAGCAAGCTATTGCAAGAACAGAAAACCAAACACCTCATGTTCTCACCCATAAGTGGGAAATGAACAATGAGAACACTTGGACACAGGGCGGAGAACATCACACGGCAGTGTGTGTGGGGTGTGGGGGATGGGGGAAGGATAGCATTAGGAGAAATACCTAATGTAAATGATGAGTTAATGGGTGCAGCAAACCAACATGACACATGTATACATATGTAACAAACCTGCAAGTTGTGCACATGTACCCTAGAACTTAAAGTATAATTTAAAAAAAGAGAAACAAACGTGAATCACACAAAGTTAAAATAATTTCCCCCAGGTTTCATTAAACGCTGCAGTTAAAATTTGGAGGCACAAAATCAGACTCCAGAAGCCATATCTAACCACAATACAGACGGCCAACCCTATCCATATGGTTTAGATTCCATCCCTTCCCAATTTCTTTCATATTTTTCTTCTTGGTAATTGTTTTTCATTCATATATATTTATATATATATATATTTACACATATTCTCTCTGTGTACTTGTTCATTACCATAAGCTTTTAAACAACCTTAGGTAGATCTTAGTTAAAAACAAAACAAACAAACAAACAAAATAGCAAAGAACTCCCTTTATCGCTTCCAAATTGTGAAACCAATTTCCTGCATTTATCTCTCCTCTATTCTAAGACTAATTTAAAATAATAAGAAGAATATTTAAAGTGATGTAAACCAGTAAAAATTTTAGAAATCATGACAGGGGTGATCAGCAGCTTAGAAATTCTTAACAGGTTTCTCGAAGATAGAACATAGTTAAGCACACAACCTGTGGAGGAGACCAGGAGGAAGGTGGTGGGAAGGCCACCTGGCAGATCCTGGATGGGGTAGACCTGGAGGAAGGTGGTGGGAAGGCCACCTGGCAGATCCTGGGTGGGAGAGACCCAGAGGAAGGTGGTGGGAAGGCCACCTGGCAGAGCCTAGATTCCTGGAGTGGCTTCAGGTTGGATTTCATAGTACAGGGAGCCAGGAAAAGGGAAGCAGACATTGCGGTTACTGTAACCTGGAAAATATAGAGGTCATTTACTGCATCTGCCCCATTTTCTCAGCAAGGAAGCAGATGCTCAGGGAGGCCTCATGTCTGTTCAGTGATTGAGGGTGGCCTTGTAGACTGGCACAGTGCAGGGCTCTTTCGCCCTAGCCCGGCTGCTCCACACTGGCCACCCACCTCACTTCCTACTTCAGGTTTCTCTCAAACGTTCTGCTTTGTGTACCTGTTACATCATTTCACCAGTGCGGAAACAGCTGGCTACATATAAAGTTGATGCAATAACAATTTTTCATTAATTTACTGTTGACTTTTAACTTGCAAATTAACTGATTAGTACAAAGTTCATGTACACGAAGTTGTGAGGTGTATCATATGAAGGATTGGAATCATTTTTTTCACCTACTCTGAACACATATAACTTATATACTGGGCAAAAATATTTGGCAGTAATTTCTGCCCCTCAAGAGTCATTAGGGTAGGGGATTTTTATGTCTCAAATGTCATTGCTGAGACTGAAAATCTTCCATCCACCTCAACTCTTACCATGACAGGTGGTGGAGGCAGACAGGCTTATCCAATAAAATCTGGCGGTCAAGCTGAGCTTTCAGAGTAGCCGGCAGACACTCCCTAAATGGGGAAGCAGGGGTGCTGCAAGCACAGCAGGGCCATCTGTAGAGCTCAACGCTGCCTGGATGACCCCTCTCTGCAGCTCCCCACTGCTTTCTCTCTAGCATTTGCCAATCACCTGCCACCCCCAAGGAGCCAGTGATTTCTATGACAGGATTGTGGCCTAGAGGAACCAGCTATCTCTCTGTCCAGGGGCATGGTTTCTCCCTGTGCCTGCGACAAGGGCCTTTAATCATTCTCTCTGCAATGGGGTCAGCCACAAATCCCAGCAGGCTCATTAAAATGTGCACCTGTCGAGGAGCACATTGTCAGGAGGATTCACTGGAGGCTGGAACTCGCTGCTGCCTCCACCTGGAAAGGGGTCTGACCCTGCAGAGGTGCCTTTGGCTCGAGCCCCTTTTCATCTTTACCCTCAGAAAGCTTGGGGCCAGCACAGGCCAGGGCCTTTCCAGGGCTCTGAAAGCTGGAGAGAAGGAAAGACAGTGAGAGGAGAAGGCACCTGCCCACCTGAGTCCCTCCTCTTTCTGCAGCCTCCCCTGCTGGGCTTCAGAGCCAAGAATGCCCCTTGTGAGTACAGCCCTGGCTCTTTGAGTTAGCAAAAGAGATTGATGGAAACAAGTTTCTGCCCCAGGCTTTTGCTGACCACACAGTGATTTCAAGAGGATTTTCAATTTTTTTCTGCGCTGGGACCTTAGATGTTCAGATGGGCCAGAAATGAAGGCTGTGTGGGTGGGACAAGCCACTTGCCAGGCCTCTGACCCTCCTGAGCCTCAGCAGTGAAGAGGGGACAATACGCTGACCTGCCTGCCACCAGGTCATGTGAAGAAGGGAGAAGTGATGGGAGATCACTTCATTTGAAAACATTGTCAATGTACAAAACAATAGAAATCACACATATAATTAAAGAAGAAATGCTTTATACTGCCACAGATTTTATATTGGTTATAAATAAGTGATCAAACAGACCCTGTGCTGCATTATTTTATAATTTATTCAGTTAAATACCTTTTTGCTTGCATTATATTATTCATTTGTAGCAAATTCATTTGCTTGCATTATATTCAT
This sequence comes from Gorilla gorilla gorilla, assembly GCF_029281585.2. Taxonomy (NCBI): domain Eukaryota; kingdom Metazoa; phylum Chordata; class Mammalia; order Primates; family Hominidae; genus Gorilla; species Gorilla gorilla. Next base: position 73,882,427 of record NC_073231.2, on the reverse strand, counting down.
TTGTAGCCATGCAATTAGCATAATGCAACCTTGTAAACTATAAGATTAGTTTTATTATGGGATTCTGGTGACATCATTTCAGAAGAAAGACAGAGAAGGACAAAAAAGAAGCAGAAAGAAAAATAGAAGGAGACAAGAAGAAAAGAAGGAGAGAGGGAGAGAGAAAAGAAAGAGAGGACAGAGAATGTGGTAGAGGAGAGGAGGGGAGGTAGAGAGGGAAAGAGAGGTAGGGACAGAAACACATGGAGAGGCAGAGGGAGATTCAAAGGCAGGAAAGAAGAAAAGCCATGATAAGTTCCCTGAGGGCCAAGGTCACATCTTGTTTATTTTCTCTACAGCACTTACACAGTGACTGGCATGTACTGTGTGCTATCTACGTATTTGCTGAGTTGAACTGAATCATTCCACTGGGGACAGAGGGAAGAGCGAAAGAGAAGTAGAGACAAAACTAGAGAAAGAGATGAAGATAGAGGTAGAAGGGAAGGGAGAGACACTGGGGGGAAGAGCATCTAAGTGGAGTGGAGGCTAAATGAAAGAAAGGTAGAGAAGGAAGAAAAGGGAGGATAAGAGTGAGTAGAGGGGGGTGATAGAGGAAGGAAAGGAGGAAGAGAAAAGAGGGAGGAGGGTGGGTAAAACAGTTTATTCAGGGTCTAGTGAAGTCAATCCAAGAATGGAATAGACTCACAGATTTGGAGCTGCTGTTAGACCCAGGGCAGTTCCTTGTAGGAACATGTCTCAGAAGCCACCCAGCACCTTCCTGTTTCACCTCCGCATGGCCTGAAATGAAGGCTCTCCAGCTCAGAGAAACCATGTCCAAAATGCTGCTTCAGAAGGCACCCAGAAAGCATCTTCACAGCTCCACAGCCACTTGCAGTGGTGATGTGGAAATGTATTCAAGAGATACCTGGACCAGATGCTGGAAAAAGACCTGGAAATGTCAGGTCCCCGCTTTTCAAACTGCTGCCCTGTGGCCAGGGACAGTGTCCCTGCTCTGGGGAGATGAGACAGCCACTGCTGGGATCGATCGCCCTGCCTCTTGTCTCAACTTAGAGCAGTGTTTGCTAATGTCTCTTGCATTAAGAACGGAAAAAGAAAGGAATCAGGGCAGCCTCATCTTACAATCTGGTAAGATGAGAGAAGCATCTGTGTATTAGGTTTCTGTCATGTGCCATTTCCTTTACAAATATCATGTCATGTAACATGCACAATTCTCTGAAGAATTGTTACTGTATTTATTTTCATGAATGCTCTCACATAAGTCTCTTCAGGATACAGAGGCCACTGTGTCACCCAGGTTCTCACCAAGAGGTAGATATTCACCTAAACTTTGTGACCTCAGGTTCAGAGAACCTGCTTATGCACCTCCTTTGCCAAAGCTAACCTGGCATCATTCTCTGTCCAAACTCTTCTCTCCAACCAGTACAAGTTTTGCCTCTTCCATGAAGCTCCACCCAGGCACCCATTCTTGGTCTGCATCTTCTCACTGCCTGTAGTCAGGGTGAGTCTTTGGCACTGGGCATCTGCCGTCTGCTACTCAGGTTGTCTAATTATTCTTGTGTATACAAGTCTGTCTCATTTGTGCTTACAAATTTCTTATGGGCCTCTAACACTATAAAACAAGCCAGTGCTCTAATTTTACAGATGAGAAAACTGAGGTTCAGAAAGTCCTATGAAAACTTCAGTGGGTCATGCAACCAGTAAATTTTGGCTCCAAGAATGATCTTCTTTTATCTGCACTCTGTTTTTAATAGACAAGAGCCAAAGGAAGTCAATACAAACAAACACAACAGCGATTTAATTACAAGGGATGTGATACTACAGAGAGAAGATTGTCTGGTTTCTCTTTATGAAAACTTTAAAAGAAAGAGTAAATACTCCTCTGTATGGGAAGGCTAAGATGCAATTCTACTCAAAAAATCTCCAGACTGCAAAATATGGTGTTCCAGTCTTTCTCTGGCTTGTGAAAGAGTGACTCTCCTGGTGTTTCCTGCAGTGCTGTTCTAGCTCCTGGCATTGCCTGGGGCGGCCATTGGCAGAGAGCGGAAAATGCTATGGCTCATCCCAGCACTCCCAGAGACCATGAGGCCCTATGGGCTGCACTGCCGGAGAGCCACTGACAATTTCATAAGGTTCATTTACCCTCATTGCTTCATCCCTTATGCTTATTTGTCTAAAAGCTAATTTAAAAATGCATCTGCATCCTTAGGAAGACACTGCAGATGGATTCCAGAGCTGTAACTTTCTTCCTCTCTGACAAGGTATTGTGCAATGCACTGACTGAAGGACCTGACTCAGCTACTCATGCTGGGCTTTCATGGCTTCAGGAACTGATGATTCCAGAGGTTTGTCCAAGACTTATCCGGACAAATTTTTAAAATGATCATCCCAGTAAGCAGCTCTTCTGCTGCTTAAAGCTAAAATACAATCATGCTTTTCTCTCCGTAACCCTCTCTCCAGCCAACCCATGTCCCCCACATGTTCCCACCAAGTCTCCATCCCTTTGCTTTGGGGCATCCTCCCCCTCGCTGGTTCTCTGTCTCCAGACCCCTCTGACACCTCTGGGCCCTGCTACCAGGGCTCTTGCCTCAGCATACCCTACTGTTCTTTCAGCTCCCTGTTTTCTATAGAAAGATCTCGTTATTAAGAATCCCATCAGCCCGAGGGTAGGAAACCTGGTAGGAGGGCTCACATGCAGCACAGGGCAGGGCTCAGGGCACAGGCTCTGCAGCTAGAATGCCTGGGGCTGAAACCCAGAACTGCTGCTCATGACCCATACTCCAGGCCTCACTCTCCATCTGTGAAATGGGAATAATAATTGTACTACTGAATAGTCACCACACGTAGGAAAAACACGTGGAAAACTACCTTATATCCAGCAGATGCTTAGTGAACGTTATCTATTGATATTGTTACTTTTCCATAGTAACTTCCCCATACTCCCTTCAAATACCCCTAGTTCCCCAGGCTTCACTGTAGCTGATCCAAGCATGAGCCAGGGATTCTGGCACGAGCGGGGTGAGCTCCTAGGGCTGCACATAAAGTAGACCCATCTAGAATAATGCCTTACGATGGAAGAGTTATTTTCTTCTGACTATCTGAGCCAACTGAAATTTGCTTCAAATGAAGCATGTGACTGTGTGGTCAGTCCGTCTTCACAGACAGCAGTGATAAAAGCTGGTGTGCATCAGCCACCCACCACATGCCAGGGGTTCTGGCTGACCCGGACATGCACTTGCCCTATGCTCACAGTGGGCCTGCAAGGGGGCAACACAACCCCACTTTGTAGGTGGAGACAAAGAGGCTCAGAGAGGCTGGTGATGCAGCCAAAGTCACCCACTGGTGAGAGGCAGAAATCAGACTTGAAATTGAATCTTCTGACTCCATATCTACAGGGAGCTGAGCCTGGATTCCTTCCACTTTCAATGTTCATGATTCTGTGATCCTAACACTGGTTCTTATTCCATGAGGGTGAAATGGCTTGGTTTTCAGGCCTTAGAGAGACCTTATCTGATAGCTCCTGGCTTCTGTACTTCTTGAACTACATTCTCCTGTCCCCTCCAGCCTGGGGTCTGGGTCTGGCCAGAGGCAGGACCTACCCAGTGATCTTAGGAAGCCCCAGGCCTGAAAAAACTCAGGATCAGGTCCAAGTAACTGCATTTTTGGACTGTTGGCCTTTGGGAAGCAGGATGACAGTGAGGGAAATACTGGTGATTTTCATAGAGGATTTTGAACCTTGTCTGATGGAGATAATGAAGCTCCTGCCCCCTCACATGTGTGGCCCATTTTGCTGCTGGTGAATAATGCTAGGTCTCTCTTGTCTTTGCAGATCCTGGCCTGCTCTTGCACACATATCTCAAGCCCCACACCCCGGGTCCCTGGATCATCGATTTGTCTAAGCCTCTAGAGCCTCCACTGGCTCATGGCCTGAGAGTGGGATCTGTCTGGCAATCAATATTTTTCAGCAGTGCTGAAGATCTAACCTCACAGAAAAGAGTCTAAGGCAAAAAACCAAAGCCAGCTTTTGCCAGGCAAAGCACCTTGTGCCTCTCCCAGGCATCTAGCATGCTCTTGCACAGCCCAGGCTCAGCCTGGGGCCTCTCGCTCTCATCAGGGCACCTGCAGACAAGGAGCCACCATTCAACTTCACAGAGAGGCCACATTCTTGCCCTGGTCTTGAAAGAATCCCAGACTGTAATGGAAAAGGATCGACGTGGGAGAAAGAGGTTTGCTCACTTTCTGACGTGTTCTCTCATGCTCACCTAAATCTCTGTCTTTGGACATCGCCCTCAGTTCTGTCAGGAGTCTGGATGCACAACTGGGGTCCTCTGCACCAATTCTCCCCTGGGCAGACACCTGGCAATGTCTGGGTTTGCTCAGGGCCTGCTCCTCCTACTGCAGCAAGTGTTCCTGCCAGGACCCTGTAAACAGAGAAGGCATGCATCCTCTGCAGGGACTCCTGGTGCCACATGTCCCATGAGTCAACAGATGTATATGATATTTACTTGGAGCCAACACAAGATTCTGTTCTCCCAACTCTTGGTCATGAGCCCTATGTCCTACAGGCTGCATGCTCAGCTTTGTCTCTTAGTTTAACTGGGAAGTCCATAATTATTGTCCACAGCAATGCGTGTCTGGAGCACACATTATTGAATTCCTGCAGACCTGGGTTTGAGTTCTCATTCTGCAGTTTATTAGCTAGACCACCCAATAAAACCACTGTTACTCTAAATCTGTTTCCTTAGCTTTAGAAAGAGTTTAATTATACCAATTTTATGAATAATGTTCCAAAAATTAATGAGATAATGCATATAAAGCCATCACCACAGTGCCCCATAAGACGTACAAACAGAGTGATACCCATCCTTGCCTTCAGGACCTGGTCCCTGTCGTTGGGGACAGAAAGGTGGCTCTCAGGAGGAAATGAAGGGAAACACCACAACCTCAGCTCAGCCCCATGCTCCTCCATCCCAAAGGCTCTGATGAAAGGTGTTTCTATTTGCCAAATTTCTACCTTGACATACACTTGTCACAGGACTCTGTAGGCTGAAGTAACACCGGTGAGACAATAAATTGTCCCATGGCTCTCTGTTTCCTTTTTTTATCAAAGGAGCAGCTGTAGAATTAAAAAGATGCTGTTGTATTGTCTAGAAGCTACTTTGTCAGCTGGGACCCACCTCTCTGATGCTGATAAAAGGGTCTAGCCAAGCAGTGGGTATCTGCTGCTCTTTGAATAAAGAACAAGGTTATCAAGTAGGAGGGTGTGCGTGCATTCTGCCTGTGGATCTCACTCCTTATCTCTCTCCTATCCTCTTCTTCCAAGCATGCTTCATGACAACCAATGGTTGTTGCTCAAGAAATATCCCTGTCACCATGGACAATGGAGATTCTTTTATGCTATCAGGAGTTTGGTCCTCTTAGAATGGGTTAAGGAAGAGCCAGAGGGAAGGAGGCAGGCCTGTGTTGCAAATGTGGCTGTCTTTATGTGAGAATCAAGGCAGGAGAGGAGAGGGTGGGAGTGAGGAAGACCAGCCTCAGTGCTTCCAAATATCAGTGTCTGTTTATATGCAAACACATGCCGTGGATCTTGGAGACATTCACTCTGCCTTGTCATTCCTAATTTCCCCTTTCCAGCTAATAACACTGACACACACACATATACAACATACACATATGGTCACACACACATATATAAACACACAGATGTGTGCATACATACACATATACACACACCCACATACACACATACATACATATGCACATATACATACTTATGCATGCACATGTGCACACAAATACATACATGAGCACACATACATATGCGTGCACATAAACACACACATACTGAGCACAGATTCCATTCAGCAAGCCAACAAACATTTAGTAGTAAATGTGAACTATAAACCAAATGCTGAGAAGAGCTGGAGGAATGCAAAACTGAGTAAAAAAATGATTCCTGCCTGATATAGTTTGGCTGTGTCCCCACCCAAGTCTCATCTTAAATTGTAGTTCCCATAATCCCCAAGTGTCATAGGAGGGACATAATTTAATAATAACAGTGGTTACCTCCATGCTATTTTCATGTTAGTGAGTGAGTTCTCGTGAGGTCTAATGGTTTTACAAGAGGCTTCTCCCCCATTCTCTCCGCCCTTCTTGCTGCCGCCATGTGAAGAAGGACATGTTTGCTACCCCTTCTGCCATGATTGTAAGTTTCCTGAGGCCTCCCCAGCCCTGCGAAATTGTGAATCCATTAAACCTCTTTTTTTTATAAATTACCCAGTCTCGGATATGTCTCTTTATTAGCAGCATGAGAAAGGACTAATACACTGCCCACAATTCTTTTAAAAAGAACTGGAAGATAAATGCACATATGGCACGTACTAAAATGGAAGCTTGGGACAATTTTGGAGACAAGCAGTATGTGTAGAATGCGAGTCAGGAGAACAGCCTCAGCGACTGGCTCACTGCACAGCCTCAGGATGGGCCTTTAGCTTGCTGTGCTGTGCCCTCATCCATAGAGTGCGGATGAAGAAACTTGCCTCAGAAGGAGGCTCAGAGGAGCAAACAAACACTACATCTAAGGGCTGCAAAAATAAAGGACTATTATTACAAAATTCACAGGTGTATCAGGAAGATGAAATTGAACAGGGCATGACCAAGATAGCCCTGACAGCCAGCTTATGAAGTCCAGCAAAGATGATACACAGGCTGATAGAACCCTGTGAAGAAAGCAGGCGGAACACACTGCAGGCCTCAGGGCACCAGCAGGAGGAGTGTGCAGGGCATTAGGAGGCAGCCAGGAGATGGATCTAGAAAGCAGGCTGGGGACAGATAGCCTGGAGACCTGGAGAGCACAGCTGAAAAGCCCACACTTTCCCCTGCAGGTAGTGAAGCCGGTTAGAGAAGGTGGAGCCGGCCCCACTGGCTGGAGTCTGCATTCCGCAGAGTCATGTCCCATCCTCCTGATGGTCCCACCTGCAGCCCAGGGATCACTGTCCTCAGTATCTTCATATGTGAAAGAAAGAAAGAAAGAAAAGCAGTGTGCTGGGTGACTTGGGGTGTCTTCTGCCTCTCAGTTTTGGCCCCCATTCAGCTGCTCTCAGGAGAGCCTCACAGGCCCGTTTCTCCCCTCCCAGTTGAGAGTGCAAGTCCTGGGTCTTTCTAGGTTCCCCGGCTGTAGGCCTGCACGGAGTAATCATTTAGGAGGGCCAGCTCCCTTGCCCCAGCTCCCTGGATGCTTTCTGGGCTTGGCTCATGCAGAAGATATCCCATGAAGGTGACTGCCTACAGGAGTATTAGCCAGGACCCCCTGTCCTCCTCAAGAGGAGGGGACAGGCTCTGTTTATTTTCTACGCAGGCCCACCTCTCTTTCAGACTCGAGGCAGGGAAAATTATACCTCATTCTCCCCATTCAGGGAGACAGATCAAGGTACAAAGATAAGAAAAATATATATATATTTTCGGAACATTATATTTTCATTAATTTTTCAAAAAAAATGTGCAATCTTGAAGACATAGAAAAAGGTGTATGAATATTGTCGTAAGCGTGTGTGTACTTACACACAGAGCTCAGGACACAAAATGCCGCATTTCAGGAAAAGCCTGCACACCAGCCTTAGCCTCCCTGCTGTGTTGAGGACCACCGTTGCTCAGCATGATGTGAGGAGTCAGCTGGGGGCCTGTCCCCTCCTGGGCTGTGAGCTCCTTGAGGGCAGGAGCAGTGCTCAGGCAGCTCCTCTCTCCAGAAGTTCTCAACACCGTACTTGCCCCAGCATGAGCAGCTTTCCATGTGGGCCAGCGACCCCTTTTCTCTTTGCTCAGGAAGTGCAAGCATTTGTCCGGACAGCCCATCACTAGTGACAATTTCATTAACCGCAGAGCCACGTGTGATGGCAGGTGAGGGTCAGTCCCTGTGTTTGCTCTCTCAGCCTTGGCTGTGGGGGTAGCAGGTGGAAGTGGAGGAGCACCCACCGCAGTGGTTTTTCCTGGAGCCACAACAGACTCCCCAGCAAGGGGAAAATGGAAGACACATTCCCAAGACACGTACGACCTCAGTGGCAGCAACTGTCAAAAGACAGCATTATAACAAGTTTAGTTTAAAGATCTTAATTGGCTTTTGTTCATGATTCTAGAATCAGGTAGCCCTCAGGACCAGAACAGGTTCAAAGAACTCTGGCCGGAAGCATGGTCAGGCAGCATCCAGGGCAGAGACCGGAAGTACGGTGTGGGGCCTGATGGGCTCCAGCTTTGCTTGAACTCACTGGCCATGGTGGATGCCTCAAGCTCAGCCCTCCTGCACATGAGGACAAAGCTCAGTTTCACTTAGCATGAATGGTTCCATATTGGTTTGGTCTGTTGGACCCAGTACAGGAGCTGAGTCCAACTCAACAGCCTGATAAAAAGGTCATTTAACACAACACAGAAGAAATAGGGGGGACTGGGTATTTATCTCAAAGGATGTCTCATTCAACTCAACTGAGAAGTCTTGGACTTGCTTTATTGCATCTTTGTTACCCAGAAGGTAGAAAATGACAGAGGACCAAAGAGGAAGATAAGATTGGTGACATGTGCATGTCAGGGACCACAAGGGCATTTGAGGTCATGCAGCCCCGGCAGGCCCCTCCCCAGTCTCCCTGCTAATTTCACAAGAGCCCCATCCTCCCCTCAGCACCTCTGCTTCCCTCGCTCCTTTTTGCTTCACCCCGAGGTCCAGGACTGTCCCCAGCTTGCACTGAGCTTGAGGCTGGCCTCAGGGAGGAGGATGCTTGGGGTGTTCACACTAACCTCCCCCAGTCCCTTAAGCCCCTTAAGCCCCTTAAGCCACTTCAGGCATTAGGATCCCACTGTGTCCTGGAAGCTGGCCAAGACAAACCTCAGTGACCCCTTTGCCCCTCTCTTCAAACATCCAGCCTCCCTGGGACACTGGCCACAGGCAGACCCCTGGGGCACTGCAGAGGCTAGTCTGCTTTTCCTGTCACTCTGGGCAGTTTGCTTTCTATATCTCCCACTTTCCTAGACTGCAGAGTGGGTCTGATCTTTGCCTGACAACTTTCAAAGTTATTTCTTTTCTGAGTTTTATTTTTTGGAGGCCTCTGTCCCTGGACATTGCTGATAGGAGAATGGAAAGCGGAAGGAAGAGAGCCTATGGAGCAGATCACACACCCTGCACACACTCCTGCCCCAGCTGGCTGCTGACCCCACTCCACCGGGTTTTACTTGGCTTTCCCGCATGGCCTTTGCCAGAAGAGCTGCAGCTCAGCAACTTACTGGGCATCAGTGCCCTCACTAATAACCCTCCTGATTCCTTCTCCCAGTGTAGCCTCAGGGGAGCTGCGCTCTTCTGAGTTGAAGTTGCAGTGGTGTGCCATCCTCTTGAGTCATAGGCAGCTCTTGCTCTGTACTCAGCACCTGGAACCAAGTTCAGATCTAACTTCAAGCCCAAGTGCTGCCCCTTCTGAGCTCTGTGAATGTGTAATATGAAATGTCCCTGGCCTTCAGTTTCTTCATTATTTGAGTATGTATGAGACAAATGTGTAAAATGTTTGCTAAGGGCCATGGATACAATATGAAATTAATAAATTAATTTGTTTAGTCAGTGAAACGTGCGGGCCACTTTCTTTATTCCAGGGACAATGTCAGCTGCCACAGATGCAGCGGAAGCAGGAGAGGCACAGTTCCTGGCACGGCTTCATTGGGTGGGAAGGGGCGAGGGCAATCACTAAGTGCACAGGCAGGCACAGCACAGTCCTCAAATCCAGGGGAGGAACCAGGGAGCTGTGGCCCTGAGAAGTAAGGCTGAGAGCAGATCTTGTTCAAAAGAAGCCCATCCCAAGGGCGTGTCATTCAAGATATGCCCCAAAGGCTGAGAAGGAAGCAACCTCCACAAAGTGCAGAGAAAGAGCATTGCAGGTGAGACCCTGGTGGGAGAGCTGTGGGTTGAGGAGGAGAAGGCAGGTAGGGCGGCCACTGTGGAGAGGCACAGAGAGGCGGAGAAGCTAGGCCAGGCAGGTCCTTGTAGACCAGGAGAGTCCTAAGCGTAAGGGAAGCAGAGAGTAGGGCAAGCTGGAAGCCAGTGCTCAGCAGGCTGCTCAGGGCTCGGGACAGGAAGGGAAGTCAGGCATTGGGTCCTTCTGCCAGGGTGCATGCAAGACACAAGGAGGCTTGAATCTGACTGGTGGCAAAATGGGCGAAGACCCTGAGTAGTTTCAGGACATATTTTAATTATAAACAACAGGACTTCATGATAGAGCTCAAGAGAGAGAAGCATAGGTGGCTTCCAGACTGCAAACTTGAGCAATAGGTAGTTACGGGTATAATTTATCTTAAATGGGGAAGACTTGGGGGAGGGTAGGGTGTGGGGGGAAGGGTGCATTGTGGGGTTGTGAGGTGAAGGGGTGCATCGTGGCAAGGGGGTGCATTGTGGTGGTGGAGGGTGCAGTGTGTTGGGGAATGCATTATGATGGGTGGGGTGTGCTGTGGGGAGGGAGAGTACATTTTAGCGGAAGGAGAGTGCAGTGTGTTGGAGAAAGGTGCACTGTGGTGTGTAGGGGGTGCTTTGTGGGGTGGGGTGTGCATTGTTGGGGAGGGTACATTATGCGGGGAGGGTGCAGTGTTGTGTGGGAGAAACAGGTTTTTGGGGGAGGGTGCGGTGTGATGACGGTGTGTTTGGACCTGGGCCAGCAGAGTGTGGAGCCCAGCTGGAGGGAAGAGCTGGGGATACAAAAGTAGAGGCCACAGCTGGGAGGGTCTGCAAAGCCTGAGGAGGAAGGAAGCAGGCAGCCATCCAGGAGGAAGGTGCGAGAAGGGAAAGTGTGGCCAGGACTGCCTTGGGGGAACTCAGGCCTGCTGAGGTCTGAAGGGAAAGATGCGTCAACCACAAAGACTAAGAAGCAGCAAAGCAGCCGGGAAGCCGGCGGGGCCAGGGTGTGGGTCCCTGAGCCCAGGATGGAAGATTCTGGGAGGAGCCTTGGCTGTGGCTGAGACCCCTAGATCCAGGGCTGAAATGTGAGGGATGCCTGCATGGGCACAGAGGAGGTGGTCGCCTCCCCAGAGCAGCCTGGGCCGAGGACTAAACCAGGTGGCGAGGGAAGGCAGCCCCAGGGCTGATTTGGAAAGCCTTTCTATGAAGGGGAGAGGAAGACAGGACAATCAAAAAGAGACGCAGAATCCAGTGGAACTTTTGTTTTAGCAGGCGTGGCTGCAGCAAGTCTGCACAGGGAGTGCCCAAGCGAGGGCTGAAATCAGCCTTAGAGAGGAGTGAGCCCCCCCCACACCCCAACACCAGGCAAGGTTGTTGGGAGGCTGGGGAAGATGCTGGTGTGTCTGGATTTCCTTATGGGAGCTGGGGCTCTTCCGCTGACAGTTTGTGCGTCTCCAGAGAAATGCATACGTCCAACACCACCTCCACTGTCACCACTAGCTGGGTGCAAGACTGACTTAGGCCTCAGTGATTCTGAAACCACCACTGCAAAATTACAACTGAGGCAGTGAAAGACATCTGACCCAACCAATTCCATCTTGCTTCTAACCTCCAAGCGGTCCTTGTTCATTCCTGGGCGTAAGCTGAACTAACTTTGGGAGGAACTTAGTTTATTGTTTATAGTTTGAAACAAAGATGAAAACAGCCCTTTTCCAAAACAAACCCCCTTCTTTCCTGAGGAGTAAACAGCCTTTGTAGGACTAACACATTAGCCAAAAGATTAGAAATTATGGTTTAGTAGTCATGCAGCTGGGGACTGCAAGATTCTAAAACTCCCCAGATTGCTCCTGGGGATCACACCACTGTTGTAAAACGTAAGATCAGTGCTTGAGATATTTTGCAGATCCTGTGCTGGATGGATCAGCTGGCACCACCCAGGTGGATAAACGGGCTCACTGGGTCATGGTCTTGGGTCATTGGTCAGTTCCCCCTCCCAGGAACTGACCCAGCACAATAGGACAACTTAAACTCCCTAGGATTTCCTCTCCTGACCAATCAGAAATCCTGATTCACTGGCACCCCCCCCCCCCCCACCCGCCAAATTATCCTTAAAAACTCTGATCCCTTAAGTCTCGGGGAGACTGATTTCAGTAATAATAAAACTCCAGTCTCCTGCACAGCGGGCTCTGTGTGAATTACCCTTTCTCTTTTGCCATTCCCCTGTCTTAATAAATGGCTCTGTCTAAGAGGCGAGCAAGGTGAACCCACTGACGGTTACAATTCTAGGGCTTTTGCCCTCAGCAATTCAGTACCGGCTCCTGAATGTACTCCAGACCAGATGCAGGAAGCCGCGAGGCGGGATTCCCAGGGAGAAGCCAGGAGCCTGAAGCGGGCGTGCAGCGCTGCGGGGCCAGCAGGGGGCGCGCCAGGCGCGGGGAGCAGGAGGCCGGGGCCGTGGTTTCCGACTCTGCCAGCCGCAGTTAGAGTTCGTCCCATGAGACTCGTAGTGGCTTCCTATTGTCTAGAGGCGGGCCTGATCCTCACCCAGCCCCACCCCAGGAATAGCAACGAAATCAAAAAGTGCCATAAACAGCTGGGCTGTGGCCAAGGGTGAACCCCGGCCCAGGGAGAGCACGGCAGGGAAGTCATAGGAAAACACAGCCGGGCCTGCCCGGGTGGACCCTGCCCCGCCAGCTGCCGGCCCAGGGGCCCTCGCCTTGCAAGGACCCAGCAGGCTGGCGGGAGAGGCGGGTTCACGACCCTGGGGGGATCATCCCCAGGTCGGAAGGGACTGGCAGAGAGGGGGTACCAGGACCTCCAGGCAGGAGACGGCCGTGGACCACCCAGGCCAGCGCAGAGCCCTGGCGCTGATCCTTCAGAGCCAGGATGGAGCCGGGATGGGAGGAGATCGGAGGACGCTGCGCCACAGGCTTTGAGACGAGGAAGGAGCCAGGACCCAAGAGTAGAGGAAGGCAGGAAGCCAGGCTGCCCCAGAGCCTCTGCAGGAACCAGCCCTTGCGAGCGCCTGGATTTTAGACCCTTCAGACGCTGACCTCCAGGGCTGTAGGATAATACATGGGTGCTGCTTCAGCCATTCAGCGTGTGGTCATTGTTATGGCAGCCGTGGAGAGCTGATATGACCAGATGCGGCGGTATGGAGGAAGGAGCACTGCCATGTCAGATACATCTAGTTTCAATCATGCAGTGAAAGAAGCGTGGGAACCCAGGGACTGGCAAGTGGCTTTTAAGTGTTTTCGTGTGTGTGAAATTGCCTAGACGCAGATTAAAGTTTGCCCTCGTTTTCTTGCCCGCAGGAACTGCACAGAGTGCACATTGGAAACCATGGTGATTTGATACATGCTGCCACATCCATTCTGTGACTTCCTCCCCACCAGATTCACAGCAGCGGGACCTAAAGTGGGCTCCAGCCACTGCTGCACCAGGGGCCATCACTGCCTCCCAGGCTGTGGCTGTGCCCCTGCTCCTGGAGCTCACCCAGCCACAGCCTCCACCCCCAGGGAACCTTCCGGATTTTGCGCTGGCCCTGGGTTCCTTCCCACAGGAGAGAGGAAGCCCGGCCCGACCCACGTGGCTTACTGTGAAATCAGCCAGTATGGCCTGCGGTAGGGAGAAGATCAGGAAGGTGGAGGACAGCACAAAACGCCAGAAGGGAGAGGCTGGAAGAGGAGGCAAGGGGAGGAGGGCGCCATTGTCCCCTCTGGGTCCTCTTCCTGAGAAGAAGTTGGACACAAGGAGGGAGGGGGGAAAGGAGAGAAGAGAAGGGAGAATGAGATGGAGAAGGAAGAGCATGCCAGAAAGTCTCCAGAAAGAAGGGGCGAGGCCCAGTGGCTCAGGCCTGTAATCACAGCACTTTGGGAGGCCAAGGCAGGCAGATCACTTGAGGTCAGGAGTTTGAGATCAGCCTGGCCAACATGGTGAAACCCCATCTCTACTAAAAATACAAAAATTAGCCATGCGCAGTGGGACATGCCTGTAATCCCAGTTACTAGGGAGGCTGAGGCAGGAGAATCGCTTGAACCCAGGAGGCAGAGGTTGCAGTGAGCCCAGATCATGCCATTGCACTCCAGCCTAGGTGGCAGAGCGAGACTCTGTCTCAAAAAACAAAAGAAAACAAACAAAAAAAAAAGGAAGGGAAGGGGTGGCAATGATGCAAATCCTGCTGTCTCAGGCCTGGTGCCCAGGAGGACCCCGCACACCAGAGGCCCACGCCCCCTGTGAAGGGAGAGCTCCCAGCAGCTTTGCTTCTAGAGCTGGATTCCTCCTCTCAGCTGACACCAAGGACTCTGCAGGCCCACCCATGGCCAGCTATGCTCCTGCCTTACCCTGCCTGAATCCAGGTCCCTTCCTTTGCCCTGCTGCCATCCTAGCGGGAGACAGAGAGAGGCCTCCTCCTCAGAGTAGGGTGTTTGTGAAGGTGAAGGCAAACTTTATTTGAGATTTATTAACCTTGGTTGAGCAACTTCCAAAGGCTCTGCCACTGTGACCTAGGCATAGAGCAAGAGGAAATCCAGGATCCAAAGGGCCTTCCTTGGGAAACAGCCATCCAGAGGGAAGCCAGTGCCAGCCTGTCCTTTTCTCCTGCAGCTGCCTCTGGCCTCTGAAGGTCTGATGTAGAAATGGGGGAGCTGGCGCTGCACTGGGGAAAGTTTCTCTGGAAGTTTTTTTCTTTTCATTTTCCTAGAGGGGATTTCTTACTGGCAAAAATCTGGAGAATGGATAAGTAGTTGCCCACAGGTCATTGAGGGAGGAGAGAGCCGGGATCATGGCTACATAGACTCGGGAGGGCCTGGTGGGGTATTTGTCTCTTCCCTGGTGCCACCGGAGACAGTAAGTGCTTGGCCTTGCCGCCAGGGCACCAGGACAAGCTGGGGCAGGGCCAGGGACAGAGGCCAACAACCCGGGGGCCGTGGGGCCTCCTGCAGGCTGAAGAGGGTGCTGAGAGACCAGCCCTCCCAGCAGTGCAGGCCCCTTTGCAAGGAGAAGCTCATGCATTCTGCCCAGTCTGATGACTTTCCACCAGTCCTGACATGGCCAAGGTTTTCCTCGCTCGGTGACAAGGGAGGGATGCGGGATGTAGAAAACCCAATATATCAGCCTTTCCGGTTCCAGCCCTGCCCGGGAAACATCAAAGGCATTGAACATTCCACACTGAGCTGTTTAGGGGGCACCACAAGGTGCTTAGATAAGAGGGGTCCTTGAGTATCTGGCTCCTCCATGCCACCCTCCCTGCCCTACGTAGCCCCACTCTCCATACAGGCCACATGTTTCTGTCCTGTTTTGATGGGGCAGTAGCATGCCTTCACCTTGTCCAGTATGGCTTCATTCTTGACCCCCATGACCACTCCTGATGGCCTCACACTCCTCTATCCCTCACCAGCAGGGATGGGTGGGAACAGCCCCTCCAAGGACCCATCCCACCCGAGAGCCCACTCCTGTGGCTGCCACACTCATCCCAGGCCTGGAGAGGGTTTCTGCTCATCAGGACATCCTGTCCTTCAGGGCTGGGGATGCCAGCCCATGCACAGGAGGCTGTGACCTCAGGGAGGGAGCTCTGTTTCCTCTCAGGGCTGGGCAGTTACAGGGGAGGGGAGGAGGGGAGAGGCACAGGAGGCCAGGCAGGCTGCTGGAGAAGCCCAGAGGGCAGCACCTTCACTGCCCCTTCAAAAATCCATGCGCTGACCCCCAGGCTCCTGCTCCAGACCTTTTAAATTAGATCTCCAGGGAAAGGAGGAGAAAGGGTCAGAAGTTCTCATCTCAGTGCACACAGCCTGGTGTTGCTTATCCTCAGAGGGCCCTGGAAAGGAGAATGAGCTGCGGAGTTGTCTGGGTGAAGGGGACTGGAGGCCAGGGGCTCCCCTGGAGAGGGACAGGTCAGGGCTCAGGGGAAGGAGGAACAGGCTGTGTGGGGCAAAAATTGGTGTCACCCCTCCTCTCCCATGGGCTTGCTTTGGGACACGTACTCCCAGGGCAGCACAGTCTGTCTGCAGTCAGACCCAGGAGGATCAGACGGTGCCCGGCAGATGACACATTGCCAGCAGACACTCGGAAGATGGCTGGGTGATAAATGAATGGACAGGGCACCGAGGAAGTCGTGCCCCTGCTGCCCATCACAGGGTCCTGCAGTGCCCTGCCCTCCTGCCCCACACTGTGCTAGGTGTTCATGCCAGCCCCTCACCCACCAAGTCACTCCTGTCTCTTGCCGATGTCCCAGAGGATGTGGGGTGAGACCCACCATCCACATGTGCCACGCACTGGCTCTGCTGAAATAAAGAAGATCCCTCTGGGTTAGGGAGGGCAGGTGAGAGGCCCTGGGGTCTGCACAGGTGGTGTCGGCTCAGGTTCCGCTTCTGCCTGCCAGCTGTGTGTCATGGGCAGATCAGCTCATTCTTCTAAAGCTCAATTTCCACTTCTACAGAACGCAGGCAACAGCAGCCCTTCATGGGGCTCTTGTGAGGCCTGTTATTTGTCACACATGGAGTGTCTCCTAGAATTCTCTGGCACACAGTAGGAGCTTAATAACTGTTACTACCGTCATTCACAGATCCCAAAAGACTCCTTGATTGCTCTTTTATTCTGTTCCCAAATATGCTTACCTGCCTCTGTGCAGAGACCTTTGGGGATGGGGAAGGGGGTGAAGGGGGAGCACATGGGCTCTGCCCCACCAAGCTCTTAGACACACCTGTTCCCATGCTGGGCTGCTGAGCCATGGATGGTCGCCTGGCCAGGGAGGTGCCCATCAGCACATCATGACTGACTGGAATGGAGCTGGGACAGACCTAAGGATGCAGCATTCTACAGATGAGAGCTGAGGCTCAGAGGAGTGAGGTGGCCTCAGCCACTCCAGCACAGCCATGCCTGTCCCCGGGTAGGCTCTGCTGTAAGCCATCACTCCCCACTCCAACCCTGTTAGCTGGATTCCATTGTTCTCTCTGTTTTCTGGATAAGGAAACAGACTCAGGGTCACATGAAAATGAAATCCAGCTCTTCCCAACTCAAAAGCCAACTGTGACTTCCTGTTGGCCGGGAACGGGCCCAAAGGCAGCCTGTGTGCCCTGTCCTCCAAGTGTCACTCATCCTTTCCTGTAAAAAATAGAACAACAGCACAGAAGCACTCCCATCAACTCACTGCCAGTGGGAAGAAAGCTTCAGAATGCAGAAAAGCTACCCAGCCTGCATGCCAGATGAATCTGAGAATCAGGAAAACTGGGGTCAAAAACCACTTAACAGGAGCCCAACTCCCAAGGAGCTCTTAGGAGACAAGGAGGAGTCAAGCCCCGGATTCCAGGCATTATCTGATTCCTTCCAAGCACGATCCCCAGACCCCAGATGCCAGGCCACCCACAGAGCCCTGACGTCCTCCTGTGGACACCCTCCCAGGGAGATGCCCATATTCCCCCAGGGATAAAGTCGCTTGGATACCACAGATACTGCGGCCACACGTGGATGCTGGAGACTGGATGGAACTATAAAACATCAAGTTGCCTTTGAGAAGCTCTAGGGTCTGCAGCCCCAGCACCTGCACCTAGATAGGATTTTTTCACCCCAAGCTTTTCTCTGTCTTGCATCCTTGCCGCCTTTCTGCCTATCTTCTCCATCTTCCTGGGAACGGTGTTTGGCCTGCTCGCCCATCCACCTCAATGCACATGCCAGGCTCGGTTACTTGCCAACACCATGCAAGCTGCGGAGACACATGGAAGATGCACAACGTTTGCTCCCTGTCTACGGGGAGATGGCAGTCTCAGAGACGAAGCCAGACAAATGCCTCTGTCGTTTAAATCAATCATGTCCAACTACAATTGAGGACAAAGTAAGAGGGCTGGTGATCTAATAACAGGAATTTAGAGAAGTGGGAACTCACCGAGTGGTCGGAGCCATCCCCCTGTGCTCAGGCTTGATGCATGAGTAAGATTGTACTATGTGGAATGGACAGGAAGGGTGCGCTCGGCAAGAGGAACAGCAAGTGCAGAGGCTCAGAGGTTAAAGAGAGGAAACCAGAATGAGGAGTGAGGGCCAGAGTTGGGGCCGGAGAGAAATGCAGCTGGACTCTTATAGTAGTGGTGTGCTTAGCTGTGGTCTGTGAAGGATAGTTTCCGAATAGAGCAGGGAGACATGAATGCCCTGAGATCAAGGGCAGTGGGAAAGTGCCTTGTGGGGAGCCTGGTGTCTGCAGGCAGGCAGAGCAGGGACCAGGAATGGCTGATGGCTGGAATCGCTAAGCCGCATAGGATGGACTATTATAAGTTCAGCACCTGGACACTGGCCACTTCAGATCTGTATACACTCAGTTGTAATCCAGGCCTTTACCATTGTCCTCCATATTTCCACCCAGCTTTCTTTTCCATTTGTTGGAGAGCCAGGCCACCTGGGTTCTGGTGCTGCTGGATTCAGGCCCTGCCCTCAGGCTCATGGCAAGCAGGTGGACAAAGAGAAAAGTAGACAAAAAAGATGGGGAGGAACCACTAAGCCAATGCCATACCCACATAAACTCCAAACTCACATGTCTTTTAACATGGCACTGGGTGCTCCTGCAGTGGAAATCCACACGTGTTGTGGTTACAGCATCTTGTCTCTGAAAAAACTTCACAACCACCATTGTGCTTTGCCCCGCATGGCCCTGCTCAGTGGTAACTGTCCATCTTCCCTAAAGGAGGAGAGGCTGCCTGATCTTCAGGGAGCCCAGAGGTCTTGGCCAAAGCCACAGCAACGCCTGTGGATATAGGCCCACAGAGCAGCCCTACTCAAACTAGGCCCTGGCCCATCAGAATGCTCTGCCCTACAAGCCCTGCCATCCCACCACCCACCCCTCTGCTGGGCCTTGTTGGGCTGCCATGGGAATGTGACTGGCCAGCTCTCAGTGCCCTGAAACCCATGAGGTAGACCATGGGGCCAGCCCAGCTGTTCTGGGATCCTTCCTGATGCATGCCAACATCTGGGGCCACTTGGGTCCCAAGGAGAATTGTTGAGCACCAGGGCAAGAAGCATAAGGACCCACACCATCCCTCCCAGGTTCCATCACCCATCACTTCACCTGGGCTTGCATGAGCAGCCCCATCAGGCATGAGAAGCACATGGCATGTCCTGCCCATGGGGAGGCCTCCCAGGGGAAACAGGCCAGGCTGGGGGGCCATGGGGCTTTACAAACATCTCAAAGGCAGCAAAAGGAGGACTTTTCCTCAGCCAATAGCACCCCAGGATTTGAGCCGAAAGTAGGATTCAAGACACATGACTCCTTGCTAGAGGGATGCCATTTTTAGGGTGAAAGCTTCCCCCAATGAAAAAACTATGCCAAGAGGTCAGCTCAGGTCAGCATCTCCAGTGCCAAACTCAAACAGATAGTTGATGTCTGGTGATAAATAGTGAAAACTTCAAGGAAAGGAAAGGCCGGGCCCATGCTTTGGACATTTATATTCACACATCAGGAACTTTTTGCCAAGTGCATAACCATTCAGAGGTACAAAAAATTAACAAGAGCCACAGAAAAGAGGGGTATTCTGTAATATTGCATAATACATGGTGGACTTGTTAATCACTGTATCACATAGGCCAGTGCTTTATGCGCAGACTTGCTACGGTGCTCTCTTTTCATTTACTCCAGGGTTTATCTCTACATTAAGTCTCTCCTGGAAGTTTAGATGCACAGCTTCTGAATCTCTTGGTACCAGAAATCCTCCCAGCATCCCAAACGTTTTGTCGGCAGTTCCTGCCATTGGAGGAATTATTGCAGATAGTGCATTAGTTATCTATTGCTGTGTGACACATTTCCACAAACATACCAGCTTTAAACTCCTTGCAGTCATCATCTCGCAGTTTCTGGAGGGGCAGAGATCTGGGTTCTTTTCCTTAGGAGGTCTCATGAGCCTTCAGCCAAGATGTTGACCAGAGTTGAAGGTCTCATCTCAAAATGTGACTGGGGAGAGATCCACTTCCAAGCTCATGTTGTCTTTGGAGGATTGGCATTTCGTGGGCTGTTGAATTGGCCACAAGTCCTGCCCACACTTAGGGGAAGAGGTGACATGAAGACCTGGATGCCAGGGGGTGGCATCACCAGTGGCCAGCAGGCTGGCTGCAGTAGGTGGCCTCTAGATGGCCCCAGCGGCCCCTGCTTGCTGGTATTCACAGCCTAGTGCAATTCCCTCTTCTTGAGTAACTCACTGTGATGTTAGGATCTCTCAGGGTCAAGGGGATGCCACTTCTGTGACAGATGTGATTGAATAACATGAGATTGTAACATCCTTATTGACAGCAGACACTCACCCTTGCCAGCTTGTATGACACTAGCTGCTACACCATGAGCTGTCCATGTGGCCAGGAACTGAGGGTGTCCTGCAGCCACAGCCAGCAGGAAATCAAGGGGCTCAGCATAATAACCCACAGAGAACCGAGTCCTGCCAATACCACAGGAGGGAGGAACAGCCCTGTCCCAGCCAAGATCTCAGGTAGGGATTAGCCAGGGTTCTCCAGAGAAAGACAATCAATAGCGTATATATGTGGATATATGAAAGGGGATTTATTATGGAAATTGTGATTACAGAGGCTGAGGAGTCAGCCCCATAACCTGTCCTCTGCAAGCTGGAGACCCAGGAAAGCCCATGGTGTAGTTCAATCAGCATCCAGTGGCCTGAGAACCAGGAGCCCCTATGTTGGAGGGCGGGAGTAGATGCGTGCCTTAGCTCAGCAGATCCCCTCTTCCCCAGCCTTCTGTTCTGTTTTGTTCAGGATGCCAGCCCACATCAGTGAGGACAATTCTTTTTTACTCAGTGTGATGGTTAATTTTGTGCGCCAGCTTGGCTGGGTTAAGAAATACCTAGAGCACCGATAAAGCATTATTGCTGGGTGTGGGTAAGGCTGAGTGGGGAAGATGCCCTGGATGTGGGTAGGCACTGTCCAATCAGCTGGAGAGAATCCTAAAGAAAAAGGCAGAGGAAAGGTGATTATCCCGCTCTCTCTCCTGGAGTTAGAACACACTTCTGCCCTTGGACATCAGAACTCCAAGCTCTCTGGCCTGTGGACTCCAGGACTCACACCAGAACCATCCCCCAGCCCTCACCACACCACTGGATTCCCAGACATTGAGCCTGGGACTGAGAGTTACATATGGGCTTCCCTGGGTCTCCAGCTTGCACACAGCTTATTGTGGGACTTTGCAGGCTTCATAATCATGTGATCCAGTTCCCCTCATAAGTCTCTTCTCACATATCTCTGTCTGTAGCTAGATATTGATATCCTACTGGTTTTTTTCTGGAGAACCCCAGCAAATACACCATCCATTGATTCAATTGCTAATCTCTTCCAGAAACACCTTCACAGACTCACCCAAAAATGCTTTACTAGCTATCTGGGTGTCCCTTAATCCAGTCAAGTTGACACATAAAATTATCCATTGCAAGGTGAGACAACAACCCTGGCTTACACCTTGTTTGCAGGCTTGTTCCAGGGCCAGAATCAGAGGACTCAGCCAGCTGGGCCTGGATTCCTGACCCACATAAACTGTGAGATAAATGTGTGATGTTTTAAGATGCTAAATTTGTGGCGATGTGTTACACAGCAGTAGATGGATAATACGGACTGCCTTCTCTAAGAACCTGCTGCTCAACTCTCTGTGCAAGTCTTTATTCTTCAAGATTTCTCCAAACTTTCCTTCTATACAGGGTTGACTGAAAAAGTCTTTCAATGGATGACAGCGTCTTGGAAGAGGGAAAACTGCATAAATTCTACTTCATCAACACACCAACAGTCCACTCTATGCTTAACACAGAAGGAATGTGATGCCCCAGGCAGCAGAGCATTTGGTGTTTAAGTGCAATGACCCCTAGCAATAGCCACAATTGTTACCACTTGTCTCAACCTAAATAATTTCTACTGCATATCTAAGCTTTTACAGAACTTTTGCATAACAAACAAGTATGGTTTCTGTCAGTAAATGTAAATGCTCAGGATGTATTGCTGGCACCCTCGTTGCCTTTACTTTCAGAAGCAAAGGACACACAAGGTCTTTCCCATCTCATTCGCCCTGTTTTAGATAAAATGACAGATATGACTTCTGGATCAGACCCTGGTCTGACTTGCCTACTTGTTCCTCACCTTTGAACATCTGGCTCTGCTGCCAATTAGAAAGTTTTCCATCACTCTTTCTAGTGTGTCATTGTAAAATCCAAAGGAAGAAAGTACACCTCCCACGGGTCCTCTCTAGATTAGGGAGAGAGTGTTCCTGAAACATGTGTTACTAAACACGTACTTATAATAACACATATTGGCTCACTGGCTCAAGTATAAAATCCTGAGACCCAGGGTGTCCACATACCCAAATATGGCTCCTGCAGGGCCTTTCCTCCGACCAGGCTCTCCAGGACCACACATCACCCTGAGAGCACCTGCGCCAGCCCTCCCCTCCCTGACCTTGTTCCCCAAAATTCTCCACCTGGGCATCAGGTTCTTTCATGTTATCCCTGAGCTCACAGTCCCACAGAAGGATGTAAAACATCATTCCCACTCCCTCCTGTGGCTACAGTGGTGGAAATGAGTGATGCTTCAGAACTGTGCTCTTCCATGTGCGTCACACTGCCCCTTCAAAATGCACCTTTACAGGTATTGTTCCACTCAAACGTCAGAAGAATCTCATAGTAGACAGGCAAGAAATTATTTATTCCTATTTTAAAGATGATGAACGTGAGACCCAAAACAGATCGTGTGACTTGCCTTAGTCACAAAACCATTTGAGGCAGCTTTTCTTAAGTACGTTGGATTCAGTGCTTTCCTTTTAGTTATCCCCTCAGTCTTCCAAGGTCTAGTGGGGATGATTCCTGCAGAGAGAGGTCAGTGTGGGCCCACAGTGTGTGCTGTACATTGCCCTCATCTGGCCTCTGCCATTGGATTCTGCATCCTGGATTCCTGAGGCTGCACTCAGACTGCTGTGGAGACCTAGTACCCAGATCCATGGTGCCATTTGTCTTGGCTTGCTGTAGACACTCCTCAGCTATGTCTGAGGTCTAGGATAATTGTTAAATATGCAAACATTCACTTCTGAAAGTTGCACGGATGAGATAATAAATGTATTGTCACTCTTCATGAGCATCAGTGAACATTGCTTACCTCACTTGGAGCTGTGAGATTTCACAATCTGTTACTTTGTAGCAAACTTGGTATAAATGTAATCCTTGCATTTCTTTTCCTGCCTCAAACATAAGCCAGCTGACTCTCTTCCCAAAGTCATCCACACCTGGGGATGAGCTTGCCCACATCCTGCAGAGGAAAAGCCAACTTCTGTCAAGAATCAGAATGCACCAGCCTTGCCTTTGGAGCCACCTACATCGACTTGCTGAACCATGCCTTGCTGAGGGCTTGTTTCTGTGGAGCCAGCCTCTTCTCCCTGCCTTAGGGAACACTTCTCACCATGGCTTGTTTCAAACTGCAGAGTTCTAGGTATCCGAGAGCAGAGGGACCTTTGTCAGCCATCTCTGAGGCTCAGCTTCTTGGGCTTTACAATATAGATAATAATGCCCAGTTCATGAGGTTGTCTTGAAGGTAAAATAGGTATGCAATGTGACGAGGTGTCACAAAAAAAAGGTGAGAGGTGTACTGATTTATTTTGTCTCCAATGTACCCAAGTCATCCTCCAAACTGAAACCTTGTCACTGACCCACCAACAAACCCTGCCATGTGCCACAGCCTCATGATTCTCTCCTCTCACTAGAGGAGTGCATGGAGTGATCTTTTATCCACCTGGTGATCTTTTTGCATTAGTCATTCATTAATTCTGCAGTTTGATGAGGGTCTGCTTGTGCCAGCCTCTTACTATTCAACTCCCTCTCTCCTTAATTCACATGAATGAATTTTTTCATTCAACTACAATGTGCATTCAAGCAGCAGTCACAAACAGCACTCATTAGCTGTGGAATGATGCCAAGTGGCTCACATGGACTGAAGCCCATGTGCTTGGTCCATGAACAACCTTCCAATCTGCCAGGTTCAGCCTAGTTTCCAGGTTCTACACACAGCCTTCTCACCACAGCAAGGCCACTTGATCCCTATCTACAGAAAGTGTCAGCCCTTCTAGCAGAGGTCCTGTAGTACTTCAACAACTATGGCCACACTCAGGCACTTGATGTTAAGAATACTTATTACCAGCCCAACTCTGACCTAGTGCCCAGAATCCAGTGGTATGGTTTCTGAGCCCAAGCCCTACTCTGGGCTTTAATCCTTAGGACTATATTTCTACCCTGGGTCCTGTTTTAGCGGATGCCTTAGTACTCCAAGTCTCTCCTGAGTCCAAAGCACTGCCTAGGTATTACCAGCCTTTCCTGAGAATAAGCCCTCAATTCTAGGCTGACTGGGGTTCTGCTCCATGTGAAGAGACTTCTGTGGGGCTCAGCTGCCTAGACTCCCAAATTCCACCCACTCTGTGTGTCAGAGAAACTTTTGCTTCTTTACTTTGGACCCAACCTTTCTTGACTCTCTACCTGGTCCACCATTGTCATGTGTATTTAGATGTCCTTCTTGGCCAACCAAATGGAGTTATTCACCTGTATCAACAGCAAGATCAAGTACCCTCAGGTGCAGTCCCACCTGTGTGGGAGAGTCTAGGTGCAATCTCTCACCTGGTCTCCTACTCAGTTCTGATGAATCTGAAGACAAGGCCAACAAACTGGATAAACAGAGTCCACCACCTCCCTCACTCAGTGTTGAGCAGATTTCTGGGGTTGCTGTCCACTCTCTCATGGTCCCAGGAGCTCTAACATGCCCCAACTTTGTCTTGACCTTTGAGGCATTCTGCCCTTTCCTTCAGTGAGGAGTTGAGACAGAGAGGCTGTAGACAGGAACGGCAGGGGTCTGGGCTTGGCTACATTGCCTCTGACTGGCACTTGCTCCACTACACTTCTTTACAGCCACACGTGAGACCTTAGAGGGACCATCAAGGTCATTGCTCATCCCCACAGGAAAACCAGCCTTGGAAAATAAATAAACGACCATGGACTTGTTTGATGGGCCAAAGACAATAAAGGGGCTGATGTTTGACAAAACAGTAAAGACATCAACCAGTTAGCACCCCAAACAGTGCAAGTTATCTAGAAAGGGAAGAAAGCCTTGGCATGATTAATTAGTACCTGGAATACAAATTCACATGAGAATGAGGAGAAGACACATAAAGTAATAAATGCATTGTGAAATCCAGATCTTAAGCTTAGTCTTGATATTTTTTAAAAAGTCAATTATTTTCAGCAATGCCTGAAAATCATGTTGTTTAACAAAGTAAGAAAAAGACTTTTGGGGTAGAGAACTGTGTGGTGCACACATCCTGAGATGATAAGTTTCCGATGTCAAGCCCCAGGCTTCAAACAAGACAAGACAGACATGAGGCAGCTTGTTTATATCTCAGTGAGGGAGGGAAGAGGAGGGCACAGGAGAACATTCCAGGGAGAAAAGACACAGAAGCTGCTAGGAGATGGATGCACAGCTGATAAACCCCCTAAGGAGAGACAGGGAGAAGACAGCCATTACGTTAAGTTCTGTTATAGAGACAGGTAAGTCACAGATCTTTTCATCTATCTGGCTTGGTTTTGGTTCCTTCTACGGTGTGTGTATGTCTGTTTTCTGTTTGTGATTTACTCTGAAGTGAAGCCTTCCTGCAGGCCAGGTTTCTCATCTGTAAGGCAAGGCTTCTCTGGGTCTGATGGAAGGGCCTGCAGTGCTTGGTGAGTTCTCTCAATCCCACTGGGCAGGATTCCCACATCTCCCAGCCCTGCCTCTGTTCAGCTGTCAGCTGCGGAGGCCCTCTCTTGCACAATGTGGAGTTTGAGCCTGCACATGCCCAGCCAGCCCTGAAACAAGGGCATGGACATGGAGAACCCATGCGGATGTCTGCCCTCACCTACCATGTGACCACAGGTGCCGCCTGCTTGCCTCTGCAGCTGCAACTCTGCTCTGAACTGGGCTCCAGGGCTCAGTGAGGCTGTGGCTCTTCCTGCTGCTTCGCTCCCCACCACCCTTTGCTGTGACCAGGAGGCAGAAAGCCATGGTGATGTTGGGGTGACGGTGGGCTCACTGTGTGTGTCTCTTGCCTGTGTCCACTGTTCTATATCACCTGCTGATTGATGCTGGAGGGTTAGTCCAGTACCAATGACCATGCCACAGTGGAAAGCAAAATGCCACATATGCACAGACCACATTGTGGAGGCTGATGAGCGCTTCCCGTGGTTCTAAATAAGAGAGTGCATAAAGGGGCAAGTGCTTTGTTTCCCAGGGAGCACAGGGCTGTAGAGGCACCATCTCTGATATTTGCCTGGGATACACCAAGCCAGGACCATATTATCCCTGTGTGGTGGGGGCAGTAGAGGGCCGGGCCCTCTCTCCAGGGCCCACTGAGGCAGGCACAGGAGCAGCACACCTGCATTACAGACCCAGTGACTCCAAGAACAAGTGGAGCCAAGCACACAGCCCCTGTCTTCTGGCCGCTGCTCCCAAGGCTGTGCCCCCTCCCTCACCACTCTCCATACACCTGGATCCACCTGGATTAATCTCCAATCAGCCAAGCCTAGAACTGACACTTACAACACCTTATGATATGAAGCCCTTTATGACTTTGGAAGGATAAATCCATTTGTAGCCCCTCTGAGAAGTACAGCATCCTACAAATTAAAGAAAATAAAGCTCATAGAAGGGGGGTGGCCGGTAGAAAGTCACCAGCCAAATACGGAGCAGAGCCAGGCCCATGGCTCTGCAGGGATCTCAGCTGCTGAGTGAATGGCTGGGGAGAGGCTGGGCACTTCTAAAACCCAGGCCTCTCCTTTTGCTGGGCGCTCCATCAGCCTTTCCTGTGGTGCTGCCAGCCCTGGACTCTCTCGGTCCCCTGGACCCAGATTCATGTCTCCAGGTGTCCATCTCTGGGGCTATTTTTGTGGCCTGGAGTTTTGCTCCTTGGAGATGGCCACACATGACTCTTCTATCTGGGTTATAAACTAATGAGAGCAGTAGAGGCCATTTATCATTTTAATGGGGTCTTCACATTCAGATTTTAGGGCCTCTAATTTATTGGAGCTTTAGGGTAAAATACTAAGGAAATCACTACCTCCTGCAACCAAGAGATTCTGTGAGGGCTTTTCGTGTCACCCACAGAGAGATCCTGAGACATATGAGAACCCCTCCCTTCTCCCAGCCTCACTCCCCACGGAGGCAGCTCCTCCTGCCTGGGCTGGGCCTGGCCTGGCCTCCCATTCTGTGTCAAGTTCTGCCTCTCACCACCCACTCAGCACAAGCCCCATAGTTGTGGGGTTCTGATTCCTCCACAGCGGGCTCTGGGGCCTGGCTGCACACTGCCCTTGCCACCTCCTTCCCACCTGCTGATGCTTGAGCCTTCCCTCACTGCCACATTCCATAGCTAAGGCCCCACCACGTCAGCTGTGCCATCTCCCCAGTAGGGTGCCCACCAGGATCTGCCTTCCAGCTGCTCACAGGACAACAGGGAAAACCTTCTGGAGCAGCACAGAGGGGCCCAGAGCCCCAGGTGTTGCAAGGGCAGCAGCTTCTCTGGCCAGGGCGTGTCTATGTGCGGTCCTGGGCCTCCTGTATCTTAAGAGAGTGCCTGCTCATAGACGGTACCTGACCAAAGAGCACTGGGCAAGGGCCCTGGAGACATCCTGTGTCAGGCCAGCCACATACAGGACATGGCGCTCTTCTGAACTGTAGGTCACTTGTCACTGTGAGCCTCGGTTCTTCACTGGGATGCCTGACTCATTGTCACTTACAATGGGCATGCGAGTGTCGCCTGAGTGTCACTCAGCTCTCCCCCACTTGTCCCAGGAAGAGTCCCCCTGGATGCTCCCTATCTCCACAGACCCCTGCTGTGATAGCCCTGGGCCTGGAAAGACTATCCCTGCAGCCCCAAGACCAGCCAACTCATCCACACTTTCCTGTGGGCCACCATCCCCCAGGTGCCAATTCAGCTGAAGTGAGGACACAGCGGGCAGCACTGAACGATATTCCCTTCTACCATGGACCTCATAGTGCTGCCTCTATATGGCCCAAAGGCTTCTGTGGCCTCAGCTTGTTGACACCCACAGTGATCCTGCCTGCTATCCTTGTCCGCACCTTCACAGGTGAGGGAGCCCGAGACTATGCGAGGGGAAGGACCTCCCCAGAGCCTCACAGACAGTGGGTGATGGAAAGAGACTGGCACTGGGCAGTGTGGCCCCAGGGTGAGAGCCCTGCCCTGCTCTCCTGGATACAACAGCCCTTCAGCCTGACTGCTCCCAGAGCCCACAGGCCTGGCCTGGCCCCATGCTCCCCCTGGCAGCTGGCTGCCCTTGCACCTGCTACTTAGGGTGAAAGTTGGCTTCAGCCCACCTTTGAGAGGGTCTTAAGTATGTTTTGCCCCCTCAGATTCTCATCCCTCAGGCCTCACCACAGACCAAGACCCACAGCCTAGGCCCCATTTCCCATCCCTGTAACTGGCCCTTCCCAAGGAGAGTTTCCATGCAGAGGTCACTCCTGGAGCTCAGCAGGACTTAGAGCCGGCGGCACCAGCACCAAGGAGTCCCTCCTTGACCAACTGTAGTCCAGCTCCTCTAATCCCTATTCTTGACTAAGCCTGAACTTGGGCTTCTGTAGATTCCTGCTAAATCAGTTTAGTGAGGAAGCCCCCTTCCCAACCTTGATAATCTGGCTCCTTGGCTTGTTTTTAGAAAGACACTTTTGTAGCCCAGTTTAATAAGAACCCCCCTTGCCTTGATACCTCATCAAGTTCCTCTTAGTGACTGTCCATCCGCTGACCCTCTGCTCATTGTCCATAAACACTCCACTCACTCTCCATGCTGCCTCCAGAGCTGAGCTCAACTCTGTACTGAGGGTCGTCGCCTAATGCAGGAGTTCCAATAACATCTGTCTTGCTGGTTTTCACAAGTGTCCGGAGCAGATTTTTTCCTTTACATATGTCAACATCAGGATGAGAGACACACACAGTAGCAGGGGTCCTGTCCTCACATCGTTCTTTCCAGACTAAAAAACAAAACAATTTTTTCACCCTTTAATCATTAAATATATACATGAAAATGTATGCATATGGGCAAAATGTGGTATATTTTATGAGTTGAATACATCTGCTCATGCAGATCAAGAATCCAAATGAGACCAGCACCCTCCCTTTTAATGATGAGTTTCCTCAGAGCCCAGCCTCAAATCATACCTCAAAGTGGAAGAAGGACCCTAAATAGGCACCTACTGCTCAGATTCAACAAGTTCCAGCTGTAACTTTCCTTCGCCACATTTACCCTAGCCCTGCTTGGGCTGAGGGGTCTCTACTGTACATGAGTAAATTATTATATTACAAACATAACATGCCAAGGGCAAGAAATATGAGGACAACTTTACAAATGATTCAAATGCTGCCTTGTGATTTTCTCTTAAACCATAAACACTTCTTCTTGTTAATTAAAATTCTGGCATTCCTGAGTAGACTGTAAGAGCTGTGAGGAAAATTAAAAACAATTGTGGTTATCCCCATAGATTGAGCTCTCATCCTGTGTCAGGGACTGGTGTAGTGATAACATCTATTAAGCATTCCGTTCTTATAGCCACTGTGTAAGGTGAGTGTTTAATAAGAGGTTCTGAGGTGCCGCATTGACAGCCAAGAGGGGTCTGCATAACCTCTGAGCGCAGGACTGACCACAGAACGCTGCCATATTGAAGGTGCGACCCCACAAAGACAGGGTGCTCTCCTGAAAGCCTTTCTGCCTGACCAAGGCCAAGCCCAGCCCTCCGCCAGATGAGGGTGTTCACAGCCCCCTGCTTCTTCTCTGAAAGATGTCACACTCTTTAATATAGATATGGGTGAGGGTCTCTAGAATCTGAATGATTGTATCTTCCTAAAATTCATATCTTGAAATCCTCACCCCAAAAGTGATGGTATTAGGAAGTGGGGCTCATGAGGTCATAAAGAAAGAGCCCTCAAGAATAGGATTGGTGCCTTTATAAAGGAGGCTCAGAGACCCTTGCCCTTCCCACCACACAGACACAGTGGAGGCACCATCTAAGAATGAGGAAGAGAGCCCTCACCAGGCACCAAACCCCCTGGTGCCCTGATCTTGGGCTTCCAGCCTCCAGAACTGTGAGAAATCAATGCCTGTTATTTGTAAGCCTATAATATGTACAGCAGCCTGACTGGACTAAGACACATGGGCGAATGTCTCCTGCCACACTTCGTGATTTACTCTATGACAAAAAGATCCCTAAATCTGGAAAATCTCTTACAACCATTAATATTTTCTCCTCCTGGAAATAACAAAATGCATCAAGCCTATCCCATGAAAGCAGCAAAGATCTCCCTGCTCCTCTGTATTCCTGCAGCCTCTGTGGGGGCATCAGCCCCAGCTCGCTCCTGAGTGTCCCCTCAGACAGACCAGGCCTGCCGCTCACCTCCAAGCAGAAGTTGTGAGCCTTGGTGTGCTCCCTCCTCACAACCTAGCGTGGGAACCCCACAGTAATTTTAAGTCCATGGAAGGCAGAGCTATGTGGGCTTCTCTGAAGGCCCAGAAGCTGTCTTAGGGTCCCATCAGCTTCCACCAATCCGTGGCTCCCTACTGACCACCCCACACTCATGCACACAACTTAGCTGCAGATAAAACCAGCAGACACAATCTCACTAATGTGGGGATTTTCTTAATTTAGAATTTTTATTCTTTCAAAGTCTATCTTTATCTTTTCATTTGTGTTTTAAAAACATTTGCTAAGCAAATTAAGAGAATAAATGAGATTTAGTAAAAATGCTTGAACTGTTTAAAAGAACAAACATATTAAGCTCCTTAGGCATATAGTTTTACACTATAAAAACCCCTCAGTCTTAAGCAAGCATTAAAACATGTCCTCCAGAGACCTTACTAGATAATAATAATCCCCCTGAACCCACAGTTCCAAGCAGACTGTGCAGTCAGCCGGCCATGCTCCCCAGGCCCCATGAGGCCAAAGCAGCCCCGAGCTCCTTCCTCAGCCTCCCAAAGTGCTGGTATTACAGGTGTGAACCACCATGCTTCAGGCTTTCTTTAATTTTTAAGTAAGATTTTCTTTATTTCTTTGAAAAAATATAGATAGCTAATTGCTTTGAAGTCTCTTTCCTTTAAGTTCACCATCTGGACCCTTTAAAGGCAATTTCTATCACTTGCTTATTTTCATGTGTATAAGTCACACTTTCTTTTTTCTTGACATGTCTCTCATGTTTTGCTGTTCAAAATTGGACATTTTAGATAATATAGTATAACAACTCTGAATATGGAGTCTACATCCCCCAAGGGTGTGGCATTGTTTTTGCTTCATTGCTTGCTCATTTGCCTGGAGATTTGGCTGAACCAATTCTAAGAGGTCTGTTGCCTCTGCAGTGTGTAGCATTTGATCTTTCTGAGAGAGAGAGAGAGAGAGAGAGAGAGAGAGAGAGAAGATGCAAGTCCTCTCCTTTGAGTGGTCCATTCATGTCAGAGAGCTACAGGAAGTACATAGGGCCCTGGTGAGCTCAGGGCCCATCTGTATGAGCACTAGGGTTTTATTTTTATCTTTTAACCTGGGTTTCTAGAGGTCAATTCTGGGTCAACAAAAGCCACTTATAGGTCAAATGTTGTGCTTAGGTCCACTTAGTTACATGTTTACCTTTTATTGTTAGATGTGTGTGTGTGGCTTAGAAACTCTAATTACAATACAGGGAGTTTATTTTTTGCTCCATTTTTTTCCCAGTGACTAGAAGCTTGGAGGTTCTTTCTCTAATTGCCTCTGAGAGGCAAAGCCTTGAACCTGCTCACTGTCTTCCAGACTTCTAGGGGGGCACTGAGAAGTTATTTTTAATGTGGCTTTCTGTTCACTTCGTGTTTAGCCAGGGGTTGTGCTGGGTGGCTTTGCCGGTGTGTTGCTGGGTCTGTGTGCAGCACGGGGAGTGCTGTCTTGCTTCTAATGCATCCTGCTGTGATCACTCCTGTGTTGGTGCTACCTAGACCACGCACACAGCATTCAAACCCCAGAGTTCACTGTTGTCTCAGGGGTGCTCTTCTTATCCATCTCTTTTCCTAGTTCTCTGTTAAAAATCTGGCTTCTCTGCTGTTTTACTTGTGTCAAAGCTCCCAGCCTTATCATTGCTCTCGCCAGTGGAACCATTGCCTGTTCTAGTGCCCTCAGGCATTGAGCCCCTCACTTTCAGTCCCTTCAGGAACAGCTGCTGAGCTTTTCATCCTCATGCACTGCCTTTCTCCTTGGGCAGATCCCCTGCATCCTTGCATTGGAGTTGGTGGTAGAGAAATGGCTTTCTTGGACTGACACCACTGCTCTATGAGGGGGTGCTGTTGGAGTGATTGGCAGCCCCTGGACTTCTTGATGTGCTCTTACTGGTATGGAATTTCCATCGTGTGAGTGAGCTTAGGTGAGGCCAGTAGGAACCTAGTACTCCCAGACTGCCATGCCTGGGATAGAGTTTCTGCCTGAGAGTGGGGGCTGATTTAGGGAAAAAGAGGACCAGTCCTCTCTCCCATACCTACCTGGAATACAGTTTCTGCAACACAGAGCTAGGGGAATGAGAAACTTCTGCAGCCTCCCCTTCCAGTGTAAAACTGTAGTCCTAGACTCTGGGCTGGGGAGAAAGAGTCCTCATTTTCTGGGCTGCACATGCCCAGAGCAGAGGTTCTGTAACCTGGGTTTACGGTGTGGATAATGGGGTCTCAGCTCAAATGCCACAGACTCTCACTGTACACCAAGGTTTGGTGGATTTTCTTAAATGCATTTTCTCCATTTCCTCTAGGTCCCTAGGACAATTTCCAGAGATGTTGAATGATTGTGTTTTTGTCTGTTTTGTTTGTTTTAAATAATTTTCACCAGTTACACTGTTTTGCTGGGCAAAGGGCCTGCCAAACTCTATTCTGTCATTCAGAAGTCCTGACTTCTCCTACTGAGTTTTGGGGTAGTTTCTTGAATATCAATATTCTCTTAGCTAATTGGTGGAAGCACTGATGCTGATAAGTGAGTCATGGCTTTCTGGAATGCTTGCTGAGAAAATGCCTGACAGGATCCAGGAGGGAAGTTGGCTGAGAAGGCTTGATGCTGTCGGCCATAAGTGCAGCAGGAGAGGTTGTTGTGGATTCACTATCCTGGTGCAGAGGAAAGGTAAGGGCACAAACTTGACACCTCTTAAACACAAGATTCACTTTTCTAAAATTATGATTTTATTTTCCAGTTTAAAGAAAATTATAATGCAAACAATTTGGAATTGGGAGAGACAAAAAGTAAAATAATATCTTCCAAATGATTTCCAGAAATAAACAATAGTTACATACTAAAACTTCTGAAGTATGCTTCTGACTTAAAAATCTCTGCTTCTCTGTCTTCAATTCTGCATTGACAGCATCAACAGCACCAATTGTGGGTTGAAGACCATGGTCACCAGGCTATGGGCTTGTGGGACATGGATGCTGTAAAGACACTAGAGTGCTGCATTTCTTTTGGAAAAATGAAACAGACCATCTCTTATTTCTTCATCTTCAGAGCATATTTTATGTTTCACTTAAATACCACTTTCTGGCTTATCCTAGTGGAAGATTTTCCCTACTGCTCACAATAGATGGGCAGTCATTACTGTTCCCTGAAGTGATTGAATATTAAAAAATCTTTTCACCAACTGAAAGAAAAATGAAGACCAAGAGAAGAGAAAATTATTAGGGGAAATAAATGCAAGTAAAAAGGGCTTTATCACTTCAGGTGATAAAGATTTTAAAGCTCTCAGCATCTAGTTGTCAATTAACAAATTCACAATTCAGTTCTGAAGTTAGGATTTTCTGTGGTCACATGAAGAAGAATTATTAGAGATGCTGAAAAAAAATGTTTTAAAGGATTTTGCAACTGGGGAGTAACTTATTCCCATCAAGTAAACCAGAGCTGTCAGGTCATGAGCAGCAGGGGATTGATAACTCTACTTCCAAAGAGAGACATGTTTAAGGGGCTCTCCCCAGCCCTCCAGCCCAAGAGAATATTTCGCTAAGGAGAAGTAGTTCTTTAATGAGGAAATGCAGCAACCATCAAGGTTAGGTGTTTGGAGGGTAGCAACTACAGATGCAATGAATTCAAAGGCCCCATGTATGAGATGGTGAAGCATTTTTAGAAGTGCTTTTGAGAAACACACACAAAGAGTAAAACTTATCTTTATGAAAACTTATTCAACTGTGATGTTTTGATATGAACACTTCAGAATATGTTCTGTATTTTAAAGTGTTAAAAATATAGTTCTTTTAATATTTTTCCCATACATACATATATATCTATCTATTCATGTATAGTGTGTACAGCACACACAGACACAGCATGGTCACAAGGAGGTGGACTCTGAAGCCAGACTGCCTGTGTTAAAATGCAGCTTCACCTGCAAGCTGTGGGACCTCCAGCAAGTTATTTAAACTCCCCATGTCAGTTTCATGATGTGTCAAATAGTCATAGATCCTGCCTTATAGGGCTCTTGTGGAGATTAAACAAGATGTCCTTAGAGCAATCAGAATGATGCCTGACACAGTCAGTGCCGACCATCAGCTACTCTTAGATATAAGGAGATACACATAACAAAAAGGCAAATATGTGACCATATACTTAGACATGTATGTGCAGATGACACCCAGCCACATCAACATTCAGCTACACACACACACAGTCATAGACAAGCTCACACACATCCACACCTGTGTGCATATAAACATGTTCAAGTCACTGAATAATATCAGAGGCTAGGGTTCCCCCACCTCCTCCCTCTTTCCCCTGGGGAAACACCCACTTCTCCTTTGAGTTCACATTTGTATATGACTGGGTCTCACCCAGACAGAGGGAGTTTTTCTTTGAGGTAGATGACAGTGCATTTAGTTTACAAATGTTCGTACAGTGTGAATTCCTACAGGAAAGAGGCTGTGTTTTCATCTTAGCTCTTCTAACTGGGCCTAGGACCTCCCCCTCCCTAACACTCACATAGTGAGGTTTGTCTTTCAGTCTACACTTAAAGCACTTTTATGAATGAACAAATAGACAAATGAGTAAGAGAAGAGGTGAATGGGCTTCAACCACATCATGGACAATGCTTATTCTCCATGGGACTTGTTGAGTGCATCAGGAAAATGCCAGCTGCAGTCAACAGCACAACATGGCCCATCAGTGTGGCCGCTCCCCGCTTCTCACTGACCCCTGCCTGTGCTCGCTGTATTGACATGTAGGGAGCAACCCCTTATGTTTGCCAATCTAAAAATTGTGGTTCTTAAACCTGTTTTTCCCTCCACAGGTAAAAATTATACTTTTATTGACACACCTGAAGGAAGAGTGTCTTGCCATTTAAGTCAAATTTTAGAATCATAATAGGACAGAAAGATTTGATCCCACGCACAAACCCATACAGGAGTGGAGCCCAGGACAACCCCATGTAAAAGGATGTTGGACGGCTGCACACATGTGGCTGAAATGTTTGGACAGAGGCAAATTGCACATGGCCATTTGTTTTTTTTTAATACAGAATTTTTGGGTGGTATTTCTTTCAGCTGTATGAAAAAACTGAAAAGTGCATTGTGAGGGAAAAGAGCAGAAATTAAGCAATTAGGTTTAAATTGTACATAAAAATAATCTGTGAACTTCTTTAAGAAAATACAGTTCAGGCTGGGCGCGGTGGCTCATGCCTGTAATCCCAGCACTTTGGGAGGCCAAGGTGGGTGGATCACCTGAGGTCAGGAGTTGGCCAGGTCAGCCTGGCCAACATGGTGAAACCTTGTCTCTACTAAAACTACAGGCCAGGCACAGTGGCTCATGCCTGTAATCCTAGCACTTTGGGAGGCTGAGGCAGGTGGATTGCCTGAGCCCAGGAATTTGAGACCAGCCTGGGCAACACAGTGAAACCCCATCACTATTAAAATACAAAAAATTAGAGGCATGGTGGTATGCACCTGTAATCCCAGCTACTTGGGAGGCTGAGGCAGGAGAATGGCTTGAAGCCAGGAGGTGGAAGTTGTGGTGAGCTGAGATCACGCCACTACACTCCAGCCTGGGTGACAGAGTGAGACTCAGTCTCCAAAAACAAAAAAAAAAAAAATACAAATGGCAGGCTCCTGTAATCCCAGTACCGCACTCTAGCCTGGGCAGCAGAGTGAGACAGTCAGACAGAAAGGAAGGAAGGCAGGCAGGCAGGCAAGAAGGAAGGAAAAGGAAAGGAAGGAAGGAAGGAAAGAAAGGGAAGAAGGAAGGAAGGAAAGAAGGAAGGAAGGAAGGAAGGAAAGAAATGGAAGAAGGAAGGAAAGAAGGAAGGAAGGAAGGAAGGAAAGAAAGGGAAGAAGGAAGGAAGGAAGGAGAGAGAGAAAGGAAGGAAAGAAGAAAAAGAAAGAGAAAGGAAGAAAAGAAAGAAAGAAAGAAAGAAAGAAAGAAAGAAAGAAAGAAAGAAAGGAAGGAAGGAAGGAAGGAAGAAAGGAAAGAAAGAAGAAAGAAGAACAGTTCAGATCCTGCTCCCAGAGATTCTGATTTTATTGGTTCTGGAATGACCCAGGGATCTTTATTCATTAAATACACCTCCGTTGATTCTAACATCGCTGATTTAAAGATCAGTCCTATTGTGAGAAACATTAATCTAGTATTGCAGATGTTTTTCACATTTAACATGTCATTTGAATCTCACAGGATCCTGGAGACAGAGAGAGAGAAAAGTCAAATTCATAGAAACAGAGGGTAGAATGATAGTTTCCAGGGACTTGGAGGAGTGGGAGATGGGGAGTTATTGTTTAATAGGTAGAGTTTCAGTTTGGGAAAATGAAAAGATTCTGGAGCTGGATGGTGGTGATGGTTGCACAACAGTGTATTTGCTGCCATTGAACTGTAGGTTTAAAATGGTTACGATGATAAATTTTATGTTTTGTATATTTTATATTTTTTAAAAGAAACTTTCTCTGCCAGGAAGCCAAAGAAATAGAAAAGATTCCAGGTATGAGAAGAACTTATCTTAAGGTGAAATATTAAACCAAAAGGCACAACACAGAGTAAGAAGTGTGTTTGGAGAAGTAAAGAAAACATTCCTAGCTTGGAAAGATCAAGGAAGGACTGCTGAGTGATACCTTTCTAAAAACTGTAACAGGAAAGATGGAATAAAGGGAGTTGGGCTGTAAGTTTTTGTTTTCATTTCTTAAGATTTCATGAAGAAAAGTTTTGAGCAGATGGTTTTCACTTTCTTTGTGGGGTTGGATCCAGTCCATCAGTGGAGGGTGCTGGGGGCTGGGGTGGAGGTGTGGTGAGGTGGAGGATATTTGAAGGGATATCATTAGCTGTGCTAAGGATGAGAAAGTTGACCATAGGAAAAATGATGCAAGTCAGAGGCCCTCATACAGATTGAATCTTGCCTGTTTTTATACCTTCTCTCAAGATAAGAGGAATATTTACATTGTTCAACTGTATTTTTATCAAAATAATTGCATTTACATTGTTTAATGACTAAAAACTAAAAGGCAGGTCTGTCCAAGATGGCCAAATAGGAACAGCTCCAGTCTACAGCTCCCAGCATGAGCAAAGCAAAAGACGGGTGATTTCTGCATTTCCAACTGAGGTACCGGGTTCATCTCACTGGGGCTCATCGGACAGTGGGGGCAGGACAGTGGGTGCAGCCCACAAAGTGTGAGCCAAAGCAGGGTGAGGCATCGCCTCACCCAGGAAGTGCAAGGGTCAGGGAATTCCCTTTCCTAGCCAAGAGAAGGGGTGACTGATGGCACTGGGAAAATCAGGTCACTCCCACCCTAATACTACACTTTTCCAACAGTCTTAGAAAATGGCACACCAGGAGATTATATCCTGCACATGGCTCAGGGTGTCCCACACCCACGGAGCCTCACTAATTGCCACCACAGCAGTCTGAGATTGAACTGCAGTGGTTCAATCTCAGTGGCAGCGAGGCTGGGGGAGGGGCAGT
Organism: Gorilla gorilla gorilla; assembly: GCF_029281585.2. Lineage (NCBI taxonomy): Eukaryota > Metazoa > Chordata > Mammalia > Primates > Hominidae > Gorilla > Gorilla gorilla. Next base: position 73,844,571 of record NC_073231.2, on the reverse strand, counting down.
CACCATTGCTGAGGCTTGAGTAGGTAAACAAAGCGGCCAGGAAGCTCGAACTGGGTGGAGCCCACCGCAGCTCAAGGAGGCCTGCCTGCCTCTGTAGACTCCACCTCTGGGGGCAGGGCATAGCTGAACGAAAGGCAGCAGAAACCTCTGCCGGATTAAATGTCCCTGTCTGACAGCTGTGAAGAGAGTAGTGGTTCTCCCAGCATGGAGTTTGAGATCTGAGAGTGGAGAGATTGCCTCCTCAAGTGGGTCCCAACCCCTCAGTAGACTTACTGGGAGGCACCCCCCAGTAGGGGCAGACTGACACCTCACACAGCCGGGTACCCCTCTGAGATGAAGCTTCCAGAGGAATGATCAGGCAGCAACATTTTCTGTTCACCAATATTCGCTGTTCTGCAGCCTCCGCTGCTGATACCCAGGCAAACAGGGTCTGGAGTGGACCTCCAGCAAACTCCAACAGACCTGCAGCTGAGGGTCCTGACTGTTAGAAGGAAAACTAACAAACAGAAAGGACATCCACACCAAAACCCCATCTGTACATCCCCATCATCAAAGAACAAAGGTAGATAAAACCACAAAGACAGGGAAAAAACAGAGCAGAAAATCTGAAAATACTAAAAATCAGAGCACCTCTCCCCCTCCAAAGGAAGGCAGTTCCTCGCCAGCAATGGAACAAAGATGGATGGAGAATGACTTTGATGAGTTGAGAGAAGAAGGCTTCAGACGATCCAACTACTCCGAGCTAAAGGAGGAAGTTCGAACCCAATGCAAAAAAGCTAAAAACATTGAAAAAAGATTAGAAGAATGGCTAACTAGAATAACCAGTGTAGGGAAGTCCTTAAATGATCTGATGGAGCTGAAAACCGTGGCACAAGAACTACGTGACAAATGCACAAGCTTCAATAGCTGATTCAATCAACTGGAAGAAAGGATATCAGTGATTGAAGATCAAATGAATGAAATGAAGCAAGAAGAGAAGTTTAGAGGAAAAAGAGTAAAAAGGACAGAGCCAAGATGGCTGAATAGGAACAACTCCAGTCTACAGCTCCCAGTGTGAGCAACGCAGAAGACGGGTGATTTCTGCATTTCCAACTGAGGTCCTGGGTTCATCTCATAGGGGAGTGCCAGACAGTGGGTGCAGGACAGTGGGTGCAGCGCGCTGTGTGTGAGCCAAAGCAGGGCGAGGCATCGCCTCATCCCAGAAGTGCAAGGGGTCATGGAATTCCCTTTCCTAATCAAAGAAAGGGGTGACAGATGGCACCCGGAAAATTGGGTCACTCCCACCCTAATACTGCACTTTTCCAACTGGCCTAACAAACGGCACACCAGAAGATTATATCCTGCACCTGGCTTGGAGGGTCCTATGCCGACGGAGCCTCACTCGTTGCTAGCACAGCAGTCTGAGATCAAACTGCAAGGCGGCAGCGAGGCTGAGGGAGGGTTGCCCACCATTGCCTAGGCTTGAGTGGGTAAACAAAGTGGCCAGGAAGCTCAAACTGAGTGGAGCCCACCACAGCTCTAGGAGGCCTGCCTGCCTCTGTAGGCTCCACCTCTGGGGGCAGGGCACAGACAAACAAAAGGCAGAATTAACCTCTGCAGACTTAAATGTCCCTGTCTGACAGTTGTGAAGAGAATAGTGGTTCTCCCAGCACACAGCTTGAGATCTGAGAATGGGCAGACTGCCTCCTCAAGTGGTTCCCTGACCCCCGAGTAGCCTAACTGGGCGGCACCCCCCAGTAGGGGTGGACTGACACCTCACACGGCCAGGTACACCTCTGAGACAAAACTTCCAGAGGAACGATCAGGCAGCAGCATTTGCAGTTCACCAATATCTGCTGTTCTACAGCCACCGCTGATGATACCCAGGCAAACACGGTCTGGAGTGGACCTCCAGCAAACTCCAACAGACCTGCAGCTGAGGATCCTGACTGCTAGAAGGAAAACTAACAAACAGAAAGGACATCCACACCAAAAACCCATCTGTAAGTCACCATCTTCAAAGACCAAAGGTGGATAAAACCACAAAGATGGGGAAAAAACAGAGCAGAAAATCCGGAAACTCTAAAAATCAGAGTGGCTCTCCTCCTCCAAAGGAACGCAGCTCCTCACCAGCAACAGAACAAAGCTGGATGGAGAATGACTTTGATGAGTTGAGAGAAGAAGGCTTCAGAAGATCAAACTACTCCAAGCTAAAGGAGGAAGTTCAAACCAATGGCAAAGAAGTTAAAAACCTTGAGAAAAATTAGATGAATGGCTAACTAGAATACCAATTCAGAGAAGTCGTTGAAGGATGTGATGGAGCTGAAAACCATGGCACAAGAACTATGTGACAAATGCACAAGCCTCAGTAGCCAATGCGATCAATTGGAAGAAAGGGTATCAGTGATGGAAGACAAAAAGAATGAAATAAAGCAGGAAGATAAGTTTAGAGAACAAAGAATAAAAAGAAATGAACAAAGCCTCCAAGAAATATGGGACTATGTGAAAAGACCAAATCTACATCTGATTGGTGTACCTGAAAGTGACAGGGAGAATGGAACCAAGTTGGAAAACACTCTGCAGGATATTATTCAGGAGAACTTCCCCAATCTAGCAAGGCAGACCAACATTCAAATTCAGGAAATACAGAGAATGCCACAAAGATACTCCTCGAGAAGAGCAACTCCAACACACATAACTGTCAGATTCACCAAAGTTGAAATGAAGGAAAAAATGTTAAGGGCAGCCAGAGAGAAAGGTCAGGTTACCCACAAAGGGAAGCCCATCAGACTAACAACTGATCTCTCAGCAGAAACTCTACAAGCCAGAAGAGAGTGGGGGGAAATATTCAACATTCTTAAAGAAAAGAATTTTCAACCCAGAATTTCATATCCAGCCAAACTAAGCTTCATAAGTGAAGGAGAAATAAAATCCTTTACAGACAAGCAAATGCTGAGAGATTCTGTCACCACCAGGCCTGCCCTACAAGAGCTCCTGAAGGAAGTACTAAACATGAAAAGGAACAACTGGTACCAGCCACTGCAAAAACATGCCAAATTGTAAAGACCATCAAGGCTAGGAAGAAACTGCATCAACTAACGAGCAAAATAACCAGCTAACATCATAATGACAGGATCAAATTCACAAATAACAATAGTAACCTTAAATGTAAATGGGCTAAATCCTCCAATTAAAAGACACAAGACTGGCAAATGTGATAAAGAGTCAAGACCCATCAGTGTGCTGTATTCAGGAAACCCATCTCACATGCAGAGACACACATTGGCTCAAAATAAAGGGATGGAGGAAGATCTACCAAGCAAATGGAAGGCAAAAAAAAGCTGGGGTTGCAATCCTAGTCTCTGATAAAACAGACTTTAAACCAACAAAGATCAAAAGAGACAAAGAAGGCCATTACATAATGGTAAAGGGATCAATTCAACAAGAAGAGCTAACTATCCTAAATATGTATGTACCCAATACAGGAGCACACATATTCATAAAGCAAGTCCTTAGAGACCTACAAACAGACTTAGACTCCCACACCATAATAATGGGAGACTTTAACACCCCACTGTCAACATTAGAAAGATCAATGAGACAGAAAGTTAACAAGGATATCCAGGAATTGAACTCAGCTCTGCACAAAGCAGGCCTAATAGACATCTACAGAACTCTCCACCCTAAATCAACAGAATATACATTCTTTTCAGCACAACACCACACCTATTCCAAAATTGACCACATAGTTGGAAGTAAAGCACTCCTCAGCAAATGTAAAAGAACAGAAATTATAACAAACTCTCTCTCAGACCACAGTGCAATCAAACTAGAACTCAGGATTAAGAAACTCACTCAAAACCGCTCAACTACATGGAAACTGAACAACCTGCTCCTGAATGACTACTGGGTACATAACGAAATGAAGGCAGACAAAATATGTTCTTTGAAACCAATAAGAACAAAGACACAACATACCAGAATCTCTGGGACACATTCAAAGGAGTGTGTAGAGGGAAATTTATAGCACTAAATGCCCACAAGAGAAAGCAGGAAAGATCTAAAATTGACACCCTAACATCACAATTAAAAGAACTAGAAAAGCAAGAGCAAACAAATTCAAAAGCTAGCACAAGGCAAGAAATAACTAAGATCAGAGCAGAACTGAAGGAAATAGAGACTCAAAAAACCCTTCAAAAAATCAATGAATCCAGGAGCTGGGTTTTTTGTTGTTTTTTTTTAATTTTTTATTTATTATTATTATACTTTAAGTGTTAGGGTATATGTGCACAATGTGCAGGTTAGTTACATATGTATACATGTGCCATGCTGGTGTGCTGCACCCACCAACTCGTCATCTAGCATTAGGTATATCTCCCAATGCTATCCCTCCCCCCCCCAACCCACAACAGTCCCCAGAGTGTGATGTTCCCCTTCCTGTGGCCATGTGTTCTCATTGTTCAATTCCCACCTATGAGTGAGAATATGCAGTGTTTGGTTTTTTGTTCTTGCGATAGCTGGTTTTTTGAAAAGATCAACAAAACTGATAGACAGCTAGCAAGACTAATAAAGAAGAAAAGAGAGAAGAATCAAATACATGCAATAAAAAATGACAAAGGGGATATCACCACCAATCCCACAGAAATACAAACTACCATCAGAGAATACTATACACACATCTATGCAAATAAACTAGAAACTCTAGAAGAAATGGATAAATTCCTCGGCACATACACTTTCCCAAGACTAAACCAGGAAGAAGTTGAATCCCTGAATAGACCAATAACAGGCTCTGAAATTGAGGCAATAATTAATAGCCTACCAACCAAAAAAAGTCCAGGACCAGATGGATTCACAGCCGAATTCTATCAGAGGTGCAAGGAGGAGCTGATACTATTCCTTCTGAAACTATTCCAATCAACGGAAGAAGAGGAATCCTCCCTCACTCATTTTATGAGGCCAGCATCATCCTGATACCAAAGGCTGGCAGAGACACAACAAAAAAAGAGAGTTTTAGACCAGTATCCTTGATGAACATCAATGCAAAAATCCTCCATACAATACTGGCAAACCGAATCCAGCAGCACATCAAAAAGCTTATCCACCATGATCAAGTGGGCTTCATCCCTGGGATGCAAGGCTGGTTCAACATATGCAAATCAATAAATGTAATCTAGCATATAAACAGAACCAAAGACAAAAACCACAACATTATCTCAATAGATGCAGAAAAGCCCTTTGACAAAAGTCAACAGCCCTTCATGCTAAAAACTCTCAATAAATTAGGTATTGATGGGACGTGTCTCAAAATAATAAGAGCTATTTATGACAAACCCACAGCCAACATCATGCTGAATGGGCAAAAACTGGAAGCATTCCCTTTGAAAACTGGCACAAGACAGGGATGCCTTCTCTCACCACTCCTGTTCAACATAGTGTTAGAAGTTCTGGCCAGGGCAATCAGGCAGAAGAAAGAAATAAAGGGTATTCAATTAGGAAAAGAGGAAGCCAAATTGTCTCAGTTTGCAGATGACATGATTGTATATTTAGAAAACCCCATAATCTCAGCCCCAAATCTCCTTAAGCTGATAAGCAACTTCAGCAAAGTCTCAGGATACAAAATCAATGATGCAAAAATCACAAGCATTCTTACAAACCAATAACGGACAAACAGAGAGCCAAATCATGAGTGAACTCCCATTCACAATTGCTTCAAAGAGAATAAAATACCTAGGAATCCAACTTACAAGAGATGTGATGGACCTCCAGGAGTACTACAAACCACTGCTCAATGAAATAAACGAGGACACAAACAAATGGAAGAACATTCCATGCTCATGGATAGGAAGAATCAATATCGTGAAAATGGCCATAATGCCCAAGGTAATTTATAGATTCAATGCCATCCCCATCAAGCTACCAATGACTTTCTTCACAGAATTGGAAAAAAACTGCTTTAAAGTTCATATGGAACTAAAAAAGAGCCCGCATTGCCAAGACAATCCTAAGCCAAAAGAACAAAGCTGGAGGCATCACACTACCTGACTTCAAACTATACTACAAGGCTACAGTAACAAAAACACCATGGTACTGGTACCAAAACAGAGATATAGACCAATGGAACAGAACAGAGGCCTCAGAAATATTACCACACATCTACAACCATCTGATCTTTGACAAACCTGACAAAAACAAGAAATGGGGAAACGATTCCCTACTTAATAAATGGTGCTGGGAAAACTGGCTAGCCTTATGTAGAAAGCTGAAACCGGATCCCTTCCTTACACCTTATACAAATATTAATTCAAGATGGATTAAAGACTTAAATGTTAGACCTAAAACCATAAAAACCCTAGAAGAAAACCTAGGCAATACCATTCAGGACATAGGCATGGGCAAGGAATTCATGTCTAAAACACCAAAAGCAATGGCAACAAAAGACAAAATTGACAAATGGGATCTAATTAAACTAAAGAGCTTCTGCACAGCAAAAGAAACTACCATCAGAGTGAACAGGCAACCTACAAAATGGGAGAAAATTTTCGCAACCTATTCATCTGACAAAGGGCTAATATGCAGAATCTACAATGAACTCAAACAAATTTACAAGAAAAAAACAAACAACCCCATCAAAAAGTGGGCGAAGGACATGAACAGACACTTCTGAAAAGAAGACATTTATGCAGCCAAAAAACACATGAAAAAATGCTCACCATCACTGGCGATCAGAGAAATGCAAATCAAAACCACAATGAGATATCATCTCACACCAGTTAGAATGGCAATCATTAAAAAGTCAGGAAATAACAGGTGCTGGAGAGGATGTGGAGAAATAGGAACACTTTTACACTGTTGGTGGGACTGTAAACTAGTTCAACCATTGTGGAAGTCAGTGTGGCGATTCCTCAGGGATCTAGAACTAGAAATACCATTTGACCCAGCCATCCCATTACTGGGTATATACCCAAAGGACTATAAATCATGCTGCTGTAAAGACACATGCACATGTATGTTTATTGCAGCATTATTCACAATAGCAAAGACTTGGAACCAACCCAAATGTCCAACAATGATAGACTGGATTAAGCAAATGTGGCACATATACACCATGGAATACTATGCAGCCATAAAAAATGATGAGTTCATGTCCTTTGTAGGGACATGGATGAAATTGGAAATCATCATTCTCAGTAAACTATCGCAAGAACAAAAAAACCAAACACCGCATATTCTCACTCATAGGTGGGAATTGAAAAATGAGAACACATGGACACAGGAAGGGGAACATCACACTCTGGGGACTGTTGTGGGGTGGGGGGAGGGGGTAGGGATAGCACTGGGAGATATACCTAATGCTAGATGACGAGTTAGTGGGTACAGCGCACCAGCATGGCACATGTATACATATGTAACTAACCTGCACATTGTGCACATGTACCCTAAAACTTAAAATATAATAATAATAAAAAAAAGAAAAAACAAACAAAAATATGCTTGTCTCTGTACCTATAGCACCCTTTTATGCCAAATAGACCTCCTCATTCACAAGCAGGAGCAGCTTGTGTCAGGCAGTGAGTGTGAGAGAGAGAGAGAGAGTGTGTGTGTGTGTGTGTGTGTATTTGATAAGGGGATGTCATGATTAGCAACAATGGAAACAATTCTTTCCTTCCCACAAAATGGGACATCCTTTGCCCTCTTCATTGATTTTTCTTGTTTCCCACACCCTCAACTTTCACATTTTTCCCCACTGACTCATTCTCCTGGTGCTGTGTGGCTGCCCCATTAACCCATTTGTGAAAGCTTGTGATCCCTTTGCCCCGCAATTATGTCACCAAGCCAGGCCTCATGCAGAGTCTCCCTGGGGAGGGCCTTCCCTTTTCTAATGTCCCCACTCAGGAGGGAGAATTCTCTTTGAGTTCAAGACTTGTCCCAAGACGGGTGGACCCCACAGACATGGAATATCCTTAAGCAGCAGTCACCTTGACTCTTGGGCTTGTCATGCCCACTCGATGATCCTCCTTGGCAGTACCCCCAAACACCAGCTTTCTTAAGGCTCCCTGACACTGTGTCCACTGGGCAGTGGCTAGATTTTTTAACATCCAAAGAGTCACTGTTTCCTGCAAAACGTGTCATCTTTCAATGCTTTCAGAGCTGGGCTGCCTTGGTATGAGTGGCAGGTGGTGGCAAAGTGACCCTTTGTTTATCTTCTTGTGGATAAACAAAGAGCTGAGTACTGCTTGAATACATGTTGAGATCTTTTTTTCCTTTCTCTCCTTTCTCAGCCTAATGATACGTTTGTTCTCCATCGACCCCTGGGTGTGCTGAGACCTTGCCCCTGCTCTGCCCGCCCTTTGGCCTCCTGTCACTGTCTGCAGAAACAGAGCTGGAGTCCTGGACTCCTTGCTGCTCTGGAGAGGGAAAGGGCAGCTGGCTGCTGACCTGACTGTCCATGTTCCTAAAGGCTAAGCTAAGAATTGAGAGCAGCGCTCTTCCCTCACCCACACTGGGAATAAAAGGAGATTTTGGGAAAGTAGAAGCCTATTTCCTTCCAAAATATTTAGGGCCATGGAGATCACTTCTTACCCTTCTGAACTTAGACCCCCAAACTCTAGTTCTGTATTTGGGACATGTAAAGTTTCTTGTCATTTTTTTTTTCCTGGAACCTGAGTGGGAAGGTTTTTACCCTATGGCACCTGCATAACCCCAAGCACTATAGCCCATGGCTGGTAGGTAGAATGGTGGGGAAAAGCAGAGGGCTGAAAAATGCAAGCCTCAGACATGTTCTTTAGTGGACTCTATTACATGTTGAGCCCCTGCTGAGTCGCTCTTTTTTTGTAAGGATAGATTTTAGGAAACTGAAGATGCTGATGTGTGCAATACCACTACATAGCTCTGCCTGACCCTTCAGCTTCAAGAAGTCCAAGCTGGCTTTCATTAACAGCTGAAGTCAAGCTCTTCTCTCTCAGCCCCAGGTGACCATCACAGCTGAATGAGGTAGACAATCCTGGTGCTGTCTCCAAGAACAGTCTGAAAATAGGGATGCCATCAACTTTTACAAAGTGAAGACCCAACAAATTTTGCCTCCAAAAAACCCCAACATTTCTTCTGTGGCATCTCATATTATCACCAGTGGGTAAGAAGCATTGCCCATTTCCATCTTGTTTAATTCCTAGGAGGGGCAAAACAGGGATGGGGAGAAGTGTTCCAGGTTCTGATTCCCTTTTTTTCGGCCTCTCCCTTGAGAACTCACTCTTTTGAGAACTGACTCCAGGAACTTCTGTCTTCAGTCTGGGGACCTGGAACTAATGGGAAGGGTGAGATGAAGGTGACCCCTGAGGAACTCAGGGTGGGGCAGCAGAACCTCACTTCAAAGCTCCCATCTTCCTCCTGACTCTGAGTTGCCAGGTGAGTGACAAGAAAAAATGGGAGTTTTAGACCATCCTTCTCTCCTCTTTCTAAAAAAGCAGCAGGCTGGGCACAGTGGCTCACACCTGTAATCCCAACAGTTTGGGAGGCTGAGGCAGGAGAATTGCTTGAACCTAGGAGTTCAAGACCAGCCTGGCCAACATGGAGAAATCCCATCTCTAAAAAAAATACTAAAAATTAGCCAGGTATGATGGTGCACGCCTGTAGTCCCAGCTATCTGGGAGGGTAAGATGGGAGGCCCCCTTGAGCCCAGGAGTTTGAGGGTGCAGTGAACTGCAATTGTGCCATTGGACTCCAGCCTCCATCCTGCGTGACAGAGTAAGACCCTGTCAAAAAAAAAGTGAACTTTTCTTAATTAATTACGTGACTTCCTATGTTGATTTAATTGAGATATTGCTTTCATGTTATTCACTTTTAAAATGGATCATGTTTTGTTTGACTCCTTCTCTGTCAATTTCAAATAAAGAGTTGTTTTTCATTTTGCTTCTAAATGCATATTTCAGACAGCAGTCCTGGGACTCCTGGAAAGTCCTCTACTGAGAAGGAGCACAGATTTGCAGACCTTTGGGAACTTCTGCTCCATTCTCTAGGATTCTGCCTCCTGAGGACAAATGGAGGAGTAAAAAGCAGCCAGAGCCTCTCACAGGTCAGCACTGCTCTCCAGCTCAGCCCTAACTCTTGGGAGAGTTGTGGCCCAGAGCCTCCTGTGACGGAAAGGCTGCTGGTGAGCAACTCTTGAAGCCCTGTTCCCCTCTGGTGTCCTGAATTCTTTAACAAACCAATCTATGGGCCTGAATTCCATGGTATTTGTGATTTTACCACACCTGGGCAAATGGTCTGTAACTTTTGGATAAAAGCCTTTGTCCCCACCTACCTTCTGTGCTGCCCAACCTGTTCTCCTAGACCAATGCTATTCTAATGTCCCCCGAGAGTTCCCATTCCTGAGGTCTCTCCATCCCAAGGATAGATTATGAAAAGAGAAAATAGGAATAGGAAAACAGAAGTTAACCTCTAATGTGGGCAGCCCTTGGGATTCCTTACCAGATTGATGTCTGTGTCTTTTCAAACATGGATAAATGTGGATATCACTGAATGCAGAGACATGATAGAAAGATGATCTCAACCTCACTCAAATAAAGAAAGAACCAAAGAAAGCCCCAGGGATTGTTAAAATGCAGAAGAAACCAGCCCAAATTCTCCAGCATCTGTAGCTAGTGGCTTCCCTGGGCAATTGAGCAGAGAATGTGCTCTCTAGACTAGAGTTCCTGACCCGCATCACAAAGGCATGGTACAGTCACAAAGGGGTCTTGAGCTTAGGGAGGGGACAAAGGAGGAAGTAACCCCAAGGCCCCCATTATTCTCCCCTCTCTTCTCTGGTCCTTCTTACTTGCCACCCATAACTGTTCTTTCTATCATCTATCTATCTATTCACCCATCCACCTACTCATCATCTATCTATTTATCAGCAATCTGTCATGTATCATCTGTCTATTATCTATCACCTATTGATCTATCAATCTATCAATTATCTATCATCTATCACTTAATCAGTTATCTATCAACTGTCTATCACAATCACTGTTTCAATCTATCCTCATCTATCTGGTACCTATTAATTTATATCATCCATCTGTCATCCGTCAACTATCTATCATCTGTCATACATTCATCTATTTATCTATCATTGATTAATCAATCAACCAATCTGTTATCTATCATCTATCACCAATTAATCTATGTCTCTCTTATACCTATCTTTCTTATCTATATATCATCTCCCTTAATGCAATTTCCTCTTTACCCCAACTTTACCCCAGATATTCATGAAATTTTCTTTTCTTCCTTAGAGATATGCTTGGACCTCACCATCTCCACAGCTTTTAGAGGTCTGATCACCTCCCAGGAATTACTATTAAATTTCCAGGCATTATTTTTAAAATGTTGACTTTAAAAGTATAATACACAGACAGAAAATGTAAACATCATCAGCACACAGCATGATGATTTATTAATCACTGACTACACCAAGAAACCAGCGCTGCATCAAAGCAGATTTCCCAGGATCTGGACGCCACCCTCACGCTCTCCGCCTAACATTCCCTAAGACCACCTCCCTTCTGTGCCCAGAGCATCACTCTATGATTCTCACCAGTGCTGATGACTTTCCCCAGGCACACTGTTGTGCTTCTCCTCTGTACCTACTCCCTTAGCCCTCGCAATATTCCTCACATTACATATGAGGAACCCAGTGAGCAGAGTTCACAGTGACTGTCAAGGTCACACTGCTAGGAACCACAGCAGAGCTAAGACCAACCCAGGGACTCAGGCTCTGGAATCACATCCTTTAACCACTGGGCTGGGTTGTGTCAAACATCATGACAGATGGGGGCATGGTTAGAGCGCACAGTGAGATGTGGGTTCACAATACTTTTCTTTTACTTCCTCTCACTTGCAGCAGAGTTCAAGTTGACAGGATGTAAAAGAAGAGTATTGGGGGGCGTGGTGAGGAGGCAGGGCTACAAGAGGGGAAGGAAGGGTCACAGGACACAGCTATTAGGTGCAAAGGCAGATCTGAGCCTAGGGCAGATTAGGGGCCATTATTTATTTGCCATTTCACAGAGGACAGGAGAAATATGAGGCCCCGCAGGGTTAAGTGAGTAATAGCCCTGTATCCAGTAGGCGCAGCTCAGTGCTCTGCTTGACGCTGTTGCTAGATGTGTCTGAAGTCAGTCATTGTCTCTGGACCGAGGGGTCAGGTGAAACCTGACTCCTTGGCACTCTGGGGGGCCTGGGTTCCTGACTGCACTCAAGCAGTTCACAGGATGTCTGCCCAGGTCCATGCTGTAGGAGGATCAGGGGAGAACTGGGAAGTGGGTGAGGCTCAAGGTGAGCATGGCAGGGCTTGGGGTGAGTGTGGGCTCCAGGACGGGTGGACTTGTCATGGTGGCCCACGGTTAGCTAGGGGAGGGGATCAGGCTATGGGGCAGGAGGCTTTCCTCTCAGCTCCACCACTCACTGGTTATGAACTGTGGATGGGCAACTTTATCTCTCAGAGTACTGCTTTCTTCATGTCTGAGACTGATTGCATCACTGCCCAAATCAAACTGACATGTGAATTAAATAAGGTAGAATTTTATTTATCTTATAGATGGCACATAAGGGCCATTGATACCTTTCAATTTCTCTTCCCTGTGTTGTCTTTGCTGAACTCTCTTCTCTTTGATACTGATCTAGGGTAAGTATTGATGAGATCTTACTCTCTTGCAAAAGAGAGATAAAATGGAAAAATAATGTTTTCTTTGAATGATTTCTTGGTGTTAGGGGTTTCCATCACTCTTGCATAATTAGCAACAAGACCTGACTTAGATACATTCAGCATGGAGCAAAGAACCCTGGCAGTACAGCCAGAACCAGCTGCGGGCTGGATGGGTGTATCAGTCAGTATTCCCTAGAGAAATACTTACATATGATATACATTATAAGTTTACAAGTATTATATATTCATATCAATTTATATAACTATGTAATTTATATTACTATGTAATTTATATTAATTAGATATATGACATAATTATATATAACGGGTATTATGGGGGCTAAGTCCTAAGGTCTGCAGTCATCAAGAGACCCAGCAGGTTCCAGTCCAAATGCTGGCAGCTTGAGACCCAGGAAGAACTCATGTTTCAGTTGGAGTGTGAAGGCAGGAAAAAGCTCATGTCCCAGCTCAAAGGCAGTCAGGCAGAAGGAGTTCTGTCTTAATGAGCTTTTGTGTTCTATTCAGGCCTTTGGCTGATTGGATGGGGCCCACCCAAATTAGGGAGGGCTCTCTTCTGTACTTAATCTAAGATTACAATGTTCATCTCATCCAAAAACACTCACGGAGACCTGCCCAGAAGAATGTTTGCTCAAATCTCTGTGTAGCGCATAGCCAGTCAAGCCGACGCCTGGAATTAACAGATCAATGGTGACTGAAGTCTCAGACTGGCCTCACACCAACCCTGATGAGATTCGGGGTGGAGAGAACTTTGTCAAGTGCTGCTGAAGGATGAATGGGATTAGTAACTAGGCAGCGGGAGATGGAAACCAGAGCACGGGGCTCACGGGGTGGTGGTTGGCTGGCACTGGCTGCGCGGCAGCTGAGGGGTCCCCCGGAGCACCCGCGGGGTCCTGGTGCACTCAAGCCTCTCCGGAGGCGGCCGTCTTTGTCCTTAAGGTGGAGTGCCGCCAGGGCCTCCAGGGCGATCGCCGGCCCAGGGATGCAGAGCCGCTGCCTTTCTGGGCGCAGGGAAGGGGCCAGCGACTGCGGTGCAGGGAGGCTGCGAAGTATCTGCAGGAGGAGGGTGAGGCCGGCTGGCTCCGGGAGGATGGGATTGGCAAAGGCCTGTAGGACCCGGGGGTGTCAGGGATTCTCCCATTCGATTTCTGTCTGTTTGCGACCCCTGTGAGGCGCGAAAGAACAGGAGTGGTGGACGCTCACGGCTTTGGACCTGGGGGTCCTGCATGGCGGCCTCAGGCGTGCCCGACGCTTCCCTTCTGAAAAGCGGGGAGCTTTTCCTGGAGGAGTGATTTCCTGAAGAGCCATGGCCGGAAGCCCTGAACTTTCATGGTCACAACCAACCCCAAGGAAAAGGGAGTGTGGAAGCCGGCGTCCCGCCTTGGAGCAGTGGACCCGGTCCTGTGGCCCACGGGTGTGCGGCCGTCCCCGCCTCCAAGAGCAGAACTAACTCATGTAGCCATGCCTGAAGGATGTCAGGGCTATCAACAGAAAAGAAAGGCATCTCTATGGGGGACAAGGCATCTCTGTGGAGACATTATTCTTTGTCACTTGTTCAGCATTTTGCAATTTATTTTATTTTATTTATTGTCATCGTATTCTTATTCCATCAAGTAGGACAAATAACCCCAATTTTCTGACTTGTCCGGACTGGGATTTGTTTTCAGTCAAGATGGGGGTGAGATCGCTTTTCTTCCTATGCATTTGTAAACATCTGATCCCGGATCTTTGCTGCGGATGCTGGAAGCGATGGGGCGGTGGGGCCTGTCTTGGCTAGTGTGGGCTCCCCAGAATCAGCATGCTGGGGTGTCTCTCAAAGGGAATTGCAGGCGACTCCGCTACCAGGGCTGTGCACAGAACCGAGAGCAAGGCAATGGTAGGGGTCTGGAGAAGAGAGATCCAACGGGCTTCCCTGCCGTCACAGGTGTCCCCTGAGACTCAGAGTGGAGAACCACACTGTAGGACAATCACGGGAGCCAAAGTAAACCAGAGTCAAAGCAGGCAGAGATTCTGCACATTTCCTGGCTGGAGGATGCTGTGGGAAGGCAATCAGGTCCAAGGCCTGGGCAGGTTGTCAAGCAACAGGTTTATGGTGACCTCCTATCTGGGCTGTCCTGGGAGAGTCCCAGTTTCAAGTATGTTATCCAGTTTGTTAGATATGAGTCTCTATTTTATTAATTCAGTTGTATTTGACACCTGTTCTATGCCTGGTGCTGAGCTGGGGCCTATGCTACAGTCAGAACCAAGGTGTGGACTCTGTTCTTAGGTTGCTGACCGGTGAGGGAGGCTGAGGATTATAATACAGAGTGATGAACTTTGTAGATTGGGTGCCAGGTCCACCACATCATAACCTCATCTCCACTTCAACACTGTTGTAGCCACTTTTCATTATTCTGACCTGATGGTATTTTAGGGTATAAAAGATTTTATCACATCCCCTGGGGAAAGGAAGACTCAGTGCTTTAGGAATAGCAGGCAATGCATATTAGATCTTGTCTATCTTAACCACAAAATTTCCCACTTTGGCAAACTTCTGCTGAGACATCCTGCCAATGTTCTTCATTATGTCTCTCAAAGTTTCAGTTCCATTTTCCCTGTCTTACAACATAATCAAAAAGCAGCGACGTGATTGGCAAATGTCTATATTATATCTAATTCTCAAAAGGTATTTTACATAGACTTGTTTATACCAGCCTGGGCAACACGGCGAAACCCCGTCTCTGCTAAAAATACAAAAAATTAGGGGGTGTGGTGGTGCACACCTGTAGTCTCAGCTACTCTGGGGGCTGAGGTGGGAGAATCACCTGAACCCAGGAAGTTGAGGCTGTAGTGAGCAGTGATCTCACCACTGCAGTACAGCCTGGGTGACTGGAGTGAGAGCCTGTAAAAAAAATTAAAAAAAAAAAAACCCCACACACACAAACACAAAACACAAAACATAGACATATTTATAGATGGATGGATGTGGAGGGAGGGACACATCCGGGCACAGATTGTGAGGTTGGACACATACTTTGTCTGTATGTGGCACAAGCTTAATCTTCCAGTTAGAGGATTACCTTACATTTGTTCCTTGTAGTGAATTTGCATTTAGCTCCCAACTGATATTGCAGAATAAAAGCAAATAATCATTTTATAATGAAGCTCCCTAAGGTTAGAAAATATGTGCTAAGGAAGGCTCTCTTGTAAAACTTATGAGGGAGGGGTAGTGTCCTTGTCCTAATCCGTCACCCACTGCCCTCTGGTGGCTGCAGGGGAAATGGCATGAACGTTGCCTAGCTCCAGGCATTCACACTTAGACATCTTCACAAACTTGCTGTTAGATCGAATCCAAATTCTGTTAAGAGTCAATGTTTTTGGAGTGTCCACTAGTGGGAGCCCTTGTTTTGTCATTTTACACCATGAAAAAATAGGCTCCTTCCCAAGTTCAATGTTTCAGTGAGTTATTTGTTGAGCACGTGGTCTGCCCTGGATTCAGGGCAGAACACAGAGTCAAGGGCTACTGACCTCAGGCCCCACAGGATGTGGAGAGGGGATGCAGTGAGCAGAACTGGTCCAGATCACAGCTAGGTATGCCTGGCTTCGATCAAATACCGTTTCAAACCAAAGCACATTTATGAAATCCTTCTGATTATACATAAAAAAGCACAGTTTAGAAAATGTAAAAACAATCACCCCACATATCCGTGTACTTTTTATTTTATTATTTTTGGTTTGGTGAAAGGGTGTCACTCTGTTGCCCAGGCTGGAGTGCAGTGGTGCAATCTCGGCTCACTGCAAACTCCACCTCCTGGATTCAAGCGATTCTCCTGCCTCAGCCTCCCAAGTAGCTGGGACCACAGGTGCCCCCCACCATGCCCACTAATTTTTGTATTTTTAGTAGAGACGGGGTTTCAACATGTTGGCCAGGCTGGTCTCGAACTCCTGGCCTCAAGTGATCTGCGCACTTTGGCCTCCCAAAATCATATCTATATGCTCTTATCTGTTTAGATACAGAGTTTTCCTAAAACTGGGATCAACTTTTATTCCCAATTAATTTTGCCCTTAATATGAGCACTCATCTATGTCATTTAATGTTTTGGAAAATATGATTTTAATGTATGTATAGTTTTCCTTAATACATATTATGCATAAATTACATGCTTCTATAGTTCCCACTCTCATCTTCTTCCACAACCAAGTCTTGTTTATTTCTGAAAGTGAATCTCAATTGCTATCATCTTGAGACAGGTCTCCAACTGATATATATTAATAATTTGTGATTTCTAGTGTGTCAAAATGGATTCATTCATATTAGGTGGCATTAAGCCCACAGCAAAATTAGTTTTCTTTAAAATGATAAGCATATGTGAGCACTGAAGTTACAGTAAGTTTATTTTTCTTTAAAGTGATAAATATATGTGTGCTAGACTAAGGTAATGAGATAACACCTGCTGTGGCTGGGTGCCAGGTGAGACCCTGTGGCTGAGATCATGACAGTGAGACCCCTGTGGAGAATCATAAAGGTGGCAAGGGACTGGCAATGTCTGAGGCGCTCTTGGAATCTCAGCCCCTGAGGATTCTGAAAGTCTCCTCCACACTCGGGCAGCTGCAGCCAAGAATGATTGCCTGGAGAGCAGCAGATTTACCCCCCACCAATGGGCACCCCAGAGGGACTTCCAAACTCACTGCAGTTCATCCATCAGTGGGCTGGCCTTCTGAGCATCCACTGTGGTTTGTTATCCCGTAATTATTGCCTTTAATAATTTATTGTGAATGCTTGCTTGATTGTGTGTGAACTCATGTGTCTTTGTTAAAAACTAAGATGCACTGCCAGGTGCAATGGCTCACATCTGCAATCCCGGCACTTTGGGAGGCCAAGCACTTTGGGAGGATTGCTTGAGCCCAGGAGTTTAATACCAGCCTGGGCAACACAGTGAGACATCACCTCTACAAGAAATAAATATAATTTAAAAAAGAAATTAAGACACAAACACACTCATTAGAGTAGGTCAACACAGGGTCAGGATCATCAATCCCCACGACTTCCACCTCCACATCTTGTCTCCCTGGCAGCCCTTCAAGCACAATAGCATGCTGAGCTGTCCTCTCCTGTGATAACAATGCCTTATTCTGGAAAACCTCCTGAAGGACCGACCTGAGGCTGTATTACAGCTGAACCTTTTCATAAGGAGAATGAGTACACTCTAAAATAATGATAAAAAGCATAGTATAGTAAATAGATAAACCAGCAAACTAGTAGTGGATGACCATTATCAAGCATTGTGTACTGTGTATAATTCTATGGGCTATTCTTTTATATGACTTGCAGCACAGTAGGTTTATTTACACCAACATCACCACAAACACGTGAGTCATACCTTGGGTTATGAAATTACTATGGTAATGGCGTCACTAAAGAATAGGAATTTTTCAACTCCATTACAATATTATGAAACCACCATCACATATGTGGTCTATCATTGACCAAAATGTCCTTATACAGCTCATGACTGTAAAGGTGGGGAAAAAAGATCAAGTGCTATGTAGTAATACATCAGACTGCTGCAAGGGAGAGCCAGAGACCTCTTCATGGGGGATCTGAAAGGGCATCAGTGAGGTAACATTTGCCTTGGAAGCAGAATGAAAAGTGGAAATGAGCCCTCCAAAAGTCTGGGAATGGCGTGCTGGGGGAAGGTTCAACTGCACAGAGATCCAAGGCAGAAGTGAGTTTGGCCAGGGAGAAGGTGAGAAAGGCAGCCAGTGTGATTGCAGGGAATTTGGGGGGAGAGGAGGGAAGGGAGGCAGAAGGGCAGGGGCAGATGCTGAAGCAGGTAGACTGTATTAGGGATCTATTACTTTATGAAAACATTATTCCAAACACAGGGGCTTACAGCAACAAACATTCATCATCTCACAGTTTCTGTAGCTCAGGAACCCAGCAGGGCTCAGCTGGGTGCTTCTGCAAAAAGGTGTCCCACAAGCCTGGGGCTGCTTTCTCAGCAGAGGCTCACCTGGGGCAGGATCCACTTCCAAGCTCATGGGGTGCTCATTGGGAGAATTCAGTTTGCACAGAGGCCCTGAGTGCCCCTCCATCTGTTGCCCTTTTTAGGTCTTAAGACACATGAGAGAGACAGAAAAAACAGATAAATATGGAGAGAAGAGGAGAGAGAGTGCAACATTAACTACAGTCATTTCATAACTAAATCCTGGAAGAGACATCCGTGGCTTTTGCCATATTTTACTGTTAGAAGTGAGTCGTTAAGTCCAGTCTACACTCATGGGGAAGGAGTTATACATGATTCATGAACTAGGAGGTGGGAGTCATGGCAGCCACTAAGGAGGCTGAGATGAAGCATATGGATCTGAATCTAAAAATAACGGGAAGCCACTGCAAGTTTTTTATGGAGAATGTGCAGACAGGAAAATGAGGCCAAGAGAGGAAGTGACATTTCCAAGGTTACACAGCAGGAACCCAGGCATGCTTTCAGTTCCTGGAAAGCATTCCATGCTACGTCCCACCCCTTCCTCTATTTTATCTCTAATTTTGTGCATTGGCTACACATGATGCCGGCCCACAGGTGTTTCTTTTTTTAAAATTTTTTATTTTATTTTATTTTATTTTTGAGACGGAGTCTGGCTCTGTCGCCCAGGCTGGAGTGCAGTGGCGCAATCTCAGCTCACTGCAAGCTCCGCCTCCCGGGTTCACGCCATTCTCCTGCCTCAGCCTCCGGAGTAGCTGGGACTACAGGCGCCTGCCACTACGCCGGGCTAATTTTTTGTATTTTTAGTAGAGACGGGGTTCCACCGTGTTAGCCAGGGTGGTCTTGATCTCCGGACCTCGTGATCCACCCGCCTCGGCCTCCCAAAGTGCTGGGATTACAGGCGTGAGCCACCGCGCCCGGCCAAAATTTTTTATTTCTATAGGTTTTTGGGGAACAGGTGGTGTTTTGTTATATGAGTAAGTTCTTTAGTGGTGATTTGTGAGATTTTGATGCACCTATCACCAGAGCAGTATACACTGAACCTGATTTTTAGTCTTTTATCCCTCACCCCCTTCCCACCCTTTCCCCATGAGTCCCCAAAGTCTATTATGTCATTCTTATGCACTTACATCCTTATAGTTTAGCTCTCACTTATGAGTGAGAACATACGATGTTTGGTTTTCCATTCCTGAGTTACTTCACTTAGAATAATAGTCTCCAATCCCATCTAGGTTGCTGCAAATTCCATCAATTCATTCCTTTTTATGGCTGAGTAGTATTCCATCATATGGAATATATAGTTTCTTTGTCTACTCATTGATTGATGGGTGTTTGGGTTGGTTCCACATTTTTGCAATTGGGAGTTGTGCTGCTATAAACATGCATGTGCAAGTATCTTTTTGTATAATGACTTCATTTCTTCTGGCACATACCAAGTAGTGCAGCCCACAGGCTTCATAACATCATCTCACACGTACCTGAGGACAGCCCCAGGAAGCGGGTGCTAGAATGATCCTCACTGTGCAGGGGCAAACCTGGGGAGACCCTGAGAGGCAAAGTGGGTTATCCAGGGTCACATAAGTGGTAAGGAGAAGCTGGGTCTAAACCCAGGTCTGTCCCTCAAAGCTGGGACCCTGGCTATACCCAGGCCTTCCACAGCAGCTGTAGAGAGGTGATCTTCTTGTAATTGTGCACAGATATGGCGATGTCCCAGGGTAGGAGATGAGAAGTCAGCCAAGAGGAGCACTTGGGGTCTTATCAAAGGAGGGGCCAGGTAAGGTAAACTCAGGAAATGACCTCACTTCCTTGGCAATAGGTCCCAATAGAACTTGGAATCCTTGTAATCAGGCACCCATAATTTAGAAACAGCTCCCTCCCCAGCTCACTTGGCCAAGATGCTCAAGAAAACATCCTGCTGTAGCCTGACTTATTCAGGCTGTGGCCTCAGGAAACCCTAGCACGAGAGCCTTTTCTGATGCTACAGATGTGGGTTCAGCCCTCACCAGGGAGACCCCCAAAGGAAACACAGGCAGCCAGGGCAGGCCAGTCCAGGATAGGCCATCACTGTGAGCATGCCTGGGCAGCCCACACCCCTCTGCCTGAGGTCAGGGGAAAGGGGATGTAAGGGGAGGTCTGCTCTTGGCAGGAACAGGTGGGTGGGAGGTGTCATCCTCGAGGTCATGTCATGCTAACACCCAGGATCCTGGCTGGCAGAGTGGGAAGGTGACTGCCGGGCTATTCTCATCTTCTCCAAAGTGAATCCCTGACCCTCAGGTGGCCATTTCCTTCCTTCTTGGGTAGAAGTCCTTGTCATACAAGGATCTGTGTGCATAAACAGCCTGGATAATGGCAGGCAGGGCTCTGTGCTTCCTACTCTGCTGCAGGAATTGTCACTACAGAGCTCCATGCAGGAGAACAGCAGGAGCTGCTCAGTGGGGTCCTCTACTATATCTCCCTCCACGAGGGCAGAGGCCCCTTACTGCCAACAAGGACCATGAGGGCTGCTGCTGAGTGTGGGTGCAGAGAGGACTCCACACTCAGGGACTGAGACAGCCAGAGAGGGCCCTGGGGCCCAGATGCCTCCCTAACCTCCTCCGTCCCAGGGCTTTGCTGCTGGAGGGGGCTGTGCTTCTGCTCCCACAGGCATCTGGGCCCCATGTCCTCCCTATTACAAGACAAACTTGGGACTGTAATTTGCCCCCACAAACTGAGAAGGTGCTATTAGCCCAAAGACTGACTCAGACAAGCTCAGCTTGAGCAGTAGATGAGTTCATTGGGACTTACATGCAGGGCATCCCTGGATGGCAGCAGGACAGCTCTAGAGACCTGTGCCACCTCCCACCTCTAAACTGCTTTTAGGCTGATGTTCTGGCTCTGCCTACTGTGTTTGAGCAGTAAGTTTGTTTGCTTTGGTGTGTTCTCAGATACTCTCTGGGATGTTCGGGTTCTCAGGAACACCTGCTTCTTGGCTAGGAACTGTGGCCTTGGCTCATCAACCAGCATACAAGTTTTGAGCAATTGACATAATGCCCTTAAGTAACCCAGGGAGGAACTCATCACACTACGCTCCTCAATGCCACCTCACTGCCCAGTCATGTCCTTGGCCAGGTGCAAAGTCTCTGTTCCACATGTTCATTGGAATATCAAAAAATACACTATTTTATACTATTTCACTTCAGGCCATAATTATTTTGTATTTTACCGTGTTTTGACTTCTGTCCCAGGTATCCTGGTAACAGGTGGCCTGTCTGTGATTCCACATCATCTCCTAGACTCACACATTAGCATGAGTAGTAGCACCGTTTACCCCAAAAGGACAGGGAATTATACTATTGGGCACATTTCCCCACCATGCTGTCTTGAGGAAGACGTGCCCATAGCCAAGCAGGTTGGGACCTGGGGCTCCTGCTATACAGCTGGAAGGGAGGCCGATCACCACAGCAATTCAGCCTTCCTCTGCTGTGGGACCTCCATGGGGTCTCTTCTGTGGCCATTTTCCCGACACCACAGTGAGCATCCTCCTGTGCAATGCACTGCCCCCTCTCACCCGGGTAAGCCTCTGTCTTCTCATCTCTAGAACAGGATGTTTTGTCAGGACTCACTGGGATAATCTTCTTAATACAGAATCATTACTCCACTAACAACCTGATCTGAAAGTACTAATATTTTAAATTATTTCCTTCTGAAATTCTACTTTTTTTTTTTTGAGACAGGTTGTGGCTCTGTAGCCCAAACTGGAATGCAGTGGTGCCATCACAGCTCACTGCAGCCTCAGACTCCTGGGCTCAAGGGATCCTCTCACCTCAGCTGCTTGTGTAGCTAGGACTATAGGTACACACTACCACACTCAGCTGATGTTTTTATTTTTTTGTAGAAACAGAGTCTCACTACATTGTCCAGGATGGTCATAAACTCCTGGCCTCAAGTGATCTTCCCACCTTGGCTTCCTGAAGCAGTGGGATTATAGGTGAGAGCCACCATGCCTAGCCTAGAATAGGCAAATTGCTGGAAAATTTATTGAGACAGAAAGTAGATTCATAGTACCCTAAAGTCAGGGGTTGAAAGGAAAAGGGATGGTGACTGCTAATGGGTATGGGGTTCCTTTTTGCATTGGTGAAAATGGTCTAAAGTTGATCGTGGTGATAGTTGCACAATTTTGTGAATATGCTAAAACTATTAAATTGTACACTTTAAATGAGTGAACTGTATTTGAATTATATCTCAATAAAACTATTTTTAAAAAGACGTCTGACTAGTGCAGCAGGGTACAGGAGAGAGAGGCAGGTAGACGGGTGCAGGGGCATTGTGGCTTCCACTCCAGGCTGAAATCTCTCAGAGGAGTTAGGGCTGAGGGGAAAGCCAAAGGCAGAGGGGCTGTTCCCCTGTTCACTGTTTTGAACTTTGGTTGGATGGGGCTGCAATCACAGAGCAAGATGTGCTATGGCAGGGCAGAGGGAGTCTCATTAGCATACTGGGGCCCTGAAGGCCACAGGGGAGGTCCATGATCACCTACTCTGCTGCAAGCTGACACCTGCTTCCAGGGGCCACCATGGTAAATGGGTGTGAACCTGTTGCAAAGGCCATAGCACAAACAGCCCTCCAGGAAACAGACATGGCCATGGAAGAGACTTGGGGTTGGGGTGGTGGGGAAAGGGCCCACAGCCCCACCAGGCACTGACCCAGAAAAGAGAGTAAATACATCCTCACCAGGCACACCTTAGCAGAATCTACAGGCACCAGGAAACATAGCCAGCTGGTGGCTCTAGAGCAGAAATTAGTGAAGACTCAAAGAACTCATGCAGACCCAAAACCCCTTTCTTACATTACGTATGCCCATTGCCTGGGCCACCACCATAGATACCTGAAAGGCTGAATATTTACCCCAAGAGACAGAGCCAGGTGCTAAGAAACTCTTTGAACTGTAAGAGAATGAGACAATATTAAATGGAAAATTGAAAGGGTTTCACTCCAAATCCCCCTTGTATCCCAGCATGGTGGAGGCTGGTGAGAGAGCCAATTAGTTATAAAAAATGGATGCTACCTTTTCTTTGCCTGAGTAAAAGTGTATATGACTTTTAATTCCATTACATACTCTTTGACCGAGAGAGAACAGAGATCATTCGGAATCCTGGCAGGCAGTTTCTCTCACTGGACAATCTCCCACTCTGGAACTCTTGTGGCTGTTCCTGCTAATTTTGCAAACCTGAAAGTCAGACTTTTATGCCTGTCACCCATGCTGTGTTAGGAGGCTCTGTGGAGAGTCATATATATCTTAAGTTTTCCTGGGTAAGTTTTCTGGAGTATTCATTTATGTGTGAAACAGACTTGGTCCCAAACCATTTGAACTCGGGAGAATGAACTGTCATTGGTTCAGGGAGTTAAAACATATTTCTCCAGGAGCTGATGATTTCAAAAGGGTATTTTTTTATTCTGAGCTAGATAGACATTAATCATCAAATAGGTATATAGCATGTGTCTTCATTTCTGGCCATCAGCTCCAGATGTAGGCTCTGACTACTGGTTCCAGGTTTCTGGCCAGTCTCACTGAGTTAATATTTGGATGGAGCTTTAAAGTTTTCATAGTACCTTCCTGTGCGTTTATCACATCAGGCAGTGGTACTGGTAGTGAATGATTTGTGCCTTTGTCTGCTGATCCAAACACCTTGCCTATGGGGTTTTGCCTCTTTCTAAGAATTTCTTCAAGAGGCTAATTCAGTTACTCAAAGCATGAAAGAACTTAAAGCAGAAATAGCATTTGACCCAGAAATCCCATTACTGGGTATACACAAAGAAAAATACATTGTTCTACCAAAAAGACATTTGTACCTTTATGTTCATCACAGCACTATTCACAATAGCAAAGACATGGAATCACCTAGGCGCCCATCAACTGTGGATTAAAGAAAGAAAATGTGGTATCTATACACCATGGAATACTACACAGCCATAAAACAACAAAATCATGTCCTTTGCATCAACATTGATGGAGCTGGAGGCCATTATTCTAAGCAAATTAATGAAAGTACAGAAAAGCAAATACTGAATGTTCTTACTTATAAGTGGGAACTAAACACTGAATACACATAGACACAAAGATGGAAACAACAGACACTGGGGCCTACTAGGTATGCAAGAGAGGGAGGGAAATGTGTGCTGAAAAACTACCTGCTGGGTACTATGCTTACTACCTGGGTGATGGGAGCATTTATACCTTAAACTTCTGCATCATGCAATATGTCCATCTAACCAATTTGCACATTTACCCTTTAATCTATATTAGAAGTTGAAATTTTCTAAAAATTAAGCAAACAAACAAAAATAAAAATACATTGAACCAATTAAAAATGAAAATACAACCTAACATTTGTGGGAAACTTCTTACGCATTGCTGAAATAGGAAGTTATAACACTACATGTATATATCAGAAAAGGGAGTGGCCTCAAATCAATAATCTAAGCTCCCAACTCAACAAACTGGAAAAAAAGAGCAAAATACATCTAAAACCAGGAGGAAAAAAGAAATCATAAAGATAACAACTTCAATCAATGAAATCGAAAACAACAAAATACTATAAAGAAAATCTATGAAACCAAAAGTTGGTTCTTTGTAAAGATCAATAATGTTGTCAAACCTCTTGCAGTGATTACAAAGAAAAAAGAAGAAACAAATTATTAATATCAAAAGTATTGGGGAACCTGCCCCAATAGTCACGTAGGTTCTTTTCTATTTTCTCTAAGCGTCGGCTGGTTTGAGAAATAAAGGGACAGAGTACAAAAGAGATAAATTTTAAAGCCGAGGGAGACATCACATGTCGGTAGGTTCTGTGATGCCCCACAAGCTGCAAAACCAGCAAGTTTTTATTAGGGACTTTCAAAAGGGGAGGGAGTGTACGAATAGGGTGTGGGTCACAGAGATCACGTACTTCACAAGGTAATAGAATATCACAAGGCAAATGGAGGTAGGGTGAGATCACAGGACCACAGGACTGGGGTGAAATTAAAATTGCCAATGAAGTTTCAGGCACTGTTGTCATTGATAACATCTTATCAGGAGACAGGGTTTTGAGAGCAACCAGTCTGACCAAAATTTATTAGGCGGGAATTTCCTCTTCCTAATAATCCTGGGAGTGCTATGGGAGACTGGGGTTTATTTCACCCCTACAGTTTCAACCATAGAAGATGGCCATACCCAAGGGGGCCAGTTCAGAGACCCACCCCCAGGCACGTATTCTCTTTCCCAGGCATGTTCCTTGCTGAGAAAAAGAATTCAGCGATATTTCTCCCATTTGCTTTTGAAAGAAGAGAAATATGGCTCTGTTCCACCTGGCTCACCAGCGGTCAGAGTTTAAGGTTATCTCTCTTGTTCTCTAAACATTGCTGTTATCCTGTTCTTTTTTCAAGGTGCCCAGATTTCATATTGTTTAAACACACATGCTCTACAATTTGTGCAGTTAACGCAAGTATCACAGGGTCCTGAGGTGACATACATCCTCCTCAGCTGACAGGATTAAGAGATTAAAGTAAAGACAGGCATAGGAAATCACAAGGGTATTGATTGGGGTAGTGATAAGTGTCCATGAAATCTTCACAATTTATGTTTAGAGATTGCAGTAAAGACAGGCATAAGAAATTATGAAAGTATTAATCTGGGGAACTAATAAATGTCCATGAAATCTTCACAATCCATGTTCTTCTGCCATGGCTTCAGTCAGTCCCTCCGTTTGGGGTCCCTGACTTCCCGCAACACAAAAGGAAACAGGTTATCACTAGAGGCCCTTCAGACATTTACAGGAAAATAAGAGGCAAATAGGGTCCTTTCTAATTTAGCCTACATAACCAGTTTATCAAAATATTTATGATGTCATAAAAAAGGTTAGAATGTTATAATTTTTTTTTACCATCTATTTCCCAACTGTTAAAAAATGTCACACATTTTTATTATGGTAACACCTGACTTTGGCAGTTTATATTAGTTAGAGTAACTATGCCTCCATAACAAAACTAACAATAATTTAGTGAGTCAAGCAATTAAAAGTGCCCCCCCCCCGACCAACACCTCTGCTGTCATGTACCAATCAGGCTAGTTCACGTAAACAGGAAGTTGGCCTCAGATGGTTATTGAGGTACCCAGGCCTGGCAACTCTGCAATCCTTAGCACATGACTTTTGAGGTAACTTCCAAGATCACTCTGCTCATTTCCTTCCTGGCTAAGAGAAACAGGGAATTGAATATGGAGAAAGCATGCTGCTATCTGGAAGACCCACCCTCAAGTGGTACATACCAGTGCCATTCACATTCTACTGCCTAAATTACTCACTTTGCCTCACCCAACTTTCACGAAGCATGGCAAATGTAGTCTGTATCTGTGCTCAGTAAGAACAGCAGCATACATTTTGGTGAACAACTACAGTCTCTGACAGAACTGCTATTATCAAATGAGTTAGGAGAGGGTACATAAATTCAGTAAGGGAGAGAATGGAGATCGATTTGAAAGAAATTTTCTCTATTTTCATTGCATGTAGCTCTGGGTGGCTGACATAGTATAAAGGTCTAAGTAAGAGCCAACCACAATATAGAGAATTTAATATTGAGATGTTCTGAATACAAAGAAATATTACCAGTATTGTCCTCTAGGAATTACTTCATTGTCAATTTATAGAGGAAGAAGTATGTGTTGCCGAATCACACTGATATTCAATAATGCAAATTTACATATAGCAAGTATCACATACGTATTGCTATATGAATCAGCTCAATAAACAATTATTGATTAATAAAATAGAGTTCTATTCCTTTCTAGGGTTATTTTCTAGAATATCTTATCACTTGGAAAAGTACTATTTGGTTATAAAGTTGGATTTTTAAGTGTCAAGAGATAGATTAATATGTGATATGGTTTGGGTGTTCACCCCCTCCAAATCTCATGTCAAAATGTGATCCCCAGTGTTGGAGATGGACACTCACAGGTGGCATTTGTGTCATGGGGGTGGATCTTTCATGAATGGCTTGGTGCAATCCCTGGGATAATGAGTGAGTTCCTGCTCTATTAGTCATGTGAGAGCTGATTGTTAAAAAGAGCCTGGCACCTCCTCCTTTCCCTCTTTTTCCCTCTCTCACCATATAACACACCTGCTTGCCCTTCACCTTCTGCTATAGTTATGTGTCCTGAGGTCTCACCAGAAGCAGAGGCTGGCACCATGCTTGCTCAGCATGCAGAACCGTGAGTCAAATAATCCTCTTTTCTTTATAAATTACCCAGCCTTAGGTATTCCTTTACAGAAACACAAAACGAACTAACACAGTATGCATTACCAAAAGCATGATTTTACTTAATAAAGTTAATTAATGAATGATTTACATTTCATATTGAATATTTATTTTAAAACAGATCCATTAGAGCAAAATTTTGAAAAATATTAAGATTTAGAACAGTAATAAAATCTCTAATCCTTGACTGTTTTATTATTAATTGTTTTTCTAATCATAGTATTTTAACCAGCTATCTTTGGTGTAGATGCTGAAGTTAATATTTAAATTTTATATGGTTTTAAAACTATTAATAAAAATATGAAAGCAAGTAATTTTGTCTACAGTTATTCTTTTTGTGTTTGTGTGTGTATATGTATTCTAGGTATGTTTATGTATTGTTAAAATTTGCATGGGTCTATAATAGCAATCTTTATCTCAATACAAATGCAAGAGAGAATTAAGGCCAATAGTTAGAAATATTTTGCACAAGCAAAAACAAAAAAATGCATGCATGTAATAGTAAACTACTAACAAGGAAAAAGTGGGATTGTTGCCTTGATGAACTTTACATGGATGTAATAGGGGAAGTCATTTAGTGGTTAACTCTTCATGCTGTGAGAGGCATTGTCTATTTGTCTGCAGCATTGGAAGTGCAGGCAGAATGAGCTGGGGCTGACATATTTGAATTTGATGGGGCTCGTCTACAACCAAAACCAGAATATATCCTTATACTAGGACACAACATTGTTTCTAAGAACTTTAGTTTCTTTTTATTTAATAACTCAAAATTGAGCCAAATTTTTTAGGAAGCTCGCATAGGTTCACCTTCTTAAAACAAATTTTTATTTCAAGTTATTTTGGGAACATAATAGGTATATCCATATGTATTATGGGATCCATGTGATGTTTTTATACAAGCATACAATGTGTAATGATCAAATCAGGATAATTGGGGTTTCCATCACCTCAAATATTTATCATTGTTTTGTGTTAGAAACATTCCAATTCTACTCTTTTCATTATTCTAAAACAGGCATTTCATTCGGAATGGCCACTTAAGTGAAAACAAAAAAATATTGCTGTTACATAACAGCATATAGGTGATTTTCTTGATAGAATTACTTTGAAAATCAGGAAGGCATTTACCGTCTTATCAAAGCATGTGCGGGTACTTCTCTGGGCCAATCTGGAGTGTATCCGATGATGGTCTTTAAGCTATCTCCTTTATTTAAAGGGATTTCACTTGCACTGTAGTACATTTAGATAATAACATGGGACAGAGTCAGGACTGAGTAAGCTGTTGGCCAAAAGAGTGTAAACAAAATGAAAATTTCAAGTAGAGTCTTGTGAATTGTTTATTAATGCCATATTTATTCCAGGAGAATACTGGCACTGAAAGTAATTTGCTTTTCTAATTGAGATTTTTATGCTCTATTTTTTCCTCTTAAAAAAAGAATTATTTTAGTTTCTAAGAAGTGTTGCTTTCCTCGTAAAATAAGATCTTGTTATACAGTTTCAATTATCTTATTTTTATTTTTATGTAATTGATTTCTCTATTAGTTTAAAACCATTTGAAACAGATAAAAAGTTAATTTTATATAAACAAGACATTCCTCCAAAATGGGAGAAGAAAATGGTCTAACTTTTCTGCTTGTCATGATATTTTAAACTCATCTAATTCAGGGACTGTGTCCTTCAAAAGTTTCTAGGGTGACTTGTGCAGAACATTACACAGAGTAAGATCCTTAAACATTGTATAGAAATATTGGCCGGGCGCGGTGGCTCACGCTTGTAATCCCAGCACTTTGGGAGGCCGAGGTGGGCGGATCACGAGGTCAGGAGATCGAGACCATCCTGGCTAACATGGTGAAACCCCGCCTCTACTAAAAATACAAAAAATTAGCCGGGCATGGCGGCGGGCGCCTGTAGTCCCAGCTAGTAGGGAGGCTGAGGCAGGAGAATGGCGCGAACCCGGGAGGCGGAGCTTGCAGTGAGCCGAGATTGTGCCACTGCACTCCAGCCTAGGCGAAGGCAGAGCAAGACTCCATCTCAAAAAATAAAAAAGAAAAAAGAAATATTTCTTAGATAACATTTGATGGAGATTTCTTTTTCATTTGCACAAAATACAGAATTAGAAACCTCACCTAGAGTTGCTGTTTAATGTACACGTTTTCCAAGACAATAGGTAAACAAGGAAGATCCCTTTATAGCTTAGTGAAAACTATGATGATATTAAATTTTAAGTTTCTCAAGAATAAAGACCATACTTTGATCATAGTCACATTCCCAAGAAAATCTAACATTGTTTTCTAACGAAAGTAGGTGTTTAATAAATATTTTTTTCTTTTAACACAAACAGATACAACATGAAGGACAAGTGGCCAAGTTTATTTTATTTTATTTTTCTACATTTAACCTAATTTTATTCATGCTTGCCTTGGGATGGGGAATAGATCATTCAGTAAAAACATACAGTAAAAACAAAATGTCTTATCACGTACAACTTTTAAACTACAACAATGATGTACCTTAATTACTTCCATGCACACAAGTCTAACATTCTTTTTTTTAATAAACACAATTAAGACTTCTAGGAGAACTTCATAATAAAGTAATTCCTAATTAATTTTTCTTTGTAGATAGATCAAGCACCTCCAGAATACAAATTCCTATACACAGTGAGCACGTTACTGTGTAACACCTAAGTAAATGAACTCCTAAGTAAATTAAGTACGTGGACAGCTTTAAGATAAGCTGACATTATATATTCAGCTAGGTAGGCAACAAACCATACAGCCAAATGGAAAAAGTGTATTTGCAAATAAGTTTTTAAAACTAAGTTAATTTTTATAATTAAATACAGAAAATATACTGATTTGCTAAAATAAATAAGATGTGATGTATTAACACTTCACGGTAATGCAGAACTTTTATAAACAACAAATGAGTCTTATTAAGAATAGTTTACTACAATAAATGCTGGCTAAATAGAAGTGCATATTGTGAAGCACTGTGGGTGGTATATGTGTTGCCACATACTCTTGTTACCTTGAGGTAGATAACACATGTGTACCAAACTCGGCATTCATTTTCAGTTGCTGCTGGCATCATGTGTTTTAAGAAATGTGTATAGTGTGAAAAACTTGAAAATACTCATGAATGAAAAATGTCTTGGGAAAAAATCGACATTTTCATGCAATTATGTAGAGTCTCATTGTGTAAATTTCAAGGCAAGATTTGTTTCCTGTAAAACAGATCACTGTTCTATGAAAGAATGTTCTTTACTTGTCTTAGTGCATTCCTTTTGTCTCCTTCTACATTGCATTATTTTGCTCTATTCTTTATTTTTGTGTGCAAATGGCATGCCAGTTAAAGTGAAAACTATCTCACCTATAGAAAGACAGTCTGGATTTTAAAACCAAGAACTAATAAAATCCTTCCTAAATGACACCACTGGATTCAAGTAAAAAATGACTTAAACACTAGTAATAAAAAAAGACAAGCCCA
This sequence comes from Gorilla gorilla gorilla, assembly GCF_029281585.2. NCBI lineage: Eukaryota > Metazoa > Chordata > Mammalia > Primates > Hominidae > Gorilla > Gorilla gorilla. The sequence continues at coordinate 73,813,173 of NC_073231.2, read as the reverse complement.
TTTCATGAAGAATTCAAAGATAAATGTCTGCTGAATGTTTTAGCTCAGATGTTTCAGAATGCTGCTGTATGTTTGATGAGGAATTTGAGGGGAAGATTTCATAGCAGAAGGTGTTCCTGTGGCCTGTGTTGACTTAAGTGGTGACCCAACTGGACTGTGAAACTGCGGGATGCCTATTGACTCGAGCTGCTTGTTAGAGAGGAACTCCCCACTGTTGTTCAGAAATCCTTCCCCATTTCCTCTCTCTCCAAGCTTCCCATCCTCTACTGGCTCAGTTTCTAGCATTTCAGGATCTTCTTTCCTGCTAAAGAACTTGTCCAAGTAACTGGTGTGAGTGTTTTCCTTCTCAACTTGTTCATCCTTCCTTACCTCACAAAACTGATTTATGAGAAAACAGTCCTCCCCACCACTCACAAACTGGCTGTCCCAAGAAGATTGGTACGAGGCTTCTAATTGAGCCAGATTTGCCATTCCTTTTTCCTGTTTTTCTTGGCTTACTGACTTTGGTATCAAACTTTTCAATTCTAGTTGGGACACTGAGCTATTCAAGTCATTTATCAACAACATCAGTAGGCTCATATTGGGAACTAAGATGAACAGTTCCTGCAATAAAAGAATCAAAGTCAAACCCCTGATTCTTTTCTCTTTCTTTTCCAGCCAGTTGCTATGATGCTTCCTCTAGTGCTATCTGGGCTTTAACCAATCCATACCTTTCACATTTTGATTTGCCTTTCTTATCAGATTTTTCTTTGCTTTGTTCTTTCCAATTGGAAAGATCTATAACAAGCCTGAGTTCATAGTAATGGTTAACTTCAATCTCTCTCCAAACTAAGTTATCTAAATATGATGATGACCTCGTTTTGTAGTTACAAGTATGGCTACACTCCAGATCACAATATTTGTTTTCATGATGATCCTTGGTACTGCCAACAAGGCTCAGTAGAATAATTGGTATCAAAAGTAAGGTCCTCCAGATACTTTTCCCAATCTCCATCCAAATATTTTCGGGGATCAACTTGTACTTCTTTTTCATCAGTGACATCAGACAGAGCTCTTGGATCAGGCTGAACTTCATCAATATCAAAGTTGTTATGTATAGGCCAATCACAATCTGAAAACTGACTGTCATGGTACCTTTCCCAGTTATAAATGTATCTGTGAGTTTCATCCATAAGCAAAATATTATCAACTTCATCTTCAATACGAAAAGGATGGCTTGAAATTGGCTCATCCTTTGGAAAAGAGTATATGCTCATGTAAGAATGGGAGAGAGCTTCTTCTGCTGTTAACCAATCCATGGAGCTAAATGTAAAAATTTGTTCCAGGAAATCCAGTGCTTCTCGACTAATTCCTGGAAACACCTGAGTTAAAGGTTTGTGTGGCTCAGTCATGTCATTTCTAATGTAAACTGAAATTACACTGAGAAGCTCGTGGTGATCTTCAATGTGCAACAGGAATCGATTATAAAATCAGTTGCATCTGTTCAAGTTCATGTGCACCTGCAAAAAGGATTTTACCAGTCAGCATTTCAGCAAAGATGCAGCCTGCATCCCACATGTCAATGGCTTTAGTATAATCGTTAGGAGAAAGTAAAAGACGTGGAGATCTGTACCATTTAGTAACCAATCCTTCAGAAAGATGACCCTTATGGGAATAATGAGTATTCGTAATCCGTGCAAGACCAAAGTCACATATCTTCAGCACCAAGTCTTCAGTATTAATGAAAAGATTCACTGGTTTGAGATCTCTGTGCAGTACCTTTGCAGAGTGAATATTCTTGACCCCCTGTAGCAGCTGATACATGAAAAGCCTGGCATGCTCTTCCAGTAAAGTGCCCTGCTCCAGCACATTAGCTAAGTCTGTCTCCATGTACTCCTGAGCAATGTAAACACTGTTCAGCTCTGTAAGAGAGCCCACATCATCTGTTTCCCCTGGGACCAAGAATTTCAAACACTTTCACAGTGTTGTCATGGTCAAGTCTTCTAATAATTTTGATTTTACGTACAGCATGTTTGACATTCTGGGGATTGGTAAGGACCATTTTCTTGATGGCCACTCTTTCGTCACAGTCATTGTCTATAGCAGAAAAAAACCAAGCCATTGCCTCCACAACCCAATGGTTTTAAGACCATATACCTGGAACCCAGATCAAAAACATGAATGTTCATGAGACTTTCAAATTTCTCTGCCATTTTGAAACCCTTACTATTGCCTTTTCCTTTCGAATTGTTGAACTTGTGTAAACAAGGAAGAAAATTGGCATCAGAAGGAAAGATCTTTCAAAAAGGGAGAAGAAAAATAATTATGGTTCCACAGCAAGATGGTTTCTTGATGTTCACTGCATATGTCAAACAGGCCTGTTGAGTTACCCTTAGACTTAAAGCTCAAAAAGCTCTACTCACATCGAGAATTAAAAAGATTGCAGTACTCATAGTTCAAGAAAGGGGCAGCAACTCTGCAGACATTTAAAGAAAACACTCAAGAAACTCAAACGGCATGAAATGACATATTATGCACTCAGATTACTGTGCTAAATGATATATAACATTTAACAAACATGTGAATAAATATGCACACAACAGTCTTCTATGAACATTCTCCTCACAGTACAGATAGATACATTCAGTGTTGGACTAGTCCTGAGCAGCATTGTTCTGAGGTGCTGGCAAGCACTATTTCTGTTTTGCTTCTTTTCTTCCTTTGTTGCTATATATTTCAACAGGAAGCCCTGGCGGCTGTTGGTTAACAGAAGATGTCTTCTGTTAGTGATCAGGTGGCTCTAGCTCACCACGATCACAATCAAAGCTACCGTCCATCTTACTCTGATACAACGGGACTTTTGCAACTCCTCAAGAGAGTGTGGGGCCCGCGGACAGCCCCCAGTGTCGGCTTAGGTCTCTGGCTGCCCTGGCGGCAGCAGCATCTCTGAGGTTCTCGCTTTGCCACAGTCACCACTATGTAACCCCGACCCGTGAAAGCCAAGTGACCAAGTTTAAATTGTAGAATCCTCCTCCTCTCCTAGGGTCTGCAATATTCAGTGTTTTATTTATTTATTTATTTATTTACTTATTTATTTTTGGAGACAGAGTCTTGCTCTGTCGCCCAAGCTGGAGTGCAGTGGCGTGATCACAGCTCACTACAACCTCTGCCTCCCAGGTTCAAGTTACTCTCCTGCCTCAGGCTCTGCAGTAGCTAGGATCACAGGCACCCACCACCACACTCAGCTAATTTTTGTATTTTTAATAATGAAGAGGTTTCACCATGTTGGCCAGGCTGGTCTCGAACTCCTGACCTCAGGTGATCCACCCGCCTTGGCCTCCCAAAGTGCTGGGATTACAGGTGTAAGCCACTGTGCCTGGCCTAGTATTCAGTGTTTTAAATTTCTGAACAAATCAACTCCAAAATACCAGGGGCTTACTAACAGAGCTTTGTGGCACGTGTGGCAGCCTCATGTGGCTGTGCAAATGGGTGTGCAGTTATCCTACCCAATGATTCTGGAACCTGAGTTTCTTCCTTCCCATACTTTGCTGCTTCCTAGGGCCTCCTCAACCTCTGCCATCCACCTACCAGAAGACTAAAGAGAGTGGGAGAGGCACAACTACTTCTTGAAATCTGGGTGGGACACTCCTAATCATTCTTAACTAGTCATATTGGCTGGAACTAACTACATGGCCAGATGCAGATGCGATGGAGACGCAGCGGGTGGAAGGGGGGATTTAAGCAGAAGCAATTAAAATCAAAACAAGCAGGCATAAAAGTGCCTTGTATATTCCAAGAATGGAGACTTGTCTGCTTCTTTCCAAAATTACGTATAGAAAGCAAGGGATAAGGACTGGAGTCAAAAGGTAACATAAAACTAAAGTGTGAGGAACTTGAAAAGTGGATGGGGTCTGAAATTTTGGGGGTCTGTAATTTTTTTCTTGAGACAGAGTCTTGCTCTGTGGCCCAAGCTGCAGTGCAGTGTGGCAATCACAGCTCATTGCAGTCTCAGCCTCCTGGGCTCCAGCGATCCTCCCTCTCAGCCTCTTGAGTAGCTAGGACTACAAGTACATGCCACTATGTCTGGCTAATTTTAAATTTTTTGTGTGGAGACAGGCTCTCACTCTGTCACCCAGGCTGGAATGAAGTGGTGCAATCATGCCTTACTGTAGCCTCGACCTCCCAGGCTCAAGTGACCTTCCCACCTCAGCCTCCAGAGTAACTGGGACTGCAGTTGGTGCCACCACACCTGGCTAATTTTGAAATTTTCAGTTTGTAGAAATGGGGTCTCCCTATGTTCCCCACGCTGGTCTTCAACTATTGGACTCAAAGGATCCTCCTGCCTCAGCCTCCCAAAGTGCTGGGAATACACGCGTGAGCCACCGCACCCAGCCTGGCTCTGTATTTTAAACGACAGTGTTTATTTTTAGCCCCATGGCAGATTGGAATCACGAAAGTCTGGATGGGGCTTGGAGAAATACATAGTTTCCAGAGTGAAGCTCATCATTGGCACAATAATTACCTGCATATTTATTAAATTCGTGAAGCAGGAGGAAGACACTTAGGTTCTCCATGTCCTGAACACTGGCTTGTGCAGCATCAAGACACCCAGCCCAGAGAATGGAGATCTAGAACAGAACACGGACTGTAACAGCTAAACCTGGATGTTTCATCATCAGGCCTCTGTCTAGATCTTTGGAAAATGCATACATTTGCATATAATCTTTGGAAATAACATTTTCATCTCATCCACACAGCTTTTCTCCCCACTTTTTTACCTATTACAAATAATTAATCTATTGGGCACCACATGTCTATTTCAAAACCTTTTATTTGGGATATATTTTACTTCTAGATTGAAACACAAAAGTTTAGTTATGTTATAATAAAAATGTGTTGGGTTTATCTATGAGCTAAAGCATCACTGGAACATGACCAGTGTACACATTAGAGGATTTGTGGCAAATAAATGCAGTTATTACTTTAAGTGTCAAGCATTTATTGCTATTCATATGTTTTCTTCATTAGAAAGCCAATGATGAACATGACACTACATTTTTATGTAGTCTTGGTTCTCTTTAGAAAAAAGTTATAAAAATAGTGAGAATGAAGCTGCATAACTAAGAAATAAAATAATTTGATAACCAAGTACTGTTGCTTTAAATATAATCTAGAATATAATGGACCATTACACACAAAAATATTATTAATGATACTTTATTTTCTAGCATGGCATAATATAATAAAAAGGAGTTTTTAACTACCTTTATTTTGTTGTTGGATAATTGGATAATTAGTGATAATAATAAGTAATTCAGTTTTTTTCATTTATCTTGTCAGCAATAAAAAATAATGATAAAAGTTGGAACTTGCTTCCTGGCACTGAAAACATTGAAAGGCCTGTCCTACACAGTTATTTGCAGTGGAACAGCACAAAGATCCCTGCAGGGCTAAATGAATATTGAAATATTTTCCCTTGATATTTCAGATTCTCATGGATGATAAAAATGCCTTCAAAGAATGACCAGAAAAGTTACATAAATTGAATTATAATAGCTAAGTAAAATATCAGATTAATTAGAAAATCCCCCACTGTTTCATGAAAATAAAAAATATTTTCTTTTACTCCTTGGTTAATTGCAATAAATAATACCCTCAATGTCAAATCTTAGGAGATTGACAACAAATTTAGAAGAGAATCTCAAAGTCATTTTATTTATACAAAGAAAACATTTATAAATATAAATTGAAACAGTCTGACTGCAATGCAGCATACCCAACCATATTGTTTGCAGTATTAGAGTACAAATGACAGGGTTCTTCATTTCCAAATGAAATGTAAGGTTCACTTTATACATTTTCTCTTTAGAGAACACAGAGAAAGATTCAGCTCTCTCCCTGGTCAGCAAATGAACCAATATTGTAATGCCTGCTATTGGTATTTTTAAAGTATTCTGCAAATTGAGGGCATTAAAGAGCCATTTGTAAATAATAGAACATTTCCAAAACTACAAAATGAGAACATTATTTCTTCTATAATACTTATTAACTTTCTGTATAGTTAGAAAAGTTTTAGAAGTATTATTCCTCCACAAATAGGGGAAAAATGCACAAGTTTATTCAGTGTGCCATTATTGGAAAAGAAAAAAACAGGGACCACAATTAATGCTCATCAACACAGAACACATACCCAAGTGGAATATTTTTCAACTAAACACACATACACACACACACACACACACACAGAGAGAGAGAGAGAGAGAAAGAGAGAGAATAAAAAGTCACCAGGATATATTTGTAAGTGATCAAAGCAAGGGGTACAAGATATTGTATATATTGTGTAAAAAAAGAATAAATAAGAATATATCCAAACACTAGACATATATCTGGATATCAACTAGGAACTAATGAAAATGATGGGTAACAACAGGGTAGATGATTTTGGAGTAGAAGCAAGACTTGTATATTTTAAAATGATAGTTTTGATCTTTTATTTTAAATATACAAAAATTAAGTTAAAGACAACAGAAACAACTGCTAGAATTGAAATCATTAACAAGAAAAATAGAATATTTTTAGAGACTAAATTAGCATGACCAAATTAGACACCCAAGATGAGAAGCCAGATAGGGAATTGATAGGGGGATGTGTGGGGCTATAATCTCTTCTCTAATTTAGAACTTATCCCCACCATCATGATATTGAAAACTGCAATAGACATTCTGTCTTCACATAATATTTCACTTGATACTTTTCCCTGGAACTGAGCTGGCAGGCTATTCCATAAATTTTTCTAGTATGTCCTTTAAAAAAGTTGGTGCAGTTTAGTTTTTATTGTGAGATGGCTGAAAAAACAGTTCACTGTGTCCCACAGATCTGTTCATAAGCTGTGATGCGGCCAACTGGCAATTAATGTTCTGATTGCTTTATTCATAATGCATAGAGCTCATCAAAGGGGTCAATGAAAAGAAGATAAATAGAAACTGATTACAGCACAAGTCAAGTGTGTAAATAAACATCATAATCTCATTTTGACACCCAGGGTTTGTAGGCAGTTCAGCAACCCTCAGTCATGCCCCAAGCAGGTGACCATCTTGCACTGGTGGACAACCCAGCAGATGCCTGGTCAATAGACGCTCCCATCATGCCTCTTCCAGGCCCTGAGAACTACACCTCTTTCAGATCAAATTCAAAAGTCTCTGGCCTGGCATGCCAGGTTCTTAGTATTCTCATTCTGCTTTTCTCTCCAGCTTGCTGAAATGATTCTATCTATATCTCTACCTCTATCTATTATCTATCTATCTTCTATTCTATTCTGTACTTCCTCTATTCTAAATGCCATGCCCATATTTTCCTATGCTTCCACCTTTTTTTTTAACCACTGAAGATCTATCATTTCTGCCCTCTTTCTGTCTTAATAAGACTACCTCTTATTGATTTCATAGTGAAAACTTCCCACAATTTATCTGTCCCTCTATCCCTTTTTGGTTATACAATTCGCTTTATAATGTTAGAACATCTCAACATTTTCTTAAGATGATTTAGGTATTTAAAAGATATTTCCCCAAACTTTTTTTTTTTTTTTTTTTTTGAGATGGAGTTTTGCTATTGTTGCCCAGGCTGGAGTACAATGGAGCGATCTTGGCTTACTGCAAACTACGCCTCCCCAGTTCAAGAGTTTCTCCAGCCTCAGCCTCCAGAGTAGCTGGGATTACAGGCACCCGACACCATGCCCAGCTAATTTTTGTATTTTTAGTAGAAACGGGGTTTCGCCATGTTGGCCAGGCTGGTCTTGAATTTCTGACCTCAGGTAATCTGCCCACCTCATTGTCCCAAAGTGCTGGGATTACAGGCGTGAGCCACAATGCCCAGCCTTCTCCACACTATTATAAAAGTTTTAAAAATCTCTCTTTTTCTATTTTCTAATACCTTCCAGAATTGGAGAGTTAGAAGATGTTATTGACTTAATGAAGCACCAGAATAGTTTTATCAACATGTCCAGTTGAAAATCTATATTAATATAAAAGTCTTATGCTATTGGTATCTCCATTAATTAAATTTAGAAAAACATGCACTTTTAAAATTACGTGAAAGATTATTTAAATTGATATAATTTCCCCAAAGTGGGGGAAACCTTTGGTATCTATCTAATTATCTGCTACTAAGAGAAATTATAAAATTAAAACAAATAAAACATTTTATTATCTAAATATTTGGAAGGAATATTCTCATTTTATTTGAAGCAACATTTTGTTTTTCTTCCAATGAACTACAGAGTTGCTGGGTTTGCAAGCTGTGCAAATTCGGAGGTTTAAAGAAGTATCATTTCCACTAATTCCCCCCCTATATAGATGGAAAACAGACACTGATGTCTAAGATTCTATACTTAGAAGTGTATTCATGGCCAAGTGTGGTGGCCCACGTCTGTAATCCCAACACTCTGGGAGGCTGAGGCAGGTGGATCACCTGAGGTCAGGACTTCGAGACCAGACTGGCCAACATGGTGAAACCCCATCTCTACTAAAAATACAAAAACTAGCCGGGTGTGGTGACACATGCCTGTAGTCCCAGCTACTCAGGAGGCTGAGGCTGAGGGAGGAGAATCACTTGAACCTGGGAAGCAGAGATTGCAGTGAGCCGAGATCATGCCATTGCACTCCAGCCTGGGTGACAGAGCGAGACTCCAACTAAAAAAAAAAAAAAAAAAGTGTATTCATTTGACCAAATCTTTTTCTATTAAAATGTATATGATAAATATTCATTTAAATGTGCTGAACATTCCGTAAGATGATGTATGAACTTAGAAAACCCTAGTAGTCAGTGCAAGATTACGTGAGTCAGCTCAATGCCTGAAGGGAAAGATGGCATTGGAGGGAGTATGTGGTCACTTAGTGGCCAGGAGGAAGTGCATATCCAAGATGAACAACTGCGCAGAAGATGCAGAACTCTCCTATGCCAAGACGAATTGCCAACTACTCATATTCTGCCTGACACAGAGAAAATATATTTCCAGGATATTTATGAATGAAGAGATTCAGATAATTGTGTTTTAAATATTCATCTGGCAACACATTAAAATCATGAAGATACCTTGCTGCTTATTTAAAATACTCAGATATGGAATGACAGTCAAACTGTTTTCTCTCCATTCTGAAGGACACAGCAAGAATGTTTGTGAATGGACATGACTTCTCTGTTTAAGCCCTTTCTGGTTGCAGTGGCTGCACTTCAGCCTTTTCAAATTTGTCTTGTTAGTATGGCAATACAGATCAAACTACCCTTTCACAGCAGCTGCTCTTAGTAGCTGGCATCATTCACTAGCCATTTTGCAACAAAACATCACATAGTCAGGAAAAGCTAAATCCAACTGGATGATCAATACACATGATACTGGGAAAAAAAATCAATGTTTTCTTTATCAGATTTCTGCTTTGTACTTACAAATGGATTTTTCAATCCCAACAGTATGAGAGGTCATCTAATTTAATTAATAGAAACTAATATAGCCTCTAATGAAAAAAATCAGGAAACAGGAGACTTGTCAATAATTTATTTTACTTTCAATAGAAACATAAGGAAGATAAGTAAAATTTTAAGTAGCAAGTTGTGTGATAAGTATTTAAGTAATAATTCAATGCTACAGTTTTATAACCATATTATACACCCTGCGTCCTTTAATACACATTGAAGATTGCTCGCTGACTTTCTATAAGATCAGCAGACAGACAACAAAAAATAAAATTAAATATGGATAGCCCTGCTGTTATATCCCATAGAAATAAATAAAATAGGCTCAGTTTTAAAAGTTCTATGGATTTCTATGTCTTGTTATTTGTTTTTTTCTTTTCTTCCATGATGGTATAAATAGTCACTTCTAAGGGGGTGGGGTGGGATGGGGTGGTCGTTAAAATAACTTTAGATTTTAATATAAAGTTTAATTTATATATTTGTTAAACCAAATATCTCTACTTGAAGTTTTGGTGACATCAAGAAAATAGTGGGAAATGGCTTATGTATTTCTTGATATAAAATGAATAAATAATAACATAAATTACTGAAATTTTATATTTTTAAGATTTAGTTACTTATGATGTATTACATAGTAACAGAAAATACTATTTAGTCATAATATAATTTTTTATTTTGCTCACCAAACAATTATAGATACGAGCTCAATAAAATAATAATATCTGCCACAAAGGACTAATTGAAAAATTTGGCAATTATGAATATTCTTATATAGATATTTGTAAACATGCTTTTATTTGTCTTAGGGAAATACCTAAAATTGGAATTGTGGGGTCTTGAGGTAAGTATAATTTTAGCAGTTTAATATAACTTATTTTGCAAAGTAGTTCTATTATTTTCCACTTCCACCAACAATATATGGGTGCTTCGGTTGCTCTACACTCTTGCCCACGTTCAGTGTTATTGGCTTTTTCCGTTTCTTCTATATCTGCTAGAGGCTTTAATTTACACTTCCCTGAATACAAGTGATATTGAGAACATTTTATGTAGATATTGTCCATTTATACTCTTTCTTTGAAATGACTGCTAAGATCTTTCATATGAGGTAATTTGTACTTTTATTATTCGTTATAGAAATTCTTAATAAATATCGGATTTATAAAGATGTCAGCCTTTTGTTATGGATTGCTTTGTAAATATTTTCTCCAAGTCTTTTACTTGTACATTTTATTCAATAGGGTAGTTTTTTAATTAACAGAAGTTGTTTATTTTAATGGACTCTTTCAAATGTCATGATTATTTCTTTCCATACCATAAAAAACCTTTGCCACAGGGACAAAAGCTTATTTCTCTTTTCTCTTCTGAAAGCTGTATTGTTTTAGTTTCTACATTTATTTGTATCAATGAACATTTCTTTTGAAACACAATGTCACTCTGTTGCCCAGGCTGGAGTGCAGTGGCTCGGTCACAGTTCTCTGCAACCTCTACTTCCCAGGCTCAAGCGATCCTGCCACATCAGCACCCCAAGCAGCTGTGACTACAGGTAAGTGCCACCATGCCCAACTAAATTTTGTATTTTTTGTAGAGACGAGGTCTCGCTATGTTGCCCAGGCTGATCTCAAACTCCTGGGCTCACGTGGAGATTCTAAACTGTTAGGATTATAGATGTGAGCCACCACTCCTGGCTTATTTCAAACTAATTTTTGGGCATAGTGTAAAATGGGGTTAAGTTTTACTTATATTTTTTTCTATATGGATATGTATTTATTTTAGCACCCTTTGTTGAAAAATATTTTTATTTCCCAGTTACCTTTGACATGATTAAATTCCAAGGACCCTCAGATCTTTAGGGATGGAATAAATGGCTGGTAGGATTGCTCTCAAAAGTGTCTTGAACTTCATGGAGCTTATGTTGATAAAGTTTATATTTTTTATTTCATCATTTTTAAATTTAATTTTTCCATGAAATTTTTGAAGTCCCCTCATATCTTGATTATATGATGCTCTAAAAACAAAGACAAGATTGATATTTTATTGTTTTTCTTCTTCATAGCATCTGGCTCAGGACTTCACAGTTTTAACAAGTGTTCATTGAATGGTATTCCTTGGGCTTATTACTATCAGCTTTAGTTTTCAAATTGTCATAAGAGCTAAATGTTTCCTTCTAAGTAAAATGAAGGTGGGATGGGAATGGCAGGTTTTACCAGTTAAGGGTGCATGAACCAAATGGAAACAAAGGGATAAACATGAACTGAGTTGATTAACTTCTTCATTTCCATTATGTTATATTCTTATATTTATTAAATTAATATGCAACAGAGTATTTTACCTATGAAATTAGCTAGTTTTACTCTTGTCACTTAATCCTCTAGGTATGGTTTGAGGGTCCTCGCCAAAATTCATGTCAAAACCTTAATTCCCAGTGCAGCAATGCTGGAAAGTGGAAATTTCAAAAGGTGGGACTGAAGGGAGATGTGTGGTGTTGGGTCGTGATGTGTGGTCACCTTCATAGGTGGCTTAGTGCCATGGTAGTGGTAGTGAGTGAGTTCTCACTCTTGAAGCTGAGTTCTTGTGGGAATGAATTCACTTCTAAGAAAGCAGGTTGTTATTGAGCAAGGTTGCCTCTGGTGTCTTGCTTCTTTTGCATACCTGTTTCTGTGTTCACTTGCACTTCTTTACCATGTTGTGATGCAGCATGAAGCCCTCACAAGAAGCTGACCAAATGCCAGCACCATGCTCTTTGGACCTCCCCATCTCCAGAATTGTGAGCCAAATAAACCTCTTTTCTTCATGCTTACCCAGTACCAGGTATTCTGTTAACAGCAACACAAAATGGAACAAGACAAACTTTATTACAGGAAATGACATTTAAAGTTAATCCATACCTTTTAAAATATTTATCCTGATGATATATTTTTACCACCCATGAATGCATAAACTTTCTAGGAAAACCATTCAGTCATTCATTTGTTTATTGCTTCATCATCAATTTAACATTGTAATGTCTCTGGAGATATAAAGAAGAACAAGACATGTTTCATACAAGCAAGGGACTGAGAGCAAACCAGAAAAGGAAGATAAATAAAGATCTAATTATAAAACAATGCAAACATGCCCTAATGAAGACATTGAAAAGGACTGGCAGAAGGTAAAGGAAGAAAATCATAGAAATGATATCATGGGAAAAAAGGAATATTTTGAAGGTTAAGAGTACTGAACAGCATAAAATAATCCTGAGAAATCAAGCACTGAATGATATAAAATATGTTAAGAGGGTTTAGCATATGAAGGTTATTTGTCATTTGCAAGGTCACTTGCAGAAGATGATTGGACTAAAAGCTAAGTTGCAATGTGGTGGGGTGTTTTTAATTGGAGGTGACACCAGGTAGCCAGGGCATGCAGATAATTTGATTAAATAAGCTTATTCTTGAAAGTGAGTGGAGAGCCAGAGTAATAACTAGATGCACAGAGCTCATACTTTTTTTTTTGCTTCATTGTTGGTTTTTAAAATTTAAACAATGATAGGAAGGAGCCTGTGGAGAGTGTGTGAAAATACAGAAGATGTTATCAATGTAATATAAACGGAATAAGTTGAGAAGGCAGGAAGAGGCAGAGGCAGGAACCAGAGTCAAGAAAGAGGGATTAACCATGTAGAAAAGAAACACTTCCTTTTTTTTTTTTTTTGAGATGGAGTCTCACTCTGTCTCCCAGGCTGGAGTGCAGTGGTGCAAACTCAGCTCACTGCAATCTCCACTTCCTGGGTTCGTCTGCTTCAGCCTCCCAAGTAGCTGGGACTACAGGTGCAACACCACACCCTGCTAAGTTTTTTTGTAGTTTTAGTATAGATGTGGTCTCATCATATTAGCCAAGCTGGTCTCAAACTCCTGGCCTCAAGTGATCCACCTACCTCAGTTTCCCACAGTGCTGGGACTGCAGGCATGAGAAGAAACACTTCTGATGAACAATGATGGAAGGTGAAAGGGAAGCTGCACATCCAGGCAAGACTTTATATTTCATGACAGGACAACAGAAGGGGTTCCATTCTAATGCTATTTTTTTCTAAGAAGTAGGCAGCAAGGAATCACAAAATTACTTGATTTGACAAACTATCATTGTCAGGCCTCTGAGCCCAGGCCAGGCCATCACATCACCTGTGACTTGCACGTATACATCCAGATGGCCTAAAGTAACTGAAGATCCACAAAAGAAGTAAAAACAGCCTTAACTGATGACATTCCACCATTGTGATTTGTTCCTGCCCCACCCTAACTGATCAATGTACTTTGTTTTCTCCCCCACCCTTAAGAAGGTTCTTTGTAATTCTCCCCACCCTTGAGAATGTACTTTGTGAGATCCACCCCTGCCCACCAGAGAACAACCCCCTTTGACTGTAATTTTCCATTACCTTCCCAAATGCTATAGCCCCACCCCTATCTCCCTTTGCTGACTCTCTTGTCGGACTCAGCCCACCTGCACCCAGGTGAAATAGCCATGTTGCTCACACAAAGCCTGTTTGGTGGTCTCTTCACACGGACGCGCATGAAAATCATATTATCTTCCATTTCAATATTCTCAACTAAAAGACAGGAATATGAATGGTTGATCTGTCTCCTCCAGAGATATTAAATGTATGTGTACATTTTTATTAATGTAGTACTTAACATGGAGGTTACGTGATAATATCAGAGAAGATATCAGCCTGAGTATTTACAAGTTTGAAATAGTAAGTCACTTCTTAGATATGCATCCAGTGATTGATGATAAATTCTCTCACTTCAACCACCACCACTGTCAGCACCCCAAGCCTCTCACCACCACCACTAAACATCTTTTTAGCAGTAGTGTGTATTAGCCATTGTTTCAAGCATTTTATGTATACAGTATAATGTCTTTCAACCATCCTACCTATCCTTAAAGGTAGGTCATGTTAACATTTCTATTATAAAGTTGAGGAAACCAAAACAGAGACTTCAAATAATTTACTAAATGTCACACAGTAAGTGAGAGGCAGATCCAGGATTCTACCCAGACAATCCAACAGTGGAACCCCAATGTTAACTGCTTACGCTGTACTAATGTGCAGTTGTGTCAAATTCACTCCACATTCATACAGGTTACCTGAAACTCAAGTGGCTAAATGTCATAGAAAGAGGCATTTGGAGAAGAGCAGACCCACTGTGTCCTATCCTGATGGATGTACAGAAAGTAAGAGAGCCAGGATGAAAATTTGGTTATCAAATTTAAATGTTTTTAAACACCTAGTGCTACATAAGTAAGTGATTGTTGATGTTTATCCCATATATTGTAAATAAAAAAATAAATATTTTCTTTTGAAATCATCACATTCAAGCTTTCAGGAGTACCTTGATATTATGCTTATTTTATAATTTAGTAAGAAATATTTCTCTGATGTTATTAACTGTTTGCACATACATACTTTGACAAGATCCTATTTCAATCTTTATCCTTCAAGGTCAATTCATAATTTTGTGTACTACAATATGGAAAACTACTTTCTTAATTATAGAAGTTTTAATTGACATTTCATTTAAACATTTCATATGGGGAACTTACAAAGCTATTAATAGTACTACTTGGGTGTCATACAGAACAAGTAATTTTTATCTTTTCAAAGCTTGTTCTACTCTGGTTTTGAGTAACAACAAAGACATACCCAACTTGACAAATCTGGAAGAATGTGAACTTCTGGATCTAGTACACTTAGATCATAGAATATTTGTTATAAAGTTTGATTTGTTGTCAGGATGAGAAAGAGAGTCTAATTTTGGCTCCATAAAGACATGCCGCCTTTTGGATCTATGTACTCAGCTAGCAAACAAAAACCTGAGCCACCCATTCCTCTAGCTGAAGGGTGTATTAGGGTTCTCTAGAAGGACAGAACTAATAGGATATATATATTCTATATAGATCCTATATATATCTATATAGATCCTATATGTATATCCTATATAGATCACATATATAATCATATGATATATGATATACATAGGATATATAATATATATGATATTATATATACTTATACAGGATATATATAATATATATAGTATCCTATTATATACAGGATATATAATATATATAATATCCTATTATATATAGGATGTATAATATATAATATCCTATTACATATAGGACGTATAATATATATAATATCCTATTATATATAGGACGTACAATATATATAATATATCCTATTATGTATAGGACGTACAATATATATAATATATCCTATTATGTATAGGACATACAATATATATAATATATCCTATTATGTATAGGACATACAATATATATAATATATCCTATTATGTATAGGACGTACTATATATATAATATATCCTATTATATATAGGACGTACAATATATATAATATATCCTATTATATATAGGACGTACAATATATATAATATATCCTATTATATATAGGACGTACAATACATATAATATCCTATTATATATAGGACGTACAATACATATAATATCCTATTATATATAGGACGTATAATATATAATATCCTATTATATATAGGAAGTATAATATTCTATTTTATATATTCTATTATATATATATCCTATATATGTATCTCCTATTATATATATGTGTGTGTGTATATATATGTGTAAAGAGGAGTTTATTAAGTATTAACTCACATGATCACAAGGTCCCACAATAAGTTGTCTGCAAGCTGAGGAGCAAACAGAGCCAGTTTGAGCCCCAGACCTAAAGAACTTGGAGTTTTGTGTTCAAGGGCAGGAAGGGTCCAGCACAGGAGAAAGATGTAGGCTGGGAGGCTAGGCCAATCTAGTTTTTTTTTTTTTTATGTTTTTCTGCCTGCTTTATATTTTAGCCACACTAGCTGCTGATTAGATGGTGCTCACCCAGATTAAGGGTGAGTCTGCCTTTCCTAGCCCACTGACTCAAATGTTAATCTTTTTCACCAACACCCTCACAGACACACCCAGGATTGATACTTCACATCCTTCAATCCAATCAAGTTGACACTCAGTATTAACCACCACAAGGGGCCTCTGCAGTACCTCTTCAGATCTCAGGATCTGAGCCCCTGGAGCACAACGGAGTCAATGTGTCTATCAGCCCTGATAACCTTGAAAAACTATCCATACATTTTCTACACACCATACTAATCAGAACAGAGGGGAAAATGATGTTTCTACTTTGGCATTATCAGTCTGATAATTTCAAGCGGAAAAAAATGCTTTTTGAATTTTTTGCGTAGTCATTGAAAAGGATGTTTTAATTTAACTAATAACCCTAAAGGCTCATTCCAGAGTTACTCTTATGTAGTTTTAATTTTTCCTCCCTTCAATGAAATGATCTTGTACTACTGTGCTAAGAGCAATTAGCTGATCTGATATTTACATCAAAGGGCTTGTTAAATAAATTCCAGTGAAAGAAATATAAACAAGGTGAAAGTGCATTTTTCCTTAAATGCCTCCTTCTGAAAGTCAAGAGAAAAGAATATACAAATCTTGATCGTAATTATGTCTTTTGTCTCTTTATATAATATTTAATTTATTCTTACAGAAATGCCCTTGGCGAATACAGCTCTCTCCAGCTTGAGGAGAGATACTTCCTATATTATATATTCTTCCTTATATAATATATTCTTATATAATATATTATATAATATATTATATTATATAATATATAATATATAATATATTATATATATAATATATTATATATATTATATATTATATATTATATATTATATAATATATTATATATATAATATATTATATAATATATTATATATATTATATATTATATATTATAATATATTATATATTATATATATTATATATTATATATATATTATATATATTATATATATATTATATATATTATATATTATATATTATATATATTATATATATATTATATATATTATATATTATATATTATATATTATATATTATATATATTATATATTATATATTATATATATAATATATAATATATTATATATATATTATATATATACTTCCCTATATTTTGGGAAGTAATTCAGAGTTCAAAGCTTCCAACTTTGATAGATTGGTCATCACTGCAACAGTAAACATTTTTTTTTATATCTGCTTACAGATAGAGATTTCATGTGCCAAGCAATGAAAAGGAGAAGTTTAGTGCAGGTGCTTTCCCTAGTTTAAGCACATTTGGTATTCCACTCCTAGTAATGATGTTTACTTGCCTTATGCATTATAATTTACAAAAGGCTGCCATATTCTTTTCTCCTTGCTATAGAATTTGCTGTGATTTCTGAATCATTCCAAAAGGCTCTACTTGAGAACATGTGCACTACTACTCCTGCTAAAACTGCACATCTTAGGACATTTGTCATTGCTTCTAGCTAAAATAATAGGAAGAGGAGATATGCTCACGTATAAGAGTTGAGGAAATATGTTTCACTTAACAAAGACCTCATCAGGAGCCTAGTGAAGATTCATGATTACTTTTTAGTGAAAAGTTGTGTTCTAGATGGAGCTACTTTCACCTATTGAACACAGAAGTATTTTTCACCCCTTGTTTTTTCAAAGAAAGCAGCACCACCATTTCTTGCAGTCATACAGGGAAAGCATAGCAGAGTTCTTCTCTCCTGCAATGAATCTGCCATGTAAAAACTGGGTAGGTTCAACATGTCAATCAACTTATGCCATTTCTTTGTTAAGGACACTTTAATGACTTTCCTTTCCCCACAGAGCAAACTCCAGATTTTTCCACATGGCTGATAGGCCTGTAAATGACTCCACACCTGCCTGTTTCTTCTGTATCATTTTTGCCACCTCTGACATTGCCCACTTTGTGCCAGCCAGACTATTGTCACTGTTGCTGTTGCTCTAGGTTATCTCAGGGTTTTCACTTGCTTTTTCTATGACTGAGGGTGTCCTCTCACATACTTAGACAGCTGGGTCAGTTCCATTGCTTACATTTCAGTTCAGATGCTAGTTCCTTCAACAGTCCTCACTCCTCAGCATCACTCCCTGTGTCTAACACTGTATCTAACCATTTTATCTATTTATGGTTTATTTTCTTCCTTCACTAGAATGTAAACTGCACAAAGGAGAAACTGTGTCTGTCCTATGCATTGCTGTGTCTCCTAAGTCCAAAACAGGGTCTGCCCCTGGAGTATGTATGTACTCAGAATGTGTTGATGAAAAAAAATGCAAAAAAAAAAAAAGCATTCTTTCTAAATGCTTTTCTTAAGGAGGAAAAGAGGAATGTTTAAATGATTCAAGATAACTGAAAAAAAATAGAACTGTAAAGATTTATCTACCTTTTGAAACCCTTTCAGAGTTCTTTTGAGACATTTATTGACATCCCTGAGTCTTTTATTTTATTTTTATTTTTTTGAGATGGAGTCTCACTCTGTTGCCCAGGCTGGAGTGCAATGGAGTGATCTCAGCTCACTGCAGCCTCCGCCTCCCAGGTTCAAGTGATTCTCCCTGCCTCAGCCTCCCAAGTAGCTGGGATTACAGGCGCCCACCACCACACTCAGCTAATTTTTTGTATTTTTAGTAGCGACGGGGTTTTGCCATGTTGGCCAGGATGGTCTCGAACTCCAGACCTTGGGTGATCTGCCCACCTCAGCCTCCCAAAATGCTGGGCTTACAGGGGTGAGCCACCACATCCGGCCACCTCTGAGTCTTTTGAAAGATATTTTATGCGTTGCCTTTAATAATGCATTTCTGTTGGAAAACTGATCTGCACCATGTTTGCAAGTGTTGACTGATAACCACCTGCGGTGAATGGCTGCACTGGTGTTCATTCAAGGAGAAGACAGCAATGGGAACCAATTTAACTCTCAGGATTCTGTTCATGGAGAAAAAAGGGTTAGTTGGAGGGCTGTTCTTGAGCTCTCTGTGCCAAGACAGACCACCAGAGGGGAAGTAGTTCCCAGGGCACTCAGTGCAGAAGGTTCTCTTGCAGAGGCTCAACTTGCTGCCAGATTCTGCTGGCTAGTTGGATTTTCTCATCTTTATTTTCCATGGATATTGCCCTCTCTTGGTCTGCACCCATTAACTGCTGTGTTTGCTCTTTTCAGACCATTGATCTACACAACTACTTGTATTTACATGCAAAATAGAGAACAAATCACAATTGCCTAGTTTACATAGAATTTTAAAACTTGTGGGCCTTATTTTTACTCAGAAAATGATGATTCCAATACTGGTATAATGAATGGTCCTCATAAAGCATTAGAAAGTAAATCAATGGGCCAGGCACAGTGGCTCATGACTGTAATCCCAACACTTTGGGAGACTGAGGAAGGCGGATCACAAAGTCAGGAAATCGAGACCATCCTGGCTAACACAGTGAAACCCTGTCTCTACTAAAAATACAAAAAAATTAGCCAGGCATGGTGGCAGGCGCCTGTAGTCCCAGCTACTTGGGAGGCTGAGGCAGGAGAATCACTTGAACCCAGGAGGCAGAGGTTGCAGTGAGCTGAGATTGCACCACTGCACTCCAGCCTGGGCGACAGAGCAAGACTCTGTCTCAAAAATAAAATAAAATAAATCAATGATGGCCCATTTCAGTTTCATTCCTGATCAGAAAGTCTAGTTAGAGAGAATAGCTGAAGTTAGACAAAGGACTAAGGCTAGATCTAATCCTGCAGCCTATGTTTTCTACTGGCCAAAGGCAGTTCACCGCACTTACAGTTTGGTCTTGGTCTCTGTGGGCTTTACTCTGTTTATTCTCTTGCCTCAATATTCGTTTGCATCTTCTCTTCTTTTTGCCACCTGAATGCGTGCCCTACTCAGGATTTGGTTGTCGCCCTGTGCTTCCTTTTCTTTGTTCTTCATCTCAGGATCTTGTTGATTTGCACAGCTTCATATCACCTCTAGGACTCACATCCATATCTTCTGCCCTCAATTCCAATCTTGTCTTTTATATATTTTTCTACATTTTAGTATTAATCATTTATTCTGCAAAATCATCTGCCTGTTCCATTAGGTTTTTTTGTTTGTTTTTTTGGTTGGTTTGTTTGTTGTTTTTGAGAAAGTCTCACTCTGTCGCCCAGGCTGGAATGCAGTGGTGTGATCTCGGCTAACTGCAACCTCCGCCTCCCGGGTTCAAGCAATTCTCCAGTCTCAGCCTCCCAAGTAGCTGGGAATACAGGCGTGCACCACCACGTCAGGCTATTTTTTTTTTTTTTTCGGTATTTTTAATGGAAATGGAGTTTCATTATGTTGACCAGGCTGGTCTCAAACTCCTGACCTCAGGTGATCTACCTGCCTTGGCCTCCCAAAGTGCTGGGATAACAGGTGTGAGCCACCATGCCTGGCCTCTATTAGTTTTTATTCCAACTTCACATACAATAAACTCATTTTTGTATGACCTCAGATCTCTAAATTTCAGGGCTTATATGTATGAAGAGACTGTCTAACAGTTCCACCTACCACACCACAGCCTTGACAATGCCTAGTTTGCAAACTTATTAATACATACATTTGTTTACATCACTTAGCTGAAGAATTAGCAATGGGTTCACAACTGCCAGGGCCAAATGAAAAGACAATATTTCTACAAGTAAGTAAGCTTACACAAATGGTTTTACAATAAAAACTCTTTTCACTTTTAATAATTATTAAATTAATATAATTAATAAGAAATAAGTTATTTATTTCTTAAAAATAAGACATTTTTAAGCATGATGTCAAACATTTTTGAGTTTTAGCAATTGGATGCCAGACACACAAATGGATGCCAGACACACACCTTCAGCCACCTAAACAAATACTTCATTGTTTCAAAAATTAATTTATTGCTGTTCTATAGTGTGATGTCCTCAGCAACTTTCTTTCTTCAATCTCTTCTCCCTCCTTTTATTTTCCTGTTTCCTTTCTTTCTTTCCCTTTCTTCCCTCTTTTATTAATAAATCTAAGAAGTTTACTCAGATCTTTCTGTTTACATAACAAGTCATTTTAAATGATCAATTTCTTTAAGTGGTATTTTGACCAAGTCATCTAAACATGGCTGATTTGGGAAATCAGGCCTTAAACATTCCAGTTTCCAAGTAATTTTTTTTAAAAAGTCTTTTTTTTTTTTTTGGCTAAAATGTATTATTTAAGAACATGAATTCTGAAGCTTTTAAGAACACAGTATAAACCTACTTTTCTACTTTCTCATTTGATCTATGAATATCAATTAGGTCAAACTATAAGCAATATTTAATAAATAATTTTTATAAAAAACATGAATTCATGAATCTGTCATAAAAATCCTTGAATAACTGTAAAATATCACCATTTAAACAGTGCTGTATCTATGTTACTTCAACTTTATGTGAAGTTTCCTAGCTATTAGTTTATAGAGTATCTGTGGTTTGGAATATCTACCTTCTAAAAATTGCTTGAATATCTAAAAACAATACTCATCTTCTTTCTGGAGTAACATTAATCTGGTCAACTCTTGTAATTTAACATTAATTTAATGGATGACAAACCAACTTGGCAAAAGAGTTTCTACCAAGGTGTCAAACTCAGACTTACTAGTCTGTCATGGCACTTCAGGAGATTAAACAGAGAACCCGTCTTCTGCTGCCATGTCATCTGATAGTTTCTAATGATAAATACATCTCACTGATACTTCTGCCTCTGTTTTTATTTATGTGTCACTTCTATCTTTTTTAGTATCAATTGGTTTCTAGTATTTTTGGATTTAATAGTTCAGTAAAATTTCAAAACAAAAAATTAGGATGTCAACACAAGATTATTCCATTTTTAAAGCTGGAATACTAAAATTTAAATTCAATTCCTCTCACCTAATATTACAAAGTCAATATCTACTGTCTATCCTTACTTTCCTAATTTTACTATTGATGGGAAGACAATTGTTTTTCCTAGGAAGAGAGGAACATATTTGCTTCCTTTTACATTTGTAATTTTTTGTTTTCTTTCTCACTAGCTTATTCTTGTTTATTCTTTTTCTAGCGAACAATGGCTCACATTCACTCTTCCATGAGAATTTTTTTCTATCTTAACAGTTTGCAGACTACCTCCCCACAGTGCCTCTCATAGCTGCAGTTAAACAGCTTTCGCAAATAAACAATCTTAACTGAAATTAACTTGTTACTGTTTAAGTGAGAAAATTTTGGTATTTCTGAAACATATAGCATAGCCAAAATTAACGTAAAATAGGTAACAAAGAAAACTGATAGAATGCAATTTTCCAGAAATATTTATTTTGGGGGGGATTAAAATGTCACCATCTTTATATTCAGAATATGCTGTATATTCAGAGGAATAAGAATGGAAGTTCCAGTCAGTCCAATTTTCTTTAGTCCATATTTTCAAAGACCAGTGTGTCAAGACTTGTGGGGTTGTTATATATGCAGACTAGCAAGTTCAGTTAGCCAAATATTGAGTAACTTCAAACTTTCTCCAGTTGTACTGAGATCACCCATGCTAGAGAAACATTGATATTTTAATCTATTCTTCAATACTGAAAAAATTAAGGGAAAGCTTATATGTTTTTCATAATATTATTTACCAAACTGATAATATAAACTTCCATACTTACCTTGTCTCTGCCTTTATAGCCCATGAGTTGCCTTTTAGCAAACCATGCTAGAATGATATAGAGTTACTTACATCTTAGACCTATCAAAAGAGCCTCAGACATTTCATTCAGTTTGATTGATGGGAGAACATTTATCTAACTATTTCAAAAATATTTATTGTGCACACATCTACCCCAAACATGTTACTATATGCTGGAAACAAATAGGTAAATAAGGTAGTTATGATGGCTATATTGGTCAAGTTTATATTTTAGAGAGGGAGATATGTAATACATAAGGAAACAATTAGAAGAAAATAAATACAATATTTGCTGCTTGTACTGAGATATTTTAATCAAATAGATAGATCGGCCTAATTTCTGTTGGTTGGTCAAAGACAGCCTCTTTGCAGTGCAGACTTGTGAGCTGAGAGGTGATGGAGAGAGGAAGCCAGAGAAGCTGCCTTCATGGGAGGAGGGGGAGGTGCAGGGCTGTTGATGACAGTAAGGGGCGAGAATGATCCACAAGATGCTAAGTGCAGAGGAGTGGAAAGAGAAAGGAGGCTGGGTGCAGTGGAAGGAAGGAGGGCTCGTTGAGCAGAGGCATTTAGGCCAGGAGAGTTTCCACTGAAGACCTTGGCTCATGTCACGGGGTTTGTGACTCAGAAATAGCTTCCAGAGCATTCGTTATGTTGAGGCAGGAAGACATGAAGACTGTGCCGTAGGCTGAGGGCAGTAGGATGGTCAGACCCGCAGCCACCTCTGCCTGAAGAGGAGCAGACACTGCTCCTGCCTGGGCGTGAGCAGGGCCTAAGAGGCAGGGTGCCGAGGGCTGCCTGCTCTCCACCACCCTAGGTGCAGCATGGCTTTGTCACCCACGGCTCTCAGCCTTGGACACTCAACTGCACTGCAGACCAACCTCCACCCCAGCATCCCCCAATCTTTACTAAATCTGGCCAATTCCACTTAGAGAAGATGGGCTCCATCTCTTCTACACTCTCCTAAGAGGCCCCTGCGTTCACCCAGCATCCTGTGAAAATGCCCCAGCCTCACACAGAACACAACATGGTGCCCTGGAGGGTGCAGGACACTCCCAGACCTCCCTCAGAGCTAAGCTCCCAGTCCTCGGCAGCCGGGTCCTGTTGGAGCTACTTCAGCACCAGCAGCCACGTCCCCTGAAACACCTGGAGGCTCCATCTGGCTCCATCTGGTCAGCCCCACCTGGGCCCCAAGAGCAGGGGATGACATACCTCAGAGGTTGTACTCTGGGGCCCCTCACTGGTCTAGCATAAGGCCAGTGAGTGCTGGTGAGTTGCACTGCCAATCCCTGCTCCTAGGGCTCCTGTGCTCTGGCTGGGAGGCAAGATGGATGCACAAGAAGCTCAGAGCAAAGCAACTCCCACACCCCCAACACTGCAGCAGAGTGTTATTAAGGTGAGAGGGTCAAATCAGTGTCTCCCCAGTGCTTTAAAGTGATGCTATAAACGTCCCTCACATAACAAGGTTGACCTCCAAGTTGGAAGGCCTTTATAGGCCTCGGTTTCCTCAAATATGAAGAAATAAAGGATTCTTCACTTTTTTGCAAGTTAGAATCTTCTAAAAGTTATACAATCTCTTCCCAGAAAAAGGAACATAAAAGCAAAATCTGGCCTCCAGGGTAAGGCAGGGGTCCTGGGCGTGTTCACTGACAATAGCAGCAGGTGTTTGTGGAAACTCCCACATCCCAGGTGCTCTCTGTGGGTATGGTCCTTCAATTATTGTCACAGTTCCACAAAGGAGGCACGATCACCATCACCCCACATCCCATCTGAGCAAAGGGAGGCCACTTGCTCCCCAGTGGCAGAGCTGGAGATGACACCAGGTAGCCGGCCCAGGAGTCATCTCAAGGGATTGAGAGTCCTGCCTGAGAGGCTCCCAGGCTGTGTGGGCAGCTCCCAAAAGGCCCTGCAGGGGCGTTTGAAGAATTCTGCCTTGACTGTCCCCGGGCAGCAATGTCACCAAAGGTTGCAGGCTTTGTGCACCTCTGGGGCCTGCTCCAACTCTGCAGCCTAAACCATTATCCTGGAGCTCCACTCCCCATTCCAACAATGCACCCAGCATGTGTGGGTGCAGAAGAGCAGAGATCAGATGGAGACACTGTGAAGGCCGCACCACCAACTGGACACAAGGTGCAGAAAGGAGGCTGGCAAAGGCAGGGATGGGACAGCTGCACTGGCAGCCGCCCCGTTTCCAGAATCCAGATCCATTGCTTTGTTGTGTCCATGTGAATCTAGTACTGGGAGGAGAGGCTTCTGCTCTGAGGATGTTTCTACACCTCCACAGGCTGCAGAAAACATGGGCAGAATCACTTTCCCCACAGATTTTGAGCAGCTCAACCGAGGGTCAGTGAGTGGGATGACACTTCATCCCTGTGCCTGCAACTCACCCTTTCAGCTTTACGACCCACCACAGAAACATACTACCTTCCCCCCAAAATATGTGTCCACCCAAAAGATAAGTCCTAACCACAGTGCCTGTGAATGGGACCCTTGCTTGAAAATGGGGTCTTTGCAGTTGTAATTGCATTAAGGATTGAGATGAGATTGTCCTGGGTTTAGGATGGGTCCTAAACCCAATGAGTAGTGTCCCTATAAGAAAAGAAGATGCAGAGACAGAGAGGAAGCCACATGATCACAAGGCGGAGACTGGAGGGGTCTATGAGCCATGGGAACTCGAGGATCATGGGCAAAGTCCCACAGGCTGGAGGGGGCCTGAGAGAGATTCTTCCTCAGGGCCTCCAGAATAAACCCACCCTGCCAATATCTCGATTCCAAGCTTCTGGCCTCCAGAGCTGTGAGAGAGTAAATTTCTGTTGCCTGAAGACCCCCAGCATGTGGTACTTTGACACATACATGTGGTTATACTTTGCCCTGGTGTGATAGATTACTTGAAAAGAGGTGGGTTTATGTCACCTTCTGGTAGGAAAGCTCTGAGATCTAGAACTGACAATGGGACTTTTTTTGTGTTTGTTGTTTTTGTTTTTGAGATGGAGTCTGTCACCCAGACTGGAGTGGAGCAGTGTGATCATACCTCACTGCAGCTTCAACCTCCTGGCTCAAGCAATTCTCCCACCCTAGCCTCCAAAGTAGCTATGTGTGCACCACCATGCCCAGCTAATTTTTAAATTTTTTATAGGGACAAGGTCTTGCTATGTTACCGAGGCTGATCTTGAACTCCTAGGCTCACGTGATCCACCTGCCTTGGCTTCCCAAATTTCTGGGATTAGAAGCAGGAGCCACTGTGCCCAGCCTGAAGGGGCCTTTTAATGGAAGGAATTGCCATTACACTGTATCCAAGGAGCTCCAGACTCAGGAAAAGATTGCCCAACAGGAAAGCTAACATGGAAGGGATTTTGCCAAGAACCATCACATGTTAATTTAATTGCTTAAACAAAAGGTATTCTGTTTCTTAACTTTTTATTTCATTGTTCAATGTTTTTATTTCATTTTTTATTTTTTGAGATGGAGTCTTGCTCTGTTGCCCAGGCTGAAATGCAGTGGTGTGATCTTGGCTCATTGCAAACTCTACCTCCCGGGCTCAAGCAATTCTTCTGCCTCAGCCTCCTGAGTAGCTGGGATTATAGGCACATCCCACTGTGCCCAATTAATTTTTGTATTTTTAGTAGAGACGGGGTTTCACCTTGTTGGCCAGGCTGGTCTCAAATTCCTGACCTCATGATTGGCCCACCTTGGCCTCCCAAAGTGCTGGGATTACAGGTGTGAGCCACCGCGCCTGGAATTTTTTCTTTTTTTAAAACACGATTTCACTCTGTTGCTGAGGCTGAAGTGCAGTGGCATGATAATAGCTCACTGCAGCCTTCACCTCCCAGGCTCAAGCAGTCCTCTCACCTCAGCCTCAGCTGGGACTACAGATGTGCACCACCACCATGACCACCGAATTTTTTTTTTTACTTTTTGTACAGATGAGCTTTCGCCATGTTGCTCAGGCTATTCTCAAACTCCTGAGCTCAAGTGATCCACGTGCCTCAGCCTCCCAAAGTGCTGGGATTACAAGCATGTGCCTCCATGCATGGCCTTTATTTCAATATTCTGTTTCAGTGTTTTACATTGGTCACTTAGTTAGATCCCAGTTTCTTTTGTGCACTACTGTGCCAATGCAGAGTATATGCTAAGACAGAAAGTGCTTTGGGTATTTAGTTTAAAAAATGTAAGGGGTTCAAAATAGCACTAGTAATTTCATCCATACACAAAAGGACAAAAGCTGGACAGAGATATGGAGGAATAGTTTATGTGATTATTGGGGTTATCCAATTATGTGTAATTTTGCATCCTTTGCCATTTCAGTTTGTATTGTTATAATCATTTTGACAATAAATGAAAATCAAATAGCATCCCCCATAAAAAAACCCTTTCATCCCCCTGTAGTGAAATCCATGTCATTAAGTGAGAATGGGGAGAAATAAAGCCAGAGGAACACAGGTTCATAACAGAGACCCCCACAGTAGGCAGGACAGCACAGTGGGCAGCCAAGACCTGCATACCCAAGGACCCTCAGGCTGCAGGCAGGAAAGCATGGCAGGCAGCCCGGCCTGCATCGTTGGGGCCATGTTCCCAAGGCCCGATGTTTAACTAGTACCCAATTTTCCTAAAGGACAGAACTAAAGTTTAAGACTCCACCTTGAAATATAACAGAAGCTAATCCTCTGGAATACTCTCTGCAGAGGCTTGCTCAGGCCCATTCACCACTCAGACCTGACTCATGGACTCGTTCGCTCAATCCACTCAACAGGCAGAACACGGACTGAAGGCCAGCTGCACATCGTCCAAGGCACCAGAGAGCAGAGCTCAGACACCACAGCCAGCCTCATCTCACCGGGCCCTCACTCTGCTGGGGTAGGAATTTCAGGCAAAGATGCCACACATGTTACAGGAACAGAGAGCATTTAGTATCAAGTGTGGGTACCAAGGTAACAGAGGGGAAAAAAAGAGAATCTCAAGGCCTCAAAGAGGCAGCAACTCAGGAAGCAGCTCCCATGCCTCGAGCTCTGGGAACAAAAGGAAGAGGTTGAAGTCATTAGAATTTAGAAACTTAGAGGAGGGCCCCACAGAATGGAAACTGAGACCTTTGAGGGAGGCTCTGCTGGTGTCTGAGCTGGGAGGGAGCCCCTGGAAAGCCTGGACTCAGACTAGGACAGGGCACCAGTCTGCCAGAGTGGGCAGTTCTGAGAGCTGCAGAAACTGTAGGCTGGAATCAGCTGCTGGAGGGTGGGAGGCGGTGACACTTCAGTGTGGCTACCTACAAGGGCAGAGCCAGGCGGCACCTGCAATCTCACCATGGGGCTCTCTCTAGTGTCCCCTATGGCAGGGATGGAGAAAGGCACCAGCTGTCAAAGCAGGAACATGGGCTGCAGGTCTCAGCACTGCAAAGCTGGGCACAGAAAAGAGTGTGGAGTTGAGAGATGACAACTTCATAACTGACTGGGGAAGAAGATAGACCATAAGCAAACAAGAGAGTAGATGCTTCCTTACATGATGAGCCGTGGGAGAAGGAAACTGCAGGCAGGGAGGAGCTGGAGTGAGGGGCTGCTGGGTGGGCTGAGATGGATGGATGCATTCAGACCTCGGGAGTGTTCCTGGCGCCAGCTATGGGCAGGCAGTGGAAGCAGCCTGGTGTGCTCCTGGCCAGCAAGGAGGCATGAGGCTTACCCACCAGGGGCAAGGAGCAAGGTCAGAAGAGGACAAGCAAACCAGGTAGAGCCTACGTAAAGGGCTGAGGAGCAAGAGAGGATGGAAGACAGAAAGCAGGCACAGCCTCCCAGGATGTTTGCTCAGCTGCAAAGGAGAGTAGAGAACCGGGCTGATCTGGAGTGGACAGGAAGTCAAGGAGCTGTCTGGCGTTTGTTTACGAAGTGGTCATAGAATCAAAGTGTGCTTGTGTGCTCAAGGGATGTCTAGTACAGGAGGCAGAGTCCTGAGGATACAGGACAGCAGGGACAGTTAAGAGCAAAGTCCTTGAGTGGAGAGAAGGGCTGGTATGCACTGCCCCAGAAGCAGGTGACCTTTCCCAGCATGCAGTCTTCAGATGATTCCAGAATCCAGCCCAGAGGCCCCCAGTCTAGTTTCTCAAACCATGGCCAACAAATGGCCCTCCCTAACCTAGTGTGCAAATGGGTGAGAGCACATACCCTTGGGTAAGAAAGGGCTTGGCCACCCACCCCCCAGACCCCAACAGGGACCTCTGCAGTTCAGAAGCATTTGGGAAGCCAAATCCCAGAGCACTGATCCCTAATGTCAGCATCCCACGCTGGTGGATTTTCTCTGTTGGGGATGTTCTCTCCATCCAACCTCAGCCTTTCTTCTGAAGTAAAGAAGAGAAAACCCATAAAAATGAAGCCTCTAGTTCCATGCTTAAGTTGAACTTTGAGGTTCACTGGCATTGCTGTGAACCTTGGGAGTTTAGAGTGTAGTCTCAGCTCTTAAAGCAGAAGTTGGGCGTGTTTATCGACCACTGTCTTTTTGAGCCAGCATCTACTGAAAGAAACCAGAACTCAGCTTTTGCAATTCCACCTCTGCACTGAGACCAGCCACTGAAGGCCACTTCAATTTCCATCAGAAAACCCCCAGCCTAAGAATATGCTCTCAAGGAACAATGAAAGGAGACAGTGCATTCCAAAGAAGCAGGAGACACTTTGATGAGCTCCTTCAAGACACTGTTTATACAGCCCTTCCCATGCATGACCCATGCACCCCACATGCTTTTTGTCTACCTTCTCCCAATGCCCAACATACCCTGAGCACTCACCAAGGTACGGGAAGAACAATAAAAACAGGCATCCCAAGACTCCCTGGAAACCATGGGGCCCTGGACTGCAGAAGCCCACAGTGAGGCTGCCATGAAAGACTGGCTCTGAGAAAGGCCCGACAGGCTGGTGCTGTGCATCTGAGGAGAAACATTTGCCCTCTCTGGACCCTGACTCAATGCTTGGGATGGTGCTTGGAGGGGCCTTGCACCACAGTCACAATGCCAGAATTAGGCCTGGTGTGTACATACACGGGGTACACATCCGCCTCAACAGCTATGACCAGGCCCAGAGGCAAAATTAGAAACATTCTAAGCTAAGCACAGCCTTTGCTGTGAAGTGCATGCTGTGCCCCCGGATTCGTGCATTGAAACCCTCATCCCAATGTGATGCCGTTTGAGGGCAGGGCCTGTAGGAGGTAATCAGGTCACGGGGGTAGAGCCCTTCTAGTGGGCTGAGCATCCTTGGAAGGGGCATGAGAATGCTGCTTCCTCTCTCCCTCTGTGCCCTGGGAGGACAGGAGCCAGTCATCTGCAAACCAGGAGAAGAGCCCTCATCAGAGCTCAAACCTGCCACCGCTGCCATCTTGGACTTCTCAGTTCCAGAACTGTGAGAAATGAATGTTTGTCCAGATCCCCAGTCTATGATATTTTTGTTATAAGAGCCCAAACGAAGACAGCCTTCTAGTCAGTAACATGAGGGCACGATGTTCACACTTGGGCAGGGGATTATCCGAAGGCTCCCTTTCTATGACTGCCCTGTTCTAGCCCACAGTGTTCCTTAGCTGGCTGGCAGCCTCTGGTGGGTGAAGACGTCAGTACAGCTGCACGAGCACAGTGTTCTTTAATAAGGACAGTTTGACATAAAATCAGGAAAATATTCACATAAGTTTATTTGAACTTTTGCAAAATCCCTAAAAGCACATTTATTCTTGGAGATCTGAGGAACATAGATCAAAACCCACACACACACATGATTTTTTAACTTCTCCACTTTACACATTGATAAAGTCCCACCTCAAGTAACCGAGTCATGTATGGGAGGCTGCCATGTCCCCTAGGACACAGCCATGCTTGACCTCCATAGAACATGCCCACAGTGCTAGAGGGCAGACACCCCAGTCAGGCAAAGCCCAGCCACCACCAAATAACTGACTCTTTACAAGTCTCTGCCAGGAAGAGAAGCACAAGGACACAGCCCGACTCCCACCACGGAGCACACTCAGCCTGCCCCACAGCCCCAGGCCTGCACAGAGCACGTGCTGCAGCCCCAGGGGCAGGAGGAGATGGACCCATCTTTGCCCCTTCTTACCTCATCAGGGAGTCTGCAGAAGCTCAAGAAAGGTTCTACATGTCTGCTTGTCAAGTGCACGGGAGAGCGAGCTGGGAAGGGCCACAGACAGAACGGGGTGCAGAGAGAGTCCCTGACATAGACCACGGGACAGGGGCCTGCAGTTCCCACTAGAGGGACAGGCACTGCAGTGGGCCACCAGGCTCTGCTCCTGGCCCAGAAGGCGAATCACATGCACTGGGGCTGGGCACACGCCCAAGCTGATGAGGTTCTGTGGACAGCGGGTTTGCAACCCACAGGACGGGACCAGATGCCTCATTTCCGGCAGGCACGGCTTGAAGGACCTATCATGAGCAGACGGTGGCTGTCCAGCAGAGCACAGGAAGAGCCACCACACCCCAGCTAGGGTGCACTCACCAATCCCCCAGCTGGACAGGAAGCAGAAAGGCCCACGTGGGCTCCCTCCTGCCCGTGCAGCGGAGCCTCCCAGCCACAGGTTGGCTCCTGTTTCACCAGCTGTCACCAAGCGAGGCTTCAGTTTCCAAAATATTGTTCAACAAAAATGAAAAGGGGCACCACTGAGTGTAGAGAAGCACACGGAGAGATGTGGGAGGAGGCCCACAAGAGGCCCGCCTGGCCAGGTGCAGGTGGCTCCAGCAGTAGGCATGGGAGGACCTGCCCACCCTCCACCGGCTCTGCCATGCTCTGGTCCTCCAGGACAGAGAGGCCAACTCATACCGTGATCTGCATGCTCCTTGTGCCCTGGGCTTCTGTTCTCCACAGGGCATCTTTGCAGCAATCAAATGGGAGGCAAGCCAGGGTCCCATGGGCCACAGACCAGGAAGGGCAGAGCCTGCCCTCCAAGTAAGCGCCTGCCTGGTGGAGGCAGCTTTGGAGGGAGGTGCTGGGAATACCGGCAGTTGAGGGCCCATACCTGAGTGGGGACCCTGAGACAGTGAAAACCAACCCAGGTCGGCACCCGGGACTACGGGAGCGAGAGGAAGCCAAACGAGCTCAGAAAGGAGGCAAGAGAAGAGGTCGGACCAGGGGCCTGAGGCTCTAGGCAGGGAGCGCCCCAGCCGGAGGCTGCCAAGAAAGGCCTGAGTCCTGCCCCTGCTCTGGGAAAGGCAACACCACCCCCCACACCACACTCCCTGTTCCAGGGAGCGGCTCCTCCCTGACGCTTCTGTTCCCACCACATGCAGCCTCCCTCAGCAAGGCCTCCAGGACAACCCCAGAGCCCAGGCTTCAGGCTATCTTCCCCATCCCGGGGACCTGGTCCAAGGCCGAGCCACCGTCTCCCATGAGCAACTGCCACAGCCTCTGCCACCTCCCTGCCGCTCCGCTGTCCGGCACACTCACCTCTCCACGGGACAAACACAAGCCCATCTCTTCCCTGATGTCAGCTCCGTCTGCAGACTCATCCACCCACACTGTCCCTCTGCCTGGGCCTCCCGCTGCGCTCAAAGGAGGCCGCCTCAGCCTGGCTCCCGCCTGCCCCGCCCCTACCCCACCCAGTCCCCCACGCCCTGCTCCTCCTCATCCCGCAGACACCATGCTCTTGCCTCCTCTGGCTTCAAGGGCCAAGCATCCAACACAGAGAGCTTCCTCCGCATCATTAGACCCGTCGTCCCTCACCGCCCCAGGCTAAACCCAGCCTTGCTCTTCCTGCTGGCCCGCACGTTCCCCTCGCACCACAACTCTGTGACCCTGTGTCCATCAGCTCCCCTCCTGTATTCCAGGAAGGCAGAGGGGCATCTGCCCCAGTAACCCCTCTCCCCGCGTGCTGCCCCAGGAGGCCCTAAGCAGTCCCTGTTGTGTCGCTCCTGAGTGGCTAGCCCCATGTAAGAAGCGAGGCCTGGAGGTGGCCCCTGGAGTGCTCACTCTCAGCTGCTCCTACGCACACCACAGAGAGAGGGGACAGGACGCCTGCGCCTTAAGGAAAGTGTAGGAAGGATGGCAGGGGCCAAGCTAGGTGTTGGGAGATTCGAGACCCATGTACTCTAAAGTGCAGCGGGTAGCTCGGAGCAGGCCTGCGAGAGAAAAACAGACATACTCTGGACGGGGCTCTTGGGAGCCGGAAGCAGAGGGTGGGAGCAGGCCCAGGAGGCTGGAGGGAGCTGAGGAAGCCTCCATCCCCTGTAGGCCGCGTGGAGGCCAGCTGAGGAGAGACTGCCCTGCTCTGCTCTGGAAGAACCCGCGGATTCTGAAAGAATACCATCTGCGAGGACAACCTCCCAAGCCATATGCACACGTTCCTGAGTCATGGGAAATGCACATGGGAAATGCACATGGGAAATGCCCTGTGTTTACAGGGGCCTGGCAGAGAGCCACGAGGCAGCCCTGTGATGTGGTGGTAAAATCTTGGACAGAGCACAGACTGGTTTCAGGAATAGTCTCCCAGAAGGCCAAGGCTCCCAGATGGGGCAGAGGCAAAGCTGCATATTTTCAGGTGTCTGTGTCAGCTCGGTGCCAAGAAAGAACATCAGGGAGCGGGCCCACTCTGACCATGAGCGAGGCCAACTCTGCCAATGGAGCCCCCAGTCACACCCCAGAGGCTGGCATGGCTGATGCAGGCTCACAGAGAGCCTCGAGATCCTCCTGAGAGGGGAAATCAACAGCTGCTTCTGGAGAGAACAAGGAAACCTGGGGCTCAATGGGGTTGAGGGGATTCAAGCAATCCCCAGCTGCAGCTGATTGTGGAGTGGATCTGAGCACAGGATGCACCTGTGACCTTCCACCCTCTCTTGATGAAAATAAGGCCATCATCAATATCTCCACTGTGTGATGGGGCTGTGGAGAATGTAATAAGATGCATGCCAAGTGCAAAGCACATGAGTGAGTGTGCAGGAAGTCTCAGCTTCCTCCCATGTCTGGCCTGAAAGAGCAGCATCCACCCTCTGAGTCTAGGTGTGCAGAGAAGCCATGGTAGAGCCTGAAGAGGCCTCCATGATGGAGAGCCAGAGGAAATTCAGTCCATGATTTATTTTCCTAAATCTACACGGGACTAAAGAAGAAAGCAAAAGAGGTCCGCAGCCAGGGTCCTTGTAAGAGTCTGAACTCAACGATTCATCTCCTGAGTCACATCTAGGCAGATCCTGGCCTCACATCTAGGCAGAGCTTTCCAGTCTAAAGGGTGCTTCTGCACACATGATTGTACTTAATCTCCACAAGAATCTAACACAAAAGCAGTGCCACCACTGGGTCCCCAGGTTCCAGATGAGAGAACAGCTCAGCAGTTAACAAGCCCTGATGAGGCCTCCATTTAAACCCGAGCCCTGTCTACCTCGCAGGTGCTCCCTGCATGGCCAGCCCCAGCCCCCACTCTGTGATGAGCATGTGAGCTGCAGCAGCACAGGTGGGCACTAGGAGGTGAGAGAGGGTACAGCCCCTCCTCCCTGGCTCCTGCCCACTCTGTGCATAGCTGCAGGCTCAGAAGGGGCAGGAGCAGGGCCTGAGAGAGGGACTAGTGCACTCCCCCAACCCTGTCAGCCCAGGTCACCTGACTCGGCATGATGTGCAGCTGTCTTTACACCATCTACCTGCAATCTTAAATACCTCCAAGTGTCATTACACAGTTTTCTTTAAAAAAAAAAAAATCTAAACAGATACAAAACCAGAGAATGAGAAAAGCAAAGGCCGAAATAATTACCAATCAAAGGAATGGCCCAGGAAGCAAGCTCTAAAGGTGCAGTCTGGCCTCCCCAACATTGCCTCTGATAGATAGAGGGAGGCACCATTATGTCAACTTGGCAGCTCATGTATTTACCTCACTTCCTCCTCGCTGGGGTGGGGGCTTGAAGAACTGACTCTCGATTTGAGAAATGTCAGATTTGGGCTGCTTATTTCCTCTTGCACTTTAAGAGCTGACCAAGGCAGAAATGTCCTTAAAAAGGCTGGGTTAGTGCTTGCTGGAATTTCTGGAGCACTTCTCTGCTTACACAACAAGAGGAGGTGCTGGGTAAATGCCCCAAAGCTTGGGCTGTGGCTGTCAGTTGGAGGGGAAGCAGCCCCTGGACAGGTGAATCAGCCCCTGGACAGGTGAATCAGCAGAAAAGACTCCAAGGTGGGCCTGGGGGTGGAGGCCAGCATAGAGCAGGCTGTCAGGAGACTCCAAATATACCAAGATGAGCAACCGTATCATATTTCCTGTGGCTGAGATGGAAGAGGAGGCAGCAATGTACATCAGCAAGACCTGGATAGACCTGGGTTCAAACCCCGCCTCTGCCACTGACTGGCAGCAGGACTGTGAACCAAGAAGACTGATATTTGCTTTTCAAAATTCTCCTGAGAAAGTATTTTGTGGAAAAGCTAATCTGTTACCACACATTTTGCAGAAGCTCATCTTCCAATCTTCAAGTCATTTGTGTTGATCACTTTCTGAGTGTCTGCTGGGCCCTTCTTGTGAACCAGCTGCTGTGTGCTCCAGGTGGCCACAGAGTGAAAACAGGACACCTCTGCCCCATGGGACTCTGCAGTTTATTTAGTGACGAACAAGGCTCTGGCCCCAAGAACCAAGAAAAAAGGTCAGATGGGAAAAGCAGTGTCTTGAGGAGGCAAGATCTGTCCATGAGTGGGGTGGCAATGGCTCTCTGGAAGAGGCATTACTCAAAGTCATAGACAAGGTAGGCCCCAGTCAAGGGCCAGGAGTGGGCACTGCCTCTGAAGCCAGGGAGACAACACCTCCTGGGGAGCCCGGGGAGCTGGCCTCCAGCTGCGGTGGGATGTCCACAGCCCCGAGCAGAAGAGCATGGGGTTCAAAAAGAGGCAATGGGAAACACAGCAGGTTTCCACATAGAGCAAACCCAGCCATGGCAGCCTGCCTCAGGATTCACCTATGGCTGAGGAGTGAAGCCTGCCATGCGGCACGCAGCCAGACAGCACTTGCACTGGTGTGGACAACCGGCCAAGGGAACCTGGCCTCTGGGAGAGGGGTAAGGGCAGAAGGCCTCACAGGTGGAGCTCAGGGTAGGGTGGCCAGGCCAAGCCATCGCCAGCTTTAGAGACTGGACAAACTCTCATTAAGATCTGATTTTCCACATGCACTATAAATTAACAAAAGGCGTTGTCTCAGGACACCCAAAGGTTTTCAAATAGTGCCAGGCAAGGGGAGGGCACAGTTGTGATTGTTGAACAACATTTGAAAGATTCTCATCTAAAAAACTCAGAAAAAATTGTAGGAGTTTCTGAATAGAGAATAGAAAAATAAAGGTCTGCTGTGACTGCAAATAGTTACTTTATTTTCTAAAAGTCCACGGAGGAAAGCAGGAGCCTGTCCACAAGATATGGCCCTGACCCACCTCAGAGACAGCCACAGGCAGCACGAGGCCAAGAGGACAGAGGGCCATGACCTTCACCTACTGGGAGCTGCAGAGAGGGAGACACAGGGAGGAGAAGCAAGTAGGTGCCGCATAGGAAGTGTGAGCTTCAGACAGGGTCCTGCACACAACGCTGCCCCACAGTTCACCCAGAAAACCCAGTTCCTGAGCCATTGTTGTGGACCCTACTGCTGTGCACTGCACCACTTGGTGAGTGATTTCTCACCAACTGGGTAACTTCCTTAGAGGAAGACACTCGGAATTGACCTCCCACCTTTAAACATCTGCTCCTTGAACTTCTGACTGTCAGGCCCCAGATAACACCAAGCTGCTGGAGCCATCCTGGGATGTGAAGGAGGAAGAGGAAGGACCCTGTTCATGAGTGGACAAGGGCACTCTGCAACCATCTTCATCACACTCACAGCAGCCAAGCTGGCACCACCAACAAACTCCCATTCCATCTTCAAATGCAGTCAGGGGGCCTGCTGCCCTGCTCCATGCCAAGGCATCCCCCAGGCTGCCTGACTGACAGCAGGGAAAATGAGACTCTGGTGGGAGGGCATCTTCCCATGAGCTTTACGTGGTTCTCAGGCATTAAGCTTTCAAAATCATTTGCTGAATATTATTTTATTGAGATAATCTCCACATAAAATAAAACTCATCATTTTAACCATCTTAAAGTGTACAAGGCAGAGATATTTAGTATATTCACAATGCTGTCCAAACATCAATGCTACCTAACTCAGAAAGATTTTCATCACCTCCAGAAGACACTCTATGCCCATTAAGCAGCCACTCCACCCCCAGACAATAAAAACCACCAATCCATGTTTTGTCCCTATGGATCTGGCTACTCTGGCCTTTCCTAGGAATGGCATCAAGCGGTGTGTGGCCCTCTGTGCCTGGCTGTGTTCAGTTAGCACCATGTTCTCAAGGCGTTTCTGTTCTGTGGCATGCACACATCAGCACTGTGTTTCCTTTATGGCTCAATAATACCCCACTGGATGGACAGACCAACTTGGGTTTTTCCCTGTCTTGGCTACAAATACTGCTGCTATGAACAGTGATATACAGGTGTTTGTGTAAATGTGTTTTTAGTTCTCTCAAATATATACTTAGAAGTGGACATTACATGTCACTACTTCCCACTTACTTCCCAGGCACTGCCTCTAAAGGTGATGTTTTATGTTTATACATACAGCATTCTATGATTTCATTCCATTCTGGAATGGTACTGAGTAATATAGAAGAGAAGAAATTCTAGGTCTGTGCCCTTACAATAGGCTGCAGTACTGAAAACCTCTGCTGGGGAATACTGTATTTATACATGAATATTTCCATAAACATGCTCATATCATCACGTATATGTGTGTGTTTATTTACCTATCTATGTCTATATTCATACAGAGTCACACTATAGAAAATAGAAGTATTGGTAGATGGAGGCAGTGAAAATAATATAAAAAGAAACTTCCATACATGTGAAGACCTATCTGCCCTATAAGCCATATCCACAATAGTACACAAATAAAGGTACACTCTGACATACATCCTGCTGCATTTCATATATACTAGGAAACCATTCATTTTTGTTGCTCTTCTGTGAGTAGAAAACGTATTAAGGCCAAAGCATCATTCATTGCAAGATCGATGTTAATCCTTCCTCCTCTGGTGAGCACCAGGCCAGAGATGAACCAGTCCCAGTCCAAAGGCCCTCGCCCAAATCTGAGAATGCCGACTTCTTCTCTTCAGGCTTTTCATCAGGACAGGAGCTTTATTTTTTTTCTATAAATGTGTGATGTAGGAATACACTCCTGTCATTAATTTTTGCTGGCTGGAGAAAGGTCTTTTTGGTTATGGGAAGAGAAGCCTAGATATATTCCCTGAAAATAGGCTGTTGTACTGAGAGCAAATGTTAGGGTGCATGGTACCTGGGCAAAAGGCAACAGGCCGGGGTCAACATGCACTCTAGGGCCAAAACTGGCTGTATCGGTCAGGCCAATTGTTCTTTTTGTCAAAGGCTTTACCCACTGATGTTAGCCAGCTCTTCCCAGTCCTAGCTGGATGGACAGAACCCCATTGGGCTGATTTCCTGAGCCCTTGAATTAAAAACACCTGGGTGCCAGGTAACACGGACTTTGTCACAGGTAGAAGGAGAATGGAGTATGGTGTGTGGCTTGGATTAGATTCACTTGTAGTGAGCTAATTGGCTGATTGGATTCACTTGGGCTGGAGCAGCTGAAATGAGAGGTGACCACTGACCTAGTTTTTTTATGGGGCTTTCTTTTGTATATAGATAGGCACATAAGTAAATGCACATATACAGCATTATATGAGTATGTCTATGTAATACTCATTTGTAAGTATGTCTGTGTAAAAAAGCCCCAAATAAAATATAGATTAAAGGTCATTTCAGAGTACAGCCCCTGCAGCCCAGGTGAGTCAAATCAGCCAGTTAGCTCAGGCCAGGTGAGTCCAGTCAGCCAATGAGGTGACTTGGGACTGCTGAAGCATCAAGCCAAGCCAACAAGAATGGATGCGAAGAACACAGACATCCCTCGAGAAGGAGCGTAGGGCCCTGAGGTGCTGAGTGGGACATGACGCCTTATATGGCAGCACAGCTTGCTCACTTCCTGGACCTTTTGCCTGAAGGTGAAGCTTTATCTTTATATGGACAACATTCTATGGTTGTGTTCCATCCTGGAATGGTATTGAACCATATAGGAGGGAAGAAAGACAAGATCTATGCCCTTACGATAGGCTGGAGTATTGAAAACATCTGTTGGGAAATATTGAATGTACACTGAATATTTCCAAAGGCATCTCATATAATACTCTATGCCTGTGTTTATCTACCTCTCTATACCTATATCCATATATGTATATATCGATATTCATACAGAGTAAAAGATATACAAGGTAAAAGTATTGCTAGGTATTAAAATAATAATATAAAAAAAGTTTCCATACATGTAAAGACCTATGTGCTCTATAAATGATATCTACATAGTACACAAATGAACATATACTCTAAATACATCCTGATGCATTCAATGTATACTAAGGAATGATTGATCCTTTCTGCTCACTTCTGTGAGCAGTAAATTCACTAAGGCCATGGGAGTCATTCACTGCCAGGTCAGTCATGGCCCTTTTCTTTCCAGTAGACACCAGGCCAGAGATGAACCAGACCTAGTTCCAAAGGCCTTCACCCAATTTTGTGTGCTCATTTGTTTTTTGAGATGGAGTCTCATTCTGTCACCCAGGCTGGAGTGCAGTAGCATGATCTCGGCTCACTGCAACCTCTGCCTCCTGGACTTAAGCGATTCTCTTGCCTCAACCTCCCAAGTAGCTGGGATTACAGGCACACACCACCACGCCCGGCTAATTTTTTGTATTTTTAGTAGAGACAGGGTTTCATCATGTTGGCCAGGCTGGTCTCAAACTCCTGACCTCAGGTAATCCACCCACCTTGGCCTCCCATAGTGCTGAGATTACAGGCATGTGCCACTGCACCCAGCCTGACAAGTACACTCTTGTTGTTCAGGGTTGGTTGTGGAGAAGGGTCTATTTGGGCAAAGAAAAAAACTCTAGGTCTGTTTCCTGAAGATAAACTGCAGCACTGAAAGCATATGTGAGGAAACATGGTTCCTGGGCAAAAGGCAACTAGATTAGAGTGAACATGTGCCCAAGTGCCAAAGGTGGCCCTACTGGCCAGTCCAAAGGCTCTGTGTGTCAAAGACTACACCTACTGGTGTCTGCTATTTCTTAACGGTCCTAGCTGGATGGTCATAACACTACTGGGCAGGTTTGAGGAGCTCCTGAATTAAAGAAGACCTCAGGTGCCAAATAACAAAGGCTTTTTTACAGGTACAAGAACGGGAAGTGGTGTGTGGCTCAAATTGAATTCACTTGGACTGAGCTAATTATCTGATTAGATACATCTAGGATGGAGGGGATGGAAACAAAAAAGACCTCTGACCTAGTTTTCTTTTGGAGCTTTTCTTTGTAGATATTTATATAAATAGGAAGACCCATAAACACACACACAGGATTATATGAGTATGTCTTTGTAATGTCCATTTTGTGAGTATGTCTATGTATAAAAGCCCAAATGAAAACTAGGTCAAAGTTTCTTCCATTTGCATCCCTCCAGTCCAGGTGAGTCTAATCAGCCAATTTGCCCAGCCCAGGTGAATCTGTTCAATTAGCTCAGCCTAGGTGAATCCAATCAGCATATTAGCTGAATTGGAACTGCTTAACAATCAAGGCAGGCCCACAGTGGTGGATATGAAGAATGCAGGCCTACATCAAGAAGGGAATCAGGGCCCTGAACTGTTAAGGTGGACAAAAAACCTTAAGTGGAGGCCAGGCGCGGTGGCTCATGGCTGTAATCCCAGCACTTTGGGAGGCCAAGGCAGGTGGATCATCTGAGGTCAAGAGTTTGAGACTAGACTGTCCAACATGATGAAACCCCGTCTCTACTAAAAATACAAAAATTAGCCGTGTGTGGTAGCAGGCACCTGTAATCCCAGCTACTTGGAAAGCTAAGGCAGGAAAATCGCTTGAACCCAGGAGGCTGAGGTTGCAGTGAGCAGAGATTGTGCCACTGCACTCCAGCTTGGGCAGAAAGAGCAAAACTCCATCTCAAGAAAAAACAAAAATAAAAACCTTAAGTGGCAGTAGCAGTACTGCCAGGTTACCTGCCAGGACTTGCTCCTAAAAATGAAACTTTATGTTAATACATACAATGTTCTATGGCTGTTTTTCATTCTAAGATGGTATTGAGCCCTATAGGAAGGAAGAAAGACTAAGTCTGCACCCTTAGGATTGTCAGGATTACTGAAAATGTCTGTTGGCAAGTATCAATGTATACATGCATATTTACATAGAAATACTCATATATTTCTGCATGTGTGTGTATTTATATACATATCTGTATCTTTCTATCTCTGTATCTATATTCATACAAGATGTAGATATAGAAGGTAGAAGTATTGATATTTTTAGGTCCTGACAGTAATATCAAACATCCATCCATGAAGAGGCCTATCTGCCCTATAAACTGTATCTATAATAGTAAGCAAATGGAAGCACACTGTGACATACATCCTGCTGCACTTAATGTATGCTAAGGAGCCATTGGTCCTTGTTGCTCCCTTCTGTCAGCAGAAATGCACTAAGGCCATGGGAGCCACTCACTGCTACGTCAATGTTGACTTTTCCCTTTCTCATGAACACCAGGTCAGAAATGAACCAGCCCCAGCCCAATGGCCCTAACACAAATTCACAAATAATGACTCCTTACTAGGGCTCCCATCAAGACAGGAGCTCTTCTTTTTTTCTATGAACATGGAACATAAGAGTACAGTCTTGTCTTTTGGTTTTGGTGGCTGGAGAAGGGTCTTTTGGGGTAGGGCAAAGAAAGTATAGGTTTGTGCCCTGAAGGTAGACTGTGGTACTAAAAACAGATGTCAGGGAATGTGGTACTCAGGCAAAAGAAGACCAGGCCAGAGTCAACGTGTGCTGTACTGCCAAAAGAGGCTCTTAAAGACCAGGCCAATGATTCCTTTTTCTGAAGGCTACACCCACCCTCTGGTGCCAGCCAGCTCTGGCCAGTCCTACCTGGGTAATAAGAACCCTACTGGGTGATCTGATGAGCACCTGAATTAAAAACACAAGTGTCAGATAACAATGACTTTTTCCACAGATACAAGAATGGGAAGTGGTGTGTGGCTTGGACTAGATTTATTTGGTCTGAGGTAATTGGCTGATTGGATTCTTCTGGGATGGAGGGGATAGAAGTGGAAGTGATGTCTGACCTAGTTTCTTTGGGGGCTTTTTGTTGTAGATATAGACATGAATAGATACATAAACAATCACACATATACAGGGTTATATGAGTATGTCTATGTAATGTCCATTTGTGAGTATGGCTATGTAAAAGAAGCCCAAATAAAACCTAGGTAAAAGGCCATTTCTGTTTCCATCCTCTCCAACCCAGGTACATGTAATTATTCAATTTGCTCAGCCCAGATGAATCTATTCAGCCAATAAGCTCAGTATAGGTGAATCCAATCAGCTCATTAGTCAAATTGGCAGTGCTGAAGGATCAAGACAGGATCTCAGCAGTGGAAATGAGCAGTGAGGGAATCTACCAAGGAGAGCAGGGCCCTGTTGTCCTAAGCTGGGCCTGCCTTACATAGCAATACTGCCGGCTTACTTGCCAGGCATTGCCCCTAAAGGTGAAGCTTTGTTTATGTTTATACATACAACATCCCATGGTTGTGTTCTATTCTGAGATGGTATAGAGCCATATATGACAAAAGTCTAGTTCTGCACGCTTAAGATAGGCAGAATTATTCAAAATGTATGTTGGTGAACATTGTATGTAAACATGAATATTTACAGAGACATACTTATATAATCTTGTGTGTTTTTATCTACCTATCTCTACATCAACCAATCATCAATATTTATATAGAGTCTAGGTAGAGAGGGTAGATGTATTGATATTTATTGGTACTGACAGTAATATAAAAAGAAACTTCCAAACATGGTAAAGGCCTCCCTGCCCTATCACCTATACCTACAAATAAACAAATGTAGGTCCACTGTGGCATACATCCTGCTGCAGTCAATGTACACTAAGGAACCACTGGCCCTTGTTGCTCACTTCTGTGAGCAGAAAACGCAATAAGGCCATGGGAGTCATTCATTAGCAGGTCAGTGTTGACCCCTTCCATTCTGGTGAACACAAGGCAGAGATAAACCAGCCCCAGCACAAAGGCTCTCACACAGATTTGAGAGTGCTCATTTTCATCAAGACAGGGGCACTTCCTTTTTTCTATGAACATATGACATAGGAGTACACTTTTTTCAGTTTTGGTGGCTTAAGAAGTGTCCTTTTGTATAAGAGAAGAAAAGCCTACATCTGTTCTCTGAAACTAGACTTGGGCACTGAACATAAATGTCAGGGAATGTGATACCCAAGCAAAAGACAACCAGGCCAGAATCATCAGTCACTGAAGTACCAAAAGTAACACGTGTTGGCCAGGTCAAAGAATCATTGTGTTGAATGCTACACCCACTGGTGTCAGCCAGCTCTGCCCAGTCTTAGCTGGATGGCCAGTACCCCACTGAGCTAATTTGATGAGCTCCTGATTTTAAAACACTTGGGTACCAGGTTGGGAGGATATTTTCACAGGTGCAAGAAAATTGGGAAGCCATGCGTGGCTCTGATTTGATTTACTTTAACTGAACTAACTGGCTGAATTGATTCACCTGGGCTCAAGAGGCATGACAGAAAAATAACTTCCAACCTAGGTTTTTTCTGCTTGGCTGTTTTGGTAGATATATAAGATATAGGTAGGTAGGTACATAAACACATACACATATGCACATACATGATTATATGAATGTCTATAATGTCCATTTGTAAATATTTCTATGTGAAAAAGTCACAAATGCAAATGAGGTAAAAGTTATTTCCATTTCCTCCAGCCCAAATGAGTCAAATCAGCCTTTCCATTATGTTTGGGTGTGAGATTCAGAACCTCACCTGAATAGGCTGTGTCCTTGTGTGAGGGTGACAATCCTAAGTGTTGGTTGGATGTGCATA
Organism: Gorilla gorilla gorilla; assembly: GCF_029281585.2. Taxonomy (NCBI): domain Eukaryota; kingdom Metazoa; phylum Chordata; class Mammalia; order Primates; family Hominidae; genus Gorilla; species Gorilla gorilla. The sequence continues at coordinate 73,769,155 of NC_073231.2, read as the reverse complement.
TCAGAGTCACAATCTCACCTGCGTGCTGGGTCCTGTTATGACACTCTCTGTACCACCCAAGAGCTTTATACAGTAGGCATGGGAGTCACAATTCTCTCTGTGGCCTTAGTACAGAAATGAGTCACCATTCCACCTGTGGACCAGATCCATGTATGAGTCACAATTCCAACTTTTGACTGCATCTGGATGTGAGATTAAAAACCTCAGCAGCAGGCTGTGTCCATATATGAGTGTGACAATCCTAGCTGTTGGCTTGGTGTGCATAGAAGAGTTACACTCTCACCTATGAGGTAGGCCCTATTATGACACTCTGTACCACTTGAGGGCTTTATATAGTAGGTAAGTGAATCACAATTTTCTCTGATACTTTCATATAGCTATGAGACTCATGATCTTACCTGTGTTCCTAGTCCAGGTATGAGAATCAAAATCTCTCCTACTAGTTGGGTCCAGGTTTGAGAGTCATCATATGGCCAGTGAGCTGGGTTCAGAAATGAGTCGCCATCTTCCCTGTGGGCTTTGCCCATGTATGAGGGTAAAATCACCTAGGTGCCAGGCCCAGGTATATGTCACAATCTCACCTGTGGGCACGGCCAAGGTAGGAGTCACCCAGGTGCTGGGCCCCTGTATATGTCATAATCCTACCTGTCAGCCAGGCCCAGGTAGAAAGTCAAATAACCTAGGCCCTGCACCATTGCACCCAGGTAAGAGAGCCAAATCACCTAAGTGCTGGACCCAGGTAAGAGAGTCAAATCAAAGCTTTACTAAAAACAGTACATTTTCTCTCTGGAATACATGTCACATTCCTCTTTTGTATTAATATAAAACTCCCAACCTTCTGCTTTTTGGACATACCAAAGACCACCCAATCTATACGTATGCTTCAAATTGCAATTCTTTCTTAACGTTAAATTTAGAGATTCATCTCTACATCTTTATTTTGATTTCAACAGCCCTTTGATTCACTGGCATGTATGTTGTGTCATGTGTGAGGTCAGCTCTAAATTTTTTTGGTTTGGTTCATGTTTTTGTATATAGATATCATTGGGAAAGGCACTTTGTGCAGGCAGTCTTTGGACCTCTGCTTTGCCAAATAATGTGTCTTGAGCCTGGAACATGTTCTTACCAAGAGATAAAGTGCTGGACTCACTACTTTGTGAAGGGATATATCTTTCTCTGCTCTGAGCTTAAAGTAGACTTTTTTATTCTTAAGTACATGTGCTAATGGCCCTCAGGCAGCCCCAGATTTCTGTAATTAATGTTCCTTTCTGTCTCTGGTAATTTTATTTGCTTTATAAGTTTACCTTTTCCAGTTTATTTTTTTTCTTTTGAGACAAGTCTCACTCTGTTGCCCAGAATGGAGTGCAGTGCGGTGATCTCAGCTCACTGCAACCTCCGCCTCCCAGGTTCAAGCAATTCTCCTGCCTCAGTCTCCCGAGTAGCTGGGACTACAGGTGCACACTGCCACGCCCAGCTAATTTTTTGTCTTTTAGTAGAGATGGGGTTTCACCATGTTGCCCAGGCCGGTTGTGAACTCCTGAGCTCAGGCAATCCACCCACCTTGGCCTCCTAAAGTGCTGGGATTATAGGCGCAAGCCACCGCCCCTGGCCACCTTTTCCAGTTTTAATACACCCACTCCTGCTTTCTTTTGATTATTGTTTGCATAAATATACATTTTTCACTCTTTTACTTTCGACCTACCTGTCATTGAATTTGAAGTGAGTTTTTGTAGACAGAATTTAGTTAGGTCATTTTCTAAAATAATCTTTGTTTCTCCCCACTACTCATACTTAACACACTGTCAATCTCTGTCTTTTGATCACTGTATGTATATTATTTACACTTAAGGCAATTCTTGGTACCTTAGAGCTTAAGTATGCTATTTTATTATTTTATGTTTGCTTCCTCTGGTTTTGTTCCTGTTTCTTTGTTGTTGTTTTTTTTGCCTTCCTGTAGGTTAAACATTTAAAAAAAAAATTTCATCTTGATTTACTTATGGTGTTTTTAGAGAGGTACACACTTTAAGTATGTAGTTTTTGTAGTAGTTGCTGTGGATATTACAATATATCTCATTCTACTGATATATGACTTTGAAGTATGGAAATATTACTCCCATTTAAGTCCTTTTATTTTTTGCACTTTTAAATATAATTGCTTTGAATATCAAGTGCTGTTATAATTTTTTTTTCAAGTATCAAGTATGACATATAAAACTCAAATGGGGATTGTCTGTTAAAAACTTCCTTTAGCAAGTCTTTATAACTATGTCTACTAGTGACACATTCCTCAAGAGTGGTATCCCTAACTGCTATTAGGGGGTGTTAAACGACGACTCTTTCTGGCTACTTCCCGCTGAAAAGAAGTGTCGTGCTGGGAACAGCACTTAGGGCTCCTCCTGGGGTCGATCTATGGGTCCTCAGAAGAAAGGCGTGTCCATAGGTGGTTCTGTCTGCAGCACCATTTGGAGTTTGCTTCTAGATGAAAAGAGATAAATTTTACAAGAAGGTTTAGAATATAGGGTTTGAATATAAGTATTAAGATTACCATTATTAGTGGGGGTACTATAGGCCATAACCGTGACAGTAGAGTTTGATACCTGTTAGCTATTCTAATGGATTGTAATACTTGTTTGCCTCCACCAAATGTTGCTGTACTTTACCAGAAATGTTAAGATAAAAACAACATTCTTTAGCCAGACACAGTGGCTCATGCCTGTAATCCCAGCATTTTGGGAGGCTGAAGCAGGCAGACCACCTGAGGTCAGGAGTTCAAGACCAGCCTGGCCAACATGGTGAAACCCCGTTTCTACAAAAATACAAAAATTAGCCAAGCATGATGGTGGGTGCCTGTAATCCCAGCTACTCAGGAGGCTGAGGCAGGAGAATTGCTTGAATCGGGGAGTGAGCCAAGATTGAGCCATTGCACTCCAGCCTGAGTAACAGAGTGAGACCCCATCTCAAAAAAAAAAAAAATTCTTTTTAGGATAAATGGCATTAAATTTGGGTAGCTAAAGTAACTTTAGTGTTAACCTTGGCTAAATTTTTCCAGCAATTATCAATCCTTTCACAATTTCCACAGACCATTTATGACATGCTTAAACTTTCTTACTAGTCCTAAACACTCCTTTTTTAAACAACCAGTTATTTCCTTTTAGGACAAGAATTTACCATCCAAGATCCTTTCTTATATAAAATCTTTTTTTTTTTTTTTTGAGATGGAGTCTCGCTCTGTCACCCAGGCTGGGGTGCAGTGGCGCAATCTCGGGTAACTGCAAACTCAGTCTCCCAGGTTCAAGCAATTCTCTGCCTCAGCCTCTCAAGCAGCTGGGATTACAGGTGCCCACCACCACGCCCAGAAATTTATGAAAAAATTTTGTATTTTTCATAAAGAGATGGGGTTTCACTATCTTGCCCGGCACTTTGGAAGGCCAAGGTGGATGGATCACCTGAGGTCATGAGTTCAAGGCCAGCTTGACCAACATGGAGAAACCCCATCTCTACTAAAAATACAAAATTAGCTGGGCATGGTGGCACATGCCCGTAATCCCAGCTACTCAGGAGGCTGAAGAAGAATCGCTTGAACCTGGGAGGCAGAAGTTGCGGTGAGCCGAGATCGCACCATTGCACTCCAGCCTGGGCAACAAGAGTGAAACTACGTCTTAAAAAAAACAAAAACAAAAACAAACAAAAAAAAAAACAACAGAAAAACAGCTTTATTACCTCAGAGGCCTTTTCTGTATGGGGTGGAAAGGTTTCTATGCAGTTAGTGAAAGTATCTATCCATGCCAGGTGGTGTTGAATGCCCTTCACCTTTGTCATGTGGGTGAAGTCTATCTGCCAGACCTCCCCTGGAAGGCTTCCCATCCTTTGGGTTTGAGGAGAAAGCTGCTGCCTTCACAAGCATTAACAACCTGTTTGACTGTTCTTAATAAATTCTTTCTTGAAAATTTTTGGGCACACTGGTAAGTTTTACTCTTTCCTAAATCAAATGCCTGGTGGATTTAAAAACTTTCCATTGGCTGGAGGCTGGCAAGTGCTGAGTTTGCCATCCTCTGACTGTAGCTGTCCTGAGAGCTGGAAAGTATATCCTCAAGAAGTGATGTATTCTATTTCTGCAGGGGAGTACTGAGGTTTAATTTCTCTTATGGAGCCTTTCCAAATTAGGGGGGCTTGAAGTATGTTGATGCGCTGAGGCTTCCTTGCCACTGACTTAGCTGCCTGATCAGCAAACCGATTTTCTTCGTCTGCTTTATCGGTTGTCTTTGATGTCCCTTTCAATGCATTCCTGCTATTTCTCATGGAAGGTAAACTTGAGGATAATAACCAGTTAATTTTGGGAGATGCATTAGCTGTAAGAAAAAATGTCTTTCTCTCCAAATGACAGCATGAGCATGGAGAACTAAGAAAGCATACTTCAAAGTAGTGTAAATGCTAGCTACCTTTCAATTGCTGAATTCAAGTGCTCTTGTAAGAGCTATCAGTGCAGCTAATTGAGTGCTTGTGCCTGGAGAGAGAGAGACTTTCAATGATGTCACTTAGAGTGACTACTGCATATCATGCTTTATGGATCCCTTGCTCTACAAAGTAGCTCCCATCTTTGAAGAGGGTCCAATCTGGATTTTCTAGGGGAGTTTCCCTGAGATCTTCCCTAGCTGCATAGGTCTGTATTATAACTTGTTCAGAGTCATGTTCAGTTTCCCCAAGGAAAGTGGCTGGGTTTAGATGAGAACAAGTTTTTAACTGGATTGTGGAATCCTCTAATAGCAGAGCCTAATATTTAAGGAGTCAACTGTCTGTTAGACAAAGGCTCCCCGCTAGAAGACAGTAATCCTGCCACATCATATGGGGTGTAAACAGTTAAGTCATTTCCCAGGTTAATTTGCTGGCTTTTAGGACCAGTAGGACCACCGTGGCAATGGCTTGGAGGCATTTGCAAATAATAGGTCCCCCCAAGTGCAACTAAGGGGTCGAGAAAAATATTAGAGTTTTTCCTGAGATGTCCCACATGGTGGTGCTACAAGAAGAGGGGAGGCCTGGATTAGAGAGAGGAGAGAGAGGCTGACTCCACTGTTTAGAAGGAGGTCTACCTGGCTGGATGCAGCAGCTCACGCCTGTAATCCTAGTACTTTGGGTGGCCAAGGTGGGCGGATCACAAGGTCAGGAGATTGAGACCATCCTGGCTAACACAGTGAAACCCTGTCTCTACTAAAAATACAAAAAAAATTAGCTGGACGTGGTGGTGGGCACCTGTAGTCCCACCTACTCTGGTGGCTGAAGGGGGGAGAATGGTGTGAATCCAGGAGGCAGAGCTTGCAGTGAGCCGAGATCGCGCCACTGCACTCCAGCCTGGGCGACAGAGCGAGACTGTCAGAAAAAAAAAAAAAGGAGGTCTACCTTTCTTCCTCCAATTTCCAGAATCACCTGGGGCTCCTAATGGCAGTTTGAGCCACTACAGCCAGGGGTTTGAGCCCCAGAACCCATCAGTCCTGTTGGACCATGTGTGAGACTGGTTCTGAACCCGGTGACCTCCATCTCTGGGGGCAGTCTGATCTGTAGTGGTCTTTGCCACAGGCTGGACAGGGTTGAGGTGGCTTTTCCTTGCTGTCTGGGTACTCCTTCTTAAAGTGCCCTGACTTTCCACATCGATAGCCACTAGCAGACGCACCTTGGGGATCCTGAACTTTGTAAGCCTGCAAAGCGGCTACTAGAGCCTCTGTCATTTTCTTGTGCTTCCTCTCTTTCTGCTCGACCTCCTCCTGATCCCTAATATAAAAGACTGAAGTGGCCACCCTCAGGATGTTTTCCAAGGTGCTCTCTGCTCCTATAGCCTCCTTATGCAGCTTCCTTCTAATATCAGGATCTGCCTGTGTAATAAACTTGTCCTTTAGGATGAGCTGTCCTTCTACTGAATCAGGGGATAAGGAGGTGTGTTTTATTAGTGGCTCTCTCAGCCTTTCCATAAAGGCTGTGTGATTCTCATCTGGTTTTTGGTCTATCATGGACAGCTTAAAGTAATTAAGAGATTTGGTCCTAGTTCTTTGTAAGCCCTCTAATATGCACATTAAAAAGAGTTTCTCTTTCCATTCATTTGTGGAGCTATCGGAGTTCCAATCAGGATTGTCAAGAGGAACTATTTCCCTTCCTGTTGGGAATGGCGTTTCCATTATTTCTTTGTGTTCTGTATTAGTCTGTTGTCACACTGCTGATAAAGACATACCCAAGACTAGGAAGAAAAAGAGGCTTAATTGGACTTACAGTTCCACATTGCTGGAAAGGCCTCAGAATCATGGCAGGAAGCAAAAGGCACTTCTTACATGGTGGCAAAAGAAATGAGGAAGATGCAAAAGAGAAACCCCTGATAAAATCACCAGATCTCGTGAGACTTATTCACTACCACTAGAACAGTATGGGGGAAACCACTCCCATGATTCAAATTATCTCCCACTGGGTCCCTCCCACAACTTTATGGGAATTATTGGAGTATAATTCAACATGAGATTTGGGTGGAGACACAGAGCCAAACCATATTCTGTCCCTGGTCCCTCCAAATCTCATGTCCTCACATTTCAAAACCAATCACACCTTCCCAACCGTCCCCCAAAGTCTTAACTCATTTAAGCATTACCTCAAAAGTCCACAGTCCAAAGTCTTATCTGAGACATGGCAAGTCCCTTCTGCCTATGAGCCTGTAAAATCAAAAGCAAGCTAGTTACCTCTTGGATACAATGGAAGTACAGGTATTGGGCAAATACAGCCATTCTACATGGGAGAAATTGGCCAAAACAAAGGGGTTACAGGGCCCATGCAAATCTGAAATTTAGCAGGGCAGTAAAATTTTAAAGCCCCCAAATAATCTCCTTTGACTCCAGGTCTCACTTTCAGGTCACGCTGATGCAAGAGATGGGTTCCCATGGTCTTGGGCAGCTCTGCCCCTGTGGCTTTGCAGAGTACAGCCTCCCTCCCAGCTGCTTCCATGGGCTGGCATTGAGTGTCTGTGACTTTTCCAGGCGAACAGTGCAAGCTGTCAGTGGATTTACCATTCTGGGGTCTGGAAGACTGTGGCCTTCTTCTCACAGCTCCACTAGGTGGTGCCACAGTAGGGACTCTATATATGGGGTCTCTGACACCACATTTTCCTTCTGTTATTGCCCTAGCAGAGGTTCTCCATAAGCACCCTGCCCCTGCAGCAAACTTCTGCCTGAGCATCCGGTTGTTTCCATACATCTTCTGAAATCTAGGTGGAGGTTCCCAATCCGCAATTCTTGACTTCTGAGTACTCACAGGCTCCACACCATGTGGAAGCTGCCAAGGCTTGGGGCTTGCACCCTCTGAAGCCATGGACCAAGCTCTATGTTGGCCCCTTTCAGCCACAGCTGGAGTGGCTGGGATGCAGGGCACCAACTCCCTAGGCTGCACACAGCACGAGGACCCTGGGCCCAGCCCACAAAACCATTTTCTCCTAGGCCTCCAGGCCTGTGATGGGAGGGACTGCTATGAAGACCTCTGACTTGCCCTGGAGACATTTTCCCCATTATCTTGAAGATTAACATTCAGCTTATTAGTTACGCAAATTTCTGCAGCTGGCTTGAATTTCTCCTGAGAAAATGGGTTTTTCTTTTCTATCACATTGTCAGGCTGCAAATTTTCCAAACTTTCATGCTCTGCTTTCCTTATAAAACTGAATCTCTTTAACAGCACCCACATCACCTCTTGAATGCTTTGCTGCTTAGAAATTTCTTCTGCCAGATAACCTATATCATCTCTCTCAAGTTCAAAGTTCCACAAATCTTTAGGGCAGGGGAGAAATGCCACCAGTCTTTTTGCTAAAATATAAGGAGAGCCACCTTTGCTCCAGTTCCCAAGTTCCTCATCTCCATCTGAGACCACCTCAGGCTGGACCTTATGGTCTATATTGTTACCAGGCTTTTGGTCAAAGCCATTCAGCAAGTCTCTAGAAAAGTTTCAGACTTTCCCATGTTCTCTCTCTTCTTCTGAGCCCTGCAAACTGTTACCCAATTCCAAAGTCACCTCCACATTTTCAGGTATCTTTTCAGCAACACCCACTCTACTGGTACCAATTTATTGTACTAGTCCATTTTCATGCTGCTGATAAATACATACCCAAGACTGACAAGCAAAAGAGGTTTAATTGAACTTTACAGTTCCACATGGCTGGGGAGGCCTCAGAATCATGGCAGGAGGTGAAAGGCAATTCTTGTATAGCAGCGGCAAGAAAAAATGAGAAAGATGCTAAAGCAGAAACCCCTGATAAAACCACCATATCTCATGAGACTTATTCACTACCATGAGAATATGGGGGAAATCACCCCCATGATTCAAATTATGTTCCACGACATCCCTCCCACAACACATAAAAATTATGGGAGTACAATTCAAGATGAGATTTGGGTGGAGACAGAGCCAAAACATATCACCTTCCCTATCTCCTTTTTTCCTTTTTGACCTACTATAGGAGATACATTGCTCATCTCCAAAATTTTCTACTGCCTACAAAGCTGCCTGTTTTTCAGCAGCAGTGAGGGTTTGGCTTAGGAGCAGCAGAACCTCCCTCCATGTGAGGTTAAACATCTGAGTTAAATTTTGGAAAGCTTCCCATCAGAGTTGTCAGAAAATTGGCCTAAGTCTCCCTTTATTTGCCTAAGGTCCTGTAATGAGAAGGGAACTTAAAGGGGTCCCAAATAAGGGGGATCCTCAGATGGTTTCTCTATAATTTACTTCTTTAATACTGGGGAATCATTCTCTATACACCTGCCTGATATGACTGCTGAAAGAGCTGGGTTGATTTTGCAGTGCTTGCAAAGGCCTAGTAAGAATGTCATCCCCTTGTGCAAAGAAAAATGAACTGCTTTTTTCTTCAAAGTTTTGCGGTTAAAGGAGTCCCAATCCCTCAGAATACACTTGAGAGGAGTGCAGGCTGAAAACGGTCTGATACCGATCTAGAAAGAGAAGTAAGAAAAAAAGGATCTTTTCCTTGGGATGGTCCAAGGTGGAGGGGAAGACACTGGGGGCGTTCCCCCTACTGTTTCCTCTCCTTGGTTCCTGGGGTCCTGGCACCTTGTTAAACATGCCACCCAGGGTTGCCAGCATGACCCCCAAGCCATGGAACCAGAGGACCTAAGTGATGAGTTTAGTCATGTGTACCCATGCAGCCCTAGTTCTGTTTGTGATTCCCCCTTTCACTTCCTAGATTTGTATGATCTGCATGGCTCCCTGAAAGACAGATCTCAGGAAAGACTATGTAATAGTTACATTTGGCCAAGGCCCCTTTAATGGAGGGGGTGTACTAGATTGAACTCTATATCCTGCAATTATGGCCTGTGCTAAAGCATTTACCCTTAGAGAATGGTTCTGGTTAGCTTCTGGACTTACAATCCCCTTACTATTTAAGTACCATTTTAACTACAAGCAGGATAGATGCCTTACAAGAAAATAGTGATTAAATGATGATTTTCCTGCTGATGGACAGTGTTGAGACTAAAATTTGGTTTCAGAGGACATTTTCCTTCTGATCATTGATGGCATAGTTTTTCCTATTCACAGAAGAGGCATAAAGCCTGGACTCTAGTAGAGGGGTGCAAAAAGGGAGGAGAATTGGGAAGCTAGAGTGTCTCAGCAAAGGACCAACAATGTGCCTCATGGAATGAACTTCTATTCCACTATGTGATGCTGTTGACCTAGAAATACCATGTGCTTGCCAGAGGAAAGGTAGAAACACTCACTTGGGGAGACCTTCTGCTCCTAGAAAATTACAAAAACGGCATACCCTTGAGCTACACTCCCAGTTACTATAGCATTTTCTGATCTTTCATAACGGGACTATTTCCCTGAACTGTAAAAATTCCCATGGCATTGCACAGAGAGAGAGAGAGGATAGGAGACATGATGGTTGTGGATAGGAAAGGAGAACATTTGCAATTAAAAAAGCTGGAGATACTGTTGTCAATCCGATTGGGCAGTTGGAGGCTGGGGTCAGTCCAGAAGCCTTTGAATAACACCAGGCTGTAGCCCTGGCCAGAAATCCTCAGTTGCTCCAGGACCTCTTCCAGCCCCAAGAGGATGGCTAGGTCTTCCATGAAGAGAAACCAGTTTGAAACATAGACAAAATGCCCAGCAATCTGAGCACACTGGGGGATTCACCATGTTCTCTCCAAAAAGCCTGTCATGAGACTTGAGAACCACAGCTCACCCTAGAGGCATCTAGATGGCCATCAGACACACAATATATGGTCTGATTTGATTTTAAAATGGAGGCCAAGGGCCAGGTGTGGCAGCTCACACATAATTCCAGCACTTTGGGAGGCCGAGGTGGGCAGCTCACTTAAGGCCAGGAGTTTGAGGCCAGCCTGACCAATATGGCAAAACCCCATCTCTACTAAAGAATACAAAAATTAGCTGGGTGTGGTGGCACATGCCTGTAATTCTAGCTACATAGGAGGCTGAGCAACGAGAATAACTTGAACCTGGGAAACAGAGGTTGCAGTGAACCAAGATCATGACACTGCACTCCAACCTGAGTGATATAGCGAGATTCTGTCACAAAAATAAATAAATAAATAAATAAATAAAAATAATAAATAAGATGGAGGCAGAGAGCCCTGAAATGAAAGGACAGAGTTGAGGTCCACTCCTACCTATACTCACCCTCTTGATAATCCCAGACAAGCTCCCACAGTGAAGCTGGGTCATTTGTCTGGGGTAGTACCCAAGGTTCACTGCCTCATGCTAAGGAAATCAAGGACACAGACACACACACAAGGAGTGGGTTTAATAGCAGAAGTTTAATAGGAAAAAGAAAGAAGAGCGCTTTCTTATGCAAAGAGGTCCCAAACAGTTTTCGGGTTCACAGTGAGATGTAGTTGGTTTACAGATGAGCTTGAGGAAGTGGTGTCTGATTTACATAGGGCACAGAGGATTGGTTAAACGAGGTGTGCCATTTACATAGTGCACAAAGAGGCTGGCCATCCCACCCTGATCTTTTATTATGCAAATTCAGTCTCTAACAGGCTGGCACCATGTTGCCTGCTTTGTACTGCACATGTGGTGACAAAAAAAAAAAAAAAACAGAAAAAGGGAACTTCCATGTTGACTACACCTGGCTTCCAGGTATCCCTTTTCTATTGGCACAGCTGCCAGCATTTATCTATGCAAGTTGTCTATGCTTGCAGCTTGATTTTTCAGGCTGCTTTTTGCTAGGAAAAAAAAATTATTTGGGGGCTGCTTTTTATTGAAAGGAAAACCTTACTGAGGACTTTTACCTTATCTGCCTAAATAATATCTTTTTAGTTCCTGTATCAGAATGATGCCAGTATTCCCTGGGCAGCCCCAGCTGGTGTCTAAGTAGATCATGTTTCCCCACCCCGCCCCCAACCAGTCCACTGTAGTCCACTGTCTCTGGGCCTAGTTCAGCACTAGGACTTGCCTAGGCATTGTAGTCCTTATGGTCTAAACTGCCTTTCAAGTTTACTGGGAGACAGAGTGTTGTAGCCCTCAGTAGTGAGGTTTGTGAGAACACAAGTTCTGACCACTGAGATCAGCAATTCCCCTCCGGCTAGGGCTGGTTTAAATGCTCCCTCTGTGGGCAGGCATCAGCTGAGTTTGGTCTGGTTTTCCTTTCTATTCTAACAGAAAAGCACTGAGTTCAATGCCTAACAATTACTGTGTTCTCCCTCCCCTAGTGCCCAGAGATAATCTCATACCATGATGCTGCTGCTGGGGGCAGGAGAAGAGTGATGTCAATAACTCAGGACTGTTTTTTATCTGTCTCTTCAGTGCCTCTTTCAGTGATATAAAGTTAAAACCAGGTACTATGAGTGCTCACCTGATTTTTGGTTATGGCATTTTTTTCATGTAGTTTTAAAATTGGTGTCCTTGCAGAAGGACAGTCAGTGGAGCATTTCATTTCACCATCTTGCTCTGCTTCCTCTTGTGGACTTTTCTTATTCATATAGTTTCCTTATTTATCTATTCTCCAGTAGTATACTGAGCTTATCTATCTGTTCTCTAGTAGCTTACTGAGCTTATCTATCTCTTCTCTAGTAGTTCACTGAACTTCTTTAAGATGATTGTTTTCAGTTCTATTTCAAGTAATTTATAGATGTCTGTTTATTTAGGGTCAGTTTTTGGAGCTCTGTTAGTTTTCTTTTGTAGTTTGTAATCTTTGTATTCTTACACTGGTGGTTCATTTGAAGGAGGAGCCACCTCTTCTAGTCTTTACAAGCTGGCTTTTCCAGGGGAAAACCCTTCACTAGTCAGCCTCTCCTGAGATGCTGGCAAGCCAGATGGTTCCATCTGTGAATGGATAGGCCTTCTGTCAGTGTCTCCAGAGTCTGTGGTCAGAAGAAGCTTGCTGCTTCTGCTTTGCAAAAGTGTGGGCCCAGCTGGCTTGGCTCATGAACAGGTGAGGCCAGAGAGAGAGGCTTCAGTCAGGCCAGGCCAATGACTATGGCTGTGGACCACTGCCAAGATCCATGTACCCTAGCCACTGAAAGATGCCACCATCTTTCTTTGTTCCTAGCTGTCCCCAGGTGGCCTAGCCATGCTCGTTTCCTCAATGTTCTGTTTGAGGTGAGACAGAAGTGGGCCTCTTGGGAAGGGCCCCAAATGCTGGGGAAGCTGAACACCCACCTTGGTCTCTCTTTAACCCACTGGAGAAATCAGAGTGAGGACATCTTTCTTGGCACTGGAGATATGAATAAAATGGAAATTTTTAAATTGTGCTTTTTAATGTAGTTTTCCTGGGCTTTTGTGCACTACTGGGGTGCTCAACCCCTGGGTTCTGGAACTCCTACAAAGGTGCTCTCATTCATAGATATTGTTAAATTGGTGTTTCAGTGAGAAAACCAGGGTAAGAACCTTCTATTCTGCCATCTTGCTGACATCGCCACTGTCTGGCTGACTTCTTATAGACTCCTTCTGCTGCTCAGTCCACATAGCCTCCTTTTGATGAGGTTTCTTTGCCCTGTGGAGAGGAACCTGTCGGGATCACTCAAGCCTAGGTCTTCTCTGAAATATCTACTTGATCCATGTGATCCCCTCATTACCTTCCACATAATGTAAATTCTGTGCCCCTTACTCCTTGCCTTGCTAGTGGATAAGTCCCACCAAAGCCCTGTTGTCAGAATTCTTAAGGTAATACTCATGCAATTATCTCCTCTGGTTAACATATGGCATATTCCTTCAAGAATCTTCTCTCTCTCAGCTCTAGCAGCATGGGGCTGACTCACCAAGTTTCTACATCTTGGCCAGCATTCAGGTAGGGAGTGAGGTAACAGGCTTTTCACTTGAAGATCTTCATAGTCTCTATGACTGCTTTATTTTTCAGGGAGGAGAGGGTAGCTTACCCTCATTTGTATTGTGGGTAAGGGTGAGAAGGCACCAAGAGGTGAAGAGAGGAAAAGCCACAGCATTCACTAAACTTTGCATTCCCTTCAAATAATATTTCAATAAATATCTAACCTTATTCTTTTAGACTGTTGTAGATGACCGTCACTAAACCTCATGGATAAAACAAGGCTTCTCTCATTCATTGTCCTCAGTTTTCTAGTTTCATTTGAATTTCTGTGAAAACAGGGTAAGCCTCACTCCTATTTTGTTTTACATATCTTTGAATTATTGGAAAATAAATACAAGATTTTTAATTCATTATACACAAAGTAAGAACTTCTTAGAATATATCCACTATTATAGAGTAAAGAACACTGGACAAGTAAGAACACTGAAATTTGCATACCACCTCCATATCTTTCTAATTGTGCATCAAGGTGAGAGTGTCTTTACCTCAATAAACTTCTAGTTACCAATCTATAAAATGAAAACACACAAAACACACACCTGGAATATTGAGAACAGAATAAAATAGAATATCTAGAACAATTATCTGCAGTCTCGGGTGACTGCATAAAACTGAATGTTATAAATTATAACGTTTTATAAGAAAGACATTACTAAATTATCAGCTCCTCAAGTTCAGGGACCATGTCCTGTTTGTATTTCTATAAAAGCACTCAAATGTTTATTGGATGCATAAAGCTTTGAATAAACCTAAAATGAAAGTAGTAAAATGGAAAAATGAAGACAACAGGGGTATTTGTGATAGGCAGAATAATGGTCCCCCAAAGAGGTCCACATGCTTACTCCTGGAACCTGTGAATATATTGTGTTACATGGCTTAGGGCAATTAAGGTTGCAGACAGAATTAAAATTTTTAATCAGCTCACCTTAAAACGGAAAGAGAATCCTAGATTATCAACATGAGTCCAATGCAATCACCAACCTCTTCAAGGTGGAAGAGGAAGACAGAAGATGGAGAAACAGAGATGGCAGCATGAGGAAGACTACTTGATGTTGCTTCTTTTGAAGACTAAAGAGTGAGGCCAAGAGCCAAGGAATACAGGTGGCCTCTAGGGGTTCAAAAAGGAAGAGAAACAGATTCTCCCGAGTGTCCAGAAGAAATGCCATCCGGCCGAAACCTTGATTTTAGCCAAGTGAGACCCATTTCAGACTTCTAAATTTCAGAAAAGGAAGGTAATAAATTGGAGTTGTTTTAATCCCCCAATTAAACTAAAATAGTGTATAACACTAACAGTACATAAAGGTTGGTCTGCAAGAGAACAGTGAAAAAAAAATATGTCAGGTACAAGCCCAAGCTAACACGAGCTCGACAAATTATCCATAAAAGGAGGGAGGAGGAGCCAAGATGGCCAAATAGGAACAGCTCTGGTCTACAGCTCCCAGCCTGAGCGACGCAGAAGATGGGTGATTTCTGCATTTCCATCTGAGTTACCGGGTTCATCTCACTAGGGAGTGCCAGACAGTGGGCGCAGGTCAGTGGGTGCGCGCACCATTCGCGAGCCAAAGCAGGGCGAGGCATTGCCTCACTCGGGAAGCGCAAGGGGTCAGGGAGTTCCCTTTCCGAGTCAAAGAAAGTGGTGACAGACGGCACCTGGAAAATTGGGTCACTCCCACCCGAATACTGCGCTTTTCCAACGGGCTTAAAAAACGGTGCACCAGGAGACTATATCCCACACCTGGCTCGGAGGGTCCTATGCCCACGGAGTCTTGCTCATTGCTAGCACAGCAGTCTGAGATCAAACTGCAAGGCGGCAGCGAGGCTGGGGGAGGGGCGCCCGCCATTGCCCAGGCTTGCTTAGGTAAACAAAGCAGCTGGGAAGCTCAAACTAGGTGGAGCCCACCGCAGCTCAAGGAGGCCTGCCTGCCTCTGTAGGTTCCACCTCTGGGGGCAGGGCACAGACAAACAAAAAGACAGCAGTAACCTCTGCAGACTTAAATGTCCCTGTCTGACAGCTTTGAAGAGAGCAGTGGTTCTCCCAGTACACAGCTGCAGATCTGAGAACGGGCAGACTGCTTCCTCAAGTGGATCCCTGACCCCTGACCCCCGAGCAGCCTAACTGAGAGGCACCCCCCAGCAGGGGCACACTGACACCTCACCCGGCCTGGTACTCCAACAGACCTGCAGCTGAGGGTCCTGTCTGTTAGAAGGAAAACTAACAAACAGAAAGGACATCCCCCCTAAAACCCATCTGTACATCACCATCATCAAAGACCAAAAGTAGATAAAACCAAAAAGATGGGGAAAAAACAGAAAAGAAAAACTGGAAACTCTAAAACGCAGAGCGCCTCTCCTCCTCCAAAGGAACACACTTCCTCACCAGCAACGGAACAAAGCTGGATGGAGAATGACTTTGACGAGCTGAGAGAAGAAGGCTTCAGACGATCAAATTACTCTGAGCTATGGGAGGACATTCAAACAAAAGGCAAAGAAGTTGAAAACTTTGAAAAAAATTTAGAAGAATGTATAACTAGAATAACCAATACAGAGAAGTGCTTAAAGGAGCTGATGGAGCTGAAAACCAAGGCTCGAGAACTATATGAAGAATGGAGAAGCTTCAGGAGCCAATGAGATCAACTGGAAGAAAGGGTATCAGCGATGGAAGATGAAATGAATGAAATGAAGTGAGAAGGGAAGTTTAGAGAAAAAAGAATGAAAAGAAATGAGCAAAGCCTCCAAGAAATATGGGAGTATGTGAAAAGACCAAATCTACGTCTGATTGGTGTACCTGAAAGTGATGGGGAGAATGGAACCAAGTTCGAAAACACTCTGCAGGATATTATCCAGGAGAACTTCCCCAATCTAGCAAGGCAGGCCAACGTTCAGATTCAGGAAATACAGAGAACGCCACAAAGATACTCCTCGAGAAGAGCAACTCCAAGACACATAATTGTCAGATTCACCAAAGTTGAAATGAAGGAAAAAATGTTAAGGGCAGCCAGAGAGAAAGGTCGGGTTACCCTCAAAGGGAAGCCCATCAGACTAACAGCGGATCTCTCGGCAGAAACCCTACAAGCCAGAAGAGAGTGGGGGCCAATATTCAACATTCTTAAAGAAAAGAATTTTCAACCCAGAATTTCATATCCAGCCAAACTAAGCTTCATAAGTGAAGGAGAAATAAAATCCTTTACAGACAAGCAAATGCTGAGAGATTTTGTCACCACCAGGCCTGCCCTAAAAGAACTCCTGAAGGAAGCGCTAAACATGGAAAGGAAAAATTGGTACCAGCCGCTGCAAAATCATGCCAAAATGTAAAGACCATCGAGACTAGGAAGAAACTGCAAGAACTAACGAGCAAAATAACCAGCTAACATCATAATGACAGGATCAAATTCACACATAACAATATTAACTTTAAATGTAAATGGACTAAATTCTCCAATTAAAAGACACAGACTGGCAAATTGGATAAAGAGTCAAGACCCATCAGTGTGCTGTATTCAGGAAACCCATCTCACATGCAGAGACACACATAGGCTCAAAATAAAAGGATGGAGGAAGATCTACCGAGCAAATGGAAAACAAAAAAAGGCAGGGGTTGCAATCCTAGTCTCTGATAAAACAGACTTTAAACCAACAAAGATCAAAAGAGACAAAGAAGGCCATTACATAATGGTAAAGGGATCAATTCAACAAGAAGAGCTAACTATCCTAAATGTATATGCACCCAATACAGGAGCACCCAGATTCATAAAGCAAGTCTTGAGTGACCTACAAACAGATTTAGACTCCCACACATTAATAATGGGAGAGACTTTAACACCCCACTGTCAACATTAGACAGATCAACGAGACAGAAAGTCAACAAGGATACCCAGGAATTGAACTCAGCTCTGCACCAAGCAGACCTAATAGACATCTACAGAACTCTCCACCCCAAATCAACAGAATATACATTTTTTTCAGCACCACACCACACCTATTCCAAAATTGACCACATCGTTGGAAGTAAAGCTCTCCTCAGCAAATGTAAAAGAACAGAAATTATAACAAACTATCTCTCAGACCACAGTGCAATCAAACTAGAACTCAGGATTAAGAATCTCACTCAAAGCCGCTCAACTACATGGAAACTGAACAACCTGCTCCTGAATGACTACTGGGTACATAATGAAATGAAGGCAGAAATAAAGATGTTCTTTGAAACGAACGAGAACAAAGACACAACATACCAGAATCTCTGGGACGCATTCAAAGCAGTGTGTAGAGGGAAATTGATAGCACTAAATGCCCACAAGAGAAAGCAGGAAAGATCCAAAATTGACACCCTAACATCACAATTAAAAGAACTAGAAAAGCAAGAGCAAACACATTCAAAAGCTAGCAGAAGGCAAGAAATAACTAAAATCAGAGCAGAACTGAAGGAAATAGAGACACAAAAAACCCTTCAAAAAATCAATGAATCCAGGAGCTGGTTTTTTGAAAGGATCAACAAAATTGATAGACTGCTAGCAAGACTAATAAAGAAAAAAAGAGAGAAGAATCAAATAGACACAATAAAAAATGATAAAGGGGATATCACCACCGATCCCACAGAAATACAAACTACCATCAGAGAATACTACAAACACCTCTACGCAAATAAACTAGAAAATCTAGAAGAAATGGATAAACTCCTCGACACATACACTCTCCCAAGACTAAACCAGGAAGAAGTTGAATCTCTAAATAGACCAATAACAGGAGCTGAAATTGTGGCAATAATCAATAATTTACCAACCAAAAAGAGTCCAGGACCAGATGGATTCACAGCTGAATTCTACCAGAGGTACAAGGAGGAACTGGTACCATTCCTTCTGAAACTATTCCAATCAATAGAAAAAGAGGGAATCCTCCCTAACTCATTTTATGAGGCCAGCATCATTCTGATACCAAAGCCGGGCAGAGACACAACCAAAAAAGAGAATTTTAGACCAATATCCTTGATGAACATTGATGCAAAAATCCTCAATAAAATACTGGCAAACCAAATCCAGCAGCACATCAAAAAGCTTATCCACCATGATCAAGTGGGCTTCATCCCTGGGATGCAAGGCTGGTTCAATATACGCAAATCAATAAGTATAATCCAGCATGCAAACAAAACCAAAGACAAAAACCGCATGATTATCTCAATAGATGCAGAAAAGGCCTTTGACAAAATTCAACAACCTTCATGCTAAAATCTCTCAATAAATTAGGTATTGATGGGACGTATTTCAAAATAATAAGAGCTATCTATGAAAAACTCACAGCCAATATCATACAGAATGGGCAAAAACTGGAAGCATTCCCTTTGAAAACTGGCACAAGACAGGGATGCCCTCTCTCACCACTCCTATTCAACATAGTGTTGGAAGTTCTGGCCAGGGCAATTAGGCAGGAGAAGGAAATAAAGGGTATTCAATTAGGAAAAGAGGAAGTCAAATTGTCCCTGTTTGCAGATGACATGATTGTATATCTAGATAACCCCATTGTCTCAGCCCAAAATGTCCTTAAACTGATAAGCAACTTCAGCAAAGTCTCAGGATACAAAATCAATTTGCAAAAATCACAAGCATTCCTATACACCAACAACAGACAAACAGAGAGCCAAATCATGAGGGAACTCCCATTCACAGTTGCTTCAAAGAGAATAAAATACCTAGGAATCCAACTTACAAGGGATGTGAAGGACCTCTTCAAGGAGAACTACAAACCACTGCTCAATGAAATGAAACAGGATACAAACGAATGGAAGAACGTTCCATGCTCATGTGTTGGAAGAATCAATATCGTGAAAATGGCCATACTGCCCAAGGTCATTTACAGATTCAATGCCATCCCCATCAAGCTACCAATGACTTTCTTCACAGAATTGGAAAAAACTACTTGAAAGTTCATATGGAACCAAAAAGAGCCCGCATCACCAAGTCAATCCTAAGCCAAAAGAACAAAGCTGGAGGCATCACACTACCTGACTTCAAACTATACTACAAGGCTACAGTAACAAAAACACCATGGTACTGGTACCAAAACAGACATATAGATCAATGGAACAGAATAGAGCCCTCAGAAATAACGCCACATATCTACAACTATCTGATCTTTGACAAACCTGAGAAAAACAAGCAATGGGGAAAGGATTCCCTATTTCATAAATGGTGCTGGGAAAACTGGCTAGCCATATGTAGAAAGCTGAAACTGGATCCCTTCCTTACACCTTATACAAAAATCAATTCAAGATGGATTAAAGATTTAAACATTAGACCTAAAACCATAAAAACCCTAGAAGAAAACCTAGGCATTATCATTCAGAACATAGGCATGGGCAAGGACTTCATGTCCAAAACACCAAAAGCAATGGCAACAAAAGACAAAATTGAAAAATGGGATCTAATTAAACTAAAGAGCTTCTGCACAGCAAAAGAAACTACCATCAGAGTGAACAGGCAACCTACAAAATGGGAGAAAATTTTTGCAACCTACTCATCTGACAAAGGGCTAATATCCAGAATCTACAATGAACTCAAACAAATTTACAAGAAAAAAACAAACAACCCCATCAAAAAGTGGGCGAAGGACATGAACAGACACTTCTCAAAAGAAGACATTTATGCAGCCAAAAAACACATGAAAAAATGCTCATCATCACTGGCCATCAGAGAAATGCAAATCAAAACCACAATGAGATACCATCTCACACCAGTTAGAATGGCAATCATTAAAAAGTCAGGAAACAACAGGTGCTGGAGAGGATGTGGAGAAATGGGAACACTTTTACACTGTTGGTGGGACTGTAAACTAGTTCAACCATTGTGGAAGTCAGTGTGGCGATTCCTCAGGGATCTAGAACTAGAAATACCATTTGACCCAGCCATCTCATTACTGGGTATATACCCAAAGGACTATAAATCATGCTCCTATAAAGACACATGCACACGTATGTTTATTGAGGCATTATTCACAATAGCAAAGACTTGGAGCCAACCCAAATGTCCAACAATGATACACTGGATTAAGAAAATGTGGCACATATACACCATGGAATAGTATGCAGCCATAAAAAATGATGAGTTCATGTCCTTTGTAGGGACATGGATGAAACTGGAAATCATCCTTCTCGGTAAACTATCACAAGAACAAAAAACCAAACACCGCATATTCTCACTCATAGGTGGGAATTGAACAATGAGATCACATGGACACAGGAAGGGGAATATCACACTCTGGGGACTGTGGTGGGGTGGGGGTAGGGGGGAGGGATAGCACTGGGAGATATACCTAATGCTAGATGACGAGTTAGTGGGTGCAGCGCACCAGCATGGCACATGTATACATATGTAACTAACCTGCACAATGTGCACATGTACCCTAAAACTTAAAGTATAATACAAAAAAATATATATATATATATAAATAGAATTTCCAAGATATAGGTATATTTAAAAGTCCTTTTTGATTTTTCTCTTCTTCGATCTTATTTTTCCATTAAAAAAAAAGAAAAAAGAGTGTTTTTCTTTTCAGTTAACTCAATTGTTTTTCTCCATTTTGTCTTCTTGCTTTTCTTGATGTATACACGAGGTTAACTGTGCATGCATCAGTTACTAAGATAACTTCTAACAGCCTGGAACTCCTTGGGAAAAACAGAGGAGGCACCACAGACCTGGTTTTGGGAAAAACCTCTGTTTTCCTCACGAAACCCCAGGAATTGAAAGCAGATAGATTCCTCACAAAATCTAGGCTATATTTTTGGGGATGGCAAATGGCAGTTATGGGGGGGGATACTCGGCTCTTTGCACGTTTCAATCAGGGAAACATGTTCTTGGTCACCTAGAAAGTATGGAAATGTCCTCACTCCCCACTGAGAAATAAGGCTCCCATAAGGGATGGGCTGATCACAAAATGAACTAATTGGTTTTGGATTGCTCTGCAACAAATGCATGGTAAGGATCATTGCACTGTCTTGTTCCATAGCATTTCTTTTTTGGGGATCCAGTATAAACTGGGACCCTGAATTTTGGAGGATCTGTTTTGCCTTTCAGCTGTGCCTGTTTATTAGGTCCTAAAAACCGCATATTTTCCTAGCCCTCTTCCACAAAGGACTCCATCCTGAAGCCAGTAATCCAATTAAGACAAAACTGACATAAACTGGCAAATGAAAAAATCTTACAACTACTGGATCTACTTCTGTCTGTATTTTTATATGTTGTGTGTGATGTTTATAAATGAAAAAGCTCTAATTGGTTTAAAAATCAATGAGTGCTTAAATCAAATATTTTTTTCAGAAAAATAAAAACTGTTATGCCTTTTAGTTCATCTGACTTTAGTAAACTTTGGGAAATAAAGACAGTTTTAAAGTTTATTGGTAAAATAAAGGCATTTGGTCTAAATTAGGCAGGTCAGATATTAGATTTATAAAATGCTTTAAATAAACTGCTTCTTTGACTTCTAAAATTTGTTCAACTTACCTGTTTTGAAGCCACTAGGAAAGGCCTGGGGACATGTGGAATTAGCCATGCCCCCTGGCTATGCTTGAAAGAGTCAGACTTTATCTGCACTTCTGATGTCCTAGGCTCCACACCTAGTACATAATTAAAATCAGTTACTTGCCACGTTTTTCAATAAAAATAAAAATTGCTAAGAGTTAACACTGTAACATGTAATTGAGACTACTGAAAAAGGTTTTACATGGAAGCTGTGTGAGCAAAGTAAAATGTGCTTTTAGTAAAAGATTATAAGAAGGCATTGGAATGTAAATTTTTGCCTAGTTTAGAGGGTTAAAGGATTGTTTTAATTTAGATAGGATAAAGCTAAAGGTTTGAACAAGTTGTGGAAGGTTTCTGAAAAATTAATCTTGTAAAAGAAACTGTGTGTGTGAACATATTGGCTAAATTTAAAGTAGCATTATTCAGTTTTTCCATAAATTGAACATTGGAATAAAAGCACAAAAGGGTTTTATTAGAGCACTGAACTGCTTTTTAATACAAATTTGTAAAAGGTTATCAAAAGTTTATGAGAATCTCACCTTATGGTCAAAATGATAAAGACTGAATTTGTCTATAAGGTTTTATTAAAAATTGGGGTTGACATTAATAGTACATTAATGCAAAGATGAAATCTGGCATTCTCTCTTGAATAAGATTTTCATGTAATATTACAGGATAATAAAAGTTTTGTTTCCCCTCCAAATAAACTACAGAAAAACAAGAGAAAGACACAGATTGTTTGAAAAGCTAAGTCTTCTATCAATGAGTCAACTTTTTTGCCTTTAAAAATTTTTTGAGTTATTTTGGCTAAATGACTTATTGTGACCTCGAATTCCATTTTATAATATCAAGTGTTTTAAAGCTTTAATATATTTGATAGCCTTCCCAAAATCAAATTTCAGCTTCAAATTAAGTCTTTTTTGACTTCTAACTTTGGGATGCTACAGAGGCCCCTGAAGCATCCAAAAGATGGGTAAACAGGATTATTTGACATGTTAAGTTACATGGGAATCACTGTCAAAATAAGAAATGTCTAACCTTCTTCAGGTTATATTCTAATGAATGTTAACATATGTTACAACATTGTATGGGATTTCTAAAATTCTAATATGTCTAAATACATGCTATCAATCATAATTACAGTTATAATAAATTGTACACCACAGAAATAACCAAATTTACTTGTCAATTGTGCAACTATGACTATTTAACGTCATTTCCACAGTTAACTGCTTAATACTGATGCAGTTTCTGAAAACTTCACAAGCACAAAATATCCTAGAATATGGTGTCTTTCAGGTTCCTGAAAGGATGGGAAGGACCACGAAAAGAGCTCTTGAATACAGGTTTCTGGAAACTTTAGAATCATATCATTTGGATGTGTAAGAATTCCTGAAACTCGGCAAAATGTGGTGGCTCACACCTGTAATCCCAGCTCTCTGGGAGGCCGAGGCAGGCGGATCACAAGGTCAGGAGTTCGGGACCAGCCTGGCCAACATGGTGAAACTCCATCTCTACTAAAAATACAAAAAAAAAAAAAAATTATCCAAGCGTGGTGGCAGGGACCTGTAATCCCAGCTACTTGAGAGGCTGAGGCAGGAAAATCGCTTGGAGGTTGCAGTGAGCCAAGACTGTGTCACTGCACTCCAGCCTGGGCAACAGAGTGAGACTCCATCTCAAAAAAAAAAAAAAGAATTCTTGTAACTTTATTGAAAAGACTTACTTGTTTTTAAAACTCCTATTCACGAAGAACAAAAATTAATTGAATAACAAGAAAACACTTTGTCAGAACTTCATGCTAAATAAGCCAATACTGAAATTGTTTAGATATACAATTCAATGAATTCCATGTTCTAAGTCAAATTACCTATGAAAACCCATCTGTTATTAGTGCTATGAACCTAAATTGGAGAAACAACTGGTATTCAAGAGGGCATAAGTTCAATGTTAAGCATGGACTCATGGAGAACAGGACAGCTGCCTTGTCCTTCCTGAGTCCATCCATAAAACTTTCATTATTAAAATTTCTGCATTCCATGACTCATCATAGAAAAGATAAAATAATCTAAGTTAAATATATATTGGTGTGGTGAATTCTAAATTGCTAAAATAGTTTATGACCAATGTTTGGTTTGTCAAACTCATATTCCTGGAAAGACAATCAAAGCTTCAGATACATTCCACTACCTGATAGGCCATTTCAACATTTATAAAGGGATTTCATTGAATTATCATTTTCAATGCATGTTTTCTGGTTGTATAAAAGCTGTCCCATGCAAAAGACCTGATGTTATAACAGTAGATTATTATGTCACACTGTATTTTCACCACATAAAAGAAAGCTTTTTATGATTCACTGACTGAGAATAATCAACACCCCTTCACAATCTGGAGCCTGAAGATTGGATCTTCTGAGAACATCAGAGAAAGACTGCCTTTAACATCCACACTGCAGCAAAGCAAGACAAAGAAGGGTCCCTCCACAGTCTTGGAACTGTACACCCACTGGAACCCTTAAAGTAAAGCTAACCAGAGAAGTTTCTCCCAGAAGATGGCATACTTGATGTGAACACCTTTTCCCAAGATCACAGATCAAGACTTCTCTATCATGAGACTCTGAATATTTTTTCCCTTGCTTATGCCTCTATAAACAATAGACATGAAAAGGGGGATCTGTTGTGCACACTCATGGGGTATACTTTTATCTGTGAAAGATTTTGTAGCCAGTTTATATATATATAAAACCTTAAGCCTTGGGAGCTTGTTTGGAGGTTCTAGCAGAGGACTGCAGCTACTCATATACCCTTGACCAAAAAATGGTCCTCCTATGCAGCTTCAAAAGGGATGCACATGGAGTAGTGAGAGAGGAAGGGGACACCTGCCTAGCCAGCCAGATCAGCCAAATCAAACCTGGAGATCAATGAGGTAAGAGATGTCAGAGACATATCGCCCTCACATCTGGATAACTTTATACCTTGATGGATGGAAGATGAAGGCCAAATGTGAGAAATTTTAATGGTATATATGTTGCCTCATAATCAGTTGGAAACAGACATTTATTCACTCCGCTTAACCTACATCATGGGTTAAAGAGAACATTGCCAGGAAGCCTTCACTTTTCAAGGAGGGCATCATTTGTTAGGTCCTATTTTTCCCATGGTTTAAAGTAAAAGAGGCAATGATTTCAAATGTATCCCTCATGATAGGTTCTATAGCACATTCTACTGTAAAGGCTAAAGTTACCAAACAGGCTTTAAATTCCCTTGGGAAAGCTATGCTAAATAATAGAATTGCTCTAGATTACTTACTGGCTAAACAGAGAATTAACTGTGCAGCTGCTGGCACATGTGGCCTATGAAGAAATACATCACAATAGGTATTATATTCAGTTGTCGGACATTAATGAAGAGACTGCTTACTTAAGTGAGCAAACTCTTTAGCTCATCCTTTGGATTTTAGGTGGTTTGGTTTATGAGGACCTTAAGTAACTAACTACTCCAAACTCTTGTTATTATCTTTCTGATACACTATAGTCTTCCTGGCACACTGTATTCTCCTTAAAATTTTAAATGCTTCCATGCAGCCATCTCTAAAATGTCAAATGGTCTCTCTTCAACTGGAATGACAAGATCTGAAAAAAGTGTGTGACCATGAGGACACTGTAACCTATAAGTGACATGCTGAGACCAGAAACCCAAAGTGATGGTAACTGAGAGTAGCACTAAGACCCTAAGTTTTGGCCACAGTGTCAATCACCTAAGTGAAAACCTGACCAAAATGGGGGAATTTTTAAACAAAATTATGAGAGGCTATTGTTTTGGACTGACTTCATGCATTATGCCCCAAAAGACCAGATCGAACCAAACCAAAATTGAGTCACTCATGCTAAATATGACATAATCAAACTAAAACTTTAAGGAAAAACACAGATCCTAGAACAGACTAGGTTTTGTTTTTTGTTTTTGTTTTTTTTTTCCTCCTATAAAAAGGATGTTCCAGCATAAGGAGGTACCCTCTACTCTAACCCTTACAAAAAAATCAAATAATCTGAAGGCCCTGTTTCCACCTTACAAAACCCACTGTTCTGCTACTTCCCAATGGGTTTCAAGACCAAATAAGTACACACACAATAGTAATAGGAACATCAATGACTAAAATATGACCAATCTCTCAAAATTGAGAAGATGACCAAAAGAGGGAAACTGTTAAAGTTTAGCCTAAAGCTTCCTCCTTCCAAATGTTAAGTTTGGCCTAAAGATTAAGGTCAAAGGTTTCCCTGTACTTGAACTATAACAAGTAAAAGTATAAACAGACTACACCCTACATTTGTGCCAATCACTGAGATTAGGCCAATCAAATGTAGACAACTGTTCAAATCATGTTCAAATAAGGCAAACATTGAGCTGTAACCAATCCAGCTGTTTCTGTACCTCACTTCAATTTTCTGTATATCACTTTCCTTTTTCTCTCCATAAACATTCTTCCACCATGTGGCTGCACTGAGTCTGAGTCTACTCTAGCTCAGGAGGCAGACCAATTCGCAAATCATTCATTGCTCCAGTAAATTTTTAAGTTTAATTCAGCTGAAGTTTTTCTTTTAATTTCTATGTGATGAGCTAGCATAATTTTGGTTTTAGTTACACACTGTAGTAATTAGCTATGTGAAACACAATCATATTATTAAAACCATTTAAGGTTAGGAATTTAGAGACTTTTGTTATGCCACAAAGTTTTTTGTGTGGTCTTTTTAGTAATTTATACTAAGATGGCTGATTTTAAAAGAACTTTCTGTATTTATCTGTATAAGTTTCATAACTTGGAGCATTCTACCCATTAAACTTTGTCACTAAGTATCTTAATATCCCCCTCTCAGTAATTTTCTTTCAATTTTATGGAGAGTAGAAAATTCTTTATAGTTGGGATGGATGGAAAGAACCCAGGAGGCAGTTTCTCATTTTGTCAGCTGTTTAGGCATGGGCGCCTGTCCTTTATTTGAAGAAGCTAAACTAATTTTATCCCTCAAAACTGGTCCTTAAAGTCCCATATGCTCAACTTTTCTACAAGAGTACTTGCACCTTTGAGAAAAGGTGTTTATATAGTTTTAGCAATGGGACATTAGCAATAAAAATGTATTGGGCCCAGTGGGATTTATAATAGTTTTACATTTTGGAGATACCACGTAGAGAAAGGTAATTTTTGTTGTTTTACCCAATTTTATAAGCTATATATAGAATTTACTTTTTTTTTGACAGTTTCACTCTGTCACCCAGGCTGGATTGAAGTGGGATGATGTCAGCTCCCTGGAACTTCCGCCTCCCGGGTTCAAGTAATCCTCCTACCTCTCATCCCAAAAGCTAGGACTACAGGCGAATGCCAGTACATCCAGCTAATTTTTGTATCTTTAGTAGAGACAGGATTTCACCACATTGGCCAGGCTGGCCTCAAACTCCTATCTCAGGTAGTCTACCTGTCTTGGCCTCCCAAAGCTGAGATTACAGATGTGAGCCACCGTGCCTGGCCCAGAATTCAAAATATTTAAACACAAAGGACATAAGCCCTGCTAGCTCTGACAATGATACAAAAATAACTCACAGGTAGCTAAACATTTAAATTATCTAGTATTAAGGCATAGAACAAATTATATTAAGATAGAGAAAAAATAATTTAGTATTTATGTGTTTATATACAGGCCTAGCCCAGAATCACATGAAAGCATTTTTGTTTTTTGTTTTGAGACAGGGTCTCACTTTGTCACCCAGGCTGGAGTGCAATGGCACCATCTCCACTCACTGCAGCCTCGACCTCCTGGGCTAAAGCAATCCTACTGCCTTGGCCCCCCAAGTAGCTGGGACTACAGGTACATGCCAACAAACCAAATTACTTTGAACTATTTGTAGAGATGGAGTATTGCCATATTGCCCACAGGCTGATTTTGAACTCTTGAGCTCAGGCGATCCACTTGCCTTGGTCTCCCAAAGTGCTGAAATTACAGGTGTGAACCACCATGCCCGGCCTAGTTTATTTATATTTTTAATTTAAAAAAACATTCTGACTGCATCCTCTCCCTCTTACACTCCCAGAGGAAGTGAAGAATTATCATCAATGGTAAATGGCGTTGTGGAAAAGCAACACCAAAAGCTGCACACATACACCCTCCCAAGACTAAACCAGGAAGATGTCGAATCCCTGAATATACCAATAACAAGTTCTGAAATGGAGGCAGTAATAGCCTACCAACCAAAAAAAGCCCAGGACCAGACAGATTCACAGCTGAATTCTACCAGAGGTACAAAGAGGAGCTGGTATCATTCCTTCTGAAACTATTCCAAACAATAGAAAAAGAGGAACTCCTCCCTAACTCATTTTATGAGACCAGCATTA
This sequence comes from Gorilla gorilla gorilla, assembly GCF_029281585.2. Classification (NCBI taxonomy): domain Eukaryota; kingdom Metazoa; phylum Chordata; class Mammalia; order Primates; family Hominidae; genus Gorilla; species Gorilla gorilla. Next base: position 73,740,958 of record NC_073231.2, on the reverse strand, counting down.
TCCTGATACCAAAACCTGACAGATACACAACAAAAAAAGAATTTCAGGCCAATATCCCTGATGAACATCGATGTGAAAATCCTCAATAAAATACTGGCAAACCAAATCCAGCAACATATCAAAAAGCTTATCTACCACGATCAAGTTTGCTTCATCCCTGATATGCAAGGCTTGTTCAACATATGTAAATCAATAAATGTAATCCATCTTATAAACAGAACCAATGACAAAAACCACATGATTTTCTCAATAGACGCAAAAAAGGCCTTCAATAAAATTCAACATCCCTTCATGCTAAAAACTCTCAATAAACTAGGTATTGATGGAACCTATCTCAAAATAATAAGAGCTATTTATAACAAACCCACAGCCAATATCATACCAAATGGGCAAAAGCTAGAAGCATTCCCTTTGAAAACCAACACAAGAAAATGATGTCCTCTCTCACCACTCCTATTCAACATAGTATTGGAAGTCCTGGCTAGGGCAATCAGGCAAGAGAAAGAAATAAAGAGTATTCAAATAGGAAAAGAGGATGTAAAATTGTCTCTGTTTGCAGATGACGTGATTGTATATTTAGAAAAACCCATCGTCTCAGCTCAAAATCTCCTTAAGCTGATAAGCAACTTTAACAAAGTCTCAGGATACAAAATCAATGTGCAAAAATCACAAGCATTCCTATACACCAATAATAGATAAACAGAGAGCCAAATCATGAATGAATTCCCATTCACAATTGCTACAAAGAGAATAAAATACCTAGGATTACAACTTACAAATAATGGGAAGGACCTCTTCAAGGAGAACTACAACCCACTGCTCAAGGAAATAAAAGAGGACACAAACAAACAGAAAAACATTTCATGTTCATGCATAAAAAGAATCAATATTGTGAAAATGGCAATACTGCCCGAAGTAATTTATATATTCAATGCTATCCCCATGAAGCTACTATTGACTTTCTTCACAGAATTACAAAAACCACTTTAAATTTCATATGAAACCAAAAAATAGCCCATATAGCCAAGACAATCCTAAGCAAAAAGAACAAAGCTGGAGACATCACGCTACCTGACTTCAAACTATACTACAAGGCTACAGCAACAAAAACACAATGGTACTGGTACCAAAATAGATATATAGACCAATGGAACAGAACAGGGGCCTCAGAAATAATGCCAAATATCTACAAATCATCTGATCATTGAAAAACCTGACAAAAACAGGCAATGGGGAGAGGATTTCCTATTTAATAAATAGTGCTGGGGAAACCGGCTAGCCATATGCAGAAAACTGAAACTGGATCCCTTCCTTACACCTTATACAAAAGTTAACTCAAGATGGATTAAAGACTTAATAAGACCTAAAACCATAAAAACCCTAGAAGAAAACCTAGGCAATACCATTCAGGACACAGGCATGGGCAAAGACTTCACGACTAAAACACCAAAAGCAATGGCAACAAAAGCCAAAATTTACAAATGGGCTCAACTAAAAAGTTGCCATGAAGCAAAAGAAACTATCAGACTGAACAGGCAACCTACAGAATGGGAGAAAAATTTTGCAATTTATCCATCTGATAAAGGGCTAACATCCAGAATCTATAAAGAACTTAAACAAATTTACAATAAAAAAAAACGATCAATAAGTGGGTGAAGGATATGAACAGACACTTCTCAAAAGAAGACATTTATGCAGCCAACAAACATATGAAAAAAAGCTCATCATCACTGGTCATTAGAGAAATGCAAATCAAAATCACAATGAGATACCATCTCGCGCCAGTTAGAATGGTGATCATTAAAAAGTCAGAAAACAACATATGCGGGAGAGGATGTGGATAAACAGAAATGCTTTTATACTGTTGGTGGGAGTGTAAATTAGTTCAACCACTGTGGAAGACAGTGTGGCGACTCCTCAAGGATCTAGAACCAGAAATACCATTTGACCCAGCAATCCCATTACTGGGTGTTTACCCAAAAAATTACAAATAATTCTACTATAAACACACATGTACATGTATGTTTATCGCAGCACTGTTCACAATAGCAAAGACTTGGAACCAACCCAAATGCCCATCAATGATAGACTAAATAAAGAAAATGTGACACACACACACCATGGAATACTATGCAGCCATAAAAAAGGATGAGTTCATGTCCTTTGCAGGGACACGGATGAAGCTGGAAACCATCATTCTCTGCAAACTAATACAGGAACAAAAAACCAAACACTGCATTTTCTCACTCATAAGTGGGAGCTGAACAATGAGAACACATGGACATAGGGAGGGGAACATCGCAAACCGGGGCATCTTGAGGGGTGGGGGGTTAGAGGAGGGATAGCATTAGGAGAAATACCTAATGTAGATGACAGGTTGATGGGTGCAGCAAACCACCATGGCATTTGTATACCTATATAACAAACCTGCAGGTTCTGCACATGTATCCCAGAACTTACAGTATAATAATAAAAAAAAATCAAAGTCCAATTTTTTAGAAAGGTTATTATGAATAATTTCCTTTCCATTCTAGCCAACAGAATTGCATACACAATTTTAAAATAAATTCTCTTTTTAATGAAGCTTATTACACAGACCAATTATAACACACTTGGACTTTCTGTTTTGTCCTAAACATACTCTTTCTTAAATAACCAGCCATTTCATTTTAGTATAAAAATCTATCATACAAGATTCTTTTTTGTACAAAGTTATTTTCCTTTTAATCTTTGTTAACAAAAATACCTCCTTATAACTTAACTTTATTTAAATCTCTCTCTTAATGGTTTCCTTTATCTTGTTATATAAGAAATCTTTTAATAAACTTTGAATTGGACAATTACTTTCATTTTATTTCTTATCATTTCTTAATTTCAGTTTTTCCTACAATTTTTCTTTTTTCATTGGAATACTTCTTATTTTGGCACACTTTATATGTAAAATCACAAATTAATTAAAATTTTGATTTTTGTAATAATTTTTTGTGAAAACCTAGGAAGCAGGAAACCTTTAATTGTCACATCAGCACTTTATAGGTGTGTATAATCTTTTTTTTTTTTTCTTGAGACGGAGGTTTGCTCTGTCCCCAGGCAGGGGTGCAATGGCACAATCTCGGATCACTACAACCTCTGTCTCCTGGGTTCAAGCAATTCTCCTGCCTTAGCCTCCTGAGTAGCTGGGAATACAGGCATGTACCACCACTCCCAGCTAATTTTTGTATTTTTAGTAGAGACGGGGTTTCACCATATTGGTAAGGTTGGTCTCAAATTCCTGACCTCATGATCTGCCTCCCAAAGTGCTGGGATCACATATGTGAGCCACCATGCCTGGACAGTGAGAAACATCTTATAATTATTATGAAAATGTTTTTAATGATGTAATTTAAAAATTGATAATGACCCAGACATTTAATATCTATTATTCGATACAACATTAAGATTTAACTTGTATGACATGTTCATTTATAAGCTTTCATTCTATTACATTTACCTAATTTCTTATTAATAGGTTTCTCTTACTGATAACTCTGGATTGAGTTGTTTCCATTAAATCAACAATATTAAATGTCTTGGGGTGGAGCCAAGATGGACAAATAGGAACATCTCCAGTCTACAACTCCCAGCATGAGCAACACAGAAGATGGGTGACTTCTGCATTTCCAACTGAGGTACTGGGTTCATCTCACTGGGAAGTGTTGGACAGTGGGTGCAGGACAGTGGGTGCAGTGCACCGAGCATGAGCCAAAGCAGGGCGAGGCATTGCCACACCCGGGAAGCGCAAGGGGTCAGGGAATTCCCTTTCCTAGCCAAGCAAAGCTATGACGGATGGTACCTAGAAAATCGGGTAACTCCCAGCCCAATACTGCGCTTTTCCAATGGTCTTAATGAATGGCACACCAGGAGATTATATCCCGCTCATGGCTCAGAGGGTCCTATGCCCACAGAGCCTCACTCATTGCTAGCACAGCAGACTGAGATCAAACTGCAAGGCAGCAGCAAGTCTGGGGGAGGGGCACCTGCCATTGCTGAGGCTTGAGTAGGTAAACAAAGCGGCCAGGAACCTCGAACTGGGTGGAGCCCACTGCAGCTCAAGGAGGCCTGACTGCCTCTGTAGACTCCACCTCTGGGGGCAGGGCATAGCCAAACAAAAGGCAGCAGAAACCTCTGCAGACTTAAATGTTCCTGTGTGACAGCTTTGAAGAGCGTAGTGGTTCTCCCAGGACCCAGCTTGAGATGTGAGAATGGACAGACTGCCTCCTCAACTGGGTCCCTGACCCCCGAGAAGCCTAACTAGGAGTCACCCCCAGTAGAGGCACACTGACACCTCACATGGCCGGGTACTCCTCTGAGACAAAGCTTCCAGAGGAACGATCAGGCAGCAGCATTTCTGGTTCACCAATATCCGCTGTTCTGCAGCCACCGCTGCTGATACCCAGGAAAACAGGGTCTGCAGTGGACCTCCAGCAAACTCCAACAGACCTGCAGCTGAGGGTCCTGACTGTTAGAAGGAAAACTGACAAACAGAAAGGACATCCACACCAAAACCCCATCTATATGTCACCATCATCGAAGACCAAAGGTAGATAAAACCACAAAGATGGTGAAAAAACAGAGCAGACAAACTGGAAACTCTAAAAATCAGAGCACCTCTCCGCCTCCAAAGGAACGCAGCTCCTCATCAGCAATGGAACAAAGCTGGATGGAGAATGACTTTGACGAGTTGAAAGAAGAAGGCTTCAGACAATCAAATTACACCAAGCTAAAGGAGGAAGTTAGAACCTATGACAAGGAACCTAAAAACCTTGAAAAAAAATTAGATGAATGGCTAACTAGAGTAACCCATGCAGAGAAGTCCTTAAAGGACCTGATGGAGCTAAAACCCATGGCATGAGAACTACGTGATGAATCCACAAGCCTCAGTAGCTGATTCAATCAACCAGAAGAAAGGGCATCAGTGATGGAAGATCAAACGAATGAAATGAAGGGCGAAGAGAAGTTTAGAGAAAAAAGAATAAGAAGAAATGAGCAAAGCCTCCAAGAAATATGGGACTATGTGAAAACACCAAATCTATGTCTCATTGGTGTACCTGAAAGTGACGGGGAGAATGGAACCAGATTGGAAAACAGTCTGCACCATATTATCCAGGAGAACTTCCCCAATCTAGCAAGGCAGACCAACATTCAAATTCAGGAAATACAGAGAATGCCACAAAGATACTCCTCGAGAAGAGTAACTCCAAGACACATAATTGTCAGATTCACCAAGGTTGAAATGAAGGAAAAAATGTTAAGGGCAGCCAGAGAGAAATGTCGGGTTACCCACAAAAGGAAGCCCATCAGACTAACAGCGGATCTCTTGGCAGAAACTCTACAAGCCAGAAGAGAGTGGGGGCCAATATTCAACATTCTTAAAGAAAAGAATTTTCAATCCAGAATTTTATATCCAGCCAAACTAAGCTTCGTAAGTGAAGGAAAAATAAAATCCTTTACAGACAAGCAAATGCTGAGAGATTTTGTCACCACCAGGCCTGCCCTAAAAGAGCTCCTGAAGGAAGCACTAAACATGGAAAGGAACAACTGGTGCCAGCCACTGCAAAAACATGCCAAATTGTAAAGACCATCGAGGCTAGGAAGAAACTGCATCAACTAATGAGCAAAATAACCAGCTAACGTCAAAATGACAGGATCAAATTCACACATAACAATATTAACCTTAAATGTAAATGGGCTAAATCCTCCAATTAAAAGACACAAGACTGGCAAATTGGATAAAGAGTCAAGACCCATCAGTGTGCTGTATTCAGGAAACTCATCTCAAATGCAGAGACACACATAGGCTCAAAATAAAGGGATGGAGGAAGATCTACCAAGCAAATGGAAAACAAAAAAGGCAGGGGTTGCAATCCTAGTTTCTGATAAAACAGACTTTAAACCAACAAAGATCAAAAGAGACAAAGAAGGTCATTACATAATGGTAAAGGGATCAATCCAACAAGAAGAGCTAACTATCCTAAATATATATGCACCCAACACAGGAGCACCCAGATTCATAAAGCAAGTCCTTAGAGACCCAGAAAGAGAATTAGACTCCCACACAATAATAATGGGAGACTTTAACACCCCACTGTCAACATTAGACAGATCAACAAGACAGAAAGTTAACAAGGATATCCAGGAATTGAACTCAGCTCTGCACCAAGCAGACCTAATAGACATCCACAGAACTCTCCACCCTAAATCAACAGAATATACACTCTTTTCAGCACCACAACACACCTATTCCAAAATTGACCACATGGTTGGAAGTAAAGTGCTCCTCAGCAAATGTAAAAGAACAGAAATTATAAAAAACTGTCTCTCAGACCACAGTGCAATCAAACTAGAACTCAAGATTAAGAAACTCACTCAAAACCGCTCAACTACATGGAAACTGAACAACCTGCTCCTAAATGACTACTGGGTACATAACGAAATGAAGGCAGAAATAAAGATGTTCTTTGAAACCAATGAAAACAAAGACACAACATACCAGAATCTCTGGGACACATTCAAAGCAGTGTGTAGAGGGAAATTTACAGCACTAAATGCCCACAAGAGAAAGCAGGAAAGATCTAAAATTGACACCCTAACATCACAATGAAAAGAACTAGAAAAGCAAGAGTAAAAACATTCAACAGCTGGCAGAAGGCAAGAAATAACTAAGATCAGAGCAAAACTGAAGGAAATAGAGACACGAAAAACCCTTCAAAAAATCAATGAATCCAGGAGCTGGTTTTTTGCAAAGATCAACAGAATTGATAGACTGCTAGCAAGACTAATAAAGAAGAAAACAGAGAAGAATCAAATAGATGCAATAAAAAATTACAAAGGAGATATCACCACCGATCCCACAGAAATACAAACTACCATCAGAGAATACTATAAACACCTCTACGCAAATAAACTAGAAAATCTAGAAGAAATGGATAAATTCCTTGACACATACACCCTCCCAAGACTAAACCAGGAAGAAGTTGAATCTCTGAACAGACCAATAACAGGCTCTGAAATTGAGGCAATAATAGCTTACCAAACGAAAAAAGTCCAGGACCAGATGGATTCACAGCCAAATTCTACCACAGGTACAAGGAGGAGCTGGTACCATTCCTTCTGAAACTATTCAAAACAATAGAAACAGAGGGAATCCTCCCTAACTCATTTTATGAGGCCAGCATCATCCTGACACCAAAGCCTGGCAGAGACACAACAAAAAAAGAGAATTTCAGACCAATATCCTTGATGAACATCGATGCAAAAATCCTCAATAAAATACTGGCAAACCAAATCCAGCAGCACATCAAAAAGCTTATAGACCATGATCAAGTGGGCTTCATCTCTGGGATGCAAGGCTGGTTCAACATATGCAAATCAATAAATGTAATCCAGCATATAAACAGCACCAAAGACAAAAACCACATGATTATCTCAATAGATGCAGAAAAGGCCTTCGACAAAATTCAACAACCTTCATGCAAAGAACTCTCAATAAATTAGGTATTGATGGGACGTATCTCAAAATAATAAGAGCTATCTATGACAAACTCACAGCCAATATCATACTGAATGGGCAAAAACTGGAAGCATTCCCTTTGAAAACTGACACAAGACAGGGACACCCTCTCTCACCACTCCTATTCAACATAGTGTTGGAAGTTCTGGCCAGGGCAATCAGGCAGGAGAAGGAAATAAAGGGCAATCAACTAGGAAAAAGGAAGTCAAATTGTCCCTGTTTGCAGATGACATGATTGTGTATCTAGATAACCCCATCGTCTCAGCCCAAAATCTCCTCAAGCTGATAAGCAACTTCAGCAAAGTCTCAGGATACAAAATCAATGTACAAAAATCACAAGCATTCTTATACACCAACAACAGACAAACAGAGAGCCAAATCATGAGGGAACTCCCATTCACAGTTGCTTCAAAGAGAATAAAATACCTAGGAATCCAACTTACAAGGGATGTGAAGGACCTCTTCAAGGAGAACCACAAATCACTACTCAATGAAATAAAAGAGGATACAAACAAATGGAAGAACAATCCATGCTCATGGGTAGGAAGAATCAATATTGTGAAAATGGCCATACTGCCCAAGGTAATTTATAGATTCAATGCCATCCCCATCAAGCTACCAATGACTTTCTTCACAGAATTGGAAAAAACTAAAGTTCATATGGAACCAAAAAGAGCCCACATCGCCAAGTCAATCCTAAGCTGAAAGAACAAAGCTGGAGGCATCACGCTACCTGACTTCAAACTATACTACAAGACTACAGTAACCAAAACACCATGGTACTGGTACCAAAACAGAGATATAGACCAATGGAACAGAACAGAGCCCTCAGAAATAATGCCACATATCTACAACTATCTGATCTTTGACAAACCTGAGAAAAACAAGAAATGGGGAAAGGATTCCCTATTTCATAAATGGTGCTGGGAAAACTGGCTAGCCATATGTAGAAAGCTGAAACTGGATCCCTTCATTACACCTTATACAAATATTAATTCAAGATGCATTAAAGACTTAAATGTTAGACCTAAAACCATAAAAACCCTAGAAGAAAACCTAGGCAATACCATTCAGGACATAGGAATGGGCAAGGACTTCATGTCTAAAACACCAAAAGCAATGGCAACAAAAGACAAAATTTAAAAATGGGATCTAATTAAACTAAAGAGCTTCTGCACAGCAAAAGAAACTACCATCAGAGTGAACAGGCAAACTACAGAATGGGAGAAAATTTTTGCAACCTACTCATCTGACAAAGGGCTAATATCCAGAATCTACAATGAACTCAAACAAATTTACAAGAAAAAACAACCCCATCAAAAAGTGGGCAAAGGACATGAACAGACACTTCTCAAAAGAAGACATTTATGCAGCCAAAAAACACATGAAAAAATGCTCATCATCACTGGCCATCAGAGAAATGCAAATCAAAACCACAATGAGATACCATCTCACACCAGTTAGAATGGCAATCATTAAAAAGTCAGGAAACAACAGGTGCTGGAGAGGATGTGGAGAAATAGGAACACTTTTACACTGTTGGTGGGACTGTAAACTAGTTCAACCATTGTGGAAATCAGTGTGGCGATTCCTCAGGGATCTAGAACTAGAAATACCATTTGACCCAGCCATCCCATTACTGGGTATATACCCAAAGGACTATAAATCATGCTGCTATAAAGACACATGCACACGTATGTTTATTGCGGCATCATTCACAATAGCAAAGACTTGGAACCCACCCAAATGTCCAAAAATGATAGACTGGATTAAGAAAATGTGGCACATATACACCATGGAATAGTATGCAGCCATAAAAAATGATGAGTTCATGTCCTTTGTAGGGACATGGATGAAATTGGAAATCATCATTCTCAGTAAACTGTCGCAAGAACAAAAAACCAAACACCGCATATTCTCACTTATAGGTGGGAATTGAACAATGAGAACACATGGACACAGGAAGGGGAACATCACACTCTGGGGACTGTTGTGGGGTGGGGGGACGGGGGAGGGATAGCATTGGGAGATATACCTAATGCTAGATGACGAGTTAGTGGGTGCAGTGCACCAGCATGGCACATGTATACATATGTAACTAACCTGCATATTGTGCACATGTTCCCTAAAACTTAAAGTATAATAATAATAATAAATAATTTTAAAAAAAAGGTCTGGCCACATTTTTGCAGAGCAGCCGTGCTGTGCTGGGGGTTCACTTCAGCCCCTGGTCGCCTCAGACACTCTGAAGCCCTAAGGCTGAAATGGCTAAGTCACCCAAACAGCAAAGATGAGTCCGGTCCTCCCCCTGGGAGCTCTGACCCAGGGGGCCTGAAACCTCTGTCAGCCAGAGAACAGCAGTGAAGGTAGCCAGAGACCCTGGTTGAAAGGCTCCACCCAGTGATGAGAAACGTGGTCAGGGACTGACTTAAAAAAGAGTCTGGCTATGTTTTCGTAGAGTGGCTGTGCTGTGCTGGGGTACCACTTCCACCCTGGTCAGCTTGGGCTCTCCAAAGCCTGAAGGACAGAACAGCTAGTCCCCCAAACATCAAAGGTGGTGGCTGCCCCTCTCCTCTGGTAACTCTGTCCTAGTGGGGGTTTCAAATCTCTGTTGGCTGGAGAATACTGGTGGGGGTAGCTGGAGGACCCAGTTGGGAGGTCCTGTCCAGTGAGGAGGAACAGCATCAGGGGCCTGCTTACAGAAGCAATCTGGCCATGATTTGGTAAAGCAGCTGTGCTATGCTGCAGGATCTCTTCTGCCCCTGGTCAGTTTGTACTCTCCAAAGCCAGCAGGCTGGAATGGCTAAGTTGCCTGAACAGGAAACATGGTAGCCTGCCCCATCTTTTCTCTCAGAGTTTATCTTGTGTGATGGAGCTTAATTTTTAGGGTGTTAATTTTACTGTCAGCATTAGAGAGTTGTTCAGAAAGAATCTCACTATTATCTTTTAGGTTAGACATATGAAAATTCACTGTCTCCTATAAATAAACCCATTCATGTCTTGTTCTCTGGAAAGACGTCTCTTTCTGCTATCTGACTTTGGTCACAATCATGTAAAGCAGCAACCAGTCTATCATGAAATGATTGAATTTCTGTTTCCAGTCATTCCTTGTTGTGTTTACATTCTTCAGTTCAGAACTGAGCGTTTTATTCTCAGTTGGCAAAATGCTAAGCTGTCCGTTGTACTGAAATACTGTTTTTGCTAATGCTTCCTCATTCAATGTTATAGCCTTTAGAAGATTATCATGCTCTTCTTTCACACTTTCAATATCCTCAAAATATTTCTTTTCCTTTATCTCATTCTGATGTTTTATTGTATCCAGTTCCAGTCTTAGCATGGCAATTTCTTCCTGCAACATGCTATTTTCATGCAAGAGACCTTTTTCTTTCTTATGGTTAAGAGAAATCTAAGTAAACAAAGGAAACTTTTAGTTAGCACTCAATAGAATGGTATGTTATAATTTCTTCTGAAATTAAAGAGTAACCTGTATATTTGTATAATGAAAGAATTCCCACAGTGAATATTTAACTGGAAAAAACGTTGGACAAAACTTCAAATCTAAGAGAGTGTAAATTCCCAAAAGTTTAAATATCTATTTAAAGACCATGAAAAATAAATCACTAGAGGATTTTTAAGAATCTCAGAATTGGAAAAGCCTTTCTCTGAATTACAAAAAACACAGAGGCATAAAATATAAGATTAATACATTTGACTATATTTTTAAAATTGGGTATACACTCTTGATAACCACCTATAATCTATAAACCACACCACTATAAGAGCCTTAGCTATGCATATATTTGGATAGATGCAATTTCTCAAAGTACTTTAATTTCCTTTTTGTGAATAAGCTGACTTTTCTGAATAAATTTTCTGAATGAATTTTTTCTGAATAAACTTTCTGTATGAACTTTTTCTGAACAAACCTTCCTTTTATGAATAAACTGACTTCTCCATTAATATGTTAAGAAGATGAACTAATGTCCAAAAACTAGAAAATCTGTTGTTAGTAGTAAAACTTATTTTTGAGATTGTAAAGATCATCAGTTCTTATGAAAAATATCAAATGCTTCTCCTTTGGATTGAGGCCATTGTAAATGTCACTATTCGACCACTGCAGGCAAATGGAGCTGAATTAAGAACATAGCTTTATCTTATATATATATGTATAGATATATGATAAAGAATATATAGAATATATATACACACATGTATATATACATACTTGTATGTGTGTATATATATATATATGATTTAAAAATCTTTTATACTTTCCAAAATACATAGAGTTGGTTTTTCAAATATATACAGATATAGAAACATTTGAAAATGGCTAAGAAAAATATCTCAGAATTCATTTTCTTTTCAGCCACTTTTATCTGCTTTTGTTTGTTAGTCAGTATCCCGTCTAGTAATATTCTAGCATTATGTTCTTCAGAAAGTTGCTTCTGGGTATCATTTCATTCCTGCACAAACTAGAGATACAGCACATTTTTGGTTTAATAGGACTGAAAAACAAAGTCTAAAAGAGCAGAACCTCTATTATAAAACTGTTAAAAGAAAGTAGCCTATTAAAACACAAAAATTTTTAACCCTCAAGAATCATTCAAATTTTAATTGCATACATGAGAGCTAAATTTCTCTATGAGGAGAAACAGTTCTTACCTATATAAAGATACAGTATTGTGTAATAAAATTTCTTTCAAAACATTTAACACATTTTAGTTTCAAAGCTATTTAGCCTGTATTTTAATATAAAAATCCATAAATGAGCATTTATGTTAGTGATTAAACTCAACTTATCCTCCATTTCTTTATTCTGAAAACACAGGTTGAGATGCCAAGGTTTACAATAAAATAATTGTAACTATAAATGTCATAGCTCATTATAAAAATTAGATAACAGTTTTGGTGTGTTTACACCTAAATAACATACTACATTAAATCAAAGGAATATAAGTAATATTGATGAAATATAAAGTTGGAAATATAAAGTTTTCATCAGAAATTTACCTGATCCAAATTCTGTCTTACTGTCCTCAATTCCATGGCTCGTGTTTTCAGAGTCCATTTCAGTTGTTGGTTCATTTCAACATCTTTCCCATATTCCTCTTCTTTTCTTTTTAACTCTTCACTACCTTTTTTATACAACATATCAGCATCCTTTCTCTTTTCTTCTTCTTGTTTTAAGGTCAATCTATACAGTTAAATATAGTTACATTAAAATTCATTTTGTTAGAAAATAAAAAAGTTTATTTTGTGATGTGGCTCTTCCTGAATAGGTTTATTATACAAATAAAATTTCTGTGTTCTTGACTATTTTTTCTTTCCAGTTCTCATGCTTTTAATTTCTTCCTTCAATCTTTTCCAAGGGACAAATACTTGAAATGCAGTGAGGAAAGAACAACTTGCTAATTGATGAGTTTCTGTTACTAGTAACTCCAATAAATATTATGAAAAAGGATATTAGAAATTATTCAGTTAACTTACAAGTTGAAAATTATCTCTTTTCACACAGCCATAGGAACTTCTCAATTATGACAGATCATTTCAAATTAACTAATTAAAAAGAACATAGTACTTAAACAAGTTTATAAATTCACTAGAAGAAATTTTATTTTCATGAAATACTGGAGGTATCCCTAAAATGATTTACAGGGCAAGATGGCACCATCAGATGTCATTCACAGAATGTATATCTGCAGATTAATCCAAGACAAGGCAAAGGGGTCTCACATCTGTTAATCCAGCTGTCCCCAACCATGTTGGCACCAGGGACTGGCTCTTTGGAAGATAATTTTTCCTCGGACCTGAGGTGGGGGGATGGTTCCAGGATGATTCAAGCATGTTACATTTATTGCATACTTTATTTCTATTATTACTGATTGTAACATATAATGAAATAATTATATAACTCACCATAACGCAGAATCAGTGGGAACCTTGAGCTTGTTTTCCTGCAACTACATGGTCCCATCTGGGAGTGACAGGACACAGTGACAGATCATCAGGCATTAGATTTTCATAAGGAGTGCACAACCTAGATCCCCTGCATGAGCAGCTTACTACAGGGTTCAGGTCACACTTCTTGACAATCTATTGCCACCACTGATCTGACGGGAGGAAGAGATCAGGTGGTAATGCAAGTGATGGGGAGTGGCTGTAAACGCAGATAAAGCTTCACTTGCTCACCTGCCACTAACCTTCTGCTGTGTGGTCCAATTCCTAACAGGCCAGGGACTGATACTGGTCCTTGTCCTGGGGATTGGGAACCCCTGTGTTAACCCATACTTTTTATGTTTACTTTCTGGAAACACTTTCCATTTATATTCTTGATTCTTATATGTTTTATAAACAACTTAGAAATTCCTTTTGGAACAAGGCATGGTCTAGTATTTAAACAATGAAGAATAACATGTGTTTTTAACATAGAACTTTGAATTAATTTTATCTGTGTATGAAAGATGTGAAATAAACTAATCCCTTTCCATTTTACTTTTCATTTCATGAATATTAAGAATAAAACTGGGAAGTCCTAGGCAGAGAAATTGGGCAAGAGAAATAAAAGGCATCCAAATTGGAAAAGAGGAAGTCAAACTATCTCTTCAGCAATGATATGCTCTTATACCTAGAAAACTCTAAAGACTCCTACAAAACACTCCTAGATTTGATAAATGAATTCAGTAAAGTCTCAGAGGTTACAAAATAAATGAATACCAATCAGTATCACCACTATACACCAACTACAACAAAGCTGAGATAATATGAAGAACTCAAACCCTTTTACAATGGCTGCTAAACTGTAAAATACCTAGGAATATACTTAATGAAGGACGTGAGTGATCTATATAAGGATAAATGGAAAACATCACTGAAGAAAATAATAGATGACACAAATGAAAATACATCCTATGTTCATGGATTGAAAGAATTGATATTGTGAAAATGACCATAGTGCCCAAAACAGTCTACAGGTTCGATACAATTCCTATCAAAATACCAATGTCATTCTTCATAGAATTATTAAAAAAACTGCTGACATTTTATGTTTATTGCGGCATTATTCACAATAGCAAAGACTTGGAACCAACCCAAATGTCCAACAATGATACACTGGATTAAGAAAATGTGGCACATATACACCATGGAATAGTATGCAGCCATAAAAAATGATGAGTTCATGTCCTTTGTAGGGACATGGATGAAATTGGAAATATCATTCTCAGTAAACTATCACAAGAACAAAAAACCAAACACCGCATATTCTCACTCATAGGTGGGAATTGAACAATGAGATCACATGGACACAGGAAGGGGAATATCACACTCTGGGGACTGTGGTGGGGTGGGGGGAGGGGGGAGGGATAGCATTGGGAGATATACCTAATGCTAGATGACGAGTTAGTGGCTGCAGCGCACCAGCATGGCACATGTATACATATGTAACTAACCTGCACAATGTGCACATGTACCCTAAAACTTAAAGTATAATAAAAAAAAAAAAGAAAAATCCAAAAAAAAAAAAAAAAAAAACTGCTGGTTTATGTAGAACCACAAAAGAGCCTGAATAGCAACAGACATATCAAGCAAAAGGAACAAATATGTTGGCATCACATTACCTGACTTCAAATTACACTCTAAGGCTACAGTAACAAAAACAGCATGGTACTGGTATAAAAGTAGATACATAGATCAATGGAACAGAATAGACAAGCCAGAAAAAAAAACCACTTACAAGCAAGTGATCTTTGAGAAAGGATGCAAAAACATACACTGGAGAAAGTACACATTATTTAATAAATGGTGCTGGGAGAAAAAGCCACATGTAGAAGAATGAAACTGGATCTCTATCTCTAACCAGACCCAAAAATTAATTCAAGATGGATTAAAGGCCTAAACCTAAGACCTGAAAACACTGGCTTAGGCAATGAATTTATGATGAAGACCCTAAAAGCAAATGCAACAAAAATGAAAATAAATAAATAAATATGGCCTAATTAAACTAAAAAGCTTCAGCACAGCAAAAGAAATAGTCCATCAGAGTAAACCAACAACCCATAGAATGGGAAAAATATTTGTAAATTATGAATCTAACAAAGGATGAATATCCATAATCTACAAGAAATTCAAACAAAGCAGCAGGAAAAATACAAATAATTCCATCAAAAAGTGTGCACATGACATGAATAGACATTTCTCAAAAGAAGATGTATGAATAGCGAACAAGCATATAAAAACATGCTAAACATCACTTATCATCAGGGAAATGTAAAATAAAACAACAATAAGATATCACCTCACTGTAGCCAGAGTGGCCATTATTAAAAATCAAAAAACAATAGACAGTGGTATGGATGAGGCAAAAAGAGAACAGTTACGCACTGCTGGTAGGAATGCAAATGACTACAAAATATATGGAAAACAGTATGGTGATTTCTCAAAGAACTAAAAGTAGATCCTACCATTCTATCCAGCATTCTCATTTCTGGGTATCTACCCAAAAGAAATCATTAAATCGAAAAGACACCTGCATACGTGTGTTTACTGCAGCACAATTCACAATATGCAAAGATATGGAATCAACCAGTGTCCATTAACTGGTGAGTGGAATAAAGAAAATGTGATATATACACATATATATGTGTGTGTGTATATATATGTATATATACACATCCATACCACAGAATACTACTCAGCCATAAAGAAGAATGAAATAATCCTTTTTGCAGCAAACTGGATGGAGCTAGAGGCCCTTATTCTAAGTGAAGTAACTCAGGAATGGAACAATACCACATGTTCTCATTTATAAGTGGGAGCTGTGCTATGGGTATGTAAAGGTAGGCAGAGTGGTATAATGACATTGGAGACTCAGAAGAAGAAAGGGTAGAAGAAAGGTGAGCAAGAAAAACTACCTATTGGTGATGGGTACACTAAAATCCAGAGTTCACCACTATACAATTCATCCATGTAACCAAATACCACTTGTACCCCTACAGCTACTGAAATATAAATAAATAAATTTAAACAGGGAGAAAAAAAGAATAAAACTGTACAAAGTTTTAAAGAAGTATTATGGCTTGAGACAAATGGCCACTTCATGCTCTGTTAGTTGAACTGTAAATTAATACAAATTTTTTTTAATTTTAATTTCCAGAGTACATGTGCAGAATGCACAGATTTGTTTCATAGGTAAACATGTGCCATGGTGGTTTGCTGCACCTACCAACCCATCACCTAGGTATTAAGCCCAGCATGCATTAAATACAAATATTCTTGAGGACAATTTAGAAATATTGATCCAAGGCCTTTTTTTTAAAGTTTCTGTATTTTAACCAAAAACTTCTATATTAAAGATTTATTCAAAGTAAATAATTAGAAATGTAGAAAATGATTTATATAAAAGATGTTCTGGGCTGTGTGCAATGGCTCACACCTGTAATCCCAATGCTTTGGGAGGCTTAGGCAGGAGGATTGTTGGAGGTCAGTAGATGGAGGTCATTCTGGGCAACAGAGTGAGACCTTGTCTCAGTGAAAAATATAAAAAGTTAGCCAGGCATGGGTGTGTGCCTTAGTCCTAGCTACTTAGGAAATCAAGGCAAGATGATCTGTTGAGCCCAAAAGTTCAAAGTTGCAATGAGCTATGATTGCACCACTGCACTCTAGCCTGAGTGACAGAGCAAAACCCTGTCTAGTAATAATGTCTAATGATAATAATAGTAATAATGAAAGATGTTCCTTGCAGCATTAATTCTAATACAAAATAATTAAAAACCCCAAATTCAATTTGTTAAATAGATTTCTATATGGCAGATTTCTATACAGTCATTAAAATCATGATTTAAAAGAATATGCAATTAATTATCAGAAGAATCACAGTTAAGAATTTGTTATATTATTTCTAAGATTTTCATACTCCACAAGACCAAGACGTTTTCTCCCGTTCAGCCCCAGAAAGTCAGCAATCACAATAATTCTCACATATATCTTTAGTATAAATAGTTAAAATATTCTTTAAAACTAGAATGTCATATCTCGAAGTGGAGAGCTCTTGCTCCCATTCATCTTTTTCATGTTCTAACTGTAACTGTGTTTCTTTTGTTTCAGACAGCTTCTTTTGTAGTACATGAATCATATTTTCCATTTGTTCAATTTCTACTGTAAGTTGTTCACAGTGATTA
Organism: Gorilla gorilla gorilla; assembly: GCF_029281585.2. NCBI lineage: Eukaryota > Metazoa > Chordata > Mammalia > Primates > Hominidae > Gorilla > Gorilla gorilla. The sequence continues at coordinate 73,723,231 of NC_073231.2, read as the reverse complement.
TTTTTAAGTTCTAGTAAGTGTTCATCTGAAAGAACTGCCTCCTGGATTTTTGATAGGCTAGCAGAATCTGCATCGGGGGAAAACAAGGTGGAAATAAAATATATGAGTACTTTTTGGATATAAAGTCCTGTGCATTTTAACATTCACCCATCCATACACCAAACAAATATGCACTGAGTTCCTACCATGTGGAAGACATTCTACTGAGCTCTGCAGATAAAACAAACAGTAACTCTGTTCTTGTTTAGCTTTAGGTGTAGTGAAGAACAAACACTAAATTACAAATTCAGATAGATGCTGCAAGAAAACAGTTCTATGATAACACAGAATTTGATCTATACTGGGCTCAGGAAGATTTCCCTGGGGAAGAGATGGCTACACTGAGTAATGAAGGGTGGGAAGGAAGCAGTTAAGTAAAGGGAGTAGAAAAGCATTCTAGCTAGTCTACGGCATGTGCTGAAGCTCTGCTGCAGTCTGCTTCTGGCCACAATGGAGCAGCAGATACTGATTTACCTTCTCACCTGAAACAAAAACAAGAAAGACAAAATACACAATACAATGATTTTCAAGAACATGGACTGCAGGTAATGAAGACGATGATCCCTGTAAGACAGGAAACAAATGAAGTAAGATTTACAAACACCCCAGCAAACTGACTGGACAAAGTTTCCAGGCCATGACAACAGGAGAAAATAAAATTGAGGTAGAGTCCACCAGATTCCCTGAGTTGGAACAACAAAGCTGAGAGGCTCAAAAAAACACCAAGGCAGACAGAAATCACAAAACAGAACACTGGAAAGGAGAGAACAGTATAGGAGAAGAACAATGAAGATCTGCAAAAATACCCTCTTGGGTATTTATTTAACAGAGTAATGAACAGTATATGTGTGCTAGGAAACTACTTGAGACCAGGGCAAAAAAATCCTTAAAAAATTAAAAGAAACAGTGCCTGTTGCTCACATAGTATACCAGGAAGAGTGTCCATTCCTATGACTGATACTGGAAAAACTTCACAGGGCAAAGAATAGCATTATCAGAAACACCTTGCCTCAAGAGTGGAAAGTTAGACCAAATCATAAAGCAAGACCAGAAAGATCAAGTTGTTTATAAGTAAGTCAACTGTGTCCCCAAATAAATCTCAAGTAGAGGCAAAGAAGATATTTCTTGAAAGCAAATTGCACTAGTAGGAATTAAAATTAAAATGTTAGGACTGGGCCAGGTACAGTGGCTTATACCTGTAATGCCAGCACTTTGGGAGGCCGAGGCAGGCAGATCACTTAAGATCAGGAGTTCAAGACCAGCCTGGCCCACATGGTGAAACCCCATCTCTACTGAAAATACAAAGAATTTAGGTGGCCATCGTAACAGGCACCTATAACCCCAGCTACTCAGGAGGCTGAGGCAGGAGAATGGCTTGAACCCGGGAGGCGAAGGTTGTAGTGAGTGGTGATCAAGCCACTGCACTCCAGCCTGGGTGACAGAGCAAGACTTGGTCTCAAAAAAAAAAAAAAAAAAAGTTAGGACTGAAAACAACACTGGATGGAAGTAAATACAGACTAGATATCACAAAAAAGAAAATTCATAAATTTGAGACATCAGAGAACTATGAGAAAATTTTAAGCAACAATATATAAGTCCCCAAACAGGGAGGAAGACAGAAAGACAAAAACATAAAGATAAAGTGGCCAGAAACTTTCTAAACGTAATAAAAACTATAATCCTGCAAATCCAGGAAGAATCTGGCTGGGAGAGAGAAAATGAAAGTATACTACTCTAATTTTCTTATGCCATATATGATATTATATAATATTGCCTGAAGGTGAGCTGTGATAAGTTAAAATCATACAGTACAAATTGTAATGCAATCACTAACACAGCAAAAAAAGAGTTATAGACAATAAGCCAAAAAAAGATAAAACTAAATCATAAACATTACATAACTAATTGAAAAGAAAGCAGGAAAAGAAGGGAACAAAGAACAGCTGGAACTAATGAAAATCAAACAGCATGACAGATAAACTTAACTATTAATATATCAATAATCACATTATAAATAAAACTGGCCTAAAAACCTAAAAGACAGATTGTCAAACTATATAAAAAGCAAGATCCTACTCCATGCTACCTATAAGAAACACACTTTAAATGTAAAGATGCAAATTAAAAGGATGAAAAATATAGACCACACAGTTGACAAAAGAAAGCTAAGCAGGAATGATTATGTTAATTCAAAAGTAGATTTCACAGCAAAAAAATATTACTAGCTATAAACAACATCATTTCATGGTAAATGTTCAATTAATCAAGAATATATAACCCTAAATGTTTATGTACCTAGTAACAAAACAGCTTTGAAATACATGAGGAAAAAACTGATAGAACAAATTGACAAATTCACAGGTATAGTCTGAGATTTCAGTATTGCTTACTCAATATGTGATAGAACAAGGAGGCAGAAAATCAGCAAGATGAGAGTAGACTTGAAGAACACAGTGCTTCTCAAGTACCCTTGGAACACTTAGTAAAACAGACCATATTCTAGGCTATACAATAAATCTTCATAAAAGAATTAAGTCAAAGGATTTAAGTCATAGAAAGTATGATCCCTGACCACAAAGGAATCAAATTAAAATCACTAACAAAATATCTCATCAAAATACTCAAAAATTTAGAAACAAAGTAACACACATCTAAATAACCCTAGGTCAAAGACATAATGCAAAGAGAAATTAGAAACTATTTTGAAGTGAATAAAAATGAAAATAGTACATATCAGAATTTGTGGACTATAGCTACAACGCACTTAAAAAGTTAGCACTGAATGTCTATACTGGAAGACTCTCAAATCAATGGCCGTGACTTCTATCTTACGCAAGTAAAAAAGAAGAAACTACAAAAAGAAAAAAAAGAGAGAGAGAGAGAGCAAATTAAACCCAAAAGAAGCAGAGGAAATAATATAATAAATATCTGCTATGGTCTGAACATTTGTGTCCTCCCAAAACTCATATGCTGAAACTTAATCACAGAAGTGATGTTATTAGGAACTGTAGCTTTGTGGAGGCAATTGGCTCATGGAATCCAAGCCCTCATGAATGGGATTAGTGCCCTTATCTGAGACACCAGAGAGCTCATTCACCCTTTCCATCATATGAAGCACACAGGGGAAAAAAGGGAAAGTAGGAACCAGGAATTGATCCCTCACCAGACATTCAATTTTCTGGCACCTTGATCTTGGATTTTGCAACCTCCAGGAATATAAGAAATCAGTTTCTGTTGTTTATAAGCTACCCAGTCTATGGTATTTTGTAATAGCAGGTCAAACAGATGATGACATCAAAGATAAAACCAATAAAACAGAATAGGGAAAATCAATAAAACCAAACACTTCAAGGTCAATGAAAGTGATAAACCTCGATCTAGCCAGGCTGATAATAAAAAAAGATAACAAATTACTAATTTCAGAAATAAGTAATGTGACTTTTTTTTTTTTTTGGAGATACAATCTCGCTCTGTTGTCTAGGCTGGAGTGCAGTGGCGCAATCTCAGCTCACTGCAACGTCCACCTCCTGGGTTCAAGAGATTCTCCTGCCTCAGCCTCCTGTGTAGCTGGGATTACAGGTGCCTGCCACCAAGCCCAGCTAACGTTTGCATTTTTAGTAGACGTGAGGGGGTCTCACCATGTTGGCCAGGCTGGTCTCGAACTCCTGACCTCAGGTGATAAACCCTTTTCGGCTTCCCAAAGTGCTGGAATTACAGACATGAGCCACGGTGCCCGGCCCAATGTGACATTTTTATACATTCTATGGATATTAAAAGAATGGCAAGATAATAATGTGAGCTTTATGTAACTAACCATGACAACTTAGATTAAATGGACACATTCCTTGAAAAATAAAAATTACCAAAGCACAATCAAGAAGAAATAGATAACCCAAATCACCTTATATCCACAAAAGAAAATAAAGTTGAGAAAACTCCAAGCTCAGACAGCTATGCTGGTGAATTCTATCAAACATTTTAGGAAGATGTAATATAATTTTACACAACCTCTCCCCCAAAAAATAAAGTGGGGAAATACAACACAACTCATTCTATAATGCTAGCATTACCCTGAACCAAACAGTGATATTACAAAAAAGAAAACTCCCTCATGAACGTTGACAAAAAATTTAACCAATTTCTGAAGCAACCAAGATATCCTCCAATAGGTGAGTGAACAACCTCTAGCACAGTCATATAATGAACTATTATTCAATGCTAAACAAAACTAAGCTATCATGTCATAAGACATGGTGGAAACATAAATGCATATTACTAAGTGAAAGATGCCAATCTGAAGGGTATGCACTGTATGATTTCAACTATATGACATTCTAGAAAAGGCAAAACTATGGATACAGTAAAAAGATCAGTGGTTGCCTGGGGTTGAGGAGGGCAGGAAAGGGCAGACAGGTGAAACACAAAGGAATTTTAGAGCAGTAAAAATAATTTGTACAATACTATAATGATGAATATATGTCCTTTCCAAACCCACATATTGTAGAACGCCAAGAGTGCACACTAATATAATCTATGAACTTCGGATGATTATGACGTGCCATTTTGGTTCATCAATCATATCAACTGTACCACTCTAGTGAGGGATACTGATAACGGGAAAGGCTATGCATGTCTGGGGACAGGAAGTACACAGACAATCTCTGTACCTCTCAATGTTGCTGTGAACCTAAAACTACATTAAAATAGTCTTTTAAAATTTCTAAACAAAATTTTGGCAAACTGGATACAAATAAATACAGGGTCTAACTTTGTTGCCCAGGTTGGTCTCGAACTCCAGCTTCAAGCAATCCTCCTGCTCTGACCTCCCAAAGTGCTGAAACTACAGGCATGAGCCACCGTGTCCAGCGCCAATGATATACTATTTTTAAAAAGCCTACATCCTAAGCAAATGGGGTTTATTCTAAAATGCAAGGTTGGTTTAACATTAAAATATTAGTTATCCAACTAATTAAAAAACTAAAACAGAAGAACCTTATGATTATCTCAGTAGATAAAGGCATTTGATAAAATTCAATTTCATTCTTGATTTAAAAAAAAACCCTCTCAGCAATCTAAGAATACAAATGAACTTCATCAGCATGACACAAAGCATCTATGACAAACCTACAGCTAACGTGTATCACAATGACACACTGAATGCTTTCCCCATATCAGGAACAACACAGGAATGTCTGCTTTCAAAACTTTAGTAAGCATTATGCTAAAGATTCTAGCCAGTGGTGTCAGACAAGAAAAATAAATAAAAGGTATCCAGGTTGGAAAGAAGAAGTAAAACTGTCTTTATTCACAACCATGATCACATAATAGGGGCAGATAAACTACAACCTGTGGGCCAGCTTCTTGTTTTATTGGAACACAGCTGTGTTCATTAATGTATGTATTCTCCCTGGCTGCTCTCATACTACAATGGCAGAGTTGATTAGCTGCAACAGAGACTGTTCTGCTGCAAGTCTGAAAGATTTCCTATCTTTAGTAAAACAGTAGTTTGAGAATGAAAATATTTGATGATCATTGTTGTATGTATAAAATTTGATCAAATATACCAAAAAAGTTACTAGAACTAATAATAAGTAAGTTTAGCAAGGCTGGAGGATACAAAAATCAACATACAAAAATCAGCTGTATTCCTATATACTAGCAATAAACAATTAACTTGAAATTTAAAAAAATATTGTAACTTCATTTAAAAAATGAGATACAGATGAATCAGATAAAATATGGAAACACCAAGGCTGGGTGCAGTGGCTCACACCTATAATCCCAACACTTTGGGAAGCCAAGCCTGGAGGATCACTTGAGGTCAGGAGTTCAAGACCAGTCTGGCCAACATAATAAAACCCCATCTCTACTAAAAATAAAAAAGTTAGCTGGGTACGGTGTCTCATGCCTATAATCCCAGCTACTCAGGAGGCTGAGGCAGGAGAATCATTTGAACCCAGGATGCAGAGGTTGCAGTGAGCCAAGATTGCACCACTGCACTCCAGCCTGGGTGACAGAGTGACACTCTGTCTCAAAAAAAAAAAGAAACACATATTTAAAAAACTACAAAATATTACTGACAAAATTAAATTTGTCCTATATAAATATGAACAATTTCAGAGGAGAGGAACAATTTCATAGGAGTGGAAAAATGCATTATCATTAAAATGTCAATCCTCCCCCAATTAATGTATAGATTGAATACAAACTCAGTGTAATTCCCAGAAAGACAGCAGGCTTTTTTTTTTTTTTTTTGAGATGGAGTTTCACTCTTGTTGCCCAGGCTGGAGTGCAATGGCACAATCTCGGCTCACTGCAACCTCTGCCTCCTCAGTTCAAGTGATTCTCTCCTGCCTCAGCCTCCTGAGTAGCTGGGATTACAGACGTGCTCCACCACACCTGGCTAATTTTGTATTTTTAGTAGAGATGGGGTTTCTCCATTTTGGTCAGGCTGGTCTCGAACTCCTGACCTCGTGATCTGCCCACCTCAGCCTCCCAAAGTGCTGGGATTACAGATGTGAGCCACCGCACCTGGCTGACAGCAGGCTTTTAAAAAAAAATTAACAATCTGATTCCAAAACTCATGTGGAAATGCAAAAGATCCAGCATAGTCAAAATAACCCTTAAAAAAGAAGAAAACCAAAGGGCTGATGTCAAGATTTAGTATAAATTTACAGTAATGAAAACAGTGTGTTACTGTTACAGGTGGAATAGCTCTCAAAGTGTGTGGTACCCAAAGTGTTTTGGGTTTTAGAATATTTGCATATATATAATCAGATATCTCGAGGGTGGAACCCAAGTCTAAACACAAAATACACTTATGTTATATACACCTTATACGTAGAGCTTAAATGTAATTTTATGGAATACTTTTAGTAAATTTAGTTTGTGTACTTGAGGTCTAGTGTGAAATTTTCTACTTGCGGCATCATGTTGGCACTCAAAAAGTTTTGGATTTTGAAGCATTTCTGATTTTGGATTTTGGTATTAGGGATGCTAGACCTACATAAAGAAAGCCAGAAACCAATTTAAGATGGTTCTACTTAGAATTTTTCAACTGTACGATGGGTTTATTGGGGTATTTTTTTTTTTTTTTTGAGACAGAGTCTCGCTCCGTCACCCAGGCTGGAGTGCAGTAGTGCTATCTTGGCTCACTGCAAGCTCCGCCTCCCAGGTTCACACCATTCTCCTGCCTCAGCCTCCTGAGTAGCTGGGAATATAGGCACCTGCCACCACACCCGGCTAATTTTTTTCTATTTTTACTAGAGATGAGGTTTCACCATGTTAGCCAGGATGGTCTTGGTCTCCTGACCTCATGATCCGCCCATCTCAGCCTCCCAAAGTGTTGGGATTACAGGCGTGAGCCACCACGCCCGGCGTATTGGGGTATTAAATGGATTTTCAACTTATGATTGGTTTATCAGTGTAACTCTAGAAGAATATGTAGATCAATGGAACACAACAAACAGTCCAGAAATAGACCCACACACATACAGCCAACTTATTTTTCACAAATGCACGATAGCAATGTAGTGGAGAAAAGAGAAAGCCTTTTCAACATATGTGGCTGGAACAATTAGATATCCACATCCATAAAATGAACTTGCATCCACACCTCACTCCATAAGCAAAAATGTACACAATGTGGATCACAGATATAAATGTAAGACCTAAATCTATAAAAATTCTTCAAGAAAGCAGAGGAGAAAATCTTTGGGACCTTGTGCTGGACAAAGACTTTTTTAGATATGAGACAAAAAGCAAAATCCATAATTAAATGAACACATATATCAGACTTCATCAAAATGAAAAACTTCTTCTCTTTAAAATATATTAAGAAAACAAAAGGTCAAGCCACAAACTGGGAAAAAAAATCCTTCCAAAAAGCATAATAAAGGAATAATATCCAGAATCTATTAAAAAAAAACTCTTAAAACTCAAGAAATAAGAATAAAAACTATCTAATTTTTAATTCTTTATAAGCTCTCCATTTCACTAAAGAAGATATACAGGTGGCAAATAAAGCACTCGGGAACATGTTCAACATTCTTAGTCCGTAGGGTAATGCACATTCACACCATAGTGACACGCACAACACGCACCCATTGGAATGGCTAAAAACTAAAAACTAATAAACAGCAGTACTAAGAGCTCGTGATGATATGGAACAAGGAGAATTATCATACACTGCTGATAGGAATGGAAAATAGCACAAATACTTAAACATTTAGTAGTTTCTTAATAAGGGAATACAAAGGGACAGGAAGAGACTTTTATTGATGATGGGTATGTTATCAGTCTTGATTATGGTGATGGTTTTGCATGTGCATACATATGCCAAAACTTATCAAATTGTACATTTTATATATGTGCTGTCTATCCTATATCAGTTATGCCTCACTAAAGCTGTCAGTTGCAGGAATAAACATCTAAGACAATGGCTAGGACAAAGAGGAAAAAAGTATATTAAATGATGCAGGAGAGAGCTCAAGTATTCAAATCTTAACCTTATAGCAATGGCAAGTGGTAAGCTGAGTTATAAGCAAGAGATAACATCAGATCTGAATTTTTAAAAATTAATAATTATAGTTTCAGAGTAGACCACGGACTCAGGAAATGGGATAGCAAGAAAAACAGTTCTAAGGTTATTGCAGTATCCCGAGTGGGAGAGAATGGTAACCTGATCTGCGAATAAGGCATACAAGAGAAGAAGAGTCAACAAAAATGCTGAGACTGCCCTTCATGCTGAGAAAGGCACCATGGAGTTATCATAGCTTTGGTATACAATATACATTATTTCTCAGTCTACTTTAACGTTAAACATATTTCTGAGATAAGCAACACTATAACACGTTAGTGCTCTATGGTGCAACGCTAAGCAATGTGTGCAAATATTACTGTAGGATATATAAAAAGTCATTCTACTTATGCAATGGTCCTACCGTTAAAATCCATTTTGATTTGTTCAGTGAGCAACATAAAAGTCTCATAATTAGGGTAAGGCAAATCATAATCCTCTGAGGCTATTTCAGATGGCCACGTTATGTCATCAAGGTCATCCACTGAATGTATTTCACTTTTGACCTGTGAGATAAATAATACTGCTTCAAATGTCCTCAAAATATTTACAGAATATTCTAGATGTACAGAAGTGGTATTTATTCATCTTTTTATATGAGCAAAACCACAGGCACTTCTTAAAACAACAGATTTTTCTTAAAAGGGTACCATTATCAATGGCTAGGCTGCTCTTTCTTAAGCCCTTTTTCCTTTTCCTAAGCACTTTTTTTTTTTTTTTTTTTTTTGAGAGAGAGTCTCGCTCTATTACCCAAGCTGGAGTGCAACGGCGCCATCTCGGCTCACTACAACCTCCGCTTCCCAAGTTCAAGCAATTCTTCTGCCTCAGCATGCCGAGTAGCTGGGATTATAGGCATATGCCACCATGCCCGGCTAATTTTTGTATTTTTAGTAGAGACGGGGTTTCACCATGTTGTGCAGGCTGGTCTCAAACTCCTGACCTTGTGATCTGCCTGCCTGGGCCTCCCAAAGTGCTGGGATTACAGGCGTGAAACACCACGCCCGACCAAGCCCTTTCTTCCTAACTAAATGTCTTTATAACCAAAGATTCTCACTTAACCTTTTATAATGTGTTTTTTTCTTAACAATAATGTTTTAGATAATTTAATTTTACAATACCTTGTTCTTTTCATTAAATTTCTTTTCAGGCCTGAAAAAAGAAACAATTCCTTTTAGACAAATAGTAAACACATAAAATACAAAGAATGTCCAAAACTATTATTTTATTATATAAAATCTCTGCATTTATAAGTTATTTCTTCTTTTCATTAAGTGTTCAGGTCATTTTTAACAGGTAATGTAAATATAATTATTTTCCATAAGCGGAATTAAACTATAAACAGAAAGAGTAACATTAAGGGAGACAAAATATGGTAATAATATCATTACAAAGAATTAAATTTAGATCAAGCTTTCTGACAGTCAAGACAAAAGACAACACGTTACCTGTATTATGTGATAGAAATAAATATACCAGAACTTCTCATTGTTGTCCTTTACAATAAAAACAAGCTTCTACTAACACTAAAACCTATTTGGAACATATTACTTATGTTCTTATATGAGGGGAACCCTTTTTAATGATAACATTCACTTTTTCAGGACTTATTATGCAGGTACTATGCATCATTCTAAGCACTGTGCATTTGTCAAACTCATTTTAATTATCATAATAATTCTGTGAGGTAGGTAACATATTAGAGATTCTATAAAGGGAGAAACTAGGCACGGAAAGGCCATATAAATTTCCCCAGCCCACAGAGCTGGTCAGTAGTCTACACAGCATTGAAACTCAAGAATTCTGCCTCTAAAACGTGTGTTTTGCAATATCCTGTGAAGGTAATATTTATTTCCAAGTGTTTTTAAGAGATATGATAGCAGATGAATCCATATTATCATTACATTTTTGGCTATAATTATAACTAATAATTTCTGAATCTTGCACTTTTAAAAAAAATAAAAAGACTTTATACAGAGGCAAGTTTGGAAACCTACTACTTTCAAAACACTAAAAATTTATTTTTTAAAAGAAATTCATCAATGGCATTCATTCATCTCTTCAACTGTTTATTCATGCATTCAGCAAATACTCGTTGGGCACACAATACATGCTGATGACACTGTTGTCCGAGGGAAACATGGTTTTGATGCTTTCGAACTTTACAATCCTGAAGTAATAATCTGCAATAGTTTGTCAATAGTTTGCTTTTCTCAAGTTCATGAACAAAATCATTCCCTACTCCCCAGAATCTAAACAACTGTAAAGTTGATACACCTGATATTTTAGAGTAAGTAACTCAGCAAATCATGGCTACTGTCAAAGGTACTGCAATATGTACAATTATGATGAAATATTTAAGTTCTATTCATCATGGCATACGTGTGTGGATGTTTATTATAATTATTTTTAAAAATCTGTGTATGATAGCTTAAGATTTAGGTCATCATCTGCATGTTCAGTTACACTAATGTTACACTTCTAAACCAATTCTGAAAAAAACAACTCTAATCATAAAACTATACATGAATAGGTTGGGTGCGGTGGCTCACCCCTGTAATCCTAGCACTTTGGGAGGCCGAGGTGGGCAGGTCACCTGAGGTCAGGAGTTCAAGGCCAGCCTGGTCAACGTGGTGAAACCCCGTCTCTACTAAAAATACAAAAATTAGCCAGGCGTGGTGGCACATGCCTGTAATCCCAGCTACTTGGGAGGCTGAGACAGGAGAATTGCTTGAACCTGGGATGCAGAGGTTGCAGTGCGCCAAGATCGCGCCACTGCACTCCAGCCTGGGCGACAGTGCAAGACTCTGTCTCAAAAACAAAACAAAACAAAACAAAAACTATACATGAATAGAAGTTCTAAGGACAATTAGTTTGCTAAACACCCATAAAAGATAATGAATCAAGCTAATGCTGAGACATGCAACGAAGTAAACAAAATAACATTTCATAAACATGTTCTTCTACTATGGGTCACTCCCAAAAGTAAAAAAAAAAAAAAACTGTAAAAATTTCTGTTTTGAAATACAAAAAGAGAGAAAACTCCCTCAAATCCTCAAATCCAACATTCTTTTTCAGTTACTGCCCATTTCTCTATTGCCTTTCTCAGTAAAGTTTCTCTCAAGAGTTGTCTACGTTCATCTACTACAGAGTTCCATGGCTACCATTTATTGAAACTGCTCCTAGTCAAAGTCATTAATCCTTATTGTAATCAATCTTTCAACAGCATTGATATAGTTGAGTACTCTCCAGCTTTGAGAGACTACATTATTCTATTTCCAAAAATAAAAGTAATCAGTGTTAACATTCCGTCCCGGAGATTTCTTTCTTTTTTTTTTTTTTTTTCCAGACGAAGTTCTGCTCTTGTTGCCCAGGCTGGAGTGGAATGGTGTGATCTCGGCTCACCACAACCTCCACCTCCCAGGTTGAAGCAATTCTCCTGCCTCAGCCTCCTGAGTAGCAATGGCGCAATCCCAGCTCGCCACAACCTCCGCCTCCTGGGTTTGAGCAATTCTGCCTCAGCCTCCCGAGTAGCTGGGATTACAGGCATGTGCCACCATGTCCAGCAAATTTTGTATTTTTAGTAGAGACGGGGTTTCACCATATCGATGAGGCTGGTCTCAAACTCCAGACCTCAGGTGATCTGCCTGTCTCGGGCGCCCAAAGTGCTGGGATTACAGGTGTGAGCCACCGCACCTGGCCTATTTTTTTTTTCTTTAAGTTCTGGGATACATGTGCAAAACGTGCAGGTTTGTTACATAGGTATACATGTGCCATGGTGATTTGCTGCGCCTATCAACCCATCATCTAGGTTTTAAGTCCCACATACATTAAGTATTTTTCCTGTTATCCCTCACTTTGCCCGACAGACCCCAGTGTGTGAAGTTCCCTCCCTGTGTCCATGTGTTATTGTTCAACTCCCACTTATGAGTGAGAACATGCAGTGTTTGGTTTTCTGTTCCTGTGTTAGTTTGCTGAGAATGATATTTCCAGCTGCCTCCATGCCCCAGCAAAGGACATGAACTCATCCTTTTTTGTGGCTGCATAGTACTCCGTGGTGTATATGTGCCACATTTTCTTTATCCAGTCTATCATTGATGGGCATTTGGGTTGGTTCCAAGTCTCTGCTATTGTAAATAGTGCTGCAATAAACATATGTGTGCATGTGTCTTTACAGTAGAATGATTTATAATCTTTTGGGTATTTACCATGTAATGGGATTGCTGGGTCAAATGCTATTTCTGGTTCTAGATCCTTGAGGAGTTGCCACACTGTCTTCCACAATGGTTGAACTAATTTACGCTCCCACTAACAGTGTAAAACCATTCCTATTTCTCAACATCCTCTCCAGCATCTGTTGCTTCCTGACTTTTTAATGATCGCCATTCTAACTGGCATGAGATGGTATCTCATTGTGGTTTTGATTTGCATTTCTCTAATGACCAGTGATAATGAACTTTTTTTCATATGTTTGTTGGCTGTGTAAATGTCTTCTTTTGAGAAGTGTTTGTTCATATCCTTTGCCCACTTCTTGATGGGGTATTCCTAGAGATTTCTTATAAAGGACTTGTAAATTTTACCTTCTTTCATCCTCATCTATTTCACTTAAACTGCTGTCATCATTTATTTGTAGCAGACCATGAGTTAGTAAATTGACCTTCTCAAACATGGGTGTAATCACAGATTATTTTGAGGTCCATTTTTTATTTTCATGTTTATTTACTTTCTTCACATGCAACGCAAACCACTAGTTTAAAAACTCTATAAAAAGCCAATGTTTTCCAATAACTCTATTGACAATGAACAAAAAAAAAATTTGTAAAACTCCAACTCTTCTCCATCTCAATCCACTTATTAATTTAAAAAATGGTTATAAAGTGCAAACAACATAAAAGGAAATGTGCATTCCCTGCTTCAAAAACAAGGTAATATACAATTATGATACAATGTGTTATGTAAAAGTTGATATATAAAAAGTTATATTTTAGCACAGGGAAGGTTTTAGAGAAGAGGTAAAATATAAGAGGAGCCCAATTAGGAAAAATCATTAAGAGAAAACCATTCTAGTTAAAAAACAGAATGTGAGCACAAAGATTAAGCACAAGAAGTCTAGATGCTTACTAAAAACTTGAAAGGAAAAGTATAAAATACTTGGAAGCTAAGAATAGATGAATGCTACACTGCATTTGAATGCTACATTAAAAAGCTGGAGTCCACTGAATACAGGCAATGACTGTTAAACATGAAAATCATAATTAGATTTGAGCTATATTTCTGTTTCTATTATTCACTATAATAATGTTTACCTTTAAATGAAGTTTTGAAAATAGCTGTGGCACATGTAACATGAAAGGTTAAGTCAGGAAAATGTCCTGAGAGAGTGTATTAGTCCACTTTCACACTGCTAAAAAGAAATACTGAAGACCGGGTAATTCATAAAGGCTAAGCTGCACCTTGGCCCCTTTTAGCCACAGCTGGACCTGTAGCAGCTGAACATAGGGTACCAAGTCCTGAGGCTGCACACAGTAGCAGGGCCCTGGGTCCAACCCATGAAACCACTTGTTCCTTCTAGGCCTCTGGGTCTATGATGGGGTGGCTGCCATGAAGATCTCTGACATGCCCTGGAGATACTTTCCCCAGGCCAGCTTGCATTCCTCCCCAGAAAATGGGCTTTTTTTCTTTTCTACCCCATGGTCAGGCTACAAATTTTCCAAATTTATGCCCTGCTTCCTTTTTAAACATAAGTTCCAACTTAAAACCATGTCTTTGTGAATGCGTAAAGCTGAATGCTTTCAGAATCAACCAGGTCACCACTTGGAATGCTTTGCTGCTTAGAAATTTCTTCCACCAGATACCTGAAATCATCTCTCTCAAGTTCAAAGTTTCACAGATTTCTACGGCAGAGGCAAAATGTGATGAGTCTCTTTACTAAAACATAGCAAGAGTCACCTTTGTTCCAGTTCCCAAAAAGCTCCTTATCTCTATCTAAGACCACCTCAGCCTGGACTTCATTGTCCCTATCACTATCAACATTTTGGTAAAAAAAAAAAACCATTCAACAAGTCTGTAGGAAGTTCCAAACTTTCCCACGTCTTCCTGTCTTCTTTTGAGCCCTCCAAACTGTTACAACCTCTTTCTGTTACTCAGTTCCATAGTTGCTTCCACATTTTCAGGTTATCTTTATAGCAGTATCCCACTATCCCTGGTACCAATTCTTTGTATTAGTCTGTTTTCACGCTGCTATAAAGAAATACCTGAGACTGGGTAATTCACTAAGGAAAGAGGCTTAATTGATTCACAGTTACACATGGCTGAGGAGGCCTCAGGAAATGTACAATCATGGCTGAAGGGGAAGGGGAAGCAGGCACCTTCTTCACAAGGTAGCAGGAGAGAGATAAGTGAAGGGGAAAGAGCCCCTTATGAAACCATCCGCTCTTGTGAGAACTTCCTACCACGAGAACAGCATGGGGGAAACTGACCCCATGATCCAATCACCTCCCACCAGGTCTTTCTCTCAACACCTGGAAATTACCATTTGACATGAGATTTGGGTGGGGACACAAAGCGAAACTATATTGGGGGGTATCTTTAGAAATATCTAATTTCTAAATTTCACTATTTATATTTCAAAAATAGCAGTTTTTGATTAGTTATGATTTTGTTGGAAAATAAAATGATCTGGTAAATTTTCTTCATTTAGCCTAGTATTTAGTCAAAATATAAAAAGCTGGATTTGCCAGCAGAAAATTGTAATTACTTTTTAATGAGGTAAACATGCATAAGAATATTACTATTATTGTACAGAGAAGAAAGTGAACAAGAAAAGGAATTTAAAAAGAGAGAATATCAGTACCATATACATACATGAACTGACAAAGAGACTAAAATCTCCCATTGGAAATTATTTTAGGACTTGAGTAAAAACTTCTAAAAATACCAAAAACAGAAACAAAACACTTGTTTTTAAGATATAAATTATGCAAAGAACTCTTCTGGTTAAGACAAGATTATATATCAAAAAAAAGAAGATCTTCCTGAGAGCTTTCATTAACCAATTCATCTTGACCAAAAGTTTAAAATTAAGTCTACAATTCTGGAATACAAAATACTTTCATTTTGAAAACAGTTAATGGAAGGCAACTTTTAAATAGAAAATTTCTGGTTAAAGTTGACTCAAACTCAGTAAAGAACTGACCTGTAGCCATGGTAACAAGAAGCCATTCAAAGGTTCATAATCCCTTGGAAAGAATTTGTAAGTCCATTAAATTTGCCACTCAAAATTTTTTAGATAAAATACCAGTAAAATTTGCAATTCCTCTGACTCATTTTACCATAATTACAATTATCATGATTACCAGTAAAAGAATAGTGAATAACCACAATATTGGGCTTTTCTCCCTAAATGAAGGAATATTAATATAAAGAATGTAGCTCATTATAAAGAGCCAAAAGAATAAAAAATGCATTAATTACCAGGCAAAATTGTTAGAATGAACCATGTCAAACATTTTTTAAGTGAGAATCAATCAAACAATATACCCAGGATAAACTCCATTCACTCATTTAATAAGTATTTATGGCCGGGCACGGTGGCTCATGCCTGTAATCCCAGCACTTCGGGAGGCAGAGGTGGGTGGATCACGAGGTCAGGAGATCGAGATCATTCTGAGAAACATGGTGAAACCCCATCTCTACTAAAAGTATAAAAAAAATAGCCAGGCGTGGTGGTGGACATCTGTAGTCCCAGCTACTTGGGGGGCTGAGGCAGGAGAATGGCATGAACTTGGGAGGCGGAGCTTGCGGTAAGCCGAGATCACACCACTGCACTCCAGCCTGGGCAACAGAGTGAGACTGTCTCAAAAAAAAAAAAAGTATTTACTAGGTAGCTACATCCAATATGTTAGGCCATTTTCTAGGCAGTGAGGATATGGTAGTGAACAATAAAAATCCTATTCATGAGAATGAGATAAACACACAACAATAGATAAGGCAAAATATACAGTATGTTGGAGGAGAAAAACTAAATCAGGAAAATGAAATGTTTATGTGTTTCAGGGGAAGAGTGGTGGGAAAGTTGGGATGGCCAGAAAAGTCCCTGCTGAGAAAGAGTAAATTTTAATTAAAGAACTGAAGGAATGGGAAGAGTAAGCAGGGAGGATATCTGGGGAAAAAGTATCCCAGACAAAAGGAACTGCCAAGTACAGAGGTGTGCCTGGAGTCTTTAAACAATAGGGATAGATAAGGAAAAGCAAGAAGTTCAGTGTGGTTGAAGCAGAGCAAAGGAGATAAGAAATAGAAGTTTAAGTGGGAGGGATAATATGCCAGATGGTGTACTCTCTTTTAGTTATTAGGAGGAAATTTGACACATACTCAGAGTGAAATGGGAGGCAATCAGAAGGGCTGGGGCAGAGGAATGACACAATTTGATTTATGTTTTAAATACATGCACTGAGTTAAGAATTGATTTAAAGGGATTTTTTTTTAAACCAGAACTATCAATTACCAGTTTTTGACACTCATCAAGACTACAGACGATGGTCACTCTGATGTACAATATATGACTGGCTTCTGGATATATTCTTCAAGTGTACTTGATAAGATATGCTGATAGATTAGATGTGAGGCATCAGAGAGAGAGAAAGAAGAGTCAAGAATGACACGAAGGTTTTTGGCAAAGCAAATGGAAGAGTTGCCATTTACCAAAGTAGGAAAGACTACATGAGGTGTAGATTTCAGGAAGGACATCAGTAGCCCAATTTTGGGCTGACAAGTGTGTGCTACCCAATAGCTAACCAAAGAGAGATGTCAAGTAGGCAGGTTGATATAGAGATCTGGAATTAAGGAGAGAGAACTGAGCTGGAGACATACATTTGGAAATCATTAGCATATACACAGTAGAAAAAGTCACAAGGGTCCAGGGGCAGTGGCTCACACCTGTAATCTCAGCACTTTGGGAGGCCGAGGTGGGTGGATCACCTGAGATCAGGAGTTTGAGACCAGCCTGGCCAACATGAGGAAACACTGTCTCTACTAAAAATACAAAAATTAGCCAGGTATGGTGGCATGCATCTGTAATTCCAGCTACTCAGGAGGCTGAAGCAGGAGAATTGCTTGAACCCAGGAGGTGGAGGTTGCAGTGAGCTGAGATCGTGCCACTGAACTCCAGTCTGGGCAACAGAGTGAGACTCTGTCTCAAACAAACAAACAAAAAAAGGAATGAAAGAAAGAAAGAGCCATGAAAAATAAGATTTGGGACTGAGACCTGGGAAACAACAATGTGCAAAAGGTGAAAGCTGAGGAGAAGCAAGTGAAACAGACCATGATGAGCAGAGTAGAAAGACAGGATGAAAAGACTGAGGGAGTGAAGGCCTGAAAGCCAAGCGAAGACGCTGTTAGGGAGAAGATGTCCTCCATCGGGTCAAATATTGCTGACAAATTAAATAAAACGAGGTATAAGAAAAAATTCCTAGATTTATTACAGAAAAAATTAGTGATAACCTTGAGAAAAACAATTTTGGAGGAGTGCTGAAGTTGAAGACTACTGGCATGAGATCAAGAGTGAATGGAAAGAAAATTTGAGTTCATGAGTGTAGACAGTTCTTTTAAGGACATCACACTTAGGAGTCATGACTCTGAATAATGTAATTTGCTTCCACAGTCATGAATAGCGACAGATAAGAAATAGTAGTTCTCAAACTTTATGTCAATGGTGCAGCTTTCAAATTTTATATAATTACATATTTTAAAGGTTATAAAAATTATACAATATGGTATTTAAAAATGCCAGACCAACATATTACATTCTTAAAATTATAGAACTAAAAGCCCCCTTGAACATTTCTAGATTACATAAGCTCATTATCGTTTTGTTCATGCTTATAAATAAAGACTAATACTAAAAGTTTCAAGGGAAGTATTTCTTGCTTCATAAAAACCAGGCAATTCGGCTGGTCCATGGATCACACTTTGTAGCAAGGGCATACAATATTAATATGAAAGATGGTAAGATGTAATACTAAGATGTAAGGCATAGAGTAAGATTAGTAATTTTCTCTCCCTCTCCCTCTCAGTCTCCCTCTTCCTCATGGTCTCCCTCTCCCTCTCCCTCACGGTCTCCCTCTCCCTCTCCACGGTCTCCCTCTGATGCTGAGCCGAAGCTGGACTGTGCTGCTGCCATCTCGGCCCGCTGCAACCTCCCTGCCTGATTCTCCTGCCTCAGCCTGCTGAGTGCCTGCGGTTGCAGGTGCGCGCCGCCACGCCTGACTGGTTTTCGTATTTTTTTGGTGGAGACGGGGTTTCGCTGTGTTGGCCAGGCTGGTCTCCAGCTCCTAACCGCGAGTGATCCGCCAGCCTCGGCCTCCCAAGGTGTCGGGATTGCAGACGGAGTCTGGTTCACTCAGTGCTCAATGGTGCCCAGGCTGGAGTGCAGTGGCGTGATCTAGGCTGGCTACAACCTCCACCTCCCAGCCGCCTGCCTTGGCCTCCCAAAGTGCTGAGAGTGCAGCCTCTGCCCGGCCGCCACCCCGTCTGGGAAGTGAGGAGCGTCTCTGCCTGGCCGCCCATCGTCTGGGACGTGAGGAGCCCCTCTGCCTGGCTGCCCAGTCTGGAAAGTGAGGAGCATCTCTGCCCGGCCGCCATCCCATCTAGGAAGTGAGGAGCGCCTCTTCCCGGCCGCCATCCCATCTAGGAAGTGAGGAGCGCCTCTTCCCGGCCGCCATCCCATCTAGGAAGTGAGGAGCGTCTCTGCCCGGCCGCCCATCGTCCGAGATGTGGGGAGCGCCTCTGCCCCGCCGCCCCATCTGGGAGGTGAGGAGCGCCTCTGCCCGGCCGCGACCCCGTCTGGGAGGTGAGGAGCATCTCTGCCCAGCTGCCCCATCTGAGAAGTGAGGAGACCCTCCGCCCGGGAACCACCCCGTCTGAGAAGTGAGGAGCCCCTCCGCCCGGCAGCCGCCCCGACCGAGAAGTGAGGAGCCCCTCCACCTGGCAGCCACCCCGTCTGGGAAGTGAGGGGCATCTCCACCCTGCAGCCACCCCATCCGGGAGGGAGGTGGGGGTCAGCCACCGCCAGGCCAGCTGCCCTGTCCGGGAGGGAGATGGGGGGGTCAGCCCCCGGCCCGGCCAGCCACCCCATCCGGGTGGGAGGTGGGGGGGTCAGCCCCCCGCCCAGCCAGCCGCCCCGTCCGGGTGGGAGGTGGGGGGGTCAGCCCCCCACCCGGCCAGCCGCCCCGTCCAGGAGGGAGGTGGGGGGATCAGCCCCCCGCCCAGCCAGCCACCCCATCCGGGAGGTGAGGGGCGCCTCTGCCCAGCTGCCCCTACTGGGAAGTGAGGAGCCCTCTGCCCGGCCAGCCGCCCCGTCCAGGAGGGAGATGGGGGGAGCAGCTCCCTACCCGGCCAGCCGCCCCGTCTGGGAGGGAGGTGGGGGGGTCAGCCCCCCGTCCGGGAGGTGAGGGGCGCCTCTGCCCGGCCGCCCCTACTGGGAAGTGAGGAGCCCCTCTGCCCGGCCACCACCCCGTCTGGGAGGTGTACCCAACAGTTCATTGAGAACAGGCCATGATGACAATGGCAGTTTTGTGGAATAGAAGGGGGGGAAAGGTGGGGAAAAGATTGAGAAGTCGGATGGTTGCCATGTCTGTGTGGAAAGAAGTGGACATGGGAGACTTTTCATTTTGTTCTGTACTAAGAAAAGTTCTTCTGCCTTGGGATCCTGTTGATCTGTGACCTTGCCCCCAACCCTGTGCTCTCTGAAACATGTGCTGTGTCCACTCAGGGTTAAATGGACTAAAGGCGGTGCAAGATGTGCTTTGTTAAACAGATGCTTGAAGGCAGCATGCTCGTTAAGAGTCATCACCACTCCCTAATCTCAAGTACCCAGGGACACAAACACTGCGGAAGGCCGCAGGGTCCTCTGCCTAGGAAAACCAGAGACCTTTGTTCACTTGTTTATCTGCTGACCTTCCCTCCACTATTGTCCTATGACCCTGCCAAATCCCCCTCTGCGAGAAACACCCAAGAATGATCAATTAAAAAAAATAAAAAAAATAAAAAAAAAACAGGCAATTCTAGGACAGTTGATACTCATCAAGTATACAAAGTAATTGATCACAGTAAAATACTGAGTTCTATTAACAGAAATAAAATACGAAAATGCAGAAAATAATCTTATTTTATCAACGAAATTTTAAAAATTATATGAGGTATAATTATATGAATTGTATGAATATAAAAATTATATGAAGTCACCGTTGAAAACTATGGTGCGGTGAATACAGAAATATATTCTGTTTCCAAAGGAAGAATAATGTCATGCGTGCAGGGCACTTTTACAAATAAAAGTCACTGTATTAGCAGCACCTTCCTTTTAGCACAAGAGTCAGTGAATTAGCACTTGTGGGCCAAATCCACCCCACTGCCTGTTTTTGTAAATAAAGTACGTTGGAACACAGCCATGCTTATTCACTTTCTAGTCCATAGAGTCAATTATCTAGGTGTGATGTTGCACACCTGCAGTCCCAGCTAGTAGAGAGGCTGAGGTGGGAGGATCACTAGAGCCCAAAAAGTCGAGGGTGCAGTGAGCCATGATCATGCAACTGTACTCCAGCCTGGGCAACAGAGTGAGACCCTGTCTCATAAGAATAAATATATATAGTCCACAAAGCCTAAAATATTTACTAACTGGCTCTTTGCAGAAAAAGCTGGCCAACTCCTGGTTTAGTAGATCAAAGATCCTTTGATGCATTTTAACAAGTTTTACCCAATATACTGAAATGTTTATATGAAATATAGATCCCCATGTGCAATCCCTTGGCAATATTCAGATTGAGGTTTCAATATTTCAGCACTCAGGCACTGACAACTAAAATTTAATAACTAGCAATCTTGTTGCTGACAAGTTACAGTGTCAACATAGCATGTAGCTTCCGTTTGCAACACAGCAGATATTACAAGAATTCTAACAAAATTGTCTTAAGATGTGTCATCAAACTAAATGTTTTAAATACACGTTTATTGTGAAATAATCAGTACACTCTGGATATAACCTCATTTTTTAAAAAGTGGTTGCATACTGGATGGGCACGGTGGCTCATGCCTGTAATCCCAGCACTTTAAGAGCCCAAGACAGGCAGATTACCTGAGGTCAGGAGTTCAAGACCAGCCTGGCCAACATGGTGAAACCCCGTCTCTACTAAAAATACAAAAATTAGCCAGGCATGGTGGCACACACCTGTAATCCCAGCTACTCGGGAGGCTGAGGCAGGAAAATTGCCTGAGCCTGGGAGGCGGAGGTTGCAGTGAACTGAGATCATGCCACTGCACTCCAGCCTGGCCGACAGAATGAGACTGTCTCAAAAAAAAAAAAAAAAAAAGGTGTATACTACATTATTTTCTGGGTTTGAAAATTCAGTTATTTCCTATTGATAAGGACTTAGAGTAACTCCAGCTTGTTGATATAATAATGCTGTAATAAATGTCCTTATACATAAGTATATATGCAATGAGTATATATGTATATAAATGTATATAATGTATATAAGTGTATATAAATATGTATACACATATATACACAAATATCCTTAACATACATATATTATATATCCTTACTATATGTGTGTGTGTGAATATGCTACTAAATTAACACTCAAAATGTATTTACCAACAGGGTATGAGAATGTCTTTTTCAATGAGACCATTTCCATTACAGTAACACCGATGGAGCTGGTGGCCATTATCCTAAGCAAACTAACGCAGGAACAGAAATAACTGGAGTGTAGACACACTTTAAATTATTAGGAGCTGAAATCAACATCAAACAGAAAGAAATGCAAATTCTTAAATTTTAATTTAAATTATATACAGTAATATGATAGTGTTATGCATCTACACTATCTGTTTAAGTCCAGTTCTAATATATTCTAATGTGTACTAATGACAGTGGATAAAAATTTTTAAATAATATGTACTGATTTTCTGCAATTGAAATAAGTTAGAATGTTACTGTGATTTTACACTAACATCAAAGGTCCCATTCTGCAAAATATGATTCTTGTAATAGGCAGTTGGGTTGCTTTTATGATCTGGTTCTCTCCCTGAACAGAAACCCTGAGATCAATGACAGACCACAAGGCAGAATGCATCTTTAACCTTTGCATCAGTGACTGGCAACATGAAACTGCAGATTTTCAATCACTGGCCATGATTACTTCTTTACCATGAATCCAGCTCAGGGACCAACACTGTTACACTGTTCATAATTTCAATTGCTTAATAATATTATCCAATAATTGATGTTACTTTATCATGTTAAGGTGTTGTAAAAATAAAAGAACAAAGTTCTGGAATTTATTTTGCCTCTCTTCCAAAGGGAAAGATTAGCTATAAGCTAATCAACAAAGCAGGTAAGAATATTTTAAATAAGAATATTTTAAATTTAATAGTGAGTTATAATGTTTAAGTTAAATAGCAAATATTAAATTAGAATCTATTGATTCTTCTGTTAATGAGGTTGCTAAATTTATTAAAGTAAACTTTAAGAATTTATTAAAAGATTCTTTAAAAAAAAGAATCTATTGATTCTCAAAGCCTAGTCTGAAAGGTAATTTTATTTGGACTATCTAATATCATTAAAATACAGAAAACAACATTAAGCCAGAAATCTACATTAAAAATTTTACATGCCTCATGCTGGCTATTTTCACTTCCTTTAAGCCTTTGTGGCTCTTCCTATGATGTCAGCTTTAAGTCTTGTTCTGAAGAGAAATCCATACATTCAATTAAAATGAACCACTTAGAACAATTAAAAACTATTGCCTTTATAAAAATAGATTTAAGACATTTCATTTTATTTCATAAATTGAGCATTTAAATGAAGCTTTATCTTTCATGAAATAGTTACTTAAGAAATAATTCTCCAAAACTTCAACAAACTACTTGGGGAGACACCAGATGTCACCAGATTGAAGACATACAAACATGTCAGACATTCACTCACAAATTCATCCACCAAACATAAATGAACAAAACCACCAGAAACACAACTTTAAAATACAGTAGAAACATATAAGGTAACACAGTATATTGTTCTCCACTTCCTAATAGTACCTTATAAATGATTTCCAAAATCACTGCTGATACCTTTATTAGTGTACAATGTCTTCCTAATATCTAAAATGTTTCCCTCCACTATTCTGACAATTTTTTTTCATCTTTTAAAACAATCCTATGTGGAGTCTTTCTTGACTCTACATGTCTTTCCCCAGATAAATAGGTACCTCTTTCCTTGAGGCTGCCTTTGTACTTTACTGATTTTTCTACTGCATCTTTACCACCTGAACTGTACATTATTGTTCCACATGTCTGTCCCCTCTGCTCCAAGACTGTAGGGGACAGTCTTGCACATCACCTTCGTATAAACAGTCTTTATTTTACTCAGCAGTGTTTTATTGAGTCCTGCTACATACATACCAGGCACTAGGGTTTAAAAAGAATGAAAATAAAGCATGTCAGGGATGGCTTTTCTAGAAATCATGCCCAAGCAGAGACTTAAATATTGAGGCTAGCCAGATTAAAAGGGGTAGGGGGCAGGAAAGGGTGACAGTATGCCAGGAAGCAACAAGATAGGGAGTAAGGCCTGCAAGAGTGAATGTGTATTTGCCTACAATAGAAGGATGAGTGAGTAGGGCATTACCAGCAGTTCAGTAATGCCAGAGAAAGGGCACACAGGGAAAACAGCTAAAGATAGAGGCTGGGGCAGAAGTCAGATTATGAAAGCCTTATGTGTAATTTTAAGATGCTTGGACATTAATGTTCCAGAATGGTCTCTGGCTCTATCTGCATTAGATATAAATCACTTTAAATGCCAAAACCAATATTCCTAGTGAACCATTATTCATTAACACAAGGTAATAGATAGCTCATGTGGACACAGCTGGGATGATACTAGGTAGAAAACTCTCAAAAATTGTTATGAACACTTGGAAAGTCAATTCTATAATAAACTCATAGAAACTATAAGAAATCACTTAATATTTCATTTGAGAAGGTGCTTTCTAAAGTTATAATGCATATAAATATAACTAATAGTTGTGAATTCAGAGCTGTGAAAATAAAGCAAAGAAACCACATTGCGTTTGAGTCAGCAATCTTTAGATTTCTATATAGTTTTCCCATCTAGTCCCTAAATTCTAAATATAATCCTGGTACTCACTCTCAAATTTACTTTAAATACTAGCCTATACAAAAAATGCACTTTCTCTTACTTTTGTTATTTTTATGTTGCTTTTGTTAAAGGAAGAACACAAAAATGCCCCACTAAAAGGGATTCTGTTTGGTTGCAGGCTGCAAGAGAGGAGGAAACACAAAGCACATTTTGCCAGAAAATGATTTTTTAGAAGTCAGAACATAATATGAAGTCAAGCAGAGGCACTCTAGAACTGAATTTGCTGTGCTTCTTTAATATGTTCCTTTCTCTCTTTGTTTTCTGGCAGCTGTGACTCACGCAGGTCATGGAGAGTATCATTCCCTAAGGAAAGCACAACTCCAATATACATCTTTATCTATTAAGTTCATCTGTCCCAATTCTGTGGATGCTGACTGACTTTCAGTTACTGATGGTGATACACATGGACACTTATCATCAACTTTCAGATTCTTGAATCTGTGACAATTCTTATTACTGAGAGACAAACTAGTAGGATGCCAGCTATAAATGCTGATTATCCAATTACCTACTCAAAATACAAGAATATCCCATTAAACATGCACAGAAAAAAAAAGCAGTCATTCCTGCTGACCTGCTGCTCTTTGCTATTCTGTATTCACCAGAAAATTTCCCACTCCTTCCTCATGTCCAGGTTAAATGCTAGGGTATACCTGGAAACCTCTGAATCATCTGAGATTTCTCTCTATCCCCCAAACCTTTTTCATTCAATCATCACTAAATCATATTGACTATACCTCTCTTCTGCCTCTGCTTTATATTCTCACCGCCACTGGGAACATAAACATTTATCAAGTGGCTTTTGTTTAAAAAAAACCCACCAACTATTAATGTTATTTCTTACATGAAAAAAGAACTTAAGCAAAACAAATGAAAAAGGCATAACACCAAAAAAGGCCAACATTTTAAAATGAATAACTGAGATTCCTAACTTTATTTCACCATAGATGGGTGAAAACCTTAAATACATTGATACTAGTCCAAGGATGTATGACAAGGAAACTATAGCTGACTACTGCAAAAGCTTCCTTTGTCTCCTGGTTTCTTTACATGGTTACCTTCCATCAACCTCCATGAGGGGTCACAAACTATAGGCCACAGGCCAAATCCAGTCTGTCTTACGGTTTTTTAAATAAAATTTTATTGGATCTCAGTCATGCCTATTTGCTTACATATTATCCATAGTTGCTTTCTCACTATGACAGCAGGGTTAAGTAGATATGACAGAGACCACATAGCCTAAAATATTTCCCACATGGTCCTTTACAGAAAAAGCTTGACGACCCCTATTTTACACCATAGCCAGAATGCCTTAACACTCCAATTTAATCTCCTGACTCCCCTGCTCAAATTTCTCCAATGAGTCCCTGCATCAGCCATTGCTGGCTCCCTACCAATAGACATTCCTAACTCTTTCTTGTAGAAGAAACACAAATCTATTGGGATACTTATTATCCCAATATTCTTCCCCAGCTACAGAAAGAGAAACGATTATTCTAAGATAATCACATAATTACATTTGCTTTCCCAGTGTCCAGTATGGGGATGGGCATGTGGTGTGACCCAGCCAATGAAATGTTACAGGAAGTCCACTGCATGCTTCTAAGTTTTCTCCCTATTTAAAGAAACGTGAAGAAAAGCAGCCCTTGCAACGTTGTGTTCTGAGAACAAGATGTTTGGAGCTGTTGCAGATTAGCCAGCCATGAAAGGAGATTTGAAGAAGACACTGCCAACAGCACAGCTGAAAGAGGGACAAGTGGGATTCTAGGATATCACTGAACAACCAAAACAACTCCAGTTCCTACTGTTTTAACCACTCCTCATCTAGTATTTGCAGTCCAAAGCATTCTACCTGGTAAATTTCCCATGGCCCAAGGGATAAGAGCTACTCATTTCTATAGTATTAAAAATTCTATCATAAACTTGCCTTAGCTTAGTATTCACCTCATTCCCAACCTCTCATATCTCACACTTTTTGTACTAGCAAACGCGAACTGCTCATAAACCCTGCAAAGTTCACTCAAGCATCTTGTCTTTTGCACTTGCTGCTCTTCCTCCCATACAGGCAATCTAATTAGATGTTCCTTCTGCCAAACACACAATCTCCTTACGTGTTCTTTCTGCCAAACATCATTCTTCTGCTACTTTACCTAGAAAAAAATCTACTCACTCTGCATGCTTACCTTAAATCCTACCTACTTTTTTTTTAAAGCCTTCATTCCTAAACACATGTGTCTGGCACATAATCAATATAATATAAAACCATAAATATAAACTTCCAGTGGGCATCTAGCACACAGTAAGCTATGAATAAAGTAGCAAAATAATAAAAATGACAATGACAACAACAAGCTCCTGTCTGTATTTTTAACTGTGCTCTGTAGCATTAAAAAAAATGCTTAGTATCTAAAAGACATTTGATAGCTATTTGTTAAATAGATAGGTGAAAACATAAATAAAAATGTTTCCTTGTAAATTCTATTGAAAAAGTACAGAAATGAAATAGATACAGCTCTACAGCTCTATTCTATTATGATCACCTTAAAGATCAAAACTACATCTATTCCATCTTTGTCTCCTGCAACGTACAAAACCTAACTTACAGAAGCTCTTTGATAAACGTATGGCTAGGCCGGGCTTGGTGGCTCAAGCCTGTAATCCCAGCACTTTGGGAGGCCAAGGCGGGCGGATCACGAGGTCAAGAGATAGAGACCATCCTGGTTAACACGGTGAAACCCCATCTCTACTAAAAAAATACAAAAAAAATTAGCCAGGCGTGGTGGCAGGTGCCTGTAGTCCCAGCTACTCGGGAGGCTGAGGCAGGAGAATGGCGTGAACTCGGGAGGCGGAGCTTGCAGTGAGCCGAGATCGCGCCACTGCACTCCAGCCTGGGGGACAGAGCAAGACTCCGTCTCAAAAAAAAAAAAAAAAAGATAAACATATGGTTAAATTAAAGGTGTTCTCACACAGTTTGAATTGTACAATATACTAGGTGTCCACATCCAGGTAGCATAGTAGCATTTTTGTTATTATGAAACATTTTTGTACTTTTATTATAATCTGCTGAGCCTAGAGTTGGGCAATTTGTATATTTATTATGACAATCTTTTGGCGAATGGTAGCAGAGCATCTTGTTTTAACAAAATTACTGTTATCACGACAATTAACCAGCAGGTACAAGAATACATCTTGTTCCAACAAAGTAAATATATCTCTTTCAATTTCAAATTAAAAGGAATAAAGTCATTAACAGTGAGACCTTGCTTGTACAAGCATATGTAACATGACCTGTGCTTCGCTGTTAATGATCAAAACTTCCTTACTTTTACTTTTTATCTATGGTAGGACCACCCAGAGCAGGTATCCACAACTCCCAGGCCACAGACTGGTACCAGTCCATGGCCTTTTTGGAACCACACCACACAGGAGGAGGTGAGCATCAGGCAAGCCAGAGAAGCTTCATCTGTATTTATAGCCATGCCCCATGGCTCATATTACCACCTAAGCTCCGCCTCCTGTCAGATCAGTGGTAGCATTAGATACTCATGGGAGCGTGAACCCTGTTGTTAACTGCCCATGTGAGGGATCTAGGTTGTGTGCTCCTTATGAGAATCTAATGCCTGACGGTCTGTCACTGTCTCCCTTTGCCCCCAGATGGGACCATTTAGTTGCAGGAAAACAAGCTCAGAGATTCCACTCATTCTACATTATGGTAAGTTGTATAATTATTTCATTATATATTACAATGTAATAATAATATAAAGTAGCACAATAAATGCAATGTGCTTGAATAATTCTGAAACCATCCACACCTTCCCCTAGTCCAAGGAAAAACTGTCTTTCACAAAACCGATCCCTGGTGCCAAAAAAGCAAAAAGGTTGGGGACAATTGACCTAAAGTAATTCACTATAAGAAGTCTTACCTGGATTGCTGTTTTCAGAACAGTTTTTTGGCATCTGTTTTTCTTTATAGTCAGAAAATAATTGGCAAATTCTATGTATAAAAATGTAATAAATAAAATTATTTTAATACTGATATAAAAATACTTACCAAATGAAAAATTCTTAGAGTATTTCAAATATCAGAATATCAGAAAACAAGATTATCCCATCCACTTATGTGTACATCCTACAAACTTTTCATTAAGCTTCTAATTAAAAAAGAAAAAAAGTAAGATGAAATACTCATAAATTGAGGGCACCATGACTCAGTAAATTAACTTGCATTCGCTTGACATAATAGAAAGTCCCAACTCTGAAGAAGTCCTAGCTCCATAATGAACAGCTATTTGTTCTTGGAAAATTTACTTCTCTTAGGCTCAATGTCTTCTTCTACAAAGTGAGGAATTTGCTGCCTTATTTCACTAAGCTATAAAGATTTAACAAGATAAATTTTTAAATGCTCACAGAAATAGTAAAGCAATGGAATAATCTGTTCCTAAACTTTATGACTGAAATTATATTCGAATCCCAAATAAAACCCAATGTGTAGCTAGGAAACAGTGGCTCACACCTGTAATCCCAGCACTTTGGGAGGCCAAGGCAGGCAGATCATGAGGTCAAGAGATCGAGACCATCGTGGCCAACATGGTGAAACCCCATATCTACTAAAAATACAAAAAATTAGGCGGGCATGGTGGCATGCACCTGTAGTCCCAGCTACTTGGGAGGCTGAGCCAGGAGAATCGCCTGAACCTGGGAGGCAGAGGTTGCAGTGTGCCAAGGTCACGCCACTGCACTCCAGTCTGGCAACAGAGCAAGACTCAGTCTAAAAACCCAAAGTGTATTTTGTTCATAGGTCCTAATATGCAAATGTTGTAGCTTTCAGGAAATGTTATTGTCTTTTGTTTATTAGTTGTCCTACTCTTTATGGCTTATAACTCAGAGCATCTCAACTATTTCAGAGTTTATAATTAAATTTATTCATAAATATCTCATTAAAGTAGGTAACATGATTGTCCACTATTATGGAGTTTATCAATCACAACAAGGGCAGAAAACCAATGGATGGATGTCAAAACCTGGCTTAGACCAATGATCCTTCTCTACAGACTCACACTCTGAACCAGCAGATGTTTGTTAGGATAATGCTTCATATCCATCTCCAGCTGACATGGGAGACCAAAATCCTATTTTTATTTGTTTTAGGTTCCATGAAGAAGTTGCAAATTCACATTCTCTAATTTTTGAGATACATACTAACAATATATTTTGCACACAACACTCTACACATTATTCAGCTCCGGGGACATCTCATAGGCCACCTTACATGAATATTTTTGTAGCGAAAATCACAATTTCAATATTTAGATGGCACCCATTTTGCTTTGATTCACACTGTTTCCTTAGAGTTAGTGAGCAAATAGTCAAATGACCTTCCAGTGACAGTGCAAAATATGGAATGCTTCAAAACTTTGTGCAGCCTCCCTGTGCAGGGGCCATGCTAATTTTCTCTGTATTGTTCCAATTTTAGGATATGTGCAGCCGAAGCAAGCACAAAGCCCTACTTTCACACATGGACAGTGAGGAGTCATGAACGAGATTTGGCTCTCAGTCTAACTAACCTACTTGAGATCTCGAGAATTATCTCCAAAGGCTTCCTGTGAGGTAGAATTTGAAAATATTTTTAAATCTTGAGGAAGAGATGCAAGTAGCTTGGGAGATTTTCATTATCATGGAAAATAGATCACTCAAGGGGCCAACCACAACTGGGTGCTCACTGCTCTAGGGAAGGTTAACATGGGGCTTTCTACTGCCTAAGGTACTATACAGGATATAAAGGTGCCTCAGGGTATGTATCTGGTAGCAAAGAAGAAGAAACAAACACTGATATCTTTCTGCCACATTATTTGAACCTCTCTGACAGTTTAGAACAAGCCCAACTAATATCTGCTAGAGAAAAGACCAACACAGGACTCAAAAGATCTCTTAACATGAAGTTCTCAGTTAAG
Organism: Gorilla gorilla gorilla; assembly: GCF_029281585.2. NCBI lineage: Eukaryota > Metazoa > Chordata > Mammalia > Primates > Hominidae > Gorilla > Gorilla gorilla. The sequence continues at coordinate 73,692,453 of NC_073231.2, read as the reverse complement.
TCTAGGATAAGATGTGGGTTCCACATCAGGTTTTGAATGTGGGGGGAATTGAATAACTGATGGTAGGAAGGAAAAGGTATTATTCTGTAAGCTGATAGATACTGCCAATAATATTCATTTTAATGTCCCAATCACAGAGATAAAAGTCAAATTAGGCCAGGCGTGGTGTCACACCTGTAATCCTAGCATTTTGAGAGGCTGAGGTGGAATTGCTTGAGCCCAGGAGTTCAAGACCAGCCTGGGAAACATGGCAAAAACCCCATCTCTACTAAAAAAAAAAAAAAAAAAAACTTTAAGCCAAAGGAAACTTGGGGTTCAAATGAATAGGTATTGCTCATTTTTTCAATACTTAGATTTATAGAATATATGTAAATCAGATATTTCCAATGATAAATACTAGGATTTGAAACTGTTATAAATTTTTTTTTATGAATTTATGAAACTATTCATGGAGTTTTTTCCAACTTTTATACTCAGGGTTATATGTGCAGGATGTACAGATTTGTTACATAGGTAAATGTGTGCCAAGGGGGTTGGTTGTACAAATTATTTCATCACCCAGGTATTAAGCCCAGTACCCATTAGTTATATTTCCTGCTTCTCTCCCTCCTCCCTCCAATAGGCCCCAGTGTGTATTGCTCTCCTCTAGGTATCTATGTGTTCTCATCATTTAGCTCCCCCTTATAAGTGAGAACATGCAGTATTTGGTTTTCTGTTCCTGAGTTAGTTTGCTAAGGAGAATGGCCTCCAACACCATCCATGTCCATGCAAAGGCTATGGGCTCTCATTCTTTTTTATGGCTGCATAGTATTCCATGGTGTTTATGTACCACATTTTAGTTCTTAAAAGTACTAAAACAGTCTTTATCCAAGACTGTTATAAATTTTCAAAAGGGCAGTTAAAGGTTATTTTTTACTATTTTCTACCTTCTGAAATGTTTTTGTTTGAAAGGAGGGAGGAAAAGCTTCAATTGAGATAATTGAGATTAAGTCCTATTACGCCAATTTTAAATCTCTCACCTTGCTCAGGCTGGGCAGGTATACATGAAGTTTTCAAAGACAGAAGGATACTGCGAGATAGTAGACTATGCCTGCCACATTATAAGTAGCTGGCTTACATTTGATGAATAAATGGATTGAAAGAATGGATAAACACACCTGGGAAGTTCAACTTTTTTTTTTTTGGAGACAGAGTCTCTTGTTGCCCAGGCTGGAGTGCAATGGTGCAATCTCGGCTCACCACAACCTCTGCCTCCGTGTTCAAGTGATTCTCCTGCCTCAGCCTCCCAAGTAGTTGGGATTACAGGCATGTGCCACCACAGCCGGCTAATTTTGTATTTTTAGTAGAGATGGGGTTTCTCCATCTTGGTCAGGCTGGTCTTGAACTGCAAACCTCAGGTGATCCACCCGCCTCGGCTTCCCAAAGTGCTGGGATTACAGGCGTGAGCCACCGCGCCCGGCCCAAGTTCAATAATTTTAAAGAAAACTCCTGTAGACACCAATACATTTGCAATAGTAATGATCATTTATATTTGCTATTTTAGTTTTCATAAAGATATAACTAAAATGATTAATCCATACTTCTTGAACATGTTCATCTATATATAATGAAAAGATACTTACATAATAAAATGCATACATAATAAAATCTACAGGCACAGGCAAAAATATTCCCTCTACTTCTGAAGAGGCTAAAAGTTCACATAAGATATCCATTCACATAAGTAATAGAAACTGAGAATTTATCTATGCAAATATTATATTCCTTCTCTACCCAAGGATTATTTCATTCATAATGAACCTTAACTAGAACTTTTCAGATGTTCATTGCAGAAATCACAGATAAGAAAAAGGGAAAAACTTCACTTACAATACAAATGCCCAGAAATAAGTTTTATCATATTTTCACCTAACACAAGAGCATATTCTGTTTGTGTGTATGTATAACCTGTTTTTTTATCACTTGATATACCAAAGTATATCTTCCAATGTCAACATATATCTGTTTCTATTGACATCCTCAATGGTTACATATTATGCCATCCTATGGATGCACTGAAATTTGTTCATAAAATCTGTTATAAGTTCTTAATACACTGCTATTTTAAGCAATACTGAGCAACACAAATATATCAATTTCCCAAAGATATTTCAGTACAATGGAATTGATGGGAAAGAGGCATATACGTTATAAAAATGTGGTTCTTACCACCAAAGTGTCTATTTGAAAAGTCACAGCAACTTAAACTTTAAGCAACTGTATAAGTACCACTGCTCTTCATCCTCACAAACTTTGTGGATAGAAAACAGTATTTCAATCCTCTTTTAAATTCCTTCTCTCACCAGGAACATTAACTGTTTTCCTATGTGCATAGGTCACCAGTAGATCTGCAAAAAAGTACTTTGCCCACTTTTAAATTGAGCTTATTTTACTTGTTTTCTTGTTGATTTGAAAGAATTATCTGTAAAATGAAAATACATTTCTTATCTAATATATATATAGTAAATATTTTGGAAGTATGTTGTCTTTTTTTAATTTTTTTCTTATATACAAGGTGTTTTAATTTTTATTTTTCCAAAACAACCTTCAGAATGCTTGCTTGCGAGGTTCTTAGAAGGTCTTTGTCAAGATAAAAATATATCTGTATAAATAGGCATTTATGTTTTCTTCTGGTACTTTTCTCATTTTGAATATTTAAAACTTTTCATCTATATCCCATCAGAAACTTATTTTTGTGACAAAAACATCTAGTTTTCTCCAAACAGCAGGCATTTCATTTACTAATAATTCATCTTTTTCTACTAATATGAAATGTCACCATTATCAACTTCTAAATTCTTACATATATTTGGGTAGTTCTGGATTTTCTATTCTGTTCTATTCATTCATGTCTTTTCAGCTGCTGGTAAACAATTTGTGGAAATAGTACATTTTGATACTTAGAAAGGCAAGTCTTTTTCCATACAATAGTAAAAGACAGCATGTGTAACTTAAAAATGTTAAAACTTTTATATTTTTATTTGGGCTTAGGTAAAAGTGATAAATATAGAAAGAACTCACATCTTGAGAAAAATGAATCTTCCTATTTAAGGACATGAACCATCTTCCCATTTCAGTTTCTTTCTAAGATTCCTCAGTGAAGAACATATTTATATAGGGATACATTGACATAAAATGCACATTGGATTTTATCTGAAGAATAGCCCAGAAGTCGATATAATGGGAATTATTTCTCATTACACACCTTTCTCTAATGCGTATAACATTGTTTTAAATGTGTACATTAAAAATATCTGCTGCATCGACTTAATTTTGCAAGTTAAACCACTTTAAAACAGTCTATTAAGTGTTATATAAAGGAAATTATTATTGGATTGGAAATCAGCTAAAGCTTTTTGTGTTTCTGCTCATAAAGAAGCCTTTGTGCCAACCTCTCTGAGGTTTCCACACTCAGGGTGCTGTGGGGCCTGCAGAGGCGAGAAAGCCAGCCCTCCCCCCACCCCACAGGAGGGCAAATCCCCACCCCATGCCCGCACATTCCACCTCCTCCCAGCCCCAGGACTGGTTACCTCTTCTTCTTGTACCTCTTGTTCACGCCAGGGCCCCTGAGCCCGATGATGAAACCCGCTCTGGGGACTTTACCCCACCAGGCAGCTCTGCGGAGCTTGCCCAGATCTTCTTGATGGACGTGGTACCTTGGCTCCAAAAAGGCGATGTCATTGTGGTCCCCCAGAGAGCCTACGTTGTTCTTGCCACTGCCCCCGCAGCAGGGGAAGCAGTGGCAGCACCACTTGCCCATCTTGCTGCTGAGGCCAAAGGGCTTCTTCATAGCGGAGGCAGCCGGCTTTGAAGAAACCTCAACACCCATCCTCTTTTACCAGCCTGGGGAGCCAAATAGTAGCTAGCCAATCACCTCTGCCAACAAATTTCACCAACAAGCAGGAAACTCTAGGTTTCCAATCTGTTAGAGGAGAAACGTCAGGCCCAGCCCAAACTCGCCAAAGCAAGGGAGCCCAGCCCAGGCGGGGATAGGCCAAGCCCAGCGGGATTTGAAAGGCCACACCCACCTGGGGAAATCCCACTCCTACCCGGAGGGGGGAAGCCCACACCCACCCCACGCCCACCCAGGGAAACCCACGCCCACCTGGGGAAAGGCCAAGCCCCTCCACCCACCCGCCGAGGAAACACCCAGCCCAGCCAGGGGAATGCCAAGCCCAGCCAAGAAAAGGGCAAGCCCAGCAAAGGAATGCCCAGGGAGGAAATGCCAATCCACGCGAGGACCACGAAGCGAAGCGACCAACCCCAAGCCAAGCATGGAACACCAAGTCAAGAGACCAACACCAAGCCAAGCGACGAACGCCAAGCCAAGCAGTTACACACGCATGCGCAGAACACCAAGCCAAGCTGCTGCGGTGTGCGCCTGCGGCGTACCTCAGATGGCAAGTTACTGCACGTGGCAGTGTCCGACGTGTGCAACCCACGTGCTTGTAAGTTCTGGTGCCACAAATGTCAGTGACAGCCTTGTGCTCCCGCCAGACCTCGTGGAAACTGGCCAAGCTTCAGGCCATTGAGAAGGAGAGGCAGCCCGTGGGAAAAGGCGTCTACAAGCAGGACTGGGGCCAGAGCGCCTGGAACTTGAGGATGCTGACTGTCTCCTCTGAAGAAAGCCCCGAAGACACTCGTGGCGGTGCTGTGCCCAGGTGGCCGCGGCTGCAGGGGAGGGGCGGGCTGGCTTAACTCGCTGCAAATGGCCTCAAAATCGTGGAACATAAGCCGCCCATGGTCCCCAGGCCCTGCTGAGCGGGGGGAGGAGCACGAGCACCTACCACTGACGGTGAGATGCAGAAAGGCATCCCTATGTGCAGATCCTGGGAACAGGATGCTTTAAGCCCCAGGGAGCCAGATCAGGCAACCCTGTCAGCACAGTTGAGCTGGACCCGGGCAGTGGCTCTGTGACCCTCCTGCGGGGACCCTCCTGCTACACAGCTCCACGTGGCCAGGCTCCAGGGTGCTCACCCAAACAGCAAGCGCTTTGGTGTGGGATGAAAAATGGATTCCGAACCTGGGACACAGACCTGCTCTTGCCAACAAAAGTAGAGAGGAAGACAATTAGGAGTGCAAAAAGAATGTATTCTTTTGTAACTCAAGTCTTGCCTGATCTGCAGGGTTAAGCTAAGGCTCCTCTTGCTTGATACTAAATGAACTTTTGAATGAAATAGAGAAAAAGAAAGAAGACACACACACTAAATCGCCTTGTCCCACTGTGATCCCCTGAGCCAGCAAGCAAGGGGAGGCCTGGCCTCCTGGGCCCTCTCCCCACCTGAGGGCAGAGCAGTTTCCTCCAGGGTTGCAGGGAGCAGCTGGGCTCAGTGGGGCTGGGCCACCCTTCCTTCGTTTATGGGCATCCCCACACCTGCACTCCCCCACGCAGAGTTCCATGATCTGGGTCCAAATCCCAGCTCCGACCCTCAGCACCTGTGCCACCTGGCAAATGCCTTACCCCCAGGCACTTGCTGTCTGTGTCCTTCTCGACAGGAGGGATGGGAGCCGGTGTCCCTGGCATGCAGCGTTGTGACAGTCAAACACAAGCGGGAGCAGGCAGACACGTGGACAGGGGCCTGGCTGCTGGGCGTGCTCACCAGAGGGCATCAACCCATCTGCCCAGGTGGTCTTGCAAGTCTCAGCACTTATTAGGCACCTGACTATGGTAGACAGCTGAACAAAGCCCTGAGCTGCCCTGGGGAATATGACCAGGGTGATGGACCAGGAAGGACAGTTGGGGTGCTTGGCATGAGTAAGGAGGGGCCAGAGAAATGCCAGTCTCTTCCCACCAGCTATGGGTCCTGGATCATCTGTATGGGGCACCCTCAGTGGGCTGAGAACCCAGAGATGCCACAAGGTTTGGCCGCATCCTAGGCTTCCTGAATTCCAGCCCAGCCATGGCCCGGGCTTGGGGGTACTTTGGGCTCTTAGTTGGGATGAGGAGGGGCCAGGTGACACTCCTCCTATGTCCCAGGATCTGATCAAGAAGGTGGTGCCCTGTCACTGCCTGGGACCATCTGGTCTCAGTGAAACAATTAGGGCAGGAAGACCCTAGCACCCACCTTCTGGGCCACCAACACCCAGGTCCACAGTGTGGCCATCTGAGTCAGCACCACTTGCCTTGGGAGCCAGAGCATGAAGGCCCAGACAAGACTAGCATGGTGGAGCAGTGGATGCAGGTACGCAGGATGTGCTGTGCGGATCCAAAGGGCCCCTCTCTGGAGACTTGGGCATAACCTCTCTATCTTAAAAAAATCATTGCCTGTAATCCCAGCACTTTGGGAGGCTAAGGCGGGTGGATCATGAGGTCAGGAGATCGAGACCATCCTGGCTAACATGGTGAAACCCCATCTCTACTGAAAATACAAAAAATTAGCTGGGCGTGGTGGCGGGCACCTGTAGTCCCAGCTAATTAGGAGGCTGAGGCAGGAGAATGATGTGAACCCAGGAGGCAGAGCTTGCAGTGAGCTGAGATCGTGCCACTGCACTCCAGCCTGGTCGACAGAGCAAGATGCCATCTCAAAAAAAAAAATCATTGACACCCATAATATTTTACCTATTTACCTATTTTACTCATTTATAGGGTACATACGAGTGTTTGTTACATGCAGTGAATGTGTATTCTGGCTACTTTGAAATATTGTTGCTTAGCTACCCTAGTCTGCTGTCAAACATTACACCTTATTTCTTCTAACTGTATGTTTGCACCCAATAGCCACCCTCTCTTCATTCTCCCTTCCACACACCCGGTCTTCCCGGACTCTGGTATCTGCCATTGTATTTTCTGTGTCCATGAGATCAAGTTTTTTTAGCTCCCACATGTGAGTGAGAACCTGCAGTATCTGTCTTTCTATGCCTGGCTTATTTCACTTAACATAATGACTTCCAGATCTATCCATGTTTTTGCAAATGATATGATTTCATTATTTTTTATTGCCAAAGAGTATTCTATTGTATACATTTTGCACATTTTACTTAGCTATTCATTTGTTGATGGATACTTGGGTTGATTCTGTATCTTTGCTATTGTGAATAGTGCTGTGATAAACATGACAATGCAGGTATCCCTTTGCTACACTAAATTTTTATTTATTTATTTATTTATTTATTTATTTATTTATTTATTTTTTAGAAAGAATCTCACTCTGTCACCCAGTCCGGAGTTCAGTGGCGCAATCTTGCCTCACCGCAAGCTCTGCTTCCTGGGTTCAAGTGATTCTCCTGCCTCAGCCTCCCCAGGTAGCTGGTATTACAGGTGTGCACCACAATGCCTGGCTAATTATTTTTTGTATTTTTAGTGGAGATGGGGTTTCTCCATGTTATCCAGGCTGGTCTCAAACTCCTGACCTCAAGTGATATACCTGCCTTAGCCTCCCAAAGTGCTGGGATTACAGGCATGAGCCACCACGCCCGGCCTGAACTCTTTCCTTTGGATAAATACCCAGTAGTGGAAACGTTGGACCATACAGTACTTCTATGTTTAAGTTTTTTAGAATTCTCCATACTGGTTTCCATCGTGGTTATACTGATTTGCATTCCTACTGACAGTATAACAGAGTTTCCATTTCTCTGCATTCTCACCAGCATCTGTTATTTTTTTGTCTTTTTAATAATAGCCATTCTGAGGTGAGATGATATCTCATTGTGGTTTTGATTTGCATTTCCCTGATCAATGATGTTGAGCATTTTCTCATATACCTGTTAGCCATTTGTAAGTCTTTTGAGAAATGTCTATTGCTGTCCTTGGCCCATTTTTAATGGGATTGTTTTGTTACTTTTGAGGAATTTTAGTTCCTTGTATACTCTGCATATTAGTCCCCTGTCAGATGAGTAATTTGCAGTTATTTTCTCCCATTCAAGGGGCTGTCTCTTCCCTGTGTTGTTTCTTTTCCTGTGCAGAAGCTATATCCCAGTCATCTATTTTTGCTTTTGTTGCCTGTGCTTTTGAGATCTCAGCCATAAATTATTTGCTAAACCAATGTCCTGAAGAGTTTTCCCTATTTTTTTCTAGCAGTTTCATAGTTCCAGGTCTTACATTTAAGTCTTTAATCTATCTTGAGCTGGCTTCTATCTTCTACCTGAGAAATGGAAGAAGTTCAGAATGATTATGCTGAGATAGTAAGAAGACTGTACATAGCTAGAAATAATGGTCAGGAGAAAGCCATTGTGTGTTAATAAGGGGGCATTTTTTGTTTGTTTTTGAGATGGAGTCTCACTGTGTCGCCAGGCTGGAGTGCAGTGGTGCGATCTTGGCTCACTGCAACCTCTGCCTCCTAGGTTCAAGCAATTCTCCTGCTTCAGCCTCCTGAGTAGCTGGGACTACAGGTGTGCACCACCACACCTAGCTAATTTTTGTATTTTTAGTAGAGATGGGGTTTCACCATGTTGGCCAGGATGGTCTAGCTCTCTTGACCTTGTGATCTGCCTGCCTTGGCCTCCCAAAGTGCTGGGATTACAGACATGAGCCACTGCGCCTGGCCAATAAGGGGGTATTTTTGTATATTTCTTTCTCGGAAACAAAGAGGCCAATTCCATGTTGAAATTAAACGTATGATTTTCAAAAAGGATGCCTTGAGAATCTAACCAAATCTAACCCTTATTTAAAATTATTTGGTAAACTATGTCACTTTAGGTAGAGGAAGATAAGAATTACAGGAAGTTGAATTCTTGAAAAATCCACAAAAATGTACAGTGCTTGGAGAGAAACTTGTAAAAGTGATTGCCCCTTTACCATGATTTGATATGAAAAATACTGTAATATGCCTGCCTGCCTGCCTTTTTCTTTCTTTCTTTAGTTCTTTCTTTCTTTCTACAGTCTCCCGCTGTTGCCGAGGCTGGACTGTACTGCTGTGATCTCAGCTTGCTGCAACCTCCCTGCCTCGGGCTCCCGTGATTCTCCTGCCTCGGCCTGCCGACTGCCTGGGATTGCAGGCACGTGCCGCCACTCCTGACTGGTTTTTGTATTTTTGGTGGAGAGGGGGTTTCGCAGTGTTGGCCGGGCTGGTCTCCAGCTCCTGACCTCGAGTGATCTGCCTGCCTCGGCCTCCCGAGGTGCTGGGATTGCAGACGGAGTCTCGCTCACTCAATGCTCAATGTTGCCCAGGCTGGAATGTGGTGGCGTGATCTTGGCTCGCTACAACCTCCACCTCCCAGCCACCTGCCTTGGCCTCCCAAAGTGCTAAGATTACAGCCTCTGCCCGGCTACCACCCTGTCTAGGAAGTGAGGAGCGTCTCTGCCTGGCCGCCCATCGTCTGGGATGTGAGGAGCCCCTCTGCCCGGCCGCCCCGTCTGGGAAGTGAGGAGCGCCTCTGCCCGGCCGCCACCCCGTCTAGGAAGTGAGGAGCGTCTCTGCCTGGCGGCCCATCGTATGGGATGTGAGGAGCGCCTCTGCCTGGCCACCCCCTCTGGGATGTGAGGAGCACCTCTGCCCAGCCGCCCCATCTGGGAAGTGAGGAGCACCTCTGCCAGGCTGCCCCATCTGGGAAGTGTACCCAACAGCTCTGAAGAGACAGCGACCATGGAGAACGGGCCATGATGACGATGGCGGTTTTGTCTAAAAGAAAAAGGGGGAATGTGGGGAAAAGAAAGAGAGATCAGATTGTTACTGTGTCTGTGTAGAAAGAAGTAGACATAGGAGACTCCATTTTGTTCTGTACTAAGAAAAATTCTTCTGCCTTGGGATGCTGTTAAGCTATAACCTTACCCCCAACCCCGTGCTCTCTGAAACATGTGCTGTGTCAACTCAGGGTTAAATGGATTAAGGGCGGTGCAAGATGTGCTTTGTTAAACAGATGCTTGAAGGCAGCATGCTCGTTAAGAGTCATCACCACTCCCTAATCTCAAGCACCCAGGGACACAAACACTGCGGAAGGCTGCAGGGACCTCTGCCTAGGAAAACCAGAGACCTTTGTTCACATGTTTATCTGCTGACCTTCTCTCCACTATTGTCCTATGACCCTGCCAAATACCCCTCTCCGAGAAACACCCAAGAATGATCAATAAATACTAAAAAAAAAAAAGAAAAAGAAAAGAAAAATACTGTAATATATCACTACTTTTATCTGATAAGATTTTAGCTGATTAAAGTTTTGGTCTTAATTGCTGTTTTACAAAATAGATGCTCACTCTGAGCATATACTTCTACAACCAGTGTTAGGAACTTAAAATTTTTATATAATTTCATATGTTGTGACAAGAATAGTACCAAGAATGCTCCTTCTTCTCTTAATCGGGACTCACCAATTTCTAACATTTTGTTCCATTTTGTATCATTTGTCTATTTACATACCATTTTTTTAGTAATTTGAGAGGAAATTATGGACATAATCACCCCTAGGTGTGTATTTCCTAAGAATAAGGATATTTTTTTTCTTTTTTTTTTGAGATGGAGTCTACCTCTGTCGCCCAGGCTGGAGCGCAGTAGTGCAATCTCGACTCACTGCAAGCTCCGCCTCCCAGGTTCCTGCCATTCTCCTGCCTCAGCCTCCAGAGTAGCTGGGACTACAGGTGCCCGCCACTACATCCAGCTAATTTTGTATAGTTTTAGTAGAGACAAGGTTTCACCTGTGTTAGCCAGGATGATCTTGATCTCCTGACCTCGTGATCTGCCCACCTCGGCCTCCCAAAGTGCTAGGATTACAGGCGTGAGCCACCACACCCAGCCAGAATAAGGGTATTCTTTTACCCAACTCCAGAATAATTATTAAAATTGGGATTTTTTCGGGGGAGGGGGGATGAGGTGTTCCTCAGGCTGGAGTGCAGTGGCACGATCTTGACTCACTGCAGCCAGTGAGCTACCTCAGCCTCTGGAGTAGCTGGGACTACACGTTTGTGCCACCATGCCCCGCTAATTTTTGTATTTTTGGTAAAGATGGAAGGGGGGGAATCTCACCATGTTGCCCAGGCTGGTCTCCAACTCCTGGCCTCAAGCAATCCTCCCACCTCATGCTCCCAAAATGCTAGGATTACAGGCCTGAGCCACCATACCTGGCCTGATCCCAGTTTTAGAAAAACTCTGTATCTAAGTGTATGGATATGTTGGGTAATCACTTTCAAATTTTGGAAACTTTGCTTTTTTATATAATCAGAAGGATTCCATAAATGTACTTTGACTTGAAATAATATTTTCTTGAAGCCAGATATACATAGCTGTGACCTGGACTAGTTCATCTCATCATCTCCCCTCCCCACACCCTGCAGGTCCTGAGGTCAGTGGCCTTCCTGCCTGAGTCTTGGCTGCCTATGCTGCTGGCCATGGGTGAGAGGACAGCCTGCCCAATGAGTGTCAGTGTGCTTGTTGTTTGTGTGCTTCTGTTGCATTTCCTGTATCTCGTTTTTTGCTTTTCCCATCTATGTTTCTCCCTTTCCTCCCTGAGGCCTGCACTGGCAGTGCACTACCCACCTCTGAGTGGAGGGCAAGCCAGGCCCATGACCATATGATCCACTCCCTCAGAAACACTCAGTTATGCCTATTTGAATTAATGACTGGAAGCCCATGTGTTTAGAAATTTCACTTTCAATAATAGACTCTGCCCTACCACCCTATTGCAGGCATGGCAAATTATTGCAAGGAACGCAGGTACTACATCCAGTCCTATCAGCAACTGACTAAAGCCTTTCCCATAATAGCATCCTAAACAACCTTTTAATGACATTCTGTCGGCAGATTTTTTCTATTGGAGAAAACACTAGAGAAAAACTGCTTGAGTTTTGTTGGAAGAGACTGTATCTGGAACGGTGAGCAAAAAATACAGCAGTAAAACCAAGACGTCAATACTTGGGTTCACATTTCACAACTAAAAAAGAAATTCAGAATTCCACACAATTGGAAGACTACTCAAATAGAAAATTTCAAAGTGAGGATTCTCAGAGATCCTCCAGGAGCAACTGATCTGCACAAGCAGACAACTGACCCAAGACCTTCAGAATAAGCAATGACAGTGGACGGTGGATAGCTTCTGTCTAACACATCAGACCAAGACTCCTAATTCCTGTTTTGGTTTTTACCTGCTTGCTTATAACCATCCTTCTCATTTTCTATAGACCCCTTTTTGTCATTCATTCAGAATGACTCTTTTGCTCTTTTTTCCATCTTTATTATAAGAGTTAGGTCAGAACATACTCATTCTAATGCCATTCTTAGATAATCCCAAAGAGTAGCCACTGTCCTCAATCCTCCTGACTGCTAGATATGCTGGATAAACTTATGGCAATTCTGGTTTCATCAGATGGGACCACAGGCATCATAGCGAATGGCACTTTCACTTGCACCTACATTGACAGTTAACCCTAAAAAAGTCAACCTGTGACTTGCTAGAGTCCCTTTCTTCCAGAAAGATAATGACTAATATCGATGCCAATGATTTGTCATTTTGCCAGTAAGAATAATTGGTTATCTTACCATTTGTTACAATCTATTGATCAGACCCTCAGTAACTATAAATTTGAATTCACCAGACTTTGTAGGGCAATAGGCCAAATACCTGCCACACGGAAGAGACTAACAGAGTTCCAACTATATAACCTAGCTGGTGTAAGGCCTTAGTTTTTACACTGTGAACAACTCCTTATCTCCCTGATTTCTGGTACGCCTGCTAAATACTTCCTTTGTGGCCAGAACAGATGGTCCTATTTGCCTCAGACTAACACTTTATCCACTTTGGTAGAAAGAGTACTTCGAGAATTGTCTATATATACACAGACCCTGAATATATAATGGGCAAGACTGGAAATCCAACCCAGATATGAGCTCCAAAATGAGACCACTCAACTATTCAGAGCTACTACCTGGAGAAATTACTGACTCATTGTTTATGTGAACAATGAGGGCAGTGTTCCCAGTGGTGGGAGTCATACAAATAGTAACGAGAGTAAAAAACCTATTACTAACTGTAGACGTTACTGATGACAGCACCTCTGCCCAAGATGAGGTAGAGCTAGACAATCGCAGTGCTCTGGAGTTCTTGTCGCCTTCATGACAGCGTCTGTGCCATTAACACTTCTTGTGTTTGATCGATGAAAGAGGCAAGGTGGAGTCTGCTTTCAGGGTAGCAAACTCTGAATAAATGGGCTTTCCTTTTCTCATTTGGGTGGTCTTTATTTCCACAAACAGTCCATAAAATGAAAGGTTCTGTGCTATTTTAGAAGAATGTCTAGGAGTAACTGTGATAATCCCCTTCCCACACCCCCAGCTTTCCGGCCATGGACAGGAGCTTTTTCCTCTCTGTGGACTCAGCTTCAAGTCATCATGAAGCCACTGCAATGCCTCCTGCAGTGGAACTTGAGAAAACGAAGCTCTTGGCCTTACTCTGGAGGTGGCACCCAAGTCTCGAGAACAACACGCATGTGTGCCAGGCAGCAAAAGAAAGGGCAAGTTCTCATCCCCTGCAGGCTGCAGGGTGCAGCACAGGATGCTCAGAGCTCACTATTCAGTGTATGTCTGCTAACCACTGCCTGCCTCTTGCTATACTGCTGAAATTCTCAATGCCTTGGTCTTTCTGCTTTCTTGGCTGTCACACTGGCACATTCTGTGGTGCTATGAAATGACTCAAAAGGATCTCTCTCAATCATGTCTGAGTAACAAAACTGACTTCAAGTATCCTGAAACCAGAGGAGGTGAAAATCCAGAAGACAGGGCCACCTATTTCCTCCGTCTGATGATCTAGCCTGTCTTAAACCAGAGGACCACAGCGCATCTTGTGATCTCAGCCTCCTGGATCAGTCATTGTCTAGCTTTCATCATAAACATGAGAAACTGGAGCAGAAGATGAATGTGGAGAATGCTCTGGCTTGTCCCTATCCTGGGAAATTATTGTCCAGCAAATATGTAGCTGTCTAAAGCAGTAGAAGACAGCTGGTGTACGTCGTCATAGGAAGCACTGAAGAGTGCTTTTTCTTTCATCTAGCAAGTCTCAATTCTTGTTTATATTCTAAATCAGAACATAAAATCATGGGCCAGGACTGTATAGAGCAAACATAAATTCTATACACATATACATGGCCAGGACTCACTTAAATGGCTATATATAGGAGCAAAGAGGCTGGGAAGCAATGGCCAACACAGTTAACACACAGCCTACAGGAGGGGAGAAAATGTGCCCAAACTGTGCGTCTCCACCAAGTCCTAGTAGCTAGAATCTACAAGGACCTTACATAAATCAAGAACAAAAAAAGAATCACAGTAAAAAATGGACAAAGGACACGAACACACACCTGTCAGAAGAAGACCTAGTAGAGACCGACAGACACGAAAACATGCTCAAGCTAACTATCATCAGAGAAATCCAACTCACGAGGACAAGGAGGTACCAGCAGCATTTCACGCCAGTCAGAACAGCCACTAGTCCAAAGTCAAAAGAGAACATGCTGGCGAGGTAGCGGAGGAAACGAAACTCTGTTACACTCTTGGTGGGAATGCAAAATTGACCTCATACTGCAGAAAGCAGTTTGAAGACTTCTCAATAATAGAGAAAAAATAAATAAATAAATAAATAAATAAATAAATAAATGGATGGAAAGCAACTACCCTCCAACCAAGCAATCCTGGGTATCCTTTGGGTATCTCTCCAAAGGAAAATAAATGTTTCTATCAAGAAGGACACACACCCTCGCACGTTCACAGGAGTGCTATTCCCAAGTGGGAAGATGTGGAAATAACCTAGGTGCCCACCAAGAGTAAATAAGATTTGAAAAAATGTGATACCTTTGCTAAAAGGCCAGCAAGGATGATCAAACACAAACAAAATCATGCCCCCAGCAGCAACATGGATGGAATTGGAGGCCACTAGGCTGGGTGAACTAAGGCAAGAACAAAAAACCAAGTAACGCAGGTTCTCACTGACAAGCAGAAGCTAAACACCAAATACGCCCGAACATAAAGATGAAATCAACAGGTGCTGGGGATGACCAGACAGGAAAAGGATGGAAACAGAAAGCCCCGGAGGAAGAACAACCCCACTGGTACTGTCTCCACCGCCCAGGTGACAGGTGCGTTGGGATCCCAAGCTTCAGCATCCTGCTGTATAGCCACGTAGCTGGCCTGCAGGTGTACCCCTTGATCACAATAAAAGTAGCTGTTGTTTTAGAAAATCCAGGTTTGGAACTAAAAATAGGAAAAAGTAAATAAAACAAGAAAACGCACACGAAGCAAAACAAAACAAAGCCTATAATAACCTAACCCACACATTAGTGGCATAAACTTAGGAAGATAACTGACTGGACAAAACAAGGGGCCATATAATCAACCCAAAATTACAGACAGTGAACACATTTCCCACCCTCCCCACCTCACCCTGGGAAGCATGCCAAAGGCACAGTGGTTGCAAAAACCAGGTATTCATGTGCAGAGGACTGAAATAAACCCTTCTGTTGCACAAGATCCAAAAAGCAACATAAAGTCCACCAAACATGTAAGTGCAATCCTGAAACCAAAAAACTCCAAGGAAAATGCACAGCGTGAGCATCAATTTTGGGGAAACTTGAATCCCTACACCTAAGCTGCAAACAGGAAAGGAAAACATAGGAGCCAAATACCCACAGACCGTACAATGGCTTCGCCATCTCCCTTCTCAATAGGACACAGAAATCACTGCTAACGAAAGCAAATATAACCACGTGGGGCTAAGGACAACTAACTTCCCAGAGAGAAAACAGCAAACCCAAACTGAAGCCATCCTACAGACTGGGAAAAAATTATGGAAAAATCATGGAAGAGCCTGTTATCTAACATACCTCAGAAACTAATGGTTCTAAGTGGGCAAAACGTAAAAACCCATACACAAGCTGAAAATGCCCAGAGGACCTGCGTGGACATTTCTTAAAAGAAGACCTTACATTGACTCTTGGGTAACAGAAAAATTTCTTCACATCAGCAGTCATCCCCCAAATGTAAATCCCAACCACCCACACTCACATACTGTCCAACTTCCCTGGAGGATGAGTATAACCAGAAAGAGCAATAAATTTTTCTGAAGGCAAGGGCTAGTGTATGTAGACTTGCAGACACAGGAACTCTTATCTCCTATTGGTGGTAGTGTAAACTCCCATAAACACTAGGAGAAACATCTGGAGGTTTCTGAAAGAATCAGCAGTATAACTACCAGTTCTTCATCTAGCCATCTCAACACTGGGTATACCTGTAAAGCAGAAGAAATTCATACCTTAAGGAGATACCTGCCTTCCCAAGTTTCATGAGGCACTAGAGACAATAATCAAGGTATGGAGTCAACCTACCTGTCCATCCACAGATGAAGACATGCAGCAACTGAAGGATATATGCACAAGAGAATACTCTTCAGCCATCAAACTTCTGGACATCAGGTCACTTCCAGCAAGGTGAAGAAACCTGGAGGACATTAAGTTAAACGAAATAAGCCAAGCAGAGGAAGGCAAACACAAACTCTGCATGATCTCCCCAACATGGGAATCTGACAAAGTCAATCTTCTCAAAGAGGTATCCATGTCAATAGTGGGTACCAGAGGCTGGGGGGAGGACTGGAAACAGCTACAAAGTGACACTTAGATGAGAGGCGGGAATTCTGGTGTTCTACAGCACAGCAGGGTGACTAGGCTTAATAATATCCTAGCATAATATCCCACAGAGTGGGCAGGGAGGATTCGGAATGCTCTCCCCACCAAGAAATCATGTCTGTAGCATGAAACAGAGACGAGCTAGGTCCTGCAGGTTGATCATGACACTAATGGTACATATGTCAGAAGGTCCCCTGCACCCTCTAAGTACACACATAGACCATGTGGAAATTCTTGTTTTCACAATAGGATCACAACACCCTACTAAAAATCCTGTGGGACAATGAAACGCCCTGCATCCCCAAAGCAGTTCCTACACATACAAACTTGGTAGAGTGCATCACACGCCTCCATTTTAAATTACTTTGCAAAGCCTTAGCTACCCAAACTATATATGTGATTGGCATTAACAGGGTAACACAGGCCAACGGACACAATGAGGGTGCCAAGGGGCAAACCCAAATTGATGTGGAGTGAGCACATGTTGGAAAAGAATCCCAAAAGTCACCACAGGAAGGGAGAGCCTGTTCATCGCATCATTCTGAAAATGCGAGATCCCAAGTAAAATAACAAAAAGGGGTTCCTACTGTGTGAAATTCACAATAATCCACTCAACATGGACGTAAGACTTACACACAAAACTGAAAGCCATCACTCTCCTAGGAGAAAGCGTCTGGTATGCAGATACCTGGGTCAACCTGGATCTGTGCTTATGCTTTGCAAAAAGGAAAACAAAAAAATATAGGGGAAAGAAAAGAATACAAACAAACAAAACTCACTGACAATGGATTGGTATGCTAGTGGATTGCTTTTACTTCACCAGTCACCAAGGGAAAATCAAAACTTTGCACACATGTGAAACCATATCAGATTGTATGGCTTGTGTGCAAGAAAGAATAAAAACAATGAATGAAAAGAAAAAAACATCTAAAGGATGATAGGAGAATTCTGAGGAAAAACACAGCTATTGAGGCATTTTTTGGAAAACATATAAGTAACTAACACTACTAAAACAATGAATGAAAAGGAAAAACATCTGAAGGATAAGAGAATTTGAAGGGAAAACACAGCTATTGATGCATTTTTTGGAAAACGTGTAAGTAACACTACTAATTAGCAGAAAACAACAGAAAAGAGAAAGTAATTACTGAGCCAAAACTGAGCAAAGAACCTGAATAGCCTTTTCTGCAAAGAACACAAAAAATTGAAAACAAGTTTACCAACACTTAGTTAACATCACTAATCATGAGAAAAAAATGAAAATCAGAACAAGATCAGATACCCTGTCCTTCTCGGTGGAATGAATATTACAAAGGCCTTCATATATTTTAAAACAAGGGAAACCACAAACACTGGTGTGAATCTCCAGAACAGGGAGCTCTCTTATCCATAATTGTTGACAAAGTAAATTAGTATGCAAAGTACAGAGACCAGTTGGAGGTTCCACAGAAAACTAAAAATACAACTACCATTTCATTTAGCTTTGCTACTGCTGGGTGTGCAGTGGAAGCACTTGAAACCAGTACATGGAAGTGGTATCTGCCTTCCCATACTGACTGTGGCACCAGTCACAAAAGACAAGATAAGGAATCAACCTACCTGTCCACCCACAGAGAATGAGATCCAGAAACCGCAGTACCCGTTCACAAATAAATACTCTTCAGCTAGACATGCATACTGAAATCATGTCATTCACAGCAACATAGTGGAACCTGGAGGACATTATCGTAAATGAAACACATTAGGCCAAGAAAGGCAAACCTCACATCATCATCATCTCATTCATGAGGACTATAAGACACTTTATCTCACATAGACCTAGAAAGCACCATAGTGCTTGCCAGGGTTGGAGTGGAAGGTGGGGCACGGGCAGGGATAGGAAATGGGTACAAAGTGACAAGTTCCATAAGAGGAATGAAACCTGCTGTTCTATTCCTCAGCAGGGTGACTAGGGCTAACATTATCAGAGGGTAGTTTCCAAGACAGCCAGAAAGGAGGGTTCTGGCTGTCCTCACCTCAAAGACATGATAACTCTACAAGGCAAAAAGAGATGCTAAATACCCTGATTTCATCACTATGCAATGCATGCATGGACCCAAATGTCCCACTCTAACCTCTATTTGTACACATTTATGTATGGGCCAATTTTGTTCTTTGAAAGCAATGTAAAGAAACAATGATAAAATTCCTGTGGGACCACAAAACTCCCTGAAACTGCAAAGCCAAGCTGGAAGATCCAGACTTCGTCAGATGGACCACACTCCCTTATTTCAAATTTCATGACAGAGATATAGACCTGCCTCCACCTGGACAGAATAGAGAACCTGGAAGTAATCCCACACACCTACAACCATCTGACCTTTGAAAAGACTCAAAACTCAGCAATGGAGAAAGGGCTCCCTGTGCAATGAATGGTGCTAGGAGAGGCAGCTAGACACATGCAAAAGATTAACACTGGAGCCCTACCTGTCACCATATGCAAAAATTGACTCAAGGTGAGCAAAAGATTTCAGAAGAAGACCTCAAACTATAAAAGTCCTAGAAGAAAACCTAGGAAATACCTTTCTCAACATAGGCTTTGGTAAAGCATTTAGATAACTTAGTCCCTAAAAGCAACAGCAAGAAAAACCAAAATAAAAAGGTTGGGCCTAAGAAACTGAAAGACTGCCAGATAGCAAAAGAAATCACCAGCACAGTAAATGCCTATATAGCCTACAAGATGGGAGAAAATGTTCCCAAACTATGCTTCTGACCAAGGTCTAATAGCCAGACTGTAACATGACCTTAAAAAAATCAAGAGTCAGAAAAACAAATAATCCAATCAAACAATGGGCAAAGGACATGATGTACAAGCAGCCAACAGAAGAAAAAATGCTCAACATCACTAATCGTCAGAGAAATGCAACTCACGCACACACTGAAATACCATCTTACACTGGTCAGAATGGCCATTTGTCTTAAGTCCAAATATTAACATGGTGGCGAGGCAGCAGAGGAAAGCGAACACTGCTACGCTCTTGGTGGGAATAAAAACCAGCTCTCACACTGTGAGAAGTGGTTTGAAGTTTATTCAAAGAACTTAAAACAGAACTACCATCTGAATAGAGCAATCCCACAACTAAGTATCTACACAAAGGGAAATAAAGCCTTCTTTCAAAATGACACATACACTGGTATGTTCTTGGAAGTGCTATTCATAAGAAAAAACAAAACAAAATAAAATCAACCTATGTGCCCATTAACAGTTGATGATTAGGTTTCTACACTTGCAGTACATGGACACCAAAAACTCCTACACAGCTTAAAACATTTTCGTGTCCTCAACAGCAACAAGGATGGACCTGGAGGCCACTATGCTAAGCAAAGTAATGCAAGAACAGAAAATCAAATACCACATGTTCTCATTTATACACTGAAGCTAAACACCGAACACACCCACAGATACTGGGGACTACCAGACAGAGAATGGAGGGAGACAGTAAATGCTGGTGGAAGAACCATCTGATTGGTACTGTGCTCACTGCCTGGGTGATGGGGTTCCTTCGGAACCCAAGCTTCACTATCCTGCCATATACCCATGTGGCCAACCTGCAAGGTGCACCCTTTAATCAAAATACAAGTAGGTATTATTTTAGAAATCAAGATTAGGAGCTGAAAAAAAAATTATTAAGGAAGAGGAAACCTAGAGTGATCCAAACGATCTGCTACTGGCACACACACAGAAAAACAACTGAATGAACAAAATGAGGAAGCCAAATAAGCAACCCAAAATTATATATAGTTAACATATTTTGCAAAAGCTCACCAAAGGCATAACAGTTGAGAAAACTGGATATTCCTGTGCAAAAGACTGAAACAGTTCTCTTATGCTGCACAATATGCAAAAACATAAAATCAATTGAACACCCAAATCCAATTCTGAAACCAAAAAACTCCAAGGAAAAAACACAGGGTCAGTGTATATTTTGGGGAAACTTGAATCTGTGCACACAGGTTGCAAAGGAGAAATTTTAAAAAACAAAAGGAAAAATTAGGGGGGAAATACCCATAGACAATACAATGATTTGCCATCTTTTTTTCTTGATGGAACACAGAAATCACTGCTGACAAAACCAAATATAAACATGTGAGACAAACACTTTAGAGTTTCTGCATGGGACAGAAAACAATGAACCCAAAGAGACAGCATCCTACCTTGGGAGAAAGACTGACTGGAGGAAAACTGTGGAAAATCATAAATTTAAAAGCGGTTGTTATCCAACATATTCAAACACTAAAGCTACTAAGCAGGGAAAAGATTAAAAAAAATACACAAGCTAAAAATGTGCAAAGGACCAGCACAGCCACTTCTTCAAGGAAGACATGAAACTGATTCACAAGTGAAACAAAAGTTTCTCCACATCACTAATCACTCCAAACATGTATGTCAGAATCACACCCGGATACCATCAAACTTCACCGAGAATGAATATGACCATAAACAGCAAGAAAATTTTTAGAAGGCAGCAGTGTAGACTTGAAAAAGGGAAACTCAGCCGGGGGCGATGGCTCATGCCTGTAATCCCAGCACTTTGGGAGGCCGAGACGGGAGGATCACAAGGTCAGGAGATCGAGACCATCCTGGCTAACATGGTGAAACCCCATCTCTACTAAAAATACAAAAAAAGAATTAGCCAGGCGTAGTGGTGGGCACTTGTCGTCCCAGCTACTCGGGAAGCTGAGGCAGGAGAATGGCGTGAACCTGGGAGACAGAGCCTGCAGTGAGCTGAGATCGCACCACTGCACTCCAGCCTGGGCGACTGAGCAAGACTCCATCTCAAAAAAAATAAATAAATAAAAAGAAAAAGGGAAACTCTTACACGCTATTGGTCGCAATGTAAATTAGTGTATATAATACTGTGAAAAAAGCTGGAGTTTCCTCAACAAATTAAAAACACAATTACTAGTTCTTCTAGTCATCCCCACACTGGGTATGCATTTAACGCAAAGGATATCCATTTCTTAAGGAGTTATTTGCCTTCCCATGTTTCATGAAGCACTATTCACAATATCCAAGATATGGAATCAACATACCTGGCCATCCACAGATGAAGAGATAAAGAAACTGCAGTATATCTGCACAATGCAATGCACTCCTTGAGAAGAAAATGTCATTTTCATTTGGAGCCATACAGATGAACCTGGAAAATATGTTAAATAAAATAATCCATGCATAGAAAAATAAGCACAGAATCATCTCACTTATATGAAATTCAAAAAACTTCACATTCAATCAGTAGAAGGTACAGTACTAGTCTTCTGAGAAGAGTGGAAGGAGGGGTTGGGAGTGATTGGTTATGGAAACAAAGTTGCAGTTAGTTAAGACAAACACATTCTTGTGTTCTATACCACAGCTGGGTGACTCTGGTTAACAAAAAAAAAAAAAAAGTTTTTTTCAAAACAAGCTAGAAGTGAGCAATTTGAATGTTCTCACAACAGAGAAATAATACCTTCATGAAGGAATGGATATGCTAAGTACCGTGATGTGATCATTACTAAAAACATACATGTATCAAAATGTCCCAGAGGAAAAAAAAAGTACCAGCATACCCTCTAATTACATACTTTATTATACACAGAAATTTAAGAAATATGAATACACAATGCTAATGTTCATATGGAACCACAAATGGTCCTGAATATCTAAGGAATCCTGAGAAATACAAACCAACTTGGAGGATTCACAATCCCTGATATCAAAATTATATTGCAAAGCTGTAAGTATCCAAAATACCTGCTACTGTGACATGAAATGCCACTGTGCTCCAGCCTGGATGAGAGAATGAGACTCAGTCTCAAAAAATATATACTGTTAGAAAATTTCAGGGAATCATGAGTGATAACTGTGTACATGTACCAAACATGTACACAGAAAAAAAAATACTAAGTAGCATCAAAATACATATCCAAACTAATTGGGCAAAGACCCTGAATAGACATGAATAAACATCTCTGCAAAGATGATACAAAACTGACCAACAAGTAAGAGAAAAGGTCAACATCACTACTCATCAGAAAAAAAACGAACTTCAAAACTACATTCAGGTTGGTCACGGTGGTTCATGCCTGTAATCTCAGCACTTTGGGAGGCTGAGGTGGGCGGATCACATGAGGTCAGGAGTTCAAGACCAGCCTGGCTGTGGTGAAACCCTGTCTCTACTAAAAATACAAAAAAACTAGCCAGGCATCGTGGTGCACGCCTGTAATCCCAGCTACTAAGGAGGCTAAGGCATGATAATTGCTTGAACTCAGGAGGCTGAGGCTGCGGGGAGCCGAGATCTCATCAATGCACTCCAGCCTGCGTGACAGAGCAAGCCTCAGTCTCCAAAAAAAAATTAAAAAACCACACACACATTCAGATGCCATTTCACTTACTGGAATGAATGTTACTAAAAATATTTTTAAAAACTTTTTTTGAGACAGGGACTCACTCTGTCACCCAGGCTGGAGTGCAGTGGCATGGATCTTGACTCACTGCAGTCTTAACCTCTGGGGCACAAGTGATCCTTCCACCTCAGCCTCCTGAATACCTGGAACTACAGGCACGCACCCACCACACCGGGCTAATACTTTTTTATTTTTGGTACAGATAAAGTTTTGCCATGTTGCCTAGGCTGGTCTCGAATTCTTGGGTTCAAGTGATCCTACCCACCTTGGCCTCCTGAAGTGCTTGGATTATAGGCATGAGCCACCATTCCTAGCCACACACACACAAAAAAATCTAAAAAAGAAGAATGCTTGTATGGATTTGAAGAAAAGGGAACTCTTTTTTCCAGTTGGGGGAAAGATAAATTAATATATACATTACGGTAAAGAGTTGGAGTTCCCTCAAAATTTGAAAATACAACTACCAGGAGGCCAATGTGGGCGGATTGCTTGAGCTCAAGAGTTCAAGACCAGCCCAGGTAACAGGCAAAACCCTCTATCTACAAAAGTTAGGCAGGCATGGTGACACATGCCTGTGGTACCAGGTACACAGAGGCTGAGGTGGGAAAATTTCTTGAGCCTGAGATGTGGAGGCTGCAGTAAGCCAAGACTGTTCCACTGCACCCCAGCATGGACAACAGAGTGAGACCCTGTCTCAAAAAAAAAAGAAAATACAACTACCATATAATCTAGCATTCCCACTACTGGGTATGCCTCCAAAGCAAGTGAAATCAGCATCAGAGATCAGAAAGAGACAATGGGGACAGAGATTTTCTACATCAAACTCTTTTGGGAAAACCAATATCCATATGCAAAGAATGAAACAGGACCCTTCTGTTACACAATGCACAAAAATCAACTCAAAATGGATTCAAAACCTCAACACAAGACCTGAAACCATGAAACATCATAAAATTCCTATAGGAAAAGACAGGAAGCTTACTTTCAGGGCAACTTGAATCCATACTCACAGGTTGCAAGGAGTGGGGAAAAAAAAGAACAGAAACAAAAGACAAAACGGAATACACAGGGGTACAGTCTCATTGAGAATGGAATCATTTGTGAAATATCTTAATTGGGCACCAAAATTCCAAGCAACAGAAGCAAAAATAGACATGCATAGCTCCATCAAAGTGAGAAGTTTTTGCAAGGCAAAGGAAACAATGAACCCAATGAGAAAGGCTGGGAGAAAATTTCAAGGCATTACATATCTGCTAATGGGTTGTTATGGAAAATATGCAACACATTAACAATACTAGGTAGTGGTCCGGTTCCAAGATGGCCGAATAGGAACAGCTCCAGTCTGCAGCTCCCAGCGTGCTCAACACAGAAGATGGGTGATTTCTGCACTTTCAACTGAGGTACCTGGTTCATCTCATTGGGACCGGTTGGGCAGTGGCTGCAGCCCACGGAGGGTTAGCCAAAGCAGGGTGGGGCATCGCCTCACCCAGGAAGCACAAGGGATCTGGTTATTTCCCTTTCCTAGCCAAGGGAAGCCGTGATAGACTGTACCGGGAAAATCGGGACACTGCCACCTAAATACTGCGCTTTTCCAACAGTCTTAGCAAACGGCACACCAGGAGATTATATCCCATGCCTGGCTCAGTGGGTCCCATGCCTGGCTCAGTGGGTCCCATGCTTTGCTCACTGCTAGCGCAGTAGTCCAAGATCAAACTG
This sequence comes from Gorilla gorilla gorilla, assembly GCF_029281585.2. Lineage (NCBI taxonomy): Eukaryota > Metazoa > Chordata > Mammalia > Primates > Hominidae > Gorilla > Gorilla gorilla. The sequence continues at coordinate 73,667,741 of NC_073231.2, read as the reverse complement.
TGAGGTGGTAGCCCGGCTTGGGGAGGGGTGTCCACCATTGCTGAGGCTTGAGTAGGTAAACAAAGCAGCTGGAAAGCTCGAACTGGGTGGAGCCCACCACAGCCCAAGGAGGCCTGCCTGCCTCTGTAAACTCCACCTCTGGGGGCAGGGCATAGCTGAACAAAACGCAGCAGAAACTTCTGTAGACTTAAACGTCCCTGTCTGACAGCTCTGAAGACAGCAGTGGTTCTCCTAGCACGGTGTTTGAGCTCTGAGAACGGACAGAATGCCTCCTCCAGTGGGTCCCTGACCCCCATGTAGCCAAACTGGGAGACACCTCATACAGCCAGGTGCCCTTCTGAGATGAAGCTTCCAGAGGAAGGATCAGGCAGCAACATTTGCCGTTCTGCAGTATTTGCTGTTCTGCAGCCTCTGCTGGTGATACCCAGGCAAACGGTCTGGAGTGGACCTCCAGCAAACTCCAACAGACCTGCAGCTGAGGGACCTGACTGTTGGAAGGAAAACTAACAGAAAGGAATAGCATCAACATCAACAAAAAGGACATCCACGCCAAAACCCCATCTGTAGGCCACCATCATCAAAGACCAAAGGTAGACAAAACCACAAAGATGGGGAGAAACCAGAGCAGAAAAGCTGAAAATTCTAAAAACCAGAGCGCCTTTTCTCCTCCGAAAGATCACAGCTCCTCGCCAGCAATGGAACAAAGCTGGACAGAGAATGACTTTGACAAGTTGACAGAAGTAGGCTTCAGAAGGTCAGTAATAACAAACTTCTCCGAGCTAAAGGAGGATGTTCGAACCCATCACAAGGAAGCTAAAAACCTTGAAAAAACATTAGACGAGTGGCTAACTAGAATAAACAGTGTAGAGAAGACTTTAAATGACCTGATGGAGCTGAAAACCATGGCACTAGAACTACGTGACACATGTACAAGCTTCAGTAGCCGATTTGATCAAGTGGAAGAAAGGGTATCAGTGATTGAAGACCAAATTAATGAAATGAAACAGAGAAGTTTAGAGAAAAACGAGTAAAAAGAAATGAAAACCTACAAAGAGACTTAGACTCCCACACAATAATAATGGAAGATTTTAACACCCCACTGTCAATATTACACAGATCAATGAGACAGAAGGTTAACAAGGATATCCAGGATTTGAACTCAGCTCTGCACCAAGCAGACCTAATAGACATCTACAGAACTCTCCACCCTAAATCAACAGATTATACATTCTTGTCAGCACCACATTGCACTTATTCCAAAATTGACCACATAGTTGGAAGTAAAGCACTCCTCAGCAAATGTAAAAGAACAGAAATCACAACAAACTGTCTCTCAGACCACAGTGCAATCAAATTAGAACTCAGGATTAAGAAACTCACTCAAAAACGCACAACTACATGGAAACTGAGCAACCTGCTCCTGAATGACTACTGGGTAAATAACAAAATGAAGGCAGAAAAAACATGTTCTTTGAAACCAGTGAGAACAAAGACACAATGTACCAGAATCTCTGGGACACATTTAAAGCAGTGTGTACAGGGAAATTTATACCACTAAATGCCCACAAGAGAAAGCAGGAGAAATCTAAAATCGACACCCTAACATCACAATTAAAAGAACTAGACAAGCAAGAGCAAACAAATTCAAAAGCTAGCAGAAGGCAAGAAATAACTAAGATCAGAGCAGAACTGAAGGAGATAGAGACACAAAAAAAACCTTCAAAAAATCAATGAATCCAGGAGCTGCTTTTTTGAAAAGATCAACAAAATTGATGGACTGCTAGCAAGACAAAGAAGAAAAGAGAGAAGAATCAAATAAACGGAATAAAAAATGATAAAGGGGTTATCACCACCGATCCCACAGAAATACAAACTACCATCAGAGAACACTATAAACACCTCTATGCAAATAAACTGGAAAATCTATAAGAAATGGATAAATTCCTGCACACATACACCCTCCCAAGACTAAACCAGGAAGAAGCTGAATCCCTGCATAGACCAATAACAGGCTCTGAAATTGAGGCAATAATTAATAGCCTACCAACCAAAAAACGTCCAGGACCAGACGGATTCACAGCCGAATTCTACCAGAGGTACAAAGAGGAGCTGGTACCATTCCTTCTGAAACTATTCCGATCAATAGAAAAAGAGGGAATCCTCCCTAACTCATTTTATGAAGCCAGCATCATCCTGATACCAAAGCCTGGCAGAGACACAACAAAAAGAGAATTTTAGACCAATATCCCTGATGAATATTGATGTGAAAATCCTCAATAAAATACTGGCAAACCGAATCCAGCAGCACATCAAAAAGCTTATCCACCATGATCAAGTTGGCTTCATCCCTGGGATGCAAGCCTGGTTCAACATACACAAATCAATAAATGTAATCCATCACATAAACAGAACCAAAGACAAAAACCACATGATTATCTCAATAGATGCAGAAAAGGCCATTGACAAAATTCAACAGCCCTTCATGCTAAAAACTGTCAATAAACTAGGTACTGATGGAATGTATCTCCAAATAATAATTTATGATAAACCCACAGCCAATATCATACTGAATGTTCAAAAGCTGGAAGCATTCCCTTTGAAAACTGGCACAAGACAGGGATGCCCTCTCTCATGACTCCTATTCAACATAGTGTTGGAAGTTCTAGCCAGGGCAATCAGGCAAGAGAAAGAAATAAAGGGTATTCAATTAGGAAAAGAGGAAGTCAAATTGTCCCTGTTTGCAGATGCCATGATTGTATATTTAGAAATCCCCATCATCTCAGCCTAAAATCTCCTTAAGCTGACAGGCAACTTCAGCAAAGTCTGAGGGTACAAAATAAATGTGCAAAAATCACAAGCATTCCTATACACCAATAACAGACAAACAGAGAGCCAAATCATGAGTGAACTCCCATTCACAATTGCTTCAAAGAGAATAAAATACCTAGGAATCCAACTTACAAGGGATGTGAAGGACCTCTTCAAGGAGAACTACAAACCACTGCTCAACGAAATAAACAAGGACACAAACAAATGGAAGAACATTCCATGCTCAAAGATAGGAAGAATCAGTATCATGAAAATGGCCATACTGCCCAAGGTAATTTATAGATTCAATGCCATTCCCATCAAGCTACCAATGACTTTCTTCACAGAATTGGAAAAAACTAAAGTTCCTATGGAACCAAAAAACAGCCCACATTGCCAAGACAATCCTAAGCAAAAAGAACAAAGCTGGAGGCATCATGCTACCTGACTTCAAACTATACTACAAGGCTACAGTAACAAAAACACCATGGTACTGGTACCAAAACAGAGATATAGACCAATGGAACAGAACAGAGGCCTCAGAAATAACATCACACATCTACAACCATCTGATCTTTGACAAACCTGACAAAAACAAGAAATGGGGAAAGGATTTCCTACTTAATAAATGGTGCTGGGAAAACTGGCTAGCCATATGTAGAAAGCTGAAACTGGATCCCTTCCTTACACCTTATACAAAAATTAATTCAAGATGGATCAAAGACTTAAATGTTAGACCTAAAACCATAAAAACCCTAGAAGAAAACCTAGGCAATTCCATTCAGGACATAGGCATGGGCAAAGACTTCATGACTAAAAAACACCAAAAGCAATGGCAACAAAGGCCAAAATAGACAAATGGGATCTAATTAAACCAAAGAGCTTCTGCACAGAAAGAAACTACCATCAAAGTGAACAGGCAAACTACAGAATGGGAGAAAATTTTTGCAATCTACCCATCTGACAAAGGGCTAATATTCAGAATCTACAAAGAACTTAAACAAATGTACAAGAAAAAAACAAACAACCCCATCAAAAAGTGGGCAAAGGATATGAACAGACATGTCTCAGAAGAAGACATTCGCTCTTTTCCGGTTAGCACGGCGGGAGAAGCCATGAGCAGCAAAGTCTCTCGCCACACCCTGTACGAGGCGGTGCGGGAAGTCCTGCACGGGAACCAGTGCAAGCGCCAAAAGTTCCTGGAGACGGTGGAGTTGCACATCAGCTTGAAGAACTATGACCCCCAGAAGGACAAGCGCTTCTCGGGCACCGTCAGGCTTAAGTCCACTCCCCACCCCAAGTTCTCTGTGTGTGTCCTGGGGGACCAGCAACACTGTGACGAGGCTAAGGCCGTGGATATCCCCCACATGGACATCAAGATGCTGAAAAACCTCAACAAGAATAAAAAACTGGTCAAGAAGCTGGTCAAGAAGTATGATGCGTTTTTGGCCTCAGAGTCTCTGATCAAGCAGATTCCACGAATCCTCGGCCCAGGTCTAAATAAGGCAGGAAAGTTCCCTTCACTGCTCACACACAACGAAAATATGGTGGCCAAAGTGGATGAGGTGAAGTCCACAATCAAGTTCCAAATGAAGAAGGTGTTATGTCTGGCTGTAGCTGTTGGTCACGTGAAGATGACAGACGATGAGCTTGTGTGTAACACTCACCTGGCTGTCAACTTCTTGGTGTCATTGCTCAAGAAAAACTGGCAGAATGTCCAGGTCTTATATATCAAGAGCACCATGGGCAAGCCCCAGCGCCTATATTAAGGCACAATTTGAATAAATTCTATTACCAGCTAAAAAAAAAAAAGAAGACAGTTATGCAGCCAACAGACATAGGAAAAAATGCTCATCATCACTGGTCATCAGAGAAATGCAAATCAAAACCACATTGAGATACCATCTCACACCAGTTAGAATGGCAGTTATTCAAAAGTCAGGAAGCAACAGGTGCTGAAGAGGATGTGGAGAAATAGGAACACTTCTACACTGTTGGTGGGAGTGCAAACTAGTTCAGCCATTGTGGAAGACAGTGTGGCGATTCCTCAAGGATCTAGAACTAGAAATACCATTTGACCCAGCGATCCCATTACTGGATATATGTCCAAAAGATTATAAATCATGCTACTATAAAGACACATGTACAAGTATGTTTATTGTGGCACTATTCACAATAGCAAAGACTTGGAACCAACCCAAATTTCCATCAATGATAGACTAGATTTAGAAAATGTGGCACATATACACCATGGAATACTACGCAGCCATAAAAAAGGATGAGTTCGAGTGTGAGCGACACAGAAGTGGGTGATTTCTGCATTTCCATCTGAGGTACCGGGTTCATCTCACTAGGGAGTGCCAGACAGTGGGCGCAGGTCAGTGGGTGTGCGCACCATGCGCCAGCTGAAGCAGGGCGAGGCATTGCCTCACTCGGGAAGCGCAAGGGGTCAGGGAGTTCCCTTTCCTAGTCAAAGAAAGGGGTGACAGACAGCACCTGGAAATTCGGGTCACTCCCACACAAATACTGCGCTTTTCCGATGGGCTTAAAAGATGGTGCACCAAGAGACTATATCCCGCACCTGGCTCGGAGGGTCCTATGCCCACGGAGTCTCCCTGATTGCTAGCACAGCAGTCAGATCAAACTGCAAGGCAGCAGCGAGGCTGGGGGAGGGGCGCCCGCCATTGCCCAGGCTTGCTTAGGTAAACAAAGCAGCCCGGAAGCTCGAACTGGGTGGAGCCCACCGCAGCTCAAGGAGGCCTGCCTGCCTCTGTAGGCTCCACCTCTGGGGGCAGGGCACAGACAAACAAAAAGACAGCAGTAACCTCTGCAGACTTAAATGTCCCTGTCTGACAGCTTTGAAGAGAGCAGTGGTTCTCCCAGCACGCAGCTGCAGATCTGAGAACCGGCAGACTGCCTCCTCAAGTGGGTCCCTGATACGTGACCCCCGAGCAGCCTGACTGGGAGGTACCCCCCAGCAGGGGCAGACTGACACCTCACACAGCCTGGTACTCCAACAGACCTGCAGCTGAGGGTCCTGTCTGTTAGAAGGAAAACTAACAAACAGAAAGGACATCCACACCAAAAACCCATCTGTACATCACCATCATCAAAGACCAAAAGTAGATAAAACCACAAAGATGGGGAAAAAACAGAGCAAAAAAACTGGAAACTCTAAAAAGCAGAGCGCCTCTCCTCCTCCAAAGGAACACAGTTCCTCACCAGCAACGGAACAAAGCTGGATGGAGAATGACTTTGATGAGCTGAGAGAAGAAGGCTTCAGATGATCAAATTACTCCGAGCTACAGGAGGAAATTCAAACCAAAGGCGAAGAAGTTGAAAACTTTGAAAAAAGTTTAGAAGAATGTATAACTAGAATAACCAATACAGAGAAGTGCTTAAAGGAGCTGATGGAGCTGAAAGCCAAGGCTCGAGAACTACATGAAGAATGCAGAAGCCTCAGGAGCCGATGCGATCAACTGGAAGAAAGGGTATCAGCGATGGAAGATGAAGTGAATGAAATGAAGCGAGCAGGGAAGTTTAGAGAAAAAAGAATAAAAAGAAACGAGCAAAGCCTCCAAGAAATATGGGACTATGTGAAAACACCAAATCTACGTCTGATTGGTGTACCTGAAAGTGACCGGGAGAATGGAACCAAGTTGGAAAACACTCTGCAGGATATTATCCAGGAGAACTTCCCCAATCTAGCAAGGCAGGCCAACATTCAGATTCAGGAAATACAGAGAACGCCACAAAGATACTCCTCGAGAAGAGCAACTCCAAGACACATAATTGTCAGATTCACCAAAGTCGAAATGAAGGAAAAAATGTTAAGGGCAGCCAGAGAGAAAGGTCGGGTTACCCACAAAGGGAAGCCCATCAGACTAACAGTGGATCTCTCAGCAGAAACTCTACAAGCCAGAAGAGAGTGGGGGCCAATATTCAACATTCTTAAAGAAAAGAATTTTCAACCCAGAATTTCATATCCAGCCAAACTAAGCTTCATAAATGAAGGAGAAATAAAATACTTTACAGACAAGCAAATGCTGAGAGATTTTGTCACCACCAGGCCTGCCCTAAAAGAGCTCCTGACGGAAGCACTAAACATGGAAAGGAACAACTGATACCAGCCGCTGCAAAATCATGCCAAAATGTAAAGACCATCGAGACTAGGAAGAAACTGCAAGAACTAACGAGCAAAATAACCAGCTAACATCATAATGACAGGATCAAATCCACACCTAACAATATTAACTTTAAATGTAAATGGACTAAATGCTCCAATAAAAAGACACAGACTGGCAAATTGGATAAAGAGTCAAGACCCATCAGTGTGCTGTATTCAGGAAACCCATCTCACATGCAGAGACACACATAGGCTCAAAATAAAAGGATGGACGAAGATCTACCAAGCAAATGGAAAACAAAAAAAGGCAGGGGTTGCAATCCTAGTCTCTGATAAAACAGACTTTAAACCAACAAAGATCAAAAGAGACAAAGAAGGCCATTACTTAATGGTAAAGGGATCAATTCAACAAGAAGAGCTAACTATCCTAAATATATATGCACCTAATACAGGAGCACCCAGATTCATAAAGCAAGTCCTGAGTGACCTACAAAGAGACTTAGACTCCCACACATTAATAATGGGAGACTTTAACACCCCACTGTCAACATTAGACAGATCAACGAGACAGAAAGTCAATAAGGATACCCAGCAATTGAACTCAGCTCTGCACCAAGCCAACCTAATAGACATCTACAGAACTCTCCACCCCAAATCAACAGAATATACATTTTTTTCAGCACCACACCTATTCCAAAATTGACCACGTAGTTGGAAGTAAAGCTCTCCTCAGCAAATGTAAAAGAACAGAAATTATAACAAACTGTCTCTCAGACCACAGTGCAATCAAACTAGAACTCAGGATTAAGAATCTCACTCAAAACTGCTCAACTACATGGAAACTGAACAACCTGCTCCTGAATGACTACTGGATACATAACGAAATGAAGGCAGAAATAAAGATGTTCTTTGAAATCAACGAGAACAAAGACACAACATACCAGAATCTCTGGGACGCATTCAAAGCAGTGTGTAGAGGGAAATTGATAGCACTAAATGCCCACAAGAGAAAGCAGGAAAGATCCAAAATTGACACCCTAACATCACAATTAAAAGAACTAGAAAAGCAAGAGCAAACGCATTCAAAAGCCAGCAGAAGGCAAGAAATAACTAAAATCAGAGCAGAACTGAAGGAAATAGAGACACAAAAAACCCTTCAAAAAATTAATGAATCCAGGAGCTGGTTTTTTGAAAGGATCAACAAAATTGATAGACCACTAGCAAGACTAATAAAGAAAAAAAGACAGAAGAATCAAATAGACTCAATAAAAAATGATAAAGGGGATATCACCACCGATCCCACAGAAATACAAACTACCATCAGAGAACACTACAAACACCTCTACGCAAATAAACTAGAAAATCTAGAAGAAATGGATAAACTCCTCGACACATACACTCTCCCAAGACTAAACCAGGAAGAAGTTGAATCTCTGAATAGACCAATAACAGGATCTGAAATTGTGGCAATAATCAATAGCTTACCAAGCAAAAAGTGTCCAGGACCAGATGGATTCACAGCCGATTTCTACCAGAGGTACAAGAAGGAACTGGTACCATTCCTTCTGAAACTATTCCAATCAACAGAAAAAGAGGGAATCCTCCCTAACTCATTTTATGAGGCCAGCATCATCCTGATACCTAAGCCGGGCAGAGACACAACAAAAAAAGAGAATTTTAGACCAATATCCTTGATGAACATTGATGCAAAAATCCTCAATAAAATACTGGCAAAACGAATCCAGCAGCACATCAAAAAGCTTATCCACCATGATCAAGTGGGCTTCATCCCTGGGATGCAAGGCTGGTTCAATATACACAAATCAATAAATGTAATCCAGCATATAAACAGAACCAAAGACAAAAACCACATCATTATCTCAATAGATGCAGAAAAGGCCTTCGACAAAATTCAACAACGCTTCATGCTAAAAACTCTCAATAAATTAGGTATTGATGGGACATATCTCAAAATAATAACAGCTATCTAAGACAAACCCACAGCCAATATCACACAGAATGGGCAAAAACTGGAAGCATTCCCTTTGAAAACTGGCACAAGACAGGGATGCCCTCTCTCACCACTCCTATTCAACATAGTGTTGGAAGTTCTGGCCAGGGCAATTAGGCAGGAGAAGGAAATAAAGGGTATTCAATTAGGAAAAGAGGAAGTCAAATTGTCCCTGTTTGCAGATGGCATGATTGTACATCTAGAAAATCCCATTGTCTCAGCCCAAAATCTCCTTAAACTGATAAGCAACTTCAGCAAAGTCTCAGGATACAAAATCAATTTGCAAAAATCACAAGCATTCTTATACACCAACAACAGACAAACAGAGAGCCAAATCATGAGTGAACTCCCATTCACAATTGCTTCAAAGAGAATAAAATACCTAGGAATCCAACTTACAAGGGATGTGAAGGACCTCTTCAAGGAGAACTACAAACCACTGCTCAATGAAATAAAAGAGGATACAAACAAATGGAAGAACATTCTATGCTCATGGGTAGGAAGAATCAATATCGTGAAAATGGCCATACTGCCCAAGGTAATTTACAGATTCAGTGCCATCCCCATCAAGCTACCAATTACTTTCTTCACAGAATTGGAAAAAGCTACTTTAAAGTTCATATGGAACCAAAAAAGAGCCCGCATCACCAAGTCAATCCTAAGCCAAAAAAACAAAGCTGGAGGCATCACACTACCTGACTTCAAACTATACTACAAGGCTACAGTAACAAAAACACCATGGTACTGGTACCAAAACAGAGATATAGATCAATGGAACAGAACAGAGCCCTCAGAAATAACGCCACATCTCTACAACTATCTGATCTTTGACAAACCTGAGAAAAACAAGCAATGGGGAAAGGATTCCCTATTTAATAAAGGGTGCTGGGAAAACTGGCTAGCCTTATGTAGAAAGCTGAAACCGGATCCCTTCCTTACACCTTATACAAATATTAATTCAAGATGGATTAAAGACTTAAACGTTAGACCTAAAACCATAAAAACCCTAGAAGAAAACCTAGTCATTACAATTCAGGACATAGGCATGGGCAAGGAATTCATGTCTAAAACACCAATAGCAATGGCAACCAAAGCCAAAATTGACAAATGGGATCTAATTAAACTAAAGAGCTTCTGCACAGCAAAAGAAACTACCATCAGAGTCAACAGGCAAACTACAGAATGGGAGAAAATTTTCACAACCTACTCATCTGACAAAGGGCTAATATCCAGAATCTACAATGCACTCAAACAAATTTGCAAGAAAAAAACAAACAGCCCCATCAAAAAGTGGGCAAAGGACATGAACAGACACTTCTCAAAAGAAGACATTTATGCAGCCAAAAAACACAAGAAAAAATGCTCACCATCACTGGCTATCAGAGAAATGCAAATCAAAACCATAATGAGATACCATCTCACACCAGTTAGAATGGTGATCATTAAAAAGTCAGGAAACAACAGGTGCTGGAGAGGATGTGGAGAAATAGGAACACTTTTACACTGTTGGTAGGATTGTAAACTACTTCAACCATTGTGGAAGTCAGTGTGGCGATTCCTCAAGGATCTAGAACTAGAAATACCATTTGACCCAGCCATCCCATTACTGGGTATATACCCAAAGGACTATAAATCATGCTGCTATAAAGACACATGCACACATATGTTTATTGCGGCATTATTCACAATAGCAAAGACTTGGAACCAACCCAAATGTCCAACAATGATACACTGGATTAAGAAAATGTGGCACATATACACCATGAAATACTATGCAGCCATAAAAAATGATGAGTTCACGTCCTTTGTAGGGACACGGATGAAATTGGAAATCATCATTCTCAGTAAACTATCACAAGAACAAAAAACCAAACACCACATATTCTCACTTATAGGTGGGCATTGAACAATGAGAACACATGGACACAGGAAGGGGAACATCACACTCTGGGGACTGTTGTGGGGTTGGGGGAGGGGGGAGGGATAGCATTGGGAGATATACCTAATGCTAGATGACGAGTTAGTGGCTGCAGCACACCAGCATGACACATGTATACATATGTAACTAACCTGCACATTGTGCACATGTACCCTAAAACTTAAAGTATAATAATAATAAATTTTTTAAAAAAAAGGATGAGTTCATGTCCTTTGTAGGGACATGGGTGAAGCTGGAAACCAGCATTCTGAGCAAACTGTCACAAGGACAGATAACCAAACACCACATGTTCTCACTCATAGGTGGGAACTGAACAAAGAGAACACTTGGACACAGGGCAGGGAACATCACACACCAGGGCCTGTCATGGGGTGGGGGGATGGGGGAGGGATAGCATTAGGAGAAATACCTAATGTAAATGACGATTTAATAGTTGCAGCACACCAACATGGCACATGTATACGTATGTAACAAACCTGCACGTTGTGCACATGTACCCGAGAACTTAAAGCATAATTTTAAAAAAAGGGAGGAAAAAAAAAACAATACTAATTAGCAACAATAAAATGTATGATTCACCCAAAATTGGGCAGAGACCCTGAATAGATATTTCTCCAAAAAGGGCATTAAACAGCATGGAAGTTCCCTTCCCCTGGTTAGGTGGCTATGACTGGAGGGACAGAAGGGACATGTGCTGCAGAGGATGGAGAAAAGTGGCCCCTGTGCAGTGGGAATCCAGATTTAAAAAAAAAAATTCAGGTCATCGACTCGTCGGCACTGTCATGGCGGTGTGCTGAAGAAGACCACTGGCCTTGTGGGATTGGCTGTGTGCAATACTCCACACGAGAGGCTAAGAATATTGTACACAAAGATTCTTGATGTTCTTGAGGAAATCCCTAAAAATGTAGCATATAGAAAGTATACAGAAGAGATTACAAATGAGAAGCTGGCTATGGTGAAAGCGGAACCAGAAGTTAAAAAATTAGAAGACCAACTTCAAGGCAGTCAATTAGAAGAAGTGATTCTTCAGGCTGAACATGAACTAAATCTGGCAAGAAAAATGAGGGAGTGGAAACCATGGGAATCATCACTGGAAGAGCCTCCTGCTGATCAGTGGAAATGGCCAATGTAATTATTAAGTGACTTTGGTGTGTTGATGGGAAACTGCTGTAATTAAATATTCTGTTATATTAAGAGCATGTTCATATTACTGACATTTTATAATCAAGAAAAGTGATATAGAAAATATGTAGGAGACTGTTAAAATTGGTGATTATGGTAATATGGTCATGTGAATCCATTTTTGATTTATAAAGTGTTCACACAAGTTATTTCAAAGATGATATTTCTATGAACAGAGAGGTCATGGGAAGATTTGAAAATTATTAAAGAAAAATTCTTCAATGCAGAGACCATAATCAAAAAGTAAAGTTTCTTTAGTAGTATGGTCAATACATCATTTAATTTTTCAAGTTATCCTGAAGAAGAAAAGGTCCTTAATTATCATAGTCTAAACAAATTTATAGATCACTGTTTGAAGTAAATAATATGAGTGAATATTTTCAAATGTGATAAAATAGCACAAGTGGCTGGTGATAAAATTTGAAATTATGGTTAACCTCCTTAGCTGTGATCTTATGTATGTAAAGTAAAATTTAAATATGTAATTATAGGTTGATTACAAATCCATAATGTCATTTTATTTTATTCATTATTTGAATTATACCATTTACTCTGTTTCCTCATAGTCTTAATTTTATTATATTTTGTTGTTACTGTATTATATTTGAAAACCTTCAAATTAGAATACATTGTACAGTTGAAGAAATTCACTTGGTACTTAAAAGAAAGATTTCCCATTGCATAGAGGTTACGGGAGAAACTTTTCCTTTTGTTGCATTTGTGGAAATTAGTTTTCTGGCCCATGGCCTTTAATTTTCTTAATCAACCTAATTACATCAGGATAGAGGTAGAGTTTCTGTAAAAGAAGAGACATTAAGAGTTCCTGAAATTTATATCTGGCATATGGATAGGCTTATATTCAAAATATCTTAGTCATACGACTATAAGTTCAAAGTGGAATCACTAAATAGTTTGCAGTACATTTCTAATATAAGTGTAGGTGGGTATCAAAACAAGACAAATGCTGTTCAGGGAAAGAAGCTGGCAAGCTTAATGTTAAACAAAAATAAAATTACATGTGTTTTCGCCTTTAAAAAAAAAAATTCAGCAGGCCAGGTGCAGTAGTTCACACCTATAATCCCAGCACTTTGGGAAGCCAAGGCGGGAGGACTGCTTTGAGTTCAGGAGTTTGAGACGAGCCTGGGTGCCATGGCAAAACTCCATCTCTACAACAAAATAAAAAAAAAAATTAGCTGGGCATGGTGGCACAGGCCCAGTCACTCAGGAGGCTGAGGCTGGAGAATCCCTTGATTCCAGGAAGTAGAGGTTGCAGTGAGCTGAGATCCACCACTGCACTCCAGCCTGGCCAACAGAGCCAGACCCTGTCTCAAAAAAAATAAAAATCAGCAAACTCTGGAGGTGGCTGGGATTCTTTTCCTTCCACCTGAGGCTTGGATGCAGCACAATCAAGCAGGGTGTGGCTCCGACACCCATCCTGGGTCAGGCTTCCCCTTCCTCCCACAGACAGAGTTTCCCTCTCTCTCAATCTACATAGGAGTTTCCCTCAGAAAAAGTCCTAAAGCCTAAAATTCTACAGCCTCCTATGCTGCCACCCTCAAAAGCCCTAGGGGAATGAATACTACTGTAAAATACACACTAAAATACTAACAGAAAAAGAGGAAAATGAGTGAGAACCTGACGGGAATAACAGAACATTCCACAAAATCAAAGCTTCTATACTCACAATGAAGAAAAAACAGCTGAGGAGCTGCGCTGAGGCGAAACTGCAAGGAAGCTCCCTCCTCCTCAGCAGTCAGCACAGTGGATAGGAGCTGTCTCTTCCCAAGGGCACAGTCCCAAGTCATCCCAAAGCTGCCGCAGTGTCCCGTCCAGCAAGTCCTGAGGGACCTGGAGTGCTTCACCTTCTCCTCACTGTGAACGCCACACCTGCCACACAGTGCCTGCAGGTAGAACACCCATGTGCACCATTAAGGGCAGAAAAGGCAGTTTGAACGCCCCTGCTGGTCACAGTGTGCAACGCAGGATGGTTCCACCTCATGGTCATGGCCCCAGTGCTGTGAAATTAGAACTGGTGACATACATCTGGGAAATAACTGTCTTGTAACAAGACTGTTGTCATGTAACTACCAGTTTTCTTATCCTGTAACTTCTTGTGGGATGAAGAAAATTGTGTTCCAAAGAAATGATGTTTGCCATATTATTGGAGATCAGTTGTAAAACAATGTTGGATACTTCCTATGAATTACCAGTGCTTTGCTTTGTGAAGAGGTTTAAATTCCCATCTCCGGTGCATTTTGGAACAAGTGGCTTTGAGGTCAACACCTTGAAAGATAGCCCTCAAAAGAACAAGAGTCTTCAGTTCCCACACAAAGTAAAAAATGTGAACTTAATTTTAGCATTGTTAATAGGGAACAACTATCCATGAATCCCTGCATCAAAATGCCTATGTTATAACATCCTCTCTTCCCTAAGGCACAGGAGCAAGTGGTACATACTTGTCTGGCAACCAGTTTCATTAATGCTGTTGTTGTATCTGTCCAAAGATGAGAAGTAGTTTGTTACCAGTTTCACTACCTTTTGGAGTTTTAGATAACATATATCCATACTGTGATATTTACACTTTTTAATGACTCCCTTTTAAATAAAATTGCCACTTTAACTTTTATGTGAAATCCAGTTCATGCATAATAAAGCTAGCCTGTACATATATGGTGTTGGGCATACACCATACATTCGTACATAATGCCAGCCATGCCTTAATCATGGGATAAGAATGGCCAGACACTTCCCACATTCCTGCGACAGCAAATTGAGCGCTCACACAGGGCTCCTGGCTGGAGAACAGGTGAGACCCAGACCTGCCCATGACTCTCCTCCCTCAGTGGTCCATCATTCAATTATTTAGGCACCTCTGGGGACAGACACCAGGCTCTCTGAGGCTTCAGATGCCCCAGAAAGCCTGCTCTCCTAAAAACAGTGGCCTTGGATGGAGACATTCCTGCTGCATTTCTCCTTAAATATACTCAATTTGTGTGTGTGTGTGTGTGTGTGTGTGTGTGTGTGTGTGTGTGTGTTTGAATCAACACAATTGTCCCACAGAAACTTCTAAGGGCCTGACAAATATGTGCATAGAATTTTGATGGGATAATTTTTTAACTATATAAAAAGATACAAATAATATGTAATTTTAAAAAAATGGTGCAGTGGCTCATACCTGTAATCCCAGCACTTTGGGAGGCCAAGGCAGGTGGATCACCTGAGTCCAGGAATTCAAGACCAGCTTAGGCAACATGGAGGAACTCTGTCTCTACAAAAAAAAAAAATACAAAAACTAGCTGGCCATAGTAGTGCGCACCTGTAGTCCCAGCTGCTTGGGAGGCTGAGGTGGGAGGATCACCTGAGCCAGGGAGGTCAAGGTGGCAGTCAGCCGAGATTGTACCACTGCACTCCAGCCTAGACAACAGAGACACTGTATCAATAAAAAATAAAGAAATGTCTGACAGATAATCCTTCAGCGTTTTTATCTAGTAGTTATCTCAGCACTCCCAGGACTGCTGTGAGCAATCAATGAAATCTGTCACAGCAGAGGCTCTTTGGGGTCTCCCAGCCAAGGCCATGTGGAGCACATAGAGGCAGGATCAGGGAATCTGAGCATCTGCCTAGAGCCTTTCCCTGCTTCCTCACCCTCTGCCATATTCTTCTCCACATCTGACTCTGTGAAGCCGCATCATCTGTTTCCTGACTCCTCCATCACCTGCACTAACTGTAATCCTCCTTTTCTACCAGTGACAAACTCCCACTCCGCTGGTGTCTGGGCCATAAATCTCCAAATCCAGAATGCCCTCAAGCCACATGTGTTTCCCTGAATTAGAACACAAAGTTTCAGCATAACTGTCATTTATCCCATCATTCTCCAGAGCTCCCCATCTCCCCATCCCCAGGATGCTCCCCAAGTCTCCACAGCCAGCCCTCTCCTCATTCCTCCATGGAGCCCTGGCACAGAATACTGACCCATACTGCCCTTCCCAGGACTTAGAGGTGCCAAGTTATGAGCCAAGACCGCCAGGTGCAACAGGAAGCTCCACTGGAGATACGCTTCCCACCTCTTTTGTATTATCTACTGCGCAACTCATATTTTATTTTATATTTTACTATATTTTATTATTTTCTATTTTATCTTTTGAGACAAGGTCTCTGTTGCCCAGCCTGGAGCACAGTGGCATGATCACAGCTCACTGCAGCCTCCATCTCTTTGGCTCAAGCAATCCTCCTGCCTCAGCCTCCCGAGTAGCTGGGACTACAGGCATACACCACCATGCTTGGCTAATTTATTTTATTTTTTGAAAGACGGGAGTCTCACTATGTTGCTCAGGCTGGCCTTGAACTCCTTGGCTCAAGTGATCTTCCCATGTTAGTCTCACAAAGTGTTGTGATTAGAGGCATAAGCCGCCGTGCCCAGCCTGTTGAGAGTTTTTATCGTGAAGGGGTGTTAAGATTTTATCAAAAGATTTTTCTGCGTCTATTGAGATAATAATATGGTTTTTGCTTTTAATCTGTTTATACAGGGAATCACACTTACCGATTGCAAATGTTGAACCAACATCCCTGGAATAAAGTCTATTTGATCAAGGTGAATTAATTTTTCGATGTGCTGCTGGATTCAGTTTGCTAGTATTTTGTTGAGGATTTCTTCTTCTATGCTCATTGGGGATATTGGCCTGAAATTTTTTTTCTTTGTCATGTCTCTGCCAGATTTTAGTGTTAGGCTGATGCTGGTTTCATAGAATGAATTAAGGAGGAGTCTCTCCTCCTCCTTGACTTTTTAGAGTAGTTTCAGAAAGGCTTTGAATTCAGAATTTGGCTTTGAATCCATCAGGTCCAGGGACTTTTTTCATTGCTAGGTTTTATATTACTGTTTCAGTCAGGGTTCAGTATTGGTCTACTCAAGGTTCCAATCTCTTCCTGATTTAATCTTAGGAGACTGTATATTTCCAGGAATGTATCCATTTCCTCCAGATTTTCTAATTTGTTTGTATAGAATTGTTCATAGTATTCTGAGGGTCCGTTTCATTTCTGTAAGAACAGTTGTAATGCCATCTTTGTCATTTCCAATTCTACTTATTTGGATCTTTAATCCAGCTAGCAGCGCATCAATATTGTTTATTTTTCTCAGAGAAGCAACTCTTGGTTTCATCAACCTTTTGTATAGATTTTTGAATCTCAATTTCATTAAGTTCTTCTCTGATTTTAGTTATTTATGTGTTTCTTACAAGCTTTGGGGTTGGTTGGTTCTTCGGTTCCCAAGTTCCTTTAGGTGCCCAGTTAATTGTCAATTTGAGATCTTTCTGACTTTTTGATGAAGGCATTTAGAGGTATAAACTTCCTCTTCACACTGCTTTACTTGTGTGAAGAGAAATCCCAGAAATCTCTGGTAAGCTATGTGCCTATTTTAATTAATTTCAAAGTTTTTTTATTTCTGCCTTAATTTCAATGTTCACCCAGGATTTATTCAGGAACAAGTTGTTTAATTTCCATGTATTTGTGTTGTTTTAAGAGATCTTAACTGCTATTGGTTTATATTTTTATTGCACTGTGGTCTCACAGTGTGCTTTGTACAATTTCAGGGTTTTTTTAAATTATTTATTGAGACTTGCTTTATGGCTGAGCACATGGTTCATCTTAAAGTACGTTCCACATACAGATAAGAAGAATGTCTATTCTGTGGTTGTTGAGTGGAGGATTCTGTAGAAGACTATTAGGTCTAATTGGTCAAGTTTTGAGTTTAAGTCCCACATTTCTTTGTTAATTTTCTGCCTTAATGGTCCGACTAACGCTTCCGTGGGGAGGTGAAGTCTCCCACTACTATTGTGTGGTTGTCTATGTCATTTTGTAGGACAAGAAAAACTTGTGCTATGAATCTAGGTGCTTCAGTGTTGGGTGCACATATATTTAGGATAGTTAAGTCTTCTTGTTAGCCTTTATCATTATGTAATACTGCCTTCCTTGTCCTACCTAATTTTATTGGTTTAAAGTCTGTTTTATCTGATATAAGAATTGCAACTCCCAGCTGGGCACGGTGGCTCACACCTGTAATCCCAGCACTTTGGGAGGCCGAGGTGGGTGGATCACTTGAGGTCAGGAGTTCGAAACCAGCCTGGCCAGTATGGCAAAACCCCATCTCTACTAAAAATACAAAAATTAGCTGGGCGTGGTGGCACCCACCTATAGTCCCAGCTACTCGAGAGGCTGAGGCAGAAGAATCGCTTGAACCTGGGAGGCAGAGGTTGCAGTGAGCCGAGATCGCACCACTGCATTCCAGCCTGGGTGACAGAGCAAGACTCCATTTCAAAATAAATAAATGAATGAATAAATAAATAAATAAATAAAGAATTGCAACTTCTAGTCCAGATGCAGTCACTAATGCCTGTAATCCAGGCACTTTGTGAGGCCAAGGCAGGTGGATTGTTTGAACTCAAGAGCTGGAGACCAGCCTGGACAACATGGCAAAACACCATCTCTACAAAAAATACAAAAATTAGCCAGGCGTGGTGGCAGATGTCTATAGTCCCAGCTACTCGGAGGCCGAGGTGGGAGGATCACTTAAGCCTCAGAGGTTGAGGCTGCAGTGAGCCATAATCACAACACTACACTCAAGCCTGGGTAACAGAGACCCTGTCTCAAAAAAAAAAAAAAAAAAAAAAAAAAAGAACAGTGACTCTTACCTGGTTGATATTTCTCCACCCCTTTACTTTGAGCGTGTGGATACTGTTACATGTGAGATTAATCTCCTGATGATGGTTGGGTCTTGTCTTTATATCTAGCTTTATATCTATCTTGCCACTGGATCAAAGATTTAAGTGTAAGACTTTAATAGTTAAGTCTTCTTGTTAGCCTTTATCATTATGTAATAATGCCCTTCCTTGTCCTACCTAATTTTATTGGTTTAAAGTCTGTTTTACCTGATATAAGAATTGCAACTCCCAGCTGGGAAACTCTAGAAGAAAACCTAGGAAATACCATTCAGGACATCAGCCTTGGGAAAGAATTTATGACTAGACGCCGGGCACGGTGGCTCACACCTGTAATCCTAGCACTTTGGGAGGCTGAGGTGGGCGGATCACCTGAGGTCAGGCGTTCGAGACCAGCCTGACCAACATGGTGAAACCCTGTCTCTACTAAAAATACAAAAAATTACCCTGGCATGGGGGTGCACACCTGTAATCTCAGCTTCTTGGGAGGCTGAGGCACGAGAATTGCTTGAACCCAGGAGACAGAAGTTGTAGTGAGCCAAGACTGTACCACTGCGCTCCAGCCTGGTCAATAGAGTGAGACTCTGTCTCAAATTGAAAAAAAAAAAAAGAATTTATGACTAGGTTCTCAATAGCAGTTGCAATAAAAACAAAAATTGACAGGTGGGACCTAATTAAACTAAAGAACTTCTTCACAACAAAAGTAACTATCAACAGAATAAACAGAAAACCTACAGAATGGAAGAAAATATTCACAAAAGTCTAATATCTAGCATCTATAAGAAACTTAAATCAATATGCAAAATACGAATAATCCCATTAGAAAGTGGGCAAAAGGCTAGGCACAATGGCTCATGCCTGTAATCCCAGGACTTTGGGAGGCCGAGGCAGGCAGATCACCTGAGGTCAGTAGTTCAAGACCGGCCTGGCCAACATGGTGAAACCCTGTCTCTACTAAAAATACAAAAATTAGCTGGGCGTGGTGGCAGGTGCCTGTAATCCCAGCTACTCAGGTGGCTGAGGGAGGAGAATTGCTTGAAGCCAGGAAGCGGAGGTTGCAGTAAGCTGAGATCATGCCACTGCATTCCAGCTTGGGCAACAGAGCAAGGCTCTGTCTCAAAAAAAAAAAAAAAAAAAGGGCAAAAGATGTAAATAGACACTTCTGAAAAGAAGACATACGAAGCCAACAAACATATCAAAATGTTCAACATTGTAGTTTCCCAGGCAACAAGCACAGATAGGACCACTGTGGGTGGGGGGGATGAAAACAAGAAAAAAACACTGCAGCATTTCCATTAGGCTTAAGAAATGCATTTTAACTGTCAAAACGTCACAGACAATAATACTGAAAATCACTTCGCTGGAAATGATTCAAAGCAGAATGTCACTTTCATTATGGAAAGCAAGGTGTGAAGAAACAGAAAAATTCATAGAAATAGGTGATCAATATTATTTGATTTTACAAAATTTATCTACATTACTGTGGATTTTTAATATGCCTCCTTACCTTTCTCTGCAAATATGACCATGCATTAATTCAACATAAAAAGGAGAGTCATCCAGGATGATGGGGCAGCATAGAATAGAGTGTATGCCTGAACACCATTTGGAACAATGATAAGCTCTTACCTGCTCAGATCTTCATTCAAATGGTAAACCACACATTCCAAAACTGAGATTCAAACATAACAGGGCCGTTCATATTCATGTGTGGCTCCAGTTTCCTCATTCATAACAACAACAAAAAAAGCTTAGATTCAATCTTAAAAACCTTTCTGACTCTAACAGCTTTTGATTTTTAGAAATAAAGTTTAGAAGGTCCCTTTTGTCTAGAAACACTGCTTATAAAATAAAGACTACATTATAGGACATTTAAAAACTTTTTCTTTATAGGACCTAATTGTTAACAGTCAACCTTTAGAAAATAATACTTGAAATCCCCTACTATACGACTATTAAAGTGTCTAAATTTTGCACCAACTTTTGTAACCCTGATGGCATTTACTCTTTTTTTTTTTTTTTTTTTTGATGGAGTCTCGCTCTGTTGCCCAGGCTGGAGTGCAGCGGCATGATCTCAGCTCACTGCAAGCTCCACCTCCTGGGTTCACACCATTCTCCTGCCTCAGCCTCCCAAGTAGCTGGGACTACAGGCACCTGCCACCATGCCTGGCTAATTTTTTGTATTTTCAGTAGAGATGGGGTTTCACCATGTTAGCCAGGATGGTCTCGATCTCCTGACCTGACGATCTGCCTGCCTTGGCCTCCCAAAGTGCTGAGATTACAGATGTGAGCCACCACGCCCGGCTGAATGGCATTTACTCTTATATCCATGTAGAAACATACAATTGGATTAACAGAAATGCGTTGAGTGCCCGTAATCTACATTTTCACACAATATGTCACTATAATATTGTGAAATAGTCTATATTTTCTTCCAAAGAATCTTTTCAGTCAAATGTTTAGTCAATTTAGGAAGTTAGGTTAACTGACTAATTCAGTCAAAACTAGCAATGTAGTAGCTGCAGACAAATACTACTAAAGTGTTTTTTTAACAATTCATCTCTCAATGATTGGTAAATAAGAAAATGAAAAGCAAAATGAGAAGGTGAAAAGCAGTCACATGTTCACCGTTTTCCTTTCTACCTTGAATACCCAACAAATCAAGATTAATGTTTATAATAATTAATTCATCTGAGCCAATCACCTGTTATTAAACTTTATCGGATCAATGTTAATGCCTCAGTGAATCAGATGCATTACTGGCATGCCCTTGAATATCTAGTTGCACTTGTGTATGTTTCCCTTTTGTATACATACTTACTCTCATATGAAAGCTAGTATAATAAAAACATTCCAGTTATAAGCGACTAAGTCAATAATTCAAAGGCACAGTAAATTCCAAGAAATGGCAGCACATATACATGTTGACTTATTCCAATGTCTGCAATCAATGCAAAACAATGTGACCTGTCTGTGCTTGACACAAGGGATCTCTAGTCCTGGCTTATATCACTGAATGAGACCAGGTTATTAAATTTTCAGGAATTTTTGAGAGTTAATTGTTAAATAAAGTCATTATTAAAATGCATTATATAAACTTCCAACTAAATTATATTAAAACAATACCTACAACTCCTCATATTCTAATTATTTTACTATATTTTATTATCTATGCTCATGATGCATCTACTGCATCTATATGACAGAAATATCATATGATGGTGTGCTACCATGCATCTCATCCCAACTCATCATTTAGTGACATCAGCTTGGTAGCTTGAATCTGACCATGACAGTCCTATTTACAACACAGAAATGTGCAAATACTACCAGCCATGTTTTTGTGTTTTTCAGAGAGTCAGATGTTACGCATTTACCAGCACACCACTGGATCTACAGAACCCAGACAAGTTCCCCACTCTCTTGTCGTCACCAAAAATACAAGATACTATGGGACTAGGTAGTAAGTCTATGGGATCAGAAAAGGCCTACCAGAGAAAATGTTACTTAAGCAGAGTCCTGGGGAATGAGTCAAGGTTAGACAGGTGGGCAATGAGGACAGAGAAGAAGTTTTGCCAAGCAAGGGGAAAATAGCTTGCAGGATTGAGACTCATCCAAGAAATTCAAAGCAGCCCAGGGTGTTAGTTATGGCGTAGAAAGAACTCAGGCAAAAAAAAAATTATTACTCACGATAGCAAAACACACTTGGCCAGGGCATGGTGGCTCACGTCCGTAATCCCAGCACTTTGGGGGGCTGAGGTGGGTGGGTCACTTGAGGTCAGGAGATCGAGAACATCCTGGCTAACATAGTGAAACCCCATCTCTACTAAATATGCACAAAAAATTAGCCAGGCGTTGTGGCAGGCACCTGTAGTCCCAGCTACCCAGGAGGCTGAGGCAGGAAAATGGTATGAACCCAGGAGGCGGAGCTTGCAGTGAGCCGAGATCACGCCACTGCACTCCAGCCTGGGCGACTGAGCAAGACTCCATCTCAAAAAAAAAAAAAAAAAAAAAAATTAGCTGGGCACGATGGCATGCGCCTATAACCCTAGCTACTCAGGAGGCTGAGGCAAGAGAATCACTTGAACCTGGGAGGCGGAGGTTGCAGTGAGCAGAGATCGCACCACTGCACTCCAGCCTGGGCAAGAGACTCCATCTCAAAAAAAAAAAAAAAAAAAAACACTCAAATTCATAACTATTTAAAAACATTGTGAAGCTACTAAAGGCTTTTAAGCATGGGGGTAGAAGGAAGAGAGGTGAGAATTGTTAAACAATCACACTTGACTGAACTGGAGAACGGACAAAAAGAGTGTCCAAGAAAAGATGCAGAGAAAAGTGACCAGAAGGCAGTCCCAGCGACTCCAAGCTTTCCTAATAACATACCACTAACAGCAAAATCTTTCTTAGCATGCAACCATATTGCATTTTTATTTAATGATCATTTAAGTGCTCTGCTCCACTAATAGAGACATTATTATACACATACAAGGAAAAGGAAATTTTTAAATGTGAGATAAAGTATAGATATATGTAAAGTTCTCATCTCTATTTCCACACTTCAGTGGTTCTGCAGCCCACTTCACAGACCACTGACAAAGCTAGCTTTGGGAGATGGAACCTAGGACGTATAGGCAACAGGACTTGGTGAGGGCCACATGGAGCTGGGGCCAGATGCCACTCTCAGGGAAGACCTAGCTCATGCTAAGACACCCACACTAGGAAAAACCTCTTCAAAACTTGGCACCATGGCTGTGACGAAATTTCCCTCAGTTTGCCTACCAAAGACATCACAATGGTTGGGCAAAATTTTCTGGCACTCTATTTCACCAGGGGCAAACAGAAAATGTTAATGTGTGTATGTCAGTGTGTTCATGTGAGTGTGTGTGTGCCTGTGCATGTACATGTGAGTATGTGTGAGAACACAAGTGTGCATGTGAGCATGTACGTGCATACACGTGTGCATTTGTGTATATGTGTGCATGTGAATATATGTGTATCTTGAGTATGTGAGCATGTATCTGTGTTTGCACATGAATGTGCATGTGTGTTTGCACTCACCAATCTGGGTGCTGGTTCATGAGTGGGAAGACCCACTGGTGTCACTCAAGGCTTTTGATAACAAAGAACATTTTTTTCTTCCCAGTAAAAACAGAACCCAGCCCTCCAGAGGTGACTCACACCCTCTCAACCTCTCTCCACCCCCTCGTTGTTTCCCCTATCTGATCGGCCCCTCCTTCTCTCTCCTTCAGAATGTTTCTATGTGCAGTGTTTTCTCACCTTAGATTGCTCTCTCCTTCTTTCAGCCTTCTAATCATCTTGTCCATTCTTTCTGTTTCTCACTCATATTTGTCTCTTGTCATCACTCTCCTCTCTTCTCTCCTCTGTCTCTCTCCCCTTTCCCTCTCTTTTCTTTTCTCCTCTCTTCTCCCCCACCCTCATTCATCCTGTGGAGTCTGAAGCCGTCACACCACAGATTTTCCATGTGAGCAGAAAATGGAGACACACGAACAACACACCTCTTCACAGATTCCATGGATGGGCCACAGAGGTAATGGTAAGCTGCAGAACACCGAGTCCCCTTCTCACCACGCCTCCTCAACTGGGGCTGTGGGGCCTGCAGGTGGCTCCTCTGTCCCAGGTGCCTTTCCAGAAAGACACAAGGGGATAAGAGATTTTCTTCATTCATGGTTTTAAGGAAACCGATATCCATATGCAACAGAATGAAATAGGACCCTTCTGTTACACAACAAAAAATCAACTCCAAATGGGCTTAAAACCTCAATACGGCTGGGCACGGTGGCTCACGCCTGTAATCTCAGCACTTTGGGAGGCCGAGGCAGGCAGGTCACGAGGTCAGGAATTCAAGACCAACCTGGCCAATATGGTGAAACCCGGTCTCTACTAAAACTACAAAAATTAGCCGGGTGTGGTGGTGTGCACCTGTAGTCCCAGCTACTCGAGAGGCTGAGGCAGCAGAATCACTTGAACCTGGGAGGCAGAAATTGCATGAACTGAGATTGTGCCACTGCACTCCAGCCTGGCCAACAGAGCAAGACTCAGTCTCAAAAAAATAAAAACCCTCAACACAAGACCTGAAGCCATGAATCATCGTAAAACTGTAAGAAACTACAGGGGGAGCTTACTTCCAGGACAACTTGAATCCAAGCTCACAGGGTGGAAAGGAGAGAGAGAGAGAGAGAGAGGAGAGAGAGAGACAGAGGAGAGGAGAGAGAGAGAGAGAGGGGAGGGCAGAGAAGAGAAGAGAAAGTAAAACAGGGTAAGATCTCATTTTAAAACTGGGCACCAAAATCACAAGCAACAAAATCAAAAATCGATGTGCAGGGGCTACAGTAAACTGAAAAGCTGCTGCACCGCAAACCCCATGAACTCCCCACGTCAAGTGGGGGTGACGAGAGGGACAGGAGGAGACACGCGCTGCCGGGGGTGGAGAAAAGTGGCCCTTGTGCCCCAAAGGTGGGAACTCAGATAAAAAAATCAGCAAACCCTGGAGGTGACTAGGATCCTTTTTCTTCCGTCTGAGGCTTGGACCCAGCGCAGCCAAACTCCGACCCTGGCCTGGGCGGCTTCCCCTTCCTCCCAAGGCCGGAGCTTCCCTCTCTCTGTCTACACGGGGGAGTTTCCCTCAGAAAGAGTCCTAACGTCCTGAAGTATCACAGCCTCCTATGCTGCCACCCTCCAAAGCCCTCAGGGAATGAGAACTACTGTAAAATAAATACTAAAATACTACCAGATTAAGATGAAAAGGAGAACCTAACAGGAAGAAACAGAACATTCTAGAAAACGAAAGCTTCTGTACTCACCATGAAGGAAAAAACGCCCGGGAGAAACCGCAACACGAAGAAGCCACACCGAAGTTCCGTCTTCAGCAGTCAGCTACTGACAGGAGCTGTTTCTTCCCCAGGGCGCAGCCACAAGTCGTCCCGAACCTGCTGCAGTGCCGGAGAGTCCTGAGGGAACTGGAGCGCTACTTCTCCACAGCACAGACGCCACGCTGCACATCACACCACTGACACCATGCACACCACCCACGCACACCACACATACCACGCTGCATCTGCGCAGAGAACACGCATGCATACCACATGGGGGGCAGAAAAGGCGGTTTGGCGATCCCTGCCGGTCACATTGCGCAGTGCAGGCTGATTCCACCTCAAGGTCTCCATGAGCCCAGGCCATGGCCCCAACCTTTGGTTTTTGACCTTGGAATTACTGCTAACGGGGCAGAGGAAGGCTGACAGTGTTTTCCACACAAATTATTTCTCCTGCACGTCCTCATTACAGAAGCAGCTACAATAACGTCCACTGGCACACACAGGCCACTACCCTCTGTGATGGGCCAGTGTTGGGGGCAGTGATCAGGTTTTGGGGATGGGATGTCGAGGCAGCAGAGCAACACTGGGAAGGGTCCACGGATCTCGGCCCAGCTCAGAGGCTGGCGGCGGGAGGCCTGTGGCTGAGCAGCAATGGACCATATGGTTGACTTTGGAAGCCACAGGCACTGTCCTGGCTAAGGGACGTTGAGAATGGGATGCAGGTGGGAAGCAAGGCCTCAACTCCCTCCCTCTCATCTGGATTTAACTGGTCTTTGGCTGGTTCCATTAGGTGCGTGCTTGCAACCAATACCTCCCCGGGGGCCTGCTGAGCTGCAGCCTAGGAGACACTGGGCAGCCGGGAGGCTGCTTGGCAGCAACCCTGGTCTGCAGGGGCTGGGAGACCTTCCCTTGGCTCCTCTCCCCTCCAGCAGGGGGTGGAGAAAAGTGGCCCTTGTGCCCCAAAGGTGGGAACTCAGGTGGGAGAAAGCCAAGCAGTGCTCCCTTGGCTTTCTGGGGGCCCCATGGTACTGGATTCCCACCAAACTTGGGTTTTGGAGATTCCAATCCCCATGTGTTTGGTGGCATTTCCCCTTTTCTCTCTTGTTTTCAAGGCCTTTACCACGAGGGGCCCTTTATCCGTGTTGGTCACCAGGCCTGCCCCACCCCAGCTCCCTAGCCAGCACAGGAGCTGCCGGAGACCAAGCCCTGAAACACCCCCATCCCCACCCCCTTGCAGCCTTCTCCACACTGTTCCCACTGGCCTGATGCCTGGGGAGTTCCTGAGTTATGCCTCCCCAAACCCCAGTCTAGTGGGCTGAGGCAATACTTCCTCCTCGAAGTGGCCCAGCTGAGAACGGATGATGCCCTCCAGTGCGCAGTCAGGCTGAAATGGGCTCTTTGCATCCACAGTGGAAACCTAGAGGTAAGTAAGTTCGTGGGGAAGCAGAGTTCTAGGTCTTCTATGCCCTGAAAGGTTTATTTTCAAGACGGCTGAGCAATCCAGCTTTCTACAGAATGAAGGAGCCAGGTATCCAGCATTCGAGACCCATGGAGAATGAGAGGAGGTAAGAGAGGATGATCTTTCAGCTGTGGAATGCTCTTTGGCACAACCTTTATGGGAGGGGATCAGTTCTGGTTCTGCCATAGCCCCAGCTGCCCCTCTCCCCAAGCCCCTGCCAGTGAGGCTGACACTTTGAGCTTACTTCATAACAGTAATTAACCCCGCCACACTCATGGACTTTGTCGTCTTGGTTCTCCCATCTCCCTTTCTCCTGTGACAGGTCCATTGCTGGCAGTGGACTGGTGAAGTCCTCACTCCAGCCTCCTTTCAGCTCTGCCCCCCACTCCCCAAGGGGAAGGGTCCATTAGAAAGTGGCTCATCCCATGGTACATGGTTTCTTCATAGCCACACTAGGACCCTTAGGTAGAAATTAGCCTTCCCCCTTTATGGATAATTAAAAAATGGTAATAGCACCTGTGGAGAGAATGTCCTCTTCCCTGCTGGCTGCCCCACCCAGACCATGCAGATAGCAACACCCAGGGTGCAGGCTGGGGCAGGGTATAGTGGGATGGGCAGCAATGGTCCCCTAGGTCTGGAGAAAAGTCTGCAGACTGTGCCTTTGGCAGGTTCTTTCTGCAGTTAGCTCTTTCCAGGGAAGAATGAAAGGCATTTCCCAGCCTGTCTCCTGGGCAGGCGCCTCAAATCCAGGGATGAGCTACATTCTGAAGGGGCCAGCCCTCCTTTTGATTTTATTGTGTCCCCAAATCCAGGGCTTTTGGGGGTGACAGGGAATCAGGCTTCCAGTGGGGATATATTGCTTTTTATCTATAGGTGGAGAAGATTCCAGAAGAAGAATATTGTCTGACTTCCCTGTTCTCTCTGGGCAATTGGTTCCTTGGTTCTCTCCCCAGCTCCATGTTGTCTCAGTCCCCTGTACCCCAGCACCCCTCCAGGCCTTCCATGTGGGCCCCTAGATCACACTACTCACCTTCACACACCCACAACTGAATTCATTGACTAGCTTGCTGATACCTCATAATTCTCAGCCAGAGCAAGCCCTCGGATGACCCACCAGGCCTTGCCACTCCAGATGTTACCTTGTGGGCATTCCTGGCACCATTTTCCCTCTGGGTCCTATAAGCTCCCAAATTCAAGAGGTCCTGGAGTACACCTGTGTGCCTGGCAACATCCAGCTCTGTGTTTCTGCTCCATTGAGGTGTCTCATTGCTTCCATTGCCCCTCGTAGGGCACCAAGCCTCCAGCAAAGGGAGGCAGCAACCCCCGGCCTGACCACTGGATCTGCAGGTTCAGATCTCACCAGGGATAGCCCAGACTTCAACTTGCTTTTTTGAGTATCAGGACCCCAGTCCCTTAGTGCCCAGGGACTCAGAGTTTGGAGTAATCCTAGCCCCGACAAGAAGTAGGGGTGCTGGTGGGGAGTATCTGTTGGCTGTTCATGAACCTCTGGTTTCCCAGGCTTCTCTCCACTGGACATGGCAGCATCTCTGAATTACAGATTGCAATGTGCTGCCCTGCACGGTTGAACCATTTCTGATGCTTACTAGGCATTCTTTCCCATGTGCCCTGTCTCCTTTTCAATGCCAGTGACTTCCAATGGCCTATGCTTATTCACAGCAATAGTACCTAGGGAGTGCCCATGAAGCCCTTTTGTCCTCGTCCCTTGGTCTTCATGGGTCCCCTGGGGAGGCAGCTGCTGAGTGGGTCGGTTCCTGGGAATCTGCATTTAGGAAGCTCTGGGCTGTGCAGGCATCACCCTGGGATTCAGACAGGTGAGAGGCCCAGCCCTTAGAGGAGCTATGTCAGGGAGAGTGCCTTCCACACTGAAGCCACCCTAGACCTGGAGGAGCTGCAGTCCCCTCCTCTGCTAAAGGGCCTTTGAGGAGAGTGGGGCTGACTCCCAACTGGGCAGCTCTTGAGAAGGACAAACGGCTGGTTTGTGCACCCATTGTCTGCTCTGTGTCTCCGTTGGTCCCTCTGTCTCTTCCTTTTCACATTTCTGCACATAAAATATACTGGTGTTTGTGTTCCACAAGGCAAATGTCCACTCTTTGCCTTGTAGACACTCAGCGGTTCATTTGCTCCTCAGATATTTTTAAACTCAGTGCTGGCTCATTGGCAACATGACCTTAGCCTTGCCTCCCTATGATTCGTGCTCCCAGAGCTTCCGGTTGATCCTCTACAACACACATAGAGGAGCCCCTGCTCCTCTACCCCAACCCTCTCCCATCTTTCAGTGGCTCTCACTGTCCTACAGCAGGGGTGGCAAATCTCTAGTGCCCACCCAGTACACTCTAGTGGAGTGTACTGCTCCACCCCTGCAGTACAGGGGACATTGCTAACTGATCTGTTACTTTTTGCCCTGATGCCACCTCGGAATCTTTTTCTTTTTTTTTGAGATGGAGTCTCACTCTGTCTCCCAGGCTGGAGTGCAGTGGCGTGATCTCAGCTGACTGCAAGCTCCGCCTCCGGGGTTCACGCCATTCTCCTGCCTCAGCCTCCCGAGTAGGTGGGACTACAGGCGCCCGCCACCATGCCCAGCAAAATTTTTTTTTTTGTATTTTTAGTAGAGATGGGGTTTCACCGTGTTAGCCAGGATGAGTCTCGATCTCCTGACCTCGTCATCCGCCCGCCTCAGCCTCCCAAAGTGTTGGGATTACAGGCATGAGCCACCGTGCCTGGCCCCACCTCGGAATCCTTCTTAACACATGCTCTGAAATTAGCACACTATCAATGAAATGAAGATGACTTACAAAATAAAACCCACAGGTCATCCTCTGTACTGCAAGGTGGAACTCAATCTCTGGAGAGTGGCATTCCAGGCTTTTCATGACCCCTCCAGCCATTTCCCTTCTGCCCTCTCCAGGCTCTCTAGTCCCCATTCCATGCCTTTGCTCCTCCTTTTCCATCTGTCTAGAATGTTCTTCATCCCCTATCTCCTGGCAAACTACTCCTCATGCTTCAAGACCTCTGTGAAGCCTCTTCCCCTCCCCCAGCACTCATGTGCTCTCTCTGTCTGTCTCTCTCTCTCTCTCTCTCTCTCTCTCTCTATATATATATATATATATATATATGTACACACACACATATACACATACGTACATCCATATACCTACACATGCACCTATTACTGACTATCAAACCCCAGGAAAGCTTACTAGCAAGGTCACTGAGAGTAAGGATGCTGCCTCACTCAGTGACCAGCAGTGACTCTTATGTGCATGTGGAATCACCGTACAAAGAAAATGTAGGTTCTGTGCTTGCAAATGGCCCTGACCTTCATGGCATTACAGGGTGGATGATTAGCTACTCACAACACAGATGCAGAAAAGGGTCCTTCTTTACCTGCCCCAGTATCGAGAAAAAGCAGTATGCATTCATTAACTGCACCTTTCAAAGTACTGTCCCGCCGCATAGACTTTCTGCTCCCTATCTTCCTTCAATAAATTCCCTCTTTTTTGGTTAACTTGTCTCTTGGCTGAAATCTTTTTCCCAATACAAACAAAGGGCTGAGGATTTCTGCACTTCCTAGTACCACTAATATAGCCACAGCAACTTTCTGTAAATGGTTTCATGGTATGTTTTTTCCTTCCTGTTATTTTTAAGGGTTTTTTTTTTTTTCCTTTTTTTTTTTTTGAGTCGGAGTCTCGCTCTGTTGCCAGGCTGGAGTGCAGTGGCGCAATCTCGGCTCACTGCAACCTCCGCCTCCTGGTTCAAATCATTCTCCTGCCTCAGCCTCCCAAGTAGCTGGGTGCCTGCCACCATGCCCAGCTAATTTTTTGTACTTTTAGTAGAGAAAGGGTTTCACCATGTTGGCCAGGATGATCTCGATCTCTTGGCCTCGTGATCCACCGCCTCGGCCTCTCAAAGTGCTGGGATTACAGGCGTGAGCCACCGCACCTGGCCTTTTTTTTTCCGTTTTAATAAGTACACTTAACATGAGATCTCTTAACATGAGATCTACCCTCTTAACAAAATTTTAAGTACATTATACAGCATTGTTAACTGTAAGCACAGTGTTGCACAGCACATCTCTAGAACTTACTTATCTTGCATAATTGAAGCTTCATAGCCCTTGAGCAGTGACTCCCCATTTCCTTCTCCCTCTGCCCCTGGCACTCTACTCCACTGCTGTTAGGCTGACTATGATAGAGACCTCACACAAATGGAACCAGGCAGCATTTTTCCTCCTGTGACTGACTTATTTCACTCAGCATAATGTGCTCCAGTGTTATCCATGTTGTAGCGTATGGCAAGATTTAATTCTCTATGAATTTGAATAGTATCCCATTGCATCTATACACCACATTTTCTGTAAACATTCATTGATCAGTGGACCTTACGTTGTCTCCCTGTCTTTGAAACTGTGATTAATACTGCAATGAATAAGAGTGTATCGTTATTTCTGCAAGATCCTAACTTCCATTCTTTCGGATGCATACTCAGATGTGTTCTTTGTTTTAAGGGTGTATATTTTTATTTAGTTTGTCAATCCAAGTGAGAGCCTGGCAGGGCTCTATCACTTCAGTCACAAGAAACTGAGACCTGCCCCTCATCTCTGATTTTCATAGGTTTTGTCTCACCTCTCAGCTTCCTGCCTCCTGTGGATTGGGATTCCATATCTGTCATAACAGGGATTAGTGTGGGCTAGAAATCCTCAGTCTCCTGTTTCTTTTCCATCCCTGTGATATTATAAATTATGAATTTGGTCTTTGACCCCATTTCCCATCATACAACTCCTAAAACGTTTAGAATTACTGAAGTGATGCCTTTTTGTATGCCACTGAGATGACTGATGGCCGGCAGTCCCTAGGTAGCTTCAGGATAGGGGCCAGTCACCAGAAAGACCAAGGCAGGGTTAGAGGATAGGGACTTCCAGCCTTGTCTCCCAACCTCCATGGAGGGAAGAGGGGCTGCAGGTTAATCACCAGTGGTCAGTAGTTTACTCCATCAAGCTTGTGTGATGAGGCCTCCATAAAAACCCAAAGGGGGCTGGATTGGGAGAGCTTCTCGGGGACTGAACACATGAAGGTTACTGGATGGTTGTGCACCTCTTCCCATACCTCGCCCTATGCACCTTTTCATCTGTGTCGGTTATATCCTTTATAATAAACCAGTGAATTTAAGTAAGTGTTCTCCTGAGTTCCGCAAGGCATTCTAGCAAATTAATTGAAGCCAAGGAGGGGTTGTGGGATCCTCAGTTTATAGGTCTTTGGTCAGAAGCACAGATGAAGCAACCTGGGCTTGTGATTGGCCTAAGAAGTGGGGCACAGTCTTCGTGAAAGAGCCCTCAAGCTGTAAGATCAGACTCCATCTTCATGTAGATAGTGTCAGAACTGAGTTGAGTTAGAGGACACCCAGGTGGGGTCCACTACAAAACTGATGGCTTGCTTTGTGGGAGCGAGAAATCCCCACACATTTGGTCACGGAAGCCTTCTGTGCTGATTGTTGTGGTGACAGCAGAGCAAAGGTAGTCTGTGCTCTTTCCACTCAGCCCCAAGGACACTGAATGACACTCATAGCACTTTCAGCATCCTAGGGCATGGGCAGGTGTACTTTCACTGTGTAGCCTGTCTTTTCCTTTGTGGTGTCCCAGTCGTCCATCCTGGGGCACGTTACCGATCCACTTGCAGACAGTCTCAGAACCTGCAGACTTCTCAGGCTGCCTTATAGATAAAGAGCACTAATGTGCATGAGTTTCCTCTTTGACTCCACAAACCTCAACACCTTTCCCCTGGGCCACATGCTGACTACTCCCCTAACCCAAAACTTGTCCTGAGACATGGGCACAAACACACATCAAGGTCACATGCCCAGACACATGGGATGACCAGAGTATTTTCCACCTGAGCTTCCTGCCTTTGTGGCAATGACTGGGCTGAGATGATTTATCTTAATAGTTAAGCATAAGTATTGGGGGGATAAAAGGTTACCAATTCAGTGAAGGTCTCAGATCGTTGCTCCAGGAAGGAGAAATGCCTGTGTTTCCCTTATTCTGGCCTTAGTGACAAGAGGAGAGAAGGGATCTAGGGGTCCTGGAGGAGATCAGACAAGAGGCTTGGGCCTCGTTTCCCTGGGGGTAGGGGCCCTGGGCTGCACTGGGCTCTGTCCACCTCCTGAATGGGAATGCTCACCCTCAGCCTCAGACAGGAGGCCAGAGTAGTAAGGGAGGCCACCAGGGCAGACCTGGAACAAGAGCTCCCACAGAGACCCCTGAGCGCTGTGGGAAACAGCAGGCGTCACTGTATGGGGCTTCTCCTAGGAGCTGGGGACCCAGGCCACAGTGTCCACAGGACTCTGCTGCTTGCTCCAGTGCAGAAGGAGGTGACCCTCAGTTCTAGAAGATGGGGCTGGCTGAGTGAGTGCAGAGTGCGGGCAGGACCCTAAAAGGGCACCAGGGCCACCTCTGCCAGCACAGAGGCTGACACAGGGAGGGCGCAGCCACCCCTGCATGGTGACAGTGACTGGTGTTTCACATTTACCAATCCCTGCTTCTGGCATCTGAGGGTCCTGTGCTGTCTCCTCTGCTGACACCCACCTGCGCACCATCTCAAGGGAAAACACATACAAACACACAATAATAAAATAATGAAATGGCCCACAGAACCTATCTACTCGTTGTTGAAATTTTTATTACTTTCCTCAGGTTAGAAAATATTTCACCATTTGCTAACCTGCACAATGTGCACATGTACCCTAAAACTTAAAGTATAATAATAAAAAAAAAAGAAAATATTTCACCATTTGTTCAAATTACCTCCTGTATTATTTGCTGAGTTTTGTGGTTGTTTTCTTTTAGATACATTGGAAGTTTATCATTTTAATGAGAGTAGAATAATAAACAGTCTGAAATTTTAAGGAATTACATAAAAAGCAATATAGCCTTTTCCTCTTTCGCTCGCTGTCTCCCCTTCCCCTCCTTCTTTCTCCAAATGGAGGGAGTTCTTTTTTTCTTCTTCCATCTCATCTACTCAATAACGGAGCCGCTGCGGCCGCTGCACGCTGCACACACACGGCACAGT
Source organism: Gorilla gorilla gorilla (assembly GCF_029281585.2). NCBI lineage: Eukaryota > Metazoa > Chordata > Mammalia > Primates > Hominidae > Gorilla > Gorilla gorilla. Next base: position 73,633,591 of record NC_073231.2, on the reverse strand, counting down.
CCCTGGGTCCAGGAGCCAGAGCAGCGCCACTCGGAGACGGGATGGTTCCGTGGGTTGTGTAGGAGCACAGGAAAGCGGAGGCCGGGCCACACAGCACCGCGAACCCAGCAGCCCAAGCCCAGCGGACCAAGCAGCCACCCCCGGGAGCCGCCACTGCCTGGAGCAGTCACCGGCGGGAGCCTCCATTTCCAGGAGCCGCCACCGCTGGGAGCTGCCACAGCCGGGAGCCGCCACCGCCAGAAGCCTCCATCTCCCGGGAGCCGCCACCTCCAGGAGCCGCCACCTCCAGGAGCCGCCACGGCCACCGGGAGCCGTCACTGCAGGGAACCTCCATCTCCTGGAGCCACCACCGCTGGGAGCTGCCACCTCAGGAGCAGCGGCAGCACTGGGACCCGCCGGGCCCCCTCGCACCCCGCGGCTCTGCAGGTGCCCTACACCCGGGAGGGGCCAAGGGAGCCCACGCCGCCGGCGGGACCGCAGTGATTTGCTGGCTCTTTCTGCGCTGAGGGGTCGCGGCGCGGGGCGGAGGTCGGGTGGGGAAAGCTGGAGCCGCAGGGAACGCGCAGGACAGGCTCGCTGGGTGTCGGCTCTAGCCCTCTGTCAGAGACCTTGGGACCCGCGCAATGTGGCAGTGGAAGGCGCAGGGTCTGACCCCGGCCGCGGCCGCCGCAGCAGCTGATCTGTCAACCCCGGCCAGAGCCGAGCCGCCTGAGGCCTGCAGTGTTCTCCATCACCACTGTGATGGCATCCGCTTCCGTGACTGTCACTGTGCACCCTCCCCTGTCCCTGGGCCCACGCAGGACCCCCAAGCGGGGCTCTGCACAGGCCAGGAGGGCTACCCAGGAACTGACCACGGGTTGTTCATGGGTCCTCACCTGCTTTTCCAGGTCCAGGGTGAGAGGACGAATTTGAAGGTAGAAGTCATAGAGTTGCAGGATGTGGAGTGCGAAGAGTGGCCCCGGGGAAGCAGCTCCAACTGAGGGTGATTAAAATCTGAAGCAGGCCGGGCGCAGTGGCTCACATCTGTAATCCCAGCACTTTTGGAGGCCGAGGCAGGTGGATCACCTGACGTCAGGAGTTCGAGACCAGCCTGGGCAACATGGTGAAACCCCGTCTCTGCTAAAAATACAAAAAGTTAGCCAGGCATGATGGCGAGCGCCTGTAATCCCAGCTACTCGGGAGGCTGAGGCACGAGAATCGCTTGAACCTGGGAGGGGGAGGTTGCAGTCACCTGAGATTGCACTCCAGCCTGGGCAACAAGAGCGAAACTCCATCTCAGAAAAAAAAAAAAAAAAAAAAAAAAATCTAAAGTAAAGAGGTCAAAGATTGGAAACCCCTGCCCCTACATCTTTCAAGAACTGCTTGGCAAGAACTGCTCGTAGTTACGGTAAAGATGCCTTGAACCAGGATAGCAGTACATTGTTGCTGTAGCTGGTTGTATTATTTTGTTAAACATTTCCATAAAGATTTAAGAGGTGTACACATGTGTAATATAGGAAGGAAGGATGTAAAGTAGTATGATCTGGGGCTTCTCCACTCCTGCCCCAGATCGTGGAGGCTGCAGTGGGGCCTCTCCTTATTTGTGCATTGGTCTCTGTGCCACAACCAAGCTTCACTTCGTCTTAAATGTCAGCATATGTTGCTGCTGCTTAAATATTTTATAATTTCAAAAAATTAGCTGGGCGTGGTGGTGGGCGCCAGTAGTCCCAGCTACTCGGGAGGCTGAGGCAGGAGAATGGCCGTTAACCTGGGAGGTGGAGCTTGCAGTGAGCCGAGATTGCGCCACCGCACTCCAGCCTGGGTGAAAGAGCAAGACTCCGTCTCAAGAAAAATAATAATAATAAAATAAAATAAAATATATTGTATAATTTACTTGTATAATTCTATGTGAATGTTGCTTATGTAATAGGATTATTTTGTAAAGCTTTCTGTTTAAATATTTTAAATTTGCATATCACAACCCTGCGGTAGTATGAAATGTTACTGTTTTTTTTTTCTTTTTTCTTTTTATTTTTTATATTATTATTATACTTTAAGTTCTAGGGTACATGTGCACAACGTGCAGTTTTGTTACATAGGTATACATGTGCCATATTGGTTTGCTGCACCCGTCAACTCGTCCTTTACATTAGGTATTTCTCCCAATGCTATCCCTCCCCCAACCCCCCACCCGAAATGTTACTGTTAACTTTCAATCATGTTATGCATCATAACGTTTTTTGTTTAATGAACAGATATGAGCAAAGCACGTTAATCCCGGTATCTTCTCTAGGTGTAGTTGTGTGTGGTTCTCGAGTGGCTGCGCATGTGAACATGTGTGATTTCTCAGTGTACTGTACTGTGATTTGTTTTTATTGCTTGTTTTGTTTCCCCTCAGTGTCTGTAACCCTTAGTAGGCTCTGACCTAGTCAGGCTAGAAGAAGCATAAGGATCTTTCATTGCTTTGTGCTGGGTGAGGGCTGGCCCTAAACATCTGCCTAATCCTTTCAACGGGCCCAGGAAAAGCCAGACTGGCATCATGTCCACAGCATCGCTTAATATCGTTGGTTGTCATCCAGACACCTCAACTTGTGCTGCAGAGGAAATAAGTTCCTTCTCACGGATCATCATGATGGATATTGAAACCTCAGGATGCAGAGCCAACACCTGTTCATCATCGTGGATGTTAAAGAATTGGGTAACATGCCTAGCGGTAAGCCTTGGATGGGCCATGAGAGTATCCTCTAAAAAGCACGCAGTATTGTGCCCCTCTCACAACCAACACACACATGACCTGTCCCCCGGCACCCCCAAATTTAAGAGTGGATTGCAAATCTTTTGGAGACCATGGCCCTGCTACATGTAGAAAAACCTGTTCTGCTATTCCTGGGCCCACAATAAACCCAGAAATTATGTTTTGAGTTACTGTGATTTAAACTCCCTCTCTTCTTAAATGGAACAGCTCATTGGTTCTTTCTGGATCTGTTTTCATTTTTCTTTAAAAGTAAATTGTGAGCATGCATTGTGGTGATGCAGAGGCAGGCATTCTGTGAGATACAAGCTCCAGAAGGATTCTCCTCAATGTGTCAGTGTTGGGATGCACACTTCCTAAATAAATAATCATTGTCTCCGTCTTCTCCATTAATAGCGCTCTTTCAGTGTGACATGGAAAAGCAGGATGGCATACACCCCACTGAAGGATGTAGGCGGAGGCAGATCTCTCAACCAGGCATATTGCTTCTGTACTGCTCTTCTTTTGCTCTAAGGTATGGGTTCCCTCAACCTCTTAGCTAGAGACCAGCAAATGTCAGGGAAGCACCCGGTGTCTGGCTCCCCTTCCAAATCAACACTAGTGTCTTGTTATAGACAAGAAGTCAGAGGAAAGGGCGGGGTCCCTGTAGGGCGAATCCTAAGCTACTATGAGGCGCTCACAAGTGGCAGCTCCTGTTACTCCCTCTTAAATTATGTGGGAAATCTTAACGGAAGGGCAATGGGCCCCAGGAATACCTGCAGCGTAGTGACCTCAGATCCTGATACTCACCATGAAACTCTAAGATACTGATTGGAAGCTACTTGTGGCTGCTGGCTGTGTGTGTGACTCTGCCGGGGACCCTGGCAGCCCCCCTGTAGCTGTCTTGATGCCTCTCTGTCACCCACATCATCTGCCTACTTAACGCCCAGCTCTGCTCAGAAAACATTATGTCCTGTGTCGAGGAGAGACAACGCAAAATTCTGAAGTCCATTTCCCTCTGGCTCCTGGCATACCCTCGCTCCTTTTCTGAGCCCAGCTCGTGGTGTGCCAGAGCCTGTGTGGTCCCCTGACTTCTGCACAGTGTAGAACTTTCTCCAATAGTCACAATGGCAAAGGGAGAACTGGGGGGCTGGCAGGTAATTAGAATTTCTCTCCCTCTCTCTTTTAATACTTTCATTTTGAATGTCTTATTTGTTCATGTGTATGTTTTAATTTAAAAAATTCTTTCTGATATTTTTAATTTTGTGTCATAAGAATGTTTTCCTCTACAGTATTTGTCATACCAGTTTATAACCACAGAAATGCAGGGATTTTATTTCTATTGGAAACATTACTACAGCTATGTTTTACTTTTGAACAGAATTTTTACTTGTATAGGGTGCTTACTAATGTTAAATAGTTTGGAGTATATAACATTTACATTAAGGACTCATGGTAGGTTAAAACCCTAAAGGGTAAGGAGTTTAAAGGAAATAAATATTCAAACTGGGTCTTATTGCCAATTTTGGTGTAAATGAGTTTGTGTCATTTCAATTACAAAGATAAAAGTATGCCATATAATTTATGTAAAATTTGTTTTTGTGGTGTACATAATAGTTATCAAGTCTGTTGACAGAAGTATATTTTAAAAGAATATACATGTGATGAATCCATAATATCTGAAACTTTGCTGAGATATGAGTGGGGCACACTTCATTGTAAATTATAGCAAGGAAAGAAATTAAGGAAAGAAGTTAAGAGAGTGAGAGTGAGTGGATATTCACACAATTGTGAAATGTTTATTAGTTACCTTTTGTGATATAGTGTGGTTCTCATTTTAAACCTTGGATGGTGAAAATGTACAAACTATAAATATTAATGTTCAAACACTGACAGAAATTCTAATATGAATTAAAAAATAACGAAAAAACAACAATATATTTTATCTTACTAATTATGAACTTGGTTATTCTATTATTCATTCTAATGAATATTTTAAGTGATGGTTTAATTTTATTCACATATAGTTGCCATTAAAAGGTTAACTCTCTCATAAAAACATTTTTTCTATTTTAACATTCTTTGCCTCTCATTTTTTCCTTTCTTGCACGACAGAGTCTTTACTTTTAAATTATTTTCAGTACACCAAGTAATAACATGAATTCTATCACATAGTAATTTTGATTAAGAGAAACTAACAGCAGCCCAAGCAGTTACAGCAGTAGTCACTGTTCTAAGCCTTGGAAGGAATGGACTGCTTTAAGGCTGGCTGCTGCTTCACACAGGTTACAAATAACTATTTACCACTTTTTCATTGACCTTCAAGAAAGTATTAGAGGAAAAATACTTAATCCCTTCCTTTCTTCAAAGATTGTTTTGTTGTTGTTGTTTTACTAGATCTAAAAAAGAAAAAGTCAACATTGCTATATGTTACTTGAGCCAAAAGGCATAGGAAAACAGACAGCACATAACCATTAAATTCCTAAGAAACATGAAGTAAAAGGATGACACATTTAGTTCTATGTCTGCACAAGAAACTGGATTTGCTGCTCTCCATAAAGTGAAGGGACCAACTATACAACATACAGAAATAATTGAATGCCTTCTCATTAGAATATAACTAGAGCTTGCTAAAGTTTCTTATTTCATGAGGGCAGCTAAAATGCCAGTCCATGGAACAGGCGCTTCTCCTCCTATCCATTTATGCCGTAGTTTTCATGAATTTCTGGCTGGATGCCGCAAAGGCCAAGAGGTTATCCACACCCTCTTCCCTGTTCCGCTGAAAGTAGGTCTGGAGGATGGTCATTTTATCCTGGGTCTCCTCCACTTCCATGCTGCAGCTGCCTTGGGATCCCAGTGCCACAGCTTCCTTGGCCTTGAACTCTTTCTCCCTCTGCAGGTGGCACTATTCAATTTCAGCCTGAACTGCCACTTTGGCCTGCTTCAGCCTCTGGTTCTTTTGGCTGCAGGCCTCTGACACCTTCTCAAAGTCCTTCTTCTCAACTGCAGCAGCTGCTGGATGCCCTGTGACTGACTGGCTACGACAGTGGTGATTCTGAGACCAAGGCAAGTGGCCTAAATCAGTTCAAAGGACCCTGGGGTCAGCTGACCCACCCAACCACAGTCTGCACCTGCGCCCTGCCACCTCTCATTTCTTACAAGTAAGTCACCACCACACAGCAGAAATTTTATGTTATAGCACAAAGTGAGCACATTAAGTATTTTTAAAATCTTTAAAATATGTCCTATAAGTAATCTTACATAGTGTGTTACCTATTCACATGTTACATCTTAACAGATGTATTTGGACAATCAGATTTCCTTCAGATTAAAAATGGTGTTGACATTTTTCCAAGAAGGTATTTTAAACCTGTTAGGGAAGTTTCTATAGTGTGGAACAATTCTTCTTTATAAAGTGATATTTTATGTATGTTATTAAAATATCAAATCAGAAACTAGATCAAGCTCTGGGAAAACACTTCATTTACTTTTATATTATTTATATCTGATGCCTACTATAAATTATTTGCTGTATCTGTGCAGATACTCTTAACTCATAGAAACAGATATTTCTGAATATACATTAAAACATAGATTATCTTTGTACGCTAACATTTATTTTAATAAAAGAAATTGGTAAGAACAACATGTTACATGTTGGCAAATCTAAGAGCGCTCAGTTTGACTCTCCATCATAGCACTCACAGAATTTACTCCTGTGCTCACTAGACACAATTTCTATAAGGAGAAAGTCTGTTTTATTCACCAACATATAGCCAGCATCTGACACAGGAGTACATGGCACAGAGCAGGTGTTCAGTAAATATTTGTCAATAATTGAACAAACATTTTCTCCAGCAAGTCAAAAAAAAGTGACCTTAAATAAATGAAACGAGAATAGCAACTGTTTTATTATACAACAAAAGGAGCTTTTTGCAAACATTCTAGGATTACTTATCATAAGTAGGTGAAGAGTGCAACAAAAGTAATTTCCTCCAAAAATAAATAAATTCTCATAATGGGAAAAAAAAAAAGAAAAACAGTGACACTTTATTCTACAAGCCTAGTAAGTAATATTTACAATATAAACTAATTTTAAACCACCAGAATGCTAAATAAGGCAATTCCAAAACTATTGTTTCACAAATTTACTACAGAACGCATTCTCGTTCTGACAACACTCCTAACCTTAGATGAATATACTTTTTAACAACGTTACTGAACTCATAATATAAAATGTCTGATCAATTTATCATTTTTATCCTTGAATCTATGTTAGAGAGTTTTAAAGATAAAAGAAACGTATTAGATTCAAGTCATTTTAAAAAATTGTGTGACTTAAAACAGCTATTACATAATTAATACATTTGGAACAGCATTGATTGTTTTCGGATATATGTATTTCACATAGCATTGTTGGAATGGTGGCCACAACCTGCCAGCTCACGTGGCTTTATCTGCCCCAGATGCTGATGGCCGCCACAGTCACCACTGGGCCATGCAGGGGAAACTCCAGTGCCTGGGTTTCACAGTGCCACTGCCAGACCACCTGCATGTGAGGATGGCTGACAAGGAGGAAGCCTTGGTAAGGTCATCCTTGGCCCAGCCAATGCCACAGGCTCAGGCTCCTGCCTCTGCTCCCCACTTCTACCCCGAGGAGTGTGGGACATGGATGCTGCCCCAACCTGTAACATCACACCACCCAAGAAGGCAGAGGTTAGGTGCAGGGACATCAGTGGTCCATGCCATGAAGGAAACTTCTAATGAATTTGTAGTAAAATCTCTTATCTTCTAGGTAGAATATGTGACATTCTTAAATTAAACAAATGAATCATTTTGAAATATCCTTATTCTTTTTGTTATTTCTACTATGATTTGACAGTATTCCAGGTTAAATTTGTTCTTAACAGCTCTGTCAGCAGCCGTCATGGGTGGTTCTAGATTAACATAGAAACAGTCCTAGTATCTCACCTTGAGGACTAATGCTTTTCTCTATTCCTTAGTTGTTTTTAATGGCTCATGGTTCTGGATGCCTCCGTCCCCCCACTTGAACAGCACTGCAGAAAGAGAAAAAAAAAAGGCTGCTGGATACCTCCTTTCCAGTGGCCCACAAGGGTGTAGATGAAAGTATAAGGCAGGGGACAGAGTGCAGGGCCTGGCTGGGTAAGGCTGACCCAGGAGGCTGATCCAGGGGTGGGGCACCCCATCTAGGTTAAAGACGCACTGTCATTAAGACACTAGGGAATTATAATCTATTTCATTAATTTTATATTTATTTTTATGAAGACATTGACTGAAATTAATGGGAAGTTTCTTCAGCATTTATTGAAATGCTTATTTAATATTTTTATATTTGAATATTTTGCAGATGAGTTCAATGCTTCAGTGACCCCATCCCCCTACTGCTCTCCAGCCTGAGCAATGAAGCAAGATCTCAACTCTAAAAAAAAAAGGAAAATATTGCAACGGGAAAGGGTTAATAAAAAGGCCTTGAGGTGGCTGGGTGCAGTGGCTCACGTCTGTAATCCCAGCACTTTGGGAGGCTGAAGTGGGCAGACTATCTGAGGTCAGGAGTTCAAGACCAGCCTGGCCAACATGGTGAAACCCCATCTCTACTAAAAATACAAAAATTAGCCAGGTGTGGTGGTGGGCACCTGTAATCCCAGCTACTTGGGAGGCTGAGGCAGGAGAATCACTTGAACCCAGTAGGTGGAGGTTGTGGTGAGCCAAGATCACACCGCTGCACTCCAGCCTGAGTGACAGAGCAAAACTCCATTGCAAAAAAAAAAAAAAAAAAAAAAGACCTTGAGGTAAATCCACTGTTTCCACCCTTATGACTTACCCTGTCTTTATAATAAAGGTATTATATTATTCTTAACTTATTATAAACATTTAATTTTATTTATTTTGGCTCTGTTAATTTATTTTTATCACTGATCTTCATGTTTGAGTCCCAACACCTGCTAGGCAACATGATATACTCCCCCATTTCCAGCGTCTTCCAGGAAACCCACAGAGCCAAGGCTGGTGCCTTCACTGAGTCATGAAGAAATGAGGATGCTTGTCTTATTTTCCCACCTAAAATGTCTTAGATTTATCCCACACCTTGGCAATCTCACATGGTCAGGGGCTCAAGGTCATGAGCAGCACTAATGACTGGGTCCACTGGTGTCTGGCTCCCCTCTCTGCCCTCCAGCCAAGTTTATTTCTGTGACTCTTAGAGCAGCCTCACCCCATGGTTTTCTGTTCCTCCAGGAAGATTATTTTAAAATGAGTGATGGTTCATCGCTAGTATAGAGAATAGACCTCTCTCCTGCATGCGGGTGCTGTATCCAGGGCCCAGACTGACGCCCTCTGAGCAGAAGCATCTCCGTATCACTCCTGGACCCCGAGCTGGGCATGGCCTGAACCAGCCTCTTTGGGCCTCCTCCAAAGTCTCCACTGAGAGATTTTTAGCTTTAAACAAAACATTTCTTCCTGAATAAACATGAACAGAGTGAAAAGAAATGAGAAGTGAACTGATTTAAAAGTTAAACTGAAGAAAATGATACCACATTGTCAGATCCATTTGGGAAAATCAGTTGCTATTTAAAGATCTTACAACAGAAGTCACCCCCTGAGCTGGACTTGGTCAGAACCACTAGCGGGGTGACTGCACCAGGCAAGGGGAAAAGAGAGTAGGTTAGCGCCTCACTTCCCCATGGGTCTGGGGCACTGTGTAAGCCTGCAAGCTGCTACAACAATAATAGTAAGCCTTGTCCTCAGGCTGCAGCCCAAGGATGTGCAGAATCCCTGCATTGGCTGAGGCATCTTTGGATCCAGAGAAGCAAATGGGACCCCAGAGCCCTGTAGCTTACTAGAGTTTGAGGAGTATCTCAAGAGAAACCTGGGAGGACTCCCTGGCCTCTGCTGGAAGCAGTACATTGCAGTCACCAACACTGAAGCCCCACTGCTCAGGGTACAGGTGAGTGTGGCTGATGCTCCAGGCAATGCAGTGAGGGAGGGCGCTGAGTCAGCACAGGCTGGGAGAAAGAACTGCAGACGCAGACTCACATGGGGGCTGGGGCGGGGCCAGGGTGAAGTCCCTCGGGGGTCTGAGCCAGAGGGGCTGACAAGCTAAGGAGCTCACCCTGGACAACCAAATTCTGTCCTCACATGTGCAATAATGGTGGAGCATGAAGAAGACAGTTGTCCAGGCCACAGTGGACACAGTACTCTTGCCTGTAATGAAGGCTCCTGGTTCAGGCCTCTTTTTATCTTTGTTGCTCTGAAAGAGGAGGAGCTGTTTATACAAGTGTGTTCTCCTCCTGGTGATCTCTGTTCCACCTGAGAAGACAGCTGCAGTCTGACATTTATTCTTTAGACACAGGAGGCTGGTGGGTGAGATGCAAAGTTTGTCCCATGGGAGGATCAGACAGGAAGCAGATACTAGAACCCTCTACAGACTCTGCTCCTCTCAGGGAGGACACAGTGCTGAGTCGTCATAGCAACACAGGCACCAATGCCCAGCCCTTGGGAGTTTGGAGGGTAGCACAGATGGCATGCAGGACCCTGAAGGGGGCACATGGGGCCCATCACTGCTGGCACAGAGCCTGACACAGGGAGGGTATAGCCGCCCGTGCATGGCGACAAGTGACTGGCATTTTCCATTTACCATAGATCCCTGTTTCTGATATCTAAGGGGGCTGCGCTATCTCCTCTGCTAACACCCTCCGTCCACCTTCTCAGAGGAAAACCTACACAAGCAAACAATGATAAAAATAATAACAATGCATTTACATCACCAATCTACTTGCTGAATTTTTGTTTTGTTTTGTTTTTTGAGCACCATGTTGCCCATGCTGTGGTGCAGTGGCAGGATCTCAGCTCACAGCAGGAAGCCTCGACCTTCCAGGCTTGAGCAATCCTCCAATCTCAGCCTCCTTAGTAGCTGGGACTATAGGCACAGGCCACCGTGCCTGGCTAATTTTAATTATTTTTAATTAAATAATTTTAGTTACATTTAAATTTAATAATTTTCACTGGAGATTAGATCTCACTATGTTGCCCTGGGTGGTACTGAACTCCTGGGATCAAGAGATCCTACCACCTTTACCTCGTAAAGTAGTTGGGATTACAGGTGTGAGCCACTGCATCTGGCCTGAATTTTTTTTATTTGATGTCCTCAGATAAGAAAATGTTTTACCAATTTTTTTTTTGAGACAGAATCTTGCTGTGTTGCCCAGGCTGGAGTGCAGTGGCATAATCTCGGCTCACTGCAAAGTGTGCCTCCCAGGTTCAAGCGATTCACCTGCCTCAGCCTCCCAAGTAGCTGGGATTACAGGCGCTCACCATCACACCCGGCTAATTTTTGTATTTTTAATAGAGATGGGGTTTCACCAGGTTCGACAGGCTGGTCTCAAACTCCTGACCTCAGGTGATCTGTCCGCCTAGGCCTCCCAAAGTGCTGGGATTCACAGGCCTGAGCCACCGCACCTGGCCTGTTGTACCATTTGTTCAAATTTTCTTTTATATAATTTACTAAATTTACTAGTTATTTTCTAATAGATAAATTCAATGTTTATTTTTGTCTACTGAGACCAAAAAATAAGGATTTTGAACTCTTTGTAATACATTTTATTTCATTAGTTGCGAATTTGGCAATTCTAAAATTCATTCTAATAAATTTTCAGTACAATGTATTTTATTCTTGGTAGATATTCATAGCATTCAAAACTTTTAAAATAAATGAATTCTGTCTTTATAATATTCATATCCATTTTTATTGCCTCTGTTATTGAATTGGCAGAAATTCCAGGTTAAAATCTTGCACAATAGCTGTATCTGTAGCCATCATGTAGGATCCCAGATTAAAATGCAAACAATCCTAGTAGTTTTCCTTTAGAAGTAATGATTTCCTCTAGTCTAAAAATACACAATCTGTAAGAAATTACAGAAGTATATTTCATTTCTTACTTTCTACGTTATTTTCATTAAGGTAAGAAAGATAATTAAACTTAATGGGAAGCCTCATAAGCATTTATTAGGAAAATCATGTGTGTATTTCAATTTGAATCTTTTGCAATGAGAAAGAAGCCGACAAAATGATCTTAAGAAATCCCCATCTCCCACCCTCTCAACTGATCCCACCTTTATCTCTCTGGGTCACCATGAGGTGTCTTCTCCACTGATCCTCATGTTTGAGCTCCAACACCTTCTAAGTAACCTTGACCCTCTCCTTCCAGGATTCTTCCAGGGCACTGACAAATCAAAGGCCAGTGTCTTTTTTTTTTTTTTTTTTTTGAGACAGACTTTCACTCTTGTTGCCCAGGCTGGGGTGCAGTGGCACAATCTCGGCTCACTGCAACCTCTGCCTCCCGGGTTCAAGCGATTCTCGTTCCTCAGCTCTCCAAGTAGCTGGGATTACAGGAGCCCGCCACAGTGCCTGACTAATTTTTTGTATTTTTAGTAGAGATGGAGTTTCATCATGTTGGCCAAGCTGGTCTTGAACTCCTGACCTCAGGTGATCCACCCGCCTCGGCCTCCCAAAGTAGGCCAGTGTCTTAATTGTGTGATAAGTACACGGGGTAGTTGTCTTCTTTGTCCTCGTAAACTGTCATGGATTTCTCCTGACCTGGATAATAAACCGCACATTTGCAATCTCAACACAGCCATGAGACCAGGGAGTCAGGACTAAAAACTCAGGTGCCAGACACAGGTAGGGCTGGTTGGTTTCTTTTCACAGGGCTTCCTGTGAAGGACAGTCTTGAAATTTGCCCTCAGGTGTGTTAGATCCCCCACAGCACCTCCTTTATCACACTGAGAGGTTCTCTGAGGTGACCCCAGAACCCAGGTAAGTAGAGGCAGCTCCTGGGTCTAGGGTGGCCAGGAGACAGACTCAGGGGAGGGGAGCAGGGAGGGAGCCTGAGGTCGGCTCAGCAAAGCTCAGCCGTGCAGTCACAGGTCATCCCCAGGAGGCTCCAAGTCTTTGTCACCGCTCAGTCCTCCTCATCTTGCCAGCGTCATGTTAAGAGACACTGTTCAGGACAAGTATATATATGTTCTGAGTGGATCTCAGTGGAACTGTGATCCGCTGGGATAATCTGTGATAAGATGTAGAGGATGGGGAAGGCTGATCCCTATGTCTTACAAAGATCCTAAGAACCAGAGCTGCAGGTAGGTCAGCTCAGTGAGAGGGAGAAGAGATTCTGGAGCCAATCCTACAGGAGATGGTCTCTAATAACAGAAATATTCATATGAGCTACTAAATGTACCCTAAGAAAACTTATGGTCTTGGAAATTCCTAAAGGGGCTTATGTCTTTTTTTTTTTTTTGGTAGTGATGGAATCTCACTATGTGGAAGAAGATGGTCTCAAACTCTTGGCCTCAAGCAATCCTCGTGCCTCAGCCTCCCAAATTATTAGTTATTATAGGCATGAGTCACCACACCTGGCACCTAAGAACGTATGTTTTTGGAAATTCCTCCCATCTCTGTCTGCAGAAATAAAGTTATAAATTTGTCCATGGCTTGAGATTTTAAGTCTGTTTCTGAGCATTCTGGAGGTTTTGAATGGGAATTTAGGAGAGTGGGGTCATGGAATATTACCTGAGATCATTTTAAACAGAGATTCCCCAGGAATAATTTCATAATAATAAAAGTAGGCTCTTCCCAAATATTAATGCTAACAAAAATCTCATGTACATCTTGTTAAATACAAATTACTAGGCACCAACACAAATTTCTGATTCAGTAGGTCTAGGTTGGAGAATTGCATTTTTAACAAGGCACTTGGCAAGGCCCTTACTTCAGTAATAAATGAAATACTAAATTGGTCTCCACGGACAAATTAATGAATGAGCATATGTCAGTTGATTCTCTTTGAATAAGAAGAGTCTTCCTGGAGCACAGGCGTCTCTGTGACTCACCGTGAGTTTACATATTCACGGAAGCGTCACACTGGGGAGATGGACACACCTTGGGAGAGACTGGATAAGGCACCTGGCAGTGAACCCTTGCACAGGACACTGGGGCAAGGAGGTTCCCAGCTCATGGTGTTGACATTCCCACCCTCTCACCTTCTCTCTTGCTTCTAAGGGCTGAATCTTTCTGAGTATGTAAAGAGGTTTTAGTTGCACCTCCTCATGGGTTTAAATCACTGTGGAATTGCCACTACCCATGTACAGCACACAGTAATGATCAGAGTCATCATCTACTGAGTCCCCGTGATGGTGAGGGCAGCTTTGTTCCCAAGGATGGAGCCAGAGAAGCGACCAGGGACCCCAGAAGGGCAGGTGTTTGGGCTGCAGATGAGCATGTGTGGAGCCTGGCCTGGGGTCCGCTGGTACCAGCTGGGGTAGTGACTGGTAGAGACTGAGCCAGAGCTCAGGGCACAGGTGAGTGTGACCGTCCCTCCAGGAGACCCTGAGAGTGATGGCTCCTGGGTCACCACAGACTGAGAATCCACCCCTAAAACCAACAAGAGAGACAGAGTTATGGTCATGGGGATAAGGGTAACCTGGATCCTGCTTTGTGTGGTCCCTCCAGGGATGCAGAGTCCCTTTCCCTGACCTGACCCATAAGCAAGGAGCCCAAGGAGAAGCATCATGCAGGCCATGGTGGGGACAGTCACGTGGGCTAGGCTTCTCCGCTGGGGTTTGTTGTCCTCAGGGCCTTTTCATGGCTCTACAGACCCAACAGGGGAAAAAGTTATTTATGCAAATCAGCTTCCCCTCCCTTCCTGCAGCAGTTTTCACCCTGCTGTCCCCTAAGAGAGACCTTGAGAGAGGCAGATGCTGAGACCTCACACAGACCCACGACCACACAGGGCTGAGACACTGAGGAATGAGTGTTGATGCCTCTCCCCAAATCAGCTCTTCCAAGCCCTTGGTGACCTCAATCCAACTTTCCTTCTCTGGAAAGCTCAAGGGCTGAAGGAGGGAGATGGGTGTTTTCTCCTTCCTGCCACATAATCTTGTTTATGGCAAATCTAACCCCATCCTTGGGAGCATTTTCTTCCCTCCCCAGTGAAATGATTGCTGCTTTCTTTGGGAGTGAGTAGCAGGGCCTCCTTCCTCCAGCAGAGGGCACACTGGGAATCCACAGAGCTGTGTCTGGGGTGGGCTCTCTAACCACGTCCCAAAGCAGGGTCTGACTGTCCCGGGCGTTGTCTTCAGTAACCTCAGTGTGGGGCCCAGGGCTGAGAGGACCTAGGCACGGAGCAGCACTGCCAGGCTGGGGGTGGACTCTCTCACGCACTAAGAAGCCATCAATGGTAAGGAGGACCTCCAGCAGAATTGCTGGAGAAAGATGATAAATTTACCATTATATTATGGGATTTATCCCAACATCAAAAATAGCAAACTAGGAAAACACGCATCACATAACCGGAAATAGAAATGGCACTGTGTGTGAACAAGTTAGTGTGAGCATCACGGAGCAGCTTAAAACACCTGATGCCATGAATCCCTCAGCAGTTCCTCCATCAGCAGAGTTTTCTTTCTTAAAATGAGTGTCGGAGAGAAGGGATAAATTGGTGTCACACAGGATTTTTATGTTAGAACTATTCTGTAGGGCACATAATGGTGGATACGAGACACTATGCCTTTCTCAGAACTCTCAGAGTGCATAACGCAAAGCTGAAGCCTAATGTAGGTTACAGATTTTAGTTAATAACTATTATTATTTGTCAATAATAATTATTATTTGTCAATAATAATTATTATTATTTGTCAATAATTATTATTATTATTTGTCAATTATAATAATTATTATTTGTCAATAATAATTATTATTTGTCAATAATTATTATTATTTGTCAATTATAATAATTATTATTTGTCAATTATAACAAACATACCACACCAATGCAAGATGTTAACAATAAGAGAAACTGGGTGACCACAGTCTAAGAATGCTTAGAAACTATGTGTGCTCTCTGCTGAATTTCTGCAAGCTTAAAACTTCTCTAAAAATAGTCTATTAATTAAAAAGATTGAGTGTTCACTTTTCCACCAATTATAAAAATTACCATGAAATCAAATGGTCTTTCTTTGACAATATTTGCAGAGTCAAATTCAGTTGAATTTTGCCTTGAAAGAGGGTTTCCTTTTAAAAAAACATATTAAATCCATTAATGTGCACACACACAGACACACACAGTCACACATACACATATACACACACAGAGACACACATGCACATATACACAGATACGCACACACACACACATGCCCAGGCACACAGACACGTACACACACATATAGACAGATATGCACCATCACACATACACATGTGCACACATGTAGAGTCACACAAGCACACATACACAGATGCACACTCACACACGTCCTCACATGATTCCAAAACAGAGCAATGTCCTGCATGTGTCCAGTCAGGCTTCCTCCCACAGCACAATAGGGTCAGTGGGGAAGCCCCTTTGCTTCTTCCTCTCAGTCCACCAAAGCACTGTTGGGTGCAGGGGCCATGGCCATGCTTACAAGAACCCCACAGGCCAGCCAGGTGCGGTGGCTCATGCCTGTAATCCCAGCACTTTGGGAGGCTTAGGCAGGCAGATCATCTGAGGTCAGGAGTTCGAAACCAGCCTGGCCAACATGATGAAACCCCGTCTCTAATTTAAAAAAAAAAGTACAAAAATTAGTCAGGCATGGTGATGGGTGCCTGTAATCCCAGCTACTTGGGAGGCTGAGGCAGGAGAATAGCTTGAACCCAGGAGGCGGAGGTTGCAGTGAGCTGAGATTGCACCACTGCACTCCAGCCTGGGTGACAGAGCGAGACTCTGTCTCAAAAAAAAAAAAAAAAGGAACCCCACAGGCCAAAGCTGAACGGGCTCAGGAGGTGGTACTATGGAACCATCTGAAAGACACGCTGGGTCAGGAATGTTGAGCCCGCCTCTATTTTCACCACAGAAAACAGGAGTCATGTGTGCACAGCCTCCTAAATGGGCCAATGGTCCTCAATCTTGCATGTCTCAAGATAATCTGTGGAGCTTCATAAATGTATAGCTCCTTGGGTGAAAATTCTGATTCAGGAGGTCAGGTGAGGTATAGATTTCCATAGTACAGAAAATAAAAGTTCCTCAGATGGTTCTGATGTTGAGCCAAGATGTATAAATCACTAAAATAAGCCATTGGAAAACATGATTGATTGTAAGGATATGGGTATGGATAAGGATTTAGGAGATGCCCTGAGGTCCTCTCTCTTCCAGAACCTTATTCTTTTCTTCATAGGCATGTGCCATGCTTGGTAATTTCACATTAACTTGTTTTGTGTCTGTCTCCCTCACTAGAATGTCAGCTTCTTAAGGGCAGGCACTATGGCTGCTGTATTCACACCAATACTCCTGGTACCAGTATCTGGGAAGGCCTAGTGCTCAATAAATATTCACTGAATGAACGACAAGGAGCTGACTTTATGTACTTTTCATTGTCTTATATTTCAGATAGTGACTATATTTTTTTTTCTGTAAAAAATACAAGCATCCAAGTACGGTGGGAAAATCTACAAACACTATCACACACACAGAGACAAGAGCACACATACAGCAGTGACTGATGAAAGCTTAGGTGAGCTCTTAGTTCTCAAGGCTGTAGACTGAGGGAAGGGAGAGGAAGCAGGCTGGGGGCGTGTGTGTGCAACCCTTTTCCTCACTGAGTTGCAGGTAAGGGCATTGTGAGGCCAGCACCTCCAGCCTGGAACACTGATCCAGGACCCCCTAGTGTCTGAGGCTTGAGGCCCCACCCTGTCTTCTCAGGACTCTAAGCACATCTATTTCCAGGTATTTTCAGCTGCCACAGCCAGGAGGAACGGAATTGTTCCCCTCCCTTTCTGAGGCTGACTTTTAAAGCACTGGACTTGTGGATTCCAAGGCTCTCCCTGAAACACCAGTTCTGAGTGGATTTAAGAGGGTGGGGAGGGGAAGGGATCCTCCCCAACTAAATTTCACAGCTGCCCTCCTCATGCAATACAGGCCACGGCCTGCAGATGGGCAACAGTGATGGAGAGAAGCAGGGGTAGTACAGAATGAATTTGTGAAGATATGCACACACATGCACACACACACACATTTGCACATGCATGCACATGCACACATACCCCACTGCAAGAGAAAGGAATGTGACCCGTGGGCTGGTCTCTGGGCTGGGAGGCCCTGAGGCTGAGCCTATGGGAATCAGTCAGGAGGTTCTGCTGTTGCTCAGGCTTCTGCCTAGAAGCACCTTCTGCAAGATTGATGCTCCCCAGAGACTGGGGAAGAATCAGTAACTACCTCCTCCCCTGGCTGCCTGAGAACGCCCAGGGCTTGTTATAGAATCTAACTGGGGTCCACTCGCCCAGTGCAGTAAAACCAGATATCTAAACTGAGGGTTTTGCAGTGAGTAGAAAGGAAGGCATTTATTGCAGGGCACCAAGCAAGGAGAATCTGGCGGGCTCCTGCTTAAAATCTGAACTCCCCGGTGGCTTGCAGATAAGGGTTTTTAAAACTAGTAGTACATTTCAGGAAAGCAGAAGCTACAGGCAAAATCACAAATCAATACACAGAAGTTACATGTTGTTTTTGGCCCCAAAGGGTGGGATATCTTGAAGTAGGGGCTTACAGGTCATAGGTAGATTCAAAGATCTTCTGATTTGCAGTTGACTAAAATAGAGAAGCTTTGTTTAAACATTTGGGGTCAGTAGAAGAATGTTAACTGGTTATGAGGAATGACTTTCTCTAAACCCCTTGGGAAGAAACTTAGAACCAAAAATGGTTTAAAGTTTAGTCTTCACTTCCCCTTTATCTGGGGGAATATGTCAGTGGATCCTTTCTGTGGGGTCCTCAGTGGGGATCCAAGCCTCTGAAAGACAACTCAGGGACATAAGCTAAGAGATTATCATTGGTTTCTGTAGGGAAAGCTAATATCTCTGGAACTCTAACCTCTTTAGCTATTGTTTTAGCCTACTGTTGTCTTCTTAACAAGTCACTTATTTACTTCTTGGGGATTGCGAAGTGCCTGGAATTGCCCTCAGAGGAACTCAGGATTTTCCTTTATTTCTGTGCTTGGGGTCTGCAGGCCCCTTAAAAAGGGGGTTCTTGCTTTCTCTCACATCCCTTACCCCAGGTTAACATAGTCAAGAATCTGAGAAAAAGGCAATGAAAACAAAACCTCTGTGTGTCTCACTTGGGAAGAATCAACTGTGCAGCTCCAGAAGTCACAGCTGCTCTCGGGTGAGCCTCCTTCCTAAGCTCTCTCCCAGGGCTGCTCCAGGGCAGCTGTCCCCATCCAGAGGACTAGAATCCCACCCCATGAGACACACCAAGCCACTTGCTAATTCCTTGGGAGGTCTTGCATTTCCCCCGCAGGCCTCATCTCTGGAAACTCTCCCCTTATCCCACTCTATCTCAAAGTGCCCTCTGCCCCAACCACGTGGCCAGTTGCTCTTCCTCTATACTGGATCCACTGAAGTCTCAATGAACTGCTCCTTTGCCCACACACCTCTCACTTCTGCTGTCACACTGAGCCCCCTCTAGGGCCCCCTGTGTGGCTGTGAATATTCCACCAGACTGAGTCTGGTTGAAGTCCACTGTGAGATTCTGCCCCTTCTCCCTGAGCCTGGCTCAGCAATGGCTGCATGGCAGACACCATCTATCCACCCATCAGAAAGGGGTCCTGATCCAGATACCAAGAGAGGGTTCTTGGATCTTGCACAAGAAAGAATTCAGGGAGAGTCCACAGAGTAACGTGAAAGCAAGTTTATTAAGAAAGTAAAGGAATGAAAGAATGGCTACTCCATAGGCAGAGCAGGGCATTTCCAAAAGCAAGAGGAGGAACATGCCCACCTTAGGTACAATGCTTGTTTATGTACAAGAGAGCAAAGCAAAAAAAATCATGGGGGAGATGTGCTCCACTACAAGGGCTCATGACAAAACAGTGTTCATCTTGTGTAACTACCGTCTTCCATAAGAATCTGCATTTTTATCTTTAAAGCAAAATATTCTTAAACTAAGAACTAAGAGGGCTCTTGTTCTTAAGATACTGGGACATCAGGACATTTCCTGAGTCTGTTAAGTCCTGCATCTGTTTAGTAAGTATTATTAATCTGTTCCCTTAACTACAAACATCTTGTGACTAAGAATACCTAACCCCTTGAGAATGCACCCCAGCAGGTCTCAGCCTCATTTTACCCAGCCCATATTCAAGATGGAGTCACTCTGGTTCCAACATCTCTGACAAATCAACCCCCAACCCTCAGCTGCTTCCTCCCCAGTTCCCAGAGCTCAAGGAGAAGCACAGGGGATTAATCCCCTCACACCATTGGGTCTTCCCTCCACACAATCTTCCTATAGTCTCAGAACAAGTTAGTTTATTAAAGGACTCAGAGATCCACATCCTAGGTGGTTCCGTTTACAGCCTGATAACTATAAAGTAAAACTTTAAGCCTTCCAATTGACTGATGGACCCTCCTCTTGGCCAAGGGCATTCCAAAGTTAACCAGAAAAACGAGTTCAGGCCATGATGGGAAGCTGGAGTTGAACATGGCTTATTATTATGCCTTCCTTCCTTTTGGAATTCAGGCACAGCTGACCAGCATGAACACTAACACAGAGACCTTAAGACTGATAGAACAGACTCTTTAAGTCTGATGAGAAACATTTACAATCCATTCTCTCTGAAGTCAGTTATCTGCAGGCTTCATCTGCATAAAACCTTGGTCTCCAAAACTCTTATCTTAACCTAGACATTCCTTTATTTTGATTCCAGGTCTTTAAATAATGACTTAACCAATGGCCAGTCAGAAAATCCTCAAATCCACCTATGACCTGGAAGTCACTCCCCACCTTTCCAGTTGTCCCACCTTTCCAGATAGAACCAATGCACATCTTACATGTACTGATTGATGTCTCAAGTTTCCCTAAAGTGTATAAAACCACACTGCAGGTTGGGCGCAGTGGCTCACACCTGTAATCTCAGCACTTTGGGAGGCCGAGGCAGGTGGATCACCTGAGGTCAGGAGTTCGAGATCAGCCTGGCCAACGTGGTGAAACCCGGTCTCTACTAAAAATACAAAACTTAGCTGGGCATGGTGGGCACCTGTAATCCCAGCTACTCGGGAGGCTGAGGTAGGAGAATCGCATGAATCCAGGAGGCAGAGGTTGCAGTGAGCTGAGATGACGCCATTGTACTCTAGCTTGGGTGACAAGAGTGAAACTCCATCTCAAAAAATAAAATAAAATAAAATACCACACTGCATCCCAACTACCTTGGGCGCTTTTTCTCAGGATCTCCTGGGGCTGTGTCACAGGCCATTGGTCACTCATATTTGGCTCAGAATAAACTCTTTAAATACTTTACAGAGCTTGACTCTTCTCATGGACAGGACTAAACTCTTTTTTTTCTTGCCCAAATTCCTATCTAAGGGACCTACAAACCATAACATCTAGTTAGGCAGATTTGGATTAATCTGGTACAATGTGACTTACTTTCCAACCTGACTCTGGTATAGCATCACATGACAGATAGCAGACCCTGAAGGAAATAAAAATATATAACCCCAAAATATATTTTTCCTGTATTTTGAAATGGCCCTGCAAACTGTTTTTGTGGGAAATTTGCATCTTTTAAGAATCTCCATTCATGCAGCCAGGCCTTCCCTTTCTAGGCCTTTCATGGATCTAGGAGAGAGCCCGACATATTTTAAGGTCTGAAAAGAGACGTTCACCATTTATCCTCTCTGAGAGATGCCACCTATGAGAGCCCTTTAGAAAAACTGGCCACATAAGCTGAATATGTCTTTTTTGGAAATTGGAAAATCTAATATCAAAAGGGATTAATCAGGTCAAAAAAACATAATTTAGAATTTGATTTTGAAAAGTTTGGCAAATATCAATTGTTTAAAACATTTGATATTATAAAATAAAATCCCAGGTCACTATAATTTGTTTATTTAGCCAAAATGATCATGCAGATTTCAAAAAGATAAAAACCTTTACTTACTGATAGAGGGGAGACTCAGCTTTCCAAGCAACAAGATACAATAAAGATAGCACAAGCCTATCTGAATCTGTCCTGTTTCACTCCATTTTTGTTTTAGTTCATTTAAAAGGCAAAATAACTTTTATTGTCTCTCAACATTTTTTTTTTTTTTTGAGATGGAGTCTCACTCTGTTGCCCAGGCTGGAGTACAGTGGCACGATCTTGGCTTACTGCGACTTCCACCACCCAGGTTCAAGCGATTCTCCTGCCTCAGCCTCCTGAGTAGCTGAGATTACAGGTGCCCACCACCATGCCCAGCTAATTCTTTTGTATTTTTAGTAGAGACGGGGTCTCACCATGTTGGCCAGGCTGGTCTTGACCTCCTGACCTCAGGTGATCCCCCTGCCTCGGCCTCCCAAAGTGCTGGGATTACAGGCATGAGCCACCACACCCGGCTGTCTCTCAATATTATACAGTAATCTTGTTCAAAAGAAAAAACAAATTCCACATTTGTGTTAGTGCCTCATTAATGCTAAAACTAATTTTAAATAAAATCTTATAAACAAACCTATTTGATTTTAATTGGTTTGACGATATGCTAAGATTTCCATAAACCTTTTATAACCCTTTATAATTTTATGTTAAAAAGCAGATTAATGTGCAAAAAAAAAAAAAACACTGTTATTCTGACATATGGGATCAGATTCTGGCCCTGAATCAGTGTGCTTTTATTTTAATACCCAATTTATGAAAAAACTGTATAATACCCTTTTATTTTTAGTCAACTTGCTGACACACAGAATTCTTTACAAGGTTAATTTTTCACAAACCTTCTACAACTTGCTTAAACCTTCAGTTTTTCCTATTTGTTTAACTTAAAACAATTATTAAACCATCCAAATTAAACAAAATTACTTTATTTTATTTTATTTTTTTGAGACGGAGTATCGCTCTGTTACCAGGCTGGAATGCAGTGGCCAATTTTGGATCACTGCAATCTCCACCTCCTAGGTTCAAGTGATTCTCCTGCCTCAGCCTCCCGAGTAGCTGGGATTATAGGCTCGCACCATCACACCCAGCTAATTTTTGTATTTTTAATAGAGATGGGGTTTCACCATGTTGGCCAGGATGGTCTCAATCTCCTGACCTCATGATCCACCTGCCTTGGCCTCCCAAAGTGCTGGGATTACAGGCGTGAGCCACCATGCCAGGCCTACTTTATTTTTAAAACCACATTCTCATGCCTTTTTTCCCAAGAACATATAATTTTTATTTTTTTAGTGTGAGCAATTGTAATTATGTACCAAGTGAAAAGCCTAGGATGCAGCACAGAACCGCAGATAGCCTGATGCTTTCCAGTATAGCCATGGGGCATGGCTAATTCCACACATCCTTAGGCCTTGTCTAGAATCTAATGGCTCTAAAGCAGGCCAGTGGAACAATTATCAAAAGTCACAGAAGGCTGGGTGTGGTAGCTCATGCCTGTAATCTCAGCACTTTGGGAGGCCGAAGCAGGCGGATAACCTGAGGTCAGGAGTTCAAGAGCAGCCTGGCCAACATGATGAAACCCTGCCTCTACCAACAATACAAAAATTAGCCGGGCGTGGTGGCGGGTGCCTGTAATCCCAGCTACTTGGGAGGCTGAGGCAGGAGAATCGCTTGAACCCAGCAGGCAGAGGTTGCAGTGAGCAGAGATCATTCCATTGCACTTCAGCCTGGGTGACAAGAGCAAAACTTCATCTCAAAAAAAAAAGTCATAAAAGCAGTTTCTGATCTTAAAGCATTTAGCAAACCTAATATGTGATCTGCCTAATTTTGACCAAATATCTAAATTTTGAAGAATGTTTTACCAGCAATTTTAAAATGTCTTTTCTTAAAAAAAAAAAAAAAAAAAAAAGCTTATGAGTCATGTGAACTAAAAGGCATTTTTAAAATTTTTCTGGCAAAATATTTAAGTGCTTTTTAAAAGCCAATTAATTATAGCTCTTTTATATATTTTGGTAGTGAAACATTACACACACAACACATATAGACAGACAGATGTAGATCTGGTAGGGTGATAAGGCTTTCTATTTGCCCGTTTTTAAGTTTTCCTTTTTAATTTTAAACCAACAGTCTCTTGATTATCTCTTCCCTTGCCCTAAACAACAGTCAGTCAGGCAGTTCCAAATATACATTTTTAAAGGAATAATTTTTGGTGAAAAAATGTTGTCAGTGAAAGTTTAGTCAAGATGGGCAAGAAAAGCAGACATACTGACACATGGAGATTTTCTTAAAGATGTAAATTTCTTAATTATTGGCTTTAGGGTGAAGCGTTTTCAGGAACAAAGCCAAGAAAACATGTAGTTTTTAGGGCCTAATAGGTGGGCACAGCTGGAAATCAAAACAGATCTCCACAGGTAAAAAAATCCCATTTTTATACCTTATCCTGGGTCATCCCAAAAAAGGAAACACCATGGATGAGACAGTGCAATGCTTTTACTGTGCATTTTTTTGCAAGGGCATTTCCGCAAGGCTGGTGGGCAACTCAAAACCAATTAGTCCAGTCAATAATTAGCCCACCTCCCATGGGAGTCTCACCTCTCAGTGGGATTGGGATGCTTCCATATCTTCCAAGTGGCCAAAAGCATGCTTTTCTTATACAAATATGCAAAGAGCAGAGCATTTCACCCTCGTAACTGCTACTAGCCATCCCCAAAGGTATATTTTCTAGCTTTCAATTATATGCTAAGGCTAAAAGTTTTTTCATAAGGCAATTTGTGATGCCCCCAAAAGTCAAAAGGTCATGTAACACAATGCAAAATAGATCAAAGACTTAGATTTTGAGAAGGATCTACCTGCTTACAATTTCTGGGTTTCCATGAGGAAAACAGAGGTTTTTCTCCAAATAGGGTCTGTGGTGCCTCCTCTGTGTTTCTCAGAGTCCCAGACTCTCAGAAATTTTTTTTTTTTTTTTTGAGACGGAGTCTTGCTCTGTCACCCAGGCTGAAGTGCAGTGGCACCATCTCCATTCACTACAAGCTCCACCTCCCAGGTTCATGCCATTCTCCCGCCTCAGCCTCCCGAGTAGCTGGGACTACAGGCACCCACCACCACGCCCAGATAATTTTTTGTGTTTTCAGTAGAGACAGGGTTTCATTGTGTTAGCCAGGATGGTCTCGATCTCCTGACCTCGTGATCCGCCTGCCTTGGCCTCCCAAAGTGCTAGGATTACAGGTGTGAGCCACCGTGCCTGGCCCAACTCTCAGAAATTACATAAGGTCCTTTCATACAGACATTAGGGTGGCAAGAAGACAGACTGGAGAAATAATATAGTCAACTTAGAAGAAAAACCAAAAGAAACCCACATTTTCTCCAAAAAACCCAAACTCCAAAAATAGAAAAATCTTTTAAATAAAAAGCCTTTTAAATATATATAGCTTGGGCCCTCTCCCTCTCCCCACGGTCTCCCTCTCCCGCTCTTTCCACGGTCTCCCTCTGATGCCGAACCGAAGCTGGACGGTACTGCTGCCATCTCAGCTCACTACAACCTCCCTGCCTGATTCTCCTGCCTCAGCCTGCCGAGTGCCTGCGATTGCAGGCGCGCGCCGCCACGCCTGACTGGTTTTCATATTTTTTTGGTGGAGACGGGGTTTCGCTGTGTTGGCCGGGCTGGTCTCCAGCTCCTAACCGCGAGTGATCTGCCAGCCTCCGCCTCCCGAGGTGCCGGGATTGCAGACGGAGTCTCGTTCACTCGGTGCTCAATGGTGCCCAGGCTGGAGTGCAGTGGCGTGATCTCGGCCCGCTACAACCACCTCCCAGCCGCCTGCCTTGGCTTCCCAAAGTGCCGAGATTGCAGCCTCTGCCCGGCTGCCGCCCCGTCTGGGAAGTGAGGAGCGTCTCCGCCTGGCCGCCCATCGTCCGGGATGTGAGGAGCCCCTCTGCCTGGCTGCCCAGTCTGGAAAGTGAGGAGCGTCTCTGCCCGGCCGCCATCCCATCTAGGAAACGAGGAGCGCCTCTTCCCGGCCGCCATCACATCTGGGAAGTGAGGAGCATCTCTGCCCGGCCGCCCATCGTCTGAGATGTGGGGAGCACCTCTGCCCTGCCGCCCCGTCCGGGATGTGAGGAGCGTCTCTGCCCGGCCGCCCCGTCTGAGAAGTAAGGAGACCCTCTGCCTGGCAACCGCCCCATCTGAGAAGTGAGGAGCCCCTCCGCCCAGCAGCTGCCCCGCCCGAGAAGTGAGGAGCCCCTCCGCCCAACAGCCACCCCGTCTGGGAAGTGATGAGCGTCTCCGCCCGGCAGCCACCTCGTCCGGGAGGGAGGTGGGGGGGGTCAGCCCCCCGCCTGGCCAGCCGCCCAGTCCGGGGAGGGAGGCGGGGGGGTCAGCCCCCCGCCCGGCCAGCCGCCCCATCCGGGAGGGAGGCGGGGGGGTCAGCCCCCCGCCTGGCCAGCCGCCCCGTCCGGGAGGGAGGTGGGGGGGTTAGCCCCCCGCCTGGCCGGCCACCCAGTCCGAGAGGTGAGGGGCGCCTCTGCCCAGCCGCCCCTACTGGGAAGTGAGGAGCCCCTCTGCCCGGCCAGCCGCTCCGTCCGGGAGGGAGGTGGGGGGGTCAGCCCCCCGCCCGGCCAGCCGCCCCGTCCGGAAGGGAGGTGGGGGGGTCAACCCCCCGCCTGGCCAGCCGCCCCGTCCGAGAGGGAGGTGGGGGGGTTAGCCCCCCGCCTGGCCAGCCGCCCCATCCGGGAGGTGAGGGGCACCTCTGCCCAGCGGCCCCTACTGGGAAGTGAGGAGCCCCTCTGCCCGGCCAGCCGCTCCGTCCAGGAGGGAGGTGGAGGGGTCAGCCCCCCGCCAGGCCAGCCGCCCCGTCCGGGAGGTGAGGGGCGCCTCTGCCCGGCCGCCCCTACTGGGAAGTGAGGAGCCCCTCAGCCCGGCCAGCCGCCCCGTCCGGGAGGGAGGTGGGGGGGTCAGCCCACCGCCCAGCCTGCCGCCCTGTCCGGGAGGGAGGTGGGGGGGTCAGCCCCGCGCCGGCCAGCCGCCCCGTCCGGGAGGGAGGTGGGGGTTCAGCCCCCCACCTGGCCAGCCACCCCATCCCGGAGGTGAGGGGCGCCTCTGCCTGGCCGCCCCTACTGGGAAGTGAGGAGCCCCTCTGCCCGGCCACCACCCCGTCTGGGAGGTGTACCCAGCAGCTCATTGAGAGCGGGCCATGATGACAGTGGTGGTTTTGTGGAATGGAAAGGGGGGAAAGGTGGGGAAAAGATTGAGAAATCGGATGGTTGCCGTGTCTGTGTAGAAAGAGGTAGACATGGGAGACTTTTCATTTTGTTCTGTACTAAGAAAAAATTCTTCTGCCTTGGGATCCTGTTGATCTGTGACCCTACCCCCAACCCTGTGCTCTCTGAAACATGTGCTGTATCCACTCAGGGTTGAATGGATTAAGGGCGGTGCAAGATGTGCTTTGTTAAACAGATGCTTGAAGGCAGCATGCTCGTTAAGAGCCATCACCACTCCCTAATCTCAAGTACCCAGGGACACAAACACTGCGGAAGGCCGCAGGGTCCTCTGCCTAGGAAAACCAGAGAACTTTGTTCACTTGTTTATCTGCTGACCTTCCCTCCACTATTGTCCTGTAACCCTGCCAAATCCCCCTCTGTGAGAAACACCCAAGAATGATCAATACAAAATAAAAAATAAAAATAAAAAAAATAAAAATTAAAAAATAAATAAATAAATATATATATATAGCTTGGATCTTCATTTTTAATTAAGTTGACTTTTAACCATAGAGCTCTTTTTTAAAAACATTATTTTAAATCTCTTAATACCAGACTCTATCCAGGACAAAGAGCTGAAACCTCTGGCTTTTAAGCATTTTTCTTCCCGCATAGGTATTTCCCCAGGTGAAACCAGTAAGCCTTAACTAAGGTTACAACTTAACCATGGACACATGTGTTGCCTCCAAAGAGCTGGTGAGTGATTTTTACTGTATCTAGAATCACCCCTAAGGTAGCTCGAAGAAAACTGAAGTCAGGAAATCCGACTTGGTTAATTAGGCTAATTGGCTTTGTGTTGCCCACCATCCTTGGGGAAATGCCCTTGCAATAAGTTGGCCATGGGAGGAAAAAGAATAAATAAATGGCAAAAGTCCCACAAGTATCAAACCAGAAATAACTCATTCCCTAAGCCAGGAATTGAACCCCAGCCACCACCATGGAAGACCAAAGCCTTAGCTACTCAGTTACAGCATGAGGTGAGTGCCATATTTGTTTTCCCAGGAGGAATCTAGAGTAGTCATTTTTGAGCTTGCAAAAGATGTAACCTTTCAAGGGAAAAGGAACAGATATAAATATGAGAAGCCTTAAAAGGAAACAGATTTTATAATTGTCAATATTTCTTGCAATTTTACTGAAAGCAAACCAATACTTACAAGAAACAACTCTTTAAATATAGGGAACCAAAATTTAGATAGACTATTATAAATAAATTTTCTTTCAGTTATGGCTAATTTAATTATAAAATTGTTAATAAATTCCCTTTTATGAATCTTATCATAACTTACACAGACCATCTATGACAGGTTTGGACTTTCTGATTTGTCCTGTATTTCCCTCTTTCCTAAATAATCAATCATTCTACTTTGGGACAAGAACATGCTATGTAAGATTCTTTCTCATATAAAATTTCTTTTCTTTATTACCTTCCTTACCAAAAATACATCTTCATATTCATAACTCTCTTCACATCTCTCTCCCCTACTTACTGTTTTTTTTCTTTTTTTCTACTTTCTTTCTATTACCTTCCTAAATCCACATTTAAAACCCCCACTTTAAATAACGTTTGAATTGGTCTAATTTTTTTTCAATAAGAGGATATCTTCTTTGGCACATTTTATATACAGAATTACATATGAATTTTCAGTAACCCTAAATTTTAGTGAACTTAAGTCACATTAACTTGAAAAATACTTATTTATTGAACTTATGAGTGCTCTTTTATTTATAAGCCAATTTGGTACTCCATACACACAATATATAACATAATAAATGTACATATACATAAACACATCTAGGCATGTATACACACACATAAACAAAGATGTGCCATTGTCTAACAAGGATCTCTACTAAACACAAAAGTTTTTCTCAGTGTAGCAAGAGCCCAGTTATTTTCCCCTGCAAATTCTCATCTCCTGTACCAAAGTGTTAATGTGACATTAAGCAAAGAAAACACTTTAGAGAAAATGATAACTTTAGGGTAGAATACAAAATGCAAGACCAAGATTCCCCTAGGAAAGGACTCTAATCCACAATCCTAGAAGGAATGCCAATGCCTAACATCCCAGAGCATCCAGGGGGTGGCCAACAGTTCCAAATGCTGAAAAAAACTGAGTACCCAGGTATCAGCCAATAAGAGTCCCCATCTAAAATGTTGACAAACCCCAGAGCATCCAGAGGGTGGTTATCAGTGAACCTCAGCACCTTTGCCTTCTCCCTTTCAGAACTTGAGATGGCCTATATGACCAGCAGCAAGGCAGTTTAATGATATTTAAGTCCATTTCCAGACAGGCTGCAAAACTTAACACATCTCTAAACAACGAAGTGGGAAAATAATTGTTTTTATAGTCTCATTAGTTTTCCTCTATCATAAAAAAACTCACTTCACACAGAAGGATTTTTCTTGAATGATGAATAGTTCAAATACGTCCCTCTATGGAGAAAACAACTTTAATGGTTACAGTCTATCGAGATCATTAATAATCAGTATTGTTGATTAATGAACTGAGGGTACAGAGGAAAGACAAATGGAATGAGATGTGATTAGGTTAAGCAGTCAAACTACACAAATGTTTAGGGCCAGAGTTAAAAAAAAAAAAAAAAAAGCAGAGGGGTGCAGAAAGGCCGGGATGTGGGGAGCACAGGAGACCAAACACATTTGGGACCACAGAATAAAGTGACCCTGGCATCCCAGGGTCAGCACAATGGGGGATCTATCAAAATAACAAAAGAAAAAAATTCAAACAATCAAGGAAAGTGCCCTGCCTCACATAGAGTAGAGACAACTGCCCAAACCAGAGACTACAAATGTAACAATGGAATAAACGTGCACATGCATTTCAGCACTAAAAGCAGAAAAGTAAAACAGCCGATCTTTACGAACTACAGAGGGAGGGTACAAGAGAAGGGGCAACCAGGTGGGTTACAAAAGATGTGGCCAGCCAGGCGGGCTCCTGTCCAGGGCACCAGATAATGGGAGACTGCAGTCAGGCTGCCACAACAGAGGTCTCATGGTTACTTCTCAAACTTTAAATAAACAGCATATGAAAGAACAGAGCAGCCAAAATTGAAGCGGAAAGAGAGGTAGGGAGTTGAATCTGGACAGAGGAGACCGACTCACCTGTCAGGTCCAAATGGTACTGATCGGTCTTAATTTGTGGTCCAGAGAGAGGTCTCCATCATCCCTTTAATGATCACCAGAAAAGATATCACAGGGTGAATCCCAAATTTGAAGTGCAGCCTTGGAGGTCACATGGGTTCTTGGCTTCACACAGAAGGAATTCAAAAGTGAGCTGACAGAGTAAAATGAAAGCAGGTTTATTAAGAAAGTAAAGAAATAACAGGGTGGCTACTCCATAGGCAGAGCAGCCTCAAGGGCTGATAGTTGGCTATTTTTATGGTTATTTCTTGATCATATGATAAATACGGGGTGGATTATTCATGAATTGTCCTGGAATTCCCAGGAAATTCCAACGCTGGGGAATTCCCAGAACTGAGGGTTCCTCCCACTTCCAGACCATATGGGGTAGCTTCTGGGCATTGCCACGGCATTTGTAAACTGTCATGGTGCTACTGGGAGTGTCTCTTAGCATGCTAATGTACTGTAATTAGTATATAATGAGCAGTGAGGACAGCCAGAGGTCACTTCCATTGCCATCTTGGTTTTGGCAGATTTTGGCCAGCTTCTTTACCTGTTTTATCAGCGAGGTCTTTGTGACCTGTAT
The DNA here is from genome assembly GCF_029281585.2 of Gorilla gorilla gorilla. Classification (NCBI taxonomy): domain Eukaryota; kingdom Metazoa; phylum Chordata; class Mammalia; order Primates; family Hominidae; genus Gorilla; species Gorilla gorilla. The sequence continues at coordinate 73,602,964 of NC_073231.2, read as the reverse complement.
CTGGTGAAACCAGTCTTGCTAAACTCCTGTTTTACTGTGAGTTCTAAGATGTCAGGGTGTCAGCTCAAAGCCCCAGGCCAGGGTTTTCATGAGGCTAGGGGTGGATGACCCTAAGTAGGTCTGAGCTGAGACCTGCTCCACCTCCTACTTTTCCAAAATTTGCAAGCCATGCAATAATGCCTAGTATCCTGGTCTGTTTGGAAAATAAATAAATAAATAGAAGTAAAAACAAAAAGCAAAAGCTGCAAATGAAAGTCAGAACCCCAAGCTGAGCCATTTCCTGATTCTCCCAATAAAGGGGCTCTCATTCTGTCTCTCCCTGCTTTGATTGTTCAAACTGACATATTGACGCCCGCTTAAGAAGATTAAAAGAGGACAGAATGTGGGAGTCCCTGGGGGAGGTATCCAGGCACCTACTTCTTCTGCAGGGGCCTCTGTGGACTCTTTGCACTCAGATGCCTGGAGCTGCGGGGCTTTCTGACTCCAGGACCTGGATGCAGCAAGAACTGCCAACACCTTCCAGCTGCCTCAGGACTGGGGCTGACTTTTCTTGCCATGCAACTTTCTGAAGCCCTTTTCTTACCTGTCAGAAGGGACACAGCATCCTCCTTGGCATTGCCTTTGCGCCACTCGACCTGTCCAAGACTGTGTGGCCTGGAAAGCCTGGCCCCAGCAGCCTGAGCAGAGGGGTGCTCAGGGTGGGTCAGCAGGTGGTGGCCCTGGGTGTTGGTGATTATGATGATGCTGGGATGGTGATGATGGTGCTGGTGATGGTGCTGCACAGAAACCACTCTCTTGGTTTGCTGGGGACAGGGCAAGTCGGGGAGGAAGATATAGAACAGAGGTCAAGGTCCGTCCTCACTCTCTAGGCCTTCCCGCACCCCCACATCTTTCATATTTTGCTCTTAGACTTGGAACTCAGCCAACAGATAGACACAGAAGAATGGGGCTTTCATGCCACTCTCATGAGGATCATTTAGTCTGTGGGGGCCCTGAAAGCTTTCATGTGTTTATTTACTTTGCATTGGATTTTCCCCCCAAGCATTTCATTTTTGGTTACTATAAGAAATATACATCTTCATTTTTTGTTTGTTTGTTTTGTTTTTTTGAGATGGAGTCTCGCTCTGTCACCAGGCTGGAGTACAGTGGTGCAATCTCGGTTCACTGGAACCTCCACCTCCTGGGTTCAAGTGATTCTCCTGCCTCAGCCTCCCGAGTAGCTGGGACTATAGGCACACGCCACCATGCCCAGCTAATTTTCGTATTTTTAGTAGAGACGGGGTTTCACCATGTTGGCCAGGATGGTCTTGATCTCTTGACCTCATGATCCACCCGCCTCAGCCTCCCAAAGTGCTGGTTCATTTTTAAAATATAAGAAAATTTAGATAATCAAATGAAATAACATTTTTCCAATAAGCCCACTTCTCTCACCACTTTTATCATGTTGATACGTAGCTTTATAGAACATTTATTTCATATAAATTACCACCTTTTAAAGTATACACTAAATTACAGATACCGTGATGTAGGATTTTTTCTTTGCTTTTTAGTGGATAGAGATAAAGAAATGAAAGCTTGAAATGATCAGATGGAGATGGGATCTTCACCCCTGTTAATGGAAAAACAAACTCTGTAACATACTTTAACGGGGTTTATCTTGAGCCAATGTGAGTGACCATGGCCCAGGGTATAGTCTCAACAGATCCTGAGAAAATATGCCCAAGGCAGTTGGGTTATAGTTTGGGTTTATACATTTTAGGGTGACATGAATTGTAGGTAACATCATAAATCGAAATATGGAAAGTGACCATTGGTTCCATCTGAAAAGGTGAGATATCTTGAAGTGGGTGGCTTACAGGGTATAGGTGGATTTAAAGATTTTTCTAATTGGCAGTTGGTTGAGAGGCTTAAGCTTTGTCTAAAGACTTGATGTCAGTAGGAAGGAATGCTTGAGTTAAAGTGAGGGGGTTGTGGGGCCAAGGTTCTTGTTACATAGATGAAGTCTCATAGGTAGCAGCCACCAGAGAGGATAGATGGTGAGTCTCTTCTCAGATCTTAGAGGTGTCAGGGTCTCAGTTAATCTCTCCTAGATTTGGGAAAGGCCTAGAGAGGGAGGCCTGGCTGCATGAATGGAGATTCTCTACAGATGCAAATTTCTCCCACAAAAGACAGCTTTGCTGGACCATTTCAAAATATATTGAAGTATATTTTAGGGTAAAATATTTTTATTTCCTTCAGGTTCTGCCATCTGCCATGTGATGCTATACAAGAACCAGGTTGGAGTTTGGCATCTCATTGCCAAAAAACCTCTGTTCTGTCAGTCTCATGATCTCTATTTTAATGTTAATGCTGGCCAGTTGTGCCTAAACTCCAAAAGAGAGGGGGTGTAATGAGGTGTGTCCAACCTCTCTTCCCATAATGGCCAGGAATTCAGTTTTTCAAGTTCTCCTTGGCCCAGAGGGAGTAAGTTCAGTCAACTGGGGGGCTTAGGATTTTATTTTTGGTTGACACTCGATATAAGGGACTCCCCCAGTTTGCACAATGAGACCAAGGTGGGTTATACCTTGATGGGGAGGTGTGGTGGGCTTGGGTTACAGGGTGACCACTGACCTCAGCCACTGTCCATGCAACCTCAGTGCTGCAGGAAGAAGGTCCTTCAGTGAACAAGGTTGGAAAACATTTCATCTGAAATAGTGAGACATTAATACCTGCTTCTTAGTACTGCTGTGAGGAAGAAATGAGACAATGCCTGCAGAGAGTTCACTGCAGGCCCTATCACAGCATATCCACTCCATAAATAGTGTTTTCACTATTGCACTGTTGCTGTGAGTATTATTCTCACCAACATCTTCACTATCAGCAACACCATCACCATCAGCAACACCATCACTATCAACAACATCATAACAATCACCAGCATTATCACCATCACCAACACCATCATCATCACCATCCCCAGTATCAGCACCATCACCATCCCCAGCATCCTCACCAACCCCAGCATCATCATAATCACCAACACCATCACCATCACCAACATTATCACAACCCCAGCATCATCACCATCCACAGCATCATCACCATCACCAGCGTCATCACCATCCTCACCATCCTCAGCATCATCACCATCACCAGCATCAACACCATCACCAGCACCATCACCATCACCAACATCATCACCATCACCCATCACCAGCATCATCACCATCCCCAGCATCATCACCATCGCCAGCATCATCACCATCCCCAGCATCATCACCACCCCTAGCATCATCACCATCTTCAGCATCATCACCATCACCAACATCATCACCATCATGAGCATCATCACCATCACCAGCATCAACACCATCACCAGCACCATCACCATCACCAACATCATCACCATCACCATCACCCATCACCAGCATCATCACCATCCCCAGCATCATCACCATCACCAGCATCATCACCATCCCCGGCATCATCACCACCCCTAGCATCATCACCATCTTCAGCATCATCACCATCACAAACATCATCACCATCATGAGCATCATCACCATCACCAGCATCATCACCATCACCAGTGTCATCACCATCATCAGCATCATCACCATCACCAACACCATCACACCATCACCAATATCATCACCATTCCCAGCGTCATCACCATTACCAACATCGTCACCATCACCAACACCATCACCATCCCCAAGGTCATCATCACCAACATCATCACCATCACCATCCCCAGCATCATCACCATCCCCAGCATCATCACAATCCCTGGCATCATCACCATCCCTGGCATCATCACAATCCCTGCCATCATCACCATCACCGGCATCATCACCATCACCGGCATCATCACTATCACCAGCGTCATCACCATTATCATCCGCAGCATCATCACCATCCCCAGCATCATCACCATTACCAGCATCCTCACCATCCCCAGCATCATCACTGTCACCAGCATTATCACCATCCCCAGTATCATCACCATCTTCAGCCTCATCGCCATCTCCATCATCATCACCATCACCAGTATCATCACCATCACCATCCCCAGCATCATCACCATCCTCAGCATCATCACCATCCTCAGCCTCATCACCATCACCAGCATCATCACCATCACCATCCCCAGCATCATCACCATCCTCAGCATCATCACCATCCTCAGCCTCATCATCATCACCAGCATCATCACCACAACCAGCATCATCACCATCACCAACACCATCGCCATCCCCAGCATTATCACCACCCTCAGCATCTTCACCACCACCAGCATCATCACCATCACCAACATCATCATCATCACTAGAATCATCATTATTATTATCATAATAATATTACTGAGTCTAAAAAATGTCCTATAAGGCAGAGAAGGCATTATCATCCCCATTTTTAAGGTAAAAATTGAACCTCATCAAGTCTATTAGGAAATACTTGATTATTCCAATGTAACTTATTATGCAGAGTTGCCTTTTCTGACAAATGAAAGCTGTTTCCATAAGCAGAATTGTTAACAGAAGGGTTTTCAGCAGGCAAACAATCCCAGCTTGGAACCTGCCTATGGCTCTTATTTCTCAGCATAATATACCATTAGGGACAGACTCAGGAAAAATGCCCAAGAAGTCCAAATCCTGTGTCCTGTGTCCATCAGGCCAGACTGTATAATCCTGAGCATTCAGCCAGCATTATTTACATTCTATAATCATTTAGATCTACTCTCCTATTGGATCCTCAACGTCTCTGTTCAGGACAGCCACCTAGTGTGCAGAGCCCTGTCAGTATAAACAATTTCATTAAATGACACATTGCACAATTTTTGCACTCATGTGATTTAGAGGGAATAATCAAGAAGAATTTAGAATAAGGCAGAGAAAAGATACTTGCATATTTGCTTAATGTCTTATGCATATGAAGATTCTAGTAGAGCATGGCACAATCTCTTCCTTTCAGTTATCTTCTTTCTTGTCAGATGCATCATTCCTGGATAATTTCATATCTCCCAGTGGCAGAAAAGGCAGCAACACAGTTTTTACTCACAGTGCCATGGCTCTTCAGAACCTATTTGCATGGAAATGACACCAGTCACCTTGCCTCTGCAGTCTCCTAATGCAATTTATCTGATGCTGGGTCTGTCTCACTCATGACGCTGTGTCACCTGCCATGCTGCCGTGAACACTGGATGCCAGTGACTCTCCCAAAAGTTACTGTTGTGCTTCATTCACAGTGACCATAGATTCAAGTGTATCCAGAGTGTGCAGAATGTGAACAATAATTTCATTTCTGCCCCATTAACTTAACTCTCAGAATTTTACAACACACGTGGAGAACAACACATTTTTCTCTTGACTTCCTCGGGTCATAACCACGGTGCTTCTAGACGTGATCTCTTCCAATGTTGGTTTTGCTCCTGCCTGCCACTCAGTACCAGCAGGGAGAAGAGGCAGGGGCTTGTGGAGGAGTGAGAGCTGTGGACCCACTCACACATGGGATGCCTGTTTCTGGCCCAGGCAGGGTTTGGGAGCAACCTGGGAGAGAATAAGTTTACCATAGCAATGAGAAACAAGAGAGAATGTTGATCAGAAGATCGGAAGGACCAATAAGTATTATGTGACCACAACCTGCAAAGTCCTCTGAGGGGGTAGCCTAGAGGACTGCCCGGCATTTGAGTTGGGGTCTCTGTGTGGAGGTTGATGTCCCTGGATACTAGAGGCAGAGGCTACATAGGGTAAAGAATGCCTGCCACTGGCCCTGCCACCCTCACAGCTATAGTCCAGAGGTGGTACTGTAGTCAGAATATGGACAGGCCAGAGCACACTCATGTGCCCCCACTTGGCTCAAGCCCAAGTACTAGAGGTGGGGCCTCCACAGCTGGAGCCCTGAACTAACACATCCTGTGCCCAATGTGAGAGTCACCCAAAATTAGCATGTTACCATTCTAGTAGCCCAGTCTCGTGTGATTCTTTGAGACAAATTCTAATCCACCCAATGAGAGAAATCTACCTCCTGGATCTGGGGACCTGGGATGACCCCACTGAACAAGTCCTAGAGCTGCTCCTTGAGGCATCTGATCAACCCCATGTGTGGGCTACAGGGTCGGAGCATGCCCTGACATGGGGGAAGTGGGTTCTGGTATGAGTTCAGGGCATCCTGTTCAGATGGCACTGTCAGCCCTGGCTGGGCCTAACTACAGGAAGAAGATTTAGAAAATTTTGCTTAAGGCAGTTCCAGGCCAGGACCCCTGAGGCATGGAGTTCTGGGCCAGGACCCCACTTGCTTAGGTCTAAGGAGGTGCCCTCCCTGTGAAGCTATCAGGGCAGACCTGATTGTGTTTGACAAATGAGAACAGGAGGTGCAGAAGGGTTATGAGCCCTGCCCAAGTCGCCCAGCAGACCCACTTCATTATAGAGCTGAGACTGGAGCCTGGGTCTTCAGCCTCCTGCTCAGTGTCTCCCTCTGCTGTGCTGAAGCTCTGAGCCACTGCCCTTTAACATGCATGGACTCCTGCCCAGTTTCACTGTGTAGTAGTGGGTGTGTGTGCAGGTGGGAGTGATTTCTTTCCAGAAGTAGCTTGCTATAGTAAATAGACCAGGGCTGATAATCAAAGAAGTGGGTTCTAACCTTATCCCTGATATTCATGTTCACAGCTTTTGAATATCTACCTTGAGTTAGGTGCTATGTTTATATGCTTCCTATTGATTCTTCACAGCAACACAATGAATTAGATACTATTATGACTGCCTTACAGGTGAGGAAAGTTAGCTTCAGAGAGAAGGGATTTGTTCAAAGTCATAGACTGGCAAGTGGTGGAGTCAGGAAAAGTCACTCTGTCTCATGGGCCTCTGCAGCCTCACCTGAGTGGTGAGTGGGGGCCTTGGGTGCCCACTTGGGTACCCAAGGATGCAACATCCTGTATTTCTGGATGCACAGCAGAGTGGGGCACTGTGCGGGAGGCTGAAGACCACGGCTGCAGTCTCAACTCCTGTTCTGCCTTTCATTCCCTGGAGGAAGTAATAGAAGTGACCATAAAGTCTGGCAAATGTCGGCTGGACGCAGTGGCTCACGCCTGTAATCCCAGCACTTTGGGAGGTCGAGATGGGTGGATCACGAGGTCAGGAGATCCAGACCATCCTGGCTAACACGGTGAAACCCCATCTCTACTAAAAATACAAAAAAATTAGCCGGGCGTAGTGGCAGGTGCCTGTAGTCCCAGCTACTCGGGAGGCTGAGGCAGGAGAATGGTGTGAACCTGGGAGGCAGAGCTTGCAGTGAGCCGAGATCGTGCCACTGCACTCCAGCCTGGGTGACTACTGAGCGAGACTCCGTCTCAAAAAGAAGGCTGGCAAATGTCTGCTTCAGGTACAGGTACACCAGTGGGGAAAGCAGCAGTGAAGTCTGGGCTGTGGGGGAAATGAGTGATGTCTGGACTTGGGCATGGCTTGTTACATCCTCTGAACTTGTTTCATCCTATGAAACGCAGAAACCAAATAATGATGTTGCAATTCTTGTTACCCCAACTTTCACTCTCTGAAGCCAAAGCCAAATTGATCCAAATAGTGAGGGATACATCTATAAAAGTGTTTGGAGACTCAAAAAGTACTAAATACTATTATTTAAGCAATCAGTCAAAATATATTTACTGAGCTTCTACTGTTTGCCAAATGCTGCACTAGGAGCTGGGGATGCAACTGCTTTGAACAACATTTCTCTCTCTCTCTCTCTCTCTCTCTCTCTCTCTCTCCCCCTCTCCCTATCTGTCTCTTGCTCTCACTCTACAGACCTTATGTAAGTGGAATCATACAGTCTTTTTGTATCTTTCTTATTTCACTTAGCTTAATGTCCTTAAAATTCATCCATGTAATAGCATATGTCCGAATTTTTTTCCTTTTTAAGGCTGAATAATATTCCTTTGTATGTATATACAACATTTTGATTATCCAGTCATCTGTTGATGGACACTTGAGTGGCTTCTATCTTTTGGCTATTGGGAGTACCACTACAATGAATATGGGTGTATTAATATCTCTTCAAGATTCTACTTTTTGGCTGGGCATGGTGGCTCATGCCTGTAATCTCAGCACTTTGGGAGGCTGAGGTGGGAGGATCACTTGAGGTCGAGTTCGAGACCAGCCTGGCCAACATGGTGAAACCCCATCTCTACTAAAAATACAGAAAGATATTAGCTGGGTGTGGTGGCACATGTCTGTAGTCACAGCTACTTGAGAGGCTGAGGCAGGAGAATTGCTTGAACCCAGGAGGCTGAGATTGCACCACTGCACTCTACCCTGGGTGATAGAGTAAGACTGTTTCAAAAAAAAAAAAAAGAAAAAGATTCTACTTTGAATTCCTTTGGATATATACCCAGAAGTAGAATTGCTGGCTTATGGCAATTCTATGTTTAATTTTTTGAGGAATGGTCATACTGTTTTTCACAGTGGCTATACCATTTTACATTCTCATTAAGTGTATAAGGGTTTCAAAATCTTCTTATCCTCACCAACACTTATTTTCTGGGGTTGTTATTTTTTTTTCCACAGTAGCCCACAGGTGTCCAATATTTTGGCTTCCCTGGGCCACATTGGAAGGATTGTCTTGGGCCACACATAAAATAAACTAACACTAACAATAGCTGATGAGCTTTAAAAAATCACAGGAAAAAAACTCATAATTTTTAAAGAAAGTTTATGGGCCAGGCGTGGTGGCTCACGCCTGTAATCCCAGCACTTTTGGAGGCCGAGGTGGGTGGATCACGAGGTCAGGAGATCGAGACCATGGTGAAACCCCGTCTCTACTAAAAATACAAAAAATTAGCTGGGCACGGTGGTGGGCGCCTGTAGTCCCAGCTACTCGGGAGGCTGAGGCAGGAGAATGGCGTGAACCCAGAAGGCGGAGCTTGCAGTGAGCTTAGATCGCGCCACTGCCCTCCAGCCTGGGCAACACAGCGAGACTCCATCTCAAAAAAAAAAAAAAAAAAAAAAAGTTTATGGATTTGTGTTGAGCCACATTCAAAGCCGTCCTGGGTTGCATGTGGCCTATGGACCGCGGGTTGGAGAAGCACTTTGGGAAGTTGGGGCAAGAGGATTGTTTGAGCCCAGGAGTTTAAGAACAGCCTGGGCAACATAGGGACCCTCCCCTTCATCTCTACAAAACAATTTTAAAATTAGCTGGGTGTGGTGGCTCATGGCTGTAGTCCCAGCTACCTGGGAGGCTGAGGCAAAAGGATTGCTTGAGTTCAGGTGGTTAAGGCTGCAGTGAGCCATGTTCTTGCCACTGTACTCCAGCCTGTGTGACAGAGTGAAATCCTGTTTCAAAAAACAAAAACAAACAAACAAACAAAAACCACAAGAGCTATAGGACAATTGCAAAAGGTGTGACTACATGTAATAAAAATATCAGAAGGAGAAGAGAAAAAGGAACAAAAGAAACATTTGAAGCAATAATGACTGAGAACTTCCCTCAAATTAGTCTCAGACAATAAATCAAAGATCCAAGAAGTTCAAACTGGATAAATGGCCAAAAAACCCTACACCTAGGCATATCATTTTCAAACTACAGAAAATCCAGATAAAGTCCTGAAAGAAGCCAGAGGGAAAAAGCATCTTACCAATGCAAGGGCAAAGATAAGAATTACATCTAACCAACTTCTCAGAAACCATGCAAGCAAGAAGAAGGTAGAGTGAAGTATTTTAAATACTGAGAGGGAAAAAAACCCCACACCTAGAATTCTATACTCCATAATAGTATCCTTTGAAAGTGAAGAAGAAATGCTTTCTCAAAATTGAGGAAATTTATTGCCAGTAGATCTGCCTTGTAGGAAATGTTAAAAGAAATTCTTCAGAAAAAAGGAAAATGATATAGGTCAGAATTTTAGACTACAAAAGGAAGGGAGGAGCATCAGAGAAGAAATAAGTGATGGAAAAATAAAAACTTTTTTTTTTTTGAGACAGAGTCTCACACTGTCGACAGGCTGGAGTACAGTGGCGTGATCTCAGCTCACTGCAACCTCCGCCTCCCGGGTTCAAGTGATTCTCCTGCCTCAGCCTCCTGAGTACTACAGGCATGTGCCACTATGCCTAGCTAATTTTTGTATTTTTAGTAGAGACGAGGTTTCACTATGAGGCCAGGATGGTCTGGATCTCCTGACCTCATGATCTGCCCGCCTCGGCCTCCCAAAGTGCTGGGATTACAGGCGTGAGCCACCGCTCCCGGCACTATTTTTCTTATTCTTAATTGATACAGTTTGTTAAAAGTAATATAAGCAATAATGCTATTCAATTACTTATGCTTATGAATATATACTATATATGTTTATGTATAAGTGATATGAATGACAGTAATGATATAAGGATTGGGAGGGAGAAATTAGGATTATTTTGTTATTGGAAGGTACATAAACTACCTGTGAAGTAGTATAGTGTTATTTGAAAGTGAGATTTGATTAGTTGTAAATGTGTATTGCAAACTCTAGGGCAACCTGTGAAAAAAGAAGTATAAATGAATATGCTAAGAAAAGGAAAAAAAGAATCATATACAATGCTCAATTAAAACCAAAGAAGGCAGAAAAAGAGTAGAAGACAAAAATAAGAACAAAGACAACAAATATAAAAATAGTAATAAATATGGTAGATACTACTAGTCTAACTATATCAATAATCATGTTGAATGTCAGTGGTCTTAAATGCACCAATCAAAAGATTGTCAGAGTGATTTTAAAAACCTGCTTTAAATGTAAAGACACACATAGATTAAAAGTAAATGGATATCGGCCGGGCGCGGTGGCTCACGCCTGTAATCCCAGCACTTTGGGAGGCCGAGGTGGGTGGATCACAACGTCAGGAGATCGAGACCATCCTGGCTAACATGGTGAAACCCCGTCTCTACTAAAAATACAAAAAAATTAGCCGGTCGTGGTGGGAGGCGCCTGCAGTCCCAGCTACTCAGGAGGCTGAGGCAGGAGAATGGCGTGAATACAGGAGGTGGAGCGTGCAGTGAGCTGACATTGCGCCACTGCACTCCAGCCTGGGAGACAGAGCGAGACTTCGCCTAAAAAAAAAAAAAAGTAAATGGCTATCATGCTAACACCAATAAAATGAAAGCAAGAGTAGCTATACTAATTGCAGGCAGAATAGACTTCAGAGCTAGAAGAGCTATCAAGGATAAAGAGGGGTATTACATCCAGCACTTTGGGAGGCTGAGGTGGGCGGATCACCTGAGGTCAGGAGGGCAAGACCAGCCTGGCCAACACGGTGAAACCCCGTCTCTACTAAAAATACAAAAATTAGCCAGGAATGGTGGTGGGCACCTGTAATCCTAGCTACTCAGGAGGCTGAGACAGGAGAATCACTTGAACCTGGGAGGCAGAGGTTGCACTGCACCGAGATCGTGCCACTGCACTCCAGTCTGGGCAACAAAGAGTGAAACTCCGTCTCAAAAAAAAAAAAAAAAAAGAGGGATATTACATAATGATGAATAGATCAGTTCTCCAAAATGACATAACACTTCTTAAAATGTATGTACCTGACAACGAAGTGTGGAAATACGTAAAGCAAAAACTGATAGAACTGCAAGGAGAAATAGATGAATCCACTACTATAGATTGATATTTCAACTTCATAGTTTGATATTTCAACTTCAACACCTGTCTATCAGAAATGGAAAGATATAGCAGGCAGTTAGGGCATAGGTGAAAATTAGTAAGGACATAGGCAAACTCAATTCAATGTTATCAACCAACTGGATATAACTGACATCTATAGACTACTTCATCCAAGCTCAGAAGAATGCACTTTCTTCTCAAGCTCACATGGGACATTTGCCAAGATAGCTCACATTCTGGGCCATAAAACATACCTTAACACATTTAAAAGAATAGAAATCATACAACATCTGCTCTCAGACCACAATGAAATTAAACTAAAAATCGATAATAGAAAGATAGATGGAAAATCTCAATTTTTTTTTTTTGAGATGGAGCCTCGCTATGTTGCCCAGGCTGAAGTGCAGCAGTGCGATCTTGGCTCACTGAAAACTCTGCCTCCTGGATTCAAGCAATTCTCCTGCCTCAGCCTCCTGAGTAGCTGGGACTACAGGCACGTGCCACCATGTCCAGCTAATTTTTGTATTTTTAGTAGAGATGGGTTTCACCATGTTGGCCAGGCTGGTCTCAAACTCCTGGCCTCAAGTGATCTGCCCGCATCAGCCTTCCAAAGTGCTGGGATTATAGGCATGAGCCACCGTGCCCAGAGGAAAATCTCAAAATATTTGAAGATTACACAAGACAGTTCTAAATAACACAAAGAAGAAAAGACGAAAGATTTCAAAGAATAAATCTCAGGAGAAATTAGAAAATATTTTGAACTGAGCGAGATGCAGTGGCTCATATCTGCAATCCCAGCACTTTGGGAGGCTAAGGCAGGCAGATCGTTTGAGGTCAGGAGCTTGAGACCAGCCTGGACAACATGGTGAAACACCGTCTCTACTAAAAATACAAAAATTATCCAGGAGTGGTGGTGCACACCTGTAATCCCAGCTACTTGGGAGGCTGAGGCAGGATAATTGTTTGAACCCAGGAGATGGAGGCTGCAGTGAGCCAATATTGCACCACTGCATTCCAGCCTGAGTGACACAGTGAGGCTCCATCTCAAAAAAAAAAAAAAAAGAAAGAAAGAAAAAGAAAAAGGAAATGTGGTGAACTGAAGGAAAACAAAACACAACTTAACAAAATTTGTGAGATGCAGTGAAAGTTGACCTAGAGGAAAATTTATAGCATTAAATGCATAGATCAGAAAAGAAGAAAGATCTGATATTAACAATATAAGCTTCCACCTTAAAAAACTGGGAAAAGAAAATCAAATTAAATCCAAATTTAGAAGAAGAAAATAGGCCAGGCATGGTGGCTCATGCCCATAATCCCAGCACTTTGGCAGGCCAAAGCAGGTGGATCGCCTGAGTTCAGGAGTTTGAGACCAGCCTGGCCAAGATGGCAAAACCCCATCTCTACTAAAAATACAAAAATTAGCCAAGGCATGGTGTCACATGCCTGTAATCCTAGCTACTCAGGAGGCTGAGGCAGGAGAATCGCTTGAACCTCAGAGGCAGAGGTTCCAGTGAGCCAAGATCGCACCATTGCACTCCAGCCTGGGCAACAGAGCGAGAATCCGTCACAAAAAAAGGAAGAAGAAGGAGAAGGAGAAGAAGAAAATAATTATTATTAGTATTCATGAGACAAGATCTCTCTGTTACCCAAGCTGGTCTCAAACTCCTGGAATCAAGGCATCCTCTCACCTTGGCCTCCCAAAGGGCTGGAATTACAGGTATGACTCACTACACCTAAGAATTATAGGAATTACAGGCATGACCCACTACACCTAAGAAAAAATATTATATATTAATAATAAAAATATTATTAAGTAAAGGTGTTATTAAGCAGAAATCAATGAAATTGAAAACAGAAAATAGAGAAAATCAACAAAACTAAAAGCTGGTTCTTTGAAAAAAAAGATCAATACATTGATAAGCCTCTAGTCAGGCTAACTAAGAAAAAAGAGAAGACACTAATTATTAATAACAGAAATGAAACAGAGGGCCGGGCACAGTGACTCATGGCTGCAATCCCAGCACTTTGGGAGGCTGAGGCAGGCTGATCACCTGAGGTCAGGAGTTCGAGACCAGCCTGGCCAACATGGCAAATCTCCATCTCTAGTAAAAATACAAAAATGAGCCAGGCGTGGTCGTGTGTGCCTGTAATCCCAGCTACTGGAGAGGCTGAGACACAAGAATCGCTTGAACCTGGGAAGCAGAGGTTGCAGTGAGCCGAGATCACGCCACTGCACCCCAGTTTGGGTGGCAGAGCAAGACTCAAAAAACAAAAACAAAGAAAGAGAGAAAGGAAGGAAGGAAGAAAGGAAGGGAAGAGGACACTACATAAATCCGACAGACATCAAAAGGATAATAGGCCAGGCGCAGTGGCTCATGCCTGTAATCCCAGCACTTTGGGAGGCCGAGGTGGGCAGATCACAAGGTCAGGAGTGCAAGACCAGCCTGACCAATATGGTGAAACCCTGTCTCTACTAAAAATACAAAAATTAGCCGGGCGTGGTGACACACACCTGTAATCCCAGCTACTTGGGAGGCTGAGGCAGGAGAATTGCTTGAACCCAGGAGGCGGAGGTTGCAGTGAGTTAAGATTGCATCACTGTACTCCAGCCTGAGTAACAGAGCAAGACTCTGTCTCAAAAAAAAAAAAAAAAAAAAAGGATAATAAAGGAATACTACCAATATCTCTATGCCCACTAATTTGATAACCTAGTGAAAATGGACCAATTCCTTGAAAGACACAATATGCCACAAGTCACCCAAGAAGAAATACACAATTTGAATAGGCCTATATCTATTAAGAAAATCAGATCAATATTTAAACTTTCCAACACAGAAAGAACCAATCCCAGATGTGTTCACAGATGATATCTATCAAACATTTAAAGAAGAAATTATAAAAATTCTCTACAACCTCTTTCAGAAGATAGAAGTAGAGGGAATATTTCCTAACTCATTCTATGAGGCTGATATTATCTTAATGCCAAGACAAGAAAAGGACCTTACAAGGAAAAAGAACTAAAGACTAATATCTCTCATGAACATTGATATAAAACCTCAACAAAACTTAGCAAATCAAATCCAACTGTGTAGAAAAAGAATTATATACCACAACCAAGTGGGATTTATCCCAGGTTTGCAACGCTAGCTCAACATTTGAAAATCAGTTAACGTAACCCATCACATCAACAAATTAAAGAAGAAAAATAATATCATATCAGTAGATGCAGAAATAGCATTTGACAAAATTCAGCACTCGCTCATGATCAAAACTCCCAGTAAACTAGGAATGGGGAGGAACTTCCTCAACCTGATAAAGAATAACAACCAAAAAAATCCCTACAGCTAACATTATACTTAACGATGAGAAAGCAGAAACATTCCCACCAAGATCAGGAACATGGCAAGGATGTCCCCTCTCACCATTCCTTTTCAACCACATACTGGCAGTCCTAGGTAATGCAATAAGATAAGAAAAGGAAATAAAAGGTACACTGATTAGGAAGAAAAAAATAAAACTGTCTTTGTTCACAGATAACATGGTCCTCTAGGTAGAACATCCAAAAAGTGACAAAAACACTCCTGGAATAATAAGCACTTATAACATGGTTGCAGGATACAAGGTTAATATACAAAATTCAATTACTTTCATGTATGCCATCGATGAACAAGTCGAATTTGAAATTAAAAACACAATGCTGGCCAGGCATGGTGGTTCACACCTGCAATCTCAGCACTTTGGGAAGCTGAGGTGGGGGAATCGCTTGAACCCAGTAGTTCAAGACCAGTCGGAGCAACATGGCAAAACCTCATCTCTTCAAAAACATACAAAAATTAGATAGATCTGGTGGCATGCACTTGCAGTCCCAGCTACTTGGAGGCTGAGGTAAGAGGATCACTTGAGCCTGGGAGGGTGAGGCTGCAGAGCCATGATTGCACCACTTAGATTCAATAAAATCCCAATGAAAATCTTAATAAGTTACTTTGTCAATATTGACAAACCGATTCTATAGTTTATACTGAGAGTCAAAAGACCCAGAATAGCCAATATAATTTTGATGAGAAAAATGTTGGGGGACTGACATTACCAGACTCTGAGTCTTACTATAATCCTTCAATACTCAAGACAGTGTGGTAGTGGCAAAACAATAAACAAATAGATTAATGGAACAGAAAGCAAGCTCAGAAATAGATCCACCTATATATAGTCAACTGATCTTTCACAAAGAAGCAAAGGCAATACAATGTAGCAAAGTTGGTCTTTTCGACAAATGGTGCTGAGACAACTGGACATCCACCTGCAAAAGAAAAATGAATGTAGACATAGACCTTATTCATTTTATAAGAATTAACTCAAAATGGATGACGGACCTAAATCTAAAACTCAGAAGTATAAGACTCCTAGAATATAACATAGGGGAAAACTTAGATGACTTTGGGTTTGGTGATGACCTTTTAGACAGAACACTAAAGCCATGATCCATAAAAGAAAAATTGATAACTGGGTCATATTGAAATTAGAAACATCTGCTTCGTGAAATACACTATCAAGAGAATTAAAAAGCCACAGACCGCAGCCAAAAAACACATGAAAAAATGCTCATCATTACTGGCCATCAGAGAAATGCAAATCAAAACCACAATGAGATACCATCTCACACCAGTTAGAATGAAAATCATTAAAAAGTCAGGAAACAACAGGTGCTGGAGAGGATGTGGAGAAATAGGAACACTTTTACACTGTTGGTGGGACTGTAAACTAGTTCAACCATTGTGGAAGTCAGTGTGGAGATTCCTCAGGGATCTAGAACTGGAAATACCATTTGAGCCAGCCATCCCATTACTGGGTATATACCCAAAGGACTATAAATCATGCTGCTATAAAGACACAAGCACACGTATGTTTATTGCGGCATTATTCACAATAGCAAAGACTTGGAACCAACCCAAATGTCCAACAATGATAGACTGGATTAAGAAAATGTGGCATATATACACCATGGAATACTATGCAGCCATAAAAAATGATGAGTTCATGTCCTTTGTAGGGACATGGATGAAATTGGAAATCATCATTCTCAGTAAACTATCACAAGAACAAAAAACCAAACACCACATATTCTCACTCATAGGTGGGAACTGAAAAATGAGATCACATGGACACAGGAAGGGGAATATCACACTCCCCAGACTGTTGTGGGGTGGGGGCACGGGGGAGGGATAGTATCGGGAGATATACCTAATGCTGGATGACGAGATAGTGGGTGCAGCGCACCAGCATGGCACATGTATACATATGTAACTAACCTGCACAATGTGCACATGTACCCTAAAACTTAAAGTATAATAATAAAAAAAAAGCTATGAAAGAAAAAAAAAAGCCACAGACTGGCAGAAAATATTTGCAGAAGACTTATCTGTTAAAGAACTGTTATTGAAAATATACAAAGAAGTCTCACAATTCAACAATAGGAAAATTAGCCCATTTAAAATTAGTCAGAAAACCTTAACAGACACCTCGTCAAAGAAGATATACAGATGGCAGACAGGTATATGAAAGATGCTCCACATCATATGTCATCAAGAAAATGCAAATTTAAACAAAAATAAGATATCAGTACATGTGAATTAGAATGACCCAGATCAGAACACTGACAGCACCAAATGCTGGTGAGGATGTGGAGCAACAGGAACTCTCATTCATTGCTGGTGGGGATGCAAAATGTTGCAGCCACTTTGGAAGATAGTTTGGTAGTTTCTTACAAAATTAAATATACTTGTACCATGTGATCCAGCAACTGTGCTCTTTGGCATTTACCCAGAAGAACTGAAAACTTATGTTCACACAAAACTTGCATACATATGTTTATAGCAGCTTTTGCCAAAACCTGAAAGTAACCAACATGTCCTTCAGTAGGAGAATGGATAAATAAACTGTGGTTAATCCAGACAATGGAGTATTTTCAGCCCTGAAATGAAGTGGGTATCAAGTCATGAAAAAACATGGAGAAAAAAATGCATATTACAAAGTGAAAGAATGCAATCTGAAAAGGTCTGTATACTGTCTGAATCCAACTATATGAAATTCTGGAAAAGGCAAAACCAAGAAACAGTAAAAAGATCAGTGGTTGCCAGTGGTTAAGGAAGAGGGAGGGATGAGTAGGTACAGCACAGAGGATCTGGGGGCACTGAAACTACTCCATGATGCTATAATGGTGGATAAATGTCATTATACATTTGTTAAAACCAATAGAATACATAACACTAAGAGTGAACCCTAATGTAAACCATGGACTCTGGGTGATAAGAGTACGTTAATACAGGTGCATCAATTGTAACAATCAAAGGTGTTATTCTGGTGGGGATGTTGATAATGGGGAGGCTATGCATGTATGGGCAGAAGGTACATGGGAAATCTCTGTACCTTCACTCAACTTTGCTGTGAACCTAAAACTGTTCTAAAAACTGAGGTCTATTAGAAAAGAAAAGAAGCAGAAACAAAATCACTAAACAAAGTAATACATGCACTACACACTGTTAATAGTGTTGACTTGGTAATGCATACACATAGCTGTGTTTTAAAATATTTTCCCAGTCAAAATAGTAAAAACACATAAACTCACGGAGTGAGCATACAAACACTGCTAAGCATACTTTTTTTTTTTTGAGATGGAGTCTTGCTCTGTTGCCAAGGCTGGAGTGCAGTGGCGTGATCTCGGCTCACTGCAACCTCCGCCTCGCAGGTTCAAGCAATTCTCCTGTCTCCACCTCCCGAGTAGCTGGAATTACAGGCATACACCACCATGCCCGGCTAATTTTTGTATTTTTAGTAGAGATGGGGTTTCCTGATGTTGGTCAGGCTGGTCTCAAACTCCTGACCTCAGGTGATCCGCCCGCCTCAGCCTCCCAAAGTGCTAGGATTACAGGCATAAGCCACTGCACCTGGCCCACATTTTTTATCCCATAAACACACACACACACACACACACACCTCCTTAGCTTAGCAGTGGTTCATATATATCACTAAACACAGAGGTTCAGTATATATCACTAAAGTGTGAAGGATGTGCATCCATATGGTTAACATACTCTTTCACAAATATTATTTTCTGTATCACATGAACCACCTGTATTAAACAAGTTCCAACGTATATTATTAAACCAAGCAGAACATGCACCCCACATGTTAAACCCAATGTCCCACACATATATAACAATGTTGGTTACACACAATAAACTCATTAACACACATACAGAACTCTGTTAAACACAGTTTCAACTTACGTCACTAAACCACATGTATACACATAACACACTTCTACACACATTTCACACATATCACTCTACTCAATTAAACAGGCACTTAGCTAAGATAAATACAGTTTTTCAGCATAAATCTCTAAGTAAAGTAGTATATGCACTCCACACTGCTAAACACAGTGTTTCCTGTGTATATTCCAATCCTCAAGATGGTATGCACCTAGTCCTGTAAGCACAGTGTTCTAACATTTCCCAAAACAAAGCAGTACCTGCACCACACACATCTCTCTTTTAAAAACTGCACATTTGGTAGGTGCTACTAACTTACCCCATATTTCATATATCCCTTATATCACTATATGCAGGCAACACAAGCACCTCTCCTAAATGCAGTTTCAAAATGTCACTAAACAAAATAGTGCACACACCTCACACTGCTAGCACAATGTTTCACATATATATCACTACATACAGGAACACACAACACTATCTTTGTGGGTTTTTTGTTTGTTTGTTTTTTGTTGTTTTTTTGTTTTTGTTTTGGTTTTGGTTTTTTTTTTTTTTTGAGACGGAGTCTCACTCTGTTGCCAGGCTGGAGTGCAGTGGTGTGATCTCGGCTTCCTGCAACCTCTGACTCCCCGGTTCAAGCAATTCTCCTGCCTCAGCCCCCCGAGTAACTGGGATACATGCCACCACATCTGGCTAACTTTTGTATTTTTAGTAGAGACGGGGTTTCACTGTGTTGGCCAGACTGGTCTCGAACTCCTGACCTCGTGATCCGCCCGCCTCGGCCTCCCAAAGTGCTAGAATTACAGGCGTGAGCCACTGCGCCCAGCCAACACTATCTTCGTTAAACACAAAGTCCTACATGCCTCACACAGTGTAAACTCAACTGTTTTTCATATGTATCATTATACTCAGTAACACTGGGCTCTGTAAACAGTGTTTCAATATATGTCACAGATAACAGCACATGTACTGCACACTGCTAAACAGGATGTTTCAAACATACATAATAATACACTTACCCACCACTCTTAAATATATTATGGCATATCATTTAACAAAGTAACATACACACATATTAACCCCATGTTTTTGTTTGTTTTGTATATATTCATGGGGTACAAATGCAATTTTGCTACATTGCTACATTGCATAGTGGTGAAGTCAGCCTATCCATCACTGGAGTAATACACATTGCACCCAGCAAGCAACTTCCCATCATCCACCCCTCTCTCACTCCCACTTCAAGTCTCCTGTCCATCATTCCACACTTGGCTTAAATGCAGTGTTTCTAACATATATCTCAATACAGGGTAGCATGCTCACCTAACACTATTAAACATGCTGTTTCACATAAATCATTAAAAATGTAAGGGTCAGACTGAGGCACAAGGTACAGGTCAGGGCCAGGACAGGTTCAGGATCATGGTGAGGTTGGCTCAGGGTAAGGGTCAGGGTTAGGACAATGTTCAGCATGATTCAGGGTCATGGGATCTTCATGATGAAAATAAATGAAAGAATTCATGTCAGGGTTCATATCAGGATGAGGGTCAAGGTCAGAGTCAGCGTCAAAGTTATGAAGAAGGTTATATTCAATATCAGGGTGATTGCAGGACAGGGGGTGGTCAAGGTCTATCTCTAAGTGAATGTGAGGGCACAGGGTAGAAGCAGCTTAGGGTGAGGGACACAGAATGTTCAGGATAATGGTGAGGGTCAGGCTCAGGGTCATGGTGAGGGCCAGGATAAAGTCCAGCTCTGGTGAGTGGCCGTGTCAGGGCTGGGGCCAGGAGGAGGGTCAGTGTCAGGCTAAGGCCAAAGGAAATGTCAGACGCCCTGTCATAGTGAAGGTCAGGGTGTTTATTCATTTCCTAGGATTGAATAACAAATTGACACAAACAGAATGACTTAAGACAACGGAAATTATTATCTTGTGGTTGTGCGGATCAGTCTAAAATCCAGGTGTGGGCAGGACCACACCCTCCAAAAGCTCTAGGGAAGGATCCTTCCTTACCTCTGAGGCTTCTGCAGGCTCCTAGAGTGCCTTTTCTTCTGAGCATCACTCCAACGTCTGCCTCTGTCTCCACATGGCCATCTTCCTGTGCATCTCCTCGAAGTCAGTCTCCTCCTTCTCTGTGTTTCAACATATATTCCTAAACAAATGTACACATTCAATCCACTATGAAGCAGTGTTCCACACTCCCATCTCAAGGTTCTTAATTACTTCTGCAAAGACTCAATTACCAAATCACATTCATAGACATCAAGAGTTAAGACATGGACGTACCTTTTTGAGGTCACTATTCAACCCAGTGCAGAGTCAAGGTCAGATACAGTCGAGTCAGAGTCAAGGTCAGGTTTCATAGTCAGCTTTAGGGTAGTGTCAAAGTAAAGATAAGGGGTTAGGTCAAGGTCAAGAGCAGGGTGAACTGCAGGTTCAGATTAACAGATGAAGGGGAAGGTGATGGTCATGACCAATGTCATGATGAGGGTCACAGAGAAGTCCAGGTCAGCATATGGGTGGGTGCCAAGTTTAGAGTTAAGGTCTGAGTGAGAGTAGTATTAGAGTCAGGGTCAATATCAGGGTTAGGTCCTAGCTCACAGTGTGGTTAAGGTCAGAGCAATGCCACGGTAAGGAGAAGTGTGAGGTGGGGCATCTGAGGATCTGTGTCACGATCAGACTCAGTGTAGGCATATTCAGGTCACAGCCAGCATCAGGGTGAAAAGGCCTTTCACGGATCAGCATCCAAGTCAATGTCAGGTTCAGACTCATGATGAGGGTCAGAGTCAGGGTCATATGAAAGGCAGATGGAAGGTAAATAAGGTTTATTGCCATGGTCAGCAGTAGAGTGAGGTTCAGAGTTAGGATCTGTGGCGTTCAGGAGTACAATGAGGCTAGGGGTTATGGTCAGGACCAAGATCATAGTGAAGATCAGGGTCAGAATGAGGATACAGGTCAGGCTTGGGCGAGGGTAAGTTCAGATATTATTATGGGGATATTATCTTGGATTATCCAGGTGGGCCGAGTCCAATCACATGAGTCCTTAAAGGCAGAGGACCTCTCCCGGCTATAGTTATAAAGCGAGATGTGACTAGGAAAGGAAGGCCACAGAAATGCAGCATTACTGGCTTTGAGGATGGAGGGAAAGACCATAAGCCAAGGAATGCGGAAGCCTCTAGAAAGTTAAAAGGTGAAGAAGTAGATTCTCCTTTAGAGCCTCCAGCAAGGAATTTCAGGCCAGTGAGGTCTGTACCAGACTTACAAAAGCTACAGAACTATAATGTAACATTACAAATTTGCATCCACTTAAGCCACTAGGTTAAGGTGACTTGTTATGTTCTACATAACAAATTATGTTATGTAGAAAACTAATACAGTTAGGATCATGTTGTCTGTTAAGTTTAGGGTCCATGTGAGTGTCAGCAGGGGGTCAGGGTCATACCAAAGGTCAAGAGCAGGTTTGGGATCAGAATGAGGGTCTGGATGAGGGTCAGAGACAATGTGATGGTCAGGGTAAGAGTGAATTTGATGGTCAAGGTCAGATTCAGTGTCAGGGTTCAAGTAGAAATGAGGTTCAAGGTCAGAGCAAAGGCAAGAATCAGAAATAGTGTTAGGTGAACATCAGAGTCAAAGGGTGAGGGCCAGGGTCATGTCAAGGATTAGAATCTACTTGAGAGTCACAAACAGTGTCAGGGACAAAGTAAGTGTCAGAGACCAGGTCAGGAGAGAACCAGATGTGGGTCAAGGTGATGATGAGGCTAGGAGCTAGTGTCAAGTTCAAGGTGAGTGCCATGGTCAGGGGTAGGGTGAGAGTCACCATCGGGGTGAGATTCAGGTTCAGGGTAATGGTTAGAGTTAATGATCAATGTCAGAGTGAGCAAAATGTTGGGAGTCAGAGTCAGGGTAAGGGTCAGGGTCAGAGTTGGGGGGGGTCTGTTATGGAGTCAAAGTCAAAGTCAAGATCAGGATCAGCATTAGGGTCTGGCTGGGTCATGGTGGTCATCACAAGCAGTGTCAGAGTGAATGTCAGGATCAGACTGTGGGTGAGTGTGAGATCCATAGGTAGGGTCATAGTCAGTGTGATGTCAGGGTCAAAGTGAAGGTCACCTTAAAATAAGGATGTCAAAATGAAGGTCACCTTAAAATAAGGATGTCAGAGGGAAGGTCAGCATCAGAGTCAGTTCCAGGGTCAAGGCTAGGTTCAAGGTAAGAAAGAAAAGATAGTCAAGCTCTGGGTTGAGTGTGAGAGTCAAGGTCATGGTCAGGTTTAGGCTCACAGCAGGGGTGAGGTTTAGGATCAGGGACAGAGTCAGGATCAGGCTGAAGGTGAGGGTCAGATAATTTTCAGGATGGGTGTCAGGATCAAAAATAGAGTGAGAGTCAGGTGAGGGCCAGTGTGATGGTCAGGGTCAAGGTCAGGTTCTCAGTAAGAGTAAATTAAGGATGTAGGTTAAGGCTGGGGCAAAGCCCAGGTCTATGCAGCATGAGGGTTATAGTCTTTCAGTGTCAACTTCATGGTCAGGCTGGGTGTCAGGGTCAGGTGACTGTCAGGGTCTTGGTGGCTCCATATCAGTCATGGTGAAGTGTCAGTTAAGTTCAGGGTCAGTTAAGTTCAAGATCAGCTGCAAGCTACTGTGGAAAACTGAGAAAGTTCATAGCTGTGACTTTCACTAACATTTGTTAACTACATTTTTTCCCCTAGAGAGTGCAAATTGATCTATTTATTCCAGGCAGAGAAAAAAAGGCAGAAAAGCCCAGGTGCTATGAGAAAGCAATTAAGAAGGGCATAGACCTCCCCCCCAACTAGGTCAGCGTTAAATCACAGCCCACCTGAGCCTAAGCCCCCCGCCAAAGAGAAAGGCGTCTAAACCACAAAATGCAGACAAGTTCCCTGCCTACTGATGATTAATAACTTGAGCACAGCCTCAAGAAACTAAAAAAGCATTGGATGTTGGAGCCAGACTTGGTCAAAGCAGGGGCCACACCAGAAGCTGTGGAGTCGGCTTGGCTGTGTTTGAACAGGGCTGTGCCACTTACTGGCCCTAGGCCCTCTGCTAACCATACTACTACCGTCCTTGGGCCTCAATTTCCCCATATGTAAACAGGAACATCCTATCCCCCAGGGAGCTGTTGTGAGAATAAATGAGATGAGGCCAAATAAACAAATAAACTGCAGCTTTTGCTATTCTTATTTCTTACTATGGTAGATTATTTTAACAGAGGCTCAGGAGTTAGGTACGATAAATGAACACTTCCCCAGGGGACAAAGTAGATGCAGGCCCCTGAGAGCCTGGGTCAGAAGTCCAGAAGGCCAGCATCCTCTTGGTCCACACTCTGATAACTAGCCACCACCCCTCCTCCCACCCACACTGCGGTTCACCAGTGCACTAGGCAGAGGCTGCCATGCAAGTCTCAGCCTTCTCTCAATGCCATGCAGGTGCACTCTCCTTGGTCCATGGTGCTTCCAGCCCCTGCCACGTGCCAGCCTGCACAAACTCAACTTTCTTTTTTGTTTGTTTGTTTGTTTTTGAGACAGGGTCTCTTTCTGTCACCCAGGTTGGAGTGCAGTGGCGTGATCTCAGCTTATAGCAAGCTCCACCTCCCGGGTTCAAGCAAGTCTCCCACCTCAGCCTCCTGAGTAGCTGGGACTACAGTCATGCGCCACCACACCCAGCTAATTTTTGTATTTTTTGGTAGAGACAGGGTTTCACCATGTTGGCCAGGCTGGTCTTGAACTCCTGACCTCAAGTGATCTGCCCACCTGGCCCTCCCAGAGTGCTGAGATTACAGGTGTGCACCCTGTAGCCAGGCCTCAAGTTTCTTTAGAAAGGACAGGTGGTCACCTTACCTCCAGGTCCTTCTCTCCCCTGGGGGAGAAAGGGGATTGTAATATCCCTCAGCCCATCTCTATGTGTAACTGGGCAGCTTAACTTCAAAATGCATTTTAAAACTTCTTTCCCTTTCTCTTGGGTTTCAAGATATAACCTTGAAGCAACTGTAGAAACCTTTTCCTTAGCCTTAAAATAGCTTCCACATCCCTCCCTTTCTCACCATAAACTCCTTTCACATTTCTCTAATTGTACGCTAATATCTAATTATGTGTCTTTTTAAAAGTTCCAGGGGCTAATCTTGAGACAGACAAGCAGACCTAGCCTGGAGACCCAGCTGCAAAATTCCAGAAATTACTTCAAGTCAGCTAGTCAACCACCTGGGCCAGTGTTGAGATGATCCTGGCCCATGCTCCAGGTGGACTGCGACCCAACATAGCCACAGAAACAAGACACACAGACCTTGTACTCAGTACAACTCCCGCATGCCTCCCATATCATGTCCCCCCTTTTTAAACCATTGCCTTCTCCCCAGAAACTCGAATTGGTTGCTTCAGATGGGAATATGGCCACTTCCCCATTACGTTTTGGTTAATAAAATCTCTTTCTACCAGACCTCTTTCTTGTTAATTGGACTCTGCAAGTGGCAAGCAACTGAATCTGTCTCTGGTTACATATATCCTCTACATCCTTCTCCTGTGAACCAGGTCAGATCACAAGTTTTGACGCTCTCAATTTTTCTTCTTAAATTGAGGTGAAATAAACATACAATAAAATGAAGAGTTTTAGAGGCTGGACACGGTGGCTCGTGCCTATAATCCCAGCACTCTGGGAGGCCAAGGCAGGTGGATCCCTTGAGGTCAGGAGTTTGAGACCAGCCTCACCAACATGGTGAAACCCCGTCTCCAATACAAATACAAAAAGAAAAAAAATTACCTGAGCGCGCTGTAATCCCAGCTACTTGGGAGGCTGAGGCAGGAGAATCTGTTGAACTCAGGAGGCGAAGTTTGCAGTGAGCCGAGAGCACGCCACGGCACTCCAGCCTGGGTGACAGCGAGACTCCGTCTAAAAAAAAAAAAAGTTTTAGAGAGTATCATTCAGCGGTATTTTGGACATTCACTAGGTGGTCCATCCACCACCTACCTCTAGTGCTAAAACATTGTCAGAAAACACTGTACCCATTAGCAATCTCCCCTCCCCACAGCAATGGCAACCACCAACTTTTTTTCTGTTTCTATGGGTTTGTTTTAGATTTTTCATATGACCTTTATGTCTGGCTTCTTTGTTTTGTTTTGTTTTTGGAGACAGAGTCTTGCTTTGTTGCCCAGGCTGGAGTGCAGTGGTATAATCTCAGCTCACTACAACTTCCACCTCCCGGGTTCAAGCGATTCTCCTGCCTCAGCCTCCCAAGTAGCTGGGATTACAGGTGCGTGCCACCACACCCAGCTAATTTTTGTATTTTTGGTAGAGACGGGGTTTTACCATGTTAGCCAGGCTGGACTCAAACTCCTGACCTCAGGTGATCCACCCACCTCGGCCTCCCAAAGTGCTGGGATTACAGACGTGAGCCACCGCACCTGGCCTTGGCTTCTTTGTTTTCAAGGTTCACCCACGTTGTAACGTGTGTATTTAATTTCATTTGGTGGTGAATTCCATCATATGTATAGACCATATTTTGTTCATCCATTCATGCACTGATGGATATTTGCGTTATTTCTGCCTTTTGGCTATTGTCAATATTATGAATATTTGTGTCCAAATATTTGTTTGAGTACCTGTTTTCAATTGTTTTGACTATATACCTGGAAATGAAATTACTGAGTCAATTTTTTTTAAATAGACATTGAGTGGTTGTAAAGTGATATCTCCTTGTGGTTTTGGTTCACATTATCCTCATGATGAATAATATTAAGCATCTTTTCACATGCCTATATCTTGGCTATATCTTCTTCAGAGAAATGTCTATTCATGTCCTTTGTCATTTAAAAAGTAGGTCGTTTGGGTTTTAAAAGTTAGGTTGTTATGAGTTCTTTTTATATTCTGGCTATGAGACCTTTATCAGATATATGATTTAAAAACATTTTCTCTCATTCTGTACATTGTCTTTTCACTTTCTTGATAATGTTCTTGGTTACACAAAAGTGTTTCATTGCCATTGAATCCATTTGACCTATCATTTCTTTTGTTCCTCCTGCTTTGGTGGCATACCTAAGAATCCATTACCAAATCCAAAGTCAGAAAGACATAACTGTATGTTTTCTTCTAAGGGTTTTATAGTTTTAGATTTTTTATTTAGGTTGTTGATCCATTTTGAGTTTTTTTTTTTGTAAATGGTGGGAAGTAGGGATCCAACTCCATTCCTTTTCATGTGGATATCTGATTGCCCAGTATCATTTGTTGAAGAGACTGTTTTCTATATTGAACAATCTTGGTTCCCTTGTTGAAAATCAATTACTCATAAATATATGGGTTTATTTCTGGATTCTCAATCCTGTTCTATTGGTCTATATGTCTGTCTTTATGTGAGTACCATACTATTTTGATTAGTACAGTTTTGTAATACATTTTTTCTGTTATTATTTTAATTGACAAAAATTGCAAATATATTGCAAGAATAAATATATGCAAATATAATAAATATGTACATGTTGTTTTGAAATATGTATACATTGTAGAATGGCTTAATTAACCTGAAATAAGTTTTAAAATCAGGAAGTTTGAGTCTACCAAGTTTGTGCTTCTTTTTAGATTGTGTAGGCTTTTTGGGATCCTTGCAGCTCCTTCTGAATTGCAGAACTGACTTTTCCACTTCTAGAAAACTGGCCATTGGAATTTTAATAGGGATTGCATAGAATCTTTAGATAATTTCATATATTAATATCCCAACAACATTCAGTTCTCCAAAATATGAACATAGGATGTTTTTCCATTTATTTGGTTGCAATTTATTTATTTCAGCAATATTTTGGTGTTTTCATTGTGCAAACTTTCCACTTCCTTTTTTTCTTTTTTATCTTTTTCTTTTTTTGAGAAAGAGTCTCACTCTGTTGCCCAGGCTGGAGTGCAGTGGTGCCATCTTGGCTCACTGCAACCTTGGCCTCCCAGGTTCAAGTGATTCTCACGCCTCAGTCTCCCGAGTAGCTGGGATTACGGATGTGCACCACCACGCCCACCTAATTTTTTGTATTTTTAGTAGAGACGGGGTTTCATCATGTTGGCCACACTGGTCTCAAACTCCCAACCACAGGTGATCTGCCCACCTCAGCATCCCAAAGTGCTGGAATTACACGTGTAAGCCACCACACCCAGCCTCCAATTTTATTATTTTAGGTGCTATTATAAATAAATTATTCTCTTAATCTTCTTTCTAGGTTGTATAGAAGTATAAATGACATTTGTATGTTGATCTTATAGCTTACAACTTTCTGAATTTGTTTATTAGTGCTAACAGGTTTCTTTGTGGATTTTTAGGATTTTCTATTTATAAAATACTGTCATTGGTGAATGAAGATAGTTTTACTCTATTTATTTGTTATTTATTTCTTTTTCTTCTCTAACTGCCCTGACTAGAACTTCCAGTATTACATCTAATAGAAGTGGAAAAAGCAGGCATCCTTGTCCTGTTCCCAGTTTCTGAGGGAAAGCTCTTACTATTTCACCACTAAGTATGCTATTAGCTTTGGGTTTTTCATAACTCCTATATCCAGCTGGGGAAGTTTCCTACCAGTTTGTTGCATGTTTTGTTTTGTTTCTCCATAAAAGGGTGCTAGATTTTGTTAAATCCTTTCTCTGCATCAATCGAAATGATCATGTGGTTTTTCTCCTTCATTCCACTAATATGATGTATTACACTGTTTGATTTTCATATTTGAACTATCCTTGCATTTCTGTGATAAATCCCATTTGGTTGGGCATGTAGTCCTCTTAATATGCTGCTACACTCAGATTGTTAGTATTTTGTCGAGGACCTTTGCATCTGTATTTACAAGGGATATTAATCTGTAGTTTTTCTTTTTTTTTGGCGGTTGGGGGAAATGGAGTTTTGCTCTTGTTGCCTAGACTGGAGTGTAATGGCGTGATCTCGGCTCACTGCAACCTCCACCCCCTGGGTTTAAGGGATTCTCCTGCTTCAGCCTCCTGAGTAGCTGGGATTACAGGAGTCCACCACCATGCCTGGCTAATTTTTTTGAATTTTTAGTAGAGATGGGGTTTCGTCATGTTGGCCAGGCTTGTCCTGAACTCCTGACCTCAGATGATCCACTCACCTCGACCTCCCAAAGTGTTGGGATTACAGGCATGAGCCACTGCGCCTGGCCAGTTTTTCTTTTTTAAAGGAATTTTGTTATGTATATTTAAGGTATACAACATGATGTTATGGGACACATATAGATAATAAAAAGGTTACTATAATGAAGCAAATTAACACATCCATCATATCACAGTTACCCATTTGTGTGTGTGTTTTTAACAAGAGCAGCTAAAATCTCACTTAGCATGAATACCAAATACAATACAACTTTATTACCTTTAGTCCTCATGTTGTACATTAGATTTTTAGACTTGTTCATCCTACATATCTGCTACTTTGTGTCTTCTCACATCTCCCCATTTCCTCCCTGCCTCCTCCTGTAAGCACTGTTTTGTTCTCTAGCTCTGTATATTTGTTTTTTTCTTTTTTAAAAAAAGATTTTATATAAGATCATGCAATATTTTTTTTCCTATGTCTGGCTTATTTCACTTAGCATAATGTCCTCCAGGCTCATGCATGTTGTGGCATATGGCAAGGTCTCATTCTTTTTTAAAGCTGAATAATATTTTAGCTTTAAATATACTGCAGTTTCTTTATCCATTCATCCACTGACAGACACTTAAGTTGTTTCCATATCTTGGCTATTGTGAATAATGGTGCAATGAACATGAGAGTGAAGATGTTTTTACAAGGGTATATTTCCCTTGGGTAGATGTCCAGGAGAGGGATTGCTGGGTCATATTGTAGTTCTATTTTTAATTTACTTAGAAACCTCCATACTGTTTCCATAATGGCAGTATCAATCTACATGCTTACAACAGTGTACAACAGTTCCCTTTTCTCCACACCCTCACCAACACTTGTTATCTTTTGATTTTCTTATAATAGCCATCCTAACGGGTATGAGGTGGTATCTCACTGTGGTTTTTATTTGCATTTCTCTGATTATTAATGATGTTGAGCACCTGTTTATATACCCATTGGCCACTTTTATGTCTTCTTCAGAGAAATGTCTATTCAGGTCTTTTGTCCATTTTTAATTGGGTTATTTGCTTTTCTACTATTGAGTTGTATGAGTTGCCTGAATATAACCCCTCATTAAATGCATCGTTTGCAAATACTTTTTCCCAATCCACTGACACTTTGTTGATTGTGTTCTTTGTTGTACAGAAGCTTTTCATTTGATGTAGTCCCATTTATTTATTTCAGCTTTTGTGGGCTGAGCTTTTGTGTGATATCCAAAAAAATCATTGTCAAGGCCAATCTCCAGCAGCTTTCAACATGTAACCTTTTAGGGGTTTTATAGCTTCTGATCTTACATTTAGGTCTTTATTCATTTGAGTTTAATTTTGTGTATGATGTAAGACATATGTCCAATTTCAGTCTTTCAGATGTGGAAATCCATTTTTCCATGAACCATTTATTGAAGAGACTATCCTTTCTCCATTGTGTCCTCTTGGTGCTCGTCAAAAATTAGTTGAACACATAATTGGATTTATTTCTGGGCTCTCAATTCTGTTTCACTGATCTATATGTCTGTTCTAATGCCAGTAACATGCAGTTTTGTTTTTTTTGTTTTGTTTTGTTTTTGTTTTTGTTTTGAGATGGAGTCTTGCTCTGTCACCCAGGCTGGAGTGCAGCGGTGCAATCTCGGCTCACTGCAATCTCTGCCTCCCAGGTTCATGCAATTCTCCTGCCTCAGCCTCCAGAGTAGCTGGGACTACAGACGCATGCCACCATGCCAGGCTGATTTTTTGTATTTTAGTAGAGACAGGGTTTCACCATGTTGCCCAAGCTGGTCTCGAACTCCTGGGCACAGGCAATCTGCCCTCCTTGGCCTTCCAAAATGCTAGGATTACAGGCATGAGCCACTGCACCTGGCCTGCAGTTTTTATTACTATAGCTTTGTAATATAATTCTAAATCAGGAAATATGATGCCTCCAATTTTGTTTTTCTTTCTCAGAATTGTTTTGGCTATTTGAGGTCTTTTATGTTTACATATGAATTCAAAGTTTTTTTTTTCTGTAAAGAATGCCATTGGGATTTTTTTTTATTATTATAATTTAAGTTTTAGGGTACCTGTGCACAACATGCAGGTTAGCTACATATGTATACATGTGCCATGTTGGTGTGCTGCACCCATTAACTCCTCATTTAACATTAGGTATATCTCCTAATGCTATCCCTCCCCCTGGGATTTTGATAGGCATCGCATTGAATGCATATATTGCCTTTGGTAGAATGGTAGTAATATTGTTAAAATTAACCATATTAATCCTTCTTTGTGTTTTATCTGTGTTGGGGATCCTTTGAGCTTCATGGATGTTGATGCTCATATCTCTCCCAAGGCTTGAGAAGTTTTCAGGAATTATTTCATTAAATAACCTTTCTGTTCCTTTCTCAGTCTTGTCTCTTTCTTTAAAATCCACAATGCTTTCTTTAAAATCCTAATGGTGTCCCACAAGCCCCATAGGCTGTCTACACTTTTTTTCATTTTTTTCCCTTTTTCTGAGTCATTTCAAAAAACCTGTCCTCAAGTTCAGAGATTCCTTCTTCTGCTTGATCTAGTCTATTGAAGTTCTGTAATAAATTTTTTAGCTTCTTCAGCTCTAGGATTTCTGATTCTTTTCGATGCTACCTATCTCGTTGCTGAATTTATCATTTAAATCATAAATAGTTTTTCTAATTTCATTGACTTGTCTATTTGTATTCCCTTGCATCTCTTGGAGTTTCTTTTCTTTTCTTTTTTTTTTTTTTTTAGAGACAGAATCTCACTATGTTGCCCAGGCATGTCTCAAACTCCTGGCCTCAAGTGATCCTCCTACCTCAGCCTTCCAAAGTGCTGGGATTACAGGTGTTAAGTCACCACACGCAGTCTAAAGTTTCCTTAAGATCATTAATTTGAATTCCTTTTCAGGCAATTTGTAAATTTCTGTTCTTTGGGGTCAGTTACTAAAGAACTATTGTATTCTTTTGGTGGTGTCCTGTTTCTTTGCTTTTTCATGTTCTTGTGTCCGTGTGTTAATGTGTGTGCGTCTGGTGGTGCAGTTACTTCTTCTAAATCTTTCAGATTGGCTTTTGTAGGGGAAGACTTTCTCCTATATATGGGCCTGAGGGTGTTGGTTAAGCAGGGTGCAGTGGCTCTGTTTCTGTGTCAGTGCATTGGTGTAGTCTGCATGCAGTTTCTTCAGTTGTGACGAACGTCAGCAATGACTGCAGTGCCTGGGTGGTCTAGGTTGCAGAAGTTTGTGGAAGTGACAATGGCCGTGTAGGTTATTAGGGCAAGGGCCTTAGGGATCCATCTATTCCTGTCTTACCCACAGTGGAGAGTCTTCACTAAAGGGATCTCTCTTGGTGTAGAGTCTGACACAACCCACTGGCAGCCACGGTGGCACTGGGATTCAGGGCATAGGTGTTCAGAGCAGCTGCGAAGCTGGGTTCCTGGGCTCAGGATTTGAGGTACTGGTTCAATTTCCAAGGCACAAGTAGATGCAGTTCTCTTGCTAAGATAGGGTCTTTTGCTGAGGCACACTCCAGCAGTTTGGGCCGAGGGGGCTGGGATGTAGCTATAGTTCTGACCCTGAGGGCAGGGTGAAGCCCTGACACAGCTATGGAGTAAAGAGGTGCTCTCGAGGCTTAGGTCCTGGGGAGCAGGACACAGCTACAATTTGGAACACAGAACCAAGAGGCTACAAAAACAGCTTAGGTTCTGGGAGATGAGGTACCAAACAGTGGTCACTCTGGACCCTGGGATGGTGGGACATGGCAGTAGCCAAGGCTCTGTGAGTCTAGGGGCAGCAACAGCAAGGACTTGGACATGGCTAGATGCCCCTGTGCTTGGGAACTGGGGGGAATAGAGCAGCACAGCAATGACTCCACTCTCCAGAGAGGTAGAGCACCTCAGCAGCTCAGACTTTGAGGGACTAGTCTAGTTCCAGGTAGGAGGGGCACTGTGGATGTTTAGCCTGGAGGTTGACATGACCCAGCTCAGGCAAAACCCTGATTCCCTGGGGTGTAAGGTGCAGCTAAAACCCAGAAAGCATGGCTACATGGGTCAGTGGAGGCTCAGTTCCCTAGGGCATGGTTCTATATCAGCTGTGGCACTGGTGGGTGCAACTGCTCCAATGTGCCAGAGCCTCAGAGCCCCGGGGCAACGTGCTGCCTCACCTGTGGTGGCTCTGGAGTGCCAAAGACATAAGGTCCCTGGGGAGCAGGGCATGCCTCATCATGGCACCAGGATTGTGTCTGCTATGGTTTGTAGGATGCTTGAGGTCCCTGGGAGGTGGGGAGTCACTTCAGCTCAACCATAAGGGGAGGGTGCACCAGTGTCTCGCATGGGGGTGATGGAGCTTGGCCCTAGGGGATAGAGCTTGGAACAGCCTGTTTGGGGGATGACGTGCTACTGGGTAAGATGGTTTTAGTGTTGGCAAAGCCACAGGGATGAAGGGGTACATAGCTGCACACTCCCAGAGCACAACACACTCTAGCAGTGGCTCTGGTTCCAAGATGGTGCAGTGCAGCAGCAGCACAGACCATGGGGGAGGGCACAGTATCAGCTCTTTCTCTTAGATAGCTCAGCATATGAACCCTGGGGAGCTCCCTCAGTTGGGCTCAGAGCTTGTGAGGACTGTGGGAGCCTCTGGTAATGAAGATTGCATGTGTCCATGGTGGTGATGGGGTTTGCCGGGGTCCTCCTGCTCACCTTTTCCCTGCAGGAAGAAGGCTCTCCTGGTTCCAAGCTGATCCTGAGTGGATAGGGTGGCAGAGATGAGGTGTATCCTTTCCTTCCCTGTGCATCCATCCTGGGTTTCCATACTCTACAGAGTTTCTGCTGTTTCTTTATTGTTCTCCAGAGCTCTTCTTTAGTTATTTTGATTGAAATATAGTTGTTTCTTCACTATATTTTGATTTTTTGTTGGAGTTGGGGATGAACCTAGGAGCTTCCAGTCAGTCAGCCATCTTGTGACATCCAATAATTACTTTCTATTTTTCTTTTTGTATGGTATCTTTGCCTGGCATTGGTATCAGGGTAATACGGGCCTCACAGAATGAATTGGGAAGTGTTCCTTCATATTTTATTTTTTAAAAGAGATTGAGAATAACTGGTGTTAATTCTTCCTTTTTCCTTTTTTTTTTTTTTTTTTAGACAGGGTCTCACTCTGTCACTCTGTTACCCAGGCGGGAGTGCAGTGCTGCAATCATGGCTCACTGCAACCTCAAACTCCTCACCTCAAGCAATCCTCCCACCTTAGCCCTCCCAAGTAACTGGGACTACAGGCATGTGCCACTATGTCTGGCTAATTTTTTTTTTAATTTTTTTGTGGGCCGGGTGCAGTGGCTCACGCCTGTAATCCCAGCACTTTGGGAGGCCAAGGTAGGCAGATAACGAGGTCAAGAGATTGAGACCATCCTGGCCAACATGGTGAAACCCTGTCTCTACTAAAAATACAAAAAAATTAGCTGGGTGTGGTGGCACGCGCCTGTAGTCCCAGCTACTCGGGAGGCTGAGGCACGAAAATTGCTTGGACCCAGGCAGTGGACGTTGCAGTGAGCCAAGCTCACACCACTGCACTCCAGACTAGGGACAGAGTGAGACTCCGTCTCAAAAAAAAAAATTGTGGACATAGGGTCTCACTATGTTGCCCAGGCTGGTCTCAAACTCCTGGGCTCAAGCAATCCTCCTGCCTCAGTTTCTCAAAGTCCTGGGATTACAGGGTGTTAATTCTTCTTAAATGTTTGGTAGACTTTACCAGTGAAGCCACCTGGTCCTGAATTTTTCTTCGTTGAGACTTCTTGTTAATAGGGTCTCTAAAGTGCATTTGTAAATTCCCAGTAATTTAAGCCTAATTTTGTGTCACTAAAGCAAATGATAATGTGCTGTAAAGTTGTGGTGAGTGATTTTCATTTAAAAGTTCATTTTAGAAATTAAAAAAAATTTTTATTGTACAACTTTGCCTCAATAAAGCAAGTTTGGTACACCCCAGATACGTGTTAGCCAGTAATAACTCCAGGCAAAACAATAAAAACTCTTAAACTCCCAACCAAAACAAAGGCAACCCATTTTAAAAATGGGCAACTGATTTGAATAGATATTTCTTCAAAGAAGATAGAGAAATGGCCAAAAAGCACATGAAAAGATGCTTAACATCATTAATCATTATGGAAATACAAGTCAAAGTCAGTAAGATACCATTTCATAGCCACTAGCATGGTTAAAATATTTTTTAAAGGGGAAAATTATAAGTATTGGCAAGGATGCCCTCTAACATGGCTGTAGGGAATATAAAATGGTGCAGCTTCTGTGGAAAAGAGTTTTGTGGTTCTTCAGAAAGTTAAACCTAAAACTGTAAATATAATCTAGTCATTCCCCTCCTGCGTATATACCCCCAAGTGAAAACAGGTGTTCAAACAAAACTTGTCCACAAATGTTCAGTGTAGCATTATTCATAATAGGCAAAACGTGGAAACAACACAAAGGTTCATCAATTGATTAATGGATAAACAAAATAGTAATCCACCCAATGGAATATTATGCAGCCATTAAAAAGGAATGTAAATTAATATAGCCATTAAGGAAAAACAGTATGGACATTGCTAAGAAAACTGAAAAATAAAACTACTGTGTGATCCTGCAATCTCACTGCTGAGTATATACCCAAAGGAACTGAAATCTGTGTGTCAAAGAGACATCTGCACTGCCATGTTCATTGCAGCATTACTCATAATAGCCAAGATATGGAATCAACCTGTGTCCATCAACACGTGAATGGATAAGGAAAATGTGGCATATATACACAATGGAATACTATTCAGTTTTAAAAAAAGGAAATCCTGTCATTTGCCACATGTATGAAGCTGGTGGACATTATGTTAAGTGAAATAAGCCCGACACAGAAATACAGATACTGCTGATCTCACATGTGGAATCTAAAATAGTCAAACTCATAGAAGCAGGGAGTAGAATGATGGTTATCAGGGGTTGGGGTGAGAGATGGGTAGGATAGGCCAAATTTCAGTTAGATGGAGAAATAAGTTCAAGAGATCTATCTATTGTACAAGATGGTGACAGTAGTTAATAACAATGTATTGGGTGGGCACACTGACTCATGCCTGTAATTCCAACACTTTAGGAGGCTGAGGCAGCAGGATCGCTTGAAGCCAGGAGTTTGAGACCAGCCTGGGCAGCATGGTGAAACCCTGTCTCTACAAAATTAAAAAAAAAAAAATAGTCAAGTGTGTTGGCATGCGCCTGTGGTTCCAGCTACTTGGAAGACTAAGGCAGAGGATCTCTTGAGCCCAGGAGGCTGAGGATGCAGTGAGCCGTGACTGCATCATCGCACTCCAGCCTGGGCAACAGAGTGAGACCCTGTCTCAAACAAACAAACAAAATGTATCATATACTTGGAAATTGCTAAGAGTAGATTTTAAGTGTTTTCAGCCACAAAAAACCTAAGTATGTGAGGTAATGCATGTTTTAATTGGCTTGATTTAGCCATTCCACAATGTATACATATTTCAAAACATGTTGTACAACATAAATATATACAATTTTTGTCAATTAAAAGATAAGTTTAAAAAGAGAAAGTGGGACTTTTGGCAGTGAGTAGGTAATGAGGGTAAATCCCTCATGAATAGGGTGAATGCCTTTAAAGAGACCCCAAAGGGATAACTAGCCCCTTCCACCATGTGAGTGAGAACACACTAGAAGTGCCATCTATGAGGAATGGGCCCTTACCAGACACTGTATCTGCCAGTGCCTTGATCTTGGACTTCTTAGCCTCCAGAACTTTGAGAAATAAATTTCTATTCTTTTTTTTTCTTTTCTTGAGACGGAGTCTCGCACTGTCGCCTAGGCTGGTGTGCAGTTGTGCAATCTCGGCTCACTGCAACCTCCGCCTCCCGGGTTCAAGCGATTCTCTTGCCTCAGCCTCCCAAGTAACTAGGATTACAGGGGCCCCGCCACCACGCCTGGCTAATGTTTTTGTATTTTTAGTGGGGACAGGGTTTCACTATGTTGGCCAGGCTGGTCTTGAACTCCTGACCTCGTGATCTGCCCACCTTGGCCTCCCAAAGTGCTTGGATTACAGGTGTGAGCGACTGTGCTTGGCCTAAATTTCTATTCTTTTTAAGCTATGCAGTTATGGGTTGTTAGTTGATGGTTGTTATAGTAACCCAAATTGACTAAGAAAACCAACTAATGCCTAAGGCCTAACATAGGCCTGGCACATAGTAAACTTCAATATTTGTTTGTTGAATGAATGAATGCACATTCCTTGAATAATCTGCATTTGACTCTATTTTCCACTCCTACTTTTTATATATATATATAAACCATTTGTATACTTTTGAGAACCTAGATCCATGGTTCTCAAATTGTGATCAGGAAAAAGAGATAAAGTGAGATTCACCAAAGTTGAAAACCTCTGTGCTTTGGGCTTTACCACTTATTGGGTTTGTGGCTTTTTGCAAGTTATATAACATGTCTGTGGTGCAATTATCTCATACGTAATCATAATTGTACTTCACACAATTGTCATAGAGATTTTCTGAGATAAATGATAATAATAATTGCTAACACTTCCTGGGCACTTACTATGTATCTGCTGTGTTCTAACCCATCAGGTGAGGCACTATTTTCATTTCATACAAAGGGATTAACATTGCCTGCACATATAAATGTCATATTATTATTATTAACATTATTGTAGTCAATGATTAAAGAAAAGGCTGACAAGGCCTTTTCTTCCCACCCTGAGTGCACGGATCTCCTAGTCGGATGTTTTGTGGGTGACCACTGTGCAACAGCCTGTTACTCCGTGCAACTGCATCCAGTCCAGTGCTTCTCACAGGTGAGCATGCATCAGAGTCAGTTGAAGGGCTTGTCAAAACAGATTGCCAGGCCTTGTCCACCAGGTTTCTGATTCAATTGGTCTAGTATGGAGTCCAAGAATTTGCATTTCTGACAATTTCTCAGATGCTGCTGATGCTACCAGCCCCTCACCAAACATTTTTAAAATAATTATTTTATTGAAATATAATTCAAATACCATAAAATCACCCTTTAAAGTGTACCATTCAGTGATTTGTTACAATATTCACAGTTGTACAACCATCATCACTCTAGAACAAAGTACACATTTTTCTTAATTTTTCAATCTGTTTTAAAAATAGGTATACAAAACAACATAAAAAAGTAGAGATGGAGAAGTCCTCCTCCCCTCATCCCAATCACTTGGTTCCTCCCCTCCACTAGGTAACCCCTTTTATTTCCTATACATCTATTTCGATGTAGCATTTCTTCAAGCAGATATAAGCAATATATGGTCTTTTCCTGTTTTCTTGTACTAGAGAGGCAGCACACTATGAATCATATTCTGTCAATTGTTTTTTTCATTTAGTAAAGCTGGAGATCATTATGAAGGTATTACCATGGCACATTTAACAGTCTCCTTACTCTCCAAGTAAACAAATATATCAATTTTTTCTAGTCTTTTGCTATTGCAAACTATGCTGCAAAAAATACCCTTACATACATATCATTTCACATGTGTTCTCATTTCATATGTGTATCCTCTAAAATTCAGGTGTTGCCAAATAGGCCATGAAGGCTCCTCCATCACTAATGGGATTAAGGCCCTTATAAGAGGCTTCACGCAGCATTCGGCTAGCTTGCTTTCTTGCCCTTCTGCCTTCTGCCATGTGAAGATGCAGCAGGAAGGCCCACACCAGACACCAAATGCCAGCTCCTTGATCTCAGATTTCTCAGAGTGAGAAAGTAAGTATCTGTTCTTTGTAAACTACCCAGTCTCAGATATTCTGTTATAGCAGCACAAAACAGACTAAGACAATATGTGTGCAGGTGTATGTGTAGGATTAATTTCCAGAAGTAGAACTGCTAGCTTAAAGAGTAAATACACTTATAATTTTGAAGCATATTTGATAGGAGTTGCATAATTTTGTACTTTTGTTAGCAATACATGAGAGGGCCCTTACCCCAATATGTGTTGTCCAGGACTTAGATTTTAGCCAATATGGTAGGTGTGCAGTTTAAATTTGCATTTCTCTTGTCATGAGTGAGACAGTACATTTTTCATATGTATAAAAGCCATTTGTGTTCCTTTCTCTGTGAACTGCCCTTGTCCTTTGCCCATTTTCTACTGGGTTTCCCCCAAGGAATACTCTTGCTTACTCCTCCAAGAGTAATTTATACTTTAGGGGGCTGTTTCTATATAACATCAATATGAACTATTCTTTAATTTTGCCATTTGTCTTTGCCTACTGTGTTTTTTTGCCATGCATAAATTAGGGTTTTTATGTAGTTGAATCGATCAATCTTTCCTATTACGACTAGGACATTCTGAGTCATAGTTGGAAATACTTTCTCCCCTTTCCCCCACTCTAAGATTATAAAGGAATCTGGTCATGTTTTATTCTAATACCTTGACATTTTTTCACGTTTAAATCTTGGATTCATTATAGCCTAGAGCACTGTCATCTACCAGACTAAAAAAGAATATGGATGAGTAGATTCTAAACATTTCTCCCCATATTAGATCTTTCTTTAAATACAATCTTGCCCCATATATAAGACAGATGGAAGAGAGCTGCCCTGAAGGTGCAGCAGAGACCCTCTTGTGAGTCACACCCTCCCCAGACTCCATGGATCTCCATGGAATCCTTAGGATGGCTGTAAGCAGAGTGAAGACCACAGTTATCTGCAGAACAGCAACTAGGCCAAAAAGTTTGATGAGAAAAAAGTTAAAAGAAGGATTTTCTGGTTTGTCTTGATGTTTGCCATTGAGTGTTTGCTGAGGAGGAAATGAGGCAAGACTGGAGAGGACTTAAGAGTCCCTTTCTGCAGGGGCTCATCTTTCTTATCAACAGTTCCCTTTTGCTGAGTTCATATGTTCAAGTGAAAAATTCCTCATGATTCTACTATGATCTGATTGGTGTAGTGGAGAATGCATCGACCTTGGTATCACATATGAGTTCTAATCCTGAACAGTTACTAGCTGTGCAGCCTCTGGCAAGTCATTTCTGTTTCACAATTAGCAGTTCATCCATAGTAAATAACTGAGTACTTTGTATATGGAAGACGCTGTGCTAACTGATAGAGATACAAAAACGGAGAAGATAGAAATGGTATTACCTTACAGCATGGAGGTGGAACCACATGGTAAACAAATAACTATCGTAATTATTTAGATTCTAATTGTTATAACATCTTCAAGGCTGCAGGAGCTAGGCACGTTTGACCACCCAAAGGGAAGGCCAGTATAGACAGCATCAACCTCACTGTGGTGTCTGTGTTGAGAATGGATTGTATGTGTGTGCTGTGTGAGGGGCAAGAGTGGATTAGGGGACATGGGTTAAGAGCTACTAGCAGTCTGGGCAAAAGACACTAGTGGCCTGGGAAACAGTGGTAGTGGAGAGTGGACACATTAGTAAGACACACAAACGTGTTCACAAAAATTCCTAGGTTTCTGCGTGAGCTGTGGCCAGGTGGATGTCCATGCCACTACTGAGATGGTGAATTCTGAACAGGAGGAAGTTTGGAGAAAAACCCCAACATTTCGGCAGGACAGCACCTCCTGGTGGAGATGACAAGCGGGAGCCTCACCACAGGCCTGGTTGTGGGAGTGAAAGGGGGACTCCGGGCGCGGTCGGGTGCACTTACTGTGCTAAGACAGCAAGTCCCGGCGGAGGTGGCAATGGCAGACCTGGTTTCTCGGCGGAGTCCCAGTGGGAGGCCCGGTGTCCAAAATCCTCAACTAGATTGGGCATGCCGTTTATCTTGTTCCAACTGTTGACAGTAATGGCACTAGCAATAATGTCCTTCCCAGGCAAAGATGGTTTTTCTTCCGTGTTTTCAGCCACTGCAGAGTGGACATCTACTATGAACCAAGTATCTGCGGCTTTAGGTACCAGATTCAAACACAGAATGGTGGCAGAACAGGGACTAGGACGGAGAGAAAACCTGAAGATGGATCAACCAGAAAGCAATGCATTCTCACAGAGGCACAAAAAAATGCCTCTGAAACAGAAGATTCACCTCCACTTCTGCGTCCTTTTGAGGCAACTTTCTGAGCATCCTTTCCTCCTCCCCAGGCCAACGCTTTTCCACCTTGTTAAACTACCCGGTAGCTTTCTCCATGGGAGGCGCCTTCTTCACAGTACTCGGACCCAGTTAGACTTGTGGCCTTCCCCGGCTTCTGCTGGGCCGGCTATGGTCGACGCCGCACCGTCTCAGGCCCACTTCTCCCGCGGGAGCGGCGGCCCCAGCGGAGCCCCTGTGCGCCACGGCGAACGTGATAGGAATGCAATCTTCCGCCCCTTCAGACTCTGGCACCCCGTAGCCTTTCCTCAGGCTCCACGAGTTCTCCCGGTGATGTGATGACCGACATGCCGTCTGGGCTCTGAACACTTAGACTTTACTCCTTCCCCCAGGCCCCGAAACATGGGGAAACCACACCCTCTGCTCCAGTCACCAGCAGCCACTCCCATTCCTTAACTATCCATTATTGCATCTGTAGCCTATTCCATGTGTACCCTACTTCTGGTTTTCATTTTTATTTAAGATCAGTTGTTGCCTAACAACACAGACGACAGTAACTTAATTCGAAAGACAACACTTGGAGGCGGCCCCCGCTCCAGGCACCAGCCCAGCAGCTCCCCCGAACTCCCCAGGAGCTCGCAGGCGAGCAACGCCACAGCCCAGAGCGAGCTCCGCGGAACCCCCAGCCTCGGGGAAGGAAGCTCGACTCTCCGCGGCGCACTCCTTCCGGGCTCCGGGCCCGACTAGGCCATCCGGGAGGCCCTGGAGCGCCGGGGCCCGAGAAGCCCTGCCCCCCGCCGAAGCCCCGCCCTGCGCCCGAGCGCCCGCCAATGGCAGGGCGCGGTGCGGCGCGCCGAGGTGGGACGGCGGCGCGCTGAGGAGGCGGTGCGCTCAGGCGGCGCTCCCGGAGATGCCCCGCGGCAGCCGCTCTCGAGGCTCTAAGGTAGGCTCTGGGGCTGGAGTGGGCGCCGCGCCGTTTCCCGCGTTGCGGGGAAGCGGCGGGCCGGCGCGGGGCTGGCCCCGGGCTGCTGGGGTGAGAGAGGGTGGGCGTTGGGGGTGAAGGGCTAGGTGGTGGCGGGTCCCGTCTGCGCGCGTGGAGCAAGCCCGCGCAGCGGGGTACCGCCCCCAGGTCCGGCTCCGGTCCAGGCGTGCGGGCCGGGCCCTCAGCGGCGGTACGGAAGGCGAGGGGTGGGACCGCCGAGGGACGCAGCGGGCGGGAGCATATGTCCGCTTCGGGGGTACTTGGCCTTACTCTTGTCTCTTTTTGATTCTGATGTAATGTACCAAACCGCAGGGAATTCTGGCGTGGCTTTACCCGTCTCCGCGGATAATCCATTGTCAACTCTGTCTCTCTTCCTGCCGCACTCGGAGGGGACTGTGCGGCTGACTGCCCAATCCGTGGGCACCGCGCTGCCTCAGGTTCCAGAACGGGAGCGGGTGCCTAGGAATCGTTGCTTGAATGGTGTTTGATTGCACCTGTATCCGCGAGTGCATCCTTTTTTGTTCTGCTAATTGTGCTTGTCATGGCATGTGTCCTTTATCGTTTTAAAGTTTCTTCTAACTTCCTTGCTTTCAAATACGTTTGTTTCATAGTAAAACGGTTTTTAAAAAGCAAACACAGGACCTCCTTTTTTGACTCTTGCCTTTACTTGAAAACTTCCTGGAAAAAATAGACCGCATATATTGGTTCAACTTCTTTACCACTACCATGCTTTCTCGCTTCTCAAATACCATTGATTATCAGCCCACACTATCAATTTTGTGACTGGGTTTAGGGAATAAAGAAATTCATTTCAGGCACCTCTGTTGATTATAAGATACAGTCTGATTTCTGAAGCATTAATGTGTGAAAAAAATCAAGGAAATATATAAATTTGCTAAATCCAGTGTAAGTTGTTTACTTGGTCATTGGAGCGTTTGACACATTCACCACCTGCTTTTATTTCTTTTGGAACATCCATGATTGTCTTCCTGTCTTGCAACAGCTCATTTTCTTCTCTTTACTGTGTTCGTGCCATGT
This sequence comes from Gorilla gorilla gorilla, assembly GCF_029281585.2. Taxonomy (NCBI): domain Eukaryota; kingdom Metazoa; phylum Chordata; class Mammalia; order Primates; family Hominidae; genus Gorilla; species Gorilla gorilla. Next base: position 73,559,952 of record NC_073231.2, on the reverse strand, counting down.
TCTTATTTTTGACCTTGTGCTTTTTCACATGTTCCATATTTGCTTTGGACAATGTCATACATTGAAGTTAACTGTATAGATGACTTTCAGATCTATATTAGATCTTTCCCTAGAGCTCAAACTTAGTGCATCACATAATCATCATCTCACCCTTAGTCCTCCAGGCCCTAACAGTTTCTCTTGACTTAGAAATCTTAGTATTTTTGAATTGACGTTCACTTCTGGTCTCTTCATCTTGTCATTTTTCAAGACTCTTTTTTTTACTCAATTTTTTTTAGTAGTCGTACAGTTGTCTATTGTGTAATACGTTGCTGAAAACTGAAGCAGTTCATAACAAATGTTTATTATATCATAGAGTTTCTGAGACTCAGGAATCTGAGAACGGCTCAACTAAGTGGTTGTAGTTCAGGATCTCCCACAAGGCTGCAGTCAAATAAAGGGTCGTTGGAGTTGGAGAATCCAGTTCCAAGCTCACTCACGTGGTTGTTTCTTGACGGCTGCATAGGGCAGCTCACAACAGGGTCCTGGCTTTCCCAAGAGCAAGAGAGAGAGCAACAAGATATCGGTCCCCGTGTCTTTTATAGCCTAAACTCAGAAGTGACATCTCATCTCCTGTCTATTCATTACATGGACCAACCCGGTACAATGTATGAGGAGACTATAGAGGGTCCCCAGGAGGTGGGGATCACAGGGGCCACTTTGGAGGCTGGCTTCCACAGTATTTCCCAGGAATTTATTTTTTGTTTCTGTCTCCCTCGGTCAGTCTCAAAAGTACTTAATGGTTGGAGTGTTGATGTGTAGTGCCGGCTAGCATGCTCCCATTCCATCTTCAGAGGTGACTTTCCCTTAGGCACTACTTTGATTATATTGTTAGTCCTCTATCTAAATCTCATTTTACTTCTTATTGGCTACATCATAATTTATTGCACACTTATCCTGTGTTTAGTGCTTTATATGTATTAACTAATTTAATTATTTTAACAGTCCTGTGAGGTAGATACCATTAGTCTCATTTTATGGATGCGGAAACTGAGGCTCAGCAGAGAGGCTAAGTAATTTGCCTAAGGTCACACAGCAGTTAAGGGAAGAAGCTAGGATTTGTATCCAGGTAGTCTGCCCCAGACCTTGCTTTTGTTCAGGCTCTCAGCCTGTTATTCACAGCCTCCATAATATCTGTGTCTTATTCCTTTACAGCTTTGCTCATTATTTATCTTATAGGTAAACTAGACTACTGCTGTCACTGTACTTGCTTGCCCCTTGGTGGTAATTGCATATGTTCTTGGTTTGGAATAATGCCAGTTCTCCCATTTCTGCTGATTGAAACCTTTTTTTTTTTTTTTTTTTTTTGAGACGCAGTCTCGCTCTGTCGCCCAGGCTAGAGTGCAGTGGCGCGATCTCGGTACAGGCGCCAGCCACCACACCCGGCTAATTTTTTTTAAATTTTTATTAGAGACAGGGTTTCACCGTGTTAGCCAGAATGGTCTCGATCTCCTGACGTCGTGATCCGCCCGCCTCGGCCTCCCAAAGTGCTGGGATTACAGGCGTGAGCCACCGCGCCCGGCCGTGAAATCTTAATCATCCATTGAGGCCTACTTCAAATCCCACCTTCTCCCAAATTATCCCAGCTATAAATGAACTTTCTTCTGTATGTTCTTGGTTTGGAATAATGCCAGTTCTCCCATTTCTGCTGATTGGAATCTTAGTCATCCATTGAGGCCCACCCCAAATTTCACCTCCCAAATTATCCCAGCTGTAAATGAACTTTCTTCTGTAGTCTGTGGAATTTTATGTAAATAACTCTTACTATTCCATGTCTTACATTAGGTTTATTTGTGTCTACACCTTTATTCCCTTATATTCTAGACATTTAAGATTAGGGACTATTTCTTCAGCCCATATTCCCCAGAATACCTGTCATATCCCTTGTATGTACTAGATATCTGATGAATTAATGAAAGGAGAACTAGTGTAGAAGATTTGCAAGTATTCCAGGTGTGAAGAAACAGGAGGAAATACCCTAGTCCGAAGACTTGGATATCTGCCTCAGCAATACAGCTGAATGATTTTGCAATTTTGGACAAGCCACACAGATATATCAGGACTCTTAAGATGAAAGGTGATGTGGTTATGGACTAAGGTGGTGGAATTAGGAATAGAATAGAAAGGACTGAGTTGATAGACTACAAATGGAAGGTGAGATTTAGGCAACTGCAATTGAAAGAGGAAGAGGAGGAAACCCATGGTGATTCAGAAAGTCGAACCTATGAGAAGTGAGAAAGTTGTTTGCCTCTTAACTGATATTAGGATATATAGATATATATCCTATATATCACATATATAGATATGTGGTATTTAAGTCCCAGGGAGATTAGGGCAGTCAGTTGCTCAAAGGCTGGGGTATCTTAGTTCTTTCCTCACTCCCCTCTCCTCCATGAGTTTCTCCTGCCCTAGCCCCTCACTATCCCTTAACATGCTGTGATTCTTCCCTTTATGCCTTGTGTTCTCCCTTTCCTTATGAAGTAGCCAAGGACGACCACATATACTCCTGTTCTTGGGCAGCAGCTTGCCTTTTGAGATTTTCTTTTTTTTTTTTTTTTTTTTTGAGATGGAGTCTTGCTCAGCCACCCAGGCTGGAATGCGGTGGCCCGATCTCGGCTCGCTGCAACCACTGTCTCCTGGGTTCAAGTTCTCTGAATAGGGCAATATACCTAACATTGAGTTGTCGTTTCTTTATAAAATGGGGTTAATACCTATATTGCTGGGTTGATGTGAGGATTAAATTATGAGAATGCATGCGATGATATACCGAGCATATAAACACTCAATGAATGTTGGTGATAATGAAAGCAATTAATAATGAAACACCATGATAGTTAAAGAAATCATATAAATACAAAGATATTGTACATTCTCTACTGCTTTGTCTCTAGATTTCCCTGGAATTGCTGTCTTTCAGCTTCTTGAACAAGAAATAGGAAAAAGGCTCATTTTCAAGTTTTTCAGTGATGGCAGGAAATTCTCATAGTTATCTTGGTAGGAGTACCTCATGGTTCCAGTTTAAGGCCTTGATAGTCTCATTGAATGATTTACTGGTGGCTCTACATCTCAGAATTAGACTACTTAGTATTGACATCTCAGTTGTCTTTTTTTTTTTTTTTTTTTTTTTTGAGACAGTCTTACTCTGTTGCCCAGGCTGGGGCGCAGGGGCACTATCATGGCTCACTGCAGTCTTGAGCTCCTGGGCTTAAGTGATCCTCCCATTTCGGCCTCCCGAGTAGCTGGGACTACAGGCCATGCCACTGTGCCTGGCTAATATTTAAATTTATTTTGTAGAGATAGAGTCTTGCTGTGTTGCCGAGGCTGGTCTCGAATTCCTGACCTCAAACCATTCTTTCTCGTTGGCCTCCCAAAGTGCTGGGGTTACAGCGTGAACCACTGTGCCTGGCCTAGAGGTTGTCTTATTCCTCAAACCAAAGGGAAAGAGAGGAAAGAGAGCTTTTATTGAAAACTTTCTATATGTCAAGCACTTTGCATAGAGTACCTCATTTAAGGGAAACCATGTTTTCTTTTTAGTCAAAATAATATATGTTCATAGGTAAGGTAAAAGAGTACAAAACAGTTTATTGTAAAACTCAGCAGTCCCTTGCACATCTCATTCCATTTATTTTTATTGAGATAACTGTAAATTCACAGACAATTGTGAGTAATATAGAGAATAATTGTTTTATAAACTAAATCTGGAGGCTGGGCCTTGCTAGATCAAAGTGTTGACAGATTTCGTGTCTGGTGAGGGCCTGCTTTCTGGTTCACAGACAGCCATATTCTTACCATGTCTTTATGTGGTGGAAGAGGTAAAGAAGCTCTCCAAGGTCTCTTTTATAAGGGCATCAATCCCGTAACTTCTAATCACCTGCCAAAGGCCCCACCTCCTAATACCATCAGGTGATCCGCCCGCCTCGGCCTCCCAAAGTGCTGGGATGACAGGCGTGAGCCACCATGCCCGGTCTGAAGTTTTTTTTTTTTTTTATACAACATAAAACTCTCATGATTTATTGAAGTTGTTGTGCATATCAGTAGTTTCTTTGTCTTTTTTTTTTTTTTTTTTTTTGAGTTGGAGTCTCACTCTCTTTCCCAGGCTGGAGTGCAGTAGCGCGATCTTGGCTCACTGCAACTTTCTGCCTCCCCAGTTCAAACAATTCTCCTGCCTCGGCCTCCCGAGTAGCTGGTACTACAGGCACCTGCTGCCATGCCTGGCTAATCTTTTGTATTTTAGTAGAGACAGGGTTTCACCGTGTTGCCCAGGCTGGTCTTGAACTCCTGAGCTCAGGCAATGCAATCCACCCGCCTCGGCGTCTCAAAGTGTTAGGATTACAGGCATGAGCCACTGTGCTTGGCCAATAGTTTCTTTGTTTTAATTGCTGAGTAGTGTTCCATATAATGGATATACCAGAGTTTGGATTAACATTTATTATTGAAGGACCTCTAGGCTGTTTTCAGGTTTTGGTTATTGCAAATAAAACTGCTATAAACATTTGTGTACAGGTTTTTGTGTGAACATAAGTTTTCATTTCTCTGAGATAAATGCCTAAGTTTGTAATTGCCAGAACCTATGGTAATTTGATGTTTAACTCTATAAGAAACTGACAAACTTTTCCAAAGTGGTTATATCTGTATAATTTTGCAGTCCCATTGGCAATGTTGTTATTCAGTTTTATAGATAATAAAATCTACCCTTTTAAAGTGGAAAATCCAGTGGTTTCTAGTATATTTACAGAGTTGTACAAATGTTCCTAATTGTAGAATATTTTCATGACCCCAAAAAGAAACCCCATAGCTATTACTAGTCACTCCCCATTCTCTCTTCCCTCATCCATTGGCAACCACTAAGCTACTTTCGGTGTGTATGGATTTGCCTATTCTGGACATTTCATATAAAGTGTGGTCATTTTGTGACTGGCTTCTTTCATTAAACATAATGTTTTCCAGGTTTATACATGTTGTTGCATGTATCAGTACTTCATTCCTATTTATTTTGAATAAATTTTTTATTGCATGGACATACTGCATTTGAAAAATCCATTTATTAGTTGATAGACATTTGGATTATTTCCACCTTTGGGCTGTTAAGAATAATGTTGCTTTGAACTTTTTTTTTTAATTGAGATCCGGTCTCATTATATTGCCCAGGCTGGTCTCAAACTCCTGGCTGGGCTCAAGAGATCCTCCCATCTTAGCTTCTCAAGGTGTTGGGATTACATCCGTGAGCCATCGCACCTGGCCTGCGTTGAACATTTGTATATGCATTTTTATGTAGACCTAAGTTTTTCTTTCTCTAGCAGTGGAATTTTTGGGTCACATAATAACTGTATGTTTACATTTTGGATAACTGTTAAAATTTTCCAAAGTGGTTGCACCTTTTACAGTCTCACCAGCAAGGAATGAACATTCTAATTTTGCCACATTCTTGCTAACACTTGCCATTGCCTGTCTTTTACTTTTAGTCATCCTAATGGTTATGAAAGTGTTACCTCACTGTGATTTGGTTTGCAGTTCCCTAATGAGATTGAGCATCTTTTCATGTACTTATTGGGCATTTCTGTATTTTCTTGAAGAAATGTTTATTCAGTTTATTTGGCTGCGTTTTCATTGGGTTATTTGCTGTTTTATTGTGGAATCATGAGTTCTTTAAAATTCTGTATACTGTTCCCCTATAAGATGTATGGTTGCAGATATTTTCTCTCATTCTTTGGGTTTTCTTTTCATTTTCTTATTGAAGTACAAATGTTTTTAATAATTTTGATGAGGTCCAATTTGTTTTTTCTTTTTCTTTTGTTTCTTGTGCTTTTTGGTGTCATGTCTAATAAATCATTGCCTAAACCAAGGTCACAAAGATTTATTCCTATGTTTTCTTCCAAGAGTTACAGTTTTAGCTCTTACATTTAGGTCTGTGATTCATTTGGGGTTAATTTTTCTACACACTGTGAGGTAGGGGTACAACTTCATTCTTTTCGATGTGGATACCCAGTTGTTTCAACACTATTTGTTGAAAAAATTGTTCTTTCTCCTTGAATTGTCTTGGCACTTTTTTGTTTTAATTGAAAATCAGTTGACCATAAAAGTAAAGGTTTGTTTCTGGCCTATGAATTCTATTCCACTGATCTCCATGTCTGCCTTTATTCTAGTACCATACTGTTTCAATTACTGTAACTTGGCAGTGTTGAAATTAGAAGTGTGAGTTTCTGACTTGTTTTCTGTTTTGAGATTTTTTTAACTGTTTTGGGTTCATTACATTTCCATATGAATAATAGCAGCTTGTCAATTTCTGCAGAAAGCCATCTGGGATTTTGATTTTGTTGAATATATAGACAAATTGGAGAGTATTATCATCTTAACAATATTATTTCCCATGAGCATGGGTTGTCTTTTCATTTATTTAGATCTTCTTTAATTTCTATCTATGTTTTACAGTTTTCAGTGAAAAAGTCCTGCACTTCTTTGGTTAAATTTATTCCTAAGAGTTTTATTCTTTTTGATGCTATTTTGAATGCAGTTCTACTGGCACGTGCTGCTGCACGTGGCTAATTTTTTTTGTTAATTTTTTGGTAGAGATGGAGTCTCGCTGTGTTGCCCAGGCTGGTCTCAAATTCCTAGGCTCAAGGGATGCTCCTGTTTTGGCCTCCCAAAGCTCTGGGATTATAGGCATGAGCCAGCCGCACCCAGCTCCATTGATTTTTTTAAATATTGAGATTGTATCCTGCAACTTTGCTGAACTCATTTATTGGTTCTAATAATTTTTTGGGTTTTCTGAAGTGTGGATTCCTTAGGATTTCCTATGTACAAGGTCATGCAGCTAGGCATGGTGGCTCACACCAGTAATCTCAGCACTTTGGGAGGCTGAGGCGGGTGGATCACTTGAGCCTAGGAGTTCGAGACCAGCCTGGGCAACATGGTAAAACTGAGTCTCTACAAAAAACACAAAAATTAGCAGGATGTGGTGGCTCATGCCTGTGGTCCCAGCTACTCGGGAGGCTGAGGCAAGAGGATTGCTTGAGCCGAGGAGGTGGAAGCTTCAGTGAGCCATGATTGTGCTACTGTACTCCAGCCTGGGCAACAGAGTGAGACCCTCTCCTTTTTTTTTTTTTTTTTTTTTTTTAAAGGAGGTAGAAGCTTCAGTGATCCATGATCGTGCTACTGCACTCCAGCCTGGGCAACAGAGTGAGACCATCTTTTTTCCCCCCCAAGACAGAATCTTGCGCTGTCACCCAGGCTGGAGTGCAGTGGTACCATCTCAGCTCACTGCAACCTCTGCCTCCTGGGTTCAAGCTATTCTTCTGCCTCAGCCTCCTGAGTAGTTGGGATTAGAGGTGTGTGCCACCATGCCTGGCTAATTTTTGTATTTTTAGTAGAAACGGGCTTTCACCATGTTGGCCGGGCTGGTATCGAACTCCTGACCTCATGATCTGCCCACCTTGGCCTCCCAAAGTTCTGGGATTACAGGCGTGAGCCACTGCACCTGGCCAACCATGTCTCTTAAAAAAAAAAAAAAAGAAAGAAAACAAAATACCATGCTGTCTGTCAGTAGAGATGATTTTACTACTTCCAATTTAGACATCTTTTATTTCTTCTCCTTGCCATGGCTAGAACCTCCAGTCAAATATTGAATGTAAGTGGGAAGAGTTGACATCCTTTCTTGTTCCTTCTTTTAGGGATAAAGCATCCAGTATTTAACTATTCTGTATGATGTTAGCTGTGGGTTCTTTGTATATACATTTTTATCAGGTTGAGGAAATAACCTTCTATAGCTAGTTTGTTGAGTTTTTACTGTGGAATAGTTGTTGGCCTTTGTCAGTTTCTTTTCCTACATCTAATTGAGACAATACTGTGGTTTTTATCCTTTATTTTGTTAATATATGACATTGATTGAATTTTCAATATTACATTAACTTTGTATTCCTGGGAAAAATCTCTATTGGTTATGGTGTATAACTCTTTGTATATGTTGCTGGATTCAGTTTGCTAGTATTTTGTTGAGGATTTTTGCATCTATATTCATAAACAGTTTTGCTCTGTGCTTCGTTGTTATGTTTTGGTTTTATCAGGGTAATACTGGTTTCATGGTGTGAATTAGGAAGTATTCCCTCTTCTGTATTTTGGAAGAGTTTGTGAAGGATAGATACTGTTCCTTAAAATGTTTGGTATAAATCACCATTGTACTCTGAGCCTCAGCTTTTCTTTGTAGGAAGTTTTAAAGTTATGACTCAATCTCTTTGTTTGTTACAGCTCTCTGATCAGTTTTTTATTTCTGAGTCGGTTTTGCTAGTTTGTCTTTCTCGGAATTTGTTCTTTTATTTTAGTTATTTAATTTGTTGGTATGTAGTTCATATTATTTCCTTATAATGTTCTCTGTAATCTTTTGGGTTTCTGCAAAATTGGTAGTGCTTCCTCACTTTCTTCTATTCCTGAGTTTTGTAGTTTAAATCTTCTCTTCCTCGCCCCCAAACCTCCTTGGTCAGCCTAGCTTGTCAATTTTGTTGATCTTTTTGAGGAACTAGCTTTTTTTTTATATATTCTTTGTTGTTTTTCTATTCTGTCATTTATTTCTGCCAGATGGAAGTTATATTGACTAAAGATTTTTCTTCTTTTTAAATGTAGTCATTTACAGCTACAGATTTCTCAGTACTGCTTTAGCTGCATCTATAGGTTTTAGTGTATATTGTTTTCATTCCTTTTAAAGTTATCTTCTAATTTTCTCATGATTTCTTTTTTTGATCTATTGGCTGTTTAGGAGTGTGTTTAATTTTTGCATACTTGTGAATTTTCATTTTATTTTTATTGTAAGGTTTAAATTTCATTCTATTATTGTCTAAGAACAGTACTACTATGATTTCACTCCTTTTAAATTTATCGAAGCTTGAGTTATGGCCTAACATGGTCTGTCGGAGAATGTTTCATGTTTACATTAGAATAATGTGTATTCTGCTGTTCCTCAGGGTAGGGGGGTGTCTTCATGGTTTCTGTCAAGAATGCAGCTGTTAACACTTATTGAGGATCCTTTGTATATGATGAGTTTTGTATATGACGTATATTTTCTTTTGCTACTTTCATAGTTTTTTCTCTGTTTTTCACCAGTTGACATGGTATGTTTAGGGTGGATCTCTTTAGATTTTATGCTATTTGGAGTTTTTAAGCTTCTTGGTTGTATAACGTTTCATTAAATTGAGGAAGCATTTTGGGCTTTGTTTCTTCAAATATTCTTTCTACCTCTGTCTCTCCTTCCTTCTGAGACTCTTATTATGCATATATTTGTGTGTCTGATGGTGTCCCACAGGTCTCTGAGGCTCTGTTCATTTTTCTTTACCCTCTTTTTTCCTGTTTCTCAGCTTGGATAATCTATTTGTCTGATTTAAAGTTTGTGAATTCCTTTTTTTGCCAGGCCAAATCTGCTGTTGAGCTCCTCTGGTGAATTCTTCATTTCAGTTACTATAGTTTTCAACTCCTGAGTTTCTGTTTGGTTCTGTCTTTTTATAATTTCTGTGTCTTTATTGATATTCGCTATTTGGTGAGGCATTTTTATAATTTTCTTCACTTTTTGGATATAGTTTCCTTTATTTCTTTGAATATATTTATAGTAAGTGATTTAAAGTCATTGTCTAGTGAGTCCAACTTCTGGCTCCTCTTAGGGACATTTTCTTTTGACTACATTTTTTCCTTATCATGCTTTCCTGTTTCTTCATGTGTGTTATAATTATTATTTTTTTTTTGAGACAGAGTCTCGCCATGGTGCCCAGGCTGGAGTGCAATGACATGATCTCAGCTCACTGCAGCCTCCACCTCCCGGGTTCAAGCCATTTGCCTGCCTCAGCCTCCTGCCTCAGCCTCCTGAGTAGCTGGGATTACAAACATGCACCACCACGCTGGGCTAATTTTTGTATTTTTTTTTTCTTTTTTTGAGATGGAGTCTCTCTCTGTTGCTCAGGCTGGAGTGCAATGGCATGATCTCGGTTCACTGCAACTTCTGCCTCCTGGGTTCAAGCGAGTCTCAGCCTCCTGAGTAGCTGGGATTACAGGTGCGCGCCACCACACCCGGCTAGTTTTTGTATTTTTAGTGGAGATGAGCTTTCACCATGTTGGCCAGGCTGGTGTTGAACTCCTGGCCTCGGGTGATACACCTGCCTTGGCCTCCCAAAGTGCTGGGGTTATAGGCATGAGCCACGTCGCCTGGCCTATAATTTTTGCTTGAAAACTGGACGTTTTAAATAGTATGATTTGAATTAATTCATATTAATTTCTGGATATTAAATTCTCCCATCCCCTCCCCAGGGTTTCTGTTTGTTGTTGGTGCTATAATTTTGTTTAATGATTTTCCTGGATGAATTTAATAAAGTTTGTATTGCCTGTCGTGTGTAGCTAATGAAGACATTATGTGGTTAGTTTAGTTGTCTGTGGATTATTGGATAGAGATTACCTTAAATGCTTTGAGCCAGTAAGTCTGTCATCTTTTACGGAGGGACTCTGTTGAGACATATGCTTTGGCAATTTGTAATGCCAGTTTAACCTTCATTTCCTCCTTGGGCAGCGCCTCAAGATGATCCAGAGTTCAGAGGTTAGGGCCTTTTTCAGTTTTTTCCTGGGCACATGCGTAGTGATGCAGGGTTTTTTGCTCCTTAGTTCAGCTAAAATCTGGGTTCTTGTCTCACGATTAGGAGAAATTAGGCATGCGGACACATTGAAAGGTGAGGACAGCAGTATTTATGAAATCCCAAAGTGCTGGGATTATAGGCATGAGCCACCATGCCCATTTTAGTTTTCTTAATGGCTTCTTTAGGTATTATAATATACATATGTAACTTACCACAGTCTACATATGCAACATTTTACCACTTCAAATGAGTTACAGAAACTTGACTTTTCACTTAGGTGCCCATAAAAAGGAAAAACAAACTGTTTTCCCCTCTTCTCTCATGCTTAACACAGTACACTTCTATGCCCAGATGTGTGGGGTGTTTTATCCTGACACCAAGCATCCAGCAGACACCAAGTGGGTATCCTATAATTTAATCCAATTTTGATGCTCTCTACCTGGAGATGGTGTGAGATCAGTCCCACGAGACTGGCCCCACTTCAGAGGTCAATTGCAAGTAGTAGGTTGTCACTCATATTTCTGATCAATTGAATATAAATAGGGATTCCCAAACCTTCCTCCTTAGGTTCGATTAATTTGCTATGTTGGCTCACATAAGTAAGGGAAATACTTACCTTTACTGATTTATTATAAAGGTATTCAATAGAAGCAGATGAACAGCCAGATGAAGAGATGGATAGAGCAAGACATGGACATTATAAAGGAATTCAATAGAAGCACATGAACGGCCAGATGAAGAGATGGATAGAGTAAGACATGAACAGGTTGAGGGCAGGTGGCGTGCTTGAAGCTTCCACGCCCTCTCTGGGCGAACCACCCTCCCAGTACCTCTGTGTGTTCAGCAACTGAGAAGCTCATCGAATCTTGTTAAAGAGTTGTTGTTTTTTTTTAATTGTTAATTTTTTTTTTTTTTGAGATACAGTCTTGCTCTGTCACCCAGGCTGGAGTGCAGTAGCTTGACCTTGACTTACCGCAGCTTTGACCTCCCAGGCTCAGGTTATCCTCCTACCTCAGCCTCCTGAGCAGCTGGGACCACAGGTTCATGCCACCACATCTGGCTAATTTTTGTATTTTTTGTAGAAATGAGGTCTTGCTATGTTGCACAGGCTGGTCTCAAATTCAGGCTCAAGAGATCCTCCATCCTCGACCTCCCTAAGTGTTGGGATTAAAGGAGTAAGCCATGGTTCTGGCGGTTAAAGTGTTTTTATAAAGCTTAATCTCCAGCTTCCTCCTTTCTCAGAGGTTACTGAGTGGAGCTGAAAATACCAACCCACTAATCCTCTAATCACTTGGCCTTTTTGCTAAGTGACCCCATTCTCAAGTTATCTAGGGGCCCCACCCTAAGTGACCTCAGTAGGATAAACTTAGGAGTTATCAAAGGGATTCTTTATAAATAACAAAAGATATTCCTATCACTTAGAAATTGCAAGAGTTGTAGGAGTTCTATGGCAGGAACCTGGGATAATGACCAGATATATTTCATGTTATAGCACAGTATCTTTACCTTCCCTATTTAAAAATACTGTATTGTCAAATGATTTTACAATTTTTTCTTCAATCATTGATTATGATTTATTTATAAAGTTCATGAGGAACATTTTTGTTGCACCAGAGTAAATAGTTGCTGCACATATTTTCCTTTGCATTGTTCTCCATCTCCCTGTACTTAAATTTTTAAATTCTATGTTCATTACTAGTCAGATAAGATGTCTTCTTTCCTTCTCGTTGAGATACATTCTCCAGTATCTTCCTAATAAAGGAATCACGAGAAGTAAAATTGTAAAGTTCCTGCATGTTTTAAAAATATCTTTTATTTTTTCCCCTTGATTGATAGTTTGGCCGGGAATAGAAGTCTAGATTGGAATTCAGTTTTCCTCAGAATTTTTTTTTTTTTTTCGAGATGGAGTCTCGCTCTATCACCCATGCTGGAGTCCAGTTGCGCGATTTTGGCTCACTGCAACCTCCGCCTCCCGGGTTCAAGCAATTTTCTGCCTCAGCCTCCTGAGAGCTGTGGTTACAGGCACCGCGACCACACCCGGCTAATTTTTGTATTTTTAGTAGAGACGGGTTTTCACCAGATTGGCCAGGCTGGCCTTGAACTCCTGACCTTGTGATCCACCCACCTTAGCCTCCCAAAGTGCTGGGATTACAGGCATGAGCCACCGCGCCCGGCCTAGAACAGTTTTAAACAATTGTTCTCATTACTAATCATAAAAATAATACACAGCTATTGTGGAGCTGCTAGAAAATAAAGACTACAATAGAAAATACCCCCATAGGCCCAGCGCGGTGGCTCACGCCTGTAATCCCAGCACTTTGGGAGGCCGAGGCGGGTGGATCACGAGGTCAGGAGATCGAGACCATCCTGGCTAACATGGTGAAACCCCGTCTCTACTGAAAATACAAAAAATTAGCCGGGCGTGGTGGCAGGCGCCTGTAGTCCCAGCTACTTGGGAGGCTGAGGCAGGAGAATGGTGTGAACCCGGGAGGTGGAGCTTGCAGTGAGCCCAGATTGCGCCACTGCACTCCAGCCTGGGGGAGAGAGCGAGACTCAGTCTCAAAAAAAAAAAAAAAAAGGAAAAAAGAAAAAAGAAAATATCCCCCATAAATCTATAAAACCTATAATCAGCATAACATAAGCATTTTGATAATATAAGCATTTGGATCTGTTTCCTGCCTGTTTTTGTACAACTGCTTATATATATTTAAAAATTTGTACGTTATTATTTTAAAATTTAATGTCATTAGTTTTACATGGGTGTGTTGTTTGAAAAATAGGTAAGAATAATATTTTCCATTCTGATAAAATCAAAAGCAGAGTATGTATTCTTATGTGTAAATAAGATTTCCATTGGCGTTGCATATATTTTTTAGTTTCCGTTCTTAAAATGAGTGGAACCTCTGTGTAAAGAAAATATTTTATTATTTTAAATAAAAGCAGAATACAACACTGTCTATTTTACAGTTATAACTGGAAGATAATGTCTAATCAGAAGACTCTAATAGGGTAGGAAAACATTAAAATAGTTATGTCACGTTGGTAGCTGGGTACCCCATACGTAATTTTGTATTTAGTAAATATTTTTGGAATGTGGACGAATAGACCATGATGACTTTTTTCTATTTATTTATTTTTTTAAATTTTCTGTGTGTGTGTTTTTTGTTTTTGTTTTTGTTTTTTGTTGGTTTGTTTGAGACTGGAACTTATTTCTGTTGCCCCAGCTGGAGTGCAGTGGTGCGATCACAGCTCACTGCAGCCTGGATCTCCAGTGCTCAAGCAATCCTCTTGCCTCAGACCCCTGAGTAGCTGGGACTACAGGAACACGCCACCATGCCTGGCTAATTTTTGTATTTCTTTTTTAGACAGATGGAGTTTTGCCATGTTCCCCAGGCTGGTCTCAAACTCCGGGGCTCAAGTGATCTGCCTGCATTGGCCTCCCAAAGCGCTGGGGTTACAGGCATGAGCCACCATGCCTTGCCTGTTATAATGTTAAGAGAATAAATAAGGTGTAATTTCTGTAAATATTTAGACACACATGAATAATTTATTTGAAAGTTACCTGTCCAGTTTGTATAGCTCTAGATATATACTGTACTTGTTAAATGCTATGACCAAAGAAAAGCAGTATATAATATCGCCTGTCCAAATGCTAGTTTATTTATGGAAAAAAGCGAAACCTACTTTGTGCCTGAGTTTTGTATGTACTTTTACCAAGATCTTGAAAATATTTCTCTTTGTACATTACCCTGTAAGAACTTCCTTATTTCAAACCAGTTTATTGAATTTCATGTTCAGTTGTCATTTACATATTAATAAAATGTAGGTAACAAATATACTTGTACATCTATAATGTGGACAAATACAGTAACCAAGGGGAAACAAAATAAAAAACTGAAGAAAAAAAGAATCAAAGGGAAAACAATTTTGATGGAAAAGCTAGTAAAGAATTTGCAATGGTTGGAAAAATAAATAAGATATTCAAATGGATAACTCTATAAGGCTGCTGGAGAAGGGAGTGAGCAAGCTAGATGGGGTCAAGGTGAGGGAGAGATTTTTATGGTGTGTAGCGTTAGAGACTTGAACATGATTGAATGGTGGACTTAATGATAGAACTGGTTAAAGTGGAGGGGACTGGAATCCTGATTGCTGTGTCTCATGATCAGCACCCTCTTCTTCTGTTCAGGATTTCCTTTTTACAGCTTCAAACCACTGGAACATAAGGCATTATGAGTTTCTTCCTCAGCCTTTTTTTTTTTTTTTTTTTTTTGAGACAGAGTTTCACTCTTGTTTCCCAGGCTGGAGTGCAATGGCACAATCTTGGCTCACCGCAACCGCCGCCTCCCAGGTTCAAGTGATTCTCCTGCCTCAGCCTCCCGAGTAGCTGGGATTACAGGCATGCACCACCACGCCTGGCTAATGTTGTATTTTTAGTAGAGACGGGGTTTCTCCATGTTGGTCAGGCCGGTCTCGAACTCCCGATCTCAGGTGATCTGCCCGCCTCAGCCTCCCAAAGTGCTGGGATTACAGGCATGAGCCACCGCGCCTGGCCCTGTTTGAGTTTTGGGTATATACCGAGCAGTGGCATTGCTAGATCTTGGTGGTTTTATTTTATTTTATTTTATTTTATGTTATGTTATGTTATGTTATGTTATGTTATGTTATTTTAGAGACAGAGTCTTGCTGTGTTACCCAGGCTTCAGAACTGTGGCGTGATTATAGCTTACTGCAGCCTCAAACTCCTGGGCTCAAGCAATTGTCTCGCTTCAGCCTCCTGAGTAGCTGGGACCACAGATGAACATTCCCACCCCTGCTAATTTATTTTTTGTAGGGACTTGCTATGTTTCCCAGACTGGTCTTGAACTCCTGGGCTCAAGTAGTCCTCCTGCCTTGGTCTCCTAAAGTGCTGGGATTACAGTGTGACCCATTGTGCTCTACCCTGTGTTTAACCTCTTTTTTTTTTTTTTTTTTTTTGAGACAGAGTCTCGCCTTGTTGCCCAGGCTGGAGTGCAAGTGGCTCAGGCTTGGCTCACTGCAACCTCCACCTCCTGGGTTCAAGCAATTCTCCTGCCTCAGCCTCCCGAGTAGCTGGGACTACAGGTGCACGCCACCATTCCCAGCTAATTTTTTGCATTTTTGGTAGAGATGGGTTTTCACCATGTTGGTCAGGCTGGTCTTAACTCCTGACTTTGTGATTCGCCCGCCTTGGCCTCCCAGGGTGCTGGGATTACAGGCATGAGCCACCGTGCCCAGCTGTGTTTAACTTTTGAGGCTCTACCAAATAATTTTTAACAACTGCAACGTTTTACTTTTCCACCAACAATGCACAAAAGTTATAATTGCTACACATCCTTGGCAGTGCTTGTCATTTTCTTTCTCTTTTTTTTTTTTTTTTTTAATTAATAGCCATTCTGGTGGGTGTGAAGTGGCATATCATTGTAGTTTTTTGCTTTTTGTTTTTGGAGATAGGATCTCACTCTGCCACTGAGGCTGGAATGCAGTGGCACAATCAGTGATGCAGCCTTGACCTTCCAGGCTCAAGTGATCCTCCCACCCCAGCCTCTTGAATAGCTGGGACTATAGGCACATGCCACCACACCCAGCTATTTTTTTTTTTTTCAAAGGCAGGATCTTGCTCTGTCACCCAGGCTGGAATGCAGTGGTGCAATCATGGCTCACTGCAGCCTTGACCTCCTGGGCTCAAGCAATCCTCCTACCACAGCCTCCCAAGTTGCTGGAACTACAGGCACATGCCACCATGCCTGGCTAATTCTAAAAAAAATTTGTAGACATGGGGTCTCACGATGTTGCCTAGGCTGCTGACTAATTTTTCGTAAGGACAGTAATCACATTTGTGGGGGCTCTGGTTTCATGTTCTAGTCACCTCCAGAGGCCTCATCTCTTTTTTTTTTTGAGATAGAGTCTTACTCTGTCGCCAGGTTGGAGTGCAGTGGCAGGCTCTCGGCTCATTGCAACCTTTGCCTTCCGGGTTCAAGCGATTGTCCTGCCTCAGCTTCCTGAGTAGCTAGGACTACAGGTGCATGCCACCACGCCTAGCTAATTGTTTTTCCCTAATAATAATTATACGGGATTTAGCTTTTATACCTTCCTGTTGCTTATTTTTATGTCTGTGTCTTCTGAAATGATAGAAGGAAGCAGGATTCAGGATAGCTTTTCTTTTTCTTTTTTTAAGGATGTGGACTCTCACTGTGTTGCCCGGCTTGAAGTGCAGTGGTGCAGTCAGCTTACTGCAGCCTCAAACTCCTGGGCTCAAGCGATCCTCCTGGTTCAGCCTCCTGAGTAGCTGGAACTACAGTCGTGTGCCACCATGCCAGCTCACTAAAAAGTTTTTTTTTTTTTAGAAATGGGGTCTTGCTATGTTGCCCAGGCTGGTCTTGAACCCCTGGGCTCATGGAATCCTCCTGCCTTGGCCTCCCAAAGTGTTGGGATTACAGGTGTGAGCCATGGCACCCGGCCCAGCATAGCTTTTATACCTTGTGTTGTTTTCATGGGTCTTGTAAAAATATGGCCACTTGTGTATTTGTCTTGTAGATTCTCCCTGACTGTGCTCATCTGGACCTTTTCTGTGTGTCTGCCACCCCTGTGCTGCTGAGTGGATTCCACTTCCAGTACTTTCTCAGTGACGGGTCCAGAAGGGAGTCCAGGGTGACCAGTTTCAGGTGGCTCAGGCTGCTCTCATCTCTTCACATCTTCTTACGGTAGAGCCCCTGCTCTCACCTAGTTTCAGGCGCTCTTCTCAGTTCTATCAGACACTGTTCTCAGATCTGTTGCTTGCTCTGCTTCCTAGTGAG